>NC_140584.1:1214244189-1219044189 GCF_964204655.1 Triturus cristatus
AGGGATCCTTTAGATGAGACGCTGCTGATGCCATCTGTGCATGTGAGGTCATCTCTACAAGCGCTAATTATTAGCACCTCCCTTGTATTTCATATTAATGAAACCTTAGAACATAGTTACACACACAAACCAACCCCAGGATTTCTGTAATGGCATCACTCAAAGCCTCTCGAAATCCGAAAGGGTTGCACTCCACCGCAGAAGTTTTAATGTTAGCAACCTTTTATAAGTATGGTATGAAAAAGCATGCGTTAACTTGTACTTTGTAATTTTCTTTTCTCGGATCTTGGCGATAGAAGACAAGCCGGTCTCAGGCTTCCTGGATCATCCCAGTGAGGAGGTTACAGAATACAGCACCGACCCCAACTCAGGCAAGTTACAAACATCCATTGGGGGAGGGGGGGCAGTGACCCTGTGAGACAGTTACTGCAGCCTCTACTTTCCAGTGCATGGTGGGGATGGAGTGACCCCTATGAGATGGTTACTGCAGCCTCTACCTTGCATTGCTGGGAGGGACTGGAGTGACCCCTGTGAGACATTTACATACAGGCTACGATCCCAATGTTTCACCCTTGGTCCTGGGTCTTGGTAAAAGTGGCTGTGAGGCTTCTGAGCCTCTTGTCGTCCTGCTTCCTGCTACTCGAGTATACCAGGTGGCATTTGTGGGCTCAGCACTGGAACCTGAAGTCTCTGTGAGCCCTGCAGCAGGGAAACCTATGGAAATCATTCCAAGCTTTTGAGGAGACTTCAGTGGGGGCGGCTTAACCACAGTTGGACCAGAGGTAGACCCCTCTCCCTTCCTTACAGTGGTGACCAGAGCATTGTTGTGGATTAGGGTTGTCACCTTGGAGACGTGAAGATCAGAGGAATCTGGACTCCAGCAGAAACCCACCCACATCAATCTGTTGGAGTTCTGGGCCATTTGCCTGGTCCTGAAGGCTTTTTCACTGTCCATCACATGAAGGCTGGTACAGGTCCTCCTGGGCATGGTACTGCAACAAACGTGTCAGTATCTGGTTCTCGCTTCTGTGTAGAGAGGCTCTTCACCTCTGCGATGTTGGAACATTTGTAGATCACCTGACTGGATCTTTGCATGCAAGGACGGAGGAGCTCATCAGACGGTGACTGGTGGATCACAAATAGCATCCCCCCCCCCCCGAGGTGGCACAGGGCATCTTCCAACAATGGGTAGTACTTTGGCTAGATCGTTTTAGCAACATTAAGAATGTGCAGAGTAAACGCTTCTGGGCACTGGAGTTTCCAAGAAGGCTGTCTCTCTTGGAGACGCATACCGAGCACGCTACTTCTGTATGCCTTTCCACCCTCTAACTCTCTTGCTCAGAGTTCTGAAGAAGATCAAGAACAAGTCATCTTAATGACTCCGGATTGTACCACAAGAGTGTCCCCCTGTCAGGCTTCTGCTTTGCGAGGATCTTCTGTCACAGCATCAGGATAAGTCTCTTAACCAGGGCTGCACAATCTTTACTCCATGCGTGGAGACTGAGCAGCGGCAGTTGAATGCATTCGATCTTCCTCCTGAGGTTGTGGATGTTATCCTTGCTGCACAGCACCCCTCTACAAAGTCCATTTACGCCAGGTGCTTGTGAGAAAGTGCCATCTTTCTTGCATGGTATGCCCCCACTGTTTGCTAAATTGCTGAATGTACTTTGACTGAGTGTACCCTGGACTCCTGCCAATCAGGTGCCCAGGGCCTATGTTCCTTCCTTAAAACACACAAACTCCAAATTGGCAAACCCTGGCCACATGTCAGCCCCTAGTAAATGGTACCCTAGGTACCCAGGGCCTTGTGACCAGGGAAGGCCCCTAAGGGCTGCAGCACTCATTGTGCCACCCTTAGGGGCCCTGTACCCTTACACACACACACTGCCTTTGCAGGCTGAGTGTCTGGGTGCAGGACAAAATGAAGAGTCGACATGGCACACATCTCTGTGTGCCATGCCCAACACCCACACTGCCAAGGCATATGTCAGTAACCCCTCTGGCTGGGTGCCTTATGCCCACGGTGTGGGCACAGGAGCAGGAGCCCTGTGTCCCTACAGTACCCAGGTCCATTCCCGGGCACTGTAAGTGCAGTGCTGCCATTTAAGAGTACATGGTGCTGAGAGCTTGTCAAACACGAGCTCCACAGCACCATAATGGCAACACTAAAGACTGGGAAGTTTGGTATCAAACTTCTCAGCACATTAAACCCACACTGATGCCAGTGTGAGATTTAACGTACCAAGCACCCCAGAGGGCATCTTAGAGATGCCCCCTTACAACTAACCCACAATCCACGTCTGCTCTGAGGTTGCCCAGGCTGCCACAGCAGACACGTTGCTGGACCCCTGGGTGGGAGAGCCCCTGCTCTCCCGGGCCTGCAACAATGCACATCCTGGGTGAGGTGATAAATCTCCTCCCCCAGGATGAGCAAAGGGAAGCTTCAAAGGCATGCCGCCTCTAGGAGTTTCCCCAGGCCACTGCAACCCCCCACTCTGGCGGGAAGCTTGGCCGGAAACCCCATACAAGGACAGGGGATGTGCCAGCCTGCCCACCCCACCCCTCAGGTGGGGGAGGCGAGGTGAAGCACATCTCCGGGCTCTCGCCATCTTGAAGATGGGAGGCCCTACCCTATCAGGATTAGGCTACTGCCCCCCTCCCACAGGAGAGGGGCAGGATAGGGGGTGTACCCACCCCAGGACAAGGACCCATTGGTCCCTGACCTTCACCTACCTGTAACGCCCCTAAATCTAGTATTTAGGGGCACCCTGAACCTTCCTTCCCCAGATTCGAAACTACAAGAAGAGCAAGAAGAACAAAGACCTGCCCTGCAGCTGCTGAAAAGAGGAAGACACCAACTGCTTTGGCCCCAGCCCTACCGGCCTGTCGACCCTCGAACCTGCTCCTGCTCCAGCGCGGCATCTCTTGTGGCCAGCAACCTCAGAAACCCCGGAGGACCTGGCTACCTTTGAACTCGGATTCCCTGGGACTCCCATGAGTAGAGGCTCTACTCAGAACCTACCTTTCACCCCTGGCAGCAGCCCGGAACCGCGATCCCAGCCCACTCTGCACCCGCCAAGCCTGGCCGGTGCCGGAGTGAACTAAACCCACGAGGACGACCCCACGGCGACTGTGACCCCGAGTCCGGCACCCAAGGACCCCCCTCGACTATCCTGAAGAAGCTTGCAGCCTCAGAACAGAGTGCCACCCCAACCGCGATCAACAAGAGGGTAAGATTTCCGACATCAAAAGGCACCCCTGCACCCGGCGCCCCACGGCCCTCTGTGCCCAATCATGGGGTACCTACCTATCCTTCAACTACCCAACTTACCCCTCGAAGTGGTGGTGGCACCCGAAGAGTCCTCGTCCCCGAGCCTGCAGTCTTTTTCCAAACCGGAGATTTCCCATAGAAATCAATTGAGCGTCCGACGGCTCAAAAGCACCCTGCAGCCAGCCGCCCGAGTGGCCCTGGCAGTGAAAACTCTACTCTAACCTACTTCCCCACTTGCCCTAAGTAAGTGACCAGGAGCCCAGCTCCCACAGCCACGTGGCTTGCCAGACAGCAGCCACCAACCAAGGCCCCCCTATCCCTCATAGGATAACATTGGGCCTAACTCTCTCTGCACCCGGCTGTCCTGAAACCGCTGAGGGTGAACTAACTGTACCTACCTGACACTGGGGGACCCCTGAGTCTATGCCCAGAACTTCAACTCTGCCAGTCGAGTACTTACCCTTAAACCGCTAACTTCATTTTCCTCATAGGGTAACATTGACTGGCTTTTGCTTGAAAATTCTTCTAAGTGTGGACTTTTCAAAACTTCAAATAATCACCAAAAATCAGCCGAGTGACAAACGAATTTACTCACCTGCTCTTAGGTGAGCTCCCAGTGCTGGATCTTGGTGCCCAGCACTGACTCTGAAAACTACCCACAACTATACTTACCTTTAACTCATTTTTCTTCCATAGAAACCATTGACTGCTTTTCTGTGAAATTTCTTCTAAGTGTTGATTTCTGCAATTTCTAAATATTCCTAAAAAATCGTGTAACATCTGAAAACGTAATTACTTACCTGTTTTGGATAAATGTCCCAGTACTGAGTCTAGACACCCAGTACTGGATTACAAAAGTAACGATAACCTACTGTACCTGTAACCTACATTTCCTTCCATAGGGAATCATTGATTGTTTGCTCTGAAATATTTTCTAAGTGCTCACTTTTGAAATAGCTAAATATTAGTTAAAAATCATTACAGTACCAAAGTCGACTTTCAACAGCTGATTCTGAGAACTGACCCAGGACTGGATCTAGGATCCAAGCCTGGAATTACAAAAGTAATATAAAAAGTAATCTGTTGCATATAATCTGAATTTATCATTGAGCTCAATGTATTGTGTGTAGAAATAGAGTTGCCTACTGCAACTATTTGTAACTGTTTACTAAAAAGTCAATTGCATATACAAAAGTATTTTTATGAAACATCTCCTGTCGAGAAAGTATATTTTAATTCCAAGTGTTGGTTCTAAAACAAGCATATATTTTTTATATACAAACCATTGGCCTAGAGTTCAGTTATTGAGTGTGTGGAACTATTTGCTGACTGAGTGTGTACAACAAATGCTTTACACGTCCTCTGATACTGCCTTACTGCTCGACCAGGCTACCACTTTGGAGAGTAAGGTTATATCTAACTTTAACCTCTGTTAAACCCTTGGGGTCTGTGGACTCTGTACACCCTGTACCTATTAAGGAACAGTATATACAGAGCCACTTTATCACAGTGCTGGTGCAAATTTGTGGCCTGGTGTGCCTGCAATACTGACCCGTTACAAGCAAAATAGTTGGACGTCTTATTGTTTGTTTTGTCTTTGGCCCATCACTGACTTGCGGTGGACACCATTTAAGGTAATTTGTCAGCCCTTTCGGATGTTTTGTGTTTGCCGGATAAGCTATCCTTTTTCAAACACCTGTTGTGATGAGGGATTTTACAAGGTTTAACACCGGTTTACCCCTTTGCCCCTAAACCCTTTGTGATGCCACTGTGCGATCTCAAGTTGGTCCTATGTGTACTCCCTTTGAGCCAACGCAATGCTGCCCATTACACCTTCTGACTCTGAAGACTGTGCTCCTTGCTACGATTACTTCAGCTCATCAAGTGAGTGAGCATCGGGCTTTCTTGGTGCAGCAGTTCTACACCACCCTGGCTAAGTAATGTTGCCAAAAGTTGAGATTTATTTTCAGTTTTGGCACTACATCACCCTTAGTACAAATAAACCCCCCACTTGCAGGATTTGGGGGAATAAGAGAAGAGAGTGGGCCATCAGCATTGGATTTCTCCCAAATAAATATTACAACCACATATGGCAAACGTGACACAAGTGAAGCTAACAAAAAACCTTTGTGTCCTCTGCAGGTAAATACCCTAATTTTGAGACCTCAAGTATACTCGAATATCAAAATTCAGGACCCTGACATCTTTAAGAAAAATATAGGATGACCTTGTTCACCCCCTTGAGTGTCGTGCTTAGTCATTAGTCACCCCGCTCTCACGAAAGATTCCTCTTATGGCTGGCATGCCCTCGGATGTATCGAGAATACTTTGCAGGAAAGTGAGGAAGCAGGAAAGTGCTGGATGTAGGAGAAATAACCGCTCTTGCACATCCAGTTTATTTTTAACTATCTCATTACCACCCCATCATTAAAGAGGAAAACTCCTAGGGTAGGTAGTCAAGATATTTACCTTTTTTTTGTCTGAATCCTCTTCCTTACTTCCCTCTAAAGTACTCTAGATACCTCCGAAGGCTCTCTCTCCATTAGGGGACTTTGTTACCAAGGTCATGGGGACCACAGTCTTCCTAAAAAGGCATTCTAGGCACTCTCTGTGCTTCTTAGGGAAAGGGCAATCCAGTCACATGCGCATATACCATAGGATTGCTCTTGTCTATTGAGCAACTAAGTGGATTCTGCCCTGGGCAGTTTAAGACTGGAAGAAGACCGGCCCAATCTTTGGGCCTGGCATCTCCGCCTATTTTTTTCACAGGCAATACATAAATACAGCAGCTCACCCAACAACCAAACCAGTCTCCAAGGCACTACAGAGGCAAAGGCAGAACACCCAGCAGCCCTCTTCCTTGTCCTCCCCTGCAGTGCTGGAAATGCTGCTTTAGTTCTTCTACAAGGGAACATGTGCAGACGGATGGAGGGAGGGTGTACTCTTTTCTGCATTCCTAGAAGACCTATACGACAGACCACTGCGTCCTACGGGGTGGGGGGCTTCCAACAGACCCCTCCCCATATCTCTCCACATCAGTTCCTTCATTCAGAAGACCACACTCCGATTCTCCAACAGGAGATGGCGCCTCTTTTACAAAAGGAGCTGTGAAGTTGGTCCCAGTGCAGGAAATTGCACAAGGAAGCTATTCTTAATACTTCTTGGTTCCTAAGAAGGATAGCGGTCTGTCTGATCATTGACCCTCAGGATCTTTAAGTTTTACCTACGCAATTTTTTTTTCAAGCTGCTGATCCTGGATCAGATAGTTTTTTCATTGGAAGCAGACAACTGGATGGTGTCCTTGAGCTGGACACATACTTTCATGTACCTGCAGATATGCATGCAGTGCCTGCAGTTCATGGTAGGCATCACCCACTACCTGTTCGTGGTCCTCCTGTTTGGAATAACATTGGCACCCACTGTCTTCACCAAGGTGGTTGCGGCACATCTGCACAGATCGAGAATCTCGGTGTTCCCGACTTAGTCTTATCCTTCAAACTGTCACGTACCATTTAGGGAACTGTTAGAGCATTGATACTTAAAAGCACAGCCCAGGGGTCACATGCAGCCCTCCGGACCTTGACGTGCAGCCCTCCGGACCTTGACGTGCAGCCCTCCGGACCTTGACGTGCAGCCCTCCGGACCTTGACGTGCGCCCCCTCAGGACCCTGAGGTGCGGCCCCTCAGGACCCTGAGGTGCGGCCCCTCAGGACCCTGAGGTGCGGCCCCTCAGGACCCTGAGGTGCGGCCCCTCAGGACCCTGAGGTGCGGCCCCTCAGGACCCTGAGGTGCGGCCCCTCCGGACCCTGAGGTGCGGCCCCTCCGGACCCTGAGGTGCGGCCCCCTCCGGACCCTGAGGTGCGGCCCCCTCCGGACCCTGAGGTGCGGCCCCCTCCGGACCCTGAGGTGCGGCCCCCTCCGGACCCTGAGGTGCGGCCCCCTCCGGACCCTGAGGTGCGGCCCCCTCCGGGCCCTGAGGTGCGGCCCCCTCCGGGCCCTGAGGTGCGGCCCCCTCCGGGCCCTGAGGTGCGGCCCCCTCCGGGCCCTGAGGTGCGGCCCCCTCCGGGCCCTGAGGTGCGGCCCCCTCCGGGCCCTGAGGTGCGGCCCCCTCCGGACCCTGAGGTGCGGCCCCCTCCGGACCCTGAGGTGCGGCCCCCTCCGGACCCTGAGGTCCGGCCCCCTCCGGACCCTGAGGTGCGGCCCCCTCCGGACCCTGAGGTGCGGCCCCCTCCGGGCCCTGAGGTGCGGCCCCCTCCGGGCCCTGCGGTGCGGCCCCCTCCGGGCCCTGCGGTGCGGCCCCCTCCGGGCCCTGCGGTGCGGCCCCCTCCGGGCCCTGCGGTGCGGCCCCCTCCGGGCCCTGCGGTGCGGCCCCCTCCGGGCCCTGCGGTGCGGCCCCCTCCGGGCCCTGAGGTGCGGCCCCCTCCGGGCCCTGAGGTGCGGCCCCCTCCGGGCCCTGAGGTGCGGCCCCCTCCGGGCCCTGAGGTGCGGCCCCCTCCGGGCCCTGAGGTGCGGCCCCCTCCGGGCCCTGAGGTGCGGCCCCCTCCGGGCCCTGAGGTGCGGCCCCCTCCGGGCCCTGAGGTGCGGCCCCCTCCGGGCCCTGAGGTGCGGCCCCCTCCGGGCCCTGAGGTGCGGCCCCCTCCGGGCCCTGAGGTGCGGCCCCCTCCGGGCCCTGAGGTGCGGCCCCCTCCGGGCCCTGAGGTGCGGCCCCCTCCGGGCCCTGAGGTGCGGCCCCCTCCGGGCCCTGAGGTGCGGCCCCCTCCGGGCCCTGAGGTGCGGCCCCCTCCGGGCCCTGAGGTGCGGCCCCCTCCGGGCCCTGAGGTGCGGCCCCCTCCGGGCCCTGAGGTGCGGCCCCCTCCGGGCCCTGAGGTGCGGCCCCCTCCGGGCCCTGAGGTGCGGCCCCCTCCGGGCCCTGAGGTGCGGCCCCCTCCGGGCCCTGAGGTGCGGCCCCCTCCGGGCCCTGAGGTGCGGCCCCCTCCGGGCCCTGAGGTGCGGCCCCCTCCGGGCCCTGAGGTGCGGCCCCCTCCGGGCCCTGAGGTGCGGCCCCCTCCGGGCCCTGAGGTGCGGCCCCCTCCGGGCCCTGAGGTGCGGCCCCCTCCGGGCCCTGAGGTGCGGCCCCCTCCGGGCCCTGAGGTGCGGCCCCCTCCGGGCCCTGAGGTGCGGCCCCCTCCGGGCCCTGAGGTGCGGCCCCCTCCGGGCCCTGAGGTGCGGCCCCCTCCGGGCCCTGAGGTGCGGCCCCCTCCGGGCCCTGAGGTGCGGCCCCCTCCGGGCCCTGAGGTGCGGCCCCCTCCGGGCCCTGAGGTGCGGCCCCCTCCGGGCCCTGAGGTGCGGCCCCCTCCGGGCCCTGAGGTGCGGCCCCCTCCGGGCCCTGAGGTGCGGCCCCCTCCGGGCCCTGAGGTGCGGCCCCCTCCGGGCCCTGAGGTGCGGCCCCCTCCGGGCCCTGAGGTGCGGCCCCCTCCGGGCCCTGAGGTGCGGCCCCCTCCGGGCCCTGAGGTGCGGCCCCCTCCGGGCCCTGAGGTGCGGCCCCCTCCGGGCCCTGAGGTGCGGCCCCCTCCGGGCCCTGAGGTGCGGCCCCCTCCGGACCCTGACGTGCGGCCCCCTCCGGACCTTGACGTGCGGCCCCCTGGTCAGCAGCCTCACTAGGCTGTTTACTCCACTCAGCACTTAAATCAAAGCGATGGTAAAGAAGCAGTCAAGCATTTATTTAAAGCTTAAGTGAAATTGAAGGAAGTAAATAGGGAGTTCTACACCACTTAACTTTGGAAACCTCTTCATTTTCTAAGACAGTTTTCAGCAAAAGTGTAAAAATATGATACTCTTTAAATTTCAATAAGTGTATTTAATTAACATGCAGAACCTTTTCACATTAGTAGATCAGATTATAAAAGCGCATTGAGAAGTATTCATTTAAAAGTGATAGTTTTCAAACATGAATTTAGAAACATCAATTCCTCCCCCTGCCCCCCCCCCCCCTCCCCCTCTCCCGACCACAACGCCAATAGTGAAGTAAGGAGGCAAGTCAGTTGTTTGCAGTCTAGGTGGCCTGGGTGCCTATTGTATGTGAACAACATTATAGTTTATTAAGTCAAACGCAGATTTTTTTACAGTACTATTCCTGAAGCTATGTATTTCAAGGTCCTCTAATATGTGATAATGAAGAAAAAGGAGGGAAAGTGAAATTAAACAATTGCCTAGACTCACACAATTTGTTAAAGTGAGGAAGCCGGGATTAAATCCAGGTTTTCTGGCTTCACTTAGTTCAATTCAGCCACTAGACGTATATGCTTCACTTACCCTACACCCACCTTGCCGCTAATGTCCCTCCCACACATACACACACACCCAGACCGCCACCCCGCTGGCATCTGTGCTTCCCACAGTCACATCACAGACCAAACTTTTTGGCCCCTGGGAAAATGTTTGCGAGTACCCATGTCTTAGAGCCTCCTGTTCATAGGGACAGTATTGGAACCATGTGCTTTACAGGCTTTCCTCTCCTTCACAGCTGACCTGAGACATTTGGGAAATGATTCCGATGCTTTGGGAGGGGAGGTAGATAGTTTCAGTCCTGATGGTTCTCCCTGGCCCATGAGGGCTCCTCAGTTGTGCCACTGTATGCTGTGGAACCAACACCGGGATCGTCTTATCAATCATCATCAGATTTCCCTTGAATGCTGCTAGTCTGCTCTTGTGGTCGGTAGAGGAGAACCTGGCACAAGGCAAGCTCATTTGCCCTCCACCTTTAGTGGTCACTGTAGTAACAGACTCCTCCAACTTAAGGAGGTCCTTGAGGTCAGAGGCCTCTGTTTTCTGGTAGAGCAAGGTTTGCAAATCGATGTCCTATAACTGCGGATGATTCACCTGTCCTTGAAAGCTTTCCTGCCTTCACTTTGTGGTCATTCTGTCCAGATCTTGACAGATGGGATGACTGTGAACAAGCAGGGAGGAGTTGGGCTGCATCTTCTATGCCGTGTAACTCGGACACTCTGGCCCTGGGTGCAAGTGCATGGAGTCTGTCTAGTCATCAACCATCTGCCAGGCTGTGAGAAAGTGGCTCTGTATATACTGTTCCCAAATAGGTACAGGGTGTACAGAGTCCACAGTCCCCAGAGGTTTGGCAGAGGCTAAAGTTAGATATAACCTTACTCTCTTAAGTGGTAGCTTGGTCGAGCAGTAAGGCAGTATCAGAGGACAGTGTAAAGCATTTGTTGTACACACTGTCAGCAAATGGTCTCACACACTCAATAACTGAACTCTAGGCCAATGGTTTGTATAAAAAATATATGGTTGTTTTATTTTAGAACAAACAATAGGTATCAAAATATACTTTCTCAGAATGAGATGCTTAAGGTAAATACTTTTGCAATATGCAATTGGCTTTTGTAGATATTTACAAGTTGTTGCTATAGGCAACACAATTTAAACACAATAATGCATTGAATTCAATGGAAGTTTCAAGTTATTTGCAATAGATTACTCTCAGGATTACTTTTGTAATTCTAGGACTGGTTCCTAGATTCAGTCCTGGGACAGTTCTTAGAAACAAGTGATAAAAGTCGACTTTGTTACTACTAGGATTTTTAAGTAAGATTTTGCTATTTTAAAAGTTGACACTTAAAAGAAATTTCATAGAAAACAGTCAGATTCCCTATTGAAGAAAATTCAAGTTGCACGTATAGTATGTTCTCGTTACTTTTGTAATCCGGTACTGGGTGCCTAGACTCAGTACTGGGACCTTTATCCAAAACAGGTAAGTAGTTACGTTTTCACCATTTATACGATTTTTAAAGAATATTTAAAGTTTGCGTAAATCGACACTTAGAAGAAATTTCACAGAAAAACAGTCAATGATTTCCTATGGAAGAAAATTGGGTTACTGGTAAGTACGGTTGTGAAAATCTTTCAGGGTCAGTGCTGGGCACCAAGATCCAGCACTGGGAGCTCACCTAATAGCAGGTGAGTAATTTTGTTTTCGTTACTCTGCTGATTTTTGGTGAATATTTTAAGTTTTGAAAACTCCATACTTAGAAGAAATTTCAGAAGAAACCAGTCAATGTTACCCTATGGAGAAAATTGAGTTATCAGTTTTAAGGTAAGTACTCGACTGGCAAAGTTAAGGTTCTGGGCATAGACTCAGGGTCAGGTAGGTACAGTTGTTACACCCCAGGGTCTCCCAGGGTCAGGTAGGTACAGTTGTTACACCCTCAGCGGCACAGGGCAGCCGGGTGCATAGTGAGTTAGACCCAATGTTATCCTATGGGAGGCAGGGGGGCCTTGGTTGGTGGCTGCTGACTAGCAGGCCACGCGGCTGTGGGAGCTGGGCTCCTGGTCACTTGCTCAGGGCAAATGGGGAAGTAGATGGGTGTAGAGGTTACACTGCCAGGGCCACTCGGGCGGCTGGGTGCAGGGTGCTTTTGAGCCTTCGGGCGCTCAATGGATTTCAATGGGAAAGCTCCGGTTTGGAAAAAGACTGCAAGTTCGGGGACGAAGATTCTTCAGGTGCCACCACCACTTCGAGAGGTAAGTTGGGTAGTTGGAGGATAGGTAGGTACCCAGGAGTTGGGCACAGGGGGCTGCAGGGCACCGGGTGCAGGGGTGCCTTTTGGTGTCGGGAAATCTTACCCTCTGTTGATCGCGGTGGGGGAGGGTTACCTGGTTCTGAGGCTGCAGGCGTCGTCACGGGCGTCGAGGTGGGTCCGGGGTTTGTGAGGTTGCTGGCCACAGGGGGTGCCGGGATTCAGCAGGAGCAGGTTCGAGGGTCGACAGGCTGGTTGGGCTGGGTCCAAAGCAGTTGGTGTCTTTCTCTTCTTAGCAGCTGCACGGCAGGTCTTCTTTCTTCTTGTTCTTCTTTGCTAGTTTAGAATCTGGAATCTGAGGAAGGAAGGTTCAGGGTGCTCTTAAATACTACATTTAGGGGCGTTACAGGTAGGTAAAGGGCAGGGACCAATGGGTCCCTGCCCTGGGGTGGGTACACCCCCTATTCTGTCACTCTCCTGTGGGAGGGGGGGCAGTAGCCTAGTCCTGATTGGGCAGGGCTTCCTATCTTCAAGATGGCAAGAGCCCGGAGATGTGCTTCACCTCGCCTCTCCCACCTGAGCGGTGGGGTTGGCAGAGGCTGGCACATCCCCTGTCCTTACTTGGGGTTTCCGGACAGTCTTCTCGCCAGAGTGGGGGTCTGAACCGGTGAGGGCCAGTTGCTGAGTACAGCAAGTGGCCTGGAGAAGCTCACAAAGGCGGCATGCCTTTGAAGCTTCCCCCTGCCCATCCTTGGGGAGGAGACATAGCACCTCGCCCAGGATGTGCATTGTTGCAGGCCCAGGAGAGCGGGGGCTCTCCACCCAGGGGTCTAGCAACATGTCTGCTGTGTGGCAGCCTCTCAGACAAGACGTGGATTGTAGGTAAGGTTTCAGGGGGCATCTCTAAGATGCCCTCTGTAGTGCTTTGTACATTAAATCCCACAATGGCATCAGTGCGGGTTTAATCTGCTGAGAAGTTTGATACCAAACTTCTCAGTCTTCAGTATTGCCATTATAGTGCTGTGGAGTTTGTGTTTTGATGAGCTCCCCGCACCATATACTCTTAAATGGCAGCACTGCACTTACAGTGCCCAGGAATGTACCTGGGTACTGTAGGGGCACAGGGATCATGCTCCTCTGCCCACACCACTGGCATTGGGCACCTAGCTAGAGGGGTGGCTGATGTATGCCAGGGCAGTGTAGGTTGTGGGCATGGCACACAGGGATGTGTGCCTTGTCGACTCTTTGTTTGGTCTTGTACCCAGACACTCAGCCTGCAAGGGCAGTGTGTGTGTGTGTTTGGGTACAGGGCCTCTAAGGGTGGCACAATGAGTGCTGCAGCCCTTAGAGGCCTTCCCTGGTCACAGGGCCCTGGGTAACTAGGGTACCATTTACCAGGTGCTGACATGTGGCCAGGGTTTGACAATTTGTGTTTTAGCTTTTAGGGAAGGTACATAGGACCTGGGCACCGGATTGGCAGGGGCCCAGGGCACACTCAGTCAAAGTACAGTCAGCAATTCAGCAAAATGTGGGGGCATACCATGCAAGAAAGATGGCACTTTCTCACAACATGCACACAGTTGTTGATACTTTAGCTCACAGCTCTGGTACGACTCTGCAGTGGACATGCACAGGGTCGTTGATACCCTTACTGTCTCCCAGCCCTGCTACGACTCTGCAGTGGACGTGCACACGGTCGTTGATACCCTTGACTATATCCCAGCCGTGTTACGACTCTGCAATGGACATACACTGGGTCGTTGATACCCTTACTGTCTCCCAGCTCTGGTACAACTCTGCAGTGGACATGCACACGCTCATTGATACCCTTTCATCTCCCAGCTCTGGTATGACTCTGCCGCAGACGTGCACAGGGTCGTTGATACCCTTACTGTCTCCCAGCCCTGGTACAACTCTGCAGTGGACATGCACACGCTCATTGATACCCTTACTGTCTCCCAGCCCTGGTACGACTCTGCAATGGACATACACTGTGTCGTTGATACCCTTACTGTCTCCCAGATCTGGTACAACTCTGCACTGGACGTGCACACATTCGTTGATACCCTGACTATCTCCCAGCCCTAGTACGACTCTGCAGTAGACATGCACAGGGTCTATGATATCCTTACTGTCTCCCAGCCCTGGTATGGCTCTGCAGTGGACATGTGCAGGGTTAGTGGTTGTATCTCTCAGTGCATCCAGCTTGTGAATAGAACAAAATTCATAATTCTCTCTGTACCTCCTACGCTTGCTGAGACCCTTTGTAAGGCGTGTACGTGGCTATTGATTGTGTCTCTTTACACTTTCCACCCTTGGTAAAAATGTTTACCAGACATGTAATATGCTATCGATTGTGTCTCTTAGGACAACCCAGCTACTGATAACATCCTCGAGTCGAAATATACAGGTCATGAATTCTGCCTGTACCCTCCTCGATAATGTCCTTTAATAAACTTGCACACTGTAATGCATCTGACATTAGGGCCTCTGATAGATCTGGGACTGGGTACTCTGCAGCCCCAGACTCCGCTCTATTTCATAGGCAGTCCCCACTGTTTAAAGATAAGTATGTATAAGTGTTCTACAGCAATTGAGTGTTCGTGTATATTTCAGGTACAGCACTTAACAATGTTTGTGTATATTTCAGGTTCAGCACTTAAAACTGTTTGTGTATATTTCAGGACATGACATTATTTCATTTGCCATAAAAGATGAGGAAGAGGTTCAATTAATTGACCGCCCGGACTGTCGGAGGACGGAAAGTGCTGAGATGCCCGAAGGTGAGTAAATAGTGTCTTAGGCGCTGCATGCTTCCAAGTTCACTATTCAGACCCCTGGTGGAAGCGAGCTGTGGTCCTTATTTTTTCTGTTATGTTATGATGACATTTCTTATAGAGTGAATATAGAATTTTCTTGTTACATCGAATCAAGACCCCTCTGCTTTTCTGGATTTGAGTTGACAGATTCTTTTCTAGAGTTCAGCAAGAAGAGGATGCAGTCAATGTGGCCTTCCAGTGAGTGACGGCATTCCAGTGAGTGGCGGCCTGCACTCTTATGAATTTGCCAACAGTCCTTACTTTAGAAGACATGGGAACAATAAGTTTGTAGTAACTACTTGATCTCAAATGTGTGTGCTGAGTAACAATACATTTTCCTGACCAGAAAAAAAGGTGCTGAATTGTAAAAGCTGTATGGATGTGGATTGTGAAATATGTATTCTTTATAGGGAACCACTGCAGAGAACAAAGTGCAGAAGCCAAGTATGGGGACCCAAAAGCATATGTGCCCTAACTTGTTTAGCTGAGGATTATATGCTGTTAGTCATGATTGGATGAAGGTACTGGCTACGGTCACATGGTGGGTAGGTAACACAGCAGGCAGGACGAGTTTCAAGAATGCAGCGGTGACGGTTTCAAACTCTGCTGTCAGATCGAGTAAGACGAGTGCTGCAACACCATCTGTCTTCTGCTCCTAAAGCACTGAGAGTTGAGTTAATTTAGCACATTCTGCTTCAGACCTGTTGAATTATTTAACCTTTCCAAATAGCTCACGCCCAGTACACAGATTCATTGTACACAAACCCTCACACACTCAGCCAGTACTTTAATCAGTGCAATGAAGCCTTCAGCAAGTCTGTGCCGTAGCAGCTACTTCACCAGCCTCTCTCCCCGCAATGTCTTCAGATTCTCAGCCATTGCCTATTGCACACGCCACAGAAGGGCCTCCAGTTTGGTGCTCGCCTGCCTGAAAGTGACTGTGAAGATTGCAACCAACATCACATTGGTTGCATTTTGGGCAGAGGTTATCAACCAACTCTGTTTTTGAGAGATTTTCAAAGACAAGTCCTTGTTCAGGCACGCATGAAGGATCTTCAAATGTGGTACATCTGATTAGGTAATGGTGCAGGTATTCTGATCTTTGAACAGAACTATGCTTGGAACCATGAAACATCAGAATGTAGGGACCGAGTCACCAAACCACCTCAGTGTCTATGGGCCAGTGTATGACTAGCCATTGTGCCTCACTCGTCCTCCTAACCTTACCCGAGAAACAAGTAGATTGGCACCCCCAGAACACTCACCCAACCATCATAACCTGACTGAGCGGTATCGCTTCTTTGTACTGTCTGCCCAAGCCTTGGAAAGTAAGGACGCAGCCTCTCGTGAAATTCCTGGAACAGACCAACGTTGCCGGTAATCTGCCACGGCAGGACCCAAAGAGACCCACTAGGACCAGAAGGTGGGGATTCCACAGGGAAATTATGTAGGAGATCCGGAACAAGGGGTGGAAGGATTGGAAAATCCCAAGAAAGTTGCATCAGAACTGGAAACCAAACTTGAGATCTCCAAATCGGGGAGACTAATATTCAGGCCACCTGTTGCCTCCAAACCTGCGAGGACAGTCTTATGATCATGAAGAATGGAGGAAACTCATACCCGCTCTCCATGCTCCAATCCTGGAGGAAGGCGCTGGTCTCTACTGCATTCAGATCCGGACGCCAACTGCAATACCGTTCCAGCGGATTGTCTGGCTCTGTATATCATATTACCACTAGGTGGTAATACCATGCAAAGAGTCCAGGGGTTCGCCCAAAGTGTAAAGGGCTCAATGCAAAACCCAAAGTGCTCTATTGGTGGTAGTGTGGGTGAGCAGCCTGAGGCCTAACAGAGGTGTGTAAGACCTTTATTGCACACACATGATGAATAAAAGACATATGACTTAAGAAAGAGATCCAGACCAATTTTATAAAATTATACTTTGTTTATATTTTATTTTAAGACCCAGGTCTTCATAATAAGGTAAGTACGTTTTTAGTTAAAAATACTCTTCACTTTCAAAAATCATAATTTTCTCACACTCTCCTATGTTTTCCTATGGGGAAAACAATATTGCGGTTAACCTGGTGAGTATCGAACTTACAATTTCAGTCTTTGGAGCCAAAAGTGGGCAAGGGCCAGGGGTCAGGTAGGTACCAAAACTGCACCATCAGTGACACAGGGGCAGCCGGGTGCAGAGGTCAAAATCAGAGTACGACCCTATGCTTTCCGATGGTCGCTAGTTTCGTCGAAGCTGGAAACAGGCCGGTAGGGCTGGGGCCAAGGCAGTTGTTGTCTTCTGGCTTCTCATGCAGGGTCAACAAAGCAAAACCAAAGGGGATGATGGACGGAGTGTTGAACATTGCAAGCACTCACCCCCAGTCAACTGATCTGGGTTTAATCCATCATCATTCTTTAGCTCGCTCTGCCACCCCAGGTCAGACATGGCCATATGCAAATCAGTCTGACCTTGTGCCTCATGGGAACAGTCCAGCCTGAACTACCAAGCCATGTCTTCCCTGGTCCTCAATAGGTTTTGGGCCCTTGCCTGACGCGGGCATATGCCGACCCACACAAGTGAGGTACCATTTTTATCGGAAGACTTTGGGGAGCACGGGGTGGGTGGAAATTTGTGGATCCACGCAGATTCCAGAACTTTCCACCACAGAAATGTGGAGAAAATGTTATTTTTGGCAATTTTTTAGGTTTACAAGGGGTATCTGGGTAACAGATCCTGGTGGGAGGCAGTCAAGTCACCCCATCCTGGATTCCCCTGGGTGTCTAGTTTTCAAAAATGTATAGGTTTGCTAGGTTTCCCTAGGTGCCGGCAGAGCTAGGGTTAAAAAAACTACAGCTAGCTGGGTAATTTTACATTGTGAAAATGTGGTGTGTTCACGTTGGGTTTTGAGCCATTTCCTGTCGTGGGCACTATGCCTACCCCTACAAGTGAGGTACCATTTTTATCGGGAGACTTAGGGTAATTCAGATCTGTAAAGGAACTGTTATTACCAATTGACTTTCGATGCATTTCTGCCTTCCAAATAAAAGACATTGTGTAAAAAAGAAGTCATTCTAAAAAATGACTAATTCTCATGCTAGTATGAGTATTCCCAATTTCGGAAATGTGCAAATATCTACTGTTTCTAAACTCTATATTTTGTTCCCATTTCAGAAATACATAGGTGTCTTTCATACCGGTTTTTCCATGTACACATTTTTACAGAATAATTACTATATACCCGGTACATAATAAACCATTGCAAGTTGCTGCTCAGTTTTTGGCTCTGGGTTCGTCGGGTTCTTGGTGAACCTACAAGTCCTATATATCCCCACAACCAGTAATGTCCAGCGGATGTTACGGTATATTGCTTTCAAAGAGCTGTCAAAATTAGAAGAAGTTTCAGGTGAAAACGTTGACACAAAAGGCGCTTTTTTTTCAACAAATTTTCAATTTATCCTATATTTAACTGTTTCTATAAAGAAAACTTGATGGATCTATACAAATGACCCCTTGCTGAATTCAGAATTTTATCTACTTCTCTAAAATGTATAGCTTTCCAGGATCCATTATTGCTTTTGTACCCATTTCTACCATTAACTGGAAGGAGGTTGAAAGCACAAAAAATAGCAAAAATAGGCTATGTCCCAGAAAAATGCCAAAACTGTGTAAAATATTTTGGGTTTCTGACAAAAGTCTGGTATCCCCTAAAAGCTGGGAAAATGGTGATATCAGCCCCACAAACCCTTTTTTGATAACATTTGCAGGGAAAAACCCAGATGCTTTCATTTGCAGCCCGTTTTTCCAATTTTCCCAAAAAAACCCTAAATTTTGCTGTATTTTGGCTCATTTCTGTGACCCCTCCAGGGGAATCCACAAACCCGGAGTACCTTCAGAATCCCCATGATGTTGGAAGAAAAGGACGCAAATTTGGCGTGGATACCTTATGCGGTCAAAAAGTTACAGGGGCCTCAGCGCGCACTACCCCAAATAGCCAAAAAAGGGCGTGGCACAGGAGGGGGAAAAGGCCTGGCAGCGAAGGGGTTAAGCAATTATAGCTCATCCACGAGCTTACAGCAGTCATGCAGTCGCTTACCAATGGAGTGAGGTTGCTTAGTAACTGCCACGACAATGAGTGTTGTCTTCATATGATGTAAAAGCAAAGCCAAAAGGTTTTATAACAGGGGCCAGGGCCGCAATGCAGATATTAAAAAGAGTAGGACTAATAGAGGAACCCTGTGGTACTCCACTTGGGAGCCACAAGGGCTCCGACCTAAACGGATCCACAGCTACAAATTGCGTCCTCTCTTCCAAGAAAGATTTAAGCAGTCTGAGTGCCGTTCCCTACACTCCAATTGCAGCTAACCTTTCCACCAGGATGGTGTGGTGGGTGGTATCGCAGGCCACCGACTTATCTAATAAGATGAGGGCGCCCCTCCCTCCATTATCCACTGCTTCCCTGATTACTTCTAACGATTTAATCAAGGCAGACTCTGGTCTGTGGCCCGGTTCTAAAACCATGTTGTGCATCATCTAGCCAGCTGTGCTCAGCATTATAATCTGTAAGCTGCATATGCATTCCCCTTTCAAGAAGTTTGGCGGGAAGAGGAAGCCGGATAGGAGACTGTAATTATTAGTGTCGTCTGGATCTAAATTTGGTTTCTTTAGAATTAGTAAAATCAATGTTGTTTTCCACATTTTGGGAAATCCATTTTAAAGGACTATATTATATTTTTTTGACATTGTCCGCTATGATCTCTTCTGCCAGTTTTACCACTGGGCAGGGGTCTGTCGGCTAAACTGATTTGGTCTTAGCGATTGTCGGCAAACTTATTAGAACTCGGGTCACCTATAATAATAATAATAATAATAATCTGGCATTGGTAAAGCGCGCAGCTACCTACCAACGGAGGTGTCCCGGCGCTGTACTCACACCGCAGAGGAACACATCCTGGCTTTCCCTGTGAAGTGTCCACTCCTGGGCACCCCCAAGGTGCAGCCAGGCATCCCCTGCGCTGTTGGGGCTGTTGTGGAGATTAAGCAAGCTATTGCCCAGAGTTGCAGAGTGGGACCCATGATTAGAATAGGCACCGAGGCGAGAAATATCAGGTCCGAGGACATTAAGCCCAAGAAGCGGGAATTGAACCCTGGTCCCGGGCCGGACCTCTGCATCAGGGTCTGCCGCTCTAACCATTGAGCCACACTTCTCCACTAGAGGCACATGTGAGGTAGGTCCATTGGACAGGGTGGGCTCATCATCCTGAACCCTGTATTTGTCCACCTCATTAAAGATACTTTCGACTTAATGCAAAAAATGTGAGGCAGTCTTGTCACATAAAGACTGAGTTGGCGCAACCTCAGGGGTATGTGGAGAGGTAAGGAACAAAACTATATGAAAGAGTTCCTCAGAGGAGTTTTGGCGCTTTCAATTTTTTGAATGAAATACTTAGTTTTTTGGTCTCGCCTACGCAGCGCGCATGCGCTGCTTAGAAAAAAGACTTTTAGCAATGGATTCTGTTTTTCAGTCAAAAATGTGCACACATTGCATTGCTTTGAATGCAGCGCGTGCACGTTTGCCGATTCCCTTGTGGGAGCGAGCTTTAAAATATGGTTCCTGCTCGCTCCTGCAAGGGAAACAGCCGCAGGCCCCCTCCACTCTCCCCTCCCCCTGCTGCCTCCTCCTCTTCCATCTTGTTTTTTTTTTTTTTTTTTTAACTTGAGGCGCGTGCTCGTTTGCCCCTTCCCAGAGCCCACCCTCGCCCTGGTTCCCCACCCCATCTCCCGTACCTGCAGTGCCTCTGCCGGACAGACCCCAAAGCTGGCTCCTTCCGCGCATGCAGGCTGGGCCGGGGCTGCACACCGTATGCAGCTCCGGGCGTCTAAATATAGTCTGCTCTCCTCCTCGTCCGGGTCTTAACACACAGTTGAAGATTTCTTAACTCGAGTCTGCGTGCCGCTCTCTTTCACGGGATTTCCTCATCCCTCCTCTGAGCCCACCTTTGGCTTCTGGTTTTCTGTAGCCATGATTCAGCCGAAGAGGAAGACGTGAGGTTAGTTTCAGTTTCGCTTCCGAGCAGAGTTTGCGACGTGGGCGGTGTCCAGGCGTGCAACACCAATAGGGCTCTAAGGGCTTCAGCTACAGGGAGAGGTGACTGGTCAAAACCAGCGTCATGGCACTTTAAACCCGGCATGTAGGGTTATAAAAAGTGGAAGTGCAGAGACTGGCCGCCAGGCCGCCTCCACAGGCCTGACGCTCCTCTCTCCGACTTGAACATGGGGGCTCTGAATGCGCCCCCTGAGAAGGTGATCTTTCAGAAGAGAGCACGAAAACAGCGTGGTCACACGCCACTGAGCCTACCGCAGCTCACCTTCCGCGGCCAGGTCCCATCACCGGGGTGACGGTGTGACTTTTGGAGGCTGCCTGCCTCATTTAGCCCCAATAATAGCCTAATTGAGCTGGAAAAATGCAAGAGCAGGAGCGTGATTAAAAACATGAACAAAGTGCTGCTCAGAAGTGCTGGTTACAGGTTTTGGGAAAAGCGGAGAGAGGCCACGATGAGACAGTTAAAAATGAAGGCCCGCAGCGCCCTGGCATGGGAGCACCACCATGCTGTCACGGCATGTCCCTGCAGTGGGCACTGGGCAATGTCCCAAGGTGGGCTGGAGAGGCGGCTACAGGTGCAAACTGTTGCATGCCCGTGGTTTCATACCAAGTATGAACTTTGACCCTTAAGGAGCGGGAACACTTGCTGACATTTAACGCTGCAGACTGAAATGCAGAGCTGCCAAGTGGCCCCATCTCGTGAGGGTACCGTGGGCCATTCCTGCATTTACAACAAGCAGCACTAAAGGTTGAAATTCTTCCACATGACCTAGCGCCAATGACACTTAAATTAAAATGTAAAAAGTGAATGGCAGGGGCCAGTGAGGGGCCCTTCGAGAGGACGCAGAGTTTGTACCAACCGACCTTAGTGGTAAACTACTCCAGCCTTTAAAACAGATTCATCCAGATATACAGCTTAAAAGAAAACGTAGAGAATATAGTCTTGGCTGTGTCTCTAATAAACTTAGCGAGTTAAGGGAGAGTCTGTTCCTCGTCAAAAAAGACTGACGTGTGAATGAGTCCTCCCCAGCCCTACTTGCCATCCGGGGATACATGCCTCCATGAACCAGTCTACCTCCGGAGGCCTGTGAACTGTGGGTGGTATTTACTTTTTTACTGTGCATGTGTGATTTTAATACCTCATAGCAATCCCTCGAGCGTTCAGTAATAGTGTCCTTGGTCACTACTTTTGTGGGCTCACAGGTGATTCAGTAATTTGTTCTTCAGAAAAACGAATGCTCAGTAACAGCATTAAAGGGAAATGAGAATTTTTTTATGGGTGGCATATGCATCACGTGCGCTGTCATGTGAGATCATAAACTGTGCCGCCTGAATTATGCAGAAATGTTCACTAAATTATGTGACAAGACAAATTATGCAACATAATGCAGCTCTTTCTCTGCCAATGGTATTATTTGGAAATTTTAACACACGTTAATACTGATAAAGGAAGAATGGTAACTGATTAGTAACAATTTTACACTTAAATTCAGCAACTGAACAGTGACCACTTATTTTTTTGCAAAGGCTTCGCTACTTAAAGATATGCAAAACGTTAAGAAAAAATACATATTCAAAATGTTCAGACGAGTTATGGTAAAATACGTGTACATTTTGTGAAGTACAATTTGGACTATCTTGAGTGAAAATTTATCCCGAGGGAGCGCAACACTATCAAAAGCAGTCCTGCCAGGTACCACGCATCAGGCTTTAGACTAACGCATTTCAGGCTGGTGCTCCGCATCACTGCACTGAAATGCATTGTCACGCATATTCATAGTGTCTCAGCTGTCACTGAAGCGGTGCCTAAAACTGTTATGGATTGTGTGGCAGCTGGCAGGGCACCGTCCGTGGCATGCGTGTGCTCCTTCTCCAGACTTGGGGCTCGCAGCTGAGCTAAGGCTGCTGGCAGGCAGGTGCACTGCTACAATGGATCCATCATCATTGTGATTGTTGCGGCCCGCCTATGAGTCAGGCAGCCTGACGTCACAAGGTAGGGCCCAATGGCTACTACCGAGAGAGGTGGTTATGTGATACAAAAGTCTGGTGCGGGGGTGACGTCGCGTCCTGCTGCCAGAGCGCGGGGAGTTTGTTGTGGAGGAAGGCAGCTGGCTACTGGTTTGTGGGTGCCCCCGCAATCATGGCACGCGCAGCCCAGGCTGCCCGTGCTGTCAGCAGCTGTTGATAAGTGAGGGGCCGGGATGCGGGTTTCAACTTCATCATTGAGCTTGTTTGAGTAAACTGATTAATTAATAGCAGCTTAGCAGTGGACAACAAGAGGCTTTGGTATGTTTGGATGACGCTGTACAAGTTGTCTGACTGCTGTATGGTGCTTTTTAAGCTTAACAGTGCAGTGCTTAGAGGTCCAGTATCTTGTTCATGTTTGCGGACTTGTAGTTATATGTTTGTAATTAAAATGTAGACCGTGAACAATAAATCATTGAAAGATGTACTCACACCTCAGTCATTGCGGCCATGGCCCACCAGTTGCTGCCAGCTCGCCTCGCAAAGAGTTAGAGCCCGAATTATGGGTATCTCCAGAGCTAGATGAGTTGCTAATGCTAATATAGAGTTTCTCGTTGCGGAAATGCTTATAATTTGTGATATTTATTTTTTCCTCGTCTTCATAGCTTCCTTTTGCTCCTCTAGAAAGTGTCACTCATACTCATTGAAATGTCACTCATTAGAACACTGAAATTATGAAAATGTCACACATGGCAATCTGAAACCTTGGCAGCTATGCGAGAGTCACAGAACAACGCAGGCCGGTTTAAACTAGCGACACTGGGCATGAAACGGGGTAAGACTTCTCTAGGTGCATGTTGTGACCTAGCCTTCTTGACATTAGAGGTGAGCGATAGTTGTAAGAAGACACCAGTGTCGTTCTACACAAAACAAACAACACCCTAGAACGCAGGAAATGGTGAAGCTGCCAAGTGGGCTTATGCAGTGGATGACACTTTTGAGCCAGGCATTGCTTTTTAGCCAGTACAATTTGCATTCTGGGATTTGTAGTTTCGCTTGAAGCACGAGAGTGCTCGCAAATCCTAGTATGTTATACACGGCAGCATTTGTTGACAATGCGACATGGGTTCACTGGGCCACAATTGTGAAAACAAGACCATTACCTTTCGTCTTTGTTTGCGATATACAGATACCACGTATATACATACCCTTTGATACCTGATGCGCTATGCCCGTCCTAGCACCTACATGAGAACTACGCTTTCTGGTGTGCAATTTCTACTTATAGTGTGGTGCAGGGCTTTAAGTGGGCTGGGTCTTGCCGGTGCTCAGTTTTAAAAGTCAGATGCTGAGACGGCGCCCCTATCGGGCTAACTATTTTTTCCCCTCACCCTCAGGATGAAAAAACAAGTATTGGCATAGCCTATAGGTCTCGCCTTCGGGACCTTCTGTGTTTAGCCATGCAACTGTTGATGTTGCACCAAGGATATTGTGCTGCATAATTAAATACTTATAAAGTCCCAAAGGCAAGACCTATTGGCTATGTCAATGCTTGTTTCCCTTGCTATCATTTCTTTGTAGTTATTGAGGCTTAGATCTGTTACCATGGGCAAATAAAGGAGCCAGGTTCGGATAGGGACATTCCACATTTTATTGCCTATAGGATTCTTTCCTCCTCAATATATAAAAACTGCTAAATGAACTTACATCAGTTTTGGCCTGCAAGTAGATCCGTTCTTGAAGAAGTGCCTTTGTTTGTTTTGAATAAATCCATTTAGTAATGTTTGAAAAATTAGTACTCAGTGTTACAACCTAGGCTTGAAGGGGTTCAATTGTAGAGATTAAACACACCGCGCGCTGTTTGCTGTTAAGGTTATTTTAACTAATTTTAACTTCTTTTAGGTTGCATGATACTTTATTTTTAAAGAAAAGCTCTCAGTCACATTAAACGAGGCTCACCTCACGCACGGCTCCTCTGGTGCCGATCGGATCTCTGCCGCATCTTGCTTCCCACCGGCTCTGGTTGCCCCTGACCCCTCCCCTCGGGCTCTGACACCTTTAGGTGACGCTATTTAGGACGCTGGACGCCCGGCCGCACGCAGCGGGAGCGCCGAAGGCGTGCCAAAGGCAAGCCCGTCTGCCCCCGGAAGTCGCCCAGCGCCAGAAATCCTACATCTCATGCAATATCATATACTAGGACTGAGCTGTTCGCCTTCAATACCGGTGAGTGCATTCCTCCTGTAAAATTGGCACCTAGCGATATCTGTAAAGCCAATGGGTGTGGGCTATGCTCCCTGAAACTCCTTGATCAACCCGTTAGATGCTTTCAGCAATATGTAGATGTAAACATGGAGGGACATTTGGGATTCATACACCAGAACTACGGTGTGGGGAACGGCATGCAAGGACAGCACATCCACTCCGATGTATCTCCCCATGACCTCCAAGCCTACAATTCCCATTCCTCATTTTCTAGCTGCAAGTTAATCAAGGGTATTCTACTAAACACTAGATCTATGGGAAAGCACAAATACGAATTAGCGGACCGGATTCTGGCTGCTCATCCTGACCTGGTCTTCCTTACGGAAACTTGGACCAGTGAGACTTCTGACCCTGACTGGAACGTTGCGGTCCCTGCTGATTACTCAGTGGTTCATGTAGACAGGACTAGCACCAAAGGTGGAGGGATCGCTATTATTTATCGATCATGTCTCACCGTACGGATATTGCCTCAGCTCGCGGTAGAAGCGGAGGCTTTAACCTTTGTCATTAAGTACAAAGATCTGGAACTTTTTAATGGGTTGTTAATATAACGACCACCGGGGGAAAGGTCCCAGTTTATAAAAGCTCTTCAGGCATTCTTAGAATCCTGTTTGGATTATCCCACTTTCACCATTCTGGGTGATTTTAACTTCCATTTAGAGGCCAATAGTAACTCTGATACCTCTAATCTGGTGGATAATCTGGCAAGTTATGGCCTTACACAACTAGTTGAAGAACCTACACATATAGCCGGACATATCCTGGACGGCATTTTTACCAATCACGAGCAGCTCCTAGTTGAGTGTCCAACCCACCCTGTGGTCTGATCACTCTACTATCCACTTTAGTATAAAACTTCCGTCAGTAATGAGAGGAAGAAGACGAAGGGTTGAGATATCTAAGTCCCGTCCCTGGAAAGAAATCAGAAAGAATGAGCTGCTGACTACTTTGGAGACTGTGTCACCTAAGGTGTCATCTGACATCAACACCTCAGCTTATAATTTTGAAGAATGGCTGAGATCAGCTATGAATTTTCTTGCTCCGGAAGTTACTAAATCTTCCCACAATAAAAGGGTTACTTCACCTTGGTATACGCATGAGCTGCGGCAAATAAAAATAATGTTTAGACGTAAGGAGCGAATGTGGAGATCTGACTATAGCTTGGAGCATAAGAAAGGGTACAACAGTATATTGGAAGAGTATAAGGCAGCGATAAAACAGGCAAAATCAGTGTATTATACCATAAAGATCTCAGAGGCTACCAGCTCCTCTGAAGAGCTGTTCAAAACAGTAGCTGAGCTAGCTAAGGGTCCGGGCGATGAGAGGTTTCAGCCTGACCAAAGCTTTGTGGAACAACTGTCTTTGTTCTTCCAGAATAAAGTACAGATGGTATATAATTCTCTGCTGACTACCATAGGTGCCCAACAACACCTGACTGTTCCATCCCCGAGTAACAGGGATCTTCCACATAAGCTAGCCCACTACGTCCCCCTGGAAGAGGACCAAGTGGTCATTCTGCTGCTCCAGACAAAGTCTGGTTCTCCATTGGACCCTTGTCCCCCGTATATCCTACATCTATTGCCTTACAAGATCAGTACCTTTTTGACACCTCTCATTAACGCCGTCATTGCTTCTGGGGTCTTTCCTACGCCGTGGAAAAAAGCTTGTATTAGGCCTATTCTGAAGAAACCCACCTTAGATCCTCTGGATGTAAAGCACTATCGGCCAATTTCCTGTCTTCCATTACCTGCCAAGATCCTGGAAAAAGCTGTGAATCTACATATCACTGACTATCTGGACAGGAACAACGTGTTGGATTCCACACAGCATGGTTTCCGCCCGTCTCACTCCACTGAATCTGCTTTGCTCATGGCTACTGAACAGATTTGGAAGGTGATGGATGGGGGAGGTAGAGCTATACTTATTCTGCTCGATTTGACCGCGGCCTTCGATACTGTAAACCACTCGGTGCAGCGGTTGAAGGAAGTGAGTATTGTAGATAACGCCTTAACCTTACTCGCCTCCTTCCTAACATCGCGTGAGCAACAGATTCATTGGAATGGTGTCCAATCAGGATTATTCAAGCTCCCGTGCGGAGTACCGCAGGGCTCTGCGTTATCTCCTACTCTTTTTAATCTGTATGTCAGACCTCTGGCACAGATTATCACTGAACATGGCTTAATGTTGGTGTCGTATGCTGACGACACTCAACTAGTGATCTCCATGTCTCAGTTAGAGCAAACAGCCGAGAGGTTCCGGAACTGTCTTACTGATGTAATGGCGTGGATGACTGGGAACTTCCTGAAGATAAATACTGATAAGAACGAGGTTATAGAGTTTGGCCAACTTCCTTCCATCTGGAGCCAAACCTGGTGGCCCTCTGAGGCAGGCTCTTTTCCAGTCCCGGTAATCAGGGCAAGGAACTTGGGAGTGGTACTGGATAAAGATCTAAAGTACGCCTCTCAAGTCAATGAAGTCACCTCAGCCTGCTTCTTTACTTTGAAAATCTTACGGAAGATTCTACTTTTTATCCCGATATCTCTCCGTAAAACAGTGGTGGGAGCCCTTGTCCTTTCAAAAGTGGACTATTGCAATGCGCTCTATCTCGGGATAGGAAAGGGACAGATGAAAAAACTCCAATCCCTCCAGAACGCGCCAGCGCGATTACTCTACGACCTGCCCAAACATCATCTGACCTCATCAGCAATTAAACAGCTGCACTGGCTTCCAGTAGGCCAGAGGGTAAAATTTAAAGCTCTGTCTGGTGCATAAGGCAATTTATGGGGGCGGAGCCTTGGACATTCAACTGATGTTTCCCATGTACCGACCTGTTCTTACCCTTAGATCTGCCAATGTAGGGCTGGTCTGTGTCCCTAGAATTAAGAGCTAGATGGGGTGGAGCTGGCTTCTCATATCAAGCCTCCAATCTGTGGAACTCTCTTCCGGAGGCTGTCGGGCTTGAACCTAACAGGCTTCTCTTTAGGAAAAAGATAAAGATCTTCCTTTTTCCAAGACCTTAGGGCTTCGCGCTGTGTGTTCGGTCCTCTCAGCGCCAAGACGCCACGGCATAAGCGCGCTTTATAAATGTTTCAGTCAGATATCTAAACCATTAATCCAGAAAGATCAGCAAATCCGTGTTCATGTACCTCCCGAGAGCTCAAGATTAAAAAAGGTATTTAAACCTGATTGGACGAGCGAGCCTTTTCTCCAGACTATTTCTGCTCCGTATAATCCAAAGCCAGGTTTCTAGACCCTAGCGCTTGGATTGGCTGGCCGCACGGAGAAAGATCTGTTGCTGCCGCCATTACACTATTCGGTGCTTCATCTGGGAGTCGTAGTAAATAGATTGAAAAGAGACAGAAGAAGGCTAGAATAGCAGCCTCCTGTTTCCTGGTAGAGGTGGGATGTTCCCGGAACGACCCCTCACCCAAAAATAAAATGTTTTAAAAGTAGTCTGGGCCACCTCCAGAGGGTTGGGGGTAGGGCTTGGTGAAGCCTCGTTGTGAACAACCCCCATGGCCATCTCCTGCCTAAGGCCCTGCTCAATGGACGCGCCATATGAGCAAAATGAAAAAAATAAATTCACAGGGAACAAAAGAAACTTAAAATGAAGTTGTTTGGTTTTGGTTATAAAACGTCAAGGTGTGCTTTAAAAAAACCTGTTCAAGTGAAGGTATTCCTTTAAAATCACAAGTTAACTAGCCATAACTTGTCAGGCACTGCTAATGATCTCCCATATGACATAATTCATGACATGTAACATGGCATTGATGACATCTCAAATTATATGACTGATGACAAGATGTATTAAAAGTTATTATAGTTTGCCTTGAAATATTTTCTCTGCATTTTTTGTTACTATAGTTTGTCTTGATCTATTTTGACTGCAATTGTCATGTAACTATTTTTATTATTTTTCTGCCTCTTTTTAGGATACCCTGCCATCTCATCTGCATTTTCTGAAACCATTAAACCTGAGGAACACCCGTGTCTTCAAGAGCAGCGAGTACCTGGACGAAGACCCTCAGGTGAGCAAGAGCAATCTTTGAGAAGATGGCAAAGGACTTGGAAGGATCCCGGGGGGTACTCTGGCTGTAATATTCTGGATTCTCTAAAAAGTCATTTAGTGTTAAACCTGAGGTGTAAAAGAATAGATTTGTATTTGGGGTTGGTGACTACCGCCTTCAAAGAATAATCGTGAGTCCTTTCAGGGTGAGCCCTCAGTCACTAAACTAACCTGAGATCAACCCCCCGGCAGCTGAGGCACAGAGCAGAGGGGCTTCATTTCGAGCGATGTGTTAATTCTTTGTGCAGTACCAAAACAGTATTAAAGTCAAAATAATGCTAATCCCTTAACCAAATTTGACAAATAGAGTAAAATGTAATAAAGAAAATGACACTTAAACAATAAAAATCCAATAAGGGCAACCGGAGATATGAATTTGTAAAGAATTCAAGGAAAATAGCGCCAAAAAGGTCAAAGCTTCAATGGTCACAGTAGACCAGTACCTAGGCGCGATTTCAAGCTGACCGATATTGAGCCCCAATAACATATATTATCCTTTTTTTTTATAACTCGGTCAGAAGTTTTACCTTGAATTTTTTATGCAAGTAAATATCCTTCAGTGGGGCAAGGCAGCAGGCTGGGTCTGAGGACGTCTTCACGAAGACCGCAGATATCGCTTTTGTCATGAAAAGCTTTGATCTGTATATATTCACATTTTACACCCAGGAAAGTCCTCCCACCGGCTGGATACTTTGGGCACCTTCACTCAAAACTTTTACCTTCAGATTTAGGGACTAATTTAGAGGTTTTTTGTGGGATTATTTTTATTGATTTTCAGAAAGAGAGCGAAAAGATAAAATAAAATGTCATTTAACTGTATCAAATTGACAATAATATGTGTGACTTGTCACATATGAAGAAAGAAAGATAATGCAGATACAGTACTGATAAGGCATCAAGTAATCACAACGATATTAATTATATAACAATATTGACCTTCTATATCACAAATATGCAATCTCCAACTTTATTAACAATAACAAAAAATACTGTCCTTTGTTGTCCGTGCATGTGCAATATGCACCTTTGTTGCGTGCTTAACCAGGCATCCGCCCAGCAATGCATGTACATATACATGGATACTTATATGGTAGCGCTGTGTGTGTGTGGAGCGGATTCGTATCTAGTATTGTTGCATGTATCCTCGCATGCGTTGACCTAGGGTATGCAAGTGCGTGCAGTATACATCTACTTTTGTGACTCTCAATCGTGATGTGTCGCTATGGGAGAGCAGTTTTTTGTATGACTTATGATATGTCTATGGCTGTTAAGTAATATTGCCATTGTGTGGGGTTTGCTGATGGAGGACGCCGCATGGCTTTGGCCTGCTGGTTTTCGTGCCCAGCGACCTACAGAGGTCTAAGAGCCATGTATGTGTGCTTGGGCACGTGGGTGACTTCGAGACATATCCAATCTGCACTTGGCCAATCCCAGTGCCAGATCCAAAAATCTGAGGTTTTTACGGCGATGGCCACTCGCCCCATAGGAGGTAAATGCAGCCCAGTCCAGAATGGTAGTGCAGTACGGGCACTGGCAAGCACTTTGCCTAGATTGCCTTATATTAGCTCTGTCTGAGAGTGATACGTTTGGACTCCTATGTATTTGAAGGAGTCAAAGACCCATGTAAGTGGAATAGTGGGCAGATGTTACCTTTGTATCGTGGAGAGGGGCTTCAATGGGAACTCTACTGATTTAGACCAGTTCACTTTCATCCCGGATATAAGGGGATGTTCATCCAGTACCTTCACTTGGTCCTGTAGGACCTCGCTCTGGCCTCGCAGGTAGACCAGTGCGTCGTCAGCATAGTGAGAAACAATGTGCCATTGCGTCTATGCCTGAATGCCCCAATCTAGGACGTGGCCATGGAGCACGCTTGCTAAGGGCTCCATGGCCAACGCAAAGATAATGGGCGACAAGGGACACCCCTGTCTCATGCCACGTTCTAGAACGAAAGAAGGGGAAATGATGCGCCCTGTCTTAACTCTGGCCAGCGGATTAGTATACAGTATCTTTACCTAACACAGAAAGTTAGGGCCTAGGCCGAACACTGACAAGACTGCCATTAAGTAATCCCAACCCAAGGTATCAAAAGCCTTCTCTATATCTAGGGCAGCAATCCAAGGTGTCTCTGCTTCTATCCATGCCCAGTCCAACAAATTAAAGAGCCAACGCAAGTTCAGACTACTTTTCCTCCCCAGTATGAACCCGTTCTGATCACTATGAACTAGTAGCTGTACTGCATCTATTAATATTTCCACTAGTATTTTGCACAAGATTTTCAAATCAGAGTTCAATAGTGATAGAGAACAGTATGAACCCCTTTGTAATGGATCCCTCCCCGGTTTTGGCAGTACCTACAATATGGCTTCACGAAGAGATGGTGGGAGCATGCCATGATCGAACGCCTCACGGTAAATGATGCATAAGCGGGGCATTAGCAATTCCACGTGTGTCACATATAACTCCGATGACCAATCATCCGTCCCTGGTATTTTGTATCTTGCCAACTGTTCAACCGTTTCCGAGATCTCGATTTCAGATATAGGAACCTTGAGCGATGCGTATTGGGTCCGAGTTATTTGTAGCAGGGTAGCGCATGACAGAAATTGCTGAATTTCCTGTGATGTGTTATACGCTGGAGCTTTATAGAGGGGAGCATAGTATTTATAAAAGAAGTCAATAATCTGTTATTGTGTGTTCACTAGTTGCCCATCTTGTTTGTGTATGGCCGTGATTAGAGACTGTGAAGAGCCAGATTTAAGCAGCCACACTAGTGTCCTGCCCGCTTTATTACCATCAGCATATTGCCGGGCCAGGGATTGTCTGTAGTCTAGGGCACAGAGCTTGTCTTGTGTCTCTTTATAGGGCAGGTGGGCCTTGGCTAGTGTGGGTATAATGTGTGTGTCGGAAGGGGCAAAGATCTCGCAACGTCTTACTTCAGACTCTTGGTCCTGTAGCTCTTTCAAGAGCGTCATTCCAGAGCCATTTACAGCTTTATTTACCAGTCCGCTCAACACCACCTTGAATTCTATACTCCCAGATGTGGCGGTGCGTGTATTTATTTGGAAGTATGAGGTGATAGATTGTGTTAAGTGGTGCATCTTAAGTGCCTCCAGGGGAAGACGCCACGTTGGGATATCAGCTCTGTGCGTGCCCCAGTCCAGGCGCACCTGTAGGGGGATGTGATCCGACGGTGTGCGAGCCAAGTACTCTGCATGCGATACCCTGGCCAACACCTCTGCTGAACAGAATATCACATCAATTCTGGTGTATAGGTCGTGTATCGGTGAATAATGTGAATATGTCCACGTCGTGGGATGCTTGCTGCGCCAGGCTTCACTTAATTGCATATCTCTGGTCCAGACCTTCATGTGATATGCCAGGCCTATAGATTGTGCAACTGGGAGTGGCGGGTGTGATCTATCTCAGTTTAGAACTTGCACATAATTGTATTCTTCCCTCCAGTACATTTGTGCCGACCAATAACAAGGACAGGGGCATGGTTTGTAGAAACGTATCCTGCCCCGAGTTTGGTGCGTATAATAAAACAAATGTCAATGGGGAGCCATCTAGAAGACCCTCAAGGATCGCATATCAGCCTTGCGGATCCACCCGAGTGTGTAGCGACTGCAGTGGAGTCCCAGGTGCCACCCATATCAAAGTGCCCCTGGCATAACCAGAGTACGTGGTCCCTATCACCATGCCCCTCTACCACTTGCGCGTTGATGAGAGGGTTTGCTGGGTGAGGTGCGTCTTTTGTAGCAGCGCCACTGAAATCTTGTGCCTACGCAAGTATTGGTATACCTTGTGTCGTTTAGCACAGCCAGCTAGCCCCCGCACGTTCCAGGTGAGAAGGAGATAATTATTACCTGACATCATTGTTTAATGAGTAGTAAATATTAGGGGGTCATACCCACCAATGTAGAGCAGCCAGCAGTCACCGAGCCCCCCCGTGGTGAATATGTCCCGAATATCGCCTTGGTAGTGTTGCACCTTTTGAACATGGAGTGTATCAGTATGGAACGGACAGATTGTATAAAACATTTACTATACCCAACTCCCCATCCCATGCCCGTTTGTCAACGGGCAAGGTGTCAGATGCCAAACACACACGTGCCCTAACCTGATGTATCTAGGCCCAGCAGGAGCGATGAAGATGACAGTCCGACTACTCCCAATGCCGTTCTCCTTTGAGAACAGTAAATTGCTCCCAAAGAAGCACGTCAAGGGGAATGGGGTTTGGGACAAAATAAAAAGACAGCTTGCGCGGTAGCGGACCTCCCTCACCGGTTATTCTTCCTGGAGCTGGTGAATGCAGGGACTGGAAGACCCAGGGAGCGTCTCAAGATTATGTGAGAGAAGAACAAGAAGTATCAGCATGCTTATCATCCTCAACCTCACAATCAACAAACATACAGGGTATTAGATGTGGATTAAAATACACTCATACTTGCGTTGCGTCTAGCTGATGTGGATAAGTCACTTACATAAAAGCTACACGCTGGATGTGTTATTCAAACATGGATAAACGGGAAACACTGTGAAGGTTAAGTCCACAGAGATTAAAGCCTCTCTATTGAAAGCTCCTTCCTGCTTTCCCCCGCTGCGTCACACGCAGGGTTATAAAAGGTGTTTTATGGTTTGCAACTCAGTCTCAAGGTTTGCAAAGGGTTAATAGTTTGTAAACAAGTTGCTTAACATATGAGTATAAACACGTTAGTAGTTCTTTTAACATATGCTGGCACAGAAGTGAATAACAATTAATAATAGCCCTTTCAGAACTATTCCAATATTACATTAGCCCGTAATGCCCAGTACACTTGGTTTAGGAGTTAGTTAAACAGTGCAATTAGTCACCCGTGCGCGAGGTCTCGGCTGCGCTGACTTAGCTGGCTGGGAATCCTCCCCGTTGTTCAGGACCATTTCCGAAGCTTAAAGCAGATCAGATGCAGGAAGCGGAGATTCAATGGGCATCCCTCGTCGGCAGAAGCGGAGATCCGATGGGCGTCTCTCGATGACAAAAATCCGGTCGCTGAAGTCTTCCGGCAGGAACTGGATTCGGACGACAGGAGCGGAGGCATGCTTATGCTGATAGGCGGAATGCCTAGCAAAGGGCGTGATAGGTGGGAGTGGTTGTATACCCTCCACAGACCAACGCCAAGAATGTAACAGTGACTCATAAACAGTGACTCAAAGCCTGATGGGGATGAAGTGTGTTATCAGAAGTGCCAAGTCATTGTGGCAGAATATGTGGCAATGAACAGTGCTGCTTTATTCCAATACCTGACTACGGGTTTTGTTCATTCCAATGTGTCAAATGGTTACTAATCACATACAAGTATACTCTTTCCTTTAAGACACATACCAATTTATCTACCAAGAATAACAGCAGTACATTCCTGATTTTATGCTGAACCTTCCATATCCTCCCAATCGTGCTCAAGCAGGGATACCCTAAAGGACTTGGTATAATATCTCCTGCGGCTGCGCTGGGAGTGAACACCCCAATGGAACCCTGTGGGCAGAAGGGTCCTTTTCCGTACATGAGTTCTTCGAGGTAGGAGATGAGTACCCATGACAAAAAGGCCATCTGCATTGAAATGCAAATCGACAAAATATCAAATAACAAGTTAAATAATGGAACAAAGGATATCTGAAAGGATATCGTAAGGAAGGAAAGAATAAAGGAACATAGGGGAAAAAAAAGAAAACCATAATGCTGTATCAGCCACTTATCGTCTGCGTAGTCGAGCTGCGTGGATTTTTGAGATGTGGCCACCAGATCTGTGCATACTTGTCTTTAGCATGGTGCCAGTGTGTGTTTGTTGCACCAGAGTATCTTGTACTGAGGCGGGCTATAATGAGAAATGTTCCCCCAAAACACCATTGAATTTCTTTGAGAGACGCATGAAGGGATCATTCGAGTTCTTCTGCCATTTGCGGTGTTACTGTAGGGCCCTCCCCTCATCAGTGCAGAGCGCTGCGACTCAGCTGATATAATTTGTCTGGTACGGTGTCTGTTTCAGACCCTGATCTAGAGGGCGAGTCTGGGTTACTATGATGTTCTGTCTGCTTAACGGCCTATTCTCTCTTCCTCGAATCCTGAGCCTTGGTGGGGCTCTGTATGTGTGCTTTATTACGGCTACGTTATCACTGCACTCTGCAGTCCCGAGACCATCTATGTAGGTCAGTGGAGCCAGGCCCGAGGCAGATAGCCCATATGTGGTGCACGTCTAGCACCCAATCACCAATCCGCATCACACCGGCTCTCCGCACGGGCGGAACACCAGCCACTGTCTGTTTTGTATCGGCCGTCAGCACTCGCAACAGGGTCCGATCGGCACCGCCTACTCCTCCGGTAAGGCTCGCAGGGTTGTGTCACAGCACACGGGACCGTGCGGTGCGGATCCGCTGCTCCTCCAGTTACGCTTGCCGAGCGCCGGTGCGGCTAGTCTTGGATTGTTAGAAGGTGCCGCTCTGTCCGGAGATGTTGCACCTCAAATATTGGGACATGAGGCAAGCATTGTAGGAATATGGCTCTATATATACTATAACAAAATGAGGTATAGTGTGCACAGTCCAGTGGAACCCCCAAAGGTAGGCAGAGGTAAAAGTAGCTAGCACCTTACTCTCTATTTGTGGTAGTGTGGGCAAGCAGTAAGGCTTTATCAGAGGATAGTGTTAAACATTTGTTGTACACACTCAGCAAATGATTTCACACACTCAGACTGAACTCAGACCGATTTGCTTTGTATAAAAATATTATTTAGTTATTTTTATTTCTTAGAACCAAGTAAACCTGTCACAGGTACGTGATTTATACTTTGCAGTAACAATACAGTTTGAATTGCTGTTGTGTGTATATATACTTTGGTTTGGTTACAATAGAATTACTGGAAATGTAATACCTTGAAATATTGGACATATACTTTGTAATGGAATTTCAATAGGAGATCATGTTCATTACTTTGCAGATTATGTTTCTTACACAGTGTAGTATAGCTGGATACTACACTGGGGCATTTCCTGTAAACAGGCAAGTAAATGCGTTTTGGTAATTTGTACACAGTTGTATAGACTTTTGTAGATTTCTCAACCCCACATTTAGAAACTGTTCGAGGCATGTGGGCTGCTGAATTCATATCTGTGCATAGATCGCCGCCTAGTGTTGGGTCCGGATGTTTGCACGTTGTTGTCCTGGAAGAGTCTTCGAAGTATCCTTGGATAGGTGACTCCTCCCCTGGACTACAGTGCGCATGGGCATCCTCTCCATCCTCAGATTGTTTTTTTCCGCCATTGGGTTCGGATGTGCTATCTTAGCTCAAGTTAGGAAAATATTTGGTCGAGGCCAAAAGGCCTTTAGTTCGCGTCGGTACTGTTTATCGATCGGGTTTCGATAGAATTTTGTTAGTTTACTAACTTTCAGCACCGACTTCTTTCGCATTTACCTGTCCATCGACTACTTCGACGATGGAATCCAGGACGCCATTCAAAAGGTGTCCGGTATGCAATGCGAAGTACCCACACATCGACGTCCATCCGGTGTGCAACAAATGCCTTTCGCCGGACCACGACGAATCGACATGCATGGCCTGTGCCCGATTCCGTTCCAAGAAGACTCTAAGGAACCGAAGAGCGGCGAGACTCGAGGCGCGGCACGCGGCACCGGCCCCAACAGACATCTTCGACGAGGCCGACGTCGAAGAATTAGAAGTCATACCCTCCAGTCCCGTTTCCGAACACGACCCCGGATCGGACGAGGGCGACGAGTCACTCTTCCACAGAGGTGAAGACGACACCGAGGTAGGAGACGACGAGGAGGCCTTAGGGGCCGAAGAGAGTAGCTCCAATGATGAACAAGGCCTACCTGTTCAAACCGAAGAAACACCAGCGCCACAGCCTTTGGCTCCGGTCGAGGGATCGCCTTCGGGCCTTACCAGAGACCCATCCCGTAGTTCTTCGGCCCCGCCCTCGGGCCCGGCCTCGGACGTTCAGCGGCAGCCATTGCTGCATAAGCCAGCTGGTTTCCCTACCACAAAACCGAAACCGAAAGCTGCTCCGGTTCATACGAAACCGAAACTGAAAGTGGCGCTGGTCGGATCGAGGCCTTCCACGCCTTCGACGCCAGCGCAACGCGTCGGCACCGACCGCACCAAGAGGGACTTCGGTGCCGAACTGGAATCGGGCGACATCGGAGTCGACAAACGGAAAAAGGCCATCGGCACCGAGAAACCTACTCGGCTACCGACGCCAACTACACCGAGGGCAATACCGCCTGCTTCGCCTCGCGTCGCTCCCTCGACGACGCCGAAGCCTCACGTATCGAGGACGTCGACGGTGATCTCCACACCTCGACTCGAGGACCCGCCGGCACCGAAAAAATCCACGCCCGGCTCTACGAACCTGCCCGGTGCCAAAGCCTCAAAGACGCCCCAAGTGCGGCCTGCTGCGACGCAAAGCAACAAAACCACGGCGGCCCTCAAAGACCCGTCGGGTTCCGGCCCGATCGGAGCTCCAGCAACCTCTACGGGGCCAGCCAACATTACCTTCGGGTTGCCTCCGTCAACAATCCCGAAGATGTTCCAACTCAGGACACGGGTTACCCAGACTCCGGTTCCACCGGACGAGACGTCTCCGTCACGTGTCATCGACGCCGACACTGGCAGGATGATTCTCCACGACCGAAGAATAACTTCGGAACCGCCATTGGACCCTTTCAGGATCCCACTAAAAAGTAAGCTGCCTGTGGAATCAGAACCTCTCCTTTATGAACCGTTCCATTCCTCCTACCAGGATCCACACCGGTTCTCCCCCACACGCTCCGACACGGATGCATTGGAGGACTACATGGATGACCAAGCACCCTACCATGTAGACACAGACCCTGATGACCAGCAGGACCCTGATCAAACTTGGGGCGACCCTGCAGACCCCAGTGCACCTCTCGATACACAGGACCCACAACTCTATGGGGCAAAAACATCTCCCACGGAGGATACTGCGGCGTTCAACGCTCTTATTGAACGTGCTGCAAATAACCATGGGGTACAGCTTCACTCAGATACCATCGAGGATGACTTTCTAATGGACACTTTTGCATCCTCAGAAAGACATGTAAAAACTCTGCCAATGCTGAAGGGGGTCCTCAAACCAGCTAAGGACATTTTCAAGGAACCCACCAGGGCGCGAGTGATAAACCCCAGGATTGATAAAAAATACAGATCAGCACCTGGGGATCCTACTTGCATCAAAGGACAATTACCACTCGACTCCATCGTCGTAGCGAATGCTCGCAAGAGGGCACACTCGCAAACGACAGGTGACGCTCCTCCCCCGGACAAAGAGTCCAAGGTGCTAGAGACCTCCGGCAAGCGAGTTGCCGCCCAGGCTGCCAACATATGGCGCATAGCCAACACTCAAGCGCTCCTCGCTCGCTACGATAGAGCGCACTATGACACCTTGGAGCAACTACTCCAACATCTCCCTGACCAGTTCAAAGAAGGTGCAGAAATTCTTATCAGAGAGGGACAGCTACTCACAAATGCTTCCATCAAATGTGCACTAGATGCTGCAGACACGGCTGCCAGGGCCATAAACACAAGCGTCATGCTGCGACGACATGCCTGGCTACGAATCTCAGGATTCAAGCCTGAGGTACAAAACAACATACTGAACCAGCCCGTCAACCCCGACTATTTATTCGGCCCAGAGGTTGACACCACCCTCGAAAAGATAAAAAAGGACACGGACACTGCAAAGTCCATGGGCGCCCTCCAAACTCAGTCCTTTCGGAGCGGCTCCTTTCGTCGCCCCGGAAACAAGGGGGCAGGTAGAGGACAGGGGTCACAACAAACGTATAACAAAGGCAATACACAGACCACCTACGATAAGAACACCCGAGGTGGATATCGTGGCTCCAGTACAAAGGGCAGAGGACGTGGCTACGGCAACACCAGGTCCTCCCCCAAAAACAAGCAGTGACGCCCTCTCCCTTCCTCCCGACCACATAACACCTGTCGGGGGAAGACTACAAAGGTTCCTGTCCACGTGGAACTCCATCACCACGGACAGGTGGGTCAAAGATATTGTAAAATACGGTTACTGTCTGGAGTTAACCTCCACTCCACCCACAGTACCACCAAGACACCGTCCTATGTCCTCAGAGCACTTAACGCTCTTACAGCAAGAGGTGCAAAGTATGCTTCTAAAAGGCGCTAGAGAGGTCGTACCCATCCACGAGCAGGGTACGGGGGTTTACTCCCTCTACTTTTTAATTCCAAAGAAGGACGGGTCGCTCAGGCCTATATTAGACCTGAGACCCCTGAACCAGTACATTCTTTCAGAGCACTTTCACATGCTCACCCTACAGCAAGTCCTTCCGCTTCTCAAGCAGGGAGACTTCCTAGCCTCACTGGACCTCAAGGATGCGTACTTTCACATACCCATCCACCCCTCACACAAAAAATACCTCAGGTTCACTGTTCAGGGGCAGCACTATCAGTTCAAAGTCCTTCCCTTCGGCGTGACAACAGCGCCCAGGGTTTTCATGAAGTGCCTAGCTACGGTGGCAGCACATTTACGGAGGCAGCATATACACGTCTACCCCTACCTAGACGACTGGCTCGTTCAAGCGAAGTCAGCCCAGCAATGTGCAAGCCACATGTCCCGCACCATTCACCTTCTTCACAGTCTGGGATTCTCACTGAATTACCCAAAGTCCCATCTCCAGCCCGCACACGTACAACAGTACCTAGGTGCGACTATAGACACTCTGGCGGCCACAGCTCAGCCAAATTTAGTGAGGATCAACAGCATACAACTGCTGATCTCCAAGTTCAAACCCAATCACTCGCTTCCAGCGCGAGTGTTTATGCAGTTGATAGGCATGATGGCCTCCTGCATCTTCATAGTCCCGCACGCGAGGTTACATATGCGCCCACTTCAGGAGTGCCTAGCACGTCAGTGGAATCAGGCTCAAGGACAGTTGAAAGACCTAGTGTTGGTGAGCGGTCGGGCATACAACTCTCTGCATTGGTGGAATCCACAAAACCTTTGCAAGGGCCGACCGTTCCAAGAGCCTGTTCCACAAATAGTACTGACAGCGGACGCGTCTCTCCAGGGATGGGGAGCTCATGTACTCCACTACACAGTGCAGGGACTATGGACTACACAACAAAAGAAGATGCACATCAACCTTCTGGAACTGATGGCAATCTTCCTGGCCATGAAGGCATTCAAAGTACATCTGTGCAACAAAGTCGTATTGATCCGGACGGACAACATGACTGCCATGTACTACATACAGAAGCAGGGAGGAACACACTCTCCACAGTTGTCTCATCTGGCTCAGAGCATGTGGAAGTGGGCCATTCAAAGGAACATGTTCCTCATGGCGGAACACCTCCCTGGCAAGGACAACCAGATGGCGGATCTGCTCAGCAGACACAGCCACCAGATGCACGAGTGGGAGTTACACCCATCAGTACTCCAACCGTACTTCCAGCAGTGGGGTCATCCAGAGATAGACCTATTCGCGACAAGCGAAAACGCAAAATGCCAAAGCTTCGCCGCCAGATTCCCACATCCGCAGTCGCAGGGCAATGCGATATGGATGAACTGGTCCGGCAGATTTGCGTACGCTTTTCCCCCAGCGCCGTTGATACCGCTGGTAGCTCGCAAACTACGACAACACTCCCTGACACTCGTCCTAGTTGCTCCCACGTGGGCACGCCAGCCGTGGTACACCACCTTCCTCGAACTTTCCGTGGTGCCGCATCAAAGGCTGCGGATCAAACCCGCGCATTTGACGCAGAACCATGGAGAGGTTCAGCACCCAGATCCGCAACAGCTGAACCTGGCAATCTGGCTCCTGAAGACCTAGAGTTTGGCTATCTCAACCTGCCACCTGACTGTATGGACATCATCAAGGAGGCCAGGAGACCCACTACCAGGGCTTGCTATGCAGCCAAATGGAAAAGGTTCGTCATTTATTGCGGTAATAATGACATCAACCCGCTGGACGCATCCATCCACAACATCATCTGTTACCTCTTACACCTATACCGATGCAATCTGGCGTACACCTCTATACGTGTCCATTTGACAGCATACCAGCCTATCTGCAAACCAGGCAGCACCTCTCTCTATTCAGAGTGCCTGCCATCAAAGCATTCTTGGAAGGGCTCAAACGAGTCATTCCACCTAGTCACCCACCGGCTCCAATGTGGAACCTCAACTTGGTCCTCACACGCCTGATGGGTCCACCCTTTGAACCTCTACACTCATGCGAGATTCAATTCCTTACCTGGAAAGTGGCCTTCCTAGTAGCGATCACTTCCCTCAGAAGAGTTAGTGAACTCCAGGCACTAACCGTTCAAGAGCCATTTATTCAGGTTCACGCCAACAGGGTCGTACTACGTACCAACCCCAAATTCATGCCCAAGGTAATATCGCAGTTCCACATGAATCAGACTATTGAACTGCCCGTTTTCTTCCAAAACCCACAAACTGTTGCAGAAAGGGCACTACATACACTAGATGTACGGAGGGCCCTCATGTACTACATCGACAGGACTAAACCATTCAGGAAGACAAAACAACTGTTCGTTGCCTTTGCCCCACACCACAAAGGTAACGCCATCTCCAAAGCAGGGATAGCCAGATGGATAGTTAAGTGTATTCAAATCTGTTATCAAAAGGCAAAACGCACATTAACTATTCCACCACGAGCCCACTCAACACGTAAGTTGGGGGCTTCCATGGCCTTCCTAGGAAATATTCCCCTGCATGATATATGCAGAGCAGCCACATGGTCCACTACACACACATTTACAAAACACTATTGTGTAGATGTGCAGTCAAAACAGCAGGCAGCTGTAGGACAGGCTGTTCTCAAGACACTTTTTCAGACCGCTGCAGCTGGCACGGGTAGCCGCCGCTAATAGAGGGCACTGCTATGTATTCTATGCACAGATATGAATTCAGCAGCCCACATGCCTCGAACTGAATATGCTACTTACCAGTATGCATCTGTTCTTGGCATGTAGGGCTGCTGACATTCATATCGCCCTCCCTCCTCCCCGGCGCCTGTCGCAGCTGCAGCTCTCAGAATTACTGCAAGCATGGTCATCACTTTCTGTATCTACTCCATCACTGCCACAATGGCGAAAAACAATCTGAGGATGGAGAGGATGCCCATGCGCACTGTAGTCCAGGGGAGGAGTCACCTATCCAAGGATACTTCGAAGACTCTTCCAGGACAACAACGTGCAAACATCCGGACCCAACACTAGGCGGCGATCTATGCACAGATATGAATGTCAGCAGCCCTACATGCCAAGAACAGATGCATACTGGTAAGTAGCATATTCATTTTCACAGAAAACAGTCCATGTTATCCTATAGGGGGAAATTGTGTTATCGGTTAACAGGTAAGTATTTTGTTGTGGGAGTTGGTTTTCTGAGGTTAGACTCGGGGGGGGGGGGGGGGGGCATGTCGAGGATGCACTCTCAAAGCACCCTCAGCGGCACTAGGGCAGCCGGGTGCAGAGTGCTGAGGCCCAGTGTTCTCCAATGGGGGATAGGGGGCCTCCGGTTGGTGGCTGCTTACGAGCAGGCCACGAGGTTTTGGGAGGAAAGCTCCTGTTGAGCGTTCAAGTTAGCACCAAAAGTACACCCTCAGTGGCACTAGGGCGGCTGGGTGCAAGGTGCTGTTTTGGCGTCAGGTGCCCTGTTACTTTCAATTGGGATTCTCTTGTTTACACACACACTGCAGGGTAGGGGACAAAGGTCTTCTGGGAAGGACCTCCACTTGGAGAGGTAAATTGGGATGCTGGGGGTTGGCTAGACACTGTCGGTAAGCCACCCAAGGCCGTGGGGCATTGGGTGCAGGGGTGTCTTTTAGGGTCGGATACCAGCTCCTGGTTGTGGTTGGGGGGGACCCTCCGGACTGAGGATCAAGGCGTCGGCTGGAGACTTGAGGCAGGTCAGGGAACACTGGATCTCTTGTTAGGATCGCCAGGGAGACCGCCTTGTGGTGTTGGGCTACTCAGGCCCTGGGCAACGGGTGCAGAGTGGTGCGGATTCGGCCGGAGCCAGAGTCTGTGGGAGAAGAAATCCAGTGTTCACGGGAGACAAAGTCTTTTCTTTGAAAGGCAGAGCAGGTCCTCGGGCTTCTTGAGGTTGCTGGCTGCAGGACACACAGGAGTTTCACTTCTGCAGGTTCGAGGTGGGGACAGGCCGGTAGGATGGGGCCATGTCAGTGGGCGTCCTCCTTCTTAGCTTTGGTGCGGCTATTTGGTCCTTCTTCTTGTTTCTTGTCTGAGGAGGCAAGGTTCGGGGGTGCCCCTAAATACTAAATTCAGGGGCGTTGCAGGTAAATAAAGGTTGGGACCAATGGGTCCCTTCCTTGGGGTGGGTACACCCCATATTATACCACCCTCCAGTGGGAGGGGGGCATATGCCTCACTCTGGTTGGCTAGGGCCCCCCCCATCTGCAAGATGGCAGGGAGTAAGTTGTGCTTCACCTAGTTTCCCCCACCTGAGGGGTGGGGTTGGCAAAGGTGGGCATACCTCTCTCCCTCATTTGGTTTTCCCGCTGATTCGCACGCCTAGAGTGGGGTCAGAAACGGTGGGGGCCAGTTCCTAATAGCAGCAACAGGCCTGGGGAAGCTCACAAGGCTACAAGCCTTTGAAGCTTCCCCTTCGTGGACCTTGCCCATCCCGGGGGAGGAGGCTTGGCCCCTCGTCCCAGGATGTGCATTGTTTCAGGCCCCCGAGAGCAGTAGGCTCTCGACCCAGGGGTCCAGAAGCATGTCTGGTGGTGGCAGCTGAAAGCAGCCACTCAGCCTGGACACTAGTGTTAGGCCATTTTTCAGGGGGCATCTCTAAGATGCCCTCTTGAGTGCATTTTTCATTAAACCCCACACTGGCATCAGTGTGGGTTTAATGTGCTGAGAAGTTTGATTCCAAACTTCTCAGTTTTCAGTGTAGCCATTATGGTGCTGTGGAGTTCGTAATGACAAACTCCCAGCACCATATACTCTTAATGGCATTACTGCACTTACAGTGTCTAAGAATTGGTCTAGCCGCTGTAGGGGTACAGGGCTCATGCACCGGTGCCCTCAGCACCGGTCTAGTGCACCCAGCTAGAGGGGTGGCTGCCTTATGCCAGGGCAGTGGGTTGTAGGCATTGCACACAAGGATGTGTGCCATGTCGACTCTTCAGCCTGCAAAGGCAGTGTGTGAGTGTAAAGGTACAGGGCTTCTAAGGGTGGCACAATAGGTACAACAGCCCTTAGTGACCTTATCTGGTCACAGTGCCCTGGGAACCTGTGGTACCATTTACCAGGGGCTGATCTATGGTCAGAGAGTGCTATTTTGGTTTTGCTTTCAATTAAGTTTTAGGGAAAGAACATAGGCCCTGGGTGCCCGATTGGCAGGAGCCCAGGGCACAATCAGTCAAAGTACATTAGCAGTTAAGAAAAATGTTGGGGCAACCATGCAGAAAGAGGGCACTTTCTTACACAAACCACCCTCCCACCCCCTCCTCCCCCAAATGAAAGAGGATGAGACTAACCTTTCCCTAGAGAGTTTTGATTTTCGAAATGGAAGAACCTGGAAAGTCCATCTGCATTGGCATGGGCAGTCCTAGGTCTGTGTTCCACTACACCTCAACAGTTTGAGATTTTCACCTTTCATCTGCATTAGCCATTTGAGAGGTCTGTGGTCAGTTTGAACCAGGAAGTGAGTACCAAACAAGTATGGTCTCCGCTTCTTCATGGACCAAACCACAGAAAAGGCTTCCCTTTCAATGGCACTCCAACGCTGCTCTCTGGGGAGTAGCCTCCTGCTTATAAAAGCAACAGGTTGGTCTTGGACTTCATCATTGGTCTGAGCTAGGACCGCTCCTATCCCTAGCTCAGAGGCATCAGTCTGCACTATGAACTGCTTGGCATAATCTGGAGTTTTTAGAATTGGTGATGGGCACATAGCTGTCAAAAGGCTTTTGACACCCTGAAAGAAGCAAAGTGTCCAGTTAACCTTCTTGGGCATCTTCTTGGAGGTGTGTTCTGTGAGGGGAGTCACAATGGACCCATATCCCTTCACAAACCTCCCGGAGTACCCAAGCAAGCCAAGGAATGCCGATTTAGGTCTGGGTTGTTGGAGCTGCCCAGGCCAGGATGGCCTGGATCTTGGGTTGTAAGGGTTGCACTTTGTCTCCACCAACAAGGTGGCCAAGTATACCACTGTCCCCTACCCTATCTGGCATTTGGATGCCTTGATTGTTAGGCCTGCAGTTTGCAGGGCTTTTAAAACCTTCCCCAGGTGGATCGGGCAATTCAGCCAGGTGGAGCTAAAGACCGCAATATCATCGAGATATGCTGCACTAAAGGACTCCAATCCATTCACCAACCTTTGGAAGGTGGCAGGGGTATTCTTTAGACCAAAGGGCATAACGGTGAACTGGTAATGCCCATCAGGTGTGGCGAATGCTGTCTTTTCTTTTGCTCCGAGTGCCATGCCAATCTGCCAGTACCCTGCAGTTAAGTCAAAGGTATTTAGAAATGTGGCTGCACCTAACTTATCTATCAACACTTCTGCTCTCGGGTTAGGGTGAGCATCTGTCTTGGTGACAGAGTTGAGCCCTCTATACTGTATACAAAATCTAATTTCTCTCTTTCCACCCTGGGGATGAGGTTTGGGGACCAGAACCACTGGGCTGGCCCAGGGGCTCTGAGGGTTCAATAACCCCTAACCCCAGCATCTTGCTGACTTCAGCTCTGATGCTTTCCTTGACTTGATCAGACTGTCGCTAGATTTTGTTCTTGACAGGTGCACTGTCACCTAGTGCCCACATCATGAGTACACCAGCTTGTCTGACTAGGGGTCAAGGAAAAGATCTTCGCATACTGCTGCAAGACGTGTTTGCAACCAGTCTGCTGTTGGGTAGAGAGGGTGTCTGAAAAGACAACTCCGTCCACTGACCCATCTTTGGGGCTGTATGAGAGGAGGTCAGGGAGAGGTTCACTCTCTGTCTCCTGATCCTCATCAGTCACCATCAGCATGGTGATGTCAGCCCCGTCGTAGAAAACCTTAAGGAGGTTCACATGGATCATCCTTTTGGATGTCCTGCTTGTGCCCAGGTCAACTAAGTAGGTGACCTCACTTTTCTTTTCTAAGATGGGGTAAGGGCCACTCCATCTGTCCTGGAGAGAGAGAGAGCCCTGGTGCCACTGGCTCCAAAATCCACACCTTTTACCCTGGTTGAAATTCTAACAGTGTAGCTTTTTGGTCCTACCAGTGCTTTTGAAGCTCTTGGCTGGCCTCCAGATTTTTGGATACTTTTTCCATGTACTCTGCAATTCTGGACCTTGGGCGTAGCACATAGCCCACAATGTCTTGTTTTAGTTCTTGGAGAGGCTTCTGACAACCCTCTTTTACAAGACAGTGTGGTCCCCTGGACATGATGGCCAAACAGAAGTTCAAAGGGGGAAAGCCCTACTCCTTTCTGAGGCACCTCTCTGTAGGCGAAAAGCAAGCATGGTAAGAGGACATCCCATCTCCTTTTGAGTTTGTCAGGGAGCCCCATAATCCTACCTTTCAATGTCTTGTTAACCCTCTCAACAAGACTACTGGTTTGTGGGTGATAGAATGTAGTAAACTTGCACTGCACTCCACACTCTTTCTACATGTGTTTCACGTAAGCAGACATGAAGTTTGACCCCCTGTCTGAGACCACCTCCTTAAGAAAGCCTACGCTGGTGAAGACACCAATAAGGGCCTTGGCTACTGCTGGAGCTGTAGTAGTCCTAAGGGGAGTTGCCCAGGATACCTAGTGGCATGATCCACTACCACTAGTATGAATTTGTTTCCTGATGCTGTGGGAGGTTCAAGTGGACCCACTATGTCCCCACCTACCCTTTCAAAGGGAACCCCCTCCACCGGTAGTGGAATCAAGAGGGCCTTTGGTTGTCTACCTGTTTTGCCACTGGCTTGACAGGTGACACAGGGGCTCACTAACTCCTTTACTTTCTGAGACATCTGGGGCCAGTAAAAGTGGCTAACTAGCCTTTCTCAGGCTTTGGTTTAGCCCAGATGTCCAGCTAGGGGAATGTCATGAGATAAAGTTAGTAGAAACTCCCTGCACTTCTGAGGCACTACCACTCTCCTAGTGGCTCCAGGGTTGGGGTCTCTGGCCTCAGTGTACAGTAAGCCCCTCTTCCCAATAGACTCTGTGGGTACCCTTGACATCTCCCTTTTCCTGTGCAGCAGCTTGCTGCCTCAGGCTTTCAAGAGTTGGACAGTCCTGATGTCCAGGACACAGCTATTCCCTACAGGGTCCCCAAGGGGCCTAAGAATTCAACCTGGTATGGGTCAAGCTCCATGGGTTCAGTTCCCTCTGGGGTGTCCAAGTCCTCTCCCTGGGAAGAGGGGTCCTGATCCTTTTGCTGTACAGAAGCTAGTTTCCCAGTCTTCTTACCTTTCCTCTTGGAAGGTTGGGCCATACTTTCAGGCTCTAACATTTCTTTTTCACCCTGTTTTCTGCTCTGTGCTCTTGTTTTTACACACACCATCTCAGGGATATCCAGCATTGCTGTGTCGGTTTTTAATTCTACCTCAGCCCACGCTGAGGTTTCCAGGTCATTGCCAAGCAGACATGCAGCTGGACGCTTTGGACAGACCACTACCTGTTTCAGGCCTGTAAACCTAAGTCTGATGTCACCATATCTATAGCATGGTTAGTGGTAACATGGTCAGCATTGGTGACTGGGTGAGTTTTCCCAATCATGTATTGCTCTTGGGAAACCAGTGTGTCTTTCACCATAGTGACACTGGCACCCGTATCCCTCAGGGCTTTTATTCTAGTCCCATTGATCCAAGGGTATTGCAAGTACTTCTTTAAGCAGACCCCCCAGGATATAGCGGCATGGATTAGCAAATTTAGCTGCACAAATATGGAAATTTAGCGGCACAAATATGGAAATTTTGCGGCAATTTTGCAGCATTTTAGTTTGCAGTTTTTCCTACAACAAACACAGATATCTTAGTTTTTTAAAGTATTTAACAAGCTGAAGCTATGTATATTTGGTTTATTTACAATGTAGACACTTTGTTTGGCTTCAAGGCTACATATATGTGTTTAAAAAAAAAATGCCCCTGAGGCCCTACCGCGTGCCCCGTGTGCGGCGGGCCCAAAAAGAAGGCCACCTGGGCCTGCCGCACACCGGGCATGAGGCGGGCCCAACATTTGTTTAAAAAAAAAAAATGATGCTCCCCAGGGCCTGCCGCATGCCCCGTGTGCGTCGGGCCCAAAAAGAATGCCCTTCCCGGGATTCCGCACATCGGGCACACAGCGGACCCACAACCATTTTAAGAAAAAAACAATGCCAGGAGGGGCCTGCCGCGTGCCCAGTGTGCGGCGGGCCCCAAAACATTATGCCTCTGGGCCCACCGCACACTGGGCACGTGGCAGGCCCACAACCCAAAAAAGAAAAAAAAAATGCCAGAAGGGGCCCCGCCGCGTGCCCAGTGTGCGGCGGGCCCCATAAACATTATGCCTCTGGGGCATGCGGCGGGCACCTCCTGGCATTTTTTTTTTTTAATGGTTGTGGGCCCGCCGCGTGCCCAGTGTGCGGCTGGCCTCAGAGGCATAATGTTTTTGGGGCCCACAACCATTAAAAAAAAACAAAAATGCCAGGAGTGGCCCGCCTCCTTCTATTGTGACAGGTGTAAATCTAGGAGATGCTGCCTACATTCTCATACATACAAATCTAGGTAATATTGCAAACTGTCACACTTACTTTGCTATAATTGTCTGTATGCCTCATACAGATGATTCAAGGAGTGAATTAAGAACATAAAAGTCTTAATGTTCTTAGTTAGAATACCTTGATTGCAATCATCTTTTTGAAATTGACTTTCCAATGTACAGCATACTGGTAAAGCCTTGTATTCAACAGAGATAAGAAGTGGGCTTCATATTGGCTTTGCAGAGCCCACCTAGCACAACTCGGTTCCATCTTCGTTTAATAAAAATGTAATTCCATTCTCTACATAACCAACACAAACTCCCCCTCCAGGCGTTCTGAATGGAGTCTCATTCTGTTGTCTGCACCTGGTTGCTATGTGACCTGCTGTGGGCTCATGGACCACCAGGGAGATACTCCAGTGAACTACTGTAGGAGGGCACTTTTGTAAAAATCGCGCATCTTTTTACAAAAGTGCCGATTTCGCGGGCACTTTAGTAAAAATCGCGGCATTTTTGCAAAAGTGCCGATTTCGCGGATTGCCGCGAAATCGCGATATCCTGGAGGGTCTGTTTAAGTTGGGTGGCTACACAGCTAAAGTGGCAAACTCAACTTCCCCTTCTGTGACTAGAACTGCTTCAGTGTGTAACCCGATTTGCTCTTGGCACACTGTTGATCCCATCTGGAGACTTGCTACCCCAGGAGTAGCTGTAGTAGGACTAGGGGCCTTCTTGTTAGGACACGTAGCATCTCCAGTTAAGTGTCCCTACTTCTTACAGTTGTTACATCAGGCCTTCACAGGATCAAAGTTCTTTCCCCTGTACCTATTATTGGACTGGGAAGAGTTTTGGGACCTGCACCCCTGTTCAGGTTTTTGGGGCCCTTTTGAAGTCTCTGGCTTTTTATCTTGGGGGTTCTCACCACCTTTCCACTGGGGAGGTTTTGGAACCTCTTTCTTTTGGTCACCCCCAGTGGTTGTTTTTGTCACCTTTGTCTTGACCCAGTGGTCTGCCTTCTTTCCCAATTCTTGGGGAGAAATTAGATGTAGGTCTACTAAATGCTGATGTAACTTTGCATTGGTGCAATTACTTAAAATATGTTCTTTCATAAAGAAATTGTAAAGTCCATGTGAAAAGATGGCCTGGTATATGCTGTCCACTAGTTATAGTTGGCACCTTGCACCAGTCCAAACAACCCTTATTGGTGGTAGGTTTAAAGACAACCTTTATTGAAAGCTATCCTAGTGGTAGCTATGGAGTGCAAAACCATAGGTTTCACACACGTTATAGTTAGCTGGACATTTTACCCGTAAAAAACCATTGAAATTCCCGCGTTATAGTTAGTGCAGGCAACTATAACTCACACGACCGCAATCCTCTGCTGATGCTAATACTGTATTTAGACACTTATTTGCCCATGTCTTCTTCCATTAAATTTTAGCTATACATATATTACAAATATTTTTTTTTCATAAAGACACATATGTCATCAGCAGAGGATTGCGGTCGCGTGAGTTATAGTTGCCTGCACTAACTATAACGGGGGAATTTCAATGGTTTTTTACGAGTAAAATGTCCAGCTAACTATAACGTGTGTGAAACCTATGGTTTTTTCACTGAATTTGCAAGGTTTTTTAAATGCTAATTCCTAACTATAACGTGTGTGAAACCTATGGTTTTTTCAGTGAATTTGTACGTTTTTTTTAAATGCTAAGTTACTTTACGCCGTTCGTGGCGTGCGCGCCCACTTAACGCAGTTCGTTCCGTGCGCGCACGGTGCGCTTCGCGCACCGCGCGCCCACTTTACGCAGTTAGTGCCGTGCACGCACGGTGGGCACGCGGTGCGCTACGCGCACCACGTGCCCACGTTACGCTGGATGGGCCATGTACGCACGATGCGCTTCGCGCATCGTCCGCACACGGAGGACATATTATGCGCTTCGTTGAGAAACTTAATCTATTAATTATTCCATCGGTATGTATGCCATGCACAAAAGGTGGCCTGCGGGCACCTTTTGCACACGGGGGAGGGGTTAATGTGGATATTTTTTTTTTATAATTAATTTTTACCGTACGCGTATGGTAAGCGTAATCGGCGTTTTTCCGAAAAAAAATAAAATTGATTTTGGGGTCTTGGGGGGTCTTGTGGGGCACCTTAATCAATGCTAGGTGGTTAGGAGCTGTCTAACATGCTCCTTTACATATTTTCCACCTTTGTTTTTCCTCCCCCCCTCAGAGTGCGAGAGAGAAAATGGCGGCCGCCGCTTCCTGGTTTCGGCCGATTCGAATGTTTACTAAGATCTAACAGCCAATCAGAATCGCGCTCGCGCACGTCACCGTACGCGTACGGTAAGCGCACGGTAAGCGCACGGTAAGCGCACCGTAAGCTGCCACAGATATATATATTGATTTAAAGGCTATTTTCTCAGGAACTACTGAACAGATTTACACCAGACCTACAAAAGGCACTTCCTTGACCTGTAGACTACCTCTCTGCCAAATTTCAAGTAACTCTGTTCAGCCGTTCGGGCTGTAGCTGTGTCTAAAGGTCCTATGGAAAAATGCATGGGAAAAACGCGTTTTGGGACCCCCCTTTTTTCTCAGCCCCCACTTGACGAATCCCCCCGAGACTTTCAGGGTAGGAGCGGAGCGTAGCGCCCCATTAGTTTTGAAAATTTTGCGAGGATTCGTCGACCGGCGCCAAAGTTATTCCAAATAGAATGTTGCGGTTTTCCTATGGAAACAGGGTCCTAACTATAACTACCTACTGGCGACCGCCAGTAGGTAATATATATATATATATATATATATATATATATATATATATATATATATATATATATAGTATTTATTTCTAAACTCTCTCTACTACCCTCTTTATGAGATTAGAGCGCTAGACACACAATAATACAGTTCTAAAACAACAGTAAATAGCATAATATACAATGAGCCCCAGGGGGAGACCAAACCATATATTAAGAAAGTGGTATAAGAACCACAACTTGACTAGACACTGCCTAGAGCACATAGAATCGCTGGGACCCCAAGAAACCACCCAAGGCAGTGACACAGGGGACCCACGGGGGACGTGTTCAGTGTGAGAACACAGCCGCGAGCTCCTTACAACCTATGGGAAAGTCACGGTTGGAATTTTAGAGTTTAAGGACGCTTAGGCGAGGACTTGGAGCAAACCCTTTTAGACTTCGAAGGTTCCAAGTCCAGCACCCACATGAGCACCAGAGTACTTGTGTTACCTAACCCAGGGAAGCAGGTGAATATGTGTCATATGGTGTCATCATTGGAGAGTTGCTGCAAAGTGCTGCTACCGTGGAAAGGAAAAATGTCCAGTGTGATCCAAGCCTGGATCGAAGATGTGAAGAACCTGAAAGAAGAGGGGACAGAGTCTGGGTCACTTGCCAGTGACCAGGGGCACGATAGACGAATGCCCACCGATGTTGGGTGTTTCAGGTGCTATGAGGTGAAGCTTGACTCCACTGCCACGGAGACTAGGAGACGTCAATGACGACCACAGACTGCAGGCGAGCTGTCCCCCGATGGATGTCGAGTGCTGAGGGGGCGGGGGGGGGATCGGGGGGGGGTCAGTGTCCGGATTGGAGACCAACAAGCCTTGGCAACGGCAACCCACTCGGTGAGATAAAAACTGCTTCGGTGTGGACCAGCAAGGTCCTGTGAACTTCCCAAGCGGTGGAGAGTCAGGGCACGTCTGGAGCAACCAGGTAAGCCCATTGAAAGTCAAGGTACCCTTCTCAGGGACCCACAAGTCGACGGACTCCTGTGTTGCAAAGTCTCCGGAGTCCTTCAGAAGCTGCGCAGTTGCAAACCGGACAGATGCGTCTTTGGTGCCTACCTTGCAGGGGAGTAACTCCTTTACTCCAAGGGAGATTCTTCGGTCATCCAACGTCATGTAGATAGTAGATGTTCTAGGATTCTGCAGCAGAGTTTCGTCTAGGTTAATCTAAAGTCCTGTAGCCAGGGGTTCCTACTTTATACCCTAGGAAGCGGTGGGACAATCTCTGGGGACCCACCTATGGGAGGGTCTGGACAGAGGGGTGGCTACACCCATGTCCTTTGTCCAGTTTCGTGCCAGAGCAGGGGCTGGTAGCCCCTGCAACCGGTTTGAGCAGGACTATGCACAGGGACACCAAATGTGCCCCCAGTTCAGACATCCAAGCACCTTTGGAGTGCACCCACCCAGCCCCAATACACTAAAGCCTGTCTGGGAGGTGGTCACACCTCCCTGTGACAGGAAACCTATTGTCCAGCCTCCCCTGCCGGAGTTTCGTCCAGCAGCTGGAGGGCAGACTCATGCCTGTGGCTGACGGCATCCATTTTGTGATGCCAGGGTCTGTGAAGCTGGTACTGGGTGTACCGGTGAAGTCCTAGTAGGGTGGAATCATACCTCCCACACCCGTTACTGGTGTGAAGGTATGATTCCAAGGTGTTTAACACCAAACACGACATGTTTCCGTGCAGCCATTCCAAAGTTAGCATTTACCTCGAGGTTATAATGCACTTAAGAGTATATGGTTTGGCTGTATCACAAACAACCCCGGAATAAAGGTTGTGAAGGATGCAGAGGGTCTCTGCTCATGCATGGGTACCCTCTCACATAAAACCCAGCACACTGCCTTCAGGATTGATAAGGCCTGCCATAGGGGTGACTGATAGGTTTATATGTGCAGTGATATGGATAGATATAGGGAACCTATATCTAAGGGGTGCAAACATCACCTTACACAGGCTGCTGTAGCAGGCCTGTTGGGTCATTTTGAATGGTCTCCCAGGGGTGGCATATTACATCCTGCAGCCCCCGAAAGGCCTCTGGGGTACCTATGCCCTAGGTACATATTATACCATATACTAGAGACTTATAAGGGTTTCTGACTAGTCTGACTTGGATCCTGCTAATCAGGACCCCAGTCTCTGCTTTCTCCCCTAAATTGGTTTGGATTATACTTAGGTACATCTCAGATTGTACACTGGTGTACACTTATCAGTCTCTAGTACATGGTACTAAGGTACCCATGGCATAGGTACACCAGGGGTCCCCCATGGGCTGAAGCATATATTATGCCACCCATGGGAGACCACTCAATTTGTAACTACAGGCCTGCCATTGCAGCCTGTGTAAGCTGGTGCTAGCACCACTTAAGGATATAGGTTTCACTATATCTAAGGTCACTGCACTTAAAACCTATAAGTCACCCCTAAGTCAGGCCTTTCAATCCGAAAGGCAGGGTGCTCGGTTCTAAGTGTGAGGGTGCCCCTGCATGAGCAGGACACCCCTACAGCCTATGGAGTCCATTCTCCCGGGTTCTAAGTGAGACTGCCCTATAACATATAGAGGGGCACTGGGTCATTACGCGATGACCATCTCTAAACTGGCTGTTACGAACCCTGTCATGTTTGGTATCAAACATGTTGGAATCATACCCCCACACCATAAACGGTGTGGGAGGTATAATTCCATGCACCGTAAAGCTCCTTTGGGAGGCTCTTGGTGCTCCCGGTACCAGTCTTCCAGACCCGGACAGTAAGCTAGGGCTGCTGCCGGCCAGAGACACATTTCTGCCCTCCTGCTGCTGAGCCAAACTTGGGCAGGGGAAGGCAGAACAATAGGTATCCTGTCACCGGGAGTTGTGACTACCTCCCAGACAAGGTTTAGAGTATTAGGGCAGGTTGGGGGCGCTTGCCAGCGCCACATAGTTTGCGTGCAGGGCACACTTGGTGCCCTTCATGCACAGTCCAGCTCAAACCAGTTCAGGGAGCCATTGGCTTCCGCTCTGACGTGATACTGGACAAAGGACAGGGGGGTATCCTCCCCTTTGTCCAGCCCCTGAATCGTCCCAACCCTTTTCTTAGGGTACTTAGGGGCTAACCTGAGGGTGGGTTCCTAGATTCGTCGTGGGACAAGATTCATTTCAGACAGCACTTATTCAACCGTCTGGGCACTCTTCACTTCGCTCTGGGCATCAAGGCTGCAACTGGGAAGCCCCCCTGCTGCTCCTGAACTTCTCGCCCTGCTTGTCTGCTGCAATGTCCATGAATGTGCACCATACAGGAACCTTCCAAGGCTTGTGGGCATCAAAAACACCTGAAGGAATCTCCCTTTAAGTGGAGGAGTCACTTCCCTGCATCTGCAGGCACTGCAATTAAGCTGACCGGTCTGCTGATCTTGGGCTCCCACAGTTTCTGAAAAGGCACAGCATCACAAGTGGTGGTTCTTCACATCCCTCAAGGCCTGCACTGTCCTCTCACCAAGTTTGAGGCCAGTATCCCTCGTCGTAGCTGCAGGAACGGAACCCCTATGCACCGTGTCGACTTGCAGTTGCAAATGCTTGTTGGCTTCCTTCCACCAAGATCTTCGGTCTCCATGTAGCGCCAACCTCGAGCATCTCCAGTGACCAAGATCTTCGTCCTCACCGCATCACTTGCACTGTGGGCTTGCATCTTTGGTGAGCTGGTCGAGGTCCTTTTGTGACTCCAGTGCGTCCGGCCTGTGGGTCCTCTTGAGGGTCATCTTTGAAATCTTTTGGGCTCCCCTGATTGCTCAGGCCTGCCGTCACTCCCCTGCTTGTGGTGAGTCTCCTGGACCTTGCTGGTCCCGACATTGCACCTTCTTCAACTGCCATGTTGGTTGCAGTTGCCAAGGCTTGTTAGTGCTCCTGTCGGACACCGACCCTTCAACTCTCGACATCTGACATGGGGCAGTTCGGGTATGGCTCCTGGTCTTTTACAGCGTCGCCTGGTCCACACAGCTGCAGTTTCAAGGTCACCGTCAGCTCTCCTGCAACATTCATAGTCATAGTCAAATATCGCTTTATTCGGTGTCATGAAAAAACATCCATAAAAGCAGTTTTGCAGTGTGAATCTTTCTGGATTCACTATGCTGTGCATTATTCCGCGATCTGGTGGTTGGGTCCGGATTCGTAGTCTTTCTTTTTTTAGCCCAGGTGGGCGTCGACGTCCCACCATTTGGTGCACCTCTCGTGACGTCGTCGTGCTTCCTGCGGAAGTCCCACCTTTGGGGCGCCATCTTCAGATTCTTTTTTCCGCCGTTGGGTCTGGATCGTCATCGAGAAGCTCCAGGATTTCAATCGAAGGAAGGAAGAGAAAACGCGAGTTTCGTCGAGAAAGAACAGCTGAGATAACAGAGAGGAATAAATTACATCCGGGACGCAAAGAGGGAAGATTTCCCAGGATTTTACTTTGACGCCCTTCGAGGATGCGCACTCAGAGGCTCTGAGCGCAATGGACAAGACACCATTCAAATTCTGCCCTAACTGCCACCACAAGTTCGCGCAGAAGGACCAGCATCCGGTCTGCAACCTTTGCCTACCGATCGACCACCCGAGCAGGGACTGCAACGCCTGTTCAGCTTTCGCGCCGAAGACGCTCCGAGTGAGAGAACGCCAGAGAAGAGCGAACTTCAGCATGGAAGGAAAGGGTAAGGCCCCGTCGCTTTACGATCTGGGCCTCTCCACCGACGATGAGGACAACATCGCCGAAGACCCGACGTCTTCACGGTCGCAGAGACCGATACGAAAACGCCTGATGAGGTAAGAGAATCGTCGAGTTAAAAACCCTCGAAAGGGCCTCAAACCCGAGACAGACTCTCGAAAATCAGAGTCTAAGTCCTCAAAAGGAGCACCGGCGCCGAAAATTTCGACGATCAAGGGTGGATCCATGGACAAAAGGCAGAGCGGATCCTCCGAGAAGGACTCCCTGGTGCCGAAGGACGCCAAACGGCTGAGTTCGTTGAAAGCAGCCCACGAAACGGGGTGTTCGACGCAGAAAGACAAGCCAGCGTCGACACAAGCTCCATCGAAAAGAGCCGCGGTCGACGTCGAAGCCATCTACGAAATGGAGAAGAAGAAGAGAAGGCTCGAGGCGGAGATGGAAAGCATCCTTCAGAGGAAGGAGTTCGACGCCAAAATGAAGCAATTCAGAATCCCAACGACTCCGTCGACGGACGTCGTCGAGATCGAGGAACAGGACGAGTTCTACGCCGAAGGGCTGCCGAGAGATCCTGAGGAGGAGGAAGAAGGCACCTACTATGAAGGCGAAGACGAGGAGGCCGACCAGCAGTCGTTCTACGGCTCGGCGCCATCAACCACTCACGAACTGGATTGGCAAGATATCGACGCCGAAAATCCCGAAGAGCCCGTGGACACGTATCCTTCGAGGCCTTCGCCGCCAGACGACATTGGAGTGTACAATATGGTCGTCAGGAGTGCTGCAGCAGCCTTTGGGGTAAAACTGGACGAGGAGAAGCCGAAAGCTGATTTCCTTCTCGAGACCCTGCTCCCCATTCAGACGAGGAGCCAGTTCCTTCCCATGCTCCAAAGCGTAATGAACCAGGGGAAGGAAGCCTTTAAGGAGCCAGCGACATGCCGGTCCATCACGCCCAGGACGGAGAAGAAATACAAGCACTCCTCCTTGGACCCGCCTTACATCAAGGGAGCGGTCACTGCCGACTCCATCATCGCTTCTACGGCCAGGAGAAGGGCCAACGTGCCAGCGACCTCGGGGCCACCCCCTGATAAGGAAAGCAGGAGAATGGACCTCACTGGAAGGAAGGTCGAAAGGAACGCGGCAATGCACTGGCGCATGGCGAACTCCAATGCGCTTCTCAACCGTCACCAGTACCAGCACTGGGACGAGATGGGGGAATTAGTCAAACACCTCCCTGAAGGGTACCGCCAAAGAGCATCCCACCTTGTGGAAGAATGTAAAAACATAGCCAACTCATGCATTAAAACTGCATTGGATGGGGCGGAAACTTCCAGCAGACTAATGGCCATAGGGATCACCGAACGAAGACCGGCCTGGCTGAGAATCTCTGGATTCAAACAGGAGGTGCAGAGCAACATATTAAGCACCCCTTTCAACGGGGAAACACTGTTCGGGGCGACAGTGGACGAAAAACTCACCCAGCTGAAGAAAGTGAACGAGACGGCAAGGCCCATGGGGGCCCTGCAGTTCAGGGGGATGAGAAGAGGCACTCCAACTAGAAGACCCTACGGTATAGGGGGGAACCAGCAGGGAACATCGCACCAGACGTTCCAGCAAGGACAGCAGGGCGAAAGTCACGGACAGCAAAGTCAGCAAAAACAAAACTGGCAGTACCAGCCAAGGGGCCAGTCCTTTCGCGGGAGGGGAAACGGACGCGGCCAAAGGAGACGAGGGAGTGACCAACCCTCATCGAAGTGACTCGGCACGCATGGGGACGCTCACCCCCAAGATACCCCCAGGGGTGAGGCGCAATGCAAAAACAGCAAGGGGGGGATGAGACCCAATCGCCTACGAACATCCAACACCCGTAGGCGGAAGGCTGGGCCTCTACCTACAGGAATGGCAACGTATAACCACGGACAAGTGGATACTGAACGTCATACAACACGGTTACTGCGTGGACTTGGAGGGGACGCCTCCAAGCAGAAAACCAAAACGAAGGCAACGCTCAGGTCAGGAGCTTGCTCAACTCAGAGAGGAAACACTGAAGCTGCTCAAAGAGAGCCATCGAGCCAGTGCCTCACAAGGAAAGGAACAAAGGGGTATACTCCAACTACTTCGTAGTACCAAAAGTAGACGGAAATCTCAGACCCATCCTGGATCTGCGATACCTAAACAAATACATCAGAACTCAAAAGTTCAAAATGACATCGCTACAGGAGGTTCTGCCCCAAATAAGGGACGGAGACTTCATGTCCACCGTGGACCTCAAGGGTGCCTACCTGCACATCCCAATAAACAGAAGGCACAAAAGACTTTTAAGGTTCTGCATCAACCAGGACCACTACCAATTCACGACCCTGGCCTTAGGGCTAAAATCTGCACCAAGGGTATTCACGAAGTGCCTGTCGGCAGTCGCAGCATACCTACGGAGGAAGGGGATTAATGTGTACCCTTACCTAGACGACTGGCTGATCAAAGCAAACACCCACGAAAAGTGCGAGAAACACGCAGCACTGGTGACAAAGACACTGACGAACCTGGGTTTCTCCATACACTGGGGGAAGTCATCAATGGAGCCAGAACAGGTGAAGATTTTCCTGGGAGCAAAAATCAACACCATAAACAGGACGGTCGTGCCCAGCGACAGGAGAGCAGAAGCCCTACTGAGGGAGACGAGCCTCTACCAGAAGGGGCGAGTTCTGACAGTGAGAACAGTGAGCAAAATCATGGGAATGATGGCGTTGTGTATACACCTGGTCCCAAATGTACGACTTCACATGAGACCATTCCAAGAATGGCTACAACAGCAATGGTCACAAGCAAGCGGAAGTTGGGAAGATCTAGTGGTTGTTACGCACGCAGTGCAGGAAGAGATAACTTGGTGGAACAGGGACAACATAACTACAGGGAAAAGCCTGGCACCACCAAACCCAACTGTGACCATCACCACGGACGCATCTCAAAAGGGATGGGGAGCACACATGGACAAACTCAGAGTGAGGGGTCTGTGGGCTCCAGCAGATGCGGTCAGACATATCAATTACCTGGAATTGAAGACTGTCCTGCTAGCCCTGAAGGCATTCCAGAAGCACCTGTACAACCAGAGAGTGTTGATTCAAACGGACAACACCACAACCATGTTTTATATCAACAAACAGGGTGGGACACAGTCGTTCCCCCTTTCCACTCTGGCACAGGAGATTTGGAGATGGGCCATACCTCTCAAGATAGACCTGCTAGCGATTCACCTACCAGGGAAGGACAATGTGGAGGCAGACTGGCTAAGCAGGCAGACCTCGGCTTCACACGAGTGGGAGCTCAATGGGCACGAAACGCAGAAGCTTTTCCAGAAATGGGGAACTCCCACAATAGACCTGTTTGCAACACGCCAGAATGCAAAATGCCGAAGCTTCGCGTCCAGACAACCAGATCAGCAATCTCAAGGGAATGCCCTATGGATAAGCTGGTCAAGGACATTTGCCTACGCTTTTCCGCCGATACCGCTGTTACACAGGGTGCTCGAGAAATGCAGAACCAGCAACATGACACTGATCCTGGTGGCACCACAGTGGGCAAGGCAGACTTGGTTCTCCCAAATTCTAGAAATGGCTGAAGGGAATCCCCACAGATTCGCAAGAAGAAGGGACCTGCTCTCCATGCAGAACGGAGAGGTTCTACATCCAGAGCCAGAAAGCCTCAGCCTGGCGGCATGGCTCCTGAAGAGTTAGAGTTTGCGGACCTTAGATTGCCTCCAAGCACTATGCGAGTGCTGCGAGAGGCAAGGAGACCAACTACACGCAAATGCTATAGTGCAAAATGGAAAAGATTTACAATATGGTGTGGCAAAAAAGGCCTGCAGAATAAAATGACAAAGGACTCAACAGTGCTGAGATACCTCACGCACCTTCTGAAAAGTAACCTTTGCTCCACCTCCCTAAGGGTACACCTAGCGGCGATAGTAGCCTACACAAGAGGAGAGAAGGGTGGAAGTTTCTTTACGTCGCAGGTAGTAAAGAGATTCATGGAAGGAGCGAAACGAATCGCATCACCTAAAAGGTTGCCGCCGCCGGCATGGAACCTCAACGTGGTACTGACGGAGCTTATGAAAGCACCATTTGAACCCATGCACAAGGCATCAATGCAAATGTTGACTATGAAAACGGCATTTCTGGTAGCCATAACCTCGCTACGCAGGGTGAGCGAGCTGCAAGCACTAACGCTACAAGAGCCCTACATACAGATACACAAGGACAGGGTTGTCCTGAGAACGGACCCACACTTCATGCCTAAAGTCGTGTCGGCGTTCCATTTGAACCAGAGTATTCAGATACCGAGTTTCTTTCAAAACCCAACTTCGAACGCAGAAAGGGCTCTAGACGCAAGGAGAGCGGTGATGCACTACATTGAAAGGACCAAGGAGCACAGAAAAACTCAACAGCTCTTTGTGTCCTTTGCATCAAGCTTCATGGGGAGACCAGTGACAAAGAGCACCATCGCGAGATGGATTGCACTAACTATACAGGCAGGACAGGAGCTAACGGAGGGGCCTCAAGCTCACTCCACAAGGAAGAAAGGGGCAACCATTGCCTTTCTGGCAAACACGCCCATTCAGGACATATGCCTGGCAGCAACATGGGCTTTGGTGCACACGTTCACCAAGTACTACTGCGTGGACATACAGATGAACAAAGAAGCACAAGTAGGACAGAAGGTGCTTCAACACATATTCAACGACCAACGCTCATCTACCACCCAGCCGCCACAAAGATAACAAACCGCTACAAAGTCTATGCACAGCATAGTGAATCCAGAAAGATTCACGCTGCAAAACAAATAGTTTCTTACCTGTCGGTGTAGTTTTGCAGCTTGAAGATCTTTCTGGATTCACTAGCGAACCCACCCACCTCCGCCAGGAAGATGAGGCTGGAGGAAGAGGGGGAAATAACAGAGAAGTACAGAAGGAATGAAATAATACAGAAAAGTGGACATATAATTTAATCTTTCGCCTAGGGTTACAAAAAAAAAAAAACGAGAGGAAAAAAGAACCCGAAGATGGCGCCCCAAAGGTGGGACTTCCGCAGGAAGCACGACGACGTCACGAGAGGTGCACCAAATGGTGGGACGTCGACGCCCACCTGGGCTACAAAAAACAAAAACAAAAAAAAACAAAAGAAAGACTACGAATCCGGACCCAACCACCAGATCGCGGAATAATGCACAGCATAGTGAATCCAGAAAGATCTTCAAGCTGCAAAACTACACCGACAGGTAAGAAACTATTCGTTACACAAATATAAAACATACCACTGTTTCATTTTATTTCAAATGATAAAATACAATCCAGAACATTTAAAAACCAAATCAAATTATTAAAATTATCTGTCAGCCATATATTCCATTTAATAAATATACAAGTAAAGTCCTCACCTTCAAATATGCAAATATACAATATTTTCCATATTAAATTCCAGTATTGTCTCTTCTCAAAGCCCTTACTACCTGTGCCCCTAAGTTGTATAAACCTATTGCCGTGTTCTAGATTCTAGTTAAAATCATGCTTTTTCTAACATAGAAAGCGGCCCATAAAAATGATGACAATCTACAACAGATTTCAAGTGAAGGCAAAGATTGTCGATACAAATAAGCAGGGCGACATTGTGTAAAGCCTAACTGACCTATGATAGGTAAAGTGTACCGCTTTCTATGTTGAGAATAGAATGTGCACAAAAGAGCAACATGCATGGTGTTCTGTGGCATCCTGCCGTCACAGGGGCAGTTTATCAATTTTGTGGCCCAATCGGTCATAGTGGAAAAAGTGCATAGTTGGTGGAAAATATCCAACCTTAAACGTGTATGAAACCAATCTAAGCCATGAATTTAAAACAGATTTAAGATATGGCTGCATATTAAAAGTTGTTAAAGTCAATTGATTATTTGTAACAGAAGGTTTTGGGAGATCAGATATCAGGTCAAGATTCTCCAAATGTGCCATAGCTTCCCTTTTCAACGATTTTCTACTAATTGTAGCCAGCAGCTCTGGCTTCTCAAAATATTCAGAATGGTCCATATCATGGAAAAACCGTTGGACATACGCCAGCCATGGGATGGACAAGTATGAGGATGATTTGAAACAATCGGCTATTATTGATCGGTTGAGGTCTGTAAATTCTGAGGACCAGATTTTATGCCAAAATAAAATGGGTTCTAGTTTGACTAAATGTGTAAGAAGAGGTGCACCAAGTTCAACGTGTAATACATATACTGATGTACTTTTGGGAGTTGCCAATAGATGTCTAAAAAATTCATTTTCTACTGATTACAGCTCTACACATCTTGTGTCCCCATATGCCGGCCCCATAAAGTGCTATGTGAATGCATTTTGCATTGTAGATCTTCATCATCATATCTGGCGGGTTGGTTCCTAAGCGCCTTGCAAAACATCTCGGGGCCCTGCAGGCCTTGATAAAAAGGCTCTTTCGTTTTTCAACGGCCTTCCTCCACAGCCCCGGCTTGTCGAATAGGACTCCGAGATAGGAAAAGTATCCGTAAAATCATTGTTAGATCCATTTATTATTATAGCTCTACATTTATTATTTTTTTTACAGCATTTCATAATGAATGTCTTGGCTTGATTAACATGGAGTCCCAATTTCTTCATATAATCAATAAAATTATTAGGCAACAGCGTCATCAGCATAGAGGAGGGCCGGGACTGGGCGTGTACCAATTTGCGGAAGATCTTTTGCAGCTGCAGCAAACTCCTCCCCCACACTGTTTATATATAAATAAAACGGGAAGGGGGCCAGGACACACCCCTGTCTCACCTCTCTCTCCACGCTGAAGGCTTCAGTACATTCTCCGCTTACACCAAATCTTACCTTGGCTCTGCACCCCGTGTATAGGTCTCTCAAAAAAACAATAATTGACATTTCCTCCCCCATGTCTTTCAGTTTTAACCATAGCTTGTCCTGTATTACGCAATCCAAAGCCGATGAAAAATCGACAAAGGCTAAGTAGATCTGCGTGGCATAGACTCTATCCCCTCTGCTCGCATTTTCTTCACATCTCGAATCGAACTTTGGGTTCCACCGGACACTTCCACCTTCCCCAGCAGCGTCATCTTCCTGAAGTCCTCCATTGAGTTCGACTGAGGTTTCCGACACCACTTCACATCTATGCACCTGGCTTCCCTGGTGCAGGTATCCTGGTTCCTAAGGTAACCACAGGTGGGGTGGCTCTCCAAACTTCTGTCTTCAACAGAGTTTCTTCAGGGGCCACTGGGAAGGGTCCTTCTTTAAAATTGCAACCGCGACTTACCCATTGACTTGCATTGATCCCGCGGTCGTGTTCTCACTCTGCACACAGCCTCCGTGGGGCTCCTGGTTACTTACCTCAGATGGTTCCTTGGGTCCCCGGCATTTCTACATCTTCTGGGTACAGTCTTGACTCGAGTCGTGGTTCGCATACCACTACATACCACTGGTGACCACTGTGTATTACATGCTACTTAGCCTGTTTCTATTGAAGTATTGTGTGCATTGTGTATATCTCTGGGTCAGAGATACCTGAATGTGTTAGTGAGTATATTGTAATAAATACATATTTTTATAAATATACTGTGTGGTTCTTTTCCACTTAATCTATACCTATATGATAATGTTGTGGTAAAACAAGTTGCTTTACATTCCTTCTGGACTAAGCCTGAATGCTGCTCTCCACAGCTACCACTTAGAGAGCTTTCTAAGATTGTCTTAAGACCACTAAAATCACCATAAGGGTTGTCTGGATTGGTGCAGAGTGCCCACTTATATAAGTGTGCACCATATACCAAGCCAGCTTCTCACAGCCCTGAAAAGCAGACACTAACTTTTGAGAAAGAGTTTGCTTTGAGGCCTCTCCAGCTGTCAAGCACTAAAGACATAAGGCAGGGGCCCCAGCCCATGTATTTCTTCTCCTCCTCTCATCTCTCTCTCCTCTGCCACCAGCAGGTCAACTACTACATCACCACATTCACCATAGGGTTTTCCACATACTTCCTACAGAAAAGGTAGCTCTTTTCATCCCACCGAGCTTTATGATGCACTATTTGACTCTATGTCCACTGAAGACCTGTGGGAGGACTATGGTGTTTCTCCCCCGGGATATGCAGACCTGGATTGCTATCCGGTAAGAGCATCCTGCAGATAACACACCTCTTAACATGAGGTGATCCAAAGGGCAGCCACCTTCAACAAGGTGGATATGCTTGTCCTCTTGGAAGACAAAGTGGAGACATTATCTATGTCTGAGAGGACGGTACAGTTCTCCACATGCTGAAGGCTTGTTAAAATCCATGACAGGCACCTTCAAACCAAGGGTGGTAACACCAGGGGGACTTGAAAAAGTAAAAGCCCTTCCCCAAGGACCAAGCCTACATTAGGAGTCCTGTCCCTCTTGAATACCTGGTAGTCCATACCGCATGCATGCAGCATTCTGCTCAGGCCGCAGGCAACGCTCTCCCGCCAGACGAGTACAAGAGGATTGATTATGCTGAGAAGAGAGTAGCTGTAAAAGCTACAGTTATGTGGATGATAGCCAACTCGGTAAGCCTCCTTGCCTAGTATGACAGCACTCAGTGGGACGAGATGCTGGAACTAATTAAGCATACTCATGAGGATTTCAGAAAGATGAGGGAGGGTTAGTGGCTTAATGGAAGACCATCTCCAATGCCACTATCAGCTGCATCCTAGATACCACCAACACAGCATCTAGAGGGGTCAACTGTTGTGTAGTTTCTACTAATCCATAGGATCTGTGCTTTGTTTGGACAACATAAACTAGGGGTTGGTGTCAAGACTGATTCTGGACACCCCCGCAGGATATGTTGGCCTATAGACCAGCTAGCTCATAGTGCCACAGTAAGCCCCACCCCAACTTACCAGGGACCTAACAGTTTCTGGCAACCATTGAACATGACAACCCTGAACACTCTCTTGTGCTCACTTGTTCTCAGAGAAATGTATAGAGAATACACAGTGGGACTTTTTCAATAATATTGATTGAACCAACGTGATTCTTGTATAAAATACGTGTGTTGCAATGATTAGGAGATCGAAGTAAATAAAGGAGATTACAAGCACCAAAAGAGTAAACCGTAGATACATTTCTATCGTGGTGCTGTAGCAATTAATATATGCAGCCATATATGCAAAATGGTAATCTAAAGTACTCCTACGATGCAGACCCTACTATGTGTGTACCTAGAGTGTGTATGGGTGTAGAGCCAAGACTCTCCCATAGAGACGATCCAACCCCATTACCTGATAGGGAGAGTGAAGGACCCCGTCTTGGTCTCGAGTTGGATAACCCTAATAGAATGTCAGACCGGTGCGTGGTGTAGTCTTAGCATGCAGGGACCTTTGTTGTCAGCAGAAGTGCCGCCTCTACCAATCTACCGGGATGCCTATTATTTATCATAAAAAGCAGCCTTCGCCATGTGCGTGCTAGATTAGTGATGTTCTGAATATGTGGCTAGTGCTGTCACCTCGTGAATGTAGATAGGATGACTTTTGTACCTGATGCATAGAGAGGCCTAGCACATGATGTTCAAGGTATCATGATAATGTTGTGCGAAGCTGGATGTGAAAACAAAGTGGTTTCAGAGAAACTAATCCAACATTGGCGTGCATGCAAATGTGTGCAAAAGGTCACCGCTGTATTGTTAATTTCCTGGAAAATTGAAAAAATAAGCTGCCTCGCTCCATGAGCCTAACTCGGGAATATAATACCCACTCCTCATCCTAAGGGTCGATTATATAAAAGCTATCTAAAAAGCCAGTATATCAGCTGATCATATTAATGCAATAAAAAGGTAAAAACTACTCTTAGCATCATCTAAAAGGAAGCTTCCCTTTAAAATATTCATAAAAGCCTTAGTCATTATATTATATTATATTATATTATGTTCGAGGCATGTGGGCTGCTGAATTCATATCTGTGCATAGATCGCCGCCTAGTGTTGGGTCCGGATGTTTGCACGTTGTTGTCCTGGAAGAGTCTTCGAAGTATCCTGAGATAGGTGACTCCTTCCCTGGACCACAGTGCGCATGGGCATCCTCTCCATCCTCAGATTGTTTTTTTCCGCCATTGGGTTCGGATGTGCTTATCTTGACTCAAGTTAGGGAAAACTTTTTTCAGGCCAAAAGGCCTTTAGTTCGCGTCGGTACTGTTCCCGATCGGTATCGACAGTTACTTGTTAGTTTACTGACTTCAAGAACAACTTTTTCGCATCATATCCGACCATCGACCCCAACATCGACGATGGAATCGAGGACACCATTCAAGCGGTGTCCTGTTTGCAATGCGAAATATCCCCATGTCGACGTCCACCCGGTGTGCAACAAATGCCTTTCACCGGATCATGACGAATCCACATGTATGGCCTGTGCCCGATTCCGATCCAAAAAGACTCTCCGGAATAGACGAGCAGCGAGACTCGAAGTGCAGCAAGCTGCACCGGCCCCAACCAACATCTTCAGCGCCGAGGACGAAGATGTGGAAGGCATGGAGAACCTACCCTCCAGCCCCGCTTCCGAACAGGATTCCGGATCGGAAGACATCGAAGACCAACTCTTTCACAGGGAAGAAGCCGACACCGAGGTAGGAGACTACGATGAGGCCTTAGGGGCCGAAGAAAGTGGCTCCGGTGACGAGCAAGGCCTACCTGTACAGACGGAGGATATCCCAGTGCGTCAGTCTATGGCTCCGGTCGAGGGATCGCCTTCGGGCCTTACCCAAGACCTATCCCGCAATTCTTCGGCCCCGCCCTCTGGCCCGGCCTCGGACATTCAGCGAGAGCCATTAGTGCCCAAAACTACTGGTTTTCCTTCCTCGAAACCGAAACCAATAGTCGTATCGGTTCCGCAGAAACCGAAACTGAAATTGACACTGGTCGGATCGAAGCCCACTACACCTTCGACGCCAGCCAAACCCGTCGGCACCGACCGCACCAAACAGGACTTCGGTGCCAAACTCGCAGCAGCCGACGTCGGCGCCGACACACGGAAAAAGGCCATCGGAACCGCCAAACCGCCTCGGCACCCGGCACCGAAACAATCGGCTCCGGCCACGAAGGTCAAAATGGCCGCTGCGTCGCACACCACTTCGAAAGCAGCACCTAAGGCCCAATCATCGACGCCGTCGACAGCTACTACCTCTCCTCGACTCGATGACCCCGTGGCCCCGAAGAAGTCCAAGCCTGCCTCTACAGAACCGCTCGGCGCCAAAGAACCGTCGGCGTTCCAGGTGCGTCAAGTTGCAGCGTCCTTGCAACGCATCAAAGAAAAGGCAGCCCTCCAGGACACGTCGGGCTCCGAGCCGAAAAAAGCTCAAAAAGCTTCTACAGCAACACCCGACATCACTCTTGGCCTGCCGCCATCCACGGCGCCCAAAATGTTTGAAATCAGAACACGTGTCACCCAAACTAGGATCACACCTGCCGAACGCTCTCCCACGGAGACGTCACCGTCCCACATCATCGATGCCGACACCGGCAGAATTATGCTCCACAAGCGGAGAATATCTTCCGAGCGAGCTTTGGACTCCTACCGGATTCCGCTAAAGAAAAAGCTGCCAGCGGATTCGGAACCAGTTCTTTACGAACGTCTCCATACCTCTTACCTAGATCCACAGCCCTTCTCTCCGACGCCCTCCGAAACCGACGTTTTGGAGGACTACATAGGTGACGACGTCCCCTACCCTAGGGAGATGGACCCTGAAGGCCAACAGGACCCTGACCAGGCTTGGGATGACCCTGTAGACCCGGGTGCACCTATGGATACACAGGACACGCAGCTATATGGCGCGAAAACGTCTCCCACAGAGGACACTGCCGCATTCAACGCCCTCATTGAACGTGCTGCGGCCAATCATGGTGTGCAACTCCACTCTGACACAATCGAGGACGATTTTCTAATGGATACTTTCGCATCCTCAGAAAGGAATATCAAAACTCTACCCATGTTGAAAGGTGTCCTCAAACCAGCAAAGGACATTTTCAAAGAACCCACCAGGGCAAGAGTAATAAACCCCAGGATCGACAAGAAATATAGGTCGGCGCCTGGGGACCCTAAGTACATTAGAGGCCAGTTGCCTCTGGATTCCATCGTAGTCGCTAATGCTCGCAAACGGGCGCACTCGCAGACAACTAGGGATGCTCCTCCCCCGGACAAAGAGTCCAAAGTGCTAGAGACCTCCGGCAAACGGGTTGCAGCCCAGGCAGCTAACATATGGCGTATTGCCAATACCCAGGCGCTCCTAGCTCGCTACGATCGCGCACACTATGACACATTAGAAACCCTACTCCAACATCTCCCTGACCAATACAAAGAGGGAGCAGAAATCCTCATCAGGGAGGGACAACTCCTCACGAACGCATCCATTAAGTGTGCACTGGATGCCGCAGATACAGCTGCCAGAGCAATAAACACCAGCGTCATGCTACGACGACACGCCTGGTTACGAATCTCCGGATTCAAACCTGAGGTTCAAAATAACATCCTCAATCAGCCGGTCAACCCCGACTACTTATTCGGACCAGAGGTTGACACCACCCTAGAAAAAATAAAAAAGGACACAGACACTGCAAAGTCCATGGGGGCTCTCCAAACGCAGACCTTTCGGAGTGGCTCCTTTCGTCGCCCTGGAAATAGAGGAGCAGGTAGAGGACAGGGGTCACAGCAAACCTACAACAAGGGCAACACACAAAGTACCTACGATAAAAACACCCGGGGTGGTTATCGTGGCTTCAGCACAAAGGGCAGGGGACGCGGATACGGCAATACCAGGTCCTCCCCCAAGAACAAACCGTGACGCCCTCTCCCTTCCTCCCGACCACATAACGCCTCTCGGGGGGAGGCTACAAAGGTTCCTGTCCACGTGGAACACCATCACCACAGACAGGTGGGTCAGAGATATTATCAAACACGGTTACTGCCTAGAATTCACCTCCACTCCACCCACAATACCGCCAAAACACCGTCCTATGTCCTCAGAGCACTTAGCGCTATTACAGCAGGAAGTGCGAAGTATGCTGGAAAAAGGCGCAATAGAAGTCGTACCCGCACACGAGCAAGGTACGGGGGTGTACTCCCTGTACTTCTTAATACCAAAAAAGGACGGGTCACTCAGACCTATACTAGACCTGAGACCCCTCAACCGCTACATTCTTTCAGAGCATTTCCACATGCTCACCCTACAACAAGTCCTCCCGCTGCTCAAACAGGGAGACTTCCTGGCCACGCTAGACCTCAAAGATGCGTATTTCCACATACCCATTCACCCCTCACACAGAAAATATCTCTGGTTCACTATTCAAGGGCAGCACTACCAATTCAAGGTTCTTCCCTTCGGCGTGACAACAGCACCCAGAGTTTTCACAAAGTGCCTAGCTACTGTGGCTGCACATCTACGGAGGCAACACATTCACGTCTTCCCTTACCTGGACGACTGGCTTGTTCAGGCAAAGTCAGCCCAGCAATGTGCCAGCCACATGTCCCGCACCATTCACCTTCTTCACAGTCTGGGGTTCTCACTAAATTACCCAAAATCACATCTCCAACCCGCACACGTACAACAGTACCTAGGTGCGACCATAGACACTCTGGCAGCCACAGCTCAGCCAAATTTAGTGAGGATCAACAGCATGCAAATGCTGATTTCCAAGTTCAAACCCCAACACTCCCTTCCTGCGCGAGTGTTCATGCAGTTGATAGGCATGATGGCCTCCTGCATTTTCATAGTCCCACACGCGAGACTACATATGCGCCCGCTTCAGGAGTGCTTAGCACGTCAATGGAATCAGGCTCACGGGCAACTAAAAGACCTAGTGTTGGTGAGCGGTCGGGCATACAACTCTCTGCATTGGTGGAATCCACAAAACCTTTGCAAGGGCCGACCGTTCCAAGAGCCTGTTCCACAAATAATACTGACAGCGGACGCGTCTCTCCAGGGATGGGGAGCTCATGTACTCCACTACACAGTGCAGGGACTATGGACAATACAACAAAAGAAGATGCACATCAACCTTCTAGAACTAATGGCAATCTTCCTGGCAATGAAAGCATTCAAAGTACACTTGTGCAACAAAGTCGTGTTGATCCGGACGGACAACATGACTGCCATGTACTACATACAGAAGCAGGGAGGAACACACTCTCCACAGTTGTCTCATCTGGCTCAGAGCATGTGGAAGTGGGCCATTCAGAGGAACATGTTCCTCATGGCGGAACACCTCCCCGGCAAGGACATCCAGATGGCGGATCTGCTCAGCAGACACAGCCACCAGATGCACGAGTGGGAGTTACACCCATCAGTACTCCAACCGTACTTCCAGCAGTGGGGTCATCCAGAGATAGACGTATTCGCCACAAGCGAAAACGCAAAATGCCAAAGCTTTGCCGCCAGGTTCCCACATCCGCAGTCGCGGGGCAATGCGATATGGATGAACTGGTCCGGCAGATTTGCGTACGCTTTTCCCCCAGCACCATTGATACCGCTGGTGGCACGCAAACTCAGACAACACTCACTGACACTCGTCCTGGTTGCTCCAACATGGGCACGCCAACCATGGTACACCAGCTTTCTCGAACTTTCCGTGGTGCCGCATCAAAGGCTGCGGATCAAACCCGCGCATTTGACGCAGAACCATGGAGAGATTCAGCACCCAGATCCGCAACAGCTGAACCTGGCAATCTGGCTCCTGAAGTCCTAGAGTTTGGCTACCTAAACCTGCCACCTGACTGTATGGACATCATTAAGGAAGCTAGAAGACCCACTACCAGAGCTTGCTATGCAGCCAAATGGAAAAGGTTCGTAATTTATTGCAATAACAATGACATTAACCCGCTAGACGCATCCATACAAAACATAATTTGTTACCTCTTACACCTATACCGATGCAATCTGGCATACACCTCAATACGTGTCCATTTGACCGCAATATCAGCCTATCTCCAGAACAGGCAGCACCTCTCTTTATTCAGAGTGCCTGCCATCAAAGCATTCTTGGAAGGACTCAAACGAGTAATTCCTCCAAGCCACCCACCAGCTCCAATGTGGAACCTCAACTTGGTCCTCACACGCCTGATGGGTCCACCCTTCGAACCTCTACACTCATGCGAAATTCAATTCCTAACCTGGAAAGTAGCTTTCCTAGTAGCGATAACTTCTTTGAGGAGAGTTAGTGAACTCCAGGCACTAACCGTTCAAGAGCCATTCATACAGGTTCACGCCAACAGGGTCGTACTACGTATCAACCCCAAATTCATGCCCAAGGTGATATCGCAGTTCCACATGAATCAAACTATTGAACTGCCTGTTTTCTTTCAAAACCCACAAACTGTCGCAGAAAGAGCACTCCATACACTGGATGTAAAGAGAGCCCTCATGTACTATATAGACAGGACTAAAGTCTTTAGGAAAACAAAACAACTTTTCGTTGCCTTTGCCCCACACCACAAAGGTAACGCCATCTCCAAAGCAGGTATAGCCAGATGGATCGTTAAATGTATTCAAATTTGCTATCAAAAAGCTAAACGCACATTAACGATTCCCCCACGAGCCCACTCAACACGTAAGTTAGGGGCCTCCATGGCTTTCCTGGGAAACATTCCTTTGCATGATACATGTAGAGCAGCCACCTGGTCCACTACACACACATTTACCAAACACTATTGTGTAGATGTGCAATCAAAACAGCAGGCAGCTGTAGGACAGGCTGTTCTCAAAACTCTTTTTCAGACCGCTGCAGCTGGCACTGGTAGCCGCCGCTAATAGAGGGTACTGCTATATATTCTATGCACAGATATGGATTCAGCAGCCCACATGCCTCGAACTGAATATGCTACTTACCAGTATGCATCTGTTCTTGGCATGTAGGGCTGCTGACATTCATATCGCCCACCCTCCTCCCCAGCGCCTGTAGCAGCTGCAGCTCTCAGAATTACTGTAAGCATGATCATCACTTTCTGTATCTACTCCATCACTGCCACAATGGCGAAAAACAATCTGAGGATGGAGAGGATGCCCATGCGCACTGTGGTCCAGGGGAGGAGTCACCTATCTCAGGATACTTCGAAGACTCTTTTAGGACAACAACGTGCAAACATCCGGACCCAACACTAGGCGGCGATCTATGCACAGATATGAATGTCAGCAGCCCTACATGCCAAGAACAGATGCATACTGGTAAGTAGCATATTCAATTATATTCATAAAAGCCTTAAAGTCATTAGCACTCCAAAAGCCATGCGCCTAGAAAAAATAAAATAAAACTGTTTTTGGCGAATTTAGTTTATAAAACAAGCCGACTAGTTGCTACACGGAAAAAGGCCAATTATTTCATGTGTTCCAGGTGGCAAACACAACATTGTTCTTGTCCATAACCCCAGACGACGAATCCAGAAGCGCACCTCGAAGCTGATTTATGGAGCATCCATCCAATTCCCACAACAGCCGCTGAGGGAGTGACTGCATCCTGTATGCATATCGTAGAGCCGTTGTCCAAGTCACTAGGAGCCGAAGCACTCCAGGGTGGCTCAAGAAATGCATTCATCAGCAACGGAAGACGCTGGGGACAATAATACCCATGGGCCGTTAACAGGTCCAGCAGTACATCAATGTCCAATGGCACAATCAATTGTGATCCTAGGCATATGTCTAATACACATTTGTGGCCGCAAAGCAGACAGTAGAATGCAGGCTGTATGCAGTTAAGCCAAACAGGCCTGAAGGACAAGAACCAGTGCTCATCCAGTTCTCGAAGTGTGCCAAACGTGTGAACCATGTGCTCACGGCATCGTAGCACAAGCAGTGCTGTCTCCATTCTGAATTGAACTAGGACGTCCATCGCGATGCAAAAGAATCAGAAACATGATTCCTGCCTAAAGTAGCAGGGTAAGCGGGAGCCCGCCAAAAACGCTTCCCAGCACAGAGTAGCTCCTTTCAGACAACTTCAGAGTTATTCCATCGTTCATTTAACCAGTCCAGAGCCGACTCATTTAAAAAAAAGCACGATTCCTCTAGTATCAGAGATGTTAAACGATGGACTAGCTCCCTAAAATGCAGCGGGAAGTTAGTGTGCAGCAGTGTCTGTATCTCTGACGAGGACTTCGCAACCTGGAGATCAAACATCTCTCTGGCCGAAGTTAAGGCCACATCCCGTTGAAAAAGCATGGCTTTCAATCTGCTAAGGGAATCAAAGCGTTTGTTGGAAACATTTATCGAACGCCACAGCACTGCCTCCCTAATTTTGAGGGCAGATGGAAACCGAACTTGTGTATAACAAGTGACTAAGGAATTCACCGTCACCAGATAAGCGATTCCCGGTTCCATTCCACATCAGCATTGATCATTCAGCATCAAGTATCCCCCATTCGAGAGCAGTTTGAAAAACAGACATATCAAGGCAGCTGGTGAACCCTTTAGATAAAAGGACAGGTTTGCAACAGAAGCTTTGCATTCCCCGTGAAGAGAAATGTCTTTGCACACCAAGGCCCTGCTTAAGGCTTCCTCAGTCAGAGCCACTTAGAAAAACGTCTGTGTCCCCTTACCTGCACTTAAACCTAAATGGTAATTCCCAATACTCAATTGGAAAGTCGTGACCGGTTGGGTGATCTAACCAAGCATAATCCAGTCTGTGGATGGTGTCTCGGTGATAGGTAATTGGTCTACTTTTTTCAATGTGCAACATGGTGTATTTCGCATCTCTGCGTGCCATTGTTATCTGTCTTTCCATCAGATCATATTCAGAAAACAGAAACTTTCGGATAAGGATTCCTACACCAAGATCACCCACAATCCCACTCAAGAAGTCAACTAACTTATTGAAAAACCATTGCGATACTGGCACATTTCGGGTTTATTATCCGATATTGAATACCAGTACTTGTTTCATTCCACACCAAGAGCTGCATACATCTACACTTTACCTAAAATTCACAAGAGTCTAACAGCCCCATCGGGTCGACCCATCATCTCAGGGATAGGAGGGCCCACAGAGTCTATCTCAGAATACGACGACATTTTTTTAAAACCTATTGAACGTAATTTACCAGCATTTATAGAAGACACTAAAGATCTACTCAACAAACTGGAACACTTTGTATGGATGGGTGAATTTACCTTTGTTACACTAGATGTAAGTGCATTATATACAATTATCCCACTAGACAAAGGTATGGAAGCCCTGAACTATTTTCTTTCCAAACGTGATGCCACATATGATCATACCAAAATGGTATTCGAGCTCACAAAATTGGCACTGAAAAATAATTTTTTCAAACATAAAGAAACTTGGTACAGACAACACTCAGATGTAGCTATGGGGACCAAGTTTTCTCCTTCATTTGCCAACATCTACATGGGCTTCTATGAGGAACAACACATCTGGAGATCCTGTCCATCTATGTTTACCAACCACATAGTCTATTGGGGTTGTTTTATCGACGACATCCTAATGATCTGGGGTGGGGATAACAAAAACTTGGAAGATTTCAATACATACCTTAATACTAATGAGTACCATTTGAGTTTCACGCATAATATCAACAAGGATCAGATTGACTTTCTTGACGTTACACTCTTTGTGGACAATGGGACTTTGCAATCCAGGCTCTTTCGCAAAATAACTGCTTGCAATTCCATATTACGCGCGAGTAATGCTCACCCTGTATCTCAAATCAGTATCGAACTATAGTGTACTCTAATTGTTCGTGATCACAGCTTTTGTTAATCTTTAACTATGTTTATTTACTGATTGTATGATATGCTTAATGATACTCACTTCAAGCTTATCTATCTACAACATGGGAGTGCAGGTAATCGCCTTTTGGTGATTTCATCATTCTCTTTTGCCCCACTTTTCTGTTTACGACCACTGGACCTCACCCCTCCTTGTAATGGAATTTTCAACGCAGGTTTGCTAAGTCGCTAAGCTTTATGGAATTTTAGTTTCTGACTCTTGGTGTTTAATTGGTTTTGTCCATTAGATGCGTTGAGATTTTTGGACAATATATGGTGCTCCTTGGGACTCCCTTTCGTCATTGCTCACATAGGTTCTTTTAAATACCCCATTGGGCTGGCACCACCAACTTTTATGTAATGGGGCACTTATTAATGCCCCTGTAGACCAACACATGCGATTTTACATTTCTTCAACATAAGCTACTATTGACTACCAGTTGTTTGGGTATTTATCAATACCCAGTTTGATTGTTATTCATGGCCCTATACTTTGTAACTTGCAATTTTATATTTGTCATTGTGATGAAATGAACACTTATTGTCTTTAATAGTATCTCCCATATTTGGGGAAACGCTTGTATGTGGTTAAATATTAATATACAGAATGCCCCCAAAATGTGACACACGGACGTGTTTTCTATTTCCATGTTATGGTATCCTTCGTTTTTATACATGTATAGTAGGTCATTGCCCGTATAGTGGATGTGACGCCACTTCTAAGATGACTATTTCTGTCACTTTTTTGTACGTTAAAGCGTGAGGGCAGATCCGATGTTTTATCTATTATTTTGCAGTTATAGCTGAGACATGCGTTTTAGAGTACACAGTGTCGCACATGTTGTTACTTCAATTTAATTCACCGAATCAGTGAAGATTTGGACTTTGTGTCCCACGGAGTTGTATGTGCAGACAGCCACTTTGTCTTTAATTCTGGGCAATTCAGCCCCTTCCAAGATGGCGGTTTCTATCGTTTGCCTCATTCCTTTTAGGAGTACATGTATCATTTGATGTACTACGTGTCTCAGGGGTCACATAATGGTCGCGCTGATAAATTGACAACCATATGACGACGCTAATTTTAACCAGTCGTTTTACGGACTGTCACGCACGAGCAGTGTGGTGTCGGCTACTTTGTCTTGTCAGGTGAGCCTTGGTTTGCTGATGGGGTATTTGGTGTTTTGAAACTATGTGGGTGCGAGCAAGTTTGCGATTTGATTTGTTTGTTTTTTATAGGTGACCGACATCATGGTCTGGGCCTTTTGATGTTACATCGCCAATTTAGAAATGGACGCTTGAGTAAGGGTTATCATTTGCGTATTTCACTTAGGACGTCACCACAACCGATTCACATCAGTCCTCATCAAATTATTGGCTGATATTTGGGGTGAGTAAACTGACGGTGCGATGGTTATTTAATGTGAGGTTCTTCACCACAGGTGTAGGGGCTACTATTGTGCTTTCTTTGATGTTGCAGGACAACGGTGTAATTCATTAAGAACAACAGGGCACTGGTCTTAACAGATGCTTGAGGACGTGTTGTAGCTCTTGACTCTCCAGTAATTTCGTGTGGTGAGTAATGATAGACGTTTGACTCTTTTTGTTCTGAAGTCACACTCACTTTGAACCAAGCGGGTTTATATCGCTTAACCCATGTTATGGGATCTTTCTTTTGACTAGTTAATAACGATTCATTTTGCTTAATATAGGAACGCGGGTTTGTTGCCAGTCCTTCTTTGGTTTTTTATAGGATATTGGGTATACACTGCACTGGCAACAATAGATGATGTTTAACCCCTTCAGCGCGGCGCGGATTACCGCGCTGTGCTGAAGGGTTCGTGCGCGGGCGGGGCCATGACGGAGCGGTTCCGTCATCCGCACAGCGCAACCGATGCGCATGACGGAACCGCTCTGTCATGCGCATCGAAAGGGTTAATAGTTTGCTGTTTTAGTGACATGATGACTTTGGCTATTTCAACACCATGTTTTATACACATTGCTCGGTTTTCTTTTTCTGACATCGTCTTGTTGTATACATTTATTTCCATCTACTAGAGTTGCGACTTGTCTTTAGGAACTTACAGTACATACCACAAGACTATTCGTACGGATGACCCGGTTTGCCTTGGACCTTTGGCTTACAACATAGCTACCTTGGTTGGTGTCTATTTATATTTGTTAATTCCCATTTTGTTGGGTTTTGTGGTTCACTTCGGGCCACTGGATCTGTTAAGTACGTCATACACCAGTCCTCTGTGATTGTCAGGATCTATAAATCTTCCCGACAACGGTGGTCACTTTGACGGGTAGGGGTCTAACTTTTCTGTACTATTCTCGTTCTATCTGTCTAATTCTTCACTTTTCACTGGGCTTTGCACTATTCCCTGATTACTAATCACACAGCATGGTGTCTTTGTATATATGAGACTTGTGCCATCGTGTTTTAGATCACGAGGTCTCACCACCTCTCTGACAACTTTTGGCTATGATTAATATGATCACTACTTTATCTTAGAGACTTGGGTCTCACAGAGATCATTAATGTCTTTTATTAAGTTGCAAGCCGGAATAGTTTATTGATTATACTAAATGTTTATTTTCCAGCCATGAGAAAGTCTGAATACGGATATGTACAGACGAAACACGTGCTGGCTTCAGCAATTGCTGGGAACTTTGTTTACTTCAATAAAAGAATTTTTCTATGGAGGATGTTCGTGGATTACCTCTGAAAACCTGTATGGGAGTGGAATATACTATACTCGCCTTTAGACTTTAGGATTTGATCAGTTGGGGTTCTGATACATCAATATCTAATACACGTATCTTGGATTTATTGTAACTAGTAAGGGTGTGCTGTAACAGCGCTTTCATAAATGTTTAGGTGCATGTTCTTTGGAACTTGCCGATAGCACCGTTTGGTAGTAGGTGCCCAGTGTTATCCTAGCAACCCGATATACTTACATTTGTATTATTACTCACACTTGTACTTTTTTTTTTTTAACATATTTTATTTGCATTTAGGTATCAGCAATACACACTTATGTCTTATCCTGTACATAAACGTTTCTGGTTAACAGTTCAAGGTGCTAGTCCTAGTTGAGTAGCTGGCGTTCTGTCTGTACCCCTTATCTCGTGAGACGCTTGTACTTGTTATTTGCTATATTGCCTGTTTCTTCTTCTTTTTGATGTGCGGTTTTTCCCTTCAGGGAATGCTACTACCAACCTGTTTATTGATATTCAGAAAACAGACCGGTAGCGTTGGTGTAATACCACGGCACGTGGCCAGAATGTAGTGTTTGCAACATCCAGCTCAGCATTAGAATGGAACGTAATTGTGACTGTCCATGTTGTGAAATAGCTATGTCCTGCTGTATTAAGTTGATTGCAGAAGACACAATGTTGTCCAGTGAATACATTCTGGATGATAAAGTGGTCATACTGTTGTCAACCATAGCCAAAGCCTTTTCCATATTTACCTTGTCTATCTCTGCAGCTTCCTGCTGAGAAATCTTCCATTGCTCGTTGTATATTCCATACAAGAATCGCTTTTGACGTGGGTTTCTGGGACCTAGCAAAAAATCCCTGAGATCAGGTCATCAGAAAGAAGGGACATGTGTTGTTTCACCTGGGAAAGTGTTGAGGTCTTTAGCCAATTTAGGCATAACTTCACAACACTATATGATGTCACAACCTCTGCGTGTTCTGTTATTACATAGCTTAGGCCGGGCCTGTTGATCTTAAACCCTTTCCGTGTTACCCATGAATTTAGACTGACTTTTATCTGTGTCTAGAGGCTAAACCAACCAACCCTGCTGATCGGGGCTGATGTATCATATGATACATTATGGAGCATGGCAACTAATGTATCCTCACTGTACTTTGTGTATTGTTACCAATGTTCAAAGCGTGCAAATGTGGGACATGTCTAAATCTTTCGCCTTGGCTAAACCAAGACAGGAAGTCTGTTGCACTGTTTCATTCAGGAGTTTCATTTGATGTGGTATGAGGCATGCTCTAAATAATGCCTCTTTTCCATGAACCCGCCAACCTCTTGTTCCCCAGACAGACTTTTTGTCTATTGTGTCCTTCCAGAAGTCGAAACCCTGTATAGACAGTTGGGGGGAAAAAAAGGAAGCAGAGTAAATCAGCTTGGTGTTTGTAAGCATATTCTTCTTTACAGGTGTAGGTGCAAGCCTATAGTTATAAGAGGCTGGGTCTGATGTCAAACCAGAAAAATATGCAAAGCTTTGTTCAGATGTTTTCAAACTTTCTTTTGGTGGTGTGGCGCACTGTTCCCATTCGGTGTAATTATAAACAGCATGTGGGGTACTATCTTTGTGTAAAAAAATGGTGAGCAAAATATTGATAACAGAATATATCACCAAAATCACTTACTTGTACCATCATACAATTCATCATTAGAAAATGCTGCTGATTGCTCTAGCTCTGAAAGCAAATTATGCAGTTTTATTGTTCCAATCATCAGAATGTACTAGAGGATATGATATAATATAAAGAAATTGTAAACGAATATGGAATTAGCAAATGTTCAGTAGGACCATACACATCGTACGATACCCTCTCCCAAACTATTCCATCAGGAAACTGTAACTGCTGTAATGTTCGCCAGGGACAGGTCCCTCAGATCACGGTGCTATGATGCATGTAGTTTTAGAACCAAGTTCACATGTTGGACTGCAGGGCGTTCTCGGAGATAATGTCCATTCAGAAGTAGAAAAAATATAGGTCAACAAACCAATCCAGAGAACCATGAAAAGTAGTTCAATTGTAACCGAGCCATGTATCCAGGGAGCAACAAGGTATGTCTTTTTAAGCCAAAGCTAGAGCGAATAAACTCGTAACTTGAAAGGGAGTGGCGGTGTTGGAAGTTGTTTCACTTGAATCCGATAAAAAGTCGTCATAATGCATGAAGGAGCCAGATGTTGTCCGGTCTATTTTTGGCAGCTCAGCAGGTTTTGTAGAACAGGGAGATGACTCGATCTGTGGCATGTTGACAGAAGTCGTCGATTTTTCAAATTTAAATTTCTGTTCTTGTTGACTGTACAGTTACTGCTTCTCTTTGGAAAGTGGAGTCTTCATTTGATATTAACGTTTCCATCTGAACTTCCTGCATGGTAGCGAGAGGAGATTCACGGCTACCCAGGAGCCCACTCGGCATACTGTTGAGAATCAGCCACATAGTGTGGTTTGATCAGATCGATAGAGACAAAGCTTTTGTCTCGGCGACTGGCAGGAGTGGGGAGAAGTACAGTTCTAGTACCTTCAACAGCCAGGACAGGTACAGGCGCTCTGTAATATAGCCCAAATTAGTTCTTGTCCACTATTTTCTCTCTGACCAGGTCCCCAATCTTTGGGACCCAGGCATGTTTTGCTTTCACTTCTCCAGTGACGGTGCGTTTCACTCGGACGTTGCTTTGTAACGTTCTGTATTCTTTCAAGTCCTGTAAAACATCCAAACGATCATTGAAGTGAAATGGAGTTTCAGCCACCACTGTGCTGACACTATCGAGGTCTGTACCAACATTTTCACCCCAAACAGCATCTCGTAGGGTGTACGATTCCCCCCAAGGATTTAATTGGCCTGTTATAAATGGCCCTCTGGACCCTGTATAGGCAATTGACCTAACTGCCACCCAAAGCTAGTGCCCTAATGTGAGAAAGTGCCATCTTTCTTGCATGGTATGCCCCCACTTTTTGCTGAATTGCTGAATGTACTTTGACTGAGTGTGCCCTGGACTCCTGCCACTCAGGTGCCCAGGGCCCATGTTCCTTCCCTAAACAAAAACCTCAAACCCAAATTGGCAAACCCTGGCCACATGTCAGCACCTGGTAAAAGGTACCCAGGGCCTTGTGACCAGGGAAGGCCTCTAAGGGCTGCAGCACTCATTGTGCCACCCTTAGAGGCCCTGTACCCTAACACACACACACTGCCCTTGCAGGCTGAGTGTCTGGGTACAAGACAAAACAGAGAGTCGACATGGCACACATCCCTGTGTGCCATGCCCACCACCTACACTGCCCTGGCATACATCAGCCACCCCTCTAGCTGGGTGCCCTATGCCAGTGGTGTGGGCACAGAGGCATGAGCCATGTGCCCTTACAGTACCCAGGTCCAATCCTGGGCCCTGTAAGTGCAGTGCTGCCATTTAAGAGTACATGGTGCTGGGAGCTTGTCAAACACGAAATCCACAGCACCATAATGGCAACACTGAAGGCTGAGAAGTTTGGTATCAAACTGCTCAGCACATTAAACCCACACTGATGCCAGTATGGGATTTATTGTACCAAGCACCACAGAGGGCATCTTAGAGAGGCCCCCTGAAACCTAACCTACAATCCACGTCTGTTCTGAGGCTGCCTAGGCTGCCACACAGCAGACATGTTGCTGGATCCCTGGGTAGGAGAGCCCCTGCTCTCCTGGGTCTGCAACAATGCACATCCTGTGCGAGGTGCTAAATCTCCTCCCCCCCAGGATGGGCAGGGGGAAGCTTCAAAGGCATGCCGCCTCTGTGAGCTTCCCCAGGCCACTTGCAACCCCCGCTCTGGCGGGAAGCCTGGCCGGAAACCCAAAATAAGGACAGGGAATGTGCCAGCCTGCCAACCCCACCCCTTAGGTGGGGGAGGCGAGGTGAAGCATATCTCCGGGCGCTCGCCATCTTGAAGATGAGGCCCTACCCAATCAGGACTAGGTTACTGCCCCCCTCCCACAGGAGAGTGGCAGAATAGGGGTGTACTCACCCCAGGACAGGGACCCATTGGTCCCTGCCCTTCACCTACCTGTAACGCCCCTAAATCTAGTATTTAGGGGCACCCTGAACCTTCCTTCCCCAGATTCCAGATTCCGAAATACAAAGAAGAGCAAGAAGAAAGAAGACCTGCCCTGCAGCTGCTAAGAAGAGGAAGACACCAACTGCTTTGGCCCCAGCCCTACCGGCCTGTCGACCCTCAAACCTGCTCCTGCTACAAACCGGCACCGCTTGTGGCCAGCAACCTCACAAACCCCGGAGGACCTGGCTACCTTTTGGCTCTGATCCCCTGGGACTCCCATGAGTAGAGGCTCTACTCAAAACCTACTTCTAATCCCTGACATCAGCCCGGAACTGCGAACCCTACACACTCTGCACCCGCCAAGCCTGGCCTGTGCCGGAGTGAACAAAGACCACGAGGACGACCCCACGGCGACTGTGACCCCGAGTCCGGCACCCAAGGACTTCCCTCGATGCTCCTGACGACGCCTGCAGCCTTCGAACCAGGTACCCCCCCAACCGCGATCAACAGGGGGTAAGATATCCCGACACCAAAAGGCACCCCTGCACCCGGCGGCCCCCTGTGCCCAACTCCTGGGTACCTACCTATCCTCCAACTACCCAACTTACCTCTCGAAGTGGTAGTGGCACCTGAAGAATCTTCGTCCCCAAGCTTGCAGTCTTTTTCTAAACCGGAGCTTTCCCATTGAAATCAATTGAGCGCCCGATGGCTCAAAAGCACCCTGCACCCAGCTACCCGAGTGGCCCTGGCAGTGTAACCTCTACACCTATCTACCTACCCATTTGACCTGAGCAAGTGACCAGGAGCCCAGCTCCCACAGCCGCGTGGCCTGCTAGTCAGCAGCCACCAACCAAGGCCCCCCTGCCTCTCATAGGATAACTTTGTGCCTAACTCTATGCACCCGGCTGCCCCTGTGCCGCTGAGGGTGAAACAACTGTACCTACCTGACCCTGGGAGACCCCTGAGTCTATGCCCAGAACCTTAACTCTGCCAGTCGAGTACTTACCTTTAAACCGATAACTCAATTTTCTCCATAGGGTAACATTGACTGGTTTCTTCTGAAATTTCTTCTAAGTGTGGAGTTTTTAAAACTTAAAATATTCACCAAAAATCAGCCGAGTAACGAAAACGAAAATACTCACCTGCCATTAGGTGAGCACCCAGTGCTGGATCTTGGTGCCCAGCACTGACTCTGAAAAATATTCATAACTGTACTTACCAGTAGCCCAATTTTCTCCCATAGGAAATCATTGACTGTTTTTCTGTGACATTTCTTCTAAGTGTCAATTTCTGCAAACTTTAAATATTCTTTATAAATAAAAAAGTAATTACTTACCTGTTTTGGATAAAGATTCCAGTACAGAGTCTAGGCACCCAGTACTGGATTACAAAAGTAACGAGAACATACTATACCTGCAACTAGACTTTTCTTCCATAGGGAATCATTGACTGTTTTCTATGAAATTTCTTCTAAGTGTCAACTTTTAAAATAGCAAAATATTACTTAAAAATCCTAGTAGTAACTAAGTCGACTTCTATCACTTGTTTCTAAGTACTGTCCCAGGACTGAATCTAGGATCCAGTCCTGGAATCCCAAAAGTAATCCTGAAAGTAATCTATTGCAAATAACTTGAAACTTCCATTGCACTCTATGCATTATTGTGTTTAAAACTGTGTTGCCTATTGCAACAACTTGTAACTTTCCACAAAAGCCAATTGCATATTGCAAAAGTATTTATATAAAGCATCTCATTCTGAGAAAGTATATTTTAATTCCTATTGTTGGTTCTAAAATAAAACAGACATATATTTTTTATATAAACCATTGACCTTGAGTTCAGTCATTGAGTGTGTGAAATCATTTTGCTGACTGAATGTGTACAACAAATGCTTTACACTGTCCTCTGATACCGCTCTACTGCTCGACCAAGCTACCACTTTAGAGAGTAAGGTTATATCGAACTTTAGCCTCTGCCAAACCTCTGGGGACTGTGGACTCTGTACACCCTGTACCTATTTGGGAACAGTATATACAGAGCCACTTTCTCACACCTAACTGTTAAGGATTGCTTTAAGTTCCGGTTCTTCCTCTCAACGACTGAATTTCCTCTGGGATGGTAGAGGGAGGAGTACTGCAAGGCCACACCCAAACTTCCCCTGGCTGCTTTGTAAGCCTGAGAGCTAACGCAGGACCCTGGTTGGAATGTAGTGTGACAATTGCGTATGTCCTGATAAAGACTCGCAAATCCTTTATAACAGTTCGGGCGTCAGCAAGGTGCTGGGGCCAAACCCATGGGAATCTAGAGCATGAATCTTCTGCCACCAAGATATATATGTAAGCCCATCGGAGTGTAAGGGGCCACAGTGATCCAAATAGACACATACAAGAGGTTTCTCTGAGATCAATAAAGGTGTTCGCAGTGGACATGTTACGGTGGAGCCTTTCATCTGCTGGCAAAGTCCTTGGTCTGTTTAGTGAGACCTGGCCACCAGCAGCGCTGCGTAATTAAACTGTAGCAGTAATCCCTCCATCTGCTGAACCCAGACCCTCATGTGCAGCTAGTATAAATCCCATTCTGCTATCTGTGTTTGGTATTACTCTAATCTCCACTCCTGGAATTTGAGCATACGGAACATTTTGTGCATCTAACTTGTAGAAGTACTTGAGCGGAAAGCCTTTCGCTGGGGTTGAGCTGTTGCGCGAGGCACTGATAGCTATCATAGTTGTTCCATCTATCCTCGTACTAGAACGAGTGATTGGAGCAATGGCAGCAGTTCGAACTGGTGCTTTGGCGGTGTCATCCGCCATTGAATTCCCTTCAACGTGAACGCCAACACCCTGATGACTCAACGTATGAATTACATGAGCCCGTGGCAGGCCTTCTTTCAGCTTTGCCACTCGTTCCCAAAGCATCTTGTGCTTGATTGTACAACCCTTCGAATCACTCAAACCATTTTGGCCCCAATAGTGAAGGTATTCATTATAAGACTGGGCACAGTACAATGAATCGCACTTGATAAGTGTGAGGAATTCACGTTCTGTATTTTGTAGTGCCATTATCTGCTTTTAGTTCTGCCAGCTGCTCTGTGCACTCCCCTAGGGACTGTGTGTGTGTTATTCCAGGAATTATCTTTCCGTCTCGCATGCGCCCTTTTACTATTGTGCATGCCGTGTAATATTTCTGTTTCGATCCTACAGCAGGTTGAGCAGGTCCATCGGTATAAATGATACATTCATATCGATCTAGAGGCATAATTTCATTCCGCAGAGGATATTCTTGTTTATACTGCAGGAATGCTTGTGGTTGTAATGTAGCATCAAATCTGTAATCTACAGCTGTTGCAGTGAGAGAGTTAGCCCATTGAACCCATCTTGGATGTAGAGCCTTAGCATTCGGAATGCTTGCTTTAGTAACTGCCTCTAGGGTTCGTACTGGGGTAATGACAATTATGCCTTTTCCCTGAGCCAGGGCGCTCTCTCATATTACAACAGTCTGTACAGCTGTGAGAATTTTTTCAGTGGGTGCAAAACGCATTTCAGCGTTCGTGTACATATGTGATTTGTATGCTATATTTACCATATCCCCTTCATTGAAAGTGATGTAGGTGTACCCGGTTGGTCCAGCGACTACGCGAATCACCAGGTTAGTTTTGTTGACACATGTATGTAAATGCTTGTAAGCTAGTATGTCAGCTTGTACGGAACGTAAAATATCAGTATGTTCCTGTGTCCATTGTTGTACTGAAAAGTTGGGTCTAAATAAATCTTAGAATGGTTTTACTCTTTCTGCGTAATCCAAAATGTAAGTTCTGCCAAAATTCAAAAATCCTACTAAGTGTGTCGCCAGGCTTTTGCCTTCACTTGATAACTCGTATCCAAGAAACAGGACACTGAAGTGGGCTATTTTTGATTTCTTGAAATTAAATTTGTAGTCCAGGTAAGCCAACCCCAGTATTCAGTTGTTCTCTAGCCAAATGTCCATTAATTCATAGTCCGTCAGATAAATATCATCTACATAGGACACCGCCTCCTCATCAATACTTTGAAGTAACTCTGTTACTCTGGCTGAAAACAGCTCAGGGCTATTCTTATACCCCTGTGGTATACAACAAAATTGACATCGAGATGCTAGCGCTGAAAATTCTTATCAAATATCTACTTCCAGCCACAATATTCTGGCAGAAAAAAAACATTTGAGATGTCTAGTGTTTTGTATTTCTTCCGCACAATGTTATTCATCAGTGCGGTACTGTGTGCATTCTGTACTGCAAACGTGCAAGTACATGCATTCAAATGTCTGTAGTCTAAGACTAAACTATGTGAATTTTATGGTTTCATTACAGGAATCAAAGGATTATTCATAGTTGAGGTTCAATTTTCCATTACACCCTGGTACTCAAGTTGATCTAAGATCTCCCTGACTTTTAATGGGGTCGCTTGATGAGGAGACTCATCATCCCACCCAACATGATTGCGGTATTGGATAGGCGCGAAAGCTGACGCCCACTCCTGCGCGTATACGTTTTTACCGGATGCTGCAATGAGGTCAGAGAAAGCAGGTACAATTACTTCTCCCAACCTTTTACGCCAAAAGAATGTCGTAACCATGTGTCGGGTCCTCCCAAAAGAGACCCTTCACTTCTTTGTTTGTCTCCTTCTATCCGAAGCATTATTTTGTGTAAACGATGTGGGACACTCACCCTCATATCAGGTGTTTTCACCGTGATATACTCAGTCAGCGCTACTACTTCCAGAAAATCCCTCATGTTCTGGCAAGCTATTGTGACTTCTACTGTACTGTCCAGCATCGTCACTGCCCATTCAGAGGCAGAGTCCTCAGCAGCCTGGGCATTTCTGATCTTAAACCCTTCTACTTTTTTATTTTTAAATTGAGGGTTTGTAGATTTTTGTTTATCTTGTTTGATGATGTAGTCTGAAGTGCGATGTGTCTCCCTTATCAGCTTGGTTCACTCTTCTGATCTTTGACCGTCCTCCCCTCTCCGAGCGTTTCTCAGATTGATCCTGAAAGGAATGTGTCTCATTATCCTGATATGTCAGGTTTTCTGATGTTCTCATGGTTTCTGAGATTGTATCTTTTTTCAGTGTGCTCCTGTTGAGGAGACCCGCACCGTGATTGTTGTATATTTTGTTTATTATTTTTTGTTTATTATCCCATTTCTGTTTCGAATTATTGGGTGCTTGCTTAGAGTTATCCTTTTCAGAATTACCCTAAACCACTGGTTTTACAGGTCTGGCTCCCAGATTATCTCTTCCCATGTAAGTGTATATTTCTGTAATAATCTTAAGTAACTCTCTCTCCTGTTGTATAGGAGTGAATTCCCTTAGGCGTTGCCTATTAATTTCACCCCTCAGTCTAGGGCAGTTTCTGCCCCGTACTCATTCTGTATTTGTTTCAATACATCCGGTATTACCGCTGTTGAAGGAGTACCACGAGTTCTGGTGTAAACGGCAACAAAGACTGTAACCCAATTGGCACAATCTTCTATCAGGAGAGCCATCCCCATTGTCAAGCAAATTGTTAGATTGGTGGGAATTCTTCCCATTACGGCATCCATCGTTTTGAGGGCTGATGTCCGTAGTAGCCAATTGAGGTTGTGCAGCCTGAATAGCCCTCACAGGTTGAGCTACAAGTGTTCGCATTATGTACTGTGTAAGATTTCTGGACATTTTCACTGAATATTCGTATAGTGTGCGCATTTCTGCTGCTCCTAACCTATGAATGTTGGGGTGTGGTGTATACGAAGCTAAGACCAGCCAGGTCGCTCCTTTACTGAGCGGACCAGGTCTCACATTTTCTACAGTGTGGGGGAGGGCGCCTTTAAACCAATTTATGTTTTTTGTACGTTAACGAGACTTCTATGTTCACGTATGGAAAGTATTCATCTGGTGTCACATCAATGTAAGTGTGAAACAATTCTGTCCGTGCGTCTGCAGCTGGGAATGTAACCCAAGAATAGAATACCTCTGCCCTGAATGCTTCGTGTGCCTCAACCACAAATGCAACATTTCCATCCGTTGCCGGGAGGCCATGTTCTAATAATTTCATAATAACTGTCTGTCTGCAATTTTCTGAAATATTTAGAGGAGCTTCTTGTATTTCCATGTCCTCTCCCTGTTTGGTCATTGTACAACTGAAAAATGTTTTTTATGAAAATTTATTTTTTGCGATTCTGTTTGTACAAATGGGAATATTCATTAATCCTTCAAGCTTGATAAAACTTACAGCCAATACATAGAACGTACCTACTGAGCTGAGGCGGATTCACTTTTCCCACTACAGACTTCTCCTGTTTAATGTGATTAGGGGCCTCTGAAAAAGCACGACTGATCTACTACGATTTGACCGTTAAATTATTGCCTAACCAAAGTTGGCAGCACCATTTCATGTAGTTCCTACTAATTCGTAGGATCTGCTCATTGTTTGGACAACATAAACTAAGGGCTTGGTGTCAAGACTGATTCCGGACATTCCTGCTGGATTTGTTGGCCTACAGACCAGCTAGCTCACAGTGCCACTGCAAGCCGCCCTAACTTACCAGGGAGCGAACAGTTTCTGGCAACCACTGATCATGACAACCCTGAACATTCAGGGAACGTGGAAACAGTACAGAACCTTTCGCTCAGTCATTCGTGCTCACTTGTTCTCCGAGAAATATGCAGAGAATACACAGTGGGACGTTTTCAATAATATTTATTGAACCAATGTTTTTCTTGCATAAAATACGTGTGCTGCAATGATTAAGTAAATAAAGGAGATTACAAGCACCAAAAGAGTAAAAAATAGATACATTTCTACCATGGTGCTGAAGCAATGAATATTTGCAGGAATAGATGCAAAATGGTAATCTAACGTAGTCCTACGATGTGGACCTACTTTCTGAGTACCTAGAGTGTGTATGGGTGTAGAGCCAAGAATCCCACCTAGGGACGACCCTAACCCAATTACCTGATGGGAGAGAGTGAAGAACCCTGTCTTGGTCTCGAGTTGGACCCCCCTTCATGGAATGTCAGACCGGTGCGTGGTGATTTCTCAGCATGCAGTAACCTTCGGTGTCGGCAAAAGTGCCTCCTCTACCAATCTATCGGAATGCCTATTATTTATTATAAAAACCAGCCTTCGTGATGTGCGTGCTAGATTTGTAATGTTATGAATATGTGGCTAGTGCTGTTGCCTCCTGAATGAAGATTGGACGACTTTTGTACCTAATGTGTAGAGAGGCCTAGTACATGATGTTCAAGGCATCATGATAATGGATAATGTTGCACGAAGTTGTATGTGAAAACAAAGTGGTTTCAAAAACACTAATCCAACATTGTCACGCATGCAAATGTGTGCAATAGCTCGCAGCTGAAATGTTATTTTCTAGGGTAGTGTAAGGAATAAGCTGCCTCGCTACATGGGCCTAACTCAGGAATACAACACATCACAATCATTCTTGTTAGACACCTTTCATGGCTCTGTATCTCGGGCTTTAAGCCTGTAGTCCAGCTACATGTGCTCAACCTGTCCTTTAATGCCGAACAGCTCTTTGGCCCGCAGGTCGAGCAGATGTTAGAAGAAATCAAGAAGGACACCGATACCACCAAGACCATGGGTGCCCTCCAGACCTCATCCCCTAGACGCTCCTTTCAGACACACCAGTATAGAGCTGGTTCTAAAATCATGAACACTGCCATCCTAGCAGAGGCAGCAGCAGTCATACCACCAGCAGATGCCACCATACCACCAGCAGACGCCACCATACCCCCACCAGCAGACGCCACCATACCCCCACCAGCAGACGCCACCATACCCCCACCAACAGACGCCACCATACCCCCAGCAGCAGACGCCACCATACCCCCAGCAGACACCACAATGCCAACAGCAGATGCCACAATGCCACTAGCACACACCGCTAAAGAACACCAGGGTTGCCTACAGGGACAAGAAAAACAGTAGCGCCCCTTGCCTGCCCTCTTTCACACACAACCAGTCAGGAACAGACTATAGGATTTCCTTCCTCCCTGACAGGAACTCACATCAGACAAGTGGGTATTGGTTCGCTACTGCCTAGAACTTTTCCCAACTTACATTTCACCCTGCAACCACACGCTCAGCAGAGAACATCTTCACTTTCTAGAGGAAGAGGTACAATAGCTCTTCAAGTAGGGGCCATAGAACCAGTGTCCAACCCCCCCCACCAGCATGTACCAGTCTGTCCTGACAATTCTGATACTGTAGCCGTAATCTCAGTCTCCATGTCCGTTGTAAAGGAGAGTACCAAGCCATGTGGTAGAATCCATGGCTGAGAAAGTACATTGGTTTTTTATTTAAATACATATAAACTAGGACTCCTCTGTTGAAGTTTCATGTTAGAAGCCTAGTCTTTTAAATTTTCTTTTAGAAAATAGTTGGCTCTGAAACTTTCGGTTCAAAAATTGCCGAGATGTGGTTCTTGTACGGTTTCTGCCCCCCTGGGCAGCATCTCATTTACCAACATTCTGGATCTAAAGCAAATGGTTTCAGCTCTGGAAGACTCTGCTTTGACTGTTTCCTTCAATAACATATACATCACTCTGCTCCTCCTCTGTTTATGTAGTACAGTAGCCATGCCGGCAGCCTGCGTGGGTGGCCTTATCCACATAATTGTGGAGGTGAGCTGTTAATGTACTTTACAAGTACCAGTACAGGCATTAGGATGCATGAAGTAGAGAATGGAATACAGGAAAGATAAGGGAAACGGAGCAAGCAGAAACATACAAATGTCAGATCTACATGTACATAGGCACTCATAGGATTGTTCGGGATTGTCAAATTAGATGGGTTTTGGGATGTTTTCTGAAAGCTGAAAGTGGAACTAGCTTTAAGTTCGCAGAAAGCAAATTAATTACCTCCAGAGAAAATGCAACATTTCCACTTTAGTAGTATATGGGGCGGTTAGTTTATGCTGATACCCCTCCCCATCTATATTTTATTTGGTTCACAGAGTTTCCATGTCATCCAGTGCTTACTTTGCTGCACATTGAGGATACGTCTATGTGTACAGTGGCGGACGCTCCATTAGGGAATTGGAGCGCCGCCCCACTGCTTTCGCGCAGTTCGAGAAGCTGGAAATAAAATGTTTTTTAAATACCATTTTATTTTCTGCTTGTCGCGCTGCGAGAAAGCAGATGGCAGGGGTATGCCTGGTTGGGCCGGGCGGGAGCGTATGCTTGGTTGGGGGCAGGTGGACGGGTCGGGGAGGAGTGGCTTGGACCACTCTGAGTACCCTGACTGCTTGGTCACCCATGGGGCCAACCAAAGCAGTCATGCGCTCTCTACATTTTCTCTATGTAGGCTGCATGCAGCCTACATAGAGAAAATGGCCTCCCTACTGGTGCCCGGCTGGGCGCCGTCCAGGACTCCGCACCAATTGCAACGCTGCAACGCAGCGTTGTGATTGGCTTACAGGAGGGGAGGGAGCTGCAGCATGCCTGTCCCGCGTTCTGTTCCTGTTAAGAATGCGGTACCCCGGCCCAGGAGCAGAGGCGGCGCGGACCCGGTCAGGTACGTTTTCTTTTAATTTTAAACCCACCCCGTGCAACCTCTCCCCCTCCCCTCTCTTATCCCTCCACCCCCCCCCCCTCTTCCACACCCCTCTTTCTCCCCCTCCACCGTGAGTATTGCGAGCAGCGACTGCTGTTTTGCCATAGGAAACCGGTGACATTCTGACTACAAGTGAGAGTCTGTTTAGGGAAAGGTACACAGAGTAGTTTCACTTCAGCAGGGTAGAAAGCAGTACTTTACATAATGTGGCCCACAGACAGCACAAGTCCCACAGACACGTTTGAGAGGCGCCTTGGTAAACAGTAGCGCTATTGCTCTTTCTGTTCCTGTTGAAAGTTAGGCTGTGAGGAGTCAAATCTTTTTGTATGTCAACGTGGAGTTTTGCAACAACTGTCAACACGCAAGGGGCAGTTGTTGCAAAACTCTGGGTGAAGATGTGCGCTAGGGCTGTAGTCCTTGCTAGTGCTCAGCTCACCTCCCCGCCCCTTGTTTCTAAGAAGAGTTTATCTGAAGGTGTTTCTCTCAGCTCTGCTTTCCCTAGCGCTGCGCAATGTGATGCTACGTACATGTATATTGCACTTTACTGCCACTCGTAAGGTCCCGGAATCAGGGCTGCGTTTCTGTATCTGGGGTACTCTGACCAGAGTCAAAGTGGTCTGCTTACATTGTATTTGGGAGGCACCCTTCTCCTTTATGTGGCTTTGAAACAATACTATGTGCAGATTGATGTGCTAGCTTTAAGTTCTCCTCTTCTGGGTGATTGCTACATCGATGCAAGGATATGCATGAATGTAGCTGGGAACCGTTTAGTCAGACGTCTGTTGTGTATTGTTGGTGTACTGCAACATTTGTGGAAAAGGTGAAAAGGATGTGCCACTGAGGGCAAATACTTAGCCAATTGCATGGCTTGGAACCATGTGGTGTAGACGATGCTGTCTAATTTGTACTGTTGACGTAGGCTGACGTATGAATATGTGGCATGGATGTGCTGTTATGTTATCAAAGGGTTAGCCAACTACATGGCTCTGAGACTTTTGTGTACATGAAATCTCACAAACCTCGTCTACAGTGCAGTCCTAGAATATCCCAGAGTAGGTCTTGTATGTCTGAGCCCAGCTGGAGAGTGCCCCCTGGCTGCCAGAGTCGCAGAAAACAGCAAAGAAATCAGAGAGGCAAGCGTTTAACACAAGCCCCTAGAGCAGACTGTGTGAGATGCAAGAACAAGGACAGGGCAGATATGTAGCAACTGGTCTCACATACAGGCATGGGCACATGCATGCGCATTAACTAATATTTAATGTACACTGCCAGCAAGTTTATATTACTTTTTTTTAAAACGTTTTTTTCATTTTACAATAACAAGAACAAATTGTAAATGATAGGAGCATACCGTTGAGATTGGCAATACTTGGTACAGGTGGTAACATCCATAGGTAAAAAGGCACAATAGGGGTACATATTCATTCGTAAGTATAACAGTGATGTATAGGCATGGGACACATCAATGGCACCCAGTCTGCTTATTGCTGGAATCCATTCTCTCGCCCCTCATCATGATTAGGGTAGTCTTCCATATCCGACCCACTTTCCCCACTTTCAAGCGTATCTTGAGCGGAGGGCTCTCCCTACGCCAACCCAGAAGTACACATTTCGCGCCAGATCATCCGGTCCGCTTGCAGCTTCTCGTCCCTACGGGTAAGTTTTGTTTATATTACTTTAAACTGATTATGGTCACCAGTACAGCACATAACAAAATATAACTGTTTTTCAGAAACTAATACTATCTATGACATAACACACAACAAAACAATTGTTTTCTAGAACCCAGTGCTCTGACTTTCTTTGACAAATGGGGTCTCCCTCATTGAGCAAGGGGTGAGTGGAGCGAGGCAAAAGTCAAAATCCCGGTTGTGGGCTGTTCTCGCATCCTCTATTCTGTCTGACTCGTGTCTGGCGCGCATTTCTTATAACACTCTGCTGGTAAAATATGCAAATATTGTCCTCTATAACTCATAAAAATTGGCAGTTTCTTAAATGATAAATATTTCAATTGTATTGCTTTATTAACCTTCCTGCTTCCTCAAGTTTGCATGAAAATGCACCATATGTCCACTCTATATTTCTAAATTTTCTCGGGGAAGAATCCCCGGACCCCCCTTAAGTTGTTCGGACTCGCTTGCTACGCTCGCTGCCATAGTGCAGTACGGCAATAATTTTACGCCTTACACTTTCAAATGTCACCAGCCACCACTGTATGTGTACAAGGATTCTATTTGCTTGCTTCTGGCTCAGTCCTGTTCAGTTTTCAGAACTCGTACAGCTATGAGCAGGATGCTTCTTCATTGACTCTTCCTTTCACAACTACAAGTCCTTATTCTATGTCCTTAGCTACAAGTGTGTATCCATGACTCTTTGCTCCTGGTGACTTAGTTGATGTCTGTGTTGGAGCAATTTGGAAGTTCATCAAAAGGCCAAGAAATGCTTTGTTTGATCCTGTAATATGATCAAGTGAGACGTGTGTTCTTGCTGGGCTGGCACTAGAAGATCAAGTAGTAAAGTATCGACTTAACAATGTCTTGCATTTTGTGTCTCAGCTAAGTCTCATGTTGCGATTGAGTAATGTTCGTCCTGTCTGCCAGCCATTGGGCTGTGTTTGGGACTGGAACCTATGCCGTATGAAGTGCAGGTGCTCTTCAGAAGTCTGACTGAAACAGTTGGACTACATAACAGAATGTGCCCTTGCATTTTTGTGTCTTATTTACTTATATTGGTAGATATCTGTCCCCCAGCCCCCGTGACCTTCTAACCTCTTCATAGAAGTGAAGACTGTTTATTGAATGAAGAACCTTTAGATCTCCAGCATGCATTTTAGTGGTGTTCCAAAGTTTTCAACACTTGTCTCTATCCTCTGTATTCTGAAGTCTTATGTGGTTACAGTGCCTATCACCTTATTATTTATTGTACACTTAAGACTTCAGTTATAAAGTAGCAATGGGACCAACTTCTAAAGCTTCCTTGTGTATGTTCAGTGTTCAGATATCCGCTCGTAGTTCGAGGCTCTGTAGTGCCAGTCTGTATTTTAGAATGTGTCCTTACATTTGATGAGCTACCTCTCCATACTTGGAACTAAAATTATTTAAAACTTTCTCACAAATCTAGACCAATGAGGGTTGGATGGAGCAGAAAGGACTGAGGCACAGAAAGCCAGTTGGCCCATCTGGGGGTGGGAGGGGCAGAAGCAAGATGCACCATGGACTGTCTTTGCAACACTTTCCCATGCTGTGCAGAAAGGTTTGTGGTCCCTTGCTGTGTGAATGAACAATAACCAATGAGTAGCAGTTCAGATCTAGTATGATTTAGCAAATGTTATTTAAAAAGCATAAATTAGTGATGTGAATAGAAATGGAACATTAATACAACATACTTTAAACCCTCAGGTGAGAGGAGCAGGAAGACTAAAAGAAAATACAGATACAGTTTGAAAAGCGCTACAGAAGAAACTCTCGACATTGTATCAGGACAATCCAGCACAGACATGTTCCAGAGTTCGAAGAAAGGAACGCTAAATGAAGAACTACCTGTAATGAAAGTTGTTTCTGCTAATGAAATATATTCTAATGTACGTCACAGAACATCCAATGTGGAGGGGTCAGGCAGCTATAATGATGATGATGAAGAAGATAAGAGCAGCCCAAAGAATGCAAAACTCTTACAAAGCCAAAAGGACACACTGCTAAATTCCAAAAGCTATGGCAGCATGGAAGATGTGCATACCTTCACGGTGCAGGGAGATTCCGATCCTCACCAAGAAATGTATCTTGGTGAAATCCCCTGTGCGTCAAGAAACTCAGAGAAAGGCTTCAATATAGACGTGTATTTTAAGAGCCAGAATAAGTGTGAGGAAGTGGGGCACACAGTTGTAGGGGCGTATGCCTGCAATGTATGTGCAAAAACTTTCAGCCAAAAGGGAAGTCTTACAAGGCACCAGACCATCCATACTGGAATCAGATATGCATGTACCGAATGTGATAAGAGTTTTACTCGAAAGGAAATGCTAACAGTACACAAGAGAAAACATACAGGTGAAAAACCTTATCAGTGTAATGATTGTGGTAAAAGATTCAGCCACACGGGATACCTTTTCAGCCACAAGAAAAAGCATACAGGTATAAAGCCGTACAAATGCACTGAATGTGGAAAATGCTTCAGTTTTAGAGCAAACTTTGTCATTCATGAGAGATCACATGGAATTGAGAAACCAGGTCCATGATCTGAATGTGAATTCTGTGTTGTCTGAAATGGTATCCTAGTATCCTTGGAAATACACATACAGGAGAGACACCCGACGAGTGCACTAAATGTGGAAAAGGCTTCAAGCGTACGACACATCCTAACCACCGAAAGCACTGACAAATGAGAGCGGTATCTACAAATCCAGTTACAGATGTTGATGAATACAAATTTTGAGTTCATCAGAAGTACCTTTAAAAGACGTAGTAAAGTAAATAGGGTTAATAGTATGTATTGCAAGGTTTATCATTAATCAAGCTTTGATACTAGAATAAAGTTTGCAAAAAAAATCTTCATTGGAAATACACAAATGTTTCAAACAAGATTTATAATTTATGAATGTATTTATTAGTTTGTGGTAGACTGAATACATAGATTTATTTCTCTCATGCTTGCATGTGAATAGAGCATCCCTTTTAGCTGACGCATACTGATGTTTACTCATTTGGTGGCAAGTAATATTTTACATCTTAATATATTTTATGCAGCAAATCGAGTTGAAAGGTTGCATTGCTTGTGTATTTATTTGCATGTCTAAAATATTTTCTCTTTATTTACATTTTGAATCATTCCATAGAGTTCCTTTAAATGAAAAGAAGTCCCTCTGTGTTGGAACATTAACATTAACAATAAATTCATGTAGTTTGTTGTATGTTTTACCGCTTCCTGGATGTCATGAACAGCTCACAAGTTGGCTTTTAGAACAGATGGTTTCTGCTACTTAATGGGGATCCTTGAAGCAGTGCAGCCTGTATGTCCCATCCATCAGATGCATATGTTTCTATGCTTTATGGCTTTACATATCTAACCAGAGCTGTGCTGACATCGAGTCTTTCTTTTTTCAGTATGAAAAGAAATGTATAACCACATGCTAGATTTTTATGCAATTGCAACAGCACATAGGGTATATATAGCAGATGCCCAAGTACAGTGATATAAAGTTTTTTATTTATTGGAATTATACAATTAATTGTAAACTGCATAATAGCAGATATGTGGTATAAGCTTTTGCAGATTAACAGGAGCCTTTGTCACATATGACTAGACAGAATCTTCAAAAAAACGTGTGCATCAATGAGAGGGGGGGGGGAGATTTCAAATAGTGAACGTAAGTTGCTGTTTATAAAGCACATGCAAGACGCATGGTATGCCTTTCGAGAGGAACAGGATCGCTTACAAATATTTGTTTGGCATGCTTTATTTCTCTATTTGCCTGGCACAACAGCATTGTTTGAATTCTTTGTGCATGGAGGAGAGGATTTAATTTCTGATGTCTGTTTCAAGACACATTTTGATATGTCTGAAGCGGGGGTGTGGAATTTAATAAAATATCTAACTGTCTACGGGGCAGGTTGCTTCATAAATCTACTTGTCCTGTAACAAAATCCACTTGTCCGTTTTTTGCTATTTAATGCGGAGACACATTATGGTGGCAATCTCATTATAAAAGAGCTCTGAAATAGCCCCTCTGATTATGCCAGGACTCTTTCCATTATAAGGTTTGAATACTAGCAATTCCCTTATGTTGCCACGTTTCCACAGATCTACATACTGGGGCTGAAGGTAATGGTAAGCAATAGTTCCACGGTTGGAATGCCCTTTTGAGTCTGTGCAAACCTACTAATTTGCATGTCTTAAGGGTTTTCACCAACTCTTCTCTAATTTTTCCCCATACTGAGAAAGGTTGGAGATGTACTCCTGTCAATGGCAGACATACAACTTCTTCCAGGGTTTGGGAAAAAAAGTGATTAGAGTGAAAGTGAACTTGCAAACACTCTGATTTTTTGCATGAGCAATTCTGCACCTGCATATTTGCTCATGCTAAATGCAGTTCCCAAATATTTTCTATGGATACTAATTCTTGGCCTGCGTCTCTAAAGTCTTGTGAATTCACGAAACCCATATATCTGCACTTCATACACGGGCATGGGTGCACTTTTGAGACTTTATTTTAATAATTGGGCCTCTAAGTAGGTCTGGCGTTAAGCATAACCTTTTGGGTTTATTAATATTCTCTCTCACTCTCTTTCGTCACTGTCAGTGACAGAATTCTGTTCTTTCACAAGGAGCATATTGACACAGTTGTTTTGTTCAGTGCCAGGAATGTGTGCTTTTTGAGACCCAAAACTGTTTTTGCTTTTGACAATGTTTGTTATAATGGTGAGGGTCCAGCAGCTCCCAGACTAATAGGGTTTCAAAAAAACTATGCCAAATCTAGTCCCGCAACCAAAAGGTTGACCAACAATTTCAGACCTACTGGCTTTACCAGTGCTGGTTTATTTTTGTTTCCCATAATCTTGTGAAAACTGATTAAAATGATTTTGCATTATGAATATGTTTGGGAAATACTGACAAACATCAACACATTTTACTAAACGATGCTGTAAAGAAATGGTACCTAAACGTTTACAATAGTTTAGCAAAATGTTTTTGCATTTGATTGGGAACGTTTTATTTTGAAAGTAAGTAATCATCAATCTTGCTTTAAAGCTTCTGCAAATATATGCATCGAATCGGAGGGCATTCTGGGAGGTTTACACATAGCCTCATATTGCTAAACATTGAAAACTGTGTGTACACATTTGTATATTCGAACCACTGTTAGTAGTACAGTCTGAGCTTACAACATTTACTTAGAGCCCTCACCCTAATAATAAAGACTTTGCATTAATGAACCATAAATACAAGTTCGAACAGCATCAGCATATGGACAAAAATATTACCTTAACTGCAGACAGTGGCCTTCCCTGCTCCATAATGTGGTACAGTAATCTGCCAGTCAAAGGGTTTGTGCTGAAGGGGGTTGGGCCTACTTGTCCCAAGGACAAAATATACATGAAAACTTGTTGCCCTTGACCCCTAACAATTTGTCCCGGGCGTCGGTCTATAGGAACTCCACAGCTAAGGAAGGTGTCCGATTTGTTGTGTATTGGGATGAAAACTGTTGCTGTGTCGAGGGCAGATTTTTACATTGGCATTTTATCTGCATATCCTGTTTTATGAATACAGTTGTTCCAAAGAAAGTAATTGCACTGGTGAATTGTTAAAAGATGGAAGTTGGGAGAATGGAAGTTGTTCAGATCTGCACAAAACTGCTGTAATGAATCGCGTGCGCCTTTCCAAATAATGAATGTATCATCTATTTAAGGGGCTGCCAAAAGGTTGTTACTGTCAGAGCATCAGCTCCTACTCAAGTTTGGATGTGAAAATGAGTTATATTGAGTCCCATGGCGGACACTTGTGATCAGCAGGAGTTTGCCCTTCACAGTAAAGTTATGTATCAGAATAACTTTAATGTTTCTGTTGTTTAATGTCTTAGTGTGTAGTGTCCTCTTCTGCCTGATTTTTGACAATGATGCATCAGAGTGGTAGTTCTATTTCTTGTGGTTTGCCAGGGCATATGTTGTGCCTGGAAAGAATGTTTTGGTGGAAGCCACAGATGTTTTCTGCAAGAGTTTTGACTACAGACATGACTGATCGACTGTGCTACCGTCCTCAGTCTAACTTGAGAATGTTAAAAAGTTTCCTTGAGGGTGCTTTTTGAGGAATATAGTTATTCAGATTGTCTTGGAATCTGGTAGGGAATATTTGAATGAAGGCATTAAGTTCTCTTTTGTACTCCTATTTGGCATTCATGGCAGTTTCATTGTAGTAAGTGTTGCTCAGTATTCCTGTGTACCACTTGATATTAGATGTTGCAACACTCTGTCTCTGTTCAGAAAAAGGATTAAAACATGGTTGTTTCCTAGAAACTGATCATCTCCCTGGCTGTGCTGTCAATGCCAGTCTGCTTTCTCAGTTTTATGATGGTTTGTGTAACATTCTACAGCGCCAGGGTACCCGTAGGGTGTTTGTTGCGCTTTATAAATGCCATATACAATACAATACAATACAACCGTATTTCTCTCATAATAATACTTGTTGCTTTTCTTTCCCTTAGTGATAAGTTGCAGAAATGTTTCATCTGTGCCTCTATAAAATGTCTTTCGGTTTGTTTTCACTGCAGCGATGAGTGTTGTCTATCAAGTGCAGACATCTTTCCAGTTTGCAGTGTCCAGACAGATTGTTGTGTTGTCTTGGCTCTAGTATTCTTATCAGTGGAATCATCCTTAAAGAACCTGCTCTTTCACTGGGACAGGCTTGCTCCTCTTACCACCAACAATCTTTCTGTTACATTCAATATGTGTTGTGAAGTTTATTATAGATTGAGGGTGAAAGTTAGTTGTGTGTTCTGGTAGTGTCCAGCACTTTCATTTGGTCTAAGATTAACAATTTGTTTGGTGTTTCATGGATGCACAGGTTGGGGGGGCAATGGACTTCCCAAGTGTGGCTTGGAGATAGCAAGCTTCCTGAAGCTTGACAGTCCAGTCCTCTGCAAAAACAATTCATTTGATTCTTACCCTTTTTTATGCTGTGTTATAGACGCTCTGATTTATGGCGAGCCTTTCTGCCCGTGGTCAGTGGACCAAGCTGAAGGTGGGTTTACAATCTGTCAGACGAGGGGTGTAGGAAGGATCCGCTTCCCTCCTAGGCGAGCTGAATCTATGCAAGCCGACTTTGAGTCGAGAGCTAGGAGAATCATTCCCTCCGGGCGTTGAGGGTGAAGGACATGGTAGCTCGGTGCTCGCTGTCACAAACGAACGTGCTGCTTCCCCAATTGATCCACCAGCTTTGCTTCTTGCTGGTGAAGGGCAGACCTGAGAATGGAGCCAAAGTGTCTTGGCAGTCAGGCCTTGTTTGGAGGCCTATCTTGGTCTTTGAGGAGAGCAGGGCAGCTAGTGCCCACGGAAGTGAAGAATGTAAATCATTCAAGCTGACCATCTAAGAGAGGGAATCCGAGATGACAGTCGGGGTCTTACTCCTTCAGATCTACTTCAAAATGGAAGTAAGCAAGCAGCAAAAAATGCTACACCATTTAATAATGTGGTTCTAAAATGAAAAATTACATGATAAAAGTGAAAATATTTAAGATACAAGCAAATACCGCCACACTTATCGCTGACTGTGTTAACAGCTTGAGTAGTGTTAATGTTAACATATTAACCTGATGGTCTGCCATAGGATGGATGCGACTGCAAGAAATAAAGAATGCAGCACGCAGGGGCAAGTCTTGGTTCCTAATTCGAATGTGAATCCTGAAGACTTGCTAGAGGGAAGTGCAGAGGAGAAAATACAACCGACTTTCTGTGTTCGGTCTGGCCTTTTCTGCAAATGCCAGTCACAAGAGGCAGGTTCCTGGTCAGGTCAATCCTAGGCAGAAAACTGTTCATTAAGAGATAGTGATAATGCAGCCACAGTATCCCCTCTGCCCCCTCCGAATGACCAACATCAATAGATTGTTATTAAAAGGTTTTCTTATATACAAATAAAGGAGGTGCAAGTCAAACCACAACAGAAATTGTCAATGCATTCTGCAAAGCCCAGGGCTAATAGGAACGGCATTATGGGAAATTCAGTAGAAGGGGGACAAGGGGGTTCTGATAAAAATATAGAAATGGTACCAAAACCTTTATTGGTGATAATGACACTTGGTAATCAAAGCCCCTACCCCTTCAACAAAACAAAGGGAGAACCCTTTTCAAAGGAGAAGGGACTTTGACAGGGAGTGCATTCCTTACAATGCCGAAAGACTGTATGTCTCCTCTTTACAAACTGGCCACTGCAGCAACAGACTCCATGTCTACCACTAACAAAGGCCACCACTTCCACAGACTTGGCATCTACTCATAACAGATGCCACCACAGCAGCCGACCCGATGTCTACTCCTAACAAAGAGGCCTCTACAACAACATACTCATTGTCTACTCCTAACAAAGAGGCCATTGCATAGATGCACAAGATTACTTTTCTTCTTCAGTGCTATAACTCCAGTTGTTGCTGGGAGTTGCCTTTCTTGTTTTAAGGATTGGTTTTTCTTTGAGACTCTACAAGCCTTATCCTCTTCTGCTATAGGTAAGTGAAAGAAGTAGGTTCATAATATTTTGATGTCTCACTGAATACATTTGGCTCTGTTGACTTTACCACAGCCAAACAATAGATTGGGTCTTAATGCAGCGCCCTGCCTTCTGGTATCTTTGCAAGTCGTACAATAGCTGCGGTTAGCCACGTCTCGGAAAGTTATGCATCTGCTGCAGGTATTAACAGTGCAGCAGAGGATTACTCTTACAAGCACTGCTACTTTGTGTGTCTTGTTTACTCAACAAATGATAGGCAACACTTGCTTCCTCCCATATCCTGTTGATAAAGACTGCAGATGTCTTTTTATGTTACGTCTTATTTGAGAAAGGCATAGTGGGGAGCTGAAAACCTAGACTTATTTATGCAAAGATGAAAACCCACCCACAAATGGAAGATAAATGAGTGTAGTAGTGGAAGTAAGAACCAGGAAGAGGAATCAAGACTAGGTAGCCTTGGTAGTCAGCAGAGCTGGCATTGGGTGGATCTGATTGTGGGCTCTGAAGAAAAACCTTTTCCTCCTGCATTCATTTTGCAAAATAAACCCTTGTAAAGTCAAACACTAGTATTCTGCTATTGCAGGTGTATTTCCTAAGTACAGGAAGTGCTTAGTTGAACAGACTTCTGAGTACCATTCTGTTTCTTCTCCCGTGGAAAACCGATGTACGTTTTGGAGCAATAGTTCTCTAGCTCTTCCATCTGGTTTCTGTGTCCTCTTGACATTAACCTGAAAGTACCAGATGCTTGGCACCCAGTGATGATTGAATGTGTGCTGAATCTGCAGTGTAAAGCACTTTATTAGAGAAAGAAGGACTATGATATGCTTGGCTGGTAACACATAACGTAAAGCCTGGCTGGGGACATACAAACTAAACCCTGGCTGTCGCATTCTTTAAGTTCAAGGCAATGGTCAGTGTCTCATAAACTGAACCTAGGTACTTGTGAGAGAGCTTCAGATGCAGAGGCACTCTTTTGACCCCATCTGGATTCATACAGTGAAAGTACTTGCGCCATACATAGAGAGAGCTTCATTTGCACCATATGGCTGCTTAGAAACCCTCTTGACTTTACATTTGCTTTCAAGGCCACAAAACAGAAAAGCTGAGATTCAGAGTTTAGCATGTGCTTCTGAGCAAAGTTTCCCAGAGTAAAACATTGATTAGCTAACCCAGTATTATTTCTGAACCTTGATCTGCAGGGAACAATGGAACATCTCCCATCTAAAGTCATGTATTTAAAATTGGAAGTATTATGGAGCCTTTGTGAGTCTCTGAAATGCTGGTCCATGCATGTGTTTGCATTCCTGACGCATGTGGATACACATGGTACATGTGACTTTATACCTAGATAGCTGAATAGCCTTCAAGGAATGAGGTTCTAGTCGCACATAAGCAAACATCTCTGGGAGAGCAGGGTTCTAAGACTACAGAAACAAAGACCCTTTTGAGAGCAAAGTTCTAAAACTACTGAACCAAACATCCCTGGGAGAGCAGGGTTCGAAGACTACAGAAACAAACATCTCTGGGAAAGTGGGGTTCCAAGACTACAGAAACAAACATCCCTTGGGGAGCTGGGTTCCTGGACTACAGAAACAAAGATGCCAAGGCTCTAAATTCACAAAAAAAAATCCCTGGTTGAGTAGGATTTTAAGAGTAACCTGCTAAACATTGTTCAGTGAATGGAGTTTTGCAGCGTGAATCTTTCTGGATTCACTATGCTGTGCATTATTCCGCGATCTTGTGGTTGGGTCCGGATTCGTAGTCTTTTCTTTGTTTTTTTTTTGTTTTTTTTGTAGCCCAGGTGGGCGTCGACGTCCACCATTTGGTGCACCTCCCGTGACGTCGTCGTGCTTCCTGCGGAAGTCCCACCTTTGGGGCGCCATCTTCAGATTCTTTTTTCCGCCGTTGGGTCTGGATCGTCATCGGGAAGCTCCAGAAATTCACTCGGAGGAAGAAGGAAGAAAAGCGAGTTTCATCGATAGAATCAAGAGAAGACATCAGGAATAGAACAGATTTCATCAGGAGTGCGAAGAAAGAGGACCAGCGAACCTTTTTTCTTCGACAGCCTTGGAGAATGCACGCTCAGAGACCCTGAGCGAAATGGACAAGACGCCATTCAAGTTCTGCCCAAACTGCCACCACAAGTTCGCGCAGAAAGACCAGCATCCGGTCTGCAACCTCTGCCTACCGGTGGATCACCAGAGTATCGACTGCAACGCCTGCTCAGCCTTCGCGCCGAAGACACTCAGGGTGAGAGAGAGGCAGAGAAGAGCCAACGCCAACATGGATGGCAAAGGGAAACCCCCGACACTCTACGAGCTGGGCCTCGACACGGACGACGAGGACAACGTCGCCGAGACAGCCGAAAACTTCACGGTCGTAGAGACCGACAAGAAAAAAGAAGACTAGGTAAGAGAATCGTCGAGCGCAAATCAAAAAACACCTCGAAAACACGAGGGTGACTCGAGAAAAACTGAGTCAAGGTCCACGAAGGGAGCCCCGGCGCCGAAAACTTCGACGTCCAAAGGGGGAACTTCGGACAAAAGGCCCAGCGGATCCTTACAAAAGGACTCCCTGGTGCAGAAAGACGCCGAAAGGCAAGGGTCGTCGAAATCATCCCATGAAACGGGCCGATCGACGCAGAAAGAACGTTCGACGTCGACGCAAGTTTCATCGAAAAGACCCGCGGTCGACGCCGAAAGCATCTCCGAAATGGAGAAAAAGAAGAGGCGGCTCGAGGCCGAAATGGAGAACATCCTTCAAAGGAAGAAGGAGTTCGACGCCGGGATGAAGGAATTCAAGATTCCAACGGTTTCATCGGCGGACGTCGTCGAGGTCGAAGACGAGTTCGACGCCGAAGGGCTGACAAGGGATCTCGAGGAAGAAGAGGAGCCCTATTATGAGGAAGAAGCCGAGGAAGAAGACCAACAGTCGTTCTTCGAATCGGCGGCATCTACCAGCAACGACGTCGAATGGCACGATCTCGACACCGAAAACCCGGAGGAGGCCGTGGACACGTACCCCTCTAGGCCTTCGCCACCCGACGACATCGGGGTGTACAATATGGTGGTGAAGAGCGCAGCAATGGCCTTCGGCGTCAAACTCGACGAGGAGAGGCCGAAAGCCGATTTTCTCGTCGAAACACTGCTCCCCATCCAGACTAGGAGTCAGTTCCTCCCCATGCTACAAAGCGTGATGAACCAGGGGAGAGAAGCCTTCAAGGAGCCTGCCACCTGCCGGTCGATCACGCCCAGGACAGAGAAGAAATATAAGCACTCCTCCCTGGACCCACCTTACATCAAGGGTAGCGTCACCGCAGACTCCATCATAGCCTCCACGGCCAGGAGAAGGGCCAACGTTCCAGCAACTTCGGGCCCACCTCCGGATAAAGAGAGCAGGAGGATCGACCTCACAGGCAGAAAGGTCGAGAGGAACGCCGCAATGCACTGGCGCATGGCGAATTCGAATGCACTCCTCAATAGACACCAATACCAACACTGGGATGAGATGGGGGAGCTAGTAAAGCACCTCCCCGAAGAATACCGCCAGAGAGCCTCTCACCTGGTGGATGAAGGCAAGAACATCGCCAACTCCTGTATAAAGACGGCGTTGGATGGGGCAGAGACTTCAGCAAGACTCATGGCCATAGGGGTCACAGAGAGGAGGCATGCATGGCTAAGAATCTCGGGATTCAAACCGGAAGTGCAGAACAACATCCTTGGCACCCCCTTCAACGGAGAGACACTGTTCGGAGCAACGGTGGACGAAAAGCTCACCCAGCTCAAGAAGGAAAACGAGACAGCGAGGTCCATGGGGGCCCTACAGCTGAGGGGAATGAGACGAGGAAATCCCTCGAGGAGACCCTACGGTAGGGGTGGAAGCCAACAGGGGACGTCGCACCAGGCGTTCCAACAAGGTCAGCAGGGCGAAGGTCACGGACAAAGTCAGCAGAAGCAAAGCTGGCAATATTCAACCTCGGGGCCAGTCCTTTCGCGGGAGATGGAACGGACGTGGCCAAAGGAGGAGAGGGGGCGATCAGCCCTCCTCGAAGTGACTCAGCACGCAAGAAGACGCCTACCCTCGTAAGGTCCCCAAGGGTGAGGCGCAAAAAAGTGTCATCAGGGGGAAGAGAAGATTCAAGAGCCTACGAGCATACGTCACCAGTAGGCGGAAGGCTGAGGTTCTACCTTCAGGAGTGGCGGCGTATAACCACAGACAAGTGGATACGGAACATTGTGCAGTACGGATACTGCGTAGACTTGGAGAAAAGACCTCCAAACAGGAAGCCGAAGGGAAGACAGAGATCGGCCCAAGAACTGGCAATACTCAGAGAAGAAACGCGGAAACTCCTACAAAAGGGAGCCATAGAGACAGTGCCGTTCAGGGAACGCAACAGAGGGGTCTACTCAAACTACTTCGTGGTTCCGAAGGTAGACGGAGACCTCAGACCCATACTGGACCTCCGTTACCTAAACAAGTTCATCAGAACGCAAAGGTTCAAAATGACTTCACTGCAGGAGGTACTGCCACAGATAAGAGAAGGGGACTTCATGGTCACCGTGGACCTCAAGGATGCCTACCTTCACATCCCAATAAACAGAAGGCACAAGGGCCTTCTAAGATTCAACATCGAACAGGAACACTACCAGTTCACAACCCTGGCCTTCGGATTAAAATCAGCGCCAAGGGTCTTTACAAAATGCCTGTCGGCGGTAGCGGCACACCTACGAAAGCAGGGAATACACGTATATCCCTACTTGGACGACTGGCTGGTCAAGGCAAACTCACGCGAGAAGTGCGAGAGGCACGCAAAACGCGTAACAGACACCCTCACAAATCTGGGATTTTCCATCCACTGGGGAAAATCATCGCTGGAACCGGAACAGGTAAAGATTTTCCTGGGGGCAAAGATCAACTCCCTCAACAGTACAGTAGTGCCCAGCGACAGGAGGACAGATGCTCTACTGAAGGAGACGCAGCTCTACCAGAAGGGGCGAGTTCTGACAGTGAGGGCGGTGAGCAAGATGATGGGGATGATGGCGTCCTGTATCCAGCTGGTGCCGAATGTACGCCTGCACATGAGACCATTCCAGGAATGGCTGCAACAGCAATGGTCACAAGCAAACGGAAGTTGGGAGGATCTAGTGGTTGTTACGCACGCAGTGCAGGAGGAGATAACTTGGTGGAACAGAGACAACATAACAACGGGGAGAAGCCTGACACCACCAAGCCCAACAATGACCATTACCACGGACGCATCGCAGAAGGGATGGGGAGCGCACATGGACAACCTCAGAGTGAGGGGTCTATGGGCTCCAGCAGACGCGGTCCGCCACATCAACTACCTTGAGTTGAAAACGATACTGTTAGCCCTGAAGGCATTCCAGAGACACCTGTTCGGCCAGAGGGTGTTGGTACAGACAGACCACGGCGATGTTCTACATCAACAAACAAGGGGGGACACAGTCGTTTCCCCTCTCATCCCTAGCTCAGGAGATTTGGAGATGGGCCATACCTCTCAAGATAGATCTACTGGCAATTCACCTACCAGGGAAGGACAATGTGGAGGCAGACTGGCTGAGCAGACAGACCTCAGCATCGCACGAGTGGGAGCTCAATGGCCAGGAAACGGAGAAAATCTTCCAGAGATGGGGGACTCCCACAATAGACCTATTTGCAACACGCCACAATGCAAAATGCCAAAGCTTCGCGTCCAGGCAACCAGATCAGCAATCCAAGGGAAATGCCCTATGGATAAGCTGGTGGAGGACATTTGCCTACGCCTTTCCACCGATACCCCTGTTGCACAGAGTGCTCGACAAGTGCAGAACCAGCAACATGACTCTGATCCTGGTGGCTCCACAGTGGGCGAGGCAGACATGGTTCTCACAGATTCAAGAAATGGCGCAAGGCAATCCGTACAGGTTCGAGAGGAGAAAAGACCTGCTCTCAATGCAAAACGGGGAGGTCCTGCACCCAGAGCCAGAGACACTCAACCTAGCAGCATGGCTCCTGAAGACCTAGAGTTCGCACACCTAAGGTTACCTCAGAGCACTATGCGAGTGCTACGGGAGGCAAGGAAACCTACTACAAGAAAGTGCTACAGCGCAAAGTGGAAGAGATTCACGGTGTGGTGCAGGAAAAAGGGCCTGCAAAACAGAATGACAAGAGACTCAACTGTGCTGAGGTACCTCACACACCTTCTAAAGAGTAACCTCTGCTCGAGCTCCCTAAGGGTACACCTAGCAGCGATCGTTGCCTACACCAGAGGTGAGAAGGGTGGAAGTTTCTTCACCTCGCAGGTGGTGAAGAGATTCATGGAGGGAGCCAAAAGAATGGCACCCCCGAAAAGGTTGCCGCCGCCGGCATGGAATTTAAACGTGGTTCTGACGGAGCTCATGAAGGCGCCGTTTGAACCCATTCACAAGGCCACTCTACAAATGTTGACGATGAAAACTGCCTTTCTAGTGGCCATAACCTCACTACGCAGGGTGAGCGAGCTTCAAGCACTAACGCTACAGGAGCCCTACATTCAAATTCACAAAGACAGGGTAGTCCTGAGGACGGACCCACACTTCATGCCCAAGGTAGTGTCGGCGTTCCACATGAATCAGAGTATCCAGATACCGAGTTTCTTCCAAAACCCGACTACAAACGCAGAAAAGGCCCTGCACACCCTCGATGCCAGAAGAGCGGTGATGCACTACATTGAAAGAACCAAGGAACTCAGGAAGTCGAAGCAGCTGTTTGTGTCCTTTGCTACTAGCTTCATGGGTAGACCAGTGACCAAGGGCACCATCGCTAGGTGGATTGCCCTCACTATTCAATTCTGTCACAAACAGGCTGGACAGGAGCTAACGGAGGGGCCCCAAGCTCACTCCACAAGGAAGAAGGGGGCCACAGTTGCCTTCCTGGCAAACACGCCCATCCAAGACATTTGTCTCGCAGCAACTTGGGCATCTGTGCACACGTTCACAAAGCACTACTGCGTGGACATTCAAATGAATAAGGAAGCACAGGTCGGACAGAAGGTGCTACAACACATTTTCAACGACCAGCGATCATCTTCCACCCAGCCACCACAAAAATAGGAAAACCGCTACAAAGTCTATGCACAGCATAGTGAATCCAGAAAGATTCACGCTGCAAAACGAAAAGTTTCTTACCTGTCGGTGTAGTTTTGCAGCTTGAAGATCTTTCTGGATTCACTAGCGAACCCACCCACCTCCGCCAGGAAGATGAGGCTGGAGGAAGAGGGGGTGAAATGGATAGGATCAAAGAAGTGGAAACGTACAGAAATATGGACAAAAGGATTAATCAATCGCCTAGGGTTAAAAAAAAAAAAAAAAAAAACAGGGAAAAAAGAACCCGAAGATGGCGCCCCAAAGGTGGGACTTCCGCAGGAAGCACGACGACGTCACGGGAGGTGCACCAAATGGTGGACGTCGACGCCCACCTGGGCTACAAAAAAAAAAAAAAAAAAACAAAGAAAAGACTACGAATCCGGACCCAACCACAAGATCGCGGAATAATGCACAGCATAGTGAATCCAGAAAGATCTTCAAGCTGCAAAACTACACCGACAGGTAAGAAACTTTTCGTTTTACGCATTGTCATGAAGCATCCCTTTGAGTCAGATTCACGCCTTTCATACTGTGCATCAATGTGTAAAGTAAGATGTATCAATGTAGTAACACGTCACCCTTGGGCAGTGGGATTTTGTTGCTATTTAACTCTGCAGCTCTGCAAGAAAGAGATTTTACATCTTCAGCAACAAGTATTCCCTGGTAATGTCCAGTATTCTGAAGAATTATCCATATTTTCTTTACCCAGGCACACTCTGCATTAACCCAACGTAAGCAATGATGTTCTCTTGAACTCACCTATGCGTAACATTTTCAAGAATAAATCTTTTAATGCTTCACAAAAATTCCTAAAACGCACCTTGAAGAAGAGTATTTTCACTGGCTGCTTATTGCTGATTACCAGGGTCCGGTCTTCTCCCTTTACTTTCTGAATAGCACTTTGCTAGGTTAATTTGAAATACTAAATCAGTATAGACATTCAGTGGAAGTGTTTCAACAAATGTTCGCCATTGTTGCAGCCGACCTAACTGTACATATTTGGGCATTCTATAAAATAGAATGGAGTGTTAACATTGTGGTACTTTTATGAGACTTTAACTACAGCACATTAGGCTGTGTTGTTGGCTTCCCCGTTGGTAAATCCTGATGGATCAAGTCAAAGTATTTGCACATTGGGCCAAACACAGGCACCATGTAAACTGCAAACAAAACTTGCAGATGGGGGAGAAACCTCCACAAGTTCAGCCCTTACACTTGCCACATTGAACACTGGGGCTGAGCACCACTCTGCCCGAGGATTCATATGCACTCCTCCTCCTGTTGGTAATGTGGCATTACTGTGAACCCCTTCACATCTCTTCTATCTTTTCTAAGGTAGATCATTGAGCACCGGGGCTGAGCACCACTCTCTGTCCCGAGGATTCATACGCGCTCTTCCTCCTGTTGATGATGTGGCGATACTGTGGACCCCTTCACATCTCTTCTACCTTTTCTATGGTAGATCATTGAGCACCGGGACGGAGTACCACTCTCTGTCCTGAGGATTCATACACGCTCTTCCTCCTGTAGATGATGTGGCGATTCTGTGGATCCATTCACATCTCTTCTATGTTTTCTAAGGTACATTCACCAGGCAAATTGCTCCCCTCGCCGCCACACAGCTCCTCCTGTGTGCCTGAGCCCGCCGCTGCCGTTCACTAGCTGGTTCGTGCCCCGCTGTCGCTCCCCTCGCTACCACACAGCTCCACCTGTGTGCCTGAGCCCGCTGCTGCTGTTCACTAGCTGGTTTGTGCCCTGCTCATTCTACCGCGTTACTATCAGTGATATTGTCTGTCTCACCATATCTTGCACGCCTCACTTTTCCCGCCCCTGCGGCCCCGCCCCCCGCAATCCCATTCGCTGCCCCTCCTCGCAGCTGCTCCTCCCTCCCACATCCCCTCACCAACCTCGGACTCCGAGAACTTGTCACAACACCCACCCACTCCACCGGCCACACGCTCAACCCCATCTTCTCAGCAAGCTCCCACATCTTCTTCAACCGCACCACCGTACTCCACTGGACCGACCACCACTGTATCCACTTCACCTTCTGGAAACCCACCACCGCACCCAGCAGACACCTCGCCGCCGCTGGAGCAAAGTCACCGAGGACCGGCTAAGCACCAACCCATCTCCCTGCTTTCGTTCCCGGCGAAGGTCATGGAAAAGGCCATCAACAAACAACTGACCAGCTTCCTCGAGGAGAACAGCATCCTAGACCCGTCCCAGCCGGGTTCCGCAGCAACCACAGCACCAAAACTGCGCTCATCGCTGCCACCGATGACATCAGGACCCTGCTTGACTACGGAAAAACCGCAGCCCTCATCCTCCTGGACCTGTCAGCCGCCTTCGACGCGGTCTGCCACCACACACTACGAACACGCCTCTACGACGCCGGAATCCAAGAGAAGGCCCTGGACTGGACCACCTCCTTCCTCTCTCAGGCAGAACACAGAGTGTCCGCCTCTCCCCTTCCGCTCTAAAGCCACCGAGATCATCTGCGGCGTACCCCAAGGCTCAGCCCAACATCTACATGGCACTGCTTGCCCACGTCTCGCGACGGCACGACCTCAACATCATCTCCTACGCCGACGACACCCAGCTGATCCTCTCCCTCACCAAAGACCCCCACACCGTCAAAACCAACCTCAATGAAGGCCGTCGCCGACTGGATGAGACCCCTACACCCACCGACCATGCACGCAACCTAGGGGTCATTGTCGACTCCACCCTTTCCTTGACGAAGCAGGTCAACGCCGTCTCCTCCTCCTGCTTCATCACCCTCCGCATGCTTTGCAAGATCTTCAAGTGGATCCCCACCGAAACAAGGACGGTCACCCAGGCCCTCGTCAGCAGTAGACTGGACTATGGAAACGCACTCTACACAGGAGCCCCGGCCAAACTCCTGAAACGGCTCCAACGCATCCAGAACGCCTCCGCACACTTGATCCTCCGCAGCCACATCACACCCCACTTGAGGGACCTGCACTGGCTCCCCATCAACAAGAGGATAACTTTCAAACTTCTCACCCGCGCACACAAGGCACTCCACAACACCGGACTAGCGTACCTCAACAGCCGACTCAGCCTATTCACCCCCACCCGCCAGCGCCGCTCCGCAGACCGCGCCCTCCCAACCCCCCGCATCTGAAGAGTGACCGCCAGCGGCAGATCATTCTCCACCTTTCCTCCAAGACATGGAGCACCCTCCCCATCCGCCTGCGGCAGACCGAAGACCTTCTAACCTTCAGGAGACTTCTCAAGACCTGGCTCTTCGAACAGTAGCAGCTTCCTCCACCCCCCTCTCCCCCAGTGCCTTGAGACCCTCACAGATATGTAGTGCGCTCTATAAATGCTATGATTGATTGATTGATAGATCATTGAGCACCGGGGCTGAGCACCACTGTCCCGAGGATTCATACGCACTCTTCCTCATGTTCCTGTTGATGATGTGGCGATACTGTGGACCCCTTCACATCTCTTCTACCTTTTCTATGGTAGATCATTGAGCACCGGGGCTGAGCACCACTCTCTGTCCCGAGGATTCATACGCACTCCTCCTCCTGTTGAAGATGTGGCGTTACCATGGACCTTTTCACATCTCTTATCGTTTCTAATGAAGATCTGAAACCTGGGCCAGTTCTGGAATGCACATTTTTATATTTATTGTTTTCTGTAAGTCACACTTTTATATTTAGCAATTTGCTCACAAATCAACTGTTTACATTTGATTTAATCTAAACAGTGCATATCCAACTACTTGCAATTTCTGCAAAGTAAGATCCTCCCCTCAGTATGTTTCCTTCTCCAATCTTGCTGTTGGTACTAATACCATAGACAATCAAAATGGTCTCATTGCTCATGACAGAGAGATCCAGTTATCATTCTGTGAGAATGTTGTCATTTGTTGTCAAGACAAACTACCGCTGTGCAGGTCTCCGAGCTTTTGCTCCAGTTATGTTTGGCGGATTCTACAATGTTTAGCTATCCCAGCGCTAATCAGCATTGAAGGACTGTTCTGTTTGCCAATGTTTTAGCCGTATCTAGCAGAAGTAACAGTAGGTACTTTAAGGAAAACTCTTGAATCACCCAGCCCTTCTTCAGTGTTCTCCCCAGGTTTACTGTGTCTCACACTACTCCTGAGTCCAAGACCGGCTGTGATTCTTTCTAAGAAATAGCAAACTGGTTGTAGTCAGAAGTGTTAAACCTGAAACCATCACATGCTGCCACCCACACACACAAAAAAGGAAGCGGCGCACTGCCCGTTTCATTGCGATATTGCAGTGAGCAATCTTCCAATTACTAGATAAAGCTTCTGTTTTAAGTTTTTTCCCCTTCCTGTTGTATGCTACTGTCCTTAGATATTTTGTAGGCAATGCTACTGTTACTGATTGCTTAGTGTTTTTAGTAACTTGAAGTTTTCCTTTGGCATTTCAAGCATTATTTGTCGTTTTCATTTCCTCACTGGTTGTTGAACATTTGTGCATCTTGCCAGTGTGTTTTCCATGACATAACATTGCTGAAACTCTAATAAAAATATTTTTTTAAAGATGTATTGTGTGAAACACCTTTTTTAACCTGTCTGCAACAACGTTTAGCTGGCTGTTATCGAAAGACCTGTTGTGTACAATACCAATACTTCTAGTGGGCTTTGGATCAGCCGGTTTATCACTGGGTAATGTTCTTGTAACTTTTGCTTGCTTGTTCAGTGTTTCCTTCCTGTTCTTGGGTTTCCACCTCCCCTGGACCATACCTTCTTGACTATCATATTGTTTAGTGTTGTGTACTTCCACGGTTCACATTTAGGGAACTCCAGCTTATGTTGAAACTTTTACTGACATGGGACTGAAGGTGTGGTTTCATTATCATGTCCATAAATGCACCAAGTAGAAAAAATATGGAATTACTGCATCGATGGGTGAAATGATTTTGAGAAATATGAACAATCCCCTGCCCTGAAGAAGTTCCATATTGTCAAAAAGGAATGAAACACATTGGTTGTTATGTTTTGATGAAGAATAAAGAGACATTTTAATTGGCAATTTGGACTTTTTGTCAATCCATTACATTTTGGAGTGTGCCCTTCCCCAGTTGGATGAGTGGACTATTTCTGCAAGTTTTGCTGTGCTATTCATAGCAGCTGAGTCCCAGGGGAAGGAGCCCCTGATGATGAAATCTATATAAAGGACTCATTGGGTGTGTGCCTTGTTTTGCTTTCGCCACAGCTGTTTAAACTGTGCATCTAAAAGACCCTCCATCCCCTAGAACCTGATATCTTATTCCAGCAAAACCCTTTTCCTTTGGGATTAAACACCCATCATCCTCCTGAGACACTTGCACCATTGACTCAAGCTTCGGGGCTAAGAGGCCAATGCTGCTGTTGCAGTGAAGGGGCAAGCCAGTCTGTCTTGGGTGCAGTACTGCATGTCCACTGGGTGGATATTTAAAGTGCCTCTTCTTTCATGGGAAGTGGCATGGGGTGTGCATGCCAACCTCTAAACTAACTCCACAGACTTTTATAGGTGGGTTGAGACCAGCTCCTCCTGTTCAAAGCCCTGTGCAGAATAAAGTGCTGTTGAGTGACTGCATCACCCATTCAGCAAGCAGTGAAGCTCCACGTAGGAAGACGCCCAGGAAAGAGGCCTCCTCAAATGCTTGGACACAGAAACCACTCCAAAGTACAAGAGATAATTAGAAGTACTTCCCCCACTGTTCAGCCACAGCAAAGGTGCACTATATCAAGGAATATGTGACCCTGCCACTTGCTCTGCCAGTCCCCTTTCTCTAGGAGAAAGACTTGCCACTCTTCTCCCCTGAGCATCCCGCCTCAGAGCTTGTGGACTCCATTGCAGACACATGAGATGTCTGGTCCTTTGGACTAGGACCAGCTGAAGGAGATGACATAACTCTCCGTGATCTCTGCGTATTGGTCTGTACGTTTGCATCTGTGCTGCCCTCCATTCTATCATCACTCTTTCCTGTGTGATTGAGCATGAAGTTGAAGTCCAGAGAGACCCCTGCTGCCCCTTACCTGCAAGTTCTAATTGCAGCTGCTGTACTCTGAAGCAGCTTTCGCAGTCTCCAGTAAGAACCCGCTTTTACCACCAAAACCCCTTGTCAGCCAACTTGTCTGACTAGGGTCCAGGTAACTGTTCAGACGACTTTTGCCAGATACACAAGTCGGCCATTTGGGATTGTAGGATTCTTCTGTGAATCTGCCCACCAGGTCCCCTCCATGTAAGAGGGCCTTCCAAGGAGATGAGTACTGTAACCTGTCCTAGAAGTCCGTAACCACAGAGTCCTCTATCTCGACAAGAATTGTCCAGGAGCCTGTTCACAAACTACATTTTGTAGTACTTTTAGTAGGACTATAATACTATAATAGTACTGCTAACATACTACAAAATGCTATGTGCGGAGGGCTCCACCTCTCCTATTTCATCTGGGTGGATATCCCCAAACAGAGTGAGGAGTCTGCACACATACTCCCATGTAGTAAATAGGAGTGTGGCTGGAAAATCGTCAATACTTAAGACAAAGTGGGAGGAGCAAGGATGGGTTCATAGAGGGCTGGAAGGGATTTAGAAAGTAGCATGCACCCGCCCACAAAAGAAGGATCTCATTGCTAATCACAAACTACACTTCTAAAGTTTCTGCAGCCAAAAAGGACCCAATAGTCATACATGTACTCCAGCTCAGACCTGGAGTCATTCCAGCACCAGACATGATAACTACTGGCATAGAGCGCCTTCCCGTAGAAAATGAGAGGTCGAGACTTAAAATAGAATGACATAGGAAATAATCTTGGAAGTAAAATCATTTATTGCCTATTCACAACAGGGCAAAGATTATACACATGACATACTATGTATTATGGGTTGCCTTTGGTTATTAGACCGAATTGTCTCAGTATGGCAATTTCTAAATTACATAGAAGACGGTGTGCACCAGAAACTAACCCATGTACATGTGCTTCTTTTGCTTAGAAGATGGGCAATCTGTAAAGTTTTCACCACAGTATGAAAGCTGCAGGTAGTATGATGTTTAGCAGCCTCAGACATTGCCTATTTTAAGCGAATAGTGTCTTTTTATAAAAGTGTTGCAGAGTATACACTCTTCTTAGTAAATACTTTTTTAATACTCTGTAGTGTAATTCTCATGAGAGTTCCACTGTCTGCAAACAGTGTGGTACAGAGTAAACTCTCTCCATAGAGCAAACACTGTTTACAGTACCCACTTTTCTACTCATATCAACTTCATTTCTCAGTGTAGGCTCGGTGACTGTGAGGGTTTTTATTCAGATTAAAGCTGTCCGTAGTAGGGCATTCATTTTGGAGCAGACATTAGGTATCTTGAGAGACTTGGGTTTGACTGAACAGTTATATACAGTACATTGTGTGAACTGTGCTGCTTGTGAAGTGTATGGTATACAGTGAATGATGCACATAACACATGCTTGCTACACCTAAGGGAGTTGTATCCATGGTGGCATTAATGATGCTTCATATTATTCTGAGGTATTTGTACATGCTTTCAGGCCTCTAATACCATACAATGTTGGGAGGCCATCACAGAGTGGCAGTTGGCAACTGACTGGAGAAGAGAGAGGACAGAGATAGAAGGAGGTCGGAGTAAGGCAGCAGAGGTGGAAACCAGTGCTTGGAGTGGGGTTCAGAAACCCACCCTTGATGCTAGTCTCTACTGACCAAGCCCAGCCTAGGGCCCTGTGTGGGATCAAGACCAGAAGAACCATCTTAAAGAACTGAACATTTGGAACAGGCCTTAAAGAAGAAGAACAGCAAGTTCCTGACCTGTTCAGCCGTGTCCTCCTGGAGTCCTGACGTCGAGAAGCCTGGAGACCTGAGGCCTGAGGTAGAGAAGCGGCGCTGACAGAAAGCAGACGTCGTACCCGGAGCCGCCAGAGGTCGAGTGAGGGCGCCGACGGAGGTCGTGGAGAGGCACCGGAGGTCGGATAAGGAGTCACCCGAGGTCGAGTGAGGGCGCCGACGGAGGTCGTGGAGAGGCGCCGGAGGTCGAGTCGGGAGTCACCTGAGGTCGAGGTGAGGCGTCGACGGGGAGTGAAGTCCGCCCACCGGAGTCGCCGGAAACTGAGGTGAAGCGCGCCGGAGGTCGGGAGTGGAGATCGCACTCCGGAGACACCAGGAAGTGGGGAGTCCGAGTCCCCGCGACGCCGGAAGGCGACATCGAGACGAGGCCGCCCAGCGACATCGAGACGAGGCCGCCCAGCGACATCGAGTCGAGACCGCCCAGCGACATCGAGCCGAGGCCGCCCAGCGACATCGAGTCGAGACGGCCCAGCGACATTGAGTCGAGGCCGCTTAACGACATCGATCCGGAGCCGCCTCACGGCGTCGACGCGGTGCCGAGTGGAGCCGATCATCTTGAAAAGGACAGTAAGTGGTAGAGGGGGCTTCTGAGGCCCCGTGGAGCCCTAAAAGACCATTCTAGGGGCTAAAGGGGTGTTAGAACCAGCCTGGGAGTGCCAGGGGTGAACTGAGACTGGTACAGTGACCTCCATAAAGGGTTGTGTGGTTTGGAGGGCCAGATCTTTAGGTTACTCTTGTTCTGCCTCAGCTTAGGCCCCAGCCTTGATCAATCTAGGTGGGACACCCCCATGCCATCCAAGTGTCCTTAAGTTGTGTATGGGCAAAGTAAGACCAAGTGACCTCATGAAAATGATTTGAACTGTAACTGTCATAGATTGTTTTACCTTATTTATTGAGGTGCTTTATTTATTGTCATCCACTAATTTATTCCTGCACTGTATCTATTGTCTGACTGTATTTATTTGCCATCTGTATTTATTGCACATCTATTTATTCCTTGTGTAATGATGACCTGACCCTATTTATTGAAATTCCTAAGTAGTATTATTTATTTGACCTGCTCTTTTGAAGGAAAATCCCATTGTATTGTATTTATGTTATGAAACCTGCAACTAAGAGAAAATAAGATAAAGACATATATATTTTCAATTTGACTTGCATTATTTTTACGGTGTAGTGTCGTTTTTGGAACGGATGAACGCATGGTTATTGTGAGGGTGTGACGTACGCTTAACACGGTGCCTGACCCCCAACCGCTCGAGCCAAGCTACCATTGTGCTGGGAACCTGGTGACTGCTAACCCGGTTGCCCGGTTTCCAACAGTGGGCCTTTGTGAAAGTATTCTTGTTAATTGCAGCGCCGTCATGCGCTGCAATTAACATAAATACTTTCACAAAGACCCACAAACTGCCCCGCTGGCGTGCACTATTAGGAAAAGGAATGTGGTAATCTAAAGCGCAATGTGTTTTTGATTCTGAAAGAACACGTCGCGCTTTAGATTACCACATTCCTTTGCTAATAGTTGCCATCTGCGGGGCTGAATGTGGGCCTTTGAAATAGTTTTCATGCTAATTGCAGTGCACACGGGCGCTGCAATTAACAAGAATGCTATCTCAAAGGCCCACATTCAGGCCCGCACTATCATCAAAATGAATGCAGTCATACACAACGTGTGCCTTCAGAATCGTCTGAAAGCACACGTCTTATTTGACCCTGCAGTTCTTTACCTAATAGTGGGCAGCTGCGGGGCTGAATGTGGTCCTTTCAGATCGTATTCTTGTTAATTGCAGCGCAGGTGTGCACTGCAATTAACAAGAATACTATCTCAAAGCAGGCACCGGTTCTAGCGGGTGGGCCGGGTGGGCCAGGCCCACCCAAACGGGTGCCTTGGCCCTCGCAGTGAGGGCTTGAAAGCAGGCGCGCAACGCCATGGGGCTCAAAGTGCTTCAAACCCTCCCGCCCCCGTTCGTATGTGTGTGCCCGGGCTGAGACAGCTTCCCGGGTGCGCACACACACAGACAGTTTTAGAGATTATTGCAGCCGCACCCGAGTACTTCACAGGTCTTTAACCCCTTGCGTGCGCACGACGTCTCCCAGCCCTCGTGCATTACGGGGGGTGTGTGCACACGACGGCCGGGAGACGTCGTGTTCCCGAACGCCGTTTATTTCTCCCGCAAGGGGTTAAAAGACCATTTACATGATAACGAGGCTTTGTTTATTTTTTCACCCCTTCATCTCCACATGGCAAAGGCGACAATGTTCTGCTGCGTGGATATTTCTTTTTCTATGCAGCGCCCGGAGAAAATAAGTTTGTTTATTCCTATTCACCTTTCCTGACCCCTGCAGCTGCTTATCACATCAGGCTGTGACACTAAGAGAATGTGTTACTATTTGTTTTTCTTTTTAAAATATGCACAGGCCCAGCAGGAAACATACTTCGTGTGTGCTTCATTTAAACAGTTTTTATCATTATCATGGCCACTGCAGGACAACAATAAGACAATACAAAATGCCCAGATAACGCTGGTGGTTAATGATCCAGCTTGAGAGCAATCATTTGTCTGTTAGTAGTTTTTAAATGCAGATGAACTGTATTTTATGTGGAAGCTCAGTGGGTTACTGCCTTTGTCACAGAGATCCTTGTGTTACTTGCAGTTCAGAAGTTACAATCCTAACATAGGACAGCGACCAATGAACTGTCACCAAAGAGCTGCAGACCAACATGAATGGCATAGTTAGAACTTCGCTTTTTTTGTTTTGTGATATAGTTAGAACTTCCCCAGTCTTTCATTATTCTAATGTTGCTAAAATGAGTATCTTTGGGCCTATACACATTTTTATCAGTAAAGCTGACCCCTAACCACTGGAGTACTCTTTAAATCCTGAGTTTGTGCTTCTCCAGACCAAACCCTCTTGAAATATACTGCCCACCAGTATGGATGACATGTGATTCATACACCTTGTAATCCTCATTGGCTTATGTGACACTCCCTGTAGGCTGATTTACATACTTGTATGATTCATTGTCTCTGTATAATGTGTGCGTGGTGTAAAGTACTGACACACTACACTGATATGAGTAGCGCAATACAACAAATGAAATGCATATGAGAGAGGGGCTACATAAAGATGAGGGGCACTGTTGGAGGGTGGCAGTGAGGGAGTCTGAGGAGGAGGTCATGAGGGGGATGGGCTACAGAGAGATGAGGGGCACTGGTGGAGGGTGAAAGTGAGGGAATCCGAGGAAGTCCATAGGGGGTGCCATGGAGGGATGAAGGGCACTGTTGGAAGGAGGTAGTAAAGGTTATTTACGGAGAAAGAGGTTATTGGTGCGGTGCCAAAAAAGACTTTCGCATTAGCGCTAAAGCCGGCCCTGTCATGGCCTTTCTGTTTTTGTTTATTTAATTAGCAGTCGGGTCATAAGGGCTACTGTGCAACATACTTTAAAGTGTGTGCTAATTGTATTTACCGCTATATTCAATGTTTTAAGTTTGAAGGTGATTTTACTAATGTTTTTACCGGGAAAAATGAAAGTGGAGCACGATGGTGCCTGATATGGGGCTGGGGCCAAGGTCAGCTGTGAGATAAGGTGCACTGGACAGGAGTAGTGGATAATCAAGCCTATAAGGGAGTGTGTTGCAGAGTCCGGGGTCAGGTGGAGGTAGGTATGAAGAGGGATTCTCCCTGAAGGCTCGCACAAAGGGAGCCTGTAAGGGAGTGTGTTGCAGAGTCCGGGGTCAGGTGGAGGAAGTAATGACGAGGGATTCTCCCAGAGGGAGCCGGAGTAGTGTGACTTGCCTGATACTCCCTCCTCAGAAACCTCCTCTTCCCAACAAAGGAACATTACATGGAAAAAAACACTTTTTGAGAGTGATAATATTTAGAAAGAGATTTGGAAAAGAGTGCGTTTTACTGGGCCTTGTAAGACTAAGAAGAGATAAAGGCGGGCTCTGAAGCAGGCCTACCTAGACATATATGCGACAAATCGAGCGAGAACCGGCTGCGCAGCGGTCAAAACCTGTTATCGGTCATAACACAAGTGCCTGCCTGGATCACCCCGAGGGGTTCTGGTAATTGCCAGCCAGGGGACGTGTTTGCAATGAGGCGGCATTGGAGGCAGCCGAAAACAGCCAGACTGCAGCATAAGAGGAGAGGGTGCCTGTGGGGTTGTGCTGGTGCCACTCGTGGAGAAAGTGGGCTGTGGGGAGCAAGATTTGAGATATAGAAGGACAATACAATATTCACCAGTGCAGGAATAATGTTAAATACTGTTAAAAGTTGTCTCCGCTTCAGGTATAGGAATGTTACTGCAAAAGGTCACAGGGAGCACCCCTCACGTTAAAGTCTTTGTTCGCTCTCCACGGGAGGAGGCACAGAGTCAGTGACTGGCGGCCCTGTCCTCTGGCTCCGTCGGCGTACAACTGGGGCACTGATTTCCCCACTAAACAGCTAGCTGGATCAATAAAAATCATACACTCGTGATTAGATATAGATTAGACCGAAGTCAGGAATGTTTTCAACTTCGAGGCATGTTTTTTTCTCTAAATACCATGAGCTTAAGTATGCATATTCATTAAAAGCATGCATTTTAAAAGCGAGCACACTTACTAACAAGCTCCGACGCGCGTATTTTACCAGAGCTTTGCCCTCTCTCGAATCATAGAAACCAGAGTCCTCCTGGCCACAACAAATGACTCCCTCGGAAAACGTGCCACACGGACTGCATTCAGACTCAGCAGTTGCACAGTGCGTGCTCTAGACTCCAGGAGCCGCCACGGGTCCTTGGGAATGGGTCTTGGCGGTGGCAGGGATCATTCATGATTATGCTTATATTACCGTGCTACGGTGTAAGCACTGCCCTGGCATTGCCACGTCCTGCGTAATGCCGCAAGCAGCCATGAGGATTACTTCCTATTTTAACTAATACATTGTAGCCAACAGCCCACAAAGCCTACCAGGAGCAGCGCTCTCGCACAGGCCTGCTGCCACTCTAGTTTCAGCATAGCGGAGTTATGGCTTGACAGCCAAGGCAGGTGCTGTGCCTATTGTGCGTGAATTTGCATTTCAGTGCGGACCACCACACTGAAATGCTGTAGTCTTAACACCTGATGCGTGGTCCCTGGCAGGGCTGTGAGTAGCACTTTCTCGCCAGAAGGATCGAGCCATAAAGAGAAGTGAAACGTATATAGAAATTACATGCATAGCTGTCAATGTTTCACATTGCTCTGTGTGACCTTTTCATGATTTCAGTGTAATTTTTAGTGACATTTTAACAACTTTGAGTGACGCTTTCTTTCCAGCAACAGATAGCTGGCAAGTTTAATTTTCCTTATGTGACATTTTCATATTTTCCTTGTGTTTGTGTGACATTTCTATTCTTATGTCTGATGCGTCTCAATATTTTGCTTCCCAAAAACATTTTGATCCCTAACCAATATAACAGTGAATTACTTAACATAGTCTCCAATCCCGATTCGCACTGCACCTGAAACTGTAGAACTTGTGATTTCACATCTGATTTTAGTGTGTGTTCCCTTTGTATACTTTACAAAGCTTGTATTGCATTTCATGATGTTTCCTTTTTAGGTCTCGGCTAGCGAAGGCTGCGCTTGCGCAGTCTCGCTCGCGAGAGATAATGACTTGGAGAAGAGGAGCTTGAACCCGCCCCTCTTCTCCCCTCTTCTCCATTGGCTGGCCTCTTGAATGCTGGCCAGCCATTGGAGAAGAGGTTCTTCACTCCGAACAGGCCCCGTCCTTTTCGGATTCGGGGGCGTGTTTTTTGCAACTTTTCTAATGATCTCCTCCAGCCAATGGCAAGAGGAGAGAAAAGCAAAACACGCCCCCGAATTCAAAACCGCCGCTGCCTTTCTCCGAGGCATTTCTGCTTTGCCTCGGAGAAAGGCAGTTGTCTCTCTCTGACTCTGTCGTGTTTCTTGTTTGCCTTTATATCGAGGTGGGCACATCGCTGCACTGAGTGCGGGGTGCCGCTGGTGCCCAGGGCTTGGCTCTGGAGGCCGATGTGCCCGTTTTACAGCTCCTCTTCCGTGTTTGTCAGCTGCCTGGGACGGAAACGCCGCAAATCATTTAACTTCACAGTGCCTCGTTTTCTCTCAACGACCAGTTTGAGAACATTGTGAAACCGATTGTTTTTGAACGAGTGCTATACAATAACGGCACAACTGCACAGTGCAATAAATAATAGGAGTGGTTTGTGAATAACATTACTATTAACCTTATATAGATCACACAGCAAAACTGATAACATTAAAGGCCGCCTGATGACATACAGCAATGCTTCTAAGCATGGCAAAGATTATTTTCAAATAACATCACTCAATTCACCAATAGAATCTAACATACTCGATTTTAAACAACGTACGTGGAAGAAATTCAATGTTTCTTTATTTTTTTTAAAAATGTATATTTTTATACGATGTTTGTGATGTGATTTACAAGCCACATCTCGTGAGGACTCGGCTCGACCTTTTGGCGCTTAGGGTCGAGCCAGACTCGTAGCCCGCTTCTCTGTAGTACATTCCAGGCTTAAATGCGCAAAGTCGCTAATATTAGTGCAGACAGAGTCACTTATGTGCCGGTCTCAACTCTTAAAGGCGGGGGTTGGGGGGCAAGGACGGTCAGTTGCAGGACTAGACTATTTTAGCAAGACCTCCGAGCTCTTCCGTCTCTGCCAGCCCATATTCACTCCGCATTACTGTATTTGCTGAAGCAAGGCGCCTCTTCGTGTGTTTGCGCTGACACGTTGGCCGGTTCTGCTTACTCAGAAGTCAGGAGTTTGTTTTTCGTAGAGTCAAGGTATGGGTTTTGTATTTTTTGACTAAGCACAAACATTGGCTGGTTCTACACAGTCACAAGTCAGATTTCGTTTTTCGCTGAGTTACGCTACAGCGCGAGTCTGCACAAACATCGGCCGGTTTGGCTCTGATTTTCGCTGAGTCACGAAACCTTCTGATTTCCCAGTGAGTAATGCTTCCCGTAACTACCCACCACCCCCCAACTGGATTCTTGCCGAGTCATGGTGGGCTAAATTGGAGAGGTGAATTTACCTGCACTATGCATACCAACCTTTTAGAACAGGAAAGTGGAAGTTTAAAAAAAACATAATCGGAGAATGTACCCAAGTGACAGATCACACCATCGATTTTGAGATGGGGGCCTGCCTGTTGCTTTGGTTCCCCCACACCCGCCGCACGAAGGTTACTAGCAAGTTCTGTGACTTAGGGTTGATCATGGCCAAGAGGGAGCTAACCATGCATTGGAAGTCAAGGGTGGGGCCTAGCTTTATAAGGTGGCGGACGGCGTTCGCGAAATGGGCAGGCGCGGAGGGCACACTTCGCTTGCAATTAGCGCATAGGAGGAACGACGAAAAGGCGTTAGCGACGGCCCGTGCATGGGAGTCACTGGTGGTTGAACTTCAGGGGCTGATGTCAGAAAACATAGGGGAGGGGGACCTACCCGACCGCCATGAGGATGCGATAAGCGGGGAGTAGGAGGGGGGTCACTATGATAGGTGGACACATTCAACGCGGCTGAACCCAGGGGAACGCCCAAGCTGGCAGAGACAGGATTGAATACCCCTACATGTATCATAGTAATAGGGAGGGTCACATCAGAGGGAGGATAGGAAGGCGGGGGCACACTGACAAGGGTTGCGGGAGGGAGTGGGAGGAGGGGGCCCAAGCGGGACGGGTAACTTTTCCAATGCATAACTGGTTGAAATGTTGTATGTACTACTTTTTGGTGAGCTGCTTGGGCACTTGTGGGAAGTGTATTGGTATGTTGGTAAGAAAACAATAAAAAATGTTTAAACAAAAAAAAATCGGAGAATGTACTTCCCCCATGAACTTCTATTGAAGCAGATGCGATTTTAGCAGGGAGATGGCCGAAATAAAGCAATTTGGGGCTCAAACAATCTCGAGTCTCCCGTCTGAATCAGGTCCAGTGGCACCACAATGTACTGGCCCCCTAAAAAAGGTTTCTTATTCTTTCTCACTACATAACTCTCTCTACCTCACTACTCCACTCTATCGCACTACCTCACTATCTCACAACTTCTCTCTCTCAAAACATCACTACCTCACTCTCTAGCTCACAACCTCACAACTTCACTCTCTCTCACTCACTACCTCAATCACTCTCTATCTCACTACCTCACTCTTTCTATCTCACTAACTCACTTTCACTCTCTCTTTCACTACCTCTCTCTCTATCTCACTACATCACAACATCACTCTATGCTTATATATCACTACCTCACAACATCCCTCTCCCTCACCACCTCACTCTTTCACTACCTCACTCTCTATCTACCTCACTCTCTATCTACCTCACTCTCTATCTCACTACCTCACTCTCTATCTACCTCACTCTCTCTCACTACCTCACTCTCTTTTTCAATACCTCACTCTCTCTCTCTATCTCACTACCTCACTCTCTCTGCTAATGCAATAGGTATCACATATGCAAAAAAAAAGCTAATGGCAATAGAAATGACAATGCCATTTATTTAGGGATACAAAAATAATAAAAAAAATAATGAGCAATACCAATAGCTCTACCTATAATATTGCCGAGACCATTGCATTGTAAATGCTTGTTAAATATAAAATTGTTCTGAAATAAAAAAAGGCATCTACATAACACTTCAAGCATACCGAATAGTGACCAATTCCTTCAATACAAGGTGTTGCTGGATTTTCTTTGAAAAAGACGTCTTTGCATCTACCTTCAATAACCACTGTTCAACTACTAACACTTGAACATGAGTGATCACTGGTACTAGCAGCAATTAAAAGGTGTGAACCTTTTATCGCTCACAAATGTATAGATAGATTCAAGAAGAATCAAAATTAAGCAAAACAAACTAATATGAGCAGAGAACGACATTAAAGCACAAAAGGCTCTTTCCTTTCTGAAGTCCGCAATCTTTCAACCTTTTCCATTTTAATGGGATCAAGCGCAACAAATACACTTTCCAGATAGTGACTCGGGACAGAAATGTGTCAAAGGTAATTTCCTGTATCATTGCTTGAAAGAGTGTTCTAACTTTAACCAAACACTGTGTAAGGCACCTCAATGACAAGCTGGGTGATGCTGGATCAGTCTCCTTGTAATTATTACACACTCCCTTGGCATTGCAAGCCAATGCGTGGGGCAGTATTGGAACACGGTTTTATGCAACTCCGTGTTTAAGCTCAGTAGTTTCAGGAGCCGGAAAATAAGATAAGGCTCCAGGGTCATTGTGAGGCTTGACCCAGTGCTTGCACTTTGTGTATTTAAAGGCTTCTCCAAGCCGCCCACAGCCAGATTCATCTAGTGCCATATCCATGTGTATTGTATATATGTGATCTTGTATAGGCTCCCAACATTTTCCTACCCTATGAACAGTGCTCAAGTTGAGGATCTTTAGTAAAATCTTATTATGGTACCACTGTTGGAGTCCTATGCTTTTCTAAACCCGAAGTGTACTTGCCTGTGTAACCAATTCATGTCATGGCGTGTGTATCTAAATTGAACACCTGCCTTTAGACCCTTCATGTGGTGCTACAGGTGTGGAAATGCCCGTCCTTTCACTTTTTTAAGCAAAAATTTGGAGTGATATTTGGCACTGTACCCATACGCGCGGTCTGATTCCCGGCGCACATAGCCTGGGCTGCAGTGCACAGAGACCTTACACTGCCGCACACAGAGGAAAAAAATTAGAGGGAACATTGGTCATGACTGATGTAATATGTAAGTACTGCATTGCAGGGGCGGGGGTTATAATTAGCCCTGCTAACTATAACTTGAAGCTTTCTGTGGTTTTGTGAGTTTGAAACGTTAATGTTCTCCCTGACACATTCATGTAACTATAATGTCACTTTAACCTTTGTTTTTTCAGTAAATTTCTAGTTTTTTTTAACGTAGGGTAATGTTGTTTTGCCTTGCATAAAGACAGCCCTTCGCCGCACTGGGGTTTGGGAGTGATGCGGAAAAGTCGAAAAACTATTTGACTTCTTGGAGTCCTTCTTGTGAGACTTACCTGAAGATGTCCAGTATCACAACAAGGATCAGCGTGAGTGAATCCGGGATTGATCCAGAAACCTCCCTCATGGGACCTGGAATGGCAACAGCGTTATGGTCTGCTCGCGGATGGCCTTGGGGTTCATGGTATTGCACTTCGCAGAGTCGTGGTCCCAGTCCAGGCACCACAGACACACCGAGTGGGGATCTATCACAGACATCAGTCTGACAGGCACCACAAGCCTTGAACACAATAGGTGCCTTCGGCGACATTTCGGAAAAATAGAGAAAAAAGCCACACCAGTTGACTTTGACAAAGTATCGTCCGGATCCGTGTTGATGCTACACAAAGGAGTGATCTGAGGTCCTTGCACTTAAGTGGCATCTTTATAGGGACCACGCACGTCACTTCTGGTGCCGACGATGCAGATAACGCCATATGGAGCCGAACTACGCCACCTCCCAGGGCACAAGGGTATTGCTAAATAATGTACGGATCCAGCCTGACACCTGGGCTATATTCTAAGGTAAGGAATCTGTGGCCAGAAAGCCTCAACCAGATAAGGCATTACCGTAGGTAAGAAACTTGATCATCAGGACTCCTGCTAAACCTTAAAATGCCCATCTATCCAAATCAGTGTAAATTCTGGATTCTCCAAGATTGAAGTATAAGCAGAAGGAAAATTCGTCAAGCCTCTTTTAACCCTTTCACTGCTAGGGCTTTTCCCCATTCTGCTAAGCCTTTTTTTGGCTATTGGGGGTAAAAGTAATACATTTATTGTTTGATTACTTAAAATCATTACAAAAACAACACAAAACAAACCCCCCCCCCTAAATAAATACCACATTGAACTAAAACCTTAATATCCAGAGTAAAATCCACATCACTTGGGGTAGTTCGCGCTTAGGCCCTGTAAGTTTTTGACCACTTAAGGTATCCACGCCAAATTTGCGCTCTTTTCTTCCAGCACCATAGGGATTTTAACCTCTTCAATGCCCATGACGAGCTGGTCTCGTCATGGGCCGCGGTTGCGCTGTGCCCATGACGAGACCAGCTCGTCATAAACCCCGCCCGCTAATGAAACGGCCGGCACAGGGCGGGGAAAGGGGCGGGCACTGAAGGGGTTAAATGTATCCACTGTTTGTTGATTTTCCTGGAGGCGACCCAGAATTGGCCAAAATAATGTTGGAATTTTGGGGAAAAATGGGGAAAAGGCAATTCAGAAGAAAGCGTCTGTTTTTTCCCCTGCAAATGGTATCAAAAAAGGGTTGGTGGTGCTGAAATCCTCATCTTCCCAGGTTTCAGGGACAAGCAGACATTTGTCTGAAAATCAACATTTTTTTACACAGTTTTGCCATTTTACTGGAACATAGCTTATTTTTGATACTTTTTGTGCTTTCAACCTCGTTCCAGTTAGTGGTAGAAATGGGTGCGAAAGCAATAATGGATCCCGGAAAGCTATACATTTCTGAAAACTAGATAAAATTCGGAATTCAGCAAGGGGTCATTTGTGTAGATCCTTCAAGGTTTTTTATAGACACCCATTGGTGACAACATTTTCACCTGTAACTTCTTCTAAGTATGACAGATGTTTGAAAGCAATATACCGTTACATCCACTGGACCCTTCTGGTTGTGGGGATATATAGGACTTGTAGGTCCACCAAGAACCCGAGGATCCCGGAGCCAATAACTGAGCAGCGTCTTGCAGTGGTTTTTCATTGTGTACCGGGTATATAGCAATTCATTTGGTAAAATATAAAGAGTGAAAAATAAGTATCAAAGACACCTATGTATTTCCAAAATGGGAACAAAATGTAGAGTTTAGAAACAGTAGCTATTTGCACATCTCCGAAATTGTGGGTACGTATGTGAATTGTAGAACATTTTTCAAAGTGACTTATTTTTTACACATTGTCTTACATTAGGAAGCAGAAATGCATCGAAAGTCAATAAGTAATAACAGTTGCTCTATAATTCTGAGTTCCTGTCAGGACTAGGGTGGTAAGCGGTCTAGGGCCCGCCCCACTTAATCCACACATCCCTGTAGTGCGCCAGAGTCGTGTGCCTATGCAACCTTGTGCTAAATTGCGTTGTGGCAAAGCGCATGAAGCTGCCTCCTTAGCGCAGTGGTGGGCTTGGGGCTCTCATTGTTTTTAAAGTCCCTGATTTGTGGCCTCTCATGGCTCTTCTATTGTCTTGCAGGGAGTTTTTCCTCTATGGGACTACATGTCCCATCATGCCTGGGGTAATGCATGTTGAGCTTGGCAATGTCTTTAAAAGGTGCCACGCCCTTTCCTCCGTGCTCACTATTCATTGGAGGTTCGCACAGAAGGAGCTCTTGCTTCCTGGTCCTGCTCCGGGTTCCTGTGTGAGCCTTGCCGGACCTGTGTGAGTGCCCTCGCAGTTCTCTTTGTCATTCCGGTGTTTTGGTGTCGGGCCCCCACCTCTCTAGGTTCCTGGCTTCGCTACAATGATTTCACCACCGCGCCCCCCCTCCCCCCCCCCCGCTGGAAAACGCAGTCTTGTGTCGGCTCCCGCAGAGTTTCCCCAGCATCGCCGCTTCACAAGCAAATCTTTAAGATTAGGTCGTACTCTGTAGGGTGAGACAGAACTACGAGTAACTAAGGAGTTGAACTAGGAGACAACTTAATTTTCTTGATAAAGTGTGCAAATTTAATATTTATTTTGGTTGCATTCTTTTCATAGTTGCGTATATCAGAAAAGGGTGTCTATTTACAAAAAACGATTTAATCCTGAAAACACAATACTCGTTTATGTTGAAAGCTATTGGTATGCCTAAGAATTCAGCTAATACATAAAAACCACGCGTTTTGGTGATATTTTGAGTGATTTAAACTTGCCTATATGTTTACAGTGATTTTCATAGCAAAAGAAAGCCTTTGATACAGGACAAAAGGAACCTACAAAAGCTCTGTGCTGTATAAGAGCATACTTTAAGGCTCTTTATACGTTTCTGATTTCATGTTATGTGTGTTTTGTTTAACCTTTTCCTTTACAGATCTCCCTCCCAGCTGTACCCATCCTAATTTCCCTCCCCACACCCCTCGCTAGATCACTTCAAAACTCTGTTATAGGGAATCAGAGTTGGAGGTATTGAGAGGTGGGTTCATTGTATCTTCACATCCAGGTCCTGAGAAAGAACGTTCGCTCTGACAGAATAGTGAACCCATGGATTTTATTCCTCTCGGTCTGTATGAGTAGATACAATGACCACCTTAGAGGATCTCATGAAGGTCATAACTCAAAATCAGAGGGATTTAGCGGAAGCTAAAAATGCTACAGCAGCAGTTTCTGATAAATGAATGAATTTGACCTTGCGATTAGACCACAGACTATCCGAAAGAAGGAGTGAAAGGAAAAGACCAGACAAATCAGGTTGACGTCTAGAAAGGTCCAGAGTACAACCTATTGCTTCGGACTCAGCTGTAGAGCCCATGGAAATCAGAACCATTCGATAGCCATTATCCAAAGATGAAAAAGACACTCGTCGTAAGAATGGGCAATGTTTAGATTTTGTTAAGGAATGTCCAATAAAACCTAAAGGAAGAAACCCCATTGCAAAAAACGTTAAACGTTAAAGCTTCTACGGATACATTGACGGAAAACTGAACTGCCCAAGATGTTTGTGTAAGAAAGTGGCTCTGTATATACTGCACCAAAGTAAGGTTCAGTGTGCACAGAGTCCACAGTCCCCAGAGTTTTGGCAGAGGCTAAAGTTAGATATAACCTTACTCTCTAAAGTGGTAGCTTGGTCGGGCAGTAAGGCAGTATCAGAGGACAGTGTAAAGTATTTGTTGTACACACACAGTCAAATTACATAAGCAATTCAGCAAAAAGTGGGGGATTACCATGCAAGAAAGATGGCACTTTCTCCCAGTTTGGAAGGGGATCTCTTGGGTACTCTCGCCTTCCCTTCAATTCTTGTGTCACAAATTACAAAGCTCATTTTCATTTAACTGTACAAATCGTGATTAATACCACAGTTCACCAGTTAAAGGTGTTAGTGGATTCAGGGGCAACTGGTAACTTAGTTGATTTGGAAACAGCTCAAAGGTTACAGATATCATGTGTAAAAAAAGAAACACTAGAAATCGTACAAGCAGTTGATGGAAAAATGCTGTCTGGAGGACCAGTGACTATGCAAACTATCATGATTCAAATGCTGTGTAAAGATGCTAAGGAACAGAAACATTCTAAATTCTTACAGTTTGACGTTATCCAAGCCCCACAATATGGTTTCATTTTAGGGATACATTGGCTCGGTTTACATAATCCTGTGATTGATTGGCAAAAAAGAGAAATTTGTTTTCTTTCCGTGCATTGTCTAACCCATTGTCTTTCTACAACAACGAAAAACATCAACGAAAGTATACATGGACATATCGCCACAGCAGAAGAAAAAGAAACCATATTGCCTGTGCAATATGCACAATTCCATGATGTAGTCAGTGAAACCAAGGCTGCCATTCTTCCACCATATCGGACGTATGACTGTCAAATAGATTTGATACCTGGTTCTTGTGTACCGAATTGTCGAATTCATGCTCTATCTGAAGCCGAAAACCATCACTTATGACAATATCTTGATCAATATTTAGAGAGCGGCTTCATACGTCCATCTTGATCTCCAGCAGCATCTCTACTCTTTTTTAATCCCAAAGGCAAATGCTGAATTAAGACCATGCATCGATTATAGGGCATTGAATAAAATCACAATTAGAATAAATATCCCCTGCCATTGATCCCTGTCCTCTTGGATCACGTGAAAACAGCAGTAATTTACACTAAACTAGACCTCAGAGGAGCGTACCAATTAGTCTGCATTAAAAAAGGAGACCAGGAGAAGACCGCCTTTAAAACACAATATGGTCTCTTTGAATATTTAGTCATGCCCTTTGGGCTTTGCAACGCACCTGCTGCGTTCCAATTCTTTTTAAATTATGTTTTACGTGAATATTTAGATTTTTTTGTCATTGTGTATATTGATGACATTTTGATTTATTCAGAAACTGTAGACATTCATGAAAGTCACATGAAAAATGTTCTGACCACTTTACGAAAAATTAATTTATACTGTAAGTTATCGAAGTGCTACTTTCACGTTACACAAGTGGAATTTCTGGGGGTGATATTGACACCATCGGTAATGAAAATGACCGGCAGAAAGATACAAGCAGTTGCAGACTGGCTAATACCCAAGTCTATCAGCGATGTGCAATGCTTTTTAGGATTTGCAAATTTCTATCGGCGGTTCATCGATTATTTTTCATCCTTGGTAGCCCCTATCATAAGACTGTTATGTAAAAAAGTGAAGTTTGAATGGTCATCAGAAGCCGATACTGCTTTTCAATCTCTTAAAAGGGCTTTCACAGCTGCCCCAATCTTGATGCACCCTGATGTACATGAGCCATTTATTAAAGAAGCGGATGCCTCAGTTGTTGCAATCGGTGCCATTTTGTCACAAAGACATTCAAATACAGGACAGTTACACCCAGTGGCATATATGTCCAGAAAATTAAACTCTGCCGAGCAGAATTACACTATAGCAGAGAAGGAATTGCTTGCCATTCATGATGCCTTTCAAGAATGGCAACATTATCCTTTAGGAGCACGATTTACTGTCACTGTATACACAGATCATAGAAATCTCCAATTCATGAGTTCAGCTAGTGTTTTGACACCACGCCAGCTCCGTTGGATGATGTTCTTTGCAGAGTACGATTTCATTGTAACGTACCGAACTGGACTCGACGATAAAAATCTGATGCACTTTCTAGAAAAGATTCCTCTTTACATAGACTAGAAGGAACACCACAATCCATCCTTACCCCTACTAATGTGTTATGTGTATTATCAGCAGAACAATTTTTAGATCACATCCATGAACACAATCCCCCTTCTTCTTGGTCAAATTGGATCAAAGAAAACAGTAAGCATACAATGACACAAGGGATACTCTTTCATGAAACACAAGTGTTTCTACCCACCAGAAAACTTCAAGAAACTGATTTTTATTTGTTACACTCTAATCCGTTGGCAGGTCATCCAGGAGCCACGACAAATCTAGAGAAAATACAAAAAAACGTTTTGGTGGCCATCAATGACCAAAGACATTATGAGAATGGTGCAGGAGTGTGAAATGTGTGCAATAAGTAAATCTGATCATAGTAAACGAAGGGGGTTGTTGCAAGTTCTTCCTACCCCTTCCACTCCTTGGGAACATGTATCAAAGGATTTCATAAAAGGATTACCTCCAGTACAACAACATTCAGTCAGTAGTCATAGACAGTTTGACAAAATATGCTCATTTTATTGCCTGTAAAAGGTTACCAACCTCCAGTCAATTGGCACAAGTGTTTTTATAGCAAATAGTGCGATTTCATGGATTGCCTGCAGTGATTTTGTCCGATTGTGGGTCTCAATTTTCATCCAAGTTCTGGCAACAATGGTGTCAAACTTTGCATGTCACATCTAATATGTCAACAAGTTATCATCCTCAGACTGATGGTCAGACTGAGAGACTCAACCAAACTTTAAAACAATATTTGCGCTGCTATGCTTCAGAAGCAAAGCAATCCTGGTTGGACTTATTATGGATGGCGGAACTAGCTTATAACACTTCACAGAATTCCTCCACTGGTACATCACCTTTCATTGGATTATATGGTTACGTCCCCAATACTATACCAGTCACACTACCTAAGGCAAGTTCAGATACACCAGCTGGACCGGATACCGTTCTCCATATGCAACAAATACATCAGCAGATTCAAAAGAATCTTACTAAAGCCAAACAGAACTATAAACAACAATACGATAAACAACATAAACTTGGTCCAATCTATCATCCAGGGGACAAGGTGTGGCTATCGACCAAAAAACGTTGCCTTCAAAGTTAAAAACATGTTTCACCCAAAATGTATTGGTCCAGACAAAGTAGTGCGACAAGTTAATCCTGTCACCTATAAGTTGAAACTGCCTAGTTCCTTGCGTATTCACCCAGTGTTTCACACCTCTCTTTTGAAAACTGCCAGTGATACATGTCCAGAACATCCAGCACCGCTTTTGGTTCAAGGTCATTGGGAGTACGAAGTACGAGGCATTTTGGATTCAAAATTCAGAGGCTCAGTTTTGTGGTATTTGATATCCTGGGCCTGAAAATGACTCACGGGAGCCTGCGGAAAATGTTCGCGCTCCACGTTTAGTGAGACGCTTCCACCTCTGTTATCCTCAAAAGCCTCACTTAATCCACGCATCCCTGTAGTGTGCCAGAGTCATGTGCCAATGCCACCTTGTGTTAAATTGCGTTGTGGCAAAGCGTATGAAGCTGCCTCTGGAGCGCAGTGGTGGGCTTGGTGCTCTCATTGTTTTTAAATTGTCTGCCTTTATTATTATTGCCTCTTTGTTTTATCATGTCCCTGATTTGTGGCCTCTCATGGCTCTTCTATTGTCTTGCAGGGAGTTTTTCCTCTATGGGACTACATGTCCCATCATGCCTGGGGCAATGCAGGTTGAGCGTGGTAACGTCGTCAAAAGCTGCCACGCTCTTTCCTCCATGCTCACTATTCATTGGAGGTTCGTGTGGAAGGAGCTCTTGCTTCCTGGTCCTGCTCTGGTTTCCTGTGTGAGCCTTGCCAGAACTCTTTTGAATTCCAGTGTTTGGGTGTCGGGCCCTCCACCTCTCTGGGTTCCTGGTTTCGCTACAACAATTTCACCACCGCGGCCGCCCCTCCTCCCCCTCCCGCTGGAAAATGCATTCTTGTGTCGGCTCCTGCAGAGTTTCTCCAACATTGCCGCTTCACAAGCAAATCTTTCAGATTAGGTTGTACTCTGTAGGGTAAGACAGAACTACGAGTAACTAAGGAGTTGAACTAGGAGACAACTTCATTTTCTTGATAAAGTGCGCAAATTTAATAGTTACTTTGGTCGCATTCTTTTCATAGTTAGCTATATCATAAAAGGGTGTTTATTTATAAAAACGAGTTAAAAGCCTGAAACACAATACTCATTTATATTGAGAGCTATTGGTATGCCTAAGAATTCAGCTTATACATAAAAACCACGCGTTTTGGTGATATTGTGAGTGACTTTAACTTGCATATGTGTTTACGGTGATTTTCTTTGCAAAAGAAAGCCTTTGATACAGGACAAAAGGAACGTACAAAAGCTCTGTGCTGTATAACAGCGTACTTTAAGGCTCTTCATAAGTTTCTGATTTCATGTTATGTGTTTTGTTTAACCTTTTTCTTTACAGATTTCCTTCCCAGCTGTTCCCATCCTAATTTCCCTTCCTCCCGCTTGATCACTCCAATACTTATAGTGACTCAGAGTTGGAGTTGGAGGTATCGAGAGGTGGGTTCATTGCATCTTCACGTCCAGAGCCTGAGGAAGAACGTTTGCTCTGACAGATCCCCTACTCTCCCTATAAAAATGGTACCTCACATGTGTGGGTAGGCTTAGTGCCCTCGACATGAAACTGCCCAAAATGCAACGTGGACACAACACGTTTTTACTGTGAAAACTGATCCTTTTTTGCACAGTGCATAGCTGTGGATTTTGAACCCTAGCTAGGGAAACCTAGCAAACCTATGCATTTTTGGAAACTAAACACCCAGAGGAATCCAGGAATGGGGTGACTTGAGTGGCTCGCACAGGGTTCTGTTACCCAGAATCCCTTGCAAACCTCAAACTTTGTAAAAATAAAATAAAAAAAAGATAACACCACATTTTCCTCACATTTCTGTGGTGGAAAGTTCTAGAATCTGCGAGGATCAACAAACTTCCACCCACCCCACGTTCCCCAAAGTGATAACAATGGTACCTCACTTGTGTGGGTAGGGCTAGTGCCCACGTCAGGAAACAGCTCAAAACGCAACATAGACGCACCAAATTTTTACAGTGAAAACTGACCCTATTGTTTTTAAAGTGCCTAGCTGTGGATTTTGAGCCCTAGCTCTGCCGGCAACTAGGGAAATCTAGCAAACCTATACATTTTTGAAAACTAGACACCAAGAGAAATCCAGGAGGGGGTGACTTTTGTGGCTCTCACCAGGTTCTGTTACCCAGAATCCCTTGCAAACCTCAAACTTTGTAAAAAATAAAATCACATGGAGGTTTGAAGGGGATTCTGGGTAGGAAAACGTTGGGGGGCCCACGCAAGCCATACCTCCATGGACTCCCCGGGTGTCTAGTTTTCAGAATTGTGTGGGTTTGGTAGGTTTCCCTAGATGGACGCCGGAGCCCGGGGCCAAAATCCCAGGTGACCCCCACACCCCCTTGCAAAACCAGGTCGTTTTGTGATAGGTAATTTTGATGTCACCTCAATATGTTTTGGGCCCTTGCCTGCTGCGGGTACTTGGGCCACCCACACGAATGAGGTACCATTTTTATCGGAAGATTTTAGGGAATGCGAGGTGGGTGGATTTTTGTGGATCCACCCAGATTCCAGAACTTTCCATCACAGAAATATGAGGAAAATGTGTATTTTAACTAAGTTTGAGGTTTGCAAGGCATTCTGGGTAACAGAACCTGGTGAGAGGCACACAAGTCACCCCATCCTGTATTTCCCTTGGTGTCTAGCTTTAAAAAAATGTACAGGTTTGCTAGGTTTCCCTAGGTGCCGGTGGTGCTAGGGCCCAAAATCCACTGGTAGCCACATAGTGGGAATGGGGGAATGGGGCGGGGGGCAGTTGCCCTGAAATGCCCCCAAGGGTGCAGAAAGACTGTGGCTATATTTTATTGGTATGCCCATTCTGGGCAAACCCCACCCCACATATAAAAAAATCCAGCGTAATCGCTCGCGCCTAGTGGGCTCTCTGCCAGCCCCTGGGGGTCTGGAAGACTGAGGCATTTTTGGGGGGTTGTGGGGGCATTGGTATGCCCATCTTGGGCCGCCCCCAACCCCTAAATCAAATTTTAAAATGTTGCTGGGTTCTAGTGGGCTTTCTGCCCCCTCCGGGGGGCCTATTAGGGGATACTGCCCCATCTGCCCCCCAAGGAGGCAGAAATACTGGAGTTTTGCTGAGGGATGGTTCAGGAGTTGGCATGCCCATCTTGGTCAGCCCCCACACCTAAATCAATTTTTTTTTTAAATCCCTCGCTTCTAGTGGGCATTCGGCCCGCCTAGGGGTCAGTTTGCTGAGGGGGACATTGGCATGCCCATCTTCGGCAGCCCACACCCCTAAAGTAAAAAAAAAAATCCCTGGCTTCTAGAGGGCTTTCTGCCCCTCTGAGGGCCAGATTGGGGCTACTGCCCCCAGGGGGTCAGAAAGACTAATTTCGCTGGGGAGGGGCATTGTCATATCCATCTTGGGCAGCCCCACCCCTATTGCGATAATTTTAAAAATCCCTGGATCTAGTGGGCTTCGCACAGAGGTCTACCTGCAAGTGTGTGGTCCAGGAAACACCAATGTTTCGGTCTCTGTCGTGGTCCACGCAAGTCAGTAGCACAGATGTGCGGTCTGGTAATATAGATGGAAGTTTGAAAAAGTTTGGAATACTTGCCTCTCCATTAGCATAAGCGTATGTGATCTTATGTGGATTAGTAAACTGCACTATCCCCCCCGCCCCAAGGACATCCTGCCACTGAGCAGGTGTGTGTTTCTAGTCATGCCTAGATTAGGTTTGTTAATTGGCTGGTCTTCCGCTTCATTCGGAATTCAAGAAGAGAGGAGTTGTCTCTGATGTGGAGTGGGCGGTCATTCCACACTTTAGGAGCGATGTAAGGGAATGCCCGTCCTCCTTCCCACGTTCTGTTTATGCGTGGTATATGTTTAAGTAGGAGTCCTGCGAAGCGTAGGTATCTGGGTGGTTGGCGAAAGGAGATGCAACATCAGATAGGTGTAGTGCCTTAAATGTGTGAGTGAGGCACTTGAAATGAGCACGTTTGTTCATCCGGAGCCAGTGAAGCTCCCTGAGGCGTGGTGTGATGTGAATTTTGTGTGGTAGGATGAGGATTATTCTGGCTGCCGAGTTCTGGTTGGTTTGTAGTCCTCTAGTGAATTTTTGGGTGATTTCGGAGTGGTGGGTGTTGCCGTAGTCCAATTGTCTGGTGACTAGGGAGTGAGTGACAGTCTTTGTGGTGTTGCTTGGCAGCCATTTGAAGACATTCCTCAGCATCTTCAGGGTGAGAAAGCAGGATGCAGTGATGGCCTTGACTTTTGTTGTCATGCCTAGTTAGCGGTCAGAGATCAGTCTGAGGTTCCTTTAATGGGTGTGGGTCCGAGTTCGGCTGGTCACCAGTTGTAGTTCCACGGTAAGGTGTTCTTTCTGAACGTCTTATCATTGTTGAGCTTTCGACACTAGGCTTTCATCCAGTTGGCGACTTGGTCATGCAGGCGGTGAACGTGTTTCTTGTGTTGGGGGTTGGTCCGAGAGGGAAAGTATGAGTTGCGAGTCATCGGTGTAGGAGAGGATGTTGATTTGTGTCCTGATGACATTGGCCAGAGGGATCATGTATGTGTTGAAGAGGGTGGCACTGAGCAGGGAACCTTGAGGTATACCGCAGATACTCCTCAGAATACTACCTTAGCTATGAATATTGCTTTCAATCCTTCTTAGATGACGCTGGTGCCAATCTGTTTTATATCAGGGTAATATGCTTGAGCTCAAGCAAAATAGTATTTCGAATAGATGGAGAACTCACGGCAAGATTACTATCTTTATTTTAGCAATGCTACCCGGCCATAAAGAGGGGTAACATGGCCAGCTTTGGAGTCTGCGTTTATTGATATGGTTCTGGTAATCTGAAAGGGCAGTGCTAAGTCAGCCAGAGCTGGTCCCTCTATGACAGTGGTCTTCAAACGTCTTGATGCCGCACCCTCTATTCCAGTGTAGAAAGAAAAAACAATCAGGCCTCTCCTCCCAATGATTGACAATTAGTATGTGAAATTGGCAATGTTTAAACATGCCTAAAAATATTTAAACATTGCAATTAAGTTCCTTTACCCCTTTTACACATACTCCAAGTCAGGATATAAATGACAAAAGATGTGATCGATGGCCCATAACAAAGTGGCTTGCTGCTGCTCCTTTTTTATCACTTAAAACAAAGTATGATGCTTCTTTTGGACGGAAGCCTCCAGGGACCACTTAAGGCCCCCCCCCCCCAGTTTGAATACCCTGTTGAGTCTTTAGTCCCATAGCCTCCAATCAATGCATATTAATTTGGAGGTGAGATACTCCACAAAAGTGAGTGAGTTTCTGTAGCATTGGTGAGAAGGATTTCCCTGGATTCTCTAATGTGGCAGGAAGTGAATTCAGGTCAAGTTGTTTTTATATAGTGTATAGCTAACTGACCGGGCCTCCCAGCGCTCATTGCAACAACCTCTCTGGAATGCCTGTGTGAACCCATATGGCTGAAGCCCATGCTTCTGAAAGCAGGAGTTTTAAGAACTTTTCTGAAGCTGACTGCTGACTTCTAAGGGAGTCTGGGAGGGAGTTCCGGAGCTTGGGCAGAAGATATGCAAAGGAGCAGCCACCACTTATTGCTCTTTTAACCTTGGGCACCGACGGGAGCCCTTGGCTGCTTGATCGAAGAGTCCTCCATGGAACGTAGGAGGTAAGTGGTTCCGGATGATGAGCTGGCCTTTCCCCTGAATGGCCAGATGTGCAATACGAAGAGCCTTACAAATAATTCTCTTTTGAACTGGAAGCCAATGAAGGGCTACTGCAGCTAGTCTGACTGACTAGTTCTTGGGTACTTTGTGAAGGGCTTTGGCTACTGCGTTCTGGACCACTTGGAGTCTTTTTATCATGTATTTTGGACTCCCTAAGTAGAAGGAGTTCCCATAATCTAGATGTTTGTTTATTAGACCCTGCACCACTGTCCTCCTAGTGGATTGTGGTAACATATGTAGTAACTTTCCGAGGGATCTAAGGATGCCAAAACAAGATCCCACAAGTTGTCTGGCCTGTGTTTCCATTGTGAGTTTGGGCCGGCTCAGGTAATTCTCCAAGTTGTTCTGACCACGTCAGTTCCAACCGTCTTGACCTGTTGTTTCTGATGACAAGTACTTCAGTTTTGTCGCCATTGAGTTTCAGACTACTTGCAGACATCCAGTCTGTAACCTCCTTAAGGCATGAGTTGAGTGTAGGTTTGGCTGACATCGGGAGTAAGGGCGACAATGATGTGCGTGTCATCTGCTTATGACACTAAGGCTACACCATGTGACCGTACGATTTCTGCTAGGGGAATTACATACCAATTAAAAAGTGTGAGGCTCAAAGAGGAGCCCTGTGGCACTCCACATTCTAAAGGATGGATGGTTGAAAAGAGTTAGCCTTCGCACACCTGGAAACTCCTGTTTCCCAGGAAAGCTTCCAGCCAATAGCATCCTCAGACACTCCAGAGAGAATGTTGTTAACAAGCAGCGCAGCTTTGAATTCATCAACTCCCAGTTTCACTCCTATTATTTCCCCGTGAAGGCAGATCTTTTGGGCTTCCACATAGAGCTCAAAACATAATGTGGGTAAAGGGCTCTGTTGCTTGGTTCTGCGTCATACCTAGATCTTTTCAGAGTTCATATGTTTATGCTATCCCTAGCTGTGGGTGAGGAGTAACATAGCCATGCCATTTTTAAGAAGCAAGGCAGCTCTCCCGCTCGAAGAGCCCGCTCCAGGAAAGGTTCGTGTTGACCCTAGCGAAAGTCTTCCCAGTGTCTAGAGAGAGGAGCAAGACCATGCTTTTCCTCTTATTGGGGGCATTAATAAGATGTATTATCTTCTTTATATTACTATTTGCTTCGTATGAGTAAATCTTGTTTGGTCTGGACATGTTAATTGCAGAATCTTTTGGCCAATATCTGTGCGAGAATCTTTTAACATCGGAGTTTAATAGCGAATCCAGTCCGTAAGAACCACATGGTTCTGACTTTTTGTCTGACATTAGAAGCAGTGTGATGCAAACCTCTGCCAAAGAGGGTGACATAGTTCCTGTCTCTGCAAAGCTGTTAAAAAGCACCCAGGGAAACTTGACCACGCTGTTTTGTAAAACGAAGGGGGGAGCCATCCTGCTCAGGAGTTGTGTGAAGCTTAAGGGATTTGATTGCTTTGGTTAAGGCTTCCTGAGATAGAGTGAGCACAAGTTCCGCCTGAACTGTACCTGATGTCTTCTCCAGCTGGGATCCATCAAGGTAATCTTTCCTGTTGGGATGGGTAAATACGGTGTCAATGAGTACTATGTGTGTAAGCCTGACCGCCATGATACCAATAAATGCAATGCCGCCATTACCCATAACCTGTGCCCATATGACAATGTCAATGTTCACAAATACAATGTCAAAACATGCCTTAATCGATGCCTGCACAACAGTGACGATACCGGCAGTAGCAATGTCAATGTATGCCTTACTTAATGTACAAACAACAATGTTGTTACCAGTAAAAGCGATGTCAATATATGTCATAATCTAGGAATGCATAACTATGTCAGTATTGGTGAAAACAATACCAGTGTAAGCTATGACAACTCTACACAAGCTATTGAGATTGGCAATAAAAATGACACCAGTGGCTGTCATATTTTTTTTAGGAGTTCCAATGAACTTGTATCATTTTGGCCGGATTCTCCCAAGGTGACCTCCCCATCAACCCTGAGTCAGAGATACGTGGTCAGACAGGCCCTGCGACCCAAACCTATCGAATAACAGGTCACAGGCAGGGTCCCTCTTAACCCATGATAAGCTCAAGCCCAGGGAATACATTGATCGATCCCACAGATAGATCGTTGCACGACAAACAAGTCCGTGGCAACCAGCTCCAATAAAACACGTTTGGCCAAAGGCTCGCATTCCCCCAAAATACCACAAAGCTAGATGCCACATGTAGACAGAAACACTCAGCCAATCAGGATACGACATGCACACCACACCTATCGATCACGTGTTCCTCATGCCGGACATCTGGACATATACACACTGGCCCACACCAGTTCTCCCCAAGGTTGAGAGAAATATGTGTCCTTATCAAGATTCTCAACATTGTTTACAAGTGTAATGCCTTTTAAGAATGCAGAAATCAGTTTATGGCACTTTTACAAGAGGTGTATAAAGCCAGTCAAAACTTTCTACACCAAGAGACTTTCCTCAGACGCATTCTGTCGAGAGTCCTGCCGGCTGCTGAGCTTAAACAAACTATCTTGTTCCTGTTTTGCCAAATGCCTCGTCTTTTCATTTCTTTAATGTAAATTCATATACAAGTAAAATTTATATACCTCATTCGACCCTCATTCTGGGAATAAAAGGTTCTGTAATATTCTCTAAACAATTTAGATTTTTCATACTCTCCTAGAAGGGTTAGCCTTTGTTTTGTCTTAATAAACTCTATGTAAATGTGTGCTTGTTTCTTTCTTAGTTTGTTAGCAAGCAATCTTCCATCTTTTTTGCTCCCCTCAAATACATTATTTTATGTTGGAGCCTTTCCAAGGGATAATCAGCTAATAATTCTAGGATCTGAATTTGCCCAAGTATTACTAGACTTTACTCTAAGTCTTTGCTGAAAGAGTTTATGTGCTGCTCCACGATCTGCAATTTGGAGTTCAGATGAAGTGTGGTGTTCCTCACTACTTTAGGTCTGGCTGACTCTGCAATCCATGTTCCCCTTATTACAGCTTTTAGGGAGTCCCACACCCTTTTGAGGGTTTAATCTTGCATGTCATTTTAAAAACAAAAGTCTTTGACCTGATCTTGTATTGTTGCTTTTGCAACAGAATCTTTCAGGAGAGTTATGTTGAAGTGCCAGTTTGCTGTGTCCCTTCCCAGCCCCCCAGTATGTGCATACTGCTGGTGCATTGTCTGAGACAGTATATTTCTTTGATTTGATGTTGGGGGTTCCTTTGTCAATTCCTAAACCCTGTATGACCTGGCAGAGGGCTTATGTAGTGAAGAGGTTGGAGCAATCTGCTTCCTCAGGATGGATCTTCCTCTAAGCACCAGTAATGCCCAGCGCTCTCAACTGGGCTTTCCCTGCCTCTAACAGCACCGCTGTGCCCCCATTTCTTCTTAGTGGGGGCTTGTCTAATGCCAGTTTACAATAATACCAGATTATAATCTCTTCCCCTCTAGCCAAGTAAACCAATTCTTGGAATCTTGTCACTGATCTGGAGTCCCTACTGATGGCAGCGCGTCTGGGACTCATGCCAGAGTCCCGTCTGGCAGAAGTCACCTACCTTCTTTGTTGGAGTGTACCTCCTGGACTGACGGGGCTCTACGCATGGCTAATAAGATACCTCCTCTAATCGTTTTGGACTTCAGTGATGCAAAGTGATGCATTGGGTACGAGCAGTCTCTTGCTAGGGGTGTTTAAACCCTCTACGTTGAATGAAATGTAACTAATTTGTCTAGATTCCAATCATTAATGGCCATTCCTGATACTTTGTTCAGATGAAACAGTGCAATGTGAGGGACTTTGAGCCCCCAGACCTCCTCCCTAACCGTAAACCCCCCAAACAGACCATAGCATGAGGATCCGTTTGCCATGCATTACTAATGCCAATCACCTTACGCTGCCTTTCTCTGTCTTCTGTAGCATCCCTGCCGCTCACCTCTCCATCATCTACGCAGATCATAGACACCTGTCCGCCCCTCTCCAGTGCCCTACTCCGCAACCCCCTAATATATTATGGCTATCTTCAACCTCAGCAGTAGAGTCCCTTGTTTACTCACTGCTCATTAGAAAGGGGTAAGAAAGGCCCTGGGGATCCTCCCCCTACTCCCGGTGCTGCTCCAGGACTCCCTGTCCCCCTCTGATGGTCTCTGATCATAGATGTATTCCTGTCATTTTCCTGCGGACCTTTCTTCATCTTCCATTCCTCTTTTCATTCGCATCACCGGAAGTAGGTGTTTCCAAATCTTGTTCTGCCCCTTGTGCTTGCTCTGGGATGCCTCTGATGACTTTTGCCTCAAGGAGAGGTCTTGTATGGACACTACAGCCCTCACACTGAAATATTGGAGAAATGGATGTCCCTAGTGGTACTTGACATTTTCCTTTTGAAAGAAGTGTGTAGCCACTTAAAAAGATTGTTGCTTTTGTAGCATAATTGGTGACAAGACCTTCAAGAGACAGATGGACAGGGCCTCCAAGACTACAAAAGGCATTAGTCTGGCAGCTGCCATAATCATTGGAAATGATGGCCTCTGGTCAAAATGTCCGGTGGTTGTTTATCGACAAAGTTTACTCTATTCTGTGTATTCTGTCAATTGAGGTTGCTGTTTCTTCTCGCAAAAGGGATCTGAACGGACTTCCCTCAAGGGACTCCCCTGTTTCTGACATTATTCAAGCGAGACTGTTTTTCTAAATTTTCTGGTTGTGCATGTAGGTTAAAATGTGAAATCTTGCTCTTGGAGAGATATTTTTTCCTGGCAGATAAATATGGTTTCTTCAGTGATTATCACTAGGTTCTTCCAATGAAAAAACTCATCCTGCAGATTGTTGGCATCTTTCTTAAAGTCTTGTGTGTTTGCCTTAAGTCCTCCTCAGAGCGATGTGAAGTCTTCCCACAGGCCTGAAGGAGCGACTCCCTGAATCTCTGAGTGACTTGAATCTGTTTCTTTCGCCGAAGGGCGGTATGATCTCCTTGGGGCGTTAGTTCCCCTTTACCCCCGTTCTCAGCTTTGGATGTTCTCATATCTTCAACTGTTTGACTTTTGTTGCCTTTGCTGATGGCTGATGGCTTTTAGCTTCTGTTAAATGTAATTAATGAAGCAGATTTTTGGCTTATGTGAACATGAGGTGGCGTGCTGCTTTAGATTCAGTCTATTGAAGGATGTACCGTGAAGCCGCATCAAGGCCAACCAAGGCGCAGATAGTTTAGCCCCAAAGAAGCTACGCTTAACAGCTGATAACCATTAGATCTCAACTTCTGATTTGATAAATATGTCAAAAAAACACAGAAACCCACTGAAATAAAACAAATGTTAAAGTGATGTTATAGTTAGGAGTCAAACTGAGATCGGAATAAACATTTAAAAAACTGCTGAAATTCACCCATTTTAGTTTAGAGAACTAACTAAAACTTTCTCCCCTATCACGCACTGCTTATGACCCCTTCTCTGTCACTCACGACATCTCAGAGACATCATTGAAGGGATCTCCAAGGACATCGCCCATGATATGGTCCATGCGGCTGCATTCATATTACTCCACAGACCCTTAGAACATACAACTGCTGGGTACACATGTGGCGGCCTGGAACGGAAACGGCGTAAGCCCTGGAGGCACGCGTGCCTCTGCGTGGTGAATGTTTTGGGTGCAGCTGGTACTCCGTGTTAAACAAGGGAAAGGTTGAGCTCAACTGGGGCCAGATTCAGTAACGTTTGGTGCAACCCAGCTGGACACCTTGCCTCAACTGGATAGGGCAGGAAGGTGCCATATTTATTTATTTATTTTAATTGTATTTATTTTGACAGTTTTGTATAGCGCGAACAAGACCCTTGCAGGCATCAGAGCGCTTTACAGCGCAGAAATATCAACATGAAAACGTATAAGTATCATGAATTAGGTGAATACAGTGAAGGTGAACATACAAGAATAGCCCATATTTGCAGGGGAATATCAAAGAGTCAAGTGAATTTGGCCAGAAGAATAGATTTCACTTCTTTTTTTAAAAAAGCTGCGGGTGGATTAAGTCTCGTTTCTTGGGGCAAGGCATTCCAAATCCTGGGAGCCATTCCTGAGAAGGAGCGGTAGTATGTTTTCTACTTGGAGAACCGTTGTGGTTTAAGTAGAAGATTGTTGGAGCTCCTAGTAGATCTGTTACCACCCGATAGTACCAATTTCTCCGCTAGGTATCTCAGTGTTTTGTGATGTAAGGCCTTATGTGTCATACAGACGATTTACAAATGAATTCTGGCCTCAAATTCTGGCCTTACGTATGGCACATTCCTGCTCTCTTTCTGCACTGGCACACTTGAGGTTGCCAGGTGCCAACACAGGCACCTTTTTTCACCATGTTGCAAGGATGCCTGTGTACACGAAGTATTGTTTATGTGCAGGAAGGTGCACCCTCCTGCACAAAAACAATCCTTATGAGCATTTTCCTCTTTCTACTTGTGCATAGAATACAGCACACATAGAGGAAACAACAAGGAGAAATAAACATGTTTCTTCTTGTTACGCCTCATCTGGGAAGGCATGGCATTTTGATGCATTCCCAGATATACTAGTGTTAGTAAATCTGGGAATATGCTGGAATCCATGGGTGGGTGTGTGGGAACATCCACGCTCTACCCATAGAACGCTTTTCAAGCGCAGAGTAACACGAGGCAAAGACTTGCGCTGCCTTGCGTTCCTCCAGACTTACAATGCCTCGTACAGTGGCTGTGCGCGGCATAGTAAATCATACTTAAGGGCTTGCATTGCCTTGGGTCGCCGTGTGTGATGCAATGGTGATGCAGACCTTAGTAAATTTAGGCCCTAAGGAGGGTTGCAGAGGTGTGATTCAAAGTAGGTTTTGGCTTAAAGCCAAAGCATTTTTCTAAACATCTATCAGAAAAGTAAAAGCTTCTGATCACAATGGATTATCCACCAGTGGATGTCTTGGCATGTGCCCTAGTTACGTAGCTGTTATGCAGTGCTAGAGACAAATCCTATATAAATAGGATGTTTATATAGTGTGGATGTTTATTTTCAAAAATTCCCTGAAGATTTTGAGGTATTTCATGTTGTTGAAAACATAGGGGTGAGCCACTTAGAGATGGCTTTACTCACAGTGCACTTGTAAGCGTGGCTCAAAGGTTTATGCCATTGTACTCCTCAACTCACTAATATATGTAATGTATTTAAAATTATGCAGCTGTGTCCATAGGGCCTAGATGAAATGTCTTATCTGTGGCTCATGCATACCTATCTGAAAGATACTATTAGTTATAGATTCCTTACCTTAAAATTACCCACAGGTGTCAGACTAGATCCGAAGAAATGTTTTCTTAGCAGTACCCCTGTGTGTTGGTAGGGGGCGTCGGTCGACTTTGCATCCGTCATCGGCGTCGTGGTCGCTGGGATGACATTGCGAAGTCTACTTAGACGCCGCCCTTGTGCGCTGACATCAGTTCTTTCTTTTTCCGTGTCAGCCAGCGCAGATCTGGAGAGAGCTTACCCCTTAGTTGCTTTTTGACTAACTTTTTTCGACTTTTTGTTGACGTCTTTTGAGTCTTTCGACTCCGGGTGCACGAGGGATGTCCAGTCTTCGGCCTTGTTCGGCCGGTTTCAAGCCTTGTGACTCCTGTCACAAGTTGATGTCGGTCACTGATCCGCATCTCATGTGTCTTTGGTGCCTGGAGGGTGACCACAACCCAAAGTCGTGCTCAGACTTCTGGGCCCCGAACCCGAAGTCTTTGTGGGAGCAGTCCCGAAAGCTTATGGAGGCCCGGCAGTCCACTCCGCGCCGTTCAAGGTCCTAGTCGAGGGGAAGGTCACGGGACCGGTCACGGAGCCATCACCATTCATCATCGAAGTCTTTGTACTCCTCGGGTAAGTCAGAGCACAAGAAGAAGGCAAAGAAGCATCGTAGCTCTTTGCCTTCTCTCACGGTTGGCTGACGCGATGCGGGACCCGGAGCATCGTCGCTCTCAGGCTCCTTCCTCGGAGCCCACTGGGACGGCTCCGTGCTTCCCTCCCTTTGCCGAAGCTGGAGCGTCTCCTGCCCAGCCTCGCCAATTTTACAAAGCGCTGCACAGCATCTTTGGGCAGCCTGACACCACAGGCATTCCTTCGTGTCCCACGGACTCGGCTGGGGGACCTAGGCCTTCGATGCCGGTGGCTCCGGCCCTGGTGCCACAGGGCTCCCATGGATCGAGGCCTGGATCCAGATCGGGCCCGTCGACCTCACAGTACCTTCCCCTGCACCGATTCCAGTGACGATGCCCCAAGGTCGGTTGTGCCCCCAACCGGCGTTGACCTCAGCCTTACCCCTGATATGGACACGGCACCGGCTACCAGCTCCGGAGGGTTCTTTTGTCCCACTGTTTATCCCTGGCATTCCCTACCACCCTGTGTTGCTAGCCAGAGGAGCAGGGTGAGGAGGACTGGGAGGGGTCTGTTGACCCTCTAGCAGACCAACTTGAGGAGCCGGACTGGCGAGAGGAGTTGGGTGATGTCAGTGGTTCCCAGACCTTGATATGCTTTCTCCCCCTACTGTGACTTCGGAGGAGGGGGCTTCCAACGCTGTGGTGTTGCGTAGGGCGGCTGAGGCCTTGGGCCTCGAGCTTCCTATGGTGGCTGTCAGGACTAACCTTTTGACTGAGGTGCTTCAACCAGCAGCAGCCTCTTTGGAGCCCCTGCTGCCTTTTAATTAGGACCTCATTGACATCCTTCTGGGCACTTGGTCCTAGCCCAGCACAGGGGCTCCTGTGGGCAGGATGATTGCCCGACGCCACCGCCCGACCCCGGGTGACCCACTTTTCCTCTGCCAACACCCTACCCCTGAGAGCTTGGTGGTACAAGCCTCATCCTCAAAAGGCGCATTCCCTACTGCTCCCCCAGATAGGAAATCCAAGAAGATGGACCATCTTGGGAAGAAGATGTTTTCTTCCGCCACCTTAGGAATGCGGTCAGTGGGTGAGGAGAGCATTGCGCAGTATTTTGGGAGACGAGCTACAGCAACCCCATGAAGTACCAGAACTGACATACATAATTAGAGCTAAATCGCCCGTAAAATGGTCACTAATGTATATAAATTAGGAATGTCCCATTGGGCAAATCAGTGTACTAAGGCCAGACTTGACTGGCAACGAGACTTACAGCAGGATATAGATGATGCCATGTGGAATTATTGTTGTACCAGCACTCGGTGTATCTCCTTACATGGAAGACAAAGGCTGATTCACTTCAAGTATATTAATAGGGTGTACTACATGCCAGAACGATTACACAGGTATGGATTACGAGAGACTTCCGCGTGTGATAGATGCAGAACACAACCTGCGGATTTTATCCATTTGGCGTGGCAATGCCCGGGGGTGTATGCATAATTGGGGAACATAGTAGACACAGAGCAAGCCCCGGATCCGATCCTTGCCCTACTGGGGTATACTAAACAACTGCCCAAATCTGTGCGTAGGCTAGTGGATATGGGTCTTCTTATGGCACAGAGGCGGGTTGCAATGAGCTGGTCGAAAGGCCCCTTGCCCACAGTCACACAGTGGTCACATGACATGCTTTATTGCAGCACACAAACTGAGAATTTTGGTGAATTGCTCCCTCCCAGGAGTAGACCCAAGAATTTCTGGGGACTTTACACAACCTATTTACTTGCCAAAAATTCGGATCCTACAGATGCAAACCCCACGGACCCTGACGACACTGCGCAAGCTGACAATGTTTTAATTGTACCAGGCAATGAGCATCTGAGCGGGCCTTCTAGGGGGAGCACTGAGACAGCGTTTAGATGACACTCCCCCACTGTCAGTTTTACTGGGAGGAAGGAAGTTCGGGTTTAGTGACTGAATAGCTGGAATGATATTGTGCCCCAACGTGTGTTCGCCCACGAGCAACAACTCAACACTTTATGTGCAATTGGACAAGGCAGTACGGACGTAGGCTGAATAGGTATTGTTTATTGAGCTTTTGTTATATTTTGTGTTTCTTTTCCTTTCCTCCCTTTTTTTTTTTGGCATGTATGGCATCCTTTCATTCTTGGACATTGAGGGCAGGCTGCCCGCCCCTGGGGCTACAGACTTATTAGCTGTGTTTACATATTCAATAAGTCTTGCTGCCTGTCCCAGGGTTGTAGGTGAATGGCTGTATATAATTTTGAAATATACAATAAAGAATTTGAAAAAAAAAAGAAAAGAAAAAAAAAGGAATGCGGTCGGTGAACACCGCATGTCTCTTGGGCTGTTACCAACACACAGTGTGGGATACGGTTGCGCAAGTGCTGTGGCTTTGCCTGGAGGAGGCCCGGGCCATGATCACACGCGTTGTTGCTGAGGATCGAGATGCAGCAAAGTTCATCATCTGGTGTGGGCTGGATACGGCCGACCCACTGGGTCGAATGGTTTCCATGTCACCACGACGCCAGGCTAGGAACGTCTGGCTTCTCTGGGGATATCCAATCTACCGTTTTGGACATGCCCCTTGATGGCCGTCGCCAGTTCGGTGACAAGGCGGACAATGCTCTTGAGCGTTTCAAGGATTCTAGGGCTACGGCCAGATCCTTGGGCCTCGCAGCAACTTCTTGCCCTATGCAGTCTGCCTTTCGCGGCTACGGAAGGGGTGCATCACCACGTTCCACCCAGAGCCACAGGGCTGTGCAAGCTACCCAGCCTATTTGTGGCTGGGGATGTGGGACCCAGCGTCGTGGGTCTGGAGGCCAGCGGGCGGGTTTGGGGGCCAGCGGTCGGGCCAGTACACCAATGCCCCTTCTACAGCAGCCTCCAAACCTTCCTAGTTCGGCCTTTCAGGGCCACTAGTTGCCCGTGGGTGGCAGGATCCGCCATCACCTCCTCCACTGGGCACATCACGTCGGACAGGTGGGTTTTGCAGATAGTTTGAAGGGTCTACTCCCTCCCATTCGAGACAACACCTCCCTCCATGCCACCAACACTCCATCGCATGTCGGAAGATCATTTGGCCCTTCTCCGCCAGCAAGTTATGTTTCTCTTGGCCAAGAGAGCCATCAAGCGACTCCCTGTGCCAGTAGTAGTTAGTGGTTGCTACACCCACTAATTCCTGGTACCCAAGAAGGACAAAGGCCTACGTCCTATCTTAGACCTCAAGGACATCAACTGCTTCCTCCGGAAAGTGAAATTCAAAATGTTAACATTGGCTAAGGTCTTGTCTACCCTCGACCCTGGAGACTGGATGGTAGCGTTGGTCTTGCAAGATGCTTATTTTCACATCCCTGTTTTGCCTGCCCACCAGCGTTACCTACGGTTAACAGTAGGCCACAAACATTTTCAGTTTACCGTGCTCCCCTTTGGCCTTACCAGCGCCCCTCGGGTGTTCACGAAAGTGATGACATTGGTCGTAGCTCATCTATGCAGATCAGGGATTCCAGTCTTCCCCATCTCGACAACTGGCTGTTGAAGGCGGGCTCGCTCCTGCCCTCACTGGGGTTCACAGTCAACGTGCCAAAGTCACACCTGATTCCCCCTCAGAAGCTCCTTTTAATCAGAGCAGTTCTGGACACAGTGCAATTTTGTGTCTATCCTCCCGAGTAACGAGTCCGGGATATTCGAGCTATGCTACCGATGTTTCAGCCTCTATCCCGGATTTCGGTCAGAATGACCCTGAGGCTGCTGGGCCTCATGAATATATGATGCACACAGCTAATCAGAAGAGTGTCCCGGCGCATCAAAAGGCCCCTGGAATAGAACCCTCCCATTGGCAACAAATGCAGAAAGATGGAGGAAAAAAAGAAAGAAAGAGGGCGCAGGAAGAATTTCTCACAATTTCTGGATGGCCTCCTGCATCCTGCTGGTGGATCATGCAAGATGGCATATCTGGGCTCTGCAGTGGGACCTGATGCTCCAGTGGACCCAGCATCAGAGCAATCTTTCCCGTTGTCATCCAGATCTCAGAGGAGACTGCAAGTCAGTTGCAGTGGTGGCTCACGAACCAGGAATGGGTCAACGGCAGATACCTCTCCGTTCCCCAACCAGAATTCACAGTAGTGACGGATGCGTCACTCCTGGGATGGGGCAGCCACCATGTGAGAGGTGGCGATCAGAGGACTCTGGTCTGCGGCAGAGTCTGGGCTCTACATCAACCTTGGAGCTTCAGGCGATTCGTCTTGCACTGAAGGCATTCCTTCCTTCTGTCAAAGGAAGAGTAGGGCAGGTGTTGACGGACAACACCACCGACATGTGATACTGCAAAAAACAGGGCAGGGTGCAGTTGTGGACCTTATGTCAAGAGTCTCTTCTCCTTTGGACATGGTTGGAACATCAGGGCATATCGCTGGTGGTTCAACACCTGGCAGGTTCCCTGAACGCCAGGGTGGACGAACTCATCCTGGTGCATGATGGATCACAAATGGTGTCTTCACTCGGAGGTGGCGCAAGGTCTCTTTCAGCAGTCTGGAGAGCCTTGGTTAGATCTATTCTTCACCCAAGAGAACACACAATGTCAGCAGTTCTGCGTGTTGGAGTTTCCAAGACGACACTGGCTCAGCGACTCTTTTTATCGCGAGTGGAATTGAGGCCTCCTGTACGCCTTTCTGCCTTTACCACTTCTGCCCAGAGTGCTGAAGAAGATCAGGCGCGACCGGGCCAAGTCATTCTTGTGGCTCGGGACAGGGCACGAAGAGTCTGGTACACCAAGCTTTTGAGCATGGCCATCGATCCTCCAATCAGACTGTCTCTTCAGGAGGATCTTCTGTCGTAGCAGCAGGGGACGGTCCTCCACCCGGACCTGTCCAGCCTCCACCTCCTTGCGTGAAGATTGAGCAGTGACAGTTGACAGATTTCGACCTTCCTCCCGAAGTCTGTAATGTCATCTTGGCACGCAGGCGTCCCTCCACTAAAACGGAATACACCTGTAGATGGAACAAATTTGTGGCATGGTGCACAGCAAAGGATGTGGATCCTCTTTCTACCCCTTTTTCAGAGGTTTTCCTGTTCATTCTTTCTTTGGTCCAGCAGGGCTCTCCTCTGGGGACTCTTCAAGGCTATCTTTCGGCCATTTTGCCATTCCCACTCTGCGAACTGACTTCTAGGCTTAGGGACTCCCTTACAGGGGCCTAGTTTTGTGCACCAGTGGTCCGTGTCTTGTATGGCTCTGCGCTTCTGGCATGGAAAGTCGTATCAGAACTGATGTCAGCGTGCAGGGGTGGCGTCTAAGTAGACAGCACAATATCATCCTGGCGACCACAACGCCAACGACGGACACGGAGTCGACCGACGCGCTGGGGTACTTCTAAGAAAACATTTCTCCAGATGCAGTCTGACGCCTGGGGGCAATTATAGGGTAAGGAATCTATAAATAATATATGTCTCTTAGAGATACATCGTTACCGCATGTAAGTAACTTGTTCGTCAGCCTCTTGACTTAAAACTAGGGAATATGTGAAGCCTTGAAGAGGGTGATCCTATTGAGCTGAATAGAGAAGAAACTATTTTTGGAAGATTCTCAAGGTTTGAGAAGCGGGTAAGCCCATTAACGTCTACGGAGACATTTTGTTTGTTATGTGGGTGAATAGTAGTAAAAGAAGGTAATATCTGCCAACTGTTGGTGAGTTGGCAGGTATGTTATGTGTTAAGCATGTGCCCAAAGTTTATGTCCATTATCACTCTGAATTTGGACAAACCCTTTCATACTCCTCCCAGCTTGACTTTCACCCAATCCCCCACCTGAATGATCTTCCCTTGACTCCTTTCTCTGCCAGCACTAATTTCTCCCTCTGCACTATTCTCACGCATCCACGATGAAATCATTTTAATGCCAGAATGTCTGTCCCTCATCATCTCAAGCTGACCTTTCCCAGTTCCCACATGTATTGTGGTGCGATATTTCCAAAGCATCCTTTTACAGCCCTCTGCCTTTGAACGTCATGCCAATTGTATGGTACCTTTCACCATTTTGTTTACTCTCTCACAATCCATTGCCTAAAGGGTTGTATAACGAAGTACAAGCATGCCTTATTCCCAGTTTATCAAAGAAAGTGTCCATCTCCACAATGTTAATTGTGTCTCATTGTCAGTGAGGATCTCTACTGGGATGCCATCAAGTCTATATACCTTACTCAGCACATTAATGGTAGCTTTCATGGTAATGGACCTCATAAAAACAATCTCCACACACCTTGACTTGGCATCGACCAAGACTTCAGCGTACCTCCCATGGTCCTGGATGCAATTAAAAGGTCCAATGAAATCTGGACACATTTTCTCCCACACATCTTCTGCTACCACAACATGTTGGCCCTTATGTACCTTCCTGATCCCCACACGTCCCCAAAAGTTTGACCCCCCTATCTAACACGCCCAACACATAGGACCACAACTGCAAACAAAATGCACACCCACTCTGGTTTAGATGGACATACATGAGTGAAAGGGAGGGTTGTGGTGGTTCTAGATAGCAATTCAGAGAGTGGGAGTGAGGAAGGGAAATCCTCTCCCCGGGAAACCAATAATGAGGGTTGGATTACAGATTTTGCCTGGGTAGGTGAGGAGACAACTGAGAGTGAGTTTGAGGATGAAGTCTGGCCAAAAAGAGAAGAGCGTACCACAGAGCGAAGGAGACAAACCAGTCTGGGCGAGGAAGTGAGGCGTGAGCTGAGGTTAAAAAGAGATAGAGCACACAGCCAGGAAGCACACAACAGGAGCACAGGGTAACCCACTTTCTTGAAGGAAGCAGGGGTAGGCCCAGAGCATCAATCTGGAAAGAATCATAGGCAGAAATAGCTGAGAGGCTTTTAGCAGGGATCATGGCCTCCCCAATCAGTCGACAAAGGAGAGGGACTGACCAGGAAATAAAAGACCTAGGCAGCCTAGCATTAACCCAACCAAGATACAGGAAGAATAAGATGGCGCATTTGCGTACACATGAAGGAAGCAGCCACCAGGACATACGCTGTTCTATATGTGCACAAAGCATGGACAAGTCAACCCCAAAGAAAATAATAGCAAGAGAGGAAAGTGAGATCTTTGTGTGTCGTTTCTGCCACCTATTAGCCTCCTGGACTGCAGAAAGAGACCAATATGATAGACCTTGGCCGAAGGAGAGACCGAGTACATGGCTACGGTGGAGGATTACATCTGGCATGAAGGAAGACCCCTTAAGTGGAACTTCCCCTACAAGCAGGAATGTTTAGAAAGATGGGAGGGCTATATTGAGGCAAAGTTGAGCCAAAGTAAGAATGTACCCGCTACTACAGAGCGGTACAACAGGGATAGTATACGTGCCATGGGCCCAGATGGATAAAGAAGGGTTGAGAATGAAGTTACCGTCATTGCTGAGTAAGGCAAGGAAATGGATTTCATGCCCCGAAAAGACCATGAAGGTATCATGCTAGCTATAGGTGACATCGAGAGCCTCCTAAGCAGCCTTATAGGGGAGCAGACTAACACAGTGTTTTCCAAAGCTCACATCCCAGCAATTATGCAAATGGACACCGACGCAACGGGCTGCATTCATTCCATACCAGCACAGGATCTGGATAGCCCTGAGAGATATATACCCTGACCGCCTAGATGTGAGAGGGTTAATGGCAGAGACCATGAAACCAGGGGAAAGTATTACCGATTTCTTATATAGAATGAGGGGAAAATGGGGACAAGAGACAGGGCTGCCATGGACCATACAGGCCAAAAGTATCCTCTTTCTACAACATTTTAAAAAAAGGGTTAACCACTGAGATTCAGAATAGACTGGACAGTGTAGTGGGTTTAGACACCAAACCCTGGCTGGAAAAACAAGCCCACATACTACACAATCACAAAAAGCGACAGTCAAAGGACAGGGAAAACCAGAAACAAGCCCACAGAGACAACACCAAACTGACCCAACACAAATTGAAAAAAGTCTGCCCCAGAGTGGTCCGTGCTAGACGCAACTGTGCAAATGGCACCAGTCTCAATGGGAGCTCCACAGCAAAACATCAAGGGTTCCAGCCCACTATAACAGTAGAGGTCAGGGAGGTTGGCAGCTTCCAGGCCCTAGGGAGTGTTACTATTGCCAGAGACCGACCACCTGGCAGACAGATGCTGGTTAAGGGTATTCCAAGAGAAGAAATCAATGAGCCAGTGCCAGACATCACCAAACCCCACTAATGTCCCTCCACAGTACCAAGCACAGGGGATTCAGGATGCTTCCCACATGCAACCTCAGGGAGGTCCGCCATACCACCACGGCAGGGATTAAATAATTGGATGTGGCAACAATAACCACAGTAAGGAAACACATCATAACACGGTCCGGGCAACAGCCCAGGCAGGGCCTCAGATCCAAAGCTTGCCGTAGACTAGACAGGGAATAATAACAATAATAATAACAATAATATAACAATAACAATAATATAATAACAATAATACCACTGACAGAGACTCTAGTAGACACAACCAATATTCCCCTCCCTTCAGACACTGTAAAAAGGACAAACCTACAGCAATAGAGATCCATGAATGTTTATTCGAGTTCAAGAACACTGGGCTGCTGTATGTGTTCTGTCAGCCTGGTATCCTCAGTCAAGTTTGACATCAAGGGTGCCTGTGGGAGCCAAGGCCCCACTCTGCTACTGATCCCTCGGGGTGGGGATAGCTGGCCACACCCCAGGGGAAGGCAGTCTGACGAGGGGGCAGGATCCCATGAGTATTTACAAACAAACACCCAGGCTCGTGTTCAAAGTCAATTGCCACGGTTTCCAATAACAAAGTTAAAAAGTCCTCATTCTCAGGCATTTGGCCCGGGACCAAATGTTACCTTCATGGTGTGTAGTCCCAACAGCACCTCCAAAACCTAGAAGCCTCCACCCAATGGAGGCCCCCTTTTAGTTCTAAAATGTAGCTGTCCTCAGTAGCGGTAAACAGGATTCCTGTGTGCTGGAAATAGAAAAGAATTCCACAGCACATGGACAAAGAGTCACTAAGTTGCGAAGCCTCCCCATGTTGCCGAACCATGCCCCCAGTTGAAGGTTTTACCAGGGTGACCAGGCATCCAGGAGTTCTAGAGGCAGTCCCGGATCTTCATTTTGGCAAAAGCATTTTTATTAGTCGAGGCTCCCGGGTTTTTCACATTTTATGTAGTCCCAAGACTGTTTTGATGATTTTATGGTTTTTGAGGTCTGGCCACCATGCCATACCCTTCCAAAATAGACAGCAGGATGTGGTACGAGGGAGGGGGTGCCTGAGAAAGGGAATCCCCAACGTCCACTGCAGCTCCAGGTGAAGGTAGGACACTGGATGCACTCACCCACGAACAAACATTCCACACCTTGCCTGCACAGTCCAGGGAAAGCAGTAGGCCCCCAAATCAGCATATCTGGGAGGAAAGGGGACACAGAAGCATCCCTCTCCTTGCATGACTAGCAAGACACAAGTCTGGGAGAGAGATACAATAAAAAGCCCAAAAGTAGCCCAAAAAGAAGTCCCCAGAGAAAGGGCGGGGTCAAGACACCTGGTGCCACAAGGGAGGGTCACATGGCATGCCACATGGCAGGAATGAAGAGATACATGTACATGTGATCTCTGGAAATGTTGCAACCATCAGCAATACTCCATAGTGCCACGCCCCTACTCTCATTCCAGCGCACATGTAAGACACAATTTACTCCAATGGAGGCCCCTGTGAGCGCACCAGCCAAGACACTGTTTGTGGGGAAAACAAGTGACGTCCATAACACCAGGCTAAAACATAGTTTTATCTATCCCTGTGTTCATGAGACCTCTCCACAAAAGGTTTTTCCTTCATACTAGTCCCGGTACCTCCCTAGAATGCGACTAGTGGAGTTTGCAGAACATACCCCTAGGGTAAATTAAAAGAAAAAATACATACGTATATATATATATATATATATATATATATATATATATATATATATATTATCTACTGGCGGTCGCCAGTAGATAGTTATAGTTAGGACCCTGTTTCCATAGGAAATCCACAACATTCTATTTGGAATAACTTTGGCGCCGGTCGATGAATCCTCGCGAAATTTTCAAAATAGGTGGGGCGCTACGCTCCGCTCCTACCCTGAAAGTCTCGGGGGGATTCGTCAAGCGGGGGCTGAGAAAAAAGGGGGGTCCCAAAACGCGTTTTTCCCATGCATTTTTCCATAGGACCTTTAGACACAGCTACAGCCCGAACGGCTGAACAGAGTTACTTGAAATTTGGCAGAGAGGTAGTCCTCAGGTCAAGGAAGTGCCTTTTGTAGGTCTGGTGTAAATCTGTTCAGTAGTTCCTGAGAAAATAGCATTTAAATCAATATATATATGTGGGCGGAGCCTAACCACACATCTCATCCTGAGATCTGATTGGCTGTCAGCACTTCATCCAAGAAGTGTTGGCAGCCATCTTGGGACCAATATACATGATAGCACCTCATTAAAAAGCATTGCAGTTAATAGAAGGTTTTAACACTTTAGTTACATTATAAATCATTTGTTGATGGTACCATACTCATTTTAGGAATTGTGGTATGTTCTAAGGTGATTTCACCATGTGAAAAAGCCTTCTGCTGGGATATCATGATTGAGAGAAAAATATTTTCTCATGCTTTTACCACAGAGGTTTGGAAGGTGATCTATAAGCTAAACTGAGAGCTTATTTTCTGTAAATTCACATTATCTTTCTCAGTCATGTGAGAATGAAGTCTGACATTCTCAGTAAAACATGTACATCCAACAAGGGCAGAGACTGTCAGTTGATTCCTTTGTGTTCTACTGCAGCTTTCCAGAGTGTTCCAAAGAACTACTAGAGCGCTAACCGTCCTACTTATGATAAATGTATGGCACACCTGAAGCCATCTTGCTTGGATTAAAGTGGTAACTCTTAAAACATTTAATTTAAAAAGGAACAAAATGAGGGGGTTCATTTTTCCATAAAAAGTATGATTAGTGCTGCAGAAAGAAAAATTAGGGCACATTTTGAGTGACTTCTCAAATCCTGGCATGCAGACTGAAACATGCACTTTCAATACCAGCAGCAGTTTTCCCTGGTGAGCAGTAGCTTTACTACAGTGATCTAATGAGCAAAAAGAGTGCTAACATTCTGATTTTATGGCAAATGTGTGACACATTTGAATGCCTTCTTGATGGAATCAAAGTAAAAAACTGAAAGTATTTCCTACTGAGGAGACTGCAGTAAATGAGGAAATTAGGAAACTTCATAACAAATAAGTCTCCCAAGATGGCCACCAGAGACAAAAGAGCCCAAATGTAGCCCAAATATCACCCAGATGTAGCCCAAGTATAGCCCAATGACAGAATGTCCAAGAATGTTCTTAAAAACAACTAGAGCACTTACTGTCTTCATTATGACAAAAGTATGGCACACCTGAAGCCATCTTGATTGGAATAAACTGGTAACACTTAAAACATTTAATTTAAAAAGGAACACAATGAGGGGGTTCATTTTGCCATAGAAATTATGATTAATGCTGAAGAAAGAAAATGAGGGCACATTTTGAGTGACTTCTCAAATCCTCTTCTATTTCATTAAAAAATTCTGACATGCAGACTGAAACATGCACTTTTAATACCAGGAGCAGACTTCCATGGTGAACAGTAGTTTTACTACAGTGATCTAATGAGCAACTAGAGTGCTAACATTCAGAATTCATGGCAAATGTGTGACATATCTGAATACCTTCATGATGGAATCAAAGTAAAAAACTGAAAGCATTTCCGACTGAGGAGACTGCAGTACATGAGGAAATTAGGAAACTTCATAACAAATAAATCTCCCAAGATGGCCACCGGAGACAAAAGAGCCCAAATGTAGCCCAAAATCACCCAGATATAGCCCAAATATAGCCCAATGACAGAAGTGTGCAAAACACTTATTATTTTGTGTTTTTGCAGTGTTATATAGTGCAGACTTGTCAGGTATTGGAGTGCTTTACATGAGCATTGGTTACATCACACAAGAACAAATTCATTTTGGTTGTAGACATGGGGAGACTAAGTGATTTGACCAGAATCACAGAATGTCGAGCTGAAGCAGAAACTTCAACCTGGTTCCCCAGTTGCAAAGTCTGCAGTTCTGGAAGTAACACCACATCCTCTCCCCTAAGTGCAACATTTAATCAAGTTGTCAACTAGATAAAAAAACATAAAGATAACAAATAATTTAAAAGTGCTTTGTCGCTATTTGAAAACTCAGAAAATATGTCCTTATTTTAGTCTTTTAGAGCACTAACCATAATTTTGATGCCAATAAGACCCTCTCATATATGTAATTCCTAAAGGAATGCTCTAGGTATTACAGTTTTGATTACATCAAGATGATGTCAGGCGTTCCACACTTTTGTAATAAATATAGAATGTTAGCAATCTAGTTGTTCATTAGGATACTGTTGAGAGGCAGAGGCCAGGGGCACGGACTCTGAAAATTGAAGGCAGGTAGGAGGGTGCAAAGGCAACAATTTAACCACACTGAGCAGGCAGGAAGGGCCGTGGAAGCACAACAGACTATGGAGGGCAGTGGAAAGGGGGGCAGGGGCAACAAACCAACAATACAGGACTTGCAAGAGAGGCTGTTGGAGGGAAGATCTATTACGGGTCAAGGAAGCTAGGGGCGGTCCCCAGAGCCCCGGGAGCCACCACAGAACTGAGCAGGAGAGTGAGTCAGGGACAAAAGGGGCACCTTAATTTGAGCCGGGGTGCCTAGGAACGCTTGCTTCAAAAATGAAGAAAACAGACATATGAGACATGGAATTGGAGGCAGAATACAATGGCAGTTTAATGAGAAGATGCAACTTCAAAGAAACCGCAGAATAGAGACATAAAGTACAAAATACAGAATCCAGATAATCATACAGCTGTCATGATATTCTCTGTATCTCAATTAATGGACTGACAGAGAGAGAGAGAAAACACATCTATAAATGCATCATGAGAAACAAGTTACACCAAGGAAAATGTTACCTAGGGACACTCACATTTACTCTTAGAGCAAGCATTCCTGCAATTACAATACAACATCTTTTAAATGCAAAAGTAAAGAGAACAATGGTTAAACATAACATGACATTTCATATAGGTAAAATAGAATAAGATACTTCAAGCAAAGCAGAGCAAGACATTTTAAGCAAAGGAAGACAAGAGCTCCCAGTTCTTGGGGAAAACCTGCACAGCCTGTTAACCTACATACAGACGGCGAGGTTGTCCGTCGATATCTGTGGGTGCTCCCTTTTTATATCATTTTGTGGGCTCCTTTGCACGCTACATCTACCTACGTATGCTACCCAAAAGCTTCGTCTGCAGATTTTACCAGACATTTCGTCATTTACCCACTTAATGCTGACAATGGACTGGGTGAAAAGGTCAGTCTCTCAGGCCAATCGCTTATCGTAAGTTCCATAGAGCAAGCAGAAAATAATGGGTATTGTACAGGAATTCAATATATTCATGTATAAAATCTCCTCAGTTCTCCTAACTTGACGCTCTGCGGTTGCCACTTCCTTAAAAGCGGGAAACCTGCCCAGGAAGCAAGTACCAGTCCAGGATGCAGCCTACTGTATGTCGACAGCTTCAGGGGGATGTTGAACTTTGATACCGAGCACGGAGCACTCGGGTAGGGTGGGGGCTACTAGTTTGGAGCAGAAGGCCTCGCAGACCTGCCTTCAGACTGCTATACACTAAAATTGCAGAGCTATGGTCAATTTAACAAAGAGGCCTACATATTGAACAGAAGGGCCTACACAGGGGTTTTATGCTGGCTGAGTGGTAAGGATGTCTCAGGATAATTATATAGCAACACAGGACTCGCTGGTCAATTTAATACGGCCTACAAATGCGGCTGGCAGGGCAAGGACAAGGGTCTCATACTTCAGGTGTGGACAGAACGGGCCAGGGGCCCCCTGTGATACAAAATCTACCCTCCTTCAAGGCTGTGGCAATGTAATAGACCATTGTGGGCAGAAGGAAGAGGCAATGGTAGTACAACCATACATGCCAACAGACCCGATTCAGCCAGGAAACGTCCAATGTTTTTAAGCTCAAATGGGCTTTATTTGATCTGTCTCCTGTCTACAATATCCTCTTTTTCAATGTAACTCAAAGGGGAAAATCAATACCCCAGTTTTTTTTCAAAATCTCCCTCTTACCAAGTTCAAAATGTTCGCAAGTATAGTACATTGGATCATGGAAGGAAATGGGATAGGGACATGGACTTGGATAACAGAGGACAGGAGAGACATGGAGAGGTGCACCAAACTGACCCTGCAGGGCAGGCATCAGGGTTTGCAGCAGCACAATACACCACACAGGGCATGCAGGACGGGAGTGCAGCACAACAATCCATAGAAAGCAAGAGGGAGGGGACAGGACCATGCACATGGACAACAGAGAACAGAGGGGCAAGAGGCAATGGTAGCTAGCTGACCATAATGGACAGACAGGAGAGAAGGCTGCAGCATAACAGACCATAAAGGGCAGGAGGGACGGATCAGGGGCATTACAATGGAACAGACAAGCCAGGAGGGAGGGAGTAGGGGTCTGCACATGTAAACAGAGGGCTGGGGGCAAGGGGGCAGGGCAGGAGCAGCAAGATGGCCATGGAGGTCAGGCAGGATGGGCACTAGAAGCAAGACACAACATGAAGAGCAACAGTGAGACTGTGATGGCATACACACAGACCATGGAGGGAAGGTGGGAGGGGGTCAGGGGCAGCTAACTGACCACACAGGGAAGGTGGGAGGGGCCATGGCAGCACAGAAGACCATGCATGGCAAGTGGGAGGGTTAGTGGCAGCACAATGGCTATGATGGGCAAGAAGGAGGGTGCAGGGGCATGCACAAAGGACGATGGAGGATAGAAGGGAGGGTCAGGACCTGTGCACAGACAAGAAAGTTCAGGGGAAGGGGCCTCACAACAGACCACACGGGGCAGGCAGGAGGAGCAGTTGCAGCACAACAGACCAGGGAGGGCAGAAGGGTGTGGCAGTACAATGGACCATGTAGGACAGGAGGAAGAGGATAGAGGCATGGCATGTGGACAGGCAGGGTGGAGGTGGCAGGGACAGGTTACAGTCATCTGACAATGCTAGGCAGGTGGGAGGGGAGTGGCAGCTCAACAGAACACTCAGAGTAGATAGGAGTGGCAGGTCCATGGGACATGGTGGGCAAAAAGGATGGAGCAGGGACATGCACAAAGACATCGGAGGGCAGGGGGAAGGAGAATAGGGGCAGCAAGCTAAGCACAGAGTTTAAGCAGGAGGTCAATGATGGGGCATAGAATTGGGCAATGGAGGGCAGGAGGAGTGGACTGGTACATCATACTAAATTGAGGGCAGTGGCAGCACATCAGACCATGCATGGCAGGAGGGAGGAGGCTAGTCCATGGATTCACACAACAGAGGATAGGGAGGAGGGGGATGGGGCAGCAAGCTAACTGTTCAGAGAAGGCGGGTATTAGAAACTTTATTGTTTTTAAAACATTTTGTCTGTGCAAACTACTTAAAATATGAACAAGTATGCAGCATAATCTCACTTTTATTCAGGAAGAAGAAGACGTTAGTGACTGTGACTCCGGGCTCACTTGTCAAAAACACCCCCTGACCCTCCACCCCCTATCGCAAAATGTAATGCCCGTGAAAAGGGTAGGTGAACACAGTGTTATATAGAACATAGTCCTGAGAGCACGATTGAAAATGAAAACTAGATATAGTATATGGTATAAACTCTGCACCAAAAAGTGTGATATAAGATGAACCGGGGCGTAAAATATAATATGCAATACATTGTGCGCAATGACAGATTCATTGGAAAGCGCGGGATAGCACAGGCACTAGCGCGTGCTATGCAATATGCGCCTTGGAGTGTAATATGCACAGGGCAGTGTTGTGTAACCTAACTAGTCTCTAAAGTTGTAATATAAAATATGTGCTGGGGAGTGTAACGTTGCATATGCACTGTGACAAAGATATGGATCCCAAATTGTAATATGTATGGCATAGCACTGTGCGTTATAACATAGGCATCGAGGAAGGAACGTTAGATGGGGCAAAATAACCCGTGCGAAGACAAGTGTGGCATGACATTTTCACGGGGTGGTGTTACAGTGCACATGGGCTAGAGAGTGTCATAGCATATGCACTAGCTAGTGGAATACAATGCAGAGGTGTGTGGCACTCGGCAGGCAATGGTGGGTGTAACACAGCATTGGGCTCTGTCAGGAGCGCGCTGTGACTCGCAAGTGATGCTCGTCCCCTTTCCAGAGAGTAAAATAAAAAGTATTACACATCCGGCAGTGGATGTGTGTTTTATTAACTGTGAGGGGGGTTTCTTGCATAGTTTTGGTCAAATTTTTGTCGAATCCCCTTTGAATGGCTTGGTGTGCATGTGTATTAAATGTGCCCGTCAATAGCTACCCATGTTTGTATAAATAAACGACAAGGGTGTCTACCGGGATTAGGCACGGTAGAGCATCAGACATGTCAGAGCTTCATTAGTGGTGTAAATACATTCCACGTGGATTAATTGCATGCATAGTCGCCTTTTAATGAATATCACGCAAATCGTCATGGTGATAGGTACGTACGGTTTGTCCAGCATGTCCTAGGTGTGTCTATAAATATATATTTTTTAAAAATAATAAAAAACAGTGGCCGGCCCTGGGGAATGGGGTCAAAAAAATATAATTAGGAGACAGGCCCTGGGGGATGGGGTCATCAGGGCCAATAAATTAGAATAAGAAGGGGAACCACACAGCCCCCCTTCTTAAAAAAATAAAATAAATAAAAGACTGGCATCGTGCCGGAGGCCATGCCCCCTCCATGCAGCACTCTGCAAACGCGCCCCCAACAGGCATCTCCAGTATGCGCCAGGGAGCTGCGCTGCAGACAGGTGTTCTGAGGCCAAGCCCCTTTTTACACCTCTCTGCAACGCAGCTCTGTGGCGCTTACTGGAGGTACCTAGTGGTCTAGTGTGACCCTAGGGACCCTTAGGATTCAACGGGACTTAATCTCTCAACTTAGAACAGCCACAGGGCGCGTTTACACAGTGGTGAAGGGAGGGGACGGGGCCTGAGGTGACGTGTGCAAACACGCACCATGGCACGTTTTAAATTGGGGATATAATTTCCCTTCAATACTGAGGGCCCCTGGGGGCTAACTAGCCCACCAAGTGCTTCCAGTAAGCGCCACTGAGCTGCATTGCAGAGAGGTGGTCCAGGCCGTGCCACTTTTTACACCTATCTGCAACGCAGCTCTGTGGCACTTACTGGAGGTACCTAGTGGGCTAGTTGAACCCTAGGGACCCTCAGGACTCAAATGAACTTAATCTCCCAACTAAAAATTGACACAGGGCGTGTTTACACAATGGTGAAAGGAGGGGACGGGGCCTGAGTTAACGTGTGCAAAAACGCCCTGTGGCCTGTTTTAAGAGGTAGTTTTAATCCCCATGCCCTATTATATACTAGGGGCTTATAGAGGAGGTAAGGCTAATCACAGGGGGACCCCAACACATAATGTTCCCTAGTGTATGTAGGTGTTTTCACTGTATTCTAAGTGTCTTTTAACATAGCACTGGCTCTAGGACTGGTTAGTCAGACTCAGTTACCACCAGTATCCGTCTGAAAAAGTTGAGGGTACAGGATGATTTTGCAACAAGGCTTCTTTCTGCTCTTCTTTTTGTTCTTTCTGCACGTTATCCTTCTTCCTGCACTTATCTTCGTATTTGAGGACTTCTGTTGCTTCTTTCTGCACTTCTTTTGTTTCTTTCTGTGCATTTTTTCTTCTTTCTTCACATGTCCTATCTCTGTAGGCATAGTTAGAAATTAACATTTAAAAAACCTTTGAAATTAACAGAAAAAACCATAGGTTTCAGGCATGTTATAGTTAGGAATTAGCATTTAAAAAACCTCAGAAATTCACTGAAAAAACCATAGGTTTCAGGGGTGTTATAGTTAGCTGGACTTTTCACTTGTACAAAACCATTGAAATTCTCCCGTTATAGTTAGTTCAGCTAACTATAACTCGCGCGCCCGCAATGCACTGCTGATGACGTCACATATTACATCACTCATGACATGGTCAGTGACATCACTCATGACATCACTGATGACATCTCAAATGACATCAATGATGACATCACTGATGACATCATCCTTGTGATAGAGTGGCAGACCTCCTCTCACCCTAATATAACCTTTGATACACACATTCAAAAATAGAGACTAAAATTTTCAAAACAATGGACATACCAATACCAGTTACAACAACCTCTTCCGTAATTCTAAGATCCACATACACATCCACTCATTCACCAACAGTCCAATACAGTCACTCATACATGTACTCACTCATCATATGTACTCATACACCTATACATCCTGTCACACAATGCCACTCATCCATAGAGTTACTCACACACATAGTCACTCATGCTAATAAAGAATCAAACATACATTTACTTGCATATACAGTTATACACACACCACCACACTTACTTCTACGGAAACTTACACATACTTAGTCTTTTAAACAATCCCTAATAGAAACACATACTTATTCATACAGGAACTCTTTCAATCTCTCACTCTCACATATACTCACATATATACACCAATAGTCACATATACTAGTTTAAAACATATGTAGTTACTCATAAAGACACTATTGAGACAGTCATTCACTCACTAACACACCCATACACACACTCATCCACCCATACAGTCCTGCACACATACTGTGTTCAACACATACAAACAGTGAGTAACTCATTCATGCACCTATGCACTACATAATACCCCCACCGAACCATGCAGACACTCAGACTGATACTCAAAAAACCAACTAATAACCTATATAGACACCCATGTAGCTACTCACCAACCCATGCAGCCACTTATACACAAAGTGAGAGACTGATACAGATATTTACATATTTAAACATTACTCACTAAGCCATGTATTCACTATGATACACTTAATCAGTCAGTTACACAATCAATTTTTCAAAAACAAATCATCCATTTAGACACTTATATACCCATTTATTCTTCCATCGACCTTGAGATATACATATATAAAACATATTTAATTTTCAGAATAACACACATTCACTGGATGATGTCATCAGTGATGTCATCAGTGATGTCATTTGAGATGTCATCAGTGATGTCATGAGTGATGTCACTGACCATGTCATGAGTGATGTAATATGTGACGTCATCAGCAGTGCATTGCGGGCGCGCGAGTTATAGTTAGCTGAACTAACTATAACGGGAGAATTTCAATGGTTTTGTACAAGTGAAAAGTCCAGCTAACTATAACACCCCTGAAACCTATGGTTTTTTCAGTGAATATACATATACATACATATACACACACACACACACTTATATTACCTACTTGCAGTCACCAGTAGGTAGTTATAGTTAGGACCTAGTTTCCATAGGAAAAGTATTTTTTAATTTGCCTATTACTTTAGGATTGTTTGACCAGTCTTCTTGAAATTTTCCTTAAAAAGTGTCAAAGTAGGTTCTGTGTGTCATGGAGTGGGGACCGAGAATTAGGGACACAAACAAATGGTGCATTTGTAATGTTAATTCTCATAGGAATACGTTGTCGAACCTACAGCCCGAACCACTGGACGTAATTACACCAAATTTGGCAGAAAGGTCGATGTTGCACAGATTATGCTTTTTGTTATTTTGTGCAAATTCGTCCAGTAGTTTTTAAAAAATGTAAGCCGAAATTTATAGATATATCTCTGGCCGCAGATATTTCGCAGTGGTTTTGAGATTAATTTCGGATGCTTGCGCCATCAGGAATGCTCTGATTGGCTGGACGCAACCTGAACAGAAATTTTCGGCCTCCATTTGATCATTCGGGAACAGTTCCCGAGGCTAAAAATTTGTGTGAAAGCTACCAAAAGGGTTCAGGGTGGAGATATTCTGACCCCATTTTTGAGAAATGGGTATGTTAGTGACACAAGTTATGTGTCCAAAATTGATTTTTTAATTGGGTACGATATTCGCGAAGAAGCCCCGAACACCTGCGTGGCCCCATGTACCATCGCGGGGACGTCATGCATATCGCAACGGCACCGCGAATATTGGTTGAAATATCAAAAAAATATCAGTGAATCATTAAAAGACATTATATTATATTGAGATTCTGATAAATGTTTTTATAGAGTTATTTACATAGTTATTTATCTATTTTGATGGTTTTTTTAAAAAAAAAAATTTTTTATTCCTCATATACCACCAGACGGGGAAGGGCAGTCCAGATGGGGAAGCCCCCTCCCCTCAAGCCCCACCAAAAAAGATACGATTCCGATTTTAGGACCCTCGGGGGAGAGGGGGAGGGGTCTAACCTCTCTGGCATTTTACTGTTTGCTCTGTCCACTCCAACGTTTACTCGCTGAGAGGCCCATTGATGATGTTAGAGATTGAGCCCCAACAGTGCCCAGGTGAAATCATCGGAATACTTCCATCATCTATTCCGCCAGGCCATTAAGGGTGCCCATACCTTTGCTTCACTAGAGGGATCGCAGGCAATATCTGACTCACAGGTGAACATAATATGTTTCAAGCAATCTGAGAAGATAGGTGCCTTCTCGTTTTTCCACGCCCTACATATTTCTCGCCTTGCTAACATCATAATATAGAAAATAAGTTTAGAATCAGTGGCACATATTTGATAATCGTTAACTAACCCAAACAAAATTGTCTTTGGATTTATGGTAAGTTGTACATTTAATACTGCTGCAGTGAATTCACCTAATCTAGCCCAATATTGCGCCAGAGAGGGACAATCCACAAACATATGTATGTCATCAGCGGCGAGTAATCTACAACGAGGGCACCGATGTTCCAGGTTGGTGAATCTTACAAGCTTCTTGGGTGAGATATATACTCTATACAGGGTGAACAGATGGTTCCTTTTAAGTGCAGCTGGCTTAACCACATTATGTAGCATAATAAAGGAATCCTCCCACAACTCCTTAAGATTATTATAATCCAGATCAACCTGTTCGCCCCATATTTTTAAGAGTTCAATCTCCGGAATTTCTTCTGCTCCCATCATAGCCCAATACCAAAATGCCAACTCTCTTTTCCAGGTCCCTTTCTTGTTTACCAGGTCAAAGCTTGGATTAGATGTACAAGACACCGGCGCGAGAGTAGCCCACCAACCCGATAGTTGATAATACTTGAACCTGGTGAGAGAACCCTCCGTCAGGGTATAGAGAGAATCCCAATCAATGAGCTGTGTATCCTTTAGAAGATCTCCCCAATGTGTAATACCGGCCAACCTCAAGGGGCGAGCTAGCTGATCTTTCAAACACTCTGGGGTCCCTGGTGAGTCCCATATCGGGGCCTGGGGAGCAAAATAGGGGATTCCCAACTTTTTCCTGAAAAAAACCCAGTTCTTTTGGGCAGCTAACAGAATCTTCAATCTGACTTTTTTTAAAAACCTGGGCTCACCAAATTTGAACAGAAAGTATTCCTGACCCTGGGGTAGATTGTGTAACAAAGCCTGAAATAGGGAGCCTAAGACAGTAGTGTCTGCCTTATCTGCCAATCGTCTGAAGTTTTTAAGTTGGAACGAGTGACAGTAAATAAGTAAATCTGGAAGGGCAAGGCCCCCAACTTTTAATTTTCTCGTCAATTTTTTCCAAGATATTCTCGGCAGTTTAGAGTTCCAAATGAATGAACCTATTTTTCCCTGCAATTTAGCTATGTCTTTTGGATCAAAAGATAACGGAATAGAGTTAAATAAAAAGGTAATTTTAGGCAAAATAGTCATTTTCACAAGGTTCACTCTGCCAAATATGTTAAGCGGAAGCCCAGACCAACGTTGAAGGAGATGACATATTTCCTTATAAACTCTATCGAAATTTATTTTAGTTGTCTGATTTATATCTTGAACTAGATATATTCCCAGATATCTCATCTTAGGTTTAACAGCCAGATGTTGCTCTACCAAATTCCACTGCATAAGCTCAGTTTTATCTCTGTTTATTTTATAACCAGAGATTGCCCCAAAGTCTTCTGCCCACGCAAAGAGTCTAGGGACGGCCTCTTCTGGGTTCGATGTGAACATTAAGAGATCGTCCGCATAAAGAGCAAACTTCAACTCCAAACTCGCGATATTAAAAGGTTTGAAAGTCGAGTCAGATCTCAACTTAACAACTAAAGGCTCAATATACAAATTAAACAAAAGAGGGGAAAGGGGACATCCCTGTCTAGTGCCACGGAATATGTGTACCCATTCAGTGAGAAAACCATTTACTAAAATTTTGGCTTTGGGACTAGAATATAAGGATCGAATCGAGGCTATAAAGTTCAATGGCATACCAAATGCAGCTAATGTTTCCCAAAGGTAGGGCCAACTAACTTGGTCGAAGGCCTTTGCGGCATCAATGGCCACAATAGTTAGGGGAGACTTTTCATTAGTCGCTACATCTATGGCAGCGATGGCCTGAAATGTAAGTTCATTCAACTGCCTACCCGGCATAAAACCTCTTTGATCACTGTGGACCACTGATTTAATAACCTTGGCCAATCTCGTTGCCAATACGCCTGCAAAAATTTTATAGTCAGAATTCAGCAGCGAGATTGGCCGATAGGATTCAACCATCAGAGGGTCCTTATTAGGTTTTAATAATAGAGTCACTGTTGCCTCGGACCATGTTTGTGGCACAGCCTCGCCGGAGAGGTGTATTTTATTAAATAAAGTTGTAAGGATTGGTACAACTGATTCTGGGTTTATTTGATATGCCTCAACTGGGAGGCCGTCCGGACCCGCTGCTTTGCCTTTTGCCATGCTCTTTAGTTGATTATAAACTTCACCCTCCTTAATTGGTGAACTCAAGGAGACCCTGTCTGCTTCTGTAAGATGTGGTAAGACTAGTTGGTTAAGCCACTTTTCAGCCTTCTCTGAAGAGGAATCTCCTTGTTCTGCATACATCTTTAACATATAATTATGGACCTCTTTTGATATTTCATGGTTGTTGTAGGTCAAAATCCCTGAGTCTTGTAAGATCAAACTCCCAATTTGGTTCTTGGCTCGATCTGTTCTGGCCTTCCAGGCCAGGAAACGACCACACTTCTCCCCATAAGAGAAATTACTTAGTCTACTCGCATTCCATCTTTCCTTAATGGCTTTATCGAGGAGAGCCTGATATTCTGCTTTTAAGGAGTTTAACTCGTTCAGTAGTACATCCAGACTGGGATATTGCATTAGGGAGGCTAATTGAAATTGCTGTTCTTTCAGCTTAATTTTTATAAGGGAGTCCGCTTCTGCTTTCCTTTTGTCCCTATTTCTCTTAATCGTGAGTGTGGTTATTATCGCCCTCATAAAGGGCTTAAAGGCCTCCCATACAATCTGGGCACTTGCTGAACCACAGTTGAATCTAAAATATTCTTCCAGCTGTGTGGATAGTTGTAATTTTACTTCGTCCGTTTGTAATAATGATCTATCAAGAGTCCACCTTCTCGTTTGTACTTCTTTTACGAAATTAACTGTTAATTCTACTGAAGAATGATCCGAGAGTAGAGCGGGAATGTAAGAGGAGGAGACTACTTGGGAAAGAAGCATCTGATCTATCAGAAAAAAATCAATCCGGGAATGATGCCTATATCTATGACTATAAAAAGAATAGTCTCTACCCGTAACATTCCTAGTCCTCCAAATATCCAGTAAATTGAAATCTTTCATAACGTTCTTTAGTTCTAACTTTGTTTTGGGAAGAGAAGCGGCAGTGGCTCTAGAGGTCCTATCCAAGTTTTTATCAAAAACCAAGTTGAAGTCACCCCCCAAAATAATAGGGGCATTTAAATTGAAGAGAGATGACTTCAAATTGGCCAGATGTTCCGGACAGTCCTGATTGGGGCCATAATAAACTGCACAAGTTAGGGAAAAACTATCTACTTTTAACTGAGCGGACAGCCATCTACCTGACGTGTCCGTGTCATGGTTCTCTATTCTAATTTTACTATTTCCTCGAATTAATATCGCTACCCCTCTTGTACTTCCACTTTGACGAGAGCACAGGAGATCCTGAACCCAGCTTTGTTTCTCAAAGGCAATCTTGCATTCTTGAAACTCCAGGTGGGTCTCTTGTAGAAGGCATATATGGGCTCCTGATTTTTTCAGAAATTCGCAGACTCTGTTAAGTTTCCTCCCATCTCTCAATCCATTCACATTCCAGCTGATTATTTTAGTTTTATTTAGAGAATTCATTAGTCCAGAGAGTAGATTTTCTTACACACCAGACGATATCCAGATCTAACTTATATATACAAGGAGTATTAAATAACTTACTACAACTTATGCTGCTGGCTCTATGAGGAAATGTTTTATTTATTTTTTCCACCCACCCTATCCCCCCCCTCCACCACCCACCACCCACAATGAGGAACCCCCCCACAACTACTATGGCGATGATGATCGCCTATTTGAGAGGCCCCGTTTTTCATACAGAACCCACCACTCTCAATTACACATATTTTACTTAGCCAGTGACCCAATAACCTTGTTGCTATTATGTAAACCCTTATATCTACACACACATCTTGTTTATGTTGTATATATATATATTTTTTTTCATTTAGTATATTTTATTTTATACTTGCTTTTTTTTTTTTTTTCAGATATTGTGCATGAATCATAAATGGATGTGTTTTTTTTTTTGTGATATGTCGCTATTATCACTATTATCGCTATTGATGTGATAGACTCTATTGAACCTCCTTCATGCGAGATATAAAGGTATCAACCTCCTGAACGGAGGAAAGGTTGTGCGTCTTATTTCTCCATACCACTCTTAGGGCAGCGGGGAACTTCATCATCACCTGCGCTCCCAGGCTTCTTAACTCGGACATTCGAGAGCCCAATTCCCACTGTCTTTGGGCTGTAGCGCTGCCCACGTCGGAACGTATTAAGTATTTGGCAGAGTTGATGTGCAGTGATGTGTCTTTTAAAGCTCGCCCTAAGATCAACTCCTTAATTGAGAAAGAGAGAAAATTAACCAAGATCTTCCTTGGAGCCTTCCTGTCTGGGTGTTGTCTAAATGGATCTCTATGGGCTCGCTGGATCTCTTTTTCCAGATCAATGTCCGGTCTATCTTTTAAGACCCCCTCCCTCAATAGTTTACAAATCAGAGACTTTACATCACCATTCTCTATTCCTTCAGGGATCCTTAAAAATTTCAAATTGTTTCTTCTGGCGTGGATCTCTAATCTTTCAATAGCGCCTTGAAGAGCCCGATTCTGCATCTGCAGAACAGAGATGGTATCCGAGTGATTTTGAGAGCTTTTTGCTAAATTGTCAACTTTGCTTTCGAGTGCCTCTGTTCTGGTACAAATATCGTCTAGTTTTGACTCTAGGGCCGTACATTTCTCTGAGATTACCTTCTGATTCCCTTCGGAGATCTCAAACCTGGGAAGCAATTTCGCAAATAGGTATTCACGGAGGGAGAAGAGAAGATTCTTCAACTGGTTACCCCCACTAGGGGATTCCTCTGCAGTCTCACTACCACTATAGCATGTATTATCCTCACGAACAGCAGATTGCAATACCCCGTCTAAGTGTCCTCCTGTGTCTGAACTCCCTGGTGACTTACTCAGACCCATGTCAACTTCTGTATCTGGCTCGGATAATAGGGGGGTGAATTTATTTGCTAGGGGGATGATCTCTGCGTGAGGCATCGAAGACATCAAAGGATTATGTGGAGAATGTAAAGAAGTATGATCTTGACTAGTGCCGCTGGAGGGTATAGAACTGCGGAGGGTCTCCTTCTCCATTATTTTAAAATATGATTTCAATGATGGAGTAGTTTTTACAATACTACGCCCACCTTTTCTATCGTCCCCCGACTTGTTCTTCTCCCTCCTGTCTTTTTTCCTGTGCCTAGGTGACTTGGGTGCCACAGTAGGTTCTTGCGAGGACAGTTCTTTCTCAGGAATTGAACGCAATTGGTACCTGTTTCTAGGAGCTAAGGCAGGCCCCTTCCTTTGGCCACCACTGTCTTTCTCCGTCCCTTTTTCCGCAGAGGAATTGCTAGCCGAGGCTATTAAACCCCCCTCCCTCACTCTCGCTATCTCGTGATCTGCAAGCACAGTACTGGGGATAGGCTCTATGCCAGCAGGGTCCATCCCTATGCTTTGAAAAATAGTTTGAGGGTAGATGTACTCAACAGATTGAACATTGAATAAATTCAGATAACAACGTGAGGGGGTGATAGAGAGAGTATCTACAACAACCTGGGAGATCTCACCTGTGGCTGTAGCGGCAATGCTGAGGGTCCGAGTCCAAGGTTCCCCCTTCCCTCGCCTTACCAGCCACAAACGCTGAGCAACGTTGGAGCGGACGTAGAACACCGTACCCCGGGTGTGAGTGGGATAGATCCTCGCAGACGCTGCAGTTACTCTCCTCCACTCCCCAGCGAAACCTCTGCACACGCCCCCACACCGAAATCCTCCCAAGGTCTCTCTGCACCTCTCTTCACTGCGCGCCGACGACGACGCAAGGTGTAACGAGCCGTGGACTGTCATCCGCTGTTTCTCTCCCCCTGGGTCCAAGTGCTCGCCGAAGTCTGTTCCACTCTCCACAGCAGCGCGAGGTATCCGGGGGAAAAGAAGAAAGAGAACCCCCTGTGAGCATAACACACCGGTAGGTAATATGCAGAAAATCAAATCCTCACCGTTCCGTCCTGGGCGAGGAACTCCATGCAGGGGACACGGCTAATTTGAAAAGAAAACCGGGCAGACATCTGACAAAAAGACGGAGCCTCTCACGACCGGCGTCAGCCTGCCGCCATGTTCCTCATATTTTGATGGTTAGAATTACTTCTATACATATCATTTTTGAATGTGGTGGTGGCTATTAAATTCCTGCTTTTGCATTCTGCTTTCACGCCGTATTCACCGGGATCGCGATTACCGATGCCATCACAATAGCCGGCCTCACTGGGGAAAACGGAAAATTGATTTTAGAGATGGTTGTTCTAGAAATACAATAGAAAAACATGATAAAAGTGTTTTAAAAAAAGCATGTATATAGTAATATGTGTAGCACAATGTTTAGAATGGATTTTTTTTGTTAATATTTTTGGATGTGCAGGTGGCCGTTTAATGTCTGCTTTTGTTTTGCAACTTCACAACGTATTCGCAGCGATCGTGACGTTGTCGCGAAGCTACCCAAAAACTAAAAATAAATGATCTTTATAGAGAAAATTATCAATATTTCAGGTACTAGGGTGGCTCTGAAAAGAATCTTTGTGTTGATTGTGTGTACATAATACCGGATACAGAGTTGCAGGTTGCTCAGAAACACCCTGTTGCCTTCGTCTGTAAAGTGCACTACATCATTTCTATAAATTCCATGCATGTCAAAACACAGATTATTGTTATAGATACAGTCTATGCGATGGTCCCTGAGGAATGCATAAAACGTTTTATTAACATGTTTCCGGGCTTGGTCAATCTGTTGACAGAAATGATTTGATCACTTCCATTTCTGTCTTTGGCATATATTAGAGTACACCAAGACAGTGTGAAAGAAAAGCGACATCAGTTCTGCAAAGGTTTCTTTTATTAGGATTTCCCGCCCTACCCCAGTCAGTATGCCTAGGTCATTGCCACCACAGTGCGTAATCTTGAGGTGAGGAGCTCGGCAATCCTCAATGTATATAACCAAAGCCAGCAACTGATGAAACTTTAACCCTCACCGGCCAAACCTAGTAATCTCCACATTTGGCAAATCCAAGTCCCTGTCAACATCTGTTTTTGCAGCCTCTTTAGCCCAATAGACATAGCTGTGACCCAAAATTCACAGTCTAAGCTTTTTCAAGTGAAGGCGCAGTAGCAGTAAGGAGAAGGCTGGAGCTGATTGAGGTAGTTTTCCAAATGAAAAGCAGTTAAAATAGAGGTGATTTCTTTTTTTGTTTTTTAAATATATCTGTAAAAGAAAGTGAATAAAATTAGGTTGTGTAGTGGATGCCTTAGCAAGAAGTCCTATTATTGGCTGATGTTTGAAAAAAGGAAATGTAATACAGATATGGATATGCTTTTGAATCTGTGCAGTAAACCACTCCTGCTGTATCTCATTTAGAAGGAGCATGTTCCTACTAGAACGTGATGTGAACTTGAGACCTTCTGGTTCCACTGGGTTGCTACATACACTGAGCTAAGAGTGTATTGGGGGGGTAGATGTTAAAGAGACAGAACATTTTTTTTTAGTTGAGGAGTTATGACACAATTTAAGTAATGGTAAACTTTACATTTCAAATGCGGACTATGTAAATAACTGTTGTGCAGTATTTAATTAATAAAAAGCTGAAGCTAGATATAGGTTTGTATTCCCGTATTATTTTCGCGATCATCGTGAAAACATCGCAAACACATGCAGAGACAGGAACCTCGTTTTGAATGAGAGGAAAACGGTTAACAGATGCTAACCATTCACAAGCGGAGATGCAATAGTCTAAAATGAAAGACATGATTTCATTTGCTGCCTTTCTCGTGATCATAGAATGGAAAGTTGAAAAAGTTGCCATTTTATAATTTCTTTCTATGAAAGTTGTGTACCATTATTGTGCTTAGTTTTTACAAATTATAACAGTGTCAAAACTATCCAGAAAGAGCTAAAACAACAATATAATCTATGAATTCAATTTACTGGAATGTATATAACTTTTTAATTAATTTAAAAAATGGTATTCGAAATAAAGATGTATATGGGAGCTTGATAAAAAAGAGAATCACAGTGAGGTGAAAAAAATATATCAGATGAACTGTATCTAACAGAGGGTATGTGTTTAAGATGTTAGTACTGTTGAAAGTTACCATGACAAATCCCTTTAAAAATGACAGTTTTAAATGTCGAAGAATCATGTGCAGAACAGACAGATCTATGTTATTTGTATTCTAGGAACTGTAGTAATTTTAGTCACATTATTAAACAGGAGTAGTGTAGTCATGAATAAAACATGAGAAAATGTGCTATGGCTGTATATGAATAAAAAAGTTGTAATACTTGTTAGGTATGTGTTAGGAAGTGTTTGTTAATGTGTTTTTTAACTTACATGACCGGTTTGCATATGCTTAGATGGTGAGATTTGGTTTTTGTGGTTGCAGTTAGTTATATATATGATGAGATTAAAAGATGCAGAGAACTAAATATTTTTGGAAGGATTGCCTGAAGGTTTATATCTATTATGATATATGTTTAAATGGCGATCTATGTTCTTTAAGGCTGTTGAAAATTTCATGTATATGGTGAGGGTGGTGTATTTCTTTAAACATGCTATGTTTAAAATTGAGGAGTATTAATAGTGCAGAATGTTTCTTGAGAGTTCTTGTGGTAGCTTCACTTGGCATGTAACGTTTCTTTGAGAAATGCTGCATATATGTTTTAAAGACACAAGAAATATTTTCAAAATGGTGTAGGTATACCATTAATAAAAAGGTTTGTGCTTTGAAAAAGTGATAATTGTTGTTTTCAGTTTTAGCGACTTACTGATGCATGTGCTCACTGAGTACCAGAGCAATGTATGCTCTTAGAGAGCCATGTATGATATTATATATCAAGTGTGATATCTAGACTTATTCATTCACCCAGGCACCAAACATGCACTCTTCCAATCATTGCAATCACTAGTTATGTACTCATTGAACATCCATGCATTCATCCGATCACCCAGATAGAAGCAATATAGTCATGCGAATACACAGGCACTAACTATGCAGATATGGGACCATTGATGTAGTTCCTACAGACTCAGGAAATCATGCAGGCACTACCTATATTCTGAGGGAATCACCTAGACACGATCTATGCACGTATCTAATCATCCAGGGAGGATTGTTGTACTCAATCACAAACACATGTATTTACACATTTTAGTGAGGAATATGTACTCTTATAGGACCATCTGGTAACCTGTCACACTTTGTTTGCATGTACTCATAAGAATTAGAGAGCTATATGCTGTGATACAGATTATTGTGCAGATTTTTATATGCAGTTCTTCTCAAAATTTAAATCAAACACATCTAAGTAGAAAAGTACTGAAGCACTACATCTACCAGTGACACACTTGTATGGAGGTACAGAAATAGCTCTTATGCTGTGTTTCCGGATTTACAGTATTGAGACACTGTATGTTCTTTTACACTTTGGTTGATGTTTATTTAAACATTTACTACAAAAGGGATAAAGTGGTCTTTTAGCGTGTGTAATTAAGAACTGAGATATGGTGCAGCTGTGTTGTAGGAGATGGTGCTATAATATTAAAAGGTAACTGATAAATTAAGTTTTGTGTTTGGGTTTGGTACATTGAAGTAAGTGCTTGTAGTTATGTAGCTAGGTTCATCAGTACATTTAAAACTGTAACATAACATAAAAACTGTTTTTTATTATGTGTAAGCCAGTAATAAAGTAGTTGGTACATTGGCTAGAATAAAGATTCAAATATATATATATTTCTTTTACAGAACTGTATCTGCATAACTACAGACAGAATGCCAACAAAACCGTGGAGGAAAAGGGAACCGAAGCAACTACAGTGTCTATGCAGAACTAAGGCACAACGGAGCAAAATGAAGGACTAGTGGTGAAAGGAAAAAGAGCTACTGATAAGAGGACAAAGTAATTTCTTAAAAATATATGTGTACATTTCCAAAGATTGCAAAATAATGAAAATAAAATTCAAACTATGAGAAAGAATAACAGGGGACAATAATTATATAACAAGAACAGGAAAGAATGTAACAAAGATGGACACACACTAACCAGGAGACAGAAGCATTTTAATGAAATCAGAGCCAGGATGTAAATCTACTGAGAACTTTGAAAAAAAGGAGAGATGCACTGAAACAAAAAGAACGAGTTGAGAGAGTAGTTGATAAGGCCTTTGCCTTGAAGAGGAAGCTTTTCATTTTGATTATAAATAGAATGAAGACTCTTGACAAAATGATGAATAGAAGTAACTTGTGTACAGTTTTTAGTGGAGAATGCATACATAATTCTAGTACAGAGTCTTTCTTTAATGAAGAAAGCTATCTCCAGGATAATAGATTAGTCCATGCTATTGATTACAGAAGACGATGTTATGAAGTGAAGAATGGCACTCCTGTAGTGAAAGAGGTGATGGTACCTACAAATTTAGAAAAAGTTATTGGAGAACAGGTACAAGGAAGACGGAGTCAGGAAGCTGTATAGAAATAGAATTATAGTCGGGTTGGTAGTATTCGACAGCAATCCACTGATATATTAAGGACATTTCTACATACCTTTCCAAGGCGAAGTTTAAAACACAAAATAAGTGCTTTACAAGGATTGGATCCATGTAAGATTAGAAAGCATATGCATTTGCAGGGACACTTACTAGCTTGTTTATGGAACAAAGTGTGCCAAAGCACCTTTCATCATTCTATGATGTTAGCTGTCCACCACTCAACAATGCAAACTTTAGTTAGGAAGCTGTACTAGGTGCAAATGAATAGAGCACTTTTGCATGGTACTTGGCAGATGTAGAAAAGGTTTGTGATGATGTGCAGTTTCATTTCTTTAGTCCTGAGTAGGATTCTAGAGAAAATGATGAGTTGTTAAGGGAAAGAGTTGCAGAACAGGACTCAGATATTACAGTTGATAGTTTTGAAAAAGAGATTACACAATGTTTAACACAGTGTGGTCTGAAAAAACTAGAGTATGTTTGTATATGTTGTCAACACACTCACTAGAAGATTCAAACACAGACTGTTGACTTGAATTTAAAAAGTAAATATTGATAATTTATGTTACAATAAATTAGAAGATAATAAAATGAACAACACATAGACATAAGATACCAATTTTGTAAGATAATAAAATGCCTGCTAATGTAGAAAAACTATGAAGGGTTAAAAATAAAACAAAATCAACACTTATGATACTTTGCAGCATTGCGAAGGGCTCTTATGGACTGCTCTCCAGCACTCACTACAACTCCACAATCCATGCCGTTTGAAATCATCTGGGAAAAGTGTGGGGCCAAATCTTGAAGTTGAAATTAGACCTCTGAACTGGTGTTGCGGCTGCTATTTAAGTTGAGGGTCCTTCACCCTTGCGTTGCCTTTTTGCTGCTTTTATACTATTGCCAGGGTATGTAAAGCATGGATGTAGTCCCGCAAGAATATTTTTTGTGTACTCCTTGACAATTCCTGTGACATATTGTGCATTGCGTAAATCTGCTCACTATGAACTCTTCTTAAAGAATGTTCAAGATAGATAAATGGGTGTGTTTTTCTTATTCTTTAGTTGAAAAGTGTATTATCCGATGATATTTCTTTGTTTCCCGGGTGACATAATTTTCTGTATTGTTTTTGATTTTTTCTTTTTTTGTGGTTTGGTAAAGTTAAAAAAAGAAATTTTTTTTTTATGGTAACAAAAATGGCAACTAGGACAGGAAGAATTCCAAAAATGTTAATTGAGACATGTGGAATAAACAAAAAAGGGGAGTTTATTTTAGCATGTGTGATTTTTTTCAGCATTGGAATAGCTGTAACACACTGCTCACCAGCACTTATAACAACACTACTGTCCATGCAAAACGTGGCTATTCTTGAAAACTCTGGAGCCATATCTGTTGTTGTAGTTTGCACCTCTGAAGGAACTTTCTGGCCAGAATTGTTACTGCTGCCACTGATGTAGATGGTACTCAAGTTTCCCTCTGCAAGATCGCCAGTTGTAGACTTTTTCTATGATAGGTTTTAAGATGATATGAGATGGACATCGCCCCACATGAATATTTTTTGTCCATCCCTCTTGAGAGGGTCTTGTTACAGATTGTGCATTGCACTAGTTTTGCAGCAATTGTTGATTCCCCATGAGTTTGGGTAACAATGGGTAGAGCGATGGGTGTTTGGTAGTTATGTTCTATTCATGAATTCAGATGTTGAAAGTTATTTTTTGAAACAGTTGTTTTTTTACAAATGGGTTGTTAAAATAAAGTTAAACCAATATGTTGCTAAACAGCCAGACTCAAACTTTGTGTAAGATATGTCTATATATCTGTTTTACACTTTGTCATTTGTATTCATAACTACTGATGTCATTGCAACCTCCGGTGTTGCTGTGAAGAAGGAAAATGCTTTTTTGATGTAGTTAGTTCAACAAATGAATACAAAGGGTTAAGCTAAATTAGTATCTTACGAAATAGCTACACTGAAACTTTAGGTAAAATATGTCTATATATATGTTTTACACTTTGTCAAAAACACCCGGTATGCGCTGTGTGTCCTTGGCAATTGCACTCATAGAACCAGACAGGCAAGTGAATTTGTATTTTGATATCATGTGCTTTTATGGTCTATTTTATTTAGCTGAATAAAGAATTTTGAACTGAATTGAATCACACAGGCACTACCTATGCAATCCTACAATCACCCAGGCACTACTCATGCACTTACATAATTACCCAGATATTATACACTCACTCACATACCCATATAGCCACTTTCACAACCAATCCCCTACCTATACAGCGACTCACACACCCTCTCATAAAGTTTATAGGTTACAGGTCGGAAATAAAATTAAAAATACCTTTGAAATCCACTGAAAAAGAACAAAGGTTACAGGGACGTTATAGTTAGGTATTTGCATTTAGAAAACCTTAGAAATTCACTGAAGGTTAAAGAGAAGTTCTAGTTAGGCTCAAGTTTCACTCTTACAAAACCAGTAGTAGTTGAGCTAACTATAACTCGTGCCTCTGCAATGCACTGCTTATGACCTCACATATTACATCACTCATGACATGGTCAGTGACATCACTCATGACATCTCAAAGGACATAGCTGTTGACATCACTGATGACATCATCCAGTGACTGTGTGTTTTAAAAGAGTTTATGAGTGTTAAATATATATACCAAGGTGTATTGATGAATCAGTAGTTGTATGAGTGCCTATATGGCTGATTCAATGGGTGCGTGACTGACTTTATAAGTGAGCGATCAGGTGTCTCAGTGAATGTATGGGTGAGTGACTAGGTTGTCTGAATGTCTGTATCAGTCTTTCAGTTGGTGTCTAAGTGGCTGCATGGTTGTGTGAATGGGTATGTGAGTGGCTGAATGGGTGAATGGATATATCAGTGGTATATGGATGAGTAACTGCATATGTGAAAGGCAGTATAGGTGAGTGTTGGAGTAAATGAGTGACTGTATGTGTGAGTGAGTGATTGTGAGAGTGGCTGTATGGGTGAGTGTGTGCTTGTGTCACTGACTGTATGGGTGAGTGTGGATATGTTAATATCTGTATGAATAATTGAGTGGGGGTGTTTATAACTGTATAGGTGAATAAGCGGCTGTGTAATTGACTCTATGGGTGACTGAATAGGTGTGTGAACTAAGGTGGGCAGTCCTGGACCAGCCTTATATCCCTTCAGATATTTCTGACATCACCAACTTCTTGTTCGAAGAGAACAAAGATGGGTGTATTAGTTACACTGTGATACTAATGGACTCAACGATGACATTCATTGGACTTCTCTTACCAAGAAATGATAACCATCTTCTTACCTTGGTTATAACGTAAGCAAATGGATGAGTCTCCACTGCTATGTCTAAGAAAAGGTAAGCATTGACTTTTCCTACACAGACAAATAAATGTTCTATACCAACCTAGAGAGCAAAAATGCCATCTGTTATAAGCTAGTCATAATGGCATTGTGATATACCTCCCCTTGAGAAAGGCTTGTCGACATCATGAAAATTATTCCTATAAAATAGGAATTGCCACTCACAATCATTTATTTCCTTATAACTCACATTATTTTATAGTATGCTACAATATCGAGGCACACTTTGGAATAAACTTCATGGGATATGCCAAGAAACTACTTGTCCCATCATCCCCCGTCGCATCTATGACTTAGATGTGAGTCACATAGCCAGCGACCTGTCGGTCACAGGACACTCCCTACATCCGTAGGTTAAAAGATGCTGATTGCCAGCGCAGCCTTCTCCTTCTGAGAGACACCAACGTCTGGAGTACCGACAGAGAGGTAGGATGCGCTTTATGTGCCTCTATTTTGACCCGTTAACTTTTCAGTGAAGACCCGCAATAACGCTCTGATTAAAGGGCTCCCTGTCACAAAAAGAAAACATTTTCTTTAAAATGTTTGTAAATATACGGCTTTATAGCTAATGTGAGCCGACCATTGTGCCCGATTTCTATTCATAACTCTAGTGGGTTCGGTTCTTAGTTTGTTGACCATACAATACACGGTCACAAGTGCCCCAGCGTTAAGTACAGGTTCGATTTGGACGCCTGACATAGGGATGAGCCTGGTGACATCGGTTCGTTCCCAGCTCACATTTGACTGATTCAGGCACATCTTATAGAATGGTCACTTTGAGCCTCACCATGCATTTTGAAGCGGTGATGTTGACTGCATAGATTGAGACTCCTTAACCCGTTTTTAGGCCTCGTCTAGCATTGATGCGCACATGCGCAGCTCGCTTGGCGAGATTTATTGTAAATGAGGAGTTTGAGAAAAGGGCTTGAAGCCCCGCACCTTATTTCCATTGGCTGGCGTCACCGTTTATGTTAAACGGTGGCCTGCCATTGGAAATAGGTGTTTGGGTTGCCTCCCTTTCGTTATTTGTGCCGGCCCACCCGGACTGGCTTGCCTGCTTTGCGTCTGTCGCAAAGCACTTTCTTATCTTTATGGGGCCATGTGTTTCTAATTAGAAACACATGGCCCCATAAAGACAAGAGATCCCCGTGCTCCAGCTGCAGCGCGGTCTTCTTTCACTTTCGGGACCGCGCTTGTTTTAAATGGTGCGGATCGCCGGTAAAAGTGCAATCCCACGTGTTGTGTTAGGCGAAGATACATAAGGTAATATATCTTATATATTAATGTTTTATCCATGCTGTGGTTGCAAAACAGTCCTGACACCCAGAGGCACGGACGTCCCAAGTTTCATGCAAAGTATTACCGAGGGATCATCATTTTTTATTTCCCAAATCCTTCGAGAGGGCACTTCAGTCTAGTGAGTGTGGCCCCTGATGCTGTAGAGGTACGTCACATCCTTAGCTCAACGCTATATTTTGAGAGTGCTTTTCGGAAAGTGGGCCACGCGGAGAAGTGGCAATTTGCGGGCCAAGGAGGCTTTGTATTTAAGTAGCAGCGGCCAGTGTCCCTGTGCATCGCCTGTCACGAATGTGACAGCTGTGCCACGGCACGTCTTGAAGATGGGTATGTTCCACTCACTTGTAATTCAATCTCAATTGGTTAGACTGTCATTATGGGAAAATCAGTGTACATGATAAGTGAAATGGCGCTTCGTTGGAGCTATATTATGTCAATAAAGACTCGTCAAACTTCAGACAACGATTCGGATTTTCTACAAGACAGGGTGACGTCAATGGTAAACACTACCCTTTCCCTCATGTACCGGGCGTTGGCTAGGCAGCTGCTGCAGACCGATGTTATTAGCTGAGAGTTTCACTTTCAGGGCCGGATATTCACTCCGTGCTGCCACCCTCAGGTGCCACAACCAGCCCGGGACCCCCTGTGCCACCCCCGCTCACCAAGGACTCTGGAGACAAGTGGAGCCCAAGAGCCCACAGTCAGGTACAGGCGTACCCCGCGGCGGGGGTGTCTGGGAGGTGGGGTGGAGATGCACTACTGCCCTGGATGAGTCTTCTCGCTGTCCAATGAGGGGCAGCGTCTCAGTGAGTGCTGGCCTCTACTTGTAGGTCAACAAGTGGAGCCCTTAGTCTAGAGGTGCTTTTGCTTTGCATTCTGGGACTTGTAGTGTTCCCAGACTGGACACCGGAGTGCAGAGTAAAAACCAGAAATGGATGAGCCATTCTCAGAAAACTTGACATTTGTGTACCTGCTCATGAATGCTTAGCAAATCATCTGTGGGTCCTAAGGCAAGCAAGGAAAATGAGCCTGCGCCTCCAGGCTCGATAGTACAAGATAGCCGCAATTGGGTGTAGTAGTTCCCTTACAACATGAACCCTTGGTGCTACTTCATTTGCATTCTCACTGACTGAACAAACCGTAGCACCTTCTGAGCATTGCAGATTTGTGCAACATTTAGGTATCTTTTGAACCTATAAGGAGAATGGCGCTTACTGTCTTAGCGCTTAGCTGTCCTTTGCTATTTTAAGCCCCGGGAAAATGAACTGAATTGCTTTGACTCAAAAGTAATAAATATAGAGAAGCTGGACAATTTTGTAACCATGCGTTTATTTGATTTTGTATTTCTAACACAGCTGTACAGCTCATCTTGTTTTGAGTTACTTATCTAGTTCATTTATATAACTTTTTGTTTTTTTATATAGATCACACTACTAACCGCTGTTACAGTGTCTGTGTGGAACAAAGACCGCATTTTCATGTAGGTTATTCTTGCCGTGTCCAATGCAATCAAATGAAGTCCTGGACGTAAATGCACCTTCTGCTACATAGCACATGAATCAGCCCTGCTTACTGAGCATTCCACGTACTTAACACACACTTGTCACTCCACAATAACTGCTCTATGGAGCACTCTCTTGTCATGGACTCCAGCACATGTGCCAGGGAGTCAGGGAAGCAAAATAAAACATTATACATTAAACTCGTTTTCCTATTGAAGGACATCTTTTGCCAATGCAATAGGACTCACATTTGCTAGAGTTTGAGCTGTTGGCATTGTAAATGACAATGACTTCTATTTACATGTTGGTTTTTAAAATATAAAAATGCTTGTTGGATTTGGATTCGGGTTTCTCTTTTTCTCTTTTTTTGTAACACATAGTAACAATAAGAAACTTCACATTAGTATCCCCCCGCTTTAAAGCATTGTTCCTGTTGTAGTCGTATGATCGTTCTCTGTTGAATTCGCACAAGAAAGGGTAATGAATATATTTCATTTTTTCAAGAGCCTTTTTTCCCCCTTTCTGTTTCAGAGCGGTGCCCCCTCCCTGAGCTGCATGCCAGGTTAGGGTGTGGCACTTTCCCCGTAGTATATGCGACAGATATGAAAACATACATTGTTTTTTCTATATATCAATTTATCAAGGTAGGACACAATGTCCAAATGTTTGCAAATATGGCTCTAAACGTATAAATTAAGATGAAGAAAGTATAGTGATATTCGGTAATATTCATCAATGCCTTGTCTGACGCCTCATGGAGGTTTAAGAAATCAGTTAATTTGGGATTTTGTTTTCAAATAGGTATCACCTGTGAATCACCAACACAGACTACAGATCACTGGCTTTGTATCTTAACCTACTTTTTATTATTTTCCACTTTAAATACTGTTATCCACAACTCTGGGTAGTACTTCAATAGTAAGTAGCAGCACGCACTGGTCCTGACAAAAGCAGCAGCACCTTTAGTTAGGGTCACCTGACTGACACATGTAGACCTTTTAGTTCATCACTAACTCACAGGTATATGTGAATCCTGCTAATGCTCTGGTTTTAATCCTGGCCCTAGGACACATTAATAAAGGTAGATCGTCTACCTGGTAGCTACTTTTAACTCACTCTTTTCACTCCATCCAAATTTATTTTGCGCTGCGTACTTTACCCCACCTAGTTTACAACCCATCATTGTTGGATGTAGCATATCCTTCTAATAGGAAACACAAACATCCCTGAGCTCCTCCCTCTCAGAGAAGTGGTTGTAGCCCTTGGCAGGACTAGGTTTTCCCTGTCACGAAGAGAATCCCAATGATGAAGCATGCCACCTATGGCGGGTGAGGGATTTTGTCCTAAGAAAGGGTTTCCGTCAGGCACTTATCAGGCCTATTCTGAATAACCTATACTTTTCCTGTTCTCTTTACTTAGACCTGAGGGTCCCATTTTGTGTATTGATTCATTGTGTGGGGAATGACCCTTGCAGATCTTTAAACTTTTCCCTTGGACCCCATTTCCCCCTTTTGGTGTATGTGTATAGTGCAGTAAGTTTTCCTATACCAAGCTCATCTCTGGATGGCACAGACTCTGTTCCCTGGTCACCATACACACCCGACCCTGGTCATTCCTGGAGAAGAACTATTGGACTTTAAGCATCACCCATTAAGGAAAAAGACCACCTAAACCAACCTTGTGAGAAAAGAACTGCAGACTATTTTGGCTGGGCTCAGTACAAAGACATTCCAGAAAAGTTCAGACTGTTCACAGATGCACAAGTATCTTCAGGAGGGTCATTACCCTTCTTTATCTTTCAGACAAACGCTAATGCCTGCTGATTACAAATACCCAGGGGGGAGATGCTTAAAATAATGAACAGCACTGAGCTCAGCCACAATTCGATCAAAGAAGAACTGCGAGCGATCCGCCTTATGATGATGCAGCACAGATATGTGTTAGACTTAATGACCTGTGATGGAGGGAGGGGTGTGTGCCAAGACGAGTGCATCCTGCTGCACTTTCATTCCAGGGAAAGATATGGACAACTTGCTTTTGACTTTTGGCATCCAAGCACTGCACCATTTACAATGTATGAGGAGGGAGGTGACCCTGAGCAGGAGTGGTTTTCAAATCGGTTCTCCTGGCTACCCTGGTGAATTTCAGAGTTGTGTACATCGCTGTTACCCATTTTCATTGTGTTATTTTTATGTGGGTCCATACAGTTGGGGATTGCCTGCTGTAAAAACGCAGTCCTCAAACCGGGAAAAATGCTTGTGAATTGGAAAGTAGTGGTTATAGAAACTGAGCATAAAGAACAACAGACCCCAAATAAGGTAAATATTAGAAGGAATGATTGGAGAATTTAGTAGAAAACTAGAGGGGGAATGCTAATATGGAAAAAGTCAATGCCGATATGAAAAACAATACATTTATTTATGTGACTTTATTAACAAATTCACCCGTCTTTACCTCCACATCAACCCTGACTCTCAAATACGTATTCAGACAAGCTGTTGTGGCCCATAGGGAACGCCATAGAGCACTGTCAGTCGGAGTGTCTACCATCCGCTGGAGGCGGAAATAACGGGAACTAAAAGTCCCATGGAACAATGCGGGCTGACGCTCGTGACGTCAGCGCGTTTGGCGCAGCGTTGAAGAAAAGGAACATCCGGCATCAGTCGGGTGCCGGTTATTTTGATATCCAGGTCGGAGTGCGGTGCGGACGGAGAGCGGCGTTCTGGTAGGGGTGCTCTGCATCAAACCCTTAGTTCCTAAGCTGACTTGGTACGCACCTTTGTTCTTGGTTACCCCCGTCGAGTCAGGCGGAGGGTATTTTGGTTATACGTTGTCTAAGTTTTTCGCGGCCCCGTTGGATGCCACTTGGAGGTGTGCGGGGTCGCAATTCCGGAAGGATAGTTACATTTGCATATTGCTATCCCGATTTCGAGCCCGCCTTTTGACATTGAAGAGGGCGGTGGGCTGCCGCTAAGTTCTGAGCGAGAGCATCTCGCAACTGTGTGTTGTTGGCAAACCTCTACGAGGGAGGAGGCAAGCATCAGTGATAAAGTTGTCACATCTATATGTGTTGAACATTGCCTCAGAAATATAGATACAGTGAAGTAGGGAGGAACCTTCTAGGGCATTTTGAAGGTACTCATCATCCATTGCCCTGCTGCTTTTATTTGTTCGTTTTTGTAATCACTACAGGGGAGGAAAGGTCACTGCTGGCATACGTCCTTCCCCCCTGTTCCGACAAGAATCCAGAACTCATGGTAGGTCAGGTCGCAGAGGGGTACTACGACAAGGGGGTATGCTTATGACTGCCACACCATAGGCTGACCAGTGTTTTGTCTGTAGGGTTCCAGTTGCCTGGGGATCAGGTCCACCCGGTCTCCTGTTTCCAGAGGGCTTTCTTTCGTTTACAGGTATAAGGGGGAGTTAGGGGGTGAAAGTGATCTAAGACAGCTAGGGATTGATTTAACCGCTGCCTACTGTTCTTTCTCATTACAGATCTCCCTCCCTGCTGTCCCCTTCCTTTCCTTCCCTCGCCTGATCACCCTTCTGTGTCTGTGCTTAATATATCAGACCAAGGGGTTATCGGGAGGTGGACCCCTTACAGCATCGTGCGACTCTGAGGACAACCGGACCTCGACAGAATAACCGGCCACGGATTATTGTCCTCCCAGTCGCACGGTGGGATGGCCACTTTAGAGGAAGTCATAACTGCTTTGGCCTTGTTACAGGCTGAGGTGGTTGCCTCTAGAACAGACACAGCAACACTACAGGCGCAGGTAGACCGCCTGGAACGCAATCCTTTTGATGCGGGCTTACAAAGAGCTACCCCAGTGGCCCCTGTAGTAGTGGAGATTCCCTCGCATGTTCAGTTAGCCACACCCGCAAGATTCAATGGGGATGGGGGGAAATTGCAAGTATTTCTCACCCAGGTCATGTTGCATTTCACTTGTAGGGCAAGAGCGTTCAACACCAATCATGCGAAGGTCGCTTTTCTTCTCTCTTATTTATCTGGGGACGCCGCTCAATGGGCAGTCCCATTGGTGAGAAGAGATGATCAACTCCTTTATGATTGGAATGCCTTTCTGGGGGAATTCGAGAAAACCTTCAATCGCAGAGCAGCCACACTCTCGGCAGACAGAGATCTGCTCGAATTACGACAGGGTAGTAGGGATGTTATCTCCTATCTTAACGACTTCAGGAGACTGATCTCAGAAACCGAGTGGCCAGAAGAGAAGCAATTGGCCATTTTTCATCAAGGGTTAAGCGAACAGATGAAGGACGTGTTGGCTCAGATTGACCCACAACCTGTCACATGCGAAGCTCTCATCAGTCTGGTGTTAAGGTTGGATCATCGCATAAGCGCAAGGAAAGGGGATCACCGACGAAGGGAGAGACCAGTACCTAGTATGGAACCTACCAGAGCTGCGAACCACCAGGTTCCAACACAATCGGAACCCATGGAAATTGGAGCTGTCCGTTCCCCGCTCACATCAGAAGAACGCGAGTACAGGCGGAAGAGAGGCTTATGCTTGTATTGCGGACGGAAGGGACATTTCATACGTGAATGTAGCCTGAGGCCTAAAGGTTCAAGGATGGAGCAGAAAGCGGCGGTAACCAGAACAAACGCCTCGGTGGCGGGAAACGAGTCAGCTTAAAGGAGGAGGAAGGGAATCCTTTGAGCTCCATGTATATCCCTTCATTGGAAGACCTAAAGACCAAGGAAAGACATCATTTCTATGTGGAAGTGTCAAGAATTCCTGTCATACAAGGGAAACACGCCCTTATGTAAACAGGAGAGCTGTTACATAACTCAAGGAAAACACGCCCTTATGTAAACAGGAGAGCTGTTACATAACTCAAGGGAAACACGCCCTTATGTAAACAGGAGAGCTGTTACATAACTCAAGGGAAACACGCCCTTATGTAAACAGGAGAGCTGTTACATAACTCAAGGAAACACGCCCTTATGTAAACAGGAGAGCTGTTACATAACTGAAGGAAAACACGCCCTATAAAGGGAGGAACCGGGAGGTACAACGCTGTCGGATATTGTGTTCACACCGACGTACCTGCTTCGTGAAGAGCAGTGTTCCGGAGTGGTGCTCCAGTAAGGCAAGAACGGAGGTAGGTCGAGTCGTTACTCCCTGGGCCGTGTCTTGCCCCATCGTCACCTGTGAAGGACCCGGAAGCTCTACCGGTCAACCATTGAGCTTCGCTTTTTGACTCGGCTGAGTCCAAGCGCAGTGGCGCTTTTGCTGGTTGGAGTCGTAACTCCCAGCCCGACCAGAGACACAGGGACTGCCAGCTGTAACGCACACCAGGAGGTGTTTGCCGCGTTACAGACTCGGAAGTCCACAGGATCGATCGAGCGGCTGCTCTCGGTTCAGTCTTCTTGCTTGTGATTGGGGTATCGGTGACGCATCACCAGGAGGTGACTCCGCGTCCCGGTGCAGTCTGAGGAAGAGGTTGAGCGGCTGCTCCCTTCAGGTAGAGACCCCGGCTGGGTGTTTCCCTGACTCCTCGATTCTCCCCAACACTCTTCGTGCCCCTCACAGCCTACCGATTGGCATTGTCGGCCATTTCATTTCTGCCCTCTGTTGGCATACGCCGGGACCGGCGTATATGCAGAGGACGGTTAGGACCATCCGTGCTGTGGGCTGGTAACGTACTTAGCCTGGAGGATTCCAGTGACTATAACTTGTTTATTCTTTGTATTATATTTGCCTTCATTAAAACAACTAACCCTTCACTAGTGGTTGCGTCCTCATTGTCGTGTCTGTTAAACGATCCTGAGACGTTCAGGGCGTTACAAAATATCCGACCTTAATAACACTAACTGTCTCCCGGTCGATAACAGACATGGCAACACTTGATGATGTGCTGGCTGCTTTAGCGGCCATGCAAGTTGAAGTGGCTGCCTCTAGGCAAGAAACAGCCGATGTAAAAGCCAGACTGGATGCTATCCAATTGGACCCGCTCACGCCCAGCACCTCCCTCACGAATCAGACCCCTGCGGTAGTAGTGGAAATGCCGGTAGCCATCCCCTTGGCGACACCAGAGAGGTACAGTGGGGATCCTAACACAGTGCAGGTATTCCTCACACAAGTGGCGCTACATTTATCGTGCAAACCAAAGGCGTTCCCCACGAGTCAGGCTCGTGTGGCTTTCCTTATATCCTATTTGGCTGGAAACGCGGCACAATGGGCCGTACCTCTGGTGAGCAGGGACGACCCCCTCTTATGTGATTGGGGTGCTTTTCGCGAGGAATTCCTGAAGGTATTCGACAGAAGGGCTGACTCGTACACGGCGGACCGTGAAATGCTTGAGTTGAGACAGGGATCCAACGACCTGGTGCAGTATCTCAACGCGTTCCGAAGGCTGGTTGCGGAAACCAAGTGGCCTGTTGCTAAACAGACGGCGCTCTTCCATCAAGGGCTGTGCGATGAGCTCAAGGACGCCGTGGCTCATATTGACCCTCAACCCAAGACATGTGAGGGCCTTATCAACCTGGTATTACGGCTGGAACATAGGCTAAGTGAAAGAAAGGGGGATCATGGGAGAAAAGGAAAATCCCTTCCATCCTATGTGACGGTGGGAAGTCCTGAAACTTCCACCGCATCCAAGGGAGAACCCATGGACATCGGCGCAATACGAGCGAGCCTCACAGCCACGGAGAAAGAGTCACGCCGTAAACAAGGATTGTGCCTATATTGTGGCAAAAAAGGCCACTACGTACGTGAATGCCCTGCCAAACCGAAGACGTCACGTTATCGGGCCAACCGGTCGGTAACAGCCGTGGTGGACATACCGGCAGAAAACTAGAGGACTCCAAGACCAGAGAAGGGGCATCACTCATCCATCCCTTCACTTTCCAACTCGGTCACTAAGGGACAACGACACCTGTTTATCACGGTGCACGTGGGAGTGCATGACCAGTGGATACCCGTTGTGGCCATGGTGGATTCAGGGGCCACTGGCATGTTTATGGACCACAACGAGGCATGCAGGCTAGGGCTAGTGCTTCTTCCCAAAGCTGTACCCGAAGACGTCTATGCTGTAGACGGAAGGCGATTGGTGACGGGGCCCATCGGGCAGCACACGGGGGTCCTTCCGATGAGATATGGGTGGAACCATTTGGAACAAATCGATTTTAACATCATCCGAGCGCCCCAATATGGCGTCATATTGGGATTGCCGTGGCTACAGAAACACAACCCCTTTGTGGATTGGCCAACACATCGCATTGAAATGACGTCACCGTATTGCATCCTGCATTGTGGAATAAGAACGGAATCCCTTGACGCAGATGAGAGCGGGAGTCAGACGGTGGCTACAGCGGCAGAAAAAGATGTGGCTCTCCCCCAGGCTTATCACAGTTTTGAGGATGTATTTGATGAGGTGAAGGCGGAAGTGCTACCACCACATAGACAGTTTGACTGCCAGATCGACCTGGTGCCAGGGGCCAGCGTTCCCAGCGGCAGGCTGTATGCCCTGACGGAGCCTGAAAACGTGCATCTCCGGGGGTACCTGGATAAACTCCTCAAGCTAGGATTCATCCGCCCGTCCAAGTCTCCGGCCGCCTCGCCACTCTTCTTCATCCCGAAGGCTAATGGGGAGCTGAGAGCCTGTGTGGACTTTAGGGCATTGAATGCGATAACCATAAAAAATCGGTACCCCTTGCCTCTCATCAGTGTACTTCTGGAACAGGTCAAGAAAGCTCGTATCTACACCAAGTTGGATTTGAAAGGGGCATACCATCTGGTGCGCATGAGGGACGGAGACGAGTGGAAGACCGCCTTTAAGACCAGGTTCGGCCTTTTTGAGTACCTCGTCATGCCGTTCGGTCTGTGCAACGCCCCGGCAGCCTTTCAGTACTTTTTGAATGAGGTATTCAGAGAGGAGTTGGATATCTACGTGGTCGTATATATCGACGACATCCTCATCTATTCGTCCAGTGTGGAGGAGCACGTACACCACGTCAAAGCTGTGCTCCAAAAGCTGAGGGAAAACATGCTGTTTTGTAAACTCAGCAAGTGTGACTTCCACGTCACATCCGTGGAATTCCTCGGAGTGATGCTGAGTCCAGAGGGACAGGAGATGGCAGAACGAAAGATCAAGGCGGTGAAAGAATGGCCGGTGCCCCAAAGCGTGAAGGACGTCCAAAGTTTCATTGGCTTCGCCAACTTTTACAGGCGGTTCATAGATGGATTTTCAGGAGTGGTGGCCCCAATCACACAGCTACTGAGGAAGTCCAAGGAGTTTGTCTGGTCCCCTGAAGCGAACAAAGCCTTTGAGGCCCTGAAAAGCGCCTTTGGTAAGGCGCCGGTGTTGGCTCACCCCGATCCGGATCTCCCCTACGTGGTGGAAGCGGACGCGTCGGATGTGGCGCTGGGGGCTATCTTGTCCCAACGCAACCACGACACAGGGGTGCTTCATCCCGTTGCGTACATGTCCCGCAAACTCAACGACGCCGAACGCAACTACCATATTGCGGAGAAGGAGCTTCTCGCAATCAAGGACGCCTTCACCGAATGGAGGCATTGGTTGATGGGGGCAAGACATGTGGTATCGGTGTACACGGACCATCGGAACCTACAGTTCATGACTGCCACTAGACACCTTTCTCCCAGGCAGCTGCGGTGGATGATCTTCTTTGCGGGGTTCAACTTCCGCATCACATATCGGCCGGGGACGGAAAACCGAAAGGCGGACGCCCTGTCCCGTCAATCTGCAGTTAAGGAACCATTGCCTGCGACCGAGCGTTCCATCATTTCCCCGAGGATGGTATTGGGGGTTATCCAACCGGATACTTTCCTGAGGGGAATAAAGAGAGGGATCAGGTCATTCGCATGGCGGAGGTGGCTCCTCAGTCACAGAGAATGGCAGCTGAAGGACGGGATACCCCTGAAGGGCAGGTGCCTATTGATACCCACGCCTAGGCTAAGGAAACAAGCATTCATCTGGTGCCATGACTCTCCATGCGCAGGTCATTTGGGCTTTGAAAAAACGGTGGCTAGCATGGGACGGCATTTCTGGTGGCCAACCATGAGAGTGGATGTCAGGAGGTGGGGACAGGAGTGTCCTACGTGTGCTACCATGAAGGCCGACCATGGCCGAACCCAAGGGCTCTTACATCCACTTCCAACCCCGGATAGACCATGGGATAGCATATCACTGGACTTCGTGGTGGGCCTACCGGTAGACCAGGGGATGACGGCAATACTGGTGGTGGTGGATTACTTGACGAAAATGGGGCACTTCATCCCCTGCAAGAGAGTCCCTACGGCCGGGGAATTGGCGTCACTACTCCTAAAGAATGTGGTACGACTGCATGGATTACCTGGGGTGATCGTGTCGGACCGGGGGTCGCAGTTTACTGCGCAATTCTGGAAGACTTGGTGCACTGCGCTGCATGTTAAGACCGCCCTGTCCACCAGCTACCACCCTCAAACGGACGGCCAAACCGAGCGCCTGAACCAAACGCTCAAACAGTATCTGCGATGTTTTGTGGACCAGGGCAGGGAAGAATGGGTCGACTTGCTATGGGTTGCAGAGATAGCCTATAACAACGCCACTCACAGCTCCACACAGTCATCTCCGTTCTATAGCAACTATGGCCAACATCCCAGGTTCTTGCCATTTCTATATCCGTTCAGAGAGGACAGGATTCCCGCCACAGCGGACAGGGTGGCACACATAAAAGACACATTGATGCGCTCAAGGGCTGTCCTAATAGAGGCCAAGAGAAGATACAAGGCTGCGGCAGATAGGAAGAGAAGGCCCGGGCCACTGTACCGCACTGGAGACTACGTCTGGATATCCACAAGAAACATGAGGTTTCGAAAGAACAGTGTGTTCCATCCCAAGTACATGGGCCCCTATCGAATTACCAAGTGTATGGGTCCCGTGAACGTGAAGGTGTGCTTGCCCCAGTCATTGCGGATACACCCTGTCTTTCATGTATCATTGCTCAAACCAGCACCCTCCAAGCCGTCTGGGACACCTCGGCCGGTATGCGTGGAGTCGGAGGTGGAGTATGAAGTGTCGGGCATACGGGCGTCCAAATGGCGCAGGGGGAAGCTGTGGTACCTGGTTGCGTGGAAAGGCTATGGCCCGGAGGAGCATTCATGGGAACCGGCTGAAGGGGTTCATGCTCCGCGCTTGGTCTCCTTGTTCCATCGGCGTTTTCCTGCCAGCGCTGGACCCGTGGGGAGCCGCTGAGAGGGAGGATGTACTGTCAAGAATTCCTGTCATACAAGGGAAACACGCCCTTATGTAAACAGGAGAGCTGTTACATAACTCAAGGAAAACACGCCCTTATGTAAACAGGAGAGCTGTTACATAACTCAAGGGAAACACGCCCTTATGTAAACAGGAGAGCTGTTACATAACTCAAGGGAAACTCGCCCTTATGTAAACAGGAGAGCTGTTACATAACTCAAGGAAACACGCCCTTATGTAAACAGGAGAGCTGTTACATAACTCAAGGAAAACACGCCCTATAAAGGGAGGAACCGGGAGGTACAACGCTGTCGGATATTGTGTTCACACCGACGTACCTGCTTCGTGAAGAGCAGTGTTCCGGAGTGGTGCTCCAGTAAGGCAAGAACGGAGGTAGGTCGAGTCGTTACTCCCTGGGCCGTGTCTTGCCCCATCGTCACCTGTGAAGGACCCGGAAGCTCTACCGGTCAACCATTGAGCTTCGCTTTTTGACTCGGCTGAGTCCAAGCGCAGTGGCGCTTTTGCTGGTTGGAGTCGTAACTCCCAGCCCGACCAGAGACACAGGGACTGCCAGCTGTAACGCACACCAGGAGGTGTTTGCCGCGTTACAGACTCGGAAGTCCACAGGATCGATCGAGCGGCTGCTCTCGGTTCAGTCTTCTTGCTTGTGATTGGGGTATCGGTGACGCATCACCAGGAGGTGACTCCGCGTCCCGGTGCAGTCTGAGGAAGAGGTTGAGCGGCTGCTCCCTTCAGGTAGAGACCCCGGCTGGGTGTTTCCCTGACTCCTCGATTCTCCCCAACACTCTTCGTGCCCCTCACAGCCTACCGATTGGCATTGTCGGCCATTTCATTTCTGCCCTCTGTTGGCATACGCCGGGACCGGCGTATATGCAGAGGACGGTTAGGACCATCCGTGCTGTGGGCTGGTAACGTACTTAGCCTGGAGGATTCCAGTGACTATAACTTGTTTATTCTTTGTATTATATTTGCCTTCATTAAAACAACTAACCCTTCACTAGTGGTTGCGTCCTCATTGTCGTGTCTGTTAAACGATCCTGAGACGTTCAGGGCGTTACAGGAAGTACACATTATGGTGCAAGACGTATGGTTGCCAGTCAGAGCGTTAGTGGATTCAGGGGCCACAGGGTGTTTTATGGATCAGAATCAGGTGGTCCGACTCGGACTCACGTTACAGGAGAAGAAGCGGCCGGAGATGGTATTTGCGGTTGATGGCAAGATGTTGGATTCAGGACCCGTGAGATTCCATACGGGACCCTTGTCGGTAAGACAGGGGAAGGAGCATCAGGAGCTGATTTCTTTTAACGTTATTCCGGCACCCCATTACGGAGTAATTCTGGGGTTACCGTGGTTAAGCCTTCACAACCCTATCATCAACTGGTCCGAAAGAACCCTGAGGTTTACATCCGACTATTGTTTGGCAAACTGCACAATTCCCACACAGAACCCTGCTACTTCATTGGCGCTTTGTTACCAAGTGGCTACCGCAGTAGAACAAGCCGTAGCCTTACCAGAGGTATATAAAGAATACGAAGACGTCTTTAATGAGGACAATGCAGAAGAATTGCCGCCACACAGGACGTATGATTGCCAAATAGAACTGATACCGGGAGCGGCCATTCCCGCTGGACGGGTGTATGCGCTAACAGAGCCTGAACATAAATACCTTCGGGAGTATTTGGATAAATATTTGGGCCTGGGGTTTATCAGAGTATCGAAATCTCCCGCTGCATCGCCCCTCTTTTTTATCCCTAAGGCAAACGGAGAACTTCGTGCGTGTGTGGATTTCAGAGCATTAAATGCCATCACCGTGAAGAATCGGTATCCGCTACCGTTAATTAATGTTCTGCTGGAGCAGGTAAAAGAGGCCGTGATCTACACGCGTTTAGACCTGAAAGGGGCGTACCATTTGGTCCGAATGAGAAGTGGGGACGAATGGAAGACCGCATTCAAAACTAGATTCGGGCTCTATGAGTATTTGGTTATGCCCTTTGGGCTGTGCAACGCCCCTGCGGCCTTTCAGTTTTTCCTAAATGATGTCCTTCGCGAATATCTGGACCATTTTGTCATAGTATACATCGATGACATATTGATATACTCCCACGACACAAGAGAACATAATCAACACGTACGAACCATCCTCCAGACACTACGAAGACACCACTTATTTTGCAAGATTAGTAAGTGTGAGTTTGGGGTGACATCGGTGGAATTTCTAGGGGTAAACCTCAATCCATGGGGGCAGGAAATGTCAGAGAGGAAGGTTCTAGCAGTAAAGAAATGGCCTACCCCACACAACCTTAGAGATGTACAGTGTTTCTTAGGGTTTGCCAATTTTTACCGTCGTTTTATCAACCATTTCTCAGAATTAGCAACCCCTCTCACCCAGCTGTTGCGCAAGAAGTCCGTTTTTCTGTGGACTGCAGGTGCCCAAAAAGGTTTTGAAGAACTAAAAGAGGCGTTTTCTACGGCCCCTGTGTTGGCTCATGCGCACCCAGAACATCCCTTCATCGTGGAGGCGGACGCTTCCGACACAGCGTTGGGAGCTGTGTTGTCCCAAAGGCATGGCGAAACAGGGCAATTACATCCGGTGGCGTACATGTCACGAAAATTAAACCCAGCTGAGTGCAATTACAACATTGCGGAAAAAGAGCTACTTGCCATCAAAGACGCCTTCAGTGAATGGAGGCATCATTTAATGGGCGCTAGACATGTGGTGACGGTCTATACCGACCACAGGAACTTACAGTTCATGACGGTGGCTAGACACCTTACACCCCGTCAATTGAGGTGGACTCTCTTCTTCGCGGGATACAACTTTCTGGTTACTTATAGGCCAGGAAAGGAAAACCGAAAGGCAGATGCTTTATCCAGGCAGGCATCCCAGAATGTTCTCCCTATCTCTCCTAAAGGAGCCATCATCAGCCCAGAACATGTTATAGGGGCGACGTGCACGGATCCGTTTTTGAAGAGTGTATCCCGGAACATTAATACCACACAATGGAAGAACTGGCTAAGAAAACATCCTGACTGGAAACTGGTACAAGACATACCCATACGAGGAAAACAGATTCTCCTTCCCATCCGAGCTTTACGTCTTCAAGCATTTAAATGGTGTCATGTTCTACCTATAGCAGGTCACAACGGAAGGGAGAAAACGCTTGATAGGCTCCTGAGGCAATTCTGGTGGCCTACAGTCAGGGAAGATGTGAGCACGTGGATCAAAGAATGCAGAATATGCAGCCAAATGAAGGCCTCACATGCAAAACAAGCAGGATTGCTGCAACCACTACCCACTCCTGACCTCCCATGGGAAAACATTTCAGTGGACTTTATAGTGGGAATGCCTTGTGACCAGGGCTGTACAGTGATAACGGTCATAGTGGACTATTTAACAAAGATGGCACACTTTATAGCCTGTAAGAGGCTGCCCACGTCAGGACAGTTCGCACACCTGCTCTTGGTTAATGTGGTACGTCTACACGGTCTGCCTAGGAGGATTGTTTCCGACAGAGGGGGACAATTCACAGCACATTTCTGGAAGACCTGGTGTTTGGCGTTAGGAATAGAGTCAAACATCTCCACTAGTTTTCACCCCCAAACTGATGGTCAGACAGAAAGGGTTAACCAAACCCTTAAGCAATACTTGCGGTGCTATTCTAGCGCTTCTAAGAATGATTGGGTAGATTTACTCTGGTTGGCGGAGGTAGCGTATAATAGCGCGTTGCATGCTTCCACCAAACTGACGCCCTATTTTTGCTCTTATGGTTTCCATCCAAGGTTTTCGCCTTTCCTTAGTCCTGTGCAAACACAAAAGGTACCGGAGGCGCAGAGTAGACTAGAGCGCATTCACACAACCTTACAGGCGGCAAGAACCAATTTGAGAGAGGCTAAGAGCAGATACAAGGCTTTCGCAGACAAGAGTAGACGGTCTGGTCCAGTCTATAAAGTGGGGGATTATGTATGGTTATCTACACGAAACATTCAGTTCAAGAAGTATAGCATATTCAACCCCAAGTACATAGGGCCCTATCGGGTGGTGAAATTAGTCAATCCGGTAGTGGTGAGGCTGTCTCTGCCTTCTTCTTTGCGGATACATCCTGCTTTTCACGTGTCCCTAGTAAAGCCTGCTCTGGTAGGGCCGAGTAAGACCCCTCCTCCAGTCATTGTAAATAGCGAAGCAGAATACGAAGTGAGAGGAGTTCTTGATTCCAAGATTTATCGCTCTCAGTTGTGGTATTTACTGGCTTGGAAGGGATATGGGGACGAGGAAAACTCTTGGGAACCAGCTACCAGCGTTCACGCCCCTGCTCTGGTAGCCCAGTTCCACAAGAAATATCCTAAGAAAGCATGTTTGTGTCAGTGCTCTTCGGGGGAGGGATGTACTGTTGTGGCCCATAGGGAACGCCATAGAGCACTGTCAGTCGGAGTGTCTACCATCCGCTGGAGGCGGAAATAACGGGAACTAAAAGTCCCATGGAACAATGCGGGCTGACGCTCGTGACGTCAGCGCGTTTGGCGCAGCGTTGAAGAAAAGGAACATCCGGCATCAGTCGGGTGCCGGTTATTTTGATATCCAGGTCGGAGTGCGGTGCGGACGGAGAGCGGCGTTCTGGTAGGGGTGCTCTGCATCAAACCCTTAGTTCCTAAGCTGACTTGGTACGCACCTTTGTTCTTGGTTACCCCCGTCGAGTCAGGCGGAGGGTATTTTGGTTATACGTTGTCTAAGTTTTTCGCGGCCCCGTTGGATGCCACTTGGAGGTGTGCGGGGTCGCAATTCCGGAAGGATAGTTACATTTGCATATTGCTATCCCGATTTCGAGCCCGCCTTTTGACATTGAAGAGGGCGGTGGGCTGCCGCTAAGTTCTGAGCGAGAGCATCTCGCAACTGTGTGTTGTTGGCAAACCTCTACGAGGGAGGAGGCAAGCATCAGTGATAAAGTTGTCACATCTATATGTGTTGAACATTGCCTCAGAAATATAGATACAGTGAAGTAGGGAGGAACCTTCTAGGGCATTTTGAAGGTACTCATCATCCATTGCCCTGCTGCTTTTATTTGTTCGTTTTTGTAATCACTACAGGGGAGGAAAGGTCACTGCTGGCATACGTCCTTCCCCCCTGTTCCGACAAGAATCCAGAACTCATGGTAGGTCAGGTCGCAGAGGGGTACTACGACAAGGGGGTATGCTTATGACTGCCACACCATAGGCTGACCAGTGTTTTGTCTGTAGGGTTCCAGTTGCCTGGGGATCAGGTCCACCCGGTCTCCTGTTTCCAGAGGGCTTTCTTTCGTTTACAGGTATAAGGGGGAGTTAGGGGGTGAAAGTGATCTAAGACAGCTAGGGATTGATTTAACCGCTGCCTACTGTTCTTTCTCATTACAGATCTCCCTCCCTGCTGTCCCCTTCCTTTCCTTCCCTCGCCTGATCACCCTTCTGTGTCTGTGCTTAATATATCAGACCAAGGGGTTATCGGGAGGTGGACCCCTTACAGCATCGTGCGACTCTGAGGACAACCGGACCTCGACACAAGCACTAAGGCCGAGGCCCAAAGTTATTGATTGATATGTCACAGGTGAGATGGCGCATAGCCCACAAACAAATGCATGAACAGGAAACCTTAAATCAATCCCATAGTTAGGTGCAGCAATACTGCAAGGGAGATTGACTCCAATAAAGTACACAAGGCTGGGGGAGGGGTGCACATGCTTTGAAAAACACCATAAAGTCCGATGCCACATGAGTTAGGAACACATAGCCATTCAGGACCTAGCTAGCACACGTAGTGATCACGTGCTTGGCACGTGATCATCTAGACACAATCACCATTGGTTACATTTGTCAACGCACGGTCGAGACCCACCTGTAGTAGCGCTTGCCCATTAACTTATGACTTCAAGGCAGAAAGCAACATTCCTCTCCTTATATGGGATTCTGAATGCTTTTTGACCTAATGAGAGAATGCATATAAAAAACGTGAAAACACAATGTAATTTGAGACAGTCATCAGACCCTGTGCCTGTGGTTGCTCTCCCAGCTGTATTGTTTAATTAAACTAAAATGTTCCTGTTTAGCTTAACGTCTCTTGTTTTTTCAAGGTATTTCATATTCGAGCAACCCAATTAATATTTTTACATATGCATACCTGTAATGAATGCTTTTACGTCTCTTGCAGTGCCTTCAACCTTGAAATTAGAAAGTGGAAATATACATCATCCTTCTTGCTTCCCTTGCCACACTTTCACTTCAATTGATGTGTAAGGATAATCCTTTCTTCATTTCTATTAAGGCAGGCGAATCAGTCTCCCTTTAATTCAAACAACACAACATTCCTCCGATTACGGGAGCCCCAGATCATACCACGCTATAAAACAGCTAGATAAGGAGTAGCAAACTTTTCCCCCGGTAAGACCAATTATCTCGGGTGTATCCACTCCCAAAGAATTACTATCTGAATATGAGGGCAAGTTCTTACAGATCTTTGTTTGCAACCTACCAGCTTATATACAGAACAGCAACGAAATTCTCAATACGTTTTGTGATGTTGCCTGGTCATCAGACTTAATGTTTGTGACAATGGACCAGAGGCTCAGCTAGAGCTTGTGGCGCCCGGGGCTATCCCTCAGATTGCCGCCCCTGGGGGATGGGGTGCTGGGGAATAACGACGGCGAGCACTTGAAAGAGGCCCGAGAGACACGTAGTATCGCCGCTAATAGTTACCTCGATCATGCAAGTTACATGCACATACATGACACGGTCCAAGGCTACACAGTTGAATACACCGGTGACTGGCAGTGACTGGCAGTACAAAAGAGAACACACAGACTGCATGATCTATCTGGGGACTCAGAAAAACCGCATGTGACATTCATCAGAGAGCTGCGTGAACAATTACCTGGTAATCCCCTCAGCACAATGCAAACATGCACATACATGACACTGTTCAGGGATCCATCATCTACAGCTAACAATAAATGACCATTCATCATAGTCCCCCCATTAAAGCAGTGCACTTTGTGATCTGCGTGATACATGTTCTTATCAGCAGGCACTTTAACCCTCTGTGCTTCCTTTCCAGGAGTCAACCCTTCCACTAGACAAAACTCTGATTTCTCTCTAGGTAGAACATTAATCACAAAAGTTATCATGACATTTTTATTGTTTCTGTAAATTGCTGGAGGCCAGGAAGGAGGCAGCAAGTTTTTTTTTAAACCATAATATACTTGCAAACACTACGCACCCACCCGAAATAGGTACCCAGTGCGGTCACACCCTTTCGCACCGCCCTAACCTGCTCAAGGTTCTTGTGACCTCAGTGACAGAGTCAAAGTGACTGGAGCACTGTTGCTCTAAGGTGTGCTGCTTCGTAGGCCTGCCTGCAAAACTGGAGATGAACTCCAGTATGGACGGTGGTGGACAGGCCTTCAAGGTTAACCCACAATTGACACCACTAGGGTACACCTGCTTGTGCTAAGACATCAAGCCTTCGAAGGTCTAAGGACCTGAACCAGGATGGCCGCCATTAGTGGAGCTCCAGTCAGGAGCTCCCGGACAGGGAATGCCGTTTTTGCCCAAAAGCCCTCTTTTTCCTCGTAATTTGCCCCATAATCGACAGCGGACGGCGTGATGACATGACCGATGCCCGGTGGAGCCGCTTGGTTCGGCTAAAGAGGTGTTCGGCCCAGGTTTGTCCCGCAGCCCACACCTACCCAGCCGGACGTCGGATCATGGCATCCCCCGTCCAGCTACTATCATTCCTCCACCCGTCCTATTGACCTCTGAATCGAATTGCCATGGACTGCTGATGTAAGATCAGCTTCGACGAATTGATCTGTAAACGTCGGCAGGCTCCAGATGGCGACCGATTGATCTGGGAACGAGATCCCCAAACCTCCGGGACTCTGAGACGAAATGGCCGATGCCCAGGGGAGCTGCCTGGTTTGGCTATTGAGGAGGCTGGCTCGGGTCCTCCTGCGGCTGTCTCCTACCCTTCGGGACATCGGGACAAGTCAGGCTCTGTCCCGTTACCTCCATTTTTCTCCCCCTGCTGCCTCCCTCACAAATAATTTACGTGGTTCTGATCTTCCTACCAGCCTGGACGCAGCGTTTTCTACCATCGGAATGGCTTCAAAAGGCGGAAGTTTAAACGGGACGAGATTCTTCTCTACGGTACAGTCCCTCTTTCCACCGGGCCGCAACTTCCTGCCTTTCCGATGGTGAGTGCGGCGGCTGTGCTTGCCCCGTTGTACCTGCTTTCCTGCCTGCAGTCTGCCATCCCGGAAAACTTCCCTCCTATCTCACGCTGCTGCCTCGCTATCCACCATGCTGGCAGTATTTGCAGAGGTTCTCTACTTTGATCTTGTCTGCTACGACCTGGGAGCCCTTTACAGGTATGGGGGAGAGAGAGCTACGCTGGGTGGACTGCCACCGCTGAAGCCCCAGGGATCCGGAGCCACTGCATTCTACTGTTCCTGGCCCCCTGCCTTTGATATTGGATCTACTCACCCCCCTTTGACTTACCCTCCTTTTCGGCATTTAAATTTTCACTCCCCGGTCCGAATCGGGGACTTTTTATCCCTCTGACTCTTGACTCGCCAGCCAATTATGCACTTGATAAGAGTAATATGCTGCCTAAAAAAAAAAAGTAAAGGCAAACACTCATAGGGAATGCAAGATTAAGTAAAGCATGTGAAATGTAAGCAGAAACAACATGGTTACCTTAACGATCTCTCACTCACTATTCAGAAATCAGCGAGTGGTTTTACCTGAAAAGTTATAGACATGACTACAGGGTCCTGAAGGGACCCGTTTCAATGTCCATTGCTTATATCCTTACAAAACGTAAGCAGTATGGTATAAAGACCACATCCATAAACACAGAGCCATGGTACACATTTTGTTTTCCAATCCACCCATCAACCAGGTATTGCAGTACCTCCAGGATTGGTACACTTTCCCACCTGGGGACAACAATGCTGTTCAAAGAAAGACGAGAAAACAAAAGTAGCACTTCACTGCAAAGTCTGTAAAGTGAGGCTGATGTGTTTGGATGTAAATAAAACCAATCTGGCCACTTTGCAAACACTCTGTCTTGCTTTATTTAGTTATGTATTTATTTTTCATATTTAAAACCTTCTATTTCTCTCCATCCCACTGCACTTTGGTATAGTAAAATGTCAGAAAAAGGGCATTTCCCACAAGAGTGTTTTTCTTTTTTGGATCCATTTCACAGGGAAGCAACTAAATGAAAGAAGGAAAGAGGTTGTGAACCGTTTCTTCAAGTCACGGTTTTTTTGTAAGTGAGGAGCAAGACAGAAAGAGAGGGAAAAATAGGAAGAGAGGGGGTGACAGCTGCCAGCACAAAAAAGAAGAGGACATTGTCCGTGTCTTCTCTGGGCAGTAAGGAAGAGACAGAATCGTTTTCCTTCACTGCCCGTCCCGAACGTCCACGAAAGGGAGCCGAGCCTTATCTGAATGCCTTTGTCCACCCCCAAAACAGTGCCGCCTGGTATAGTTGAGCTAGAACTGAATTCGTAGACCGGACTGGCGGTAGCGGGCACCGGGCAATCCCCTGGTGCGCCGCACGGGTGGGGGCCGGTTTTGGGCCCCTGGGGCAGTTTTTGTTGCAGGGCCGTTTTTGCAGTAAAATCGACCCTTTAACAAAATCGGCCGTAAACCAGCCCTGGCAAAGAGCTCGACGGGGGTAGGGGGATGTGGTGGGGGGGGCTTCCGAGCACTTTGCCAGGGCCGGTTTTGGCTCCCAGTCCGGCCCTGATGTTGAAAGTGGCTCGATACACAGTACCATGTATAGAAAGACCACGGCCTGCAATGGCATCCTACATGCCACCAGTGCTCACCCCAAGTCAGTCATCAATAAAATACCGTTTGGTGAAATGTTAAGCATAGGGCGAATCTGCAGTGGGATTGAGACGTTCATTACCTACATTGCAAATGCCAAACAACGCTTTAAAGCCAGGGGATATGAGGATAGAATCTTGAAAAAAGCTGGGGGAAGGATCAAGCAGGTAGCAAGAGAGAACACCTTGAAAAAAAAAGACCAGATGTGAGAATAAACTGCAGGGTCATGTGACATTCATTACTAAATATACTATGTTTAGTGATGAAATTACAAAATATTGTGGAGGCTTTGGCGCTTAATCACAGAAGTACCTGAAATTAGGGACAGCATAACTAATTAGCTCAAAGCATTCTTTCAGAAAAGTAAAACCATAAGAGATTGGCTCTATTTAAGCTATGTAATCACACCAAAGGGGGGAAGTTCATGGCTTCCAGCCCCCACTAGGGGATTTTTCACATTTCAATAATGTAATGTGTGTAGATTCAGCAAAAATAAGACCAAGGAATTTCATTATAACATCAAAAGAACGTACGTAATTTGCCATTTTATTAATTGCTATACAACATTTGTCACATACATCATTGATTGCGGATGCAACACAATGTAAGTAAACAGCACAGTGAGATCCTTGAAATCTCATTTCCAAGAGCATATCCGGGCCTTAAGGAATAGGGACATGAGATACCCTATGACTTTCCATATGATGGAACATCATGCTGACAATGACGATATATGGGTCCATTGCATTGATCACATACCCCCCAATCCTAGAGGGGGAGATGGGGGGCTGTTTTTAAGGTGAAACGAGGCGGGCTAGATCTGCCGTCTACATAGTGTGGAAATGGGCCTCAACACAGAGGAGGAATTTCATTATTTCTTGTAACAAATATTCCTTCTCCACACTATGGAATTGAGGTTTACCTCCCCGAATTGTGGAAAGGCATTCTGCAAGTCATGAGATACTAAGCACCATGGGTCTGGTGACCTACTGGATTGTAGGTGAGAACTGTTCATGCACATTATGTTTGTACTTGATATATATTCACTGAAAAACCCATAGGTTTCAAGGGCGTTATAGTTAGTTGGACATTTCACTCGTACAAAACCATAGAAATTCCCCCGTTATAGTTAGTTCAGCTAACTATAACTCGCGCGCCCGCAATGCACTGCTGATGACGTCACATATTACATCACTCATGACATGGTCAGTGACATCACTCATGACATCACTCATGACATCTCAAATGACATCACTGATGACATCATCCAGTGAATGTGTGTTTTTCTGAAAATTAAATATGTTTTATATATGTATATCTCAAGGTCGATAGAAGAATAAATGGGTATATAAGTGTCTAAATGGATGATTTTATTGTAAAATTGATTTTATAACTGACTGATTAAGTGTATCTTAGTGAATACATGGGTTAGTGAGTAATGTTTAGATATGTAAATATCTGTATCAGTCTCTTTGTGTGGCTGCATGGGTTGGTGAGTAGCTACATGAGTGTCTATATAGGTTATTAGTTGGTTTTTTGAGTATCAGTATGAGTGTCTGAGTGTCTGTATGGTTCGGTGGGGGTATTACGTAGTACATAGATTAGATGCATGAATGAGTGACTCACTGTTTGTATGTGTTGAAGACAGCATGTGTGCAGGACTGTATGGGTAGATGAGTGTGTGTATGGGTGTGTTAGTGAGTGAATGACTGTCTCAATAGTGTCTTTATGAGTAACTGCATATGTTTTAAACTAGTATATGTGAGAATTGTTGTATATGTGAGAGTGAGAGATTGGAAGAGTTCCTGTATAAATTAGTATGTGTTTCTATAAGTGATTGCTTAAGAGAGTAAATATGTGTAAGTTTTGGTGCGTTAGTTTGAGTCGCGATGGGATTGGACAGAATACGGAGAAGCCGTGAAGGAAGTGATTTGCAAAGCTTAGTTGATTAAGAACTTTGAAAAATAAAAATGATGTACTATGATCCACCTGAGAAAGAGAAAAAATCATGGTTTGGGAAAATTAAAGGCCTATTTAAGAAGGATAAGCCGATTGTGACTAGGGAAGGACAGATACTCCCTCCACCGAAATCGCCTGCATCTTTTATGGTAGCGAAATATGGTTATCATACATGTATCTGGTTAGAAAATTGGGCAAAGTATACCAAAGAGGATGGAGTACTAGCATTTCCAGAAAATGGTTCATTTAGTTTGGCAGTTTTACGAAATTTAAGAGACAGGATGATGAGGTTAGAACCGAAACCCAGACCTACCCAATTCAAGGCTTTGACTGAATGGGAAGAAGAGATGTATGAAAGGGAAAAGCATCGGAGTGGGAGAAGGTATAATTACATGTTTGGTAGACATTGTGGTCAAGAAAGTCATGAAGACAGAATGAGAAGATGGCGGAATGCGAATATGACTGATGGTATGTTTCCTCTGAGAAATGCTGAAGAGAGGAGTGTGGCAGGAAATGTACAGAAAAGAGAAATAACACAGGGTCAGAAGGTTACAGATATGGAGTGAGTGAATCAGAAGATGAAGTGCTGAAAGACATGTTTTATAAAAACCCACCCCCATATCAACCGAATTCCACGTTAATGACGCCGAGTATACCAGCAAAGGAGACTGTAATGAATAAAAATTTTGAGCAAACGCCACCTAATTTGGGGAAAATTAATCCATTTAAAGATTGTGAAATGCCACAACCCGTTAGAACTGGAAATGAAAATTCAGCCGAGTTAGCTAGAACTACATTGGAATTAACTGAGAAAGTTAGAGAGTTAACTAAGAATATGGAAGCTATGACCGTACCTGTAACTATAGGGCCGGTGATGCCTGGCTTTGATAAACAGAAAGATAGTGAGCATTGTTTAACAGTTCCTTGTAATTGTGGTAGGAAAAAGGAAACAGAAAGAAGTGGTTCCGGAGGAAATGAATGGAAGAATATGGCAGGAACATCAGGATTAAGTACTCCTAAAAATGTAACTGTAAATCAAAATCCAGAAGAGTAAGACACTTATAACAACAGAATCAGCAACCGAAACCCCAGAGAGAATAACAGAGAAAATGAGAACCGAGACAACCGCTGTAGGACCCACATCGGAAGAATTAAGTGAATGGTTGAGAAGTTTACAGAGAAAAGATACCGAACCACAACCTTTACATGTAGCAAAATTAAAAGTAACATTAGTAGAGTTAATCGTAGGAACCATTCCCACTGAAAAATTAAAAGTATATCAAGATGAGGAGTTAATGTTCCTCTGCAAAAGTATAACTTGGAGAATGAGAACTTTGCATGAAAAGAGCATGGTCAAAATCTGATAATCAATAGTTTAACATTAAAAATGTACGTTTTTAAACTTTGAGATGAAGAATGAGAGAGACTTATGAAGATTTGCCATATATGAGTATGGACTATGGTACTTGCATTCATGAAGTTTTTTTTTCTGAAGGACAACTGGAAAGGCTCTTGCAGAAGCAATATAGGGGAATTGTTGGCATTTAACACTATACAAATCCGTTATTTGACGTGAAAGGTGGACGCCGAATTACGCCTGCCAGAATTGTCGGTGGGTTCAGGATTAATCTGTGTGTGAACTTCACATTTCACTTTGAATCCTGGTGGGTGGTTCTGAGGTGGAAAAAACTGAATTAACAAGCTTTTGCAATGCAATAGGTCTCGCATTTGCAACAGTTTGAGCATTGTAATTGACAATGCCTTTTATTTATGTGTTGGTTTTTAAAACATAAATAAAAGCCATTATCATTTACAATGCCAATAACAAACTCTCGCAAATGCGAGACCTATTGCATTGCAAATGCTTGCTATATTTCGGTGTTGAGACTCTTTGACAAAGTCAGTATGTCTACCTGAGTACAGCCAGGACCTGCACATGCCAGAAAGCCGTGTCTGGCGGGGGTTGGCTGCTTACAAGTTATTGGACCGTGTGGGGTTTGCTGCCCGTGGGGGTTTGTCTTTACTTTTGGTAAATGGCAGTAAAATATTATTTTACCATTAAAAAACTTTAGAAATCCAATGAAAAGAACAAATGTACAAAACCACTGACCTTCACCAGTTATATTTATCTCACGTAACCATAACTCGTGCCCTTAGGAAATTATAACTCGCAAACTGGTCATTTTTAGACCTTTTGTGTCACAGATGCAAGGATAACACACAAATGGGATAGCATGTCTCTTGGGAGAAGTGTGAGAACACTAGATAAAGGAATTTTGTGGATTTCTTCGAATTCTGGAGGTTTCCATCACAAATGTGAGGAGAAAAAGGTGTGATTTTAGCCATTTTGGAAAAGTTTGAGGTTTGCAGGCCATTGTGAATAACTGAGTGACATCCACGTGTGTTGCTCCACCATGGACTCCTCCTGATGTTCAGTTTTAAAGAAATGTCAGAGATTGTTCTGTCGGAGTCCATCCGTACGCAAGTACAGACCTCTACCGGGTGGTTTTGGCACTACCAGACATAATAGGGCCAAAGAGTAAATACTAATAACAGCTTCAGAACACTGAACCTGTCACTTGGTGGCTGTGAGCCTTAAAGCCACGTCAAGGCATCAACCGCTTTAAAGTCCATTCACACGCCTTTCACGTGCGCCACAAAAATCCATTCAAACCCGCAGCCAAGGGCCCAACACACAACACTCACATCAACAAACTGTCGCCCTTCAAGGGGACATTCTAACACCCACAGGACTCAAACACTAAACACACTGCCATTCAAGCATTTATTAACCAACATACATGCAAACACGATTTCTATGAGAACAAACCTAAGCAAAGCTTTGACTACCTGTTCATGTCCATGTCACCTGCATACCTAATACAGCGAGGGTTCCAGGTGCAGCTTTACTAACAGCTCCCTGTGGCAGCCTGCTCAGGCTCAGAAAGGCTGCCCTTTCATGCTCCCTTAGCCCATTGGCACGACTAAATCCAAGTCCTTCCAGCGTGCATAAGGTAGTCGAGATGTCAAGGAATGCCTGGGCCCATTCTTCAGACAATGTGAACGTATCTACAGGTAACACTGAGGTGGCCATGTTGGGGCAGACTCTGCAGAGTTCCCTAAAGAGAACTTGCAGGAAGACCTTAGAGGTCGGTGGACAAGACACTTCGTCAAAGCAGGAGTCGTGTCCTCCCCAGCGATAGGTGGAGCACATTGACTGAAGCACACCTGTAACTCCACGGATGGAACATCCATCGTGCTCTGATGGAGGGTGAAGGGGGCAAACCAGGACCAGTTTGTAACTATTTACTGGAGTTGGTAAATATGTAATGGCTCAAAAATAAAATTAAGGAAGGAAACCCTCCTTGAATTGTGGCACTTCCTTAGTGGAGAACTGAGGCAGAACAAGGAGTCCTACTATCTAAAGTAACAAAGATCTGTTATTCCAGTGCCAAGAAGCCCAAGGCTTGGCTGAACTGGACCTCCTTTACAAACGCACACTGCGCCGTGCACAGAGATTGAACGGCTGCTTGCTTAGTCAAGTAGCGTCCATGACAAATATGTGTCCCTGCACAGCCATTTAAAGGGACGTCGGCTTCACGGCTCCACTTCAGCCAGTTTGGCAAAACGTCACCTTTGTGAGTTAATAAGTGAAGCACTTTGGAAAATGTAGGTCTGGCTACGATGGACAATGGGACAGTAATCATGACTCTCTTTCCTTGCCTAAAGCATTGCAGATATGCTCGCCCCTTTTCCTCTGTTGCTGTAATGCAGTTCGCATTATATGTTGTCGACTGGAGTCAACATTTTATACCACGTGCAGCTTTTATGACTCGCAATATATGCTAGAAGCGCCTTGTCATTCTTATCCACGCCGTCCAATTATTTTTGTAATCAAGAATACAGTTGGGTTTGTGAAAGTTCTGCCAACTGAGCTCAGATTGTGACTTGAGAAGTGCTCCTATTATGGATTGTCACGAGCACATATACTTCTGTGTATCTAAGAATTGGACTGTGAGCCATTCATTTGAATTCAAAGCCGTGCTCCGAGCCTTTTTGGAATCCTATGCAATGCCTTCGAATCGTACTGTAAGCCACAGTGTCCGTTCGCTCCGCTCGCGGAATTGCTGGACTCCTATATAGAGTTTATAACCTTTATGAAGGCGTGATTGAAGATGCTCCTGTACCATCGTTTCATTAATTCCTAATGTAAAAGAACAAACACCAGGATTTATAATGGAGTCCTTCTCAGTACATACTCTCTGGCTGCATACGTACTCAGTAGAGCATGTGTATCTTGATGAAGCTAGCTGTTGCCCAAACTGTACAAGTAGCCCAATATGACTGTACATGTGGTTTGTGCACTATTCCCATGTACAGTGTAAGGTCCAGACTTTTTTCGCCAAGTGAAGTAAGAATCTACCAGTGTATCCTGGAATGAGGCCAGAGAGTGCCTCCATGCTCCCTCAGAACTGTTTGGCGCACACATTGTTTGGTGCACAATTTCCTCAAGGAAGTCAACATCCAGAAAGAGATGGAAGTAGTCACTAACAAAAAATGTATATTATTGACTTTACATCCAGTGTCTGCAGCAAAAAGGCGAATTTTGGGCTTAACCAAATTGTTGGGCTGCCAAGTGTGCACTCTGCTTGTACTCATTATGAAACCTGCCTGCTCTCTGATGGGCCACACGGTCAATGTGCGAAGAGTCATTACGACAGCCACGCCCATGTTCCTCAGAATCACTGGAAGAAAAGTCATCATGGGATTGAACTCCGCTGGCTGAAGCCTCGCTTCCGGATGGTGCTCCATGGTCGCCTCCCTCCCTCAGATGCTGTCTCAGTATCACATGCTCCTTGTCATCTCTCCTCTGTTGGTGCTTGGGCCTGGGAAGCAGTTACCTAACAAGATGCTATCTCTGTTTTCTATCTAAAACTTTATCTGTCAAATACTATGTCATAGGTAGAATGCAGAGGGGCTCGTAGAAATGTGGGACAGTGTGATGGGAGCCGAAATAAAGTACAAGTGAAAATTAATTACTAAGAATTAACTGAATAAAATGAAACCCTTCTCGCTGTGACCCAAAGAACTTCTTCAAAGAAGCTTAAAGAGACAAAACAGAAAACTATTACTTCACTTTGCAGCATGCGCATTACCACAGCATACATCATGGGGCAAGAAGTGAACCCACTTCACCAATAGTTCTAGTATTGAGCGATTCACATTTTACATCTGCCCACCACAGCACAGGGTAATGTATTACCCCCCTCCAGCCATTGATCAGTTATGTGCCATTCACATTTTGCTCCCATCCCTCCCAGCATACTTGGTGGGGCCAGGGAGGATGCAACTTCACCTCTAGTCCTCCCACTGTGGCATTCACATTCTGCTTCCATTCAGCTCAGGGTAATGTGTGAGCCAACTCCAGGCACTGATCACTTACTGTGTCATTTACATTTTGCTTCCTCCTCTCACAGCACACATTGAGGGGCAAAGGGTGAGTCTAATTCATCCTTATTTCTCCGTTTTTCTTATCCATTGCCCTCCTCTCCTGTATCAACCACATAAAATTAGTTGCCAGGAGGAGGCCTAAGGGCACCGGACAAAAGTGTAACGTAACAAAATGGCCTCCATGTACCTGATTGGGGGTGGGGGGGATTTGAGAGGCAATACTCCTCGAGGGACCGTTTGGCCTCAGGGAGTGGGGAACAGCAAAAATAAACTTCACTGAGGGAGGTCGACCCTTGCCTGGCCGGTTGACGCCCCCAAAAATTCTCAATCCTGGTCCTAGTGGTTTCCAGCTCATAGATCTGCAATGAAACAGAACAAAATGTGAATGCATGCCGCCTTCCCTCCCAACCAGTCATCCAATGCATATATCTGCATTGCTTTCTCCCACCTCACTCCCCTTGTGCTACAGGACTCACCTACCTGCCAGGCAGGGCGGGTGGCTCTTGCTATCCATCACCCTCCATGTCCCATGCTTGACTCGACCTGCTGCCGTGTTCGCATGGAACCCTGGTCTCACCCCTCCTCACAGGCCCTCCATGCATGGTGGCTGTGGCTGACTTCCGTTCCATTTCCTCAATCTGACTCTCCCAGTGGTCCATATAGTGCATCTCCCATCCTACTCTAGTGTCTGCGCACCCTGCTTCCTAAGGGAGGTTACCATTATCCTCCCACTGAGCAGGTATTGGCTGAATTGCTCCTGCAATAAAAAGCTCAATCATTTTCCATTCTGCTGGACAAATATGATACTCCTGAAAAAACATTACCCACGCAACATAATAATAATGAAGAGGCATGTTACATGAAAAATATTATTATTCCTTCCGAAGTACAAGCCGATGTTTTAACCATTAAAAGCTCGCTCAATAAAGAGATGCCTGTGTGAGTTCTGGCCATGATCAGCGTAAATTAAAAAGGTGGAATCCGTCTCATGAAGGGGGCTTTTATGGTGCTTGCTGCTCTAGAAGCTTTTATGGTGCTTGCTGCTCTAGAAGCTTTTATGGTGCTTGCTGCTCTAGAAGCTTTTATGGTGCTGCTCTAGAAGCTTTTATGATGCTTGCTGGTCTGCTTTTATGGTGCTTGCTGCTCTGGAAGCTTTTATAGTGCTTGCTGCTCTAGAAGCTTTTATGGTGCTTGCTGCTCTAGAAGCTTTTATGGTGCTGCTCTAGAAGCTTTTATGGTGCTTGCTGCTCTAGAAGCTTTTATGGTGCTGCTCTAGAAGCTTTTATGATGCTTGCTGGTCTGCTTTTATGGTGCTTGCTGCTCTAGAAGCTTTTATGGTGCTTGCTGCTCTAGAAGCTTTTATGGTGCTGCTCTAGAAGCTTTTATGGTGCTTGCTGCTCTAGAAGCTTTTATGGTGCTGCTCTAGAAGCTTTTATGATGCTTGCTGGTCGGTTTTTCTGGTGCTTGCTGCTCTAGAAGCTTTTATGGTGCTTGCTGCTCTAGAAGCTTTTATGGTGCTGCTCTAGAAGCTTTTATGGTGCTTGCTGCTCTAGAAGCTTTTATGGTGCTGCTCTAGAAGCTTTTATGATGCTTGCTGGTCTGCTTTTATGGTGCTTGCTGCTCTATAAGCTTTTATGGTGCTTGCTGCTCTAGAAGCTTTTATGGTGCTTGCGGGTCTAGACGCTTTTATGGTGCTTGCTGCTCTAGAAGCTTTTATGGTGCTTGTGCTGGAGCAGAGTTTTCTGATGAAAATAAATTGTTTTTTTTTAAAAGCTCCAGTTTGTCTATAAGTCGTGATTAAAATGATTAATCTTTAATGAATAACTATTGGTTTTGTGTGTATATTTTGATTAACCAACCAGATTAACATGAGAAATTACACGTGGGAATGCGTTTGTGTGGCTTACTAATAATGTGCACGTTTTATTAAATAAATGTTGCTGTGTGCTGTTTGTTTAAAGCATAAAACGCTTTTAAAATAATGTGTATTAATGCTTTATTGTGTTGCAAAAGGCTAGATAATTACATACACATAAGGGTATTAGTGGGGTTAACACTGTTTAATCATTGCAATGATTAGTAATGTTGTTTGTGTTTCTTTCGATTAAGATGGTCCATTTCGGCCTACTGAAAAATGGCCGACAATTAAAGCCAGTGCTCGAGTGAAATTGAAGTGCTGAGAGGCCTTGTTGAAAGTCACCTGACCGTGGTTTCTGTCGGAGTTTTGAAAAGTTCCATGATGACAGCGACTCCAGGCAAACATCCAAATGGCCTTGGAGGGAAAGAGAGACACAGAGAACTGTGTGATTACAGCGGAAGTTTTGTAATGGTTCCGAGGAAAGGTTTTGCAGAAGAAACATTTTAGTTTTGAGTTTCCGTCTTCTGTCTTTTTATTTTTGTGATTTTTTCTGAGCAGAGATTTTTTTGCAAATGTATCGATGCTACATCCTTTCCTGCTCGCTCTGCTCAGCGGCTCAACGGAAATCTTGAACATTTTATGTTGCTCTATTTTGTTATATTGCTTATAAATATTGTTAGACTAGAGAGGGTCTAAGGCCACTTCTTCCCAAACCTGCGTTGGTGAGGATCGATGCTGTGAGGACGACGCCTCGAGAGACTTTGCCGAGAGACCTGTCCTGACCCATTTATGACACTTAGCTAGAATAGGTAATTATGAGAATAATGATTTGCTATTGGTGACTTTCTTGACTAATTTTTAGATAAATAATCTTATGTTTGAATTACAGTGTCGGGTGGTTATTTCTTTGTCAATTATTGAATTTCTTATTATGATTATTGTTGTTTAAATCATGATTCAGGACCATATCATTTAGGTCGCATTGGCCTCAGTGTAGATCTAGGGTGTTTAGGAGGTTTCTCACTTCATGGTTGACACTAATAGAGTAATCCGAGTATATGTTAGTGAAATGGGCCCAAGCGTATGATGAGTGCATGTGCGTGTATCTGTGAAATTACTCTATCTGTGGAAGTAGGAAGAATTAGTACGCCCTAATCCGCAACACTTGCTGCAAGCTTTTATGGTGCTTGCGGGTCTAGAAGCGTTTATGGTGCTGCTCTAGAAGCTTTTATGTTGCTTGCTGCTCTAGAAGCTTTTATGGTGCTTGCTGCTCTAGAAGCTTTTATGGTGCTTGCTGCTCTACAAGCTTTTATGGTGCTTACTGGTCTAGAAACTTTTATGGTGCTTGCTGCTCTAGAAGCTTTTATGGTGCTTGCTGCTCTGGAAGCTTTTATGGTGCTTGCGGGTCTAGACGCTTTTATGGTGCTTGCTGCTCTAGAAGCTTTTATGGTGCTTGCTGCTCTAGAAGCTTTTATCGTGCTTGCGGGTCTAGACGCTTTTATGGTGCTTGCTGCTCTAGAAGCTTTTATGGTGCTTGCGGGTCTAGACGCTTTTATGGTGCTTGCTGCTCTAGAAGCTTTTATGGTGCTTACTGGTCTAGAAACTTTTATGGTGCTTGCTGCTCTAGAAGCTTTTATAGTGCTTGCTGCTCTAGAAGCTTTTATGGTGCTTGCTGCTCTAGAAGCTTTTATGGTGCTGCTCTAGAAGCTTTTATGGTGCTTGCTGCTCTAGAAGCTTTTATGGTGCTTGCTGCTCTAGAAGCTTTTATGGTGCTTGCTGCTCTACAAGCTTTTATGGTGCTTACTGGTCTAGAAACTTTTATGGTGCTTGCTGCTCTAGAAGCTTTTATGGTGCTTGCTGCTCTGGAAGCTTTTATGGTGCTTGCGGGTCTAGACGCTTTTATGGTGCTTGCTGCTCTAGAAGCTTTTATGGTGCTTGATGCTCTAGAAGCTTTTATGGTGCTTGCTGCTCTGGAAGCTTTTATGGTGCTTGCTGGTCTGGAAGCTTTTATGGTGCTTGCGGGTCTAGAAGCTTTTATGGTGCTTGCTGCTCTAGAAGCTTTTATGTTGCTTGTTGCTCTAGAAGCTTTTATGGTGCTCGCGGGTCTAGATGCTTTTATGGTGCTTGCTGCTCTAGATGCTTTTATGGTGCTTGCTGGTCTAGAAGCTTTTATGATGCTTGCTGGTCTAGGAGCTTTTATGGTGCTGCTCTATAAGCTTTTATGGTGCTTGCTGCTCTAGAAGCTTTTATGGTGGTTGCTGCTCTAGAAGCTTTTATGGTGCTTGCTGCTCTAGAAGCTTTTATGGTGCTGCTCTAGAAGCTTTTATGATGCTTGCTGGTCTGCTTTTATGGTGCTTGCTGCTCTAGAAGCTTTTATGGTGCTTGCATGGTGCTGCTCTAGAAGCTTTTATGGTGCTTGCTACTCTAGAAGCTTTTATGGTGCTTGCTGCTCTAGAAGCTTTTATGGTGCTTGCTGCTCTACAAGCTTTTATGGTGCTTACTGCTCTAGAAACTTTTATGGTGCTTGCTGCTCTAGAAGCTTTTATGGTGCTTGCTGCTCTGGAAGCTTTTATGGTGCTTGCGGGTCTAGACGCTTTTATGGTGCTTGCTGCTCTAGAAGCTTTTATGGTGCTTGCTGCTCTAGAAGCTTTTATGGTGCTTGCTGCTCTGGAAGCTTTTATGGTGCTTGCTGCTCTGGAAGCTTTTATGGTGCTTGCGGGTCTAGACGCTTTTATGGTCTTTTTGTTGGCAACGGGGACTTTACCAGTGCCACTTTTGGAGTTCTCCCTCACTGGGATAGAATCTCCCTGGCCCTCTGGAACTGTGGCTAACAGTTGTCCATCTTTCCTACCCTGTTTCTTCTTTCTCTTTTGAGGCTTAGCTGCACTAACTGCAGGTTGAGCCCCCCCCCCCCAGGTTTCTTGGGTGAGGTCTGGCATTGGACCAGTACCCCTCTTTGGCCCAGACCAACCTCTAAGTGGTCATTCCCAAGGAGACAATCAAGGGGGAGGTCTTTACTGACTACCACCTTTCTCTATCTAAGGGACCCAGCTATTGCAAGGGGCACTACAGCCACAGGCCTAACAGTGACACCCCCTGAGGCAGCCCTTACTCTTCTTGCTTCCCCTGGGACAGCCCTTACTCTTCTTGTTTCCCCTGGGACATACTGGTGTGGGAGTACCAACCTGTCATGCTTCACAATGTGACCGGCACAGGTATCTCCCAGGGAAGTGGCTGGGATTCCATTCACCAGTAGGTGGTGAAGTGTCTACTCCCCTCTGGAAACTCCAGCTCACCTCTTGGGCCCTCTTTCCAGTTGAAGGCTAGGAGGACTTCCTCATCTGAGGACCCCTCCTCCAAAGCTACACTGGCAACCCCTGGAGCTACACTAGTCACCCCTGGAGCTGTACTAGGGATTTTGTTTTTAGGACAGTTAGGGTCCTTGGTTTGGTGTCCTGCCTTTTGACAGTTGTGACACCATATTCTGTTGGTATCCCAATTCTTACCTTGGTACCTTGTTTTAGTTTGTGAGGTGTCTTTGGGCCCGCCCTCCTGGACAGGTTTTTGGGGGGCTACCTGGGACTCCTTACTTTTATCTTTAAGGGGTTCACTATCTTTCCTTTGGGGAGGCTTTGTAACCCCTTTCTTTTGGTCACCCCCAGTGGACGTCCTAGTTACCCTTGTGTTGACCCAGTGGTCTGCCTTCTTTCCCAACTCTTGGGAAGAAAGTGGACCTAGGTCTACCAGGTACTGATGTAACTTCTCATCAATGCAGTTACTCAATATGTGTTCCTTCATAAACAGTTTGTAAATTCCATTAAAGTCATGCACATTGTTTCCAGTTATCCATCCACCTAGTGTTTTTACTGAGTAGTCTACAAAATCAATCCAGGATTGGTTCTGGGTTTTGTGAGCACCCCTGAATCTAATTCTGTACTCCTCAGTTGGGAGCCCAAACCCTCAATCAGAGTTCTCTTCATGAGGTCATAAGACCCAGCATCTGTCCCAGAAAGGGTCAGCAGTCTGTCTCTGCAGTTAGCAGAGAACAGTTCCCAAACAAGTGCTTCCCAGAAAGTCTTCTTCACCCTTCTGGCTTCACAGGCCCTCTCAAAAGCTGTGAACCACTTGGTGATATCATCACCCTCCTCATATTTAGGGACAATCAATCCCTTTGGAGATTTTAGGATAATAAGATTCCTCTCTATCCTGATTATTTTGATTGCTGCCACCATTGATGGGTGATAAACCCATCTCCTTTCTTTCTTTTTCTAGAGCCAGGAGTCTGGACTCTAGATCCAATCTTTTGTCCAGCCTTGCTAAGAGGCTGTCCTCCACATTGAGGCTGTCCGTAAGGCCCTCACTGGAGCCTGTACCACCTGTGTGGCTTCTAGGTCCCCAGGGGTTGATTCTTGGAGTTAGGGGTATGGAGACCCTTTCCTCCCTATGGATTATTGGGGGTGGGTTACCAGTCCTGTCCTCCTCATCCCTTTTCTCATCTAACTAGTCATCACCATTTTCAGATGGGTGGGCCTGTGCATACTCAGCCAGGAGCTCCTGGAGCTCTTGTTTGGTTGGATGCTGGCCCATTGGTATATTTTTAATTTTACATAAGAACCTTAACTCCTTGAAAGACAAGTGAAGGTAAGGGGTGAGGTCGAGCTTCTCAACCATGTCCTGTATGTCAGGGTTATTTTCACTAATAGCTGGGTTCTGTTTTTGAGACATTCTAACAAAACCTTCTACCCCCTCTACCCTTAGCTAAAGTGACTTTTTATTTTCTAAAATTCTAAAGGTACATAAGCAAGGCCCTAACAAGACTTTTAGTAGTTTGGAAAAAAAATGCCAATTTGAAAAATCAGAATTCTAAAGACAATTTAAGAGTTCTGTTGTGTGATCAGGTGGTAACCAAGTGGTCCAACAAATGCAGTTGTGTATCCCACCGCTGATCCACCAATGTAAGAAACTGGCTCTATATATACTGCACCAAAGTGAGGTACAGTGTGTATAGAGTCCAAGGGTCTCCAGAGATAGGCAGAGGTTAAAGTTAGATAGAACCTTACTCTCTAAAGTGGTAGCTTGGTCGAGCAGTAAGGCAGTATCAGAGGACAGTGTAAAGCATTTGATGTACCCACTCAGTCAACAATTGAATTCACACACTCAGACTGAACTCTGGGCCAATTGTTTTTGTATAAAAATATACTGTTGTTTTATTTCTCGAACCAAGCAAGCCTGGCACAGGTAAGCATATAAATACTATTCAGCTACAAGATGCTGTTGTTGAATACTTTCAAAATACAGTAGAACTTTGTACCAATGCGAGTTTACAGGGGTTGCAATGCAATGCACAAACTTAGTAGACTCAATACATAGGAATCAATAGGCTTTTTCAGAAAAATGCAATTAAATTACTTTTCGGATTACTTTTATTAACACAGTGCTGGATCCTAGATTCAGCACCAGTGCATTTCCTGAAAACAGTTGAGTAAATGCGTTTTAGTTAGTTGTGCGATTTTTAAAGAATATTCTTAGTTTTCAAAAGTCGACATTTCAAAACTTTTTGAGAGAAAAAGTGTCAATGTTATTCTATGAGGAAAAACAGGCTGTCGGTTTCGAGGTAAGTAATCGGTCTTTGGAGTTAGGGTTTTGGGGTTAGATTCAGGGGTCTCCCAGGGTTAGTGATGCACTGTTGTTGCACCCCCCAGTGGCACTAGGGCGGCCGGGTGCAGAGTGTTGAGGCCCAATGTTATCCTATGGAGGATAGGGGGGCTCCGGTTGGTGGCTGCTGGCAAGCAGGCCACGGGGTTGTGGGAGCAAAGCTCCTAGGGTTAAGCTCAGGGCAAGTTGTCGCCCAAGTTAGCACCAAAGGGGCACCCTCAGCGGCACTAGGGCGGCCGGGTGCAGGGTGCTGTTTTGAGGTCGGGTGCCCTGTTGATTTCAATGGAGATTCTCTGGGAAAAAGAAACACTGCAGGCTCGGGGACGAGGATCTTCCAGGAGTGACCACCACTTTGAGGGGTAAGTTGGGATGTTGAGGGTTGGTTAGGCACCGCTGGGTTTGAGCACACAAGGCCGTGGGGTGTCGGGTGCAGGGGTGCCTTGGGACGTCGGATTTTCTTACCCACTCTGGTCGCGGTAGGGGGGTCCTCTGGAATGAGGCTGCCGTCGTCGTCAGGAGGCTTGAGGCAGGTCAGGGGTTGCCGGATCTCGGGTCAGGATCGCCGGGGGGACCTCCTTGTGGTATTTGTCCACTCGAGCTCGGGCCAGATTCGGCGGGTGCAGAGTGTGCGGGATTCGCGGTTCCTGGCTGGCACCAGAAGCTGCAGTTCAAACACGTCCTGTGTTCACGGGAGAAACAACTTGGAAAGTGAAGGCAGGTAGGTCCTCCGGGGTTTTTGAGGTTGCTGTCCGCTGGACACCCGGGGTTATGCAGGAGCAGGTTCGAGGGGAGACAGGCCTGTAGGGCTGGGGCCAAGTCAGTGGGCGTCGTCCTCTTGTTATCTCTGCAAGGCTTCTCGTCCTTCTTCTTCTCTTCTTTTTCTTGTAGTTGCTGGATCTGAGGAAGGAAGGTTGAGGGTGCCCCCTAAATACTAAATTTAGGGGCGTTACAGCTAGGTAAAGGGCAGGGACCACTGGGTCCCTTCCCTGGGGTGGGTACACCCCCTATTCTGCCACTCTCCAGTGGGAGGGGGGCAGGAGCCTGTCCCTGGTTGGCTGAGTCCCCTCATCCTCAAGATGGCGGGGACTCGAGGTTGTGCTTCACCTCGCTTCCCCCACCTGAGGGGTGGAGTTGGCAGAGGTGGGCACACCTTTTATCCTCACTTGTTTTTCCCGCTGGTTCTCCCACCCAAAGTGGGGGGGGGTAGAACCAGTGGGACCAGTTGCTGAAAGCAGCAAATGGTCTGGAGAGGCTCACAAAGGCGGCAGGCCATTGAAGTCTCTCCTTCGTGAACCCTGCCCATCCTGGGGGAGGAGGCTTGGCACCTCGACCCAGGATGTGCATTGTTTCAGGCCCCCGAGAGCAGCGAGCTCTTGACTCAGGGGTCCAGAAAGATATCTGGTGGTGGCAGCCTAAGCAGCCACTCAGTCAGGTCACTAGTAGTTGGTAGAATTTCAGGGGACATCTCTAAGATGCCATCTGTTGTGCATTTTACATTAAATTGTTTAATGTGCTGGGAAGTTTGATACCAAACTTCCCAGTCTTCAGTGTAGCCATTATGGTGCTGTGGAGTTCGTAATGACAAACTCCCAGCACCATATACTCTTAATGGCAGCCCTACACTCACAGTGCCCAGGAATGGACTTGGGCACTGTAGGGGTACAGGGCTCATGCACCTGTACCCTCACCACTGGCATAGGGCACCCAGCTAGAGAGGTGACTGATGTATGCCAGGGCAATGGTTTGTGGGAATGGCACACAGGGATGTGTGCCATGTCGACTCTTCACTTTGTTCTGCACCAAGGCACTCAGTCTGCAAAGGCAGTGTGTGAGTGTCAGGGTGGCACAATAAGTGCTGCAGCCCTTAGAGGCCTTATCTGGTAACAGTGCCCTGGGTACCATTTACCAGGGGCTGACATGTGGCCAGAGATGCCAATTGGGTTTGTTTTTGGGGAAAGAACACAGGCCCTGGGAACCTGATTGGCAGGGACTCAGGGCACACCAAGGAAAAGTGCATCAGTAGTCTGGAAAAAAGTGTGGGGGGTTACTGCAACAGAAACCAACTTTCCTACACACCCCCAAGCAAAACCTCCGGGGATTCCTCCCACAGCTGACACTAGCAGCACATGATGTGAGCAGAGTGCACAGAGGACACAGCAGAGTGGCCCAAATCCATTCACAGTGGTGGAGACACGATCCAAGTAGTGATGGAGAAACAACAAGATGACCCAAATAGCGGCTGCAGCAGACAGGCAAATGGTCAACAGGGGAACAGCTAGACACACTAGACCTCCAGTCCATAGGCACAGACACGGCAAGAACTGGCACACGTGTTTGGGCCGACCGATCTTAAGGTCACTGGTGGGGCTTTGGGTTGCCAGCTTGCTGTACTGTAGATGCTTCTTCAAGTTCTTCTTTAATTTTCAGTTATGTAATGCTTAATAGTTAAAGTCCATTCAGGTAGCACACGCAGGTTCTTCTCATTAAATTTGTCACTAAAATATGTAGTGAATAAAAATGATGATCTGGTTCCAGGTAAATTGGTTAAGTAGATTTATTCAGGATCAGATGTTAAGATGTAAAGCAGAGCCCCACCAGGAGCAGCCTTCCTGCTGCTCAGCCCACCCACCAACTGACTCACACACTCACCAACATTCCACTCACCAACATTCTGTCACCACAGTCACACTGGCTGAGCAGCAGGTATAACAGAGGGCTTTCCAAGCCACTCTAGGCAAAGCCTATGCTTATTATTACCACCCTGTTGAAGCTAGACGAACAGGGCGTCAGAGGGAGCAGCCACGAGGTTCCGGTATGCTTGGGGCAGTTATACGCGGCTCCCGTGTTCAACTAAAGCCTTCTGCCTCCTGAAGGCACTCTAAAATGGCTGCTGAGCATGCGTGGTGTCGATCACTCGTGAGAGATAGAAAGAGGACCACACATCAGTCAGACGTGCATCCTTGTTCCCATCTTCCTCTCCATTGATTGTAGTCGTGGGCGCAGGGCACCCCGTAGGGAGGCAATGCACTCATAGGTCTCTGCGAGCGCCGCTCATCAAATGGAAATGTGCGAGCCGTGCGAACTCTGCGAACACAGAGCCACAAACTAACAATTATCTAAAACATTTAAACAATTCAACCAATGTTTAAACAACACGTTAGGCGTGGGAGTCGCATACATGCAAACATTTTAGGACAGGAACGTGGGAGATTTAAAGTAAAAAATCGGGAGAATGAAAATTCCCCATTGACTTCTATTGTGGAAAATGCAATTTCAGGCGGGAGACAGCTGAAATAAAGCCATTTTTGGCTTGAAAAATCGTTAGTCTCCCACCTGAATCGGGTCTATTGGCCTGTATGTAGTCGCGCAACAACCAGCTATAATCAACAAAAGTCATTAGCATATTTTATTTTATTTGTTGAATTTGTAAGGCACAACAGCTACCCACAGATGGGTTTCCCGGCGCCAGAGAGTACTGGGTGGAATATAAGCAGCTTGGGGAGGTTAATGGTTAAATAGCCAGGTCTTCAGGGATTTGTGGAAGCGGGTGTAGACTGTTTCAGTCTGTATGGCTGGGGGGAGTGAGTTCCAAAGAGAGGGGCCAAGATAGACAAAAGATCTGCTTCCCATCCTTGATAGTTTGAATCTGGGTACAAAGAAGTTCTCATGAGTTGATGAGCGGAGGTGTCGAGCAGGCACGTAGGGGCTGACCAGGGATTGTAGGTACTGTGGGGCCATGCCGGTTTTAATTTTGAACATGTAGCTCAGGGCTTTGAATTTGATACGGTTCGCTAACCTGAGCCAATGTAGGTCCCGTATGTGGCTGAAGATGGAGGTAGCTCTGGGGACCCTGCAAAGGAGTCTTGTCGCAGAGTTTTGTACCATCTGCAACCTTCGAGTCACAGCCTTGATGGACCCAAGGTATAGTATATTTCCATAGTCCAGCCTTGAGGTGACAAGTGCTTGGACCACTGTTCTCTGGGTAGGCTCCGGCAACATCCAGATGATTTTTCAGAGCCACTTCAGAACAGTGAAGCATGTGGCAGTGACCTTGACTGCCTGGTGGTGCATAGTTAGTGAGTGGTCAATGGTTATGCCTAGATTACGGACGTAATCCGACAGCCGCGGTAGTGCTCCCATCTCACTGGGTCAGTAGAGTGGGCCCCATAGATCTTTATTTTTACCAAGGATCAAAACTTCGTTTTTTTCACCGTTTCGTTTTAGATAGTTGGTGCGCATCCATGAGGCTATTTTCCCTAATCCAAGCTGAAGGGGGGATGAAACACCAGTGTTTGCTTTAGAGAGAGAAAAAAATAATCTAGGAGTCGTCAGCGTAGGAAAAGAGAGTTAACCCAGCCCCTTCTGCAATGCCAGCTAAGGGTTTGACATATAAGTTAAAAAGCAAGGGGCTAAGGATGGAGCCCTGGGGCACCCCATAGGGTGAACGATGATTGTCTGAGCTGGTGGTTGTCGAGAAAATTTGGAAGGTACGGTTATCCAAAAAGGAAATGAACCATTTTAAAGCTGTGCCGCAGATGCCGAGTGACTTCAGTGTTTTGACGAGTATTGGGTGAGATACTGTGTCGAACGCCGCCCTTAGGTCTAACAGTATAAGCGCGACAGCATCACCATCATCCAAGTGATGCCGCAGCCGTTCAGTGACCCCCAGTTAAGTAGTTTCTGTGGAGAAACCCGCTTGGAAACCACATTTAGACGGATGGAGAATTGTATTGGTTTCTATGAATTTGAGAAGCATAATCTGAGCCTCCGCAACCTTCCTTCCTGCTATTGAATATAAACCAAGCCCCCCAGATAAATTCAAAATTTGAAAGCACTTCTAGTGAACAAAATCCCGCGCTCTACGCATGCGCCGTGGTCACGGCGCCGACCCATGTAGGAGTTACGAAAGTGATGAACGCATGCGCAGAGTACAGTCACACCCTCATGCGCATGCTCAGTACAGAGTTAGTTCACTGCTCCCCGGTCCACGGCCGAGGGGGCGGGGCGGAGTTGTTTGTACCTGTGAATGCAGAGTGCAGACAGGATGCGGAGAAACACTTCCGGGTCACCTGTGGTTCATGTCCTGTGCATGCGCGGTGGTCATCTTTGTCCCCCTAGGAGCCCGGCAACGCTCTTTTCCCGGCCCTGGCACCGCTCGTGGTCCCGCCCCTGGTACAGCTCGTGGCCCCGCCTCTAGTACAGCTCGTAGCCCCCCCCCCACAGCTCGTGGCCCCGCCCCCGCTCGTGGCCTCCTCTCTGGTACACTTGGCACTCCGTCCTTAGCACAGCTCGTGGCCCCGCCCCCGGCACAGCTCTTGCCTATTGCTTTCTCTTATCTCGGTCCTGCTCGCGGCTTGTCCTGTCTCGGCCACTGAGAGGGGCTCCTGGATCAGCAGAAGGATGCCTCCGCAGTGTCCACAAAAGGTGAGAGATGGCCTGGTCCTGGGCTTTGTGTTTGTAGCCTGAACCCACATATCTGCGGCACAGTGCCCCATCACTGGTCTTTAATTCGACAGAGCTCTCAACTCCAGGGGGTATGACTCAACCTCTAAGATTATACGGTGAGAGATGCTCTGGTCCTGGGGGTTGTAGCGGGCACTCACTAGCATGCAGTCTCAATATTTAAGGGCATCTTGGGTGCTGGAGACTCATAACCTTGGGGTGCTTTGATTAGTAGGAACTTGGTTACTGCTGCCACCGCACATCTGTGCATTATCTCCTCCCCCATCTCCCAGGCCCCACCTTCACCCCTCTCTCCAACAGAACCCCCAATACAGGGTTACATGTGCTGCAGAATGGGCCGTTGTTTCAATTAGTGTCGATTCTGTAAGCTAGAGTGCTTTGATGCCATCTGTGAGCTCGGTGTGTATGAAAACCCAGGCATCAAATAACTAATTTTAATGTCTCTACAGGAAAGAGCTGCTTGCTAGAAGTTGTCTTCACTTTTACTCATGCTATGCTGCACTTCCTGCTGTATTTGCTCCTTAACAACATCTGCATTTGAGGGAACATTTATGATTGTTCATTCCCTAACAAACAAGCCGGGTAAATGAACTTGTCCCACAAAAACACATTCTCACCATTTCAGTGATCGGTGCCAGTCTGTCTGCATCCTAATTAATTTGCATTAATGTATGCATTTTGCCCGTGCTGCATGCTCAACCTGGATTTTTGCCTTTTGCTGGATCCCATATTTTTGCTGCCAGTAGAACTCTGTGCACTTTACCCCTCTTCACCAGAGATAAAGTGCCTGTGCTCCCCCTTTCAGCATCGTGAAATTGGCATTACCCCGATTGATATATCTAACTTACCTATAAGTCCCTAGTTTATGATACAAATGGTGTACTCAGGGCCTGTAAGTTAAATGTCACTAGTGAAGATGCAACACCTCTTGTGCCATCCACTACACTAGTAGTGGAGACCTACTATTTGTAGCCTGGCTGTTGCAGTTTTAAGCATCAAATTTGACCTGTCAAAATAACCCCTTTTGACGCATGAAACCTTTCCTTTTAAATATTTATAAGTCACCCCCAGGTAGGCCTTATTACCCATAAGGCAGGGAACAAGGTATTTAAAGTAGGACATGTAGGAATTTAATGTTAAACATAAGCTCACAGCGAAAAAGCCCCTAAATCTATTTTCCCTGTAGTATGGCTGGCTGTTCCATAGGAAAACACTGGGCTACATTATTACATAGAATAATGCTAATTTCAGCTATGGAGCATCTAGAAAAATAATCAAAACTATTTTTTTATAGTTATTAAAATCCCATTTATTAGTTAAGATTTTTATAAATTTTAAAGAAAAGGTACTTTTTGATAGTTACATTTCCCCCTGCCTAAAACATGTAGAGGCCCGAGCTGCATTTGCTGTCTCACTTCTACCAGCCAGTAATTAGGAGCCAGCAATAGGCTGAACTGATTGGGCTGAGGTGAGCCCTCTGAACCTTACAAAATATGTAGGGTGGGGTTGTGACCATCCTTTATGACATTAAAGTGTCAAATCCTTCTTGTCTGCTGGGGTTTTACATATAACACTTGGGCGCATTTTAAGGAGGCCTCTCCTGTCACAGACAAATGTTCGCAGACATCTGGGCAGGGTCCGTCCTTTGTGCAGCAAACCAGGCAGGCTCCAATCACAGTGGGCTTCTTTTTGATATTATGGTGTCAAATCCTGCTGGAGTGTCAAATCCTGCTTAACAGGTCTGTGGTTTTACATATAACATTTGTATCGCCCATAGGGCACTATTTGACCAAGGACCTTCGATCTCCCGCACTCTGCTATCCCCCTACCACCCTGTGAGAACTTTCTGATCCTCTATTGCCCCTCAGGCCTCAGTACCGAGGATCAGAAAGGTAGACTATGGAGGTCTCTCCTTTGCCTACAATGCGGCTAAACTTAAGAACATCTATCCCCACTCTCTGTGATCAGTCAATTTCAATTTCAAGTCTTTATTGCGATTTTCATCATTAAAGACAACAATTACAATATAACAATTAATGAGGAAAAAAATAAAAATAAAAGAAAATTAGAAATAAACAATAATAAATAATAATAAGGAACCAGATTTGCAGAGATGACATGCACAGCAGTGACACAATAAATATTGAGTTAAAATAACCATTAATCAATAAAATAACAACATAATAAATAGGTATTTCATATTTAAAAATTCATCAGTAATAAAATAGCCATATTATCACATGAGGCGTAATTTATATGCACGTATAATCCATAACCAGTGGAGAAATTTTGCTACAGCAATAATCACAGGTTGTGTGGTGTTAGTTTTGAGACACCGCAAAGCCTCAACACCCGTCTTAAGACCTAAAAGTAAACAGATTGGTTTCAACCAGACCCGTCTAGGAGTTCTGCACTCCGGGCAGATAAATAGGACATGAGCAATACTTTCCCTTTGAGCAGTACAAAAAGGGCAGTCAGGTTTAAGGCCTAGTCGCCATTTGGCTACAAAGCAGTTGATAGGAAGGGATCCCACCCTAAATTGATGATATCGCTTCCTATCTTCTGGAACGATAATGCAGTCCCAGTAGATCTCAAAAGAGGGACTATCCTTTTGGTCCAGAAAGTCCGAGGTTAAAGACGGACCAATACTTGAGCCAAATCTACTTTCCGTAACTACTCGCCAATAAGATTCTTTTAGAATTTTCTTGGGGGGAAAAATATGTAATGTAGGTTCATCCCATAAGCTTGCTAAGCCCATAGCTCGATATAGTAACCTGACTTCGCTCACCCAGGCAATCTTATGCGCCTTATCAACCCCCCTAACATCCAATAATGCACGGCCATATTCACAAAGTTCGGGAGTCACCCAGAGCCGCCTCCAATATGCCACTGGACGATAACGTGCAATATCCTCTAAAAACAAGACCCACAAATCATAATAAAGGGGTATAATGGGGGTGGATGCTGGGAGGCCAGTAATGATACGCAGAAACTTGCTTTGGGCCCGGGTTAATTGGGTAAGATTACTATGACCCCACAGTTCTGCCCCATAAAGAATTGCCAAGCTTATCTTGGCATCATATATTTTAAGGGCTGGTAAGATAGGTCTGGTGTGAGACAGGTGGAGCTCTTTAATTAAAGCGCCCGTTAGTTGGGCATGCTTAGTTAGTACTTGATCTAAATGCGGTTTCCAATTTAGCTTAGACTCAAGAGTGATACCCAGATATGAAAAAACCTCTGTCTGATCTAATTTAACTTTGTTCATAAACACGGTCCCGCCGACGTGTTTAGATTTGTGCAAGACCATGAATTTGGTTTTAGATACATTTACAATAAGCCCATGATCCTTGCAGAAAACTTCAAACACATCAATGGCTTTTTTGAAGGCCCTGTTGAGTTTTAGAAATTAACAAAGTATCATCTGCAAACATCAACAGGGGGATCAACTTGCCATCCAACTTGGGGGCATCAGTAGGAGTATCCTTAAAATAGTTGATCACCCCGTTGATGTATAGGGAAAATAAGGTTGGGGCTAGAACGCACCCTTGGCAAACACCCCTAGCAATTGGAAAATTATCTGTGACATTACCCATATCATTCCACCTAACTTGGGCAAAATTGTCCTCATGTAATTTCATTAAAAGGTTTAAAATATCTAGAGGCATGCCTTGATCTATAAAAACTGACCACATTTTTGCTCAGGGGACTAAATCAAAAGCTGATTTAAGATCAACAAAGGCTGCAAATGTTGCGTCCATTCCGGAGTCTTCCCCCCTGGAGGACAGAGTGCTGGATGGCCATGTCCCAGACAGCACGATCTCCCTTATATATAAAAAACTGATCAACGACAGATCGTGCCTGCTGACTAGTCTCCGCGAGGCCTGGGTTGCCGACGGGCTGGAACTGGACGACGAGGACTGGATTTCCGCGGTGGCCTCTCCGAAGGAGGTGGCCATCCCGGCTCGCCTTCGCTTCGTCCAGCTTAAAATCCTCCACCGGGTTTACGTGACGGGGCCAAGGCTTCTACGTATGGGCTTTGCTGGTGACGGATTGTGTAAGCGTGGCTGTGGTGCCTTGGCAACTTTCATGCATATTCTGTGGGAGTGCCCAAAGGTGGAGCGATTCTGGCGTGGTGTGCATGAGGTCCTGCGTGTGGTGACGCGTGTTGCGCTGTTGCCTGAAGCGAGGAGATGCTTGCTGAATGTGTGGGAACCAAATGACTACTCGGTCCCGCAGACGCGGTGGGTGACTCTGGGATACATGATAGCTAAGCGTGACATTGCCCAATTGTGGGGATCCCAGAGGCCCCCGGCGGTGTTGGCCTGGAAAGAACATATGGATTGGTGTATGTTTCGTGAAAAGGTAGTGTATGTGGCGAGGGGTAAGCCTGGGGCGTGGGTGAAAATCTGGGGCCCCTGGAACGCCTATCGCGGGGGTATTTGTGAGCCGCCACTGCTACCGGCTGCCTCACCAGCTCCGTCCCCCTAGCCGACCCCCTCCCTCAGCCACGGGCACGTGGTTCCCCAGTCCCTGATCTATTCCCATTCCCCTCTTCAGAGTTTGGCTGCTGGTTGGGATCCCCCACTTAAGGAGTACGTGCCGTCACTTTGGCTGCCGGGTTGCCTTGCGGGTGTGGTTTTTTGTGTTGTTCTGTTTTGAAAAAAGGAAACCGTATTGTGGGCTTGGAGTTATGTGGCCTGCGCTATTGATATCTCCTGACTTACCAACCTGCACCGCCAAGAGACTCTTACTGTAGGTATGTCATATGCTTCTGCAACTCTAGCGGCCGGCCGGATGGTTGTAGGCCCATACTTGTAACCTTTTTAAAATGTAATAAACGGTTTCAAAAAAAACAAAGGCTGCAAAAAGCAAACCATCACCCAATAAGACCACCCTCCAGTAAATTAACAAAAACATAAGTACCTGGTCAGTGGTACTAGTGTGACTGCGAAAACCGGCCTGGAGAGGTGAAAGGACTTCCTCCTCTTCGATCCAGCCTTGGATCCTTAGTATAACAAGCCTAGCTATCACCTTCTGTATGCAGTCAATCAGGCTTATAGGTCTGTAGTTACCTGGATCAGAACGTTCACCCTTCTTAAGATCGGAATGGTCTGAGCTCCCTTCCAGGTAAAATGTATGGGTGTGCCTTTGGATATGCAATTTGCTAGGCACAAGATGTACGGTGCCCATAATTCCTTGTCGTGCATAAACAATTCGGCCGGGACCGAGTCTAAACCAGGCGCTCTGCCTTTGGGGAGGGATTTCAAGACATTATTCGACTCATTTAAAGTAAAAACCAGAGGAACTACATCATTAGTTAAAACAGTAATTGATGGACAGCAGTCCTCCGGTACTTCATGAGACGCAAATTGAGATGCGTAATGTGAAACCCACAGATTGGGTGGCACAAAGTTGGTGGGTTCTTCTCTCTTTGAACCCCTTCCCCACCTAATCAAGTCCCAGAAGGAACACATGGAACGTTCTTTGCTGGCAGAGTGGAGGTCCCTCCAGTATTCCTCATCCCATGCTCGTTTGGCTTCGTATTGTGCTTTTTTATAAAATGCACGAGCATTCCTGATCAAGACAATATCTTTAGTTTTTACAGCATCTGACAAGGACCAATATGCACTCCTACAGGATTTCCCATACCACTGGTTCTCCTTTCTGGTTGGTCTGTTGGGTTTAACATGAGTCTGCTTTGTAAAGAAGACACTGAGTTGATTAAAGAATTGGGTATGGATAATATTTATATTACCCAAATCTTCCTCCTGAGCGATAGAATTTTGTAGTGCATAAATAGCCTCGATAGTTAATTTCTTAATAGTTAAAATCTGCTTCTCATTCCCCAAACAATGTACCCATTTAACACGCCTTGAGTCGTTGGTTATAGCTACTTCAACCTTCTTGGAAGGAGGCTCCTGGCATTTGGTTTTTGATAATTGGAAGAAAAGTAGTAGAGGATCATGATCGCTCTCTGCTCTTGCCACCACTTCCATATCCTTAATTCTAGACCAATGTTCTTTGTTAGTCAGTATGTAGTCAATACGACTTTTACGAAGGCCAGTGTTAAATGTAAAGGCCCCTTGCTTATCGGAAACTGATGTGCCATTTATAGCGCGGAGCCCATGGCCAATACAAAGAACCTTAAGCTGTAATGCAGCCTCTGTCCACTTCTTAATTGGCGGTAATGTCAAATGGGGAATATTCCAGGCACTATCCTCATCATACGTGAGGTCAATGTCGTTGGTGTCCAGGGGCTCGAAGCAGGAATTAAAATTACCCGCTACTATGACATAACCATCTCTGCAATACAAGTCTAGGAGCTGGTCCAACTCCTCCACAACCCTTGATGATTTACCGCCGGGTAGTACGTTAAAAACATAAAGATCTTTTTGACCAGGGCACTGGACCAGTACAAGCAAAATATCATTACTTTTGGAATCCAGCTGGGTCAAATGGTATCCGCTGTCCTGTTTAATCCACATTAAAAGACCCCCCTTAGCCCTTCCATGTAGACTAGGAACAGCAGGAACTTAGAAACTAAGATAACCAGGTCTATAATCCAAGCTGGTCGACCATGTTTCCAGCAATAGTATAAAATCCCTATTGTTAAGAAAATTGGACCAATCAGTGGATGCTACCTTATTCCCGAGCCCTGCCACATTCCAAGAAATTAGGGATGAGAGGCCCTTGGACACATCGTAACCTTGGATGGAACTTGGCAAGACTTGTATATCTCCATTGACTTGGACCCCAGATTGGAGTGAACAAGAATCACAATGTGGGTCAGCTCGCGGCGAGACAAACTCACCGGGAGGATCAACAATATGTGTTCCTCGTGGATCTGAGGCTGGACTGTGACCAAGTCAATCGTTGCAGTCTAGTGAGCTCAATACCTCAAATCTATTGCTAGTTGGGATAGGTCTGACATAATTGTCAGGACAAGCGGCTAAATCTCTCCTAATTATTGGAACCTTGGGACAGGAAGGATAGAAATATCCTAGGGGAAGGATATTAACACGATCATGGTGAATAATCAGAGAGCCTGCCTGTCTTAAGATATGTTCAATGAGTATAGGGGATGCGAAATTGACTACTACACAGTCTCCCTCCAGACTCTTTTTGGTACCTCCTATCCAATCCACCCTACGGACCATCTTAAAATTTGTATACAAAGCACCACCCAGCACTGTTCTGGTCTTTAAATGATGTAATACTTTGTTTTTTAGTGAAGACCAGTGTTCCTCCTTCCCATCTGGTATTTTGGGGACATTAGCGAGAATTATAGAATACGGGCACGCCTCTGGGGGGAGATGAAATTTGGGTGTTTCGTAGTGATACAGTGAGTATCTTTTGTAATGGTCCTGGGGATCTCTCTAGCAGAGATAGAATCTCTTTGCTGGGTAGGGTTTGTAGGGACAATAGTTGTCTGAAGTACAATCTGTGCTCCAGATGTATGTACACCAATATCCAAACGATTTACTAAAGGCAATTGCACTGGCACACTATCAAGACATGATGTTGTTTCTTTAGACCCTAGGAGGGAACCCTGTTGGGTTAATATTTGTTTCTCCAAATCTAGTAGTCTAGAATCAATTATCTCAAGTTTGGCCAAAACCGGAGTGATCAAAGCCGTAACGCGCTCCTCCAAGACTACCGCTAATCTAGACACGAAGTCACCCTCTCTAGATATATCAACAGAAGGGATAATCTGAAGGCTTTCTAGTAGGTTGGTAGTAGGATTATCCTGAGGCAAGTGGCTTCTTATTGGTGGACCTTGATCAGTGGTTGTAGCGCTTTTCCTAGCTTGCTTAGCTTTAGATTTGTTACTCATGCTAGCACTAACAGCCTTTCGCTTCCTTTGGGGCTGTTTAGCTCTAGTAGCTGGCTCACCACGTGCCTGCCTAGTACGTGTATTAGGAGGGGAAGGAGACTGGCTAATAGTAGGTGGGCATGAAGTGTGAGTGGAAGTAGCTCTCCTAGGGAGAACCTCATTTGACAGGACAGCTGAACCATAAGACAAGTCAGGCAGCATTAGGACTACTCATGGAGGAAGTAGGAGGGGCACTATGCAAAGTGGTTGAAATGTTGCACATAGGGTCAAGGGAGAGTCTCCTCTCGACCAGTTCAATCTCTTTGGCAACTGCCGTTTCAGCCCGTTTAAGGAAAGCGTCTAAAGTACCAGAACCTCCTTTCGTATTCCTTATGACTTTAGCCATGTTGCAATAGTAATGCACAAAATGCAAAGAGTCTCAGTGTCCAGATAGACAAAACACGCAATCAGGACAGATAAATCCCACTGTATCACACGTTCACATACACGTCAGGGAAAAATCAGAGGATGACTTATCTGAACACAACCGGAGAGTTAAGGCGTCCAATGACAAGAGAGTAGATGTTAATAAGGGGCCCCAGCCCAGCCTCAATCGGCCTCGGACGGCCACAGACGGTCCCGCCCTTGTCCCGGGCTTAACCCGGCGCCACCCGCGCGCGTCCCGCGAGGCGGGAGTTCAGGCTCAATTTTATGCTCCACCGGGCGCGAGATGACGATATGCGGCGTCTGGTGTAACGGGGCTGCGGCGGCGGGGGAGACCGGCAAGATATGTCCCCACAGGTCCCCAACCAACACAGGGATTCAGCAGGAAGTCCACAGCGAAACAGCAAGCAAACAGGTAATGGCCCCATGCTGCTCACAAGGCTACAAGTAGAACTCCCTTTTCGAAAACTACCAAAGACTTGGCTTTTCCAGAATAGATCTCTCTAGTCCCCTCTCTCTGGTCTTGGCTGCACTATCAGCACTGATGCCTCTGGGTAGCTATACACTCCATAAGTGCTGTATAGAATTAAATACAACTCTTTCAAAAAAAGATAGGAACCCTTGGACACCCAAAAGACTAGAGTTAAGACAAAAGGTTAAAAATTGCGTCCTCTGGGATTATTTTTAGTATATTGTTTCGTTCACACCTTCTTTCATATGCCAAACCCCGACTTCATACACACACTCACCATTCATAAAGGTCACCGCTCAACTGGTGGCTACAATGTATTGGCAGAAACACTTATTGCTTAAAGGACGGGAGTACATAATATGACGGTCTTGATAAAGAAGGCGGAATACGATAAAGCCTTCGAAACGCGTCAACGCCTTTTTCTGTTGCCAGAAATGCATCTATACGAACATCACCCTAGATATTGATGATACACGAGGCATCAGGGTGTTTGCATATAAGTTGAACTTTGGATTATGGCGATTTATGACAAAGATTACTGTCTGTTTTAACTCTTGTGTTATGATTTTCTGAAGCATTGTGAATGTGATTAATTGTTTTTAGTATTGTTACATATTTTTCATGATGATTCTATGGACAAAAATGCTTTTAAATTGAAACAAATTCCTTTTTTCTTTTTAATCTTGTATTAACTAATAAATGGTTTTAATAAATTACAATCATTACCTTATGAACAATAGGTGTTTGTGCCAATACATTGTAGCCACAAGGAGAGCGGTGACCTTTATGAATGGTGAGTGTGTGTATGAAGTCGGGGTTTGGCATATGAAAGAAGGTGTGAACGAAACAATATACTAAAAATAATCCCAGAGGACACAATTTTTAAACTTAAGAATTAAATACAACACAATAGAGTTTGGAGTGCACTTCAATGGTCAGGAACAGAATTAAAGATAATGTTTGTATATCCACTGTCTGGTTCCTGGAAAATCGTGATTTTTTCTACCAGACTTCTGTTTTTACATTTATTGGGGTACAGTGACTGCCCCATGTTATGTTTTATTGTTGGATGTGGGAGGACACTAGGATTACCATAGTACACTCTCCACGGCCCCCAGCCCTTAGAGCCCAAGTTTAGTGTGGCGGAAGACTTCTGCCCTCTTGAAAATGCCCAAAGTTGGTAGGATTGACCCCAAGAACCTTTACACCATTGGTTAGTGCATACCCACGAGTAATTCGCACCCACTAGCTCGTAATATGCATAAATGTGGCACCTGCAGCAACCCACTAATAAACACTCCTGTACCTAAGGAAGATCAGAAGAGGACTGAACCTGCTGTGTGAGACCTGAGAAGTGCCTTGGAGAGTTGGATCTGCTCTCTCTTGTATTCAGGACAAAGAAAAGGACTCCAAGGGTCATAAGGTTGACCTCTTATTAAGCCTACAGGGACACAACAATCTGCAAGAGGCCTTTTCTGGCAACAGCTCAGCTGACCAGTGACAATTTGACCTGGTGTTTGCCATCTGCCTGACACCCTGTGAGCCTCCTAGTCCATTCCCTTCGGTCCTTGGGTGGAGGGGCGTAAAAATGCGCTATTGTAGATTAAGACTTAAAGGACTAAAGTCAGATGGTAAAATCTTTGACCAGGACGAGCCTGGTTGGTGTATTGGAGCCGCTCTCCATCTTGGTAAGCGTCAAATAGCGTCTATCTCCCGGTCTACTACAACCATTAATTCTCATTGGCACCTTGTGCTTCTTGGCTCTATTCCAACCTAAAACTTTTAAAATTAATGTCTCCGGTTCCTCTTTATTGGACTTTTGTCGTTTTTGGTGTCTTTTTATTAATTACATTTTACTCTATTTTTCTAATTTTGTTTGGGATTTTTATTGTATACCATTCCAACTCTATTGCTGTTTTGGTATTGCATAAATACTTAACACATTGCCTTAAGTTAAGCCAGTCTGCTCTGTGCCATATATACCACAGGTCTGAGTTTAGGCTAATTGAGTGACTTTAAAGGTTCGTGAATCACACAAAAGGTCATGGGAGGAGTGCGTGCAATAAGTTTAGAGGGTGAGAAATTCTAAGAGTGTGCAGAAAGAAAATGCAGTGCTCATATAGCTTAATGTTGTATTCAAGTGGGGAAGCACTATGTGGTGCTGGAACTTGCGTTGTGTTGGAATGAAGGGGGATTGAATAAACTGGAGAATTTTGTGTTTGGGTGTGTTGTGTAGACTGGCATGGGGGCAAGGAAGACTGTGGTACCGAAGGGTGGAGAGGGGTGATTGCAGGGAAACAAAGAGGACGAAGGAAAAGAGTAATTGTCCCCTGGAAAGGAGGTTTCAGATGCATGAACCTTGTCCCATAGTATATACAGGTGAGCATAGGTTTTTGGTCTGATTTGTATAATACCAGCTGATTTTTTTAAATCCGATCATATTTTATGGGGCTGCTATATCACTTTAGGTTGAGTCCGAGCTCCCGTGTCCCGGCTAGAAGCCGACATAGTTCCTGTACGCAAGAAGGTGAAAGAAATGACCCAGGAACCTATCGATAAGCCTCTTAGATAACAACCAAAAATCTTTGCATGCGCTTTAGTGTCTAGAATAGAGAAATGGGCCAAGGACAAGAGGAGTCTCATACTTAGGCAAGTGTCAGAAGATAAACTGTATATTTGACCAGGCGTTCAGGTTTTATCTACTGCTGGAGAATGTGGAGCTTGGAATACACCACTTTGTGTGATATTTTTGAAACTACATTGTACCTTTTTAGTTTTAAATCTGTTTTATTTGTGTCGTAAGTAGACTCAAATACCTAGGACAGGTAAATTCAGTCACTTCGTTCTGGTTGTGTATGTATGTATGTATGTATGTATGTATGTGTCTTGTAAAGCGCACTGCTGCCCTGAGGCGTCCTGGCGCTGTAGACCGCTGGGGAACCCGTCCTGGCTATCCCTGTGAGATGGTCCCTCCAGGGTATCTCCAAGGTGAAACCAGGCATCCCCGGCGAATGTGGGGGGCCGTTGTGGAGATGAGGCAAGCTAATGCCCAGAGTTGCCGAGTGTGTTCCTGGTTAGAGTAGGTACCGAGGCGAGAATTATCGAGTCCGTTTTGACCCTGGTCCACGACCCTGCCGCGTCGGGAATTGAACCCTGGTCCCTGGCCGATTCTCTGCTTACGGATCTGCCGCCTCTAACCAGTGAGCCACACCTCTCCACACTACACTGTCCGGTGTAATCTCTCAGTTCTGTAATCAGGTCCCGGTCTGTGGCTTTGCGAATCAGCCATTTGTCCAATGGAGTGAAAAATTGTCTAGCAATCGCGACAAAGAAGTTTCAATTCTATTAAGGACACGGAGGCGAGGATTATGCTTCCCAATCTTTACTGACAAAATACAGCAGCCAATAAACAAACTTTAAACTTGCATGACCCCCGGAAGGTCAACCCCCTCCAGTGTCTGCACCAATCGCCATCAAGTCCTTCACATAATTGTCCATGTAAACGCCGCGACGTCCTCTTTTTTTGCGATCCCTTTTAACAGTCCAACCATAACTGGAAATACCACGTGACGTAGAACCTTGTCACAACTGAAGCTGTGCGCAACATCCAATGAACTCCGCACTACATGTGTATTACTCTTTCAGATTCAGGTCTGCTTGCTCTGGTCACCTGAAATAGAAAGGAACACCGTAAAATCCATCCCAAAACGATGGACATGCCACAACCATGAATTAAGGCTAGGGTGGGTATAATGCATTATAATATACACAATATTATCATTGCGCTGTAACCTGAATAGTAAAGGTATAAGAAACGTATAACAATCCACCAAAACATATTCACTGACATTATAGCCTGGGTGGGATAATCCTCGCCTCCGTGTCCATAATAGAATTGAAAATTCTTTGTTGCGATTGCTAGACAATTTTTCATTCTATGTCGGTCCATGGAGGCTCCGATTATGCTAGTTTAAAGTTGTTCCACCACAACCGAAGCCACATCCACAAGAGGTTTATGATAAAAGGTCTTAAACGTAGAATCAGTAGACCAATCCGCCACAGTCATGATGTCCTGCAGCCGAGAGCCGGCACCAAAAGACTTGGAGGCCATGGCCCCTCTAACTGAATGAGCTCCAAATTTAGAGGTATCCACACCTGCAAGTCCCAGTAACCACATGACCCACCTCGCCAGAGTCGCAGACGTGACTGGGCGAAAAGGTTTCTGAAGAGCAATCAACAATTGTCCCAACAAATCATTTCTAAATTCTCTAGTACAATCCTCATAAACTTTTAAGCATTTGACCACACATAATTTGCTGTGATGAGGAAAAGCAGGGTAAGAAATACAGTGAGAATGTGTCTTCGTATGTCTTGAAATCGTGAATGAAACTCCAGAAGGAGTAAATACTCTACCTGCCAAATCCAAGGCCAGTATGTCAGACACTCGACTGCATGAGATCAGGCACAGTAAAATCGTCAATTTTGCCGATAGTTGTTTCCTTGACAGACCTTCCTTATTGGGCCAGTTCATCAAAAAACATAGGACCACAGTAACATCCCAGAGAGTCAAATACTTAGGCTGGGGAGGATTCACCAACCGAATACCTCTCACCACCTTGCAAACCAAAGGATGCTCTCCCTCCGGTTTGCCTTCCACATGCGGATGTCCCGCTGAGATCGCAGATCTGAAATTGTTCACTGTCCTATACGCTAGCCCCGATCTGGCGAGCTCGGACAAGAAATTTACAATCATATGTATGTCGGATCCCATAGGATCGCTCTGTCTTTCAGTACACCAACTAACCCATCGTCTCCAAGCAGATTCATACTGCTTGTGAGTGGAGGGTGCCCAGGCCTGGGATAGAAAAAAGAGAGTGTCCTGTGAAACTCCCGGCATTTGCCAACGACGCCTGAAAGTCTCCAGGCCATGAGGACTAACTGGTGTTGTAGGATCAAAGGATGTTGAAGCCCTTGAGGGTCCAGGAGGAGATCCGGAAATGACTGAATTCGAACCGGAGGCGTGCAAGTCAACTCCAGCGCGCTCGGAAACCACTCTTGTGCTTTCCAACAGGGTGATACGAGAATAACCTCCGCCTTCTGTCTGCGGATTTGCGCCAACACTCTGGGTATCATGACAAATGGTGGGAATGCATATAGAATGCCCATCGTCCATGATTGAAGGAATGCATCCGAGCTGAGCGCTAGAGATCCGGGCGCCAGCTGTAAAACAGGGGAACCTGACGATTGAGTCTGGACGCAAAGAGGTCCATCGTACAAGGACCCCACTTGAGGTCTAAGGCCCTGAAGACTCTGGGGTGGAGTCTCCAATCGCTGGCGTCCCTCAAATATCGAGAGTTCCAGTCGGCTACCACATTGGTCGACCCGGGAATATACTCCGCTGTCACCACAATGTGATGGTCGAGACAATAATGCCAGAAGTCCTTTGCTATTTCCGCCAAAAGGCGAGATCTGGTGCCTCCCAGGCGATTTATATAACTGACCGTGGACACATTGTCCATGCGGAGGAGAATGCAGCAAGAGACCTTTTGAGGAGCTAGCGTACAAATCGCAAATGAGCCTGCTAGAAGCTCCAAGCAATTGATATGCAGATTCAACTCCTCCCGGGACCATCGCCCTCCTGTCTCTAGAATCCCACAACGTGCTCCCCAGCCCCAACGACTGGCGTCCGACTCTATTACCACATCCATGGAATCGTCCATGCTAGGTGGACTAACAGAAGGTCTCTGGACTGAGCCATGATCAAAATGTCGTCGAGGTAAATGATCAGGCGTACTCCCCTTTCTCTTAACCATTGTACCACCGGCTTCATCAACTTGGTGAAACACCAAGGGGCGGACGAAAGGCCGAACGGCATGGCGGAAAACTCGAACCATTGATCTCGCCAACGAAATTGAAGGAAACACCTGTGTGGAGGGAATATAGGAACTGCGAGATAGGCATCTTTTAGGTCCAAGCGAACCAGCCAATCGCCCTCTAGAAGGATGTCCCGAAGGAGGTGTATGCCTTCCATTTTGAAGTGCCGATACACGACCCAAGCATTGAACTCCTTGAGATTTAACACCAGGCGAAAACCCCGCTCTTTTTTGGGGACCAAGAAGATGGTACTTACAAAACCCAGCGTGTGAGGAACGGTCTCTACTATAGCCCCTTTCTGGCGCAATGACTCCACCTCTTTGTCGATGAAATTCTGCTCTAGTAGGGAAAAATGAAGAGGGCTGGGCACGCGTGTCTGCTGTGGAGAGGCATAAAACTCTATGTGAAAGCCCTGCACAGTCTGTAAAATCCAGGGGTCGGTTGTGAGACTTTGCCATCTGTGGAAAAACAGAGTTATCCGACCACCCACCATGCACTCCCTGGGACTTAGGACTCGTACCTGATTCGGAGGCATCTCCTGTTGTGTGCTGTTGTCCTCGATAGACCCCTCTCTGGCCTCTGCCTCTTCCCCCTCTATTACGAGAGGGGTAGAATTGTGGTCTCTGATAGCCTCTGCCTCGTTGCTCTGCTCCTCGTGAGGTCTGACTAAAACCTCGGCCGGACCCTCGACCTCTTGAACGGCCGGCCTTGTCAAAAACACCCGTGTGAAACACTTTTTTAATGTTAGCTTGAGCCTTGTCCAACGCCGAAAAGGTGGCCACATATTTCCCCATCTCTTTAACGAACTTGTCCCCAAACAGCATGCCATTGGCGAGGGAACCTGGTTCGGTAGTGGCCATCTCCGCTAACTGGGAGTCGATCCGCATTAAGAAGGATCTTCGCCTCTCCGTAGAGAGAGCCACATTGGCATTTCCCAGAAAGCATAGAGCCCGTTGGGCCCATTCCATGATATCCGATGTATTCAGTGGGGCGTTCTGATCGTTTGCATTAACTGCCGCCTCTAGAATTTTCGTGAGGGGTCCAGAGACGTCCAATAACTTATCCTGGCATCCCCTCCAAGCCCTATCTAAACCTTTCTTAGGGTCTTTCACAAACTTCCTCATGAACGTCGCCATATTGGGGTCTAGTTCTGGCGTATCCGCCACCTTCCCTATCAAAGAAGGCCTCTGGCATTCCGAACGTAAGGTGGCCCGAACTTCTTTCTCAAAACCCTGGCGCAAATTATTAGCGACCTATTGAGCCACTTTGGGACCCGGTACCCACTCGGTAGACTGAGGATGAACCAAACTTTGAGGGTCAAATAAAAGGTTCTTAGGCGCTTGACTATCATCTGCTTTATAAGCTGTATGTTTAGTTTTCTGGGATTTCTTTTTTGGCAACACCGATTCAACCTCAGAATCTGAGGTAGCCGACGTAGACTGGGAAGACTCCTCAGTAGTATAATGAGCCATGAAGCCATGGTCCTTCATAACATTCTTAGCCATGCGCGCTAAAATTTTGGCCGATGACTGTGAGTGGCCCGCGCTACTATGAGAAGATTTTACCTTCCTTTTACCAGAGCTATGAAGGGGTTTAGTAAAAGGCTTCAAAGCCTTGATCAGGGCTTTATTTACCGAACCTTGAACGTGGGTGTCCAAGACTTCTACCAGATTTTCCTCCTCATCAGGCTCCTGATACTCCTCAAACTGGTTACACTCAACCCACTGATCTTCCTCTTTGGCGTAGTACGCCATTGCCACTCACAGAGAGGATTTGGAGGAACTTTCCAAAAGGGGGGAACAACCCTGGGGCACCTCAGACCCTTCTGCAGTCACAAATGTAAGCAAAAACACAATAAAGATGGTCTTTTGAGGCGAAATCTAATGGTGGAAGGAGACCCCTACACTCCCTTAGAGCAAAGCTCTCATCCGGATACTGCCCCGGTAGGCGTTCACAAGGCCAGGGATTTATGCAGTCCTGCACGCGTTTAAAACGATGAGTCAGTCACTCAAATTTCACACGCGTAAAGAAACGAAGAGTCAGTCACTGAAATTCAAACAGAAACTGCCCCTCCCGTTCGCGCGCAGTGTTTGGGCCAGAACTCGACTGCTCCCTCTGCGCGAGAGTCTCGCGTCTGCCTTCTCCTGCTCCACCGCCCCCTAACGTTAGAATGCGCGCGTCGCGGAAACCCGATACCCGCTAACGCGCTGAGAAACACCCGACACTCGTCAGCGCTCGTGAACGAGTCGGTGCCAACAACACATCATTCGACAATAAAAATCATTTAAAACCATTAAAATACCGTTAACCAACCTCCCCTAACATATATCCCACAGAGAGAAGAAAGGAAAGGCACTTATCTGCTGCTGCAGCAACAAAGAAAGAGGACGTTGCGGCGTTTACATGGACAATTATGTGAAGGACTTGATGGTGATTGGTGCAGACACTGGAGGGGGTTGACCTTCCGGGGGTCATGCAAGTTTAAAGTTTGTTTATTGGCTGCTGTATTTTGTCAGTAAAGATTGGAAAGCAAAATCGGAGCCTCTGTGGACTGACATAGAATTAAGGGACTTTGTGCCAACTCCTATATCGATGGCTGCCTCAGCGTCCCAAGCCCGCATTGTGAGGGACGTAATCATAAACAGGTTGAGATTGGTCGGATGATGGGGGAGTGTCAAAATGGGGTCTGTACCCGCTAGAGTCTTACCCATAAAAAGCCACCGCTTCTGGACTCCGGTCTCGACCACTCCACCTGATAGTTGGGCCGCTCGGTAATATTGAAGCAAACACGGGACACTCAGACCTCTCCTTGACATGGGCTCCCAGCTGCGATCTCGGCTCATTCTGGTCGCTTACCCGCCTAAATAAACTGTTGCAATTCTCTCTGCAGTTGACATAGCATTCCCTTTGGGTGCTGTATTGGGAGGGTCTGAAACAGATATAATATTTTGGGTAATATTGTCATTTTAGCTGCTGTGATCCTCCCAAGCCAAGACAGCGGGTACAATTTCCAGTGCGGCAGGTCACCCCTCACTCTCCGCAATAGGTCTTGTAGTTTAGTCTCAATACCTCCTCTATTGTCGGGGCAATCTGTAAACCCAGATAGGAAATTGCTTGCGAGGCCCATGTAATGGGGAATGCCTCAGATATACTCTCCCGGGTTTCAGGAGCGACCGTCACGTCTAGCGCCTGGGATTTAGAGATATTTATATGAAATCCCGAAACTTCTCCACATTGGTGTGCTTCCTCGGCTGTGATGTTCCCGGTTCCCCTAGCGCTACCAGTACGTCATCTGCATAGAGAGTGATTAGGTGCTCTTCTCCTGCAAAGCTCTCCCCCCTTCACCCCTCGATTATCCCTCACCTTCAGCGCAAATGGCTCCATATAGAAGGCAAACAGGAGTGGGGACAGAGGGCATCCCTGGCAAGTGCCAAGCCTAATCGGGAGGCGTTATGATCTGTGTACATTTACCCTGACCAAGGCCACTGGAGAATCATAACCACTCGGCACCCAAGCTCGAAATCTCCCTCCAAAGCGAAATGAGCTAACGTCTCCATAAGATATGGCCAATGGACCCGGTCAAAGGCCTTCTCTGCATCTATAGAGAGCAGTATGACTTCCCCCTTCTTACGAGTGACCTTATCTATCAGTTGTAGGACCGTTTTCGTGTTGTCTGCACACTGCCTGGGCAGAATAAACTCCGCTTGATCTGGCTCAACTAATCCTGGCATCAGCGGACTTAAATTAGCTGCTTATATCCCGGTTAGCAATTTCCAGTCAACGTTCAGTAGAGAGATGGGTCTATAAGACCCGCATAGGTGTTTATCTTTCCCCGGCTTAGCCGGGCAAAAGAAACAATTGATGGACGGAATGCTGGACAATGCAAGCATTCGCCCCCAGTCACAAAGATCTGGGTTAATCCATCATTATTTTGCTCACCACACCACCCCAGTTTGGACCCATCCATATGCAAATCAGTCTTGACCATGTTCCTTGTGGGAACAGTCCAGCCCGAACTGCCAAGCCAGGTCCTCCCTGGACCGGAAACAAGCATCCTGGGACCGGTTTCAGGGCCTCACCCTTCTTCAGCCAGGCTAGCTTGAATCCAGTGGTGTAGTGAGCACGGGACCCACGTCTGGGCATACCCTTCCCACTTAGGGTGACAAATGCAAAAGAAACAATTGATGGAATGCTGGACAGTGCAAGCATTCTCCCCCAGTCACAAAGATCTGGGATAAATCCATCATTCTTTTGCTCACCAGGGCATCACCCTTCTTCAGCCAGGCTAGGACCTCAATTGAATTAAAGACTGTGGTTAAAATCTGAGCCAGTTCCTTACAGAATGTTTTATAAAAGGCCAAAAAGGCCACCGGGAAGCCATCTGGCCAAGGGGTCTTGCGTAATTTTAATCGGAATATCAGAGATATAACTTCCTCTATCCCTATGGGTGCATCAAGAGCCTCTGATTGCTTTTTCAATAGGGTCGCGACCTTGGCACCCCCAAATAGCGTTGAATAGTGGAAAATGAGCAGTAGGATCTAAACTTCTCCGCCATCTGCTTATCCCCAGTTAGTAAAGTGCCGTTCTCTTCTTTCAGGGCAGTAATCATATAGGATGGCCTTTGGCCCTTGAGTTAATTCGCTAATAACCTGCTACACTTGTTACCCCCAACATAGAAGAAGTGCTTGAGGCGTAGAAGGGCATATTCTGCATAATCTAAGTCCAGTCCTGCAAGTTATTTTCTAGCTGATTTCATTACAAGACCGGAGGCTACCATTATGCAAATACTTTTATTTGCTGCCCAACATGCAACCCTTTAAAGAATGTTAATACATCACAATAAATAGAACTTTAACAATAATATAACAGGACTGTGTACACTCTAATCTTCCTCTTTTATTCGCTGCTCCTGACACAGCTAAGTACTCCCTTTTATTGTGACAGTTACTTTACTTAATTATATACTTTGACAATACTATTATCATTATTTTATACTTAATTCTATAGATATTGTTTTTTCAGTAATGTTTTACTTGATTTCTTTATGTATTTCGCATTGTTAATTAACCTTTCTTCCAGGTCCCATCTCCCCTGTCCAATTTATGGCGGGGAATGGTTTATTCATGTTTGCCCTCTCGATCGCTATCCGATCGAGTCACTCCCTCCTACGCGCTGATATTAATTGCATAAACGAAGCGCATTTTACCTCTTTTCATAAAGGCTCGCCCATCCGATCCTTGAATTAATCCGAGCGTAAGAGAAAACGGTACGCTCAGGGAAGTCACGTCCCCCAATCAACAGGAAGTTATTTTTGGTAAATATTACGCCCCTTGCCCCTCTCTCGCGTCTCCTAGCAACCGGATAGCAACCGGACTGGACCGGAGACGCGAGAGCGAGGCTTTATTTCCAAACGCGTGTCCCTGACAACGCGTCTTTTCCTTCCGACTCGGCAGGTTACCATGGTTACAAATTGAATCGCGTAACGGTGCCTGTCGAGCCGGGGCCTCTCCTGCTTCTTCTTTTTAACTTTCAAGAGTTTACTTGAGATTACTACACCACCCGGTGGCCCCTTTACATATCACAGGCAATATTTCTTTAAAGAGAGCTTTCAACACTCGCTCGGATATTAATTTAAACTTACCAGTGAACGTGAGTAGAATGACATTATATCTGACTGCATTTACATTTATATACTTTTTATTAGATATATATATTGAAAGATCCTCATTATAAAATAGAGATTGATCCTTCACTTCCACAACAGCCCCCTAAGGAGCTAATGGGTGAAACCTTGAAGAAATTTTTGGGGCAAGAACTTAAGTCTTCTGTCAAAGAAGCTGTCAATGCCGCACTAGCTAAAAGAAAGAGGACTTTTCCTGTAGAAGAGATTTATTTCTCTCTTTCAGATGGCGATTCACCCTCTAACTCTAGACATAAAAAAGTTTCACAAAAAAGAAAACATACGAATGAAGCATTAACTCATGCCAATGTGTATGGTAGCCCTCGCGCTACAGTAGATCTGGGTGTTCTTAGCAACACAAAAGAGAGATCCCATTATCTTGTGACAGAGAGAAGAGTTGCCCATAGCGGAATGAGAGATTTGGGTAACCTTTATGGTACAAATGATTTTGACAATCCTCAAATTACTCACTATAATTTTCACGATGTCGAAAAACTCAGAGTTTGATGAATTTATTTTTGATCCTCAAGATAACTTGGAGGATCTTGATGAGGATCTGGAACAGCCCTCTAGGTCATCTTGCATTGTTAAAGACCCCCTTGGAGGAGAGATGTTTAACCCATCTTCTATTCGCCATCCCCTGAGCACTGAATGGTGGCCTATGGACCACATGGGGAGATATTTGTCTCAAAGAGTTAAAAAACCCTTAGATAGGGAAACTCGTAATTTATTACGTAACGAATGTCCTCACCCCTCTTCGGAGGATAAAGTTTGCAACACCCCCAACCTGGATCCAGAGTTGATTACCTTCCTATTAAAATCTGGAAGGGACCCAAGGAAAGGGATCGAAAAATGCCTGAAACAATGCCAGGACAAATTGCTGGACGTACTTGGACCTCTGTCCAAGATCCCGAACATGACGGAAGAGGCTAGGACCAACAATACTCCAGTGAACATCAAAATACTTAGAGGATGGTCACAAAGAGCAATCTGCTTCGTAGGCAATGCGAATGCCAACCTCATCGCTGAACGTAAAATAGCGGTTCTTCTAAAAATGAATCCTAAACTTGCAGACTTATCTGCTGAGGAAGATTTGAGTGATACCAAGGGCCTCCTCTTTGGAGACAATTTTGTAAAATCATTGGGCAATTACGTTTCAACCTTGAACGCTTTTAGCAGAGTTCAGTCTAACATACGCAGAGTCTTCGGAGGACGACCACTTTTTGGAAGGGCTGACAGAAGGGGACAGTCTGTCGGCCGTGGCTTCTATCGGTCCCAATTCTATCCCCAAGATGACAGAGGCTCTTTTCGTTCAAGAGGCTTCCGCTATAATTCAAACTTTTACCTCCAGAGAACAAGGGGTGCAAGATCTCGTGGCAGATCCAGAGCTTCTAACCAAACCTTGCAAGGTAAGTTCAATGCCTTCTCTCCCCTTAAAAGTGTCCGGAAGACTAAAACACTTTGCTCACAATTGGATGAGGTTTACTCAAGATCCCTGGGTCCTAGAAACTATTGTTGGGTTCAAGATAGATTTCTGGCAACAACCATCCCAAAAAAGAATTCCAAGAGAATTATCACTAGACTCGGAGAATACCAAAATGATAGAGTTAGAGATTTGCCAAATGCTAGACAAACGCGCCATCCTGAAGATCCCCTCTTCCGATATCACAGAAGGGTTTTTAAGCAATATCTTTCTGGTCAAAAAGAAAGAGTAAAAAGAGTAAGGTTGGAGACACGTAATAAACCTGAAATATCTGAACAACTTCCTAACCTACAGACATTTCAAGATGGAGGGCATCCATCTCTTAAGAGACATTTTACAAACCAAGGATTGGCTAGTAATATTGGACCCAAAGGACACTTATTTTACTATTCCTATGCACGTAGACTCTCAAAAATACCTTCGCTTTACTTGGAAAGGACTCTCTATCAGTTCCAATGTCTCCCCTTCGGCCTGTCCTCAGTTCCCTGGTGTTTCACCAAGGTCCTCAGACTAGTGGTCACTTATCTCAGGGAAAGAGGGGTTCGTCTGATTATTTACCTAGACGATATCCTCATTATGTCTCAAGACAAAGTAGAGATTTTGAATCATCTCCAAATGACCGTAGACCTCTTACAGGATCTAGGGTTTATCATAAATGCAGAGAAATCTCTCATGGTCCCCACTCAAGAACTGGAATTTCTTGGCTTTCAAGTAAATACATTCTTACCAACCTAATCCTCCCTCACAAAAAAGTTACAAAGATAAAGAAACTTGTCTCTCTTATTTTATCAAAGGATCTAATTTGCCTGAAAGACCTGGCCAGGGTTTTAGGTCTGCTATCTTCTTCTATCCAGGCTATTTCTCCCGGTCCTCTCCACTACAGAGGCCTTCAGAGATTGAAAGCTCATGGGTTGAGAAAAGGTCTCTGGTACGAGGACTCCATTCCCCTATCGAAAGACGCTCGAGAGGATCTTTTCTGGTGGTTGAAGAACCTCCAGTCATGGAATGGGAAAGCTATTTTCTGGAACATCCCAGATTTTACTGTAGAATTTTGGGTTTGGGAGTATTTGTTTATTTAAGTATATTTATCGATGTTGTTATTTGAATCATTGTTCTTGCAAATCTTTATAGTTCTTTCTTTTTTCACTATACAGTTTTTCTTTTGATTCTTTCTCAGATAACAACGTCTAAGAAAAAGTGGAATTTATCGTTTTATTCCTGTGTCATCGCAGCCTAATAGGAAGATTAGAGTGTACACAGTCCTGTTATCTTATTGTTAAAGTTCTATTTATTGTGATGTATTAACATTCTTTAAAGGGCTGCATGTTGGGCAGCAAATAAAATGATTTGCATAATGTTAGCCTCCGTATGTCTTTAATGAAATCAAGATTCTCTCTGCATGAAAATTGGAGAATCGTCATTCTAACTGCCTCCAAATTCTAGGTGCTCCTGCACAGTCATGGTCTCGCTCCAGCTCCCTTACTTGCTGTGGGAGCTGTGCCCATTTTTCATGTCTTATCTTATTATCTCCTGCCGAAATGCTAATCAACTCCACCCGTATGACTGCCTTTAATGCTTCCCACACTGTAGCTAGGTTTCCCCTCAGGGGTATCATTCATTTGCATGTACGTTTCAATAGCCACTCTAATCTGCTCCACTACTTCAAGTTTCAAGTTTAAGTTTATTATGTTTTGGCTCTCAAAGAGGGCCACATAAAATAAAGACACAATTATACAACAATACTTACAATAAAATCACAGACAAACAGATGAGAAGGAGATACATCATATACACTGGTCAGACAATTGACAGATATTTCTCTATATATCATTCAATAAATATTTAAGAAACCTTTAAAAAAGTTAAAAACTTTAAAACAGAACATTTCATTTGGAGGACAGTAAAGTGCATGAAAAAAGGTGTTTACATTTAAAATTCCTAATTGTAAACAAATAGGTTTCAACCATTTGTAACGCAATGAGCGTAAAGCAGGACAGATAAACAAAACGTGATTACGATCCTGTGCAGCATTATGACAAAGATTACATATAGGAGATACACCATACCATTTAGCTAAAAGTGGATTTAGTGGAAGCAAATCTTGTCTTAAAAGGTACCATAACCTACGGACTCTGTGGGGGCTATTCCATGTGAGGTATTGTTGTGGCAGCTTTAATGTATATGTATTTAAAAGAAGTTGCCTTTCCGATTTTCCTTGTTGGGCAATCATATCCAATTTATAACTGAGCTCCCAAGATGCACTTTTTAATTTAGATTTTAGTTCGGAGGGAGTAAGTAGGAACAGAGTACTTACATCCAACTCTAACAGAGTTACTGCTTCTCTAAAGTTTTTTACTAACAGGGAAAACTCATTGAAATTGCCCAGAAGCTCCTTTTTTATGGCTTCCCATAAGGAATCCTTTTTACCTCTAGCTAAGCAAGCTACCCACCTTACCAGGGCTATCAGCCCCTGTACCCAACAACTTCAGAGTCCGAATTCCAATCTACATGAGGATACAGAACAAGCTGTATTAATGGAAGTAATTCTTCTTAATATCTTTCCTTCCATTCTATGTAAAAATCCCCAGTGTTTTAACTCCACTAATTCCAACCCATACAATAAAGTTGCAGGGATCTTTGCCCTAAATACATCCATAAATAGTGTAAGGTGTCTCTTCCCTGTAGCCTTGTACAAGGAGCATAATCCCATACCATGGGCTAATGCTTTACGCGAGTTATGATCTGTATGGAGTTTCTCACTTAAGTTTGCCGAGATTATTTTACCCAAAAAGGTGTATATTTTTACCACCTCTAAATTATGTCCGCCTATTGCCCATCCATAATTTACAGACCTACATTTTTTCTTTCCAAAAATACACATGATTTTACTTTTCGAAGCATTAATCTTCATGAAATCTGCTTCTGCGAATTGATTTAATGCATATAAGCGGTTAGACAAGCCCTTCGGAGTTAAATCTAATATGAGGATATCATCTGCATACATTAAAATTGATACAGGAGATCCTCCAATTATCGGGGCTATCCCACCGCACACTGAAATGGAAGAAGGAAGGTCTGCCGTATAGAGAGAAAACAATATAGGGGCCAATATGCACCCTTGTTTCAGCCCATTAGGTGAGGGAATAGATTGAGACAAACCTCTTTCTCCACCTTGTAATACCTTACACCACGTGTTCGAGTGAAGGGCTTTTACAAGTTCGAGTAAATGTAACGGCATCCCTAGAATAGCGAGCTTTCTCCACAGGGTTGGTCGGTCGACCTTATCAAACGCTGTGGAGAAATCAATGAATGCCGCATATATTCCACCACCGCGAACACGTACGTATTTATCGACAATCACCTGTAATGCTGTTAAGTTATCAAGTGTACCATGCTCTTTACGGAATCCAGTTTGTTCCAAAGGTAGGATGTCATTCGATTCCATCCATTCAGAAATTAAAATCAAAAGACATATTGCAAAAATTTTCCCTATCGAGTCTAAAAGAGCAATTAAACGATAGTTCCCAGGACTATCCCTCTCTCCTTTTTTGAATATCGGGATTAATATACTTCCCCTCCAAGAGTTAGGGACTGATCTCAGTAAAAAGCACGCACGGAATACTGGAAGGAGAATCCTACTCCAGGATGTAACGTCTTGCTTTATTATAGACATGGGCAGCTCATCCGGACCCATAGCTCCGGACGCACTCATACTCTTTATCACCGAAGCGATGGTTTTCTCAGATGGAAGCTCTATATTAGGCTGACTATTTAGGGCTGAATCCCAGCTGTCCCCCTCTACATTATTAGAGGCATACAAACTGGATATAAATGATATCCAGACATTTTCAGCAATAGAGATAGGGATAGGGGAAGTTCTTACCCCACATCCTTTCCCTATTAGGGTCCAGAATTCTCTAGATTTATTAAAGGCCGATGCCTCTCTTAACCTGATCCAGAGAGAATCTTCTTTTTCTCTTTTTAATTTTATTCTAAGTCTAGCTCTCCTTCTTCTTAATAAGGCTATCTTATACTCATTTTCCTTAGTTCTGCTAATGAACTGTTGCCTTACGAGTTTATTTATTTCCTTATTTAGGGGTAGTAATAAACTAGGAGGGAGATATGGCTTCTTAGGTTTACTTAATTTCCTAGCTCTCGTGGTAAGGGTTTCCTTAAGAATTTCAAAATTTGAAAATTCCCTACCCTGCCAATCATCTAGTACAAGTAAGGTTTGGGCAAGAATATTTTGTACATCTTTCATAGTGGAAGGGTCCCAGAAACACCTTCCAGACTTGCAATGAATAGAAACACCTTTATTAATTATAGACCATGATTCAGTATCTGGGGTTTGTATTGAAACTATTATATTAATCACATTATGATCGCTCAAACAAGATTGAGAGATCACCATGTCCTGAACATAAGAAAATGAATCATAATCCGTAATTACATAGTCCAAGATAGATTCACCCCTAAAAGAATTATGTGTAAACTTAGCCGGAGTGTCAGAAGGCATCCTACCATTTACAATTAACCCCTCTACATAACTGAGTTCTTCAAGTAATATCTTTCCTCTTTTGTTAGTTTTCATTTTACTAGGAAAGATTGCTTGGGGTATATTGTATGCTTCTTCCTTAAATTTACTTCTAAACATGTCTATACTCGAAGTGGACACTTTACTATTTAGGTCACCCATAATTAAAATATATGGGGGGTGATCGAGCTCTAGTAGTTGTTTGACATAAGAAAACATTTGCTTCAGAACGGTATTAAAAATCTCTTCAGGTGGGATATATGCATTAAGAATTACAAGAGAGGACCGTCTACCTGTGGACGCTAGGTTATTAATAGTTATTGATTGAAAGAGATTACTAGTGTCCTTATAATGGGAAAATTGCCATTGTAATGAATTTGATAAAAAACAGGCTATTCCTCCTTTCGCGTGCCCTTTTTTTGAGGGTGTGGCAGCGGCCTCAAATACAAAATAATTTTTCCCCCCATAAAGAGAATCTTTGCACCATGTTTCCTGAATACATAGCACATCTGCATTCAGAGAGAACAGATAATCAAACTTCTGAGGACAATTATGTAATCCAGCAGCATTCCAGGATATAATTTTTAATTGTCTGTTAAAGATGAAAAAGCGGTCTTAAGTTGTTCGATGTGTTACTGGATAAAACTCCAGGGAGCCAATTCCAGTGTTGATTATCTTCTGTCATGATTCTTTCTCAGATAACAACGTCTAAGAAAAAGTGGAATTTATCGTTTTATTCCTGTGTCATCGCAGCCTAATAGGAAGATTAGAGTGTACACAGTCCTGTTATCTTATTGTTAAAGTTCTATTTATTGTGATGTATTAACATTCTTTAAAGGGCTGCATGTTGGGCAGCAAATAAAATGATTTGCATAATGTTAGCCTCCGTATGTCTTTAATGAAATCAAGATTCTCTCTGCATGAAAATTGGAGAATCGTCATTCTAACTGCCTCCAAATTCTAGGTGCTCCTGTACAGTCATGGTCTCGCTCCAGCTCCCTTACTTGCTGTGGGAGCTGTGCCCATTTTTCATGTCTTATCTTATTATCTCCTGCCGAAATGCTAATCAACTCCACCCGTATGACTGCCTTTAATGCTTCCCACACTGTAGCTAGGTTTCCCCTCAGGGGTATCATTCATTTGCATGTACGTTTCAATAGCCACTCTAATCTGCTCCACTACTTCTTTCCTGCTAAGCAAAGTTTCCCTCAATCTCTACGAACGTGATCTGTCTCCTACCCTATCGAGAGATAATGGCATGAGAATCGCTGAGTGATCAGACAGGGCCCGTGGTTCTATCTCTGTCATCTCTAGGACATCCAGGACAACCCGTGTCCCCAGTTGATAATCTGGCATAAGATGTATGCACATGAGAGATAAATGTGTAGTCTCTCGTGTCTGGATGCTTAACCCTCCATAATTCATGTAGTCCCAATTCCTGTAGCCATTGGACCCCTTCCAGGGATAGTGCCCCGTGCCGTCCTGTCTCTGTACTGAGCGATCCAACTCGCTGTGCATTACCAGATTGAGATCTCCCCCGAGGAGCACCTCCTGGTCTTTTGTGGCCATAATATCAGTTTTAGCGCCCTGTTGAAACTTTTCCTGCCCTTCATTTGGAGCATACATCGAACCTACCACCACCAACTGTGCGCCTACCTGCACCTGTTATCCCAACAGACGGCCCTTTATTTCTGCTATCTTCGCTCCTAATTTCCTGTAAATGTGCGTGCAAAGAGTATAACTACCCCCACAGCTTTACATGGCATAGAAGAGAACAACTGTTGGGGTAAGGCCCTGGTCCTCAACCTATGCCAATCTCTGGGGCGTAAATGCCTTTCTTGAAGTAGGCAAATATCTGCCTGAGACTTTTCTAGATGAGAAATAATGGCCCTTCTCCTCACCGGGTTATTAAGCCCTTTCATGTTGAGAGTTAACACTTTCAGCCCTTTTAACATAAAAGACTTAAAATGAACATGCTACTTCATACCCTTTCCCCAACCTAAACAAAGGTCCCATTGTTTCCACATGTAGTGTTATCAACAACTAAAGGCAAGGTCAGTACCCGGAAACATCCCCCCAAAAAAACAATAAGTGTCCCTGAAGAGCGGGAAGGGCCAACAGCTCCGACCCCAGTCCAGTGGATAGATTTCATCGGGAGATTTGACCATCACCCTCAGTTCGGTCTCCCCCACCCGAGCCACTTAACATCCTCATCAACCTTATGCCATTAGGTGGGACCCTGTGAGCTTGAGTCTTCCGAGAGTCTTTCCAGCAAAGCTCTTCTTTCCAATGCAATGCACCTCGACTCCGGCCTGGAGCCAGTCTCCTCCAGTGCATGTACCCCTCTGCAATGGGATTCTCCTGCATCTTCACTATCCTATCTGGGTGCATTTGACGTCACGGTGAAACGCACCAGTAAGAATGTATGATTGTGCGATGTCATAATAGCCAAGAAGCTCTAAATGCCTTTCTGTCCTATTATAATGTTTGACTATATGACGTCACAACTTGATCTCCTGCATCTTAAGTATACTGTCTGAGTGTTTGTGACGTCACAGTGAAACGCTCCTCTGCTTTCACTATCCTGACTATGTTCATGTGACGTCACACTGATCGCCAATCCTCCCCGTCTTCCCTATCCTGACTGAGTGCTTGATTGTGTGATGTCATAATACACTAGAGACCAAGCCTTCACGGCCTATCAGAATGTTTGAGTGTGTGACGTCACAATGGGATCCTCCTACTTCTTCACTATGCTATCTGATTGCTTATATGAAACGCTCCTGTGCCTTCGCTATCTTGGCTGTGTTTATGTGACGTCACAATGAGGTGACGTCTCCTCACGACATCTTGAGCGTGTGACGCCATAATGCAGGTGACAGAGAAGGGACTCGGGAAGGTGGGAATGGGGATAACTTCCCCTTTCGTAGCCAATCAGAATGCGTGATACTGTGACATCACAATAAATGGGTGGCCCCCCTGCCTTCACTGACTTAATACAGCGTTTGATTGTTTAATGTCGCCAGCATCGCTGTAGGTGTCATCAGTTGCAGGGAGTCCTTCTAGCCACCCCATTCCATGTGAGGCTCCTCTGACACGGAATCTGTAATCCATTTTTATAATGTGCGTGTTTTCCTGCTGGTCCTAGAAAGAATTCCGTGTGTTGTGAAGCATCTTTGTGGCGCTGCGCACTTTCAGAGTCACACCGGCACCTCTATCACACGCCTCCGCAAACGTGATGGTCTCAAGTGCTAATGAACCAGGATCACACAATGCGGTCAAGTTACTCAGCCAGGATTATGAGACTGGTTTTATGGCTCCGGCCAAGCCTATAATTTAGCCAAAGAGTAGTCTCAGACCTTTCACTGAAGAGGCCCGCGTGGATTTAACGGCAGGAAGCCAAATGTGTGAGTCTTAAAAGAGAGCTGTGGTACCTGGAGCAAGGAGCTGTGGTACCTGGAGCAAAAAGAACAATTGATGGATGGAATGCTGAACAAATTGAACCTTCACCCCCAGTCAAAGATCTGGGTTAAATCCATCATTCTTTTGCTCACCACACCAGTTTGGACCCAACCATATGCAAATCAGTCTTGACCCTGTGCCTCATGGGGACAGTCCAGACTAAACTGCCAGGTCCCTGGACCTGTAACAAGCATACTGGGCCCGGTTTCGGGGTGACTTTCTTGAATCCAGTGGCATGGAGAGCACGGGACCCACGTCTCACTCGGGGTGACAAATGCAACAAGCATTGGCATAGCCAATAGGTCTCGCCTTTGGGACCTTATAAGTGTTTAGCCATGCAACAGTTGATGTTGTTGCACCAATGATATTGTGCTGCATAACTAAACACGTAAAAGGTCCCAAAAGTGAGACCTATTGGCTATGCCAATGCTTGTTAATGTAGGAGGCGGTTTAGAGGGAGACAAAGCGCGTGAGTGGGAGTGGTGAGAGTGGAGGGGCATGGGGACCCTCGTTTCGGTGGCTTAGGCAGGGTCAGCAAAGGGTTTAATTATAAGGGTAAGGCGGGGGAACCAGGCGGCTCGGGAGGAGGTTTTTGCAGATAACAATGGAGTGGGTCGGATAGAGTACATTGCCCCCATGTGTCTGCAATTATGGTCAGCGTGGGGTACTCCGATGAGGCGATGCAGTAAGTTCGCTTACACTTAACATTAAAAAGCCAATAGGTCTCGCCTTTGGAACATTACAAGTGTTCAGCCAGAGCTGTTGGCTTAGCTAATGAGTTTTAGCTCTGCTCTAGAATAGTGTGGTGTGTGCAGCACATTGCAAAGTTATAAGAAAAAAAGTGTTAAAAACATTTTGTTACCCTCTCTATAGTTAAGATGAGATGATGTCTAAGTGAATTACCTAATTAAAAAAAAAATCATATAAAAAAAATGTTCAGTGTTTTTTTGGGGGAATATTAGCAACTTTTTCTTGCCTGTTCTAATGGTTGTTCTAGGTTTTTGTTGTTGTTTTGGATGGGGGAGGATATAAATAGCAGGAGGGTAGAGGTTGGGAAATAGTATGTGAATTATAATTTGAGCAACCGACGGATATTAGGGGAGAATCAACAGATGTCAGATTTTGAGGGCACTATGGAGCTATAGCAAGAGGCAGCAGTTACTCGCGCTACGAGGCCATAACAATCCCAGAAGTGTGTTATGCAAAAACTGAGTAACATAGGAAGCAGCGCAATTTTACCCCTTCTTTACTCTTTTATAGACCCGCCCTCTTATTTGTATGCAACTTAGACCACCGTCATCACCATTGAAAATAAGGAGGGAAAATAAAGAGCAGGGCAAAGAAGGAAGGAGAGAACGCAAGGATTAGTAAGAACAGAGGATGAGAAAAGAAAAAATGAAAAACTGACAAGAGCCAGTAACGGCAGGAAAACGGAAAGGAGATTAAAAGAGTTCAAGTGTAAGAATAAATAAATGAGAAAGGTGGGCAGAAGAGAAGAGAAAGGCGGAAATAAAAAGTTTAAGATGAAAGGAAACAGTGAATACAGACCAAAGGGAACACAGATAAACGGAGCGGAAAGAATGCAGGAAAAAGACTAAGGAGGTAGGATCAGCGAGCACCACGTGGGTGAAGGGGTCCTGCTCCTGGTAAGTATCAGGGGTGTTATCTGCAGGTTACTGGTTCCCACTCTTGCACAAAGACGCAGATGGCCAATATAGTGACATGTGTAGCCTGCTGGTCACTGGTTCTACTGCAGGTCACTGGTTCCCACTCTTGCACAAAGACGCAGATGGTCAATATAGTGACATGTGTAGCCTGCTGGTCACTGGTTCTACTGCAGGTCACTGGTTCCCACTCTTGCACAAAGACGCAGATGGTCAATATAGTGACATATGCAGCCTGCTGGTCACTGGTTCTACTGCAGGTCACTGGTTCCCACTCTTGCACAAAGACGCAGATGGTCAATATAGTGACATGTGTAGCCTGCTGGTCACTGGTTCTACTGCAGGTCACTGGTTCCCACTCTTGCACAAAGACGCAGATGGTCAATATAGTGACATGTGTAGCCTGCTGGTCACCGGTTCTACTGCAGGTCACTGGTTCCCACTCTTGCACAAAGACGCAGATGGTCAATATAGTGACATGTGAAGCCTGCTGGTCACTGGTTCTAAACCCAGCCACACAACTAGGTGGGTAAGTGCACCTACTGCAGAAATCTTGTGACTCCTGCAGGACACAGATTAAAATACCAGAAAGCTCAGTGGGTTAATGCAGCGGACGTTAGTGTGGAACATACTGGTCACCAGTTCCATTGATTTTGAGGCAGCTAGCTCACAGCAGTACACTAGCTACGAAGGCGCTACAGCAGTAGAGTCCGACGAATCTGATGCACCGCTACTGCTTGGCAACTTCTACACCCTGTCGATCCTACCTACAGTACCTTTCATTAAACTGAATGGGCATATGTGTGTGCCTGGGGAAAGCGTGCACTGACGGCTGGTGGTGTGTGCCCGGTGGAAGCGTGCACTGACGGCTGGTGGTGTGTGTGCCCGGTGAAAGCGTGCACTGACACGAGGGAGAGAGCAAGAAAACACAAACTCTCAGGAAGTTGTTGAATTAAACAGAAACAAGCTTTGGCAAAACCAATAGCTCAACATTTGGACCTACTGGCTCCGACAGTTTTGTAAAACAAACAAAAAAACAAAGGTGGGATTGCATGGATTTCCGGTTGCATCATTCAGATTTTTCTGCACATGCATTACCAAGCTTGCGTATACCTATCTACTGACAAATGCAACATTTTCTATTCCTTTAATTGACCAATATAAGATAGCGGACGCAACTTCAGTAAACTGGGGAAAAAAAACTAAAATGTTAGGTGCATTAAAACACCTTTGTTTTGTTTTTTTTTGTAGTGGGGAGCCCAGAAGCAAATGACAGCTGCCAGGACTTCAAAAAGTAAAACGAAAAAGTAAAAAAAAATGTCAATGCCCACAAGGGGTGGGGAAGCAACGGATGAGTGGATGGGGAGGGGGAGAAACTACAAAAAACTACAGACAGGAGAGTGAAGAAGGATAAAAGCAGTATACGAGAGGGAGATCAACATCGAGCACGGGGACAGAAGCACTCCAGAGAGCAGCACACGAGGAAGAAAGCTACCTGGAGCCCGCAGGGACATGGGGAGAAATACACAAACGAGAGCAACAAACAAGACAGAACCACGTGGAGAGTGCAGGAGGGGATCAGGAGGTTAGGGAAAGGAATCAATACACAAAGGAGAGGGATATAATGCACGTGCACACTCATGGAGAGTAGAAAGTAAAAAATTGAGCAGTGGAAGAATCCAAGTCTTCCAAGCAAAATGATGCTAAAAAGGCAATGCTCTTGGAGAGGGTCAACACGATGGATAAGGCAACCACTGAAGAAGAAGCAAGCAAATGAGAGTGACAAAGTCACCCAATGTTAAGCAAAGGGTGGGAAATAAGGCCACGGTAACTTACTGAAGGCGGTGAATGCAAAGCTCTCCAAGTAAAGCATAGCTTCAGAACAGTTGCACGGATGAATTACCAGCTCCTCGATATGTTGTGGAGCTTGGACAAGGCTTAACTTGTTGGATGACACAATTAGAAGTCATTCAGATGAGACAATTTAACATCATTTAAAAATAAATTGTCTCAAATATGCTTTTGTTTTCATAAACAGAATATTTTGTTTATGTTACCAATCATCTGAATCCCCAGGCTCTGTAAGAGATTATGAAGCAACTGTACATACAATTTAAACAGCAACCGGGGCAGACAGGAGCTCACATCTAACCAATGTTTAATAGGAGGAGGAGTTTTATAAAAAGCATGGAGCCTATCACAAACATCTCACCTTGGTATCCAAGAAGACCCAATGCGCTGCAGCAACATACATCTCATAAACGCTCGTAAAATACACGTCGGCTTGCAACTTGAGAGCGACATTGTAACTGTGAAGCCACATGGGCACCTCGTAGAGATAGGCGTCATCCTGCAAAGGCCTCCACCAATGTGCGGGCTATCACCACTCTCCTATCGTTCAAGCGAGCCCTAAAACATACCTCCTGACGTCACTGAACGCCTGAAGAACTGAAGACTACAGAGGCAGTGACGGAAGAGACTTGGCGTCTGCCTTCTGCTGTGTACTGAGAAATCCACAGCTGATCTTCTGCTCGGAGGATGGGGAAGGGCTTCTAACATGAGGAGGGAGGGGGAAAGTCAAAATCATAAAGAGGCAGCGACGGAAGAGAAATTTAAGGTGGGCGTGATATTGCCTGACGGAGATACACCCACTGAGAGAATCCCGAACGCATGTAAGCGCGAAGGCGGGGGAGGGGCGGAGGCAGGGAGCAAGCGAGAGGAAACACAGATGGCGCTGAAGGCTGGCAGTTCACGCGTGCACGCTTGCGTGAACGCAAGCTCAAGGCCAGCCTGCAGCACTTTGAAAACTAACCTACTAAATGCCTCTCCGAGCAGGGCATGCGCGCTGACTCAGCGAGACCTAACTAGCAAGCAAGAACATTGATTAGCCACCTAAAGTATGATCCTTTGCGAGACTGCGTTGCTTGTTTCTACAAAAACATATTTTTCCAAATAACGGTCTCCCCCGCCTCCTTACTTATTACAGTCTAATGTAGATGGTAAAAAGTCCCTCTCTGAGCTAGACACCACAAGGGGGAGTATTACCACTGTGCTGTGACTAATGCTTTCTGGAAGTGCTGCTGGTTGATAAATCAGACATTGATGACATCAATATTGGATAAATCCCAAAGTATGTGTCTTTGCATTTTAGCTTTATTAGTTTGACTTCTCACCCCTGCACTTGGCTCCTCTTGATTTGTTTTGCATTGCATCTCTGTTGACCAACCCCCTAGGTAATTTGATAATACAGTGTTCAAATATAGCTTACTTCTGATGCCGTATGTGATCTCTGGAGCATGTTTTAATGCCCCATTCTTTGACCTGTTAAGGTCAAAGAATGGGGTCAGTTAGGAAACTGGTGTTACTTTGTGAAATGTTTTATTTATTTGTGGTTTTATGCTTTGGGGAGTACAGGATTCCCACTACTGTATAATTTGTTTATCAATGTCGTATATCACGTAGTCCTTAATATGAGCACAAACACGTTGTTGTGTGTGTGGAACTCTGCAGAGGGGTTTGATAGACACAGAAGAGTAAGTAGGTAGTCTAACTGATTTTGAACATGTAGTGCTACAGTAAAGAATAATGTATTTGTTCTTGTGTTCTTAAAAGAACTGCAGGCCATGTTTCTCCTTTCATGTAATGCTTTGGAGGGTGTGGGGTCCTGGTTTGTATGTGCGTGCACAAATAAAGAAAGCAGCTCCATATGAAATGTAGGTAGGTATCACATACTCTTTATAACTAAGGCTCCCAGTTTTCTGTTTTTACTGATTTTTACAGATAAATACAGACAGAAAACAATGTGTTTGTAGTCTGTATTTATTTTTAAAAGCGGAAAAATACAGAAAATTGTGCTCTCCATGAGGTCCTTCATGAATTTTAGGCCAACAGTTGAGCAGATAGACATCGTGGAGAGTAAAAAAAACAAATGATTACATTTCCTTAAATTTCCTTAAATATTTGAATATAATGCTAATATTTACCTATGGGTGTAGTGTTTTGCTATAGTTGGCTGCTTAATTAGCTAAAATGTGACAGGAATCGAAAGCATGACTGCACGTTTATTCAGTTAAATAAATGCGGAAATATACCATTTTACATCTCCATTTATTCTCAAAACACAAAATAAATATGGAAAAATACAGACAGAAATGTTAAAAAAAATAGATACCATAAAACCGGGAGCCCTATTTATAACCTAGTTCTGCCTACCGCTTTCTGCACTACAGTTAGAGGGCACCTCTAATTCTTTTACAGAGCACAGCTTCTCTGCACGTCCTGTACTGCATACAGCTTATATGGTAGGCCTCTATGCTGCCCAGCATTGGAGCTGCTCATTAGTAAACAACAAATCACACTTCTGCATAGGTAATGGCTGCACCGTTCAAAACACCACTCACCAATTCATACATGTTCCTGTGTGCTTCAGAGCCAAACAATTGGTAGCAATGCTCGAAATGCTGTGACTTGCTCTTGAATAATTAATTTTGTTGGAATGTGCGAGAACGTTTATGCCAAATCCTTTAAAGTAGAAGACTGAAATTTGGAATACGTAAAAAAGTGGTGAATATAGTCCTTGGTAATATAATCATATGCCCAGATAGTTGGTAGTCAGAAGGCTCTGTTTGCTTATGTGTGTGTCAGCAATCTTGAAGTTTGGTCGGTAGCAAGATATGTGTCGGTACTTTCGATGAATAAAAGCTGATAGGACAGCTTGGGCTGTGTGAGTCCCAAAGCATGAGAGCCCTAAATGCAAATAAAGGAAAATTCAGACAGGAAAACTCACTCAGGACACGATTCAAAGACCAGCCATGAAAATTAAAAAATATTCTAATTATAAGAGTCAAATCGCAATCTGTCATACAGACTGCACAGTAATAATGAGAAGAAGCTCTGGCAAACATCCTAAAAACAGCAGCACTTTATAGTTTCACACAAATAGTGAATCCCTGCCCTCCATGTAACTTGAGGTGGTAAGATGGGCTACACTATAAAAGTTACATGACCGAAACTAATCGGCATTCCAGAAATAATGTTACATAACACAGGCTGCTCTAGAAAACCTCCCAAAATTAATGATCTATGAGTCCCTTTTCTATACATACCAGAGGCGACCAGAATTTGTATCATCTCCTACTATACATTAATGGAGTGGGCTTAGGCTCCACCCACATGAATAGGACCCTCTCACCTCAAGCTGTTGGGTGTTTGTTGTATCATCCGCCTCCTGTGTGTGGGGTGATTGATTACAAAGCACGATGGACTATCTTACTATTTAAAGTACACTGAATCATCGCACGCACGTTATATTCATTATTTCATAGATGCGTTGTATGCAGAAAACAATCAAGGGTTTTCTTTAATGTTTTAGAACACAAGGTACAGGTCCGGCCTATCGGCTTTGCCAGTGCTTGTTTTGAGTTTGCTTCTCTGACTGAGAAGAAGGAATGTTTAGAAGCACGCATTAACAATAAGAACTCCAAGGATGCGAAGTCACCGAGCCGACCCTGCTTGCAGAAATCTTGTATTGTGTTTTGTCCTGATGGCTATACCGGACCCTCCTCAGGGAGATGACTTGAGATAATAAACAGAAAAGAAGGAAAAAAAGGATCCGGTCGTGATGGTGACAGCTGCTTTCAATGTTTCCCTTTGCCTCTAGCTGCCATCCCCTTGCTTCCCCCAGCTGGCCTCAATTACAAATATTTGTGATTGTGTTGAAGAGCCTGAGGGCTGGGGGCAGGTGGGCGTGTCCGGTTGCTGTCTGCGGTTTTATGGAGGCGCACCAGTTGTTTGGAGGCCCTAGGGAAATGCTAGCAATCTTGCCTGCAGTTTGTGCTCTGCAAGTAACAGAGGCCTGCTCTCGGTAGCCATTGACTCTTAGGTATGTTAATTAGGCCTACTGGACTAGCATTTTGAGAGTGCACGGGTAAAAAAAAAGCCCATTAAAAGCTGAGTGTGGTTTACTGTTGCCGGAGTTATTTATATAGCGCTTAGAACTGGCGGTTTACTGGTTTGCAATTTCGCATTGAGCTTTTCTAATGGTTAATATATGTTTTGCACATGTTCACACACCATGTGCAGTCTTCCTTTTTTGTACCTTCTAGGTCTGGTCCCCATTTTTTAGTCCACAATGCCTATATTTGCATGCGTTAGTAAATGAAACCCAGATCTATTGGCTTTGCAAATACTTCTTGTCAGCGTGTATGAAGATAAAATAGTGGGAGAATCCCGAACGCTTGTAAGCGCGAAGGCAGGAGAGGGGCGGAGGCAGGGCGAAAGCGTGTGGAAAGACAGATGGCGATGAAGGCTGGCGGTTCGCGCGTGCACGCTCGCGTGAACGCAAGCGCTAGGCCAGCCAGCAGCACTTTGAAAACTCACCTACTAAATGTCTCTCCGAGCAGCGCATGCGCGCTGACTCAGCGAGACCTAAAAAGTACAAGTATTGAAAATGGAATAGGTCTCTCCTTTGATTAAGTTAAAGCCATTAGCTTTGCTAATGGTATTGTATAGCAAAGCAAATGGCTTTAACTTATTAAAAGGAGTGACCATTGCATTTTTAATGCTTGTCTATAACTGCGAGTTTTGCGCTGTCAGTTTTTTCCTGCTAGAGCCATGAACTTCAAGAATTTCCCGCTTAGCACTAGGTCCCATCCTTGGAGGCCAGTTATTACAGCCCGCCGACAGATATGTCTTTTCTTATGAAATAGTACTCCAGTGAGCATTTTCTCTCTTCCATCAGTGCTGGACACGTGCATACGATGTGCCTTATATCCTCAGGTACATATTGGCATAGGCGACATGCAGGTGCAGGTACTGGTCTTAACCAGGCAGGTGAGTTCCTAAGGTGTTAATACTGCCCAATCGGTAATGTGGTAACTTCGGCTTAACCATCAGCTTAGAAGTTCTCCCAGATAGACGTGAGGCTTCAGGAAGCTGTAGGATCCATTTGTCATCCTTGCATGTGGTCTTTTTGCCAACAGGGCCTTCTCTTTATTATATTATTGAATCAACCTCCATTCGCTTGTTTCAATTTGCTATAGATTTAAGATCTGCACCCAAAGTAGCCAAACCCTGCCCCCGTAGCCCGACCCTAATCTTATTTGCGCTGGTGATGTATGTCACAGCACACAAAACACCCGCTGGTGGGAGCCAACAATTGCGCTATTGATTGCTATTGATTGCTCTGTGTGCCCTCCCCTTTAGCGCTGCTGATTCGTACGCTAGGGAGGGAGCAAGTTTTGCAGCAATGACTTGAACTCGTGGTTGTAGAGAGAATCCTTAATGGGCAGAAGGCGGCTGGACAGGTGTTACTTTTTCTTATTATTGACCGATTGTGCGTTGTAAAGGAGCCTCTTGTGTCAAACATTACCCCTAGATATGTGTGCACTGGCGCTGATTCCAGAGCAGCGCTTTCCAAATGATGTGTTGACTCCGAGGGTCTTCTTGTGCTGGTTAGCATTGTTTTTATTGCATTGAGATGAACGATTGGACTGTGCGCTTGCCGGTACCTCACTGGGGCCTTTTCTAAGCCTCTGCCGCCCAACCTTTGTATGGCTTCGGAGCACTCGTCGTCGGCATACCTCACGTGTGAGGCAGTAAAGCCCGATGGCTTGGGGGCTAAAGAATATACTTTACTGAGAGCTGTGCTCCGTTCTGCTAGATACAGATTTTAAAGGAACGGGTGAGGACGCAGCCTTGTTTCAAGCCGTTCCTGGTGGATATTTCCCTTGAGCAGTTGTTACGGATCCAAGTCTATCTCAATCCAAGTATTGATGTATTCGAACTGGAAAGCACGCAGCAGGAATCCCCACTTCTGAAGTTTACACCATAGTAAATTGCGCTGAATGGCATCAAAAGCAGAGCGAAAATGCGCAAAGCATAGGTGTCAATTCTGGGAGCAAGATCTTGCCTTACCTATAATTAGGGAGAGCGTTAAGATGATCGTGATTGTCCCCGTAAAGCCAATTTCGTTCAGCGTATCTAGTGAATACTCTGCCCATTCCAATCACTCTGTCAGCAATATTTTAGCAAAGTATTCTGCCTCCTTGTCTAGCATTCCAATCAGTCTGTAGTTTGACATCAGTATCGCATTCCCTGCTTTATAAATCGAAGCTATTATCGATCCCCTCCAGCAGTCGGAGATGACCTGCTGAAAGAGGTCATGGTTGTAAAGTTGTCACAGATGTTTTGACCAGTATTGCGGATTTTATTTAAAGATTGCCTGTGGGAGGCCTTTGGGACTAGGAGCTCTGTCCTGATGCTCAGAAGTTATATCACCAAGGGGAATACCTTCCTGTGCTAAATCCAATTGCATTGCAGGTCGATTGGCTAACTTGTTAGTGAACCTTCTTTCTGGTTTCAACTATATCCTCTTGATGTCCACAAACATTTCCTGCAGACACACGGCCCATACTTCTGATATGTTGGATGAAGTTGGTAGTGGCCTGGGTCCTACTGCTCCAAAGCCTCCAACATTCTCTTGCATCTTTTCTTCTTGTGACTGCTAACTGCTTGTGCTAGTACTAGTCTGTCTCCTTCTTAACTGACTCCAATATTGCTCTCTTGAATGAACTTCTCAGCTTAGTCAGGGTGGCCTTCTGTGGTAGTGAGCTCCTAAGAACATGGTTTAGCTTCTTTTTTGCTGCTGCAAGCTCGACTGAAGCCTTCTTGGTTAGTCGACTAATTATAAATTTGATCCTCGTAGGCCGTGCACTTTATTGGCCAAAAGGACCACAGAAAACTGTCTGTAGTTAGCTTAATTCTACGTTCCCATTGCAACCTTCCATTGAATTTGATACAAACATTTAACTTGTTGTCTTGTATAGCCTCCTATAGTTCATGATGGTGACTGTTACAGGTTCTTTCTGCGCTTGGGCATGCAGTCGACAAAATAGACTTAGATGGATACCTTATGGTTGGTGAACGCTTTCCAACCTGATTCATAGCATGAAGAAATTGACCATTTGGAAAAGGGGGGACACTAAGGTATAGTCTAGGATCGATTGAGCCTTTGCCAAATGGAGAGTAGATTGTGAAGGGACATCGGTACTTATTCGCCCATTAGGCTCTCAACCCGAAGCGCTCGAGGTCTTCCATCACGGTCAAGCCCCGATTATCCTTCCTTTGTGTCTGGGAGTTTGACAGCGGTATTTGCCAGATTTGATTTTGTATTTCCAGAGTTTGTTCTGTTACGACTTGCTGAAGCAGGTTCATGGTAAAGTCCCCTGTCAAGAGAAAATGCAGCGGAGGGTAGGGTTGTTTGACATTTGAGTAACAACGAAGACTTTTAAAGATTCTACAGTTACCAACTTCTTTTTGGTTGAAGGGTGGATGTAGATGTTTATTATTAATAGTGGATTTTCGTTATCATGAAAGCATTCTGTTAGCTCCACGACTTGCAGGTTAGGATGGTCTGTTTGTATCTCTTCTGTTTTGCCTTAATGTCACCCCTCACATAAATAGCTAGGCCCCCAGCAGGATGGCCTAGCACGTGTGTTTTTTACATTCAATTTACTAATTCCAAGATATGCTGTAATATCCAGCGGAACTAATGCCTAAGTTTCCTGTAATGCTACAAGGATAAAAAATGTTGATCCACAATTTTATTTTCTAGGCCCTCCCCGTTCCATGAGCAGATTTAAAATTTTTCCCTTAGTTGCCGACCGGAGTTTGGTTTTCTTGTCAGAGTTTATCGAAGCTGTTTTCAGTTGGCTGCAGTGCACCCGGAAGCCATTCCCAGTCTGTTGGAACTTGACTTAATATACGCTTCACCTCTCTGTTTCTGCTGCTAGTGTTAGCCTCAGTGCTTGATGTCGACACTTAGTGACTTGTTGCCCATTGAAGCACCGAAGATGTCTGGGCCCATTTGTGCCTTAAGGTTGAGACCAATTTCTCTTGTTTCACCTCGCTCTCGGTGATGATGTGAGCAGACATCTCTATTCCGTATGGTCTGGGAACTAAAAATTAAGGGTATGCCGTGTCCTCATGTCGTGAGATTTTAGTCCCCCATTTTTAAAGTGTCAATTTCTTCTTCCAGACCTGCTGGGCAAGTAGTTGATTTGCCAAGGTAGTAACTGTTGACTCCTTGCATACTGCGGCAAGATGCAACTGAGTGAATAACTGTGGTGGTAGTGTGATGCAATGTTGAGATTTCTTGAACCATACGCAGCTTTGTGCCTTTGTTGATTATGTCAAGCTGCCCCAGAGACTTGTATTTTGGCGTAAAGGTTAGTTTTTTTTAGCAACTTGCAATTGTTAGGGTGCTTCAGCTCCTTTTGCATGCCTGTTAAGGGGCTAATCTCAGAGAGTAGAGTAAACTGAATGGTCAGCTCTTATGATGGTATCTGTTGGCTCTGTAGAACCGGAGAGGCGTAGGTTGGAGGACTGCCAGTAGGGAACCTTTCTACACTGTTGTATGTTTGATCTTTTTTTTTTTTTGTAAACAAATTTTATTTGTCAAATACACATTTAGCGAAGCTCTGTAACCCAGAGACTTCCGTAGCATCAAGAAACAACATACCGGCTTTGACATTTTTCTCATGAGATACCAAATACAAAATACATAAGATACGTGCATAAACAATGCAACCCCCCCAATTAAATGAACATAGAACTGCCCCCCCTCCCCCCCCCATCGTACCGCCAATCCATTCAAGGCAGTAAATATATTCGCAGCTACGATTCTGTCCTCACTATGAACCGTGTCCATATAACACAGCTGCGCCCAATACCCAAATGTTGCATGTCCCCCAAAAACGAGGAAGAAAGCGTCGGCCACCCACACAATCATTCCACTGGAATGGGTTCCAGTTCCAGTCCCCTGTAGTCTGCCCACCGGATCTGGGACCATTTAAGTCGTTGTTTGCCATCAATTGGTCTAAGTATACCCTTGCTTGTTACCTCGCCAATTCGTGCTGATAATGGGCCCTGCATATAGACTCAAAGAGGGTTATGGTCACTATATTTGCTCTCAACAATGTTAAAACCATGAAATAAGGTTTGTAGGGAAGAAGAAATTAAGATAAAATCTATGAACGACCCCCCTACCACTCCCTTTAAAATTTGGCACAGAAAAAATATTGTGCGGGCAGTTAAGGACATCAAGGCTATCATATCCAATTCATTTAACAAATTATTCAGCAATTCCCCCTGGACATGATGATCAAAATGAAAACCCCTTCATACGGGGACAGCCCAACTCAGATATACAGGATAATATTGGATTTCCACATGGATGGATGTTGAAATCACTAAAAACCATAAGGTTATGTAGAATAGAACCAAAAGACTGTCTAATAAATGTTCCCAGGGTGGTGATGTTACAGGCACCATATGGACAGGCCACAGAGATGTAAAAATTAATAAGTCCCCATCTAGTTTCTCCCTTTTTGGCTATCAGTGCCAGAATTCCTGGGTTTGTGGTCGGCACAACCTGAATCTGACCATTGACCGCCAAAGATATATATACAACTAGACCTCCTTTGGGTCTTCCACTCGCCGAAGGAGTAGCTGGGACAAAGAAAGCCTTGTAACCTTCCAAAAATAGATCACAATCCACCGACCATGTTTCTTGGAGGCTAATTACAGGGAATGGCTTCACAAATTGCACCCATAATGGGTCTCGGAGCTTAATTGCCAACCCTGCAATGTTCCAAGATATAAAATTATTGGATATTTCTCCTATGGTCCTCTCATCTACCTCTATTGGGAGCTGAGTATGTGCAACAAGCTCATTATCTGAGAGTGTGGGGATCCTTAGTCAGTCACACTCCTCCAACCCTGTTAAAGCAGAGAATCTGTTATTTAATTCCAACGAAGGGCAGGCGCCAAACTGACCATCTGTTGCAAATGATGGATAAACCATGGGAATAGGCTGCAGCCTAGGTATTGTTAATTTGGCCACCCACCTCGAAGCGCTGCCATAGGGACATTATGATACATTTCCCTAGAAGAAACGGGTTTATAAAAAAAAAAAACAATGGAGGGTCCCTGATGACAGATCCAGAATTAGCAGGAGCATAAAAAGTGTCCCTGGATAAGATCCTGCCCTCAGTATGGGGATTATGAAAGTTTACAATGACACAGACACCTGTGCCCGTTTTACGCGAACTCCCAATCCAGCTCACCCTGCGTGCCATAAGAATGTTTTTAGCCACCCAGGCACCCAGAATGGTGTTATGTGCAAACCAATGAGTTGATTTATTTTTCAGCTGCCCAAAGTCCTCACTAGCCCCTTGGGAAGAGAAGGAACACTCCCCAAAACCACTACGTAAGGAGTAGATTCCGATGGCAGATCTATTACTGGGAGACTCGTTGACTGTATCTCCCTTTTCTCCAGCCTCCCAACCCTTGGAATCACAGAACCTGTTCTTGAAGGGGACTGACCAGTACAGGCCGGGATGTCAACACTACTAAGAACAATGTTATTAAAACTACTCTTGTCTGAAGCCTGTCTGTTTGCAGTAGAACTTACAGATAAGCCCTAACCCGTACCTGTCCCCATGATATTTGATGGTTCTGCGCTAGACTTCAAGCAAGCTGCCAGTATAGCTGGGGGTTTGCAGCTAACCAACTCCTCCAACTTTAATAATCTGGCTTCTACGATACTTATTTTTTGCAGGATAGGTTCCAGTAAGGTTGACATCATGGTTTCAAGCCTGCCCCAGAAATTCCCCTGCTGTGTGCTATCGGCGAGCTGCCCTGATGCCATGTGAACCATGGGGATAGGGGTGCCCTTGTTAGGTTCACTTGCAGTAATAATGGGCAGTACTTTCTTCCCAATTATTCTCTGGGCAAGTTTACTTTGTTTTAATATTCCTCGACTCTTCCTTTATTTAGGGAGGGGTTCATTAATGCGATCCTACCTAAGTTTGGCTTTCTGCCCTCTGGTCGTAACTTTAGGTCTAACAGGGCTGGTTTCTGGGTCAGTAGATGAAAAGTAGACAATATCTGTCACTGGATCCAAAACAACATGTGGAGACTGACTAGTCCGGGATGGAGATACAAAAGATTCAGGGATTGCAGGAGTTAAGGAAAGTCTACTCTGCGAAGGTAGGGGCTCAGGGGATAGCCTTCACTCAGTAAGCTTTATCTCGTTAATGAGGGCTGATTCTGCCCTCAATAGGAAAGCATCTCAGGTCCCTGCCACGCCCCCACCTGTGCTAGACTTACGCTTACTCATGTTAACCGTATATAATCACACTATTGTATTATATTATATTAGCCAAGCAATACAATACTGTTCCCAGGAAAAAAAACCCGTAACCAAGTTCTTTAGAAGGTAGCCAGGCCGTCCTCTTGCGGGCACACACTGACGATGGTCGCTCCTCACTCCACGGCAGCTGATTGAGATTGGGGTGATGCAGTGCTGAGCACCCTGGGACGCCGAGTCCCACCAGGGTCTCGTAAGGGCTGTGGTCCGTGCCCCGGTTAGTCCCACTGGCAGAGAGTCAAATAAGTAGCCCACAGCACAAACCGCCTCGGCTCCCGCTTTTAATTGGCTCCTCATGCCGGTTAACATCCTCAGACCTGGGGGTTAGTGGGGTGGCTCTGCCCTGTCTCTTCCTGGCAATGATGGGCAAGGACGGGCCCGCTCTTGGCCCAGGCACGCCCGCGCGCGTGCGTCCCACGCTGCGGGAGGTGAGCGTGACTTTTATGGCGCCTCTGGGCGCGAGTGCAGCGTCAGGGTGGCACAGGGCTGCTGGGGGATGTAGTTTCAGCCGTTCGCCTCACGGAGCGGTGATGGTAATGGTGGCCGTTCCTCTCACGGCAAAAGGTACCAGGTAAGAGCCGTTCTCCTCACAGCAGTGGTTAGAGCAAAGCCTGGCGGCAATACAACTTTTAAAACATCCCCTAATAAGAATGAGTTTATCAAGAGAGTTCTTTGTCAAGTCCCCGAACTTTAAATTAATTTCTCCTATATCACTGTTTGTTTCGGGGATGGAATGAAAAATTTCCTAGCTATCGTAAAGGAAAGTTCAATTCTATTAAGGACACAGAGGTGAGGATTAGGCTTTTCTTTCTTCACTTTATTGCCAGCAGCCTTTCAAAGAAACCATTTTCATGCACATAAACTACGTTTCCCATGAGACATTGGGAAATAAAACTACAAACAGACTGTTCAGTCAGAGTGCTGCTGTCTGTATAACGGTCCTCGCATACTCTCTAGTTTCCTCTTTCTTCCTGCAACTTCCTCCTCATCTACTGGCACTATTCCTGTCTGTTGGAATCCGTCCCTATGAAACAACAACGCTATTCGTGAGTTTTGTCATCTCCAGGTTGATGCATAATTCATCAACACAGCGCAACAGAGAGAAAATGCAAATCAACATTGTACATAGACACTAAAACAACAATGGCATGCATCTGAATCCACTGTAAAATCAAACAGCATAATGACCCTGCATCTCAGTTAGGGTAGAACTTCTAGACGCTAGAAGTCCAGGGTGGGCTAAACCTCGCCTCTGTGTCCTTAATAGAATTTAAACTTTCCTTACGATAGCTAGGACACTTTTCATTTTATGGCACGACCCGGAGGCGTATATTAGGTTAGTTTATAACTGATTCACCACCATGTTTGCCAGCGAGGTGACTGGTTTAAAATAAAAGGTCTCAAAGGTGGCATCAGATGACCAGACAGCCGTGTTGAGAGTATCTTCAAGTCTTACACCTAAGACAAAAGCCGCTCTCACTGAGTGGGCTCCAAAATGGCAAGTGTCCTTCCCCGCTTCCTGTTTCCTGCATGACCCATCTGGCAATCGTAGGGGAAGAAAGCGCTTTTAAAGATTTTGTGAGTGCAATCAATAGTTGCCATTCTTATAGTCTTATCTCATCAGCGACTACCTCATACCTTTTAAGGGTGTGGACTACACACAATTTAGGAATGTGTGAAGAGGCTGGATATGACACCAATTTAGAAGGACATTTTGTTCATCGAGCAATATGAAAAGTCACCCGTTAGGGGATAAAACCTCTACCTGTATAGTCCAAGGCACGGACATCTGAGACCCGGTGGCAAGAGATTAAGCATTACAACATTGTCAGTTTCGCCTCTAGCTGTTTTCTCAACAGGTATTTATTAGAGGGCCAAGATTGAAACAAAGAAAGGACTTTATTGACATCCCATAGTACTGAATACCGTGGTTCAGGGGATACTGACAACCTCATACCCCTCAGCAGCTTACAGACCAACGGATGTTCCCCAACTGTGTGACAGTCCACTAGAAGGTGACCCGGGGATATTGCCGATCTGAAGGTATTAATTGATCTGTAAGCAAAACCTTGGAAAGCCAAGCTCGCCAGGAAGTTAAAAACCTGGACAAAATCTTCTCCCATGGGATCCACCTGGTGTTGGAGACACCAACCCAACCATCTAGACCATGCAGTACAGTATCGTTTGTTTGTACTGTCTGCCCAGGCTTTGGCGAGCAGAGACGCAGCCTCTAGCGAAATTCCCGGAACTTTCTAGGGTTCCCAGTAACCCTCCAGTACATAAGACGAAGAGAACCCGCTAGGACCAGCGGGTAAGGGTTGCTCTCAGGATCCCGGAGAAGATCCGGAAACAGGGGTAGAGGGATTGTAAAATTCCAGGAAAGTTCCCTCATCGCTGGAATAGAGACTTGCGATCTCCATATTCGTGTAATCATAACTAGGTTCACATGCTGTCTGCGATAAAAATGCAACTGGCGCCTCAGTTATGCAAACAGATGTAAGGCATAGGACAGCTACTTGCTCCAGTCCTGAATAAAGGCGTCTGTGGCCGCTGCCTGGAGGTCCAGTCTCCAGCAGAAGTACTTGTCAAGCTGGAAGTTCAGACGAGATCCAAAAGAGTCCATGGAAAACGGACCCCATCGGTCCTGAAGTTGCCGAAAAAAGTTAGGGTGCACCTTCCAGAGGCTGACATCCCTCCAATCGTGAGAATGCCAATCCACCACTTGATTGGAGCGACCCGGAAGGTACAATGGAGATCTGGTTGGCTAAGCAGTATTCCTATATGCTCCTAGTGAGGTACAACTAGGCCTTTGACCAAGTTCCCCCAGATGATTGATGTAGCGAACCGCTGCTACATTGCCCATCTTCTAAAGGACCGAGCACCGTACCCTCTATTTGGTTCAACACTAGAGGGCGAAAGATCTCGATTTCAACTCTAGACAGTTGGTATGTAAAGGCTTCTCTGCGGAGCACTAGTTTCCTCCATTGGAGAACTCTCCATGGCGCGCTCTCCATCCGGAGCTGCTGCTATCGTATTCTATCACCAGATCAGGTTGGGAGCCAAAGATCGTTCAGCCATTCCACGCCTCCATATGGGTCATCCACCACCCCATTTCCTCCTTCACTTCGACGGAGAGCGGAACCAGCTGAGTGTACGAGAGGCCCTACCGAAGGTGAGAGATTTGTAGGCGTTGCAGTGGCCGGTAATAGCGCGGGCCCGGGAAAATAGCCTGGATGGACGACGAGAGGAGTCACATGATCTGTGCCAGTTGGTGAAGAGAGATTTGCGCTTTGGAAATCGTCCTACTGAGCTCATGTCTGATCCTGGTCAGCTCCGAGCCAGGAAACTGAGGGTTGCTGAGTCCGAGTTTATCAAGAGCCCCAGAAATTGCACTGATTGGGTTGGGGTTAACGCTTACTTCTCTGTGTTGATCATGAAGTCCAATGGCTCTAGAAGGTCAACGGCCATCTGCAAGTGTAAGAAGAGGCACTCTGGGCATTGATCCATGATCAGAATATCGTTGAGATAGACGATCAGTCTCACCATGTGTGCCTGCAATTGTTCGACCGGGCTCATCAGCTTGGTGAAGCACCAAGGCGCTGATGATTGACCAAAAGGAAGGGATACAAACTTGAACAGCTCTGAGCCCCAACGGAACTGCAAAAATGTGTCTGTAAGGTGGAAAAACAGGGACCGCCAAGTGGGCGTTCTTCAGGTCCAGCCGAACCATCTACTCTGAAACCTGGAGGAGATCACTCAGAAGATGGATACCGTCCATCTTGAAATGGCGGTACAGGAGCCATGCATTGAACTCCATAGAGATTGATATCCGGACGTTGTCCGCCGCTCCTTTTCTCCACCAGGAAGAGATTGCTGAGGAAGCCGTTGAGGTGAATTGTTGTGCGAACTATCACACCCTTTTCTAACACGTTGGTTATCCACTAGGGCTGCCTGTTCCTGTGGAAAGACTAGAGGTCTGGGAGGTTGAGGTTGAATTGGACACCCGTAAAACTCTATGTGAAAGCCTCCTACCATCCGAGAGACACAGGTATCTGAGGAGAGTTTTTCCCAGTTCATCATAAATGAGGCCAGGCGACCCCCAGTTTGGATCCCCATCGAGTCTTGTATCCTTACCTTGAACATTGTTGAGGTTACCGCCTCTAGACCTGCCAGTGCCTCCGCGACGGCGGGGATATGGTCTGGTTGGGTAGAAGTTCCCAAAATTGCTGGAATCCTGCCATAGGCCTCGGCGAGAGTCACCACCTATGGAGGCTTGATGGAAGGGACGGCCGGTTGAGCGCCCCCTACCTCGACCGACTGCTGCAAAAACATGGGGGTAAATATCATCTTAATGGAGGTATGAGCTTTATCCAGTGAATTAAAGGTGTTGACAAATTTGCCCACTCACAAATAAAGGGATCCCCGAAAAGGTTGCCCTCTGTTATTGTACCGGCCTCAGAGGTGGAAAGTTCCCCTAACTTGGGGTCAATCTTAATCAGCAGCAATCTGCGCCGTCCGGTAGAAATCAGGCAATTCGCGTTCCACAGAAAAATAAAGGGTTGTTGAGCTCAGCTGGAGGGAGGATCGGGAAATATGAGGGACCCAGAGGCTTTTACTTCCTCCGCCATGTCCATGATCTTCGTCAGGGGCCCTGCAACATCCAGGAGTTTATCTTGGCATGAGCGCCATGACCTGTCAAAGGCCTTTTTGGTGTCTATCTCTTGTGTGAGGGCCACCTTCCCCTCTAAAGATGGCTTAGGGCACCCCACCTTGAGGCTGCTCCCCACCTTGAGGCTGCTCCTCACCTCCTTTTCGAGAGGTTTCCACAACCTGCCCGTAATGCAGGCGGCTACTTTGGGCGCAGGGCACCACTCCGCTGAATACTGGTGTAGCAGGGCATCAGAGTCTAGCAGATCTGCTTCCTGGGGCTGTACTATGCCCGTGGGGAGGTCCTTGTCAGTTAGGGGAGTAGCAGTTGGGTGCCAAGGTCTGTTCTCCAGGCTGTGGCTCGCTGAGCAAACAGTAATAAATGCCCTTAGGGAACTAATGTTTTCAAAGAAACTGTCTTGTTTTATTCGAGCGGTAACTGACAAAAGTAAACTCCTCCCCTGTGATTATTACCGCAGCCGGAGCACTTTGCTACAAGCTGTCAGTGAAACTGACGTGCTCCGGCTGCTGGGGGGTCAAGACGTGCAGAACGCATAGCGTGAATGCGTGGGGCCCCCTGGCGGTCGGAAGACAACACCGCCCATGCAAGCCTGTCACAGTGGAAGGTGACCGCATAGGAACGAGAACGTCGAGTGGTCCTTGAACCAGGTTTTTGTCAGGAAGGCGATGTCAATGTCTTCGCGGAGTATAGCTTCGGATAATTTGGTTGCGTTTCGGACCGCCGAGCGGCAGTTTACCAGCATGCAGGAGAGGGGATTTGGGCTGTCTGAGGTAGGATTGCATTGGATGGTCGTGAGTTGAACAGGCGGTCGGGGGGAAGGGCGTGCGGATGGGATTCTGTTGATACCCGTTGTGAGAAGTTGGCCTGGCATATGCTGGTCACTAGTTATAGTGGCCACCTTGCACCAGAACAATTCGACTCTTATGGTAGATAGGTTTAAGACAACCTTTTAAAGAAAGCTATCCTAGTGGTAGCTGTGGAGAGCAGCCTTCAGGCTAAGTCTCGGAGGAATGTAAAACAGCTTGTTTTACCTTATAATCTCTTGAATTACCAAATGAAAGGACACCACACAGGTATATATATCAAATATATATGTATTTATTTCTAGACACACTCAACTAATCTCTTTATGAGATTAGAAGTCAGGAACACATTCAAATATCAACGTTTCACAATAAGTTAAGCACATATATGGCTGGGGCACTAGGGGCGTACCAGACCATATACTAAAAAAGAGGTTTAGGAAAGTCGACTTGCAGAATCACAAGGCCTAGGGCCTGTAGAATCGCTGGGGCTTCACTACTGCAGTGAAAGCAGGTAAGTAACAGACCCACGGGAGACGCATGCAGTGTGTGAACACAGCCGCGGGTTCCCTATTGATTACAATGGAGCAAGTCGCGGTTTGATTTTTAAAGTTTTAGGGTACTTCGAGGAAGTCTGCAAGCAAGCCACTTACAAGGTAAGTAATTCGAGGGCCAACACACACTAGGGCACTGGAGTGCATGAGTTACCTCACCCAGGCAAGCCGGGTGCATAGGTGTCTTTTGGTGTCGGGTCGCGTCGCTGTTTTCTATGGAGACCAAAGAAGACTTGCTGCTTGCAGCGGTTGAAGAAGTGTCTGGTGGAATCCAAGGCTGGATTCTAGATGCAGATGAACTGAAAATTGAAGGGACAGTGTTCACAGTCACTTGCCAGTGACCCGGAGCCAGGAAGATGGATGCCCACGGATGTCGGGTGATTTCAGGTGATCAAGGGTGTTTTGACTCTTCGCTCACGAGGTCCAGGAAAGATCGACGATGACCAGCAGCTGGATTCTGAGTGTCCCACGACGTCTGCAGCTGACTGCGGTGTCGGCAACCGGATTGGAGCCAACAAGCCTTGGCAACCGCAAGTCTTGTGTAGAGTGAAGAAAGTCGATGGTGCAGACCAGCAAGGTCTGAGGGACTCACTCAGCAAGGGTAAGTGAGGGCAGGCCTGGAGCAACCAGGGGAGCCCTTTGAGTCGCTAAAAAGTCTTCGGGGGACCCACAAGCCAACGGGCAAGGGATCGCGAAGACTCCTCTTGAGGAAATGCTTCACAGGAGCCCACGGTCACTCGGGACGGGGTAGGCCTCTGACTTTCGCTGCAAAACCTGCTGGAGGCTTGGGCCACAAGTGGTCCAAAGCACAAGTTTGTTGAACGTCGTGAAGGGGTTGCACTCGACAATTGTGCACGGTACCCGAGTATTGCTGTTCCTCGTCACTCGTGGGGTCCACTTGCCTCAGCTCTGCTGGGGACTCACAATGGCCGTCGAGAAGTCAGGAAATCCACTTCCGGGGCTGCAGGGACTTCGGACTCCGGCGGGAGCGGGAAAGTTTGCGACCGTTGATTAGAGTTTCTGGTGCCTGCCAAGCAGGGGAGTCACTCCTTGACTCCAAGGGAGATTCTTCTGTCTTCCAAAGGTAGTGGAACGTCGAAGGGCCAGGATTCTTCTTTGTAGAGCGTCGTCCAGGGTTATCTCCTTTGCAATGGCAAGGTTTGCTATCTTATACTGAAGATAGGGGAGGGACTAGCTCTATGACCACTCCTCTGGGAGGGTCAGGGTAGGGGGTGGTTACACCCACTTCCTATTGTCCAGTTTCACGCCAGAGCAGGGACAGGTAGCCCCTGAACCGGTTTGAGCTGGCATATGCACAGAGGAGCCTACTGCTCCCCCAGTGCAGGACTTCAAAGCACTCTAGAAGTGCACCACCCAGCCCCAATTCACTAAATCCTGTCTGGAAGGTGGTGACACCTCCCTGTGACAGGATGCCTATTGTTGGTCCTCCTCCACTGCGAGTTTCAGTCAGCAGCAGGAGGGCAGCCCAGTGTCTGTGCTGGTGGCATCCATTTTGTGAGGCCAGGGCTCTTTCAGATTTCTACAGTGTTACCACAGTAGGTACATGTCGTCCCCTCTAGAAAGGTGGGATCATACTTCCACACCAGTTACTGGTGTGGGGGTATGATTCTAAGTTGTTTGACACCAAACACAACATGTTTTGATGCAGTCATTCCAAAGTTAGCATTAACCAGGAGGTTATAATGCACTTAAGAGTATATGGTTTAACCGCATCCACAGCCACAAGGAATAGACCCTGCCAGCTGCAGAGGGGCCCTGCTCAGGCAGAGGCACCTCCCTCACATTGTAAACCAAGCACCCTGCCCTCAGGATTGATAGGGCCTGCCATAGGGGTGGCTGATAGGTTTATATGTGTGTGTATGGTGAGATATAGGAACCTATACCTCAGTGAGGAGTGCTAACACTACCTCACCCAGGCTGCAGTAGCAGGCCTGTGGTGTCAGATTGTGAATGCTTCCCAGGGGTGGCATAATACATGCTGCAGCCCCTGGTAGGCCTGTGAAGTACCAATGCCCTAGGTACCTAAGGTACCATATACTTGGGGCTCATAAAGTACCACAGTATCCAATCACTAGTGCATCTATATGTACACTGTAGGAGAGTGGCATCGACTGCATAGTTGCCCCCAACTTTTTGCTGATGATTTGACTGTTTTTATGACTTTAGCCAGGCTGTGGCCCTGCTATCCAGGACCCCAGCCTATCGGCTTCCTCTGTTAAACGATGTGAGTACCCTAGGTACCAACCAATTGGATGCTGAGGGTGCCCTGACAGTCCCTTGTAGATGGTACCCTAGGTACCCAGGGCATGGGTCCCTCAGTAGGCCTACCAGGGCTGCAGCACTTATTGTGCCACCCTGGGACAGCCATACAAACTGACACCACCAGACCACTACTGTAGTCTGGGTAAGGTGGTGCTAGCACCCCTTACAGGGATATAGGTACCCTATATCCCACCCCATTACAACACATGTACTCTCATAGGTCACCCCTATAGCAGGCCTTGCTAATCCTACAGGGCAGGGTGCTGAGGTATGTGTGAGGGGGGACCCCTACCTGAGTAGGGCCTCTCTGCAGCCTTCGTAAAATCGTTACTGGGTTGTTTGTAGTGTAGCCATACCATATACTCTTAACCGCATTCTAAGTATATCACGATACCAAGATAACTTGAGAATGGCTACACAGAACCATATCGTGTTTGGTGTCAAACATGTAGGAATCATACCCCCAGTCCAGCCATGGGCATGAGGGTACGATTCCCCCCTGCTAGAGGGGCGATATGGGAAAAGCGGTAGAATTTAGACACCAATTTAAAAGTGCACAAGTTTCACAAAATGGCTACTGCCCGCCACCTACACGACCCTGGCTGGCTGTTGCTGGTGAAAACCCCAGCCTCGCCAGCTGGACAATAGGGCTCCTGTGGCAGGGAGGTGCTAGCATCTCCCCAGACAGGATAATGTGGATTGGAACAGGGTGGGTGCACCAAATGTCCTTTCAGAGTTGCACGTAGGCAGCTGCAGAGACCTAATTCTGCATACACCGCTTGGAACCAGTTCAGGGGCATCCTGCCCCTCGCCCAGGCGGGAAACACACAAAGGGGAGAGGGTGTAGCCACCCTTTCCCGCCTCACCACTCATTGGTGGACACTACTCTGGACACTCCCCTAATCTTGGGGATAAAGGTGAATATTGTGGCCCCAGAGCCTCAGATTAATCTTGAACTTTACAGTCTTGACCTTCGACTTGCTGCTGCCCAGCTGACGGAAGAAATCTCCCTTGGGATAAAGGAGTTATCCCCCTGCTTGGCAGGCACCTGAAACACTGCAAGTGACCCGGTTGGAACTTCGCTGCTCTGTCGGACTTCGACGACCTCCAGCACCCTTGAGGTGGGTTTCCAGCGCATCCCAGAGGCCAGTGAGTGTGCTCAACGAGTTTGGGCACCGTGGACCGCGTGGGTGCCGAGATCCCCAATACCCCAGGACACCGGCCACCTCTTGCGTAGCACACGACCCTGACCAGTGGGGAAGTTGTGCTTTGGCCCGTTTTCGAGCCAACCACTCTGCAGCAATTGTGCCAAAGACCAGCACCCTAGCCCCCTCCATTGGCCCGTGGGTGCCCTTTTATGCACGCCAAATTGCCGCCTCCCGCGGTCCCTTGTCTCTCGACTTGTGGGCTCTAGCGGAGGTCTATTTCTACAATCAAGAGTTCCCCTGGTTGCTCCAGGCCTGCTCTACAGTCTCTCCAAAGGAGACCTCTCCCAGACCTCGTGGGTCTGCACTGTAGCTGATTTGTTTATTCGTGGGTTGCGGTTGCCAAGGCTTAGTGGATCCAATCCGGACACTAACACCGCAGCGACCCTCATCCGACGTGGGACAGTCGCCCTCCGGAAGCTGGCCGTCCTTGAAGCCTCCCGGAGCCCGTGGCTGCAGATCCAAGCGACAGCACCTCTCACCTGAAGCACCCGACATCGAAGGGCTCCTTGCTTTGAGCCTCCTGGTCACTGTGCCGTGACCCAGACTCTGTCCCCTCTGCTTTCAGGTTCTTCTCTACAATCTTCACATCTTTGATCTTCACGGCATCATCGACGCTTTTGGCTAGCAGCACTTTTGAACATTTTTCTATAGAAAATCAGCCCGCGACCCGACACCAGAATCGACCTATGCACCCGGCTTCCCTGGGGCAGGTAACAGTGGTACCTCGGTACTCTCGTGGTAGTGGGCTCCTCAAAAGCTTAAGTCTAAAGTTTTAACTTTGTACTCCTGCTAGAAGTGACTTTAATCTGTATAATTTAAACCGCGACATTCTCCATAGGCTAACATTGAGATCCCGATAGCAGCTCTTTGCACTGCACGCGTCTCCCGTGGGTCCCCTTCCTCATAACTGTGGGTGGATTCTAAAGGGGCAAGCGATCCTGAATGCCCTAGGCATTGTCTGTAGAATTGTCGTGGTTCTTATACCACTTTTTTTATATATGGTTTGGTCCCCCCCTGGGGCCCATTGATTTCTGTGCTATTTATTGTGTTTATAAATGCTTGTTTTAAGTGTATCTTTGCCACTAGTCTCATAAAGCGACTGTGGGATTCTGTCTAGAATAAATACATATATTTTATATGTATACCTGTGTGGGCTACTCTTTCATTTGGTTATTCAAGAGGTTATTATGGTAAAACAATAAGCTTAACACTCCTTCAAGACTTAGCCTGAAGGCTGCTCTCCACAGCTACCACTAGGATAGCTTTCTTTAAAGGTTGTCTTAAACCTATCATCAATAAGAGTCGAATTGGACTGGTGCAAGGTGGCCACTATAACTAGTGACCAGCATATGCCAGGCCAACTTCTCACATACACCAAGTCGTTTAGAGAGAACAGAGAGACTGGGGCCCTAATTAGCAGGGACCCAGCCAGACTATAGCCAGAAACCAGTGTATACATCAGAAAAAAAGTGGGGGCAACATAAGTGCAGATCCTACTCTCCTACACCCGTGATCACAGGAATATTGGCATGTTGGGTGGGAGGTCGGGATCCGACAGATTGGGAAGGTAGGCATTAGAGAGGTCCCTGAGGTCAGAAGAGGATAAGTCGCTCACAGTGCGAAGAGGCCTACGAGCTCGGTCACAGGAGGGAGTAGTTTTCCACTTATTGGGTAGGTGTATGCCTTGGGCACAGGAACAGGGGAAGTCCTTGTAGATAGGATGAACCAAGGATTTGAGGGTGTTGTAGTCCTTTCTGAGCCGTGAAAGTTCAGAGGTCAAAATGGAGAGATTTCGCTCGATGTTGGTAAGCTTCTGTGTTAGTAGAGTAGGTGGGGGTTCGGTTGTAAGGGTGTGGGGGATGCATTGGGTTTCGTTCTTGTCTTGGGAGGACGTCTAGTGTGTGGAGGGAGAGGGGGGTCCGGGGGGCAGTTGGAAAGCCCATCCGGCTGTTTTGCAGGATGTTAGGCATGTATAGAGAACGTTAGTAGTAGAGTCATTCAGGACAGAGGAAGGTGGTGAGTAGGGATTGGGGGTGATGGGAATGGTTACTTCCGAAAGAGGGGGGAGCCATTCAGGGCGGGAGAGATTAGCAGAGGGAGTGGTGGGGCAGGAGGTACGAGTTGTAGGGGAGGGGTGGGAGGAGTGAGGTTAGGGGAGGGGAGAAAGGTAGGTGAAGGTTGGTCATGGGTGAGAGGGAGAGTAGGCATTACAGTCTGTACTGGGTTGGTGTGTAGGGGAGGGAGGGGGAGAGCTAGTGGGGGAGGGGACCGGGTGAGGTCGTTGGGTAGTTGGGTCTGGGTGACGTTTAGAGAAGGTAGAGAGAGTTGGTGTGTCAAGGTACTAAATTGTTTCTCAAAGAGGGTGAGAGTGCTGGTCTGAGGCTTGTATGATGATGTTGCCAGTTTTGAAGATAGAAATGTCAATTCCACCGGGAAAGAATGGGGATGGGGAGGTAGAAAGTTTAAAGCCTTATGTAATGTTAGTGGATTTCGAGATTTTAACCCCTTCAGTGCCCGCCCCTTTCCCCGCCCTGTGCCGGCCGTTGCATTAGCGGGCGGGGTTTATGACGAGCTGGTCTCGTCATGGGCACAGCGCAACCGCGGCCCATGACGAGACCAGCTCGTCATGGGCATTGAAGAGGTTAAGGTGGCGGAGGATAGTGCTTTTCCATTTAGAGGGGCATTTGTTAAAGAAAATGTAATTCGATTTAATGGGAGAGGTGAGACTAAGATAGGTATCGGCTATTAAGGTTTCTGGGTGACGAGTAAGTAATTTATAACCTATATATATTTTAGACATGCCCCGGGGGAGCGGTCGTGAGACAGAAAGAAATCGGGCGGAACGCTAAGCTGCTGCATACTGAAATACTGACAATTAGAAAAGCAGAATCAAACAGTAAAGCAGAAGGAGACAGTGCACTTATCTGAAATGTTGCTGGAGCAGCGAAGAAAGAGGAAACTAGAGAGACTGCGAGGACCGTTATACAGGCAGCAGCCCTCCGATTGGACACACTGTTTGTAGTTTTTTTCCCAATGTCTCATGGGAAACATAGTTTAGGTTCAAGAAAATTGTTTCTTTGAAAGGCTGCTGGCAATAAAGTGAAGAAAGAAAAACGTAATCCTCGTCTCCGGGTCCTGCCATAGAATTTAAGAGGGTGGATTCCTAACTAGCTGCAGTTAATTTCGACCGACAGCGACCTCATCTTGACTGTTGTACAGGTGGAATTTTCTTTCCTTCTCTGTAAAGGTAGAACGGAACAACAGAGGGGGCGCTAGGTGGCGCACGAGCGGAATGAGTGAGGCTCTCGCTGTCCGATGTGATTATCCGTCAATAATTCTACACAATGGGGCCAAACTGATGCGAAATTGGTCCGCATCGGCTACTGATCTCCGTGGGCTTCATCAGACAGAATTTGAAGGGTGGGGGCCACTCCAATCCTACTCTCCTAGCGGCCTGGAGCAACGACCGCACAGGAACTCGAAGAGGGACACGCACGGCCTGCGGCGCTGGCAGTTACGTGAGCGCCGTGGCTTCACACGTGGTGTCCAGGCCCACATCGAAGTGCCTCAGCGGAACCGCCGAAGCGGTGAGTACAGCCGGATGTGCGAGAGGCCAGATTCTAGGCTGTGTGAAGGTGCACAGATTTCTCCCAGCTGGAACGCGAGGCAGCCGGATGGACTGACGGCAGGTGTGTCCGCGAGACCAGGAGGGGGCACGCCGTGCGGGTGGCAGATTGGCCATTAGCGGCGGCGCCATTATCCTACATTTAAGTGCCGGGACTGTCGGCTGCCACACCAAAAAGAAAAAAGAAAAATAAAGCGTCCGCAATGTAGTGGGAAGTTACCCTGAATTATTGCAAAGTCTGTTCCTCATTGGAAGTGCTGTGGAGGGAGCGATATTGCTGCGCTGGACGGAGCGCGTTGTGAACAATATTGATACATGCGGGTGCCATTGACTTCATCATTGTTACCACCCAGGGTGTTGACAATCACCGGGCTAGCACACAATAATAAGCAGATTGTACGGCCGGCGCGCCGCGCGGGTGGCGGGTCGGCCATTAGCGGCGGCGCCATCTTCCTGCATTAAATTCCGGGACTGTCGGCTGCCACACAAAACGCAGCGGGAGTTCATTCTGCTCGAGTACTGGGAGTGCAATGGAGGGAGCGATGTTGCTACACTAGACGGAGCGCTTTATAAATCCCTAGCGCACGTGCGGGTGCCACTGTCTTCTCCAGTGTTGCTACTCAGTGTGCTGAAAGCCACTGGGTTGCCGTACTAATAAACAGTGACAGGCAGATTGTAAGGTCGGTGCGCCGCGTGGGTGGCGGATCGGCCATTAGTGGCGGCGCAACCGTTCTACCCCTGGGTGTCGGGCTGGCAGGCTGCCCCAACAACCACCACATGGTGACAGGACTTACCCGGCGGTATTCAAGTGGATAGCCCTCACTACATCCTGCAGGTGTTACAGGGGATGCGGCGCTGCAGCGCTGGTCAACAATAGCCACTGGCTATTGTGCAGGTTATGGTCAACGTACTTACAAGAACCACGGTGGGGTGAGCTGCGTGGTGGTGCTGCTAGACCCTATGCCTGGAGGCTCCGGGTACTCGTGGGGTGGCTGAGGACGGCGGTGCGTACTCCTTAGGGCGGGGAAAATATCCGTTGCACCGATCTCCCTGCTGCAGAAGTCGGGCTACTTGGGGCCCATTCCCTACACGGTACTCTGGTGGTCGACTCATTACCAGGCCCCTCACCTCTTGCGTCACATCGCACTGTGGGCCAATACACGCAATGGGAAAGCCAGACGCCAAAAAACCTCGCCTCCATTTTGAGACTAAGAAGACCACGCGTTCCCAGCAGCCAGATATGGATGCTGGCGCTGAATCCGCGCTATCCGAGGCCTCTGCACCAGCGGGTGAAGACGTGAGGGCGCTCAAGTTCGAGGTCCGACAAGGGCTAGCTACACTTGCAGACAAAATGGACGCCATGAACTCTCGCATGGATAACATTGTGCACAAAATTGAAAAACACGATGAGCGTATCCCCGAAACAGAGCGCCGCATCTCTGATACGGAGCACGCCACGGCACAACTCCAAAGCACAGTAACCCAAATAGACAAACTCTTAAAAATAATAGCCGCCAAGAACGAAGATTTAGAAGTGAGAAACCGCAGGAATAATATTCGTGTCCTAGGGACACCCGAAAGTACCAATGCGGGAAGAATGGAGACCTACATAGAGAAGCTGCTGTTAGAAGTTGTGGGGGTGGAGACACTCTCCCCGCACTTCGTAGTTGAGCGAGCACACAGGGCGCTGGACCCCCGCCCTCCTCTGGGTAGCGTACCGCGCCCCATTATAGCTCGTCTTTTAAATTACAGGGACCGGGATACTGCTCTCCAGGCTGCTCGCGAGAAGAAACAACTACACTACGAGGGAGTACCGTTTACCATCTATCCTGACTTCACAGCCACTGTACAGGAAGACAGGCGGCGCTTTCTTCCCGTGAAGCAAAAGCTGCGACAAACACAGATAGAATATGCCTTACTCTACCCGGCATGCCTGCGGATTACCTACCAAAGTAAGCAAATGATCTTCACCAAGCTTCAGCAAGTTGAAGATTTCCTGAAACGCCTTTAAAAAACAATCTGCGAATCCGCCCAGTCCAGAAAGACCTGATGAAGCAAATTGACCACATTGAAAGAGATGGGCACATGTACAATATTCTTTTTGCTGTGACATTAGGCATTTCAAATGTATGTGGGAGGGGGTTGGAGTACTACACTGAGACACTCTGCTGCAGCTGATGGGCGGCGAGATGCTGGACAAAATCTAGATATATGGTGCGTGCCCATAAGGTATTGAACGCCGGACACCCTCTGACCCTGGTAGAGGTGGACAATCCCAACTAGCTGCCTCAGGGTAGGAGGGGACTGGGTGAGCCACCTAGACGTGAACCCCGTAAGGGAGAACCCCTGACGCGATACGCAAAATTCATTGTTTGTTGGAATGTTCTTATAACAATGAAGCACATGTTGTGTTGAAAATAGGGGAGGTGGGGGGGTTAGGATTCTATGGCATGATTGGGATGCCACAGTGGGAGAGGGTGGGGGGGAAGTTGGTAGTTTTAACTGAGGTTTATTGCTCCACTCAGAAGCACATCGGGCATATCAGAGCAGACACGTACTTCATATGACACACATGCGCCGATGGACCGCAGGCCACATACCTCATGAGTACATCAGGTGATACTCCACATGCGCCACATTTGGGGATCCTCTTGTGGAACGTTAGGGGGCTGGGGGACCCACGCAAGCGCAGACAGATCCTCGCGTACCTAGATCGACACCATATACAAGTGGCTATGCTGCAGGAAACTCACATGAATCCACAGATAACCCCTACTTTTGCCAGCAAATGGGCGGAACATAGGGCTTTTGCTTCATATTCTACATACGCGAGAGGCACGGCGATCCTTATTAAGAAGAACACGCCGTTCACACCCATTGGCACAGACTCAGACCCCCAGGGTAGGTACGTTTTGATGTGGGGACGACTGGGCGCGAAGAAGGCCACACTGGTATGCTGCAACGGCCCCAATGTAGACGCACCTGAGTTTTTCACCACCCTATGGGGGAAGATTCTGGAAGTGGGATCTACACAGCTTATTTGGGGAGGGGATTTCATTGTGGCCATTAACCCTGCCATGGACAGGTCAAACACAGCTCCACGCCATTATACCAAAGCACAGGCTACACTGCTGGAGATTATGCAGGAGGGAAATTTAGTGGATGCACCACCCGGCGACATGGGTGGGAACACACAGTAATACTTGCACGGCTACTTGGGTGTGCATAGACTACTGCATGCTCTCGAAAGAGTTAGGTCCCACCATAACTGCAGTTACACACCTAGCAAAAACGTTCTCAGATCACTCACCAGTTAAGCTCATGATCCTACCGCCGGGATATAACACACCCAGACGCCACTGGCGATTGCAACCTACAGCCCTATTAGATGCAGTCTTTCACGCGGAATTAGGCGAGGAAATCCGTGCCTTCTTTTAAAGAAACAGGGGATCTTGTGGGAAGCCTTTATGGTCACTATTCAGGGGTTTTGTATTTCAAAAAGCTTTGGGGTCCTTTAAGACCTACAAAGAACGCTACGTCAATTGGAACAAGAACTTAAGGCGCTAGAAACTGGGATGGCTGGAGGGGGCGGAGCGCAACTTAAACTTGATTTTCGGGAGAAATTGGCCGATTATACAGAGACTGCAATGCAGGAACCCAACTTCAGGGGGAAATATTGGCAAGCCAGGAAATACGGGGAGGGCGGACGACCCGGGAAAGCCTTAGCGGACATGATCAGGAGGCCCAGGGGGTCCCAACACTTCTTGGAAATTAAAGGGCCCAATGGGGAGATGCACAGAGACACAGCAAGCATACTGACATGCTTTACAGCACATTACTCCACGCTCTACACGACCCAACGCCGCGACCAGTTGGAGCTTGACAGTTTTCTGGGGGACGTGGCGCTGGGCTGGCTTGAGGATCATCAGAGGGAATTTCTCAGTGCCCCGTTCGAAAATCTAGTAAAGCCCCGGGTCTCGACTGCCTTCCTGCCGAATTTTTACAAAACCTACATAGACATTATGGCCCCAGTGCTGAAAGAAGTTTATGAAGAATCCATGGAATGTGGCATCCTTCCTCCTTCCATGAGGGAAGCACTGATAACATCCCTCCTCAAGCCTGGCAAGGACCCTAATTCATGTGACTCATACAGGCCATTATCTCTGTTGAATTGTGACGCGAAAATACTAGCTAAAAGTATAGCCAATAGACTAATACTACTGATTGACAAACTGGGATTGCTTGATCAATCAGGATTTGTGCCTGGCCGCGCCACCATGCACAATCTTCGCACCCTATTTTCCATTCTGCAGAATGTCGCGCCAGAGCTTCCTTTGTCGGCAGTTTTTTTAGATGCCACAAAGGCATTTGATTCAATAGAATGGGACTACCTCATTGGTATACTGCACCGTATGGGATTCCCAGCGATATTCGTGTCCTGGATCCAATTGCTCTACCAGCGCCTCACAGCCCGAGTGCTCATAAACGGCCACACTTCCACGGCGATCCCCATTTCGAGAGGCACTATACAAGGATGCCCATTATCGCCCTTGTTGTTCGCCCTCACGGTCGAGCCACTAGCAAGTCGGCTGCGGCAGTATCACCGGGAACGTGCGCTACACTGCCAGTTACGACAAATACTAATATCCCTATATGCTGACGATATGACACTATATGTCAGAGATCCGCAGACAAACCTCAATCCACTGCTACAAGAATTTATAGTGTTCGGGCACCTTTCTGGAGTCCACATAAATTGGGCTAAGTCGCAAGTCTTGCCCCTTACACCGGCGGTGGTGAGATTCGCACTTGATTACCATTTGGACTGGTGCGACACCGACTTGCGATATCTGGGGATCCAAATCGGGGGCAACAGGGACGAGATACTTGTATGTTGTTCTCATTTGTCTTGACGAAAAACAAAAACTTAATAAACACAAGTTTAAAAAACAGAGCATCTAGCCAAATACAAGCCTTATCTGGGTGAAGTTGAACCTAAAAACTGGTGGAGTGTGCATATTTTATCTAGATCGTGTCACAGATGCCCAGAGAAGGTTTAATACGTAACTTATTTTCTGCTACTTTGTCCAACATTTGCCAATCCAAGGGTAAAACAGCTCAAGTAAATGCTGAAAAAACAGTGTTCGAAGGGTGAATCTCCAAGTGGATTTATTTATATCTGATACTTCAAGACCTGTAGTCTTTGAGGTGTCATAATATTTGTTGGTCGCACAGAAATGGGGAACGTGCAGTCCCTAAATAATTTGCTTTTGCTCAATTACTATGTGAAATCGGTAATACATTTTTTGTCTTCTATTATGCGCTACCCTTCAAGCTATTATTTGTATGGTAATAAGTGCCTGCTGTTTTAAATCTTTTATCTTATACATTATTATTATTAACTTTTTGTACTGTTTTCAAGTCTTTTAGGCATTGGCAAAAAATAAAGTAAATCTGACCTGATTTAATCTCTAGATTTAGTTTCAGATAACCCCAGTAGTTCCGTGGACAAGGCACCTGTGTACGAGGCTACTTTTAGGGAAGATGATGCTGAAGGAGAAGAGAGATTATCAGGTACTCTTGATTGGAGACATTTCACTGACTTGTCCAATTTGCGCCTCCAGGACCACGGCACATTCCAGGATGTTGCTACCTGTTTCTCTGACCAGGAGTGGAAGCTGTTACATGAATGGCAAAAGGGACTTTACGATAATGTGATGAAGGAAATACACCAAGCCTTAATCTCATTGGGTAAAATACTGTTTCTGTTTTCGAGGTTTTCTAAATATGTGGCATGCTTTTTAGGGTTTCTAAAAAATGGCAGCATACACGGCACCTGGCACTTTTACTGAACATACCACCATACACGTCACTGTATACTCTACAGACCTCAGTACAACTTTTGATGTATTTTCCATATTTCCTCATACTTACTCAAAAACGAATATATTTTGTTGTATGGTTGGTACACTTTTATTAGCATTTCTTCCATTCATTAATTTTTTTCAATTACTGTTGAGCATAGTCTACACGTTTCGCTCCTGCTGATTGGTGCCGAAGGTTTGCTAAAGGCTACAAAAGAACATTTCTACTGTATTTAAATTGGTGAGACAACTGTGAAACACAGCACACAGTATATCATTACGTGTTGATACAATTTTTTTATCACTATTGTGTTGCTTGTGTCAAATATAGTGAATGAAGATATGGGGCTTGTTCATACCATTGGGCCCATCGACTCATTAGATTTTATCAGTTAAATGTAGCTGTTGCCTTATAATGAGTACTACTTTTTGCTTATTTTTTACTACAAAGATTTATTGTGTTTTACCTTTAGCTTGTATGTGGTGTTTTAATATATTGTTTGGTGACAGGTCTGTAGAAACCAAACTTTCTATTAGATACTTCTACTCGATGATTCCTCACCTTTTGAATCCTCTCAGGTGCTAGGTTGGATCTAGAAACATAGATCCTGCAAGCGTGTGGGTAGCACCGCCATCGTTCTTTGGACTCCAGTCCACCACAGATATGACGGCACAGAGCTGCATGTTGACCCGCAGCTCCACTTCTACGGATTTATCCCAAAATGTGACACTCTAGCAATGTACCAACTGAAGACTACAGGCTCCAAACCATGCCTTGATTGTTAGGAGGAATTTTTAGTCACTGACACACTCCGTCTTCCTCGAGTGTCTGAGGGCTAAACACGATTCAGCGTCTTGTAGCAAATACTCCCTGATGCAACCGAACTCAAGAAACGAAGCCGTTCCCACTGCTTGTCACTCCTTTTAGGGAATTCAAAGTTGAAAGACAAGTCAAAGAGAAAATTCATCGACGTCCTGCGGTCTCGCTCACAGAGGTGGGCATGTTGTACGCATTTACTTAACCTGACGCCTGCTTTATCTTCCCTCTCAGAGCTCATTCCAAACCTTGGACTCAGTGCCCGAATTCCCCGGGGCATTATCAGCACTGCAGCCCTTGTTGGCTTCTGTCAAGGAGTTTAAACAGCAGATCTTTAACTTTGCTGCTGCTCCTTACACGTCTGTAGCCTATAGAGCTCCTGGGACCTCCAGTTGCACTTCTGCCAGTGGTCCTTCCCCTGGCATGGAGTCTTTGTTCTGCCACCTTCGGAGGCCTGTGCTGCTGTTCATCTGCTGATGACTTATCAGTGCTGTCACTGACTCCAAGGACATTGATGCCAGATCCGTCGATGCCAGCCTCAGAATGGGATCCTTCGTCCGTAAGAGCCCACCCATGCCCCATTAGTACAGAAGTGCAACCCTCTGTTGGAGATGAGCCCCCGGTGGCTCCTCTTTCTTGACACCAGTACTTTGCCTGCATGGAAGCGGTTTTGACTCTGATTCCATTTAGATTCCAAACATAGTTTTACATGATGATGATGAAGATGAAAAGGCTTGGAGAGCTTGGCCCCTCTGCGTTATACTGATGGTGTTCCTCTCCTAGAGTATAGAATGCCAGTGGCCTCCACACCTCGCTCGTTTGGGTCTTGATTTGCCTGCTGCTCCTGCTCAGGATTGTGCTTTGAGGAGGTCATTAGGAGCATCGCAGACGCGTTGGGAATCCCTCTTCCATCTTAGCTGCTTTGCTTGCAGAGGTCCGTCAGCCTGGACGTCTGCTGCTGAGGCTCTAGTTGATCCCATCTTGCCAGTTGGGTCTAAACTCCTTTTGCCCCGGGCTGGTAGCTGTTTAATTGCCAGTTGGCCAAACTGGCACCTGGATGATGGGTTAGTGGCAGCTACACTAGCTGGAGGAAAAGAAACACACGGGGCATGGGTTTGCTCGGGAAAAGATGGAATACATTTGCAGGTATCAATCCTTGTTATCTGGCCAGAGAAGAAAGCGCCTCATCAGAGTCTTCTTCCCTAAACTTTTATTGTCACAACTTTATCCATGTAACAGAACTAGGATAAGTGTCAGCAGACGTATGGGAATGTTGTGAGCTGAAAAAAGGAAGACATCACTCCATAAAGAGGGGTTTAAAAGCAGATTTGAGGTGGAAAAGGGAGGATTCGGAGGAATAGGTGCTGGAAGCCGCTCTGGACACACCATGAAGAACGAGGCCTGTGCTTGGGAAGAGGAGGACAGACCGCAGCTGCCGGGACATCCTTAGAATCATTGGCAACACATGTTAATGGTCCGTGCACGGATAGAAACATGGGAGGAGTGAGCACAGAGAGTAGAACTGTAGCAGCCTTTTGCAAAGAGAGAGAGAGAGCAGTGATAGCTCAGTGGGTTAGGACAATGCGGATGAGAATTGGAGATAGACACATTTTTTCTAACGCTGAGGCCTCAAAGTCTTTGCTGCAGCACCTGCTCTTAGAGTCCAGTAGGTTAATGATCTGAACACCATCTCTTTTCTCCTCCAGACCGTGAGTCGGAATGGATTGATGCAGTGAACCCGAAAGTCTTCTCTTTCTGCGGCTTGGTGTTGCACGCCTCGCATGTTCCTTGGCGTCTAACCCGCCATTGCCATGCCTATTGGGAGATGGTACAGGAGGTTCTGCCTGCCATATCGGAGGACCTTGAGGGTCCAGTGTGAAAACAGTCCGATATGAACAGAATGCCACCAAGTAAAGTTCGCTTTCTGGCCTTGGATGTCCATGCCAGTGGCACTAGCCATCATATTCAGACATGCTTCGGTGCATTGCACAGGATTTTCAGGAGATTTCCTGAATGGATAAGCTCTTCAATGGTGCTTGGCGCTTTGGTGAGAAAGCGGCTCAGCCCTGAAGCGATTTAAGAATATCCATGCAAAGGCATGTTCTGTGGTTTTAGTCTACCTAGCCCGTCAATTCTACCAGCTGTATCGGAGGATTCAAGTTTACGCCACAGGTCTCCTATCAGCATCACCTGCCACAGCACAATCAGTACTGTGCACCAGTTTTAGAAGTTGTGCTAACAAGAGTGCATACCAGCTATTTCAGTCTTCCTCCTTGTCTTGCACCTCAACAAACCCACTTTAGTTCATTCTTTCACAAACTCAAGCCTCCAGTGATCCAATGCGAGGGTTCTAATGTAACATTCCTGTCCCTTGGGCATTTGATACCCTTAGACCAATGTCCTGCAGATGGTGCAGGTTGGCAATGCCTTACCTTTTCTGGAGGCTCCTTCTCACATATCCTGAATTTTCAGCGGCTGATACCCAATTTCTTTCGAGAGAGGTGCCGATGTTGTGCCCTAACTGCGCAATAAGGACAGTACACGAAAAGTGGGTGCTCGGATTGTACATGTCGTGTCCTCGGTGCCTCAGCCTGAAACGACCACACACGAAGGCTGGTGAGTACATGCCAGATTTCCTTTTTCTTCTCCTCAGCACGGTGCACGCAGGCACCTTCTTCCTTCTTTTGGGTGCAGGCAATGAATGTATCCCGTCCTTGCGCCCTGACTAGAAGTGGTGTCCGGTGTCCAATCACCTCACCATCTGTCCTGTGCAGGGTCCTAGTGCCATCCTACACATGTCGTTCTGACATCTCACCCCTTTGTAAACAAAAAAACACTTTGTTCAAGGCATATGAGCTGCATATCATACACTGAGCATAGATCGCCATCTGGTGTTGGGCCCGGATTTGTGCACTTGTTTTTGTCTTGGAAAAGTCTTTGGAAGTCACGGGATCCTTTGGATCATAGTGCACATTGTTTTTTTCCGCCATCGGGCTTGGATGTATTTATCGCGCTCCAGCTCGGTACCGTTACCAATCCCTCTTTCGACACGCAATCCTTCACCTTTTTCCACGGTATTGTTTTCGATCGAGATCCCGTTCCTCGCGCATCTCACCAACTTCGAAGTCCTCGATTCCGGTTGTCGACGTAGGCCTTCGGGCCTACCTGGGCCTCTACATCTGGCTCATGGAAAGGACTCCATTAAAAAAGTGTCCTCAATGTGGGTCCAAATTTCCACACACAGATCTGCATGAGGTATGTAACCTCTGCCTTTCACCGGAGCACGAGGCCAGAGACTGTCCAGCTTGTGCCTCTTTCCGCTCCAAAAAGACATCTTCCAAGAGGGCGTTGATGTACCAGAACAGGAGCGGGTCAAAGAAGTCCTCGTCAGCGCCTCCGAAGCAGACTCTGACATCGAAGACATCACTCCTGGGCAACAGGTCGTATGTACTGCCGTCGACCCCGACCCCCTGCCCCCACCACTGAAAAAGGCTTCGCTGCGCTCTAGACGTGGCAGACACCATCTCACGAGCCATAAACACTAGTGTCCTCCTGCGTAGACCCGCTTGGCTACGCATTTCCGGTTTTAAACCTGAAGTGCAAACTTCCATTCTCAATCAGCCATTTGACCAGGAACACTTGTTCGGACCTACCGTGGATTCATCTCTAGAGAAGATGACAAAAGACACTGACACGGCTAAATCAATGGGAGCCGTGCAATCGCAAGCTCCCAGATGCTCCTTTTGTCGCTCCTCTTACAGAGGCAACTCCAGAGGCTATTCCTCAGACAACCCCTCCACGTCTTACAAGACTCCCACCCAATCCACATTCACCAAGGGTTATCAGAGAGGAGGCTACAGAGGCAATAATAACAAAGGTAGAGGCAAAACTAACAACACCCGCTCTGCCTCCACCCTTACCCAATGACTTCCCTCTGCTTTCCCCGGACCATCCCACACCTGTCGGGGGAAGATTACTACAGTTCCTTCCTGTCTGGAACACCATCACCACAGACAGGTGGGTGAGGCAAATCGTTCAAACAGGTTACTGTCTGGAACTCACCTCTACTCCCCCAAACATACCACCCAGACAGCACCCAATGTCATTAGAACATTTATCACTGCTAAAACAGGAGGTAATCTCCCTCCTACAAAAACATGAAATAGAACCTGTCCCCCTGCATCAGCAAAACACAGGAGTCTACTCCCTGAATTTCCTCATCCAAAAAAAGGACAGATCTCTGAGACCTATCCTAGACCTAAGACCCCTAAATCTCTACATACACTCAGACCACTTTCACATGGTCACGCTTCAACAAGTCCTTCCTCTCCTTTCCGATGGCGACTTCCTTGCCACTCTAGATCTCAAGGACGCCTACTTTCATATTCCCATTCACACCTCTCGCAGAAAATATCTCAGGTTTGTAGTGGAAGGCCAGCCCTACCAATTCAAGGTACTCCCTTTTTTCGGGGTCACCACAGCACCCAGAATATTCACCAAGTGTCTGGCGGTAGTTGCAGCTCACCTCAGAAGATAACACATTCACGTCTTCCCATATTTGGACGATTGGCTCACAAAAGCTAACTCATACGATCAATGTGTACGTCACACTCACGCAACAATCCAGCTACTCCACGACTTAGAGTTCATAGTAAACCATGCAAAGTCTCATCTACAACCGTCCCACATAGAACAGTACCTCGGTGCCACAACAGACACCTCAAAAGCACTTGCATACCCCAGTCCAGCCAGGAAAGCAAGCATGCAAAAACTCCCAACAAAATTTCAGCCGCAACATTCTCTTCCAGCTCGAGTGCTCATGCAGCTCATAGGGATGATGGCTTCTTGCATATTTATAGTGCCTCACGCAAGACTCCAGATGCGTCCTCTACAAGAGTGCTTAGCACGTCAATGGAACCAAGCTCAAGGTCAGCTGACAGATCTGGTGTTGGTGGACGGCCGCACACACCGCTCTCTGCAATGGTGGAACACCAAAATCCTTTCCATAGGGCGACCGTACCTTGAGCCGGTTCCACAGATTGTGTTAACAGCGGATGCATCGCTCTCCGGCTGGGGAGCTCATCGATTACATCACACCATGCAGGGCACGTGGACTCAACAACAAAAGTTACTCCACATCAACCACCTGGAGTTACTAAAGGTATTCTAAAAACAAATATCAGGCAAAGCTGTCCTAATCCGCACCGACAATATGACAGCCATGTACTACATACAGAAACAGGGCGGGACACACTCCCTACAGCTCTCCCAACTAGCGCAAAGCATTTGGAGGTGGGCTATTCCTTAAAACATTTTTCTCCTAGCCCAACATGTTCCAGGAGTCCAGAACAGCATCGCCGATCTGTTAAGTCGTCAAACGCAACAGATTCACAAATGGGAACTTCGTCCACAAGTTCTTCAACCCTTTTTCCAGTTGTGGGGGCAGCCAGAGATAGACCTTTTCGCCACACACGAAAACGCCAAAGGCCCAAACTTCGCCACCAGATATCCACACCCATTGTCCAAAGGCAATGCGATATGGATGAATTGGTCAGGCAGATTTGTGTACGCTTTTCCGCCTCTCCCACTCATCCCACTGGTAGTGCGCAAACTGCAGCAACATTCACTGACCCTCATCCTAGTTGCTCCAACATGGGCCAGACATCCGTGGTACACCACGTTACTGGAACTGTCTCTAGTCCCGCACCTAAAACGACACCTCTCCCCATGCCTCTTAACCCAGAACCATGGGGAGATCAGACACCCAGACCCAGCACAGCTCAACCTAGCGATCTGGCTCCTGAGGTCTTAGAGCTCGGTTACCTTAACCTTCCCCCTGACTGTATGAACGTTATCAGAAAAGCTAGACGCCCCACCACTAGAGCCTGCTATGCAGCCAAGTGGAAAAGATTTGTGATATATTGCCACAACAACACCATCAATCCTTTAAATGTGTCAATTCAACACATCAAAGGTTACCTACTGCATCTCCAGAGGTGTACCTTAGCCTATACATCTATTAGATTACACCTCGCTGCCATAGCAGCCTATTTACAAAATAGACAACACCTATCACTTTTCAGAGTATCTGCCATCAAAGCATTTATGGAAGGCCTCAAAAGAATAATTCCCCCCAGGGTACCCTCCTCCCCTGTGTGGAACTTAAACATTGTCCTCACACGACTAATGGGTCCTCATTTTGAAACTCTGCACAAATACGAACTACCGTTTCTAACATGGAAAGTTGCTTTCCTAGTAGCCATTACTTCCCTTAGAAGAGTCAGTGAGCTACAAGCACTAACTATTCAAGAACCGTTCTTACAACTCCATCATAATAAAGTTGTTCTCAAAACCAATCCAAAATTCTTCCCTAAAGTCATTTCTCCCTTCCACCTCAACCAGTCTGTGGAGTTGCCCGTTTTCTTCTCGCAACCACAGATAGTTGATGAAAGAGCTCTTCACACTCTAGATGTTAAAAGAGCACTGCTTTATTACATTGAAAGAACAAAACCTTTTCGTAAAACCAAACAACTTTTCGTGTCCTCCTCACCACCACATAAAGGCAACCCCATATCGAAATCTGGCATAGCAAGGTGGATTGTCAAATGCATACAGATTTGCTATCAGAAAGCTAAACGCACCGTATCTGTTCCTCCTAAAGCCCGAAAAATAGGGGCTTCAATGGCATTTTTAGGGAACATTCTCCTAGATGACATCTGCAAAGCAGCCACATGGTCTACACTGCACACATTCACAAAACACTATTGTGTAGATGTGCAAACAAAACAAGCTAGTGTGGGCCAGGCTCTACTCAAAACACTATTTCAAATTACTGCAACAGATACTGGTGGTCGCCACTAGAGGCTGGTACTGCTATACAATCTATGCTCAGTGTGTGATCTGCAGCTCATATGTCTTGAACGGAAAATGCTGCTTACCAGTATGCATCTGTTCTTGGCATGTAGAGCTGCAGAGCCACACACGATAAACGACAGTTCTGCCAAGCATCGTCCCGTGGAATTGTGTGGGGTGTTGCGGCAGTCCCGAAGTATTTGACACAGTGCTTGGTCCACTGCCATTTGCGCCAATTTTGCTCGTTGGGTGGCCTTTTTTATGTTGCCCATGAACCTTTCCACCATGCCGTTTAGTTGCGGCCACTGGGGTCTTGCAAGATCTAGTTGGTAACTTAGATCAATGCAAGAGACTCGGTGGCTGTTTTGCGCTCCTTGAGCCAGTTGGCGGGCAGGGGAGGCCACGGCGGTGTACACCTCTTGCTCGCATAAAAGGAGTGCCACCCTAAGTCTTAACACTTTCGGAGCAGCGCTGGATGCGTTAACCGGCAGGTCGGCGATTACTGCTTTTCTTATTCTTGGGCTTCACCGGGTGCGACAGCGTTGGGCTCCCCACGTCGCTTCGAGCACTGCCTACTTCTTCTTTCCGCTGTGGATGGACCAGGGTGGGCTCCTGGCTCTTTTCTGTTCGACTGCAGGGACACAGTGCACATGTGTCGTGGTGCATCGGTTCGTTATTCACCACCTTCGTCTCGGATAACAAGGAATGAATAGTGTCCCTGGACCTCCAGGATACACAATTTCATGTGCCGGAGCTGCAGCTCCACAGAAAATACCTGTATTTTGTGTCTTGTTTTACTCGGCACAAATTTGCAGTCCTCCCTTTTTGCTTCCATTGACCCCTCTTGTCTATACAAAGGTCATGTCAGTGATTGTGATCCAGGTACACTGGTCGGGATCACGCTTGTCCATCTACCTCTATGCGAAGGTCATGTTATTGATCATGGTCCAAGTACACAGGTCGGAAGTACGCTTGTACATCTACCTCTATGTGAAGGTCATGTCTGCGATCGGGGTTCAGGTACACTGGTTGGGAGTACGCTTACCCATCTACCTCTATATGATCGTGGTCCAGGTACACTGGACGGGAGTACGCTTGTCCATGTACCACAACAATTGGCAGTTGAAGACTGGCATGCCAACTGCTGAGCACAATGTTGCTGCTGTTCTCTACTGGGGTTTCTCCATCAACGAGTCTAAATCCCACCTCTCACCCACACCCAGGCTTCCATTTATTGCTGTTATCTGGAACACAACCACTTTGAAGGCCCTTCTGCTCACCACAAGTCCAGGACATTCAGGCCATGACCCCAATGTTTCAGATGAAAGCTGTTCTTCCTGCCGTGTGTTTTTGAAACTGCAAGGCCTGTTCTCCTCAGGCATCCTGTTGGTGCCTTCTGCTTGGTGGCAAGTGCTGCCCTCCAGTGGAACTTAACCCTGTAGTGGGGCCAGCACCGGGAGTACCTTTTGGATAAACATCTAATTTTTGAGGAGGCCTCTCGTAACATGCAGTAGTGTGAGGCAAACCCCTATGTAATGTACAGCAGACCATTCTGCCTTTCCCCACTAGTGGCTGCAGCATTTCTTGGCAGATGAGGTTGCCTGGACAAAGTGCAGACTCAGGATCTCTGGTCCCTGTCAAAGCAACGTCACCACATAAACCACAATCTGCTGTCCCTCAATGGGTCTTTGTTAATATTCAGCAGCAAGTCAATCCGATGCTCACCAACAACACATCTACCATGTGGTACTGCAACAAGCAGTGTGGTGTCATCTTGCCGACCATTAGTGGTGTGTTTATCCAGAGGTGAATAAGGAATCATTTGCCCTTTGGGTTACACTTTTAGTAGACCTGTTTGCCACCTCTGAGAACGCTCAGTGACCAGCCTTTGCATCTTCACTTTTCAATTTTCACTCTCTGGAGGATACATTGTGCCTTAAATCGTGCTTTGGCCTTCCGAACATGTTTTCACCTTTCTTTTTCCCAGGGGCTCAAGCATGGGTCAGTCTTGTGGCCTCGCATTGGCGTGGAGGGTTTAGTGCAACTACCACACATGACCTCAGATGGGAAAGTGAATGAGACCTGTGGCTCTATCACACATGGGCTCAGATGGGAAAGTGAATGAGACCTGTGGCTCTATTGGCTCAGATGGGGAAGTGTGTGAGACCTGCGACTCTACTGCACATGGGCTCAGATGGGACAGTGACTGCATCCCATTCAGGAGGCTCTTCTTTCCTAAAACAGTCCAAGGTTCTACATCTGACCCTCCACAATCCCTACTCTTATTCGTGGAGATTGAGTGGAACGAGCTGAGTGGCTTGGATATTTCGGCTGAAGTTGTTGATGTCATTCTGGCATCTCGCTGCCCTTCCATCAAGTCCATCCATTAGTGCTGTTGGTCTCGATTTGCCTCCAGACGTTTTCAGTTCATCCTCTGTATTTAACCTCCCCAGACAGTCTATTATTCCTTTCTGCCTCACATCCATTCAGGGAGGAGAACAAATGACTGTGGTTGGACCAACAATGTGGCCTTAGCTTCTGTATTCATGGGTCTAAAGAGTATCCGGTTGGTGTTGAGCTTTTTACTGGTTTTGCCAGTGCGAAGGAGAGGAGAAAAAGGCATTCTGGGAGCAAACCGTATCCCAACGGATTGTGCTCTGCATCAAACTTTCGTATGCCTTTGCCAAAAAGGAGACTTGGTCGGGCCTTGGGGTTATTCCACCAGAGCTACTGCTGCTAAACGGTTCTAGCTCCGGAGTTTCCCGTCTTGGACATCTGCCAAGCTGCTACATGGGCTTCTGCATGTACTTTAAGCAGACACCACTGTTCCTTTGGTACTGATCCAACATATGAGGAATCTGCAGGCATAATAATTCATCAAAAGAACAAGGTAAGTACCTTCAGTAGCACCGTTTCTGGAGGACTAGTGGATTGGATCTTTGAGGTAATGAGGGTCCATGGTAATTCCACCCCTGCTGGTTATCACAGCAGTCTCTTCAACTGTGCCCTGCGCTTGAGGGTATGGAAACAAGGAGGAAAACTGACATCAGGGCACAGGTGTGGTGCCTATATGCTGTTTGGAGCTTGAAGGAGTCGGGATAGAAGCTCATAGTGCCACATACCAGCACTACGGCGATATTACAAGCTTCTCCAGGATCTTTGCTGGTGCCTGCGAGGATTCACAAAGTGAGGAATGTGAGAATAGATGCACTATCCACCAGAAATATTGTTACTAAGTAGCTCATTCGTCTGTGCCAGGCCATTAGTTCAATCCACAGTGGCAGGCCTGAAGGAAAGAGTGTTTGTGGTGTTTGTTTTATTCACGGCTTACTGTGTACCTTGCTGTCCCGCTTTCGATTTGCATGTTGCGCTACTTTCTTCAGTCCAGTCTTCCTACCACAACTGGGGTCTGTGCGTTGCTTGTGCTTGTCTGTCTGACCCGTATCGTTGGGACAGGGATGGGGGGCTCTGCTCCCAGAGGTCTGGCTGGGGTTACACTCCTGAAAGATCTCAGCATTGCTCAAGAGGCTACTTTGTAACCCATGCTATCACCTTCAAGAGTTTTATAACGGCTGCAGCTTTGTTTTCTTTGTTTTTCTTTCTAAACAGGTCCCCTTATTTCCAGCTACATCTTTTCATTAAAACAGAAAGAAAAAGACATTCAGGTATTCAAGGACCACCCGGACTCTGAAAAAGAGCACAGTGAAGGTGAGTCCCCGGGGGATTGGGACAGCACCACTGGTGGGATGGAAGATGTGTGACGTCAGATCACGACAGGTTGCATCTGATGGCAACGTGACCTGGGACTGTACGACAGGTGGTATGGAAGACGTGAGACGTCAGACCGCATGATCAGATCCGCTCATAGGTGGCATCTGATGGGAATGTGACCTGTGACTGCACCTCAGTTGCGATGGGAGACATGTGACATCAGACCGCATCATAGATGGGATCTGATGGGAACGTGACCTGTGACCGCACCACAGGTGGGATGGTAGACCTATGATGTCAAATCCGCTCGTAGGTGGCATCTGATGGAAATGTGACCTGTGACTGTACCTCAGGTGCGATGGAAGACATGTGACGTCAGATCGCATCAGTAGATGGCATTTGATGGGAACCTGACCTGTACTTGGACCATTTGTGGGATGGAAGATGTGTGACGTCAGATCACACCATAGGTGTCATCTGATGAGAACGTGACCTATGACTGGACTACTGTGGGATGGAAGACGTGTGACGTCAGATCGCATCATAAATGGCATCTGATGAGAATGAGACCTGTGTCTGGACCACTTGTGAGATAGAAGATGTGTGACGTCAGATTACACCAAAGGTGTCATCTGATGGGCACGTGACCTGTGACTGGACCACTTGTGGTATGGAAGACGTGTGTCGTCCGATCGCATCATTGGTGGGATCTGATGGGAACGTGATCTGTGACTAGTCCGTGTCGTCAGATAGCATCATAGGTGGGATCTGATTGGAACGTGACCTGTGACTGCACCACTTGTGGTATGGAAGACGTGTGGCGTCTGATCGCATCATTGGTGGAATCTGATGGGAACGTGACCTGTGACTGCACCACAGGTGGGACAGAAGACATGTGATGTCATATCGCACCATAGGTGTCAACTGATGGGTACGTGACCTGTGACTGGACCCCTTGTGGGATAGAAGACGTGTGACGTCAGATTGCATCATAGGTGGGATCTGATAGGAACGTGACCTGTGACTTCACCACAGGTGGGATGAAAGACGTGTGATGGCGGATCGCATCATAGGTGGGATCTAATGGGAAAATGACCTGTGACTGCACCACAGGTGGGATGGAAGACATGTGACGTCAGATCGCATTATAGATGGCATCTGATGGGAACATGACCTGTGACTGGACCACTTGTGGGATGGAAGACTTGTGACGTCAGATCGCATCATAGATGGCATCTGTTGGTAACGGGACCTGTGACTGAACCACAGATTGGACGGAAGACGTGTGACGTCAGATCGCATCATAGGTGGCATCTGATGGGAACGTGACATGTGACTGCACCACAGGTGGGATGTAAGACATGTGATGTCAGATCGCGTCATAGGTAGAATCTTTCGGGAACGTGACCTGTGACTGACCACTTGTGGGATGGAAGACGTGTGACGTCAGATCACATGATAGGTGGCATCCGATGGGAATGTGTCCCGTTAGCTCACTCCTTTGATGCTTTGTCTCTTGCTCACTCTCCCCTCTCCTGTGTCCCATTAGCTCCCTCCTTTAGTGCTTTGACCTTTGCTTGCTCTCCCCTCTCCTGTGTCCCGTTAGCTCCATCCTTTGGTGCTTTGTCCTTTGCTCTCTCTCCCCTCTTCTGTGTCCTTTGCTCTCTCTCCCCTCTTCTGTGTCCCGTTAGCTCCCTCCTTCGGTGCTTTGTCCTTTTCTCGTTCTCCCCTCTCCTGTGTCCCATTAGCTCCCTCCTTTAGTGCTTTGTCCTTTGCTCGCTCTCCCCTCTCCTGTGTCCCTTAGCTCCCTCCTTCGTTGCTTTGTCCTTTGCTCTCTCTTCCTTCTCCTGTATCCCTTTATTATTATTATTATTATTTCTGAGTTTGTAGAGCGCCTGGTTACACTTACCAGTGTGTCCCCGCGCTATCAAGGATTGCAACAGCACCTACTCAACGAGACCAAGTAAAGCAGAGGGGTTAGCCTTTAGGGAAGAGAAGCGTCTTCAACTCTTTTCGAAAAGTCAGTTCTGATGATTCTATCCGTAGACGGAGGGGGAGGGTATTCCATCTACGGGCAGCTAAGGAGCGGAAGGATCTCCCTCCCATCCTAGCCTTCTTAATTCTAGGGGCCGAGAGGAGTCCAGCTCCGAGGGATCGCAACTGTCGAGCAGGAATGTAGGGAGAGAGCAAGTTGCGCAGGAAGCCCGGGCACTTCCCCTGGACTATCCTGTGGGCCATGCATAGAGCCTTGAAATCAATACGTTCCTTGATAGGGAGCCAGTGTAATTTCTCCAAGGCTTTTTTTGAGGGAGCTCTTCTTGGTAGCCGGAGCACCAGGCGAGCAGCGGCGTTTTGGATAGTCTGGAGTCTTCGATGGCAACTTGCATTTGCTCCCAGATAAAGGACATTCCCATAGTCCAGCCTGGAGGTGACTAGGGCATGTACTAAGGTTTTCCTAGCGGATTCCGGGAGCAAGTCAAGCGTCTTTCTTAGCTTGCGAAGGATAGCAAAGCAGGTGCCAGAGACACACCGGGAGTGGTAGTCAAAAGTCAGGTTTGAGTCGATCCAGAAGCCTAAGTTCTTCACCTGATCCCTTGGAATCGGCAGTGGTCCCAGAGCCTGTGGCCACCAGGCCGAGGTCCAAACTGAGGGGGATCTGCCGATGATAAGTACCTCTGTCTTGTCTCCGTTCAGGCGGAGGCAATTACTGGCCATCCAGCCTGAAAGATCTTGGAGACAGGATGTGAACTTTCTAGCAGCCTGCTCGGCTGGCTGGGTCAAAGCAACGACCAGCTGAGTATCATCGGCATACGTTACTACCTCAACCCCATACTGCTCAGCGATGAGCGCCACAGGTGTAACATATAAGTTGAATAGGGTGGGGCTGAGGCTAGAACCTTGAGGGACTCCCTGCCTAAGATCAAACACATCTGCTCTGTTGCCCCCTTGCTCCACATAGAAGCTACGGTCAGCCAAGAATGATTCTAGCCATAGCCACGCTTTTCCGGTCACTCCCCCTCTCTTCAGACACTGTAGCAAGGTATGGTGTGCCACAGTGTCGAAGGCGGCACTGAGATCGAGGAGTATCAGTGCTGCTACTTGCCCTTCATCCACATGTTTCCTCAGCGCCTCAGTAGAAAAGAGTTGAGCTGACTCCGTGGAGTGGTGAGCACGAAAGCCTGACTGGCTAGTGTGAAAGAGGCCGTTCGCCTCTATGTGCTGTAAGTTGTTGATTGGCCAGTTTTTCGGCCAGTTTGGAGAAAAAGGGTAAGAGGGAGATCGGGCGCAGGTTGTTGAGCTGAGTGGCACTAACTTGAGGTTTCTTTTTGAGGGGCAGCACGACTGCCTGTTTCCACCCAGGCGGAACCTTGCCTGAGTCAAAGGATAGAGAGAGTATGTGGCTGACATATGGGGCTAAGAAGCTCATAGAACTAGCCAATATTCTGGCCGGTGCAGGATCCCTGGGGGAGCCTGATTTAATTCCTCTCGCTATTGTTATCAGAAGTTCCTCCTCTGGGACATGGAACAGGCTGATGCAGCCTTCCTTCTCTTCCTCCCAACTGACTTCCTCATGGGGGGAGAGTCTATTGGAGCCTGTTCTGGCATCACAGGGAAAGGTGGAATAAATGTCCAACACCTTTTTTTGGAAGAACTCAGCAATTTTGTTACAGGCTTGTGCCGAGGCGCCCACCTGTTCATCCGTGGAAGCTAGTGTCGAGATCTCTTTATAGATCGTGAATAGCTCCTTGGTAGAGCAGTTAGCCCTGTTGATGCGATCGGTATAGAACGCTGCCTTGGTTTTCCTGATCAAGGCATGGTAGTTCTTGAGGCTGACTTTGTACCGCGTTCCTACTTCTGATAGGTAGGCCCTTCTCCAGGCTCGCTCTACCCGCTTGCAGGCAGCCTTGGCTTCTTTTAGTTCCGCATTGAACCAAGGTGCTGATTTAGTTAATCGCTCCGGGCCCTTATTAGACCAGGGAGCTGCTGAATTCAGTGCAAGCGTAATGTGTGCATCCAAGGTTACGCAAGCCTCATTGAGAATGGTGCCCAGCCCAGTGGGGGGACCTTCCTGGATAAAACTGTCCCTGAACGTGTCATGAGAAAATGTAGCCCATTTACTCTGTCTTCTCCTGGTGCCAGTGGTTTAGCTCTGATTATTATGAGCCCTCACATGGAACCAAAATGGGACCAGAAAGTGATCAGTCCATATCAATGGTAAGGGGGATTCCTGCTTAATATTATCCCAATTGCTGAAAATGGGATCCAGCTGATGCCCTAGACGATGAGTGGGGAGGGTAGAGCACAGTTCGAGCTGCATAGTATGCAGCTCTTGCCGCATTTCTTGTGCTGCTGTATTATTGACATCTTCAAAATGTAGATTGAAGTCACCTAGCAGGAGAAATTTGTTGAAGCGCATGGCTGAGGAGATGGTATTATGTACAAAACTGTCAATAAAGGCCCTACTGCCACCAGGAGGTCTATACACTAATAGACCCTTGATAACCGTGTTGGTATCAATCAAGATGGAGAAGGCTCCTGTTTCGCTGTCTGCGATATTGGCGGGCTCTATGGTGCATTTGATACTCTGATAACACATATCAACGTGGGGGGAGGTCTAAGGGAAGTTTAAACAAAACAATAGACCAGCAGGTTGTGTTTCCCCTGGCAACAAATATCAAAACACTAATACAACCTGGGTCAACGATTGAGCCAAGAAATTACACAAAAAGGTCTAGGTGAACCCCATTCTCAACGTGACAACTCTATAAGAGAGCACTCCCTTCAACAGGACCCATCAATCACTTAAGGTGGTTAATTGTTATTATCATCTGGGTCTGTGTACTCCAACCAGCCGGACCAGTTCATGAAACAGTGACCCGGTCACTAGCGTAGAAGGAGCAACCAAGGAGGATTGTCACCTGATCTCTCACGAGTATTGTCTTGGATGAGGTACTACCCATAGATCAAAGGTGGGAGATCCTAAAGGTCAGCAGTAAAATCATAATAGTGTGAGTTAAAAATGGCTAAGGGTGCTCAAAAGTTCTTTAATAGTAGAGGACCCCTGTCATATTTAAAAAGCAAGATGGCAATATTGCATAAATTAAATTGACATTATGCTATTGTCCATAGCAAGTACGGTCAACATGTTTCTGCCCTCAATCGATCAATAGTATCTGGGCTTTCGTCAGGACCTAAATTACTGCTGTGGTTTTCTTTGTGAAAAAACGTGTGAGTAAATTATACAAAAGTGGGGTGCAAATAAATAATTCCTACCGCACCGGTCAAGTTTAGAGGCAATCAAAAACGGATACCTGTGGAAAAATGAAACAGAGACCCAATGTGTAAAACAAGCTCAACTACAGGTCAAACAAGCTCAATGACCAAAGCTAGCATTCACTAACGCTGTATGGCATTCAATACTGTTTGTTTTGAATTGCACTTACCCATAAACAGTGGGTACAGCCCTCACCTTAACCTGGTCTCGACTCAGGGAAAGGGGCCCCGCTCTAAAAGAACAAATTAGTAGGAGAAAGAGAAAACAGGTAATACCTGAAAAAACTCTCCTCATTAGAAGCATGGTTTAAAAACCTGAGAACAGCACCAACATATCCCAGAATGCAGATGCAGGTATGGTACATGAAAGTCATTATGAAAAGAGATATAAAACTGTGCCACATATGCAGACACATTTGAATGTTCACTGTCATACTAGGTGATTGTTAAACTGTGCCAGTAGACATGAAACATAGAGGAAGACACTCACTGTTAAACCAAGTCACATAACTCAAAAAGGAGTTGTCAAAGTGAATGTTAAGCCACGTGTACCAAATGAACTGGTATGCAAAGTAGGGGAAAACAGAGTTAATCACTGAGAACTCCCTTACATAGCGTGTACCCAGTCAAACAAATACAAAATGAGCCTGGACAGACAAAGTGTATAGTAACCACCCAATCAAATCATCTGGAGCTAGCAAAATGAACACTCACCTGTCCGTCGGTACCCCGGGGCGGTCTTTGAGTTAAGACCGGAGGTACCGACGGACCCGGCGTGGAAGTCTATTTATCCCTCCTCAGTTCAAATGCATACAGGTGAGGCGGGCCGATTTAGCTGCCCAAAGCGATGCCTGTAAAGACGTACCGCGCATGTGCGGCGAAGAGATGCTTCTAATTAAATGAGGCGCATGCGTGTAAAATAAGTACCGCGCATGTGCGGCAAAGAGATGCTTGTAATTGGGTTCCGCGCATGTGCGGCGAAGAGATGCTTCTGATTAAATGAGGCGCATGCGTGTAAAACAAGTACCGCGCATGTGCGGCAAAGAGATGCTTGTAATTGGGTACAGCGCGTGCATGGCGGAGAGATCACTAACTCGTTCTCTCACGTCATCATCGCGCAGGTGCAGGATCTGCCCGATATGTAATACAACACCCCTACTTGTTATAGAGCAAAACCGCTCCCATGCGGTACAGTAACCGCAAACGTGATATTGCTTAGAGAGTGTAATAGTATTTTAGAGAACTCAATGTTTGTGCAACCTAGGTTATATGAATGTATACAACAAAGACTCTCTGTCAGGGAAGGTCATCAATGTATGCACATCCAAAAGGACATACATGGAAATAGCCCATCTCTAGTGTGATAATGCTGCAATATAGTAGCCAACTTGTCATCATAATCCCCTCTATAGCAAGCATAAAAATGCACATCAATGTTAGCCAAAAAAGGGGGGGGTGTTGTGTGGATGGGGGGTAGATTTTACAACAACAGCCAAGGAATTTCATCATTCAGACCTTCAGTGTCTGAATGAAGTCTGTGCACCCATCTCTGCTCTCTGACTAGAAGGAACTTCTGGATGTCAGTAATATGAGCTGGAATATGTGGTTGTTCTAGAACCACCCACTGAAGCTCGTTCTCTTTGTGTCCCACCGAAATGAAGTGATTAGTGAGTTTGGTAGCACTCTTTTTACATCGGATAGTGCTCTTGTGCTCCGATATTCTCACCTTAACCTTTCGTGATGTCATGCCCACGTAGTTTTTATTGCATGGGCATTTTATTAGGTAAATCACTCGTTCACTGTTGCAGTTTGTGTGGGTTTTGAGGGACCAAGGTCTATTCGTCCCTATCTCTACCTCAGTGGTGTGTCGAGTCTGGGGGCATACTGCACAATTTCCGCATGGGAAGTGACCTACAACTGGTGGTAACCCCCACAGTGTACTTGTTTCTTGGTTTCTCAACATCCTCGGGCGTGTATGCACTAATCGATCTTTCAGATTGGAGCTCCTTTTAAAGGCAAAAAGGGGAGGGGGTAAGGAACTACCCTCTATTTTAAGAAACCTCCAGTTCTTCAGGATGCTCTTCTTAAGTGCATTGGAATAGTTGCAGAAGGTGTTGACACAGGTAATCCTTTTGTTCTCTTCCATGGGATTCTGTATCCTCTTCTCGAGCAGAGCTTCTCTGTGGTTGTTTCTGGCTCTCTTCATGGATGTTTTTATGATTTTCATAGGATACTGTCTCTCCTGCAATTGTGTAGATAGAAGAGAAGCATGTTCATGATATTTGGCCACCTCAGAACAATTCCGACGAATACGGAGGAATTGTCCAAATGGGAGGTTCTCCCTAAGAGCCCTAGGATGATAGCTCTTGAAATGCAAAAGGGAGTTCCGTGCCATTGGCTTCCTGTAAAGTTCAGTACTGAGGTTGCCATTCTTCGGTCCAATCCGTAAATCCAAAAAGGAAATACTTTCCTTTGAAAACTCGCAGGTGAATTTGAGAAACCTGTTCTGGTTGTTCAACCAGGTGTGAAATTCCTTGATGGTCTCAATGGAACCCCTCCAGACGACAAAGATGTCATCAATATACCGTTTCCAGGTCAAGATGTGACCTAGAAACGGATTCGTACCGGAGAGGATCTCAGTCTGTTCAAACTGGTGGACGTACAGATTCGCTAAAGATGGTGCGAAAATGCTCCCCATAGACGTCCCCGAGATTTGTAAAAAGAGATCTTCTTCAAATTTGAAAAAATTCTCTTTCATGGCTATGGTTGCACATGTCATAATAAAGTCCACTGGTGTAGGGCTCTGCAGTGAAGCACCTTCCAGGAGCATTTTGACAGTGGATAAAGTCTCATCTTGCGGAATGCACGTATATAATGACTCGACGTCAAAACTCACTAGAATGTCTTGAGTGACATCAAATGGCATTCCATCCAGGATGCGTAGCAAATCTTTTGTATCCTCAACAAAGGAGGGCATAGTTCTCACCAAAGGTTTCAAAAAGAAATCTACAAAGGTAGAGAGGGGTTCCAAAACAGACCCTATCCCCGAAATTATAGGTCTACCAGGAGGGGGAAAGACCCCCTTATGTATTTTGGGTAATACATAGAAATACGGGATGATGGGATATGCTGTGTAGAGGAACTGTGCCTCATGAGCAGTGATCCAACCTGCTTCAAGAGCCTCATCTGTCAAGTTTTTAATAGTCGCCAGAAGTCTCTTGGTAGGATCCAACTTGATACGGTGATAGAAATTCGTATTGCTTAGTTGTCTCCTGCACTCTGATTGGTATGCCTCCGCATCCATAATAACTGTCGCTCCCCCTTTGTCAGCAGGCTTTATGATGATAGATTTGTCATCTGCTAGCGACCGGATGGCAGAACGTTCACTGTTAGATAAATTAGAGAAGTAACGATGTTCATTTTGAAAGATAGTTTCAGCATCCCTAAGGACTGCCCTTTCAAAAGTCAGTACTTCTGGAGGGACCATATGAACTGGTGGAGTAAAGGTCGATTTAGGTCGTAAACCAGTGTTAGAAACGTCCTCTTGAATTTCTTCAAGTGGTTTATCCTTAAAGAAGGCCCGTAATCTGACCTTCCTAAAGAAACCCGCAAGTTCTTGTCTGGTACGAAAGGGGTCACCCTTGTGTGTGGGAACATACCCTAGTCCTTTTTCAAGGACTGAGATCTCATTTTCGTTGAGAGTACGGTTACTGAGATTCACAATTAGGCTGTCGTGTTGCTCGGGCCTGCCACTGGAGGATCTTTCAGATTGCTCCGTGTTCGAGATGAAGGCGGGCTCCAATGAACATTGGGTTGTGTTGATCTCCTCCGCCCTCTGGAACGGCGTTGGCCTTGCCCTAAAAAAGGCTGTTGTTGAAAGTTTTCATGATGGAAAGGACCCTGGAAACCAGGATGAGGGTAAAAGGGTTGTGGATAATTGAAAGGACCTGGAGGCCACCATTGTGGTTGTTGTGGACCCCCATAGAAATTGCCTCTTCTCTGACCTCGCTTGTTCCAGTTGCGACCTCTAGATGGAAAACTCCCACCATGATCCGAGTCTGAGGAATCATTCTCACTCCCTGAGGTCGAATAGTTAGAGCCAGGTTTCCTTCCATGTTGATTAAACACCGGAGGGGTGTAGGAATCACTGGTATAGGGATAGATCTTAGTCATGGAGAACTTAGCCAGGTCCTTCTTAAATTTGGCTATTTTACTTGCCAGTATATTATCCCTAAACTCCTTAGTAGTCTTATCTGTCTCCTTAGACTGTTTGTTAAAACTGGAGGTGACTAAAACTGATTTGATCTGGGACTCAAGGAGTTGGATCTCAACTAAGATGTTATCTGCAATCCTCTTGGCTGTTGTTATGATCAAAATGAGCCAGTCGCGCGTGCAGCGCCAGGCCACCAAAGACCAATCTTTTAGGAAACCCTTGTCATCCAGGAATAACCTCGGGGCATTGGTTACTATTAAGCCTGTAGGTGCTCAATCAGACCGCAAATACTCGGTCATGATGGCCCCATGGACTTGGGTGCGTGCATGTGTACGTTTAAGGAAAAGTACTCTGTTCCAGTCCTCATCTTTGGTAGTGACAGTATTAGGTGGTAAGTCTATAATACTAGGTGTCTGTAAAATGTCTAACGCTACTGCGTCATCGAACGATAGACCTTGTCTCTCAGACATCGTGAAGTGTCGATCAATAGAGTAAGAAAGTTGAGTATTACACAGAAAACAAGAAGAGGAAAAATACCATATGCCGAACAGTCAGGGATACAAGATGCATACTCAGGAGGAAACCAGCATAAGAGCGTGTCGATTCCCAAATTTCGGATTCGACAAAACACAAAAACCAGACCTACGGCGAATGCCGTTCTAGCACTGATAACACATTTCAACGTGGGGGGAGGTCTAAGGGAAGTTTAAACAAAACAATAGACCAGCAGGTTGTGTTTCCCCTGGCAACAAATATCAAAACACTAATACAACCTGGGTCAACGATTGAGCCAAGAAATTACACAAAAAGGTCTAGGTGAACCCCATTCTCAACGTGACAACTCTATAAGAGAGCACTCCCTTCAACAGGACCCATCAATCACTTAAGGTGGTTAATTGTTATTATCATCTGGGTCTGTGTACTCCAACCAGCCGGACCAGTTCATGAAACAGTGACCCGGTCACTAGCGTAGAAGGAGCAACCAAGGAGGATTGTCACCTGATCTCTCACGAGTATTGTCTTGGATGAGGTACTACCCATAGATCAAAGGTGGGAGATCCTAAAGGTCAGCAGTAAAATCATAATAGTGTGAGTTAAAAATGGCTAAGGGTGCTCAAAAGTTCTTTAATAGTAGAGGACCCCTGTCATATTTAAAAAGCAAGATGGCAATATTGCATAAATTAAATTGACATTATGCTATTGTCCATAGCAAGTACGGTCAACATGTTTCTGCCCTCAATCGATCAATAGTATCTGGGCTTTCGTCAGGACCTAAATTACTGCTGTGGTTTTCTTTGTGAAAAAACGTGTGAGTAAATTATACAAAAGTGGGGTGCAAATAAATAATTCCTACTGCACCGGTCAAGTTTAGAGGCAATCAAAACCGGATACCTGTGGAAAAATGAAACAGAGACCCAATGTGTAAAACAAGCTCAACTACAGGTCAAACAAGCTCAATGACCAAAGCTAGCATTCACTAACGCTGTATGGCATTCAATACTGTTTGTTTTGAATTGCACTTACCCATAAACAGTGGGTACAGCCCTCACCTCAACCTGGTCTCGACTCAGGGAAAGGGGCCCCGCTCTAAAAGAACAAATTAGTAGGAGAAAGAGAAAACAGGTAATACCTGAAAAAACTCTCCTCATTAGAAGCATGGTTTAAAAACCTGAGAACAGCACCAACATATCCCAGAATGCAGATGCAGGTATGGTACATGAAAGTCATTATGAAAAGAGATATAAAACTGTGCCACATATGCAGACACATTTGAATGTTCACTGTCATACTAGGTGAGTGTTAAACTGTGCCAGTAGACATGAAACATAGAGGAAGACACTCACTGTTAAACCAAGTCACATAACTCAAAAAGGAGTTGTCAAAGTGAATGTTAAGCCACGTGTACCAAATGAACTGGTATGCAAAGTAGGGGAAAACAGAGTTAATCACTGAGAACTCCCTTACATAGCGTGTACCCAGTCAAACAAATACAAAATGAGCCTGGACAGACAAAGTGTATAGTAACCACCCAATCAAATCATCTGGAGCTAGCAAAATGAACACTCACCTGTCCGTCGGTACCCCGGGGCGGTCTTTGAGTTAAGACCGGAGGTACCGACGGACCCGGCGTGGAAGTCTATTTATCCCTCCTCAGTTCAAATGCATACAGGTGAGGCGGGCCGATTTAGCTGCCCAAAGCGATGCCTGTAAAGATCTCCGTACGGACACTGGTGAGCTCCTCCTTAGTATATGTGCGAGGTTGCCGGAGACTGCCAGGGGGTATGGCCCCGTGCCCCGGTCGGCCGCGGACGGGCGCAGACGGGCTTGCCTTAGGCGCGCCTTCGGCGCGCATCCGGCACGCCCGCTGCGCTCGTCCGCTGCGCGTATGACACATGTATGGTTAAGTACCTTCCCTTCCGGCGGACGACTAGACCGCGTCCTGCCGGAAGTGGGTATTGGGTGAATGTGGTGTTTTCTCCCGCCGCTCAAACGGCAATGCAGCCGCGGCGGATCGGGCAGGGACACCGAGAGTGCAAAGACACAGTCACAAAGAAAGGCAGGTATAAAAGCGTCACAGGTAAAATATATACAATGCTAAAAGAGAGATAGAGGACATCTAAGTTCCCAGGCGCTTAGTAGTAAGGAGTGGCTCCCTCCTTTAGTGCTTTGTCCTTTGCTCTCTCTCCCCTCTCCTGTGTCTCGTAAGCTCCCTTCTATGGGGCTTTGTCCTTTGCTCTCTCTCCCCTCTCCTGTGTCTCGTAAGCTCCCTCCTTTGGGGCTTTGTCCTTTGCTCTCTCCCCTCTCCTGTGTCCCGTTAAATCCCTCCTTTGGTGCTTTGCCATTTGCTCTCTCTCCCCTCTCCTGTGTCCCTTTAGCTCCCTCCTTTAGTGCTCTGTCTTTGGCCCTCCCTCGCCCCTGTGTGGTTTAGCTCCCCCTTTTTGAGCTCTGTCTTTGCCCCACCTCTCCCCTCTTCTTTGTCCCTTTATGTTCGAGGCATGTGGGCTGCTGAATTCATATCTGTGCATAGATCGCCGCCTAGTGTTGGGTCCGGATGATTGCACATTGTTGTCCTGGAAGAGTCTTCGAAGTATCACGAGATAGGTGGCTCCTCCCCTGGACTACAGTGCGCATGGGCATCCTCTCCATCCTCAGATTGTTTTTTTCCGCCATTGGGTTCGGATGTGCTTATCTTAGCTCAAGTTAGGAAAACTTTATTTCAGGCCAAAAGCCTTTAGGTATCGTCGGTATTGTTTGCGTTCGGTATCGATAAATTATTATACTTGTTCTCGGACTTATTCACCCTTCTCGGACCGAGTTTCGGTCCGAACTTCGATCGACGTTCGAGGATGGAATCGAGGACTCCCTTCAAGAGATGTCCTCTATGTCATGCGAAATATCCACACATCGATGTCCATCCGGTGTGTAACAAATGTTTATCACCGGATCATGATGAGTCCAGGTGTATGGCCTGCGCATGGTTCCGGTCAAAGAAGACACTTCGGAATCAACGGGCGGCTAGATTGGAGGCCAAACAATCGGCGCCTAACCCGGTAAACATATTCAGCACTGAGGATGAAGAATTCGACAGCGTCGAAGAGATAGACTCGAGCCATGCTTCGGAGCATGAATCCCAATATGACGACGATGACGAGGTAGGAGACGACGATGAGGACCTTGGGGCCGAGGAAGATAGATCAGGCGAGGAGCTAGGCCAATCCGTCGATGCGGAGGCCGAGGGAGATAGTCTTAATAAGGCTCTGGTCTAGGGATGGCCTGCGGGCCTTACCCAAGATCGGTCGGATCGTTCTACAGCCCCGCCAGAAGGCCCGGCTTCGAACATTTCCAAAGAGCCAGAAATATCAAAAAAGACTGGAGTCGATTCAGTGAAATCGAAACCAAAACCTGCACCGGTCAAATCGAAACCGAAAGTGCAACTGGTTCGGGTCGGATCAAAGGCATCGAAGCCATCCACTCCATCGACACAGACGAAGGACGTCGGAGCCGACCAAAAAAAGAAGGACTTCGGTACCGAGAAACCAAAAAAGGACTTCGGCACCGATAAACAAAAGAAGGCCCTCGGTCCCGAGAAGACGCAACGGCCTATAGCACCGAAGGTTGGGGCACCACCGACCAAGGTCAAGGTGGTCGATCCGACTACATCAACACCGAAGAGTGCTGAGACTGCCGAAATATCGGATCAACAGGGCGTCGATCCCAAACTTCGGATCGACAACCCGAAGGCTGGAAAGAAACCGGAGACCGCGTCGAGGCCTGTCTCCAAAGAGCCTATCGGTTCCAAAGCACCGTCTGCATTCACGTTGCAACAGGTGTCAGAGTCCCTAAAGCGCATCAGGGAACGGGCCACTCTCGAACCGAAAACGGGTCCCGAACCGCACAAGGTCGCCAAGGCTCACTCGGCGCCGGCACCGATCAAGTTTGGATTGCCACCACCAGGGGCACCGAAGATGTTCGAACTTAGGAAGAGTATCGAACAACCGAGAACAGTGTCCACGGAAAGAACCGATGTCGAAGACTCACAGGACCAGTTTATCGACGCCGACACTGGTAGGCCGTTGTTCCGCAAGCGGAGAATTGTTCCAGAAAAGGCTTTGGACTCATACAAGATTCCACTAAAAAGAAAAATGGCGTCAGGTTCGACACAAGTGCTTGTAGAACCTTACCACACCTACGATCAAGACCCACCATCCTTTTCTCCCACACACTCGGAGGCGGATGCAGGAGAGGGCTATATTGAGGATGATACCACTTATCCTGTGGATAATGACCCTGATGAACATCAGCAAGACCAAGATCAAGACTCTACCAATGTTAAAAGGGGTTATTAAACATGCTAAGGACATCTTTAATGAGACAACCAGGGCACGGGTATTGAACCCAAGAATAGAGAAAAAATACAAACCAGCCCCAGGAGACCCAATGTACATTAAGGGTCAATTGCCGTTGGACTCCATGGTAGTTTCTAATGCTCGCAAGAGAGCTAACTCACAGACTACAGGCGATGCTCCTCCTCCAGACAAGGAGTCCAAAGTGCTAGAAACATCAGGCAAATGGGTAGCAGCGCAAGCAGCAAACATCTGGCGCATTGCCAACACTCAGGCACTCCTGGCCCGATACGACAGGTCACACTACGATACCCTAGAAACACTGCTAGAACACCTACCAGATGAATACAAAGATGGAGCGGAGCTCCTCATCAGAGAGGGACAACTCATTACAAATGCGTCCATCAAATGCGCACTAGATGCAGCTGACACTGCAGCAAGGGCAATCAACACTAGTGTGATGTTGAGGAGGCACGCATGGCTGAGAATATCGGGTTTCAAACCTGAGATTCAAAATAATATCTTGAATCAACCAGTCAACCCAGACTTTTTATTTGGCCCCGAGGTTGACGCTACACTGGAAAAGATTAAAAAGGACACTGAAACTGCGAAATCTATGGGAGCTCTACAGTCGCAGCAGTTTCGGAGTGGCTCCTTTCGTCGCCCCGGGAATAGGGGAGCAGCTAGAGGTCAGGGGTCCCAGCAGCAGTACAATAAAGGAGGTACCCAGAGTACCTATAATAAGAACAATAGGGGATCCAGCACCAAAGGCAGAGGACGAGGACACAACAACACCAGGTCCTCCGCCAATAACAAACAGTGACGTCTTGTCACTGCCCCCCGCCCACATAACACCGGTCGGGGGGAGACTCCAACAGTTCCTGCCAGTCTGGAGATCCATCACCACAGACAGGTGGGTCAGAGAAATTGTCCAGTACGGTTATTGTCTGGAATTAACATCCAATCCACCCAACATACCACCAAGACACCGTCCTATGTCCGCAGAGCACTTGACATTGTTGCAGCAGGAAGTACTAAGTATGCTGCAGAAAGGAGCCATAGAGCTCGTGCCTGTAGAACAACGAGGGTCAGGGGTGTACTCTCTGTACTTCTTAATCCCAAAAAAGGACGGGTCTCTCCGACCTATACTGGACCTCAGACCTCTCCACCAATACATTCTGTCAGAGCATTTTCATATGCTCACCCTCCAGCAGGTTCTGCCGTTACTCAGTCAGGGAGACTTCCTAGCAACACTAGATTTGAAGGATGCGTATTTCCACATACCCATACACCCATCACACAAACAATATCTCAGGTTCACTCTTCAGGATCAGCATTATCAGTTCAAAGTACTCCCTTTCGGAGTAACAACGGCGCCCAGAGTCTTTACCAAGTGCCTAGCAACAGTGGCTGCCCACTTAAGGAGACAGCACATTCACGTCTTCCCTTACCTGGACGACTGGCTTGTTCAGGCAAACTCAGCCCAGCAGTGTGCCAGCCACATATCCCACACCATTCACCTTCTTCACAGTCTGGGATTCTCACTAAATTATCCAAAGTCACATCTTCAACCTGCCCACGTACGGCAGTACCTGGGCGCGACCATAGACACTCTGGCTGCCAAAGCTCAGCCAAATTTAGCGAGAATCAACAGCATGCAACTGCTGATAAAAAAGTTCAGACCTCAACACTCCCTTCCAGCGCGAGTGTTCATGCAATTGATAGGCATGATGGCCTCCTGCATCTTCATAGTCCCGCATGCGAGACTACATATGCGCCCGCTTCAGGAGTGCTTGGCACGTCAATGGAATCAGACTCAAGGACAGTTGAAAGACCTAGTGTTGGTGAGCGGTCGGGCATACAACTCTCTGCATTGGTGGAATCCACAAAACCTTTGCAAGGGCCGACCGTTCCAAGAGCCTATTCCACAAATAATACTGACGGCGGATGCGTCTCTCCAGGGATGGGGAGCTCATATACTCAATTACACAGTGCAGGGACTATGGACGACACAGCAACAGAAGATGCACATCAACCTTCTGGAACTGATGGCTATCTTCCTGGCAATGAAGGCATTCAAAGTACACTTGTGCAACAAAGTCGTGTTGATCCGGATGGACAACATGACTGCCATGTACTACATACAGAAGCAGGGAGGAACACACTCCACAGTTGTCTCATCTGGCTCAGAGCATGTGGAAGTGGGCCATTCAGAGGAACATGTTCCCCATGGCGGAACACCTCCCGGGCAAAGACAACCAGATGGCGGATCTGCTCAGCAGACACAGCCACCAAATGCACGAGTGGGAGCTACATCCATCAGTACTCCAACAGTACTTCCAGCAGTGGGGTCATCCAAAGAATAACCTATTCGCCACAAGGGAAAACGCAAAATGCCAAAGCTTTGCCACCAGGTTTCCGCATCCACAGTCGCAGGGCAATGCGATATGGATGAACTGGTCAGGCAGATTTGCGTACGCTTTTCCCCCAGCGCCATTAATACCGCTAGTGGCATGCAAACTACAGCAACACTCAATGACACTCATCCTGGTTGCTCCAATGTGGGCACGCCAGCCATGGTACACCACGTTACTAGAACTTTCCGTGGTGCCGCCTCAAAGACTGCGGCTAACACCCAAACTTTTAACACAGAACCATGGCGAAATTCAGCACCCAGATCCGCAACAGCTGAACCTGGCGATCTGGCTCCTGAAGTCTTAGAGTTTGGCTACCTGAACCTGCCTCCAGAATGTATGAATATCATCAAGGAGGCCAGGAGACCCACGACCAGAGCTTGCTATGCGGCTAAATGGAAAAGGTTTGTCATTTACTGTAAAAACAATGACATTAATCCGCTGGATGCATCCATTCAGAATATCATCTGTTACCTGTTACACTTATACCGATGCAATCTGGCATACAGCTGCAGAAGATGGAGAGCGATGACTTCAGTCACGAAGGGAAGGTTTGGATCCAAGTTAGAGCGGAGCCCTGCACGCCAGTCATAAGGAGGTGGTGAAGAGGCTGTGTTGGCTAGTGGTGCGCCAAATCTGCTGCCATTTTGGAACATTCTTACATTATGAAGGACTAATGAAGGAAGCCAGTGAGCATCGGAACCTCCTGATCTCTGACCCCACTACTTCACCCGTTCCCCGCCTGGAAGCACTTCGAAAGAACTGTGAAGTGAGCACAAGTTGAAATTCAAAATAAAATGTTACTTGATCACTGGCTTATTGACTCTAAATGAGGTAACAATATGTCTTCCACTCGTTGCCAAGCACCTTGTTGCCTTCCGAGGCACCCATTACGACGGCCCTAGATTTCTGTTCCATGCTCCCACCCGCGAGTCACTTGCACTCCAGGGGTAGAGTTAATCGAGATTACAAGTGGAACTCTATGGTTTCCTTTATAAATGAGAAATTACTGGGGAAATTGGTGATTTTAGGTCTGATTTCTCCTAGTAAGTCCTCATTTCCCCCAGAATTTCAGCCAGAGATGTTGGCGGCTTTCAGCAGCTGAAAGTTGTGGGTAAAATGTCCCAGGTCTGAGGTATCCAGGGCTCTTGTATTTAAGATGGGGTGGGAACAGTAGTTATATTGCAGTTGCCATCTGTATCAAAATCAAACTGTAACACCCAGTGGGGCCTCAAGAAGGGTCACAACACAGTCTCCGGAGCGAGAGAATGTAATTTGGTGCTTTACCCTCATTGAAAAGGGGGTCATGATCACCTTGGACAGCACTGGTGTACAGGGGTCTAGTAGACACGTACGTTCCTGCACAAAGATTTGTGCTTTTATTAAATCCTTGAATTTAGGGTTTTGCTGTATGTGTTTCTTCTGTCTCAGGCTGCATTGAGAGCTGGTGCTGAAGAAGCATTTGATGTCCCCACTCATCTTGAAGCGTTTAGCACTTCGCAATTCGCAATTCGACCATGGCACTGTCGCAGAGTTCCTTTTCAGTTCTTTAATGTATGCGCCTCCTTGATGGCTTGAGAGGAGCATAAAAAGGAGTCCGTAGTAGTAGTAAGTGGACTCGCCACCACCATCAGACTGACTGGAGGGCCAACTGATATGGCTGCTGTGATGGGTGTGAGTGGAGACATGCTTGACAGGAGGAGACACTTGCCTCCTCTCTATAGGGTGGATTTAATTCCACTTGTGAGTAATGATAAAGGGACTCATACAGAGTTTGGCAGAAGGACAAAGGGCTATTGGAGGTTAGGCCATTCGACTGAACGCCTTAGTTGGATTGGGCAGTCAAATGGCCAATTTCTACTCTCGCTTATCGCTAAGAAAACCATGGCGGTAAAGGACAGTAAAAACATTGAAATGCCTTCCACGCAATGGGAGGCTACTGCTATGGTGTGGGGTCATTAGGTTTTGTATTTTCAAAAATAAAATCCCGCTCTGGAGTTTTGTTTTTTGAAAATTTTAAAAAAAAATGAAGTTTTGGCAGACGGTACCATCATTTTGATAGAGCAGTCAAGTCAGACTTTAAACACATTGAGAGGAAGTGCAGTGACAGCTGTTCTTGCCGATATTAAGCGCTGTCTGCTGGGCCAGTGGACATCTCTAACTTCTGAGTGCAGTTACTCCATTAAGGAGAATGTATAGTTTACTCAGTCGCTCTGAAGGAGTAAATTACTATACTCTGAAGCATAAATCCGGCCCAGAACAACCAGAGCCGTCCACAGTGAAGACACAGAGGTGTCGTTTAATACAGGTGATGTCATTGCCACGCTGACTGTCTCAATCAACCTTAAAGAAGAGGAACATAGTGTTCGAGGCATATGAGCTGCAGATCACACACTGAGGATAAGATCGCCATCTGGTGTTGGACTCGGATGATTGCAGGATGTTGTTGTCTTCGGAAGAAGTCTTTGGTCACGAGATTGGTGACTCCACCCCTGTACAACAGTGCGCATGGGCATCCACTCCATCCTCAGATTGTTTTTTTTTCGCCATTGGGTTCGGATGAACTTTTTTCCGCTCCAGCAGAAAACTTATAGCATTCACTACAACTCTCAAAATTTGAAATCTCGACGTCGAAATCCATATCTGACCGACTCCGGACGCGGCTGATGGAAAGGACACCTTTTAAAAAATGCCCCCAATGTGGAGCAAAGTTCCCTCATAGCGATCACCACGAGGTCTGTAATTTGTGCCTTTCACCAGACCACAACGAATCCAGCTGTCCAGCCTGCACCGCATTCCGTTCGAAGAAAACTATCTGGGACCGAAGAGCTCGACGCCATATCATGGCCAAGCCGGTTCCGGAACCAGAAGACATCTTTGCACAGGATGTCCCTGAGGATGTCCCTGACGATGACTCCGAAGATCTCCGAAGATCTCCAGATCGTATCCGATGCTGACGATTCTGATCCGGGGCAGCCTGTGAGTACCAGCCCCCCTACCCCAACACCACCCAAAAAAACATTAGTCAAGACTCTGCCAGCGATCCAAAAACATCCTCAGGATCCCCGCCCTCGGGCCCGGAAGAAAAGTAAGCCTGCAGGTGGCTCGGGCTCGAGCAAACCTCATATCATTGTGCCTATAATACCTTCGGCAGCGAAGCAGGCTCCGAGACCGAAATCTCCATCGGCCCCGAAACGTCACTCGGCGCCGACATCTCCACCGGCACCGAAACGTTCTTCGGCGCCGAGGTCTCCACCGACACCAAAAGGCTCGTCGGCACCGAAAGGTCCTTCGGCACCGAAAAAGGTTCTTCGGCACCGAAAAATCCACCGGAACCGAAAAGTTCTTCGGCGCCAAAAACATCCTCGGTGCCAAAACAAGTCCATAAAGAACAAAAATCAAAATCAGAAACAAAAAAGTCGGCGCCAAAGCCGCCTTCGGACAGTGAGGAACTCTTTCGGCCTGATCCAAAGCAAAAACGGATTTACATAAATCCGAAAACTGGACATGTCACAGCGGTGCCCTACAAGAAAATGAAGCTGGACACAACACCTCCTCCAGCACCTCCAAAGAAGAAGGACTGTGCCACTTCACCCATACGTCCTTCCTCTCCTACATTACCTCCTATTCCATCCCCCCCTCCCCCACCGCCTTCACCTCTACCATCTCCTTCTCACATACCACCTCCACAGGATGATGATGATTTAGGGGGAGGGGGAGACCCAGATTTCTTTACTTATCCCACTGATCCTACTGATCCCTTTACACTCCCGGACACAGCACCAGTAGATGACTGGACTTACCCTATGCCAGATATGCCTGACCCCACTCCAAAACCCTCAAAACCCTCCCCTCCTGATGACCATTTAGGGTTCGGTCAGCTTATAAACAGAGCAGCATCGTTTCATGGTGTCACCATGCACACCGACACTCCTGAGGAGGATTTTCTACTCGACACTTTTGAGCAGTCGCAGAAAACAGTTCACATTCTACCTATGATTAAGGGAGTGATAAAGCATGCCAATGAGGTTTTTAAAGACCCTGTCAGGGCCAGGGTTCTCAACCCCAGAATAGAAAAAAAATATAGACCGGCGCCACAAGATCCTGCGTACATCAAGGCGCAACTCCCCCTAGACTCACTAGTCGTATCAAATGCCAGAAAACGGGCGAACTCCCAAACAACCGGAGACACGCCACCCCCAGACAAAGAGTCTAAACTCCTGGAGGCTTCGGGCAAAAGGGTTGCCGCTCAAGCTGCTAACCACTGGCGTATTGCAAATACACAAGCCCTATTGGCTCGTTATGATAGAGCCCATTATGATCAATTAGAGGATCTCTTGCAACACCTGCCTGAACCATTCAAAACACAGGCCACTGACCTCATCCAAGAGGGCAAACTCATATCCAATGCCTCCATTAAATGTGCATTAGACGCAGCGGACACCGCCTCTAGGGCAGTCAACACAAGCGTATTGCTTAGACGCCACGCATGGCTGCGCATTTCCGGCTTCAAGCCGGAAGTCCCAACCACCATTCTTGCTCAACCCTTTAATCAGGAGCAACTATTCGGCCCTGCAGTAGACACTGCCCTAGAAAAAATGAAGAAAGATAATGAGACTGCCAAATCTATGGGAGCATTGCAGTCTACTCAACCCAGAGGCTCCTTTCGTCGCTCTTTTTATAGAGGAGCTTCCAAAAATGTGGGAACAGACAACTCTTCCACCTTCAAAGCATCAGGTCAAACATCCCCTAACAGAGGATATTTTAGAGGAGGTTATCGGGGAAACAATACTAAAGGCCGAGGACGGGGCAACAACAACAACACCCGCACCTCTACAGCCACCAAACAGTGACTTGCCACCACTCCCCCCAGACCATTCCACTCCGGTCGGGGAAAGACTTCAACAGTTCCTACCTGTCTGGAATACCACCACTACAGACAGGTGGGTAAGACAAATTATCCAATCTGGCTACTGCCCCGAACTCATAAACCCACCCCCAAACATACCACCCAGGCACCGTCCCATGACGTCTCACCACCTCACGCTCCTCAAACAAGAAATACAGTCTTTGCTTCAAAAACACGCAATAGAACCTGTTCCACTACAACATCAGGGCACAGGAGTATATTCCCTATACTTCCTCATTCCCAAAAAGGACAAAACCTTAAGACCCATACTGGACCTCAGACTACTAAACCAGTACATACAATCGGATCATTTCCACATGATCACTCTCCAACAGGTCCTTCCATTACTTCAACAAGGAGACTTCCTTGCCACATTAGACATCAAGGATGCATATTTTCACATCCCTATGCATCCCGCTCACAGGAAGTATCTACGATTCGTGGTAGACGGGCAGCATTATCAGTTTACAGTTCTCCCATTCGGAGTAACAACTGCACCAAGGGTGTTCACCAAATGCTTGGCAGTTGTGGCAGCATACCTCAGGAGACAAGAAATCCATGTCTTCCCCTATCTGGACGATTGGCTCATAAAAGCCAACACTCTAGACAAATGCGTTCTCCACACTCACCGCACTATTCAAACCCTACACAACTTGGGATTTACCATCAACTATCCCAAATCTCAACTACAACCCTCCCAAGTACAACAATACCTGGGAGCCACCATAGACACAGCCAAAGCCGTAGCTTATCCCAGCATAGCCAGGATAGCCAACATACAGAGTCTCATCAAAAAATTTCAAACACAACACTCTCTACCCGCAAGAGTGTTCATGCAACTCTTAGGCATGATGGCGTCATGCATCTACATAGTACCCTACGCACGCCTTCAAATGCGTCCCTTACAGGAATGTCTAGTACAACAGTGGAACCAGGCCCACGGACAACTTACCGATCTGGTGTTGGTGGACAGCCGCTCACTTCGCTCGCTGAAGTGGTGGAACACCATCAACCTGTCCAAAGGCCGGCCGTTCTTGGAGCCTCTTCCACAAGTTGTGCTGACAACCGACGCATCTCTCACGGGGTGGGGAGCCCACCTCCTTCAACACACCACTCAGGGAAGGTGGACCACTCAACAAAAACAGCTCCACATCAATCACCTAGAACTTCTAGCGGTGTTCCTAGCACTGAAATCCTTCCAAGTGCATCTACAAAACAAGACTGTCCTCATCCGCACGGACAACATGACCACAATGTATTACATACAGAAACAAGGAGGGACACATTCTCTAAAACTGTCCCAACTGGCGCAACAAATTTGGAGATGGGCAATTCCCACAAAACATCTACCTGCTAGCAGAACACCTCCCAGGGGTTCAGAACCAGGTGGCCGACCTCTTAAGTCGCCACACACAGCAGATACACGAATGGGGACTACACCCCAAAGTCTTACTCCCATTCTTCAAAAAGTGGAGACAACCAGACATAGACCTGTTCGCCACACAAGAAAACGCAAAAGGCCCAACCTTCGCCGCCAGGTTCCCACACCCACGGTCAAAGGGCAATGCACTATGGATGAACTGGTCAGGCAGATTTGCGTACGCTTTTCCGCCTCTCCCGCTCATTCCATTTGTGGTACGCAAACTGAAACAACAGTCGCTGACACTCATCCTAGTGGCTCCCACTTGGGCACGTCAACCCTGGTTCACCACACTTTTGGAACTATCGCTAGTTCCACATCAAAAACTGCATCTCTCCCCAGATCTTCTAACCCAGAACCATGGAGAAATCAGACACCCAGATCCTCAAACACTGAACTTGGCAATCTGGCTCCTGAAGTCTTAGAGTTCGGGTACCTCAACCTTCCTCCAGACTGTATGCATATCATTAAAGAAGCCAGGAGACCTACTACTAGGGCATGCTATGCTGCAAAATGGAAACGATTTGCCATTTACTGCGCTAACAATGACATACAACCACTGGATACTTCCATCCAAAACATCATTTGCTATTTATTACACCTGCAAAGATGCAATTTAGCGTATTCCTCTATACGTCTACACCTAGCGGCATTAGCAGCCTATTTGCAAAATAGACAACACCTGTCCCTCTTTAAGGTACCAGCCATTAAAGCATTTATGGAGGGTCTTAAAAGAATTATTCCTCCAAGGTTACCACCTTCCCCGGTGTGGAACCTTAATATTGTTCTAACAAGGCTCATGGGTCCCCCATTTGAACCAATTCACAAATGCGAACTGCAGTTCCTAACATGGAAAGTGGCTTTCCTCATCGCAATCACATCCCTGCGAAGAGTAAGTGAAATACAAGCCTTAACTCTCGAAGAACCCTTCCTACAACTACATCGGAACAAAGTGGTTCTTAGGACGAATCCAAAATTCCTCCCTAAAGTCATTTCCCCTTTCCATCTAAACCAGTCAGTCGAACTGCCAGTCTTCTTCCCTAATCCAGACTCAGTAGCTGAGAGGGCACTTCATACCTTAGATGTCAAAAGAGCCTTACTGTATTACATCGACAGAACCAAACCTTTTCGCAAAACCAAGCAACTGTTTGTTGCTTTCGCTCCACCACATAAAGGCAACCCTATTTCCAAATCGGGTATCGCCAGATGGATAGTCAAATGTATCCAAATATGTTACCAAAAAGCTAAACGTACTCTTACCTTCCCCCCTAGGGCGCACTCCACGCGTAAAATAGGGGCTTCTATGGCATTCTTAGGGAACATCCCCTTAGAAGACATTTGCAAAGCACCCACATGGTCTACTACACACACCTTCACTAAGCATGTGTTGATGTGCAATCCAAACAACAAGCTTCAGTAGGCCAAGCTGTCCTAAAAACTCTATTCCAAACTGCTGCAACTGATACAGGTGACCACCGCTAGGGGAGACACTGCTATAAAGTCTATTCTCAGTGTGTGATCTGCAGCTCATATGCCTCGAACGGAATATGCTATTTACCAGTATGCATCTGTTCTTGGCATGTAGAGCTGCAGAGCCACACACGCCCACCCACCTCTCCGGGTCCCGTATCCGTTCCAGCATTGTCTTAATCAGACACTACAAATTGACATCCTTTCTCTTTACTTCTTATACACTCCATCATTTCCCATCATGGCGAAAAACAATCTGAGGATGGAGTGGATGCCCATGCGCACTGTTGTCCAGGGGAGGAGTCACCAATCTCGTGACCAAAGACTTCTTCCGAAGACAACAACAACCTGCAATCATCCGAGCCCAACACCAGATGGCGATCTTATCCTCAGTGTGTGGCTCTGCAGCTCTACATGCCAATAACAGATGCATACTGGTAAGTAGCATATTCCTTCCATCTGGCCAGTCCGGGCTCGGAGCAAGGAAAAGGCAACTGTGCTGCCACGGGCCAGGGCTTATTTATTTATATTTGAGTCTTATTTTCTAGAATACAGTTTTGTTTTTTAAACCCAGTTTAGAGCAATCCTTGGAGGACTCTGATGGCAGCAGAAGTACTCAACCATTGGCAGTCTCCACTGGAGATGGTGTTGTAGACGACTGATCCTTAGAAGCTGGTGCAGCGATCTATAATGGCAGCAGAGGTACTCAGTCATTGGCAGTCTCCACTGGAGATGCTGTTGGAGACGACTGATCCTTAGGAGCCGGTGCATGTGGGTGGAGGGGGCTCAGAGGGTCCGTCCTTGAGGGGTTCCACGGCTGACAGGGCTGATCCTAGGGGCAATTTGCACTGATTTCAATGGCAAAGACTGATCCTTGGAAAACAACGAGGGAAGTTGAGAGAATCATTAACCGCGGAAATCTGCCGTGGTAGATTTTGAGAGTGTCGGCCTTTGAGGGTTGAACGGTGATAACGGTTGCGAAAGCCGATTCTTGTAGGTTACAGGAGTGGAGAGGACAAAGCCTTCAGAGACTTAAAGGTTATGGCAATTGGGATAAACAATCCTTGGCCTACACCATTGATCATGGGAGTGTGTATCGCTGGCTTTTGGGGCTCTTGCCAGGTTATCAACATGGAGGGCTGATCCTTTGAGTTATCCGCAGGTTATAGCAGCCTCTTGAAGCTGTCCACTGGGTATCTCAATGGAGAGGGACCAATCCTTGTTAAATGTGATGGGTTATTACGATGGTATGGTTTGACACTTGGAGCTCTCCGCAGAGTATGACTTGATCTTCATATGATAGATCCAAGTTTAGATTCATGAAACACCTAATGTTATCCGGATAGGTGAAGCTCCAACGGGTGCTTCATGTGGGGTTTCTCCACCCAAGTAATGCCCATGTCTTATGCTACCACTGTAACTTGGTGAATCCTTGGGGTTTGGGATCATCAAGGTTCTCCCATCCCTGTGTGAGCTGCAAATAATGTGTGGAATTTTCCTTCTTACCCATCATCTTTACAGGGATAGCCTCTGCCAGTTCTGTCATGCCCGCCATCTATCACCTCGCCTTCCACTGTGCTGAAAGTGAGGTGGTGTATACCACCATCTGAATCAGTCTGGCAGCCTGCTAGAAGTAGGCACCAAGATGCCTGTATTGGTAAACAAGCGCTCTATAAATCATAAGAAGTAGAGAAGATAGAGATCTTGTTATAGTCTCTACTCTCGTTTGTCACTCAATCACACGAGCTTCAGGCAGGGTTGGTTCCTTACACAAGCGTGGTAAGGAAAGTCTTTTATGTGGGATGAAAAAATGACCAGGGTTGGTCCCACTGCAGACGCAATATAGTAATACCTTGATGTTTCTTCAATGCAGGGAGTGTTTTCAGCTTGCAGGCTGCCTCTTGCCGTGTGAAGGAGGAGGGACACCATTTCTATGTGGACCAGCAGGGCTCCGAGAGAGACCACGCCATTGGTGTGGCCATAGGTGAGCAATTTGCGCATACATGAAATTCGTTTTACTATAAGGAGAAGTTATGTTCAGTTTCAATCACATTAAGCACAACTTACTGTCACTTGATAACACCGCAAAAGAAGAAAGCTACTGAGTAATTGCTATTCTGCTACTGTAATGTTGTTTACAGATCGGCCATTTTTAGCCTTCAGAAGCCAGAATGTGTCTCAACCTGCAGCATCGCTCACACATAAATCCAGCTTTGAACACACACTGCTGCCTCCTAATAAATGTCAGAATAAAATCCAAAGGGCCTGATTTAGGGTTGGATTAGTGGGCGGAGTAAAGACAGACAGGGTGGTATTTAAATAAACAATTTTCTGATGGATAATTCTGACTGTGGATTCAAAATCTTTAGCATATCTGTGGGTGCCATACTGGATCCAGAGAATTCTTCTAGCCATGCTCCAGCTAACTGATAGGTAGTTCCAAGTGGCGGTTACTCCATACCACCCTGGAATAAAAATGTCACCCTCCGCACTGATGTCAATTCCTTTCTTTCTGCTCCCATTGATGCAGATCTGTTCCCAACTTTGTTGATTCTCAAAAACTTTTCATCAGTATTCTAGAGAATGATGTCCCCTCCCCCAAAACACAGCAAGATTCAAACCGTACCAGGACTGCTGGTAGTAGATGTTGTTCACGGGCCGTGGTGCTTGGGCTGAGGGCATGATTTTAAGTTCTGCCTTCATGCATCTGAAGGCGATTTGGACCATGATAGACAAACTACGTTTGCACAGGTTCCACTCCCTCTCCAAGTTGTGTGCCCAGTCGCAGTTCCGGCCTTGAAGCTGCTTCCACAAAAAATGAATGATTGAAGTCTTCTGGTAAGTCCAACTCGAAGTCGAGACACAAGTGTGAGACGGCCAAGCTTGACTCAAAGTCTAGTAAGAAGGTGCAAGGACATCAGGTTAAAGATGGCTGTCTTCCAAGGTCTCTTGAATCCCAACTAGTCCTGCAGTTAGTCGCAGTGCACCCTGAATTCCCAGGGTCATCGTCGACCCTTTGGCAAATAGCGACCTTGGGTCTGCTTATGGATATGCCTCCACAGGGCCTTCCACTGGGCTCGTGCTGGCTCTGGCACTGACTGCTACACCAAGATCAAGGTCCATGCTGACACCGAGTGATGATCCAAACCAACGTCTTCCTGATCTAGGTGTATGTCATGCTTTGAAGTTACAAAAGTATTTATAAAAAACAAGAGCCACCCATATGTCCCTGTGAACTGGGTATTACTGTTAAGTAAGAAAATGTTCACAAGGAACTTATTCAGAATAGTACATTTGTAATATGGAGTAGAAATTATACTCACAGCTGATTTAATCAAAAGACAAAAGAGTATACCAAGAATTATTTCACTTTGCCAAAGAAAACAATTACTTAATTAGCCTGGAGAGCTTATTTACTTCAGCCGAAGTAAATATAATTTATTACATAAATCACAATTATATCACAAACATTTTATATTTTTCAGGCACATAAGAAAAACGGTGAAAAGGTGAGAAAAGATATAATAGAACCCAGTGAGGTGATCATAGCCTACAAAGTGAACATAATATTTAGGAGGTCTTAAAAAACAATGAGAGGCATGTGATAGTGTAACGAATCTTTTTTGCTCTCCCTTTGTTGGTGTCGACGACGTTTCAACCCACTCTGGGTAAGGGGTCTCTTCAGGACAATTATCTGGGGACTACAAACAGGGGAAAGGTAAGTGCCGGTAATGTATTGGACCCACTAGTCGTCTAAAAGCTCCAGGTTAGAGATTGGCTTACCTAATAGTATTCACAACACGAATTAGAGGTGAGTAGTTGATAACGTTTAATCGTGTCTGATGCAGCCTAAAATAAAAAAGGGTATATATAATTTTGGTGTTTAGAAAGCTAGAAATATATCCCTACATGATGTGTCTATCTCAAAATTATATAGGGCCATCATTTATTAGTCTCATAAAAAATCAAAACTTAATCCTAGTATGAGAAATAATTGAACATCTCAATTGGTTTGAAAGGCCACCTTCATTTATTAGTCTCATAAATAATCAAAACTTAATCCTAGTATGAGAAATAATTGAACATCTCAATTGGTTTGAAAGGCCACCTCTCTGTTGGTGGCTGGCCCTATCTTAGTACACATCGCAACGACCCATATGTTAATATAGTACTATATAATAAGACTGATTGGCCACTACATTTTTACCTCTAGGAATCACTTACTTGGGGCATCTAGTGTCTCCGCTGTGTCTGTGATCAAAAACAAGACATGTAGGTAGAGGCAGACGAGTAAATAGTCTGTATAAAGGGTCTGCAAAGAATATGAAATAAGGGACAAGTCGATACATAAGGCTGGAATGTTCTAAGTCCATACAATCACTTAGGATATATATGTACGGATTACTCACAAGACAGCCGCAATGGACCGTCGTATCCGTAGTCTTGGGGAATCGCTGTCCAAGTCAAACCCGCAGCCGATAGACCTTGTATAATGTTCCCGATGTAATTATATTATCTGTGGAACATTAAGGCAGGGATTAATGCCGGTGTGTCTCATAGGGGTTCAAACTAAGGAGAGCGATATGGATAAATTTGCTTACTTTTCAGGAGACGAACGAGTGAAGCATCCGATCCGGCCGCGCAAGTCGGTAACTTGCAACCTGTATGCCACCCGTAACCCGGAAGTGTTTAAATTAACCCGGGAAGGTTACACATGCGCAAGGGAGGGGGCAAACTAGATTCGTCAGCGGCCATCTTAAGATGTGTCTTGGTACATCATTATACCTGATAGTATTCTAGTTAAATAACCGTAACATCTTGTTTAGAAAGGCACATCAATTAAAAGAGAAAGAAAACAATTGTATGATAATTAAAGCATTGGTTCAGGCAATTAGTATTTAAACATTTAACCGCCTTATCTCTTTACTCCACAGTATCTCATAAATTACATCAGAGAACAGGGAGTCGGCAGAAAAACAATGTCTACAGTATGAAAACTGAGTGTCATTCGTCAGCGGCTATCTTAAAGTGTGTCTTGGTACATCATTATACCTGATAGTATTCTAGTAAAATAACCGTAACATCTTGTTTAGAAAGGCACATCAATTGAAAGTAAAAGAAACCAATTGTATGATTTACAAAGCATTGGTTCGGGCAATTAGTATTCAAACATTTGACCACCTTATCTCCTTACTCCACAAGATCTCATAAATGAATCAGACCTTGAATCGTTCATCAAATACTTACATGAATGTCAATCGTCTTTGAAGTTTACATCGAACTCCGACAAAGAGTCAATTCCATTTCTGGATGTTCCACAGATAATATAATTACATCGGGAACATTATACAAGGTCTATCGGCTGCGGGTTTGACTTGGACAGCGATTCCCCAAGACTACGGATACGACGGTCCATTGCGGCTGTCTTGTGAGTAATCCGTACATATATATCCTAAGTGATTGTATGGACTTAGAACATTCCAGCCTTATGTATCGACTTGTCCCTTATTTCATATTCTTTGCAGACCCTTTATACAGACTATTTACTCGTCTGCCTCTACCTACATGTCTTGTTTGTGATCACAGACACAGCGGAGACACTAGATGCCCCAAGTAAGTGATTCCTAGAGGTAAAAATGTAGTGGCCAATCAGTCTTATTATATAGTACTATATTAACATATGGGTCGTTGCGATGTGTAGTAAGATAGGGCCAGCCACCAACAGAGAGGTGGCCTTTCAAACCAATTGAGATGTTCAATTATTTCTCATACTAGGATTAAGTTTTGATTTTTTATGAGACTAATAAATGATGGTGGCCTTTCAAACCAATTGAGATGTTCAATTATTTCTCATACTAGGATTAAGTTTAGATTTTTTATGAGACTAATAAATGATGGCCCTATATAATTTTGAGATAGACACATCATGTAGGGATATATTTCTAGCTTTCTAAACACCAAAATTATATATACCCTTTTTTATTTTAGGCTGCATCAGACACGATTAAACGTTATCAACTACTCACCTCTAATTCGTGTTGTGAATACTATTAGGTAAGCCAATCTCTAACCTGGAGCTTTTAGACGACTAGTGGGTCCAATACATTACCGGCACTTACCTTTCCCCTGTTTGTAGTCCCCAGATAATTGTCCTGAAGAGACCCCTTACCCAGAGTGGGTTGAAACGTCGTCGACACCAACAAAGGGAGAGCAAAAAAGATTCGTTACACTATCACATGCCTCTCATTGTTTTTTAAGACCTCCTAAATATTATGTTCACTTTGTAGGCTATGATCACCTCACTGGGTTCTATTATATCTTTTCTCACCTTTTCACCGTTTTTCTTATGTGCCTGAAAAATATAAAATGTTTGTGATATAATTATGATTTATGTAATAAATTATATTTACTTCGGCTGAAGTAAATAAGCTCTCCAGGCTAATTAAGTAATTGTTTTCTTTGGCAAAGTGAAATAATTCTTGGTATACTCTTTTGTCTTTTGATTAAATCAGCTGTGAGTATAATTTCTACTCCATATTACAAATGTACTATTCTGAATAAGTTCCTTGTGAAAATTGAAGTTACAAAAGAGCAGCAGGTTCCCATCAGTACCTCTGTGCCAAAGCCAGTACCAACTGCGGATTCACACAATGTTTGGTGCTAATTTGGACTCGGTGCAAGCAGCACCTGAAGTCCCTTAAGACACTGATGACAGGGATGGTGACAGGTTTTCCCCCCCCCCCCATTATACAAAGGATTAATTGTATGCAGAGTTACAAAATGCCAGTGGGATAGTTACATCTCCGAAACGTAGCTAGACTCACCACCTTGGCCACCAATGGAAAAAAATGCTTAAAGTGCCTTAGTGGTTCGGAAGACAGCTGCAGTTGCCCACTCTAGAGACAAGAGATGTATTGACTGAAATTCCTTAGCCAGGGTCAATTTTATCTGAGCCATTATTGTCATTTAATGGATTGCATGTGTACGTCTGTGCCGTGATCAGAGTGCAGATGTCGATTAGGCCAGTGCTGGACATGTGGCTGAACACACAGCAACGGTAGCTGCAGCCACAAAGCTCGGAGGACGGAGCTCATAGTGAAACTGAGGCAGTGAAAGGGGGAAGGAGTCTGGTACATGGATTGAGCTCGAATCCCGTACCTCGGAGGTGACAGCACAGCCTAATGAGTGGTCAGTACAGAGCTGCCCACTCCTTCCGCTCCACTCTTCCCTTTTGCGCAGGGCCCTTCTTGCCCCGGTAGAAAAGTCAATGAGCCATTTAATGTTCTAAGAACGTGTTTATGCTTCCTTTCCTTCACAGTCTGGAAACGGGTCATTCAGGCCTTAATAACATCATGCTCACTTTGCCACTGGATTCAGTAATACCCGGCTGATGAGGGATGTTACTCCGAAACCGGTCCCAGGATGCTTGTTTCCAGTTCAGGGAAGAGCTGGCTTGGCAGTTGGGGCTAGACTGTTCCCATGAGACACAGGGTCAAGACTGATTTGCATATAGCTGGGTCTGAGCTGAGGTGGCGAAGTGAGCAAAAGAATGATGATGGATTCAACCCAGATCTGTGGCTGGGGTGAGTGTCTGAAAAGTTCCAGCGCTCCGTCCATCATCTCCTTGTGTTTGCTTTGACTATGGCAATGCCATGTATCTGGGTCTTCCAGATTTTCTGTTGAATGCATCGAAAGTGGTCCCAAGCACAACAGCGCAGACCCTTCTCGGCTTGCGGGTGAGAGCTCGTGTATCCCCACATCCACGGGTTTTGCACTGGCTCATTATAAAGAAGAGGGTTCTTATTAAGACCCTTGTCCTGGTACATCCGGCCCTCCACCAGTCTGGCGCAGAGTACCTCAGGGCAAGGATTTGTTTCTATGCCCCCTCTAGGTGCCTGCGTCTGCATGTTTTTTGGCCAAACTCCTAGGATCAGGTGTTCTAGAACCGTTGGCAGCTCCTTCTTCTTCTTCTTAGGACCATTAGCATGTAATAAACTGCCTTTTGAGCTACGAGCCATTACAGATAACTCTCAGTTTAGGAAAAAACTGAAAACATGGCTCTTTAACCAGGATAAAATGTTTTGGTCTTATGGAGGCATTGACAGCAGAGCGCCAGGACACTCCCCTGGAGTAAGAGTGCGCTATGCAAGCGCTTCTTCATTTCATTTCATTAAGTGTGTTTGTGGAAGTCCCCAGGAGCCTACCAGGTCTACCTGCAGGAGCTGTCAGTACTGCGGGCTGCTCAGTGACTCGGCAGAAGAGACGTGCAAACTGTTGCACCACTGTACCTTTGGAATGTGTAACTTGCAGTTCTGTGATCCCCTACCCTGCTCTGCCCTTCTACTGACTGTGACGAGTTATCTTAAGCCCTCTGTTGTGCTTTCCCTTGGTACCTCTAACTAGAGGTGGGAGGCCACTTTTGAGGTTGGGGCTAGTAAGGAAGGTGCACGTAGTTTGTCCACTAAGGGGCCAAGAGTATGGTGGAGAGCAGAGCTTGTTGCTATAGATGTAGCAGGGGTAGTAGTTCTGATTAGCAATTGTTGGTATTCTGAGGTTCTTGAAGGCTAATTGATCCGCGCTGTTTGGCAGGTGAAAGGAGTTAACAGCCAGGCATTGGAGTAAAGTCGGCACCAGTATAGCAAAGGGCAGGTTGTAATAATTTTATTCACATACAGAGTACCTGGGGGGAATTTGTAGAGTAAGTGACAATAACTTCAATTTATCAATAGGTTCAAGAAGTTTGGTGTTTGAGAGATGTATAAATATAAGGGATAACTGATACCAATACTGATACGGATAACTGATATCTCTGGCTTTTGTGAAAAACGTAAAGTGCTTGGTGGGCCACAAGTAATTCTGAATAGTTTTTGTCTGTCTATTACTTGCAATACAACTCTTACTCTTTTATTAAAGACTTATCGCCAAGAATCAATATTTCAAAAACAAAAACCCAACTGGACATTCTAGAAAAAATAAAACCCATAAGGGGGATAAGAATGTTACAGTGGAAGCATCAGAAGATACGTGGATTCGATTTTTTAACAGTAAATTAGGATAGTACAAAAAATATATAGAATTCAAAAGAAACTAGCTTTAAAAAGAAGGCTATATTCAAATACGGAGCAACTAAATTTAGATAAAGGTTTGGACATAGTAAAGATTCCAAGGGAAAAGAACAGATGAAAAGGTAGAAACCAGGAAAAAACTTCTTTTATGACACTGGAAAGAAATGGAAATAACTATTTAGATGAAAATATAATGAGGAAAAATGTTTGTAAATTCAGAAAGGGGTCAGGGTAATCTGGATGATCTAGAGACTGAGGTAAATGCTCCAGAAGAAAATCAAATGAATGACTCGGAAATAGAAAAATCAAAATAAGCAACCAACAAATCTGGTAAAAGTATTATTTTTTTTAGATCTTTATAGGAGAACATAGTACTTGTTTAAACTGCTTAACTATACGGTATTCAATTCTCCCATTAAGGAATGTAATAAACAATAGAGAAAATTTAAAGTTTTGGAAAATGGGAGGGGTAAAGGTAAGTTTTTTTAAAGGTTAAAGTAACTTCTACTCACATAAATTGTCAAGGAGATATTAAAAGAAACAGATGAGATCAGGGAACTAGGTTTTGATATTTGGCAATTGCAGGAAGCCATTGTATACAAAGAGCTGGATAGATCTTCAGTCTTAGTACAGCAAATTCAGCAAGAGACGCTGAAGAGAATATAAACATTACTAAAATAGGCACAGAAAGGAAAATACACTTGGACTCAAAGGATGTAGAGGATTGGAAAAGGATAGCCTAAACTATAAATCCAAAGAGACCGCCTAGCAATAACTATAGAAGATTGTGTTGTGGAATATTGAAGACTTAAAACACAATGCAAAGGATTGGTAATACAGTGATAAAAGCTCTACACAAAATTTGGTTAATTTCAAGATAAGAAAGTAGCTAATTTTGTTCAACAAAATATTTGAGCTAAAAGAAATAATAAGTGGAGGGTTAATGGTACTGATACCATCAGGATTAAAATGCACAATCCCGACTATGTAGGCAGCTAGAAAAGTTTCTGATCATAAAATTATCAAAGGGAATGGGAGATTAGTTTAAAAAGGAAAAAGGTATGCCGGTTATTCTGATCATAATGAATATGTACACTCCCTTGGATAAGCACTATGACAATTATCTAAATGAACTGAGCTGAATTCTGGAAGATATAGAATCAAAACCCCCTAATGACCCCATAACTGCTAACTGTGGACTTTAATGCTAAAATTACCAAGTATGGAAAATAAATAAAAATGATTTGGTACAAGATGAGCTAATAGATATACCCCATCAAATGCTGAAAAATAGAAAAGCTGACAGAGAAGGAATGGCCTTAACAAACTCTCTGCAACACCTACTGCATTTTAATTCTGAAAGGAAAATATCTGAATAATCAACCTGCTTTAAACATATACATCAATGGAATGAATAGCTCTCTGTGAGAAGTTGGCCTGGTATATGCGGTCCACTAGTTATAGTGGGCACCCTGTACCAGTCCAAACAACCCCTTATGGTGATAGGTTAAAGACAACCTTTATTGAAAGCTATCCTAGTGGTAGCTATGGAGAGCAGCCTTCAGGCTAAGTCTTGAAGGAATGTAAAGCAGCTTGTTTTACCAGTCTATAATCTCTTGAATGACCAAATGAAAGACCAGGTATATATATAAAATATATGTATTTATTACTAAACACACCCTCCTAATCTCTTTATGACACTAGAGGTCAAAACACATAAGTTACACTTCAATAATCACAGTAAAATAGCACAAATACACGTCAGGCCCTAGGGGTGAGCCAAACCATATACTAAAATAGTGGTATAAGAACCATGACTTAACTAGACACAAGGCTTAGAGCCTGTAGAATCGCTGGGACCCCAAGGAAGCATCCAAGGTAGTGACACAGGGGACCCACGGGGACCGTATGCAGTGTGAGAACACAACCGCGAGCTCCCGTTAGCTTCTATGGGGAAAGTCGCGGTTAGATTTTTAAAGATTAGGGACACTTAGAATTGAGTCAGGACCAAACCCGTTTGGACTTAGGGAGTTCTAGGGCTAACACCCACGGGAGCACCGGAGTACTCGTTTTACCTCACCCAGGGTAGCCGGGTGCATAGGTGTCTTTTGGTGTCGGGTCGCGTCGTCGATTTCAATGGAAGCTGGCGAAGAAGTGCTGCTGCCGTGGAGATGCGAAATGTCCGAAGAGATCCTAGCCTGGATCGAAGATGAGAAGAATCTGAAAGCAGAGGGGACAGAGTCTGGGTCACTTGCCAGTGACCAGGAAGGCGATAAGCAGATGCCCACCGATGTCGGGTGATTTCAGGTGAAAGAGGTGAAGCTTGACTCTTCAGCCACGAGGACCAGGAGGCGTCGAGGACGACCAGGAGCTCGATTTGAGCTATCCCACGAAGGATGTCGAGTGCTGCAGCGTCAGTGCCAGGATTGGACACAACAAGCCTTGGCAGCAGCAACCCACGCAGAAACGAGAAAGATGCTTTGGTGCAAACCAGCTAGGTCTGAGGGAATCACTACTTGGTAGGGAGTCGGGGCATGTCTGGAGCAACCAGGGAAGCCCAAGGAAATTCAAAGTTACCCCCTCAGGTACCCACCAGCCAACGGACCAGGGATCGCGAAAGGACCTCGAGACGAAACAAAAAATGGCGGCCCACGGGTCACTTGGAGTGACCAGGCCGACAAACGTCGTTGGACTCAGTGCTCGAGGTGGAGGCTACAAATCAGCCCAAGCACGACTTCAGGAGACGTCGAGAAGTCAATGCACTTGCAAAAGTGCACGGTGACCAGGAGTTCTGGTTCCACGCTACTCACGAGGGCTGCGGGTCTCAGCTTTGCTGGGGACTCTGGTCGGCCTGTGAGATGTCTGGAAATCCTCTTCCTGGGCTACAAATACTTCGGAGTCCGGCGGGAGCTTCGGAAATGCAGACCGGCAAATTGCTTCGTTGGTGCCTGCCAAGCAGGGGAGTCACTCCTTTACCCCAAGGGAGATTTCGTCAGTTCACTGGTCTTTAGCAGAGCGTCCAGGGTAAACTAAAGTTCTGGTTACAGGGGTTCCTTATACCGAAGGCAGGGGTTGGTCTAGCTCTGGGAACCCACCTACGAGAGGGTTTGGAAAGAGGGGTGGCTACACCCATTTCCTTTGTCCAGTTTCACGCCAGAGCAGGAGGCCCCTGAACCGGTTTAAGCTGGACTATGCACAGGGACACCAAAGGTGCCCCCAGTGCTGGACTTCAAAGCACTCAGAGAGTGCTCCCACCCAGCCCCAATACACATAAGCCTGTCTGGGAAGTGGTTACACCTCCCTGTGACAGGAAACCTATTCTCCATGCCTCCCCTGCTGGAGTTTCGGTCAGCAGCAGGAGTCCAGACCCGTGTCTGTGGCTCCAGCATCCATTTTGTGATGCCAGGGCTCTATTAAGTTTCTACCGGGTAACCCAGTACTGTCATGTCTCTCCCTCTAGAAGGGTGGGATCATACTCCCGCACCAGTTACTGGTGTGGGGATATGATTCCAAGGTGTTTGACACCAAACACGACATGTTTCCATGCAGCCAGTCCAAAGTTAGCATTTACGGTTTGGTTATAATGCACTTAAGAGTATATGGTCAGGCTGCACTACAAACAGCATCAGAGAAGGGTCTCCGAACGCTGCAGAGGGGCTCTGCTCATGCAGGGGCACCCTCTCACATAAGAACCGAGCACTCTGCCTTCAGGATTGATAAGGCCTGCCATAGGAGTGACTTACAGGTTTATATGTGTGTATATATGTAGTGATATAGGTAACCTATATCACAGTAAGTGGTGCATGCACCACCTTACCTAGGCTGCAGTTGCAGACCCGTGGTGTCATTTTGGGTGGCTTCCCAGGGGTGGCGTAATACATGCTTCAGCCCCTGGTAGGCCTCTGGGGTACCTATGCCCTTGGTACTTAGTATACCATATACTAGGGACTTATAAGGGCACCCTAGATCCAATCTGTATTGTACCTAAAAGTACGTGGAATCATTTTAGAGAGGAAGCAGCTAGGCTGGGGTCCTGAATAGCAGAGTCCCAGCCAGACTAAAGTCGAAAAACAGTGAAACACCAGCAAAGAGTGGGGGTACCCATGTGAAGCAGATCCTACTCTCCTATACTCTCTAATTGACTATTCAGTTGTGTCGTCTGAAATGATACAGCAGATTAGAGACAAAGATATTAAATCCACATATTTGTGAAATCTGGAGAAGGGGATGACAACTTGGATGTTTGGAATAAAAACAGGGTAATATAAACTGAAATGACTCAAATGACTCATTTGTGAATAAAAAATAAGAAAAGCATTTAGTAATAGTAGGTGGGAAACAAATCCAGTAAACATTCTCGGGCCTTATCACATATTTATAAGAAATGTAAAAGAGTTCCCGCAGGAGAGAAGCAATTATCTATGAATTAAACCTCAACTGTATATACCAGCTGATATGAAAGGAATATTGAATAAAAATTGTAATAAGCAGATTCGATTTTTTAACTAAATGAAACAGATTTTACCTTTATATATACTAACAAATATTGGAATAAACTAAGGGAATAATGATTTAACAATTTCTATTGGGTTTTATCAATTGTAGACATTAGCAGGATAAAAACTAAAGAAATAATAGTATGAAGAGAAAGTACAAATTATGGTTAAAAACCATTGTGATAATTAAAGGGAAAGACAGCAAAAGATTTTGAAAACTAGTAGGTGATAACCTGGGAAATAAAAGACTAATAACCTCAATCATATGTTGTTAAAACGTATTGATGTGTTATACAGTCTCAGTAAAAACCATGAGGAACTGAAATGTGGACTATACAAGCTGGTCATGACCGTCGTAATATGTACCTTAGAAAGTTTGACTTCTAACTACTGTGTTAGCCAATGAACTTCAGAAAAGGTGTTAGAGAGAGAAAAAGATTGCAATCTCCCTTGTGATCATGCTCGTGCCCGCCCACGAACCTTCGTCGGACTGTGGATTGTTGTCACTGGAGCTATAATTAGGAACGAGAAAGTGAGCTATTTTTACTTTTTGCTTTGGTGAAGAGGAAGTTGAAGGCGAAGTAGAGCGTGCTATGAGCCTAGAACCAGCGATTTCTACTTGGCCCCTCAGACTGGTGGGGTACCCTGCGGAGCGCCCTTTGGGGGTGACGCAGCTCCTTTCTACGACGGAGATATTCATGTCAAGCCTTGGCTCCAGGTTGCTCTCGTGGGTGCTACGGAAGCTTCACGGGAAGCAAGATGAGGACTGGGGGTCTACTGTGACTTGCAGTACCTCTTACTTGGGGAGCCATGGGTGGTGCACGGCATTTCACAGCATCTGAAGGCCCCCGGGTGTTTCTCTTACAGTTACCATTGGCAATGTATTTGCTTAACAGTTCAATCGATCGACTTCAGAGGAAAAGGAAGCAAAAGCCGGAAGGCTGTTGAAAGACTGTGTTTCACCTTCAAAGGCTTTAAAAAGTTTCTGTTTAAGGGTGTAGGCCGCGATTGCAGACTTCTTGGGGAGAGGAGAGTTTGGTGTGATCTCTTCAGATTTATTCTGGACGTTTTTTAGTAGCTTGGCTTTTGCTTTATTCCTCCCTTCCTCATTAGAAGGATTGTTTTTAAGTATGACAATAATGAAACTTACAAATCGAACTGGTGTGATGAAGCGGCCAAGAGGGGTGCAAACAGCAAAGAAAGGGAAGAAAAAAGATTTTCACATGGGTTAATTTGGAGGTTTAACATCCTCAAATTACCTCAGGTAGTATTAGGAAGTGAAAATGTTACAAAAGAAGATAATGGAGTGATTGATACTGAACAGCAAGATGATGCAGTAACAAACAAGACTGCTTCATTTGCAAAGGATTCTTTAGATGCAGGATTAAACTCCCACTCAAGTCGAACAGCTGTCCGCCCCTGAGGTTACTTTAATACATGCTCCTCCGATGGATTCACTTTACCAGATATTGATATGAGTCTCTTACCCCCACACTGCCAGGAATAAACCATTGAAAGAAACATTAGAACTTTTTAGCAGTACACTGAGTACCGACTCTTGAGTTCGCGGAGGATTTATCCCGCTTGCCTGACTTTCTCCTTTCCACCCCACAAAAGATTATGTTCACATTTCTGAAATTGCGCAGGCTTTGCGAAGGATAATTAAATCTATTCTAAAACTTCTAAAAAAGTCATCTTCTAATTCTAACCACACTTTAGAAATTCAAACTGAAATATTAAAATCTTTAACTAATCAAAATATTCTTTCATTACCAGCAAATATTAATAACAAAGTTGGAGATCAGATAGTTACCGAGTCTGTTGGAGCAGAATTGCCATCAGATCAGAATCCCCCAAAAAGTCAAGTGCAACTCAAACAGGCATAATAAAATCACAAGGAAGGAAGGAGGAACGAGAAAGGAACAATATATTCCCTTCGTAAATTATTCTCAGAAACATCATCAAATCAAGAGTTGTATTCTGACTTAGCCCCTCCTCCTTGTTTTCCAGTTTTTAACATGCATAAAATATCCAGGGATAAAGAAAATTTGCTTACTGTATCTAATGGCCCTCCATCATTAAACAAAGTTTCAGTAGGAAATGCCGATAGCACTAAGATAAACGAAAAGAGTAATGGGAGAAAAAGGAGGAAAGTAAATCGCAGAATTACTAAAAGAAGGTCCAGAAGAATCAAATTTAATTCAGAGATTGAGGTAGGTGATCAATCTATTAACGGAACAGATGAGATAAGCTGAAAAATACCTAGAAAGACAGTTACTCTTAAAGTGCAAGAATTCCCCCCACCCCCGTCCCACCTCCAGAAGAAATGCAAATTGTACTAAACCTGCATGCTCCTGAATTTGCCAGCCAAAACGTCAGACGGAAGGTCGGTCAACCACTCAAGCTTCTACATTAGTCAATTCAAACAGCGAGTTACCAAAGGTTGGAATCACTCCTAATACCTTCTGAGTTCTACAGATCATGCGTCTGCTTCCCAGGGGCAATGGACCTCCAAATGGACAAAAGCTGTTAGGGTTACTACACAACTATCCACAACCACAGGCTCTTTCTTCATCTTTTTCTCTTACAGGACTGTGAAATATTATACAACAATTGTTTTGATTATGGAGTAATACATTATAAATCTCCCTTAGTCCAGAGTTTAGGTCAGAGACAGGATAGGGAAGCTAATTTCTCTTCTTCTTTTCCTCATTTCAACGGTAAGGTGTACAATGGGGGTTCTGTTGATTATTATAAATATATATTTTTTACAGAGTTTTATATAGTGCGAACTTGACCCGAAGGTATCGGGTATCAAAGCGCTTTACACGAGCACCAGTTGCGTTACATAAGGACACATTCATTTTTGTTAGGCATGGGTAGATTAAGTGGTTTGCCCTGAATCACAGGATGTTCAGTGTCATTTGCGAGACTCGAACCCGGTTCCCCATATTCGAGGTCGACCTCCCTAACCGTCAGGCCAACTCCTCTTCCCCGATACACCAACAATACATATCGAACTAGGAGGAAGACAACTAAGAAATCAAAAACAGTCAATAACAGCTAATAAAATTACTGATGCCTCTTGGTCCTGGCTTTCGAGGAATCTGAATAAAAAAAAATGTAGTAATGCTTCTCAACTTCCTTTTTAGCAGCAACCTGGAGATAACCTCCTGGAATCTAGCTGCAGTGGTGATAGACAAGCTGAGTAGGTCGATAAAATTCAATCAGTCGATTATTTATCTTCAAAAGACCTGGCACATAGTAAAATTTGACTTGGAGAACTTTTATATGATTGACGTTCCTGCACAGAGGGTTAGGAAAGTCCACACTAGGGGTGGTCTTAATATCCTTCTGCCTGTCGAGTTTCAGTGGGGCTTGAAATAATACCTCTCACCTGCAACAATATACAACCTAAATCAAGTGTTCACCTCGCAGCAATTTTATTTTAATTTAATATCTATGTTCCTCCTTGATTACAATACAATTCCCTGTCGATTGTGATCTTTGAATTAATGGAATCTATCCTTGAGTCTGAAGAAAGCTCTCCGATGATGAGAATGGGCGATTTTAATGCGGACATTTCAAATGCTGCACTAATGGCCCATAAAAATAAGGCACTTGATGAAGCCTGGGAGATTCTCGATCTAGTATTTCCTCCTACGGCAATGGCAGACAAACGAGGGAGAATGCTATTGGATTTGCTGCCAGGCATAAATGGTATCATTCTAAATGGGAGTTTAGATAGGTATGTCCTGGTGTCATTTACGAGAAAGGGGGTGTCTGGTTTTTCTATCATTGATTATATTATGGTTGGCTATGACTTGTTTCATGAATTCTTGTTACTCCAAACTGAGTTTGTTCATGATCGCGGCCATGCAGTATGAAATTCAAAGTTTGGATTGCATATACCACAAATGCCTTCATGGTCGCTAACTGAAGGAAACGGCTCAGCTGCCATAGCCTCGAACCAAGGTTGAATTATTTGGAATTCCATCAGTACTATCGTGATGAATAAGTTGCTTACTCTGCACATTGAAAGGCAGAGGGAACTAATATCTGTTATGTGAAAATTGAACGTTCGTCATCTCTCTCCTATGAAGGAGCACATGCTTTAAAAAAAGATATCTTTGTTTTGGCTTTCTTGGTTTCATAAATAATGCAGACACGCACTCAACAGTAGACTTTAACCTGAAGGTGGCATGCACACACCCACATGTCGAAATCCAGGAGGCATTAACAGGACATTTTGATGAGCATGAGAAAGTATGTGATGATTACAGCAGTGCCCCACCTAAATACAGCAATTCATTTATGTCAAGGGAGTTACAACTCCCGAAGAGAATTGAATGTCATAGTTTCTCAGCCATCCTCCCCAAACCTTGTGAAATTTGTGCGGGCACCCGCTGCTCTTATATGTGACCCTCTCGGCTGCCATATAGATATCCATCCCTCTCTTCCAATACCTGGACACGTCTCGCTTGGCCACCACTGATCCCAGATTTCACAAAAGTACATCATCAGAATATCACTTCATGCCCCCAAACCTGGAGTACTTTCTACAGTAGGTTTAGGAAATTAAATTAAATGCTTGAAAATGGTATTATTTAAGCAAGAAGTTTAAAATTATATTTATCAGTATTTTTAAACAAACTTCGTTGTTGACTGTGGTCCGAGAATACAATTTGAAAAAGTTTTATAATTGTTTTTAATGGATTATGGTATTATTACCAAGTTATAATTATTTTAAATATTGTGATATGTAATTAAACATTAAGCAAACATGAAACTTGATTTAATGAGGTCCTTACTGATGCCCTTCTGGCTACATTGTCTAAATCATGCACATGCCCAACATCTTCTTAAACAAAACACACAAGATGATGGACAGAATGTTGCACATTGGCAAAACATTCACCCCCAGTCACAGATCTGGGTTTAATCCATCGTTATTTTGCTCACTACGCCACCCCAGTTCAGACATGGCCATATGCAAATCAGTCTTGACCCTGTGCCTCATGGGAACAGTACAACCCGAACTGCCAAGCCATGTCTTCCCTGGACCGGAATCAAGCATCCTAGGACCGATTTCAGGGTTTCACCCCTCTTCAGCCAGGATAGCTTGACTCCAGTGGCGTAGTGAGCACGGGGCCCACGTCTGGGCATACCCTTCCCACATAGGGTGAACAGCAAAACACACAAGATGATGGACGGAATGTTGCACATTGGCAAAACATTCACCCCCAGTCACAGATCTGGGTTTAATCCATCGTTATTTTGCTCACCACGCCACCCCAGTTGAGACATGGCCATATGCAAATCAGTCTTGACCCTGTGCCTCATGGGAACAGTCCAGCCCAAACTGCCAAGCCATGTCTTCCCTGGACCGGAATCAAGCATCCTAGGACCGGTTTCAGGGTTTCACCCCTCTTCAGCGAGGATAGCTTGACTCCAGTGGCGTAGTGAGCACGGGACCCACATCTGGGCATACCCGTCCCACATAGGGTGAACAGCAAAACACACAAGATGATGGACGGAATGTTGCACATTGGCAAAACATTCACCCCCAGTCACAGATCTGGGTTTAATCTTAATCCATCGTTATTTTGCTCACCACGCCACCCCAGTTCAGACATGGCCATATGCAAATCAGTCTTGACCCTCTGCCTCATGGGAACAGTCCAGCCCAAACTGCCAAGCCATGTCTTCCCTGGACCGGAATCAAGTATCCTAGAATCAGTGTGCCCGACCTTAAAATGGCCACTGGCACTTCCCTGATTGACTGTCACCATTGCTCACTTTGCCACTGGAATCAAGCTATCCTGGCTGAAGAGGGGTGAAACCCCGAAACCGGTCCTAGGATGCTTGTTTCCAGTCCAGGGAGGACCTGGCTTGGCAGTTCGGGCTGGACTGTTCCCATGAGGCACAGGGTCAGGTTCAAACTGGAACGGCATGGTGAGCAAAAAAACGATGGATGTAGGCCCAGATCTCTGTACTGGGGCGAATGTATGACATAGTTCTGCATTCTGTCTATCAACTGTTGTTTTTGCACCATCTTCTCAAAGCCATAATGTCGCTGTATCAGGGCACATAGGTCAGGATAAAAACTAGTGCTCCAACAGCAACGGCAAAACAGGCTACGTGCTGGCCCTGCTACTTTTTAACCTCTACACTGCTGACCTGCCACATTTCTGGCAGGCGCAAGTCTAATTACACCTAGACTGGGGTCATCACGCCTGCAGATCCTGCAATATGTAGATAACGTTATCATCATGGACCACACTAGATCGAGCCCTAAATGCCCTCCACAGGTAGAACTCAAGAGAAGAAACCTCAGGTGAACCTGTTGAAGACCAAAGTAATGCTCTTCAGCAAACACCCAGGAAGAAATGTACGCAACGGCAAAGAGGTGAACAGCAACGATCCACCTCCACAAGCTATAAATACCTGGGCGTCTGGTCCAACAAAGGGGCAAACCCAGGGGCCCACCCCAAACATCTTAGAACAAACGAAGCTGGGTCATTTATAGCTTGAAACGTATGAACCCTCAGCTACAAAACCAACCGCTGACCCTATACTAAAGGTTTCTATGAGCCAAGCTAGTGCCTGCTTTGATCTACGGTCACTTAGCTCTTTTAGGCTAGTACCTTTCAATCAATAGCATATAAAAAAAATATTCAACTATCCTCGGCACACAAGGTGGCTAGGATGAGGCTGGAGTTGGGACTGGCAAGCCAGACCTATCCTACCTAGGAGACCTAATGAAATATTGCATCAGAACCCTCCGTGCCCCAGCTCCATCATCGAAATCCTAACTTCAAATAATATTTTTAGGCGTGGGCTCTCCATGGCGCTCACAGCTACTCCAAGTCACCAGCGTCTTGAAGATTGAAACGACGAATTTGAGCAATCCGAACATTTCCCTGCCAAATAGAAAAAGGCAGTGAATGCACAAGTTATTCAAGCCTCATTTGAAAGATACATTGAAAGGCTCCAAGACAGGCCGCTCTTCACAGTCCTGGACACTTCCTACACCCTCGCTGTGTCCTCAGAATCTAAACCAAATCATTTACATGAGGCTTCTAGTACTACCTATTGCCGACTTCAACCCACACTGGGCACGCAGGGACGGGCTATCTTCTTGCAGGTTATGCAACTACTATCTCGAGTCCTGGCTACCCTTCCTGTGCTGCTGCCGCCAACTTGCTAACGGCTGACGTCTCCTCCTAATTCCTCTCTGCCGGAGCAATGGCCCTAGACGCTGCAGAGAGACATCTGACATGTGCTGCTCTAACAATACTCCACAGTCTCTTGCAAGGTTAGGGAAATTCATCAACATTATCCGAGCCGCACCGCACACAGCACAGTCCACTGTGCAGAATACGACCAAGAGGTATGAGACTCTTGGTGAATAAACTATAAGCCTTGGCTAACTGATCCTAATAAATGAAACATTTGTAAGTGTTTTTATACCATACTTTTGGACTGCATATTTCTCTATTTCTCACTTCCTTACTTTTACAGCAAACATATGTAATGATTTTAATTAATCTTACAGAAAATACAAAAGATAATGATGTTGGTACACATTGATAGTAGGATGACTGGTAAACCCACTAAATTGAAGATTAAATCAAAACAAGCTTTGGTGGTCATTAAAGTTGTACTTGTAATTACCTTACTGTACTCGGTCAAAGTAAGAACAAAATCAATGTAACCCATTAATATTTATAACTTTTTATTGTATTGCCTCCTTTACTGCCTACATCCTTGCATAAGCTATATCCTTTTACCATATTGCATCATTTGAGATTTGGCAACCTTAACTATCCGCTTATTCTGTCTATGATACGGTGATAAAACAAATAATTCTAGCTATTCTAGCTGCTTCTTCAGCATAAAATACAGCAATAACATAACGTCCATCACCCTTGAAGGATTTCCCTAAACATTAATAAAAATGATGGGTATGCCAAAAGCAAGTCATAATGCACACACACAACATTGCTTCGTGGCATTTGTAATTTAAGATTTCTGCGATAGAATCCCCCAAGAGCCTAGCTGGACTTTGGCGCAAGTTTGACCGTGCAAATGTTGAATAATAGTCATCAAGCCCCTGCAATTCCGAATCTTACAGCAACTTAGGATCTACAGGATCAAAATGATACGTACAAGTAGATTTCCATCATTTCCATGTGAGGAAACTCGGAGCAGAAATATGATATTTAGTCCCATGTGCTGTTCGGGAGTCGGCTTGCTACTAGGGTATAAGATTGGCCAATTGTGCCAATTCTTCAAACCCCTCCAAAAACAATTCTTGCACAGATTGTAGATGAGCAGCCCATTAGGGTCTCTTTTCAGGATTGTCCTTGGATAAGGGAGGTTTGAGATCATTAAGAGTTTGCCAGCACCGGGGTCTTCCATTGGTTTCTTTAGGAGGAGAGCGTGACCTATATTTTTATGCCAGCTGCCAGAGTTTGCAGAATTTGTTACAAGTCGCTCTGCGTGGTTTGGCGGCATTGATTCTTGTGGCTACAGTGTGACTTTTTCCTCCATTTTGGGTGTGAAGGAGAAGCGGGCATATTGAAAAGGTGTGAGAATAATGGATTGATGAGGGCACATTGCAGTGCTCTCAAAGATGGAGTCATGAATATTTCAGCTTTTGTCAGTGAATGAATACAAGTCTCTGCTGTGTTGCTGAAAAAGGATTGCTTTCATCACTTCTGGGTGGGGCATTTCTTGGAAATGCTGACGATTTCCTTTGTTTGGTTGGACCTTATTGATGCATTCAGCCATTTTTGTTTGTTCCCTTTGCTGATCTATGGTATCCCCTCCCTCTTCCGAATCAGCAGTTGCTCTTGTGTGCTTTTGACCGTGAGATGCACCAGCCCACATTTGCATCCTTCCCTCATTGGTGGTGGATATTGTGTTGTGTGAGCTGTGCGCTGGGACCTTTGCGTTGGAGCGGGAGGGGTGGTGGATGTTGTGTTGTGTGAGCTGTGCGTCGGGACCTTTGCGTTGGAGCGGGAGGGGTGGTGGATGTTGTGTTGTGTGAGCTGTGCGCCGGGACCTTTGCGTTGGAGCGGGAGGGGTAGTGGATGTTGTGTTGTGTTGTATGAGGTGTGCGCTGGGACCTTTGCGTTGGAGCGGGAGGGGTGGTGGATGTTGTGTTGTGTGAGCTGTGCGCTGGGACCTTTGCGTTGGAGCGGGAGGGGTGGTGGATGTTGTGTTGTGTGAGCTGTGCGCCGGCACCTTTGCGTTGGAACGGGAGGCGGCGTCAGGTCTGCTGCTTTGTGGAGGTCGTTGAATTCTACCCAAATATTGTTCCGTTGCATGTTGGGAATGTGAGCCCTCTCTGAATTGAAGAGGAGGTAACTCCTAGCTGTCCCTTCCAACACAGGTGATGTGGTTGGCGCGCAGACAGCCTCCTGCCAGATAAAAGAAGAGCCACTTAGCTTCCATGTGCACAGTCACGGCTCTGAGCCAGAACAAAATATCACTGCTTCAGTGGGTGAGTAAAATGTGATCATTTACATTTGTGTCTGCACTTGAAGTACAGTTTCTATTGCCTCACAATCAGGCATCTGGAGCACAGTTTACAACCAAGTTATCACCTTGCAAAATCCAATTGCCATAGATTGGCCTTGCAAAGGAAAACATAGCAGTCTTCGTAAGCAAACATTTAGAACTGCAGTAGGTGTGAGCAGGACCTCCAAAAATCTGCATCAACTAAGACTTTGTTTCGTGTGTTTTGTTAAGAGTGGTATCTACGCAAGTACATTAGCACACATGTTACATATGTTTACTTGCAGAGGTCGCTCACTTGTCTGCGTCAGTACGGACTCAAAGCTGGAATGGACCAGTGAATATTCAGAAAGTGTGTAGTTGTGCACTGTTTATCCAGGTGAAACGGGACAAAATAGGTGGCTAGTTGTCGAGCGAGTGCCGGATGTGCATGCGCACTTGTGTATACATCCTGCCTGGGCACAACCCTATGTCTTGTTTCATTCCTTGGGCCATCCTCCATTATGTGAGGTGTCTAAGACTACAGGGTTCGATGGTTATGCAGTGTGTTTGAATGTGCACATGTTCACCCGAGATGCTCTCCGAAGCCCACAAAGGATGAATTTTGAAAGATGTTTGATTTGTCACTGATATAATGCTAGAGGCATAGAGTGGGCACAAAAGTGAAAGAACTAAACTATGTAAGTCACATGGCAAATTAGACTGATTTTAAACTTCTCTAAACTTCTATTTCATTCCAACCAGAGTCACGTTCTTCCCTCTTCTTCACCAGGTCTGCATTACATATCTACCTCCTCTAATGCACCACCTCCATCTCCAAGTCTGCATCCACAAAGACTGCATTATACATCCCTCCTGCTAGCAGACAGACCCCCCAGAATCATCCCACCATATCAACCCTCATAACACTCCTACTAGTACAACCTACTCCTCTTCCCACACACCATATACCCCCACGTCGTCCCAGCTACCCCACCCTCCTCACCTTGCACATTTTTCTCACAAACGGACTCATCCCCCCACATTCCCTCTTTTCACTCACACCTCTGACACTCCACATTATCTCCACCGACCAGCTTGCAGGCCACTAGTTCAGGCGACATCCTCATCTTAGATTAGTTGACCGACTACTCAGCCATCCTTCCGACTGACTTGTTCCTAAACTTGCACTACTCGCCTTTCGATCTGTCATCCCACCCATACACACCATATACTCAAACATATATTACCCTAGCCTGTCCTTTAGCTCAAAATCACAAACCGACCTATTATTGATCCCTCATTTCCGCACCATATACTCAAGCACAAGATAATTTGACCAGTCCATTAGCACAAGTTACAAAAGTTAGTCGTGCCCTCTCCAAAAACACCACCTTCACAAATCATGCACTCTATAATGCTAAAATAGCGCCCTTGGCTAGCAGGGACAACCATCTCCTTTCCTCAGCTCCATTGAGCGCTATTATCCTCACCCAACTACCAATGGCGCAACAGATTCTCCACTCCCTGATCCCTCGGACAAATCTGAACCCTCACTGCTTCTCCTCACCTTAGAAAATATACTAAATGACTTTGCCAGGGAAATGAAGGGCCTCAGGGTACCTGAAATCCAATACTCCCAATATCCACAAACTCAGCACTGTCCTTGACACATTATCCTACTCGAACCCTACTACATCTACCTTGTCAGACCTATGGAGACGGAGACTCAAACCTACAACCCTCCATCAAACTCTTGTGTGAAACAAAAAAAACAAATACAAAAAACTCCTCTTCAAAGCGAAATATCAAGTAGACAAGGCAAAAAGAATCCAAGCAAACTCTTCAGCATAATCAAAGAACAAGCAACCCGCTCAAATGAGACGGTCACAGACTCCTCATCTGAGAAATGTGAGGAGTTCTTTAACTTCTACATAGAACAGTCTCTAATGAATCTACAGACTTTCTCCCAATTTCAGTACCACTGCATGGTTGTCAATAGAACAACACCAGTGGAGTTCCCTACATTACCACTGAACCCCAAAATCAGTGCCACCTGCAAAACATTTTGGGTGGTTAATATAGTCGAGCTGTCCAAATATCTCTAGTATGAAACCTACTGCCTACATCTGGGACCCAATCAATTCTTCCCTAATCAAAGAGATCATGCCTCCAATTTCATCTCTCTAGATTTCAAAAATCAACTCCTCTGTCCAATCTGTCTGAAATCAGGTCCGGTCACTGTGATTCTCAAGAAACATGTCCAATCTGTCTGAAATCAGGTCCGGTTACTCTGCTCCTCAAGAAACATGTCCAGTCTGTCTGAAATCAGGTCCGGTTACTCTGCTCCTCAAGAAACGCGTTCAGTCTGTCTAAAATCAGGTCAGGTTACTCTGCTCCTCACGAAACGTGTCCAATCTGTCTGACATCAGGTCCGGTTACACTGCTCCTCAAGAAACGTCCAATCTGTCTGAAATCAGGTCAGGTTACTCTGCTCCTCAAGAAACATGTCCAGTCTGTCTGAAATCAGGACCGGTCATTCAGCTCCTCAAGAAACATGTCCAGTCTGAAATTAGGTGAGGTTTCTCTGCTCCTCAAGAAACACGTCCAATCTGTCTGAAATCAGGTCAGGTTACTCTGCTCCTCAAGAAAAATGGAGCAGACTCAGAAGACCTGAACAACTTCTTCCTTGGGACCAACCTCAATCAGCACATTGTAGACTTTGACTTAGAATATAAGTTCCAGCTGGGTTTTAGAGCTGGGTGCTGTACAACAACTGACATTCTTATGATAATGGATGAGAAGATATCCGTTCTTGACAAAGGGGTATCTTGTCTACTGTTTATCCTAGATCTTTCTTCGGCCTTCAACAGGGTCAAGCACAACATTGTTCTCAAAATCCTGAAATCACTTATGGAGATACATGTCCGGCTTGAACTGGTTCTCCTCGTATCTCAATACCACTGCCAACAAATTCAACTAAAGGAGTCCTTGCCAACCCCTGCTCCGGTCAATCAAGGGGTCCCTCTAGGCTACATTCTTGCACACGTGGTCTCCAGCCTCTATATGGAGCCTGTTAAATTGCTACTACAACCAGCCAATATTGCATATTGTCTATATGTAGATAACACACAGCTTTACCTAAAAATCTCATCTCTTGATGGTGCACTTCACCCAAATAATACTCTAAAATGTTTAATCGTGGCTTTCAGCCAATCCCTTAACGCTGATCCTGCTGAAGACTGGATTCCCCCTCACCTCTTCCTGTGACAAAGCTTCTCAAATTGATGGCTGGGTCCGCTGCTTTGTTGTACTTATTTGCATTCCTAAAATCATTGACTGCAATCCATCCCTTGGTGTAACACTGGAGAAAAACAAAACATATCTGCACATATTAACTCCATGGCCAAAAGCGCTTTGTATCAGCTCAGACTACTAAAAAAAGGTCAAACCTTTCATCCCGCCACCTGACTATAATAATTTTGTACAGGCACTTCCAAACTCTAGGCTAGACTAAGACAACGTAATTCTAGCCGGCACACCAAAATCTCACTTCGCATCCACGAATGTAACACTCAGTGAGGCTGCAAGGCTAGTTTTGGGAGCCAGATGCTTTGACCACATTACTCCCTTAACGATTGCTCTAAAGTGACTACTCATAGAAACCTAATGTATGCTCAAGTGGGTTGCATTACTCACCAAAGAACCTCGCCTAGGGACCCTTAAATACCACACCTGCTACGAAGCTCTTACACACTACTTACTCATTGAGCTTCCTGGATTCAAGAAAGAGATTCCACTCATGCTTCTTCGATGGGGAACGCTTCAAGGATCTGGAACTCACTACCTCCGTAGATTTACACAAACAGGTCACTGACACAATAACGTGCTAAACAATATCGTTGACAAAAGTATTGTGTCAAAAATATTGTTTACCAGAATATTGTGCTCCTGTACCTATAATGGTAAGTAAAAAAAATATCGTTGACACTAATCTCGCCCAAAAAGACAAAAATATCATGTTCAAGGCATATGAGCTGTAGATCATATGCTTTTGCATAGATCGCCTTCTAGTGTTGGGTGCGAATGTTTGCACTTTGTTTTTCTTCGAAGAAGTCTTCCCAGTCACGAGGTAGGTGACTCCTCCTTTCGGCAATAGTGCGCATGGGCATCGACTCCATTGTAAGATTGTTTTTTCCACCATTGGGTTCGGATCTGAATTGTTGCACTCCGGTTTGGCACCGTTTCTTCAGGCCCCCTTCGACACACAATCCATTACCCTCGACAGAATTGTTAGCGATCGCGTTTCCCATTCTCCGCGTATCGTTTGCTATCGAAAACCTTCACTCAGAACATTCGTAGAAGACGGTTGGGCCTACCCGCGCCGGGATCGGTAGCAGTTGATGGAATGGACTCCATTCAAGTTATGTCCAGGGTGTCGCGCTATGTTCCCGTGCACCGACTTGCACGAAGTGTGCAACCTTTGCCTATCCCTGGAACACGACAAGGAAGACCGTGACGTCGGTCGTTTCGGTCAAAGAAAACGCCGTGATCGTCGGGCTCGACGTCACGAAATGTACCAGCAAAGCGGTTCGATGCCCGACCGCCCCGAAGAAGAGTCCGAACACTAAGAATCGTAAGCGCAGGAAGCCGAAATGGAGGAAGAGCAAGTCTCCGTATCCGATGCTGACCCCTGAACCCGAAGACCTGACACCGGGACAACGGATCGTGAGTAAAGAGACTTCGTTCCCATACCATCTCCTTTATAAGAAAAAGGCTCTGGTTCCTCCTTTGCCTTTGGGCCAAGGTCGGCACCGAGAAAGGTTTCGAGCACCCCGCCTTCGGGCTCGGCGCCGAAACATAAACAACAGCATTCCGGCTCGGGCTCTACCCGTCCCCACGTTGGCGCCGACCCGAAACCTTTGCGTCAAAACCGAAACACCTTCTGGTTTCTGTGCCACCGTTGCGGAAACCAAAATCTTCAGAGCCGAAATCTTTGACGCCAAAACCGACATCTAAAGAAAGTACGGCAAACAAAGAGCCTCGGATCGAAAATCCACCAGATCGAAACAGAAGGAAATCGTGATTCATCCCGAAACTGGTCATATTCACGCCAAACTTCCTGAAAAGAGGAAAATGGGCCTACTAGAGGACTTACATTCAAAGGGTTACCAGGCTCAGTCCCTATACAAGATGCACAGCCCCATGCGGATGAATCAAATGAATCAAAGTCTGAGTTTTCATCTTCTGTTTGTCTTTGTTAAATTTATTTTTTAACTGTTTACTCCACTTATTCAATTCATTTTATACATTCCAATTTCCCTGGGAGGGTATGCATGGCACAGGAAAGTAAAATGTTTCCACCAGTCACAACATTAAAATATCCAAGGCATTTCGGGAAAAACTCCCTTAGTCAGGGATATCGAAAATACAAACAATTCGTAAGAAAACGATCAGTATCATCCTTTACCCTCACATAGTTGAACAGATATAAAACACTGCATGCTGATTAAGAACACTACCACTTAAAAAATGTTATAGATTCAGACCCACCCCTGAATTCAATACCAAAATAATACCTCACCGAAATTATGCATGTTATAATCTCCCATCGCCTAATCAATTCTACCCCCTCATTTTCAAATACAAGATTTCGGCTACATTGGAATCCACCCGTCACCCTGTTTTCCTACAGGGACTTTCCTTACCATACTTTACTCCCCAAACTACTGCAGCAGAAAGATGCTTACCGTGACTGTTATGTACACAAATGAGGCTCAGTTCAAACTCTTGACATCGCTTGATGACATCTTAAAACCGGTGTAATCGCCTTTGGCCTTTCTCTCGACCAAGTCAAACCACACCTTAAACTATATCGACTGTGAGTAAACTGCCCAGGCGCACATGATTCCTTTAACAACGCCCAACCAACTGTCCACACGTGTAACTTTTAAAGTCACACTCCGTTTTTTCTACTTAACCAGAATCTCTTCCCTCTGTTTACCAAACCAAACTACATTCCCCACCACGCATCATTCATTCTAATACTGGAGATGCCTAATCCCCCACCTTCTCGAGTGCTCAAAAAAGCCGCTCCAATTACATTAGCAAACTAAAATAATTCCTATTGTAGGCTGTACTTTACATGAAATCTATACAACAAACTGTAAATAAAAGTGACCGTGTGTCCAATTGCACGAGTCTGATGTGGATTGTTTAGTGTTCAAGTCTGTATTGTTTCCTTCTGGTCATTAAAACTCATGACCGTTGTAACCTCCCCTGTGCTATAGATGGTGAGTTTCCACTCCACTTTATCCCATCTTCATTTTGCCACTATTTATTCACTCCATCTTAATTCTTGGGTGCAAATCCACGGTGGGCAAGCCAATCATGTAATGAAAAATCAATCTAGATTGTGGACTGCACACCGATGTACTCTCTGTATTCGTCGGTACTCAAATGCTCCATTGTTTCACAACTGAAGTGGCGTGCTAACTTGATAGCCCATCTCCCAGTGTGCTTGAAAGTACTTACTAGAGGACTACCACATTCCTTTAAAAAAGAAAAATGTGGCCACTAACCCTACTCCTCCTTATATTGCACCTTCTTCACCTATTCATGAAGAATTGCTTATTACACCTACACATTCCCCTACACCAACATCACCTGACCCACAGGATACAGGGGATGGGGATATAGATGACTATATAACGCTGGATGCACCACAGGATCCCGACCCATGGGAGGATTGCAATGTCCCTCAAGATAATGATCCTGACTTATATCCATCCAGGCCTTCGCCTCCAGATGATAGCATTGGGTACATTGAGCTCCATAATAGGGCTGCAAAATATCATGGAGTAGAGCTTCATAAGGACAGTTTTGAAGAGGATTTTTTGTTAGAGACACTACGTTCGTCTCAGAGGGCTACACACAAATTACCAATGCTAAAGGCAATGCTCAAACACTCTGAGGATATCTTTAAAGACCCTGTAAGAGTTAGTATCATCACTCCCAGGTTAGAGAACAAATATAAAGCTGCACCTAATGACCCTGTCTATATCAAAGGGCAGTTACCCTTAGACTCTCTGGTCGTTTCCAATGCTCATAAGAGAGCTAACTCCCAAACATCAGGATATGCCCCTCCTCCTGATAAGGAATCTAAATTATTAGATGCTTCCGGAAAAAGGATAGCCTCACAAGCAGCTAACAATTGGCGCATTGCCAATGCCCAAGCATTATTGGCAAGGTATGATAGAGCTCATTATGACGAACTTGAAAAGCTCATCGAATTCCTTCCAGATGAGCATAAGACTAAAGCCAGTGATCTTATTCAAGAAGGTAAACTAATAGCTAATACCTCTATCAGATGTGCATTAGATCAGGCCGATACAGCAGCTTGGGCAGTAAACACTAGTGTGTTACTCCGTAGACATGCTTGGTTAAGGATTTCAGGATTCAAACCTGAGGTACAAGCCTCCATTCTTAATCAACCTTTTGATAGAGAACATCTTTTTGGCCCGGCTGTAGATGTATCATTAGAAAAGATTAAAAAAGATACCGAAGTTGCAAAATCAATGGGAGCCTTGGAATCACCTTCTAACAAGGGTTCCTTTCGTCGCTCATTCTACAGGGGCGGCTCCAAAACTGTATCTACAGAGAATCCCTCTCCTCCTACAAGGGCAACAATCAATCGCCCTCTTCAAGAGGTAATTTTAGAGGGGATATAGAGGAAACAATGGCAAGGGAAGGTGCAGAGGCAATTCAACATGAACCTCTCCTGCAAACACCAAGCAGTGACTTATTTCCCGTACCCCCGATCATTCCACTCCTGTTGGGGGACGCCTCTCACAATTTCTATCCATTTGGAATACGATTACATCAGACAAATGGGTTCTACAAATTATCCAATCTGGTTATTGCCTGGAGCTTACAAGTACTCCACCGAATATTCCTCCAGGGTCGCACCTCATGTCACAAGAACATCTCACCCTTCTAAAGCAAGAGGTTCTTTCTCTGTTGCAAAAGGGGTCAATAGAACCAGTCCCTTTACAATATCAAAGAACAAGAGTGTACTCAATTTAATTCCTAATTTCCAAACAGAATGGCTCTCTCAGGCCTATATTGGACCTCAGAGAACTAAATCTATACATTCAGTCGGACCACTTCCATATGGGCACACTCCAACAAGTGCTTCCTCTCCTTCAGCAAGGCGACTTTCTATCCACTCTGGATTTAAAGGATGCTTACTTTCATATTCCAATACACCCTGTGCACAGCAAATACCTCAGGTTTGTGGTAGCAGGCCAACATTATCAGATCAAAGTCCTTCCCTTCAGAGTGACAACCGCTCCCAGGGTTTTCACAAAATGTTTGGCAGTGGTCGCAGCCCACATGAGAAGACAACAGGTTCACGTCTTCCTATACTTGGACGACTGGCTCGTAAAGGCGAGTTCGCACAAGAGCTGTCTGCTCCACATACAGAAAACTGTGCAACTCCTTCACCAACTAGGATTTACGATAAACAAGACCAAATCCTATCTCCAACCATCCATGTCTCAAGACTATCTAGGAGCTACTATAGACACACAAAGAGCTCTAGCATACCCAACTCCAGCCAGAATCAGGAACATTCAAAATCTACTTTGTCAGTTCCAGCCTCAACACTCCCTACCAGCCAGAGTATTCATGCAGTCACTGGGAATGATGGCATCTTGCATTTTCATAGTTCCCTACGCAAGACTTCAGATGCCTCCCCTACAGGAATGCTTAGCCCGTCAGTGGAACCAGGCTCGAGGTCAGTTATCAGATCTAGTGTTGGTAGACGGCCACACCCATTGCTCTCTGCAGTGGTGGAACACACAAAACCTTTTAAAAGGGCAGCCCTTCAGCGATCCGGTTCCACAGACAGTACTAACAGCAGACGCATCACTGACAGGTTGGGGAGCGCATCTCCAAACCCACACAATCCAAGGCATGTGTAGCTCCCAACAAAAACAGCTTCATATAAATCATCTAGAACTACTAGCAATTTTTCTGGTGTTGAAAGCATTTCAAATTCAACTAGTACGCAAGGCTGTACTAATTCGTACAGACAATATGACAGCCATGTACTACATTCAAAAACAGGGGGGGACAACCTCCCTCCAACTATCCCACCTAGCACAGGACATCTAGAGATGGGCCGTTCGCCACAAAATCTATCTCCTAGCAGAACACCTCCCAGGAGTGAACAATCAGATGGCAGATCTGCTAAGTCTTCAGACACAGCAAATCCACGAATGGGAAATGCATCCTCAAGTTCTCCTCCCATTCTTTCAAATGTGGGGCTTCCCGGACATAGACCTGTTCGCCACGCATCTAAACGCAATATGCCCAAACTTCGCGTCAAGTTATCCACACCCATTGTCCAAAGGCAATGCACTATGGATGAACTGGATAGGGATATTTGCTTACGCTTTTCTGCCTCTCCCACTCATTCCATAAGTGGTTCGGAAACTCAAACAAGTGTCCCTGACACTAATCCTAGTTGCTCCCACATTGGCACATCAACCATGGTTCACAACTCTATTAGAACTCTCGGTAGTTCCTCATCAAAACTACGTCTTGCACCCAATCTCCTCACACAGAGCCATGGAGACATAAGACAACCAGACCCCAGTCAGCTCAATCTGGCGATCTGGCACCTGAAGTCCTATAGTTTGGTTATCTTAATCTACCGCCAGACTGTATGAACATTATCAAAGAAGCTTGACGTCCTACCGCAAGAGCCTGCTATGCAGCAAAGTGGAAGCGGTTTGTGATTTACTATAATAACAACCACATCAACCCTCTAGATGCTTCTGTTCAAAACATTATATGCTATTTGTTACATCTACAACGTTCCAATTTAGCATACACGTCCATACGTTTACATCTAGCTGCTATAGCCGCATATCTCCAAAATATACAGCATCTATCTCTTTTTAGAGTACCTGTCATTAAAGCGTTTATGGAGGGACTCAAGAGTCATTCCCCCGAAACGTCCACCTGCTTCAGTGTGGAATCTCAACATTGTTCTCAGCAGATTAATGGATCCACCCTTTGAGCCATTGCACAGATGTGAACTGCAATTTCTCACATGGAAAGTGGCTTTCCTAGTGGCTATTACATCACTCAGAAGAGTGGGAGAAATTCAGGTATTAACCATAGAAGAACCTTTTTTACAAATGCATCAGAACAAAGTAGTTCTTCGGACCAATCCTAAATTCCTTCCTAAACTCATTTCTGCTTTTCATATCAATCAATCTGTTGAGTTGCCTGTGTTGTTCCCTCAACCAGATTCAGTAGCAGAAAGTGCACTACTCACATTAGATGTGAAAAGAGCATTGCTCTATTATATCGAAAGGATAAAACCTTTCCGAATCACAAACCAGTTGTGTGTCGCCTTTGCTCCACCACACAAGTGCAATCCTATATCAAAATCAGGTATTGCAAGGTGGATAGTCAAGTGCATTCAAATATGCTATGCTAAACGAAAATTACCAGTTTCTCCTAGAGCACATTCTACACGCAAACTGGAGGCTTCTATGGCATGCCTATGAAATATACCCATAGATGATATATGCAAAGCTGCAACATGGTCTACACCTCACAAATTCACAAAATATTATTCTGTGGATGTATTGGCAGCACAGCAAGCTACAGTAGGCCAAGCAGTTTTACGTACACTATTTCAGACTACTGCAACAGCTACAGGAGAGCCACCGCTTTGGGAGATAACTGCTATGTAGTCTATGCAAAAGCATATGATCTACAGCTCATATGCCTCGAACGGAAAATGCTATTTACCCAGTATGCATCTGTTCTTGGCATATAGAGCTGTAGAATCATATGTGCCCGCCTGCCTCCCCGGGTACCTATACCTTTTGCAGTAACATCTTACGTAGATACATGCTGTGGGCTTGAAGAAACCACGGGAGAGCGATGAGGGGGTACAACGGGTTTTATTGGTCTGTTTACACGTTTGCGGAGGTAGGTTGGTCGGTAGTATGGCAACGGTGTCTCTGTAGCGGTGTCAGGAGAGCCCCTCTTTCTTTCCCCTCTCGGTCTTCCCTTTGTGACGGTCCAGTTCGGGTTGGCTCGGCCCGCGGAAGGCGGCGTAGTGCAGGGGGTTGAGGAAACACAAACAAACCAAAAAACAAGTATGAGCGCTCTCTTGTCAAACGATGTCGGTGTGGAAATGGAGTGAGGGACCTCTTGGTGCACAACACAACAAACAGTGCGATCTGGTGCTGGGGGGGGGGAATTCACCGGGATACCCAAAAGCACACTAGGAGAAAGTCGGCCCCTTAAGTATCTAGCGAGGGTTTCCCCTTCCGTCCCACCCAGCCCGTGAAACGCTCGCGTACCTGCGAGAGCCATGCTCCTCCGGGAACGTGGCTGGGCGGCTCTCGGAGTCGTTGGCCTCCTGGCTCTCGTCGCTCGTCGTCCGGTCCTTGGGATGTCGTCACTGTCTTGTTCTCTCTCGTTCCTCCGGAGTTCGCTGTTCTCAGGATTCTCTCTTCTTCTCCGTCTGTTCCCGCTCCGTCTCCTCTCTCTCCTCCTCTGGTGTAAGCACACACTGGTTGTGTCCCCTTCCGTGTTTTTCAGGCCAGTCCTCCTCCTCGTCATCGCTGGGGGCGTGGCTTGGCGGTAATCCTTCCCACTTAAAGAAACAAGGTCCCTTTACCTCGCCCGAGATGGGATAGTGAACTCCCGGGTGGGTCCACTCCTCTGACTGGTGAGAGAGAAGAGGGGAAATTACGTTGGTCACTTCTGAGATCCCGGCAGGGTTTTACTCAGTCTGCTTCCCCCGGTTACACACCACCCCCCTAGGATTCTCCCGATCGGGGAGAGGAAAACGAGAGAGGTAATCTGCACTCCCATTGTCGGTGCCTTTTCGATGTTTAACCGTGAATGAAAAGGGCTGAAGGGAGAGAAACCATCTCAGCACCCTCGGGTTTAGGGAGATGTTCCGGCTCATCCACTGGAGGGGAGCGTGATCCGTGTAAAGGGTGAAGGGACGGCCCTCTAGATAATACCGTAGTTTATCTACAGCCCATTTTATTGCCAGGCCAGGCATTCCAACGGTAGGGTATTTCAATTCCCGGGGAAAAAGTTTCCTACTGATGTACAGGATGGGGATGATCCACGCCCTCGGCGGATAATTGGGAGAGAACAGCCCCTATACCATAATCGGAGGCATCCGTGTGGAGGATGAAGGGCCGGGTGAAATCAGGGGAGGACAACACGGGACTGGGGGTGATGACTCGCTTCAAGGTATTGAAAGCCTTCCACATTAGCGGTGTGGGAGATAAGAGGGTCTGGGCTCTAATCTCTTGTTTGAGCGTGTCCGTGAGGGGGGCTGCTATTTGGGAGAATTGAGGTATGAAGCGGCGATACTATCCTACTAATCCTAAAAAAGCCCTCATTTCTTTCTTAGTACTAGGAAAAGGACTTTTTCTATTTGTGGTTCTATCATGCCGTGTCCTAACACGTACCCAAGATATTTCACCTTTTGATATCCCACCCTTGACTTCTTGGAGTTGATGTGCAATCCTGCTTGGTCTAGTGCCAATAAAATGGTCTGGAGATGGCGTATGTGGGTTTCCCAGTCAGGGCTGAAGATCACGATGTCGTCTAGGTACGCAGACGAAAACGACTGGTAGTCATGGAGAACGGTGTTCATGAGGCGTTGGAACGTTGCGGGGGCCCCGTGCAAGCCGAATGGAAGCACGGTGAACTCGAAGAGTCCGTTCGGGGTAGCGAAGGCAGTTTTCTTCCGGTCTTCTTCTTGCAAGGGTACCTGCCAGTACCCTTTTGTCAGGTCCAAGGTGGTGATGTATTTGGCTTCCCCCAATTTTTCTATCAGTTCGTCTATACGTGGGATGGGATATGCATCAAAAGAGGAGATCTCATTGAGGGCTCTAAAGTCCATGCAGAACCAAGCACTTCCGTCCGGTTTTGGTACCATGACGATGGGTGAGGACCACTCACTCCTAGAGGGCCTTATAACCCCCAACTGCAACATATACTCCACCTCCTTCTGTATGGCTGCTCTCTTGGCCGCTGGTACTCGATAGGGGCGCTGTTTAATAATCCTTCCTGGGGTTGTTTCTATCCGATGTTCCGTCAATGTGGTTTTGCCCGGTTGGTCCGAAAAGAGATGGGCGAAAGGAGTCATGGCCTTCCAGAGGTCCTCTTTTTCGGGATCTCTTAGCTTCTCATTTACCACTAAATCTGCCAGGGTGGAGTGGGAGGGGCCAAGCGTCGGGAGAGTCAGGTGTGCCGCCTTTGGGAGGGGGCCCAACCATTTTTTTAGTATGTTGATGTGGTATGTTTGGCGTTTTCGTAACTCCACTTTTAGCTGGTAGCTGGTTTTCCCTATGGTTCCCACCACTCGATAAGGTCCCTTCCATTCTGCTTGGAACCTCTTCGTGGAGGACGGTAGAAGGACCAGAGCCCAATCTCCGATTTCCAACCTCCTCCATTTTCGCCCCTTGTCATAATAAGTCTTCTGTTTACTTTGGTTCTTCTCTAGATTAGAATAGGCGATGTCTCTCAGCTTTCCGATCTTGGATTTTAAGGCTTTCGTGTATTCCAACATTCCACGTTCCTGTTCCCCTTCTTCTTTTTCCCACGCCTCCTTGGTCATCTCCAAGAGAGACCGGGGTTGCCGGCCGTACAACATTTCGAACGACGCGCAACCAAGGCTGCTCTGTCGCTGTCCCCTTATGACATATAGGGCCAAGGGCAGGAGCTGGTCCCAGTCCTTACCATTTACGGATAGCATTTTCTTCAGTGTGGATTTTATAGTCCCGTTATACCTTTTGACGAGACCATCAGTTTGGGGGTGGTAAACCGACGTTCGGATCTGCCGTAGCTGCAGGAGCCCACAAACCTCTTTCATCATTCGGGACATAAACGGAGTCCCTTGATCCATCAGGACGTCTTTGGGGAAACCTACCCTGGAAAACAATTCTAGGAACCTGTCTGCAATAAGGCGGGTGGTAGGGGCCCTCAACGGGAAGGCTTCTGGAAACCTTGTGGCATGGTCGACTATTACAAGGGCGTACTGGTTTCCCCGCCGGCTCTTGGGAAGAGGTCCAATGAGATCCATTCCCACCCTCTCAAAAGGGGTCCCTATAATCGGCAGAGGTTGAAGAGGAACAGCCGGGGGACGTTGGGCATTCTTCTTTTGGCAGACTGTACATGTCTGACAGTGTGTTTTGATATCTTTGTACACTGCTGGCCAAAAGAAATGGCGCAACACGTTTTGCGTGGTTTTTTCACTCCCTATGTGTCCTGCGATTAAATAGGAATGGGAAAAAAACATGATTTGCTCCCTAAAGGCCGTCGGTACTATCAGCTGATGGGGTTCTTGCTTGTTCCCTTGTCTGTATAACAGCCCATCCTTAATGAGGAATCGGGGATACACTGGGTTGGGACTGTCTTGCTCCCTATGGGCCTGTTCCCATGCGTTAACCAGGGAGGCATCATTTACTTGGGCGAATTTAAAGCTCCTGTCTATTATCCAGGGTTCGGGGGCTATCAGGGCCGGGAGTGGTGTGTGTGGAGTCTGGCCGTTGCTTTCGGGGGTGGACTGCTGTTGTAGAGTGTCAAGGAACAGGTCTAAGAACTTGGGGTTATCTGTCCCTATTATGAGCTCTTCCGGAAGGGAATCCAACACACCCACCCTGATGGAACACTGTATCCCCTCGGGTAGGCCCAGGGATATACGGGCAACTCGATAGGGCTTGACGTCTCCATGCACACATCGGACGTGAACCATGGTCTCGGGGAGGATCTGGTGGGGCATTATGTACCTCCCCTGTATAACGGACTGCCGGCAACCTGAGTCCAGGAGGGCTTTTATTACCGTCCCGTACACTTACGTGGAATGCGCTCCCCATCTCGGCGGTATAAAGGATGGCTTTAGGGACATAGCCGACTTCCATGGGTTCTTCGGACGGTTTCCGTTGGAGGCACAGCCGTGCGATGTGGCCCCAAGCTCCACACTCAAAGCACTAGGGTCCTTGAAAGGATGGTACCACCGGTTTTGGGGAGAGAGCTTTTGAGGGTTCCATCCGGGATTTTCTGTCATATCGGGTCCCTATGGGGCGGCTTGTTTTCTCTGGTTCCCAAAAATGGCAGCCATATCCATGGCTTGTTCGGTGGTCAGACGAGGGTGTTGGCGTAACCATTTCTGCGTGTTATAGGGTAGGGCCTCTAGGAACTGTTCTAAATATATTCGGTCCATTATTTCCTGTTTGGTGCTATGAGTCGGGGTCAACCATTTATCTGTTGCCATCTTCAGCCTGAAAAACTGCGTTTTAGGGTTCTCCCCGGGTGTGCCTCGCTCTTTGCGAAATCATACTCTATATGCTTCTGCATCAAGTCCTAGGTGGTCCAGAATCACCTTTTTGATTTCTACATAGGGGGTGGTACCCCCCCCATTGGCTACCTGATAGGCCGCTTGGGCTTCAGCCGTGAGCAAAGGGGCTAAAAAGAACGGCCATTTTTCCACTGGCCAGCCAAAAGCCAGGGCGACCCGTTCAAAATTGAGCAAAAATGCATCAGGGTCCTCCCCTACTTGGTATTTTTGAAGGGAGATCCCAGAAGGTCCCGGGGTGGGTGTTCGCGCTTCCTGTTGTGTAGGGACCGCCTGGGCGCTTAACAGCTTTTGTAGCCCTTCCATTTGGGCGGTCACGGTATTCTTAAACGTGTCTCTATCGGCTTGGGCGGAGGTTAGTTGCTGTTCCACCACCCATCCAAGTTGATCCTGGCCCTTCACCAGGTGTTGTATCAACGCTTCCATCTTGGTAGTACAGATGGCGGCTATTGTGCCCGCGTTCTCCACCACTTGTGGGCTTGAAGAAACCACGGGAGAGCGATGAGGGTATACAACGGTTTTTTTTTGGTCTGTTTACACGTTTGCGGAGGTAGGTTGGTCGGTAGTATGGCAACGGTGTCTCTGTAGCGGTGTCAGGAGAGCCCCTCTTTATTTCCCCTCTCGGTCTTCCCTTTGTCCGGTCCAGTTCGGGGTGGCTCGGCCCACGGAAGGCGGCGTAGTGCAGGGGGTTGAGGAAACACAAACAAAACAAAAACCAAGTATGAGCGCTCTCTCGTCAAACGATGGTGGTGGGGAGAGGGAGTGAGTGACCTCTTGATGCACAACACAGCAAACAGTGCGATCTGGTGCTGGGGGGGGGAATTCACCGGGATACCCAAAAGCACACTAGGAGAAAGTCGGCCCCTTAAGTATCTAGCGAGGGTTTCCCCTTCCGTCCCACCCAGCCCGTGAAACGCTCGCGTACCTGCGAGAGCCACGCTCCTCTGGGAACGTGGCTGGGCGGCTCTCGGAGTCGTTGGCCTCCTGGCTCTCGTCACTCGTCGTCCGGTCCTTGGGATGTCGTCACTGTCTTGTTCTCTCTTGTTCCTCCAGAGTTCGCTGTTCTCAGGATTCTCTCTTCTTCTCCATCTGTTCCCGCTCCGTCTCCTCTCTCTCCTCCTCCAGTGTAAGCACACACTGGTTGTGTCCCGCTTCCGTGTTTTTCAGGCCAGTCCTCCTCCTCGTCATCGCTGGGGGCGTGGCTTGGCGGTAATCCTTCCCACTTAAAGAAACAAGGTCCCTTTACCTCGCCCGAGATAGGATAGTGAACTCCCGGGTGGGTCCACTCCTCTGACTGGTGAGAGAGAAGAGGGGAAATTACGTTGGTCACTTCTGAGATCCCGGCAGGGTTATACTCAGTCGGCTTCTCCCGGTTGCACATGCATGCATGGACATCTCCTTCTTACTACTCTTACTAACTCCATTATCACCCTCTGTGGGACAACAATCTAACAATGAAGTCGATGCCCATGGGCACTATTGCCGAAAGGAGGAGTCACCTACCTTGTGACTGGAAAGGCTTCTATGAAGAAAAACAAAGTGCAAACATCCGGACCCAACACAAGATGACGATCTATGCAAAAGCATATGACTCTACAGCTCTACATGCCAAGAACAGATGCATACTGGGTAAGAAGCATTTTCCTTTTGAAAAATATAGAGTAAAAGTAGTAAATGTGAAGTATTTGAATTAATGCATGTTATATAATGTAATTAAATATATTCAACTAATATGTAATACAATATATACATATATGCTCATATAAACACACAAATACATACATATGTTTGTATTTATATAAATATATATATAGTGTAACACAATATATTTATTGCATATTATATTTTTATAATTTGTTTAATGATAGGAATATATATGTAATCAAATTAATCAAACTATGTATTTGACACTATATTATGTTTTAATATTTTACATTTATTAATATGAAAATAATATATGTCAATACAATTAATATTATCATAAATAAATATTGCTATTATGCTTCTCTTTTTCTCTCTCCCTCTCCCTCTCCCTCTCCCTCTCCCTCTCCCTCTCCATCTCCCTCTCTCTCACTCTCTCTCTCTCTCTCTCTCTCTCTCTCTCTCTCTCTCTCCCCCTCTCTCTCTCTCTCTCCCCCTCTCTCTCTCTCTCTCCCCCTCTCTCCCCCTCTCTCTCCCTCTCTCTCCCTCTCTCTCCCTCTCTCTCCCTCCCAGTGAGTAGTTATAGTATTGCGTTGCAGAGAGGTGGTCCAGGACATGCCCCTTTTTACACCCCTCTGCAACGCAGCTCTGTGGCGCTTACTGGAGATACCTGGTGGGCTAGGTGGACCACAGGGACCCTCAGGATTCAAGGGAACACTTAATCCCCCAACTTAAAACGTGCCACGGGCGTGTTTGCACAGTGGTGAAGGGAGGGGGCGGGGCCTGAGGGGATGTGTGCAAACACGCCCTGTGGCTCGTTTTCAGTTGGTGAATTAATTCCCCTTCAATCCTGAGTGCCCCTGGGGGCCAACTAGCCCACCAGGTGCTTCCAGTAGCGCCACTGCGCTACGTTGCAGAGAGGTGGTCCAGGCCATTCCCCTTTTTGCACCTCTCTGCAACGCAGCTCTATGGCGCTTACTGGAGGTACCTGGTTGGCTAGTTGGACCCCAGGGACCATCAGGATTCAAGGGGAGTTAATCTCCCAACTTGAAACGGCCACAGGACGTGTTTGCACACATGTCACCTCAGGCCCCCCTCTTTCTTCACTACTGTGCAAACGCTCCCCGTAGCGCGTTTTAAGAGGTACTTTTAATCCCCCTGCCCTATTATGTACTAGGGACTTACAGAGGAGGTCATGCTAATCACAGGGGTACCCCAACGCATAGTGTTCCCTAGTGTATGTAGGTGTTTTCTCTGTATTCTAAGTGTCTTTTAGCATACAACTGGCTCTAGGCCTTGTTAGTTAGTCAGTTACCACCAGTACCCGTCTGAAAAAGTTTTGGGCACAGGATGATTTTGGAACAAGGCCTCTTTCTGCTCCTCTTGGTTCTTTCTGTACATGTCTTGCTTCTTCCTGCACTTTTCTACGTCTTTGTGGACTTCTGTTGCTTCTTTCTGCTTTTCTTTTGCTTCTTTCTGTAAGTTTTTTCTTCTTTCTTCACATGTCCTACCTCTGTAGGCATAGTTAGAAACTAGCATTTGAAAAACCTCTGAAATTACAGGCACGTTATAGTTAGAAATTAGCATTTAAAAAACATTAGAAATTCACTGAAAAAACCATAGGTTTCAGGGGCGTTCTAGTTAGAAATTAGCATTAAAAAAATCTTACAAGTTCACTGAAAAAACAATAGGTTTCAGGGGTGTTATAGTTAGTTGGACATTTCACTCGTACAAAACCAGTGAAATTCCCCCGTTATAGTTAGTTCAGCTAACTATAACTTGCGCCTCCGTAATGCACTGCTGATGACGTCACATATTACATCACTCATGACATGGTTAGTGACATCACTGATGACCTGCCCCTACCCCGGTTCGCTCGGCGCGGAATCTGGGCTTCCAATTCGATGACTCCTTGTCATGTAAAACCCAGATCAATAAGGTCACCTCCGCCTGCTTCATGAAACTACGGATGATAAAAAAGATCCTCCCGTACCTTCCCACGGATTCCCGCCGCACAGTCACCCAGGCCCTCATTACGTCCCACCTGGACTATGCTAATAGCCTCTATGCAGGGGCTCCGCAGTACCTGATTGGTCGACTGCAGATTGTCCAGAATGCTGCAGCCAGACTGATCGGTAACATCCCTTACCGTCAATCTGTCTCTGCATATCGAAGGCAACTCCACTGGCTCCCTGTGGCTAGCCGCATCCAGTTTAAGGTTCTCACCCTTACATATCGAGCCGTCAACAACTTCGGCCCTACTTACCTGAAAAATCGGGCTTCGATATCCTGCTCCACCAGATCCTTGAGGTCCAATGACCTCCGCCTCCTGATCTCGCCCCGTTTTAGACTGTCCAGAACCGGAGGCAGAGGTTTCGGTGTCATTGCTGCCAGACTTTGGAACTCCCTTCCACTTGAGCTGAGGTTCTGCCCCTCTGAAACCATCTTCCGAGCCAAACTCAAAACCTGGCTCTTCTCCGGACTTTAGATTCCCTTGCATCACATTCTCTTCTCTCCCCTTTTCCACTCAGTAACCCCTGGATTTTAGCGCCGGGACACCCCTTCGGGGGTAGCTGCGCGCTCTACAAATTCCATAAAATAAATAAAATAAATAAATGACATCTCAAATGAAATGTAACATACATACACAATAAAACCATAAACCTATAAACAATTGAATAAGAAAAAATATATTAAATAATGTAGACAGTAAATAAAGTATAACAAATTTAAAAACACACTACAAAAAATACCATAAACTTTCAAATACATTTAAAAGAGAAAAACAAAAAAATAAAACATGCTTTAAAATCTATTTAACCTATATTATAAAATACATTGGAGTCTAAGAATGGTAAATATACTATTCCCACTATAGTTGGTGCAATGGTAGGGAAAATGTGGGACTTCGGAGGGGTTAAATTTACTTGTACTATTCCATTCACCGCAACAATATGGAAAGTGTTGGACTTCGGAGGAGTTATATATATTATTCCCACTCCAGTCTACATTACAGAAGGGAAAGCATTGTACTGAGGAGGGGTAAAATGTACTATTCCCACTCCAGTAGAGAAAGTGTTGGACACCGGCATGATTACATTTACTATTCCCAATCCAGTCTATGGAACAGTAAGGAAAGCGTTGGACTCCGGAGGGTTACATTTGCTATTCCCACTCTAGTCTGTACAACAGTAGGGATAACTTTGGACTCCGGAGGTGTTAAACTTACTATTCCCACTCCAGTCTGCACAGCAGTAGGAAAAGTGTTGGACTTTGGAAGGGTAGAACTTACTATTCCCACTCTAGTCTGTTCAACAGCAGGGAAAGTGTTGAACTGCAAAGAGGTTCATTCTACAATTCTTACTGCAGTAGAAGCAGGAGTGGGGAAAATACTTCACTTCAAACACATTACATATATGAGTAACCCTATGAATGTAGGAAAAATATAAAATTATTAATAAAAAATGTTTTAACATAATATGTATTAAAAAAACTAAAAACAATCAATTTACATAATTACTATTTAATTTAAAAAATCATATATTGTTAATTATTACTTAATTATCTTCCTACCCTGTACCCCTACAAACCTAACAGCTCACAAATAACATGAAACGAAAATAAATCAGTATTACATAAATTACATAATAAATATCAATTATATAATCAAATAAAATTAATTAAATACTTCTCAGTTATTTATTACCTAGTTAACTTCCCACCCTGCAACCCTAACAGCCTGCTTAGACACTATAAATTAATATTAAAACATTCTAAATCACTTAAAATTACCAGCTATATTTTGAAAATGTTAATAACATTTATAAAGTCAATAGTAACACATAGAATGATTAAGCTAAAACACATTAAAATAATTTTAAAACTATATTTTTGACCACTATATTTGGTGAAAATGATATTAAAAACATCAATTTTATTTACAACGATATTACTTACCTCAAAAGACGATATTTTTGTCAACAATATTTGTGCATCTCAATATTTGTGTCACGATATTTAATTTCCAATATTTCTGATATTTCTAAAGCTATATTTTGTCCAAACACCTCACAAACCCTCCCCCTGCTTTCTTCAAGAAGAGTGGTGGTCCTTTCTGCTTGCAAGATGTCTACTGAACTGACCAGTCGCTACCCTTTGAATCCCCTCAGGATGACGAGCTGCCTCTCTCTCTCTCTCTCTCTCTCTCTCTCTCTCTCTCTCTCTCTCTCTCAACATTGTGAATTAGTTGTACTTCTACTCTAAACTGTAACCTATTGTTGCTTTGTGTACTGCGGATCATGTGGGGGTTTAACAGCAAGATGCTGAGAGGGGATGTGAAACACAGAGTCAGATATTTGGAAGTTCAGCGCTCCCTTTTGAATGCCTTTAACCTCACCTTAGAATCCGAACCCGAATCCTTTCAGTTCACGAAACCCCTGAGCGTATCTCCCTCAGATGAGGGGTTGCTGTTGAGGAATATTGGATACAATCTTTGCCGTTCTGGCTGGGCTTTAACTCCTCTTGTCTGCACAGTCCCCTACGTTGTTGCTGCTCTAGGGTCTAAAGTAATGAAAAAGTAAGATAGATCATTTTATCAATCTGCATAAATAAACAATTTGGGTTAGGGGTACTACTGTTCAGTAATTTCCCTTTATCTGGCTCTTCTGTTCCAGTAAGATTTATATTAATAGATTGACACGCCTCTCACCTTTATGAAACCCTCCAACCTGAATTAAAGCAATAACTCAAAGCTCTTTGTACGAAAGGCCACAATAAACCTTATAATAAACCTTAAAAGTCTTCATTCGAATTTCCTTTTTTGCAGGAAAGGGCGTTATTGTGCCAGTTATCTCGCGCATCATTAAACGTGAAGAAGATGCGTTTTTGGTGGATCCTCATCACTATGAGATTAAAGGGGCTCCATGTAATCCTTCAGGTGAGTACTCGCTCTCCTCTCATAGTCACTGCACGCTGCTCATTCTTTGTTGTGAAACTTTCTAGGTTTGAGTAACTGTCAATTGTAATTGTTGTGCGTTGGAAGCGTTAGGAAGCTTTCTCTGCAGCAATGACCGGGAGCAAATCGAATAGTGTGTGACAAATATTTGCTGTAAATTACGGCTTCTTTCACATTCATGCCCTATTATCCATCTCCACAGGAAGTGATTTCACTGCATTTCCCAGCACTCATCTGCACAGAAAGTGACATCACTTCTGTCTTCTCATTACCTCATTCAAATCCCACAGCTCTGTAGCACCCAGCTAAGGGCAGACACAGACTAGGGCAGCGATACTCAAAGAACGACGGGGGGGGGGGGGAAATCAGGGGGAGACTTGGGCATGTGGCCCTCCGGTCCTCTACATGCAGCTCCCCCTAGTAAACAGCAGCACATGTATGCTGTTAATTTGACAGAGCACAGAGGGCTGGCAAAGCATTTATTTGCACTTTAAATAAAGTTAAAGTAAAGAAACAAAAAAAGGTGTCCAGCACAATTTTTCTTCAGGAATACCTTCGTTGTTAAAGACGTCTTGCACTCAACGTGTAAAAATGTTAGGAACTCTCTTCGAAATTCAGAAATGTGTATTTCATTAACATGGAGTGGCGTTTCACCCCAGTACATCTGATTATAAATATATTTTTTTACAATTTATTTACAGAGTTTTATATAGCATGAACATGGCCATTGCGGGTATGAGACCGCTTTACAAGTGAGCATAGGGCAGAGACGAAGTAAAACAGATATTGCGCCCAGATGCAAATGGATATAAAAGTACATGCATAAGAACACTGAATACCACAGATATCAAAAACATGGCCTACAGTCGTCATGCGAGTTACAGACGCAATCTGGTGAATTTCCTCGTGAGTAAAGACTTCACTTCTTTCTTTAAGGAAGCAGTTGAGGGGTTCAGTCTGGTTTCTGGGGGCAGTGACTTCCAGATCCTCGGTGCAAGCCCAGAGAACGCTCAGTTGTAGGTTTTCTTTTTGGAAAATGTTTGTGGTTGAAGCAGTAGCGTGCTGGAGGTCCTGGAGGATTTGTCACCACCAGAGAGCAGCAACTCTGAGCCAGATATCTCAGGATCTTGTAGTGAAGGGCTTTGTGAGTCATCCAAGCGATTTTTAATTGTATTTGTGCTTCATAGGGGAGCCAATTGACAGTTTTACGGTCGGGGGGAGTTGTGGCAGTTTCTTTTAGGATCCCGTGACGAGCCTAGCAGCCTAATTAAGGGAGGCTCTTAGTGGAGCCGTTGTAGACCAGGGAGACTGCAAAGCGTTGCACAACCATAATCTAGCCTAGGGATTACGAGGGCTTGTACTACCAATTTAAAGTCACTACAGGTACGAAGGGTTTTAATTTTTTCAGGATGCTCATTTGTAGGTTTGTCCCTTTGGTTGCGGCACTGATATACTTTTGCATGTTAAGGTTCCTGTCGAGTGTTATTCCCAGAGATCATGCTGAGTCGATAAATTGCGGCTGGCAGTTAAGAGCTGTTAATTGTTACAGCCATTTCTCAATAATGGGTGACTCGTTGGGAGGAGCGATAAGGAGGAATTCGGTCTTGAGGGTCTTGAAGGTATTTAGTTTGAGGTGGTTTTCTGCAAGCCAGGTCTGAGTTTTTTGTAGAGTTGAGTTAGGAGATCTGATGTCATCAGGGGAGGAGACTTTTAGGTACAATTGTGTGTCGTCCGCATACATATGAGAATGAATGTTGGATGAACTCAGAATTTCAGTAAGAGGCTTCATTCGTCCGGCGCACCTTCTGTGTGGTTGAAGTTCCTATTATAATTGGAGCAACAATAGAATTAATTAAATGAAACTCAAGAGAAGGTTTTGTACAGCCCACATCCTGAACTCATGTATTCAAAGTGCTGTGTTATGCGGAATTTTAAAAAAAAGGGGGCAAAGTGAAATAAAATAATTGCCTATGATCACACAATTTTGTAAAGGCGGTAAGCCAGAATTGACCCCAGGCTTTGTGGTTTCACATTGTGCAGTTCAGCCACCAGATGAGTATCTCTTTCCTTTTTATGTTTTACATCAAAAGTTAATAATTTGTCTTTAATTCTTGGCATCTGAGGTTGAAGCGTGGGTGGCAGACAAAAGCCACTGGAAAGTACAGTTGGTTGTCCACACCATGAATATGCTTTGCTTCACCCTATGTACATGTTACAGCTCCTAGACCCACACACTGCTGGCAACAATGCAGCCCTTGTGCATGCCACCGACCATACTGTTTGGCCCCTGGGGTAATGTTTGCCAGTACCCATGGACAAGGCTATTGCCTGTTTGAAGCTATTAGGGACCGAAGGCCCTTGTGCCACAACCCATGTAACACTGAAAGCAAAAAGGTAATATGTGATCATGTACCTCATACTGCCAGGCCCCACAATCCCACCCACACCTAGACAACGCAAAACTCTCACAGAGCATCTTTACAACACATAAATGTAACCTCATACACATCCTACTAACTACCATACACCCAGAAACTACAGAACACACAATCCAGCTCAATGCACATTAACTCTCCGTCTGCAGTGCTCCATACACCAGACATCAAAGGTCTCGTCACCTGTCGCAAGCTTGTCGTTCTCTTCATGACATTATTGCGTAAGCTAGATGTCCTTCTTCCGACAAGCCACAGCATCCATCATGTGGAGGGTGCAAAAAACAAGGGAGGAGGTCTTGCTGTCATCCATACGTCCTCCTGGTTTTGCACTCTAAACAAGTAAGTGACAATCAATTCCGTGGAGCTCCTGACATGCCACTTCCCAATCTCTGCCATTCAGACAGTTGCCGTCCAAATCTCGGATGTCCTTGCCAAGTCATCCAGCTGACTCACTCACACGATCCTCCTGGGTGGCATCAGCCTCCCAGGTAACATGGATATTCTCAGTGTGGTATCGCATCATTACCCAACCAACACAATCCAGAGATCACATCTGTAAGGAAAGGGGTGTATTATATGGTGTGGTTGTGCGATCTCACTGTGTGATACACTCACGATATGGACTTGAGTCCAGTCGGGCCTGTCTGTTCTGCTAGGGTAGCTGTGGCTTTCAAAAGGTGTAAAACATTCAGAAGCACCAACACACCGAAATAAAGTCACACAAAAGAAATCCAACACCAATTCATAAAAATAGATCCTATTTTTATAAATTTTTATACACCAAAACAAACAAAATTGACTGGAGGTTTCTGGAATTATAGATTTTAAAGTAAATTGTAAGTCACTGCTTTGTACACAAAATTACAACAAGCATTGGTAATCAAAAAGTTTGGAAGCGTTAAACTTTAATAAATCGGCGGAGACCAGGGTGGCCATTAAGGGGTTGTAGGACAGTTACCTTGTCATCAAAGCAGTCTCAAGTCCATTTCCAGACTCTGTAGGCGAACCACCATGGACTTTAACAGAGTGGTCCTGATACAGAATGCTGTGCAGTCGACAGGGAGTTTCTCGTTACCACTTCTCGGTCCATGGTCCAGGTGGGGTCATTTTGGCCACAGTGGCAATGTCTCTTGAAGTCCTTTTGGATCCAACAAAAGTCTTTTTTCTACTGGAGTACTGGTCTTCAGTCTAAGCAACACCAGTAGCTCCCTCTGGTGAAGGCTAGTGTCCATCTTGGGCAGCCAAACTGCACTCTTCCAGGTCCAGGAGACTCTGGTGCAACTTTTGAGCATCGGGACTGAGTGATGGTCAAGCGATTTAGGCTACTGACTAGCCAGAACGGGCTTTCTCAGCTTTTGTGGCCCTGGTGCTGTCACATGAACTCAGCTAACTGATTCTTGGAGTTCACCTCTTCTGTCTGGGGCTGAGCAGCTACTTTTCCATGAGCCAGGCAGCACAGGCACAGTCCTTTCTTTGCTAGCCCACGTATCAGTAAGTGCAGTCCAGCATTCGGTTTTGCTTTTCCTGCCAGTTCTAGGGAACAGCAGGGCAGTTGTTTGGTCCTCTCTCCAGTCCAGATGTGATCTGATGTCAGGTTGCCATATTTATGCATTGTATTGGGTACAGTCTTTCTCCAGAATTGAATCTTTCATAGATTCACATGCTTGTATCTTCCCTGTTGTCATGGTGGGAGTCTCGCGGTAGTTAGAAAAGAAGTACCATAGAAGTACATAGAAACCACCAAAAGGAAAGAAAAACTTTGACACTCGTCAGCATCTTTATGTAGGTTCAAACTTCGACCAATCAGAGACCAGTCCTAGACCTCAACTCCCCAGTAAGAGCCATCAGACCTCAGCTTTCTAACCGCACGTTGTGTGTAAGGGAGTCTCCCTGAGCTCTGCTCAGTTTGTCAGTGAGTGAACTTTTGACCCTGCTAAAGGTATTGTTTTTCTACCTTCTTTACCTCAAAGATATCTGAGGGTTCTAAGAAGAGGCTTTTCAGGCCCTGTAGATCCTGTGGAAAGGCAATGCCTTTATTGCCTTTATCCTAAACATACAACCAAGGACTGTAAATACTGTAGAACCATTTCAGCAAAAACTCTAAAGGATAGAGAGGCCAGATTGTTGTTATGGCTCCAGAAAAAGAGATCAAAATCAGAATCAGGATCTGACATTGAAGAGAGCCCCGGGCCATCCTCAGTTGAGAGGAAGCATAAAAATGAGAGTTCTACCTCATTAAAGGCTTATTTAAAGAAATTAAAGACAGAGAAATCCTCTACACTCGAAAAGACATCCCTTAAGCCTAAGGATTCAGGCCTGAAGAAATCCTCTAGTGCCGTTCTGCCTGTCACACCTCTCAAGCGGGCTTTGTCGACGAAGAAAGCACTGTTGATGGACCCGTCATTGAGAACTTCATCTAAATCCCGACTTCTGTTGTGACGACTGCTTCGTCAACGGCCGTGGTGACGGCATCGTCAACGAACACAGTGATGACGATTTCATCGTCGACAGCTTTGGCGACGTCAACGTACACTGTGTCGATGATTGCGTCTACGACTTCGTCGATAGGGACGCCGTCGACGAGGTCGTCGACGGCCCCGTCAACGGGCGGTCCAAAACACCCTCTAGGCCAGTATCGACGACGATCACTATCCGGCGTCTATCCTCGTTGATGGATCAAAAACAGGATACTAAAAGTCTCCATTTGGTTGCAAAATCTCCAGGATTGTCACCTTTACCAAGATTTCACCACTTCTTCCCTCTCACCTTCTTGTTACGGAGGAATCAGGGGTTGAAAGTCATTTTTGTCCCGCTTACAGCTCCTCACAGCTCAGAGTTAAATGCCAGGACACTGATGAGGAAGCGCAAGGACAATCAGAATATATGGAAGGGGATTATTCATTTAGGGGTCGCTATCAGGCCCAACGTTAGTCTCTTTTCAAAAGCACTATCCTTATGAGGCTTATGAAGAGCGTCAGGAGGTTCGGAGAGATTCCATGCTGGTGCCAGTCTCCCTGGTCCCGGACCTTGCACATATGTTGAATGACTATTATAAAAGATTTCCGTACCTTCACTCTCTGGTTCCTTTGACACCTGGCAGTCCAAATATTCAAGTTGCTCCACCTTCACCAGTGGTTACTGCGCCGCCTGTTGCGCAGGTTGAGAGACAGGCTCCTCGATGCATTACAATCCAGGATGATTACATCGAGAGTGAAGCAGACGATCAACCTGAGGACGGTGAGCTCACTCAGGATCCAGACCTATTTGGTCAAGAATGGGATTATGTGGCTCCTTCTTCGCCGTCGCCTTCTCCGGCGACATCTCCCCTGGCAGATATCGTGGGCTTCCATGGAATATGTGTTCTTACTTCGCAAACCATTAGTGCGCATACTGTTAGTACACAATTTTTACTTCGCATATGTTGTTACTACGCATTTTTATACTTCGCATGCTTTTACTTTGCATCTGCTTCTACTTCTCAATAAGAAGCAATTTTTTCACAATGATTATGTTCCCATAACTCCAAATCGCTAAATATTTTTATTGATTAATACATTTTTATCAAAAATTTACCTTACTCCTGTAGCGGGATGCAAGCAAATAAGGGGTTTTGGGTGGGGAAGTAAACTAAAACACTACACTACCCTACACTACTGAAACACCACTACACTACACTAAACCCTAAATCACTACACCTTTTACTAACATACACTTTCCCCCACTCCGCTACATACACTCATTCACTACCCATCACAACCCCTGACACTATAATAAACACTTAAACAGTAAACTACACTACACTAACACTACAACACTACCCTAAAACCTAATACTCTACCCCCAGCACAACCCTGCCCATAGCCCCATTCCTGTCACTACTCCCAAACACTACCCCACACAACCCCCTACTTCCCTGAACCCTAAAACCATACACTACCCCCACAACACTACCCTTAACCCTAAAACACTACCCCAGCACGACCCTGCCTCTAGCCCTACACTAACACAAGTACACAACCCACAACTCTACACAACACTAACACAAGTATGACCCTACACAGCCCCACTTACCTCTTACCATGCGTGGATTCCTTCTTCTCTCCCTTCCGGCTTCCTCCGTCGTTGCTACTCAGGATATAAACCTGTTAGTGGGTTTGAGAGCAGGGGCAAAGAGTGGCACCCGGAAAAGCAGCAGCATACCCCTCACTGGAGCAAATGGCCGCCGTGACGAGCTCCAAGAGCGGCGCCTGCCCCCTACGCATGCGGCGTTAGTACGCATGCGATGTAACAGCACGCGTACTAAAGGCAGTGAATTGCTACATCGCATGCGTAGTAAAGCTTGCGAAGTAATGGCATGCGTACAAACAGCCGCGCACTAATGGCTGTTCATCCTTCCATGAAGTGCTTGAGAGAGCATCTAGAAGATTTGATTTGCCTTTGCCTGTGGTGCAAACCGAATGTTTTCTTTACGATTTTAAAGATGCAACTAAGAAATCGGTTAGATCCATTCCGATTGTGGATTACATTTGAAGTGTGCTGCAACATTCTGTACAATTTGCAGCCTGCTCAGAAGTGATTCATTAGCAGATGCAAGTAGCGCACTACAGTAGTCCTGGAGTCCAATGATCAATACCTGCATTAAAGTTCTGCGAACGGACAGAGGTAGCCACTGGAACACTCTGCTCAGTAGCCGCAAAGTATGGTAGCAAGTCCCAGCAGTAGTCATTATTTGATCCCTCATTGATAGCGTAACATCCAACCGGACCCTAGATTTTTCGCCACCGTAGAAGGAGATGGGGTGGGGCCTAACTCAGCGGGCCACCACTTGGGGGACCACGAATCTTGAGCCGCGCCAAACAACAGGATTTTGGTCTTGGCCGCATTTAGCTGGAGAAAATGTTACGTTATCCACAGCGATATTGCTAGCATACCCTTAGCAAAGCGTTGATCCATTAACTCTGAGTCCTTATCAAAGGACAGAAGTAGTTGTGTATCGTCTGCGTAGGAAAACGGAGTGAAACCGTATTCCCTTATAATCTTGGCAAGGAGGGCCATATAGATATTAAACAAAGTAGGGCTCAAACAAGAGCCCTGGGGCACCCCCTTGACCAGCTTCAAGGTTGGTGAACGGTAGGGTTCCAGGTTGATAGTATGGGCGCGCTAGTCCAATAAGCTGACAAGCCAATTAAGAATCTGTCCCTGTAGACCGGCCTCTCTCAGTTGAAAAATCAATTTCTGATGAGAGACCGTGTCAAAGGCCGCCGTCAGATCAGACAAGCAGCACTGCTTTGTTATTATCCAGAGCCATTTTAATATGGTCCGTAACCCCAATAAGGGTAGTCTCTGTAGAATAATTGGGTCTAAATCCAGACTGGGAGAGGTCAAGGATGCCTTGTGATTCAAGGAAATCCATAAGCTGGGTATTAACATAACTCTCCGCAATTTAACTCATAAGCGGCAGAAGTGAGATGGGGCGATAATTAGATAGCACTTCAGCAGGTAACTGAGATTTCTTTTTAATTGGAAGCACTTGAGCGGCCTTCCAATCAAGTGGCATGACTCCTTCTCGTAAAGAAGAGTTGAGGATTTCACAAATTGCGGAGGCCAGGAGAGGTGCAAGTCGAGCGAATAAGTGTGCTGGCATCACATCAAAAGCTGATCCTGATTTTGCTCCTGTAAGCATGGCTTCCACCTGAGAGACCTGGATGGCCTTAACCCGTTAACCGCAGCGTAAAATCCGCCGCGGTGCGGGTGAAATCTTGCGCGGGCGGGGCCGAGTCAGCCAACGGACGTGCGCAGCACTACGGAGGTAGTGCTCGCGACGGCCGTTGGCCGATGCACGCATCGAAGGGTTTAAAATGTGTGAGGCCTTCCCTTGAATTTCTTAGAGTTGTGGGTCCAGAGTTAGAGGGCACAGAGTGACAGAGATTTTTTGTAAATTGATTATAGATTAAATTCATTTTATCGTCAAGATACGTAGCTATACTATCACATAGTCCTTGAGAAGGGAGAATCTACTGAGAGCAAGCCGTGGGATTGGTGAAGGAGTTGAGAATTGTATAAAGTTCTTTTGTTGAGTTTCCTGCTTGGTTGAGTTTACTTATCACATGATCTTTCCATGCTTTTTTAAAGTTTTTGTGATATGCGGTGAGGACCGCTTTAAAGTTAAACTGAGATTTACGCCAGATTTTTTCCAGGTGTTAACATCTAGATTTTTCACTGCATAACTCAGCAGTATACCAATCAGTGCTTTTTTTCAGAGTATTCCTATGTTGATGTTTCAGCGGAGCCAAAGTGTCTATGATTGTTGTGATAGCATCATTAAACACCTTAAGCTTCTTTGTGCTGTCCATATGTTCGTTAAAAACAGGGTGAACAAATTGTTTGCTGAAAAGTCATACGTAACCTAATGCCATTGTCTACGGAGGTTACTCCGATGGCATCCGTCAGTTTGGTTTCGGAGGCAACTATGGATCCTAAATGGGATCATAAAATGATCCGACGATATCAGAGGGTAAGGGGGATCAGAAAGCATGAAGGATGAATTTGTGAGAATGATGTCCAGGGTATGACCTGCCGAGTGTGTAGGACCAGAATTGATCTTCCCTAAGCCCAGGGAGGCCATATCGGCCAGGAAGTTGACAGCATCCGTGTTCTCACTATCTTCACTATGAATATTAAAATCCCCTAGCAGTAAAAAATGTTTGGAGGTAGTAGTGTGAGGGGCAATGTTCTCCATTATTTTTAGATTGAAATCTTTAAGTGGCCGAGGGGGCTGGTAAATAAGAGCTCCCTTTAGAGTTTCCTGCACTTCCAACATACTGCCCGATGTGTCTTCAATAATTGAAACTTTCACCACATCTTTGTATATAATGGCCACCCCTCCGCCCACTTTCCCTTCTCTATCAAGTCTGAGAATCCGATAATTCTCAGGAAGGGCCAGGGCAATATCTGGCATTGAGGTGGGTTTAAGCCAAGTTTCTGTTAGGAAACCTGAATCTGGAGAGTCCGAGTTCACCAGATCCCAGAGTTCCATGGCATGTTTAGGTAGTGAGCGAACCCCTTCCAAATGCACAACCGATTGGAGGTGTGGGGTCTAACTAGACTGTGGGACCCCTCACTTACCCCTGCCAATCTCTCACTCCTACTATTATTGTCCTGTATAACAGGTAAGATATGTGGAGCATCACAACTATGCAAGTGGCAGTACAAGCAGGCAACGGGACCTTCTAGATTAGCAAATGTAGAGGCATATGGGCAAGATATAACACCGTCTCTCACCTGCAGAAGTTGAGAGGATGTATAAGATTGCCTAAATACACATTCTGAGGACAAACAAGCAGGGTCCCTGGCTCCTGGCGACGTCCCAGCGCGCTTGCCTGAGGCATGCCAGCGGTACGCCCGCTGCGCACCCCTGCTGTGTGCCGGCGCCATTCCCAGTTTAAGTATGTGCAGAAGGTCAGCTCAAGAAAACAACTAGAGCGTCACCTCTCCGTAATGGGCCCCGTAATGGCCACAAACAGAAGTGCGCTATGGCTACAGCCTATCTAGTCTTCCCTCCACTCAAACAGCCCAACAAGCTGCGGTGGACTGGGGAGGAGCGGTCCCAAAAGGCCGGTGAGCTAAGCTGTGCTAACTGTACACGTTAAGAGCAATTAAAAAATATAAAACCACCAGTGGAATCGCAGTAGAATTAAAGTAAAAGATAGCAATTTGTACAAGATTAAGTGCAAACAGCAATGTGCAAAGCTGGTTACCGAAAACTTTCCCCCAGCAAAGATCTGATCACAACAAGCTTCCGATACCTTTCAATCACGGGCGCGTCGGCGCCATTCCCAGTTTAATTATGTGCAGAAGGTCAGCCCAAGAAAACAACTAGAGCGTCACCTCTCCGTAATGGCCGCCGTAATGGCCACATACAGAAGTGCGCTAAAGCTACAGCCTATCCGGTTTTCCCTACACTCAAACAGCCCAGCAAGTTGCGGTGGAACAGGGAGGAGCTGTCCCAAAAGGCCGGTGAGCTAAGCTGTGCTAACTGTACACGTTAAAAGCAATTACAAAATGTAAAACCAGCAGTGGAATTTACGGAGGATGGAAAAGAAATACAAGGCACCTGATTCTGCTCCAGCATGTTTAATTGCCCATCTTCGTCCGGATTCAGTTATAATGCAGGCTGGCCAGAGGCGTTCCAGGAATCCGCAATCTCCTTGTTCGGTGCCTCCAGACAGGGAAGGCAAACGCCTTGACAGCATCGCTACTATGGCGGCTACTGCTATCAAGGCCTCTAACGCCTCAGCAATTCTGGGAAGGTATGACCATCAGTTATGGTCAGATCTGGCTTCTCTTCTCGAATCCCTTCCTGAGGATAAAAAGAAAGAAGCGAAAGACCTCCTGCAGGAGGGTACTAGAGCGTCTTCGGAGGTGATTGACTCTGCAATGGATTTGTTTTCTATTGCTTTCAGGCAAATGGCAGGTGCCGCAGTCCTTCATAGACAGGGCTGGCTTAGGGCGACGTCTTTCCGCCCTAAAGTTCAATCGAAGGTTCTGGACATGCCCTTCGATGGGGAAAATCTTTTTGGAAAACATGTAGACGAAGAGCTACAGGGCATCTAAAAAGGATACTGAGACCGCATGTTCCTTGGGCATGCTGCAACAAAGGCGTTTTCAGTCCTTTTGTGAAGGTAGAGGTAGAGGTCCGTTCCAGCAAAGACCGTCTTACCAGTCATAAAGATATAAAGAGAAGACCCAACCTTCATAGACTTCAGAGACTTCTTCAGTGTTCTGCTGTAGGAAAATGGCTCTGTATATACTGTTCCCAAATAGGTACAGTGTGTACAGAGTCCACAGTCCCCAGAGGTTTGGCAGAGCCTAAAGTTAGATATAACCTTACTCGCTAAAGTGGTAGCTTGGTCGAGCAGTAAGGCAGTATCAGAGGACAGTGTAAAGCATTTGTTGTACTCACTGTCAGCAAATGGTCTCACACACTCAAGAACTGAACTCTAGGCCAATGGTTTGTATAAAAATATATGGTTGTTTTATTTTAGAACCAACAATAGGTATCAAAATATACTTTCTCAGAATGAGATGCTTTAGTTAAATACTTTGCAATAGACAATTGACTTTTGAATGCAATAGTTACAGTTTGTTGCAATAGGCAACACAATTTCAAACACAATAATACATTGAGCTCAATGTGAATTCTAAGTTAAATGCAATTGATTACTTTCAGGATTACTTTTCTAACTCCAGGACTGGATCCTAGATTCAGTCCTGTTACAGTTCTTGGAAACAGGTGAGTAAATGCGTTTTAGTTACTGTTGTGATTTTTAAGCAATATTTTGCTATTTTGAAAAGTTGACAGAAACTTTTTCTAATCAAATTACCTATGGAAGGAAATTCACTTAGCAGGTAAGTGGGGTTATGGTTACTTTTTCGGGTTCAGTGTTGGATCCTAGATCCAGCACTAGTGTACCACCTGTAAGCAGTTGATAGAATGCGTTTAGGTTATACAGGCGATTTTTTACGAATATTTGTAAGTTTCCAAAATCGACAAGAAATTTCACAGAAAAACAGTCAATGGATTCCTATGGGAGAAAGTTCAAATTACCGGTAAAGTATGTTCTTGTTACTTTTGTAATCCAGTGCTGGGCTCCTAGGCTCAGTACTGGGACATCTATCTAAAACAGGTAAGTAATTACGTTTTCACAGTTAGTACGATTTTTAAGGAATATTTGTAGTTTGCAAAAATCGACACTTAGAAGAAATTTCACAGAAAAACAGTCAATGGTTTCCTATGGAAGAAAATTGAGTTAGCGGTAAGTATGGTTTGTAATTACTTTTCAGTATCAGTGCTGGGCACCAAGATCCAGCACTGGGATCTCTCCTAATAGCAGGTGAGTATTTCCGTTTTTGTTACTCTGTTGATTTTAGGTGAATATTTTAAAGTTTAGAAACTCTACACTTAGAAGAAATTTCAAGGGAAACCAGCCAATGTTACCCTATGGAAGAAAAGTGAGTTATCGGCTTTTGGGTAAATACTCGGCTGGCAGAGTTAAGGTTCAGGGTATAGACTCAGGGGTCTCCCAGGGTCAGGTAAGTACAGTTGTTACACCCTCAGCGGCACAGGAGCAGCCGGGTGCAGAGTGAGTTCGGCCCAATGTTATCCTATGGAAGGGAGGGGGCCCTTGGTTGGTGGCTGCTTGCTAGCAGGCCACGCGGCTGTGGGAGCTGGGCTCCTGGTCACTTGCTCAGGGCAAATGGGGAAGTAGATAGGAGTAGAAGCTGCACTGCCAGGGCCACTCGGGCGGCTGGGTGCAGGGTGCTTTTGAGCCGTCGGGCGCTCAATGGATTGCAATGGAAAAGCTAAAGAACGAACAAAGGCTGCAAGCTCGGGGACGAAGATTCTTCAGGTGCGACCATCTTTTCTCTCTCTCGCTCTCGCTCTCGCTCTCTCCCTCGCTCTCTCCCTCTCCCTCTCCCTCGCTCTCTCCCTCTCCCTCTCCCCTCTCCCTCTCCCCTCTCCCTCTCCCTCTCTCCTTCTCCCAACATAAAGCTAGCCCTGGGCGGGGAACTCTGCTCTGTTCGCAGAGTTTTCTGCACTCCCTGCTTCATGGAGCTTGCTAAGTGCAGAAAACTCTGGTCCACGTAGTGTAGCTGAGTTTTTTCCGCCACTCACGAACGGTAAGTTCGCGAACTGCCACTCAGGTAGAATTTCTACCCAGGAAGACCAGCGCGAACGGCACTCCGCAGAGGTTTTATTGTCACTTTGCGGAGTTCCACGTAGCTGAACTCCGCAAACTACGCCCAGGCCTGCTTAAAGCCCTGGCTTCTTCCTTTGCATAAAGAGCTGCGGAAGGGAAATGCACAGCTATGTCCCCCCTAAATTTGCTAAAACCCTGATGCCCTCCATGAGGTCCTCACTCAAGCAAGGGGTGACTGAGTCCCAACCAGTCTTGAAAGTGTAAAATAAAATCTACCTCCTCCTGGCTACAAAGGCAAAGATTGTAGCCTCTGCCTTGGAATCAGCAGGTCTTTTACTGATGAAGAGACACCCCTCAGTACCAAACACGGTGCTGTGTGCTCTGGGATAGATATTCTGCTAGAGGAGAGAGAACTGCAAACTTTTGTTATGCCCTCAACATTTGCACCTTCATACAATGCTAAACCAGGAATGACAGTTTATATAACAATACAAGGCATGCGCAGCAAAGGAGTGCACTGTTAGCATGTGCACACACGTGTATTTGAGTGTGTTCTAATACAGGGTGCTAGAAAGGGCTGTTGTGCTCCATGGCGCATTGCAGACTCGCCAGAGGGAAGCAGAGGAACTTGAGGACTCCTATCTTCAGCTGTGAAGGAACAGGCTGCAGTCTAGTTGCTATCCCAGGCATAGGTTTGATGTGAAAGTGGCAGTCTGTGCAGTGAAGCCCAGTCCAGGATCTCAGAAGTCAGAGCTCTGGTGAAGCTAATGTGACCTGCAATGCCAGAGAGAGTCTTTCACCGTTTGGGGGAAACTCCAGGCGCAATGGTATTTTAGGGCAAAAACACTGTCACGAAACATGTGACTTTTTAATCATTTCAGGGGAAAATGGGTTGACAAACACAGACTTTTGACACTGGTTTCCTCAAACCCTCTTAGAGTGGGCAAACTTGCATCACTCCAGCAGAAGGCTAGACACTTTTGGGGTACTATGAAAGTAGATGAATATTTCCTGAGTGTCCTTTTTGACCCTATGTCTTTTTAACAAATGTATCTTAAAATGACGCTATAAAATGCGTTATTCAACCTCATTTTATAAACGTTTTCTGAGAGGGAAGACAACCTCCTTATTTGCTTTGCTTCCTAAAATTCAGCAAGGGTATTACACCCCACTACTTTCAAAGTTCACCACCCGTCACTGTCTCAAGGGAATGTTTGGAGATGCACCTCCTTAAAGAACACTCCATCACAGCGCGCTAACAATTCACAAATCAGATCTCTCTCAATCAATCAATCAATCAATCAATCACAGGTTTGTTAAGTGCAACTACTCCCCCGGAAGTGTCTCAAGGTGCCAGGGGGGGAGGGCGCGCAGCTCCTAGGCACTCGCGGTGTTTCGTCGGCCAAGTAGATCCTGAGGTCTTCCAGGGCCCACCAAGGTTCGTGCAGTTGCCGGACGCTCATGGTGATTCGTCGAAGAGCCAAGTCTTGCGGTCCTTCAGGAACTTGGAGAGAGTTGGTGTCTGGGGTAGGTGGAGAGGAAGGGTGTTCCATGCCTTGGCCGCAAGGAGGGGCCTCCTGTTCTGGTCTTCTTGATGCGCCACACCGTTGCGAGGGAAAGCTGAGCTGAGCGGAGGGATATTTGGGGTGCGTGGAACGAGAGGCGATGGTTCACGTAGGCGGGGCCGGTGTTGTGGAGGGCTTTGTGGACATGGGTGGGAAGCTTGAAAGTGATTCTCTTCTCGACGGGGAGCCAGTGTAGTGCCCACAGGTATTGGGTGATGTGGCAGTGGCATGGTAGGTTAAGGACTAGTCTGTCAGAGGCATTCTGGATGTTCTGGAGTTTGCAAGTGAGGTACTTGTTGATCTCAGCTTAGAGTGCGTTGCCATGGTCCAGTCTGCTGTTGATGAGGACGTGGGTGACGGTTTTCCTGTGTTCAATGGGAATCCAGTTGGAAGTTTTTCGTAGGAGACAGAAGGTGTGAAAACAGGAAGGAGGTGACGGCATTGATCTGGCGGTCCATTTTGAGTTCGGAGTCCAGGATGATTCCGAGGTTGCGTATGTGGTCCGTGGGTGGGGGTGGGTTCCCGAGGGCAGGTGGCCACCAGGTGTCGTTCCAGGCTTTGGTATGTGGGCCTATGATGAGTACTTCGGTTTTGTCTGTATGCAGCTGTAGGCAGCTGCTCTTCATCCACCTGGTGACAGCTTCCATTCCTTCTTGACAGTTGTGTTTGGAGATGTTGGGTTCGTTGGATAGGAAGAGGATGAGTTGTGTCCTCTGCGTACGATATGATATTGAGTCCATGTGATCTGATGATGGATGCGAGTGGGGCCAAGTAGACGTTGAACAGAGTGGGGCTGATGGAGGATCTTTGGGGGACTCCGCAGGTGATCACTGTGTGTTTCGAGATGAAAGGAGGGAGTCTGACCCACTGCGCTCTGCCGGAGAGGAATGAGCAGATCCAGTCGAGGGCTTTGTTCCGGATTCCTGCATCGTGGAGTCTGTGGGCTAGGGTGCAGTGTGAGAATGTCGAAGGCCGCGGAGAGGTCCAGGAGGATGAGGGCCACAGTCTCTCCTCTGTCGAGGAGGGAGCGGATGTCATCTATTGCGGCGATGAGGGCGGTTTCGGTGCTGTGGTTCTTCCTGAAACCTGTTTGGGAGGAGTCGAGGATGTTGTTCTCGTCGAGTTGGCTGTTGACAGCTTTTTCTATTACTTTCGCCGGGTATGGAAGTAAGGAGATTGGTCTTAAGTTTTTGAGGTCGGTTAGTATCCGGAGAGGGTTGATCTCGGAGTGTTTCCAGTCATCGGGGAGGAGGCGGTCTCGAAGGAGCAATTGATGATTCTTTGTAACTCAGGGGCGATGATGTCTGCGGCTCTGTGGTAGATGTGGTGGGGGCAGGGGTCTGTGAGGGCCCCGTAGTGGGTGGTCTTCATAGTCTTTAGGGTGTCTTCGATGCTGAGGGCGGTCCAGCAGTCAAGTGTCGGCTGTGTGGTGTAGGAAGCTGTGGGTGTGTGTTCCTAATGGAGGTTGTTGTTGTCATAGAGGGTCTTAATTTTGTGATGGAAGAAGGCGCCGAGTTTGTCTCAGAGGTCCTGAGAGGGTGGGATGTCAGTGGACTCACTGTTGGGTGAACTCTTTGATGATGCCGAAGAGTTCTTTGCTGTTGTGTACGTGGGTGGAAATTCTGTCCTGGCGTGCTTTCTTCCTTGAGTGAGGCGTCTGCAGGTTCGTCTGGATTCCCGGAGTTCGGTGGAGAACCCGCTGGCCTTCTTTGCATGAGGGTTGGAGGATTTCTTGAGGGGGGTGATGGTGTTGGCGTAATTCCGTGATCCATTTGTGTCGGGTATGGGGGCAGTGGTGGGGTCGTCGTCTAAAGTGGTGAGAGCGGAGCCGCTGAATGTGGCGGCGAGCTGGTCGTCGGAGATCTTGTTCCAAATCCTGCATTGGAGCTGGGGTGGGCATCTACGGGAGATGTTTGCTTCATAGGTGAATTGGACGCAGCGGTGGTCTGTCCATGGGAGTTCGTAGGTGTGGCTGAAGAAGATGGAGTTTCCTGCTGTGAAGATGGGGTCGAGGGTGTGTCCTACTGAGTACATTGGTCCTGGCACGATCTGATTGAGTCCGATGATGGTGAGGTTTTCCAGGAGGGAGGTGGAGTTAAGGTCTTGGCGGTTGTTGAGGTGGAAGTCGAGGTCTCCCCGCAAAGTGTAGTCGGTGGAGGTGATGGCATGTGAGGTGATGATGTTGGGGATGGAGTCAGAGGAAGGTGCTCGAGTCCAGGAGGTCTGAAGATGAGGGTGCCTCGGAGGGTGGTTGTCGGGTTAGCTTGTATCTTGAAGTGGAGGTGTTCCATTAGGTCTTTGGGCCCGTTGGTGTAGGTGCTCAGACGGAGGTTGGCCTTGTGGGCGATGGCGATGCCGCCTCCGGGGCGGGTTGGGCGGTCTTTCCGGGTGATTTGTATCCGGCGGACGTTGAGAAGGATGCACTGCAGGGTTTGGGCTGCGGTGGAGTTGTTGCTGGTCGGTGGAGGTGGGTCCTGAGTCTTGGTGAAGATGAGGGAGTGGCGGCAGTTTCGGAAGGTGAAAGGACCATGGGTGTCGAGAGATGAGGAGAGCTTGCAGTTGTTATACTTGCCGACGTTGAGTGCATGGAGAGCCGCTGAGCTGTAGCGTTGACAGGTTGGAGGACCAGGACCAGGGTTCCTAGCACTGATCGTGGACCGGTGCAGACGGGCTTGCCTTTGGCGTGCCGGCGGCGCGTCCGCACAGCGACCTCCATTAAGTAGAGGTCAGGGGAGGGCAGGACAGCTGGGAGGCAGGAGCAGGAACACGCTGGAGGGGCAGCGGGGGCAGCAGCGGCGGGAAAGCGGCAGAAGGGGCAGGACGCGGGGGAAGAGAGTAGAACGGAGTACAAATAAGTAGAAAAACCAGGGACAGTGTGATGTGAAAACAGACAAGAGAAAAAGACAATGAAAGGAAACAGGCAAGGGAAAAAAGAAAAGAAAGGAAGCAGACCAGGGAAAGAGAAAAGATAAAAAAGAGAAACAGGCAAGAGCAGTCCAGGGGCAAGGCACAGGACCTCGAACCGCGGCCAGCGGCGATCAGAGGCAGAGCACTGTCTGGGTGAGCTGCGGAGCTGTGCGCTGGGAGAGCAGGAACCCAAGGGGTTTTGCCCCTCTCTCATCATTTGTTGAACCTATGCTTGTCTGTGACCCTGGACAGCACAGCCTTTTGCCTGGGATCACGCTATGCAAACAACACATAAATTCAGACACCACATACATTCAGGCATACTTTCATACGTAAATACATACACAAGTACGTCGTGCTACTCCACATATTAACTCATTATATTTACTAACTTCCAATGGTAATTGGGGGAAAATGTCATCTGTTGAGCTGAGTCAACGTGACTTGATTTGATGGAGTGAATTTGGTAATCAGAAAAGATGTAACATGTCTACCCTCACAGGCTGCCTCAGGAAGGTGTTGATCCCCTCATTTAGGGGGCACATTGGCTTAGGAGACTCCCACACGCGCCACTCACCCCATCCTTTGGTTATACACAATCTAACACCGTAGTCGCAAGAATTCGAATGATGGCTGTAATTCCCTTGAGTGAGGGTGTATGTGCCAAACCACTTGTTCTGTCTCAGTCTGCATTAGAAACTAGCGACAGGACAGTAAGAAGAGTTTGATGGAATGTTGCGGCCTCTCTTTGTTGACAGACTAGATTGGAATAACTATTATCAGAAATTTTACAAGAAGATGCTGTGTCTTTATATCAAAGGCTCACTTTAGGTGTGTTCTCTGTTTTCTAGTTGAAACCATTGTCGCCCCCACACCGCCACAAATGAACATACATGAGGAAGAGATTCATTTCCAGGATGAGCAGCGGTCTGATGCTATTAACACGTGTGAGTATCACTAAACAGGACCTGGGAGGATATTAGAATGTTTGATGCAACTTACAACCACCTTCTCCCCCTACTCACCAACCACTGAACATTGCACAGCCAGATGTCTGTAGCGCTTTGAGTTACCCCAGCACAAATGGGTCTGCTCTCTTAAAGAGAAACCCCTCTCGCTTCCGACTATTTTTACTTTATAAACACTTTCTATCACCTTCCAGCCCTCTCTCATTATTTACTACACTGTAGTTTTATGCTCTAAAGTTGTTTTCCACTAAAAGGAGAGTCATTTTCTCAATGGTTCATTTACTTTCATGTTCTCTTCTGAACCCTTCAGATCCAGTTGTCACTGGTGTGTATTCTCTGGGTTGCGACAGTGAAGTAGGAATACGTATAAAAGAGGAGCCAGAACCCGAATGTAGAATCACAGGTAAGTGAGCACTGTTGTAACGAAGTGAAGGACTGCACTTCTTCCAGTGCTCCCAGTCCGCACCATTGAAACAATGACCTGAGGAAGGAGCTTAAAGCCTGGGCGCTCCAAGGTTGTTGTGAATGGCCTGGTGATTGGTTTTCTGTCTGAATGATTCAACGAAGACCTTCAGTGGCGCAATAACTAGTTTCAAAATAACTTGGGCTCTTCTTGCTCTTGTCCTGTGAGGTAGGAATCTTCATTCTCGCTGGATACATCACATGATATTTAAGCGATGAAGAGAATTATTCTATGACACAAAATAAATACCATCCCCCAACCACTGATTCCGCCTTCCTTTTTAACCTTGGGACCAGATCTAAGGCTTGCATGGTGCTTCTGTTTCTAAGATCCTAACTGAGGTGATACCACAGGTAGAATCATCCCCAGGGCGTACATGAATCTTTGAGGCAGTGTCATCCCAGGGTGTGTGAATTCTTCCAGCAGCCTCATCCCAGAGTATATGTGAATTGTTCCAGTAGTGTTATCCCAGGATATATGTGAATTTTTCAGACTTAATCATCCCGAGGTCAAATGTGACTTATTCAGACAGTGTCATCCTCATGTTGTATGTGAATCCTTCAGGGAATGTCATTCCAGGGTGTATGTGAATCCTTCAAGGAGTGTTATCCCAGGGTGTTTGGAATCCTTCAGGCTGTGTCATCCCCAGGTAATATGTGAATCATTCAGGCAGCGTCATCTCCAGATCATGTGTGAATCTTTCAGTACTGGTAAATGTGAATCCTTTAGGCGGTGCCATCCCAGAGTGTATGTGAATCCTTCTGGCAGCGTCATCTCCATGTCCCGTCCCAAACGGATTATCACCGGATCACACATCATGGTATACAGAGGAGCAACTTGCTCACTTGAGCACATGATTAAGACTCTTCTTGTCTGTTCACAGTAAATTGACCTCCATATCTAAACATAAATCATTGAAGGCATCTCATGATAAGACACAGAAACATCCAGGCACAATTTGTTATCTCCACTCATGTTCATCTTTGTTTGAAATTTCAATATGATTTCTTGAATAATTTCTTCCATAATGACCACTGCTGCAGCCCATGTTTTATGGACCACCCGATTTTTCAAGGCTGCACCAGTTACAGGTACCAGATTGTAACTGCTCAGGACATTAAATCTTGTATCCTCTGTACACGTATTACTATGTAATACACAGTTACCAGTTCCGGTCCCACCAAAATTTATTGGGGCCGATTCACCGAACTAATCTGAGGCAAAATCCTAAACGTACTACTTTTGGTATTTACAGAAGGCACTTACGATTTTTGGTATTCACAGAATGCACTTACGACTCTTAACTTTACGTCGGGCTGGAATTTCCGCACCTGGACCGTACTCTCCGCACCCAGACCGTAGTCTCAGCACCCGGACCGTACTCTCAGCTCCCGGACCCTACTCTCAGCTCCCGGACCATACTCTCAGCTCCCGGACCATACTCTCCGCACCCGGACAGTACTCTCCAGCTAGGGCTGTACTCTCCAGCTCGAGCCGTAATCTCCGGCTGGGGCCGGATAAAGTGTAATCGATGGGCCAGAGTGCAATATTTACAATAAGGAACATTAGGAACGTGTGATAAATGGTGGAGGAGGTCATGAAAAACAGTTTGGGCAAGGAAAAGGATACGGCCAGACACTACATCATAACCCAGAGAGGTTTTCTCCTTTGCATCATGGTACATGCAGAGCACAATTTGCGCTCTCCTCAGTGTTGACTGGAGTGTCAACACTACAGTCAATGCGCCCTTAGTGAGAAAACTTTTCTGGGTTATGATGTAGTGTCTGGCCGTACCCTTTTCCCTGCTTAAACAGTTTTTCTGCCTTCTGTGAATACCAAAAGTAGTAAGTTTAGGATTTTGTCTCAGATTAGTTATGTGAATCGGCCCCAATGTTATTAAGAATGAACAATTAATGAAATTATTCAAAATTAGAAATATTTGTTGCAATAAAATTTTTAAATGATTTCCTTGTTCCATTGTTAGATAAGACGTTATGACTCTTGCCCAGAATTACAGATAGAAATTAGGATCTATCAATATTTCCCATTGCATATTTTTGTGTGTATCTCAGATATCCAGTGCGGCACAATCTGTGAAAAGTGATAGCATTTATCAAAGCTGGGAGCTCGATCAAATGTATGAATCCAAGGAGGTTCTTAAGCGGATCTGTGTTTAAAGGTTCATCAAAACAATAACTAGTTATACTAAACATTAACAATGCATATGTATAAATGAAAAAAATGTACAGGCGAGCTCACCTAGGTTTGAGTCCACACAAATTTGTTATCTTTCCATTCAGTAGTGTCCAATTTGAATGTCAAAATACATGAACTCCTGAGTTCAATTACTTTGTCAAGGATGTAAGCTTAGGGTACCTTGAGAAGTACTATATATGTCCTACTGAGATAGCCTTGCCTCTTAAAACCTTTTTTCTGCTTCATCTCTGTGGTCATAAATCGTACTGTTCCCCAATATTCAACTAAATATCTCATTATTATTACCACCATTCACACAATGCTTGCGATACGGCTGAAAAAAATAGGCTCACACAAAAACTCAAATTACAAAACCCTGGTGGAATCCTAATAAATTGTTGTTCCACCTTCATTTTTTCCTCATCATAGCACATCATCTAACTGGATATATACATTCGAAAAATATTATTGATTGCATTGGATGGGCAAGACTTTAGATTAGATCTAAATAAAGCCTTATTGTTACTTTGGGACATTTTTTTGTTTCTTCCTGAAGAGCTTGATATCAGTGACCAATCTATCCGTGATGTATATAAAGAAGCAAAATTGCATTTGGAACGCAGCTTTGCCGAATAGGAGATATTGTCTTGTCAAGACACAAATTTTATACTCGCCAACAAAAGTCAGGAGAGTCAATGGATGACTTTGTGTCAAGTTTGCGTGAACTTTCTCTCAAGTGTCCTTTTGCCCAAATGAGAGAAGAACTCATTTGGGACCAGTCGATTGTTCAATGTAGTAGCAAAAGGACACAAGAGAGATTATGGGCAGCAAAGAATCCATCGCTGAAGGATGCACTCAGCATAGCAAAGTAGAAGAAGAATCGTAATCATATATGAGGGGAATGTGTAATGGCGAGGGGTGGAGATGAGGTATCTGTGGTGTTCAAAAAAGATCTCCATGAGACCACTGGTGTCATCAATTCAAACAACAAAATATGTAACAAGTTTCAGAAAGGGGGGAAGTGGCTAATTAAATACCTCAGTTTGTTATAGGTGTGGGAGTGCTTTCCATTCTGGAGACTTGAAGTCTTGTTATGCTGTCAATAGGGAGTGCAAGAAATGTGGTCGCAAGGCCCACTTAGCCTGCATGTGTAAAGAAACCAACAAGTCACTTCTAGCTGTCACAGAGAAACGAAGAGATGACAGTCAGGAAGATTGTGTATTAATCTTGTATCAGGAAGGAGATAATGAAGGGAGAAAAGTCAGACCAAAAGCAATGCGTTCGATGCATGTGAGCTGTAGATTACATGCTTTGCATATGCCTGCCATCTAGTGTTTGGTCCAGATGTTTGCACTTTGTTTTTCTTCAAAGAAGTCTTTTACAGCCACGAGGTAAGTGACTCCTTCTTTCAGTGATAGTGCACATGGGCATCGACTTCATTGTTAGATTGTTTTTTTCCGCCATGGGGTGAGGACGTGAGATTCTGCGCTCCAGTTCGACACAGTTTCTCGGGTTCCCCTTAGTGCGCAATCCACTACCCTCAACGGTATTGTTTCTCAATCGTGTTTCCTATTCTCTGCGTATCGTATTGGTTCAAAGTCTTCAATCGGAAAATTCGTGTGGGGCTGTTGGGCCTAACCACGTCGGGTCAGCTCGCAGTGGATGGAACGGACTCTATTCAAATTCTGTCCCGGGTGTCACGCTAAGTATCCGCACACCGACTTGCACGAAGTGTGCAACTTGTGTCTAGCCCCCGAACACAACGAACAGGACTGCGACGCGTGCCAATCTTTTCGATCCAAGAAGACGCTCCATGACCGTCGGGCTCCACATCACGAATGCACCAACGGAGCGGCTCCGCACCGGATATCTTCGGAGAAGATTCCGACCATGAAGTCTTCGACGCACAAGGAGCCGAGGAAGAGGAGGAACACATTTCCATGTCCGAAGCCGACTCCGACATGGAAGAAGATGTTCCGCTGGGTCAGCGTACAGTGAGTACTGATACTCCCCTGCCGCAAAATATGCCGGAGAAAAAGGCTTCAGGCCCTCCTCGGGCAAAGGTCAGCACCGAGATCAGGTTTCGAACGCCCGCCTTCCGGCTCGGCACCAAAACACACATCAAAGCCTTTCGGCTCGGGATCGAGTCGGCCTCATTCGGGCACTGAACCGAAACCTTCAGCACAGAAATCCAAGCACGTCATCGTGACCATCCCTTCGGCACCAAAATCTAAATCTTTGGATCCGAAACCTTCGGCACCGAAAATTCCGGCGGCGAAAGACAAAACAGCTCCTCCCCCATCCAAGGAGCTTCGTTTCGATGTCCCGCCTTCCAATATGGACCTGAAACAGAAAGAACTAGTGATTTAATCCAAAACAACTGGACATATTCACGTAAAACTGCCAGTTAAACGGAAGCCAGAGATGAAGGAAGCTTACCACGTTCCACTTAAAAAGAAAAATGTTGGTACTAATCCTTTGTTGTGCAGATTTAGATTCCATATATAGGTTTCCCGATTTATGCCCTTATATAAGTACAATTCACATTGCCCTTATTTGAACATAGAAATCCGGCCCTTATTTAGACATTGTCCGTACAAACCAAATACAGGCATGGCCACCTACATCCGTCCATCCACGTCACAACGAATTCTTGGAAAACCAGACCCGTAAGCCTTTAGGAGTTTCCCTCAGCTGAATATTGATTTCTCCAAGAAATCATTAAGTATGCATGAACATCTATTCCTTAGGGGTTCATTCATGACGTTCCTCTGCCCGACTTTTACGTCAATACTGGCATTCCTGGACACCTTCAAGGTATAAATATACCAGCACTTACCCTGGCAAAATGCGGTTCCCGGAGTATTCGAACCAACCCAGACTACGCGGTTCGCCACGGCAAGTTCGGAAGGAGATTGAGTTCTAGCCTGATGCACTGACCTGACGCTGCCATCCTCCTCGCAGAGAATCCAGCATGTAGGAATCGCTATAATAATAGCGATTCCTACACATTCCTTATTTGCGACTCGTAAATTGCGAGTCGCAAATAAGGTCTGGCTTCCCATTCATTCCTATGGGCCTACAGGCCCATAGGAATCAATGGGAAAATGCGAGCGCAATTTGCGAGTACCAATAGGTACTCGCAAATTGCGCATGCAATTTCAAGGGAGCAAGAGTGTCAAAAGGGCACCCTGTTGCACCCCTGAAATTGATCCGTGCACATATGTTGTTCACACACATGTCCCAAGGACATGTGTGTGTGTAACCTACAACTTTGAAAAATGCACTTTAGTGCATTTTTCAAAGTTTTCGCTATTTACCATATGGTATGATTCCACGGTAAATAGCGGGCCCAAACCTCACCCAAAAACCTAGCGCACTGGTCCTATTTTAAAATCTATGATGAACACTCTATCTCGAGAATTCTTGCCTGCTTAAACCCGAAAAATCACTTCAATGATCCTCTCCTCTCTAACTGCCTAGCTGCCACCTCTCAGGCTATCATCCCTTCCTGGACCTCAATAATCAACGCCTCCCTCCTACAGGGCTCAATTCCTGATTCGCTCAAGGCTGGCCAAGGTGTCCCCATCCTAAAAAAAACCACGCTGGACCCTGCTTCCGCTGAGAACTATAGACCCATATCCAACATCCCACTCCTAGCCAAAGTTCTGGAAAAATGTGTGCAACAGCAGCTGAGCCTACGCATCAATAATTTCCACCTGCTAGGTGACTTCCAATCCGGGTTCAGACCTGGATGCAGCACGGAAACCACCCTCCTCCACATTGTGGATGATGCCCTCCAAGCCCTCGACCAACGCAAAACCTGTCTCCTAATCCTCCTAGACCTTTCCTCTGCCTTCGATACGGTTAACCACGAATTTCTCCTTGAACGCCTCAAACTCAGGATGGGGTTGGATGGCACCGTCCTTGAATGGTTTAGATCCTTCCTCCAAAACCGCTCACAGAGAGTCCTCATCAACGGTAATCTATCCGCCCCCTCTCCGGTTACGGTTGGAGTCCCCCAAGGATCAACCCTTTCCCCTACCCTCTTTATCCTTTACCTTGAACCTCTCACTGAGGTGCTACGTGCCGCCAATATCTCCTACCTTATGTGTGCCGACAATACACAGCTCTACGTAAAAATCTCTTCCCCTGAGGACATTTTCTCCCTGAACGAGGCCCTGAAGCTGACAGTCCATTGGCTCACCGCCAACCAGCTTAAACTCAACGCAAATAAGACTGAATTTCTTCTGATCTCCCCACCCAAACCCAATCCAGACATCCAGGAATGGATCAATACCATTACAGCACTGAACTGCCCTCCTATTATTGTTGACTTGGCGAAATCCCTTGAAATAACCCTTGACGGCAGCCTGAACATGCGTGGCCATATTAACTCGATGGCCAAAACGGCTAGATTCCACCTGAGTTACCTAAAAAACCTTAAACCCTTCCTCGATGTGTCCGACCTTAAAACGGCAATCCAGGCACTAGTCATTTCCAGACTAGAATATGGATACTCTACTCTCGCAGGGCTACCCAAGAACTCTCTGGCCCCATTGAAAGCCTGCCTCAACACCGCCGCCATACTCCTAACTGGCTTAAAGAAATTCGACCACATCTCTCTCCACCTCAAAGTTCGGAACTGGCTTCCCCTAGAGGCCAGAATCTAATTTAAACTGGCCTGCATTACTCACAAAGCTCTTTACTACAATTCCCCTACATTCCTCGCACAAAAACTTGTGATATCCGGAGGAGCCAGAAACTCCCGATCTGCCAAAGACTTGTTGCTGCAACCAGCACGCTTCCGGAAGAAAAAAACCTACAATCGGGCCTTCTCCGGGACAGCGTCAAGAATTTGGAACTCTCTCCCACCTGCCATCAGAAGACTTCCGTCCTTGGCACACTTTAAGAAGGAGACCAAAACCCTTTTAATGGGCAAATACCTCATCTAATGAATACATTACAATCACCTCAGCGACATGTTCCACCCTCCACCTCGGAATTATCCACGGCTTCTATGGATGATACCTATTCCTGCACTCCTGGCAATTACCCCAAGAGTTGAGATTACGCGCCTTCTCGTATAATGTATCTACCTGTTTTAATTTTCATCCCACATGTAGCTGGGACTTTAGACTGCGTGCTTTTCTTGTATAATGTATCCCCTATTTTACCCAATGGATCCCTCCCGTCCTAACTCTTTGTATGCCACCCTTAATCCTGTAAAGCGCTCTGATACCCTCACGGGTCTGGTTCGCGCTCTATAAAACTATAAAATAAATAAATAAAATAAATAAATAGCATAATCACTATTTCTAAAGACATCTTGCATTGCATTTAAGGAATCGCAATTTGCGATTTCTTAAATTGTGAGTGGCAAGGTGTGTCATGCATCGCAAAAGCTATTTTTGCGATCGCAAACGGCCGATTTTTGCGAATTGCAACGTTTGCGATCGCAAAAAGCTTTGATGCATGTGCCTGAATGATCCTGATCTATACCCTTCAAAACCCTCTCCACCAGAGGACAATGTAGGGTACATAGAGTTACTCAATAGGGCTGCCGAATACCATGGGGTCCAACTTCACAAAGAGGCCCTTGAAGAGGATTTTTTCTTTGAGACCGTAAGTCCTTCTCAAAGAACACCACACACTGCCCATGCTCAAGGGTATGCTCAAACACGCAGCTGACATTTTTAAGGACCCCGTGCGTGCGAAGACTGCAACACCCAGACTATACAAGAAATATAAGCCTGCACCTACTGACCCAATATACATCAATAGTCAAGTGGTCTCTAGCACTCGCAAAAGAGCAAATTCTCTAACCCCTGGAGATGCCCCTCCTCCTGATAAAGAATCCAAACTTATAGATGCCTCTAGTAAGATAGTAGCTGCACAGCACGTTATGGCAAGGCTCCATAAGACGAGCTGAAAAAATGCTTCATTTTTTGCAAGACGAACATAAAAATAAAGCGAATGATTTAATTCGGGAAGGAAAGCTCATTTCTAATACATCCATTCGATGTGCTTTAGATGCAGGTGATACTGCAGATCGCACAGTTAACACTAGCGTTCTTTTAAGAAGACACACATAGCTCAGAATTTCAGGGTTTAAACCCGAAGTCCAAGCTTCCATTTTAAATCTACCCTTTGATAAGGAACACCTTTTCGGACCTGTAGTAGTTACTTCTTTAGAAAAAATGAAGAAGGATACAGAGTTGGCAAAATCCATGGGGGCTCTGCAGTTCCCTTCCAATCGGGGCTCCTTTTGCCGCTCCTTTTACATGGGGGGCTCAAAGAACATATCCTTGGACAATACCTCTACCTCCTACAGGGGTAACAATCAGTCACCCTCTTCTCAAGGCTACCATTAGAGGAGGATTTCGAGGCAATAACGGCAAGGGAAGAGGTAAAGGTAACTCAAGACGTACTTCCCTTGCTGCCAACAGTGACTTGACTCCTCTACCCCCCGATCATACCACACCTGTCGGGGGACGTCTTTCTCAATTTCTACCCGTCTGGAATACCATAACTGCAGACAAATGGTTTCTACAAATTATCCCATCTGGTTTCTGCCTGAAGCTTACCGACAATCCCCTAAACACTGCCAAAGGTCACACAAATTGTCACAAGAGCATTTTAACCTTCTCAAACAAGAAGTTCTCTCTCTATTGCAGAAAGAAGCTATAGAGCCAGTCCCATTACAGTATCAAGGGGCCGGCGTATACTCCCTAAACTTTCTCATACCCAAAAAGGACAGCTCTCTCAGGCCTTTACTAGACCTCAGTGGCCTAAATCTGTATATCCAATCTGACCGTTTTCACATGGTAACATTCCAACAAGTGCACCCACTCCTTCAGCAATGCGATTTTCTGTCTACTTTAGACTTAAAGGACGTATAATTCCATATTCCAATACATTCCGCTCATCGCAAATATCTCAGGTTTGTGGTAGCAGGACAACATTACCAGTTCAAAGTGCTCCCTTTCGGAGTCACCACTGTTCCCAGAGTATTTACCAAATGCCTGGCAATAGTCGCAGCTCATCTGCGAAGACAACATATTCAAGTCTTCCCATATTTAGACGACTGGCTCATCAAACCCAGTTCACAAGCAACACACTCACAGAACAGTACAGCTGCTCCACGATGTCGGATTCACAGTAAATCTGTCCAAGTCCCATCTCTAACCCTCCAACATGCAAACATACTTGGGAGCCACTCTCGATACACAAAAAAGCTTTTGCCTGTCCCAATCCAGCCAGAATCCGCAACATTCAGGCTCTAATTTCCCAGTTCCAGCCGCACCACTCATTGCCAGCTTGGGTATTCATGCCGTTACTGGGAATGATGGCGTCTTGCATCTTAATAGTTCCCTATGCAAGACTTCAAATGCGTCCCCTTCAGGAATGCTTAGCACGTCAGTGGAATCAGTCTCAGGGTCAATTATCAGATCTAGTGTTGGTGGACGGCTGCACTTATCTATCGCTATCTGCAGTGGTGAAATCTTCAAAACCTTTCCAAAGGGCGGCCCTTCACCGACCCAGTTGCACAGATGGTGCTAACAGCAGACGCATCGCTCACTGGTTGGGGAGCTCATTTACAAACTCACGCAATTCAGGGCAAGTGAAGTCAGCAGCGAAAGCAACTTCACTCTTCCCTCTTTAGGCCTTCTCTAAGCGCCAGGACACCTTTTGGTAACAGTTGCGCTCTATAAATGCCCTCAACATAACATAGCATAAATCATATTGAGTTCTTAGCAATATTTCTAGCGCTCAAAGCCTTTCAAACTCACCTCGTAGGTAAAACTGTTACGCACCGACAACATGACAGCCATGTATTATATACAGAAACAGGGAGGGACAGACTCTCTACAACTGTCAGACCTTGCACAGGCCATTTGGAGGTGGGCCATACATCACAAAATCTATCTCCTAGCAGGAGTGAACAATCAGATAGCAGATCTGCTCAGCAGGTAGAGACACCAGATTCACGAGTGGGAACTCCACCCTCATGTTCTCCTCCCGTTCTTTCAGATGTGGATCTGTTCGCCACACACCAAAATGCAAAATGTCCACACCCATTGTCTAAAGGCAATGCACTATGGATGAACTGGTCAGGGATATTTGCCTACGCTTTTCCACCTCTACCACTCATTCCACTAGTGGTTCGGAGGCTCAGGCAAACGTACCCCATACTCATCCAAGTAGCTCCCACATAGGCCCCTCAACATTGGTTCACCACCCTGTTGGAGCTCTCAGTAGTTCCTCATCAAAAACTACATCTCCCATTCAATCTCCACATCCAATCTCCTCACACAGAGCCGTGGAGAAATAAGACACCCAGATCCCAGACATCTCAACCTAGCGATCTGGCACCTGAAGTCATAGAGTTTGGCTATCTCAATCTTCCGCCAGACAGTATGAACATTATTAAAGAAGCTAGACGACCTACTACAAGAGCTTGCTATGCAGCAAAATGGAAGCTGTTTGTTATTTATTGCAATAACAACCATATTAACCCGCTTCATGCTTCAGTTCAAAATATGATTTGCTATGTACTGCATTTACAACGTTCAAATTTAGCTTACACAGCTATACGCTTACATCTCGCTGCAATAGCCGCATACCTTCAGAATGGACAACATCTGTCTCTTTTCAGAGTGCCTGTTATTAAGGCCTTTATGGAAGGACTCAAAAGAGTTATTCCCCCACGACTTCCACCTGCCGCAGTGTGGAACCCCAATATTGTTCTTATTAGACTTATGGGTCCACCCTTTGAGCCATTGCATAAATGTGAGCTGCAATTTCTCACTTGGAAAGTTGCTGTCCTCATTGCTATCACATCACTGAGGAGAGCAGGTGAGCTTCAGACACTAACCATAGATGAACCCTTTTTACAAGTTAACCAAAACAAAGTGCTTCTTTTTACTAACCCTACATTTCTACCCAAGGTAATTTCTGCCTTCCACATCAACCAATCTGTTGAGTTGCCTGTGTACTTTCCTCAACCAGATTCTGTGGCAGAACGTGCTCTACACACCTTAGATGTTAAACGAGCATTACTCTAAACAACTCTTTGTTGCTTTTGCTCCACCTCACAAAGGCAATCCCATTTCTAAATCAGGTATTGCACGGTGGATAGTCAAATGTATTCAGACACGCTATGCAAAAGCAAAAAGCACTTTAATAATTCCCCCTAGAGTGCATTCCACTCGCAAATTGGGGATTCTATGGCTTTCTTAGGAAATATTCCCATAACTCACATCTGTACACCTCACACATTCACAGCACACTATTGTGTAGATGTGGTAGCAAAACAACAAGCTAATGTAGGCCAGGCAGTTCTTCTTACACTCTTTCAAAGCACTGCAACAGCTACAGGTTAGCCACCGCTTTGGGAGATTACTGCTGTATAGTCTATGCAAAGCATGTGATCTACAGCTCACAAGCCTCGAACGGAAAATGCCCAGTAAGCATCTGTTCTTGGCATGTAGAGCTGTAGTTTCACATGCGCCCGCTTGCCTCCCCGGGTACCTTTACCTGTTGCAGTAATCTTTCTTAGATACATACACATGGACATCTCTATTCTACTCATACTAACTCCATTCTCACCCTCTGCGGGAACACAATCTAACAATGGAGTTGATGCCCATGCACACTATCACCGAAAGGAGGAGTCACCTACCTCGTGACTGGAAAATAATTCTTCGAAGAAAAACGAAGTGCAAACATCCAGACCCAACACTAGATGGCAGACTTATGCAAAGCATGTGAATCTGCAGCTCTATATGCCAAGAATAGATAGATGCATACTGGGTAAGTAGTATTTTCCTTTCTGATTAAACAGGGATGTCGAATTGATGGTAGATTTGAGATCATTTGTATGCCATCATTCTGAAGAGTATGTTCAAGAAGAAATGGACGCATGTGGTGTTAATGGCCAAGGACATTTGTCCGAGGGGATATCAGGGAGAGAGTTGATATTGTGGCTTATTTCCAAGCCTCAATTAAGTTTTGGACAACAGAAATCGAAGGGAAAGAGTATGTTGCTGAGAATAGACCCCCGATACTGGATTGGGTGCATCAATATGATTTACACATTATCAATCTGCATGCTCCCAATCAGATTACGGTAGTAGATGATATTGGTATCGATGATGTGCTTGCTGATGTGAGAGAGGTATTTAGTGAAGAGTTAGGTCAATTGCTGAATATGTTCACAAAATCATCATGAAACAAGGTGCTGTTCCATTAAAACACAGGTTGAGGAGGGTGCCTGTGGTGGTCAGGAGTGAAGCGAAGAAAATATCGGATAGAGACATCTAGCCACAGATTCCATACTTTTGAATCCTTTCCCAGGCGCGAGTCCGGATCCGGAACTTTTTTCCACAGCACGTCCGCGTGTTGGAAGAGGGCACCGCACGACTCAGTATCGACGTCATCAACCAATACGCAATGTGATGTCGACGGAGTACATATAACCCCCTCACTGATGCGCTGACGTCAGTTCTTTCTTTTCCACGCTTGCAACGCGGATCCGGACCAGATAGGGAGCCTTATTTCGGCCCATCTCCACATTTTGTTTGACAAATAGTGTGCTTTTTAGTTCTCGCCTGAGCCAGCGCATGCGCTGTTCTGCGAGACATTTAGTAAGTGGGGGTTTCGAAGAGCTACCACACGCTTTTGCTGGCCTCGCGCTTGTGTGCCCGTGCACGCGCGCAGCCGCCCGCTTTAAGCGCCCGAGGGGCTATCTGGAGCGCGATTACTTTCACTTTTGCCGCACCACTCACGTGCTTGCCGTCGCGTGGGCGCACCCCTGCTTTCACTTTTGCAGTCGCGCGCTCGCGCACCACTCGCGTCAGTCTCCCGCACAGTTAGGCCCGGGCACAGCAGCACCATGGACCCCAATCTGCAGCCGCTGAGCTCCACGCTGCTCAGGAAGAACCAGTGCTATGAAGTCACCTTGGACCCGGGGAGCCAGCAGTTGTCCTGGAGGGACTGGCAGCCCAAACGCAACAAAGCCGGTTAGTGCAGGAGTCCTTTAAGCTGGCGAAGTGACCCAAGACGATTGCTCTGCTGTTTACCCCTGCTGCAGCCTTTGTACCCCTGCTGCATGCCGTATCGTTTATGTAATTCATGTTCTCTGAAGTCCTTATATAATGAAACTGGTTCTATTGTTTAGCGCTCCGACACCTTCGGGTAAAGTACGCGCGCTATATAAAAATGCATACATAAATAAGTAAATCAATTGTACCGTGCCGTGCCATGAGTGTGTGCTCGTGATACCACACGCTCTGTGTGCCCCAGCCTCGCTACTGGCTCCTCTGCCTGTGCACCCGAGTGGCCTGTGCCTGTATGCCCGAGCCTGTGTGCTCCAGTCTGAGTGGTCAGTTCTCCCCAGCTAGTATGCATGCTTCTTGTGCGACAGGCGGCGTGACCATCTGCACAGAGTAATTGGTGCCCCAGACAAGGCTACAGGCCCTGTATTGAAACCTTTGTGCACTGATTGCCATACACTGTGCCTTCTGTATACTAACCCATGCTCCCTGTGGTCCAGTCGTGGTGTGTGATGTCAAAGGATATACATCCCAAATGTCAACGTATGCCCCCTGCTACGCGCGTCAGAATGCGAGCCTCCGTGTTCCCCAGACTGTGCACCTCTTTAGGAGTGTCAGATGAAGCTCTTGATTGTGGGCACAAATATCCCAAAATTGTGCATAACCAATGATATAGACAATATGCACCGAGTACCCGTCTGCGTGGAACTATGATCTGGTTTAAATGTACGAGGCCCAATTATGTACCAGAGTATCCATTTTCAACTTATGGTTCCTGTTAGACCTGGCACCTTGGCGTGAGTCTCCCTTCCACTTTTTGTCGCTGTGCCTCATGTGTTTTTATGGTGTTGGCCGCTCAGCACACTGTTCCACTGCCAACCAGTGCCACAGTGCAAGTGCTCCCTATGTAAAACGTATATGTTGGTTGGATTCCATGATTGGCTTATTTGGTTTACTGTCAGACCCCAGTAAAGTGCACCAGGAGTGCCAGGGCGTGTAAATACGAATGCCGCTGGTGGGCTTGCAGCACTGGTTGTGCCACCCACAGAAGCGGCCTGGTAAAATGTGTCTAGGTCTGCCATTGCAGAACCTGCTTGCAGTCTGGTACTGTCATGCTGACTGGCAAGTGCACCCACTTGCCAGTCCCTAAACCTTCCCTTAACTTCATGTTAGTCACCCCTATGGTAGGCCCAAGGGCAGGGTGCAATGTAGCATAAGGTAGGACAAGCCCTGATGTGTGTGGCATGTCCTAATAGTGAATTACAGCCTTTTTCGTTTTCACTATTGTAAGGCTACCCTGTTCTCATAGGCCAGAATGGGCGGTTAAGATTGTTACATCCTATGATCCTAACCGACCCAGGGAACATGGTAGAAGATCGAGTTTAGTATGCCTGAACTCAGAATAATAAGGTACATCTTTTCGTAAGGTTTATTTTAATATCCTGGGTTTGCAAATGCCACTTTTAGGAAGTTGGCCTTTGCTTGCCTAACCATTTCAGCCCGCCTCTGCGTGATATGTATCTGCTGTCTGGCTTGTGTGAGTGACAGGGCTGGGGAAACCCAGATGGGCAGGGCTAGGTAGCCTGGTGGTGAATAGAAAGATTGACCTGTAGATGGGTGGGAGGAGTACACCTGGACTCTGAATAGGGCTGTGCTCTGCCACCACAATGCTGGCTCCGCCCCCTGTGGAGCGTCTGATGGCTCTGCCCTGCACCCTGAAAGAAGAAGCCTGCATCGCATCAACAAAGTGCTCCAGAACTGGACTGAACTAGGCAAGGGCCCCCCTGGCCTGGAAGAACAAAAGAAATGGTGTATAAAAGAAGGAGCCCTGCTCCTAAGACGTTAGATCCGCTTTGAACCAAGAAGAATCTCTGCCTGAGGAGGAGGCGCCAGGAAAGCTGTACGGAGGAAGACTGTCCCTATCCTGGGGGACTGGCCTGCAGTGGTGACCTTGCTGCCAAAGGAGAGAAGAAGAACCCTTTACTAAAGACTTGCTCCATTTTTATTTCAAAAACCTTGTGCTTTCAAAAACGATCTCCAAGGGTCTGGAAACGAGCTTGCCCCCTGAACTGAGCCCCAGGACCATTGGGCTCATCCTGACCTTCACCCGCCTACCGCTGGACTGTGGTGTTCCTTCCCTCGCCGGAGCCGTGACCTTAGTGCTCATCAGCCCCTCCATGGGCCGTGACCGGGCTGCTTGGCCGCCCCTGCCTTGAGAAGAGCCTCGCTCGATCCGAGCCGCTCTCTCTACGGCGTGCTGGGCTGCCCCCGTCACCTCGCCCGCTGGAGGCCCGCTGCGCACCTTCACCCCTCCCGCCAGAATCGGCACTGTGAGCATCCCAAAAGCCTTGGACGGCCCGAACGTGGAGAACGTACCCGGCTGCCCCGCTCTGCTCACCTGCCCAACCTGAACACACCACTCCCCCTGTAAGCCTGAAGGACCAGATCCCCCCGTAAAGCTTGGGAGCCCCGGACGCCGCCTCGCCCTTCTGAAGAGCCGCTGGACGCCCCACACCCGCCTTTACAAAGAAACGAGGTACTGTGTCACACGAACTCGACCGCGAGCTCGCATCGGATCCAGGGTCCGCAACGTTTGTTTTTCCTGTCGTCCTACGCGCTCCACCAGGTCGCAGTCTCAGCTCGAAGCGCGCCGAGACCCACAGTTCACCTGGTTGCCCGCACTAAAAGAACTTTCCTCAATACTAAGATATTGTGGCCCAACCTTTCACACGTTACTGGGTCTTGTATTAAGTCTGCATAAAAGATAGAGATATAAAAGCCTTATTTTTATATAAAACCTGCCTGGTGTCCGTTTGTGGTGCATGCGATGTATTTGCTGTGTGTATAATTACAAATGCTTAACTGTGTACGCCCGGAAGTTTAGCCTTCATTGCTCGCGCCACGCACCTAGAGGGTGAGCAGGGGTTATTCTAAAGAGCCATCCTTCGCCCTGATTAGAGGTAAGGGGTCCCTGCTTGTCGCTGGTACTTACCTGCGGCAACCAGAGCCCCCTCATTTCTAACATTGGAGGCAGCGGTGAGGATTTTCGAATTTGCATTTGTAGTTTGTATACAGTAAATCATTGATCGTCACATAGTGAGTGCAGACCAGTAACGCAGCCACAATACTATTAATTTTTTTTGCAAAGAGTCTCCTTTTTTGAGAAACCATGCCTGGTTCACTCCCTGCAGGAAGGGCAGCCTCTATAGTCTCTGGAATGGATGATATAGATTGGGAAGAAGGCACACTTGAGAGCTACATAAATGAGGATTTGAAAGGTTTTTGCTCAAAGTTCAGAATTTCCCAAACTGGATTGAAAAACAAGGCCCAACTCGTAAAGGCGCTGAGGGCCTGGTATGAGTCAAGGGCACCAGAGAATATGGTGGAAGTGGTTCCACCAGAAAGCGTCCATGAGTATGCCAGAGGCCTGTCGCTAGAAGAGTTGCCAGACAGGGCAGCAACCAGGGCACATGAAGTGGAGATGGCAAAGCTTAATGGGCAGATGGATATGGACAAACAAATATTGGCCATGGAAGAAAAGAAAATCCAAATGGAACATGAGATGAAGCTGAGGGAGCTGGAGCTGAAAGCGAAAAGTTTGGAGCTTAATCCCTCTGGTGGCAGCACACCGCCAGTGCCGGCGGAATCAAGGGTATATATTCCTAAAGATGTGGTTAAGGAGTTTTTAAGAATGATGACATCGGACAGTGGTTCAGAGCCTATGAGGTAGCCATGTCTTCCCACCGGGTCCCTGAGAGAGATTGGGGAGCGGGGTTGTGGGGACGGTTTCTGAGTGAGGGGCGGGACACACTGTTAGATTTGCCTGCAGACGTTTATAATTCTTATCCCCATATGAAGGATGCTTTGATGTCTAGGTATGGGTTCACTCCTGAGTTATATAGGCAAAGGTTCAGGGCTTGCACAAAGATTCCTAACAGTACGTATGTTGAACATGTGACTTGTTTTTGCAGAGCATTGGATGGTTGGGTAAAAGGTAGCAAGGTAAATGTTTATCAAGGACTTCTTGATTTAATGGCAAGGGAGCACTTGTCCAGTAATTGTTTTCCTGAGCTACGCCAGCACCTGATTGATAGTAGGGTGACTAACCCTAGGAAGCTTGCTGAGGAGGCGGACCGCTGGGTCAGTACCAGGGTCCACAAGGGTCCCGTGGGAGATTCCGCCAAAGGTGGGCAGGGTCCCCAGCAGAAGAGTGGGGGGGACAGGGGTAACCAGAGGGAGTTCCCAAAAAGGCCCCAAAGTAATCCCCAAGGGAACCAAGGGAAAGGTTCTCAGCCTCGCCTACCCCCGAGACCGACCGGGGCCCCGACAGGTCCTCCTGTTCAGAAGGGGCCCCTAAAATGTTACAAGTGTGGTAACATGGGGCATTTTGCCTCTGATGTAAAGTGTCCTTTGTATGGTAAACCAGCACCCAGTGGTGCTCCACCCCTGCAGATGGCTAGTGTAGCCTTGGGGGAGGAGATGGCAGTCCAAGGTGGGTGGGGTCCCGCAGAGATGTCCCTTGTCTCATTAGGAGGCTGTGAGATGGTCCCCCAAACCCAGCTGCCTGATAACACTAAGAAATACAGGCAGTGGGTGACCATCAATGGCCGTAGGGTGGAAGCTTTGAGAGATACAGGAGCCAGTGTGACAGCTGTCAAGTGTCACCTGGTGTCTCAAGAGCAGGTGGTCCCAGGAGCATTCTATCCAGTTGTTGCCGCTGACAACACAGAGAGTCACTGCAATGTGGCTCAGGTTCCATTTGAGTGGGGGGGGGGGGGTTCTCTGGTACTCTTCAGGTAGCTGTGAGGCCCGCCATGCCTGTAGACTGTCTGTTAGGGAACGATTTGGAGAGCTCACCTTGGGCTAAGGTGGAGCGGAGTGCTCACCTGGAGATGTTGGGTATGCCGGATTGGGCGTGTGTCACCACACGGACCATGGCAGAAAGTAGAGGTGCTCAAGAGGTCCTGGGGCCTGAGAGGGAGGCCCAGGAACCGGCCTTAGAGAGAAGGAGCAGGGGGCGCGGGAAACCGGCCCCTGAAGTTCCCACGGTCCAGGAGGAAGCAGACCTTGAGGGGGATGCCCTGGAGCCTACAGGGGAACAGATAGCTGAACTGGGGACCTGCCTGAGCTGACCCATTGGCAGCAGGAAGGGGGCCCCTCCAGGGAGGACTTTTGTAAGGCACAGAAAGAATGCACTTCTCTCGTGGGTATGCGGCAGCAGGCTGCAGACCAGGCTGCAGGTGATCAGTCTGGGTCACATTTCATTTACTGGGAGAACGACCTCCTATATACAGAGCCTAAGGTTGCTGAGCCTGGGTCAGCCCGTGCGCTGGTGGTACCCCAGGACTTCAGAGCCTTCCAACTGGGGCTGGCTCACGATGTGTCATTGGCAGGGCATTTGGGGCAGGACAAGACCTTTGAAAGGCTTGTCACCCACTTTTATTGGCCTCAAATGCGCAGGAGTTCAGACACTCACTGCAGGACATGCCAGACTTGCCAGGCAAATGGAAAGAGTGGAAGGGAGCAGAAGGCTCCACTCCAGCCATTCCCTGTGGTCGGTACCCTATTCCAGCGAGTGGGGATTGACATTGTGGGGCCACTGGACCCCAGGACAGCCATGGGCAACACGTTCATCCTGGTCCTGGTGGACCATGCCACCCGGTACCCGGAAGCCATCCCTCTGAGGACAGTGACGGCCCCCGTGGTGGGACGTGCACTGATGGGAATTTTCTCCAGAGTGGGATTCCCTCTAGAGGTGGTGTCTGACTGGGGTACCAATTTCATATCCAAATATATGAAATCCCTTTGGCAAGAGTGTGGTGTAACCTACAAGTTCACCACACCTTACCACCCCCAAGGAAACGGGTTGGTTGAGAGATTCAACAGGACCCTCAAGGGCATGATAATGGGTCTGGAAGAACCCATGAGGCGTAAGTGGGACGTCCTCTTGCCATGCCACAGAAGTCTCTAGGGTTCAGCCCCTTTGAGTCTCTGTATGGCCACTGTGGGAGGGCAGGTCGGATAATCAGACGAGGAGGCTGTATATAATAGGATGCTCTGCGAGTTTTATTAGAAATGACAGGTATTGTGCCACTCGAAGGTTGTATAGGATTCTCAACAGTCCCCTGGGGTTCTTCTGATGTTACTGGCCCTTCTACTGATGGTTCTCCTCCTCTCCGGACTGCTCCTAGCTCGTCATTGGATTCTTCCTCTCCCGGTTGTTCATCTGGACCCACATTCGTCCCACGGAGGCTCATAGGAGAGAGTAAAATACGGGCTGTCAGATACTTATACTGGATGTACCAAGAGTGTAAACCATTACCGTCACCGCAACACCATGTGTGAATTGTGACTTCCTATTTTCTACGGGGGGGGGGGGGTGATTTCAGTAGGAGTGAACACGAGCGAGATTTATGAAGGGGAATTAGGGTTGGAGGGTTGATAGGAGTACGGCCGTGACGGGAAGTGCCTGCTGCTAATTTTCAGGGGTCCCCGTTCTCTCTCCTCCCGACAGCGTCTAAGTCCCCAGTCAACCAGTAAGGGGTGAATATCAGGCAAGTGCAGACCTAACTGTAAACAATTCTCAATATCGGCATACCATAGTAAGGGGGCAAATGCAGATCTAACTGCAAACAGTTCTGAATATCGGCATACGATCCCTCCCTCCTTTTATCCGGTCCCACCCTCCACCCGCTCTTCTTTCACCCTCGCTCAGGGTTACTCACAGGCTCCGCCGCAACTCTCCTGAGTTGCCGCCGCTCTCCAGCCTCCTCCGGTGGGGACCACCACTCCTCGCACCACTTCTCGTCTTCTTCGGGATATCCGTCGTCTTCGGTCTTCGTCCCGACTCGTTATCCGTCCTCGCGTCCTTCCTCTTCGTTGCTTCCGCCTTTCGTTTCCTCTAGTCCTTCGTCTGCTTCCTCTCTGATCCGGTGTCTCTCGTCTCTTTTCACTACCTGGTCCGTAGTGCTTCTGGGGTTAGCCCCTCCTCTTACCACGCCCTCATCGTCGATGATTCGTTCCTGCGAATGGGGAGGACAAGGGGGGGTGGTTATCCTTTTCGTCGTCTGTTTGTGCCGACTCTCCCGGCTTCCTGAAATCTGGGGACACGGCGGTCCCCCGAAGGTAAGTGGCATGGGGAACCAGATCCCTTCTCATAGCCACCCAGTGAGAGGACCTCTAAGTCTGGTCAAGGAAGGCTGGGAGCAATCTCCCAGGAAACCTCCCCAGAATGTATATAGCTACATGCTGGCCTTCCGGAATCAGACTAGGCGATTCAGGCAACTTGCTGAGGCAAATCTGGAAGCCAGCCAGGAGGAGATGAAGCGGTGGTACGACCAGAATGCCTCTCTGGTAGAGCTTCAGCCTGGACAAAAGGTATGGGTCTTATCCCCAGTGGAGCCCTGTGCGCTCCAGGATAAGTGGACCGGTCCCTTTGAGGTGGTGGAGCGCAAGAGTCCTGTTACCTATTTGGTGGACTTGCGGTCTCCAAGGAACCCCTTAAGAGTCCTTCATGTCAACCGCCTCAAGCCCCACTTGGAGAGGTCCCAAGTCGGCATGCTCTTGGCGACAGATGCTGGGATGGAAGAGGAGACCGAGCCTCTTCCTGACCTCCTGTCAGCCCAAGAGCAAGATGGGTCAGTGGATGGTGTCATCCTCTCTTCCACCCTGACCCCTGAACAACAGAATGATTGTCACCAATTGCTGGGGCAATTTTCTGATCTGTTTTCCCTGGTTCCCGGTGTCACTGATAGGTGCGTCCATGATGTGGACACTGGGGATAGTCCACCCGTGAGGCACAAGGCCTACAGGGTGACTGACAGGGTGAGGACATGCATCAAGGAGGAGGTCTCCAAGATGTTTGCACTCAGGGTAATTAGGTCCTCCAGCAGTCCTTGGGCCAGCCTAGTGGTCTTGGTCCCAAAGGCTGCAGTGCCGGGAGCCACACCCGAACTCTGGTTCTGTGTGGACTACAGAGGACTGAATTCGGTCACCAGGACTGACGCACATCCCATCCCCAGAGCTGATGAGCTCATAGATCGGCTAGGGGCTGCCAACTACCTCAGCACGTTTGATTCAACGTCTGGGTACTGGCAGATCGCCTTGACCGATGGGGCCAAAGAGAGGTCAGCATTTTCCACCCCCGATGGGCACTACCAGTTCCGGGTTATGCCCTTTGGGATGAAGAATGCCCCTGCCACCTTCCAGAGGTTGGTCAACCAGGTGTTGGCTGGACTGGATTCGTTCAGTGCTGCCTACCTGCATCGCAGTGTTCAGCTCCACTTGGGAAGAACACCTGCGCCACCTCTGGGAAGTGTTGATGGCGCTGCGGAGGGCAGGCCTCACGATCAAGGCGAGTAAGTGCCAGATCGGGCAGGGTTCCGTGGTGTACTTTGGGCACCAGGTTGGGAGCGGCCAGGTGGCGCCCCTTCAACCCAAGATAGCAACCATCCTGAATTGGGAGTCGCCCAAACCCAGACAGAGGTGTGAGCCTTTCTAGGTCTCACCGGGTACTACAGGAGGTTTGTCAAGGGGTATGGCAACGGATGGAGATGACGTGAGCCCATGCACGTCGCCGTCGTGCTTCCTGTCCGGCCGTAGCCACGCCCACGAATGTAACGCCGGAGCTGTGATCTGCCAAGACGATGTACGCTCCATGACTGCTGTTCTATGTCAAGCGAAAAAAGACTGCGAGCATGAGTGCGGTCCGTGCTCTTGAGTTTTTCCTTGCTGCCGTATCGCCGTGATTTATCTTCGTCTTTGTGATTTCGACTTCAGGATTGCTCCGGTACTACTCCGGGACTACGGGGTGCGGGACTGCACGAATATGGAGTGTTGAGCCCTAGTGGCGCACTTAGGGGGAAAAAAACGGAGAGGCGGTGAGAGGCAAGGAGTACAGGAACCCTCTCAGGCCATACTGTTACATCTCCTACCCTGCCCTGCTCTCCACGCTTTCCAGCGGTGTTCCCGCGTAACTACATTGCGCCGGATAATCTCCACACAGAGATGGCGGCAAAAGCAAAGGGCAAGCAGGCCAAACTGGAGTTGCTGATTAAAACCCCGCCAGCGGCTAATGGAGGGAGGAGAAATAAAAGGAACACTCAACAAACAAACGCTCTGAAACAAAAGACTGCTGAGATGTATGCAGATAAAAATAAATATAATGTTTTGAGAGAGCAAGGCGATGAAGATGATGAAGATAACGAAGACGACCAAGAGGGGATCGAGGAGGGCGTAGATGCAGATAATCTGTCCTTGCCTGAACATTTAACAGAATTGAGCCTATTATCTGCTGCCGAAAAAGATGAGAAAGGTGAGAAAGGCGCGAGAGGCGAGGTCGATGGGAAGAACAAAGGAATAAAGACAGGCCGGGTGGATAATGTGCTCAATAATCTACCCCCAGCTAGGGAGATTGGGAGTCAGTCAACCCCTAGGCAATATCCTCTTTTCTCCAAATCCCTTTTCCAACAGGGGGAACTCTCGAGCACTCCTCTACGAGGGGGGGCTAATCGAGAGGGAGGGAGCGACAAGTCGGAACGAGGTGTTTTTAATGCCGGAGGGATTATAACCAGCCTCGTAATCAGTCTCGTAACATCTGAGATAGTAGGGACAGTACAGGGAGCGACGCCAGGCCAAGAAGGCCTTGAAGTCTTTGAAGAAGACTTTGAAGAAGCAATCCCTACAATACCAACTTCAGAAAATAGGAATTCTTCCCACACTGCACTGCCCCCGATCCTCTCTCACCCTCCGGCTCAGCTGTTCATAAGTCCCAGCCACTTGCGCATTACGGAAGCTCCAAGTCTAGAGCTAAGCCTACTGGCATCTCAGGTCTCTCAAGAGGATCGGCTGTTTTCCCTCCCGAATGCCACAAAAGCGAACTCTATTGAAATCCTACTCAGAACTATCCTTCAGGAATTAAGAGATTTTAAAAACTCCCAGGCTCAGGAAATTTCTCGGCTTACAAAAATGGAAGAAAGTTTTGGGAATTTTCCCTTAAGAGTCACTGAAGTCGAAAAGCGGATTTCATCCTTAGAGGACTCTATTGGCAATACAGAAAGATATTCTGGCGGCCAATAGAGAGAGAACCCAGATAGCGGAAAAAATGCAGGACCTTGAAAATTACAATAGGAGGTCTAACTTACGCTTGGTAGGCATACCAGAGGGACTGGAAGATAAGGATGTAGTTAAGTGGTCAGAGTCTCTTCTGAAAAAAGCCATACCTGAGCTTCAAGGAGATTTAACAATCACAAGAGCGCACAGAGTCCCGGCGCATAAACCAAATAATCTGAAATATCCACGTACAATTTTGATTAATTTCTCTGATCTTAGGGTAAAGGAGAACATTTTAAATACTGCATACTCTAAGAAATCATTCAACGCCGATGGTGCGAATAATTTTCGGATTTTTTCAGATATGTCGGCAGCATCTGCTCACAGACGCAGGGACTTCGTTAAACTGATTAACTCTTTTAAAAGCAAGGGAGCCCTAGCTATGATTGTGCAGCAATCAAAACTTAAAGTACTGGCCAAAGGGAAGTTTGTTATCTTTACGAACTTATATGAAGCTCAGGTATTCCTTGAAGGATTAGGTGCAAAGCTTGCAGTTAATATCTTTTTTGGGTGGCGGGGACAGGAAGCACACAAGGATGCAATGACATGGCATCCAAAAAGAAGAAATATCAGAGAAGGACGGAAGTGGGACACAGGGGTACCGTCCGCTCTAGGGGGAGGGTGGGGGGGGGGGGGAGGTGAAGGGGAGGTACTACAGGGGGGAAAAATAGAGAGTTCATATATTGAAGAATCATCTGTTCTAATATTAAATTCAACACAGTTATGGTACGGACAAGGTCATCTGCTTTAACATTTAGATGGATACGCTTCTTTATGGTTTGTCTATCTGCACAAAGAGAGGGTTTGCTGTTATTTTATAATCGCATTCCTGACTTGTCTATTTGCACAAAGAGAGGTCTTTGTTGCTATCATATAACTGCACTGTTTATTTGCACAGAGGAAGGGTTCTTGCTCCTCATCTGCAAATTGTTGCTCAACCGTATTATTTATTTGCCTTTTTGCACAAAGAGAGGTTTTTGCTGGTATCATACAATCGCACTGCTCATTTGCCTACTTGCTCAGAGAGATGTTCTTGCTCTTTATTTGCATATTTGCACAAAGTGAGGTTCCACTGTTAGTATACAATTGCACTCCTTATCTGCCTATTTGCACAAAGAGTTTATTTGCGGTAGTTTTTGTATGTTTATTTATCTATATATGTTGCTTAATGCTCATCTGCACAGGCTGAGGTTTAAAATTCCTTTAGCTTTATCTATTTGTTACGGCTGCCTTTTTCAATGTTTTATCATTCTCCTCTCAAAGAATTAATAGTATGTTGAAGTTTATTTCTTTTAATACAAATGGTCTTAACAATGTTCGTAAAAAAAATGCTATCGAATGTTGGTTAAAAAATTTAAACCCAGACATTATCTATTTACAAGAGACCATTATAGAGATCAGGATGACTCAGATAAAATTTTGAAGAACTGGGCCGGCCATAAGATATCTTCCTCAGCTGGGCTGGCACAGAGAGGAGTATGTATATTGATAGGAAAACATGTAGGTTTTACATTGGCTGGTACAGCCACAGACCATAGAGGTAGATGGGCAATTGCACACTGTAAATTAAATAATATAGACATAATTCTCGCTACAATATATGCACCAATTTTAGATGATTCTTTGCCAATTTTACAGTTAAAGAATGCCATAACAGGGCTCCCTGGGTTAATATTTTGGGGGGGAGACTTTAATTTTCTTCAGAATCCTTCATTGGACTCCTCCAAAAAAGATCGTCGACAAAATAAACCCCAAACCGCTTTGGCTATCCAAACTTGTAAATTAGACCTTGATATCATGGATCATTGGCGATTCTCTAATCCTTTTAAACGAGAATATTCATGCCACTCAGCAAAGTATAACTCTGCATCTAGATTAGACTTTTTTTTAACCTCTCCTGTTCTAGAGCTATATAATTATATACATCTGTCTAATGCTTTCTCCGATCATGTGGCAGTCTCCATGGAGGTAAAGCTGGGATTACAAGATATAAGCCCTGCTAGAAGGTGGTTTTTTAATAATCTTAACCTCCTTGATCCTCAATGGTGTGCAGACATTGAAGAATTTATCGAGCAGTTTTTTGCACAGAATAGAGGCACTGCCCCATTAAATACCATTTGGGATGCATTTAAGGCTACTCTTCATGGGTTAATAACATCTAAAGAAATTCCAAAGCAGAAGGCAAGAAAGGAGGAGAAAATAAAACTTCAAACTGATCTCACGGAGGCAACCCAAGAACACTATAGGGTTAGATCAATGCACTCCGGGCAAAAATTCTACGAGGCTAAGAGCAGGATGAGGGACTTCTACTATGACCTAGGTGAAACTAATAGTAATCTCTATACCCAGAGGATCTATGAGGAGAGCGAATACACCGGGAAGCTCTTGGCCTGGCAAGCCAAAGAAAAGCAGGCTCGCAATAGAATAGATCAATTAATCAACCCCATTACTAAATTGCATGCTAAGACCACAGCCTCTATTGGCGAGTTGTTTTTAAAACACTATGAAGGAGTCTATCAAGCGACCAAAGGGGCCTCACCTGATTCTATTGGGGGGTTCTTAGAGCAATTGCCAATACCGAAATTAGATGTTGGGGGCAAGAAATATCTCACAGAGGAATTCTCAGTGTTAGAATTAGTTGAGGTAATTAGTTCTCTCCCCAACGGTAAGGCTAACGGTGATGATGGTCTTCCTATTGAATTTTTTTCATAAAGAATTTTTACTTTTACTGAATGACCTACTCCAAGGAGGCCCCCCGCCAGACTCTTTCCATTTAGCTGTGGTGGTTAGCATTTAAAAAAAAGGAAAGGACAAGGAGAATATAAATTCATATAGACCCATAAGTCTCCTGAATACAGACTATAAACTTTTTACAAAACTTTTAGCAAACCGATTGAATAAAATAGTGGGAAGTCTGGTAGCTAACGATCAGTGTGGTTTTATTGCAGGCAGGCATCTCCATTCGATACAAAGTTTGTTTTGGAGGCACTGGATTTTTTTAAATCAAATAAAGTGAAGGCTCAAATCTGGCTTTTAGATGCGGAGAAGGCCTTCGATCTAGTGTCATGGGACTGCCTTTTTGTTATTTTGCACAGTTTTAATTTCCCGGAGGTTTTTATCATTATTTTAAAACATCTATATATGAATTCTGGGGCACAGATTATCATCAATAATTCTAATATCGGGACATGTCTGGTCACTAGAGGCACGCAACAGGGATGTCCCCTGTCGCCAATTCTATTTGCGTTATTTATCGAACCTTTGGCAATTGTGATTAGGAATATACGGACCGAAACAGTCCCAGTAACAGGCATGACTAATATAAAATTATACGCCGAAGACATTGCCCTTTTTTTAAATTCTAAACCCTCTAGCCAATTGAAAATTTTAAAAATATTCTCGGTTTTCCAAAAACTAGGGGGTTATAAAATTAATGTTAACAAGACGGAAATTATTCTAGTAAACTGCACTGTAGACACTTTAGTACCAGAATTTAGGCAAATATATAACCCATCCCCAAAGAGGTATTTGGGAATAGTCATATCGGACAATCTGGAAGATCTGTTTTCATTGAACTATTCACCTCTGTTAAAAAAGGTTGGGTCTCTTTTAAAGCGTTGGAATTTATTACCCCTGTCTTTAATGGGGCTAGCAGCACTAATACGAATGTCGGTTCTACCTCTTTTTAATTTTTTATTCGATGCTGTACCTTGTGTAATTCAGGTCTCTTTTTTTAAAAAAGTGGATGCCCCGATTTCCTCTTTTCTCTGGGCCAAAAAATCTCCGAGGCTTGCATGTAACACTTTATACCTTCCTTCTGTTCAAGAAGGGTTGTCCCTTCCAAATATTAGAGAATAGTTCGAGGCATGTGGGCTGCTGAATTCATATCTGTGCATAGATCGCCGCCTAGTGTTGGGTCCGGATGTTTGCACGTTGTTGTCCTGGAAGAGTCTTCGAAGTATCCTTGGATAGGTGACTCCTCCCCTGGACTACAGTGCGCATGGGCATCCTCTCCATCCTCAGATTGTTTTTTTCCGCCATTGGGTTCGGATGTGCTATCTTAGCTCAAGTTAGGAAAATATTTTTTCAAGGCCAAAAGGCCTTTAGTTCGCGTCGGTACTGTTTATCGATCGGGTTTCGATAGAATTTGTTGGTTTACTAACTTTCAGCACCGACTGTTTTCGCATTTACCTGTCCATCGACTACTTCGACGATGGAATCCAGGACGCCATTCAAAAGGTGTCCGGTATGCAATGCGAAGTACCCACACATCGACGTCCATCCGGTGTGCAACAAATGCCTTTCGCCGGACCACGACGAATCAACATGCATGGCCTGTGCCCGGTTCCGCTCGAAGAAGACTCTGCGGAATCGACGAGCGGCGAGACTCGAGGCGCAGCACGCGGCACCGGCCCCGACAGACATCTTCGGCGAGGCCGAGGACGTCGAGGAATTGGAAGTCTTGCCCTCCAGTCCCGTTTCCGAACACGAACCCGGATCGGACGAGGAAGACGAGTCACTCTTCCACAGAGGTGAAGACGACACCGAGGTAGGAGACGACGAGGAGGCCTTCGGGGCCGAAGAAAGTAGCTCCAATGATGAACAAGGCCTACCTGTTCAAACCGTTCAAACACCAGTGCCACAGCCTATGGCTCCGGTCGAGGGATCGCCTTCGGGCCTTACCCGAGACCCATCCCGCAGTTCTTCGGCCCCGCCCTCGGGCCCGGCCTCGGACGTTCAGCGGCAGCCATTACTACATAAACAGGCTGGTTTCCCTATCACAAAACCGAAACCGAAAGCTGCTCAGGTTCCACCGAAATCGAAACTGAAAGTAGCGCTGGTCGGATCGAGGCCTTCGACGCCAGCGCACCGCGTCGGCACCGACCGCACCAAGAGGGACTTCGGTGCCGAACTTGAGGCGGGCGACGTTGGAGTCGACAAACGGAAAAAAGCCATCGGCACCGACAAACCTGCTCGGCTACCGGCACCGACGACACCAAGGGCCGTACCGCCTGCTGTGTCTCACATCGCTCCCTCGACGACACCTAAGCCTCAGGCATCGAAGACTTCGACGGTGATCTCTTCACCCCGACTCGATGACCCGCCGGCACCGAAAAAATCTACGGCCGCCTCTACGAGCCTGGCCGGTGCCAAAGCCTCGAAGGCGCCCCAAGTACGACCTGGTGTGACGCAAGGCAGCAAAACCACACCTGTCCTCCAGGACACATCGGGCTCCGGTTCGGTCGGAGCTCCCGCAGCCTCTTCGGTGCCGACCAACATTACCTTCGGCTTGCCTCCGTCAACAATCCCAAAAATGTTCCAACTCAGGACACGGGTCACCCAACCTACGGTCACACCTGCTGAGACGTCTCCAGCACGTATCATCGACGCCGGCACTGGCAGAATGATTCTCCAGGACCGAAGGATAACTTCGGAGCCGCCATTGGACCCTTTCAGGATCCCACTAAAAAGGAAGTTGCCTGCAGAATCGGAACCTCTCCTTTATGAACCCTTCCATTCATCCTACCAGGATCCACACCGGTTCTCCCCCACACGCTCCGATACAGACGCATTGGAGGACTACATGGCTGACCAAGTCCCCTACCATGTAGACACGGACCCTGATGACCAGCAGGACCCTGATCAAACTTGGGGCGACCCTGCAGACCCCAGTGCACCTCTCGATGCACAGGATCCACAACTCTATGGGGCAAAGACATCTCCTACGGAGGATACTGCAGCGTTCAATGCTCTTATCGAACGTGCTGCCAATAACCATGGGGTGCAGCTTCACTCTGATACCATCGAAGATGACTTTCTAATGGACACCTTTGCATCCTCAGAAAGACATGTAAAGACTCTGCCAATGTTGAAGGGGGTCCTCAAACCAGCCAAGGACATTTTCAAAGAACCCACCAGGGCACGAGTGATAAACCCCAGGATTGATAAAAAATACAGATCAGCACCTGGGGATCCTACTTACATCAAAGGACAATTACCACTCGACTCCATCGTCGTAGCGAATGCTCGCAAGAGGGCACACTCGCAAACGACAGGTGACGCTCCTCCCCCGGACAAAGAGTCCAAGGTGCTAGAGACCTCCGGCAAACGAGTTGCCGCCCAGGCTGCCAACATATGGCGCATAGCCAACACTCAAGCGCTCCTCGCTCGCTACGATAGAGCGCACTATGACACATTGGAGCACCTCCTCCAACATCTCCCTGACCACTTCAAAGAAGGTGCGGAAATTCTTATCAGAGAGGGACAGCTACTCACAAATGCTTCCATCAAATGTGCGCTAGATGCTGCAGACACGGCTGCCAGGGCCATAAACACAAGCGTCATGCTGCGACGCCATGCCTGGCTACGAATCTCAGGATTCAAGCCTGAGGTACAAAACAACATACTGAACCAGCCCGTCAACCCCGACTATTTATTCGGCCCCGAGGTTGACACCACCCTCGAAAAGATAAAAAAGGACACGGACACTGCAAAGTCCATGGGCGCTCTCCAAACTCAGTCCTTTCGGAGCGGCTCCTTTCGTCGCCCCGGAAACAAGGGAGCAGGTAGAGGACAGGGGTCACAACAAACGTATACCAAAGGCAATACACAGACCACCTACGATAAAAACACCCGAGGTGGATATCGTGGCTCCAGTACAAAGGGCAGAGGACGTGGCTACGGCAACACCAGGTCCTCCCCCAAGAACAAGCAGTGACGCCCTCTCCCTTCCTCCCGACCACATAACACCTGTCGGGGGAAGACTACAAAGGTTCCTGTCCACGTGGAACTCCATCACCACGGACAGGTGGGTCAAAGATATTATAAAATACGGTTACTGTCTGGAGTTAACCTCCACTCCACCCACAATACCACCAAGAAACCGTCCTATGTCCTCAGAGCACTTAACGCTCTTACAGCAAGAGGTAGAAAGTATGCTTCTAAAAGGCGCTATCGAGGTCGTACCCATCCACGAGCAGGGTACGGGGGTTTACTCCCTCTACTTCTTAATTCCAAAAAAGGACGGGTCGCTCAGGCCTATATTAGACCTGAGACCCCTGAACCAGTACATTCTTTCAGAGCACTTTCACATGCTCACTCTACAGCAAGTCCTTCCGCTTCTCAAGCAGGGAGACTTCCTAGCCTCACTGGACCTCAAGGATGCGTACTTTCACATACCCATCCACCCCTCACACAAAAAATACCTCAGGTTCACTGTTCAGGGACGGCACTATCAGTTCAAAGTCCTTCCCTTCGGCGTGACAACAGCGCCCAGGGTTTTCACGAAGTGCCTAGCTACGGTGGCAGCACATTTACGGAGACAGCATATACACGTCTACCCCTACCTAGACGACTGGCTCGTTCAAGCGAAGTCAGCCCAGCAATGTGCAAGCCACATGTCCCGCACCATTCACCTTCTTCACAGTCTGGGATTCTCACTAAACTACCCAAAGTCCCATCTCCAGCCCGCACCCGTACAACAGTACCTAGGTGCGACTATAGACACTCTGGCGGCCACAGCTCAGCCAAATTTAGTGAGGATCAACAGCATACAACTGCTGATCTCCAAGTTCAAACCCAATCACTCACTTCCAGCGCGAGTGTTTATGCAGTTGATAGGCATGATGGCCTCCTGCATCTTCATAGTCCCGCACGCGAGGTTACATATGCGCCCACTTCAGGAGTGCCTAGCACGTCAGTGGAATCAGGCTCAAGGACAGTTGAAAGACCTAGTGTTGGTGAGCGGTCGGGCATACAACTCTCTGCATTGGTGGAATCCACAAAACCTTTGCAAGGGCCGACCGTTCCAAGAGCCTGTCCCACAGATAGTACTGACAGCGGACGCGTCTCTCCAGGGATGGGGAGCTCATGTACTCCACTACACAGTGCAGGGACTATGGACAACACAACAAAAGAAGATGCACATCAACCTTCTGGAACTGATGGCAATCTTCCTAGCCATGAAGGCATTCAAAGTACATCTATGCAACAAGGTCGTGCTGATCCGGACGGACAACATGACCGCAATGTACTACATACAGAAACAGGGAGGAACACACTCTCCACAGTTGTCTCATCTGGCTCAGAGCATGTGGAAGTGAGCCATTCAAAGGAACATGTTCCTCATGGCGGAACACCTCCCTGGCAAGGACAACCAGATGGCGGATCTGCTCAGCAGACACAGCCACCAGATGCACGAGTGGGAGTTACACCCATCAGTACTCCAACCGTACTTCCAGCAGTGGGGTCATCCAGAGATAGACCTATTCGCGACAAGCGAAAACGCAAAATGCCAAAGCTTCGCCGCCAGATTCCCACATCCGCAGTCGCAGGGCAATGCGATATGGATGAACTGGTCCGGCAGATTTGCGTACGCTTTTCCCCCAGCGCCGTTGATACCGCTGGTGGCTCGCAAACTCCGACAACACTCCCTGACACTCGTCCTAGTTGCTCCCACGTGGGCACGCCAGCCGTGGTACACCACCTTCCTCGAACTTTCCGTGGTGCCGCATCAAAGGCTGCGGATCAAACCCGCACATTTGACGCAGAACCATGGAGAGGTTCAGCACCCAGATCCGCAACAGCTGAACCTGGCGATCTGGCTCCTGAAGTCCTAGAGTTTGGCTATCTCAACCTGCCACCTGACTGTATGGACATCATCAAGGAGGCCAGGAGACCCACTACCAGAGCTTGCTATGCAGCCAAATGGAAAAGGTTCGTCATCTATTGCGATAATAATGACATCAACCCGCTGGACGCATCCATCCACAACATCATCTGTTACCTCTTACACCTATACCGATGCAATCTGGCGTACACCTCTATACGTGTCCATTTGACCGCAATATCAGCCTATCTGCAAACCAGGCAGCACCTCTCTCTATTCAGAGTGCCTGCCATCAAAGCATTCTTGGAAGGGCTCAAACGAGTCATTCCACCTAGTCACCCACCGGCTCCAATGTGGAACCTCAACTTGGTCCTCACACGCCTGATGGATCCACCTTTTGAACCTCTACATTCATGCGAGATTCAATTCCTTACCTGGAAAGTGGCCTTCCTGGTAGCGATCACTTCCCTAAGAAGAGTTAGTGAACTCCAGGCACTAACCGTTCAAGAGCCATTTATTCAGGTTCACGCCAACAGGGTCGTACTACGTGCCAACCCCAAATTCATGCCCAAGGTAATATCGCAGTTCCACATGAATCAGACTATTGAACTGCCCGTTTTCTTCCAAAACCCACAAACTGTTGCAGAAAGGGCACTACATACACTAGATGTACGGAGGGCCCTCATGTACTACATCGACAGGACTAAACCCTTCAGGAAGACAAAACAACTGTTCGTTGCCTTTGCCCCACACCACAAAGGTAACGCCATCTCCAAAGCAGGGATAGCCAGATGGATAGTTAAGTGTATTCAAATCTGTTATCAAAAGGCAAAACGCACATTAACTATTCCACCACGAGCCCACTCAACACGTAAGTTGGGGGCTTCCATGGCCTTCCTAGGAAATATTCCCCTGCATGATATATGCAGAGCAGCCACATGGTCCACTACACACACATTTACAAAACACTATTGTGTAGATGTGCAGTCAAAACAGCAGGCAGCTGTAGGACAGGCTGTTCTCAAGACACTTTTTCAGACCGCTGCAGCTGGCACGGGTAGCCGCCGCTAATAGAGGGCACTGCTATGTATTCTATGCACAGATATGAATTCAGCAGCCCACATGCCTCGAACTGAATATGCTACTTACCAGTATGCATCTGTTCTTGGCATGTAGGGCTGCTGACATTCATATCGCCCTCCCTCCTCCCCGGCGCCTGTCGCAGCTGCAGCTCTCAGAATTACTGCAAGCATGGTCATCACTTTCTGTATCTACTCCATCACTGCCACAATGGCGAAAAACAATCTGAGGATGGAGAGGATGCCCATGCGCACTGTAGTCCAGGGGAGGAGTCACCTATCCAAGGATACTTCGAAGACTCTTCCAGGACAACAACGTGCAAACATCCGGACCCAACACTAGGCGGCGATCTATGCACAGATATGAATGTCAGCAGCCCTACATGCCAAGAACAGATGCATACTGGTAAGTAGCATATTGATTACTTTGCATCCTTTGCACATCACAGTTTTAGGTTTTTTTTCTCCGACACTAACGAGGCAGACAATTTTTTTTATGAAGAAGATGCTGTCAGAAGTAAAAATAACCGACCCGATTAGAACTACGAAAGATCCAAAGAAAGTTCGTTACAAATCCCTCCAATGGATTTTCAAACAGAAAATTCAGTTTTTGAAATTTTACTCTATTGCTAGAATAAGTAATACAAAGGATTTGAACAACTTCAATTTGGGAGAAGAGGGAGGTATGGACAGTAAAACAATAAATCTCTGGAAAGAAAATGGCTTTGTAAAGATTGAAGACTTCCTTACCGGAAATAGGTGGAAGTCATGGGATGAAATCTCCAGACAGATACACCTCTCTTATTTCACCTTGAATTGGTCTTTCTGTATGCTAAATCCAAGGCTTAAAGAGTTGGATATAGAAAATCTATACTACAAAGAAATTATCTCGACAGCTTTGAATAATAAAATTCAAAAAAAGATGAGCATTTGGATCAAATTATTAAAAGAGTTCAAAGGGCAGGAATCCTCCAATAGGATCATTGAGAGGTGGAAGAAGAGGGAAAATATTGAAATCAACCAGTATGTATGGGATAAGATAAGTAAATTTAATAAAACAATCTTTCGTGGCGCTAATTTTAGACGCATGCAATTTTATAATAAATGGTTGATCTATAGAACTCCCTCCTATCTCCACAGTATCTTTCCCCTAGTTGCTGATAAATGTTTCCGGTGTGAGGAGAAAGGGAACTGGAAACATATTGTCTGGGAATGTCTTAAAATTCAGCCATTCTGGAAGGAAATTGAAAAATACCTCTCCCTGGAGCTTAAAGCCACTATAATGTTTGACGATTTAATTCCTGTACTAGGCTGCTCTACGAGTCCCTTTTCATAGCCTCCCTAATAGCTAAATCCCTTATTTTGCAGTCCTGGAAAACCGATAAAGTACCAACCTTTCAGGCTTGGAAGGCAAAACTACTACGAATCCAGGGCAGGGAAAGGAAATATGCACTGAGATCAGGGGCACTTAAGAAATATGAGAAGTTTTGGAGTGTGTTCAAAACCTAGTCTTTTTTTAATCATATTTTCTGACAGCATTTATTCTTAATTATATCATCTTAACTAACAGTCTGCTAGATTGTTTCTTCTTATGCACTTTGCACTTTACAATTAAGTTCTGACTAGTTGAAATTTTATTATGCTTTTTATTTTTATACTTTGCACTTCATAATTAAGTTCCGAATTGATGCAATTTGAAAATGTTTTTGCACCAACGTGCCCTGTACCGTATTAGTTCTATTATAAATGTGTTCTGTATTATTGATTTTGTCTTTATGAACTCTCAATAAAAAGAATAATTAAAAAAAAAACATTGTTGCCCCCTTGACAGCGCTGACTTCTAGGAAGCAGCCCAGGAAAGTGATTTGGACTGACACCTGTCAGAAAGCTTTTGAGGCCCTGAAAGCTGCTATGTGCACGGCACCCGTGCTCTTGGCTCCCAACTTCTCCAAAGAGTTTATCGTTCAGACAGACGCTTCAGAGCATGGTGTGGGGGCTGTTCTTTCACAGATTAATGAAGAGGGCCTAGATCAACCTGTAGCCTTCCTTAGCAGGAGGTTACTTCCACGGGAACAGAGATGGAGTGCTATTGAGCGTTAGGCATTTGCTGTGGTCTGGGCGCTGAAGAAGCTAAGACTCTACCTGTTTGGGTCTCACTTCCGGGTTCAGACAGACCACAGGCCCCTCAGATGGTTGATGCATATGAGGGGTGAGAATCCAAAGCTGTTGAGGTGGTCCATTTCCCTACAGGGTATGGATTTCACAGTGGAACATCGCCCTGGTACAGATCACGCCAATGCTGACGGTCTGTCCAGATTTTTCCGCCTTAGTGATGAGGAACTCCCTGGGGTAGGGTAGTTCTCCCCACTTTTCAGCTGGAGGGGACACGTGTTAGACCTGGCACCTTGGCGTGAGTCTCCCTTCCACTTTTTGTTGCTGTGCCTCGTGTTTTTACGGTGTTGGCCGCTCAGCGCACTGTGCCACTGCCGACCAGTGCCACAGTGCAAGTGCTCCGTATGTAAAATGTATATGTTGGTTAGATTCCATGATTGGCTTATTTGGTTTACTGTCAGACCCCAGTAAAGTGCACCAGGAGTGCCAGGGCGTGTAAATAGCACCCCAAAAGCCTCGGACGGCCCGGACGTGGAAAACGTACCCGGCTGCCCCACTCTGCTCACCTGCCCAACCTGAACACACCACTCCCCCTGTAAGCCTGAACGACCAGATCCCCCCGTAAAGCTTGGGAGCCCTGGACGCCGCCTCGCCCTTCTGAAGAGCCGCTGGACGCCCCGCACCCGCCTTTACAAAGAAACAAGGTACTGTGTCACACGAACTCGACCGCGAGCTCGCATCGGATCCAGGGTCCGCAACGTTTGTTTTCCCTGTCGTCCTACACGTTCCACCAGGTCGCCGTTTCAGCGCGAAGTGCGCCGAGACCCACAGTTCACCTGGTTGCCCGCACTAAAAGAACTTTCCGCAATACTAAGATATCGTGGCCCAACCTTTCAAACGTTACTGGGTCTTGTATTAAGTCTGCATAAAAGATAGAGATATAAAAGCCTTATTTTTATATTAAACCTGCCTGGTGTCCGTTTGTGGTGCATGCGATGTATTTGCTGTGTGTATAATTACAAATGCTTAACTGTGTACGCCCGGAAGTTTAGCCTTGATTGCTCGCGCCACGCACCTAGAGGGTGAGCAGGGGTTATTCTAAAGAGCCATCCTTCGCCCTGACTAGAGGTAAGGGTCCCTGCTTGTCGCTGGTACTTACCTGCGCCAACCAGAGCCCCCTAATTTCTAACAGTTCCCGCAGGTTGCACCTGTGCTTCCCTTACCCCAGCTTCCCCTAGCACAGACTCAGGCCCACCTTACCACAGGCAATACAACACATCCTGAAACTCAGACTGTTCCATGGGATATGTCTCTCCTTGTCCTGGCTTCCTGGCTGTGTGCCTTGTCCCACAGAGAATCTTATTCTCATAACCAAAGCTATATGGTGCCTTGGATCATACGGTATACTACTGTGTCACCGACTGTGCCCTATGATGTGATACCCCGGGACTCCAGAATGTAGGGTGCCCTGTACCAGACTCCTGCACCATTGACTGAATGAACCCTTTGTACTACAGACTGTTCCCAATCTGTTGTTCATGTGGGCCACATACTGTCTAGTATAATTGCGCAGTGCTTTAAATGGGCCGGTACTGTCCGGTAGGGAATACCAGTACTTTTTTATTTTGAGAGGCAGAGTACCAGCACTTTTCAAGAGTGGCGTATTACTTTTAATTGGTGAGTACCTGCACTTCTATTTTTCTATTTCAAGCACTGTGTCCAAGACACCACTGCGTCACTGACTTTGCCTTCTTCTAACACAGACTGGGCCCCACAGTGGGATGCTCCTGGGCCTCAGGACGTGTTGCTCTTTGACTCCAGGCTATCTGATTGCTGCCTCAATCTGTACCCTGCCTCATCCCAGACTGCTTCAGAGAACCACTGGGTGCACTGTGGCCACGTTTAAGTACACGATGGCTTGGAATGTGCAAGTTTACTTTTATACTTTGCACCCTCACACAGTGTCATTTTCGCCCGAGCCCCAGACTGCCTGGTACTATATCCTAGACCAGCACTTCCTAAACTTTTTAGAATCATGAGCTACTTTTTAGAACAACATGCCCATCTCTCACAAACATACAAACATAGGTGTGGAAATTTGGTTTCAGTGAATATTTATCATTTGTGCATCACCAGGGTCATAGACTGTGTTCTTTGTCCTACTAATATGGCATTGTTTGTTTGCACGCTAAGGGTGGGCACCAGGTCTTGTCGTGTCAGGTACGTTTCATCTTCTCTGCGTTTGTGACTGTCACTCCCTTGGCACTCTGTGTGATCCCTGCACAGCCTCTGCTCCTCCCCGTCCCGTGTCCTTTGTTAGTGCCTTTCCTGCACCCCTTCCAGCTGTGGAAGTCTTTTCATTGCTTGTCATCTGGTAATGAGTTAAAAGCCCTCCTTTCTCTGCCCCTCCCCTCTGCTCTTTAATGGAGCAGTGATAGAGTCGGGCCACGGTCTGAGTCCATTGAAGCTCCCTGTCTTTGAAGGGGGCTGAGGTGTGACTTGGGCCCAGTCTGTTAATTTGTCCGTGGCTGGCAGGCGACAGGCCGCCACCTTGTAATGATGGTGCAGTGTGACCACAGGCTGTATGTATGGATGCAGGAGGCCTCCTTAAGGCCCAGGTGTTCTGTCTTATTTTACTTTTGAAACTGGGCGACCCTCCCCCCACATGCTGAATTTGAGCACAAAAAGTGAGGGCAATTCGAATTAGGTTCATGAGGAGCAGCGACGCTCACCGATTCTGCACTCCGGACACGGGTTAGCATAGCCAATAGGCCTCGCCTTTGGGACCTCATAAGTATTTAGTTATGCAGCAAAATATCCTTGGTGCAACAACGTCAACTGTTGCATTGCTAAACACTTATAAGGTCCCAAAGGCGAGACCTATTGGCTATGCCAATGCTTGTTTGACAATGCCTTCAGGGTTTAAACCCTGTGGATCTTGAGGCAGACAGATGTCAATCACAGATCCTCATATCATCTGTTTGTGGTGCCTGGGAGACCATCATGACTCGTAGGAGTATGATTCCTGTCAGCATTATCGGCCAAAATTGTTGTAGAGAACGTTGAATAAAGCATCTGGTCGCGCGACTAATTGAGGCACCACAGCGTCGTAAGTCTTTGTCAAAGTCCAGAGGCCGGTCGAGGAGCTGTTCGGGTGAGGGGCGTCTCCTTCAACATTGAGGGAGGTTCCGAAGCACCAATGGTCAAAACGTGAGTTTGTTCCCGATGCCGTTTCCCAACTTTCGGTTGCCAAGCATTCTCTGGAGTCCACCTCGTGCCTCCCAAGATATCCTGGAGCCAGGGCAACTCAAGCTCAAATGCAGGAATATTACACTTCCCTGCATAAAGTCTTCAGGCCTCAATTCCCTCTGGCGCACTTTATAGCCCAAAGGAGGTGAGATATACCCTGACTGGATCCTCCCCAGCGGGCTCGCCCTCAGTGCCAGTCGGGCCCCTGTCGAGACGGCGCCGATTGCACAGCCCTTCGGTGTCTTCACCTTTGGCGTAGGGTCAGTCAATGACGTGAGTGGCACCCATCGATGCTGTACTAATTACTCTTACCGACATCAGCACATCACCGCGTCAGATGCGGCACCAATGCAGCCATCCACTTTAAGCAACTTTCTATCTGTCCCTACACATCCTGTTTCTGTTCTTCCTATATGAATGCACCATTTGGCAAGCAAAAGAGTGAATATAGGGTGTCTTTGGGCAATAGTGTCAGCCTCCCTTGAAGGATAATTGGCTCACTGAACTGGGTGAGGCTAGTGGACTTGAGTCCTCCCAACGTTCAGATTTACTTTCTCCGCCTGGTATGGCCACAGAGGTGAGTTCCTCTTATGCTGCTGTATTGAAGAGGGCAGCTGTTGTCTTAGTGTCAGCTTCCCTCAGTGGAATTATCCACAGACCCTTTGGTGGATTTTCTTCACCAGGGTAAAACGGAAGTGGAACCCTTACTTCCTTGTAATGAGTCTCTCCACAACATATTGTTAGGGGCTTGGGCAAAGCCGGTTGTAGGCTTGCCTGTAGACCAGGCTATATCCGAAAGGTATCAGCCCACCTCTGGGGATCCTGATTGTTTCTTCAAACCTCCCTCCACATAAGGTCTGGTTGTACATGCAGCTACAGCTTCTGCGGACACAAATGTCCTCCCTCTGGTCCCACCAAGCACTGAGTCACTATGGCTGGAAAAGTGTAGGAGGAATATTTTTTTTCCGTCAGGCAGCATTAAGGTCTTTAAACACTGCCTGTGTTCTCGGACAGTTTTCCCATGCTTTGTGGAATTCAGTGTGGAGTTTGCTGCCTTTTCTTCCAGAGGAAGCCAAAAGTGAACTGTTACAGGTGGTGCAGGATGGCCAAGATGCGGCAGAATTCACGATAAAATGCATTATGGACACCACTGATTCTGTGGGTAAAGATATGTCTCAGACCATTGCTCTGTGCAGACGTGCATGGCTGCGTCAGTCTAGATTTTCAGAGCACGTACAGAATACCTTGAAAGATATGCCATATTAATGGTGTACATTTATTTTGTGTACCTGCTGATTCAGCGTTATGGCGATTTAGAGCTGAGCGGTGTGATAACAACACCTAGACATTTTCTTGCAGGGTCTGGTTGAATCTTTCTTTCAGATGTGTGTGTACAGATGTGTTTATAAATGTCTCAATTGGAATGTGTATTCTTCTAGTTGCAACCAGTCTGATGGCTCTGCTTACTGCAGGAGTTTAGGTTGTGTAGCTGACCGTGTGGTTCTTTACATGTGTTTACCTGACCCTTACTTTTGGTCAGTAAACATTATAGTAGTGCATTTATTCTATAGAATTATTTTCAGTACATTGTATTCTTTATGGTATATTTCACGATACGTCACTATTCAGCTATGTCGAGGACAGTTTGTTTGCTGTTTTTTTATGTTTGGGTTTTCATTGATAACTGATATACAGCTCTTGCATTTTGCTTTGCTCTGTAGAAGAGCTCAAGAATTGATACCTTCAGGGTACGTTCCGTACTCTACGTGAAGTATCTTTTGTATGCTATGTGAGCATTTCTAAATATATATATGCTGGATTGGGATTCTCAGCTTGTGCACTATTGCAACTTCCTTTGGGGTGCAGAGTTCCGCATTCCGTGTCGGGTATTCTCTGACATACGATATCAAACATTCGTGCAGTTTCGTATCGCTTCTTAAATGCTTTTCATGTTTGTACCTCCATGGGAGTCTCAGTGTATATCATCTTTGTTGGCCACAGAATTATCATCTTGTAAACTCTACAACACTTCTGTCTGCTCTTCATGTCTGTCTTATAGACAATGCTATTTGATTGTCCATTCCACCCTTTCCTGTAGGTATGGTTGGTCTCTACATGTTCCTTGGACATGCTTGCTTCTTTTTGTTGGGATTGTGTCATGCTATTATTAGTCTCTAGGGAGACGTTGTCTCTCTGTCGATTCTAATCCTTTTATTATCATGGTTACTTCCTATTCCTGACTCCTTTGGGCTTGCATTATTACTGGACATTCATTCCCCTCTACCGATGTACCTTTTATTCTCTCTCAAGGTATTCATACACATGGCCATGAGGGGACTACGCATTTGCCTCATAGCTTATATTTTTTATTGATGGCTTTTATTCATTTCTTACTGGATCATTGCTCTTTTACGGGGACAACTCTTTTCTTCAATTTACCTATCTCTAGTTGTCATTAGGTTCACACTTTCTGAAGTGTGGTCCCTAGATGACATATATATATTCATGGTTATCTTCTAGATCGGTCAGATTCTTTTATTATGGAATCCTTTAAATGTTCCTATTCCAATATTGAAACTTTTTCTATCTCATCTGTAGATGGGTCTCTCTTTCATATGAAGGATCACATACTCTCCTTAGGTTTGCTAAGCTTCAAGGTTTCTTATTAATACTGAATATTTTATTCAACCTTATACTTTATTTCATGTTGGCACAATTTGCATTATGCAGACTTTTTAGATGGCTTTTGCTTTCCTGCATGGTATCATAGCCACTATGGTTTCCATGCTATTGTCAGCATTTTCTGACTGATTTTTTTTTGGCTTTACTTTATTTCTACCTGTAATATTTTTCTTTTATCTATACATAGGTGGTTATCTATTTTACTCCTATGTCAATGTATTTCTGGGAGATTCCTAGCGGTCTTTGTATTATCTCTCTAAGGATATTACTGCTTCTGTGCCAGTAGTTGCTATTGTTGGGTCTGGTGGCTTACTGGACTATGCGTCCACTGTAGGGGCCTATGTTTAACTTTTTGGTCGCAGGTTCATATCTCGGCGACTCCGTCTTTCTTCATTCTGAGGTCGATACATGAGTACCATTTAGTTGGGTAACATTTAACATCTGCTATTCAGCACCACAATATCCTTGTGGAGAACATGCGCATTTCAAATACACATTTTGTTAATTTTATCTTTCACTCTTTCTTATAGAGCTTTCATAATCCTTTCCCACAGGTGATAGACCTCTTTCGCTGTTACATTGGGGGTCTAGCTAAGGTAAAACTATATTTGTCACAGAGGTTTTCCTCCGTGGCATCACCTGCTGTTCTGTGTCTCATAAGTATCCAACACTCTGTTTGAGTCTGGATATGTGCAGCAATAGCTTATATTATAAAGTTATTTGGCAAATTGTCCTACTATCATGGGTAACGTCCTTCCCATGCCTTCTAAGTCTTTATGACCTTTCTAAATGCAGTCCTTCCGCAGTAATTATGCGGTGAGCATGCATGGGTATGGCTATTATCTTGTTGGTTGGCTTCTACCACAGATGTCATAATTTTATTCCCATGCTTTTTAATGTTTTGTGACTTTACTTATCTGTGGTTCTTCCATAGATTTTTAATATTGTAAAGCATGTTATTGCTCACCTACGTTATTATGAAGATCCAGTCCTTTTCAATGGTTCTAGACCGGTTTTGTTTTAGTTAGACGCTTTATTATTCTCAGTTTACAGACCCTCCTCTGGGATGGTATACTTTGGTATTTGATTCGAAAGTAAGGAATCTGTGGCTAGATATCTCTATCAGATGAACAAGTTACTTACCATCGATAATGCATTATCTGGTAGAGACAGGATCTAGCAGCAGGTTCCTTACGCCCCTACCTTTCTCCTCTCTCTACAAACTGAGTCCTCTTTAGTCTCTATAATTTAGTTATGAGACTTCACATACTGACCTCAGAGCTCAGTGTTCATTTAGACTTTGTCCTTTTTCTTCTCGATGTGTTTGTTAGAAAACCTACATATTGAATTATAATTTGGTGATCTTTTTACACAAAGGTGTCTTTCTTTGTAGCACACTGTTTCAATAGGCAGTTTCTATATGTGGCTCTACATTTTGAGTGCGGAAAATAGTCACAGAAGAAACTGACGTCAGTTTGTTGGCGAGAGGGTTATACAGACTCCGTCTACGTCACATCGCGTGATGGCGTCGATACGGAGTCATGAGGTGAAGGGAAGAGGTGTGGCGCCGCGGCCAGGGCGACTGACTCCGGAATCTGGGGATCACGGTTCGATCCCCGGCGGCAGATTATCCCAGCACCATGTGACTGTGGGCAATAGCTTGCTTAATCTTCCCGACGGCCCGCAGCGCCTAGAGACCCTTACAGGTGATTGTTCGCGCTTTACAAATGTGGATTATTATTATTATGTCGCCCCCCTCTTCCGAAGCGCGGACGTGCTGTGGAACAAATTCTTGCGCCTGGGAGAGTATTCTTAAATCTGTGGCTAGATCCTGTCTCTACCAGATAATGCGTTACCAACGGTAAGTAACTTGTTTGTTAGAAGATATGATGAAGCAGGGTATTATTGAGCCTGTGGAAGCCTCCAGTTGGATCTCACCGATGGTCATAACTAGTAAAGCTGATGGACGGCTGAGATTTTGTGTGGACTTGAGGAGTCTGAACCAGAATATAGAGTTCGAGGCATGTGTGCTATAGATACACATGCTTTGCATACTCCTGCCATCTAGTGTTGGGTCCATTACTTACAAGTTGTTTTCGAAGAAGTCTTTCCAGTCACAAGGTGCGGTGACTCCTCCTTTCGGTGATTATGTGCATGGTCATCGACTCCATTGTCAGATTGTTTTTTTCCACTATCGGGATTGGACGTGTAATGCTGCTCTCCGGTTCGGAATAATTTCTCGGTTCCCCTCGGTGCGCAATCCACTCTATCCCCAACGGTTTTGTTTCAAACACATTTCCCACTTCTCCACATTTCAATTCGGTCAACGAAATCTCCATTTCCTTACGGAAAGTTTGGTGGGCGGCCTTCGCGCCCAACCGCGTCGGTCCGGCTCTTCGTTGATGGACCAGACTCCATTTAAATTCTGCCCTCGGTGCCACGCCAAGTATCCACGTACCGACTTACACCAGGTGTGTAACTTGTGCTTGTCTCCAGAGCACAGAGAAAAAAACTGCGACTCGTACAATTCTTTTCGATCCAAGAAAAATCTCTGTGCTCGTCGGGCTTGACACAGGTGAGATGCAGCGCCAGCATATCGACGACACACTGGATATCTTCGTTGAACACTCCGAGCAAGAGGACCCCGAACCATCAGCGGCCGAGGAAGAACAGGCCTTTGCTTTGTCAGACTCCAATTCAGAGTTGGAGATAGACCTCGACGATGTGCCGCAGGGACAGGATGACATGAGTACAGAAGACCCCTTGCCCCGTCCACCCATCCCTCAAAAATCTAAGGCTTCGGCACCACCTCCGCCTTCTGGCCAATATCGGCACAGAGACTATGTTTCTGACGCTCCACCTCCTGGCTCGGCACAGAAATATACTGTCAAGTCTTCTGGCTCTGGGCCAAGTCGTCCCAAATCCACTTTGGAGCCGAAACCTTCTGGTTCCAAGTCCAAAGTGGGTTCGGAGCCGAAACCTTCGACACTGAAACGCTGCAAACAACCTTCAGAGCTGAAATCTTCTGCGCCAAAAGGTCAGTCCATCTCAGCTCCGAAACCTTCAGTGCCGAAAACTAAAGAAGTCCTTTCAGCACCTTCAGATCTGAAAATAGACATTGTACCGTCCAAACCGGATCCCAAGCAAAAGTAACTCTATATTAATCCTGACACAGGACATATTCACTCCAAGACGCCATCCAAGCACAAGCTTCCTGATGACGATAGTCATTATAAAATCCCATTGAAAAAGGAAAATGTTGGTACTAGCCCCTTCCATCCACTACCATCATCTCCTCCTCCTCCCTCCTCCCCAACTTTACATCCTTTGCATATTACACCTCATCACTCTCTATTATCTCACCATGGCATAGACGATACTGATGAGGGAGACACACATTTACCAGTGGATCCATGTACAGATTATACCATTGACCCTCCAATGGATAATTAGCAGCAGGACACCTCTGTTGGAGGTAGCTGTGCGCTGAATAAATGTCCATTGATTGATTGATAATGATCTTGACCTTTACCCTGCCAAGCCATTTCCACCGGATGACAATTTCTCTTATCAAGAACTGATTGCCAGGGATGCATAATACCATGGGGTAGAGCTCCACAAAGAATCCTTAGAGGAGGACTTTCTATTTGAGACTTAAGGATCCACACACAGGCCAGCCAGACACTCCCTATGCTCAGAGGCATGATGAGGCAGACAACATTTTTAAAGACCCTGTACGTGCATGAATCCTCACTCCTAGAGTCAACAAGAAATATAAAACTTCCCCAACAGATCCAGTATTTATTAAAGGCCAGTTACCACTTTGGTAGTATCTAATGCTCGCAAGTGAGCTAATTCTTAAACTTTGGGGGATGCTCCTCCCAGAGATAAAGAATCAATACTCAATGATGCTTCTGGCAAACTTATAGCTGCACAAGCGGCCAATCACTGGTGCAATACTAACACGCAGGGGCTTCTAACCAGGTACAATAGGGCGCACTGGAACGAAATAAAGTAATTACTACAATATCTCCTAGATGAGCATAAAGCCAAAGCTCAATACTTAGTCCAGGAAGGGAAATTAATTTCCAACTCTTCCCTAAGGTGTGCTCTAGATGCTGCTGACAACGCAGCTAGAGAGGTAAATACTAGCATCTTACTCAGAGGCATGCCTGGTTACGGATTTCCGGGTTTAAACCTGAAGTCCAACAATTCATTTTAAATACTCCTTTTGATAAACAACATCTTTTCGACCCGAAGTTGATTTAGTGCTCGAAAAAATGAAAAAGGACACTGATGTTGCCGAATCTATGGGAGCACTTCAATCTCCTTCAAACAGGTTCCTTTCAGTGCTCCTTTTACCGGTGAGAGTTCATGTCAACAGCCGCAGATCAAAACACTTCCTCCTACAAGGGTAACAACCAGTCTTCGTTTCTAAGAGGATTTTTCAGAGGAGATTATAGGGGAAACAGTTTCAAAGGTAGGGGTAAAAACTCCACACCCCGTAACTCCCCCTCCCCTAATAAGCAGTGACTTCCCCACTCTTCCCTCAGATTATTCCACACCTGTCGGAGGATGGCTTTTATAAAAAATTCTTTTTATTGGCATTTTGATAGAGTGCAACAAACATTGCAAAAATAAAAATAAAAAAAACAAACCAACTAGCCAGTACAGACTCATGACATAATTGATCCTGTTTCACATTGCATATCAATAACAAGTGTGATGTTTGCGTGCTCGGTCCACAGTGCTATATGGAAGAAAAAATTGAGAGTGGTCAAAGTACAGGTGCAATAAAAACATTAACAAGGGACCATATGAAAACCTGGTTTGGAAGTCTGTGCCCACCCTTTCAGATGATGCATACCTTGTGGATTCTCATGTATGGAAGTGACCCTAGCCTCACCCCTTTAGTCCGCCCGCCCCGCGCTAGCATCTATACTCTCGGACAATATCCCCACTCGAACCACCCACTCCAAATCACGACGGTGCAGTACCACCCTCCACACCACTCCCATGAGCCAACACCACAAACGGCTCCCATATGTCCCTAGGTCTGGACGTGGAGGGCATTAATTCCCAGAAATTGGACAACTGTGAATGGCCATATGTGACATCTCTTATCCATTCATTTAGAGAAGGGATCCCCCTCCGCCCCCAGTGTATGGCAATTTGATGTTTGGCAAATAAAAGGAGCATGGCATGCAACTTGCGGACCTTGACCAGGGTGTCCTTCACATATCCCAGCAGACCCAGCAAGGGGTCGGGATCAGCAGGAGCGGCAATTATCTGATAGATTGCAGTGAAGACACTGAACCAATATGATGTCAGTCGGGGACAGCTCCATGCTATGTGCAGGAAGGTTGCAGCAGGTGCTGCACATTTTTAGCAGCTGTCATCGTCCTTCAATCCCATGTGGTGCAACCCAACAGGTGTCCTGTAAAATCTATGTAAAATTTTAAAGTGAATTACCCAAAGTTTATAGTTAGGGGACAGCGTCGTGAGTTGACCACAACAATAAGCCCATTGGTCGTCTGTGAGTGGACAGGGAAGTTCCTCATTCCATGGCAGGAATGCCCGGGGCTGTGTCACAAGTGCCGAGGTCTGCATATGTGTGTAGACTTGTAATCAGTCTGCGAGAGGAGGCAGTTTTAAACATGTTTTCTAGTGCAGGGACCGGCAGGCGGCACGGAGTTTATAGTAAATAAAAAGGTCGGAAAATGGCACCGCCTCACCCTCCTCCGGAGCCGGGAGCGGCCGGAACACCTCTCCAGGGTATTAATCCGCAAAAGTGTGCAACCACAGTCTTTGTGCTACAGCCTTGCTGATGCTGTCACCTACATTGGGTAACATAGGATTATGAGGCAAAGGCATAAAAGGAGCATACAATATGGGGCACCAGCTCTTTGCCGCAGTTCATTCCACGCCCAGCGCAAGGTCTTCACCGTGTTGACACCATCACGGGGGCGCTTATAGGGCTGATACAGCACTACTTGTAGAGGGACAGGCGCAGCAGCGTCTGTCTCAACAGCCACATGGGGCTTAAACGGAGTGGGGTGTACCCAGTAGTAGAGAAATTGAGCCTGAGCACTCCATGCATACAGCTGCATGTCTGGGGCTCCCAGATCCCCCTGCTGCAGTGGTAGCGTCAGCAAGTCCCACGAGAGGCGCGCCTGTCCGCCCTCCCAATCCAGGGACACAAGAAGGGATCTGACTGATTTGAAAAAACATTGCGTGAGGGGAATGGGGAAGTTGGCAAATAAATAAAGACATTTCGGGAGAACCACCATTTTGACCAGTGCAATTCTCCCGGCCAGGGAGAGTGGGAGCTTAGCCCATGCTAGTACTTTCTCCTCCAGCCAGGTTACGGCGCAGCCGTAGTTCATGTCCCATATTTCCTGCATATTTCTGCTGAGCCAAACGCCCAAATATTTTACCGGTTTATCTGCCCATTTGAGGGGGAACTCAGTAGGGGACGGAATAGTGGCATCCATTAAAGGGAAGATGATAGATTTAGCCCAGTTAATGGAAATGCCCACCAAATTTAATTCGCGGAGGAGTGTATCAAGGTGTAGCTCCGGGTCCTTGACGTACAGGGTGACGTCCTCTGCATATAAGGAAATCAAGAGGCTCCTAGAGTGAAACCCAATCCCCCTGGCAGTGTGATGCTGTCGGATTCGAGCAGCCAATGGCTCCATCGCTATCGTAAACAGCAATGGGGGCAATGAACACCCCTGTCGCGTGCCTAGCAAGATTGCAAAGGGGGCAGATATGAGTCCATTTACCCGAAGCCGAGTCATAGGCCGCGTGTAAAGCAGCCAAATCAAATTAATGAACAGCGGGCTAAAGCCCATGCGACCCAATATAGCAAATAGATATGGCCATTCAAGCGTGTCAAACGCCTTTGCAGCGTCAAGAAAAACCGCAGCTGCTTGCAGATCCGGGTGGAGATATGGCAACACTGAAAAAATGGTCGTAAGATTGTGAGAGGTCGATCTCCCAGGGATAAAGCCCGATTGGTCTTGGCGGGTAACCAAGGGGAGCAGCGGCTGTAGACGATTAGCAATCAATTTTGCCAGAATTTTCACGTCCACATTGATTAATGACAGTGGCCAAAATGAGTCTAATTCGTTGTCTGGCTTCCCGGGTTTCAGTAGGTTTATAATAATTGCTTGGATGGTGGCAATACACCTGATGATTGGGCCTCTTCGAATAGCGCCAATAGATGCTGTGCCAGCTCCTCCACATACGTATTGTAAAAGGCTGTGGTCAACCCGTCCGACCCCGGGGCCTTGTCTAGTGGCAAACTCTAAATCACCTGAGTGATGTCTTCCACTGTGAAGGGAAAGTCTAGATAGTCCCTATATCTCTGGCTCAGCCATAACAGTTCCAGAGAGTCGTGAAATGGCAGCAGTCCCTCCAGTTCCGACTCCTAGGTAGCGGTGTAGAGCTCCGAGTAGAAGCGATGCAATTAATTTAAGATCCGTGTCTGGCCCCTAATGGCTATTCCCTGGGTGCCACGTAATTCGGAAACGTAGGCTGTAGAGCGGGTGGGTCGAATCATTGCCGCTAGAGTTCTCCCCGGCCTGTCCCTCTCCCCATATTTCCTAGCTTGGGCGTGTTTCCCCAAAAATCCTGTCGGAGGAAGACTTCAGCACTTTCTCCCATTTGGGAATCTATAACAACCAACAAATAGGTGCTTGGAATTATCCACCATGGTTATTGCCTGGAGCTTACCACCAATCCTCCAAATATTCCACCTCGTTTTCACAAATCGTCCCCAGAGCACCTGCTATTGCTCGAACAAGAGATGCAATCTCTCGGATTGAAAGGAGCCATAGAACTAGAACCACTTCAGTACCAAGGGTCAGGGGTCTATTCTCTATACTTTCTGATCCCCAAAAAGACTGCTTATTACGACCTATTCTAGATTTCAGAGAGTTGAACCTATACATACTGTCAGAGCACTTTCACATGGTGACCCTTAAACACGTACTTCCTCTTTTACAGCAATGCAAGTTTGTTTATTCTAGACCTAAAAGGCGCATATTTTCATATTCCAATTCATCCAGCTCATCGCAAATATCTCAGATTTGTGATAGCAGGCAATCATTACCAGTTCAAAGTACTTCCGTATGGAGTTACCACTGCTCCCAGAGTATTTATCAAATGTCTGGCAGTAGTAGCTGCTCATCAAAGTAGACAATGTATTCCCCCCTACCTGGACGACTAGCTCATTAAAGCCAGCACTTACCAAAGCTGTCTGCAACACACTCAGATAATAATACAAATACTTCATCAATTGGGTTTCACCATCAATGCACAAAAGTCTCACATGTGTCCTGCACAGATGCAGTCTTATTTAGGAGCTATTATCAACACTCTCAAGCTTTAGCCTCTTCCAGTGCAGCCGGAATTCACAAGATTCAGTCTTTGGTACTACAGTTTCAGTCCAATCAAACAGTACCAGCCAGAGTTTTCATGCAACTGCTGGGAATGAGGGCATCTTGCATCCCAATAGTGCCTCATGCAAGGCTTCACATGCAGCCCCTACAGGAATGTCTAGCAAGTCAATCGCATCAATCACTATGGGCCATATGTAGGTAGAACGTGTTTTGCGACTCTCTAATTGCAATTTTTAGGGAATCGCAATTAGAGAATTGCAAAACGGAATGTAGGTAGGATTAGCAAATAATTTTGCGAATCCTACATATTCCTTAATTGCGAATTGCAAATTGCAATTCGCAATTAAGGAATACCTCCCCATTCATTCCTATGGGCCTAGAGGCCCATAGGAATGAATGGGAAGACATTCTCAATTTGCGATTCTCAATTAGAGAATCGCAAATTGAGAATGCAATTTCAAGTGTGCCAGGGTGTCAAAAGGACACCCTGTTGCACCCCTGAAATGAGCATGGGTGCACATGTGGCACACATACATGCCCTGAGGACATGTGTGTGCACCACATGCCACTTTGAAAAATGCAAAAATATGCATTTTTGAAAGAAATCACAAATTACCACCAACCTGTAGTTGGTGGTGATTTGCGATTCCTTAATGCCAAATTGCACTTTTTTGGTGCTTCTTACATTGCATTTAAGGAATCACAAAATTTGGGATTCCTTAAATGCAATTGCAAAATAAGGAATCGCAAATGTAGCGAATCCTTATTTTTGCACGCAGATTTGTCTTCCTACATACCACTTAGCAAAATTGCGATCGCAAACGCTGAAATTCGGCGAATTTCGGCATTTGCGATCGCAATTTTGCTTTCTACATATGGCCAAAGGTCAATTAACTGATCCAGTGGTGGTGACAGCTGCACCCATCACTCTCTGCAGGGGTGGAACCCACAAAACTTATCAAAAGCGTGGCCCTTCATAGACCCCATTCCACAGACTGTGCTAACAGCAGACGTATCTCTCACCGGTTGGTGTGCCCATCTCCAACATTACACAATCCAGGGTCTGTGGAGCGACAATCACAAAAATCTCCACATCAACTACCTAGAACGTCTGGCGGTGTTCATAGCACTCAAAGCTTTTCAGACTCACATTATAAGCAAAGCTGCCCTAGTGTGCACGCACAACATGACAGCAATATTCTATGTACAAAAACAAGGAGGGGGACACTCTCCCCAACTGTCACGCCTCTCACAAAACATTTGGAACTGGGCAATTCATCACAACATCTATCTCCTAGCGGAACACCTTCCAGGAGTAAATAATCGGATTGCCGACCTCCTCAGCAGACACAGGCAGCAAGTTCACGAGTGGGAACTTCATCCCCAAGTTTTTCTTCCCTACTTCCAACGCTGGGGATTTCCACAAATAGATCTGTTCGCCACAGTAGACAACGTAAAATGCTCAAACTTCTCATCTTGGTTCCCATACCGTCTATCCAAAGCAGAACCCTGTGGATGAATTGGTCAGGGGTATTTGCCTACGCTTTTCCGCCTCTCCCACTACTTCCATTGCTAGCTCGGAAGCTCAGGCAAGCATCCCTCACACTAATCCTAGAAGGCACCACATGGGCTTGTCAACCTTGGTACACCACCCTGTTAGAACTGTCAGTGGTTCCACATCAAAAACTACATCTCACCTCCAGTCTCCTAAAAATCAGACATCTAAATCCCAAGGAGCTCAACGTAGCGATTTGGCTCCTGAAGTCATAGAGTTGGGTTATTTAAATCTACCACCACAATGTATGACTATTTTAAAACAAGCAAGAAATCCACTACCATAGCTTGCTATGCATCAAAATGGGAAAGATTTGTTATCTATTGTAATAATAACAAGATCAGTCCTCTAGACGCTTCTATACAAAATATTATCTGTTACCAGTTGCATTTACAGCAAGCAGGGTTGGCTTACACATCTATTCGTGTACACCATGCAGCAGTGGCTGCTTATTTGCAAAACAGACAGCATTTATCTCTTTTTCAAATTCCAGTAATCAAAGCTTTCATGTCAGGTTTGAAAAGAGTAATACCACCAAGAGTTCCACACGCACCAGTGTGGAATCTTAACATTGTCCTTACAAGACTTATGGGTCCACCCTTTGAACCCTTACATAAATGTCCTCTACAGTATCTCTCATGGAAAGTAGCTTTCCTCATTGCTGTCACTTCATTGAGGAGAGTTGGTGAGCTACAGGCTTTAACCCTGGAAGAACCTTTCTTTCAACTCCATAAAGATAGAGTTGTTCTTTGTACCAATCCAAAATTCCTTCCCAAAGTAGTTTCTGCTTTTCACATTAGCCAATCAGTTGAGTTACCTGTGTTTTTTTCATCAACCTGATTCAGTGGCATAAAGAGCTCTCCACACGCTAGACGTTAGAAGGGCTTTATTATATTACATGGAATGAACCAAAGATTTTCGCAAAACCAAACAACTATTTGTTGCATTTGCTCCTCTCTCACAAAGGCAACCCCATCTCTAAATCAGGCATATCAAGATGGATTGTTAAATGCATTCAAATATGTTATGCTAAAGCCAAAATAACTTTATCCATACCCCCTAGAGCGCATTCTACACACAAGAAAGGGGCTACTATGGCCTTTTTAGGCAACATTCCTCAAACTGACATATGTAAAGCAGCTACATGGTCTACACCACACACATTTACTAAACACTAGTGTATAGATGTGTTAGCAAGACAACAAGCTAATGTAGGCCAGCAGTGCTTAAGACACTATTTCAAACAACTGTGACACCTACAGATTAGCCACTGCTTGGGGAGCATACTCCTTTATAGTCTATGCAAAGAATGTGTATCTACAGCTCACATGCCTCGAACAGATAATGTTACTTACCCAGTAAGCATCTGTTCTTGGCATGTAGAGCTGTAGATTCACATGGCCAACCCACCTCTCCAGACACCTATAGTTGTTGTAGTTCCTCCTACTTACATACACACACGTGGCATCTCTATTCTACACTTACGTACTCCATTCTCACCCTCTTACAGGAAAACTATCTAACAATGGAGTCAATGACCATGTGCACTATCACCGAAAGGAGGAGTCACTGTGTCTCGTGACTGGAAAGACTTCTTCGAAGAAAAAAGCAACTTGCGAACATCTACACCCAACACTAGATGGCAGGAGTATGCAAAGCATGTGAATCTACAGCTCTATATGCCAAGAACAGATGCTTACTGGGTAAGTAACATTATCCTTACAACACCTTTCATTTACCCAACAATAACAAGTTAATCTTATTACTCAAAGGGCAAAGGTTTTTCTAAACTGGATCTCTAAAGTGCATATCACCAGATTCGCTTACACGAGGAATAAAAGAGATTGACATCTTTTGTTACGACGGAGGGCTTGTTTCAGTTTACCAGAATGCCCTTTGGATTATCGTCCGCCTTAAGTGTCTTTCAACACATTATGGCATTTAAAGGGCTCAAAAATATAATCTATTTCCAAGACGACATGCTAGTGTTTGGTGAGACCGTGCAAGAACATAGTTGTGCTTTGAAATCAGTTTTGAACAGGTTGCGGGAGGCCGGGCTCTCCCTGCTGATGGACAAATGCATAGTCCTGGTTGAGGAGATGGAGTACTTGAGTCAAATTCAAGCTAGGGAGTCAAACCCAAGGTGGAGTTACTTAGGGCTATCAGATCGGCCACCATACCTCAAGATAAAGACCAGTTACGATTTTTCATAGGTCTCATCTTATACTACTCACAATTTGTGAGAAATTTCGCTGAGAAGAAGGAGAGTTTAAGGCATCTGTTGAGAAAGGGGTGTGCATTTGTGCGGGTTAAAGGCCAACAAGAATCATTTGATAACGTGAGGAAAGATGTTTGTTAGGTAGGGATTTTGGTGCCGTTTGATACACATTTGAAATCTGTGTTAACTGTTGATTTGAGTACTTGCTGTGTGGGTGCCGTTTTGTCCCAGCTGCACGGAGGAGTGGAGAAAACCGGCATTTGCGTCACGCTGTTAGACTGATACACAAATACTCGGTCGTAGAGCTTGAGACGTTAGCTGCAGCATGGAGTGTTGAGTACTTCAGAACATTTTTGTGGGGTTTGGGTTTCTGTATTCGTATAGATCACAAATCTTTAATCAAGTTACTAACACCAGGAGGGGCTGGAAAAGGTTCTGCACGATTGGCAAGACTTGTGTCTAGGTCACAAGAGTATAGGTAAAAGATTGAGTACATTCCAGGTTGGTGGAATGCCAAGGCAGACTGTCTTTCTCGTGTCGTTGGATTGGATTTAGGTCGACAAGGAGGCCGTGTTGGTAAAAGAACAAGAGGCAGCTGTGGCATGGATTTCGGATGTAGAGGAGTGTGGGTGTGGAGCCTTTACTTCAAGAGGATGGGCTCTGAGTATGGAGACTGAGGAAGTTTTAAAAGTCGTTTAACGGATGATTGTGGTCGGGCGGAGGGAGAGCAGTGTTTCTCCTCCTGTGAGGTCCTGTGTTAAAGTACTTGACACATTTCCTTTGTGTGTCCAGGATGTCATCATGCAGAATGTCTGTTCCACTTTATTGTTTAAAAGGGAAAATCATTGGTATAGCACATGAAGGACATCTGGGACAAACGCTAATCAAGAGACGGGTAAAGGAAAATCTTTGGTGCCCAGGAATGGATGATCATATCAGATCATGGGTTGAAAACTGTAGGAATTGTAAGGAAAGTGAAAAAAGGTTTAAAACTGGTGTGCAGATCAAACCGGGTCATATGGAGCATCCGGCTAAATCATGGAGTACGGTGTGTTTGGATTTCATAGGGTTGTTACCTGGGGTAAAGGGAGAAGTCAAAAGTCCTTTAGTCTGGGTGGATACACACTCCAAATGGTTGATGCTCAAGTTTATGAAAGAAATGACCACCAGGGGCTGTATTACGGAAGTGCCCTGGGGTGCAACGGGCGTTGGCGTCCCTTTGCATGCCTCTGGGGCACTTTGGTATTACTTAAGGGGCCACAGATGCTTGCGTGCCCCCTTTTATAATACAGATAGCACTGGTGTTATCACTAGAGGGTGTTCCCTCATTTCCATGGGGGTGTGACCCATGCAAATGAGGGAATCCTACGCTGTATTATAGATACGGGCACAGAGGCAAAGAAGCTGCAAGGAGGTGCTCTGGCAGTGTGCCACCTAAAAGGGGGTGCTCTGTTAGTGCGCCCCCTGATGGCAGCCCTATGAAGGGGAAAAATGGGTCCTATGGACCTTCTAGACATCCCCCTTCAGGCTTGTGCAGTCACTCACTGCACTCGCCTGCAAAGGTATCTCTCTTCCCCTCTTAAAAGTGCAGGTGGGTTGCCACCTGCACAGTGAAACACGGAGCAGCTGCTTCAAAGCTGCTCTTTGTCACTTGAATGAGCTGCCCCCAGGACAGGGCATGTTCGCAGCTGCCCTCAGGGCAGCGCATTCAATGTAATATGGTGCACTTTTCCTGTTTGCGCATGGCGCACCTGTTTTAAGGTCCTGGTGAGAGTGTTTATGGAGGAGGGTTTCTCATGGTTACTTATTCCCGATAACGGTAATCGACTCACCTCGTGACAAATGAAAACATTTTTGGAACTCTGTGGCATTAAACATTACTGCACGGCACTGTGCAGCCCACGGCGCCAATGGTATAGTAGAGAGGGCGAACAGTTTGGTCAAAGGTGATACTAGGTGAATGTAATGTGGAAGAAATGGTGAATAACATGGACTGGGCTCATCGCACCATAGAGAATGGAGTGACTAAGGTATCACAGTTTGAGAGTATGAAAGGAAGGAAACCAGGTTCGAAATTCACTCCAGCGTGGTTGTTAAATTATGATGGCTGGGGAAAAGAGGAAACATTTAGTGTTGTGACCAAAGGAGTTTTTGATGTGGGAGATTAGGTGAAAGTGAGACATGAAAGGGTATGTGCGGGACTGTCCAGATGTTGGGGTCCATTTAAAATGGAGAAGGTGTGTGAAGGATATGTAGAATTGGAACAGTGACAGAAGGAGCCATCGCAAGGTGGCTTTGTACCAGAAAGGCAATGTTGGAAGCAAGGAGAAGCATCATAGCCAGGAAGGTATTAGCAGTTTCATGTTGATGGATGATGCTGAATGGATTGGAAACTCAGATATAAGTATGTTTAGAGGTGAAAATAATTGTGTGGATGGGAGGAATAGTGAGGATTACATACAGGGATAGTGAATATTTTGTTCTTGCTCAGTTTTCACTATTGCCACTCTCGAGTTGTTTATGTTATGCTTTGTTTTTGTGTTTTTATCATTTTAGTTCTTTGTTTGGTTTTGTGTAGAAAGGGAAGTGATGTGTTGTAAAGGTATGTATTGTTGGTTCTTTAAGACATGGTGCGGAGCCTTTATGTGAAACCTTGTATGTTGTGCATTCCATGTGTTGGTGTTTGGCCTGAGCAGGATTCCTGGCTTGGCAGTAGGTTTCTGTCCGACAGGAGTGAATCACATTCTGGCAGGCTGTACTTTATTGAAGATATTATTTATTATGATTTTAGAGTCTCCAGTGTCTTCACTACAGCAACCTATGCATTTCTGAAAATGGGTACAAGGTGTGGAGTTTAGGAGCAGTGGATATTTGTACATTTCTGAATTTGTGGGTACTCGTACTAGCTTATGATTTAGAGGGTATTTAAAAAAAAAATCTTTTTCACACACTAGCTTACATTTGGAAAGCACAAATGCAAGAAAAACCAATTGGTAATAACAAATGTTCTACTTTTCTATACTCCCACACGTGTGCCTATAAAAATGGTACCTCACTTGTGTGTGATGGCCTACTGCCTGCAACAGGAAACGGTCTAGAACGCACATGAGGGTGTGTGGCCAAGATGGCGAGTGGGTAGAACGCGGTTCGTTCATCTCCCCGCTCCCGTCTGTCCACCGTGTTGCTTCCCGGCACCGTTGACGAGCCGCAGACCCCCAACAGTGAAAGGGGAGAGTGTAGGAACACGGGAGCGTGCTTTGGAGCAGATGGCGACCTCAGAAAAGGGCCACAATAGCGAGTGTAGGCGGCGGAGTCTGAGAGCCAAAATGGTGGACCGGACTGTGATAGAGATCTGAGGGCCGGGCTCGGAAATGATCTGCAGTGAGAAGGTGAGAGCCCTGGCGACATCCCCAGCGACCGCAAGAGCCAGAAAGGCACATATCTAGAGGCAAGCAATACTAATGGCTGAGGACTAAGTTGAGGAATCCGGCAGCGGAAGCGGCAAAAGAGAGAGACCAGAGCGAATGCCCCATCCTGCTGCGGTTGGCGCGAGTAGATACGGCCGGAGACAACGAAGATAGAGGGCCTCCGGACACGTGAATGCAGAGGTGAGAGCCACGACGCCTACCCAGGCGGCAGATAAGGTCGGATAGCCCCCACAAAGAGCCACGCAATACTCACGGCAGAGGATTGCGAGGCAGGAACCGGCAGCAGAAGAGGCATAGGGGAGAGGCCAGAGCGAAGGCCCCGCTAAGTAGCTGATGGCGCACGCAGGCAAGAACGTGCATCAAGACGTGGCGAGCCTAGGAGGCCCCTGGGCGTGAGTATCGGCAGGGAGAGTCGAAACGGCACCTGACCCTGTGAAATAAAGCCACCCGGCGCTGCACTATCAGCGAAGCGATCCACAAGCCCAACTATTTCCCAGAGGATCCTAAAAGGTGCAGGGTCTCAAGCAGGAGGCAGCCCAGGATTGGAATGCAGGGAGGAGGCGACGAGGGTTGCCCGGAGAAGTGGAATCACCTAACACAGATCCGGATAAAGAGGCCATCAACAGAGCGAGACTGGTCACAAAAGGGAGGGGACCAAAGAGAGCGAAGCCTGAACAGCTAGTGCCAGTGAGCCCACAGCAGAGGAAACTGTAATGGTTAGTGACGACCTTCCATTGGCCTCACACTGACTAATCCTTGCTAAGTAAACGCTAAACCGGCAGATTCCAAAAAAGACGACGTAGACCCAGGCCATTACTGGTGACGGGGCACATCGGCGCACATAGAGAGAGTGAAGACGCCCGAACGAGTGTGGCTGAGGGGGAGTGAACGGTTCGGTATACACCCAGGACGAAGAGCGTAGCGGCTTTGGACTATCACCCGTATTTCGAGAGAAAGCCTACGGCCTCCCGTCGTAGCTCCACATACTGAGCTATAGTATGGCAATGTCTACAACGCGGGGGAAGAAGGACAGAAATGTGAAGGACATGTTCACCAAAATGACCGGAGTGAGTGGTGGAGATGGCGCGATTCCCCGGCTACACCAGGAGGGCAAGAGACCGAGAACCTGGAGGAAGCGGTCACACAGGCTTTTCTGGCACAACTATTCTCCACCCTGCAAGAGGACTTACAAGCCCTTAAGAAAGACTTCTCCAACAAGATGAAGGAGGTACGACGAGATATGGACACGGTGGGAGAAAGAGTTGCCACAATGGGAGCACATGAACAGACTCGAGATGAAGAGGTGGAGCAGCTACAGTAAGAGGTGATTCGCCTCCAGGCACAACAAATAGAGATCCAGGCCCACGCGGAGGATTTAGAAAATCCCTCTCGTAGAAACAATATACGAGTGAAGGAAGTGCCTCCCAAAGAAGAAGGAGCAGACATCACTCAATATCTTCAAGGCCTCTTCCGTCATATACTGGAAGAGTCTCAGGACTTTGATATTAAAATTGACAGAGCCCATCGAGTAGGCTTGCAGAGAAAAGCCCCGGCACCTCCTCCAGACCTCTTGGCATACTAGCCAGACTTTCAACTCAAAGAACTCATCCTACGTCGGGCACGAGACGCACAACCACTAACATATCAGGGCCACGCAATTGCCCTATACCACGACCTGGCAACAATAACTTTGCAGAAACGCCGAGACTTCCGTCCAGTCACGACACACCTACGTAACCAAGGTATCTCCTACTCCTGGGGGCATCCCTTTCGCATCGTCTTCAAATGGGTCGTAAAACTGCAGCAAATCAGATCACTACAAGAAGCATGCCGCGTTCTGGGCATCGAGAATCCTTAGCATGACGAGCCAGACAGTGGAGATAAAAAGGGGCAACGAGAGAGATCGTGTCGACTTCGAGGACGGAGAGTGCCGAAGGCATCGTTGAAGCCGAACCTAGAGACCATGGCAAAGGAACATCAAGCGGTGTTGAACTCACTGTCTGACGAATCCGGATCTAGAGATGGCGATTGAACTGACTCAGGGGATCAGATAAGTGGTAAAATGCTGGGCCGAGGGGCATCCGGGGAGCGGGGGGAAATCTGATGGCCAAGAGATGCACCTTACAAACTGGTTCACCAAGGAGACGCAGTCGCGCTTTGCAGCTCCTGGACTTTACTGGGGGCTAATCACTGTTTTAGTAGTTGGGGTTAGGGTGGTGGCGAGGGCGGTCCGGAGTCCACGGCTTACATATGCAAAAGGTTTCTGGTGTCCACAACTCCCATATGCAAAAGATCTCCCGCAGTTAGTTACAGTCCTGACTGGAAACGGGGGAAATCAGACAACTTGGGGGGAACGGAATTGGCCTAAAATTCAGCACATCTTAGTTCACACCCAGATACAAGGATCAGGGAAGTAGTGAAAGTACGTACGCTTAACGTAAAAGGGCTTAACAATCCCATTAAAAGAAGAGCAATTCTCTCCTACTTAGAAAATGCCGAGGCAGATATCTGTCTCCTACAGGATACACATCTCCTTCCCAAAGACTGCCTCCGCATATGCTCGAGGGCGTTTCCTCAGCAATTCTTCTCTTCCACAGGGGAGAAAAAGGCAGGGGTGGCCATTCTTATATCCAAACGATGCAAGGGGCAAGTGAAAGAGAAAGTGGCAGAAATAAAAGGGCAATTACTAGCATATACTATACAGTTTAGGCCCCAACTCATAGTGCTGGGTTCCATATATGCTCCTAATTCGGGACAAGAGGGTTTCCTTAAAGCGGCTTAAGCGGATACCATAGCTCCACAAAATTGCATGACAATGGTAGGGGGAGACCTCAATTTGGTTATGGACTCGGTCAAAGACAGATCAAAATCTACCTACCACCAAAAGGGGGAGATTTCCGGGGACAGGAAGACATGGCTTAGGGAGCTGGGATTAGTTGACATCTGGAGGGAGGCTCACCACACTATGGACAATACTCATTCTACTCACATGTACATAAGTCCTATGCCTGCCTAGATTACTTTCTGGGGACGATGGAGATTAATAGTGTGGTCAAAGAAGTAGATATTGAACCTGCAGCTCTTTCGGACCATGACGCAGTGACCACGCTGATACATTTAACACCACGTTACTGACAGCCAGGATGTTGGAGGCTTAAGGAAACTATGCTCCACAAGAAAACAGTGGGACAGCAAATCACTAAATGTATTTAGGAGTACTTTGCACTCAACGATACCTCTGAAGTAGCCATTGCAACATTATGGGAAGCGATGAATCAGTAATGAGGGGGAAACTAATAGCTATATCGGCAGCCGATAAGAGAGAGCGCAACGAAATGCGGACGACGCTAGCTGCACAGGTGCGAGGACTTGAGTGGATACACAGCCGGACGGGGACGCCTAGAGTGTGGAGGCAACTATGCTTGACTGACGAGCCAGGTGAAAAAGGATCTTGGCAACTGGAGTAGACACCACCTCTCATTATTAGGGGGAGTAGCGGCGGACAAAATGACCCTTCTACCGAAGGCGTTATATCTGTTCCAAATTCTACCAGTGTTACCACCGGCAGGGGTGATCGCCTCATTACAATGCAACATTAACCACTTTGTGTGGGCAGGGCCTAGGCCACGGATGAGCAAGGACATAGGTTACATGCGACCCAAAAACGGGGGCCTGGGGGTTCCGGACCTACTAGGGTACTATAAGGTTGCCCAACTGCGAGATCTAGTGGAATGGACTAGGCCCAAATCTGAAAAGAGATGGCTCTTCCAGGACAGAGCACTTGCGGGAATACCTCTATGGAAGGTCCCCTTCCTGAAAAAAGAACAGAGACCATGAGGTTTAATGGGATCGCCGATTACCAAGTCGGTGATGAAAGTATGGGATGGGGTGGCGACTGCCAGGAAACTAACGACATTTCCATCGCCTTTAACTCCCCTGTTTGGAAACAACAAATTCACACCGGAAATCTCATTCTCTCAGATAAAACTAGATTATGGGATCCCGGAAACGGAACTGCTGTGATATATGCAACTAAGGCATTGGGTACTTCAAACGGAGATGAGATCGCAGGCAAGCCGCCGGCTGACAAGATACGAAAAATGGCTAATCACTAAGCAAACTGATGAAGGGTTGATTTCAGAACTGTATGATATGATCAGGTGTATGCCGCACCCACACGCTACACCCATTCAAAAGAGATGGGGGAGAGAATCTAGCAGGAGAGCTTACAGAAAAAGTCTGGGAGAGGATTTATTACAGAGCGAAACACAAGGCCCGCAACGTGGCCAGTATTGAAACAGCTATGAAAATAGCTACATAATGGTACCTTACGCCGGCGCACCTTCACAGGGGTAACCCAGACAGGAGCCCTACCTGCTTGAGAGGATGTGACAATGAGGGAACACTAATACATTTACTGTGGGAGTCCCTAAACTTACAAACTACTGGACTAAAATCTTAGATGAAGTAGATGAGATATTTGACACGCAGATACCGAGGCTTTCACTGTATGTAGTTCTGGGCCTACCCAAATCAATCACATATCCACTCAAAAGCATAAGAGGACGGCAGATGGGAGTGGCACTGGGGGCAGCCTTGCAGAATATCCTGACGCACTGGGGGTCATCCACCTCTCCCACATACGTAGGGTGGATACATAGGATATGGCCCATCTTGGGGATGGAACGCATTTCGGCCTCCTTGAATAACACCGAAGATTCATTCCAGAAAGTGTGGAGCCGATTTCTAAAACTGCTTTCTGCAGAGTTCAATGAAATCACCCAGCCCAAATATTTAAGAGTACTGCGACTTTCAGATCTAGGGAGAGAAAACCAGCCACTTACAACCGACTAGGATAAGTTACCATTGATGCAGGACCGAAACGTAATATACATGATATTGGGACTACCGGAAGGGGGTGGGGGGGGGGGAGTTCAAGGTATTGGTTTACTACACAGAGATAGACTTATGAGATAAAGCGAATCGCATATTGCAGTCGAGCTGTTCAATTTGTACATTGTATTCAGACTACAATTTGATTATATATGTCCCGGATTATACGCTGAATGTAAATGCTTTGAATTCTATTGCTTATGCTTCTGTATTGCGTCCAATAATGATAATACTAATAAACAGATTTAAACATAAAACGCACATGAATGCATCACATTTTTCCACTCAAAACAGACTCTTTTTCTTTGCAATGTGGATAGCCGTGGATTTTGGGACCTCGCTTTGCCCGCACCTAGGAAAACCTAGCAAACATGCATATTTTTGAAAACTGGACATCTGGGGTAATCCAGGGTGGAGTGACTTGCACTTCTCTCACAAGATTTGTTTGCCCAGAATCCCTTGCAAACCTCAAACCTTAACTAAAAAAAACACATTTTCCTCACATTTCTGTGATGGAAAGTTTTAGAATCTGCGGGGAGCCACAAACGTCCTTCCACGCAGCATTCCACCAAGTCTCTTGATAAATATGGTACCTCACTTGTGTGGGTAGGCTTAGTACCTGCAACAGTAAACGGCCCAAAACCCCACATGGAGACATCACATTTTTCCACTCAGAACAAGCTTTTTTTTTTTGCAAAGTTAGTAGCAGTGGATCAGCCGGCACCTAGAGAAACCTAGCAAACTTGCAGATATTTGAAAACTAGACATCTGGGGGAATCCAGGGTGGGGTGACTTGCGTGACTCTCACCTGGTCCGTTTACCCATAATCACTGAAAATTTAAAACGGTGACTAAAAAAGACGTTTCCCTCACATTTCTGTGTTGGAAAGTTCTAGAATCTGCAGGGATCCACAACCTTCCTTCCATCCAGCATTCCCCAAGATGAAGCCTTCAGTTCTGAGATTCCTGTCAGCTCCGTAGTTTCCAGTCGCATTGCTGTCATTCCAACGGCGCAGCAGAGCTTCAGTTCGTCACGCAAGTACCAGGAAGGGAAAAGCTTTTGACAATTATATCTGTTGCGCTTGGTGTTTATTTAGTTTTCTCTGTAATTAACGAATTCCAAGTCAGAAAAATCATTATATAGACAATGTTGGACATTGAATGTTTTCTTTTGAAAACTTACCGGAGTGTCCTGCTAAGGGATTCCTTTAAAGATTAATTACCTGCAAATGAAGAAAGAAAAGGTATAGTTAGTTCTATTAACAATATACATCAACCACAAGAATTAACAGACTAAAGAAAGTCACTAAGCATTGTTATTTTTCCTACAGTATAAACAACATTCCTTACAAGATATACGGAAGCTATATCCACAGAATAACAATACAAGTAGAGAGGCAATAGTCTAGTCTTAGAGGGTACGTAGTTTAAATAGAAAAAATATAATTAACATAGCAAATGTCAAGTCCTGTCTAGACTATCGTAATGTGTATCTTTTGTGTTACAGTGTTGAGTTGAGAACACTGCACAAGAAAGACAACAAATGTAGCAGTATTAGAAGACACCAGAAAAAGGAAGACCAGGCTGTCTCTTCTTCGTCCCATACCCCTTTCCCCCGGAAGTTTCTTCATATTCCCTAGAGTTTATTTGGGAGTTTGGAGATAAGCTCGGGGAAGCGTTGGGAATAATCACTATTCTGCTCCTATGAAGTTCCTCAAGTAAGTGCTTGTGACAGGTGCGGCCCTCTCTGGACCCGTGAGTGGAGCGTGGTGCTCCGGCTGGTTGCTGAAGGGAGCGGGCGGACTCTGTCCCTGTTACGCTGCGCCTCACGCCACGCACACACTAAACTGCGACCCCGGAGCTGCTGAGAAACACTGCCGCTGGCTCACTCCCGGATTCAGTGGTCAGAGCAGGAGGGCCCGTCTGCTCACGGACTCCCCCTCTTTTTTTTTTCAAATTGCAACTGGCGGCTTTTACAGGGTAATTACCCAGACCACGCAACGCGGCCAGTGGCGGCCATTTTCTGAGACCTGAGGGAAGAGGATTTGCTGTGTTTCGCCTCGCCCTGCAATGCTTCACCTTGCCCAGCGCTGGAACCTGGTGGGGGGGGGCGCGCTCGGCGGATTCTTGGTGTGCACTAGGTCCCTGCTGACGGGCCTGAACTGCCAAGGAGCCCTGTGGGTTTGCCTGGACCCCTAGTGTGCATCGGACATTCAGCCATTGTGAAAGGTGCCCTGCACGCGCACTGAGAGCGCGTTTGAATTACTGCATACTGTCCTTGCAGGGTCCAGGCCTGTTGTGCTTTGCCACCCTCTGTTCCTTGGGTCCCATGTCCAGGTACCCACACCACAACAGTGCAGCAGCCCTGCCCTCACTGCGGCCCGTTCAGTGAACTTATTAAAGTACTTCCCTGTTGCGATATCCGTTGAAGGAGGTGAGCAGACACTATCGGCTACAAAGCCAATTTGCTGAGGGGCCCTGCTTACGTGATTCCTGATTTGCGATAAGCCTGCTGTGCTAACAGTCTTTAGGGTGAGTCAATAGCGCTTATTACTTGTGAACACACGCTCTACACCTCGGTCAGACACTGCCACAGTGCCACAGCTGGCAGCAGCGCTGCAATTATGGGAAGAGTGGACAAGTCGCAGCCCAAACTTACCTTTGATCAACGCAAATCTAGAGTGAGGGAGGATGCCCCTGAAGCTGGAGATGATGCGCAGGAAGCACTGCAAGAAATGCCTGAGTGGAGCATCTGCAGTCTATTGGAGGCCATGGAAAAAAGCTTGCAGAACAGTCTATCGGTCCTTGGTAACAAGCTGAACTCCCTGTCGTACTGTATGGACAGGATGACTGAATGGATGGACAAGCAGGTGGGGAGACTGGACATGGCAGAATGCAGGGTCTCAGAGGTGGAGGAGGCGCAGAGTGACCTAAACTCGGAACCAAAGCAAATGGGCAAGGTGCTTCAGGTTTTGCAAGATAAAGCCGAGGACCTTGAAGCGAGGTCCCGTCGAAACAACGTACGCATTACGGGCCTACCGGAGTCCAAACAGGTTGGGAACATGGTGCTTTTCGTAGAAAAACTCCTGGTGACACTGCTGGTGAGTGAGGCGTTCTCCCCCATGTTCTTGGTGGAGAGGGCTCACCGTTCATGGGGCCTGTGCCCGCAGCGCCTCAGAGACCAATCATTGCAAAACTGCTGAATTACAGGGACCGCGATGAGGCGCTACGTATTGCCCGGTAAAAACAGTCTCTGCAGTATGAAGGCTCTGCTTTTTCCCTGAATCCGGACTTCACAATTCGTGTGCAAGAAGCCTGCCGGCAGTTCGCCCCGCTGAAGCGCCAGCAACATGACCAAAATCTGGACTACGCCATGCTGTACCCTGCGAGGCTTTGTGTCAATCGACAGGGCAAATCGTGGGTTTTCACAGACCCCAAGATGTTGCAAAAACAAAAAACCCTGAACCCAGAGAAAGGCAACAGGACACTGTGCAGAGTTCCTCGGAGAGAGCGGCCGGGAGCGGGCTGGAGGCCAGGGCTAATGAATACTCCACTGGTTACGCAGATAAGATGATTGCTGGGAGAGGTGGCTGGGAGGGCTGCAAGTCTATGTTGTAAGGGCTAGCCATGGCGACTGTTAAAGCTTTATCACTGATACTGGGTTACAAGGGGGCGGCGGGTGAACATGGAGCACTCTGGCTCATTATGCATGAGATGACTCGCTTTGGACTAGTCTCACTTTGGTTCTGGAGTACACAGTCACTCTATTTCATGATGCACCTATTTTGCAGACGGCTCACGGCTGTGAGCATCGTTAGCCAAGTAAGGTTTAGTTAACCTACCAGGCTGGCGATATCCGCCCACACGTGTAGTACACTACTGGGGTGCTGTTTTTTTTTATTTCTTTGTTGAGTTGATGTGTCACGAGGCATACTTAGAGTTAACCCGACATGCCTCTGAAACTAACGACCTTAATTTGTTTATGTTGGGATGGGTTGGGGGGGATCTAATTTGTGCGTGCACAGTTGGGGTAGGCACACTGTGGGTGGAGCGGGGACTGCCCAGAGACCAAAGCCATATGTTTTTAAATATTTCGTTATTGGGCTTGCTACAATGCCATTCGCTGCTTCAACATGTATATTCTTGGGCTTTACATGGCGGCAGTGTCAAGGAATGTTACTTGATTGTTTCTAAAGTCCCGAATGCACTCTCAGACTCGTAAGATAAAAATTCTAACATGGAACGTCTGGGGTCACAATGACCATAGGAAATTGCGGAAAGTACTGGATTCCCTCACTATGCGCAGTGTAGATATTGCCCTCTTGCAGGAGTCACACTTGCCCATTCATAGTGCACTGTTGCAACACAGGGGACTACGGGGTAACATACACTCTGCTGGATTTACTTCTCTTGCCTGGGGGTGTACTAACATGGGTAAATCCCAGCTCGGACCTTCATTTGGAAGCTCGGGAGACTGATCCAGAGGGCCCATTTACAGTATCGAGATGCAGTGGTAAATGGTTTGAATTGGTGAAAGTCAATACCTGTGGCCCTAACTTTGATAACCCCACCTTCTTTGGTCATTTATTAGATAGACTCAGTCGCTATCGTCCACGTTCTTTGCTCTGGGGGGGAGATTTCAACTGTGTTTTAGACCCCTGTCTAGACAGATCAGGAGGCTCACCTAGACGTCCATTCGCCACTGCTAGGGCCATTTTGGCTGCTGCCACCCAAGTAGACTTGTGCGACATATGGCGTACACGCTCACAGGGTCCGGGTGGGTTCACACACTATTCAGCGTATCATAATCTCCACACTAAAATTGACTACTTGTTTATATCCAGTTTTACCCTGTACACTTTCGGACCACGCCCCTATTCAGATTGACATTGATATTCCGCAGACAATTATTCCTCCTTTCACATGGCGCTTCCCCCCTTTTTCCTTATTTGACCCCGTTTTCAAAGCGGAACTAGCTGAGGCCATTGAGACGTTTTTTGAGACCAACATTGGGTCGGTTGACTCTTTCTCTACAGTTTAGGTTGCCTTTAAGATTTACATTCGAGGCATAGCCATGACGAAGCACTCTGGTGTTCTCTGTACTTTACGCAGGCGCCTCTCGGACTTGGAGGTCACTCTGGCAGCACTAGAGCAACGGCTTCTAGCGGGAACGGATGCTGAGGTTACACGAGAATTGCACAGCACACTGGAGGAATATCACTCTACTGCAGATGCTGAATTGAAACACCTGGGTAAATATGCGACCGCCCGCATATATGGGGATGGTGACCGTCCGGGGTCGGTCCTGGCATCCCTGCTTTAAACTCGGAGAGAGAAGTGTCAGGTGACGGTCCTACATGATGCGGAAGTGGAGTCTCTGACTGACCCTCTTGACGTCGCTAACAGATTCAAGCAATATTACGCTTCATTATACAGCTCTGGCGGTGTAAGTGACGACGAAGCTATCTTAGACTATCTCTCCCATATTCAATTGCCCTGGCTGTGGAATGGGCACAGGGAGTACTTGATGCGCCCACTAGAGGCCGATGAAATTACTTCGGCTCTAGCAGGGATGAGATCCAATAGTTCTCCTGGGGTGGATGGACTCACCGTAACATTCCACAAAGAGTTCAGGGAGCTATTAGTCCCTCACTTACAGGCACTGTTTGAAGAAATTATGGAAGCTGGTGAGATGCCACCACCAATGCGGGAAGCGTTAATTGTCACCAATTAACGGAGAAACCTCCTTCCGCCTGTCCCTCTTACCGCCCGCTGTCCCTCCTCAACGTGGCCCAAAACATTTTTGCTAAAATTTTAGCGCCCAGACTATCTCCTGTATTGCCGCTGCTGATCTCGCTGGAACAAGCCGGCTTTGTCCCCGACAGGAACCTTACTTATGATTTGAGGACTGTATTTGGGGCTATACAAAATACCCGTCGGGACACACAGGCAGTGGCTGACTTCCTCCATATGGAGAAGGCATTTGATTCTGTGGAGTGGAGGTTCATGACCCATGTGTTGACGAGAATGGGCCTTGGAAGTGTTTTTCTGCAAATGGTGGGAGTGCTATACCACGCCACCAAAGCCAGGATTAAGATCAGTGACTTGGTTACAGATCCTATTCACATTACTAGGGGTACACGCCAGAGATTCCCACTTTCCCCATTGTTGTACGCCCTGGTTGCTGAGCCTCTCGCCTAGGCGTTGCAGGAATATCATAGTCATAGGGATATTAGGTTTCTGAACTATAATCTAATTATATCCACGTACGCAGATGACACACTGCTATACGTCAGAGACCCTGATCAGAATCTCTCGACGGTACTACGCGAGGTCATTCTTTTTGGGACCAGATCTGGCCTCAAGGTGAACTGGAATAAATCTCTTATTTTCCCGCTGACTACTGCGACTGCCCAGTTCACGCCGGACTACCCCCTTTGCTGGATGACGGAGTCTGTTCGGTACTTGGGCATTAGAGTGCACACTGATTCGAAACTAGTTTTCAGAGAAAATTATGGTATGGCAATGTCCAGATTGGCAGATGATGTGGACAGATGGATGCAATTGCCCCTGTCACTAGTGGGTAGAGTCTCGATAATGAAAATGGTAGTACTCCCACGGTTTTTATTTATATTCACTAACATCCCCATTGTCCTTCCAAGGTTGTTTTTTTGATTACTGACAGCCCTGATGGTGCGGTTGGCCTGGGCTGGAAAGCACGCTTGTGTTAAATGGAAAATTCTGATGCTGCCATACAGTTTTGGGGGGTTGGTGCTCCGGATTTAGAGCTATATTACAGGGTGGCATAGGGAGCTCATGCGCGCCACTGGATGCACTGCCCCGCAGACGCTCTGCACTTCCGCATTGAGAACGTGGTGGCGTCTCCTACCCCGCTGCCAGCACTTTTGTTTAAGCCCTCTGATCGCAGGACTGGCATCCTGGACTCCATTAATGCAGCTACGCATGCCTGGCATCACCTGCTAAAGCTTCAGGTGGGCGTCCTTCAATATTCCCCTAAATTGCCGCTGGAGTGGTGTCACTGGTTGCCCCCGTGCAGAGAAGGAGGGGTTGTTAGAGCCCTTAACGCCATAACGCCATAAACATCCACCATTCTGGGTGTATCTAGGAAGCATGGAGATTACCATATGAAGGATTGCAGACTGTTCGGCTCCTTTAAGGTTAGGAGCTAAGCCTGATGGTGGTGGATCAGCCATCTGATCTAGGGTGGCTGATCCGCCACCGTTCTGGCTGTAGCTAAGAACATGGAGACCACTATGTGAAGGGTGGCAGACTAAAGATAAATGGTAATTATAGTGTCCCAAACATGCTGGCCAGCACCTCGTACGTTGCCAGTGCAAAGATATAGCGCTGGACTTCTACAGCCTAACACCAGCATTGGTGGATTAGCTGTTAGATTTTCTTCTAAGCTTACTGCTGGATAAAGACCTTAGTCTTACGGGACAGATCAGTTCAGTAGTGTCTACCATTTGCCGTTTATTCCTCCGCACCGGAGAACTCCAGGGGTTAATATTGGAATTGTGTCCGGACTGGATTGCGCCAGTGCTAGTTGTTTATGCCCACTAGCATTTTCCTTTTTAAAGCTAGAAGGAGTCCAGAATATGGCAGTCCATATGCCACTTCTGTTTCTGTGGCCTGGTCTCCGAAGCTCATAAGGAGATGGACTGGCTTCCAGTGGCCCAGTAAATCCAGTTCAAGAAGCGGTCCTTTGTTCATAGAGCCTTTCAGGGCATCAGCCCTAATATATTTCTGGACAAGCTTCTTCGATATGTCCTCATGTAATCTTTGTGCTCTGGCTACCTCTGAAAAATTCAGGTTCCTATTGTAGGGAGTTCCAACTGTGAAAGGTGTGTTTTTGCCATCCAACTGCCCCGTTGACTGCATTACTCCCTAAATTCTATCATGAGTTCTGACACCCGGCACCCTGCAAGCCCATCCTCTTCATGTAACCTATTTACTGTTCTGAAGCCTCACTTAACTTTCTTATCGATCTGGTATTGGTTTCCCTTATCAGTAGCATGGTTAACTTTGATAGTCTGTTTTTATGGTGCTGAAGGTAGTATAAACTCCCATGAGAGACAAAGAACAGACAAGGAAAAGTACTTCATTGTAACTGGACTTCTCACTCATGGGACATATTTGTACATTCATATACAGCTCTTAATCGTATCTGTTCGACTAGGAGTCTAGGTGGCAATTACTATTTTATAATCTTAAGCTATTTTACTGTCAAAATGTACTAACTCGGCCGACACTGTGCTACTTTCTGGGACAATGGTGCCACGTGGTAGCTTCAAAATACTAGTGTACAGCTTTGTTTCTTTTAAAAGGGGGGTTAAGATTGGATTTTTCCAGCCTAAAATGTGAAACATTAATTCTAATTAGTTTTAAGTTCACGTAATAGATGGACTTGGAGAAACCTATGTTTTAATAATAATAAATGTATCGATTAAATTGTGTCCATGGACCTCTCACATAGTGTATGAAAAGAGGGACTCATGAGGCAGAGCTAGGATTGCAAGTAATTTAAGTAACTTGTCCATATGAAGAAAGTATTTTCTTTGCTGACCCCTGGACTGAATTCAATGACCGACTCTTCTTTCAATCCAGCAGGCGATGCAGACCTGAACAGAAGAAGGAACAGCAGAGATTCCTTGAGAGGTTCTGAAAGAACCACCCCATGCAAAGAGTTTACAATGGATCTCAGCGCAATAGCGGTGATGAAGCCACTCCCAACCCGCAAAAAGAAAGCAAACTCTCAAAGACCGATGTGGTCTGAATGTTATCGTGAGCTCGAAAGAGAACAAACTACTCGGCGTGACAGTGAATTTGGCAATCCTGTGCCTTTCAGTTGTGCACAGGAAGGCCTGGTCGAAGGAAGATCATATGAGTATAATGAAATTGAAAATATACTCAGAAATTCACACGTTCCCAAAGAGCTTTCAAACGTGCATAGCAGTCAAAGAACATACACAAGTATTGACAGCGATAAAAGCCACAGCCTGAAAGCAAAGATTACCACTCATATGAAAGTAATGTCAAGAGAGAGGCCATTTGCTTGTGCCGACTGTGGGAAACGATTCTTTAAGAAGAGCCATCTTATCACACACCGAAGAAGACAGTATGGTGAAAAAGCTCATGGGTGCATTTTCTGCCACAAAAGATTCAACCAGAAAGTTGATCTAGACTCGCATATAAAAATACACACAGGGGCTAGACCTTATACATGTACTGAATGTGAGGAAAGCTTTGTCCGGAGACGTGACCTAAACCAACATCGAAAAAGACATACTCAAACGTCAAAAACAACCAAATAGGAAGTAAAACACTCAATGAACATAGGTTTGAACAAAAACTGACCTGATTAGACTAAAAAGAAATAGCAATCAAAAAAGAAATATTGTAATAATCCCATGTTGATTAGCAGAATTGTCCAGTGAGTTATTGTGAATAGTAGAAGTAATATGTACAGAACAGGTATAGGACTGTGAATTATTGAGATGATTGACATAACCCCCTGTGTGCAGAGGGAGAATGATGCGCAGGTCAATGCTGATTTTACGAGATATCTTCAGAAAGAGGTGTTTATGGCTGAAGAACTGAAACATACGTTAAACAGTGTGACCCATCTGAGACGCCATAAACTAGACAAAGAAGATGTAAAACACACATTAAACAATGTAATCCATCTGAGACACTGTAATCTAGACTAAGCAGATACTTGCAGGAACGTCTATGATAACTGCTTACCATTGTCCCTAGACTTACTTGGCATATTCCGTGGATGTACGTACATTCCACCACTTACAATTCAATCTGCTGATGGTAGCTAGTGTAGGTTGCTCAGATTGGATTAATCATAGTCAAGGGTGGGATTCAGCCGAGGCCGAAGAAGATGGCTGCTTGAAGCTAAGCCTCTTCATGGACAAAGGACCAGATGTACTAAACACTGGTCGCAATTTGCGACCAGTGTTTTTGCTGTAAGTGTGGTATTTTGCGAACTGACCTACGTACTAATAGGTTGTTTAGTGAAATACCGAATTGTAGGTGGTCACAGTTGGACCTACCTCATGAATAATAAACTGTGACCCACTGCGATTCGCTACCTTCACAGGTGGCCCTTCTGGGGTCAGCTGACCACCATGTCTGGGATTGCTTTTAAATAAAACAATCATTTTTTTTAAAGTATATTGAAGGTAACTGCATTAAAAAGAAAGGTTTCTATTTTTTGTTTGTTTATTTGTTTTAGGAGGCAGTGGTCCCATAGAATATTTGACTCCCCTTAAGCAAGTGCTTTTTTTACATTCACAAACTTTTTTTAAATGTTTTTATTTTATTTTCAAAAACACGAATGGTTTGCCACCTCATTTGAAGTGTTGGTAAAATATCAGATTTGCGACCGGATTTCGCTTGCAAAACATTGGTACATAGACACGGATTCGGTATGTAGAAGGGAGGCCCACTACACGCCCCTTTCAAATAACAAATCCGTATCCAAATTAGTGATTCAGAAACACTTTTACGAATTGCCTAGAACATAGGAAAGTGGGTTTAGCATTCACAAACCCTCTGATTTCACATCCCCCCCAAAGTCCTTGCATGGCCTGGGAAGCTCTGCCACTACATCTCTTCTTTCTACCCTTCCTTGTGTTGTCCTCAGTGGACTCAACAGTCTGTGAGGCATCTGGATAGTATTTATTTTTTAAGACTCAGATGCTTTTCTGTGTTATGACAAAGGACTCCACACACAATGTACTCTGCCCCTGGTGGTCTGTTTTCACCCCATCATACCAGGCTAAAGGCTACTGGCAGATGGTGTGCACCAGTGCTAGTTTGATTGATAAATGTATTTTTACCCATACTTCTAAAGGTAAAACAACCTACTGGCCTCTCCTCGTTTTATGTGACAGATTATCCTGACAATATACTCTAAATCAGGTCCCATGTGTTGTACATCATCTGCTAACGCTGCCAGACTGAACCCATCAACTGCCTAATTCAGGAATTGCACAAATAAGCTTTCTTGTCTAGTAGAGGATTCATTCCCTGTTACTTCTGTTTTTATAAAGCATGCTGATTTCCAAATAATGTGCCTAATGTGTTAGGCACGTAATAGGTCTTATTGCTTCCAGGTCATACATTTGCAGCATTACAAGAGTGATATTTAAGAATTCATGCCCTGATTTAGTGTTTGGAGGATTAGTACACCGTCACAAACGTGACAACTATCCCGTTCACTTTTTTACAAGTGAATTAGGATATAATGCTCTTGAAATAAGGTTGATGAGATATTTCACTTGTGATGTAGTCGCCAAACTTTAGATTAGCTCCTAAGTAACTTTTCTGTTCCATCCGGCAGTTCAACTTAGTAAAAATCTTTTTTTATTTCATAATGAAATCAACAAAAAATATGTCACTGCAGCTTTGACATTGCACTCAATGTACAAAACGTCTCCTCCAACTGTCACAATTTTGTATGCCAATATTTAAAATATGATATCCTTTCAGCCATTTATGTAAAACTAATGCTAGTTAGTTAACAAATTATAAATGAGTTGGATCGAAAGAGAAAGCGCAAGGCAGAGCAAGCAATCAGTGACATTTAACATGTGACCCAACAATAGGGGTAAATGGGAAATTAAGTACTACTTTTGAGTGCAAATTATGAAAATCTGGAAAACCGTACTAAACATAACAGCCTAAAACTCTCTGGCATATCAGAAGGGTTTGAAGAAATGAAAGCAGGTCAAGTCTTGTCCCAACTCCTTAGCATGCGGACAGGTGAAGTTTCAAATCTCACATAGGCTGGGACACCGGTGCAAAGCTCTTTCCTGGTACTGAGTTAGAGGCTTAATTATGCTATTTCATCATTATTTAAAGTTTCTAGATGCATCAAGGTGTCAAGGAAATGGATGAATTGGTATAAGCCTTATGTCTCTGTGATGGGGGAACAACTAAAGTGTTCCCAGCTATTGAAGGCTCACCTGAATGGTAACCCCGGACCGGGTTCAGTTTTCTGGAGCTAATCAGTGAAGTGTAGCTTGAGTCCTCTGGCGCAGCGAGCTCAGTGCCCCTGTCTGGGCTTCTTTGGGCATCTCACTTTGAAAAACAAAGCAGTGCCAGGTGGAACTCTTGAATTTATCTTGGCCATTAATTGGCCTTCATTTCAGTTCATTGGCTCATCACCTTTTCTGTTGTAGATGACGTAGTGGCAGGCATTCCCTACTTCACATATTCTTCTGCTAGGTCACATTAACAACAAAGTCTCATATTTTTATGGAGACTAAATGATGTTGTAGGAAACCATGGCAAGATGATATTGAGATTTTATGACTCTGAGCGTTTCAATAGGTAAACTGATCATTTGTTTCTTGTGTGCTCTGTTTATGGTCATTTTTTTTCTTTTCAACTTTTAATGGTACTATCACTGCTCTTAAGAGGATGTGTGTTTGACCATTTCATTCACCATACTGACATTGGTTCAGTTACAGTCTTTTGCAATCTATTCTTTTATATTTGCGCAGTGTTGTGCTTTGGCTAATTTTATTCTCTGCATTGAGTGATAAATAACCAGAGTCTGTCTGTAGTTATGATGCTCAGCTCTCACACAGCACAGTCATGGTGTTTGAAAATATCTATTCATATGCTCGAACAATGAAAACTTTCCTAGCTAACGTAAAGGAAAGTTTCAATTCTATTAAGGACACGGAGGCGAGGATTAGACTTTATCTCTCCTCACTCTATTACAGATAAAACAATCCAGCAGCCATTTTAGAAAACCATAGACTCCATAAGAAAAACTACATTGCCCATGAATACTAGGGAACTCAACATTAACAGAGTTCATCCAATCATGTCCCAGTCTCGTGTATAATGTCCCGCACAGCCCTTCTAGCTCCCTCTTTCTTCCGGCGACGGCTGTAAATCGCCACTTTTACTGTTCCTGTTTGCTAGAGTCCGTCCCTGTAAACAAAGGGATACACATTACTCGCCACGGTAAAAGTAACTTTAAGTATCATAAGTACAACATGATTCAACATTATGACAACGGTTCCAGCAAGTGGAACGCCTATCTATAAACCATACATCTTCAAATAGTAACATCAACCTGTTTTCAATAATGGGAAAGGGAGAATTTTGTCAAGAACTCATAGGGCGGGCTAATCTTCGCCTACGTGTCCTTAATAGAATTGAAACTTTCCTTTACGTTAGCTAGGAAATTTTTCAATCTATGTCAGGACCCGGAGGTGAGGATTAGGCTAGTTCAAAGTTTATCCACCACCACGCTTGCCAGAGAGGGAACCGGTCTTAAAGGTGGAATCATTTGACCAGTCTGCCGCGTTGAGAATATCCTCAACACGAGCTCCTAAACAAAATGCTTTTGAGGCCATGGCCCCTCTCACTGAGTGGGCTCCAAAACGGGATGTATCAATACCTGCTTCTTGCATGACCCATATGACCCATCTGGCAATCGTAGGGGACGAAACCGCTTTGTGAGGTTTTGTGAGTGTGGACAGCAATTTTTTACTTCCCGTGTGGGCGGAGTTCTTCAGTCATAATTTCATAAGCCTTAATAGTGCGAACTATACATAATTTAGTATTTTTTCTTAAGGCTGGATCAGATACAGTTGTAGAATTACACTTTGTCCTGCGAGAAATATGAAACAAGACCCCTTCCGGGGTAAACACTTTACCTGTTATATATTCAGGGCTCGGACATCCAAAAGTTGTGACAGGATAACAAGCACAGAAGCATTTCCAACTTTGCTGACAGTTGCTTCCTGGGTAGATATTTATTATGAGGCCAAGATTGAAATAAGGATAGGACCTTGTTAACGTGGCATAGCAATGTTATTTGAGTTCAGGAGGGACTGAGAGTCGGATACCCCTTAACAGTTTCCTGACCAGCGGGTGTTCCCCAGCTGGGTGACCATCCACTGGCAGGTGTCCTGACGAAATCGCTGATCTATAGGTATTAATAGACCTATATGCGAAGCTCTGGGAAGCCAGGCTCGCTAGAAAATTTACCACCCCCAAGGGATCGATTTGGTGTTGATAACACCAACACAACCATCGTGACCAGGCGGAATTGTTTGTATTGTCTGCCCAGGCCTTAGCGAGTAAGGAGGAAGCTTCTGCTGAAAGGCCTGGGACTTGGCAACGTTGCTTGTAACCCTCTTGCTCTCACCTTGATTATTGTTGAAGTTGCCTCTTTGGTTCCCCTGCCTCCACGACGACAGGGGTAGGACCTGGTCTGCTAAAAATTGCCAAACTTGCCCGGGGCCTGCCACTGGCTGCGTCTTGAGTCACCACCCTTGGAGGCTGCTAGGAACGGACAGCTGGATGAGCGCCCCCTACCTCGACTGGCTGCGGCAAAAACACGGGGGTTAAACATTCTTTTGATTTAGGATTGTGCCTTATCCACAGAATTGAACGTGTTCACAAATTTACCCAATTCTTTTATAAATGGGTCTCCGAACAAATTCCCTTGCACTATTGTCCCGGCCTCTGATGTAGAGAGCTCGTCCAATTTGGTATCAATTTTAATGAGGAGTGATCTATGCCTTTCCGTAGAGATTCGCAGTTCGCGTTCCCTAGAAATAGGATGGCTCGTTGAGCCCAATTGGAAAGTAAGTCAGGGGATATGAGGGAGCTGGAGACCTTGGCGTACTCTGCCATATCCATGATTTTTGCCAGGGGGCCGGCGACGTCCTGGAGATTATCCTGTCATGACCGTCAGGAACGGTCAATGCCTTTTTTGGGTTGCGGACAAACTTGGTGAGAAAAGTGGCCATTTTGGGGTCTATCTCCTGTGTGGTAGCCACTTTCCCCTCCAAGGCGGGTTGAGGACACTCTGCCTTAAGACAACCCCTCACCTCCTTATCTATGGGCTTCCTAAGCTGGCTGGCCATGTAGGCCGCCACCTCGGGGGCAGGTCACCTTTCCACGGATCCAGGGTGTAGGAGATCATCTGGGTTCAACAAATCCCTGGGGAAGGTGAGACTGTTGTTTGCAGGGAGGTCTGACCCTCCCAGGGAGCTGGCCGTCGGGTGTCATGGTCTAGAACCATCTCCATTCGAAGTGTTGGGGGAGTCATCTCCTTCCCCTGGGTCCGCTTGTGGCGGTGAGAGCGGGGCTACCCCTGAGGGACCTGGTGTCTGGACATCTAAGATTGGTTGGGCTTCTAGAAAGGCCTTAAGGTGCGCAAAAGCATCTAAATCAACCCCGGGGTCGTCCATGCGCTTGCGCTTCTCTACACTCTGGGGTGGGACACTAGATGGATTAGCCGCCTGCCCAGGAGGTAGGGGGGCCAGGGGCCAATTGAAATCTTCCCTTGCTTTGAGGGGTTGCTGGCACTGCACCTGGAGTGCCACCAATCTTTTCTGCAGGGGGGCTACCACCTGCCTCACAGCCCTGAGGATGGATGAGTCCATCACCTCAAAAAATGTATCATCTATTGGGAGGTAGGCAACTTCCTCCTCCTCCATATAATCCCCAGTTTCCTCATATTCCATGGGGCTCCATCTGCATGAGGGAACAGATTTCCTACCGTGACCTGAAGGAGTAGTGCTTGGAAAGCGTCAATAAATCAATGTGGGACTGCCCCCTGAAAATCTGTGGGGTAGATAAGTGCCTGGGGTGTCCCATAATAGATTTTCCTTACCCCGTAGGGTGTTTTCCCTTCAGGCATTGAAACTGTTAAAATACGAGTGGAGAATCTGCTTGTAGAATTCTACCAACTCTGTGCAAACAAAGCCAAACAAACTCTCTCGCTCGAGCGGTAATAAAAACCTTCCCCCGTGTACAGCTGCAGCTGGAACACTACGTCAATGTCAGTGAGAGAAACTGACGTGTTCCGGCTGCCGGGGGTCGGGGAAGCGCACGTAATCAAGTGTACGCGGGCCCTCTGCCGGTCAGAAGACCGCACCGCGTCCAGCGAGCTTCAATTCACTCGGCCGCGTAGGAGCGAGGGCTCCCGTGGCAATAATTACACACAATACAGTAATCAAGGGCAACCGCAGAGGAGCGGAAAGCTCCCGCCGCGGTCGCAGATGTAATTACAATAAAGGAGTCAAGAAAACACTTATCTGCTTTGCTGCTGGAGCAGCGAAGAAAGAGGGAGCTAGAAGGGCTGCGCGGGACGTTATACATGAGACTGGCACATGATTGGATGAACTCTGTTATTGTTGTGTTCACTAGTATTCATGGGAAATGTAGTTTTTTTTTATGGACTCTGGTTTTCTAAAATGGCTGCTGGAGTGTTTTATCTGTAATAAACTAAAGAGAGATAAAGCCTAATCCTCGCCTACGGGTCCTGACACAGAATTTAATCATGCAAACACACAATGAGGTTTGAGAACCCACGAGGAATTTAAGAGTATATTATGGCGCACAGGATTACTTCATTCCTGAAGGTTATGCAACATACAGTTACCCAAACAGTCTCTTCACTAGTGTAATGTCTAAATTAAATTAAAAAAGAAATTTAATGTAATTGGATGATTTCCAAAATGCATGTGGGACACTTAACATAACAAACGTTAAATATTACTGAGAATGAAAGACAGCTAAAATCTTTAGGCCTTCTGCCTCGCAGTATAAATTGAAAAAAACAATTCAATAAAAATACGTTTATAGATAAGGCTGTCATTAAAAACTTGCCTTGGTTCTGTTCTCTGAATTTCTGTTGAAGAGTTGTAAGATTAAATCTTATGTTTAAAACGTACTTCATACTTGTACAGACCAGTTGGTGAGTGTTGAAAATTGCAACAAGCCTCTGCTGCCATATGATCAGTTGACAAGTGTCCAGACGTGCTTCCCACAAATGCTTCGATACATTACATTTCTGTAATATTCGGTTTCCTGTGTCGCTAGACCTATATAGACCTATATAGCTTTTATCATTATATCCCACCACCACTTGATCCTCCAGGAACTTACCATGGAAGCCTTCCGCCTTACAGCCTGGCCGTTCATCCTCATCCAGCCCCAGACCCTCTATGCTCATTTCTGTTATAACCCAGCCCTTCATCATCCTCATCATCCAGCACCTTATACCATGTAACATTCTCTGGTATTACTCAGCCCTTCATCATCATCATCATCATCCAACACCTGATGCTCGACTGTACCCTTCTCTGTTATAACCCAGCCCTTCATCATCATCCATACTTAATACCTATTGCCCTCTATTATTAACCAGTCCAGCTACATCATCATCAAGCCCCTGATACCATGGTATTGGAAAGTCCTAATTCATTATACAGGACCTGATCCTCTATATCATTTTCTAGTATTACCCATCCCTTCATTATCATCATCCAACTCCTGATACACTTTAGCCTTCTCTGTTACAACCAGCCCTTCACCCTCATCCAGCATCTGGCACTCTATGTCCTTCTATATTATAACCCAGCACTACTCCATCATCATCTAGCACCTGACACTCTATACCCATTTCTATTATAATCCAGCTTTTCTTCATCATTTTCAATCACCTGACACTCTAAAGCCATCTCTACTATTAACTAGCCCTTCTTCATCTTTCAGCACTTGATATCCGGTACCCTTCTCTATTATAACCCAGCTCTTTCATCTTCGTCATCATCCAGCATGTGACACTTTATACCATTCTTTTTATAATCCATCTTTTCTTCATCATCATCCAGCACCTGATACTCTGTACCCTTTTTTTTATTATAACCCAGCCCTACTTCATCATCATCCAGCACCTAATACTCTATACCTTTATTTTTTATAACCCATCCCCACTTCATCATCATCCAGCACCTGATAATCTTTACTCATCTCTATTATAATCCAGCTTTTCTTCATCATCATCCAGCACCTGACACTCTATACCCATCTCTACTATTAACCAGCCCTTCTTCATCTTTCAGCAACTGATACTCGATGCCCTCTATATTATTAACAAGCTCTTTATCTTCCAGCACCTGATACCCTGTACCCTTCTCTGTTAAAACTCTGCCCTTCTTTACTATCTTTGTTTTCTGTCTGTAATTATCTGTAAAAATACGGAAAAACAGGAGCCTTAATTAGAGCCCAGCCTTTCTTCATCATCATCCAGCTCTCGATACTCCGTACCCTTCTCTATTATAACCCAGCTCTTCTTCATCACCATCCAGCACCTGACACTTTATACCATTTTCTATTATAATCCAGCTTTCTTCATCATCATCCATCAACAGATACTCTATACCTATTTCTATTATTAACCAGCCCTTTATCTGCCAGCACCTGATACCCTGTACCCTTCTTGGTTATAACTCTGCCCTTCTTTACCATCATCCAGCACCTGATACTCTATGCACTTGTTTATTATAACCCAGCCTTACTTCATCATTATCCAGCACCTGATACTCCGTACAGTTCTCTATTATAACACAGCCCTTCTTCATCTTCATCCAGCACCTGATACTCTATACCCTTATTTACTATAACCCAGCCCTACTCCAGCAACTGACCATACTCTGCAACAGCTAAGCTCTTGTTTATCATCACCTATGTACCCCGTTCTTATTATAACTCAGCCTCACTTCCACATCCAGGACCTGATAGTTGACTTTACCCTTCTCTGTTCTAACCCAGCCCTTCTTCATCATCCAACACCTAGCTGTTCTCTGTAACAGCTAGGCTCATCTTCATCATCACCTATATACCCTGTTCACATTATAGCCCAGCCTCACTTCCTCATCCAGCATCTGGTCCTCTATACCGGCCATTCAGTATTCCCTTCTCTATTATAGTCCAACATTCCTCTTCATCCAGCTCCTGGCCATATCTACCTCTTCTCTGTTTCAGCCAAGCCCCTCTTCATCTTCTGTTTTATTTCAGATGCCACAGGCTATAGTGCACTTTGTAATAAGATGTACAGCATGTCCGCTGTGTTTCTGATGTAGTAACCCATCCATGAAAACCCTAAATAATGCCCGTAGCCCGGCCTTTTCAGGCCAACGTTAGTCTTGTTCTTATAAAGCAGATTGTATAAACCATTTTCAGCGCACACGTGACCTATGTCGAATTTTTCGGTCTTTGAACATCTTCACAACCTCTGCATTTTTCTTTTCCATCATCTTTTGTTGATCTTCTAATCAACAACTTCATTTTTTTCCCCAAAATTACACAGTGAGGGCAGAAATATTAGGTGGTTTCCATATGTCCCCTAACAAAGTGCCACCTACCATACTTATAGATCTCAGCCATGTCAGCAGAGATAATTTTGCCAAAAGTGCTTTTACCCATTCTTTTTATTTTTTGATTCACTGAAGTAAATCTGGGAAGCAGAGTTTTCACTGTGCATTGGGTCCACTAATGATCTTCCATGTCTCGGTCTGCTTTGCCTAGCATGGCGAAATATAAATCATCCCTGGGCGGGCCTTCCAACTTTGTGATGGTTGGGTTCCATCAATGGTTATGCTTCGGTGAAGGCATCACCGTTGCACAGTCAGAGGATCTCTCACCTATGAGTGGGGTAAGGACATGGGGGATGGATAAGGTGGTCCCGCTTGTTGACTTCCCAAATACTTATAGGGTGGGGGGCACCCGATAGAATTCCCATAGGCCTCAGGAATTGTGGGTGAACCTGTGGAGATGGGAAAACTGGCAAGTATTTTCTTTCTCGGCTATGGTTGAAGGATGGGATTGCATAGAGAAGCAACAAAGCCTGCCAGAGACACTGTAGGTTACTCGCTACAGACCTTTCCCCTTTCAGGTTGCTCCCCATGTTTTGGTACACACACTAAAAACTTATAGTAGGTGTGGTGGTTTATTATACGCTATTCTAGTGGAGAAAATGGGAATTAACACTATTATTAGAATTATTAGGGCATTTCCACTGACAAATGCTAACAGTAAATAATTTGAAAATATTGTAAAATTGTGTGTACACACCTTACTGAATAAATGTCTGATTATCTGTCGGGAGAAATGTAGAATTATCCTGTACATGTTGATTAAATCCACTCCAGTCTGCATCCTGCAGAAGTTCATGAGCCTTTTGCTCATCAGTTTAAATGGTGGAACTGGGTCTCTGCAGCTTGTGATTGTCCAATGGCGGCTGCCTGTGAATGGGGGTGGTATGGGGGAGGGAGGACAGAAATGTAAAAAATAGCTTACCTTCTTTGCCTCCGCCGCACACCTCTCTCTCTCGCCCCTCGTCTGTCTTCTTTGCTAGAAGAAGCACCGGAAGAGCCCAGGAGCAGCATCGTGATTGGTCTGAGAGGCCTGTTTTGCTGCTCAGGCAGTGCCTGGGGATGCTGGGCATGTTCTCCACGGGGCTGTGCAACACAGCCCAATGGAGAACATGCGATGTGTGCATGGCGGTTTGGGCGGCCCTAGAGGACCGGTCAAAGTGTTATGCTCGCATATGGAGGGAGCGCAAACCACTCCTGCTCCCTCTGCGTGAGCCATCCCCGCCCGCCCGACCTGGCTGAAGTCATAAAGAAAAATAAAATGATAATGACTTCTTGTTATTATTTTATTTTTATTTTCCACTGCTCCGCTTTAGTGGAGGAGCCGGCACTGTGATTGTCCCATGAAAAAAGACTTGAAACAGATGAAGCACTCATTGCCTAGTGTGGTGGTACCAAAACAGACGTCCTGGAAACACACACTTAAGAATCACCCATTCATATGGCACCCAGCGGACTTATGAGTACTAGCAGTAAAGGCATACAGTGCAAAAGTAAATACAGGCCCACGGTGCAAGAGTGAATACAGGCCCACGGTGCAAGAGTGAATACAGGCCATCGGTGCAAGAGGCAATACAAGAGATAATGCAGGCCCACTATACAGTAAATTCCAACAATACAGAAGCAGAAAGTGATTTTTACAAGGTATTTCTGGGGAAGCAATGCATACATTATAGCATGTGAAATAAAATTAGACAATAAAAAAACATAAGGTGGTAATTTTTCATGGCCAGCAGGTGCATACTTTGCAGGACCGACTGACAGGTCAGAGGTGAAAGGGCAAGGAGCTACACTGCGACATACGGACACATGACACCCTCCAGTACACAGTGGGACTCCTGCTCTGACAATCCCTAAATGACCTCCTTAATCTGTTTATTGCTTTTGTCATTCAACTCTTTATTACCAGTTGTAAGTACACACCAGATGGTCCCAGAATCACACCCTGGATGACACACTCAGAATTCAGAAGGCTTTGCTTGAGACCGCTCTGGGTCGGCAGTCCATGAGCCAACTTAAAACCACTTCATTCTCCTTCTGGCTCGGAAGCTCAGGATGGCGCCAGAGGTTCTTGTTTCAAAGATTTAATACTCTGAAAGGAGTAGTTTTTATTCACATTGTTGTTAAATGTTAAACTGTTTCATTTCTTGGTTGTGTTATCACCCAGTTCTCACTGCCTTGCAGTTAAGAATTAAGCTCTAAGATGCACCTTCTTATGTACTAATTGTCTTTATTGCATGCTAGTGTGAATCATTGTTTAGTGGACTTACTGTCTATGAAGTCTCATTGCTGCCCATCACCCTGCCATTCCTGCATCTTCCCAACAAAGTCAACAAGACCACTACTTGTATAGTTGTGGGCCAGTCATTTAATGTTATTTATAGTGATATATTTCTGTTGGTAAATGTATGCTTTATTCATAAATTGTGTAAGTCCAAAATGTTGGTTAGTGATGTGGTTGTAACATAAACGTATACATGTGAAAACCTAGAAGTAATAGATACTCTGTTGTTTTTCTCCTATTAAACTCTGCTAATTCACATACCCTGTTCCTTTTGTCTTTATGCTAACTAATGTGTTTGAAATATAATTAGTTACCCTCCCCGTACTAATGGGCCTAAGCCGCAGTAGTTACCCTCCCCGTACTAATGGGCCTAAGCCGCAGGTGAGGACGCAAAGCAAGGACAGTAAATGAACAGCTGTTATTGCCCTACAGGTAAGGGTAATACACCTATTGGCTTTCCCACACTAAATAGGAAGGGTTGCTGGAGTAGGAACAAACTCTTACATGAATTCTTGTACTAAAAACACTGGTGTCCTTCCCCCACAGCACTCCCTCTGCCGTTTCCTAGTTATCTCCAGTTCACAGACAGCTATTCAAGCTCCTAATCACCAATCAGCCACAAAGAAAAGTAAAAATAGCTTATTTCCGGTTCTGTAATTTTCATAAGCTGATTGGGCTTCACTTCAGCTGGTGCAAGGGGAGGAGCATAGAGATCGGTCTGTGAAGCAGAGGTGCTTAATAAGAGGCGGAGCGAGTGCCATCTCCAGGAGAGAAGCTGCACCTGCAGACGCCCCTCCACAGAAAGGAGGTTGGAAGCTGCCAGCTACAGAAGTCTCCTCTTGCGGGTCTGTAGCTTTAAATATATCCAGCGAAGGCAGCATCCTGATTTGGCTGGTCAGCCCTACCATTCCACAAGGGGTGCTAATAAGTTATTTTATGTGAATAACGATACTTTGCAACAAAAAAAAAGAGATAGACTTTTCTCTTCCTGTGGGAACTGCCAGCTCAAGCATGTCTGCTGGTGTGACCAAGATTGTTCATTGACCCTCTACTTCCTTTTTCTAGGTTCACACTGTAGAAATACCAGGCACATATATACGTTTAGCAGCCAGAATTTGAGTGGCGGGGACGCGAGCCTTATGCCTGTACTAACCCTGAACATAGGAGTAAACTCAGACTTAAAATGTACCTAAATCGCTTGGTGCATTAATCGGATAGTACCACAGATTCTGCCCTCTTAAGCTAACCGCCAGTAGTGTGTGTGTGTGTGTACACATTGAGTATACTTAGTGCGTCTTGTGCGCCTGTATGCTTTTTACCTTTATCTGTACATTTCGGTGTAAGTGTGTGTCAGGCCATTTCTTAAGATCCTTTGACACGCTCAGGTACGGGGCAGCCATGGTGACGAATGCCGTCTGTAACCTCTGGACTCAAGTGTACTGAATTGCAAAGAACCTCCTTTTGAAGGATGCCAGGAAGAAAGGGAAGACCGTTCTGGAGAGTGATGAAGGTTTAGGACTCACTGAACAAACAAAAGCAGCCATGGACTCAAAAAGCCACACCACCTGGAGTAGGCACTTTATCAAAGCTACCAAGTTGCCCACCTCTAATGGCCAGCTGCTTATTGTCTATACATTTAACTAATTATCCAAAAAGGAAAGGCAACAAATACAGTTCAGTATAGAAAAGTATTTAGCATGAGTCAAAACTCAAAGGTCCTCATAAATGTGGTAGATTATTCTTCTTAATTCAAATTTCTTCAACCACATTGTAAACATTCAACCAACACGTTCCGCCTTACAAAAGCTTCAGCAGGGCAAAAATTGTATGTCAACCGTGTTAACCGTCCGGCTTCTTGTACCCTTTCCCTGCTTAATAACAACCAAAGAAGTACTATTCCCATGATGCACTGCGATGGCTACCACATTGTATGCTTTCCCATGCTGCACTAGTATAGGTCAGGTGACCTTTTACAGCATATAGGCAGCCAGCTCCCGTTCTCAGGTGCTTGGCTTTCTTCTCAGCCAGGACCACTCCCTTCCTGCCTGTTCGAGTCCTAGTTGATGGCTTTCAGTCCCTGTGAGCTGTTCATCCTTCCCGCCATATGTATTTTTTGCTTTAAGACTTCAGTCCTGGAGTTACCCCTTCGTTCAGCCTGGACGGGCTGAATCCTACCGTCTTTTTTCTGTTTGTCGTAAAGCGCGAGGACGCGCTGGAGTCTGTCTCCCTTTTTGTTAATTGGTGATCGCCAGGACCCGTTGCATTCTGAACTCTGGATTTCACTGAGCACGAGGACACGCTGAAACTTGTCTCCCCTTTAATTTCTTACGGAGAGCGTGTGTGCAAGAAAGGAGATTGCTTTCATTTTTTCTTTGGCCTTTTATTTTGGAGAGACCGGATTTAAACTTAATACTGGCATTGTGCAAGTGAGTATGGGGAAGCATATAATCTGAACACTTAACATATCCTGTTGACCAATATTCTGCCTGTTTAGTTGTCCTTTATATAACCTTTGGGTCTTTTGTTTGTTTGTTTTAAGCAGGAGTTCCCGATCTACTGTTCCTCCCTCCTCCTTATTGAAAGAAGTTCCTGGTGGTCCTTTCTAGTCTCTTCACTCCCTGGGGGTATCAGTCTACCTTCGGTGTGCCTAGTTGGCTAGAAGTGACTATACAAGACTATACAAGAGTGAAATGGCACTTTCTTCGCTCCCGTGGATATTGGTACATCTTGCCTGGGACAAGAACCCCCGCCAAACCGGTTCTCCACACAATTGTAAGGCGCAGATAGAAAACAGCAAGTCGCCACTGTCAATTGTAGATACATTTTAATTAGAACATCCCGTAAGGCATTTCTTTGACATCTCAGAGTCCAACAACGTACTGCACCTTGATCCCGCGATCAATTCTCACACATTCCATGTAGAGCTATAATAGAGTTGTCTCCCACAGTCTTCTACTGCAGTCTTTCAAGAGCCCAAACCAAACTAAAACTAACATTTATATAGTGCCAACAGGGTCACTATGTGCTCAGCAATCCGAAGATGAATGTTAATTTTCAAATAAAGAAGTCTTTATCGTTTTCCTAAAAGAGAGATTTTGTGTGGGTCTTATTAGGTTACTTTGCGAGTTGTTCTCGCATTTGCTAGCCATCACTCGGGACAATCTGACTCCTGCAGCTTTTCTCCCTGGTTTGTCTGCAGATCTTAGTAGTCTTGCCGAGCGATATGAGACCAAGCATTATTCCAATTATTCCGGTGGAATTCCTTATAATATTTAAAGGCAATACATTATGAAGTTGGAAGCCATTGTAAGTGGCTTCATGCCACAGATATATGACCTGTTCTTGGCAGATCATACACCAGGTGGACGGCAGTATTCTGGAGCACCTGCAGCTTATTAACTTTTTAGTTTTACATCTTTGCCATTAGGGCATTTCTGTAGTCAGTCCGTGATCCGATGACAGCTCTTGGTATATTAAAGCTGTAATAGAAGATGGCGGACTTTCTAAACAATGTAAATTGAAAGTCACAAGATTGTATAACATGAATCACCTGATTATCCATTGACATACTCTTTATCCCAAAAACGTCTAGGGTTTTCACATCTTCTTAACAGCAACATCAACTTTACTCACCATGAATTAGAAATAACTTGCGCTGAGTCTTTTCCACCAGTCCCAAGTACCAACTAATAGAACCTCAGTCTTGGAGGCATTCAAACTCAACCTACTAGGCTTCATCCATTCTTACGCCACGTATTGAGAGGGAGTACAAACCTTCCCCCAGTGACCATCTGATATTAAGGGGCATCCAACAGCTGATTTCTTGGTAGTGACAACAGCGAGGAAGAGACCATCTTCCCAGAGAAGTTGAGACGTCCCTCTTCCAAATAAAGAAAGTAGATGCATTGATGCGACAGGGAAGAGGGTGGCAACTGGACATGCCAAGCACTGGTGTGTTGCTAATTCGGTAAGACTCCTATCTAGATATAACAGGGCAACATGGGATGAGATGGAAAGTATTATTCGACATCTCCCTGAATAATATAAAAAGAGTGGAAAAGACCTAGTTGCAGAGGGTAGACTAGTTTTTAATGCAACCATACGTTGTACTTTAGACAGTGCTGACAACGCTGTGAGAGCAATACTTTCCTCTATTTTACTACGCAGACATACATGGTTACGCATCTTGGGTTTAAGCTGGAGGTGCAACAACATTTACTTAATAACCCATTTGATGGGGAACACCTACTTGGACCAAAGGTAGACTCCTGAACTAGAGAAAATTAAAAAAGACATTGAAAGTGCTAAATCAGAGTGCTTTGCAGTCTACAACACCTAAGCAACAGTTCATTCGGACGGATCAGGAAAGTGGAGCTTCCACAACCCCGCTCCTGACACCCAAATTTACCAAAAACAGCATCAGCAGTACCATCAACAAGCTGAGAAAAACTATTACAGTGGAGGGTTTAAAAAACAAGAGGAAAAGGTCGAGCAATGCCTGCAAGGGAAGCCTCTACCTCTAAGCAGTGACCTACCTTCCATTCCTCCCCGATCATCCAACACCTGTCGGGGGAAGGCTACAACAGTTCCACCAGTTGTGGCCAGAAGTTACATGAGACTGGTGGGTGCTGGACATTATCTGCAAGGGATATTGCCTAGAACTAAAAAGCCACCTACCAAACATTCCTCCTCTCTAACAAACCCTTAGCATGTACACCTTATCAAGAAAGATGTAAAACCTCTGCTGTTAAAGGGGGGGGGCATAGAGCCTGTGCCACACAGAAACCGAAACAAAAGGGTATACTCCCTGTACTTTTTAATACCCAAAAAAGATAGGACACTAAGACCAATACTGGATCTAGGACCGCTCAACCTGCACATCCTGTCAGAACACTTCCACATGGTGACACTACACGATGTAACACCGCTACTACAAAAAGGCAACTTCATGACAACGTTACATCTGAAGGATGCATACTTTCATATACCAATTCATACCGCACACCACCAATCCTCCAGTTTGAGGTAAGTGGCCGTCGTTACCAGTTCAAAGTACCAACTTTTGGAGGTAGCAATAGCCCCAAGAGTATTTACCAAATGTCTAGCAGTGGTAGCAGTACATTTAAGGAGACAGAACATTTATGTCTTCCCAAACCCTAGATGATTGGCTGATCAAGAAGTTCCAGCAAACAGAGGTGCTTGCAAGACACGCAAGCCACCTTCAATCTGTTACACAAACTGGGATTCACAGTAAATGCTACAACATTCCACTTAAAACTTCTTCAAATGCAGCCCTATCTGGGAGCAATACTCAATTCTACCTCTGCCAAAGTTTACCCCAATTCGCAGTGTTCTCAATGTCTAAAATCAACAGACTCTTTTTCAGCCACATCGTCGCCTGCCAGTCAGGGCAGTGGTGCACCTTTTAAGCATGATGGCCTCTTGTATAGTGATATTCCCACATGCCAGGCTACACATGTGCCAGTTACAGGAGCTTCTAGCATCTCTGTGGTCCCAAGCAGGAGGCAAATTGGAGGAACGAGTGTTGGTTTTACCCAGGATCCATCAATCTTTAAAGTGGTGGAACGCACACAACATCCTGAAGAGCAGATCTTTTCTGGATACAATCCCGCAAATGACTATTACCGCAGATATATCACTCATTGGATGGGGCGCACACATGGTGGACATGACGGTACAGCGCCTATGGACTGTTTGCCAACGAACATTCCACATCAGTGTTCTGGAGCTCATAGCCATTAAGATGGCTCTCAAAGCTTTCCTCCCTAGTATATCTGGGAAGAATGTTCTTCTACGCACAGACAATATGATTGCAATGTATTACATTCAAAGAACAAGAAGGAACACACTCAATACAACTGTCTCAATTAGCACAGACCATTTAACGCTAGTCTGGTCAACACCACATTCACCTCCTGGCGAAATATCTTCTGGGAGTGGACAATTCAGTAGTGGATCTCCTAAGCAGGATGCAACAACAAGTCCACGAGTGGGAACTCCAACCTCAAGTCCTCCAAGAGTACTTACAGCATTGGGGAACACCAGAAATAGATTTATCCACCACCGAAGAAAACGCTAAACACCAAAACTTTGCCTCCATGCACCCAAATCCACAGTCCATTGGCAAAGGTGAATGGATGAACTGATCAGGGATATTTGCATATGCTTTTCCACCTCTCCAGCTCATTCCATATCTGGTCCGAAACTCGACAAACATCACTCAAGATGATTCTCATCGCGCCAACCTGGGCATGACAGCCCTGGTAAACGATGCTATTAGAGTTGTCCCTGGTACACGAGAAACTTCCGAACATATCAGATCTTCTCACTCACAGCAAGGGCAGAGTCAGACACCCAAACCCCAAACAACTCAACCTAGTAATGTTATGCAGTGTTGCTTGAATATGAATTTATCTTGAAAATACAAAGATAAGGTGTTCGGGCAGAATGGGACCAGTTGGTTTAATCAAACACTACGGCCAGGAGTGCAAGATACAGAAACAAGTCTGAGGACTGACTCACTGTACAATTGTTTTGAATGTCTTTTTATGCATGTCTTGCAGCATCATAAAACAATTTATAGATCATGTTTCAGGAGTGTAATGTGGACACGAGGGCCAATGGATAATATGTCCAGATGTCTGGCATGGGGAGGCCATGATCACTGCGTGTGTAGTGTGTGCTGTGTCCTGATTGGCTGTGTGTTCCTAACTACATGTAGCAAGGCCCATGACTACTGGACGATGATTGGTGGCCATCCAAATTAGGCACTCCTCGTTAACCAAAAAAGATGGACATAAAAGCTTGGCATCCTAATTGACGACAGCCTCACAATGAGGGAGCAGGTGAAATCTACATGCAGCACCTGTTTTGGTATAATTCGCATATTGAGAGTATTTCAGTGGTTGCCTATCCACACAAGAAAGACTCCCACGCAGGCTTTTATGGTTAACTGCTTTGATTATGGAAGCGGCCTATTGGTAGCAGCTAATGATTCTCTCCTGTCAAGACTACAATTGGTTCAGAACACTGCAGCCCTTCTTGTCCTCAAGCTCCCACCTCGTACCTCCTCAGAACCTATTCTCAGATAATTGCACTGGCTTCCTATTAGGAAGCAGCTATTTTTAAGCTACTGTGCTTGGTACACAGATCGATTTTAGGTAAAGGGCCGGCATATCTTCAAAATAAGCTCTCAATTTATCGGCCCACCAGAAATTTGAAATCCAAGGATCAATTTTTGCTTTGCCCAAACTATATTCGTGCAGTCTGATATGGCGGTCGATCTTTCTCATACCTGGCTCCTTTTCACTGGAACAGGCTTCTGTTTCACATTTACATTTGCTCTGATTTTATCAGTTTCAAAAAGCTACTTTAAACCTGGCTCTTTTGGCCACATTGCTTCTCTTCCTCTCTACTCTTGGTCAGCGCTGAGATAACCCTTTGGGGCTGATTAATTGCGCTAAATTGGGTTTTGATAGCATTAACATCTAACATCTAACTTTATGGTGTTTTAGGAATGTGCGCCTTTCTGGCCATGAGTGTTTTATTGGGACCAATCTCCTAGGACCATTGTGGTGTTTCTGTGGGGCTAAACTGGGTTTTTCCTGTTTGCGTGTTTGGCCTGCGGGTTATGTGCCACCTCACCTGTGATCTATCAATCAGTAGCCTTATGCCTGGGGCGCAGGACCTGCCTGCCCACATATTTCTGACTCCGGGTTGATGGGGAGGTCATATCGGGGGATTTCAAAAACTGTGATTCAATTTTGTTATTTGTACATACACGCATCAATATTAACAGAGGCCAAAATGAAACGTTTATACACCATTGCATAACTCAAGACATAGACCACTTCCACTTCCATAAGACTGCATCTAGCAGTAATTGCAACTTATCTGCAGAATCGCAAACATCAGTCACTTTTTCAAATACCAGTCATCAAAGCTTTTATGGAAGGGCCAAAGAGAGTAACCATGCCACATACACCTCCAGTCCCTTTGTGGAGTTTAAATGTTGTGCTCACACAACTCATGTCCACATGTTTTGAACCACTGCAGCCATGTCCTCTAGAGTTCCTTTCTTGGAAGGTAGCTTTCCTTGAAGCTATAACTTCATTAAGGAGAGTTAGAAAAATTCATGCACTAACCATTGAGGAACATAACTTTCAAGTTTTCCAGGATAAGGTTCATCTACTTGCAAACCCCAAATTTCTCCCAACGGTCATCTCTCCCTTCCACCTGAATCAAACACTGGATTTCCCATTCTTTCCAAAACCAGAGACCGTGGCAGAAGGGGCCCTTTATACACTTGATGTTTTAAAGAGCACTCCTCCACTATATAGAGATAACCAAGAATTTTAGAAAGGCACAACCGCTATCTGTAGCTTTCTCAAACCCTAGGAAAGGTAACGCCATCTCAAAAGCTGGAATTGCAAGATGGATTGTAAAATGCAGATTTGCTATTTAAAGGCTAAATAGCTCTACTAACAGGTCCAAGAGCTCATTCCACAAGAAAAAAGGGTGCATCAATGGCTTTGTTAGGGACCATTCTTTAACAGATATTTGTAAAGCGGTCACACGGACAAACCCGCACACATTTACAAAACACTAATGTGTGGATGTTCATGCCAGACAGCAATCTCTGGTAGGGCAAACAGTTTTATTTCAAACAACGGCACCATCTAATGCCTAGAGCCACCGCGAGGGGAGTACTGCTTTACAGTCTATGTATAGCATGTGTATCTGTAGCCAACACATGCTACTAATGGTACTTACCCTGTAGGGATCTATACGTAACTTGTAGTGCTGCACTTTCACATGTGCCTTCCCGCCCCAGGCAGGTATGGCATGGTGTCAAATGTACACATATTAAACACTTTGGGCCTCATGTAGGTAGCGAAATACCGGTCGGTAACGGCCGATTTTCGGTAAATATGCCGTTACCGACCGGTATACAGACAAGTGAGATGTAGGAGTCCAAAAACCACTTTTCGGTAAATATGAGGCGGTAAATACCGATTCATAGTTACCGAATTCTAAAATACCGATTCATACTTACCGAATACAGAATTAACGAATCGGTAAACATGAAGTGGTAAATATGAAGTGGTAAAAATTTAAAATGACATGTAGGAGCAGTCGGTAATTAAGAAATCCATTAAAATCGGTAATTAAGAGTCGGTAATTAACACGGACTAAAAGCAGGTGGTAACCATCAACAATGGATAAAAGCAAACCCAAAATTCAACAGCGTGGACAACATGGCCGCTATGTACGTCATTGCAAGGCGCCTACGTCTACAGGCAGCAGGACTGAGGGTGTGGCGACGGGAGGAACAAATCTACAGACAGCGCATCACACTATTCCAGCTGACTGATGCAGAGATACATGAGAGGTACAGGCTACACCCCGAAACCATCATGGACTTAATCAGGGACCTACACCCACTCCTGGACCAGCCAGTTAGAAGGGCGCACGCCATACCCCCACATGTGCAGGTGCTCTGCAGCCTACATCTGTTGGCATCCGGCAGTTATCAGGTGGTGATAGCTGCGGTGGGTGGGGTATCCCAAAGTTGCCTGTCCCGTTTCTTCAGGAAGTTCCTGGATGCCATGATGCAGAGAATGCACCACTACATAAGCTTCCCGAACTCACAGGCTGCACTGCAGAAAACAAAAACTGACTTTTATCACATGGCACAGTTCCCCCATGTCCTCGGCTGTATTGATGGTACCCACATCCCAATCTGTCCACCAGCAGATACAGAGCACATCTACAGGAACAGGAAGTCCACCCACTCCATCAACGTGCAGGTGATCTGTGATGCAGGGAACATCATCACAGATATTGTTGCAAAGTTTCCTGGGAGCACCCACGACTCTTACATCTTCCAGAATAGTGGGATTTACACACGACTGAGTGCCGGAGAATTCGGAGAGGGATACCTGCTAGGTAAGTAACAGTGACGCCCCTTGAAACATGCAAACATAGTGTATAGAGGCATGTTACTGATGGTTCCCTTTCACCCATCCAGGCGACAGTGCATATGCATGCCGGTCATTCATCCTCACTCCCTACCTACACCCAGCTACCCAGAGTGAGAGACGATACAACGTGGCACACAAAACAACACGCAATGTGGTGGAGCGCACGTTTGGACTACTGAAGAGCAGGTTCCGCTGCCTGCACAAGAGCGGAGGCGCACGCCAGTACAAACCCATCACCTGCTGCAAGATCATTGCCACTTGTGCAATGCTGCACAACCTTGCCACGAAAAAAGGTACAGATGTGGAACTAACATATTTTGAGGACAACGAGGATGAGTCAGGCCAGCCAGAGGGCAACGCAGCTAGAGTGCCAACTGCAATCGATGGGAGAGAGAGACGGGCAGAGATCACATCCAACTATTTCTGAGTAAGTAAGGGGACACAGCGAGTTGTGAGCAGTCATGACGTAGTTTAATGTGGCACCACGCCATGAACACATGATCAGGCCAATCTGGCAATATATCATCTATACAAGGAGTATGTCCAGGGTTACGTCACCCATTGTGAAGTGGCTAGGCAGGGCGACATCAATGTTTGCGCATACGCGCTGCAGTGGTGGATTGCACGGCCTGTGCATCCTCACTAGAGCCAACCCCAAGCCGCCTGCTGCTCCTGCGTGTTTCTGGGACGGGGGGTGTGATGCTGCTGGTGGTGTCGATGCTCTCCGCAGGATCCCCTGCAGCAGTTGTCGACGCCTGACTCGTCAATAGCACCCCTAGTGCACTTGTCACCTGCACCATCCCCCGAGACAGGTCGCTGCAGCACTGTGTTAGGCCCTCCTGCATCGTCACAGAGCGCCGGCACAGTAGGGAAGTGGCAGTTGCCAGACGGTTGAGTGCCCTGCTGGTAGTGTCCCTTCTCTGGCGTTCCCGGCGCCGTGCTTCGATGTCAGCATCTAATTTGCTGCACAACTGCTGGATAGACTGGGACATGTCCCGAATGCCCGCAGCCATGCCGCCAATGTTTGTGTCCATGTTGACTATGCTTGTCTTCATCACCCGCATGTGCCTCTGGACTGACATGACTGCCTTTGATTGCAGGCGCTGTTGCTTTAACATTTGGCCCTCGAGCCCAAAGAAGACACCATGGCCGTCAGTGGGTGCTGGTGGACTCTGGACACGCGACCTGCGGCGCCCTCTTGTTTCCGTCTGTGCTGCCTGTGAGGTGTGGGGCACAGTGGCATGGCTCCCTTCCTGGGGCCCGGTGCGGTCTTCAGGGCCCATGCTGTCGTCTGACGAGGTGTCCAAGGCTCGTAGCCTGGCTGCTGGACGCCTCCTCTGTCTCACGCATGCAAGCGGAGATGTGGCCGGTGAATCGAACATGAGTGGCGAGGCTGGCTCTGGTGGTGGTGATGCTGGCTCACGGTGAGGTGATGCTGGCTCTGTGTGCGGCGATGCTGGCTGTGTTGGTGGTGCGGCTGCCAGTGGGCCTGCTCCCCGGTCTGTACTTGTGCTGGCTGGAGGTGTTTGATGTTGCCGTGGTGCCGTCTCTCCTGCAGCATGCCCTGTCCTGCATGCTGTCACATCTGTGGACAGAAATACAACATTGGCTCAGTGTCCCCGAAGGGCTGCATTGCAAGCGGCACAATAAATAATTTCACATTCCAACATGTCCCCTGTCTCCTTGTGCCTCGAGTGCGTGACATGCCTTGTTGCCCTGTAACATTTACGTCATGGTTAGTGTTGCCCTGACTACATCTCCCGAAATGCATTGCCTGTCTGCACTGACACGTGTGGACTGCAGTGTGATTCTCGTTTCACATTTGGGGGATGTGGGATGGGGTAGGGGGGGGATACATTGCTGTGCTTTCGTCTTACCTTGGTGTGTTGCGGCTCTGGCAGAGCTGTCGGCGTCCCCAAGACCCACGACGCTCTCTTGCTCGATTGTGGCCGCCACCAGCTCCTCCAGTTCGGTGAGGGCAGGTGCCCTGTTGGTTCCACCTCCGGTCTGGCTGGCCTCCTTCTGGATGTCGCCCATCTTCCTCTTGGTTACAATCCTCAGGTCATACCAGCGCTTTTTGAGGACCTCAATGTCCCTGTGGGTCACTCCCACAGCATTGACCTGCGCCTGGATGGCCAGCCATATGTTGCGCTTTTCCACCTCAGGCACTTGCAGGGATTGCCTGCCGAACAGCTTCTGGTGCTGTTTCACGACCTCCTCCACCAGCACCTGGAGTTCCTTGGGGCTAAATTTCAGCTTCCTCCTCCTTTCCCCTCCGTCTTTCTGTGTTCTCTGGCTGGACATGCTGTTCGTTTACCCGCTCGCACATGCAACTGCTCCCTGCCTCTCCTCTGCACTCCAAGCCTCTCCAGGGTCGGCTAATTATGTCCACCTGCCTGGGTGTGGCCACTTCGGCTAATTGAGTACACCTGCCTGGGTGTGGGCAGTTCCAGGTTGGGTGGGCTGTCGTTGCACTGGATTCGCTGTTTCGTCAAGTCATGTGATTTTCTTTACCGACTCCGTACATACCGAATCGGTATTTTCCGAATCGGTAACTACCACCTCGGTATTTTGCGATTCGGTAACTTCCACCTCGGTATTTTCCGATTCGGTAAATACCACCTCGGTATTTACCGATTCGGTGAATTCCGATTCGTGATTACCGAATGTTACCGAATCGGTAACTGTTACCGAATTTTTACTTACATATAACTTACCGATTCTAATTTACCGATTCGGTACGGCTCGGTATTTACGAACCGGTAAAATTTATTTACCTACATGAGGCCCTATATGTATATATATTGCCTGAAGAAAACATAGGTTTCAGAGGCGTTATAGTTAGTTGGACATTTCACTCGTACAAAACCAGAGAAATTCGACCGTTATAGTTAGTTGAGTCAAGTATAACTCGCTCTGCACTGCACTGCTGATGACATCACATATTACATCCCTCATGACATGATCAGTGACATCATTCATGACATATCAAATGACATCAGTGATGACATAATTTCTGTGAAGTTCAAGTATGTTTATATATATATAGTCAAAGGTGTATTGAAGAATGAGTGGGTGTATGACTGTCTGAATGGATGATTTAGTAGGTACGTGACTGTATAAGTGAGTGATTAAACGTGTCTTACTGAATGCATGGGTTAGTGACTAAACTGTGTGAATGTCTGTATCAGTCTGTCTGTTGGTGTGTAAGCGGCTGCATGGGTTGGTGAGTAGCTACATGAGTGTCTGCATGGGTTATTGATTGGTTGTCTGAGTATCTGTATGAGTGCCTGAGTGTCTGTGGGTGGGTGGGAAGCGTGTGACTGTGCATATATGTGTGTGTGGGTGATTCACTTGCTGTATGGGTTAAAGAGTGTATCTGTGAGGGGCTGTATGGGTGGGTGAGTGTGTGTATGGCTGTGTTGGTGAGTAAATAGATGTCTCAGTGGTACATGTGTGAGTAACTACATATCTGAAAGGCAGTATATGTGAGAATATATGTGAGTGTTGGAGTATATAAATGACTGTATGTGAGAGTGAGTGATGTAATATGTGATATCATCAGCAGTGCATTGCGGGGACGCGAGTTATATTTAGCACAACTAACTATTACGGACGAATTTCTCTGGTTTTGTACGAGTGAAATATCCTACTAACTATAACGTCCCTGAAACCTGTGGTTTTTTCAGTGAATTTGAAAGGTTTTTTAAATGCTAATTTCTAATTATAACGTTCCTGAAACCTATGTTTTTTTCGGTGAATTTCAAAGGTTTTTTAAATGCTAATTACTAACTATAACATCCCTGAAACCTATGGTTTTATCAGGGAATTTCAAAGGTTTTTAAAATCCTAATTACTAACTATAACGTTCCTGAAATCTAATGTTTTTTTCGAATGTTTTTTTAATTCTAATTTCTAACTATGCCTACTGAGGTAGGACGTGCAGTAAAAGGAAGAAATGTGCAGAAACAAGCAAGAGAAATGCAGAAAGAGGCAACAGAAGTCCAGAAAGAGGAAGAAAGGTGCAGAGAGAAGCGAAAGATATGTTGAAAGAACCAACAGGGGTGCAGAAAGAGGCCTTGTTGCAAAGTCATCCTGTGCCCTGGGCACCCCCCAACTTTCTGCTAACTGGTACTGGTAGTAACTGACTCTGACTAACCCTGGGTTCTGCCTAACCAGGCCCGGAGCCAGTGCTATGCTGAAAGACACTTAAAATACAGTGAAAACACCTACATACGATAGGGTACACTGTGGGTTGGGATACCCCTGTGATTGGCATGACCTCTCCTTTAAGGCCCTAGTACATAATAGGGCAGGGGAATTAAAACTACCTCTAAGTCCCTATCATATAATAGGGCATGGCAGTTTAGAGGCCAGCAGCCGTTTTCTGCACTTGCATGTGTGCACTGCTGAGCCTGAGGTCAGTTTAAAAGTATCCCTGTATGTGCAGGAAGAGGCAAGAGAGGTGCAGGAGGCAAGAGACGTGCAGAAAATGACGAGAACTGCAGAAAGAGGCAAGAGGGATGCAAAAAAGGGAAGAAGGGTGCAGAAAGAAACAAAAGTTCAGAAAGAAGGATCAGAGGTGCAAAAAAAAGAAGAGGGGTGCAGAAAGAGGCACGAGGGGTGCAGATAGAAGGGACAGAGGTGCAGAAAGAAGCAAGAGAAGTGCAGAAAGAAGCAATAGAGGTGCAAACAAGAGTGATGAGGGATGGAGAAAGAGGCAAGAGAAGTGTAGAAAGAAGCATCAGAGATGCAAAAAGGGAAACACGGGTGGAGAAAGTAGCAAGAAGGTTGCAGAAAGAAGTAAGAGAGGTGCAGATAGAAACAGAACTGCAGAAAGAAGGAACAGAGGTCCAGAAAGAGGCAAGATGGGTGCAGAAAGAAACAAAAGAAGCGCAGAAAGAAGCAACACAGGTGCAGAAAGAGGCAAGAGGACTGCAGAAAGAGAGATGAGGGGTGCAGAAAGAATCCACTTCGCTGCTGGGAGTCCTTAGGGGCCAACTAGCCTACCTGTTACCTCCAGTAAGCCCCACACAGTGGGATTGCTGAGAGGTCTTCACAGGCCACACCCCCTTTGTCCACCACTCTGCAAACGCGCCTCCTGGCTCGCTCTTGGTTTGGGGGTGAAGTCCTCTTGCCTCCCGAGGGTCCCTGAGGGCCAACTAGCAGTCCTGTTACCTCCAGTAAGCCCCACACAGCTGGATTGCTGAGAGTAGTCTGTGGCCATGCCCCTTTTTTACACCACTCTGCAAATGCTCCGCCTGGTGCACTGCTGCTCGGGGGATGAAGTCCACTTTAGTCCTGAGGCCTTGAGGACACAAGGAGAACCTCATCACCCCTCCAGCAGTGCCCAAAGAGGCACGTTTCCAAAGTTGTGTAAAAAGAGGCGTGGCCCCGTACCACCTCTCAGCAATCCCACTGTTTGGGTCTTACTGGAGGTTCCTGGTGGTCTAGGTGGCCCCCAGGGACCCTCACTAGCAACGGGGACTTAATCCCCTAACGCAGAGCGCACAAGGAGGCGCGTTTGCAGCGTCATGCAGGGAGGGGGCTGGGCCTCCGGCGAGTTGCCGGTTTCTTTTTTCTTTTTTTCTTTTATGGGAGGGGGGCCGCATTGCCTCATTTCCCTGAGGCCAATTTTGGCCCCGGGGACCCCAACCCCTGGGGCCAGGCCAGCCTTCTAGTTTTTTTATTTATGAGGGGGCCGTGTGGACCTCTCCAGAGGCCAATTATGGCCCTAGGGATCCCATCCCCTGGGACCGCCCTTCCGTATTTAAAATATATATATATATTTAACTTAAAGGAGAGGGGGGCCGAGTGGGCCCCCTCCTCGGCCACTTCTGGTCCCCAGCGACCCCATTGCCCATGGCCTGGCCTCTTTAATGGGAACCGTGGGGGGAGCCCCAATGTCCCCACGGTCCCTTCCGGCTCCCCGCCTCCTGCGGGAGCTGGCATTGCTTTTGGGCAAGGGAGCTGCTAACATGCAGGTCCCGTTGCCCAAAAGCAATTCTGCTTCACTTCATGGAAGCGAGAGCAGGTTTCCTGCTCTCGCTTCCAAGAAGCAAAGCAGTGTTTGCTATGACAGGGCGAAAGCCGTGCTCCCGCCCTGTCATAGCAAACAGCAATGGCCCGGGGCTGAGCACCCCGGGACAGCTCAGGAGCCGGCCCTGGGGGGTGGAAGTCCCCAGAGCCATGAAGGGCTCCAGGCGGGCCCCCCTCTCAATGTATGCAAAGCAAGTGGTGGTCCCGGGTCCCAGGAGTCCGCAACTAACCTCTGTATTTAAATAATTAGTCCCCGGGGAGGTGGTGGTCCACGGAGCAGTGTGCCACACTTCATAATTTTAATTTAAGCCCCGGGAAGGTGGCGGTCCCCGGGGCTTTGGGGCACCCGAGAGGCCCTCCGCATATAATGAATAATGCCCCGGGGCAGAGTGGGGGGGCAGGAGGTGGTGGTCCCCAGGGCTGCTGGGGGACCGCGTTCCCCCACATATAATTGGCATAGCCCCGGGGAGGTGACGGTCCCCGGGGCTGCAGGGCCCCCGCTACATATTTACTCATTTCCCCCAGACATATTTTTTTTTATTTTCTCGGCCGGATTCACGCACCCAGCACGAATTTGGCCTATATATTTATTCTTTTGGCCCTGGGGGTCCTTGTGGGACCCCCTGAGCAGGGCTAGGGGGTCAGGGGGTTTCTACCCTGCCCCCATTTCTTGTTTTTGTATCCTTGTTTCATCTTTTTCTTGTGACTCTGTTACCGTGTCACAAGATGGCTGCCAACACTTCCTGGTTTAGAGTGTTGGCAGCCAATCAGAATGAAACTCTTGCTCGGGAGGCTTCGCGAACCCTCCTCGGTGCTCAGATATATACATTTTTATTTTTTACATTTCTCAGCAACTATTGAACGGATTTACACCATTTAAAAAAAAGGGCGCTTTCTGAACCAAGAGCAACCTTTTTGCAAAATTTGGTGTAATTCGGTTCAGCAGTTCGGGCTGTAGCCTGTTCCAAAATTCCTATGGGAATTAACATGGGGAAAATGTGTTTTGGGACCCCCTTTTTTCTCGGCCCGCGCTTGACGCATCACCCCAAACCTTTCAAGACAGGAGCTGACCTGAGTGAACCATTAGTCTGGAAATTTTCGCGAAGATTCGTCAAACGTTGCCAAATATATTGGCAAAAGAAAAACGCTTTTTGAATAGAAACAAGGCCCTAATTATAACTACCTACTGGCGACTGCCAGTAGGTGATACATGTATATATATATATATATATATATATATATATATATATATATATAGTGTGTGTATAGAAATTATCAAGATGTTACACGCATGTTCAACAGCAGCTACTATCCTGCAAGACTACATTGTCTCATGCCAACATGGCATGGGGAAAAAATGAACCTAGCAAAAGAGGCGTTGGACATGCGCATTCCATCGAGGAGGTGGAAACTCAACGTCACCCCAGCAGTAAAAAGTCTTCCTTGAGAAAAACAACTTGTAAAGTCCGACACCAACACTAGATGGCATGTGTGTGCATAGCAAGTGAATCTGCAGCACTACACGCTACAAATAGAGGCCTAAAGGGTAAGTAATATACTTCTTATTCCAATACTATGCGCGAGAGTGTTTTAAAGAGTTTTATATTTTTCTTAAGTGGAATTTATTTGTCTAAATAGATTGGACAGGTATACTAATCCATCAATCAATCAATCAATCAATCAATCAAAAAGAATGTTTACGTAGACCCTTGGTCCTTAAACATAAAAGAGCATTTCAATTTTTTCATAATACAGTGGCATTAGGTAATTTATACATATTAAATATACCATTCCATGATAAATCAAGATTCTTAGTTATTTTATTTCCTATCCTAATTTATTTTTATCATAAAATATAATTCATAAAATTCCCATTTCTATAAACTCTTAAAAACCTTTTCAACTTCAAACACAAATCTCCGAAGCGCACATGCTATGTCCACATTGTACATTTTGTTTAACAAATCTACTGCCTGTACATGATTTTTAATACTATATTTTAAAAATACTGGTCGTAAAAACAGTTTCCGTGCAGCAAGAACCTTAAAACAATCTAGTAGTATGTGCACAATATCGCATTTTGTGCCTAGGTTGCAGGTACACTTCCCTTCAGAATCTATCATAGTCCCTTTTATCCCGTCATTCGCATAGCAGGGATTATTTCCAATTTGTGATCTTAATACTTAATTTCTAAGACAGCGATTGGGTAATATATCTATGTACGGGAATTGGTGATCAGATTGCGTGACCTAGTCATTAAGTTCACAGATTTTTTACCCTCCAGGTACCTGCGATCCTGGTTTTGAGAATTTTTTTTCCCTAGTAGCTTAAGATCTCGCCCTGCGACATCGATTTGCTAGTCCTCAGGGTACAGTTTAACTCCCAGTTCCCTACATACTGTATCTAACGTTTTCCTAACCCCCCTCTTCACATTTCAGATCACTTTGCAAAATTTCACGTTTGCACCGTTGTGCTATTTTTTGCTCCTCCCCGTTCCCCAGGCGTAGCCAGAATATTATTACTGCCATACACGCCATTACCTTCCAAGATACCATACCAATTGCTTTTCTTACTGCCTGAATCATAGATTACCTGGGTCGGGACAATAGATTTATACATTTTCCCTCTTCGATGTCCCACCCTCTTTTGCCACTCATAACAATATTTCGGCTCCATAATTGAACTGAGGCGATATCATGGCCACATATGCTTTCAAGAAAGGTCTATCTGACCTTTCTCCATAATTTCTTTTACATCTTTTCAGCCCACTAACTGAGGTCAACGCTCATATTCTCAATGCATTCAAATGGGATTTCCATTTTAGGGATTTTTCTAATCACATTCCTAAATATTCATGCTCTTTTACTGTATCCAGCTTTGTGGAGCCCAGGAACCAACTGAATTCCTTCCTTTTCTTGCCAACGCTCAAAACCTTGTTTTTTTCTAAATTTCTGACTGCAATATTTATGAAACATATCCAGCTTCCTCGGCAAAGGGAGAAGCAGTGATCTATTGTATAGTGCCCCTTCTTAAAACCCCCCTGTTCTGGGGGTACTATCTGATTAGCTTCTACTCATTCCTTAAGATTTTCCAGAATTCATTTTACAAAGACCTTCTGTCCCACATCCAAGGGGTTAATTAACCTGAAATTTTTAGCAGTCTTTACATCTCCCTGTTTATGGATAGGCCAGATGATTGCTCCGTTCCAGGTTTGGAGCATCTGCCATGATTTGAGAATACCTGCAATGTTTAGCAGTCTTTGCATCTCCCTGTTTATGGATAGGCCAGATGATTGCTCCGTTCCAGGTTTGGAGCATCTGCCATGATTTGAGAATACCTGCAATGTTTAGCAGTCTTTGCATCTCCCTGTTTATGGATAGGCCAGATGATTGCTCCGTTCCAGGTTTGGAGCATCTGCCATGATTTGAGAATACCTGCAATGTTTAGCAGTCTTTGCATCTCCCTGTTTATGGATAGGCCAGATGATTGCTCCGTTCCAGGTTTGGAGCATCTGCCATGATTTGAGAATACCTGCAATGTTTAGCAGTCTTTGCATCTCCCTGTTTATGGATAGGCCAGATGATTGCTCCGTTCCAGGTTTGGAGCATCTGCCATGATTTGAGAATACCTGCAATGTTTAGCAGTCTTTGCATCTCCCTGTTTATGGATAGGCCAGATGATTGCTCCGTTCCAGGTTTGGAGCATCTGCCATGATTTGAGAATACCTGCAATGTTTAGCAGTCTTTACATCTCCCTGTTTATGGATAGGCCAGATGATTGCTCCGTTCCAGGTTTGGAGCATCTGCCATGATTTGAGAATGCTAGAAAACATTTTTACATAGAATCTTGCCCACCGGTCTGATTTAGTCTTTATAATTACTGCCGGGAGATTATCAGCCGAAGGAGTTGATAAGGGGGGCTAGGGAGGACACATACACGTTGAAGAGTGTGGGACTCAAAGATGACCCCTGTGGAACACCGCAAGGCAACTGAACAGAGTGGCGTAGAAATCACCCAATGCTACAATTTGCGATCTTTCGGAGAGGAGGGAATTCAATAATTTTTAGGCTTTTCCCTGAACTCTGCATTCCCGCAATCGATCCATCAACAAATCGTTATGGACTGTGTCGAAGGCCGCAGAGAGGAACAGCATATTCAAGGCGGCCTTACCACCCCGATCAAGGGCTACCCTGATCTCATCCGTAGAGTGCGGACTCTGTGCTGTGACCCTCTTTGAAGCCATATTGAGTGGGATCCAAGGCTTGGGCGTCTCTCAAAAAAGTACTCAATTGGGCATTCATTCTTTTCTCCACCATTTTTTGCCGGGACAGGGAGACGTGAGATGGGGCGGAAATTATTTGGATCCTTAGGGTCCAGACTAGGCTTTTTAAGGAGTGGTAGTATTGAGTTTTTTTTCCAAGATCTAGGAAAATGCCCCTCTGTGAACAATGAATTAAAAAGAGAGGTGAGTGTCAGCACAATAGGTTCAGGAGCCATTTTTAACACTGTGACCGGACACGGGTCATAAGTGGATCCTGATTTAGTGGACATAAGCAGATTATAGGTGTCCAAAGTAGATACACCGAACACTGTATGGGCAAATAAGGGATAGAATACAGTACGACAGAACATATGGTTTATATTACTTTAATTATTTTTGTAGATTGTACCCCCGTCCTGAGGAAGCCAATAAGAAAGTGGAGGCTGAAACGCGAACGCGTCGACACATAGACGAAGGAGGAGTCCACCCATTGTTTGAACTAAAAATTAGTCATTTGGCATAACAAATTAAGATAGAGGGCCAATACCCCCCCTTTTTTGCCAATAGGACTACCTTCGAATGTACCACTAGGATTGAGAAGTGTACATTTTTAGGAAATATTTTAGGGGAAAATATTTTGGATGTAGCCGTTGTATATATGATTATGTATATATGGATTGTTTTGTAAATTATTTTTTTATATTCATAATGAATGCATTTAGTTTTGTGTACTATTCGTTTTGATGCGCACCGATGGATATTTGTGCTTAAAAAATAATTTTTGAATTTTCCATAAGAAATAGTGTGTTGCCAAGGTAATTAATAAACTCTTGTGCAAAATAAAAGAGAGATTTATCCCTCTATACCAGTTCTGTATATATTCAAAGTAGATAGTGGAGCAAACTTGTCAAGAGTAGGCTGAAAGTCAGCCTACAGCTTATGACCCTTTAGTTGGTCCATAGTAACCTTTGGGGTTGGTCCTTTAAATAAAGAAAAAATGGGCTCAACTTTTTCCAAGAAAAACCTGGCAATTTCGTCACAAAGGCCATGGCTCATTGGGATGTTTGCTGGGTGAGGGTGGGCTAAACTAGGTGCTGTTTTAAACAGCTCTTTGGCTGAAGTTTTAGCTAAGTTAATCCGGTTAACAAAGAACTCCTATTTAGTCTTAAAAATAAGTTGTTTGTAAATCCTGAGGCTTTGATTGTAAATATTATTTTCTGATTCTTTGTACTCTTTCCTCCAATTTCTCTCCAGGCGTTTGCAACACACTTTGTGGTCTTTAAGTTCATGTGTGTACCAATGGGCCGAGGGTTGTGCCCTATTAAGAGTAAGTATTTTCTATGGGGCTAGTTTATTACATGCTACTTCTAGCCTATTGGTGTATAGCGTGGTGGCTTCCTCCACATCTAGGGGCATAGGATGTGCTGTGGGAATGTCACCTAATTATTGGCTCTGCTGGAATGACCCTAGTTTCCATATACACTCCTCTGTCATACAGTAGTCACCGATCTAGGGATAATTGTATCTCTTGATTTTATATTTCTTCCAACTATCTTGACTCTAAGTGGGAATTGATCACTTCCCTTCACCCTCATCACCTCAAAATCTCTCACCAATTCAAAATTCCATCCATGGATAGAGATATAGTCTATAGGGCATAGTTGTTTACCTATCTTAAAGTACGGCTTGCTGGCCAGTCTGACTCCATCTTTCCATTAGCGCAAACCAGGCACATTGAGCCCATAAAGTTGCCTAGGGACGTATCTCGTGCAGCAAGTCCCCCCTTAGGAATGTTGGCAACGTTTATATTCTCCAGCATTGAATCTTTCATAGATTCACATGCTGGAATCTTCCCCGCCGTCATGGTGGGAGTCTCATAGTATTAGAAATCTAGCAGTATAAAAGAAAAAATCCATGTAAACCAATACAAAGGTAATTATACCTTGGTAACCCATCACCATCTTTATATGGTCCAAATGTCAGCCAATGAGACACCAGCCCTGAGATCACAATCCCCTGAAGAGCCACCATACCTCAGATTTGTAACCGCACGTCGTGTGAGGAGTCTCCCTGAGCTCCGCTCAGTTTTCTCTCTATGGTGAACTTTTGACCTTTCTATTCATCTCAGTATTGTTATTTTCTTTATTTTGGGAATATGTCTGAGGGCTCTAAGAAGAGGTTATTCAGACCCTGCAGATCTTGTGAGAAGGCTAGACTGTTCTCTGAGGACTCGCAAAAAGATTGTTTATATTGCTTATATCCCAAACATGTTCCTAAGGAGTGTAAGCATTGCAGGACTTTCTCTGCCAAAACTCCAAAAGACAGAGAGGCACGTTTGCTTCTGTGGCTACAGCAGAAGAAATCCAGATCAGAGTGTGGTTCAGAGGCTGAAGAGGCTCCTTCCACTCCAAAAAGAAAGCTAGAGCCTACTGTTACTAAAGCTGACTCTAAAAAACCAAAAGTCAATAAAACCAAGGACAAGGTGCTAGAATTACTGCTTCCTGAAGGCACACTCCTCATAAAAAAGCTGTGGAGAAAAAGGCCCTGTCAACGGACCCGTCGGCAGCAGCCTCGTCTATGAGAGAAGCGCATTCATCTTCACTGACGGTGTCAATGGTGGTTACTCCAACGATGGCTTCGTCGACGGCAGAAATTTCAACTCTGACGATGGCCTCGTTGGCGGCTGCCACGACGACAGCCTCGTCGGCGGCCACCACGACGATGGCATCATCGACGGCTGCTCTGTCGACGACGGCATCGTTGACGATGGTATTCAAGTCTCCAAATATACAAAGCTCATTGATGACCATTTCACTAAAGAGGTTTCCACCGACGGAGAGAAGAAGGTACTCAGTAATACCTGATTCAGGAAGATTTACTTCAGAATTAGCATCTTGAAGCAAAGTCTCGCCGCTACCACCCTCTCATCTCTTGGAAATGCAGGAATCAGAGGAGGAGGGTTCTTTTGGACCTGCTTATAGTCCCTCTCAGCTCAAGGTGAAATGCCAAGACACGGATGAGGAAGACTATCAAGACAAAGCTGAATATTTGCAAGAGGATTTCTCTTTTAAAGATCGTCTTTCATCAAGATCAGAGAGTTACGAATCTTTTCAGGACACTTGTGAGTATGAGGAAGAGGAGGATAATCCTCCACTGCCCAGAGAAGATACTATTTCAGTGCCAATCGCATTGGTTACGAATCTGAGGCACATGATTGAGGACTATTATAAACGCTTTCCGGAAGCAAATGCTCCTTTACCTAACACCCCAAGTAAGACGCAGAGCGCACCGTCAGCTGAGAAGGCAGCACCACCGCAAGCCTCACAGAAGACAAGTCCTCCAACAGCAATAGCCATCAGGGATGACTATATAGAGAGCGATGTGGAAGAACAACCAGAAGAGGGAGAGCTGACACGGGATGAAGAGCCTGTGGGTGACGAATGGGATCAGTACATTGCTCCATCACTCCTTCACCTTCCCCAGCGAATTTTCAGCTGGAAGATATTAGAGGGCTCCACGAGTTAATGGAGCGAGCCTCAAAAAGGTTCGATCAACCTCTTCCGGGGAAACAGGCAGACTGTTTCTTACATGATTTCAAAGATTCGGCTAGGAAGTCGATTTGGACCATTCTATTGGTGAGCTATATATGGTAGGAAGGTCTAAAAATTATGAGAAATCCTGCTTCTATTTAGGCATCACTTCCGAGAATGGAGAAGAAATATAAAGCTCCAGAATCGTCTCTGGTATGTCTGATTGGTCATCCTAGACCGGAATCAGTGGTCATGCAAGCGGCGCAGAGGTGCTCTAGAAATCCGGCCGATAGATGTTCTGCTCCACCAGACAAGGAAGGTAGAAAACTAGATGGCACAGGTAAATGATTTGCAGTTATGGCAGCCGCATCCATCAAGGCATCAAATGCTTTAGCCGTCGTAAGCCGGTATGACAGACAAATGTGGTCTGACTTAGGGCCTTTCCTAACTCACCTTCCTGAGGATAAGAAGGAAGAGGCGACACAAATTCTTCAAGGTGGGGCTAGGGCAGCCTCTGAAATGATTGATATAGCCATGGACATTTCATCATTGGCTTTTAGGGAGATTGCAGGGGCTATCGCTCTTCGCAGACAGGGATGGCTCAAAGCTACCTCTTTCCGTCCTGAAATTCAAGCGAAAATTGTTGATATGCCATTCGATGGTGAAAATCTATTTGGTAAGCATGTGGATGATGCTCTTCAGAGAATTAAGACCAATACAGACACAGCACGTGCTTTAGAGATTCAACAACAACAAAGGTTTCAGTCCTTTCGTGGTAGAGGCCATTACCAACAAAGGCTGTCTTTTCAATCATATAGGTACCAGCCCTACTAGCAACAGGGGTATCGCCAATACCCTAATCAACAGCAGTTTCGGTCGTCCAATGTGCCTTACCATCAACAGGCGAACAGTAGAATGACGGCGACTAGGGAAAAGTCGCTGGACAGTGGTAGGCAACAGTGACATTCTCAGGGCGCCACCCACCTCGTCAGAAAGCAAACCTCACCAGAACCACTACCTCTCTCTGTATTACCAACAATGGCTGTCAATAACATCAGACAAATGGGTATTGGACATTATACATCAGGGTCACACCATAGAGTTCATTCAAAAACCACTGGCCGGTCCTCCCATTCCCAAGAAACATCAACACCTATCCTTACTAAAGAAAGAGATTTTGAATTTCCTTATAAAAGGGGCAATAGAGGAGGTCCCTCAAAATTATCGAGGGACAGGATTCTACTTGTATTTTTTCTAGGGGTGGGCGGAATTTGCGTAATCGCGTTACGCAAATCTCCGCGAAACGGTAAAAAATCTCCGCGAACACGCAGAAATTCCGCGAACACGCAGAATTGCTTGTTCGCGATGCTTTTTCCTGTTCGCAATCGCTGTTTGCGTGCTCGGGGAGAAATATCTCGCGAACACGCATTTTGTGAACGCGAACAAGCAAAAAAATTCGCGAAATCGCGGAAAGCAGAATTTTGGGCAATTTCGCGTTCTCCGCGGAACGCGAAATTACCCAAATTCCGCAAATTCCGCGAGCGGAACGGAATTTACCGCCCAGGCCTAATTTTTTCCTAATTAAGAAAAAAACAAAGTACCAAATGGAGGCAGGTGATGGATCTAAGAGGTTTGAGCAAGTATATCAGAAAACAACTCTTCAGAATGTTATCGCTGCAAGATACTCTTCTAATGCTGTACAGAGGAGACTATATGACATCTTTAGATCTATTAGATGCATACTTACATGTTCTAATACACGACAAACACCAACGGTATTTGAGATTCCAGGTGGCGGGGTGCCACTACCAATTCAAGGTGTTGCCCTTTGGTTTCTGCTCAGCACCAAGAGAGTTCACGAAGTGCATGGCGCCAGTGGCAGCATATTTGCGACAACAAGGACACCCGGTCTATCCTTATTGAGACGACTGGCTGATAAAAGGTCCAACGTATCATTGCACTCAAAACTCCTTAAGAGCTTGCTGCATGCTAGTCGTAACCCTAGGTCTGAAAATAAATATGGAAAATTCCTCTCTGATACCGTCACAAACTCTACAGTTTTTAGGGACAGTGTTGAACACAAGAGAGGCAAAGGCGTATCCTTCAGAAAAACGCATTCAGAAGATTTTAAAGCTGTGATCTCGGATTCAAAAAGGAGAGTCAGTTTCAGTGAGAATGTACAAGTCCATGCTGGGAATGGTCTCATCCTGCATTCTGTTAGTTCCAAACTGTCGACTCCACATGAGGCCACTTCAGGAACTACTCGACCTACAATCGATTCAGGCTCAAGGATCTTTTGAAGAGCTAGTCCTTGTCACTCCACAAATAAAGAAAGCTCTGTCATGGTGGGGGGGTAAGGAAGAATCTTTCTGCAGGCTACTTTTCGAACCTCAAACTCCCAGTTACATAATGACAACGGATGTATCCTTGCAGGGATGGGGAGCGCATCTGCAGGACTTGGAAATACAAGGTCATTGGAACTGGCAAGAAGCAAAGATGCACATCAATTGGTTGGAACTAAAAGGGGTGTTTTTAGGTCTTCAGGCTTTTCTCCCCAGAATTCACGATTCCCCAGTACTTTTCAGAACGGACAACACGACCACTATGTTTTATCTTCTAAAGCAAGGGGGAACAAGGTTGAAAACTTTATCGGCCCAAGCGCAAAAAATCTGTCAGTGGCTTCTAAAGCACAATATCACTCTACAGGTTCAGCATGTCCCAGGAATCCACAACACGAGGGCAGATTCTCTAGGCAGATCGTCAAGCCTATGCCACGAATGGGAGCTAGATCAACATCGGATTCTCCAGATATTCCATCTATGGAGAACTCCAGGGTTGGACCTATTTGCCACTTGAGACAAGAAATGCAAAAGGTTTGCAAGCAGATTCCCTCAAAAAGGCTCATGGGGGAATGCTCTTCAGCTAAGATGGACGAGAATGTTTGATAATGCATTTCCTCCGATCCCTCTAATTCCGAAGGTGCTGAGGAAAATGAAATCGGAACCGTGTCACCTGATCCTCATAGCTCCGGCATGGCGGAGACAGTTCCTGTTCACGGAGCTTCTACGAATGTGTGTATCGCCTCGTGTTCAATTTCTGCCGGTGCACGATCTAATATCTATGAACAAGGGACAAGTGGTTCATCCTCAAATAAGCTCGCTAAATTTATCAGCTTGGAACCTCATGACCATGATTTCCAATCCTAGAATAGTCCTCACTCACTCAAGAGCATTTTCTACCAATAAAACATATGCGGTGAAGTGGAAAAGGTTTTGCCAGTGGTGTTTGGATCACTCTTTACACTCTTTGCTTTTAATGCCACATCAAATCCTACTGTATTTACTGTATTTAGCCAAAGCAGGTTTAGCCCCTTTATCTCTGAAGGTGCATCTTGCGGCGATCTCAAGATATTGCAGAACGCCGGGGCAACCTTCTCTTTGGTCTGACAGAGTAATAAAGGAGTTTATGAAGGTTCTATTGAGGGTTTTCCCTCCAATAAAACGTTCAGCGGTACCTTGGCAGCTTAACACAGTCCTTGCACAGATGATGAAGCCACCTTTCAAACCCATTCATAAGGCTGACTTGAAGTCAAAAGGGGTCTTACCCTTACAACACCTTTAATGTGTGAGACACTGCTTTCTATTCTGATTCAAGCATGTGAATCTATGAAAGATTCAGTGCTGGAGAAAAACAAGTTACTTACCTGTACACTTATGTTCACCCCCTGCATATAAAGGTTTACGATAATTATGCCATCATTCTCGAGGTTGGGATCCAAAAGGAGGGCTCTACCGGCCACTGTCCACTTACATTTAACTTTCAGAGGAACCACCTTCTTGGCTGTTTTAGTAGGTATCATCGTTATTTGTCTGCCAGCCGGGCAGCCAAATTGACTTCTCCTAGCTGGTGTATTCAGTTGTACATAGCCTTCCTGCATAGAGGTTTCGTCGCACAGCCAAGTTTCTTGCAGGCACACACTATCAAAGTGATAACTTACTTTTTGTTAACTTTTCTAATTTAGATATTCAATTGTAACCATTAATATTCCAGGTAAGTATGCCAAGGCTGTGCAGTGACCCTTCCTCCTAGTCGATTTCACTTAACCACATTTTTTCATCATTCCCTGGTGATGCTAAGGGCCTATATATATTTACTCATTTTAATCCTTCTCTGTCCTCATCTGTTTCGTAGGGTTTCAGCGTGAATTTTAGGTCTTCCTTATCTTCGTATGCCTGTTCAATCAATCTAACCTGCCCCGTTCCCAGTCCCGCATGATTTTCCAGGGAGGGTTTCTTACTTACGTCCCTATCTGATATTTCCTGATCTTTGACCAATCTGATACCTTCTTCAAATAAGTCCTGTTCTACATTCATCAATGCTACCTTAAACAATTGTGAATATAACAAGATCTTTGTTACTTCTTGTCCTTTTCTATTTACTGTAAATCCTACTTGTCTGTGGACTGCCTGTCCCCCACTGTGCACTGCCTCTGCCTGTCCCCCACTGTGGACTGCCTTTGCCTGTCCCACACTGTTGACTGCCTCTGCCTGTCCCCCACTGTGGACTGCCTCTGCCTGTCCCCCACTGTGGACTGCCTCTGCCTGTCCCACACTGTGCACTACCTCTGCCTGTCCCCACTGTGGACTGCCTCTCCAACACTGTGCACTGCTTCTGCCTGTTCCCCACTGTAGACTGCCTCTCCCATACTGTGTACTGCCTCTGCCTGTCCCACACTGTGGACTGACTCTGCCTGTCCTCACTCTGCACTGCCTCTGCCTGTTCCTCACTGTGCACTGCCTCTCCCTCACTTTGGACTGCCTCTCCCACACTGTGCACTGCCTCTGCCTGTCCCACACGGTGGACTGCCTCTGCCTGTCCCATACTGTGCACTGCCTCTGCCACAATGTGGACTGCCTCTGCCTCTCCCATACTGTGTACTGCCTCTGCCTGTCCCACACAGTGGACTGCCTCTGCCTGTCCCACACAGTGGACTTCCTCTGCTTGTCCCACACTGTGGACTGCCTCTGCCTGTCCCATACTGTGCACTGCCTCTGCCTGTCCCATGCTGTGCACTGCCTCTGCCTCACTCTGCACTGCCTCTGCCTGTTCCTCACTGTGCACTGCCTCTCCCTCACTTTGGACTGCCTCTCCCACACTGTGCACTGCCTCTGCCTGTCCCACACAGTGGACTGCCTCTGCCTGTCCCATACTGTGGACTGCCTCTGCCTGTCCCATACTGTGCACTGCCTCTGCCTCACTCTGCACTGCCTCTGCCTGTTCCTCACTGTGCACTGCCTCTCCCCCACTGTGGACTGCCTCTCCCACACTGTGGACTGCCTCTGCGTGTCCTATACTGTGCACTGCCTCTGCCTGTCCCATACTGTGCACTGCCTCAACCTGTCCCACACTGTGCACTGCCTCTGCCTGTCCCCCACTGTGGGCTGCCTCTGCCTGTCTCACTCTGTGGACTGGCTCTGCCTGTTCCACACTGTCGACTTCCTCTGCTTGTCCCACAGTGTGCACTGCCTCTGCCTGTTCCTCACTGTAAACTGCCTTTGCCTGACCCACAGACTGTCTCTGCCTGTCTCCCAACGTGCACTTCCTCTCCCTCACTGTGGACTGCCTCTGCCTGTCCCTTACTGTGGACTGCCTCTACTTGCCCCACGCTGTACAATGTCTGCCTCTCCCTCACTGTTGACTGCCTCTGCCTGTCCCACACTGTACTGCCTCTGCCTGTTCCACACTATAGACTGCTTCTGCCCTCCCTTGCTGTGGATTGCCTCTGACTGTCCCACACTATAGACTGCCTCGGCCGTTCCACACTGTAGACTGCCTCTGCCTGTCCCCCACTGTGCACAGCCTCTGCCTGTCCCACACTGTGGGCTGTCTCTGTCTGTCTCCCAACGTACACTTCCTCTCCCATGCTGTGGACTGCCTCTGCTTCTCCCACACTGTGGACTGCCCTCCCACACTGTGGACTGCCTCTGCCTGTCCCACACTGTGGACTGCCTCTACTTGTCCCACGCTGTACAATGTCTGCCTCTCCCTCACTGTGGACTGCCTCTGCCTGTCCCACACTGTGTACTGCCTCTGCCTGTCCCACACTGTGGACTGCCTCTGCCTTTCCCACACTGGGCACTGCCTCTGCCTGTCCCATACTGTGCACTGCCTCTGCCTCACTCTGCACTGCCTCTCCCTCACTGTGGACTGCCTCTCCCACACTGTGGACTGCCTCTCCCACACTGTGGACTGCCTCTCCCTCACTGTGGACTGCCTCTCCCACACTGTGGACTGCCTCTGCCTGTCCCATACTGTGCACTGCCTCAACCTGTCCTACACTTTGCACTGCCTCAACCTGTCCCACACTGTGATTAAAAGTAACGATGGAGTGGAGACACTATTCCAGATAATTTCAGTTAGTGCATAACTCCAACTCCCTCGAGTGTGGTTCTTCGGTTCTACAAGACCTAAGATTGACGTATCCTAGGAGAACCCAAATGAGTGAAGCTGGTTCCAAGCACTGCTCTATCCATACGTTGGGCGGGAAGGGTCCGGCCCTCGTGCTCCGCTGCTCATCCTTTGTATCTTTGAATGGGCTGGGACAAGGAGTTGCTCTAGCTGGCCTTAAGGGTTAGATAGCTAGAGCTGGCCTTGACCAGAGTGTGTTTGTCCAAACAACAGCCGCACCAGTATGTTGTCTCTAAGGGCTAAGGCCTGCCCAGAACAAAATAACAAGGGGCATTGTTGTTCGACCTTGCTCATAATGTTCAGTCAAAATCCTAGGAACATGCAGAGATCGAACACAGCCATGAGTTCTCATGTGAAAGCAGTCATTGAAACTATTGCAAAAATAAAGATGTATAGTAACATGCGCAAAAGCAGCAGACAAGCTGCGACGTGCACATGCTAAGTTAGTGAAGATGACAATGTCCCTATAGGCCACGTGACAGGAGTACCTGGTCTTAGCTGGCTTTGAGTAATAGTGGACCCATTGCTTGCTTAATTGCGTATGGGGCCTAGCTGACGTCAGTGGGTAGGGGTTCCTTGCAGGCCTCCAGCATTAGGTGACCCTGGCTGGTCTCCAGGAGTAGGTGACACTAGCTGGCTTCCAGGAGTAAGTGACCCCTGCTGGCCTCCAGGGGTGAGTGACCCCTGCTGGCCTCCAGGAGTAGACCTTAATAGCTGACTGATCTCTAGGAGTAGATGTCCCTAGCTGGCCTCAAGGAGTAGGTGACTCTAGCCTAGCTGGCCCGAAGGAGTAGGTGATTCTGGCTGGCCTCAAGGAGTAGATGACTCTAGCTGGCCTCAAGGAGTAGGTGACTAGCTGGCCTCAAGGAGTAGGTGATTCTAGCTAACCTCAACGAATAGGTGACTCTAGCTGGCCTGAAGGGGTAGGTGACTCTAGCTGGCCTCAATGAGTAGATGACTCTAGCTGGCCTCAAGGAGTAGGTGACTAGCTGGCCTCAAGGAGTAGGTGACTCTAGCTGTCCTCAAGGCAAAGTTGACTCTAGCTGGCCTTAAGGAATAGGTGACTCTAGCTGGCCTGAAGGAGTAGGTGGCCCTTGCTGGCCTGAAGGAGTGGGTGGCCCTAGCTGGCCTAAAGGAGTGGGTGGTCCTAGCTGTACTGAAGGAGTGTGTGGCCCTAGCTGGCCTGAAGGAGTAGGTGGCCCTATCAGGCCTGAAGGAGTGTGTGGCCCTAGCTGGCCTGAAGCGGTAGGTGACTCTAGCTGGCCTCAAGGAATAGGTGACTATAGCTGGCCTGAAGGAGTAGGTGGCCCTAGCTGGCCTGAAGGAGTGGGTGGCCCTAGCTGGCCTAAAGGAGTGGGTGGCCCTAGCTGTACTGAAGGAGTGTGTGGCCCTAGCTGGCCTGAAGGAGTAGGTGACCCTATCTGGCCTGAAGGAGTGTGTGACCCTATCTGGCCTGAAGGAGTGTGTGGCCCTAGCTGGCCTAAAGGAGTGGGTGGCCCTAGCTGGCCTGAAGTAGTAGGTGGCCCTAGCTGGCCTGAAGGAGTAGGTGGCCGTAGCTGGCCTGAAGGAGCAGGTGGCTGTAGCTGGTAGATGACCTGAAGGAGTAGGTGGCCCTAACTGGGCTGAAGGAGTGGGTGGCCCTAGCTGGCCTTATGGAGTAGGTGGACTTAGCTGGCCTGAAGGAGTTGATGACTCTAGCAGGCCTGAAGGAGCGGGTGATTAGCTGGCCTTAAGGAGTAGATGGCCCTAGCTGGCCTGAAGGAGTGGGAGACTCTAGCACTTCTGAAGGGTGCGGGTGACTAGCTGGCCTGAAGAAGTAGGTGATTAGCTGACCTGAAGGAGTAGGTAACTCTAGCTGGCCTGAATGAGTTAAGTGACTCTAGCTGGCCTGGAGTAGGTGAACCTAGCTGGCCTGAAGGAGTAGGTGACTCTAGCTGGCTTGAAGGAGTGGGTGGCCCTAGCTGGCCTGAAGGAGTTGAGAACCTACCTGGCCTGAAAGAGTAAGTGACTCTAGCTGGCCTGAAGGAGTGGGTGTCCCTAGATGGCCTGAAGGAGTGGGTGACTCTAGCAGGCCTGAAGGAGCGAGTGACTAGCTGACCTGAAGGAGTAGGTGACTCTAGCTGGCCTGAAGGAGTAGGTGCCCTAGCTGGCCTGAAGGAGTTGGTGACTCTAGCAAGCCTAAAGGAGCGGGTCACTAGCTGGACTGAAGGAGTAGGTGACTAGCTGACCTGAAGGAGTAGGTGACCCCTGCTGGCCTGAAGGAGAGTGTAACTCTAGCAGGCCTGAAGGAGCGGGTGACTAGCTGGCCTGAAGGAGCAGAGAACCTAGCTGGTCTGAAGGAGTAGGTGACTAGCTGGCCTGAAGGCGTAGGTGGCCCTAGCTGCTCTGAAGGAGTAGGTGGCCCTAACTGGCCTGAAGGAGTGGGTGACTCTAGCAGGCCTGAAGGAGCGTGTGACTAGCTGGCCTGAAGGAGTAGGTGGCCCTAGCTGGCCTGAAGGAGTAGGTGACTCTAGCTGGCCTGAATGAGTAAAGTGACTCTAGCTGGCCTGGAGTAGGTGAACCTAGCTGGCCTGAAGGAGTAGGTGACTCTAGCTGGCTTGAAGGAGTGGGTGGCCCTAGCTGGCCTGAAGGAGTTGAGAACCTAGCTGGCCTGAAGGAGTAAGTGACTCTAGCTGGCCTGAAGGAGTGTGTGTCCCTAGATGGCCTAAAGGAGTGGGTGACTCTAGCAGGCCTGAAGGAGCGAGTGACTAGCTGACCTGAAGGAGCAGAGAACCTAGCTGGTCTGAAGGAGTAGGTGACTAGCTGGCCTGAAGGCGTAGGTGGCCCTAGCTGCTCTGAAGGAGTAGGTGGCCCTAACTGGCCTGAAGGAGTGGGTGACTCTAGCAGGCATGAAGGAGCGTGTGACTAGCTGGCCTGAAGGAGTAGGTGGCCCTAGCTGGCCTGAAGGAGTAGGTGACTCTAGCTGGCCTGAAGGAGTAGGTCACTCTAGCTGGTCTGAAGGAGTAGGTCACTCTAGCTGGTCTGAAGGAGTTGATGACTCTAGCAGGCCTGAAGGAGCGGGTGACTAGCTGGCCTTAAGGAGTAGATGGCCCTAGCTGGCCTGAAGGAGTGGGAGACTCTAGCAGGCTTGAAGGGTGCGGGTGACTAGCTGGCCTGAAGAAGTAGGTGATTAGCTGACCTGAAGGAGTAGGTAACTCTAGCTGGCCTGAATGAGTAAAGTGACTCTAGCTGGCCTGGAGTAGGTGAACCTAGTTGGCCTGAAGGAGTAGGTGACTCTAGCTGGCTTGAAAGAGTGGGTGGCCCTAGCTGGCATGAAGGAGTTGAGAACCTAGCTGGCCTGAAGGAGTAAGTGACTCTAGCTGGCCTGAAGGAGTGGGTGTCCCTAGATGGCCTGAAGGAGTGGGTGACTCTAGCAGGCCTGAAAGAGCGAGTGACTAGCTGACCTGAAGGAGTAGGTGACTCGAGCTGGCCTGAAGGAGTAGGTGCCCTAGCTGGCCTGAAGGAGTGGGTGACTCTAGCAAGCCTAAAGGAGCGGGTCACTAGCTGGACTGAAGGAGTAGGTGACTAGCTGACCTGAAGGCGTAGGTGGCCCTAGCTGCTCTGAAGGAGTAGGTGGCCCTAACTGGCCTGAAGGAGTGGGTGACTCTAGCAGGCCTGAAGGAGCGGGTGACTAGCTGGCCTGAAGGAGTAGGTGGCCCTAGCTGGCCTGAAGGAGTAGGTGACTCTAGCTGGCCCAAGAGAGTAGGTGACTCTATCTGGCCTGAAGGAGTAGGTGGCCCTAGCTGGCCTGAAGGAGTGTGTGGCCCTAGCTGGCCTGAAGGAGTAGGTGGCCCTAGATGGCCTGAAGGAGTGTGTGGTCCTAGCTGGCCTGAAGGAGTAAGTGACCAGTTGGCCTGAAGGAGTGGGTGTGCCTAGCTGGCCTGAAGGAGTAGCTGGCCCTAGCTGGCCTGAAGTAGTGGGTGGCCATAGCTGGCCTGAAGTAGTGGGTGGACCTAGCTGGCCTGAAGAAGTAGGTGACTCTAGCTGGCCCAAGAGAGTAGGTGACTCTATATGGCCTGAAGGAGTCGGTGGCCCTAGCTGGCCTGAAGGAGTGTGTGGCCCTAGCTTGCCTGAAGGAGTAGGTGACCAGCTGGCCTGAAGGAGTGGATGGTCCTAGCTTGCCTGAAGGAGTGTGTGGTCCTAGCTGGCCTGAAGGATTAGGTGGCCCTAGCTGGCCTGAAGAAGTGGGTGGCTCTAGCTGGCCTGAGGGAGTAGGTGGCCCTAGCTGGTATGAAGGAGTGGGTGACCCTAGCTGGTATGATGGAGTGGGTGGCCCTAGCTGGCCTTATGGAGTAGGTGGACTGAGCTGGCCTGAAGGAGTTGATGACTCTAGCAGGCCTGAAGGAGCGGGTGACTAGCTGGCCTTAAGGAGTAGATGGCCCTAGCTGGCCTGAAGGAGTGGGAGACTCTAGCAGGCCAGAAGGGTGCGGGTGACTAGCTGGCCTGAAGAAGTAGGTGATTAGCTGACCTGAAGGAGTAGGTAACTCTAGCTGGCCTGAATGAGTAAAGTGACTCTAGCTGGCCTGGAGTAGGTGAACCTAGCTGGCCTGAAGGAGTAGGTGACTCTAGCTGGCTTGAAGGAGTGGGTGGCCCTAGCTGGCCTGAAGGAGTTGAGAACCTAGCTGGCCTGAAGGAGTAAGTGACTCTAGCTGGCCTGAAGGAGTGTGTGTCCCTAGATGGCCTAAAGGAGTGGGTGACTCTAGCAGGCCTGAAGGAGCGAGTGACTAGCTGACCTGAAGGAGTAGGTGACTCTAGCTGGCCTGAAGGAGTAGGTGCCCTAGCTGGCCTGAAGGAGTGGGTGACTCTAGCAAGCCTAAAGGAGCGGGTCACTAGCTGGACTGAAGGAGTAGGTGACTAGCTGACCTGAAGGAGTAGGTGACCCCTGCTGGCCTGAAGGAGAGTGTGACTCTAGCAGGCCTGAAGGAGCGGGTGACTAGCTGGCCTGAAGGAGCAGAGAACCTAGCTGGTCTGAAGGAGTAGGTGACTAGCTGGCCTGAAGGCGTAGGTGGCCCTAGCTGCTCTGAAGGAGTAGGTGGCCCTAGCTGGCCTGAAGGAGTAGGTGCCTCTAGCTGGCCCAAGAGAGTAGGTGACTCTATCTGGCCTGAAGGAGTAGGTGGCCCTAGCTGGCCTGAAGGAGTGTGTGGCCCTAGCTGGCCTGAAGGAGTTGGTGGCCCTAGCTGGCCTGAAGGAGTGTGTGGCCCTAGCTGGCCTGAAAGGGTAGGTGACTCTAGCTGGCCTCAATGAGTAGATGACTCTAGCTGGCCTCAAGGAGTAGGTGACTAGCTGGCCTCAAGGAGTAGGTGACTCTAGCTGTCCTCAAGGCATAGGTGACTCTAGCTGGCCTTAAGGAGTGGGTGGCCCTAGCTGGCCTGAAGGAGTAGGTGGCCCTAGCTGGTATGATGGAGTGCGTGGCCCTAGCTGGTCTGAAGGGGTAGGTGACTCTAGCTGGCCTCAATGAGTAGATGACTCTAGCTGGCCTCAAGGAGTAGGTGACTAGCTGGTCTCAAGGAGTAGGTGACTCTAGCTGTCCTCAATGCATAGGTGACTTTAGGTGGCCTTAAGGAGTGGGTGGCCCTAGCTGGCCTGAAGGGGTAGGTGACTCTAGCTGGCCTCAAGGAATAGGTGACTCTAGCTGGCCTGAAGGAGTAGGTGGCCCTAGCTGGCCTGAAGGAGTGGGTGGCCCTAGCTGGCCTAAAGGAGTGGGTGGCCCTAGCTGTACTGAAGGAGTGTGTGGCCCTAGCTGGCCTGAAGGAGTAGGTGGCCCTATCAGGCCTGAAGGTGTGTGTGGCCCTAGCTGGCCTAAAGGAGTAGGTGGCCCTAGCTGGCCTGAAGTAGTAGGTGGCCCTAGCTGGCCTGAAGGAGTGTGTGGCCCTACCTGGCCTGAAGGAGTAGCTGGCCGTAGCTGGCCTGAAGGAGTAGGTGGCTGTAGCTGGTAGCTGACCTGAAGGAGTAGGTGGCCCAGCTGGCATGAAGGAGTAGGTGGCCCTAACTGGGCTGAAGGAGTGGGTGGCCCTAGCTGGCCTTATGGAGTAGGTGGACTTAGCTGGCCTGAAGGAGTTGATGACTCTAGCAGGCCTGAAGGAGCTGGTGACTAGCTGGCCTTAAGGAGTAGATGGCCCTAGCTGGCCTGAAGGAGTGGGAGACTCTAGCAGGCCTGAATGGTGCGGGTGACTAGCTGGCCTGAAGAAGTAGGTGATTAGCTGACCTGAAGGAGTAGGTAACTCTAGCTGGCCTGAATGAGTAAAGTGACTCTAGCTGGCCTGGATTAGGTGAACGTAGCTGGCCAGAAGGAGTAGGTGACTCTAGCTGGCTTGAAGGAGTGGGTGGCCCTAGCTGGCCTGAAGGAGTTGAGAACCTAGCTGGCCTGAAGGAGTAAGTGACTCTAGCTGGCCTGAAGGAGTGGGTGTCCCTAGATGGCCTGAAGGAGTGGGCGACTCTAGCAGGCCTGAAGGAGCGAGTGACTAGCTGACCTGAAGGAGTAGGTGACTCTAGCTGGCCTGAAGGAGTAGGTGCCCTAGCTGGCCTGAAGGAGTGGGTGACTCTAGGAAGCCTAAAGGAGCGGGTCACTAGCTGGACTGAAGGAGTAGGTGACTAGCTGACCTGAAGGAGTAGGTGACCCTTGCTGGCCTGAAGGAGAGTGTGCCTCTAGCAGGCCTGAAGGAGCGGGTGACTAGCTGGCCTGAAGGAGCAGAGAACCTAGCTGGTCTGAAGGAGTAGGTGACTAGCTGGCCTGAAGGCGTAGGTGGCCCTAGCTGCTCTGAAGGAGTAGGTGGCCCTAACTGGCCTGAAGGAGTGGGTGACTCTAGCAGGCCTGAATGAGCGGGTGACTAGCTGGCCTGAAGAAGTAGGTGGCCCTAGCTGGCCTGAAGGAGTAGGTGACTCTAGCTGGCCCAAGAGAGTAGGTGACTCTATCTGGCCTGAAGGAGTAGGTGGCCCTAGCTGGCCTGAAGAAGTGTGTGGCCCTAGCTGGCCTGAAGGAGTAGGTGGCCCTAGCTGGCCTGAAGGTGTGTGTGGCCCTAGCTGGCCTGAAGGAGTGTGTGGCCCTAGCTGGCCTGAAGGAGTAAGTGACCAGCTGGCTTGAAGGAGTGGGTGGCCCTAACTGGCCTGAAGGGGTAGGTGACTCTAGCTGGCCTCAAGGAATAAGTGACTCTAGCTGGCCTGAAGGAGTAGGTGGCCCTAGCTGGCCTGAAGGAGTGGGTGGCCCTAGCTGGCCTAAAGGAGTGGGTGGCCCTAGCTGTACTGAAGGAGTGTGTGGCCCTACCTGGCCTGAAGGAGTAGGTGACCCTATCTGGCCTGAAGGAGTGTGTGGCCCTAGCTGGCCTAATGGAGTGGGTGGCCCTAGCTGGCCTGAAGTAGTAGGTGGCCCTAGCTGGCCTGAAGGAGTGTGTGGCCCTAGCTGGCCTGAAGGAGTAGGTGGCCGTAGCTGGCCTGAAGGAGTAGGTGGCTGTAGCTGGTAGCTGACCTGAAGGAGTAGGTGGCCCTAGCTGGCCTGAAGGAGTAGGTGGCCCTAACTGGGCTGAAGGAGTGGGTGGCCCTAGCTGGCCTTATGGAGTAGGTGGACTTAGCTGGCCTGAAGGAGTTGATGACTCTAGCAGGCCTGAAGGATCGGGTGACTAGCTGGCCTTAAGGAGTAGATGGCCCTAGCTGGCCTGAAGGAGTGGGAGACTCTAGCAGTTATGAAGGGTGCGGGTGACTAGCTGGCCTGAAGAAGTAGGTGATTAACTGACCTGAAGGAGTAGGTAACTCTAGCTGGCCTGAATGAGTAAAGTGACTCTAGCTGGCCTGGAGTAGGTGAACCTAGCTGGCCTGAAGGAGTAGGTGACTCTAGCTGGCTTGAAGGAGTGGGTGGCCCTAGCTGGCCTGAAGGAGTTGAGAACCTAGCTGGCCTGAAAGAGTAAGTGACTCTAGCTGGCCTGAAGGAGTGGGTGTCCCTAGATGGCCTGAAGGAGTGGGTGACTCTAGCAGGCCTGAAGGAGCGAGTGACTAGCTGACCTGAAGGAGTAGGTGACTCTAGCTGGCCTGAAGGAGTAGGTGCCCTAGCTGGCCTGAAGGAGTGGGTGACTCTAGCAAGCCTAAAGGAGCGGGTCACTAGCTGGACTGAAGGAGTAGGTGACTAGCTGACCTGAAGGAGTAGGTGACCCCTGCTGGCCTGAAGGAGAGTGTAACTCTAGCAGGCCTGAAGGAGCGGGTGACTAGCTGGCCTGAAGGAGCAGAGAACCTAGCTGGTCTGAAGGAGTAGGTGACTAGCTGGCCTGAAGGCGTAGGGGGCCCTAGCTGCTCTGAAGGAGTAGGTGGCCCTAACTGGCCTGAAGGAGTGGGTGACTCTAGCAGGCCTGAAGGAGCGGGTGACTAGCTGGCCTGAAGGAGTAGGTGGCCCTAGCTGGCCTGAAGGAGTAGGTGACTCTAGCTGGCCTGAAGGAGTGGGAGACTCTAGCAGGCTTGAATTGTGCGGGTGACTAGCTGGCCTGAAGGAGTAGGTGGCCCTAGCTGGCCTGAAGGAGTAGGTGACTCTAGCTGGCCTGAAGGAGTTGATGACTCTAGCAGGCCTGAAGGAGCGGGTGACTAGCTGGCCTTAAGGAGTAGATGGCCCTAGCTGGCCTGAAGGAGTGGGAGACTCTAGCAGGCTTGAAGGGTGCGGGTGACTAGTTGGCCTGAAGAAGTAGGTGATTAGCTGACCTGAAGGAGTAGGTATCTCTAGCTGACCTGAATGAGTAAAGTGACTCTAGCTGGCCTGGAGTAGGTGAACCTAGTTGGCCTGAAGGAGTAGATGACTCTAGCTGGCTTGAAAGAGTGGGTGGCCCTAGCTGGCCTGAAGGAGTTGAGAACCTAGCTGGCCTGAAGGAGTAAGTGACTCTAGCTGGCCTGAAGGAGTGGGTGTCCTTAGATGGCCTGAAGGAGTGGGTGACTCTAGCAGGCCTGAAGGAGTGAGTGACTAGCTGACCTGAAGGAGTAGGTGACTCTAGCTGGCCTGAAGGAGTAGGTGCCCTAGCTGGCCTGAAGGAGTGGGTGACTCTAGCAAGCCTAAAGGAGCGGGTCACTAGCTGGACTGAAGGAGTAGGTGACTAGCTGACCTGAAGGCGTAGGTGGCCCTAGCTGCTCTGAAGGAGTAGGTGGCCCTAACTGGCCTGAAGGAGTGGGTGACTCTAGCAGGCCTGAAGGAGCGGGTGACTAGCTGGCCTGAAGGAGTAGGTGGCCCTAGCTGGCCTGAAGGAGTAGATGACTCTAGCTGGCCCAAGAGAGTAGGTGACTCTATCTGGCCTGTAGGAGTAGGTGGCCCTAGCTGGCCTGAAGGAGTGTGTGGCCCTAGCTGGCCTGATGGAGTAGGTGGCCCTAGATGGCCTGAAGGAGTGGGTGGGCCTAGCTGGCCTGAAGGAGTAGGTGGCCCTAGCTGGCCTGAAGGAGTGGGTGGCCATAGCTGGCCTGAAGTAGTGGGTGGACCTAGCTGGCCTGAAGAAGTAGGTGACTCTAGCTGGCCCAAGAGAGTATGTGACTCTATATGGCCTGAAGGAGTCGGTGGCCCTAGCTGGCCTGAAGGAGTGTGTGGCCCTAGCTTGCCTGAAGGAGTAGGTGACCAGCTGGCCTGAAGGAGTGGATGGTCCTAGCTTGCCTGAAGGAGTGTGTGGTCCTAGCTGGCCTGAAGGATTAGGTGGCCCTAGCTGGCCTGAAGAAGTGGGTGGCTCTAGCTGGCCTGAGGGAGTAGGTGGCCCTAGCTGGCCTGAAGGAGTGGGTGACCCTAGCTGGCCTGAAGGAGTGGGAGACTCTAGCAGGCCTGAAGGGTGCGGGTGACTAGCTGGCCTGAAGAAGTAGGTGATTAGCTGACCTGAAGGAGTAGGTAACACTAGCTGGCCTGAATGAGTAAAGTGACTCTAGCTGGCCTGGAGTAGGTGAACCTAGCTGGCCTGAAGGAGTAGGTGACTCTAGCTAGCTTGAAGGAGTGGGTGGCCCTAGCTGGCCTGAAGGAGTTGAGAACCTAGCTGGCCTGAAGGAGTAAGTGACTCTAGCTGGCCTGAAGGAGTGTGTGTCCCTAGATGGCCTGAAGGAGTGGGTATTATCTAGGAAAAGAGGGGCCCCTTCTAGACCAAAGGAGTAGGGCACTATAAAGTGAATCAGAAGGGATATCCTTTGGAACAAAAAATGAGCTTACAGTAAGGTCTGATATAGTGAGTAATCTTACCATGCATATCCTAGTTCAAACCCAGTTGTTTCATTCATTCATCTCAAACTAAGGAGGATTGTATTGCGTGCCAACAGGAACACAGAGAAACACAGGTATAAACTAATAAAAATCTAGTTTGATTGATACATTTATTAATTCTACACAATACATTAAAAACACAAAATTTGTTTAGTACAGACAGTAAATAGACACGAATCAATAATAAATCACAATAAAAATGAGCAACTTAAGTTCATCACAATCAATTAAAAGCAAGCAATTTAAAACAAAACAAACGAACAAATGAGAGTCACTAGCTCAGACAAATACAATATGTCTTCAAAAGTATAACACATCTGTCAAAACCCTATGTGGGACGTAGAACCTGGTACTTTTGTACTTAGTACTCGTTGACTGTCGTCCTGGTGAACAGATTAGTGTAACAAGATAAGCGTCGACGTGTTTCGATGTCTTGATTATATTTCCATCTTTCTCAAGACCAAATTCATGACTCTCATTTCATGTATTAAGGAGCACCGGAGAATTTAGCACAAAAAAGTCTGTACCTGTACATTAAAACAGAGAGGTACAATCAGTATACTCTGCGCAATAAATACGTGTACAATATCCCCATTGTCAGTTATATAGACCCAAAAACCCGGTGTGGTACTTCCTAGCAATTTCTAAAAGTCTTATACAAACAAATAGTACACTGGTTTTAAAATGTTAACAAGGACAACCCAGTTTATTCTAGTTATCATTGCTATTATGTTTTTCTGTAGGCAACAATCAATCCTCCCAACTAGGATTTTATCCCGACTTGAAAAGCCTGGTAGACACATGTGTAACATAGTCAAATTATAAAGCACACATCCATGCAGTCTCGCTCTCTCTAAACTTGGAAAAAGGCCTTACCACTCTACTAAGTGTGACAAGACTCGAAAAACCTCACCTTTTAAAAAAAATATAGGCGGGCTACCATCGATGTAATTAGTCAGTGGTTTACACTGTAATTGTTTGGAAGAGTCTTGACAGTGGTCTGCAAGGTCCTAAGAATATTCTAATATAGGGACACAGAAAAGGAGAGATACATTATTTGGATTATTCAGGATAAATTATTTTGGTACTCGTTGTGGGTATTGAGATGGTCTACCCATTTGTTAAGTTTTCAATAAACATGGGGGTCTCTTACCTTCCATAACATTGAACTACTTTTTCCAGTTAATGCTTTTTTCAGAAAATGCAGTGTTCTGGTTACTTAAAACTCATTTTTCGTTTGTCCAATCTGCTTGTAAGGACTGTAATAATATGAATTGGCCAACCTAAGAAGTATGAATAATACATAATTAGCTGAGTAAATAACTCCAGGCCGTTCACTTAAAAATAGCGCAAGGAGACACTGCTGAATTACCTTGAAAAAGGGTGTGCGCGATTTAGGAGCTATTCTTTGTCCTCTTATCATGGATTTTGTGTAGCTTGTGTAGCTTGTGTAGCTGAAGGAGTGGGTGACTCTAGCAGGCCTGAAGGAGCGAGTGACTAGCTGACCTGAAGGAGTAGGTGACTCTAGCTGGCCTGAAGGAGTAGGTGCCCTAGCTGGCCTGAAGGAGTGGGTGACTCTAGCAGGCCTGAAGGAGCGGGTGACTAGCTGGCCGGAAGGAGCAGAGAACCTAGCTGGTCTGAAGGAGTAGGTGACTAGCTGGCCTGAAGGCGTAGGTGGCCCTAGCTGCTCTGAAGGAGTAGGTGGCCCTAGCTGGCCTGAAGAAGTAGGTGCCTCTAGCTGGCCCAAGAGAGTAGGTGACTCTATCTGGCCTGAAGGAGTAGGTGGCCCTAGCTGGCCTGAAGAAGTAGGTGACTCTAGCTGGCCCAAGAGAGTAGGTGACTCTATATGGCCTGAAGGAGTCGGTGGCCCTAGCTGGCCTGAAGGAGTGTGTGGCCCTAGCTTGCCTGAAGGAGTAGGTGACCAGCTGGCCTGAAGGAGTGGATGGTCCTAGCTTGCCTGAAGGAGTGTGTGGTCCTAGCTGGCCTGAAGGATTAGGTGGCCCTAGCTGGCCTGAAGAAGTGGGTGGCTCTAGCTGGCCTAAGGGAGTAGGTGGCCCTAGCTGGTATGAAGGAGTGGGTGACCCTAGCTGGTATGATGGAGTGGGTGGCCCTAGCTGGCCTTATGGAGTAGGTGGACTGAGCTGGCCTGAAGGAGTTGATGACTCTAGCAGGCCTGAAGGAGCGGGTGACTAGCTGGCCTTAAGGAGTAGATGGCCCTAGCTGGCCTGAAGGAGTGGGAGACTCTAGCAGGCCAGAAGGGTGCGGGTGACTAGCTGGCCTGAAGAAGTAGGTGATTAGCTGACCTGAAGGAGTAGGTAACTCTAGCTGGCCTGAATGAGTAAAGTGACTCTAGCTGGCCTGGAGTAGGTGAACCTAGCTGGCCTGAAGGAGTAGGTGACTCTAGCTGGCTTGAAGGAGTGGGTGGCCCTAGCTGGCCTGAAGGAGTTGAGAACCTAGCTGGCCTGAAGGAGTAAGTGACTCTAGCTGGCCTGAAGGAGTGTGTGTCCCTAGATGGCCTAAAGGAGTGGGTGACTCTAGCAGGCCTGAAGGAGCGAGTGACTAGCTGACCTGAAGGAGTAGGTGACTCTAGCTGGCCTGAAGGAGTAGGTGCCCTAGCTGGCCAGAAGGAGTGGGTGACTCTAGCAAGCCTAAAGGAGCGGGTCACTAGCTGGACTGAAGGAGTAGGTGACTAGCTGACCTGAAGGAGTAGGGCACCCCTGCTGGCCTGAAGGAGAGTGTGACTCTAGCAGGCCTGAAGGAGCGGGTGACTAGCTGGCCTGAAGGAGCAGAGAACCTAGCTGGTCTGAAGGAGTAGGTGACTAGCTGGCCTGAAGGCGTAGGTGGCCCTAGCTGCTCTGAAGGAGTAGGTGGCCCTAGCTGGCCTGAAGGAGTAGGTGCCTCTAGCTGGCCCAAGAGAGTAGGTGACTCTATCTGGCCTGAAGGAGTAGGTGGCCCTAGCTTAGCTGACCTGAAGGAATGTGTGGCCCTAGCTGGCCTGAAGGAGTAGGTGGCCCTAGCTGGCCTGAAGGAGTGTGTGGCCCTAGCTGGCCTGAAAGGGTAGGTGACTCTAGCTGGCCTCAATGAGTAGATGACTCTAGCTGGCCTCAAGGAGTAGGTGACTAGCTGGCCTCAAGGAGTAGGTGACTCTAGCTGTCCTCAAGGCATAGGTGACTCTAGCTGGCCTTAAGGAGTGGGTGGCCCTAGCTGGCCTGAAGGAGTAGGTGGCCCTAGCTGGTATGATGGAGTGCGTGGCCCTAGCTGGTCTGAAGGGGTAGGTGACTCTAGCTGGCCTCAATGAGTAGATGACTCTAGCTGGCCTCAAGGAGTAGGTGACTAGCTGGCCTCAAGGAGTAGGTGACTCTAGCTGTCCTCAATGCATAGGTGACTCTAGGTGGCCTTAAGGAGTGGGTGGCCCTAGCTGGCCTGAAGGGGTAGGTGACTCTAGCTGGCCTCAAGGAATAGGTGACTCTAGCTGGCCTGAAGGAGTAGGTGGCCCTAGCTGGCCTGAAGGAGTGGGTGGCCCTAGCTGGCCTAAAGGAGTGGGTGGCCCTAGCTGGCCTTATGGAGTAGGTGGCTGTAGCTGGTAGCTGACCTGAAGGAGTAGGTGGCCCAGCTGGCATGAAGGAGTAGGTGGCCCTAACTGGGCTGAAGGAGTGGGTGGCCCTAGCTGGCCTTATGGAGTAGGTGGACTTAGCTGGCCTGAAGGAGTTGATGTCTCTAGCAGGCCTGAAGGAGCTGGTGACTAGCTGGCCTTAAGTAGTAGATGGCCCTAGCTGGCCTGAAGGAGTGGGAGACTCCAGCAGGCCTGAATGGTGCGGGTGACTAGCTGGCCTGAAGAAGTAGGTGATTAGCTGACCTGAAGGAGTAGGTAACTCTAGCTGGCCTGAATGAGTAAAGTGACTCTAGCTGGCCTGGATTAGGTGAACGTAGCTGGCCTGAAGGAGTAGGTGACTCTAGCTGGCTTGAAGGAGTGGGTGGCCCTAGCTGGCCTGAAGGAGTTGAGAACCTAGCTGGCCTGAAGGAGTAAGTGACTCTAGCTGGCCTGAAGGAGTGGGTGTCCCTAGATGGCCTGAAGGAGTGGGCGACTCTAGCAGGCCTGAAGGAGCGAGTGACTAGCTGACCTGAAGGAGTAGGTGACTCTAGCTGGCCTGAAGGAGTAGGTGCCCCTAGGAAGCCTAAAGGAGCGGGTCACTAGCTTGACTGAAGGAGTAGGTGACTAGCTGACCTGAAGGAGTAGGTGACCCTTGCTGGCCTGAAGGAGAGTGTGCCTCTAGCAGGCCTGAAGGAGCGGGTGACTAGCTGGCCTGAAGGAGCAGAGAACCTAGCTGGTCTGAAGGAGTAGGTGACTAGCTGGCCTGAAGGCGTAGGTGGCCCTAGCTGCTCTGAAGGAGTAGGTGGCCCTAACTGGCCTGAAGGAGTGGGTGACTCTAGCAGGCCTGAATGAGCGGGTGACTAGCTGGCCTGAAGAAGTAGGTGGCCCTAGCTGGCCTGAAGGAGTAGGTGACTCTAGCTGGCCCAAGAGAGTAGGTGACTCTATCTGGCCTGAAGGAGTAGGTGGCCCTAGCTGGCCTGAAGAAGTGTGTGGCCCTAGCTGGCCTGAAGGAACTAGGTGGCCCTAGCTGGCCTGAAGGTGTGTGTGGCCCTAGCTGGCCTGAAGGAGTGTGTGGCCCTAGCTGGCCTGAAGGAGTAAGTGACCAGCTGGCTTGAAGGAGTGGGTGGCCCTAACTGGCCTGAAGGGGTAGGTGACTCTAGCTGGCCTCAAGGAATAAGTGACTCTAGCTGGCCTGAAGGAGTAGGTGGCCCTAGCTGGCCTGAAGGAGTGGGTGGCCCTAGCTGGCCTAAAGGAGTGGGTGGCCCTAGCTGTACTGAAGGAGTGTGTGGCCCTACCTGGCCTGAAGGAGTAGGTGACCCTATCTGGCCTGAAGGAGTGTGTGGCCCTAGCTGGCCTAATGGAGTGGGTGGCCCTAGCTGGCCTGAAGTAGTAGGTGGCCCTAGCTGGCCTGAAGGAGTGTGTGGCCCTAGCTGGCCTGAAGGAGTAGGTGGCCGTAGCTGGCCTGAAGGAGTAGGTGGCTGTAGCTGGTAGCTGACCTGAAGGAGTAGGTGGCCCTAGCTGGCCTGAAGGAGTAGGTGGCCCTAACTGGGCTGAAGGAGTGGGTGGCCCTAGCTGGCCTTATGGAGTAGGTGGACTTAGCTGGCCTGAAGGAGTTGATGACTCTAGCAGTCCTGAAGGATCGGGTGACTAGCTGGCCTTAAGGAGTAGATGGCCCTAGCTGGCCTGAAGGAGTGGGAGACTCTAGCAGTTATGAAGGGTGCGGGTGACTAGCTGGCCTGAAGAAGTAGGTGATTAACTGACCTGAAGGAGTAGGTAACTCTAGCTGGCCTGAATGAGTAAAGTGACTCTAGCTGGCCTGGAGTAGGTGAACCTAGCTGGCCTGAAGGAGTAGGTGACTCTAGCTGGCTTGAAGGAGTGGGTGGCCCTAGCTGGCCTGAAGGAGTTGAGAACCTAGCTGGCCTGAAAGAGTAAGTGACTCTAGCTGGCCTGAAGGAGTGGGTGTCCCTAGATGGTCTGAAGGAGTGGGTGACTCTAGCAGGCCTGAAGGAGCGAGTGACTAGCTGACCTGAAGGAGTAGGTGACTCTAGCTGGCCTGAAGGAGTAGGTGCCCTAGCTGGCCTGAAGGAGTGGGTGACTCTAGCAAGCCTAAAGGAGCGGGTCACTAGCTGGACTGAAGGAGTAGGTGACTAGCTGACCTGAAGGAGTAGGTGACCCCTGCTGGCCTGAAGGAGAGTCTAACTCTAGCAGGCCTGAAGGAGCGGGTGACTAGCTGGCCTGAAGGAGCAGAGAACCTAGCTGGTCTGAAGGAGTAGGTGACTAGCTGGCCTGAAGGCGTAGGGGGCCCTAGCTGCTCTGAAGGAGTAGGTGGCCCTAACTGGCCTGAAGGAGTGGGTGACTCTAGCAGGCCTGAAGGAGCGGGTGACTAGCTGGCCTGAAGGAGTAGGTGGCCCTAGCTGGCCTGAAGGAGTAGGTGACTCTAGCTGGCCTGAAGGAGTGGGAGACTCTAGCAGGCTTGAATTGTGCGGGTGACTAGCTGGCCTGAAGGAGTAGGTGGCCCTAGCTGGCCTGAAGGAGTAGGTGACTCTAGCTGGCCTGAAGGAGTTGATGACTCTAGCAGGCCTGAAGGAGCGGGTGACTAGCTGGCCTTAAGGAGTAGATGGCCCTAGCTGGCCTGAAGGAGTGGGAGACTCTAGCAGGCTTGAAGGGTGCGGGTGACTAGTTGGCCTGAAGAAGTAGGTGATTAGCTGACCTGAAGGAGTAGGTATCTCTAGCTGGCCTGAATGAGTAAAGTGACTCTAGCTGGCCTGGAGTAGGTGAACCTAGTTGGCCTGAAGGAGTAGATGACTCTAGCTAGCTTGAAAGAGTGGGTGGCCCTAGCTGGCCTGAAGGAGTTGAGAACCTAGCTGGCCTGAAGGAGTAAGTGACTCTAGCTGGCCTGAAGGAGTGGGTGTCCCTAGATGGCCTGAAGGAGTGGGTGACTCTAGCAGGCCTGAAGGAGCGAGTGACTAGCTGACCTGAAGGAGTAGGTGACTCTAGCTGGCCTGAAGGAGTAGGTGCCCTAGCTGGCCTGAAGGAGTGGGTGACTCTAGCAAGCCTAAAGGAGCGGGTCACTAGCTGGACTGAAGGAGTAGGTGACTAGCTGACCTGAAGGCGTAGGTGGCCCTAGCTGCTCTGAAGGAGTAGGTGGCCCTAACTGGCCTGAAGGAGTGGGTGACTCTAGCAGGCCTGAAGGAGCGGGTGACTAGCTGGCCTGAAGGAGTAGGTGGCCCTAGCTGGCCTGAAGGAGTAGATGACTCTAGCTGGCCCAAGAGAGTAGGTGACTCTATCTGGCCTGTAGGAGTAGGTGGCCCTAGCTGGCCTGAAGGAGTGTGTGTCCCTAGCTGGCCTGAAGGAGTAGGTGGCCCTAGATGGCCTGAAGGAGTGGGTGGGCCTAGCTGGCCTGAAGGAGTAGGTGGCCCTAGCTGGCCTGAAGGAGTGGGTGGCCATAGCTGGCCTGAAGTAGTGGGTGGACCTAGCTGGCCTGAAGAAGTAGGTGACTCTAGCTGGCCCAAGAGAGTAGGTGACCCTATATGGCCTGAAGGAGTCGGTGGCCCTAGCTGGCCTGAAGGAGTGTGTGGCCCTAGCTTGCCTGAAGGAGTAGGTGACCAGCTGGCCTGAAGGAGTGGATGGTCCTAGCTTGCCTGAAGGAGTGTGTGGTCCTAGCTGGTCTGAAGGATTAGGTGGCCCTAGCTGGCCTGAAGAAGTGGGTGGCTCTAGCTGGCCTGAGGGAGTAGGTGGCCCTAGCTGGCCTGAAGGAGTGGGTGACCCTAGCTGGCCTGAAGGAGTGGGAGACTCTAGCAGGCCTGAAGGGTGCGGGTGACTAGCTGGCCTGAAGAAGTAGGTGATTAGCTGACCTGAAGGAGTAGGTAACACTAGCTGGCCTGAATGAGTAAAGTGACTCTAGCTGGCCTGGAGTAGGTGAACCTAGCTGGCCTGAAGGAGTAGGTGACTCTAGCTAGCTTGAAGGAGTGGGTGGCCCTAGCTGGCCTGAAGGAGTTGAGAACCTAGCTGGCCTGAAGGAGTAAGTGACTCTAGCCCTCAGCGACCGCGCAGCGGACGCGCGCAGCGGGAGCACCGAATGAGCGCCGAAGGTGCGCCAAAGGTAAGCCCGTCTGCGCCTGTCCACGCCTGGACCGCACCCAGCGCCAGAACCCCTGGCCCCCGCAGAGGCCAACCCCCCCACCGGACTTACGATGCCGCCACCCTCAACGCACTCAACACCGGCCGAACCCCCGGCTGCTACCGAGCCACTCCGAGACGCACCCACGGACCCTTCAGCTGCCGCACCTGCAAGTTCACCTGCATCCGGACTCGCCCCACACCAGCACCCGCCAAGCCGAACACCAGCAGCAACCACCTCAAGTGCATCCTGCTCAACACCCGCTCCGTCCACAGACACGCCGTTCAACTCTGGAACCTCCTCGACACCACAGCTCCTGACGTTGCCTTCCTCACGGAAACCTGGATGAACGACTCCTCAGCGCCCGACATCGCCATCGCCATCCCAGAGAGCTACAAGATCATCCGGAGAGACCGCGACAACCAGACTGGAGGAGGCATCGCCATCATCCACAGGGACACCATCCGTATCTCGACCAACGCCGACAACACCCTGACAACCGCCGAACACCTGCACTTCCAGATCCACACCGACCCCAAGACCACCCTCAGAGGCACCCTGATCTACCGACCCCCGGGACCACGCACTCAATTCAGCGAAGACATCGCCGACTTCCTCAGCCCGCACGCCCTCCCCTCTGCTGACTACATCCTCCTCGGGGACATCAACTTCCACCTGGAGAACAACAACGACCGCAACACCACCACCCTGCTTGACAACCTCGCCACCCTCGGACTCAAGCAGCTGGTGACCACCCCCACCCACCTCGCCGGACACACACTCGATGCCGTCTTCTCGTCCAGCAAAGACATCTCCTTCAGCCACGCCACTGGACTCCACTGGACGGACCACAGCTGCATCCACTTCACCTTCAAAAGAACCACGGTCCACCACCACCAGCAACAGGCTGCACGAAGAAGCTGGAACAAGATCACAGCCGAACAACTCGCCGCATCCCTGAGCCAGCACCCTCCCGCCAGCTCACCGAACCCCAGCCAAGCCGCCGACAACCTCACGAAATGGATCTCCACCTGCGCGGACGAGCTCGCCCCTCTGAGGACCCCGCCCAGCAGACGCGGAAGCAAGAAGGCCCCGTGGTTCACCGACGAACTCAAGAGCTCCAAGAAGAACTGCCGAGCCCTCGAGAAAGCCTGGAGAAGAGACCCAACGCCGGACAACATGACTACCCTCAAGCTCGCCACCCGAATGCACCATCAACTGATCCACGCCACCAAGAAAACAGCATTCAAGGACCGGCTGGACAACGCACACAACAGCAAGGAACTCTTCAACATCGTCAGAGAGCTCTCCAACCCCAATGCCGGAACCAACGACATCACCCCATCGCAAGACCTCTGCAACTCCCTCGCCTCCTACTTCCACAACAAGATCGCTGACATACACAACAGCTTCAGAACACAACCAACGCTCCCTACGACCAAACCAACGCCCCCCACCACCACCCTCAACGCCTGGACACCGGTCAACCTCGAAGACACCATCAGCACGATGAACTCCATCCACTCCGGATCCCCAACCGACCCCTGCCCTCACCACATCTTCAACAAGGCCGACGCTGTCATCGCACCCCACCTGCGGGACATCATCAACACCTCCCTCGACACCGCCACCTTCCCTGAGAGCTGGAAGCACGCCGAACTCAACGCTCTACTAAAGAAACCAACGGCGGACCCCACCGAACTCAAGAACTACCGCCCCATCTCGCTCCTCCCGTTTCCAGCCAAAGTCATCGAGAAGACCATCAACAAGCAACTGGCAGCCTTCCTCGAGACGACCGGTTCCCTCGACCCTTCCCAGTCAGGCTTCCGGGCCAACCACAGCACCGAGACCGCCCTCATCGCTGCCACCGACGACATCCGAACCCTGCTGGACAACGGAGAAACAGCGGCCCTCATCCTCCTAGACCTCTCCGCGGCATTCGACACTGTCTGCCACCGCACCCTAGTGCAGCGCCTCAACAACATCGGAATCCAGGAGAAGGCACTGGATTGGATCATCTCCTTCCTCACCGGAAGGACACAGAGAGTCCGCCTGCCCCCGTTCAGATCAGAAGCCACGGAAGTCATCTGCGGCGTCCCTCAGGGCTCCTCGCTCAGCCCCACCCTCTTCAATGTCTACATGAGCCCCCTCGCGGCCATCGCACGCTAACACAACCTGAACATCATCTCCTACGCCGATGACACCCAGCTGATCCTCTCCCTGACCAACGACCCCGCCACCGCCAGAGCCAACCTACACGAAGGGATGAAAAATGTGGCCGAGTGGATGACGACCAGCCGCCTGAAACTGAACACAGACAAGATGGAAGTCCTCATCCTGGGCTCCTCACCCTCCGCCTGGGACGACTCCTGGTGGCCCCCCGCCCTGGGCAACGCACCCAAACCGACAGACCACGCACGCAACCTGGGCTTCATCCTGGACTCCTCCCTCTCCATGACCAGACAAGTCAACGCCGTCTCCTCGTCCTGTTTCAACATCCTGCGCATGCTACGTAAGATCTTCCGGTGGATCCCCACCGAGACCAGGAAGACGGTCACCCAGGCCCTCGTCACCAGTCGATTGGACTACGGCAACGCCCTCTACGCCGGTACCACCGCCAAGCTCCAGAAGAGACTCCAGCGGATCCAGAACGCCTCGGCGAGACTCATCCTCGACGTCCCCAGACGAACTCACATCTCCAGACACCTGAGAGACCTGCACTGGCTCCCGATCAACAAAAGAATCACCTTCCGGCTCCTCACCCACGCACACAAAGCCCTACACAACCAAGGCCCGACCTACCTCAACAGCCGCCTCAACTTCTACGCTCCCAAACGCCACCTCCGCTCGACCAGTCACGCCCTCGCAGCCGTCCCCCGCATCCACAGAGCGACAACAGGAGGAAGATCCTTCTCCCACCTGGCCGCCAAGACTTGGAACGCCCTCCCGACCGACCTACGCCTGACCCAAGACCACCTCTCCTTCAGGAAGAAGCTCAAGACCTGGTTGTTCGAGCAGTAGCGGACCCCCCCCCCCCCCCCCCCCCCTAGCGCCTTGAGACCCTCCGGGTGAGTAGTGCGCTTTATAAATGCCTATGATTGATTGATTGATTGATTGAGCTGGCCTGAAGGAGTGTGTGTCCCTAGATGGCCTGAAGGAGTGGGTATTATCTAGGAAAAGAGGGGCCCCTTCTAGACCAAAGGAGTAGGGCACTATAAAGTGAATCAGAAGGGATATCCTTTGGAACAAAAAATGAGCTTACAGTAAGATCTGATATAGTGAGTAATCTTACCATGCATATCCTAGTTCAAACCCAGTTGTTTCATTCATTCATCTCAAACTAAGGAGGATTGTATTGCGTGCCAACAGGAACACAGAGAAACACAGGTATAAACTAATAAAAATCTAGTTTGATTGATACATTTATTAATTCTACACAATACATTAAAAACACAAAATTTGTTTAGTACAGACAGTAAATAGACACGAATCAATAATAAATCACAATAAAAATGAGCAACTTAAGTTCATCACAATCAATTAAAAGCAAGCAATTTAAAACAAAACAAACGAACAAATGAGAGTCACTAGCTCAGACAAATACAATATGTCTTCAAAAGTATAACACATCTGTCAAAACCCTATGTGGGACGTAGAACCTGGTACTTTTGTACTTAGTACTCGTTGACTGTCGTCCTGGTGAACAGATTAGTGTAACAAGATAAGCGTCGACGCGTTTCGATGGCTTGATGATATTTCCATCTTTCTCAAGACCAAATTCATGACTCTCATTTCATGTATTAAGGAGCACCGGAGAATTTAGCACAAAAAAGTCTGTACCTGTACATTAAAACAGAGAGGTACAATCAGTATACTCTGCGCAATAAATACGTGTACAATATCCCCATTGTCAGTTATATAGACCCAAAAACCCGGTGTGGTACTTCCTAGCAATTTCTAAAAGTCTTATACAAACAAATACTACACTGGTTTTAAAATGTTAACAAGGACAACCCAGTTTATTCTAGTTATCATTGCTATTATGTTTTTCTGTAGGCAACAATCAATCCTCCCAACTAGGATTTTATCCCGACTTGAAAAGCCTGGTAGACACATGTGTAACATAGTCAAATTATAAAGCACACATCCATGCAGTCTCGCTCTCTCTAAACTTGGAAAAAGGCCTTACCACTCTACTAAGTGTGACAAGACTCGAAAAACCTCACCTTTTAAAAAAAATATAGGCGGGCTACCATCGATGTAATTAGTCAGTGGTTTACACTGTAATTGTTTGGAAGAGTCTTGACAGTGGTCTGCAAGGTCCTAAGAATATTCTAATATAGGGACACAGAAAAGGAGAGATACATTATTTGGATTATTCAGGATAAATTATTTTGGTACTCGTTGTGGGTATTGAGATGGTCTACCCATTTGTTAAGTTTTCAATAAACATGGGGGTCTCTTACCTTCCATAACATTGAACTACTTTTTCCAGTTAATGCTTTTTTCAGAAAATGCAGTGTTCTGGTTACTTAAAACTCATTTTTCGTTTGTCCAATCTGCTTGTAAGGACTGTAATAATATGAATTGGCCAACCTAAGAAGTATGAATAATACATAATTAGCTGAGTAAATAACTCCAGGCCGTTCACTTAAAAATAGCGCAAGGAGACACTGCTGAATTACCTTGAAAAAGGGTGTGCGCGATTTAGGAGCTATTCTTTGTCCTCTTATCATGGATTTTGTGTAGCTTGTGTAGCTTGTGTAGCTGAAGGAGTGGGTGACTCTAGCAGGCCTGAAGGAGCGAGTGACTAGCTGACCTGAAGGAGTAGGTGACTCTAGCTGGCCTGAAGGAGTAGGTGCCCTAGCTGGCCTGAAGGAGTGGGTGACTCTAGCAGGCCTGAAGGAGCGGGTGACTAGCTGGCCGGAAGGAGCAGAGAACCTAGCTGGTCTGAAGGAGTAGGTGACTAGCTGGCCTGAAGGCGGAGGTGGCCCTAGCTGCTCTGAAGGAGTAGGTGGCCCTAGCTGGCCTGAAGAAGTAGGTGCCTCTAGCTGGCCCAAGAGAGTAGGTGACTCTATCTGGCCTGAAGGAGTAGGTGGCCCTAGCTGGCCTGAAGGAGTGTGTGGCCCTAGCTGGCCTGAAGAAAAAGGGGGCCCTAGCTGGCCTGAAGGAGTGTGTGGCCCTAGCTGGCCTGAAGGGGTAGGTGACTCTAGCTGGCCTCAATGAGTAGATGACTCTAGCTGGCCTCAAGGAGTAGGTGACTAGCTGGCCTCAAGGAGTAGGTGACTCTAGCTGTCCTCAAGGCATAGGTGACTCTAGCTGGCCTTAAGGAGTGGGTGGCCCTAGCTGGCCTGAAGGAGTAGGTGGCCCTAGCTGGTATGATGGAGTGGGTGGCCCTAGCTGGTCTGAAGGGGTAAGTGACTCTAGCTGGCCTCAATGAGTAGATGACTCTAGCTGGCCTCAAGGAGTAGGTGACTAGCTGGCCTCAAGGAGTAGGTGACTCTAGCTGTCCTCAAGGCATAGGTGACTCTAGCTGGCCTTAAGGAGTGGGTGGCCCTAGCTGGCCTGAAGGGGTAGGTGACTCTAGCTGGCCTCAAGGAATAGGTGACTCTAGCTGGCCTGAAGGAGTAGGTGGCCCTAGCTGGCCTAAAGGAGTGGGTGGCCCTAGCTGTACTGAAGGAGTGTGTGGCCCTAGCTGGCCTGAAGGAGTAGGTGGCCCTATCAGGCCTGAAGGTGTGTGTGGCCCTAGCTGGCCTAAAGGAGTGGGTGGCCCTAGCTGGCCTGAAGTAGTAGGTGGCCCTAGCTGGCCTGAAGGAGTGTGTGGCCCTAGCTGGCCTGAAGGAGTAGCTGGCCGTAGCTGGCCTGAAGGAGTAGGTGGCTGTAGCTGGTAGCTGACCTGAAGGAGTAGGTGGCCCAGCTGGCCTGAAGGAGTAGGTGGCCCTAACTGGCCTGAAGGAGTGGGTGGCCCTAGCTGGCCTGAAGGAGTTGATGACTCTAGCAGGCCTGAAGGAGCTGGTGACTAGCTGGCCTTAAGGAGTAGATGGCCCTAGCTGGCCTGAAGGAGTGGGAGACTCTAGCAGGCCTGAATGATGCGGGTGACTAGCTGGCCTGAAGAAGTAGGTGATTAGCTGACCTGAAGGAGTAGGTAACTCTAGCTGGCCTGAATGAGTAAAGTGACTCTAGCTGGCCTGGAGTAGGTTAACCTAGCTGGCCTGAAGGAGTAGGTGACTCTAGCTGGCTTGAAGGAGTGGGTGGCCCTAGCTGGCCTGAAGGAGTTGAGAACCTAGCTGGCCTGAAGGAGTAAGTGACTCTAGCTGGCCTGAAGGAGTGGGTGTCCCTAGATGGCCTGAAGGAGTGGGTGACTCTAGCAGGCCTGAAGGAGCGAGTGACTAGCTGACCTGAAGGAGTAGGTGACTCTAGCTGGCCTGAAGGAGTAGGTGCCCTAGCTGGCCTGAAGGAGTGGGTGACTCTAGCTAGCCTAAAGGAGCGGGTCACTAGCTGGACTGAAGGAGTAGGTGACTAGCTGACCTGAAGGAGTAGGTGACCCTTGCTGGCCTGAAGGAGACTGTGACTCTAGCAGGCCTGAAGGAGCGGGTGACTAGCTGGCCTGAAGGAGCAGAGAACCTAGCTGGTCTGAAGGAGTAGGTGACTAGCTGGCCTGAAGGCGTAGGTGGCCCTAGCTGCTCTGAAGGAGTAGGTGGCCCTAACTGGCCTGAAGGAGTGGGTGACTCTAGCAGGCCTGAAGGAGCGGGTGACTAGCTGGCCTGAAGGAGTAGGTGGCCCTAGCTGGCCTGAAGGAGTGTGTGGCCCTAGCTGGCCTGAAGGAGTAGGTGGCCCTAGCTGGCCTGAAGGAGTGTGTGGCCCTAGCTGGCCTGAAGGATTGTGTGGCCCTAGCTGGCCTGAAGGAGTAAGTGACCAGCTGGCTTGAAGGAGTGGGTGGCCCTAGCTGGCCTGAAGGGGTAGGTGGCTCTAGCTGGCCTCAAGGAATAGGTGACTCTAGCTGGCCTGAAGGAGTAGGTGGCCCTAGCTGGCCTGAAGGAGTGGGTGGCCCTAGCTGGCCTAAAGGAGTGGGTGGCCCTAGCTGTACTGAAGGAGTGTGTGGCCCTAGCTGGCCTGAAGGAGTAGGTGACCCTATCTGGCCTGAAGGAGTGTGTGGCCCTAGCTGGCCTAAAGGAGTGGGTGGCCCTAACTGGCCTGAAGTAGTAGGTGGCCCTAGCTGGCATGAAGGAGTGTGTGGCCCTAGCTGGCCTGAAGAAGTAGGTGGCCGTAGCTGACCTGAAGGAGTAGGTGGCTGTAGCTGGTTGTCGTGTAGGAAGAGTCTTGACTCACCGGTCAGCAGAGTACAGCAGGAACGATGCGTTGCTAAGAGACCCTCTCCCCACAGGGGTGACACCCCTGCGTGCTCATAAAACACCACAGGTATGTCACCCTTCTAGGGGGAAGGGTAAAAAGGGAGAAAAGAACCAAAACGAAATAATCTACTGCTGGCAGGCTCAGGCACGGGAGGTCCTTGCTAGATACTCAATCTCTGGTAAGGTCCACCCCAAGAAGCCCTGCAGGTGGGACAGAAGCACATAACACATCAGACGCGCGCTCTGCACCTAACCCCCCTTCTCTTAACTCCCCTCCCCGCTATACACTTACTTTGGCCAGTTAGCTTTTCCTTGTGGTCTGCAGGGTATAAGAAACACACGTCTTAGTTCAGTACTAAACGGTATGAAATGTTAGTAGTACTTATCTGCGAGAGTTTCCGATGCAGTGAAGGAATACGGAATCTTCCTTGGTTACCTCACCAGGAAGTCTTGGTAAAGAATCTCGGTATGCCCATCTACCGGCGTATCCCGGGTGTCCTTGGGGAGTCGGCTCGGTACGGAAGCACGTTCCCGAGAGGGTAGAGAGGAAGGGAACAGAGAGCCGCGCTCTCGCGGTAAGCTGGGGAGTGTGCGGTCGTCACCGCGATGAAAAAAGGGGGAGTAGCTGTTTGTCCTCCGGTAGAGAATAAATCCTAGAACCCACTAGGTAGGCGAGTGTGAACCTCGCTTCCGCCCTTTACGCCGGGAATGGGAGCAGCGCTCACCACAGAGGGGCTTGAGGGTATTCAGCTCCTTGCCGCGCTCTGGAAGGGCGGCAGTTGTGAACACGGGCCGAGCGCCCGCGAAGAATCCGGGAAGTGGAGAGGTCCGTACAGAATGCCGAACTTCTCGCTCCGTAGCAACGAGGCCAGTCAAGGGATCTCCGTCTGAGACCCGGAAGTACTCAAAGTGACAAGCCCCGTGTTACCTGTAGGCGGAGCTTATAAAGGCCCCGCGCGACTCACCCGAGGAGTCTGGGAAGTGTAGTTCTAGTCTCTTAGTCGGTCTTACGCCTACGCTGCGCCTCCGCTCTCCTCCGTCCCTGCACTCTGACAGTACCCCCTCCCCAGGTCCGGCGTCTTGACGGCCTGCCTGGCTTCAGGGGGTGACGGGAATGAAACTGCCGCAATAACAAGGGGCAGTGGAGATTGGACTTGGGTTCCCAGGACCGCTCCTCAGGGCCGTACCCTTTCCAGTCCACTAAATAGTATACCCGTCCCCTGATGACTTTAGAATCTAGGATACACTGTACTTCATACTCCTCTTCTCCTTCTACCTCGATGACTGAGGGGCGGACCGGGACCCGTGTGTCTGGGTGACAGGGTTTGAGTAAGGAGACATGGAAAACTGGGTGAATTCGCCACTGGGGTGGCAGTGTGAGTTTCATTGCAACAGGGTTAATGATTTTGGCAATCAGATAGGGGCCCAGGTATTTTGGCTGTAAGCGGGTGTTGCCTTTGAGTCTTAAATGTTTGGTACTGAGCCACACTCGGTCTCCCACTTGATATTCTGGTTCAGGGTTTCTCTTTTTGTCTGCTTGTTTCTTGTCTCGCTCTTGAGCCTCTTTCAACTGGTTTGTGGCTGCGTCTAAGGTCTGTTTGAGGTGTGCATGGTGTTCTTGTATAGAAGGGTGCGAGGAGGTTCCGGGCTGAGCGAAAGGCAACATGTTGGGATGAAACCCTTGGAGACAGTAAAACGGGGAACATCCTAAGGAGGAATGGGTAGTGTTATTGTATGCAAACTCGGCGGACCACAGTAAGCTGCTCCATTCATCCTGATGTTGAAGAGTGAAGCACCGAAGATACTGCTCTAGTGTTTGGTTAAGCCTCTCCGTTTTCCCATCAGTCTGGGGATGATAGCTGGAAGAGAGACGGGCATCGATCTTCATACAGTCACACAGGTGCCTCCAAAATTTTGATGTAAATTGGGTTCCCCTGTCGGTGATGAGGACGGATGGTACTCCGTGCAATTTCACAATGTTTTGTAGGAAGACCATGGCTGTAGTGCTGGAGTTTGGTAATTTGGTGAGAGCCAAGAAGTGCCCCATCTTGGTTAAATGGTCGATCACCACTAGAATGGTGTCATACCCCTGACTAATGGGCATCTCTACTATAAAATCCATTGATACCGTGTGCCATGGTGTTGGAGGAGTGGGTATAGGTCGTAGCAATCCACTGGGTCTTTGGTGTTGCGCCTTAGCTTGTGAACAGATGGAGCATCGGGCCACATACGCGGCTACATCCTTACGTAATGATGCCCACCAAAAATATCGGGCTAGAGTCAGTTCTGTTTTCTGTGTTCCCGGATGTCCCCCCAAGGGGGAGTCGTGGATCCACTGCAACGCCTGTTGTTGGAGGTTCTCGGTAGGCAACAGGATTTTGTTTTCATGGAACAGGTATCCCTCCTTCATATGTCGTTGGTGGGGGGCTTCTTGGATCCAGGTATGGGAATCAACTGAGGCGGAGTGTCCCTTTAGTTCGGTACAGAAGTCGTGGGACGACAGTAGTGCCACGGTCTCTAGTGGAAAGGACGCCCTTTGCATAATCACTGGAGGTTCTTCGTCTTCTTGGGGGGCCAGGGATTCTGCCACCGGGGGTCGCGACAAGGCGTCTGCCTTTCCATTCTGGGGGCCTGGCCGGTACTTGATCACGAAATCAAAGTCCGCAAAAAATAGCGACCATCTGAGTTGTCGAGGTGTCAGGGCTCGGGCACTTTTCAGAAAGAGTAGGTTGCGATGGTCCGTGTATATTTCCACGGTGTGTCGGGCTCCCAACAGATGATGACGCCACTCTTCGCAGGCTCTTTTAATGGCTAACAGCTCTTTGTCTGAAATAGTGTAGTTGATTTCGCACGGAGTCAGCTTCTTAGAATAGAACGCGACGGGATGGAGTTGTCCGGTTCCTGGGTGACGTTGTGACAATACACCCCCTATGGCGTAATACGAGGCATCCGTTTCAAGAATGAATGGTAGCGAGGCGTCCGGATGTCGCAATATTGGAGCGCTGACAAAGCGTTGTTTGAGCTCTTGAAAGGCTTTTTCTGCTAAAGGGGACCAGCGGAATGCCGCCCCTTTTTTCAAAAGAAGAGTCATGGGCTGAATGATTTTCGAGAAGTCCTGAATAAAGCGCCGATAAAAGTTGGCAAACCCCAAGAAGCTTTGCAGGGCCTTTACACAAGACGGCGACATCCATTCCCGAATCGCCAAGGTCTTCTTAGTATCCATACAGAGACCCTTCGGGCCTATGACATACCCCAGGAACTCCACTTCTGGGGAATGAAACAGGCATTTTTCGAGTTTCGCATAGAGAGAATGTTGTTGGAGTCTCTCCAGTACCGCAGAAACATGGGTAACATGGTCCGTCAAGGAGGTGGAATACACTAAAATATCGTCAATGTAGACGATGCAGAAGACGTCCAACAGGCCCCTCAACACCTCGTCCATAAAATACTGGAAGGCGGCGGGGGCGTTACAGAGACCAAATGGCATCACCCGATATTCATATAGGCCAAATTTGGTTCTGAAGGCCGTCTTCCATTCATCCCCCCGCCTCACTCGTACCAAATGATATGCTCCCCGAAGGTCCAATTTCGTGAACACTGTAGCCCCTTTTAATTGATCTAACAGGACCGGGATCAGGGGGAGAGGATATCTGTTCTTCTTTGTGATGCGGTTGAGGGCCCTATAATCGATACACGCTCTCAATCCTCCCTCATGCTTGGGTATAAAAAAAAGAGGAGAGGACGCTGGGGAGGTGGAATGTCTTATAAAGCCATTGGCCATGAGGGTTTTTAGATATTGCTGCAGATATTCCGTTTCGGCTTCTGTGAGGGCGTATATGCGACTACAGGGAATACTGGCTCCTGGTTCAATGTCAATGACACAATCATATTCCCGATGAGGCGGAAGGGTATTCGCCTCTTGTTCACTGAACACCTTTTGGTATTTGAGGTATACGTTGGGTAGGGTGGTCGTACAATTCACGCTGGCGGGTACCTCACTGTTGGCCAGAAACCCCGCGGGGTTGATTGTGAGTGGCGGTGCTGGTCCCGTTACTCGTGTACAATGCTCCTTACAATAAGGAGAGTTCAACGTAACCGTCCGAGCGGTCCACTGTATTAAGGGGTCGTGGAGCGTGAGCCAAGGCATGCCTAATATCAGGGTAAACTGGGGTACGTCAATGAAATCAAAGCGGATGGCTTCTTGGTGGTGGGCTCCGATTCTCATCTGAATTGCAGGAGTATGATATCGTATGGGCCCTGATGTTAGTTCAGACCCATCCACCGCCTTGACCATCTCAGGTATTTTCTTCTTCACCCCTTGTAGACCTATGGCTCTTGCATACGTTTGGTCAATAAAGTTGCCTGTGGCTCCGGAGTCCAGCAACGCATGCACCGATCTCAGGCCGACATCAGGAACGTCCAAGGTCACATAAATGTTGATATGGGCAACAGCGTTCTGGACGGTGTTGACCGCCGCGTGGCAGACCTCCTTCTCCTGGGGCCGCAAACAAGGGGTCTGAATCATGTTTGGGCCTTCTAGTTTTCCGGTGATTCGGGGGAGTAGGCCATCGCCGGCACTTTCTGTTCTCCCTTGCTGTCTCGAGACGGAAGTCGTACTCTTGCTTTGCATTCTTTGATGAAATGACCAGGTTTCCCACAATAGAGACAGAGCCGTTGCTTCCTTCTTTTCTCTCTTTCGTCCGGGGTAAGGGGTCCTCTGATCCCTCCTATTTGCATGGGTTCGCTTCCGTCTGTGCCAAGGGTAGTACTCTCGTTGGGAATGCGGGCGCGGGGCGTTGAGAATCGAATCTCTGGGCGCTGTTTATCCCCCTTTCTATCTAGGAGTCGATGATCGAGCTGTACCGTGAGATCGATTAGTTCGTCACATTCGGAGGGTAAATGTATTACCTGGGCCAAAACATCCTTTAGCTCACTTCTCAAGCCTTGGTAGTACAGGGATGCCCGTTTTTCCATAGGCCATTCTGTTTCGGACACAAGCCTGTTAAATGTTGTTATATAGGTAAGCAAGTCTTGACTTCCTTGTTTTAAGGTGAGTAATTCTCTGTCCAAGGAAAGGAGATGCGCCTTCCTATCAAATAGTTTACGCATCTCGTCACAGAAGGTGTCGAAATCTCTCAGGATCGGGTCGTTTCTTTCAATGAGGGGAAAGGACCAACTAGCAGCATTCCCACCCAGATAGGACATGACGAATGCGGTCTTGGTTTGATCAGTATGGAAGATCTCGGGTTTGCATAGAAAGTGTAATTTGCACTGCCCCAGGAAAATGCCGAATTTCTTTGGGTCGCCATAATATCGTTCGGGAGGTGCCAGAGGCAGGTATGGGGGATGGAGGACCTGGACCGTTGAAGAACTAGCACTCCCTCCTGTCGCTCCTCCTCCCATCCCTTGTTGAGTGGGTGGTGGTAGTGTCCACGGTTTGATGTATTGGGACCCTCGCTTATCGCTAACCCCCTGACGAGATATCCCTGCGACCTCTCTCCTCATGGTGCTCATCTCATTGCGGAGGTCTAGATTCTCTCCGCGAAAGGCATCTACTTCCAGCCTTAAGGCTGTTAACGTTTCTAACACTGAACTAAGTACGGTGTTAGTATCCATCGTTCGGGCTGTACGTAAACGTGGGCTTGTCACTCTGTCGTGTAGGAAGAGTCTTGACTCACCGGTCAGCAGAGTACAGCAGGAACGATGCGTTGCTAAGAGACCCTCTCCCCACAGGGGTGACACCCCTGCGTGCTCATAAAACACCACAGGTATGTCACCCTTCTAGGGGGAAGGGTAAAAAGGGAGAAAAGAACCAAAACGAAATAATCTACTGCTGGCAGGCTCAGGCACGGGAGGTCCTTGCTAGATACTCAATCTCTGGTAAGGTCCACCCCAAGAAGCCCTGCAGGTGGGACAGAAGCACATAACACATCAGACGCGCGCTCTGCACCTAACCCCCCTTCTCTTAACTCCCCTCCCCGCTATACACTTACTTTGGCCAGTTAGCTTTTCCTTGTGGTCTGCAGGGTATAAGAAACACACGTCTTAGTTCAGTACTAAACGGTATGAAATGTTAGTAGTACTTATCTGCGAGAGTTTCCGATGCAGTGAAGGAATACGGAATCTTCCTTGGTTACCTCACCAGGAAGTCTTGGTAAAGAATCTCGGTATGCCCATCTACCGGCGTATCCCGGGTGTCCTTGGGGAGTCGGCTCGGTAGGGAAGCACGTTCCCGAGAGGGTAGAGAGGAAGGGAACAGAGAGCCGCGCTCTCGCGGTAAGCTGGGGAGTGTGCGGTCGTCACCGCGATGAAAAAAGGGGGAGTAGCTGTTTGTCCTCCGGTAGAGAATAAATCCTAGAACCCACTAGGTAGGCGAGTGTGAACCTCGCTTCCGCCCTTTACGCCGGGAATGGGAGCAGCGCTCACCACAGAGGGGCTCGAGGGTATTCAGCTCCTTGCTGCGCTCTGGAAGGGCGGCAGTTGTGAACACGGGCCGAGCGCCCGCGAAGAATCCGGGAAGTGGAGAGGTCCGTACAGAATGCCGAACTTCTCGCTCCGTAGCAACGAGGCCAGTCAAGGGATCTCCGTCTGAGACCCGGAAGTACTCAAAGTGACAAGCCCCGTGTTACCTGTAGGCGGAGCTTATAAAGGCCCCGCGCGACTCACCCGAGGAGTCTGGGAAGTGTAGTTCTAGTCTCTTAGTCGGTCTTACGCCTACGCTGCGCCTCCGCTCTCCTCCGTCCCTGCACTCTGACACTGGTAGCTGACCTGAAGGAGTAGGTGGCCCTAGCTGGCCTGAAGGATTAGGTGGCCCTAACTGGGCTGAAGGAGTGGGTGGCCCTAGCTGGCCTTATGGAGTAGGTGGACTTAGCTGGCCTGAAGGAGTTGATGACTCTAGCAGGCCTGAAGGAGCGGGTGACTAGCTGGCCTTAAGGAGTAAATGGCCCTAGCTGGCCTGAAGGAGTGGGAGACTCTAGCAGTTCTGAAGGGTGCGGGTGACTAGCTGGCCTGAAGAAGTAGGTGATTGGCTGACCTGAAGGAGTAGGTAACTCTAGCTGGCCTGAATGAGTAAAGTGACTCTAGCTGGCCTGGAGTAGGTGAACCTAGCTGGCCTGAAGGAGTAGGTGACTCTAGCTGGCTTGAAGGAGTGGGTGGCCCTAGCTGGCCTGAAGGAGTTGAGAACCTAGCTGGCCTGAAAGAGTAAGTGACTCTAGCTGGCCTGAAGGAGTGGGTGTCCCTAGATGGCCTGAAGGAGTGGGTGACTCTAGCAGGCCTGAAGGAGCGAGTGACTAGCTGACCTGGAGGAGTAGGTGACTCTAGCTGGCCTGAAGGAGTAGGTGCCCTAGCTGGCCTGAAGGAGTGGGTGACTCTAGCAAGCTTAAAGGAGCGGGTCACTAGCTGGACTGAAGGAGTAGGTGACTAGCTGACCTGAAGGAGTAGGTGACCCCTGCTGGCCTGAAGGAGAGTGTAACTCTAGCAGGCCTGAAGGAGCGGGTGACTAGCTGGCCTGAAGGAGGAGAGAACCTAGCTGGTCTGAAGGAGTAGGTGACTAGCTGGCCTGAAGGCGTAGGTGGCCCTAGCTGCTCTGAAGGAGTAGGTGGCCCTAACTGGCCTGAAGGAGTGGGTGACTCTAGCAGGCCTGAAGGAGCGGGTGACTAGCTGGCCTGAAGGAGTAGGTGGCCCTAGCTGGCCTGAAGGAGTAGGTGACTCTAGCTGGCCTGAAGGAGTGGGAGACTCTAGCAGGCTTGAAGGGTGCGGGTGACTAGCTGGCCTGAAGGAGTAGGTGGCCCTAGCTGGCCTGAAGGAGTAGGTGACTCTAGCTGGCCTGAAGGAGTTGATGACTCTAGCAGGCCTGAAGGAGCGGGTGACTAGCTGGCCTTAAGGAGTAGATGGCCCTAGCTGGCCTGAAGGAGTGGGAGACTCTAGCAGGCTTGAAGGGTGCGGGTGACTAGCTGTCCTGAAGAAGTAGGTGATTAGCTGACCTGAAGGAGTAGGTAACTCTAGCTGGCCTGAATGAGTAAAGTGACTCTAGCTGGCCTGGAGTAGGTGAACCTAGTTGGCCTGAAGGAGTAGGTGACTCTAGCTGGCTTGAAAGAGTGGGTGGCCCTAGCTGGCATGAAAGAGTTGAGAACCTAGCTGGCCTGAAGGAGTAAGTGACTCTAGCTGGCCTGAAGGAGTGGGTGTCCCTAGATGGCCTGAAGGAGTGGGTGACTCTAGCAGGCCTGAAAGAGCGAGTGACTAGCTGACCTGAAGGAGTAGGTGACTCGAGCTGGCCTGAAGGAGTAGGTGCCCTAGCTGGCCTGAAGGAGTGGGTGACTCTAGCAAGCCTAAAGGAGCGGGTCACTAGCTGGACTGAAGGAGTAGGTGACTAGCTGACCTGAAGGCGTAGGTGGCCCTAGCTGCTCTGAAGGACTAGGTGGCCCTAACTGGCCTGAAGGAGTGGGTGACTCTAGCAGGCCTGAAGGAGCGGGTGACTAGCTGGCCTGAAGGAGTAGGTGGCCCTAGCTGGCCTGAAGGAGTAGGTGACTCTAGCTGGCCCAAGAGAGTAGGTGACTCTATCTGGCCTGAAGGAGTAGGTGGCCCTAGCTGGCCTGAAGGAGTGTGTGGCCCTAGCTGGCCTGAAGAAGTAGGTGGCCCTAGATGGCCTGAAAGAGTGGGTGGGCCTAGCTGGCCTGAAGGAGTAGGTGGCCCTAGCTGGCCTGAAGGAGTGGGTGGCCATAGCTGGCCTGAAGTAGTGGGTGGACCTAGCTGGCCTGAAGAAGTAGGTGACTCTAGCTGGCCCAAGAGAGTAGGTGACTCTATATGGCCTGAAGGAGTCGGTGGCCCTAGCTGGCCTGAAGGAGTGTGTGGCCCTAGCTTGCCTGAAGGAGTAGGTGAGCAGCTGGCCTGAAGGAGTGGATGGTCCTAGCTTGCCTGAAGGAGTGTGTGGTCCTAGCTGGCCTGAAGGATTAGGTGGCCCTAGCTGGCCTGAAGAAGTGGGTGGCTCTAGCTGGCCTGAGGGAGTAGGTGGCCCTAGCTGGCCTGAAGGAGTGGGTGACCCTAGCTGGTATGATGGAGTGGGTGGCCCTAGCTGGCCTTATGGAGTAGGTGGACTTAGCTGGCCTGAAGGAGTTGATGACTCTAGCAGGCCTTAAGGAGCGGGTGACAAGCTGGCCTTAAGGAGTAGATGGCCCTAGCTGGCCTGAAGGAGTAGGAGACTCTAGCAGGCCTGAAGGGTGCGGGTGACTAGCTGGCCTGAAGAAGTAGGTGATTAGCTGACCTGAAGGAGTAGGTAACTCTAGCTGGCCTGAATGAGTAAAGTGACTCTAGCTGGCCTGGAGTAGGTGAACCTAGCTGGCCTGAAGGAGAAGGTGACTCTAGCTGGCTTGAAGGAGTGGGTGGCCCTAGATGGCCTGAAGGAGTGGGTGACTCTAGCAGGCCTGAAGGAGCGAGTGACTAGCTGACCTGAAGGAGTAGGTGACTCTAGCTGGCCTGAAGGAGTAGGTGCCCTAGCTGGACTGAAGGAGTAGGTGACTAGCTGACCTGAAGGAGTAGGTGACCCCTGCTGGCCTGAAGGAGAGTGTGACTCTAGCAGGCCTGAAGGAGCGGGTGACTAGCTGGCCTGAAGGAGCAGAGAACCTAGCTGGTCTGAAGGAGTAGGTGACTAGCTGGCCTGAAGGCGTAGGTGGCCCTAGCTGCTCTGAAGGAGTAGGTGGCCCTAGCTGGCCTGAAGGAGTAGGTGCCTCTAGCTGGCCCAAGAGAGTAGGTGACTCTATCTGGCCTGAAGGAGTAGGTGGCCCTAGCTGGCCTGAAGGAGTGTGTGGCCCTAGCTGGCCTGAAGGAGTAGGTGGCCCTAGCTGGCCTGAAGGAGTGTGTGGCCCTAGCTGGCCTGAAGGGGTAGGTGACTCTAGCTGGCCTCAATGAGTAGATGACTCTAGCTGGCCTCAAGGAGTAGGTGACTAGCTGGCCTCAAGGAGTAGGTGACTCTAGCTGTCCTCAAGGCATAGGTGACTCTAGCTGGCCTTAAGGAGTGGGTGGCCCTAGCTGGCCTGAAGGAGTAGGTGGCCCTAGCTGGTATGATGGAGTGGGTGGCCCTAGATGGTCTGAAGGGGTAGGTGACTCTAGCTGGCCTCAATGAGTAGATGACTCTAGCTGGCCTCAAGGAGTAGGTGACTAGCTGGCCTCAAGGAGTAGGTGACTCTAGCTGTCCTCAAGGCATAGGTGACTCTAGCTGGCCTTAAGGAGTGGGTGGCCCTAGCTGGCCTGAAGGGGTAGGTGACTCTAGCTGGCCTCAAGGAATAGGTGACTCTAGCTGGCCTGAAGGAGTAGGTGGCCCTAGCTGGCCTAAAGGAGTGGGTGGCCCTAGCTGTACTGAAGGAGTGTGTGGTCCTAGCTGGCCTGAAGGAGTAGGTGGCCCTATCAGGCCTGAAGGTGTGTGTGGCCCTAGCTGGCCTAAAGGAGTGGGTGGCCCTAGCTGGCCTGAAGGAGTGTGTGGCCCTAGCTGGCCTGAAGGAGTAGCTGGCCGTAGCTGGCCTGAAGGAGTAGGTGGCTGTAGCTGGTAGCTGACCTGAAGGAGTAGGTGGCCCAGCTGGCCTGAAGGAGTAGGTGGCCCTAACTGGCCTGAAGGAGTGGGTGGCCCTAGCTGGCCTGAAGGAGTTGATGACTCTAGCAGGCCTGAAGGAGCTGGTGACTAGCTGGCCTTAAGGAGTAGATGGCCCTAGCTGGCCTGAAGGAGTGTGTGGCCCTAGCTGGCCTGAAGGAGTAGGTGGTCCTAGCTGGCCTGAAGGAGTGTGTGGCCCTAGCTGGCCTGAAGGAGTGTGTGGCCCTAGCTGGCCTGAAGGAGTAAGTGACCAGCTGGCTTGAAGGAGTGGGTGGCCCTAGCTGGCCTGAAGGGGTAGGTGGCTCTAGCTGGCCTCAAGGAATAGGTGACTCTAGCTGGCCTGAAGGAGTAGGTGGCCCTAGCTGGCCTGAAGGAGTGGGTGGCCCTAGCTGGCCTAAAGGAGTGGGTGGCCCTAGCTGTACTGAAGGAGTGTGTGGCCCTAGCTGGCCTGAAGGAGTAGGTGACCCTATCTGGCCTGAAGGAGTGGGTGGCCCTAGCTGGCCTAAAGGAGTGGGTGGCCCTAACTGGCCTGAAGTAGTAGGTGGCCGTAGCTGGCATGAAGGAGTGTGTGGCCCTAGCTGGCCTGAAGAAGTAGGTGGCCGTAGCTGACCTGAAGGAGTAGGTGGCTGTAGCTGGTAGCTGACCTGAAGGAGTAGGTGGCCCTAGCTGGCCTGAAGGAGTAGGTGGCCCTAACTGGGCTGAAGGAGTGGGTGGCCCTAGCTGGCCTTATGGAGTAGGTGGACTTAGCTGGCCTGAAGGAGTTGATGACTCTAGCAGGCCTGAAGGAGCGGGTGACTAGCTGGCCTTAAGGAGTAAATGGCCCTAGCTGGCCTGAAGGAGTGGGAGACTCTAGCAGTTCTGAACGGTGCGGGTGACTAGCTGGCCTGAAGAAGTAGGTGATTGGCAGACCTGAAGGAGTAGGTAACTCTAGCTGGCCTGAATGAGTAAAGTGACTCTAGCTGGCCTGGAGTAGGTGAACCTAGCTGGCCTGAAGGAGTAGGTGACTCTAGCTGGCTTGAAGGAGTGGGTGGCCCTAGCTGGCCTGAAGGAGTTGAGAACCTAGCTGGCCTGAAAGAGTAAGTGACTCTAGCTGGCCTGAAGGAGTGGGTGTCCCTAGATGGCCTGAAGGAGTGGGTGACTCTAGCAGGCCTGAAGGAGCGAGTGACTAGCTGACCTGGAGGAGTAGGTGACTCTAGCTGGCCTGAAGGAGTAGGTGCCCTAGCTGGCCTGAAGGAGTGGGTGACTCTAGCAAGCTTAAAGGAGCGGGTCACTAGCTGGACTGAAGGAGTAGGTGACTAGCTGACCTGAAGGAGTAGGTGACCCCTGCTGGCCTGAAGGAGAGTGTAACTCTAGCAGGCCTGAAGGAGCGGGTGACTAGCTGGCCTGAAGGAGGAGAGAACCTAGCTGGTCTGAAGGAGTAGGTGACTAGCTGGCCTGAAGGCGTAGGTGGCCCTAGCTGCTCTGAAGGAGTAGGTGGCCCTAACTGGCCTGAAGGAGTGGGTGACTCTAGCAGGCCTGAAGGAGCGGGTGACTAGCTGGCCTGAAGGAGTAGGTGGCCCTAGCTGGCCTGAAGGAGTAGGTGACTCTAGCTGGCCTGAAGGAGTGGGAGACTCTAGCAGGCTTGAAGGGTGCGGGTGACTAGCTGGCCTGAAGGAGTAGGTGGCCCTAGCTGGCCTGAAGGAGTAGGTGACTCTAGCTGGCCTGAAGGAGTTGATGACTCTAGCAGGCCTGAAGGAGCGGGTGACTAGCTGGCCTTAAGGAGTAGATGGCCCTAGCTGGCCTGAAGGAGTGGGAGACTCTAGCAGGCTTGAAGGGTGCGGGTGACTAGCTGTCCTGAAGAAGTAGGTGATTAGCTGACCTGAAGGAGTAGGTAACTCTAGCTGGCCTGAATGAGTAAAGTGACTCTAGCTGGCCTGGAGTAGGTGAACCTAGTTGGCCTGAAGGAGTAGGTGACTCTAGCTGGCTTGAAAGAGTGGGTGGCCCTAGCTGGCATGAAGGAGTTGAGAACCTAGCTGGCCTGAAGTAGTAAGTGACTCTAGCTGGCCTGAAGGAGTGGGTGTCCCTAGATGGCCTGAAGGAGTGGGTGACTCTAGCAGGCCTGAAAGAGCGAGTGACTAGCTGACCTGAAGGAGTAGGTGACTCGAGCTGGCCTGAAGGAGTAGGTGCCCTAGCTGGCCTGAAGGAGTGGGTGACTCTAGCAAGCCTAAAGGAGCGGGTCACTAGCTGGACTGAAGGAGTAGGTGACTAGCTGACCTGAAGGCGTAGGTGGCCCTAGCTGCTCTGAAGGAGTAGGTGGCCCTAACTGGCCTGAAGGAGTGGGTGACTCTAGCAGGCCTGAAGGAGCGGGTGACTAGCTGGCCTGAAGGAGTAGGTGGCCCTAGCTGGCCTGAAGGAGTAGGTGACTCTAGCTGGCCCAAGAGAGTAGGTGACTCTATCTGGCCTGAAGGAGTAGGTGGCCCTAGCTGGCCTGAAGGAGTGTGTGGCCCTAGCTGGCCTGAAGGAGTAGGTGGCCCTAGATGGCCTGAAAGAGTGGGTGGGCCTAGCTGGCCTGAAGGAGTAGGTGGCCCTAGCTGGCCTGAAGGAGTGGGTGGCCATAGCTGGCCTGAAGTAGTAGGTGGACCTAGCTGGCCTGAAGAAGTAGGTGACTCTAGCTGGCCCAAGAGAGTAGGTTACTCTATATGGCCTGAAGGAGTCGGTGGCCCTAGCTGGCCTGAAGGAGTGTGTGGCCCTAGCTTGCCTGAAGGAGTAGGTGAGCAGCTGGCCTGAAGGAGTGGATGGTCCTAGCTTGCCTGAAGGAGTGTGTGGTCCTAGCTGGCCTGAAGGATTAGGTGGCCCTAGCTGGCCTGAAGAAGTGGGTGGCTCTAGCTGGCCTGAGGGAGTAGGTGGCCCTAGCTGGCCTGAAGGAGTGGGTGACCCTAGCTGGCATGATGGAGTGGGTGGCCCTAGCTGGCCTTATGGAGTAGGTGGACTTAGCTGGCCTGAAGGAGTTGATGACTCTAGCAGGCCTTAAGGAGCGGGTGACAAGCTGGCCTTAAGGAGTAGATGGCCCTAGCTGGCCTGAAGGAGTGGGAGACTCTAGCAGGCCTGAAGGGTGCGGGTGACTAGCTGGCCTGAAGAAGTAGGTGATTAGCTGACCTGAAGGAGTAGGTAACTCTAGCTGGCCTGAATGAGTAAAGTGACTCTAGCTGGCCTGGAGTAGGTGAACCTAGCTGGCCTGAAGGAGTAGGTGACTCTAGCTGGCTTGAAGGAGTGGGTGGCCCTAGATGGCCTGAAGGAGTGGGTGACTCTAGCAGGCCTGAAGGAGCGAGTGACTAGCTGACCTGAAGGAGTAGGTGACTCTAGCTGGCCTGAAGGAGTAGGTGCCCTAGCTGGACTGAAGGAGTAGGTGACTAGCTGACCTGAAGGAGTAGGTGACCCCTGCTGGCCTGAAGGAGAGTGTGACTCTAGCAGGCCTGAAGGAGCGGGTGACTAGCTGGCCTGAAGGAGCAGAGAACCTAGCTGGTCTGAAGGAGTAGGTGACTAGCTGGCCTGAAGGCGTAGGTGGCCCTAGCTGCTCTGAAGGAGTAGGTGGCCCTAGCTGGCCTGAAGGAGTAGGTGCCTCTAGCTGGCCCAAGAGAGTAGGTGACTCTATCTGGCCTGAAGGAGTAGGTGGCCCTAGCTGGCCTGAAGGAGTGTGTGGCCCTAGCTGGCCTGAAGGAGTAGGTGGCCCTAGCTGGCCTGAAGGAGTGTGTGGCCCTAGCTGGCCTGAAGGGGTAGGTGACTCTAGCTGGCCTCAATGAGTAGATGACTCTAGCTGGCCTCAAGGAGTAGGTGACTAGTTGGCCTCAAGGAGTAGGTGACTCTAGCTGTCCTCAAGGCATAGGTGACTCTAGCTGGCCTTAAGGAGTGTGTGGCCCTAGCTGGCCTGAAGGAGTAGGTGGCCCTAGCTGGTATGATGGAGTGGGTGGCCCTAGCTGGTCTGAAGGTGTAGGTGACTCTAGCTGGCCTCAATGAGTAGATGACTCTAGCTGGCCTCAAGGAGTAGGTGACTAGCTGGCCTCAAGGAGTAGGTGACTCTAGCTGTCCTCAAGGCATAGGTGACTCTAGCTGGCCTTAAGGAGTGGGTGGCCCTAGCTGGCCTGAAGGGGTAGGTGACTCTAGCTGGCCTCAAGGAATAGGTGACTCTAGCTGGCCTGAAGGAGTAGGTGGCCCTAGCTGGCCTGAAGGAGTGGGTGGCCCTAGCTGGCCTAAAGGAGTGGGTGGCCCTAGCTGTACTGAAGGAGTGTGTGGCCCTAGCTGGCCTGAAGGAGTAGGTGGCCCTATCAGGCCTGAAGGTGTGTGTGGCCCTAGCTGGCCTAAAGGAGTGGGTGGCCCTAGCTGGCCTGAAGTAGTAGGTGGCCCTAGCTGGCCTGAAGGAGTGTGTGGCCCTAGCTGGCCTGAAGGAGTAGCTGGCCGTAGCTGGCCTGAAGGAGTAGGTGGCTGTAGCTGGTAGCTGACCTGAAAGAGTAGGTGGCCCAGCTGGCCTGAAGGAGTAGGTGGCCCTAACTGGCCTGAAGGAGTGGGTGGCCCTAGCTGGCCTGAAGGAGTTGATGACTCTAGCAGGCCTGAAGGAGCTGGTGACTAGCTGGCCTTAAGGAGTAGATGGCCGTAGCTGGCCTGAAGGAGTGGGAGACTCTAGCAGGCCTGAATGGTGCGGGTGACTAGCTGGCCTGAAGAAGTAGGTGATTAGCTGACCTGAAGGAGTAGGTAACTGTAGCTGGCCTGAATGAGTAAAGTGACTCTAGCTGGCCTGGAGTAGGTTAACCTAGCTGGCCTGAAGGAGTAGGTGACTCTAGCTGGCTTGAAGGAGTGGGTGGCCCTAGCTGGCCTGAAGGAGTTGAGAACCTAGCTGGCCTGAAGGAGTAAGTGACTCTAGCTGGCCTGAATTAGTGGGTGTCCCTAGATGGCCTGAAGGAGTGGATGACTCTAGCAGGCCTGAAGGAGCGAGTGACTAGCTGACCTGAAGGAGTAGGTGACTCTAGCTGGCCTGAAGGAGTAGGTGCCCTAGCTGGCCTGAAGGAGTGGGTGACTCTAGCAAGCCTAAAGGAGCGGGTCACTAGCTGGACTGAAGGAGTAGGTGACTAGCTGACCTGAAGGAGTAGGTGACCCTTGCTGCCCTGAAGGAGAGTGTGACTCTAGCAGGCCTGAAGGAGCGGGTGACTAGCTGGCCTGAAGGAGCAGAGAACCTAGCTGGTCTGAAGGAGTAGGTGACTAGCTGGCCTGAAGGCGTAGGTGGCCCTAGCTGCTCTGAAGGAGTAGGTGGCCCTAACTGGCCTGAAGGAGTGGGTGACTCTAGCAGGCCTGAAGGAGCGGGTGACTAGCTGGCCTGAAGGAGTAGGTAGCCCTAGCTGGCCTGAAGGAGTAGGTGACTCTAGCTGGCCCAAGAGAGTAGGTGACTCTATCTGGCCCGAAGGAGTAGGTGGCCCTAGCTGGCCTGAAGGAGTGTGTGGCCTTAGCTGGCCTGAAGGAGTAGGTGGCCCTAGCTGGCCTGAAGGAGTGTGTGGCCCTAGCTGGCCTGAAGGAGTGTGTGGCCCTAGCTGGCCTGAAGGAGTAAGTGACCAGCTGGCTTGAAGGAGTGGGTGGCCCTAGCTGGCCTGAAGGGGTAGGTGACTCTAGCTGGCCTCAAGGAATAGGTGACTCTAGCTGGCCTGAAGGAGTAGGTGGCCCTAGCTGGCCTGAAGGAGTGGGTGGCCCTAGCTGGCCTAAAGGAGTGGGTGGCCCTATCTGTACTGAAGGAGTGTGTGGCCCTAGCTGGCCTGAAGGAGTAGGTGACCCTATCTGGCCTGAAAGAGTGTGTGGCCCTAGCTGGCCTAAAGGAGTGGGTGGCCCTAGCTGGCCTGAAGGAGTGTGTGGCCCTAGCTGGCCTGAAGGAGTAGGTGGCCGTAGCTGGCCTGAAGGAGTAGGTGGCTGTAGCTGGTAGCTGACCTGAAGGAGTAGGTGGCCCTAGCTGGCCTGAAGGAGTAGGTGGCCCTAACTGGGCTGAAGGAGTGGGTGGCCCTAGCTGGCCTTATGGAGTAGGTAGACTTAGCTGGCCTGAAGGAGTTGATGACTCTAGCAGGCCTGAAGGAGCGGGTGACTAGCTAGCCTTAAGGAGTAGATGGCCCTAGCTGGCCTGAAGGAGTGGGAGACTCTAGCAGTTCTGAAGGGTGCGGGTGACTAGCTGGCCTGAAGAAGTAGGTGATTAGCTGACCTGAAGGAGTAGGTAACTCTAGCTGGCCTGAATGAGTAAAGTGACTCTAGCTGGCCTGGAGTAGGTGAACCTAGCTGGCCTGAAAGAGTAGGTGACTCTAGCTGGCTTGAAGGAGTGGGTGGCCCTAGCTGGCCTGAAGGAGTTGAGAACCTAGCTGGCCTGAAAGAGTAAGTGACTCTAGCTGGCCTGAAGGAGTGGGTGTCCCTAGATGGCCTGAAGGAGTGGGTGACTCTAGCAGGCCTGAAGGAGCGAGTGACTAGCTGACCTGAAGGAGTAGGTGACTCTAGCTGGCCTGAAGGAGTAGGTGCCCTAGCTGGCCTGAAGGAGTGGGTGACTCTAGCAAGCCTAAAGGAGCGGGTCACTAGCTGGACTGAAGGAGTAGGTGACTAGCTGACCCGAAGGAGTAGGTGACCCCTGCTGGCCTGAAGGAGAGTGTAACTCTAGCAGGCCTGAAGGAGCGGGTGACTAGCTGGCCTGAAGGAGCAGAGAACCTAGCTGGTCTGAAGGAGTAGGTGACTAGCTGGCCTGAAGGCGTAGGTGGCCCTAGCTGCTCTGAAGGAGTAGGTATCCCTAACTGGCCTGAAGGAGTGGGTGACTCTAGCAGGCCTGAAGGAGCGGGTGACTAGCTGGCCTGAAGGAGTAGGTGGCACTAGCTGGCCTGAAGGAGTAGGTGACTCTAGCTGGCCTGAAGGAGTGGGAGACTCTAGCAGGCTTGAATTGTGCGGGTGACTAGCTTGCCTGAAGGAGTAGGTGGCCCTAGCTGGCCTGAAGGAGTAGGTGACTCTAGCTGGCCTGAAGGAGTTGATGACTCTAGCAGGCCTGAAGGAGCGGGTGACTAGCTGGCCTTAAGGAGTAGATTGCCCTAGCTGGCCTGAAGGAGTGGGAGACTCTAGCAGGCTTGAAGGGTGCGGGTGACTAGCTGTCCTGAAGAAGTAGGTGATTAGCTGACCTGAAGGAGTAGGTAACTCTAGCTGGCCTGAATGAGTAAAGTGACTCTAGCTGGCCTGGAGTAGGTGAACCTAGTTGGCCTGAAGGAGTAAGTGACTCTAGCTGGCTTGAAAGTGTGGGTGGCCCTAGCTGGCCTGAAGGAGTTGAGAACCTAGCTGGCCTGAAGGAGTAAGTGACTCTAGCTGGCCTGAAGGAGTGGGTGTCCCTAGATGGCCTGAAGGAGTGGGTGACTCTAGCAGGCCTGAAGGAGCGAGTGCCTAGCTGACCTGAAGGAGTAGGTGACTCTAGCTGGCCTGAAGGAGTAGGTGCCCTAGCTGGCCTGAAGGAGTGGGTGACTCTAGCAGGCCTGAAGGAGCGGGTGACTAGCTGGCCTGAAGGAGTAGGTGGCCCTAGCTGGCCTGAAGGAGTAGGTGACTCTAGCTGGCCCAAGAGAGTAGGTGACTCTATCTGGCCTGAGGGAGTAGGTGGCCCTAGCTGGCCTGAAGGAGTGTGTGGCCCTAGCTGGCCTGAAGGAGTAGGTGGCCCTAGCTGGCCTGAAGGAGTGTGTGGCCCTAGCTGGACTGAAGGAGTAAGTGACCAGTTGGCGTGAAGGAGTGGGTGGCCCTAGCTGGCCTGAAGGAGTAGGTGGCCCTAGCTTGTCTGAAGGAGTGGGTGGCCATAGCTGGCTTGAAGTAGTGGGTGGACCTAGCTGGCCTGAAGAAGTAGGTGACTCTAGCTGGCCCAAGAGAGTAGGTGACTCTATCTGGCCTGAAGGGGTCGGTGGCCCTAGCTGGCCTGAAGGAGTGTGTGGCCCTAGCTTGCCTGAAGGAGTAGGTGACCAGCTGGCCTGAAGGAGTGTGTGGCCCTAGCTGGCCTGAAGGAGTAAGTGATCAGCTGGCCTGAAGGAGTGGGTGGCCCTAGCTGGCCTGAAGGAGTAGGTGGCCATAGCTGGCCTGAAGGAGTGGGTGACCCTAGCTGGTATGATGGAGTGGGTGGCCCTAGCTGGTCTGAAGGAGTGGGTGGCTCTAGCTGGCCTGAAGGAGGGGGTGGCTCTAGATGGCCTGAAGAAGGAGGTGACCATCTGGCTTGAAGGAGTGGGTGACTAGCTGGCCTGAAGGAGTATGTGGCCCTAACTGGCCTGAAGTAGTGGGTGGACCTAGCTGGCCTGAAAAAGTAGGTGACTCTAGCTGGCCCAAGAGAGTAGGTGGCCCTAGCTGGCCTGAAGGAGTGGGTGGCTCTAGCTGGCCTGAAGGAGTAGGTGGCCCTATCAGGCCTGAAGGAGTGTGTGGCCCTAGCTGGCCTAAAGGAGTGGGTGGCCCTAGCTGGCCTGAAGGAGTGGGTGGCTCTAGCTGGCCTGAAGGAGTAGGTGGCCCTAGCTGGCCTGAAGGAGTGGGTGGCTCTAGCTGGCCTGAAGGAGTGGGTGGACCTAGCTGGCCTGAAGAAGTAGGTGACTCTAGCTGGCCCAAGAGAGTAGGTGGCCCTAGCTGGCCTGAAGGAGTGGGTGGCTCTAGCTGGCCTGAAGGAGTGGGCGGCCCTAGCGGGTCTGAATTAGGAGGTGACCATCTGGGTTGAAGGAGTGGGTGACTATCTGGCCTGAAGGAGTAAAGAACTGTAGGTTGCTGACGCCAAGGATTGTGCGTCCCTCTCTTTCCTCAGAGAGTGATGGACATGTCTGGCCTCAGTGGGGCGCTCTCTTGCCTCAAGAAGTGTCTGCCCCATGTGAGTAGACACGTCTGTAGAGCTGCGCCAGCGATGGGACAGCACAGGCGACCCGTGCTTCCCTTTCTTTAGTTTGGAAGTCATCCTGGAGGCCTTGATGGCTATAAGGAGTGGTCTGAGATACTGTGGGGGGGATTCCTGCCTCCAAACATCGCTGGAGGATGTGCGGAAGAACTGCTGGTGCTGTTTTCTAGCTCGAGCTCTTCCAGGATACCCTGGGTCAGGCCCGGTTCTAGCGGGTCGGCCGGGTGAGCCAGGCCCACCCAAACAGGAGTCTTGGCCCTCGCAGTGAGGGCTTGAAGGCAGGCGCGCAACGCTATGGGGCTCAAAGGGCTGTCTGTGTGTGTGCGCCTGGGCCGAGGCAGCTTCCCGGGAGCACACAGACAGTTTTTGAGATTATCACAGACGCACCCGAGTACTTCACAGGTCTTTATAAGACCATTTATATGTTAAAGAGGCTTTGTTTATTTTTTCACCTCTTCATCTCCACATGGCGAAAGGCAAAATCCTTCCTTTGACAAGGGTAACCTCTGCCGACTGTTCTGCTGCGTGGATATTTCTCTTTCTATGCAGCGCAGGAGAGAAGAAGTTTGTTTATTCCGATTCACCTTTCCTGACCCCTGCAGCTGCTCATCACACCAGGCTGTGACACAAAGTTTGACTAATGGAGTAGGTAAGAGAATGTGTTACTATTTGGTTTTCTTTTTAAAATCTGCACAGGCCCAGCAGGACACATACTTCGTGTGCGCTTCATTTAAACAGTTTTTATCATTATCATGGCCGATGCAGGACAACAATAAGACAATAAAAGATGCCCAGATAACGCTGGTGATTGCTGGAGAGCAAACATTTGTCTGTTAGTAGTTTTTAAATGCACATGAACTGTATTTTATGTGGATAGCTCAGTGGGTTACTGCCTTTGTCACCGAGATCCTTGTGTTACTTGCAGTTCAGAAGTTACAATCCTAACATAGGACAGTGACCAATGAACTGGCACCAAAGAGCTGCCTACATACATGAATGGTATAGTTAGAACTTCACTTTTTTGTGTTTTGATATAGTTAGAACTTCCTCAGTCTTTCATCATTCTAATGTTGCTAAAATGAGTGTTTGGGCAGATATACATTTTTATCAGTAAAGCTGACCCCCATGGAATACTCTTTAAATCGTAAGGTTGTGTTTCCCCAGACCAAACCCTCTTAACATATACTGCCCACCAGTATGGATGACGTGATTCATACACCTTTTAATCCTCATTGGTTTATGACACATTCCCTGTAGACTGATTTACATACTTGTATGATTCATTGTCTCTGTATAATGTGTGCGTGATGTAAAGTACTGACACACACTACACTGATATGAGTAGCGCTATACAACAAATGAAATGCATATGAGAGAGGGGCTACGTAAAGATGAGGGGCACTGTTGGAGGGTGGCTGTGAGGGAATACGAGGAAGTCAATAGGGGGAGGGGCTATGGAGCGATGAGGGGCACTGTTGGAGGGTGGCAGTCAGGGAATCCGAGGAGGAGGTCATGAGGTAGAGGGGGGAGCTAGGGAGAGATGTGGGGCACTGTTGGAGGGTGGTAGTGAGGGCGTCTGAGGAGGAGGTCATGAGCGGGAGGGGCTATGGGGAGATGAGGGGCGCTGGTGGAGGGTGGCAGCGAGGGAATCCGAGGAGGAGGTCATGAGGGGGAGGGGTTATGGGGAGATGAGGGGCACTTGTGGCGTGTGGCAGTGAGGGAATCCGAGGAGGAGGTCAGGTGCACTGTTGGAAGGTGGTAGTAAAGGTATTTACGGAGAAAGAGGTTATTGGTGTGGCGCCAAAAAAGACTTTCGCATCAGCGCTGAAGCCGGCCCTGTCATGGCCTTTCTGTTTTTGTTTATTTAATTAGCAGTCGGGTCATAAGGGCTACTATGGAACAATAAAGTGCGTGCTAAATATATTTACTGCTATATTCAATGTTTTAAGTTTGAAGGTGATTTTACTAATGTTTTTACCGGCAAAGATGAAAGTGGGGCCCGATGGTGCCTGATATGGGGCTGGGGTACAGGGTCAGCTGTGAGATAAGGTGCACTGGAGAGGAGTAGTGGATAATCAAGCCTGTAAGAGGGGTGTGTTGCAAAGTCCGGGGTCAGGTGGAGGTAGTAATGAAGAGGGATTCTCCCTGAGGGCTCGCACAGAGGGAGCCCGAGAAGTGTCACTTGCCTGATACTCCCACCTTAGAAACCTCCTCTTCCAATCAAAGGAACATTACATGGAAAAAACACTTTTTGAGAGTGATTACATTTAGAAAGAGATCTGGAAAAGAGTGCGTTTTACTGGACCTTGTAAGACTAAGAAGAGATAAAGGAGGGCCCTGGAGCAGGCCTGGCTAGACATATATGCGACAAATCGAGCCCGCAGTGGCCCACCCAAATGCACCCTTGGCCCACCCAAATAAAAATTCCTGGAGCCGGGCCTGCCCTGGGTAAGAGCATGATGCCGTCACTACATCCAGGGCGGTGCTGGAGGCCGAGGGACTGCGGTGCCATCGAGATGCAACTGCGGTGTGATTGCAATGAAAGCTGCGGCTGTGTGGAATGAACAGGAGAAGCTTGTCTGAGCTGCTGCCCGGCGGGGGGGCCTCAGGGGGCAGGTGCTTGAACATACAGGGTGTGACGTTTGTGTGTTTTAGAATACAGGGCTAAAGATGCGCAGAAGAATCTACATACCTACATGGGTGTAACCCTTCAGGGAAGCGAGCGGCCTCCCTCCAGGGCACCAGCACCGAGTTTGTTAAAGTACCGCATGGTTGGAGTGAGCATTTATGTACCAGGGGGCGTGGCTCTTGTACGAGGGGGGCACTGGTTGGAGTGAGCATTTATGTGCCAGGGGGTGTGGCTCTTGTGCGAGGGGGCACTGGTTGGAGTGAGCATTTATGTGCCAGGGGGTGTGGCTCTTCTATGAGGGGGGCACTAGTTGGAGTGAGCATTTATGTGCCAGGGGGTGCGGCTCTTGTGTGAGCAGGCACTGGTTGGAGTGAGCATTGATGTGCCAGGGGGTGTGGCTCTTGTGCGAGGGGGCACTGGTTGGAGTGAGCATTTATGTGCCAGGGGGTGTGGCTCTTGTGCGAGGGGGGCACTAGTTGGAGTGAGCATTTATGTGCCAGGGGGTGTGGCTCTTGTACGAGGGGGGCACTGGTTGGAGTGAGCATTTATGTGCCAGGGGGTGTGGCTCTTGTGCGAGGGGGGCACTGGTTGCAGTGAGCATTTATGTGTCAGAGGTGTGGCTCTTGTGCGAGGAGGGCACTGGTTGGATTGAGCATTGATGTGCCAGGGGGTGTGGCTCTTGTGCGAGGGGGCATTGGTTGGAGTGAGCATTTATGTGCCAGGGGGTGTGGCTCTTGTGCGAGGAGGGCACTGGTTGGAGTGAGCATTTATGTGCCAGGGGGTGTGGCTCTTGTGCGAGGGGGGCACTGGTTGGAGTGAGCATTTATGTGCCAGCGGTTGTGGCTCTTGTGCAAGGGGGGCACTGGTTGGAGTGAGCACTTATGTGCCAGGGGTTGTGGCTCTTCTACGAGGGGGGCACTAGTTGGAGTGAGCATTTATGTGCCAGGGGGTGCGGCTCTTGTGTGAGCAGGCACTGGTTGGAGTGGCCATTGATGTGCCAGGGGGTGTGGCTCTTGTGCGAGGGGGGCACTGGTTGGAGTGAGAATTTATGTACCAGGGGTTGTGGCTCTTGTGCGAGGGGGGCACTGGTTGGAGTGAGCATTTATGTGCCAGGGGTTGTGGCTCTTGTATGAGGGGGCACTGGTTGGAGTGACCATTGATGTGCCAGGGGGTGTGGCTCTTGTGCAAGGGGGCAGTGGTTGGAGTGAACATTTATGTGTCAGGGGGTGTGGCTCTTGTGCGAGGGGGGCACTGGTTGGAGTGAGCATTTATGTGTCAGGGGGTGCTGCTCTTGTGCGAGGGGGGCACTGTTTGGAGTGAACATTTATGTGCCAGGGGATGCGGCTCTTGTGCGAGGTGGGCACTGGTTGGAGTGAGCATTTATGTGCCAGGAGGTGCGACTCTTGTGCGAGGGGGGCACTGGTTGGAGTCAGCCCTTGTGTGCCAGGGGGTACGGCTCTTGTGCAGGGGTGGGCGGGCACTGGTTGGAGTGAGCATTTATTTGCCAGTGGGTATGGCTCTTGTGCGAGGGGGGCACTGGTTGGATTGAGCATTTATGTACCGGAGGTACGGCTCTTGTGCGAGCGGGCACTAGTTGGAGTGAGCATTTATGTGCATGGGAGTGCGGCTCTTCTGCAAGGGGGGCACTTATTGGAGTGAGCATTTATGTCCCAGGGGTGCGGCTCTTGTGTGAGGGGGGCACTGGTTGGACTGAGCATTTATGTGCCAGGGGGTGCGGCTCTTGTACGAGGGGGGCACTGGTTGGAGTGAGCATTTATGTGCCAGGGAGTGCGGCTATTCTGCAAGGGGGGTACTGGTTGGAGTGAGCATTTATGTGCCAGGGGGTGTGGCTCTTTGGGGGCATTTGTTGGAGTCAGCCCTTATGTGCCAGGGGGTGTGGCACTTGTGCGAGAGGGGCACTGGATGAGTTAGTATTTATGTGCCAGGGGTGTATGGCTCTTGTGTGAGGGGGCAATGGTTGGAGTGAGCATTTATGTGCCGAGGGTGCGGCTCTTGTGCGAGGGGGGCACTGGTTGGAGTGAGCATTTATGTGCCAGGGGGTATGGCTCTTGTGCGCGGGGGGGCACTAATTGGAGTGAGCATTTATGTCCCGGGGGTGCGGCTCTTGTGCGCAGGGGGGCACTGGTTGGAGTGAGCATTTATGTGCCAGGGGGTGCGGCTCTTGTGCGAGGGGACCAGTGGTTGGAGTGAGCATTTATGTCCCAGAGGTTGCGGCTCATGTGCAAGGGGGTACTGGTTGGAGTGAGCATTTATGTGCCAGGGGGTGCGGCTCTTGTGCAAGGGGGGCACTGGATGGAGTCAATCTTTATGTGTCAGGGGGGTATGGCTCTTGTGTAAGGGGTCACTGGTTGGAGTGAGCATGTATGTGCCAGGGGATGCGGCTCTTGTGCGAGGGGGGCATTGGTTGGAGTGAGCATTTATGGGCCAGGGGGTGTGGCTTTTGTGCGAGGGGTGGGGGGGCACTGGTTGGAGTGAGCATTTAAGTGCCAGGAGGTTATGGCTCTTGTGCGAGGGGGGCACTGGTTGGGGTGTGCATTTATGTCCCAGGGGTGCGGCTCTTGTGTGAGGGGGCACTGGTTGGACTGAGCATTTATGTGCCAGGGGGTGCGGCTCTTGTGCGAGGGGGGCACTGGTTGGAGTGAGCATTTATGTGCATGGGAGTGCGGCTCTTCTGCAAGGGGGGCACTTATTGGAGTGAGCATTTATGTCCCAGGGGTGCGGCTCTTGTGTGAGGGGGGCACTGGTTGGACTGAGCATTTATGTGCCAGGGGGTGCGGCTCTTGTGCGAGGGGGGCACTGGTTGGAGTGAGCATTTATGTGCCAGGGAGTGCGGCTATTCTGCAAGGGGGGTACTGGTTGGAGTGAGCATTTATGTGCCAGGGGGTGTGGCTCTTGGGGGGCATTTGTTGGAGTCAGCCCTTATGTGCCAGGGGGTGTGGCACTTGTGCGAGAGGGGCACTGGATGAGTTAGTATTTATGTGCCAGGGGTGTATGGCTCTTGTGTGAGGGGGCAATGGTTGGAGTGAGCATTTATGTGCCGAGGGTGCGGCTCTTGTGCGAGGGGGGCACTGGTTGGAGTGAGCATTTATGTGCCAGGGGGTATGGCTCTTGTGCGCGGGGGGGCACTAATTGGAGTGAGCATTTATGTCCCGGGGGTGCGGCTCTTGTGCGCAGGGTGGCAATGGTTGGAGTGAGCATTTATGTGCCAGGGGGTGCGGCTCTTGTGCGAGGGGACCAGTGGTTGGAGTGAGCATTTATGTCCCAGAGGTTGCGGCTCATGTGCAAGGGGGTACTCGTTGGAGTGAGCATTTATGTGCCAGGGGGTGCGGCTCTTGTGCAAGGGGGGCACTGGTTGGAGCCAGCCCTTATGTGCCAATGTGCCAGGGTGTGTGGCTCTTGTGCGAAAGGGGCACTGGATGGAGTCAATCTTTATGTGTCAGGGGGTATGGCTCTTGTGTAAGGGGTCACTGGTTGGAGTGAGCATGTATGTGCCAGGGGATGCGGCTCTTGTGCGAGGGGGGCATTGGTTGGAGTGAGCATTTATGGGCCAGGGGGTGTGGCTTTTGTGCGAGGGGTGGGGGGGCACTGGTTGGAGTGAGCATTTAAGTGCCAGGAGGTTATGGCTCTTGTGCGAGGGGGGCACTGGTTGGGGTGTGCATTTATGTCCCGGGGGTGCGGCTCTTGTGCGAGGAGGGCACTGGATGGAGTTAGTCTTTATGTGCCAGGGGGGTATGGCTCTTGTGTGAGGGGGCACTGGTTGGAGTGAGCATTTATGTGCGCAGGGGGTGCGGGTCTTGTGCCAGGGTGGCACTGGTTGGAGTAAGATTTTATGTGCCAGGGGGTGTGGCTCTTGTGCGAGCAGGGCACTGGTTGGAGTCAGCCTATATCTGCCAGGGGGTGTGGCTCTTGTGTGAGGGGGCAGTGGTTGGAGTCAGCCTTTATGTGCCAAGGGGGTACGGCTCTTGTGCGAGGGGGGCACTGGTTGGAGCCAGCCCTTATGTGCTAGGGGGTGTGGCTCTTGTGCGAGGGTGGCACTGGTTGGAGTCAGCCTATATGTGCCAAGGGGTGTGGCTCTTGTGCGAGGGGTCACTGGTTTGAGTCATCCCTCATGTGCCAGGGTCTGTGGCTCTTGTGCGAGGGGGGCACCGGTTGGAGTCAGCCCTTGTGTGCCAGGGGCTGTCTCTTGTGCGAGGGGGGGCACAGGTTGGAGTCAGCTCTTATGTGCCAGGGAGTGTGGCTCTTGTGCGAGGGGGGCACTGGTTGGAGTGAGACACTGTGCCCCTTTCACTACTATAAAGGTATGCACGGATAAGGGGTAGATTTGTTCTGGTGAGAGAGAGCCTGGGTGGGTCGGATCTTGTGTGGGGCAGTATATATGCCCTCAGTTCTAAATATGCAATTTTCCTCCCTACACTTTCAGTCTGCCTGGCTGACCTGTCAAAAACACTATTACTTTTGGATGGAGCTCACAACTGAAGCCCTTCTCCTCTCGACTCTCTGCTACGAAGGTGGAAAGAGCAATATTACACTGTTCTCCCCTTGGATTTTTTTTCATTTCAACATTTTATTGGTTTTAATAAAAGCGACACAGAGAAAACGCGCACATCAAGGTCCCACTCAGGGGACTCCCAGGAGCTTGCACAACAGCCCCAGTTCCCCTGTCCGTAGCCTCAGATGTGCCCCCCGTTCAGTCCGTAGCACACCTACCTTCCCCCAGAGCCCAGTGTGCCTATTTGGCACATGACTCTGTACTTGCCCTACAGTCCCACAGTGGCGGGGCATTGGGCGCCTTCAATATATGACCACATCCCTCTGCGCTGGCAGCGTTGCCAGCCCCACCCAACCCCTATGCCCCCCGTGGCTCTCAGCTCATCTAGAAGACCAAACAGGGCGACCTTGGAGATGCTTCAATCTTCTTACCCAGGACCGCTGAGAGGATCCCAGAAATGTGAACCCAGTAGGGTTGAATGATTGGGCACCCCATACCATGTGAAAGAAACCTCCCACTGCCTGCTAACAACTGGTGCCGGTGGGTTCAGGGAGGCCCTGGGCTTTCCAGAGTCTTTGAGGTATGAGGTATGTGCAATGGAGAACATTAAGTTGATTGAGGCGCGAACGGGCCGATATGGCCAGGGTGCGAGGTGGCATGCATCCTCCTCTTCAAGGGGTCCAGCCGTTCTTCTCACCGTGCCCGAAGCTTCAGTACCATGCATGGGGAGTGATTAGCTAGGGGCCTATATATCTGTGAGATGCCTCCCTTATACCGCAGGCCCTTCAGTATTCTTGCCTCCAGTGGATTGCATCCCAGTGGTGTGAGGAGTACATCTGATACCTCCCCTGACTAAGTTGGAGATAGTGGTAAAATTGGGATTTATGTAGGGAGAATCCTCCCTATATAAATCCAAATTTAACCACTCTGTTTGGAGCACCAGGAAAGATTTCATGTGATGTCTTCCAGTCTCGACACCCCTATCCTGTCCCATCGCCGAAACCCTTTAAGTTGCGCTACTCGGTCCAGCCATCGTCCTGTCCAGAGGTGGTTGTTTCCAGCGTCACTCGGAGATCCCACCCCAGCCATTGCACTGATGACCTCCAGGCCGGAACTCAACCCTGGTGATCCCTGGAAGCGATATCCCGTATAGAATGCCTTTAATATTGTCCAGTCCTATTTGGGGGACTTTCGCCCTAAAGACAGGATCCTCCCATCCACCATACATCTAGTCATTCACCCATATGTGTGCATCCCAATAATAGAGACGGATGTTAACCATGGCCAGGTCTCCTTTGAATATTGACCTGACACATTTATCAAAGGATATTCTAGGGGGTTTCTTGGCTCATAAGTATTTACAAGCCTTGGAGGTTATACCTGCAAACTAGGCATTTGGAATGGAGAAGGGGAAGTTCTGGAAGACATATAACAGGTCCAGGAGAATGATCATCTTTTATAAGGCACCCATCCCTGGCAGATTGAGATGAAGTTTTGTCCATCCGTCCATATGTGCCTGGATGACATGAGAGAGCAGCTGAACATTGAGGTTTCAGGCCAATTCTGGCTCCCAGGTCATGTGGATCCCTAGGTACCGGAAACTCGGTCACCTCTCAGGTGGACCAGGAGGGATTTTGATCTGTTTATCTTCAATTCTGAGGCAGACCCAAAGATGTATAGGATCTGAACAAGGCGAGGGCTGCTAACATCTCGTCGGTCCATAAAGAGAAGAAGATTGTCAGAATAGAGGGCAATCCTGTCCTCCATTGCCACTCCCCTGTTGAATCCCCAGACTTGGGCATCCCAGTGCACCCAGGCTGCTAAGGGTTCTATTGCCAGGGCAAAAAGAAGGGGGACAGGGTTCATACCGGTCTGTTGCTTCATCGGATCGAGAATCTCGCATTTAGGCTTGAGCCCTGCATATCATATGTGAACATAGGATTGGAAAATGATTGGTTAATCGGACTCAGGGCCTGGTGCTCTTCGATGCTTTGAGGGTTTGGAATCCTGAGCAGAGGGAAAGAACACATGCCTCTGCACAGACCATAGGGCGATCTACTCTGACATTAGGGCAACAAATCCTATTCCTCTGAGCACTAGCAGACCGTCTAGGCTGAGGATCTGGCGGTGGAACAAGATACAGGGGTGGGACTTAAAAAACGCCCTTAGTATTTGCCCCCCCACACGGGATACAGACAACGATAAAGCAGCGTGCCAGTTTGACAACTGGATTCGTACAGTGGTTGACCTTGTAGAGCCTGAAACAACCATTTCAGTTAAAAGAGCCTCAGCAGCCGCGCCATGGTATAGGCCAGACCTTAAACGTATAAAGGTCGACTGTAGGAGAAGGGAACGAATCTGGAGTTCTGACTACAGCAAGGAGCATAAAGAGGCATATAAATTAGATTTAGAAAAATATAAGGAGGCTATCATTGAAGCAAAACGTCTCTACTTCACCACTAAAATGGAGGCTGCTAGTAACTCATCCAAGGAGCTCTTTAAATTAGTTCACTTGTTAGTCAAACCTCGGGAGACTAATCAGTCCAGACCAGACCAAGCCTTCTGTAGCAAGCTGGCTATCTTTTTCCAAAGTAAGGTGCACTCGATTTCGAATGAGCTCCTTACCACGTCGGGTGCCACGGTGAGTTGTAATAGCATGACAGAGGTCGAGAGGGTAGCGGACAGCCAGATAACCCGGCTCCGGCCACTCTCTCAGGAAGAGGTCAATAATCTCATCCTATCTACGAAATCGGGTTCCCCTAATGACCCTTGTCCTCCGGCCACCATGCATTTGGTATCCGGAAATATCAGTACACAGCTAACCCCCCTCCTGAATCAAGTGATAGAGTCTGGCATCTACCCCTATGCCTGGAAAAAAGCATGCATTAGGCCAATTCTCAAAAAAACAGCCCTCGACCCTACTGATACAAAAAATTACCGTCCAATCTCCGGCCTGCCGGTCGCTGCTAAGATTCTTGAAAAAACGGTGCACAAGGAGTTAACCCAATACCTCAAATCCAACTATTTGCTCGATCCGACGCAGCACGGTTTCAGGCCATGCCACTCCACAGAGACAGCCTTGATAATGGCTACGGAGGAGATACGGAAAGTGATGGACGGGGGGGCAGAGCTGTTCTCGTCCTCCTAGACCTATCAGCAGCATTTGACACCGTGAATTACACGTTGTTGGTGTGGCGGCTGAGGGACGTGGGAATCGAGGACACAGCTCTGGCGCTTCTCTCTTCTTTCCTATCAGCAAGGGAGCAAAATATATTCTGGGATAGCTTACAGTCCGACACCTTTCATCTTCCGTGTGGAGTGCCACAGTACTCTGCTCTGTCTCCAACACTTTTTAACATATACGTCACTCCATTGGCCAGACTTGTCAGAAAGCACGGTTTCTCTCTGGTATCCAATGCTAATGACTCACAGCTCATAATATCGATTTCGTAGGAAGCAGAGATCGTGGCTAGCAGTTTCTCTGCCTGTCTGATAATATGAGCTGGATGAGCCAAAATGTTCTTAAAATCAATACCGAGAAGACAGAGGTACTGAAGTTCGGTAAGGGTCCTTCATTGTGGAACAAAACCTGGAGGCCCACAGAGGCAGGTGACTGTCAGTGCCCTACCACTAAAGTCAGGAACCTTGCAGTGTTCTTTGATGATCAACTCAACTTCTCGGCCCAGGTCAATCGGCTGACCTCCTCATGTTTCTTCTTACTGAAAAGTCTTCATAAGATCTTCCCCTTTATTCCACAGGAGCTCCAAAAATCGGTGGTGGTAGCGTTCTTCCTCTCAAAATTGGACTATTGCAATGCCCTATTTATGGGCATTAACAAGTCTCAGACAACAAACTACAGTCACTACAACATGCGGCGGTTCGACTGCTGTTGAACATACCTAAAGGCCACTACGCTTCGGCAGGCATAAGGTCACTGCATCGGCTTCCTGTTCAGCAACAAGTGGAATTCAAGGCCCTCTGCATGGTACACAAGTCTCTAATCAGAGGTGGGTCGGTGGAGATCCAGAGGTTGTTTTCCTGGTACTCACCCACTAGAACCCTCAGATCCTCTGACTCGGGTCTCGTTCACATCCCCAAAATACGCAGAGCAAGGTGGGGGGGTAGGAGCCTATCGTACTGTGCAGCCAAGCTCTGGAACCAGCTGCCTCCCACCATGCGACTTCAACCTAACAGGATGATCGTCAGGAAATCGCTGAAGACCGGGGTTCTCCAGCTCAGTCACCCCACTCACACACTCAGCGCCAAGACGCCACGGCATTCGAGCACTTTAGAAACAAATATCCTATCCGATCCTATCCTATGTCATAGCTGTAATTTTAGCCATGGCGGCCTATGTGATATATGGTACGGAGGATGTATCTCATGTGCATTCCCAGTCAACGGGGCACTCTCATCGGGCTCATGTGAGGTTATTCTCTACGGGAAGGAACTGTGGTGTGTGAGATAGGGTAAGGTGTCTATGCTGTAAATTGTGCATAGTAAAACAAAGCAGTCAACAAGCTCTGGTATCGTGAGCAATGTTAATCCTGGCCCACCTGCCCCACAGCCCAATGGCTGTGGGTGGCACGAGCAGCCCGGTTCCTAGCTTACCAACCTGTCTGGTGCAAGACGGGATCAGCTGCCCCGGGGTGCCTCCACAGGGCCTTCTGGCGAACCACGCTGGTATGTGGATTCACACCTCATGTCCGAGTTTGCTCTCTCCCTCCTGGCCCCCTCTTCGGGGGCAGTGGCTGATATCAGGCCACTCGGTAAGCCAGTGCTACCCCCGCCACCCCCAGTCTGTCACCTCTCACACACCACTCAACGCCCTGTCAAACAGCGGTCTGGGCTATAAACCATTCGGGGGTGATGCGTTCTCAGCTTGGCCGCTACAGCGTAAATACCAAGGCCTCACCTTCCTCCTCCCGAAGAGGGCCTACATGGCCCACAGCAGTCTGGGGGCCACTCGGTCATGTTTTGCACGCGGCCATGCAGAATGGTCACTCCGTCCCCTGCACTAGGCGTTCATGCGCAGTACTGGCTGATAATGATTGCCCTGTAATGGTCATGAGGCCGCTCGCGCACATGCTATCAGCGCTGCGGCCGTAATAATTGCCTGGGACACTCGCTCTGGTCTCAGCGTGGTCCCGACTGCTTTTCGCGGGCCACGCCCCTTTATTTGTAGTAAGCGCGTGACGTCACACGCCAGCCCTAGCGCAACACCTCCGACGCGGGTAGACTGCACCGCTACCCCGCGTCGGAGAATACTACATTCCTTCTAACCTTTATTAAACAACAAACAAACATTGATAATGTAGATCTGTTACCAGTCACTAGAATTCCAGTCCCAGGTCCGTCACACCATGAAGTCGGCCAGCCCAGAGGATGGAGCCGGATTTCTTCTTAGGCCATATATGGAGTGCTGTCCCCGTGATGACGGCAATGATGGGGTCATCCCCTGCGAGTCTTCGCTCCCAGGGGATCTCACCGGGGAGCTTGGCAGACATCCGACTGGTGTTCCCGGCAATGAAGGGGCGCCCTGGTCGGATCGATTCTCATCTTCGGTGAGGGTCGTAGCTTGATCACCTTCTGGGCCTTCCTCCACTGGCGGATGACGTGGTCTGGCGTCCAGGTGTTCTGACAATTGCAGGTCCGGAGTTTCAGCATGCACCTTTTTGAAGAAAGAGATGTTGCGTGTGACTTCCTCGGTTCCTCTTCTTGCTGTTATCATGGTGCCGGTTCGGCGGACGACTGTCCAGGGCCTATGTTCAAATGGGAGCCGGAATTTGCTCCCAGGGTACCTGTCCTTGATATAGACTCTGTCTCTCACTTGAATGGCTGACATTCGGGCTCGTCAGTCGGCGCTGGCCTGGTCATTGGAGTTGGTCCTGTTGGCTAGGACCTTTCCGGCGTCAATCTGAGACGGGGTCCAGCTTGGGTGATGCGGGATGGTGTCTTGCACTACTCGGTCCATGCTTGCCGGTCCTGGAGCTGCCTCTGTCGTGAGATGAGGCGTCAAACGGTATTCTCTCAGGAAACTATAGATGGCTCTCTCGAGCGGTGATCCATCGGCATGCACGATGCGTATTACTTTGTTGAGAGTACGCATGAACCTCTCTACTTCCCCATTTGCTTGAGGCCAGCGCGGGGTCACTTTCCGGTGTTGAATCCCCCAGGCTTTGAGATAGTCAGCAAACTCTTGCCCTTGGAAGGGTGGGCCGTTGTCTGTTTTCACCACTTCGAATATTCCGTGGGTGGCGATGGTCTTTTCGAATTTTGTAATGACCTCTGCGGCGGTTTTCTTCAGTGATGACGGGGTGAGGGTGATCCGGTTGACCAGACGCCTGGCACCACGGGCATGTTCTGACTGTTTGCTCAACCAGTGGGTCCATCCCTGGGAACCATACCTTGGCCCTCAGCCGACTCTTCGTCTTCACCATGCCTTGATGTCCCCGGTGTGCGACGTTCACCGCTTGTTGAGCCAGACTTGATGGGATCACCAGTCGCGGGCCTCGGAGCAGACAACCACTGTTGTCAACTGAGAGTTCATCCTTGACCCGCACAATTGACTCCAGGGCGGTCTTTGCTTGCGGCGTTTGTCTGGCCATGGTGGACTGAATGGGGCACAAGTCATTCGATTGGACTGCCGTTAGGGCCAGTTGCAGGCATTCATCCCTCCGGGTGGCTTCTACGATCGTCCCAAGGCTCATGGGAAGTGGTCGGGATCTTTCCGATACAAGCCGGACATATTCCTCCGTGTCTTCGGCATCCTCTTCTTCTGCTTTGGTGGCCACCCTGGGATGCATTGAAAGATAGTCCGCTGGATTGGATGAGCCTGGTTTGTATTCCACTCAATAGTCATACTCCTGTAGTTGAAGGATCCATTTTTCAATCCACGGCGGAGGCTTAAACGCTGACTCTTGAAACAGGGGAATGAGGGGTTTGTGGTCTGTGGACACTGTGAAAGGATAGGCGTACACGTAGACGTTGAAATGTCGACAGGCCCAGTGGATAGCGATCGCTTCTCGCTCTATCTGCGAGTATCTCTGTTCTGTGTCCGTCAGGGAGCAGCTCGCATATGCTATCGGGGCCCACTCTCCATTTCCTTGCAATTGTGTGAGCACAGCTCCTAGCCCATATGGGCTGGCGTCCACAGCGACGTTGGTGGGTCGGGCCGGGTCAAAGTATGATAGTGTTGTGTCTGCCGACAGGGCTGCCTTGGTATCTTTGAAGGCTTGTTCCTGTTCGGGGCCCCATTGCAATGTAGTGGTGGATTTCGTCAGTTCCCTGAGGGGCTTTGTGAGGTTAGACAAATCCGGGACAAACCGCCCACAGAAGTTCACCATCCCTAGGAAACTCCTTATTTCCGAAATGTTGGAAGGTGCTGCTGGGGCTTCCTGTACATCTCTCACCTTGTCGGGGTCCGGGGCAACTCCTTGGTCGGAGAATGTGTAGCCAAACAAACTGATCTTTCTCTTTAAGAACTGGCACTTCTCTCTGTGTAGGGTCAGTCCAGATTCTTTAATCCTCTGGAGGACCCCGCGAAGTCTCCGGTGGTGATCTTCTATCGACGATGCGTATACGAGTAGATCGTCGCTTACGTTCAAGACCCCTGGTAGCCCGCTAAGGACTTCATGGATGGTGTTTTGGAATACCTCCGCAGCACTTGAGATCCCGAAATTGAGGCGTCGGTAGCGCCTATGGCCGACATGCATAGAGAATGTGGTGATGTAGCGAGAGTCCGGGTGTAGCGAAAGTTGGTGATATCCGGACCGGAGGTCCATCTTCGAGAACCATTTTGCACCGTTCAGTTCTTCCAAGATGTCATCAATGGTGGGGGTTAGGTGACGTTCCCTTTTCACCGCGGCGTTTGGGAGTCGCATGTCAACGCAGATGCGTACCTGCCCCGGCTGTTTCGGTTTCCGTGCCACTACGATCGGGGACACCCAAGGGGTGGGTTCACTGACCTTTTCTATAATCCCTTGCTTCTCCAGTGCCTCCAGCTCTTCTTCAACCTTCTTGCGCAAGTGGAACGCAAGCACCTGTGTCTCAGCGCCACCAGCTGGACTGACTGGTCAATGTGGAGAGAGACTTCTTTCCCTTTCATGCATGCGATGCCTTTGAAGACGTCTTCGAACTCCTCCATGATGGCCTCCAGTTCTTCCTCTTGTACCGCCATGGCGAATGATATCAGCCTCAGCTCTTCTGCTGATTGTCCGCTTATCAGCATACTGCTTCCTTCTGGAGTCACGTACACTGTGGTGGGGATCTTGAGGTCTTGGTGTCTCATCTCAGTCTTGAAACACCCCAAGAGCGGGACAGGTGTCTTTTGTCCGTAGGCGAAAACCCTGATCCTTGCTTTGCATAATGGTGGACGTGGACTTAGTTGATTGTACACATTGGCAGCCATTAGCTCGATCGAAGCCCCAGTGTCTATGGTGGCTCTCACATCCTGGTGGTGGATCTTGATTCTGCACCTTGGAAGTCGTCGTCTCTTCCGTCGTGGCTGATCTACTGCGAATACGTAGTGGACCGGGTAGTCTCCCGCGTCATCATCCATTTCTTCACTGTCCCGCTCTTCAGCCACTGTCTGAGCTGCCTCCTTCCGTGATTTCGTAGACCGGCATACCGCCGCGAAATGGTTCATCCACCCGTAGGCACTGCACCTCTTCCCTCTCGCCGGGCAGTCTTGCATGCGATGGGGTGTGCCTCCGCATCCCTTTTTCCTGTCTTGCTGTTTTCTCCCTGTGTTTTGGCGTGCTTTGGGCCTCACCACGTTTGTTGTTTCCACCGCGTTGACCTGCTCCGTCTTGACAGGGCGGTGGAGAGCCGCCTCCATGTGGGATGCTCTGGCTTGCGACAGTTCTTTTGACCGGCCCAGGGTGAGGATGGCCGCTAGAGATTTGCCATCCTCCTGAAGAATGTTAACCCTGAGTTTGGACGAGTAGCACCCTTGTATTATTTGACCTCGGATTTCTTCCTGTTCATCCCTAAATCCGCACGAGCTGGCCAGTTCTTTCAGGCGCCCGTGGAACGCGTCTAGCGATTCCTCTGCCTCTTGCTTGGCCTGGCGAAAGATGAATCTTTCGTAGTCCCTGTTCGCCATCGGCTCAAAGTGCGCATTTAGGGCGTTGAGAAATGAAATGAAATGAAAAATTGTATTTATATAGCGCGTAACTACCCGGAGGCCTCGCAGCGCTTTAATTGATCACTGTGGCGGGCCGCAGGGTGAGACTAACACGCTTTTGCGAACAGGTGGGTTTTCAAAGCCTTCCTAAATGCCAACCGGTTATTATTTTCTCTGAGAGCTAAGGGGAGGGAATTCCAGAGTCTCGCGGCGGTATGGGAGAAGGAACGGCCACCCCATCGGGCTTTGTTGATTTTTGTTGTAGTTGCTAGGTGCAGTGAACCAGAGCGAAGGGCTCTAGATGGAGCGTAAGGCATAACTAATGGAAACAGAATGGCAGGGCCTGTACGATGGAAGGATTTGTGCACAATGCACATAGCCTTAAACTGAGCTCTGGCAGCCATTGGGAGCCAGTGCAGTTCTTTTAGAGCTTTCTTAGCTGACTGCCAACGGGGGATGTTAAATAGTAATCGAGCGGCACAGTTTTGTGTGATTTGAAGCCTATTGGTCACTGATGCCGGAGCACCTAGATATAGAACATTTCCATAGTCCAGGCGGGAGAGTATCAGGGCCTGAACCATGATTCTCCTCGCCTGGAAAGGAAGCAGAGGGAGGACTTTACGGAGCATTTTCATTAGACCGACACACGTAGAGGCAGTTTTGGTAGCCTGGATCGAAAAGTCCAGCGCTTTATCGAGCCAGATTCCAAGGCTCTTTATCTGAGGTTTAGGAGGTGGAGGAGCACCGAGGCAAGTGGGCCAAATGGAAGCCAGCGTGGACGGGGGAGAGTTGCCCAATAACATAATCTCCGTCTTCTCCCCATTAAGTTTGAGACAGGAGGACTGCATCCACTTAGCAACGGCCTCTAGACAGGGGCCCAGGGTGTTGGACGACTCCTCGGTGTGGTCCAGAGAGACCACCAGTTGGGTGTCGTCCGCGTAGGTGACAATACGCACACCAAAAGACTGGACTATCTCCGCTAGAGGTCGTATATAGACATTAAAAAGGGTGGGGCTCAGGGACGAGCCCTGGGGAACCCCACAGCTAAGTGGTTGATTAGGGGAGACTACCTCACCCTCAAACACCTGGAAGAAACGCTCGTCCAGGAAGGAGGTCAGCCATTCCAGGCCGCGCCCGACACGCCCACGCCTTTCAAACGATGTAGTAGTGTGGCATGGTTGACAGTGTCGAACGCGGCACTGAGGTCGAGTAATATGATGGCTGCTTTTCCTCCCCGATCCAGCACCGATCTAGTTTCTTCCGTCACCTCTAGGAGAGCAGTTTCAGTTCCATGCTGAGGGTGGAAACCTGTCTGAGAGGCACATAGCAGATTACTTGATTTTAAGTAGTCTACTAAGATATTATTGATGTGCCTTTCAAGCAGTTTGCTCATCCAGGGCAGTAAGGAGATAGGGCGAAAGTTGGCCAAGTTGTTCTGGTCCAAGGTGGGCTTTTTCAAAAGGGCCCTAACCATCGCACACTTCCAGGGTACTGGGACAAATTTAGAGGAGATGGAGGCATTAAGGACATCCAAGATGACTGGGCGGATGACATCCATCACCTTATTGAGAGTCTGCGTGGCCTCCACCAGGGTCTTGTAAATGCGATGGATGTCTTTGCCTCCGAGGTGGAGGAGTAGGGCTCTGCGCCTGTACCGGGCTATGCCCGCCCCTTCAAAGTAGATCTGGAGGCGATCGGTCCAGTCTCTCCATTGCGGGGCAAGGGATGAGGGGGCCCCGTCCACCACAAAGGGCTCAATGGCGGTATCGACGCCATCTTGGCGCAGCCGCAATCACACCTCGCAGCACGTGAGCTGCTTACCTCCTGGGCGCAATAGCAGCCGCCCGGCCGAGGGCAATGAAAGTGCTGTCAGGGTCCTCTCCTGTGGCCTGTATGTCCTAGGCCTCACCATAGGTCCCTCCACAACCAGGATGCTGGGCACACTCCTCCGTGGGCTCCACCGCGTGTGTGGGAAAGGCCTCCCTTCCCTCCAGGCACTCTCCGGGGTTGCAGGGCTTCTCTAGGATGCAGCAGATTCGCTTGGGGGCACACAGCAGGTCAGCACAGGCCAGGCAGCACTTCGTGGGTCCAGGGCTGTGATCAAAGGCTCACTCGTCACCATTTAGCTTAGGCTCATTAAACTCTGCATGGGGTCGTTTCTGCCCCTCGTCGCCAGTGTAATGGTCATGAGGCCGCTCGCACACATGCTATCAGCGCTGCGGCCGTAATAATTGCCTGGGACACTCGTTCTGGTCTCAGCGTGGTCCCGACTGCTTTTTGCGGGCCACGCCCCTTTATTTGTAGTAAGCGCGTGACGTCACGCGCCAGCGCTAGCGCAACACCTCCGACGCGGGTAGACTGCACCGCTACCCCACGTCGTAGAATACTACATGCCCCCTTTTAGTCCTCTTCCAGCAGGGCAAATGCAGGGGTCTTCTCCAGAGCAGTTCCAACTGCATGGGGTCACTAAATTGAAGGTGTTGCCAGGGCACAGCTCCTGCACTCGAGCAGCCGTGTGGAAGTGCCGATCTCCCGCCTGCACCGTCTACCCCGGGACCTCTGCAGGTCAGGAGGGCTCGCTCTGGGGCACACTGCTCTCCAGCACAGGCACCATGCCGTGATGCACCAAAACCCAAGCGGGAGCTCCACACTGAGTGCCCTCCACCCACCCTCCCCTCAGAATGCCGAGTAAGCTCTTGTCCAAATGACATTTTTCAAAACTCTCCGCACTTCATTAGATTCAAAACAGGGTTATACCCAGATGTAGCACCTCTTTGGGTACCAGGCACACTTCAGTGTACTCAAGGAACCACCCTATGTTACTGATGCATTGGTGCTTTCCCTTGACCTGGAAAAGGCATTTGCCATACTGAGCAGAAGATACATGTTCGCTGCGCTGCGCCGCGTAGGGCTGGCAGGTGATTTCATATGTGGATCTCCCTACTTTATTCTAACCCTACAATCGCTGGTGCTGTTTGCATGGGTGATGGAACCAGTGGCCGGTACACCTGCCAGAGGCCTACCTTTGACCAATGACCTACACATATTTTCAATAAAATAAAACAAATTCCCTATTGTGCTGTAATTTCTCAATATACAATCTTACCCCAATAGGTGTGCACTGAAAAGACTTGCAATCTTACATTACCATACTCAATATTATCAGTAACAAACTGTCCCCTATATTGTATCAAAAATGGTTTATTTACATAAATATTAAAATACCTTTTACAATGTCGATCTGTCGATGTATGAACATACAATCAAACAACATAGGGGACTTGCATGGACAAATGCGGTGTATCAGGACATTTTAGATGTAAAGCAGGAGAGTCCTATCACTATTACATTCAATATGTAACACTCGTCAGCAGATCCTCCGTTCCTACTATCATTACAAGTTGTAGATCGCATGTCAATTATCGAAACCTCATCGAAAAATAAAAATGTATAATTAATAACACATTCAGAATCTTAAAAAGATTATGTCATCATAATTCTTTAAAAATACTATTGACGCGGCGTTTCGATGGTGCTTGTAATCAAATCCCCGCCTTCAGCAGGACAAATTCACATGTATGTAGACAACGTATGTAACGTTTAAAACGTTGCTGTTGGTTTAAGCAAAACGTCTAGGAAAAGTCTGGATCGCTTTTTATCCAATATACGATGATTTACTTTATCTTAGGGATTGAGATGTGAATCCCCCGCTGTCAGTCTCGCTTGTTGTCATTTCCTTTTTCATAGTACCCTTGTTTTGATGTGTTGTTTGTTGTACTGTGTCTCACTTGCTTCACAATAGAGGGTGAATCTCAACTGTGGATGGATTATGCCACAGATTTCCTATTTACCTTTGCTCCCTGGTCTTTAAAAGATCCTCTTGGAGCACAGGAATCTTAACCGCAGAGTTTTTACATCCTTTCATGGATCGTTATCACACTTATAGTGACACATTGTGGACTCAATGTGCAGTTTTGGATTCTTCCTGGGGTCTTATGCTGAGGTGGCCTATTGTGTCTTATAGCGACATGTTGTACAATTTTGGCTTCATCTTGGGGTCTTATGCTGAGGTGGCCTATTATGTTTTATAGTGACACTTTGTGCAGTTTGGGATGAATATTGGGTTCTTATGCTGTGGTGACCTATTATGTCTTCCAGTGACACATTTTGCAGTTTTGGATTCATGTTGGTGTCTTATGCTGAGGTGGCCTATTATGTCTTAAAGTGACACATTGTGGAGTTTTGGATTAATATTGGGATCTTATGCTGAGGTGGCCTATTGTGTTTTATAGCGACATATTGTGCAGTTGTGGATTCATCTTGGTGTCTTATGCTGAGTTGGCCTATTGTGTCTTATAGTTGAACATTGTGCAGTTCGGATTAATCTTGGATTGTCTTATACAGAGGTGGCCTATGGTGTCTCATAGCGACAGATTGTGCACTTTCGGATTCATCTTGGGGTCTTATGCTGAGGTGGCCTATTGTGTCTTATAGTTGCACATTGTGCAGTTTTGGATTAATCTTGGGGTGTTAGTCCGAGGTGGCCTATTATGTCTTCTAGTGACACATTGTGGAGTTTTGGATTAATCTTGGAACGTTAGTCCGATGTGGCCTATTGTGTCTTCTAGTGACACATTATGCAGTTGTGGATTAATCTTGTGGTCTTATGCTGAGGTGACCTATTATGTTTTAAAGCAACACATTGTGGAGTTTTGGATTAATCTTGGGGTCTTATGCTGAGGTGGCCTATTGTGTCTTATAGCGACACATTTTGCAGTTGTGGATTCATCTTGGGGTCTTATGCTGAGGTGGCCTATTGTGTCTTCAGGTGACACACTGTGCAGTTTTGGATTAGTCTTGGGGTCTTATGCTGAGGTGACCAATTATGTCTTATAGCGACACATTGTGCAGTTTTGGATTAATCTTGGGGTCTTATGCTTGAGGTTCTGGACTTTTAAGAGTCCAGAGGTGTCAGGGAAACAACACCCGAAGACCCCTGAGTTCCTCCTGTCCCGGTGCACAAATAAACAGAGACACGGGCTTCTCGATGGCGGCGTCAAAGACCAAGGTTTATTTACTGCAGGGACACAGAAATCATAGGAACCACACAGAGGCAGAATCTACGAGACTGTTCAAATTGCATTAAGTGGGTTACTCTTTAAATACACGCAAAATGTCTTTAGGCTACATTACACGAATATTTCTCATGCCCAACCCGGTATCCCAAACAAACAGTAAATTTGACATCAAACAATAATTAGTCGCAGGTTTTCGGTATTCGATCAGGTCCTCTCGACAGTTTTCCATTCGTTGCCCGATCCTCCCCATCATAAAAATCGTAACCTCCCCATTGTAAAAGCCCAGAAGGTAAGGAGCAGAGCCAGGTGCAAAGGATTGAAATGTAGGATAAGAGGTGTTTATGGATCATAAACGGGCATGGCTACCGTCTTCGGCCTTTCAGTCAGGACAACGGACACGAGAACCAGTATAGCAGGAGTGGCCTCAGGCAAGGGAGGTAGCTTGACTCTGCCTCGTCATGCAGCGTCAGCCTTTCTCGAGCTCGAGCTTACGTGTCCTTAACAAGGTGACTCTGCCGGGGTCATCGTCCGTTCATTGACTATGTAAGGGCAAGAAACAAGATGGATGCCGTAACTAAAATGGATGCCACGACTTTACCACAGAGTGCCCTATTTCTCAGTGAATTCATGCTAGTTGCGTAGCGAAAACACTGTCATGTATGCAATGGATCATTTGCGGTTCATTGGCACCAAAATCGTGTCAGTACTACGATACCGAATTCACGGGTTCGGATCGCTACAGAACCTCAGACCGTCCTTTTGCCCTTACATAGGCAATAACTCACTCTAAGTCAGAGTCCATCTCTATGTTCATCAGGTCACTGATATGTTGTTGGAGCATTACTCTATCCCGTGGCGTATCTCTAAAAACAGGTGGTCTTCTTACGCATGTAGAAATGCAGAGATTACATAAGGCAGGACCACACTGAACAATGAGACAGCACGAAAATAAAAATACTAATGCAACACCAGTGACTATCAGAACCTTCCATCCCCACGCAGACAACAGGCTCCAGAACCATCCCATTAATGACCAGTCACCTTCCTCTACATGAATAGAGTCAGAAATCTTATGTAACTTAGAGATGGCCTTGTACACCGTTGGCGCATTATCTGGAATAAAAACGCAGCAACTTGATTGGATCATCTTACATACTCCACCTCGATCTGCAAGTAACACGTCAAGGACCATACGGTTCTGTAACGTCATGAGGCGATCCGCTTGAAGCTCAGCTGTCAGGTTACTAAGAGCACCCGCCGTTTCAGTGATAGTGGATTCAACCCGTGTTAGTTGACGTAAGTTTCTACTGTTGGCCATAGGCCCCCAGAATGGAAGGAAACCCTTGAAAAAGTCTCCTGCCTCTTGGCCAGCAGTATCTTCTTTACTGAAAACACCTCTCACAACTCTAGTTTTGTGATAGTCCGGTGCAGCAGTATATGTCGGAGGTAACAGTTGAGCGATATAACATGAGCCTGAGAAGTCAGCAGGCAGCCATGTGTATGCTCTGTCTTGGCAAACAAAATAGGTACCCTTAGCAGCTAAGAATGCCGGGGAAGACTGTGACGGAAAAACATATGTTTCGATACAGTCACTCTTCCCTAGTCGAGCTTTCGGATTCCTCCCATTTCCTTGCAAACAGACCTGACCTTGGTGGGGTACGACCCAGATCGGAGTTGAGCTCTTACGTTTGTTCTCACCCAGAGTAATGCCATATTCCGTAACATTCCAACCCATGTAAACTCGCAATTCATCCTTGGGAATGAACGGAGTATTATTGACATCTCTCACCATGTCAGTGATTCCTTTTACCAAGGCTCTATTAGCAGAGTTATACCGGGTGGAACGCGGAGGTCGTGGAGGATAGGTCTCTAGGGCATAAGCGAACATGGTCTGAAATGCCCAGAATGATCCATTATAACTAAAAGGCAGGACCAGATAGGGGATGCCCTTGTCCATGGTATGTGGTATCAAACCACACACCCAGCAGTTTGTTGTATTAACCACTAGTTGATGTTGGTGCAAGAGTTGAATGAAAGTGTTATTTATAAACTCAGAGCGTCGAGCTTGCTCGTGGGCAGGAAAAGGATGGAAAGAATGAAGAGAAACAACAGTCGGAGAAACAGGAGCATGGGGAGATACTGTAGATGCAACAGGTGTAAAGATCAACTGAATACCAAAAATAATTCCGCCTACCAAAGTTATTAAAACAATTAGAAGTGTCAGAGTACATTGCATTAGAAAACATTTGCTATACAATATGTCATATAGCTTTGTCTTGTGCACATTTATGACATTAACCCGTCGTAATTCAGGAAGCTCCATCTTCTACAACCGTTCGCAACGGATGGTTTGTACCTGTTAAAAACTTGCCTCTGTTTATCCTGGGAGTTCCCAAGACAAACAGAAGAAACCGACCTAGTGTCTGATTCCCTGCAAATTAAAACAAGGCACACGTTACGACCCTACGGTAACCCAGATGGCAAGGTGAGAGAAACAATAAAAAAAAAAAAAAGATAAAAAAATTTTGAGCAAACTTCCTGACTGAATGGAATGCAGTAAGATCAAAACAGTTTTCAAACAGAATGGTAATTATGCAATGTCATTAGTTCATAACATGAGAACGTAGATTATATCTGTACTTTCCGGGTCTTGTCTGGTCTTGAAATAGCTGGTCTACAGGTGCGGAAATGTTCGACTCCACAGGTGACAAATGTTCACTTTGTACAGTACTTGGTTCGGGATTCAAAGGAGTGGTTCCTGCTGGGGTGTCAAAGTTCTGTGTTTCCGTTCGTGGGTGGTCCGTTATGTACTCTACATCACTGAAAGGCATGTGCCTAGGAACAGGTTCTGTCTCGGATGCACCAATTCCCTGTCTAACCCAGTTATCATAGGGGAGTGGAAGGGGGACATGCTTCGTATGGCTGGCGTGCACCCAGTTTTTCCTTCCAGCTAGGCGTACTGCAGTTCTTGTTGTGAGGAGGACTTGGAACGGACCCACGAATCTTGGCTGGAGGTTCCGAGTACGTTCAAAGTTCCGAACTACCACTTGGTCGCCTGGTTTCAACGTGTGGCCTGGACTCTCCGGCAGTTTAGGCAAGAATTCGAATACCTGTTGATGAATAAGGCTCAATTTAGCAGTCAGATCATGAAGGTAATCAATCAACATTGGGTATTCAATCTGTTTGAATTCCTTTGGCCTAGGGACTCCCCAAACATTAGCAGGGCGGCCGAACACAATCTCATATGGGCTAAGCCCTACTCGAGAGTGTACAGTCGCTCTGGTGGACAGTAAAGCTAAAGGCAGTGCGTCTGGCCAAGAGAGACCAGTGGAAGCTTGAATTTTCGCAAGTTTCAGCTTCAGGGTGCCATTGTACCCTTCAACCAAACCCGCTGATTGTGGGTGATTCGCACTGTGGTATTTTTGGGAAATACCCAGACCTGCACACACACTCTTCATAACTTTCCCTACAAACTCACTTCCATTGTCCGACCAAACAATCCGTGGCATACCATACCTGGGGAAGTATTCTTTTAGGAGGATTTTGGCAGTGGACATAGCAGTGTTGTCCTTTAACGGATATGCCTCAATCCATCTTGAGAAGGCACAGACTACCACTAGGACGTATTTGAGATTGTTACATCTATCCATGTGGATATAATCCAACTGAATCACTTCAAAGGGACAAGAAGGGGGAGCAAAATGGCCAGTTGGGGTTGGGGTTCCCTTGCCAGGATTATGCATGAGGCATACCATACAATTTTTCACCACTCTTTCTGCACACTTAGTAATTCCATCGTTCTTCCATACTGGAGCTAACATTTTACAGATCCCTTTCGAACTGATGTGTGCCGCTCCATGCGCCATCGTAACTACTGCAAGTACATACGCATCAGGTAACATCCAACGCTGCTGCTCAGACAAATCGACCCAACATCCACTTGAATCCATTTTACCCGTTTTCTCCTTCCATTCATTCTTCTCATTTTCAGTTGCTTCATTCTGGATTGCCTTCACACTTTCAATCGTATTCTCACACATCCCTGATTCAGCAATCCATCTTGCAGACGTTGCAACATACATTCGGCTCGTCATGTTCTTGGCCGTCTCTTTGGCGACCTCATCAGCAAACGCATTCCCACGGCCAACATCATCCGTAATCTTCCGATGTGCACTGCACTTCACAATTGCAACTTCATTCGGTAGAGTCAGGGATTCCAATAGATCGCTGACTAACTGTCCATGTTGGATCTTAGTCCCATGGGACGTGAGAAAACCTCTTTCTCTCTAGAGACGCCCAAAATTGTGGGCAACGCCGAAGGCGTATTGGCTATCAGTAAACACATTCACTCTCTTTCCCTCAGCTAAAACACACGCTCTTGTTAGTGCAATTAATTCTGCAGCTTGGGCAGAATTCTGACTTATTCTTGCAGTCTCAACAATCGTACTCAAAGTCGTAACTGCATACGCGGCCGTCACATCACCATTCTGTAGCTTATAACAAGATCCATCGACATATAAAGTGCCGTCTGGATCTAGTAACGGAGTGTCTTTTAAATCAATCCTACCTTTTGTTTCTTCCTCAGTTCTGAAACAACAATCATGGGGCTCTGAATCACTCGACTCCTGAGTAGTCGGCAACAGTGTTGCTGGATTCAATATGTTGCATCGCTTGATCTGAATATGACTTGCCAAAAGCGTCAGCTCATAGCCTGATAGTCTAGCACTGGTGAGGTGCTGAGTTTTCGTTCGATTCATGAGTGTATCCACAGCATGTGGAACCATGACTACTAACATGTTGTTCATGACTAGTCCAGCAGACTGTCGAATAGACACTGCAGCTGCTGCTGTAGCTCTCAAACAACTTGGCAACGCTCTGGCTACCGGATCTAATGTGGATGAGAAATATGCACAAGGCCGCTGTTTGTCACCAAATTGTTGCGTTAATACACTCAATGCACAACCTTCTCTTTCATGGACATATAAAGTAAATGGCTTACTGTAGTCAGGAGTACCCAACACAGGAGCTGAACACAGCGCATCACGTAAGTCAGAGAAGCTCTGCTGACATTCATCAGACCATGGCAAAGGGCTTGGAACACCTTTTCCAGTCAGGGCTACCAATGGTTTCGCCATGAGAGAAAAATTTGGGATCCATTGCCTACAGTATGATGTAATACCCAAAAACGCACGCACTTCTCTTTGTGTGCTTGGTACAGTCATCTGTGAAATTGCTTTGATTCTCTCTGGGGTCAACCTTCTTCCCTCCTTTGACAAAAGATGACCTAAGTAGGTCACTTCTTGGCAACAATATTGCAGTTTAGAAGGTGACACCTTGTGATGTAAGTCTGACAAATGACGTAATAAAGAAATTGTAGCTGATTTGCAAGTTTCCTTGTCATCAGCAGCCAGTAAAAGATCGTCTACGTATTGGATCAGAGCAACACCATGAGGAAGTACAAGGGCATCTAATTGACTCTTCAATGCTTGGCTGTAAATTGAAGGGCTTTCACAATAACCTTGTGGAGCGCGTTTGAACCTGAAGCTGCGACCTCCTAAGGAGAAACCAAATATGTCTCTACTTTCCTCGGCTATGGGAATGCTGAAAAAGGCATTTTTCAAGTCGATCACTGTTAACCATGAAGCTGAGGCAGGAATCAACGTCAGCAATGCTGTGATATCTGGGACTACAGGAAACTGTGGAATCACTATTTTGTTAACTTCTCTGAGGTCAATCACAAACCTGTAAATTGGAGGTTTGGAAGGGTCAGTACGTTTCAAAATTGGCAGAACAGGACTATTGCAGACGTTCCCTCTAGTTTCCCCAATCACATCTTTCTGTATTAAGTCTTTCACAATCAATAAGAGTGCTCGTTCACCTTCATTCGAAATCCGATACTGTGGGATTCGTGGGAATTTAACATTAGCTTTCAGACTTACCACATAAGGGGGAATTTCCAAGAGGCCTACATCGTTAGGACTAGTCGCCCAAAGAGTATCAGGGAGAGAACGCAGCTCCAGTGGGAGCTTATCCATCGCTATATACATTCGAGAAATGACTCTTTTGCCTAATGTGAGCTGTACTCCTGAGGGGGAACAGTACAGTGTCGCGTGCAGGCGTTTCAACAGATTTAAACCAAGCAGATTCTCATTACAACCGGTTGTTAAGATAAGGGGTGCTTCTAGTTCGCATGGCCCAACAGATATTGACAAAGGACTAGAAACAGGATTGTGAACAGGGGCGCCTGAGAATCCTACCGAAGTGTTCGTTAAGCCAGACAAAGGTGCGCCAGGGAGTTTCGCATGCATAATTGAACTTTTTGCCGCACCAGTATCCAACAGAAACGGTTCGACCACGCCTGAGGTAACTACTGCGACATAAGGTCCACTCTGATCAACTGGAACTGATACTACTCCCTCTCTTTGTCTGCGGCTGTCCTAGTGCTCGCTTCTTTGAATCTCCTCATTATTATCATAGTAATCTTCAACATGATACTGTGGAGATCTACCTGTTTGCGCAGATTGTGCATTTCGCTGATCGAAATAATTCGATTGGCGATCGGCCTGTGGTGTCATCGTACCACGTCCTCTACCTCTAGGAGCTTGCATAAACCCAACATTACCTCTCTGAGCTGGGACACCACTAGTTTGTGGGTGCAGTACTGGACACTCATTCTTATAGTGACCCTCCTTTTTACAATAGGCACACTGATTCCATGCTAACTGTTGTCGCGGAAAATTATAATTAAATCTTTGGGCCGTCCCTTGCTGGAATTGTGGCTGTTGCTGAAACTGGGGTCGCTGCTGTGAATCTGACTGATTCGATCGAGGCGGATACGCCTGTTGCAAAAGAACTTTAGTCTTTAAATCTTTTGTTTTCTTTTCTGACTTTTCCTTCTCTTCTTTCTCTCTATTCTCGTAATACTGAGCAGTTGCAAGTATCTGTGCTGTCGTCGACACTGCCCATGCACTTTCAGAATCCTTTAACTTGTTACTAAGCTCAGGTAGTAAATTAAACACGAACTTGTCGACAAACAATCTCTGGCCTCCCTCAGTACTCATATCTTGCCCACTGTGGTCTACGAAGGTCTCTTCAAATCTAGTAAAGAAGTCAGAGACGCTTTCGTCCTTCTTTTGCTGGCATGCCGATAATTTATCCCAATTGACTCGTAACGCTGGCATCAGCGTTTTCATCAGAGTAATTATTCTGCCAGGTAAAGCAGCAATCAGAGGTTCAGGTTTAGCACCGCCAATTTGTTGCGCATTTGCCGCTATAATAGCTGCCCAATCACCTCCTAAGGCGACTGGGTGGTTCTCTTGCCGAATTTTAGCCCATATAGGCTGTGGCACCACATTACCAAATAGCATTTCAATGTCTGCTAAATTCATGACACACGCTTGAACTGTCTGCGTTAACTCTTTGTAATAACCAGCAGGATTTTTACGCGGGTCCGGTAACGCTTGTTTTACGGCTAATACTTCGGCCCGTTTCCAAGGGATGTGTATCCACACTCTCTGGAAATGTGCCGGAGCAGCTGCAATATTACGAGCCGCATCAGCTTGAACTGCATCACGCCATATCGGTGGAACTTCCCTCATCGGATATTGACCTCGTTTTTTCCTAGTAGTACTCGGTGAACCATCAGGGTCTCTTGTCGCTCGAAGAGGGGACTCATCCCTATAAGCTAAAATCAGTTCTATCGCTCCCCTTACTTCTGGACCTATTACCATTCCTGCGGCAAATTTCTGTTGAATATTTATCAGGTCAGAGGGGACGGAGTCTAAATCATCATCTTCCCATTCTTCACGCACAAGAGAACACATCACGTCAAAAACATAACGTTGGGTTGGTTCATTCCATTGCATAAAGGTATCTAACACTCTTCGTGCATTATACTTCGCAGCTTTCGACATCCACCTAAGAGCTGTCGAATCTAACGTGTCTCGTTCCTGGGGACCAGGAAACTGGCTACGTCTCTGTATAGAGTCAGAAACGGGGGTCTCAATTAAAGACCTGTAGAGAGGAGTTAAGATATTAGTTACAGAGTCGGTTATTTTCCGACGAACGGAAAGCGGAGTCAGAATGTTCACAGGGTTCGGAGACAAAACAGCTGAAGCAGATGAAATAGTAAGGGTAGGAGTAGCAGGTAAAGCAGTTTGTGAAACGACAGGCAAAGGCGGAACGGGCGCCCCAGGAAGAGGGGGTGCCAAAGGAACATTAACCACGGGAAGGATAGGAGTTGGAATCAAAGGAAGTGGAGCAACTATTCCAGGCTGACCAGCAGCTGGCTGTACAACAGGTAGCAACTGTGGTACTGTAATACCCTGTGCATACGGTGGGGGTGAATTCAACAGGTAAGACAACAGAGGATCTTTTTCATGATCCTCCATCGGCTTAGTAGGACATGATGGCAATACAGGGTAACATTTATCAATTGCCAAATTATATTTTCTATTCGCCATCTCCATTGCTTTCTCAGTCTCGTTGACATGCAGCTGCCTAGCAGACTTCATTAAAGTCAACCCTTTCTCTTTCTGTTCTTTCTTTGTTTTCCTAATTTCTCTCTGTTTGGCTTCTTTGCGCCATACGCGAAAAGAATCAAACATTGCCGGCCGGGCTTTTTTCTTGAACAATTTCATTTCTAGATTGTCTAGTATTTCCGTTTCGAAGCTACCATGCGGTGGCCAACTAAGGACACCATCTTTTTTGGTATAACGGACCCATACTTCATTATACGTAATAGGACCAACACCATGTTTACAATAGAGCTCATATGTAGGAGTTCCAATCGGAGGAACCAAACACGAATCCTCCAACCGGGAATCCCCGTTGCAACGTAACCAGGACAAAAAATAGTTACTACTGGTAGTCATGACAACAAAGACAAATTCCAACCAAAATGCGCAGAGAACTTAGGCCTACCAAAATGAACCAATACCAAAACAAAGATTATCTAAACAAGAGCAACCAATGATAATCTACGAATTAAACCAAAGCAACAAGGAACAACCAAACTGAGCGTAACCCACTTAATACTTAACTGAAATGTGGAAGACGTCACCAAGGAGAACCCGTCTACGTCTCGCCGTACTAAGGTCTGCACCTCGGGTCCAAGACAGGGCGACAGTCAAGGCAGCGGTCCTCTGTAGCCGTCTGGGAACGGGAACCCTCGTGGAAGAGATCGTCGGGCCACTTTTACGACATGCAGGGATCGATGAAGCAGGGTACCTCCCTCCGGAATCTTCACACGAAACTTCTCGAACTTTTCAGGCTTTGGACCGGTACCGGATGACGTCGCCCCACGTTGGGCGCTAATTTGAGGTTCTGGACTTTTAAGAGTCCAGAGGTGTCAGGGAAACAACACCCGAAGACCCCTGAGTTCCTCCTGTCCCGGTGCACAAATAAACAGAGACATGGGGTTCTCGATGGCGGCGTCAAAGACCAAGGTTTATTTACTGCAGGGACACAGAAATCATAGGAACCACACAGAGGCAGAATCTACGAGACTGTTCAAATTGCATTAAGTGGGTTACTCTTTAAATACACGCAAAATGTCTTTAGGCTACATTACACGAATATTTCTCATGCCCAACCCGGTATCCCAAACAAACAGTAAATTTGACATCAAACAATAATTAGTCGCAGGTTTTCGGTATTCGATCAGGTCCTCTCGACAGTTTTCCATTCGTTGCCCGATCCTCCCCATCATAAAAATCGTAACCTCCCCATTGTAAAAGCCCAGAAGGTAAGGAGCAGAGCCAGGTGCAAAGGATTGAAATGTAGGATAAGAGGTGTTTATGGATCATAAACAGGCATGGCTACCGTCTTCGGCCTTTCAGTCAGGACAACGGACACGAGAACCAGTATAGCAGGAGTGGCCTCAGGCAAGGGAGGTAGCTTGACTCTGCCTCGTCATGCAGCGTCAGCCTTTCTCGGGCTCGAGCTTACGTGTCCTTAACAAGGTGACTCTGCCGGGGTCATCGTCCTTTCATTGACTATGTGAGGGCAAGAAACAAGATGGATGCCGTAACTAAAATGGATGCCACGACTTTACCACAGAGTGCCCTATTTCTCAGTGAATTCATGCTAGTTGCGTAGCGAAAACACTGTCATGTATGCAATGGATCATTTGCGGTTCATTGGCACCAAAATCGTGTCAGTACTACGATACCGAATTCACGGGTTCGGATCGCTACAGAACCTCATGCTGAGGTGGCCTATTGTGTCTTATAGTGACACATTGTGCAGTTTTGGATTAATCTTGGGGTCTTATGCTGAGGTGGCCTATTGTGTCTTATAGAGACACAATGTGGTGTTTTGGATTCCTCCTGGGGTCTTATGCTGAGGTGGCCTATTATGTTTTATAGTGACACTTTGTGCAATTTTGGATGAATCTTGGGGTCTTATGCTGTGGTGACCTATTATGTCTTCCAGTGACACATTGTGGAGTTTTAGATTAATCTTGGGATTTTAGTCCGAGGTGGCCTATCGTGTTTTATAGCGACACATTGTGGAGTTTTGGATTAATCTTGGGGTATTATGCTGAGGTGGACCATTGTGTTTTATAGCGACACATTGTGCAGTTTTGGATTCTTCCTGGGATCTTATGCTGAGGTGGCCTGTTGTGTTTTATAGCGACACGTTGTGCAGTTTTGGCTTCATCTTGGGGTCTCATGCTGTGGTGACTTATTATGTCTTCCAGTGACACATTGTGGAGTTTTAGATTAATCTTGGGATTTTAGTCCCAGGTGGCCTATTGTGTCTTCTAGTGACACACTATGCAGTTGTGAATTAATCTTGGGGTCTTACGCTGAGGTGACCTATTATGTCTTAAAGCAACACATTGTGGAGTTTTGGATTAATGTTGGGGTCTTATACTGAGGTGGCCTATTGTGTCTTATAGCGACACATTGTGCAGTTGTGGATTCTTCCTGGGATCTTATGCTGAGGTGGCGTATTATGTTTTATAGTGACACTTTGTGCAGTTTTGGATGAATCTTACGTTCTCATGCTGCGGTGACCTATTATGTCTTCCAGTGACACATAGGGCAGTTTTGGATTCATTTTGGTGTCGTATGCTGAGGTGGCCTGTTATGACTTAAAGCGACATATTGTGGAGTTTTGGATTAATGTTGGGGTCTCATACTGAGGTGACCTATTGTGTCTTATAGTGACACATTGTGGAGGTTTGGATTCATCTTGGGGTCTTATGCTGAGGTGGCCTATTGTGTCTTCTAGTGACACATTGTGCAGTTTTGGATTCATCTTGGGGTCTTATGCTGAGGTGGCCTATTGTGTCTTATAGTTGCACATTGGGCAGTTTGGATGAATCTTGGATTGTCTTATACTGAGGTGGCCTATGATGTGTCATAGCGACAGATTGTGCAGTTTCGGATTCATCTTGCGGTCTTATGCTGAGGTGGCCTATTGTGTCTTTTAGTTGCACATTGTGCAGTTTTGGATTAATGTTGGTGTGTTAGTCCGAGGTGGCCTATTATGTCTTCTAGTTACACATTGTGGAGTTTTAGATTAATTTTGGGATTTTAGTCCGAGGTGGCCTATTGTGTCTTCTAGTGAAACATTGTGCAATTGTGGATTAATCTTGTGGTCTTATGCTGAGGTGACCTATTATGTCTTAAAGCGACACATTGTGGAGTTTTGGATTAATGTTGGGGTCTTATGCTGAGATGGCCTATTGTGTCTTATAGCGACACATTGTGCAGTTGTGGATTCATCTTGGGGTCTTATGCTGAGGTGGCCTATTGTGTCTTCTAGTGGCACATTGTGCAGTTTTGGATCTATCTTGGGGTCTTATGCTGAGGTGGCCTATTATGTTTTGTAGTGACACTTTGTGCAGTTTTGGATGAATCTTGGGGACTTATGCTGAGGTGGCCTATTGTGCCTTATACCGACACATTGTGCAGTTTTGGATTTATCTTGTATTTTCTTATACTGAGGTGACCTGTTGTTTCTTATAGTGACACATTGTGGAGGTTTGGATTCATCTTGGGGTCTTATGTTGAGGTGGCCTATTGTGTCTTCTAGTGACACATTGTGCAGTTTTGTATTCATCTTGGGGTCTTATGCTGAGCTGGCCTATTGTGTCTTCTAGTGACACATTGTGCAGTTTTGGATGAATCTTGGGGTCTTATGCTGCGGTGACCTATTGTGTCTTCTAGTGACACATTTTGGAGTTTTCGATTAATCTTGGGGTCTTATGCTGAGGTGGCCTATTGTGTCTTCTAGTGACACATTGTGCAGTTTTGGATTAATCTTGGGGTCTTATGCTGAGGTGACCTATTATGTTTTATAGCGACACATTGTGCAGTTTTGGATTAATCTTGGGGTCTTATGCTGAGGTGGCCTATTGTGTCTTATAGTGACACATTGTGAAGTTTTGGATTCGTCCTGGGTTCTAATGCTGAGGTGGCCTATTATGTTTTATAGTGACACTTTGTGCAGTTTTGGATGAAACTTGGGGTCTTATGCTGTGGTGACCTATTATGTCTTCAGGTGACACATTGTGCAGTTTTGGATTAATCTTGGGGTCTTATGCTGCGGTGACCTATTATGTCTTCTAGTGACACATTGTGGAATTTTGGATTAATCTTGGGTTCTTATGCTGAGGTGGCCTATTGTGTCTTCTGGTGACACATTGTGCAGTTTTGGATTCATCTTGGGGTCTTATGCTGAGGTGACCTATTATGTCTTATAGTGACACATTGTGCAGTTTTGGAATAATCTTGGGGTCTTATGCTGAGGTGGCCTATTGTGTCTTCAGGTGACACACTGTGCAGTTTTGGATTAATCTTGTAGTCTTATGCTGAGGTGACCTATTATGTTTTATAGCGACACATTGTGCAGTTTTGGATTAATCTTGGGGTCTTATGCTGAGGTGGCCTATTGTGTCTTATAGTGAAACATTGTGCAGTTTTGGATTCATCTTGGGGTCTTATGCTGAGGTGGCCTATTATTTCTACCAGTGACACATTGTGCAGTTTTGGATTAATTTTGGGGTTTTATGCTGAGGTGGCCTATTGTGCCTTATAGCGACACATTGTGCAGTTTTGGATTTATCTTGGATTGTTTTATACTGAGGTGACCTGTTGTGTCTTATAGTGATGTAGGAGAGTAAGATCTGCTTCACATGGGTACCCCACTTTTTTGCTGGTGTTTCACTATTTTTCGACCTTAGTCTGGCTGTGGCCCTGCTAATCAGTACCTCAGCCTAGCTGCTTCGTCTCTAAAATGGTTTCCATGTACATTACGTACATTTCTAATTGGATTCTGGAGTGCCTTATAAGCCCCTAGTATATGGTATACTATGTACCTAGGGTATAGGTACCTCAGAGGCCTACCAGGGGCTGAAGCATGTATTATGCCACCCCTGGGAAGCAATCCAAAATGACACCACAGGTCTGCTACTGCAGCCTGGGTAAGGTGGTGCTTGCACCCCTTACTGTGGTATAAGCTACCTATATCACTACCATTGCACCCACATATAAAACCTATAACTAACTCCTATGGCAGGCCTTAACAATCCTGAAGGCAGAGTGCTTGGTTTTTATGTGAGAGGGTGCCCCTGCATGAGCAGAGCCGCTCTGCAGCGTTCGGAGTACCTCCTCTGATGCTTTTTGTGGTGCAGCCTGACCATATACTCTTAAGTGCATTATAACCTCATGGTAAATGCTAACTTTGGACTGGCTGCACGGAAACATGTCGTGTTTGGTGTCAAACGCTTTGGAATACTACCCCCCCCGCCAGTTCTGGTGGCGGAGGTAGCATTCCACCCTTCTAGAGGGAGAGACATGTTCACACTGGTCTACCTGGTAAAGACTTTCTAAAGCCCTCGCATCACAAAATGGATGCCACTGCCACAGACACGGGTCTGACCTCCTGCTGCTGACGGAAACTCTGGCAGGGGACGCCTGGACAATAGATTTCCTGGCCCAGGGAAGTGTAACCACCTCTTCTCAACAAAATGGAGCTAAGGAGGTCAAAAGGCAGGTCGCCCCCCACTCATAACCATATACACAACAAGACCTGCCCTGAAAAATAATTTTTGTTTTTATAAGCACAGTGAACACATCCTAATCAATGACCCTGGCTCTTTCAAACCTATTGTGTTTTACACCATGTGCACGGCAATATTTGCCATTGGCCAAACAGGTCTAGTATCACTAGCTCATGAGACTCCTAAATGTCTAGGTGTATTTACAAAGGTGTTTCCCTGCTACTCTGTTTCCCAAATGATATATGTGAAAAGGAAAACTCGACAGGACCATGTAGTGTGGTACCTGTTCAAATGTCACAGAGAAGAAAGTGCAAAAAAGTGTGGGGGCCAGCAGTGCCTCACGGAAGTAACCCCAACGAGGATGCGCAGACAGGTACTCGCCTGCTACCTCACGTTCTCATAGGCAACTGCCGCCCGAAAGGAAAAAAGGAATAAATCAAAAAACCTTATGTCAATCCTAATAACTAGTGTCTAGTGGAACTAATAATCTAATCTGTGTCTATGTTCCAAAAATAATAATAATGTGAGTGTCGACCCCAAAACAAGGAAGACTGTGTCTGATCAGGACCCACGTCACTCCCAATTAAAACCGGGCAAGACTACACTGGCTATATGAGACTTTATTCTGTGCTGTGTGTCTGCCCAATAAAACCAACATATTTCGTTGCCTGTTTAAATTAGCGGCAACTTCTTCAGGGCTAGGGTCGACTGGCCTCTCTGCGTTGCTAGTTCTGACCAGTATTCTATCTGTCTGCACCGTAGGGGTTGCTCACTTTCAGCATACCTCAACCCTTGGTATAGGTAGGTGTGTGCTACCTCGAATAGTCCTGGACTGCTTGCCCACTGGCCGCGGATTCGCGTTTCTCGTCAGCCTGGCAATCCGGATACTTCTCAGTTTTGGATTAATCTTGGGGTGTGATTCCAAGGTGGCCTATTATGTCTTCTAGTGACAAATTGTTGAGTTTTTAATTAATCTTGGTGTCTTATGGTGAGGTGGCCTATTGTGTCTTACAGCAACACATTGTGCAGTTTTGAATTCATCTTGGGGTCTTATGCTGAGTTGGCCTATTGTGTCTTCTAGTGAGCCGTTGTGCAGTTTTGGATTAATCTTGATGTCTTATGCTGAGGTGGCCTATTGTGTCTTCTAGCGGCACATTGTGCAGTTTTGGATCTATCTTGGGGTCTTATGCTGAGGTGGCCTATTATGTTTTATAGTGACACTTTGTGCAGTTTTGGATCAATCTTGGAGTCTTATGCTGCGGTGACCTATTATGTCTTATAGTGACACATTGTGCAGTTTTGGATTCATTTTGGGGTCTTATGCTGAGGTGGCCTATTGTGCCTTATAGCGACACATTGTGCAGTTTTGGATTTATCTTGGATTGTCTTATACTGAGGTGACCTGTTGTGTCTTTTAGTGACACCTTGTGGATGTTTGGATTCATCTTGGAGTCTTATGCTGAGGTGGCCTATTGTGTCTTCTAGTGGCACGTTGTGCAGTTTTGGGTTATTTCTTGTGGTCTTATGCTGAGGTGGCCTATTATGTCTTTCAGTGACACATTGTGCAGTTTTGGATTAAGCTTGGGGTCTTATGCTGAGGTAACCTATTGTGTCTTCTGGTGACACATTGTGCAGTTTTGGGTTATTTCTTGGGGTCTTATGCTGAGGTGGCCTATGGTGTCTTATAACGACACATTGTGGAGTTGTGGATTCCTCTTGTGATTTTATGCTGAGGAGGTCTATTGTGTCTTATAGTGACACATTGTGCAGTATTGGATTAATCGTTGGGTCTTATGCTGAGGTGGCATTTGTGTCTTATAGGGACACATTGTGCAGTTTTAAGTTCATCTTGTGCTCCTATGCTGAGGTGGCCAATTATGTCTTCTAGTGACACATTGTGGAGTTTTGGAATAATCTTGGGGTGTTAGTCCAAGGTGGCCTATTATGTCTTCTAGTGACACATTGTCGAGTTTTGGATTAATCTTGGGATGTTAGTCCGAGGTGGGCTAATGTGTCTTCTAGTGACACATTATGCAGTTATTCATTAATGTTGGGGTCTTATGCTGAGGTGGCCTATTATGTCTTCTAGTGACACATTGTGAAGTTTTGGAATAATCTTGGGGTGTTAGTCCCAGGTGGCCTATTATGTCTTCTAGTGACACATTGTCGAGTTTTGGATTAATCTTGGGATGTTAGTCCGAGGTGGCCTATTGTGTCTTCTAGTGACACATTATGCAGTTGTGGATTAATGTTGGGGCCTTATGCTGAGGTGGCCTATTGTGTCTTAAAATGACACATTGTGCAGTTGTGGATTCATCTCGGGGTCTTATGCTGAGGTGAGCAATTGTGTCTTATAGAGACACATTGTGCACTTTTGGATTAAGCTTGGGGTCATACATTAGGTAGTCTTCCACCCGCACATGCTGGCTGGTAGTCTTCAGTTTTAGATTATTCTTGTGGAGTCTTGAAATGTTTTATAATGACCTATACATCTTGCCACATTAGATTATTCTTCGGAAGTCTTGCACCGCACAAGCTGTGCATGAAGGACCTACCATCGTCATCTTGTGGCTCACACACAGGAAGAGAAGTGGCAGCTGGTGAGCTGGGTGGCATCGGCGGCTGAGGCGCCAAAACGTGCCCCGCGATCCCCCTCGGTTGAATGCTGACGCTTGTTGTTCCAGCATTATTAAAATAAAGCATGTCCTGCTGAGCTCATTGGTATTAATCACTCAGATTGACCACTAGGTTAGCTGGTTTAACCACACATCTTTGGAATACCTGAGGCTCTGACAGGAGCGCCATCTTGAGGTCAGGCACTGGGTCTGGGATAAGGATGGTAGCCACTAAGGAATGCGGAGCGATCCTTGCTGCAATATAGGTTTTCTATGGGGCAATTTAAATATCTGCATTTCATATTGACAGCTTTCAGCAAAATATGAGAGATAAACTTAACATCTTTAAAACTGATCTACCCAGTAATTATCCAAACAGACATTAGCTGGGTTGGGAGTCTAGTGATTTTACCATTACTCTGCCTGACCCGCTGCTCGAGGTCTCCATAGTAACAAGTGAGTACGCTGTGAACTGCAGCATGAAGTAGCCTCACAACCTCCCTGCTCAAGATGTAGAGCTAGACACCAGGGGCCTCGTTCACAAATATAACTTACACTTTTGAGTAAGTTTACTACTTGTCGGTATTCACAAACTCGGAGTGTTACTACAAAAAAACCAGCAGTAAATACTGTAGCATCCTCCCGTAGAAAATAACGTAGGTAGGATTTTAAATAAAATCCCATGTGGAATAACGTTACATTTTTTATTATTTGTTTTCTGTGGAGTTTTATGTAGCGTGAACTAGACCTGAAGGTATCAGAGCGCGTTACATGAGCACCAGTTGCATTACAGATAGACACATTCCTTTTCGTTAGGCACTAGGAGATTAAGTGATTTGCCCAGAATCACAGGATGTTGAGTGTCCCGACCGAGACTCGAACCCGGTTCCCCAGCTTTAATTAGTAATGTAATAAAACATTTAAAATGAGAATATTAAAATATTTTATAATTAAATAAATAGGTGCTATTTTTATAATTTTAAACATCAATTTATATTTATGTATGTATGTTTGTTTTTACTATTTTTTAAATAATTTAATCTAATTTAATATTATTTCCTACAGGGTTTCAAAAATCCTTACATCCATTATTTTCTATAGGAGGGTGTTGCAGTACTAGTGGTTGGTCATGTGTAGTGCTGGACTTACCACTGTCTTTTTAAGTAGTAACTTACACTCAGAGTTTGTGAATACCGAAAAGTAGTGAACTTACTCAAAAGTGTAAGTTACCTTTGTGAATCCAGGTGTAGAGACGCCTCCATAGTGCCGAGCGGCGGTCCACTGGTGTGTGCTGGGAAAGCTGCGCTGGTGGCGCCGCTTTCCACCTGACCCAGATGCTGCGTTTGCTTTAGCTGCAGCAGTGAGGTTTGTGCCTGTCTTGTGCACAGTGTGGTTTACTCTGGGTCCATGCCTCTGTGCCTGTGATCACTAGTGGCTCTCTGTGTGTTGGTCTGATTGGACGGCCAGCTTGTGTATTGTACTGCGTACATGCACTGGTGGCTTTCCACTGTGTGAGTAGGTGCTGTAGTAAGTCTGGGATCAAAGAGGGTCTGTCTGCTTGTAGTGCTCGTGGCCAAGCGAGCACCTTTAGTTTGAGACTGTGTTGGTGTTTGGGGTCGTAAAGTGATTGTCGAAGGCTCTCGTACAGGATACACTCTACTATCTAACACGCAGCATCCATGACCTTTGTGCTTTGAGAGCGCGTGGGATGTGTTTTTGAAAGATAGCGGCTAGTGCACTGGTAGCAACATTCTCCGTAAACACTAGCCCCTTTGATGCTCATGACGGAGCGGTTCCGTCATGAGCATCGGTTGGGCTGTGCTTATGACGGAACCGCTCCGTCATGAGCACAGCCCCTGGTGGAAGCACTGGCACTCCGCCCCCGATCTTGCCCCCACAGAGGGGGATGGCAGCGGAAGAGTTTCCGCTGCCACCCCCAACCCCCCCTACGCTTCCCCATAACATCAGTGCGCACAGCGCGCGCCGACATCATCAGGAAGAGCTGGACGCGCTGGAAACCATTTGTTTCCAGCGTGTCCACGGAGGAGGAGGTAGGTTTTGGTCTCCGGTGGGGCGGGGGGGGGGGCAAATCTGGATGCCTTGTCTCAATGCAGGGCATTCCTGGTGCACGATCGCGCACAGCGTCGCGATCGTGCACCAGGAATGCCCCCACTAGACACCAGGGATGTCATTTTCTGTGCAAAGGAAGGGACCCCTTGGGCAAGGGTCGCTTCCTATGGGGGAAAATTTAATTTCAGACTTTTCTGCCTCCCCTGGGGACAGATCGGCTGTTTTTTGGCCGATTCTGGACCCGGGGGGCAGAAAAGCCCACTAGAGCCAGGGAATTGTTTTTTTTTAAATCGGAAGCTACCCCTTGGGCAAGGGTCGCTTCCAGGGGCCCAAAATATTATTTAAGTATATTCTGCCCCTTCTGGGGGAGATCGGTTTTTTTATTTGGCCTTTCTGCCCCCAGGGGGGGGGGCAGAAAACTCCACTAGACACCAGGAAATGTATTTGGTTTTAAATGGAAGCGACCCCTTGGGCAAGGGTCGCTTCCAGGGTCCAAATTTATTTAAAAATTATATTCTGCCCCCCCCCCGGGGACAGATAGCCTGATTTTTTGGGTGTTTCTGGCCCCAAGGGTGGGGGGGGGGGAAGAAAAGCCCACTAGGGCCAGGGAATTTGTTTTTTTTAAATTGGAAGCGCCCCTTGGGCAAGGGTCGCTTCCAGGGGCCATATATTTTTTTTAAGTATATTCTGACCCCCCTGGGGGCAGATCAGTTTGTTTAAATGGCCTTTCTGCCCCTGGGGGGGCAGAAAACCCCACTAGACTCCAGGGAGTGTTTTAAATTTTAAATGGAAGCGGCCCCTTGGGCAAGGGTCTCTTCCTTATGGGCCTAAATAATTTTAAAGACTTTTCTGCCCCCCCCCACCCCCGGGGACAGATGCCTTATATTTTTGGGCGTTTCTGGCCCGGGGGGCGGTGGGGCAGAAAAGCCCACTGTTAGACGGACCGGGGGGGTCGGCCGAGGACAAGGGGAGAGGTCTCCGGGGAGAGCCGTCTCCAGCGATCGTACAGATGAGTAACTTCCCCCCCACAGATACACACCACACAAGGATAAGATTTAACGTTCTTTATAGGTGATTTCTTAAGGTACGATGAAATGGTACAAGGAGGTCTGGACTCAGGGGTCCCCTCGACTCTAGTCTCTTGGTTTGGGAAAAGGGGGTAGCGGGACAGTCTGGTTACCAATCTGGTAGCTGAGATGGTATGGTGGATAGCTCACAATCCTCGAGCTCGGTGTTCTAGCTTGGACGGGCCGCGGCAGCGCCAGCAGGTCCCGGTGAAGGTGGTCGTTACACGGTCCGCGGCAGCGCCAGCAGGTCCCGATGAAGGTGGTCGTTACACGGTCCGCGGCAGCGCCAGCAGGTCCCGGTGAAGGTGGTCGTTACACGGTCCGCGGCAGCGCCAGCAGGTCCCGATGAAGGTGGTCGTTACACGGTCCGCGGCAGCGCCAGCAGGTCCCGATGAAGGTGGTCGTTACAACGGTCCGCGGCAGCGCCAGCAGGTCCCGATGAGGATGGATGATGCAGAAGGCCGTGGCAGCGCCAGCAGGCAGGACGATAATTCACAAGGCAGAGCTACGGCAGCGCCAGTAGTCCGTCAAGGCTGAGTTCTTCTCGGTGTCTCTCGACTCCAGGATACAACTGCCTTCCTGCTCTGGAGCTGCCCTAGTTATAGGTCTGGCGCCCTTTGATGTCCGGACCCTCGCACTTGGAGGTCGGGGGGTCCGGGATGAGGGAGTCCAGACACCCAGCAGGGGGTGGAGCCAGCGCCTGGGGGAGCTGGAGGGCAATCGGCACCTGGCGGGGGAGAGCCATCGACACTTCTTTCTCCTATTGACCTGCCAAGTGGTCCATTCACCTCCTGGGTGGAGGGTGGTGCCGGGATGTCGGGGCCGGGCCAGGCCCAGGGTTAGGGTCGAGCTGAGGCCATGCGGCCTCGTGGCGCAGTGTCCACGATGGCGGCTGATCCGGCCGGGGGAGCCGGTAGTGGTTCGGCCCCATGATACATGGATGTCCGGGGGCAGGAGTTCCGTTGGGAGACGGGGTGCGGGTTGCCCTTGTGGGTAACACCTGGGAGTCCGGGGCTTGGGCCTTGTCATGCGGGGAGGGAGCAAGCCCTTCATGTGGCCTGTCCAACATGCGTCCCCCCCAGCTGAAGGCGGGGGGAGTCACCCATCCTCTTGGGGACTCTCCTCGTCGAGGCGGAAAAAGCGTGACAGGCCATCTGCGTTGGCGTGGTCTTGGCCCGGTCGATGTTCCACAGTGAAGTCCATCCCCTGCAGGGAGATGGACCAGCGCAATAGTTTTGGGTTTTCCCCCCGCATCTGCATTAGCCACTGCAGGGGTCGATGATCGGTTTGCACCCGGAAGTGGGTACCGAAGAGATAGGGCCGGAGCTTTTTGAGGGCCCACACTACTGCGAAGGCCTCCCTCTCGATTGTGCTCCAGCGCTGTTCTCGGGCCAGGAGGCGTCTGCTGATGAAGGCCACCGGCTGGTCAAGACCCTCGGGGTTCAGCTGGGAGAGAACCGCCCCGATGCCGTGGTCGGAGGCGTCCGTTTGCACAATGAATTCCCAACTGTAATCGGGGGCCTGGAGCACAGGGGCGGTGCACAGGGCGGCTTTCAGCTTCTCGAAGGCCGCTTGACAGTCGGGGGTCCAGTTAATCTTCTTCGGGTGGTTTTTGGACGTGAGACCCGTGAGGGGCCCCACGATGCTGCCATAGTCCCTCACGAACCGCCGGTAGTAGCCGGTGAGTCCCAAGAAGGCTCGGACCTCGGTCTGCGTGACTGGGGGTTGCCAGGACTGGATGGCAGCGATTTTGAGTTGCAGAGGGGCCACCAGACCGCTTCCCACCTGGTGTCCGAGGTAGGTCACGGACCCCTGACCAATTTGGCACTTGCCGGCCTTGATTGTGAGGCCGGCCCGCTGGAGGGCTTGCAGGACCTCTCGGAGGTGGTGGAGGTGGTCGGACCAGTGGCGGCTGTATACAGCGATGCCGTCCAGGTAGGCGGCGCTGAACTCTTCGAGCCCCGCCAAGACCTGGTTCACTAGTCGCTGAAAAGTAGCTGGGGCATTCTTCATGCCGAAGGGCATGACCTTGAAGTGGTAGTGGCCATCGGGGGTAGAAAAGGCGGACCGTTCTTGGGCCCGGGGTGTGAGACCGATCTGCCAGTAGCCCGCTGTCAGGTCGAAGATGCTGAGGTAGCGGGCAGCCCCCATGCGGTCGATCAATTCATCCGCTCGGGGGATGGGATGAGCGTCGGTCCTGGTGACAGCGTTCAAGCCCCGATAGTCGACGCAGAATCGGAGTTCAGGAGTGGTGCCGGGGGCAGCGGCTTTGGGGACCAGCACGACCGGGCTGGCCCAGGGGCTGTCCGAGGGCTCGATGACCCCGAGCGTGAGCATCTTGGACACTTCCTCTTGGATGCAGGCCCGCACCCGATCTGGTATGCGGTAGGCCCGGTGTCGGATAGGGGGACTGTCCCCAGTGTCCACGTCGTGCAAGCACCAGGGGGTGACCCCTGGGGTGAGGGAAAACAGAGTAGCAAACTGCAGCAGGAGGTCCCGGCAGCCTTGGCGTTGCTCTGGAGTGAGGGCATCGGAGAGCCGGACCCCGTCCACTGAACCGTCTTTCTCCTGAGTCTTCAGGAGATCAGGGAGAGGCTCGGAGTCTTCTTCTGCCCCACTGTCTGTAGCCATCAGGAGGCTGAGTTCCGAGCGCACAAAGTGGGGTTTGAGTCTGTTGGTGTGGAGGACCCGGAGGGGGTTCCGGGGAGACTCCATATCGATGAGATAGGTGACGGGGCTCTTGCGTTCGACCACTTTGAAGGGCCCCGTCCACTTGTCTTGCAAGGCACATGGTTCGGTGGGGGACATCACCCACACTTGTTGACCAGGTTCGAATTCGACGGAGGAGGCATTCTGATCGTACCATTTTTTCATGTCCTCCTGACTGGCCTCAAGATTCGCTTTTGCCATTTCCCTGAATCGCCGGGTCTGATTGCGTAGTGCCAGGAGGTACTTGAAGACGTCTGGAGGGGTCTTTAGGGGGGGCCATCTCCCAACCTTCTCTGACTAGGCTGAGGGGCCCTCGCACAGGGTGCCCGTACAGGAGTTCGAAAGGGCTAAAACCGAGGGACTTCTGGGGAACTTCTCGATAGGCGAAGAGGAGGCACGGAAGTAGTACATCCCACTGGCGACGGAGGGGCTCTTCCAATCCCCCAATCATTCCCTTGAGTGTGCGGTTGAATCGCTCAACTAGTCCGTTCCCTTGAGGATGATAGGGGGTCGTGAATCGGTAGGTGACCCCGCACTGTTGCCAGAGGGACTTCATATATTTCGAGATAAAGTTTGTGCCTCGGTCGCTGACGACTTCTCGGGGGAAGCCCACCCGGGAGAAGATCCCCATTAAGGCCCGGCCGACCACCGGAGCTGTTACAGTTCGCAGGGGCACAGCCTCGGGGTAGCGGGTGGCGTGGTCCACCAGTACCAGGATGAACCGATGTCCTTGTGCTGTGCGGGGGTCCAGGGGCCCCACAATGTCTATTCCTACCCTCTCGAACGGGGTGGTGACCACTGGGAAGGGTTGCAGAGGTGCTTTGAGCTTGCGGCCGCTCTTCCCGCTGGCCTGGCACGTGGGGCAGGACCGGCAGTGGTTGAGGACGTCATTTCGCATCCTCGGCCAGAAAAAGTGGGTCACCAGGCGACTGTAGGTTTTGTCCTGGCCCAGGTGTCCAGCCAGGGGGACATCGTGGGCCAAATTTATCAGGAAGTCTCTGAAACGGAGGGGCACCACCAGCACTCGACTGGCCCCTAACTCCGCGATTCTCTGTTCACTGTATAACAGGTCGTTATCCCAATAGACCCAATGGGCTCCGGTGGAGTCCCCTGCGCTCTGGGCGATGGCTTGCTGGCGGAGTCCCTCGAGGGAGGGACAGGTCTTCTGCTCCTGGCGGAACTGTTCCTGGGTGGGCCCCCCTTCTTGACGCCACTGAGCCAGGCCGGGAAGGTCCTGGGGCTGGGCGACCCCTTCGGGGGTTGGCTCTGGGGGGTCGGTATAGTCGGTGTCCTCTACTGGAGCGATCGGGGGAGGAGGTGCAGGCCATTCTGGTTCTTCTGGTCGGGGGATGGCACGGGCGGCCATGGACCGGGTGGTTACGCACGCCCAGTCCGGGAGGCCCAGCATCCCCAGGTGCTCTCTTCTTTCGACGGCGGCCCACGGGGAACTCTCAAGATCATTCCCCAGGAGACAGTCCACGGGGGCATCATCCCGGACCGTCACCTTCAACATGCCGGAGACCCCTCCCCATTCGAAGGGGACGCAGGCCATCCGACATAGACTCTCGGAATTGTCGGCTGAGCGGACGGGGCAGAGAATGTTCGGCAGGATCTGCTCTGGTTTTACCAGGTGACAGCGGACGGCCGTCACACTGGCCCCTGTGTCACGTAGGGCTTCGGCCCGGCGCCCATTAATGTTCACCCACTGGCTATATTTTCTGGTGTTGGCGGGTAGGGGAGCCCGCGGGACCATGTCTTTTCCCCCTAGGCACGCTAGAACCATGGCGGCCGGTTCCCACTCTTGTTGGGCCTGCTCATATTCTTCTTGTTCCTCGGAGATTTGTTCTCCCCCCAGGGCGGCGGCAGCTACCTGGCGGGGTTTTGGCGTTTGGTTCTGCGGGCAGTTCGGGTCATTGGCGTAGTGGCCGACTCGCTGGCATCGGTGACACGTGACGTTGGCTCGGAACCCCGGGCGCATCGGGGGGTTGCCCCGGCCGGCCGGGGGCGGGGTGCTGGCCGCGGGAGTGGCCGGGACGGTGTCTCTCCCTCGCCCCTGGCCTCCTCCTCCTCCTCGGGGACGGTGCTGACCTTGGTTGTTCCGGTCTTGCTCGTGTGGCCCTCTCCGGCCCACTCGGGTGCTTTCCCACCGGTCAGCTTCGGCGGCGAGTTGCCGTGGGTCAGTCAATTTACTGTCGAGGAGGTGCTGCCTGAGCTCGACGAAGCAGTTGTTAGACAGGTGCTCCCACACCATGAGATTAAAAAGTTGCTCGTAGGTCGTTACGTGGCTTCCCTTGATCCAACCCTCGAAGGCTCGGCTGAAATAGTTGACATATTCCACCCACGTTGTACCCGGGATCCGGGTGCAGTCCCGAAACCTCTGGCGGTACATTTCGGGTGTGAGCCCATATCGGGTGAGGAGGGCAGCCTTCATGTGGTCATAGGATGACATCTGATGGTCTGGGAGCTGCAGTAGGGCATCGCGGCCTTCGTTGACGAACCTCCCCCATAGGCCGTCTCCCCAGTCACTCCGATCGATCCGGTGGGAGGTCATGGCGATCTCGTAGGCTTTGAACCACTGTTGTATGTCGTCCTCTCGGACATACTCTCGGACAACATCCTTGGGGATGTGGACTTTCTTTTCGGTTGCTCCCGGGGTGCGCGGTCGCTCGGGCACCTCCGGTTCTTTGTTCTGCTTCCGTAGTTCTATTTCTGCCAGTTTGCGCTCGTGTTCGAATGTTAGTCTTTTTTCTTCGAGCTCTCTCTGCCTCTGTTTTTCTTCCCGTTCTTCTCGGAGCCGCAGATGTTCTAGGTTCAGTTTTTGCTCGGCTAATTTTAGTTCACCGTCCATTTTGAGTCGTGCCATTTCCAACTCATGTAATCTGTTTTTTTCTCTTTCTTGGATCTCTTCCTGCGAGAGGCCCGTTCCTCGCTCCTCGGGAGCCGTGGCGTTCCTCTCCGATGCTGCACCGTTTTGGTCTGGGGATCCGGCGACCCCGGTTTCTGCCCACGACTCAATGGCGTGCTTAAAATCGTCTTTGGTACTCAGGCCGGTGGTAGCAATGCCTAGTTCCATGCAGAATTGTTTCAGTTCACGATGGCTATACTCTTCCAATTTATCCATCTGGAATTTCTCGGTGGATCCGCTCTCTTTGGTTGACATCGTGGTTTTGTCGTGGGGTGAGCTACTCTCTGTACGATTACGCGTTGATTCGGATCGCGCCGCTGGCCACCAATGTTAGACGGACCGGGGGGGTCGGCCGAGGACAAGGGGAGAGGTCTCCGGGGAGAGCCGTCTCCAGCGATCGTACAGATGAGTAACTTCCCCCCCACAAATACACACCACACAAGGATAAGATTTAACGTTCTTTATAGGTGATTTCTTAAGGTACGATGAAATGGTACAAGGAGGTCGGGACTCAGGGGTCCCCTCGACTCTAGTCTCTTGGTTTGGGAAAAGGGGGTAGCGGGACAGTCTGGTTACCAATCTGGTAGCTGAGATGGTATGGTGGATAGCTCACAATCCTCGAGCTCGGTGTTCTAGCTTGGACGGGCCGCGGCAGCGCCAGCAGGTCCCGGTGAAGGTGGTCGTTACACGGTCCGCGGCAGCGCCAGCAGGTCCCGATGAAGGTGGTCATTACACGGTCCGCGGCAGCGCCAGCAGGTCCCGGTGAAGGTGGTCGTTACACGGTCCGCGGCAGCGCCAGCAGGTCCTGATGAAGGTGGTCGTTACACGGTCCGCGGCAGCGCCAGCAGGTCCCGATGAAGGTGGTCGTTACAACGGTCCGCGGCAGCGCCAGCAGGTCCCGATGAGGATGGATGATGCAGAAGGCCGTGGCAGCGCCAGCAGGCAGGACGATAATTCACAAGGCAGAGCTACGGCAGCGCCAGTAGTCCATCAAGGCTGAGTTCTTCTCGGTGTCTCTCGACTCCAGGATACAACTGCCTTCCTGCTCTGGAGCTGCCCTAGTTATAGGTCTGGCGCCCTTTGATGTCCGGACCCTCGCACTTGGAGGTCGGGGGGTCCGGGATGAGGGAGTCCAGACACCCAGCAGGGGGTGGAGCCAGCGCCTGGGGGAGCTGGAGGGCGATCGGCACCTGGCGGGGGAGAGCCATCGACACTTCTTTCTCCCATTGACCTGCCAAGTGGTCCGTTCACCTCCTGGGTGGAGGGTGGTGCCGGGATGTCGGGGCCGGGCCAGGCCCAGGGTTAGGGTCGAGCTGAGGCCACGCGGCCTCGTGGCGCAGTGTCCACGATGGCGGCTGATCTGGCCGGGGGAGCCGGTAGTGGTTCGGCCCCATGATACATGGATGTCCGGGGGCAGGAGTTCCGTTGGGAGACGGGGTGCGGGTTGCCCTTGTGGGTAACACCTGGGAGTCCGGGGCTTGGGCCTTGTCATGCGGGGAGGGAGCAAGCCCTTCATGTGGCCTGTCCAACACCCACTAGAGCCAGGGATTTAAAAATAAATTAATTGGTGGCTTCCAGGGGACATATTTTTTTTACGTGTATGCTGCCCCCCCCCCGGGTCAGATCAGCCCGTTTATTTGGCCTTTCTGCCCCCATTTGGGTAGTGACATAGTATGTTATAATGTGAATTGTTTTTATTTCTTGTGAATTGTAATTGTAATGCTTTATTTCTCCCTTTTTGTTCTAGTTCAAGGCTTCTGCTCTTTAGATTGTTGCAGGTTGCGGTTTCGTTACTGGTGGTTCTGCTGTTTGTGTAGTTGCAAGTGTTTGGTAAGGGACTTTTTTTGTACAATGTAAATGAGTTTCATTTTTCTGCATGAATGTGTTTTTTGACTAATTGTTTTTTTTTTCTTTCTAGTTTTTTCGTTGATTTTTGCTGTGTCTTTGCAGAGTAGGTGCTGGTGAGTGTAGCTGTCTCTTGTAAGTGATTCGTATAGTTTTTGAGTATAGAGATCTTTGTGATAAAGGCACACAATGTTTTACTTACTTATGTTGCACAGTGTTGGTTGTTGACTTGTTTGTGCAGTCTCCTTTCTTAGTAAGGATAATGGCTAGCCGCAGGATTAATGCTCAGCAGGTTGTTGGTATGCTTTTTGAGTCTTCCTCTGACCTTGGTTCAGAGACTGACTCTGCATCTGAGGCAGAGGAGGAAGGGGAAGATTCAGGCAGTGAGTTTTCTCTCCACATGGCATTATCCGATGATGAAGCTACTCTCAGTGCGGATGAAGCTACTCTTAGTGTGGATGAAGTGCCTGTGTTAGATGATGACATTGATGTGCCGATAGTGCCTGGGGCTGCAAGGCTTCCCGTTGGAAGTGCTGACCTCTGGGTTGCCCCAGGCATGGTGCAGCCGGCATTGCCAGACTTTGCTGGTGTTCCAGGGTGTAGAGTGAATACTGAACACTTTTTGCCAATACATTTTTTTCAGTTGTTTATGGACGATGTGTTTTTGGCAGAGGTTGTTGAGCAGACTAATTTGTATGCCGAACAGTTTTTGAGGGACAGCAGTGCCAGCCTTAAGCCCCACTCTAGAGCTACCCGGTGGACTCCCACAAATCTGGAAGAGATGAAGAAGTTCTTGGGTTTAACTTTTTTGATGGGCTTGCTAAGGAAGCCATCAATGTCTTCATATTGGTCTAGCAGTCCCTTGATGGCAACGTCTATTTTTCTGGCAGTCATGAGTCATGATAGGTATTTGCTTCTGATTCGGATGATGCATTTTGTTGATAATGGTTTAGCATTGCCACGAGATCACCCTGATTGTGACCGTCTTTTTAAGATTCGGCCCATCCTTGATCAGTTTGTTGATCGGTTTTCTGAGATCTATGCTCCAGGGAAAGAAATTGCAGTGGATGAGTCTTTGGTGTTGTTCAAGGGCCGCTTGGTTTTTAGGCAATACATTCCTAGTAATAGGGCACGCTATGGAATTAAGCTGTATATGCTGTGTGACAGTAGGACTGGATATGTCTCTAATTTCAGTGTGTACACCGGTAAGGAATCCAGGATTAACCCCCCTGTTTTTCCGTCCACTTTTGGAGTGACTGACAAAATTGTGTGGTAACTTGGTAGAGGATTTTTTAACAAAGGCCACCATTTATATGTAGATAACTTCTACACTGGTGTGCAGTTGTTCAGGGAATTGGCCAAAGTGGACACTGTTGCTTGTGGCACAATCCGCTCTAACTTGTTTGTCAAAAGCTTGTGCGGGGACAGTGCAGTGCGTTGCGTTGCGAGGAGCTTCTAGCTGTGAAGTTTTCAGACAGGAGAGATGTCTACATGCTGACTACCATCCATGATGAAAGCACTGCACCTGTGACTGTTTGGGGTCAGGTTGCTGAAGCGCGCAAACCTGTGTGCATTTTAGACTATAATAGGCACATGGGTGGTGTTGACAGAGTAGATCAGAGGTTGGAACCTTACGCTGTTCTTCGTAAGGCTTCCATTTGGTACAAGAAGTTGGCTATCCATCTTTTCCACTTGGCAACCTTTAATGCTTTTGTTGTGTTCCAGGATTCTTGTCCTGAGTCAAAGCTGACTTTTGCTAAGTTTCAGGAGTCTGTAATAGGCAGCCTTGTTTTAGTGGAACAGGCAAGTGTTCCTAGAGTTGGAGCTGTGGTGGATGTTGCTAGATTGAAAGATCGCCACTTTCCTGATCACATTCCTCCCACACCCTCAAAAGACTTTCCCAGTAGGAGATGTAAAGTCTGTTGGTGAAGAGGTATGCGGAAGGAGACTCGTATGTACTGCCCCAAGTATACTTCTAACCCTGGGCTGTGTGTGCCTGCTTGTTTTAGAATGTACCACACGCGTAAGAATTTATGGGAGCATCCATGAGTGGTAAAGTGAACTGCCTGGCCTCTATTGTTAAATATTTTTTGTTCATTTTCAAGGTTGGCATTTGTGTAGTGTATTTAGTTTCAGTTTTTGTGTTAGTAGATTTGTATCTATTTGCAATTTGTGTTTTCTTATTAATATAAAAAAAAATCCTAAATGTGATGGCGGTATGCATGGAGTGGCGCTTGTCTGGCAGTGTGCGTGGTCTGGCGCTTGGCTGGCATTGTGTTTGGATTGGCGCTTGGCTGGTGGTGTGTTTGTACTGGCGCTTGGCTGGCGGTGTGCGTGGACTGGCGCATGGCTGGCGGTGTGCGTGGACTGGCGCTTGGCTGGTGGTGTGTTTGTACTGGCGCTTGGCTGGTGGTGTGCATGGACTGGCGCTTGGCTGGCGGTGTGCGTGGACTGGCGATCGGCTGGCGGTGTGCATGGACTGGCGCTTGGCTGGTGGTGTGGTGTGTGTGGACTGGTGCTTTGCTTGCGGTGTGCGTGGACTGGCGCATGGCTGACAGTGTGGTGTGTGTGTGGACTGGCTCTTGGCTGGCGGTGTGTGTGACTGGCACTTGGCTGGCGGTGTGCGTGGACTGGCGCTTGGCTGGCGGTGTGTTTGTACTGGCGCTTGGCTGGTGGTGTGTTTGGACTGGTGCTTGGCTGGCGATGTGGTGTGTGTGGACTGGCGCTTGGCTGGCGGTGTGCATGGACTGGCGCTTGGCTGGCGGTGAGGTGTACGTGGACTGGGGCTTGGCGGGTGGTGTGTGAGTAGTGACTAGCTGCTGGTCACTACACACACTGCTAGCCAAACGCCACTCAACGCAATCAGTGAGCTGGTGTGGTTGCTGTGTCAGGAATGTGGGCGTGTGAAAGTGATGGGCCCTTGAATGGCGCTGTCTGCTGGTGTGAGTGTTGTAATGTGCTGGGCCCGCGGCTGGCGTTGTGAATGGTTTTATATGTGTCACACGTATGAAAGGTGTATGAATGGCCTGTAAAGAGGTTGGTGCCTTGTCGTGGCTTTACAGCTCACAAGCTGTGAGTCAATGGTTCAGTTTCCGGTCCTTTCAATTAACAGTGCATTTCATTTCTCTGGTTAATACAACTGTATATACTGAACCTTCACTCACCCTTGTGCCAAATCCAACCAGAATGTATGTGTGCTTGAGGAATTGGTGGTTGTGCATAAAAATTTGTCTTTTCTGTTTTTGTCAAGCAGGGTGTACCTAGTTCTTTTTTGTGAATGTTGTAATGTGTTGGTTTTGTGCCTGGTGGTGTAAATGGTCTTGTGTGTATCATGTATGAAAGGTGTGCGAATGGCCTGTAAAGCGGTTGGTGCCTTGAAGTGGCTTTACAGCTCACGAGCTGCGAGTCACTGGTTCAGTTTTTTGTTCATTCAATTATTGACAGTGCATTTCATTTTTGTGAAATCTCTTGTTAATAACATTTTATATACTGAACCATCACTCGCCCTCGTGCCAAATCCAACCAGTATGTGATTGTGCTTGAGGAATAGATGGCTGTGCAGTAATCTTTGTCTGTTTTGCCTCTCTGCCAAGCTGTACATTTCATTTAATAATAACCTAACAACTGTAGTTTTTGTCGTAAACTAAACACCCATGGGAGTGCATGGTGATGTTTCTCTTGTGGATCCCAACAAGTTATCTTACCCACAATGTCCTGCAAACCTCAAAATGTGACTGTGGCATGTTCCTTGCATTATTGTGCCCAAATTTTCACACGGCGGAAAGTAACAACAAATTTCCAACCCTCCAGCATTTCTCCAAGTATCTCAATAGAAATGGTACCTCACTTGTGTGGGTGGGGCAAGTACCCGCGGCAGGGAAGGGCCCAAAACCTATTGAGGCAACATCAAAATTACCTATCACAAACCAACCTGGTTTTGCAAGGGGGGTCCCCCATCATTCTCCTACCCAGAATCCCCTGCAAACCACAAATTTAGCTGAAAATCCACTTTTTTCTCACATTTCTGTGTGGGAAAGTTCTGGAATCTGTGTGGATCCACAAATTTCCTGCCACCCAGTGTTTCCCCAGGTCTCCCGATAAAAATGGTACCTCACTTGCGTGGGTGGGTCAAGGACCCGCAACAGGTAAGGGCCCAAAATCTATTGAGACGACATCAAAATTACCTATCATAAACCAACATGGTTTTGCATGGGGGTCCCATGAGTTTTTGGCCCGGGGCTCGCCAGTCATCTAGGGAAATCTACCTAACTCACACATTTCTGGAAACTAGACACCCGGGGGAGTCCAGCGAGGTATGGCTTGCGTGGGTCCCCTGTGAGAAGTTGGCCTGATATATGTTGTCCACTAATTATAGTGGGCACCTTGTATCAGTCCAAACAGCCCCTTATGCTGAATAGGTTAAAGACAACCTTTATTGAAAGCTATCCTAGTGGTAGCTATGGAGAGCAGCCTTCAGGCTAAATGTAGAAGGAAAGTAAAGCAGTTTGTTTTACCAGTCTATAATCTCTTGAATGATCAAATGAAAGGACAACCACACCAGGTATATATTTAAAATATATGTTTTTAAGATAAAACACACCCCTCTAGTCTCTTTATGAGGCTGGAGTTCGAAGTACTTAATTTACAAGTTAGCAATCAACAGTAATAGCACAAATACACGTTTGGGCCCTAGGGGTGTACCAAACCATATACCAATAGAGTGGTATAAGAACCACGACTGAACTAGACACAAGGCCTAGAGCCTGTAGAATCGCTGGGACCCCAAGGAACCACCCAAGGTAGTGACACAGGGGACCCACGGGGGCCTTGTGCAGTGTGTAAACACAGCCACGGGTTCCCGTTATCTTCTATGGGCAATGTCACTGTAGGAAAATTAAAGATTAGGGACACTTAGAATCGAGTCAAGACCAAACCCTTTTGGACTTAGGAAGTTCTAGGGCTAGCACCCACGGGAGCACCGGAGTACTCGTATTACCTCACCCAGGGAAGCCGGGTGCATAGGTGTCTTTTGGTGTCGGGTCGCGTCGTTGATTACAATGGAAGCTGGCGAAGAACTGCTGCTGCCGTGAAGAGGAGAAGTGTCTGAAGAGATCCAAGCCTGGATCTAGGATGGAAGGAACCTGAAAGCAGAGGGGACAGAGTCTGGGTCACTTACCAGTGACCGAGGGCAGGATGTCCCAATGCCCACAGATGTCGAGTGCTTCAGGTGAGTTGAAGGGTGCCTTGACTCTTCAGCCACGAGGTCCAGAAGGAGTCGACGAAGTCCACAAGCCGGATTCGACCTGTCCCATGAAGTCTTTCGAGTGCTGCGGTGTCGGCGACCAGAATGGACCCAATAAGCCTTGGCAACAGCAAGTCTCGTGGAAAGAGAAGAAGGACGTCTGTGCAGACCAGCAAGGTCTGAGGGACTCACCCAGCAAGGGTAAGTCAGGGCACGCCTGGAGCAACCAGGAAAGCCCAAGTAGAAGAGGAGTTGCCTTCATGGGGACCCACTAGCCAACGGGCTAGCAATCGCGAAGGAGCCTCGAGCGGTCGCACTGGAACCTGGCCTACACTCGTGGAGTGGAGGCCAGAGATCTTCAGTGCAGTCAGTGCTCAAGGCTGGGGCTACTCGGAGCCCAAAGCAGAACTTCAAGAAAGAACAGGAAGTCGATGTACCAGCAATAGGATAGAAAGTCGAAGGTCCAGGATATATGTTGCAGAGTTTCGTCCAGGGTAATCTAAAGTCGCAAGGACTTGGTTCCCATACTTATACAAAGTTTGGGGGTTGAACATACTCTAGGGACCCACCTATGGGAGGGTTTGGAAAGAGGGATGGTTACACCCATTTCCTTTGTCCAGTTTCATGCCAGAGCAGGGGCAGGTAGCCCCTGCAACCGGTTTGAACTGGACTATGCACAGGGACACCAAGTGTGCCCCCAGTGCAGAACAAGAGAGTGCTCCCGCCCAGCCCCAATACACACCTGCCTGTCTGGGGAGGTGGTTACACCTCCCTGCGACAGGAAACCTACTGTTCAGGCCTCCCCTACCAGAGTTTCGGTCAGCAGCAGGAGGCCAGACCCGTGTCTGTGGCAGTGGCATTCATTTTGTGATGCCAGGGCTCTAGAAAGTCTTTTCCGGTTAGACTAGTGTGTACATGTCTCTCCCTCTAGAACGGTGGAATGCTACCCCCGCTGCCAGAACTGGCGGGGGTAGTATTCCAAATTGTTTGACACCAAACACGACATGTTTCCGTGCAGCCTGTCCAAAGTTAGCATTTACCGTGAGGTTATAATGCACTTAAGAGTATATGGTCAGGCTGCACCACAAACAGCATCAGAGGAGGTACTCCGAACGCTGCAGAGGGGCTCTGCTCATGCAGGGGCACCCTATCACATAAGAACCAAGCAGTCTGCCTTCAGGATTGTTAAGGCCTGCCATAGGAGTGACATATAGGTTTTATATGTGTGTGCAATGGTAGTGATGTAGGTAGCCTATACCACAGTAAGGGGTGCAAGCACCACCTTACCCAGGCTGCAGTAGCAGACCTGTGGTATCATTTTGGAGTGCTTCCCAGGGGTGGCATAATACATGCTTCAGCCCCTGGTAGCCTCTAAGGTACCTATGCCCTAGGTACATTGTATACCATATACTAGGGGCTTATAAGGCACTCCAGAATCCAATTAGAAATGTACCTAATGTACATGGAAACCATTTTAGAGAGGAAGCAGCTAGGCTGGGGTCCTGATTAGCAGGGCCACAGCCAGACTAAGGTCGAAAAACAGTGAAACACCAGCAAAAAGTGTTTGAGACTAGTGCAATGCGAGACTGGGGCGGTGCGAGACTGGTGCAATGTGAGACTGGTGCAGTGTGAAATTGTTGCAGTGTGAGGCTGGTGCATGTGAGGCTGGGGCAGTGTGAGACTGGCACAGTATGAGGCTGGCACAGTATGAGGCTGGCACAGTGTGAGAGTGGTGCAGTGTGAGACTGGTACAGCGTGAGGCTGGTGCAGCGTGAGGCTGGTGCATGTGAGGCTGGTGCAGTATGAGACTGCTGCAGTCTGAGACTGGTGCAGTGTGAGACTGGCACAGTGTGAGACTGGCACAGTGTGAGACTGGCACAGTGTGAGGCTGGCACACTGTGAGAGTGGTGCAATGCAAGACTGGTGCTGTGTGAGGCTGGTGCATGTGAGGCTGGTGCAGTGTCAGACTGGTGCAGTGTGAGGATGGAGCAGTATGAGGCTGGTGCAGTGTGACGGTGGTGTGATGTGAGACTAGTGCAGTGTGAGACTGGTGCAGTGTGACCACCTCCCCAGACAGGCAGATGTGTATTGGGGTTGGGCGGGAGCACTCTCTAGTTCTTTGAAGTCCTGCACTGGGGGCACACTTGGTGTCCCTGTGCATAGTCCAGTTCAAACCGGTTGTAGGGGCTACCTGCCCCTACTCTGGCGCGAATTTGGACAAAGGAAATGGGTGTAACCACCCCTCTTTCCAAACCCTCCCATAGGTGGGTCCCTAGAGTATGTCCAACCCCCAAACTTAGTATAATTATAGGAACCCAGTCCTTGAGACTTTAGATTACCCTGGCCGAAACTCTGCAACATATATACTGGACCTTCGACTTTCTATTTCAACTAGAAGACGGAAGAAATCTCCCTTGGGGTCAAGGAGTGACTCTCCTGCTTGGCAGGCACAAAAGAAGCAACTGTCCGGTCTGCAACTCTGAAGCTCCCGCCGGACCCTAAGTCTTTGCAACACCAGAGGTGGATTTTTAGACTTCCCAGAGGCTACCCTGAGTCCACAGCAAAGCTGAGGCCCGTGGCTATCGTGGGTGATGTGGAACCGCGATCTCTGGACACTGAACTTTTGCCAGTACATCATCTTCCTGGTCTTCCTTGAAGTTGTGCTTTGGGCTCCTAGTAGCCCCAGCCTAGGGCACCTACAGCACCGAAGATCTCTGGCCTCCACTCCAGGAGTGACCCGTGGGCCAGTTTCCAATGCGACTGCTCGAGGCTCCTTCGCGATTGCTAGCCCATTGGCAAGTGGGTCCCCACGAAGGCAACTTCTCTTCTGCTTGGGCTTTCCTGGTTGCTCCAGACGTGCCCTTGCTGGGTGAGTCCCCCAGACCTTGCTGGTCTGCACCGACATCTTTCTTCTATTTCCACTTGACTTGCCATTGCCAAGGCCTGTTGGGTCCATTCTGGTCGCCGACACCTCAGCACTCGACAGACTTCGTGGGACAGCTCGAATCCAGCTCCTGGTTGTCGTCGACGCCTCCTGGACCACGTAGCTGAAGAGTCAAGACACCCGTCAACTCACCTGAAGCACTCGACATCTGTGGGCATTGGACTATCGGGTCACTGGTAAGTGACCCAGGGGGCATATGTATCAAACTCCCCTTTAGCGAATCTTAATTTACGAGATTTTGCGATTCGCAAAATCAGATTCGCTAAACGGGATGTATAAAATAAATCGCTAATCATTTGCGATTCCTTAAAAATCGCAAATAATTCGCAGAATCCCGTATTGCGATTTCTTAATAGCGAAATTCGCTAAATAAGAAATCGCAAAAACGGGAATCTGCAAGCCTGGTGCAGGCTGATGACATCACAAACAGGAAACTGTAGTGATTGCCTGCACCTGCTCACCTGAGCCACACCCAGAGGCTGCTTGTGGAGTGTGAGGAGGCTTTCCTGGAGACAGCAACCAGCAATGGATCCCAAACAAAACCAGCAGGGCAAAGATGCAGAAAAAAGAAAGAGAAAACACAAGTTTTCAGAAAAGGAGCAGGAGGTCCTCATTGAGGAGATGGTCTGCAGCCATGAGCTCCTGTTTGGGAAGAAGGCACTCAAAGTCCCAGAGGCCAGGAAGAGGAAAATCTGGCTGGAAATACAGAGCAAGGTGAATGCTGTTGGAGTCACCACACGCACCATCGAGGAGCTGCGCAAGCGGTGGTATGATATGCGCCAGAGGTCCAAGGAGAGGGTGGCAGCCAGACTCAAGGATGCCACTCAGACTGGAGGAGGACCATCCACTGCAGAGCAGCCAACCCCCCATGAGGAGCTCGTGGAGTCTACCCTCCTGCCTGAGAGCGTTGGTGGTGTGGCTGCAATCGACAGCTCCGACCCCTCATCCAGCAGACAAGGTAAGATGCATGCCAAATCACCCTGCACTCCTCCCCATCCCTTGCACACTCCCCCAAATGCGCATAGTAAACTCCCAACATGCCAATCCAGCCCAGGTCTTACAGCACACCCAGCAATGCATCATGGTACTCGTAGTACTGTGTCTGACTGTGTGTCCATGACACCATCACAATTAAATGCAACATATGTGTTTTGGGGATCATTGAATAGAAATGTGTCAGAGGTTAGCCGTCAAAGATTTGTAACTTTATTGAGTGCCACATGCAGACAGTAACACAAACTCATATAGTCCCCTTTACATCCACAGCACACGGCATGCCACAAGAAGACAGCGCTGAGGGAGAGGAGCCTGCAGACCCTGCGGACTCCAGCGATGAGACAGAGCAGCAGCCAATTCAGCGCAGGAAGCGCGCACATGTGCCCCCACTGCCTCCATTTGAGGATGAAGTCCCAGCAACAGGCGATGACACCGACAGGAGAGAGGGGAGTCAGGGTGTGAAAGACATGCCCCGTCATGACGCACCAACACCAAGGCAAAGGGAACAGGCCATTTCCAGGTCAAGGCCCAGGAGCAGCACTGCAACAGAAGGAGAAGGCACCGTGTTCTCCGGCTTGGAACAGTCCATGTTGCAGGAACAACGCCTGCAAAGCAAGGCAATGCGGTCAATGAATCGCCAGCTAGGCCGCCTACATCAGGACAATCGCAACATGGTAGCGGCAATACAAGAGCTCTGTGCCATTTTGAGGGACACCCAAGCTGCCAATGACAGGGCTGGACGACGTGCCAATGCACGGCTACACAATTATACTAAGGCAGTCAACCGCCTCTGCACCACCACCAGCGCACTCACACGCAGAAGCGTAACCATGCAGGTGGACATGGCACATTGCTGCCAGGACATAGCACGAGGGCTGGCGCAGGTGACCACTGCTGTGGAACAGCTGCAGACAGCCAATGCAGGTGGCAGCGCACTAATGGCCTCTGCTGAGAGTGAGGACACATCGAGTCGCAGCAGCATCACTCCAACCTTGCCAGGTGAAAGACGCCGCAGTGGCAGACAGGTAGCAGGCCAAGGGCGCACCATGGGGGTCAACCACCCTGGACGGCACCGACGGAGGTGATCATCTGCGGGGACACTGACTGCAACACGGGTGCATTAACCCGCAAAAGGCTGTTTGCCCTATTTCTTGTGCCTTCTCTGCACTGTGTGTACAACATGTGCTGGGGACAATTACAATTTCTTTCATGTTAAGTGTGATTAAACACTTGACACATCATCAGGCTTTGTAGTCTCATTTCATCAATACTCACCTAAAAGTAGTTTTGTGTGATCTCAGTCCGTCTCTGGCGTCCAGCAGCTGCCCCAACTCCTGGTGCTGGTCTGGCAGGGGGAGCAGGGCGCTCGTCATCCGATGTGTCTGTATCGGTCACATCAATTGTGGTGCCTTTCCTCATTGCCATGTTATGTAGCATTGCACAGCTTGCCACGATTTTACAGCAGGTCTCAGGGCTGTATTGCAGTGCGCCTCCACTTTTATGCAGGCACCTGAAGCGGCTCTTCAGGATTCCGAAGGTTCGCTCAATGACACAGCGTGTAGATCTGTGTGCCCTGTTGTAGCTCCTCTCACTTGCATTTGCAGGATCCAGGTATGGGGTCAGGATGAAGTCGCGCACTGCATAGGCACTGTCACCTGCATGGAAGAAAACACAATAGGTGAGTCAATGTCCCCCCCCTCAACTGATGTAGTGGATGTATTGATGTGTGCAATGTATTTACCGAGCAGGTACCCCTCCCCAAACTCTCCAGCACTCAGACGTCTGTGTATTCCACTGTGTCGGAAGATGAAGGAGTCATGTGTACTGCCGGGGTATTTGGCTACGATGTCTGTGATGTGATACTTAGCGTTGCACACAATCTGTATGTTGAGGGAATGGTAGCATTTCCGATTCCTGTAGACATATTCAGTTTCTGCTGGGGGTGTGATGGCCACATGGGTCCCGTCAATGCAGCCGATGACGTGGGGGAAACGTGCAATCTGGTAGAAGTCCAGTATCGTTTGCTGTAATGCCTGTTGGGTGGTGGGGAAGTAAATGTGATGTGAGAGCCTCAGTTGCATTGCATCTAGGAAGGCATGGAAGAAGCGCGAAAGTGCACTCTGTGACACCCCACCAACCTCCGCTATGACCCGTTGAAAACTCCCTGACGCCAGGAGGTGCAGGGAGCACAGGACCTGCACATGTGTGGGAATTGTTTGTGTCCTGCGAGTAGGGTGCTCCAAGTGGGGTTTCAGCTCCTCAATCAGGTCCATTATGGTCTGTGGGTGCAGTCTGTACTTGTCATAGATCTCCTCTTCAGTGTTCTGGAACAGGGTGATGCGCAGCCTGAAGATACGTTCCTGTCTCATTCTCCTGTGTGCAAGGGCCCGAATACGCAGCCTCCTGGCTATCACGTACATTGCAGCCATTGTGGGTGTGTTTGTTGCATTGTGGGCTGGTTTTTGTACCTTGCACCAGTTTACCACCTGCAAGCAATTGGTGTTAATAGCGATTTCTTAATTAGCGAATTTCGTGAAATCGCAATTTGCGATTTTTTCATACATGTGTTTGCGATTTCTTAGCTAGCGATTTCTTGTTAGCGATATTCGCAACGCTAAGGAATCGCAAATTAGGTATTCGCTAGGAAATTCGCTGTTTTCTTGTTTCGCAGCCTAAGAAATCGCTAATTTAGCGATTTCTTATTTTTCAGTTTGGAAGTGTGTCATACATATGAAATAGCGAAAAATCAGTCGCAAACGCTGTTTTTTGCGAATCGCAGCGTTTGCGACTAATTTTTGCTTTCATACATATGCCCCCCAGACTCTGTCCCCTCTGCTTTCAGGTTCCTTCCACCTTCAATCCAGGCTCGGATCTCTTCGGACACTTCTCCTCTAACTCGAGTACTCCAGTGCTCCCGTGGGTGTTGGCCCTAGACACCTCTAAGTCCAAAAGGGTTTGTTTGTAGTCATCATCTAAGTGTCATTAACTTGTAATTTTCCAACCGCGACTTTCCCCATAGAAGTCAACGGCGATTTGTGCCTGTGTTCTAACACTGCACGCGTCCCCCGTGTGTCCCCTACTTCACTACCTTGGGTGGTTCCCTGGGGCCCAAACGCTTCTAAAGGCTCTAGGCCTTGTGTCTAGTTCAGTCATGGTTCTTATACCATTTTATTGGTATATGGTTTGGTACCCCCCCTAGGGCTAAAACGTGTATTTGTGCGTTTACTGTTGAATACTAACTTGTAACTTAAGTACTTCGAACTTCAGCCTCATAAAGAGACTAGAGGGGTGTGTTTTATCTTAAATACATATATTTTGAATATATATCTGTTGTGGTTGTCCTTACATTTGGTCATTCAATACATTATAGACTGGTAAAACAAGCTGCTTTACATTCTTTCAAGACTTATCCGGAAGGCTGCTCTCCATAGCTACCACTAGGATAGCTTTCAATAAAGGTTATCTTTAACCTATCACCATAAGGGGTTGTTTGGACTGGTACAAGGTGCCCACTTTAATTAGAGGACAGCATATACCAGGCCAACTTCTCACATCCAGCCTCACACCGCACTAGCCTCAGACCGTGCCAGCTATAGACCGCACCATCCTCACACCGCTCCAGCCTCACACTGCTCCAACCTCACACTGCTCCAGCCTCGTACTGCACCAGTCTCTCACTGCACTAGCTTCCCACCACACCAGCCTCACACTGCACAAATCTCACACTGCACCAGTCTCACACCACACCAGCCTCACACTGCATCAGTCTCACACTGCACCAGTCTCACACTGCACCAGTCTCACACTGCACCACTCTCACACCACACCAGCCTCACACTGGACAAGTCTCACACTGCACCAGTCTCACACCACACCAGCCTCACACTGGACCAGTCTCACACTGCACCAGTCTCACACCACACCAGCCTCACACTGTGCCAGCCTCACACTGCAGCAGCCTCCCACTGTGCCAGTCTCATGCGAATCCTTGTGCTTGGCCTCAGCACCAGAGCTGTTCAGTGACTGCAGAAAGTCCCTCTTTTCCCCCTCAGAGATCCCAATGAACTGGAGTTTGGCCCATACCCCGAATAGGGGAAGCTGTACATTCCTTCAGGCCCTGCACCTCCAGAGGGAAGAAATGCTTCACAGGTATTGTCACAGAAAGAAATAAGGCAACAAGAGCATGTTCTAAGTTTTTATTGGCTGACACTGAACATGAGAGCAAGGGGTCTGGGCACAGGCAATGCAGGGTGCGCATGCTTGTCTGAATGATGGAAAAGCAGTGAATGATGGAATGGGGGTGCCTGCTGCTGTACCGAGGGTGCCGCCAGTGCAGTGAGGGTGCAGCACATGGAATGTCTGGGGTCCAGGCAGAGTGTGGTATGTGGGTGTCTGCAGTACCTTCAGAGCGGGGCACCTACAGTGCAGAGTACTGGGGACCCGCGGTTTGGTCTGGGTGCCGTACAGGGGGCACCTGGTATCTCTGCTTTATGACCCAAAAGTGCAGAGTTCTGGATTCCTGTGGTGTGGTCAGGGCGCAGTACATGGGGCAGCCGGTATCTCTACTTTACTCCCATAAGTGCAGAGTTCTGGGTCCGTCTGGTGTGGTCAGTACAGGAGTTCTTTGCAATACAGTGAGAGTGGGAGCGTTAGATGTATACAGAACAGTTAGTGTGCACGTGCAAGGTGCGGTATGTGTGCTGTACACAATACTGTGAAGGCACAGCACGTGTGATGTGTGCAGCGGTCTGTGGCATGTGCGATTTCTTATGTATGCTCAGAGTGCGGTGTGAGATGTCACGACTATGGTCGGAGAGCAGCATGTGGGGTGTTAGACGGGTCAGATTGCAGTGTATGAGATGTCAGCACGTGGTGTGTCACCACTAGGGTCATAGTGCACTGTGTGAGAAGTCAGCACTAGGGTCAAAGTGCAGCACTTGGGGTGTCACCACGATAGTCAAAGTGCAGCATTAGGGGTGTCAGCAGGAGGGTCATGGTGTAGCATGTGTGGAGTTTGCAGTAAGTTTATATTGCAGCTCATGGGGTGTCAGCACTAGGGTCAGAGTTCAGGACGCGGGTGTCAACACTAGAGTCAGAGTGCAGGACACGGTGTTGGTACTAGGGTCAGAGTGCAGGACGCAGGTGTCAGCACTAGGGTCAGAGTGCAGGACGCGGGTTTCAGCACTAGGTGCCGCACTGCTCACGCCTGGAACTTCGACCAGGTCTTGATGAGGTTGTAGAAAGTGTTTCCGGGACAATCTGTTGCTGTCACATTGCGGTGACCCTTCAGGGTGTAGGTGGATTTGATGTACCCCTTGGAGACCCCGCAGCTGATGAGGCTCTTCACAGCGTTCTGGGCAGCAGAGTTGGGGTTTTTGCCTAAAATATAAAACAAAGAGAACTGGTGAGTGATCTCTGGAGGGTGCACTGGGGATTTTGCTGATGCTATCTGTGCTATTCTGGTATACGCCATGACCTCCCTGCTTCTACCATCAACTGGTCTCTCTGGCACAGCCGCTTAAAACTGGACAAACATAAGCTTTTTCTGGGAGCAGTGAGGCCTCACAGAAACAAGATCCCACCATAGGGGTCAAGACTGGGGCCTCACAGAAACAAGATCCCATCCTACGAGTTGACACCAAAGCCTCACAGAAACAAGATCCCATCCTACAAGTTAACACCGAAGCCTCACAGAAACAAGACCCCATCATACGCGTTAACACCGAAGCCTCACAGAAACAAGACCCCATCATACGAGTTAACACCGAAGCCTCACAGAATCAAGACCCCATCATACGAGTTAACACCGAAGCCTCACAGAAACAAGACCCCATCATACGCGTTAACACGGAAGCCTCACAGAAACAAGACCCCATCATATGAGTTAACACCAAAGCCTCACAGAAACAAGACCCCATCATACGAGTTAATGCCGAAGCCTCACAGAAACAAGACCCCATCATACGAGTTAACACCGAAGCCTCACAGAAACAAGATCCCATCCTACAAGTTAACACCGAAGCCTCACAGAAACAAGACCCCATCATACGAGTTAACACCGAAGCCTCACAGAAACAAGACCCCATCATACGAGTTAACACCGAAGCCTCACAGAATCAAGACCCCATCATACGAGTTAACACCGAAGCCTCACAGAAACAAGACCCCATCATACGCGTTAACACGGAAGCCTCACAGAAACAAGACCCCATCATATGAGTTAACACCGAAACCTCACAGAAACAAGACCCCATCATACGAGTTAATACCGAAGCCTCACAGAAACAAGACCCCATCATACGAGTTAACACCGAAGCCTCACAGAAACAAGACCCTATCATGCGAGTTAACACGAAGCCTCACAGAAACAAGATCCCATCATACGAGTTAACACCGAAGCCTTACAGAAACAAGACCCCATCATACGAGTTAACACCGAAGCCTCACAGAAACAAGATCCCATCATACGAGTTAGCACCGAAGCCTCACAGAAACAAGATCCCATATTACGAGTTAACACCGAAGTCTCACAGAAACAAGACCCCATCATACGAGTTAACACCGAAGCCTCACAGAAAAAAGATCCCATCATACGAGTTAACACCGAAGCCTCACAGAAACAAGATCCCATCATACGCGTTAACACCGAAGCCTCACAGAAACAAGATCCCATCATACTGGGTTAACGCCAGGGCCTCACAGAAACAAGATCCCATCATACGAGTTAACACCGAAGTCTCACAGAAACAAGATCCCACCATATGGGTTAACACTGGGGCCTCACAGAAACAAGACCCCATCATACGAGTTAACACCGAAGCCTCACAGAATCAAGACCCCATCATACGAGTTAATGCCGAAGCCTCACAGAAACAAGACCCCATCATACGAGTTAACACCGAAGCCTCACAGAAACAAGATCCCATCCTACAAGTTAACACCGAAGCCTCACAGAAACAAGACCCCATCATACGAGTTAACACCGAAGCCTCACAGAAACAAGACCCCATCATACGAGTTAACACCGAAGCCTCACAGAATCAAGACCCCATCATACGAGTTAACACCGAAGCCTCACAGAAACAAGACCCCATCATACGCGTTAACACGGAAGCCTCACAGAAACAAGACCCCATCATATGAGTTAACACCGAAGCCTCACAGAAACAAGACCCCATCATACGAGTTAATACCGAAGCCTCACAGAAACAAGACCCCATCATACGAGTTAACACCGAAGCCTCACAGAAACAAGACCCTATCATGCGAGTTAACACGAAGCCTCACAGAAACAAGATCCCATCATACGAGTTAACACCGAAGCCTTACAGAAACAAGACCCCATCATACGAGTTAACACCGAAGCCTCACAGAAACAAGATCCCATCATACGAGTTAGCACCGAAGCCTCACAGAAACAAGATCCCATATTACGAGTTAACACCGAAGTCTCACAGAAACAAGACCCCATCATACGAGTTAACACCGAAGCCTCACAGAAAAAAGATCCCATCATACGAGTTAACACCGAAGCCTCACAGAAACAAGATCCCATCATACGCGTTAACACCGAAGCCTCACAGAAACAAGATCCCATCATACTGGGTTAACGCCAGGGCCTCACAGAAACAAGATCCCATCATACGAGTTAACACCGAAGTCTCACAGAAACAAGATCCCACCATATGGGTTAACACTGGGGCCTCACAGACACAAGATTCCATCATACGGATTAATACCGGTGCCTCAAACAAACAAGATCCCATTATGAGGGTTAACATCGGAGCCTCACAGAAACAAGATCTCATCATACTGGTTAACACCAGGGACACTTAGAAACAAGATCCCACCCTACAGGTTAACACCAGAGCCTCACTGAAAGAAGATCCCATCATACGAGTTGACACCAAAGCCTCACAGAAACAAGACCTCATTATACGGATTAACACCCGGGCCTCACAGAAACAAGATCCCTCCAGGAGGATTAATACCAAGGCCTCACAGAAACAAGATCCCATCATAGGAGTTAACACCGGGGCCTCAAACAAACAAGATCCCATGATACTGGTTAACATCAGGGCCTTACAAAAACAAAATCGCACCATATGGGTCAACACTGGAGCCTCACATACACAAGATCCCATCATATGGGTTAACACTGGAGCCTCACAGAAACAAGATCCCATTATAGGTGTTAACACTGGGGCCTCACTGAAACAAAATCCCACCATATGGGTTAACACCAGGGCCTCAGATAAACAAGACCCCATCATACAGGCTAATACCGGTGCCTCAAACAAACAAGATCCCACCATACGGGTTAACACCGGGGCTTCAGAGAAACAAGATCCCATCATACGGGTTAACACAAGGGCCACACAGACACAAGATCCTGTCATACGGGCTAACACCGGGGCCTCACACAAACAAGATGCCAACATGAGGGGGACCAGGGCCTCACAGTAACAAGATCCCATCATACGAATTAACCCCAGGCCCTCACAGAAACAATATCCCACCATATGGGTTAACACCAGGGCCTTAAATAAACAAGATCCCATCATGAGGGTTAACATCGGGGCCTCACAGAAACAAGATCCCATCATTTGAGTTAACACCGGGGCCTCACAGAAACAAGATTCCATCATACGGGTCAACACCAGGGCCTCAAATAAACAGGATCTCACCATATAGGTTAACACCGGGGCCTCACAGAAACAAGATCCCACCATATAGGTTAACACCGGGGCCTCACAGAAACAAGATCCCATCATATATGTTAATACCAGGGCCCCACAGAAACAAAATCCCACCATACGGGTTAACACCAGGCCCTCACAGAATCAAGATCCCCCCATGCAGGTTAACAACGGGGCCTCACATAAACAAAATCCCACCATGTGGGTTAACACCCGGGCCTCACAGACACAAAATCCCATCATACGAGTCAACACCGGAGCCTCACAGAAACAAGATCCCATCGTACGGGTTCACACTAGGACCTCACAGAAACAAGATCTCATCATACGAGTTAACACAAGGGCCTCACAGACACAAGATCCCACAATGAGGATTAACACCAGGGCCTCACAGAAACAAGATCCCATCATACGGGTTAACACCAGGGCCTCACAGAAACAAGATCCCATCATACGGGTTAACACCAGGGCCTCACAGAAACAAGATCCCACCCTACAGGTTAACACAAGGATCTCACAGAAACAAGATCCCATCACAGGAGTTAACAAGGGGGCCTCTAACAAACAAGATCCCATCATACGGGTCAACACAAGGACCTCACAGACACAAGATCTGTAGGAGAGAAGGATCTGCTTCACATGGGTACCCCCACTTTTTGCTGGTGTTTCACTGTTTTCTGACCTTAATCTGGCGGTGGCCCTGCTAATCAGGACCCCAGCCTAGCTGCTTCCTCTCCAAAATGTTTTCCATGTACATTAGGTACATTTCTAATTGGATTCTGGAGTGCCTTATAAGCTGCTAGTATATGGTATACTATGTACCTAGGGCATAGGTACCTCAGAGCCTACCAGGGGCTGAAGCATGTATTATGCCACCCCTGGGAAGCACTCCAAAATGACAGCACAGGTCTGCTACTGCAGCCTGGGTATGGTGGTGCTTGCACCCATTACTGTGGTATAGGCTACCTATATCACTACCATTGCATACACATATAAAACCTATAAGTAACTCCTATGGCAGGCCTTAACAATCCTGAAGGCAGAGTGCTTGGTTTTTATGTGAGAGGGTGCCTTTGGAGTACCTCCTCTGATGCTGTTTGTGGTTCAGCCTGACCATATACTCTTAAGTGCATTGTAACCTCGCGGTAAATGCTAACTGGACTGGCTGCACGGAAACATGTCGTGTTTGGTGTCAAACGCTTTGGAATACTACCCCTCCACAAGTTCTGGCAGCGGGGGTAGCATTCCACCCTTCTAGAGAAAGAGACATGTTCACACTGGTCTAACACGGTAAAGAGTTTCTACAGCCCTAGCATCACAAGATGGATGCCACTGCCACAGACACGGGTCTGGCCTCCTGCTGCTGACCGAACTCCGGCAGGGGAGGCCTGGACAATAGGCTTCCTGTCCCAGAGAGGTGTAACCACCTCCCCAGAAAGGTGTATTGGGGTTGGGCGGGAGCACTCTCTGGAGCTTTGAAGTCCTGCACTGGGGTCACACTTGGTGTCCCTGTGCATAGTCCAGTTCAAACCGGTTGCAGGGCCTATCTGCCCCTGCTCTGGCGCGAAACTGGACAAAGGAAATGGGTGTAACCGCCCCTCTTTCCAAACCCTCCCATAGGTGGGTCCCTAGAGTATGTCCAACCCCCAATCTTTGTATAAGTATGGGAATCCAGTCCTTGCGACTTTAGATTACCCTGGACGAAACTCTGCAACATATAACCTGGACCTTTGACATTCTACTTTAACTAGAAGACTGAAGAAATCTCCCTTGGGGTCAAGGAGTGACTCCCCTGCTTGGCAGGCACCAAAGGAGCAACTGTCCGGTCTGCATTGCTGAAGCTCCCGCCAGACGCTAAAGTCTTTGCATCACCAGAGGTGGATTTCCAGACTTCCCCCGAGGCTAGCCTGACTCCACAGCAAGGCTTAGGTGACGTGGACCCGTGACACCTGGACACCATGATCTTTTGCTGATCCATCATCTTCCTGGTCTTCCTCGAAGTTGTGCTTTGGGCTCCGAGTAGCCCCAGCCTTGAGCACCTCCTGCACTGAAGATTGCTGGCCTCCACTCCATGAGTGATCCGTGGGCCAGTTTCCAGTGCAACCGCTCGACGCTCCTTGGCGATCGCTAGCCCGTTGGCTAGCAGGTCCCCACGAAGGCAACTCCTCTTCTGATTGGGCTCTCCTGGTTGCTCCAGGCGTGCCCCAACTTACCCTTGCTGGATGAGTCCCCCAGACCTTGCTGGTCTGCACCGACGTCCTTTCTCTGGTTCCAAGTGACTTGCTGTTGCCAAGGCTTGTTGGGTCCAATCTGATTGCCGACACCGCAGCACTCGACAGACTTCGTGGGACAGCTTGAATCCAGCTCCTGGTTGTCGTCGACACCTCCTGGACCTCGTGGCTGAAGAGTCAAGACACCTGTCAACTCACCTGAAGCACTCGACATCGGTGGGCATTGGACTATCATGCCCTTGGTGACCCAGACTCTGTCCCCTCTGCTTTCAGGTTCCTTCCATCCTAGATCCAGGCTTGGATCTCTCCAGACACTTCTTCTCTTCACGGCAGCAGCACTTCCTGAGCAGGTTCCATTGAAAACAGCGACGCGACCCGACACCATTTGACACCTATGCACCTGGTTTCCCTGGGTGAGGTAACTCGAGTACTCCGGTGCTCCCGTGGGTGTTGGCCTTAGACACCTCTAAGTCCAAAAGGGTTTGCTTGTAGTCGTCCTGTGAGTGTCCTTAAACTCTTCATTTCCAACCGCGACTTTCCCCATAGAAGTTAACGGCAATTTGCGGCTGTGTTCTCACACTGCACGCGACCCCCGTGGGTCCCCTGTGTCACTACCTTGGGTGGTTCCTTGTGGTCCAAGCACTTCTACAGGCTCTAGGCCTTGTGTCTAGCTCAGTGATGGTTCTTATACCACTTTATTGGTACATGGTTTGGTATGCCCCTAGGGTCCAAACGTGTATTTGTGCTTTTACTGTTGAATACTGACTTGTAACTTAAGTACTACGAACTCCAGCCTCATAAACAGACTAGAGGGGTGTGTTTTATCTTAAATACATATATTTTAAATATATACCTGGTGTGGTTGTTGTTTCATTTGGTCATTCAAGAGATTATAGACTGGTAAAACAAGCTGCTTTACATTTCTTCAAGACTTAGCCTGAAGGCTGCTCTCCATAGCTACCACTAGAATAGCTTTCAATAAAGGTTGTCTTTAACCTATCACCATAAGGGGTTGTTTGGACTGATACAAGGTGCCCACTATAAGTAGTGGACAGCATATATCAGGCCAACTACTCGCTTTGGTGGCAGCGTGAGGGATTTCAGCTTGCTATTGTTTTACCAGATAATCTAAATTGAATTGATCAACAGAAAACCACTAAAGGTACCTTAGGTACCTATAATATCAGGTTTAGTATACAGTAAGTTCTACTGAACTTAGAGTTGTGTGTTAATGGATAGCACACCCTTTCTACAACTCAAGAGAATTTAGTAGGCCACACTAGTGTAGGTAGTGCAATACACCACACTAGTAATGTCTAATCAGCCAGGAACCAGTGGGTCCCTGCCAGAAGCCAGTGGGCTTCTCCCCTATAAATATGAGGATCTCTCCTTTGCACAGCTTAGGGCCTTATGTTCCATTAGGAAGCTGAAGACAGGCAGAAGCCCAACCACCCAGCATCTCTTAAAGATACTCAGGCTGGATGATCTCTCAGGGCCTAGTGGGCCTTAAGGGGTAGGCAGAGTGGGTGGGGCAGCAGTTGAGCGTGGGCCTAGGGGTGGAAACTCCCCTGACCCCACCTCTACTGCTGACCAGACTGATGACAATGATCAGGATCTGGTGAACCCAGCTCCCCTGGATGAGGATGAGGAGGATGGCAACAATGCTCCCCTCTTTGTCCCTCCAGGAAGAGTTGAAAACAGGGTTTCAAGGGATAGATCTCTCTCAAGGGAGTCTGTCCAGTTTACCTCTTCTGTAGGGACCTCTAGTTCTTCTCACAGAGGGAGGGAAACCTCCCAGGAGAGGAGAGAGAGACTGCTGAAGTATGAGCAAGATAAGTTCAGCCTCGGAAAGCAGCAGATGCCCCTAGATAGGGAAGCCCTAGAGCTCTACAGAGCTAGCAAAAAGGAGGGACTAGAGTTCCTTGGTGCCAGCAATTTCCCTAGAGATAGGGAGAAGTCTTATGACCATAGAAACCTAAGTAAGATTGTCCCTCTCTACCAGAGTGGGGATGGCATCCACAAATGGATAACTGCCTTGGAGAGGGCCAGTAAAGTACAGAAGGCCCCCCAAGGGCAGTGGGCAGCAATCTTATGGCTCTCCTTTGCAGGCAAAGGTAGAGATAAGCTCCTCACTGTAAGAGAAGAGGATGCAGATGATTACCAGGTCATGAAAATTGCACTGATAGATGGGTTTGGCCTAACCACTGAACAATACAGGTTAAAGTTCAGGGATACCCAAAAGGCACAAAATCAAGACTGGGTGGACTTTGTTGACTGTGCTGCTAAGGCTCTGGAAGGTTAGTTATTGGGCAGTAAAGTTTGTGACTTCATAGGATTGTACAATCTGATAATGAGGGAGCAGATTCTTAATAACTGTCAAAATCAGCTGTTGCACCAGTACCTGGTAGACTCTGATCCTACCTCTCCCCAAGAATTGGGAAAGAAGGCAGACAAATGGGTCAGAACCAGGTTGAGGCAGAAGGTACAGAACCAAGGTGGTGACCCAAAGAAGCAAGATTCTAAGAACTCTGACAAGGGTGGGGACAAGGGTAAAGACCAGAAGTCTTCTCAAGGGCCCCCAAAATCTTCTTCAGGTGGGGATTCACAGTCTAACAAAGGGAAAGTCCAAAATAAACCATGGTGCAAAGTCTGTAAGCAAAAGACACACTGGACCAGTGATGCACCAAGTCCAAAGAGAATACTCCAGCCCCCACCAATGCCCCTAAGGCACCTGCTCCCCCTAGTGCAGTTACAATTGGTGGTGGGAATACACAAGCCAAGGGTATGGTAGGGGTGACCCTGGGTACTGAGTTGGGCTCTGGCCTAGTCAGAGAATCCACTCAGGCTAGGCTGTTTTTGTCTGGGATGGGGGCATGGATATGACCCCCTCTGGGAGTCCCAGTAACTTGGGCAAGTACAGGCAACAGCCTTTAATCAATGGAGTACAGGATTTGGCATTCAGGGACACAGGAGCAAGTGTCACTATTGTGACAAAAGATCTTGTGGATCCTGGGCAGATTATACTTGGTGAAATGTACCAAGTGAGCAATGCTAGCAATGTCTGGACAGACCATTCTCTGGCAGTTGTTAACTTCTCCTGTGGAGGGGTAACTGGCCTGAAGAAGGTTGTGGTGAGTACAGACCTACCAGTCGAATGCTTGCTTGGCAATGATCTAGAGACTTCAGCTTGGGCAGAAGTAGAGCTCAGGACTCATGCAGAAATGCTGGGCATCCCTGCAGATGTGTTTGCTGTGACCAGGTCACAGGCCAAAATGTCTGAAACTGAACAGGCCTTGGATTCTGGAATAATGGACCAAGTGCCATCCAAGAGGAGGAGCAGAAGGGTTAAGGCAGAGCCTTCCCCCCTGACTCAGAAGGAGGATCAGTATCTTGAGGGAGATGATCACAGTCCTGAAGAAAGAACTGTCCCAGAGGAGCTTAAGCCTGCTCAGGGTGAGTTCTTGGGGACAGGAGGCCCTTCCAGGGCAGATCTGAGCCAGGAGCAGCAGAGCTGCCCCTCTCTTGAACCCCTCAGACAGTAAGCTGCTGCTGAGTCTGCTGGGAGTGCTAGTGGTACCCATAGGTGTATTGGGATGATGGAATCCTGTACTCAGAGTGTAGAGATCCCAAGCCTGGTGCCACCAGGAGGTTGTTTATATCTCTGAAGTTCAGGGGCTTCCTATTGACCCTAGCCCATGATATCCCTTTAGCAGGTCACCTGGCCAGAACAAGACTTGGGACAGACTGGTCCCTCACTTTCACTGACCCCACATGTCTGAAGACACCAAGGAGTTTTGTCGCTCCTGTGTAACCTGCTAAGCCAGTGGCAAAGCAGGTGGCACTACAAAGGCCCCCCTGATACCACTACCTGTGGTGGGGGTGCCCTTTGAAAGGGTAGGGATTGACATTGTTGGTCCCATGGATCCCCAAACAGCATCTGGGCACAGGTTTATCCTGGTGGTAGTGGATCATGCCACCAGGTACCCAGACGCTATACCCCTTAGGACCACTACAGCACCTGTGTTAGAAAGGGCCCTGTTGGGAGTTTTCTCAAGAGTGGGTTTTCCTAAGGAGGTGGGATCAGACAGAGGTACCAACTTCATGTCTGGATACGTAAGGCAATGTGGAAGGAGTGTGGAGTGACTCCCAAATTCACCACACCCTATTACCCACAATGCAATGGTTTAGTTGAAAGGTTCAACAAAAACTTAAAGGGCATGATTAAAGGACTCCCAGAGAAGCTTAGGCGTAGATGGGACATTATCTTGCCCTGACTTTTGTTTGCATACAGGGAGGTGCCACAAAAAGGGGTTGGCTACAGCCTCTTTGAATTTTTGTTTGGCCACCCTATCAGTGGTCCATTGTGTTTGGTGAAGGAAGGATGGGACTTACCTCTCAAGCCCCCAAAGCAAGACATTGTGGACTATGTACTTGGTCTCTGCTCCAGGATGGCTGAGTACGTGAAAAAGGCAACTAAAAACCTTGAGGCTATCCAGGAACTGCAAAAAACCTGGCATGACCAAAAGGCTGTACTGACTGTTTACCAGAACAGCCCCATACAAGTTATCGGCAATTCGCGGCTGTGTCCCACACTGCACGTGTCCCCTGTGTCACTAGCTTGGGTGGTTCCTTGTGGTCCAAGCACTTCTTCAGGCTCTAGGCCTTGTGTCTAGCTCAGTCGTGGTTCTTATACCACTTTATTGGTATATGGTTTGGTACGCCCCTAGGGCCCAAACGTGTATTTGTGCTAATATTGTTGATTACTGACTTGTAACTCAAGTACTTCGAGCTCCAGCCTCATAAAGAGACTAGAGGGGTGTGTTTTATCTTAAATACATATATTTTAAATGTATACCTGGTGTGGTTGTCCTTTCATTTGATCATTCAAGAGATTATAGACTGGTAAAACAAGCTGCTTTACATTCCGTTAAGACTTAGCCTGAAGGCTGCTCTCCATAGCTACCACTAGGATAGCTTTCAATAAAGGTTTTCTTTAACCAATTCACCATAAGGGGTTGATTGGACTGATACAAGGTGCCCACTAGAACTAGTGGACAGCATATATCAGGCCAACTTCTCACAAGATCCAATCATGCGGGTTAACACCAGGGCCTCACAGAAACAATATCCCATCGTACGGGTTAACAATAGGGTCTCACAGAAACAAGATCCCATCATACAGATTAACACCAGGGCCTCACAGACACAAGATCCCACCATGAGGATAACACCAGGGCCTCACAGAAACAAGATCCCACCCTACAGGTTAACACCAGAGCCTCATAGAAACAAGATCCCATCATACAGGTCAACACAAGGATCTCACAGAAACAAGATCCCATCACAGGAGTTAACAAAGGGGCCTCTAACAAACAAGATCCCATCATATGGGTCAACACAAGGGCCTCAAAGACACAAGATCACATCAGATGGGTTAACACCGGGGCCTCAAACAAACAAGATCTCATCCTGAGGGTAAACACCGCAGCCTCACAGAAACAAGATCCCATGATACTGGGTTAACACAGTGTCCTCACAGAAACAACATAATACCATATGGGTTAACACCGGGGCCTCACAGAAACAAGATCCCATCGTACGGGTTAACAATAGGGCCTCACAGAAATAAGATCTCATCATACAGGTTAACACAAGGGCCTCACAGAAACAAGATCCCATCGTACGGGTTAACAATAGGGCCTCACAGAAATAAGATCTCATCATACAGGTTAACACAAGGGCCTCACAGGAACAAGATCCCATCATACAGATTAACACCAGGGCCTAACAGAAACAAGATCCCACCCTAAAGGTTAACACCGGAGCCTCACAGAAACAAGATCCCATCATACGAGTCAACACAAGGATCTCACAGAAACAAGATCCCATCACAGGAGTTAACAAGGGGGCCTCTAACAAACAAGATCCCATCATATGGGTCAACACAAGGGCCTCACAGACACAAGATCCCATCATATGGGTTAACACCGGGGCCTCAAACAAACAAGATCCCATCCTGAGGGTAAACACCGCAGCCTCACAGAAACAAGATCCAATCATGCGGGTTAACACCGGGCCTCACAGAAACAAGATCTTACCATGAGTATTAACACCGAAGCCTCACAGAAACACGATCCCACCATACGGGTTAACACGAAGCCTCACAGAAACAAGATCCAATCACTTGGGTTTAAAGCAGTGCACATGAAGAGAGAGACACTGATCCTTCCCCGGCTTCATGCAGTGCACATGTTGAGAGACCCTGATAGTTCTCCCACTCCTGCCAGTGCACATAAAGAGCGAGACCCTGACCCTTCCCCGCCTCCAATCAGTGCATATGAAGAGAGAGACCCTGGTCTTCTCCACCTCCAGGCACTGCACATGACAAGAGACACCCTGATTCTTCCCCATCCTCCAGGCAGTGCACATAAAGAGAGACAGAGACCCTGATCCTTCCCCGCCTCCATGCAGCGCACATGAAGAGAGACCCTGATAGTTCTCCCACTCCTGCCAGTGCACATAAAGAGCGAGACCCTGACCCTTCCCCGCCTCCAATCAGTGCATATGAAGAGAGAGACCCTGGTCTTCTCCACCTCCAGGCACTGCACATGACAAGAGACACCCTGATTCTTCCCCATCCTCCAGGCAGTGCACATAAAGAGAGACAGAGACCCTGATCCTTCCCCGCCTCCATGCAGCGCACATGAAGAGAGACCCTGATAGTTCTCCCACTCCTGCCAGTGCACATAAAGAGCGAGACCCTGACCCTTCCCCGCCTCCAATCAGTGCATATGAAGAGAGAGACCCTGGTCTTCTCCACCTCCAGGCACTGCACATGACAAGAGACACCCTGATTCTTCCCCATCCTCCAGGCAGTGCACATAAAGAGAGACAGAGACCCTGATCCTTCCCCGCCTCCATGCAGCGCACATGAAGAGAGACCCTGATCATACTCCGCCTCCATGCAGCGCACATGAAGAGAGAGACCCTGATCCTTCCCGCCTCCAGGCAGTGTATATGAAGAGAGAGACACTGGTCCTTCCCCGCCTCCATTCAGTGCACATGAAGAGAGAGACCCTGATCCTTCCCTGCCTCCAGGCGGTGTATATGAAGAGAGAGACACTGGTCCTTCCCCACCTTCAGGCAGTGCACATGAAGAGAGAGACAATGGTCCTTCCCCACGTCCAGGCACCACACATGAAGAGAGTGACCCCGATCCTTCCCCGCCTCCATGCAGTGCACATGAAGAGAGAGACCCTGATCATTACCCTCCTCCAGGCACTGTATATAAAGAGAGAGACACTGGTCCTTCCCCACCTCCAGGCAGTGCACATGAAGAGAGAGACACTGTTCCTTTCCCACATCCAGGCAGTGCACATGAAGAGCCCGACCCCGATCCTTCCCCGCCTCCATGCAGCGCACATGAAGAGAGAGACCCTAATCATTTCCCTCCTCCAGGCAGTGCACATAAAGAGAGAGACACTGGTCCTTTCCCGCCTCCAGGCAGTGAACATGAAGAGAGAGACACTGGTCCTTCCCCGCCTCTAGGCAGTGCACATGAAGAGACCTTGATCCTTCCTCTCCTCCAGGCAGTGCATATGAAGAGAGAGACCCTGATCCTTCCCCACCTTCAGGCAGTGCACATGAAGAGAGAGACCCTGATCCTTCCCCACCTCCTGGCAGTGCACACGAAGTGCGAAACCCTGACCCTCCCCCGCCTCCAGGCAGTGCACATGAAGAGAGAGACCCTGATCCTTCCTGTAGGAGAGTAGGATCTGCTTCACATGAGTACCCCCACTTTTTGCTGGTGTTTCACTGTTTTTCGACCTTAGTCTGGCTGTGGCCCTGCTAATCAGGACCCCTGCCTAGCTGCTTCCTCTCTAAAATGTTTTCCATGTACATTAGGTAGATTTCTAATTGGATTCTGGAGTGCCGTATAAGCCCCTAGTATATAGTATACTATGTACCTAGAGCACTCCAAAATGACACCACCGGTCTGCTACTGCAGCCTGGGTAAGGTGGTGCTTGCACCCCTTACTGTGGTATAGGCTACCTATATCACTATCATTGCACACACATATAAAACCTATAAGCCACTCCAGGCCTTAAAAATCCTGAGGGCAGAGTGCTTGGTTTTTATGTGAGAGGGTGCCCCTGCATGAGCAGAGCCCCTCTGCAGCGTTCGGAGTACCTCCTCTAATGCTGTTTGTGGTGCAGCCTGACCATATACTCTTAAGTGCATTATAACCTCGCTGTAAATGCTAACTTTGGACTGGCTGCACGGAAACATGTCGTGTTTGGTGTCAAACGCTTTGGAATACTACCCCCCCCCCCCTGCCAGTCCTGGCGGTGGGGGTAGAATTCCACCCTTTTAGAGGGAGAGACATGTTCACACTGGTCTAACCCGGTAAAGACTTTCTACAGCCCTGGCATCACAAAATGGATGCCACTGCCACAGACACGGGTCTGGCCTCCTGCTGCTGACCGAAACTCTGGCAGGGGAGGCCTGGACAATTGGTTTCCTGTCCCAGGGAGGTGTAACGACCTCCCCAGACAGGCAGATGTGTATTGGGGCTGGGCGGGAGCACTCTCTAGTGCTTTGAAGTCCTGCACTTGGGGCACACTTGGTGTCCCTGTGCATAGTCCAGTTCAAACCGGTTGCAGGGGCTACCTGCCCCTGCTCTGGCACCAAACTGGACAAAGAAAATGGGTGTAACCACCCCTCTTTCCAAACCCTCCCATAGGTGGGTCCCTAGAGTATGTCCAACCCCCAATCTTTGTATAAGTATGGAAATCCAGTCCTTGCGACTTTAGATTACCCTGGATGAAACTCTGCAACATATATCCTGGACCTTCAATGTTCTACTTTAACTAGAAGACTGAAGAAATCTCCCTTGGGGTCAAGGAGTGACTCCACTGCTTGGCAAGCACCAAAGAAGCAACTGTCTGGTCTGCAATTCTGAAGCTCCTGCTGGACGCCGAAGTCTCTGCATCCCCAGAGCTGGATTTCCAGACTTCCCCGAGGCTACCCTGAGTCCACAGCAAAGCTGAGGCCCGTGGCTATCGTGGGTGATGTGGAACCGTGACCCCTGGACACAGTGATCTTTTGCTGATCCATCATCTTCCTGGTCCTCCTTGAAGTTGTGCTTTGGGCTCCTAGTAGCCCCAGCTTTGAGCACCTCCTGTACCGAAGATTGCTGGCCTCCACTCCACGAGTGACCCGTGGGCCAATTTCCAGTGCGACCGCTCAAGGCTCCTTCACGATCGCTAGCCCGTTGGCTAGTAGGTCCCCACAAAGGTAACTCCTCTTCTGATTGGGGTTTCCTGGTTGCTCCAGACGTGCCCCGACTTACCCTCACTGAGTGAGTCCCCCAGACCTTGCTGGTCTGCACCGATGTCCTTTCTCTGTTTCCAAGTGACTTGCCGTTGCCAAGGCTTGTTGGGTCCAATATGGTCGCCGACACCGCAGCACTCGACAGACTTCATGGAACAGCTCGATTTCAGCTCCTGGTTGTCGTTGACACCTCCTGGACCTCGTGGCTGAAGAGTCAAGACACCCGTCAACTCACCTGAAGCACCCGACATCTGTGGGCATTGGACTATCATGCCCTGTGGAAGAGGTGTGGCGCAGCGGCCAGGGTGCCTGACTCCGGACTACGGGGTTCACGGTTCGATTGCCGGTGACAGGTTAGCCCAGCACCATGTGACTCTGGGCGATAGCTTGCTTAATCTTCCCGAGGGCCCCCAGCGCTGGGACAGCACTTCAGAGGTAGCTGTGCGCTTTACAAATACTGGTATTTCATTTCATTTCACTGGTAAGTGACCCAGACTCTGTCCCCTCTGCTTTCAGGTTCCTTCCATCCTCGATCTGGGCTTGGATCACTTCAGACACTTCTCCTCTCCACGGCAGCAAGACTTCCTGAGGAGCTTCCATTGAAAACAGCGACGCAACCCAACACCATTTGACACCTATGCACCCGGCTTCCCGGGTGAGGTAACTCGAGTACTCCGGTGCTCCCATGGGTGTTGGCCCTAGACACCTCTAAATCCAAAAGGGTTTGCTCGTAGTCATCCTCTAAGTGTCCTTAAACTCTTAATTTCCATCTGCGACTTTCCCCATAGAAGTTAACGGCGATTCGCGGCTGTGTTCTCACACTGCACGCGTCCCCCGTGGGTCCTCTGTGTCACTACCTTGGGTGGTTCCTTGTGGTCCAAGCACTTCTACAGGCTATAGGCCTTGTGTCTAGTTCAGTCGTGGTTCTTATACCACTTTATTGGTATATGGTTTGGTAAGCCCCTAGGGCCCAAACGTGTATTTGTGCTTTTACTGTTGAATACTGACTTGTAACTTAAGTACTTCGAACTCCAGCCTCATAAAGAGACTAGAAGGGTGTGTTTTATCTTAAATACATATATTTTAAATATATACTTGGTGTGGTTGTCCTTTCATTTGGTCATTCAAGAGATTATAGACTGGTAAAACAAGCTGCTTTGCATTCCTTCAAGACTTCGCCTGAAGGCTGCTCTCCGTAGCTACCGCTAGGATAGCTTTCAATAAACGTTGTCTTTAACCTATCACCATAAGGGGTTGTTTGGACTGATACAGGGTGCCCACTATAACTAGTGGACAGCATATATCAGGCCAACATCTCACACTTCCCCACCTTTAAGCAGTGCACATGAAGAGTGAGACCCTGACACTTCCCCGCCTCCAATCAGTGCATATGAAGAGTGTTAGAATTGGGAATCTCTGGTTGACACAGGTAGGGACCTGGGTCAAGCAGGGATCCTCTCTTCCAGTCAGGGTAAGGGGTTACACTCCAACAATAACCCCGGCTCACCCTCTAGGTAGCTTGGCGCGAGCAGACAAGGCTTATCTCAGGGCGCAATGGTTAAGCATTTGTGACCACATACAGTGATTCAATGATACCCCCACAAATGGACTCCACACTGGTTTTATCAAAAATAATTACTTTAAATAGAGGTAGACTTAGCACAAGACCCAATAACGATAAACGGGCCCACAATACAATTTGTAATAAGCAGTTCTTGGTTTTAAGCATATTTCATTAGTTCTGTGCGGTTCGTACGGGCTGGAAAGAAACTTACGAGGGGGCTCACAAGCGTTTGCAGATGCTCCGGGCGAAGCATACTCCTACGGTGCTTACGGATGGGGCTCACAGACGCCCCCGATGCTCCGGTGCGAAGCGTACCCCTGCGGTGTTCACGAGCGGGGCTCACACACGCTACAGGTGCTCCGGTGCGGAGCGTACACCATACGGTGCGAAGCGGACACAGTACCTTTATCTTTAGAAGTTCGTCACGGACGATGCGTTGAATCCCAGCGCGTTGTACGGTGCGATGTCCTCCTCTTGCGGTGCGAGCTACGGCTCGTAGGGGGCCTCAGTCACGATGCTCAAGGGGTCGGTGTGAAAGTACGGTGCGCTGGCTCTTCGTTACGAGCCGTACCTTGAAAGCGGCACCTTTTCTCTCAGCGCGGTGTGAAGCAGGCAGTACACTCCAGTGGGGAGCCACGTACCAACCACTCTACGTGCCGCAACCTGCCCACAACAGGGGTAGAGGGGGCACGCTGAGCAGTAAGATGCGGAGAGGGGGCAACAAAGGGCATCACAACGTCCTTCCTTCACGTTGCGAGCTACGGCTCGTAATGGGCCTTAGTCGCGTTGTTTGGGCCGGACAGCGGGGCACAGGCTTGCCAGTGTACGCGCCGATTTGGGAGGCGCACACTTCTCTCGGCGTCAGCTTCACAGCGAGAACAGCGGCTCTCAAGGGGGTGAAGTCCACTAGTCCTGGGACTTCGTTCAGGGGGCAAGCTCAAGCACAAGCCCTTGGAGATCTTAAACAGCACAAGTTGAAGCAAAGTTTATCAGCAATCTTTCTCCTCTCCTTCAGCAGCAAGGCAACCACTGCAGGCCAATCCCCCAGGTCAGGGACAGTACTCCTCCTACAGCTTTCCCGGTTCCTTCCCCTCATGCAGAGGTTCGTCTTGTAGCAGGATCTAATTTCTTAGGAGCAGGGCTCCTACTTTTATACTACATTTCTTTTGTTCTTGCAGGCCAGGGGGGCCCTTGCCTAGTTCGGTCCGGTTTCTGAGCACTTTGTTGACATGATGCAGGCTTCTGCTTTCAGTGTGCAGGGCAGAGACATCAGAAGCTCCACAGGGGGTGGAGCCAGCATTGTGGTGGCAGAGCACAGCCCTATTCAAAGTCCAGGTGCACTCCTCCCACCCATCCTGGTGTAATCTTCCTATTCACCACCTGGCTGCCCAGTCTGTCTCCTGGAATTCCCCAGCACTGTCACTCACACAAACCAGACAGCAGATACACATCAGCGCAGAGAACATTAAAATAAATTTTGCTAAAAGATGTATTTTATTATTCTGAATTCAGGCATACTAAACTCGATTTTCTACCATGTTCCCTGGGTCTGTTAGGATCATAGGATGTAACAATTCTAACAGCCCATTCTGGCCTATGAGAACAGGTAGCCTTACAATAGTGAAAAACGAAAATGGCTGTAATTCACTATTAGGACATGCCACACACCTCAGGGCATGTCCTACCTTATGCTTACAATGCACCCTGCCCTTGGGCCTACCAAAGGGGTGACTAATAGGAAGTTAAGGGAAGATTTAGGGACTGGCAAGTGGGTGCACTTGCCCAGTCAGCATGACAGTACCAGACTGCACGCAGGTTCTGCAATGGCAGACCTTAGACACATTTTACTGGGCCGCTTCTGTGGGTGGCACAACCAGTGCTGCAAGCCCACCAGCAGCATTTGTATTTACAAGCCGTGGGCACTCCTGGTGCACTTTACTGGGGCCTGACAGTAAACCAAATAAGCCAATCATGGAATCCAATCAACATATACATTTTATATAGGGAGCACTTGCACTGTGGCACTGGTTGGCAGTGGCACAGTGCTCTGAGCAGCCAACACCAGCAAAACACATGAGGCACAGCGATAAAAAAAGTGGAAGGGAGACTCACGCCAAGGTGCCAGGTCTAACAGAGAGTGTGACCCTGGCCCTTCCACACCTACAGGCAGTGAACACGAAGAGAGAGACCCTGACCCTTTCCCGCTTCCAGGAGTGCACATGAAGAGGGAGACCCTGATCCTTCCCGGCCCACAGGCAGTGCACATGAAGAGAGAGGCCATGATCATTCCCCACCTCCATGCAGCACACATGAAGAGAGAGACCCTGATCATTCCCCACCTGAATTTAGCGCACATGAAGAGAGAGACCCTGAACCTTCCCTTCCTCCAGGCAGTGTATATGAAGAGAGAGACCCTGATCCTTCCTCACCTGCAGGAGGTGTATATGAAGAGAGAGAGACTGATAATTTCCCTCCTCCTGGCAGTGCACATGAAAAGAGAGACACTGATCCTTTCCCTCCTCCAGGCAGTGCACATGAAAAGAGAGACACTGATCCTTTCCCGCCTCCAGGCAGTGCACATGAAGAGGGAGACCCTGACCATTTCCCGCCTCCAGGCAGTGCACATGAAGAGGGAGACCCTGATCCTTCCTGGCCTACAGACAGTGCACATGAAGAGGGAGACCCTGATCATTCCCCACCAGCATACAGCGCACATGAAGAGAGAGACCCTGATCCTTCCTAGCCTACAGGCAGTGCACATGGAGAGAGAGACCCTGATTTTTCCCGCCTCCAGGCAGTGCACATGAAGAGAGAGACCCTGATCCTTCCCGGCCTACAGACAGTGCACATGAAGAGAGAGACCCTGATCCTTCCCGGCCTACAGGCAGTGCACATGGAGAGAGAGACCCTGATTTTTCCCGCCTCCAGGCAGTGCACATGAAGAGAGAGACACTGGTCCGTCCCCACCTCCAGGCAGCGCACATGAAGAGGGAGACCCTGACCATTTCCCGCCTCCAGGCAGCGCCCATGAAGAGAGAGACCATGATCCTTCCCCACCTCCAGGCGGCTCACATGAAGAGAGAGACCATGATCCTTCCCCACCTCCAGGCGGCTCACATGAAGAGAGAGACCATGATCCTTCCCCACCTTCATGCAGCGCATATGAAGAAAGAAACTTACTTGTGAAAGAGCCCATGACACTGATTCCAATGGAGTTAGAATTGTAGTTCGGAGCATGCGCACCAACCGTGGTCCAGCCGCGCCCTTCATACACTCGGCCGTCCTCACCGACGAGAAAGCTGCGAACAAAGCAGAGAAGGAGAACTTTAACGTCTATATCCTCAGGACCTTAGCCAACCGAGCAAGGAAATCCTATGATGGTCGTAGTCTGCACTGTCCGCACAGTGTGCCTGTGACCCCCTTACTCCAGCCCTTGAGCCTTGAAGGCTGAGCTTCTCCTCACCATACTGTGGGGCAGATCTACGAAGAAGTGCCGCAGCGTGGCACCGCTAGCCCTTTGGCTGAGCCACGCTGCGGCACTTTCGAAGCACAGAGATGCAACATATTTACAAGAATATTGTGCATCTCTGTGCTTCCCCCTGTGCTGGCGCACAAACTGCAGCCATGCGCTGGCGCAGGCACCCTTGCATCATGATGCAAAGATGCCTGCATTGTGGTGAGATTGTTTTTGTGCAGGAAGGGGCACCTTCCTGCAGAAAAACAATCACTACTGGAATTTTCCTCTTTCAATGCGTGCTGTAGAATGCAGCACGCATTGAAAGAGGAAAAAATGAGGAGAAATGAAAACATTTCTCCTCGTTGGGCCTTGCTACGCCACCTCTAGGGTGGCGTAGCATTCCCACGCATCTCCAGATTTACAATTTCTCGTAAATCTGGAGATGTGTATTGATTCATGGGTGTTGCGTGGGAAAATCCACAGCAACACACATGGAACGCCCCTTCAACGCAAAGTGCTGCGTGTGAAGGGGCCGTATTTACAAGGATAGGAAAAGTCATGCAGGGTGGCTTTTCCCGTCCTTGTAAATATGGAGGAGCCCCCTGCTCCACCAGTACGTGACGAAAAATGACGTACTGGTGGCGCAGGGGGCTTGTAAATCTGCCCCACAGCTTTCCTTCCTGAACTCTTGCCTCACCCTGCTTCTTCATCAATGGATCTTTCCTCTGTTCTGCTCTCTTGTAACTCACCTCGCTCTTCGATGACAGGCCTAACGTAGCCTGTCCGCTGTGTGTTCTGTTTCCCTTCTTATTTGTCATGCAGATGCAATGAGCACGTATGTGATTGACCGTGACTACTGTGTTCTGCCAGGTCAGTTTATGTGTGCATGGATCATTCCTCTGTGGCTCTTCACTGTAGCTGTAACACACACTGCTTCTCTTGTCTGCATCTGTGACACTTGGCTCTCCTTGCCACTGGTGGTATCACCCCATGGGCCTTTTACTTGTACATGTGTCTCCTTGGGCTCCCCTTGTTTCTGGTGATATCACCCCATGTCTCTGCTTCTTGTATGTGTGTCTCCTTAGACTCCCCTTGCCTCTGGTGGTTTCACACCATGGCTTGCCTTCCTTCTACGTGTGTCTCCTTAGGCACCCCTTGCCTCTGGTGGTTTCACCCCATGCCTCTCCTTCCTTGTAGGTGTGTCTCCTTAGGCACCCCTTGCCTCTGGTGGTTTAACCCCATGGCTCTCTTACTTGTACGTGTGTCTCCTTAGGCACTCCTTGACTCTAATGGTATCACCCCATGCCTCACCTTCCTTGTACGTGTATCTCCTTAGCCTCCCCTTGCCTCTAATGGTATAACCCCATGCTTCTGTTTCCTTGTACGTGTGTCTCCTTAGGCTTTACTTGCCTCTGGTGGTATCACCCCATTGCTCTCTTACTTGTACGTGTCTTCCTAGGCTCCCCTGGCCTCTAATGGTATCACCCCATGCCTCTCCTTCCTTCTACGGGGGTCTCCCCTTGCCTCTGGTGGTATCACCCCATGTCTCTCTCACTTGTTGGTGTGTTTCATTGGGCTCCCTTTGCCTCCGGTGGAATCACCCTATGTCTCTCTTGTACGTGTGTCTCCTTGGGCTCCTCTTACCTCTGGTGGTATCACCCCATGTCTCTGCTTCTTGTACGTGTGTCTCCATGGGCACCCCTTGCCTCTGGTGGTATCACCCCATGTCTCTGGTTCCTTGTATGTATGTCTCCTTGGGCACCCCTTGCCTCTGGTGGTATCAGCCCATGTCTCTCCTTCCTTGTGCGTGTGTCTCCTTAGGTACCCCTTGCCTATGGTGGTATCACCCCACGTCTCTCATTCCTTGTGAGTGTGTCTCCTTGGGCTCCCCTTGCCTCTGGTGGTATCACCCCATGTCTCCTTCCTTGTGCGTGTGTCTCCTTGGGCTCCCCATGCCTCTGGTGGTATCACCCCATGACTCTCCTTCCTTGTGCATGTGTCTCCTTGGGCTCCTCTTGCCTCTGGTGGTATCACCCCATGTCTCTCCTTCCTTGTAGGTGTGTCTCCTTGGGCTTCCCTTGCCTCTGGTTGTATCACCCCATGTCTCTCCTTCCTTGTACGCGTGTCTCCTTGGCACCCTTTACCTCTGGTGGTATCACCCCATGTCTCTCCTTCTTTGTATGTATGCCTCCTTGGCACCCCTTGCCTCTGGTGGTATCACCCCATGTTTCTCCTTCCTTCTGTGTGTGTCTCCTTGGGCTCCCCTTGCCTCTGGTGGTATCACCCCATGTCTCTCCTTCCTTGTACGTGTGTCGCCTTGGGTTCCCCTTGTCTCTGGTTGTATCACCTCATGTCTCTCCTTCCTTGTATGTGTGTCTCCTAAGGCACCCCTTGCCTCTGGTGGTAACACCCCATGTCTCTCCTTCCTTGTACATGTGTCTTCTTAGGCACCCCTTGCCTCTAGTGGTATCACCCCATGACTCTCCTTCCTTGTACGTGTGTCTCCTTGGGCTCCCCTTGCCTCTGGTGGTTTCACCCCATGTCTCTCCTTCCTTGTACGTGTGTCTCCTTGGGTAAACCTTGCCTCTGATGGTATCACCCCATGTCTCTCTTCTTTGTACGTTTGTCTCCTTAGGCACCCCTTGTCTGTGGTGGTTTCAGCCTCTGGCTCTCTTCTTTGTACGTTTGTCTCCTTAGGCACCCCTTGTCTCTAGTGGTATCACCCCATGTCTCTCCTTCCTTGTACGTGTGTCTCCTTAGGCTTCCCTTGCCTCTGGTGGTTTCACCCCATGTCTCCCTTGCCTCTGGTGGTATCACCCCATGGCTCTCTTACTTGTACGTGTGTCTCCTTAGGCATCCCTTGCCTCTGGTAGTTTCACCCCATGTCTCTTCTTCCTTGTACGTGTGTCTCCTTAGGCACCCCTTGTCTCTGGTGGTATCACCCCATGTCTCTCCTTCCTTGTACGTGTGTCTCCTTAGGCATCCCTTGCCTCTGGTGGTTTCACCCCATGTCTCTCCTTCCTTGTACGTGTGTCTCCTTAGGCATCCCTTGCCTCTGGTGGTTTCACCCCATGTCTCTCCTTCCTTGTACGTGTGTGTCCTTAGGCCCCCCTTGCCTCTGGAGGTTTCACCCCATGTCTCTCCTTCCTTGTACGTGTGTCTCCTTAGGCTCCCTTTGCCTCTGGTGGTTTTACCCCATATCCCTCCTACCTTGTATGTGTGTCTCCTTGGGCTCCCCTTGTCTCTGGTGGTTTCACCCCATGGCTCTTTTGTACGTGTGTTTCCTTAGGCACCCCTTGCCACTGGTGGTATCTCCCCATGTCTCTCCTTCCTTGTACGTGTGTCTCCTTAGGCATCCCTTGCCTCTGGTGGTTTCACCCCATGTCTCTCCTTCCTTGTACGTGTGTCTCCTTAGGCACCACTTGTCTCTGGTGGTATCACCCAATGTCTCTCCTTCCTTGTACGTGTGTCTCCTTAGGCACCCCTTGCCTCTGGTGGTATCACCCCATGGCTCTCTTACTTGTACGTGTGTCTCCTAAGGCATCCCTTGCCTCTGGTGGTATCACCCCATGGCTCTTTTACTTGTACGTGTGTCTCCTTAGACATCCCTTGCATCTGGTGGTTTCATCCCATGTCTCTCCTTCCTTGTACCTGTGTGTCTTTGGACACCCCTTGTCTCAGTTGGTATCACCCCATGTATCTCCTTCCTTGTACGTGTGTCTCCATAGGCTCTCCTTGTCTCTGGTGGTATCATCCCATGTCTCTCCTTCCTGGTACGTGTGTCTCCTTGGTACCCCTTGCCTCTGGTGGTTTCACCCCATATCCCTCCTTCCTTGTATGTGTGTTTCCTTGGGCTCCCCTTATCTCTGAGGGTTTCACCCCATGGCTCTCTTGTACGTGTGTCTCCTTAGGCATCTCTTGCCACTGGTGGTATCACCCCATGTCTCTCTTCCTTGTGCATGTGTCTCCTTGGGTACCCCTTGCTTCTGGTGGTATCCCCCCATGTCTCTCCTTTCTTGTACATGTGTCTTCTTGGGCTCCCCTTGCCTCTGGTGGTATCACCCATGGCTCTCTTCCTGGTGCGTGTGTCTCCTTGGGCTTCCCTTGCCTCTGGTGGTATCACCCCATAGCTCTCTTCCTTGTGCGTGTGTCTCCTTGGGCTCCCCTTGTCTCTTTTGGTATCACCCATGGCTCTCTTCCTTGTGCGTGTGTCTCCTTGGACTCCCCTTGACTCTGGTGGTTTCACCTCATGGCTCTCCTTCCTTGTATGTGTGTCTCCTTGGGCTCCCCTTGCCTCTGGTGGTATCGCCAATTGCTCTCTTCCGTGTGCGTGTGTCTCCTTGGGCTCCCCTTGCCTCTGGTGGTATCACCCCATGGCTCTCTTCCTTGTGCGTGTGTCTCCTTGGGCTCCCCTTGTCTCTGGTGGTATCACCCACGGCTCTCTTCCTTGTGCGTGTGTCTCCTTGGGCTCCCCTTGCCTCTGGTGGTTTCACCCCATGACTCTCCTTCCTTGTACGTGTGACTCCTTAGGCTCCCCTTGCCTCTGGTAGTATCACCCCATGTCTCTCTTCTTTGTGCGTGTATCTCCTTAGGCACCCCTTGTCTGTGGTGGTTTCAGCCTCTGGCTCTCTTCTTTGTACGTTTGTCTCCTTAGGCACCCATTGTCTGTGGTGGTTTCAGCCTATGGCTCTCTTACTTGGACGTTTGTCTCCTTGGGCACCCCTTGTCTCTAGTGGTATCACCCCATGTCTCTCCTTCCTTGTACGTGTGTCTCCTTAGGCTTCCCTTGCCTCTGGTGGTTTCACCCCATGTCTCCCTTGCCTCTGGTAGTATCAGCCCATGGCTCTCTTGTACATGTGTCTCCTTAGGCATCCCTTGCCTCTGGTAGTTTCACCCCATGTCTCTTCTTCCTTGTACGTGTGTCTCCTTAGGCACCCCTTGTCTCTGGTGGTATCACCCCATGTCTCTCCTTCCTTTTACGTGTGTCTCCTTAGGCATCCCTTGCCTCTGGTGGTTTCACCCCATGTCTCTCCTTCCTTGTACGTGTGTGTCCTTAGGCCCCCCTTGCCTCTGGAGATTTCACCCCATGTCTCTCCTTCCTTGTACGTGTGTCTCCTTAGGCTCCCTTTGCCTCTGGTGGTTTCACCCCATATCCCTCCTTCCTTGTATGTGTGTCTCCTTGGGCTCCCCTTGTCTCTGGTGGTTTCACCCCATGGCTCTCTTGTACGTGTGTCTCCTTAGGCACCCCTTGCCACTGGTGGTATCTCCCCATGTCTCTCCTTCCTTGTACGTTTGTCTCCTTAGGCATCCCTTGCCTCTGGTGGTTTCACCCCATGTCTCTCCTTCCTTGTACGTGTGTCTCCTTAGGCACCACTTGTCTCTGGTGGTATCACCCCATGTCTCTCCTTCCTTGTACGTGTGTCTCCTTAGGCACCCCTTGCCTCTGGTGGTATCACCCCATGGCTCTCTTACTAGTACGTGTGTCTCCTTAGGCATCCCTTGCCTCTGGTGGTATCACACCATGGCTCTTTTACTTGTACGTGTGTCTCCTTAGACATCCCTTGCCTCTGGTGGTTTTATCCCATGTCTCTCCTTCCTTGTACCTGTGTGTCTTTGGACACCCCTTGTCTCTGTTGGTATCACCCCATGTATCTCCTTCCTTGTACGTGTGTCTCCTTAGGATCTCCTTGTCTCTGGTGGTATCATCCCATGTCTCTCCTTCCTGGTATGTGTGTCTCCTTGGCACCCCTTGCCTCTGGTGGTTTCACCCCATATCCCTCCTTCCTTGTATGTGTGTCTCCTTGGGCTCCCCTTGTCTCTGGTGGTTTCACCCCATGGCTCTCTTGTATGTGTGTCTCCTTAGGCACCCCTTGCCACTGGTGGTATCACCCCATGTCTCTCTTCCTTGTGCATGTGTCTCCTTGGGTACCCCTTGCTTCTGTTGGTATCACCCCATGTCTCTCCTTTCTTGTACATGTGTCTCCTTGGGCTCCCCTTGCCTCTGGTGGTATCACCCATGGTTCTCTTCCTGGTGCGTGTGTCTCCTTGGGCTCCCCTTGTCTCTGGTGATATTACTCATGGCTCTCTTCCTTGTGCGTTTGTCTCCTTGGACTCCCCTTGACTCTGGTGGTATCACCCCATGTCTCTCCTTCCTTGTACGTGTGTCTCCTTAGGCACCCCTTGCCTCTGGTGGTTTCACCTCATGGCTCTCCTTCCTTGTGTGTGTGTGTCCTTGGGCTCCCCTTGCCTCTGGTGGTATCGCCAATGGCTCTCTTCCGTGTGCGTGTGTCTCCTTGGGCTTCCCTTGCCTCTGGTGGTATCACCCCATGGCTCTCTTCCTTGTGCATGTGTCTCCTTGGGCTCCCCTTGTCTCTGGTGGTATTACCCATGGCTCTCTTCCTTGTGCGTGTGTCTCCTTGGACTCCCCTTGACTCTGGTGGTATCACCCCATGTCTCTCCTTCCTTGTATGTGTGTCTCCTTGGGCTCCCCTTGCCTCTGGTGGTATCGCCAATGGCTCTCTTCCGTGTGCGTGTGTCTCCTTGGGCTCCCCTTGCCTCTGGTGGTATCACCCCATGGCTCTCTTCCTTGTGCATGTGTCTCCTTGGGCTCCCCTTGTCTCTGGTGGTATCACCCACGGCTCTCTTCCTTGTGCGTGTGTCTCCTTGGGCTCCCCTTGCCTCTGGTGGTTTCACCCCATGTCTCTCCTTCCTTGTTCGTGTGACTCCTTAGGCTCCCCTTGCCTCTGGTGGTATCACCCCATGGCTCTCTTGTACGTGTGTCTCCTTGGGCTCCCCTTGCCTCTGGTGGTATCATCCCATGGCTCTCTTCCTTGTGCATGTGTCTCCTTGGGCTCCCCTTGTCTCTGGTGGTATCACCCACGGCTCTCTTCCTTGTGCGTGTGTCTCCTTTGGCTCCCCTTGCCTCTGGTGGTTTCACCCCATGTCTCTCCTTCCTTGTTCGTGTGACTCCTTAGGCTCCCCTTGCCTCTGGTGGTATCACCCCATGGCTCTCTTGTACGTGTGTCTCCTTGGGCTCCCCTTGTCACTGGTGGTGTCACCCATGTCTATCTTCCTTGTGCGTGTGTTTCCTTGGGCTCCCCTTGCCTCTGGTGGTATCACTCCTTGGCTCTCTTCCTTGTACGTGTGTCTCCTTGGGTACCCCTTGCTTCTGGTGGTTTCACCCCTTGCCTGCACCTCTGTCCTCCTATGTTTCCCCTTGCATGTGCCTGTATCTCACAGAGTGCTGTCGCCTACACCTGACCTATACTCCTTCATGCCCCGCTGTCCCCTTACCTGTATCCGACGTCACACCAGCCATTGCTGTTCATGTGGTAGTTCTGAATGCTCTTCGCCTGGCTGACGCATGCAGACTGAGAGGTGCAGGGGCTTCCCTCTGTGTGATGGATGATGACGTACGACACAGGTGTTTTCATTGCGGTGCGACAGGTAGGGGACCTTCCACCCCACTGGGATTTGGAGAGGATGGTTGGACAGCCTGTTACAGAAAGATCAAGTATCAGACATGAAGGTAACTCCACACACATGCTGCCCAGATCACAGCTCCTCTCTAAGACATAAACGTGGCATAGAGTCAAGAGCTCCGCGGGGAAGGCTCTAACTGGCCACTTCCTCCACCTAGGGATCTGGTAATCCCAGGATGTGTTGTGGACCAAGAGATCTGACTGCATGTCTCCTGGGAGAAGATTTTCTTGATTATGGGAGGGGGCTCACCAGCACAGCCACAAAGGGAGGGGGCACACCAGCACAGCCACAACTTTGTTGGGTTGTGGGATAGACCACCTGTGTGGGTGACTGTCCAAGTGACCTCTCAAGGACCCTAGCGAAGCCTAGAGGCTGCTCTCCAGTGTTGTGGGAGGACTGCCTGCTGCCTCTTTCTCTTAGTTCTCAGTATGCCTGGATTTGAAACTCCTCATTGTCCCTCATTCTATGTAGAATTTGTCTGCATGCACTTGGATAGAACGATGTGTTGTCGCAGAATATGGGTCCCCACTCCATGTACGTAACTCCTAAAGGTATAGACTGTTCTATGGGGCTAGCAGTAGCCAGAACTAGCTGTTTCCCCTCCCTTCGGTTTCCCAACCTGAGCTGATCATCAAGAAATAATTATCAAGGCAACAGCACTGTTTTCAAGTCATCCTCCTGAGGAAGCACCTCTTGGAAGAGGCCGAAACCATACCAGTTTGAGCAGGTCACAGTTTAACACTAGACAATGACTGGGGCACACCTCTCATAGTTAGACTTCATCTCCCTGCCAACCACCATATCCTGGGCTCTGTGCTGAGAACAGAAAATGTCTACGTGGAATTTACAAAATTAATTTGGCTGTTTCACTTTCCAATGGTTCCCATTGGCCAACTGGAGAGAGCCACCTGCCGCCCAGGTCTGGTGTTAAGTGAGTGAAAGACAGAGTAAAAGAGTAAATAAAGAGGTGTAAGAGAGTGAGTAGGAGAGAGAGTAAAATGGAATAATAGAGTATGATTGAATAAAGAGTAAGGGTAGAAAAGTACGAGAGGATAAAAAAGAGAATTTTAAGTAAGAGAATACTTTAGAGAGTGAGTAAAATAATAAGCTGGTAACTGACTAAAGTCCAGGGGGCAGATTTACAAGAAACTGAAGCATCTTTGCATTACAGAAGGGATGCGTCAGTTTCCCTACGCCTGCTTACAAAGCTCTTGCGCTACCATGGATGCGTCCTATTTACAATACGGGGCACCATGACGCAAGGATTGACAGATGCGTCAGACATAGTGGCCGCAAAAATTTGGCGTGTAAATTTGGACTGCTTTTTGCGACCATAAAATTGGTACATGTGGTCCTAACGGAGTAAATAGCAGAGTGAGTAAAACGGAACAAAAAAAAGAGATTGAGTGAGACCATAAGAGAGGGAGTAAAAAAGAGATTAAGGAAATAAAACAGCAAGAAAGTGAGTACAAGACAAGGTAAGTCACTAACTAAGATACTAATTAAGAGAACTAGTGTTAGAAATACGGGTCTCTAGTTGGCAGAGGTAGGTACCTTTGACCAAGTAGGGACCCTTGCTTCTAGTCAGGCAAAGGGGGGTACAGTCCTGCATAACCCCTGCTCCCCCCTTGGTAGCTTGGCACTAGCAGACATGCTTATCTCAGAGGCAGTGTGTGAAGCATTTGTGAACACATACAGCAATACCGTGAGAACACTACAAATGGACACCACACCAGTTTAGAAAAATAAGTAATCTTTACTAGACTTAACACAAGACCAAACGACAAAAAATTCACAATACTGTAATCAAAAATAGACTTTAAAATGGTAGAAGATAGCTTAGTTCAATGTAGATTGTAAATGCGACACTTTACTCTCAAAGTACCTTGGATGCATCACGCAAAACAAACAAAAGGTTTGCAGGGAAGGTGATGCGTCAGTTCCTTGCTTCGGAGGAGGTGATGATTCGGTTCCTTACTGCAGCTCAAGGGAGGTGATGCGTCGGTTCCTTACCGGAGAGGAGGTGATGCGTCGGTTTCTTACTGTGTTCCGGTTAAGATGCGACAAGATGGCGCCTCAATGCGATGCGACGATCAGGTGCAATGTAACAAAATGGCGTCTTTGGTGCGATGCGGCAACGTTGGATGCGATGAATGCAAGCACGACGGCCGTGCGGCGAACTCTGTAACTTCTGAGCCGTGACAGGCCCGCAACATGCTTTTCCGGTGATACGACGGCAACCTCTGCAGCGGCGACACACTTCTCCGGTGATGCGACACGCTTCGTTGACGGCGAACAGCTGCGGTGGCGGCATGCTTATTCAGCGATGCAACGGCAACTGCTGCGGCGGTGACACACTTCTCCTCGTTGTGTCGCGCTTCCAGCTCCCAGCGACAAGCAGTCTTCTCAGAGGGCCCAAACAACAGTAGGCACCTCTCTGCAAGTAGAATCCCCAGCAAGGGAATTCAGAGGAACTGGTGGTGAAGTCCTGTATCCCTGAAACTCCATCCAGGAGGCAAGCACACTTCAAGCCCTTGGAGATTCTTCTTCAAGATTATGAAAAGTTCACAAAAGTCCTCTTCCCCTTTCCTTGGCAAATAAAGTAACCACTGCAGGCCAACCCCAGAAATAGCACAGCACAGGGGCAGTCTCCTCCTTCAGTTTCTTTGGTTCTTCTCCTTGGAAAAGGTTTGTCTTGATTCCCAGAAGTGATCTAAAGTTCTGGGGTCTGGGCCCCAATAAATAAATCCTTTGTCCTCTGAAGGCAGAGGGTGCCTGTGCCCAGCCAAAACCAGTTCTGTGCAGCTTCCGGCAGGAGGTGGAGACAGCATTGTCTGAGAGCAGGCCTGGCCCAGGTAGCTGAAAGGACATCTCCTCCCCCTACTCTCTATTCTATGAGGGCTCAGGTCAGTGAAAGGAAATCTTCGCCCCCTACTCTCTATTCAATGCAGGTCCTATTCAGCCCAGCCCTGACCCATCAGACTGCTGGAGCCAAGGCCCTCTCCAGCCCCCTGTCACTCACAAACCAGACATGGAATACACAAACCTAACAGAGGCATGCTGGATGGTTAGGCAAGAAAATACCTACTTTCTAAAAGTGGTATTTTCAAACACAGAATGTAAAAACCACCTTCACTAAAAGATGTATTTTAACATTCTGAGTTCAGGCATACTGAACTCGAATTTCTACCTTGTTCCCTGGGTCAGTTAGGATTATAAGATGTTATAATCAAACTGCCCATTCTGGCCTATGGGAACAGGTAGCCTTGCAATAGTGAAAAACGAAATTGGCTGTAATTCACTATCAGGACATGCCACACACATCAGTGCATGTCCTGCCTTTTACATACAATGCACCCTGCCCATTGGGGTACCTTGGGCCTACCTTAGGGATGACTAACATGTAGAAAAGGGAAGATTTAGGGATTGGCAAGTGTGTGCACTTGCCAAGTCGACATGGCTGCCCCAGGCTGCACAGAGGCTCTGCAATTGCAGGCCTGAGCCATACTTTACAAACTGCTTCTGTGGGTGGCACAACGAGTGCTGCAAGTCCACCAGCAGCATTTGATTTACAGGCCCTGGGCACACATGGTGCACTGTACTAGGGTCTGACAAGTAAATCAAATAAGCCAATCATGGAGTCACTAATCCATAACACAATTTACAAAAGAGAGCATATGCACTTTAGCACTGATCTGCAGTGAAAAATTGCCCAGAGTCATAAAACCACCAACAACAGGTCAGAAAAAATACAGGAGGAAGGCAAAAAGTTCAGGGATGACCCTGGTAAAAGGGCCAAGTCCAACAACTAGTAAAGAAGAAAGTATGATGGTAAGTGAAAGAGTGAGTTAGAGTGAGTAATAAATTAAGAGCATAAGCAAGTGAGTAAATGGAACTGAGACTGCTAGTAAGGAAGTAATTAAGAGTAAAAGAGAAAGTAAGAGTGTGAACGAAAGAGAGCAAGAGACTAAAGAGTATATTTACTAGGAAATGGTGTGGTGTTGCAACGCTGAGCTGCGTCCTTTCTAAAACTCAGGGATGCGTAATATTGCCAAGAATACGGAGTACCCCTGTGGCAGCACTAAAAATTGCTGCCAATCACCAGCGTAGACACCCTTGCTCCATTTTGCAAGGGTGTCTGAATTGCTGAGATGATTATGTGTAGAAAGGTATCCCTTCCTGCACAGAAACAATCGATAATGGCGATTTGCTACGTCTATGTGTGCTGCAGAATGCAACCCACATCGAAATAGCAAAAAACGAGGAGACATAAAACAATTTCTCCTCGTTGCTCCACTCTAACAACTGCTTTTCACTGGTGTTAGTTTTTGGCACTGCCTCATATTTAAAGATTCTTGTAAATCTGGGTCAGCATCAAAAAGCAATGGGTGTTGCATGGAAACTCCCACAGCAACATTCATAGCTCTCCCCTTTCACGTAAAGTGATGCGTGAAAAGAGGCAATATTTACAAGGCAGCGTTAAGCCGCTCAAAGTGACTTAGCACCACTTTGTAAATATGGATCAGGGCATAGCACCACTGGAGTATCAGTAAAAGTTACGCTCCTGTGGCTCTATGCCCTTCTAAATATGCCCCTGAGAGGGTAGGCGATTACTAAAGTGAGATTCTGGAGTATATTACCAGGAATTCGAGCACCGCTGTTTTAACGTAGCAGTGCTCCAAAAAGATTACTGCTATGGTATGACAGTTCCTAACACCATGTTAGTGTCATATGTATAATATGACATTCATTGTGTTAGGAAGAGGCCAGTGTCGTAAAAACAGACATTTGTCATTAACAAATCTGCTGCAAAAGTGACGTTTGCCCAATTAGCATCTAGAAAATAGATGCTAGCCGTCCTAGCGTCAATTTTGTGTGCTTAGTGAGAAAAAAATATGCAAAAATGCTGCTACATGGAAAAAAAAAAGTTACACTTACCCGAAAGCAGCAATGGTGCAGCCAGAAGTGAGCAAAACCTTGGACAAACACCCCAGCAACCCCAGTACCAGCCAGGCTGACCAGCCAGAGTCCCAGGGGAAGCGGAAGTGCAAGTTCAGTGAGGAGGAGAATCAGATTTTGATCACGGAGATGACGGAGTACCAACACCAGCTCTTCTTCACCTCCAAAATGTCATTGGGGAGGAAAAAGGCCATTTGGCAGACCATAGTGGACAGGGTGAACAGTGGTGCCAATGTCAGGAGGACAGTGAGTAACCCTAAAAAGCACTGGCATGGTTGCAAATGCAGGATGAGGAGAAACTGGCAACCAATTTCAAGGCAGCATTGCAGCCCGGAGATGGTAGTCCATTGTCCCAGGAGGAGTTGGATCACTTGGAGGAGCGGTGTCCGCTGTCATCTGCGAGGAGTCGGTGGATGGAGTTCTGGGACGGGACGGTGCTGACTATGATGAACTGCAACAGGGTAAGTATCTACAAGAGACAACGGGGGGAAACTACGTAAGGTCAAGCATTGCAGGAAGCTATGCCCAGGCGCTCTGCGGCACTGCCTGCGGGACAACCGGTAGGATGCCGGCTCATCTAAGGTGAAACATAACTTCAATGGAGGGATCATAGGTATTGTGATAATAAGTTGGCATAGGGCAGCGCCGCAAGACTTCTAGCTGTGTTACCCTACGTCACAAGGGCAGGTATGCGCTGTATCTACAAGATATCTACAAGATACAGCACACTCCTGCCCTTTCTGCCTGCACCGGTGCACAAACAGCAGACGTCCGCCAAAGCAGGCACTCTTGCACCATGGTGCGAGGGCACCTACGTCGGTGTATTCCAGTCTGTACAGTCCATTGCTGAATTTTGTAAATGATGCCGGATGGCACTACTAAATTGCTTGCAGCACCATTTTGTGCCATTTCTATGTGAATGTGGCCCTCGGTAGGTACATGTCACCGTTTGCAGCACCACTACCATGTGGGGTGTTCCCTGACGCATATCTCTGTATAACAGCCTACAATGTCAGTCCATTGGATATGGTCATACATAATGTAGGTGTCGAAGGTACATGAGAGTCAATGTCTGATCAGGGTCTCATCACTGTGTGGCATTAAGTCGGCAGCCAGGACCAAATTGGGAACAGCCAGAGGGGGCATTTTCACAAACAAGTGTATGGGTCAGATTAAGAGTGTGTACCACTCTGCTGAGAACCAACTGTGGTCATGATGAGGTCGGGTGAACCTCAGGGATCGTAATCTGACTAGCATTACAGGGCCCATCCACTCAGAGTAGGCACGCAGTGGTAGTGAGAACAATGCTGAGATCCAGTTGTCTGAAAGGGACATACAGTGCTGTGTGCCATCCATACCCTTGTGTAACAGGTGTCCCACGCATCAATGAGGAACTGAAAGTGGAATGTATTGCACCTTGATTGTCGACTGGATTACTCATGTCAACATCTAAGAGGGATCAGCAATAGCATTTCTCCGTCTCATTACAGAGGATGAACCCTCACCTCCTGGCCAGCATGCTGTCCCAGACGCCAGAGATGATGGGCATGATGACAACATGCAAACCATTGACTTCCTCGCTGCTGTGCTGCCTCATGTGCTGGCACAGATGAATGCTGCTGCAGGCATGGGATCCACATCTTTTGCCCCTGATGTGTGTCTGCCCCTTCTACAACGCCCCCCTCATGTGAGACACCACACACATCAGAGGAGGAAGATGTGGATGGCACCTGTTTCTGACAAAGAATTGTTTGGTAGCAGTCATCTGTGCCACATACCCAGTTCCTCCTTTGCCCTGTGCTTATAAACATGCCAGGGAACAGCTACTGTCACTTTCTGTGATTTCGCCCTGTTCACCTCAACCATTTGTGGACTGTCAATGTGGTCGATCCTCTCTAAGGCCAGTGTGGTCATGCTCCTCATTGAAGCGCTCCTCTCCTCCATATGTCATAGATCATGTTCCACCAATGGACTCTGTCTGGACAACCACTGGCTCAAAACCTCTTTTGTGGTTGTTGTGATATGAACTGTCCCTTTGAGCGACATAAGTATCAGCACATGTGAATGAATGCACGTAGTACTACCTGTCTGTTGGAGTCAGGACTAGGTTGACCACCGTGCATTCTGTGAGGCAAAGACACCAACTACTTGTACAAGGGACATGTGTTGTTTGGCGTCAGGGACAATGCTTGGCAGTGCGAGTGAAACACATTTGGTGAACCCTATGTGTGTGTGTTGACTAGAAAGTGGTTACTCAAGGTTGCAAGCATGAAGTGCAACAGATGTCATGCAGTGAATGTTAATGGTGAATGAAGTCACCCCACAAGTGCCGGGTGTACCCGTGGATACTAGCAAGCAAACAACATTGGTTTTACAGAGCAGCCTTCAATTTGTGAGTCAACAGACCTTCAATGTGGCCAAATGTTTTGATCACAACATCACTCCAAAGCATGTTGCATGATGTACCCACACAGTGAAATGTATGTGAACATGTTTCACTGTGTACCATTTCCATCATGATTGCCACGTGCACTGCTCAACAATGTCTGGAGATAGATAATATAAAATCCTGTCATCCGGAGAGATCCCTGTCCATAGGTAAAACAACTACACACTCATGTTTCCAAACACTGCTAGCAAAGACAAATGCATGTACATAACATTATCTGAGCACACATGCTATCTCCCACACAGTAAATCATGATGTAGACCTGTATGAAGCAAACAATGACATTTAATGTATATAGAAATCTTAAAAACTACCTACTCTATACTAACTAATTGATCTTACCTAACCTATACTATCTTATCCTACCTACTACCTTAACTTAACCTAGCTTACTCTACACATTTAGCACAACATGATAAATACTAACCTGCCACCCCCTTAAGACACGTCTTCAGACAAGGACAACAGAAACTGCACCTAAACATCAACTAACCACACACAGAAAACTAAACAATTATATACATATTTATTTTTCTTTTCATTTTGTATAATTTTAGTATTTTTTAATACACATATAAAACACATCAAACCCCACCCCAAAAAATGCACAAAGTACCCCTTCCCACTAAACTTCTAACCCACACCTACAAAACCCCTAGTATCACTATCCCTACACTATCACTAGATTAACTAACCTAAACTAAGCTATAAAAACGTTATGTAAAATATTATAACTATATACAGGGGGAAGGGCAGAAAGGCTTTCTGTAGCAATGGTCGCTTGGATTTTCCCACTGCCTGCGTGATCTTATGGAGGAGTGTCAAAGCCTAGTCCATTTTATTTCCAAAAAAAGCCACCCACAACTTCAAATCGGAAATGTCCTTTTTTATGCCTGTTTCGAAAGAGCTAGGCCCTCTGCTGGCCTGAGGTGTGGGGCCGGGTGGTTGAGATGGTTCACCGGTGGAGGTGCTGGGTACTTGTGCCTTGGAGGTACCTTGGCCTGACCGTCATTCCTGCCTGAGCTCCTCTTCTCCCGGGTTGGTGGTCCTGGAGGAAAGCTTCTCCACTTCCCCTGAGCCTTCTCCTCCTCGTAACGCTCCCTCGTGGCCCTGTGGGCCTTAGCGCTCCTAGTAGCGCTCCTTTCATGGGTTATGCTTTGTCAGCTGCTCTGGGGTCATGTTGTCTGTTTAAGCAATAGGGATAACTGTCAGTCAAATAGTGACAAGAAACCGGTACAAACATCATGAAGCAATATTAATTTCACAACACCTCCTACAGATTAGATTCATCTTGCAGCTTAGAGTGAGCATACACATGCCTATTATCTATCAGATCAGATTTACTGAGGTCAAATTACGAAGACAGGGCAAATGTCCCACAATGCAATCTCACCACCTTGGAACAACTAGGTATGACCATGTCAGCACATGGTAGGCTTAGGAACAATGCTGTTTTGAACCCATGGAATGGTACACATGTAATCTTTACTTAACATCAGTGTGCTCTCTGCATCCTGCAATGGGCTTTATGCCATAGGGACTTGCCGCAGTAAGAAGTGAAACGTCTGCACAGTACATGTATGATCTCACAGCATAGTGCAACGGATATGGCAAGGATGCATATCAGGGCACATTGCTAACTACACTGAACACTTGGCCGGTGTTACATTTAACAATGGATGCAGGATGAGTACCACACATCACACGGAGGCATATAAAACCTCTCCTATCTGAGCGCGTGTAAGTCCATAGTAGACCATGCCACCGCTCGTTACATGCTCCCCATTTCATAGCATGTGCAGCTTGCATGCATTTCAAGTTATTCACAACCACGGCCATGTTCAGATGTGTAACCACTACCACATATTTTCACATGGTCTGCCTCTGCGATCATGGCTCCCCTGTCAAGCCTCTATCATGTGGTCCCTCCCAGATTGGCAATGTGTTCTCCTTGACATTAGTCAGAGGCCGATAGCCATGCAACACTTAACATCCACTTCCCCTGACCTATGAATCACCATACAAAGTTTATTTCTGATGGGGTGCACATTGGATCTGGAAAGTCGCACCGCATCTGACATCACACTCAGTCCTTTCACTACACAATGAGCATTGATGAAGGCACTCACTGGGGGTCCTATGATGGGGGTCCTGCTACCAGACAAACATGTAGAACACATCGGAAAACTTTGAACACATATTTGATATGCAACAGAAGCAGAGCACATATGCATAACTATTGGCTATGCAACCCTTCAGGTTGTAAGTAATCAAATGACACAGCTGACATGCCTGAATGATAGACATTGGTAAGGCAGGCTCAAGTGTACATACATGTGATGAGCCAAAACATGCATCTGTCGGCCAATTTCCAGACCCAGCTAATGAACCTCATCACTGCTACATTTCGTTAGGGTAGCTGACTGATGATTCTGTGCACCTACCAAACTCACATACCATACTCAGAAAGCCATTGCAGTACGAAGACCATCTTAAATTTGGACACCAGGAAATGAGTACACTACGTACATCACACATTATGTGTACTTGTTCCTTAAGTAGGTGAGTTCTGTACCTGTCAGTTCTGAGGAGTATCAGTTATTGTTCCGGCATGTTCAATGCATCCCTTAGTTTTTAATAGTAAAATTGAACAATAACACGTATGGGATAGGTTGAGATGTGTCAGATTCAGGCTGGCATATCCTTGGATACAATACCATGTGAGTGAGCTCCCCTCTGACATACATTGGGCCTCACATACAAGCAGCATGTACAATGGGAGTCTCATATGTAAGGCCAGCTCCAGTGGCTCGGCCTCAAAATCACCTCCATGAGGCCATGCAAAGCCAGCATGCGGGACTTGGATGCATTCCATGGTATGGAGTCAACAAGCCGGTGCAAAGCACAGCGCAGCCATAGTGGACATCAAGGAGCCATACCTTTTACATACGAAATGCTGTTCAAGACCAGTGACATGTGTTCAGCCACATTCAAAGGTTAGCTAAGCAGTGGAAGCCATGACAGGCCTCATTAATGACTGAGTACCCGGGGAAGGTATGCCAATCGCTATGGGCCTTATTTACAAGGCCCTCGTGCAGCCGGTGCATCACTTTCGATGTAGTAAGAAGCGACAAGCCAGCAGTGCAAGGGCTTTGCATATAACCCCTACGTTCTCTAATGACCCATCACAACTGTACCTGACAAATGCCGGTTGTGAAATAAGCAGCTCTGGAGCTGATCTGCACTACCTGGTCAGTCATCATATGAGTTGTCTGGATGAGCTGTGGGCATGTGCATCATCTCAATGCTTCCCTGTGACTCATTTGTATCACCTACAGGGACACTAACACGTGTGTGGCCGCTCAATGTCACAGATAGCACTGTTGCACAAATCGTGCCAGCCCTACTGTCACCACATTTCTGGCTTTTGCATGAAGGCATGGGCTATTTTGTGCCAAAAGTCATTTGAACCATACTCAATGTTACCACGAATCATCAATGGGTTCATGAGACACATAGGGAAGCAGACAAATCATGTGAACTTACCAACTGCTCCACCAACTTCGATGCCAACATAGTCCAGGCGGTCAGACTCCCTGCTGGCCACATCAGTCCAGCGATGCTTAAGCTGATGGGGGTTGCGGTCCACTCCAAAGAGCCTCAGCATCTGGAGTCATCAACTCTCCCACCTTTGCTTCCGCACCTTCATGGGGTAGCCCTGGAGCACACGTCCCCCACTGGCTACCATGGCAGGCAGGTAATGTGTGATGAGCGACTGGAATCTCCGAAACTCCTGCTCAGTTATAGGGCTAGACCGACCCTTCCCAGGAATGATCCCACCCACATAATAACACCCAAACACAACTGAACCCCCCAAAAAACCTACTACTACATCTATAACAACTACACCCCAAAAGACAAACACCTGACAGCACACAGGACAATACACAACAATACACAACAATAAAGCACAAAAGGACTTGAAGGAAACAACAGGGACAGCAGACATGACAAACCAGCTCAGCCAAAACACAACTACTCCCAAGCTAAGACAGTAAAACAGTGACTTAAATTGGAAATGAAAGTAACTTCACAGTTCCTGGTTTGCAGCAAGCAGGATCCATTACATCACTTCCCTGTATCCATAACATCACTTCCTAGGTGGATGCATCACGTTTTCAGCTGATGAATCATTTTTTTATGCCACTAGTCAATGCGTCAATTTCACACAAGGCCTGACAAGGCATCTGCTTGGAAGCGTAATTTTCGACGGACGCAGTGGCTTCAAAATTCACGCTTTAGGCTCATGCGGCTTTTATTTTTGACGCAATAGGGCAAATGTCTGTATTTGGGTGTATTGGGACATGCAATTCATGTAATAATTTACAGAGATTGCAGTATTGGATGTGAATAGTGGAGTTGACCTGTTTCCTGTCTTTCCATGTATTTACTATGTGTGTTGACAGTGTACATATGTGTGTGTTAATGCTGTTCAAGGATCACCGATGCATAGTGTCCAAACACTCTAGTAGCACAAGGGCGCAGATTACAAGAGGTGCCAGGTGTGCTAAGTTAATCTTATCACCCATTTACATTGCATTGGCTTCCCCCAGGAATGCGACAAACTAGCACTGCCATGGGCTCAGTGCACCTACATCTACATCAGCACGGCCTACTGCTAAACAGTGCCATGTGCCACAGTAGAGGCATCAGGTTGTGGGAAAAATTGGGAGTGTTATATGTTCCCTTGCAGGTGAGTGCTGCGATTGGCTGCAGCCACTTGGAAGGGAAGGTATGGATGGCGACACATGATTGTTTGAGTATGGGTAATTCATATTCCAGGATCATACCCCACATGAAAGTAACAGTGTCATTTGCGGGCAACATGATTCTCACTCATGCTGTTAGTGCTATGTTAGATCACCATGCATGCCTTGGCGTGACCTCCTACAAATTGCTGCCAGTAAGAGTGTGTAAATCGCACCACAACTACACTCTGCATCAAGGTGGTGTTGCTTGTGCATAGCAGTGGGTGTTCTCCTGCAACTGCAACACAGTTGCACTGGCAAAGTATAGTATGTAGCATTTGTGATATGAGATCACCTAAAGGATTTCATACGTGGATATATTATTGATTTAGCATATGTAGACTGCTGGTTTGGGACTGCGTTCCCATGCACATACTGTGTAGATCACTTCACAGTCATCATACTATGAGTTGACTGCTATCGTCCACAAGAACGAGGCCGTACAAATGACTAGTTGTAGGAGAGACGCACACACAGTCAGTGCACACTATGTATGTTACCACACCATGTTAATTGTGGCTGGCCATGGAGGACTATCTGCTACAGGTAGTTGGCATTCACACTATTTCATTTGTACCAGATGCTGTTCAGTACTGTTTGTTACACATAGCTACATACACTTTCTGTGAGGCAATTATTAGCTGGTGTGATGTGCTTGTTTTTATGTTTACTGTGACTATGAAATCAAAAAGCATAACCCCGGTAGTGCTCATATGTTTATTTACATATATATGTACACAGTTTCATGTATTCATCATTGAATGACCTCATGTGAGTCACTCATGCATCAGTGATTTCTTTTTATGATGTGGTCCCTCTGCTGTGCGGCAACTGATGGAACAGTTTGATGAGGCACCTCATCTTCCTCCTCCTCCTCGTCCGGCAGTTCCTACTCCTCATTGCCATCAGCCCATGGTACATTTGTCCCAACACAACTTTTGTGCGATATGCAGCAAACGAGTATTATTTTGCATACTGTTGGTGGCGAGTAGAGTAATTGGCCTCCAGACATATCCAGACTACTGAAGAGGGATTTCAGTAAGCCGAATGTCCGCACGACTATCTGCCAGGTCCTGCTTAGGGTTTCGTCTGAGGCTTTTTAAGGGGAGTCATCACTCACGGCTGCAGAGCAGACCCTTTAGGGGCACAATTAGTTAAGAGGCAAAACCAGGGGTGGTCCAACATTCATGTCCATTCTGTATGTGTCCTGATTGACCCATACACCTTGCTTACTCTAAGAGACATGCTATGGCATTGTGTGGCACACACACAAGAAGGGATTGAACTGACTGGCAAACTGCTACACACACAGGTGTGCTGCCCTCTGTAATTCAATTTCAATTTTTCAAGGCTGAGTGCCAATGTCATGCAGGTGATGATATTTCACCAGTAAGGACAGTTTATATGTCATTGTTAGAAACACATCTCACATTCATCTGTTGTGTCTATTATTGATGACTATTGCCATCTCTTCACTGATACCTGCCTGGTTTGACAGCCGGTAGCTGGAGTAAGTGATGTGGTTTACTTCACTCACACATATTTGGCAGTGAGAGTTGGAGTCAATGTTGTTCAATGTCTTCAGCCGTGGGAAGAATACTGAGTGGATCTCAACGCGGGACATGATAGTGTACACACGGCAGTGCACAGTGTGCACTATGCTGACAGTAGACAAGGTGTTTGAGATAGGTGGCAATCTTGCACTGTACAGGGCAACTGGTAGACTGACTACACGACAATGCCACACTGCTTGTGGACAGCGTAGGCCATATTTTCCACATGATTCAGTGTCCAGGGACCTGTGGCGGTGCTGGCAGAATCTGTCCAGCATTGAAGCGTTGCTCCAAAGCAGGCGCATTATTCCAGAGATAACTGTGCTGTTGGCTGTAATGGGAGGTGTAGTTTGTGCACGAGGCTGCACCTTTCTGCACAGTCTGGAGCCTTGGAGGAATATTAGAGTGGTTTGTGCACTACAATACGGTGTGCACTTTGATTGTGATATATGTATATGATGAGTGATGTAATGCAGCATGGTAGACATGAGGTTACAATATGACAACATTTCTCCGTTTCACAGGTCTCGGATACATCTCAAGCCTCATGACCCTGGGACATACATATGGACACATGGACTAGAGACAAGGTATCCCTTCCTCCAACAGGGTGTTTGTAAGCAACATTTCACATGGCGTTGCATTAGTGAAGCTCTTTGACACTATTGAATGCACACACAGGGCCTCATTTAGCAGTTTTTGCTACAGGGCAGCACTTGACGTCATCCGGCTGCGCTGACCTGTATCCAAAGTGAAAGGCTGGAATGTGCCATATTCCTAACATACAGCACATCCATGGTTCGTCTGCATATGCACCACAAGTGCCAACACCCCCCCTTGCACCATGGTGCACGTGTGCCAGTCTTGTGTCCTACAATAACGTCATGCTTTAAGGGGCATAATCCTGCACCAAAAACAACATATCTATTCTATTTCCCCCTCCCGCGAAATGCAGGACACAGTAAACTGGACATGACAAACAGACATGTAATTATGTACGCACATTTCACTTCCCCGTGGGAGACACACTATTTGCACACAGTCCCAGGGTCCCCGAACAATCAATATGTGGAAATGTGTGAGATCTTCATTGGTGTTACATGGGAAAAGCCACCACAAAGCCCACGGTACCCATCCTTAACATGCGGTGAAGGAATGCTGCACCTTGCTCTGGCTTGCCTTACTGCATATCTATGAGTCCATGCAAGGGCACGCAGGCTGACTTTGAATTGCTTATTGATATTAGTTGGACCAGTGATGCTCCTTCTGCGGAGTTCACTTGCACACGTGACCCACAGTGGCGTATTTAGTCTGGACATGTGTGATTTGTAGGATTGTGTTGTGCATATGCCATGGACTATGGCGCAAGAATGTAGACCCACACCTGCTATGCATGCACATGCTCATTCAGCCTAACACTAATATCAACGTATTTCAACATTATTGACTGTCATGTGGTCTGTCATGCGCTTGAGAAATACTTACCAACCATTAGGCCATTCCCGTAAGTCCCATTCTGGAAGCGCTCATTGATGATGGAATGCCGGAAAATGAAGGAATCGTGCGCACTGACTGGTAACTTTGAGCGGACATTGAAGAAGAGGCCCAGATAGTCCACGATTGCCTGCACGTTCATCGACGATGTATGCTTCTTTTTGTGGTACAAGTGTTATGTAACCACTGGAGGCACAAGTTGTACATAGGTGCAGTCCATTGCCCCCAACACATGTGGAAATCCTGCAATGGCATAAAAGCCTTGCTTGTTTTTCTGTTGGTCCTGCGTTGTGTTGGGGAAGAAGAGATACCGGGTGTGTGAGTTTTATGATGGCATCCAGGACGGTGGGGAGGAACCTTAAGAAGGATGCCTGGGATACTCCTGCCACTGTGGCTGTGGCGTGTTGGAAAATTCCAGATGCCTGCATGTGCAGGACAGCCAGTAGCGTGGCCTGGAGAGGGATGTTGGTGCACTGCTGCGATGTTGGCTGCAGCCTTTGTGCAATCTGGTGCAGGAGGCGGACAATAGACTCCTTCCTGAGCCTGTTTCAGGCAATGACCTCCTCCTCCCTGAGGTCAATGAGGGTGATCCTCTGGCGGTATGTCCGCTCCCTTCAGCGCTGCCTCCGTGGTGATGGTGAGGGTGGAGGTGGTGGTGGTGATGGTGGTGAGGGTGGAGGTGGTGGTGGTGATGGTGGTGAGGGTGGTGGTGGTGGTGGTGATGGTGGTGAGGATGGTGGTGGTGGTGGTGATGGTGAGGGTGGAGGTGGTGGTGGTGATGGTGGTGAGGATGGTGGTCTTCTTGGAGCTCCAGGCTGCAGTAGGAGTAGGTCAAGGGTGACATTAGGCTTGCAGGAGTGATTTGGATATGTTTTTCTTTTCCATAGCGTTGAACATTTGCCGCAATTGGGACTCTGCGCCTGTATTTCCAAAGTAGCGCCACTGCCCAAAATTGTTGTACATACGACTCCTATCTTGCATATCATTAGCAAAAGGTGCTAGAGGTGAAAAGTGACGCTAAAGTTGTCTAGCATCACTTTGCAAATATGGCATTAAAAAAAAAAAAGCCTCCGCAGCTTTAAAAAAATGTATGCTGCTGCGGCGATAGCGCCTTGTAAATATGCCTCTAAATGAGTGTGAAATCCTGTGACAGAGCCATAGAATCAGTCAGTAGGAGAGTGAAGGAGAGAGCGAGATAGCATGCAAGCAATAGAGTTAGTGTGAAAGAGTTAAAGATCAGCACAGCCCTTTAAATCTGATGAAGGCAAGTGGGAGATCTGTCATTGCACGTGTCTGAGATAAGCTCTGGCCTGCCAGTGCAAATGCCACATCCACCTCACCATGAACTCTGGCCTCTCTGGCTTGTTTGGTGTGGACACCGCACCCTCCTGGGCTGAGCTCTGACCTGTCTCGAGTGGGCATCACTCCCTCCTGGTATGAGCTCCGGCTTGCCTGGTGTGGGCAACCCACCCACCTAGGATTAGCTCCTGTCTGTCTGATACAGGCACCAAACCCTCCTGGGATGAGCTCTAACCAGTCCAGTGTGGGCATCACACCCACCTGTCATGAGTTCTGGCTTGTCTAGTGTGGGCACCACACCCTCTTGGACTAAGCTCTAACCAGTCTGGTGTGGGCACCGCACCCTCCTGGGTGAGCTCTGGCCAGTCTGGTGTGGGCACCGCACCCTCCAAGGATGAGCTCTGGCCAGTCTGTACCTCTCCCAGGCATGTTTCACGTGTTTGCTTCCGCACCCATGTGTGACCGCCTGCTGGGCTCATGCTGCAGCATTAACACCCTCCTGTGGGTGGGACACACCCCAGTCTGTGAGGAATGTGTTCTGTGTTACTATTCTCTTGAGCCCCAAAGCCCTTGTGTCAGGAGGACTGACCATGAGTGATGGCACAGACAGCAGACAGCAGCACAGCCAGCAGGAGCATCGTCGCTGATCCCGGGGAAGCTTCCAGGGAGGATGGCCTGGGGGGGAGAGGAGATTAGAGAGAGAAGCACAATGAACGCTGCACAGGTACAGGAAGTGAGCAAGAAAAACATCATATGTGGGGACCTCCCACCACTCAAATACAATTTATTAGAGAGTTTCCCTAAAACAGAGTCTTCATTCAATATAGTCCTCCCATAGTGGGTCCACGGATTGTGTCCGTAGCCTGTTTAAGCACAGTGGTCTGACCAAGAGCCAAGTGACTGTCTTACCATGTTCATGATACACCCATGGACTGTACAAAGACATAACCATACAGCATACCCATGGCACAACCACAGCGTGTACAGTGACAGAACCCTACAGCATACTCATGGCACAACCACAGCGTGTACAGAGGCAGAACCCTGCAGCATACCCATGGCACAACCACAGCGTGTACAGAGGCAGAACCCTGCAGCATACCCATGGCACAACCACACCCATACACTGTACAGAGACACATCTCGGCAATGTACTTATGACACACCCATACACTGTACAGAGACAGAGCCGTACAGTGTACCTATGGCACACCCATTGACTGTATGGAGACACACCTCTACAGTGTATCCTTAACACAACCTTCCCATAGACTGATGTGGACAAAACTCTACCGCGTACCCATTGCACATCCATACACTGTACAGAGACAAAACTCTGCAGTAAACCCTTGGCACACCAATGGTCTGTACAGAGACACAACCCTACAGTGTATCCATGACATAACCCTCCCTTAGACTGTTTGTGGATACAACTCTACATGGTATCCATGACACAACCCTGCCTTAGACTTTGAAGGGACATAGGCCCACAGTTTATCCAGGACACAATCCTCCATTAGACTGTGAAGGGACACAGTCCTACAGTGTATCATGACACACCCATGCACTGTACAGAGACACAACAGTGCTGTGTTCCCTTGGCCCACCCATTGACTGTGCTGAGACACAACCCTACAGTATGCCCATGACACAACCCTCTTTTAGACTGTAGGGACACAGCTCTACAGTGTATTCATGACACACACTTCACTTTGACTGTCAGGGGACACAGCCACACATCTTCTCCATGACACAACCTTCCCTTAGACTGACTTGGGACACAACCCTACAGTGTCTCTATGACACAACCCTCCCTTAGACTGTATTGAGACACAGCCATACAGTGCATCCATGACACAACCCTCCCTTATGCTGTGAGGGGACACAACCCTACAGTGTATCCATGACACAACCCTCCCTTAGACTGTGGATACAGCCCTACAGTGTATTCATGACACAATCCTCCCTTGTACTCTGAGGGGACACAGCCCTACAGTGTCTCCATGACACAACCCTCCCTTAGACTGTGTTGAGACACAACCCTACAGTGTGTCCATGACACGACGCTCCCTTAGACTGAAAGGACACAGTGTCTCCATGACACAACCCTTCCTTAGACTGGAGGGACACAGCCCTACAGTGTATCTATGACACACCCCTCTCTTAGAGTGTGTGGGGACATAACTGTTGTATCTGGTTTCCTGTGCAATGCATCTTTCCTGCTTCTTTGCCCTCGCTGCTCAGCCAGTGTGGATGTGCTGTGCAATGTTGGTGTGCATGGTGAGGTAATGGAATGTTTGGATGCCTGGTGGTGGAGTGTCATTTGGGAGTATGGGCTGAGCTGCAAAGAGGCTGCTCCTGGTGGGACTCAATCCTTTATGGGCTTAATGTCTGTTACCATCTACTGCAGACCACCTAAGAACTGTATCAATAAAGCTTCATCATTATTCTACACCTCAGCTACTGGACTAATTTAACTTCATTACAATAACCCTATAGGGTATCTGTAGAAAGTACCTTATTAGTAGTAGTAAATATATATTTACCACTAGCAATAAGGCCATTAATGCGTCTAAGGCTCAGTGCAGGTCTCAAAGTATTCCCATGCTCAAACCTGGGCAGCGTGACTGTGAGAAGGCAGGCTTAACTTAAGAGACATATGTAAAGCATTTAAAAACACACATTCAGTGAACAATTCAAACAGAGCACACAATACAAATACAACACCAATTTATAAAAATAGGAAATATTTGTATCTTGAAAATGACACCAAAACGACAAATATCCCATGTAGGGAACCAGAGATATGAATTTCTAAAGATTAAACACTTTCTAGTGCGTAGAAACCAATAGTGCCACTTCTGGACATTTGGTCGCCTCTGACCGGGACAAAGTCAAAGTTTGAGGCCAACCGCAACAGAGCACTAGTCGGACACACTATAAGCAGGAGGCCCAGGTCAAGATTTTACCTTCACACTTAGACATTTTTTTGGGAGGATTTCTCACCAGAGTTCGTGCAGCCTCCTCCAGCAGGCCAGGTGTGGTGAATGTTCACAGGATTGCCTTTCTATGAGGGTCCGGCCACCCTCTGGAGCTTTTTCACAAAAGTTCACCAAACTTTCCAAAACTTCTGGAACCTCTTCCCGAAGTTTCTTATGAGGGTCCAAAGTGTTCAAAACACAATCCAAGGTTCTGGAATCTGAAAGATGATCCTTAAAAGGTTGGGACCACAATTCCCACAATGCACCTGGACAACACCCTTAAAAGTCTACTGGATACACTCTAGGCAGGGGAGTCTTGGTGGAGTTGAGGCAGGTGAGTAATGTTAGCCTGTAGCTTGCAGGGATTCCACTATTTATTCCTCTTGAAGCAAGGTACATACAAAGGGCTGTAGTTGTAAATAACGCAGCAGGCACAGTCTTTTCAGAGTGCGGGCTTGATGGTTCAAATCAAGTTTCCAGCTTGGCAAGACTTCTTCTTAGTTTCAAGCAGCAGATCTGAGAGGCTCTGCACCTCTCAGATACTTATTCAGTGTTCTATGGGGTCAAGCAGAAGGACACTCTTGTACAATGAGGTGCAGCCAACACCCCAGAGCATGACCACTTCCTTCAAAGTGCGGCATAATCTTCTCCCAGAAAGTACTATTCCTCTAAAATTCAACATGGCTGAAATCTCAGCAGAGCAGCAAGAGCTAGTTAAACCTATCTCCAGTATGGCTCATTTCCATGGCTCTCCTCCCCCTACCATCTGCAAGCTCCTTCCGTTAGCCGGTCGTTTGGGTGGGTCAAAGGGGAGGGGGTAGATGGACCTGCTCTCTTCTGCATGTCCCATCCTCTGTTTGTTGTTGATGCTTTACGACCCCTCCCCCCTGTTCTGATATTCCTGTGGAGCAGAGCTCACTCTAACAGCTTGCCTCTCTTCAGGGTGAGCCACTTATCACCTCATCAAACCAGCCCGGCTAATCCTGTTAACTCTGACCAATCGGAGGAGACCTCAGAAATGCTGATTATTTGCTTACAGGCAAAAAAGCCTTATACTTCTTTTCTGTACACTTTAGGATAATCTCAACAATTGCATATTGTTGCATTTATCAAAACCATTCTCCAAAGTCTTTGAATGATCTTTTTCCTTTGGTTCCTATCAATATGTATGCATTCATAATCGATTGCAATGTTATCCTATGGGGCTAGGCATCTACAATGGGGAAACTGCAGTGTCCAATTTCTCCAGCATCAGGGCATATGAAGCTTTTTTTATAAAGCCCCTGCTTATAGTTACATGACCCCCCCCACCCCTGGAACACCTGGGGGAGACTTTAAGGGCCCTGAATATGTAAACACATTGCAGATCCTCACTCCACAGCACCCCTAGCACCAACTTCGATTTTGGGAAGCACTTTACTACAATGAGGGACATGAAACGTGCAATTTCTATATCCCCAGGGCATAGAAAACATCCTTTATAAGGACCCTCCTTGTAGTGACAGAGCCTCCCACCCTTAAGACACCCAGGGGAGACCATGGAGGCACCCAATATTGGAAATTATTGTAGAATACACATTTTAGGTGCCCCTACCACCAAAGTCAAGTTTGAGCACAATTTACATTAAAACGCAGTGCAGCAACACACGGCTGCCTTTAAAGTGACCTCAGGCTCTCAGCGGTGCACACATGCAAGCGCTGAAAGGGCTGCTGGCCTCTAAACTACCATGCCCTATTGTATACTAGGGACTTAAATGTAGTTTCAATCCCCCTGCCCTACTATGTACTAGGGTAGGTCATGCCGATTATAGGGGTACCCTAATGTATAGTATACTCTATTGTATGTAGGTGTATTCACTGTATTCTCAATGTGTTTTCACCAAAGCACTGGTCCTGGGCCTGCCTATCAGAACCCAGGATACAGGCAGAGTCAGTTACCAATAGTAACAGTGAGCACAAAATGGGGGGGGCACAGGGCACACAGGATGACTTTCTGTTAGAAATGAGGGGGCTCTGGTTGACGCAGGTGTGAACCCACAACAAGCAGGGACCCTTTACTTCTTGTTCATCACAAAAGAGCTGCTCCCAGTGTGATAACCCAAAGCGAGCTACAAGAACGTCGTGAGTGTGGGCATCTCACAAAAAGATACGGACTGGTCTCACACACCACCTGGTGTCATGCTTCATCATTGACCAGTCCTCGCCCTCCAAAACCTTCGTTTGATGGAGGACGGGCATACACTTGACGACAAGGATGCACTTCTAAGTGATGGAGTGGGGGCCCGTGACTATGTGAGTGAAATTAAAATTAAAAATCATTATAGTAGTCAGTAGCAATTCTTTACAGGTACAACTGACCCAGCGAGTTACATTGTCTCTTATTAAAACTTTGTTTCAGGCTTCACTATTGGAAGCATCCCTTAGACGGTGAAGTGTGACCTATACCACACTCCCGCAGTGGTGACACATTACCAAATTGTGGTAAGAACGGAGCCCATTATTATTCTATTTAGGTCCTGATGAATGCCGCGGACCCTTCGGGGCCACCCAGGCAGAAACATGTCGACCATCCACGAGATCATTCACTAGACGGTTGGGAACAATAAACATCCCAATTACCGTCACTCTTATTTTAATATCATATAGTTTTCACTTCACATTAAAGAATTGATGAACATTTAATATTGGAGGCTGCTGCTCCTAGAACCCCACGCCTCTAGTTCCCCCCTCCACACATCGTGTGGAGTTCTCTTGTGATTGAACCCTTTACTTCTTGTCAGGGCGAAGGATGACTCCCCAGAATAACCCCTGCTCACCCTCTAGGTGCGTGGCGCGAGCAGTCCAGGCTAAGTCTCAGGCGTACACGGTTAAGCAAATGCAATTACACATACAGTAAACCCCTTGCATGCACCACAAACGGACACCAATCAGGAAGTATATAAAAATAAGCTTTTATGTAGATTCAGCAGATTCAAATACAAGGCCCAGTAACGTTGAACTGATGGGGCCACAATTCTTGGAAATACGGTAAAGTTCTCTTTGTTTTACGGAAAGTTCTTTAGGCGGGCACAAGGTAACTGTCGGCCTCCGCGCACTTCGTGCGGAGGCAGCGCCCAGGAAGCACACAGCAGATGACAGGGAAATAAGAACGTTGCGGACCCTGGATCCGATGCGAGCTCGCGGTCGAGTTCGTGAGTACAGTACCTTGTTTCTTGACGCAAAGGCGGGTGCGGGATTTCAGCGGCCCTTCGACAGAAGGGCGAGGCGGCGTCCGAGGCTCTCACACTTCACGATGGGGGTCTGATCTTCAGGCTCACGACAAGAGCGGGGTGTTGCAGGTGGCGGGTGAACAAAGCGGGGCAGCCGGGCACGCAGATACGTCCGGGCCGTCCGAGGCTTGGAGATGCTCACATACGCCGATTCCGGCGGGAGGGTGAAGGTGCGCAGCGAGCCTCCAACGAGCGAGGTGACAGGGGCAGCCCAGCACAGCGTAGGGGGAGCGGCTCAGATCGAGCGAGGCTCGTCCCAAGGCGGGGGCGGCTAAGCAGTCCTGGTCACGGCTCAAGGAGGGACTGGGGCACGAGGGTCACAGCTCCGGTGAGGGAAAGGACACCACAGTCCAGCAGCAGGCGAGTGAAGATCAGGTAGAGCCCAATGGTCCTGGGGCTCAGTTCAGGGGGCAAGCTCAGTTCCAAGCCCTTGGAGATCGTTTTGGAAAAGCACAAGTCTTGAGAGTAAAAGTAAAGTAAAAGTCTTCAGCAACAGTTTCTCTTCTCCCCTTTGGCAGCAAGGTCACCACTGCAGGCCAATCCCCCCAGGATAGAGACAGTCTTCCTCCTACAGCTTTCCCGGTGCCTCCTCCTCAGGCAGAGATTCTTCTTGGTCAAAAGCGGATCTAGTTTCTCAGGAGCAGGGCTCCTCCATTTATACAGCAAATCTTTTGTTCTCCCAGGCCAGGGGGGCCCTTGCCTAGTTCAGTCCGGTTTCTGAGCACTTTGTTTACGCGATGCAGGCTCCTTCTTTCAGAGTGCAGGGCAGAGTCATCAGACGCTCCACAGGGGGCGGAGCCGGCATTGAGGTAGCAGAGCACTGTCCTATTCAGAGCCTAGGAGCACTCCTCCCACCCATCTACCTGTCGATCGTCCTATTCATTACCAGGCTACCTAGCCCTGCCCATCTGGGTTCCCCCAGCCCTGTCACTCATACCAGCCAGACATCAGATACACATCACGCAGAGGCGGCTGAAAGGTTTAGGCAAGCAAAGGCCAACTTTCTAAAAGCGGCATTTGCAAACCCGGAATATTAAAATAAACCTTGCGAAAAGATGTACCTTATTATTCCGAGTTCAGGCATACTAAACTCGATCTTCTACCATGTTCCCTGGGTCGGTTAGGATCATAGGGTGTAATAATCCAGGCCGCCCATACTGGCCTATGAGAACAGGGTAGCCTTGTAGTAGTGAACAACAAGATGGCGGTAATTCACTACTAGGACATGCCACGCATCCAGGCTTGTCCTACCTTAGGCTTACAACGCACCCTGCCCGCGGGCCTACCAGAGGGGTGACTAACATGCAGCTAAGGGAAGGTTTTAGGGACCGGCAAGTGTGGGCACTTGCCGGTCAGCATGTCAGTACCAGACTGCACGCAGGTTCTGCGATGGCAGACCTCAGACATATTTTACCGGCCGCTTCTGTGGGTGGCACAACCAGTGCTGCAAGCCCACCAGCGGTGTTCGCATTTACATGCCCTGGCGCCCCCGGCGCACTTTACTGGGGTCTGACAGTAAATCAAACAATCCAATCATGGAATCCAACCAACATATACAATTTACATTGGGAGCACTCGCACCGCGACACTGGTTGGCAGTGGCACAGCGCGCTGAGCGGCCAACACCATAAAAACACATGAGGCACAGCGACAAAAAGAGGGAGGGAGACTCACGCCAAGGTGCCAGGTCTAACACGTGTCCCCTCCAGCTGAAAAGTGGGGAGAACTACCCTACCCCAGGGAGTTCCTCATCACTAAGGCGGAAAAATCTGGACAGACCGTCAGCATTGGCGTGATCTGTACCAGGGCGATGTTCCACCGTGAAATCCATACCCTGTAGGGAAATGGACCACCTCAACAGCTTTGGATTCTCACCCCTCATATGCATCAACCATCTGAGGGGCCTGTGGTCCGTCTGAACCCGGAAGTGAGACCCAAACAAGTAGGGTCTTAGCTTCTTCAGCGCCCAGACCACAGCAAATGCCTCACGCTCAATAGCACTCCACCTTTGTTCCCGTGGAAGTAACCTCCTGCTAAGAAAGGCTACGGGTTGATCTAGGCCCTCCTCATTAATCTGTGAAAGAACAGCCCCCACACCATGCTCTGAAGCGTCTGTCTGAACGATAAACTCTTTGGAGAAGTTGGGAGCCACGAGCACGGGCGCCGTGCACATAGCAGTTTTCAAGGCCTCAAAAGCTTTCTGACAGGTGTCAGTCCAGATCACTTTCCTGGGCTGCTTCTTCGAAGTCAGCGCGGTCAAGGGGGCAACCATGTTGCCATCCCCCTTGACAAACCTCCTGTAGTACCCGGTGAGACCTAGGAAGGCTCTCACCTCCGTCTGGGTTTTGGGCGCCTCCCAATTCAGGATGGTTTCTATCTTGGGCTGAAGGGGTGCCACCTGGCCACTCCCAACTTGGTGTCCCAAGTACACCACGGAACCCTGCCCGATCTGGCACTTACTCGCCTTGATCGTGAGGCCTGCCTTGCGCAGCGCCATCAACACTTCCCAGAGGTGACGCAAGTGTTCCTCCCAAGTGGAGCTGAACACTGCGATGTCATCCAGGTAGGCTGCACTGAACGAATCCAGCCCAGCCAACACCTGGTTGACCAATCTCTGGAAGGTGGCAGGGGCATTCTTCATCCCAAATGGCATAACCCGGAACTGGTAGTGCCCATCTGGGGTGGAAAATGCTGACCTCTCTTTGGCCCCCTCGGTCAAGGCGATCTGCCAATACCCAGACGTTAAATCAAACGTGCTGAGGTAGTTGGCAGCCCCTAGCCGATCGATGAGCTCATCAGCTCTGGGGATGGGGTGTGCGTCGGTCCTGGTGACCGAATTGAGTCCTCTGTAGTCCACACAGAACCGGAGTTCGGGTGTGGCTCCCGGCGCTGCAGCCTTTGGGACCAAGACCACGGGGCTGGCCCAAGGACTGCTAGAAGACTCAATTACCCCGAGTGCAAACATCTTGGAGACCTCCTCCTTGATGCATGTCCTCACCCTGTCAGTCACCCTGTAGGCCTTGTGCCGCACAGGTGGACTATCCCCAGTGTCCACATCATGGACGCACCAATCAGTGACACCAGGGACCAGGGAAAACAGGTCAGAAAACTGTCCCAGTAACTGGCGACAATCATTCTGTTGCTCAGGGGTCAGGGAGGAAGAGAGGATGACACCATCCACTAACCCATCTTGCTCCTTGGCTGACAGGAGGTCAGGAAGAGGTTCTGTCTCCTCTTCCATTCCAGCATCTGTTGCCAAGAGCATGCCCACTTGGGACCTCTCCAAGTGGGGCTTGAGGCGGTTGACATGTAGGACCCTTAAGGGGTTCCTAGGAGACTTCAGGTCCACCACGTAGGTAACAGGACTCTTGCGCTCCACCACCTCAAAGGGACCGGTCCACTTATCCTGGAGCGCACACGGCTCCACGGGGGCCAAGACCCATACTTTCTGTCCAGGCTGAAGCTCTACCAGAGTGGCATTCTGGTCGTACCACCGCTTCATCTCCTCCTGGCTGGCTTCCAGATTTGCCTCAGCAAGTTGCCTGAATCGCCTAGTCTGATTCCTGAAGGCCAGCATGTAACTATATACATTCTGGGGAGGCTTCCTGGGAGATTGCTCCCAGCCTTCTTTGACCAGACTTAGAGGTCCTCTGACTGGGTGACCATACAGAAGCTCAAAGGGACTGAACCCCAGAGACTTCTGTGGCACCTCACGGTAAGCGAAGAGAAGGCATGGTAAGAGGACGTCCCACTTACGCCTCATGGCTCCTTCTAGGCCCATTATCATGCCTTTGAGGGTTCGGTTGAATCTCTCAACCAACCCGTTTCCTTGGGGGTGGTAAGGGGTGGTGAACTTGTAGGTTACACCACACTCTTGCCAAAGAGATTTCATGTACTTGGACATGAAATTGGTACCTCGGTCAGACACCACTTCTAGAGGGAATCCCACTCGGGAGAAAATTCCCATCAGTGCCCGTCCCACCACGGGGGCCGTCACTGTCCTTAGAGGAATGGCTTCCGGGTACCGGGTGGCATGGTCCACCAGGACCAGGATGAACCTATTGCCCATCGCTGTCCTGGGGTCCAGTGGCCCTACAATGTCAATCCCCACTCGCTGGAATGGGGTACCGACCACAGGGAATGGCTGGAGTGGAGCCTTCTGCTTCCTTCCACTCTTTCCACTTGCCTGGCAAGTCTGGCATGTCCTGCAGTGAGTATCTGAACTCCTGCGCATTTGAGGCCAATAAAAGTGGGTGACAAGCCTTTCAAAGGTCTTGTCCTGCCCCAAATGCCCTGCCAATGGCACATCGTGAGCCAGCCCCAGTAGGAAGGCTCTGAAGTCCTGGGGTACCACCAGCGCACGGGCTGACCCAGGCTCAGCAACCTTAGGCTCTGTATATAGGAGGTCGTTCTCCCAGTAAACGAAATGTGATCCTGACTGATCACCTGCGGCCTGGTCTGCAGCCTGCTGCCGCATACCCACGAGAGAAGGGCACTCCTTCTGTGCCTTGCAAAAGTCCTCCCTGGTGGGACCCCCTTCCTGCTGCCAATGGGTCAGCTCCGGCAGGTCTCCCAGTTCAGCTATCTGCTCCCCTGTAGGCTCCAGGGCATCCCCCTCAAGGTCTGCTTCCTCCTGGACCGTGGGAACTTCAGGGGCCGGCTTCCCGCGCCCTTTGCTCCTTCTCTCTGAGGCCGGTTCCTGGGCCTCCCTCTCAGGCTCCAGGACCTCTTGAGTCCCTCTACTGGCTGCCATGGACCGTGTGGTGACACACGCCCAATCCGGCATACCCAACATCTCCAGGTGAGCACTCCGCTCCACCTTAGCCCAAGGTGAGCTCTCCAAATCGTTCCCTAACAAACAGTCTACAGGCATGGCGGGCCTCACAGCTACCTGAAGAGTACCAGAGACCCCCCCCCCACTCAAAGGGAACCTGAGCCACCTTGCAGTGTCTCTCTGTGTTGTCAGCGGCAACAACGGGATAGAATGCATTGGGGACCACCTGCTCCTGAGACACCAGGTGACACCTGACAGCTGTCACACTGGCTCCTGTATCTCTAAGAGCTTCCACTCTATGGCCATTTATGGTCACCCACTGCCTGTACTTCTTAGTGTTCTCAGGCAGCTGGGTTGGAGGGACCACTTCACGGTCTCCTAGCGAGACCAGGGACATCTCTGCGGGACCCCACCCACCTTGGACATCCCTCTCCTCCCCCAAGGCTACACTAGTCACCTGCCGGGATGGAGTACCAGTGGGTGCTGGTTTACCAAACAATGGACACTTTACATCAGAGGCAAAATGCCCCAAATTGTTACACCTGTAACATCTTACGGGCCCCTTTTGAACAGGAGGACCTGTCGGGGCCCCGGTCGGTTTCTGGGGTGGGGGAGGCTGAGAACCCTTCCCTTGGTTCCCTTGGGGACTATTTTGGGGCCCTTTTTGGAACTGCTTCTGTTTACCCCTGTCCCCCCCACTCTTCTGCTGGGGACCCTGCCCACCTTTGGCGGAATCTCCCACGGTACCCTTGTGGACCCTGGTACTGACCCAGCGGTCCGCCTCCTCAGCAAGCTTCCTAGGGTTAGTCAGCCTACTATCGATCAGGTGCTGGCGTAGCTCAGGAAAACAATTACTGGACAAGTGCTCCCATGCCACTAAATCAAGAAGCCCTTGATAATCATTTACCTTACTACCCTTTACCCAACCATCCAGCGCTCTGCAAAAGAAAGTCACATACTCCACATACGTACTATTGGGAATCTTAGTGCAACCCCTAAACCTCTGTCTATATAACTCAGGGGTCAAACCATACCTAGCCATCAATGCTTCCTTCATATGGGCATAAGAATTATGAACATCAGCAGGTAAATCTAACAGTGTGTCCCGCCCTTCACTCAGGAACCGTCCCCACAACCCCGCTCCCCAATCTTTCTCAGGGACCCGGTGGGAAGACATGGCTACCTCGTAGGCTCTGAACCACTGCCCGATGTCGTCATTCTTGAAGAACTCCTTCACTACATCCTTGGGAATATAAACTCTGGGTTCCGCCGGTACTGGCGGTGTGCTGCCACCAGAGGGATTAAGCTCCAAACTTTTTGCTTTCAGCTCCAGCTCCCTCAGCTTCATGTCATGCTCTAATTGTAGTTTCTTTTCCTCCATGGCTAATCTTTGTTTTTCCATATCCATCTGCCCATGGAGTTTTGCCATCTCTACTTCATGTGCCCGGGTTGCTGCCCTGTCTGCCAACTCTTCTGGCGACAGGCCTCTGCCAAACTCATGGACACTTTCTGGTGGAACCATTTCCACCTGATTCTCTGGTGCCTTTGACTCATACCAGGCCCTCAGCGCCTTCACGAGTTGTTCCTTCCTTTTCAATCCAGTTTGGGCAATTCTGAACTTGGAGCAAAAACCTTTCAATTCTTCATTGGTATAATTCTGAAGTGCGCTTTCTTCCCAATCTATGTCCTCAAATCCAGAGATTATAGAAGCTGCCCTTCCGGCGGGAAGTGAACCAGGCATGGCTCTAACAACGGAGATTCTTGGCAAAACAAAACAAATTCTAGTCTTGTGGCTGTGTTACTGGTCTGCTCTCACTACGTGGTGATCAGTGGTTCACTATACGCAAACCGCAAATGCAAATCCGTAAATCCCACCGCTGCCACCAATGTTAGAAATGAGGGGGCTCTGGTTGACGCAGGTGTGAACCCACAACAAGCAGGGACCCTTTACTTCTTGTCAGGGCGAAGGATGACTCCCCAGAATAACCCCTGCTCACCCTCTAGGTGCGTGGCGCGAGCAGTCCAGGCTAAGTCTCAGGCGTACACGGTTAAGCAAATGCAATTACACATACAGTAAACCCCTTGCATGCACCACAAACGGACACCAATCAGGAAGTATATAAAAATAAGCTTTTATGTAGATTCAGCAGATTCAAATACAAGGCCCAGTAACGTTGAACTGATGGGGCCACAATTCTTGGAAATACGGTAAAGTTCTCTTTGTTTTACGGAAAGTTCTTTAGGCGGGCACAAGGTAACTGTAGGCCTCCGCGCACTTCGTGCGGAGGCAGCGCCCAGGAAGCACACAGCAGATGACAGGGAAATAAGAACGTTGCGGACCCTGGATCCGATGCGAGCTCGCGGTCGAGTTCGTGAGTACAGTACCTTGTTTCTTGACGCAAAGGCGGGTGCGGGATTTCAGCGGCCCTTCGACAGAAGGGCGAGGCGGCGTCCGAGGCTCCCACACTTCACGATGGGGGTCTGATCTTCAGGCTCACGACAAGAGCGGGGTGTTGCAGGTGGCGGGTGAACAAAGCGGGGCAGCCGGGCACGCAGATACGTCCGGGCCGTCCGAGGCTTGGAGATGCTCACATACGCCGATTCCGGCGGGAGGGTGAAGGTGCGCAGCGAGCCTCCAACGAGCGAGGTGACAGGGGCAGCCCAGCACAGCGTAGGGGGAGCGGCTCAGATCGAGCGAGGCTCGTCCCAAGGCGGGGGCGGCTAAGCAGTCCTGGTCACGGCTCAAGGAGGGACTGGGGCACGAGGGTCACAGCTCCGGCGAGGGAAAGGACACCACAGTCCAGCAGCAGGCGAGTGAAGATCAGGTAGAGCCCAATGGTCCTGGGGCTCAGTTCAGGGGGCAAGCTCAGTTCCAAGCCCTTGGAGATCGTTTTGGAAAAGCACAAGTCTTGAGAGTAAAAGTAAAGTAAAAGTCTTCAGCAACAGTTTCTCTTCTCCCCTTTGGCAGCAAGGTCACCACTGCAGGCCAATCCCCCCAGGATAGGGACAGTCTTCCTCCTACAGCTTTCCCGGTGCCTCCTCCTCAGGCAGAGATTCTTCTTGGTCAAAAGCGGATCTAGTTTCTCAGGAGCAGGGCTCCTCCATTTATACAGCAAATCTTTTGTTCTCCCAGGCCAGGGGGGCCCTTGCCTAGTTCAGTCCGGTTTCTGAGCACTTTGTTTACGCGATGCAGGCTCCTTCTTTCAGAGTGCAGGGCAGAGTCATCAGACGCTCCACAGGGGGCGGAGCCGGCATTGAGGTAGCAGAGCACTGTCCTATTCAGAGCCTAGGAGCACTCCTCCCACCCATCTACCTGTCGATCGTCCTATTCATTACCAGGCTACCTAGCCCTGCCCATCTGGGTTCCCCCAGCCCTGTCACTCATACCAGCCAGACATCAGATACACATCACGCAGAGGCGGCTGAAAGGTTTAGGCAAGCAAAGGCCAACTTTCTAAAAGCGGCATTTGCAAACCCGGAATATTAAAATAAACCTTGCGAAAAGATGTACCTTATTATTCCGAGTTCAGGCATACTAAACTCGATCTTCTACCATGTTCCCTGGGTCGGTTAGGATCATAGGGTGTAATAATCCAGGCCGCCCATACTGGCCTATGAGAACAGGGTAGCCTTGCAGTAGTGAACAACAAGATGGCGGTAATTCACTACTAGGACATGCCACGCATCCAGGCTTGTCCTACCTTAGGCTTACAACGCACCCTGCCCGCGGGCCTACCAGAGGGGTGACTAACATGCAGCTAAGGGAAGGTTTTAGGGACCGGCAAGTGTGGGCACTTGCCGGTCAGCATGTCAGTACCAGACTGCACGCAGGTTCTGCGATGGCGGACCTCAGACATATTTTACCGGCCGCTTCTGTGGGTGGCACAACCAGTGCTGCAAGCCCACCAGCGGTGTTCGCATTTACATGCCCTGGCGCCCCCGGCGCACTTTACTGGGGTCTGACAGTAAATCAAACAATCCAATCATGGAATCCAACCAACATATACAATTTACATAGGGAGCACTCGCACCGCGACACTGGTTGGCAGTGGCACAGCGCGCTGAGCGGCCAACACCATAAAAACACATGAGGCACAGCGACAAAAAGAGGGAGGGAGACTCACGCCAAGGTGCCAGGTCTAACACTTTCCAACAGTATCCATGACACAGCTTTACAGTGTCTCTGTGGCACACCCCTCCCCTAGAATGTGTGGGGACACAGCTCTACAGTGTATTCATGACACAACCCTACAGTGTCTCCATGACACACCCCTTCCTTAGACTGTGTGGGGATACAGCTCTTCACTGTCTCCGTGACACAACCCTACAGTGTCTCAATGACAAAACCCTACAGAGTATCCATGACACAACCCTACAGAGTATCCATGACACAACCCTACAGAGTATCCATGACACACCCCTCCCTTAGAATGTGTGGGTACACCGCTCTACAGTGTGTCCATGGCACAACCCTACAGTGTCTCCATGACACAACCCTCCCTTAGAATGTGTGGGAACACAACATTACAGTGTCTCCATAACACACCCCTCCTGTAGACTGTGTGGGGACACAACTTACCGTGTCTCCATGACACAACCCTCTCTTAGACTGTGTGAGGACACAGCTCTTCGCTGTCTCCATGACACAACCCTACAGTGTCTCAGTGACACAACCCTAGAGAGTGTCCATGACAAAATCCTACAGACCATCCATGACACACCCCACCCTTAGAATGTGTGGGGACACAGCTCTACAGTGTATCCATGACACAACCCTACAGTGTATCCATATACGCCCCTCCCTTAGACTGTGTGGGGACACAGCTCTTCAGTGTCTCCATGACACAACCCTACGATGTCTCCATGACACAACCCTACAGTGTATCCATGACACAACCCTACAGTGTCTCCATGACACAACCCTACAGTGTATCCCTAACACAACCCTACAGTGTCTCCATGACACAACCCTACAGCGTATCCAAGACACACCATTCCCTTACACTGTTTTTGGACAGAGCCCTAGTGTATTGGTGTGACAACAATCAATCAGGTGTTTGTTAAGTGCGACTACTCACCCGTAAGGGTCTCAAGGCACTGGGGGGGGGGGGAGGGGGGGGGGTATCAGTTTCCAATCCATCAAGGAGGGGGTCTGTCGAAGAGCCAGGTCTTGAGGCTTCCTGTGAAGATGGGGAGGGATGTTGGTTGTCTGAGGTCGAGCGGTAGGGCATTCCAGGCTCTGGCTGCGAGGAAGGAGAAGGAGCGGCCTCCCGATCTGGTCTTTCTGGTGCGGGGGACCATGGCGTAGGAGACCTGGGCTGATCGTAGGGTTCTTTGGGGTGGGTGGTCTTCCGAGGGCGGGGCGCCACCAGGTGTCGTTCCAGGCGTCGGGGTTTGGGCCAATGATGAGTGCTTCTGTTTTGACGGTGTTGAGTTGTAGGCAGCTGATTTCCATCCATTTTGCGACAGCTTCCATGCCTTCTTGGAAGTTGAGTTTGGCTGTGTTGGGTTCGTTGGATAGGGAGAGGATGAGTTAGGTGTGGTCTGCGTATGAAACAATGTTTCTTCCGTGGGTTCTGTCGATGGGGGTGAGCGGAGCCATGTAGACGTTGAAGAGCGTGGGGCTGAGGGAGGACCCCTGGGGGACTCCGCAGGTGGTTGGTGTAGGGTCAGAGAGGAAAGGAGGGAGTCGGACCCACTGCGTTCTGGCAGAGAGGAAGGAGTGGATCCAATCGAGGGCCTTGTTCCAGATCCCTGCATCGTGGAGTCTGCGTATTACGGTGCAGTGAGAGACTGTGTCGAAGGCCGCTGAGAGGTCGAGGAGGATGAGGGCTACTGTTTCTCCTTTGTCCAGTGGGGAGTGGATGTCGTCTGTTGCATGAGGAAGGCGGTTTCTGTGCTGGGGGTTTTTCTGAAGCCGGATTGGGAGGAGTTGAGGACAGTGTGCTCTTCGATGAAGGTGGGAAGTTGGCCGTTGATTGCTTTCTCTATGACTTTTGCTGGAACCTGGAGCAGGGAGATGGGTCTGTAGTTTTTGAGGTCGGTGGGGTCCGCACTGAGGTCTGCTTCAGGAGGGGGTTGATCTTGGCGTGTTTCCAGTCGTCAGGGAATGAGGCGTTCTCCAGGGAGCAGTTGATGGTGTGGCAGAGCATGGGTGCTATGGTGTCGGTGGCTCTGTTGAAGATGTGGTGGGGGCAGAGGTCCGTGGGGGCCCCGGAGTGGATTGACTTCATTGTCTTCAGTGTGTCTTCGGTGGTGAGGGCTGTCCAGTTGTCAATCATTGTCTTCAGGGTGTCAGGGGTGGCTGGTGAGGGTTCAGTGTGTTTGTTGTCTTCATCAAAGTTGTCGTTAATGTTCTTGATTTTGTGGTGGAAGAAGGTGCTGAGTTTGTTGCAGAGGTCTTGTGAGGGAGTAATGTTAGGAAACTCGCTGGTGGGTTGGGCAAACTCCTTGATGATGCTGAAGAGTTCTTTGCTGTTGTGTGTGTGTGTGTGTGGAGATTCTATCTTCAATCGCTTTTTTCCTCGTTTTCCTGATGAGTTGGTGGTGCCATTGGTGGCGGCTCTGAAGTAGTTGTGTGCCTCTGTGGATTTGGAGTTCCTCCAAACCTTTTTAAGGTGGCGGCATGTGTGTCTGGACTCTCGAAGCTTGGTGGTAAGCCATCTGACTTTCTTGGTGTGTGTGTTGTTGTTCTTCTTGAGGGAGGCTATGGTGTTGGCGCTGTCAGAGATCCATCTCTGCAGGGTTAGGGCTGCGGTGTTGGGGTCGTCGTCTTCCGTGAAGGTTGGGGTGGAGTTGCTGAGTGAGGAGGTGAGCTTGTCATCGGTGATTTTGGTCCAGTTTCTTCATGGGAGCAGGTGCTGCTGTTTGTGGATGGTGGGTGTTCTGAAGGCGAAGTGGATGCATCGGTGATCTGTCCACGGGAGTTCGGTGGTGTGGCTGAAAGTGATGGAGTTTCCTGTTGTGAAGAGAGGGTCAAGAGTGTGTTCTGTTGAGTGCGTGGGTTCGGTCACGATCTGGCGGAGTCCAATGTTGTGGAGGTTGTCCAGGAGGGATGTGGTGTTGGGGTCCAGTTGGTTGTCGAGGTGGAAGTTGAGGTCTGCCAGCAGGGTGTAGTTGGTGGATGCGATGGCTTGCGTGGAGATGATATCCGTGATAGAGTTGGTGAAAGGTCTGCGGAGTCCGGGGGGTCGGTAGATGAGAGTTCCTCTGAGGGTGGTGGTAGCCTGGCCTGTATCTTGAAGTGTAGGTGTTCCATCAGGTCTGTGGGCTCATCAGAGAATGTGCTCAGCTGGAGGGTAGATTTGTGGATGATGGCGATTCCTCCTCCAGGGCAGTTGGGGAGGTCCTTCGGAGAGATCTTGTATCCTTGGGAGATGTTGATGGCGATGTCTGGTCCCGAGGTGGTGTTGGTCCAGGTTTCGGTGAAGAATACTACGTTTGGTGTGGTACTGTCGAGGAGGTCCCAGATTTCGGTGGCATGTTTGTGGAGTGATTGGACATTGAGAAGTATGCATTGCAGGGTCTTCGGTTTGTTTGTGTTCTTGCAGGCGGGTTGTGCTGGGTCCGTGTTCCTGGCGGTGCTGCAAGTGTGCTGGCAGCGATGACAGCTAAAGGGTCCATGGGTGTTGGCTGGTGATGCAAGCTTGCAGTTGTTGTTGCGGCCTGGGTTGAGTGCGTGGAGTGCCGCTTGGTCGTAGCATTGGCAATGCGGAGGTCCAGGGTTCTTGGCGCTGGTCGCGGTGGGTTCGCAGACGGGCGCAGACAGGCTTGCCGTAGGCGCGCCTTCGGTGGGCCAGCAACACGCCTGCTGCGTGCGGCCGCCATTAAGTAGGGGTTGGGGAGGGCTGGACAGCTGGGAGGCGGGAGTGGGGAGGGGAACTGGCTCAGGCTGGTCGCGCTCGGGGGGAGGGACCGCGGGGGCAACAGCTGTAGGAAAAACGGGGGGAAAAGCAGGCAATAGAAGAAGAGGTAAAAAGACTAAAGGGGTGACAAAGAAAAGTTAAAAAAAGAAATAAAGAGTACAAAGTGAGTGCTAAAAAGAGTGAAACAGTGAGAAAAGCTGAGGTGGAAAACGGGGCAGAAGCGGAGCGAGAGAGAGGAGTCAGAGGTCCATTGGACCACCAGGGATGAGGCGCAGGTATAACCTGCGGGCGGAGGAGGTCCTCGAACACCAAACACTTGAGAGTGCAGGGACTCGGAGAGGCCTCACTTAATGGTGGAGCTGCGAGGGTGGGAAGAGCAGTTTCACTGACAGTGAGTCAGAAAGAAACTCAGAGCGTGAAGTAGGACATGTTCTCTACACGTGCCCTGAATAGATACATTTACTTTGCCCCTCTACACCACGACATTTCAAACTGTTATTCGTCAAGTCACACTATGTGCTGTACAAAGATCAGCAAGGATAAAAGGAGTGCATGATCCTCTTATGCACAATGCTTGAGTTGATGCAATAACCGCACTCCTTCCACACAGCAGGGGTCTGCTTTAAGACACGCCATTTAAACATCTCAGGGCTCCTTTCACAGGCACCGACATCCAATTCCCTACGTGAAGCAGGGTGAGGAGAAACCACAGTCCTTCCTAACCATTGAAAGAGAAAAACTCACAGCATTTCAACATCCCACACAGAACAATCCTATCGTGGTGTCCGAATTTTAACAAAAGAAAAACCACTATACTTTTTACATTTAATGGAAAAAGTCAGAGAGTCAACAAAATACTGTCAGAGTTTCAAACCCGACACTTAGCAGGCAGCAATACATGTAATTTACAACTTGCCCAAAAGCTACGTTTTTGTGCACGTTCCCTGTGTAATGTATGTTCTTCCCAGCGCCCAGGCGTGCACCTGCAAACCGAATCTGTGAATGTATAATTAGAGAACAGACACAAAACCGTCAAAGAAGCAGGAGAGGGAACAGCCAGTTCTGTCAGCGATGACTCAGAGGGAAAGAAGGACTGACAGCCAAAGAGAGGGACTACATTACTGTCAGGCAAGAAGGCCCAGAGCAACCAATGAAAACGGACTCTGTGGTTCCCTTCAAAAGATGCCAGAGACCAGGCGTCCCTTCTTAACCCCCGCTCTTGGCACAAAGAGAGGACATCATGCCACAGACCAGGCAGGCCTTTCTGCCGCTTCCTTACACCCTGCTCTTGGCACAAGGAGAGGACATCATGCCACAGACCAGGCGGGGCCTCGGCCTCTTCCTTACACCCTGCTCTTGGCACAAGGAGAGGACATCATGCTACAGACCAGGAGGGCCTCTCTGCCTCTTTCTTACCCCCCGCTCTTGGTGCCAGGAGAAGACATCCTGGCACAGACCAGGCGGGCGTCTCTGAATCTTTCTTACCCCCGCTCTTGGTGCCAGGAGAGGACATCATGCCACAGACCGGGTGGGCCTCTCTGCCTCTTACTTACCCCCCGCTCTTGGTGCCAGGAGAGGACAAGATGCCACAGACCAGGCAGAGCCTCTCTGCCTCTTTTTTACACCCTCCTCTTGGCACAAGGAGAGGACCATGCCACAGACCAGGCGGGCCTCTCTGCCTCTTCCTTACACCCGGCTCTTGGCACAAGGAGAGGACATCATGCCACAGACCAGGTGGGGCCTCTCTGCCTCTTTCTTACACCCTGCTCTCGGCACAAGGAGAGGACATCATGCAACAGACCAGGCTGGCCTCTCTGCCTCTTTCTTACCCCTTGCTCTCGTCACAAGGAGAGTACATTATGCCTCTGCCTCTTTTTTACACCCTGCTCTTGGCACAAGGTGAGGACATCATGCCACAGACCAGGCGGGGCCTCGGCCTCTTCCTTACACTCTGCTCTTGGCACAAGGAGAGGACATCATGCCACAGACCAGGCGGGCCTTCTTAACCCCCGCTCTTGGTGCCAGGAGAGGACACCATGCCACAGGCTAGGCGGGCCTACTTACCCCCTGCTCTTGGTGCCAGGAGACGACATCATGCCATAGACCAGGCGGGCCTCTCTGCCTCTTTCTTACACCCGGCTCTTGGCAAAAGGAGAGGACATCATGCCACAGACCAAGTGGGCCTCTCTGCCTCTTTGCTACCCCTGCTCTCGGCACAAGGAGAGGACATTATGCCACAGACCAGGCAGGCCCCTCTGCCTCTTTCTTAGACCTGCACTTGGTGCCAGGAGAGGGCATCATGCCACAGATCAGGCTGAGCCTCTATGACTCTTTCTAACTCCTCGCACTTGGTGCCAGGAGAGGACATCATGCCACAGACGAGGCGGGCCTCTCTGCCTCTTTCTTACACCCTGCTCTCGGCACAAGGAGGAGATATCATGCCACAGACCAGTCAGGCCTCTCTGCTTCTTTCTTACACCCGGCTCTTTGCACAAGGAGAGGACATCATGCCACAGACCAGGCGAGCCTCTCTGCCTATTTCTTAGACCTGCTCTTGGTCCTAGGAGAGGACGTCATGGCACAGACCAGGGGGGCCTCTCTGCCCCTCTCTTACCCTATGCTCTCGGCACAAGGAGAGGACATTATGCCATAGACCAGGCAGGCCTCTCTGCCTCTTTCTTACACCCTCCTCTCGGCACAAGGAGAGGACATCATGCCACAGACCAGGCAGAGCCTCTCTGCCTCTTTCTTACACCCTCCTCTTGGCGCAAGGAGAGGAAATTATACCACAGACCAGGCGGGGCCTCTCTCCCTCTTTTTTACACCCCGCACTTGGCACAAGGAGAGGACATCATGCCACAGACCAGGCGGGCCTCTCTGCCTCTTCCTTACACCCCGCTCTTGGCACAAGGAGAGAACATCATGCCACAGACCAGGCGGACCTCTGCCTCTTTCTCACACCCTGCTCTTGGCAGACAGAGAGGACATCATGCCACAGACCAGGCAGGCCTTTCTGCCGCTTCCTTACACCCCGCTCTTGGCACAAGGAGAGGACATCATGCCACAGATCAGGCGGGCCTCTCTGTCTCTTTCTTACACCCTGCTCTTGGTGCCAGGAGAGGACATCATGCCACAGAACAGGCAGAGCCTCTATGACTCTTTCTTACCCCCCCCCCGCTCTTGGTGCCAGGAGAGGACATCATGCCACAGACCAGGCAGAGCCTCTCTGCCTCTTTCTTACACCCTCCTCTTGGCACAAGGAGAGGACATCATGCCACAGACCAGGTGGGGCCTCTCTGCCTCTTTCTCACACCCTGCTCTTGGCGGACAGAGAGGACATCATGCCACAGACCAGGGAGGCCTTTCTGCCGCTTCCTTACACCCCGCTCTTGGCACAAGGAGAGGACATCATGCCACAGACCAGGCGGGCCTCTCTGTCTCTTTCTTACACCCCCCGCTCTTGGTGCCAGGAGAGGACATCATGCCACAGACCAGGCAGGGCCTCTCTGGCTCTTTCTTACCCCCGGCTCTTGGCACAATGAGAGGACATCATGCCACAGACCAGGCGGGGCCTCATTGCCTCTTTCTTACACCCCGCTCCTGGTGCCAGGAGAGGACATCATGCCACAGACCAGGCGGGCCTCTCTGCATCTTTCTTACACCCTCCTCTTGGAACAAGGAGAGGACATCATGCCACAGACCAGGCAGAGCCTCTATGACTATTTCTAAAACCCCACTCTTGGTGCAAGGAGAGGACCTCTTGCCACAGACCAGGCGGGCCTCTCTGCCTCTTTCTTACCCCCTGCCCTCAGAACAAGGAGAGGACATCATGCCACTGACCAGGCGGGGCCTCTCTCTTACAGCCTGCTCTTGGTGCCAGGAGAGGGCATCATGCCACAGACCAGGCAGCGCCTCTATGACTCTTTCATACCCCCCGCTCTTGGTGTCAGGAGAGGATATCATGCCACAGACCAGGTGGCGCCTCTCTGCCTTTCTTACACCACGCTCTTGGTGCCAGGAGAGGGCATCATGCTAAAGAACAGGCAGAGCCTCTATGACTGTTTCTTACCCCCGCTCTTGGTGCCAGGAGAGGACATCATGCCACAGACCAGGCGTGCCTCTCTGCCTCTTTCTTACACCCGGCTCTTGGCACAAGGAGAGGACATCCTGTCACAGACCAGGCGGGCCTCTCTGCCTCTTTCTTATACCCTGCTCTCGGCACAAGGAGAGGACATCATGCTACAGACCAGGCGGGCCTCTCTGCCTCTTTCTTACACCCATCTCTTGGCACAAGGAGAGGACATCATGCCACAGACCAGATGGGCCTCTCTGCCTATTTCTTAGACCTGCTCTTGGTGCCAGGAGAGGACAACATGCCACAGACCAGGCGGACCTCTCTGCCTCTTTCTTACACCCTGCTCTCGGCACAAGGTGAGGACATTATGCCACAGACCAGGCACGCCTCTCTGCCCCTTTCTAACACCCTCCTCTTGGCACAAGGAGAGGACATCATGCCACAGACCAGGCAGAGCCTCTCTGCGTCTTTCTTACACCCTCCTCTTGGCACAAGGAGAGGACATCATGCCACAGACCAGGCAGAGCCTCTCTGCGTCTTTCTTACACCCTCCTCTTGGCACAAGGAGAGGACATCACGCCACAGACCAGGCGGGCATCTCTGCCTCTTTCTCACACCCCGCTCTCGGCACAAGGAGAGGACATTATGCCACAGACCAGGCAGGCCTCTCTGCTTATTTCTCACCCCCCGCTCGTGGTGCCAGGAGAGGACATCATGCCACAGACCAAGCGGGGCATCTCTCTTACAGCCTGCTCTTGGTGCCAGGAGAGGGCATCATACCACAGACCAGGCGGGCCTCTCTGCCTCTTTCTTACACCCGGCTCTTGGCAAAAGGAGAGGACATCATGCCACAGACCAAGTGGGCCTCTCTGCCTCTTTGTACCCCTGCTCTCGGCACAAGGAGAGGACATTATGCCACAGACCAGGCAGGCCCCTCTGCCTCTTTCTTAGACCTGCACTTGGTGCCAGGAGAGGGCATCATGCCACAGATCAGGCTGAGCCTCTATGACTCTTTCTAACTCCTCGCACTTGGTGCCAGGAGAGGACATCATGCCACAGACGAGGCGGGCCTCTCTGCCTCTTTCTTACACCCTGCTCTCGGCACAAGGAGGAGATATCATGCCACAGACCAGTCAGGCCTCTCTGCTTCTTTCTTACACCCGGCTCTTTGCACAAGGAGAGGACATCATGCCACAGACCAGGCGAGCCTCTCTGCCTATTTCTTAGACCTGCTCTTGGTCCTAGGAGAGGACGTCATGGCACAGACCAGGGGGGCCTCTCTGCCCCTCTCTTACCCTATGCTCTCGGCACAAGGAGAGGACATTATGCCATAGACCAGGCAGGCCTCTCTGCCTCTTTCTTACACCCTCCTCTCGGCACAAGGAGAGGACATCATGCCACAGACCAGGCAGAGCCTCTCTGCCTCTTTCTTACACCCTCCTCTTGGCGCAAGGAGAGGACATTATGCCACAGACCAGGCGGGGCCTCTCTCCCTCTTTTTTACACCCCGCACTTGGCACAAGGAGAGGACATCATGCCACAGACCAGGCGGGCCTCTCTGCCTCTTCCTTACACCCCGCTCTTGGCACAAGGAGAGGACATCATGCCACAGATCAGGCGGGCCTCTCTGTCTCTTTCTTACACCCTGCTCTTGGCGGACAGAGAGGACATCATGCCACAGACCAGGCAGGCCTTTCTGCCGCTTCCTTACACCCCGCTCTTGGCACAAGGAGAGGACATCATGCCACAGATCAGGCGGGCCTCTCTGTCTCTTTCTTACACCCTGCTCTTGGTGCCAGGAGAGGACATCATGCCACAGAACAGGCAGAGCCTCTATGACTCTTTCTTACCCCCCCCCCGCTCTTGGTGCTAGGAGAGGACATCATGCCACAGACCAGGCAGAGCCTCTCTGCCTCTTTCTTACACCCTCCTCTTGGCACAAGGAGAGGACATCATGCCACAGACCAGGCGTGCCTCTCTGCCTCTTTCTTACACCCGGCTCTTGGCACAAGGAGAGGACATCCTGTCACAGACCAGGCAGGCCTCTCTGCCTCTTTCTTATACCCTGCTCTCGGCACAAGGAGAGGACATCATGCTACAGACCAGGCGGGCCTCTCTGCCTCTTTCTTACACCCATCTCTTGGCACAAGGAGAGGACATCATGCCACAGACCAGATGGGCCTCTCTGCCTATTTCTTAGACCTGCTCTTGGTGCCAGGAGAGGACAACATGCCACAGACCAGGCGGACCTCTCTGCCTCTTTCTTACACCCTGCTCTCGGCACAAGGTGAGGACATTATGCCACAGACCAGGCACGCCTCTCTGCCCCTTTCTAACACCCTCCTCTTGGCACAAGGAGAGGACATCATGCCACAGACCAGGCAGAGCCTCTCTGCGTCTTTCTTACACCCTCCTCTTGGCACAAGGAGAGGACATCACGCCACAGACCAGGCAGAGCCTCTCTGCGTCTTTCTTACACCCTCCTCTTGGCACAAGGAGAGGACATCATGCCACAGACCAGGCAGAGCCTCTCTGCGTCTTTCTTACACCCTCCTATTGGCACAAGGAGAGGACATCACGCCTCAGACCAGGCGGGCATCTCTGCCTCTTTCTCACACCCCGCTCTCGGCACAAGGAGAGGACATTATGCCACAGACCAGGCAGGCCTCTCTGCTTATTTCTCACCCCCCGCTCGTGGTGCCAGGAGAGGACATCATGCCACAGACCAAGCGGGGCATCTCTCTTACAGCCTGCTCTTGGTGCCAGGAGAGGGCATCATACCACAGACCAGGCGGGCCTCTCTGCCTCTTTCTTACCCCCTGCCCTCAGCACAAGGAGAGGACATTATGCCACAGACCAGGCAGGCCTCTCTGCTTCTTTCTTACCCCCCGCTCGTGGTGCCAGGAGAGGGCATCATGCCACAGACTAGGCAGGCCTCTGTCTCTTTCTTACACCCTGCTCATGGCTCAAGGATGGGACATCTTTGATCTGAAGTTATTGAGACCCACCCCTGGGCCTCATCCATTATTCGCTGAACAGTATATCTTTTCATCAATATTGAGGTTTAGTTTGTTGTTTACATTATTTTTTTAACCTGAATTGTCTACTTGTAGAATTTACAATCCATGATTTGCTTTGGATTTTGACCCAAAATAACATTACAGAGTGCAGTGTGCTGCCTGCATTACTATGCATGGGCGTTTCTGCACCCACCTCTGGCCCTTCACTTGCACTGTCTTTTCGCACTCACCTACGCCCCTTCACAGTCACCTGTGCCATCCCTTCACAGAGACCTGTGTCGCTTCAAACTCACCTGCAGCGTCTCTTCACACTCACCTGCACCTCTTTCACACTCACCTGTTCCGTCCCTTCACAGTCACCTGTGCCGTCCCTTCACAGTCACCTGTGCCCCTTCACACTCACCTGCACCTGCACCGTTCCTTTAAACTCACCTGTGCCCCATTCACAGTCACCTGCGCCGTTCCTTTATACTCACCTGTGCTGTCCTTTCACACTCACCTGCACCGTTCCTTTATACTCACCTGTGCCCCTTCACACTCACCTGTGCCATCTCTTCACACTCACCTGCACCGTTCCTTTATACTCACCTGTGCTGTCCCTTCACACTCACCTGCACCGTTCCTTTATACGCACCTGTGCCCCTTCACACTCACCTGTGCCATCTCTTCACACTCACCTGCACCGTTCCTTTATACTCACCTGTGCTGTCCCTTCACACTCACCTGCACCGGTCCTTTCTACTCACCTGTGCCCCTTCACACTCACCTGTGCTATCCCTTCACAGTCACCTGCACCGTTCCTTTATACTCACCTGTGCCCCTTCACAGTCACCTGCACCGTTCCTTTATACTCACCTGTGCCCCTTCAAACTCACCTGTGCTGTCCCTTCACACTCACCTGCACTGTTCCTTTATAGTCACCTGTGCTGTCCCTTCACACTCACCTGCACCGTTCCTTTATACTCACCTGTGCTGTCCCTTCACACTCACCTGCACCGTTCTTTTATACTCACCTGTGCCCCTTCACACTCACCTGTGCCATCTCTTCACACTCACCTGTGCTGTCCCTTCACACTCATCTGCACCCCTTCACACTCACCTGTGCCGTCCCTTCACAGTCACCTGTGCTGTCCCTTCACACTCACGTGCACTGTCCCTTCACACTCACCTGTGCTGTCCTTTATTCTGACCTGTGCCGTCCCTTCACAGTCACCTGTGCCGTCCCTTCACACTCGCTTGCACCGTCCCTTCACACTCACCTGCACCGCTGCTTTATACTCACCTGTGCCGTCTCTTCACACTCACCTGTGCTGTCCTTTCACACTCACCTGTGCCCCTTCACACTCACCTGTGCCGTTCCTTTATTCTCACCTGTGCTGTCTCTTCACACTCACCACTGCTGTCCTTTCACACTCACTCTCTACGGCTGCGCCCAAATTGTGGAATTCCCTCCCAGAAGAACTTTCTAGTCAGGTGTCCCTTCCGCGTTTTCGTAAAGTCTTAAAGACCTGGCTTTTCCAAGATACGTCAGTTTGAGCATGTTTTCTCTTTCACCGCATCCTGATGCTCTGCAGTCAGCACCTTGACGCCCTTGGGCTAAGTTCGTGCTTTACAAAATCAATATTCATTCATTCATTCATTCACCTGTGCCCCTTCGCAGTCACCTGTGCCATTCCTTCATACTCACCTGTGCCGTCCCTTCAAACTCACCTGTGCCGTCCCTTCCCACACACCTGTGCCCCTTCACACTTACCTGTGCCCCTTCACACTCACCTGCGCCATCCCTTCACACTCACCTGAGCCATCTGTTCACACTCACCTTTGCCCCTTCACACTCACCTGTGCCATCTCTTCACACTCACCTGTGCCCCTTCACACTCACCTGTGCCATCTCTTCACACTCACCTGTGCTGTCCCTTCACACTCATCTGCACCCCTTCACACTCACCTGTGCTGTCCCTTCACAGTCACCTGTGCTGTCCCTTCACACTCACCTGCACTGTCCCTTCACACTCACCTGTGCTGTCCTTTATTCTGACCTGTGCTGTCCCTTCACAGTCACCTGTGCCGTCCCTTCACACTTGCTTGCACCGTCCCTTCACACTCACCTGCACCGCTGCTTTATACTCACCTGTGCTGTCTCTTCACACTCACCTGTGCTGTCCTCTCACACTCACCTGTGCCCCTTCACACTCACCTGTGCCGTTCCTTTATTCTCACCTGTGCTGTCTCTTCACACTCACCACTGCTGTCCTTTCACACTCACTCTCTACGGCTGCGCCCAAATTGTGGAATTCCCTCCCAGAAGAACTTTCTAGTCTGGTGTCCCTTCCGCGTTTTCGTAAAGTCTTAAAGACCTGGCTTTTCCAAGATACGTCAGTTTCAGCATGTTTCCTCTTTCACCGCATCCTGATGCTCTGCAGTCAGCGCCTTGATGCCCTTGGGCTAAGTTCGTGCTTTACAAAATCAATATTCATTCATTCACCTGTGCCCCTTCACAGTCACCTGTGCCATTCCTTCATACTCACCTGTGCCGTCCCTTCACACTCACCTGTGCTGTCCCTTCCCACACACCTGTGCCCCTTCACACTCACCTGTGCCCCTTCACACTCACCTGCGCCGTCCCTTCACACTCACCTGAGCCATCTGTTCACACTCACCTTTGCCCCTTCACACTCACCTGTGCCATCTCTTCACACTCACCTGTGCCCCTTCACACTCACCTGTGCCATCTCTTCACACTCACCTGTGCCCGTTCACACTCACCTGAGCCATCCGTTCACACTCACCTGTGCCCCTTCACACTCACCTGTCCTGTCTCTTCACACTCACCTGAACCATCCGTTCACACTCACCTGTGCCCCTTTACACTCATCTGTGCTGTCTCTTCACACTCACCTGTGCCCCTTCACACTCACCTGAGCCATCCGTTCACACTCACCTGTGCCCCTTCACAGTCACCCGCGCCGTCCCTTCACACTCACCTGTGCCGTCTCTTCACACTCACCTGTGCCCCTTCACACTCACCTGAGCCATCTGTTCACACTCACCTGTGCCCCTTCACACTCACCTGTGCCGTCTCTTCACACTCACCTGTACTGTCCTTTCACACTCACCTGTGCCTTCTCTTCACACTCACCTGTGCCCCTTCACACTCACCTGAGCCATCCCTTCACACTCACCGGAGCCATCCCTTCACACTCACCTTTGCCATCTATTCACACTCACCTGTGCCGTCTCTTTACACTCACCTGTGCCCCTTCACATTCACCTGAGCCATCCCTTCACACACACCTGTGCCCCTTCACACCCACCTGTGCCCCTTCACACTCACCTGAGCTATCCCTCATACTCACCTGTGGCGTCTCTTCACACTCACCTGTGCCCCTTCACACTCACCTGTGCCCCTTCACACTCACCTTTGCCGTCTATTCACAGTCACCTGTGCCCATTCACACTCACCTTTGCCGTCTCTTCAAACTCACCTGTGCCCCTTCACACTCACCTGAGCCATCCCTTCACACTCACCTTTGCGGTCTATTCACAGTCACCTGTGCCTCTTCACACTCACCTGTGCCTCTCCTGTGAACAGGTCCTGGGGTGTGAGGCTCCTGGAATCTCTTTTTCCTTTTATAGGCGCTGAGTTGTTGGTGCTCAGAGGACGCAGGTCGCGCTCGGTCCAGTATTTGGGAGGGGAGAAGGGAGGGGTGGGGGCTTGTTAGTGTCCTTGAAGCGCGGCGTTATCAGTGGGCTGTGCCACCTGAGCTGGAAAACACCTGACACTGAACATGCGAGCACCCACGGAGCAATGCTCGGTCCAGCTGTGAGACCACCGCCAGCCCCTCACCCCAGGTGCCCTCCCAGAAGCCCCTCCAGCACACCCTCTCTCTCTCTCTCCGTCCCTCACTCTGCCCCCGCCTACTCTGGCTCCAGCTGTGAGACTACCGCCAGCCCCTCACCCCAGGTGCCCTCCCAGAAGCCCCTCCAGCACACTCTCTCTCTCTCTCTCTCTCTCTGTCCCTCACTCTGCCCCCGCCTACTCTGGCTCCAGCTGTGAGACTACCGCCAGCCCCTCACCCCAGGTGCCCTCCCAGAAGCCCCTCCAGCACACTCTCTCTCTCTCTCTCTCTCTGTCCCTCACTCTGCCCCCGCCTACTCTGGCTCCAGCTGTGAGACTACCGCCAGCCCCTCACCCCAGGTGCCCTCCCAGAAGCCCCTCCAGCACACTCTCTCTCTCTCTCTCTCTCTGTCCCTCACTCTGCCCCCGCCTACTCTGGCTCCAGCTGTGAGACCACCGCCAGCCCCTCACCCCAGGTGCCCTCCCAGAAGCCCCTCCAGCACTCTCTCTCTCTCTCTCTCTCTGTCCCTCACTCTGCCCCTCCTGCTCCAGCTGTGAGACCACCGCCAGCCCCTCACCCCAGGTGCCCTCCCAGAAGCCCCTCCAGCACTCTCTCTCTCTCTCTCTCTCTGTCCCTCACTCTGCCCCTCCTGCTCCAGCTGTGAGACCACCGCCAGCCCCTCACCCCAGGTGCCCTCCCAGAAGCCCCTCCAGCACTCTCTCTCTCTCTCTCTCTCTGTCCCTCACTCTGCCCCTCCTGCTCCAGCTGTGAGACCACCGCCAGCCCCTCACCCCAGGTGCCCTCCCAGAAGCCCCTCCAGCACTCTCTCTCTCTCTCTCTCTCTCTCTCTCTCTCTCTCTCTCTCTGTCCCTCACTCTGCCCCCTCCTGCTCTGGCTCCAGCTGTGAGACCACCGCCAGCCCCTCACCCCAGGAGCCCACCCAGAAGCCCCTCTAGCACTCTCTCTCTCTCTCTCTCTCTCTCTCTCTCTGTCCCTCACTCTGCCCCCTCCTGCTCTGGCTCCAGCTGTGAGACACATTCGACGCACTTTCGCCCTGGAAATCCCTGTGTGTGTGTGTCTGTCTGTCTGTCTGTCTGTCTGTCTCCAGTAGATGGAGGGGCTTCTGGGAGGGCACCTGGGGTGAGGGGCTGGCGGTGGTCTCACAGCTGGAGCCAGAGCAGGAGGGGGCAGAGTGAGGGACAGAGAGAGAGAGAGAGAGAGAGAGAGAGAGAGAGAGAGAGAGAGTGCTCAAGATTGTGCACTTAAAAACAATTAGTTTGAAGTAGATTTTATCCAAGAAAAATGTATTAATTCACATTGAGGGAATGTCAGCTTCCCACAGCGATCTCCAGGGGACAGAAGATGGTAGATCGAACTTTATGAAAAGAATAACCTGCTTTTAAATATAGTGTCTCACTCCACAATCTGTGGCTTCCAAGCACCAAATCAACAGGTGTCCCAGGTACCGAATGCAACGGTGCTTTGTTTACCAGCCTCAAAAGGAAGGAGGGATCAGTGGACATTGCTGGGATTCGAACCCGGGACCAGCCGATCCCTCCATGCTTAGGAAGCGTTTACTACTTTCTTTTCAGAATTACAAATGTCGCATTGTCAGCCTGTGTTCACCTTCTATCATTGCCACACTTTGTTGGACTAGGAAGCGCTATGCTCAGGGCGCCCGGCAGACCATGGCAGGAATGGGAGGTTTCATGAGCGCCCTTTCAAAGCCGGTGGCGTGCTGGGAGATTTACCTGACGATGTGGCCCCATGTTATCAAAACCTACACGGGCCCGCGTAAGTTATAATACATGAGATAGTGTGATAAAGGTTATGCAACCAAGCTCATTTAGTTTTACTGCACAGTTTGTTTCTTAGCCAGGGATGGGATTCTTTGGGTAAAGGCGGGTGGAGCCTGGGGGTTAGGGAGGTGGAGGGGGTGAGGGCGTAAGCCATCACCAGATATTTTTGTCTGAGATCCCCACATAAACCTATCTCCTTCCTGCCACTTGGCACTGTTTAGGACACATATATATATATGCATGCTGGGCTGCATGACTCTAAAGAGATAGTCCCTAGAGGGATGTATAGTTGACAGCGGACCAATCGCATGGCCAAGCCACAGAACCACAGAGACTCTCATCCTGCAGTCTGACAAACACTATTATAGACAGGCATGTAGAGCGGGGAAACGTGCGACGACCCTCCCATTTGTGTGCCATCAACAGGGCGGATTGGATGACCCCCCTCTAAAACGTCAGGTCCATGGTTTGGCCAGACGCGCTGACTGAGGATGGTAAGAAAAGTCCCCAGTCCCGAGTTGGGGCAAGTTAAAACAGCACATGGAGTGATTGTGTTTTGTTTTTGCACCTGGCGTCCTGGCGGCAAGGAGGCCTGGTGTTGGAGGGAGGCCCACCAGGTAGTCGGGGAGACTAATCCGGCACCTTCCTACCGCAAAGTTATAGCCAAGCGCCGCTGAGAAGCCCCCTCGGGAAGGTCTTTCTCCTATGATCGTACTAGGCCCAGTAACACCACCACACAGGACTCAATATCAGTTGCGAGATTAGGTTTCTTTATCAGCAGTAACACGTGCAATATTTACAGAGGGATCTCTATCTTGAAGGGCCCGGTCCACTTGTCCTGCAGGGCGCAGGGGTCCACGGGTGACATGACCCAGACTTGCTGGCCCGGCTCAAACTCGACGGCTGAGGCATTCTCGTCATACCAGCGTTTCATATCTTCTTGGCTGGCTTCAAGGTTGGCTTCTGCCAGGGCACGGAACTTTCGAGTTTGGTTCCGCAAGGTCAGGAGGTACCGGTAGACGTCGGGCGGGGCACTTTGGACGTTCGCCTCCCAACCCTCCTTGACCAGGCTGAGGGGCCCTCGGACGGGGTGCCCATACAACAGTTCGAAGCGGCTGAAGCCCAGGGACTTCTGTGGTACCTCCTGGTAGGCGAACAGGAGGCAGGGCAACAGGACATCCCATCTCCTCCTGAGGGGCTCTTCCAGGCCCTTGATCATCCCCTTCAGGGTTCGGTTGAACCGCTCGACCAGTCCGTTCCCCTGGGGGTGGTAAGGGGTGGTGAATTTATAGGTGACCCCACATTGTTGCCAGAGGGATCTCATGTACTTCGAGATAAAGTTCGTTCCCCTGTCGCTCACCACTTCTCGGGGGAACCCCACCCTGGAGAAGATGCCCATCAGGGCCCGGCCCACCACTGGAGCGGTCACAGTTCGGAGGGGAACAGCTTCGGGGTACCGGGTGGCGTGGTCGACCAGTACCAGGATGAAGCGGTGGCCCAGGGCGGTTCGGGGGTCGAGGGGCCCCACGATGTCGATCCCCACTCGTTCGAACAGGGTGCGGACGGCTGGAAATGGTTGTAGGGGGGCTTTCACTCGTCCCCCAGTCTTCCCGCTAGCTTGGCAGGTCGGGCAGGACCGGCAGTGCTGGTCCACGTCTCTTCTCATTCAGGGCCAATAGAAATGGGTCACGAGGCGGCTGTACGTCTTGTCCCGCCCAAGATGTCCGGCGAGGGGCACGTCATGTGCCAGGTTCAAGAGGAATTCTCGAAATCGGAGGGGGACCACCAGCACCCGGCTGGCCCCTAGTTCGGCGACTTTCTGCTCGCTATACAACAAGTCATTGTCCCAATAGACCCAGTGGGTTCCCGAGGGGTCCCCCGCAGCCTGGGCGGCCGCCTGCTGTCGGGCCCCCTCGAGGGACGGGCAGCCCTTCTGTTCTTGCTGGAATTGTTCGCGGGTGGGGCCCCCGTCGTGGCGCCACTGGGCCAGCTCGGGGATCTCGCTGAGGGGAGCGGCCTCGTTGGGAGAAAGTTCGGATGGCCCGGCCTCCTCGTCAGGTTCCTCCGGGCCGGAGGAGGTGGATTGTTCGGGGCCCGCCGGCTTGTCGGGGGCCGGGCCGCAGCTGGCTGGACGGTCATGGACCGAGTGGTGGCGCAGGCCCACTCGGGTAGTCCTAGCATCCCCAGATGCTCTTGGCGCTCCACCTGGGCCCAGGGGGAGCTCTCTAGGTCGTTCCCCAGGAGGCAGTCTACCGGGGCGTCGTCGCGGACAGTCACTTTTAGGGTGCCGGACACTCCTCCCCACTCAAAGGGGATTCGGGCCATCCGGCACATGCTCTCGGTGTTGTCGGCGGTCCGGACAGGGCAGAGGACATGTGGTAGGATCTGTTCGGGGGTCACCAGATGGCAGCGGACAGCGGTCATACTGGCCCCAGTGTCCCGGAGGGCCTCGGCCCGTCGTCCATTGATGGTGACCCACTGTTGGTACTTCTGGGTTTTGCTTGGGATGGTGGCGCGGGGCACCATTTCTCGGGAGCCCAGGCACACAAGCGACATGGCGGCCTGTTCCCACTCGGGGGACCCGTCGTCGTGGTTCTCCTCCTCGTCCTCTTCCTCCCCTAGGGCTGCGGCGGCAATTTGTCGGGGAGGTGGCCCCGTGGTCCCGTTCCGTCGGTTCACGGGGCAAGCCGGGTCACTTGCATAATGGCCGGTCTGTTGACACCCGAAGCAGGTTACCGTCGGTCGTGGTCCAGACCGGGCGATAGGGGTCCCTCTTCGGCCCTGGGTCGGGGAAGCGGGGTTGGTTGTTTGCCCTCGTGGCGGACTTCGGGGCGGTCCAGCTGGGAATTCTCGACTGCGGTGGGACCCCCCTCCTCTGCCGCGCTGGCGGGGAGGTCCCGTGGCGCTCCGTTGGTAGTCCCCCACGGGGTTCCGGGGGACCCGGGTGTTGACCCATCGGTCCGCTTCGGCGGCGAGCTTCCGGGGCTCGGTCAGTTTACTGTCCAGGAGGTGTTGCCTTAGTTCCACAAAGCAGTTGTTGGCGAGGTGCTCCCAGACGATGAGGTCGAATAGTTCGTTATAGGAGGTGACCTTGCTCCCTTTGATCCATCCTTCAAACGCTCGGCTGAAGAAGTCCACGTATTCGACCCATGTGGTACCGGGGATCTTCTTGCAGTCCCGGAAGCGTTGCCGGTACATCTCGGCCGACAGTCCGTAGCGGGTGAGTAGGGCTTCCTTCATGTGGTCGTATGAGGTCATCACCGCGTCGGGGAGTTGCAGCAGGGTATCCCGTCCCTCGCTGAGGAACCTCCCCCATAGGCCGGCGCCCCAATCCTTCCGGGGTACCCGATGGGAGGTCATGGCGACTTCGTACGCTCGGAACCATTGCTGGATGTCGTCATTTTTATAGTACTCCTTGACGACATCCTTGGGGATGTGAACCTTTGGCTCGGTCGGGGGCAGAGCGTCCCGGGCTCCGGGGTTGCTGGTCTCCCCAGTTTTAGCTTTTAGTTCAAGTTCTTTAAGGCTCCTCTCGTGCTCGAGGGTTAGCCGTCTCTCCTCTAGCTCCCGATGCCTTTTCTTCTCCTCGATCTCTTCTTGTAGTCGTATTTGCTCCAGGGCTATCTTTTTCTCCGCTAGTAGGAGCTCACCGTCCAGCCGGAGTCGGGCAAGGTCCATTTCGTGTGTCCGGGCCCTTTCCCGTTCTCGTATCTCTTCGGGGGAAAGGCCGGTGTCTGGGATGGTTCGCTCCCCGTTTGTCGGGGCCGTGGTTGGCAGGTTTCCGTCCCGGGCCGAGGTCCCTTCGGCTCGGGGTGGAGGGGTCTCGGTTTCTGCCCAGGCTTTCAGGGCTTTCTGCATTTCTTCCTTGGTGCCAAATCCTGTGGTTGGGATCCCTTTGTCTTTGCAGAATTGTTTGAGTTCCTTGTGGGTGTATTCCTCCAGTTTCTCCAACTGGAAGGTTGCGGCCACAGTTGCTTCTTGGCCATCCATGGTTCCCTTTTTCTCTTCTCGTCTGGTCAGGTAGTGGTTGCGTTACTTGCTTGTACGATTGCGTTTGCTCGGATCCCGTCGCTGGCCACCAAATGTTGGAGGGAGGCCCACCGGGTAGTCGGGGAGACTAATCCGGCACCTTCCTACCGCAAAGTTATAGCCGAGCGCCGCTGAGAAGCCCCCTCGGGGAGGTCTTTCTCCTATGATCGTACTAGGCCCAGTAACACCACCACACAGGACTCAATATCAGTTGCGAGATTAGGTTTCTTTATCAGCAGTAATACGTGCAATATTTACAGAGGGATCGAGGGATCCGGTCAGAGTCTCAGTGTTCGTTCAAGAGGATAGGGTAGCGGGACAGTCTTAGTGCCAGCCAGGCACGGGAGGCTCTGCGCCAGACCTTGGATGCTGGTCTCAGAGCGGCTCGGACGTGGAGAGCCGCGACGTCGTCTGCAGGGCTCAGATGGTAGTTCCGCTTAGATCGAGCCGCGACGAGGTCAGCTGGGCTCTGGTGGTAAGGTTCAACAAGGTCGGGCCGCGACAGCGTCAGCAGGGCCCCAAAGGTTCGTGAAGGTCTTTAAGCACGGTGGAGCCGCGACGTCGTCAGCAGGGCTCAAGGGTTGGTTCAGGGTGAGTCTTCTTCCGTAGGGTCAGCCGCGATCCGATCAGCAGGGCTCTTGACTCCAGGATACAACTACTGCCCTGTTGTCGGGTCGCCCCAGATATAGGACGGGAGCCCTTTGATGTCCGGACCCGTGCGCCCGGAGGGGGCGGAGAGGCCGGGGAGGGAGCGGCCAGACGCCCAGCAGTAGAGGCGCCAGGCCCCCGAGAGCTGTGGGGCGATCGCACCTAGGTGTGGAAGGACGGTTGGGGGTCCCATCGATACTGCCCTCCGCTGGGAGTGGGAAGGGCTCACGTGGTATCCCCCGGGCCAGGGGTTGGCGTCTTGATGTCGGGCCTCGCTGGGACCGAGGCCGGGTAGAGCAGGGTCATACAGGTGGTCACGTGGAGTGACATGCAATCCAAGATGGAGGAGCCCCGATGTGCATGGGACCTCGTGCGGCTTAGCGCGGGGAAACAGGACCACGCCACGAGGCCGGCTCCCACACCTGGCCACTCCCCTCCTGTGCTCGACCCTATCCGCCCGTCACGGTCCACCGGTGCCCATAGTGGTGCCCACGGAGCTGCACATCTGGAGTTAATGGCTTGTTCAAGCCGGCTGACAGCCTGATGCCCAGCGGCCAGTGTGATACCTCATCTCGAGTGAGTGCTGGGGCCCTCACTCACTCTCACGTGGCCTGGCCTCTGTCCGCCCACATGGCCTCATCGCACCACACCGAACATGCGCAGTTAGGCCTGAAGGGGGGATGCAGAGCAGACTAAGCCTCTCCCGCCTGCAAGGAAACCTGTTCTACCGCACCCTGACCACAGCCACCACATGACCATCTGGCCTCGCCATCATTGCAGCACAGGTGGTACCACTAAGCTAAGACTCCTTACTCCATGGGCAGCCATGCCTAGGCACCACGCGACTGCACTATCAGCCCACCACCACTATCTGCGGGCACACCGGCTACACAGCCCAAATGACATCCGTCCCGGCACTGCAGCATTTTGCAGCCACTGGACCCCCGCACACACAAGCAGCACAATGGGTCGATCAGCTGGAGAAATAATTTGCTGGCCTTGACATCTCCGATGATCGGAAAAGATCTCTCCTTTTACATTTGACGGTAGTGGACATCTACAAGTTTGCAAAGGGTGTCACAGAGGCAGGACCACCGCATACATATGACACCCTCAAGGACGCCACCACAGCCTACCTCGAACAATTCACTATCCACGACTATGAACGCTCTTCCTCCACTAGGCATGCCTACGTCCGGAGAAGTTTGTCGATGTCTTCGTCACCCACATCAAAGAATTGGCCAGTAACTGCGCCCTGCCTTATGAAGATGATGAGATCTGGGCTCAATTCATACAGGGCTGTGCCTCGTCCAAGCTCCGAGAGCAGATCCTTCAAACACCCATCATGCCTGTGATGGACATACTTGCAGACACTGATTGCTCTCTTCAAAGGTTCTGCATCTAAACCCCCACTGGGAATCGAGAAATGGATCCTGCAGCTCCAGGAGTATAACTTCAGTGTCAAGTACAGACCGGTCGCACACAACCTGGCCGACATCCTCTCAAGACAACGGTACTGAAGTGGACTGGATACCAAGCAAGAAGCCTCCCAGACCCACTGCCCCAGTGCTGACTGAGAAACGCCCAAGTGTCCGTGGCAAAACGTCAGTGCCGACTTCGGCACCCTCTTTAGTGGCAAATATCCAGAAGTCAAATTGATACCTTCCACATCTGTGGGGGATGTTATTCCAAAGACGCAGAAGATTATGGTGGTGCATACACTAATAGGCAAAATCCAGACTGATAAGGGAACGTCACTCAACAGCACTGAATGGGGGACGTACATCTGGTCCAGGAACACCAGAAACTGACGCCTCATTCTTCGGTGGCCCCAAGTCAATGTGGAGGCAGAACGGTTTGTGAGGACCCTGAAGAAAGTGATCTGCATAGCAGAGGCAGAAAGGAAGGCATCGAGAATGCGATATACATGTTTCTGCGAAAGTACCGAGCTACACCACACTCCACCACTTGGGTTTTCCCCAGCCGACTCTGCATGGGGTGAACAGTCACAGACGCTATTCCCATCATTGTCAGTAGGTTGAGAGTCACGAGCCACAGCAACAGTTATTCAACCAGAGGCAACGCCATAATGACTATGGCAGTAGAAGACGGTGACCCAGGCACAGAACATTAGAGCCAGGGGACAAAGTCCTAATCAAATACTGACACCCTGTTAGAATCCGGGTTCTCTGGTTGGCACAGGTAGGTACTTGTGACAAGCAGGGAACCTTTCCTCTAGTTAGGGTAAGGGGGTACACACCTAAAACAACCCCTGCTCACCGGTAGCTTGGCGCGAGCAGACAAGGCTTATCTCAGAGCGTTATAGGTTAAGCATTTGTGAACACATACAGTAACCAAGTGACAACACTACAAATGGACACCACACAGGTATTTATATTAAAAATAAGGATTCTTTATATAGGATTATCACAAGACCATTAAACGATTAAAAATACACAATACGGTTGCTTAGTTGGTAGAAGATTGCTTAGTTTCTCTTAAGTTCTTAAATGCGACACTTTAAGTCAATGTACCTTAGATGCGACACGCAGGGCAACGAAAGTGTTGCAGCGATGCAGATGCGTTGAAGTTCTTGGTGCAAAAGAAATAAAGACGGGATCTTCCAAATGCTTCTCCGATGTTGCGAGAAGGCTTGACTTGATGCATCAGCTACAGCGGCGTCACCTTTGGCGAGATGCGACGACAGCGGCCTTGGCAGCGGCACTCTTCTCCGACGTTGCGAGACGCTTCCGCTCGATGCTGCAGCGGCGACACCCCTTCTGCGAGATGCGACGACAGCGGCTCCGACGGCGGCACACTTCTCCGTGGATGCGAGGCACTTTTCTGGTTACGGTGCAATGCGACAACTACGATGGCTGCGATGGCGACTCGCTTCTTCGGCGTTGCGAGACACTTCTGGAATGATGCGAGACGCTTCCGCTCGATGCGATGCTGCAGCGGCGACACTCTTTGCGAGATGCGACGACTGCGGCTCCGAAGGCGGCACGCTTCTCCTCCTTGAGTCGCGCTTCCCCAGCTCCTTGCGACACGCAGTCCCTCAGAAGGCCCAACAACAGCAGCAGGCACTTCCAAAAGACTCTGGGGAGCTTGGGGTGAAGTTCACTGGTCCTGGGACTTCGTTCAGGGGGCAAGCTCACTTCAAGCCCTTGGAGATCTTTTTAAAGCACAAGTTGAAGCAAAGTCTTTAGCAGTCTTTCTCCTCTCCTTCAGCAGCAAGGCAACCACTGCAGGCCAATCCCCCCGGTCAGGGACAGTACTCCTCCTACAGCTTTCCTAGTTCCTTCTCCTCTGGCAGAGGTTCTTCTTGTTTCAGCAGGATCTAATTTCTTGGGAGCAGGGTCCCAATACTTATACCCCTAATTCCTTTGTTCCTCTGGGGTAGAGGGGCCGTTGCCCAGTCCAAACCAGTTCTTGAGCACTCTGTTGACATGACTCTGCCTTTCTATTCAGGGTGCAGGGCAGAGACATCAGCCGCTCCGCAGGAGGTGGAGCCAGCATTGTGGTGGCAGAGCACAGCCCTATTCAGAGCCCAGGTGCACTCCTCCCACCCATCTGACTGCCAATCTTCCTATTCACCACCAGGCTACCTAGCCCTGCCCCTCTGGGTTTCCCCAGCCCTGTCACTCACACAACCAGACAGGCAGATACACATCATAGCAGAGGCGGGCTGAAATGGTCAGGCAAGCAAATACCAACTTTCTAAATGTGGTATTTGCAAACACAGAATATTAAAATAAACTTTACTAAAAGATGTATTTTATTACTCTGAGTTCAGGCATACTAAACTTGAATTTCTACCATGTTCCCTGGGTCTGTTAGGATCATAGGATGTAACAATTCTAACAGCCCATTCTGGCCTATGGAGAACAGGTAGCCTTACAATAGTGAAACACGAAAATGGCTGTAATTCACTATTAGGACATGCCACACACATCAGGGCTTGTCCTACCTTATGCTTACAATGCACCCTGCCCTTGGGCCTACCATAGGGGTGACTAATATGAAGTTAAGGGAAGGTTTAGGGACTGGTAAGTGTGTGCACTTACCCAGTCAGCATGACAGTACCAGACTGCACGCAGGTTCGGCAATGGCAGACCTTAGATACATTTTACCAGGCCGCTTCTGTGGGTGGCACAACCAGTGCTGCAAGCCCACCAGCAGCATTTGTATTTACAAGCCCTGGGCACTCCTGGTGCACTTTACTGGGGTCTGACAGTAAACCGAATAAGCCAATCATGGAATCCAACCAACATATACATTTTAAGTAGGGAGAGCATATGCACTTTAGCACTGAACAGCAGTGGTAAAGTGCCCAGAGTCATAGAATAGCCAACAGGTCAGAAAAAGTACAGGTGGAAGGCGAAAAGTCTAGGGACCATCCGGCCAAAAGGGCCAGGTCCAACACGCCCAGTGAGAAAATTACGGCTCCCTTTTGAGCCCCAACCGTGGACAGTAACTGAGTTAAACGGAGCCTGGGTGACAGCTCAACAAGGAAGAGAAAGTGTCTAAAGGAATATATCATACTTCAAATGTTTTCTTACAGAAGAACATCCTGAGGAAGCGGGCGGCATAAGCCCGAACGAGGGAAGTGAGGAAGTGTATTCAGAAAAAGAAAACGATGAAGATAGTTTTGCAAGTCCACCAACCCAAGAGGAACACAGTCACTTTGAAATGAAAGAGGCAGAGACTGTCACACTCCTAGTGCAAATGGGAGAGTCCCAGGGATACCATTTGAGAATCAACCCAACGCCATCACAAAAGTACAAAGACTATGTACCGGAATGAGTGAGCAGGAGGTGTGTTGGTCCTTAGGAAAGGACATTCGGAAACAGCCAGATGGTGAACTGTGTGGTACCTGCCTGTCTAAAGCACGATGTGATATGTGAAGCATATTTGATGTATTTTACTATGTTTTTCATCTTTGCTGTCAATCAATCAATCAATCAATCAATCAATCAATCAATCAATCAGGGGTCTGTTGAGCATGCTACTCACCTGTGAGGGTCTCAAGGCAGATGGCAAGTTGGAATAACGGCGGTTTTAAATACAGTGGAAATGTTCAAACTCGAGCGCGCCACAGTGCTCTGTATATTGAAATATTGGGACTCAGTGAGCACCCGGTCAGCGCTGATTTAGGTTTGTCTTGGAAGGAATGGTATGGGGGGGTTTCTGTACGACTTGGTAACGTGACTTTGTGACCGGGTGAACATATTATGGCATGGCTTATATTCCGTATTTCATTATGTTACTTGCCGGTTGAACATGACACTGAGGTCGAATGGGCACGTTTGAAAGGAAATACACGCAAATACTATTACTCGCGCGCAGATGGCAAGTTGGAATAGCAGCTGTTTTAAACACGGTAAACTTGAGCATGCCACGGTGCTTTGTAATTTGACTTACGGGGACTGGGTGAGCACTCTGGTCAGCGTTGAGTTATGTTCGTCCTTGAGGAAGGACTGGGATTAGAAGATTCTGTACGACTATGTAACTTAAAATAATGAGACTAGGTGAGCATCCAGCCACCTCTGATTGATGTTGATGGGAGCGGAGGTTTCTGTACGTTTAATTATTTGGTTCCATTCAGATTGCTCGGTATGGAATGCGATGAATGTACGTTAATACTGGCTAGCATTTCAGGTCAAGCTTAATGAAACACGAGCAAGCTTTGTCAGGGTCTGATTTTTCCTCAGAGAAAAAGCGGGTTGGGGTTAATGCCATGGGATGGAGGAATGCATTTTAATAAAAGTAAGTTAATAATATCTTATTAGGTTAATTTTAGATCTTTTTGGATACGGGTAAACACATGTTTCTGTGTCTAAAAGGCAACATAAAGGAACGATCTGAGAACCTCAAGTACGTAAATAAAGTAGACATTTGTACACGTAATGAGGTAACGGAATGGGATGTAGGAGTGTTCGATCTGCATTAAATAAGGAGGTACCAGGGGATGGCAACGGACGGGCGCAGGGTACATCTCCCTGCGCCTACGGTAGGGGCTTCATTATGTAGGAAGTGCCCAGAGTTAGCGCTTTACCATGGGCAACTTCTGGGCACCATGAAGACTACTGGTGGAATGGGAGCTCCCAAATGGGGCGGTGCTACAAATGAATACATTAAAGGCATTTCACCAACTCCAGTAAGGTCATGGGAGGCAAGAATGGGTTCTCAGCCCTTGCTAGCTCTGCAGTCGCCCTCGCGGGCAGTTAATGGTGCAAGTCTCATCCGACCCATCAATTACACACTGACCCCGGGTAGACACCAGCGACTCCACTGGGTGGATCGAGGTGGCAGTGACCCTCTGCAATGTAATATATGCTCAGAACTCTGTAGATCTAAAACCAGAAAATGCTTTTAAGGGTAAGGCAGCACATACAGACTTCCGGTTTGACCCTCTGCAATGTAACATGTGCTCAGAATTCTGGAGATCTAAAACCAGACAATGTTGTTATGGTAAAGACAGCACATACTCACTTCCGGTTTAACGTTACTAGCAGTAAGGAAATCAGCCATTGGTCTCGGTCACTTTCAGTACGTTTGGTCCCAATACTCCCGTCAGTGGCAATAACTAATTTTCCTGGGGGTAACACGGTCTGGTTAAAATGGCCAGCCATAATGGTCCCACACAGAGCTGGGCACGCAACCCGTAATTCCACTCCTAACACAGTTATAAACTTGTGCCTTCTTCCAGTTATCCGTGTGACGTGCTGGTCAGTTCAGCATAAGGGACATAAACTCTGTACCGCCAACATAATCACATGGCTGGTGTGATAGCACAGGGGGGAAACTAGTCTTGGCCTGGACGGAGTTGCTCATTATATGCTCATGGTGCTGCTAATAAGTCAGAAAACAGTTGAAATTTTGTCTTCTTACAATTACCCTTGAGCCATTAGTGCAGGGGAACCAATTCTGGCATGGATGTGGTTTCTCAATATGTTCTCACGGGGATGCTAATAAGTATGAGGAGACAGTGTAAAAAGCATTCTCAAGGCATTTGTTGCAGGAGGACCCCTCCCAAACCCAAGTTTACAACCACCAGTTTGTGCCCATATGGAACAGTATTTATCCCTTTCACATAGAGGGTTTTTTATGGGGGACATAATAACCGTCAGGGTATTAGTCCATTTGGGGCTGAGCGGTGAGTATTGTGGCGTGGTTTACCGGGTCTGGCTAGTTACCAGCCAAACATTAAATCATCCATCCTCGGTTTCCCTCGACCAAGGGCTATGCCATCTTCACATAGCGTTAGCCATGCGGGGGTGGGAAGATTAATAAGTTTAGGAGACACATAGCAGGGGATATGGTAACTGGAGGCTCCCTGATAAAGGTGGTGATGGAGTACAATTTGCAAACTTTACCTCGGGTACAGGGTAATTACGCGGCAGGTGTTATATTACCATGGAAAAAACAGCCATGTATACCCCTGTGGCGGCCTATAACCACAGGTCTTAACAGTAAGAGGCGAAGCAACATCTCTCACAGAGGAAGCAACCTTTGTCAATGGGTGGAGCAATAGCTCAGAGGGCGGTTGTGCAGGAGTCCTGCCCATTAAAAGTCCTGCACAAGAGGGTCTGTTGATGGACACAAATATGTAGCATAGCTCAGTGGTTTCTAGGCACAAGGAGGTTCCCGGTTGGTAAGTTGACTATGGCTGATGTCAGCGGTAAGGGTAGTAGGCGGCAGTTCTTCTTTGACATTGGAGCTGCTGGGGGAGGGGTCACAACACAGGCATCCATACACGCTGTGTGTCACGGGGATTCCCAGAGGTTTCTGGTGAAGTTGGCTATGGTTGTCATCAGCCTGGACTTAGCTTCTGGGGCATCTGGCTGGTGACAGAAGGGACTGACCTGCTGGTGGTCCCGGACGTGACCTGGCTGGTGACAGAGAGGTTGGACCTGCGGGTGGTTCCGGACTTCATGGACATACCGAAGAGGCTCGGGAGAGTACATTTAGGGTTGCACTAAGGTTGCAGGCACCCTGGTGGGCAGAATTGCTATTGGAGGCCCTAGGGGACTAGTTTCCTTGGGGAGGGAGGTGGATGTCATAAGTGAAAACGGGAGATAGTGTTGGGACCTTCTCAACTCGGTGGGCATTAAGAGAGGCTTCTGGACAATGTGCCAGCTACTGAGGTTAGTTGCCAAGACATTTATCTAAAGCATTCTTGGGCCTGGTAAATTATCACAAGGCTGTACGAGGGTGCGTTATTACGCCACCGCTCAATGACCAATGGTCTGAAGGGAAGTTTCTATATGTGGTCTGTAGGATAACGCAGGCAATATAAGTTAAGGGGGTTCTGGTTAAGGCCATGGACAAGCTGGGGAAGAAAGTGATACAGGCGACCAGTAAGGGGAAGGCAGCGGGTCCAACACTTACTCCACTGCCCCAGTAGACCAAGGGAGTCTAATTGGGTTGCGCTAGTATCTAGGCACCCGTACGGGCGGAAATTTTATGGAGGGCCTGGGGTAGTAGTTCCCCTTAGGATAACGGTGGTGGAAATACAGCTGGTTACAGGTTCCTGGCAGGGGGACATGGATTAATTCAGGGGAAACAGGAGATGGTGTAAACTAGGGCCTTCACAACTCGATGCCCACTGAAAGGGGGCAGGTAATGTATCACAGGACGGCCCAGATAATAAAAGGGAGCGGTGGAATCAGGATGGAGGGCATATTTTGGTAGACGGGCAGTGGCTCACTATACAAACAATACTAGGGGCCATTGGGGAGCACAGTTAGCGCCGGGGGGGGAGGGCGAGCGCACCAGGGAGCTTCTCGCCCGGTGGCGGTTCAGCAACTGGATGGCCCCCAGGAGGGGGTAGGAGTCACGTGTGCAGAGGGTAGGCGGAAGGGGGGACTGGCCTGCTGGTGGTCCTGGACTCTTCTGCCCTAACCCACAACGTATGGACTGAGGTGAACCTTGGGGAGGCTGCCTGAGTGCAGGTACCCCGGTGGGCATGCCAGTGTGCCATGCGGGGCCCTGGTTTTCAAGTAGTGCAACTGTTCGCTGTAGCGCATTGGGGCCTGCTGGCACAATGTGCACAGCAGAGGGGGGGCTTGGTGGGCCGAGACGGCCAAGTTCAAGTGTATGGCCAAGTTCAAGAGTTCAAATGTAATGTGGTGCATATCTTCTTTACTGCCTTTGACAGGACATGGCCACTAAAGTGTACGGCCAAGCTCAAGTTCAAGTGTAATGTCGTGCCTAATTGCCTTGCAGCTTTCATCATGTTAATGCCGCTTGTTAGAATTGGGAATCTCTAGTTGGCACAGGTATGCACTTGCGACAAGCAGGAACTCTCAATTCCAAGTCAGGATAAGGGGATCACCCTCTCAAATAACCCCTGCTCACCCTTTAGGTAGTGTGGCGCAAGCAGTCAAGACTATTCTCAGGGCGTCATAGGTTAAGCATTTGTGAACACATACAGTAATACAATGACACACCACAGATGGACACCAGTCAAGGTTGTATCAAAAATAGGTTTCTTTATGTAAGGCTTAGCACAAGACCAGAATAACTAATAAAATGACCACAGTATTATTTTAAAGTTCAATGTTCTTGTAAAAAGGCTTAAAATGCAAAAATAGGCTTCTTTTAGTCAATTCTGCTTCTTTTCAGGCTTTGTACGGTTCGTACCTGGGTGTGCGATTCGTCCGCATTAAAAACAAGGAAAGTACGAGTCAAACAATCGGTGCGGACTCCGGGGTCCGTGACGCGCACGCTGCGGTGCGAACAGAACAAAGTACCTTAAGTTCGTGGGGTCCGCGACGGACAGTGCGGGACAAGTTGATGGGTCCAGGTCGTAGTTCGGCAGCGTATTCAGATGCTGGTCGGGTCGCGGCGTCGGGTCGCGGCGTCGGGACACGGCGTTGGTACGGGACCTTCAGGGATACGTGCGGATGGCCCGGATCAGCTTGCAGAGTCCGTGGCGTTCGGCGTTCGAGCCGTACCTTCGGTGCGGATAGGCGGCGACACTTCTCGGCGCCGTACAGCGTACGGGGAGGATCAGCGTACTGCGGCTTCTCGGCTCTGAGTACGGCACGGTGCAGTACGTTAGCAGCGTACGGACCGTACCTGCGGGACGATGGAGCTTGGGTCCGGCGTACAGGGTTCGGCAGCCAGTGTTGTATGTCTCGAATCGGCGGGGAAGGTTAGGTGCAATGCGGCCGGGAGGGATACGGCGCGTACTAACGCTTTTGGATCAGCGTAGACGCACGGTGCCGGGCGGCAAAGACACGGCTTCGCGGCGGATGGGGTACGAGGCGTACTGGGGCCAAATCCAGCGGGAAACAAGCACAAATCGTCCAGGCAACTCAATTTTGGAAGGCAGATGAGTCCAATGGTCCTGGGACTCAGTTCAGGGGGAAAGCTCTTCTTCCAAGCCCTTGGAGATAGTTGAAAAACAAAGTGCAAAGTCTCTTTCAGTCTTTTCCTCTCCTTTCTCAGCAAGGCACCAACTGCAGGCCAATCCCCCAGGTCAGGGAAAGTTACTCCTCCTTCAGCTTCTTCCAGGTCCTTCTGGTCAGGCAGAGTTCCTTCGTGGTTCAATCAGGATCTGATTTCTTAGGAGCAGGGCTCCTACATTTATACCAAGTTTATCTTGTCTTTACAGGCCAGGGGGGCCTTTGCATAATCCCAGTCCAGTTCTTTTCAGTGAGGAGCACTTTGTTGTTGGGACTCTGGCTTCTTCTTTCAGCAGGCAGGGCAGAGACATCAGACGCTCCCCAGGGGGTGGAGCCAGCATTGTGGTGGCAGAGCACTGCCCTATTCAGAGTCAAGGTGCACTCCTCCCACCCATCCTGGTGTAATCTTTCTATTCACCACCTGGCAGCCCCAGCCTGTCTCCTGGAACTTCCCAGCCCTGTCACTCAAGCTACACACAAAGAAGATAGCCCTCCCCTCCAGAGGCGGACTGAAATGGTTAGGCACGCAAAGGCTAACTTTCTAAAAGTAGCATTTGCAAACCCAGGCTATTAAAATAACCTTTGCTAAAAGATGTATTTTATTATTCTGAGTTCAGGCATACTAAACATGAATTTCTACCATGCTTCCTGAGCCTGCTAGGATTATAGGGTGTTATAATCTAGCAGCCCATTCTGGCCTATGGAGAGTAGGTAGCCTTACAATAGTGAAAAACGAAAATGGCTTTAATTCACTATTAGGACATGCCACACACCTGAGGGCATGTCCTACCTTATCCTTACAATGCACCCTGCCCTAGGGCCTACCATAGGGGTGACTAATATGAAGGTAAGGGAAGGTTTAGGGACTGGCAAGTGGGTACACTAGCCCAGTCAGCATGACAGTACCAGACTGCATGCAGGTTCTGCAATGGCAGACCTTAGACACATTTTACCAGGCTGCTTCGGTGGGTGGCACAACCAGTGCTGCAAGCCCACTAGCAGCATTTGGATATACAAGCCCTTGGCACCCCTGGTGCACTTTACTAGGGGCTGATAGTAAACCAAATAAGCCAAACATGGAAGTCAATTCACATCATACATTTTACCATAGGGAGCACTTGCCCTGTGGCACTGGTCAGCAGTGGTAAGGTGCCCAGAGTCATAAAACAGCCAACACCAGGTCAGAAAAAATACAGGAGGAAGGCAAAAAGTTTAGGGATGACCCTGTAAAAAGGGCCAAGTCCAACACCGCTAAAGAGTGACGCTTTGATAATTTTATATTCAAAAGGGATACTGTTATTCTCGTGTTGGTCACTGGTGAATTACCTGTTTCGTGAACAAAAAGGCTACGCCATGAACAACACGCTCTGTTTCTGAGAGTTCTTGGGCAAATGGGAAGAGTGAATGTCGCGTTGTGCGCTTACTATACATAATAGCTGAAAAATCATCGTTTGGCCATAATTTATTTATTTTAAACATGTTTTATTCTCGTTTTTTTCTTTTCGATATGTCGAACTGGTGGTTTTGATTTTCAAATGCATGTACTATGCTCACAGGCCTTAGTTACAGCATGTCGAAAACGCCAATATAACAAGTAAACATGAAGTTATTTCGACCCAATGCATTTCGGGCTTGTCGCCCTTCTTCAGGGGTAACTGTAAAACATGGAAAAAACAGCACATCAAGGACACTTCAAAGGTACGATTTAAATCGTTTTTGTTAAAAAGAGTCTAAAAATAGCAATGCAAGGTAATTTAATCACAGAAAACACTATAATTATGTCATGCCGAGACTCGTGTAAAAACCCATCCCATCTATTGATAAATGAATGATAACCCCCCTGTGATAAAAGTAAATGCAATAACTTGGTCAATAACAAGTAGCAGTGAAGTCATACCGTGACTTAAATTGAAACTCAGAAAGCAAAATGGTTGAAAGAGCCTGACCTACGAGATGCCGTGTTACAGCGTTGCCTACCTCAAACTTCTTTAGTGATCGCATGAGGCGGCTGCTAGGTGAACTCACCAGCAACGTTTAATGAGGCTGAACGCCACCCCCATTCACACCACGTGTTCCTCCTTCCCATACAAGTGTAGAAACAGAGAAAGTATTTTGAACAAAACTACGTAATGTTGAGACCATAGAAAACGAACCAATTGGTATTTTAACCAGTGTTTTAACAAATGTTATACAAGAATTGCCCATCAATAAAATCAATGCAGACTAACCCCTCTACCAGTAAAACCATACAGAGCAAAATTACACCCAGAGAAACGTACAGCTGCATAAGAAATATACAGAAAAATAAACTATAACATAGTGCGTTAGAGCAAATAAAAAAACAAATACCCCCAGAGTACATAGGTACCTGTCAGAAGAGTGACCCCAGTGCAGACACTCGTCCCTCTAGCACAGGCGTGGATCACAGTGACATGAGTGACAGTTGCTGTGGAGATACACAAAAACATTTTATACAGATTACATTGGATCCGCATAAAAAAGAGTGATTTAAAATGACCTCTTATCAGGAGAGAAATGTTTTATCATAAATCTAGATGGGGTAAGGTTAAAAACGGAGAGTGGATTTATAATTGGGATATTCAATGAGTCTCACACATCGCACTTTAAAAATGGTCAACATGTTTCAGCCCACCTGCGCCCTGACCGGGTCAGCGGCTTTCCTCATGACCATAGTATCATGGATCCCTTTGTTTCCCGCATCAATCGGAACGCTGACCCTAGGTTTTGTTATGGTCCGGGTCAGTTCATTCTGGATAAAGAGAAAACACTGTTCTCTGCTCGTGTTTGTTTAAATGAGACCCATGGTTTCAGGAGGAGGCGGTGTGGCCGCCCTCTTGTGGTGCAGCTCATCCGCTTCAGTCTAGTCCCTTCTGTCCTGGATGTTGGAACTCACCCTCAAGGAACACGCTACTAAGGAGACAATGATGGCCTGGCCCCAGCTCTCTCTACTGAATAAAGGACTTCAGAACTGCTGCATACTCTGGTATGTGGTTAGTGCCAATGCCATTCTCCATGGCCTCCTGGACTCCACAGTGATGGTGCAGAGGGTCATCCTACATGCCGCAGCACGTCTCTTCCAGGGTCTGAAGAGGTACTGTCACATCTCCCCCGTCCAGATGGAGCACATTGCATCCTCCTGCCGCCCGCACCATCTCCAGGCCAGCTGCATCATTTACAAAATCCATCACGACCAGCACCCACGCTTATCTTGCAGGCAAGCTTGCCATCGGGTGTTCCCGGCGCACCCGCAGCCAGGACATCATCAAACTGCAGGCTACAAAGTGGAGAAAAGGGAAAAATACAAGACAGCAGGTCTGTTCATTCTGTGTACGCAGGGCCTCATTTATGGGGATTTGAAATAGGGCAATTTAGCAAGGCACCTTGCTGCGCTGCCCTACATCAAAGTCAAAGGCAGGAATGCACTGTGTTCACCTAATATGGTGCATTCCTATCCTTTCCCCCAGTGCTGGTGCAGGTTCGATAGCCGAGCGCCAACATAGGCATCCTTGCACCATGGTGGAAGGATGCCTGTGTTGTCGACAGGACACCTTCCTGCACAAAAACAATCATGGGAGGCTGTTTCCCCTTTCTATGAGTGCTGTAGAATGCAGCACACATGAAAAGGGGTAAAAACAAGGAGAAGTAAAGTTATTTCTCCTCAGTGCAGCTCTCCTGTGGAGGTTTAAGGTTTTGGCACATCCCCAGGTTTACATGGTTTTGTAAATCTGAAGAACATCACAATTCATGGATGTTGCGTGAGAAAGCCCATCGCAACCACCATGGAACGCCTTGGTACAGAGTAAGGCAACGCAGTGATTTGTGCTGCTTTGCCCCACTCCATATCAATGAAGCTATGCAAAGCAACGCAAAGTGGCTTTGTGTGTCCTCATATATATGATTTTGTGATTTGTGACACACCGGCAGTGCAAGGGACTCACAAATAAGCCCCCAGTATCTAGACTGGCATTCCTTTATCAATCAACACAGCGCCAAACCTGCTCCAGTTCAGGAAAGAGTTCAAGGCGCACTTCTTTAAAGAGCACTGAATCCCAATGCAGAAACAGTCCACACACCCGGTAACTCTCATATCACTCGTTCACTGTATCCTTGCCTTTGACCCAGCGCTCTGCTGCCTTTGGCTAACTACAGATCCGTACATACATAACAAAACCTGGTCTCCATCCTCAAATAAACTCATTCAAATAGGAAACAGACATCGAAAGACCCAGATAGTTTGGCTTTAATGAGCTAACACATGCAAACACAGGCATGCACACATCTACACAGAATGATTGTGCTGTCTCTGCTACGCGCCTTGTTCTGTGATATCTCTGTTTTTAGGCCAGGGTTCCAGCTTCATACCAACTGCAAAATATTGTGGTACCAGAGTATTGTGTCAAAAGTATTGAGGGTCGAAACATCAAGAACTTGCGTTGATATGGGTAAATTCAGATCTACTTTACCCAATTCCGCTTATATGTACCTGGATAATATATATCATGAAGGTACATCGATGTGGAGGTAAGAATACTAAATCTGTAGTTACCGAAAGCACTTATCTTCTCGACGTTTTGGTCCTTGATATTTTTGACACAACAGTCTGGCACCACAATATTTTTGCAGTTGATATTTCGACATACGACCATCCAGTCCATGTATTTATTTCCAGAACAGATGGGCTGTCGTAAGGAGTTGGAGTCCTATCCCTGGAGGCGCTTGCACACCTGTACACATGTTCAGCAGTTGTGGTGTGGTTCTCAACTCGGGCTCTCTATCGATGCTGGTTCCACTATCTCAGACCTCCAACCGAAGGAGTATCAGAGCCCATTCAGTCAACCAAGGGGCCCATGTGAGAAAGTGGCTCTGTATATACTGTTCCCAAATAGGTACAGTGTGCACAGAGTCCACAGTCCCCAGAGGTTTGGCAGAGGTTAAAGTTAGATATAACCTTACTCTCTAAAGTGGTAGCTTGGTCGAGCAGTAAGACAGTATCAGAGGACAGTGTAAAGCATTTGTTGTACACACTCAGTCAGCAAATGGTCTCACACACTCAAGAACTGAACTCTAGACCAATGGTTTATATAAAAAATATATGTTTTTTTTTTATTTTAGAACCAACAATAGGTATCAAAATATACGTTCTCAGAAAGAGATGCTCTAGTTAAATACTTTTGTAATATGCAATTGACTTTTGTAGGTAATAGTTACAGGTTGTTGCAATAGGCAACACAATTTCAAACACAATAATACATTGAGCTCAATGGGAGTTTTAAGTTATTTGCAATAGATTACTTTCAGGATTACTTTTCTAACTCCAGGACTGGATCCTAGATTCAGTGCTGGGACAGTTCTTGGAAACAAGTAAGTAAAGTCGTCTTAGTTACTGTTGTGTTTTTTAGGCAATATTTTGCTATTTTAAAAGTTGACAGAAGAAATTTCATAGAAAAACAGTCAATGATTCCCTATGGGAGTAAATTCAAGTTACGGGTATAGTATGTTCTCGTTACTTTAGTAATCCAGTGCTGGGATCCTAGGCTCAGTACTGGTACCTCTATCTAAAACAGGTAAGTAATTACGTTTTCACAGTTGGTACGATCTTTAAAGAATACTCAGGGGTCTCCCAGGGTCAGGTAGGTACAGTTGTTACACCCTCAGCGGCACAGGGGCAGCCGGGTGCAGAGTGAGTTAGGCCCAATGTTATCCTATGAGGGATAGGGGGGCCTTGGTTGGTGACTGCTGACTAGCAGGCCACGCGGCTGTGGGAGCTGGGCTCCTGGTCACTTGCTCAGGGCAAATGGGGAAGTAGGTAGGAGTAGAGGTTACACTGCCAAGGCCACTGGGTGCAGGGTGCTTTTGAGCCTTCGGGCGCTCGATGGATTTCAATGGGGGGAAAGCTCCAGGTTGAACAAAGGCTGCAAGCTCGGGGACGAAGATTCTTCAGGTGCCACCATCACTTCGAGGGGTAAGTTGGGTAGTTGGAGGATAGGTAGGTACCCAGGAGTTGGGCACAGGGGGCCGCAGGGCACCGGGTGCAGGGGTGCCTTTTGATGTCAGGAAATCTTACCCTCTGTTGATCGCGGTTGGAGGGGTACCTGGTTCTGAGGCTGCAGGTGTTGTCAGGAGCGTCGAGGTGAGTCCTTGGGTGCTGGATTCGGGGTCACAGTCGCCGGGGGGTCGTCCTCGGGGTCTTTGTTCACTCCGGCACAGGCCCGGCTTGGTGGGTGCAGAGTGTGCAGGGTTTGCGGTTCCGGGCTGATGCCAGGGGTTAGCAATTTGCTTTGAGCAGAGCCACTGCTCATGGGAGTCCCAGATGCTCAGAGTCACAAGGTAGCCAGGTCCTCCGGGGTTTGTGAGGTTGCTGGCCACAAGAGGTGCCGGGATTTAGCAGGAGCAGGTTCGAGAATCGACAGGCCGGTAGGGCTGGGGCCAAAGCAGTTGGTGTCTTCCTCTTCTTAGCAGCTGCACGGCGGGTCTTCTTTCTACTTGCTCTTCTTTGCTTTTTCGGTATCTGGAATCTGAGGAGGGGAGGTTCAGGGTGCCCCTAAATACTAGATTTAGGGGCACTACAGGGAGGTAAAGTGCAGGGACCAATGGGTCCCTGCCCTGGGAAGGGTACACCCCCTACCCTGCCACTCTCCTGTGGGAGGGGGGCAGTAGCCTAGTCCTGATTGGGCAGGGCTTCCCACCTTCAAGATGGCGAGAGCCCGGAGATGTGCTTCACCTCGCCTCCCCCACCTGAGGGGTGGGGTTGGCAGAGGCTGGCACATCCCCTGTCCTTACTTGGGGTGTCCGGCCAGTCTTCCCGCCAGAGTGGGGGTCAGAACCGGTGGGGGCCAGGTGCTGAGTACAGCAAGTGGCCTGGAGAAGCTCATAAAGGCGGCATGGCTTTGAAGCTTCCACCTGCCCATCCTGGGCGAGGAGACCTAGCACCTCGCCCAGGATGTGCATTGTTGCTGGCTCAGGAGAGCGGGGGCTCTCCACCCAGGGGTCCAGCAACATGTCTGCTGTGTGTCAGCTTAGTCAGCCTCTCAGACCAGACATGGATTGTAGATTAGGTTTCAGGGGGGCATCTCTAAGATGCCCTCTGTAGTGCTTTGTACATTAAATCCCACGCTGGCATCAGTGCGGGTTTAATGTGCTGAGAAGTTTGATACCAGACTTCTCAGTCTTCAGGGTTGCCATTATGGTGCTGTGGAGTTCATGTTTGACGAGCTCTCAGCACCATATACTCTTAAATGGCAGCACTGCACTTACAGTGCCCAGGAATGGACCTGGGCACTGTAGGGGTACAGGGCTCGTGCTCCTGTGCCCACACCACTGGCATAGGGCACCCAGCTAGAGGGGTGGCTGATGTATGTCAGGGCAGTGTAGGTTGTGGGCATGGCACACAGGGATGTGTGCCATGTCGACTCTTTGTTTTGTCTTGTACCCAGACACTCAGCCTGCAAGGGCAGTGTGTTTGTGTTAGGGTACAGGGCCTCTAAGGGTGGCACAATAAGTGCTGCAGCACTTAGAGGCCTTCCCTTGTCACAAGGCCCTGGGTATCTAGGGTACCATTTCATTTACCAGGGGCCGACATGTGGCCAGGGTTTGCCAATTTGGGTTTTAGGTTTTTAGGGAAGGAACATAGGCCCTGGGCACCTGATTGGCAGGAGCCCAGGGCACACTCAGTCAAAGTACATTCAGAAATTCAGCACAAAGTGGGGGCATACCATGCAAGAAAGATGGCACTTTCTCACAGCCCAGAGTGGAGAAGGATCTATTGAGAGCCTGTTGATGGACTGCAAACAGTGGCGGATCCGGAGGAGCGGCGCCCACTGCTTTTAAGCAGTGCGAGGAAGGAGAAATGGTTTTGAGCGTCCTGGTTAGATGCTCAACCAGGGAATAGGGGCCTGGGTTTGTTCTTCACACAGGCTGTAATGCAGCCTGCATGGAGAACAGGGAAAGTGTGCATGACTGGTTTGGGCGGACCGAGAGTGGATATCAATTCGGGACATGATACTGTACACACGTCAGTGCACAGTGCCCACTATGCTGACAGTTCACAATGTGTTTGAGATATGTGGGAATCTTGCACTGTACAGTGCAACTGGTAGGCTAACTACACTACAATGCCACACTGCTTGTGGACAGCGCAGGCCATATTTTCCACATGATTCAGTGTCCAGGGTTCTGTGGCGGCGCTGGCAGAATCTGTGAAGCGTTGCTCCAAGACAGTCTGTGCTGTTGGCTGTCATGGAAGATGCAGTTTGTGCATGAGGCTGCACCTTGCTGTGCTGTCTGAATCCTTAGAGCACTCATAGAGTGGTTTGTGCGCTACAATACGGTGTGAACATAGGATGGGATGTGTGTATATGTTGAGTGATGTAATGTGGATTGAAAGATATGATCTTGTGAGGTTCTTATATAACAATATTTCTCAGTCTCACAGGTCTGGGATACATCTCATGCCTGCTGACCTTTGGATTTAGATGTGGACACACAAACTACAGACGGAGATAGCCTTGCTTCACAGGGAAACCATCTGCATGGCTAAAATAATAAGTGAACTAAGTTTGTACGTATATTAAAAACAATGAGTGTTGTTTGGCAATGTTATTGTGATTTGCGCTTAAATAAACCCACATTAACGGCTTTAAATGTTGCATATGGCTAAATAAATGCATACACATAAGGGTATTAGTAAGGGAATAACACTGTTTAAATCATTTCTATGTATTAATTACGATTTTGTGTTTCTTTTACTTAAGTTGACCATTTCGGCCTACTAAAAGATGGCTGTCGACTGAATCCTTACTAAATTACATGACTTCATAATTTGAGCAATGAAGAGAGGGCCTGCACAGATTTCATCGTGGCCTTTCCTTGAACTATCAAACCAGACTCGGCTAAGCAACAACGGAGCTCCCTGGCCCCAGGGCCCTCCTACAATACTCCTACACCCCTAAAAGCTGTGATTGCTCTCCATTAACTACTTAGGGTAGAAACTGCTAAACTCAGAAGGAAAACAATCATTGAGCACCAAGGAGTGGGCAAACCACTCCTCCCAGGCTCTGCTCCAAGAGTACAGCAACGCCGCCCACCCACCCACCCGCCCGCCCGCAAAGCAGCACAAAGCATAAAGTGATAATAACTGTAAGTTAGAATGTGGAGCTGCACGTGTTGCCAATGTGCCCAGCCGTGGGGAGAGAAAACAATGACCAGCAATGCCAAGATACCACCAGGTAGGGTCCCTCACACCTTTCTGCTCTACTTGGGGTCGTTCTCCCACCACACATATGCTTGCCACGCATGCTCACGCAAGCACACACGCAAATGCTTTGCCTGCAACTATTGGCACGCTTTGGCAGGGTTGTAGCAGTCAGTGGTTCAGCAGGTGCAGTGGCATAAGGCCCGGAAGTGCGAGGGGTCCTCTGTTCCCTGAGTACTGCTGTATTTTACTATTGAGACCGCAGTCAGCTGGCCAGTGTCCTTCCCTGCACTAGGGCCCTGTGCTTCAACTACAGAAAAAGGCAACTATTCAGCGCTGGATTTCGATTTTATCCAAACGTTTGGGTGAAGAGCGCCTAAAAGTGCACTGAATCTCTAATCAAACCATTAAAATACTTCCTGATTTCAAAGATACAGGTGCAGGAACCTTGATGTCTTCTAGGGCTGCAAAGCAAATCTAAACGCCGTGTTTTACTATTATAAAGACTAGTGGTGGGCAATAAATTCTGCTTAGCCGGCGGAGTTTAGGCCACGCGTGTAACACAGAGTTCTGGAAAATTCTGCCAACCACCACTTGGCGGAGTTTTTTCTTGCGTGCAGTTCGCCAGTTGTAAATTGGCACGGAAGAGTGAGATTTGGCATTCCCTAGCGCAATGTTCAGTCGCCGAGAGGGCACTAAGCAAGATTTCCCCAACTCGGGTGGTCAAGACCATTCCCGGTCAGAAAACTGCAGCTCAAGTCGAAAATCTACTCCAGCGGCCGCAGAATCAACCCGAGAAGCAGCGCCCTCTGGTGCGCCGTGTGGTGAGGTTCACGCTGATTCTTCAGCGCGAAACGAGCTCCTGGCTCCAAAAATGAGCGCGAGCAGAGTAATGTGCCAAACCCCGCCCGTTCACGGAACTCCGCTGAGTTTTCATATCACTCAACGGAATTTTGCGGAGTGAAGCTCTGCACGCTCCGCCCACCTCTATAAAGACGCATCTTGCATTTGGGGAAAATAGAAAAACAAGAGCAAATAAAGCAACAGATAAATGAATTTCAAACTTAGGGCCTGAATGGCAGACAGGGCACTCTATCTCAATAGCGACGAGTCCCTGCCTGGCAAGCCCTCGGACCGTCCACCTAATATACAGTCAGGTGGACCATAAGTATTCCTTGACATAGCCACCGTTGGCTCGCTTGATGGAATACTTACCCCGATGGCCCAACAGGGTACGGGTCATCGGAGGAAAGACTTTACGCTGTCTGCCCTATTGAGGCTGGATGGCTTAAAGTCTTTTTTTTCTTGCCTGTCGCAGCCAGGAAAAGCTTGGCCGTAAGAGGAAAGAACAAAGTGATAATGATCACCACATCCGAGGAGAAAATTTCTAGAGAGTGGAGGCCACTAGGTCTTTTTGTTTGTTTTAAAAAACACAGAGTCCAACTTTGGGAGATTGTTGTTGGAATACAAAAACTTTTGAAAAGTGTGATGGCCGGCGTCATGGCTGACAATACCTTCCATCAAACCTTTCCTAAGTTGATTGGGCGGCGGTTTGTGTCACTGGAGAAAGTTGTCCTCAGGGCCGGTTCACATCTTAAATTTGGTAGGCGGAGGTCCCTTGGGATGGCGGAGGCATTGCCCTCTGCTACTCCAACGGAGTAAATGCCATTCACCAAACTATACACCAGGTTCAAAAGCCTGACAGAAGCTGTGGCAGATGGAGCACCGTCAGTCAGGGTGGCAAAGGTAATTCCCTCTGCCAGACTATCACCCGCCAAATGTATCGATGATCGCTGCCCAGCAGAAGTCGCTGTACATTGAGATGAACCGCGTGACGGCTCAAGGTACACAATGCTTGGTGGACAGCAGCCATCGATTTTGATAGCTGTCTAAAAAACCTCTAATGTCATTTGTTTTTCAAAAACAATCTCACAATGAGAGAGACTGTGTTGGAAAACCCCCAAAAAATGAACCCACATTCTCGAGGTGATGGGTCGAAAAAAGGACCTCAGACGATCCATCCTAAACGGGACGGTCAGTGTGATGCCCTTCCTCAGACTGGTCTCCCACTCCGCGAGGCCATCGGAGGAAGATTTCCATCTCCAGAGCCGAAGGCGCTTCATGGATAGAAGGCTGCAGCTCTTCCTGTCTCGATATGAGAGGGTGGACTCCAGAGTACCCTGTCCACCAAAATCTGAATCAAGAACTAAGTCAGAAGAAGCAAAAAGCTGGCAGTTTTAACAAACTCAGTTTAATAATATTGAGTGATGGTCACTCTGGAATCCCTGCGGGGGGATTGTGGGGGCGAGAGCGGATCTCTCAATGCGCTGCTTTACTTGGGGCGCACATGGCCTGGAACCCGGAGCTGACTTGGAGCCTGGATCTCTGACCTCTTCTCAGTAAAACTCACAAAGACATGGTCCGATGGAGTAGTTTGTCCCTTAGTCTCATGGGCAGGGTTGCCTCACTAAAAATGGTGATCCTTCCACGCATGCTACTCGTCTTCAGTACATTCTGCAAAGTTGGCTCCATGCTCTAGCAGTGAAAGTGTGTTGGTTCCTGTGGGCAAACAGGCCTGCCAGAGTCGTCTTTGGAAAATGTGTACAATCGACATACGATGGTGGGCTGCCATGGCCAGTATCGGCCTTCATTACTGGGCAGCGCAAAGCCTGGTGGTGGAAGACTGGCTACACAGAGGATGAACGAGTCCAGTGTTTTGGGGAGGAAATAGCATTGACCGGCCTAGATCCATAACAGGGCTCCTCTAGGCCGCAACAGTCCGTGGTTCGCTCACAACGTCGACTAGGGTGGTGCTCCAGACATGGAGGGCGGCGCTGAGGTGGATGGGATGGGACAGGAGGGTGACACTTGTGAACCCCTGTGGAGGGGCCAATGGCTGGACTGGGTGTCGCGTCTGAGGGGTTTTTGGGGTTGGGACCGGATTGGTATTTCGCGACTGGGAGATATCTGGATGGGCGACCGCATGAGGTCCTGTTAGGCCCTCCAGATGGATTTCAGTCTGCACAGATCTCGATTCCACCAGTACTTGCAGCTATGACAGGCTCTGTTCGACTACTGGGAATTCCCCGAATAGAACCCACTGGAAGCACACCTGCTTAGGGGAGGGATATGCCACATACACAGAACTCTGTGACTCACTCCGCACACTTGATAGGAACCTTGGGGGCGAGGTCTGAGTGTTGGCTGGGCCCCTTAGAGGACATTGGCTGGTGGGCACTCCTTAGACAAGCAATCACCGCCCGGCTTGACCTTATGCCATTTTAGCATCTCCACCAGGCTTACCTCACACTCGCCGTCTGTGGAAGGCCCTTGCGCTGCCTATGCCCACCTGGTTTAGATACCAGAGTCCGACAGGGCCTTCTATCACAAGGCCTGGAGCTGCCCAATCACACAGCTCTGCCGATATTTGCTTCATTTCTAGGGTGCTGGGAACACACATTGACGTTACACCACGGGTGGGCTTGTTGGATATCCTGGAGGACCCGGGGGACCCGGGGGAAAGAGGGCGCTGGTGGGACTGGGTACCCTGCTGGCTAAGAGAGACATTGGCAAATACTGCGCATCTGATGAGGCCCCTCCATCGCGGAATGAAGGGGGTGGATTCGTGCGCAAAACCTGAGGAGTCGAAATACGAAGCACGGGGCTGCCCCGGGAACATGGCATGATATGGGGGAAGTGGTGGGCTCACTACGGTCTGGGTCGGAGATGACGAAAGTGGCCTTGTCTGCTTTTACATCTCGGGGACCCTGAGCGGGATGTGGGCCTGTATTCTATCTTACATACGCGCTGAAATCGCAATCAGAAAGCACTAATTACTGTGTTCAAAATCAATACAAGTTTTAGTATAAAAAATACTGACAGCTGTAAGAGTTACACAGGAGCTAAGAGTTAATTCTGACATTTGCTCATTTTCTGAAAGTGACAAAGTTGAATCAAGAGTAGAAAAATATGACGTGTAATTAGGACAGTGGCTAAGCAATCAAAAGAAATGGAAAGGATGAGAAGTGGGCACCTGTTGTGCCGGTTGGACACATTCTCAGGGTGTCCTGCCAATAAGCTCAGATGACTACCTGCGTGGGTGCCCAGACCTGGCAGAGGGGAGGCCTCTCTGCTGAAAGAACTGCAAAGCTGTCAACAGGCAGCAGAGCCGAAGCTTCGAATCGCTGATACTGCCCGGAAGTAAAATCTACGTGTGTGAAGAAGAGTGGCAGAGCACTTGTGAATGTGACATTCATTAGGGTAGTGCTCTTGTGAGTGGGTGAAGAGTGGTAGTTCATTTGTGAATGTGACATTCATTAGGGTAGTGCTCTTGTGAGTGTGTGAAGAGTGGTAGTTCATTTGTGAGTGTGATATTCAATGGGGTGGTGCTCTTGTGAGTGTGTGAAGAGTGGTAGTGCACTTGTGAATATAACATTCATTAGGGTAGTGCTCTTGTGAGTGTGTGAAGAGTGGTAGTGCACTTGTGAATGTAGCATTCATTAGGGTAGTGCTCTTGTGAGTGTGTGAAGAGTGGTAGTGCATTTGTGAATGTGACATTCATTAGGGTAGTGCTCTTGTGAGTGTGTGAAGAGTCTTAGTGCATTTGTGAATGTGACATTCATTAGGGTAGTGCTCTTGTGAGTGTGTGAAGAGTGGTAGTTCATTTGTGAGTGTGATATTCAATGGGGTAGTGCTCTTGTGAGTGTGTGAAGAGTGGTAGTGCACTTGTGAGTGTGACATTCATTAGGGTAGTGCTCTTGTGAGTGGGTGAAGAGTGGTAGTGCACTTGTGAATGTAGCATTCATTAGGGTAGTGCTCTTGTGAGTGTGTGAAGAGTGGTAGTGCATTTGTGAATGTGACATTTATTAGGGCAGTGCTCTTGTGAGTGTGTGAAGAGTCGTAGTGCATTTGTGAATGTGACATTCATTAGGGTAGTGCTCTTGTGAGTGTGTGAAGAGTCTTAGTGCATTTGTGAATGTGACATTCATTAGGGTAGTGCTCTTGTGAGTGTGTGAAGAGTGGCAGAGCACTTGTGAGTGTGATATTCAATGGGGTAGTGCTCTTGTGAGTGTGTGAAGAGTGGTAGTGCACTTGTGAGTGTGACATTCATTAGGGTAGTGCTCTTGTGAGTGGGTGAAGAGTGGTAGTTCATTTGTGAATGTGACATTCATTAGGGTAGTGCTCTTGTGAGTGTGTGAAGAGTGGTAGTGCACTTGTGAATGTGACATTCATTAGGGTAGTGCTCTTGTGAGTGTGTGAAGAGTGGCAGTGCACTTGTGAGTGTGACATTCATTAGGGTAGTGCTCTTGTGAGTGGGTGAAGAGTGGTAGTTCATTTGTGAATGTGACATTCATTAGGGTAGTGCTCTTGTGAGTGTGTGAAGAGTGGTAGTGCACTTGTGAGTGTGATATTCAATGGAGTAGTGCTCTTGTGAGTGTGTGAAGAGTCGTAGTGCATTTGTGAATGTGACATTCATTAGGGTAGTGCTCTTGTGAGTGTGTGAAGAGTCTTAGTGCATTTGTGAATGTGACATTCATTAGGGTAGTGCTCTTGTGAGTGTGTGAAGAGTGGCAGTGCACTTGTGAGTGTGACATTCATTAGGGTAGTGCTCTTGTGAGTGTGTGAAGAGTGGTAGTGCACTTGTGAATGTAGCATTCATTAGGGTAGTGCTCTTGTGAGTGTGTGAAGAGTGGTAGTGCATTTGTGAATGTGACATTCATTAGGGTAGTGCTCTTGTGAGTGTGTGAAGAGTCTTAGTGCATTTGTGAATGTGACATTCATTAGGGTAGTGCTCTTGTGAGTGTGTGAAGAGTGGTAGTTCATTTGTGAGTGTGATATTCAATGGGGTAGTGCTCTTGTGAGTGTGTGAAGAGTGGTAGTGCACTTGTGAGTGTGACATTCATTAGGGTAGTGCTCTTGTGAGTGGGTGAAGAGTGGTAGTGCACTTGTGAATGTGACATTCATTAGGGTAGTGCTCTTGTGAGTGTGTGAAGAGTGGCAGTGCACTTGTGAGTGTGACATTCATTAGGGTAGTGCTCTTGTGAGTGTGTAAAGAGTGGTAGTGCACTTGTGAATGTGACATTCATTAGGGTAGTGCTCTTGTGAGTGGGTGAAGAGTGGTAGTTCATTTGTGAATGTGACATTCATTAGGGTAGTGCTCTTGTGAGTGTGTGAAGAGTGGTAGTTCATTTGTGAGTGTGATATTCAATGGGGTGGTGCTCTTGTGAGTGTGTGAAGAGTGGTAGTGCACTTGTGAATATAACATTCATTAGGGTAGTGCTCTTGTGAGTGTGTGAAGAGTGGTAGTGCACTTGTGAATGTAGCATTCATTAGGGTAGTGCTCTTGTGAGTGTGTGAAGAGTGGTAGTGCACTTGTGAATATAACATTCATTAGGGTAGTGCTCTTGTGAGTGTGTGAAGAGTGGTAGTGCACTTGTGAATGTAGCATTCATTAGGGTAGTGCTCTTGTGAGTGTGTGAAGAGTGGTAGTGCATTTGTGAATGTGACATTCATTAGGGTAGTGCTCTTGTGAGTGTGTGAAGAGTCTTAGTGCATTTGTGAATGTGACATTCATTAGGGTAGTGCTCTTGTGAGTATGTGAAGAGTGGTAGTTCATTTGTGAGTGTGATATTCAATGGGGTAGTGCTCTTGTGAGTGTGTGAAGAGTGGTAGTGCACTTGTGAGTGTGACATTCATTAGGGTAGTGCTCTTGTGAGTGGGTGAAAAGTGGTAGTGCACTTGTGAATGTAGCATTCATTAGGGTAGTGCTCTTGTGAGTGTGTGAAGAGTGGTAGTACATTTGTGAATGTGACATTTATTAGGGCAGTGCTCTTGTGAGTGTGTGAAGAGTCGTAGTGCATTTGTGAATGTGACATTCATTAGGGTAGTGCTCTTGTGAGTGTGTGAAGAGTCTTAGTGCATTTGTGAATGTGACATTCATTAGGGTAGTGCTCTTGTGAGTGTGTGAAGAGTGGCAGAGCACTTGTGAGTGTGATATTCAATGGGGTAGTGCTCTTGTGAGTGTGTGAAGAGTGGTAGTGCACTTGTGAGTGTGACATTCATTAGGGTAGTGCTCTTGTGAGTGGGTGAAGAGTGGTAGTTCATTTGTGAATGTGACATTCATTAGGGTAGTGCTCTTGTGAGTGTGTGAAGAGTGGTAGTGCACTTGTGAATGTGACATTCATTAGGGTAGTGCTCTTGTGAGTGTGTGAAGAGTGGCAGTGCACTTGTGAGTGTGACATTCATTAGGGTAGTGCTCTTGTGAGTGGGTGAAGAGTGGTAGTTCATTTGTGAATGTGACATTCATTAGGGTAGTGCTCTTGTGAGTGTGTGAAGAGTGGTAGTTCATTTGTGAGTGTGATATTCAATGGGGTAGTGCTCTTGTGAGTGTGTGAAGAGTGGTAGTGCACTTGTGAGTGTGACATTCATTAGGGTAGTGCTCTTGTGAGTGGGTGAAGAGTGGTAGTTCATTTGTGAATGTGACATTCATTAGGGTAGTGCTCTTGTGAGTGTGTGAAGAGTGGTAGTGCACTTGTGAATGTGACATTCATTAGGGTAGTGCTCTTGTGAGTGTGTGAAGAGTGGCAGTGCACTTGTGAGTGTGACATTCATTAGGGTAGTGCTCTTGTGAGTGGGTGAAGAGTGGTAGTTCATTTGTGAATGTGACATTCATTAGGGTAGTGCTCTTGTGAGTGTGTGAAGAGTGGCAGTGCACTTGTGAGTGTGACATTCATTAGGGTAGTGCTCTTGTGAGTGGGTGAAGAGTGGTAGTTCATTTGTGAATGTGACATTCATTAGGGTAGTGCTCTTGTGAGTGGGTGAAGAGTGGTAGTTCATTTGTGAATGTGACATTCATTAGGGTAGTGCTCTTGTGAGTGTGTGAAGAGTGGTAGTGCACTTGTGAATGTGACATTCATTAGGGTAGTGCTCTTGTGAGTGTGTGAAGAGTGGCAGTGCACTTGTGAGTGTGACATTCATTAGGGTAGTGCTCTTGTGAGTGGGTGAAGAGTGGTAGTTCATTTGTGAATGTGACATTCATTAGGGTAGTGCTCTTGTGAGTGTGTGAAGAGTGGTAGTTCATTTGTGAGTGTGATATTCAATGGGGTAGTGCACTCTGTGATATTCAATGGGGTGGTGCTCTTGTGAGTGTGTGAAGAGTGGTAGTGCACTTGTGAATGTAGCATTCATTAGGGTAGTGCTCTTGTGAGTGTGTGAAGAGTGGTAGTGCATTTGTGAATGTGACATTTATTAGGGCAGTGCTCTTGTGAGTGTGTGAAGAGTCGTAGTGCATTTGTGAATGTGACATTCATTAGGGTAGTGCTCTTGTGAGTGTGTGAAGAGTGGTAGTGCACTTGTGAATGTGTGAAGAGTGGTAGTGCACTTGTGAATGTGACATTCATTAGGGTAGTGCTCTTGTGAGTGTGTGAAGAGTGGTAGTGCACTTGTGAATGTGACATTCATTAGGGTAGTGCTCTTGTGAGTGTGTGAAGAGTGGCAGTGCACTTGTGAGTGTGACATTCATTAGGGTAGTGCTCTTGTGAGTGGGTGAAGAGTGGTAGTTCATTTGTGAATGTGACATTCATTAGGGTAGTGCTCTTGTGAGTGTGTGAAGAGTGGCAGTGCACTTGTGAGTGTGACATTCATTAGGGTAGTGCTCTTGTGAGTGGGTGAAGAGTGGTAGTTCATTTGTGAATGTGACATTCATTAGGGTAGTGCTCTTGTGAGTGGGTGAAGAGTGGTAGTTCATTTGTGAATGTGACATTCATTAGGGTAGTGCTCTTGTGAGTGGGTGAAGAGTGGTAGTTCATTTGTGAATGTGACATTCATTAGGGTAGTGCTCTTGTGAGTGTGTGAAGAGTGGTAGTTCATTTGTGAGTGTGATATTCAATGGGGTAGTGCACTCTGTGATATTCAATGGGGTGGTGCTCTTGTGAGTGTGTGAAGAGTGGTAGTGCACTTGTGAATGTAGCATTCATTAGGGTAGTGCTCTTGTGAGTGTGTGAAGAGTGGTAGTGCATTTGTGAATGTGACATTTATTAGGGCAGTGCTCTTGTGAGTGTGTGAAGAGTCGTAGTGCATTTGTGAATGTGACATTCATTAGGGTAGTGCTCTTGTGAGTGTGTGAAGAGTGGTAGTGCACTTGTGAATGTGACATTCATTAGGGTAGTGCTCTTGTGAGTGTGTGAAGAGTCTTAGTGCATTTGTGAATGGGACATTCATTAGGGTAGTGCTCTTGTGAGTGTGTGAAGAGTGGTAGTTCATTTGTGAGTGTGATATTCAATGGGATAGTGCACTCTGTGATATTCAATGGGGTGGTGCTCTTGTGAGTTTGTAAAGAGTGGTAGTGGACTTGTGTGTGTGGTACTCAGTGGGGTGCTGCTCTTCTGAGTGGATGAATGGTAGTGCACTTTTGAGTGTGATACTTAATGGGATAGTGTTCTTTCTTGTGAGTGTGTAAAGAGTGGTAGTGCACTTTAGAGTGTGATATGGGAGTGTGATATTCACTGGGGTGATGCTCTTGTGAGAGTGTGAAGTGTGGGAGTGCACTTGTGGGTTTGATATTCAATAGGTTGGTGCTCTTGTGAGTGTGTGAAGAGTGGTAGTGCACTTGTGAATGTGACATTCATTAGGGTAGTGCTCTTGTGAGTGTGTGAAGAGTGGTAGTGCACTTGTAAATGTGACATTCATTAGGGTAGTGCTCTTGTGAGTGTGTGAAGAGTGGTAGTTCATTTGTGAGTGTGATATTCAATGGGGTAATGCACTCTGTGATATTCAATGGGGTGGTGCTCTTGTGAGTATGTAAAGAGTGGTAGTGGACTTGTGTGTGTGTGTGTGTGTGGTACTCAATGGGGTGCTGCTTTTCTGAGTGGATGATTGGTAGTGCACTTTTGAGTGTGATACTTAATGGGATAGTGCTCTTTCTTGTGAGTGTGTAAAGAGTGGTAGTGCATTTTAGAGTGTGATATTCACTGGGGTGATGCTCTTGTGAGAGTGTGAAGTGTGGGAGTGCACTTGTGGGTTTGATATTCAATAGGTTGGTGCTCTTGTGAGTGTGTGAAGAGTGGTAGTGCACTTGTGAATGTGACATTCATTAGGGTAGTGCTCTTGTGAGTGTGTGAAGAGTGGTAGTGCACTTGTGAATGTGACATTCATTAGGGTAGTGCTCTTGTGAGTGTGTGAAGAGTGGTAGTTCATTTGTGAGTGTGATATTCAATGGGGTAGTGCTCTTGTGAGTGTGTGAAGAGTGGTAGTGCACTTGTGAGTGTGACATTCATTAGGGTAGTGCTCTTGTGAGTGGGTGAAGAGTGGTAGTTCATTTGTGAATGTGACATTCATTAGGGTAGTGCTCTTGTGAGTGTGTGAAGAGTGGTAGTGCACTTGTGAATGTGACATTCATTAGGGTAGTGCTCTTGTGAGTGTGTGAAGAGTGGCAGTGCACTTGTGAGTGTGACATTCATTAGGGTAGTGCTCTTGTGAGTGGGTGAAGAGTGGTAGTTCATTTGTGAATGTGACATTCATTAGGGTAGTGCTCTTGTGAGTGTGTGAAGAGTGGCAGTGCACTTGTGAGTGTGACATTCATTAGGGTAGTGCTCTTGTGAGTGGGTGAAGAGTGGTAGTTCATTTGTGAATGTGACATTCATTAGGGTAGTGCTCTTGTGAGTGGGTGAAGAGTGGTAGTTCATTTGTGAATGTGACATTCATTAGGGTAGTGCTCTTGTGAGTGTGTGAAGAGTGGTAGTGCACTTGTGAATGTGACATTCATTAGGGTAGTGCTCTTGTGAGTGTGTGAAGAGTGGCAGTGCACTTGTGAGTGTGACATTCATTAGGGTAGTGCTCTTGTGAGTGGGTGAAGAGTGGTAGTTCATTTGTGAATGTGACATTCATTAGGGTAGTGCTCTTGTGAGTGTGTGAAGAGTGGTAGTTCATTTGTGAGTGTGATATTCAATGGGGTAGTGCACTCTGTGATATTCAATGGGGTGGTGCTCTTGTGAGTGTGTGAAGAGTGGTAGTGCACTTGTGAATGTAGCATTCATTAGGGTAGTGCTCTTGTGAGTGTGTGAAGAGTGGTAGTGCATTTGTGAATGTGACATTTATTAGGGCAGTGCTCTTGTGAGTGTGTGAAGAGTCGTAGTGCATTTGTGAATGTGACATTCATTAGGGTAGTGCTCTTGTGAGTGTGTGAAGAGTGGTAGTGCACTTGTGAATGTAACATTCATTAGGGTAGTGCTCTTGTGAGTGTGTGAAGAGTCTTAGTGCATTTGTGAATGTGACATTCATTAGGGTAGTGCTCTTGTGAGTGTGTGAAGAGTGGTAGTTCATTTGTGAGTGTGATATTCAATGGGATAGTGCACTCTGTGATATTCAATGGGGTGGTGCTCTTGTGAGTTTGTAAAGAGTGGTAGTGGACTTGTGTGTGTGGTACTCAATGGGGTGCTGCTCTTCTGAGTGGATGAATGGTAGTGCACTTTTGAGTGTGATACTTAATGGGATAGTGTTCTTTCTTGTGAGTGTGTAAAGAGTGGTAGTGCACTTTAGAGTGTGATATGGGAGTGTGATATTCACTGGGGTGATGCTCTTGTGAGAGTGTGAAGTGTGGGAGTGCACTTGTGGGTTTGATATTCAATAGGTTGGTGCTCTTGTGAGTGTGTGAAGAGTGGTAGTGCACTTGTGAATGTGACATTCATTAGGGTAGTGCTCTTGTGAGTGTGTGAAGAGTGGTAGTGCACTTGTAAATGTGACATTCATTAGGGTAGTGCTCTTGTGAGTGTGTGAAGAGTGGTAGTTCATTTGTGAGTGTGATATTCAATGGGGTAATGCACTCTGTGATATTCAATGGGGTGGTGCTCTTGTGAGTATGTAAAGAGTGGTAGTGGACTTGTGTGTGTGTGTGGTACTCAATGGGGTGCTGCTTTTCTGAGTGGATGATTGGTAGTGCACTTTTGAGTGTGATACTTAATGGGATAGTGCTCTTTCTTGTGAGTGTGTAAAGAGTGGTAGTGCATTTTAGAGTGTGATATTCACTGGGGTGATGCTCTTGTGAGAGTGTGAAGTGTGGGAGTGCACTTGTGGGTTTGATATTCAATAGGTTGGTGCTCTTGTGAGTGTGTGAAGAGTGGTAGTGCACTTGTGAATGTGACATTCATTAGGGTAGTGCTCTTGTGAGTGTGTGAAGAGTGGTAGTGCACTTGTGAATGTGACATTCATTAGGGTAGTGCTCTTGTGAATGTGTGAAGAGTGGTAGTGCACTTATGAGTGTGAGATTCAATGACGTGGTTGTGAGTGTTTGGTAGTGCTCTTCCTATGAGTGTGATTTTGAATAAGGGTAGTGCATGAATGAATATGACGTTAAAGAGCAGTACTGCACCTGCAAGCGTTATGCTGAAGACCAGTAGTGCACCTGTAAGTGATAGGTTTTGAATTGTCTTGAGTTATAGGTTGAAGAGCATGATTTGTCGGCGTGATGTTGTATAGGAGCAGTGTACCCGAGAGTGATGTCGAAGAGAGTTAGTTCACCTATGAGTATGATGTTAAAGTGTGTAGTGCATCTGTGAGCATCATGTCATAGAGGGGTAAAGCACATGTAAGTGTGACGTCCAAGATCAAAAGTGTGGACACAGTTTTGACAAGCTGTAGTGAACTTGCACTAAATGTACTGTAATGTTCCTAAACTGAGAAACATCCTAACTTTAAGACTTTAGGTATTCACAGAAGGCATTTAGGAGTCCTAAAGTTAGGACACCTAACTTCTGTGAATACAGAAATGAGCAAGTGCCTTCTGTGAATTCTAAAATGAGTAAGTGCCTTCTGTGAATACCAAAATGGTAGTAAGTTTAGGATTTTGTCTTAAGTTAGTTCTGTGAATCGGGCCCGTATGACATTAGCTAGTGGAGTATTGTATGTAGAGGATAGGGCTTAGCAATGAACCTTGATGCACTCTGCAGATGAGTTTCCAGGACCATTTGAGTTCTTTTCATTAAAAAGGAGCAGGTCCAGTGGACAACAAGTCCTTGAATGCCGATCTTAAATATGTGTCTGTGGAGGGTGGTGTGAGACACTGGGTTGAAGGCTGCTGAGAGGTCCAGAAGGATGAGGGCTGTAGTCTCTCCTCTGCTAAGGTGATGCCTGCTGTTTCCATGCTGTAGTTGATCTGCATCCGGCCTGAATGGCAACCAGGAGCTGGTAGTTGATGAGAAAACTGCAGTTTGTGCAGAATGAGGCTGTTCATATCTTCCATAACGTTCCTAAACACCACTCTGTTTGCCACAGCTACAAATCTGTCTACTAGTTCCTAGTAGCAGAACAAATTAAGTTTGAAGCACTTTGCATTGCCCACCAGGCCTTTCTAAATACATGGCCTGAATACCGGGCCTGTTCCCTGAGTTCTCCGTTTCTGGGCGAAACCTTTGCTCCTCTAGTGCCTTCCTTGCCAACTGCCCCTCCATCAGAAGATCCAGATGGGGAGGTCAGTCTTTCCGGTTCAATGTAGTTCGAATGCGGAACTGCCTCTTCCCCCTGTGATCCATCACGCAGGAACTTCTGTTCCATAAATTACTAAAAACCTGGCTAGTTCAGTGTAGTTCGCTCTGAGGTTCGGAAACAGTTGTCTCACACTGACAGCGCTTGGAGGCCTTTGGGTAGCCATGGGCTATTTAAGTGCAACACAGAATAGAATAGGTGGGGGGCGTGGTCTCTTGCCGGAATGGGATGGCAGCACTGAGCTGAGCTCTGCTCGGACGCAGAGCTCTTTTCCATATTTATAGCCTGTTTCTGCCACGTTGGGGAGAGGACACCACCATCTATGATCTCCCTTATGGTCGGAGCGGCATTTGGAGCTGCTCCGACGACGACGATTTTCTTCCTGGCTGACCAGGAGCAGCGATGGTGAGATTCTTTACTTCAGATGCGAGCGGCCACCATTTTGCGAGCCTGCCGCTCGCTCTTTAAGACCTCCTGGTGAGGTAAAACCGGCTTTGGTTTAACGCTCAGCAACATTTCTTTTTTCCTTTCTTGTAACTGCTGATATTTTTCTACTGACTAATTTGTATTGTCTGCTATGCCTCCCCTTCAGAATGCGTTTTTTGTCATGGAAGGGCTCCTGTTCTCTTTTTTTTTCGTATGCTGATGCCTCACATCTTTTTCTACATAGACTTTGCTCTGTTTCTCATATGTCTGTTCGTGAACAGCTTTTCCCTTTTCTAAAGGAAAAAAGGAGGAGGAGTGTCTTTCATTTTGGGCATGCGACACAGATATCTAATTAGTATTTTTCTTCATACCTTCCTATACATAGTGTGTATAAGCATATGGTCAGGCTGAGATCACCACAAAAGTTGTTACATTGTCCTATTCGACATGCTGCTATGGCCAGTGACATTTTAACATTTGTTAGATCTTCGTCTTCTGGCACAAAACCCAAGAAGGTTAAAAATGACCCCCTTCACCCATTTTGTCATCACAATCCTGTCCCTAATACTATCCTCGACGAGGTGAGGGGATTAAACTCTTTCATGTCCTCTACTAATGAGAAACTCCAACAAATTGAGGACAGATGGATTAATATGGAAGCGAAGGTATTCGATATGGAGTAACGTATCAGTGATTTGCATGACGTCACCACTAAGATTCCTATCCTAGAGCAGGAAATTCAACGTCTCAAGTTGCATGCAGAGGACCTTGAAAATCGAAACAGGCGTAATAACCTCAGTCTATATGGCTTACAAGAGAATTTGGAGGGCCCTGACCTTCTTCTCTTTCTAAAGAGGTTCCTACCTGAGCTCCTGGATCTTCCATTAGAGCCTTCACTAAATATACAATGTGCACACCGTCTTGGTCGCATTCAACCGCGCTCTACTAGACCTATTGTCCCATTACTGGTGAATACCGATCAGTCTGGTTTTGTTAAGGGCAGGTTGACTGATGAGAATGTTTTCTAATGTCATCACCTTTGGAAGAAATACCAGTCTCCTCTTACAGCATTGTCTCTGGATGCCGAGAAGGCTTTTGATCGTATTAATTGGAAATTCATGTTTACTACTCTTCAATGGTATGGTTTTGGACCGAACGTTATCTCTTATGTTAAATTGTTATACTCTGCCCCACGTGCCAGCATTTTTGTTAATAACCATTTTTCTAAATATTTTCCCCTATATGGAGGTACCCATAAAGGATGTCCTCTTTTGCCCGTTATTTGTTTTATGTTTAGAACCTTTCCTTGAACGCATTAGTGTCAATTCGATTATCTCAGGGTTTCTACATAGTGAAACTAAACTGTCAGCTTATGCCGATGAAATTCTGGTTTATATGTCTAACCCTATTTCCTCCCTTTTTACATGAAGTTCAGTTATATTCTAGCATCTCTGCATATAAATTGAATTTCTCCAAAACAGAGGTATTATATTTAAACTCCCTATGCTACCAATATATGTTCACTAACACTAACTTCACTTGGTGCCCTACAAAAATAAAATACCTTGGAATTTGGTTCTCTTCTACTGTTTCTACCACAATCAGTTATTCGTTTAATGCATTAATTACCACACTACAGAGATTACTTCTCTCTTGGTCGCCTCACCACTTGTCATGGTGGGGTAGACTGGACACTATTAAAATGATGATTGTTCCCCATGTCCTTTATACATTATCCATGTTACCTTTTAGGATTCCCGTTTCATATTTCTCTCAAATTAATTCTACCTGTATCAAATTTTTATGGAATAATAAACATCCCCGTATTGCTCTTGCGAAACTCAAACGTCCGAAAAATGAGGGTGGTGTTTGTTTTCCTGATTTTAAACTATATCATTCTGCATTTTTAATTAGGCATTTCTTTGCCTTAATTTATGAATTTGATGATAATCCCATGCCACGTTGGATTACATTTGAACGCTCCCTATTGAAGGATCTTTCCTTTAAAAATATATTTGTCTAATTGCAATTTTATATCAAATAATCCTATATTGAAATACTCCCAACAATTGTTATACAATATCTTGTCAGTTGGTCTTGATCCACACCAATGTTTTTTGTCGGCTACTATTTGGTTTAATAAATTTATAAAAAATTTAGACGTAAATCGTTCTACTACAAGCACTGGAAGGAGAAGGGACTTATGTTTATTTATCAGCTAGTCCTGCATAATTATGTTATTCCCTTCTCACAATTGCAGTCACAGTATAACTTGCCTATCTCATTTCTTCACGATTACCTTTTAATACCGTCTGCTTTTCAGTCCTATTTAAAAGCTAATAATTTTCCTTCAGCTTCTCTCTCACTTATCCCTACCACACCTATATACAACTTTTCTCATGACCTTAAACACAAGGCTGCTTCTATTTATAAGATGCTATTGTCACCTGTTACTGAACGATCTAAAACCTTTAACGAATAACTCTGGGAAGCAGATTTATCTATATCACTTCCTATTCCTTCATGGGATAACTTTTGGCTTAAATTCTTCAAACCCTCTGCAGCAGCCCGTATCACTCAATCCTTATACTTCATTTATAGTAGAGCTCTTATTACTCCTGACTGTATATCCAAGTTCTACCCCACCTCCTCTGCCCTATGTTGGTCTTGTTCTGCTTTCACTGGGACTTTAATTCACCAATTATATGAATGTTCTAACGTATTGAGGTTTTGGCAATCTACTTGGGCTAAATACATGGAAATATTTCAATGTAACATTCCATTATCAATGCAAAATGTTTTTCTTGGTACTGCCTCTCCTGCTTTTGATGACCTATCTCCTAAATCTTAGTTATTTGACCTTTTAATGCTTTTGCATTTAAAGTGATCTTGTCCTGCTGGAAATTATCATCATTAATATGGTGGAATTATATTTGTGATGAACACAGAATTGCTAATGTTTCTTCTCTCTTACTATCCCAGAAAATTAAATCTGGTCTACTCTGGTTACCTTTTACTTCATGTCTTTCTACACATACACCTGCATCTTAGTCATTATCTTAATCTTTATGTTTCTCCTTTATATTTTCATTTAGTTCTTTATACTTTTCCTTTCTTTCTCTCCTCTTCTCTCCCTTTCTTTCTTCTCTCGTCTTTCATTATCTCACAACAACTATACATAATTATTTATTGACCTCTATTATATCTCTTCTGTTTTCTTTTTCTCTCTCCCTAAATTATTTGCCCACTTTCCTTTCCTCTGCATTGGTTGTTATATAATATTTGTATTGTGGTCATATGTTTGATAATGTTTTTCTTTCTATAAAACTCAATAAAAATTATTAAACAAAAAGAATAGAGTAGGTGGTCAGTGAGTCATCAGTTGATGAGTTTCACTAAAACCATAGCCGCGTGTGGTAGAAGGGAGATCTGCGGTTGGAGATCTTGGCTAAGTCTGCCAAGAGGTTCTGGAGCAGAGCGGTGACTGCAGCATGTTTCCAAGCTTCCAGGAAGGTGGATGAGTTGACGGAGGCATTCAGGATCAGAGTGGGGGCTTTGTTGATGTCGGGAGTCCCATGTTGAAGACGTTGTGGGGGCAAAGTCTGATGGGGCTCTACAATGGATGGACTTCATGTTAGCTGTGATTTTGTCTGTGGTGATGACTGGCAATGAGGTCAGAGTCCATCCTTTGTCAGAGATAGTAAGACTTGCAGTGATGTCAAAGCGGTCCAGTTGCAGGTCGAAACTGCCGTATATGGATGTGATCTTGTCGCAGAAGTCCAACAGATTTTTGCAAAGAATGTTGTTGGAGGTGGCAGCAGGAGAAATAGACTCTTTGAGGATGCAGAAAATGTCCTAGCTGTTGCCGGCGTTGATGTGGTCTGTGAGGGCTGTGCACTTAGTCTTCCTGATTTGCTGGAGTTAGTGTCTCATGGTGGATTTGAACCTGTCTTTGTTCTAGGAGTCTTGGCTTGTTCTCCATATGTGCTTACAGTGCTGTTGCATCAGCCTGAGCTTTCTGTGTACCAGGTGGCTTGAGTTTGTGTTCTTGCTATTTTTACACACCTAAGGGGCCAAGGAGTTGGTACACAAGGTCATCCAGTCATTGAAATTTTCCATCAAGTTGCTGGTGGGTTTGGGTGAGTGTGTGGAGAGGGTGGAAGCCCAATCTATCTCTGAAATGTTGTTACAGCTACAGCAAGGAACTCCAAGGGTGGTAAGTCTCTGTCGCTTGGAAAGGAGATGCTGAAGCTAGGGAGGGCGTAGTCTGTCCAGGTGATGGGTGATGGTTTGTCAACTGTGTTGAAGGAAGAGAAAATCTGGTCCAGGAGGTGTTTAGCATCATAGGTGGGTCCGGTGATGTGCTGGGTAAGACAGGTTTCTGAGAATTTCGACAAGGGTGCTCCAGTTGCAGTGGGTGCAATCTTCCAGGTGATAGTTTGGGTCTCCAAGGAGAATGAAGGTGCTGGAGTTGATGGCAAGAAGTGCAACAAAGTCCATGGTGCCACTGGTAAAGTTGCCATGGGGTCGTGGTGGTTTGTATACAACGGTTCTGCTCAAGGTAAACTTGGTTGTGATATGAAGCTTGAAGGTAAGGTGCTCCATGCAGTTGATTTATGTGCCCATGGTACTGTCAGCTATCAGTCATCCCTCACATTTTGCAGAACGTAACTGACATTTGGCTCTCTGAATACTATTAGGCATGTGATATGTCTATTGCTGCGGACCCGTCAGGGCCGGTGCACGTTCTCTTATACATTATTAAATAGGCCTCATCACATTTAGTGCATGTACAGGTTTTATTCAGAAGTAGCGTCTTTCTGATCATTTATGAATGAATGGCCTGTCATATTCAGAATATTTATGTTTCTTGCTCTAAAGTGATTCCTCTTGTATACCAATTACTCAACCTTTTTTTTTTTTAAACACTTTTTATTGATAACCAAGACAGCGAAAATAACAAAAACATTGACAATGCGAAGATGTCTACCTTTACCATTACCACCATTCCTCCGCCCCCTTCACCCCGCAGCCGACCAACATCATTGCAAATCCGTGTATAGAGGTCGCCCCCCCGTGACTAGTTCTTATTGTACCATCCATTTAACCAGGAGTCCTCCTGTCTAGCTTCCTCTCGGGACCCTTTACTCAGTATTATGCTGATCCGGTGCTGCCCCTCCCTGTATCCGTTTTCGCTCATTCCTGAGTTCAATCGTCGGAGAGATACAGATATTACCCCTATACTTGTTCCATTTTCCCCATTTGTGATCCCATTGTCACGGGCACCCCCTCTCCTTGAACACCGTTTTCTCCGCTAGCATGGCATGATCCATTTCCTTGGCCCAATCCACTGTTGTTGGTGAGGTGCCAGCTCCCCATCGCTGTGCAATGTTCCTCTTGGCTACACCCCAACCCCCTGAGGCCCATTCTTGCTCAATTTGCGTGAGGTCCGTCGCTACCCAGATGTTTAGCAGGCATAGCTTGGGTGTCGGGTGTATTGTCTTATCGCAAGCCCTAGCCATTTGCCTGGTGACATTTACCCAGTATTCCTGTATACGGGGGCATTCCCATAGGATGTGGAAGAATGTGCCAGTCAGTGCACACTGCCGGAGACATTGCGAGTCTGGCCGCCTCTTGAGTCTGTGCAACAATATGGCGTCGAAATATACCCTGTGGAGGACTTTGAGTTGCACCAGCCGAAGACGCATAGGGATAGCCACTTCTCTGGGCGAGGACAATGCCTCCCTCCAGTCTTCGTCGGGTAAGACCCCGAGGTCGGCCTCCCAGGCCGCTCTAAGCTTAGTCATAGAGTCTCCTCTATTATTGATCAGTTTCTTGTACGTGAGCGATATGGCCTTGCGGGTCAGAGGGTCCAACAGGAGTCTATCCTCCATGGAAGAGGAGTCCGGAAGGGGTGCGTCTTTGGGCCGAGCCGATTCTATAGCATGGCTAATCTGTAGGTAGCAAAATCCCTCTGTTGGGGCTAACTGGTACTTGGCCCGAAGCTCCGGGAAAGATGCCTTTCTCCCTTTTACCCACACGTCACCCACCCTAGAGATTCCGATCAAGTCCCACTTATCGAATCCTGCGTAGGAACTGAGTCTCCCCAGTATGTCCGGCTCACATAGTGGGGTTGCCTTCGTCAGGCGACCCCTCCATCCCATCTGATTCTGTACCCCATACCAAACTTCCACCGTGCGCGCCGTTGGGCCTGTCAGTCTCAACTTCCTGTGATTGGTGTATAGGGCTCTGTTGTAACCCCCTTTTCCCAACAGCCAGTGGTCCGTGCGGACGCTCGGATCATCGTGTCTCCCAAACACCCAACTGTTTATGGCCGTCAGTTGCGTGGCCTGATCATACCGGCGCAGGTCCGGCAGTCCTATTCCCCCATCGTACCATCCCATAGTTAGCTTAGCCATTGCAATACGTGGCGGCTTATTGTCCCATAGCAATTCACGCACCGCGGCCTCGATCTGCGAAAAATAGGAGTTGGGAACCGGATGGGGCGTATTCTGTAACGCGAACAAAAATCGGTGTAGAGTGAGCATCTTATATAAGGACGCCCTCCCCAACAATGTGAGAGGAAGGGTTTTCCAGTGTGCCACATCCGCGCAAAATCGCCGTAATACCCCCAGGAGATTCCTCTCCAAGAACAACCCAGCATCTGTGGTGATGAATATCCCTAGATAAGGAACCCCTGACGGGCCATCGGGATGGTGTAGCCTCTAGGACTTGGGGGAGGTTCACCCCAGAGGGAATACATCTGGGATTTAGACCAGTTTATTTGGTACCCTGAATGCGCCCCAAAAATGTGGAAGATATGGAGTACCCGACGGAGCGACCGAGCGGGTGAAGCTAGATATAGCAAGATATCGTCCTCGTGCTCGTCCGTCCACCTCAAGCCTCTGATCTCGGGGTCCCCCCTTATCCACACCGCCAATGGCTCGAGACCATAGCGAAGAGTAGGGGCGACAGTGGGGAGCCCTGCCTGGTGCCACGCCCGAGGGGTAAGGAGGAGGATCGATAGTTGTTCTCCACGACGTGTGCCCTAGGTTGCGCATATGACAGCTGAATCCATCCCTTAAATTTGGGGCCGAATCCCATCCGGTCAAGGACAGCAAGTAGGTATTCCCATGCCACGGTGTCAAATGCCATACTCGCATCAAGTGCCAGCAGTATGGCCTCTTCCTCAAGGGTATGTACCCGCCCAATGACTCCGTTGACCCGACGCAGATTACGCGCAGTATTCCGCCCAGGCATGAATCCAGACTGGTCCAGATGGATCATGTCCGGCAAAAAGTCGAGCAGTCGGGTCACCAATAACTTGGCCAAAATCTTTGCCTCAATGGCAATCAGAGAGATAGGCCTATATGACTGGCACTTGTCCGCCGGCTTACCGGGTTTGTGGATAACCACAATAGCGGCCTCTCGAACATCTTCTGGCAGCAGGGCAAGCTCGCAGCTTTCATTATAGAGGCCGAGCAGGTGGGGCACCAGTAATGAGGCCATCGGCTTAAGTAATTCCACCGGGATGCCGTTAGGGCTAGCCGCTTTCCCGGACCGGACATCTTACATGGCCTTATGGACCTCCTCCGTGGACAACTCAGCCTCTAGTGCCCTACCGTCCTGTTCGGACAGGCCCCTGACTTCGATAGTGGCCAGGAGGTCAGCCGCCCAGGCCGCCTGGGAGGCCTCCGGCGCTGCATAGACTGTTGTATAATGTCGGGCAAATGTTTCTGCGATATCTCGCGGATCTGTAATCTAGGTACCACCAGCCCCTTGGGGTGCACGCACCCAATGTGATGCCTGTTCCTTCCGCTCCAGCCAGACCAATAGCTTCCTAGTGCGCTCCCCTTGCTCATAGATTCTATGTCGGCTGGCCAACAGTCTCCTGCTTGCGTCCTCAAATAACAGCTGTTTGTATTCCTGCCGTTATATGTTCAGTAGGTGGTGCGTGTCCTCCCCTGGTTCTAGGGAGTTACCTCCTTCGAGCCGTAGGATGTCTGCCTCTAACTCCCGCGCTTTCCTACGGCGCTCATCCCTGAGGCCAGCCATTACCGACAGCGCCCTTCCCTTGATTACCGCTCCATATGCTCCCCATAATGTAACCGCTGATGTTACCGAACCGGTATTTTTTGCGAAATAGTATTCCGTATCTGCCCGTAGAGTCTCCCTAATCTCAGGGACCTTAAATGCCCAAGGTGGTATCCGAATGGGGCTTGGCTGCGCCAGGTGCCGCAACCCCAGGACCGCACCCACCGGGGAGTGGTCCGAGATGCCCCGCGCCAGACACCTTGTGTCCAAAAGACCTGGGCATGTTGCGCATGTGTAAATAGGTAATCCAGTCTTGATTGACTCCTGTGGACCCCCGATTGAAATGTGAAGTGGGTGTCCCTAACATGTTTCCACTTCCAGATATCCACCAACCCCAGGGCCTCGGCAAAGCCACGCAACTGGGAACCACGGGCCGGATCAGGTCTGGGGGGGATCTGTCTACTAAGCCATCCATAGTCAAGTTGAAGTCGTCCCCTACCACTAGTGTCCCATTTGGGAGGTCCCGTAGCAGCTTCGCTACGTCTGACAATGTTGTGCACTGCAGTCCAGGTGGAGCATAAACCGGTACTAAGTTAAGAACTCTACCCTCCCAACTGCCTGTGCAGGCTACAAATCTCCCTAAGTGATCCGTCCAGGTTCTGTGGTGTATGTAGGGACAGGATTTTCTCAGGAGTATGCCCACCCCTCTAGAGCCAGAGGTGAAGCCCGAGTGTGCCAACATGCGGTACCCCCTCCTATCCAAGGCCCTACATGAATTGCCATGCAAATGGGTCTCCTGTAGGAGCACCATATCTAGTCCCTGACGATGGAAATACTGCAACACCACCCCCCTTTTTATCCTATCCCCCATTAACGTTCCAGGTTACTAATCTAAGTCCTTTCCCCACTGCAATATTTGTCTAGTCGCGACTGGTCTGCCCGTCCCGGGGGCATTTGGTGGCTGATCTCTGTCTGTGAAGTGAACTGCATGTCAACCGGACGTCCCCTAGTGACTCGTAGACGTTGAATGGTTTCCGCTGTCGACTGAACAAAACCACAACTTATATCTAGTCTAACATTACCGTCAATACTTTCCTCCGACCCACCCCTCCTCCCCCCCAACTAATCAAACTCCCCTGTAATGCAAACCATGAAAACAAGCCCCCCTCCCTGCTTCCCTGCATTGCGGACCTAAAACTGCTCGCCCCTCCCAACCTGCAGAGTGCCTGTCGCCCCCCCCATATACAACTCTAGGGAACGCAGATGACCCCACTCCCTGTGCAGCCGATGGTCAGGTATGCCCTCCTCCTCCCCTGCCCGCCCCCCGCCCGAACCCATTTTAATGCAATCCGATTCCGGCCCAATAACCCCCACATCCGGTCTCCTTGTACCAATATTGCCATAAACAGTTTAAACCAGTACAAGCCCCGGTCTTTAAGGAGCAGTTCAGTTCTCTTCCGTTGGGCAACCCTTATATTTGCCAAAGAACGTGGTGGTCCCTGGGGGACCGTCCCAACAAGTCAGTGACGATTATGCTCCCCCTGGAGCCGAACAAGGCCACACCCATGCAGGTACCTCTTTACTGGGCTTCCTCGCGCCAATGTCCCCTTTCCCAGCAACCCTATGGCATCCAGGGTTAGATAGGCAAACCATTACAAGCCTCACCCGGCGCCCGACTGGCACCCTTCCTCCTGTTCATGGTGGGTCGAGTCAGAATGCGCCCTGGGGCACCGGTGTTGGCGCCAGTCCTCCTCCGTATCCGCCGCCGAGGGTGTTTTATGCCTTTTCTTCTCCACTTTGCGCCACCCATCCAACCAGTCCCAGGCCTCCTCCGGACGGGTGAAAAACCACGTTTTGCCGCTTGCCTCCACGCATAATTTCGCTGGGAACATCATAGCGTACTTGATTTCCTGTTCTCTAAGCGCCCTCCTAACCTCGAGAAAACCGTGCCTCTGCTTCTGTACTCTCAGCGTAAAGTCTGGGAAGAACCTGATCTGACTGTTCTCCAACTTGAGTGGTGGGGCCGCCCTTGCCGTCTGCAATATTACATCCCGATCACGGAAGTTGAACACCCTTGCCAACAACGGCCTTGGAGGGGCACCCGGCTTCGGCCGGCCCCCGGGTACACGATGAGCTCTGTCGATGGTGAAGCACTTAGAAAGCCCCCTGGGTTGCAGACGATTGAGGACCAAGTCCTCAACGAACAAGTCCACCGCCTGCCCCTCCGCCCGCTCCGAGACCCCAATTATGCGTATGTTATTTCTGCGCATTCGTCCTTCATAATTGTCCAACTGTAGGGCCATTGCCTCTTGGGCTGAGCTGAGTATCCTAACCTGTTCCTTAAGCTGGGCCGTGTCAGCAGTTAGATCTTTGGCGGTGCTCTCCACCGTCCCCATTCTCTCAGTAAGTTTCTTCATGTTCTCGCGGATCAAAGTCACCTCCGTGGCCACCGTGTCTATTCTCACCTCCAGGGAGGTCCTGACCCCCATGATTGCCTCCAGAAGCTCCTTGTTTGAAGGCTCCGGGGTGTCACCCGGTGGCACAGACTCTTGTTTGTTCTCCGTCTGCTGTTTCTGCCATGCAAATTTGTCCAGTTTCGCCTGGGTCGCAGTCCTGTTCGTCCTGCCAGATGCCATGGTTTAGATTCCAAGGGCCACGTCTGAGGTCCAAGCGCCCCCGCTAGTCGCCGCCGCCTGCCGTGGGAATCGCCACTCGGCCTGTCGGTTTTCACGGGGGGCTCCCCTCACGGGGGGTGAGTTCTGGCTGGCCAAGACCCTATGTTCCGCCGGGCGACCCCACCGCGGTCACGAGCCTGAGGGGTCCCGACCCCCCGCCACCACCGGCATCTCCTTATGTCTCCAACCGCGGATGTCGCCTCGTCTGCCGCAGCGCAATCACGGCGGCCAGATCTCCAACCGGGGGGCCTGCCCTCTTCTGTCTGCGGTATCTAGGGTCGGACGCTGAAGGGGTACTTTACCACTGCAAAGTTCCAGCCCCGAATCTCCCCACCAGGCCCCCTGTCATGTTCAGGAGCCCTCCCTCCGGTGCACCTGCGTATCCCGTTGGGGAAGCCCCCGATCTGGTCCACTGTTCCTCCTCCAAGGGCACTTCACCACCAGCCTGCCATTACTCGGTATTCACACCGCTCAAGGGCCCCCAGCAGTTCCATCCCGGCGGTAGATCAGCGGAGGGTCGGGCGTCCCCCCTCCAGCGACCCCCGCGCCAAGAAGGCCACGCGCCCCCAGGCGAGTTGTCGCTACCAGAAATTTTCACCCCCCACTGGGGCCGAGGTTTCCTCAATTGGCGCTTCTCTAGGGGCTCCAGTGGCCCCAGATCTCTTCCACATACGCAACTCACCGCCTCCTCCAGGCGATGTCCGCCAATCCGTGTGTTGTAGGGTCCGGACCCCGACCTCCGATGGGGCATGCGGGTCTTCGTTACTTAGGGGGCATTCCGTCGCCACCCTCTGTAGCCATGAGGGGGTGGAACACCCTCCGGACGCACTCTCAGCTCCTCGTGCTCACCCACGCTGGACCAGGCCGCAGCCCCGGGCTCGCGCACCGCTCCAGCCGCGTCTCGCGGCACCTTCGCCCGCCAGGGGCTTCCAGACGCCCGGGCCCTCGGTGCTCCGACCCCCAACCAGCTCCGATCTTCGTCAAACTCGGCCCGGGGGTTCACGGGCCCCCCTGCAGCAGGATACTACCTTCGGGGCAGAGGGTAGGCCCGCAGAGAAGCAGTAAAGATGGATGTTGTGGGAGTGGCACATCGGAGTGGAACTACCGAACGGCCATTCCCGTCGGTGGTTAGCCACGCCCCCAATTACTCACCCTTTTAAATGAAAACAATATTTATTAAATTATATATTGTAGTTACATTTCTATATTATTCAAATCATTTGTAGGCTTTTCAAAGGCTATAGTGTGTCAGAGTTTGGGTTTTTGTTAGCAGAGTGCAATGAGATGAATGAATCACATTTTTGGGCTAAATCATGCTAGATTTACAATCTGCAAAATGGGTGTGAGGACTGTAGAACTTCTCAAGTCCTTACATATCTTCTAGGCCTTGGATTCTAATCTTTGGCTGCAGTCATGGGACAATCCAAATTCATGATGGACTAATACCTTGAATTAATTTTATCCAGTGAGATCCACTGCATGAAGGGACTCATTTCAATCTGAACAGTGGAGAGATTATTAATATTCTCTCTCTCCGTATCAATAGTGAATTCTCAGATCTATCATCAGCCTTAGCCTTGCAATGAAAGAGCCCTCATTGATATCTCCATTGCCATCCCGGACAGATACAAGATCCAGAGGAAGGACCGCTCGAATCACCCGGGAGGAGGCCTCACCATCGCGCACAAAAACTCGGTTCGCCTCTCCACCTCCAGCGACACCTTTGCCGCTGCGGAACACCTGCACTTCCATATCCAGACCGGCCCCAACTCCACAATCTGTGGTGCCCTCGCATACAGACCCCCGGCCCCTCTTCACCGACTCCATCACCTACCTCATTGCACCCTACGTCATCGCCTCCATAGACTACATACTAGTCGGTGACCTGAACTTACACCTCGACAACCCCAGCGACCCCAACTCCACCACCCTCCGAAATAACCTCGCCAACATCGGACTGAAACAGCTCATCACCACACCGACCCACAAGGCAGGACACACCTGCAACCCCATCTTCGAGGAGGAAGCAACGTCCACTTCAGTCACACCACGCAATCCCCATGGACCGACCACCACTGTGTACACTTCCTCATCAACAAACCCAAGTGGCCCAAACCAGCTCCGCACTCCCCCCGGAACTGGAGCAGAGTCACCAAGCAACAGCTCAACTCCACCCTCAGCCACAACACCCCCCCCTACAACTGACGACAACCTCGCAGCCAGAGAATTCCACACATGGATGCCCAACTACGCGGACATGTTCGCCCCACAGTGCAACTCTGACGGACAACTCCCCAGGAAAGCCGCCTGGTTCACCACCGACATCTAAGAAACCAGACGCACATGCAGACACCTGGAGAAGAACTGGAGAAACAACAAAACGTCGGAAAACTACTCCACCTACAAGAACACCATGACGGAATACCACCAACACATCAGAACCGTCAAAAGGACCTTCATCCACAACAAAATCCTCGCCAAATCGAAAGAACTCTTCAGCGTCATTCAGGAGTTGACCAAGCTCCCCTACGAAGCCACAGACATCACACCTTCCCAGGACCTCTGTGACAAGCTCGGATCCTACTTCCACCTAAAGATCAAAAACCTCTGTGACAACTTCAACAACGAAACACCTGACTCTGGAACCACCCCATCATTGGGCAACACCAGCCAGCCCACCATCTCCTCCTGGACACCGATCTCTACTGAAGACACCGCCTCGACCATGAAAGGAATTCACTCAGGGGCCCCCACAGCCCCGTGCTCACCACACATCTAACACAGAGCCGCCACAGCACCAGAATTAGGACACACCATCAACGCCACCTTCCAAACCGGCACTTTCCCAGACGACTGGAAACGCGCAGATGTTAGGCCCCTTCTCAAGAAGCCCTCAGCAGATCCAACAGACCTCAAGAACTGCCGGCCCATCTCGCTCCTCCCCTTTGCCACGGCGAAGACTATCAACACAGAACTGACAAAGTTCATCGAGGACAACGCCATCCTCTACACGTCCCAATCCCGATTCCGCAGTAACCATAGCACAGAGACCGCCCTACTCGCCGCCACAGACATACGCACCCTCCTGGACCAAGGCCACACCACAGCCCTGATTCTACTTGACCTATCAGCAGCTTTCGACACCCTCTCCCACTGCACACTCGCAGCCAGACTACACAACGCCGGCATACAAGGAACCGCCGTAGACTGGATCCGATCGCTCTTCACCGCAGAAACCAAAAAATCAGACTGAACCCATTCCTCTCCAAACTCACGGAAAACAACTGCGGAGTGCCGCAGGGATCATCGCTCAGCCCAACCCTCTTCAACATCTACATGGCCTCCCTCACTACCATCGTCTGACAGCACGGCCTCAACATAGTATCCTACGCCGACGCCATCCTGGTCATCCTCTCCCTCACCAAAGACCAGACTCAACTTCCAGGAAGGAATGCAGAATGTAGAAAGCTGGATGAGCAACTGCTGCCTGAAGCTCAACTAGGAGAATAGAGAAATCCTCATCCTCGGAATCACCCCATCGGCATGGAACAACACTTGGTGGCCCACCGCCCTCGGCACCCCTCCAACCCTCACAGACCACGCCAGAAATCTCGGCATCATACTCGACTCATCCCTCTCCATGAACCGGCAGGTCAACGCAGTCGCCTCCAGCTGCTTTAACACCCTCCGCAAGACTTTCAAATGGATCCCCCCTGAGTCAAGGAAGACAGTCACCCACGCACTCCTTACCAGCAGACTTGACTATGGAAACGCCCTCTAAGCGGGCATAAACAAGTACCTACTCCGCAAGCAACAGACGATTCAGAACACTGCCGCCAGACTCGTCCTCGGCATCCCTCGACACAAACACATCAGCCAACACCTACGGAATCTCCACTGGCTTCCCATCGAGAAGAGAGTGACTTTCAAGATACTCACCCACGCCTACAAGTGCCTCCACATCACAGGACCAAAATACCTCAACCATAGAATCACCTTCCCCGTACCCAAAAGAAACCTCTGATCCGCCAACCTCGCCCTCACCGAAACCCCACGCATCTGCAGTCAAAACAGGGGGAAGAGCCTTCTCATACATCACGGCCAAGACCTGGAACAAGCTCCCGATCGACAGCAGACACGCACCCCCGCCTGAACACCTTCACGAAGGTTTTCAAGATCTGGCTCCTTGGCTGAACTGAACTGTGGACTCCCCCACCTCCCCCATGCCTTGAGATCCTCACGAGTGAGTAGCGCACTTACAATTCCCCTGATTGATTGACAGTTAGACCATTTTTCTGGGTTCTCACCAGGGTTAGTTCTCGTATGTACTTGTAGTTTGGGTTTTTCAATAAAAGTGGGTTTGCAGTGAGAACATGTATATGGTTTCTCATCTGCGTGATTTCTTTGATCTGAATGCTCACCTATTAGTTGGAAGCCCGGTCATACTGAAAACACTTTTATGGTTCTTCCCTTGCGAGGGTTTTCTGATGCACAAACAGAACACAACTTTATTTAAAAGTTTTATTACATTAGAACATTTCTATGGTTTTCACCAGCGTGACTTCTCTAGTGTACTGCTAGATCAGGTTTTCATTTAAAGCACTTGTTGCATTCGGAACATTTATATGGTTTCTCACCAGTGTGATGTCTGTAATGGACCAATAGATTACACTTATGTGTAAAAGCCCTCTCACATTCAGAGCATGTATATGGTTTCTCACCAGTGTGAGTTCTATGATTATCATTAGTTTTGGCTTAGTAATAAACGCCTTATCACATTCTGAGCACTTATATGGTTTCTCACCAGTGTGACGTCTTTGATGCTCTGATAACCTACCATTTTGCTTGAAAGCCGTGTAACATTGAAAACATTTATATGGTTTCTCCCCAGTGTGATTTCGCGGATGTATCATCAGCCTTTGCTTTGTAATGAACGCCTTGTCACATTCAGAACATTTATAGGGTTTCTCCCCAGCATGATTTCTCTAATGGAGGACCAACTCACCCTTTTGCTTGAAAGCCCTGTCACATCGAAAGCATTTGTATGGTTTCTCCCCAGTGTGAATTCTCTGATGTATCCTCAGCCTTTGCTTTGTAATGAACGCCTTGCCACACTCCGAACATTTATATGGTTTCTCCCCTGTGTGAATTCTTTGATGTAGTTGTAGACTACACTTTTGTTTGAAAGACTTGTCACATTCAGAACATTCATACGGTTTCTCTCCAGTGTGACTTCTCTCATGAACTAACAGATTACACATTCGTTTAAATGCTTTGTGGCATTCAGAACATTTGAAAGGTTTTTCACCAGTGTGAGTTCTCTGATGTACCAACAAATCATGCTTTTGTTTAAAAGCACTGTTGCACGCAGAACATTTGTATGGTCTCTCACCAGTGTGATTTCTCTGATGTGTCACTAACTCAGCCCTTGAAAGTAGCTTTGTCACATTCTGAACATTTATAGGGATTCTCACCAGCGTTGTCACAGACAGAGCATTTATATGGTTTCTCATCAGTGTGAAGTCTTTGATGTCATAATAAATGACATTTTCGTTTGAAAGCTTTTTCACATTCACAACATTTATACAGTTTGTCGCTCGTATGAGTTTGCTGATGTACCATTAGATTTTGCATTCTAATTAAAACATTGTCAAGGTCTGAACATTTATAGGGTCTCTCACCAATGTGAATTCTCTGATGTTCGAGTAGAGTTTGCTTCGCAATAAAAAACTTGTCACAATCAGAGTTTTCAAATGGTTTATCTAGAGTGTTGCTTCTTTCATGTAGGAATAACTCACACTTTTGCTTGGCACATACAATGTTTTTATACAATTTCTCATAGCTATGTGTTCGCCAATGTACCATTAGCAATGTTTTTTTTAAATGAATGTCTTATTGCAATCTGCATATTTAAAGGCCTTCTCTCCGGTTTGGTTGTGAAGATGCAGCATCAAAGGATTGTTTTCAATGTATTGGTTGTACATTCTGTATATTTATGTTGTCCTAGCTCAATGTGGCTTTCATACTGCTTCTTTAGATATGCATATCTAGGGAAAGCTTAGTTGTATTCTAAACATTTGTATGGCGCTACCACTGGGTACTTGTATTAAACTAACTATCACAGTGTGACAAATTCCTTGCAAGCAAGCAACACATTGCATCACCTGAAAGTTCACTCTCTCTTGGCGTATGTCACCAAATAATATATGGTTTGCATTGACAGGAATTAATCTCCTTTAATTATACATATAGCATGCAACTGCGCCCACCTCAGCACTCCCAAGACACCATGGGCCTCATGTAGGTGGGCTTGCATTTACCACTTCATAAATACCGAATCATACCGATTCGGTATTTATGAAGTGGTAAATGCAATGTAGGTAATGAGTCTGTAAATATTACCGAATCGGAAAAATTCGGTAATTACCGAATCGGTATTTACCGATTCGGTAATGAGGCATACCTTCCCATTGATGGGAAGGTATGCCTCATTACCGAATCGGTAAATACCGATTCGGTAATGGGGGAGCACATGCAAGGGTGGCAGTGTGTCACATTGACACCCTGTTGCACCCCTGATTCGGCCATGTGTGCACATGTGGCACACTTACATGCCCTAAGGGCATGTATGTCTGCCACATTGCACACTTCTAAGCGCTATAAAATGCTTTTACACATCCATTCTTTATTTACCACCAACTATTAGTTGGTGGTAAATACCGACTCCAAACAACACCCACACACTCCCCCTACATCTCATTTCTGTATTCGGAATTTACCGAATCGGTAAAATTACCGAATCGGTAATTTTACCGATTCTGTAAATAACCGAATACAGAAATGAGCCCCCTACATGTCACAAGCCTAAATACCGGTCGGTAACGGTATAATTACCAAAAATCGGCCGTTACCGACCGGTATTCGGCTACGTACATGAGGCCCCATGTGAGTTTATTTATCTGGAACATGGTGCACCTGTACTTTTCTCTTGCATGCTGCAGGTATCTACAGTGCGTCTCAATTTGTCAGAGCACTCTGCGAATACTTGGCAGGGACAGCATTATTAATTTCCTGTTTTCCTTTTACATCCAGCTTTACTGCATAGAATTAGATGATTATTTTAGAAGATAATCTTGTCATCTGAACAGCTACACAGTCTTCATACTGTGTAGGACATGAGCTCTCTCTGTAGATGATATCAAAGGTTTTGTCACAAGCCGTTCATTTGTACTGTTTGTCCTGGAGATTCAGATATATCTTTTGTTTTGGCTTTCATAGAAAAATATTTTTCTCATTCTATAAATCAAATTCCCTTGGGTGTTCAGTGTTTACTGGGTGGACTGCCTATTGGTCTTTTGTGGGAATGGGCTTTCATGTTCTTTAGACACATATCACAGACTTACTTTTTGTTACCCACTATGCTCAGGAAGATATTCACTTCATTACATTATCTTCTGACATCAACCTCTGTCGTGTTTTTGGTAAATTAATGTATTCAGCAACTTAAGCACAATTGTTCATAGGTGAGTTTTTCCAGGCTGAAATTAGATCCTCTGGTGCTTTATAAAATGCATCTGAGCCACAAAACACATGAGGATGAAGATAATCCGAATAATCATTTCACTGCAACCTCAACACGGGGCTCTTAAAAATTTATTTCTTTAGTACTGCATTTCTTTCATCTGTTCGAATAAAAAAATAAATCTGAAATTAGTGTTATATGAGTGAAAAATACAGAAATCAGAATGGAAAGAAATCTGCAATGTGCATAATCCCATGATTTGCCTAGATGGAAATTAGGTAATAAAAATGTGAAATAAATTCAGTATCACAGCAGTAAGGAATAAAACAAATTACTTGTAACCTACTGACAGCAGAATTGTGTTGATAATGTACTAATTACCATCTTGAAGAAGGTCCTAATTAATGGCCTCCAGCAGGTGAAATGACATAGATGGTAATTATTAAATTGTATGACCTGTTTAGTTTATAGTGGGTGTTAGAACCGGCGGTCTCTAGTTGGCAGAGGTATACACTTCTGACAAATAGGGACCAACCAACTCTAGTCAGGGCAAGGGGATTACACACTCAGATAACCCCTGCTACCCCCTTGGTAGCTTGGCAGAGCAGACAGGCTTATCTCAGAGGCAGTGTGTTAAGCATTTATGACCACATACAGTAATAAAGTGAATACACTACAGATGGACACGACACAGAAGTTATTATAAAAATAGTATTTTTATATAAGGCTTAGCACAAGACCAAATAACGACAAAAATATACCACAGTCTTAATAAATACTCTTTGGAAGGAAAAATAATAGTTCAAGTAAGGTTTCTTCTTGGCAAATAGTTCTTTAGCAAAGTATTCTTCTGAGCACAGTTCTTTGGCAACAATGTAACCCCCACAGGAGTCACACGACGTCGAGTCTTACAAGATTCCCAAGGTTCGGCGTCGACCGCGAGGAGCGCTACGTCGAGCCTGGAGTTGCAACAGACCCCACAAGTACAGTACCTTGAGAAACAAAGAGAACGATGATCCACGGCGTCGAGCTGTCGGCGTCGAGGTCGGCGTCGATCGTGCCTCGGAATCGGTTCAATCCGCAGCGGCGTCGAGGGATGTCGGGCCGGAGCAGCGCTCACGGCGTCGAGAAGGGCGTCGAGTCAATGCGATCAGCAGCGGCGTCGGGACGGGGTCGCTTGGAGGTGGAGCCGATACTCACTGCTCACTGGCGTTTCTGCTGGCGTCGATCGGGCCCGGCGGCCGGCGTCGAAGGCTCGGGACACTGGAGCCGTTACTCACGGTGTCGAGCTGGATTCGGCGGCGTCGGCGGCGTCGAGACTGCAGATTCTCCCTTGTGTACTGGAAACAACACTTTCCAGCAATTCAGCAGATGGTGAAGTCCTTTGGCCCTGTGACTTCAACAGGAGGCTGGCACTCTTCCAGCCCTTGGAGATTTCCTAGCAAGTGTTCAGAGAGTACACACCAAGTTCCTCTCTCCTTGTTCCTTGGCAAAAATAAAGAAGCAGCTTTCAGGTTCCTCCACAGCAAAACAGCACTCTGGCAGAAAGGGGAGGCAAGTCCTTAGATCAGCAGGCTTCTTGTCCTTGGTACAGGTTTCCTTGTCAGAAGTGATCTGAGTTCTTGGTTCAGGGGTCCTTCTCTTATACCCCTTTTTCCCTTTGTTCCCTTTGTCCAAGCAGGGAAATTCCCCCCATCTCAGGTTTGTTGTGGGTGTTGCCAGGCAGAGGCACCTGGCCTATTCACAGAGCAGGGCAGGGTCCTCAGCCGCCCAGCAGGAGGCGGAGCCAGTATTGTCACTGGCAGGAGCAGGGCTATCAGTCGCCCAGCAGGAGGTGGAGCCAGTATTGTGTCAGGCAGGGCAGGCTACTCTTCCCTCACTCTATGTGTAAATGCCTCATTCCCCCCACACTGACTCATTCATACCTCTGGAGCCACCCAGCCCCTGACACACACACCAAACCAGCAGAGACCGGTGGATAGTTGGACAAGAAAATAGCCACTTTCTAAAAGGGCTATTTTCAAACATAGAATTTAAAAACCATCCATCCTAAAGGGTGTGTTATTAAATTCTGAGTTCAGGGATACTAAACTCGACTTGCTACCATGCTCCCTGAGTCAGATAGATTACAATGGAGTTAATAATCAGTCCGCCCAGTCTGGCCTATTGGAGGCAGGTAGCCCTTCAATAGTGAAAAACGAAAATGGCTGTAATTCACTATTAGGTGATGCCACACACATCAGGGCATGACCTACCTTTTACCAGCAATGCACCCTGCCCTAGGGCCTACCATAGAGGTGTCTGAAATGTGGCAAAGTGAAGGTTTAGAGACTGGCAAGTAGGTTTCCTTGCCAAGTCGACATGGCAGTCAGGGACTGCACGCAGGCGCTGCGGTGGCAGGCCTGAGACACATTTTACACGCTGCTTCTGTGGGTGGCACAACCGGTGCTGCAAGCCCACCAGCAGCAGTTAACTTACACGCCCTTGGCACACGCAGTGCACTAGACTAGGGTCTGAACAGTAAGTCAACCAAGCCAATCATGGTAATACCAATCAATGTAACAATTTAACATAGGGAGCACTTGCACTGTGGCACTGATCAGCAGTGGCACAGTGCCCAAAGCAATAATCCAGCAAAAACATCGTAAACAGAGGAGGCAAACAGAAAAAAATGGAGGAGAGACTCATGCCAATGATGCCAGGTCTAACACGTGTCCCCTCCAGCTGAAATGTGGGGAGAACTACCCTTCACCCAGGGAGTCCTCATCACTAAGGCGGAAAAATCTGGACAGACCATCAGCATTGGCGTGATCTGTACCAGGGCGGTGTTCCACCGTAAAGTCCATCCCCTGTAGGGAAATGGACCACCTCAACAGCTTTGGGTTCTCACCCCTCATCTGCATTAACCATCTGAGGGGCCTGTGGTCTGTCTGAACCCGGAAGTGAGTCCCAAACAGGTAGGGTCTTAGCTTCTTCAGCGCCCAGACCACAGCAAATGCCTCACGCTCTATCGCACTCCACCTTTGTTCCCTGGGAAGTAACCTCCGGCTGATGAAGGCTACAGGTAAGTCTCGGCCCTCCTCATTCATCTGTGCTAGAACAGCCCCCACACCATGCTCTGAAGCGTCTGTCTGGACAATGAATTCTTTTGAAAAGTCGGGTGCCTGGAGGACCGGTGCTGTACACATTGCAGTTTTCAGGGTGTCAAAGGCTTTCTGACAGGCGTCAGTCCAGATCACAAGTCTCGGCTGCTTCCGGGAAGTCAGCGAGGTCAAGGGGTGCACAATGTTGCCATACCCCTTGACGAACCTCCTGTAGTAACCCGTGAGACCCAAGAAGGCTCTCACCTGAGTCTGGGTTTTGGGCGGTTCCCAAGCCAGGATGGTATCTATCTTGGGTTGCAGGGGGGCCACCTTGCCGCTCCCTACTTGGTGCCCCAAGTACACCACTGAACCCTGCCCAATCTGGCACTTACTGGCCTTGATTGTGAGGCCTGCTCTGCGCAGGGCCAACAACACTTCCTGGAGGTGGCGCAAGTGTTCCTCCCAGCTGGCGCTGAACACTGCTATATCATCCAGGTAGGCGGCGCTGAAATCTTCCAGCCCGGCCAATACCTGGTTAACCAACCTCTGGAATGTGGCAGGGGCATTCTTCATCCCAAAGGGCATCACACGGAACTGGTAGTGCCCATCTGGTGTGGAGAATGCAGACCTCTCTTTTGCCCCATCAGTCAAGGCGATCTGCCAGTACCCAGACGTTAGATCAAACGTATTAAGGTACCGGGCAGCCCCCAACTGATCGATGAGCTCATCAGCTCTGGGGATGGGGTGCGCGTCAGTCTTGGTGACCGAATTGAGTCCTCGGTAATCCACACAGAACCGAAGTTCTGGTGAAGCACCAGGCGCTGCAGCCTTTGGGACCAAGACCACTGGGCTGGCCCAAGGACTGCTAGAGGACTCAACCACCCCTAAAGCAAACATCTTGGAGACCTCCTCCTTGATATATGCTCTGACCTTTTCAGTCACACTGTAGGCCTTGTGCCTCACAGGAGTGCTGTCCCCAGTGTCCACATCATGGACACACCACTGAGTGACACCAGGGATTAAGGAGAACAGATCAGGGAATTGTACCAACAGATGGCGACAATCTTGCTGCTGCTCAGGGGTCAGTGTGTCAGAGAGGACAACACCATCCACTGACCCATCTTTTTCTTTTGCACACAGAAGGTCAGGAAGAGGCTCACTCTCCTCCTCCATCCCAGCATCTGTGGCAAGGAGCATGCCCACTTCGGACCTTTCTAAGTGGGGCTTTAACCGGTTGACATGCAGGACCCTTAAGGGGTTCCTGGGAGACTTCAAGTCCACCAAGTAGGTGACATCGCTCTTTTTCTCCACAACCTCAAATGGTCCAGTCCACCTGTCCTTGAGCGCACAAGGTTCCACAGGGGCCATGACCCAAACTTTCTGACCAGGTTGAAGCTCAACCAGAGTGGCATTCTGATCGTACCACCGCTTCATCTCTTCCTGGCTGGCCTCCAGATTTGCCTGAGCAAGATCTCTGAAGCGCCGAGTCTGGTTCCTAAAGGCCAGCATGTAACTATATACATCCTGGGGAGGTTTCCTGGGAGATTGCTCCCAGCCTTCTTTGACCAGACTCAAAGGTCCTCTTACCGGGTGACCATACAAAAGCTCAAATGGGCTGAACCCTAGAGACTTCTGTGGCACCTCACGGTAAGCAAACAGCAGGCATGGCAAGAGGACGTCCCATTTACGCCTCATTGGTTCTTCAAGACCCATGATCATGCCTTTGAGGGTCCGGTTGAATCTCTCAACCAGCCCATTACCTTGAGGGTGGCAAGGAGTGGTAAACTTGTAGGTTACCCCACACTCCTTCCACAGAGACTTCATATAATTGGAAATGAAGTTGGTGCCCCGGTCTGACACCACCTCTCTGGGGAACCTCATGCGGGAGAAAACACCCATCAGTGCCCGTCCCACCACGGGGGCCGTCACTGTGCGGAGAGGGATGGCTTCCGGGTACCGGGTGGCATGGTCCACCAAGACCAGGATAAACCTGTTGCCCATGGCTGTCTTGGGGTCCAGTGGCCCCACAATGTCAATTCCCACTCGCTCAAAGGGGGTACTGACGACGGGAAAAGGTTGGAGGGGAGCCTTCTGCTTCCGCCCACTTTTCCCACTTGCCTGGCAAGTTTGGCAGGTCCTACAATGGATATCTGGAACCCTTCTCATCTGGGGCCAATACAAATGGGTGACAAGCCTGTCATAGGTCTTGTCCTGCCCCAGATGTCCAGCTAACGGAACGTCATGAGCCAACCCCAGTAGGAATGCTCTGAAGCGCTGGGGTACCACCAGCACACGGGCTGACCCAGGCTCAGCAGCCTTAGGCTCGCTATACAGGAGGTCGTTCTCCCAGTAAATCCAATGTGATCCTGACTGATCACCTGTCGTTTGGGCTGAGGCCTGCTGCCTCATACCCACAAGAGAAGGGCACACTTTCTGTTCAGCACAAAATTCCTCCCTGGAGGGACCACCATCCTGCTGCCAATGGGTCAGCTCGGGCAGGTCTCCCAGTTCGGCCACTTGTTCTCCTGTCGGTTCCAGGGCATCCCCCTCAGAGTCTGCTCCCTCCTGGACCGCGGGAACGATGGGGGACGGTTTCCCGCGCCCCCTGCCTCTTCTCTTCACGGTTGGGACCTGGGCCATACTTTCAGGCTCCAGGGCCCCATCAACACCCTTACTGACTGACATGGACCGGGTGGTCGCACACACCCACTCAGGCAGACCCAACATTTCCAGATGCGATTTTCTCTCCACCTTAGCCCAAGGGGAGTCCTCCAAATCATTGCCCAGGAGACAATCAACAGGCATGGCGGGCCTCACAGCAACCTGAAGAGTACCTGAGACCCCCCCCCACTCAAAAGGAACTTGAGCTACCTCACACTGACTCTGTGAGTTGTCAGCAGCTACAACGGGGTAGAATGCATGAGGGACCACCTGCTCTCTGGACACTAAGTGACACTTGACAGCTGTCACACTCGCTCCGGTGTCTCTGAGAGCTTCCACCCTATGGCCATTAATGGTCACCCACTGCCTATATTTCTTAGTGTTACTAGGCAGAGGGGTTGGAGGGACCATTTCCACGTCTCCTAAAGAGACCAGGGACATTTCTGCGGTACCCCAACCACCGGGGGCACCCATCTCATTCCCTCCCAGGGCTACACTCGCTACCTGACGGGGGGGGGTGCACGCGGTGGTGCATTGGAATCCTTCATGGGACACTGGGGATCATAATAACGGTGTCCCACCTGCTTACAAACATAGCAGGTCATGGGGCCCCTGTGAACAGGTTTACCTGTCGGGGCCTCTGGCTTCTTTACAGGGGGAGGCTGGGAACCCTTCCCTTGGTTCCCTTGGGGATTACTTTGGGGCCCTTTCTGGAACTCCCTCTGTTTACCCCTGCCCCCCCCACTCTTCTGCTGGGGACCCTGCCCACCTTTGGCTGAGTCTCCCACTGGACCCTTGTGGACCCTGGTACTGACCCAGCGGTCCGCCTCCTCAGCAAGTTTTCTAGGGTTAGATATCTTGCTATCAACAAGGTGCTGGCGTAGCTCTGGAAAACAGTTATTAGACAAGTGCTCCCAAGCAAACAAATCATAAAGAGCATCATAACTATCAACCTTGCTACCCTTTATCCAACCATCCATGGCTCTGCAAAAAAAAGACACATATTCAACCCACGTAGTACCAGGCAACTTCTTACATTCTCTAAAGGTTTGTCTGTACTTTTCTGGGGTTAAGCCATATCTCAGCATTAAAGCATTTTTCATATGAGTATAAGATGCCCTTTCCTCTTCAGGCATGCTCAACAAGGTATCTCTCCCTTCATTTGTAAAGCGGCTCCACAACCCCGTTCCCCAATCTTTCTCAGGGACCCGTGGGCCAACAATGCTAACTAATACGCTTTAAACCATTGGCTAATATCTTCATTCTTACTGTAATCTTTGATCACATCTTTAGGAAAATAAAACCTACTTTCTGCAGGCACAGATGGAGCGCTGCCACCAGAGGGATTCAACTCTAAACTCTTTTCTTTAAGTTCCATCTCCCTCAACATCTTCTCACGTTCAAATGCTAACTTCTCTCTCTCAAAATCTAATCTTTTGCTCTCCATTTCAGCTTCTCTCAGGCTCTTTGCTTTTTCTAATTCCAACTGCCCTCCTAATTTAAGTTTTGCCATTTCTAACTTGTACCCCCTCTCCCTCTCCCTGTCTTCTAACTCTTCCGGGGAAAGGCTCCTAGAGGAAGCACTGCTGCCGGGAGATGACACTGGCCCATCTGCGGGTTCTTCCTCCTCTTCTTCCTCTTCCGGTACCACCACCGGATCAGAGGGATTTCTGGCCTCTAACCAGGCCTTCAGCGCTTTGAGGAAGTCGTCTTTCCTTGTGAGACCTGTGGTAGGAACTTTAAACTGCTTGCAAAATCCTTTTAGATCCTTTAGCACGTAGGAATCTATCTTCTCCTTATCAAATTCCCCCACAACAATCTCCACAGGTGTAGCAGCTCTGGCATTCTCCATGGTCAAAACTGGCAGTGTTTAAAAAAATAAGCTCCAGGAAAGCGGAGAACAAAAATAGAATATCCTACCAAACAGACTGTGGCTGCGTTATGGTCTGCTTTCACTATGTAGCGTACACTAATCACTGCACATGAGTCATAAATGCAAAGTTCAATCCTCACCGCTGACCACCAATGTTAGAACCGGCGGTCTCTAGTTGGCAGAGGTATACACTTCTGACAAATAGGGACCAACCAACTCTAGTCAGGGCAAGGGGATTACACACTCAGATAACCCCTGCTACCCCCTTGGTAGCTTGGCAGAGCAGACAGGCTTATCTCAGAGGCAGTGTGTTAAGCATTTATGACCACATACAGTAATAAAGTGAATACACTACAGATGGACACGACACAGAAGTTATTATAAAAATAGTATTTTTATATAAGGCTTAGCACAAGACCAAATAACGACAAAAATATACCACAGTCTTAATAAATACTCTTTGGAAGGAAAAATAATAGTTCAAGTAAGGTTTCTTCTTGGCAAATAGTTCTTTAGCAAAGTATTCTTCTGAGCACAGTTCTTTGGCAACAATGTAACCCCCACAGGAGTCACACGACGTCGAGTCTTACAAGATTCCCAAGGTTCGGCGTCGACCGCGAGGAGCGCTACGTCGAGCCTGGAGTTGCAACAGACCCCACAAGTACAGTACCTTGAGAAACGAAGAGAACGATGATCCACGGCGTCGAGCTGTCGGCGTCGAGGTCGGCGTCGATCGTGCCTCGGAATCGGGTCAATCCGCAGCGGCGTCGAGGGATGTCGGGCCGGAGCAGCGCTCACGGCGTCGAGAAGGGCGTCGAGTCAATGCGATCAGCAGCGGCGTCGGGACGGGGTCGCTTGGAGGTGGAGCCGATACTCACTGCTCACTGGCGTTGCTGCTGGCGTCGATCGGGCCCGGCGGCCGGCGTCGAAGGCTCGGGACACTGGAGCCGTTACTCACGGTGTCGAGCTGGATTCGGCGGCGTCGGCGGCGTCGAGACTGCAGATTCTCCCTTGTGTACTGGAAACAACACTTTCCAGCAATTCAGCAGATGGTGAAGTCCTTTGGCCCTGTGACTTCAACAGGAGGCTGGCACTCTTCCAGCCCTTGGAGATTTCCTAGCAAGTGTTCAGAGAGTACACACCAAGTTCCTCTCTCCTTGTTCCTTGGCAAAAATAAAGAAGCAGCTTTCAGGTTCCTCCACAGCAAAACAGCACTCTGGCAGAAAGGGGAGGCAAGTCCTTAGATCAGCAGGCTTCTTGTCCTTGGTACAGGTTTCCTTGTCAGAAGTGATCTGAGTTCTTGGTTCAGGGGTCCTTCTCTTATACCCCTTTTCTCCTTTGTTCCCTTTGTCCAAGCAGGGAAATTCCCCCCATCTCAGGTTTGTTGTGGGTGTTGCCAGGCAGAGGCACCTGGCCTATTCACAGAGCAGGGCAGGGTCCTCAGCCGCCCAGCAGGAGGCAGAGCCAGTATTGTCACTGGCAGGAGCAGGGCTATCAGTCGCCCAGCAGGAGGTGGAGCCAGTATTGTGTCAGGCAGGGCAGGCTACTCTTCCCTCACTCTATGTGTAAATGCCTCATTCCCCCCACACTGACTCATTCATACCTCTGGAGCCACCCAGCCCCTGACACACACACCAAACCAGCAGAGACCGGTGGATAGTTGGACAAGAAAATAGCCACTTTCTAAAAGGGCTATTTTCAAACATAGAATTTAAAAACCATCCATCCTAAAGGGTGTGTTATTAAATTCTGAGTTCAGGGATACTAAACTCGACTTGCTACCATGCTCCCTGAGTCAGATAGATTACAATGGAGTTAATAATCAGTCCGCCCAGTCTGGCCTATTGGAGGCAGGTAGCCCTTCAATAGTGAAAAACGAAAATGGCTGTAATTCACTATTAGGTGATGCCACACACATCAGGGCATGACCTACCTTTTACCAGCAATGCACCCTGCCCTAGGGCCTACCATAGAGGTGTCTGAAATGTGGCAAAGTGAAGGTTTAGAGACTGGCAAGTAGGTTTCCTTGCCAAGTCGACATGGCAGTCAGGGACTGCACGCAGGCGCTGCGGTGGCAGGCCTGAGACACATTTTACACGCTGCTTCTGTGGGTGGCACAACCGGTGCTGCAAGCCCACCAGCAGCAGTTAACTTACACGCCCTTGGCACACGCAGTGCACTAGACTAGGGTCTGAACAGTAAGTCAACCAAGCCAATCATGGTAACACCAATCAATGTAACAATTTAACATAGGGAGCACTTGCACTGTGGCACTGATCAGCAGTGGCACAGTGCCCAAAGCAATAATCCAGCAAAAACATCGTAAACAGAGGAGGCAAACAGAAAAAAATGTAGGAGAGACTCATGCCAATGATGCCAGGTCTAACAGTGGGCAATATTGTGTTGTTTTGTAATTAAGAATCAGAATTTTTGTTTAAGTTTAGTGGCAAAATTGATGACAAACAGGATGCAAGTTTTTAAGAATATTGAACTTTTAAATGTGCTAATATTGTTTCTAAAAGGATGGTTTAATGTGATATTATTGTTGAATAAATTCAATAGAGAAACGTTTGTTGAATGTGTTCTAAACTCACATGATGTACTCTGACAGAGGACCCACGCAATACCTCGTTGACAAGGCCTAAGCGTGGTTGAAGCTGATCTGGAGTTTCTTGTGTTCCTTTCTGAAAGAGGCCTGGTCAGGAAGTTTTAGATGTACTTTTTACATGAGGAACAGGGTCAGTATGATTGCACAAGGTGTGCAACAGAGTGGCACAGTAGGCGAAAATGGTGGGTTGGAGATGGACCCATGGCAACTGAGAGCAGTTTAAACTATTTGCAAGCATTCCTACCATCAACCTTTACATATGTGATATTATGCACTGTCTACATTGGGTGTAGAATATATGACTTATCAACAAGGGAGCTAACAAACAATATATTCTTGAATCACCTGCATCAATTTGTAAAATACTTTGGGAGTTCCTTGTAAGATTAAATATTGTTATTTCATACCTGACATTGATACACCTTATATGTATTTATGTGACTAGCAAACAAGGATGCATTCAAATTTAGTGTGATTGTGCTTTTATTTGTAAACCCAATTGCCACCCCACAAATAAAATGTGTGACTCTTTAATGTAAGATAATCATAACAGGACCATTTTATAGCAAACAAACCAGATTCCAGATGCTTTTTGTGCTACGCCTTATTCAAACAGAGAGGTATTTATCGGTTATTCAGTGGCCACAGCATGGAGTCACAAAATTACTTTTATATTTCTGTTAAAGAAATACACACAAAGCGTAAATTAACACAATCAGGCAATGAGTAATCCAATGGCCAAAACACTATTTCATAAAACAATACATTTTTGATCTAATAACCACACACGCATTATGGATTAAAAACATACAAGTTGTTCCAAACCCTGACCTAAACATGAGATCATAGGGACAGACAAACAGCATAATTATAAACAAAGTAATTTAACCCGTGATTCTATGCTCATTTTGTAAGTTTCCTGTCCCAGTCAATCCAATGACCATAAAGATATCAGCCACTAATGCATAATTCTGGGATCTCCAATTCACCAACACCAGTTTGGCTTAACACAGAAACCATGATAAATCATGCATTCAGAAGAGAACGCGGCACAGATTAAACAAGTATTGGCATAGCCAATAGGTCTCGCCTTTGGGACCTTATAAGTGTTTAGCCATGCAACACTTGATGTTGTTGCACCGAGGATATTGTACTGCATAACTAAATACTCATAAGGTCCCAAAGGCGAGACCTATTGGCTATGCCAATGCTTGTTTCATATGTGGTCACCCAGATTTCCTCTTTTATGCACTGAATACGCTTAGGCCTCATTCCTTGAGGCCAAGTTGTACAATGGATTGAAACGTGAGGCTAAATACAAGGTGGGGAGATGCCATTGCCACCAGAGGTGGGTACTTCAAAGGTACCTGTTGGGTGCTGCTGGTTACGAAGACGTGGGACGGTGCTGACCCATACCATGTCCAAGAGTGAAGTAGTGGATACAGAGAGCCTGGGTTTTCCACTCTGTGAACCCGTTGTTCTAGCTCAAAGGAAGATCATTGACTTTTGGTTGCCCCGTTTTGGTGATAGAGCTCTCTAAAGCATCACGCCCCTCTGGACACTGATGTACTCTGTCTCTGGCAGACTCATAGTGTTTGGGCCAGGCAGCATCAGGTGACTTCCAAAGACACATTCACATTAAGGTGATATGCAAAGCGGCCATTTGGGTTACACTGCATGCTTTCTGCAAGCACTATGCATTGGGTGCATGCCCTGGAGCTGAAGCAGTTTGACCAATCCAGGCACAAGAACATGTTTGACTCAATTTTCCTGTATCTTTTGCATTCTTAGCACTTCATTATTTTGTCATCTGTACATATGTTAACACTGAGAGCATGTTTCACCTCATTAGTACCACTTTAACACCCAAATACAGCAATAAGCAATTGAAAGGGGAAACATTCTTTACCGTGAACGCAGAACCAGGGCCTGCCTTTGTAACTTTTGATCTGTTTGAACTCGAAACAGTTATTTTTCGTTAAAATCTGCAATCTATTCAGCATATGGTGAATTATGTCCCAAATGTAAAAAATACATTATTGTGCGGAAAATGCCATGGCAGCAGAATTGCGTATTTCCAGTGCCCATGGTTCTGCTCCCACAAAGCCAGCAAATTTCAAACCGCGGCTTCGGAAGCGCTTTCGTTCATGAGGTTTTATGAGATTAGAAGTTCCCTCCGAGAGTTTTCTGATGGTGAAAATACTCTTAGAATTCATGTAGCTATGTGGTTCAATGCTATAATGGTTCAAATAGGAGCAAAACAAGTCAGAAATCAACAGGTGTTCTGAAAACACAATAACACAGTGTGTAGTAGCTGTAGGATAGGAGAGAGACAGCCGAGCTGGCGGTGTTGCCCTACAGTCATATTGTAGGATGGCCCAGGAAGCTGTTACAATGACCTCACCGGGACGAAGGATGAGGCTGCATAAGAACCAGAGCCCAAAGGGATCATTTCAAACCCAGGAGGAAAGAAGTGCAACCCTATTTGTGTGTCTACGGTTGGGTTTGTGTTTAGATTTTGGAATTTGGTCAACTCTTGGTTGATATATGGAATGGCTTCACGTGAGCTCCATTGTGCTGCAAAATGACTCAACTGAAATGCCTCAATTATAATTAAAAAGGAACATTTAAGCAAGGAAAGCAAGACACAGTCTGTTTTTTGTGATCTGAAACCCAGGATAAGGATGGGTCTGGTCTACAAAAAATTAGTAAATAAAAATCCGAATGTTGGACACTTCGATGTTGATGTCTTCATTTTGGAAATTTGCAAAGGTTTGTCGGGTTTGGCCTGCAAAACGTTTGTAAATTAAATTTGCACATCTGCAAATTTACTCGTGTAAATTTGGTCGGGCAAAAAAGTTGGGTTTTGCTCTGGACAGGAACTAAGTAGTGAGGGGGGCTGGGTTAGTGCTGAGGGGCGGCAACGTAAAGCTGGGGTCGTGTTGTTGGAGGGATGGCTGTGGAGTGATGTGAAAAAGGTTCCTGCTAGGGAGCAGGCTGAACACACAGCCTTTCTTCTCGGTTTTATATAGCGTGCAAGCTTGACCGAAGGACATTAGAGCGCTTTACATGTGCACCACATTGTGTTTTTTTTTTTTAGATTAATCACAGGCAGATTAAGTGGTTGGTCCACAGTCACGGAATGTTGAGCCAAAAACAACACACAAACGTGGATCCCCAGTGATAAAGCCAGCTGCTCAAGCTGTGCTTAATTTGTGCCAGTGTTGTGAGTGTAGTGCCATGAAGTGGCGTGGGAGAGCTCACCTGCAGGGACCATAAAGTGAGGCAGGGGGCGCCACCACCTAACTGTGGAAACATCACTGTCGATGTTGTTACTAATGTGCAGAGTGCCGGGTTGTGGAACTATTTTCACTACACAAACAACATTTACTATCTGCATAAGGGGCAGCCTTAGGGTTGCTAAAGGCACTATACAAACGGCATAAAAACTTCACAGCAAATGCACACGATTCTACCACATGGTACGATAGTGAACCGATGCGTGATGCGCTTTTGAAAATCCCATCACATGACCGTATCTGCCTATTGTTATAACCCGTAGATGGGACACATTTTAAGTATGTTGTTAGGCCAGTAGTAGTCGTGTTTTTTAAGGATTGTTGAATGCACTTAAAGCATCTCACCGAACAGGTTATTGTACAATGTTTACTTTGCCCAGAGCTGTACTTACATGCTGCTCCAGGGAAAGAGGAAACAGGGAGAGAGCACGACTCCTATCGACTGGCCTGTTTCTATTTTACAGTGTTCTGCTTGTGGCGTTAAAAATATTTACAAAAGACATTTAGTACCTGGATAGATCAGATCCCTAGGGTAAGAAAACCTCAGAATCCCGGAGCCTTACTTTTCATTGTGTGATCTTGGACGCATTCCTGCCTACTGTGTATGAGGCGCTAAAAAGAACCTGGAGGGATCAGATGTACAGGGTGTGAAAATGAGCTGTACTTACGTGCTGCTCTTGATTAATGCTTGCATTTTGTGGGCTGTTCCACCCGAGATCCGTGTGGTATTTGGCAGGGGAGAGGGCGCACGCGCCGGGGAAAGAGGAACAAACAGGGAAAGAGCAAGAAACCAATCAACTGGCCTGTTTCTATTCTACAGTGTGCTGCTTGTGGCGTTAAAAATATATAAAAAAGACATTTAGAAAACCTCAGAATCTCGGAGCCTTACTTTTCGTTGTGTGATCTTGGGCGCATACCTGCCTACTGTGTATGAGGCGTGCAGTGACCATCTCTATGCAGTGAATGAAGGCATGGCTTCTTTTATCATCATGAGGTTTCAAAACAACCGTGACACTGATAGCGGTTCTGCTTTTAATTTCGAAACCGGATGAGTAAAGTAACCCTTCCAAATGCTGAAGTAAAGAGGAAGGACAGCGCGTTGAGCCGGGCTTGTTGCGATTCCAACTGGTGGCCTCCGATGACCTAAAAAAGCCTTGTGTTTTCCTTGCGGGAGCGAGCAGGGGCACCATATGTTTGCAAGTTAATTACAAACATATGGTGTCAAAGCTCGCTCCCGCAAGGGAATTGCCAAATGTGTACTCGTTGCCATTGAAAGCAATGCAACACGTGCACGTTTTTAGGGCAACAACCGAATCGATTCCAAAAGGTCTTTTTTCTATACAGAGCATGCGCGCTGCGTAGGCGAGACCTAAAAAGAAAAGAAAATGGGTGTAATAAAATTAGAGGCATTCCACTACCTCCAGATCAGGCAAGCCTTATGGGGGGATACAGAGGGGAGAGGAGCTACCTGAAACCTCGCTGTTGAAAGATAGGTTGCTTGCTGAATATATGCCAAAACGGGCAATCTCCTTGACCTACCGTAAGATTTTGAACAACTCTCCTGACCTCCTGCTACAACTCCACGAAAGATTGGGGGTGGGATGAGGATCTGGGTCACTTACAAGACGATAAGTGTCAGGAAGCATTAGCATCCCCCAGGGAATGGCTATCTGCTCCCGCTTTAGATTAGTGCAACTAAAAAGTTTACACCAGACTTACTATTCGTACACTACCCTGGTCAAGGGTGAGCATGGTTGAGTCGGCTGTGCACCCTAAGGAATGTAGCCGGGAGGGCACATTTTTCCACATGCTGTGGGACTGCCCGATACTCCAGATATACTGGGGTGCAGAGACATCCTTTTTGATGAGTGTATGTGGAGGGAACATGTCCGTCTCAGCAAAATTGTGTTTTTGTTAACGTGTGGGAGACAACAGACCTATCAGCCGCGAATAAACTTGGGGTCAACATGGGCATTGTTGTAGCCAAGCACAATATAGTCAAGATGTGGGGAGCTGCATCCCCTCCAACATTGAGGGACTGGAAGACAAATATGGATTGGTGCATGCAGGCATAGAGAGCGGTCTATGAAAGTAGAGAGTGTCCGCATAAATGGACCAAAGTCTGGGGGAAATGGAATGCGATCAGAGGAATGTGCGCACCTGTGACTAGAATTGATCCGGTTGAATTGGTATGAAAGTGACGATAAGGAGGGTCTGGTTATGATGTTGAAGCTACAGCGAACAGGCACCTGGTTCGAAGAGGGAATATGCGGAACTCCAATATTGAGATGCTGGGTGTTACTACCTTGTATACTGAGAGCTGCTATGCCAATATTTAGACTATGCATTTTGTTAACATTTTTGAAGGGATCTCATTTAATATGCCCACTGATATGCAAACATTGTACATTAACATTCCCCAGACAGAAGCACTTAAAGTAATATCTGATCTACTGGACTCACCGGAACACATACAAGTCCCAACATAGTTTTTGGTGCCACTGATGGAAATACCTATGAACAGGAACTATTTTCAGTTCAATATCTGTTTTTATTACCAGGTTAAAGGAGTCGCTATGGGCGCAGGCGTCGCTCCTGATCTGGTGAACCATTTCATGGCTGTTAGACCTGGCACCTCGGTGTGGGTCTCCCTTCCATTTTTTGCTGTTGCCTCATGTGTTTTTGCTGGTGTTAGATGCTTTGGGCACTGTGCCACTGCTATCCAGTGCCACAGTGCAAGTGCTCCTTATGGTAAATTGATGTATGGATTAGTGACTCCATGATTGGCTGGTTTGGTTTACCTGTCAGTCCCTAGTACAGTGCACTGCATGTGCCCAGGGCTTGTATATCAAATGCTACTGGTGGGCTTGCAGCACTGGTTGTGCCACCCAGAGAAGCAGCCTGTAAAGTGTGTCTCAGGTCTGCCATTGCAGAGCCTGTGTGCAGTCTGGTACTGCCATGTTGACTGGGCAAGTGCACCCACTTGCCAGTCCCTAAACCTTCCCTTCTCTTCATATCAGACACCCCTAAGGTCGGTCCAAGGGCAGGGTGCATTGTAAGTATAAGGTAGGTCATGCCCTGGTGTGTGTGGCATGTCCTGATAGTGAATTACAGCCATTTTCGTTTTTCACTATTGCAAGACTACCTTTTCCCCATAGACCAGAATGGGCAGTTTGATTAGAACAGGAGTCTCCAACCTTTCGATCGCGAGCTACCGGTAGCTCGCCGACCCCTGGGAGTAGCTTGCGCCAGTATCTAATAAGGCTTCATTCTGAGCATTAATTTATTATCACTTCTGTGTCTTTTACCCGCCCTCACCCAAACCGGCTGCTCAGAATGGCTGAACTGAGCTTAGATGGTGCGGGGCGGGCCGAAGAATGTGACGTTCTTCCTGCACTCTGCACAGTCACGCGCCTTTTCCAGGCTGGCACAGCGCTTGATATCTGCCGCTGATCCTCACCGAGAAGCTGCATAGGGAGGCAAGCCATTGTTCTAGTACCCGCATATTCAGTAAAAGGGACTCAGTGCAGGCAAAGCCCTTTGATTATAGCGTCGGCTGCCACGCGCTTTAAATCTACCTTCAATAATAAAATGCGGTGGCAGCCAACGTTTAAAGTCCAAAGTCCTTCTGGGCGACGGGCTAAAGCGTACAATTGTCCTGCAGCTCGTTAAACGACACCTCCCCGACGTCGTGTTTCTGCAGGAAACGCACCTCACGGGGAACACATGTCGGGCCCTCAATTGATCGGGATATGTCCTTGCGGCCCACTCCGGCTTCACCTCGGGCTCCAGGGGTGTGGGTATCCTGCTGCGCCGCTCTCTGCCCCTCCATGTTGACCGCACGGAGACGGACCCGCTGGGCCGCTTCGTAGCACTGTCGGGGAGGTGGGAGGGCCATAGATTAAATCTCCTTTCTGCGTATATCCCCCCAGGCCTGCAAACTCAATCATACACCGACTTGGGCAGGCTCCTTCTTTCATTTATGGATGGCCTGTTACTCGTCGGGGGAGATTTTAATGCGGTGGTTTCGGGCACCCTGGATAGGCATCCCCCCCGGGACATACCTTCGGGGCAGAGGTGGCTGGCTGATTTCCTTGACGCCTTTGGGCTCACGGACTTGTGGCGTCTGCTGCACCCCACAGACAGGCATTTCACGTTCCACTCCGGGCCACATCATTCTTTCTCATGCCTAGATTATATTTTGTCGCCGCTGCAGCACGAAATGGTGATACGAGAAGCCTCACACTTGGCGCATGGCATCTCCGACCATTCACCCGTTTGGACGCATATCACGCTGGGTGGGGGCCGAGAGGGCTGTGTGATGCCAATCAATGCCTGGCACCTTAAAAACGAGGATCTCAGGAAAAAATTGACCCACTCCATAACTCACTACTTCGATCGCAAAGTTGGCTCAGTGGGCTCCGCGGTAACCCTGTGGGAAGCTTTTAAAACGGTGCTTAGGGGCGAGGCCCTGTCTGCCATCTCGGGCACCCGTAAGGAGAGGGTGGTACAGCTGCAATCTGTTGAATCGGACCTCCGGCCGTTGGAGGAGGTGGCTGGCGCGGATCGTGAACCTGCGTTGCAGCATCGGCTGCGACTCAAAACGGCGGAATACAAGGAGCTGGTCACGCAGGCAGCTAAAACGGTGGCCATGCACAAGGCGGGAAGGATTTACGACCAAGGCGACAAGGCAGGTAAACTTATAGCTTGGCTCGATAAAAAAAAGAGGGCCCAAAAAGTGGTGCCGGAAATACAAACTGCTTCAGGGGCACTGGTCACGGAGCCCCGGGAGATCACCGCGGAGTTTGCACGGCACTTCCAACGGGTATACAGTAGGGGGTCGTACCGTCCGGAGGAGGACTCTGATGCCCTCCTGAAAGATATCCGTCTGCCGTGCCTCTTGGAGATCGACAGAGAGGCCCTGGAGGCCCCGCTAACTGCAGCCGAACTAGAACGTGCGATAGTTGACCTTCGCCCGGGGAAAGCCCTTGGACCCAATGGCCTCCCGATCGAGCTTTACAAACTAAAACCTGACGCCATTAGTGGCCACCTCCAACGCATGTTTGAAGAGAGCAGGGCTATAGGACTGCTGCCGCGCGACCAACGCGTAGCAACTATAGTGGCTATCCCGAAGGAGGGCAAGCCGAGAGAGCTATGCTCCTCATACAGACCGATCTCCCTGCTCAACGCGGAGCCTAAAATTTTGGCGAAAACTCTTGCCAACAGGCTGCACTCGGTCCTACCCGGACTGGTCCATCCGGACCAGTCCGGCTTCATGCCGCATCGAAACACGGCTCTCAACATACGACGCCTTAATGGGGTGCTGGAAAGGTGCCACACAATGCGGGAGGATGCAGTGGTGGTATCGCTTGATGCCACCATGGCCTTTGATACCATTGAATGGCCGTATATGATGGCGGCGCTCCGCAAACTGGGCTTCGGCCCTAACTTTCTGGCCTGGGTTCGCCTTCTTTACTCGGAGCCCCTGGCCCAGGTAGTGGTGAATAACAAGGTCTCTGAGGTCTTTGCCCTTGAGAGGGGAACCAGACAGGGCTGCCCGCTCTCACCCCTCCTATTTGCGCTCTCGCTTGAGCCTCTTGCGGCCTGGATTAGGCAAGACGTTTCCCTAACGGGATTAAAATGGTCAGATGGGTGGGAGGACAAAATTTCCCTGTATGCCGACGATATCCTCCTCTACTTATCCCAGCCTCGTAGGTCTATTATTGTAGCCATGGATATTCTCACGAGTTTCGGGAAAAATTCTGGGTTCCGTATCAACTGGGGCAAGTCCCTTATATATGTCCTCCACGGCAGTCCCCCCATGCTTCCCAACGGCTGCCCGCTCACCTTTGCAGAGGACGGATTCCGCTACCTGGGAGTCTTTGTCTCAGTGGATAGGACACTTACATACGAAAAGAATCTAATGCCGCCCTTGCGGCGGCTCCAACGGGATTCCGAGATCTGGCAGAAGCTTCCGCTATCCTTGCTGGGCCGTGCGGCCCTATTCAAGATGATGGCCCTGCCTCGGTTTCTCTACGCCCTCCAAAATTATCCAGATCTAGTGCCTAATTCTTATTTCGTTGCTGTCGAGGCGGCGCAGCGGACACTACTCTGGGCGGGCACGCCGCGGATAGCATTGCATAAGCTAACACTGGGATGGTATGATGGAGGGATCGCCCTCCCGGACATCCGTAAGTACTATTGGGCCGCCCACTTGTCGGCAATCAACCAAGGGACGTATAGGGACGGCAATGACCCCGGTTACGGGATGGATAGATGGTTACTTCCCGGTGGGAACTACGAAGTCGCACTCTACTCTAAACCCGGAAAACTTCAGCTCACTGGGCCGACCAAGCACTCGGTTCAAATATGGCACGCGGCGCACAGGCAGCTGGGATGGTCCAATACCCTGACTATGGCCACTCCACTGTGGGCGTCGGAGAGGCTGGGCAGCCTAGGTCATACTAAGGGGTTCCGCAGTTGGGACCTTATTGGTATCTCGCAGGTCAAGGACCTGTGGGGACCCGAGGGGGTTAGATCCTTTGCCTACCTGCAGGAAACGTACGATCTAGCGCACACTGAATATTTCAGATATCTGCAGATCAGGCACTCCCTTCAAGCTAACATACCACCGGGGACTAAGCCCCCAGAGGCCTCCCCTCTTGAGGATAGGTTACTCGACGGATACATGCCCGAGCACTCCATTTCACTTACGTATAAGAAATTGATTAATAATCCGCCTGACCCTCTTGGCTCCCTTAAGGAGAAATGGGTGGCCGACGGACTGGAGATTGATGACGAGGAGTGGGTGGAGGCGCTGGCGTCCCCGAGGGAGGTGGCAATTTCGGCCAGACTTCGGCTCATTAAACTTAAGGTGCTGCATAGAGTGTATATCTCCTGCACGAGACTACAGGCGATGGGACGGGGGGGAGGGGGAGGGGCTCTGTTGGCGGGGTTGCGGTATAGTGGGTTCGTTCTTCCACATACTGTGGGACTGCCCGAGGGTTCAGAAGTATTGGAGGCGGGTTGTGTCATGTATGCAGGAGGTATGGGAGGCGGACATACGCCCAGAGTAAAAAAGATGCCTCCTGAACATCTGGGAACCCACGGACTTACCTGCGAGAGGGAAACTCTGGGTCACACTGGGACAAATAGTGGCAAAAAGAAACATAGCCCGCCTTTGGGGTGCATCCGCTCCGCCGAAACTGGCAGATTGGCAAAGAGACATGGACTGGTGTATGCTGCAAGAAAAGACTGTTTACACGGCGCGGGGGTGCCCCCGTAAGTGGGGGGAAGTGTGGTCAAAGTGGAATGAATACAGAGGGGGGATATGCGAGCCCCCGCAGGTCCACCGATCCGACATGGAGATTATGGACTAAGAGTTCTCTGCCTTCAGGGTGCTGTGTCTGGTTCATTGCTTTTGCTGTCCTTGGGGGTACCGGGCCCACAGTGATGCGAATGCTTACGATGACCATATTGTTTGTTTGTATTTTGCAAATAAAAAGAAATATAAAAAAAATAAAAAAACTGATTGATTGTTGGACATACATGCAAAAAACAACATGAAAAATCCCTATGTGAATATGAATGATTCAACGACGAACCAAAGAGCCTTGAAGAAGTTCAAAGAGAATGAAACGTGTTGGCTTTCTTGACAGATATTCATTCTGGCTACAATCAAATTGTTTGTATATGAAGAGGGAACTAATAAAGTATTGGATACAAAAAAAAAAAAAAATACAAAGTCCTTGCCTTCACTGGGCCACTACCGCATTTTACATTGACTTCCACAGTAAAGAGCGGTTGCAGACCATGTTAAAATTCAAGGTCCTTGCCTGCGCTGAGCCGCTCTCAGTGACTACACCGCACTTTAGGTTTGCATGTGTGTAGTAGTCAGTGAAAACGGCTCAGCGCATGCAAGGCCCTTTGTTTTCAACGTCAGCTGCCACCGTGCTTTACATCTGTGTTAAAAAGTAAATCGCGGTGGCAGCAGAGGTCAAGATCAAAGGGCCTTGCATGCACTGAACTTCTACAGTGCTGTACATCGCCTTCAATAATAAAGAGGGGTGGCAGCAATGTTAAAATCCAAGCCAGGACCTTGCATGCACTGGGCCTCTTACTGACTACACCGTGCTTTTTATTTCCATTTGCATAATAGTCAGTAAAAGCGGCTCAGTGCATACAAGGCCCTTTGATTTTAACATCGGCTGCACTGCACTTTCATCTACCTTCAGTAGCAAACTGAGACGGCAGCCGATATTAAAATCAAAGGTCCTTGCCACTTCATTTGTCGCGCTTCATCTTTCTTCATGGGCGACACACTCTCTTTTTTCATTTTGACCGAGCCGAGGGAGGCAAAGGAGTCTCTCCCTTTCAGGGAGATTCCTTTAAGATGAAATATGTTATTTTGCGCCGTTGTTTTCATAGTGGCCATTTGGGTTTGGAATTTGTCTCCCTGCTTGCCAAAACCCACATGGTGAAACAGATCCAGAGGAGGACATTGCCCTAATGGAGGCTCGGGGTAGGACGTTCAACTAATCAGACTATCAGAAATACCCTTCTCTCGCAGTTTAAATAACCTCTGGTCTCTGTTGAGCAGCGCCGCAAGAATAACCCCAAAGAATGCATCATTATTGCCATGGGTCCCAATTCTTCCCTTTACACTGGACTGTACTTTGCGCAGAGGACTCTGCTTGTGACGTCAGCATTAGTGATAGAATTTTGCATCTCCTTTCTGCGGACTCACATCACTCATCATCCTAAACTGCAAGTTTCCCCACTCCAGCATGGCAGGAACCCAGAACAGCTCTGTAGTCCTTCTCTGTCGCTGTGTTGGTGTCTGTCTCCCTCTGTGCGGTCACGCTGCAGGGAGTGCTGCTGGTTTTTAGTCTCCACCAGTGGTTCCGACTGTTTGATCTTTACGTCGGCTGCCACCGTGCTTTACATCTGCCTCCCATAGTAAAGAGTGGTGGCAGCCGAGGTTAAAATCAAAGGGGCAGATTTATGTTGCCCTTGCACCTCATTTACGCCGCCGTTGCGTCACTTTTGTGACGCAGCGGCAGCGCAAATCCTGCGCCATGCTGCGGGGTATTTGCAACGTGACGCATCTGGGAGATGCGTCAAGTTGTAAAGCCCTGCATCACATGTAGGCGTTCCAGGGCAGGTGGGGGCGTTCCGTCGCAGGAACGCCTCCTAGAAGTGGCTGAGTGAAATCTACAAGATTTCACTCTGTCACTTTTGAGCCCATGCTGCGTCAAAACCCTGCGTCTGCTTGAAACAGGCGTAAGGATTGACGCAGCATGAAGTACTGGGTATTTTAGACCCAGCGGTGCAGGGGCACACACCCTATGACTTCTGGGTTCACCCTGTTCCAGACCTACAGAAACACAGAGTCTTCTGGGTGAAGTCAAAGATTCTTTATTGGCTGCAGACCAATTACAGGTATCCTAGAAGTACAACAGCGTGTATGTTCTCAGGAGACTGCTGAAAATCATAGGAACGGACTTCATCTTAAATACCCTTTTTCTTGCCTCAAGCATACATTCCTAGGTTTTATGATACGGCAATAAAGAAGTGTACATTACAAAGAAAAGGCAGAGTCATGATGACCGTCCCACATTCCAGTTCGGCCAGCCCACAATGATTTACACAGTAAGGTTCAGATCCCACATTTGATATCAATAGACCCCCCAATAAACATGAGGATCTCCTGTTTTGGGAAACAAGTCATAAAGCAGGAACAAGCAGGTGTGAAAGAGATTAGCCGGAGGCTTGTGTAGAATGAAAGGGTTTTATGACGGGTCAACCCCTGATGCTAATCACAGGTGGACAGAGGAAGGGGAGCTCGTGAGACCAGTTTGACCCGGGGCAGCAGAGCCAGCTGCCCAGGTCACAGAGAAGTCAGAGGAGAAGCCCATGTACTGTGAGGCCCGTATTTACTCCATTATAGCCTATGTGAGGGCAATGACAAGATGGCCACTGCTTCCAAAATGGAACCCGCGTAGTGAAGCGGAATAGCGTGTACATAGTGCATTCATAGCTAGAACGATATATAAAGCACTCGTACATACCGCATTAACCATTTGCGGTTTGCTAATACCAAGATAGACAGGGGTAGGACCCTGTCCCCTACGCGGTCCCGAATATTAAAGTACGACAAGCATTGTGCAGATAGGGCCCCCCAGAGCATTGCTGGAGCTGCGTCGCGCTTGCGACGCAACTCCAGCAATGCGCCACTTTTACGGCACAGATGCGTCACGCATCTGTGCCGTTTTTGCCCCATGGTGCGCCGCATTGTAAATGCGGCGCATCCATGGTGGCGGAGCTGTGGCGCACAATAACTGGCGCATCCCTGCTGATATGCAGGGATGCGCCAGTTATTATAAATCTGCCCCAAAGAGTCTTGAATACACTGAGTCACTTTCACTGATTGCCAAACGTAGGCAGATATAAAGCACGATGTTGGTGAACAGACAATAACTGTGTATTTTCTGAGAATGGACTTTACCAAGTCGAGCCATGTTTTCTAGCACTGAGTGAAGTGCTTTTTCAGAGAGAGTTGAGCATTGGCATGGTGGAAAAAGGACAGTTTTTTTTCTAAAGGTTTGCAAAAAAACGCAAGAGGGTGGGCATGTGCAGAGAGTGCATGGCCTTTCTGGGAGCTTTGAAGGGTGGGTAGGAGCTACATTACTCCTAATGCAAAGGAGATATTTACCATGAAAGAAAATGATTCCTATGTGGATGCCATGGATTTATCCAGAATACTCGATGACCCAAGGGAAACACCTGGCCAATTACGTTAAAAAAGCAACAACATTGGCATCTGCTAACAAGTCCTAAGAGTCAATACGTTATATAGTCATGCTGTAGAAAACTACACAAAACCACTAATACTGTCAACATTTAAAAGTAATGCTTTGTTTAGAGCGCCCAGTGTTTAAATGTGGATTTATAATAATATTTAAGTAATGGGGGATCCAGACTTACAGGCAAAACTGGTACCATGAAACAATACAAGTATTGGGGGCTAGGCTGCACAGAGTGCTGCCTCTGCTTACTATGTAACCACAGTATGGGCTCCAAAGAAATTCGGCTTAAAATCACTGAAGCTGGGTGTGAGCCGCTCTCGCTCGGAAAAATATGCGCGTTGCGTGGCCTTTAGTAGCTCACAACCATTTTCACTGATCAGAAATAGCTCTCACTGCAGACTAGGTTGGAGACCCCTGTATTAGAACATTTTATAATCCTAACTGACTCAGGGAACATGGTAGAAATTCGAATTTAGTATGCCTGAACTCAGAATGATAAAATACATTTTTTAGTAAAGTTGCTTTTAACATTCTGTGCTTGGAAATACCACGTTTAGAAAGTAGGTATTTTCTTGCCTAAACTATTCAAGCCTGCCTCTGATAGGTTATGTATTCCTTGTCTGGAGTTTGAGTGACAGGGGCTGGGGGATTCCAAGAGACAGGGTGAGTCAGCACAGGGCTGAATAGAGAGATCTGCATGTAGATGGGTGGAAGAACTTGCACTTGGGACCTGAATAGGGCTGGGCCTTCCCTCCACAATGCTGGCTCCACCTCCTGTGGTGCGTCTGATGTCCCTGGCCTACACTGTGAAAGGTAAGAAGGGGTATTGTCAACAAAGTGCTCCAGGACTGACCAGAGTTGGTTTGGACTAGACAAAGACCTCTCTGCCTTCGGAGAACAAAGAGAAAATGAGTGTAAAAAGAGGGACCCAGACCCCAGAAGTTTGGATCACTTTAGGAAACAAGAAGAACCTTTGCTGAGGAGAGGAACCAGAGAGACTGAGGAAGAGACTATCCCTAAGCGGAGTGCTGTTTGGGGGATTGGCCGCAGTGGTTGCCTGACTGCCAAAGAAAGGAGAAAGGACTTTGTGCTACTTTCAAATCAACTTGTAAAGGATCTCCAAGGGGGGGGGGGGGTCACTCGATGGAGTTAGCATTAGCAAATTTAAGAGGGATAAGCTCCTTGAGCAAATACGAAAAGAATTGGGGAACTTTTATGGAATGATCCGGCTATTGGGATTTGTTTAGTACTACGAAACATTCTTCTTTATTTATTTATTTTTTGTTATATTTACAAATGTATGCATCAATGTATATTGTCTCTTTTGCCAGCCTGTTTACAAATAAAAAATTAAAAAAAAAAAAGGATCTCCAAGGGCCTGGTATAGAGTTGGCTCCTGCTGAAGTCTCAGGGACAACAGACTTCACCCACCAGCTCCCTAAGAGTTCTTTTGAAATGCCTGCTGTTGTGATGGGCCTTCTGAGGGACTGCGTGTCGCAAGGAGCTGGAAAAGCGACTCAAGAAGAAGAAGCGTGTCGCCGCCGCAGCCGCTGTCGTCGCATCACTGAAGAAGGTTGTCGCTGCTTCGCATCACAGAAGCGCCTTGCATCGCTGGAGAAGAGGGTTGCCGTCGCATCAGACGCCGTCGCATCATTGGAGAAGCGTGTCACCACCGCAGCCGCTGTCGTTGCATCACTGGAGAAGGGTGTCGTCGCTGCAGCTGTTGCATCGCAGAAGCGCCTTGCATCGCCGGAGAAGAGTATCGCCGTCGCATCAGACGCCGTTGCATCACCGGAGAAGCGTGTCGCAGGGCCTGTCGCGGCTCAGAAGAATTGTTGAGTCGCTGCACATCTGTCAGTCGTGCACACATCGTCGCATCAAGAAGCAGATGCCATTTTGTTTCATTGCACCGGATCTTCATTGCATCACGGCATTGCGGGTCGCACCGCCACAAAAGCACAGTAAGAAACCGACGCATCACCTTCCCTGCAACACTTTCGTTGTATAGCGTTACGCATCCAATGGTACATTGAACTTAAAGTGTCGCATTTACCATCTTAAGAGAACTAAGCTATTTCTACCAGTATGGTGGATTTTTGTCATTTGTGGTCTTGTGATAGGTCTATATAAAGAATACTTATTTTTTATATAAAACCTGTGTGGTGTCCATCTGTAGTGTTGTCACTGGATTACTGTATGTGTTCACAAATGCTTTACACACTGCCTCTGAGATAAGCCAGTCTGCTCGTGCCAAGCTACCAAGGGGGTGAGCAGGGGTTATTTTAAGAGTGTACCCCCTGACTAGACTCAAGGGTCCCTATTTGGTCAAAGGTACCTACCTCTGCCAACTAGAGACCCCCAAATCTAACAATGGCACACTATGAGACACATAGAATGTTTGTAATTGACAATCCTTTTCGTGACAAAAAAACTAAATAGTCTAGATACATAGACAACTTCTTTTTAATTTGGAGAGGTTTTGTTAGATGATCTTTACTCGTTTCACACATGGCATAATACAATCAATCAATCAATCAAGGAATTGTGAAGTGCTCTACTCACCCGTAGGGATCTCAAGGCGCTTTGGGGGAGAGGGGAGGGTGCAGCTACGGTCAGTCGAAGAGCCAGGTCTTGACGATCTTCCTGAAGATGTGAAGAGTGGGGCCACGTCTGATGCTGATCGGGAGCTCGTTCCAGGTTTTTGCAGCGATGTAGAAGAAGGCTCTTCCACCCGTTCTGGCTCTGCTGATGCACGGGGGTTTCGGCGAGGGCGGCGGATGGGAGGTTTCTCTTGGGTATGGGGATTCTTTCGTTGAGATATTGGGGTCTGGGGTTGTGGAGTCATTTGTAGGCGTGGGTGAGTATCTTGAAGATTACTCTCTTCTAAACGGGAAGCCAGTGGAGGTATCGCAGGTTTTGGGTGATGTGTTCGTGTCGAGGGATGCCGTGGACGAGTCTGGCTGCGGTGTTCTGTGTGGTCTGGAGTTTGCGTTGCAGAGATTTGTTGATCCCGATGTAGCGGGCATTTCCGTAGTCTAGTCTGCTGGTTATGAGTGGGTGGGTGACAGTCTTTCTTGATTCAAGAAGGGGGATCCATTTGCAGGTCTTGTGGAGGATGCGGAGGGTGTTGAAGCAGGTGGCAGTGACGGCATTGATCTGTTGGGTCATGGTGCGGGAGGAGTCGAGTATGATGCTGAGGTTCTGGGCGTGGCCCGTGGGGGTGGGGAGGCTGCAGAGGGCAGTGGGCCACCAGTTGTTGTCCCATGCAGAGGGGGAGAGTCTGAGGATAGATGAGGACTTCTGTCTTCTCCAAGTTAAGCTTCAGGCAGCTTTCACTTTGCGGCGCACTTGTTTTCTCTTCCCAGGCGTTTTGTCCTTGTGCATATATTGCAAACGCACGTTTCCTGATGTTGGGAATCACATTTTTCTGACCTCTTTAAACTTACTGGAAATATCTCAGATAATGAGCCCCCTTGAAAGTTTTAATTTTGGTGTGGAGGTAAAAGCCATTGCTGCATATAAAATTAATGTTTATATTACAGAAACTTTTCACTGAATGATGCTACTAAAGCAATATTAAGGGTGGCCAATTAAGAAAGTTTTCTCTGTCATTGTAATATTGCACGGGCTGGTTGGAGCGCTCCGCGGGCCCCGCATTTGACCACTCACTGCTGGGGCTTTCTGGTGACTGTCAGGAACTGACCCCAACCTCCTTTGGATGCTGCCTCCTTTCACAACTTGCGATATACAGCAAGCGTGTGCTGGTAGCAGCCTTAAGATGGCGACTGCGGCGACCTCTTGACACTGGTGAATGAGGGGCACAGACAGCACCGCCTGACATCACCCTGCTCCATGCCCTACACCCCCTCTCATCGCTTGCAGCTAGTGGACCGCACCAACGGTGCCCTCCCTTCAGAGGGGCAGTTTGCAGTGTTGGTGGCTGCAGGAGGGACAACAATTGCACGGCCGATTGGAGGTAGCCACATGACACAAGGCTGGGGAACCAACTGAGACCGGCGTTGGGAGCTGGTGTGCATGATACTGCACATGGCTGCTGCCACGCACAGCATATTTACCGGGGTTGCCACAAGCACCTCCGCGGAACTGGAACCAGTGCTTTATCAGCTCAATCGGGAACCAGAGGCCTAGTGACTTCATCTGGGGCGCTGCACGGGCTCCCATCAAGGTACGCCTCCACTTACCAGCACTGGCGCAAACACCTCTGCCATATTCAAAACCCTTGCCTCACAACTTGCCATGCAGGGCTTCTTGTGGGGAGGGCACTAATGCCCCACCATCTGCCTCCCCCTGGACACCCTTGGTGCTCCTCACCGGGAGATCTAACGCCATAAGAAACAAGCATTTGTAATGCAATAGGTCTCGCTTTTACGCGAGTTTGAGCTATTGGCATTGTAAATGACAATGCCTTCTATTTATGTTTTGGTTTTTAAAAGATAAATAAAACGAAATGTCATTTACAATGCCAATAGCTTAAACTTGAGTAAATGTGAGACCTATTGCATTGCAAATGCTTGTCATTATGTTTTCCCCTTTAAATAATAAAGGATTGATCTTTCTCATTCTATATGAAGAGTTTTCAAAATTATCCTCATTTAAACACCAGCCGAGCATGTGGCTTTTTCAAAGCTAACTCGTACCTAATTATTCACAATTATGCTGCCTCCGCCGTTCCATCACCGTGCATGGCAGCATGTGCACACTGTCTTTAAACAGAGCGCACTTTCCCTCACTCGTGGCCACAGAGGTACCGAGGCCAGCGCGTTCCATTTCCAGAAGTAAGTATGGCAGGCATCGGCTGCGCTACCCTCCGGCCAGCCTCAGAGATATTAAATTGTTCTGCCCTATTTTTACAGCCCCATTTAATATTAATGATGAATTCTTTCAATGGGAAAGTTAGAAGCACTTTTCCTGTCGCTATCGAAACACGCTCTGCAGCTTTTATTAGCGTCTTAAAAAGCTTTGGGGCATATCAACGAGGGCTTTATCTCTGCTTTTTTGGCTTTAGAAGCCAAAAAAGCAAAGATAAAACTAGCGCCCTATCAGCAACAGGGTGCTAACACGCATATTCGCATGTTAGCACCCTTTTACTCTACGCTTCCCCTTGCATCTCTAATGAGATGCAAAGGGGGCGCTCCAGAGTAAAATAATAGGAGAAATGTCGCTAAGCGAAATTTCTCCTATTATCAAGGATATCGCTAACCCTGTTGGAGATTTAAAAAAAGCAGCGCTAACCGCGGTTAACGCTGCTTTTTTACGTCTGGTATTTTTCTGACTTAGCCATGATATCCTATGTAAGGTGGATATCATGGCTAAGTATGTCTATCCCTATCAGCAAGCTATTGCCAAACCTTGTGGGATTATCGCTGTATTTCCAGCGATAATCTCACAATTGGCAGCTTGCGCTCTGAATTTTATCGCTTTGGAGATAAGCGTTGCTGATAGCTCGCTATCTCCGCGATAAAATTCAGAGTTGGTGGGCGATAAGAGCGCTGAGCGAAAATTATCGACAGCACTTGCTGATATGCGCCCAAGATCTTATCTTAGATGATAAATGCATCCATAAGAGTACCCGTCCTCTCACCTGGCAGGTGAGTCCATTTGGCTTTTCTTGCATTTTATAACTAATCTGTTCATGTCAATATAGCACGACTCGAAATAATTCAAGCATTTAGATATTTGTTTTTTGCATTATGTTTATGGGTTTTGGTAAAATAAATGCACAACTAAAACTAAGAGTTTTTTAGGTCAAGCATCAGCGCGCATGTGCTGTCTGCAAGACCTGCTTTCATCCATAATACAACTTTTTCCCAGCATCCTGCTAACCACTGGCACACTTCGTCGCTCTTCTTTGCAGCGTCCTTAGTCGTTCGCTTTGGCCATACCTCACATCTCTCCAAGGCTGAGGCGCACCAGTAAATTATAGTTGCCTTCCGCTTCCATTGTTGATATGTTGGCAGGAGAAATCTTTCTCCTGTTTCCTGCACCATGACTTTCGGTGCAACTGTCGCTGTGTCCAGCCATCATCTTGCTTCGGTGTGAGGCTGTGGGATTCCTCGGCTGCACTGAGCAAATTCCTACAAGTGATGCTGTACAAATAATATATTTTTCTTGCTTCAGTGTGAATCGACTTCTAACAGTAGCATTGCCGTACTAAATGTATAACCTGCATGCACAAGGATGAGTAGCTACCTTACATGCATGCAATAAAGCGGTCACATGTCCGATTACCTTCCACCCTGCAAATTAAGGAAGGTCCAAGCTTCGGTAAGCAAATTAACAAAGCGCACATATGGAAAAGGAGCGCGCATTCAAGTGAAAGTTTGACTGTTATCGCTGCTAAAGTGAATGTTTTACTTTCATGATATGCATGCGCTGTATAACCACCAACTACAGCGTTTGAGAATTGTAGGAGAGTAGGATCTGCTTCACATGTTTGTCCCCACTTTTTGTTGCTGTTTCACTGTTTTTCGACTTTAGTCTGGCTGGGACCCTGCTATTCAGGGACCCAGCCTAGCTGCTTCCTCTCTAAAATGATTCCATGTACTTTAGGTACATTACAGATTGGATCTGAGGCATCCTTATAAGTCCCTAGTATATGGTATACTATGTACCCAGGGCATAGGTACCCCAGAGGCCTACCAGGGGCTGAAGTATGTATTATGCCGCCCCTGGAAAGCCACCATAAAATGACACCCCTTACTGAGATATAGGTTCACTATATCTCACCATATACTGCACATACAAACCTATCAGTCACCCCTATGGCAGGCCTTATCAATCCTGAAGGCAGGCTGCTTGGTTATATGTGAAGGGGTGCCCAGGCATAAGCTGAGCCCCTCTGCAGCCTTCAGAATCTCTTCTTCGGGGTTGTCAGTAGTGCAGTCTGACCATATACTCTTAAGTGCATTATAACCAAACGGTAAATTCTAACTTTGGACAGGCTACACGGAAACATGTCTTGTTTGGTGTCAAACACCTTGCAATCATACCCCCACAGCAGTAACGGGTGTGGGAGTATGATCCCACCCTTCTAGAGGGAGAGACATGACAGCACTGGTATACCCGGTAGAAACTTAATAGAGCCCTGGCATCACAAAATGGATGCTGCAGCCACAAACACAAGTCTGGCCTCCTGCTGCTGACCGAAACTCCGGCAGGGGAGGCCTGGACAATAGGTTTCCTGTCCCAGGGAGGTGTAACCACCTCCCAGACAGGATTATGTTTATTGGTGCTGGGTGGGAGCACACTCTGAGTGCTTTGAAGTCCTGGACTGGGGGCACATTTGGTTTAACTGTGCATAGTCCAGCTCAGACCAGTTCAGGGGCTTTCAGCCCCTGCTCTGGCGTGAAACTGGACAAAGGAAATGGGTGTAACCACCCCCCTTTCCACACCCTCCTATAGGTGGGTCCCCAGAGCTTGTCCAACCCCTTCCTTAGGTATAAGTAAGGAACCTCTGTAACCAGAACTTTAGATTACCCTGGACGTAACTCTGAAGCCGAATCCTGGACCTTCGACGCTCTGCTAAAGACCAGAGAACTGAAGAAATCTCCCTTGGGGTCAAGGAGTGGCTCCCCTGCTTGGCAGGCACCAATTAAGCAAATTGCCCGTCTGCATTTCTGAAGCTCCCGCCGGACTCCAAAGTATTTGCAGCCCAGGAAGAGGATTTCCAGACATCTCAGAGGCCGACCCAAGTCTCCAGCAAAGCTGAGACCCACAGCACTTCTGAGTAGCGTGGAACCAGAACTCCTGGTCACCCTGCATTCCTGCAAGTGCTTGACTTCTCGACGTCTCTTGAAGTCATGCTTGGGCTGACTTGTAGCCCCCACCTCGAGCACTGAATCCACCCAAGAGAGTTGGCCTGGTCATTCCGAGTGACCCGTGGGCCACCATATTGTGTTTCATCTTGAGGTCCCTTCACGATCCCTGGTCCATTGACTGGTGGGTCCCTGAGGGGGTAACTTTGAAATTCCTTGGGCTTCCCTGGTTGCTCCAGATGTGCCCCAAATCCCTACCAAGTGGTGAGTCCCTCAGACCTTGCTGGTTTGCACCGAAGCATCTTTCTCGTTTCTGTTTGGGTTGCTGTTGCCAAGGTTTGTTGTGTCCAATCGGGCACCAACGCTGCACCACTCGACATACTTTGTGGAACAGCTGGAATCCAGCTCCTGGTTGTCCTTGACGCCTCCTGGTCCTTGTGGCTGAAGAGTCAAGCTTCACCTCTTTCACCTGAAATCACCCGACATCGGTGGGCATCTGCCTATTGCCTTCCTGGTCACTGGCTAGTGACCCAGACTCTGTCCCCTCTGCTTTCAGGTTCTTCTCATCTTCGATCCAGGCTTGGATCTCTTCGGACACTTCACATCTTCACGGCAGTAGCACTTCTTAGGTAGCTCCCATTGAAATAGACGACGCGACCCGACACCAAAAGACACCTATGCACCCAGCTTTCCTGGGTGAGGTAACACGAGTACTCCGGTGCTCCCGTGGGTGTTAGCCCTAGAACGTCCTAAGTACAAAAGGGTTTGGTCCTGACTCATTTCTAAGTATCTCTAATCTTTAAAAACCTAACCGCGACTTTCCCCATAGAAGCTAACGGGAGCTCGCGGCTGTGTTCACACAATGCACACGGCCCCCGTGGGTTCCCTATGTCACTACCTTGGGTGGTTCCTTGGGGTCCCAGCGATTCTACTGGCTCTAGCTTTCTGTCTAGTTAAGTCGTGGTTCTTATACCACTATTTTAGTATATGGTTTGTCTCGCCCCTAGGGCCTGACGTGTATTTGTGCTATTTTACTGTGATTATTGAAGTGTAACTCATGTGTTTTGACCTCTAATCTCATAAAGAGACTAGGAGGGTGTGTTTAGTAATAAATACATATATTTGATATATATATACCTGGTGTGGATATCTTTCATTTAGGAACTCAAGAGATTATAGACTGGTAAAACAAGCTGCTTTACATTCCTTCAAGACTTAGCCTGAAGGCTGCTCTCCATAGCTACCACTAGGATAGCTTTCAATAAAGGTTGTCTTTAACCTATAACCAATAAGGGGTTGTTTGGACTGATACAAGGTGCCCACTATAACTAGTGGACAGCATATATCAGGCCAACTTCTCACATTGGTGTGCAGCGTGTGAGATTCCTGCTTGCTATTGTTTTACCAGATAATCTCAATTGAGTAACTAACTGAAAACCACTAAAGGTACCCTAGGTACATATAATACAAGCTTTAGAATACAGTAAGTTCTACTGAACTTAGAGCTGTGTGCTAAGGGCTAGCACACCCTTTCTACAACTCAAGAGAGTTTAGTAGGCCACACTAGAGGAAGTAGTGCAATACACCACACCACACTAGCAATGACTTCAAGGCCAGGAACCAGTAGGTCCTTGCCAGAAGCCAAGGGGCTTCAGGATTCCCAGTATGATAGCCTCCCATTCATGGAACTGAGAGCATTAAGTACAGCTAGGAAACTGAAGACAGGCAAAAGTCCAACCACCCAGCATCTCATAGAGGTACTCAGGCTGGACGACCTTAGCAGATCTTTAGGATCTGAAGGGTTAGGCAGAGTGGGAGGGACAGCACCTGAAGAAAGGCCTAGGGGTGTAACTCCCCATGACCTGACATCTGAGGCTGGCCAGGCAGATGACAATGATCTGGACCTGGAAAATCCAATTCCCCTAGAAAGTGATGGAGAAGACCAAAATGGACCCCTCTTTGTCCCTCCTGGGAGAGTTGGTGGTGGGCCTAGAAGGTCAAGATCTTCCTCCAGGGAGTCTAACCATTCTAACTCATCTGTAGGGACCTCAATCTCCTCTCATAGGAGGGAAACCTCTCAGGAGAGAAGGGATAGACTGCTTAAGTATGAGGAAGCTCAGCTTGAAATCAGAAGGAAGCAGGTAGCCCTAGATAGGGATGCCCTAGAGCTCTACAGAGCTAGAAAAAAGGTGGGACTAGAGTCCCATGGTGGCAGCAACATCCCTAGAGATGGGGAGAGGTCTTATGACCATAGAAACCTGAATAAGATTGTCCCTCCCTACCAGAGTAGGGATGACATCCACAAATGGATAACTGCACTGGAAAGGGCCTGTAAAGTACAAAGGCCCGCCCCATTAGCAGTGGGCTGCAATCTTATGACTCTCCTTTGCAGACAAAGGTAGAGATAAGCTCCTCACTGTTAGAGAGGAGGAGGCAGATGATTACAACAGTCTGAAGAGTGCCTTAATTGATGCGTTTGGCCTAACCACTGAGCAATACAGTTTAAAGTTCAGGGATACCCAAAAGGCACAGACTCAGGACTGGGTAAACTTTGTAGATTGTGCTACTAAGGCTCTGGAAGGTTGGTTACTTGGCAGTAAAGTGCAACACTATCAAGGATTGTACAATTTAATTATGAGGGAGCAGATCCTTAATAATTGTCAGAAATTACTGGTTCTACCAGTACCTTGTAGACTCAGATCTGACCTCTCCCCAAGAATTGGGAAAGAAGGCAGACAAGTGGGTCAGAACTAGGGTGAGGAAGAAGGTACAGAACCAAGGTGGTGAACCCAAGAAGCAAGATGCTAAAAACTCTGACAAGGGTGGGGAGAAGGATAAAGACCAGAAGTCTTCACAAGGCCCCCATACATTTTCTTCAGGTGGGGATTCACAGTCTCACAAGGGAAAAGGCCAAAAGAAACCATGGTGCAAAATTTGTAAACAGAAAACTCACTGGACCAGTGATTGCACCAAGTCCATAGAATATACTCCGGCATATTGCCCTTAAGGCAACTGTTCCACCTAGTATAGCTACAATTGGTGGTGGTAATGTTCAGAATAAGGGTGTAGTAGGGTTGACCCTGGGTTCTGAGATGGACTCTTGCATAGTCATAGTTCCAACTCAGGCTGTTCTAGTCTGTGATGGGGGCATGGATATGTCCCCCTTTGTGAGTCCCAGTAATCTGGGCAAATACAGACATCAGGCTTTAATAAATGGAATAGAGGGTTTGGCATTCAGGGACTCAGGAGCAAGTGTCACAATGGTGACAAAAGATCTTGTGGATCCTGGACAGATTGTACTTGGTGAAATGTACCAAGTGACCAATGCTAGCAATGTCAGAACAGACCATTCTCTGGCAGTTGTTAACTTCTCCTGGGGAGGGGTAACTGGCATTAAGAAGGCTGTGGTAAGTGCAGACCTACCAGTAGAGTGCTTGCTTGGCAATGATCTAGAGACTTCAGCTTGGGCTGAAGTGGAGCTCAGGACACATGCAGAAATGTTAGGGATCCCTGCTCATGTCTTTGCTGTGACTAGGTCACAGGCCAAAATGTCTAAAACTGAACAGGCCCTGGATTCTGGAATAATGGACCGGGTGCCTCCCAAGAAGAGGAGCAGTAGGGTTAAGGCAGTGCCTTCCCACCTGACTCAGAATGCAGACCAGTCTCCTCACGGAGATGATCTTAAGCCTGAAGAAGAAACTGTCCCAGAGGAGCTTGAACCTGACCAGGTTGAGTTCTTGGAGACATGGGGCCCTTCTAGGCCTGATCTGAGCCAGGAGCAGAAAACCTGCCCCTCTCTTGAACCCCTCAGAAAGCAAGCTGCTGATGAGGCTGCTGGGAATGCTAGTGGCACCCATAAAGTTTATTGGGATGATGGACTCCTTTATTCAGAGTGTAGAGACCCCAGGCCAGGTGCATCCAGGAGGTTGGTTATACCTTTGAAATTTAGGGACTTCCTATTGACACTAGCCCATGATATTCCCCTAGCAGGACACCTGGGCCAGAACAAGACTTGGGACAGAATTGTCCCTCACTTTCACTGCCCCCACATGTCTGAAGACACTAAGGAGTTTTGTCGCTCCTGTGTGACATGCCAAGCCAGTGGCAAGGCAGCTGGAACCACAAACGCCCCGTCTGATACCACTACCTGTGGTGGGGGTTCCCATTGAGAGGGTTGGGATTGACATTGTTGGTCCCATGGATCCTCAAACAGCATCTGGGCACAGGTTTATACTGGTGGTGGTGGACCATGCCACCAGGTACCCAGAAGTAATTCCCCTCAGGGCCACTACAGCACCTGTTGTGGCAAGAGCTCTCTTGGGTGTATTCTCAAGAGCAGGCTTTCCTAAGGAGGTAGTATCTGACAGGGATGCAAACTTCATGTCTAGTTACTTGCCTGCTATGTGGAAGGAGTGTGGAGTGAACTATAAGTTCACCACCCCTATCACCTACAATGCAATGGTTTAGTTGAAAGGTTCAACAAAACCTTAAAGGGCATGATTAAAGGACTCCCAGAAAAGCTTAGGCGAAGATGGGACATACTCTTGCCCTGCCTTTTATTTGCATACAGGGAGGTGCCTCAAAAGGGAGTTGGCTACAGCCCTTTTGAACTTTTGTTTGGTCACCCTGTCAGAGGTCCATTGTGTCTGGTTAAGGAAGGAAGAGAGTTACCTCTCAAGCCCCCCAAACAGGACATAGTGGACTATGTACTTGGTCTCCGCTCCAGGATGGCTGAGTATATGAAAAAGGCAACCAAAAACCTTGAGGCTAGCCAGGAATTACACAAAAAGCATGGCATGACCAAAAGGCTGTACTGACTGTCTACCAGCCAGGACAGAAAGTGTGGGTGCTGGAGCCTGTGGCCCCAGCAGCCCTCCAGGACAAAATGGAGTGGCCCCCATACAATTGTTGAACAGAAAGGGGAGGTCACCTACTTGGTAGACCTTGGAACCCCTAGGAGTCCCCACAGGGTACTTCATGTCAACAGACTAAAACCATATGTTGACAGGGAAGACATGGGCTTGCTCATGGCTACTGATGAAGGACAGGAGGAAGAGAGTGACCCACTCCCTGACCTGCTTTCTCAGAACCCTGATGATGGGTCAGTTGATGGTGTAGCCTTGGCAGGAAGCCTCACTGCCCAGCAGCAAACTGACTGCAGAAAACTTCTCAGCCAGTTCAGACATATGTTTTCTCTGACTCCAAGTCAGACCACCTGGTGCACTCATGAAGTGGACACTGGGGACAGTCTGCCTGTGAAAAATAAGATCAACAGGCAACCTGACCATGTCAGGGACTGTATAAGGACAGAAGTCCGAAAGATGTTGGATTTGGGAGTCATTGAACCCTCAGATAGCCCTTGGGCTAGTCCAGTAGTCCTGCTACCTAAACCTCACACCACAGATGGCAACAGAGAGATGAGGTTTTGTGTGGACTACAGGGGTCTCAATGCAGTCACTAGGACTGATGCCCATTCCATCCCCAGGGCAGATGAGCTAATAGATACTTTGGCCTCAGCCAAGTTTCTAAGCACATTTGACCTGACAGCTGGCTACTGGCAGATCAGACTAGCTGATGATGCAAAACCAAAGACAGCGTTTTCTACCCCTAGTGGGCACTATCAATTTGTGGTAATGCCCTTTGGTTTGAAAAATGCACCTGCCACTTTCCAAAGGTTGGTTAATCAAGTCCTTACAGGCCTGGAAGACTATAGTTCAGCATATCTAGATGATATTGCTGTCTCCACCCGGGAGGATCACTTGGTCCACCTGAGGAACGTTATGGAGCCCCTGCAAAAAGCAGGCCTAACTATCAAGGCTACTAAGTGCCAGATAGGGCATAGTCAGGTTGTGTACCTGGGCCACCTTGTAGGTGGAGGCCTGGTTCAACCATTACAGAGCAAAATCCAGACCATAATGGACTGGGTTGCTCCAACTACCCAGACTCAGGTAAGAGCCTTCTTAGGCCTGACTGGGTACTATAGAAGAATTGTCAAGGGGTATGGATCAATAGTGACACCCCTGAATGACTTAACCTCTAAGAAAATGCCCAAAAAGGTTCAGTGGACAGCTGGCTGTCAAAAGGCATTTGATGACCTGAAGCAGGCCATGTGCACTGCTCCCATTCTACAAAGTCCTGACTACTCCAAAAGGTTCATTGTCCAAACAGATGCATCTGAGTTTGGGGTAGGGGCTGTACTGTCACAGTTGAATGATGAAGGTCAGGATCAACCAGTAGCTTTCATAAGCAGAAGGTTAACCCCCAGAGAGAAACGTTGGTCAGCCATTGAGAGGGAGACCTTTGCTGTGGTTTGGGCTCTGAAGAAGTTGAGGCCATACTTATTTGGTACTCACTTCATTGTTCAGACAGACCATAAGCCCCTCTTATAGCTAAAACAGATGAAGGGTGAAATCCCCAAACTTCTCAGGTGGTCCATTTCCCTACAGGGGAAGGACTATACAGTGGAACATAGACCTGGGAGTAAGCATGCCAATGCAGATGGACTCTCCAGATATTTCCACTTAGAACATGAAGACTAAACTGGTCAAGGTTAGGTTAATGTCCCTGCGTTTGGGGGGGGGGGAGGAGGTTGTGTAGAAGAGTATGATCAACACCGAGGAAACCCTATGCACGATGAACTCCATCCACTCCGGATCTCCAACCGACCCCTGCCCTCACCACGTCTTCAACAAGGCCGACTCCGTCATCGCACCCCACCTGCGGGACATCATCAACACCTCCTTCGACACAGCGACCTTCCCGGAGAGCTGGAAGCATGCCGAACTCAGCGCTCTACTGAAGAAACCATCAGCGGACCCCACCGAACTCAAAAACTACCGCCCCATCTCGCTCCTCCCGTTTCCGGCCAAAGTCATCGAGAAGACCGTCAACAAGCAGCTGGCCGCCTTCCTCGAGACGAATGGATCCCTCGACCACTCGCAGTCCGGCTTCCGGGCCAACCACAGCACCGAGACCGCCCTCATCGCTGCCACTGATGACATCTGAGCCCTGCGCGACAACGGGGAAACAGCGGCCCTCATCCTCCTGGATCTTTCCGCGGCTTTCGACACTGTCTGCCACCGCACCCTAGAGCAGCGCCTCAGCAACGTCGGAATCCAAGAGAAGGCACTAGAATGGATCATCTCCTTCCTCGCCGGAAGGACTCAGAGAGTCCGCCTCCCCCCTTCAGATCAGAAGCCACCGAAGTCATCTGCGGCGTTCCTCAAGGCTCCTCGCTCAGCCCCACCCTCTTCAATGTCTACATGAGCCCCCTTGCGGCCATCGCACGCCAACACAACCTCAACATCATCTCTTACGCCGACGACACTCAGCTGATCCTCTCCCTCACCAACGACCCTGCCACCGCCAGAGCGAGCCTACACGAGGGGATGAAAGACGTAGCCGAGTGGATGAAGAACAGCCGCCTGAAACTGAACTCAGACAAGACAGAAGTGCTCATCCTGGGATCTTCGCCCTCCGCTTGGGATGACTCCTGGTGGCCCCCCGCCCTGGGCAGCGCACCCAAACCAACAGACCACGCACGCAACCTGGGCTTCATCCTGGACTCCTCCCTCTCCGTGACCAGACAAGTCAACACCGTCTCCTCGTCATGCTTCAACATCCTGCGCATGCTACGTAAGATCTTACGGTGGATCCCCACCGAGACCAGGAAGACGGTCACCCAGGCCCTCGTCACCAGCCGACTGGACTACGGCAACTCCCTCTACGCCGGAACCACTGCCAGACTCCAGAAGAGACTCCAGCGAATCCAGAACGCCTCAGCAAGACTCATCCTGGACATCCCCCGACACAGCCACATCTCCGGACACCTGAGAGACCTGCACTGGCTCGCGGTCAACAAGAGAATCACGTTCCGCCTTCTCACCCACGCACACAAAGCCCTACACAAACAAGGCCCAAGACACCTCAACAGCCGCCTCAACTTCTACACTCCCACACGCCAGCTTCGATCAACCAAACACGCCCGCGCCGCCGTCCCCCGCATCCGAAGAGCCACCACAGGAGGAAGATCCTTCTCCTACCTCGCCGCCAAGACGTGGAACTCCCTCCCGACCCACCTCCGCCTGACCCAAGACCACCTCGCCTTCAGGAAGCAGCTCAAGACCTGGCTGTTCGAGCAGTAGCGGGCCCCCCCTCCCCAAGCGCCTTGAGACCCTCTGGGTGAGTAGCGCGCTATATAAATGCTGTGATTGATTGATTGATTGATTGATATGATCTGCTTCACGTTTACCCCCACTTTTTGCTGGTGTTTCACTGTTTTTCGACTTTAGTCTGGCTGGGACCCTGCTATTCAGGCCCAGCCTAGCTGCTTCCTCTCTAAAATGATTCCATGTACTTTAGGTACATTACAGATTGGATTTGAGGTGCCCTTATAAGTCCCTAGTATATGGTATACTATGTACCCAGGGCATAGGTACCCCAGAGGCCTACCAGGGGCTGAAGCATGTAGTATGCCGCCCCTGGAAAGCCACCCAAAATGACACCACAGGTCTGCTACTGCAGCCTGAGTAAGGTGGTGCATGCACCCCTTACTGAGATATAGGTTCACTATATCTCACCATATACTGCACATACAAACCTATCAGTCACCCCTATGGCAGGCCTTATCAATCCCGAAGGCAGGGTGCTTGGTTATATGTGGGCGGGTGCCCAGGCATGAGCAGAGCCCCTCTGCAGCCTTCGGAATCTCTTCTCCGGGGTTGTCAGTAGGACAGCCTGACCATATACTCTTAAGTGCATTATAACCAAACGGTAAATGCTAACTTTGGACTGGCTACACGGAAACATCTCGTGTTTGGTGTCAAACACCTTGGAATCATACCCCCACACCAGTAATTGGTGTGGGAGTATGATCCCACCCTTCTAGAGGGAGAGACATGGCAGCGCTGGTATATCCGGTAGAAACTTAATAGAGCCATGGCATCACAAAATGGATGCTGCAGCCACAGACACAAGTCTGGCCTCCTACTGCTGGGGGAGGCCTGGACAATAGGTTTCCTGTCACAGGAAGGTGTAACCACCTCCCAGACAGGATTATGTGTATTGGGGCTGGGTGGGAGCACTCTCCGAGTGGTTTGAAGTCCAGCACTGAGGGCACATTTGGTGTCCCTGTGCATAGTGCAGCTCAGACCGGTTCAGGGGCTTCCAGCCCCTGCTCTGGCGCGAAACTGGACAAAGGAAATGGGTGTAGCCGCCCCTCTTTCCAAACCCTCCCATAGGTGGGTCCCTAGAGCTAGTCCAACCTCTTCCTTTGGTATTAGTAAGGAACCTCTGTAACCAGAACTTTAGATTACCCTGGACGAAACTCTGAAGCCGAATCCTGGACCTTCGACGCTCTGCTAAAGACCAGAGGACTGAAGAAATCTCCCTTGGGGTCAAGGAGTGACTCCCCTGCTTGGCAGGCACCAACGAAGCAATTTGCCAGTCTGCATTTCTAAGCTCCCGCCAGACTCCAAAGTATTTGCCGCCCAGGAAGAGGATTTCCAGACATCTCAGACGCCGATCCGAGTCCCCAGCAAAGCTGAGACCCGCAGCCCTAGTGAGAAGTGTGGAACTGGAACTCCCGGTCACCGTGCATTTCTGCAAGTGCATCAACTTCTCGATGTCTCTTGAAGTTGTGCTTGGGCTGACTTGTAGCCCCCACCTCGATCACTGAATCCACCGAAGATTGTCGGACTGGTCATTCCGAGTGACCCGTGGGCCGCCATTTTGTGTTTCGTCTCTAGGTCCCTTTGCGATCCCTGATCTGTTGACTGGTGGGTCCCTAAGGGGGTAATTTTGAATTTCCTTGGGCTTTCCTGGTTGCTCCAGACGTGGCCCAACTCCCTACCAAGTGGTGAGTCCCTCAGACCTAGCTGGTCTGCACCGAAGCATCTTTCTTGTTTCTGCGTGGGTTGCTGTTGCCAAGGCTTGTTAGGTCCAATCTGGGCACCGACACTGCTGCACTCGACATCCTTCGTGGGACAGCTCGAATCCAGCTCCTGGTTGTCCTCGACACCTCCTGGTCCTCGTGGCTGAAGAGTCAAGCGTCACCTCTTTCACCTGAAATCACCCGACATCTGTGGGCATCTGTCTATCGCCTTCCTGGTCACTGGCTAGTGACCCTGACTCTGTCCCCTCTGCTTTCAGGTTCTTCTCATCTTTGATCCCGGCTTGGATGTCTTCGGACACTTCGCATCTTCACGGCAGCAGCACTTCTTCGCCAGCTCCCATTGAAATTGACGACACAACCCGACACCAAAAAACACCTATGCACCGGGCGTCACTGGGTGAGGTAACACGAGTAATCCGGTGCTCTCGTGGGTGTTAGCCCTAGAACTTCCTAAGTCCAAACGGTTTGGTCCTGACTCATTTCTAAGTGTCCATAATCTTTAAAAATCTAACTGCGACTTTCCCCATAGAAGCTAAAAGGAGCTCGCGTCTGTGTTCACACACTGCAGACGGCTCCCGTGGGTCCTCTATGTCACTACCTTGGGTGGTTCCTTGGGGTCCCAGCGATTCTACAGGCTCTAGGCCTTGTGTCTAGTTAAGTCGTGGTTCTTGTACCACTATTTTAGTCTATGGTTTGGCTCGCCCTTAGGGCCTGACGTGTATTTGTGCTATTTTACTGTGATTATTGAAGTGTAACTTATGTGTTTTGACCTCTAGTCTCATACATAGAGTAGGAGGGTGTGTTTAGTAATAAATGCATATATTTTATATATATACCTGGTGTGGATATCTTTCATTTAGGTACTCAAGAGATTATAGACTGGTAAAACAAGCTGCTTTACATTCCTTCAAGACTTAGCCTGAAGGCTGCTCTCCATAGCTACCACTAGGATAGCTTTCAATAAAGGTTGTCTTTCACCTGTCGCCATAAGGGGTTGTTTGGACTGGTGCAAGGCGCCCACTATAAGTAGTGGACAGCATATACCAGGCCAACTTCTCACATCTCCCCCTCCCCGCAACATAGTTGCCTGCAAGACGGAGAGTGGGTGCCTCACAGTGGAGGCCTGCATGCAGCTCCCGCCTGTACCCCGGTGCTGGATGTCACCACTGGTAGAGTGGGTGCTTTGGGGGGACGGGCGGGGGCTGTCAGGGGGCAGGGGTGCTCACTTGTCCTGTTTTCTCAAAAGCTCACAGCCCATAATTACAGGTAAGCAGGTACCGAGCACTCGGAGGATGGGCTCAGCTGTCAGCCAGGTGGGCGCTTCAAGAGGCCTCCTAGCAACCAAGGCGCCTAATGAGCACCGGCTCCACGCAGCCGCCCTCCTCCACAGCGCAAACAGATCAAGCCCGAATCAATGAAATTCCTCTTCTTCCATCCATTAGGAACATTTCCGAGGAAGTGGAACGTGAAACTGACCGTGAGGAAAGTTGTTCAGTCAGGAGTGTGCTCCTCTTCTCCTCAATTTCCGTCCTTCTGCCTCACGCTGCTCCTCTTCACTCTCCATCCTTGTGCCTCGTGCTGCTCTTCTCCTCCTCACTCTCCTTCCTTCTGCTTCATGCTGCTCTTCCCCTCACTCCTTCCTTCTTCACGCTGCTCTTCAGTCCTTTTCAACCCGCCCTCCCTTCCATTGTCAGTGCCTTCTTTACCCCCCGCCCTCCCTCCCATTGTCCGTGCCTTCTGCCCTTCCCGCCCGCCCGCCCTCCCTCCCATTGTCCGTGATGCCTACCTTACCCCCTCCCTCCCGTTGTACGTTGTTGGTGGTGCCTACCTATTGGCTATGCCAATGTTTTTTAAATTTATTTATATGTTTTTCTCACATGTAACACTGTATGTTTCCTACAGTCAGCCTACCTTGAATGAAAATTCTACAGTAAAATCAAGCAACAGTAATGCGCTCTCTGGGAAACAGCCGACATCTTATTCACGACACGTTCTTTATTGTAGAGCAGTAGATTCACAAAGCAGGGCATGTTACCATTTTGTATGGCATTGATACAGATAGTTGCCGGGTCCATTCTAACCGGAAAGGCAGACGTGTCTGGTGCGCAGTGGTGATTGGCTGTCAATAAAACTTTAGAGCTTAAGCTTTTTCAATGCTTTTAGCACAAAGTACTGAGAGCAGCGCACCCGCTGCCGCCCTCTGTACCGAGCAGTGTTTGTCACCTAGTTACAGAAGAAAGCACAATCACGCTGTGCTCCGAGGGAACTGAGCAGCTTGTTTTACCAGTCTATAATCTCTTGAATGGCTAAATGAAAGACAACCACATCAGGTATATATATAAAATGTATGTATTTATTTCTAAAGACACCCTCCTAGTCTCTTTATGAGGCTAGAGGTCAAAACAAATAAGTTACACTTCACAACATGACATTAATAAGCACAAATACACGTCAGGCCGTAGGGGCGAGCCAAGCCATATACTAAAATAGTGGTATAAGAACCACGACTTAACTAGACACAAGGTCTAGAGCCTGTAGAATCACTGGGACTTCAAGGAACCACCCAAGGTAGTGACACAGGGGACCCACGAGGGCCGTGTGCAGTATGAAAACACAGCCGCGAGCTCCTGTTAGCTTCTATTGGGAAAGTCGCAGTTAGATTTTTAAAGATTAGGGACACTTAGAATCGAACTAGGACCAAACCCTTTGGGACTTAGGAAGGTCTAGGGCCAACACCCACGGGAGCACCGGAGTATCTGTGTTACCTCACCTAGGGAAGCTGGGTGCATAGGTGTCAAATGGTGTCGATTTCAATGGGAGCTGGCAAAGAAGTGCTGCTGCCAGGAAGATGAGAAGTGTCCAAAGAGATCCAAGCCTGGCACTTGCCAGTGACCAGGAGGACGATAGGCGGATGCCCATCGATGTCTGAGTACCACCAATTGTAGCTGCACTAGGGCTATCAGTTGCCTTAGGGGCAATGGTGGCTGGAGTTGAGTCTTTGGACTTTGTACAGTCACTAGTCCAATGTGTTTTCTGTTTACAGATTTTACACCATGGTTTCTTTTGGCCTTTACCTGTGTTAGATTGGGACTCCCCTGTTTAGGTTTCTATGGTCATGAGACCTCTCCCTAACAATAGGGATGTTGCTGCCACCATGGGACTCTAGTCCCAATCTTTTTCTAGCTTTCTGAAGCTCTAGGGATTCCCTTTCTAAGGCTATCTGCTCTCTTCTGATTCTAAGCTGAGCTTCCTCATACTTGAGCAGTCTCTTCTTCCTCTCATGAGAGGATTCCCTCCTATGAGAGAAAACAGCGGTCCCTATGGAGGTGTCAGAATGGATAGACTCCTGAGAAGGAGAGCTTGACCTTCGGGGCACACTCCCAACTCTTCCAGGTGGAGTAAAGAGAGGGCCATTGTGGCCACCTTCCTCATCTTCTGGATGAGTTGCATTATCCAGGTTAAGATCATTGTCATCTCCCTGGCCAGCTTCAGAGGTTAGGTCATGGGTATCTTCACCCATAGGCCCTTCCTCATCTGCTGCCCCACCCACTCTACCTACCTCATCAGACCCTGAGGTCTTTCTGAGATCATCTAAGAGGAGTACCTCTATGAGGCGTTGGGTGTTTGCACTTTTGCCTGTCTTCAACTTCCTAGTACTACACAATGCTCTCAATTCCAGGAAAGGGAGTTTGTCATACTTGGAGGCTAGAAGCCCACCGGCTTCTGGCAAGGACCCACTGGTTCTTGGCCTTGAAGACATCACTAGTGAGATGTGGTGTATGAACTACCTACTCTAGTGTGGCCTACTAAACTCTCTTGAGTTGTAGAAAGGGTGTGCTAAGCCCTTGACACACAACTCTAAGTTCAGTAGAACCTACTGTAATTTAAGCTTTATTTATTTGTACCTCAGGTACCTTTAGTGGTTTTCAGTTAATCACTCACTTGAGATTATCTGGTAAAACAATAGCAAGCTTGAATCCCAACCGCTGCACACCAATGTGAGATGTTGGCTTGGTATATGCTTTCCACTAGTTATAGTGGGCACCTTGCACCAGTCCAAACAACCCCTTATTGATGATAGGTTAAAGACAACCTTTATTGAAAGCTATCCAAGTGGTAGCTATGGATAGCAGCCTTCAGGCCAAGTCTTGAAGGAATGTAAAGCAGCTTGCTTTACCAGTCTATATTCTCTTGAATGGCTAAATGAAAGGAGACCACACGAGGTATATATATATATATAATATATGTATTTATTCCTAAACACACCCTACTAGTCTCTATTAGGCTAGAGGTAAAAGCACATATGTTACACTTCAAATATCACAGTAAATTAGCACAATATACGATATGCCCTAGGGGCGACCCAAACCATATATTAAGAAAGTGGTATAAGAACCACGACTTGACTAGACACAAGGCCTAGAGCCTGTAGAAACGCTGGGACTCCAAGGAACCACGCAAGATAGTGACACAGGGGACCCAAGGGGGACGTGTGTAGTGTGAGAACACAACCGCGAGCTCCCGTTAGCTTCTATGGGGAAAGTCGCGGTTAGAATTTTTAAGTTTCAGGACACTTAGGAGTGGACTAGGAACAAACCCTTTTGGACTCAGATGGTTCTAGGGCCAACACCCACGGGAGCACCAGAGTACTCATGTTACCTAACCCAGGGAAGCCGGGTGCATAGGTGTCAAATGGTGTTGGGTCGCATCGTCGTTTTCAATGGCAGCTTGCTGAAAAGTGCTGCTGCCAGGAAGATGAGAAATGTCCGAAGAGATCCAAGCCTGGATTGAAGATTTGAAGAACCTGAAAGCAGAGGGGACAGAGTCTGGGTCACTTGCCAGTGACCAGGGGCATGATAGTCGAATGCCCACCGATGTCGGGTGCTTCAGGTGAGAAGAGGACCAGGAGGCATCGAGGATGACCAGGAGCTGGATTCGAGCTGTCCCACGAAGGATGTCGAGTGCTGCAGCGTCGGTGCCCGGATTGGACACAACAAGCCTTGGCAACAGCAACCAACGAGGGAAGAGGAAAGATGCTTTGGTGCGGACCAGCAAGATCCTGGGGACTCCCCAAGCGATGGAGAGTCAGGGCACATCTGGAGCAATCAGGGAAGCCCAATTGAAGTAAGAGTTGCCTTCATAGGGACCCACCAGACGACGGACCAGGGATCGCGAAGGAGCCTCGAGCGAAAACACAAAGAGCGGGCTCACGGAACTCTCGTGGAGTGTAGGCCAGCAACCTTCGGTGTAAAAGGTGCTCGGGGCCTGAGCTACAAGTAACCCAATGCACAGCCTCAAAGGACGTCGCGAAGCTGATGCAAACCGGCAAAGGTGCACTGTGTCCAGGGGTTCCAGTTCCATGGTACCAACGAGGGCTATGGGTCTCAGCTTTGCTGGGGACGCGGGTCAGCCTCTGGGAAGTCTGGAAACCCACCTCCTGTGTTGCAATTATTTCGGAGTCCGGCGGGAGCTTCGGAGATGCAAACCGGCAAATGCGTCTTTGGTGCATGCCAAGCAGGGGAGTAACTCCTTTACTCCAAGGGAGATTCTTCAGTCATCTAGTCATGTAGCTCGTCGAAGTTCCGGGATTTCTGTAGCAGAGTTTCATCCAGGTGTAATCTAAAGTCCTGTAGTCAGGGGTTCCTTCTTTATATCCAAGGAAGGGGTTGGACTAACTCTGGGGACCCACCTATGGGAGGGTTTGGAACCAGAGCAGGGGCTGGTAGCCCCTGCAGCCAGTTTGAACTGGACTATGCACAGGGACACCAAATGTGCCCCCAGTGCAGGACTTCAAAGCACTCTTGGAGTGCACCCACCCAGCCCCAATCCACTAAGGCCTGTCTGGGAGGTGGTAACACCGCCCTCTGACAGGAAACCTATTGTCCAGGCCTCCCCTGCCAGAGTTTAGGTCAGCAGCACGAGGCCAGACTCGTGTCTGTGGCTGGCAGCATCCATTTTGTAATGACTGGGCACTGTTAGCTGGTACCGGGTATACCGGTGCTGTCATGTCTCTCCCTCTAGAAGGGTGAGATCATACTCCCACGCCAGTTACTGGTGTGGGGGCATGCTTCCAAGGTGTTTGACACCAAACACGACATGTTTCTGTGGAGCCAGTCAAAAGTTAGCATTTACCGTTTGGTTATAATGCACTTATATGGTTAGGCTGCATCACAGACAACCCCAGAGAAGATATTCCGAAGGCTGCAGAGGGGCTCTGCTCATGGCATGGGCACCCTCTCACACAAAACCAACCACCCTGCCTTCAGGCTTGATAAGGCCTGCCATAGGGGTGACTGATAGGTTTATATGTGCAGTGATAGGGTGAGATATAGTGAACCTATATCTCAGTAAGGGGATCATGCACCACCTTACTCAGGCTGCAGTAGCAGACCTGTGGTGTCATTTTGGAGGTCTTCTGGGGGGGGTGGCATAATACATGCTGCAGCCTCTGGTAGGCCTCTGAGGTACCTATACCCTGGGTACATAGTATACCATATTCTAGGGACTTAAAAGGGCACCCCAGAATCCAATCTGTGGTGTACCTAAGGTACTAGGAATCAATTTAGAGAGGAAGCAGCTAGGCTGGGGTCCAGGATAGCAGGGCCCCAGCCAGACTAAATTCGAAAAACAGTGAAACATCAGCAAAAAGTGGGGGTAACCATAAGAAGCAGATTCTACTCTCCTACAGTGCCTTTCTAAGGCACATATGTGAGCCTTAGAAAGGCAGCGTCATGGAAGCACCAAATCACATTCCCGTACAGCATGGACTGTGTAGTCCATGCCGTGAAGGAACAGGGGACACATACAGACAGGGGGGCACACCATGTACCCCCTGCCACCTTTTTTAAGGCGGGCTCACTGCCAGGAAAAGGGTTGCCGTTGAGGAAACTCTTCCAATGTGCTTGGTGGTGCCGCAGTGGCACCGGCAGCATATTGCGGCCTCTGACCGGATCTCTGGCGGTTGCAGCGGTCCCATCGCTGCAATTGTAATATATGGTGGTTGACCGCCACAGAGACTACGTAGTTGTAATCAGGCCCTTAGACAGTTTTAGGAGCTTTTTCTCTCAGCGTCAAGCGGTCATCTTCAGCAATCCAACTTTCAGTTCGACCATGGCGGCCTGTGAGTCCTGGCCTCCGTGAGTCCTGGAGGTCTTCGTTTTGGACGTCGAAGAGTTCCGGAACTTTCAGCGGGGCAAACCTGCAAGTTAGGCTGAGCTACGGTTCATCGTCACCAGCATGACTGTCATCGTTGAGGTTGGTGAACTTACGGAGCATTTTCCCAAATATTATCCAAAGGTTTCCAAACTTCTAGAACTTCTTCTGGAAGGCCTCTTGAGGGTCTTTGTTGGTCCACAACACCAGGCAATGGCCAAGAAGATCAGATTTTCTTCTTGGGGGTTTGGAACTACAATTCCCACAAAGCACCTGGTCAAATCCAGTAATGTCCAGGTGAAGGTGGCAGCTGGGCTTGTACTTGTTAGAGATGATGTAGGTGACTTCTTCCAGATTTTGGCTTCTTGTTGCTCATCAGGGAGTCTAATCCTTAATCTTGGAAGCCAGGCAAAGTACTCTTTTGTGAAGTCTTTAGTGTGCAGCAGGTACAGTCCTTGTGAATGCTGTCATCTGTTTGTGAAGAACAAGAGTACAGCAGGGCAGTTCTACTTCTTCTGCAGTCTTCAAGCAGGGATTTGATTTTATGAACAGCCGTCCCATATTTATTCCAGATTCTGGGCTGGCAAGTGGGGGCACCCAGAACCAATGGGGTTCAAGTTGCCACCCTCTGTAATGACCACTTCCTTAGAAGTGTGGCATATTTTTGTCCCAGAATGCACATCTCAGTCCAAATCAAAATGGAGAGAATAACTACTGGGAGTTCAGGTCTTGGCTAACCTTTCGCACAGGCGTGGCTAATGTTTCCCTAAACTCTGCTTCCAGGACCAGCTTGGCTTAGACTGTCAAGGACTGGCCAATCAGAAGAGGCTGCTACAGAGCTGCTTTAGGTAACTTCAGGGAAGTAAGTTGAAAAACTGCTTTCCTACAAAAGTTATAATAAATCCGACCTTGGTAAATTGAACTTTTATTTTGATACTTTGAATTATATTTCCAGCTAACTCCGGTCAAAGTTAGACTTTATTAAAGCTCAATAAAGCCTTCCCATGTTAGCCTATAGAGCTAGCAACACTACAATGGAGAGCAACGAAATAAGCTTTTCCCTCACAGGGGTATATAAAACATATTTTATAATGTCCCTGCTTTTAATTACAAGGCACCCTCCCTGTGGGGCACCTAGGGCAGACCTTAGGAGTGACTTATATGTAGTACAAAAGTCGTTGTAACTTTGGAAGTACTTTTAATTCCAGAGTTGAATTTGGACACAGTTTTATTTTTAAGGCAGCCTGCAAAGCAGGGTTGGCTTTAAAATGGCAGCAGACACCACAGCAGTGCACACTTGAGTGCATTAAATCCACCTAGGCCTCTAAACCTACATGTCGTACCATATACTAGGGACTTACAGGTAGGTTGTCAGAACCAATTGTAATTAAACATAATTACCACGTACCTTTTCCCCCCCAATCTTTTATATAGAGCAAACGCGTCCCAAAGGTATTAGAGCTCTTTACATGAGCACCAGTTTCGCTACAGATGCACAAATTCATTTCTTAGGCACGGGAGGATTAGGTGATTTGCCCAGAATCACAGGATTTTTGAGCTTCCTGATAAGAGTTGAACCTGGTTCCCCAACTTTTAAGTTGGCCGGTCAAGCCGTTAAGCCACACTAAACAGAGCAATGGCCCTCGTTAGCTGTGCCTAGGACATAATCAGAGTCAGTAACTCAGTATCAGTCAAAAATGGGGGTGATCAGGGCAAAAAGGATTTGTTTCTCACAAAGAGTACTATATTTAGGGATTGTGGATGCAATACAACTTCACGGGTATTTAGTTGACCAAGGAAGGTACAATTTTAGAATTTCGGGTATTAGCCGGATACCAGTTTTTTAGGTCTTGCCTGACCCAGCGCATGCGCTGGTCTGGCGAGACTTATTGAGAGGGCTCCAGAAAGTGCTACCAGGCCAGCCTAGAGCTACAGTGCATGTGCGCGGGCGCGCGCGGCGCGCTTAACCGCGATTACTTTCACGCCGCTTTGATGTTTGATCGCGATCGCGATCACTTTCACTTTCGCGGCCGCTTGGTCGCTTTGCATAGCCAATAGGTCTCGCTTTTGGGACCTTATAAGTATTTAGTTATGCAACTGTTGCATGGCTAAACACTTATAAGGTCCCAAAGGCGAGACCTATTGGCTATTCCAATGCTTGTTTGTGTGTGGTGCTCATGGTTCAAGTGGCCTTCGGTCATGAAGACTTACAATTGTGATATCAATTGATGTTATAGTTTTAATTTCTCTGGTGCGTATAGTCCTAGAGCTCTTACGGTACTGCCTGATTACGTTTATTTAGCACACATAGTGCACAAGTGCAACAGTAACTTTTATTGCCACCATCTCAACCACTGATGAGGTAGTAAAAGTGAAAAAAGTATTTCTAAATTACTTACAAACTATTAGTATGCCAATTGTGAGTGTTAACAGCACAGCAGAGCATCTCTTGTTATGCATTACGTTTGCCCTGAGGTGTAGGATGTGTATGGGAGCTTGTCAGTGGGGCCAGGCGAGGAGTTAAATGGTTTTAAAATATGTCTAAAAAAGAATTTATGAACACATACATTCAGTAGTTCTTGAAAGGTACTATTTTAGAATGTGGAAACAAGGGAGTGTAGAAATTGTAGAGAATTACATTACAACCCTCAGAAAATGAGTGGAAGACAATCAAAAAAAGAGAGATAGGAAGTAATGCTTTATTGAGAAGTTACGTAAAACTATACAGTAACATTTTTACCAATGTATTGTACTGATCTAAAAAATACAGGAGTAATAAAGGTTAATTAATCTCAGCGCCACACAACCATATTGAAAAATTTACTATCAGTTAAAAGTTTTTACAAATCTAAAACAATGTACGTTTCTGAAGAGAGTTGATTCCTTGGAGCTTCTAGATGCAGTAAAACTGCCCTTTAACATGATCCCATAGCATTCTCATAACACTCACTTCTGATATGGCGAAGATCTTCATCTCTTCCTCCGAATGGCCTACCACACAGACATATTGAGTCTAGAAAATTCCAGGAACATCAACATTACAGATTGGGAATTTCAAGAAATGTAAATCATATAAAATGAAATGTCACTTTATGAATCAGTGGGGAGATTAGCTGTGAGTCCTGAGATCAACGTGGGAGGATATCATAAGAAGTGTTGTTTTTATGATTGTAATGCAAAACAGTCTTCAACAACAAACTTAAATTTCAGACAGTTTTCTGTACAAGCCGTGTCCAGGGGAACCAACGTTCAGATAGATCCAGGTCCTTGAAACAATCCGCTAGAGAGGATCTCTAATCATTGGGGGTGTTGATATTTCTGTCCTAATCAAGGAGCCCAATAGTTTTACTTTTATGTTGTGCAGCTTAGATCAATACATTAAGCTTATACAGTCAACCACGTGTGCTACTTCTGATTTTCAAATTGGAACTAATCTGTGGTTGATAGATCAAGAAAAGTATCCAGTCTCGAATGTAGCGCCACAAGGAAGCAAAGGGACATTGTCACGAACTACTTGAACAATGTCTGAGCAGAGGGCCAACACAATTTGGATTCTAGTTTAATTTGACCACAACTTGCAGAAATGTCTTTTTAGCTAACCATTTCTTTTGTTTACACAATGGTAGGGAATCCAAAATGTGTAGGCCAACACCATCATAGTGGTCAACCACAAGCAGAAGACTCCACTTATGTTTACATTTGTTTGATCCAAAAGCACTGATCTTATGGTTATATGTACTAGCTTTCATGTAGGCACTCACCTGCCACAAGGCGGTTTTGCACTTTAGGCCTTTTATGTATTTAGTAAACAGACTGTATGTGTTGCAATGCGCTACTTGTTTCCAGTGGAAAACTTTAATAAATACACCTTTTCCTCTTCCGAATGTTGATTACTCCGCTGCATTATATGTTATAGGTTTCAAATGCATCAGCAAGCGAATGTGGTTCTTATCCAAGAGTGCAGTCATCAGCGGACACAAGCTTTGTGGGTACGCATTTACTGCTCTCAAAACCTGCAATGAATGGAAAATAACAATGGTGGCGGTATTAAAGGAGAGGGGAGCTCCAGGAGGTGTTAGTGCTGTGGTGGTATTTTTTTTAACCAAGTTTGAAGGATGTTGTGCTATCAAAGTCCTTTGTAATAAGTCAGATAAAATGCAATACGTCGTTATATTGTAGTATTAAAATATATACTAGATATATCCTATATCTTTGGGATGCAAATACAACCATGCACATTATTTCATCATATTTGTTTGAAGTTTGGGGTAGCTTTTCACCTTTTTATCCACAATGCTCAGTTACATCTTTTCAATTTAAGGGAGTTTTTAATATTGTTACATCTGGCACACATATGCCCCGGTGTGGCATCCTAGCACTGTCATTTCCTGGAGTGATCTGAAGCTCAAACCTGCTCACATGGTTGGAACACTGTGTAGATGTTCGGTGTTCTGTTTGGAAGAATTGGGAGCAGCGCGTGAGAACCAAAGATGCTCTCCAATTGAACGGTGGTGGAGCTGTCTGTGGAGCTGTCTCTGAAGCTAGGTGTGATTGTACTGTTTTGTTGCACACTGACTTGCTATGTTATGTTAAGGATTTGTAGAGCGCATGGCTGCCCAAGGGCTTCCCAGCGCTGGCGAGTTCTGTTTGTAAAGCTAGCCTCCTGCAGGTACTTAACGGGGAAACAACCAAGTCTTCAAGTTTTTTCTGAAGGAGGTTTCATTCGGTAGGGCTCTGATTTTAAATGGAAGGGCATTCCACAGCCTCGGTACCAGGTAGGCAAATGATCCGCCTCCCCATCTCACCCTTTTGACTCTGGCTGTCTTGAGGAGCTGTTGCTGGGAAGATCTTAAATGTCTGATCGGCGTGTATCAGGATATCAATCGTCTGAGCTTTAGTGGAGCTTTTTTGTTAATGGCCCTATATGCTATACAGAGGGATTTGAACTTGATTCGATAGGCAACCAGTGAAGCTGTTTTAGTGTTTTTTTTTAATAGATACACAGTTGGGAATTTTCAATAAAAGTCTGTCTGCCGCATTCTGCACCACCTGGAATCTCTTTGTTACATATTTAGGTGAGGTCACATAAAAGCGAGTTGCCATAGTCCACGCGTGAAATTATAAGGGACTGGATGCCCGTTATTTTGGGGTGCACAGGGATCCCTTCAACAATCTTCTTTATCATTTTGAGAAGCGAGAAGCAGATTCCTGATATTTTCCTAGATTGACAGTCCATTGCGAGTGTATCCTCCAGCCAGAGTCCCAGGTGTTTTATGGCTGGTTTAGGGGTGGGTGGGTCCATTGCGAGTGTATCCTCCAGCCAGAGTCCCAGGTGTTTTATGGCGGGTTTAGGGATAGGTGGGTCCATTGCGAGTGTATCCTCCAGCCAGAGTCCCAGGTGTTTATGACGGGTTTAGGGGTGGGTGGGTCCATGGCGAGTGTATCCTCCAGCCAGAGTCCCAGGTGTTTTATGGCGGGTTTAGGGGTTGGTGGGTCCATTGCGAGTGTATCCTCCAGCCAGAGTCCCAGGTGTTTTATGGCGGGTTTAGGGATAGGTGGGTCCATTGCGAGTGTATCCTCCAGCCAGAGTCCCAGGTGTTTATGACGGGTTTAGGGGTGGGTGGGTCCATTGCGAGTGTAGGGGTTGGTGGGTCCATTGCGAGTGTATCCTCCAGCCAGAGTCCCAGGTGTTTTATGGCTGGTTTAGGGGTGGGTGGGTCCATTGCGAGTGTATCCTCCAGCCAGAGTCCCAGGTGTTTTATGGCTGGTTTAGGGGTGGGTGGGTCCATTGCGAGTGTATCCTCCAGCCAGAGTCCCAGGTGTTTTATGGCGGGTTTAGGGATAGGTGGGTCCATTGCGAGTGTATCCTCCAGCCAGAGTCCCAGATGTTTTATGGCGGGTTTAGGGGTTGGTGGGTCCATTGCGAGTGTATCCTCCAGCCAGAGTCCAAGGTGTTTTATGGCGGGTTTAGGGATAGGTGGGTCCATTGCGAGTGTATCCTCCAGCCAGAGTCCCAGGTGTTTTATGGCGGGTTTAGGGATAGGTGGGTCCATTGCGAGTGTATCCTCCAGCCAGAGTCCCAGGTGTTTTATGGCGGGTTTAGGGGTTGCTGGGTCCATTGCGAGTGTATCCTCCAGCCAGAGTCCCAGGTGTTTTATGGCGGGTTTAGGGATAGGTGGGTCCATTGCGAGTGTATCCTCCAGCCAGAGTCCCAGGTGTTTTATGGCGGGTTTAGGGATAGGTGGGTCCATTGCGAGTGTATCCTCCAGCCAGAGTCCCAGGTGTTTTATGGCGGGTTTAGGGGTAGGTGGGTCCATTGCGAGTGTATCCTCCAGCCAGAGTCCCAGGTGTTTTATGGCGGGTTTAGGGGTAGGTGGGTCCATTGCGAGTGTATCCTCCAGCCAGAGTCCCAGGTGTTTTATGGCTGGTTTAGGGGTGGGTGGGTCCATTGAGAGTGTATCCTCCAGCCAGAGTCCCAGGTGTTTTATGGCGGGTTTAGGGATAGGTGGGTCCATTGCGAGTGTATCCTCCAGCCAGAGTCCCAGGTGTTTTATGGCGGGTTTAGGGGTTGGTGGGTCCATTGCGAGTGTATCCTTCAGCCAGAGTCCCAGATGTTTTATGGCGGGTTTAGGGGTGGGTGGGTTTCCCATGCAGTAGGGCCACTGTGTCAGGGATGCGTGGATGGCAAGATTTCCCAATATCATGAGCTCTGTTTTCTCACAATTTAGCTTCAGACAACTGTTTGACATCCATTTTACCTCTCTCTCGAGACAGTGAGTACCCTGATGGGTACTTGGGTTCGGGCGATTTGTCAGAGACACTACCAGTCGTGTGTGATCAGCATAGCTGTCGTACATAGATATTAAACAGAGTAGGGCTAAGGGAAGAGCCCTGTGGGACACCACGTGTGTCTGGGAGCCTTTATGCAGCTGTCATGACTGTGTATTATAGATGATAACCATTAGCTAGGAGCACCTTCTTTCGATGCTGTGACCTCGCGTCTTTTGCTGTCCTAGGTCCTTCATTTTTTTCTCTCTTTCTATTAAATCTGTGGCATTGTCTGGAAGATCATATGTTCTCAAATGTTGCTTTGTCATGCATAGTTATCATTGTGCATTGTCAAAATAATATATTTCTTTAAATATATTTTCATATTCCCTAGGTTTATCCTTGTGAAGATACAGAGGCTGCGTTTTTGCGACAGCATGCTTAAGATGGATTGTCTTCTTAGAACCAAATAAAGATGTTGATACATGTCTTCTTTTTCCCTGTTTGTCTTGTGTGATACTTGTTTTACTTACCTTTGCTATTCAGTGCTTCTTCCTGAATATTTTTACTGCTCTCTGCTGTTCTTTTGTGATTGAGACTAACGTGCCAGATATTGCTTACTTATTGATACCGTGCTCCTCGTGGTCCCACTCCAAACCTCATCTGTTTGGGGGTCGACGGGGCTAGAATGGAACTAAATTATACCCTATGGCTCCCAGCTCTAGAGAATGTATTTACCCCTCACCCCCAAAATAAGCCACCCTTTAAAATTGATCCTCTAGAAAGGTATCTGTTTTCGTAACCTACTTTTTGGGAAGGTGCTAAATGAACCACTGTGTTCCTTTTGGTACTTTTCATGTTAAATGTACGGGTTTGGCATATTGGCAACCGAGCTCAAATGTCCAAGCTGAAAATACATGTATGCTGCACCCCATACTCCCAAACACACACAACCCAAACCAATGAGGCATCCAGCCAGTGCCTGCCTGATAGGAGAAATGGGGGGTGCTGAAACGTTTTGGCAAATTAAGCACTGCCCCCAAAACCTGCATGTTTGTAGCACCATAAAGACAAAACTTTAAGTGCTCTCAGTCTGGGCTCAAATGGGCAAAAGAGGTCATCGTTGACGTGTAGCGGTCTGCGTAAGCTGTGGGCCAGTAGTTGAAATCATAGGGTCCAGCTGACGCAGCATCCCCGGCCTTTGGGACAGTCTCTCCTCCAGAAGACACTGGTGGAAGCGGGAGCAGGTCAGTGAGCTGGGAGTCTTCAGTAATGTTGTGGTTTCGCCGCAGGTGCATTGCAAGGCATGATGTCCCAAGAGAGGATTTTTCTTTGGGTATCCCCCTCTTTACTGGCTTGCAGCACAACCTGCAGTTCACTATGTGGGCATTCCTCAAAGCTTGTCCCTCTGGCATTACAAAATACCTCCAGGTCCATGAGCGGAGGCTGCCACCTGGTGCCGGGCAAGGCCTGCTGATTTTCTTCTTGGGAGGCCTGTATTCCTCAGCACTGCCACCGGGATCCTCATCCAGGGCGATGGCACTCTCCTGTTCCTCCTCCTTGGGTATGGCCATGCTAGAGGCTCCAGTCTCGGGTGCCTGGGGGTGGTATTGATGGTGCTGGAAGTGGTCGAACTGCTTCCGGTGCGGCTGCTGTTTCTGGCAGCAACGGCTGCTGATTCCATTATCTAATGGTAAATGACAGTGAATAAAAATAAATTATTTACAAATACCAGAACAGAAACAAGGAGGGCCTACAATTTACAAGAAGACCATAAAGTTAAAGTAAAAGTAAATTTAAGAAGCATGCAAATAAATGGAGGATAACTTAAAATGCTATTATACTTCCAAGAAAAAAAGAACCAGTTCCATAAAAAGAGATGGTGGAAATGGAACTAGTTGAAGAAATTAAGCCCCCAAAAAAAAGCAGACGATAGAGAAAAAGAAGAAAACAGAACAAATAAAGATTAAGATGATAAAACACTGCTGGGTTTCATGCTACTGAGGACCCCAATTGTCTCCTCTCTCTCCAGAGCGTTAGCCTATGTAGGAAATGATTAACATTTGGGTAAATGAATGTAATCATAAATGGTGTCAGTATTCACATTGGACCCAACTGCAGAATGTGGCAGACATGCGCTACTTTACAAATTACAAGGTCTAGATCAAGAAACATTATGGCCAAAATGATTTGGTCAATTCTTATTGGTCATCAATGAGCCCATCAACCAACCACTTGCAGAGAATCTTTGAAATGCTTTGAGGCGAACTGTTTTGAGGATTATGATTGGTCTCATAGTAGAAACACTTAATGCAGTTTCAGTGATCGGCGAGTAACAGCCAGAGGCATCGCACAGCGCCAGTGAAGATTGAGTGGTTGGTGAGGCCTGTGAAAGCCTCACTTGCAGACCACATGTCAGGTACATGACGGAAAGTTCATGTGCCCCAGAAGACAATGCAAATCTTTCAAATCCAGCTATTCCTGAAAGAAGGCTATCCTGACCTTCCCTAAAACATTCCACGGCTCCACATTCAGCAGCTTGGCCGAGCTTAAGGCTTCATGCTGCATGTGGAGAAGTGGAAACAATAAATGAGGGGCCTCCACTACCTAATAAAGTTAGGGTTCACCACACGTTTTATTTCTCCCCCAAACAGCGTCTTCTTCAGCGACAGGAGTCACTTCAGAAAAAAACACAGTGACTCCAGATCCGCACTGGCATGGCCGCTTTAAATTCTTGCAATCAAATATGTTTTTCCTAAAGACAGATCCTTAGGTGGGGTTTTTCTATAGAACTAATGTCACCCACATGCTGGGAGTTTTCTGTCCGCATGTGGGGATGTTTCGGGACATTACTTTGTCCGATTGATAGACATGGAGGTCCCAAACAGCATGGATGCCAGAGGGAATTTGTTTTGAGGACCCACTCGAATTGTTCTGCCACCTAAGGTCAGCAGCAAGGGTCTTTGTGATGTTTAAGGGCACTGATGGAAGGGAGGTAGGGCTAGTCTGCCAGTTTTCCCAGAGGCCTGGCCTTCTTAAATGAAAACTAAGCGCCTTATTTAGAGTGTCCCTGTCACAAGCATTGCGAATGTCCTGTTTGCCGTATTACAAGAATGTTCTAGCCCATGGTGCTTATATTACAGCAGATGGGATATTCTCCATGCTTGACAGATAGACACTGTCTCCCAAACCTTAAGCAAGCCCCCAAGTAATCAGCATTCGCATTGCAAGAACGTTCATTGTGAGAATGTGGGTCCTGATGTATCAAGCCCTTTGGCAAGTGCGAGTCTGCAATAAGCGGAATCGAAGACATTGGCTACAGTGGCTCAGAAGACTAGGAACGATGCAATGTGTCATGGAATGTCACAGTTAGGTTCCTGGGAAGAGGAACATTTACTAGTAGTCTATCAGGTCAGTGGAATATCCTCCAATTGGAGTAGGTGCCCTCACACACCCCGAGAGTAGTCATGCTTCATCATCTGGGCGTGCTCCTCGTCAGGCCAACGCTGCATTGCCCAACGGGCACCTGCAAAGGGGCTCTTTGGCCGGAGATCTTTTGAGTTTTGCAGTTTGATGAGAGTGAGTGTGTGGGGTGTGGCGAGTGGTGTATGGAAGGGGTGATTAAGAAAGGTTCAGTGATGCTAGGTCTGAGTCAACGTTATTAATGGAGCTCACTAACCCATTTAAAACCAGTGTTGCTCGTGTGGGAGGCGATGGTCCTAGAGAGCAGCCGTGATAGGTTTTAAAGCTGTGTGGCCAACATGTTTCTTGCCTACTGCAGCCCCAAAGGGGTCTAATGTTAATTCATCAGGATCTTACACTACTGCGTGACTGATTCTTTTGTGTGTGCAGATAGTTCAAGTAACCAGTCACGCTGTACGTTGACAAGGCAAGATTCTACCTTGTATATTAAAATGACCTGAATAAAAAGAGGCACAGACAAAACATAGAATGCAGTGTTGTTTAGAAATTCTGGCAAGAAAGTTGAAAGTGCTTGTTTATAGCGAGTTGCCCTTTCTTTTGTAAATCACCTCTTTCTATTTCATGCCCCATAGTGGATTACAAGGTGACCATTTCTAGAAAACACATATGTAGCATCACCAGTGTTGAAAAAGCTTTGTTTAACACCATTGTGGACTTCTTCCAATAGACCGCAGTCGTGTGGCGTCGGGGTTTACCTTAGTTCGGCCTACCTTGATCACCAGTCATACTTAAACAACATTATTGCCGTACCAGTGTTCGTGTTTGCTCGACCTCTGAGCAACAATATTAGTTTTTTCACAATAGTTTAAGTGCCGTTTGATGCATTGCTTCAACACAAACATCCATTTCCTTTGTAATTTTATGGTTATCTACTGCATGGCCTGCTGCAGTGGGGTGGAGCAGTCCTCAAGGAGAGAGGAAGGAGCAGCATGGGGTGGCATCCTGGGCAGATCTGGAGAAATCTTTAGCAAAAGGCACAGCAACCCCTGGGGTAGATCTGTAGGCATAGCAGCAACCAGAGCAGACCGGCTGGCACAGCCGCCCCTGGATAGATCCGCGGACATAGTAGCAACATGAGCAGCGCTGCAGACATACCAGCAACCTGATCAGACCGGCAGGCTAAGCGGGAAACTGGGAATGTCTACAGGAAGAGCAAGCACGTGGATAGAGCGCATACAAAGGAGGGCCTCTGGCAGATCTGCAGACATTCTTTTCCTGCACATCTTCCACACCACAAGGTCTGCGGATGCCACCAAAATACTCAGCGCTCTGTATGTCGGGATACAGGATAATGGCACCCATAGTTGGGAGACACTCACTGAAGAGCCCTAACGGAGGCTACCGTCCCTGTGCAGCGGCACAGAGAGTATTCACACTACAGAGACCACAAAGACCCAGTGAGGCCAAGAACCTCAGCAAAGGTATGCTATTGGCTGTCACGTTATCAATTCTCTTGTAAACATAAACACCACCAGACTCTTACAGCTGCTCACCTGAGCTTCTGCTTACATGTTCCACCTTCTCCTGAATATGCATCCCTTCTTCTTGTTTTATCTTAAGTGAAAACACAGATGAAATCACTGGATGATCTGAAGTGAAAACAAAATGCAAGTGAGAATGTGTAAGTGAGTAATGGTATTGATGCAAATATAGACAACACTGACGGAGGATAAAACACATCTTTATTCACAGTCTCACCACTCTGCTTCACTGAGGAAAACCTTACAGGTGCCAGCGTTCTAAACTGACATCAGGGTAAACACAAATGTAAGGAAGAGGGGTGGTGGAATATACCAAGACAGGAAGGTGTAAGACGCAATGTGGACTATATAACTAATGACAACATAAAAACAACAATGATAATTATAGAATATGACACATTTCCTTCAAATAACAAAAATAAAAGTCAAGATTAAGAAACGTAAAGGACAAAAAGCCACGATTAACCACTGATGTAATCATCCTGCCATCTGGGTGTAAGTCTATGCTTCTTGGTGATGATATTGTTCCCTTTCTTTGCTTTGTTCAAAGACATTCTCCAAATTTGCCCACTGTCCATCTTTACTACATTGTGTTTAACTTCATTGATGTACACAGGTTTGGAAAATGTGCTCACATTTTCACTCTGAGCACCTGGTCTTTTCACAAGAACCCAATCATCTACGCCCATCCATGTTTCTTAGCTCCTTGTTTAGAATTGCATAATTTTTTGTACTTACTTTGGTAGTTTTCTACTTTCTCTTTGAACATCTCCCGATCTATCGATACTAGTTTCCTGCCTCTAAGGGGAGTGATAGGGGAAACCCCTGTGACCTGGTTGGGTGTGGTGTAATATGACCATAGTAAATCCTGTACCAACTCTTCTACAGGATGCCCTCTTGAGACATGCCAATGTGATACAATCGTTTAACATTTGGTTAGCTCTTTCTAAGGATCTGTTAGCTTTTGGGCAGTACAATGCTGTTTTCAAAGTTTAATACATAATTTTGAAATTAATTCTTTCATTCTGTAGGAGGTAAATTGAACACCATAATAATAATAATAATAATAATAATAATACAGCATTTTGTAGAGCGCGAACAGCTACCTCACAAGGAGGTGTCCCGGCGCTGAAGACCGCTGGGGAACCCGTCCTGGCTTTCCCTGTGAGATGGTCCCTTTCTGGGTATCTCCAAGGTGAAACCAGGCATCCCCGGCGTCTGTGGGGGGCCGTTGTAGAGATGAGGCAAGCTTAATGCCCAGAGTTGCCGAGTGTGTTCCTGGTTAGAGTAGGTACCGAGGCGAGAATAATCAAGTCCGTTTTGACCCTGGTCCACGACCCTGCCGCATCGGGAATTGAACCCTGGTCCCTGGCCGAATCTCAGCTTACGGGTCTGCCGCCTCTAACCAGTGAGCCACACCTCTCCACAATAATCAGTAGTAATAAGTGTTCATGGAATACCTTCTACACAAAATCTGTCTTTTAAGAAGCTAATCATGGTACTAGTGGTGGCTTGGTTCACTAATTGTGTAACAAACCAATATGAATTATAGTCAATTACAACAAACATCAATCTTTTATGTACACCTGGGTGGTTAATGGGACTGATGATGTCTAAAGCAAGTTTGTCCCACAGCTTATCTGGAATAGAAACACTGGATACTGTTGTTATAAATACTCTCTGAGCCATGAAATTAGGGTACAGCTCAACTTGATGGTATGCCGTGGAGAGGTCGATAACACTGATCCACATGCCTCACCCATGGTAATTAACATTTAATTGAGACAGGGTAATGGGCCTCTTTCAACCCACATGTTGTTAATGAGATCGCGTAGATCGACACAAAGGCGTCTAACCATTTGGAAAAGTCCATGGGATGGATGATTCCAAGATCAGAAAGTTTTTGAATTCTTGTTCTTGTTTGTTCATCATGTAGGGTACAGGGCGTGGTTTTTGTACAATCAGCTGCGCCTCAGATTTCAATTTTATTTTATGGTGAAAACTATGTAATAGAGCTAGTTTTTCAGTAAATAATTATGGAAAATCTTCGCTAATTGCGGTTTCACCCACTGATCTGTCACCTAGCAAGATGTGCTCGATATTATTAGGCTCTAATGTGATTCCAGGTTCTTTTTGGTATTGCCATCCTCACAATATGGAACCTTATTTTATCGCATATAGTTTCCCATACGTGGAGCAGTCTTTAAAGCTAATTCATCCTTTAGTCATCCCTTCAAGATGGATGGGCTACTTGTTATATCCACAGGGGGAAATGTCAGCGGTTTATAAGATGAGCTAATTATGTATGGGAAATTGCTGGTATTCTTTACTATTAATCAAAGAATAAGGTAAGCAGGAATCAGCCATCAAGACATTTTTCTGTTCTTGGGATAGCTGGTGTTAACGTTCCTATCACTCGCATTCAATTAAAAAATACATTTCTTTAATCATGCTGTCAATGGTACTCAGCTGTTTGTTAACACTTTCCCTACACTCCCTGCCAAAATACTTCTTTTGTGTGCAGTTCCTGCAAGTGCCATTCCTAGCTTGGCAAGTGATAGTGTTGACCAGGTGGTTACAGCTGCCACAAAACAAACATTGTTAGATTCTGACGATATTTTAGAATTAATATCAGTTCTTTTTCTACTTTACATATCTCCTATTCTTGTTTATCCACTGTGACTTCAGCAACTGACTCAGGTGGAGTCCTCGCTTCTTGAATGCCTTCCGCTGTGTGTTAAATCGGTTTGCCAATTTTTTAATTGCTTCGTGTAAACCAGAATTCTGGGAGAATACCTTTTGTTGGTTCCACAAGTTATTTGTATATCTGACAAACTGATCTCTAGTTACAGAAACTGTAAGTGTCCCAAAGTCACACAACTTTGATTTTTCCTTTTTATAATATTTTTATTGCAATTTTTAGAGATACAAGTAATTCAAGGTGAGAGTACTACTAGGGGAGAGCAACAATTAACCTCCAAGAAGCTAAAATACAAAGTACAACAATGAAGAATTCATAAATGCTCTCATCTTACCGAATACAATAGCGATGGATTCATTAATATTCTCATCTTACAAGGGAATCTCATTTCATCATATACATGATTAAAATAAATTCAAGAGGTCAAAAACATATATACGTCTAACAAATCCCCTAAGGGCATATCCAATCAGGTCGAATCAAAATACATGCGGACAACCGCCATGGCTATAAATGTCAACTATAAGATTGGCCGGGAAACACTTCACCATGTACCCCCAATACGATAACCTGAAGAGTCAAAGTAATTTTAGTTTTAAACAAGAATACAAAATGTAATAATCTCACTTTGGAGTGGTTCCAGATGGGGGCAACTACAAAACATATGCATTAGGCCAACCTCCTGATGTTGACCGCGTGGGCATACAATCCCTACAGTCCCTCCTCATCTAGCAATTTTCCCGGGTGTATAATATAGAACATAAATAGTTTTGTAGTGTTGGGCTTAAAAATTGGTCGAAAACAGTGTAGCACAACCTAGCTCCAGTGATTCCAGGAAAGAACAGCCTGCAATCCCCAGCTTATTCTGCCATTTTTCAAATTTTCTTTCCAGGTCATCCTGTAAAGGGCATTCAGATATTTATATAGTAGGATGATCGTACAATGCTTGCTCCCGACCATCCCATCCAACAGCTCTATTTTCAAGAATCCATTGGCCCCCCATTTCCTAGTTAAAAAATCTTGACTCTGTAAATATTTTTTAAAAGTCTCTCTGAAAAATCTCGAACTTAGCCCGTAGTTCTTCTAATTAGGTAATACCAACATGGGTAAAGAAATCACCTAGTGCCTGATTATGATATTGGTGGTCCTACCGCTGGACCACCGTTGCGGCGGTCGGGAGAACGCAGCCAAGCCGGTGGCGTCTTGCCACTGTATTATGGGAACACTGCTGGGCTGGCGGTATTGTGTCAACGGTGCCATGGCGGCAGCATGCTTGGTTCTCATAAAAAGAGCCCGAAGCATATACTGCTGCTGTGGCAGCACTGTTTGCACATTGGTCCACTGTGTACCATGCACCATATTGTGCATGGTACACAGTGCATGCACGACAGTGGGCCTCCATGCACAAATTTGTTTGGGGCCCTTTCCCTGCCTTTCCGGCAACATTTTCATTGTGGGATTCCCACCATGAACAGGTCGGCGGAAAGTCAGGTCGTGATCAGCAAGGTGGTGCTGGCATCGGCACTGCCACCATCTAACACTGCTTTCCCCACCGCCGCCCCGTAGAGATCCTGGATCTGGGAAGAGGCAGCGGGCTTGTGTCGGGATTATGGCCGACAGATCGCCAATCTCCTAATTGGGCGGTCAGACCATCAAGTAGACATCTGTCGGACCGCCAATACAGGTACAGCGGTCTTGGGACCGTAATCAAGCCCCTAGTCTCTTAATTCCACATTACTCTCAGCCCATCACGATCGAACCCCGGACAATATCTGGAACTGATGTATTTCTTTGTAAAGTAATTAAAGTGCCCTAACCCCAACTTCTAAGAGAGTGAATTTCATATCTAAAGCGGTCCCAGTAAGGTCTTAAACTGAACTTTTTTGAAGGAGCTGGGTTCAACTTGTCACGAAAAACATGCTCTGGTTTCTTTCCAGAGCAACAACTCAAAGGTAGGAGGGATTCCACCCACCAATCCATCTACCCCATATTCCCTAAAGAGTTAACACAAGTACTGGAGAGCCGCTGCCCAGTAATACAGTTTCAAATCCGGTACGGCCCAGTGATCTCTATCTGCAGGGAGAGTTAAGCATTAAAGCGCTCTTCTCTTTTTTGAATACGCCCAAATAAAATGTATATCATTTATGGCCTTAAGCTAGTAGTTGTTGAGTTCCAGAGGGATGGCCCAGAACAGATACAGCACTTTCGGTAGGAAAGCACCTTTGTAACATTGCTACGTCCGACTATCGTAAGTTGGATATTGTCCGTTCTGTGCATATCTCTTTCTGCCTTTCTTATAACGGGCGGTACAAAAGGGGGTGGTGATGGACGGAGCATCAGAACCAATAAAACACTCACACCCAGTCAACAGATCTGGGTTTGATCCATCACCGTTCTTTAGCCCACTCTGCCACCCCAGTTCAGACATGGCCATATGCAAATGAGTCTGACCCTGTGCCTCATGGGAACAGTCCAGCCCGAACTGCCAAGCCATGCCTTCCCTGGACCGGAAACAAGCTTCCTAGGACCGGTTTCTGGCATTTCAGCCGTCTTCAACCAGGCTTGCTTGAATCCAGTGGCAACAACAGAAGAAAGCGTCATCAGATAGGCAACCTTTGGCTTCATTCCACAGCAACTTTGACTGCTCAACATCAGGTAACTCCCATTAGAGAGCAATCTGAAAGTTGGATGTATCACAGCCATCGGATAACCTTTCAAGTAGCAGGATAGGTTCACCACTGAAGCTTTACAAGCCCCGTGCAACTACATGTCCTTGCAAACTAAGGATCCACTTAAAGTACTCTTGCAGTTTGAACCGCTGAGAAGTACTTCAGTCCCCTTATTTCAATACTGAAACTTAAAAGGAAGTTCCCAAGACTTGTGTACAAAACCTTCCCCTAACCCTTCATATCTGCCTAGTTGGTGATACTGTAGACAGTACTGAAAATTAAATGCAGAGATTAGCAGTGTAATATAATCTTGGATTATCCAATCCGCGGATGCAATTTCAGCAATGGTGAAAGGTAACTTTTCTATGTGTAATATAGTGTATTTAGCATCCTTGTGTGCCATAAGTATCTATTGTTCTGTAAGATGGTATGAGGAAAACAGACTTGTAACACTGATATGTCGCCAGGGCACGTGTCCAGAATCGATGTTTGTAATGTCCAGCTCAACAGCATAATAGGCCTAAGTTGTGACTGCCCATGTTGTAACGCGGACAAGTCTTGTTGAACAATGTCTATCGCTGAGGATACTATGTTTCCCAAAGAGTATATCCTACATGGTATGGTGGTCATACCATAGTCAACCACTGCAAGAGCTTATTCTGAATTAGCCCTATCAATTTTGCATTTTTTTTTCAGGGGCCTCCTCCTGAGAGACCTTCCTTATCTCATTGCATATTGCATACAAGAAGCGATTTTTACGTGGTTTTCAAGGATCTAATAAAAATGGACTGTGCTCCAGGTCATCAGACAAAAGGGACAACTGCTGTTTCAGTGGGGCCATACACATCATACAGTACCCTATCCAAAACAATTCCATCTGGAACTGGAACAGGTATAATGTTCACCTGGGAAAGGTATTTTTGTTCTTGATGTGGTGACCAAGTTCACCAGTTGCACTGCAGAGCATTCTGAGAGAAAATGTCAGAAGCAGGAAAAAGACTGTCACAAAACCAATCCAAAAGGATTAGGAAAAGTAATGCAATTGTAATCCAAAAATGTATCCATGGAGCAACAAAATATGTCCTTTTCAGCCAAAGATAGAAAACACAAACCTTCAGCCTGCAAGAAAGAGGCGGCGGTGGTGGTAGATCAGTTGAATCACATGAGAAGTCGATGAAGTAGCCAAAGCAGTCTGATCTATTTTTGGCAGCTTTTTGTAGAACTAGGAGATTACTCGATCTGTGGTACATTTTTGTAGACCGTGTTATTCTCAGGTTTTCGAACCATAATCTGTGTTTCTGTACTAGTTGACTGTACAGTTGTTATAGTTGTAGCTGGTAGAAAACATACTTCATTCTTGTTGATTTTTGTCTATTGTTGGAAAGAGGATGTTTCTTCAGTTATGAAAGCTTCCATCTGAATTACTGCACTGTAGGGAGAGGAGGCAGGTAGCTAACCACAAGCCCACATGGCTTACTGTTGAGAATCGGTCAAATATTGTGGTTTGATAAGATCAATAGAAACAAATCTTTTGTCTTTGTGCCGGCAAGGGGTGGAAGAAGCACGGTTCTGGTACCTTCAATAGCCAGGACATGTGCAAGTGCCCTGAGAATGGCCCAAACTCTTTTTTTTGTCCACATTTTTTCAGCATGACCCGATACCCAATCTTCGGGATCCAGCCACGCCGGAACCGGGACTACCTTCACTTCTCCAGTGGCAGTGCGTTTTACTTGGGTGTCATCCCGGAAGCCGTTCAGCTCCTGTAAAACAGCCAAGCGTTTATTGATGTCGAATGATGTTTCTGCCGCCACTGTTCTGGGATTGTAGAGGTCTGGGACCCACATCTTTACCCCAAACAGAATTTCATAGGGAGTCTGACCACCAAGGGAATGTTCCTGCATGTTATTGAGTGCCCTCTGGACCCCATATAGGTGATTGTTAGAAATGGGATTGTTGGTCGGCTAGGGCGAGTGCCAAAGTCGGGCAGAAACCACCACTCTAGTCAGGATAAGGGAGTTACACTCCTAAAATAATCCCTGCTCACCCCCTTGGCAGCTTGGCACGAGCAGTTAATGTTAATTTTAATGTTAATTTAATTTATATAGCGCGGCTGCTACCCGGAGGTGTCCTGGCGCTTGTCAATACAGAATCCGTGAGGGAACAACAATGGAGCGCTAGAGGGTAAAAAGCCAGGTTTTGAGGGCCTTCCGGAACATAAGATGATTATCAATCGATCTTAAACGAAGGGGTAAGTCATTACAAAGTTTGGGGGCCGCAAAGGTGAAGCGCTTGCCGCCCCAAGTAGCCTTACGAATGAAAGGGACCATAGCCAATTTAGCTTCAGAAGAGCGTAGAGATCTAGCAGGGGAATACCAAGTGATGTTTTGTTGAAGGTGTTGTGGGCCCAGTTTATATAGAGCTCTGTGGACTATGCACAGAGATTTAAATTGAATTCTGCGCCTGACCGGGTGCCAATGAAGATCTTTGATTATATCCTTAATGGGCGCAAATTTGGGAGTCTGGGTCAGGAGTCTTGCTGCTGTATTCTGGACCCGCTGTAACTTCCCTAACAGGCCTTCTTGTAAGTTTAGATAAATGCTGTTACAATAATCCAATTTAGGCATAACAAGAGATGTAATGACCGTCTGTTGGCAAGATTTGGGGAGGTAGGGAAGCAATTTCCTGCAAGTCCTAAGCAGATGGGAGGTGGAAGAAACAATGGTATTGATTTGGTCCTTAAAAGACAATTTATAATCGAGATAAATGCCTAAATTTTTTACTTTGGATGTAGGTTCTGGTAGTAAGCCCATGTTATCTGGCCACCAAGATGGATTCCAAAAAAACGGGTTATTGCCAAAGACAACAACCTCAGTCTTATCAGTGTTCAACTTAAGACTGTTATCAGCCATCCAGGAGCCTACTGCGATGCACTCCTTGAAGCGAAGGGGGGCAGAAGCAACATTGTGGGGTGAGAGGGAAACCACGATCTGTGTATCGTCTGCATATGACGTAAGGGAGAAACCAAATGACTTGATCAGTGGGGCAAGTGAGGTCACATAAACGTTAAACAACGTGGGGCTGATGGAGGAGCCCTGTGGCACCCCACAAGGAAGCCTAAATGGCTTAGACGTAAATTTTCCCAGGGCAACTGAGCTTACTCTCCCCGCTAAAAAGGATGAGAGCAACTCCAATGCTGAGCCTCCGACACCGATCTCATGCAGTCTAGCAATAAGAGTGGCATGATTCACGGTGTCGAAGGCTGCAGAGAGGTCAAGCATGATAAGTGCTGCGTGACCACCCTGGTCTAAGGAGGCTCTAATTTCTTCCGTTGATTTTAGCAGGGCCGTTTCTGTAGTGTGAGCACTTCGAAAGCCATATTGAGTGGGGTCAAGGAGATTGTTCGTGCCCAAGAAGGTGCTCAATTGGCTGTTAATGGCCTTCTCCAGTATTTTTGCCGGTAGGGGAAGACGGGAAATTGGCCTGAAATTGTTGGAATTGCCTGGGTCAAGCGAGGGTTTCTTTAGAAGGGGAACTATGGATGCTATTTTCCATATTGATGGAAAGATACCAGTTTGTAAGCAGTTATTGAAAATAGCCGTGAGGGCTACGGCAGTTGGCTGAAGAGCCATTTTAACAAAGGCAACAGGACTGGGGTCCAGAGGGGAGCCAGACTTGGCATTAATGATAAGTTTCATAATTTCTGTGATGGTCATGGGGGCAAAGGACATAAGTGTAGGGCTGTTTGATTCAGCAGCTGCTGAAAAAGTAGAGCCAAGGGAGACTGGTACGGATATATCATTAATGAGGGGGGAAAAGGAATTGAAGATGTGGCTAACTTTATTAAAGAAAAACTCGGCTATGTCCTCACAGAGTTCTTGGCTTGCCACAACCGGGGAAGGAAGGGGCGTTGAAAGAGAAGATACAATCTGAAACAGTTCTTTAGATGAATTTTTAGATTTAGTGATCCTATCCGCAAAGTATTGTTGTTTAGAAGTGTGGAGAAGAAGTTTGTATTGAGAAATAGAGGCTCTATAGCTGCATTTGTCCTCCATGATATAATGCCGACGCCATTGACGCTCCAATTTCTTACACTCAAGCTTCTTGTTTTTGAGAACAGCATTGTACCAGGGCGCCGTGGGGGAGCTTCTAGTACAACGGATTTTGGTAAGAGGTGCGAGTTTGTCTCCTGCTTGCTTGATCCAGCCGTGGTAGAACGCCGCAGCTGTATTGGGATCTGGTGAAAGGGAGGGGAAGGTAGCAATAAGGGTAGATATAGCGTCGTACTCATGGATTTTGTTCCATTTCCTAACAAAAGCGGTATGACGAGTGGGATTTGGATTTGTGGAATTGGGACAGGCAAGCTGGAAGAGTACAACCTGATGATCTGACCAGGTAAGAGGGAGACAACTGGAAAAGGTCAGATTAGAATTATTAGTAAACATGCCATCCAGAGTGTGGCCTGCCTTGTGTGTAGGACCCTGCACTACCTGGGAGAGTTCGGCGCAGTCCATGAGGCTAAGAAGTTGGGCCGTATCCGGATCTAAGATGGCTTCCAGATGGAAATTGAAGTCACCAAGAATGGTGGTATTGGCATTATTAATATCGTGTTCCAGTGCCTTCCCTAAATAGAGAAGGAATTTAGACTTGGGGCCTTGAGGTCTATATAAAAGCGAGCCTTTAAACACGTGTTTATGTGAAAACTGAATTTGAAAGTCCAGAGCTTCGCATTCCGGGGATGAGGTGTCAGTCGTAGTGACCTTCAAGTGGGAGCGATAAATAATTGCCAAGCCTCCACCCCTTCTGAGTGGGCGATTAAGCGTTAGATGATTATAGCCTGGGGGCGAGGCGGCAATAAGGTCAGGCCCGGAAGCGCTATCAGTCCAGGATTCGGTCAGAAAAGCAATGTCAGTGTCATTCTGGTCGATGAGCAGGGCACATTCGGTGCTGTTCTTAACTAACGATCTGGTGTTAAGCAGGAGACACTTCAGCGGTGGTGTAGTAGTCACTTCTGTGGTGGGAAGAGCATGAGGAGGAGAGATCAGTAGTTTATAAGGGATGAGCAGGGGAAGGGAAATGTGACAATCTTGACAACGCAGGTGTGCTTGGCAAGCAGTGTGATGTGGCATGATGCGACGACATGCTGGGGTGTGCCCTGAATTATTGAGCTTTCTCAGCATATCACTAGAGTAACAGATACGGGGCCGACTGCCCGGACTGTGAAACAGAGAGGGGTCATAAGTGCTAGGTGCGGCCAAGGCGCGGACGGGCGCAGACGGGCTTACCTTTGGCGCGCCTTTGGCGCGCAAGCGGCGCGCCCGCTGCGCGCGTCCGCTGCGCGGCCGGCACATGACTGGTTTATATAGTGTCAGGCTGTCACACCGCCTGGAGCACTAACCCTGACCTTTGCCCTCCCTGGTGGTCACGTGATCCGGGACCCCGGGGGCACGAAGGCGTTCCCTGACCGTCCCTGCTCTGCTGCTGGGACTTGCTGTGAGTCCGTGAGCCTGCTAGCAAGGCGGTGCAGTCGGCGCAATATAAGTGAGTGAGCGCGTGCACAGGAGTTAAAAACAAGAGCAAATACAAATTTAAAAGTAAGAATTACAAGTGCCTAGCTCCCGGCTTCCGCCTCAGAAGACCGTATATGTAGGAAGGCAGCGCCAGGGGCGCTTTAAATAGTCTCGGCTGCAGTGCTAACCCTGACCTTTGCCCTCCCTGGTGGTCACGTGATCCGGGACCCCGGGGGCACGAAGGCGTTCCCTGACTGTCTCTGCTCTGCTGCTGGGACTTGCTGTGAGTCCGTGAGCCTGCTAGCAAGGCGGTGCAGTCGGCGCAATATAAGTGAGTGAGCGCGTGCACAGGAGTTAAAAACAAGAGCAAATACAAATTTAAAAGTAAGAATTACAAGTGCCTAGCTCCCGGCTTCCGCCTCAGGAGACCGTATATGTAGGAAGGCAGCGCCAGGGGCGCTTTAAATAGTCTCGGCTGCAGTGCTAACCCTGACCTTTGCCCTTCCTGGTGGTCACGTGATCCGGGACCCCGGGGGCACGAAGGCGTTCCCTGACCGTCCCTGCTCTGCTGCTGGGACTTGCTGTGAGTCCGTGAGCCTGCTAGCAAGGCGGTGCAGTCGGCGCAATATAAGTGAGTGAGCGCGTGCACAGGAGTTAAAAACAAGAGCAAATACAAATTTAAAAGTAAGAATTACAAGTGCCTAGCTCCCGGCTTCCGCCTCAGGAGACCGTATATTCAGGCTTATCTTAGTGGCAGTGTGTAAAGCATTGGCAAATAACCAACAGTAAGCACTACAAAAGGACACCACACCAGTTTAGAAAAATATCCAATATATTTATATACTTAAGACAAGACCAAAAACGATAAAAATCCACAATATGTTATGTTATATTATGTTAATAACTTTTATTAGGCGCACAGCTGCCCCAGCAAAGGGGCGTCCTGGCGCCTGATCAAGTACACAACACAACAGGTCAAGGCTAAGAAAGTGAAAGATCAAATAGCAGAGGCAAACAGATGTTTTTAATGGCGCGTCTAAAAAGAGTCAAGCTATTTAGGGCGCGAATGTGTAAAGGAAGGGAATTCCATAGATCAGCCGCCAGGACACGAAAAGAGCGACCTCCCATCCTACTCAGCCTGAACCTAGGCTTAGTCGCCAGATGGTAAGATTCAGACCTGAGAGACCGCGTGGGGACGTATGGAGAAATAAGGCCCACCAAAGCAGGGGGAGAGGAAAGCTTCAGGATCTTAAATGTCAGACAGAGAGCCTTAAATTTGATTCTCTGTCTGACCGGAAGCCAGTGCAGGGAGGTCAGAGCAGCAGAGACAGATCCTCGTCTTGGAAGGCCAACAATGGCCCGTGCAGCAGCGTTCTGCACCCTCTAAAGCCTAGTCGCCTCAGCCTGGTTGACTCCAAGTAGCAAGGCACTCCCGTAATCCAGCCGGGAAAGAATAGAGGCCTGAACCACCAGTTGCCGAGTGGGGGGGTCAAAGAATTTGAGGACTGGCCTCAGCCCTCGCAGAATACCAAAACAGGTAGCTGCTGTCTTCTTTGTATGGCTGGTATAAGAAAGATTGGAATCCAGCCAAACCCCCAGATTTTTAACTTCGGCCGCTGGAATGGGGGACACCCCCAGATCAGAAGGCCACCACTGGTCTCCCCAAAGTTCCGCCTGCTTCCCCACAACCAGGACCTCGGTTTTCTTAGCATTAAGCTGTATGCAGTTGCTACGCATCCAACTAGCCACAGCTATAAGTCCTGCACGGAACCTGGGCGCAGTCACCTCAGGGTCCCCACTGAGTGTCACCGCCAGCTGCGTGTCGTCGGCATACGATGTCATAGTAAGGCCACATTGCCTGACGACAGCGGCCAACGGTTTCACATACAAGTTGAACAATGTGGGGCTTAAAGCAGAGCCCTGAGGGACTCCCAGTTCCAAAGAATGGAAAGAGGACTGGCCAGGTGGAATGGCTACTTTGAAAAACCGGTCCGAGAGGAAGGAGCGGAACCACTGAAGAGCCTTCCCCTTAATACCCACTTCCTCCAAGCGCCGCATCAAAATGTCATGTGACACCGTGTCAAACGCGGCGCTCAGGTCTAATAGTAGGAGCGCCGCAGTCTGCCCCGCATCCAGCACTGACCGCAAATGCTCGGTCATGAAGAGCAAAGCAGTTTCGGTGCTGTGTTGGGCGCGGAAACCATTTTGGCTCTCGTCAAGAATGTTATTACGAGAGAGATGGGCAGACAGGATGGAATTCACGTGTGCCTCAGTGACCTTGGCGGTCCAAGGCAGGAGGGAGATGGGCCGGTAATTCTCCGGGAGCAAGGGGTCAGAGTTGGGTTTCTTCAGAATGGGGCTGACCACAGCTTGCTTCCAGGATAGCGGGACCACGCCCTCACTGAGGGAAAGAATAATCACGTCCAGAATGGGTTCACGACAGAGAGGCGGGAGACGGATAAGGAACTCCGGCTTCAGTGGGTCTAAGGGGGAGCCAGATTTAATTTTAAGGCTCAGAGTGTCAAATGCCTCATTAGACATGGCCGGCAGGATGGACAGAGTTTCGGACACCGAGACCTTCATATCACTAAGAGCATCCCCGGAAACAGAAGGTATAAATCCTCGATAGATTGTCTGCACCTTCCCCACGAAAAAGGATGCCAGACTTTCACAGTGAGAGTCCGTGCAGATTTCTTGCGAGGTGGCCCGTTTCCCCATCAGGTCTTTGAGTACCTTGAAGATTAACTAAGAAGGGTTAGGGCTGTTGGAAAACTCAGCTGCATAATAGGCAGCCCGGGTTTGACAGATAGCTCTGTGATAGGTCTTAAGCTGGGCAAAGTACAGTGATTTTAACGTGGGATCAAAGGATTTTCGCCAGGCCCTCTCAGCTTGCCTGCAAGTTCTCTTGAGTTCGGCAAGAGTCTCATTATACCAAGGGCTGCGATTTTTAACGTGACATTTAGCCCAGCGCAGAGGTATAAGAGAGTCGAGGGCAGTAAGGACCCAGTTACAATACTGTACATATCCCTGTTCCACATTCTGCAGTTTGCCCAGAGGTTGTGCCTCCAATATCCTGACAAACTCCTCCAACTTGAGTTTACGCCAGTTGCGCTTTAAGATCTGTTTATCCACAGGTTTAAATTGCGGATTTTCTAGGGGACATGACACCTTAACCAGCAGATGGTCAGTCCAACCCACCACCATCGGGTCAGATGATCTAGCCCGAACTAAGGTGGTAAAAAAGGGGTCAAGTATATGACCTCCTATATGGGTGGGGGAGGTGACTAGTTGGTTAAATTGCATCGCTTCCAGGTCCGCTAACAAAGAGCTGATGGATGGAGATGACGTCTGATCAAGATGTATATTTAAGTCACCTACTATGCTAAAGTTAGCACACCTAGGAGCCAGCGAGCCAACCACATCCGCAAGGGCGGCCTTAAAAACAGTGTCGTTCCCAGGTGGACGATAGATAAGCACACCACTGAAGGTAAATTGATGACTGATCCTTACCTTAAACAAGGCGCTCTCACACATTGGAAGATCCAAAGCCTTCCACTCAGCTGGGAGGCAGGATTTAGTCGCCATAGCTATACCACCTCCCCTAGTCGAACGGTTCAAAGTAAACACCGTGTAGGTAGAGGGGAAAGCCAGATTTATAATGGCAGTGTCAGCGTCCTGTAACCAAGTTTCGGTAAGTAAAATGATGTCAGGAAGGTCCATATCTATCATATCCCGTAATGACTGATAGTGCTTGACCAAAGATCTAACATTCAAGCTCCATATGTTGAGTTTCTGCTCGGTGCAATCCGTGTGAATGCTACGGGCAGTCCCTTCAGCAGATCGTACCCCAATGGGAGTGGCCAGGGAAAAACTACCGCAAGAACAATCATAAGGTCCCGAGAGAGGAGGTACGGGGACAGGGTTACACGCCAAAAGGCTGTCTCTTATGGAAAAGAGATCAGCACGATCGTACTTGAATGTCGCTATATTACACATGATGGTGCAATGGCAGGAGGCCAGAGTCCATAGCCCGCACCCGCTACCTCGACGCGGACGAGCGCAGACGGGCAGGACTCTGGCACGACTCCGGCTACGCGACGGCGTCCCACTGCGCGGGAGAGGACGACTATAAATAGGCGTCTCCCAAACCAGCTCGAGCGTCGGGACGCTCCAAGATGGCGCCCGCGCAAGGACACACTCACCCCAAACCAAGATGGCCCCCACAGCTATCCAGCCCCAGGACCCGGACCCGCCAATGGCGGTGCGTTTTCAACAAATTAAATGCGGGTGAGGGGACAGAAGCCCAGCAGAGCGGTGGATAAAATCAGGGGATAACAAAAGAAAAGCAAACAAGATAAGCTAAAGGTATTTAAAAATATCACAGCCCGCTGGCAGCGCGACCTGCGCTAGTGCAGCAATGATCAGCTTATACAGTACTTAAAAATCTTCAGTTATCAAAATCAAAATATGCTTGAAAAACAGTTCCTTGATGTCGATAGCTCGGTCCGGGGCTATCGACATCAAGAACAAACAAATCCAAACAGTTCTGGCTGACCGCAGCGTTGCGGTCAGCTGCGGTGCAGGAAGACCCGCAAACAGTACCTTTTAGAAATGCAGGGCATTGGCGACCTCTTGTTGATCTTCCGAAAACACGGCGTCGGTTCCGGAGGTCGGTGCAGGAGTCGTCGGGGCCCTTGAAGTCACACGCGTTGCAGATCGAACTCCTCTCTGATGAAGTCAGGAGTGGAGGCACCGGAAGGCGTCGAGTGCTGCGGTGCGAAGTGCAACGGTGCGGCATGCAGTGCCCTCAGGTCGCGGTGCGAGCAGTGGCTCGGTGGCGGCATCAGATGGTGTTGTCGGTGAGACCAGGGTCGCGGTGCGAAGTGAATATGGTGGTCGTCGCGGTGCTGGCAGGTGGCGGTGCAAGCAGCGTCATCGGCGTTGCTGAAGCGCAGTCGTCGGCTGATGAACTGGAGTCGATGGAGCCGGCAGGCCAAGGCTGCGGTGCGGGATGAGGGCAGTGCGTTGTGTAACTTTATGAATGGTGCCCTCGAACCACGGTGCAAGCAGCGTCATAGATTTTGGCGTGGAGCGTCGTCGGCCGGGGAGACCTAGGCGTCGTGGTGAAGCGAGGCGGTGTGGAGTGCGGTGCCCACAGGTCGCGGTGCAAGCAGCGGCTCAGTGGTGGCGTCAGCAGGGGTCGTCGGTGAGACCTGGGTCGCGGTGCAGCGTTGCCGCGGTGCCCTCTGCTGTGCCTTCAGGACACGGAGTTGGCAGTGGCATCGTAGACGTCGTTGAGTTGCTTTTCTTCTGGTGCAGCACTAAACACACAGTCCCCAGTGCTGAGGGCAGAAGAGCTTGAAGTCTTTGCTGTTCCTGAGACTTTGTGAACAGGGGGCAAGCTCTACCTTAAACCCTTGGAGAATCTCACAAAGTAGATTGCAGAAAGTTCAGTCCAGTCCTTTCACTGCCCAGACAGAAACAGCCACTGTAGGCCAACACAGCAAAGCACAAAGCAATGTGGGAGTTCCTCCTCACAGCTTCTCCAACTCTTCTTCTTGGCAGTCTTCTTGGTCCAAAAGAGTTCTAAAGTTCAGGGGTCTGGGCCCCAATATTTATTATTATTTATTTATATGCCCAGCTAGAACCAGATCTGCCTTCTCTGGTGTGGCTTCCTGGCAGGAGATGGGTACGGCATTGTCAGAGGCAGACCAGGCCCTTTGAGGTGCAAAGAAATCTCCTCCCCTTCCCCAATTGCAGCCCGGGTCTATTCAGCCCTTTCCTGACCCACCTAGACTATCTGGAGCCACTCCTGCTCCCCAACCTTCTGTCATCCAAAACCCAGACAGGCAATCCACATTCCAGCAGAGCCACACAGGATGACTGAGCAAGAAAATACCTACTTTCTAAAAGTGGTGTTTTCAAACACAGAATGTAAAAATCACCTTCACTAAAAGATGCATCTTTAGATTCTGAGTTCAGGCATACTAAACTTTATTTCCCTACTTAATCCCCCGGGCCAGATATGTTTATAAGATGTTATAAACAAACTCACCATTTTGTCCTATAGGGAACAGGTAGCCTTGCAATAGTGAAAAACGAAATTGGCCGTAGTTCACTATCAGGACATGCCACACACACCAGGGCATGTCCTACCTTTCACAAACACTGCAACCTGCCCACAGAGGTACTTTGGGCCTACCTTAAGGGTACCTGACATGTAAGATAAGGGAAGGTTAGGGACTGGCAAGTGTGTGCATTGGCCAAGTCGACATGGCAGTTACAAACTGCGAGCCGACACTGCAATGGCAGGTCGGAGTTACCTTTTCAGGGCTACTCACGTGGGTTGCACAATCAGTGGTGCAGGCCCACTAGTAGCATTTGATTTACAGGCCCTGGCACGCTCAGTGCGCTTTACTAGGTACTAGCAAGTAAATCAAATATCCAATCATGGAAACACCAATCCATAACACAATTTACCACAGGGGTACCTGTACTTTACCACTGATCAGCAGTGCTAAAAGTGCACAGAAACACCATGCCAGCAAAAACAGAGTCAAAACCGGGAGGTCAAAAAGGGAAAACTCAAGGGAAACACGCCAAAAGATGCCAAGTCTAACAGTGATGGACCCAACTGCGACCTAAGCCTCGTACCCTTTCTGTTAAAGACTGCTTTAAGTCACGGTTTTTCCTCTCCACAACCTCATGTCCTTGGGATGGTATGGAGATAAGAAACGCTGGGTCACACTCAAACTTTCCATGGCCTCTTTTTAAGCCCTAGAGCTAAACGCCGGACCCTGGTCGGAATGTAATGTTCCAACTGTGTATGTCCCAATAAAGACTTGCAGATCCTTTAGAACAGTTCTAGCATCAGGCGACAGCTGTGATCAGGAATTGAGAGAAGTAATACACTGTTACTAATATGTACTTGTAAGCCCCATATGATGACAGAGGACCACAGTGGGTCAAATAGACACAAGCCAGAGGCTTGTTTGAAATCAGTAGACGTGTCTGCGGTGAGCACGCATTGGTGGAATGCTTCATATGCTGGCAGATGTTACATTAAAGGACAAAGTGCTTGGTGTGTCTATAAAGACCTGGCCACCAAGAGTGCTGCTGCTATAATGACATTGTAGCAGTCACCCCCGCATGTGTAGAGGCCAAACTCTGGTGTGCAAGTTAGTATTAACCTCAATCTGAGATCAGTGTTTGGAATTACTCTATCCCCACTCTAGGAATCTGAGCATATAGTATGTTTTGTGCATCTAACTTGTAGGAGCACTGGAGTGGAAAGCCTTTTGGCAGGTGGGTGTCATTGCGAACAGCACTGACAGCCACCATTATGTCTCAGTCTATCCTCATGCAAGAGCGAGTAAGTACAGCAAACGCCGCAGCTCGAACTGCTGCTTTTGTGGCTTTATCAGCCATTGAATTCCCTGCAACGTGAACGCCAACAAGTTGATGACTCAAAGTGTGGATTACATAAGTCCGTGGCAAGCAGTTCTTTAGCTTTGCCAACTGTTTTCAAAGCATCTTGTGCTTTTTTGTGCAACCCATTGAATCTCTGAGTCCATTCTGGCTCTAATGGTGTAGGTATTCATTATAGGACCGGACACAGTAATACGAATCACACACTATACGTGTGGGTAATCCGGCATCCATATTTCCTAGTGCCAGAATTAGTTTTGCCAGCAGTGCTGTGCAGTCGACAAGTAACTGCATCTATGTTTTCTCAGGATGGAATTGTCCATTGTGTATGTGCCCTTTCACAATTGCGCACAGTCTGTTGTGTGTTTGATACCTCCAGGTAGGAGATATACCAAGTTAGTTGTGTAATAAATACTACTGTATTTTTGTTAACACTTGTGTAGCTCTTTCTTGTGTGAAAGCTTGCTGACAGACTATGTGGCAAGTGTACCCACTTTACATCCTCATAAACAATCCTTAGCTGCTCTCCACACCTATCCATTGAGAGCTTTGGTTATCAGGGACCTGAGCACTATCACTAAGGTTTGTCTGGACTCGGTGCACAGTGCCTCACCATAGTAAGTAAGTACATTTTTATTAGCAGAGTTAATTAAAACCGTTGCAGTACGAAAAAATATATATTCAATAAAAAAATCTGTCATATACATACATAAAACGTATTCCTTCATGATGCTTATGTCTTAAAACCATGCTGATGAAGCTTACTAGTTTTGAACAACTATAGCAGCATAGTAACTTGTCAGTATTATCTGCTTAAGTTATAGGTTAAAATGTAGCCTATACTTTTTCTGGCTAGGTTCTTGATGTCTCCATTTCTGGCATTTTGCGTCCGCACAGTCTCAGAAACTTTACAGCTCTGCAGTTCAGTTGTGGATCGCTAGGTGCAAAGCATGCCAACAGGGCTTGCCTCCTTGTTCGAATCCCTCGTAGATGAAACAGTTGTTTCAACAGTTTATTTTGTTCTTTGAGCAGTTCTTTACAGGAGCATAGTACATGCAGCAGTTCTTCCCAGGCTGTTCCACATAATGGGCACACAGAGCCTGCTTTATTGCGTAGCCATGGTGGAAAATGCTGGGTGCAGGGAAGCGGGCCAAATCTATATTTCATAAATGCAATTTTTATATTTTTGTCATATCCCAGGTTGAGAGAAGCTTGGGCACCCGGCTTTGTGTATGTGTTCAAAGTCATCCAACCATGGGCTCTCTTTGAAAGTGCGGCCTTGTCCTCCAGCCATGAGAGTAGTTTCACCGTCTTCCACACTATTTTTTTAAAGGTTAAGGTGGTTGTCGATGTTTCCCAAAGTTGATTTAGCCATAATTTGTGTAAACTGCTGTGAAGATATTTCGCAGCTGGTGATGTAGCGTGCGTTTGTAGCTCTTTCCACAGTTGTTCGTTTAGCGTTCCCCGAGGAGTTTTTCACACTTTATCCCATGCAGTGACGAAGGCCCCTTGTCTGGCAATTGTTTGTTTCAGGACGCCAAACTCAAGTCTGATTTGCGCGGGTGAAGTGTGAAGTGTATTTCGGCAGCCCAAAAATGACCCTGTATGCAGTTGTTACTGTGGCATCAAGTGTTTCCGCGCCCCTCACCATAGGCGGACACTATATACTGAGCCAGCCTCCTACACACGTACACTAACCTAAGTGTCTGGGGTGTTTGTTCTCTGCCAAGAATTCCTGTACTGGATGATCCAACCTGTTACCTGAAGGGAAAGAATGTAGGTCCCTGTCGTGGTCATAAGTTGGACCCCCCCTCTTAGAGATATCAGCAGGATGCTTGGCTGAAGCATCAGCGTGTAGAGACCTCGCAAATGACAACAAAGTGCTCCTCTGTCAACACCCAGAAACAGATGTTTATTTGTAACAAAAGGTATCCTTGCCTTGGGCTGAAATCTTGGTCAGGCCATTGTTTATGTTCTATAGATAGTTCTGTCGCCATATGTACGAAACAAATAATCACATTTGCACAATGTATGTATTAACCTAGTACATGATGTGTGAAGGTATCATGATAGTGTTCTTGCAAGGGTGGTTTGTAAGCAAGTATGCTTTCCTAGAAACCAATCTGCACTGTCACAGATGCAAATGTGTGGCAAAAGTCACTGTGTGGAAGTGAAGGCAATTTTATGAACATGTAAAAAAGGCAGCGTTTCCCTCTAGGCCTAACTGGGACAAATGACAGCGTGGACAGCCAATAAGTGCCCCACTCATTTGCTAAATTCATAGCACTCCCTTTTTCAAGTTATATATTTTTCTGCAGCTTTCCTTCCTGAAATATCATTGATCGCAACTTTGGCTAATGCCACCTTACACTGAGTCCCCTCAATATTGTGCCCTTCAGAGACCGCTATAATTAGCTGGGATTCAGCTTCGTCCAAGGCCCTATATAGCTCTTTGAGCAGCCACTCTCTTTATTGTAATGATTTACGCCAAAACTGAGAGTTTACCTTAAAGATGTACCACGCTGCCCTCCCCCCCACCCCCGAAGCACTCCCTCAATTAAACTCCAAAATTTCTGAGATCCAGCCATTCATATGCTGAATGCAGTCCTCATCAGACAGCAGTGCAAGCTCAAAGGTCAAGTGCCTAACTGTAGACCCGAAACCCGTCCCAACTAAATCTGGGACCAACAGGTTGTGGTTGGACATGATCCTAGGAAATCTTTTAATTTTAGACTCTTGTAAAAGCCTATGTGAAACAAGCATATAGTTCAAACGGGCATATGACCTATGAGAATAATAAGTATACCCCAGATCTGACGCTTTAAACTTTTACCAAGCATCAGCAAGCCCCTGGTTATTCCACAGATAAAACAGTGACCTAAAAACGTTTGGCTTCTGACCTGAAAATAAACTTGACCTTTCCTCTAGCCAGCCCCAACTTCCATTAAAATGAAAGTCCTCACATCAACTAATCAAAGATTGCGGGGTCATCAACTACTGATCCATGCACTGAATCCAAGGTAAAAAGGCCATTCGCGTACTGGCACTCAGTAATCACCCATCTTAATGCCTACCTACCTTTGTGCGAATAAATTTGCAAATATTTCTCTGTGCCATACCCACCCCTTGGGTCCTGGCCCCCAGGGTTGTACAACCAACCAGGTTAAGGCCTATATTTTCAAGCAGGTGTTTCCGTGATTCTTCTATGTGTGTCTCCTGTAGACAGAGTATATCCGCCGGCAGTATTTTTAGATCTTGAGCCACTTTTCACCATTTACTATTGTCATTCAGCCCACAGATGTTAACAGATGCTAACTGTATCTTACTCATACTCCTTGTTGCACAAGAAGTGTGATTGTATTGAGGCCCTTGATTTTGCATGAAGGCTTATTTCCTCACTATTAACTCTAAAGAACCAGTCTGTGCCAACGTCTATCCTCTTGTATTGCCCCTAAACCTCCTTCCCCTGCCCTCGGCCCACAGTCCCCCAACCCGGATTCCCACCAGAGGACCCTCCCCCATTCTCCCTCCCCCAGCACCAACTTAAGGCAATCAGGCCCCACAAGACCTGAATAATGGCTAGCGATACCACCCTTCATGTGCTCCCCCTTCAGCTAATAGATACCATATTTTGAGGGAATACCCAAATGTCAAATGCAAACACATCCAAGTACCTGTGCCCCTAACCTAAAGACGATAAAAGCACATAATCACTTCCTTTCTCCACTTCTCACACACATATCAAGATACTACACCAAGGACAGATAACCATCCGTATTAACAACAGTATAGGCCCCCCACATTCACTAGGAGACTTTCCCAACATCAGAGTAAATATTTTTCAAAAACTCTGAAGCTTTTATCTCAGATGAGAATGTCTGATCTTTGCCTTTAAAAATGAACTGCAGGCGAGATGGATTCAGCAAAAAGGCTTCTCCTCCCAAGTCCTGGGATTATGTAATAAGTTGCCTAAGCAGCCATCGTCTCTCCATTGTTGCATGACAAAAATCCAGGCGGGCAAAAAAAGAGTGCCCATCATAACTCCACTTTGCATCGGGATGGGCTTTTTCAAAAATTGCTTGTTGCAAAAAAACAAAACTTCCAAAGTAAACCAATATGGCCCTAGGTCTTTCAACTCGTCCATCTCAACATTTTTTTTAGCACTTGAGGGAAGTGGTGCACACAATGAACTTCCAAGTCCAAATTCCAAGTGGTAAAGTGGGAAAAAACCCTCTCCGGAAGTTTACCATAAAGGCCATCATACCGCTGCCTTCTATTTCCTCTGCAAGGCCCAAAAATCTGAGATTATTTCTACACTACCTATTTTCAAAATCCTCCATCTTCCACATTAGGTCAGACATCGAAGACTGCTGTAAAACCGTTTGGCCGCGGAGCATCCCCTACATCTAGTGCCAGCACCGCTGCATGCTCTTCCACAGAAGAAATCTCATCCCCAATTTCAGCACAGGTTTTATAGATTTTCCTGATGGCCCCTTGTACTTTTTTGGGGTCAAAACGCGCTCAGTGGCTCTTTTTCCAGGTTGTATATAAGTCCCAGTTACCGTTCACCTCCGGCCGCCCGGGTCTGATGATCATTTTCCAGAGGGGTTAAGTTTCTATGTAACAAGGGGTCTTCTGGATAGACTTGTCTTGTTGCAGAATAATCCCACTTCAAGGCTCGAGCTAATGGAGATCTATTTTGCCCTTCACCCAGTTTGAGCTATCCTCTCTTGACTTTTTCCCTCGATGTTTCTCTTGTTTTGCAGTACCCGGTTCATCAAGTGTGCTTCTTGAGCTGATCTCTGGGGTCTCCGAGGCTCTTGAAGTTGCAGATGGCAGGGTTTGATCCAGATCACTAGCACTTAAATTGGAGGAATCAGACCATTCTGTGAGAGAAAAGAACTTGTCCCCGTGCTCGGGGGAATCCACCACGATATTGAGTCCAGCTGACTGCCCTTTATTAGGGCTGGTTCTATCTTTGGGGGCATAGGTGGAAATTGAACTTGAGGGGGCACTAGACGACTATGAGCATTTGGCTGAAGGGGATTGGATGTGGCCTGTGATATTACACCAGGATGTTGTGGCCCCACAAGTTCTTTCCCTGGTTCCCTTCAGCTTTCTCCAGTAGCACCGGGAAATCAGATCAAATAGAAACCACATTTGCATTTACTGCTACTGCACTAGGAGTACGCCTTAGTGACAATGAATACCCCGCACTGACCCGCTTGCTTGCTGGTCCAGCACCCCCTCAGTCCCTCCCTCTGGGCCTTTCTGTGTTTTCTTGCTGATGTGGTGCGGCTGCCGTCTGAAGGCTTTCTGCTGGTCCAGCCCGGTCAGAAGTCAGTGCAGAAAGATGAGAGTGACCATTACCAGCCTACGCGCGTCTGCTTGCATTCTGTCATCCAGGATTCTCTCTGCCCCAGCACTGATTTTATACGTAGCCGATGGTCTGCTGGGTCGGCAGCCCCTGTTGCCGGTCTCCATGGTTGGGAGTCTTCCTGCTCGCCGGGGTGTGAGCGCCATTGAGGGAGAAAGTTTAATGTACACGCATACATTGATTATCCTACTTTAGACCTTTTTCTTCATAAAAATATAGCCAGCAAGGGGGAGACCGACCGGGAATGTACTCTACTCTATACTATTTTTATACCATGTTAGACCAACGGCGGCGAACCCAGATAACAAATGTATGGCTGGATAAAAACGTATAAAAATAAAATAAAACATTAAAATAAAAAATAAAACAGAAAAAAGTGCATGAGTCACTGCAGCACACAGGGTGCGACAGGAACAGTGGGCTTATTATTAGGGCACATTCCTGGAGTACTTATCACCCGTAAGATGAGAGGGAACTAGCCAAATATTGCCTTAGAAGGCAGTTCCTGACAGAGTAGAGATGGGCAGTGTCATTCACTTTAGAGGGCCATGTTGGACCCTGGGGACTTAGCCCAGGAAAGGGAAGAGATTAAAAACCCGCCTCTGCAATCATAGGGTGGATAAGACTGGAGGAAGCCTATGCCAGGAGAAGAGTCGATGGCCATATATCTCCAACAAAGGTGAATAACAGAAGAGTGATGCCATAAAAAGCCAAACTGGCAAGGAGCAGATGAGCAGGCGACCCCAAGAAAACTCCAACAATGAAGATGATAGAGCAGGCACAGGTTGAAGATGGCGCTGCCGGCTGTATTCAGTCAGCAAGGAGCAGATGGAGCTGGCGTGCCCAAGAAAGATGCAAAAAAAACAATTGATGGACAGAATGCAGAACATTCATACATTCACCCAGTACAGAGATCTGGGCCTAAATCCACTGTTCTTTTGCTCCCCATGCCATTCCAGTTTGGACCCAGCCATATGGAAATCAGTCTTAATCCTGCGCCCAATGGGAACAGTCCAGCCCGAACTGCCAGGCCAGGTTCTCGCTGGACTGGAAACAAGCATCCTAGGACCAGTTTCGGGGATACACCCCTCTTCAGCCAGGATAGCTTGACTCCAGTGGCATGGAGAGCACAGGACCCATGTCTGGGCATACCCGTCCCACTCAGGGTGACAAATGCAAAAAAAACAATTGATGGACCGAATTCAGAACAATGTCATACATTCACCCCAGTACAGAGATCTGGGCCTAAATCCATTGTTTTTTTGCTCACCATGCCGTCCCAGTTTGTACCCAGCCATATGCAAATCAGTCTTGACCCTGTGCCTAATGGGAACAGTCCAACCTGAACTGCCAGGCTAGGTCCTCCCTGGACTGGAAACAAGCATCCTAGGGCCAGTTTCGGGGTATCACCCCAGAACAAATGTGCCCAGTAAAATGCCAGCAAATATATCTGCCAGACTGGTCCTGGCTAGAGGCAGCGCTGACCGGAAAGACTACGAGAAGGGGTACTTCAGGGGAGCCATGGAGAGAAGCAAAGAAGTACAGCTTACAAATAGGACCCATAAGCTTATACAACTTGAAGGCGGGCACTGTGAACAGCATTGGATACTAACATTGTAAACAGTACTCAAGTAAGAACAAAGTCCTCATCTGAGAGATCTACTGGAGAGTTGTAGAGTGAGGGAAGGAGGCAGAATAGGTGTCCACTACACAGCTACTAATCTTGTCGCCAGTGATGCAAATATGGACGCCACGGATGGAAGATGAAACACATCTTTATTCAGGTACCAGCGTTGTAAACTGACATCAGGGTAAACCAAAATGTAAGGTAGAGATGTGGGGGAATATACCAACAGGAGAAGGTGTAAGAAGTCATGTGCATGATTATAACTTATTACAATATGAAAACAATACCGAAGGTTATAGAATATAACAACAGAAGCCATAGAGCGCAAAATGTTCACCTCATAAGTACTAGTTTAACACCCAAACACAGCAAAAACGCAAGAGGAAGGTGACCAGTCAACCACTGCAAGGGAGCTTCCATTCCGTGGCATGTTTATTATAAATTTTGGTCCCCTGAGCTAGGAACAATCCTTTTTGTTAAAATCTGCAGCGAATGAAAGATTATCTGGTGAGTTAGCAAATCCATAAATCTGCAGAAAACGCGGTGGCCACAAACTCACATAATTCCTGTGGACCTGCTGCACAGTATCATCAACTGACAACTTAACGCCATCCGGATCTCAAGTGCATACCCGTAACACCACAATCCTAAATGGACGGAGTTGATACTGCGCACAAATCTGTATCGGAGCCCGGCTAAATGGTCACGGACCGTGAAGATGGTACTTCATTCCTGCAACGCAACACCAAAGCCCTGTGGCTTCCACATCGCTAGCCACCGCTCTATCCAAGCATCAATTGGAATAAAGGAAAGACAAGAGCCACCCAACCTCACTGAAACACACTATGAACCCATCCAGCTGCTGGTCCTGCCCCATCTGGATGGCCTTATAAAGCATCTGTGGCATTCACTGTATCACTCAAAATCAATTTCACTGGGGTATTTTCATAGCTATGACCGATGCAGGTGAATGTCCACCTCAGCACAACAGTCATGATACTGAGCAGGAAAGCAGAGAAGATGAAAATGTTTAGCAAGGAATGCTTCCATGAAATGTTCCATTTCCCAAGTTCCGTAAACAGGAATCGATCGGTAAGGGGACAGCGTTGATCGTAATCTTCCAGCATTTTGAGGGCATTAGAGGAACACGTGTTTCAGACCCTCTCAGGATGAGTGGAGCCGTCAGTCATAAGCCTTCGGTACAAGCTATGTAAGTTCTGTTTTTAGTTGAGCTACTATAGACCTAATCTGAAAACCCCTTCTTGGCGTGGTGAGTCGGACATTGAATGAAGCCGCAGGTGTAGTTGGAGAGCACATGCCCTGACTCTCTGAGATGCTCTCTCTCTCTCTCTCTCTCTCTCTCTCTCTCTCTCTTTCTCCCTCTCTCTCTCTTTCTCTCTCTCTCTCTCAATCTCTCTCTCTCTCACTCTCTCTCTCAGTTTCGTCGGCGTCACTCCTTGTTGTGCAGTTTCTGCTGGAAATATTAATATCCTCAACTATGAATCATAATATTTTAATCATAGCTGCTTTGTATGTGATGCAACAGGGTTAGGAGAGTGCAGAGAGAACCTCTGGAGTCATATTTGATTCAATATGATCAGCTCGTGTTGCTCTGTGTAAAGACATTCCTTGACTGGCCGCTGACAGGAACGAGTAGAGCAAACCCCATGCGCCTCCGTGTGAGGTGCAGGTACAGACTGGGTGCAAACTCTTCTTTACCAACCTATTCAGACACTGTTTGAGAACATTTAGTAATGACCTCTTTCCTCTCTTTACAGACGGGTTTCCTTTGAAGCTGCAGGTCACAACTACTGTACAGGAAGTCCTCCCTTTTCACATTTTAAAAGCTAAAGCAAAGTTTCCCTCTAGTATGTTGGGGTTCCAGTGGTGTTTGTGAGTAAGACTTGCATGGTTGTATAGTGGAGCAACATTGAAGGAGGTTCTCCATCTAGTACTAATCATTCCTAGGACTGCCCAGCACCAGAGATCAGACTGTCACACTGGGCTGTAAGCATCCAAAGAGCTGCAGGCTGGATATTATCCTTTCTACGGCTCTCATGTGGAGGTATGTGGGACATAAGGATCGTTCTATATCACAAACCCAGCATGGAAACCACGGAGTGTTGAACAACGGCCAAGAGTCCAGAGATGAGATTCAACGTTTAACGTTGAGGCACCTTCTGGTGCATTCTTATTGTGGAGCGGATGGTGTTTCTGCAAGAGGCGTGTTGTAAGCTTCCTTCTGCAGGAGGGATAGATCAGTTCTGATGTAGGGGGGATGTTGTCCCATATCCTGAGAGTGAAGACCGAAATGTCTCGTTTTCATCCTTGATTATTTTGGTTTCCAGTTTGGTCAGTCTGGCGATGCCTTAACTTCTGAAATGGTTCTACCTACCAAAAGAGGTTCGTTTTTTGGCAATGTACGAGGGGGCATTTCTGATGGCGTTGTGGGTGATGCATCTGGTCTTGTAGACAATAATACCACACAGTGGAGCAAATGGAAATCCTTCAGTACTGCTTCATTGCAAATATTCAGTGAGTGCCCCTGTTTTCTACACCTGCAAAAAAGGCTCCTACTTTCTCCAGCCAGTGGCATTAAGTAACATACATTTATTCTCAGCAGACTTGATTACTGCAACTCTCTATATCTGGGTGCGCCTAACACCCTTATCGGGAAGCTGTACAGAATACAGGCCATTGCAGCGAAGCTCGCTTTAAATAGGCAGCGAGGGACCTCACCCACATTAGCCTTGCGAGATTTGCATTGGCTGCCGATCCACCAGCGAATTCAATTCAAAGCTCTATGCACTGTCTTTAGGGCAGCTCATGGAATGGGCCCTAAGAACCTGCAAAGAAAATTCAGCTGGTATTCTCCAACTAGAAACCTTCCTTCTGCATTTCTGATGAATGTAGTCATGTTCAGGCGGTCCAGAACAGGTGGCAGATCCTTCTCTGCCGTTGCTTCTCGGCTATGGAACACTCTCCCTTTGGATCTACGTCAGGTCCAAAGTCTTATGGATGTCAGGAAAAAATTGAAAACGTTTTTATTCCCTAGGCTGGAGTAATTATCTCTCTTTTCCTCACTTCCTGTTTCACACCTCGGCTGCCCCTATTAACTTCTGGTGGGGACTCTCCTTTTTAAGCGCCAGGATACCCGTTGGGTGATAGAGCGCTATATAAGCACCTCATTACATTACATTACATGTGACAGCACGCCTGTGCACATCTAAACATCTGCTCTTCCACACCTCCATGCTGCACTTTGGCTATTGGGTACCTAAGGATGCTGGATATGATTCAGTTTGCACTTTTTTCAATACAAATTCTTTGATTCATGCACAAAACGAATTTTCGCTTACAAAGTCCTACTTACCTAAGCGCAGGCCAGTGCTGCTCTCGCCTCCTTCTGAGCTATAATGATCCATCGAGCCAGGGAGCAACTCTTCGTCCATCCTCAAGATATTGTTGGAATTAAGAGTGTGATATCCTATTAGAAAAACGCAAGTAGATCATTTCAAATCCTAATTGTGGGTTTCGGTATTTAAATACCCTATGAATTTATTTCATTTTCTTTTTGAGATGAGGTTGAGCAGAATTAATAGATACATTTTCATGATGGTTTGTCAGAGGTCAGATCATGAAATGGGCCTTAACAAAGGCCTCAGAGTGAGGGATGGAAGAAAATGTCAAGGGCGGAGTAGGCCAATTGGAGCCACTACAAGATGTTTATTCCCCTATGCAATGGGCATTGGGATTCAATCACTGTCCTGAGTAACGAGTGAACTTGCACAGCAGATCCCACTGATACCTGGACATCACCACCCCTCGTCTCTGAACTGGTACCAGCCTCAATAAAGCCTCTCAAACCCTTCCTGTTTCAAAGAGTTTCTCCATCACCTGTGGTACAAGGCTGGCATCCCTTTTGTCATCATAAAAAAATATTAATAACCTTTTTGGCATTTAAAAATAAATGTCACTTTAATTTTTAACAAAACATAATACAATTAATTTAAATTAATTTTACGCATAACTTTTTATAAATTTTAATGCGTAATAAACAAACACATTTCTTTAGATGAGTTAAATATTTTAATAACCCTTTAAAAGAACCAATGTAAATCACATCACATATATTTAAATTACTGAAATATTTATATCAAATGTGAACGAATACTGAATTTTTGATCGTATTTTATATTGAACATAAATATATACAATAACTTACATTAATATTTAACATAGAAATATTTTTGCTATTTTTTGTTTACTTTTAATAAACGTGTTACATTCTCCCTATACTTTACCATAAGAACATCTTCCCCACCCCCACAGTTCTCCCTAAGTTAATGAATACGGAATTTAAAAAGGTTATTAAACTTGAAAGAACAAATATAAATATGTTTATGTTAAAGGTTAAAGTAAACACATTTTATCTATTTATTTAAAATCTAGAATAAAATTTAAAATGCCACAGGATGATTAATGCAATTTTGAATTAAACATTTAATTAATTCCAATACATTCAATTAAATAAGAAAACTAATATTTAAATAAAAGATGAATTATAGATTACATTTTTTTTATTTTTTTAACGATTTGTAGAGCGCCTGGTGACCCGAAGGCATCCCCGCGCTATATTGATTGTATTATCCAGAGGAGAGGGGAAGAAAGAGAAGGGACTTTATTTTGGGAATAAAAGCGTTTTCAGTTTTTTTCTGAAGATCAGATAACTGGGCTCCAGTCTAAGGGTGCGGGGGAGGGAGTTCCACCCGGCAGATGCCTTCACGGAGAAGCGTCGGCCTCCAGTCCGTGTCTTTCTGTATTTGGGGATGTTGGCCAGTCGCTCATACTCAGACCGAAGGGATCTGGGGGCCTTATAAGGAGTCACCAGGTCGCTGAGGATCATAGGGCCAACTCCATTCATCAATTTGTGTGCAGTGCACATGGCCTTAAATTCCACCCTTTGGCGCACTGGCAGCCAGTGCAGGGCCCTGATTGCTGGTCTGGCTGATACTCTGGAGGGAAGGTTCATAAGTAGTCGGGCTGCTGCATTCTGTGTGCGTTGAAGTTTAGCCATGGTGGCCTCTGGGGCTCCCAGATAAACCATGTTGCTGTAGTCCAACCGTGCCAGTATTAAACCTTGGACTAGGAGTTTTCTAGATGTGGGCGGGAGTAAGGGGAGAATCTTGCGGGTGGTGCGCATAAGCCCGAAGCAGGTACCTGCTGTTTTGGACGCTTGCGTTTTCATTGAAAGCTCGGGTTCCAGTCAGACTCAAAGGGTCTTGATTTCTTGTTTCGGGGTGGGAATTTCCCCGAACACGTCTGACCAAACCGATGGGGGGATAGTCGCCCATTGCTTTCCCATGAGCATAACTTCGGTCTTTGACCCGTTTAATTTAAGTGATGCTTCACACATCCAACTGTGAATTTCCGTGAGGCAATTTGCCAGATTGTCCGGGTGGTCGTCCAGTTGGGATAGAGAGACGACCAGCTGTGTATCATCAGCATAACTCACTATTTTGATCCCGAAGGGGGTCACCACATCTTCGAGAGGGGCCATATAGGCATTAAAAAGCATGGGGCTTAAAGACGACCCCTGGGGAACCCCGCTCGTGAGGGGGAGGATGGTCGAGTGGTGATTGCCATCCCATACCTGGAACGAACGCCCAGCAAGGAAGGACTCTATCCACCTGAGCGCCGCCCCAGTGAGCCCTGCTGCCGCCAACCGATGGAGAAGGACACAATGGTTGACTGTGTCGAAGGCTGCACTAAGATCCAGGAGGATCACTGCCACTGACCCTCCTGAATCCAAAATGCGCCTTGCCTCCTCGATGACGGCAAGAAGGGCGGTGTCTGTGCCATGGCCAGGGCGAAACCCAGTTTGGGATTGCCGTAAGATGTTGTTTACCTCGAGAAAATGTGACAGTTGTCCATTGACCAGTTTCTCGGCTACTTTGCTAATGCAAGGGAGGAGTGAGATTGGCCGGTAGTTTGCCATATCTGCTGGGTCCAGCTGGGTTTTTTTTAGGAGTGCTTTAACTACTGCACTCTTCCAGCTAGCGGGTACAGAGCCTTGGGCGAGCGAACTGTTTATAAGCTCCGTGATCGTTGGTACGATGACTGGGGCTACGGTTTTGAGAAATCTAATAGGTGCGGGATCCAGAGGTGATCCGCTTTTCATTTTGGCCATGGTTACATCTACCTCGTTACTGGTTACTGCCCTAAACGTCGCTAGTTGGGGGCGCAAGCTGTTTCCTGTCTGACTGATGGGGGTTTCATTGTCCATGTGGCTTGATAGACAGGGAGGGAGAAGGGATGCTAAAATGCGGGCGATTTTGTCATTAAAGTAGGTAGCTAGTTCGTTGCTTCGGTCTACCGGGGGGGTGTTAGAGGATGGAGGAGCTGGTATTTTCAGTAGCTCTTTTACGATAAGGAAGGATTCCGTTGTTGAGTTGGTGGAGTCTTTTATCCGTGTATCGTAATGGGAGGCTTTGGTGCGTTTAAGGGCAGATTTGTATATTCTCACTGATTTCTGGTAATCTTCCTTGCTAGCGTACTGCCAGTCTTTCCTCCATTGCCGCTCAGCTTTCTTGCAATTTTTGCGTAGCATCCGAAGTTCCGGGGTGTACCATGGGGCGGATCCTGGTTTCCCGTTTTTATCCTCCCGGGTTCTAAAGGGGAGTATGGAGTCTAGGGATGTGACAATCCACTCTCTGAAATTACTGTCAGCGATAACTGGGTCTTCAGAATAAGAAGGGGTAGTTGCCTTCAGGGTCCTGGCCCAGTCTTCTGTGGGGAGCTTGGAGCATGCCCTGTCCCTGGTATAAGTGGGAGGTTTGTGAGGTTTACTGAAGACTCCTGGTAGCTGGAAGGAGACTAAAAAATGGTCCGTCCAAGGGAGGGGGAGGGACTCACTAGCTTGCATGGTGGGGGTGCTCGTGAACACCGGGTCCAGCAAGTGACCTTTGTTATGTGTAGCTCCGGAGTTTAGGAGGTGGAGGTCGTAGGCCGCGAGGTCTGTGATCAGGTCGGCTGCCCCTGTATCTAGAGGGTCATCAAAATGAATATTCAGGTCTCCTAGTATCGTAAAGTTGGTGGTGGAGTGTGCCTGCGATGCTACCGTATCCAGGAGAGCATTGGAAAAAGAGCCTGGATGACCGGGGGGCGATAGACTAAGAGGCCTGATAGTGAGTTCGTCGGGTCCAACTTGATCGTGAACTGAAGGCTTTCAGAATCAAGGACGTGCGCATCGTTAGTTTTGCAGGGGAAATGATCCCGATGGATGATGGCAACACCACCACCCCTACCGGAGGGACGAGGTAGGGACTGAATAAGAAAGCCCGGGGGAGTAGCTAGGACCATATCTGAGTCCGAGTGAGAGGAGAGCCACGTTTCTGTCAGGAACAGAACGTCGATCTCATGGTCTTCTATGAGATGGTTAATTAACAGCGCGTGTTTGGGGAGAGAGCGACAGTTCAGGGTGGCGAGTTTAAGGGTTGAGGGCCTATAAGGTCGGTTAAGGAGTTTGAGCTGGACTGGGTGGCAAAAGGTGCAGCTGGTGAATGGACCTTCAAGATCATGAACGTACTTACAAGAAGTAGCGATGGTGGGTCTGAGACTTAAGAGGTCCCGACGTGAGTAGCTTACCTTAAAGGCAGCTTTGTCCGACAGGGGTTCTGGCCCTAGGCCCGGCCGTGCGCGGACGGGCGCAGACGGGCTTGCCTTAGGCGCGCCTTCGGCACGCAAACGGCGCTCCCGCTGCGCTCGTCCGCTGCGCTGGTATGGTCGACACATTTGTAGTGAGTGTTATGGGCGTGTCTTCGCAGTGGGCGTGGCTCCGCCTTCGAACCGCGATGGCGGTATGGGCGTTTACCCTGTGTCAGCGCTGGATGTCGCTGTATCAGGGGGGGTCTAGGAGGGCTGCTTTAGTGCGTGTGAGCCGGCGCTTTCAATGCAGGTGAGGTCAATGATTTTTTTAAATCAAAAACAGTGAAGTACAAGATTTAAAAACAAGGAGCAAAATGCAGTCCTCCGGCTTTCCGCCTCAGAGGATAAACAAAACAATAGTGCGTCGCGCTTTCAGTCAGCGTTTTGTAGGTGTCCTGGTGGGCGTGGCCTCGCAGTGGGCGTGGCTCCGCCTTCGAACCGCGATGGCGGTATGGGCGTTTACCCTGTGTCAGCGCTGGATGTCGCTGTATCAGGGGGGGTCTAGGAGGGCTGCTTTAGCGCGTGTGAGCCGGCGCTTTCAATGCAGGTGAGGTCAATGCTTTTTTTAAAGCAAAAACAGTGAAGTACAAGATTTAAAAACAAGGAGCAAAATGCAGTCCTCCGGCTTTCCGCCTCAGAGGATAAACAAAACAATAGTGCGTCGCGCTTTCAGTCAGCGTTTTGTAGGTGTCCTGGTGGGCATGGCCTCGCAGTGGGCGTGGCTCCGCCTTCGAACCGCGATGGCGGTATGGGTGTTTACCCTGTGTCAGCGCTGGATGTCGCTGTATTAGGGGGGGTCTAGGAGGGCTGCTTTAGCGCGTGTGAGCCGGCGCTTTCAATGCAGGTGAGGTCAATGCTTTTTTTAAATCAAAAACAGTGAAGTACAAGATTTAAAAACAAGGAGCAAAATGCAGTCCTCCGGCTTTCCGCCTCAGAGGATAAACAAAACAAATTAAAGATGTATTAATAATTATTTAGAAAGTGATGTATCTAATTCAAAGTCATTTAATAGCTTAATAACAATGAATCTTACATTAACTGCTTAAAAAACTAAAAAACATTAAAAACATTTTAAAATAGAATAATAAAGTTGTTTATTTTCTATGGGAGTGTGTTCCATTGCCAGGGGATGGCCATGTGTGTTGCTGGACTTACAGGTGCCCCACCAAAGACCATGCACTATGTGCCAGGCACCACGTAGATGTTTGAAAACATACCCTTTACATATTGCGGTTTGTACTACGGCCCTTTTCCGGTCGGCAGCGCAAGCCACAATAGTAAATGGCATGTTTACGACCGCTGTGCTGGCTGTTGCATTGTAATTCGGCGGGTGGGACCTCCGACTTCTTGTTGGGCGGTCCCATTCCCGCTACGATGTCGGTTGGACACTCGTCGGACCGGCATTGTAATGAGGCCCAAAGACAAACTACTGTGGGCTACATTGCTGCTATCCAGTCAGGTCAGCACACCAGGCCTCATGTGCACTGAATTTGTTAATTTTTTTATTTTCTCTTGCCTTTCTTTGTTTCGTAGGATAAGTTTTCTTATTTTACTGTCATTCTTTTTCATTATTTATTTTAACTTTAAACCATGTGATTATTATAATCAGAAAAATTATTCCTGCTGCTTTGTTCTGACCTTGGCTGGCATCTTCAGCGCTTTCCTTCTCCTCTGTGTTCTCACGATGCTTCAAATAATGCTGGGTGGCCTCTGAATGCTTCAAATGATTCCTTTCGCTGAATAAGGTATTAGAATTGTCTCCTGTTCAAAAGAGACACAATGCAAGCATCACATGTAAGAACGCGAACTTCAAGAGACTATTTCTTTGGGTGTTTCAACAACTTATATCTGGGCTGTAAAACTCTTGAAGGCCAATGAATAACAGCTGTGCATAGGATGTGTGTAAGTGTACACACATACACACATACTCACATGCGCACACACAGACATAAACACACCTGTAGCATGTGGAGTGAGCATACGTTAATACCTTGAAAAAGCACCCTCATATGTAAGGAGATACGTCATCATTACACTGAAGATAACACCGCACACATTTGGAGAACGCCTTGTTCAACCTGGAGACAGCACCCCTATATCTCTGGGGAAAAAAGTCCCTTATTTGTAAAAATCACCCCTTTACACTTGGAAAGGCATCTCCGGTATAACTTAAAAGACCACTCCTTGTAGATGCCGAGCTCACACACAATACTTCAGACAAACCCCCCTGCACATGGATGTACCGCCTATGCAGAAACAACCTCTTATTCTTGGCAGGAGTCCCACTTTCACCTAGATAAAGGTGCTGGTGATTAAAGCAGTCTTTCTCCCTGGGTACAAACCCCTCCTTTTCTGGAAAGAATACACTGTATAACTGCTTCTACCCAGAGAGACCACCCCCTATACGTAAGGGTACTACCACCTTATACGTTAAGGGACCACCCCTTATACCTTGAGATAAGACAACTTATACTTGGTGGAAGCAACACTTGCATACAAAGAAGCCACCTCCTTACAGCTAGAGACCACCCCCTTTAGAGAGTTTACCGCCTCATACATGGGGAGTTTAGCCAAGAAACTCAGCAACAACCCCTCATGTAGTTAGAGAGAGGACCCTATTATAGTTCACCTCATTGGCGCCCCTACAAAGGAGCAATGAGCAGAACCGAGATGAGAGGATGGAGCCTTATGAAACACTGCAGGAGATGGGAATGGTCTGAGACCTGGAGAAAAATCATCAGGACCAGTTGAGTTCTGTTCTTCAGGTAAAATGTAAACGTTGTATACTTGTAAAGCGCACAGCTGCCCCAGCAACGGGGCGTCCCGGCGCTGTATACCGCTGGGGAACCCATCCTGGCTTTCCCTGTGAGATGGTCCCTACTGGGCATCTCCAAGGTGAAGACAAGCATCCCCGGCGCTGATGGGGCCGTAAGTGGAGATTAAGCAAGCTATTGCCCAGAGTTGCTGAGTGGGATCCATGGTTAGAGTAGGCACCGAGGCGAGAATTATCGAGTCCGCTGACCTTGGCCCAAGACCTTGCCGCGTCGGGAATCGAACCCTGGTCCCGGACCGACCTCTGCTTCCGGGTCTGCCGCCTCTAACCAGTGAGCCACACCACTCCAGTGGATGGTGCTTTCAAAGTGCATCTGGACTGCGAGGGTGCCATGTAAGGCAACAGTGGTCAAAACAGTGTCAAAGACTGAAAGAGGTCGAGCTGGATATGAAGAGATGGAAACCTAACTGACCACTTGATGGTGGCGGTCTTCGTGCTGCACTATCATCTGCATCTGGTGGGTAGCCTTACAAGAGGGCTTTACATCTTCTCATCAACCTGGCAGGTGATAAACTCCTCAGGGAAAGCACATGAGTGACTGGCCTCTAGTCTGCAAATGCACTGGTGTCCAGCTAGAGATCTTTAGAAAGTGCCAGATCTCTCAAGCCTTAAGATCATCTGAAAGGCACCTTGGGGGAGTGATACACTGGCAATATTCAGAGGCAGTGGAAACACTTCACCAGGGATCTCCTCTACTGCAGCCACTTACCTATAAATCCGTCATCAATAAAGCCTCCAACAGCAGAAAAAATATTTCATGGTAATCAAGCATTCTGTAAACCCCACTTCTGCTCCAACAAGTATCTATTGTATGCAAACATTCCCAGCAACCAACCTCTGAGTCAATGGGAAGATAACATGACTCAACACCACTAGACATCACCCCAGCTGTCAACTCCTTCATCACACTGAAACCATCGACCTTCACCAACCCCTCTGCTGATGGCTCGGCCACAAGCCTCTAATCCCTGAAGGTCAGTTCATAAGGAGACAATGACATTCCATCCTGTAAAGTGAAGCAGATGACTGGGGAAGCCTTGTCACCCCTGCTAACCATCATCAACTCTTCATTTAGCCACTGCTCTTCTCAAACCCCCTTAAAACAGTCAGATCCTCCCTCACTTGAAAAAGCCCCCTCTGAACCCATATGATCTTGCTTATTACTGCCCTATCGGCCACCTATTATTCCTGAGGAAGAGCAATAAAAAAGGGCATGCTACCATTACATTAGAGGCGTTACTTCAAGGGATGTTAAATCATAGGTAAGTACATCAGGAGGGACGTGTTACATTGTAAGTAAGTGCCTTATATTAGTGTGTGTGTGTGTGTGTGTATACATAAAATATATATCTATAAGTATGGCTTTTTTGTATTTGTATCAATAAGTATGTATGTAAATGACCCAGTGGAAGTAGCCACTGGACAGTTATATTTAGGATTGCTTTCCATAGATAAGGCGTTTGTTTTGCTGATTGGCCCGGGGAGCTATTTTACCTTTGGGCCAATTCGCTCCTGCAGGAGTCAGACTCCCAGAGGAGCGAGCACTCTGATTGTTGGTCAGCAACATGAGAAAAATGTTGCTGGAAGGCATTACAGGACTCAGGGACTAAGTCTCTGCCCTCAAGTTTAAAAAATAAATAAGGGGGCAGGGTAAGGATACCATGCCCTCCTAGGCCCGGTGGGGACGACCCAGAGAGACCCCGCCCAGGCCAAAATTGAAAACAATTGGCAGTTTTTGCTTTGATCCCGCAGGATCACCCCAAAAAAAGGCAGCCTGCCTTTTTGAAAACAAATATACGGGGAGGGGTGCGTCAGTGGGGCCTACCCCAAAGGCCCATGTAGTGCCCCGGGGACGCATTATTAAATTAAGGAGGCACACAGCCCCTCCTTTCCCAAGCCAGTATTGACTCCAGGGAGCCCATACCACTAGGCCGCATTCCTTAAGGGGAGCAGCCATGCTGCTGCCCCTATACAAACCAATATAGGCCCCGGGGAGCCCATCCACGGGGTCGAAATGTGCAATAAAGGTGAGTGGGGCTGCATGGTCCCCTTTACTGAGCCTTCAAAGGCACCCCTCGCAGCCCCTAACGTTGTGGTCGATTGTTGCTCCGGGTGGCCACCGAGGCACCCACCTATATTTTAGACATGCCCCAGGGGATGGGGTCCCCTGGGCCAAAATTGGCAAACGGAAGAGGTCCATGCGGCACTCATTCCATTTTTCATTATATTTGGCCCCATGAGATTTGGCCCCCAAGGCAGTTATGGGAGGGTCCCCTCCTCTGTTTCTTTGTATTTGTCCCCAGGTGATGGGGTCCCTGGGGCCTAATAAGCCTCAGTAGGGGTGCTGTATGCACTCCAACCATTTTTTATTGTATTGGGCCCTTGGGGATGAGGTCCCAGTGACGTAATAGGCCTAGGGGTGGGGGGCCACCCCACGCTGCGCACGACGAAAGGTTGTACACAACGTGGGGTTGGCTGTCTGTGGGTGCAAAAACCTCCAACACCCATTAAATCATTTTGGCAGGGTGTCTTTAACAAATCCCAATAGTCCTATTATGGGAGATGGCAAATCGGACCTTCCAACTATTTGATTCACTGAGGTAAATATCCTAGTCCAATAATCTATTAATTTCGGGCATTCCCATGCCATGTGCAAAATCGTGGCAGAGGAAAATCCGCATCTCCAGCATCTATCGTCTGCACGTAGCCCCATCCTATGAAGACCAATAGGTGTTCTATAAAATCTGTGCAGAAACTTGAAATGGATTCATCTTAACCTATAGTTTGGTGACAACTCAGTGAGCTGCCCGCAACAGAACCTCCACTGGTCCTCGGTCAGCGGGGTAGCCAGCTCATCATTCCAGTATTGCAGGGATTTGGGGCAGACCACAGGGGCTGAATCCTGCATGTTCTTATAGATCCGTGTTACCAGCTTACGGGGGGATGGAGAGCCGTCTACATTTTCCAGAGCAGTCAGAACCGGCAGTGCTCTCGGAAAGTCCTTGCTAAGAGCTCTACATGTCGCACGGAGTTTATGATACAAGAATAGCTCAGAAAAAGACACATCCCAGTCACTGTCTGCAAAAGGAGGGGGACTGAAAGTATTATCAGGGAACAAGTCAGCAAAGGTATGAAGATGCAATTTTTGCACAAGGGACCTGTCAATCCCATCTACGACGCATGGTAGCAATTGATTTTGCGTCAGTAATAACGACGGGGCATACAACAGCGGGACCCCCGCTCTTTTACGCAGCTCCTCCCAAGCCCATCTCAGCGTGCCTGCGGTATCTATGTTAACCTTTGGGCGGCTAGCAGGTTTGCAAATTGCCACTTTAAGCGGAGTGGGCGCAACTGCGTCATGCTCTACCGCCACATGAGGCTGGAAGGGTGTCGGGTGTACCCAGAAATGCAGGTATTGGGCCTGAGCGCATATAAACGCATATCCGGAGCACTCATGCCTCCCTGGCGCAGTGGGAGTGTTAGCATGTCCCAGGATACCCTCGCCTGCCCACCCGCCCACGCCAGCGCGACGAGATGTGACCTGAGTGTTGAAGAAATGCGACGTTAAAGGAATCGGAACATTCGTGAACAAGTACAGAAACTTGGGTAGGATAATCATTTTAGCTAAGGCCAACCTACCAGTCAGGGACAGGGAAAGTTTTGTCCATATTTTGACCTTCTCCTCCAGCCACGTCATGGCTCTTCCATAATTTAGATTCCAAATTTCCTGCACGTCCCGACTAATCCATATTCCCAAATATTTTACTGCTTCTACTTCCCACTTCAGTGGGTGCTCGGAATCGGATCTTGGCGTGCCCTCTGTTAAGGGGAAGACAACCGATTTTGACCAGTTGATAGATATCCCAGCCAGTCCTCCGAACCGTATACATTCCTGCAAAACGGGGTCCAGATTGTACTCCGGGTTCATAAGGTAGAGAGTTACATCATCCACATATAGCGATATCAAAAGGCATCTGGATCTAAATCCTATACCTCGTGCCGTGTGATGCTGGCGGATACGCGCAGCGAGTGGTTCCATTGCTATTGCGAACAATAGTGGAGAAAGGGGGCATCCCTGTCTAGTGCCTCGCGATATTGGGAATGGATCAGAGAGTAGCCCGTTTACCCTTATCCGAGCGCTGGGGGAAGTGTAGAGTAGCTGTATACTGCTAATAAAAAGCGGGCTGAACCCCATACGACCCAGGATGGTGAACAGATAGGGCTACTCCAGGGTGTCAAAAGCTTTTGTAGCGTCTAGAAACACTACTGCAGCGTGGACGTCGGGATGCAAATAATGTAATACTGAAAAAATGGTTCGTAGGTTGTGCGACGTCGATCGCCCCGGAATGAACCCCGACTGGTCAGTAAGTGCAATCATGGGCAGAAGTGTCTGCAGTCGATTAGCAATCAATTTCGCGTATATTTTGACATCTACACTTATCAGGGAGAGTGGCCTGTACGAATCCAACTCGGAGTCTGATTTTCCTGGTTTTAGCAGAGTAATTATTATAGCTTCCCTCAAGGTAGTGGGCAATATTCCCGTTTCCAGGGCTTCCCCGTAAACCTCCAGCAGCCTTGGCGCCAATTCTTCTACATAGGTTTTATAAAAAGATGTGGTCAGACCATCAGGGCCGGGGGCCTTGTCAAGGGTCAAGCTTTTTATAACCTGTGCAACATCTGCAGCAGTGTATGGGAGATCCATGTATTGTCTGTGGTTGTCATTGAACCAGGCTAGTGCGATTGATTCTAAAAATGATTGCGTACCCTCAGGGCAGTCTTCCTGTGTGGCCTTGTAGAGATTGGTATAGAAGTCGGAAAAGGAGGTCAAAATCTCCCCCGTTCCTCTAATCACTTCGCCTGTTGCAGAGTGTATCTCGTGAATGAATGTTGCGGCTCTGGTTGCCTTTATCATACCTGCCAGCGTACGACCCGGTTTGTCACCCTCCCCATACCTCCTGGCCTCTGCGTATTTCCCCAGAAACATGACCTCCCGCTGCGCCTCCTCAGAGTAGTCTAACAGTTTAGCTTTAAGCAAGTCAGTAATTGTCGGGTCCCCTGTTGCATAGAATTCTTCTTCTAGCGCCTTGATATTGGTCTCCATAGAGGCAAGTGTCCCTCTTATTGCCTTTAAAACACCCGCCTGCCTGGCAATACATTTACCTCTAATTACTACTTTAAAAGCCTCCCTTAGTGAGGCTTCGGTATCCACCGAGCCCGTATTCAGATCAAAGTATTCGATGATATCGGACCTAATTTCTTATTTAAAGGCTTCGTCTAGGAGAGCCTGAGGTGGGAGACGCCAGGCAAAAACCCTCTTTGGTGAGTCGGGGAGTGCCAGCCGCAACATGCACGGAGAGTGGTCCGAAAGTGATCTGGGCATGTGCGCAACATCTATAGACTAAGTGGCGACATCCCGGGATACCAACCAGTAATCCAGACGTGACCATGAATTGTGGTGATCAGAAATGCAGGTGCCCTCCCTCAGCTGGGGATGCCTTTCGCGCCATATGTCAATAAGATCCCCATCGGCCACTATCGCCCCCAGGATGGCTCTAGCCGCCGGGTGCAAGGTGCGGGCAGCTCCCCTCCTATCAAGTGTATCATCTAGGATAGCATTGAAGTCTCCTCCCCATAACACAGTCGAACAACCAGCTGCTCTAATTTTGGACCAAATGTTATGAAAAAAATCCGGAGAGTCGACATTGGGGCCATATATAGCCACAATAGTCACAAGAACACCACATATGAGTCCCTGCACCAAAACATACTGGCCCTCAGGGTCGCCCTGTGTATACCTCTCCCTCCAGTCTAGCCCCTTCTTAATCAGCACAGCCACCCCGTGCATAGTTAGAATATACCGAAGAATATACATGTCCCCATCGGTTGTGACGGAGTCTCTGTGACGGTGTCACATTCAGGTGTGTTTCTTGCAGTATGCATAGGTCTACGTTGTGGCGTGATAAATAGGCATGAACCAGTCTTGATTTCCTACCATCATTGAGCCCACGAACGTTCCAAGTGAGGCAATTTAGAGTGTTAACAGACATTAACCAGGTTTACTATTCCAGTTGTCTTGCATATATCCACGGCGTGATACTTCATAAAAACATAACATAAACACGTGTATTTGTAAAGCGCACGTTCACCACTACGGGTATCTTGGCGCTGAATAACAGATGTTTATTGTTACCCAACTCAATGGTACTCATTTTATCTACCTCAGATGGATGAAAGGCTGAGTGGACCCGCCGGGATTTGAACCTGTGACCATGAGGTCGAACACAGGCCCCTGCAGCAGACGCATTAGTCCACTGAGCCACCAGACCCGACTTCAACCAGCTGTAATATAGTTTTGCCCATAGCGTACCTCCAACACTGGCATTAAACAATAACATAAGCACTACCCCCTTCCCTCCACCCACTCCAACCCCCCAAACAGGTTGTAGCAAACCCCCCCTAAAATAAACAAAGCATGCAACCCACAGCATGACAATCGGGATCCTTCCCATGAGGGCGCAGCAACACTGGCGTACTTCCTTGCTGTACGCAAGGTGGCCAGGAATACTGCGGGTGAGGCTATCTGCACAAAACCACTAATACACTGCATAACCTGAAATGATGTGGAAAAGAGCTGCAGAACAATTGGCAGTATCTCTCTCGGCAATGCGCAAGTCTCCCAATTACACAATCCTATCGGCCGGAGCACGGATTATGTTATACCCATATTAGTCATTGTCACTTAAGTTAGCTTCCGCCCTCCCATCATCTTCTCGATGCCCTTCTTCTGTTTCCCACCGACGTGTTTAGCAAACTTGAGTGCAGATTTCGCATCAGTGAAAAAGTGGGACGTCCCATCGACTGATACCTTTAGCTTCACTGGGTACAGCAGTGAGTACGGGATTTGTGCCTGCAAGAGAATCGGCTTTACTTGAATAAATTCACGTTGTGCCGCTTGCACCGCCGGGGTGAAATCTGGATAGAAGGAGATGGCATTCCCTTTGTGTGTAATCTTGCCTTTCTCCCTTGCCTTCCCGAGGATAAGGTCCCTGTCCTGATAATTTTGGAGCTTTGCTATGATGGGTCTGGGCGGGGCACCAACAGGAGGCCTCTGGCCCAGCGACCTGTGGGCTCTTTCCACCACAAAGACTGGGGAGAGGTGAGGATCGAACAGTTCGTGCAGCAGCTCCGTTACGTAGGTCTCCATTTTAGAGATGGCCGTCGTCTCTGGAATCTCCGTGATGTGAAGGTTGCTGCGTCGCGACCTTGCTTCTAAATCCTCGTTTTTAGCTCTGATGACCCCCAGAAGTTTATCCATGGAGTAGCTGTTCCTTCGTCTCAACTTGGAATTCGTGATACTTCGTGTGTCGGTTTTCCCGGGCATCCAGGCGAGTCTCGTGCGTCGACACCTGCGACCTGACTGAATCCAATTGCGCAGTTAAATTGTCTAGCTTGGTATCTATGGTACGAAGGCTGGATCTCATCTCTAACATGAGTGATCTCAGGTCTCCCCCATGGTCTTCCGTATGCGAGTCATGAGGATCCACAGCCTGTGAGTCATGTTCCAAGTCGGTATAGCGGCAGGCGCGCTTATTGTCAAAGTTCAATTTCGGTTGTTTGGTGTCGTGTTTGCCCATGATTGTATCGGTGCTGCGGATTGAGCCAGGATGTCCAAACCAGAATCAACCTGTTGACGCAACAGGCAAACGCCCGTCCCCTGTGTCGCAGTAGCGCGATGGTACACCCAAGACGCTCCAGCAATGTCTGAAATCACTGCAGCTTGCTCTATGCACCGCTAGGTTTTCAAAGCCGCCCAAGGCGCATCCCCCGCCCCACCTACATGATCAAGCAGCCCAGAACAGCAAAGGTAGGCAGCCAGGTTTCCACAGCAATGTCTCACAGCCCCAGCGGGGCAGCGTCGCTCCTAAAACTTTGCAATGTCCACCAGGTCTACAAGCTCTTCACATGTGACATTGGTAAGTCCAGCAACTGCAGTGAGCACCCCATCAACACAGCAAGCATCGCCCACAGTTCCTCCTGAGCGCTCCCCTGCGCCACACGGACCCAGTTCAGACGCATCGCAGGATTTCCAGGACTCTAAGCTTCAGAGTGCAGCGGGGCGCGAAGCAGTTTGGCTGACTGGCGGCCCCTCCTACTCCCACCCGCTACTTGAACCACTCGCGCCTCCCGCTTCGCGGGAGATGCATCGCAGGATTTCCAGGACTCTGAGCTCCAGAGTGCAGTGGGGCGCGAAGCAGATTGGCTGACTGGCGGCCCCTCCTACTCCCACCCGCTACTTGAACCACTCACGCCTCCCGCTTCGCGGGAGACGCATCGCAGGATTTCCAGGACTCTAAACGCCAAAGTGCAGTGGGGCGCGAAGCAGATTGGCTGACTGGCCGCCCCTCCTACTCCCACTAGCTACTTGAACCACTCGCGCCTCCCGCTTCGCGGGAGACGCATCGCAGGATTTCCAGGACTCTAAGCTCCAGAGTGCAGTGAGGCGCGAAGCAGATTGACTGACTGGCGGCCCCTCCTACTCCCACCCGCTTCTTCAACCACTCGCGCCTCCTGCGACGCGGGCGGACGCCGGGCGAAGCCCGGGCAAAGGGCGGGCCCGTCCACGCCCGGACAAGACCGGACCGGGCCCTCTCTCTTACATCTGGCCGCCGGAATGGGTAAGCGCAAGGATCTGTGCTCTGCTGTTCTATGAAGTCTAAGGCCAAAATTCCTCGCAACTGTGCTTCCATTATGACATATTTGACTACCGCTGTTGGGGCAATAACAAATGAAATTCAAGACGTGGAGGCCCAGCTGGGGATGGGGTCTGATATAATATCTGTTCCTGCCATTGAGGAGGGCTTACGCTTACCCATCGATCAAAGCCTAAATCAAGCAGTGCCCATTAACAACTCTGAACCTGCTCCTTCAATTGGTGCCAGCAGGGGAATGGAGCATACGGGAGGTATGATGTTACAAAGTGAGGGGGCTGTAGTTCCTGTTAAGGTTGGGAGGAAAAAACTTATCAAAACCGGCACAGTTACCAAAAGATTTCTCCAGCGGAGGACATGTGCGGATCAACGTCCTATGGACAGACCTCCTCCCTTTAACTTATCTAATATAGACTTGGACTCAGTCCTCACACACATTGACAATCTTGTCGATTCGCTAAAAAATGATGTTACTAAATGTATTAAATCCGGCTTGGACCGTGTTATGGCAAGGTTAAGCAAAATTGAGTCTAAACTAGAAATCCTTAGTACGAGTGGGAGTCTGGTTTATAGTACCAATGTGGGGGGTTCTAATACAGCAGAGGCTGCGGAAGCTAGGAGTGATTCTATTACATGTAGTATGAGTACTGGGACAGATACTATAACGAAACCAACACTAAGGGAGCCTATTATTAGCTCTATTGATCACAGTGTTCAACCAGGTACCTTATTTAAAGGAACTAGTAGCCTCAGGGCAGCGAAGTCCGTAATATCATCCCCCACAGGGCCTCCTTTATTAACTCCAAGAGCTTCTACTACGCATACAGTTTTGGATTTGCCAACCGAGGCTTCCCCCTTGGTAGCGGTACTAGTAGGGGTACCTCCTCTTAAATGTAATAGCACAGAGTCAACTGATGAGCTTATTCGGAAAGTGAGGTTTTGGTGCAGCAGAGCTTCTGAGGGAGGTTTAGGCGCCTCAACACATGTTATTATGGCAAGACGGGTGGCTTGGGTGGGGTGTGGTCCAAAGACTAAGGATGGTGATTGTATTGTGATTAATTTTGATCGACCAGGGGTGGCGGGTTGGGTCATTCAGGGGAGCTATGATAGGCTTGGAGGCGGGATCAAAGCCTTACCTTTGGTTTTTTTTTTATCCACCTGATATGGGCATTAGGTTAGGAGCCAGCACGGGGGCACCGAGACCTAGAGTGGGTAGTGGTGCCTTTGGTCTTGCTCCTCGCCCCTTGCATAAAGACTTTCGGTCTTTTAGATAGAATTTAAGGGCTCCAACTCAAGGCTATCCAGAGGATACTACCGTTCACCACGGTACTCTGGAGAGCAGATTTGCAAACCCAAACAGGTTTGCCCCACTTAATCAGCTGGATAGTAATGACTGACTATCCCCATGCTCTGTAGGCGATGAAGGGGATGCAGGGGGCTGTATGAATAGTCGAGGCAAACTCATACAGGTGACCCCAAGTAACCCGGGTTCATGTACCAAAATCCTAAGTTGGAACATACCAGGTCTTAAAAATAAATCCAACGATGCAAGGTGGACTGATTTTTTAAGTGGATTTTGTATTATAGGTTTACAAGAAACCTGGGATACTGATAATAATTTCTGGTTGGATGGCTACTCTATTTACATGGAATTAGCTAAACCTACCGCCATAGGTAGGGCGAAGGGTGGACTCATGACATTGATTTCCCTAAAAGTGGCAGGTAGCCATTGCAAACTGGATTCAGGCTCCCCAAATTGCTTAGTGGTACAGATTAGTTTCCCCAATGTTTTAAATTTGCTTATTGTTAATTTTTATAATTCATTTGATAAAGTTACTATCAATGAACATTTGGTCAGTCTGAGCGGTTTTCTTGACTCTTATAGCAAGAAACAACCTACCCCCTATTCGGTTATTGTTTTAGGTGATTTTAACATACATTGTTGTTGCCAAAATTGTTATGTTTTGGATGGTCTATGTCCTGTAGATCATTCAGAAATCCATTTTGAACATACTTCGCAGGGCGGTTTTTTGGATAGCCTCTTGGCAGACCACGACTTATTTTACCCCAATATAAGCCGAGAGGCCGAGGACATACCCTCTTTTAAAGGTAGGGGTGCACATACCACTATTGATTATATTTACATTAGTGTTGCTCTGACCCCTTGGGTTAAGGATTACACCACTGTGTGGTCTGCGTATAGCGACCACAATCCTATTAGTCTGACTTTGGCGGGAGGTTTTTAAAAAACTCAGGAACCGGATAGTTCGGTTCGTATCTTGGATCTTCAACCTTCTGACCAAGCTCGTAGACTTAAATGGTGTACGATAATACCGGGAGATTTTCAGGCTAATTGGTTATATACAGTTGGTAATGAGATGAATCTCTGTTTAGATGCTAAATCAACAGACCGGGACGTCCGTATAGCATACTCCAAAATCTGCACCCAGGTGGCCTCTGATCTTAAACGCCCGGTTAGGGAACGCATATTTAAAGGTGAGAGATGGTTTGATCACGACTGCTCAATTGCCCATCGAAAGCTGCTAGTGGCTTTAAAATCTAAACCAGTAGATAGGCTTGCCATAGCAGCGTTAAGAAAAACATACAAATTGGCAATTTATAAGCGTAAAAACGAGATCAAACAAGAGGCATGGAATTACTTATTATCCATTGATGTCATTAAAAACAGCGCCAGATTTTGGGACATTGTTAATAAACCAATTTTTCAAGAGTCCATCGTCTCCCCCTTGGCCTGTAATATTCAGGAGCAGGATTGGTTTAATCACTTCAAATCCATGTATGGTGCATATGGTTCACTGGCCTCTACCTCCTAAGTTCAAACTTATTCTTTGTTGTTTACGGAGGTAGAAGTCGCCGAGGCTATAGCTCTAATGACTGGCAACAAAGCTCCGGGACCAGATGGTGTCCCGGTTGACCTTTTTAAGTTTGATATAACGCTTTGGTCGAAAATATTGACCCAAGTTTTTAACTCCGCTTGTAAAAAAGAACTACCAAAGTTATGGTCAGAATCAGTAATTGTCCCTATCTTCAAAAAGGGAGATAGAGGGGACGCAAGCTGTTATAGACCAATATCACTCATTGACTCTACAATCAAGATCCTTGGAAGGGTGATACTTGGCAGACTGACCACATGGTCAGCTGAATCTAACACGATTGATCAATGCCTTAATTTGCATTTGTTAATTGGGAAGTATACTATCGCCAGGAAGGGAACACTCTACCTGGCGTTTATGGACGTTTCCTCTGCATTTGACCGAGTAAATAGGTCAAAACTCTGGTCAATACTCCTCGACTTAGGCACTGATAAAAACATCGTCTATTTTCTTGCTGACCTACACAGAGACCTGACTGCCACAGTAAGGTATGACCAAAAGGGAAACCGCACTCAGAGTATTTGCATCGCAAATGGTGTGAAGCAGGGGTGCATTTTGGCCCCTTTGCTTTTTTCCCTATACATCAACAACCTTGAGCAAGTTTTAGGGCAAGCCTGTAAAGACATTCCGCGAGTGGGTGCGCGATTGATCCCGGCTCTCCTCTATGCAGATGACGCTGCTTTATTATCCAGAACTGCGGTTGGCCTACAACTTCTTTTAAATTCTTTCGCCACCTTCATGAAATCCCTAGACCTGAGTGTAAATTTCACCAAATCACACATAATGATAACTGGCATTAAGCCCAAAAAGGTCAAAACACTTCATTGTGAGGGGAACGTGATTAGTAGGGTTACAACCTTTCCCCATTTGGGTGTCTTATTCGATGAACGTGGCACTTGGTCACCGCAACTACACGCTAAGAGGAATGTTCTGGCTCGATCCACATCTGCAGTACTTGCCTTTGCACGCAAATTAGGGGCAAAACCTATACAAGCCCTCTTAAAAATATATGGTGCAAAATGCATCTCCATTGCGACTTATGGCTCGGATATCTGGGGCTTTCTCAAGGCAAGCGAAATCCAAGTGGTGGAGAACAAATTCTTAAGGAACCTGTTAGCGGTGCCACACTCTTCACCTACTTACATAATCCATCAAGAGCTAGGAATTGGTTTCGTTGAGGACCAAATTGCTTTAGCACCTCTCCTGAAATGGATTACAATCTGGTTAAACCCTGAACTAGACTTCAACCGGGAGATACTAAATGACTGTCTGGCTTTAGACCATGCTAGCCATATCCCCTGGTTGTGTCATGTTAAAGGTTTGCTGATGAAGCTGGGTAGGCCAGAGTTATTTAACTCACCAGCCACAATAGTTAAGGGTGATTTGCAGTGGGTTAAACGCTCCTATTTTCGTATGGTCTCTATGGAGAGAGAAGAAAGGGAGCTGATAAAAGTAACTGTCCGTGACCATCAATTATTAAAAACGTCCCGGGCAGTGGAACCATACTTGACAGTGGTATCTAATCCTAACCACCGTTTCCTCCTAACAAGATTTAGGTTTAATCAGTTACATTTTCTTTTTATTAAACCCCGGGGATGGAGAAAGGTGGAGTATTTAGGTGTATGTTCTTGTGATTATTTCTCTGTGCCGGACACAATACATTTTATATCCTTCTGTGAACATCTGTTGCACATTCGGAAGCGCTATATTCTTCCAATTTTAAAAGATAAAGGTTTTTCACAGGTTAGACCGTCAATCATGCATTTACAGCTGCTGTCTAATGTTGTGGAGATGATTAGCATAGCTGGTTTTCTTATTGCTGCAATAAAGATCATAAAGAATAAATGATTATAACTGTGTAGATTATGAACTTGAGGGATATAATGTGATTGACTGCATGTTTCATTTTAAACTATTTGGTTTTTAGGATTGTAGGGCCTTCTCTATATATTATATCTTGGATTGTTGATCTGTGATGACCCTACCTTGCTGCTAATTGATTCTTTTAACTTTTTCTTTTTCTTTTTAATTCCATGTATAGCATGCTTTTATGGTTTTTATTAACCGAATACAGTATTTTGACTGACTGAGTACGGGATTTGTGCCAGCAAGAGAATCCGCTTTACTTGAATAAATTCACGTTGCGCCGCTTGCACCACCGGGGTGAAATCTGGATAGAAGGAGATGGCATTCCCTTTGTGTGTAATCTTGCCTTTCTCCCTTGCCTTCCCGAGGATAAGGTCCCTGTTCTGACAATTTAGGAGCTTTGCTATGATGGGTCTGGGCGGGGCACCAAAAGGCGGCCTCTGGCCCAGCGACCTGTGGGCTCTTTCCACCACAAAGACTGGGGAGAGGTGAGGATCGAACAGTTCGTGCAGCAGCTCCGTTACGTAGGTCTCCATTTTAGAGATGGCCGTCGTCTCCGGAATCCCCGTGATGTGAAGGTTGCTGCGTCGCGACCTCGCTTCTAAATCCTCGTTTTTAGCTCTGATGACCCCCAGAAGTTTATCCATGTGGAGTAGCTGTTCCTTCGTCTCAACTTGGAATTCGTGATACTCCGTGTGTCGGTTTTCCAGGGCATCCAGGCGAGTCTCGTGCATCGACACCTGCGACCTGACTGAATCCAATTGCGCAGTTAAATTGTCTAGCTTGGTATCTATGGTACGAAGGCTGGATCTCATCTCTAACATGAGTGATCTCAGGTCTCCCCCATGGTCTTCCGTATGAGAGTCATGAGGATCCACAGCCTTTGAGTCATGTTCCAAGTCGGTATGGCGGGAGGTGCGCTTATTGTCAAAGTTAAATTTCGGTTGTTTGGTGTCGTGTTTGCCCATGATTGTATCGGTGCTGCGGATTGAGCCAGGAGGTCCAAACCAGAATCAACCTGTTGACGCAACAGGCAAACGCCCGTCCCCTGTGTCGCAGTAGCGCGATGGTACACCCAAGACGCTACAGCAATGTCTGAAATTACTGCAGCTTGCTCTATGCACCGCTAGGTCTCCAAAGCCGCCCAAGGCACATCCCCCGCCCCACCTAAAGGATCAAGCAGCCCAGAACAGCAAAGGTAGTCAGCCAGGTTTCCACAGCAATGTCTCACAGCCCCAGCGGGGCAGCATCACTCCTAAAACTTTGCAATGTCCACCAGGTCTACAAGCTCTTCACATGTGACATTGGTAAGTCCAGCAACTGCAGTGAGCACCCCATCAACACAGCAAGCATCGCCCACAGTTCCTCCTGAGCGCTCCCCTGCGCCACACGGACCCAGTTCATTAGACGCAGCCTTTTTTTTAGATAATTTTGCCCCTACAAAGCCCACGTCAGGAAACCAGCACAGTGCCACCACATACAAGGCCAGTGAGCACCCCCAACCACTTCCTCTGGAGCGGAACGGTACAGGCACTAGTAACAACAAGGGCCCCGCCTCGTCTTCATAGAGTTCCTCAGGGCCAGTGAAGCAGCTCACAAAATGGTGGCCTAAGGGTACTCACAGTGTTCAGATGCGTACCCTACACAGCGCGGGGGCACATCAGCAGCTCACGATCTTTCTTGCCCCCCCCGCTGACCCCCCCTGCTGCCTCCGCCGCACAGGAGCGACCGCTACAGCGACGCCTCCACCAAGGCCGGAACGGCCCCGAGCAGCGCAAAGGCCGCCAGCAGTCGCGGGCGCCACCGACAGCACACCCGGGGTCCGCACGTCCCAGAGCTCCGAAGGGACGCCACCGGCCGATCCTCCCAGCCGCCGCACAGTCAGGCGAACTCCCAATGGAGCTTCTCCTCCCGCGCTGATGTCAAAGTCCGCCAACTATCCGCATCATCTCCTGGAGGCAGCGGGAGCCCAGCACTCCGGCACCAGGCCCTCGCCGCGTCAGCGACCGCGGGCTCGATTACAGCTCCGCCCGCCCAGTGACGCCAGAACGCGGCCAGGCCACAACCCGGTGTACGTCTCGGCTCAGGCATGACGGCGGTGCACCGAGAATGCAACGATGGGGACCCAGCACCACCAGCTCAGGGTTCAACAGGTTCCGGCAGTCGAAGACCCACTCGAAGTGCAGGATTACTTAAGGATTTTCTCCCGGCCGGCGGAGCGCGCTCAGAAAGCGGCCATTCCACTGCGCAGCCGGCCACGCCCCCCCCCCCCCCCCCCGTAGTATGGGTTTTTAGGCCTCAGGGATGGGTGGTATAGAGTTTTACACCTCAGGGATGGGTTGTGAGTTTTTAGGCCTCATGAAAGTGTTCAGTAGAGGGGTAGTATGAAGTTTTTAGGTCTCAGGGATGGGTTGGGTCCAGGGGTAGTATAGTGATTCTAGACCTCAGGGATGGGTTCTGTACATTGTTAGAATATAGTTTTTAGGCCTTTGGGATGGGTTGTGTACAGGGTAGTATGATGTTTCTAAGACTCAGGGATGGGTTCTGTACAGGGGCAGTATAGAGTTTGTATGCCTCAGGGATGGGTTCTGTACAGGGGTAGTATAGAATTTGTAGGCCTCAGGGATGTGCTGTGGCCAGGGGTAGTAGATGTGTTTTCAGACCTCAGGGATAGGTTCTGTACAGGGGTAGTATGGAGATGTTAGGTCTCAGGAATGGGTTCTGTACAGGGGTAGTATGGTGTTTTTTTTAGGCCTCTGGGATGGGTTGTGTACAGGGGTAGTAGATGTGTTTTCAGACCTCAGGGATAGGTTCAGTACAGGGGTAGTATGGAGATGTTAGGTCTCAGGAATGGGTTCTGTACAGGGGTAGTATGGTGTTTTTTTAGGTCTCTGGGATGGGTTGTGTACAGGGGTAGTATATGTGTTTTCAGACCTCAGGGATAGGTTGTGTACAGGGGTAGTAGAGAATTGTTCAGGCCTGAGAGATGGGTTGCATCCAGAAGTATAGCACTTTTAGCATCTGGGTTGGGATACGTACTGGGGTACTATAGAGTTTTTACGCTTCAGGGATGGGTTGTGTACAGGGGTAGTATAGAGTTTCTAGGCTTCAGGTATGCATTCTTTACAAGAGAAGTATGGAGTTTTTAGACCTCAGTGATGAGTTCTGTACAGGGGTAGTATGGTGTTTTTAGGTCTCTGGGATGGGTTGTGTACAGGGGTAGTATAGAGTTTTAGGCCTGAGGGACGGCTTGTATACAGGGGTTGTAGAGAGTTTTTAAGCCTCAGGGATAGATTGTGTCCAGGGGTACTATAGACTTTTTAGGCCTCAGATATGGGTTCTGTACAAGGGTAGTATGGAGTTTTTTAGGCCTCTGGGATGGTTTGTGTACAGGGGTAGTAGATATGTTTTCAGACCTCCGGGATAGGTTCTGTACAGGGGTAGTATGGAGATGTTAGGTCTCAGGAATGGATTCTGTACAAGGGTAGTATGGAGTTTTTTAGGCCTCAGCGATGGTTTCTACACAGGAGTGTATGGAGATGTTAGGCCTCTGGGATGGGTTGTGTACAGAGGTAGGAGATTTTAGGCACCAGAGATGCGTTGTGTGCGGGGGTACTATCAAGTTTTTAGGCCCCAGGGATGGGTTATGGCCAGGGCAGGCCTGGAAAAATCATTAAAATGTTACTAGACCAAAAGGTCCAGTATCCTGAATAATGTACTTGACCTAACTGTATGCATTTAACATATAAACGGGTCCTATGATGTCTTCCCAGGCCAATATATTTTTTTGCAGAGTCACCTTTTCCTTCATTATCACATAAGGATATATCAACAGCATTGACTTTGCTAGCAACAAAGTACAGCCTGTGTGTGGGCGGAGCCGGCCGGACAACACACTGTAAAATCGCATATCGAGTCCTGCAGCGCAGTAGAGTTGAGCGGCAACGGGGCCTTGACTTTGCCAGCAACAAAGTCCCTGGGGTCGGACTTCGTCCCCCAGAGTACAGCCTGTGTGTGAGTGGGGCCGGCCAGACGATGCGCTGTAAAATGCGCACATCGAGTCTGGCAGCGTGGGTCGCGCCCGGGCATGCCCCAGGTGAAGACCAAACCAAGAGCAGGCCCACCTACACCCGTCCACCCCCGACTGCGGCTGGACCAAGTCTCCTGGTTTTGGTTTTTTGGACCCTGAAGGCAGTTGTGGGATATTTGCTTGGCAGGCCACTATTTGCACCGACTACTAAGTGTCACAGTAAGTGGATTACTTTGGATTACTTTGCTTAACGAGATACTCCACTTTCCCACTGGTGCTCTGACACAGCCAGTAGCAAATATGGGCAAACTTAAGGTTGGAGGTGCGAAGACACTTATAGAGCCAAGTACCATACCTAAGCGCACTTAGTACACGCCGTGGGAGATATATCCAAAGAAATAGATCTAGCAGAGCGGCATTGCTCTCCGAGTATGTCTGGGCCAAATGGGACAGATGAATATGTGAGTATCACAAAGAAGAGACAAGGGAATAAGGGATGTGCTGTGGCCAGGGGTAGTAGATGTGTTTTCAGACCTCAGGGATAGGTTCTGTACAGGGGTAGTATGGAGATGTTAGGTCTCAGGAATGGGTTCTGTACAGGGGTAGTATGGTGTTTTTTTTAGGCCTCTGGGATGGGTTGTGTACAGGGGTAGTAGATGTGTTTTCAGACCTCAGGGATAGGTTCAGTACAGGGGTAGTATGGAGATGTTAGGTCTCAGGAATGGGTTCTGTACAGGGGTAGTATGGTGTTTTTTTAGGTCTCTGGGATGGGTTGTGTACAGGGGTAGTATATGTGTTTTCAGACCTCAGGGATAGGTTGTGTACAGGGGTAGTAGAGAATTGTTCAGGCCTGAGAGATGGGTTGCATCCAGAAGTATAGCACTTTTAGCATCTGGGTTGGGATACGTACTGGGGTACTATAGAGTTTTTACGCTTCAGGGATGGGTTGTGTACAGGGGTAGTATAGAGTTTCTAGGCTTCAGGTATGCATTCTTTACAAGAGTAGTATGGAGTTTTTAGACCTCAGTGATGAGTTCTGTACAGGGGTAGTATGGTGTTTTTAGGTCTCTGGGATGGGTTGTGTACAGGGGTAGTATAGAGTTTTAGGCCTGAGGGACGGCTTGTATACAGGAGTTGTAGAGAGTTTTTAAGCCTCAGGGATAGATTGTGTCCAGGGGTACTATAGACTTTTTAGGCCTCAGATATGGGTTCTGTACAAGGGTAGTATGGAGTTTTTTAGGCCTCTGGGATGGTTTGTGTACAGGGGTAGTAGATATGTTTTCAGACCTCCGGGATAGGTTCTGTACAGGGGTAGTATGGAGATGTTAGGTCTCAGGAATGGATTCTGTACAAGGGTAGTATGGAGTTTTTTAGGCCTCAGCGATGGTTTCTACACAGGAGTGTATGGAGATGTTAGGCCTCTGGGATGGGTTGTGTACAGAGGTAGGAGATTTTAGGCACCAGAGATGCGTTGTGTGCGGGGGTACTATCAAGTTTTTAGGCCCCAGGGATGGGTTATGGCCAGGGCAGGCCTGGAAAAATCATTAAAATGTTACTAGACCAAAAGGTCCAGTATCCTGAATAATGTACTTGACCTAACTGTATGCATTTAACATATAAACGGGTCCTATGATGTCTTCCCAGGCCAATATATTTTTTTGCAGAGTCACCTTTTCCTTCATTATCACATAAGGATATATCAACAGCATTGACTTTGCTAGCAACAAAGTACAGCCTGTGTGTGGGCGGAGCCGGCCGGACAACACACTGTAAAATCGCATATCGAGTCCTGCAGCGCAGTAGAGTTGAGCGGCAACGGGGCCTTGACTTTGCCAGCAACAAAGTCCCTGGGGTCGGACTTCGTCCCCCAGAGTACAGCCTGTGTGTGAGTGGGGCCGGCCAGACGATGCACTGTAAAATGCGCACATCGAGTCTGGCAGCGTGGGTCGCGCCCGGGCATGCCCCAGGTGAAGACCAAACCAAGAGCAGGCCCACCTACACCCGTCCACCCCCGACTGCGGCTGGACCAAGTCTCCTGGTTTTGGTTTTTTGGACCCTGAAGGCAGTTGTGGGATATTTGCTTGGCAGGCCACTATTTGCACCGACTACTAAGTGTCACAGTAAGTGGATTACTTTGGATTACTTTGCTTAACGAGATACTCCACTTTCCCACTGGTGCTCTGACACAGCCAGTAGCAAATATGGGCAAACTTAAGGTTGGAGGTGCGAAGACACTTATAGAGCCAAGTACCATACCTAAGCGCACTTAGTACACGCCGTGGGAGATATATCCAAAGAAATAGATCTAGCAGAGCGGCATTGCTCTCCGAGTACGTCTGGGCCAAATGGGACAGATGAATATGTGAGTATCACAAAGAAGAGACAAGGGAATAAGGGATGTGCTGTGGCCAGGGGTAGTAGATGTGTTTTCAGACCTCAGGGATAGGTTCTGTACAGGGGTAGTATGGAGATGTTAGGTCTCAGGAATGGGTTCTGTACAGGGGTAGTATGGTGTTTTTTTTAGGCCTCTGGGATGGGTTGTGTACAGGGGTAGTAGATGTGTTTTCAGACCTCAGGGATAGGTTCAGTACAGGGGTAGTATGGAGATGTTAGGTCTCAGGAATGGGTTCTGTACAGGGGTAGTATGGTGTTTTTTTAGGTCTCTGGGATGGGTTGTGTACAGGGGTAGTATATGTGTTTTCAGACCTCAGGGATAGGTTGTGTACAGGGGTAGTAGAGAATTGTTCAGGCCTGAGAGATGGGTTGCATCCAGAAGTATAGCACTTTTAGCATCTGGGTTGGGATACGTACTGGGGTACTATAGAGTTTTTACGCTTCAGGGATGGGTTGTGTACAGGGGTAGTATAGAGTTTCTAGGCTTCAGGTATGCATTCTTTACAAGAGTAGTATGGAGTTTTTAGACCTCAGTGATGAGTTCTGTACAGGGGTAGTATGGTGTTTTTAGGTCTCTGGGATGGGTTGTGTACAGGGGTAGTATAGAGTTTTAGGCCTGAGGGACGGCTTGTATACAGGAGTTGTAGAGAGTTTTTAAGCCTCAGGGATAGATTGTGTCCAGGGGTACTATAGACTTTTTAGGCCTCAGATATGGGTTCTGTACAAGGGTAGTATGGAGTTTTTTAGGCCTCTGGGATGGTTTGTGTACAGGGGTAGTAGATATGTTTTCAGACCTCCGGGATAGGTTCTGTACAGGGGTAGTATGGAGATGTTAGGTCTCAGGAATGGATTCTGTACAAGGGTAGTATGGAGTTTTTTAGGCCTCAGCGATGGTTTCTACACAGGAGTGTATGGAGATGTTAGGCCTCTGGGATGGGTTGTGTACAGAGGTAGGAGATTTTAGGCACCAGAGATGCGTTGTGTGCGGGGGTACTATCAAGTTTTTAGGCCCCAGGGATGGGTTATGGCCAGGGCAGGCCTGGAAAAATCATTAAAATGTTACTAGACCAAAAGGTCCAGTATCCTGAATAATGTACTTGACCTAACTGTATGCATTTAACATATAAACGGGTCCTATGATGTCTTCCCAGGCCAATATATTTTTTTGCAGAGTCACCTTTTCCTTCATTATCACATAAGGATATATCAACAGCATTGACTTTGCTAGCAACAAAGTACAGCCTGTGTGTGGGCGGAGCCGGCCGGACAACACACTGTAAAATCGCATATCGAGTCCTGCAGCGCAGTAGAGTTGAGCGGCAACGGGGCCTTGACTTTGCCAGCAACAAAGTCCCTGGGGTCGGACTTCGTCCCCCAGAGTACAGCCTGTGTGTGAGTGGGGCCGGCCAGACGATGCGCTGTAAAATGCGCACATCGAGTCTGGCAGCGTGGGTCGCGCCCGGGCATGCCCCAGGTGAAGACCAAACCAAGAGCAGGCCCACCTACACCCGTCCACCCCCGACTGCGGCTGGACCAAGTCTCCTGGTTTTGGTTTTTTGGACCCTGAAGGCAGTTGTGGGATATTTGCTTGGCAGGCCACTATTTGCACCGACTACTAAGTGTCACAGTAAGTGGATTACTTTGGATTACTTTGCTTAACGAGATACTCCACTTTCCCACTGGTGCTCTGACACAGCCAGTAGCAAATATGGGCAAACTTAAGGTTGGAGGTGCGAAGACACTTATAGAGCCAAGTACCATACCTAAGCGCACTTAGTACACGCCGTGGGAGATATATCCAAAGAAATAGATCTAGCAGAGCGGCATTGCTCTCCGAGTACGTCTGGGCCAAATGGGACAGATGAATATGTGAGTATCACAAAGAAGAGACAAGGGAATAAGCCTTCTCTGACTCCCCTACCGTCACAGAAATCTCACTACACAGAGAAGTACTAAAATAGGCAAGACTACTTGACCCAAAAGCACAGAAAAGAGATACTCAACTTCTCAGGACCACCTAAATGTAAATACTACAAATAGATTAAACAAGGACAAAAAAAAGGGGGAGACAATAAATGTCTTAATACTGCCCTCACACACTTTGCAGTGTCCTGCTTCGACATAGGGCCGCATCTGACATCGAGGTGCTGACCAACACACTGGATGGAGCGCACATTTTTGTATGTATGAAGACTAGTGGTGAGGGTAAAGAAAGTGTAAAGGAACAAAAATCACAAAGAAGGACACAAAGTATAAAGGAAAGAATATTCCCTCAAGAAGGGACCAAATAGTGCAGACACATAAAGTTAAAACTACCTAAGGGGGAACAATCATCTCTCTTTATTCCTGTAACCCCTTGGTAGGATTAAAACTTGAAAATTGGGATATTCAGGGGAGGTAAAAACCCCATTTCCCTGCTGCAGATACCAACATGTTTCTGCCAATTGTACGCGCCCAACTGGGTCGCTCTGGCATTCATCAGGGTGTTGGTCCCTAGTTATCTGGTCTTCACCCCTATTCAGGTGTTTACATTATTAGATCACGATGGACAATATCCAATTTTCATATTCTCTGGGAATTTCCGAGAGGGATCCTTTTTCTGTAAAAAAAGGTAGAATATATGATTGTAGTTCTACCCATCCGTTCTTTATTCCTCTCCTAATATCTTAGTTTGTTGCCCTCTATACCTCTGCAACAAATGAATATGCAGTGATTCCATGCAACCAAGCCAACCTTCATAACTTAATAGTACTGTCCACACCATGTGCTCACGCCACTTACACCCTCACACACCAGTGGGGATCCAGAAGAGACTGAATCTCTTCTATGAAGGTTGGCTTGGTTGCATGGAAACACTGCATAGTCCTTTGTTGCAGAGGTATAGAGGGCAACAAACTAAGATATTATGAGAGGAATAAAGAACGGCCTATAAACAATTAATACCTGTGGATTCTTCCATAGATGTGTGTGATTCTGAAAGTACAGTTCAGGATACAACAGCACTGGCTCACTGGGAGGAGCCGGGGGTGGCAGGGAGGGGGCATCGAAGCCTGTTCGAAGACGTTTGCAATACTAGGGAATCTGCAGTGCCTGTGACTGTAATGCAACGGATGCTCATGCAAAGTGCTCAGATACCCTTGGGTCCCTGCTTCTCACTGTCTCTCTCTTCGCCTCTGTGTGTTCTTGCTGCCCTGTCCCCACTACCCGCTGCTGCTGACTTCGGTGCTGCTCTCTCTTGTGTTGCGAAAGGCTCTGTAATTTGAGTGACAGAAGCAAAGTCACTGTTTAGGAAAGTGAGTCAATTACTCATCCAGCTGCAGCGCCCACTGTGGACGATCGTGTAGACCCCTTACTTTTAAAGCAGAACGCAAATCACGGAGAGAACATAGCATTGCGGCAAGAGCTGCTGCCTTTGGAACTGGAGAACAGGGTGGAGAGAACATAGCATTGCGGCAAGAGCTGCTGCCTTTGGAACTGAAGAACAGGGTGGAGAGAACATAGCATTGCGGCAAGAGCTGCCGCCTTTGGAACTGAAGAACAGGGTGGAGAGAACATAGCATTGCGACAAGAGCTGCTGCCTTTGGAACTGGAGAACAGGGTGGAGAGAACATAGCATTGCGGCAAGAGCTGCCGCCTTTGGAACTGAAGAACAGGGTGGAGAGAACATAGCATTGCGGCAAGAGCTGCCGCCTTTGGAACTGAAGAACAGGGTGGAGAGAACATAGCATTGCGGCAAGAGCTGCCGCCTTTGGAACTGAAGAACAGGGTGGAGAGAACATAGCATTGCGACAAGAGCTGCTGCCTTTGGAACTGGAGAACAGGGTGGAGAGAACATAGCATTGCTGCCCTGTTCTCCAGTTCCAAAGGCGGCAGCTCTTGCCGCAATGCTATGTTCTCTCCACCCTGTTCTCCAGTTCCAAAGGCGGCAGCTCTTGCCGCAATGCTATGTTCTCTCCACCCTGTTCTCCAGTTCCAAAGGCGGCAGCTCTTGCCGCAATGCTATGTTCTCTCCGCCCTGTTCTCCAGTTCTAAAGAGTTTTTAGGCCCAAGAGATGGGCGGCGTCCAGGGGTAGTATGGAGATTTTAGGCCTCAGCAATGGGGTCTATACAGGAGTAGCATGGAGATGTTAGGCCTCAGTGTTGGGTTGTGTACAGGGGTAGCATGGAGCTGTTAGGCCTCAGGGATGGGTTGCCTACAGGGGTAGAAAGGAGTTTTTAAGCATCACGGATGGGTTCTATATAGGAGTAGCATGGAGATGTTAGGCATCAGGGTTAGGTTGTGTACAGGGGTAGCACAGAGATTTTAGGCCTAGGGATGGGTTGTGTACAGTGGTAGTATAGAGTTTTTAGGCCCCAGAGATGGACTGTGCCCAGGGGTAGTTTGGAAATTTTAGGCCTCAGGGATGGGTCCTATACAGGAGTAGCATGGAGATGTTAGGCCTCAGGGATGGTTTGTCTGAAGGGGTAGTAAGGAGTTTTTAGGCCTCAGGTTGGGTTGTGCACAGGGGTAGCATGGAGATGTTAGGCCTTCGGGATGGGTTTTGTACAGGGGTAGTAAGGAGTTTTTAGGTCTCATGGATGGGTTCTATACAGGAGTAGCATGGATATGTTAGATCTCAAGGATGGATTGTCTACAGGGTTAGTAAGGAGTTTTTAGGCCTGAGGGATGGGTTCTATACAGGAGTAGCATAAAGATGTTAGGCCTCAGGATTGGGTTATATACAGGGATAGCATGGAGATGTTAGGCCTCAGGATTGGGTTCTATACAGGAGTAGCATGGAGATGTTAGGCCTCAGGTTGGGTTGTGTATAGGGGTTGTAAGGAGTTTTTAGGCCTCAGGGATGGGTTCTATACAGGAGTAGCATGGAGATGTCAGGCCTCAGGGTTGGGTTGTGTACAGGGGTAGCATGGAGATGTTAGGCCTCAGGGATGGGTTGTCTACAGGGGTAGGAAGGAGTTTTTAGGCCTCAGGGATGGGTTCTATACAGGAGTAGCATGGAGATGTTAGGCCTCAGGGTTGGGTTGTGTACAGGGGTAGCATGGAGATGTTAGGCCTCAGGGATGGGTTGTCTACAGGGATAGGAAGGAGTTTTTAGGCCTCAGGGATGGGTTCTATACAGGAGTAGCATGGAGATGTTAGGCCTCAAGGTTGGGTTGTGTACAGGGGGAGCATGGAGATGTTAGGCCTCAGGGATGGGTTGTCTACTGGGGTAGGAAGGAGTTTTTAGGCCTCATGGATGGGTTCTATACAGGAGTAGCATGGAGATGTTAGGCCTCAGGGTTGGGTTGTGTACAGGGGGAGCATGGAGATGTTAGGCCTCAGGGATGGGTTGTCTACAGGGGTAGTAAGGAGTTATTAGGCCTCAGGGATGGGTTCTATACAGGAGTAGCATGGAGATGTTAGGCCTCAGGGATGGGTTGTCTACAGAGGTAGTACGGAGTTTTTAGGCCTCAGAGATGGGTTCTATACCGGAGTAGCATGAATATGTTAGACCTCAGGGATGGGTTGTCTACAGGGGTAGTAAGGAGTTTTTAGGCCTGAGAGATGGGTTCTATACAGGAGTAGCATGGAGATGTTAGGCCTCAGGATTGGGTTCGATACAGGGGTAGCATGGAGATGTTAGGCCTCAGGGATGGGTTGTCTACAGGGGTAGGAAGGAGTTTTGAGGCCTCAGGGATGGGTTCTATACAGGAGTAGCATGGAGATGTTAGGCCTCAGGGTTGGGTTTGTACAGGGGGAGCATGGAGATGTTAGGCCTCAGGGATGGGTTGTCTACAGGGGTAGTAAGGAGTTATTAGGCCTCAGGGATGGGTTCTATACAGGAGTAGCATGGAGAAGTTAGGCCTCAGGGACGGGTTGTCTACAGGGATAGTACGGAGTTTTTAGGCCTCACGGATGGGTTCTATATAGGAGTAGCATGGAGATGTTAGGCCTCAGGGTTGGGTTGGGTACAGGGGTAGCATGGAGGTTTTAGGCCTAGGGATGGGTTCTATACAGGAGTGGCATGGAGATGTTAGGCCTCAGGGACGGGTTGTCTACAGGGATAGTACGGAGTTTTTAGGCCTCAGGGATGGGTTCTATACAGGAGTAGCATGGAGATGTTAGGCCTCAGGGATGGTTTGTCTGAAGGGGTAGTAAGGAGTTTTTAGGCCTCAGGTTGGGTTGTGCGCAGGGGTAGCATGGAGATGTTAGGCCTTCGGGATGGGTTTTGTACAGGGGCAGTAAGGAGTTTTTAGGCCCCAGGGATGGGTTCTATAGAGGAGTAGCATGGAGATGTTATGCCTCAGGGATGGGTTGTCTACAGGGGTAGTAAGGAGTTTTTAGGCCTCAGGGATGGGTTCTATACAGGAGTAGCATGGGGATGTTAGGCCTCAGGGTTGGGTTGTGTACAGGGGCAGCATGGAGATGTTAGGCCTTGGGGGTGGGTTGTCTGTAGGGGTAGTAAGGAGTTTTTAGGCCTCATGGATGGGTTCTATACAGGAGTAGTATGGAGATGTGAGGCCTCAGGTTTGGGTTGTGCACAGGGGTAGCATGGGGATGTTAGGCCTCAGGGATGGGTTTTGTACAGGGGTAGTATAGGGTTTTTATGCCCCAGAGATGGACTGCACCCAGGTGTAGTATGGAGATTTTAGGCCTCAGGGATGGGTTGTACACAGGGGTAGTAAGGAGTTTTTAGGCCTCAGGGATGTGTTATATACAGGAGTAGTATCGAGATGTTAGGCCTCAGGGTTGGGATGTCTACAGGGGTAGTAAGGAGTTTTTAGGCCTCAGGGATGGGTTCTGTATAAGATGGCAAGGCGTTTTCAGGGTTGAGGGATGGTTTGTGTATAGTTTTTTAAGGGAATTTAAATATATAGGTACATATATTTTAAAGTTCATATCTATTATTCATTTTAGAAAAATGCACTATTTTAGAATGTAAAATGATATAATTATGTTAAATTATTTAAATTAAAATCATAGTTGTTAAAGAAAAATTAATTAAAAATACAAATATGTTAGTGTTGATTTATATGTGTATATAAGTGTATATACATATATAGATATATACACACATAAAAAAATTAATTTGCATAATATACATATATAAAACTTAAAATAAGTAATATATATATTAACAAATAATAATACCCCCAAAAAATTACATTATAAGAGGTTAATAATAATAACTAAGGGCTTAAGATATCAAGTCATGTGATGTAATGGCACTCCCAGAGCAAAAAACGCAGGGTAATCCCCCCCCCTGTATTGGTCTGTGATATAAAATATAACATTCCTAAAAAAGCTATTGCCTCCAAGCTCTTGGAGATGGTGAGAACCATTGCCATGACACAAAACTACCTCTCTGGGTCGAGACCACAAAGCATTAAGGGGGCACGCACCACCAAGTGTTTGATGGCGCTCCTTGTCTGCGCAAAGGGAACACCAGACTTCTCACCATTCTCAACCTTTCTGCAGCCCTCCACATCACTGGCTACCAAACCTTACTCAATAGCCTATCCTCTTAATGGTACTATGATGGAATCGTTTGACAGTAGTCCACTATCTACCTCAAAAGCAGAGCTCGGTATCCAAACCTAATATAATCTGCTGGGGAATACCCAATGGTTCCATTCTCTCGTCAGCACTCTGCACCTTTTATGTGAAGCGCTTCAGGATCCTGCTGGCGGGCCGGAGCATCAATATCCACCAATAAGCAGGTGTCACCCAACTGCATCGGCGAATCGCATCGAGCCATGACATCCGTCATGTTAAAGGACTGCCTTGTTGCAGTCGAAGCTCTGATATCCAAATTCTTCCTCAAGCCTTACCTCAAAAGGTCAGATTTCTTTTCTCATCATCAACGATAGCAAAGTACAAATAATACATGGGCGGCTTTCAACACTGGATGGCGTGACAGCTGAGCAGTCTCTGGGCCTCCACACGGACACAAACCTCTGATTCAATAACCACACCAAGCACCACATGAAAACCTCCCTGGCACCAACTGGCCTTTGTATTGTGAAGCTCTTCCTTCCATAATATGACTTTAGGACTGCCATGCAGGTGGTGGTCCTATCTCAGTTCGAGGTTGGCAATACCACGGAGACCAACCGGGCACCACTGAAAAGTGATCTTCATGCTACTTTCCCCTCATTCAATGTCTTCACAAATATGACTGCATTTCCAGAGACTCTGAAAGCTTTTCTGACTCCTTCTGCAAGCAAGATCACATGTGAACTAGAATACCTCTTCTACAACGCTGTCACCGACAACAATCAGACATGCTTTGCGATTAAAATCAAGATCTGTGGTAGGACAGGGACAATACGCAGCGGTAGCAGACCAGAATAGAAATGATGAACTACAAGATGGAAAAAATGCGACAACAACCCCTTTTCCTGCCATGTGCTCGTCCATGATATGGAAGAAGATCACAGTTTAAACCCAAAGACCGCCCAACTTCTACGGTTTTGAAAAGAGCTTAAGACTCATCTCTTCAAGCAAAACACCGTCCCTTTCTAACCCTCTCTCCTGCTGTCTCTGAAGAGCAGCCTCCCCTCCTGTCTGCGCCCCTTGAGGCTCAGCGAGTAATGCCTTTCCCTGTCTGCATCACGCTGGGCACGTCTGGCTAGATTCTCATTTTAAGGCAATACATGCATAAAGGCATACATACATGCCATGAAAAAAGAGATGTCATCGTGTGACAATGGAGGACTTAGCGTGGCTGCAGCAGAGAGAGCAATTAGTGAGAGGGTTACTGTTGATTTTGTCTATGAAGAGTTGGCTGACGCTTTGAAAGAAGGAGCCGTGAACCTCTGGGGGTAACCTTATGATGGAGGGGGTGCAGGAGATGGGAAGAGGGTGACTGGAAGCTACCTGAATGCACAGGAGCGAAGCAACAGGATGCACATTGCAGACATGGAGAGGACTTGCGCCTTGTCCTGTAAAACAGATGTGTGCTGTGCAAGGGGGATAGGAGAGACATGCTGCACAGGGTGAGGTTCATACTAGTTGTGGAGACAGATTTGCTCTGTGGGTGGGCAGATGGACAGCGGACACAGGAGTGGACACAGGAGGGTGCACGGAATCAAAGACACTCATACGGTGTCACAGAAACGTGCCAGGCCAGTCATGCAATCAACACAAGCGCATTCTTCCAAAGCTGCTGGATATACTGGTGCCATAATCCATATGTTCAGAATACCGTCTACTTCTGAAAGTTTTCAAGACATCACTTCTGTAGTTTGTACTCACTCTGAGAAGGGGCAATATCTGCTCTTTTCTCCAAATGCTGAATGTCCATGGAGCACACATTTTTCTTTTGTTTTGGTCTTAATGAAAAGATAGAGGTAGCAATGAGAGGACCTAATGTGAAAGAAAACCATCATTGATACAAATTATTGCACAATCACAATATTTATTATTCTCAAGCATAAAATGTGAAATTTGACAACTAAACGTTGAAGTCACAGGCTATGACTCCAAGGGCCGAAGGGGTGGATTTCACCCAGTAAGTTTTGGTAGGCTTAACCCTAAATTCACCACTGTATAGTTGTGGAAGAGTAGCACAGCTCTTAAAACCTCAGAACTCTGAACCCTGTGCATGCAGGGTTGTGTGCAGAGATCAGCATTCACTGGCCCACTTGAAATCAGAGTGTACCCAACCGCACACTTGGAATATGATGTGTGGGGTTTGCAAAGGTAAGGACAAGCAATTCGATCTCGTGTGTCATCACCTTGGCTACATTAAACGAACAGCTTACCTGTTCCATTCATCTTCGCAGTACTTTTATAACCTTACTTCAGTGTTTTGTAGGAGGATTAACCTTAATTAAGAAGCCTTCTGAAACCTGGACCCGCGTGCACGGGGAATACATAAACCACAAGTCTCCACTGAACAACCCAACCCTCACTCTGAAGAGTGGAACAATAGACAGGGGTTGGTGGGCAACAACTGTAAATATTACACAACCCTCGCTGATTGGCTAGTGGTAGTACTGAGTTTGTCACACTAAGAGAGAGTTGCAGAATTAGTTGTCATCACACCCTCCGTCATCCTGTCCTCCATTATTAACATTTAAAATACACCACTTCAGAGCTAAAGTTAGTTCCACTCATACAACTCTTGTCATACAGGTGCCTAGCTACATCAAAAACTGTCTGAAGACTTTTATGCCTGATCGCTGTCGTCGCTCATCAGGGACTCACCTGCTGGCCTGTCTGCGCTTCGGCAGAACCACCTTTGGGGGACGTGCCTTCTCGGTTGTGGTTCACCAGATCTGGAATAAATTACCAGAAAGTCTGCGCGGGGAGACGGCTTTCCTTCCATTTAGGAAGAAACTTACCACCATCCTGTTCACCTAAGCGTTTGGATAAGTTCACCCCAATTCTGCCCTATCTGCAAGTTATATGGCATCCCTGGGTTCATGGTAATAGCGCTTAGAGACCGTTGGTGATTTGGCGCTTTACAAATATAATTTAACATAACATAACATTATAGCTTCCTAGTATTGTTTGACTCTTTGGCACTCCCACAGGATTTGGAAGAATGACCCCTCATCTCCGCATTCTCTATAACAGAGAGTATCTGGTTTTCTACCCATTTTTTCAAGCGTGTTGCAAGAAATATATGCTCCGTAAAGAAGTTTTAATTGAATCAATCTGAATCGGGCCCGAATGGCCTCTTCCTTGGGGGATGCCAGGGCTCCCGGCCAGTCCTCCTCTTGTGGGTATATAATATCTGGTCCCCATCGGGCCCTTAGGCATACCAAAGTATCAGGCATGTTGTTTATAAGTTTCTGATATGTCATGGATATCACTTTTCGGATGAGGTGCTCCTCTGGGAGACGACACTCCAGCAGCGAGGAGTCGGGTATTGACTTTCGCGATGGGAACCACTGATCTTATGGCGTGACTGATCTGCAAGTATCGAAAAAACTCATTGGGGTCTAAATCTTTTGATTGTTGCTAAAACGACTTCTTGGGGGTGCCTGTGTGTAGCATATACAGAAATCTCGGTAGCGCCATCATTTTTAATAGCGCTGCCCTTCCCAGTAGCGACAGCGGGAGAGCCCGCCAGTGTTGGACGTCATTTTGAAGTCGAGTCAGAAGGCCCATCAAATTCTCATAGTAGCTACCGGCTCTAGCATCAATGCAAATATTAGTGGAGACAAGGTGCAACCCTGTCTCGTGCCCCTACGCATGGAGAACCATTACAAGGTTCTCCCACTGACCACTACCTGAGCTCAAGGCTTTTCATAAAGCAGCTTTATCCAGGACAAAAACAGCGGTCCGAACTCCATACGGCTCAAGACCGCAAACATGTATGGCCACTCGATGGTGTCAAAAGCCATCCTTGCATCGAGGGAAAGGATTGCTGCATCTTCCTGGGCCCTCCCTAAAACTCCACATAGGCGTCTGAGATTTAGTGCAGTGGAACGCCCGGACATAAAGCCCAACTGGTCTGGGTGGAACAGGGTTGACAAAAGTGGCAACAACCTCATAGCTAGTAATTTGGCTGAGATCTTAACCTCTGCATTAAGGAGCAAAATTGGTCGATATGAGGAGCAGTTATCTTTGGGTTTTCCTGCTTTTTGAATTACCACCACCATTCCCAACCGCTGGTCCGTAGGAATGCAACACTTTGTTCTACTCTCCTCGAGCATAGATAGAAAATGTGGCATTGTTTAGGAAGCCGTGAGCTTATAGAGTTCTATAGGGATCCCATTTGGACCCCCCGAGTTAAGGGCCCTGAGCGCTTGTGTCACTTCTTCCTCTGTGATGTCAGCCTCTAAAAAAGTTATTTTTCCCCTGCCGGCACTACTGGGAAAGGAATATCCACTAAGCATTTCAGGGCATTTTGAGTCATTGCCTTCGAACTTGAAGTGTGGATCTTTCAATAATAGTCTGCGAAAGGCTCTGCAATCTCCAGTGGGTCTTGCACAACTTCCCCCATCTCTAGTGTAATTTGCGACACCCACCGGTTTCTGCACTCCTCTGGTCAAGCCACGCCAATAGTTTTCCAGTTTTATCTCCCACTTCATAGACACGGTATTGCGTCGCTGTGATTTTGTTTCTGGACTCCTCCAGTACCCAATCTGAGTCGTCCTGCTGTTTTATTGCCAATCTATGTTGTAAATTATCCTCTCCACCATTTACTATTTGGCGTTCAAGGTCTAGGATCTCTTGTTTGATTTCTGCCACCTTCGCTCTCTTCTCTCGTTTATGCCCCACTATCAACGATAAAGCCTGCCCCTAGATCACTGTCTTTTATGCTTCCTAAAGTATCTGGGCTGAGTCAACTGAGTGAACGTTTTCTTGGAAGTAGTATTTGGTGGCTGCCGTAATTCCCTTTCTGATTGCAGGTATTTTCAGATACCAGGGGTTAATTGGAATTGAGCCCTGATCACATGTGGTACCAACCCTATACTTTATCCAAAGAGAGGAGTGATCAGAAATTCCCCCGCCATGCGTACGACGTCAGATAAATGTGCGAGATGCGGACCTGAGGTAATCAAGTAGTCGATACGTGATCGGCTCTCATGAGCTCCGGAATAGAAAGTATATTCCCGCTTGTTTGGATTCAGCGTACTCCAAACATCAAGGAGGCCCAAAGCCTCGAGGAACCTCGCTAACTGTGTTGGCTTGGATGTTGGAACCCTTCCGGGCCAACAGTCCAAGCTTTTACATCCTATCATATTAAAATCCCCCCCCCATGAAGAGTCTACCGGTGGGAAGCGTTAACATCAATGCCCCTAGATCTTCCAATGTTGATTCTTTCAGCGTTGGGGGGACATATATTGAGAGTATATTTATCACCTCTCCGGCCCATGATCCAGATAAGACTGCATATCTCCCTAATCTATCAGTCCAAGTCTTGTCAATTATCAAGGGAGGTTCTTCTTTAAAAGGATTCCTGTACCCTTGGATCCCGATGTATATACTGTATGTATTTTCATTTTGTATCCCCCCCAATTGAGTGCTCGACAAGTGTTCCCATTAGATGAGTCTCTTGCAATAGCACTACATCAGGTGAGTACCTCTTAATATATTGCACAACTATCCCACTTTTTATCTTATTGCCCAACCCGTTCACATTCCAAGTCATCACTTTCAATTCCGCCGGTGCCTTCCATACCATCTCTTTGTTTGTAGTATTATTATTATGGAGCTACATTGTGTCCCCGTTGGAATTTGCCCTCACTGATCTCCATGGAGATATGTATTCCTGGCACTGTATTTAAATCCTGCACATTAGTATGTTCTGCTTGCCCTACCCAATGCGTGAAAAACCATAGCTAACAAGCTATACTGTGAAATTCTTCCTCCCCCTCTCCCCAATGGGCCCGCTTCACGGAGAAAAATTCTAAGAGTCCTCTTGGCTGGAGCCGCTGTATTATCAAATCTTCTACAAACATTCCCGGTTCTTGCCCTTCTGTTTGTTCTGGTATCCAGAGAATATGTTCGTTTTTGCGCCTTGACCTTCCTTCCTGGTCTTTAATTCGGGCTTCCAAGGCAGCTTGAAGCACTTGTACTTCTTTCATTTGGTCCTTCAGAGTTGTCGTGTCGTGGACCAAGGTTTTGGTGGTACCTTCTACCTCCTGGACCCTTGCCCCCATGTTGCGTAAATCTGCACGGATCAACAACACTTCTGTCAATACTACGTCGAGCCTGGTCTCCGATAAAGTTTGTACTCCTTGTATCACGGCCATCAGGTCATTTAGGGAGCAAGAGGATCCTCCGGAGGCCTCCTCCCATTCCAAGGATGAATGTTCTTGTAGGGGCCACTGGGCCTCTGCGCCTTTCTGGAGCGCAAACTTATCAAGTTTTGTTTTGTGTGAGGTCTTCATATTTCTTCCCCCTGTCATGGTATCAGGTAACCACTTTTGGGTGGATTGCTCCGTTTCTTGCAACTCATGAGGGAACCGCTGCCGCCAGCCATGGGTCTTCAGCGCACCCTGCGTCCTGTCAGTTTATCTCTGTCGCTTTCCACACTATCCTCCACCCTCAATGTGGCCCCACTTCAGCTTTTTATGTCCCCCTTTGATGTCTTTTCGGCTTGTTTGTGCCCCTAGTGCTTGCGGAGCATATCCGGCGCCGTGGCGGCTCACAGACACTCCCAGAGGCCTCGCTCGGTGTCACTCAGCACCTGACTTCCGCCGCTACCGCAGGACCCCTTCACTCTTCCACCTACTCGAGGCTTCACTCGTCCCTGTAGGCGGCACTATCGATGTTCCGCCCAGCTCGATAAATTTTTAGGTCTCGCCTAGCTATTGCGTTTACGCAATCGCTATGCGAGACTCTAGTAAGAGGGGCATTTCAAAGTGCTCCCAAAAGTGGATTGCATGGCGAGCACGCGCACAATCACGTGCATCGTGCCACCATGCAATCCGTTTGGGGAAGCGCTTCAGCCCACTGGCGCGTGCACTTGTAGCCACAGCCTCGGCATCATACTTCAAAGGGTCCGCTCCCCCACCTGGAATGCGCTCCCCCGCCCCCGCCACAGCATGCCGAGAGATTGTTTCCTCATGGTGCCTCTCACAACTGTCCCTCCCCCACCACAGGGCTAGTCTCACGGACGCATTGCCATCCATCGATTTCACTTTCATGCCCGTGCTCTCTTTGCCTTTCAGCACACAGCCCGCCCTCCCCCCTCCGTGTTTTCTTGCAGCTTTGCCCAGATCTGAGTCTCAAACAACCAAAATAATAAGTTTGCCCTGCACGCTTTCTGCGCTTACAAAGTTAACATATGCCGCGCTCATTCTCTTTTCATCCTTCTAAGGTCGATAACATTAGCTCCATGAATTCTGCGTCTAAGGATTTAAATAACCATATGTTTTCTTGCAACTTTAGGCACTTCACACACACAGCCCCACTGCTCACACACACAGGCATCAAGGCAGCAACAGAATGCTCTGAGCCCCACCAGTGTTTGCCACACACACATGCCTCTCGCATCTCGTGTTTTCTTCCAGCTTTGGCCCGTGTTCTCTTTGCCTTTCAGCACTCAGCTTCCCCGTAACCACCATTTAACTAACATCCTGCCACACTCATTCCATTTTCATCCTTGCTTTCACTTTCATGCCCGTGTTCTCTTTGCCTTCCAGCACACAGCTTCTCTGTAGCCACCATTTAACGACCATCCTGCCACACTCATTCCATTTTCATCCTCGCTTTCACTTTCATGCCCGTGTTCTCTTTACCTTTCAGCACACAGCTTCTCCGTAGCCACCATTTAACGACCATCCTGCCGTAAACACCATTTAACTACCATCCTTTTAGTTAAAATAAAAGAATTGCCTCTAAGGGTTTAAGGAACCATAGAAATACAAGGCAGGGCAACATACACTCCGAATGCCACTCAGAGCCACATAATTACATGCCACATAACTACAATGCACTCAATACAACAGACACTCCAAAAACCAATCAGTGCCACATAGTTACACACCACATAATTACACAGCGCTCAATGCCACATACACTTCAAATACCACTCAGCGCCACATAATTACACACCACATAATTACACTACACTCAATGCCACATGCACTCCAAATAACACTTAGTGCCAATTAATTACAATGCAAACAATGCAAGATACACTCAAAATAACACTCAATGCCACATAATTACACGCCACTAAAATCAACATACACTCCACACAAAACCACTCAGTGCCACATAATTATATTCTACATAATTACACTCTATCTATCGCCCTCACTCTCTGTCTATCTATCTATCTATCTATCTATGTATCTATCTATCTATCGGACTATTGCACTCTATCTATCTATCTATCGCATCACCACAGCATCACTTAGCACCACCACAGCATCACTCAAGGGCACCACTACATCATTATGCGCTACCACAGCATCAATTAACGCCACAGCATCACTCGACACTACCACAACATCACTCACCGCCACCACAGTATCAATCTGTACAACCATTCAACAACAACTGGCTCTAATACGTTCTCTCAATATTTAGGCTTTATTACAAATGGCACAAAAAAAATGATAATATTTAACTTCTGTTCTTGGATTTTAGGCGCAATTAAATACACTAAACATAATCTTCACAAGAGTTATTAACAAAAGTTTAAACGATTGCCATTATAATTTACATTAACTTTTATTTAAGTATTAATTATTTGCAAAAATTAAAAGCCATTGTTATTTGTAATATCAATACATCTAAGTCACGTAAATACAACACATATTGCATTACAAATGCTATAGATGTCACATTTGCCACAGTTAAAACTATTGACAATGTACATGAGAAAGCTAGTAATTTCAATATTTTCAATACCAACACATAAATAAAAAATTTGTCAATTTACAATATAAAAAGCTCAAACTTTCCTAATGCGAGACCTATTGCATTGCAAATGCTTGTTAATGTTGTTGGCCCCAATTGCTGGCTGCAAGGCTCCGCTGTCATTTCCTGTCCTCCATCACAGGTCTCAGACGGATTAGTGGAGGTTGATTGCCAGAGCCACTTCACAGAGAAGCCAGCTTCCTTCGCAGGCAAGCCACGCCCCTTGTGTGTAAATTTAAAAATATGACAACATATTTCGAAACAAAATCCATAAATAATAGTAATCCTAAATACAATTATCAAAACATATATAACAATTGTTAGACTTGGCATCTTTTGGCATATTTCCCCAGTATTTTTGCTTTCTGCCCTCCTACTTTTGATGGCATGCTGGGTTTTGTTTTCTGCTGGTTTAGTGTCTCTGCACACTTTTTCACTGCTATTCAGTGCTAACGTGCAAGTGTTTCTACTTTAAAGTGTCTTATGATAGGTTTTCCATGATTGCCATATTTGATTTACTAGTAAGTCTCTAGTACAGTGCACTGTGTGAGCCAAGAGCCTGTAAATCAGATGCTACTAGTGGGCCTGCAGCACTGGATGTGCCACCCACACAAGCAGCCTTTCAAAGGTGCCTCAGACCTGCCACTGCAGTGTCTACATGCACTTTTGTCTGCCATTTCGACCTGGCAAGTGCACCCACTTGCCAGGCCCTAACCTACCCTTTTCCTACACATAGGTCACCTCTAAGGTAGGCCCAAGGAAGCCCCATGGGTAGGGTGCAGTGTATGTGAAAGGTGGGACATGTGGTAGTGTGCTTTACATGTCCTGATAGTGAAATACTGAGCATTTAGTTTTTCACTATTGGCAGGCTATCTGCCCCATAGGATAACATGGGATCTGCCTTGTAACATCTTACAAGTGTAACTTTCCATTGGGAGAAGATCCAGAAATGGAGTTTAGGCTTTCTGAGCTCAGAATTTTATAACACATCTTTTACTAAAGGTGTTTTTTAAATTGTGTTTGAAAATGCCACTTTTAGAAAGTGAGCATTTTCATACTTAACCATCCTGTATACCTCTGCCTGTTTGTGTATTCACAGCCTGGTTTTGGGGTGTCAGGAGCTGGGCATGTGCATTCATACTAGACAGTCACAAGGGGGGTCAAGGTGTGCCCTGCCTTTCCTGGACGACTCATAGCCAGTTGAATAGACCTTTCTGCATTCATAGTAGTGGGAGGAGTTTTCACTAGCACCTGAACAGGCTATGTCTGCTGTGCACAATGCTTTCACCACCTCCTGTAGTGAAGCTGGACTAGGGAGGACAGAACTGGTTTCTCCTGGGCAAGAGGGACTTGCTGCTTAAAACTTCAACGGGAAAAGTAGTATACATATTAGGGCCATGACCCCAGAACCATAGAAATCTTTTGGACTAAGGAGCTGCCAAGAGGAGTACTGCCCTTTTGCTGTGTGTTGCTTAGTTGTGTTGGCCTGCAGTTGCTGCTCCTGTCTTGGGCAGTGAAAGGACTAGACTGAACTTTCTGCAACTTATTACCTGAGTTTATCCAAGGGACTGAGGTACAGCTTCCTCCCGTTCAAGGAGTCTCAGGAACATCAAAGACTTCAGGTTCATTTACCAACAGCACTGGGAACAGTGTGCTTTGTGCTGCAAAAGAAGAAAAACACTTAAACGCCATTAATGCTGCTGCTGGCACTGTGTCCTGTGGGCACCGCACTTTGCACCACCTCGCTTCACATCGCTGTCCTGGTATCCTCACGACGATGTTTCATGCTGACATTGATGAAGCTGCCTGCACCGTGGCCCGGGGGCACCGCTCGTAAGTTACACAACGCACCGCCCCATCCCACACCGCAGCCTTGGTCCGCCGACGCTGGTGCCAACGACTCCAGAGCATCTACTGACAACAGCACTTCAGCAATGATGACGATGCTGCTTGCACCGTGACCTGTCAGCACCGCCCAACTTCGCACCGCAGCCCTGGCCTCACCAAAGTCGCCAGTCGTCCCTGATCCGCAGTGGCTTGTGCCGCTTGAGCGGAGGGACGTGCTTTCCTGGCTTCTTTTCTGCTGTGCCGGCCGGAAGTGAAGGTTAGCGCTCTAGCTGCTCCAGCCTCCGCTTCCATACCTACTTAAAGCAGGACAGAGCGCGGCGCTGGCGGCACGCCGACGGCAAGCCCATCTGCGCCTGACCACCGCCAGCCGCCAGGACTCCTGACCATTTCTATCTTTTTCACAGGCAACTCCAGCCTGGTGAACGTAGGCTATGGCAAAACTTTATTATTCAAGTCAGGAGCTTAAACTATTAAACAAACCACGTACAGCCACCCTACCAGAGGGCCTTCTAGCTACCCCTGTGGCTATAGCTACTTCTAATGTAGATATTAAAACCCACCTCAGCGAGCCAGTTCCAGCTCCTGAACTCCGGTTGAATTGTATTATAGACTCAGACACCACTAAGACACCTAAACAATTAAAAGGGCTATATTTCAATGCCCGCTCAGTTCCAAAACACGCATTAGAAATATGGAGCCTTCTTGATATTGAAAAGCCAGATATCTGTTTTATTACTGAAACCAGGCTCCATGAACATGCCTCCCCTGATGTGGCGACCGCGTGCCCTCCACAATACCATCTACCCAGACTTGATAGGAACATCAGGAGAGGAGGAGGTATAACTATAGCCACTAAGGCTGGACCAGAGATTACCACGCTAGAGACCATTACTTCGTACTGGTGTGAACTATGCATTTTTAGAATTGAAAGACAACCTAAGGGAACCTGGAGAGGCGCCATAGTGTACACACCCCCGTCCGGAAACCCAATTTTATAAACCACCTGCTTGAAGCAATTGCCCCCATGTACTAGCAGCTGACAAATTTCTCCTCATTGGGGATTTTAATTATCATGCGGAACTGCTCTCAGACCCTGCTACAAATCAACTACTCACTAATTTGAACACACTGGGACTAGTTTAAATGGTGACGGGACCTACCCACTCGGCAGGTCATACCCTTGACCTTCTGTTCACCAACACAGCCATTGTCAGAGTGGAGCCTCCTCTCCCCCAGCAATGGTCCGATCATGATTTGTTGAAATTCTCCCTACCAGTAATCACCACCAAAAATGACCTTAGTAGCGAATTCACATGGAGAAGGCCCTTGCGGAAAGTCACTCCTACCATCTTCCCAGCCCATTTTTGCCCCCCTTCTTTATCTTGTACCGAGAGCATCGTTCATGCAGCTACTTCCCTTGAGGCCGCAATCACACTGACCTTGAATACCGTTGAAAAACTTTCCAGTAGGAACGCCGAACGTAAATGGAGGAAAACTAAAAGTATCGAAGATCGGAAAAAGTTTAAACTTATCCACCGCAGCTATTTAGACAACATTAGGCAGGCAAAAATATTGTATCTTATTAACAGGATTGACTAAGCTGGCAATTCCAATAAGGAGCTTTACAAAATACTAAAGGAATTTACCACTCCTCCTGCCCAGCCGTGTAATCCTTCTTTGCAAGAATGGGCAGACACATTCTCCACCTTTTTTGAGGAAAAGATCGTCACGATTCATAATTCCTTTCCGCATCATGATACAAAAAATTCTGTCAATGACTCTGACATCGCCTTCCCTCTTTTAGAAGAGTTCACTATGCTTAACTCAGATGAAGTTTCAACTGCCCTGGCTAAGATCAAATCGGGTTCTCCAGTAGACCCGGTTTCACCCTGTTTGTTTTCAACTATTGCCCCCCTGCTCCTTAGAAATCTTACTGATTTATTTAATATGTCACTTTCACAAGCAGTAGTCCCAGTCAGATGGAAAGCAGCAAGGGTTAGGCCCATTCTAAAAAAAACTACTGCTGACCCCAAGGTACCTAGCAATTACCGTACAATTTCCCTGATTCCTTATTTTGGAAAGGTACTTGAGCCCTTGATCAACAAGCAGCTCACCGCCCACCTGGAGTCACGGATTGCTGGATCCTTCACAGTCGGGGTTCAGGGCTGCCCACAGCACTGAAACTTTGCTGGTGGAGGTCGTTGACAACATCAGACTAGCCCAGGATAACGGACAGTTAGCCATGCTTGGCCTGTTGGATCTGTTAGCTGCCTTTGACACCATATCCCACAGCATTTTAGAGCAACGGCTCTAGGAGATGGCTGTCAGGGGTGTGGCCCTGGACTGGCTCAGAAGTTATCTAACTGACCGAACTACCACTGTACAGATCGGCACCCTGGTCGGCACCCTGGTCTCCAGTATTCGGCCAGTAAAAATGGGGGTCCCTCAGGGCTCCATCTTAAGTCCCATGCTCTTAACCACTATGTGATACTTCTGACCAAAGTGATCAGGTCCTACGGTTTCGATGTGGTGTCATACGCTGATGACACCCAGCTATTGATCACCCTAGGCCCTGATCCCACCGACACTAAGATTAGTTTTAAAAACCGCATGACCCACATCGATAACTGGATGCGTACCAACCATCTTCAGCTTGATGGTAGCAAGACAGAGGTCATTCTCTTCGGTAGGGCACACAAATTCTGGTTGAATGACTGGTGGCCCCACAATTTGGGTCCCTGTCCATCTCCAAAACCCGTGGTGCGGAACCTTGGAGTAATGATTGATAACCAGCTGTCAATGAAAAATCATATAAACCTTATAATCAGCACTTGTTATGGAATAATGCGCAGTCTAGGTAAAAGTTTTCAATGGATCCCAACTGAATCGAGGAAACCACTTGTTCAGGGACTAATCATAAGCCGTATCGATTATGGAAAATTCCTGTTGGCCTCCATGAATGAAGAGCTCTACTCTAGGCTTCAAGTCTTGCAAAACACTGCAGCCAGACTTGTACTAAACCTCCCTTCGAGGTCTCCATCAGCGGCTAGTCTGAAGACTCTCCATTGGCTCCCCATTGGGAAGCAAATCCACTTAAAGATCCTCTGTCTAGTGCACAAGAACATGTACGGAAACGAGCCAAGCTACTTCTCAAACAAACTCAGCTGGTACCAGCCAAATAGGACGCTCAGGTCAAGCACCAAATCTCTCTTTACCCCACGTAAAATTCGGACCGCCAGGAATGGCGGTAGATCTTTCTCTTTTCTTGCACCTGCTCTCTCGAATAAACTTCCATTTCAATTACTCTCCGTAACAGATCACAGGCGATTCCGCAAGGAATTAAAAACCTGGCTATTTGATCATCAATAAAGTCCCTTTATCTGACCTACAGCTCCAGTGGAGTCGTACGCAAGCGCCATGAGACCTCCGGGTGATATGTGCACTCAATAAATCTCCTTCTCCTTGACTTTGACCGACGCCGCTGGACATCGACACCGAGCCACTGCCTGCACCGCGACCGTAGGGCACTGCACGCCGCACCACAGCCACGACACCGGATGACGCCAGAGCTCCTGATGTCAACCTCACGAAGTTCGATCTGCAGCAAATGTGACTTCAAGGGCCCAACAACTCATTCTATGATCGCCGGAACTTGCGCCTACCGAAGCCTGGTGATGCTGTCTCTTCGGAGCTCATTGCAAGGTCCACGATGCCCTGTATTTACAAGGTACTGTTTGCGGGTCTTCCCGACACAGTAGCTGGCCCGCGACCTCGTGGCTGGCCTGAACAGTTGGATTTAAAGGAACTGTATTTTTAAGTCTATTCTTGCAATATTCATGTCATGTGCGAAGCAGCAGGGGACTCATACGGAAAGTCAAGTGAGGGGGGACGACAACGCCAGCAATCGGGTGAGTGCCCCCATCACGTTACAAGTAACATAAACCACCGCGCCGTCGTCAGTCACTGCAAGACATCATGTCCACAGTTCCCCCAATAGAACCCTTCATCGTAGAAGGCTCCCCGTCTTCGCTTGCCCCTAAATGAAAAGATTGGGTGGAACGGCTACTGATTTTCTTTGAAGCCACCAAGGTACACCGAGATCAGAAAAGAGCAATGCTATTACATCTCGGTGGTAAAGATGTACACAACATCACTAAGACGCTCAATGAAGCCACGCCAAAAACCAACAAGACCCTAATAAATGCTCTCAATGGCTATTTTGGGCCAATGGCCAATCAGGATTATGAGCGGTTCATTTTCTGGCAGGCGCGGCATCTACCAGAGGAGTCCCTTGATACGTTTCACGCCCGCCTCAAGAACTTGGCGGCGACGTGCGGATTCCGCGATGAGACGGAGGAGATTCGGGGACAGATCATCCAGGGCTGTACATCTGCCAAGCTCCGTGAAAGAATCCTGGAGGAGTCGGGAAAGCCCCTACAGGACATACCAACATTGGGGCGCATGAAAGAACTATCTAAGGCTCGGGCAGCACACATGGAAGCGGCTCTCCAATCCCCAGTCAAGGCGAAACCAGTAAATGTCGTAGCGACTAAACCAACAAATCGCTGGACGAGGAAAGACATGGGCGCGGCGTCCCAAGGGCAGACGAAGACATGTGGCTATTGCGGAGGACCATCCCACAGGGCAGCGGACTGCCCTGCAAAAGGAAAAAGGTGCTCAGGATGTGGGCGATTCAATCATTTCAAAAAAGTTTGCAGATCAAAGCGATATCGGAAACCTTGTCAAGTGGTAAACATGGTTACGGAAGAAGAAAAAGGGCTCAGTGATACGGACGATGATGAGGATGAAGAATGAGTAGTCCACAAAGAGCACATGATTGGGACCGCTACCAGGAAAGCGCGCCGCTTACCTCAATGTCATATCCAGATAGGCACTCAGGATGTACTAGCGGTGGTGGACACTGGGGCTACCATCAACATCATGGCTTCGGCACTGTATGAAACCATGCAGTCAGCGCCCCCACTCACCCACACGGGTATCACAGTGTTCGCCTATGGTCAAGACTCACCCCTGAAGATGCGAGGCAAGTTTAAGACTCGGTTAGCTCATGGATCTCGCTCAATCAATGCCAATATATATGTCACTGAAGATGGACAGGGCATGCTCTTAGGGTGCCGGGCCGCTGAGGACCTGGGGGTCGTCAAGTTTGCATTTGGAGTACACCAGGAGTCCGTGCAGCACATATTGGAGGAATACGCAAGTATATTTGAAGGAATTGGCAAATTGAAAGGCAAAGAGGTGCACCTACACATTGACCCCACCGTACAACGGGTAGCGTTGCACCACAGGCAGATAGCCTTCCACTTACGTCCTCTGGTGGAGGAAGAACTAAAAAAGCTAGAAGCAGCAGGCATAATTGAGAAGGTCTCGGGCCCCACACCGTGGGTCTCCTCAATCGTCGTCACCAGAAAACCAAAACAAACGGGCGCGGTGAGAATCTGTGTGAACATGAGGCTACCAAACGCCGCTATTAAGAAGGAACGGCATATTACTCCGACTATAGATGACCTTATTGGGGAAATGGCGGGAGCCTGTTGGTTCTCCAAATTAGACCTAAGGTCAGGGTATCACCAACTCGTACTGGACGCCTCCTCGCGAAATATAACCACCTTCTCAACTCATGTGGGTCTACGGCGATACAAACGCCTGAGCTACGGGGTATCAAGCGCAGCGGAGGTATTCCAAAACACAATAAATGAACTGATCATGGGCATACCGGGCGTCATAAATGTCAGTGATGACATCATGGTGCATGCCACAACAATACCCGAGCACAATGCCAGGCTAACCCAGGTGCTTCGTCGCATTCAGGATGCTGGACTGACACTTCACCGGGAGAAGTGCGAATTCTTAAAAACTAAACTACAATTCTTTGGATACACTTTCTCGGCAGAAGGTGTAAACCCAGATCCCGAAAAAGTTTGTGACATCAAGGATGCTGTGGCCCCCACCAATGTAACGGAAGTCCGAAGCTTTCTCGGAATGGTAAACTATTGTGGGCGCTTCATTCGTGACCTCACCACACTCACCCAGCCATTGAGAGAACTCACGAAAGAGTCCATGCCGTGGAAGTGGGATCAAGAACAAGCCAAAGCTTTTGAAGACATCACAGAAGCGCTGTCAGAAGCAACAACGCTCGCATTCTTTCTATCCGAGGAAAAGGACTCAGATTGCTGTGGATGCCGGCCCCACAGGGCTGGGGGCTGTACTTCTACAACGACGAGGCCCGGAAGAAGAGTGGGCCCCCGTGGCTTTTGCCAGTAGGTCTCTCACGGACACGGAACAACGCTACTCGCAAATCGAAAAAGAAGCCATAGCAATACATTGGGGCTGCCGCCACTTTCACTTATATGTGTATGGCAAACCCTTTGTAGTCGCGACGGACCACAAACCTCTAGTCGCTCTCTTCTCCGGAACATCTTCCAAGCCGCCGCCGCGTATTGAGAAATGGATGCTGCAGCTCCAAAACTACAACTGCAAGGTAGAGTATCAGCCAGGGTCCCGGAATCCTGCAGATTACTTGTCGCGGCATCCCCGAGCCGCCACGGCTCAAGAACAGGAAGAAGCTGCAGACACGGAGGAGTATGTGAGGTGCGTCATGGCTCGATCGTGCCCTATTCCTCTCTCCATGAATGACCTGAGAATTGAGATGGAGAGAGACGACTGCCTGCAACGAGCCAAGGTGGCATTGAGGCAGGGACGCTGGCATCGAGCCAAAGAGGAGTGGAAAAGTCTGACAGTGGAGGCCCAGTGGATTATGGACAGCCTATATCACGTTCGAGATGAACTGACAGAGGATTCCTCCAGGTGCCTGTTGAGGGGACACCGGCTGGTGATCCCGACCGCCCTTACGGACAGGGTTGTCCAATGGTTGTCCAGTTAGCTCATATCGGCCATCAGGGGATGGTCAAAACTAAGTCCAGGTCAGAACCAAGGTATGGTTTCCTCTCATGGACGAGCTGGTAGAGGCCACAGTCCGGTCTTGTCTGTCATGCCAGGTGACGGGGGATGCTCCCCGCCCTGCTCCCATCATTACGGAACCACGGCCGTTGACGCCCTGGACCGGTGCAAGCCTAGACTTCGGCAGCCTACCTGATGGCCGACACCTATTTGTATTTATTGATGACCATTCCAAATATCCAGAGGTCGAGATTGTAGCATCCCTCAGTGCAGCGGAGGTAATTCCCAAGCTTAAAAAGGTAATGGCTACCCATGGCCTTATTCAGGAGCTGAGGACAGATAACGGACCCCCTTTTCAAGGGCAAGAGTTGATGGGGTACCTCAAGTCATTGAACATTCGACACCGGAGGGTCACCCCAAGATGGCCCCAGGCCAATGGGGAAGTCGAAAGGTTCATGCGAACCTTGAACAAGGTAATAAGGATCGTGTCGGACAAAGGATAGTCCATAGAACTCGCGATCTTCTCATTCCTACGGAGTTACCGACAGACAGCCCACACCACCACGGGGGTGGCCCCGGCGCACTTGATCATGGGTAGAGTTGTTCATGGTTCCATCCCCCATCAACCTCACTGGCGCCCTGACGTTCCTGACGACAGTCGAGTGGATGCCAGACGCCTCCGAGCTCATGCTCAGGCTAGTGAGAAACGACGGGCGAGTGCTGGGTGGCAAATTCCGCCTGCCCTATGAGAAAAGTCCCTGGACCATCGTGGGTGTTAAAGGTACCTGAATTACTGCCAGGCGAGGAGGAGAGACTGTGACTAGAAACATGTCCTTCTTCAAGAAGTACCAGCCTCCGACATCCCCAATGGAGGCCAAACATGGAGATCCAGAATGGCCAAGAGTATCACCCACAGCTCACCGCCGGGATCTCAGTGCTAGGTCTGACATCCCCACTGATCAGAGTGGAGAACCGGAGGGTAATCCTGTCACGGAGGGTGAGTCTAGAAATGACTCCTCGGAAGGTGAGACCGGCACTGCTGCCAACGGACCCGGTGTCCTGCCACCTGATGGAGCTGTCCAAGAGGGTGAGGGACGTAGCCAGGTCCGGTATTATCTGTGGGAGAATCCTGAGCCAAGTCGCCGGCTGAGGGCCTACTTCACGTAAGACTGTTCTACGTTGTGGGGGAAGAAATGTCATTTCTAGAGAATAATGGAGACGGACTAACTTTGAACTGGGGCAGTTGATATTAAGAGTGTCTAATTGGTTTTATGTTTGTTGGGGAGGAATGTAGTGTCGTGCCTGTGACGCAACAGGCACGCCACGTCTGGGTCATGTGACCCCTGTTTAATAAATAAGGTCTCCATGCACGGACGCCAGTTAGGCAAACGGCGAGCACGACCACTACACATGCAAAACGGCTCCGGGATTTATTATTGCACCACGGCCGGTAGTGAAGCCGTAAATAATCACCATAGTGAGGTCGCTCCGCGAGCGGTCCTCACGACAACACAAATACATGGAACAATTCCTAACATTACGCTGTTTGAGACAACTAACTTAGAACTATTTTGAACATTAGGCTTTGTGCATTGCTAAAGGCTTTAAGGATTATTGCTTTTAAACTTGAGATTTGATTCTGTGACTGAAAGGAAGAATTTTTTATGTCAAGATAATGTTGCACAGGATATGTATATATGCTTGTGCCTAAAGTACTAAGATTTCTTTGCAAGTGATAAATGAATTGCTAATGGTAGGCACCAGAGAATATTGATGCATCATGGTTAGAGGCCCAGAAAGTAGCAGGAGGAAGAAAGGGTTTAAAAAAGCAGAAGAGCTGAACGAATGAAACAATTCCTTCTGCAGGCAGCGCAGTGTCGACAGGGTTGTTAAAATTAGAGTCTGGTTCCGGCGACCTTGGGTAACCTTTCTGCACCCTCGTCCAGCTTGCACGTCTGCTCGTCTCCTTATTTTTAATAAATAATGACTTGCTTTATCAACAGATGCCTCCCGGAACTATGTGATTTAAATGAAGTAAAGACAAATCTAACAACAAGCAGCATATAATTACGGCAAAGCAGAAACAGTGAGCAGTGCGTGGGTTTAAAAGCAGGGCAGACCACCAGCAACAAACATGTTACGTAACGATGGCGGAGGCTGCTGCCACCGGACCGTGTTGGAATCGAATCCAGCGGTCTGCAGATAGAAAGTAGTACCGAACTGGAGACTGAAATTGCACCATCAAAAGGACTGAGAGCTAGGGCATACTGTAGCAGGTACATCTCTTCAAGTGTTATGTGTGCGGGCCTGAAGTGCGTGGCACTGATGGAAGAAAGAGCAAAGTTTATCTTATGAACTCTCTGGATTTACTTGAAAATGCTTCAGAGTAGAGGGGTGGATACCGTAGAATCCATCGTCATCCACTACGCGCTGCGTTGCGTCATTAAGTGTTACCGGACCACGGGCTCCTCCTTCCTCCTCGCCGATAGAGGCCTGCTATACAATGTGACCCTGTCGGCCATATTGGAGGGGGAACAACCTTTACAACGCAACTTTTACAACGCACTACCATTACAACGCATTTTTTACAACGCATAATCCATTACAACGCATGACATTACAACGCATGACACTACAACGCATTTTTAAAAACTACCTTTACAACGCATTCCATTACAACGCATACTACCATTACAACGCATACCATTACAATGCATAATATTACACTATACTATCCAACACTTACCCTACTGATGCACCCCCTGGAGTTAGAATAGTAATTTTTACCCCTATACTATCCAACACTTACCCTACTGATGCACCCCCTGGAGTTAGAATAGTAATTTTTACCCCTATACTATCCAACACTTACCCTACTGATGCACCCCCTGGAGTTAGAATAGTAATTTTTACCCCTATACTATCCAACACTTACCCTACTGATGCACCCCCTGGAGTTAGAATAGTAATTTTTACCCCTATACTATCCAACACTTACCCTACTGATGCACCCCCTGGAGTTAGAATAGTAATTTTTACCCCTATACTATCCAACACTTACCCTACTGATGCACCCCCTGGAGTTAGAATAGTAATTTTTACCCCTATACTATCCAACACTTACCCTACTGATGCACCCCCTGGAGTTAGAATAGTAATTTTTACCCCTATACTATCCAACACTTACCCTACTGATGCACCCCCTGGAGTTAGAATAGTAATTTTTACCCCTATACTATCCAACACTTACCCTACTGTTGCACCCCCTGGAGTTAGAATAGTAATTTTTACCCCTATACTATCCAACACTTACCCTACTGTTGCACCCCCTGGAGTTAGAATAGTAATTTTTACCCCTACACTATCCAACACTTACCCTACTGTTGCACCCCCTGGAGTTAGAATAGTAATTTTTACCCCTATACTATCCAACACTTACCCTACTGTTGCACCCCCTGGAGTTAGAATAGTAATTTTTACCCCTATACTATCTAATACTTACCTTAAATGTAATTTAATATTATGCGTTGTAATGGTATGCGTTGTAAAGGTAGTATGCGTTGTAATGGTAATGCGTTGTAAAGGTATTTTTTAAAAATGCGTTGTAGTGTCATGCGTTGTAATGTCATGCGTTGTAATGGATTATGCGTTGTAAAAAATGCGTTGTAAGTGCATGCGTTGTAAAAGTGTGCGTTGTAACGTCATACATCCTATTGGAGAGGACTAATCTGTGCGATCAGGAGTATGTCCCAGCGGCTTAGGTATGATTATCCTGGCGATGTTTCTTTTCTCAAACCTTGCAGCGTCGCGGGACAATGAGGTAAAACGTTGTTGGTGTCAAAATGAGCACCATATATAAAAAACATAATTAATGAAAACCGGGAGGGCGGCCATATTAGAGTGGACCAATTTTATGGACAAATAAGCGTGAGCCTCGTGATTGGAAGGGAGGGGGGAGCAGATAAAGGGGGACAGAGGAGGTAAAATACACATTAATGAAAGCAAACAAAACCAATGCTTGTGAACAGAAGCAGCACTGATAAAGTATCTTCACAATTATTACAAAGCCCAATCCTCCTTAAAAGGAAGCCCAAAACCAACCAAACGTCTTGCCAAAGGAAGCCCAACTGACGATCCACATCCAAAATTGCAAAAAAAAGGTTAAAAATAATACATGCAATGGGATATAGGCAACATTAAAACAACTGTGGTGTTAAGAGGAGGTGGGAGGAAGAATGCTATATTTAAATGTAAGAAGCTAGGGCAATGGAGCTGAGCACAGACAAACACTAAAAGAGCAGGAAACCAAGAAAGAAAAGAGTCCCCCAGAGAACAGATAAAGAACCATAGTGGAATGAGACAGTACTTAGTCCCTACTGCATGGGAGGAACAGACGAGCGAAAGGAGGGACAAAGAGCCCGGACTGACCAATGGCAAGCAAGGATTTTTGAAGGACACTAACATAGACAAATGAAAAGCTGGGGGATGGCTTTAACCCAACATAAGAAACTACAATAGGTCTCGAGTGCTCGACCTAAAAAGGGGTGGTTCCAGAAAACCTTGCACCCTGTCCCCATGGGTACCGCCATGGACCGCAACCGGGTACAGGGGGGTTGTTGCGGGCCCCCACAGTCAGTTTTCAACCGCCATTTTGTGTCGGAAAGACAAATTCGGAAAGGTTATCTGAATCTGACATCGTAATACATCGGTCAGAAACGGGGTCCATTGACCTGTACGATTTGGCTCCGACCGACTTGGATTCTCCGAATGCCAGTAGGAACTAAGTCTGAAAGGCCGAACGGTTACCTTCTATCATAATCGGATGGTCGGAAGTGTTTCCGAATCGATCAAAAACATGGGTTCCAACACGGGTTAGGAAAATCCGAATGCCGGTTAGAGTCTTTCCGACTGAAATCGTAATGAGGCGCATAACACTAACATATGAATGTAAAACAAATAAAGTACATCATTTTTCAACAATAAAAATAAAACATTATCAATTAACCAATTAAATATTAGCAACAATTAATTTAACACATGCAGTTTTTCTTTCCGTACTGTTTCTTTGCAAAACCAACAACACCCTACTAAAATGTACTTTACTAACAAAAATATAAACATCAACATTTTACAGAATATTTAAAAAAAAAAATTTAATAGAACACTTACAAAACAATTTACATAATAAATCATCAATTCCATAATTAACAATTTAAAATTAATTAGCATCAACATAAAATTATTTATACTTTAACTTCCCACCCTATTCTCATACAAATACAAAAACCTACACCCTGCCACTAAAATATCAATTACAAACAAAAAAAACAGCTAAATATACTTTAAAATGTGAACAAAATTCCAACAATATATTAAATTACGCAAGCAAGAATATCAATTACAAATATATATTTTAGTAAACAATATTAAGTAAAATAATATTATTTGAAATAATAACACAAAAAACAATATTCTTGACAAAAATATTTTGCAACATGAAATTTCTGCACTAACGATATTTTAGACACAATATTAAAAACTCAATATTTTGTCCCAACACTCTTATTTTCACAGATAATAAAACGTTGTCCCACCACAGAATGGCAATCTCTGTTCCAAAAGCATGGCTTTGATGAAAGGAACACAGTCGACTAAACAGTGCTTCGGGCTGCACAAACCAGGGCCCAGATTCACACAACTTTCACACAACACAGCGTTGCATGGGAGGGCAAGAGCAGCAGAGCGCCATAGCTACGACATTGCTCTGACCTGCTCTTTCTAGCGCTGACACACTATCAGCTGTCCTAGTGCAAAGGGGTTCTGCATGAGTCTGGTACAGGGTACCCTTCCAGTGCAAACTTCTATGCCTAGACTAATTTTAAAACGTTTCCTATTTCAAATGTGTGCTGTACGATGGAGCATACAAGCAAAGTGAGAAAAGTTAGGATAAATAACAGCATTTCTCAATTTTAACGCCTGCTTCAAAGTGGGAGTTACTTTTTGATGCAAAATCCTGTCTAGTACTGTTGGAAGATAGGGTTTTGCACCAAAACCCATGAGTGGCTGCATGGGAATGCCCATGTACAACCCATAGAAGGCCTCCTTCGCACAGAGTTATGCAAACCTGCGCTGTGCGCTACATTGTGTTACTTTCGGGAAACTTTTCAGTGCCAAAGTAAATCTAACAAAAAACACTTTGTGCTGGTTTGCGCCACTTTTTTGATGCAAATTCAGTGCAAAAGGTTTGTAAATCTGACCCTAAGAGTCAGAAAAATCAAAACATTCACAAAATAGTTTAAAAAGATTTCACAGCAATTTTGAAATAGTGAATTAGTGGCCCCCTCACTTGCACTCCTGGCTAATGAGCTCACAGGATTTTACCTTCCTAAGATTTTTATACCAAAACCGAAAATATTTTTGTGAAAACAGTGTGTGTTATGCTCTTACTATTAAGATCAGACATGAAACACTACATAGGGGCTGATTACGATGATGGTGGGACCGCCACCGACAGCCCGTCGGTGGTGCTTTTACCGCCATTCAAACCATGTCATCCACCTGCCATATTACCATGGCAGCAGGGGTGGCTTCTCCATCAGGGCGGAGTGGCGTCGCCCCACTGCTTTCTCACAGTGCGAGAAGCAGAAACATAAAATGGTATTTTGAATATCGCTTTATGTTTCTGCTTCTCATGCTGCGAGAAAGCAGAAGGCAGGATATGCCTGGTTGGGGGCGGACGGGAGGGTATGCCTGGTTGGGGGTGGGCAGGTGAGTGGGTCGTGGAGGTGTGGCTTGCTCACTGTTGTGGGTCCTGACTGTTTGGTCGGCCCTCTGGGGCCGACTAAACCAGTCATGCGCACTCTGGATTTTCTCTATGTAGGCTGCATGCAGCCTACATAGAGAAAAAGGCCTCTCGCCAGGCACCCGGCTGGGCGCAGGCCGCACCAAACACAACGCTGCCATTGCAGCATTGTGATTGGCTTAGAGGAGAAGAGGGAGGGTGCTTCCTTCCTGTTCCAGGAAACCGCAGGTGCGGGACCTGTCACCCAGCCAGTAACAGAGGCGGTGCGGGACCCGGTTAGGTAAGTTTTTTTTCCAACCCACCCCCTCCGCACGCACCCCCCCAACCCGCGAGTCATACGAGCCGCGACTGTCTAATATATATGACTCCTCCGGAAGAGGGTTTTACAATTTCTGCCAAAGATACGTATGATTATCCGATGGCACGCTAAAAAAAATAGATCATCGCCAAAGCTCTTATCTTTTCGGTTTGAAACAATAACTGGAAATAGCAATGCATGTAGCAGGGACTTCTGGTGTGCTAGGGAATAGTCAGGCCGGTATGAACTAATTTACATTCTGGCCAAATACTTTAAGTAACAATCTAGAGAAGTTAAACAAAAAGAGAAAAGAGGGCTGTGGGAATAGAAGGGGGCCCTGTGCAACCAGGCACTGCTGCACAGATAATCCGTGGCCTAGTAGAGGCGTGTGTTTACCTTCTGCTCTCAGGGACGAGGACAGGCCTGTTGGCTACGACGAAGACACGGCACTAGCAGCTGAGGCCTCGAAGCCTGGAAGCCGGATACTTATCCAGCAGGAAGAACACCTGACTCCTGGCTGCAGAGGCCAGGCGGACCGGTGAAGTGAAGAAACTGCACCCGTCTTTATCGAAGAATAAAGAAGTCTCTCTAATCGCCCGAATTTGCAGAAATTCTAGCTTCGGTTATCCGAAGTGCTTTAGATGGAAACAGAAGTACAGGTACTCGGTACCCAGGAGATCTGTTTGCTACTTTGCATCCTTCCTGATAAGATCTGCTACGCTTCCTTTCAAGTGAAAGCATACCCATTTATAGCGCTGCTCCCGAGTCTATACAAAGCCTGGCGCGGTGCTAATAGCTGGTTATTTGCAATGGGGTCCTGCAGCAGCCTCCAGCTAAAATGACCTGGGTAAGTGTTCAATAACTGCATTTAATTAACAAGCGATACATGGTGTTCACTAAGCATCGGAAATGAAGTTCTTCCAATGTACATTTCCCAATGCTAACTTGTTTTGGAAGCATGTTTCCTTTAGTGAATTAAAAATAAACCACCACACATTTTGTTAATAAGATGAATCAATATGGCATTACGTTTTGCATCAGTGAGCCGATTTCTGCCAGTGCTACCAACCTTAAGAGTGCCAGAGAGAGGTCCGCATACCAGGTAAACAGTTTACATTCAAGCCTCTCACAATAGAAAATAATCTGTCCAAATGTACTTTCCGTAATCATGCAAAGCTTAGTGTCTCATCGCATATAGGGGTCTTGGTGGCAGCGGAAAAAGCTTGATCAGGGCTCGAAAAATCATGAGAATTGCACTAGACCTGCAGGTCTAGTAACATACAAAGTCTCCTCGACCTAACTGAGATGCACTTGACCTCTGTCTGTGAAAGCACGCAAATGTGACAAGTTAACAAGATTGAAAAGCATTTTTTAATTGTTCATTTACTTTGTGAGTAATAAAGATGCCTTTAAATCTTGCTATCTTGTCACATTTCCTCTACTTTCAGAGGCAGAGGTCTAGTGTCAATTTGTCTTCCTACTCGCCAGAAAGGGCAAGTAGGACCTAAAAATAGCTCGTCCTGAATTAATGTGACTCTCAAATGCGAGGCGTCGAGTGGATCTTTCGAGCCTTGTTGATGCTTAGTCTTGCAGGAAACCAATCAGGTAAATCCTATCATTAAACTAGGAAAACACATATTGGATCCAATGTATTTCTTGATAGGAGCTTAGGGTGGCATATGTAACATATTACAATAAAATTATAGAAGAAAGTCTTGGCGGAATAAAGCAGTGAACGGTAGCACTTAACCATAAGTTGACAATTGAGCACAACATTGAGTCTCACTCTGAATGTCTGCCTTCTTACAAACTAAGCTTTACCTCACTGGAAGACCAACTTAGACAGCATGAGACAGTGTACCATGCAAATCCTGAAGATTACATTGCTGAGTGCTACCGCAGTGACCAACATGGTCTTCGTATCTTTTTGCTTTGGCCATTGAAAGACCAAGCCACGCCTTTCCACTGCCACCTTTCCACTTACCTCTGAAGCTGTTGCCCAGGTCCATGAGAAGTCATGATCTCCCCTTACTGTACACATATATTGTTTGCCCGGAAATAGCAAGACAATGAACACAGTAGGGAGATATGCAGGACCTTGCTTCTGTTTGGTAGGGACATAGCAAGGCGATGAACATAGAAGAGAGACATACAAGGTTGTGCTAGTGTTTGATAGGGACATAGTAAGGCGATGAACATAAAAGAGAGACATACAAGGTAGAGCTGGTGTTTGATAGGGACATAGAAGGCGATGAACATAGAAGAGAGACATACAAGGTTGAGCTGGTGTTTGATAGGGACATAGTAAGGCAATGAACAAAGAAGGGAGATGTGCAGGGTTGTGATGCTGCTTGACAGGGAAATAGCAAGGCAATTAACAATTGTTTTATTAACCTTCCTGCTTTCTCAAATTTGCTTGTAAATGCACCAATTGTCCACTCTTTTTTCAAACTTTTCGCGGGGGGGGGGGGGGGGGAACCTCCCCAAATTATCCAAAGGTTTTTCGGTCTCGCTCGCTACACTTGCTCGCCACAGTGCAGTTCAACAATTATTTAACACACACCACTTTCAAATGTCACCAGCCGCCACTTCATGGCAGGTGGATGGTTGGTGGTCAGGAAGACAGACCACCACGCATCTGATGGGCTCCTTAAGCCCACCAGTGTGTCGGAGGGACATCCAATCCCTACAGTGGTGGTGGTGCCTGCCTGGCACAGCTGTAGGGATTATGATGTTCCTTTCCGCCCGCCTGTTCATAGCTGTTAACCTGCCTTGAAAAGGCAGGCAGAAAGGGACTTTGGGGGCCCTGTGGGCCGCCCTTCCTGTCTTGCCCTAAGCTGTGGGATGTGGGGGGCGCCTATGGTGCCCCCTACATATCCCTGCAGCATGTGACAAGCCCTCATGGTGTCTGCCACATAGTGCAGGGATATGTAATATAGCCCCTTTTGCTTGCAGCATGTGCTGCAGCCAGCAGCATCTGCCGCATTGCAAAAGATGGGCATTGCGACCGTCATGGTGGCGGTTGCATCTTACTGCCTCTGTCTGGACCGCCGACAGCCTGCCGGGCAGTCCCGATTACGATAGGGTGTCCGCCCACCATCCTAATCAGCCCCATAGATACCATCTCTCAGCCCTGAACAAGCAAACAAAAATGAGCGAAACATGTTCTGACTGGTGCTTGTGAAAGTAAGCCTATGCCTATGCTGAAGGTGTGGAGCCCTGACAGAGGTCCCGCCTTGCGGATGACTCCAGTATAATCCAATGCACTGTCATAGGGGATTGTGCTCCTCCACTCACAGCAGCACAGAGACTGCTACACTCATGTGCACCACACCCTGCAAAAGTGTGCGGAAGCACAGCAGGCAAGGATGTTCTGATTTCTCCCCTCCGGTACATATTTTCCACTTTAATCTCTAAATTGGTCAGTAGAAAATCTTAAACAATAGTAGAAAGACTGGGAAATACACTTCATCTTACACATTTGTCAAATATCATCAACCATGTCAAACTTGTGTAATGTCCAGAAACCCAGGGAAGAGACAAAGACAGGCAATTCAAGAAAGAAGAGAGTGCAAGCTCACCCAGGGAAGAGACAAAGCTAGACAATTCCAACATAATGCAGCCATGAAGAAAGAAGAGAGTGCAAGCTCACCCATGGAAGAGACAAAGCTAGACAATTCCAACATAATGCAGCCATGAAGAAAGACGAGAGTGCAAGCTCACCCATGGAAGAGACAAAGCTAGACAATTCCAACATAATGCAGCCATGAAGAAAGACGAGAGTGCAAGCTCACCCATGGAAGAGACAAAGCTAGACAATTCCAACATAATGCAGCCATGAAGAAAGACGAGAGTGCAAGCTCACCCAGGGAAGAGACAAAGATAGACAATTCCAACATAATGCAGCCATGAAGAAAGACGAGAGTGCAAGCTCACCCAGGGAAGAGACAAAGATAGACAAATCCAACATAATGCAGCCATGAAGAAAGAAGAGCGTGCAAGCTCACCCAGGGAAGAGACAAAGATAGACAATTCAAGAAAGAAGAGAGTGCAAGCTCACCCAGGGAAGAGACAAAGATAGACAATTGCAACATAATGCAGCCATGAAGAAAGAAGAGAGTGCAAGCTCACCCAGGGAAGAGACAAAGACAGAAAATTCAAGAAAGAAGAGAGTGCAAGCTCACCCAGGGAAGAGACAAAGACAGAAAATTCAAGAAAGAAGAGAGTGCAAGCTCACCCATGGAAGAGACAAAGCTAGACAATTCCAACATAATGCAGCCATGAAGAAAGAAGAGCGTGCAAGCTCACCCAGGGAAGAGACAAAGATAGACAATTCCAACATAATGCAGCCATGAAGAAAGACGAGAGTGCAAGCTCACCCAGGGAAGAGACAAAGATAGACAAATCCAACATAATGCAGCCATGAAGAAAGACGAGAGTGCAAGCTCACCCAGGGAAGAGACCAAGATAGACAATTCCAACATAATGCAGCCATGAAGAAAGAAGAGCGTGCAAGCTCACCCAGGGAAGAGACAAAGATAGACAATTCAAGAAAGAAGAGAGTGCAAGCTCACCCAGGGAAGAGACAAAGATAGACAATTGCAACATAATGCAGCCATGAAGAAAGAAGAGAGTGCAAGCTCACCCAGGGAAGAGACAAAGACAGAAAATTCAAGAAAGAAGAGAGTGCAAGCTCACCCAGGGAAGAGACAAAGACAGAAAATTCAAGAAAGAAGAGAGTGCAAGCTCACCCAGGGAAGAGACAAAGCTAGACAATTCCAACATAATGCAGCCATGAAGAAAGAAGAGAGTGCAAGCTCACCCAGGGAAGAGACAAAGATAGACAATTCCGACATAATGCAGCCACGAAGAAAGAAGAGAGTGCAAGCTCACCCAGGGAAGAGATAAAGATAGACAATTCAAACATAATGCAGCCATGAAGAAAGAAGAGAGTGCAAGCTCACCCAGGGAAGAGACCAAGATAGACAAATCCAACATAATGCAGCCATGAAGAAAGAAGAGAGCGCAAGCTCACCCAGGGAAGAGAAGGCCTGTTGGATTTCCTTCATCACACTTTTGTAAAGTTCCTTCTGCCAGTTATGCAAGAGCTTCCACTCCTCTTCAGAGAAACAGGCGGTGACATCGCAGAATGTAATCAAAGCCTGAAAAAGCAAGGTTGACATAGATGTATCGCAGACTCCACAAACTTCAGGTGATGCACACTGAGGAAGACACTCATGTAAAGGAGGACAGTGATTATAGCTAGACTTAGGCATAACCAATCTCTCCTATGATGTGCCAGCAGTGAAGTCACATGTGTTGTGTTTTTATACCAATTGATTGATTGGTTAATTGATGTTCAATCAATTAAAATCAGAACATCTCGACAGAAAAACAAATAACAAAATACAATAAGACAGTAAAAACAATATTTTGTGAAAGAGTACATGTCAAGTTTTTGATCTCCTTTGGCTCCACATTCCCAGTTAGCCAACTTCACACATTTGTTTTCTCCTAGCATGGCATAAGACATCGGAGCCGCAGGGCCGCACACAGTAACTTAAGTTTTTACCTCACTCAGGCCCTGACTGCCAATCATGAAAGCCACATAGCAATGTACATTTCTAAGGAGCTCGAGGCTAAAAGGGCTTCATCAGTCCATACAGTTTAAGTGTGGCCGAGTAAGGTGCAGCTACATAGCAATGTGCAGTTGTTGCAAAGTCAATCTGTGCCCTGGGCCCCCCCAACCTTTTGCTGACTGGTACTGGTGGTAACTGATTTTGACTGACCATGGGCTCTGCCTAACCAGGCCCAGTGCTATGCTGAAAGAGACACATTAGAATACAGTTAAAACACCTACATACACTAGGGTACACAATGGTATCGTGGGGTACCCCTGTGATTGGCATGACCTACCCTATAAGCCCCTAGTAAATAATAGGGCAGGGGGACTGAAACTACCTAGAAGTCCCTAGTACCCTAGGGCATGGCAGTTTAGAGGCCAGCAGCTCTTTTTGCACTTGCATGTGTGCAATGCTGTAGCCGGAGGGCAGTTTAAAAACAGCCCTGGGTACCAGGACTGCTTTAAAAAAGTAAATTGTGCCCAAACTGGATTTTGGTGTTTGGAGCACTTAAAAATGGATAATATACAACATTTTGGCATATTAGGGAACCACAGGGTCTCCCCTGGGTATCCCAGGGGTGGGGGTGGGGGGAGGTCAGATATTTATAAGGTACACCCTTATAAAATGAGTTTTTATATGCCTGGGTAAAGTGAAATTTCACATTTTACTCCCCACACTGTGGTAAAGTGCTGCTCAAATTCGACTTTGATGCTAGGAGCACTGTGGAGGGAGGATCTGCAATATTTCTACAGATTTAGAACCCCTAAAGTCTCCCCTAGTTGCACATGGGGTGGGATTCCTGTAGATATAAGTCAAGTACTTACAAAATATGTTTTTGTAAGTCCTGGAAAAATGGCCCAAGTCATTTTTCCCATTGCAAATCCCCTGTTACATAGGTTAACATGGTAGGAAGATACTGATTGATAACTCTTGATAGGAGAGGGCTAGAAAAACCATTCAAAGACTTCCCAGAATGGTATTATTAAATCCAACAATATCATGGTGTTGAATTTCTCCTAAAGTGTACAAACAAGACGTTATAAGACTTTCTTGTTTGTAAGTCCAAATTCAGCCTTCCAGTGGTCTGCCCTGATTGGTCAGAGTTAAGTGGATTAGCCAGGCTGCCATGTAGAGGTGATAAAGAGCCCCTGGGGTTGACCAGCTCTGGGTGCCCCTGGGGTTGACAGCCCTGGGTGCCAGGACTGCTTTTAAAAAGTAAATTGTGCCCAAACTGGATTTTGGTGTTTGGAGCACTTAAAAATGGATAATATACAACATTTTGGCATATTAGGGAATCCCAGGGTCTCCCCTGGGTATCCCAGGGGTGGGGGTGGGGGGAGGTCAGATATTTATAAGGTACACCCTTATAAAATGAGTTTTTATATGCCAGGGTAAAGTGAAATTTCACATTTTACTCCCCACACTGTGGTAAAGTGCTGCTCAAATTCGACTTTGATGCTAGGAGCACTGTGGAGGGAGGATCTGCAATATTTCTACAGATTAAGAACCTCTAAAGTCTCCCCTAGTTGCACATGGGGTGGGGTTCCTGTAGATATAAGTCAAGTACTTACAAAATATGTTTTTGTAAGTCCTGGAAAAATGGCCCAAGTAATTTTTCCCATTGCAAATCCCCTGTTACATAGGTTAACATGGTAGGAAGATACTGATTAATAACTCTTGATAGGAGAGGGCTAGAAAAACCATTCAAAGACTTCCCAGAATGGCATTATTAAATCCAACAATATCATGTTGTTGAATTTCTCCTAAAGTGTACAAACAAGACGTTATAACACTTTCTTGTTTGTAAGTCCAAATTCAGCCTTCCAGTGGTCTGCCCTGATTGGTCAGAGTTGAGTGGATTAGCCAGGCTGCCATGTAGAGGTGATAAAGAGCCCCTGGGGTTAACCAGCTCTGCTGGGAGGGCAGGGTGCTGTTCCATAGGAATGCCAGGCCAGGGAGAGGAATTGTAAACCATGGTCTTCAAAGAGGAGAGCAGAGACCAGTGTCATTTACAGTTCTGAACTTACCACCTCGGGCAGATAGTAGGATTAAGGAAGGTATGAGCAGATGCAGGGGGCCACGTCTAAGTAAATTAGCCATCCTAGGGGTGTGTTTAGCCAGCTCTTACCTCCTTGCTGGAAAATTAGCCATTATGGATTTGGAAGATTTGATGCACTCTGGGACAAAATAATGCCACACTCTACAGGATGTGGTCATATCTTTGAGGAGTTACCCAGCTCCCATTGGTCAGAAGTGACCTCCTGCATGACCCAAAGAACTTGGAATAAGTATCTGAGCGGGGCAGAGCCTCTCAGATCTGCTGCTTGAAACTGAAGAGAATCAGAAGGGTCTGTCTGCGCTCAAGATTTTGATGTGCATTTCCAAAGGCCAGGACTAAGAGTTTGCACCTTTTTGCACCATTGGAAACTACAGCACCGTGGATCAAACCTGCTTCAAAAAACTAAAGAGTGGACTCCCTGCAAGCTACAGGTTAACAGAGCTCACCTGGACATCCCTACAAGGAATTCCCAGCCTGAAGTACCAGTGGATTTGTAAAGGTTTTGTTCAAGTGGATTGCGGAATTGAAGTTCCACACTTTCAAGGACCTTCTTGGAGATTCCAGAACCTTGGACTGTGTGTTGGATACTTTGGGACCCGCAAGCAGAACTTCAGGAAGGAGTTCTAACTGTACCCCGCCTGCTGGAGAAGGCGGCACAACACAGTGGTGAGAAATTCTCCAGGACAATTTCTAAAGGTGTGTCCCTGTCAGAGAAAACAAAATGACTAAAAGGGGCACTGCTGGTTTCTAAGCACTAGAAAGTGACTAATCTTTAAAAATTCATATCTCTGGTTCCCTACAGTAGATTTTTTTCGTTTTGGTGTCATTTAAAAGATAAAAATATTACCTATGTTTATAAATTGGTGTTGGATTATTATTTTGTGTTGTGTCTTAATTATTTACTGAATTGCCATTTTTAAATGCTTTACATACCTGCCTTTGAAGTTAAGCCTGTCTGCTCGCAGCAACGTTACCAAGGGTTGAGCATGGGAATAATTTTCTAAGCACTATACTGTGTCAGTGGCCTTATTGCCAGGGGCAGACCTACATTTGCCCCTACCAATAATCCACTTTCCAACATTTGGTGCTCAGCGGTGTGGATTAGGACTTGTGTTTAGAAAGTACACCTTTGAGTAAAGTGAATTAAGATTATAAAAATCCTCTAAATTGCCTTAGAACAAAACTTTTGAGTTTGATTGTTGGAATTTGGACTAAACTGTTTTTAATCCATTGTTTTTATTTTTCCAAATTGTTCTAAGTCTGTTGTGCCTAGTTTTTGTGACCCAAAACTAGGGAACCATGGAGTTGGTCCTGGCTAAACTGTCCCAGTTCAAGATGGCTGAATCTTAGGGTACAGTGTACAAGAAGCTTAGAAAGGCAGGGTTGACTGACTCCCTAAAGGCCTGGGCTGGGGTAGCTGAGGAGAGTCAAGGGGGGGATAGAGGGTGAGCCCCCCCCAACCTCACCCCAGAGGGGAGTGAGGATGATGCCTCTTCCATTTTGTCTAGTGTTAGCCATATGATTCCAGGCGGTGGGAGGGGGGAAAAGTCCCTTACTCAGGAAGCACCACTGTCCCTTGCAGAGAGGCAGCTTAAGGCTCAATTAGCTTTGATAGCTTTGGAGCAGAGGAAACTGGAATTGGCTGAGAAGAGATGGAAGAGGGAGGAGGCGTTGAGAAGAAATGGTGGCAGTGAAAATGATGAAGATTTTGAAATGTCTAGGGGTGGTGCATTTGATCTTAAACTTCCCAAGGGTATAGTGCCCAAGTACACTGAGAGAGATGACATTGACAAGTGGCTAGCAGCTTTTGAGAGGGCCCTTAACATGTGTAGGGTCCACTCTAGGTATTGGGGTGCAGTCCTGTTGGAGTTGATTCCACTAGCTGGGAGGGATAGGCTCCTGACCCTGAAGGGAGAGGATGTAGAATCATACCAGCAGATGAAGGCATGCTTAGTCAAGAGATTTGGTCTGACTCCAGAGCAGTCCAGGGTGAAGTTTAGAGGCACCAGAAATCGAGTTCAAAGTATTGGGTAGACTTTGTGGACGTTTCATTGAAGGCACTGGAAGGCTGGATTGTTGGTAACACTGTTGACACATATGAGGGATTGTATAATTTGTTTTTGAAAGAACATATTTTGACTCATTGTGTAGAAGAGAAGTTAAGCCAGTATCTAGTGGACTCTAAGCTGACAGACCCCAGAGAGTTGGGAGAAGCAGCTGATGAGTGGGTGAGAACCCGGGTTTCCATTTCGCACCAGGGGGGTGACCAGAAGAAAGGACAGGCCCCTCCCCAGGCTAAAACCCAGGGAAAAGAAGGTCAAAACCAGAAGGAGTCCTGCAAAGACCTACAAAAACCCGCACAAGGAGGGGGGTCCCCGAGCCAACCCAACCCACCAGGGCACAAACTGGGAGATGCTGTCTGCGCCAAGAAGCTCCCCCTAAGGGGCCATCCACAGGGATTGCCAGTTTAAGTGTAGGGGTGGAGAGTGCTGTCCCAAAGAGGGGTAGTCAGGTGGCGGAAACAAGCTTAGTGTTCCTGGGTGGGGTGAATATTGCAAGCCTTGCTGTCTTACCTCCAAACATGGACAAGTACAGGCAGAGGCCTAAAGTGAATGGGACTGAGGTTGAGGCTATCAGAGACACTGGGGCTAGTGTAACTATGGTCCTGGACGAGCTGGTGCCTCCAGGGAGGTTGCTACCTGGTGAGTTTCACCAGGTGACTTATACAGACAGCACTACCAAACTCCATCCTATAGCTGTTGTGGATTTGGAAAAGGGAGGTGTGACAGGCCCTATGAAGGTAGCTGTGTCAAAGGTGTTCCCAGTCCAATGTTTACTGTGCAATGATCTTGAAGCCTCTGTGTGGTCTGAGGTGGAGAGAGGACTCCATATGAAAATATTGGAGCTCCCTGAGTGAGTATGTGCTGTGAGTAGGTGACCTAGACTAGCCAGGAGGGAGGGGCTGGACACTTGGACCCTGGAACAAAGGGCCAAGGATCCAAGGACAAGGGCACTAGGCCAGGTGAGCCAGCCCAGGGAACTTCAGATGTGCAGGAAGAATCTAACCCTGATGGGGAGGATCTGGCCTCTGAGGGAGGGACCCCATCCCTGCCAGAGCTGTCAGATTTGGCAGAACTGGCAGGAGCAGGTGAACCCTCCAGAGAGGAGTTCAGTAAGGGACAGCGTGACTGTCCCACCCTTGAGAGCTTGAGGCAGATTGCTTCTAAGCAAGAGGAGGGGGGTGACAGAGGGTTTCACAAACTCTGCTGGGAAGATGGACTGCTTTATACTGAGACCAGAAACCTCAAGGAGGGGGCCACCAGGAGGTTGGTGGAGCCTCAGAAGTACAGAGAGTTCATCCTGACTTTGGGTCATGATATCCCCGTGGCAGGACATTTGGGACAGACAAAGACATGGAACCGGGCGGTGAACCATTTCTACTGGCCCCATACGTCTGAAAAGGTAAAGGAGTTTAACAGCTCCTGTGTCACCTGTCAGGCAAGTGGCAAGGCAGGGGGCAAGACAAAAGCTCCCCTAATACAACTGCCAGTGGTTGGGGTTCCTTTTGAAAGGGTGGGGATGGACATTGTTGGTCCGCTGGACCCACCTACTGCATCAGGAAATAGGTACATCTTAGTAATAGTTGACCATGCCACTAGGTATCCAAAAGCCATACCTCTTAGGACCATTGCTGCTCCTGTGGTGGCTAGAGCATAGTTTGGTGTGTTCACCAGAGTGTGTTTTCCAAAACAGGTGGTGTCAGATAGGGGCACAAACTTCCTGTCCAGCTATTTGACTGCTATGTGGGATGAGTGTGGTGTCAACTACACGTTCACCACCCCCAAACACCCACAAGCAAATGGTCTTGTTGAGAGATTCAACAAAACCCTGAAGAGCATGATAAATGGGTTGTCAAAGAAACTCAGGAGGAGATGGGATGTTCTCCTCCCATGCTTACTGTTTGCCTACAGGGAGGTGCCACAGAAAGGGGTCAGTTTCAGTCCCTTTGAGTTGTTGTTTGGACACCATGTAAGGAGCCATTGAGCCTGCTAAGAAAGTCTTTAGAGAAGCCTCTTAAAGAAGCAAAGGACAATGTGCTTGACTATGTGCTAGGCCTGAGATCTAGAATGGCAGAGTACATGTACAAGGTAAACAGGAAGCTGGAGGACAGCCAGGAGCTCATGAAGCAATGGTATGATCAAAAGGCTACTATGCCTGAGTATACTCCAGGACAATTGGTGTGGGTGTTGGAGCCTGTGGCTCCCAGGGCCCTCCACGACAAGTGGAGTGCGCCCTATCCAATCTTAGAAAAGAAGGGTGAGGTTACCTATTTGGTTGACCTTGGCACCCACAGGAACCCTCACAGGGTCTTGCATGTGAATAGATTGAAACCTCACCATGACAGGGCAGACATGACCATGTTACTGGTCACTGATGAGGGTGTGGAGGAAGAAACTGAGCCTGGGCCCGACCTCCTCTCCCCTAATGTGCAAGATGGGTCAGTGGAGGGAGTTGTGCTCTGTCCCAAGTTGACAGACCAGCAGCACAGAGACTGTAAGCAAGAGCTGGAGCAGTTTGCTGGCCTGTTCCCTTTGACCCCAGGCATCACTGAGTGCTGTGTGCACCACATTGACACTGGTGACGGCCTACCTGTCAAAAATAAACTGTACAGGTTGTCTGACCATGTCAGAGCCAGCATTAAAGCTGAGGTTGCTAAGATGCTGGAACTGGGGGTAATTGAACTTTCTGAGAGTCAATGGGCCAGTCCAGTGGTGCTGGTACCCAAACCTAATCCTCAGGGGGGACCCAAGGAGTTAAGGTTCTGTGTGGACTACAGAGGATTGAATGGAGTCACAAAGACTGACGCTCACCCTATACCTAGAGCTGATGAGCTCATTGATAGGTTAGGGGCTGCTAAGTACCTGAGTACATTTGATTTGACTTCAGGTTACTGACTGATTGCCCTCACTGATGGAGAAAAGGAGAGGTCAGCATTCTCCACACCAGAGGGACATTATCAGTTCAAGGTAATGCCCTTTGGCTTAAAGAATGCACCTGCCACCTTCCAAAGGTTGGGGAACAGGGTCTTGTCTGGGTTGGAACAGTTCAGTGCAGCTTACCTGGATGATAATATCTGTATGCAGTTCTACCTGGGGGGCACTTAAGCCACCTAAGGGAAGTGCTTCAGGCCATGCAACAGTCAGGCCTGACTATAAAGGTAAGCAACTGCCAAATAGGGCAGAGTTCTGTGGTGTACCTGGGCCACCTGGTAGGTGGGGGCCATGCACAGCCTCTCCAAGTTAAAATCCAAACTATTTTGGATTGGACAGCTCCTATTACCCAAACTCAGGTAAGGGCATTCCTTGGACTGATAGGGTACTATAGAAGGTTGGTTCAAAATTATGTGACCATTGTGGAGCCCCTAACTGAACGCACTTCTAAAAAGAGGCCCAAGAAGGTGATTTGGACTCCAGAGTGTCAGAAGGCTTTTGACACTCTGAAAGCTGCCATGTGTTCAGCACCAGTGCTACTGGCCCCTGACTACACAAAAGAATGTGCGGTTCAGACAGATGCTTCAGAGCAAGGGATTAGGGCAGTGTTGTCACAGCTAAATGAGGGGGGCCTCGATCAGCCAGTTGCCTTTATTAGCAGGAGGCTTCTTCCCAGAGAGCAGAGGTAGAGTGCCATTGAGAGAGAGGCTTTTGCTGTGGTGTGGTCCCTGAAAAAGTGGAGACCATATTGGTTTGGGACTCACTTTCATGTTCACACTGACCACAGACCTCTCAGATGGCTCATGCAGATGAGAGGGGAGAATCCCAAACTGTTAAGGTGGTACATTTCCTTACAGGGGATGGACTTTACAGTGGAACACAGACCTGGGGTTGCCCATGCAAATGCAGATGGACTTTCCAGGTTTTTCAACTTAGCTGATGAGGACTACCAGGGTGTAGGTTAGTAACCCATCACCTTTCGTTTGGGGGGCGCTATGTTGCAAAGTCATCTTGTGCCCTGGGCACCACCCAACTTTTTGCTGACTAGTACTGGTGGTAAGTGATGTTGACTGACCCTGGGCTCTCCCTAACCAGGCCCAGTGCCAGTGTTATGCAGAAAGAGACACGTTAGAATACAGTTAAAATCCTACATACACTAGGGTACACAATAGTATGGTGGGGTACCCCCTTGATTGGCATGACCTACCCTACCCTAGTATATAACAGGGCAGGGGGATTAAAACTTGTGCCCAAACTCGACTTTGGTGTTTGGGGCACTTAGAAATGGATGCCCTACAATGTTTTGGCATATTAGGGAACCCCAGGGTCTCCCATATGTATCCCAGGGGTGGGGGGTCAGATATGTATAAGGTACACCCCTATAAAATGAGTTTTTATATGCCTGGGTAAAGTGAAATTTCACATTTCACTCCCCACACTGTGGTAACGTGCTGCTCAAATTCGACTTTGATGCTAGGAGCACTGTGGAGGGAGGATCTGCAATATTTCTACAGATTCAGAACCTCTAAAGTCTCCCCTAGTTGCACATGGGGTGGGGTTCCTGTAGATATAAGTCAAGTACTTACAAAATATGTTTTTGTTAGTCTTGGAAAAATGGCCCAAGTCATTTTTCCCATTGCAAATCCCCTGTTACATAGGTTAACTTGATAGGAAGATATTGATTAATAACTCTTGATAGGAGAGGGCTAGAAATGCAATTCAAAGACTTACCAGAATGGTATTATTAAATCCAACAATATCATATTGTTGAATTTCTCCTAAAGTGTACATACAAGAAGTTACAAGACTTTCTTGTTTGTAAGTCCAACTTCAGCCTTCCAGTGGTCTGCCCTGATTGGTCAGAGTTAAGTGGATTAGCCAGGCTGCCTTGTAGAGGTGATAAAGAACCCCTGGGGTTGACCAGCTCTGCTGGGAGGGCAGTGTGCTGTTCCATAGCAATGCCAGGCCAGGGGGAGAAGTCGTAAACCATTGTCTTCAAAGAGGAGAGCAGAGACCAGTGTAATTTACGGGTCTGAACTTACCACCTCAGGTAGATGGTAGAATTAAGGAAGGTGTAAGCAAATGCAGGGGGCAGAGTCAAAGTAAATTAGCCATCCTAGGGGTGTGTTTAGTCAGCTCTTACCTCTTTGCTGGAAAATCAGCCATTATGGTGTTGGAAGATTTGATGCACTCTGGGACAAAATAATGCCACACTCTACAGGATGTGGTCATATCTTTGAGGAGTTACCCTGCTCCCATTGGTCAGAAGTGACCTCCGGCATTACCAAGAAAACTTGGAATAAGTATCTGAGAGGGGCAGAGCCTCTCAGATCTGCTGCTTGAAACTGAAGAGAATCAGAAGGGTCTGTCTGCGCTGAAGATTTTGAAATGCATTTCCAAAGGCCAGGACTCTGAGTTTGCGCCTTTTTGCACATTTTGGAAACTACAGCACTGTGGATCAAACCTGCTTTAAAAGAACTAAAGATTGGACTCCCTGCAAGCTACAGGTTAAAATAAGTCACCAGGACAGCCCCACAAAGAATCCACAGCCTGGAGTACCAGTGGATTTGTAAGGCTTTTGTTCAAGTGGATTGCGGAATTTAAGTTTCACACTTTCAAGGAGCCTCTTAGAGATTCCAGAACCTTGGATTGTGTGTTGGATACTTTGGGACCCGCAAGCAGAACTTCAGGAAGGAGTTCTAACTGGACCCGCCTGCTTGAGAAGGCGGCACAAAACAGTGGTGAGAAATTCTCCAGAACAATTTCTAAAGGTGTGTCCCTGTCAGAGAAAACGAAATGACTGAAAGGGGCACTGTTGGTTTCTAAGCACTAGAAAGTGACTAATCTTAAAAAATTCATATCTCTGGTACCCTACAATGGATTTTTTTCGTTTTGTTGACATTTAAAAGATAAAAATATTACCTATTTTTATAACTTGGTGTTGGATTTTTATTTTGTGTTGTGTCTTAATTATTTACTGAATTGGCGTTTTTAAATGCTTTACATACCTGCCTTTGAAGTTAAGCCTGTCTGCTCGCAGCCACATTACCAAGGGTTGAGCATGGGAATAATCTTCTAAGACCTATTCTGAGCCCTATACTGGGTCAATGGCCGTATTGGCAGGGGCAGACCTACATTTGCTCCTACCAATAATCCACTTTCCAACAGCAGTTCTATAGTGCTTGAGGCTAAAAGTGCTTCACCAGTCCATACAGTTTAGGTATGGCCAAGTAAGAAGCAGCCACATAGCAGTGTGCAGTTCTATAGTGCTTGAGGCTAAAAGTGCTTCACCAGTCCATACAGTTCAAGTGTGGCCGAGTAAGGTGCAGCCACATAGCAATGTACATTTCTAAGGAGCTTGAGGCTGACAATGCTTTATCAGTCCCTGCAGTTAAAGTGCGGCCCAGTAAAGTGCAATCCAGAAAGATCAAAAAGTGCTCCATGCTTACAAGGACAAGGCCCTCATAGACATTTGGGTGTTGCCGGTTGCAAGCTTCATCAACTTTACCAGGTGCCCAGTTAGAGCTTTGTATACACAGGATTGGCCAGCTGCCCAGAATGTCCTCAAGTTAAAGAAACAAAGAAAGAAAAAGCCTGTGTGTGGTTCTAAAGTGCTGAAAGCGGACAGTGCTTCCTTGTTCCTTACAAGCAGAGAGCGGCTCAGTAAGGTGCAGTCCAAGGAGACCAAAGGTGCTCCATGCATCCAAGTAAGGCCATCATGGACATTTTGGGATGTCAGTTGCTGCTTTCATAAACTTTACGAAATGCCTCGATAGCTGGCATGATTCTCCTGATTAGCAGGTTAGGACGGCCGCCCAACATTTCCTCACGTTTAAAATATGAAATATAGGCCGGAGGCAGTTGCACCTCAAGGGATTAAGAGCTTCACAGATGCAGATGGCGTATATTTGGGACTCTTCTCCTGTGCCACACCATCTGCATGGTACACCACTTCACCCGCCTTGTGACCGTACCAATAACCCCTTTGGGGAATTAGACCAAAGTGATTGTTTTTATACCAACAAAACATTCTTTCAACTAACAACAATGAACAACTGTTATCACCTAAATTAAATCCTCAATATACATCTGTGTGATTTAAGAAGCGCTACAAAAGATTGCTACACAATTTATTTGATTTTACTTTTAGAATTTGAAGAGTATAGGAAGGACACATGTGGTCTCCTTAGGAGCCCCCTGGGGAATCATCGCAAAGTCAATACACGTACGCACCACAGCTATGCCAGTGCTGACTAAGTCAGACATTCTGGCTCATGAAGACAGCGCACCTGCACACAACATCGATGCCAGTGCTGATTTAGTATTGAGTCCCTCAGCCTGCTCATAAAGAGTGTGCCCGCTCAGCTATGCCAGAGCAGATTGAGTCAGACAATCTGGCTCATAGAACAGTGCAGCTGAACACCACAGCTATGACCGTGCTGCTGGAGTCACACAGCCTCCCTCATACTTGGCCTCTACCACCAAGACCACCTTCTGCCCAAACTGAAGACAATCACTACCTTCAGCCAAAGTTCAACTTGTATGACTCTATATACATGAATCTGTGTACGCTATGATCCTGTCACGTATTTGAGATCATTCAGCCAACAATCTGCCACGTTTACCCTCTTCACCACACAGGCAAAGGGAAGTACTCTAGAGGCGCAACCAATGAAACATCCTCGCACATCAGGTAGGGCTTGAAGATTTCCTGAGATTCTGATAAGGAACAAAGAGTCCCTCCTTGTACCCCACAGGCAAACACCCTGTCCCTCTGCACAAGGGTCCCTTCTTGCACACGACAGACAAGTACGCTGTCCCTCTGCTCAAAGGGTCCCTTCTGTTACACCATAGACATGTACACTGTCCCTCTGCCCAAAGTGTCCCTTCTTGCACACCACAGACATGCTCGCTGTCCCTCTGCACAAGTTCTCCAGTCCGTGCCATGAGTTTGTCCAACCTACCGATTGCTCAGACTCCTGTGCCTGTTCCAATTTATTGCATGTGCTCCTACTCTGGTATTTTTATTACATGTTTGTCCTGCAATACCAGGTGCAAACCCACCGACCCCATCCCCCATGTGCAAGTAAGATTTGTGGTGGTTATTAAGTGTGAGTGAGAATGTGAGTTAGAAGGCCTTCTCGAGGGATAATAAACATTTCTCCTCCTTAGTGGAGTAAATGCACCAGCTTCAATGTCAGCTAAGCATGCACAAAGGGATAAAACTACCTCCTGAATGTGAGTATGAAATGTGCGTTACCACACATGCACAGCTTCAGTGCACCTCAGGCTTCTCCATGCACCAAAGGTGAGAGGCGCTTTTCCAGGACACTTCTTTACCTCTGCTAGGAGAAGGCTTTCCTTCAGCCTCTATAAGTGTCACATGGAGGTGAAAGGGTGACATGGTGCACTGAATGAAAACTGTGACAGGATCCTTGAGACAATGAAGGGTAAACACCGTGTGTATATGACAGATGCCAAGATTACACAAACACACACACACGTGGCCTGCAGCCAGGGCACGGCTCATCTCATCTGGATCCTGCTCTCTCAAGTGCCCAATGTTGCTGCCCAGATGGGTGAGCTATGCAGATGGTGAGGAGGAGGATACTCAGCTCATCTGGACCCTGCTGGGACATCTCTCCAGGAGCCATTGGTGCTGCCCTGTTGGGTGAGCTCTGCGGCTGGTGAGGGGTGAGTACTCACCTCATCTGGATCCTGCTGGGACATCTCCCCAGTGCCCACAGGTGCTACCCCGGTGGGTGAGTGATCCCTGCAGCTGGTGAGGAGGGGTGTATTCCTCATCTGGACCCTGCTGGGACATCTCTCCGGTGCTCACTGGTGCTGCCCAGATGGGCGAGCTGTGTAGCTGGTGAGGGGTGAGTACTCACCTCATCTGGACCCTGCTGGGACATGTCTCCAGTGCCTGTCAGGTGGGTGAGGTCTGCAGCTGGTGAGGGGTGAGTACTCACCTCATCTGGACCCTGCTGGGACATCTCTCCAGTGCCCACTGGTCCTGTCAGGTGGGTGAGGTCGTCAGCTGGAGATGGGTGAGTAGGAGAGACTGAGGGACACGAGGCTCCTGGTATGAAGCTCCCACCACAGGTCAGAGGTGACTCCCCAGAGATGAGAGGCTGGAGGTACACAGACACCTCACACGCAGTACCCTAGCAGTGGAGCATCAGGGATGTGCGGCTGCCCAGGGCGAAAGGAGACAGGGGCAGGCACCACTAATGCAGAGAGCCAGGCTGGGGCTTCCTGGTGCAGCTTCCTGCAGACACTACTCCTCAGTGCGCATGCTCAATGGCAGACCCGACCTTCCTGCCTTAGCTGTCGGCAGACACTGCTCCTCAGTGCGCATGCTCAATGGCAACCTAGCCCTTCCTGCCTCAGCTCCCGGCAGACACTACTTAATGCGCATGCTCAATGGCAGAGCAGACTAACCTTCCCGCCTCAACGCCCTGGAGACACCACTCCTTGCTGTGCATGCTCAGTATCAGACTGCAAGTTTCTGCCTCCGTTCCAGCAGAAACTGCTCCTCAGTGCGCATGCTCTGTGCCCTGCTACAACTCTTAGCGCATTGTAGATTCCAGTCCTTGCGCATGCTCAGTATCAGATCGCGGTTTTTATCTCCGCCTCCTGCCCCTAGTATCCTTTAGTACGCATGCTCAGTGTCACGATGTCCTTTAAGATTCGGCTTCTGCAGACATTAGTTATCAGTGCGCTCGCTCAGTGTCCGGTACGTACTTTCTCTGAAAAAATACTCAGTACGCATGCTCTGTCCCACCTCCCCCTTGCAGAGAGGGAGCTTATTGGGTAGACAGCGCTCAGTGCGCATACTCAGTATCGGAGTGCCCAACGCCCCTTCAGACAGTTCTAGTGCGCATGCTCAGTGTCAGAACATTTCCCGTCCCCGGCAGACAGCAGCCAGTGCGCATGCTCATTGTCAGGCTCGTTTCCTTGCCTCATGCTCATGGAGACACTACTCTTCTGTGCGCATGCTCAGTGTAGGGTCTCTCGCCTTGCACAGCCTCCTGGACTCACGGCTCCTTTGCGCATGCTCGCTGTTACTGCTAAGAACCGATCACCCGCCATCAAAGATTCACCAACTAGAGTTGACCATGGTCAAATACTTACCTTGGCAAGATGTCGATATGGCCTAATGGCTAGAGCGGTAAACCTTGAGATGGGAAACCAGGTTTGAGTCTGCCTGGGCAGGGATCCTCAACAAGCTTTGAATTTTTTATTTTTGCAGATTTGTATAGCGCGAACTCGACCTGAAGGTATTGGAGCGCTTTACATGAGCACCAGTTACGTTACCCAAGGACACACAAATTTTTTTTTTTTGGTAGGCGCAGGGAGATTAATTGATTTGCCCAGAATCACAGGATGTGGCGTCGACCCCGAGGCTCGAACCTTGATTTCCCAGCACCAAGGTCGGCAGTCTAGCCGAAAGACCACATCCTCTCCCCATGTGATTCTATTTCAGGACTTGAGGTGAGGATTATGCATTACTTTCTTCACCTTTTCTTTACAGCAAGATCAAAGTTAAAAGTAAAAATGACTCATTGCAACAGTACTACAGCTCCCAAAACCACAGGGAGTAACCATGGCAACCACCAGTCCAATCAAGTGACAGTCCGAGAGTCTATATATGTCGGGCTCCTCAACTCCTCGGGATTGGAACGATGCTCTTAAATGGTTCACCTCTCGATAGCGCCAAGTCTGAGTTGTGTAATAGTGCAGATCAGTGAAGCGATCAAGCGAAGGAAGGAAAGGGAGGGACAGCAGGGAAGGAGATCTGAAATGACACGAAATCAAAGTATTCAATAACATATACTAACAGACCAATCACCTCTCTCCTGTATAATGAAGTAGAAACACAAAGAAGGAACTACCTGTGAAAGAAAATAATGATGCGTTCCATCTAGTTGATTCAGCTCAATGTGTACCTCCCAAGAACAGGAGGCTAGTAAGTGTAAGACCCAGTTGAAACGAAATATGAGGCACTATAGAAAAGAAGATATCACACTGCTACACATACTACCTGAGTGTTCCTCTATTGTATTGCAACATCATCTCCCTCTCTCAAGCAGAAAGTGAATATGCACATACCCATGCTCTCATCGGGTCTTGCTTCACAGAGGATGTAAGAGACCGAACCTGGCTCAACCCCAATCTCCTGCTAGTAGAATACACAATACATTCAAAATTAGTGAGACCCAATATCTTTGAGTAGAAGAAAATTTCTCAAGGGTGAAACATTTAAAGTAGCTTCAGTTAATTGCAGGACAACCTAGAGTATTTCTATACACTCTCCCCATCCGGGTTACTGTCTGACATGGCGCAATGTAACACACATCAGAAAATACAAAGGTTCATGGCCAATGGAGAAGTTCTCCTCTGCATGAGTCAAAGGAAAACTCTGACTCTCCAACGTGAGGAAATATGCACTTCACCAACGCCTATCAGCAATGTACATATCCAGTAAGTTGTCTGTAGGAGAAATGTACTGCTCCTACCTTGCACCCCGCACTGGTATTCCTGCAACTCCCAAGAGACTACAGACGTGTGCCTCACCAACGAGGAGGAACACCTAGTGCAGTGGATTCGATATGCGCAAGCAATCAAGACTTATTCCCAACACAAGTACGTTAGGATGCCTTATCCTAGTGTACTACCAACGAACGCTGTGTAAGTTTTCTTTCTAAAGATGGAACACTCCTAGGACAGGTAACAGTGTTGATGCAGCCGCACCCTTACCGGACCTGCACTAGATTCTGCTCCTGGGCTCCAGGATCAAATCCCCCTCCGGGGCCCTGACGAATGAGCTCCTCTCCGGAACTCCAAGTATGCGTCCCTGTACTGGGGCGCCGGCAATTGATTTCCGCAATGGAACTCCAAACAACCAGTAAGGTACAGACGCCAAGCGAACCTCCTTTCACTACGATCCACAAAATACTCTGCAGCGCCGCAGAGACGGAAGTGCACACAAATACCTTCCGTTGCTGTGCGTGATGTGCCGCCGCCAGTGCTCATGGGATTTGTAGTTTATGAATCCCCAAAGCTCAGCTGCCACAGCTCTGACCCACGAGAAACAGGACAGGGCCCATTGCGAGTCCTGACAGTACATCCCCTTTACGGGGAGCCCTGTCATGTTTCTTCAGCGGATGTGTTTTGTGGAAAGCGGCAAGCAATCGTGGAGCGTGTATGCCACTGGTGGGTTCTCATAAATTATCTTTTGGCCCGTACCACTTCCATGCAACCAAATACCACCTTTCTTTACCTCTCTTTTTGGTGTCTAGGATCTTAGAGACTTCATATTCCTTCTCATTGTTAACTCATATGGGGATAGGCTTCTTCTTTACAGGAGTAATGGAGGGCTTAAGTAACGATACATGTAACACAGGGTGAATACGCGGAGATGCTGGCAGAGCTAATTTCACGGCTACCGGATTTATGCATTTAACAATTTTATAGGGGCCGATGTATTTGGGGTTGAACACTGAGTTCCTTTTGAACTGGATATTTTTGGTGGACAACCACACTACGTCCCCTATTTTGTAAGCAGGACCTGGTCTGAGATGTTTATCTGCCCCTCGTTTATAGTTTTCTTTTGCTATTTGTAACTGTTTTTGTGTTTCCTGTAAGGTCAACCCTGTTGTGTACTTCTGGTAAGTTAGTCTCAGGACAGGGGTGCAAAAAGGGAAGGAACCGTGGATGAAACCCATAAGTATTGTAGAATGGAGTGGTTTGTGTGGAACTGTGTTTGGCACTGTTATAAGCCACTTCCGCCAACCATAGGTGATCCACCCATGCATCTGTATTGGAATCTACATAACAGCGCAAGTACTGCTTAAGTGTTTGGTTAACTCTTTCAGTTTGACCATCTGTTTGCGGATGAAATCTAGTAGAGAGAGCCACCTGAATCTGTAGAGCAGAACACCACACCCTCCAAAACTGTGCAGTGAATTGCGTTTCCCTGTCTGATACGATTTTCTTAGGGAGGCCATGTAATCTGACTACATGGAGCAATAGTAGTCTTGCTAACTGACCTGCTGTGGGCAATTAGCGGCAGGCAATGAAATGCCCCATCTTAGTAAGGTAATCGACTACTACTAGGACCGTGGTATAACCTTGATCTTTGGGGAGACCTACAATAAAGACTATGGAAATGTTCTCTCAAGGAGTGTTGGGTGTAGGTAGTGGCTGGAGCAACCCTTGTGATTTAGCATGGTTCGATTTCATTTGCATGCATGTTTCGCATGCCTTGAGCCATATAATGATGTCTTTTCTGATACTAGGCCACCATAACTGTCTTCCAACACGTTCCAATGTCTTTGCTAATCCGTTATGCCCAGTGCTAGGTATCTCATGACACCAACGGAAAATCTGCTTTTGTAAGGCTTTCGTAGGTACCAGCATTGTCTGTCCCTTGGCGAAGATGCCTTGTTTCCCTTCCCATTCTCTATGATGTTTCAGCCATGTCCTCCATTTGCAGGCCCGTGTTCCATTTGCAACTTCTTGCAAGAAGTTAGTAGTTTGTACGGCACAGACTACTCTCTGCGGAGGAATGATAGCATGTTCCTGGTGTTCTTCCTCTTCTCTGATAGACTCCTGTCTAGTAAGGGCATCTGCTTTTTTGTTCTCCTTTCCTGGTCTGAATGTTACAATAAAATCAAATTCCTCAAAACACAACATCCAACGTAGTTGTCTTGGTGTAAGATGTCTGGCTGAGCGCATAAACTGTAAGTTTCGATGGTCTGTGTATACAGTCACCGTTTCTTTGGCTCCTAGCAAGAAATGAAGCCTTTTGGAAAAAGCCGCTTTGATAGGCAGCAGCTCTTTTTCTGCTATAGTGTAGTTTTTCTCTGCTTCATTCAGAGACATGAAGGCTATAGGATACATCTGCCCTGTGGTTTCGTTTTGTTGTAATAAAACCACCCGATGGCCACTTCTGAAGCGTCTGCCTCTACGATGTAGGGTTTGTCGGGATTGGGATGTATCAAAACAGGAACTGTTATGAAGGCGTTCTTTAATGCTTCGAAAGCGAGTTGGACTTCTGCTGACCAGAAGAACTTGTTCTTCTTATGTAACAGCTTGGTAATGGGGCTCACCGTTTTTGAGAACTGATAATAGAAGTTCCCAAACCCCAAAAAGCATTGTACGTCTCGTACATTCTAAGGTTCTGGCCATTCCTTCACAGCTTGGACCTTCCTTTCCACCATCACCTGCCCTCTAGGCATAAGCATGACTCCCAAGAACAACAATATCCATGTGAAATTCACACTTGCTAAGCTTGCAGAATAAGTTATTGTTTCTCAATGCCTGTAGGACCGTGCTGACGTGATGTACATGTTGTTCTTCCGAGGGCGAATAGACCAAAATATCATCGATATAGACGACCACATATCTGTCCATGAACTTGCATAACACTTAGTTTAGGTGTGGTAAATAATTTTCCTTTACCGGGACTGAATTTGATACAGAAACATTATAAAATAGCTCAGTAAAATGAGAGGCAGAATCCGTGATATTAGAGTTTCGGAATGGGCTTTATTCCAGTAATCGATTATAATCGGATGCTTCAAGTTCCATCACCCCGGAGGTTCAGGAAGTGAAGTACATACATTATTGACATGAAATGGCTTTTATAGAACATACATTACAATGAAGCGAATACAGTAGGCGTAACAATTGATAAGGAAAATGACAATTTGTCTGCGTAACCAGAAATGGGTGTAATAAAGAGTAAAAAGGAACATAATTGGTTGTGATGTCATGTATAGGTGGATCTATAAGATAATACTTGGCATAGATGCGCGCGCAGCAGTATGACGTGTAATTGACGTGTAACTAGGGGGTGAAGGGGGCTTGACATTTAGCTCTACGTGTGGAGACGAAAAGTCTGGGGGGTCAAGTCAACCTAATCCCAAATCATATCTAACATCCTATGTTTAAAGAACTATGTTATCCAAGAAAGAAGGACTCTCGGACAGAATCTATTCTATACTGACTGTGCGTGCATGTACAAGCGTCTAAGTGTCTACACTGAATGCGAGGGGGTAGGAATATTCCATGGTAACAGGGCTATGAATTACTTGCATAAGGGCAGAGAAGTCGGGCCTTTTGCTCGGTGACTGGAAGAATGTTTACTTAAGCTACTAGGCAGGAATGCATCGGCTGAGGGGGAAGCAGATAATTCGAAGGTGAAATACAGTTCTTGGCAGAGAATAGGCTGATGTCAGGCTTCGTGAGCCGCGCAGAGAATGAGACAAAGTTCATGGTCACAGATGCAGGCTCAGACTGGAGCTTTCAGAGGCAGAAGGCAAAAGGAGTTTTGATGACAGAATCAGGGCCTACTTGCCTGGACTGTAAAATGGCATAAGTGAACCATATAAAGCTGGTGGCCTTTCATATTTAGGAATGGAATATCCGGCCTATTCATGGCGGATCTGACAGAGGATATGTTGACGGTGGACGCATATGTATTTGCGTCTTCATAACTGGAACTGGAGGGGACATACATGTACTTGTGACACGCACATAGAACCGTTGGGGTCCAAGATAGGGGACATAACTGACCAGAAAAATCCATATTTCCACATTCCCTCCTTGTCCCCTACTTGCCCTTCAAGAGATATCAATCTTCATTAATCCATTGATCTGTTCATATAGCATCATTTGTTCTTCTTTCTTCTTCCGTGACGAATGAAATCTTGGTGGTGGAATACACGATGTGGCACACAGACCACAGATCGCTGGTCCACATTGTAGACATAGACAGCAACTGAATAGTAGGAGAAGGCCAATACCTAGGAAGGATAAAACTCTCCATCCCCAGGCTGATATCACATTCCAAAACCAACTGGACCAAGTCCAAGTGCCTGGGTTCTGGTGTATCTGGCTTACAATCTTATGAAGGCGAGTGATGGCTTTATATACAGATGGCGAATTTTCTGGTATGAATACGCAGCAGCTTGATCCGATGACCCTACAAGCTCCGCCCCTATCAGCCAGGATGACGTCAAGGACAAGACGATTTTGAAGCACAACAATCCGCATAGCAGACTGCTCTTCTGTTAAATTGCCTAAGGCGGAAATAGTCTCATTCACTACTGCTTCAAGGGTTCTAGTTAATCTACGTATCAGCTTACTATTAGTAACTGTACCTATATAGGGAAAGATGCCTTTATTGAAATCGACATACTTGTCCCATGCCGTCTCAGTATAATCGACAATTGGGAGATCTCTCCGCTCTCTATTGTGTACTAAATGAATATTTCTATAATAATCAGGAGGAGCTAGGAAAACAGGTGGCAAAAGGAATGCAATGTAGCAGGTACCATCCCAATCTAGAGGTAAACGCATATATGCAGTCTGACCACATACAAAGTAGGAATGGCGAGAAGCTCTAAATGAACATTTGCCTTGATCACTGAATTCTACTGTAGTGGTGCATTTACTATGGCCCATATGTATGGAACCAACTTTTCTTACACATAATTCACCCTTCGCTGGGAATACTGACATGGTGGGTAAGACTAGTTCAATTTCGGATACGACATTTAGAATCATGAGATTAGGTGTAAAATTACCTAATCTATATACTTCATTTTCTAGATCAGTTCCTGTTCTTTTGGGGCGACCCTCCTTGTCTGGGTAGCAGACTTTGAGTAAAACTAGGTTCAGGTTTCCCCATACCCAATGATCTTGGTAAACTGCTGTGTCTGAGTCTATGGAATTGATTAAACTGAACCATGCTCCACAGGAGCCATTGTGTGTAAATGGGTGTGGAAAGAATGGCAAGACTCCTTCATAATTCTGATAGGGAGGGAGCCGACCACACACCCAACAATTAGTAGCATTACTAGTCTGATGGGAATGATGTAACATACTAATGAAAGTGTTATTGCGCAGCGCAAGTCTATAAGACAATTCATGCGGAGGTAAGTCACTAAAAGAATGTTCAGCAGCAACATTATAAACATGTCTGGAAATAGGGTAATATATGTGCAACAACATACTTGTAACAATTATTAAAAGACTTAATAAAAACAGAATTAATAATGTCACTATGCAGTGGCTACGCAGTGATTTACAATACGCCTGTTGTTTCATCATTTTTCGCGACTGTCCATGATTCAGGTCTAGAGGATACATGTCAGAGACAGATTCAACCGCTTCACCTAGGAGAGGACTTAAACAATCAAACCGTCTGACGTTCTAGGCCTCAACTTAACTTTGTAAAGTTCTGTTTCAGTCTTTTCAACCAAAGGAAGTTTTGAATCAGTCTGTGAGGGAGTGCAGGGCACAATGTCTATATCCGAGGATAGTCCATGAAATTTCTTGATATGACTTGAATGAATCCAGCCCTTGCGGCCCTCGATCTTCACGGCTGTCCTTGTGGTCAGCAGGACCAACTTGGGTGCTTTCCACCTGGGCTCCAGCTGAGTCTTTCGGTCGAAATTCCTCACAAAGACGAGATCCCCCGGAACTACGTCATGGGGTTTCACCTCAGTGTTGTCAGGAAAGGCTGCAGCTACCTGTGAACGACAAGATTGTAGTGCAGACATCAAGGAAGCCAAGTAATCTGTCAGCATATTACAGTCAACATCAGTTATTTTTCGTGGTATAGGCGTCCCCCACATATTTGGTGGTCTACCGAAGATCACCTCATACGGGGATAGCCCTGTTCGTGAGTGTGCTACCATTCTCATGTAAAAGAGTGCAACGGGTAACGCTACTACCCAGTCGACACCTTTTTCTCTGCATATTTTGGACATTCTGATTTTCAGTATCTGGTTATGTCTTTCTACGAGACCTGCTGCCTCGGGGTGTCGGACACAGTGGAATTTCCACTGATAACCTAACAGAAGTGAAACGTGTTTCATTAATTCGGATGAGAACGGCTGGCCGTTATCTGAGTGAACAACACGTGGTAAACCGTATCGTGGGAAGAATTCTCGAACCAACTGTTTGGCAGTAGTCGGGGCAGTGTAATCTGAAACCGGGTACGCCTCTGTCCAACGGGACAGAGCGCAGACAACTACGAGAACATATTTGAATCCTCGACATCGTTCCATCTGGATATAGTCCATCTGGAGTACTTCAAAAGGATTATTAGGAGGATGAAATCCACCCTGTTCTACGGGAACGCTTTTTCCTGGATTAAACTGGCAACAGATCATACAGGTACGGACCTTTTGTTTGGCTGCTGCTCGTAAATGTTTATTAAACCAAATGTGTTGAATGCTGTCTAGCATAGCTTTTTCTCCTAGATGTGCTGGACTATGTATTGTGTTAATTATAACTTGGACCATTGAATCAGGAAGGAACCATACAGACTTTTCCTTCATCATCCATCCCTGGTCCGTTTGGATCCCTCCTAATTCAGTCCATGTCTTTATTTCGTCTGGTGTAGCATGTGTCTGTATGTCTATCACGTCAAGAGTAGGATCTTTAACTGTCATACAATGTGTCGGTATCGGGACTATTGTCTTTGTCATGTCGGGGGTTTGAGTTTGAGCCGTCTGTTTAGCCGTTCTGTCGGCTAGATCATTGCCTTGGGAAATGATATCAGTAATCTTTGTATGAGCCTTACATTTCATAATTGATATTGCAGTAGGTAGATGTATTGCATCTAATAAGGCATGAATGAGGGGTCCGTGCTGAATGTGGGCACCGTGGGAAGTTAAATAACCTCTCTCTCGCCACAGCACGCCGAAGTCATGTACAACTCCGAATGCATAACGTGAATCAGTGTATATGTTGACCTTTTTACTTGTGGCTTGAATACAGGCTTGTGTCAGAGCGATGAGCTCTGCGGCTTGAGCTGACAAAGTATTTATACGATTAGTTTCAATGACTTCAGTATCTGTTGTGACTGCGTAAGCGGCCACTAACTCTCCTGTACTTGTTCTCATACATGAGCCATCTACATACAACGTTAGGTCTGGATCGGAAAATGGAACATCGGTCAAGTCTTGTCTGGGTTTTGTCGTTACAGTAATGACTTCAATACAGTCATGGGCTAGTGGGTCTGTTCCGGTTACTGGCAAAAGTGTGGCAGGATTTAATGTGTTACAGCGTCTGATTTCTATATGTGGCTGAAACAATGTAAGTTCGTATCCTGTAAGTCGCGCTATAGTCAAGTGTTGTGTTTGCGTTCTATTCACAAGGACCTCTACTGCGTGTGGTACTTGAACTGTCAATGGATGTCCTAACACTATAGCATCGCTTTGTCTGATTGCTAAAGCTGTCGCTGCTACTGATTTTAGGCATGCAGGCAAAGCCTGAGCTACGGGATCTAATGTACTAGAAAAATAAGCACATGGTTTGTGTGCTCCTGCTTGTTCCTGTGTGAGTACTGACAAAGCAGTACCTTCGCGTTCTGTAACAAAGAGTGTAAACTGTTTTCTGTAACATGGCGTTGCTAAAACAGGTGCTTGACATAAAGCTTTCTTTAGGCTTTCAAAAGCGTGTGTATGTTCTTGAGTCCAAGGGAGAACAGTCGATGTGGCTGCCTCCTGGGTTGTCAACTGGATGAGTGGTTTTGCTAGAAATGCATACTGAGGGATCCACTGTCTACAGTAGGAAGTGAGGCCTATGAAAGCCCGCACCTCCTTTTGTGTCTTGGGTATTGGCATGTTAGCTATTAACTGAATGCGGTCTGGTGTAAGCTGCCTTCCCTCCTTGGACAGCGAGTGTCCGAGATAAACAACTCGCTGGACACAGAATTGCAGCTTAGAAGGGGACACCTTGTGCCCCTTTTCGGCTAGAAATTGTAAAACTGTCAGTGATGCTTTCTCACATTCAGGTTCGCTTCGGGCGGTGATCAACAGATCATCGACGTATTGAAGCAGAGCAGTGTTAACTGGCATGTGGATACTGTCTAGTTCTCTTTTCAGTGCTTGGCTATAGATGCTGGGGCTTTCTGTAAATCCTTGAGGTGCGCGTGAGAATTTAAAGCTACGTCCATTTAAACTAAATCCGAACAAATATTGGCTTTCCGGATCTATTGGGACGCTGAAAAAGGCATTCTTGAGATCAATTACAGTAAAGAATGTTGCTTCGGAATCAATGGCTGTCAGTAATGACGAGATATCTGGGACCACAGGAAATTGTGGCACAATGCACTTGTTTAATTCGCGCAGATCAATAACCAATCGATATACTGGCGGGGCCTTTGGATTTGTTCGTTTAAGAATCGGAATTATCGGTGAATTACATATATTGGAGTCTGTTTCCACAACTACTCCTTGGGCAATGAGCTCGTCAATGATTTGTAGTAAAGCCACTACAGCATCTGGTGGTAACTTGTATTGTCGCATTCGTGGTAGCACCACTCCTGCCTTTAATGTGACTCGATATGGTGTAATATTCATGCATCCAACATCAGTAGGGCCTTGTGCCCATAGACGTGTAGGTAAAATCTGCAGTCGGGGATCCATGTCTCTAGACACATAGTGACCTTTAAAATCACGCAAAAACAACCTTACACCTTCCGGAGAACAACATATTATGGCTCCTAGAGCTTTCAAGGTTTTAATTCCTAACAGATTTTCTGGACATGATTTAGTAAGCAATAAATCTGTAGTTCGGGTCAGAGGTCCTATCGTAAGTGGCAGTGGTTGTGACACTTCATTAACAATAGGTTTTCCTGAAAAACCAAGGGAAATATTCTGTGAGCCTGAGAGGGGTGCCCCTGGAACTTCACTACGTTTTATAGTTGTTCGACTTGCCCCTGTATCGAGTAAAAATTTCCTATCTTGGCCTAATAATTCACTATGTACATAAGGTCCTTCTTGATCTACAGGAATCTCGATAAGGGGTAAATCAACTTCCCTCTCTAGGCTTGTTCATGCGTAACGCTGATACTCAGGATATTCATACTGTGCGGTCTGATACATTTGTCGTGTTGTTGTCTGTGTGGCAGCAACAGGCAACGGTGGTGCAGCTGGCACAAACTGTATTGGCTGTTGTGCGGCTGGCATGGCCTGGGCATGCTGCATAGCTCCTTGTTCATTCTGATCTTGTCTGAGTGGCCGTGATCTTTCTTGTGTTTTACCTATGGCGATATTATGTTTTAAAACTGGACAATCGTGTACGTAATGGCCTGGCTTTTTACAATAATTGCATGTCCCTTTTACAGGTCCTGCTGAATTGGAATGTGTCATACCCTTTTTATGTCCTTCAGCTGGAACAGTCTGGGAAACTAGCATTTTCATTTTCGTGTCTTTCATGCGTCTGTGTTCATGTTCTTGTTCTTCTCTAATTCTATTGTGATGGTACTGTAACATTTGTAACATTTGTGATGGAGTGTTACCTTGCCAGGTACTTTCGAATTTTAATACTCTATTCTTTACTGGGGGCAGGGCATTTTCCACTAACTTTGTTACAAACAGATGCGGGTATGATTCGCTACTTGCTTTTATGCCACTATTTATACCAAAACATTTTTCAAATCGGGCATAGTAATCACTAGTGTCTTCATCTTGCTTCTGCTTACAGGCTGAAATCGTTCCCCAATCTTCCTTTTTCGTAGTTAATAGACGTGGCAGTACCTGTACTAATAAACCTGGTAATGCTTTAGTTTTATCCCCAAGTCCTGCTCCTGCAGTTCGGGCCTTTTCTTCCGCTTCTAACACTGACCATTCTATCTTTTGGTCACCTACCTCCCACTCTTTTTCCTTGAGTTTTTCATAAATGCCAGCAGGCATCAATACCTTTAATATTGTCATAATGTCGGGATAGGTATACTCTCCCATGAGTAACATGTCTTTAATTTCTCGGTGGAAACCCGCTGGATCTTTGTCATGACTGGGTACCACTTTCTTCATTTGTAACAATTCTATTTTTGATATGGGCGTATATACAAATACGCGCCTAAACTCGTTGTCCTCGCCTTTTATTGGGTGCACTTCTCGTAACGGATTCTGTCTATCCATGTGATACGTGGTTCTTTCCTTGACGGGCAATGAAACATGCTCTGAACATACAAAAAGAATATACTGCTTTCTTGATTCTAGAATTTCTTTAATTAATTTAGTACCTGGACCTCTCCATTTATTCATAAGCAATTCAGTCAGTATGTCAGGTAAGGGACCAGGGTCCGAATGCTGACTCCGATATAGTATAATGAGTTGCTGAATCATATAAATCCCAGCTAACCTCTGTTCATCTGGGGTGAGATTCAAAAATGTGCGTACTACTGTATCATCACTATATTTTCCGGGACTGTCCACCCAATGGACAGCTGCCCTGGCTAAATCTTGTTCGTCCATAGAATCGAGAAAATGATAACCCCTTCGTTCTCGGAGTAGTTTGTCGGCGGTTTGGAACGAATGCTCGTTAGACCTTATATTAATTATAGGTATTTGAAAATTCCTGTCATTATCTGGACATATCGGATGTATTGAGTCAGTATGACATCTAGTCTGATTCCTATTACAAGATCTTCCTCTACCTACATAGGCTATGGTGTCCGACTGTCCTGCAGGCAGTCCTGACCCTTCTTCCTTGCTTTGTTCGAACTCGTCTGCCTCTAATCTCTCTTTGTGTAGGCGTTCTATTTCTTTACGGATCTTTCGGCACATGGCTATTATACAATTTTGTTTATCATGTCTCCCTTCTGATATATTCTGGCTCCATCTTGTAAGAATTTTCATTGCTTCCGGGTCTACCCCCGGTCGGTCTACATTTCTGATCACACAGTTTATGAGGAAACGTAACAGTTCCCCCTGTATCTCTACTTTCTGGTACTCCATAGCTCTGTTAATACATTCTGGATCTCGCCCTGTTCGGACAAAATGATATATTTCGTCTAGATGCGCAGTCATTCCTGGTAACTTCGCTAAATATACTGCGGCTCGTCTGATACGCAATGAGGCCAGGGTCATTTCGTCCTCTATACCGGGCACCGGATCATATCTACAATCTACGAGAAGCTCTTTAAGTGCACGAGCACTTACGAATTTGGGTGTACGTGAATGCGCTGACTCTTGAAAAGTAAGTTTATTTATTCTAGGTGGCGTAGAAAAGATATTTGTAGCACCTCCCGTGGCCCCATCTGGGGCGTCGGGTGTGAAAGGATTCGTTGAACGTGACACAGCAACTATAGGTGTGGACACAGCTATAGAAGTAGCTGTAGGAACAGATACAGAAACAGATGTGCTTGCCGGAACTTGTGACTCGACTTGTTGCTGTAGGGATACGGGTGCTGGATCTTGGCGTGAGACCTCCCTGATATGCGGTCTATGTGGGGCGGAATTAGCATACTCGGGAGCTGCGTCATCTAAATATGAGGAAAGAAAAACATCTTCTGCGGTTCTAGGATGCCCCTTAGGATGTACCTTGATTGGGAATAATGGGGGTGGCAAGTCTTTCGGTATCTCTGGAGTAGCCTTAGGTAATCCTTCGGCCAGAAGGGGATACATACCATTCATAAGGGCATTTCTTTGTCTGTCTACTTGTTCTGATTTCACTCGGATACCTTCCTCAATTAATAGATTTCCTTGAACTTTATTTGAACTTTCTTTATTCCTTTCTTCCTGTCTACGTGCTTTTTCTGTACGTCTATGAGATTCTTTACACCATAACTCAACGGCGTCTTTCTGTGACTGTCTGACTTTCCTTTTCCATAACTCTTCCTCGACTTTTATGATGCACTCTGCATCCCAGGTCCCCGCTGCGGGCCACCTCTGACTTTCTGGTAATCCCTTGGTATAGTCTACCCATAAATCAAGAAATAATATAGCGTCTAAGCCATGTTTGTGATACATAAAGTGCCCTGGAGTGTCCCTAGGAGGAATAGGAACGGCTTCTTCGAGAACCCCTTTTCTAGTAGTGATCTGTCTTAATTTCGAGAAGAGCGGCATATTGAGAACTGACCTTATACTTGATTTTGACCAACTGACCTGATACTTGAATTTGGACAGACTTAATACAATAAACACGATAATGAACAGTCATTCATACCACACTATACAGGACGTTTTTTTTTAAACATATTAAACATTAAACATTAAACCTTTAACTGAAACAACAATGATGATCGTCTGCATAACTAATCACCAAGCTTAATTTTTGACAATAACTAGATACTTCGGAATACTTGATATACTGCTAAACAGTACAGATACACTGCTAAAACAGTGCAGACCGGATTTGTGTACCCAAACCCGTCTTGACCGGCACAACTTATGTGCACGTCAGAAATGCCTCCCCAGCAATGGTACTCACCGGGTAGCTTCGGAAACAGAAGGCCTCAGTAACTTGAACTTGAACCGGACTGGACTCGACTCGACTCGTCGGACACTGGGCTTGACTTCGGACTGATGGGTCTCTGTATACCTCGGATCTTGCTCTCTCAGCTAGGCTCTGGTCGGGATACTTCGCACTTCTCACCGCCTCGTCTGGGTGTTGATCGCAGTCTCAGTCGCCCCCGCTTGACCGGAGGGAGATACAGGAAATCCTGCTGGTACGCGTTATTGTCCGTCCAGCTGTGGCAGGAGACCGGGCCTGCAACTCACCGCCGGCGCGTGAGATGAGAAAGTGTCCCTGTTCGGGCGCCATCATGTGGTAAATAATTTTCCTTTACCGGGACTGAATTTGATACAGAAACATTATAAAATAGCTCAGTAAAATGAGAGGCAGAATCCGTGATATTAGAGTTTCGGAATGGGCTTTATTCCAGTAATCGATTATAATCGGATGCTTCAAGTTCCATCACCCCGGAGGTTCAGGAAGTGAAGTACATACATTATTGACATGAAATGGCTTTTATAGAACATACATTACAATGAAGCGAATACAGTAGGCGTAACAATTGATAAGGAAAATGACAATTTGTCTGCGTAACCAGAAATGGGTGTAATAAAGAGTAAAAAGGAACATAATTGGTTGTGATGTCATGTATAGGTGGATCTATAAGATAATACTTGGCATAGATGCGCGCGCAGCAGTATGACGTGTAATTGACGTGTAACTAGGGGGTGAAGGGGGCTTGACATTTAGCTCTACGTGTGGAGACGAAAAGTCTGGGGGGTCAAGTCAACCTAATCCCAAATCATATCTAACATCCTATGTTTAAAGAACTATGTTATCCAAGAAAGAAGGACTCTCGGACAGAATCTATTCTATACTGACTGTGCGTGCATGTACAAGCGTCTAAGTGTCTACACTGAATGCGAGGGGGTAGGAATATTCCATGGTAACAGGGCTATGAATTACTTGCATAAGGGCAGAGAAGTCGGGCCTTTTGCTCGGTGACTGGAAGAATGTTTACTTAAGCTACTAGGCAGGAATGCATCGGCTGAGGGGGAAGCAGATAATTCGAAGGTGAAATACAGTTCTTGGCAGAGAATAGGCTGATGTCAGGCTTCGTGAGCCGCGCAGAGAATGAGACAAAGTTCATGGTCACAGATGCAGGCTCAGACTGGAGCTTTCAGAGGCAGAAGGCAAAAGGAGTTTTGATGACAGAATCAGGGCCTACTTGCCTGGACTGTAAAATGGCATAAGTGAACCATATAAAGCTGGTGGCCTTTCATATTTAGGAATGGAATATCCGGCCTATTCATGGCGGATCTGACAGAGGACATGTTGACGGTGGACGCATATGTATTTGCGTCTTCATAACTGGAACTGGAGGGGACATACATGTACTTGTGACACGCACATAGAACCGTTGGGGTCCAAGATAGGGGACATAACTGACCAGAAAAATCCATATTTCCACATAGGAAGAACTGAAATGCCGCAGGGGCATAACAGAGGCCAAAGGGCATCACCAGATATTCATACAGCTCATACTGAGTCTTAAATGCGGTTTTCCATTCGTCTCCGGCCCTCATCCTAACCAAATGGTACGCCCCCTTAAGATCCAACTTAGTAAATATCACCGCCTTCTTTACTTGTTCTAAGAGAACGGGAATCAACGGTAGTGGATATCGATTCTTGACTGATATGTTGTTTAACGCCCTGAAGTCGATACAAGCACAGAGCTCCCCGTTTACCTTAGGAATAAAAAACAAAGGAGAGGCTGCGGGTGACTTAGAGGGGCGTATAAAACCTAGCTCCAAGTATTTCTTCAGGTATTGTCGGAGGTGCTCATTCTCTTTTTCTGTAAGAGCATAAATCCTTCCACACGGCACCATGGCTCCCGGCATAAGGTCTATCCGACAATCGTATTGTCGATGAGGTGGTAAGGTTTCAGCTTGTACTTTATTAAAGACATCCTGATATGTGGCATACTGGTCTGGTAATACTGTGTCTTTCTTAGCAACGGTGGCAAACCAATGACGTGAGGATAAGGCTTTTGAGGGTAGCTCATGCCGGCAGAAACAATGTTTGATGCAAAACTCAGAGTCTAAATTTAACGTTTTGTTTCTGCAGTCTATTTTCGGGTTATGTTTTTGTAGCCACGGGAGACCTAAAATAATCCTGTGTTGGGGAGATTTAATGACATTGAAGTCCATGAGTTCCCAATGTTTCTGGTTGTACAGGACTTCCAACTGGTCGGATACATAACGAATAGGTCCGGATTCTAAAGCACGCCCATCCACTGCTAGCATGGTTTCCGGAATGGTTTTCTTGAGTAGCTCTATTCCCATTGTCGTGGCTACGGATTCATCAATGAAAGTACCCGTCACTCCTGAATCAACCAAAGCTTGGGACTCTTTCCAATCCTCCCCAATCTTCATCATGATAGAGACACAAAAGAAGCGTTTCTTGTCTGCAGCGCTCAAAGAGGGTAGGAATGTTTTGCTCGAGGCTTCCCCTCGGATTGCTCTCGAGCCTCTTAGTTTTCCATCTCCTTTTTGGTAGTGCTGATCACACTTTTCCTGAATCCTCCTCTGTTGGATTGGGGTTTTTGTAAGCAATCTCTTACAAAATGCCCCTTTTTCCCACAATAGAGGCAAAGACGGTTCTTCCTACGCATCTCTCTCTCCTCCGATGTCAGAGAAGCTCTCACGTACAAATCTCCATTGGTTCCTGATTGGTTCGCTTGGTTTCTCCTCAACGTGGGTGTTCGAACTTAGTGGGTAGCCGTTCCTTTCTCTGGGTATCGCCTTTCCTATCGCTCATTCGGTGTTCCAATCTCAATGTCAGATTGATGAGATCGGTACAAGAGGTTGGTTACGGATCGATCTGTGCAATTATATCCTTTAACTCATCCCTCAGCCCATGTTAATATATCGCAAACTGCTTTTCCTCGGGCAATTTGGTTTCTGCTACTAACCATCTGAAGGTGGTGAGGTATACTACCAGTTCTTTATTCCCTTGCTCAAGCAGTTCACGGTCTGCGGAAAGTGTGTGGGTTTTCCGGTCAAGGATGTTCTCGAATTCCTCTCTAAAAGCCTCTCAATCATAAAGGAGAGGGTCATTCCTCTGCATTAACGGGACCGCCCATAAAGCTGCATCCCCCGCCAGATAAGATATGAGGAATGCCACACGTGCCTGGTTAGTGTTGAATGCCTTGGCCTTGCAAGTAAAGTGTAACATGATTTGAGTAAGAAACACTTGTATCTTATTTGCGTCACCGTAATACCTTTCAGAGGGTGCTAAAGGGATAGGCGTGGGCACTTCTATATCATTGCCGCGCGGACCGCTGCTGCTGCGTGGCGCTTTTTAAAAAAACTTGAATTGGGAAAGTGATTGTTGTATTTTTAATATATTGTATGCTGCTCTACTCACTGCGGGCGGGTCCCTGTTACTTCGCTTAGAACCATCCCCGGCTTCAGCCAATACTGCCGCGAGGTGGGAGGAGTCGGAGGCGGGGCCAGGCATAAATGCTCACCGCAACGCGGGAGCCGGCAATTTGAACTATATCAAAAAAAGCAATGTAAGTTGCTCGAACGCGCATGGAGAAAATCTTATGACCCCCAAGCCAAAAGTACATTTAGGTCTGCGACAAAAACGTATCATAAATCAATCAAAAAAGCTAAAGCCAGATACTATACTGACACAATTCTGACAAGTGCAAATCAATCCAAAACAATTTTTTCTATGGTGAAAGAAATGACTAAGCTTCCAGAAGGACCTAACAATACGATTACTTCTAATGCTCATTGTAACGAGATTGCCACCTTCTTTATAAATAAAGTGAAGGGTATTTATAAGTCCTTCCCCCCGAATGTCGCTAGCCCGGACTTCACCATAGTTGAGACACCTAATGATCTTCCATATTCTCTCGGCTCCCTTCCATCTATCTCTGCGGACCAGATGGATAGGCTGATTGTTAAAATTAAATCCGGTTCCCCGGAGGATCCTGTTAAACCCGAAATGGCGCGACTTCATAAGGACCCCATTCTGACAGAAGGCCTGAAATTGATTAATAAAACCCTGGAATCTACCATAATACCTAGATCCTGGAAGCATGCTAAGGTCGTCCCTCTATTAAAAAAACCCACCTTGGATCCCTCCAAGCCGGAAAATTTCCGACCAATATCCCTGCTACCCTATTTATCCAAGATAGCGGAATCTCATGTAAATTCCATTCTGATCAACTATTTAGAGGCCAATGGAATTTTGGATGACTCCCAAAATGGTTTTCGGGCAAATCATAGTACCGAATCGGCCTTATTAGCCGTCACAGAACAACTAAGGGAGGTACAGGACCGAGGTGGTACAGCGGCACTGGTCCTGTTGGACTTGAGTGCAGCATTCGACACGGTCTCCCATGAGATCCTCTTAGGAAGACTGTGGGAGATCGGAGTCAGAGAGGGAGCCCTAGAGTGGTTCGTCTCATTTTTGACGGACCGCTCTTTCCAGGTCCATGCTCCACCGCATAAATCAGGAAGGTTTCCGCTGTGCTGTGGCGTCCCCCAGGGGTCTGCACTTAGCCCCACACTATTTAATGTGTACGTCCGCCCCCTAGCCGCACTGGCTAGAACTCGTAACATCAAATTAACATCGTATGCGGACGACACACAGTTTATCTTCTCCTTCTCCAGTGATACCAACGCCGACAAAATTAAATTTCAAGAAGATCTATCGGCCATTGCAAACTGGATGACTGAAAATCGTCTCCAACTCAATTCATCTAAGACTGAGGTTTTACTGGTTGGGAAGGAGACTCAAAAATGGGACGATCAGTGGTGGCCATCTGCATTGGGACCTGCACCCACTCCTAAGAAGGAGGTCAAAAACTTGGGTATCATGGTCGATAACCGACTAGACCTTGACTCCCACGCCAAAAAGGTGGGAGGCATGTGCTATGGCCGTCTTCGGTCTCTGAGACCCATTCTGGGTTTTTTCGAACCCCCAGTCCGTCAGATGATCATTCAGGCCATGGTGCTGTCAAACATTGACTACTGCAATGTCCTCATGCTGGGCTCTAATCAATCTACGATTAACAGACTTCAAAGAGCTCAGAATGCGGCCGCACGCAGTCTGTTTGGTTTGCCAAAAAACTTTCATATCTCTCCTATCCTCCAACATCTGCACTGGTTGCCGGTAAAGCAGCGTATCCAATTTAAGGCACTTTGCCTTATCCATAAAATTTTCCACTCCTCGGGCCCTAAAATTCTGAAAAATCTAAGCTCTTTATACGTCCCCACTCGGGCTCTCCGTTCTGCAGATCTGTTTCTGGCCCACATTCCTATGATTCAGAGGAGCAGAGCTGGAGGCCGATCCTTCAGATACTTGGCTCCGAAATTGTGGAATACAATCCCGCTTGAAGCTCGTGCTATTACGAATCATTTGTCTTTCAGGAAAAAAATGAAGACCTGGCTATTTAACACTCCTTAGGCCTAGTTTTCTGTAGTTCCTCCCACTCTTGGCTCGGTTGCTGTGTATCTGGCTCGTCTGCAAGCGCTGGGACGCCCTGTTGCTGGGGTAGCCATGCGCTATATAAGCTTCCCTAACATAACATAACATAACATCATTGCCACGTGGACCGCTGCGTGGCGCTTTTTAAAAAAACTTGAATTGGGAAAGTGATTGTTGTATTGCATTTTTAAAATATTGTAAGCTGCCCTACTCACTGCGGGCGGGTCCCTGTTACTTCGCTTAGAACCATCCCCGGCTTCAGCCAATACTGCCGTGAGGTGGGAGGAGTCGGAGGCGGTGTCAGGCATAAATGCTCGCCGTAACGCGGGAGCGCAGGGGACACGCGAAGTGGGCGCGCCGGCGGTGCGCCAAAGGCAAGCCTGTCTGCGCCCTGACGGGCCCTTACGGGCCCTGGGACTAGGCCTAATGTCCAAACGGTTAATTATTCCTCGGAGGAACTCAGATTATTGGCCCAGTCAGCCTCCCCCTTGATGCTCTTACTATTGAGCGCATTCGGGCTAATAGCATTTTTCAATCACAGAATTGCCAGGTTGTTTCCTCCCCCCACATCCCGCACTACCCCCAAGACCTCTGCCCTAGCAAAGTAAAAAACACGGCCCTACGTATCCTCTACCTTAACACCCGCTCCATGGTTAAACACCAGTTAGACATTTTCCTGTTGCTTATGTCAGAAAAACCTGATATATTTTGGTCACGGAAACTTGGCTAACCCCTGATTCCACTCCAGATATCCTTGTTGCACTACCTCAAGATTACTACATATTATATGCTAACCGGCCCCCAGGTAAATCAGGTGGTGGTGTTGCAGCCATCATCCATAAAAATCATAAATTCACTTCTATCACTCCTCTCCACCTCCCGGCGGTAGAGAACATGGCTATCTAACTGGATTCTAATTCTGGATCCCTCATCTGTGTTATTATTTACAGGCCCCCACAACACATGCCTTCATTCCCTCTCTCTCTGAGCGAACAGATGGCCAATCTAGCCATAAACTACTCTAATATAATTCTTATAGGCGATCTGAATTACTGGCTCAATGATGATCTCGGCGGGCCACATGCCGCAGAATTATCTGACCTACTCTCCAACCTTAATTTCATACAGCATATCTCCTCCCCCACCCATATCAAGGGGCACACATTGGACCAAATTTGGTCCATGAATTTGACACACTCGTCTCCCTCTATCTCACCTTGCATTTGGTCTGACCACCACTTAATAAAATTTACAGTAATGCTCCCCCTACATGCCAAGACTGTCACGGCTGAGGGTGGCATGATTAGAAAATGGAGGGCTCCTAACAAGCAGGATTTCATTAACACCTTAGCTAATTCAGCACCCACCTCTGACCCCGATATCAACTCCATGGAAGATAATATCTATACTTGGTTACTTGCCGCAAGCAACATACATGCCCCCTCGCTACATTCAAGCGGGCGCGCCAAGCCGACGCTCAGAAATGATTCTCTGACGAATTAAAGAATCTAAAACTAGCGCTCCGTCAGAAAGAGTGTAGATGGATATTATGTTACTCCCCTGAAGGAACAATTCAGTATCTAAAGGGTCTCAAAGAGTACAAAAACGCGATTATTGCAGCCAAGGCCGCCCACTTCTCCGCTAGAATTCTGAGCTCCCATAATAGGTCAAAGGAAATTTTTACAATTGTTAATGATCTTTGCAATGCCGAGAGAACTCTCCCTAAGCAGTCTCCTGCCCAAGACCTATGTAACTCCCTGAATGACTACTTTATGAATAAAATTGCCAGCATTAAAGCCAGTATTTCCACTGCCAGGCATATGATGCCTCCAGGTACTCCATGTACTAATACAGACATCTTAGATCACTTCCCCGCCATTTGTCTACAGACCTTTTCAGACTTGCTGGCCCGAGTCAAATCAGGCTCCCCTAGAGACTATTGCCCCCCCTATATTTTAAAGGAGATCTTTTCTGCTTTACCACATACCGTGCTGCCCTTCTTAAATGAATCTCTTTTACAAGGTCGGGTCCCTAGCGCGTTCAAGAATGCAAAAGTGGTCCCTCTCCTAAAAAAACAAGGAGTTGATCCCCTGAATCTTTCAAACTATCGCCCTATTTCCTTGCTCCCATTCCTGGCCAAAATATTGGAGGCACATGTTGCCAGGTGTCTGTCGAACTTTATCGAACACTCGGAACACCTTGACTCCCACCAAGCTGGCTTCCGACCCGCTCACTCGACTGAGTCGGTCATACTCGCGGTCCTGGATGCCTTACGAGCTAAGGCTGACAAGGGCACACCTCAGGCCCTGCTGCTCCTGGATCTGTCGGCTGCATTTGACACGGTCGACCACAAGACCTTGATGGACCGTGTCAGACAGACCTGCATACAGGGTTCAGCTTTCGATTGGATTATATCCTTCCTTGAGGGCCGCATCCAGGCAGTGCGTCTTGCCCCTTTTACGGCTCCAAAGATCACCACCACATGTGGAGTCCCACAAGGCTCATCGCTGTCTCCCCACCTGTTTAACCTTTACCTCCTGCCCCTGATTCACTCTCTAAGGAACAGGGCACTTCTATATCATTGCCGCGCGGACCGCTGCTGCTGCGTGGTGCTTTTTAAAAAAACTTGAATTGGGAAAGTGATTGTTGTATTTTTAATATATTGTATGCTGCTCTACTCACTGCGGGCGGGTCCCTGTTACTTCGCTTAGAACCATCCCCGGCTTCAGCCAATACTGCCGCGAGGTGGGAGGAGTCGGAGGCGGGGCCAGGCATAAATGCTCACCGCAACGCGGGAGCCGGCAATTTGAACTATATCAAAAAAAGCAATGTAAGTTGCTCGAACGCGCATGGAGAAAATCTTATGACCCCCAAGCCAAAAGTACAGTTAGGTCTGCGACAAAAACGTATCATAAATCAATCAAAAAAGCTAAAGCCAGATACTATACTGACACAATTCTGACAAGTGCAAATCAATCCAAAACAATTTTTTCTATGGTGAAAGAAATGACTAAGCTTCCAGAAGGACTCTCCGTTCTGCAGATCTGTTTCTGGCCCACATTCCTATGATTCAGAGGAGCAGAGCTGGAGGCCGATCCTTCAGATACTTGGCTCCGAAATTGTGGAATACAATCCCGCTTGAAGCTCGTGCTATTACGAATCATTTGTCTTTCAGGAAAAAAATTAAGACCTGGCTATTTAACACTCCTTAGGCCTAGTTTTCTGTAGTTCCTCCCACTCTTGGCTCGGTTGCTGTGTATCTGGCTCGTCTGCAAGCGCTGGGACGCCCTGTTGCTGGGGTAGCCATGCGCTATATAAGCTTCCCTAACATAACATAACATAACATCATTGCCACGTGGACCGCTGCGTGGCGCTTTTTAAAAAAACTTGAATTGGGAAAGTGATTGTTGTATTGCATTTTTAAAATATTGTAAGCTGCCCTACTCACTGCGGGCGGGTCCCTGTTACTTCGCTTAGAACCATCCCCGGCTTCAGCCAATACTGCCGTGAGGTGGGAGGAGTCGGAGGCGGTGTCAGGCATAAATGCTCGCCGTAACGCGGGAGCGCAGGGGACACGCGAAGTGGGCGTGCCGGCGGTGCGCCAAAGGCAAGCCTGCCTGCGCCCTGACGGGCCCTTACGGGCCCTGGGACTAGGCCTAATGTCCAAACGGTTAATTATTCCTCGGAGGAACTCAGATTATTGGCCCAGTCAGCCTCCCCCTTGATGCTCTTACTATTGAGCGCATTCGGGCTAATAGCATTTTTCAATCACAGAATTGCCAGGTTGTTTCCTCCCCCCACATCCCGCACTACCCCCAAGACCTCTGCCCTAGCAAAGTAAAAAACACGGCCCTACGTATCCTCTACCTTAACACCCGCTCCATGGTTAAACACCAGTTAGACATTTTCCTGTTGCTTATGTCAGAAAAACCTGATATATTTTGGTCACGGAAACTTGGCTAACCCCTGATTCCACTCCAGATATCCTTGTTGCACTACCTCAAGATTACTACATATTATATGCTAACCGGCCCCCAGGTAAATCAGGTGGTGGTGTTGCAGCCATCATCCATAAAAATCATAAATTCACTTCTATCACTCCTCTCCACCTCCCGGCGGTAGAGAACATGGCTATCTAACTGGATTCTAATTCTGGATCCCTCATCTGTGTTATTATTTACAGGCCCCCACAACACATGCCTTCATTCCCTCTCTCTCTGAGCGAACAGATGGCCAATCTAGCCATAAACTACTCTAATATAATTCTTATAGGCGATCTGAATTACTGGCTCAATGATGATCTCGGCGGGCCACATGCCGCAGAATTATCTGACCTACTCTCCAACCTTAATTTCATACAGCATATCTCCTCCCCCACCCATATCAAGGGGCACACATTGGACCAAATTTGGTCCATGAATTTGACACACTCGTCTCCCTCTATCTCACCTTGCATTTGGTCTTACCACCACTTAATAAAATTTACAGTAATGCTCCCCCTACATGCCAAGACTGTCACGGCTGAGGGTGGCATGATTAGAAAATGGAGGGCTCCTAACAAGCAGGATTTCATTAACACCTTAGCTAATTCAGCACCCACCTCTGACCCCGATATCAACTCCATGGAAGATAATATCTATACTTGGTTACTTGCCGCAAGCAACATACATGCCCCCTCGCTACATTCAAGCGGGCGCGCCAAGCCGACGCTCAGAAATGATTCTCTGACGAATTAAAGAATCTAAAACTAGCGCTCCGTCAGAAAGAGTGGAGATGGAGATTATGTTACTCCCCTGAAGGAACAATTCAGTATCTAAAGGGTCTCAAAGAGTACAAAAACGCGATTATTGCAGCCAAGGCCGCCCACTTCTCCGCTAGAATTCTGAGCTCCCATAATAGGTCAAAGGAAATTTTTACAATTGTTAATGATCTTTGCAATGCCGAGAGAACTCTCCCTAAGCAGTCTCCTGCCCAAGACCTATGTAACTCCCTGAATGACTACTTTATGAATAAAATTGCCAGCATTAAAGCCAGTATTTCCACTGCCAGGCATATGATGCCTCCAGATACTCCATGTACTAATACAGACATCTTAGATCACTTCCCCGCCATTTGTCTACAGACCTTTTCAGACTTGCTGGCCCGAGTCAAATCAGGCTCCCCTAGAGACTGTTGCCCCCCCTATATTTTAAAGGAGATCTTTTCTGCTTTACCACATACCGTGCTGCCCTTCTTAAATGAATCTCTTTTACAAGGTCGGGTCCCTAGCGCATTCAAGAATGCAAAAGTGGTCCCTCTCCTAAAAAAACAAGGAGTTGATCCCCTGAATCTTTCAAACTATCGCCCTATTTCCTTGCTCCCATTCCTGGCCAAAATATTGGAGGCACATGTTGCCAGGTGTCTGTCGAACTTTATCGAACACTCGGAACACCTTGACTCCCACCAAGCTGGCTTCCGACCCGCTCACTCGACTGAGTCGGTCATACTCGCGGTCCTGGATGCCTTACGAGCTAAGGCTGACAAGGGCACAGCTCAGGCCCTGCTGCTCCTGGATCTGTCGGCTGCATTTGACACGGTCGACCACAAGACCTTGATGGACCGTGTCAGACAGACCTGCATACAGGGTTCAGCTTTCGATTGGATTATATCCTTCCTTGAGGGCCGCATCCAGGCAGTGCGTCTTGCCCCTTTTACGGCTCCAAAGATCACCACCACATGTGGAGTCCCACAAGGCTCATCGCTGTCTCCCCACCTGTTTAACCTTTACCTCCTGCCCCTGATTCACTCTCTAAGGAACAGGGAGGTTACCTTTTTTAATTACGCGGATGACCTTCAACTGGTCTTTAATATTGATAACTCCCCTGACTCAATGCAGGACTTCCAAGTCACCATGCTTCATATTCAGTGTTGGATGGATCTTAACCATCTTAAACTCAACCCGGGCAAGACCGAATTAGTCTTGGTCGGGAAGGCCCATACTTTTTGGGGCCCACACTACTGGCCAACCGAATTGGGACTTCCCCCCATACCGTCCCCCTCGGTAAAAAGTCTAGGAGTCACCATAAACGCTGATCTTTCACTCAGAGGCCAAGTGGGGACAGTGGTCTCCACCTGTTTCTTCCAGTTACGCAAAATCAGGAAGATCGCCCACTTGCTAACCCACGCTGCCCTCATACAGGTAGTGATCGCCCTGGTGCTCTCTCATCTTGACTTCTCGAATGCAATCTATTTAGGCCTGCCTCTGTTTCTACTTACACGCCTCCAGCTGGTGCAAAACCAAGCTGCAAGACTTGTTCACAAACAACCTAAATGGCAATCTTCTAGACCTTTATTAATTAAACTCCACTGGCTCCCAGTCGCACAACAGGCAGCTTGCAATTCAGCTGTCTTCAACTAACTCCAGGTAAAACTGACATATGGTTGAGGGCAAACAACCCTCAATCTGGTCCCATGTCGGGTGGCCATCTGAACTAGGTCCGACTGCAGTTCCTAACCCCAAGATCAAAAACTTAGGGGTATGGTTTGACAACACACTATCGTTTGCGGAACATACATCAGGTTTGGCCGGTATGTGTTTTGGCCTACAAACAATGTTACATAAAAGTTTAGATCTGCTACCTCTGGTAGCAAAACAAATGATCATCCAGGCGGTGATTATTTCCCGCTTGACCTACTGTAATGTCTTCTACTTAGGGGTCACCAAAGGTAGAATGAGAATGCTTCAGAGAGTATAGAATGCCGCAGCACGTCTACTATTGCACATCTCAAGTTGACCCCCGGTGGGAGCGGCTCCGTAGAACTACACTGGTTGCCAGTGCAGGGCAGAGACTATTAAAGCTTTATGCTTTTGTCACAGAATTCTAAACGAGAAAGGCCCCAGCTATCTACTCCCTCAACTTACCCCTTACAGACCTATTAGGAATCTTAGATCTGGGGAACAATCTTTACAACGCAACTTTTACAACGCACTACCTTTACAACGCATTTTTTACAACGCATAATCCATTACAACGCATGACATTACAACGCATGACACTACAACGCATTTTTAAAAACTACCTTTACAACGCATTCCATTACAACGCATACTACCATTACAACGCATACCATTACAACGCATAATATTACACTACACTATCCAACACTTACCCTACTGTTGCACCCCCTGGAGTTAGAATAGTAATTTTTACCCCTATACTATCCAACACTTACCCTACTGTTGCACCCCCTGGAGTTAGAATAGTAATTTTTACCCCTATTCTATCCAACACTTACCCTACTGTTGCACCCCCTGGAGTTAGAATAGTAATTTTTACCCCTATACTATCCAACACTTACCCTACTGTTGCACCCCCTGGAGTTAGAATAGTAATTTTTACCCCTATACTATCCAACACTTACCCTACTGTTGCACCCCCTGGAGTTAGAATAGTAATTTTTACCCCTATACTATCCAACACTTACCCTACTGTTGCACCCCCTGGAGTTAGAATAGTAATTTTTACCCCTATACTGTCCAACACTTACCCTACTGTTGCACCCCCTGGAGTTAGAATAGTAATTTTTTCCCCTATACTATCCAACACCTACCCTACTGATGCACCCCCTGGAGTTAGAATAGTAATTTTTACCCCTATACTATCCAACACTTACCCCACTGTTGCACCCCCTGGAGTTAGAATAGTAATTTTTACCCCTATACTATCCAACACTTACCCTACTGTTGCACCCTCTGGAGTTAGAATAGTAATTTTTACCCCTATACTATCCAACACTTACCCTACTGTTGCACCCCCTGGAGTTAGAAAAGTAACTTTTACCCCTATACTATCTAATACTTACCTTAAATGCAATTTAATATTATGCGTTGTAATGGTATGCGTTGTAAAGGTAGTATGCGTTGTAATGGAAATGCGTTGTAAAGGTAGTTTTTAAAAATGCGTTGTAGTGTCATGCGTTGTAATGTCATGCGTTGTAATGGATTATGCGTTGTAAAAAATGCGTTGTAAGTGCATGCGTTGTAAAAGTGTGCGTTGTAACGTCATACATCCCTTAGATCTGCGGACACTGCTGGGCTGACTTTTTCTCAAGTGCAAAGAGCATGGTTAGGAGGTAGATCGTTTGGCTTTCTAGCAGCAAACATTTGTAACCAACTGCCGCAGGAAATTAAAAACACGTTTTTTCAGGTTATTATGATAAATGGAAGCCTTGAATTAACCCAATTAGGTTTCTACCTAGAAAATTAACTCTTGTTTATGAGTAAGGATGTAACCAGGTGGGAAAGGTTGTCTATGATAAATATTCTAAAGCATCTCAGAAATATGATGTAGATATGGATCCGAATAAAGCCTTACATAAAAGCCACAGACTCTGTTTGAGTTAAAAGGACCTAGAGTGTATGAGAATACCAGGAATGAAATGCAAATTCGGGAATTGATTCAAAACATTCAGATTTGGAATGCACAAGATAAGTGGAAAGGTAAATGGACAAAATGAAAAGGTCCAAAGAGGTCAATGGGAGAACTGCCCCCTCCAGTAGAGGGGGAACAGCTGCTACACATTTTCCCTTACGAGAAGTGCCCAGCGGAGGTTTTGTCAATGTGCCTTAGGGTCGGAGTGATCTTGTGTCATTCACAAATGACTTCCGAAGATTAAAAGAGAAGCCTGTAGAATGGTACAAACAAGTTGAGTGGTTTGTGGACATCTCAAAGGTTTTGTTAACTGATCAGAATACCTTGTCCGATATTGTTGTTCCAAGTGATTTGTGGACAGAATGTGAAATAGCCACTGAATGGCCTGAGAGGGATCTGGTATGAGTTACATTGACCAATGGTCCATCATCCACAGGTATAAGAAAATATAATCAGGTTATGATGCAGTTGAAATCTGAGGGATCGCCCCAAGATATTGACTAGTTCAAAATTAACAGGACGACCCATGACCCAAAGAGTCGATTCATTCATTTTATGAGAGATTGCTGCAGGAATTTAAGTAGTACAGTGGGATGGAAACATTTTGGTCTAAGAATAAATGGGACATTTTGCGTCCAGGTTTGTGATTGAATTGAGGCCTGATGTTAGCATGAGGATTCAGCAGCATTTGAATTGTTGGCAGAATAAGTCAGTTGATGAGGTTTTCAGATATGTAAAGTACTGTAATGATGAAAAAGAAATGAAGCATAAGAAACTGAAACAGAAATTGACAGTGAAACAAATGAAGGTTGCTCAGAGAGAAGGCCTGAGTCAGCCTTTCGTAGGAAATGTTCCTCCTACGCAAAGAGTGAATCAACGGGGAGCTCATGTGATGCAAGGTGGAGGTGGATTCCAGCGACAAGGTAGAGGTCATGGTGTCCCAGTTGACCTGAATATTGGGATTGATGTAGCTACTTTGAAGTAGTCCAGCCCCTGTCATTTTGTAATAAGATGAGGCTTTGGAAGCGCAAATATCCTCTTAATCCTGCTAATCAGGGGCAGAATGTAATCTTTGCACAGCCGCAGAATAAAGAATGAATGGATCAATCAATCATTCACTCAATCAATCAGGGGTTTGTAGAGTGCGGCTACTCACCTGTGAGGGACTCTCAAGGCACTGGGGGCGGCTGCTGATCTGTCTGGATGTGGAGATTCAGTCGAAGAGCAAGGTCTTGATGTCCTTCCTGAACTGTGTCAACAACGCAGATTGCCTGGGGTGGAGGGGCAGGGTGTTCCAGGTCTTGGCGGCGAGGTAGAAGGATTTTCCTCCTGTTCTGTTCTTGTGGATCCGCTGGACGGAGGCCAGGGTGAGTTGGGTGGAGCGGAGTTGTCTGGCGGGTGTATGGAAGGTGAGGTGGTGATTCAGATATTCTGGGCTTGCATTGTGGAGAGCTTTGTAGGCATGTGTGAGGAGCTTGAAAGTGTTTCTCTTGTTGATAGGGAGCCAGTGGTGTTGACAGAGGTGTTGTGTCATGTGGTTGTGCTGCAGATCAGAGCTTATAAATTCTCCCTACTTCCACGGACAGAGTAATTCCTCAGTCATACTCACATACATACATCATACGCTAGGGCCCATCACACTAACATTCATTCTATTACTCTATCCTTACTGAATATACGAGAGAACTCCTAAATCAATCTGCATCTAAACTGAGGTCAATGCAACCTAATTGATATGTCTCGAGTCATGATTTAAACAATAAGAACACATCTGAGATCCTAATAAATTGACAAAGAAATAACCAACCGACACTGTGATTCAAACAAAAGGTTATTTTTACCTAAATTAGTTCAAATGAAAGTCAATCAATAGCAAAATCATTTTTCTCATAATTACCTATTCTAGCTAAAGGTTGTATTTAGGTCAGGACAGGTCTCTCAGTAAAGTCTCCCGAGTCGCCGTCCTCTCAATCAGCGTCGATCCTCTCGAGCATAGGTTCGGGAAGAAGTGGCCTTAGACCCTCTCTAGTCTAACAATATTTATAGCAAAACTTACACATTAAAAGTTACAAACAAGCTCTAAACGTCCGTTGAGCAGAGCGAGCAGGAAAGGATGTTGACTCGCAACATTTAGAAAAAACCTCCGCTCTCGAAAATCTCAAAAATTAAAACACGGAAGAAGGAAGCACAAACTAAAAAAGGCAACATCCATGAATGCTCTTCCTCGGAATCATAGTGAAGCCACCGCAAGTTTATCAAAGTTCATTGTGGCTTTTATTCTCTCCCAAGGGTAACTGGCATCAACTGGCGTCAAGCCCAGAGCTGCTGTCCTAACGGAAACTTTTAATACAGACAGAGGCCGAGGTCAGGATTTCAACCATATTCAGCGAGGCCTCTCTTCGTATTTCATCTACTCAAATGCAGGCTGTAATTGTCGGCCATCTTTCACTAGGCCAGAATGGACAATCTTAATTAAAAGAAACACAAAACAACGTTACTACATCGTAATGATTATACAGTGTTAATTCCCACTAATACCCTTATGTGTATGTAATTATCTAGCCATCTGCGACATAAAGAAGCATTAAAGCGTAATATTTCAAAGCGCAAACACATATCAAATAGCACTTTAGCCACACATATTTAATTAATTTGCTCACCAACTTAGTTCACGTATTAATAAAGCAACACAAATGCATTCCCACGTGTAATTTTCCATTAGTAAGGTTGATTAGTCAGAAACTTCAACAAAATTAATATCTAGTAATTAATTATTAGTAATTTTAATTATGACATATAAAAATATATGCTGATGTTCGGGTTTAAACAGAAAACCCTGCTCCAGCAGTTGCAGCAGGGGATGTCGAGGACCAGTCTGGCTGCGGCATTTTGGGTGTTCTATAGTCACCTGGGCTGTTTCTGGGTGATAGTGGAGTAGAGTACGTTTCCACAGTCCAGTCTATTGTTGATGAGTGCATGGGCAACCGTCTTTCTGGATTCTGTGGGGAGCCATCTGAAAGTCTTTCTAAGTAGGCGGAGCGGGTGACAGCAGGATGAGGATACTGGGTTGATTTGGTGGTTCATTATGAGCGAGCAGTCCAGTATAATGCCAAGGTTGGTGCGTGGTCCGTATGGGTGAGAGGGGTTCGTAGCGCTGCGGGTCGCAAGGTAGTTGTCCCAGGCTGAGTGAGTGGGTCCCAGGATGAGAACTCCAGTTTTGCCTGAGTTGAGCTTGAGTCAGCTGTCTTGCATTGAGGTAGCGACAGCCTTCATTCCGTTGTGAATGTTGGTTCTGGTGGTTGTGTGTTCATTGGAGAGTGAGATGATCAGCTTGGTGTTGTCGGCATAGGAGACGATGTTGAGTCCTTGGCTTTTGGCGATGGCTGCGAGTGGGGCCATGTAGATGTTGAAGAGGGTGAGCCTCAGGGAGGAGCCCTTGGGCACTCTGCAGCTGAACTCTGTAGGTTCTGAGAGGAACGGTGTAGTCTGACTCGCTATTTTTGACTGGTCAGGAAGGAGATGGTGTCAATGGGTGGCTGAGAGGTCCAGTAGGATGAGGGCTGCAGTTTCTCCTAGGTCGAGGAGGGAGCAGATGTCATGGTGGTGGCAAGGAGTGCGGTCTCAGTGCTGTGTTTGCTTCGGTAGCCCAATTGGGAGGTGTCCAGGACTTGGTTCTCTTTTTGATGAACTCAGTGAGTTGGGCATTGATGGCCTTCTTGATGACCTTGGCTGGGAAGGGGAGAAGAGAAATGGGTCTGAAGTTCTTGAGGTCTGTCAGGTCGGCAGACAGTTTCTTCAGCAGAGGGTTGATCTCGTGTGTTTCCAGTCACCTGGGTAGGTGGCTGTTATGAAGGAGCGGCTGCTCTGTGGTAGATGTGGTATGGGCAGGGATCCAATGGATGCTCCTGAGTGGATGCTCTTCATGGTCTTGAGTGTGTCATCTAAGGGGGGTGGAGTCCAGTTGAGCATGATCTGTTGGGGTGCAGCGTGGTTGCAAGCGGTGGTGGTAGGCATGGTGGCGGGGTCTTGGGTTTCAAAGCCATCGTAGATCTGCCTAATCTTCTGATAGAAGAAGGTGCCGGGTTTGTTGCAGAGGTCGTGGGAGTGTAGGACGTCTGTGGTCTCACTAATGGGCCTGACAAACTCCTTGACGATGGCGAACAGTTCTTTGCTGTTTTGTGCGTTGCCATTTTTTCTGTCTTGGAAGGCCATTTTCATTGTGTTTTTTAGGAGAATTTGGTGTGCATCATGGCAGATTTGAAGGTTGCGTTGGTTTTCTAGGTCCGGGATTTTGTTGTCCTTTCATCGCTTCTCGAGTCATCGGCAGGTGCGTCTGGACTCCTGGAGGGCGGGAGTGAACCAGCTGGGTTTTTAGGAGTTTTGCTTGCCTGGTGTCTTCTTGGGGGGTGCCTGAGTGTCGGCTCAGTTGCAGATCCATCGGTGAAGGTTGCAGGCGACAGTGTTGCCATCTGTTGGTGTTGGTGGGGTGGTCATTCTGAGGAGGTCAACGGGACGTTCTTTGGTGGCCTTGTTCCAGCTGCACTGGGGGAGATGAGGGCGGTGGTATGCCCTGGGCGTGGCAAAGGAGAGAAGAACGCAGCAGTGGTTGGTCTGGAGGAGCACCATGGTGTGGCTGTAGGTGATATTCGCACTGGTGGAGAAAATGGGGTTGAGCATGTTTCTGGCTGTGTGGGTCAGTGCGGTCACTAGCTGCATAAGTGTGATGTTGGCTAGGTTCTCCAGTAGGGAAGCGGTGTTCTGGTCACTGGGGATGTCTAAGTGGAAGTTGAGGATGTACTCAGTGGATGCGAGAGCCTGGGGTGCGATGAGGTCTATGATGGCGTCGGTGAACGGTGGTCAGGGGCCTGTAGACGAGGGTGCTGTGGAGGGAGGTCTTGGGGTTTTATTTATTTATTTATTTGATGTTTTCTATACCGCAAACACAACCCTGCGTAGGGTATCAGAGTGCTTTACATTTGCATTTCTAAAACCAGTTATGTTACAAAGTCATCAGTTGTTGTACAATGATTAGAACAAAACATTAAGCTTAAAATACATATATACAAGCCCACAAAAAATGTTCGATGAGAGGTAGCAAGAATATGATCATGAAAGGACCGTTGACGATAGCGAGTCTTATGAAATTATGGGAGGTATTTACTTATATAGAAAGATTTTGCTTCCTTTTGAATGCAGCTATGGATGGGTTTCTTCTAATGTTAGGAGGGAGAGTGTTCCAGATTCTAGTAGCTGCATCGGAGAACGCTCGGTTATAAGTTCTTTTCTTACTAAAACGTGTTGGTTTCAGTAATAGATCTGCGTCGCTCCTGGAGACCCGGCAACTTCCTGATAGTGTGAGTTTCTGGGCTAGGTAACCTGGTGTTTTGCAATGTATCACTTTGTGAGTGATACATGCCAACTTGAATTGAACTCTTGATTTATAGGGCAACCAGTTGAGTGCTTTCAAATGAGGGGTGATATGGTAGAATTTTTGGGATCCAGTTATAAGTCTTGTGGCCGCATTAAGACAAGCTTTCAGTGGGGCTGTTGAGATCTTGGGGAGCCTGGCCAGGGTTGTGCATCTATACTCTATCCTTGATATAACAAGTGCCTGAACTGCTGTTTTGAGATCTGACTTATTTAAGAACGGTTTCAGTTTTCTGAGGTAGCTTTAATGGAACCGGGCATTTTTTGCCATCATGTTAATAGGTGAAAGCATGTTCAAATGTTTGTCCAGAATAATTCGCAAGGATTTGGTGGAGTCAACAGTCTTCGGAGATTGTTGGGGTTGATTTGGATCTGAAAGTGGAGATGTTCCATGGTTGTGGTTGGGATTGTGTGAGGTAGTGGCCAGTGAGTGGAGGGTTTTCTTGCAGACAATGGTGATGCCTCCTCCTGGTCGGTCAGTGCAGTCCTTGTGGGTAATTTTGTAGCCGTCGGGCATGGCGATTGCAATGTCCTTTCCAGAATTGTGGTTGGTTCAGCCTTCCGTGAAGAAGACGATGTTGGGACAGTCGGCTTCAAGGAGATCTTATATTTCTGTGTTGTGTTTGTGCAGGGGTCACACTTTGAGGAGGATGCAGTTGAGACAGTCGTGTGCGTTGTTGGTCAGCTGGGTGGCAAGAGGAGCTGGTGTGTTGGTGTGGGTGAAGGCGTGGTTGGAGTTCTGGCAGGTGAAAGGTCCAAGGGTCGGAGAACCAGGGTCCCTGGCACTGGGCGTGGTCACAGAATGGATGGGCACAGACAGGCTTGCTGCTGGCACACACTAGGTGCACCAGCGGTGTGCCCGCTGCGTGCGGCCTTGCAGAAGTAGCCATTAAGTAGTGCTGTGGGCGGCTGGACAGCTGGGAGGTGGTAAAATGCGTGAACGGACCCTGGAGGGGGTGAAGCTGTGTGGGGGTTGCAGTGGCAGGGACGGGAAAACAGGAAAAACTAGCAAAGAAAAGAAAAGCAAAAGCCAAAAAGGCAGAGGCAGGAAAAAATATAAAAGAGAGAGAGAAGCAAAAATAGAGACAGAAGGGCAGTCAAGCAACAGAGCAGTGACGCTCTGCCACTAGACCACCAGGGAGGAGGCGCAGGCAGGAGCCAGTGCATGGAGGAAGCACTTGAACTCCTGACCTCTGGGTCGGCAGCAGCTACCAGATGGAGCTGCACTGCGAAAAGAGCAAGTCTACAAAATGTACAGAGACCAAGGTCTTAAAATTTCAATGTGCCTCAAGCTCCAGTGATGCAAGTACCACCGCTTCACTTGATGCCCCAACATTCCTCCTAGATTCAGTTGAAACCAAGTACCAAATATAAATCAGAATGCTTTCCAGAGCAACAATACTTTTCAACAGTTTCTCATGTTTGATACGGCTGACAATTATGGTTCTGATCAGACTGCCTGAAGGAGCCTGAGAGGGGGAGGAAGATTGGGTGCTTGGTACAGTTTCAGAGATAGAAAAGAGTGTTTTTTCAGTAGCTGGTGAAGCAAATAGCCACCATATCATTTCTCGTTGATACTGGGGCTGTCTGCTCTACTGTTAGTACAGTGAAAGTTCTGAACCTATCCCTTTCTGTAAAGAGACTCCAAGTTGTAGGAGCTGCAAACAATCAAATGACAAGCCCCATATCTGAGGATGTACCTGTAAAGATATGGAATTTCGAGGAGAATCACCAATTTGTGGTATGTGATTCGAGTCCTGTGAGTTTGTTGGGACAGGATTCTGTGTGCAAGCTGAATTGCACCATTTATTGCACCCCGAAAGGTTTGGAGTTTCAAACTCATGATGAAATATTGCTTTTAAATTGGCTAGTCAAACCCCAACAGTTGAGCTGTTCCCATTGATGATAAGGGAAGAGTTACCCCTGGACCTCAAAGATACCGTGAGTTTGGTATTTTTCAGTGAAGGACATTGGATTCATCAAAGGAGAGGAGCCTGTCTGTATACAGGTAAAGCCAAATGTTGAGTACCAAAGAACTCCGAAATATAATCTGACCCCTGAAACGATTGCTGGAATTACTGGAGTAGTCGAGACAATGATCCAACAAGGCATTTTGAAGGGGATTATGGGGAGTCCACGTAATTCACTGATTATGGGCTTACAGAAGCTCAGCGGTAAGCACAGTATAGTTCAGGATCTCCGAAAGATAAACAATATTGAAGTTCCTTGTTGTCCCGTGGTCCGAATCCTGCTGTGATTTTGTTTCAGATTTCATGTCAGGCTTAGTGGTAAACTGTCATTGATCTTTGTCAGGCCTTCTTCTCGATACGGTTGCATGAGGACAGTCAGTTCCTCTTTGCATTTCGTTTCAGTAATTGTGTTTTGGCATGATGCTGAGTCTCACAAGAATGAACAGATTCCATACACTTTTTTACCAGATTCTTAGAAAGAACCTGGAGTCCTCTGTTATGCCCTGTGATTTTGTCATAGTGCAGGACATTGACGACCTGTTGGTTGCGTATAATACTTCAGAGGCTGAAATACTGACACTATTGCTTTGCTGAACCACTTTACTGAGAATGAACATAAGGTGTCCCTCAATAAATTGGATTACTGTTTGAGAGAAGTCCTGTATCTCGGTCAGGAAGGTGTCACAAGAAAGAGTCTCGGCGATTTTGCAAATTAAACTGCCAACAACACAGAAAGAAGTCAGGATGTTTTTGGGAATGGTGGACTACTGTCACCAGTGGATACCCAATTTTTCACTTGTGGCCAAGCTTTTACAGAGGCTGACGCACAAGGATGTCTCGGGTCCGGTACCTTGGGATAACGATTGTTTGGTTGCCTTCCTAGAGTTAAGAGAAAGTCTCAGCCGCGCTCCAATACTGGTAATGTCTGATTACAAGAAAGTGTTTTGCTTTTCTGCAGTGAGAGTTTGGGCTGTGCTCTCTCAGTGCTTACACAGATGCATTGAAGTGACTGTGGACCTGTAGCTTACTTTTCTGCTACCCTTGATGCATTAGCTGCAGCGTTGCCCGGGTGTCTCAAATCCATGGCTTCTGCGTGTGTCAGCATTGAAAGGTGTTAAGGCATTGATGTGGGTCATCCTCTAACGGTGCATGTGCCCATTCTGTGGAAATATTGTTGACACTGTACTCACACTCAACACTTAATGAGCAATCACCTGACCCGGAATAAGCAGATCATACTTGCAGCTGAGAATGTCACATCAAAGAGATGTTCTGTTTTAAACCCTGCCACCTTGTTGCCCCTTCCTAAGAGTGACTGTGAGGATGGTGAGGAGGAGCATGACTGTCTCGACTGTACTGTGCACCAAGCCAAGACCAGATATACAAGATGAGCCATTGCCTGGATCTGATTTTGCATTGTTCATGGATGGATCGTGTTTGTGAGACCAGGGAGGAAATTTAAGAGTTGCCTTTGCACTCTGTACAGTTTCAAGAATTGTTGAGGCTTTGTTGCTTCAAGGAGTATTCTCTGCACTAGTGGCTGAACTGATTGCTATTACAAGAGCATGCTGTGTCTCAGATCAGTAGAATGTGACCATTTTCACTGATATCCATTATGGCTCTAGTGTCGTTCATGGTTTTGGACAGTAATGGTCCCATAGAGGGTTTATGACAACTTCAGGTTCTCCTATTCAAAACGGAGAACAGGTGAGAAAGCTTCTTGAGGCATTGCAAATGCCTTCTCGAGTTGCTGTCGTAAATGTGCTGCTCATTGTAAGGTGTATTATTTATGTGACAGTCGGCAACAGGTATGTTGACAAGATCACAAAGTATTGTGCTCATAATGCATAATGAAGGAACAGATGAGACCAATTACAGCCTTTTGTTAACAACTACTGATACATGGGAGAGGTCAAGATGCTACAGGAAGAAGTGTCAGAGACAGAACAGCAAAGTTGGATTAAGGCAGGTTTGGTCAAGAGAGATGAGGATGAAGTTTGGGTTCAGGAGATGGAAGACCTGTGTTGCCTGATTCTCTGCTGCCACCGATGGCTAGGCATTATCATGGTCCTCCTCGTGTAGGGAGTAATGCCATGGTCGGATAGTTTCAACAGACCTGGTTTAATCCTAGGTTTAGGTTGAAGGCTGAAGCATTGTGCATTTTAGCTGTAGGCGTGAGGCTTCAGATCTGGTGGAACAAATCAATGGAACATTGAAATCCAGACTTTCGAAAGTATGTGCTTCTAAGTCTCTGAAGTAGCCTGATGGTTTGCCACTTGTGTTGATGATGAGTCTCCTCAGCATACCTGTTTGGAGGACAGGATTGTCCCCCCATAAGAACATGATGGGAAGAGCTTGTGAACCTTATTGATAATCTGATACTTGATTACTGTGTGTTCTGTGACTCATCAGGTTGAAGCTGCCACAGCCCCACCTCATCAGTAGCAGTGCCATGAACTTAGTCCTGGTGTCTCAGTCTGGTTCTTGCTGGAGAAACATGTTCAGAAGAGTTGTCTGGAACTCACTGGTGTGGTCCGTTTCCAGGTGATTCTGGTCACAACAGCTGCTGTGAAGTAGGGAGGTCTCCCTAACTGGGTGTCAAGTACCTGTTCCAAAAGACAAGGCTTCCGCAGGAGCCGATACTATTCCACAATTCCCAACCCAGTTGCCCAGGCACAGCACACAATATGTATATATGCGCACCTAAGCAACCAAGGGGGGGGAAAAGGGAGTTGGAAGAAAAGAGAAAAACGCCACGTCTTGCTTCTTCAGACAGGACTGCTTCTACGAAGCTGGATACGTCTTGCTTATCTACTGGATTGCTTCTTCTAAGTAGGATCCTTCCTGAAAGACAGAGATATATTAAAATTCTCTTACAGTCTTTTCCTAAATTCTTGTCCTGACCAAACCCACAGCAATTACCTGTCTCTACTAGTGGCTAGCTTTTCTCTTGTAGGTTGCCTTCTACAGTTTCTTGTACTTAATGACCCTGTTGAGGTAAACACTAATTAGTCTTCACTTAATAATTAATAGGCATGACCTCTATTCTCATTCTCATTGCTAATTGTCTTCCTATGAGTTTACCTTGCAACCATAAGTAGATTACTTGTCTTTATCAGTCTCTTTTTCTTTATTTACAGAAGAAGTTCCTGTGTTGTCGAGTTTTCAGGTAAATTCCAGAAGAAGAGGTGGTCTTCGATAAGTTGGTAAGTACTTTTATATATATATATATATATACATAACAACACCTACATAGAAGTTAGTAGTTTGACTTCAATTTTTATCTCACTGTCCCAGAAATGCTCTCTTCAAACTTAGTAGGTTTGCAAACACTGGGAAAAATGCTATTCTATATTTTGACTCCAAGTAGGTTGAAGCGCAATAGGGTACCTGACCTGATACAATCCTTGTGCTTCCTAGAATGTGACTAATTCTCCAGAAAGGTTCTCCAGTAAATCTGACTCTGTAGCTTCCTTCTTTGAAATTCACTCGCTCCAAAAATAGTAAGATACAGTCTTACCTTCCGCAGCCGCGGAAGCCGGAACTTCAGGAAAAAGAATATACTTCAGTACTCACGAACCAGAACCCTGCCAAACCTGATAATTCGCCGCTACAGGGATTGCGACCGAACTCCTCAGGTAGACAGTTGAAGTGCGCAGTTAGCCGCGCGGGCAAACGCGAACACAGCTGCGTGAGAAAAAAGGTAGAACCACTAGACTGCCAAACTCAATTGGCATCTCCGGCGGCCTTCTTGAGATTCCGCGAGATACCAATAGTAGTCTAATCTAGGAATAAAGGGAATCTTTTGGGGATAGGTCTTTCCATGATCTAGATTGGAGCACCTTAAGGAAATTGCATCAAACTGGGAAGTGACCTTATATGTTTAGCGTGCTGGAAAATACGCAGTCCTGACAGTACCCCCCACCTAAACCCCTCCTTCAGCTCCTTTGGGTTTCATTGGGTGCCTACTGTGAAATTCTCTGATAAAACGTTGAGCGTGCAAGTTGTTCTCCAGTTCCCAACTTCTTTCTTCAGGACCAAAACCCTTCCAATCTACCAGATAGAACAGTTTTCCTCGCCTAACTCTAGAGTCCAGAATTCGCTTCACTTCAAACTCCTCCCCAGCCTGGACTTGAAGGGGCTTGGAAGGACCTTTCTTTCTCAAATTCAGCGGGCTCTTCCTTAGTAAGGAAACATGAAAAACCGAATGAAACTTGAGTCTTGGAGGAAGCTGCACTTTAACACTGACTGGATTCAACATCTTTTCTACTTGAAAGGGACCAATGTACCTAGGCTGAAACTTTCGATTCCCCTTTAATCGTAGATTACGTGTAGAAATCCAGACCTCCTCACCTGACTCAAATATGGGACTGGGGCGCCTCTTCTTATCTGCTTGTTTCTTATAAGAGGCCTTGGCCTTGATTAAATTATCTGTAGCTTGTTGATAAGCTTTACGGAGATTCTGAATTACTTCCTCCACTGCAGGAACCTCACTCTCTTGTCGTCCTACAAAAGTGTTAGGATGTCTCCCAGAGTTTAAATAGAAAGGGGAGTAACCAGTAGAAGAATGTACAGCAAACTCAGCTACCCAAATTATATCTGGCCATTCCCCCTCGTGATCCATCAGGAATAGACGCAAATATTGCTCTAACTCCTGATTTACCCTTTCAGTTTGACCGTCAGTCTCGGGATGGAAACTGGAAGACAAACGGGAGTCAATATCTAATCCCTTCAGAAATGACCTCCAGAAATGAGATATAAACTGAGGACCCCGGTCAGAAATTACCACCCTTTGAATCCCATGAGTCTTAACTACATGTTGGGTGAACAATGAGGCTAACTGAGAAGCATTGGGAATTGACTTTAGTGGGACAAAATGACTCATTTTAGTGAAATGATCCACCACTACCCAAATGACTGAAAAGCCCTGACTAGAAGGTAGTTCTACTATGAAATCCATGGATACAGTGTGCCAAGGATAAGGAGCCGGGGGAACTGGTAGAAGCAAACCTTGTGGAGCCATTCTAACTGACTTCCCCTTCAAACACTGCTCACAAGTAGCAACATGTTGTCCCACCTGAGTTTCCATGGACGGCCACCAAAATTCGCGCTGAACCAGTTCCAAGGTTTTCTTCACTCCTTTGTGGCCAGCCAACAAATCATCATGAAAATGTTGAATTATCTTATCTTGTAGTTCTTCATTAGGAACATAAAGTCTTCCTTTGAAATAGAGTCTACCATTTCGAATCTCTCGATTTCCATCTTCCTTGACCCAATCTGCAAAATTTAAAAGTGCGAAAGCTTGATTTAGTTGCTCTTCAAACTCTGGAAATAAAATTACTCCAATTATCTTCTCCGGTGGGATTATCAGCTCTTTTTCCAGAATCGGAACATCTTCTCCTGCGTCCAGACGTGATAATGCATCAGCCTTTCCATTAGCAGATCCAGGTTTGTAGGTTAATACAAAATTATAGTCCGAAAAAAATAAGGACCAACGCCACTGTCTGGGAGTTAAGGTTCGAGCGGACTTTAAAAACTGAAGATTTCGGTGGTCCGTGAACACTGTAACCTCATGTCGAGTACCCAACAAGTAATGCCTCCATTCCTGAAAAGCATCCTTGACTGCTAACAATTCCTTATCGGCAATGGAGTAATTCAACTCAGCGGGAGTTAACTTTCTGGACCGGTATGCTACCGGATGAAGCTGACCGGTGGTCTTGTCCCTCTGAGATAAAATACCGCCCACCGCCAAATTGGAAGCATCAGCCTCAACAAAGAACGGCTCTTCAGGATTGGGATGCCGAAGCACCGGCGCTGTAGTGAAAATTTTCTTTAATCTACTGAAGGCTTCCTCAGTTTCATTGGTCCAATCAAAACTCACTCCTTTCCTGAGCAGCCGGGTTAGCGGAGACACCTTCTCAGAAAAATGTTCAATGAAACGTCGGTAAAAATTGGCGAAACCAATGAAACTCTGCACTTGTTTCACATTTCGAGGGGAGGGCCAATCGTTAATAGTCTTTACTTTAGCTTCATCCATAGATATCCCCTTAGAGGAGAGCACAAAACCCAAAAACTCCACCTGGCTAGCGTTGAACACACATTTCTCCAATTTCACAAAAAGCTGATGTTCCAGCAGAGTCTTCAAAATAAGTCGCACATGCTGAACATGTTCACGTATATTTTCAGAAAAAATGAGTATGTCATCGATATAGACGACAGCAAAACGATCTAAATATTCTCTCAACACATCGTTGACGAAATGCTGGAAGGCCGCCGGAGCGTTGCATAAACCAAATGGCATGACCTGATATTCAAAGAGTCCCAATCTAGTCCGAAAGGCGGTTTTCCACTCATCGCCTTCCGCCATTCGGACCAAATGATAAGCCCCCCTCAAGTCAAGCTTAGTATACACACGTGCTCCCTTAACCTGATCCAGCAATTCAGAGATTAATGGTAGAGGATATCTATTCTTCCTTGTTACTGAATTCAAAGCTCGATAATCAATGCACGTTCTCAGATTTCCATCCTTCTTGGGAATAAAGAAAAGGGGGGAAGAGACTGGGGACTGAGAAGGGCGTATGAATCCATTTGCTAAATACAATTCTAAATAGTCTTTTAGATGTTGATTCTCTTTTTCTGAAAGAGCGTAAATACGACTGCATGGCAAAGGGGCTCCTGGTTCCAGCTCTATCCTGCAATCGTATTCTCGATGCGGAGGCAATTTGTTGGCTTCTTTTTCATCAAACACTGCGGCCAAATCCAAATACTCGTCGGGAATTTCCTGTGTCTCCATGACACAAATCATCTTAGCTTGGCTAACCAGGTCTCGAGATGGGAACTCTTCAGTAGATTCTATCCTCAAATTGTGACAATGACTCTTGCAGTATTCAGAATCCATTTCTATGGTTCTTTTGGCCCAATCTATCCTTGGATTGTGCTCAGTAAGCCACGGAAGCCCCAAAATAAGCTGAAACTGGGGGCCATCAATGAGACTGAATCTCAACTGACTCACATGGTTTCCAGGCCCAGTTAGTCTAATCACCTCCGTATCATGTACAATGGGACCAGATGACAAATTGGTACCATCTACTGCACGCACTGCTTCGGGTCTTTCTTTCTTTACAAAGGCAATTCTCATCCTCTTTGCGAAGCCAATGTCACAGAAATTGCCCGTGGCTCCGGAGTCAATCATCACAGAAACCTCTTTCAACCTGACTCCTCCAAATTCTATGGTACTGACTACAATTAAATGTGGTGTCGAAGACTGTAATGTATTCGCAATTAACTGAGGATCAGGAGTTGACTTTTCTTCAGCTCCCACCAGGGCAACTCCTCTTACTGGTGGAGCCTGTCTTTTACTAAAGCGTTGTTTTTAGGCTTCTTTTGGCATTCTTTTACAAAATGCCCAGAATCTCCACAGTACATGCATAACTTGCCCATCTGTCTTCTTTCTCTTTCCTCCTTTGATAATGGCCCTCGCACGGAGCTAATTTGCATGGGTTCTTCTTCGGTAGAAACTTCCTTGCTCTTTGTGCCTTCAAATTTGACCCGGTCAAATCGAGGAGGAAAATACTTAACATTCTTCCTATGCTCACTCTTTCTTTCACTTTGTCGTTGGTCAATTTGCAATACTAAATCAATTAGTTCGGAAACATCGGTGGGTCGCTTAGGAATTTGCGCCAGACCATCCTTAATTTCATCCTTAAGGCCCCGATAGAAAATTGCAGCTCTCTTGGTTTCGGGCCAGTTTGTTTCTACAATTAACTTATTAAATTGCGCCAAATTTGCCACCAACTCTCTATTCCCTTGCTTCAAATCCAAAAGTTCATTGTCCGTAGTTTGTGAAACAGCTCTTCTATCGAATATCCGCAAAAATTCTCGTTTGAACTCATCAAAATTATACAGAATTGGGTCATTATTATTAACCAATGGCATCGACCAAGCAGCTGCGTCACCACTCAGGTAGGACAACATGAACGCCACCTTAGACTGATCTTCCTTAAAAATGATAGGTCTACAAAGATCATGTAATGAGCACTGGGTAAGGAAAATTTGCGCCTTATGTGGATCCCCACTAAATCTTTCTGGAGCTGCTAGGGGAATGGTGGGTGATATGGCATGTATAACCTGTGTGGTGAGTTCTGCCGCTGAGGGAGCAGGAGCAAAAGACTGAGATTTATTTTCCTTAGATTCGGAAACTGCACTAACTGACAATTCTTCCACCCTTTGACGTAAAAATAGAGTTTCCTGACTGGACTGTCTAACCTCCTCTCGCAAGGACTTATTCTCTAACATGGCCTCCCCAAGTTGTACTTGAATACCCTCTAACACTGTAGCTAGGGCCTTGACATCAAATCCCTCAGCCATCCTGCCCAGGCGGAAGTATTTTGAAGCGGGCACTTCAATCTGTCAAGTACCTGTTCCAAAAGACAAGACTTCCGCAGGAGCCGATGACTATTCCGCAATTCCCAACCCAGTTGCCCAGGCACAGCACACAATATGTATATATGCGCACCTAAGCAACCAAGGGGGGGGAAAAGGGAGTTGGAAGAAAAGAGAAAAACGCCACGTCTTGCTTCTTCAGACAGGACTGCTTCTACGAAGCTGGATACGTCTTGCTTATCTACTGGATTGCTTCTTCTAAGTAGGATCCTTCCTGAAAGACAGAGCTATATTATAATTCTCTTACAGTCTTTTCCTAAATTCTTGTCCTGACCAAACCCACAGCAATTACCTGTCTCTACTAGTGTCTAGCTTTTCTCTTGTAGGTTGCCTTCTACAGTTTCTTGTACTTAATGACCCTGTTGAGGTAAACACTAATTAGTCTTCACTTAATAATTAATAGGCATGACCTCTATTCTCATTCTCATTGCTAATTGTCTTCCTATGAGTTTACCTTGCAACCATAAGTAGATTACTTGTCTTTATCAGTCTCTTTTTCTTTATTTACAGAAGAAGTTCCTGTGTTGTCGAGTTTTCAGGTTAATTCCAGAAGAAGAGGTGGTCTTCGATAAGTTGGTAAGTACTTTTATATATATATATATACATAACAACACCTACATAGAAGTTAGTAGTTTGACTTCAATCTTTATCTCACTGTCCCAGAAATGGTCTCTTCAAACTTAGTAGGTTTGCAAACACTGGGAAAAATGCTATTCTATATTTTGACTCCAAGTAGGTTGAAGCGCAATAGGGTACCTGACCTGATACAATCCTTGCGCTTCCTAGAATGTGACTAATTCTCCAGAAAGGTTCTCCAGTAAATCTGACTCTGTAGCTTCCTTCTTTGAAATTCACTCGCTCCAAAAATAGTAAGATACAGTCTTACCTTCCGCAGCCGCGGAAGCCGGAACTTCAGGAAAAAGAATATACTTCAGTACTCACAAACCAGAACCCTGCCAAACCTGATAATTCGCCGCTACAGGGATTGCGACCGAACTCCTCAGGTAGACAGTTGAAGTGCGCAGTTAGCCGCGCCGGCAAACGCGAACACAGCTGCGTGAGAAAAAAGGTAGAACCACTAGACTGCCAAACTCAATTGGCATCTCCGGCGGCCATCTTGAGGTTCCGCGAGATACCAATAGTAGTCTAATCTAGGAATAAAGGGAATCTTTTGGGGATAGGTCTTTCCATGATCTAGATTGGAGCACCTTAAGGAAATTGCATCAAACTGGGAAGTGACCTTATATGTTTAGCGTGCTGGAAAATACACAGTCCTGACACTGGGTGCATGCTGCCCACATTCGCCAAGATCCGTGTCACCTTGATGATGTGACAGCACCTCTCCCAGAAGCGCTGGTGGTGTTCGAGAGATCACAGGAGCAGGTTAGTCAAGCTGTGGTGGACCAGCAAGAGCCTGAAGCAACAATGGTTCATCCTGAGGGGGGACTTGAGGAGTCGATAGCTGGAGCAGAAGTGGGTGAGTCTTGTCCCGGTGTGACTACTGAGTTAGACTTAGACCCTCACAAAGAGCCTAGTGATGTAGAACCATGAGTGGCAGCAGGAGAACCTTGGCCGAGAAGGCAGGAGAGTGGGTGACTGATTCTGGAAAGAGAAGGTAGGCTCTAGACTATTCTGGACACTGAGTACTCTGATTCGAGTGACGAAGGAGGCAAAGGGCTTGCTCTCAGAAGATCAAAAAGAGCCAGGTTACTCTGCCACAGGTACACGTCCCCTGAATGGTCTTACTTTTCTGCAAGTGACAGAGAGAGAGAGCTCTGGGAATATTGGGATAACAGTGCAGATTCAGTTGAACCACCTTGAACTGAACATTTTGCTTGAAGTACGATTTGGATTTGCTTTGTCAACAAAAGGACTGAGATATTTTATTCTGGATGTGACTATCAGTGACTTTGAACTGTGCACTTTGAGGCTCGAGCCAGCTGAAGGGGTGTAAGGTTCGCCTTTAGCAGAAAACAGAGTAGGTCTAAGGAAGACTCACAAAGATCTTTTTACGTAATGTATTGCATAGTAATTTGACTTTGGTTTTCCCATTTGCACAGGTGGAAAATCGACAGAGAAGACTCTGCTGCTGCTAAGTTCCACCAAATGGTCCGGGTTTTAGAGAAGTAATGGAAGTCAACCCTAATCTTGGTAGATGTAGGTGCCTAATAGCAGGCACACTAAACATTGTAGTACTGATCATTTTGCTTGTAGGTTTATATCCATCTCTATAATTCAATAGAGCCTAAGGGCCTGATTTTGGAGTAGGCGGGCGCACTGCCAGTCCATGGTGGCAGTGGTCGGGAAAACATCCCTCGATTATGACTTCACCGACAGGGCTGGCAGTGTGCCTGCAGCGGTCTTGAGGCGGCGTCATGCTTCAGCTTGTCTACAGACCCAGAAGTCAATGTTGCCCCACAGCAGCGCTTCCACTGTTGTGCACGCACTGTTGCCATGCACCATGTTGTGCATGAAGCACAGTGCACGCACAACACTGGAAGCATGGGGGGCACATCATGTGCCCCCAGCCACTCTCTTTACTGGGCTGAATTGCTTTGGGGCTCTGTTTGGAGCCCCGTACCTTCCTTCCAGCTGACCTTTACATGGAGGGGTCCCTGCCATGAAAGGCTTGGCAGGAAGGAAGATTGTGATCCCCATGGCAATGACGATGCTGGCATCGCCTCCATACACCACAGCTTTGCCCACCACCTGCGCAGGGGGGGTCTTGTGGCATGTTGCATCGCTCCCACCACAGCATCCTAATTCTGCGACTGGGTATGCAGGCACCGCCAACTCCTAAAACAGGTCCAAAGTCTGCAATTATTCCCAAACTCTCATGCACTAGATGTACTGCCTCGTATTTATTAGATGAATCAATCAATCAATCAGGGGTTTGTATAGCGTGCTACTCACCCGTGAGGGTCTCAAGGCGCTGGTGGCAGCGGGCGGAGGCAGTACCGGATCAGTCATACAGCCAGGTCTTAAGGTCCTTTCTGAATGTGTGCAGGGTCGGGGAGTGCCTGATGTTGATAGGGAGCTCGTTCCAGGTCTTGGCTGCGATGTAGGAGAAGGTTCTGTTTCTGCGGATGCGGGGGACCTCTGCCAGGATGAGGTCTGTGGAGCGGAGGTTCCTCTGGGGTACGTGGAAGGATACTCTGTCTTTGAGGCATTTGGGTCCGATGTTGTTGAGGGATTTGTAGGTATGGGTGAGGAATTTGAAGGTGATCCTCTTCTCGACGGGGAGCCAGCGGAGACCTCGTAGGTGTTGGGTCATGTGCTTGTGACGCGGTGTCCCAAGGATGAGTCTGGCTGCGGCGTTCTGGATTGTTTGGAGTTTGTGTAGAAGAGTTCTGTTGAGTCCAGCGTAGATGGCGTTGCTGTAGTCAAGTCTGCTGGTAATGAGTGCGTGGGTGATAGTCTTTCTGCAGTCCGGGGGTATCCATTTAAATGTCTTACGGAGGATGCGAAGGCAGTTGAAGCTAGTGGAGGCGAAGGCGTTTATCTGGCAGTTCATGGAAAGGGAGGAGTCAAGGATGATGCCGAGGTTTAGGTCGTGGTCTGTTGGAGTTGGTGGGGTCACGAGGGTGGAGGGCCACCAGGTGTTGTCCCAGGCGAAGGTGCAGGGTCCGAGGATGAGGACCTCAGTCTTCTCCGAGTTGAGCTTGAGGCAGCTGTTGTTCATCCAGTTTGCCACGTTCTTCATTCATTCCTGGAAGCAGAGTCTGGTGTCTTCGGGACTCTTTGTGAGTGAGAGGATGAGCTGGGTGTCGTCGTCATAGGAAATTATGCTGAGCCCATGCTCTCTGACGATGGCGGTGAGGGGGGCCATGTAGACGTTGAAGAGCGTCGGGCTGAGTGATGATCCTTGGGGTACTCCGCAGATGATGTCAGTGGGTTCGGAGAGGAAGGGGTGGGGGAGTCTGATCCTCTGGGTTCTGCCAGAGAGGAAGGATTGGATCAGTCAAGTGCGGCTCCTTGTGTCCCTGCGTCATGGAGTCTGGTGGCTAGCGTGCAGTACGAGACGGTGTCGAAGGCTGCGGAGAGGTCTAGAAGGATGATGGCCGCTGTGTGTCCCTGGTCTAGTAGCATGCGGAGGTCGTCTGTGAAGGCGAGGAGCGCGGTCTCGGTGCTGTAGTTGCTGCGGAAACCAGACTGGGAGGCGTCTAGGATCGAGTTCTCTTCAATGAAGGCGCTCAGCTGGGTGTTTACGAGTCTCTCGGTGACTTTGGCTGTGAAGGGGAGGAGAGAGATGGGCCGGTAGTTTTTCAGGTCTGTTGGGTCGGCCGTTGGTTTCTTGAGAAGGGGTTTCACCTCTGCACGTTTCCAGTCATCTGGGAAGGTGCCGGATCTGAGGGAGGTGTTGATCGTCTGTCCTAGTTTTGGAGCGATGACAGCGGCGGCCCTGTGGAAGATGTGTGGAGGGCAGGGGTTCATTGGGGCTCCGGAGTGAGTTTTCTTCATGGTCGCGGTGATGTGGTCGCGGTGATGTGCTTGACGGTCGCAGGTGTCCAGGACGTGATGGTCGGCTTCTCGGTGGTGGTGGGAGGGGGGTTAATATTAGGTGCTGGCTCGCTGAAGTTGTCGTAGAGGGCCTTGATCTTCAGGTGGAAGTAGGAGCTGAGCTTGTCGCAGAGTTCCTGGGAGGGTATGACGTCCGTGATTTTGCAGGTGGGTTTTGCGAACTGCTGAATGACTTTGTACAGTTCCTTGACATTTGGTCTTGACTTTGTCTCTTATGAAGGCCCGTTTGGTGTGTCTTACGTGCTGGTGGTATTCCTTGAGGGCGCTCTTGTGGTTGTTCCGTGCTTCCGAGGTTTTCTGTTTCCGCCAGGTTTTCTCTAGGGGTCTGCAGGAGCGTCTGGCTTCCTGGAGTTCTGCTGTGAACCAGGCCACCTTCAGAGGGCATTAGTTGGTGGGGTGGCGGAGAAGAGCCAGCTTGTTGACGCAGCAGGAGACCCAGTGGTGAAATTCCCTAGCTGCGGAGTTGGTGTCGGAAGTGGTGCTGGGGGGGTCTTGGAGGAGGACTTCGTTGAGGAGTTCCTCAGTGACCTTGCCTCAGTTCTGTTGTGGCGGGCTTGGGGCAGGCTTGGGTGCGGTGGTGGTGTTGAAGGTGAAATGTACGAAGTGGTGGTCCGTCCAGATGGGCTGGGTGGTTTGGCTGAAGCGGATGTTGGATCCTCCCATGAAGATGGGGTCGAGGGTGTGACCTGCTCTGTGGGTGGGTGTGCTGGCGAGCTGCTTCAGTCCGAGGTTGGCGAGGTTCTCGAGGAGAGCAGTGGAGTCGGGGTCGTTGCTGTTGTCGAGGTAGAAGTTCAGGTCCCCGAGTTGAATGTAGTCCGTGGAGGTGATGGCGTGGGGTGAGGCGAGCTCGGCGATGGTGGTTGCTGCCTAGGTGCGGGGTCCTGGTGGTCTGTAGATGAGGGTGCTCGTAGTGTGGTCCTGGGGCTGGTCTTGATCTAGAAGTGGAGGTGTTCTGTGTTGGAGTGGGAGTCACTCGTGCTGGATGTAGAGAGTCGCAGGGGGGTATTGTGTGCGATGGCGATACCGCCTCCTCGGCGGTGAGGGCAGTTCTTTCTCTGAATCTTGTAGCTGTCCGTGATGGCAGTGGCGATGTTGGGGCCGGAGGTGGTGTTAGTCCACTTTTCCATGAAGAAGGCAACATCGGGCGAGAGGGTGTCAATTTGGTCCCAGAGTTCGATGGCATGTCAGTGCAGGGAGCGCATGTTGAGGAGGATGCACGTCAGGGTTTCGGTGGTGCGTGCAGCAGGAGTACCTCCAGTGGCGGAGGGAGCCTGGTCGATGGAGAAGGATCTACGGCAGGTTCTAAACGAGAACTGCCCGTGGGTCGTGTTCGGCGAGGATCTTACGCAGTCGGCGTGGCCTCCGAGGTTGAGAGCGTGGAGGGTGGCTGAGTCATAGCGGTGAGGTCTGAGGGAACCAGGGTTCCTGGCGCTGGTCACGGGTGGGTCGAGGACGGGCACAGACGGGCTTGCCTAAGGCACGCCTAAGGCGCGCCAGCGGCTTGCCCGCTGCGCACGTCCGCTGCGTGACCATACAGCGGTCGCCATTTAGTTGGGGAGGGGGGCGGGAGCAGAGGAGTGGGATGCAGGAGCGGGGGCGGGGCCGCAGGGGCAGCAGCGGCGGGAAAAGTATGCATAAGGGACGCGGGTGAAAAGAGGAAACAGCGAAATACAGTAACAGTGACAGAACAGTGAGAAAAACAATAAAAACAAATAGGCAACAGTCAGGCATAATTAAGGATCCGCAGGGAAAAATACCACAGAACGTAACGGTGCAGGCGCAAATCCTGGTGAGAGAGGGCTCAGACTCGGGCAATCCGACTGAAATGCGGAGCTGCCGGGGAGAGTGCTACCTTGGACCCAGAGGTCAAGGAATCACGCATGCTCCCCCGCAGCGGTCACTATTTAGTAGGGGAGGGGGCGGGAGAAGAGGAGTGGGAGGTGGGAGCGGGGCTGAATCTGGGGGCGGGGCGCAGATGAGACGGAATTACATGTAGATGCATCTAGAGGCAATTATTCTGAAAACGCCTATTTTAAACTGCTTTCTGAGTCTAACACAATGGATGCCAGGGATCGCTATGTTTCTATGCAATTGCCACCATCAGCTGCAGATGGTATCACTTATCACCACATCCCATTGACTTATGGTGTTACCTCTAGTATTATGGTAACGATTAGGTTTATTGTTTTGCAAAACCGCCTTACGTTAGACATTTTGCTTGCAAAAGAGGGCGGAGTCTGTCAGATGTTAAAGGTCGAGCAATGCTGCAACTACATTCCTGACAAAAGTAAGGCTTTGAATAACTTTATCAAGAACATTTCTGACCTACATAAGGATTTGCAGGAGTTAGAATCAACAGGCGCTTGGGAAGCCATTGGAAGTAGATTTTCTACAGTAGGCAAATTGTTTAGAAATCTGGGAAGTAGGAATTTTGGGTACTATTCTGAAACCTCTGGTTTGCCCCTTGTGTAGTATTCCTATTTGTGAACTTTAAGGGCTATAAGTGCATGACAGTCAATCGCGGAGTAAGAGAATGGATGTCAGAGTAAATATTATGCCGATACGAAACGTCTGGAAGACTCAAGACTCAAGCAAAAGGTTTTAGATGGTCCATCATTTAAGATTTAGATGGCAGGTTGTGATGCTTTGATTCGCCATTGGAGGAGGACTGGAGCAGAGTACTTTTGGCCCACCCTTTCAAATTTTGATTATGCCATATATATACATGCAGGTAGTACTATATATATTCGTTCATGGTAATATCATTAACTTAAAGTGGTACACCTGACCAAACTACTGAAGGTGCATTTGCTGTACAATACAGACATTTACATGATTGTGTAAACTATTATTTTCTTATAGTAATTCCAATTTGCAGTTTTCATACATATCTGCATTTGTATGGTTGGAGTCATTTTGTTAACTCCGTATATGCTCACATATTCATTTGAATGATATCCTGCATTTATTCTATAACTGTATATGCGTCCATAACCAGCAATTTAAATGTGTATTGAAGCGTTTTGCTATGTTATCTTGACCAAAGGCCTTCAGCATTTAGACTCTAAAGCAGGGGTCTCCAACCTTTTCTGTAGTGAGAGCTACTTCTGCTCAAGGAAAGTCTTCTCGAGCTACTAGCAAATTTTATAACTGTAAAATAGTGACTACACTATGAACACTCAACGCAAGATTTTCAGCAGTTACCACTCAAGTATACCAAGTGCGGTTACCAGCAGAAAAGCTGGGAAAACGTTCATCAATATTGAATACCTCCCCTTGACTTATGAAGTAACATTCAAATCATGACATGCCCAGAGGCACAAAGGACATAAGCACAGCAGTACGTCTCCCCAGCTCAGCTTGAATTATCATTCACCAGTTTCTGAAAATGTACATATTTCTATCTAATACCACTTTCCACTGTGGGCAAACAAACTCAATTTTCCAGAAGAAACCCCATTTTTGAAAACTAAAACTGCCTTTAAAATATCAGTTTTCAGTTAGGAAATGCACTGTCCCAAAACATCAGCTTGTCATTTTCATCATGTACTCCCATGTACAAATGCCTCATATGGACAGACTACTTTGAATTCCCATGTATTACAGTCGTATGCCATGGATGCTACCATAGCGACCCGCGGGCGCAGAGCTCCGCTCCGCCCGCAGAGTATGCGGAGATTTGCTCCCGCCTCCACCCCTTTAGTAAGAATTCAATAAAAAGACTTAAAGTTAAAATTATAAAGACTTCCCTTGTCTGCGGCATACCCGGGCTGCCGTCCTCCTCTTCCTCGCCGTTTCACGGTGATCTGCGCGTTCCTTGCGAGAAATGCGCATGTGCAGATCACCGCGAGACGGCGAGGAAGAGGAGGACGGCAGCCCGGGGACACCGCAGTCAAGGTAAGTCTTTATAATTTTACCTTTAATGTCTTTTTATTTAATTCTTACTGGGGGGTGGAGGCGGGTGGCAGAGCAGAGTTGGTTCCCAACCCCGTGGACCTCCGCGTAGTCCCGCTCTGCCAGCTCCGCCCAGGGTTAACCATAGCAACACGGATGCCTGTATTATGCCAGTAATGCCAACTATTATACTAAGGCCACAGTAGTGCTAAGGCTGGAAACCATAAGGACCAGGGATGAGACCATATATCAGTCATGGCCATTAATATGCCAGGAATAGGTACATATAGGCCAGTCATGTGCTTAGTATGTCAATGATGGCTGCCAGTATACCACAACTAGACCAAAAATACGAAAATAGTCCAGAATGACCATTATTATGCCATTGACATTACTATGCAAGGAATGGGCACATTTATGCCAGAGATAACACTCTTATGATGGGGGCTAGCATATACATTTGGCGGTTTTTGGCACCAGGCATAGTTTCAGGAAGCAATAGTGTTTATTATGGACACACACACAAATGTTGATGAATGTGTTAATTTTCTCTGGTCTGGATCGTACTCTGTTCTCCTCAGGTCTTGGGCTGATCATGCACCCAACTGACGCGTTTTCACTCTGACTTCTGCAGTCCCACACTATGGTGGGTCATCACTGATTACTGTTCAGGCTACTGCTGCCATACGTCTTTGATGGTGCACTGTTCACACACATATTTTGTCTGACAAAGGAGGGACTAGAACATGATCAATCTCCTTGTGGCTTAATTATATTTAGAGTGGATACAGACTGTCATGTAGCAGGCCGTATAAGCCGACACAGTGTGTGTTTGAGTGTTAATATGAGGTACTGCCATAAGTTTGGATGGCTGTCACTCTAAGGGTCTTGAGATGAGAAGTGCTGCCTTCTTTAATAGACACCTACTCTTTGAATTTGATACAAGGCTTGACTTCACCTTAGAGAGCTACCTTGAAGGTACTGGTGAGCTACCAGTACCTCCCGAGCTACTTGTTGGAGATCCCTGCTCTAAAGTTTAACCTTCAACGTAAATGTTTGCTCGTTTGCAATGTTTTCTTTTCTTTGCAGGTGCGTTCATATGATTTTATAGTAAGTGAAAGGCACATTGAGCCTGATTTACAAAGGTAAACTTACATTACTGCATACGTTTACTTCTTTTTGGTATTCACAAAGGTGAACTTAGACCAAACGTCTAACTTTACTACTTTTCAATATTCACAAAGGTAAACTTAGACCAAAAGTCTAACTTTGCTACTTTTCAATATTCACAAAGACAAACTTAGACCAAAAGTCTAACTTTACCAGTAGTACCTTAGCTTTGTGAATAACAAAAAGTAGTAAAGTTAGACTTTCAGTCTAAGTTTACCTTTGTGAATCAGACCTATTGTGTATGAGAGATAGTGAGGCTTGGCAGAAGAACTTTTTGCAAGGCAAGAGGCGTTAACAGACAAAGAGAGGATTCCCATTCATGTTATTATCCGGAGACAGGAGAAATCCAAGGATGTCCTTATGTTCAGACCAAAAGAAGGGAGTATCGCATGAGGCAGCCGAGTTTTACTGTGAGAAAGTGGAAAAGTACTGAGACATGTGATGCGCAATTCTTGAAATGTTCTGTGAAGTTTTAATTAGTGGTCACACTTTAGCTTTCAGTAGATTCCCTTTAGACGCGGAGGGGTACAGATCTCTTTGCTACATTTCTGTTGTGTGGCTTTATGCTTTGCAATTCTCCTGAGTTTGGAGAACTTCTGCAAGACTCTCTACAATGCTGACACCTTCCTGCTTTACTAGATCTAACTAGGGTTCCCCAACTAATGCTACTAAGTTTAAGCTTAGTTAGGAACTGTAGATATACTCCTGTATAGGCAAGAAGAATGAAGATCATATTCTGATCACCAGAACATTGTCCTTATTTCCTGTTTTGCTATTACTGAATTCCTTGCATGCTTTATGCTTTCGAGGTTAAAGTTTGTCAGAGGATTCAGACTGCCAGTAGTAATTCTGTATTTTTACAATATATTCTTGAGACTTGTATGCATCAGCCTGGCTCTGAATTTGTAATTTACCTACATTTAATCCCGGCTATGGACTTTTGGGTCCTGGGAGTGTAGCCAAATGGGCTTTACTGTAAACTGAAGGTTCGGGTGATGCTAACTCCTCTTTATTTCCCAGGCTCCTCAAATGTTTATGGCAGGGAAATCTGGATATTCGCATACCATGCCCTGGTAAAAGTGATGGAGAGACTGCTTGAATGAATCCCATCCAATGCTAGCGGTGTCACCTTTCCAAGAGAAAAATACTGGCCATTTGTTCATGTTTTATGAAAGAGGCCTGGAGATAATACTTAGATAGGAGTTCATATAAAATCAACTGTTATCATTTGCAGCATAATTTTTCCGTCTTTGTTTACTTTAATTATTGGTCAGCAATCATTAACAAGTGAGGGGAGGAACATGGTGGCCAAACACTAGACGGCCGCGAGCTCCCGGGAGGATGGATGTACCGTAACATTAAGAGGACTGTTTTTGAGTCCCATAATCGCTTTGCCAATTAGCGCTCTTTGAGGGCAGACACGGGTCTGGATGCCAAGGGAGCTGTTGGTCGATGTGACACCCAGCGCAGGGTTACTGCATTGGAGGGCAACGGCACAGGAGCTCTGGCCGTGAGGACAGTCCTCGCCAGGGCTCCCAAAGGCAGCATTAGCACCATCCCTGAGGGAAGGGGTAGTGAAGAGAACCAAGCGTTGGGGTTTCGAGAGAAAGACTGGCAAGGGCAAAGAAGACGGGTGGTAGTACAGTGGAGTAGCTATCCTGCCTCCATGGAAGACAAGGCACGAGTAAACCAACAAGGTATATGGTCCATACTCGCGCCCCTGCCGGAACCAGGGTAAGTCCCAAAGCGAAGTTTCTTTAGTAATCCCTGCAGCCAACACAAAGACACACAAAATCACAGCAGGTGGTCCCCTTGGAGATTAAATTATAAGATTGGGAAACCTCTTAAAACAGTGAAACTGTCTAATAAGTCAGTAGGGAGAAGGGGTAAGAAAGCTCCTCAACTCCTACTTGAAATTAATGGCAACCCCAACACTACATTTGAGCAAAGAAAGGACTATTGAAAGGGGGGAAACAGAAGAGACAGACCCAGACCCAGAGTAAGGCATAACCTATGGTTTCTACACCCCTTTGGTCCATCACGGTGTCAAAAGGGGGCCTCACAGGTGAGGCACCACAGGGGATGGCAAGGTCACAAAAGCAAAAGGGAACCGAGCAGCAAAAGGGAGGAGAGTGCTCTGACCCTTGCTTTCATGGAGCAAAGGGGAGTAGGCTTTTCAGGAGGACAGCTAGAGCATGAGCTGCAGTCCACCCAGTGCGACCCACTAAAGAGTTGACATACCCTAGAGCCACTACAGTGTCTGTCAGGTCCTGCCAGATAGACATGACCCTAGGCAGGGGGACGCCTAAGCAAAGCAGAGCCAGACCAGAAGGTGGACAAAAGCTCAAACGTTTTATCCACAGTCTAGAGATTATGACTGTACCATCTATAAACCTTAAGGCTCACCGTGTCGCATCCACCAACCATGCCTTATGGCAGCGATGCCTCAAGGCGCAAGTCCTGCACCAGCCAGAGAAAGTGGGCCAGAACTACAGGCCTCTGCTGCCCACATATGGACTTCCCAGAAGGGGCAACACCACAAAGAAGGAGCTCCAAGGAGGGAATGTGCAACACGTGACAAAACACCACACCAACACAGAGAAGAGGGCCAGAAAGCGGAAGACGCTCAATGTAGGGGCCATCCGATGGAGTGAGAGCTCCAAGAAGGTCCCAGAAGACTTGTAGACGGACATCACACAGCACCTGAGAGTACAAGGAGAACTGGATCAACAATTGCCCTGACCACCGCCAAGTCGGAGCTCAACACCAGAGACTGATGGCTGGACTAAAGCGACATCCCTGAAGAAGATTCATGCCACTGCACCCAGAAGAGACTCAAGTGACTAGAAGCCTCACCGCAAAGTCCCAAAGATGATGCATGCCACTGCACTCAGAAGAGACTCAAGTGACTAGAAGTCTCACTTGCAAAGTCCCAAAGATGATGCATGCCACTGCACTCAGAAGAGACTCAAGTGACTAGGAGCCTCACCGCAAAGTCCCAAAGATGATGCATGCCACTGCACTCAGAAGAGACTCAAGTGACTAGAAGTCTCACTTGCAAAGTCCCAAAGATGATGCATGTCACTGCACTCAGAAGAGACTCAAGTGACTAGAAGTCTCCCTTGCAAAGTCCCAAAGATGATGCATGTCACTGCACTCAGAAGAGACTCAAGTGACTAAAAGCCTCACCGCAAAGTCCCAAAGATGATGCATGCCGCTGCACCCAGAAGAGACTCAAGTGACTAGAAGCCTCAACGCAAAGTCCCAAAGATGATGCATGCCGCTGCACCCAGAAGAGACTCAAGTGACTAGAAGTCTCACTCGCAAAGTCTCAAAGATGATGCATGCCGCTGCACCCAGAAGAGACTCAAGTGACTAGAAGTCTCACCGCAAAGTCCCAAAGATGATGCATGCCACTGCACTCAGAAGAGACTCAAGTGACTAGAAGCCTCACCGCAAAGTCCCAAAGATGATGCATGCCACTGCACTCAGAAGAGACTCAAGTGACTAGAAGCCTCACCGCAAAGTCCCAAAGATGATGCATGCCGTTGCACCCAGAAGAGACTCAAGTGACTAGAAGCCTCACCGCAAAGTCCCAAAGATGATGCATGCCGCTGCACCCAGAAGAGACTCAAGTGACTAGAAGTCTCACCGCAAAGTCCCAAAGATGATGCATGCCACTGCACTCAGAAGAGACTCAAGTGACTAGAAGCCTCACCGCAAAGTCTCAAAGATGATGCATGTCACTGCACTCAGAAGAGACTCAAGTGACTAGAAGTCTCACCGCAAAGTCCCAAAGATGATGCATGCCACTGCACTCAGAAGAGACTTAAGTGACTAGAAGCCTCACCGCAAAGTCCCAAAGATGATGCATGTCACTGCACTCAGAAGAGACTCAAGTGACTAGAAGTCTCACCGCAAAGTCCCAAAGATGATGCATGCTGCTGCTCCCAGAAGAGACTCAAGTGACTAGAAGTCTCACCGCAAAGTCCCAAAGATGATGCATGCCACTGCACCCAGAAGAGACTCAAGTGACTAGAAGCCTCACCGCAAAGTCCCAAAGATGATGCATGCCACTGCACTCAGAAGAGACTCAGGTGACTAGAAGCCTCACCGCAAAGTCCCAAAGATGATGCATGCCGCTGCACCCAGAAGAAGAGACTCTAGCAACGAGAAGTCTCTCAACTGCATCATTGTATAGAAGGTGCATGCTGAAGCACCGAAAAGAAAGCAGAGGAGGAAGTGTAAGTGTGACCTGCTGGCTCACACTGGGAATCCTGATGATCGACCAAGCACCGAATTATTAATTATTCTTTATTGTCCAATCAATTACAATCATTACAATAGAAACAACACATTTCATAAAACAGAGCTATTTCATACTTTCATTACAAATGTTGGGGAAGTAACAACATACCTTAATAACCATTAAAATTGCCTACAACATCATAAAACAATATTTCATTCATAACGTGGTAAAAACATTACATTTCATTATTGATCACAATACATATTGATAAAACTGTCAATAAGATCAGTCTTAAAACCCGCTGTCTGCCCAGTAATTAAAATGTCTTTTTGCAGCCCCTTAAAAGAAGCTGTACATAAGGTATACACATATTAAGTCTTAATGCTTAATGTATAAAGTGCATCCATGCTTCTTAAGATTTTGGTATACCTTGGATACTATATCATCAATAAAAATAGATGTAGTAAAGATTTTTCCAGTTACAATACCAATATGATTGAGACAATATGGTCACTTGACATAACCACTTTCTATTCTTATAGCACAACCCACACACCATCCTTGGCCAATTTGTCTCAGCTACGAGGATACATTTAATCAAGTAAACTTTTAAATTAATGATATGCCCTCGGAGGCACAGTATAATTGCTTGGCAACATGTTCTGACCTCTTATTCCTTAAATATCGTTTTTAAAAGTGTTAACCTCTCTTGACGCATTTGAGGCAAATACATACAATATGTAAAAATGTTTCATTGGTACAGCCACATAATCTACAGTTTGGGGTTGCCAATCTTGTACCCATCTCGGGATCCCATCCTTTGTGGGGTAATGGCCAAAGCTTAACTCAAGCAATCTATCCCTTACCGCCGATTTTAAAAAAGAGGTTAGATAGAATTGGGGATCAGTTGTGTTATTCGAGTTAATAATCAACAAGGCATGCTTTTTTTTTACAATCATCTCCAGATCCAATAAAAATGATACAAATTTGGTTGATTGATTTAAAATATGGTTAAAATCAGTCTTATTTCTAACCAAATTGTCAAAAGATGGGAGTTTGAAAGTATTCAAACTCTCCGTTAAATATGATCTCCATGGGCTGGTATACTATGTCTTGTTTATTTAATGGCAGCACTTATATGCAAGGGATTCAGGATCCGATAAATAGAGTGAAAATATACAATTTATAAATGTACCGTGCCTCACCAAAGCTTGGTTTAACAAACCAAACTCCAATCTAACAATAGCGCGTCAGACATTTTTGGGATCTTAAAAATTGATTAAAAAACTTTTATTTGTAATTTATCCAAAAGTTAGCTATCTTTGCCCCATAACATTATTGGCCCATATGTGAGCGAGGGGATGTGTTTTGCCTTCATTACCCCCAATAAGTACTTATAATTTGGGCATAATAGTTTATCTTGCAAAAGACGATAATGAAGTTGCCTTGGCCTTTAAATTATGAAAATGTAGTTTAAAAGTGTTACTGTCATCAAGTGTAAATCTCAAATATTTATACCGCTTTACTATTTCAATGGATAGTCCATTAATTTTCCAAAACGTCTTATCGGATTTAGTGGATCCTGTTGAAATAATAATTATTTTTATTTATTTATTTGTAAACCATTCGATTATATATTGATCAAATGACTCTATCAATCTTTGCAGCCCCATTGGGGCATTGCATGTGACTTAATAAGATAGTATCATCTGCAAATTGCAAATATTTTATACTTTGGCCTGCAAGGGTTGGAGAGTGTGCATTGACATTGGGTAGCTGATATGATAAGTCAGCAATAAAAATGTTAAAAGGGCATGGGGCCAGTCCGCAGCCCTGTTTAAGGCCACTGTGTGTTTCAAAGCGGCGAGTGGTACAGCTTCCATTTCCCACTTTGACCTGCACCCACGTATTTGTATACAACATTATAAGCATATCCAGAAGATATTTTGGTACACCCTATTTTAATAACTTTGCCCAAAGAAGATTATGTGGAACAGAATCAAAAGCGGCCTTTAGATCCTCATAACAGTTAAAAAAAAATTGCTTTTTGTATTTGGCTTTCTCTGCCAACAAGGTAAGTAACAGCAGGTCCGTAATTGTGGACTGTTCCCTGCAAAATCCAGTTTGAAAAATTGGAATACCTTTTCTTGTCGTTGCCCAGTCCTTTAGATCTTTAAGTAATAATGTTGCACACGTTGTTGCCTCTACATCCGTTGGGGTAATTAGCCTATAATTTGCTGGGTTATCGAGAGGGCCACTTTTATAAATTGGATATATTATGCTGCCTCGCCAGGATTCTGGGACCAATTTAGTTTTTACAATGTCTTTAAATATTTGAGTAAGAAATTTTGACCATATGTCAGTTCCTGCTTTAAAGACAGCATTCAGGATCCCATTAGGACCAGGCACACCGTTGGAATAAATCCTACTTATTAGTGACTTTACCATATCCTCCTGTGGTGACTCAAATAGTAATAGTTGTTCGTCATAATTTTCATGCCCTTTGTTCTCATTATAAATGTTAGATATTGAAAACGGCATACATGCAACAGTATTAGAATTTAACCCATTTAGGGCCACATGTACAACCCTATTTCGCATGCGCAAACAGGTTTGTGACCCGTTTGCTAATGCAAAATGTGAAAGGGCTATGTACACTTTCTAAATAGTGAGTCACAATTTATTTGCGACTCGCTATTTAGGAATTGTGAGTCACTATTAGGAAGGGCTGTTCCCTTCCTAACAGCAACCGCAACCCCATGTATGAATGTTTTGAGACTGCAATTGGGGTCGCAAAACACTCGCAAATTACCACCCTCTTCAAGAGGGTGGTAATGCACTTGCAAAAGGGAAGGGGTCCCCAGGGGACCCCTTCCCCTTTGCAAATGCAGGGGAAAATATTTTTTAAGGGCAGGCAGTGGCTCTAGGGTTTCATTTTCTCATTTTCACTAAAGGAAAACGGGATGCATTTAAAATAAACTACTGCTTTAAAAGCAGTCCCAGACATGGAGGTCTGCTGAGCCCAACAGGCTACCATCCCTGGGAGGGCCTGCCATTCCCAATAGGTTTGCAAATTGCGAGTGACTCATTAATATTATTGAGCCTCGCAATTTGTGACCCCATTGGGAATCGCAAACAGTTTCTTTGACACTGTTGTACATCCGATTTTGCAACTTGCAAATTGCGAGTCGCTACTGCGACACAATTTGCGAGTCACAAAATTGTTGGTCATACATCTGACCCTTACAGTAGTAGACCCATACAGAATAGGAATGAAAACCTCTCAGGCTGTTACGGGGATATTGGCACAATTGGCTCTCATATTGCCATGTTCCTGAGTGCTAATTATACCCCAAAAAACTCTATTATCTCTTTTTGCTTTCCAAATCTCAGCTCCTTCTTTCCCCTCAAGATCAAGATGCTCTTTGACAACTTAGACGACCAAGACCATAATACCGATTCAACCCCCACTGATGTCATCCAAAAGACCCTTCGCACTTGGAGCCCTGTCACCACAAAAGACAATGAAGGACATTCACTCCGGAGCCCCTACTGACACCTGTCCACCGTGCATCTTCCACAGGGCCACCACGGCCATCGCACCCAAGCTACGCTGAACTATGTACTGCTCCCTCGAGACCGCCACATTTCCCGATGACTGAAAACACGCCAAAGTCAACCCCCTGCTAAAGAAGCCCTCCTCAGAACCGACGGATCTCAAGAACTTCAGCCCCATCTCTCTGCTCCCCTTTGCCCCCAAATTCATGGAAAAGGCTGTCAACACCCAGCTAGCACACTTCACAGAAACCAACAGCATCCTAGACACCTCTCAATCAGATTCTAGAGCAACCACAACATGAGACCACCCTTATCGCTGCCACCGACGACATCTACGCCCTCCTCGACCAAGGCCACAGTGCAGCCCTCATCCTTCTGGACCCATCATCAGCCTTCAACACCATCTCCCACCACACACTTGCCACCAGGCTCCACAACGCTGGCATCCAAGGAATAGCATTAGACTGGATATGATCTTTCCTCTCAGGCAGAACACAGAGATTAAGATTCCTGCCCTTCCTCTCAGAACCTATAGAAATCAGACGCAGAGTACCCCAAGCATCCTCCCTCAGCCTCATACTCAACATCATCTCCTACGCCAATGAAACCCAGCTCATCCTCTCCCTCATCAAGGAACCCAACATCAACTTGCACAATTTCTCAGAAGGGATGAAAGCCGCCGTGACCTGGATGAGCAACAGCTGCTTGAAGCTCAAAGCGAAGAAAACAGAAGTCCTGATCCTCAGCACCACACCCACCGCATGGGACAACACCTAGTGGCCCCTCACCTTTGGAAACCCACCCACCCGAATGAACCACGCACGCAACCTCTGCTTCATACTCGACTTCTTACTATCCATAAATCGCCAGATGAATGCCTATCCTCCGCATGCTTCAACACCCTCTGAATACTTCGCAAGATGTTCAACTGGATCCCCCTGACTCCAGGCAAACCTTCACTCACGCATTCATCACCAGCAGACTGGACAACGGAAATTCTCTCTACGCCGGAGTCAACAAAAAACTCCTTGGCACACTCAATGCCAGACTCATCCTCGACATCCCACGACATGACCACATCACTCAACACCTCTGTGACCTTCACTGGTTCCCCATCGAAAGAAGAATAACCTTTAAACTGCTCACAATCACCTACAAAGCCCTCCACAACACCAGATTTCAATATCTCAGCAACCGAATCTCCTTCCACACCCCCAAAATAAACCTCCGCTCAGCTGACCTCGCCTTAGCCACCATCCCTCATTTCCACAGGACTAGAGCAGGTGGAAAATCCTTCTCCTACCTTGCAGCCAAGACCTGGAACAAACTCCCCCTCCACCTCCAATGAAGCCCAACACTGCACCAATTCAGAAAGCTCCTCAGGTCCTGGCTCTTCGAGTGACCTCCAATGGAGCTGCTCACACCCCCTTGCTTTAGCGCCTTGAGACCCTCACGGGTGAATCCTGGTAGATTGATTGAATTGTGTAGACTTTTATGATGAATGTGACTCATCCTTCCTTACTTTTATTACAATGCACCAGTGATATTGAATTGTTGGTGCAAAATAAATATGCTTTCAGTTAGACAAAATAAACTTTCCATGTTGAAACTTATGCTACCAGAGTCCCAGATTTCTTAAAATGAAAAATATTAAACAATTCAGTGATCTGACTCTACATGAGTCCAACTTTTCAAAAATTCCATGTGGCCATTCTCTTTACTTACGAACTCCCAGATTGCGGACTCTGAACAAACCCCATGCCCATGCTGGGAGCACTCTTGCGGACTCATTCCTGCCTTTGCTGATGGCAGGAACCCTTGCCGAGCGAACATAGCTGAACCGTAGCTTGCCAATGCCCTGCTAAGCTTCCCTTCGCTCATTCCCTTTTCAGACTTTGCCCTTCACAGGTATCCCTCTATGGACTGTAAGAGCTTTAATGTCTTTGTTTATGTTTTATGTGTAGTTTTATACTACACCTGTAACTGATTTATTTGAGAATAATGATTTAGCTTTCTTAAATGCTGATTATTAATCTATCACTAATTTTATAAAACTAAATTGAAAATCCTAAATGTGTGAGTCTCTTAGATTTGATAAATGTTCTCTGTGCCAAAACTGTGCTACTGATATCTGGGGTTTTTATGTATAAAAGAGATAGTCATATATTATTCTCTACTTCTATTGCTCTGTAAAGCTACTGCGGAACTATTGGCGGGTGTGATCTTGGCTCTTCTAAACTTCTTCAGGAGGTTTACACTTTCCTCCGCTGTTCTATATCTCTATAGTATGGTCGTGAGGGTGGTATATCTTAAGCTAATCACTAATTTGTAAGTTGGTTACCAATTCCTGTTACTCACTAGGTGACCAACATTCAACACCCTAGTTACCCCACCCCTCGATGCAACGAGCAAGGTCCATTGGAGGACCAAGATGTGTTGAGAATTGATTCAGAGATCCAGAGTAAAGAAAACACCTTTGTTTGTGACCCAGGATCAAGTGTCACTCAAAGTGTCACATGTAAGGCACAGGAGGCACAGTGAAAACATGAAAATATCACACAAAGTGAAAACCTTGCAGCTCTGCATTGAGAGGGGCATTTTGTGAATAATTAGTTCTTTATTAACTGTGTCCTATAGTATTAAGGGGCACAGGGGCACATTTAGGGGCGCAGAGAGCAATGTTTTTGAGATTTAAACCACTTGTACCTGGTTTAGGTTCGGCTTCGAGCAGAAGTTATGGGTAATCTTCGCTATTTCGTCTTTCTCTTGGGGACCACAAGGTAATCACATTATTGAGTATTTTGTGTTTCTGGGTGTTTGAAAGATGAACACATTGTGCATTATTATAGCTTTTACCCACAACCCTCCCAGTAAACCCAAACACCGCACAGACCACTGTTAAACTGAGCCCCCCACTCCTGTCAACAGAGCGTTAATATTGGTGAATGTAATATCAATGTAGGCCATGATTTATGCTTACACAACAGTGGCAATACCCATAAAAGCACTGTCTATATATGCCATGAACTATGCACACATACCAGTGTCAACACCATTAAAAGCAGTACGGTATGACAACTGACGCATATTAATGAGAATGTCGGTAAATATGAAATCAGTGACTACCATTTTTTATGTAGAACAAACTCATATTATTGCTGTCAGATTCACCCAAGATGGCCTCGCCATCAACCCCGAGTCAGAGACACGTGGCCAGACAGGCCCTGTGACCCAAACCCAATCTACCGATTGAAAGTTCTTAGGTGGGGTTACACTCAGCCTGAAGACAAACGCTCAGCCAGGGAAAACCCTGATCGATCCCACAGATAGGCAGTTACACCAGAAACAGGTCCAAGGAAATTGTCCCCAATAAAACATATTAGGGCATAGGCACATGTTCCCAAAATACTACTGTAAAGTTAAATACCACATGTAGTCAGGAACCCTCAGCCAATCAGGATACAACATGCACACGACAGATAGTGATCATGCGTTCCCTATGCAGTATATATGCATATGGATGCATACACACTGGCCCATAATAGCTCTCCCAGGGGTCGGGGGCCACTTGTTTCCTTCATCAGATGGTTGAATTTATGGTTTATGACTAGGCCCGGATCTACGTGCTCTACAATAATATGTTATCGGTTAATTGTACTTCAAGAACTGTGTATAATGCCAGCCAAAACCTTGGTACATTGAGGCTGTCTTCAGACGTCAATCTGTCAATGCTTTCCCAGCCGCTGCATTCAATTAAACTACCTTGTTCCTGTTTTGCCAAATGCCTCTTGTCTTTTTATTTTTTCAAGGTAAATTCATATCTGAGCAACAGTCTGGTGAGGCAGATAGGAAGATTGGTTTATCAAGCCCGAATGCTGCCGAACTGATTCACATCCGCGCAACAAGACTGGTGAGTGGATATCATAATTGATAGGAGGTTACTCCGAATCCACGGGGTGGAGGCCCATCCAGAGGCCGCTGTCACAAGGGTAAGACACTAATTTAAACCTTAGTCCCAGCATGTGGCGTGTGGCAAACTATGACAAGCGCGTATTTCACTTTTTCCTAAGTCAGCACGCTAGAGAAAGTGAAGGTAACTGTAGTTTTATTTTGCCTGAACTGTTGAGCCTTACACAACTGGTACCCTTGCCGTGCTATATTAGGCCACTCATTTTTACACTTGAACCGTTGAGTGTTACATAGATGGTGCACTAAGGCCTTGGTGTGTTACATAGGAATACCACCCTCATCTTATATTTACTTAACAGAGTTTTCTTAAGGACTGTCGGTTTATTAACACTGACAGTGTGTAAAAGAAGTGAAGAGGTGAATTTTTTCACTTGGAGCACTGGGCGGTTCAGTAAAAGGTATGCATGACCCCGGCGTGTGATTTAGGGGTAATTCGGACATTAGGGAAATATTCGAGAATAAGGTGTAGCTTGTGTCTGGCCACAGAGAGCCCATAATTGTCAGGTTGTTCATTTTTCTCCGCACAAATCATTGCCATTTTTGTCCCCGAGTCGATATTGACTGAGTATTGGGCTCACTTAACTCCGTGTACCACACAGAGTATCTCCACTCCTCGAGCTGTGGGCACTAGGAGGGGGCTAAGATTATTGGGACAAAATAATCATTTTTTCTGTTGCTCTTTTCTCTCCTAGTTTTTTTAAGTTTTCCATTTATGCATTGTTGATGTTGTGGTGCTGGTAAAATTAAAAAATTGTGCTTAATGTTTAAATGTTATGTTATGTTAGTAAGTTTATGAGTTTATGAAATAATAACTGTTTTTTTCCACAAACCAGAATTCCATATTTGCTATTTCACGCCTAAAAAACAACTTTTACTGTTCTGAACTAACTATTGCACGTTGTTACAGGTTGCTACTATTTAATTGCATTCATCTTTGCCAATTGTCAACCTTTTTTTGTGATGCATCGCCCTTAATGGAGCTCATAACCAATAGATTGTTGCCGATACAACCACGTGTACACAGCTTCCCCATGATCAGAGTAGAATTTATAATTATTTGAATCAGTCAAAAGTTTATGAACTCCTTAACAAGTCTCCTAATCCATCATGACATCACCACTAGACCACATGCAAGCTACATTTCCCACACAGGCTCAGAAGCTAGAGAAATACTGCAGTGAGTGGCACGCCCATACCAAGAACATTCATTACCCTGGCCTGAGGCGGGCACGCTCGATACCAACATCATAGAACACACCAGGAAGCACATACAGACCAGATGTGCAGGTGAGAAGCGGGACAAACGAGAGGCCCTACTAGAACTTTGGCCCATCTTAGAGGTGGCCCGACCTGCAAGACTCCCAGTCTAGTGCCAGGCTCCCTCGAAGTTAAATTAAAATTTGTAAATTGATACTTGTATAGCGCACTACTCACCCGCAAGGGTCTCAAGGTGCTTGTACGAATACCGCTGTGGAACCCATCCTGGCTTTCCCTGTGAGGCGTCCACTCCTGGGCACCCCCAAGGTGGAGGCCAGGCATCCTTAGAGTTGTGGGGGCCGTTGTGGAGATTAAGCAAGCTATTGCCCAGAGTTGCAGAGTGGGACTCCATGATTGGAATAGGCACCGAGGCGAGAATTATCAGGTCCGTGGAATTTTTGAGCCCAAGACCCGCCGAGGCGGGGAATTGAACCCTGGTCCCGGGCTAGAACTCTGCATCAGGGTCTGCCGCTCTAATCATTGAGCCACACTTCTCCAAGTTCAACCCCTCTCCCATTGGTTGTGGCCCATCAAGCCCCAGCAGGACGAGGAACACGCTTCGAACCATCCCCCTTCAAATGCCCTATAGTCAGAGGGAGGTTCATAGCAGTTCTACAGGAAGATAGCTCCAGTGGTGGGGAAGATAGGGGTCCAGCCCTTCAATTTCCAACGCTGAGGGGGGATCCATGGGGTATGCTCCCTCAGGGTATGCTCAGGCTGTGGAGGAAGCATCAGGGAGAGAGCTTGAGGTAAAAATGCTACCCAGTACAGCGCACAGCCCTGAGCGAAGAAGGCAGCCCAGGTGGGACTCATAGGAAAGGCACAAGAAAAGATTAGAAAGAGAAATAGTTTTTGACTGGAAAGCCCAACAGGAAAGGAGAACAACACACCCTCCCTCGTAAGAAGCCAAAGCTTGGCCCTGGGCTCCCTTTGAGGATGAGCCTGGGGAAAAATCAGAAGAGAGGCCCCTAGAAGAAACCCACATGCGACCCAGCCATCGGCATAGGAGAGGGGCTGTCCAAGAGAAAAGACATCAGGACCACCTACCTGAAACACAATTATGACCACCCAGACATAGGAGGATTGATGGCAGAGAGTATGAAGCATGGGGAGATTGTGGCTGACTTTTTAGATAGAGTGGGGGAATGATGGGGACAAAAGACAGGATAGCCCTGGACTGACACAAATTGCATTCCTCTACAACATTCTCAAAAAGGGACTGCCCGGTGAGATACAGACTGGACTAGATGGCGTAGTAGGGATAGCCACCAAACCATGGAGGGAATACACACCCACATATTACAGTACTACCGGAAAAGACAGCAGGAGGACAGGGAAAAGCGGGAGCAAGCTGTAGGAGCGTAGAATCTGCCTCTTATGGTTACCCCAACTTTTTGCTGCTGTAACACTGTTTTTCGACTTTAGTCTGGCTGGGGCCCTGCTATTCAGGACCCCAGCCTAGCTGCTTCCTCTCTAAGATGATTCCATGTACTTTAGGTACACTCTAGATTGGATTCTGGGGTACCCTTGTGAGTCCCTAGTATATGGTATACTGTGTACCCAGGGCGTAGGTACCCCAGAGGACTACCAGGGGCTGATGCATGTATTATGCCACCCCTGGAAAGCCACCCAAAATGACACCACAGGTCTGCTACTGCAGCCTGGGTAAGGTGGTGCATGCACCCCTTACTGAGGTATAGGCTCACTATACCTGTAAACTTTTTTTTTTTTGCTACTGCAGCCTGGGTAAGGTGGTGCATGCACCCCTTACTGAGGTATAGGCTCACTATACCTCACTTATCATGCACATAGAAACCTATCAGTCACCCCTATGGCAGACCTTATCAATCCTGAAGGCAGGGTGCTTGGTTACATGTGAGAGGGTGCCCAGGCATGAGCTGAGCCCCTCTGCAGCCTTCGTAATCTATCCTCCGGGGTTGTCAGTGGTGCAGCCTGACCATATACTCTTAAGTGCATTATAACCAAACGTTAAATGCTAACTTTGGACTGGCTGCACGGAAACATGTCGTGTTTGGTGTCAAACACCTTGGAATTATACCCCCACACCAGTAACTGATGTGGGAATATGATCCCACCCTTCTAGAGGGAGAGACATGACAGCACCGGTATACCCGGTACCAACTGAGAAGAGCCCTGGCATCACAAAATGGATGCTGCAGCCACAGACACGGGTCTGGCCTCCTGCTGCTGACCAAAACTCCGGCAGGGGAGGCCTGGACAATAGGTTTCCTGTCACAGGGAGGTGTAACCACCATCCAGACAGGCTAATCTGTATTGTGTCTGGGTGAGAGCACTCTCAGAGTGCTTTGAAGTCCTGCATTGGGGGCACATTTGGTGTCCCTGTCCATAGTCGAGCTCAAATCGGTTCAGGGGCTACCAGCCCCTGCTCTGGCGTGAAACTAGACAAAGGAAATGGGTGTAGCCACCCCTCTTTCCAAACCCTCCAATAGGTGGGTCCCCTGAGTTTGTCCAACCCCTTTCTTAGATATAAGTAAGGAATCCCTGGCAACAGGATTTTAGATATCCCTGGACGAAACTCTGCAACTGAATCCTGGAACTTCGATGCCCTACTCAAGACTAGAGGACTGAAGAAATCCCCCTTGGGGTCAAGGAGTGACTCCCCTGCTTGGCAGGCACCAACGAAGCATTTTGCCGGTCTGCATCATCGAAGCTCCCGCCGCACTCTGAAGTATCTGCAGCCCAGGAAGAGGATTTCCAGACTTTTCAGAGGCCGACCCGAGTTCCCAGCAAAGCTGAGACCCGCAGCCCACATGAGTAATTTGGAACCGGAACTCCTGGTCACCGTGCACATTTGCAAGTGCATTGACTTCCCAATGTCTCTCAAAGTTGTGCTTTGGGTTCCTTGTAGCCCAAGCCCCGAGCACCATCTGCACCAAATATTGTGGGCCTACACTCCACGAGTGTTCCGTGAGCCTGCTTCTTGCTCGAGGCTCCTTTGTTATCCCTGGTCTGTCGACTGATGTGTCCCTGGGAAGGCAACTCTGATTTTCTTGGGGCTTCCCTGGTTGCTCCAGACAAGCCCTGACTCCCCACCATGTAGTGAGTCCCTCAGACCTTGCTGGTCTGCGCCGAAGCATCTTTCTCCTTTCTTCATGGGTTGCTGTTGCCAAGGCTTGTTGTGTCCAATCCGGGCACCGACACTGCAGCACTCGAAATCCTTCATAGAACAGCTCGAGTCCAGCTCCTGGTCATCCTCGACACCTCCTGGTCCTCGTGGCTGAAGAGTCAAGCTTCACCTTCTTCACCTGAATTCACCCGACATTGGTGGGCATTCGTCTATCGTGCCCCTGGTCCCTGGCTAGTGAGCCAGACTCTGTTCCCTCTGCTTTCAGTTTCTTCTCATCCTTGATCCAGGCTTGGATCTCTTCGGACACTTCGCATCTTCCCGGCAGCAGCACTTCTTCGCCAGCTCCTATTGAAAACGACGACGCGACCCGACACCATTTGACACCTATGCACCTGGCTTCCCTGGGTGAGGTAACTTGAGTACTCCGGTGCTCCCGTAGGTGTTGATCCTAGAACTTCCTAAGTCCAAAACGGTTTGGTCCTAGCTCATCTCTAAGTGTCCCTAATCTTTTAAAATCTAACCGCAACTTTCCCCATAGAAGCTAACCGGAGCTCGCGGCTGTGTTCTCACACTGCACACGGCCCCCGGGAGTCCCCTGTGTCACTACCTTGGGTGGTTCCTTAGGGTCCCAGTGATTCTACAGGCTCTAGGCCTTGTGTCTAGTTAAGTCGTGGTTCTTATACCACTATTTTAGTATATGGTTTGGCTCGCTCCTAGGGCCTAACGTGTATTTCTTGCTACTAGCTGCATGATCCTAGATTCGACGTGGACAAGATTCTGATCAAGAAACCACTGACCTTCGACTGTCTAGACACTCTGGACTTCGCTGCACTCTGTTTGGGGCCGACTTTGTGTCCCACTCCGTTGAAAGCATCGTCTGTGCCCATGCACCATACAGGCTCCGTGCAGGACCTGTGGAGCATCAAGGACAACTGAAGATATCTCCCTTGGAGTGAAGGAGTCACTCCCCTGCAACCGCAGGCACCACATCTCAACTGACCAGTCTGCTGCTCCTGGGCTCCTATGGATTCCGAGGGCTCCAGCAACACAAGAGGTGGGTTTTCAAGTCCCTTGAGGTTTGATCTACCTTCTAAACAAGTTTGAGGCCGGAATCCCTCATGGGGACTGCAATAACCATACCCCTGTGCACCTTGTACCTTTGCAAGTGCATATGTTTGTTGGTGTTTCCTGAACAAGTTAACAGGGCTCTGAGTAGCCCCAGCCTCTGGCACTATTTCTTACAAAGAACTCCAGCCTCCTCATACCAAGTTCTTCATGGGCTGCTGCTTTGTCAAACTGCTTGAGGTCCCCTTGGGACTCCTGGGCATCCAGCCTGTGTGTCCCCTTCAGTGTCAACACTTCTTTTCTTGGGCACCACTCGTTGCTCCAGGCTTGCCCTGACTCCCCTGTGTTTAGTGAGTCTTTTGGACCTTGCTGGTCTGAACCGTAACATTTCTTGACCTTCTGCTTGGGTTGCAGCTGCCAAAGCTTGTTGGTTCTCCAGCCAGACACCAACCCCTTAGCACTAAACATCCTTCATGTGACAGCTCGCATCCAGCTTCTGGTTCTCCTCAACATCTCCTGGTCCCTGCGGCTGTAGATTCAAGAACCCCCTCAATACACCTGAAGCACCCAACATTGGTGGTCATTCAAATACCGAGCCCCTGGTCACTCCTGGGTGACCCAGACTCTGTCCTCTCTGCTTTCAGGTACTCTTCAACAAGAATCCACCTTTGGATTCCAATGGACACTTTTCTTCCTCCCAGCACTGGCTCTTCTTTAAAGTCCCATCAAATAGTAGGATCAATGAGACCCCAACCTCTGCGCACTGTAGCTATTGGTCAAACATACCGTGGTATGTCTACATCATACACTTACACAGCTTAAAACTGGTTAAATAAATCTCAAACATAAATCAAATCCACTTGAAACTCAAGTTTGTTCAAATGTTTTAACAATAAAGTTTTTCAAATTTCAATCGAAATCATTGTCCATAAATTCATCAAGACAAAACAAAAGTTTTTCCAGAGTGCATTCGCTTTAAATCAACAGCTTTCTTGGTGCCCAATGCATTTCGAGCCGGGCTGGCTCTTCTTCAGGGGCTTGAATTCTAAAAAGATGGACATAAACATTGTACAGCAGGTTTGTCAAAAACATCAAACGTCTCATAGCAGCATCAATACATTACAGGACTATGCCGAAATATTTTAGTTCAGTGATGTACTCTTACGCTCAACTGTTATCTGGTAAGATTTTAACCTAAGTTCCGCAGAAGGATTTAGATACGATACTCCCATTCCACTGTTTGGAAGGTTTTGAGCATTGATCTTTTTGTCTAGATGGATTTCCAGTAGTTCGCTGCACAGCGCTTAACAAGATGCCGTTTAAGGTACACACCTCCGAGGTTTCACCCAGTTGAGCGTTCGCACGGGTGGTTCTTTAAACCAAGTCAAGTGGCGGTTCACCACCATTGAAGCATGCGGCTACAGTGGAAGGGTGCAGAACTCTGGAAGGGGGTGCAGAGGGAGGGAGTCCTCGCCTCTGACCCCGGTGCATCCAGTGAATGTGGATCCCAGGTGGTAGACCAGTTGATGGAGAGAGATCCTGAACTGGTGGGAGAGTTGTGTTCTGGTGGGTGCTCCCCCTGGGAGGGTGCTGTACCCCAGAAGTAGAGGTAGGGTGAGGAGACGCTTTGCCCGTGACCTCTGGTCAGCCTGAGGGTGCGGACCCTAGGTTGAAGGATCAGTGGTAGTTTGGAACTACACTGAGAAGGAGAGTGGAGAATGGCTATTATATTCCAGGGGTTACTGCCCACCACTCTGTGGATTGGCAAGGACCAGTGGTATCTGGATGGCCTGGGGCCTGGTCCTGGCCGTGGACAACTAGGGAGTACCAGTGGGGTAGCCTAGTTGGGCCTGAGAGTTCTTTTTTCAGAGGGAACCACGTGGGTTCAGAGAGGTGTGGAACCAGAGGGTGTCCCTACAGTGCGGGCCCGCATCCGTGTTCTATCACCCCAAGCAGAGAAGCCCATCACAGTGGTGATTGGTCTGCCCTGCGTTTTGGCTGGAAGGGGGTTGTGTTGGACTTGGCCATTTTTGGTAGGTTCACCCCTGAACTTTTTGCCTTAAACTCTGTCATGGCGGTAGTAGTTTTAGGCCTCTGGGCACTTTAGCACTGTGGCCCAGTGTAAAGTGTGTGCACTCTCTGAGTGTGTGTGGTGAGATTGGCCTGCCCTCCCATAGTAATGCATGGGGGATATGTGTGTCCATGGTAATTCCTGGTATGAGAGGAGTGCAGGGTCGAGTTTAGTATGTATGAACTTGTGAGAATAAATTCTGCGCAATGGTGTGTGCAGGTTTATGGTGACTGGTGGAGAAATGCCACTTTTAGAAGTTGCCATTTCTGTGTGCTATGTGTCTGCCTGCCTAATGTGAATTGTATGTCTGGCTTGTGATTGACAGGAGCTGAGAGGTGTGGGTGGCTCCATGAGGGGCAGGGTGAGTCAGCTAGGCTGAATGGGACACCTGGGCTGAGAGTAGTGGGAGGAGAAATCCCCTGACTTTGAGTAGGATGGTGCTTCCCTAGTAAAATGCTGGCTCCGCCCCCTGTGGTGTGTCTGATCACCGAGCCCCCACCTGACAAAGGGGAGAGGAGCTGGGCAAAACAAAGTGCTCCAAATCCCCCCTAAACCAGTTCTGACTGGTATCCCCAGGCACTGTGCTGTGACACAAAGGGATATTGTAATTTAAATATAGGGGCTGTGACCCCATGGAAATGTTCACTTCTTGTTCCAGGGGTGGCTGCCAGGAGGGCTTGCCTCCCTGGGCCCTGCATGGCCGTTTTCATCTCTAAAGAACGCTTTTTCTGGGACTTATTCCTTTTACAGGACCCAGGACCTTTTGCTGTCTTCTGCGCCCTGTGAGTGCTTTGCCCTGACTTTCCCCGAAGGAGAGGGAGACCCTGGGGGCTGCGCAGCGCCGAGCTGCGGCCCCTTTAGGAGGGAATCCCCATCGTAGGAATTCCCCCGTTATGCTTTGATTGCGGGTGCCCACCCTGCTTATTATTTTATTTGGGTGGTGGGTGTCCACCCCACATGGCCGCTTTGCTGTTGAATGATGCTTCGGGTGCCCACCCCGCGTTTTCGGCGTTTGCGGGTTCCCAACCCACATCTGAGCCGGGAAAACGATCACCGGCACGGCCTGGAGGAAGTCAGGCAACATGGTGCCTGACGGTGGGCGGGACTTCCGGTTTTTCGAGGGAAGTCCCGCGCACGCCGCTTGTGAGAGGGGCCAGCTGAGTGATGTGTGGGCTCCCGTGAAGCAGAGGAGAGCCCCGGCGAAGAAGGGAGGACGGGAGCCTACCCTGCCTCCACTGGCACCACAGTAGAGTCCCAGGTCCCAGGAGGGGGCCCGGGTGAAGAGAAAAGGCGGCCGAGGCCGCCAACGGCAGCACGGGGTTCCCAGGAGTGAAGGGAAGCCCCGCGAGAGAAGTGCTGCTGCCGGAGAGGGGAAAGTCCTACCTTCGCCCCAGCCGGTGAGTGGGGCTCGAGTTACGTAGTGCCTGGGATAGGCACAGAGTCAGAGCAGCCCCGTCTGGCAGCGGGCCGCTCCAACACTTGGGGGAAAGTTCTTTTTGTGACTAAAAGAGCCCCCGGGGGCCCCGTGTCTAGCAGATCGAGGCGCATTGTCGGCGCCTGGGCGGTCCCGCCAGAGAGCGGGCTGCCCCAACGATGGGGGCAGGTGTTTAATGCCACTAGGGGGGTCCAGAGGTCACCGAGGTGCCGCCCCCCCTTCATGAGAAGCGCCACAGCTGCGCCAGCGCGGGCAGCTGCAACAAATTGGGCACAATTGCGAGAGAGTCCCTGAGTGGGACCGGAGGCACAGAGGTGCCAGTGAGTTTCCCAGCTGCCCAGCAATTAGTGGGCAGCTGCTGCGTTTAGGTTTGCACTTTGGCAGCAGCCCTAACATTCTGGACACAGGGCATTTCAGTCACTTTGAGATGGCCAGTTGGCCAGGGGGACTGTGAGGTAAATAGGGCGCTAGGCCCTAATGTGATTAATGCCTCTACTATGGTCTTTATTAGGAGACTACGTGCTAAATGTGATTTATGCGGCGCTAGGAAATGTGATTCATGTAGTATGATTTACGCACCCCGTTTGATGCCTCTAACTGTGGTTTAGGTATGAGGTTAAGTGCTTAATAATGGTTTATGCTTGGGAGGTTATCCTCCACTGTGATTATTTCCTAATGTGAGTGATGCTTAGGAGTTTAGGGTCTAAGATGTTAGACTGATGAGGTTGGCGTACAATGCGTTTGGCTCCTAATGTGATACTGTGCATAATGTGGTTTATGTTACAGGCTGATGCTGAGTACAGTGGTCACCAGTGATGACTGGTTGTACGTTTATGATATGTCTTACTTATACTAAGTTTGCTGTGGGATGGTTCTGACAGTGGTCCAGGGGGCCCTGCCAGGTGTAAATAATCCCTTGTAAATATTGCCTAGTGCCAGTTGGCACAGTGTATATGGTGTGATTACTATTCTAATGTGTTATGAGAATACAAAGGCTATTTTTGATATAACCTTGTGTGGAGTTCCTTTTATGGTGTGCATGGGATGTTGTTGCTGTGTGTGTGTGCTGCGCAAACGCTTTACACATGGCCTCCGGGATAAGCCTGACAGCTCGTGCCAAGCTACCAAGGGGGTGAGCAGGGGTTATCTTTGGCGTGTAACTCCCTTGCCCTGACTAGAGTGGTGGTCTCTGCCTGGCTTTGGCGCAAGCCTTAGCCAACCAGAGATCCGATTTCTAACAAGGATTAACGAAAGGCTCCATGTTCTCAGAACACCTCTTTTTCTGCAGCAAATCTGTGCACTTTGGAATTATTAATTCTAGCTCAGTTCATTAAATAAATCAGACTATAACACCGAAAAGCAATGATATATAATCTATAGCACTGGATAGCATTGGAATATGAATATTTCCAGGAAATCAGTTAAAGACGTATACGCATCAAAGACACTGATAAAGAGAAGCTCACAGAGTTATTGTATTCATTGACTTCATTACAAATATTGAAATAAATAAGATACTAAGTGATCAGATCCATTTTATTGCCTCCGTTCTTGTGACCTATGGATTAATCATTTCACAGTTCCACTTCCCAGGAAGGGGGTGTGGATCCACTGTTGAGGTTTCAGAACTAATTTGGGGTGATTCTCTGTCAATTAATATTTTCTGGCTGTCGCTCAGACTCAACCTTTGTGAGAGACTTCAGCGCCTGGTTGTCTTCAGCCTTCGTGAGCAGTCATGAGGCACAGCAAAAAGCACTGCCCTGCTTAGTAACTTTGGGACCTTGGGCCCGATTCACAGAACTAACTTAAGACAAAATCCTAAACTTACTACCATTTTGGTATTCACAGATGGCACTTACTCATTTTGGTATTCACAGAAGGCACTTACTCATTTCGGTATACCCAGAAGTTAGGACTCCTAACTTTAGGACTCCTAAATGCCTTCTGTGAATACCGAAAGTCTTAAAATTAGGATTTTTCTCAATTTAGTAGTAGTAAAGTTAGGACTCCTAACTTTAGGACTCCTAAATGCTTTCTGTGAATACCGAAAGCCTTAAAATTAGGAGTTTTCTCAGTTTAGTAGTAGTAAAGTTAGGAGTCCTAACTTTAGGACTCCTAAACTGAGAAAAATCCTAATTTTAAGACTTTCAGTATTCACAGAAGGCATTTAGGAGTCCTAAAGTTAGGACTACTAACTTCTGTGAATACCGAAGTGAGTAAGTGTCTTCTGTGAATACCAAAATGAGTACGTGCCTTCTGTGAATACCAAAATGGTAGTAAGTTTAGGATTTTGTCTTAAGTTAGTTCTGTGAATCGGGCCCTAGGTGATCATTTTGTGAATGGAGCATTCATTGTTGGCCTAGAGAGGGACTTTACACCCGCCAGGCCGTGAATATTCAGCCCACAAGATTCATAAATGACTGCTAAAATAGTGGTCATTTATAAAGAAATTTATAAAGAAATTGACAGGAACTACCATTATGTCAGTTCTACTCAATGCATTTTACAGTTTCTAACAGGGGTGTGTTGGAAGGTCACAGGCCTGTTAACCCCTTCGCCGCGGCGGGAATTCCGCCGCGGCGCGGGGGGGTGCGGGGGGGCAGCGCGGCGGGCCTGTGCTCATGACGGAGCCGCTCCGTCATGAGCCACAGTTGAGCTGTGCTCATGACGGAACGGTTCCGTCATGACTCCGCCCATTTGCGTTGTCGCCCCGCACAGGCGGGGAAACAGCGCCGCGCAGGCGGAGCGGCCGCCGACAGGATTGCCATGACGGAACCGTTCCGTCATGAGCACACGGCAACCGTGGCTCATGACGGAACGGTTCCGTCATGAGCAGGGAAGGGGTTAAACACAGTGATTTGGTAAAGAAAAAAATAATGCTGCAATCGCCAGTAGATGCTTCTCCCATAACTGGGGGAGCCTTCACATGTTTTTACTATTCCTTACTGCCATCCAAATTTGGTGGGCAGACATGTAGCCATTTCTCTGACCTCCTATGCTCCACAGGGCTGTCGGACGGGGTTAATCAAAGAGGCCGGTCGCCACCATGATTAAATCGAAGGTCCACCTGCCGCATTTATGATGCGACAGAGTTTCCTTACCTCCAAGAATTATATTGTCCCTTTCAGAGACACTTCTGAACTATCCCTTACTCCTAACATCTACCACATATATCATTACTCAGAAAGAAATAATCAGTAACCCTTTGCTCACAAAGACCTCACAGAATTTCTGTAGGTAGTTTGATCCAATCCCCTTCACTCAGTGTTTCAGTCTCCACCCTCCAGCCATGGGGCTGCAGTCAATGTACTTTCACTGTCTTAGGCAGCTCTATATTTGTCCATCACGTCATGGAACATGCATCCCAATGGTCCACATATTCAGACTTTCACCACACATGGAGTCTTACTACTGCACATTTGTGCACACCACAAACACATAGACACACATAGAATGCCAACTCAGAAGACTGGGAGTACAACTTGTTCTGGTCACCCTGATTCTAATTTCCTGAACCTTGTGTACCTGGTTCTAGTCCTTCCTGACCCTTGCCTTCCTGGCCCTGCTCCTGACCCATCCTTGTATTATACCTTCCTGGGCCCCCCAATTCTGGTACTACTGATCCTCACCCTGATAGTCTGCTGGGTCTGTCATTCCTAATCTTGTTATCCTGGTTCTCCTATATCTTTCTGTTCAAGTCCTCTTGATATTGGGTCATCCTAATTCTGCTTGTCCTGATCCCTGTCTCCGTGGTCAATCCGGTACTGCATCCAGAGGTCCTGGTCCTTTTAGGTCCTCTTGGGATGGGCTTGTTCGTTTTGGTCCAGGTCTAGTCCCATTGGTTCTTGTGGCTCTGGTTGTCCTGCTCTCCGTCCTCCTGCTCCATTTGCGATTTCAATTCCTGGAGCCATTGATTGTGATCCCTCTGGTCTTCCTAGCTCTTCTTCTAGTCCTGCTTATTCTGACCCTTCTAGTCCATCTCATCCTCCCCAATTGGGCCTCTAGCCTTATGGGCCCTAATCCATCTGGTCCTGCCTTGGTTAGTTTTCCTGGTCCTCCTCCAACAGATGATGTTTCTCTTGGCCCTTTTCAACCTATTTGTCCAAGTAGTCGCGATCCTCCTTGCTCAGGTTATTCAGTCCTTAGCCAACCTGGCCTGGTCATTCTGGCTACTGTCATCCTGGCCCTCCTTGTCCTCATCCTCCTTTGCTACTTGTCCTTGTCCACCTTTTCCAGATGCATAACTTATCTATCTTCTGCTTTCGCTTCCACTTCCCCACTTCTCTGGAGTCCCATTAATATGTCTCCTTCAATTCACCTCCTGAAAGTCCCCATGCACTTACCTGTCCCTCCCTCTGGACATCAGATACAAGCTGTCTGTCTGCATTCACCACTTTCTGCTGCTTGTTGGCTGCTGCCGTGTTGACAGGTTTGAAGTACTAAGCAAGCACAACCCTCTTAGAAACAAGACCCTCCATAAAAAGCCCCAAAATAGCGCAGCCCTTAAAAAGGATAAAAATAACATCATCACCATTAAAAACACAACATATTCACATGAGTGAATAAAACAGTTATGTAACATGCTTGAAAACCATATTTATTATTCTTTGCAGACAGCCCAATACTCCTACACTGCAGTACAAAATATGTGTGCGAGATCCTCGTACATGTTACAGATTTTAGAAGAGGAAAATGGATGATTTAAAAAAACCTAACAAGAACAATGTACTCCCCCTCTTGACTTCCATTGAAAAAGAGGCAACTCTGGACAGGAGACAGCCACGATGAAGCCATTCCTGACTTCAGAAATTGGGAGTCTCCCACGGAATCAGGTCTATCGGCGTGTGTGTAACCTGAAGATCCTGAAATAGAAGAAGAATTCCTGCATTGCCTTTTTAAATATTAAAATCTCATACATTATTTTTTATTCTAAGTTGAATTTACAGTTTTTTCAACTATAAACAGCTTAGGTTACTTCATGCATTTATCTTTTTACAAACTATTGTACAATTGTATATGCACTTACATTCATATGCCTCACACTCTACGAGATGCCATCTCCTACCATCACCAGGTGTCCATTAGCAGTTAAAGACCTCCTTCACACTGTGCATCTGGCGAACAGTCCAATGGTGCATCATTCCTAATATTCATCCTGTGTTTGTCTAAACAGAAGACATTCTGTACTATTTTGTCGGCCTCTGCGATTCTATGCTGTTTGTCTGGTGGCCGGGTATATTGCCACCTCTGTGTTTTAAAGCTAAAGGACTCCTCAAATTCTGTAAATTGGTCTTAGTTTGAACACATGGGGCTTTGTAAACTAGTCATCAATGGGGGCTAGGATCACAATTCACTTTATTCCTGTTCATGTCAATTGTCTCAGGTTTCTAATGCTTGTAAATTCATAACCTGGCCGCCACCTCCCTGTACTGTGGACAGATTTTCAACTTAAGAATTGCAAAGCGTTTGTGTAGGGATTTGAATCTTGAATTACTCAGAAATGTTTTATATTTTTGCAAATGTTCAGTGATCTGATCCAAAAATATGTTATTGAGAATTGAACTTGAAAATCAGCTTGACCCAAAGCAAGGTGTCTACTAGAGAATGGGTGTGTTCTGTTGTGATGCCTCAACAGGAAACAGCAGAGGAATCACACTTGAAGATGTGCCCCTGGGTGGGAAGGGGGAGGACCAAGTCTATCCTTTGTAAGTTTAAGGAGTAGTACATTAAAGGAATGCGTGATTCCTGACTGTGGGATCTGCAGATGTTTGCACTTCAATGACTGCGCAGAGGACAGCCCTCGGTTGTCGATTCACATTAAAGGGATGCGAGATCCCTGACTGTGGGGATCTGCAGATGTTCCCACTTCAATGAATACACAGAGGACAGCCCTCGGTTGTCGATTCACATTAAAGGAATGGGTGATTACTGACTGTGGGGATCTGCAGATGTTCCCCCTTCAATGACTGCACAGAGGACAGCCCTCGGTTGTCGATTCACATTAAAGGAACGCGTGATCCCTGACTGTGGGATCTGCAGATGTTCCCACTTCAGTGACTGCGCAGAGGACAGCCCTCGGTTGTCGATTCACATTAAAGGATTGCGTGATCCCTGACCGCGGGGATCTGCAGATGTTCCCACTTCAGTGACTGCGCAGAGGACATCCCTCGGTTGTCGATTCACATTAAAGGAATGTGTGATCCCTGACTGTGGGGATCTGCAGATGTTCCCACTTCAGTGACTGCGCAGAGGACAGCCCTCGGTTGTCGATTCACATTAAAGGCTTTGACCCCAGCCAGGTGGCTCTGATGCTGACCAGCTTCTTCAGAGCTCCTTTTACCTCCTTGTTCCGCAGAGTGTAGATCAGCGGGTTAAGTACCGGGGTCACCAAACCATAAATGAGAGTGAAGATCTTCTGTTCCTCCTTTGGGATGATGGTCTTGGGAAGCATGTACATGATGATGATGCTCCCATAGAAGAGGATGACCACAGTCAGGTGAGAGCTGCAGGTGGAGAACGCCTTGCGCCTGCTGGACGCTGGCATCCTCAAGATGGTGTAGAAGATGCGAAGGTATGAGAAGGTGATCAGCAACACAGGAACTATAATAACGCCAACTGAGATGATAAGGATCACTAGCTGTTGCAATCTAATATCCACGCAGGCCAGATGTAGGGCGGGGGCCAATTCACAGATGAAATGGTCGATGGTGTTGTGCCCACAGAAGGGCACAGTGACCGTGGGAAAGACCTGCACCATGGAGAGGAGAAGCCCACTGAGGATGGTCGGGACGCTGAGCCTGATGCAAGTGGCTTTGCTGACTATGCTATGGTAGCTCAGGGGCTTGCATATGGCGACATAGCGGTCCCAGGCCATCACAGCCAGAAGGATACATTGGGTGATTCCCAAGGCGAGGCCAATGAACATTTGTGCAACACACATGGAGAATGGAACAATATTTGGTTTATAGAGGAAGCCATTCAAGCAGGTAGTGACGTTTGTTGATAAAAAAGCAATATCCAGATAGGCCAGATTACACAGGAAGTAGTACATAGGAGAGTGAAGCCGAGAGTCTGTGTGGACCACTGCAATGATGAGCCCGTTGGAAGCAAGCATGAGCAGATAGATGGCGAGGAAAGTCACAAACAGCACAATCCCTGTCTGCCTTGTCACAGGAAATCCCACAATGATGAACTCAGTCAGCAGGCTCTGGTTCCCTCTGTCCATGCTAAGCCCCTATGGAAACTTAAAGGAAAGAGAAAGACAGAATAATGGGTTCTCATTCTTAAAGATGACATATCAAACTGTACATCCCCTAGATTTGGAGACACTTAAAATATTCACTTGCATTGAAACTTAGAATTCTTTCTCCCTTGGTTCTTGTCATGTTGCATCAGCAGAGGCATGCTCAAACATAAAACTAAAAATATTATTTGCAGTCAATTGTAGTGAGTCTGAACTTAGGCCAATACTGACTGTAACTTTTCAGATCAACACATTCCAGTTACTGTGCTTAGGGTTGTCTTAGCTTTAATCAAAACCATAACATCTCAGCTCTAATTATCAATGACAAATGTCATCATCAGATAGTCAATGCATCAATCTGGTGTTTCAAATTCTTATGTCAACTTTCATATATATACATGGCAATAAAGAAAAAAACTGGGATGGTGCAAGATACATAAGCAGACACAATTGAAGGGAAAGAGCTACAGTGAAGCAGCCCTATCTGTTTTCTCAAAGACTAGTTGCAGTCCAATTGACCAAGGAGTCTGTGGTCTGTCTGAATGAACTCCTTCCTTAGTACTAAGGGAGTAAACCTGAACAGTAGAGCATGGTTTTTGTCTTCATCTGGTCTTAGGGACATCTTAAGAATATGGGGGGCCCGCGGTCAAATGTATTTTTAGGACCCCTGGTTGGAACATCTTTGAATTTATAATCCAATGTCAGCTTTTATGCCCTATTTGGCCATGCCACTGACAATGCAGAGGCACATTCAACCAAATTTTCTCACACATCACTCCCATTAACATTAAATTAACAGTATTTAAACAATCTGATTAAGAATTATTGAAGGTCATCAAAGGGATGTATGACGTTACAACGCATACTTTTACAACGCATGCACTTACAACGCAATTTTTACAACGCAACATCCACTACAACGCATTCCATTACATCGCATGACACTACAACGCATTTTTAAAAACTACCTTTACAACGCATTCCATTACATCGCATACTACCTTTACAACGCATACCATTACAACGCATAATGTTAAATTGCATTTAAGGTAAGTATAGGATAGTATAGGGGTAAAAATTACTATTCTTACTCCAGGGGGTGCAACAGTAGGGTAAGTGTTGGATAGTATAGGGGTAAAAATTACTATTCTAACTCCAGGGGGTGCAACAGTAGGGTAAGTGTTGGATAGTATAGGGGTAAAAATTACTAATCTAACTCCAGGGGGTGCAACAGTAGGGTAAGTGTTGGATAGTATAGGGGTAAAAATTACTATTCTAACTCCAGAGGGTGCAACAGTAGGGTAAGTGTTGGATAGTATAGGGGTAAAAATTACTATTCTAACTCCAGGGGGTGCAACAGTAGGGTAAGTGTTGGATAGTATAGGGGTAAACATTACTATTCTAACTCCAGGGGGTGCAACAGTAGGGTAAGTGTTGGATAGTATAGGGGTAAAAATTACTATTCTTACTCCAGGGGGTGCAACAGTAGGGTAAGTGTTGGATAGTATAGGGGTAAACATTACTATTCTAACTCCAGAGGGTGCAACAGTAGGGTAAGTGTTGGATAGTATAGGGGTAAAAATTACTATTCTAACTCCAGGGGGTGCAACAGTAGGGTAAGTGTTGGATAGTATAGGGGTAAAAATTACTATTCTAACTCCAGAGGGTGCAACAGTAGGGTAAGTGTTGGATAGTATAGGGGTAAAAATTACTATTCTAACTCCAGAGGGTGCAACAGTAGGGTAAGTGTTGGATAGTATAGGGGTAAAAATTACTATTCTAACTCCAGGGGGTGCAACAGTAGGGTAAGTGTTGGATAGTATAGGGGTAACAATTACTATTCTAACTCCAGGGGGTGCAACAGTAGGGTAAGTGTTGGATAGTATAGGGGTAAAAATTACTATTCTTACTCCAGGGGGTGCAACAGTAGGGTAAGTGTTGGATAGTATAGGGGTAAAAATTACTATTCTAACTCCAGGGGGTGCAACAGTAGGGTAAGTGTTGGATAGTATAGGGGTAAAAATTATTAATCTAACTCCAGGGGGTGCAACAGTAGGGTAAGTGTTGGATAGTATAGGGGTAAAAATTACTATTCTAACTCCAGAGGGTGCAACAGTAGGGTAAGTGTTGGATAGTATAGGGGTAAAAATTACTATTCTAACTCCAGGGGGTGCAACAGTAGGGTAAGTGTTGGATAGTATAGGGGTAAAAATTACTATTCTAACTCCAGGGGGTGCAACAGTAGGGTAAGTGTTGGATAGAATAGGGGTAAAAATTACTATTCTAACTCCAGGGGGTGCAACAGTAGGGTAAGTGTTGGATAGTATAGGGGTAAAAATTACTATTCTAACTCCAGAGGGTGCAACAGTAGGGTAAGTGTTGGATAGTATAGGGGTAAAAATTACTATTCTAACTCCAGGGGGTGCAACAGTAGGGTAAGTGTTGGATAGTATAGGGGTAAAAATTACTATTCTAACTCCAGAGGGTGCAACAGTAGGGTAAGTGTTGGATAGTATAGGGGTAAAAATTACTATTCTAACTCCAGGGGGTGCAACAGTAGGGTAAGTGTTGGATAGTATAGGGGTAAAAATTACTATTCTAACTCCAGGGGGTGCAACAGTAGGGTAAGTGTTGGATAGTATAGGGGTAAAAATTACTATTCTTACTCCAGGGGGTGCAACAGTAGGGTAAGCGTTGGATGGTATGCATTGTAATGGTATGCGTTGTAATGGTATGCGTTGTAATGCCTGCGTTGTAGTGACATGCGATGTAGTGTCTGCGTTGTAATGGTATGCGTTGTAATGGTATGCGTTGTAGTGTCATGCATTGTAAAGGATGTTCCGTTGTAATGCCTGCGTTGTAAGTGTAGTGCGATGTAATAGTTGCGTTGTAAAGGTTGTTTCCCTCATCAAAGCAAGTGCTGGAGCAGGTAGCACAACATTTTGTATACCCCCCCCCCCCCATTCTGCATGTTTATATTAATCTGAATAATCAACTAATAGTAATCTTATTAATTTCTTTGCAGTGAAAGACTTATCAATCATATTAACAAAAGAATTACACATGGGAATTGCACTTTGCATTGCTAAACTAATTGTAAACTAATATATGTACGCATACTAATAGTAGAAAATTAGAATATTGCATGATATATGTTGCTTATGTGATGTAATTGTAAATTGTGCTTTATTGAGTGAGTATAAACGCTTTGGATGTTGCTATTCTGCTAGATAATTACTTACGCATAAGGGTATTAGTGAGGGTTTAACATTTTATTAGCCATTTCTATGTTTTAATTACGTTTTTGTGTTTGTTTTGCTTAAGTTGCCCATTTCAGCCTAACTCAAAATGGCTGAACGAGACGTTTGACGTGACTGCCGTTGAGACACGAGGTTCTGGGTGAAGTGCGCATGCGTCACCGCCAGCAACAGTGGCCTAGTCCTGACCCCAGGAGCTGATGTTCTAGTCAAGATCGCTCCGGGAGCTTCGCCAACGACAAAACAAAGGACAGTCTTAAAACCGGAACCAGCAAGTGCGATGACTTAATTTTTGCGGACTATGTGAGAACTTTAACGGATGACCCCATGTCCACCAATGGGGATTGTTGAAACCCTAAATCTTGATACATTTTGACATTAATTTCATTATAAAAGTAGGTAGGGAATTTAACTAAAAAAAACTCTCTTCTTTGACGAACTCGATTTCCTGACGTTATGCTGACAGAGAGGACGGTGACACTGCTGGACAGCTGTTTTCCTGAATCTTTGAGAGTCTGAATTGCAGCATAACTTTGATGAAATAAAGATTTTCCTCGACTTGACTGACTTAGAGGACGACTATTAGCCAGATTAGGTAAATATGATGTTCTGCAATGCTGATGACGATTTCTAACGATTTGCAATTTTCTTAGATAAACGATATTTGATTAATTGATAAATGTGTTGTGTCGATTATTTGAAGAAGAGTACTAGGATTAAGAGTAGTGTATAGATAAATGAATTTGATCACTAAAACCATAGATAACAACTAAATGATTCATCTCCTAATGAGGGGAATATCTCAAAGTTGGAGTCAACGTATTTAGGGTTAGGTAAAGATATTCCTTTCATGTCAGCGTTTGGAAACGTATTCCTCTAGGGAAGCAAATCAACAGAGTGTGAGTGTTAGTGTTATGGGCCCCACCAATGAATGTTCTTGAGCGAATTTGGTATTGTGATATTTGGTCTGTGACGAAGGGGGAATTTGATGTTCCACGCTGCAACACAAGGCTCTTCAGAACACAGCTGGCACCAGCATGGGGCCTCCTGAAAGGCTGAAGATGGGTCCAGAACCCACTTTGCCCATGCAAAGTCTAAGTCATCGCATAATATCGCACCATGCATGGTATAATTTTAACCACTAGCACACAGGAACATGTGGGACTTTTGTTCATGGTGTTTTCATGTTTTTCACTTTCTTGTGAGAAATGTATCCTCGCGTCCAATTATGAAGACAGAAGGACAGAGTGTGCACTAAATATTAGTACAAAATGAAAGATTGTCATTTTGTGTATTTACGTGTAAATTGTCTGAAATTTCACATAATTACGTGATAGAAAATTAAGCTAATTTCGCACACCGAGTTTCTCCCTTGCATGTTGCGGCCCTAGTAGGTAAATCTGGCGATGGTCATTCTTCTCTATGAAGGGAGAGCCGGCTGCCACTGACCTGATGGCCATGCAGCCCACAAACTAGCAGGTTAAAGGTTTATGCCAGCAGACTAGCCGAAGCCCTGACGAGGAAAGCCAAGGGTTAATAACTGCAGTTAACAGAAAATACAAAATGGCCACCGTGTGACATTGAGGCTTGGAACGCAGCTCTCTTGGAGGAGATTTGCTTAGACCCATCAATGCTGAACTAGATTGCCTGGGCCTGCCTAAATGCCCCTCCACATTACAACTCCCATTACGAAGCCTGCCGTATGTGACCCTCACTTGTGGGCATTCAGGGGAAACATAGCTGCCAAGGTTTCAGATTGCTTATGTGTGACATTTTCATAATGTCAGTGTAATTATGACACTTTCTCATGAACAGTATAATGTTACCCACACTTAGCATAGCCCAAGCCTAGACTGGACACATGTTGCTGAGTGGGCTGGGAGACAAACAATACTTTAAATGGAGATGTTCTGCCTTAGCCAGCTGTGCCTCTCTGGCTGACATCCAATAACATTAATGGCACGATCAGACCATGCCCAATGGACTGAGTTTGTCCAGGGTCTGTCACCTGTGACCGAGGCGGGTGATAATATGGGAGAGGGGCCCCAGATCTTCTCCTGTCCACATCTCCAATCAGGTCCCTCTCTTACTGCTGTTTACACTCATCCCAGTTTTTGCCTGTATTTACAAGGTTCATTTTGCAGCTGTTTGATACTATGGTTTGAGCAGAGGGTGCTTTTTTACATTAATTAGGTGAGTGTGTGGTTTTGTGTTTAGGTCTTCAGATTTCTGAGATTCGTTTGGCTTGCATGTGGGTTTCTGTGATGGCAGGATATTTTCACATCATAATCTATTGAGATTGCTGGTCATCCCGTCGGACACTAGCACCATCTTGTAGTTTTTTTAAAACAAGCTCAGCTTTTATGCGTCCATCCCAGTAAAGCCACATGGGTTTATGGCACTTCATGACGGCTTTCTTTTGCTTGACAATCTCAGGCATTGAGGTAATGCAGGAACAGGACCACAAATGTGTTATTCTAACACAAGATGTGTGGCACTTGACATGCTGGGGAGAGACTGCAGACATGAACGTCTGAGGGTGAGGCAGAGCGCGGAAACCCAAACGTTGTCAATTCTTGATACAATGATGAACAAAAAGTAACTTTTAGGACAAATAGCAGAGACATTTTTCCAGGCACAGGGCAGCAAGAGTCGCCCCTTGCGAAGGACCTGCAGTGGGTCAAGAATGGTTGTAGACACAGCGGCGAAGTGACGCACACAGGCTTTCAAATGGATGGTGGATCCCTTTCACTAGCAAACCCAGGACAAGCAGACTTCGGGTCAGCTCTCAGCATCCTGTCCTCGTTGCTTGAAAATATTTGCCATAAAGGAGACAAACATGAGGTAAGTAACAACATTTATTTGTGCTGTGAGGATCACATCTTACAACCAAGAGAGCCTCATCTATCTGGCTACCCCAACACTCCATACACGAACCAGTGTCCTGGGGAGAAAGGGCCAAAGAGAAGCAGGTGAAGGAAGGATCAGAAAATTGGATGGGATAAAAAAATATACATATGTATTTTGCACTACATAATTGAACCTATGCTCTAGAGCTGTGTGCATGGGTTCACCCTATGCCTTGATTGCTTCGTTCTCTCTTCAGCGGTGCACTGTAGGCCCTGAGGCTCCCTCACAGCTTCTTCAAATTACCACAGAAGTGATGAAGCTAAGCTAGAGGGGACATGACAACATCCAACTGTTCTGTTTGTGATAAACAGGTTACCAACATGTGTGGACACCAGAATCAGGAGTGTAAAACATACTCAACATTTGCACCATGCTTTGTTTCATGCACACTTGTCTCCAGCTGATCTACTCTGATATTTATCAAAGATACATTGTCCATTTTGGGCTTTTGCACCCCTGATTGAGGGTCCAACCCATGGTATTACTGTGTCATCCCACATTTTGTCCTTCTAGAACTTACAACAATGTGGCAATCCTGCCTGTGGGAAATACCACACCCTGTGGTATTGTTATTTACAAGACGTTGTGTTACATTTCCAAATACATGGGTATTCAGAATCAGAAACTTATGAAAAGCACAGGGACATGTTCAGTGAGGAACAGAAAGGAACTGAAATAGAGACAGAGAGAGAACTAGCAGCGGAGCAACAACCCTTTAACTAACAACAAAGAGACATAGAAATGTGAGACAAATCAGGAAATATTGGATAACTGTGACAGACTGAGAGGTATCCTGGAGACAGACTGAGAGAGACTCAGGAGCACAACTGAAGAGGCATTTAGAGAGACCATCCATGAGTAGTAAAACAGAGCTAGATAGAGACACACACACATACACTCACAAAGGCACATACCCCCACAGACACACCCATGCAGACATGCACCTATACAGACCCTCCCACACAGGCACACCCACACAACCACACAGACACATCAACACAGAAACACACCCGGACAAACATCTGCACACACAGAAAGACAGAAAGAGGCAAGACTGGGAACAGCCAGAACCTTGAGTGTGAGGCTCACTAAACATAGTACACAAGGGACGCAAGCCCCACTGTCCTCAGCCTGACACCCGCTGTCTCTCCACACGCGACGTCAGAGGTGCAGAGGGGGTCAGACAGTGGCTGGTGGGATGGGATGTCTTCAGGCTGTGGGGGTTCTGGTCTTCACTCACAGGAGGTGAATCCAAACTGCCCCTTAGTCTGCTGCACCTTCCATCCTCAGGGATTTAGCAACACTGGAGCTCTGTGACAGAGGACACAAGAGAGTATATGAATGGACAGAACATTTACAGTTTGCCAAAGTCTGTACTTTTAAACTTCACAATGTCCTCAGATGTTATTAAGGTTATCATCAAGACGTGTCAGCTCTATGTCGTGTTTGTAGATGTCAAGCAAGCGTTTGACTCCTTAAATCACACTTAACTTTGGGCCGCCCTGAGGGATCGCGATATACCAAATGGGACACTGCAGCCTATAGTCATATGCACCGGGACAGCTATGCCAAGTCCGATGGAACCAGGGGGGTGAACTCACTGGGAAGATAGGCGTGCATGAAGGAGTTAGGAAAGGAAGTTTTCTTGCCCCAACCCTGTTTACCCTCTATATGAATGGGGTGATCCAGCGTTTGTATAAGTCCGGGGGTGATCCCCCTAAGCTTGCGGGAAGGCAAATACCTTCACCACTGTTCCCAGATGACACATCATTGATTGAAAAACCCCTATGGGCATGCAAAGTATATTGCAAAGGTGTGCGCTGATTTCGGCTGGGGATTCATTGCTCTAAGATCAACATTGCTGTTTTAAAGGGAAGGATTTGCAGATTAGAACAAGTGAAGATGTTTGACTATTGAGGTATGGGACTGAAGAGTAATCTGAATTTCAAAAGAGCACCCTAACATTACAGCTTGTTGATTCAGCAGTGCTTAGGAAACGTAATCGATCTGCTTGTCCTCCGACCCCTCCAGTTTTAGAAATTCAGCGAGCCAGAAGTCTGGGGGCGCTCACTATGGAGCAGAACTATGGGGCCAAGACCAGACTAAAAGCCTGGAATTAGCAGAAAATACATTCATATGGCCGAACAGTGCCCCACTTCTCCTGGTCTAAGGTGTACTCAACCCAGAGCAGAATTGAAATCCCTATTGTTTTGGGTTTGAATGTGGACCGGTCAAACCCAAATTCCAGTGGAAGACTCTGTAGAGCAAGTTCTGAACCTCGACAGAGCAGCAAGTCAGGTGAAGTGCTTCAGAGAGGTGTGGCACTGGCTAATGAGGCGAGGGTTGGAGGCCCAAATTGCACTACCCGTTAGAAAAATACATTCTGGACTTCCATCTATGACCCCAGCTGTGCTGCTGCAGCAGAGGGCACTTTAACAGGAAGATTCTTAGATTTTAAATGTAGTTTTTTATCCAAGGATATTATGGATAAAATTGAACCATCACACGCATGCGCACTTTATTTACAATTTAGGTATGGTAATTTAAAACTAAATTACTTTAGAAGTAGGTGGACTCAGGCTACTGTAACCTCAATGTGCCCTCAATGTGCCCAGCATGTTTCCTTCGTTCGGCAACATTGGATCACTTATGTTTTTTGTCCCTGCTATGTACAGACTAGGACAAAGTGCCTAATGCCTGTATGTCGGCTCTTATCAATCAAGCATCCAGAATAGGTGCTGAGATTATTTAGATCAGACCCAACAAAGTGGTGCCTTCGCCACATCAGCCGCCTGTTATATACCTGGAGCATTAGGTCCAAGTTGCTCTCCGTAAGGTGAAGCCTAGTACAACACAAGTACAGGCACAAGAAGCAAATGTCATTCTGAGGCTGGTGATAACACTCGTCTTCAACAGTTTATGGCCACATGTTTTTAACTTGTCTTTTTTTATCTTTCATTACATTTTTTAATCTTTTTATCTCATACTTTCTACTTTAATATTGTATAATGTAATTTATTAGGGAGATTGTTATCTACACTTTTTGTGAATGATCTCTATTTTGATCAAATCAAGAACTACTACTACTGTTAAGGTAGAGTGTGGAATATAAAATTCTGTGGAAGGGAAGAAAGTTCCTTCCAAAATCCAGAGAACTTTATTCAAATGTGTGCACATCCCTCTCTGCATGTGTACTTTTTTTATTGTAGGATGAGATAATGTGTTTTGAGATAATGTCCTGCAAAATGAAGTCTTTCTTGTTTTCTATAATCTGTTCAAGGGAATCACAGTTTTGAAGTAACCTTTTGTCTGTCTGTGGGAGCAGGCGCAGCGATGGAAGGGATGCAGGCGATATCCTAGGAATTCAGGACATGCTGTGGAATATGGTGAGAAGACTGTGGTCAGGGGCTGCCCACGGCACCTCCTGCCTGGCGGTGGACTATGAAAGGACTGGACAGTGCCTGGGATCGGCCACAGCTTCAGAATGATCCAAGCCCAAAGGGCCAACCAGGGTCCATGATAGCTCACTGAAGTCATAACTGTTGACTCCAGCGGTCCTGATACTTCCAAATCGAAAAATTCGATGACTATTATTCTTGGTGTAGAATCTTCTCTTTTATATATCTTTTTTATTAAAGGTTTCATTAATAAATCAACAATAGTTCACATTAGCACTGTCTCACATCTCAGATTACCTTCAAGAATTGGTCAAACCCACCCCCCTGATCCACCAAGCCTCCCTTCTTGTTCTGCGTTTCACCGTGCAATTCTCAATCGATTTGTCACATCTCCATCAGGCCCCTATCTTGGAGTACATTTTTGAACAAATTACAGAAACTGTATCCAAGAGTTGATATTTTTCTGGAGGAGAAATAATTAATGTCATAAGGGTAACGATAGGGCCAAGATTGCAATACCTTTTTCTAAATTGAGATCGTAAAAATGCTGTCAAAAGAATTTGAGTTTTTTTATGTAAGGTGTGAAATATTTAGGGGCAGGAGAAATGACCACCATTGGTGTCAGAGGGGCACTGGGGGTGGTCCTACCCTTCCTGAGTGTTTCTGGTATGAACAGTGGTGATGCTCAAACATTGATCAGCTGGCTGCAGGCAGAGGTGTTAGAGAAATCAATTTAAATGAACACTGACAATTGAACCTTATGATTTGCACCTCATATAACATTGCCTACAAAATGGAAAGGCACTTTTAGGTGGTAAAGTGCCTCACACACATCCAATGCAGGAATAGGCTATGAGGGAATCTCCACATTCTCATGGATAACAAGCACACTGATGCCTGTTGGGAAAACCCCTTCATTAAATGAAGAAAGAATTATCCAGTCAAAAAGCCTCGTTCAAAGCAAAAGGATGTAAATCTGCAATTGAAGGTAGTTGTACTTCTTCACATGGGGCAGAATTATGCCTTTTGAAATTCACAAACATGCGCAGATTACGCCGGAAACCTTCGCCAGCTGCTGGTGTCCAGAGTCAATGGTTGGCAGGTTCCATGGGTTTCATTTTGGAAACAATCATTTACATGAAAAATTTTGTCCTTGAGATTTTCACTTTCATAGCCCCCTTTCCTACCCTTGGCTGGAGGAATTTATAAATACCAGGGTTGGAAGGGGTTTGTAAACATCAGATATATAGGTCTGTAAATCCCCACATTACTAGCTGGGCTGAATTCCAGCCCCTGTGGATTGCACAGGGATCGTAATTACAATTTGTGTGATATTAATTCCTCCCTCACTGTTTCCCCTCATACATTCTGTAGTTTCCTGAGGAGTTTATGGGTGATTCCAGTGTAGAGTGTGTTGCTGTAGTCGAGTCTGCTGCTGATGTGTGCATGGGTGGCCATATTTCTGGCCTCAGTGGGGATCCATCTGAAGGTCTTTCAAAGTAGGCTTAGATTGTGGAAAAATGATAAGAAGACTGTGTTGATCTGGCAGTTCATGGTGAGCAAGGAGTCCAGTATGATGCCAAGGGTTTGGGTGTGGTTCATGGGGTGGGGGGGTTCCTAACGCCCTGGGCCACCAGGCGCCGTCCCAAGCAGAGGTGTTGGGCCCCATGATTAGGACTTTGGTCTTGTCTGAGTTGAGCTTGAGGCAGCTGACTCTCATCCAGGTAGCAGAGCCTTCATCCCATTGTAGAAGTTAGTTATGCTTATTGTGTGCCTGTTTAGAGCCCTGGGGTACTGTGCAGCTGATCTCAGTGGGTTCTGGGAGGAACTGTGGTAGCCTGACTTGCTGTGTTCTACTGGTGAGGAAGGATTCAATCAAGTCCAGGGGTTTGTCAGGATGCTTGTCAGGATGCTGGCGTCATGGAGTCTCATGCTTAGGTTGCGGTGGGAGATGATGATGAAGGGAGCTAAGAGGTCCAGTAGGATGAGGGCTGCTGTTTCTCTCCGGTTGAGGAGGGAGTGGATCTCATCGGTTGTGGTGAGGAGGGCAGTCTCGGTACTGTGGGAGCTTCGGAAGCCAGATTAAAAGGAGCCCAGGACGTAGTTGGCTTCGATGAACTTGAAGAGTTGGGCATTGATGGCCTTCTTGATGATCTTGTCTGGGATGGGGAGCAGGGAGATGTGTCTGAAATTCTTGAGGTCTGTAGGGTCAGCAGGTGGTTTCTGCAGCAGTGGGTTGATCTTGGCATGTTTCCAGTTGTCAGGGAAGGTGGCGGTTCTAGATGGAGCAGTTGGTGGCACGTTGTAGTTCGGGGGCAATGGAGGTAGCGGCTTTGTGGAAGATGTGGTATGGGCAGAGGTCTTAGGGTGCTCCAGAGTGAGTGCTCAGTAACTTTAATAACATCATTAATTCTCATATTCATATTGTCCTTGTATTTTTGTCATACCTGTAGGTGTTTCAAATAGTTATTTAAATATGTAGAATACACCAAGAGGTAGTCCCATTCTTCCCTTAGTGTATCCTAAGTAAAGATCTGTTTCTTAAAAGGTGGTCCTCTAATTTTTCAGAGTTATTCCAAAATTCTTGTATCCCCTGTGGAATTGCATGGGTGCTGCACTGAGCACCTTGGTGGTTCTGTAGATTTTTGTACCATAAATAAAAAAAAAAAGGAAAACTTTCTTGCCCATAAGGGGTCCCTAGGAGACCCTTCCACCAGTAACATGGGGTCAGGATACCACTACTCTGACCCCTCAATCTTATTTTAACTTAATTTCCCACCCACACCAAGAACCGTATCCCGATTGATAAAATGGCAGCTGCAATTTTCCTCTCAAGTTGAGGACAGCCAATCACACCTTTGCTGTTGGCACATGAATCTGCTTTCCTCTGCAGCGGATCCAGGTCAATTCAATTATTGGTCAACGAGAAGAGAGGACCTGTAGTGCAGTAGAAGAACCAGACCACCGAGGCAGCCTCTCTATTATACACTTTTCTTTTCCCCCTGCTGCAGCCTTGGATAGATACTCTTAATCTCTCACAGGTAGAAGTGGAAGGAGCTGAGGACCTTTCTTCTGCTGCTGAGGAAATTGCATTAAGGTACTTGACAGATAGACGTGCCACCCTATTATTATAGAATTAGATTTCCACCTAGCAGAATGCCAGAGAGAATAGATGGGAGGGCTCCTACTACAATACTATAAAGTATGTAAAAACAATTAAATGACACGATTGATGAGAACGAGGTTTTGAGAGAAGAATTGAGAAGGGCAAATCAGGAGTCTGTACGATTAGACAATTGATAGGTTAGTTAGTAGCGGCCTCCTAAGTCCCATGAGAAAGGGTCTGCAGATTTTCCAAGTACTCCTCAGACTCCTGGGCTATCAACTCAGGTGATGCGTGCCTTCTCTCCCATCACTCCCAACCAGAGCGTTTTGGTGGAGATCCACATAAGGCACAAATTATTCTGAGACAATGTTACTTACATTTTTTGTGTTGACCAGTTATTTCTTCAGAAGACCAATCCAAGGTGGCATTTATATTGTCTTCTCTGACCGGAGATGCAGCAACTTGGTCAATGGCAATAATTGCACGAAAATACACAATTTTGTGTAATTTTCAAGATTTCCAAGTAAAATATTTACGAATTTTCGGCAGGTGAACAGCAACTCAAGCCATGGACCATAAACTACTAGAGGTAAAACAGGGTAATAGAGATTTAATAGCATACTTAGAACAGCTGAATAAACTCATAGTAGAGACAGATTGTCCAGAATCGAAAAGAGCAGCTGTATTCTATTGTGGGCTTAAGAATGAGTTGAAAGATGCATTAGCGCAAGTTCCCAAAAGAAATATCAGAATGTATAGATCTTGTATTGCAAATTGAATATAGTTTAAATGAAAGATTTGAAAAAGAAACAAGATTTTCATACCTAGTTATAATAAAATTAAGAGCAACAGTGCAAAGGCGGTTGAAAACGTGGCATGAGATGACTAATGCAGATTGGCTCCATTCGTGGAACTCAGTCCAAAGAAGAAGAAGAAAAGTGAAGATTAAACTAAATATGCTCATTCTGCAGCTATTCTGTACATTTTGTCAAAGAGTGTCCAAAGAAACCTAGAGTTTGGTCAGTCACATCTCAGCAGGTAGCTAATACACTACAGTCAGCAGCACCACACTTTCCCTGACAAGTTTAAAGATATGGAAAGTCAAAGGACTTCAGTCATGAGGGATTCCGGAGCACCGGGTAACTTTTGAGACATTAAGTATGCCTGAAGTTTGAGAATTGGATTTGTCAAGAAAACAACCCTGGAAGCACTCAGTCGATGGAACTCATCTCTTCTCTGGTCTGATCACACATGAAACAGAGGCAACCCTGTTGATGGGCTTAAAATGTCAGGAGCAGATAATCTTCAGTTTGATTGATGCACCACAATTGTAATTGATTCTAGGCTTGCCTTGGCTCACCAAGTATAATCCCAGTATTGACTGGAGTCAAAGAACACTAGAAATGGATTCACCTAACTGTACGGAAAATTGCTTCAATGCCAGAGCGGAGAGTCTCCTACTGTCAGTTTAGCAACACTTCTTTTGACAATCTGCAACCTTGAAAATAAGGAAAATCGGCCAGGTTAACGCTCCCCAGGGTACTGTCTAGCCCAAGCTTTTTTGCGGGCAAGTCTAGCTTTTTTACCTTGCCAGGTCAATTTAGAAATGAGATTGTCAAGTTTGTGGTGAAAATCGTCTGATAAAACAAGGGGTAACATGTGGATTAGGTAGTTAACTAGTGGGGAGATCATCATTTTGATTCTCTCCCACCAAGTGATATATTTGGGGGACCAATTGTCTAGTAGCTTCTTGATTTTCGCAAGGGTAAAAATTTTTTATTGTGCAGTAGTGTGTCGATAATGTTGCAGCCAAACTCAATCCCCAAATATTTTATGTAACCAGGTTGCCAAGCTAGTCCAGGTGTACCTAAGGTCTCTTTCGTGCAGTGAATGTTTAATTCTTTTACTTCAGATTTGTCTCTGCTCAGTTTATAACCTGAGTGTCTGGAGCAGATGATTATTGTGTTCATCGGGGCTACAGAAGAGGGCTCAGGGTTTTCTGTAACTATCAGAATGTTGCCTGTGTATGCAGCTCGTTTAACTTGAATGTTATTAAAATTCACTCCAGTGATATCAGCATTCTGTTTTATACATTGTAGAAGGGGTGCTAGTACCAACAAGAAAAGAGAAGAGGAAAGCGGACAACCCTGCCTAGTCCCTAGTTGGAGGGGGAGGGACTTGGAGAGGGAGCCGTTGATAGTGATGTGTGCCGAGGGCTTTGCGTAAAGTGGATAACCACAGAAGCTACCTTTCCCCTCCTGAGGCGGAAGCCGGGAGGTCTCCTCTCCTCACTTGTGCTTTTAAGTACTCTTTGTGAATTTTAATATGTGTGACTCTGATTGCTTGTTTTTTAAGCGTGAGAGACCCAGAGACTTTCTTCGCGCTCTTAATCGCTTTGTGTTCCTTCCCCCTCCACCTCTGCCCCCGGACCGCCCTCGGCTGAGTATCGACGCCGAGGGTTGGGCTCCCGGTTTTGGCGGCCATATTGGGTGTGGGTCAGGCGAATGACGCGCTCTAGCACCGCTTTAAAAAGGAAGTGGTGAATCTACTCTAGTGATAACCACAGAAGCTACCTTTCCCCTCCTGAGGCGGAAGCCGGGAGGTCTCCTCTCCTCACTTGTGCTTTTAAGTACTCTTTGTGAATTTTAATACGTGTGACTCTGATTGCTTGTTTTTTAAGCGTGAGAGACCCAGAGACTTTCTTCGCGCTCTTAAGCGCTTTGTGTTCCTTCCCCCCCCACCTCTCCCCCCGGACCGCCCTCGGCTGAGTATCGACGCCGAGGGTTGGGCTCCCGGTTTTGGCGGCCATATTGGGTGTGGGTCAGGCGGGTGACGCGCTCTAGCAGCGCTTTAAAAAGGAAGTGGTGAATCTACTCTAGTGATAACCACAGAAGCTACCTTTCCCCTCCTGAGGCGGAAGCTGGGAGGTCTCCTCTCCTCACTTGTGCTTTTAAGTACTCTTTGTGAATTTTAATACGTGTGACTCTGATTGCTTGTTTTTTAAGCGTGAGAGACCCAGAGACTTTCTTCGCGCTCTTAAGCGCTTTGTGTTCCTTACCCCCCACCTCTGCCCCCGGACCGCCCTCGGCTGAGTATCGACGCCGAGGGTTGGGCTCCCGGTTTTGGCGGCCATATTGGGTGTGGGTCAGGCGGGTGACGCGCTCTAGCAGCGCTTTAAAAAGGAAGTGGTGAATCTACTCTAGTGATAACCACAGAAGCTACCTTTCCCCTCCTGAGGCGGAAGCCGGGAGGTCTCCTCTCCTCACTTGTGCTTTTAAGTACTCTTTGTGAATTTTAATACGTGTGACTCTGATTGCTTGTTTTTTAAGCGTGAGAGACCCAGAGACTTTCTTCGCGCTCTTAAGCGCTTTGTGTTCCTTCCCCCGCCCCACCTCTGCCCCCGGACCGCCCTCGGCTGAGTATCGATGCCGAGGGTTGGGCTCCCGGTTTTGGCGGCCATATTGGGTGTGGGTCAGGCGGGTGACGCGCTCTAGCAGCGCTTTAAAAAGGAAGTGGTGAATCTACTCTAGTGATAACCACAGAAGCTACCTTTCCCCTCCTGAGGCGGAAGCCGGGAGGTCTCCTCTCCTCACTTGTTCTTTTAAGTACTCTTTGTGAATTTTAATACGTGTGACTCTGATTGCTTGTTTTTTAAGCGTGAGAGACCCAGAGACTTTCTTCGCACTCTTAAGCGCTTTGTGTTCCTTCCCCCCCACCTCTGCCCCCGGACCGCCCCGGCTGAGTATCGACGCCGAGGGTTGGGCTCCCGGTTTTGGCGGCCATATTGGGTGTGGGTCAGGCGGGTGACGTGCTCTAGCAGCGCTTTAAATAGAACGGCCATGACTCCGCGCAGCGGACGCGTTCAGCGGATGCGCCGGATCTGCGCCGGAGTCGTGCCAGAGTCCTGCCCGTCTGCGCCCGTCCGCGACAGGTCGGGACTAGGGACTATGAGACTGGCACTTTTGCCTATGACTGCTGCAAGGGCCCCTCACATCAGGTATTCAGCGCAAGCTCTGCTACACCTTAAACCAATTCCTCTCACAGACTGCTCCAGAGACCGCCGGCCATGTCCTGAGGGCCCGTTCTCATGCATACACTGTAAATACCAAACATCCTTCATAACATCCAGCAATAGGATGCAAAAAAAAAGGAAACAAAGGAAGTGTCTTCTTTTAAATGTTCGCTCCCTACCTAGACATCAACTAGAGGTATGGGACCTAATACAAACAATTCAACCTGATCTCTGTTTCCTTACGGAAACCTGGTTGAAACCCCATACAGTCCCCGCTATTGCTGTCGGGGTTCCTCTGGGCTATAAGATCGTCCATTTTGACCGTCCAGTGAAAACTGGTGGTGGCCTAGCCATTATACACAAAGATTACCTGAAGATCATCACGCTAGAACAGAGGCATAACTCTCTCTTTGAAATATTAATTTTCAAAATGCAATATGCCTCAAATAGATTCTGGAAAGGAGCCCTAGTCTATCGCCCCCCTGGGCCCTCTACAGGTTTCCCTCTAGCATTACTGGAGCTTCTGGCCCCACATTTTAAAGCAAAAGAAGATTTTCTTCTCCTTGGCGATTTCAATGTTCATATTGATAACCCCACACTCCCTGAAACGACCTCCTTGGTCTCCGAATTATCCTCCCTTGGTCTGACATTACAAAACCATGAGCCCACCCATATAGGAGGTCACCTTCTTGATCTGGTTTTCACCAACTTTCCTCAGGTACAATGTTCCTCCCCGGTTCATATAATTTGGTCCGACCACTTCATCGTGGAATTCTCCATATCTAAAGCGGATAAGCCCCTTAAAATAAACCCCCTCCCACCTGTCTGGCGTCGACAGTGGTATAAAGTCACCATAGAGGAATTGCAAAATGAATGGAAGCAGCCCATTCCCATAGAGACCGACAGCATACAGACTGTTTTAACCAAGTTCAACAATTCCCTTAAGGAAGCTATTGATAAAATAGCACCTTTAAAACTACACAAACAATACCCTGCCACCAAACAGGAAATCTGGTATACCGAGGAGCTTAGAATAGAAAAACAAAATTGCAGGAGATTGGAAAAGAAGTGGAGAAAAACACGAACTGAAGAAAACAAGAGATCACACTATGAGGCTCAGACTAAATACTACAAAAACATCAAATTTGCTCGGAGGAAAAGCCTCTCCCAACAAATCGCTGAAGCGGGAAATCGATCTAAGGAACTATTTAAAATTCTCCAGGAATTTGTAAAGCCAACTGCATGCAAAAGTCCTGATGACTTTTCCCAACAACTATGTGACGAAATTTCATTATTTTTTGAAAATAAAATTAATTCTATCTACGATAAAATTTTACTGGCCTCCAATCAAAATCAAAATAGTGACAACTCCTCATTTTCACCCATTTTGCCCACACGGAGTAAAACCACACTTATGATGTTTCCAGCAGTCACTGACTCCGATCTCACCTCCTTAATGAGCCATATAAAATCTGGTTCCCCAGAGGATTTTCTATCAGCCAAAATAATAGCCTCTCTGCATACAATGCTTAGGCCCCACATTCTAAATCTGATCAACCATTCCCTCAGAGAAGGATCTGTGCCCACTGAATGGAAAAAAGCAGTGGTGAACCCTATCCGGAAGAACGCAGCTATTCCATGGACCGATCTTTCCAATCTTCGACCCATTTCCCTCCTCCCCATTCTCAGCAAAATGACCGAGAGACATGTAAACACTTACCTGTCCAAGTACATCGAGGCAGCGGAGGGCCTAGACCTTTCTCAATCTGGATTTAGGCCCAATCACAGCACAGAGTCTGCCCTCCTCTCAGTGACTGGATGGAGGAAATTCACTGATTCTACTGCTGTTAGATTTATCCGCTGCCTTCGACACTGTATCCCAAGAGATACTTCTCGATCGCCTGAGGGAGAGGGGAGTAGAAGGAGTGGCCCTTTCCTGGCTAGAAAGCTTTCTTTCGGATCGCCATCAAGAGGTAAGATTGGGCTCCCACCAGTCCATCTCAAGAGAGCTCACCAAGGGAGTGCCACAGGGCTCATGCCTAAGCCCCACACTCTTCAATATGTATATGTCCCCCCTGGCTGATATAGTAAGATCTTATGGGTTCACACCGATGTCATACGCTGACGACACTCAGCTTTTGTTCCCCTTTAAAACCCTCACGCCCACAATACAAAAATCTTTTGCGGACGGTATGAGGGCAATATCTCACTGGATGGCCACCAATCGCCTCCAGTGTAACGTAAGCAAAACTGAGGTTATGTTGTTTGGGGAGGCCACACTTTTGTGGTCTCCAGACTGGTGGCCCCTGGATTTAGGACCAACCCCAAGCCCCAAACAAATTGTCAAAAATCTTGGCGTACGTCTAGATAGACCTCTTCTGTTCAAAGAGCACACAAACCAAGTAGCAGGCTCATGTTTTCAGACCATTGGACTGCTACGACGAGTCTTCCCATTTCTATCTGATTCTTATAGGAAGACTCTTATCCAGGCTCTGGTCATTAGTAGACTAGACTACTGTAACGGATTGTTGGTCTCGGCAAATGAAGAACAATTACATAGACTACAGGTGGTCCAGAACACCGCGGCTAGATTAGTTCTCAACGCCCCGCCAAGGTCCGCATCTCTTCCCCTTTTGACAAAGCTTCATTGGCTGCCGATTAGACAGCGTGTAATATTTAAAATCTGCTGTACTATCCATGGATGCCTGTTTGGCAATGGACCTAAATATTTAAAAGAAATATTTAAACCCTACATACCCAGTCGAACACTGCGCTCTAGCACTCAACAACAACTTCAGGTTCCTAGGATAAAAAAAGTCAGGCAGGGAGGGCGAGCTTTATCCTACAAAGGTCCCATCCTTTGGAACTCACTGCCCCTTGCTCTGAAAAACACTATTAATTTCCAATCCTTTAAGAAGTCCCTGAAAACGTTCCTATTTGTAGCCTGTTAGGTTCTCTTCCTGCCTTTTAATTTCTCTGTTTAAGTATCAGATATTGGCTTCTTGGTTATGCATAAGCGCGGAGATACCCCTTCGGGGGTTGACTTCCAGCGCTATACAAGACCAAAAATAAATAAATAATAAATAATAAAGTGCCATGAGGAATGTAAAACAGATTCAAAGATTTCTTACATTTAAAAGAGTTTTCACAAAAGGTCAGCCCTATTCTTCGTATATTAAAAAAGGAGTAAAATTTGATAGGCCCAAAGAAGCCGATTTGGCCATCCAGTTTTTGAAAGATTCCTTCACTTCAGCACCTAAGTTCTTGCACCCGAATCCTGAGGAACCATCCTATGTAGAGGGGGATGATTCTGAGGCAGCAATAGAAGGAATTCTTTCTCTGAGACAACAAATACATCAAACAAATGTATCCTGTGGTCTATTACTCACAAAACTTTACCACACCAAAAATATATTACTGCATATCAGAAAAGGACATTTTGACAGTCAAGAAAACCTTTTGTGAATGGAGTCATTAACTGTTGGGGGCCCAGCATAAGTTACCATGTACATCGACCATCGGAATCTACAATACAATTCCTGAAATTATCCCAGACTCTGACAGCAAAACTCTTAGGTTGCTCATTATGCTTTTCAGACTTTCGTTTTGTGATCACATACCGTCCAGGAGTGGCCAATGGCAAAGCCAATGCTCTATCATGAATAGATACTAAGGGGTCTATTATGATGTCGGGCGGATCGCCACCGCCTGCATGGCGTGGCAATCCGTTCAACATCATCCCCCTCCCGCCTCCCCCGCCATATCATGATGGCAGGGGGTACTGCGGCGGACGGGAAGACCGTCCGTCACTTTTCCGCCTGGTCGACGAGTCGACCGGGCAGAAAAGGGTTTGCCATCCATATTACCATGGGAGTGGAAAACAGCCTTTCCGTGGCGGCGTTGCCGCCACAGAAAGGCATGAGGATTTTGCAGTTGGGGTCCCGTTGCGGGCCCCCAGGATGTTGGGGCTGTGGGGGGAGCACATGGGGGGTACCTGTGAGCACCGCCCGCCACAATGCTGGGAATAGAGGATGCCACCGCCACGGTGGCATCCTAATTGCTGGTGTGGGATCGCCGCACCGCTGGCGGCCGGTCCCAGCACTGGTATGGTGACGGGTGGCCGAAAGTCTGCCTGCCATCCTAATCGGTCCCTAAGCCTTCAGAAAAGATCTCAGGAAACATGCCAATCATCCCAAATGAAAAGTTTGTGCTAACCATTCAATATGAGGATTTTACTACAGGAGTTCAAGATGCATTCACTTAGGAGAAAGTCCTGACCTGATCAAAGAAGCTCCTGAGAGGGAAGGAAAATATGGATTTCCTTAACATAAGGAAGTTTTATATTTACCAACCACTACGCTGTAAGAAAAAGCCCTTCAAGCCTGTCATGATAACCAATTAGCTTGCCATAAAGGAGTTAGAAACACCCATGAATTAGTCAAAAGATATTTTTAGTGGCCATCTATGGAGGCTCAGATAAGACAATAGGTGTCAACTAGTGAGAAATGACAAAAAGTAACATCAAGCAGACCTGCCCCACAGGGTCTCCTACAGTCCCTACCCATAGGTCCTCACCTCTGGCACACATTTACTGTGAATCTCATAGTGGGACTACCCCCAAGCCGTGGTTACTGTACAATTTTGTAGATACATTCAACAAAATGGCACATTTCAGTCTTTTCGAAAATATTCCTCAAACCCTACATAGTGAAAGCCCATGGGATTCTGAAAATCTTAGTTTCAGATTTAGAATTTCAGGTCATCTCCCATATTTGGGCGCACTTTACTGAAAGTTTAGGAATTGACTTATGTTTTTCCACTAGTTAATACTCATAAACAGATGGGCAGGTGAAGAGAGGCAACCAAGTGTTATAAAATATCTTTTACTCTTCCTTTGATCAGGAAGAGGAATGGCCGGAACTGGTTTGGGCAGCGGAATTTGCATATGTTAGCATTTTACATTCCACCAGCAGTTTCACACCCTTCTATTTAAACCATGGATGACATCAGAATGTGTTCATAGGAAAAAAAGACCAGTCAGTATCAGCAGTTGAGGATCTAGTGAAAAGATTGCAGGATGCATTATTGACAGCCGATAAAAAGTAGCAAAGGCTAATGTCTCATATAAGATTCAGGGTGATAAAAAGAACAGAGAGAGGCCACTTTAAAAAAAAGGAGACAAGGTAGTGTTGTCCCGCTGTCTTTTATGTTTTAACGGTAATTGTAAGTTCCAACCCCGGTGTGTGAGACCATTTCAGGTAGAAAGAATGATGAATCCAGTGGCAGTAAAGATACAGTTGTGGATACACTTAAGAAAGCATCCATTTTTTCATATCTCACTTTTAAAAAACACTCCCCCTGATTTATGGTTAAACTTCCCTTCAGCTCCAATTCAGGTTGATTGAGCAGAAAAGTTTGAGGTGAATTAGATTTAGATACCAAAATTAGGTTAGGCAAACTATATTATTTGATCGATTGGAAAGGATTTGCGCCCAAGAAAAGATATTGGGAACCTTACTCAAATATGCTCGCTTCAAGATTAATACAAACCTTTCACAAAAACCACCCTAACAAACCAAAGATGGGGGGGTCAATTTTCTAGAAGAGGGTACTGTCAAGAATTCATTGAGTTCTTATGTCAGGATATCTACATGGCATCAGAAAAATTCTGCCAGAAGACACCCTCAATGGAAAAGGCAATTTCCCTCTTGGAAGCTTATTCTTCGTATACTCTTGAAAATTGCTGCAGGGAATGTACAGTAAGATTTCCAACATGGGCGCTTGGACGAGTAGTGGCTGTGCTTTCGGGGACCGATACCACTGTTAATATGCGTGCACAAATTCCATGCTGCACACTTCTGGAGGTTAGTGTCGGTGTGTTCTGAAGCAGTTCTCAGTCAAAAATAAATATAGAATTCCAAGTCAGTCAGGCAAGAACTCTTCTGACGTTTTCCAGGATATCTTCAATTTGTCATTCGTTTCAAGACTTTGCAGGAAAAATTGAGTCACACTGGCAGCATTAATTTGATTACTTTTAATTTGGAAATAGTGACAGACTTCATTTTTTAAGGCAAGGCATTCAATAAGCCAGGGCAGAAAACAAAGGTTGCAGAGGCTTAATACTTAGGCTCAAGTTTCACTCATACAAAACCAGAGAAATTCAGCAGTTAATGTTAGCTAAGTTAACTATAACCTGCGCCCCCGCAATGCACTGGTTATGACCTCACATATCACAAATACACATCTATATTTAACACTCATAAACTTTTTTTAAATGCTCACTATTAATGTTAATGTTAGGGGGACTTATAGAGCGCACTGTTACCACACGGTGTCCTGGTGCTGACCATTGATTGAAAGTTCAGACACGCTTCTTTTACCAGAAATCAGATGTACTGAAAAGCCATGCTTTCAGCTCTTGTCTAAATTTGAGACGGGAGGTAGCAGATCAGATGGATGGTGGAAGTGAGTTCCAGATTTTTACTGTTCTGAAGTAGAAACGTCTTCCACTGCATTTCTTTGTATTAAATGTACGGCGCTGGTCCGTGTCGGTCGGTATCTGGTCCGGGTCCATTTCGGTCGGTTCGTTTTGTGGCCGGAATCGGAATCGGCCCCTAAATGTTGGTGCCGCCATGAGATTCAAATTAGATGACCTTAGTATCCTATTGGGAGCATAACATCCACATCTCTGTCCTAAATATTGAGGAGCTTGTTTGTGCACGGCTTTGTAGGACAAAGCTTTAAACTGGGTCCTTTCATTTACTGGTACCAATGCAACTGCTTAATGACCTTCCGAACTGGAACCTGTTTGGGAGTACGGGTTAATACTCTGGCAGCTGTATTTTGCAGTACCTGTAGTTTCCTAAGCTGTTGGGCTCTAAGAATGAGGTATAGACCATTACAATAATCCAGTCTTGCCAATACCAAAGCTGGGACCACTAGCCTTTGTGTATTTTCCGGGATAAATGCTAGAATCTTCCTAATTTTCCTTCTAGCAAAGTAGACGGATGAAGTCAAAGCATTATTCTGACTCCCAAAAGAGAGCTTGTTATCTATTTTCATCCCAAGTTTTTTCGCTTTTTCTACTGGCTTGGGTAATTTGCCTACGTTGGCTGGCCACCAGCTGGGGGACCAAAAGGAGGGGTCTTTCCCAAATAACACAATCTCTGTTTTGTTGCTGTTTAGTTTTAAACAATTAAAGCTCATCCAGGTGTTTACTGCTGACATGCAGTCATTAAATTGTCTACTCAAAGAATCAAATTGATCAGTGACTGCTAGGACGATTTGTGTGTCATCAGCGTAAGAGGTTAGCGCAAAACTGAAAGATCTTACTACTGGAGCAAGAGCTGCAATGTATATATTAAAAAGGGCGGAGCTCAACGAGGAGCACTGTGCTACGCCACATAGAAGCTGGGACGGAGTGAACTTATATGGCTCCATGGCCACAAATTGTATCCTGACCTTCAGAAAATATTCTAGCAAACTATGAGCCAGTCCCTGTACTCCTGCTGCTGCTAACCTCTCTGCCTAAATGGCATGAGGGACAGTATTCGAAGGTCACCAACAGGTCAAATAACATGAGGGTAGCCTTCCCACCATTGTCCAAAGCTTCCATGATTTCCTCACCCCATTTGATTAAGGCCGACTCAGTGCTCTGTTCAGCTCTAATGCGGTGTTGTGACACGTCTAAACACATTAGTGTATCAATGTATTCCCCAAGCTGTGTGTTCATGGCTCTCCCTTTGATTTTGGCAGGGAAAGATAGTTGTGATATGGGAAGATAGCTGTTTACACCCTCCGGATCCAACTTTAGGGTCATATTATCAAGAACGGCGTTAAAATTATCGCAGCTTTAGCGGCAGGAATCTGCCGCTAAAGCGGCGATAATGGGCTTGATAATATGCCCTTGAGACTTCCAATAGAAGCCCATGTTCTGGTGTGAACCTGGACTTCTATTGGAATTCTCAAGGGCATATTATCAAGCCCATTATCGCCGCATTAGCGGCAGTTTCCTGCTGCTAAAGCGGTGATAATTTTAACGCCGTTCTTGATAATATGACCGTTGGTTTTTTAATAATAGGCCGGATTGAAGCTGTTTTCCACAGCATTGGGAAATCTCCTGTTTTAAAGATTAAATTGATAATTCTTACCAAATTATCTGCCACTGTACTTAAATGTGCAGTTTTTAAACATGGGTCAAGCCTACTGGTGCACACCATGTCTGTGCGCTCTCATTGCCGGCATGACTTGGCATGTAATAGCTGTTTGTTAAGTCTTTAATCCACGTTTTAAGACACATAACTCACCTGTGAGAAAAGCTTTAGATATGCCATAAATCACAGGCGTTTGTGCTGAAAAGATTGAGAGATTGTCCTTTCAGTTTTAGTCACCCCTACGCCAAGCACTACATAGAATAGCACCCATAATGCAACTGACATACATGTTTCCAAAGCTTATCTAGTGACAGAGTGACACAGAGTCATACATTCACTCACATACTCAGAAACTACTTATCTTTGCAGGAGTATGAAAGGCACTTGCAAACATACCTACATGTCCCTCTTTTTTCTAGCACAGGCACTGAGCTATTTGTTCATCCACTTGCATACACATTGAAAGCTCAATTATGAGTTTTGGTGGTGCGAAGGTGGGTGTTACTCTGCAGCCGCGCTCCTGCACTGACGAGACTCGCCGTCACCTGCCCGTTAGATTACAAGTTATATGTAGTCTGGCAGGCGGCGTGGCTTTCTTTGGGCGGTGGCTCTTTCAAAGGCTGTGGTGCCTATGAAAAAGGTACCACAATGAGAACGCCTCACAAGGTTCCTGCTTACCATGGACTAAAAAGTCCATGCTGTGCAGGAATTGTTGTGCATGCACACATTGGGCACATGTTATGCCTGCCTGAGCAAATGCACAAATGGATAAGGCACAGGGGGTCTTTGTTTCCTTTCCACCAGGGTTGACATGGAGGCAGAACCTCCATGTCTCCACCGGCAGAGAGGAAACACATAATATGCCTGGCGGACTGGGGCGGTCCTGCCAAGCATATTGGTTCTGAGGCCTCAGACCTTCACACCACCTCCAGCGAATGGTACATAGAGTATACCATAAACATCATATATTATAGAGAGCCGATGGGGAAGGATGAGACTCTAGGTTTCAGCAGTCGGGGTGAAAATATAGTAACTATTCACCGTGTGAAACTAAGTTTTACATGTTAATGTTAAAGTGAAGAGACTGATGGTGTTGAGTAATGTTAACAACACATTTAAATGCAATGAATAGCTGAGTCCGATAAGAGAAGTGAAATTGTAAAAATGAGACGTGCGCGTATACATTGGTGGTATGGAATTTTAATCATTGATCAATTGCCATTTACAGTTTACCCTGACGAAGGGCCTCCTCAGGCCCGAAATGCATTGGGTTTGAATAAACTGCTATTGATGAATTTGGCTTACGTCGTGTTCTTGATGAGAGGTTCGGATGGCCCAGCCGGAGCATTAGAAACCTGGGAAATTGCTTTAATGCCTTGCATGTTGATTGGAAAGTTTTTGAGTAGAAGAGTGGTGAAAAAATTGAGTGAATAACGACGGAAAAGAAAGTGATTAAGTAATGAAGAAAACAGGAAAATATACTGCAAACGCAATTTGCTGTGCCAGTGGTCATGGGCTGAAAGTTGTCCCAAGTGTTGAACAAAGAGTATACCACCCATAATGCAACTGACATACATGTTTACAAAGCATAAGGTTTCTCTCTCACCCAGTCACAGAGTGAAACAGGGACTTAGGTATTCACTCACATACTCAGAAATGACTTTACTTATGTATGCAGGAGAATGAAAGGGATTTGCAGACATACCTGCATAGCACTCTACTCTCTAACACAGGCACTGAGGAATTTTCTCAGTCGCTTACACACAAATTTAGAGAGCCATAGACATATTAAAACAGGCAGTGACATACTGGCACATTTACTTAAACATCTCACGGCACTGCTATGCAGCAGTATGAAAGGCAGTTGCAGATACACCCACATACCCCTATAAACCCTAAGGCAAGCACTGAACTATTTGTTTATCCACTTGCACACACATTTAGAGAGCTACGGAGGTACTAATGCAAACAGTCACTTACTAGCACATTTACTAAAACATCTCCTGGCACAGCTATAGGTGGACTCCTACACTCACTCTGATATGTAGCTACGTAGTAACAGAACCTAGTCGGCCATTCTGAAAAATAGTCCTTTAAACATGGGTCTGGTCTACTAGTGCAGAACGTGTCCCTGCACTCACACTGCCAACTCAACTTGGCATGCAAAAGCCATTTGTCAAGTCTTAAATCCACATTTAATAGTTATACCTCACTTTTGAGATACACTGTAGGGATGCCATAAAGCATTCTACTTTGTGTTTAAAAGTCTGAAAGTTGTCATTTGAAGTTTAATTACTCACGTACTTGCAGACTCCTTTGTTAAGCACTCTCTGGAATATACCACTCATAATGTAACTAACACACGTTTCCAAATCATAGAGCCTGTCTCCTACCCAGTCAAAGAGTGACAGAGGGACTTATACACTAACTCACATACTCAGAAACTGTTTATAAATGCCACAACACATCCCTCTATTCCCCAACAGAGGTACTAAGGTATTCATCCCCCCTCCAGCGTTTAAGGCCCGATCCTTGCGGGACTTTAATAGCCGGTATAGCCCATTGGCTATAAGGCTATTAGAACATTCTGCTACTAGAGGACAGAATGTTCTAACAAATTAAACAAAGGCTTCAGGGAGCGCAAGGGGATTGAAGTCCCCTCAGGCTCCCTGAAGCCTTTGTTCACAGCCACAGTTGTGAACAACAACATTGGAATGTTGGCGCTCCGGGCTTCTACCAGCCATTATAGGCCCGGAGCATTCCATTGTTTTCAACATTCTAATGTCCTAATATGTCATTACTCGTGCCTTATGATTAGGAGAAATGAAAATAGTTTTTTTGCATGGTAGAGTGGCAGAGGTAGAAAAGGTTTGTGAAGATGTCCAGTTTCATTTCTTTGGTCCTGAAAATGAATGTAGGGAAAATGAAGAGTTGGTATATGCAGGTGTAGCAACATAGGACACAGGTATTAATGTGGATAACTTTCAAGAAGAGATTAGAAAGTTTAACACAGTGTGTTCAGAGAAACCAAACTGTGTTTGTATATGTTGTCGATGCACTCACTACAAATGCAAACTCATTATGTTACTGTGTCTTCAAAAACTGAAGAAGACATCAGAGATAAGTGGTGAGAATTTACAGCTCATTAATTGTTCCACACAACAAATTATATGTAAATACTGTTATAATATGTTCAAGGTTAATAAAAGGGCTGATAGAGCAGTCCTCAACAAGTTAGAATTAGTTCCAATCCCACAAGTACTTGAAGATTCAAATGTTTATGAATCTATTCTTATTAAATATATACATCCATTCTAAGCTATAGTCCATATGGAGCCAAAGACAGGGAAGTTAACTCCAAGTGAGCTCCATAAATATCTTGCCCCTCGAGTCCTTTTTGTCCCCAGTGCTAAGCCTTTTTTCTGTGGATTCACAACAGGCAGACTTTTGTCAGAAAACCACAATTTTCTACTACAAAGTTTTGACATTTGAGTGGGACATAGCCTATTTGTCTTAATTTCCCCTATGTCTCCCTATACAAATGGTACCATACTTGCATCAGTGGGCCAAGTACCCACAATAGGGACGGGCCCAAAGCGTAACCAAAATTATTTACCACAAAACAACCTGGTTTTACAGCGGGATCACCTGTATTTTTCGTCCCAGGCTCGGGGGCTATCTGGAGAAACCTACCAAATCCAGACAGTTCTGAAAACTAGACACTTGGGGAGTCCAGGGAGGTTTGGCTTGCATGGATCCACAAATGTCCTACCACCCAGCGTTTCCCCACTTCTCCTGATAAAAATGGTACCTCTCTTGTGTGGGTAGGCCTAGTGCCCGCAACAGGAAATGGCTCAAAATGCACTGTGGAGACATCAAAATTATCCTGTGTGGGATCACGGCGCCGGCACAAATTTCCTACCACCCAGCGTCCCTTCAGTCTCCCGACAAAAATGATACCTCCCTTGTGGGAGATGTATAATGCAGAGCCAGTCTAAAATGTATATAAATAAAATATAGCTCTTAGAGCTTGCTGTGCCATCCCCTCAATCTCTACGTTTTTGGCCTTTCTCAGTTGCAGGCTCTTGACCCACCCACACAAGTGAGGTATCATTTTACGGGGTACAGTCTGTGCCAGGTACTCTCACGCTCTAAGGGGGTACTGTTAGTGCCAGGTGCTCTCATGCTCCTAAGGGGGTACTGTTAGTGCCAGGTGCTCTCATGCTCTAAGGGGGTACAATCGGTGCCAGATACTCTCACGCTCTAAGGGGGTACTGTCAGTTCCTAGTGCTCTTATGTTCCATGGGTTACTGTTGGTGCCAGGTGCTCTCACGCTTCTAAGGGGGTACTGTCAGTGCCAGGTGCTCTCATGCTCTAAGGGGGTGCCATCGGTGCCAGGTACTCTCACGCTCTAAGGGGGTACTGTTGGTGCCAGGTGCTCTCATGCTCTAAGGGGGTATTCTAGGTGCAAGATACTCTCACGCTCTAAGTGGGTACTGACAGTGCCAGGTACCCTCACACTTCAATGGGGTACTGTCAGTGCCAGGTACTCTCACACTCCAATGGGGTACAGTCAGTGCCAGGTGCTCTCATGCTCTAAGGGGGTACAGTCAGTGCCAGGTGCTCTCATGCTCTAAGGGGGTACTGTTGGTGCCATGTACTCTCATGCTCCATGGAGGTACTGTCAGTGCCAGGTGCTCTCACGCTTTAAGGGGGTACTGTTGGTACCAGGTACTCTCACGCTCTAAGGAGGTACTGTTGTTGCCAGGTAGCCTCACACTCCAATGGAGTACTGTCAATGCCAGGTACTCTCACAATCTAAGGGGGTACAGTCAGTGTCAGGTGCTCTTACACTCCTAACGGGGTATTCTTGGTGCCAGGTGCTCTCATGCTCTAAGAGGGAAATGATGAGGATGCGAGGTATCACACCCTCGAAGGGGGTACTGTCAGTGCCAGGTACTCTCATGCTCCAAGGGGGTACTGTCAGTGTTCTCACGCTCCTGAGTGGGTATTCTCAATGCCAGGTGCTCTCACGCTCTAAGGGGGTACTCTCAGTTCCAGGTGCTCTTATGCTCCAAGGTGGGGACTGTTGATGCCAGGTACTCTCACCCTCTAAAGGGGTACTGTCAGTGCCAGGTATCCTCATGCTCTAAGGGGTTACTCTCAGTTCCAGGTGCTCTTATGCTCCAAGGGGGTACTGTTGGTACCAGGTTCTCTTACGCTCTAATGGGGTACAGTCGGTGCCAGATAAACTCACGCTTTAAGGGGGTACTGTCAGTTCCTGGTGCTCTTACGTTCCATAGGTTACTGTTGGTGCCAGGTGCTCTCATGCTCTAAGGGGGTACTTTCAGTGCCAGGTGCTCTCATGCTCTAAGGGGGTACTGTTGGTGCCAGGTACTCTCATGCTTCATGGAGGTACTGTCAGTGCCAGGTGCTCTCACACTTTAAGGGGGTACTGTTGGTACCAGGTACTCTCACGCTCTAAGGGGGTACTGTTGTTGCCAGGTACCCTCACGCTCCAATGGAGTACTGTCAATGCCAGGTACTCTCACACTCTAAGGGGTACAGTCAGTGTCAGGTGCTCTCACACTCCTAACGGGGTATTCTCGGTGCCAGGTGCTCTCATGCTCTAAGAGGGAAATGATGATGATGCCTGTTACTCACACCCTCCAAGGGGGTACTGTCAGTGCCAGGTACTCTCACGCTCCAAGGGGGTACTGTCAGTGTTCTCACGCTCCTAAGTGGGAATTCTCAATGCCAGGTGCTCTCACGCTCTAGGGGGGTATTGTTGATGCCAGGTACTCTCACCCTCTAAAGGGGTACTGTCAGTGCCAGGTATCCTCATGCTCTAAGGGGTTACTCTCAGTTCCAGGTGCTCTTATGCTCCAAGGGGGTACTGTTGGTACCAGGTTCTCTCACGCTCTAATGGGGTACAGTCGTGCCAGATACTCTCACGCTCTAAGGGGGTACTGTCGGTTCCAGGTGCTCTTATGCTCTAAGGGGGTACTGTTGGTGCCAGGTGCTCTCACAATTCTAAGGGGGTACTGTCAGTTCCAGGTGCTCTCATTCTCTAAGGGGGTTCAGTGGGTGCCAGGTACTCTCATGCTGTAAGGGGTTACTGTCAGTGCCAGGTGCTCTCACGCTCTAAAAGGGTACTGTAGGTGCCAGGTACTCTCATCCTCTAAGGGGGTACTGTCAGTGCAAGGTACCCTCATTCTGCAAGGGGGTACTGGTGGTACCAGGTACTCTCTCGCTCTAAGGGGGTACTGTTGGTGCCAGGTGCTCTCACGCTCCTAAGGAGGTACTGTTGGTTCCAGGTGCTCTCATGCTCTAAGGGGGTACTGTCAGTGAGAGGTACTTTCAAGCTCCAAGGGGGTACTGTGAGTGCCAGGTGCTTTCTTGCTAGAATGGGTTACTGTTGGTTCGAGGTGCTCTTATGCTCTAAGGAGGTACTGTCGATGCCAGGTGCTCTCACGCTCTAAGGGGGTAAACTCAGTGCCAGTTACTCTCACGCTCTAAGTGGGTACTGTCGGTGTCAGGTGCTCTCACGCTCTAAGGGGGTACAGTTCATGTCAGGTACTCTCATGCTCTATGGGGGAACTGTCAGTTCCAGGTGCTCTTACACGCTAAGGTGTACTGTTGGTGCCAGTGAGGGATAAAAAGTATATTTCCTGTGTATACGGAGTATCGGACTTATACTATGTTAGCATGATGCAGCTATACGTATACTTCCCATTTGATATATATATCTATATATATATATATATGCTTTTGTTTGGAGGAAACCTGTTTATTTCCTCCCTGTATATCTATTGCTAAAAGAGTAGGCCGAGAACCATACAGACGCCATCTCCTGAACATATGCTTGAGCACGGGCCATGATCACGCTTTGATCACGTGCAATTGTCAGGCCCCAGTTCATTTGAGTTACTGGTAGCAGCTGAAGGTAAGCTGTTTTACTTTTACTGTTCTAAGACTCAAGGTCGCATCTGGCTTTGGGGGGCGATAAGCGCATTCCTGGAGGCGCCGTGTCTACACTCCCAGGCACCAAGACGAAAGGGAGTCACCCCTCCTGACCTCACCAGCAATAGATAGTCAAGCCTTTGTACTGATCTGATGTGTGCCATATATGGTCCTTTCCTGGAGTTTGAGGGCCAACTGGTGTTTTTCCTTTCACAGTGATTGTATGTATTGAACCGAAAAGTATATAACCTCATGTTTGAATACGAGCCAACAGTCTTCTCGGTGCACCTGATGGGTGAAGTTCGGAGAGGCTCTTCTATAGAGTATTTTGCTTAATAAACAATTGAACTTTCTTCACTGCCAACTCACTGATTATTTGGTAATGGTATTGGGACTATTGGTAGGTATAGTCCTTTTGTTTGTTTTTATGGTACATCACCAGGTGCTCTCACGCTTCTAAGGGGGTACTGTCAGTGCCAATTGCTCTCATGCTCTAAGGGGGTAAAGGCGGTGCCAGGTACTCTCAGGCTCTAAGGGGGTACTGTCGGTGAAAGGTGCTCTCACGCTCCAAGGGGGTACAGTCGGTGCCAGGTACTCTCATGCTCTACAGGGGTACTGTCAGTGCCAGGTACTCTCACGTTCCAAGGAGGTACTGTCAGTGTTCTTACGCTCCTAAAGGAGTATTCTCAGTGCCAGGTGCTCTCACGCTGTAAGGGGTACTGTTGATGCCAGGTACTCTCACCCTCCAAGGGGGTAATGCCAGTGCCAGATACCCTAACGCTCAAATGGGGTACTGTCAGTGCCAGGTACCCTCATGCTCTAAGGGGGTTCTGGTGGTGCCAGGTACTCTCACGCTCTAAGGGAATACTGTCGGTGCCAGGTACTCTCACGCTCTAAGTGGGTACTGGTAGTGCCAGGTACACTCACGCTCTAAGGGGGTACTGTTTGTGCCAGGTGCTCTCATGCACCTAAGGAGGTACTGTCAGTGCCAAGTACCCTCATGTTCCTAAGGAGGTACTGTTGGTGCCAAGTGCTCTCTTGCTCGAAGGGGGTACTGTCAGTTCCAGTTGCACTTACGCTTCAATGGGGTACTGTCAGTGCCAGGTACTCTCACACTCTAAGGGGGTACAGTCAGTGCCAGGTGTTCTCACGCTCCTAACAGGGTATTCTCGGTGCCAGGTGCTCTCACGCTCTAAGGGATTACTGATGATGCCAGGTACTCTCACCCTCTAAGGGGATATTGTCAGTGCCAGGTACCCTCACGCTCCAAGGGGGTACTGTCAGTGCCAGGTACCCTCACGCTCTAAGGAGGTACTGGTGGTGCCAGGTACTCTCACGCTCTAAGGAGGTACTGTCAGTGCAATGTGCTCTCACACTCCTAAGGACATACTGTCGGTTCCAGGAGCTCTCATGCTCTAAGGAGATACTGTTGGTGCTAGGTACTCTCACGCTGCAAGGGGGTACTGTCAGTGCCAGCTGTTCTCACTCTCCTAAGGGGGTATTCTAAGCGAGTACTATTTATGCCAGGTACTCTCACCCTATAAGGGGGGTACTGTCAGTGCCAGGTACCCTCACACTTCAATGTAGTACAGCCAGTGCCACTTACCCTCATGCTCTAAGGGGGTTCTGTCGGTTCCAGGTACTCTCACGCTCTAATCGGGTGCTTGTGGTGAGACATACTCGCACGCTCTAATGTGGTACTGATTCCAGTTGCTCTCATGCTCCTAAGGAGGTACTGTCGGTGCAAAGTGCTCTCTTGCTCTAAGGGTCGGTTCCAGGTGCTCTCACGCTCTAAGGGGGTTCAGTCTAGGCCAGGTACTCTCACTCTCTAAGGGGGCACTGTTGGTGCCAAGTGCTCTCACGCTCTACGGGGGTACAGTCAGTGCCAGGTACTCTCAGGCTGTAAGGGGGTACTGTTGGTACCAGGTGCTCTCAGCTCTAAGGGAATACTGTCAGTGCCAGGTGCTCTCATGCTCTTAGGGGGTACTGTCGTTTCCATGTCCTTTCATGCTCTAAGGGGTTACACTCGATGCCAGGTGCTCTCGCACTCTAAGGGGGTATTGCCAGTGACAGGTGCTCTCATGCTCTAAGGGGGTACTGTCAGTGCCAGGTGCTCTCACGCTCTAAGGGGATAAAGTCGGTGCGAGGTATTCTCACACTATAAGGGGGTACCGTCAGTGCTAGCTACTCTCACACTCTCAGGAGAGACTGTCAGTGCCAGGTGCTCTCATGCTCTTGGGTGTACTGTCAGTGTCAGGTACTCTCACACTCCTAAGGGGGTACTGTCCATGCCAGGTTCTCTCATGCTCTAAGGGGGTACTGCCGATGCTAGGTGCTCTCACACTCTAAGGAGGTACTGTCGGTTCCAGGTGCTCTTAAGCTCTAAGGGGGTACTGTCAGTACCAGGTAGCCTCACACTTCAATGGGGTACGGCCAGTGCCAGGTACCCTCATGCTCTAAGGGGGTACTGCCGATGCCAGGTGCTCTCATGCTGTAAGGGGGTACTGCCGATGCCAAGTGCTCTCATGCTCTAAGGGCATACTGCCAGGTGCCAGGTGCTCTCACGCTCCAAGGGGGTCCTGTCGGTGCCAGGTGCTCTCACACTCTTACCGGGTACTGTCGGTGCCAGGTGCTCTCACGCTCCAAGGGGGTACTCTTAGAGATTTCTCATCGTAGGCTGTATAAAATGTTACCAGATACATGTTTGCAGACATGCAGAAATCTATCGTTTCAGGGTGAAAATATATATAAATGCACGCATGTCTGCACACACAGGTAGCATTCTACCCTCTCAGGGATTAAAATAAATGTTACTAGATACCTGTCTGCACACATGCAGAAATCTTTCGTCTCAGGGTGTAAATTATGTGCAAATGCCCGCCTGTCTGCCCAAAGGCAGATATCTCTCCTCACAGGATGTAAAATGTGCGTAAATGCCCGGCTGTCTGCACACAGGCAGAGATCTGCCCTCTCAGGGTGTAAAATGTGTGTAAATGCCCGCCTGTCTGCCCAAAGACAGAGATCTGCCCTCTCAGGGTGTAAAATGTGTGTAAATGCCCGCCTGTCTGCCCAAAGGTAGAGATCTCTCCTCACAGGATGTAAAATGTGTGTAAATGCCTGCCTGTTTACACACAGGCAGAGATCTGCCCTCTCAGGGTATAAAATGTGTCTCATCCGAAACCTGTCTGCACACACATAGAGATCTCTCCTCATAGAGTGTAATACATGTTACCAGATACCTGTCTGCACACAGGCAGAGATCTCTCGTTTCATGGTGTAAAATGTGTGTAAATGCTCGACTGTCTGCACACAGGCAGAGATCTCTCCTCAAAGTGTAATGTTGCCCCTTTCCCTATGTAATGTTGTCCCCCCACAAATGACAAGGGCCGTTAGTATTGCTGAGGGGTTTATTCTCTCGTTTCTCAACTCCAGCAGGAGCGCCGGCACGGAGCTCCGTCCGCTGTTTGAATCGGCGCGCTAATGCGACCCTAAGATGGCCGCCGCCGGAAGTCCGGTGACGTCACGCCTAGCGTGCCGTCAACTAGACCGCAACACCACATCTCCCTCCTTTACAACACAACAGTCAATGTCCCTCCTAATAATAGAACAGTCTTACTTGTGGTCTAGGCTGAACTCCTCGAACCTTCGAGGGAGCATTATTCTTCTTCCGCAGCGTGTCCTCCTGCTCCCTGCGCCTGCGGTAGGGGTATTGCTCCCTCCACTCGGATCCGCTGTCCCACTCGCTTCTTGGGGCGCAACTCCTCCTAACTCTGTCTCCCGGTCACCCAGTCCCGGAGTCTCGACTTCGCCTCCTCCCGGACTCCAGGGCCCCTTGGGAACGCTCCCCGCGTCTCCCACTGGACTCCTACCTTCGCCTTTCCCCGCCGGTGTGGCCCCGGCTCCTGCCTCGCTGTCCAGCTCAGTCTCATTGGTCCTGGTGCACCTTGCCATCCGGTCTTGTGCCCAAATCTTCCCATCACTTAGTAAGGCTGATGTGGAATAGGGTTCCACCACTTGGAAGGGGGGCGTGAATTTGCTGTCCCCTTTCCTCCCCGGTGTTGGCAGTTTCACCCTCACCCACTCTCCTCTCTCCAAGGCAGCTTCCTTGGTGTTATGCCTTGCGTCATAGTAGTTCGTGTATACGGCTTGTGCTTTCTCCAAGTTCCTGCGCACCACTGCCGGTGACCAATGACTCTGTACCGTGAGCCTCTTCCAGGCTACATTGTCTCGGGTGAACGGCTCTCTTCCTCTCAGAATGCGGAACGGGCTGTAGCCTGTGGACGAGGGAGTTATCCGGTACGCCCATAGCATGCGCTTGAGTTCTTTCTCCCAGCTTGCTCCCTGCCCGATTGCCGCTTGCACTGACCCCATTATCACCCTGTTGAATCTCTCGACTGCTCCGTTCCCAGCCGGGTGGTAGACTGGCGTGCGCCTGACCGTTATCCCGTTCCTGTCCATGAAGGCCTCCCACTTTGTAGATGTGAACTGTGGGCCGTTGTCGCTGAGGATTCCTTTGGGGATCCCTTCTCTGATGAACACCTCCGTGAGGAATCCCAGGATGGTATCTGTCTCCGCGTTTTCATCTACATGGACTTCTGGCCACTTCGAGTACCTGTCCACGACCACGGTGATGTACTTCTGGTTGCCATTGGCGTCTTGTATGGGACCTAGAACATCTATGGAAATCTCTTCCCACGGGTTTTCCGGGAAGTCGAAACGTCCCAACGGCGGGCGTAGCACTTTCTGCGTCTTGTCTGCGTTGTTGCATTGCTCACACGTCCTGACATGTCTTTCCACTGCGAGGTCCAACCCTGGCCACCAATAGTCCTCCTTCACTCTTCCCTTCGTTTTCACGATGCCCAAATGTCCTTCGTGGGCAAGAGCTACCACTCTAGGTCTCAGCGCCATCGGGGGTACTACCTTGTTGCCTCGAAACAGGAAACACGGGTTGTCTCCAAGCGACAGTTCTTCCCTGACTTCCCGGTACTGTTTTAGTTCTTCTCCAAGCAACCTCTTCTCCGGCCACCCTTGTGTCACGTATGTTTTGACTGCCTTCACCTTCTCATCGGACCCATACTCTTCTTCCCATTCCTGCTTGCTGATTGCTCTTTCGTGATCGCTCATGAACGCCACTGCGTACTCGGCCCAATTCTCTGCGTCTTGCGCCTCTGCCGGTTCCTTTGCCGCCGCCCTGCTCAGGTAGTCCGCCACACGGTTCCTGGTGCCTGGAATGTACTCTACGTCGTACACGTAGTCGAGGAGTCGCAGTGTCATCTTAGCAATTCTTGGCGTAGCGTGCTCGTGGCCGTTGGACGTGAGCACTTTAACCAGGGGTTTGTGGTCAGTTCGTAGGAGGAACCGTCCTCCCCACAGGAACTGCCGGAATCTTTCCACTGCCCACACGACAGCCAGCATTTCCTTTTCAATCACGCTGAATTTGCGTTCATTGTCGGCCAGCGTGCGGGACGCGAAACTGATTGTCGCCGTCACTCCTCGTGCCGACTGTTGAGTAAGCACTGCTCCAAGGCCTCGGTCGCTTGCGTCCGTGGTCAGGGTCGTGGGAGCCGTTGGATCAAACCCTTGGATGGGTATGGCGTCACAAATTTCTCTCTTCACCTCCTCGAACTCTCTCTCTTGTTCCTCCTTCCATGAGAACGCCGTCTTCTCCTTCAGGATCGACCTCAGGTGGTGTGTCTTCGACGCAAAGTGGGATACGAACTTGCTGTAGAACTCAGCCATCCCTAGGAATGTCCGTACCTCCTCCTTGCTGGTGGGCGTGGGTGCATCTCTGATGGCTGCTACGTTGGATGCCTTGGGTTTTATGCCCTCCTGACTGATTTCGTGCCCCAGGTACGTAACCTTCTCCAGCCCGAACTTGCACTTGTCCCACTGGGCCGTAAGCCCGTTTTGTTCCAGTACTGTCAAGACACCCGCTAGTCTCCGGTCGTGTTCGTCCGTAGAGGCGCCCATCACCAAAATATCGTCCTGGAAGAACTGGATTCCTTCCATCTTGTTGAACAGACGGTACATCAATTTTTGGAAGACCGCCGCTGCCGAGGCGAGCCCGAACGGCATCCGTAGGAACTTGTAGCACCCGAAAGGTGTAATGAATGATGTGAGGTGGTTGCACGATTTGTGGAGTGCGATCTGGTGATACGCAGACGTTAAGTCCACCGTGGAGAACCACTTAGCGCCCTTGGTCTTCGCTAACATCTCATTGATGCGGGGAAGGGGGAACTTGTCCACGACAATGTTCTTGTTGAGTTCCCTGAGGTCCACACATAGTCTCACCTTCCCGTTCGGCTTCTGCGCCACGACCAAGGGGGCCAACCATTCTGCATTATCGATGGCTTCGATGATCCCGTTGTCCTCCAACCTCTGCAGTTCCTCTTGTACTGCCTCCCTGGTGCGGAACGGGATGTTTCGCACTTTGTGGGACACCGGTCGGGCTCCTTCTTTGAGGTTTATTTTGTGCGTGAATTTTGTTAGCCTCCCTATGTCGTCTCTGAAGACTTCGGGGAACTCCTCTTTCCACTGCCTTGCTCCCACTTTGGGGTCGTCCTCCATCATGAGCACTTGTATGCGGCCTCCTGGGTTCAGCTTTATACTCAGCTTCCCTTGATCCTTCCATCCTAACACAGATGGCCCCTTTTCCGCCACGTACAGTTTTCCTTCACACGTCCTGCCCATGAAATCGAACGTTAGGGGGCAATACCCTACCATGGGTATGGGTTCCCCTGTGAATGTCACCGGGTGGATGTCCGTGGGGCGCAGTCGGTGTGTCACGACAGGTGCAAAATCTTCCTCCCATATCTTCCTCTTTATGATCGTGTAGGGGGAGCCTGAGTCAGCGACCATGGTGACTCCTACGCCCCCAATGGTCATGGCGCACCTCGGTTTCTTGTCGACCGCGCCGTCGATCCCCAAGATCTGGTCATCTATCATCAGGATCTCTTCGTCGTCCTCCTGCCCTTCTTGCTCTTCCTCCTTGGTCATCTCCTGCGCCACGTACTTCACTTGCTGCCTTGGCATCTTCCTCCGGCATGCTCTTTCATAATGCCCCATCAGCCCGCAGTACGTGCACTTAGCCCGGAACGCTGGGCACCCTTTGTCGTTGGCAGCATGCCTTTCACTGTCGCATCTGTAGCACCCGTTGGTGCTCCCTTGTCCCTGCGTCTGCTGTTTCGCGCCCCGGGTCATGGGCTTCCTGTGTTGGCGTGTGTTGTGTTGTTCCGCCGTCGTCTGTCTTTCGTGGCCCTTCCGGTCTTCTATCCTGCACACTGCTTGTTCTGGGTATCGGTCCTTCTTTGCTGTCTCCGCGCATCTCTTGGACATTTCTGCCTTCTTCACCATGGCTACCACCGTATTGAGGGGTTTGTCTCCATTAGCCCACAGCTTATCCTGGATGGACGCGTTCGCTGCGTGCATTACTATTTGGTCCCTGATCAACTCTTCCTGGAAGGCTCCGAATTTGCACGTTAGGGCCAGCTTCTGTAACGCCGCTACATACTGGTCAATCGTCTCTCCTTTTTGTTGCGCTCTGTGGTAGAAGTTGTACCTGTCGACGGCTACACACACGGTCGGGCGATAATGAGCATCCATGTCGTCGATCGCGTGCTGAAACACATCATCATCCGCCGCGGGCCGCACCACCTTCACTAGATCGTCGTAAACCCTCTGACCTGCAGGGCCCAAGTGGTGTAGCAGTATCCTCCTCCTGCGCGTGCTCGAGAACTCAGCGCCGCTTTCTTCCTCCAGAGCGAACAAGAAATTCAAGAAGTACGGCTTCCAATCCTCCCATGGCATGTCCGGGACCCCTGCTTTCGTGAGGAAGGGTATCGGGTTCGGCAGTCCAGTCGATGTGGCATTCATCTTACCCCTTGCCGCCGTCCGCCGCGGTCTTGGACTCGAGCCTCTCGACCCCTGGGTGCTGTCGGGGCTCCCTGCGTCCGGGTCGTCGTCTCGGTCTGTGGTGCCGCCGCTCGCGTGTCGTCCTGTGACCCCCGCCACGATGCGTGCGAGCGCCTCACCACGTGGACTCTTCCCGGTGCGGTTCCACGCTGTAGGGTTGTCGCGGTCCGGGATCGGGCTCAGGAGTGGTCCGTCTGACTGGCTGCGCTCTCTCCTCCTCTCTCCGCGACACTGCCGCGCTCCTGCTGGTCAGGGGTGTAGACTGTGGGCGTCGTTGGTTTGCAGACCACGAGGCACTCACCCTGGAGGCAGCACTGGGCCGTTTCACCTCCTCGTCGCCATTGTAATGTTGCCCCTTTCCCTATGTAATGTTGTCCCCCCACAAATGACAAGGGCCGTTAGTATTGCTGAGGGGTTTATTCTCTCGTTTCTCAACTCCAGCAGGAGCGCCGGCACGGAGCTCCGTCCGCTGTTTGAATCGGCGCGCTAATGCGACCCTAAGATGGCCGCCGCCGGAAGTCCGGTGACGTCACGCCTAGCGTGCCGTCAACTAGACCGCAACACCACACAAAGGATCTAAAATGTGTGTAAATGCCCGCCTGTCTGCACACGGGCAGAGATGTCTCATTTCAGGGCGTAAATGTGTGTAAATGCCCGCCTGTCTGTACACGGGCAGAGATCTCTTCTCACAGGATGTAAAATGTGTGTAAATGCCCGTCTGTCTGCACACGGGCAGAGATCTCTCGTTTCAGGGTGTAAATGTGTGTAAATGCCCGCTTGTCTGTACACGGGCAGAGATCTCTTCTCACAGGATGTAAAATGTGTGTAAATGCCCGTCTGTCTGCACACGGGCAGAGATCTCTCGTTTCAGGGTGTAAATGTGTGTAAATGCCCGCCTGTCTGTACACGTGCAGAGATCTCGCGTTTCAGGGTGTAAATGTGTATAAATGCCCGCCTGTCTGCACACAGGCAGAGATCTCTCCTCACAGGATGTAAAATGTGTGTAAATGCCCGCCTGCCTGCACCCAGGCAGAGATCTCTCGTTTCAGGGTGTAAATGTGTGCAAATGCCCGCCTGTCTAGACACAGGCAGAGATCTCTCCTCACAGGATGTAAAATGTGTGTAAATGCCCGTCTGTCTTCACACGGGCAGAGATCTCTCGTTTCAGGGTATAAATGTGTGTAAATGCCCGCCTGTCTGCACAGGGCAGAAATCTGTCGTTTCAGGGTGTAAATGTGTGTAAAATGCCCGCCTGTCTGCACACGTGCAGAGATCTCTCGTTTCAGGGTGTAAATGTGTATAAATGCCCGCCTGTCTGCACACAGGCAGAGATCTCTCGTTTCAGGGTGTAAATGTGTATAAATGCCCGCCTGTCTGCACACAGGCAGAGATCTCTCGTTTCAGGGTGTAAATGTGTGTAAATGCCCGCCTGTCTGCACACAGACTGAGAACTATCCTCACAGGATGTAAAATGTGTGTAAATGCCCGCCTGCCTTCTAAGGGTGTAAAGTCCGCGTGACAGCTGACGTATTTCTGCACGCACGGGCTTCTACAATGGCTGCAGACCTTGGTGATTTCATTAACCGCAGATTATAGAGAGCTCTGCTGATGACGGGGTACATACATGACCTGTTCAGAGCTCCGCTGGTGTTGTGTATTTAACCCGCTCACAGCTCTGCACATGACGCAGTACATTCATGACCCATTCAGAGCTAGCTGGGTGTCACGGTACATACATGACCCATTCAGACCCCTGAAAGTCACACAGTACATACATAACTCGTTCCGAGATCTGAGAGTGGCATAACACATACGTGACTCGATCAGAGCTCAGAGAGCAGTAATGTATATATATAGAACCCACCAGGAGCTCTGTGGGTTACACTGTATGTACATGACTTGTTCAGAGCTCTAAGAGTGACACAGTACATGCAGCACCCACCAGGAGCTCTGTGGATGACACAGTACATACATGACTCGTTCAGAGCTCTGAGAGTGACACATTACATGCAGGACCCACCAGGAGCTCTGTGGATGACACAGTACATACATGACTCGTTTAGAGCTTTGAGAGTGACACAGTACACGCAGGACCTAACAGGAGCTCTGTGGATGACACAGTACATACATGACTTGTTCAGAGCTCTGAAAGTGACACAGTACACGCAGGACCCACCAGGAGCTCTGTGGATGACACAGTACATACATTACTCGTTCAGCGCTCTGAGAGTGACACAGTACATGCAGGACCCATCAGAAGCTCTGTGGATGACAAGGTACTTACATGACTCGTTCAGAGCTCTGAGAGTGACACAGTACATGCAGGACTCATCAGGAGCTCTGCGGATGACACGGTACATACATGACTCGTTCAGAGCTCTGAGAGTGACACAGTACATGCAGGACCCACCAGGAGCTATGCAGATGACACAGTACATACATGACTCGTTCAGAGCTCTGAGAGTGACACAGTACATGCAGGACCCACCAGGAGCTCTGCGGATGACACAGTACATAGATGACTCGTTCTGAGCTCTGAGAGTGACACAGTACATGCAGGACCCACCAGGAGCTCTGCGGATGACACAGTACATACATGACTCGTTCAGAGCTCTGAGAGTGACACAGTACATGCAGGAGCCACCAGGAGCACTGTGGATGACACAGTACATACATGACTCGTTCAGAGCTCTGAGAGTGACACAGTACATGCAGGACCCACAGGAGCTCTGCGGATGACACAGTACATACATGAATCGTTCAGAGCTCTGAGAGTGACACAGTACATGCAGGACCCACAGGAGCTCTGCGGATGACACAGTACATACATGACTCGTTCAGAGCTCTGAGAGTGACACAGTACATGCAGGACCCACAGGAGCTCTGCGGATGACACAGTGCATATATGCCTCGATCAGAGCTCTAAGAGTGACACAGTACATGCAGGACCCACCAGGAGCTCTGCGGATGACACAGTACATACATGCCTCGTTCAGAGCTCTGAGAGTGACACAGTACACGCAGGACCCACCAGGAGCTCTGCGGATAACACAGTACATACATGACTCGCTCAGAGCTTTGAGAGAGACACAGTACACGCAGGACCCACCAGGAGCTCTGTGGATGACACAGTACATACATGACTCGTTCAGCGCTCTGAGAGTGACACAGTACACGCAGGACCCACCAGAAGCTCTGTGGATGACACGGTACATACATGACTCGTTCAGAGCTCTGAGAGTGACACAGTACATGCAGGACCCATCAGGAGCTCTGCGGATGACACGGTACATACATGACTCGTTCTGAGCTCTGAGAGTGACACAGTACATGCAGGACCCACCAGGAGCTCTGCGGATGACACGGTACATACATGACTCGTTCAGGGCTCTGAGAGTGACACAGTACATGCAGGACCCACCAGGAGCTCTGCGGATGACACAGTACATACATGCCTCGTTCAGAGCTCTGAGAGTGACACAGTACACGCAGGACCCACCAGGAGCTCTGCGGATGACACAGTACATACATGCCTCGTTCAGAGCTCTGAGAGTGACACAGTACACGCAGGACCCACCACGAGCTCTGCGGATAACACTGTACATACATGACTCGCTCAGAGCTTTGAGAGAGACACAGTACATGCAGGACCCACCAGGAGCTCTGAGGATGACACAGTACATACATGACTCGTTCAGCGCTCTGAGAGTGACACAGTACACGCAGGACCCATCAGAAGCTCTGTGGATGACACAGTACATACATGACTCGTTCAGAGCTCTGAGAGTGACACAGTACATGCAGGACCCATCAGGAGCTCTGCGGATGACACGGTACATACATGACTCGTTCTGAGCTCTGAGAGTGACACAGTACATGCAGGACCCACCAGGAGCTCTGCGGATGACACAGTACATACATGACTCGTTCAGAGCTCCGAGAGTGACACAGTACATGCAGGACCCACCAGGAGGTCTGCGGATGACACAGTACATACATGCCTCGTTCAGAGCTCTGAGAGTGACACAGTACACGCAGGACACACCAGGATCTCTGCGGATGACACAGTACATACATGACTCGTTCAGAGCTTTGAGAGTGACACAGTACACGCAGGACACATCAGGAGCTCTGTGCATGACACAGTACATACATGACTCGTTCAGAGCTCTGAGAGTGACACAGTACATGCAGGACCCACAGGAGCTCTGCAGATGACACAGTACATACATGCCTCGTTCAGAGCTATGAGAGTGACACGGCACATGCAGGACCCATCAGGAGCTCTGCGGATGACACAGTACATACATGACTCTTTCAGAGCTCTGAGAGTGACACAGTACATGCAGGACCCACCAGGAGCTCTGCGGATGACACAGTACATACATGACTCGCTCAGAGCTCTGAGAGTGACACAGTACATGCAGGACCCACCAGGAGCTCTGCGGATGACACAGTACATACATGCCTCGTTCAGAGCTCTGAGAGTGACACAGTACATGCAGGACCCACCAGGAGCTCTGTGGATGACACAGTACATACATGCCTCGTTCAGAGCTCTGAGAGTGACACAGTACACACAGGACCCACCAGGGGCTCTGTGGATGACACAGTACATACATGCCTCGTTCAGAGTTTTGAAAATGAGACAGTACACGCAGGACCCATCAGGAGCTCTGTGGATGACACAGTACATACATGACTCGCTCAGAGCTCTGAGAGTGACACAGTACACGCAGAACCCACCAGGAGCTCTGAGGATGACACAGTAGATACATGACTCGTTCAAAGCTTTGAGAGTGACACAGTACACGCAGGACCCACCAGGAGCTCTGCGGATGACACCGTACGTACATGACTCGTTCAGAGTTCTGAGAGTGACACAGTACACGCAGGACCCACAGGAGCTCTGCGGAAGACACAGTACATACTTAACTCGTTCAGAGCTCTGAGAGTGACACAGTACACGCAGGACCCACAGGAGCTCTGCGGATGACACAGTACATACATGCCTCGTTCAGAGCTCTGAGAGTGACACAGTAAATGCAGGACCCAGCAGGAGCTCTGTGGAGGACACAGTACATACATGACTCGTTCAGAGCTCTGAGAGTGACACAGTACACGCATGACCCATCAGGAGCTCTGTGGATGACACAGTACATATATGACTCGTTCAGAGCTCTGAGAGTGACACAGTACACGCAGGATCCATCAGGAGCTCTGTGGATGACACAGTACATACATGACTCGTTCAGAGCTCTGAGAGTGACACAGTAAACGCAGGACCCACCAGGAGCTCTGTGGATGACACAGTACATACATGACTCATTCAGAGCTTTGAGAGTGACACAGTACACGCAGGACCCACCAGGAGCTCTGCGGATGACACAGTACATACATGACTCGTTCAGAGCTCTGAGAGTGACACAGTACATGCAGGACCCACAGGAGCTCTGCGGATGACACAGTACATACATGCCTCGTTCAGAGCTATGAGAGTGACACAGCACATGCAGGACCCATCAGGAGCTCTGCGGATGACACAGTACATACATGACTCGTTGAGAGCTCTGAGAGTGACACATTAAATGCAGGACCCACAGGAGCTCTGCGGATGACACAGTGCATACATGCCTTGATCAGAGCTCTAAGAGTGACACAGTACATGCAGGACCCACCAGGAGCTCTGCGGATGACACAGTACATACATGCCTCGTTCAGAGCTCTGAGAGTGACACAGTACACGCAGGACCCACCAGGAGCTCTGCGGATAACACTGTACATACATGACTCGCTCAGAGCTTTGAGAGAGACACAGTACATGCAGGACCCACCAGGAGCTCTGTGGATGACACAGTACATACATGACTCGTTCAGCGCTCTGAGAGTGACACAGTACACGCAGGACCCATCAGAAGCTCTGTGGATGACACAGTACATACATGACTCGTTCAGAGCTCTGAGAGTGACACAGTACATGCAGGACCCATCAGGAGCTCTGCGGATGACACGGTACATACATGACTCGTTCTGAGCTCTGAGAGTGACACAGTACATGCAGGACCCACCAGGAGCTCTGCGGATGACACAGTACATACATGACTCGTTCAGAGCTCCGAGAGTGACACAGTACATGCAGGACCCACCAGGAGGTCTGCGGATGACACAGTACATACATGCCTCGTTCAGAGCTCTGAGAGTGACACAGTACACGCAGGACACACCAGGATCTCTGCGGATGACACAGTACATACATGATTCGTTCAGAGCTTTGAGAGTGACACAGTACACGCAGGACACATCAGGAGCTCTGTGCATGACACAGTACATACATGACTCGTTCAGAGCTCTGAGAGTGACACAGTACATGCAGGACCCACAGGAGCTCTGCAGATGACACAGTACATACATGCCTCGTTCAGAGCTATGAGAGTGACACGGCACATGCAGGACCCATCAGGAGCTCTGCGGATGACACAGTACATACATGACTCTTTCAGAGCTCTGAGAGTGACACAGTACATGCAGGACCCACCAGGAGCTCTGCGGATGACACAGTACATACATGACTCGTTCAGAGCTCTGAGAGTGACACAGTACATGCAGGACCCACCAGGAGCTCTGCGGATGACACAGTACATACATGAGTCGTTCAGAGCTCTGAGAGGGACACAGTACATGCACGACCCACCAGGAGCTCTGCGGATGACACAGTACATACATGCCTCGTTCAGAGCTCTGAGAGTGACACAGTACATGCAGGACCCACCAGGAGCTCGGTGGATGACACAGTACATACATGCCTCGTTCAGAGCTCTGAGAGTGACACAGTACACACAGGACCCACCAGGGGCTCTGTGGATGACACAGTACATACATGCCTCGTTCAGAGTTTTGAAAATGAGACAGTACACGCAGGACCCATCAGGAGCTCTGTGCATGACACAGTACATACATGACTCGCTCAGAGCTCTGAGAGTGACACAGTACACGCAGAACCCACCAGGAGCTCTGAGGATGACACAGTAGATACATGACTCGTTCAAAGCTTTGAGAGTGACACAGTACACGCAGGACCCACCAGGAGCTCTGCGGATGACACCGTACGTACATGACTCGTTCAGAGCTCTGAGAGTGACACAGTACACGCAGGACCCACAGGAGCTCTGCGGAAGACACAGTACATACTTGACTCGTTCAGAGCTCTGAGAGTGACACAGTACACGCAGGACCCACAGGAGCTCTGCGGATGACACAGTACATACATGCCTCGTTCAGAGCTCTGAGAGTGACACAGTACATGCAGGACCCACAGGAGCTCTGCGGATGACACAGTACATACATGACTCGTTCAGAGCTCTGAGAGTGACACAGTACATGCAGGACCCACAGGAGCTCTGCGGATGACACAGTACATACATGACTCGTTCAGAGCTCTGAGAGTGACACAGTACATGCAGGACCCATCAGGAGCTCTGCGGATGACACAGTACATATATGACTCGTTCAGAGCTCTGAGAGTGACACAGTACACGCATGACCCACCAGGAGCTCTGTGGATGACACAGTACATACATGACTCGTTCAGAGCTTTGAGAGTGACACAGTACACGCAGGACCCATCAGGAGCTCTGTGGATGACACAGTACATACATGCCTCGTTCAGAGCTCTGAGAGTGATACAGCACATGCAGGACCCATCAGGAGCTCTGCGGACGACACAGTACATACATGACTCGTTCAGAGCTCTGAGAGTGACACAGTAAATGAAGGACCCACCAGGAGCTCTGCGGATGACACAGTACATACATGCCTCGTTCAGAGCTCTGAGAGTGACACAGTACACGCAGGACCCACCACGAGCTCTGCGGATAACACTGTACATACATGACTCGCTCAGAGCTTTGAGAGAGACACAGTACATGCAGGACCCACCAGGAGCTCTGAGGATGACACAGTACATACATGACTCGTTCAGCGCTCTGAGAGTGACACAGTACACGCAGGACCCATCAGAAGCTCTGTGGATGACACAGTACATACATGACTCGTTCAGAGCTCTGAGAGTGACACAGTACATGCAGGACCCATCAGGAGCTCTGCGGATGACACGGTACATACATGACTCGTTCTGAGCTCTGAGAGTGACACAGTACATGCAGGACCCACCAGGAGCTCTGCGGATGACACAGTACATACATGACTCGTTCAGAGCTCCGAGAGTGACACAGTACATGCAGGACCCACCAGGAGGTCTGCGGATGACACAGTACATACATGCCTCGTTCAGAGCTCTGAGAGTGACACAGTACACGCAGGACACACCAGGATCTCTGCGGATGACACAGTACATACATGACTCGTTCAGAGCTTTGAGAGTGACACAGTACACGCAGGACACATCAGGAGCTCTGTGCATGACACAGTACATACATGACTCGTTCAGAGCTCTGAGAGTGACACAGTACATGCAGGACCCACAGGAGCTCTGCAGATGACACAGTACATACATGCCTCGTTCAGAGCTATGAGAGTGACACGGCACATGCAGGACCCATCAGGAGCTCTGCGGATGACACAGTACATACATGACTCTTTCAGAGCTCTGAGAGTGACACAGTACATGCAGGACCCACCAGGAGCTCTGCGGATGACACAGTACATACATGACTCGTTCAGAGCTCTGAGAGTGACACAGTACATGCAGGACCCACCAGGAGCTCTGCGGATGACACAGTACATACATGCCTCGTTCAGAGCTCTGAGAGTGACACAGTACATGCAGGACCCACCAGGAGCTCTGTGGATGACACAGTACATACATGCCTCGTTCAGAGCTCTGAGAGTGACACAGTACACACAGGACCCACCAGGGGCTCTGTGGATGACACAGTACATACATGCCTCGTTCAGAGTTTTGAAAATGAGACAGTACACGCAGGACCCATCAGGAGCTCTGTGGATGACACAGTACATACATGACTCGCTCAGAGCTCTGAGAGTGACACAGTACACGCAGAACCCACCAGGAGCTCTGAGGATGACACAGTAGATACATGACTCGTTCAAAGCTTTGAGAGTGACACAGTACACGCAGGACCCACCAGGAGCTCTGCGGATGACACCGTACGTACATGACTCGTTCAGAGCTCTGAGAGTGACACAGTACACGCAGGACCCACAGGAGCTCTGCGGATGACACAGTACATACATGACTCGTTCAGAGCTCTGAGAGTGACACAGTACATGCAGGACCCACAGGAGCTCTGCGGATGACACAGTGCATATATGCCTCGATCAGAGCTCTAAGAGTGACACAGTACATGCAGGACCCACCAGGAGCTCTGCGGATGACACAGTACATACATGCCTCGTTCAGAGCTCTGAGAGTGACACAGTACACGCAGGACCCACCAGGAGCTCTGCGGATAACACAGTACATACATGACTCGCTCAGAGCTTTGAGAGAGACACAGTACACGCAGGACCCACCAGGAGCTCTGTGGATGACACAGTACATACATGACTCGTTCAGCGCTCTGAGAGTGACACAGTACACGCAGGACCCACCAGAAGCTCTGTGGATGACACGGTACATACATGACTCGTTCAGAGCTCTGAGAGTGACACAGTACATGCAGGACCCATCAGGAGCTCTGCGGATGACACGGTACATACATGACTCGTTCTGAGCTCTGAGAGTGACACAGTACATGCAGGACCCACCAGGAGCTCTGCGGATGACACGGTACATACATGACTCGTTCAGGGCTCTGAGAGTGACACAGTACATGCAGGACCCACCAGGAGCTCTGCGGATGACACAGTACATACATGCCTCGTTCAGAGCTCTGAGAGTGACACAGTACACGCAGGACCCACCAGGAGCTCTGCGGATGACACAGTACATACATGCCTCGTTCAGAGCTCTGAGAGTGACACAGTACACGCAGGACCCACCACGAGCTCTGCGGATAACACTGTACATACATGACTCTCTCAGAGCTTTGAGAGAGACACAGTACATGCAGGACCCACCAGGAGCTCTGAGGATGACACAGTACATACATGACTCGTTCAGCGCTCTGAGAGTGACACAGTACACGCAGGACCCATCAGAAGCTCTGTGGATGACACAGTACATACATGACTCGTTCAGAGCTCTGAGAGTGACACAGTACATGCAGGACCCATCAGGAGCTCTGCGGATGACACGGTACATACATGACTCGTTCTGAGCTCTGAGAGTGACACAGTACATGCAGGACCCACCAGGAGCTCTGCGGATGACACAGTACATACATGACTCGTTCAGAGCTCCGAGAGTGACACAGTACATGCAGGACCCACCAGGAGGTCTGCGGATGACACAGTACATACATGCCTCGTTCAGAGCTCTGAGAGTGACACAGTACACGCAGGACACACCAGGATCTCTGCGGATGACACAGTACATACATGACTCGTTCAGAGCTTTGAGAGTGACACAGTACACGCAGGACACATCAGGAGCTCTGTGCATGACACAGTACATACATGACTCGTTCAGAGCTCTGAGAGTGACACAGTACATGCAGGACCCACAGGAGCTCTGCAGATGACACAGTACATACATGCCTCGTTCAGAGCTATGAGAGTGACACGGCACATGCAGGACCCATCAGGAGCTCTGCGGATGACACAGTACATACATGACTCTTTCAGAGCTCTGAGAGTGACACAGTACATGCAGGACCCACCAGGAGCTCTGCGGATGACACAGTACATACATGACTCGCTCAGAGCTCTGAGAGTGACACAGTACATGCAGGACCCACCAGGAGCTCTGCGGATGACACAGTACATACATGCCTCGTTCAGAGCTCTGAGAGTGACACAGTACATGCAGGACCCACCAGGAGCTCTGTGGATGACACAGTACATACATGCCTCGTTCAGAGCTCTGAGAGTGACACAGTACACACAGGACCCACCAGGGGCTCTGTGGATGACACAGTACATACATGCCTCGTTCAGAGTTTTGAAAATGAGACAGTACACGCAGGACCCATCAGGAGCTCTGTGGATGACACAGTACATACATGACTCGCTCAGAGCTCTGAGAGTGACACAGTACACGCAGAACCCACCAGGAGCTCTGAGGATGACACAGTAGATACATGACTCGTTCAAAGCTTTGAGAGTGACACAGTACACGCAGGACCCACCAGGAGCTCTGCGGATGACACCGTACGTACATGACTCGTTCAGAGTTCTGAGAGTGACACAGTACACGCAGGACCCACAGGAGCTCTGCGGAAGACACAGTACATACTTAACTCGTTCAGAGCTCTGAGAGTGACACAGTACACGCAGGACCCACAGGAGCTCTGCGGATGACACAGTACATACATGCCTCGTTCAGAGCTCTGAGAGTGACACAGTAAATGCAGGACCCAGCAGGAGCTCTGTGGAGGACACAGTACATACATGACTCGTTCAGAGCTCTGAGAGTGACACAGTACACGCATGACCCATCAGGAGCTCTGTGGATGACACAGTACATATATGACTCGTTCAGAGCTCTGAGAGTGACACAGTACACGCAGGATCCATCAGGAGCTCTGTGGATGACACAGTACATACATGACTCGTTCAGAGCTCTGAGAGTGACACAGTAAACGCAGGACCCACCAGGAGCTCTGTGGATGACACAGTACATACATGACTCATTCAGAGCTTTGAGAGTGACACAGTACACGCAGGACCCACCAGGAGCTCTGCGGATGACACAGTACATACATGACTCGTTCAGAGCTCTGAGAGTGACACAGTACATGCAGGACCCACAGGAGCTCTGCGGATGACACAGTACATACATGCCTCGTTCAGAGCTATGAGAGTGACACAGCACATGCAGGACCCATCAGGAGCTCTGCGGATGACACAGTACATACATGACTCGTTGAGAGCTCTGAGAGTGACACATTAAATGCAGGACCCACAGGAGCTCTGCGGATGACACAGTGCATACATGCCTTGATCAGAGCTCTAAGAGTGACACAGTACATGCAGGACCCACCAGGAGCTCTGCGGATGACACAGTACATACATGCCTCGTTCAGAGCTCTGAGAGTGACACAGTACACGCAGGACCCACCAGGAGCTCTGCGGATAACACTGTACATACATGACTCGCTCAGAGCTTTGAGAGAGACACAGTACATGCAGGACCCACCAGGAGCTCTGTGGATGACACAGTACATACATGACTCGTTCAGCGCTCTGAGAGTGACACAGTACACGCAGGACCCATCAGAAGCTCTGTGGATGACACAGTACATACATGACTCTTTCAGAGCTCTGAGAGTGACACAGTACATGCAGGACCCATCAGGAGCTCTGCGGATGACACGGTACATACATGACTCGTTCTGAGCTCTGAGAGTGACACAGTACATGCAGGACCCACCAGGAGCTCTGCGGATGACACAGTACATACATGACTCGTTCAGAGCTCCGAGAGTGACACAGTACATGCAGGACCCACCAGGAGGTCTGCGGATGACACAGTACATACATGCCTCGTTCAGAGCTCTGAGAGTGACACAGTACACGCAGGACACACCAGGATCTCTGCGGATGACACAGTACATACATGATTCGTTCAGAGCTTTGAGAGTGACACAGCACACGCAGGACACATCAGGAGCTCTGTGCATGACACAGTACATACATGACTCGTTCAGAGCTCTGAGAGTGACACAGTACATGCAGGACCCACAGGAGCTCTGCAGATGACACAGTACATACATGCCTCGTTCAGAGCTATGAGAGTGACACGGCACATGAAGGACCCATCAGGAGCTCTGCGGATGACACAGTACATACATGACTCTTTCAGAGCTCTGAGAGTGACACAGTACATGCAGGACCCACCAGGAGCTCTGCGGATGACACAGTACATACATGACTCGTTCAGAGCTCTGAGAGTGACACAGTACATGCAGGACCCACCAGGAGCTCTGCGGATGACACAGTACATACATGAGTCGTTCAGAGCTCTGAGAGGGACACAGTACATGCACGACCCACCAGGAGCTCTGCGGATGACACAGTACATACATGCCTCGTTCAGAGCTCTGAGAGTGACACAGTACATGCAGGACCCACCAGGAGCTCTGTGGATGACACAGTACATACATGCCTCGTTCAGAGCTCTGAGAGTGACACAGTACACACAGGACCCACCAGGGGCTCTGTGGATGACACAGTACATACATGCCTCGTTCAGAGTTTTGAAAATGAGACAGTACACGCAGGACCCATCAGGAGCTCTGTGCATGACACAGTACATACATGACTCGCTCAGAGCTCTGAGAGTGACACAGTACACGCAGAACCCACCAGGAGCTCTGAGGATGACACAGTAGATACATGACTCGTTCAAAGCTTTGAGAGTGACACAGTACACGCAGGACCCACCAGGAGCTCTGCGGATGACACCGTACGTACATGACTCGTTCAGAGCTCTGAGAGTGACACAGTACACGCAGGACCCACAGGAGCTCTGCGGAAGACACAGTACATACTTGACTCGTTCAGAGCTCTGAGAGTGACACAGTACACGCAGGACCCACAGGAGCTCTGCGGATGACACAGTACATACATGCCTCGTTCAGAGCTCTGAGAGTGACACAGTACACGCAGGACCCACAGGAGCTCTGCGGATGACACAGTACATACATGACTCGTTCAGAGCTCTGAGAGTGACACAGTACATGCAGGACCCACAGGAGCTCTGCGGATGACACAGTACATACATGACTCGTTCAGAGCTCTGAGAGTGACACAGTACATGCAGGACCCATCAGGAGCTCTGCGGATGACACAGTACATATATGACTCGTTCAGAGCTCTGAGAGTGACACAGTACACGCATGACCCACCAGGAGCTCTGTGGATGACACAGTACATACATGACTCGTTCAGAGCTTTGAGAGTGACACAGTACACGCAGGACCCATCAGAAGCTCTGTGGATGACACAGTACATACATGCCTCGTTCAGAGCTCTGAGAGTGATACAGCACATGCAGGACCCATCAGGAGCTCTGCGGACGACACAGTACATACATGACTCGTTCAGAGCTCTGAGAGTGACACAGTAAATGAAGGACCCACCAGGAGCTCTGCGGATGACACAGTACATACATGCCTCGTTCAGAGCTCTGAGAGTGACACAGTACACGCAGGACCCACCACGAGCTCTGCGGATAACACTGTACATACATGACTCGCTCAGAGCTTTGAGAGAGACACAGTACATGCAGGACCCACCAGGAGCTCTGAGGATGACACAGTACATACATGACTCGTTCAGCGCTCTGAGAGTGACACAGTACACGCAGGACCCATCAGAAGCTCTGTGGATGACACAGTACATACATGACTCGTTCAGAGCTCTGAGAGTGACACAGTACATGCAGGACCCATCAGGAGCTCTGCGGATGACACGGTACATACATGACTCGTTCTGAGCTCTGAGAGTGACACAGTACATGCAGGACCCACCAGGAGCTCTGCGGATGACACAGTACATACATGACTCGTTCAGAGCTCCGAGAGTGACACAGTACATGCAGGACCCACCAGGAGGTCTGCGGATGACACAGTACATACATGCCTCGTTCAGAGCTCTGAGAGTGACACAGTACACGCAGGACACACCAGGATCTCTGCGGATGACACAGTACATACATGACTCGTTCAGAGCTTTGAGAGTGACACAGTACACGCAGGACACATCAGGAGCTCTGTGCATGACACAGTACATACATGACTCGTTCAGAGCTCTGAGAGTGACACAGTACATGCAGGACCCACAGGAGCTCTGCAGATGACACAGTACATACATGCCTCGTTCAGAGCTATGAGAGTGACACGGCACATGCAGGACCCATCAGGAGCTCTGCGGATGACACAGTACATACATGACTCTTTCAGAGCTCTGAGAGTGACACAGTACATGCAGGACCCACCAGGAGCTCTGCGGATGACACAGTACATACATGACTCGTTCAGAGCTCTGAGAGTGACACAGTACATGCAGGACCCACCAGGAGCTCTGCGGATGACACAGTACATACATGCCTCGTTCAGAGCTCTGAGAGTGACACAGTACATGCAGGACCCACCAGGAGCTCTGTGGATGACACAGTACATACATGCCTCGTTCAGAGCTCTGAGAGTGACACAGTACACACAGGACCCACCAGGGGCTCTGTGGATGACACAGTACATACATGCCTCGTTCAGAGTTTTGAAAATGAGACAGTACACGCAGGACCCATCAGGAGCTCTGTGGATGACACAGTACATACATGACTCGCTCAGAGCTCTGAGAGTGACACAGTACACGCAGAACCCACCAGGAGCTCTGAGGATGACACAGTAGATACATGACTCGTTCAAAGCTTTGAGAGTGACACAGTACACGCAGGACCCACCAGGAGCTCTGCGGATGACACCGTACGTACATGACTCGTTCAGAGCTCTGAGAGTGACACAGTACACGCAGGACCCACAGGAGCTCTGCGGAAGACACAGTACATACTTAACTCGTTCAGAGCTCTGAGAGTGACACAGTACACGCAGGACCCACAGGAGCTCTGCGGATGACACAGTACATACATGCCTCGTTCAGAGCTCTGAGAGTGACACAGTAAATGCAGGACCCAGCAGGAGCTCTGTGGAGGACACAGTACATACATGACTCGTTCAGAGCTCTGAGAGTGACACAGTACACGCATGACCCATCAGGAGCTCTGTGGATGACACAGTACATATATGACTCGTTCAGAGCTCTGAGAGTGACACAGTACATGCAGGATCCATCAGGAGCTCTGTGGATGACACAGTACATACATGACTCGTTCAGAGCTCTGAGAGTGACACAGTAAACGCAGGACCCACCAGGAGCTCTGTGGATGACACAGTACATACATGACTCATTCAGAGCTTTGAGAGTGACACAGTACACGCAGGACCCACCAGGAGCTCTGCGGATGACACAGTACATACATGACTCGTTCAGAGCTCTGAGAGTGACACAGTACATGCAGGACCCACAGGAGCTCTGCGGATGACACAGTACATACATGCCTCGTTCAGAGCTATGAGAGTGACACAGCACATGCAGGACCCATCAGGAGCTCTGCGGATGACACAGTACATACATGACTCGTTGAGAGCTCTGAGAGTGACACATTAAATGCAGGACCCACAGGAGCTCTGCGGATGACACAGTGCATACATGCCTTGATCAGAGCTCTAAGAGTGACACAGTACATGCAGGACCCACCAGGAGCTCTGCGGATGACACAGTACATACATGCCTCGTTCAGAGCTCTGAGAGTGACACAGTACACGCAGGACCCACCAGGAGCTCTGCGGATAACACTGTACATACATGACTCGCTCAGAGCTTTGAGAGAGACACAGTACATGCAGGACCCACCAGGAGCTCTGTGGATGACACAGTACATACATGACTCGTTCAGCGCTCTGAGAGTGACACAGTACACGCAGGACCCATCAGAAGCTCTGTGGATGACACAGTACATACATGACTCGTTCAGAGCTCTGAGAGTGACACAGTACATGCAGGACCCATCAGGAGCTCTGCGGATGACACGGTACATACATGACTCGTTCTGAGCTCTGAGAGTGACACAGTACATGCAGGACCCACCAGGAGCTCTGCGGATGACACAGTACATACATGACTCGTTCAGAGCTCCGAGAGTGACACAGTACATGCAGGACCCACCAGGAGGTCTGCGGATGACACAGTACATACATGCCTCGTTCAGAGCTCTGAGAGTGACACAGTACACGCAGGACACACCAGGATCTCTGCGGATGACACAGTACATACATGATTCGTTCAGAGCTTTGAGAGTGACACAGTACACGCAGGACACATCAGGAGCTCTGTGCATGACACAGTACATACATGACTCGTTCAGAGCTCTGAGAGTGACACAGTACATGCAGGACCCACAGGAGCTCTGCAGATGACACAGTACATACATGCCTCGTTCAGAGCTATGAGAGTGACACGGCACATGCAGGACCCATCAGGAGCTCTGCGGATGACACAGTACATACATGACTCTTTCAGAGCTCTGAGAGTGACACAGTACATGCAGGACCCACCAGGAGCTCTGCGGATGACACAGTACATACATGACTCGTTCAGAGCTCTGAGAGTGACACAGTACATGCAGGACCCACCAGGAGCTCTGCGGATGACACAGTACATACATGAGTCGTTCAGAGCTCTGAGAGGGACACAGTACATGCACGACCCACCAGGAGCTCTGCGGATGACACAGTACATACATGCCTCGTTCAGAGCTCTGAGAGTGACACAGTACATGCAGGACCCACCAGGAGCTCTGTGGATGACACAGTACATACATGCCTCGTTCAGAGCTCTGAGAGTGACACAGTACACACAGGACCCACCAGGGGCTCTGTGGATGACACAGTACATACATGACTCGTTCAGAGCTCTGAGAGTGACACAGTACACGCAGGACCCACAGGAGCTCTGCGGAAGACACAGTACATACTTGACTCGTTCAGAGCTCTGAGAGTGACACAGTACACGCAGGACCCACAGGAGCTCTGCAGATGACACAGTACATACATGCCTCGTTCAGAGCTCTGAGAGTGACACAGTACACGCAGGACCCACAGGAGCTCTGCGGATGACACAGTACATACATGACTCGTTCAGAGCTCTGAGAGTGACACAGTACATGCAGGACCCACAGGAGCTCTGTGACACAGTACATGCAGGACCCACAGGAGCTCTGCGGATGACACAGTACATACATGACTCGTTCAGAGCTCTGAGAGTGACACAGTACATGCAGGACCCATCAGGAGCTCTGCGGATGACACAGTACATATATGACTCGTTCAGAGCTCTGAGAGTGACACAGTACACGCATGACCCACCAGGAGCTCTGTGGATGACACAGTACATACATGACTCGTTCAGAGCTTTGAGAGTGACACAGTACACGCAGGACCCATCAGGAGCTCTGTGGATGACACAGTACATACATGCCTCGTTCAGAGCTCTGAGAGTGATACAGCACATGCAGGACCCATCAGGAGCTCTGCGGACGACACAGTACATACATGACTCGTTCAGAGCTCTGAGAGTGACACAGTAAATGAAGGACCCACCAGGAGCTCTGCGGATGACACAGTACATACATGACTTGTTCAGAGCTCTGAGAGTGACACAGTACATGCAGGACCCACCAGGCGCTCTGCGGATGACACAGTACATAAATGAGTCGTTCAGAGCTCTGAGAGTGACACAGTACATGCCAGACCCACCAGGAGCTCTGTGGATGACACAGTACATACATGACTCGTTCAGAGCTCTGAGAGTGACACAGTACACGCAGGACCCACCAGGAGCTCTGTGGATGACACAGTACATACATGACTCGTTCAGAGCTTTGAGAGTGACACAATACACGCAGGACCCATCAGGAGCTCTGTGGATGACACAGTACATACATGACTCGTTCAGAACTCTGAGAGTGACACAGTACACGCAGAACCCACGAGGAGCTCTGCGGATGACACAGTAGATACATGACTCGTTCAGAGCTCTGAGAGTGACACAGTACACGCAGGACCCACCAGGAGCTCTGCGGATGACACAGTAGATACATGACTCGTTCAGAGCTCTGAGAGTGACACAGTGCACGCAGGACCCACAGGAGCTCTGTGGATGACACAGTACATACATGACTCATTCAGAGCTCTGAGAGTGACACAGTACACGCAGGACCCACAGGAGCTCTGCGGATGACACAGTACATACATGCCTCGTTCAGAGCTCTGAGAGTGACACAGTACACGCAGGACCCACAGGAGCTCTGCGGATGACACAGTACATACATGCCTCGTTCAGAGCTCTGAGAGTGACACAGTACACGCAGGACCCACCAGGAGCTCTGCGGATGACACAGTACATACATGCCTCGTTCAGAGCTCTGAGAGTGACACAGTACACGCAGGACCCACCAGGAGCTCTGTGGATGACACAGTACATACATGACTCGTTCAGAGCTCTGAGAGTGACACAGTACACGCAGGACCCATCAGGAGCTCTGTGGATGACACAGTACATACATGACTCGTTCAGAGCTCTGAGAGGGACACAGTACACGCAGGACCCACCAGGAGCTCTGTGGATGACACAGTACTTACATGACTCGTTCAGAGCTTTGAGAGTGACACAGTACAAGCAGGAGCCACAGGAGCTCTGCAGATGACACAGTACATACATGACTCGTTCAGAGCTCTGAGAGTGACACAGTACATGCAGGACCCACAGGAGCTCTGTGGATGACACAGTACATACATGACTCGTTCAGAGCTCTGAGAGTGACACAGTACACGCAGGACCCACAGGAGCTCTGCGGATGACACAGTACATACATGACTCGTTCAGAGCTCTGAGAGTGACACAGTACATGCAGGACCCACAGGAGCTCTGCGGATGACACAGTACATACATGACTCGTTCAGAGCTCTGAGAGTGACACAGTACATGCAGGACCCATCAGGAGCTCTGTGGACGACACAGTACATACATGACTCGTTCAGAGCTCTGAGAGTGACACAGTACACGCAGGACCCACCAGGAGCTCTGTGGATGACACAGTACATACATGATTCGTTCAGAGCTTTGAGAGTGACACAGTACACGCAGGACCCATCAGGAGCTCTGTGGATGACACAGTACATACATGACTCGTTCAGAGCTCTGAGAGTGACACAGTACATGCAGGGCCCACAGGAGCTCTGCGGATGACACAGTACATACATGACTCGTTCAGAGCTCTGAGAGTGACACAGTACATGCAGGACCCACCAGGAGCTCTGCGGATGACACAGTACATACATGACTCGTTCAGAGCTTTGAGAGTGACACAGTACATGCAGGACCCACCAGGAGGTCTGTGGATGACACAGTACATACATGACTCGTTCAGAGCTCTGAGAGTGACACAGTACATGCAGGACCCACAGGAGCTCTGTGGATTACACAGTACATACATGCCTCGTTCAGAGCTCTGAGAGTGACACAGCACATGCAGGACCCATCAGGAGCTCTGCGGATGACACAGTACATACATGACTCGTTCAGAGCTCTGAGAGTGACACAGTACATGCAGGACCCACCAGGAGCTCTGTGGATGACACAGTACATACATGCCTCGTTCAGAGCTCTGAGAGTGACACAGTACACACAGGACCCACCAGGGGCTCTGTGGATGACACAGTACATACATGCCTCGTTCAGAGTTTTGAAAATGAGACAGTACACGCAGGACCCATCAGGAGCTCTGTGCATGACACAGTACATACATGACTCGCTCAGAGCTCTGAGAGTGACACAGTACACGCAGAACCCACCAGGAGCTCTGAGGATGACACAGTAGATACATGACTCGTTCAAAGCTTTGAGAGTGACACAGTACACGCAGGACCCACCAGGAGCTCTGCGGATGACACCGTACGTACATGACTCGTTCAGAGCTCTGAGAGTGACACAGTACACGCAGGACCCACAGGAGCTCTGCGGAAGACACAGTACATACTTGACTCGTTCAGAGCTCTGAGAGTGACACAGTACACGCAGGACCCAGCAGGAGCTCTGTGGAGGACACAGTACATACATGACTCGTTCAGAGCTCTGAGAGTGACACAGTACACGCATGACCCACCAGGAGCTCTGTGGATGACACAGTACATACATGACTCGTTCAGAGCTCTGAGAGTGACACAGTACACGCAGGACCCATCAGGAGCTCTGTGGATGACACAGTACATACATGACTCGTTCAGAGCTCTGAGAGGGACACAGTACACGCAGGACCCACCAGGAGCTCTGTGGATGACACAGTACTTACATGACTCGTTCAGAGCTTTGAGAGTGACACAGTACAAGCAGGAGCCACAGGAGCTCTGCAGATGACACAGTACATACATGACTCGTTCAGAGCTCTGAGAGTGACACAGTACATGCAGGACCCACAGGAGCTCTGCGGATGACACAGTACATACATTCCTCGTTCAGAGCTCTGAGAGTGACACAGTAAATGCAGGACCCACCAAGAGCTCTGTGGAGGACACAGTACATACATGACTCGTTCAGAGCTCTGAGAGTGACACAGTACACGCATGACCCATCAGGAGCTCTGTGGATGACACAGTACATATATGACTCGTTCAGAGCTCTGAGAGTGACACAGTACACGCAGGATCCATCAGGAGCTCTGTGGATGACACAGTACATACATGACTCGTTCAGAGCTCTGAGAGTGACACAGTAAACGCAGGACCCACCAGGAGCTCTGTGGATGACACAGTACATACATGACTCATTCAGAGCTTTGAGAGTGACACAGTACACGCAGGACCCACCAGGAGCTCTGCGGATGACACAGTAGATACATGACTCGTTCAGAGCTCTGAGAGTGACACAGTACACGCAGGACCCACAGGAGCTCTGCGGATGACACAGTACATACATGACTCGTTCAGAGCTCTGAGAGTGACACAGTACATGCAGGACCCACAGGAGCTCTGCGGATGACACAGTACATACATGACTCGTTCAGAGCTCTGAGAGTGACACAGTACATGCAGGACCCATCAGGAGCTCTGCGGATGACACAGTACATATATGACTCGTTCAGAGCTCTGAGAGTGACACAGTACACGCATGACCCACCAGGAGCTCTGTGGATGACACAGTACATACATGACTCGTTCAGAGCTTTGAGAGTGACACAGTACACGCAGGACCCATCAGGAGCTCTGTGGATGACACAGTACATACATGCCTCGTTCAGAGCTCTGAGAGTGATACAGCACATGCAGGACCCATCAGGAGCTCTGCGGACGACACAGTACATACATGACTCGTTCAGAGCTCTGAGAGTGACACAGTAAATGAAGGACCCACCAGGAGCTCTGCGGATGACACAGTACATACATGACTTGTTCAGAGCTCTGAGAGTGACACAGTACATGCAGGACCCACCAGGCGCTCTGCGGATGACACAGTACATAAATGAGTCGTTCAGAGCTCTGAGAGTGACACAGTACATGCCAGACCCACCAGGAGCTCTGTGGATGACACAGTACATACATGACTCGTTCAGAGCTCTGAGAGTGACACAGTACACGCAGGACCCACTAGGAGCTCTGTGGATGACACAGTACATACATGACTCGTTCAGAGCTTTGAGAGTGACACAATACACGCAGGACCCATCAGGAGCTCTGTGGATGACACAGTACATACATGACTCGTTCAGAACTCTGAGAGTGACACAGTACACGCAGAACCCACGAGGAGCTCTGCGGATGACACAGTAGATACATGACTCGTTCAGAGCTCTGAGAGTGACACAGTACACGCAGGACCCACCAGGAGCTCTGCAGATGACACAGTAGATACATGACTCGTTCAGAGCTCTGAGAGTGACACAGTGCACGCAGGACCCACAGGAGCTCTGTGGATGACACAGTACATACATGACTCATTCAGAGCTCTGAGAGTGACACAGTACACGCAGGACCCACAGGAGCTCTGCGGATGACACAGTACATACATGCCTCGTTCAGAGCTCTGAGAGTGACACAGTACACGCAGGACCCACAGGAGCTCTGCGGATGACACAGTACATACATGCCTCGTTCAGAGCTCTGAGAGTGACACAGTACACGCAGGACCCACCAGGAGCTCTGCGGATGACACAGTACATACATGCCTCGTTCAGAGCTCTGAGAGTGACACAGTACACGCAGGACCCACCAGGAGCTCTGTGGATGACACAGTACATACATGACTCGTTCAGAGCTCTGAGAGTGACACAGTACACGCAGGACCCATCAGGAGCTCTGTGGATGACACAGTACATACATGACTCGTTCAGAGCTCTGAGAGGGACACAGTACACGCAGGACCCACCAGGAGCTCTGTGGATGACACAGTACTTACATGACTCGTTCAGAGCTTTGAGAGTGACACAGTACAAGCAGGAGCCACAGGAGCTCTGCAGATGACACAGTACATACATGACTCGTTCAGAGCTCTGAGAGTGACACAGTACATGCAGGACCCACAGGAGCTCTGCGGATGACACAGTACATACATGACTCGTTCAGAGCTCTGAGAGTGACACAGTACACGCAGGACCCACAGGAGCTCTGCGGATGACACAGTACATACATGACTCGTTCAGAGCTCTGAGAGTGACACAGTACATGCAGGACCCACAGGAGCTCTGCGGATGACACAGTACATACATGACTCGTTCAGAGCTCTGAGAGTGACACAGTACATGCAGGACCCATCAGGAGCTCTGTGGACGACACAGTACATACATGACTCGTTCAGAGCTCTGAGAGTGACACAGTACACGCAGGACCCACCAGGAGCTCTGTGGATGACACAGTACATACATGATTCGTTCAGAGCTTTGAGAGTGACACAGTACACGCAGGACCCATCAGGAGCTCTGTGGATGACACAGTACATACATGACTCGTTCAGAGCTCTGAGAGTGACACAGTACATGCAGGGCCCACAGGAGCTCTGCGGATGACACAGTACATACATGACTCGTTCAGAGCTCTGAGAGTGACACAGTACATGCAGGACCCACCAGGAGCTCTGCGGATGACACAGTACATACATGACTCGTTCAGAGCTTTGAGAGTGACACAGTACATGCAGGACCCACCAGGAGCTCTGTGGATGACACAGTACATACATGACTCGTTCAGAGCTCTGAGAGTGACACAGTACATGCAGGACCCACAGGAGCTCTGCGGATGACACAGTACATACATGACTCGTTCAGAGCTCTGAGAGTGACACAGTACACGCAGGACGCACCAGGAGCTCTGTGCGTGACTCAGAACGTCCGAGTCCTATCCTCAGGGCTGTGGTTGACACACTATATTCATGGCACATGTGGTGCGTCGTGGGTAGCACAGTTCATATATGATCCTTTCAAAGCTGTGTGTGTACACTGTACACAGATGACCCATTCAGAGCTCTTTGAGTGGCTCTGTACAGGAGTGTGCTTGCCACCTCGTTTGGACCTTTGGTTATGAATAAAATGTTCCTTCCTTGAAGAGAAGAAAGTGTTTCTTTAGAACATCGTCTGTTTTCAGATCTCACAAACTGGGTTAAACTCTAACGAAGCGGAACATGCTTTCTATCATGTTCAACCTTTGAATGTGTTGTCTGGGCTCTCACAGCATATGTTCCTCAATGCCAGCATTCAATGTTTTGTATTCTGTATTTGCCTCAGCTCCTCGCCCTTACCTCCCAGATGACGCTGCACCTGTTACAGCTTCACTACCAGCTTGTTAAAGTTCATGGTGCCCTCCAGTGCCTCCCCTGCAGGGTGGGCAGGGGCCCACATGGAAGCCAGCATGCCAATGAGCTCTGCACAGACACAGGGGCATGGACCATGCCCGGGGCTGCCCCTCTGCACCTGCACAGCACTGCTTATAACACACCAGGGTTGGATCCGAGAGCAAACACCCTTACCCAAGGCTCCTCGGTGACGTCACCGGTGTGCCCTGAAGAAGACTCAGGAGTCCTCTGAAGACAACAGCAGACATCCCAGGGACAGTTCTCTCGTCTGGTGCCAGACTCCAGCTGTGCATCAGAAAATAGGCTTTCTGTCCCAAACCGCGGCGGTGATGTCACCTCTGGGCCCTGATGAAGACCTGGGAGGCATCTGCAGGTGAAGGCTCACCTCATTAGCATCCCAAATCAACACAAACCATTCAATGTGGCTGTGAATTATGAACACTAATGAGGACCCGTCCACGAGCTCCCCCCAGATCCGCTTAATGCGGCGTGTGCTGCATTGAGGCATTCAGGGGACACCTCTCATCAGACACAAAGTAACGAGGCTCGAGCGTGTCCCTGAAGGGAAGTGACGCACAGTCCGAGCTGAACTCCGAGGTCCACGGACAGTGAACGGGGGGAAGAGGACAGGCTCCTAGGTTTGGACAAGTGGCCCATGTGGTGATTGTCACTGTTGCACTGTCCTAATAGGAGAGCTCGGAAGTGGCCCTTAATGTGCTGGTCACATCCACTGTCCCAACAGTTGAGCTCTGAAGTGGCCCTTGTGGCGATTGGCACATGCACTGTCCTGATAGGAGAGCCCTGAAGTGACCCTTGTGGCGATGGTCAAATGCACTGTCCTAACAGGAGATCTGTGAAGTGACCCTTTTGGCGATGGTCACATGCACTGTCCTGATAGGAGAGCCCTGAAGTGGCCCTTGTGGGGATTGTCACATGCACTGTCCTGATAGGAGACATCAAAAGCGGCCCTTGTGGGGATTGTCACATATACTGTCCTGATAGGAGGGCTCTGAATTTATCCTTGTGATGATTGTCACGTTCACTGTCGTGATAGGAGACATAAAAACACGGCCCTTGTGTTGATTGTCACATGCACTGTCCTAATAGGAGAGCTCTGAAGTGGCCCTTGTGGTGATTATCACATGCACTGTCCTAAAAGGAGAGCTCTGAAGTGGCTTTGTGGCGATTGTCACATGCACTGTCCTAATAGGAGAGCTCTGAAGTGGCCCTTGTGGTGATTATCACATGCACTGTCCTAATAGGAGAGCTCTGAAGTGGCCCTTGTGGTGATTGTCACATGCACTGTCCTAATAAGAAAGCTCTGAAGGGGCCCTTGTGGTGATTATCACATGCACTGTCCTAATAGGAGAGTTCTGATTTAGCCCTTGTGGTGATTGTCACATGCACTGTCCTAATAAGAGAGCTCTGAAGTGGCCCTTGTGGTGATTGTCACATGCACTGTCCTAATAAGAGAGCTCTGAAGTGGCCCTTGTGGTGATTGTCACATGCACTGTCCTAATAGGAGAGCTCTGAAGTGGCCCTTGTGGTGATTATCACATGCACTGTCCTAATAGGAGAGTTCTGATTTAGCCCTTGTGGTGATTGACACATGCACTGTCCTAATAAGAGAGCTCTGAAGTGGCCCTTGTGGTGATTGTCACATGCACTGTCCTAATAAGAGAGCTCTGAAGTGGCCCTTGTGGTGATTATCACATGCACTGTCCTGATCGGGGAGCTCTGAAGTGGCCTTGTGGTGATTGTCACATGCACTGTCCTAATAGGAGAGCTCTGAAGTGGCCCTTGTGGTGATGGTCACAGACACTGTCCTGATAGGAGAGCTCTGAAGTGGCCTTGTGGTGATTGTCACATGCACTGTCCTAATAGGAGAGCTCTGAAGTGGCCCTTGTGGTGATTATCACATGCACTGTCCTGATCGGGGAGCTCTGAAGTGGCCTTGTGGTGATTGTCACATGCACTGTCCTAATAGGAGAGCTCTGAAGTGGTCCTTGTGGTGATTGTCACATGCACTGTCCTGATCGGGGAGCTCTGAAGTGGTCCTTGTGGTGATTGTCACATGCACTGTCCTTATAAGAGAGCTCTGAATTAATCCTTGTGATGATTGTCACGTTCACTGTCCTGATAAGAGACATAAAAAAAAACGGCCCTTGTGATGATGGTCACATGCACTCTCCTGATCGGAGAGCTCTGAAGTGGCCCTTGTGGTGATAGTCACATGCACTGTCCTAATAGGAGAGCTCTGAAGTGGCCCTTGTGGCGATTATCACATGCACTGTCCTGATAGGAGAGCTCTGAAGTGGTCCTTGGGGTGATTGTCACATGCACTCTCCTGATCGGAGAGCTCTGAAGTGGCCCTTGTGGTGATAGTCACATGCACTGTCCTAATAGGAGAGCTCTGAAGTGGCCCTTGTGGTGATAGTCACATGCACTGTCCTAATAGGAGAGCTCTGAAGTGGCCCTTGTGGTGATTATCACATGCACTGTCCTGATAGGAGAGCTCTGAAGTGGTCCTTGTGGTGATGGTCACATGCACTGTCCTAATAGGAGAGCTCTGAAGTGGCCCTTGTGGCGATTATCACATGCACTGTCCTGATAGGAGAGCTCTGAAGTGGTCCTTGTGGTGATGGTCACAGACACTGTCCTGATAGGAGAGCTCTGAAGTGGCCTTGTGGTGATTGTCACATGCACTGTCCTAATAGGAGAGCTCTGAAGTGGCCTTGTGGTGATTGTCACATGCACTGTCCTGATCGGGGAGCTCTGAAGTGGTCCTTGTGTTGATTGTCACATGCACTGTCCTGATCGGGGAGCTCTGAAGTGGTCCTTGTGTTGATTGTCACATGCACTGTCCTGATCGGGGAGCTCTGAAGTGGCCCCTGTGGTGATTGTCACATGCACTGTCCTGATCGGAGAGCTCTGAAGTGGCCTTGTGGCGATTATCACATGCACTGTCCTGATAGGAGAGCTCTGAAGTGGTCCTTGTGGTGATGGTCACAGACACTGTCCTGATAGGAGAGCTCTGAAGTGGCCTTGTGGTGATTGTCACATGCACTGTCCTGATCGGGGAGCTCTGAAGTGGCCCTTGTGGTGATTGTCACATGCACTGTCCTGATCGGGGAGCTCTGAAGTGGTCCTTGTGGTGATTGTCACATGCACTGTCCTGATCGGAGAGCTGTGAAGTGGCCTTGTGGTGATTGTCACATGCACTGTCCTGATCGGGGAGCTCTGAAGTGGTCCTTGTGGTGATTGTCACATGCACTGTCCTGATCGGAGAGCTCTGAAGTGGCCCCTGTTATATGGATGTTAAGGTCATTATCGACATTGCTAAGTTAGCGTGAGCTCTGCTGCCATGATGCTGCTTTTGTGCACGTTACTACATAACGTTATTTTTCAAGACCTGTTTGTGGCTCTCACATGAGAACTGACTGCTTTCTGCATTCTCTGCTATTCCTGGAGTCTGGCCAGAACAAGGTGTCCAAGGTCGATAATCATGCCCCTTGTTATTCTGTTTTGGCCAGTCTCTGGCACCTAGGGAAAACATGCTGAACAGCTGCACTGCTGGAAACTCCTGCTTTGATATTATGGGGATTCATGTTGTTCACACACACTTGGAGGGAAACCTTTCCTTGGAGAAGAGCTATGCTGTTCCTATAGGGCTCTAAGGTATGGGGTCTGCTGACAAAGCCCAGAGATCTTCCTTTATACAAAAAGCACTCAACTTACCAAGCGGAGGGTTAGTTAGGCCTTATAGTCCTTTTTCCACTGTCTGTATATAATGACATCCCCCTTCATATTCTATGGTATTGTAACACTGCTAACTGTGTTAAGTTTATGCATTTTGCTGCTGGTAGTGGCTCGTATACTGCATTATAGAGCACAATAGTTAAAATAAACATTTTGAACTATACAGTGACTCTGACAATCCTTATTGCGGACAATTACAAGTGAGTGAGCGAAAGGGTACGTCTTGCTACCGCGATTCGTAAGAGAGAGTCGGGAGTGTTGTGTTCTGGGTTTTCTAATCCTTTGTAGCTTTGTGATGATGTAGGAGAACGAATGAGACACTATAGCTAGTCGGTTTCAGGATTTTGGGTACTAAGGTGGTAGGAATGTACATCCCCTATGCACCGAGGTCTGTTTTCCTGTGCATAGTTCTATGTATGTGCAGAATCCCCGCAACATGGCACCCAACGTTTGGTCTGGTTCTTATCTACGAGTCTCTTGGTAGTGCTTGTGCATGTCCACAATCCCCTCACTTCTGTTTCCAGAGACAGCTGTGATGGTGTAACCTCCTATATTGTGATATTTTATAGGTTTTTCAAGCTTGAATTTTAAAAGGTCTTTCTCTTTTCTTTACACCCTTTGTTGTGCTGCCACACATAGGTTGTTCTATTCTGTATTTAAAATGGCGATTGTTATAGTGCCTCCTAATCGTGCACCGCTCAGGGCATATTTAACTCAATATGGAGTGTCTGATGATGGTGTTGCGCTTATCTTTGTTGTAGAAGCTGATCCAGCATTCCGCTTCAAGGTATTTTATTCTTGGATCAGCTTTCCGGCGGTCGATGGAACAGATAATTTGTTTCACGAGTATACTACGTGAGAATATAGACCTTATAGATCTCTTGAGATTCCACTTACAGATTTTCAACACCAAATATAGTTTAATAGTGCCCTTCCTCACCCCATACACCGGTCCGTTTAGGCCCCTTATCTATTGATGGGGCCACTTGGCCCATTTTGGCTGGGTACACCCCACATGCAAACTTATCTCACTGCTGCAATTGCAAACCTGTGCATATTACACACTTCTTTAATATGTGTACATCGAACTGTTATTCAATATATGTCGCACAACTTCCAGGTGGGACAACCTGGCAATGCAGTGCAACCACCTGCACCTGGTGGTGTGACCATCAGTCCCTTAATACTTAAATCTGTGATGGGCAAGCATCCCCAAAATAAGGATGAACTTCCTTATTGGCTTGACGAGAAATTTGGGCAACTTGAAGCTGTCTTTCCTAATACCACGTGTTAGAATCGGGGGTCTCTGGTTGGCGCAGGTATGCACTTGCGACAAGCAGGGACCCTCTCCTCTAAGTCAGGGCAAAGGATTACCCTCAGTGAATAACCCCTGCTCACCCTTTAGGTAGTGTGGCGCGAGCAGTTAGGCTAAACTCTAGAGTACAATAGGCTAAGCATTTAGGGTGTCCCACAATAATCATCAACCCACCACACAGAGACACCAGACTGTATTTGTAAAAATACAGCTTCTTTATATAAATTTCTCAAGCAGGCTTTCAATACAGTCTTCACTTTTCAATATGGGTCCAGTTACTTGATTGCAATGTTTCAGGGTGCCACAGTTCTTTGAAACGCACAGTTTGGGTGCAATCTGCACCTGTTGGGGGTCCGTGCGCGTCGAAGCGCCTTCCGTACGGGTCGTACGGGTGTTGGTACGTGTCGTACCGCTGTCAGTACGGGACAGACACTCTTCGGGACGCTTCCCCCTTACGGCTCACGCTTCCCACGTGAGCAGGCGAACGGGGACGGCCACATACAAGGCAGTACGAAAGATGGTACGCATCGTACCGGTGTCAGTACGAACCGTACACTCTTCGGGACGCTTCCCTGCAATAGCCCACGCTTCCCGCGTATGTCAGCGTACGGGTACGGTGGCGTACGGGTCAGTACAGGCCGTACAGTGGAGGGTACGCATCGTACCGGGGTATTCGAGGCGCAGAGTACCTTGAATCTTCTTGAGGAGTTCGGGGCGGCCTCGGCAGTCACAGGAGGGGCGTCCCACAGCGCCTTGCAGTCCCGCTTGGCAGAGGACAACGGTGCTTGGTGGGGCGCCTAGGGACTTCACGGCACACCTCGAGGTGGGCGGAAGGAGGGGCGGCTCGGGGGTGATTTCAGCGGCGCAGCGCTGTCGGCATCAACCAGAAGTGGCGAACTTGAGTATCGTCGATCGTCGCAGTGGTCTCTACGGCTCGGGGCCACAGAGGCTCGGGGTTTGGAATTAGACAGTCTCTCCTTACGGTGCGAGCTCCGGCTCGAGGGGGCAGCAGTTCACTTTGTTCAGGCCAGGCGGGGCAGGCTGTCACGGTGCTCACAGGAGCACAGTCGGGCAGAGGTCACGTTGCTCGGCGAGATGGGGGCACACAGGTTCTCTGGGGTCAGCGTTCGCGATTTACCAGCAGCAGCTTCCTTTCTTCCAGGGAGGGGTAGCGCCCACTGTTCCTGGGGTGCAGTTCAGAGGGCAAGTTCACCAGCAAGCCCTTGGAGATTGTTCACAAAGCACAAGTGGATTCAAAAGTCTTTCTCAGTCTTTTCATCTCCTTCTTGCAGCAAGGCACCCACCACAGGCCAGTCTCTCAGGCTTAGAGACAGTAGTCCTCCATGCAGCTTTCCCAGGTCCTTCTTTTCGGGCAGAGGTTCTTCTTGGCGTAAACAGGATCTAATTTCTTAGAAGCAGGGCTCCTTCTTTTATGCACAGTTTCTTTTGTTCTTTGTGGCCAGGGGGCCTGTACCTGGCTCAGTCCGGTTTTGGAGCACTTTGTTGTGGTGACTCTGCTCTTTCCTTTCAGTGCACAGGGCAGAGACATCAGCCGCTCCACATGGAGCCAGCATTGTGGTGGCAGAGCACAGGTCTATTCAGAGTCAAGGTGTACTCCTCCCACCCATCCTGGTGTAATCTCTCTACCCACCACCTGGCAGCCAGCCTGTCTCCTGGAATTCCCCAGCCCTGCCTCTCACTGAAACTAGGCAGCACACACCCACAGCAGAGGCGGACTGAAATGGCCAGGTCAGTAAAAACTAACTTTCTAAAAGTAGTATTTACAAACACAGGATATTAAAATAAACTTTGCTAAAAGAAGTATTTTATTATTCTGACTTCTACCATACTCTCTGAGTCCGCTGGGATTATAGAGTGTAATAATTCCAGCAGCCCACTCTGGCCTATGGAGAGCAGGTAGCCTTTCAATAGTGACAAACGAAAATGGCTGTAATTCACTATTAGGACATGCCACACACATCTGGGCATGTCCTACCTTATGTCTTCAATGCACCCTGCCCTGGGGCCTACCATAGGGGTGACTGATATGTAGTTAAGGAAAGGTTGAGGGACTGGCAAGTAGGGGCACTTGCGCAGTCAGCATGACAGTACCAGACTGCACGCAGGTTCTGCAATGGCAGACCTTAGACACATTTTACTAGGCCGCTTCTGTGGGTGGCACAACCAGTGCTGCAAGCCCACCAGCAGCATTTGCATTTACAAGCCCTGGCACTCCTGGTGCACTTTACTAGGGGCTGATAGTAAACCAAATAAGCCAAACATGGACACCAATCAATGTATACACTTTTCAAAGGGAGCACTTAGAGGCTGTTGCAGACGCGGACATGCAATGCAAATTGCCAAAGATTATTGCTAAACTTATAAAACCATAGGGCACAATAGTCTGGGAGTCAAACCTTTTACTCACCCAAAGACTCAAACTCAAGGTCAACAAAAGGCCCTGACTGATAAAGATGGGCGCCGGTTCTTTCCTAAAAGGAGCTGGAGAAATAAAAAACAGCAGCAGCAACAGCAGAAGTAAGGTTTGCGTGCTGGTTCACCGACGCCCAAGTCTTCTGAGAGTACTAATAACTTGCGCGACTGCGCGAATATTAAGACTCCTGATAGATTTCAAGTCCCTAATCAGCGCTCTCCTCATTCTTTACAGGACACATCAGGCTCACAAGTCGGTGGTGGAGATCGCCAGTATCATGGCAAAGGTCTGACCACACAACAGGGACGAGATCTACCTCGACAGTTTGACGTTAAAGCCAAACAAGAGGACCTGTCTCATTTTAGACCACCGTTTCAGAAGAAGAAAGTTGCTGCTGTAACAGCGAAGTATTCCTCAGATGGTGAGAACACGTCTTCTAGATTGGACTTGGGTGGTGACTCTGCTCGACAGCGCAGCGGAGGTTACCATAATGCGGGAGGCACTGTGTCCCTGTCTGGAGGCGATAGCAACTGATACTTTCATTACAGTAGAGACAGCAGATACACGTGTTGCCCCCCGGATAGACTCTATGAAATTGTCCTCCAAATTGAAGGTGATATACAGCGTACAATCACAGCAGTTTTCTGAGAAAATCTAACCTCTTTATATGATATTTTGTTGGCGGATGCGGATTGGCCTCCACCATTTGTGCTAGCTGCTACTAGAGGGGAAGACGTGATACTTCCTAGTTTTTTGCATTTTGTCCCTGAGGAACCTGCAAAAGCTTTCACACATGAGTGGGCTCTGGCCCTTGCCCCGGCAGTGTACCATAATCAAGTGGGCTGGGATAGAGATTTCCCTGCACATGAAATCCCATTACAGTCTATGCCACAGCCGCAACCACAATATCCAATCAAACGAGAAGCTAAGGCTCCCACTTGTGATATTCTGACTCAGTTGGAGTATCAAGGAGTGATTGAATCCTACATATCACCAATGAATAATCCTCTTTTTCCGGTATTAAAACCTGACGGATCGTGTCTCATTGTCTTAGATTATCGCAATGTAAATAGTCATTGTCATACATTTGCGGTACAAAACACACACAGCTCTGCGTAGTGAACACACTAGTTTGCAAAAAAATGCGAGACTACACTGGACATATCCAATGGTTTTTATAGACACAACTTGGCTCCAGAGAGCAGTGACTGGACGACATTCACTGCCGTCGGAAATCAGAAAAAATGTTTGCCTATGAGGTATAAGAATAGCCCCAGGGCTTGTGCTGCACGTATTGTGTCCTTGTTAGACAGCATAGACCCCGATGCCACATCTTGTCCGAGTTGACCGCATAACTACGTTGTTTGCCGACTATGGATACAAATTCAATTTCGCAAAATCACACATCCCTCTTTTTTTTTTTTAAACATATTTTTATTGAGTTTCATATTATATGCCTTTACAGACAGCCATAGACATATACTGTTAAATCCATTTTTGTGACAACATGAATATACAACTCTGTACAATCTCGGCACTTTGAATATTTGATCAACATTACTAGTACATCCGGTCAGTTAGTCTTTATGCATATATTGACATTTATCTGTAGAAGCCGGATGTTCAGTCTAGGTCCATATTAATAAAGTTGTCTAAACTTACATTGTAATGAACAACCTTAATTTAACTTAACCGTCCCTCCCACCCACCACCCTCCCAGTAGGCTCACCGATTACATATTGCCACTCAACTATTCGCATAGAGCGCTAACTATCATAACACCACTACTCATATCAAAACCAATTCCAATTGACCTGGAGTGTAGACATATTTTTCAGAAAATATTCCGTTCTATGAGTATGTTTTGGGTATACTTTACTCTGTCTGAGGACCAGCTAGTTTCGGTATGTCTACTGCTTTAAGTGATTCCAGCATGCTGTCCCAGTCCATGGAGATGGGTTTTTTGCGCTGCTCTTTCGGTTTCTCACGTCGTAGCGTGGCGCTCTCTGCTGCTCCCCATCGGATCATCTCCGTGTGCCACATGTGTCGTCGAGGAGGGAACACGGACTTCCATCTCATGGTAATGGTTCTTATCGCCAGCAGCATGGCCAGGTCCGCAAATCTATATTGCGTTTTCTGTTGTTTGGGGCGGGGTGTACTCCCAGAAGGCAGCTTTCAGCTGCGTTCCATACCGATGTGCCTGTGATGTCTGCTATTATTACTCTTATTTGTGCCCAGAATCTACCTAATGTTGGACAGCTCCAGATCATGTGGAGCAAATCCGCATCTGCCACCCCGCACCTCGGGCAAGGGAGCTGGGTGTCAGTATACATGCAGTTCAAGCGATGAGGTGTAAGAAATGCCCTGTGCAGAACCATGCATTGGATGTACTTCAATCTAGCATTCCTGGACACTTTCTTAGGGTGCTCTAAAACGGCTCCCCATTTCTTATCCATGAGGCTCCGCCCAATGCCTCCCTCCCATTTCGCACGTAAAGAAGCAAGTGAGCTTCCTGCGTGTAACTGGATGCCTCTGTAGAGCCATTGGACCAAATGGAGCCCTCTTTCCATTAGGTACACTGCATGTACTAATCCGTGCACCGAGGGTTCCACCCCCATAGGGGACCATTATTTTTTATTATAGTGTGTAATAGCTGCATAGAGTATAAACAATGTCTAAGGGATACCCTGAGTCCGGGTGAAGTTATTGTGGTCCGCCAGCACTCCGTCAAGGAATAGACGACCTAATGTGTCCACTCCCTCTTGCATCCACTATTGTATATGTCATGTAGTAATCAGTCCTGTAGTGAACAGTATACCTAGAAGTGGTATGTTATCTGAATAGGGGGTAACTGACTTAGTATAGTGTAAGGAGCGCTTCCAATAGGCAAGGGCTACTTTAAGTAGAGGAAGGGTGGTAGGAGGTACACGTGTCCCCAGCAGAACCAGTGTATGCAGTGATCCCTGTCTGTGGAGTGTAAGCAATCTCATGCAAATTACGTCCAGCCAACCAGTACGATAACCACTGTAGCTGACTGGCCATGCAGTAAGCTCCAAAGTCAGGTGCTCCCAGCCCTCCCTCTCCCAGCCTCAATCTGAGTTTTGCCAGACTGATTCTCCTCTGGCCCTTTCCCCAAATCAGGTCCGTTAGTAAAGCGTCCAACGTATGGAAGATACTGTGTGGGAATAGGAGTGGTAGGTTAGTGAAGAAGTAAAGCAGCCATCTTGGATATCGCTACTCTTCCCATGACTGAAAGAGGAAGGGATGACCAGAACACAACCTGGGTTTTTAGCGACCGTATAGCTTTAATGAGGTTGCCATCTATTAGGTCTTGTGTCGTCCTATAGATTTGTATACCTAGGTATTTAAAGGTATAGCGCTACAACCAACAAATTGATGGACCCAGGAGGAGAGGCTCCAGGCTTTCTCTATAAGACATGTAGAATGCATATGATTTTTTTCCATTGATTTTTAAGCCAGAGATGGATTTAAATTGGCCAAAGATAGAGGGCACAGGCACAAGGTCATCCTGTAAATTATCAAGATATAATATTAAATCGTCTGCGTACGCCGATATCACATGGTTGGTTCCTCCTAGAAGGATACCCCTCTCCCCGGCCTCCATCCTGAGTCTTAGGAGGAGGGGCTCCAGTGCCAGCACAAACAGGATGGGGGAAAGTGGGCAGCCCTGTCTAGTGCCTCTCGACACGGGGTACGGGTCGGAAATGTGGGCGCCGGTACAAACCCAGGCTGTGGAAGCAGTGCATAGGAGTTTGACCCAGTGGATATATTTGGGTGGTATTCCAAACTTACTCAGTGCCCGAAACATGTAGCCCCATTGTATCAAATGCCTGCTGGAGATCAAGTGTTATGCATCCTGCCTTTTCCGATAATTGGGCTGCAGCCTCCATCACACAATGCAAGCGGCGTATGTTTAGGGACGTATTGGGGCCTGGCAGAAAACCACATTGGTCTAAGTGGATCAGCTTGGGGAGGTAGGGTAGAAGCCGGCAGGCCAAAATTTTACTGAGTATCTTGTACTCGGTGGACAGGAGGGATAGGGGGCGGGAACCCGCATATCATGTGTGTCTCTGTTCGGTTTAGGTAGCGATATTACCAGCGCTTGCATAGTTAATAGCGGGAGCAGGTGAGTGTCGTACGCTGTTTTATACAAGTGTTCGAGGTGTGGTGCTAGCTTATCTACACATGTGGAGTAAAACTCTACCGGGAGTCCATCCAGGCCTGGAGTCTTGTTACGTGGAAATGCCTTGATGGCCTCTTTAATTTCCGCCCTATTGATGGGACCTTCTACTTCTTTCTGGGTTACTTTTGGCAGTTTGGGGTATTGGAGGCCTTCCAGGAATCTATGTATTTGCTCCGGCAGTGCCGGCTCTGGTGTGTGATAAAGTGCTGTGTAGTATTCCTTAAAGGCTGTGTTTATTGCAGTTTGTGTATACACGCTAGTGCCGTCCATGTCCATTAGTAGAATCTCTGGTATTATTACCGGGGGGGGGGAATCTCGTATCAATCGGGCCAATAAGGTGTCTGCCTTGTCCGCCTCAGCATGAGACCATTGGGAGTATGCCCTGTAGTCAGACAGAGATCCTCAAGGAGATCAGCATGTTTGATCCTGCCTTCTTGCAAATGGGATTGTGTGGCACCTGCAGCATTGGCATCTCGCTCCAAATCCTGCAGAGTGACCTCTAATGTTGTGAGTTTTGTTAATTTCCTGTTGTAACCCCACCAGCACCCCTATGAAGGTACCTCGTATTACAGTCTTGAATGCATCCCACTCAATGAGACAGGTGGAGGTGGAATTAGTGTTTTCATTGAAGTAGTGAGAGATGGCTATGTCGAGCCTGTCTTTAAAGACCGTGTCTTCTAATTGCTGGGGCCGCAATCTCCAAGTGGGGACTGGGGTGGGGACCTTCCCCCATTCCAACATGTTCTGTAGCGGGTTGTGGTCTGACAGAGTCTTCCCAAAATATGGTGTGTGGTTGATTTGTGTAGAGATAGCAGCTGAGCAGAAGATTCTATCTAGTCTGGTGTGTTATAAGTGTGGTGGGGAATAAAAGGAATACTCGAGGCATGTGGGGTTACATAGACTCCACACATCTTCCAGTAGCCACCCCCATGCCCACGATTTCAGGAATTCTGTCTCTTTAAGGGAAACGGCCCCGCAGATCGGGGGTGGGAGCGATCCAACTGGGTGTCTAGTATTGCATTATAGTCACCTCCTAGTACCCACAGAATATCAGCCCAGTCTGCTAAGGTGGTGTTTAAGCCTGTGAGGAAGACGTCCTGATCATGATTCGGAGCGTACACACTCCCCAGTATTAGTTGTTCTCCATCCAGCATCCCCCTCACTATCGTATATCTGCCCTGTTGGTCAATACACTGTTCTAATTGTGTAAATGCCTGGCACCCCATGTCGGACCCAGATTAGTGTCCCTCTGGCAAATGTGGAGTAGGATGTGCTGTAGATTTTCCCCCTCTATTTCCTGTGCAGTTTAGAGATTTAGTTGGTTGTGAGATGGGTCTCCTGTAACAGCGCTGCATGTGTTTTCCTCCTATTCAATTGGGCGTGTATTCGGTGTCGTTTATGGACTGAACCCATGCCTTCGACATCCCAGGTCTCTGTGTTATATTTACCTTGCGTATGCATGCCTGAGATTGGTCATATATGTTACAACAACTAGAGCCTGTACCACTATATTAAGTGTGTTAAGCAACGGCGAACCTCCCTCCCAAAACATCAACTTTCGTAAACTTCCCAATGCCAGGACAAGCATAATAACAGTGCTAATCCAAACAATAACTAAAGCTACACGAAAGTCCACACGGTGAAGAGTAATGATACTTGAGGGGGGGCGGGACCTGGTAAACCAATCTCAGTACCAAGCTCGACGGAGCTACACACTAGCAAGGACCCTATCTTAACACATCAGTATAATGATACCTGGGGGTAAAGTTACGCTAGAAACAATGCATCAATCGTACTTCCCCCCTTCCTTTGATCCCGGTTCGCATCTGCACACAGTAGGTTATGAGTCCTATTTCCTTATCCAAAAAACATCTGTACTAACTGTGGGGTAATGTTTGGAAACAAAGGGTCCTGGCTATCAGAGTCTATGGGTTCCGTGGTGTCCTCTGACTGTGTTGAGAGCGAGGGCGAGTGCGGTTCACATATGGCTGACATCGCGGCTATCGCTGAAGCTTGGTCCTGTGCAGTCTGATCCGGGAAGTGTCCTCGTCTCTCAGGCTTCCTAGGTTTCCCAGTACCCCACTGTCGTATTCTTGGTGGGCGAAAAGAAGTGCTGTGTAATTTGCGCTCAAGGTCATCCAGTGTTTCGGATGGCATAGTAGCCTCAAGCCAGTCATTTGCCTCCTCTGGGCTGTCAAAAAAGTGGGAATTCTGATCCAGGGTTGTGCGGGTCTCCCGTATCTCCAGTAGGATTAAGTCCAATTTGTCATGGACAGGCTCTTCATTGGTTGGCAGAACGCAACCAATTGATGAGGCTTGCGAGTTCTCTTCGAGGACTCCCCGGGTCGGCTGTTCCGTCTGGGGCTGCTCTGCATACTTCCCCTTCATGCACCCCATTGTGAGTGCCTCTGTCCTCTGCTACCTGTGTGGTTTCTCCCTCGGGATTCAAAGTGGCCCGCCACCTGGTCCGGTCCCCCAAGGGCGTCGTCTGGACCCCACCGCAGTTGGTGTTGTATACTGTGGACACCAGTCGTTCTGGCGGGAGAGGGGGAGAAGGTGAAGGCAGGGGGATTCGCTGAAAGAGGAGGCGCCCCCCCCCCAGGTCTCGACAATTCTGTAAGCCCTCAAATATCCGTATTGTTCGCCGGCTGCCCACACCAGAATCTAGGAGCCCAAAATTGTTGTTGTGATAGTGTGATGGGCATTGTACGCACGCACAGTGGTGCTCGATCGTTGTTGCAGGGCAGGTCCTGTTCCCGCAATCAGGCAACGCCATCCCGCTGCACCAGCAGGCCTCAGCCCGGGGAAAAGGCATCACAACCACAGCCCGGCACGCAGTGCCATCCCGGTCATGTCCAGCACACCAAATCGTCGCCTTGCGGTGTATGGGCGTCGGCTGTAGTGCAGTCAGAGGCAACGCCTCAGACCCGCAGGTATGTTCTGAGCCACGTAGGTCCACTGGGTCCCGTGGTGCTCCAAGGCCCGTGCAGGCCACACGGCTCCCCTTTAATCTTTCTGCTCGCACTGTCCCGCAGCGTGTGCCTGCACCGGCCTCCGGCAGTGATCCAACCTTGGTAGTACCGTTGTGTAAGGGCAGTGGCGCCTGCAGGGGCTCACCGCCCTGGGCTCCGGTGCCGCAGCTCGTTGTCCCACGTCCTCGTCTGTGGCACAGTTGAGCCCCGATGCACTCGGGCTCGCGATCAGCAATGTCCCTTCTCATGCTCGTGGTGACTTTTCATCCAGCCAGTCTTGTGCCCCCGTGTCACAGGGTCGGGAGTAAGGGGTAAGCAGCAGTATTTAACCCCCGGATCCTTCTATTTTGGCAGTAGTTATGGGGTCTCGTAGCGGAGCTCTGTCAGGCTGCGGCCGCCATGCTCGGCGCTTAGCCACGCCCCCCATCACACATCGCTCATTATGTGGTGCTCTTTTTGGGCTACGAGCTCAACAATGAGGGTTGGGGGCGGGCCCCCCACTGTCTGAAGAAGTATGCACAGTTGTAACCTCCTTCTACACTGAAAAAAACTTTAGTCTTTGCTGGGATTTTTACATTTCGGGAGGACATACATTCCTGATTATGCCCAGCGTATCAAACTGCTATATGCGTTAATAGAACCGACCTTTTCTTCGGCCAGCTGGCTTCTGGAACATACCTCAATTCTGCAGTCTTTGCAATCAGATTTGCTTGCTACTAACTTCTTGTTGGCGTGTGACAATACCATCAACCTGGTGATACGTATGGTACCGGGGACGGTGGGTTTCACTTACTTGACGTTCAATGAGGAAGACACAGTACTTATTGCATACAAATCACATTTATACACTTTGGATAAAATGCGATTTTCAAATATTGAGAAAGTTTTGACAGTGGTCCAAATGACGATTCTGAAAGAATGCGTTATGGCGCAGGGAAAATGCATACTTAAGGTCACGCCTCTCCCTGCTTTAGAAGCGGTGACTAAGGCAAGTGTACCAAACTCTAAGGCATTACATTCCCGTTGGATACAATGGGCCTCTTCTTTGACATTGGCTGATGTCACGTTTATCTGTGATCCTGCTCTTCAGACACAGGAGTTTTTACAGTATGAACATGTTCATCCTCATCCACTGTTGTTGCTTCCTTTAGATGAGTGTAAATGTATAATCTATACCGATGTCTCAGCTCAAACTGCCATCGGTTCTAAACATGCTTATTCAGCGGCTTGCGCTATTGTGGCTGGTGTGATAGTGAATGGTGAATTCATGTCTTCCATAGTGCATACACAGGCGCTTGGGGACTGTACAGCACAATTAGCAGAGCTGCATGCTCTTGTTCTTGCTCTTGAGTTTGCTGATCCTAATGTAAATACTCTTATTGTATGCGATTTTTACTACTGTGTTCAGTCTTTTAATGACAACTTATTCTTTTGGTCACAACATGACTATAGAAACTCTAAAGGCTTGCGATAAATGCAAATGCGTGGGTGCACACGCATGCACAGTTTTATCAAGCAGTACCCATATGGCGAGGAAGAGGAGGAGGGCAGCCCTGGGACGCCGCAGTAAACAGGTAAGTGGTTTTTACTTTTTTAAATTACTTGTAACTTTTATCTTATTAGGGGGGTGGAGGCAGGCGGCGAGCCAACTCTGCTCTGCTGCTGAGTGTGCGGAGATTTGCCTATTCCGCGTTCTCCGTGGAACGTGGAATGTGGTGTAGGCAAATCTCCGCACAGTCCGCGGGCGGAGCGGAGTTCTCCGCCCACAATTATCAAGCACACGATGATGATGTCAATGGGGGTGCTGGTGCAGTTTTCGTCTCCATATAGGCCTGAGGGCAATTCCATAGTGGAGCGAATGAACCATGAATTAAAGCAATCTTTGAAAGCTAGAGTCTTAGGTACTGGCTGGCCCATTTGTATGGGGTTCAACGTGCACTATATAACCTCCCTAGAAGACCCCATACGAAATGCTCTTTGGCATTAAAATGTTTGTGCCACACCTTGATGGTCTAGACATTGTGGCGACTGCCGCAACCTTTGATGTTGATAATCATTCTACTATGTTACAGGACCTACAAAAGACCCGTGACAGCTACGCAGCTGAACATTTACCCTCTTCCAATGATGCAGCACTGCTGATTCCGATGGCCGGCTGCCTTCCAAAGATTGGAGACCTAGTATGAGAAAAGCTGGAGAACAAAAAATAATTTGGCCCCTATTATCGTGCACCGGTTTCAGTACTTGTATTGAGACAGTAATTTTTTTTACCACCATAACCTGGCCGCAAAGAGAACAGATACATCTCCGTGGACAATGTCAAGTTACACTGTCTAGCTGATTCTGAATAGTGTCATGGCTGCTGTTTTGAGCAGCACAATTTCATTGAAACCGATGACTTCATCCTCTTCCACCAGAGCCCGTGTGGTTGAGGGAGTGATGGACACTGTTGGTGACCTTACACCTGTTCAGCTTCCATCATCTTCCAAAACAGACGTTGAGTATACTTGCCCTATAGATGAGTCTAATAGTGAAATGCCAAACAGTCCTCGACAACATCACGCTGATCCTACCTGGCCACCTCTAATTAAAATGAGTGCTAGCGGTTATTTTGGAGATCATCCCAGCTTCTCATCTAACTCATCCCCCTCATCTTCCAATTTGACACTTCTACCTACAAAATTGTGAATTTTCATCTCTTGGTTCAAAAAGACTTACCTGGTCCCACCCTAGACCTACATCTGGTTGCTACTTATCCCGCTTTTCCTCTTCATGTCGATTGGATTTGTGACAGAGTTTTTCTTACTGAACAATGGTCATTATTGGCCAGAACGCTCTTCTGTGAACTTGGTCAACGGAGTTCTGGCACATCTTACATCGTCCCATAACATGAAACGTGATCGAACTCTTGTGAACATTTCAGCATTTCCAGTTGCAGATGGCAGTGTTTGGGATCAAGTCGCTTTTGAAATGCTCGGCCCGACGGACGCCCTTAACATACCATGTATGTTTCGCGTCTCCTGAGGAGATGTGGTAACAAAGGACATCATTCCGATGATTGGGATGTGCAAGCATAATATTCATTGTTTTCTGATTTGAAATAATATGCTTCTTTTTAAGCTGAAGATTTGTATTTAAATTCTGCCAATTATGCAGATTTATTCTGTTACCAACATTATGGGCATCATTACTTACTTCAAACACATTAAGACCTGTTTTTAATTACACTCAATGGGAACATTCATTGTCCAACTCCCATAGAAGGGAGTTCTAAAACCCTTTGAGATAGGTATACTTATTTTACTGATTATAACGTGTCTAATCCAGGATCCTATTTTTTAAAATTGCATTCCTCATCGCAGCCCAAATTTATTCTAACCCGTACTAAATTGATCTATTCCACTTCAATTAGAACGGAATTGGCCAAACAGGTCTTAGAACACTGGAAAGATACCATTGATTTAAAATCTATTTGAGGCACTAAGGCTTGGCAGGTTCAGGGTACTGAATCACTGCATCATGCCTGCCTGATTGCGACTCAAATTTTATTTTTAAATAATACAGTGCACCGAACCACTTGATTTGGCCTGGCAACTGCTAAAAACTGGGATATTCCATCCATCCCCTCCTTAGTGGAATATGATGATTGGCGCACACATTCTAATTAAACATTTAATGTATTACAAGCATTGTTTCACAATGCCACTTTTAATGTGTCTGAGATTGACCAATCCAGTTGGTTGGTATGGCAAACAAGTTCAAATGCATGTCAATTCCGTTTTTATAATGTAACACATGGTTTGACACAATCATGACCAGATCCATGTTTTCCAAGTTCACATACAGTCACAACATATTCTGTGGGTAAATTGTGCCAACAATGGTTGGGGCATTCCTCTTTGTCATCCGTAAAACAACACTTGTCACTCTTATCAAGCAACATCAATTTGGCTGAATTTATCTTGGGTCCTAGAACCCCTAGAAATAAGAGATTTATTTATGAGGCGTACAATGAAATTTCGAAACTTTCGCAAATGGAAGTGGCTTTTCATCTGCGTCAAATTGATAAGGCAAATTTGGAAAAATGTCTTGTTGTGGATGATAATAACATCAGTAAACTGTCCTCACATATTTACACCTTGGATAATATTGTTCCATCTGTTATTGATATTGTTCAGAATGATGTATCTGTGTTCTATCAGGGTCAAAATCCATTAACCCATCTGTCGAAACCTGGGAACTAGGTCTTGTTCTGAAACGTTTAGAATACTAAAAACCGATACCATACAGAAAATCGTTTTTAGTGTCAGTAGATATTTATTCGCTGTGGGTATATTAAGAGGGAAAAAAGGCCTGAAATGTTAACGATTAGAAAAAAAAAAGAGCAATGTGTAGTAGTAATTTCTAAAATGCACCTTTCTTTTTTCTGTACTTGCACTTTGGAATTGCGCAGAGGTCTGATCGAACAAATTGCTGTGCTTGCCTCATTTAGTTCTAGTTTTTTTACATGCACTTTTCAAAGCACCTGCACTTTGGTTGCTGTCCTGACTCAAAAACACTTTTTTCTTAATGTACGCTTTGATATTGTGTTTAGTTGCCCCAACCTGGAATTTATTCTCCTCAGGTTTTAACTATATAGGATTAGAAGCTTAGCATTTTTATTGCATTCTAATTTATCTGTTACATCGTTTGCCGGTGTTATTTTTAAAATTCTTAATACAAATTCTTTTAGCATTTGCACTTGTCTAAGGCACCATTAAAGGAATGTCTCGTATTTGAAACTGTGTTTCATCAACAAATATGTATAAATTGTATACTATGTATGTTTTATGGTTTTATAAATCGAAAAAAAAAGATTATTTGAATGAAAGAAGATCAGTTATGCAGGTTGCATGGACATTACAGACTCTCAAAATGAGAAAAGTCCCTTGTGAATATTTAAATGCTTCTGCTTTATTTTTACCATTTATTCTGACTGATAAACAGATTTATGTCCATGAAAGATGCTACATACACCCTATTACACATCGAACAGTTAGAACCCTTACCATTTTCTGTGGCAGAAACAGATTCAGCTGTTTGGTTAATTCATGGGGCTACATCTCTCCCTTTCTTGCTGTTTAAATTTAAATCATGTATGAAACATTTTCAGATAGGCCACTTTGAACCCCTAGGTAGTGCAATTATGGTCCCATCCATTCACTTACAGATGTCAACGAGAGGATAAGGAAGTTTTCCTAATGAGGAATACTGCGACTCTACAGTAGGACATTCCTTGGTGTGTAAACACGTCAAGGTGCATGGCAATTGTAATGTATCTGCGCATAATCTTGCTTGTTTTTTAAAAGTAACTCCCGTCCCATCAATAATTCAAGCTTTCAACTTGCTTACTAATGGCAGTTATCTTATTTTGAACAGCCACGACTGCTGTGGTTTACGGGCAGGTATCCCGTGTTTAGTAACAGTTTAACACTTGTTACTTGTTGTAGCAATGTGCTTTTTCCGCCCCCACATGGGAAAGTCAATATTTTTATTTTGCTTTCCATTTCTACTTTGAAAACAGATTTCAACAAATTAAGCAGGCACAAAGCTCTCTTGTTTCAGCAAGAAATGGCCGTCACTTCAGCTCACGAGACCTTCGAGTTGCAGGTGGCTAGAACATCTAGCGAGATTCAGTCACTTCTGAAGACTAACCTCCCACTTCATTTTGGGGAGCTTATACACCAAATATTTAATGCGTCCGATACTACAGGCCTTGCTCATTTTTTTAAACTTGTGGGATCCGGCCTTGTAATTTCTTTTCAGACGATATTTGGAGTAATACCGGCTTTATTTATTCTCTCTTTTCTAGCGTCTTCGGATGGTTTCCTTTGTTACTGGTGCTTGCTGGTGGAATACTGATCCTTCTGCTTCTACTATGCAATGGCTGCTCTTCTTGTGGTAACACACAGACCAGGCCAATTGCAACTGTACCGAGTTCGAATGCAACAACTTTTTGGATGCTTGCCATTAGTGACGCTTAGCGTGAGTTATGGATTCACTTTTTGCTTTGCCTACTTCACATGCGTGTAACCTTGGGCTTTGGATCTATGTCTGTCCAATACATCATGTATAGTCCTGGATTTTAAGCGGTTAATGGGTCCTTTAGAGGCCCATGATCAGGCCTGTTCAGGGAATGGTCACATGGCATGTGCTGCTGCACTTGGCATCCTGGCTTAATGGGATATCTGCGTGGCTGCGCAGAACCTCCTACAATGAAGTTTCATCTAATATCACGCAAGTTGTCCTACTATGCTCTTGGAAGAGCATGTCTGTTCCCTGATATCTTGAATTGGATGGAATCCCTTTTTTCAGATAACGATAGGGATGAACTTTTGGAACAAATTGCTTTCTTAGGTTCACGGAATTTCATGGACTATCCACCACCTTCTTAATCTCCTTTTCTATGGATATGACAACATTTAAAACATCATAATTTGTTTTTTTTTACAAAAAAGTATTCATTTGTTTTTCTCCCAATCTGTTTTTTTAAGTGCTTCAGAGCACTGCTTAACATTGAACACTGTTTTGGTCTTTTGTCTATATACTACGATCTTACCAAGGGAAGGGTGTTGTATGGCTGTTAGATTCATTATCGACATTGCTAAGTTAGCCTAAGCTCTGCTGCTATGATGCTACTTTTGCGCACGTTACTACATAACGTTATTTTGCAAGACGTAGGGGCATATCAACAAGGTGCCGATAGTTTTTATCGCCGCTTTAGCGGCGATAAAGCGGCGATAATTTTATCGCCTTATGAACAAGGCGACGCTAACCCCTGTTAGCGCTACTTTTTTGGCGATAGCGACCGGATTTTTATCGCCTTTCAAGCCAGCGATAATTATCGCTAATGACATGCAAGGTAGGCGTTCCTGACTGAAATCTCACGAAAAAAGTCGCTAACACAGCTGCTCCCTATTAACAAGGTTATCTCCAAAACGCTTAGCTACAAAAAAACACACGCCAACTCCCGCTAACTCCAGTTTTTAACACCAGATAAAAACCTGACTTAAACTGGAGATAAGTGGGTGTATATAAGGGAGAGTTGGCCCGAGCCCTCCCAGAACAGCCACAGAAGCCATGGAGATAGTCATCATGTAGCTTGGAGTCCCACCAATGCAGCAGCAACAACAACAACCACCGCCAATGCCACCACCACCAGGACCACCACCACCCATGCAGCGACGAAGAAGACAGCGTTCACTGCGCAGACGTGTCTACCTCGCAGACTTAAGGCCAGAGGAAGTCATAGCCCACTACAGGCTCAAAAGGACATCCATCCAGCACATCCTGACCCACATTGCCCACAGGCTGACGCCACCAACACAGCGGACAACCAATATCCCTCCGCAGACAAAACTGCTCGCTGTGCTGCACTTCTTGGCCTCTGGGACATTCCAACCAATAACAGCCAGAGTCGGTGGCGTATCATAGGCATCCTTCTCAACCTTCCTCCCCACTGTCTTGGATGCCATACACAGCCTGATTCCTCAACACCTATACTTCCCCAACACTGTGCAGGAGCAGATTGCCACCAAGCAAGGATTCCATGCCATTGCTGGCATACCACAGGTGATTGGTGCAATTGACTGCACACATGTACCATTTGTGCCCCCTGCGGACAGCGAACACATCTACCGCAACAAGAAGCACCCCTATTCAATGAATGTGGAGGCTATAGTGGACCACCGCGGACTGTTCACAAATGTCGTTGCCAAATTTCCAGGGAGTGTGCATGATGCATTCATCTTCCGACAATGCATCATAAACCAGCGCTTCCAGGATGGCATTTATGGAAATGTCGGTAAGTACCAACTGAACACACCACATGCACAAAAAACACTATCATGTTGACCCATCTAGAGGGAGGATGTAAATACATTGCCTAGGTACTGATTGGGGGGGTGCACAAAATGCATGGGCACATGTTGATGTATTGTGTACGAGGATGAGGTATACAGGCTCCACTGTGTAGAGCACGGCTACTCATAGTATGGCCCACGTGCTGCCAGCAGCCTGGCAAGACTTTCTTGTTGGGCCGTGGACCTTGCAGACATTGTACCTGTGTGCCATGTCTGCAGATTTCATAAGATTGCTACCAAACACTGCCGCAACAGTGCGGACTCTGAGAGACTCTGCACCATGGGGGATGTGCGAGTCCAGCGATAGTCAGAGTGGAGATGCAGGTGCACCAAGAGGTGAAATATAACAAAAACTAGTTAACAAGTAAATGGTCCATGAAAGACCTGTGAGGTACTGGTGTGTGGCTGTGTGTGTGTGCCCAGGAAGCTGTGCCAGTCCAGGGTGCCAGGGGGGGAGGTGACAGAGGGTGACAGAGGGAGAGAGAGGAAAAGAGACACAGGGATGGAGACAGAGGGATGGAGACAGAGGGATGAGGGCGACAGAGGGAGGGAGACCGAGGGCGACCGAGGGAGGGAGACAGAGGGAGGGAGAAATAGAGCAAGGGAGGGAGAGACAGAGCGGGGGAGGGAGACAGAGAGAGGGAGGCAGAGAGCGATAGAGAGAGAGAGAGAGAGAGAGAGTGAGAGAGAGAAAGAGAGACAGAGATGTGTATATGCCAGGTCTGGTGGCTCAGTGACCGAGGGTGTCTGCACCAGGGGCCTGTGTCCAACCACATGGTCAGTTTCCTTACTCACTAGCCCTGCCCCCTTACCCACTGACCCCGCCCCCACCCGTGTAACACACTGACACAAACCACACAGCAAATTTGGCACCAGAGAGAAAGTATGTGAGTGCCCATGGTGTAGAGTAACCCCCAGTACCTGGCTATCCATTAACCTTATTAAAGTCATCCGGACTGGTATCCCAGTCCGGTGTGTGGTCGCATGGTTGATGAAGATGATCATGTTGCAGTTCTTGTTGCCGGTGACCTATTAGGGTGACCCAACGTTTCACAAGTACTCACACATGTACAATCAGTGTGTGAAGTCTGCGGTCTGTCGTGACCAAGGTTGTAACAATGCACTTTGATTGTAGGAAGTGCAGAGTGTGGTAAATGTGCATGCATAGGCTGGAAAATGTGTCATGAAACCACCATACAGCGCCATTGGTGTTGACTGCAGTGTTGTTGGTGCTGCTGTTGATGGTGTCTCGTAGCATCTCCCCTCTCACTCTGCCACACATGTTTCTCATTCTCACCCCTGTGATATGGAGTGTTATGTGGTTGCCCGATGAGTAAGTGGATGTGTATCGGTCACTACTTGTGTGTAGTAATTGACCTTTCAAATGCTAATCCATTACAAATGCTAAGAAGTGTGCAAAGGTGAGCCATGCCATGTGTATCAGTGCGGGGAAGTGTGTGGACAGTCTGATCTTGTTGAATAAACCACATAGTGAAAATGATTGTGAGAAGTTGTGTCATGTGAGTTTAATGCTCTGCTAGTGACAGATGACGCAGTCCAGTAAGTTTACGTTGTGTCACAAGTTATTGTTGATGGTGTGTGCCAAGCTTCACTGTCCCCAGTGGGCCCTGCAGGTTAGGTGGTTGTGGTCTGTTCCTCCGTATTACCTTGGGACATACAATTGCATGGCTTGTGTGGTGTCACAGGTCTGCCATCAGCATGAGATGCATGTCTGAATTTCAGCTGTGCCATGTGTGGCATATGTCATTTGAACATTCACATGGCGGTGACTGCAACGAGTATGGATCAGTGCCATGGCTAGATGTTAGGAGAGCCAGACTGCCTGTCGGTGTCTGTTGTTTTTGCGCAGGTATCATTCCCATTTTAGACACTTGTAGTGACACTTATGCAACCGTGCAGCAAACACCAGCAAATAGGATGGTTGGAGAATCAACACTGAGGCAATGTACTCAGCATTGATGCCGATAAATAGCCAGAAGCAACACATGTCTAACCTAAGTAAAAAAATAGCAAAAAGACCAATCGTAAAATATGTCAACACTGCCAACATAGTTTGCCTAACGAATCATGTACACATCTCCCTATTACATCTCATAGGTGACCAAGCATATGCTCTCTGCCCGTGGATGATGACACCAATACGAAACCCCACCACCCAGGCACAGAGGCAGTACAATGCTGCACATCGACGCACATGTGGGATCGTGGAGCATACATTTGGCGTGCTCAAGTCACGTTTCCGTTGCCTGGACATTACAGGTGGCAAACTGCTGTACAGCCCAGAAATGGTCAACAAAATAATACTAGCATGTTGTGTATTGCACAACATTTGTGTCCGCACAAATGCTCCCTAGATCAAAGTGCCTGCAGCACCGGGCGATGACCAAGATGAAGACGAAGATCAACGAGGTGACCCACACACCACAGCCACTGCTGCTGGAATTGCCCGAAGGGACAGGATAATAAACAATTATTTCACTTGAGCACATCACATTGTGACTAACAAAAACAAAGACATGTACATGGAAATTTACCTCAAGAACTGCTTGTGTCAATAAACAAACTCAACACACATACCCTGTCTGCAAGTTACTTTCCTGCCTCAGTATATCACTATGAAATGTTACCATTGTACAATAATTGCAAGTAAGAGTCCAAAAATAAAATCCTGGGGTGTATGTTTCAGCATCACAGAGAGTTAACAGGGTGTCAATTGTGCACTACTTGACTTTACAAGGAGTAAAATCTGGCACACAATTCATCAATGGTTGTGTCAAATAGCATGCAAACCATGATTCACAGGGTGTACTTATCATTAACAATGGAAAGTTCATGTGTTTGTAAGTGCCAAATAATTAATTTCATGGTTAATTCGGTGTTAAAGTTTCAGGACAAATCTGAAAATTGGGCATGGAATGTTGCTCAAATCTGAGAAGTGGGTGTTGAATGGTGCTCAAATCGGAAATATGGGTCCTATATTGGGTGCAAATGTGAAATGTGGGAGTGAAATGGTTCCAAGCATGAAAATATATCTCTGCATGCATCCAAGACATTGAATGAGCCACCAGCAGAGCTCACATGCACACCATCTCTGGACACCCTCAGGAAGACCGTCAAGACCGGTCTCTACTTTGAACACTTGAATACTTTGGTATACGCTCTTAGTGGCTTGTTTGCTCTTCCGGTATGCGTCTGGCCTCCGGGTGGCGGCTTAAACGCTGTGTAAATGCCCACAATGCTTGCACGTCCGACATCTGGATGTAGCCAGCAAGCTGGGTTGGCCACATTAGCCTGCCTTCCTATAAAAATAGGTAACCCTCAAATGGAGTCGGCCTTCATTGCGCAAACCTATCTTCATATTGTATTATTGTGCTGTGACCAGAGTTTTGGCCTGAATGTCCATCATTGCTATATAAATTGCGGGCCGTGAGATTCTCATCGCAAACACAATGATATCTCCCCCGCGCATTTAAAAGGACATGGCTGGACACACTCCCCAATACGGTATCAGCATCAGGCCAGTAGCAGCCTCTTAGCGTGAAGAAACCCATTGACAACTATGAAACATGCCACATACACATGACAGTAAGCATATGGACATTAGCGGGCCCTTAGCGTGCAGATTCTGGTCGCATGTATGCTGTATGATTACATTAGCTGCCCCTTAGCGTGCAGATTCTGATCGTATTTCATTAAACTGGATGCATACACATTACAGTAAGCATATGGACATTAGTGGGCCCTTAGCGTGCAGATTCTGGTCGCATGTATGCTGCATGATTACATTAGCTGCCCCTTAGCATGCAGATTCTGCTCGCATTTCATTAAACTGGACGCATACACATTACAGTAAGCATATGGACATTAGCGGGCCCTTAGCGTGCAGATTCTGGTTGCATGTATGCTGCATGATTACATTAGCTGTCCCATGATTACATTAGCTGCCCCTAATGTAATCATGCAGTGCAGATTCTGATCGCATTTCATTAAACTGGACGCATACACATTACAGTAAGCATATGGACATTTGCGGGCCCTTAGCATGCAGATTCTGATCGCATGTATTCAGCCTCTATGACATCAGCGGCCCCTTAGCGTTGAGATTATGATCGCTTTTCATGAAAATGGGCCACATACACATTACAGTATCAGCCAGAGTACATTAGCGGCCCCTTAGCGTGCAGTTTCTTGTCTTTTTGTACAAAAAATGCCTCTAACACGCAGGTAGTGATGTATGCCTGCTTCCTGTCTCCATGTGTGTGGCATTCACTTTTACTTTCTCTTTTGAGCACATTGTGTTAGATTTGGCTGAGTAAGGAGGTGTTTTGGGGATTGTGCTGGTGGAGAGTGTGGGTTGAGTGTTGCTGTGTTGCTGTGTCCTGTCTAACGTGTTTTTTTTTTTATTATTTCACATTTTAATTACTTTCTGCTGTCTACTGTCCTCAGTCTTGTTGTGTTTGTTGTGGGGTTTTTTCCTATTGTCATTCTTGGGTTTTCTTTTTGTAGTCTGGGGTTGAGAACTGGGGTGTGTGGAGATGCCAGAGGTGGGCAGGTCAGGGCGGATGTCGGAGGGGGTATTTGGGGGCTTCCTGTGGCTGGTGCGGTGCTACCTGCCTCTGATGCTGGAGAGGGGAGAACGTATCCTCCAGGGGTATGGTGTGGCGGTGCGCAAGTTGCGGTGGGAGCGTGTGCGGGTGCAGATGCTCCGCTGCTTTAAGGTGAACCGGACCGTGCGCCAGTGGAAGCACCGCTGGCAGGACATGCTGGCACGGGAGGCGGACCTGCTAGATTACACCGGAGTCATGACTGGCATCCAGGGTGGTAAGTACCAATTCCCTTGTTATCCACAACTAATGTTACGTACATATATGAGTGACGTGTGTGAGAAGAAGATAAGATGTTTTAATGCTGTCCCAAGACCGTGATACAGTAACAACGTGGTTAATGCTTTGCGACTTGCAAAAAATACTTGCGCATGATGGCCTTGACCTTGGATTTGCATGACACACTCTTCCCACTACAGTGTGTACAACAGTACGGAAGGTGTTGGGATAGTCAATCAAAATACACATTATTGATGTGTGCCATGCAGTGCAAGGTGGATTGACGATTGGCGTTTCAATGACCGCGTAGATTAAGTTTGCCACTGGAAATACCACATAGGAATGGAGATCCCTGGTGTCAAACATCCCAAAATACACATGCTTAATGTGAGCGAATACTCAGCAGGAAGGGTTGCAGGGGCATGGCGGTGTTTGCATGTTGAAGTATAGCAAGGGGTGTGTCTGTCGATGTGCAATGTTCAGAGTTAGTGCTTGGAGATGGGGAGCAACGTTGCCTGTCAGAGGTGTAGCGGAAGTGTGCCACAGGCCATATCTGCAAGGTAGGAAAAGGAGCAGACTCACAATCAGTTCCCTTTGGGGCGGGGGAACACTGCATAGGCCAGCTAGTTGGATCGTCGGGTCCTTTGATGTGCCATGGAAATAGAGTTGGATGTTAAGGTATGTTTGCCCAGTGTTGTGGATGGCTGTGTGAGCCTGGGTGCACATCTTGAATGTGACCCTAGCTTTGATGTGGAGACAGTGGAGTGTGCGCAGGTGGTGGGAGATGTGATAGGGTCCTGGCAGTGTGATGATCAGTCCTGTGGTTGCATTTGAGATGTTCTGCAGCTTGCGGATGTGGTTCATGTAAAATCTGTCATGGACTGTGGTGCCGTAGTAGGGTGAGCTATTGCACAGGGTATGAGTGAGTGTCTATGTGTGTTTGAGTAGGAGTCATTTGAGTGTCTGAGATAGGAGGCAGAGTGTGTGGAAGCACGATGATGAGACCGGATAGATGTTGCTATTATCTTGGACATCGGAGTCCATGATGGATTACATGTCGCGTGCTTTGGCCGTGTTGGGGTGTGGGTCCCCCATGCCATGTGAGGAGCCTGTGTAATTACATGCGTGGATGTTTTGGCGCATGATGGGTACTTTTCGTTTGTTGTTGCTCACTTGTATGCAGCTCTTTGACATTCATCTAGCAAGCTCTGCCATGGATTCGCAATACTTGTGTTTGCTGGAGTTGTGTGGGCTGGATGTGTCGAGGAGGAGTTGGCAGTCGTATGCCTATGATAAAAAGTTGAGTCCATAGCTAATCACGATTGTGGTGTGCGGAGACATGTAGATGTCAAAGATTGTAGGGCTGAATGAGGATCTCTGGGGACTCCACGGCTGGTTGTTGGAAGCTCCAAGACAACAGAGGGGTGTCTGACCCACACGTATGTACATTGAGGAAGGAGCAGATCCAGTTGAGGGCCTTGTCTTGGATCCCTTTCTTGTGGAGTCTGCATATTGGTGGCCTTTGTGAGACAGTGCTGAAAGCCGCTGCGATTGGTCAAGGATGATGAGTAAAATGGTTTTTTTTGCACTCCGTGTGGATGAGGTGCCTTGATATTGCGTGAAACAACTCAGATGCGCAGCTCGGCCAGCAGTGATGTTTTGGCTGTGCAGCCTCTGCTTCCACATGTTCGTGTGTGGATGCCATTCAAAGTAGGCCCAGTCATGTGGCCAACATGAAGTCAACACCACAGGGATATAGCATTGTTTGTCACTGTAACAATTCACATGGTGAATATGCCGGGGTTTTATAACAACACATATTTGCGTTTGTTCTCTCACAGATGGACGCCAACCGATCACCCAGGGGGACATTGTCCGTTTCCGGGACCCACACGCCACTGGTGAGTAGTGACAAGAAATATTGGCATGTTGCATGGTCATGATTGTCTGTGCCAAATGCAGCACGTTGTTGATTAGAAGTATGGGTGTGTATCGCATGTCAATTGCCTATGATGTGCAGAGGTATTCAGCCTTTCCGTACTGTGTCTAATATGGTAGTGTAAAGGAGTACAATGCATCTCATTCAGAGTTGTGAGTTTGTCCATCAACGGTCAGTGATACACACGTCAATGTATGTGCCTATTTCCGAGCAAATAATGCTGCCAACCAGGCATTTACACTGCAGTTGTGTTGTCAATAGGCCACTAGCATTTACTCCCATGTTCATTTGCGCAGCCTAGTCAAGATGGAACACTTACATGCGGTAGACATCGTCCAAGGGGCGTGCAGTGGGTGTAGCATTGTGCACAATGAGGCAGTGCTATTATGTCCGTACAAGGTCAGACATCTTGGCACAGTGATGCCTAAGGTATGCTGCATAGCACAGAAGCAGAAGTGGCAGCGTGTAGCTCAGATCCAATATTGTCAATGGTGTGTTACACAAACACATTCCATAGATGTGTACGTCAATTGAGAATTGATATTTGTGCACTGCAATGGTGTTGACAGGCTATGTCCATGTGGACATACCAGGCTGAAATCAGGATCATGTGTACCAACTCATCTGACACAATTGGTGACATCACTTAACACACATTCGATGGTCATGCATTAGCTCTGCATCATTTGATGTCACATAGATTTGCCAATCAGGACTGCGGCAACAAGATCTGTGTGTACACATTAGCCATGACAATTACACAACCCTCATGACCCCAGGGTGCCATTACAATGTGTAATCCATTGTAATAGTTTGCGTAGTTGATGCATGCGTGTTCATCTCTAATATGGAGTGAGATTGGGGGTTACAACACATGCATGACTGGCAGTTGTGGGTCAATGATGTATCCCCCTCGCAGTGGATGACTATCACCAATTGTATAGTAATGGTGGAGTGAGTAAGTGCCTAAGTCACCATTCATACCCTAAACATGTTTCCATGTGTGCGGCATGATGCAGCATGATTGCAAGTGTGAGTAGGGCAGTCCCAGGCCTGTTATTGTGCATGTAGTGTGAGACTACAACAGGTAGTTATTCACACCTGCACACATACACCCTTGCCTGTCTTGGCACTGACTTGATGTACTGCACACAGTTCCTGGGGGACACACATGGCTGCACATGTGCATTGTAATTCTGATGCAGCTGTCTGTCACAGGATGGGAGAGGGTTGTGCTGTGCACGTAGGGGTTATGCCTCCCGAATGAAGTCAATTGTACATGTCACCCACAGCCCGGTTGTCCAATGGTGCCATGTTTGTAGCGTATCCTTAGCTTTCAGTTGAGTCAGTGCATGTACCATGCCATGCACTGTCATGTCAGTCTCAACAGCATGTAGTTATTTAATCCTGCGTAGACATTGTGTTTAACGGGTCAGTCCTTGACTTAACATGTTGTTTTTCACTTGTGATACAGATCTCATGTTGTACGGTTACAGATAGATTTTTTTTTTTCTCAGACAACATGACACCTGAGGAACAGCACCGGTTCCAAGTCGCCAAGGACCGGTACCTCCATGTGCGGACGGTACACAAGGGCTACAGATTGATGGCAAGGAGGTACCGGGCCGAGCGGAGGGCAGGGACCTGGCAGTCGCTACCAGAATGCATCACCACTGGTAGCGGCTCTACACCATCCACCTCAGGTGTCGTTGTGGGATCCCAAGCTGTCAATCCCCCTGCTGCCACACCCGCACCGGTGCCAGGCCAGCATGCGCCGCCACCTACACCAGCCCCGGCACCAGCACCACTACCAGCCCCGCACCAGCACCAGCACCGGCTCCAGCACCAGCACCAACACTGGCTCCCATGGATCCTCGACTTGCACAAATCATGCGGATTGTCCGGGGCCACACTGCCCTCCTCCAGGACATCCGCCGGGAGTTCCTGTATATGAACCGGCAGGTCCACGAGATCAGGGCCCACCTCGGACTGCCCTGAACACTGCCCCTGTTCTCACCCCCCACCTCTTCTCCTTTCCCACACTGTCCCCCTTTTATTATTATGTTGTGTGATTTCCTAGTTGTGTGTGTTGTTTAGCATAGTTTTAGTGTAGGCTTAGTTAGGGTTAGTTTTAGACTGTTTTTACTTATTGAATGTTATAGGATTTGGGGATAGGTTTCATTTATCTTTGGGTGGGGGTTGATGTATTTATTCATTTTCTGTGTTTGTAAATAGTTAGTTAAGATAGTTTTAGTTAGAATTAATAATTGTAGTTAGTTTTGGGCTAGAGTTAGGGACTGTGGTCCTGCTTCACAGAACTAATTTAAGACAAAATCCTAAACTTACTACCATTTTCGTATTCACAGAAGGCACTTACTCATTTTGGTATTCACAGAAGACACTTAGGGCCAGATTCACAGAACTAACTTAAGACAAAATCCTAAACTTACTACCATTTTGGTATTCACAGAAGGCACTTACTCATTTTGGTATTCACAGAAGACACTTACTCACTTCGGTATTCACAGAAGTTAGGAGTCCTGACTTTAGGACTCCTAAATGCCTTCTGTGAATACCAAAATGAGTAAGTGCCTTCTGTGAATACCAAAATGGTAGTAAGTTTAGGATTTTGTCTTAAGTTAGTTCTGTGAATCGGGCTCTTACTCATTTCGGTATTCACAGAAGTTAGGAGTCCTAACTTTAGGACTCCTAAATGCCTTCTGTGAATACCGAAAGTCTTAAAATTAGGAATTTTCTCAGTTTAGGAGTCCTAAAGTTAGGACTCCTAACTTTACTACTACTAAACTGAGAACAATCCTAATTTTAAGATTTTCTGTATTCACAGAAGGCATTTTGGAGTCCTAAATTTAGGACTCCTAACTTCTGTGAATACCGAAATAAGTAAGTGCCTTCTGTGAATACCAAAATGGTAGTAAGCTTAGGATTTTGTCTTAAATTAGTTCTGTGAATCAGGCCCATAGATTAGTGTAGTTTTTTTTTATATATATATTATTCTATAATAAATCTTGTTAATTATAGATTTCTGCCAGCACTTATATCATGGCTGATGCGGGGGAGTGGGTCTTGCCCCATCGTGTGCAACTCATACCATCATTGGAGTAATCATTGTATGTGTAACTATGGTCGTGACCTCTCACTCAGCAGGATGGATTGAGCCCAGATACCTTAGATGTGAGTACAATGACCTTGCATGTCTTTTAGATTAGCAATTATGGTTTACGGCCTACTCTGGTGACAGTTCATTGTGACCTCCAACATCTCACATGTTCCTGGGCATGGCCAATCGATCTCCATTCCATGCATGCTGTTGGTCATTTGTGGGTCCATTGTTGATGTCACATGGCACAACAGTGTTAGTGAGTCACATGAGTTATGGGAGACTGAGGAATGAGTTTGGAATAGAGGTCACTCACAGGTGTCTTGGAGTAGTAGAACTGCCCGGAAAAAAGACTTAACTTCGAGTTTCTTGCTTTTGTGACACACTTAATCATTACAGTTATGCCTTGGGACCTGATGATGTTGGTTTGCAGATACACAGTTGTGCTGCACACAAGTGGTGACATGCTGCATTGCTCCCTGTACCAACAGTGCCATAGCCACTCATCCCAGCTGTTACTTTCGCATTGTCTCATAGTGATGACACCCTTGTAATCTTGCCACTGATCCAGACTATATGCTAAGTGCAGTTCAACTGACATCCGTGGGCACATTGGCCAATATGTGTGCACTTCATGGCAGTGCTCAGAAGTAGCTTTTGCATAGGTTTTGCACAGGTAGGAGCTGACTGACGCAATGCACTTTGGAATCAGTAAGTATTGTGGACTCAACTTCAGTGTGGCTTAGTTTGTAGTTCCATATATGTATGTTAGACCTGCGCCCTTGGGTCTCCTCAGCAATGTGAATCTGTTGTGAACACCTAGAGATGTGACATGCAATGTGCTACATCACAACAATCTTTGGCCAACATGTCCCGTGTTTGGCGATATGCCAGGAGAGTATGCTTTGCTATCATTCTTTGCGACAGTACTTGTGTCCTGCAACATACTTGTACATGTTGTCACAGATGCATATTGTTAGAAAGTGGCTAGGTATATAATGTTCCCAAATAGGTACGGTGTGCACAGAGTCCACAGTCACCAGAGTTTGTGCAGAGGTTAAAGTTATATATGACCTTACTCTATGAAGTGTTACCTTGGTCAGGCAGTAAGGCAGTATCAGAGGACAGTGTAAATCCTTTGTTGTACACACTCAGTCAGCAGGTGGTCTCACACACTCAATAACTGAACTGTAGGCCACTGTTTTTGTTAGAATATAGGTTTGTTTTATTTTGTAACCAACAATAGGCATCAACAGACACTTACTCAGATTGCGAGGCTTTAGTTACATACTTTGGCAATGTGCCATTGACTTTGGTAGGTAATGGTTACAAGTTGTTGCAATCGGCAACACAATTTCAAACACAATAATACATTGAGCTCAATGTGAGTTTGAAGTGATTTGCTAATGATTACTTCCAGGATAACTTTTGTAAGTCATGGCCTGGATCCTATATTCAGTCCTGTGCAAGGTCTTGGAAACATGTGAGTATATCCGTTGTAGTTGCTGTTGTGACTTCCAGGCAATATTTTGCTATTTCTAAACTTGACACAAAGACATTTTTTTACAGAGAAACTGGCAATGATTTCCTACGGAAGAAAATGGTGTTATTGGTAAGTACGGTTGTGAGTGGTTTTCAGGGTCAGTGCTGGGCACCAAGATCCAGCATTGGGATCTCTCATAATAGCAGTTGAGTTTTTCCATTTTTGTTAGTTGCTTGATTTTAAGCAAATATTGTAACTTTTAGAATCTCCACACTTAGAAGAAATTTCATATGAAACCAATCAATGTTACCCTATGGAATACAATTGGGTTATCGGCTTTTTGGTAAGTACTCGACTGTCAGAGTTAAGGTTCTGGCCACAGACTCAGGGTTCCCCCAGGCTCAGGTTTGTACAGTTGTTACACCCTCTGTGGGACTGTGGCGGACGGGGGCAGAGTGAGTTTGGCACGATGTTATCCTATGGGAGGCAGGGGGGCCTTGGTTGCTGGCTGCTGACTAGCAGACCACACGGCTGTGGGAGCTGGGGTCCTGGTCACTTGCTCAGGGCAAATGGGGAAGTAGGCAGGAGTAGAAGTTACACTGCCAGGGCCACTCGGGCAGGTGGGTGCAGGTTACCTTTAACCCTTTGTGCGCTCAATGAATTGCAATGGGAAAGCTTTTGTGCAAACAAAGGCTGCAAGCTCGGGGTCGCAGTTTCTTCATGTGCCCCCACCACTTTGGGAGTTAAATTGGGTAGTTGGAGGGTGGGTATGTACCCAGGAGTCGGGCACAGGGGGCCACAGTGCCCCGGGTGCTGGGGTGACTTTTGGTCTTGGTAAATCTTACCCACTGTTGATTGTGGTCGGGGGGGGGGTCCCTGATTCTGAGGCTGCAGGCGTCGTCATGAGCGTCGAGGTGAGAGCTTGTTGGCCAGATTTGGGGTCACAGTCGCCGGTGGGGATGTCATCGGGGTCTTTGTCCACTCCGACACAGGCCAGGCTTGTCCAGTGCAGAGTGTGCAGGCTTTGTGGTTCCGGGATGATGCCAGGGGTTAGAAACTGCTTTGAGCAGAGCTACTGCTCATGGGCCTCCCAGATGATCAGAGTCCCAAGGTAGCCAGGTCCGCAGGGGTTTGTGAGGTTGCTGGCCACAAGTGGGTCTGGGCTGTGGCAGAAACAGGTTCAACGGTCGACAGGCCGGTAGGGATGGGGCCAAAGCAGTTGGTGTGTTCCTCTTCTTAGCAGCTGCATGGTAGTTTATTTCTTCTTGCTCTTCCTTGCTTTTTCAAAATCTGGTAAAGGAAGGTTCAGGGTGCCTCTAAATACTAGGTTTAGTTGCGTTACAGGTAGGTACAGGGTAGGGACCAATGGGTCCATGCCTTGGGGTGGATACACACACTATCCTGCCACTCACCTGTGGGAGTGGGCCAGTAGCCTAGTCCTGATTGTGCAGGGCTTCACATCTTCAAGATGGAGAGCGCCCGGAGATGGGCTTCACCTCACGTCCCCCACCTGAGGGTTGGTGTGGGCAGGCTGGAACATACCCTGTCCTTATTTTGTGTTTCCGGCCAGTCTTCCCGCCAGAGTGGGTGTCAGAACAGGGTGTTGGGGGCAGGTTCCTGGGTACAGTAAGTGGCCTGGAGCCGCTCACAGAGTCTGCATGCCTTTGAAGCTTCCCCCTGGCCATCCTGGGGGAGGAGACCTAGCACCTCGCCCAGCATGTGCATTGTTGCAGGCCCAGGAGACTGGGGGCTCTACACCCTGGGGTCCAGCAACATGTCTGATGTGTGGCAGCATAAACAGCCTCCCAACCAGACGTGGATTGTAGGTTAGTTGTCCAGGGTTTGCCAATTTTGAATGTTAGTGTTACGGGAAGGAACATAGGCCCTGGGCACCTGATTAGCAGGAGTCCAGGGCACACTCACTCAAAGTCCATTCAGCAGTTCCTTAAAAAGTGGGGGAATACCATGCATGAAAGATGGTACTTTCTCACACATATGTCATACATGTCGTGGGCTCAGAGTTGGGATATTGCTAGATTGTGCTATCTGATCAATGTTGTCAGTGCAATTTGGCCCGTGTAATCTCGTGGGGCCCCCTGTGCCCCTTCTTCACTATCTGACTCCGGTTGTCTCATCTGTGCCGTCATTGCAAGTGTTATTTAGTTTGCAACACTGTGCCCCCTTCTGATGGGTTTAGTTGTATTGCTCATTTACATTTCTTACCCTGTATTCGGACACGTGTTTTTCAAACCGCCTCCACTCTCCCTTCCCACCACAGTATCCCCTGGTGAGCCGCACAGCAACACGCACATTCGTACCACCCACATGCCAGGCTGATCCGCCCACCTCCCCTTCCACTTGCACACATCCACGCCGGGTCCGCGCAAAGTGCTGGAACATCCTGGGTCCGCGAACGCAACTACACACGTTGCCACTGCGATGCTAGCACACTCAACGCCCTCAACATAGGACGATCACACACCTCCTTCCTGCCCGCAACAAAACGCACACAAGGACACCTCTCCAGCTGGAACTGCATTGTCACCAGCATCGAATCTGCAAATCCACCCACTGTGTTGGAAGCCAACTACCTCAGATGCATTGTCCCCAACACCATCCCACTTTTGCAAGACCTGTGTAACTCCTTTGTTACTTTCGGCCATCGCAAGGGTGCAGCCATCCGCGACAGCTACAACGCCATGACTGCCACGAACAGCACTGAGACCTCCATCCCCACGGATCCCATATGCACCAACCCCCTGCTCTCCTGGACCAACGTAAACAACACAAACACAATGCACATCTGGTACAACATCCACTCCGGATCAACGTCAGGCACATGCCCACACCACATCTGCTCCAAAGCCAGCCCCACCATTGCACCCCATTTCCAGAGGAGCATCAATATCTCCCTCGTAAATACAACATTGACGTAGAGCTGGAAGCACGCCGATATCAACCTCTTACTCCACAAACAAAAGACTGACCCCAAGGACCGCCTGAACTTACGTCCCATCTCCCGGCTACCATTCCTGTGAGGTGTCATTGCGAAGACCATCAACAGACAACTGACCCACTAACTCTATGGGAACAGCATCCAGGATCCGTCCCATTTGCGCTTCAGCGGCAACTCCTGCAGCAAACTGGACACATCTCCGCCACCAATGACATAATGCCACGGATGGACAGCAGTGAAAGAGCAGCACTCATTGACCAGTACCTGTGATTTGCCTTCAACACTGTCTTGCACTGCATACTATGCACACGCATACACAACAACGAGATCCGAGATAAGGCTCGTGACTGGACAAACTCCTTCCTCTATAGCAAAACCCAGTCCGCACTCCTCCACCCTTCCTGCTCAGAGTCCACAGTAATCTTCTGCGGATTACCCCAGGGCTCATCCCTCACACAACATTGTTCTACATGTCCATGTCACCACTCGCACACGTTACCCGACTGCACAACCTCAACATCATCTCCTACGAGAATGACAGCCAGCTGATCTTCTCCCTCACCATGGCCACCCTCAGTTACACAACCATACACCATGTAGGACTGTAAGACGTTGCTGAGTGGACGAATACCTGCCAACAGGAGATGAATATCAGACAAGACAGAAATGCTCATCCTCGAATCCACCCCCTACGCATGAGACACCTCCTGGTGTGCGGCCACCCTGGGAACAGATCCAGCGCCAACCAACCACGCATGCAACATGGGGTTCAACATCAACTCTACTCTCTCCATGCCAAAGCAGGTAAACGCCATCTCGTCCTCCTGCTTTATCACCTTCTAGAAGCTTGTCAAGTTCAACAGGTGGCTTACCACCAAAACATGGGGAACAGTCCCACAGGCACTCAGCAGCAGCAAGTAGGAGCCTCGGCCAAACTCTAATAACAACTTAAACGCATTAAAAACGCCTCTGCACACCTGGTCCTCAACATCCCTCGCCGACAGCACATCACACCCCACCTGTGAGACCTGCACTGGCTCACCGCCAATAAGTGTATCACCTCCACGCGCAATAACCACGCACACAAGCCACTCCAAAACACCAGACATGCATACCTCAACAGACTACTCAGCTTCTGCACCCCAATCCAGCAGGTCCGCTACGCTGACATTGCAATTGCCACAGTCCCCCGCATCTGGACAGCTAACTCCTGCAGAAGATCATTATGCCACCTCAATGCAAAGAACTAGAACACTCTCCCCACCCTCCTGCGGCAGGCACAGCACATGCTGACATTAATGTGACTCCTCAAGAATGGGATTTCCAAGCAGTGGCAGACAAACCCCCCCCCCCCCTCTCCTTGAGACACTCACGGGTTAGTGGTGCACTTTAAAGATGTTGTCCTGGAAAATTGTCTGGACTGCTTTTGCACATACACAGCCATCTCACTGCCTATCCGTGTCAGGTGACACATGTACATTGATTGAATAAGCCTTGCTGGACCTTCTTGTGAATTCACAGCCCCTTACTTATTGCCTAAGTTAAATACTTGATTGTTCATGGAAACACGCACCTGTGTGATTAAAGTGCATTTATTTACAAACAAAAGAGGTTTTGCATTGACCAGAACTTGACCATAGGACATGGGATTGGCAGTCCATTGCGAGCGACAGAGCCAGGGGAGGAGGCGGATTTTGCAGAGCCATTGTCAATGAACAAGAGGAGATTTGCTGTAGGTCAATGTGTGGTTCCAAGCTGTGTGTCGTTGGACGTCGGCAGACTGTGGGAGAGGAAGGGCAGTGAAATGATGTTATGTACAAACCGACAGGCCTTTGTACATCACTGCTAGCTGAACTTGCACATCACCATGGTGGCAGTTTCATCCTCAGATTCGTCCGATGATGTGTCGTGTGTCTCACATGTGGGTGGTGGTATGGTGGGATCAGCACTGTGAGGCACAAACACATCAGGGTGCGGAGCTGAGGATGTGGATGCGCAAGCAGCAGATGTCGCAAGACCGTGGGGAGGTAAAGATGTCATGTCTGTTCTATATGACGCTGGTGTTGAGCCGTGGCAGCCAGCTGTTGGAGCTCCCTCCTCTCCCTGGACTCCATTACCCCTGCCAGTCGGGATAATGCAGCAGAGACACTGCTGGAGCTATCCTGCCGGGATAGTGTGTCCGCTCTCCGGATCAGGACCCCAGCAATGTCATCCAGGGAGTGTTGGATGTTATTGAGGGATGTGTGGATGTCTGGAATCCTCGCCATGTTGTTCTCGAGGTGATTCAGACACCCACTGAGCTCCTCAAACTTGCTGCCAGGCTCTCCAAGCCCACCCGCACAAAGTCCCGTGTCTCCCGTTGGACCTCCAGCACCATGGTGTGAAAGGCCGCATATGTGTTGGCTGGGTCCTGGGAGGCAGCTGTGGTGGGAGGTGCTTGCTGCTGGGTGGTTTGTGCAGGGGGTGGGCTGGGCACAATGCTGGTGGGTAGCCCTGCTACTGGAGTTGGTGTGGCGAAGGAATCGAGGAGACGCTGAAACTCGTCCACATTGATGGTTGGTGTTTGGGACGATTCATCGTGGTGGAGTGGGTCGTCCAGCTGTCCAGGAGGTATTGTCGCTCCCTCTGAAATGTTCATGGGAGATACAGTTTAACAGTGGTATCCATTTATGGGCATGCATTATTTGACTTAACAATCAGACTGAGGGAGACTGCACATTATAGATATTTTGTACAATATGCATGCTAGTTTCTGGATGGTGATTATTTCAGAGACATCACGGATGTGTGGGTGTACTTGTACATTGTAATATCACAAGCTGCCTTGGTGGGAAATGTGTCTTGACAGTGTCTACACACAAATGCTACCTGTTGTGTCCTGGTTTGTGTTATGTGACTGATGCAGTCCGCAACACCTATTAGGCAATGTTGATGTACTCCAATTAGTATGTGTGCACACTGCATTGTGTGATGGTGGCACCTGTTGCCTTTGTTTAGCTGCCCCTTGTCCCTTTCATGAAATGGGCCTTTGACTTCTGTGTATGGACAATGCAGACATGTGGAAATCTGTGTGGATTGTGTATCCTTGTCAGAGTTGTGACACTTGTGCATAGTAGGTCATCAAGTGTCTTGTTCACATCAGGGGTTGTGTGTACATAAGTTTGTGCCAGGGTGTGACATGCTCCCTTGAGGATGAGTTCTACACTCCGCAACATCAGTGAGGTGTCCTGCACCATGTGAATCTCTTTGTCCTGCAGGCATGCTATCCATCATGCCCTATCACATGCCTTATCAATGTGGCTCAAGGAGTTGCAGCTTTTCAGGGGCTTGCACATGTGCATGTGTTTCGTGTGCTATTAGTGATGTGTGATGAGTGATGAGTGCCCACTTTTGGCACATTGGCAATGAGAACCTGCTTGGGGGCATGTTATCATGGACGTCCAGGGTGTTATCGGCGCTTTAGCAGCAGGAGACTTCCGCTACAAGCGGCAAAGATGTTCTTGGAAATATGCCGCCTCGATTTCCAGGAGAAGCACATGTTCTGGTGTGAACATGGGCTTTGATTTGAATTCTCTGCTGCATGTTATCAGGCACATTATACTGCTTTGGTGGCAGTTTCATGCCGCTGAAGTGGCGATAATTTTAAGAACTTCCTTGATTATATACGCCGTGTTTTTTCTACAAAGCTGCACTGTGTAGGACACATGTGCCTCTAAGTCACTTTGGCTCCTTGCGATTTGTGTTGTGTGCATTGCGTCTGTCATGTTTAATCTTGCTTCCTGCACTTCTTTTGGATTACCCTTTCAGAGTATGGTGCAGCATGTATGGCAAATGTTGTTGCTGTCTGAGCAGACTGTGTCCACACCCATTACCCACAGATTTGGTCCCACATGTGGAGTGTGTGTGGCAGTGGTGGGCCGTTTAGTGCATCATACCAGGCGCAAACCTTCTAGACTCTGCATGAGCGCTTTGATTTTAGAAGGGGGGACTACATACTCCATGCAGCGATCACAGCGGATATTCGTGCGCATTGTAAGGGGGACCAAGCGTGACCTGAGCTTTCTTTAGGGTGCCAATACATATTGACAGCAGCTGTAAAGTTTAAGGCAGTCACATGCCTGTACATGCGCATGGGTCTCATGAAGCTGCCCCCTTTGGACATACTTAATTTAAATGGGAGGTAGATGTAGGGAGAGAGATACCGGAAAGGGCTTATGCAGAGATTGTAGAGTAAGTATGGAGGTGCAGCAGGCACACCCGCTTCCAAAGGCTTATTTAAAATGTTTTACATTGCCTTACCTCACACCGGCAGGAAGTCAATGCATGTTTCTACACTGACTCATAGGCATGCACAAGGGTTCAGGCAGAGGGGGCAAACTTCCCTCACATGATTTGGGGGTGACCACTTTGGGCTACTTATTGGACCGTAGTGATGACACTATTGAAGGTGTTGACGGACAGGGAGGTTGATCTGTCGTAGGGGGCTTGTATCCTACATTGCTTCCCACACACGGCTCAAAGTGGGCTTGCCGCAAGTTTATGGATAGGGAATTATTATTGGCCATGAGGGTATATTACGATGCACTGGAAGGCAAGTGGGGCCACGAGTTTAGATCAATGGGAGTGCCAGTTCACCAAATGGGCAGAGTGTGATGGGATAGTTAGGCTACTACTGGTCAAGGGTACAGTGAGCAAGGGATCACTTGATGCGGCTAGGGCATGGGACCATTTCTTTGGACCATTGGTGGACAAAGACAGCGAGAGCGATGTCAACACTGAGCCAGGTGAGCTGGTACCAGGCTGGGGCCTTTATAGCCCGTAGATGTGACCATTCGACACCATTGTAGACATGCATGATGGGTGAATCTAAAGCGGAAGTCAGTATATTGTGTTTTTAGTGTTTAGCTTCTGGATACCACAGATTACGCACTGCTAAGGCTATCAAGGAGTACAGGGCAACATGGGTAGTGACATGCCTTGAGGGATTGTGAAATAGACTTTCGTATGAATTTGTGCTGGTGATGTTGGTTTATATGGCCTGTGTTGTAAATTGGTTGCTATACCCCTTTTTACATGGTTCTTAATATTGAAGGTAGTAGGGGAGACATGTCATAGTAACAAGCCAAGGATCCTATGCTCAGAAAATTGAACACCATAGTGAGGGGAGATGGACTAGGGGCCATATTATCAGGGTCAGCGTTAAAATGATCGCGGCTTTAGTGGCAGGTAACTGCCACTAAAGCGTCTGTGTTGGGCTTGATGATAGGCCCTGGTGAATTCCCATAGAAGTCCATGTTCTAGTGTGAACATGGGCTTCTATGGGAATTCACAGGGGCATAGTTTCCTGCCTCTAAGGCAGCGATAATTTCAACACTGATCTTGGTAATATGTCCCTAGGTTGGCGCAATTGTTAGATTTGAAGATCTAGCTTTCGCAGACATGAAGAGTTTTTAAATTTGCAAGAGAAAATAGTACATGCCATGCGTTGACGTGGGGCGGGAGAGGGTGGTGGGTATTATGGACAGGGATATGTGTGAATGCAGGTGAGTTGCCTTTGGATGACTGAATGGACTTCATGGTGCACCCTGCATCACATTTTGCAATGGAGGGCACACGACTTAAGCGGCGATCATGGTCTTGATTATATGCCCTGGGGAATTCCAATAGAAGTCCATGTTCTGGTGTGACCATGGGCTTCTATTGGAATTCTCCAGGGCATATTTTCAGGGCCATTATCGCCACTTTAGTGGCAGTTTTCTGCTGCTCAAGTGGCTATTATTTTAATGCCGTCCTTGGTAATATGCCCCATAATCCATATTTTTGGTGTGACATTGCATGTGTTGTCGGTATGCGGAGTGACTCATTACTTTCTCATCTTGCTGTACGCAGTGCTGCATAGCATGTACAGGCAAGGGGGCACTTTGGTAGTACAGGCATGAGGTTGTCACAATGTCCCCCTTGCCTCATCACCACACTTATCCAACTCTTCTTCAGAAGTCGGCAACTCCCATGTGCCAAAATGAGTATGCAGTGTGAATGTGACTGGTCACCTGCACGAGTAAGCATGCCAGCGACAGGCTCAGCACACCTGCAACATTGCACATGTGTCTGGCTCGTGTGCAAGGTTGTGTGTGGCCCTCCAAGGCACACTTGTTGGCCACGCACATCCTTGCAGACAAGTCAGCCACATGTGCTATTTTGCAGGTGTGCTGGTCTTGCTGTTGGCATGCGATAAAAAAAAGACTTTGCCGGCGATCAAATTTTTAGCGCTAACAGGGCTTAGCGTTAATTATCGCTATTTGTTGTTGATATGCCTCTCTGTTTGTGCCTTTCACATGAGAACTGTCTGCTTTCTGCGTTCTCTGCTATTCCTGGAGTTTGGACGTGCGGAGCTTCTATACCGGTCCGGCCATCATGCCGCCCCTTTGATCCGATATCCAGCCACTCAAGTACAGGGCTGGTTACACGTTTTCCAATTCCTTCGTAGCATCACCGTCGGGGCAAATCGCCTTTTACCTAAATTGATTCTCTGCCAAGAATCCCCTCTTGGACTAAGGAATTTAGCCAACTACCTCGTCAGGGGCCCTTTTATTTGAATCACCAGTTTTAACCTGCGAGCTGCCGGCCTTCTCATCCCACCAACTGCTGACGGCTGTAGCCCCAGCCGCCCTCCACGCTTTCTACATCTTCATATTGGCGCCTACCGCAGACCAGATACCAGAAGTACCCATTTAAACGATAGCAACTAATAAATAGCTTAGCGTGTGTACTTTTTGACCGGCATCTCTCTCCAACCTACCAAGCGCTCGTCTGTTGTTAAGGCCCAGCGTTTGCACACCTCATACAGTATTTCCTTTTTACTTGATAAGCGCTCGTCTTCTCGCCAAGGCACATCCCACTGCATTTGTCTAGTTGATTCTTGCGCCCTGAGGAAGGTGATGTTCACATTGGGGTTCAACACCGAAACGCGCGCTGGCGCGCAATTCCACTTTTGGAATATTTTGAGACAGAAAAAATGCCCCCATTTGTTCTTCAAGAATGTTCAACAATTTATGAATATTTATCTATATTTATTTCTTTATTGTGTCATTGATTGTCACTGATCTGTCTAGTTTGATTTGTTTTTTACATCTTGAGGCACATCTATATTTCTTTGTTAGTCCTCATGTGTAACCTTGGATTCCTTTGAGTGGTCGACATCTATGTACATTGTGATTGGATTTGAGTGAATGTCTGATACTGTAAGGCGTGTGAGAATGCGAATGGTGAAGGTATGTCTGAGGTTTGAGTGAATGTGCTGTGGGATGTGTTTGGATATCTATACTGAAATTATGTTTATGTATTATACTATTTAATTTAAATAAAAGCCTTTTTTTGATATCTTTTTCCTCCTGTTCTGGTTTCACCACTATGCACTGGTTATGTTTTTATAATATGTGACTTTTTGCACCTATAGAGTAAAACAGCTAGAGAACCCCTTCTTTCGAGTAAATTGTGTACCTCCCCTGTCGGTCTCTACCTTCATTTTAATCAGGGGCCCCCTCTGTTTGAGTGGTTATTCCTGGAGTTTGGTCTGAACACTATGTCCAAGGTCGATGATCATGCCCCTTGTTATTCTGTTCTGGCCAGTCCCTAGCACCTAGGCAAAACATGCTGAACAGCTGCACTGCTGGAAACTCGTGCTTTGATATTATGGGGATTCATGTTGTTCACACACACTTGGAGGGAAACCTTTCCTTGGAGAAGAGCTATGCTGTTCCTATAGGGCTCTAAGGTATGGGGTCTGCTGACAAAGCCCAGAGATCTTCCTTTATACAAGAAGCACTCAACTTACCAAGCGGAGGGTTAGTTAGGCCTTATTGTCCTTTTTCCACTGTCTGTATACGATAACATCCCCCTTAATATTCTATGGAATTGTAACAATGCTAACTGTGTTAAGTTTATGCATTTTGCTGCTGGTAGTGGCTCGTATACTGCATTATAGAGCACAATAGTTAAAACAAACATTTTGAACTATACAGTGACTCTGACAATCCTTATTGCGGACAATTACAAGTGAGTGAGCGAAAGGGTATGTCTTGCTACAACGATTCCTGAGAGAGTCGGGAGTGTTGTGTTCTGGGTTTTCTAATCATTTGTAGCTTTATGATTATGTAGGAGAACGAATGAGACACTATAGCTAGTCGATTTTGGGTTTTTGGGTACTAAGGTGGTAGAAAGGTACAACCCCTATAAACTGAGGTCCTGTTTTCCTGCACATAGTTCTGTGTATGTGCAGAATCCCCGCAACAGCCCTTGTGGTGATGGTCACATGCACTGTCCTAATAGGAGAGCTCTGAAGTGGCCCTTGTGGTAATAGTTACATGCAGTGTCCTGATAGGAGAGCCCAGAAGAAAAGACTCGGGGTTCTGCAGACAGTCAGTCCACATGGAGGGTAGGAGTCAACGTCCACTCTATGGCACCTGAGAGAGAATGTGGTGCTGTGTTGTTTATTGTTTGTTGAAGCATGAAATACCATCATAAAGGAGCTTCAAGACGCTTAACAAACGAAACAAACAAATAAACAACATTGAATCTACAAAAATCCTAAAAGAATATTCTGACAGGGAAAAAATAACAATGCATCTCATCCAGGGCCTGAAGAAATGCATCCTCATGCCCATCCAGTTGCAGCATTCTTGTCTCCCATTGCCAGCCCCCCATTACTCACAACCACCTGCTACATTTACAAACCATCACCAACAGCCCCCCTGCTGATGTTGTGGACAAGCTCCTCCTCTCTGCTGGTTTTCACTACACCTGCAGCTAGGACCCCATCAGGCTGCAGACTAAGAAGTAAGGCAGCAGGACTTTTACATCTGCACACCCAGGATCTGGAAAAAACATCCCTGTGTCCATCAGGGCCACCACTGCAGCATCTTTACACACAGGATCTGAGATAACATCCCTGTATCCATCAGGACCGCCCCAGCATCTGTGCACCCATGATCTGGAACAACATACCCATGTCCATCCTGACCACCTCAGTGTCAGTGCACCCAGGATCTGGGAGAACATCCCTGTATCCATCAGAACCACAGCAGCATTTGTGCACACAGGATCTGGAACAACATTTTGATAACCATCAGAAGCGCCTCAGCATCTGTACACCCAGGATGCAAAACAAAATCCCTATATCAGGACTATGCAGAATCTGTGCACCCAGGATCTGGAATAACATCCTGTATCCATCAGGACCAATGCATCATCTGTGCACCCAGGATCTGGAACAACATCCCTGTGTTCATCAGGACCACCCTAGCATCTGTGCACCCAGGATCTGGAACAACATCCCCGTATCCATCAGGACCGCCCTAGCATCTGTGCACCCAGGATCTAGAACAACAGCCCTGTATCCATCAGGACCGCCCTAGCATCTGTGCACCCAGGATCTAGAACAACATCCCTGTGTTCATCAGGACCACCCTAGCATCTGTGCACCCAGGATGCAAAACAAAATCCCTATATCCATCAGGACTATGCAGAATCTGTGCACCCAGGATCTGGAATAACATCCTGTATCCATCAGGACCAATGCATCATCTGTGCACCCAGGATCTGGAACAACATCCCTGTGTTCATCAGGACCGCCCTAGCATCTGTGCACCCAGGATCTAGAACAACAGCCCTGTATCCATCAGGACCGCCCTAGCATCTGTGCACCCAGGATCTAGAACAACATCCCTGTGTTCATCAGGACCACCCTAGCATCTGTGCACCCAGGATCTGGAACAACATCCCCGTATCCATCAGGACCACACACCCAGGATCTAGAACAACACCCCTGTATCCATCAGGACAGCCCAGCATCTGTGCACCCAGGATCTGGAACAACATCCCCGTATCCATCAGGACTGCTGCCGCATCCGTGCACCCAGGATCTAGAACAACATCCCTATATCCTTCAGGACTACACAGCATCTGTGCTGCCAGGATCTGAAACAACATCCTTGTATCCATCAGGGGCACAGCAGCACTGTGCACCCAGGATCTGGAACAACATCACTGTATCCATCAGGACCACAGCAGCATTTGTTCACCCAGGATCTGGAATAACATCCCTTTCTCCATCAGGATCTCCGCAGCATCTGTGCGCCCAGGATCTGAAACTACATCACTGTATCCATCAGGAACCTCCAGCATCTGTGTACCCAGGATCTGGAACAACATCCCCATGTCCATCCTGACCACTGCAGTGTCTGTTCACCCAAGATCTGGAACAACATCCCTGTGTCCATCTGAACCACCCAAGCCACTGTGCACCCAGGATATAGAACAAAATCCCCATATCCATCACGACTGCCACTGCATATGTGCACCCTGGATATGGAACAACATTCTGTATCCATCAGGACCACCGCAGCGTCTGTGTTCTGAGGATATGGAACCACATCCCCATATGCATAAGGACCACCCCAGCATCTACACACCCAAAATATGGAACACAATCCCTGAATTAATCAGGACCACCACAGCATCAGTGCACCCATGATCTGTAACAACATCCCTGTGTCCATCATGACCACCCCAGCATCTGTGCACCCAGGATCTAGAACAATATCCCTGTGTCTATCAGGAACAGCGCTGCAGCATCTGTAAACCCAGGATCAGGAAGCACATCTCCATATCCATCAGGACCACCCCAGGATCTATGCAACCAGGATCTGGACCAACATCCCTGTATCCACCAGGACCATCCTAGCATCTGGTCACCCAGGATATAGAACAACATCCTTGAATCCATCAGGACCACCACAGCATCAGTGCAACCAGGATCTGGAGCAACATCCTCATTTCCATCAGGACCACCACAGCATCTCTACACCCAGTATGTGGAATTACATCCTGTATCCATAAGGACAGCCCTAGCATCTGTGCACCCATGATCTGGAGCAACATCCCGTATCTATCAGGAGCACTCGAGCTTCTGTGCACCCAGGATCTGGGAACAACATCCCTGTGTCCATCAGGACCGCCCCAGCATCTGTGCACCCAGGACGTGGAATAACATCCCTGTTTCCATCAGGCCCTCTGCAGCATCTGTGCACCCAGGATCTGGAATAACATCCCTGTGTCAATCAGTACCACTACAGTGCTGCTCCAGGTTAGAAAGAGTTAAAACCTCTTCACAGAGCACTGACTGTTCACAGAATCCTCTCCTATCACTTGTTGACTTTATGCTTCTGTTTGTCCTGTACAGCACTTTGCTGCAATCTGGCTAACTTCACACTTTAGACATTTAAACCTACATTGATAAATACTTAAAATGTAATAGTCGAATTAATAAAATATATGCATTCATTTAAGTGCATAGCCCACGGAGCACCCTTGTGCTTTAAAGGCACGACCGTGGGGATGGGCAGCCAGCTCCACCAAACCAGAGGCACACACAGACTCCTGCAGCTCCTGCGGCACTCATGAGCCCAACCCTCTAGAGTCTAGAAGGTCAATATTCAGTCGAAAAGCCAATTAATATCTGTGAGATATGGGAGACCAAGGGCCCCTCTGCATTCCCCATCACATGGCATTACACCAATGCCCCAAAACATTTCTAGGGTGTATTTAACAGTTAGAGCCATTTTATTTACACTGAAGAAATTAGGGTACAGCGACCACCGATCTTACGCTGGTCAGTTGGGGGAAACAAGTTAAAGTCTGCTGGTGTCACTGAACTCTATTGACGAAGTTCTAATGGTAGGACATTTTAATATTAAAATTAACATTAGAAGGGAGTGGGGAGTAGGGACACAATCAAAACAAAAACCACAAATGTTACACATTTTGTTCTGTTGTTCTCTTGTATTATTCACATAGTAAAAAAGTTATTTCACAATCTAGAGCAATATATCCTAAATAACATTATTTAAATTCAATAACTTCATTTAGCTTGAAATCATCACATGACAAGTGTCAATGAAGAGTTTGACATAGACGCTGAAGATGCCAATATGTGTTTCGCTGCTGAACTGCTGCTTCTTCAGAGCTCTAGAAAACATAAAGATGCATTTTTACTAACTCCTCAAGACAAAGGTATAATACAGCATGAAACAAAACAGCATCTTAATTTGCACATCCTACAAAGTGATACTCAAAAAACATTTCAGAACTTAACACAAAATAAGTCATAAGATAAATGGCCATCAGACAACTCAGGAAGGATAATGATAAATGGAGGGGCAAGAGAAAACAAAGCTGAACAAATAAAGAAAAATGAAGTAAAAAGGGGAAGAAAAAGAGAGAGTAGAAACAGGATAAAAGAAGGTAGGAGTAATGGGTAGAAATAATAATATCTCAAAAAATACCAAAAGTTTACTTTAGTGTTTAATGAAATGATCTAGCATCTCAAAATTAGAGGTGGCACATGTCTTTAAGTTTAAAAATGTATCGATAATCAATTTAGGATGCCAAAAATGACATCTGCATGGGGAATTCCAAGATAAACATAAAATATTCAAATGTAAGCTCTATATCTTCAAGAACATCTCAGATGCAGGAGGAAAACACCAAAGAAAAAGATAATACCGAAATGCCAAATCCTCACCACAATGGCTCATGCTCACCACAAGTTTCCACATTACTCAGAACTTGGATTTACACCCACATACATGCCAGGTACATGTAGGTACACTTAGATAGGGTCCCTATAGTGGGAGTATGCATTATTACTGCCTTATATCTATATGCTTGTATATATTCACAGTTTTAGCAGCATGGTAGGATTCTACCTTTAATTTACTCTGTTGGTGCTTGTAATCTTATATATCTGTTTCTGTCTAATGATTGTTGCAGCAAACATGTTTTATACTAGGATGACTCTGGTTCAATAAATTCTTATTGAAAACGTCCCCATCGTTTATTCTGTCTATCTCTCTGAGACAAAGTGAGCAGTAGTGGCTGAGCAAAAAGTACTGTACTGTTTCCACGATCCCTGAGGGATCAAGGGTTGTCATGTTCAATATTTTTCAGAAACTATTCGCTCCTTGTTAAGGTTAGGGGGCTTATAGTCGCACTGTGAGCTAGCTGGTCTAAAGGCTTAAATATCCTGTAGGGGTGTCTGGAATCAGACTGGACACCAATCCCTTAGTTTATGTTGTCTAAACACGCAGATCCTATATAGATTTGTAGTAACTACACAACATGGCGCTGCCAACGTTCTTTGGTTGCCATTTATTCAAGACTCATGGTATTGAAACAAATACAGAATGAGTACTGGGCAGAGCCTGCCCTGGACTTAGGGATGAAATTGATAGACAATTTTGGCCAGGTATCAACAATTAGGTTAGCTAACATAAAAGGGAAGACAGCAGGGGTGGCTATACACCAGCGACTGAGGGAATGCACTCTGCACAACAGCAGCTAGAATTGCATAAAATTATCGAAGGGACCTATGCTTTGCTGGGTAGAGATAATGTGGGTGCTAGACCTGTGAAACCGCAATTAACGAGGAATCCTGAAAAGGACAACCAAAAGCAAGCTCCTGATTCTTCTAAAACAAACTGGATAATAAACAATAAAAAAAATCAGCAGAATGCATCAGGATCACTGGGTGGGTCTCCTCAGCAAGAGCCCTTTGAAAAACAATATAACCTTAGAAACCCTGACAACATAAAAAAAACCTGACAGGTATCAGGATGCTGATACACATTCCTCTTGTTTCTTTTAGGGCTCATTCAAATACTCAGAGAGGGAAGGACAGTCAGAACAATAGTCAGAAGAGCGAGCCAAGCCAAGAGACGCACATCCCACTTCAGACTTCATTATCAAACAAGAAGATAAACCGAAAAGTAAACCTCAATTTAAAAAGAAGAAGGTGCCGGCCTTAAAATAAGAAATGCCCAGGCTACGGAGAACTCAACTTCTGAATTGGGAATGGGGAATGGGCTCTTTAATGATTCTAGACAGCGCAGCAGAAGTATTAATAGCTTGCCAGACCTGATGGAATGTCTGTTGACAGCAGCGTTGAATGAACATATCACAGTGGAAACACCTGATACAAGGGTAAGTATCCCACATTGTTTATACAACGTTATGCTCCAAATGGAGGGGGACATACCCAGAAATGTGAAAGGTCTCTTTTGGAAGAACCTCACTTTTGGATACAATATCCTATTAGCTGAAATAGATTGGCCGCCTGAGTTCGTCATGGATTGCCCAATTGGGGAAGAGGTAATTTTACCAGCTTCCTCCGAACTCCTTCCAGAGTCACTAAAACACATAGACGCTCAGGATTGGGCGGTAGTGCTAGCTACTGCATTATAGAGCAATCATGTAGGGTAGGGTGCTGAGTCACCTCACCAGGAAATCCCAGTTAAAAGTACTCCGACACCACAGAGGCAGCACCCAATAAAACAAGAAGCAAAAGATCAAATTGAATATCAAAGTGCGACATAGAATTGAACCTCCTCCATGAACAGTCCTTTGAGTCCCGTAATACAACCCGATATTTCATATTGTCTAGTTGTAGACTACAGGCATTCTAACACATGCAAGAAAACATTTGCAGTACAAAGTGCACACAGTGCCACATTAATGAATAACATTGTGCAGAAGAAACACAGAACAACACTAGATATCTCAAATTGATTCTTTTTCCAAAATATAGTGCCTGAAAGCAGATATTTGACAGCATTGTTGGCCCTAGGCTCTCAAACGCCAATTCTGAGGACTGCCCCCAAGGGTATAAGAATAGCCCCGGGTTGTTCTGAGCAAGAATCTCAATTAGCTTGGGGGCAATTACGGGGTAACTTACCGGAGAGAGGTGATTGCCAAGTCCGGCCGGTCGCTCGGTATGCGTCGTGTGTTGATGCAGAGAGCGATGTCACTTCTGCATTGACGCGCTCTTGGGAGTCCGCTGAATGTACTTAAACAGGGGCGCTGCGCGGACGCAGTTGGCTCAAACCTGGTATTAAATACGTGTTGAAGCTTTGTATTTTACGGTAAGCTCTAAACAGGTTTTTTTTAAATATACTACGAGCTGCTACCTTTAGTTTTATCAAATCAAGTGTGATTTTAGGCGTTTTAACTGTTAGGCTGCTACCTTTGATTTTAACAATCCAAATTGTTTTTGGGATGTAACTGTGCAAATTTGAATTTGAATCTCAATTAGCTTGGGGCAATTCCTGGGTAACTTACCGGAGAGAGGTGACTGCCAGTTCCAGCCCATCCCTCGGTATGCTCCGGGTGTTGATACAGAGAGCGACGTCACTTCCGCATTGACGCGCTCTGGGGAGTCAGCTGAATGTACTTAAACAGAGGCGCTGTGCAGACGCACAGCGGATGAGCCTCTGGTGCACCAAAGGTGCACCTAAGGCAAGCCCATCAAGCCCGAACGCGCCCAGGGGCCAGGACCCCAGTCCCAAAAGTGATTTACTCCATGCAAGAATTGTGCAAATTAAAAGACACCGTCTACATGCCGACCCTCCCTGCAGCATTGGTCAATAAGCTTCTGCTAGGCAAGCTGTTTGTGGATAAGGGAGGGCAGGAGATGAATAGAACTCAGGCTCACAGCACTATAGTAGGGGGGCTGATGCCCCTTATAGCTTAAGGGCCACCTTATTAAACACACGGTCCCTGCAGAAGCATAATCTGGAAATCTTTGGCCTGCTTCAGGAGAAGGAGCTAGATATCCTTGTTCTAATGGAAACATGGCTAGACGATGCTTTAGGGCCCAACATAGTAGCCTCCCCCCTCAGATTATGATGTTCTGACACTCAATCGCCAGGGGATGAAAAGAGGGGGGGGTAGCAATATTCTGCCGCAAGACTCGGACTATTGAGAAAACAGCAGAAAAGAGCGTGGCCGAAGCAGAGGTCCTGGGGATTAAGATCAGACTGAAATCCTCTTGCCTGACGTTGGTGGTAGTATATCATCCACCCCGGCCATCCCCCTCATTTAACGATCAGTTTACTGAAGTGGTCAGTGATCTATGCTCCAAATACCAACAGATCTTAGTGATGGGGGATTTTAACTATCACTGGGATCTGACTCCAAGAGATCTGGTGACCAGTAGGTTTGGAGAGGCCATGACCTTGCTGGGGTTGAAACAAATTGTGGAAAACCCCACTCATGAGAAGGGCCATACTTTGGAACTTATTTTGACTATGTCTCCCGGTGTGCTACTAACAGATTGTAGACCATGTAGCTGGTCAGACCACTATTTAATCAGTTTTGAGATCCCCGTGCCTAGTTGACCTAATCTCCTACCGCCAGTATGGAGGACGGTACGGAACTGGCACAAGATAGAAGACGTCAGTTTGAGGGAGGCACTACACGAGACAGTGCCCCCAAGGAAACAGTCTGGGGACCCGGATGTGGAGTATGAAAAATGTACATGCCGGTTGAGGACAGCCATAGACAAGGTGGCTCCCGCCCGGGGGGAAAAGATAATGAATAGAGCGAAGGGTGCCCCGTGGTACTCGGCGGAATTAAGAGGGGGAAAACAGGCCCCTCATATGATCCAAAAGCCCGGGAGGAATATAAAGACAAAGTAGCTCTCTATAAAACATCTTTTATCGCAACAAAATCTGCGTACTATGAGCTAAAGATCAGGGAAGCCATGGATACTCAGAAAGAGACTTTCAATGTGCTTAGGGAGCTGAGCCGAGGACGGTTGCCAATCCAGATGATTGCAATAAAATACAGAACTTTTTTCTAGCCAAAGTTAAAGGCATCCTCATAGAGATAGACACCACTAGTATAAGCCTGTGCCCCCTCTCAGTGGGACTCACCGGACTTCCAGGATGGGACGCTTGCAGGAATTCCTGCTCTGGACTCAAACGGCTTAGCACACATCATGGCCAAAGTGAAATCAGGGTCACCAGAAGACCCCTGCCCACGAGTGTGCTCAAAAGGGTCCTCCTCCCTATGATAGAGCCAGAGACGCTCTCCCTGTTAAACCTCTCCTTGACATCGGGGAGGGTCCCTCTTAAATTTAAGGAAGCTATGGTGACCCCACTGTTGAAGAAGGCTGAGCTGCACATTAACAACCTGAAGAACTTTTGACTTCCATTTCTGGCTAGAATCCCTGAGCGGTATGTGCTCAGAGCGCTGTCATCTTTCTTGGAGGAACATCAGCTGATACACTTTTGACAAGCGGGCTTTAGGGCCCACAACAGCACAGAGCTGGTGATGCTCTCAGTGCTGGATGAGTTGAGGCTCACAGCAGATAAGAAGGAATCATCAGCTTTGATCCTTCTGGACCTCTCAGCCGCGTTCGGCACGGTGAACCATACTCAGCTTTTGGTCCGTGTTTGGCGGCTGGGAATCCCTGGCAGAGTCTTAGAATGGATCGCTTCCTTCCTGAAGGACCGGTCACAAAGGGTGCAAATGGGGGAATGCTTGTCCAGAAAAAGCGCCCTGCCATGTGGGGTCCCGCAGGGCTCTGTGCTATCCCCCCTGCTCTTCAACATTTACCTTCAGCCACTGGGTGAAGCACCGGCAAAATTGGACTGTCAGGTGTTCAACTACGCCGATGACACACAGTTAATCATGATGATTGACAGCTCCTCACTGGCACAGTCCAACGTGAATAATATTATCCGGCTAACTGTGAATTGAATGACCAATAACTCATTGAAAAGACAGAGGTGAGTGCCATCACTGCAGGGGCTAACCCCTGGTCTAATTCTTTCTAGGCACTACTCCAACACTGGTGCCAGTGGTGAAGAGGCTGGGCAATAGGTTGGAGACCAAGCTAACACTGAATAATCAGGTGACCGCCATAGTGGGGAGCTGTGTGGGCCTTATGAGGCAACCCCGGAGACTTGTGCTCTTGCTGTCATTTTCCACCATGCGTACTGTGGTGTCAGCCCTAGTTGTGTTGCGTCTGGATTACGGTAACTCAGTATATTTAGGGCTACCTGACAAAGTTTTGGGGAGACTTCAGGTGGTTATGAATGATGCAGCAAGACTCATTTTTAAGCTCCCAAGAAGAGCACATGCCACACCCCTGCTTCAACAACTGCATTGGGTCCCAATCAGGCAGAGGGTCAAGTTCAAGGGGCTGTGCATTGTACACCAAGCCCTCCGTGGAGCAGCACCCAGCTACATCAAAGACCTTCTGAAGAAATAAGTGCCAGGACGATGCCTCTGATCAGCTGAGGCAAGCCTGCTGGCATGCCCACACTTTGATAAAAACACTCTGGGGGGTGTGCCTTCTCAGTTGTGATTCCTCAGCTTTGGAATAAGCTCACGGATAGCCTGCGCAGGGAAGCTACCTTATTCTCATTTAGGAAGGGTCTCAAGACCTTCCTTTTCACTCAGGCGTTTGGATAGGCTCATCTGGAGATGCGAAGCTTCGGGAAGCATGTTAGGCTCCAGGTTTAGGGTTTGTCTTAGCGCTTAGAGACCTGCTGGTGATTTGGTGCTATAAAAATAGAGATTAACATAACAGAACATAACAAGAGTATCAGAGTTACATCAAAATTGTGATGAGGAGGCATTGTCCTATATAGATGGTATTTAACTGACAAGCGATGAATTATTGGATCACTTTTACAGGGTGAACAACTTAATTCTGGAGTTCACCGCTGAGGGCTACAAATTTAACTCTAAAAAATCAAAAATTGCCCACCTTCATGTCCTATTTTTAGCATATGAGCTCTCAAGTGAAGGAAAAAGCCTGGCAGCTATTTTTTTTAGACAAATGTGCATTGCTCTAACCTCCAAACACTTACAATCCATTTTAGGATTCCAAAAGTTTGGCCGAACATACATTTTGGATTAAGCAGAAAAAGTAAAACCTTTCTATGACTTAATTTGATCTGATTTCGCAGTTCGACATTGGACTCAGAAACATACAGAAATTCTCCATTCCTTAAAAGCTGACATGAGAGCTTCTAAGCATTTACACATGTGTAAACTCTATGAACTTGGTGATCGGTGTGATAGCAGGTCAGTCAGGATACACTCACCTAACCTTCAATTAAGGTGAAATGTTACCCATTGCATACAAATCTCATTTGTACAAAAATGCTGGAATGCATTTTGCATCCAGAGAAAAAATACTGACAGCAGTACAGACTGCTGTAGTGAGAGAAAGAGCACTGGCTCCGGGGAAACAAATAATTGTCAGGACTCCAGTACCAACCTGAGAGGCTGTTACAAAAGCAAGCATCCCAAACGCAAAAGCACTGCATCCGCGATGGGTACAATGGGCTAATTCTCTCACTGCAACAGATGTAGACTAAAAATGTGATTCTACATTAAAAACACAAGCATGCCTGCAGTAAGAACAAGAATATCCTCTCTGGAATTAAATAATTCCTCGAGATCAGTATGAATACATCATTTACACTGATGGATCTGCCCACCTGCCATAGGAAGTAAACAGGAATACAACGCTGCATGTATGATTGTGAAGGGACCTATACAGGACGGCAAGTTCCATTCTGGCAATACACAGACACATTCTCTAGGAGCGTGCACAGCACAGCTGGCAGAGTTAAAAGCCCTGAACTGGCACTAAAAAATATGGTTCAAGAATTCCCCACACTTATAGTGTGCAATTAGTTTTACTGTGTCCAGTCATACAATTAATATGTTCACTATTGGGGCCAGTATGTGTTCAGAGATTCAAAGGGTTGCACAATAAATCAAAAGGTGCTTTAGGAACAAGTGGCAGAGCTGAAAAAAGGCTTGCCACCGCCTCATATAATTCACACATTGAGTCATCAGCGTGTTGGCATACACGTTGAAGCTAATTCACTGGCTGATGAAGCCCCAAATGCGACAGTGAGAACTGCTGCCGTTGCTGCAATCACTCGTTCTAGTACGAGAATAGACGGACAGATAATGATAGCTGTGAACGCTGTATGCAACAACAGCTTAGCCTTGCCAAAAGGTTTTCCACTCAAGTACTCCTACAAATTAGATGTGCAAAACCTTCCGCATGCTTACATTCCAGGAGTAGGGGATAGAGAAATACCAAACATGGATCGCAGATTAGGTTGAATTCTAGCTGCACATGAGGGTCTGGGTTCAGCACATGCAGGTATAACTGCAATGTTTTCACTACTGAAACAACGTTATTGGTGGCCACGTCTGACCAAACAGAACAAAGGCTTTATCCTTAAGTGCGACATCTGTCTGTAGATGAAGGGTTCCATTGTAGCACGTCTGTCACAAACACCACTACTGATATCAGACAGATCTCTTGCATGTGTCTATTTGGACTTCTGCGGCCCCTTACAATCTGACAGGGCTTACAGATGTATCCTAGTGGCAGTGGATTCATGTTCTAGATTCCTGTGGGATTGGCACCAGCGCTCGGCTGATGCTTGAACTGTTATAAAGGATTTGCGAGTCTTCATAGGGACATACGCAGTTGGCACATTACATTCTGATCATGGCCCTACATTTAGCTCCAGGGCTTACAAATAAGCTATGGGAGGTTTGGCTGGGGTTGTGGGGTACTCCTCTCCGTATCATCCTGCGGGAAAAATACAGAGAGGAAAAACTGGGACCTAAATCAATCCTTAACAGCAAGGGTATTAGGCTCGGGTGGCACTTGGGACAAACACCTACATGGGGTCCAGAGGGCACTTAAAAACAAGCCAAGAAGTTCCCTAGGGGCCGTACTCCAAATGAAGTCCTGTGTCAGACTAGAATGTGGGTATCCAACATCGATTGTGGCAGCGCAATGGCAGATGAAAAACCATTTGAAATCAATGATCGTTTGGCTGTTTTACAGCAACTCAGTGAATTCTGGGCATTACAAAGCAACATCCAAGTAAAATGCACCACCATTGGGGAAGTGAAAGCTGTTTCAGCAAGACCTGTCTGGGTCCCGAAGACTGGGAACATGGTCAGATTAAAGATTGTAACAAAAAAGAATTTGGGCCACCTTACGGAGAGCCTGTATCTGTCCTGAATGTCGAAGGAACAAGAACAGTACTTCTTCTGCATCTTGCCAGCAAGAAAGAAAAGAGATTTGTCTCAATTGATCTGATCTAACCACACTATGTGGCCGATACCGAATAGTAGGCAGCGTGGACTCCTGGGTACTCGCCGATCTCCTATCGCTACCATACAGAAAGTTCAGACAGTAAGATTAATAACATTTGAAGATTCTACTTTACGAAGTGAAGGAGTTACCAACAAAGGAATGGAACTTGTGCCTTTTGAAATTGAATATCAACAAAATACAAATGAAAAAACTCGGATCTCAATTCGGCCTAATACCAACATCTATGCGAATATGCCTTGAAACAAGTCATCTGTCAGTTCTACAAAACCTACTGAGCTACCAAAGATAGATCGAACAGCATCTGGCTACTTCATCGATTTTGATACTTTTTCACTGGATCCAAGTGAACCAGTGTCTCTGCCAGCTTCTGTTTCCCGCAAAAAGCAAATTTTCATTTTCTACCTTTGTCTAAAAAAGACTTACCTTGTTTCTCCCTGGCTACAGCTCTGGATTGCTATAAGTCTACTGTTCCTAGTCCTTTGGATACGTGTAGTGGCTGTCTTTTTCCTGCTCCTGAATGGACATTATCTCCCAGAATGCTCCACAGTACAAAATGTGGGTTTGATCCTGAAACAGCATGCATCATCACATCGTTGAACAATGAGACCTGTTCTTAGTGAACATTACAGTAGTTCCAGAAGGAATAGTTTGGGAAAGGGTTTCATATGATGTATACGGTCCAACTGAACCTAAAAAAGTTCCACACCTATTTAAAAGTTCTTTAAGTGATATCATCACCTTCAATACTTTCTCCGATGATTTGGACTTTGAAACTATAAATTATATGCTGTTTGATTTAGAACAATCTGCTGCATTTTCAAGTAATGAACTCTATGATGATACATCTGATTGTCACACGATGTATTGTTACCAACACTATGGTCATAATTTCTTGCACAAAGCGATTATCCCACGTAATGATTTCTCTTACCATCAATGGGAACATCGCCCAACACCGCCAAAAGATAGTTCAGCAATATTTGCACAAAAGTTTGCTTTTTTTAATGGGTTTAACACTTCAGACCTGAGATCTTATTATTATAAACTATACTCACCAACACAAAACAGATATACTCTGCTTCCTTTATTTCCCAGCTGTCTTTACAGGGTTTTAACTTTTGGAGGGACACCATAGACACAAAATCTGTCTGGGGGACTAAAGATTGGTAATTTCAGGGAACTGAGGCCTTATTTAGAGCATGCCTCAATTCCACAGCAAATAATCTTCCTGACCTACACAGTGCAACAGACTTCCTGTCTTGGGTTACCAAATATCAACGAAATGAACACACCTCAGGGTCCCTCACTTATACACTTTGAGTGGTGGCAAAACTACACACAACATAGTCAGGATACACTAGATGCCATTCTATATGATGGTTCGTACAATTCATTAGACCCCAATTAGAAGTGATGGTTGGTTTGGTCTATCAACTCAAATAGGTGTCAGTCAAGATTCAGGGGTACTTTAGTATCCATAGGTCTGACTAGAATACTCAGGGTGGTGACATCTTACAGTGTTGGGAATTTATGCCTAGAGTGGCTAAAAACCTCAACACCGTCCCAGGTGAAACAACACTTTTCCCTACTCTCAGATGAAATGGATATTAAGGTTGTTAGGTTCCCAGAAGCCACGTTAAAAGCGCTTCTTGTATGCTAATTACGAGGTATAGAAAACCTCCCAGCAGGAGCTGCTGAGAGATTGCGTGAGATTGACAGGGTTAACCTAGAAAAGGCTTTGGCAGTGGTCGACAATGGTATGACCACACTGACATCCAGGGCAACATTGTGTCTTCTGCAATAGATATAATAGAACAGGATGTGTCCATCATTCAACATGGGCAATCGCAATGTCAATCAATTCTATTATTGAGCCGGACGCTGCAATTACTGTGTTCTGGTCACATGCCCTGACGGTATATCAACAGCATGTCTCTGTTTTCTGCATACAGTCTCACAGAAAGACAGACAACAATGGCATGAAGAGATGCAAAATATACAATGCTGCACATAGAAAAATTGGATGAATTACCTTTTACAGTGGCTGAGTCATCCTCCATAGAATGGTTAATCCATGGCCATATTACACTGCCAGTCACGGCATTCCAATTTCAATTCTGTCTCCTGTATCACCAGGTAGGCAGGTATTAACCGTTGGGAGAGGGCTACATACATGAATCTTGGGAATTACCATACAGATTTAGATGCAGGAATGGAGACACTGAGGTTTTTCTCAGCAGTTCAGACTGTGAGAGTTCTTTAAGTGGGTGGGTTTCTAATTTGTCACGATATTTTGCTTGATGGAGCCTGTAATGCTTCGGTTGCAAACCTATACTGTCACTTGAAAGGATCCCCAGCTGCCGTGATTTATCCAGTGTTCAAACTACTGTGGAATGAGAGTGTTTTGATGTTGAATGATCAAGGTTGTTGTGGGTGGATACCAGGCATTGTGTATCTGTTCACAATAAGTTCCAGAGTTACTTGTTGGATGCAAGTATTGTTTCCATCAACCAACACAGTTAGAGAGGCAATGCAATGGACTTCGTTGGATGTTTCCCATGTACAGTTTGATTCTATGAGCAGACTGAAAGCCATGCTGTTATAGAAGGATGTGATGTTAGCCTCAGCCCAAGTGACTTTTGATCTTCAGGTTGCAAGGTCTTCACCGGTCGAGAAATAGCCGCAAGTCCGAATTAACTTCCCGCTCCATTTCAGAGGAATGGCACATCATATATTTAACATGTCTGATAAGAGATGGATGTGGGCTGTCAGCTGAGCACACCCGTAGGCCACTCCACCTCAGGATACTGCGTACACAGCCAGAATGGCCACGGCTGAGTTTACGAGCGGGAGCCCATTAGGCTGTGGCGCTCGCCCCGATTCTACCTGGAGCTGCAGCGCTGTTTACCAATATTTGCAAGATCAAATCCAGCACATGTGGAGTGCTTCATCCTACAATCATAAAGGACAGGCACTTGTGATTGAACTGAACCTACCTGGAGCTGCCACACGAGGAAGTCTTGCCGTGCCTTTCAGAATGGCAGACAGAAGGAAAGCGGGCATGCAGCGTGGAAACTGCATGGAAAGCTACATGGAAGCTGGCAGGGAGCCTTAATATTGATTGATATCCTGGCCCCTTGTCTTCGGCTGGGCTGCCTCATCTTGCTAAGCGACTGACGAAATACTGAGGAAGCATTAAGAAAATGTGGGATTGACAGCACTACCACCTAGAATCCTGAGCAGATCAACTGCTATCGGGTGGTGTTTTTGTGCGCCATCAGGGACCACCAGGTTTTTCACCAGGGGATAAGTGCATGTGCTCTGTTGCCAGGTTGGGTTTTGTACTACCTGGCAGAGGGTCACTGGGGGGTTCTGTGGGCAAAAAGGGAAAAACTTTTTTTTTAAAAAACCCGTAATACCTTGCAAGGGCAGTAATAGAAACCTTTTGGAAATCTCAACATGCAAAATGTTTCTAAAAATACTGCTGCCACTCATGTGGATTCCCCAGTCTTGGTCTAGAGGGTCAAAAAACATGTATGGCAAGCAGCATCCGGGGCAAATCACGCCACGCCCTCAAGGAAAGACCTGGTACTGTCCAGAGAAAATTCGGAGATGGCCACTATAGAGCTCTCTCAGAAAGACTATCGGGGGGGCCCTCAGCCGATCTGGACATGAATTTTAGCCCTGTCCTCGCTGATTCTGCAGTGGGGGTCCCTAAACTGCACAAACATCTGAGGAATCAGAGACGATTACTTCCATGAGCGATGCTGAGACTGGGAAATCTAGAAACTTAAGATCTTAGAAAAGACCCTCTATTTTTCAAAGCCAAATCTGGTTTAACGCCAGGCACAGAGAGGACCAAGATTGTCTCACAACAGCTGGCCAGTCTCCTGGCCCATTTGAGGGTAAGTTTTCCAGTTGCGATAGTAATGCCTTATTACAACTTCCTTCACCACCTCCTCCACAATCCCTGTTGTCCCCCTTGCAGAGCCTAGGCAGTACCTGATAACACTGTAGCATTTGTAACATCTGCAGCGCAATCTAAATCTGGGCATGAATCAATTCAGGAAGGCCCCTCCCAGGATGATAGCTTTTTAACATTGCAATGGGATGCTGCGAGCCTGCTCAACTTAATTTTGGAGGGGATTAGGGAACTCAAGGCCTCTCAATCTATGGAAATTGCTGCTATACACGCCCGGCTTACTAAAATTGAAGATAACATGGCCTGGGTTCCAGCATGACTTAACGAGGCAGAAACTAGGATATCACTGCAGGAGGATCAAGTCTCTATCATGAATGATAAGGTTGCCGCTTATCAGAGCCAAAAATCCGCAACGAAGTATACATTGGAGGAATTTGAGAATCCCTCTAGACGCTCTAATCTCTGTATCCTTTGTTTTCCAGAAGGCCTTGAGGGTCAGCAGATACTAAAATGGGTCGACACTTTTATTTAAAAAAATGTCCTCCCGGAATATAATGGGGATTTGACACTTATGAGGGCCCATTGAGTGCATGCATATCCTCCTCCCAACGACAAATTCCCGCAGACAATCCTTGTAAATTTTGGTGAATATAGGGTAAAGGAACAAATCCTATCCAAGGGAGTGAAGCAGCAATGGTTCACCTCTTTGGATGTACCATCATGTCGTACTTTCCCTGATATGTCCGCCTCCTCAGGCAAAAAGCTGAAAGAATTTGTTAAAATGTTGCATTTATTTAAAGAACAAGGGCCACAGGCAATGATCGTACAATAAAAAAAATTAAAAGTGCTTGTAAAAGGAAGATTTAATCTATTCTGCAAATTCCCCAAAGCTCAGGAACTTCTGCAACAATGTCTAACAAGTCATAATTCCTTAGTTCAGGGCTCTTAGGCAGCCACTGTGACTAGTTGTATATTTTTTCTTCTCTTGTCTTTTTCTTTCCCTTTGTGAATCTGTTTTCCAAACAGCTTTACGGGGCTTCTTTCTCCTTCTCCTTTTTTCTTCACGTCCTGGGGTGAGGGGGGTAGGTAGGACGATAGCATCTGGCACTAGGTCATAGTGCCAGTTTTGGGGTGCCTGGTTAGCCTGTCAGGCGTGAGCGGACATGGCGGACTGCTTACCGCGTATTTTGGGGAGATGGGGGCAGAAAGGGGGTTGGGTGGAGGGGGTGTGTTGGAATGGGAAGTAAGAGGGGAAAAAAACAAAATTTTAAAATCTAAAGTTATCCGAACTCTATTTGCAAATGTATACCCTGTGAGGGCTAGTGCAGTTTCACTGATAGATCTTTGGGGGCTCCAAGTAGTTCAGAGGATTTTTCTATCTCGAAGCTCAGCTTATATTTGAGTCCCCTCCAGGACCAAATAGTGAAGCGTTCTAAGGGATAAAAAGGAAATCCTAAAGGGGGTCTCTTTTAATGACAATGGCCTTAATAATAAAAAGAAAATGTGGGCTATTGAATCATGGATCAAGAGAGAAAACCCAGCTGCAATTTTAATTCAAAAGTCCCATGTACCGGATGGGAAGTCAGTGGATTATTCTATGTTTAGATCCTGGGCAGCATATTGGGGCTTTTCCTCTTCTTCTGCAACACATCGAGGCACGGCGATGTTTGTGGGTAAAAAATTTCAAGCAGAGGTGGTGAATTTTGTAAGTGATCAGAGAGGAAGGTGGTGTTGGGGGACTTGTAAGCTGGGGAACAGATATCTAACCTTTGCTAGTATTTAAGCCCTAGTAGAGAATAATGATGAGCCATACCAAGAGCTTTTTCAGTCTTTAATACAAATTCCTGGCGAGGTTATCATATGGGGGATTTCAATTTTTTAGTGAACCCAAAAATTGATTCCTCTGTCTCTTCCAAAAAGCAACTAAAACCTAAAACTTTTAAAATTATTCAAAATTATAGTAAGACTCTGGACAAAATCAACCCCTGGAGGGAAGCATTTCTGACTAAAATTGCATATACCTGTTTCACGAGCAGATTCTGTACTTCCTCAGGTATTGATTTTTTTCTTATATTCAAGGCCTTGAATTTTAGTAACCAGAAAATGCTCCCGAATGGATGTTTAGATCATGCCATGATTATTTTAGAGGTTGAGCAAAATCTTGGTTCATTCTAAGAGATGGACTCTAAATAGGCAATACCTATTGATAGAAAGTTGAGTGATGTTCTGTAAAACAGAGATAAAGGAATTTCTCGTAAGAAATCATGAGACGCTCCTCCCCATATTGTCTGGGACTCCCTTAAGGCATATATCCGGGGTCTAGCTATAGGTAAAGACACTGCAAGTTTTAGAAAAGAGAAAGAAAAAAAGCTAATTCTATAGCAGAAGATTCAGAGGTGCTACAAAACTATACTTAGAAGCCCCTCTGCTCTCAACCAACGAAAATTTGATCAGGCCTATTATTTAAAATGCAAACCGTCCAATTGTAATTATAGGCAGAAGGAGAGGTTCCTTGCATGGCAGGCTCGGGAGCACGCCGCAAGTAACCAGATCAGCATATTGAGATGTCCGGTAACTCGGACCTGAAGTGAAGATCTGGCTAATATAGGGGACATAATGATGGAACATTATAGGCATATCTATGGTTAACAACAAACAATCGATAAAACATCCCTGGAAATGTTCCTTCGGGAACAGGAAATTCCAGTACTCTCCTAGACCAATAAAATTTATATGATGCGCCCCTTCTCTAAAGAAGAACTGGGGGATGTTATAAAAAACCTCCCAAATGGTAAAGCCTGTGGACCGGATAGTCTTCCGACAGAATTTTTAAAAACATTTTCAGGTGCTGTTTTTAAATATTTTTTGCTGATTGCCAATTTAGTCCTGGAGGAAGGTCCAATACCATTTTCATTCCAAAAAGGGAACGTAGTTAGCTTTTTAAAAAAAGGGAAAGACTGCGAAGACCCTAATTCATGTCATCCAATCACACTTTTGAATACTGATTATAAGATTATTACTAAACTTTAAGCCAACAGATTTAATACAATAATCTTGAACCTGATCCATTTCGATCAAAATGGTTTTATTGCAGGGAGACAGCTTTGGACTAACACTCAATATTTAGCAGAAGCACTGGATTATTTTGAGACCAAGACAATACCAGCCCTGGTCCTTCTGTCAGATGCCGAGAAGGCATTCAACCTTGTGGTCTGGGAGACTTTATTCCATATCCTTTCTAGGTTTAGTATACCCCCCCCCCCAGATCACGGGGTTGATTCAGAGAATGTATCAAAATGCGGAAGCTAATATTATTGTCAAGGCCTCCGAGGTAGGACAAATTAGTGTTAAACATGGGACCAGACAAGGTTGCCCACTGTCCCCCTTTTTATTCGCTTTTATTATTGAGCCTTTGGTCAGTGAATTCTGAGACAATGTAGATATTTGTCCCCCTCTATCCACTATGGGGAAACTAAAATAATATGCTGGCGATATTATGCTCATTCTCGATTGCAATAAGGGGCTTCAAGCAAAGATTTTTGAGATCTTCGAAGAGTTTGAATCGCTCGGCGGGTATAAAATCAATAAAAAGAAAACAAAAATAATACTGCACGGATGCAAGCTCGATGTCCTACATACTGATATCTTGCCATGTGTAAATTCTAAATCAAAAAAATACTTGGGGGTTAACTTTTTGTCACGAATCTCTGACTTGTACAATTTAAATTTTGCTCTGCTTCTGCTGAAAGTACAGGAATTATTGGACCGTTGGAACTTGCTCCTGTTGACTATCATGGGGAGGGTCTAACTGATCAAGATGTCTGTTCTCCCGTTGTTTAACTTTTTATTCTCGGCAATCCTGTGTGTTTTAATAGCACCTTTCTTTGGCAAATTAGAGTCCATGTTACATCTTTCCTTTGGGGAAAAAAACCCCCAGAATTGCACTTTATATGAGGAGTTGGAGAATGGTGGTTTAGCCCTCCCTAATCTCAGGGATTATTATTTTGTATACTTTGCACAATATGTGTTTAGGTTTAAGTCAGAAGGGTATACAGGAGTATTTGTAAACTATTTTATGAATTTTATCTGTAAAGATCATCAGATACGCTGTCCATTAAAAACCACGAAATCACCCAAATTAGTGCGCTATAAGTGTATGAAGTGGTTCTTTCGTAAATGTCAGGACTTCTATAGAAGATACACAATCCCAGTAATCAATACCTCAACCCCTTTAACCGAACTCACTTCAGTATTTGGGATTAGAGAATCAACTGGAATTATTCAAAAATGAGCCAAGGACGGTTTTCGGAAAATATCAGATTTTATAACGATTGATAGGTGGCTAAACATTTTTGAAACTTATGATCTAAAAATTCCGAATGATTTTCTTCCTCTCAGGTTCAATAATATCCTTATTAAATTCCTTAGTAATCTGCATCTGATACAGGTTAATGAACGTAAAATTCTGGTGCACGCATAATTCGAAAAAAGCACAGTTAGGAAACCCGGGGAGTAGAAAAACTTTTAGCCCCTCTCACTCAGAAAGTAATAATAAAATGGGAGAAACATGAAGGATTGGATTTTACAGCGAGTATGTGGATCGAAGTAAATAAACTTAATTTCAATATGTTACGGGAGGATAACTGGCATCAGATGTTATTGTTTGACAAATGGCTCCTATACAGAACCCCACATCTTCTATCCAAGATTTATCCCAATCAAACTAGCCAGTGTTTTCGCTGCTCAAATCACCCAACAGCCAACTGGACGCATATCATATAACAGTGCTCTTTAATTCAGGGGTTCTGGAATGATATTTTCCATCATCTGGAGGCTGACGACATCCGAGCCCTGCTCGACAACGGGGAAACAGCGGCACTCATCCTCCTGGACCTCTCCACAGCATTCGACACTGTCTGCCACCTCACCCTAATACAACGCCTCAGCAACATCGGCATCCAAGAGAAGGCACTGGAGTAGATCGTCTCGTTCCTCGACGGAAGAACACAGAGAGTCCGCCTCCCCCCGTTTCGATCCGAGGCTACCGAAGTCATCTGCGGCGTTCCGCAAGGATCATCACTCAGCCCCACCCTCTTCAACGTCTACATGAGACCTCTTGCCGCCATCGCACGCCAACACAACCTCAACATCATCTCCTACGCCGACGACACCCAGCTGATCCTCTCCCTCACCAGAGACCCCGACACCGCCAGAACCAGCCTACACGAAGGGATGGAAGACGTCGCCGAGTGGATGAAGAACAGCCGCCTGAAACTGAACTCAGACAAGACGGAAGTCCTCATCCTGGGACCATCGCCCTCCGCCTGGGACGACTCCTGGTGGCCCCCAGCCCTGGGCACTGCTCCCAAGCCAACAGACCACGCACACAACCTGGGTTTCATCCTGGACTCCTCCCTCTCAATGACCAGACAAGTTAACGCCGTCTCCTCATCTTGCTTTCACACCCTACGCATGCTTCGCAAGATCTTCCGATGGATCCCAACTGAAACCAGGAAGACGGTCACCCAGGCCCTCGTCACCAGCCGATTGGACTACGGAAACACCCTCTACGCCGGAACCACAGCCAAGCTACTGAAAAGACTCCAACGCATCCAGAACGCCTCCGCCCGACTCATCCTGGACATCCCCTGACGCAGCCACATCTCCGGCCACCTGTGGGACCTGCACTGGCTCCCCGTCAACAAGAGGATCACGTTCAGGCTCCTCACCCACGCACACAAGTCTTTCCACGACCTGGGCCCCAAGTACCTCAACGACCGCCTGACCTACTACACGCCCACCCTCCAGCTACGGTCTACTAGCCTCGCCCTCGCCGCCATACCACGCATCCGAAGAGCAACCGCCGGAGGCAGATCCTTCTCCTACCTGGCGGCCAAGACATGGAACTCCCTCCCCATCCACCTTCGGCTGACTCAGGACCACCTCGCCTTCAGGAGACAACTCAAGACCTGGCTGTTCGAGCAGTAGCGGACCCCCTCCCCCAAGCGCCTTGAGACCCTTCCGGGTGAGCAGCGCGCTATACAAATGCTATGATTGATTGATTGATTGATTGAATGTCTAATTAAATTGGATCCTAACAATTGGCTGAAAATTCAGGGCTACGATTTCTCTCTACGCCTATCTGATAAACTGGTTAAACAATTATATGTTGCAATGGCGTTTGCCAGGTCACTCCTGCTTCAAAGATAGCGATCAGACCTAGTGCCAACAAAATATGAGTGGGTTCGGAAAATGAAGCAGGTTAGAAATAGTGAGCGTTTGTTTGCACTATGAAGTGGGGGGATCAGGAAGTTTGAAAGAGTTTGGGCGGCACATTTTGACTACATTTTAAATAGAGTTTAATTTTTAAAGGCACTCCTAACATGCTGAAAGGTTATCAGATTTTTCATATGTTGACAGATTTGTATTTTGTTTTGCACTTTATTGCACTAAAGACACTTTAGCTCTTTTTGAACAGGCAGTTGATGTTGTGTTAACATGATGAAACACTATCCAATGTCACATATGTCGATATTTTTGAACTTTCTAATGTACGTTTTGCACGATAAACACCTTAGCTCCTTTTAAAACAGGCAGTTGATGTTTTACTTGGTTTTCTTTTATGCCAAATTACTATCTGCAGCCTTATCTTTGGCTATACCTTGAAGTCTTTACTTGGAATCACATTTTATGCACTATAGGCTCTTTAGTCATTGTCTTTACAATAATGAAATGATACTATATCTGGTCTCTAATGTTTTTCCGAGTCCAATGTCATTCTGAATTTTATTCTGACTATGTATTCTTCTTTTTGACTTTTTATATATGTTTGCTGTATTTGTCATTAAGAAGTGCATTATTATGTGACATTTATATTGTGTCATATGGATGAATTTGTACATTTTTGATGGATCTCACTAACATTTTTCAAAAACATGTCTGATACCAGTGGGATAGTGCACCTATTTAAGAGGACAGGTTCTGGACTATTGAGCACCTTTCAGACAATCTTCCGAGTTATTCCATCGTTTATTCTCTTCATATTGGGAAGCATTTCTGGAGGGCTTCCGCTGATCCTACTACTTGTAGTGAGTATCCTTGTTTTTATTTTCCTGCTATGTAATGGATTGTCAAGTTTCCAAAGAGATGGAAAAATCACTCCTGGTGCGACGTTACCGTGTATGCATGGTACTCCAACTGGGCACACCTCGGCTTCTGGAGCTAAGCGAGCATTGGTTCCTATAGTTCAGATCAGTCTGGGTCGACTGCATCTTGCCTTTGCTCCGCTACCTATTCTGCGGATATGAATGTGTTGTGGAAATGTGGATTTTCCTGATCAGTTATGTCCCCTATCTTGGACCCCAACGGTTCTATATGCATGTTACAAGTACATGTATGTTCCCTCCAGTTCCAGTTTCTAAGACGCAAACATATGTGTGTCTACCGTCGACATGTTCTCTGTCAGATCCGCCATCACAGGGCTGGATATTCGATTCCTAAGTATGAAAGGCCACCGACTTTATATGGCTAAGTTACTTCATTTTTACAGTTCAGGCAAGTAGGCCCGATTCTGTCCTCAAGCCTTTCCCTGCTCTCTGTCTCTGACAGCTTCAGCTTGAGCTCGCATCTGTATCCATGAACTTTGTCCTACTCCCTGTGCAGCTAACGGTGCCTGCCTCGGCCAGTTTTCGCCTGTCTGCCAAGAAGTTGTATTTCACCTTCGAATTATCTATTTTGCTCTCCAGCCGATGCATTCCTGTCCAGTGATTTAGGTAAACATTTCCTTTAGCTCACAAGCAAAGGACTCAGCCTTTCCGTCCTCCTGCAAGTGATTCATAGCCCTGTTGCCATGGAAAGTTTTCTATCCCTCGCATCTCATATAGACACTTAGACGCTTGTACACGTACACAGTCAGTATAGAATAGATTCTGTCCGAGAGTCTCTTCCTTGTGGATAACATAGTTCTTTAAACATAGGATGTTAGATATGATTTGGGATTAGGTTGACTTGACCCCCAGACTTCTCGTCTCCACATGTAGAGCTAAATGTCAAGTCCCCTTCACCCCCTAGTTGCACGTCAATTACACGTCATGCTGCCGCGCGCGCATCTATGCCAAGTATTATCTTATAGATCCACCTATGTCTGATAATTCTAACCAATCATGTTTCTTTTATTCCTTATTACGCCTAGTTTCGATTATGTCACTGTTTTGTCACTTTTCTTATCAAATGTTACGCCTTCTACATTCGTTTCATTGTAATGTACTTATTATAAAAATACATGTCTGTTAATAAATTATTGTACTTCACTTCCTGAACCCTCGTGGTGACGGAACCTGAAGGCCGCGACTCGAGTCGGCCATTTTGAATGGAATAAAGCCCATTAGAAAACCTCTTATACCACGGATTCTGCCTCTTGTTATTTTGAGCTATTTACTTTATTTTAAGATTCCGTATGAAATTCAGTCCGGTATTTTTATTTACCACATAATGGCGCCCGAACAGGGACACTTTCTCATCTCACGCGCCGGCGGTGCGTTGCAGGCCCGGTCTCCTGCCACAGCTGGACGGACCATAAACGCGTACCAGCAGGATTTCCTGTAAGCTCCCTCCGGTCAAGCGGGGGCGACTGAGGCTGCGATCAACCCAGACGAGGCGGTGAGAAGTGCGAAGTATCCCGACCAGAGCCTAGCTGAGAGAGCAAGATCCGAGGTATACAGAGGCCCACCAGGTTTTCCGAAATCCCGACGTCCAGAGGGTCCGATGTCCGCAGTTATCGAGTCCTGTCCATTCTCTGAGGCCTTCCGTTTCAAGGAGCTACTCGGTGAGTACCATCGCCGGGGAGGCGTGTTGACGCGCACATAGGTTGTGCCGGTCAAGACGGATTTGGGTACACAAATCCGGTCTGCACTGTTTAGCAGTGTATATGTACTGTTTAGCAGTATATCAAGTATTCCGAAGTATTCAGTTATTGTCAAGAATTCAGCGTGGTGATTAGTTAGGCAGACTGTCATCATTGTCGATCATTGTTATAATGTTTAATGTTTAATGTTTAAAGTATTCAGAAATGTCTTGCATATTGTGGTATGAATGACTGTTCATTGTTCACTGTTCATTTATGGTGTTTTTCGTATTAAGAAAATTCAAGAGTAAGTATCAGATCAGTTGTCAATATGCCGCTCTTCTCGAAGTTAAGACAGATTACTACCAGAAAAGGGGTGCTTGAAGAAGCAGTTCCTATTCCTCCTAGGGACACCCCAGGGCATTTTATGTACCATAAACATGGCTTAGATGCCATATTGTTTCTTGATCTATGGGTAGATTATACCAAAGGATTACCGGAAAGTCAAAGGTGGCCCATAGCGGGAACCTGGGATGCAGAGTGCATCATGAAAGTGGAGGAAGAGTTATGGAAAAGAAAGGTCAGACAGTCACAGAAAGACGCTGTTGAGTTATGGCGTAAAGAATCTCATAGACGAACAGAAAAAGCACGTAGACAAGAAGAGAGGAGTAAAGAAAGTTCAAATAAAGTTCAAGAAAATCTATTAATTGAGGAAGGTATCCGAGTGAAATCAGAACAAGTGAATAGACAAAGAAATGCTCTTATGAATGGTATGTATCCCCTTCTAGCCGAAGGACTACCTAAGGCTGTTACAGAGATGCCAAAAGACTTGCCACCCCCATTATTTCCAATTAAGGTACATCCAAAGGGGCATCCCAGAACCGCAGAAGATGTTTTTCTTTCCTCATATCTAGACGATGCAGCTCCCGAGTATGCTAACGCCACACCACATAGACCGTCTGGCGGAGGGGTTCAACGTCAGGATCAGGTATCTGTCCCCGTGCAACAGCAAGTCCCGATACAAGCTTCGGCAAGCACATCTGTTTCCGCATCTGTCTCCGCAGTCGATCCTATAGGGGTATCGACACCCATAGTTGCTGTGTCACGTTCAACGAATCCATTCACACCCGACGCCCCAGATGGGGCCACGGGAGGTGCTAGCAGTACCTTTACACCACCCAGAATAAATAAACTTGTTTTTCAAGAGTCAGCGCATTCACGTACACCTAAATTCGTAAGTGAACGTACGCTTAAGGAACTCCTTGTAAATTGTAGATATGACCCAGTGGTTGGTAAAGAGGACGAAATGGTCCTGGCATCATTACGTATCAGGCGAGCCGCAGAGTATTTAGCAAGGTTACCAGGGATGACTACGCATCTAGATAACATATATCATTTTGTTCAAACAGGACGAGATCCAGGATGTATTAACAGAGCTATGGAATTCCAGAAAGTAGAGATACAGGGGGAACTGTTACGTTTCCTCATAAACTGTGTAATCAGAAATCAAGATCGTCCGGGGGTAGACCCGAATGCAATGCTTATTCTTACAAGATGGAGTCAGAATATATCAGAAGGGAGACACGATAAGCAAAATTGTATAATAGTCATGTGCCGAAAAATACGTAAAGAAATAGAGCGTATTCATGAAGAGAGATTGGGAACAGACGAGTTTGAGCAAGATGAAGTGTCCGAATCAGGGAATTCCGCAAGACAGTCAGAGACCATAGCCTATGTAGGCAAAGGAAGATACTGTGAAAATACTAGATGTTTTTCTGATCCCATACACTCTGTATGTCCAAATAATAGCAGAACGTATCCGACGCCTGTAATAAATCTGAAATCTCCTGAACATTCGTTTCAAGCCGCAGACAAAATACTACGAGAACGAAGAGGTTACCACCTCCTCGATTCCATGGATGAGCAAGAATTAGCCAGATCAGCCGTTCACTGGATTGACAGTCCTGAAAAATACGGTGATGAGACCGTAGCACACACGTTTTTTAACCTCAGTACAGATGAACAACGTTTAGCTGGAATATATATGATTCAGCAACTCCTCATATTATATAAGAGCCAACATGCTGACCCTGGTCCTTTACCTGATATATTAACGGAACTACTCACGAACAGATGGAGAGGTTCTAGTAACAAGCTAATTAAAGAGATATTAGTGTCACGTAAGCAGTATGTCCTTTTTGTAAGTCCGGATTCTCTCTCGCTGCCCCACAGAGAAAGAGCGCCGTACTATATGGATAGACAAAATCCCCTACGAGAAGTGCACCCAATAAAAGGCGAAGACAATGAGTTTCACCGTGTATTTGTTTACACACCCATATCAAAAATGGAATTATTAGAAATGAAAAAAGTAGTACCTAGTCATGACAAAGACCCAGCGGGTTTCCACCGAGAAATTAAAGACATGTTACTGATGGGAGAGTACACCTTTCCTGATATTATGACGATATTAAAGGTGCTTTTGCCTGCTGGCATATATGAAAAACTGAAAGAAAAAGAGTGGGAAGTGGGAGACCAAAAGATAGACTGGACAGCATTAGCAGAGGAAGAAAGGGGCCGAGCTGCAGGTTCAGGGCTCGGGGATAAAGTTAAACTATTACCAGGTTTACTAGTACAGGTACTGCCACGTTTATTAACTACAAAAAAGGAAGATTGGGGTGCAATCACAGCCTGTAAACAAAAGCAAGATGAAGACACAAGCGATTATTATGCTCGATTTGAAAAATGTTTTGGTATAAATAGTGGTATAAAAGCAAGTAGTGACTCATATCCACATTTATTTGTGACAAAATTAGTGGAAAATGCATTGCCTCCAGTGAAGAATAGAATATTGAAATTCGAGAGTACCTGGCAAAGTAACACTCCGTCGCAAATGCTACAAATGTTACAGTATCATCACAATAGAATTAGGGATGAACAAGAACACGAGCATAGACGCATGAAGGATACAAAAATGAAAATGCTAGTTTCTCAGACAGTACCAGCAGATGGTCACAAAAAGGGTGTGACACATTCTGGTGATTCTGCAGTTCCTGTAAAAGGAACCTGCAATTACTGTAAACAACTAGGCCATTATGTACATGATTGTCCAGTCCTGAAACGTAATATAGCTACAGGTATTGCAAAGGAGAGACCACGATTAGTTAGACAAGATCAGAATGAACAAGGAGCTATGCAGCATGGACAGTCCATGCCAGTTCAGCAACAGTCCATGCCAGCCTCACAGCAACCCATACAGTTTGTGCCAGCTGCACCACCGCTGCCTGCTACTGCCACACAAACCACAACACGACAAATGTATCAGACTGCACAGTAGGAATACCCTGAGTATCAGCGTTACGCATGAACCAGCCTAGAGAGGGAAGTTGACTTACCGCTTATCGAGATTCCTGTAGATCAAGAAGGACCTTATGTACATAGTGAATTATTAGGTCAAGATAGAAAATTCTTACTCGATACAGGGGCAAGTCGAACAACCATAAAACGTAGTGAAGTTCCAGGGGCACCCCTCTCAGGCTCTCAAAATGTTTCCCTTGGTTTTTCGGGAAAACCTATTGTTAATGAAGTATCACAGCCTCTACCACTTACGATAGGACCTTTGACACGAACTACAGATTTATTGCTTACTAAATCATGCCCAGAAAATCTGTTAGGAATTAAGACTCTGAAAGCACTAGGAGCCATAATATGTTGTTCTCCGGAAGGAGTAAGGTTGTTTTTACGTGATTTTAAAGGTCACTATGTGTCCAGAGACATGGATCCCCGACTACAGACTTTACCAGTACATCTATGGGCACAAGGCCCTACGGATGTTGGCTGCATGAACATTACACCCTATCGAGTTACATTGAAAGCAGGAGTGGTACTACCACGAATGCGACAATACAAGTTACCGCATGATGCTGTAGTGGCTTTGTTGAAAATCATTGATGAGCTGATTGCCCAGGGAGTAGTTGTAGAAACAGACTCCAATGTATGTAATTCACCGATAATTCCGATTCTTAAACGAACTGATCCTACTGCTCCGCCAGTATACCGATTGGTTATTGATTTGCGTGAACTAAACAAGTGTATTGTACCACAATTCCCTGTGGTCCCTGATATATCATCATTGTTGACAGCAATTGATTCCGAAGCAACATTCTTTACTGTAATTGATCTCAAGAATGCCTTTTTCAGCGTCCCAATAGATCCGGAAAGCCAATACTTGTTCGGATTCAGTTTAAATGGGCGCAGTTTTAAATTCTCACGCGCTCCCCAAGGATTCACAGAAAGCCCCAGCATCTACAGCCAAGCATTGAAACGAGAACTTGACAGTATCCACATGCCAGTCAATACTGCACTGCTTCAATATGTCGATGATCTGCTGATCACCGCGAGAAGCGAGTCAGAATGTGAAAAAGCTTCTCTGACAGTTTTACATTTCCTAGCCGACAAGGGGCACAAGGTGTCCCCTTCTAAGCTGCAATTCTGTGTTCAGCGAGTTATTTATCTTGGTCACTCGCTGTCCAAGGAGGGAAGGCAGCTTACACCAGATCGCATCCAGTTAATTGCTAACATGTCAATACCCCGGACACAAAAGGAGGTGCGAGCTTTCATAGGCCTCACTTCATATTGTAGGCAGTGGATCCCTCAGTACGCATTTCTAGCAAAACCACTCATTCAGTTAACCACACAGGAGGCAGCCACATCGACTGTTCTCCCTTGGACTCAGGAACATACACAAGCTTTTGAAAGCCTAAAGGAAGCTTTATGTCAAGCACCTGTTTTAGCAACACCATGTTATAGCAAACCTTTTACACTCTTTGTTACAGAACGCGAAGGTACTGCCTTGTCAGTACTCACTCAGGATCAAGCAGGATCATGCAAGCCATGTGCTTATTTTTCCAGTACATTAGATCCCGTCTCTCAGGCTTTGCCTGCATGCCTGAAATCAGTGGCAGCGACAGCTTTAGCAATCAGACAAAGCGATGCCATAGTATTAGGACACCCATTGACAGTTCAAGTACCACATGCAGTAGAGGTTCTTGTGAACCGAACACAAACACAACACTTGACCATAGCAAGACTTACCGGCTATGAACTGACATTGTTTCAACCACACATAGAGATCCGACGGTGTAATACATTGAATCCTGCTACACTATTACCTGTAATTGGAACAGACCCACTAGCTCATGATTGTGTTGAAATCATTGAAATAAAGACGAAACCTAGACAAGACTTGACAGACGTTCCATTGTTAGATCCAGACCTGACGTTGTATGTAGACGGATCATGCATGAGAGCAAGTACAGGAGATTTAGTGGCCGCGTATGCAGTCACAACAGACACTGAAGTTATTGAGACACATTGTATAGATACTCTGTCAGCCCAAGCAGCAGAACTTATTGCTCTAACGCAAGCCTGTATTCAAGCCACAAATAAGAAAGTTAATGTATACACTGACTCACGTTATGCATTCGGAGTTGTACACGACTTCGGCGTGCTGTGGCGAGAGAGAGGTTATCTAACGTCCCATGGTGCCCACATTCAGCACGGGCCCCTCATTCATGCTTTGTTAGACGCAATACATCTACCCACTGCTATATCGATTATGAAATGTAAAGCACACACGAAGGTTACTGATACCATTTCTCAAGGCAATGATTTAGCTGACAGAACAGCTAAACAGACTGCTCAGAATCGCACATTAGACATGACAAAGCCAATAGTTCAGACACCAACACAGTGTATGACAATTAAGGATCCCACACTTGACGTAATTGACATACAGACACATGCCACAGCAGAAGAAATAAAGAAGTGGACTGAACTAGGAGGGATCCAGACAGATCAAGGATGGATGACGAAGGAGAAATCTGTATGGTTTCTCCCTGATTCCATGGTTCAAGCCATTATAGCTACAGTTCACAGTCCAGCACATTTAGGAGAGAAGGCTATGCTAGACAGCATTCAGCACATTTGGTTCAACAAACATTTACGAGCAGCAGCTAAACAAAAAGTTCGTACCTGTATGATATGTTGTCAGTTTAATCCAGGAAAGAGTGTTCCCGTAGAGCAGGGTGGATTTCAGCCTCCTGACCATCCTTTTGAAATCCTCCAGATGGATTATATTCAGATGGAACGTTGTCGAGGATTCAAATATGTCCTCGTAGTTGTCTGCGCTCTCTCCCGTTGGACAGAGGCGTATCCCGTATCAGATTACACTGCCCCGACTACTGCCAAGCAGCTAGTTCGAGAATTCTTCCCACGGTACGGTTTACCACGTGTTGTATATTCAGATAACGGTCAGCCTTTCTCATCCGAATTAATGAAACATGTCTCACTCTTGTTGGGATATCAGTGGAAATTCCACTGTGTCCGACACCCCGAGGCAGCAGGTCTCGTAGAAAGACATAACCAGACACTGAAAATCAGACTGTCCAAAATATGTAGAGAGAAAGGTGTCGACTGGATAGTAGCATTACCAGTTGCACTCTTTTACATGAGAATGGTAGCACACTCTAGAACAGGGCTATCCCCGTATGAGGTGATCTTTGGTAGACCACCGAATATGTGGGGGACGCCTATACCACGCAAAATAACTGACATTGACTGTAACATGCTGACAGATTACTTGGCTTCCTTGATGTCTGCACTACAATCTTCTCGTTCACAGGTAGCTGCAGCCTTTCCCGACAACACTGAGGCGAAACCCCATGACGTTGTTCCGGGTAATCTTGTCTTTGTGAGAAATTTCGACAGGAAAAGTCAACTGGAGCCCAGGTGGAAAGCACCCAAGTTGGTCCTGTTGACCACAAGAACAGCCGTGAAGATCGAGGGACGCAAAGGGTGGATTCATTCAAGTCACGTCAAAAAATTTCATGGACTACCTTCAGATATAGACACTGTGCCCTGCACTCCCTCACAGACTGATTCAAAACTTCCTTTTGTTGAACAGAATGACTCTCAGTGCTATAAATTAAAGCTTAGGCCCAAACAGTCGAGCAATTTGATTGTTTAAGTCCTCTCCAAGGTGAAGCGGTTGAATTGTCTCCGACATGTATCCCTTGGACCTGAGTAGAGAAAATACCCGAGAAATGTTGAAACGACAGGCGTATTGTAAATCACTGCGTAGCTACTGTATGAGGACATTATTAATTTTGTTTTTATTGAGTATTTTAGTAATTATTACGAGTGTGATTTTGCACATATATCATCCTATCTCTAGACATGTTTATAATGTTGCTGCAGAACATTCTTTTAGTGACCTACCGCCACATGAATTATCTTATAGACTTGCGCTGCGCAATAACACCTTCATTAGTATGTTACATCATTCCCATCAGACTAGTAATGCGACCAATTGTTGGGTGTGTGGCCGACTTCCTCCCTATCAGAATAACAAAGGAGTTCTGCCTTTCTTTCCACATCCATTCACACACAATGGCTCCTGTGGAGCATGGTTTAGTTTATTAAATTCCATAGACCCAGACACAGCAGTTTATCAACAACATTGGATATGGGGAAATCTGAATCTAGTTTTATTCAAAGTCTGTCACCCTAATAAGGAGGGTCACCCCAGTAGAACAGGAACTGATTTAGAAAATGAAGTGTATAAATTAGGTAATTTTACGCCTAATCTTATGATTCTGAATGTCAAATCCGAAGTTGAACTAATTCTGCCCACTATGTCAGTATTTCCAGTTAAGGGTGAATTATGTGTAAGAAAAGTTGGTTCCATACATATGGGCCATAGCCAATGCGTTACTACAGTAGAATATAGTGATCAAGGTAAATCTTCATTTAGAGCTTCTCGCCATTCTTACTTCATATGTGGTCAGACGGCATATATGCGTCTGCCTCTAGATTGGGATGGCACCTGTTACATAGCATTCCTTTTGCCACCTGTTTTCCTAGCTCCCCCTGATTATTATCGAAATGTTCATTTAGTACACAATAGAGAGCAAAGAGATCTCCCAGTTGTCGATTATACTGAGACAGCATGGGACAAGTATGTAGATTTCAATAAAGGTATCTTTCCCTATATAGGTACAATATCAAATAGTAAGCTGATACGCAGACTCACCAAGACTCTTGAAGCTGTAGTAAACGAGACTATAGCCGCCCTAGGCAATCTGACAGAGGAACAATCAGTGATGAGAATTGTTGTTCTCCAGAATCGTCTTGTCCTTGACGTCATCCTGGCCGATAGGGGCGGAGCTTGCAGGGTCATCGGATCCAGCTGCTGCATATTCATACCAGAAAATTCGCCATCTGTATATAAAGCTATAACACACCTTCATAAGATTGTAAGCCAGATACACGAAAATCCAGGCACTTGGACGTGGTCCGGGTGGTTTTGGAGTGTGATATCAGCCTGGGGATGGAGAGTTTTATCCTTCCTAGGTATTGGCCTTCTTATGCTCTTCAGTTGTTGTTTATGCCTGCAAGGTGGACCAGCGATTTGTGGTCTGTGTGCCACATCATGCATTCCACATCACAGGTCCCATTCAGAATGCCGGAAGGAAGAAGAAATGATGCTCCATGAGCAAATCAATGGAATGATGAAGATTGATGTCTCGTGAAGGGCAAGAAGGGGACAAGGAGGGAATGTGGAAATGTGGATTTTCCTGATCAGTTATGTCCCCTATCTTGGACCCCAACGGTTCTATATGCATGTTACAAGTACATGTATGTTCCCTCCAGTTCCAGTTTCTAAGACGCAAACATATGTGTGTCTACCGTCGACATGTTCTCTGTCAGATCCGCCATCACAGGGCTGGATATTCGATTCCTAAGTATGAAAGGCCACCGACTTTATATGGCTAAGTTACTTCATTTTTACAGTTCAGGCAAGTAGGCCCGATTCTGTCCTCAAGCCTTTCCCTGCTCTCTGTCTCTGACAGCTTCAGCTTGAGCTCGCATCTGTATCCATGAACTTTGTCCTACTCCCTGTGCAGCTAACGGTGCCTGCCTCGGCCAGTTTTCGCCTGTCTGCCAAGAAGTTGTATTTCACCTTCGAATTATCTATTTTGCTCTCCAGCCGATGCATTCCTGTCCAGTGATTTAGGTAAACATTTCCTTTAGCTCACAAGCAAAGGACTCAGCCTTTCCGTCCTCCTGCAAGTGATTCATAGCCCTGTTGCCATGGAAAGTTTTCTATCCCTCGCATCTCATATAGACACTTAGACGCTTGTACACGTACACAGTCAGTATAGAATAGATTCTGTCCGAGAGTCTCTTCCTTGTGGATAACATAGTTCTTTAAACATAGGATGTTAGATATGATTTGGGATTAGGTTGACTTGACCCCCAGACTTCTCGTCTCCACATGTAGAGCTAAATGTCAAGTCCCCTTCACCCCCTAGTTGCACGTCAATTACACGTCATGCTGCCGCGCGCGCATCTATGCCAAGTATTATCTTATAGATCCACCTATGTCTGATAATTCTAACCAATCATGTTTCTTTTATTCCTTATTACGCCTAGTTTCGATTATGTCACTGTTTTGTCACTTTTCTTATCAAATGTTACGCCTTCTACATTCGTTTCATTGTAATGTACTTATTATAAAAATACATGTCTGTTAATAAATTATTGTACTTCACTTCCTGAACCCTCGTGGTGACGGAACCTGAAGGCCGCGACTCGAGTCGGCCATTTTGAATGGAATAAAGCCCATTAGAAAACCTCTTATACCACGGATTCTGCCTCTTGTTATTTTGAGCTATTTACTTTATTTTAAGATTCCGTATGAAATTCAGTCCGGTATTTTTATTTACCACAGTGTGTTGGACATGTGTCTGACACTTCCATCGGTTGCGCCAACGGACGTAGACCTACTACTGGACCCTTTAAAGGCCCAAATGTTACAGTGTCCTCAGAGTATTCCAATGTTGATGACGGCATTCTTAGAGCCTCCATGGGATTATTCATCTCCTGTTGGAATGGACACTGGTTCTACAACCAGCATACAGGCTTCCAGTGTTTCCTCGGCGGCTGCTGCGAGAACTGAAGATGATCACCTTTGCTCCATTGACCTGACACAAGAGGTGTTACAGGGACCTTCATCTGCGAAAGAAAGCGACAGCGATGTTGCATCTCTCACACAGGACACATAAACATTTGTGCAATTGGAACAATTCAACCTTTTTCCAAAACAAGCCAAATTGAAATTTGAAAACATAATTTTTGTTTTATTTTTCTCTCTTGTTCTCACTGAGCACCATGGCTTTTGGATTGCTCAGTTGGTCTAACAGTATATTGAGTATTGACTAGAGTTTTAAAAAAAAAACGTTTGCATCGTTTTTACATATTCCAGGGGGAAGATCTACAAGAAACTAAGGCAGCACGGTGCCGCAAATCATTTTGCTGTGCCACGCTGATTAGTTTTGATGCACAGGGATGCAACATATTTACAACATGTCACCTCTCTGTGCTCCCCCCTGCGCTGGTGCACAAACTGCTGCCATGCGCTGGCGCAGGCACCCTTGCACCATGGTGCAAGGATGCCTGCGTTGTGCGGTGATTGTTTTTGTGCAGGAAGGGGCATCTTCCTGCACAAAATCAATCACTTGAGGTGATTTCCTCTTACAATGTGTGCTGTAGCATGCAGCACGCATTGTAAGAGGAAAGAAACTAAGAGAAATGAAAAATTTCTCCTCGTTGCACCTGGCTTACCCACCCTTAGTCGTGGCGTAGCATTCAGACACATTTCCAGATTTACAATTTCACGTAAATCTGGAAATGCATCAGTGGACATGGGTGTTGCGTGGGAAGACCCACAGCGACACCCATGTCACGCCCCCAACACGCCAGTGTTGCGTGAACAGGGGCGATATTTACAAGCACAGGTTAGGTCACACAGGGTGACTTTACCTGTGCTTGTAAATATCACTCAGCAGGCTGCACCGTCAGTGCGTAACGCAACATGATGCACCGGTGGTGCAAGGGGCCTGTAAATCTGCCCACATGTTTTTAGATGTTTTTACACTTGTTTTTAACAATATTGTTAGGCTTTTATAACAGACATATTTTAGCATTAGTCAATATTATCACCCTTCAGATGAGGAGTGGGTGTTGTGAGCCCTAATGTACCCCAATATAGGCCTAGGTAGCTGCACGTCCTTTTACCTACATTTGTCCTACCTTGCCCTACATAACGGTTCTGGCGCTGACCTTTTACCTAGTTATGTGCCGAATAAATGTCCTGTGGTTTTCTTCGAAGACTAGCCTCATTTATTATGCATGAGAATTCTTAGTATCATATCTTAGTCCCCTGCCTAGGACATGCACAGCAGGATTACCATCTTCTGCATAATAACTCTGTACAAATGTCGCTGCTATTGTCATCCTTGGATGACAGACCCACAGTACCATTGCACATCTTAGGTAGAACCCCTGAGGGTACCTTTCGGGTATAAAAGAACCACATCTTCACTGGGCAACCAGAGGAGAAGCTTCCATGCTGACATGAGATGCTGAAGTTCCTTCACGCAGAAACTCCAGCACGCAGTGGTTTGACCCCTTGCGAGGTGTCAAACTCGAGACCAAGACGGGGTCCTTTGTTCTAACCCATAAGGTAATGGGGTTAGCTCTTTCCTAAGGGATTCTTGGCTATACACCCACATACATGCTAGGTACACATAGGTACAATTAGATACGGTCCACATAGTAGGAGTATGCTTGATTACTGCCATTTATCTATATGCCTGCATATATTCACTGTTTTAGCACCATAGTAGACAGTTCTTGTTTTGTAAAATTAAGAATAGTTTTTACATATAATATATCCTTTCTGATTATGATAGTATAATTGAACTATGAGTTTGTGTATTTACATCACTAATCATATTTGGTAATTTTATGTATTGACAGATTTAAGTATTGTGGGTTCGGGTTGGATGAATTCAGTGTCAACTATGACCTTTGCCACTCAACAGTGATTAAAGTTAATTAATAGTTATCTTACTTTTGCACGTCTTTTTGTGAAGATGGTTGTCCTTACTACTCTAAGATGGTGCTCATATTTAGAGGCATAAGTATACGTTTTTACTACCTCAAGATGGCGATTGTACTTATATGCGATAGTATAACAATGAGGGGTCTTAATGCTAGTATTGACTTAGAGTGAGCGTGAGTGAAATATAAGAGGTCTTTAGCACATTGAATTTATTATAAGTAAGGTAACATGACGCCCGAGATTCTCTTTGCCGGGAATACGGGTCAATTTGGATTAGAAATCTTGAATTTATTATTTTAAGATGGCGCTCTTACTTTTTGAGCCACCGCGATAGAAGAAGTCTAACACTGGTGTACTTTTATGGAAAAATAGAGGCGTTCGGTGTGAACGCCGTCGTGAGAACGTATCGTATGGTTGCGATATTTCGGAGAGATAAGGAATAGAGATTTGGAGGCATATCAACAACAACCGGCGATAATTATCGCTGAGCGCACTTAGCGCTCGGATAATTATCGCTGGCTAGCGCCGATTTTTATCGCTGAGATAGCGTGCTATTAACAACGCTTACCTCATTGGCGATAAAAATCCTAGCGCTAACTGGCTAACGTGAAATTATCGCTGGAAACCCAGCGATAATCTCACGTTAGCTAGTTGATAGGGACTCACACACTTAGACATGATATCCACCTTCCATAGGATATCATGGCTAAGTAAGTTTCAAAGCCGGTGTAAGGAAAGTAGCGATAACAGGTGTTATCGCTACTTTTCCTGACGCTATGCTTCATAGCGTGGGTTTTGATGATAGGAGAAATGTCGCTTAGCGACATTTGTCCTATCACATCAGGTCAGGTACGCCCACTTTGCATCTCATTAGAGATGCAAAGCTGGGCGTTAATTTTTTATCGCCTCGTTGTAAATATGCCCCTATGTTCTATACTTATACTTTGATTTAGGGTTGTTTGTATATACAGGTTCTGGATTACTGAATTTATCATTACCTGGAGTCTATATAGTTTTGAGGATCACAGAGGATTATAAACAGACGGATTGTGGATTACTAGGGTGATTATATCTATCAGAGATATTGGTTGTGACCTTGGGTTATATTTTCTTGCTCTCTTAAAGGCACTATCGGGTTTCTTAATAATTGTTTGATAGAGGTGGTGGCCTTCCTTTCTCACTGGGAGAACTTTCATTTTTCTTTCATTTTGTTCGGTCTGATTATGTGAACATATGGGTAATTTTAAATTTCTTGGGATTGCAACCCTGAAGAAGTCGAATGTGCATTTTACTGCGTGACAAAACACGTGTTGGCGTTTTTACTGCAATTCAGAACATAAAGAACAATTTGTATTTGAAGAAAAAAACGAACTGGATGGACTATGGTGTAATATATAATAAAGACTATAGGTGGACCTGGATTAAGAGTCTGTTGGAAACTACTTAATATTGGAAGTGTGCTCAGGGGGACCTTTAAATTGCATTACAAAATATACCTGATTTAGTCCCAACGAGGTACATTGAAGAAGTGGAGAGTTTGAGGCGAGATCTACTGTGGGAGGGTAGACCCCGAATTGCCCTACATAAACTGGTCCTAAGCTGGTATGAAGGGGTATTGGAGTGCCTGACATCAAGAAATATTACTGGGCGGCGCATTTGGTGGCGATTAACCATTGCACCTACCGCCAATACTACGACCTATAGACTAGACAAATTTCTGCTACCAGGAGGTACCTACTACAGGGCTCTCTACTCTAGATCCCGGAGATTTCCTCGGATAGGCCCAACCAAACACTCCAGTGCAAGTCTTGCACATAGCAAACAAGGGCCTGGGGTGGGACAAGAAGCTCCCACAGGCTCCCACAGGCCACCCCACTGTGGGAGACGGAACAGCTGGGCACACTAGGCACCACAAAGGGATTTGACAAATGGGACACTATTGGGATTTCGAAAATTGGGGACCTATGGGAAAGGGGAGAGGTGGTCACATTTGCCGCTCTAAGACAAAGTTAGGAAGTCGCCACTACGGAATATTTTCGCTATTTACAAATCAGACACGCACTCCTGTCAAACATACCCAGAGGTACCACACTGCCAGACTCCTCGTCGCTGGATGACAGGATAGATACATGCCAGATAGAGCAATAGCCCTGTCCTATAAAAAGCTGATCAATAATACCCCAAATCCGCTGATGCTCTTAAGGCAGCGCTGGGAGGAAGACGGGCTAGAACTAAACGGTGAAGAATGGCAGGAGGCAATCGCGTCCCCAAAAGAGGTGGCAATCTCATCTAGACTGCGTCTGGTCCAGATAAAAATCCTCCATAGAATATATGTGTCCGGACCAACTTTAATCAAAATGGGGAAAACAGAAGAGGGCAACTGCAGGCGGAGGTGTGGGCAGCAGGGCTCCTTAATACACATAACATGGGGGTGTGCACATATACAGTCCTACTGGTCGAAGATACATGATTACATGAGTACAGTTTTGGGGACTACCCTGCAGCCAGAAGCGAAGAGGTGCCTCTTGAACATATGGGAACCCACCGACCTTGGCAGTAAAGATAAAATCTGGGCTACACTGGGCCAGATGGTGGCTAAGATGAATATTGCACAAAAGTGGGGTGTGGGAGAGCCGCCCGGAGTAGGGTCATGGAAGGCGGATATGGATTGTTGCATGGAAAAGACTGTGTATGTTTTGCGGGGATGCCCTAGAAAGTGGTCCGCTATTTGGAATATAGTGTTCCCCCAATTGTCTCCGAGCCAGAAGATACGACTATATCATAGCCATTGAGATTTAACACGACCTATGTATATAAGGTGTAATCCTGAGTGCAACTGACCTAACATTTCTGCTTTCCTTTATTGGAACCTATGATGTCGACCTGCGATTGTTCATTACAAAGAATTACAAAAAAAACAAATGGTTGAGACACCTACCGCAGAGAGAGGTGGGGAGTTTTTGCAGCTTTCTCTATTCTTCGGTTTTGTTTTAGTCAGCAGGTGCAGCTGCACCGGGATCTCGGCTCACAACACTCCCTTTAGCCCCAGTGTTTTGGTCCATTTCTGTTTTGGTTTAATATATCTGTACTTTCCTAAGTCTCACATATAGAGAGCGTAGATGATGTGCTACAGAAACATACCCCTGAAATGATCTCCTCCGTGCTGTCCTGGAGCTCACCCGCTCCTTCTGCTCTTTATTTGCTTGACATACGCTTCTGGAGGGGGGGGGGGGGGGGCGACTTCAAAACATTTTGATTGGGGGGAGAGCTTTATAATCTTGTATTTTGAGATGTCCCTCTCTTTGTTTCAGAGACACTGCTGTGCTGCGGCTGGGGATCTGGTCAGCTCCACCCCGGTGGTGATAAGAACCCTTTGACCCCTGACCTCGGAGGGGAGTACTGGACAGTATGCCCTGCCTTCTCATTTTAGAGTTGGCATAGTGGGCGCCGCAGGGGTGGGGCTGATGCTCGCTTCCATATTCCTCTCTGTCCCCCAGCAGCAGAACCTCTGCCCTTGAACTCTTAAAGATGACTCAAGACAGAAGACTTGTAAAGGAGAAATGTGCACAGCTGTGTGTCTGCACTGAGTCACTATTCAAGTCCCTAGAGACCGCGGGCGGGTTTAAATACTGCATGGAAAGGGTGCAAGGCTGTGTGTCTGCCCTGCTCCAATATTCAAGTCCCCAGAGACCGCAGGCGGGTTTAAATACTGCATGGAAAGGGTGCAAGGCTGTGTGTCTGCACTGGGTCACTATTCAAGTCCCCAGAGACCGCGGGCGGGTTTAAATACTGCATGGAAAGGGTGCAAGGCTGTGTGTCTGCACTGGGTCACTATTCAAGTCCCCAGAGACCGCAGGCGGGTTTAAATACTGCATGGAAAGGGTACAAGGCTGTGTGCCTGCCCTGCTCCAATATTCAAGTCCCTAGAGACCGCGGGTGAGTTTAAATACTGCACGGAAAGGGTGCAAGTCTGTGTGTCTGCACTGGGTCACTATTCAAGTCCCCAGAGACCGCGGGCGGGTTTAAATACTGCATGGAAAGGGTACAAGGTTGTGTGTCTGCCCTGCTCCAATATTCAAGTCCCCAGAGACCGCAGGCGGGTTTAAAAACTGCATGGAAAGGGTGCAAGGCTGTGTGTCTGCACTGGGTCACTATTCCAGTCCCCAGAGACGACGGGCGGGTTTAAATACCGCATGGAAAGGGTGCAAGGCTGTGTGTCTGCCCTGCTCCAATATTCAAGTCCCCAGAGACCGCAGGCGGGTTTAAATACTGCATGGAAAGGGTGCAAAGGTGTGTGTCTGCACTGGGTCACTATTCAAGTCCCCAGAGACCGCAGGCGGGTTTAAATACTGCATGGAAAGGGTGCAAGGCTGTGTGGCTGCACTGGGTCACTATTCAAGTCCCCAGAGACCGCAGGCGGGTTTAAATACTGCATGGAAAGGGTACAAGGCTGTGTGCCTGCCCTGCTCCAATATTCAAGTCCCTAGAGACCGCGGGCGAGTTTAAATACTGCATGGAAAGGGTGCAAGGCTGTTTGTCTGCACTAGGTCACTATTCAAGTCCCCAGAGACCGCGGGCGGGTTTAAATACTGCATGGAAAGGGTACAAGGTTGTGTGTCTGCCCTGCTCCAATATTCAAGTCCCCAGAGACCGCAGGCGGGTTTAAATACTGCATGGAAAGGGTGCAAGGCTGTGTGTCTGCACTGGGTCACTATTCAAGTCCCCAGAGACGACGGGCGGGTTTAAATACCGCATGGAAAGGGTGCAAGGCTGTGTGTCTGCCCTGCTCCAATATTCAAGTTCCTAGAGACCGCGGGCGAGTTTAAATACTGCATGGAAAGGGTGCAAGGCTGTGTGTCTGCACTGGGTCACTCGTCAAGTCCCCAGAGACCGCGGGCGGGTTTAAATACCGCATGGAAAGGGTGCAAGGCTGTGTGTCTGCCCTGCTCCAATATTCAAGTCCCCAGAGACCGCAGGCGGGTTTAAATACTGCATGGAAAGGGTGCAAGGCTGTGTGTCTGCACTGGGTCACTATTCAAGTCCCCAGAGACGACGGGCGGTTTTAAATACCGCATGGAAAGGGTGCAAGGCTGTGTGTCTGCCCTGCTCCAATATTCAAGTCTCTAGAGACCGCGGGCGAGTTTAAATACTGCATGGAAAGGGTGCAAGGATGTGTCTCTTCACTGGGTCACTATTCAAGTCCCCAGAGACCGCGGGCGGGTTTAAATACTGCATGGAAAGGGTACAAGGCTGTGTGTCTGCACTGGGTCACTATTCAAGTCCCCAGAGACCGCAGGTGGGTTTAAATACTGCATGGAAAGGGTACAAGGCTGTGTGCCTGCCCTGCTCCAATATTCAAGTCCCCAGAGACCGCAGGCGGGTTTAAATACTGCATGGAAAGGGTGCAAGGCTGTGTGTCTGCACTGGGTCACTATTCAAGTCCCCAGAGACGACGGGCGGGTTTAAATACCGCATGGAAAGGGTGCAAGGCTGTGTGTCTGCCCTGCTCCAATATTCAAGTCCATAGAGACCGCGGGCGAGTTTAAATACTGCATGGAAAGGGTGCAAGGCTGTGTGTCTGCACTGGGTCACTATTCAAGTCCCCAGAGACGACGAGCGGTTTTAAATACCGCATGGAAAGGGTGCAAGGCTGTGTGTCTGCCCTGCTCCAATATTCATGTCCCTAGAGACCGCGGGCGAGTTTAAATACTGCATGGAATGGGTGCAAGGCTGTGTGTCTGCCCTGCTCCAATATTCAAGTCCCCAGAGACCGCAGGCGGGTTTAAATACTGCATGGAAAGGGTGCAAGGCTGTGTGTCTGCACTGGGTCACTATTCAAGTCCCCAGAGACGACGGGCGGGTTTAAATACCGCATGGAAAGGGTGCAAGGCTGTGTGTCTGCCCTGCTCCAATATTCAAGTCCATAGAGACCGCGGGCGAGTTTAAATACTGCATGGAAAGGGTGCAAGGCTGTGTGTCTGCACTGGGTCACTATTCAAGTCCCCAGAGACCACGGGCAGGTTTAAATACCACATGGAAAGGGTGCAAAGCTGTGTGTCTGCCCTGATCCAATATTCAAAGTCCCCAGAGACCGCAGGCGGGTTTAAATGCTGCATGGAAAGGGTGCAAGGCTGTGTGTCTGCACTGGGTCACTATTTAAGTCCCCAGAGACAACGGGCGGGTTTAAATACCGCATGGAAAGGGAGCAAGGCTGTGTGTCTGCCCTGCTCCAATATTCAAGTCCCTAGAGACCGCGGGCGAGTTTAAATACTGCATGGAAAGGGTGCAAGGCTGTGTGTCTGCACTGGGTCACTCTTCAAGTCCCCAGAGACCGCGGGCGGGTTTAAATACTGCATGGAAAGGGTGCAAGGCTGTGTGTCTGCCCTGCTCCAATATTCAAGTCCCCAGAGACCGCAGGCGGGTTTAAATACTGCATGGAAAGGGTGCAAGGCTGTGTGTCTGCACTGGGTCACTATTCAAGTCCCCAGAGACGACGGGCGGTTTTAAATACCGCATGGAAAGGGTGCAAGGCTGTGTGTCTGCCCTGCTCCAATATTCAAGTCTCTAGAGACCGCGGGCGAGTTTAAATACTGCATGGAAAGGGTGCAAGGATGTGTCTCTTCACTGGGTCACTATTCAAGTCCCCAGAGACCGTGGGCGGGTTTAAATACTGCATGGAAAGGGTACAAGGCTGTGTGTCTGCACTGGGTCACTATTCAAGTCCCCAGAGACCGCAGGCGGGTTTAAATACTGCATGGAAAGGGTACAAGGCTGTGTGCCTGCCCTGCTCCAATATTCAAGTCCCCAGAGACCGCAGGCGGGTTTAAATACTGCATGGAAAGGGTGCAAGGCTGTGTGTCTGCACTGGGTCACTATTCAAGTCCCCAGAGACGACGGGCGGGTTTAAATACCGCATGGAAAGGGTGCAAGGCTGTGTGTCTGCCCTGCTCCAATATTCAAGTCCATAGAGACCGCGGGCGAGTTTAAATACTGCATGGAAAGGGTGCAAGGCTGTGTGTCTGCACTGGGTCACTATTCAAGTCCCCAGAGACGACGGGCGGTTTTAAATACCGCATGGAAAGGGTGCAAGGCTGTGTGTCTGCCCTGCTCCAATATTCATGTCCCTAGAGACCGCGGGCGAGTTTAAATACTGCATGGAATGGGTGCAAGGCTGTGTGTCTGCCCTGCTCCAATATTCAAGTCCCCAGAGACCGCAGGCGGGTTTAAATACTGCATGGAAAGGGTGCAAGGCTGTGTGTCTGCACTGGGTCACTATTCAAGTCCCCAGAGACGACGGGCGGGTTTAAATACCGCATGGAAAGGGTGCAAGGCTGTGTGTCTGCCCTGCTCCAATATTCAAGTCCATAGAGACCGCGGGCGAGTTTAAATACTGCATGGAAAGGGTGCAAGGCTGTGTGTCTGCACTGGGTCACTATTCAAGTCCCCAGAGACCGCGGGCAGGTTTAAATACCACATGGAAAGGGTGCAAGGCTGTGTGTCTGCCCTGCTCCAATATTCAAAGTCCCCAGAGACCGCAGGCGGGTTTAAATACTGCATGGAAAGGGTGCAAGGCTGTGTGTCTGCACTGGGTCACTATTTAAGTCCCCAGAGACAACGGGCGGGTTTAAATACCGCATGGAAAGGGAGCAAGGCTGTGTGTCTGCCCTGCTCCAATATTCAAGTCCCTAGAGACCGCGGGCGAGTTTAAATACTGCATGGAAAGGGTGCAAGGCTGTGTGTCTGCACTGGGTCACTATTCAAGTCCCCAGAGACCGCGGGCGGGTTTAAATACTGCATGGAAAGGGTACAAGGTTGTGTGTCTGCCCTGCTCCAATATTCAAGTCCCCAGAGACCGCAGGCGGGTTTAAATACTGCATGGAAAGGGTGCAAGGATGTGTGTCTGAACTGGGTCACTATTCAAGTCCCCAGAGACGACGGGCGGGTTTAAATACCGCATGGAAAGGGTGCAAGGCTGTGTGTCTGCCCTGCTCCAATATTCAAGTCCCCAGAGACCGCAGGCGGGTTTAAATACTGCATGGAAAGGGTGCAAAGGTGTGTGTCTGCACTGCGTCACTATTCAAGTCCCCAGAGACCGCGGGCGGGTTTAAATACTGCATGGAAAGGGTGCAAGGCTGTGTGGCTGCACTGGGTCACTATTCAAGTCCCCAGAGACCGCAGGCGGGTTTAAATACTGCATGGAAAGGGTACAAGGCTGTGTGCCTGCCATGCTCCAATATTCAAGTCCCTAGAGACCACGGGCGAGTTTAAATACTGCATGGAAAGGGTGCAAGGCTGTTTGTCTGCACTAGGTCACTATTCAAGTCCCCAGAGACTGCGGGCGGGTTTAAATACTGCATGGAAAGGGTACAAGGTTGTGTGTCTGCCCTGCTCCAATATTCAAGTCCCCAGAGACCGCAGGCGGGTTTAAATACTGCATGGAAAGGGTGCAAGGCTGTGTGTCTGCACTGGGTCACTATTCAAGTCCCCAGAGACGACGGGCGGGTTTAAATACCGCATGGAAAGGGTGCAAGGCTGTGTGTCTGCCCTGCTCCAATATTCAAGTCTCTAGAGACCGCGGGCGAGTTTAAATACTGCATGGAAAGGGTGCAAGGCTGTGTGTCTTCACTGGGTCACTATTCAAGTCCCCAGAGACCGCGGGCGGGTTTAAATACTGCATGGAAAGGGTACAAGGCTGTGTGTCTGCACTGGGTCACTATTCAAGTGCCCAGAGACCGCAGGCGGGTTTAAATACTGCATGGAAAGGGTACAAGGCTGTGTGCCTGCCCTGCTCCAATATTCAAGTCCCTAGAGACCACAGGCGAGTTTAAATACTGCATGGAAAGGGTGCAAGGCTGTGTGTCTGCACTGGGTCACTATTCAAGTCCCCAGAGACCGCGGGCGGGTTTAAATACTGCATGGAAAGGGTACAAGGTTGTGTGTCTGCCCTGCTCCAATATTCAAGTCCCCAGAGACCGCAGGCGGGTTTAAATACTGCATGGAAAGGGTGCAAGGCTGTGTGTCTGCACTGGGTCACTATTCAAGTCCCCAGAGACAACGGGCGGGTTTAAATACCGCATGGAAAGGGTGCAAGGCTGTGTGTCTGCCCTGCTCCAATATTCAAGTCCATAGAGACCGCGGGCGAGTTTAAATACTGCATGGAAAGGGTGCAAGGCTGTGTGTCTGCACTGGGTCACTATTCAAGTCCCCAGAGACCGCGGGCAGGTTTAAATACCACATGGAAAGGGTGCAAGGCTGTGTGTCTGCCCTGCTCCAATATTCAAAGTCCCCAGAGACCGCAGGCGGGTTTAAATACTGCATGGAAAGGGTGCAAGGCTGTGTGTCTGCACTGGGTCACTATTCAAGTCCCCAGAGACAACGGGCGGGTTTAAATACCGCATGGAAAGGGAGCAAGGCTTTGTGTCTGCCCTGCTCCAATATTCAAGTCCCTAGAGACCGCGGGCGAGTTTAAATACTTCATGGAAAAGGTGCAAGGCTGTGTGTCTGCACTGGGTCACTATTCAAGTCCCCAGAGACCGCGGGCGGGTTTAAATACTGCATGGAAAGGGTACAAGGCTGTGAGTCTGCACTGGGTCACTATTCAAGTCCCCAGAGACCGCAGGCGGGTTTAAATACTGCATGGAAAGGGTACAAGGCTGTGTGCCTGCCCTGCTCCAATATCCACGTCCCTAGAGACCGCGGGCGAGTTTAAATACTGCATGGAAAGGGTGCAAGGCTGTGTGTCTGCACTGGGTCACTATTCAAGTCCCCAGAGACCGCGGGCGGGTTTAAATACTGCATGGAAAGGGTACATGGTTGTGTGTCTGCCCTGCTCCAATATTCAAGTCCCCACAGACCGCAGGCGGGTTTAAATACTGCATGGAAAGGGTGCAAGGCTCTGTGTCTGCACTGGGTCACTATTCAAGTCCCCAGAGACGACGGGTGGGTTTAAATACCGCATGGAAAGGGTGGAAGGCTGTGTGTCTGCCCTGCTCCAATATTCAAGTCCCTAGAGACCGCAGGCGAGTTTAAATACTGCATGGAAAGGGTGCAAGTCTGTGTGTCTGCACTGGGTCACTATTCAAGTCCCCAGAGACCGCGGGCGGGTTTAAATACTGCATGGAAAGGTTACAAGGCTGTGTGCCTGCACTGGGTCACTATTCAAGTCCCCAGAGACCGCAGGCGGGTTTAAATACTGCATGGAAAGGGTACAAGGCTGTGTGCCTGCCCTGCTCCAATATTCAAGTCCCTAGAGACCGCGGGCGAGTTTAAATACTGCATGGAAAGGGTGCAAGGCTGTGTGTCTGCACTGGGTCACTATTCAAGTCCCCAGAGACGGCGGGCAGGTTTAAATACTGCATGGAAAGGGTACAAGGCTGTGTGCCTGCCCTGCTCCAATATTCAAGTCCCCAGAGACCACGGGCGGATTTAAATACCGCATGGAAAGGGTGCAAGTCTGTGTGTCTGCACTGCTCCAATATTCAAGTCCCTAGAGACCACGGGCGAGTTTAAATACTGCAAGGAAAGGGTGCAAGGCTGTGTGTCTGCACTGAGTCAATATTCAAGTCCCTAGAGACCACGGGCGGGTTTAAATACTGCATGGAAATGGTGCAAGGCTGTGTGTCTGCACTGGGTCACTACTCAAGTCTCTAGAGACCACGGACGAGTTTAAATACTGCATGGAAAGGGTACAAGGCTGTGTGTCTGCCCTGCTCCACTATTCAAGTCCCTAGAGACCGCGGGCGGGTTGAAATACTGCATGGAAAGGGTGCAAGGCTGTGTGTCTGCACTGGGTCACTATTCAAGTCCCTAGAGACCACGGGCGGGTTTAAATACTGCATAGAAAGGGTACAAGGCTGTGTGTCTGCCCTGCTCCAATATTCATGTCCCTAGAGACCGCGGGCGGGTTTAAATACCGCATGGAAAGGGTGCAAGGCTGTGTGTCTGCACTGGGTCACTATTCAATTCCCTAGAGACCACGGGCGGGTTTAAATACTGCATGGAAAGGGTACAAGGCTGTGTGTCTGCCCTGCTCCAATATTCAAGTCCCTAGAGACCGTGGGCAGGTTTAAATACTGCATGGAAAGGGTGCAAGGCTGTGTGTCTGCACTGCTCCAATATTCAAGTCCCTAGAGACCGCGGCGGGTTTAAATACCGGATGGAGAGGGTGCAATGCTGTGTGTCTGCCCTGCTCCAATATTCAAGTCCCTAGAGACCGCGGGCGGGTTTAAATACTCCATGCAAAGGGTGCAAGGCTGTGTGTCTGCACTGGGTCACTATTCAAGTCCCTAGAGACCACGGGCAGGTTGAAATACTGCATGGAAAGGGTGCAAGGCTGTGTGTCTGCACTGCTCCAATATAAAAGTCCGTAGAGACCGCGGCGGGTTTAAATACCGGATGGAAAGGGTACAAGGCTGTGTGTCTGCCCTGCTCCAATATTCAAGTCCCTAGAGACCACGGGCGGGTTTAAATACTGCATGGAAAGGGTACAAGACTGTGTGTCTGCCCTGCTCCAATATTCAAGTCCCTAGAGACCACGGGCGAGTTTAAATACTGCAAGGAAAGGGTGCAAGGCTGTGTGTCTGCACTGAGTCAATATTCAAGTCCCTAGAGACCACGGGCGGGTTTAAATACTGCATGGAAATGGTGCAAGGCTGTGTGTCTGCACTGGGTCACTACTCAAGTCTCTAGAGACCACGGACGAGTTTAAATACTGCATGGAAAGGGTACAAGGCTGTGTGTCTGCCCTGCTCCACTATTCAAGTCCCTAGAGACCGCGGGCGGGTTGAAATACTGCATGGAAAGGGTGCAAGGCTGTGTGTCTGCACTGGGTCACTATTCAAGTCCCTAGAGACCACGGGCGGGTTTAAATACTGCATAGAAAGGGTACAAGGCTGTGTGTCTGCCCTGCTCCAATATTCATGTCCCTAGAGACCGCGGGCGGGTTTAAATACCGCATGGAAAGGGTGCAAGGCTGTGTGTCTGCACTGGGTCACTATTCAATTCCCTAGAGACCACGGGCGGGTTTAAATACTGCATGGAAAGGGTACAAGGCTGTGTGTCTGCCCTGCTCCAATATTCAAGTCCCTAGAGACCGTGGGCAGGTTTAAATACTGCATGGAAAGGGTGCAAGGCTGTGTGTCTGCACTGCTCCAATATTCAAGTCCCTAGAGACCGCGGCGGGTTTAAATACCGGATGGAGAGGGTGCAATGCTGTGTGTCTGCCCTGCTCCAATATTCAAGTCCCTAGAGACCGCGGGCGGGTTTAAATACTCCATGCAAAGGGTGCAAGGCTGTGTGTCTGCACTGGGTCACTATTCAAGTCCCTAGAGACCACGGGCAGGTTGAAATACTGCATGGAAAGGGTGCAAGGCTGTGTGTCTGCACTGCTCCAATATAAAAGTCCGTAGAGACCGCGGCGGGTTTAAATACCGGATGGAAAGGGTACAAGGCTGTGTGTCTGCCCTGCTCCAATATTCAAGTCCCTAGAGACCACGGGCGGGTTTAAATACTGCATGGAAAGGGTACAAGACTGTGTGTCTGCCCTGCTCCAATATTCAAGTCCCTAGAAACACGGACGGGTTGAAATACTGCATGGAAAGGGTACAAGGCTGTGTGTCTGCCCTGCTCCAATATTCGAGTCCCTAGAGACCGCGGGCGGGTTTAAATACCGCATGGAAAGGGTGCAAGGCTGTGTGTCTGCACTGCTCCAATATTCAAGTCCCTAGAGACCGCAGCGGGTTTAAATTCTAGATGGAAAGGGTGCCAGGCTGTGTGTCTGCACTGCTCCAATATTCAAGTCCCTAGAGACCGTGGCGGGTTTAAATACCAGATGGAAAGGGTGCAAGGCTGTGTGTCTGCCCTGCTCCAATATTCAAGTCCCTAGAGACCACGGGCGGGTTTAAATACTGCATGGAAAGGGTACAAGGTTGTGTGTCTGCCCTGCTCCAATATTCAAGTCCCTAGAGACCACGGGCGGGTTTAAATACTGCATGGAAAGGGTGCAAGGCTGTGTGTCTGCACTGCTCCAATATTCAAGTCCCTAGAGACCACGGGTGGGTTTAAATACTGCATGGAAAGGGTGCAAGGCTTTGTGTCTGCACTGCTCCAATATTCAAGTCCCTAGAGACCAAGGGCGGGTTTAAATACTGCATGGAAAGGGTACAAGGTTGTGTGTCTGCCCTGCTCCAATATTCAAGTCCCTAGAGACCACGGGCGGGTTTAAATACTGCATGGAAAGGATGCAAGGCTGTGTGTCTGCACTGAGTCACTATTCAAGTCCCTAGAGACCACGGGTGGGTTGAAATACTGCATGGAAAGGGTGCAAGGCTGTGTGTCTGCACTGGGTCATTATTCAAGTCCCTAGAGACTGTGGGCGGGTTTAAATACTGCATGGAAAGGGTACAAGGCTGTGTTTCTGCCCTGCTCCAATATTCAAGTCCCTTGAGACCGCGGGCGGGTTTAAATACTGCATGCAAAGGGTGCAAGCCTGTGTGTCTGCACTGGGTCACTATTCAAGTCCCTAGAGACCACGGGCGGGTTGAAATACTGCATGGAAAGGGTACAAGGCTGTGTGTCTGCCCTGCTCCAATATTCAAGTCCCTAGAGACCGCGGGCGGGTTTAAATACCGCATGGAAAGGGTGCAATGCTGTGTGTCTGCACTGCTCCAATATTCAAGTCCCTAGAGACCGCGGCGGGTTTAAATACCAGATGGAAAGGGTGCAAGGCTGTGTGTCTGCACTGCTCCAATATTCAAGTCCCTAGAGACCGTGGCGGGTTTAAATACCAGATGGAAAGGGTGCAAGGCTGTGTGTCTGCCCTGCTCCAATATTCAAGTCCCTAGAGACCACGGGCGGGTTTAAATACTGCATGGAAAGGGTACAAGGTTGTGTGTCTGCCCTGCTCCAATATTCAAGTCCCTAGAGACCAATGGTGGGTTTAAATACTGCATGGAAAGGGTGCAAGGCTGTGTGTCTGCACTGCTCCAATATTCAAGTCCCCAGAGACCGCAGGCGGGTTTAAATACTGCATGGAAAGGGTGGAAGGCTGTGTGTCTGCACTGGGTCACTATTCAAGTCCCCAGAGACGACGGGCGGGTTTAAATACCGCATGGAAAGGGTGCAAGGCTGTGTGTCTGCCCTGCTCCAATATTCAAGTCCCTAGAGACCGCGGGCGAGTTTAAATACTGCATGGAAAGGGTGCAAGTCTGTGTGTCTGCACTGGGTCACTATTCAAGTCCCCAGAGACCGCGGGCGGGTTTAAATACTGCATGGAAAGGGTACAAGGCTGTGTACCTGCACTGGGTCACTATTCAAGTCCCCAGAGACCGCAGGCGGGTTTAAATACTGCATGGAAAGGGTACAAGGCTGTGTGCCTGCCCTGCTCCAATATTCAAGTCCCCAGAGACCGCGGGCGGGTTTAAATACCGCATGGAAAGGGTGCAAGTCTGTGTGTCTGCACTGCTCCAATATTCAAGTCCCTAGAGACCACGGGCGAGTTTAAATACTGCAAGGAAAGGGTGAAAGGCTGTGTGTCTGCACTGGGTCAATATTCAAGTCCCTAGAGACCACGGGCGGGTTTAAATACTGCATGGAAATGGTGCAAGGCTGTGTGTCTGCACTGGGTCACTATTCAAGTCTCTAGAGACCACGGACGAGTTTAAATACTGCATGGAAAGGGAACAAGGCTGTGTGTCTGCCCTGCTCCACTATTCAAGTCCCTAGAGACCGCGGGCGGGTTGAAATACTGCATGGAAAGGGTGCAAGGCTGTGTGTCTGCACTGGGTCACTATTCAAGTCCCTAGAGACCACGGGCGGGTTTAAATACTGCATAGAAAGGGTACAAGGCTGTGTGTCTGCCCTGCTCCAATATTCATGTCCCTAGAGACCGCGGGCGGGTTTAAATACCGCATGGAAAGGGTGCAAGGCTGTGTGTCTGCACTGGGTCACTATTCAAGTCCCTAGAGACCACGGGCTGGTTTAAATACTGCATGGAAAGGGTACAAGGCTGTGTGTCTGCCCTGCTCCAATATTCAAGTCCCTAGAGACCGTGGGCAGGTTTAAATACTGCATGGAAAGGGTGCAAGGCTGTGTGTCTGCACTGCTCCAATATTCAAGTCCCTAGAGACCGCGGCGGGTTTAAATACCGGATGGAGAGGGTGCAATGCTGTGTGTCTGCCCTGCTCCAATATTCAAGTCCCTAGAGACCGCGGGCGGGTTTAAATACTCCATGCAAAGGGTGCAAGGCTGTGTGTCTGCACTGGGTCACTATTCAAGTCCCTAGAGACCACGGGCAGGTTGAAATACTGCATGGAAAGGGTACAAGGCTGTGTGTCTGCACTGCTCCCATATTCAAATCCCTAGAGACCGCGGCGGGTTTAAATACCAGATGGAAAGGGTGCAAGGCTGTGTTTCTGCCCTGCTCCAATATTCAAGTCCCTAGAGACCACGGGCGGGTTTAAATACTGCATGGAAAGGGTACAAGGCTGTGTGTCTGCCCTGCTCCAATATTCAAGTCCCTAGAGACCACGGGCGGGTTTAAATACCGCATGGAAAGGGTGCAAGGCTGTGTGTCTGCACTGCTCCAATATTCAAGTCCCTAGAGACCGCGTCGGGTTTAAATACCAGATGGAAAGGGTGCAAGGCTGTGTGTCTGCCCTGCTCCAATATTCAAGTCCCTAGAGACCACGGGCGGGTTTAAATACTGCATGGAAAGGGTACAAGGTTGTGTGTCTGCCCTTCTCGAATATTCAAGTCCCTAGAGACCACGGGCGGGTTTAAATACTGCATGGAAAGGGTTCAAGGCTGTGTGTCTGCACTGCTCCAATATTCAAGTCCCTAGAGACCACGGGCGGGTTTAAATACTGCATGGAAAGGGTGCAAGGCTGTGTGTCTGCACTGCTCCAATATTCAAGTCCCTAGAGACCACGGGCGGGTTTAAATAGTGCATGGAAAGGGTACAAGATTGTGTGTCTGCCCTGCTCCAATATTCAAGTCCCTAGAGACCATGGGCGGGTTTAAATACTGCATGGAAAGGATGCAAGGCTTTGTGTCTGCACTGAGTCACTATTCAAGTCCCTAGAGACCACGGGTGGGTTAAAATACTGCATGGAAAGGGTGCAAGGCTGTGTGTCTGCACTGGGTCATTATTAAAGTCCCTAGAGACCGCGGGCGGTTTAAATACTGCATGGAAAGGGTACAAGGCTGTGTTTCTGCCCTGCTCCAATATTCAAGTCCCTAAAGACCGCGGGCGGGTTTAAATGCCGCATGGAAAGGGTGCAAGGCTGTGTGTCTGCACTGCTCCAATATTCAAGTCCCTAGAGACCGCGGCAGGTTTAAATACCGGATGGAAAGGGTGCAAGGCTGTGTGTCTGCCCTGCTCCAATATTCAAGTCCCTAGAGACCGCAGGCGGGTTTAAATACTGCATGGAAAGGGTGCAAGCCTGTGTGTCTGCACTGGGTCACTATTCAAGTCCCTAGAGACCACGGGCGGGTTGAAATACTGCATGGAAAGGGTACAAGGCTGTGTGTCTGCCCTGCTCCACTATTCAAGTCCCTAAAGACCGCGGCGGGTTGAAATACTGCATGGAAAGGGTGCAAGGCTGTGTGTCTGCACTGCTCCAATATTAAAGTCCGTAGAGACCGCGGCGGGTTTAAATACCGGATGGAAAGGGTGCAAGGCTGTGTGTCTGCCCTGCTCCAATATTCAAGTCCCTTGAGACCGCGGGCGGGTTTAAATACTGCATGCAAAGGGTGCAAGGCTGTGTGTCTGCACTGCTCCAATATTCAAGTCCCTAAAGACCGCGGGCGGGTTGAAATACTGCATGGAAAGGGTACAAGGCTGTGTGTCTGCCCTGCTCCAATATTCGAGTCCCTAGAGACTGCGGGCGGGTTTAAATACCGCATGGAAAGGGTGCAAGGCTGTGTGTCTGCACTGCTCCAATATTCAAGTCCCTAGAGACCGCAACGGGTTTAAATCCTAGATGGAAAGGGTGCCAGGCTGTGTGTCTGCACTGCTCCAATATTCAAGTCCCTAGAGACCGTGGCGGGTTTAAATACCAGATGGAAAGTGTTAGACCTGGCACCTTGGCGTGAGTTTCCCTTCCACTTTTTGATGGTGTGCCTCGACTGGTTTGCTGGTGTTGTCCGCTCAGGGCACTGCGCCACGGCTAATCCGTGCCGCAGTGCAAGTGCTCCCTAAGTAAAGTGTACCTGTAATTGATGTTCATGATTGGTTTATTGGATTCACTGTCAGTCCCCAGTAAAGTGCACCAGGGGTGCCAGGGCTTGTGAATGCCAATGCTGCTGGTGGGCTTGCAGCGCTGGTTGCGCCACCCACGGAAGCGGCCTTGTAAAGTGTGTCTAGGGTCTGCCACCGCAGACCCTGTGCGCGGTCCCGGACCGTCGCGCTGACTGCGCAAGTGCCCCCACTTGCCAGTCCCTAAACCTTCCCTTACCTACATATTAGCCACCCCTCTGGTAGGCCCAAGGGCAGGGTGCATTGTAGGCATAAGGTAGGACATGCCCTGATGTGTGTGGCATGTCTTAGTAGTGAATTACAGCCATTTCCGTTCTTCACTATTGAAGGCTACCTGCTCTCCATAGGCCAGAATGGGCTGCCGGGATCACGCCAACGCTGTGACCCCAGTGGACTCAGAGAGCATGGTAGAAGTGTCAAGTTTAGTATGCCTGAACTCAGAATAATAAAATACTTCTTGTAGTCAAGTTTATTTTAATATCCTGGGTTTGTAAATACTACTTTTAGAAAGTTAGTATTTACTGACCTGACCATCTCAGTCCGCCTCTGCTGTGTGTATGTGTTCTGCCTGGCAACAGTAAGGAGCAGGGTTGGGGAATCCCCAGAGACAGGTTGGCTGCCAGGTGGTGGGTAGAGAGATTACACCTGGATGGGTGGGAGGAGTACACCTTGACTCTTGAATAGACCTGTGCTCTGCCACCACAAAGCCGGCGCCACCACCTGTGGGACGGCTGATGTCTCTGCCCTGCTGCTGAAAGGAAAGAGCAGAGTCACCATAACAAAGTGCTCCAGAACTGGACTGAGCCAGGCCTAGGCCCCCTGGCGCTAAAGAACAAAAGAATCATGGTATAAAAGTAGGAGCCTGGCTCCTAAGAAATCAGAATCCTGTTTACCACAAAGAACCTCTGCCCGACTAGAAGGAGAAGAAGACGCCGGAGGAGCTGGCCTGCTGCTTGCCTTGCTGAGAGAGGAGAGGGAGAGACTTACTGAAAAGACTTTGCTACTTTGTGCTTGAACATTCTCCAAGGGCTTGATCTGAGCTTGCCCCCTGAACTGAACCCCAGGAACAGTGGGTTCTCTGTGCTTCTTGCTCGTCCTCCAATTCGAGCCGTGTGTGCATCCCGCCGGAAAAGAGACTGCGCCCCTCATCGCCCCTCCTAGGGCCGTGACACTCAGGAGCTCGCCTGCCGCAATCCCGTGAGAGCCCCGCTCCGTCCGGAGCCGCTCTCTGTCCCCGGGCCAGGCCGCCTGCACCCCTGTCACCGCCTGCCATTGGAGTGCGCTGAACGCGCTATCACCCCTCCTGCCGGAAGCCGTCCGACGACTGTGATCTACGCCGGGTCATCCAGCTGCACTGACTGTGCCCTGTGACCCCGCTTCGCTATCCTCGGACATCTCAGGCCGCGCCGCCCCCGCTGTGGAGACCCTCCTGCACCGCCGTGCTAAAGGGTCGCGGGCCGCGCCTGCCTACTTGCCCACACCTGCTGATTGAGGACCCCAGAACACTTCCCAAGCTGAGAGTCGCACCGACCTGTGCCGACTCTCCACCTCACGAAAGAAGTTCCAGTATCGGGCTCGGGGCCCGCAACGCCTTATTTCCCCGTTCGCAGGAGTCGATCTCTGTGAGTACTGGAACTACAAGTAAAGAGACTACAAAGTATCCATTTGAAACTACGAACCCAGAACATTTGCCTGCTGTATAACCTGGTGGCCTAGCGAAAACGTTATTGGTCTTGTGATAAGTCTGTTGAGATATATCTACCTTATTTTTACCTAAAGAATCATATTTTTATATAAATCCAAGTCTGGTGTCCGTTTCTGGGGGGATTGATGTATTTACTGTGTGTACGATTGTAAGTGCTTAACCAACAACGCCTGAGGAATCGCCTTGGCTGCTCACGCCACGCACCTAGAGGGTGAGCAAGGGTCATTCGCGAGGGGTTATCCTGCGCCCTGACGTGGAGGAGAGGGTTCCTGCTTGACACAAGGGCAACCTTGCGCCAACCAGAGATCCCCGACTCTAACATTGTTGGCAGCGGTTGGGATTTCGGATTTGCACTTGTAATTTGCATACAGTGAATTATTAATCACCAGATAGTGAGAGCAGACCAAATAACGCAGCCACAGGTTTTTTGTTGAACTTTGTTGAGACATCTGCCATTACTGCAACCATGCCTGGCTCACACTCCGCTGGGAGAGCACTCTCTGTGATTTCTGGAATCGATGAGGTGGATTGGGAGAGACTGGAAGGCTACACGATAGAGCAATTGAAAGGCTACAGTGTAAAATTCCGAGTCCCCCATGCTGGATTCAAGAGGAGAACCCAGTACGCCAAGGCGCTGAGAGCCTGGAAGGAGTCACGAGACCCACGGAATGCGGGGGACATCGTTCCACCCGACAACCTTGAGGAGCCCAGCAGAGTCCGGTCGCCAGAGGAGCTGGCAGACAGGGCAGCAGACAGGGCGCATGCAATGGAGATGGCAAAGTTGGCAGGACAGATGGAAATGGAAAAGCAGAAGTTGGCCCTGGAGGCACAACAACGCCAAATGGATCATGATATCAGATTGAAGGAGTTGGAGCTGAAGGCGAAAAGTTTGGACACCGCTCCTTCTGGTGGCAGCACTCCACCAGTGCAGGTAGAGTCCAAGGTGTACATCCCCAAAGATGTAGTAAAGGAGTATTTCAGAAAGGATGACATAGGGCAGTGGTTTAGGGCCTACGAGGTGGCCATGTCCTCACACCGGGTCCCTGAGAAAGACTGGGGAGCGGGGTTGTGGGGAAGGTTCCTTGCTGAAGGGCGTGACACACTGTTAGATTTACTCTTAGATCTCCAAACCTCATACCCCCATATGAAGGAAGCTTTAATGACCAGGTATGGGTTAACTCCGGAGCTATATAGACAGCGGTTCAGGGAGACGAAGAAGATCCCTGAGAGTACGTATGTGGAGTATGTGACCTTTTTCTGCAGAGCGCTGGATGGTTGGGTGAAGGGTAGCAAAGTGAATGATTATCAAGGGCTGCTTGATTTAATTGCATGGGAGCACTTGTCCAGTCAATGTTTTCCTGAGCTACGCCAGCACCTGATTGATAGCAAGCTGTCCAACCCGAGGAAGCTTGCTGAGGAGGCGGACCGCTGGCTCAGCACCAGGGTCCACAAGGGTCAAGTGGGAGACTCCGCCAAAGGTGGGCAGGGTCCCCAGCAGAAGAGTGGGGGGGACAAGGGTAAACAGAAGGGGTTCCAAAAAGGCCCCCAAAGTAATTCCCAGGGGAACCAGCAGAAGGGTTCTCAGCCTCCCCCACCCCCGCAGCAGAACGGGGCCCCGACAGGTAGACCTGTTCCAAAGGGGCCCTTCAATTGTTATAAGTGTGGTGATCCGGGTCACATTGCCTCTGATCCTAAGTGTCGCCTGTTTGGTAAGACCGCACCCACTGGTGCTCCACCCCGGCAAGTAGCTAGTGTTAACTTTGGGGAGGAAGTAGCAGTCCAGGAGGGTGGGGGTCCCGGGCAGGTGACCCTAGTCTCGCTAGGAGACAGTGAGATGGTCCCTGTAACCTACCTGCCCTCTAACACTAAGAAATATGGGCAGGTGGTGACCATCAATGGAAAGAAGGTTGAGGCTCTTAGAGATACAGGAGCCAGCGTGACCTCGGTGAGGCAACACCTGGTGTCTCAAGAGCAAATTGTACCCCATGCCTACTGTAGGGTTGTCAATGCTGACAACGTAGAGAGTCGTTGTCCAATGGCTCAAGTTCCCTTTGAGTGGGGGGAGGTCTCTGGTACTCTACAAGTCGCTGTGAGAACTGACATGCCTGTAGACTGTCTGCTAGGGAACGACCTGGAGAGTTCCCCTTGGGAAAAGGTGGAGAAGACCACGCATCTGAGGATGGTGGGTCTACCCGACTGGGCGTGCGTGACCACCCGGTCAATGGCAGCCAGTAGGGGTGTTGAGAGGGTCCTGGAGCCTGAGGGAGAGGTCCAGGAACCGGCCTTAGGGAGAAGGCGCAGGAGGCGCGGGAAACCGGCCCCCGAAGTTCCCACGGCCCAGGAGGAAGTAGACCCTGAGGGGGATGCTCTGGAGCCTACCGGGGAACAGATTGCCGAACTGGGAGATCTGCCTGAGCTGACCCATTGGCAGCAAGAAGGAGGTCCCTCCAGGGAGGAATTCTGCAGGGAGCAGAAAGAATGCCCTTCTCTCGTAGGTATGCGGCAACAGGCTGCAGACCAGGCCAATGGTGTTCAGGCCAAAACACACTACGTGTACTGGGAGAGTGACCTCCTGTATTCCGAGCCTAAGGCTGCTGAACCTGGGTCAGCCCGTGTGCTGGTGGTACCCCAGAAGTTCAGAACCTTCCTACTGGGGCTGGCTCACGATGTGCCTTTAGCAGGACATTTGGGGATGGACAAGACCTATGACAGGCTTGTCACCCACTTTTACTGGCCCCAAATGCACAAGAATTCCGATTCCTACTGCAGAACCTGTCAGACTTGCCAGGCAAGTGGTAAGAGCGGAGGGAAGCACAAGGCTCCTCTGCAACCTTTCCCTGTGGTCGGTACGCCATTCCAACGAGTGGGTATTGACATTGTGGGGCCTCTGGACCCCAAGACAGCCCTGGGCAACAGGTTCATCCTGGTCTTGGTGGACCATGCCACCCGGTACCCTGAAGCCATCCCTCTGAGGACAGTGACGGCCCCCGTGGTGGGACGGGCACTGATGGAGATTTTCTCCCGAGTGGGATTCCCTCTAGAGGTGGTGAGCGACAGGGGGACCAATTTCATATCCACATATATGAAATCCCTGTGGAAGGAGTGTGGGGTAACTTACAAGTTCACCACTCCTTACCATCCCCAAGGAAATGGGTTGGTTGAGAGATTCAACCGAACCCTCAAAGGCATGATCATGGGCCTGGACGGTCCAATGAGGCGTAAGTGGGACGTCCTCTTGCCATGCCTGCTCTTCGCTTACCGAGAGGTGCCACAGAAGTCTCTAGGGTTCAGCCCCTTTGAGCTTCTGTATGGTCACCCGGTAAGAGGACCTCTGAGTTTGGTGAAGGAAGGCTGGGAGCAATCTCCCAGGAAACCTCCCCAGAATGTATATAGTTACATGCTGGCCTTCCGAAACCAGACTCGGCGTTTCAGGCAACTTGCTGAGGCAAATCTGGAAGCCAGCCAGGAGGAGATGAAGCGGTGGTACGACCGGAATGCCACTCTGGTAGAGCTTCAACCTGGACAAAAGGTGTGGGTCTTGGCCCCAGTGGAGCCGTGTGCACTTCAGGATAAGTGGACAGGTCCATTTGAGGTTGTGGAGCGCAAAAGTCCTATCACCTACTTGGTGGACATGCAGACTCCCAGGAACCCTTTGAGGGTCCTACATGTTAACCGCCTTAAGCCCCACTTAGAGAGGACCGAAGTGGGCATGCTGCTGGCCACTGATGATGGAATGGAAGAGGAGACCAAGCCTCTTCCTGACCTCTTAGTGGCCTCTGAGAAAGATGGGTCAGTGGATGGAGTTAACCTCTCACCCACCCTGACGCCCGAACAACAGGAAGACTGCCGCCACTTGCTGGGACAGTTCTCCGACCGATTCTCCCTGGTTCCTGGTGTCACAGATTGGTGCGTCCATGATGTGGACACAGGAGACAGCTTACCTGTAAAGCACAAGGCTTACAGGGTAACTGACCGGGTCAGAGCTTGCATCAAGGAGGAGGTCTCCAAAATGCTTGCGCTAGGGGTGGTTGAGTCCTCCAGCAGTCCTTGGTCCAGCCCCGTGGTCTTGGTCCCAAAGGCTGCTGCGCCGGGAGCCACACCTGAACTCCGGTTCTGTGTGGACTACAGAGGACTCAATTCAGTCACGAAGACTGACGCGCACCCCATCCCCAGAGCTGATGAGCTCATTGATCGGCTGGGGGCTGCCCGGTTCCTCAGTACGTTTGATTTAACGTCTGGGTACTGGCAGATCGCCTTGACCGATGGGGCCAAAGAGAGGTCCGCATTCTCTACACCAGATGGGCACTTCCAGTTCCGAGTCATGCCATTTGGGATGAAGAATGCCCCTGCCACCTTTCAGAGGTTGGTCAACCAGGTACTGGTTGGGCTGGATGCGTTCAGTGCCGCCTACCTGGATGACATCGCAGTGTTCAGTGCCACCTGGCCTGAACACCTGCGCCACCTCTGGGAAGTGTTGATGGCGCTGCGCCGAGCAGGCCTCGCGATCAAGGCAAGCAAGTGCCAGATCGGGCAGGGTTCCGTGGTGTACTTGGGACACCAAGTGGGGAGTGGCAAGGTGGCACCCTTGCAACCCAAAATTGAGACCATCCTGGCTTGGGAACCCCCCAAGACGCAGACCGCAGTGAGGGCCTTCCTGGGGCTCACTGGGTACTACAGGAGGTTTGTCAAGGGCTATGGAACGATCGTTGCCCCCTTGACAGAGCTGACTTCCAAGAAGCAGCCCAGGAACGTGATTTGGACTGACACCTGTCAGAAAGCTTTCGACACCCTGAAGACTGCCATGTGCACGGCGCCCGTGCTCTTGGCCCCTGACTTCTCCAAGGAATTCCTAGTACAGACAGACGCTTCAGAGCATGGTGTAGGGGCTGTTCTCTCGCAGATGACTGAGGAGGGCTGGGACCAACCCGTAGCCTTCATCAGTAGGAGGTTACTTCCACGGGAAAGTAGGTGGAGTGCAATTGAGCGAGAAGCATTTGCTGTGGTCTGGGCGCTGAAGAAGCTAAGACCCTACTTGTTTGGGTCTCACTTCCGGGTTCAGACGGACCACAGGCCCCTCAGATGGTTGATGCAAATGAGGGGTGAAAACCCGAAGCTGTTGAGGTGGTCCATCTCCCTACAGGGTATGGACTTTACGGTGGAACACCGTCCTGGTACAGATCACGCCAACGCTGACGGTCTGTCCAGGTATTTCCGCCTTAGTGACGAGGAACCCCCTGGGCAAGGGTAGTTCTCCCCACATTTCAGCTGGAGGGGACACGTGTTAGACCTGGCACCTTGGCGTGAGTTTCCCTTCCACTTTTTGATGGTGTGCCTCGACTGGTTTGCTGGTGTTGTCCGCTCAGGGCACTGCGCCACGGCTAATCCGTGCCGCAGTGCAAGTGCTCCCTAAGTAAAGTGTACCTGTAATTGATGTTCATGATTGGTTTATTGGATTCACTGTCAGTCCCCAGTAAAGTGCACCAGGGGTGCCAGGGCTTGTGAATGCCAATGCTGCTGGTGGGCTTGCAGCGCTGGTTGCGCCACCCACGGAAGCGGCCTTGTAAAGTGTGTCTAGGGTCTGCCACCGCAGACCCTGTGCGCGGTCCCGGACCGTCGCGCTGACTGCGCAAGTGCCCCCACTTGCCAGTCCCTAAACCTTCCCTTACCTACATATTAGCCACCCCTCTGGTAGGCCCAAGGGCAGGGTGCATTGTAGGCATAAGGTAGGACATGCCCTGATGTGTGTGGCATGTCTTAGTAGTGAATTACAGCCATTTCCGTTCTTCACTATTGAAGGCTACCTGCTCTCCATAGGCCAGAATGGGCTGCCGGGATCACGCCAACGCTGTGACCCCAGTGGACTCAGAGAGCATGGTAGAAGTGTCAAGTTTAGTATGCCTGAACTCAGAATAATAAAATACTTCTTGTAGTCAAGTTTATTTTAATATCCTGTGTTTGTAAATACTACTTTTAGAAAGTTAGTATTTACTGACCTGACCATCTCAGTCCGCCTCTGCTGTGTGTATGTGTTCTGCCTGGCAACAGTAAGGAGCAGGGTTGGGGAATCCCCAGAGACAGGTTGGCTGCCAGGTGGTGGGTAGAGAGATTACACCTGGATGGGTGGGAGGAGTACACCTTGACTCTTGAATAGACCTGTGCTCTGCCACCACAAAGCCGGCGCCACCCCCTGTGGGGCGGCTGATGTCTCTGCCCTGCTGCTGAAAGGAAAGAGCAGAGTAACCATAACAAAGTGCTCCAGAACTGGACTGAGCCAGGCCTAGGCCCCCTGGCGCTAAAGAACAAAAGAATCATGGTATAAAAGTAGGAGCCTGGCTCCTAAGAAATCAGAATCCTGTTTACCACAAAGAACCTCTGCCCGACTAGAAGGAGAAGAAGACGCCGGAGGAGCTGGCCTGCTGCTTGCCTTGCTGAGAGAGGAGAGGGAGAGACTTACTGAAAAGACTTTGCTACTTTGTGCTTGAACATTCTCCAAGGGCTTGATCTGAGCTTGCCCCCTGAACTGAACCCCAGGAACAGTGGGTTCTCTGTGCTTCTTGCTCGTCCTCCAATTCGAGCCGTGTGTGCATCCCGCCGGAAAAGAGACTGCGCCCCTCATCGCCCCTCCTAGGGCCGTGACACTCAGGAGCTCGCCTGCCGCAATCCCGTGAGAGCCCCGCTCCGTCCGGAGCCGCTCTCTGTCCCCGGGCCAGGCCGCCTGCACCCCTGTCACCGCCTGCCATTGGAGTGCGCTGAACGCGCTATCACCCCTCCTGCCGGAAGCCGTCCGACGACTGTGATCTACGCCGGGTCATCCAGCTGCACTGACTGTGCCCTGTGACCCCGCTTCGCTATCCTCGGACATCTCAGGCCGCGCCGCCCCCGCTGTGGAGACCCTCCTGCACCGCCGTGCTAAAGGGTCGCGGGCCGCGCCTGCCTACTTGCCCACACCTGCTGATTGAGGACCCCAGAACACTTCCCAAGCTGAGAGTCGCACCGACCTGTGCCGACTCTCCACCTCACGAAAGAAGTTCCAGTATCGGGCTCGGGGCCCGCAACGCCTTATTTTCCCGTTCGCAGGAGTCGATCTCTGTGAGTACTGGAACTACAAGTAAAGAGACTACAAAGTATCCATTTGAAACTACGAACCCAGAACATTTGCCTGCTGTATAACCTGGTGGCCTAGCGAAAACGTTATTGGTCTTGTGATAAGTCTGTTGAGATATATCTACCTTATTTTTACATAAAGAATCATATTTTTATATAAATCCAAGTCTGGTGTCCGTTTCTGGGGGGATTGATGTATTTACTGTGTGTACGATTGTAAGTGCTTAACCAACAACGCCTGAGGAATCGCCTTGGCTGCTCACGCCACGCACCTAGAGGGTGAGCAAGGGTCATTCGCGAGGGGTTATCCTGCGCCCTGACGTGGAGGAGAGGGTTCCTGCTTGACACAAGGGCAACCTTGCGCCAACCAGAGATCCCCGACTCTAACAGAAAGGGTGCAAGGCTGTGTGTCTGCCCTGCTCAAATATTCAAGTCCCTAGAGACCACGGGCGGGTTTAAATACTGCATGGAAAGGGTACAAGGTTGTGTGTCTGCCCTGCTCCAATATTCAAGTCCCTAGAGACCACGGGCGGGTTTAAATACTGCATGGAAAGGGTGCAAGGCTGTGTGTCTGCACTGCTCCAATATTCAAGTCCCTAGAGGCCACGGGCGGGTTTAAATACTGCATGGAAAGGGTGCAAGGCTTTGTGTCTGCACTGCTCCAATATTCAAGTCCCTAGAGACCAAGGGCGGGTTTAAATACTGCATGGAAAGGGTACAAGGTTGTGTGTCTGCCCTGCTCCAATATTCAAATCCCTAGAGACCATGGGCGGGTTTAAATACTGCATGGAAAGGATGCAAGGCTGTGTGTCTGCACTGAGTCACTATTCAAGTCCCTAGAGACCACGGGTGGGTTGAAATACTGCATGGAAAGGGTGCAAGGCTGTGTGTCTGCACTGGGTCATTATTCAAGTCCCTAGAGACCGTGGGCGGGTTTAAATACTGCATGGAAAGGGTACAAGGCTGTGTTTCTGCCCTGCTCCAATATTCAAGTCCCTTGAGACCGCGGGCGGGTTTAAATACTGCATGCAAAGGGTGTAAGGCTGTGTGTCTGCACTGGGTCACTATTCAAGTCCCTAGAGACCACGGGCGGGTTGAAATACTGCATGGAAAGGGTACAAGGCTGTGTGTCTGCCCTGCTCCAATATTCAAGTCCCTAGAGACCGCGGGCGGGTTTAAATACCGCATGGAAAGGGTGCAAGGCTGTGTGTCTGCACTGCTCCAATATTCAAGTCCCTAGAGACCGCGGCGGGTTTAAATACCAGATGGAAAGGGTGCAAGGCTGTGTGTCTGCACTGCTCCAATATTCAAGTCCCTAGAGACCGTGGCGGGTTTAAATACCAGATGGAAAGGGTGCAAGGCTGTGTGTCTGCCCTGCTCCAATATTCAAGTCCCTAGAGACCACGGGCGGGTTTAAATACTGCATGGAAAGGGTACAAGGTTGTGTGTCTGCCCTGCTCCAATATTCAAGTCCCTAGAGACCACGGGTGGGTTTAAATACTGCATGGAAAGGGAGCAAGGCTGTGTGTCTGCACTGCTCCAATATTCAAGTCCCTAGAGGCCACGGGCGGGTTTAAATACTGCATGGAAAGGGTGCAAGGCTTTGTGTCTGCACTGCTCCAATATTCAAGTCCCTAGAGACCAAGGGCGGGTTTAAATACTGCATGGGAAGGGTACAAGGTTGTGTGTCTGCCCTGCTCCAATATTCAAATCCCTAGAGACCACGGGCGGGTTTAAATACTGCATGGAAAGGATGCAAGGCTGTGTGTCTGCACTGAGTCACTATTCAAGTCCCTAGAGACCACGGGTGGGTTGAAATACTGCATGGAAAGGGTGCAAGGCTGTGTGTCTGCACTGGGTCATTATTCAAGTCCCTAGAGACCGTGGGCGGGTTTAAATACTGCATGGAAAGGGTACAAGGCTGTGTTTCTGCCCTGCTCCAATATTCAAGTCCCTTGAGACCGCGGGCGGGTTTAAATACTGCATGCAAAGGGTGCAAGGCTGTGTGTCTGCACTGGGTCACTATTCAAGTCCCTAGAGACCACGGGCGGGTTGAAATACTGCATGGAAAGGGTACAAGGCTATGTGTCTGCCCTGCTCCAATATTCAAGTCCCTAGAGACCGCGGGAGGATTTAAATACCGCATGGAAAGGGTGCAAGGCTGTGTGTCTGCACTGCTCCAATATTCAAGTCCCTAGAGACCGCGGCGGGTTTAAATACCAGATGGAAAGGGTGCAAGGCTGTGTGTCTGCACTGCTCCAATATTCAAGTCCCTAGAGACCGTGGCGGGTTTAAATACCAGATGGAAAGGGTGCAAGGCTGTGTGTCTGCCCTGCTCCAATATTCAAGTCCCTAGAGACCACGGGCGGGTTTAAATACTGCATGGAAAGGGTACAAGGTTGTGTGTCTGCCCTGCTCCAATATTTAAGTCCCTAGAGACCACGGGTGGGTTTAAATACTGCATGGAAAGGGTGCAAGGCTGTGTGTCTGCACTGCTCCAATATTCAAGTCCCTAGAGACCACAGGCGGGTTTAAATACTGCATGGAAAGGGTGCAAGGCTGTGTGTCTGCACTGCTCCAATATTCAAGTCCCTAGAGACCACGGGCGGGTTTAAATACTGCATGGAAAGGGTACAAGGTTGTGTGTCTGCCCTGCTCCAATATTCAAGTCCCTAGAGACCACGGGCGGGTTTAAATACTGCATGGAAAGGATGCAAGGCTGTGTGTCTGCACTGAGTCACTATTCAAGTCCCTAGAGACCACGGGTGGGTTGAAATACTGCATGGAAAGGGTGTAAGGCTGTGTGTCTGCACTGGGTCATTATTCAAGTCCCTAGAGACTGTGGGCGGGTTTAAATACTGCATGGAAAGGGTACAAGGCTGTGTTTCTGCCCTGCTCCAATATTCAAGTCCCTAGAGACCACGGGCGGGTTTAAATACCGCATGGAAAGGGTGCAAGGCTGTGTGTCTGCACTGCTCCAATATTCAAGTCCCTAGAGACCGCGGGAGGTTTAAATACCGGATGGAAAGGGTGCAAGGCTGTGTGTCTGCCCTGCTCCAATATTCATGTCCCTAGAGACCACGGGCGTGTTTAAATACTGCATGGAAAGGGTGCAAGCCTGTGTGTCTGCCCTGCTCCACTATTCAAGTCCCTAAAGACCGCGGGCGGGTTGAAATACTGCATGGAAAGGGTGCAAGGCTGTGTGTCTGCACTGCTCCAATATTAAAGTCCGTAGAGACCGCGGCGGGTTTAAATACCGGATGGAAAGGGTGCAAGGCAGTGTGTCTGCCCTGCTCCAATATTCAAGTCCCTTGAGACCGCGGGCGGGTTTAAATACTGCATGCAAAGGGTGCAAGGCTGTGTGTCTGCACTGCTCCAATATTCAAGTCCCTAAAGACCGCGGGCGGGTTGAAATACTGCATGGAAAGGGTACAAGACTGTGTGTCTGCCCTGCTCCAATATTCGGGTCCCTAGAGACCGCGGGCGGGTTTAAATACCGCTTGGAAAGGGTGCAAGGCTGTGTGTCTGCACTGCTCCAATATTCAAGTCCCTAGAGACCGCGGCGGGTTTAAATCCTAGATGGAAAGGGTGCCAGGCTGTGTGTCTGCACTGCTCCAATATTCAAGTCCCTAGAGACCGTGGTGGGTTTAAATACCAGATGGAAAGGGTGCAAGGCTGTGTGTCTGCCCTGCTCCAATATTCAAGTCCCTAGAGACCACGGGCGGGTTTAAATACTGCATGGAAAGGGTACAAGGTTGTGTGTCTGCCCTGCTCCAATATTCAAGTCCCTAGAGACCACGGGCGGGTTTAAATACTGCATGGAAAGGGTGCAAGGCTGTGTGTCTGCACTGCTCCAATATTCAAGTCCCTAGAGACCACGGGCGGGTTTAAATACTGCATGGAAAGGGTGCAAGGCTTTGTGTCTGCACTGCTCCAATATTCAAGTCCCTAGAGACCAAGGGCGGGTTTAAATACTGCATGGAAAGGGTACAAGGTTGTGTGTCTGCCCTGCTCCAATATTCAAATCCCCAGAGACCACGGGCGGGTTTAAATACTGCATGGAAAGGATGCAAGGCTGTGTGTCTGCACTGAGTCACTATTCAAGTCCCTAGAGACCACGGGTGGGTTGAAATACTGCATGGAAAGGGTGCAAGGCTGTGTGTCTGCACTGGGTAATTATTCAAGTCCCTAGAGACCGTGGGCGGGTTTAAATACTGCATGGAAAGGGTACAAGGCTGTGTTTCTGCCCTGCTCCAATATTCAAGTCCCTTGAGACCGCGGGCGGGTTTAAATACTGCATGCAAAGGGTGCAAGGCTGTGTGTCTGCACTGGGTCACTATTCAAGTCCCTAGAGACCACGGGCGGGTTGAAATACTGCATGGAAAGGGTACAAGGCTGTGTGTCTGCCCTGCTCCAATATTCAAGTCCCTAGAGACCGCGGGCGGGTTTAAATACCGCATGGAAAGGGTGCAAGGCTGTGTGTCTGCACTGCTCCAATATTCAAGTCCCTAGAGACCGCGGCGGGTTTAAATACCAGATGGAAAGGGTGCAAGGCTGTGTTTCTGCACTGCTCCAATATTCAAGTCCCTAGAGACCGTGGCGGGTTTAAATACCAGATGGAAAGGGTGCAAGGCTGTGTGTCTGCCCTGCTCCAATATTCAAGTCCCTAGAGACCACGGGCGGGTTTAAATACTGCATGGAAAGGGTACAAGGTTGTGTGTCTGCCCTGCTCCAATATTCAAGTCCCTAGAGACCACGGGTGGGTTTAAATACTGCATGGAAAGGGTGCAAGGCTGTGTGTCTGCACTGCTCCAATATTCATGTCCCTAGAGACCACGGGCGGGTTTAAATACTGCATGGAAAGGGTGCAAGGCTGTGTGTCTGCACTGCTCCAATATTCATGTCCCTAGAGACCACGGGCGGGTTTAAATACTGCATGGAAAGGGTGCAAGGCTGTGTGTCTGCACTGCTCCAATATTCAAGTCCCTAGAGACCACGGGCGGGTTTAAATACTGCATGGAAAGGGTACAAGGTTGTGTGTCTGCCCTGCTCCAATATTCAAGTCCCTAGAGACCACGGGCGGGTTTAAATACTGCATGGAAAGGATGCAAGGCTGTGTGTCTGCACTGAGTCACTATTCAAGTCCCTAGAGACCACGGGTGGGTTAAAATACTGCATGGAAAGGGTGTAAGGCTGTGTGTCTGCACTGGGTCATTATTCAAGTCCCTAGAGACTGTGCGCGGGTTTAAATACTGCATGGAAAGGGTACAAGGCTGTGTTTCTGCCCTGCTCCAATATTCAAGTCCCTAGAGACCACGGGCGGGTTTAAATACTGCATGGAAAGGGTTCAAGGCTGTGTGTCTGCACTGCTCCAATATTCAAGTCCCTAGAGACCACGGGCGGGTTTAAATACTGCATGGAAAGGGTGCAAGGCTGTGTGTCTGCACTGCTCCAATATTCAAGTCCCTAGAGACCACGGGCGGGTTTAAATAGTGCATGGAAAGGGTACAAGATTGTGTGTCTGCCCTGCTCCAATATTCAAGTCCCTAGAGACCATGGGCGGGTTTAAATACTGCATGGAAAGGATGCAAGGCTTTGTGTCTGCACTGAGTCACTATTCAAGTCCCTAGAGACCACGGGTGGGTTAAAATACTGCATGGAAAGGGTGCAAGGCTGTGTGTCTGCACTGGTTCATTATTAAAGTCCCTAGAGACAGCGGGCGGTTTAAATACTGCATGGAAAGGGTACAAGGCTGTGTTTCTGCCCTGCTCCAATATTCAAGTCCCTAAAGACCGCGGGCGGGTTTAAATGCCGCATGGAAAGGGTGCAAGGCTGTGTGTCTGCACTGCTCCAATATTCAAGTCCCTAGAGACCGCGGCAGGTTTAAATACCGGATGGAAAGGGTGCAAGGCTGTGTGTCTGCCCTGCTCCAATATTCAAGTCCCTAGAGACCCCAGGCGGGTTTAAATACTGCATGGAAAGGGTGCAAGCCTGTGTGTCTGCACTGGGTCACTATTCAAGTCCCTAGAGACCACGGGCGGGTTGAAATACTGCATGGAAAGGGTACAAGGCTGTGTGTCTGCCCTGCTCCACTATTCAAGTCCCTAAAGACCGCGGGCGGGTTGAAATACTGCATGGAAAGGGTGCAAGGCTGTGTGTCTGCACTGCTCCAATATTAAAGTCCGTAGAGACCGCGGCGGGTTTAAATACCGGATGGAAAGGGTGCAAGGCTGTGTGTCTGCCCTGCTCCAATATTCAAGTCCCTTGAGACCGCGGGCGGGTTTAAATACTGCATGCAAAGGGTGCAAGGCTGTGTGTCTGCACTGCTCCAATATTCAAGTCCCTAAAGACCGCGGGCGGGTTGAAATACTGCATGGAAAGGGTACAAGGCTGTGTGTCTGCCCTGCTCCAATATTCGAGTCCCTAGAGACAGCGGGCGGGTTTAAATACCGCATGGAAAGGGTGCAAGGCTGTGTGTCTGCACTGCTCCAATATTCAAGTCCCTAGAGACCGCAACGGGTTTAAATCCTAGATGGAAAGGGTGCCAGGCTGTGTGTCTGCACTGCTCCAATATTCAAGTCCCTAGAGACCGTGGCGGGTTTAAATACCAGATGGAAAGGGTGCAAGGCTGTGTGTCTGCCCTGCTCAAATATTCAAGTCCCTAGAGACCACGGGCGGGTTTAAATACTGCATGGAAAGGGTACAAGGTTGTGTGTCTGCCCTGCTCCAATATTCAAGTCCCTAGAGACCACGGGCGGGTTTAAATACTGCATGGAAAGGGTGCAAGGCTGTGTGTCTGCACTGCTCCAATATTCAAGTCCCTAGAGACCACGGGCGGGTTTAAATACTGCATGGAAAGGGTGCAAGGCTTTGTGTCTGCACTGCTCCAATATTCAAGTCCCTAGAGACCAAGGGCGGGTTTAAATACTGCATGGAAAGGGTACAAGGTTGTGTGTCTGCCCTGCTCCAATATTCAAATCCCTAGAGACCACGGGCGGGTTTAAATACTGCATGGAAAGGATGCAAGGCTGTGTGTCTGCACTGAGTCACTATTCAAGTCCCTAGAGACCACGGGTGGGTTGAAATACTGCATGGAAAGGGTGCAAGGCTGTGTGTCTGCACTGGGTCATTATTCAAGTCCCTAGAGACCGTGGGCGGGTTTAAATACTGCATGGAAAGGGTACAAGGCTGTGTTTCTGCCCTGCTCCAATATTCAAGTCCCTTGAGACCGCGGGCGGGTTTAAATACTGCATGCAAAGGGTGTAAGGCTGTGTGTCTGCACTGGGTCACTATTCAAGTCCCTAGAGACCACGGGCGGGTTGAAATACTACATGGAAAGGGTACAAGGCTGTGTGTCTGCCCTGCTCCAATATTCAAGTCCCTAGAGACCGCGGGCGGGTTTAAATACCGCATGGAAAGGGTGCAAGGCTGTGTGTCTGCACTGCTCCAATATTCAAGTCCCTAGAGACCGCGGCGGGTTTAAATACCAGATGGAAAGGGTGCAAGGCTGTGTGTCTGCACTGCTCCAATATTCAAGTCCCTAGAGACCACGGGCGGGTTTAAATACTGCATGGAAAGGGTACAAGGTTGTGTGTCTGCCCTGCTCCAATATTCAAGTCCCTAGAGACCACGGGTGGGTTTAAATACTGCATGGAAAGGGAGCAAGGCTGTGTGTCTGCACTGCTCCAATATTCAAGTCCCTAGAGACCACGGGCGGGTTTAAATACTGCATGGAAAGGGTGCAAGGCTGTGTGTCTGCACTGCTCCAATATTCAAGTCCCTAGAGACCACGGGTGGGTTGAAATACTGCATGGAAAGGGTGTAAGGCTGTGTGTCTGCACTGGGTCATTATTCAAGTCCCTAGAGACTGTGGGCGGGTTTAAATACTGCATGGAAAGGGTACAAGGCTGTGTTTCTGCCCTGCTCCAATATTCAAGTCCCTAGAGACCACAGGCGGGTTTAAATACGGCATGGAAAGGGTGCAAGGCTGTGTGTCTGCACTGCTCCAATATTCAAGTCCCTAGAGACCGCGGGAGGTTTAAATACCGGATGGAAAGGGTGCAAGGCTGTGTGTCTGCCCGGCTCCAATATTCAAGTCCCTAGAGACCACGGGCGGGTTTAAATACTGCATGGAAAGGGTGCAAGGCTTTGTGTCTGCACTGCTCCAATATTCAAGTCCCTAGAGACCAAGGGCGGGTTTAAATACTGCATGGGAAGGGTACAAGGTTGTGTGTCTGCCCTGCTCCAATATTCAAATCCCTAGAGACCACGGGCGGGTTTAAATACTGCATGGAAAGGATGCAAGGCTGTGTGTCTGCACTGAGTCACTATTCAAGTCCCTAGAGACCACGGGTGGGTTGAAATACTGCATGGAAAGGGTGCAAGGCTGTGTGTCTGCACTGGGTCATTATTCAAGTCCCTAGAGACCGTGGGCGGGTTTAAATACTGCATGGAAAGGGTACAAGGCTGTGTTTCTGCCCTGCTCCAATATTCAAGTCCCTTGAGACCGCGGGCGGGTTTAAATACTGCATGCAAAGGGTGCAAGGCTGTGTGTCTGCACTGGGTCACTATTCAAGTCCCTAGAGACCACGGGCGGGTTGAAATACTGCATGGAAAGGGTACAAGGCTGTGTGTCTGCCCTGCTCCAATATTCAAGTCCCTAGAGACCGCGGGAGGATTTAAATACCGCATGGAAAGGGTGCAAGGCTGTGTGTCTGCACTGCTCCAATATTCAAGTCCCTAGAGACCGCGGCGGGTTTAAATACCAGATGGAAAGGGTGCAAGGCTGTGTGTCTGCACTGCTCCAATATTCAAGTCCCTAGAGACCGTGGCGGGTTTAAATACCAGATGGAAAGGGTGCAAGGCTGTGTGTCTGCCCTGCTCCAATATTCAAGTCCCTAGAGACCACGGGCGGGTTTAAATACTGCATGGAAAGGGTACAAGGTTGTGTGTCTGCCCTGCTCCAATATTTAAGTCCCTAGAGACCACGGGTGGGTTTAAATACTGCATGGAAAGGGTGCAAGGCTGTGTGTCTGCACTGCTCCAATATTCAAGTCCCTAGAGACCACAGGCGGGTTTAAATACTGCATGGAAAGGGTACAAGGTTGTGTGTCTGCCCTGCTCCAATATTCAAGTCCCTAGAGACCACGGGCGGGTTTAAATACTGCATGGAAAGGATGCAAGGCTGTGTGTCTGCACTGAGTCACTATTCAAGTCCCTAGAGACCACGGGTGGGTTGAAATACTGCATGGAAAGGGTGTAAGGCTGTGTGTCTGCACTGGGTCATTATTCAAGTCCCTAGAGACTGTGGGCGGGTTTAAATACTGCATGGAAAGGGTACAAGGCTGTGTTTCTGCCCTGCTCCAATATTCAAGTCCCTAGAGACCACGGGCGGGTTTAAATACCGCATGGAAAGGGTGCAAGGCTGTGTGTCTGCACTGCTCCAATATTCAAGTCCCTAGAGACCGCGGGAGGTTTAAATACCGGATGGAAAGGGTGCAAGGCTGTGTGTCTGCCCTGCTCCAATATTCATGTCCCTAGAGACCACGGGCGTGTTTAAATACTGCATGGAAAGGGTGCAAGCCTGTGTGTCTGCCCTGCTCCACTATTCAAGTCCCTAAAGACCGCGGGCGGGTTGAAATACTGCATGGAAAGGGTGCAAGGCTGTGTGTCTGCACTGCTCCAATATTAAAGTCCGTAGAGACCGCGGCGGGTTTAAATACCGGATGGAAAGGGTGCAAGGCAGTGTGTCTGCCCTGCTCCAATATTCAAGTCCCTTGAGACCGCGGGCGGGTTTAAATACTGCATGCAAAGGGTGCAAGGCTGTGTGTCTGCACTGCTCCAATATTCAAGTCCCTAAAGACCGCGGGCGGGTTGAAATACTGCATGGAAAGGGTACAAGACTGTGTGTCTGCCCTGCTCCAATATTCGGGTCCCTAGAGACCGCGGGCGGGTTTAAATACCGCTTGGAAAGGGTGCAAGGCTGTGTGTCTGCACGGCTCCAATATTCAAGTCCCTAGAGACCGCGGCGGGTTTAAATACTGCATGGAAAGGGTGCAAGGCTTTGTGTCTGCCCTGCTCCAATATTCAAATCCCTAGAGACCAAGGGCGGGTTTAAATACTGCATGGAAAGGGTACAAGGTTGTGTGTCTGCCCTGCTCCAATATTCAAATCCCCAGAGACCACGGGCGGGTTTAAATACTGCATGGAAAGGGTGCAAGCCTGTGTGTCTGCACTGAGTCACTATTCAAGTCCCTAGAGACCACGGGTGGGTTGAAATACTGCATGGAAAGGGTGCAAGGCTGTGTGTCTGCACTGGGTCATTATTCAAGTCCCTAGAGACCGTGGGCGGGTTTAAATACTGCATGGAAAGGGTACAAGGCTGTGTTTCTGCCCTGCTCCAATATTCAAGTCCCTAGAGACCGCGGGCGAGTTTAAATACTGCATGGAAAGGGTGCAAGGCTGTGTGTCTGCACTGGGTCACTATTCAAGTCCCCAGAGACGGTGGGCAGGTTTAAATACTGCATGGAAAGGGTACAAGGCTGTGTGCCTGCCCTGCTCCAATATTAAAGTCCCCAGAGACCGCGGGCGGGTTTAAATACCGCATGGAAAGGGTGCAAGTCTGTGTGTCTGCACTGCTCCAATATTCAAGTCCCTAGAGACCACGGGCGAGTTTAAATACTGCAAGGAAAGGGTGAAAGGCTGTGTGTCTGCACTGGGTCAATATTCAAGTCCCTAGAGACCACGGGCGGGTTTAAATACTGCATGGAAATGGTGCAAGGCTGTGTGTCTGCACTGGGTCACTATTCAAGTCTCTAGAGACCACGGACGAGTTTAAATACTGCATGGAAAGGGAACAAGGCTGTGTGTCTGCCCTGCTCCACTATTCAAGTCCCTAGAGACCGCGGGCGGGTTGAAATACTGCATGGAAAGGGTGCAAGGCTGTGTGTCTGCACTGCTCCAATATTCAAGTCCCTAGAGACCGCGGGAGGTTTAAATACCGGATGGAAAGGGTGCAAGGCTGTGTGTCTGCCCTGCTCCAATATTCAAGTCCCTAGAGACCGCGGGCGGGTTTAAATACTGCATGGAAAGGGTGCAAGCCTGTGTGTCTGCACTGGGTCACTATTTAAGTCCCTAGAGACCACGGGCGGGTTTAAATACTGCATGTTAGCTTGTGTGTGCAACTCCTGAGGCGGAAAGCCGGGAGTTTTTTAGTCGTGTTTCGTAATAATCTAGGTTATTGTAACTTTTTACCTGAAAACTGAATAGAATTTGAAATAAAAACTCGCGCTGACACTCGAATCGTTTATTAAATAATTACACCTTAATAGCGACGTCAAGCCTGATTTGCTGCTTTGCCTAAGCTTACCTGATCTAGACGATTAGGCTCTGGACAGGGGACGCCGAAAACACCACCGGAATCTGCCGATCGATATCTGCCGCCATCTTGGGAGGTAATCGGACCTGGCAGCGGGCTAGTTGTTGTGGCGTTGCTGAGATAAAATGGACTCCTCTGTAGTTCCACGCAGCGGACGCGCGCAGCGGGCGTGCCGGCGGCGTGCTGAAGGCGCGCCAAAGGCAAGCCCGTCTGCGCCCGTCAGCGCCTGGCCGGGCCGAGGGCCAAAACCCCTGCTAGAGGATCAGAAGAAATACCATCTGACCCTTTCCCACAGAAACAACTAGGTAAGACAGGGACCTATACATATGACACTGAAACTTTAAAAGCCATCAGAGAGCCCATAATGGTCAAGTGTGCTAGAGCCCACAATATACTGGAACCGTTTCTCTGCAATTTCTGCGGCTTTTCATTAAATTCCAAGGGTACTGAAAATCCCTGTCAGAGGAAAAAATGTATTGATCCCATAACATATAACATGATAAGCATAAACTGCCGGTCACTCCCCAAACATAGAGCTAATATGTTTGACCTCCTTTTTAATGAAAAACCGGATGCAGTGTTCCTTACTGAAACGTGGATCCAGGAAAGTCCAGGACCAAACATAGCAATAGCCCTAACCCTCGAACTATGCTATAGTAAGAGTAGATCGTACCAATAAGATTGGGGGGGGAATTGCAGTTATTTTTAAAAAAAATCTATAGCTGCACTCTCGATGAACTTCCCATTACAACAGGTGAAGCTGCCCTTTTTAAACTTACCCTGTCTGCCTACTTTACTTTCTCTGGGATACTTATATACAGACCACCCGACTTGATGACTAATTGGATTTCTGTATTAATGGAACAAATTTCTTTCCAGATAACAAATAAGGCCAATTTTACCATGCTAAGAGATTTAAATCTCCACCTAGAAGATCTTGCCTGTAGAAATAGTATAAGACTTATCGCGGACATGGCCTCTCAAAATCTTAAATTGGTAAATGAAGGGCCTACTCACAGAGCAGGACATTTCTTAGATCCCGTTTTCACCAATTTAGATACAATTACCTGCTCCCCAGCATTACCTACAATCTGGTCTGACCACTATCTAATAAAATTCTCCTTGATATCACCCTACAATACAAACAGAGGAAATGACATAACTCGCATAGAGAATCCGTCAAGAAACTGGAAGAGGTTAGACGTAGAGAAAATGAATAGATGTCTAGAGACCATCGATGAAGCAACAAATGGACCCATTAGCAAATAATATCCAATGCTGGCTCACTAAAGCTGTGGACCTATGTCTTCCTATTTCTAAACAAAATAAAATCACTCATCATCCCCCAGCACCATGGTATACCGATTCCTTGAAAATATCAAAATCTAGCTGTAAAACTCTTGAAAGACACTGGAGGAAAAACTATAACCCCATAGATAAAGTAGCTTATAAAGCCGCCTTAAGTGAATATCATAAGGAATGTAAGCTTGCACGTGCCACCTTCGTGAATCAAACCATCAATAAGGTCTCAAACTGTGCAAAAACACTTTTTAACACAGTGAAAACATTGGCTGGCTCAGATGCAATAGCCAAACCACCTACTTTATCGCTATCCAAATGTGAAGAACTAGCGAACTTCTTCATAAATAAAGTGGAAGGTATCTATCAAGATATCTCACAGAGGAGGAGCCTAGCACGCATCCAAGATGGTCGCGTGAGCACAGGGCTCCCCGGACACTCGCTGCTCCTCGGAACTTATCCTGACTTTATCCTGACTTGGTTGACGGATTCTGGAAGATGAACGTTGGCTGAACCCTAAACTCTTTTCAGTAACCAAATCGGACCTGGGAGACCTGATCTATGGTGGTTTGAACTTTTGAGGCCCAACTGATGGCTGTGCCCGGTGCGAAGGTGAACTGTGGAGCCGGGGCATAGTTGAACAACAACGGCATCGGGGCTGTGCCAGCAGCCGTCTCATCACTTTCGGTTTCACTTTTGGATCTCTGAGTGACTGGACAGTGGAGTTGCTTTGTGCGGCTGGGTTTTCACTCGGCCTTCGCTTCGTGCCTTTGCCTCCGCCTGAAACCAGTGTGCCCATTGACTTTGATCCTCTCGCACCGCCACATTGCGGTCCCTGGTACGGCTCGTGTCGGCTTCGCCTGTGCCACTTTGACGCTTGCTCGGTGGTCCCCTTCGGCGAGCGTGGTTCCACATGGGAGGCAGAGGGGATCCTGAGAGGCGTAAGACCAAGACATCCCTACGTGGGGGACCGGTCCAGACCAACAACATGGACCGCTACACTCATGGTAAAGGGTCCCCTGGGACGGCCAGTGTTCTCCCGGATGACGCTGGGGGTGTTCCGTCCGCCCCTCCGGATTTGTCACTGCAGGACATCATGGGCGCCATTAACGGCATCAAGGAGACCATCGCTCAGCAGTACGAGGCCTTGGCCCGTAAAATCGACACGGTGGCCATTGATGTTACGCTAATTCGGGCGGATCTCTCTAAGACCAATGAGAGGGTGCAATCGCTGGATTTGCGGACGTCCACCCTTGGTACGGATGTGTCGGACCTGCAAACTGCTCTCGGCGACCTCAAGTCAGCCAACGACCTGATGGCCCGGCGGCTGGAGGACTTCGAGGGACGGGCTCGACGCAATAACATCCGCGTCATAGGTGTTCCGGAGACCTCCGATAATCGCCCGGTGGATCTTATGGTTGAGGAACTCATCCTCAAACAGCTTGCCCCCGCTGGCCTGAGTAAGTTCTTTGCCGTGGAGCGGGCCCATCGAGTCCCAGGCGGTCGGCCGCAACCGGGAGCTCCCCCGAGGCCTATTGTCGCAAAACTTTTTCACTACAGAGATCGAGATGCGATTCTACAGGCCTCACGGGTACATGGCCCGGTCCGATATGAGAACTCATCCGTTAACTTTTTCCCGGACTTCACCCAACTTGTTCAGAAACAGCGGATGGGTTTCCAGGGGGTGAAGCGCCGTCTCCGGGACCTGGGTCTTAAGTACTCAATGCTTTTTCCTGCTAGGCTCCGAGTGGAATACGAAGACCGGACTACCTTTTTTGACTGTCCTGCGACCGTGAGTGACTGGCTGGATTCTCTGCCGGACCGTGAGGAAATATGAATTTTTATGGTCAATTATGTCCCCTATCTTAGACCCCAACGGCTCCATGTACATGCTACAAGTACATGTATGTTCCCTCCACTTCAAGCTATGAGGACGCAAATACATATGTGTCCAACGTCAACATGTCCCCTTTCAGATCCACCATGAATGGGTTGAATATTCCGTTCCTAAGTATGCCTTGCCACCGTCTTTATATGGTATACTTTTCACGTTTTCCAGCTCTGGCAAGGTAGGCCCTGAATTCTGCCATCGAGCTTTTCCTGCTTCTGCCTCTGAATGCTCCAGCCTGGACCTGTATCTGTATCCATGACCTTTGTCTTACTTCCTGCGCGGCTAACGGTGCCTGGCCCGGCCTGTTGCCTGCCAAGACTGTATTCAGCCTTCAAGTTATCTGCTCCACTCCTCGAGAAATGCATTCCTGTCTAGTAGTTTAGGTAAACATTACTTCCAGCTACAGAGCAAAGGGCCCGGCCTTACTGTCTCCGAGCAAGTAATTCATGGCTTCTGTTTCCATGGTAGGCCCATGCCCCTCGCATCTCATGCAGACACGTAGACGCTTATACACGCACTAGTAGTTAGTATAGGATAGCCTCTGCCTGAGAGACCTTTCCTTCCAGATAATACAGTTCCTTAAACACAAGATATTAGATATGATTTGGGATTAGGTTGTTCTGACATCCCAGACTTCTGTCTCCTCATGTAGGGCTAAATGTCAAGTCCCCTCTCTACCCTCCAGTTACACGTCAATCACACGTCATACTACTGTGCGCGCATATTTGGCAAGTATTTCTGCTGACTTTGCAGGATTCTCTTATGGATCCACCCACTTGTGTCATCATCATAATGACGTTTCTAGTACATGCCCTCATGCACGCCTATTGTAACGCCTTTTCATTACGTATGTGTATTCTTATCTCTCTTCTCAGCTGTAACGCCTTCTGCATATATCTTCACTGTAATGCATTTACTATAAAAATGACAACCTGTCAATAAAGTATTGCTTCTATCCCTTCCCGAACCTTAGTGGTGACGGAATACGATTGCCTGGTTCGAACCAATTCCTTTGTAAGGAATAAACCCATTTTAAAACCTCAAATGCCACGGATTTTGCCTCTTATTTTTACTGAGTTATTCTTATTTAATTTTACCGCATAAATTAAGTCTAGGTAATTAAATTTACCACATAATTGGCGCCCGAACAGGGACACCTCTTACACCCCACGCGCCGGAGGTGCGTTGCAGACCCGGTCTCCTGCCACAGCCGGACGGACAACTACGCGTACCCGCAGGATTTCCTGTATCTCCCTCAGGCCAACGGGGGTGACTGAGGCTGCGATCAACACCCAGACGAGGCGGTGAGGAGTGCGGAGAATCCCGACCAGAGCCTAGCTGAGAGAGCAAGATCCGAGGTATACAGAGGCCCACCAGATTCCGAAGTTCCGAAGTATCTAAGTCACGAGTCGAGTCCAGTCCAGTCTGGTCTAGTCCAGTCCAGACTTCCGAGGCCTTCTGTTCCGTTCCGTGCTTCCCGGTGAGTACCGTTGCTGGGGACGCATCTAGACGTGCACATTGGTTTGTGCCGGTCAAGACGGGTTTGGGTACACAGACCTGGTCTGCACTTTTTCAGCAGTGTATCTGTGCTGTTTAGCAGTACATCTAGTATTATGCAGTTGACTAGTTTTATTCTAATTATTATTGTTCGTTCTAAAATGTTTTGATATGTTTTAAATGTCGTGGTATGAGTGATTGTTCGATCTTCATTACTGTGTTTATTGTATTAATTGTGTTCAAGTCCGAGTAAGAACCAAGTAGCAAGGTTCAAGATGCCGTTATTCTCGAAATTAAGACAGATAAAAACTAGAAAAGGGATACTCGAGGAAGCTGTTCCCATTCCACCTAGGGACACTCCAGGGTACTTTATGTATCATAAGCATGGCCTAGATGCCGTATTATATCTCGAATTGTGGGTAGACTACACCAAGGATTTAGCAGAGAATCAGAGATGGCCCACTACTGGGACATGGGATGCAGATTGCATCATGAGAGTAGAAGAAGCATTATGGAAAAAGAAAGCCAGACAGTCACAGAAAGATGCCATTGAATTATGGCGTAAAGAATCGCATAGACGCACAGAGAAAGCGCTCAGAAAAGAAGAGAAAAGTAGGGAGGATTCAGAAAAAGCCCGAGAAACTATATTAATTGAGGAAGGTATCCGAGCAAAAGCCGAACAAGTAGACAGACAACGAAACACTCTTATGAATGGTATGTATCCTCTTCTGGCCGAGGGCTTACCTAAGGCCACCCTGGAAGTACCAAAAGATCTGCCACCTCCATTGCTTCCGACTAAAGTACACCCCAAGACTGCAAAGGACATTTTCCTTTCTTCCTATTTAGACGATGTAGCCCCCGAATATGTTAATGCTCCGCCGCCACGTACACCACCTGCAAATGGTGCTCGACCCCGAGAAAATCTGTCCCCGCTTCCGCAGCAACATACTCCTCCGTCCGTCCAAAACCTTCCGCCCGTTCCTCCACTTCTTCCTGCATCTATTCTTCCTACCTTACACCCAACGAATCCTTTTGGACCTAGCACCTCAGGAGGTGCGACAGGAAGTTTTCATACGCCGCCATCAGTGCGTCGATTGACTTATAGGGATCTAGCACACCAACGTACACCTCAAACAGCGAATTATGACATACTTAAAGAGCCTCTTACAGATTGTAGATATGATCCAGTACCAGGTAAAGACGACAGAATGATGCTATCATCAGTACGTCTACGACGAGTTGCGAACTATTTAATGATATTACCAGGAATGATTGAACATCTAGACAAAATATATCGCTTTGTCCAAACAGGGCAAGGTCCTGAAAGTATTGGCGAGGCCATGGCATACCAGAAAGTGGACACGCAGAAACTGTTGTTACGCTTCTTCATAAACTGTCTGATAAGACACAGAGATAGGCCAGGTGTAGACGCAGAAGAAATGAGAGCCCTTAACAAATGGGGCCAGAATATAGCAGACGGAAAACATGATAAACAGAATAGTATAGAAAGTATGTACAGAAGGATCAGGAAAAAAGTAGAACAAATATGTGAAAAAGAACAGCCTGAAAGAGAAACAGATGCAGATAAAACCGAGTCCTCAGGAGATGAGGAACAACTAGAAATGACAACAGGACAATTACAATTACCAGCTAGAGAAACGATAGCTTATGTAGGAAAAGGAAGATCCTTCAATACTCCAATACGTCCGATACGTCCAGAAAGTAAGAGAATCTTTCAAGCAGCTATGTCAAACCCAAGGACCCCTGAACATTTGTTTCAGGCTGCTGATAAAATACTTCAAGAACGAATGGGGTACCATGTACTCGATTCTATGGATGAACAAGAATTAGCCAGGTCAGCAGTACAATGGGCTGACAGTTCTGATAAATATAGTGATGACGCGCTAGTACATACGTTTTTGAATCTCTCACCAGACGAACAGCGCTTAGCTGGTATATACATGATACAACATCTCCTTATATTATATAAAGGCCAACACTCCGATCCTGGTCCCCTACCTGATATACTGATAGAACTACTCATGAATAAATGGAGAGGTCTAGGTACCGACCTAATTAAAGTAATTCTAGAATATCGACACAGATATAGTGCCTTTTTGTGTCCAGAACATGATCCAGCTCCCTCCATGGAAAGAAAAACGTATTACATAGACAGACAGAATCCCTTACGCGAAGTACACCCAGTTAGAAATGATGATAATACTTTTAGACGCGTGTTTGTGTACACGCCTATAACTAAAATAGAACTATTGGAAATGAAAAAACTAGTGCCCAGCCATGACAGAGATCCAGCAGGTTTTCACCGTGAAATAAAAGACATGTTACTCATGGGTGATTATACCTATCCTGACATTATGAAAATATTGAAAGTATTATTACCTGCCGGTATTTACGAGAAACTCAAAGAAAAAGAGTGGGAGGTGGGAGAACAAAAGATTGATTGGACAGCATTAGAAAACGAAGAAAATGCCCGAACTGCAGGCGTAGGGCTTGGAGACAAAACTAAAGCATTACCAGGATTATTAGTACAAGTATTGCCACGTCTATTAACTACGAAAAAGGAAGACTGGGGAGCAATCTCAGCTTGCAAACAGAAACCCGATGAAGACACCAGTGATTTTTATTCCCGATTTGAAAAATGTTTTGGTATTAACAGCGGCCTGAAAGCAAGTAGCGATTCATATCCACATCTTTTTGTAACGAAACTAGTCGAAAATTCCTTGCCTCAGGTTAAGAACAGAGTATTGAAAGTAGAGAGCTCTTGGCAAGCTAATACCCCGTCACAAATGTTACAGTATCACCAGAATAGAATTAGAGAAGAACAAGAACACGAACAAAGACGTATGAAAGACACGAAAATGAAAATGCTCGTCGCCCAGTCAGTTCCGGCTGACAGTCATAAAAAGGGTGCAACACAGTCCAGTAATTCAGCGGTTCCCGTTAGAGGGACATGCAACTATTGTAAACAGCCAGGTCATTATATAAACGATTGTGCAGTTCTGAAACATAATATCTCTACGGGTAAAACCAAGGAGAGACCACGTCCGCCTAGACAGGATCAGATCCAACAACAAGCACCTCAGAATGTACAGCCTATGCAAGCTGCACAACAGACCGTAGCGGTACCACAGTCACAGCCTATTGCCGCAACACAAAACACGACACAACAGATGTACCAGTATGCACAAAATGACTATCCAGATTATCAGCGATACACATGAAATAGCCTAGAGAGGGAAGTTGGCTTACCCCTTATTGAGGTTCCCGTAGATCAAGAGGGTCCTTATGTACAGAGTCAAGTATTAGGGAAAGACAGAAAGTTTTTAATTGATACAGGGGCAAGCAGAACAACTATAAGTCACGACGAGGTTCCAGGGGCACCCCTCTCAGGCTCACAAAATGTTTCCCTTGGATTTTCAGGACAACCTATTGTTAATGAAGTATCGCAACCTCTGCCTCTTACAGTTGGTCCATTGACACGGACTACAGATCTATTGCTTACAAAATCATGCCCAGAAAACTTGTTAGGTATAAAGACACTGAAAGCTCTAGGAGCTGTAATATGTTGTTCCCCGGAGGGGGTACGACTATTTTTGCGTGATTTTAAAGGTCACTATGTATTTAGAGACATGGATCACAGGTTACAGAATGTCCCTGCACATTTATGGGCACAAGGCCCTACTGATGTAGGTTGTATGCACATTACACCATATCGAGTCACACTCAAAACAGGAGTGGTATTACCACGAATTCGACAATATAAGTTACCTCCAGATGCTGTAGTGGCTTTGCTGCAAATCATTGACGAGCTCATTGCACAAGGAGTGGTTGTGGAAACCGACTCCAATGTGTGTAATTCTCCTATAATTCCGGTTCTTAAACGAACTGATCCAAAAGCACCACCAGTTTATCGATTAATTATTGATCTGCGCGAATTGAATAAATGCATTGTACCACAATATCCCGTGGTTCCAGATATCTCTTCATTATTGACAGCTATTGATTCAGAAGCAACGTTCTTTACTGTAATTGACCTCAAGAACGCCTTCTTTAGCGTCCCAATCGATCCGGAAAGCCAATATTTGTTCGGATTTAGTTTAAATGGACGAAGCTTTAAATTTGCACGCGCACCTCAAGGATTCACAGAAAGCCCCAGCATCTACAGCCAAGCACTGAAAAGACAACTTGACAGTATCCACATGCCTGTTAACACTGCACTGCTTCAGTATGTCGATGATCTGCTGATCACCGCCCGAAGCGAACCCGAATGTGAAAAAGCATCACTGACGGTTTTACATTTTCTGGCCGACAAGGGGAACAAGGTGTCCCCTTCGAAGATGCAATTCTGTGTTCAGCAAGTTGTGTACCTTGGGCACTTGCTGTCCAAGGGGGGAAGACAGCTCACACCTGATCGCATCCAGTTAATTGTAAACATGCCACCACCCAAGACACAAAAGGAGGTGCGGGCCTTCATAGGTCTCACTTCGTACTGTAGACAATGGATTCCCCAGTATGCATTTTTAGTAAAGCCACTCATTCAGTTGACAACCCAGGAGGCAGCGACTTCGACTGTCCTCCCGTGGACTCAGGCACATACACAAGCTTTTGAAGACTTAAAGAAAGCCTTATGTCAAGCACCTGTTTTAGCGACACCATGTTACAGTAAGCCTTTTACACTCTTCGTTACAGAACGCGAAGGTACTGCCTTGTCAGTACTCACTCAGGAACAAGCAGGTTCACACAAGCCGTGTGCTTACTTTTCCAGCACATTAGATCCAGTAGCTCAGGCTCTGCCTACATGCCTGAAATCAGTCGCAGCGACAGCTTTAGCGATCAGACAAAGAGATTCCATAGTATTAGGACATCAATTGACAGTACAAGTTCCACACTCCGTGGAAGTTCTTTTAAACCGAACTCAGACTCAGCACTTGACTATAGCACGACTGACAGGTTACGAATTAACATTGTTTCAGCCACACATAGAAATCAGACGCTGCAGTACATTAAATCCTGCCACACTTTTGCCATTAAGTGGTACAGACCCACTGGCACATGATTGCATTGAAGTCATTACTATTACGACAAAACCCAGACAAGACTTGACAGATGTCCCATTACCAGACCCAGACCTGACACTTTATGTGGATGGGTCATGCATGAGAACAAGTACAGGAGAATTAGTGGCCGCTTACGCAGTCACGACAGACACCGAAGTCATTGAAACAAATTGTATTGACACATTATCAGCTCAAGCAGCAGAGCTCATCGCTCTGACACAAGCCTGTATTCAAGCCAGAAATAAAAGAGTCAACATATACACAGATTCACGTTATGCATTCGGAGTTGTACACGACTTCGGAGTCCTTTGGCGAGAGAGAGGTTATTTGACTTCTCACGGTGCCAACATTCAACACGGTCCCCTCATTCAAGCTCTGTTAGATGCAATACATCTGCCTACTTCGATATCTATCATGAAGTGCAAGGCCCATACAAAAGTCACCGATATCATTTCCCAGGGTAACGACCTAGCAGACCGAACAGCTAAGCAAACAGTACAGAATAGAACTCATGCAACTGACTTGACAAAAACAATAGTTCCGACACCGACACACTGCATGACAGTTAGGGATCCCGCCCTTGATGTAATTGACATACAGACACATGCTACGCCAGAGGAAACCAAGAAATGGACTGAACTAGGAGGGATCCAAACAGATCAGGGATGGATAACGAAGGGAAAATCTACATGGTTTCTCCCCGACTCAATGGTTCAAGTTATCATTAACACAATACATAGTCCAGCACATCTAGGAGAAAAAGCTATGTTAGACAGTATTCAAAACATTTGGTTTAATAAACACTTACGAGCTGCAGCCAAACAGAAAGTCCGTACTTGTATGATTTGTTGTCAGTTCAACCCAGGTAAAGGTGTACCTGTAGAGCAAGGTGGATTTCAACCTCCTGACCACCCTTTTGAAGTCCTCCAGATGGATTATATCCAGATGGAACGATGTCGAGGATTCAAATATGTCCTCGTAGTTGTATGCGCTCTTTCCTGTTGGACAGAAGCATATCCAGTCTCAGATTACACTGCCCCGACCACTGCCAAGCAGCTGGTTCGTGAATTCTTCCCACGGTATGGTTTGCCCCGTATTGTGTACTCAGATAATGGCCAACCGTTCTCATCCGAGCTGATGAAACACATTTCACTCCTGTTAGGTTATCAATGGAAATTTCACTGTGTCCGGCATCCCGAGGCAGCAGGTCTCGTGGAACGTCACAACCAAACTCTGAAAATTCGACTTTCAAAAATCTGTAGAGAAAAAGGCGTCGACTGGATAGTAGCCTTACCAGTTGCACTCTTTTACATAAGAATGGTAGCACATTCTCGCACAGGGCTATCCCCGTACGAGGTGGTCTTCGGTAGGCCACCAAATATGTGGGGGACGCCTATACCTCGTAAAATCACTGATGTTGATTGTAATATGCTGACAGAATACCTTGCTTCCTTGATGTCTGCACTACAATCTTGCCGTTCACAGGTAGCTGCAGCCTTTCCCGACAACACCGAGGTGAAGCCCCATGAAGTGGTTCCCGGAGATTTTGTCTTCATGAGAAATTTCGACAGGAGGAGCCCGTTGGAGCCTCGCTGGCAAACGCCGAGATTAGTACTCCTGACCACGAGGACAGCAGTGAAGGTCGAGGGTCGCAAGGGTTGGCTACACTCGAGCCATATCAAGAAATTTCATGGACTACCTTCTGATTTGAACTCTCAGCCCTGCCCCCCTCCACAGACTGATTCAAAACTCCCCCTGGTCGAGAACACTGTTTCCCAAAACTATAAACTGAAACTAAGGTCTAACAAGTCAGACAATTTGATTGTTTAAGTCCTCTCCTAGGTGAATCGGTTGAATTAGTCTCTGACATGTATCCTCTAGACCGAAATCGAGAGAGAGATAGACAGAAACAGCTCAAGAAACGTGCATATTGTAAATCACTTCATAGTCACTGTATAGTGACATTGTTGATTATGTTTTTTCTAAATTTGTTGATTATTGCTGCAAGTATACTGTTGCACATATACTATCCTATTTTCAAGCGTGCTCATTCTGCTTACAATGATACTGCCGAACATTCTTTTAGCGAATTACCTTCACATGAGTTGCCCTATAGACTCGCGCTGCGCAACAACACATTCATTAGTATGTTACATCACTCCCATCAGGCCAGCAATGCTACAAATTGTTGGATATGTGGCCGACTCCCTCCCTATCAGAAATACAAAGGAGTTCTGCCTCTCTTTCCGTATCCATTCACACATAATGGTTCCTGTGGCGCATGGTTTAGTTTGATTAATTCTTTAGATTTAAATACTGTAGTTTACCAGAGCAACTGGGTATGGGGAAACCTGAACTTAGTTTTGCTTAAAGCCTGTTACCCTAACAAGGAGGGACTTCCCAAAAGGACAGGAACTGACCTAGAAAATGAAGTATATCGATTAGGTAATTTTACACTCAACCTCATGATTCTGAATGTTGAATCCGAAGCTGCACTAGTCTTATCTGCTATGTCAGTATTACCAGTCAAAGGTGAATTATGTGTAAGAAAGAATGGTTCAGTATACCTGGGTCATAGTAAATGCACCACTGTGATCAAATTCAGTGATAAAGGCAAGTCTACATTTAGAGCTTCCCGTCATTCCTACTTCATTTGTGGTCATACCGCATATATACGCTTACCTTTAGATTGGGATGGTACCTGTTACATTGCATTCCTTCTGCCACCTGTTTTCCTAGCCCCTCCTGATTATCATAGAAATACCCATCTAGTACACAATAGACCCCAGAGAGATATCCCGATTGTTGACTACACTGAAACAGCATGGGAACAATATACAGACTTCAATAAAGGTCTCTTTCCTTACATAGGTGTTGTCTCTAATAGTAAACTGATACGTAGACTAACCAGAACCCTTGAAGCAGTAGTGAATGAAACTACCTCTGCCCTAGGCAACTTAACAGAGGAGCAGTCTGCGATGCGGATTGTCGTTCTCCAAAATCGTCTTGTCCTTGACGTCATCCTGGCCGATAGGGGCGGAGCCTGTAGAGTCATCGGATCAAGTTGTTGTGTTTTCATTCCAGAAAACGCGCCATCCGTATATAAAGCCATAACTCGTCTTCACAAGATTGCAAGTCAGATACATCAGAATCCAGGCACCTGGACATGGTCCGGTTGGTTCTGGAGCGTGTTGTCAGCCTGGGGATGGAAAGTCCTATCCTTCCTAGGTATTGGCCTTCTCATAGTATTCAGTTGCTGCCTGTGTCTACAATGTGGACCAGCGATTTGCGGCCTGTGTGCCACATCATGTATTCCACGTTCAAGTTCTCATTCAAAATCCCGGAAGAAGAAAGAAGAGCAAATGATGTTACATGAACAGATTGATGGATTCCTGAGGATCGATATCTCATGAAGGGTCCGTAGGGGACAAGGAGGGAATGAGGAAATATGAATTTTTATGGTCAATTATGTCCCCTATCTTAGACCCCAACGGCTCCATGTACATGCTACAAGTACATGTATGTTCCCTCCACTTCAAGCTATGAGGACGCAAATACATATGTGTCCAACGTCAACATGTCCCCTTTCAGATCCACCATGAATGGGTTGAATATTCCGTTCCTAAGTATGCCTTGCCACCGTCTTTATATGGTATACTTTTCACGTTTTCCAGCTCTGGCAAGGTAGGCCCTGAATTCTGCCATCGAGCTTTTCCTGCTTCTGCCTCTGAATGCTCCAGCCTGGACCTGTATCTGTATCCATGACCTTTGTCTTACTTCCTGCGCGGCTAACGGTGCCTGGCCCGGCCTGTTGCCTGCCAAGACTGTATTCAGCCTTCAAGTTATCTGCTCCACTCCTCGAGAAATGCATTCCTGTCTAGTAGTTTAGGTAAACATTACTTCCAGCTACAGAGCAAAGGGCCCGGCCTTACTGTCTCCGAGCAAGTAATTCATGGCTTCTGTTTCCATGGTAGGCCCATGCCCCTCGCATCTCATGCAGACACGTAGACGCTTATACACGCACTAGTAGTTAGTATAGGATAGCCTCTGCATGAGAGACCTTTCCTTCCAGATAATACAGTTCCTTAAACACAAGATATTAGATATGATTTGGGATTAGGTTGTTCTGACATCCCAGACTTCTGTCTCCTCATGTAGGGCTAAATGTCAAGTCCCCTCTCTACCCTCCAGTTACACGTCAATCACACGTCATACTACTGTGCGCGCATATTTGGCAAGTATTTCTGCTGACTTTGCAGGATTCTCTTATGGATCCACCCACTTGTGTCATCATCATAATGACGTTTCTAGTACATGCCCTCATGCACGCCTATTGTAACGCCTTTTCATTACGTATGTGTATTCTTATCTCTCTTCTCAGCTGTAACGCCTTCTGCATATATCTTCACTGTAATGCATTTACTATAAATATGACAACCTGTCAATAAAGTATTGCTTCTATCCCTTCCCGAACCTTAGTGGTGACGGAATACGATTGCCTGGTTCGAACCAATTCCTTTGTAAGGAATAAACCCATTTTAAAACCTCAAATGCCACGGATTCTGCCTCTTATTTTTACTGAGTTATTCTTATTTAATTTTACCGCATAAATTAAGTCTAGGTAATTAAATTTACCACAACCGGGGTGACCGGCCTGGGCCTTCTGGTGGTACCGAGGGTGGCGGGCCTCCTTCGGAGTGACTTTTGGTCCTTGACTTTGATATTTTGTTTTGTTCGGCTGGGTTCTACTTCTTTTGTACATTTTGTTTAATTATGATCTGTGTTGGGGGCGGGCGGGGACGGGTCCCTTTCCTCCTCCGGGGTCTTTTTGTAGAATGGGGTTTTTAGGGCGACAGGCACACTGCAAGTTGGGGTGGTTTTTTGGACCGCAGGGGTGCAGGGCGGGGGGAGTTGAATTTGGGGGGGGGGGTTGGTGGGTGGGAGGGGTTGTTTGGATTTGTGTTTTTTGTTTTCAAGGCGAGGTATTGGCTCTGTTTCAGTTTCAGGTGTCGCACTATTTGCTGGGGGACCCTTGATCTACTGGAGGGGATGGGGGGGGACGGGTTGAGACTGATGTCTTGGAACGTCAACGGATTGGGGGATCGTATCAAACGGGGTGTTGTGCTGCAGTATTGGCGTCGTTTGACTCCTGATGTGGTATTCTTACAGGAGACGCATCTGGTTGGTAATGTTTGTCATGCCATGAACAGGGGGGGATACCGACTCGTGGCCCATTCGGGTTTCACCACTGGCTCTAGAGGGGTGGGCATTCTCCTACGATCTTCACTTCCGCTAGAGATCACCAGGGTTGTCCTAGACGATAGAGGGCGCTATGTGGCTCTGACTGGGAGGTGGGAGGGGCAGTCCCTTTCCTTGGTTTCGGTTTATGTTCCCCCGGGCCTCCAGAACTCCACTTTCTCAGACTTGGGTCGTATGCTGCTTGAGCTTCCTGACAGTCTTTTGCTTATGGGTGGGGATTTTAATTCGGTTGTTTCGGGTGATTTGGATCGCCACCCGCCCAGGGCCCTCCATGCTGCCCAGGCGTGGCTCGGCGGGCTCTTGGATACCTTCGGTCTGGTGGATTGTTGGAGGTTAATGCATCCGACACAGTGTCAGTACACATTTCACTCTGGGGCCCATGGGAGTCTCTCCAGATTGGATTATTTTCTTATGCCCGCGGCCCAGACTGCCCGGATTCGAGAGGTAAAGCACTTGGCCCGGGGTATCTCTGATCATTCCCCACTGTGGTTGCTTTTCGACACCGGGATGCGGTCCGCCGGGCGGATCGCCCCTATTAACCCTTGGTACTTGCGAGACCCCAAGATTCGTGATAGCCTTGTTGAGTCGATTGATCAGTATTTTCTCGAGAATGAGGGGTCGGTGTTGTCCTCAGTGTCCCTGTGGGAAGCCTTCAAAACAGTGCTCCGCGGGCATGCCCTATCCCAGATAGTGGAGGCTAAGAGGGTTAAGAATGAGGCGGTGGTGAAGCTGGAGACTGAAATATCGGGGCTGGAGGCAGCTTTGGAGACGGGTGTCACTCAGGATGGGCTTCATGCCCTCAGCTTGAAGCAGTTTGAATATAAGTCTCTTGTCACTGACGCTGCCAAGATCATGTATAGGGAGCAACAGGGTAGGTTGTATGATGCCGGGGACAAGGCGGGTAAACTGATTGCTTGGTTGGATAAGAAGGAGAGAGTGAATCGTGTGGTCCCGGAGCTTCGGGTTTCGGATGGAGTGTGTGTGACTGACCCTGGTGAGATTGTGGAGTGTTTTGCTGACCACCTCCGGGCGGTGTACTCCCCGGTGTCTGATAGAGATGAGGATGACTCTCGTCTCTTGCTGCGGGATATTTCCTTGCCCGGCCTATCCGTCGAGGACCGTGAGCAGATGGATGCCTCCCTGTCTGTCGACGAGATTGCTACCGCAATTCGTTCCCTTCGCTCGGGCAAGGCTATGGGCCCCAACGGACTGCCGATTGAACTGTATAAACTACGCCCGGATAAAATCGCGCCCTTCCTCTGTCGTATGTTTCTGGAGTCGCTCGAGCGGGGTTCCCTTCCCGACGACCAGCGTCTGGCTACTATAGTTGTTATTCCCAAGGACGGTAAGCCACGAGACCGCTGTGCCTCATATAGGCCTATTTCCCTACTAAATGCCGAACAGAAAATCCTTGCCAAGGTCCTCGCTAATCGCTTGCTGAGAGTTATATGTGATTTGATACATCCGGATCAATGCGGCTTTATCCCTCATCGTAATACCGCTCTCAACTTGCGGCGTCTACATGGCGTCCTCGCTAGGGCGGAGTACTTCTCTGAACCGGCCATATTGGTTTCCTTAGACGCCACAATGGCCTTTGATACCATCGAGTGGCCATTCCTTTGGGCTGTATTGGCGAAGTTTGGCTTTGGGGAGGGATTTATTAGTTGGGTGAAGCTCCTCTATGCTGGTCCAATGGCTCAGGTTGTTGTCAATGGGCGGGTTTCTCGGCCCTTCGCTCTCGGGAGGGGTACTAGGCAGGGGTGCCCGTTGTCCCCTCTGCTCTTTGCTCTCGCCTTGGAACCGCTCGCTGCCTGGCTCCGCTGGGAGCCCTCGATCAGAGGGATCCGGTGGGCCCCGGGCTTCGAGGATCGGGTCTCGTTGTACGCGGATGATATTCTTCTGTACCTCACCACGCCGCGGAAGTCGCTCAATGTGCTTTTTGATGTCCTTACTTCCTTCGGGAGAAATTCGGGTTTGATAATTAACTGGTCCAAATCTTGCGTGTATCCTATCTCCGGTGGTCTTCCTCTCTTGCCGCCTCGGCTTCCGATCCAAACATCTCAATCCGGCTTTAAATACTTGGGGGTATACGTTTCGTTGGATCCGGCGGTCCGCTACGAGCAGAATCTCCTGTCTCCCCTCCGGCGTTTGAGGGCGGATACGGCTCGGTGGTGTAAGTTGCCCTTGTCTCCACTTGGTCGCGCAGCACTGTTTAAAATGATGTCCCTTTCCAGATTTCTTTACGCACTCCAGAACTCCTTCGATATCATTCCGGCAGCCTACTTTAGGGAAGTGGAGAGGTTGCAGAGGAGACTGGTTTGGGACGGTCGTGCGCGTATCGCTTTGGCAAAGCTGACTCTTCCCTGGTATGACGGGGGCATCGCGCTTCCTGACATTAGAAGGTACTATTGGGCCTCCCAGTTGTCTGCCATTAACCATGCTACGTACGCTCCTGGCTCGAACCCGGCATACGAGATGGATAAATTCCTGCTTCCCGGCGGTAACTATAACAGAGCGCTCTACTCTCAATCTGCCGGAAGGACCCTCACGGGCCCTACTAGGATTGCGGTACGTGTGTGGAAGGCGGCGAATGTAGCTGTGGGCTGGAGTGAGCGGTTAACGTGTGCTACTCCTCTATTCGCCTCAGAGCACTTGGGAAGCCTCTGGACAACGAAAGGCTTTGAGCATTGGGATACGATCGGCATTAGCAGAGTGGGGGACCTATGGGTTAAAGGCGCGGTTAAATCCTTCGCGGCGCTTCAGAGCGAGTACGAGCTTAGTGAAAGGGAGTTCTTCCGCTATGCCCAGGTTCGGCACGCCCTACTCTCGGTCTTTGGGGAGGGGACCACGGTCCCTGTTTCTTCGCCTCTCGAGGACCGTATACTCGACGGACACGTCCCCGACAGTACTATCTCCCTGATTTATAAAAAACTAATAAATAATCGGGCTGATCTCTTGGTGCGTCTTCGGGAGGCATGGACGGGAGATGGAGTTGAGTTGGACGACGAGGACTGGCAGTCTGCGCTGTCATCCCCTAAGGAGGTTGCCATCCCGGCCCGTCTCCGTCTGGTCCAGCTTAAGATTCTCCATCGTGTCTATGTGACGGGTCCCCGTTTGGTCTCGATGGGGTTTTCTGACGATGGGCTCTGTAAGCGTGGCTGCGGGCTCAGTGCCACCTTTCTCCACATCCTCTGGGAGTGCCGCGAGGTGGCGGAATATTGGCGCCAGGTGCATGATGTTATGAAACGAGTCACTGGGGTCGCTCTGTTGCCGGAGGTGCGCCGATGTGTTCTGAATGTGTGGGAGCCTAATGACTATAATGCGGCCCAGGCTCGGTGGGTGGCCCTTGGGAACATGATCGCAAAGAGAGATATTGCGCAGCTTTGGGGTTCCCAACGGCCTCCCACCGTGTCCGTATGGAAGGAGAACATGGACTGGTGCATGTTCAGGGAGAAGACGGTGTATGTGGCTCGTGGTAAACCGGGGGCGTGGGGTAGAATCTGGGGTCAGTGGAATGTGTATCGAGGGACTAACTGTTCTCCCCCCCTGGTTGATACTTCTGATGTTGCCTTGTCCCCCTGATCCTTGAGGGTTCCTTGCTTAATTTGTTCATCTAAGTATAGATTTGGTTTTCCCGTGGCCCCCCCCTCCCTCTCAGACCCCCTTTTTATTGACCACCCTAGGGTGGTCCTATGTGGAGTTCCTCTGCTGTGGTTAGACGCCCTTTTAATGTTTTTCGCCTTGCTTTTTGTTTTTCTTTATTTTTGTTGATATTTATGTAAAAATGGTGTATCCTGACTTCCCTTATGTGCAGCCTGATCTTCTGTCATTTAGCGGAGCCCCTGCGGGCCAGTCATTGTTTTTGAACTGCTTGATCATTTCTGAATACTAGCAGCCGGCCCAGGAGGTTGTAGGCCCGTGCTTGTACCCTTTTTCTCTGCACAATAAAATTTTTATATTAAAAAAAAAAAAAAAGATATCATCTCTCAGGATACGGAAGCTACAAGGCCAAAGGTTATTGCATCAGAGGGTATACAGTTTTCCAATCGAAGGAAGATCGAGCATGAACTAAAAGATTGGCCCCTATTAACTACAAATACTGTTCAAGATCTATTAAATTCAATCAAATCGGGGTCACCAAGAGATCCTATTCCAGCTAACATCCTTAAGCAGTTAAATCTATCTGTGATACCTACTATAACACAGGTACTCAACATGTCAATTAAAGAGGCCAAAGTTCCTCCCCTTTGGAAGCATGCTATGATCCACCCTCTGCTGAAAAAACCAAATGCTGATGCAGCGAATACGAAAAACTACCGTCCCATCTCCTTACTCCCAATCCTATCTAAAAGTTTGGAAAAACACATCCACCTTCAGTTGACACAATATGTGAACACTCACCAACTTCTTCACCAGTCACAGTCTGGATTTAGGGCAGGTTTTTCAACGGAAACTACGCTGCTGGGTGTCACTGAGACAATCCGCCTGAAATTGGATAAAGAAGAAACAGTAGCGCTCATCCTTTTGGATTTGAGCGCTGCTTTTGATACCATCTCTCACGAGGTGCTCTTAAACACTCTGAGTAACGTAGGAATCAGTGAGGATGCTCTGAAATGGATCCAGGACTTTTTCTCAAACAGGACATTTCAAGTTTTCTCTCAAAATACATGTTCCAAAATCCATTCATTCAGTCATGGTGTACCACAGGGATCCATCCTGAGTCCACTTCTCTTCAACATTTATGTTAAGCCTTTAGCTGAGTTAGTTGAGGAGTCGGGACTCACGATCTATTCATATGCAGACGATTCACAAATTATTTTTTCAATGGCGGCCCAAAATGTAAATGACATCTCTACGCTTAAACCTGGACTGAACATCGCAACCTGGATGAAGGAAAATTTCCTAAAACTAAACGGTGAAAAAACAGAGGTGATCATTCTAGGAAAACAGAAACATCTATGGAGCTATCAACATTGGCCAGAGAAAATGGGCAACCTCCCAAACCCAGTTTCGCAAGTGCGTAATCTGGGTGTGCTCCTGGATGATTCTCTGAGCATGCATGCACAATCAGTTAGAGTAGCAGCCACCTGTTTCTCCATCTTACGATGGCTGAGGAAAATCTGCTGGATGCTCCCTGAGTCAACCAGGAAAACGGTGGTGAACGCCTTAATAACATCCCGTTTAGATTATGGAAATGTCCTCTATTTAGGATCAAATAAGGCTAACCTCCATCGTCTACAAATGGCTCAAAATGCGGCAGTCAGATTACTATGCAATGTACCTAAAAGGGAATCAGTCTCTGCATTCCGACGCAAACTTCACTGGCTTAATATTGAAAATCGAGTGAAATTTAAAGCTCTCACCTACATGTATAAAATAAAAGCCAACACAGCCCGAAGTACCTTTGCTCACTGGTAAATACATATATTCCATCCAGGAACCTCAGATCAGCCACCCAGGGCCGTTTCAGGATTCCTAAATTTAAACGCACTCGCATAGGAGGTAAATCCTTTGCTTACTTAGGCCCGTCTTGTGGTACTGTAAAAATCTGAACCATGTAGGTGGCATGGTCCCACCATGCCAAGTTTGGTATCAGCGAACCGCAAATGAGCAACGCGGTATGTATGAGTGTTTTCATCATGTTCCACTGATGAATTCACCGTGTATACGATACTATCCATGGGTTCCATTTTACAGTAGTAGCCATTTTTGTGGTTGCCCTCACATAGACTGCGCACTAAGGCCATGCCTAGGCTTAAAGGACACATACACCTTCGGTGACTTCTCTCTGACCTGTGCAAGCCGACTCCGCTGCCCGAGGTCAATCCTGTCCGGCCGGTTCCTTTCTCGCGGCCTAATGTGATTTGCATCAGGGCTCGACCCATCATAAAGCCCCTGTTCGCACACGATCCCTGACTAAGCTGTTTTCACACCTGACTCTGTTTCCTACTTTATGGCTTGTTTTACGAGCAGGAGGTGCCCGTGTTTATTGGGGTCTGCTGATATCTGATGAGTGATCTGAGCCTTGCTGGGTAAATAATTGTGGGCTGGCTGAACTGAAATGTGGGATGGTCATCATGACTCTGCCTTTTCGTTTGTAATGAATACATATGAATGACCATATCGTAAAACGAGGAATGTGTGCCTGAAGCATGATATTTTGTATATAAGGAGAAGACTGGTTTTGTAACGGGAGCAGTCTCCTGAGAACATACATCGTGTTGTACTTCTCGGATATCTGTGATTGGTCTGCAGCCAATAAAGACGTTCTTTGAATTCACCTAGAAGACTCGGCGTTTCTGTGGGTCTGAAACAGGAAGAATCCGAAGTCTTAGGGTGTGTTCCCCTGCACCGCTGGGTTCTAAAAACCCAGTACTTCAGTTGGCGCCCAACTCGGGGCGATTTCAGTGGTACCGGTCCAAGCCAGAGGTTCGTGAGGAGCTTCGTGTGGAAATTCTGGAGGAAGGCCGCCACTTCATCGACCCCTGCATGTCGACGTGGTCCGAAAGTCTTTTCTGCTAGGTTCTCCGCGTCCCAACGGCTACTAAGGACTGCTGCGCTGATTATTCGCCCTGTTTTGGACCCTTGACGATTTGGTAGAGCGAAACAATTGAGAGAGTCTTCTGGTGAAGTCATCGATACCTCAGTTAAGTATAAGTGGAGCGTCTCCCAGTTTGTTTGGTATCCTTCGGGATTTTGGTATCCTTCGGGATCGCTTTGATTTGGGTCTTGCAAGTGCCAAAGCCAGAGGACTCGTGTATTCACGAGACTATCGTATTCGATAATCCTTTGAAGTTTGAAACTAGACTAGTGAGCAAAGATGCCTGGTTCTAGTATATTTGGAAATTTGTTTTGTTTTGGTTGTAAAAGGGACTCCCGATTGGAGGATTCGTGTCCGGTTCCTCCAATTGGAACTCCAACTTATGAGCTTTATGTGAAACATGGCGTGGGCCCCATTACGTATAATGAAGTATGGGTCCGATACACCAGACAGGATGGTGTTTTAAAATGGCCCCAAAATGGTAGTTTCGACACAGAGATTCTAGATAATTTAGAAGTTAAATTGTTCAAGAAGAAAGCCCTGCCGGCAATGTTTGATTCCTTCCGCCTATGGCGAAAGGAAGCCAAACATAAAGAAATTAAATTAGCAAAGAAACATAAAAGAGAGAGAGGTATGTCGATCATGCAAGCAGCTTTGCAGTTTAAGGATAATGAAGAGGACCGAATGGATGAGCAGTTGCATAGGCAACGCAAACTAGTCATTGATAAATGTTACCCAGTGTTGCCACCCCTTCAACAAGATGAGTCAAAAGAGAAAGAGAAAGATTCCCTAATGTCCCATTTGCTAAGTTCGCCCCCCCTTATGCGCAAAATGCTACAGCGCCTCCACAGCCCGCCAATGTGCAGCCTCCAGCTAACGTGCAGCAAGCTTTCCCGCAGCCGCCAGCTCCTCCCCAGCCAGCTCCTGTCCCGGTAGCACAGCCTTCCCAAGGGCCGCCGATTTTGCTACCTACCACTTCTGCGCCCCTTGCGACTTTTCCGAGCACATCAGCTGCCTCTCTTGGTGCCCTACCTACTGCTACCCCTGTATCTGTATCTGCGCCCGTTTTTCTTGCCTCGACTTCTCCTTCTGCACGACAGCGAATAGCTAGTGCAGTCACTAGCCTTATATCACCCCTCTTCGGGTCGTCTACTACGACCCCTGGTCCACAGCGTAAGCAATTACGTAGTCAAATACCTGGTCCTAGGGAGAAAGAAGAACTGGACCGCATGGCACGTAGATGGATTGTTTATCCTTCTAGATATGATGTAGAGTCTGTTGTTAATGTTTTTCATCAGTGGGAAGCGCCACAACAGCAGTACGTTTTTGAGAAAATGTGTGAAATTCTATGTGAGGAATTGGAAGATAATGATGTAGACTCCAGTCCGCAAGAGTTGTGTCAAGTGCGATTTGAATTTGGAAAAGGTACGATTGTGGGTTCTGATGTTGACAAAGCAGTTGCGACACTGCTGTCTTTCAGGAATGAGGATTGTCAGCAATCGTTGTTTGGACAGGAATTCCCTGAAGGGACACAAGTAAAAGCGCGACAATATCCGATGCGTGAGGTTCCTCCAGTTTGGAGACCTGGTGATGCGAATGCTAATCCACCTGTTCTGGCACATTTTCAGCGTGTTTGAGTACATGTTCCCTGGAAACGATCTGAAGTTTTAGCTCTTAAACAGACATTGCCTGACCCCCGTAAGAACCCTGCAGGATATTATAAGGAGTTATCACAGACTGCAGAATCGTGTGTCATGAACCTGGCAGACATAGATATGTTGTTCGGAAATGTTGTTCCGCAGCCTTTGTGGGGATTGATTCGCAATGCAGATCATGCTGCAGAATTAGGTGACACATGGGCTAATATCATTAATGTGGACAATGGACAGGTCGGTGGTGCCAAGCCTGATCCCGTGGTAGCAGAACTCCCTGGTAGAATAATTAATTATATGAAAACTTTAATGCCCGCGATACGTGTAAATTGGGATAAATTATCCGCGTGCAAACAGAAGAAAGATGAAACAGTGTCCGATTTCTTCACTAGGTTTGAAGAAACATTTGTCAACCACAGTGGTCAGGACATGAGTACAGAAGGTGGCCAACGGTTATTTGTCGATAAATTTGTGCATAATTTGCTTCCAGAGTTGTGTAGGAAATTAAAAGATTCGGAGAGTTCTTGGGCAGTTTCCTCTTCAGCACAAATACTGGCTACTGCACAGTATTATGAAAATAGGGATAAAGATGAGAAGGACAGAACAGATAAGAAAACGAAAGAGTTGAAAACGAAGGTTCTTTTACAGCAGGCTTATCCGCCACGTGCAGGTCAGAATAATTATAGGCAAACACAGGGTATCTATCAGCAACCCCAACAGTTTCAGAATAATCAGCAAATGTATGGGTGTTATCAACCACGTGTCCCTATCGGTCCCAATCAATGTTCGTATTGCAAGGAGGAGGGTCACTTTAAAAATAATTGTCTCAGATTGTTACAACGCACGAATAATGCTTATGGCACAAGAGGTAGAGGTGGCCAGCAAGCCCCAAGAGGTAGAGGGCGTGGAAATGTTCCCCAGAACACGCGTCCTCTTCCGCCTCAAAATACGATGAATAGTTTTGATCAGCAAGCCAATGCGACCGGCAAGACAGCGCAGTACTATAATAATGACTACTATGCAGAAGATGATAATACGGAAGGGGATGATTACTAGGACAGCCGTAGACAGAGAGAGGGAGTTGTTGCAGTGCCAGTGGACCAGAGCGGAACGTATGTTAAGGTGACTACAGCGGGTATAACAGAGCCCTTTCTGCTGGACACTGGTGCTGCAAAGAGTTCTATTATGCGCTCCAAACTCCCTGGCGCGCCTTTATCTGGCGAAATGAATGTTTCCGTAGGTTTTTCTGGCGCCCCGGCTAGGAACCCGATCTCAAGTCCTATGGCCCTTTCTGTTGGACCTTGTGAGCTGAAAGCACCCCTCATCCTAACGACAGGATGTAATGAAAACTTGTTAGGATTAGACCTGTTGAAGAGATTACATGTGACATTATATTGTTCTCCCTCAGGAGTACAACTTACGCTGGGTAAGGAAGTAATTTCTCCCATGTATTTGTCAAAGAATGAATTGCCAGCCGAATTGACGTCTCTTCCTGATGCCCTTTGGGCCACTGACCCTAACGATGTGGGCCTTTTGGAAATACCGCCTTACGTTGTCACTGTAAAAGCCAATGTTAAATTGCCCCGCATTCCCCAGTACAAGATCTCTAAGGAAGCTGAAAAAGCGTTGTTAGCAATTATCTATGATTTAATTAAGAAGGATGTCATTGAAGAGACAAGAGGCAACGTTTGCAATAGACCGGTTCTGCCTGTTTTGAAACGTACTGACCCTTCGCAGCCACCTGTTTACAGATTTGTGATCGATCTTAGAGAGGTCAATAAGGTTGTTGTGCCACAGTTTCCAGTGGTCCCTGATATAACCGCCTTGTTGACTATGATCCCAGCTTCCGCTGCTTGGTTCTCAGTAATTGATTTAAAGAACGCTTTCTTTAGTATCCCGATTGCAGAGGAGAGCAGAGATATTTTTGGCTTTTGTTCAGGAGGTCGAAGCTTCCGTTTTAAACGTGCTCCACAGGGCTACTGTGAAAGCCCATCAATATACAGTCAGGCTTTAAAAGCACAGCTTGATGCCCTTGTTTTACCTAAAGGTGTTACCCTTATCCAGTATGTTGACGATTTACTAATCGCCGCAGATACTGAGGAGATTTGTAAGCAAGCTACATCATCATTGTTGCGTCATTTGTCTACCTTCCATCACAAAGTGTCTCTCTCTAAGCTGCAATATTGTTGACAAGAGGTGACCTATTTAGGTCATCTCTTCTCGAAGGAGGGAAGGAAGCTGACCCCAGAAAGAATCCAAGCCATTGCACAATTAAGCGTGCCAAAGACAAAGAGAGAAGTGCGTGCTTTCCTTGGCATCACTTCATATTGCAGGCACTGGATCCCGAGTTTTTCTTTATTGGCAAAACCATTGCTTGCATTAACATATAAAGATATACCAAATCCTGTCCCATGGTCTGAAGAGTGTCAGAAAAGTTTTGTGGAATTACGAGAGGCATTATGTTCAGCTCCTGTGTTGGGTACCCCCGACTATAGTAAGCCTTTTACCCTGTATGTTTATGAAAGAGACGGTTGTGCATTGTCAGTACTGACACAGCCTTTTGGAGACAGACCGCGCCCATGCGCGTATTTTTCATCGACTTTGGACACTGTAGCGAGGGCATTGCCAAGTTGTTTAAGAGCTACAGCGGCAGCAGCTGCGTCTATTCGACAGTCTGCTGGACTAGTGATGAATAACACATTGATTGTAATGGTTCCTCATGTAGTGGACACATTGTTAAATAGGACCAAGACACAGCATTTAACTAATGCTCGATTGTCAAGTTACGAGTTGACGCTGCTAGCGAGTCATGTACACATAAAGAGGTGCAATACGTTGAATCCAGCCACATTACTGCCAATTTCAGCAGACACAGATGAGGTTGAACAGCATGATTGTCTGTTCAGAACAGAAGAAGAAACAAAAGGGAGAGTGGATCTTAAAGATACTCCCCTGGTTGAATGTGATGGTACCTTGTGGGTGGATGGTTCATGCTTCAAGCTTCCGAATGGTGATACGACTGCTGCGTATGCTGTCACGACTCTGCACACGATTGTTGAAACTGCACGCATACCACATAATTCGGCTCAAGCAGCAGAATTAATTGCACTCACAAGAGCATGCGTGTTGTCGAAAGGAATGAAAGTGAACATATATACTGACAGTCAGTACGCGTTTGGTGTGGCCCATAGTTTTTGGCGTTTGTGGAAAGAACATGGGTTCCTGACTTCGCATGGAGCTAAGATTCAGAATGGTGAGTTAGGGAATGATCTCCTTGAGTCACTGACCTTGCCATTACAAGTTGCGATTGTGAAATGCAGCGCACACAAGAAGGTTACCGATGATGTTGGGCGTGGTAATGCATTTGCTGACGAGATCGCGAAAGAAACAGCAAAAGATGTGACAACCCGAATGTATGTTGCAGGCCCCGCAAGATGGGTTGGTGATGTTGGAATGTGTGAAGACACGATAGAGAGTGTGAAGTCACTTCAAGCTGAAGCCACAGAAAAAGAATTAAGTGTGTGGAAAGAGAGTAAGGGTAAATTAGATGAAAACGGTTGTTGGATTGATTTGTCAGAACACCGGCGTTGGTTGTTACCTGATGCGTATGTGCTTCCAGTGGTTTCGATGGCGCATGGAATGGCACATATCAGTGTGAAAGGGATTTGTAAGTTGTTGGCTCCAGTATGGCAGAATGCTGGAATCCCTAAATGTGCAGAGAATGTGGTCAAAAATTGCATGGTATGTCTGAAATACAATCCTGGTAGGGGAACCCCAACTCCACCTGGTCATTTTGCGCCTCCATCATATCCTTTTGAAGTTCTGCAACTAGATTTCATCCACATGGAAAGGTGCAACAATTTGAAATATGTACTGGTTGTTGTTTGTGCCTTTTCAAAATGGATAGAAGCATATCCCCTAAAAGACAATACTGCCTTATCCACAGCTAAAGCCCTAGTTAAGGAATTTTTTCCTAGGTTCGGAATGCCAAGGATGGTATGGAGTGATAACGGGAGTGAATTTGTAGGCCGAGTGATGAAGAATGTGTGTGAGGGACTAGGCATTAAGCAAAAGTTTCACGCTGCAAATCACCCCCAATCAGCTGGATTAGTAGAGTGCTACAATGGCACCTTGAAGCTTAAATTGGCCAAAATTCAGGCGAGCTCCGGCCTTAAATGGCCTGACGCTCTGCCCTTAGCACTCCTGTCAACAAGAATGACTGTACATTCGCGAGTGGGACTTAGTCCCTATGAGATAGTGTTTGGCCGTCCGGCTAATGTATGGGGAGTGCCAAGGCCGACAAAGTGCAGTGAAATTGAATATCCAGTACTGCTTGATTACCTGTATGAATTGACGGCTAAATTGCGTGTCTTACACCAACAGGTTCACGATACTCTGCCTCAGGCCTCTGAAGCTCCAGGACACCCTATTAATCCTGGAATGTGGGTCCTAGTTAAAAAATTTCAACGTGTAAAGAATGATGAGCCCCGTTGGATCGGCCCCTACCTAGTACTGCTATCAACAAGATCGGCAGTTCGAGTGAAAGGGAAAAAGAATTGGATACACGCGCATACACTGTAAAAGGATCCCTTTGCCCCTACCGTATGATCGGTGGGTCCAGGAGGGGATCGCTGACTCCGAGGCTGAGACTGTGCCTCGTTTTGTGCCATTTAGCGATGCACGTGTAAAGGGGACAAATACAGAGCGAGAAAGTGACGACATTCTGCAGGAAGCTATATCGCCATCAATTCGATTGGATACCACAGAGCCTGAACTCTTGTTTCAAGACCAGACAGTGTCTGGCAGAAATAGGTATAATTTGAGGCCAAGAACTATGGACAAATAAAAAAAAATTTTCCTTTGACATTTTCAAAAGTGCAGCTCTCATCTGAGAAACTTTTTGACTTTTTGTTTTTCGAACCACCTTCCGGGTTCAGCTGCAGGGTCGCGGTGCCAAGACTTTGGGGTACAAGCCGAAGACGTTAGGTCAACGGTTCTGGTTGGTCTAGGCCGTTCCCTGAACTGACAGGTGTACTCCTTAGCAGAAGATACTCATCCGCCGCGAGCAGCACGATTAGAGGATGGAGTTTTTCAGGATGAAGAAGCCCACCGAGGAAATTAATTTCAAGAGCAGAATATGTAAAATAATGAATAACAAATGTTTTGTAGTATTATGTCTGTTTGTACTCTCTAGCATAATGATGTTTTCTGTAGGTTGCGTATTATTATCTTTCCAAGTGTCACTTGCACCCACTGTACAGCCCACACCTCTTCCTACTGTTTCCCAACACTCTTTCCACCCTCTGCCAGAACACGAACAAGCTAGACGTGCTGAATTTGTAAACAATTCTTTCATTCAACTCCTGCACCAGCACCAACTAGTTATGAATACAACAAACTGCTGGGTGTGTGGTTTGATGCCGCACACCATTAATAAGTGCATCCCATATCTAGTACTGCCATTCAGCTATAATGGTTCATCATGGGCATTCCAGACCATGTTTCTTTTTGCGCTTGAAACCTACTCCCAGCGACCACCGCGTTCCATTAGACCTAACTCGAATAATAAAGCCTTGATGAAAGGAGTTGAAGATATGAGTAGAGATATCAATGCATATACATCTATTCCCAAGGACGAGTTGCGAGCTTATGGAGGTTGGAACGCGACTGGGTATAGCATCAGTTTGGGTGAAAAACAGCGCAAAAGTTCATCTCCGATTTGGGTCGTACCCCACATAGGTCGGTTCTGTCTACAAGGTAATGGTCAGAATACAAGAGCTCAACTAGGGAAGAGTAACTGTACTGAAACATACACTTTTCCATCACAGTTTTCCCCTGCGTTTTTGGCTGCCAAGGGTACATACTTTGTCTGCAATGATCGAGCATATACATGGTTGCCCCCTGATTTCGCGGGCACATGCTATGTTGCGAATTTGCTACCGCCAACATTTACTGCCGCCTCTGATTATCACAAGACAAGAGTTGTGAGAGGCGTTGTTAGTAAGGAAGATACTGCCGGTCAGGAAGCGGGAGACTTTTTCCTGGGTTTCCTGCTGTTTTGAGGACCAATGGTCAATAGCCGGAACATGAGACAACTGACCCGTGTAGTTGAATCCACTGTTAATGTGACGGCTGGTGCCCTTGGTAACTTGACAGCTGAGCTTCAAGCGGATCGCCTCATGACGTTACAGAACCGTATGGTTCTAGACGTCATACTTGCAGACCGTGGTGGGGTATGCAAGGTCATCCAATCAAGCTGTTGTATTTTCATACAGGATAACGCCCCGACAATCTACCAGGCCATTTCCAAACTGCATAAGATTTCCGAATCCATTCACGTAGACAAAGGAGATTGGTCACTGATGGGGTGGTTCTGGGGACTGATATCAGCTTGGGGATGGAAGATTCTAATAGTCATTGGAATGATCTTAGCCATTCTTTTCCTGTTCTGTTTATGTATACAGTGTGCTCCTGTAATGTGTAGCCTCTGTGTTACATCATGTGTAAGGAAACCTATATCGAAGGACGAGCTAAGCAATAGGATGATGCTACAGCAACATCTCCATGACTTCATGGATGTAGACTTGGACTCAGATTAGTATAGTTCTTGCCTATGTAAGGGCAAAAGGAGAGTCTGTGGTACTGTAAAAATCGGAACCATGTAGGTGGCATGGTCCCACCATGCCAAGTTTGGTATCAGCGAACCGCAAATGAGCAACGCGGTATGTATGAGTGTTTTCATCATGTTCCACTGATGAATTCACCGTGTATACGATACTATCCATGGTTTCCATTTTACAGTAGTAGCCATTTTTGTGGTTGCCCTCACATAGACTGCGCACTAAGGCCATGCCTAGGCTTAAAGGACACGTACACCTTCGGTGACTTCTCTCTGACCTGTGCAAGCCGACTCCGCTGCCCGAGGTCAATCCTGTCCGGCCGGTTCCTTTCTCGCGGCCTAATGTGATTTGCATCAGGGCTCGACCCATCATAAAGCCCCTGTTCGCACACGATCCCTGACTAAGCTGTTTTCACACCTGACTCTGTTTCCTACTTTATGGCTTGTTTTACGAGCAGGTGGTGCCCATGTTTATTGGGGTCTGCTGATATCTGATGAGGGATCTGAGCCTTGCTGGGTAAATAATTGTGGGCTGGCTGAACTGAAATGTGGGATGGTCATCATGACTCTGCCTTTTCGTTTGTAATGAATACATAGCAATGACCATATCGTAAAATGAGGAATGTGTGCCTGAAGCATGATATTTTGTATATAAGGAGAAGACTAGTTTTGTAACGGGAGCAGTCTCCTAAGAACATACATCGTGTTGTACTTCTCGGATATCTGTGATTGGTCTGCAGCCAATAAAGACGTTCTTTGAATTCACCTAGAAGACTCTGCGTTTCTGTGGGTCTGAAACAGGAAGAATCCGAAGTCTTAGGGTGTGTTCCCCTGCACCGCTGGGTTCTAAAAACCCGGTACTTCAGTCTCACTGGAACCCTCTCCCCATTTCATTGAGAAATGAGCCTAACTATTTCAGCTTCCGAAAGTTGTTAAAAACCTGGTTATTCGATAAATAAAAAAATATATATTTTTCTCTCCACCTGCAACAGCTAAAATGCGCCGGAAAAACCCTTTTGGGTAGCCGATGCGCAGTACAAATTTAAATAAATAAATAAATAAATAAAATAAAATAAAATAAATGGAAAGGGTACAAGGCTGTGTGTCTGCCCTGCTCCAATATTCAAGTCCCTAGAAACCACGGGCGGGTTTAAATACCGCATGGAAAGGGTGCAAGGCTGTGTGTCTGCACTGCTCCAATATTCAAGTCCCTAGAGACAGCGGCGGGTTTAAATACCAGATGGAAAGGGTGCAAGGCTGGGTGTCTGCCCTGCTCCAATATTCAAGTCCATAGAGACCACGGGCGGGTTTAAATACTGCATGGAAAGGGTACAAGGCTGTGTGTCTGCCCTGCTCCAATATTCAAGTCCCTAGAGACCACAGGCAGGTTTAAATACTGCATGGAAAGGGTGCAAGGCTGTGTGTCTGCACTGCTCCAATATTCAAGTCCCTAGAGACCACGGTCTGGTTTAAATACTGCATGGAAAGGGTGCAAGGCTGTGTGTCTGCACTGCTCCAATATTCAAGTCCCTAGAGACCAAGGGCGAGTTTAAATACTGCATGGAAAGGGTACAAGGTTGTGTGTCTGCCCTGCTCCAATATTCAAGTCCCAAGAGACCACGGGCGGGTTGAAATACTGCATGGAAAGGATGCAAGGCTGTGTGTCTGCACTGAGTCACTATTCAAGTCCCTAGAGACCACGGGTGGGTTGAAATACTGCATGGAAAGGGTGCAAGGCTGTGTGTCTGCACTGGGTCACTATTCAAGTCCCTAGAGACCACGGGCGGGTTTAAATACTGCATGGAAAGGGTACAAGGCTGTGTCTCTGCCCTGCTCCAATATTCAAGTCCCTAGAGACCGCGGGCTGGTTTAAATACCGCATGGAAAGGGTGCAAGGCTGTGTGTCTGCACTGCTCCAATATTCAAATCCCTAGAGACCGCAGCATGTTTTAAATACCGGATGGAAAGGATGCAAGGCTGTGTGTCTGCCCTGCTCCAATATTCAAGTCCCTAGAGACCACGGGCGGGTTTAAATACTGCATGGAAAGGGTACAAGGTTGTGTGTCTGCCCTGCTCCAATATTCAAGTCCCTAGAGACCACGGGCGGGTTTAAATACCAGATGGAAAGGGTGCAAGGCTGTGTGTCTGCACTGCTCCAATATTCAAGTCCCTAGAGACCACGGGCGGGTTTAAATACTGCATGGAAAGGGTGCAAGGCTGTGTGCCTGCACTGCTCCAATATTCAAGTCCCTAGAGACCACGGGCGGGTTGAAATACTGCATGGAAAGGGCGCAAGGCTGTGTGTCTGCACTGGGTCACTATTCAAGTCCCTAGAGACCACGGGCGGGTTGACATACTGCATGGAAAGGGTGCAAGGTTGTGTGTCTGCACTGGGTCACTATTTAAGTCCCCAGAGACCACGGGCGGGCTGAAAAACTGGATGGAAAGGGTGCAAGACTGTGTGTCTGCCCTGCTCCACTATTCAAGTGCCTAGAGACCACGGGCGGGTTGAAATACTGCATGGAAAGGGTACAAGGCTGTGTGTCTGCCCTGCTCCAATATTCAAGTCCCTCGAGACCACAGGCGGGTTGAAATACTGCATGGAAAGGGTGCAAGGGTATGTGTCTGCCCTGCTCCAATATTCAAGTCCCTCGAGACCACGGGCGGGTTGAAATACTGCATGGAAAGGGTGCAAGGCTATGTGTCTGCCCTGCTCCAATATTCAAGTCCCTAGAGACCACGGGCGGGTTGAAATACTGCATGGAAAGGGTGCACGGCTGTGTGTCTGCCCTGCTCCAATATTCAAGTCCCTAGAGACCACAGGCGGGTTGAAATACCGCATGGAAAGGGTGCACGGCTGTGTGTCTCTGTGCCAGCATAGTGCTGTTCCTTCCAGCAGAGCAGCTAGCGCGTAGACGCTGCATTTGTTCAACCCAATGTCAGGACAAACTCTGCAAATTCTGAAGCATTGCAATTGGAATTAAATCCAACCCTGGAGTTACCTAGCTATGAAACAATGAAACACGTCATTTTGGAACATGGTCACAGCACGTGACATTTACCAGCTTTGCGTCCTTCCTTCAGAGCTCACGAAAGAGAGACCTTTTTAAATGCAAGAAATGAGAGATGAACCTTTTTTCCAAGCATGACAACCATCTAAGAATTCGTACGGAGAATGTTCTGCTTTATGAGAATTAAATTAGTAATAAGAGAAGATTTAAGTCGTCCCTTTCACAGTCAGATGTAGAGATTTCACAGTAGTAATGATGACAATCAGAAGAGACGTCGAAAGATTTCTGCCTCATCATAAGACAGAATGTGGTTTCATCACCACCTCCAGCCCTCACTCTGCTGCTCAGGACCCAGTCCCAGCAGCTGCAGAGCAGGCACGTTTCATTGTCTCGGCTTTGGAGAGGTGCGGAGAAGATTCCTCCGAGCATTAAGGGTAGGATGCACTTGAAAGACTGAGGTAATATTGGTCACTATACCATAACTGCGGCCTCTTGGCGCTGGTGGACATAATAGAGGACCAATCAAATGTAGTCAGTCATTAAAAAAGGTCTGGTAGCCCTGTTCCTCTCTTCCATCCAAACATCTATACATTCATCCGGTTAGATTTGGGGGTCTCTAGTTGGCAGAGGTAGGTACGTTTGACAAATAGGGACCCTTGCGTCTAGTCAGGGTAAGGGGCTACACTCCTAAATTACCCCTGCTCACCCCTTTGGTAGCTTGGCACGAGCAGGCAGGCTTATCTCAGTGTGTAAAGCATTTGTGAACACATACAGTAACCAAGTGACGCACTACAGATGGACACCACACAAGTTTTATATAAAAAATAAGTATTCTTTATATAGACTTATCACAAGACCATAAACGACAAAAATCCACAATACTGTACTTAAAATGGTAGAATTAGCTTAGTTCTCGTTAGATGTTAAAATGCGACACTTTGAGTTCAATGTACCTTAGGATGCGTAACGCTATACAACGAAAGTGTTGCAGGGAAAGCAATGCGTCGGTTCCATACATGCAAGAACGGTGATGCTGATGTAGCAGGTAGAACGAAATTTTGTATACCTCCTCTATTTTGCATGAAAAGACCATATAACTTACTGATTATAATTTTACTAACAGTGTGGTGTGTTATTCTAACTCAACGTTTGCATACACCAATTACACGTGGGAAATTGCTATTTGCATGGCAAAATAACTCTAATGATTAAAATACGTACGCATATTAATAGTAGTACATGTGGTGATAGATATCGCATGATTTATGTTGCTTATGTGACGTTTGCATTCCTGATTGGATCCTAAAGGTGAATATTATCGCTTTAAATGTCGCTATCTGCTAGGAAAATATTAATACAAAAAGGGATTAGTGAGGGTATAACATTTGAATCTTCATTTCTTTGTATTAATTATTCTTTTGTGCTTGTTTCGCTTAAGTTAGCATTTGGGCCTACCAAAACATGGCGTCTGAAAATCGAGTTCAGAAGTGGCCACCGTCTCGTGAGCGCGATACCTACTGCGCAGACTCGGATGGCTCCGTGAACTTCCTGACAAACCCTGTGCACCATGTCTTCGGTCAAGGATAGGATCTTGGTGGACTGCCAAAATAAGGATAGTAAAACCCGGTTTAAAATGAACAATCGGATCATACAAGTAAACTCAAAACATTGTAACATAAGGACTATGTCATCTCCGGAAGTGAACCAGCAAAATCCATGAAAAACCATAATGAACAAAAATCGGACGTTTTCGATCAGCCAATCACAGACTTTCTCCGCCTAAAAAAATGTTTTATGTTATCCAGAAATTTATTATAAAAAGAGTACTAGAATAGAGAGGGGTCGGTCGATGCTGTCTATGCTGGCTTGTCCTGGGTTCTTGTTGTTGTTCTGGATCGTTCCAATTTCCTGACGTCCATGCTGGCGATGACAGATGCTTGCACGATTTTTGATCCTATAGAGCTCTTTGTAACTTGCTGAGCAAAGAACTTTCGGACTTTGAGCTTTGGCCTGCTTTATTTGGACAATTTAACGGCTAATTCGGTTATGCAGAGCCAATGAATTAGAGAAAATCCAGATAGCAAGAATAGGTAAATATAATGTCCAGTGATTTGAATTAATTGATCTAGAAAATTCTAAAACTTTCGATGAAACAAATGCTAATATTAATTGCAATGAAAATATAGATAAACAAAATTGATTAACAGAAATTATGAGTTTGTGGTTTTTAGTTAAAAGAATAAAGGATTCTGAGTTTTAAAATGTGTTTTAGCTGGTTCTAAATCACCCTCAACCAATCCAACTAATTGGTCCATCAACCAAGTGGGTGGAGTGCCTTGATGTTTGGGATTAGGAATCTATAGGTGGTGAACGTTAATGTATATTCTGTAAAAACACTTTTCCTTCCATATAGGTTATAAGGTACCCCCCCCCACATGGGGGGCGTGGCCTGACAGCATGGCCAGCTAGACGCATCTCGGCTCAGCTCCAGCCCCGTGTGACAAAATCCTGCAGTAATCCTGGCGGAATCTTACTAATTTGGCAGAAGTTGGCATCGATACCCCCCCTGGCAGCGAGGGGCCCTGATGGAGTGAGGCAGGATGGTCTGCAGTCGAGGAAATCGTCTCTCGAAACCTGGAGACGCGTCGGGTCGCCTGATTGCAAGATGGCGGCGTCGACCCTGGCCGGGAGATCGGGGACATTTCTGGGCTGTTGATTCTAACGGGCTCCAGGGGGAAGACCCGAGTTGCGGACCCGGACGAAGCCCTTACCTTCGGGTGTCTTCTGGTGGCGGAGGTCGGAGGTGAGCAGCTGCGGCGGATTCCCCGGCTGATCTGAGCCTGGAAACACGGGAGTGCGCGCTACGCGAGCCCGGTGGTGGAGATACGACGTGTCCGGCCCACCCGCTATCCCGCTGCGCGAACCTGGAGTTGCCCGTGATGGAGACGGGCGTGCGGCATCCCCGCGGAGTGGCAAAGTCTGGACAGAAGGCTTGGGGCTCCCGGTGAGGAGGTGTGCCTGCCGTTCCCGTGTGCACCCAGCAGACGTGGCGATCTGGGCCGTCGCTTTGCGGCAGTGGCCGGCGACCGGGGCGCTCCCTGCGAGGGTCGGTTGGGGAGCTGCCCGGCCGGGGGCCTGTGGAGGAGGGGCGGCGGGCCCCGATCAGTGACCCGGGGACGACACTGGCAGGCCTTGTGCTGAAAGGACGGAAGCCTGTGGGACGATCTGCTCTGGGACACGAGGTGCGTTCACCGAAGGTGCTGCAGACAGGTGCATCCCTCGTGAGTTGTATATGGACTCTGATCTAACTAAGGGGATGGTATGGCCTACAGGCCTGCACTTGATGGCAAAGTAGACGAGCATTAGAGGAGCTCCTGCCCCGACTAGCAGGCTGCGCGACGGCGTCTACAGTACAGCCCCCGGTGAGGGAGAACTACAGATCGGGAGGGAGGAGACGGGACCTCACGAGCCGGCGAAGACACCAACGCGAGGCCGGGGCGAAGCGGTCAGCCTGGTAATTGGCATGAAGACTGCGTGGTGATTGCCTGAGGACCCGGCTGAGGACCCCGAATATCTGGGGGCTGCATCTCGGGTCCGGCGGCGGGGGAGTGCTGCCCACACGTGCCTGGGCACGACTTACCCCTCGGAAGATTGGCATTTGCTGAGACGTGCGGCTGGAGATAAGCCCGGGTAGTGGCAAAGGGTGCGAGGTGTGACCCACCTTCACTGCGGTGGGGGAATCGGTGAACAGTTTGGCGACGGCATGGGAGATGGGCAGTGGTTCGCAGTGAGCTTGGTGGTGGGGCCCCGGGAGGAGAGGGGCCTCCCGCCCCTTCGAGCTGCGTGCACAAGGATCGGGCTCACGGGGGTGCCTGGAGAATGGAGGCGGATGTCCTGGTAATTGCTCCGCGCGGCGGACGGATGGCCAGCTCGGTGTAGACGAGACTGAGCCCCCCGTTGAGGAGGTGGACTGCTGGAGGGAGCCCTCCCCTGGTTTTCTTGGACGGAGGGGCCACTGCGATATCTCTGAAGACGGCCCCCGTAGAAGATGGGGAAGGACCGTCCCTAGAGGGGGGCCCAGACGAACAAAATTGTGCAATACACGATCCCGGGGCAGACGGTGACGGATCGCCTTCGTGCAGATATGGAGCAGGGACCCCACCAGAATTTGGCCGCACAGGATAAAGCAGATATATTGGCTGCGATTTGAGACTCCAGGGTGGCGTTAGAGACAAAAATGGATGGGATGGCCATTGACATTAATCACTTACGCCTGGATCTCAGGAAGGTGGTGGACAGGGTCACCACTACGATGGGAGACATGAATACGCTGCAGTCGGAGGTCAGGCAGCTGCGGGAGATGGTGACGGCCCTCCAGGACCATACTGCCCGATTGGAGGACAGGGTGGAAGACGCCGAAGGACGCTCTAGGCGAAACAATCTCCACTTTTTGGGTTTTTCCGGAAAAGGCAGAGGGGCCGGCAGCAGACCTTTGATATAATCTCTAATATCTCATATGAAGCACTGTCCTTCTCTCTCAGCCTTTCTCATCATCATATGTTGAGGGGTATTCTAGTGTAAAGACCACCTGGTCCCAGGAACCCGTTTTTACCTGTTGGAGGAGGGCATGAGCTTTGACTCACACACGATATTGGGAGATTTTAATTTTCATCTGGAGGCAGACGCTGACAAACACACGGCAAACCTCTTAGATTTAATGAGTAGTGTCGAGCTAAAACAACTAGTGAAGGAACCCACTCATTTGGCAGGGCACACATTCGGTCACAGATGTGCTCCCCTTAGCATGGTCGGATCATGCGGCCATTATGTTCGAGCTGACCATCCAGGAAGGCCAGGGTAGGGATTTTTCCTCTAGAAAAAATAAGGATATCAGAGCCTGGAATAAAGTAGGAGGAAAAGAACTAACAGAGCTGCTACTCTCAACGCAGGGAACTTTGCCCCGGGAGGTGGAGGAAGCTTCCTCCGCGTACACAGCATGGGTAGAGGACGCCTGCTACATGCTAGCCCCTAAGAAAGTAATCGCTCCCAAAAGGACACAGCCCATGGCCCCTTGGTATTCTCAGGAACTAAGGGCACAAAACTGAAATGCAAACAGTTGGAACGGTCTTGGAGGAAGGAGTATCGTCAAGATGAAAGAGCAATATATAAACAAGGCCTCCTATGTTCTAAACAGATGCTATTCGAAACTAAGCGTGAGTTCTTTGCCGGACAGATTAATCTAGCCAGTAACTCTCCAAAGGAACTATTTAAAGTAGTTACCAGGCAGGCGCATCCACAGCCTGCAACTATTATAACCAGTCAGGAATTTTGCGAAGAAATTGCTACTTTTTTTCAGGCTAAAGTGGAAGCTATTTTTAGCACCTTTAAGGACCCTTTGGCAGCGGATCAGGAGATTTAATACATGGCCATGAATCAGGGCCAGTGTTAAAGGTTAGTATGGATAGATTTCCATCAATATCCTATTTAGACACACTGTAAGTACTGTCCTTTCCATTCATCTATCAACCACTTGTTTATCTACGATTTCACTTCTAGTCAATCATTGGTTGTTTCTTCACTGGGCACTTTTTTAATAGTACTTTCGATCACTCACACTGTGGTTCCTATTTCCTGTAGCGGGGACAGACACACCAGGTAGCCCAAGGAAGCAAGTGGACGCCAAAATGAGTGCACAGTCATCAACTCTGACGACGCCGATTCCATTCCTACCACGCCCGGGAGAACCCATAATGAAGTGGGAAGACTGGAGGGAGTACTTCAAAAACTACCTGGAAGCGCTAGAAGATGAGAACGAGGAGGCGTTCTCTAGTGCCAGGAGGAAGAGGATACTTCTACACAACCTGGGACCAGAAGGAATACGGGTGTTCCAAAACCTCACACCGACCACCAGGCAAGTAGGGGACACAGACGTGTTTGCCCACGCCATAGATGACTTGGATAACCACTATCGGCCAGCGGTGTGCACCTCCATCGACCGCTATAACTTCCAGCAGAGGAAGCAAGAAGCTGGGGAATCCGTAGATGACTACGTGGCGGCGCTGCGGAAACTGGCGATGACGTGCAAATACGGCGGACTGCAGGATGAATTCATCAAGGACCAGATTGTCATGCACACGACAAGTAAGTCAGTACAGGACAAGCTATGGGCGAATGGAGATGCGACGCTGAACGAGGTGATCGCCATAGTGAAAAGAGCGGAGCTAACAAAGCGCTGTGCGGAGGCGGCCAAGAGAGAACCGACCCCCAGACTCACAGTCAATAAGGTGGACGACGCGGACCATCAGACACGGGGAAAACCAACGACGGGGGAGTACAGAGGAGCGACCAAAGGGAAACCAAGACCCGGACAGACATGGAAACAAGAAAAAGGCGAGGCCATGAGATGCTACAGGTGCGGCAGCGCGAGCCATGCTGCGCACGACAAACGGTGCCCCGCATTCAGAGCCAAGTGTGCGTTCTGCGGCCTAGTAGGTCACTACGAAAAAGTATGCCGTAGGAAAGGGAGACAGCAGGTGGTGAAGTTTGTGACACAGGACGAGGGGGACGAAGAAGAAGGCCGTGAAGAAGACAAAGAAGTCCTGTGCATTGAAGACCAGGTACTGGGCATAGAGGGGGAGAAGAACGCGCAAACCCCAGTGCGACATGATTATCGGAGGAATACACATCACCATCGTGGCGGACTCAGGATCTCCATACACAATCGTCCAACGTTCAGTATGGAATGAGAGGTTCAGACCCACGTGGGGCGCGCAACTAGAACCCCCCGACATTCGACCCGTCACCTACACAGGGGACCCGATCCCGATGGTAGGGTTCAAGACGCTGAAGTTCCAGTTCAAGGAGCGGAGCGCGCTCTGCAAGCTATACGTCGCGGAGAAGGGACCGTCAGTCCTGGGCTGGATGGACCAAGGAGAGTTGGGCGTACAACTGAACCCAGGAGGGGACACCCAGGTGATGGTGACGCTGGACGGAGAGGAGTCGACGGCGGAAAAATGGCGGAGCGGCCACCCGAAGGTTTTCGGAGGGAAGATTGGGAAACTGGAGAAGTTCTCCCACAAAATCGTCCTCAAGGAAAACGCCCGGCCGGTGGCACACAAGGTCCGGAACATCCCGATTGCAGTGAGGGAGGCGGTGCAACTGGAACTCCTCCGACTGGAAGAAGGGGGAATCATTGAGCCCATCGACAGTGCGGAGTGGTTGGCGCCTCTGGTGGTGGCCATGAAACCGTCAGGCAAAGTGCGTCTCTGTGTGGACCTCAGGGAGTTGAACAAGTGCATAGTGGTTGAAAGGTTCCCCTTGCCACGCATAGAGGAAATGCTGGCCCGCACGAAAGGAGTGAAATGGTTCTCCACCATTGACTTGCAATCGGCATACCACCAGGTAGCGCTACATCCGACAAGCAAAAAATTGACGTCGTTCATCACGCCGTTTGGGTGCTACCAATTCTGCCGCATGCCCTTTGGTCTCGCCTCGGCAGCGGCGGTGTTCCAGAAGCTAATGGCCCGCCTATTCAAGGACATTGAGGGAGTGCAATACTTCCAGGACGACATCCTAGTGATGGGGACCGAGCTGGAAGACCATGACAGGAAGCTGTCGGGGGTATTGAAGATCCTGGAAGAGAAGGGCCTAACGGCAGAGTGGGAGAAATGTCACTTCGGGAGGAAGTCAGTCACCTACCTAGGGCACGAGATAGGGGCGCAAGGAATAACGCCGAAGAGAGGGAACGTGAAGGCCATATGCGAAGCACCACCACCCACCTCCAAGGAAGAAGTACGGTCATTCCTTGGGATGGCGGAGTACTATAGTAAATTCGTCCACCACTTTGCCACAAAAACCCACCACATGAGGCAACTCACGAGAGACAAGACGGCGTTCATCTGGACAGAGGAGACGCAAGAGGAGTTCGACACAGTGAAACGGGAAATCGGCGGAGCGATCCCGTTGCAAGGATTCGATCCCCAGGGACGGTCAATATTGATGACAGACGCGAGTGAAAAGGGGCTTGGAGCGGTGCTCATGCAGGAAAGACCAGAAGGCGGAACGGAGACGATCAGCTTCGCGTCCCGGACGCTGACAGCGTCGGAACAAAAGTTCAGTGTGATTGAGAAAGAGATGCTGGCGGTAGTGTGGGCCATGGCGAAGTACCGTCAGTTCCTGTGGGGAACCAGATTCCAGGTGAAGACGGATCACAAGCCTCTCGTGAAGGTACTGACATCGGACGGCCATGCCAGCGCCACACCCCGGATTGCGAAAATGACACTGAAACTCCTGGAGTACAGGTACGACGTGGAGTATATCCCGGGCCCCAGAAACAAGATAGCGGACTACCTCAGCAGGGCATCAGCGATGGACAGCGCCTCCAATGACAAGGAGGAAGACGATGAGATGGTGGCCCTGACGGACGACCCGGAAAAAGCCATCAGCAGGCAGGAATGGAAAAACGCGTATGAGGCGGATGGTGATATGGAGGACATCAAGGCGTACATCGTGCGGGGATGGCCAGAAAGAAGGAGACAAAGATCAAAAATCAGGCAGTTTTACGAAGTCAGAGAAGAGCTGTCGGTGGGTAACGACGGAGTGTTTGTCTACAGAGGTGACAGAGTGGTGCCACCGGAGAACATCGTACCTACCCTGCTAGCCATACTACACGAAGGCCACCTGGGAATTGTGAAGACAAAGGCCAGGACAAAACAAACCTACTGGTGGCCAGGGATGGACACGCATGTAGAGAGGCACGTGAGAGACTGTGTGCAGTGCCTGGGGGCGGACAAGACACTTAAACCCATGAGACCACCCTTAGGGAAATTCACGAACCCCAGCAACCCATGGGAAGAGGTAGCAGTGGACATCCTGGGGCCAATACTGGACGACCAGGGGATCCCCAAATACCTATGTGTCCTAGTGGATAAATACTCGAAATGGCCAGAAGTACACATCAACGAGATCATGGACACGGACGAGATACTACGCTTCCTCAAGGTGGTGTTCCTCCGGGAAGGCATACCCAGGAGCATTATCAGCGACAACGGCCCCCAGTTCATCTCCGACAAGTGGGTCACGTTTGCGAACAGAAATGGCATAATACTCAGACACACCTCGATATACCACCCATCCAGCAATGGACAACTAGAGAGGTTTAACAGGGTGCTGATGGGCTCCATACAGGCGGCCATCACGAGAGGCAAAGACTGGGAGAAAGAAGTGCTCAGCACGATATGGGCGTACCGTATCACCCCCACCGGTACGGGGTACAGTCCCTTCCAGATCTTACGGGGAAGGCAACCCTTCGCCAGAGACAATGTGGCGTGGCAGGAGAAGACTATCACCAGCAAATGGTCTCCAGCAGTGGTGCAGCACAACCTGCAGAAGGCACAACGCATCTATACAGAACACTACAACCGCCACAAGAGGACAAAAGAGACGGCGTTGGAAAAAGGGGAGTGGGTCAGAGTGAAGCTGGCAGTCCTTAAGCGGAAAGGAGAAAGCAAATACTCCCCACCCCTCAGAGTAGAAGAAGTGTATGACCAGGCGGCACTGCTCAGCGACGGAAACGTGTGGTCACACGAGCGCATGGCCAAATGCAATAAGATCTTACAGTGGCCCCGAGAGTACACGGAAGGGGAAACCCCGACAGAAGGGCCGATAAGAGACACAGACTCATCCGAGGGAGGCCACGGAGAGAACATGAGTGGTGAACAAGAGAGAGAGAGAGACAACTCTGGGGGAAGACCCTTGGGGGAGACCACCCGAGAAGATGGCGAGGTAAAAGAGAGAGAGGGCCAGGGCACTCCGAAAGGTACCGACGGAGGCCCGGTCGCAGAGGGAAGCCGAGAAGGACATTCCACTCCGGTAAGACACACCCGGGGGGGAAGAGCAGTGGTGAGACCATCCAAGTTCAGAGACTTTGAAATGGACTGACCTCCTGGTCGGGGACTGTGAGTGTGTGGTATGAAAAGGGGGAGATATGTAGTGTCGCGGTCCAGTTGACGCGCGCACTACGTGGTGACGGGGATGTGCGTAGCGACCGTTTGGACGCTACTGCGCATGTGCGAGGGATAGCGCGCGAGTGAGAGACGCGATCGGAGCGTGTTGCCCGGCGCTCTCTCGGAAGGTGATCTAAATGTGTAATAAAGGTTCCTACAACCTGCAGAGCGTTTCCTGAGAGTCATTGGGGGAAAGCTACAGATAGCCAGGCACCTAGCAACATTACATTTCCTAATTGTAGAAATAAAAGGAAAGTCTCGTAGACAGGATCTTGTAGTTGTAGTTTATTCCATAGTTATGTCCTTACAGGTTCTTAAGTAAGTCTTTAAGTAAGCCCCACCAGGAGCAGCCTCCTGGCTACTCAGCCCATCTTCCACAACTGCCACTCTAACCGTCCCAACATTCCCAACATTCTACATGACATCACATAGCTGGGGAGAACAGCAGGGCAAGGGAAATGCACTACATTAAAAGCAGATTACTACACTAATGTTTCTCTATTTACGTTCATTATTGATGAGCATTCATACACCGGGGTATCACAAATATTCTCAGGACATAAGGAGGACCGATGTTTACACACCAGCTCTTCTAGTATGTTTGGTAGTATACAAAAGTGTACATGTTTTACGTTCAGCAACTATATACACATAAATTTCTTTAGCTCACCCACCTTTCCATATTTATTTAACATTTTTTCAGTCAGTGGCTCTGTCTCAATCACGCATCTGTCACCAAGTTTGTTTATTTTGAGAGTAGATCTTTTTTTTCACCCAATATTTGATTCAACTTCATTTACAGAGCACTGAGCCGGACATTTATCACATACACGTTTATGATTGCTACAGTGATCGGCTCCAACAAGTTGCAGTCGATCGATGAGAATGTTTTTCATTTCAGGCTATTCATTTTTCCATGGAGATACAGAAAGTAGTCATTTGCTGGAGTCCTCTTTCGTTGTCTACAGTCGGCATACACGCGGTGACGTCAAAGCGTACGCGGATCTTCGCCGCTTTCCCGCACCAAGTGCACACGCATTGCCCCGCCGTCCGGGTTTGACGAGATTGCTAAACTAATCCTAGGTATAGGGACACTCTTTGCTATTAATATCAGTGTCTAGTTGACAGCGAGCGGTAACTAGCAAGGTTCATGGACCGCTGAGTGGATTACCATTCTTTCTGTGTTGTTTCCTTGGTCTCAGGTGTTGCCGCGGTCAGCCATTCCTGCATAGGCACATGGGTGTGTCTGGCAGTATTATCAACAGTGGCGTCCTCGCCTTTTGAATTAGTTAGAATTCTGGGCTTCAACAAACATCATAGGCAACAGCAGCCTGACATGAGGTATATTGTTTGCAGTATGTGATTTTCTGAGACATTCACATTTTATAGGTTGTTGAACATTGAGTTCAGTTTGTGTGTTTTTTATATTCCAGCAGACTAGTTGAAGTTTTTGTATATTACTCAGAGGAGTGCGGGCAATAGCTCTCTATACTGAGAGGACATATACTCAGCATCTACTTTACAGATTCTCGCGATTCCAGTAAGGGCCATTAACCAAGTGCTAAATTCTTTTTTATTTTTTTCTCTCTATTTTTTCTAATTCTTCTTTCTTCTTTCGTTTTTTTTCTTATTTGAGCATATCACTGGTCACCCACAAAGGGAGTGTTTTCTTTTGGCTATTGGTTTCTGGTGCTTCTCTTCTCCACACAGAATGACGCCACCATACAGTAGAAATAATCTTCAATTTCACTCACTTTTGTTTCCATCACAAGAGTTGATTCTTGTCTGGTTCAAGGACATGTACAGGTGTGTTCCTACCACTCTGGTCATGCACGTTGTATCTACAGATCATGTGTATTCATGCTTTCAATATTTTACACAATGAATATTTGCCAATGTTCTTTTGTTTTATTCTTTTAATTACAGGCCCCTGAAGAAGGGATTTTTGAGAATCCCGAAATGCATTGGGCAACAACAACCACAATCGCCGTCCATTTCAATGTTACAAGTTCTATGCTGATACCTTTTTAAGAAGAATTGATATTGACAATTCACATGTTCATTTGGAACCTAATTATCAAGTTTTGCATCAAAAAAACATTTTTCTGATTTTGATGATTGACAAGCTCAACAATTAAAGGAGCATATTTTGTGTTATAAGAAATGTCAGAGTTTTTTTATGTTTTGTTCAAGCAATGATACTGTAAATGATTAAGTGTACATTGTGAAACAGTTTGTAGTTTCTCCTATCGCTGTGCATCCGGTATACAGGTGCATCAGCACCTGCTTTTCATTTCAGCCTGCCTGTGGCCACGAGGAGTCTGGATCAAGTCTCGGGGGTCCGCCTCAGGGTCCACTGCATGCTGCCAAGCCCCCGAAGTGGATCCAAGTAGGGCCAGTGGCCCGTGTGGGGAGAGGTCATGTCCGCATTGCCACCCCTGGCCCCCAGGCCCCACTGCTTACCGTTCCTTCCAGGGGGCTGCATATGGCCGCGGCCAACAGCACTTCACTGGGCCCAAGGATTCAATTGCCTCCACTCAACTCCAGCAGCACAGATCCCGCCTGGGTGCTCGTCTGGATCGCTCATCCTCCCCAGGGGCCTCTATGCGGCGTCTAGGCAAAATAGTCTATTTCCAGGCGTAGAGGGCTGTGCCGGGCCCGAGACGATCGGGTGTCTCGTTCCCCTTTTACAGAGGGGCACCCTCTGACATGCACCACAGGATAAACCCCAAGGGAGTTAGTCACGGCAGCCAGTCGGGGCTGCCATGTCTCAGCTGGGGCCCGAGCCTCAAGGGTCTTAACCCTTCAGGGGCCACATTGGCCATGCCAGCCCCAGCCAGGACCCCTCACTCACCGCTTCTGCTGTAGTGGGGTCCTCTTGCTGGAAGCGCCCACCTCAGGAGCAAGCCATAGACCCCAGCATCGCTGTAGGGTGATCTCAGGACCCCCTTGTTGAGTCCACCCCTGGATTTTTGTTCCTTGGCCACTCGGGGGTCAGAGGGTCCGTGCCGTCCTGGGCAGGGCTCCACAGGCGATGCTGGCCACCAGCACCCCGAGGCCTCATGCCACAGACTGGGCCGCCATCTTGTCGAGTTGTATGAATCAAGCCCCTTCAATCAAGCTGTCCGCAGTCACCCGGCGGTCCCTCTCAGCGCCGGAACACTCAGTGTGGCCCCAGTGGGGTGTTGATACGCTTTTTGGCAGTTATCTATGCCGATGAAGAAGGATACTTGGGCAGATGACGGAGGGGTTCGGAGCACTCTTAGAATGCTACCGCCATTTTGAAGCTCCAAACAATTCCCCTTTTATTTATTATATTTAATATTTATTATTTTATTTTATATATATATATATATATATATATATATATATACACAAATCGATATTTTGTGCAACTATGTTTGTTACAACAATATTTTTTTTCGATATTTTTGTACATACCATTATAAATATAGGATATCAATATTTTTTACATCGATTTTTATAACTCGATACTGAGGTATGGGGATATTTTAGGTGTCAATATTCTGCCAGTGAACCCAATTGCATGGGGGTGATACAAAGCTATAAGTCTGTGTTTTATAGCATCGTTCTACAAAAATTCCCTAATTTTCAGCCTACAAATTGCACCCCATGTCAGAGATGATTTCCTTTGGACAACCCTCCCCCAAGAACAATTTTTCCCGCAATTTGATAACACCGAAAGTGTTAGGTTCCTCCATGAAGTTAACTTTCCATCATTTGCTATAATAGTCTACAACTACAATGGCAAATTTAAACCTGCATGGCAGAACACCGAGAGGATCAGCAAAGTCTAAGCAAGTTTAGACCAAACACCCTCAAGAAGCCTGATGGGCTCGAGTGGGACAGCTTTAGTTTTCAACCTTTGATCGCACGTAGCACATATAACACATGCACGTAAACTAACAGTGATTTCTGTGTCCATCCCTGTTTCCAACATTCCTTTTGGGAATTATCTGTCTTAAATGTCCTGCATGCCCATAAAGAATAATTTTTTCTCTTAATCCAGTGGGAGTTTGTCATCACACACTAACATCCCTTTTTTCCTCCATAGACAGTTGATCAGCCACCTTGAAATAATCGTACTGGCAATGCTTCTACACACTCTCAATCTCCTCATCTTTCACCAATTTCATCCTCAGTGAAAAGTATGGTCTTTACCTGTATGGTTGCAATTAAACACTCTTCATCATCTTCATCACAGTTCTCAGACACTCTGCAACATGGTTGGCAAACGCAAAGTTCTCTACTTTAAAATTGTATTGCAAAAGGGTTGAACTCAACTTTGCTAGTCTTGGGGTGTGATCCTTGATAACAATACTGTAGTATCTTAGTTATTATGCTGTTCATGTCATCCACTGCTCCATCAGTGGAACCCTCTTGATATGATGTAACATAGAATGTTGGTGTATGAAATACACAGTTGGAGAAGGGCTGAGCGCCTAGCTGGCTGCTCCTGGTGGGGCTGAATACTACTGCATTTCTGATCTTGTAACCAACTTGAATAAATCCTCCTGAAACATCACAATCAGCCTGGACCTGATTACTACAAATACCCACAAGAATACTCACTGAAGGCCCGTGGTTTCTCTTGAGAGTATACTTCCTCCCCCAAATGAAACATTTGGAAAGGTCCACCACCCAACAAGAGGCTAACAGCTCCTAAATATCTCGATGCGAAACCCACAGTCATTTCAATGCTTCCTTTCTCCTGAGCAATCGTTGCACCCAAACCATCATTACTAGCATTCACGTTGATGATACATTCTCTGGAAGGTTCAAATGATGCCAATGCACCAGCAGATAGAATGTCACTTTTGAGTGCTCAAAATTCTTCCTGACACACATCGCTAGGCGTCACATATACATAAACCTAGGAAAGATGCCATATGTTTATGGTTGCATGAACAGAAAACAAAACTTATGAAGTGTTCCAATCGCTGCTGACACATACTAGAAATGGTTCTTCAGTTGACCAGAAGAACAATAAAGCACTCTCTGGCTGTGGCCTGAAAGTAGAATCAACAGATCATTAGCGTAGAGCCGAACCTGAAAAATCATCAGGGAACACCAACACAGCTCCAAACATGCGTAGATTCTTCACCTTGGCTAACCTGGCACCAAGTTTGTGGTGATATAAATATGTTAAGCAACACACAAAGTGTAAACCTTTGTTATATAGGTTCATTGGCCCCAGTCTTGGCAGTCTCAGCAACAACTGACAGAAATAGAACTATCCCTTAAGCGGGCTGTGGTGTACTCAAGAAGGTACTTGCTTGATATTCGTGTTGCTAGGGAATGATGTAGTCATCTCAAATGTAAGCATGGCCGTGCAGAGTGTTCAAGATTGAAGCGTGGCAGTTGGTTGTAGCTACTTGGTGGGTGAGGTCTCTAATTGATATGCTGTAAAATAAAACCTACTACGATCCACAATCAGAAGTGTTGCGGTTTGATTCAAGGTTTGATTCAAGGTGAAGACAACACTTCACAGTCCCTTTCACACCACATTCCACATTCTTGAGAGCAAGAATCTGTAATGTAGTGAGACAAGTGCATTACCACACACCTTCTGATGTTGCTTATTTTAAGCGAATAGTGTATTTTGTGTTGCATAGTGTGTACATTGTTTTAGTAGATCATTTTCAATACTCTGTAGTGTATTTCTCATGGGAGTTTCACTGCCTGCAAACCATCTGGTATAGGGAGATCTCTCCATACAATGAATATTGTTTACACTACACACTTCTTTACTCAGATCAACTTAATTTTCAGTGTAAGTTCAGTGACTGCCAGGGGTTTGATACAGACAACAACTGTCCATAGTAGGGCAATACCTTTCTAACAGACACGCAGTACTTTTAGTAACTTGGCATTCTATAAACAGTTGTACACAGATGGAACACCATATACAATGCAATGAGGTTGATTGTTAATGTAAACTAGGCTACCCATTACTTGTATGGTATAGGGTCAATGTGGCACATAACCCATGCTTTCTACATCGAAGGGCGTTGTTTCTGTGATGGCATTAATGATGCCTCATGTTCCTCTGAGCTGTTTTGCACTTACATTCAGAGCTCGAATGCTATACCCGTTTAAAGAGCAATGTGTGCAAAAGAAGCTTAGATGATGTAATTAGTGATGTTATCAGAGATGTCATCAATGATGTCAATTTAGATGTCATCAATGACGTTATAAATGATGTCATTAAGCATCTCGCGAGTGATGTAATATGTGAGGTGATATTGTCATGGCTAGGCAGAGATAGGCACACGGGGCATGAATACACTGTATAGTATGAATGAATAGGCATTAGACTACATCTCCCATGATCTTTAGAGAAGGGGTCAGGGCACCTGACTTGGCTACATAAGCCCCGCCCTCTCTGTCTGTGCCTGGGGCTTGTCACTCGAGAAACTTTCCCGATAGAAGTGGCTGTGAGAATACAACAGCAACGGACAAGCTGTTGTCCTTGGGGTTTATTGGACTTCTGGCAGCACCTGCAGGAGGACGACTGCCCTCTTGCCTTGTTACGGACTTCTGACATCGACAACCGCTATTGCCTTGATGCGGTGTTTGTTTTAGCAGCCCGAGTCGTCTGCCTACTTCCGGGTAGGTGCGTAGCAGTGGCGCTCACTTACAGAGCACAAGTGAAAGGAACGCCATCTTCTGTGAGCGTCTCGCACTCACCTCCCGAGTCCCGGTGGGAACCTTGACTTGCCAACCTACATATGGCAGTGGAGCTGCTCGCTGTCATCCGAGAGCAGCAAACGCACATTCGCGCTGAAGAAGTGCTTCTGATTTATGGTTGTTTGAATCCCGGCTTTCCGCTCAGGATAATGCGGAAGTGCCGGTCTATTGTTTCTGCATACTTTGAAGCTCCCCGAGTGAAGGGGCTCAAGTGTGATGCAACGCTTCATTTCTGTTATCGTTTAGAACCTGCTCCACACGCTCTGGAGAGCAAGACAGGTTGGGAAATAACTAGAAAGAACTATGCCTGACTTACCCGGAGAAGCAGATGCCAGACGGAATGTGTACTCACAAGCACTAGAGGATTATCTACAGTCAGATAAGTACCTCAAGCTTATGTGGACAGACTTTTCGTTTTCTGTCTTTTCTTCATTCTCTTTTGTGCCTATTAACCTTGGGAGCAATACAGCAGTCTATTAAGTGAGTACAAAACACATAGGGGTAATAGTGGTTCTCTGTAATGTGGGAAGGATGAAATGATGTGTGTATTGTGTTTCACTTACAGGGCACACGGGGTGGACTGTAGGAGAGTGAGGCCCACAGCTTCCGACGACATCCCTTTTCTGAGCCGAGCAGCTGCAACCTTTATTGTTTCTTTTGTCCCTTTTTTCCCTTTCCCCTGTCTTGGTATTATCCATGCAGTGTCATATATATATACATACTCATGCGTATCTCTCCATAGGGGAAGGGATTAAATAGCATCACCATCGTTCCCACTGTATCCGGCTGTAAGGTTAGTGTCACCGGATCGAACCCAGACAATGCGTCGTGCAACTTCAATCGTTACACCTTTTTCCCTGTGTACCTACAGGGCAACAACAATTGCGTCTTTCCCGAGAGCAGAGCTTACCTCTGCTATACTACGGAACCGTTACAAACTTCCGACTTCCTACATTACAGAAGCCGTGCAAACAACATAGAACTCGACGCGACTCAACATAGAGTGTTAATACATAGGCCAATATCATTCAATAACCAATAATCAATAAGCAATTTACAAGCTATAATCACCAAACCAAAACAATAACAACCATCATTCTGCTACCAGAAAATCTGATGCTGCGTGGAATTTTAAATCCTCCCTTCGTCACAGATCAAATATCACATTAGCACATTCACTCAATACATTTATTGGTGGGGCCATAACACCAACACCCACACTTCATTGATCCGTTCTCACAGGAGAGATAAATTGTCCAAATGCTGACATGAAAGGAATACCTTTTCAACTAAAGAACCTAATTTACCTGAACATACATTAAGTACCTTTATTAAACTCAGAACCTTGAGATATTCCCTCCATTTAGCCGATAGATCAGTTAGTTGAATTTGGATATTTGGTGACTCAATTCTTTAATCTACATTTAATCTGATTATAGTCTCTTCAAATAAATCACCCAACACATTTGTTTGTTAAAATAATAATTTTGTTTATCTAATTAATTGCAAATTTAATAAATCATAAACCAAACCACGGAACATCATATTTACCTAATCTGGCTATTAGTCGTCCTCTAAGTCACTCAAGTTGTGGAAAAGTCTTTAATTAATCAAAGTCAGGCAGCAATTCAGTCTGTCAAAGATTCAGGAAAACAGCTGTCCAGCAGTGTCACCGTCCTCTCCGTCAGCATAACGTCAGGAAAAAGGAAAGTTCGCTCAAAGAGAAGGATTCCTAATTTTGTCTACCAACTTTTATAATGACACTAACGTCAAAATGTAACAAAAATCAGTTTTAGGCAGTCCTGATTGGCTGGTTTGGGGTCATTCGGTAAAGTTCTCACATAGTCCGTTAGGTTAAGTCATCACACTTGCTGGTTCCGGTTTTAAAGACAGTCCTTTGTTTCGTGAATTTGGCGATTCTCCCAGTGTGACCTTGATAGGTACATCTTGTCTGGGGTCAGGACGAGGCCACTTGTTGTTGGCGGTGGCGCAGATGCACTTCACCCAAAACCTCGTGAAACGGTAGTGGTCGCGTTGTGTGTCTCGGTCGGCCATCTTTTCTTAGGCCCAAATGGTCAACTTAAGCAAAACAAACACAAAACGTAATTAAAACATTGAAATGACTAATAAAATGTTAAACCCTCACTAATTCCCCTATGTGTAAGTAATTATCTAGCATCATAGCAACATTTAAAGCATTTATATTCACCCAGTGATGTCATCTGGTGCAATTTACAATTACGTCACAAAAGCAACATATACCATGCAATATTCTAATTTTCTACCATTAGTATGCGTACATATATTAGTATACAGTTAGTTTAGCCATGCAAATCCCACGTGTAATTCTTTCATTAATATAATTGGTGAGTCATCACTTCAAACAGATTAATAATATTACAATTAATAGATTATTCGGATTAATATAAACATGCAGAAATGGGGGGGTATACAAAATTTTTACTACCCGCTCCATCAATCCCCCCTTTGATGATTATATCACCACACCATCAAAATTTTGTATCCCATTTACGGAATTTCAAAGTGATTTCTTGTTTTTATTCATAATTCAGTTTACCCTGTCTCTTCTCTTTTTGCTGATTTGTACATATTCTCCTTAATTTCCTCCAATTCTATCTCATCAAATTCTCTCTTGTTTTACGTCTTTTCTCCTTAAATTTTCTCTTTTTGACATTTTCAGATTTTTATTCTTTTTACAACAAATACACCCTAATCTTATCATTAATACTATAAAAATCACACATGTTAATGGAAATAATATCTTACCTAAAAAGGTACTACCTAAATTTACTAAGAAATTTTTAATAGCTGATATCTTCCTTCCAATCTTTTCCCATACACCTTCAACCTCCAGTTGTACAATTTCGTCATGCAATTCTGTAATATTGTTAATATAAATTTTCAAAACTTTACTTTCGTCAGGAATGTAAGTACAACAATGTTGAACTTTCAGCATTCCACAGACTCCACCCTCTTTTGCCAATAATATATCAAGGGCAAGTCAATTTTGCATTACCATAGCACGCATGGCAACCATTTCAGTGTTTACTAATAAAAATCCTCCAGCGGTGCTTGTTGACAAGCGATTCACTACTGTTGAAAGTCTTCTAATTTTGTTTGCATTGAGAGATATTCCCACTGCCGGTATCAATGCTCCCAAAATATCACCTACAATTTCTTCCCAAGATTCTCTCTTACTACGTACTAAATTACTACCTAAGTTATGTACGCCATCTTCTCCTCTATCCATGTGAAAAATCTTTGGAAAAACCAGGCCTACATAACATGTGCCATACCAGTGATCTGGCAAACGATAATATGCCCTGTTCCCACAAATGAAATATAGTCCAGGAAAAACTGGATCTTTTCCACCTTTAAATCCCCATCCACCCATGATTCGGTATGTATCATGGCACTCGCTATTCCCTACAAAATAATTATCATATGCAGTTTGATTCCTTCTAATACACAATTTTCCTTTCTAAAGCCATAGTTGGACTCGTTTCCCCTTTCAAGTGTTTTTCCATCTCTACATCCCATACTGTTTTCTCCATCTTTCCTTCTGAAGCCTTTCTTTGCATTTTCAGTCTTTTTTCTTCAACCATATCTAAAAATGTCTTTTCCTCTTTCATTAAACTGCAAGTCAAATTGTTTTTAAATATGTATTCTAATGTTAGTTCTTTAGTCTCTAGGAAAAATTCACCTAACACCTTTGCAGGTTTTACCTTATTTAACTTGTTAATTGACGGTACTTGTGAAAATATAGTGTCTACATCTGAAAAATAATATTCTAATTTTCCTGTCTGATAAAATAAACTAGCTATCACACTACATGTTATTCCATAAGTCACTGGAAGGTGGTGATAAGTCACTCCCTCCGATACAGAAGCAGGTAACTGCATACAGACATAGCAGTCCCTTACATCCATTGTTTTTACATATTCATACAACAATTTCGAAAACACATTATTAGAAAATTAGTTATAGACCTGTCTTTATGTAAATAGTTTTTATCTATTCTAGTCGGAACTATTTTTTGAATCTTCCCTATATTAGTTATGTTTTCTCTATGTCCTTCTAATGTATCTATAGTAACTTTAAATGAGATCAGGAGAGCAAGTACACTCTATAGAAGCATTAATAATCCTATACAACAACAACACATTTTACACCATCTCTTCAAAAATGTACATCTACCTTTTCTACTATCTATGTTTGCCATCTTTGCTAAAATGGTCTGTGTCTTTTGACTTAGCCTCTTCTCCTTCACAACTAGTTTTCTAACCCAAGGCTCTAAGCACCTACTTGGTTCTACCAGTTTTTGTCTTTTTCGGTATTTTATTGTCTTTCTCTCAGTTGTTTTCTTATCTCATTCAGTTTGTCATTTTGTCATTTTTCACTTTTCCTTCGTGATCGGTATACAGAATGTCCTGAACATCCGCTTCTTCTCCAATATCGGACAAGATAACCCTCAGGATTTCCGATTCTTCGTCTTCCTCAACCACTTCTGGTACAACCACCTCTGGATTTCCTTGGCTATCCGCCTCTTCTTTTACTTCAGGCAGGGCCACATACGTCCATTCTGGTGATTTATACTTCTGGTTAGGTTTTCTGGTTCTTTTGCTCTCTTTAATTTCAGTGGTTTCTTCATCTTTTGATTTCACCTGACTTGTCACTTCATTCACCTGCTTAGCTCTTGGTGAAGTTACTCGTGTCAGTCGGTATCTCAACCTTTTTATCTTATTCGGCTAAACATCATGTTTTGCTGCTCTTTTCAGTCTACTTCCTTTATCATTCTTTTCAGTTCACCAAGCTCTCTTTCTTAGAACTCGACCTTCAGGTATTTCTTCTGACTCTGTTTCAACTTGCTTTCTACTCTCAACTGTTTCTTTTTCCACCACTTCTTAAGTTTCCATCCTTCTGTCTCTCCTCGAATCTCCGTCACGCAATCTTCCTGCTGACTACTTGTCCCTGTTTCTAACTGGATGTTGGAGTTCCCTACATCTCCTCGGGGGTCTTCCGCAATAATCTTTCCCTCTCTCTCTGTATCTGGCACTTGTCCATCTAAACGTGTTGTTTCAGGTGGAATTTCTCTCACTCTTTCTTCTGGCACTTCCTTCTCATGAATCTCTTTTATTGTCTCGTCATTGTCTTTTTCTTTGGTTTTCTCTCGTTTTTCCTTTGAACACTTCGCTCCTTCTTCAGTCTCTGAGTCTGAACTGGTATCAGAAATCCGTAACCTTCTTCTCGGAGAAATACTTCTTGGAACATGTGTTACACTTTGTTCTGCTTCCCCCCTTTCAGGGTTTTCTTTTGTTTTTGGCTTTTCGTCATCTGACTCAGTGCTGGGTTCGGATTAATTAAAATACTCCTTCTCCTTTCCGTCTACTGGATTTGCAATTCTCAATGTATGGCTTGCATGGATCCAGTTTTTCAATCCAGCACACTTTACAGCTGTTATTGTGGTCAAGATGACTTGTCTTGGTTTTCCCCACCTTGGGGCCAAACAGTTTCTTCTTCGGTGTACTTTTATTCTCACCCAGTCCCCTGGGCTTAGATCATGAGCTGGCTTCTTTTCAAGGGTGGTGGCATCCGCTCCAACCTGATGAAATACAGTATGAACTGCGTCAGCCAGGCTTTTACAGTATTCAAACACCATGTCATCAGTTATAGTCATCAGCTTGTTGACTGGTATAAACACGTGCCGCATGGCTCGTCCCATGATGATTTCATGGGGGCTTAACCCTGTAGTTCTATCTGGAATTGATCTAATAGCCATAAGTACCAGAGGCAAGTCATCAGGCCATTTCATACCTGTGGCTAAATACATATTCCCTATCCTGTTTTTGATAGTACCAGTCATCTGTTCCCCCACACCCGAAGCCTCTGGTCGGAAAGCACAATGTAGTTTTTGTTGTACATTCAATGCTTCACAAATCAGTTTTATGATCTCATTATGAAAATGTCCTCCTCAGTCTGATTCAATTGTCACTGGGACCCCAAATCTAGGGATGAATTCCCTCAAAAGTAATTTTGCCACTGTCATCGCATCATTTCTTCTTGTTGGGAATGCCTCTACCCATCTGGAAAACAGACAGACCATAACCAAAACATACCTCAGTCTGTTACAGGGAGGCATCTCAATGAAATCCACTTGCATTCTGGTAAAAGGCCCTCCTTCTCGATCTATTGTTCCTAGACTCACTACTGTCTTTCTTCCTGGATTGTATTGCTGACATATTAGGCATCTCTGACAAAGACTTTCTGCTACAAGTCTGAATTTTGCATTATACCAGGTTTGTTTAAATGACCTGTCCATAGCATCTCTCCCTATGTGTCCCTGTCCATGATACATCCGTGCCAAGGCAGACATCATGCTATCAGGCATGACTGGTCTTCCATCTCGATAGACCCACACCTGATCTTTCTCTCTGGGTGCACATCCTGCTTTTATTCACTGCTTCATTTCCTCTTCTCCTACCTCTTCCTGCAATTGTCCTACTTCTTCCCATGTTCCCACAATGTTAGTAAACATCAAAGAGCAAGAAATCACCTCTCTTTCCTTAGCCCGATTAATGGAATTCTGATTTCGGGCACAGTATTGTGCCATGTCATTTGCATTTTTGTTGCCAGTGGCGATATAATCACCACTTTGACTATGGGCGGCACACTTCACAACAGCCAATTGCTTAGGTAGCTGTATCGCCTCAAGCAATTTTCCAACCACTTCAGCATTCTTAAAGGGAGTTCCACTTGATGTCAAAAAACTTCTCTGAAGCCCTATTTGACCGAAGTCATGTACGACTCCGAATCCATACTGGCTGTCAGTCATTACAGTCACTCTCACACTCTTTCCAATCTTACATGCTCTAGTCAAAGCGGCAAGTTCAGCTACTTGTGCCGATTTTACTCCTTTCAGATATGATGCTTCCATCACTGCTGCAACCGTACATACCGCATAGGCCGCACTTAACACTCCATCATCTGTTCTCAAACAAGACCCATCCACAAACAGAACAAAATCACTTTCTGGTAATGGTACTTCTTTTATGTCAGGTCGAGGTTTTGTACAGAAATCAAGTACATCCAGACAGTCATGATCTACTTCATCTCTGACACACATTCTCAGCATCAGGCAGTAATGTTGAAGGATTCACATTCAAACATCTTACAAGACTTACATTTGTGGCACCTAGTATAACTTTCTCATACTTAGTCAGCCGACTATGTGTCATATACTGAGTGCGACTCCTTGTTAAAAGGATTGCCACATCATGAGGTACAAACACTTTCTCAGGATATCCCATCACAATTCCCTCACTCTGTTCCAAACTTCGGCATGTAGCAGCTACTGCTTTCAAAAATCCAGGTAAGGCTACAGCTACTGGGTCCAACATTGATGAAAAATATGCAATTGGTCTCCTCAGTTTTCCATGCTTCTGTATTAGCACAGAGAGCGCACATCCATTTCTCTCACTGCAATACAACTCAAACTCCTTTTCATAGTCAGGCATACCAAATGCAGGTGCTTCACACAACCCATCTCTAAATCTTTTGAATGCTGCCAATTCTTCTTTGGTCAAATCAATGGGATCTTTCACATCACTTCTTGTCAGTCGTACCAAAGGTTTTGCTATCAACGAAAAATTGCTAATCCATTGACGACGATATCCAACCATTCCCAGAAACATTCTCACCTCTCTTTGGGTCATAGGTGCACTCAGTCTTTTTATGATCTTGATCCTATCTATCGTTATTCTTCTCAGTCCTTTTTCAATGTGATGTCCTAAATATTGTACTTCTTTCTTGCAAAATTGTAATTTTGATGGTGACACTTTAAGTCCTCCATCTGCCAAATGATTCAGCAGGCTATCGTGTCAAGTTCACAAGCCTCACGGGTTTTTGATGCCACAAGAAGGTCGTCGATGTACTGGACTAATACTGAATTTTCGGGCATTTCTAGACTTTCCAAAGACTTCTTCAATAGCTGATTAAATATCGAGGGGCTTTCTGTATACCCCTGTGGAATTCGGCACCAAGCCAAAATACGCTCACCGAAATGAAATGCAAACATTTGCTGACTGTCATTGCAATGGGATGGAAAAGAAAGCATGGTATAGATCAATTACTGTATCTGCGTCATGGGGAATCTGATATAGAATCACAGATGGATTTGGTACAATGGGACAACATGACACAACAATTTTGTTTATCTTTCTCAGATCTTGCACTATCCTGAACTTTCCACTAGGCTTTTCAGTCCCATTATTGGTGAATTACATGGACTACTCAATATTTCTCTCAAAATACCTTGTTTTATAATTTTTTCAATCACAGGAGTCACTTCTTCAATTATTTCTGGTGTCAATTTATATTGAGGGACATTTGGATAACTTACTCCTTCTATTACTGTTATTTTTACTGGGTCTACATTTCTCATTAATCCCACGTTTTCTCCTGTGAAATACCAAACTTCTGCCTTAACAGATTGTTTTAATTCTTTAGGTAATTCATCAGGGTTAAATACAGAAAAGGTTTCAATAACCTTATTTTCCCTGTTTGTCATTGTCATTTTATACAGCACATCTTCATCTGGGGTTTCAAATGCTATCCCATCCGGGGTACAACATATAGTGCAGTTCATTTTGCACAACAAGTCTCTACCTAACAAATTCACAGGACTGGTATCGCACACGACAAAGCGGTGCATTTCAGAAAATTTCCCTATGCTAACTTTCACTGGGTCTGTAAGGTAAGTTTTAATCTGCCTGTTGGATACACCAACTACTTGGATCGTTTCATCCGAGAGAGGAAGATTCTTAACATCAGCTGATCTGACAGTTGATCGAGTAGCACCAGTATCAACTAGGAAAGTAATGCTTTCATCATTAATTTTTCCATCCACAAATGGGCCTGACTGGTCTACTTCCAGAGTTGAGCCAAGTACGCACTCTTCTTCCTCCCTTCGGCACCGTCAATAACTTTCTTCTGAATCACTCTCATCGCGTTGCAGCCAATACTGCGAAGCAGCGCTAGCGCGCGGTGGTTTATTGACCTGTTCTCCGTTGCAGAATCCCGTTTCACTACTATACCTCTGGGAATTTTTGCACTGTGGAAAAGGCGGCTTTGGCACCAGATTCTGTTGGGTAACAACCTGCTACTGTCACTGCGGTTGACCACTCGCCCTCATTCTCCACCTGTGGATTCAATGATGCATTTTCATCATTAGTACTTTGGGGGAAATTTACACTCGGATTTCCAATGCCCTATCCTACCGCAATTATGACACAGGAATTTCTTCTTAGCTTCCTCTATATTTCCTTTACCTTTCCCAGGACAAAATCTTTGTCTTGATCCTGTATTATTCGCTTTTTCTGCTAATTGTGCTTCCTATCTCTCTGCTACCTTCACTTGTGCCCACATAGCTTTTTCTTTCAATTTTCGCTGTTTAGCTTCAATTTCATCACTGAAATATTTAGCATGTCTCAAAACTTCATCTATTTTCCTATTCTGCCAGTCTACACTATGCTGTTTTATCATCTCACTAATTTCTGGACGAAGACCATAAACGAACCTGTATACAAAATGACTTAGATCCTTTTCACTCAGATTTTCATCTCCACTAAACTGTTTAAAGGCCAAGATCAACCTCTCTTAATATGCATGTACTGACTCTTTGCTTTCCTGATGCGTTCTGTCAATTTTTACCCAATCTGTCTCTTTAGGTGGAACCTTATTCTTCAGAAAGGCAATAACCTGTTCGTATTTCTTCATTACCTCGGGGTCTGGAGCCCCTGCTTTTAGATCTCTTGGGTATTCTTGTGTTGGCCAATCTATCATTATTTTACACTCTGTCCATAGGTCTGCTGGTACTATTATGTTAAACAAACTGTTAAGATAAATCCATAATACTTTGGACAATTTAACTAATCTGTCTTCCTGTCTATACCACTCGACAGGTTTTTCACGTATTCGAGGGAAGTCATTTGTGAATGACAAAATATCTTGCATCGTCCATGGGACGAGTACATATCCTCCTCCTGGAATTTCTCTCATAGGGCATTCTGTTACTACCTTCTCTTTTTCTCTAACAGGGAAAGCTGAAAAGGTTTTATCTGAAGCATCATCTCGTTTTCGATACCATCTACTTTTTCATTTGTCCACATCTCCCCATTTTCTCAACAAAATAATTATTTCCTTAATCTGACTCATTCGTCCTGTGGTATTCATATTTTCAATGTCCTTTTCAGTGAAATCTATTCGATATGGTTTCTTTAGGGCTTTTAACTTTTCTATATCTATACCCATTTCATTTGCCACTTTTTCTAATCTTTCATGGAGACTTTTTGCTCTCCAAGTTATGCTTTTACACAGAAATAACAACTCTTAATCCTGGTAGGTTTTTAACTTCTCCGTAGGGATAGTTCCTACTATTAACTCTTCCAGTACCATTCGTAGTTTGGCCACATCTATTGACTGAGATTCTTTGTCTTTCTTCTGCAAGCTTCTCAACCATTCACTTAATTCCTCTGTAGATGGTCTTACTGACTTCTCTACATTACCTTGTCCAGAATCCTTTTGTGTTTCTAATATTGACTCCACTGTTGTTATACGTCTTTCTGCACAATTCTGGACTACAAACGGATTATTTGAAACATTTGGTTCAATCATACTTATTGTCTGTCTCCATGGATTGTCATTTTGACTCAGTTTTGGCTGTTCAACCTGTTTATTGCTTTTATAAGGGACCGTTAAACAATGTTCGCCATCTTTTTGTTTATCGAAAATAGGCATTACTGGACCTATCGTTACTGGAACTGTTACAGCTTCCCGATTTTTGGTTAATGCTCTTATTTTCTCTGTTGGTTCTAAGGTGGTCTTTGCTAGTTCCGCTGAATTTTCACCACTTATTTTATTTCCGGACTTCCTTTCTACCTCTCTAATGGAATAGTTTTTTCCCAAATCTTGGAACTCTGGTTCCCTTTTTATGATTCGTAAAGTTTCTTTCATTGGGGCACTATGTGTTAATATTTCTGGTTCTGGCCGATATGGGGGTGGATTTTTATAGAACATGTCATCAAGAACATCATCCTCTGATTCATTCACTCCATACCCTCTCGATTCCACATTATGGTGCCGATTCCGATCCTGTAAAACCCGGGTACGAACCGTCGTACGGAGCGTATTCTCCGTCCGACGCGTACCCGGGAAAACCACCTTGCAAACCTGCAAGTACGATTCGTACAGAAATACTATTTCCGTACGAATCGTAAAAAACACCGACCGACTAAAATATACCCACAATTCCGATCTGGGACACCGCGTACGTGACGTCCGGACGGAGTCAGGCAGCGTTTTACGAACCAGCAAGTACGATTCGTGCCTACGTCACTCCGCACGGATAATATTTTACGGCAGCCAAAAACTGCCGGGAAATTGAGGAGGACGCGAGGAAGGAGCACCTGTACGCGACGGACAGCCATGGACCCCATCCTACGTGTCATCCCGGCCCTCATAGCCTACGACCTGGTGCACAGGAACCGACGCAGACGCCGCAGAAGGTCAGAACAACACCCAGGGGCAAAGGTGGGGGGCAGGGGCAGAAAACATAACCCCCACCCAAGGCAAAATGTATACATGCCCTGTACATACTGTACCTCCAGGGTCTGGTCACTTCGGGGGGGGGGGGGGCGTGTCCACCAAGGCCTGCGTCCCGCCACAACGGAAGTGGACGTGGACGCGTCCTGTCACCACAACAATTGTGGTACGCACCGTACCCACGCCTTAAGAGCGTGGGTACGGGTCGTACCACGCCTACCCCTACGTCACCCCAACAATGGTGGTACGGCCCGTACCCAGGCCTACAGAACGTGGGTACGGGTCACACCACGCGTACCCCTACGTCACCCCAACATTGGGGGTACGGCCCGTACCCAGGCCTTCAGAGCGTGTGTACGGGTTGCACCATGCCTACCCCTACGTCACCCCAAGAATGGTGGTACGGCCCATACCCAGGCCTTCAGAACGTGGGTACGGGTCGCACCACGCGTACCCCTACGTCACCCCAACATTGGGGGTACGGCCCGTACCCAGGCCTTCAGAACGTGGGTACGGGCCGTACCACCATTGTTGGGGTGACATGGGGTACGCGTGGTGCGACCCGTACCCACGCTCTGAAGGCCTGGGTATGGGCCGTACCCCCAATGTTGGGGTGCCATAGGGGTACGGCCCGTGCCCAGGCCTTAAGAGCGTGGGTACGGGTCGTACCACGCCTACCCCTACGTCACCCCAACAATGGTGGTACGGCCCGTACCCAGGCCTACAGAACGTGGGTACGGGTCACACCACGCGTACCCCTACGTCACCCCAACATTGGGGGTACGGCCCGTACCCAGGCCTTCAGAGCGTGTGTACGGGTTGCACCATGCCTACCCCTACGTCACCCCAAGAATGGTGGTACGGCCCATACCCAGGCCTTCAGAACGTGGGTACGGGTCGCACCACGCGTACCCCTACGTCACCCCAACATTGGGGGTACGGCCCGTACCCAGGCCTTCAGAACGTGGGTACGGGCCGTACCACCATTGTTGGGGTGACATGGGGTACGCGTGGTGCGACCCGTACCCACGCTCTGAAGGCCTGGGTATGGGCCGTACCCCCAATGTTGGGGTGCCATAGGGGTACGGCCCGTACCCAGGCCTTAAGAGCGTGGGTACGGGTTGTACCACGCCTACCCCTACGTCACCTCAACAATGGTGGTACGGCCCGTACCCAGGCCTACAGAACGTGGGTACGGGTCGCACCACGCCTACCCCAACGTCACCCCAACATTGAGGGGTACAGCCCATACCCGGGCCTTCAGAGCATGGGTACGGGTCGCACCACGCGTACCCCTACGTCACCCCAACACTGGGGGTACGGCCCGTACCCAGGCCTTCAGAGCGTGGGTACGGGTCGTACCACGCCTATCCCAACGTCACCCCAACAATGGTGGTACGGCCCATGCCCACGTTCTGAAGGCCTGGGTATGGGCCGTACCACCATTCTTGGGGTGACGTAGGGGTAGGCGTGGTGCGACCCGTACCCACGCACTGAAGGCCTGGGTACGGACCGTACCCCTACGGCACCCTAACATTGGGGGTACGGCCCATACCCAGGCCTTCAGAGGATGTGGGTGGGTGGGTGGGTGTCGTGCTAAGATCCACATCAGTGGACAGAGACATAGGGGTGGGTGCCTATCACTCCCAGCAGTGCCCAGACATATGAGGGGTGGGTGCCTATCACTCCCAGCAGTGCCCAGACATCTGACGGGTGGGTGCAGAGGACTCCCACCAGTGCCCAGAAAAATGAGGGGTGGGTGCAGAGGACTCCCAGCAGTGGCAAGATGTTAGAATCCGGGGTCTCTGGTTGGCACAGGTATGCACTTGCAACAAGCAGGGACCCTTTCCTCTAAGTCAGGGCGAAGGATTACTCTTAGAAAATAACCCCTGCTCACCCTCTAGGTAACGTGGCGCGAGCAGTCAGGCTAGATTCCAGAGGGCATTAGGTTAAGCGTTCCAGATGTCCCACACAGTAATCACCACCCCACCACACAGAGAAACAAGTCTGTATTTAAGCAAAAAATAAAGTTCTTAATATAAAAGATTTCTTCAAGCAGGCTGGTTAAAATACAGTTATTCACTTAAATGAGGTTCCAGTTACTTTCAATGCTTTTAGGCAGTCCACATTTCTTAAAATGGCACTTTTCTACTTAAAATAGGCTTCTTTGGGGTGTTGTGCGCTTCGTAGCGCCTCTGGTACGCTTCGTACCGCTGTTTGGACGCGTCGTGCCATTTCTCACGCTTCTCGCGTGAGCACGCGTACGCTGGTCGTGAACCGTACGGACAGTACCCTCGTAGGTACGCGTCGTACACGTCCGGTACGCCTCTTGCCGAACCTCACGCTTCCCGCGTGAGCAACGTCCTATATAGTCAATGGAGTACGGATCGTACCTTCACGGGTCACCTCGCACAGCTGATACGAATGGTGCCAAAGCTCACGCTTCACGCGTGAACAGCGGAGCGGGACGACAGCGCCAGTATGGCCCGAACAAAGCAACGTACGGGTCGTACCAAGGCGCGCGGCTCACAATACCTTTGTTCTTTGGGGAAAATGGTCGTAGCAGTCTCAGGGGTCCACAGAGGGGTGTCCCACGTCGCGTTGTCGTCCCTCGTAGTCAGTGGGCAGCGATGCTTCGTGGGGCGCTTCCGGACGGTCCCCGGCACACAACGAGGTTGGCAGAAGGGGGGGCAGCTCGGGGGTGATTTCCAGCGTGTCGCAGCGCGGTCGGCTTCACGCAGAGGACGGACAGTGCCTCACAGGTCCTTACAGTGGCCCCCACGGCCACGGGGGTCGCAGAGGCTTGGTGCTTGGAGCCTGATCAGTCTCTTCTTTGCTGTGCGAGCTACGGCTTGGGGGGCAGTTGCTTGCGGTGCTCGGGCCAGGTAGGCAGGCCTTTGCTGTGCTCACAGTAGCCCCGGTGACAGACGTCGCGGTGCTCAGATGAGGGGCACACAGGTTCTCTGGGGTCAGCGTTTTGTAGAATCACCTCCAGCAGCTTCTCTTCTTCCAGGGGAAAGGTAGCACCCACTGTTCCTGGGGCGCAGTTCAGGGGGCAAGTTCACAAGCAAGCCCTTGGAGATTGTTTGTAAAGCACAAGTTGATCAAAAGTCTTTCTCAGTCTTTTCTTCCTCTCCTTCCAGCAGCAAGGCACCCACCACAGGCCAGTTTTTCAGGCTTAGAGACAGTACTCCTCCATGCAGCTTTCCCAGGTCCTTCTCAGGCAGAGTTTCTTCTTTGCGCAAACAGGATCTGATTTCTTAGGAGCAGGGCTCCTTCTTTTATACAGCAATTCTTTTGCTCTTTGTCGCCAGGGGGCCTTGGCCTGGCTCAGTCCGGTTTTGGAGCACTTTGTTGTGGTGACTCTGCTCTTTCCTTTCAACAGCAGGGCAGAGACATCAGCCGCTCCACAGGGGGCGGAGCCGGCATTGTGGTGGCAGAGCACAGGTCTATTCAGAGTCAAGGTGTACTCCTCCCACCCATCCTGGTGTAATCTCTCTACCCACCACCTGGCAGCCAGCCTGTCTCCTGGAATTCCCCAGCCCTGCTCCTCACTGTTACTAGGCAGAACACACACACACAGCAGAGGTGGACTGAAATGGCCAGGTCAGAAAATACTAACTTTCTAAAAGTCGTATTTACAAATGCAGGATATTAAAATAAACTTTACTAAAAGAAGTATTTTATTATTCTGAGTTCAGGCATACTAAACTTGACTTTCTACCATGCTCTATGAGTCCACTGGGATTACAGCGTGTAGTAATTCCAGCAGCCCATTCTGGCATATGGAGAGCAGGTAGCCTTCAATAGTGAAAAACGAAAATGGCTGTAATTCACTATTAGGACATGCCACACACATCAGGGCATGTCCTACCTTATGCCTACAATGCACCCTGCCCTTGGGCCTACCAGAGGGGTGACTAATATGTAGTTAAGGGAAGGTTTAGGGACTGGCAAGTGGGTGCACTTGCGCAGTCAGCGCGACAGCACCAGACTGCACGCAGGTTCTGCAGTGGCAGACCTCAGACACATTTTACTAGGCCGCTTCTGTGGGTGGCACAACCAGTGCTGCAAGCCCACCAGCAGCATTTGTATTTACAAGCCCTGGCACTCCTGGTGCACTTTACTAGGGGCTGATAGTAAACCAAATAAGCCAAATATGGACACCAATCAATGTATACATTTTTCAAAGGGAGCACTTGCACTGTGGCACTGATTAGCAGTGGCACAGTGCCCTGAGCAGCTAACACCAACAAAACACAAAGAGGCACATCAGCAAAAAGTGGAAGGGAAACTCACGCCAAGGTGCCAGGTCTAACACCAGACATATGAGGGGTGGGTGCCCATCACTCCCAGCAGTGCCCAGACATATGAGGGGTGGGTGCCTATCACTCCCAGCAGTGCCCAGACATCTGAGGGGTGGGTGCAGAGGACTCCCAGCAGTGCCCAGACAAATGAGGGGTGGGTGCAGAGGACTCCCAGCAGTGGCCAGACATATGAGGGGTGGGTGTCCATCACTCCCAGCAGTGCCCAGACATCTGAGGGGTGGGTGCCCATCACTCCCAGCAGTGCCCAGACATATGAGGGGTGGGTGCCTATCACTCCCAGCAGTGCCCAGACATATGAGGGGTGGGTGCCTATCACTCCCAGCAGTGCCCAGACATCTGAGGGGTGGGTGTAGAGGAGTTCCAGCAGTGGCCAGACATATGAGGGGTGGGTGTCCATCACTCCCAGCAGTGCCCAGACATATGAGGGGTGGGTGCCTATCACTCCCAGCAGTGCCCAGACATATGAGGGGTGGGTGCAGAGGACTCCCAGCAGTGCCCAGACATATGAGGGGTGGGTGCAGAGGCCTCCCAGCAGTGGACAGAGACATGGGGGTGTGTACATCATCCTCCGATGAGCAAAACTCCATGGGTGCATGAAGGCATCCACAATGTGCGACTATGTTGAGAGTGCCATGACAACACATCACTGACAGCAGTGCCCCACTCCCAGGAGGATGGATGTCCTTCCCCCACTGCATGACACACCACATGTGGGTGTGATGACAAATTACACATGCATACCCACCCCTGGCGGTGGCAGCACAATACACACACTGAGATCATGCAACAAGACTGTATCCTCATGTTAAACCCCACTAAACTAAGAGAGCCTAAGGGAACACACACTGTCACCCACATTCCAGGACTGATAGGAATGTACAGGTGCTGGGGAAGCCAACAAGTTGTTGCCTCCCATGGAAGGAAAAGGGTGGAGTACCCACAGATACAATGCCCACAATTGTCAGTCAGGTGCCCAAATACCCTGCAGAACAAGTAACACATGTGTGCTAGGCTGGGAGTACACACATGCATAGTGCAGAAAAGGGACCATGTCCACATTAAGCCATGGCAACATACTCCATACACAAGTACAGTGACTACCAAGGATGGCACAGACGATGTAGGCGGAGACATTGCTGAGCAGGCATGGGTAAAGTTGAAGGGATCCCTCACACAGCAAGGAAATGTAGACACAGGTCAGCACAACAATTGGGAAACACCCTGCAGGGAAGAAGTCAGGTGCCATAGAGGAAGGAACACTCCTTGGGACAATGTCACTATACAGTAAGAGCTTACATGACCAAAGATTATTTGCAGAGACCTTGTGATGGCACGCAGATACCAGGGTCCTCCCCATGAGCAGCACACTACAACATTTCCCAGACACCTAACACATTATCACCACCCCAACTCAGGGAGCAGCAGCACCAACAGCAATACCAGAAAAGTATTTGTGTGCAAATGAAAAACAAAATGCTTTATTCAGCATAAAAAATTATTTGATTTGAAATGTACACTATATACAAGGTCCATAGGCCAGTCCATATGCGAATTCCTGGGGGGACACACATTGGGACGCGTCTCCCCTAGCTTGCCTGCACAGTTAAGTGTTCCTTTTCATCCACAGGGGGGGGGGGCATCATGTGGGGGGGAAGGACCAGGCACCGCAGGGACAGGAGGGGCAAGGGTATGTGTTGTGGGTGCAGGGACGGACGACTCCACCACAGGGGGTGGGGCAGCACCAAAGGTGGTGGTTAGGATGTCGCTGCACACGGTTGCAAGGTCTTCCAGCGTCTCCCCTGCACCCGAAGGAACCACAGGCCCCAAGGAGGAGGGGGGGTCGGAGGGATGGGTTGCAGCGCTACTGGGGGACGGTGTGGACAGGGGGGACTCAACAACCCTGCCCGGGGACTTCCTCGACCGCTTGCGAGGTGGTGTCACACTGGGCCTGAGGGACAGACTGGCCATGAAGGACTCTCTGTCCGACTGTTGGGCAGGGGAGTCAAGGGGAGTGGTTTGGGAGGAAGTGGGTCGTGAGGACTGCGGACTCCCACTGTGGCTGCGTGTCTGCCATTTGCCCCCCGACCGAGTGGGTGTGCCTACTTCCCCCTGTGTGTGCGTGACAGGAGGTGTGCGCTTGGCCTTCCCTGTTGGTGTGCTGCCTGTGTCTGGTGGGGTGCGTGCATGGGGATGTCTGGGTGTGCTTGCGACAGGCATGGGAGTGGGAAGTGTGGATGGTGCAGGGGTAGGGGGGGACAGAGCACTGCAGGAGACCCACTGCTGCAGTCAGTGACAAGTCCATGGACCTCAGCAACATCCGTTGGTCAGACATCGCTGCTGACATGCCCTCCATGTACGACACCATCTGTGTCAGCAGTCTGGTGTGGCCATGGAGGACATTAAGCAGCGATGTCTGACCAACCTGCAACTGCCGCAGGATGTCCACAGACTCGGCATTGACGGCAGCAGGGGAGACAGGGGCAGGGGGTGCGGTGCCTGGCACGAAGGAGACATTCTGTCGCCTAGCACGGACAAAAGGGACCCGAGCAAGTGGGAGGGCGGTGATGGGAATGGAGGGGGCGGCGAGAGATGTACTGCTGCTTTCAGCTGTGGGAACAGCCTCCGCCCCCTCTGGGAGCTTAGCCTCGGACCCGTCAGCCTCATAGTCGGTTTTGGGACTGGACTGGTCCTCCGCCTGACTCCCCTCGCCCTCCGTGCCACTTGCTGCACCAGACTCCCCAGCACTGGTGGCACCGGTGCTGGATCCCTCCTCCACGTCCGTGCCGGTGTCTCCCTCGGTGTCCCCCGACGATGCTGTTGGCAAGGTGAAGAGACAGGAAATAATCAGACACCTGTATACATATGACACATGAGTCCAAACTACATAGGTCACAGTGCATAGCATGAAAAGCATCATGAGTAACATCTACAATACTACGCACATATGTAGGCCCTGCACTACACAGTTGGTTGACCCACCATGCCACTTTGAAACAATGGAGAGCATGACACACCAGCAAAGAACTTGATATCAAATTATACAGAGAAGCTAGTGTCTGTGGACAGTCGAGCACAGCATCTGGACCACACACCGTTGCCAAAAATGGATGAGCAGGAACCATGTCTTTTAACTTTTGACACATGCTGCAAAGCACAAACATTAAACCCTGCACAATATGACTGGGCAATACTTGTTGAGTGTCTGTTCAGACTATCATCACACACAGGCCAGACCTGGCAAGGAGACATAAAGTTTGGACATGTAGGCCTTGCCCGCACAAACCTCACCCTACCTGAGACAATGTGATTGAGACAGAGGAAGGACTTACACCTCTTAATCAGGGATCACAAAAATGGGCTCCATTAAATCCTAATTGCACTCTAACTACCCCTCGTGGGGCTGACCACACATATTATTGACAAACAACCATCATCAGATAGTTGTAAACAGACACACAGGCACTGGCCAGTGTGAGGATGCACAAGCCACATTGGGTCACCCTGTACAGTGGACACATGTAGCACACTTTACGTAAATACCAATGAGGCCAGGGTACAATGCCACAGAGGCCAACCTATGCTGAAGACACTGAGAATGTCCACAGTGTTGGATGACACACATGATTCCTAGGAAAAGGTGTCTCAGGGGACTGTAGTGGCCACACTGCTCCATGGTCCTGGATAGATCTGACTGCAACAGGAGCAACCGTCCCCGCACTATGCATATCTCCCCCTCATGCACATCATGTCTGAGGCCACAACATCGGTCATGCATGCTGCAAGGCAGTTCATTTTAAGCCTCACACTCCTATGTTGAGACTCTGCATCAGTGCCAACAATCACGGACCCCCAAATGACTGAACTGGACAGGGCACAGGCAAGGTCCCAACACATGTCACAGACCACCCCCACACATGATGCTGCAAGCATTGGGCACTTGGATTAACTGCCAGCCTAGATTACCTTGTGCAAGAGTGACTTCACACAGACCAGGGAACACATGTCAAGGAGGGGAAGGGAGGAAGAACAGGACCGGTTGACTTTGGGGAACAGGATATGCACTGCACATATAAACCCTGGCAGTGTATCCAGGCGACTGAGCACTTCCAAAAGCTGGTGACACACAACAAACACACATGTACCTACCCCCTTGCTGGTGCTGCTTCTCCTGTAACTGCCTATCCATGTCAGGGAAGACCACCGCCAGGACACGCTTCATTTGGTGGGTCAGGCGCCGGCGCCCGCCGTGTTTGCGTGGAGGTGAGTTCCCCAGCAGGACCCGGGCGATCCTCCTGGTCCAGCACCGGATGTCCTGCCAGCATTTCCTCACCTGGGCCAGGCACCGACTGCGACCCTCCACCGACCTCACGGCCCTGACGGCCCGCTTCCATATCTCCCCCTTGGCGTAGGCGGCTACCTGTGAGGATGACAAAGTGAGACAACATCAATACACCTGCTCCATGTCACAGAGACACACATTAGAGCAATTAGGCTTGTTTGAACAGGGCATAGTATGCAGCCAACTCATTGCACCTTTGTCATAGGGACATTATCCTCTGGGGAAGGCCAAATGCACTACATGGCATTTAAAGTACACAGGAGGCATGAGGGGTGCGACAGAATCAATGATCATGGCTCACACTGTGCATCACAAGCAACACCAGGATTATGGACAGCACCTCAAAGCAGTCACATGCCCCAGGCCACTGACGCAACCTCAGCGGAGTACACAGACACACACAGGCACAGGACAATACCCTGCCATTGGCAACTGCGGGTACAAACATCACTCTGCACATGTGCCACTTGACTGGGGGGAGTCACAGGTGTGGGGCTAGCTCAGCACGTCAGACACACAGCACGGCTCCCTGCTCACATCAGATGGGTAGGGCATATGCATCCTCCATGCAGCTGTGGTGCAACACTCCACATAGACACTCACCCACATGACAGGGGACTTACACACACACCAATGTCCAGGGGCCGTACACATCATTTGAACACTATCACCACAGGTACACTCAACTCACACAAATCTGTGGGTACAGTCACCTGTCACACTGAGGGGACCACAGAATCACATCAGGACTATAGAAACAACATTCCCAAGAGGATTAGCCAGGCTGAATGTGGCATGCACCATGCAGTGATTGTCACAGTAAGCGCAATGCAAGTGAAGAGTGCAGATATGAACCACATCATGCTCTGCATGGGAGACATAAGGCATTCCCCCCCTGGGACCCACCATGAACAACATTGCATGTCTGTCACACCTGGACACAATGCCAGAAGTGACAGACACAAAAAAGGGGCACAGTCAAAGCTAGTGGAGTCAGCACTCACCTGCTCCCCTGGTCTCCCATACAGGCAGGGGTACTGTGGGAAGATGACGTCCAGCAACGCCTCATTCTCCTCTTGGGTGAAAGGCTGGGCCCTCTCCACAGACCTGGACATGGTGCCAGAGGAATCACAAGCAGCAGCAGTGGTGTGGAATGAAAGGTTGTGCAGGCAAGTGCTCTCTCATGGGTCCTGGCTGCCTTATATCTCCCTTGCTGGGCTGTTTCATTTACAGGAGTACAGAGTGATTGGTCAATCTCATTTGCATCCTACATTTCCTCCAATCCCTTTAAACCTACCCCAGTAAGGGCCTTTGCATGGTTCAAAATTTGAGCATGATGTCAAGTCAACAACCACTTTGCAACATAGTATATTTTCTCCAACCGACTTTTGCTGGCCACCTGATGAAAAATGTTGAACTGGAAACTCGGTCTCCATGACAACCAGAATGCATTTAGGCCCTTATACTTGTCCCTCATGTGTCCCCTATGTAATTTCACTATCCACACACAGGTACGGTGCGTTCCACATGTACCCCTAGGGCACCACTACTCCAGTGATACGGTCCGTACACGCGTGTGTAGGGTCCGTATCTCCATGGCGTACGCTTATGCCAACACTACCATAGTGCTATGAGCCGTACACACGCGGGTACGGCCCGTATCTCTATGGCGTATGCCTACGCCAACACTACCATAGTGCTACGGGCCCTACACACGCGGGTACGGCCGGTATCTCTATGGCGTACGCCTACGCCAACACTACCATAGTGATACGGGCCGTACCCGCGTGTGTACGGCCCGTAGCACTATGGCGTACGCCTACGGCAACACTACCATAGTGCTACGGGCCGTACACACGTGGGTACGGCCCGTAGCACTAGGATAGTTTTGGCGTAGGCGTAAGCCATAGAGATACGGGCCGTACCCACGTATGTACGGCCCGTAGCACTATGGCATATGCCTGCGGCAACACTACCATAGTGCTATGGGCCGTACTCATGCGGGTACGACCCGTAGCACTAGGGTTGTGTTGGCGTAGGCGTACGCCATAGAGATACGGGCCGTACATACGCGGGTACGAGCCGTATCTCTATGGCGTACGCCTACGCCAACACTACCATGGGGATAGGACCAGTGTGTACACGTACGTGTGTACGGTCCGTGCACACACGCGTACTCCTACCCATACCCCATATAGTGATACGACCGTACACACGCCCTCAGAGCATGTGTACGGTGCGTTTCACAGCTTACACTGGTGATAGGAGGCGCACAGGAAAGGAATGGAGGTGTATGACTCGCACAAGGATGGACATCAAGTCATTGTCAGTGCAGTGCATAATGTGTAGGGCATAGGTGTGTCAGGCAGTGAGCTGGCACATGTCTCCTCATGTTTTAAACCAATAGTTGTGTGATGACCTGTGTACACATGTAATGTGTGATGGGGCACCATGTGGCGCACTTCCCCTTCACACCTTTTACATGTGTGCATGTAGTTCAAACTTGTCAAGCACTGCATCACTGGCATGGCACAGTCCCCAACACCCGCAACTGTCCCCTGATGCCAGGTACACGGATGATGACACCTGACATCTCACTACCAGCGTGCCACGATGTGACTATGTCATGTGTGTGTCATGTGTTCCCATGATCTTGCTGTTGGTGTTCCGTCAATGGCATCTGCTGTAGCTGCATCCAACATGTGTCTGTGTATAGATGCCCATGTCACACTATTACGCACACCAGGACACATGTGGAATAACACGTGACGTGTGTCTGTATGCATCTAACAGGGACTTTCGAGCTTAGGACATATCTGCGTAGTCTCAATGTCTGTGTGATCATATTTGACATGCACCCCTTCATGACAAGGTGTGTGGTCTGTCCTTTTTCCATGACATGTGACCTGTGCGTCTAGCTTGCCGGCAGCTGTCTGTATGAGATGACATCCTTCAAATGCACATATGTGGATGTATGTCACTCCTGTAATGTGTCTGGCTGTTCACTCACACTGGCCCACAGCTACTTTCATGGCATGTCATGTAGACCTTGACTATCCATGTTTGTAGCTGGCTCTTGGTAGGAGTATCACCTGGCTGGCATACGTGTGCAGGATGTATTGCACAGACCAGACTCTGTATGTACAAAAGGGGGTGGTGATGGACGGAGCATCAGAACCAATCAAACACTCACACCCAGTCAACAGATCTGGGTTTGATCCATCATCGTTCTTTAGCCCACTCTGCCACCCCAGTTCAGACATGGCCATATGCAAATCAGTCTGACCCTGTGCCTCATGGGAACAGTCCAGCCCGAACTGCCAAGCCATGCCTTCCCTGGACCGGAAACAAGCTTCCTAGGACCGGTTTCTGGCATTTCAGCCGTCTTCAGCCAGGCTTGCTTGAATCCAGTGGCAAAGTGAGCAAGGGACTCACGTCTGAGCATACCCTGCCAACTTATGGCGAACAAAGAGGTACAAAAGGGGGTGGTGATGGACAGAGCATCAGAACCAATCAAACACTCACACCCAGTCAACAGATCTGGGTTTGATCCATCACCGTTCTTTATCCCACTCTGCCACCCCAGTTCAGACATGGCCATATGCAAATCAGTCTGACCCTGTGCCTCATGGGAACAGTCCAGCCCGAACTGCCAAGCCATGCCTTCCCTGGACCGGAAACAAGCTTCCTAGGACCGGTTTCTGGCATTTCAGCCGTCTTCAGCCAGGCTTGCTTGAATGAAAACAGACTTGTACCGCGCTACTAAGCCCAATGGGCGTCAAGGCGCCTAACCAAAAAAGGCTAACTAGAGGATAAAAGGAACTTACTGGTAGGCCTTCATAAAGTACCAAGTCTTAAGTGCCTTCCTAAAAAGGACCAAGGATGGTTGGGACTTAATTTCCAAAGGGAGAGTATTCCAAAGTAGAGGGGCAACGGTGGAGAAGGCTCTGCTACCCCATCTAGTCTTCTTGGATCGAGGGACTACCAATTGATTAGAATCTGAGGAGCGGAGACATCTGCTGGGAATGTAGCGGGTCAACAGAGACCCCAGAGAGTCCGAGGGGCCAGCAAAAAGGGCTCTATACGTAAGGCATAGGAGTTTGAATAAGATCCTATAATGGATGGGGGGCCAATGTAGGTTCTTCCTGGAAATTGTTGCGGAAGAGTCTTTTGGGAGAGCCAAAACAAATTTGGCAGCAGCATTCTGCACAACCTGAAGGCGCTGAATAAGGTATTTATTGATCTCCGCATATAGTGCATTACAATAATCCAGTCTAGAACCGACAAGGGCGATCACGGTCTGCTTACGTGCCTGTGGGGAGAGATAGTGAAGGATTCTTTTAAGGGTCATAATAACTCCCCAACAGGTGGCTACCATCCTGTTGACCTGGAGATTCATAGACAACGAAGTATCAAAAATGACGCCGAGATTCCTAGCCGACTTGGAAGGAGAGGGGCAAGTTCCTAAAGATCTAGGCCACCAGTCACTAGACCAAATGTCCTGGTCTTTACCGAAGACCAGGACCTCTGTTTTGTCGGCATTCAATTTTAAGGAGTTTAGAATCATCCACTCCGCCACCATCTGCATGCATGACCTAAAGCTAGACGCCGAAGCACTAACAGAGTGGGCTAGGGACACCATGATTTGCGTGTCATCGGCGTACGACACCACCTCCATCCCCTTCGATCTTACTAATCTAGCAAGGGGGCCACATAGATGTTGAATAGAGTTGGACTTAATGCAGACCCTTGGGGCACCCCACATTGCAAAGATTTAGCGGGGGAGAGGAACTCTCCGAGCATGACTCTTTGCTCTCTAAGATGTTAGAGCCGGCCCAGCCACCCCTGCCTCCCTCAACCGAGATGTTAAAGTAGAGGGAGACAGGGTATCAAACGCTGCAGTGAGATCCAACAGGACCAAAATGGTCGTCTGACCACAATCAACCTTACAGCGAATACTGTTAACCACCATAGTCAAAGCAGATTCTGTGCTATGGAATTTCCTGAATCCATGCTGAGAACTATCAAGGAACTCAGAGGAGTCAAGGAAGGTGGATAAATGAAGGTTTTTTTTTTTTTTTTTTTTTTATTAAAGTTTTTATTGAAATTAGACAAATCAAATAATACAGAGTTTGCGGCTGTGCGATCCACAAATGACAAATCAGTAGTAGCATTGTGACATTTCCGGTCCTTAGATAAACAATACCACATCATGAATGCAACCGACAACAAGACCCCATCTACCAATCCATCATCAACACTTGCCCGAACCTGAACCAGGGGGATCCCTGACCCGTGAGCTGTCTCCAGGGTACTAAAGACGAACCCTCCCCTGCCCTCATTTCTAACATGGGAAAACGCCGCGCAGTGTACAGTACCTGACCCCAGGAGCTTAATATCCCTGAGTCTACACCCCAGCAGGACCCCTACATCTGCGTAATAGTGGGCTGGTACGACCTACCCCACTCCAGTGGGAGCTATTCCGGGATTCGGGGATGGCGGGGTCGAGCCAGGCAAGCCTGCAATGTATGTTTTATAAGGGCCCCAGAAGTCCCTAGGACGCGCTATAGTTGGGAGGAGACTAGAGTAGATCTCGCTATTCGTGCTGCAGAAAGCCATGGCTGTAAGCCATGTCTTGGACGTGGGAGCTGTCTTCCTCCCCCAGTGCTTTGCTATCTCCCGTTTGGCCAGAAGAAGCCCTAGAGAGGCCAGTTTACGGACATTCTTTGGGAAATTGACCGTATAACCCAACAGTGCGACCTCAGGAGTGGGAATGAGTGTAAGCCCTAGCATCTCTTCTAGGATCTTGTGAACCTGATCCCAGAATGTCTGCAGTCTCGGACACGTCCAGGCCATGTGTGCAAAATCGGCATGTGGTGCAGCGCATTTCCAGCAGGCGTGCGGCCGCGCGGGATCAATGGCGTGGAGTCTAACCGGGGTCATATACCAACGGCGTAGGAATTTATAATGTAGGAGTTTGTGACGGCTATTCAATGACACTGTGTCGGTGACCTTGCAACATGCCGTCCATTGTTCGTCCGTGATAGGCCTACCAAGGTCTGTCCCCCACTCCTCCCGCACACGATCCTCCGCACAGGGGACCCGCGCCGCGCACGCCCTGTACAGCTTGGAAACAATATGTGCCCCCGTATCGGCGTCAATCAGGATGGTGAGAGGTTCAAGGGAGGCCGGCTCGAGGGGGAATCCCTGAATCTCCGCCCGGGCGGCGCAATAGAGCCGGCGAAGAACGAACCGGTCCATGAATGTAGCGTCACTGAATCGCGCGTCCTCTGACGCCGAGAAAATGTGCCCACCCGGGAACAAGTCCCCGATCCTGGTGAGGTCAAATTTCGTCAACGTTCGTCGCACAAGTGCTTCATCCGTGCCAGGTAACAGCCCAGGGTGGATAAATGAAGGTTAAGGTGGGCTTCAAGCATCTTAGCAGGAGCAGGTAGCAGGGATATTGGCCTGAAGTTCTTCAATACTCCAGGATCGAGGGAAGGTTTTTTAAGAAGAGGCTTCACTATGGCCTTTTTCCAGGCCACGGGGAAAATTCCCTGGGCCAAAGCCTCATTCATTACTTCCAACAATGGGGGTAGAAGGATTTCCCTGCAATCCTTTAAAACTTTTAAGGGACAGGGGTCCACAGGAGAAGCAGACTTAGTCCTGTCTAGTAGAATATTGAGTCCCTCAAGGGAAAGCGGCGGAAAAAGGGAAAGAGACTTATTTGGGTCTTTCCTCCAGGATTCTGAGGCCTTAATATCGAGGAGGGAGAGATCATCTAGCATATTCCTCTGAGTTTCTAAGGTGAAATGAATGTCCGAGATTTTCTTATAAAAGAAGTCGGAGATGTTATTACATAGCTCCTGTGTGCTCACCACTGGGTCAGGTGTCTGAAGAGAGCATAAAGAGTCCACTATTTTGAACAACTCTTTGGGCGAGGAAAGAGAGACCGTCAAATTCGAGAAATATTCCTGTTTCTCTTTGATCACACTAACTTTATAAGTTCGTAACATCCGTTTATGATCCTCTCTATCAGAAGGATCCCATGACTTACGCCATTTTCTCTCCTTGACTCTGCAAGTTTGTCTTAGGACTCTTAAAGACTTTGTGAACCAAGGCGCTGAGGGTTTCCGCCGGGCCACATATCGCAAAGAGGCGGGAGCAAGCACATCAACCGCTCTGGTAATGGAGTCGGCAAGCTCTTGCGCCGCCTCATCCACATCTCGCAAAGTCGAAGCCCCAGAGCCTATTATAAAAGGAGCAAGGGCTTCATTGGTGATGTTTCTATAACTTCTTTTCAAACCTCTATTACTGGTGGCAGAACTACGGGGCTCTTCAACCGAGGTTACAAATTCAAGGGGTACTGCCAGATGGTCCGACCAGGCCAAGGGAATAGGAGAACCAGCTGAGAGTCTAGAGTCGTTGGTGAAAACCCCATCCAGTATATGGCCAGCTCGATGAGTTGAGCTTTTTACCAACTGAATGAACTCACAGGCTTCCAGCGAGTTGATCAGCTGAGATGTATCCCTTGCTCCCAGATCGTCCAAATGGAAATTTAGGTCCCCAAGAATAGTAATCTGTGATTTACCAAAGTATGGCTCCAAAATTCAAAATAGGTCGGAGCAAAAGCTGGCTCTAGGATCAGGCGGTCTGTAGACAAGAATGCCAGTAAAGGAAACTGTGGGAGAAGACGAAATGCAAAAATACATAGCCTCAAAGGAGTCCAAGGGCTCAGAAAGAGTTTTTATCGTACAGGGGAGTGAGGCTCTATACAGAATTGCCAGCCCTCCCCCTCTACGTCCTACTCTATCCTGTCTATAAATTGTGAAGCCCTCAGGTATCGCCAATATTAGGTCATGTCCGGAGGAATCGGACGCCCAAGTTTCCGTAACAAATACCCAGTTAGGTTGCCTATCGGTCACAAACTTGTGGTAAATAAAATTCCTTTACCGGGACTGAATTTGATACAGAAACATTATAAAATAGCTCAGTAAAATGAGAGGCAGAATCCGTGATTTTAGAGTTTCGGAATGGGCTTTATTCCAATAATCGATTATAATCGGATGCTTCAAGTTCCATCACCCCGGAGGTTCAGGAAGTGAAGTACATACTTTATTGATAAGAAATGACTTTTATAGTACATACATGACAATGAAGCGAATGCAGTAGGCGTAACAATTGATAAGGAAAAATGACGATTTGTCTGCGTAACCAGAAATGGGTGTAATAAAGAGTAAAAAGGAACATAATTGGTTATGATGTCATATATAGGTGGATCTATAAGATAATACTTGGCCTAGATGCGCGCGCAGCAGTATGACGTGTAATTGACGTGTAACTAGGGGGTGAAGGGGACTTGACATTTAGCTCTACATGTGGAGACGAAAAGTCTGGGGGGTCAAGTCAACCTAATCCCAAATCATATCTAACATCCTATGTTTAAAGAACTAAGTTATCCATAAAAGAAGGACTCTCGGACAGAATCTATTCTATACTGACTGTGCGTGCATGTACAAGCGTCTAAGTGTCTACACTGAATGCGAGGGGGTAGGAATATTCCATGGTGACAGGGCTATGAATTACTTGCATAAGGGCAGAGAAGCCGGGCCTTTTGCTCGGTAACTGGAAGAATGTTTACTTAAACTACTAGGCAGGAATGCATCGGCTGAGGGGGAAGCAGATAATTCGAAGGTGAAATACAGTTCTTGGCAGAGAATAGGCTGATGTCAGGCTTCGTGAGCCGCGCAGAGAATGAGACAAAGTTCATGGTCACAGATGCAGGCTCAGACTGGAGCTTTCAGAGGCAGAAAGCAAGAAGAGTTTTGATGACAGAATCAGGGCCTACTTGCCTGGACTGTAAAATGGCATAAGTGAACCATATAAAGCCGGTGGCCTTTCATATTTAGGAATGGAATATCCGGCCTATTCATGGCGGATCTGACAGAGGACATGTTGACGGTGGACGCACATGTATTTGCGTCTTCATAACTGGAACTGGAGGGAACATACATGTACTTGTGACACGCACATAGAACCGTTGGGGTCCAAGATAGGGGACATAACTGACCAGAAAAATCCATATTTCCACATTCCCTCCTTGTCCCCTACTTGCCCTTCAAGAGATATCAATCTTCATTAATCCATTGATCTGTTCATATAGCATCATTTGTTCTTCTTTCTTCTTCCGTGACGAATGAAATCTTGGTGGTGGAATACACGATGTGGTACACAGACCACAGATCGCTGGTCCACATTGTAGACATAGACAGCAACTGAATAGTAGGAGAAGGCCAATACCTAGGAAGGATAAAACTCTCCATCCCCAGGCTGATATCACATTCCAAAACCAACTGGACCAAGTCCAAGTGCCTGGGTTCTGGTGTATCTGGCTTACAATCTTATGAAGGCGAGTGATGGCTTTATATACAGATGGCGAATTTTCTGGTATGAATACGCAGCAGCTTGATCCGATGACCCTACAAGCTCCGCCCCTATCAGCCAGGATGACGTCAAGGACAAGACGATTTTGAAGCACAACAATCCGCATAGCAGACTGCTCTTCTGTTAAATTGCCTAAGGCGGAAATAGTCTCATTCACTACTGCTTCAAGGGTTCTAGTTAATCTACGTATCAGCTTACTATTAGTAACGGTACCTATGTAGGGAAAGATGCCTTTATTAAAATCTACATACTTGTCCCATGCCGTCTCAGTGTAATCGACAATGGGGAGATCTCTCCGCTCTCTGTTGTGTACTAAATGAATATTTCTGTAATAATCAGGAGGAGCTAGGAAAACAGGTGGCAAAAGGAATGCAATGTAGCAGGTACCATCCCAATCTAGAGGTAAACGCATATATGCAGTCTGACCACATACAAAGTAGGAATGGCGAGAAGCTCTAAATGAAGATTTGCCTTGATCACTGAATTCTACTATAGTAGTGCATTTACTATGGCCCATATGTATGGAACCAACCTTTCTTACACACAATTCACCCTTCGCTGGGAATACTGACATGGTGGGTAAGACTAGTTCAACTTCGGATACGACATTTAGAATCATGAGATTAGGTGTAAAATTACCTAATCCATATACTACATTTTCTAGATCAGTTCCTGTTCTTTTGGGGCGACCCTCCTTGTCAGGGTAGCAGACCTTGAGTAAAACTAGGTTCAGGTTTCCCCATACCCAATGATCTTGGTAAACTGCTGTGTCTGAGTCTATGGAATTGATTAAACTGAACCATGCTCCACAGGAGCCATTACGTGTAAATGGATGTGGAAAGAAAGGCAGGACTCCTTCATAATTCTGATAGGGAGGGAGCCGACCACACACCCAACAATTGGTGGCATTACTAGTCTGATGGGAATGATGTAACATACTAATGAAAGTGTTATTGCGCAGCGCAAGTCTATAAGACAATTCATGTGGAGGTAAGTCACTAAAAGAATGTTCAGCAGCAATATTATAAACATGTCTAGAAATAGGGTAATATATGTGCAACAACATACTTGTAACAATTATTAAAAGACTCAATAAAAACAAAATTAATAATGTCATTATGCAGTGGCTACGCAGTGATTTACAATACGCCTGTCGTTTCAACATTTTCCGGGTATTTTCTCTACTCAGGTCCAAGGGATACATGTCAGAGACAATTCAACCGCTTCACCTTGGAGAGGACTTAAACAATCAAATTGCTCGACTTGTTGGGCCTAAGCTTTAGTTTGTAAAGTTCGGTTTCAGTCTTTTCAACCAAAGGAAGTTTTGAATCAGTCTGTGAGGGAGTGCAGGGCACAATGTCTATTTTCGAGGATAGTCCATGAAATTTCTTGATATGACTTGAATGAATCCAGCCCTTGCGGCCCTCGATCTTCACGGCTGTCCTTGTGGTCAGCAGGACCAACTTGGGTGCTTTCCACCTGGGCTCCAGCTGAGTCTTTCGGTCGAAATTCCTCACACAGACGAGATCCCCTGGAACTACGTCATGGGGTTTCACCTCAGTGTTGTCAGGAAAGGCTGCAGCTACCTGTGAACGACAAGATTGTAGTGCAGACATCAAGGAAGCCAAGTAATCTGTCAGCATATTGCAGTCAATATCAGTTATTTTTCGTGGTATAGGCGTCCCCCACATATTTGGTGGTCTACCGAAGATCACCTCATACGGGGATAGCCCTGTTCGTGAGTGTGCTACCATTCTCATGTAAAAGAGTGCAACGGGTAACGCTACTACCCAGTCGACACCTTTTTCTCTGCATATTTTGGACATTCTGATTTTCAGTATCTGGTTATGTCTTTCTACGAGACCTGCTGCCTCGGGGTGTCGGACACAGTGGAATTTCCACTGATAACCTAACAGAAGTGAAACTTGTTTCATTAATTCGGATGAGAACGGCTGGCCGTTATCTGAGTGAACAACACGTGGTAAACCGTATCGTGGGAAGAATTCTCGAACCAACTGTTTGGCAGTAGTCGGGGCAGTGTAATCTGAAACCGGGTACGCCTCTGTCCAACGGGACAGAGCGCAGACAACTACGAGAACATATTTGAATCCTCGACATCGTTCCATCTGGATATAGTCCATCTGGAGTACTTCAAAAGGATTATTAGGAGGATGAAATCCACCCTGTTCTACGGGAACGCTTTTTCCTGGGTTAAACTGGCAACAGATCATACAGGTACGGACCTTTTGTTTGGCTGCTGCTCGTAAATGTTTGTTGAACCAAATGTGTTGAATGCTGTCTAGCATAGCTTTTTCTCCTAGATGTGCTGGACTATGTATAGTGTTAATTATAACTTGGACCATTGAATCAGGAAGGAACCATACAGACTTTTCCTTCATCATCCATCCTTGGTCCGTTTGGATCCCTCCTAATTCAGTCCATTTCTTTATTTCGTCTGGTGTAGCATGTGTCTGTATGTCAATCACGTCAAGAGTAGGATCTTTAACTGTCATACAATGTGTCGGTATCGGGACTATTGTCTTTGTCATGTCGGGGGTTTGAGTTTGAGCCGTCTGTTTAGCTGTTCTGTCGGCTAGATCATTGCCTTGGGAAATGATATCAGTAATCTTCGTATGAGCCTTACATTTCATAATTGATATTGCAGTGGGTAGATGTATTGCATCTAATAAGGCATGAATGAGGGGTCCGTGCTGAATGTGGGCACCGTGGGAAGTTAAATAACCTCTCTCTCGCCACAGCACGCCGAAGTCATGTACAACTCCGAATGCATAACGTGAATCAGTGTATATGTTGACTTTTTTACTTGTGGCTTGAATACAGGCTTGTGTCAGAGCGATGAGCTCTGCGGCTTGAGCTGACAAAGTATTTATACGATTAGTTTCAATGACTTCAGTATCTGTTGTGACTGCGTAAGCGGCCACTAATTCTCCTGCACTTGTTCTCATACATGAACCATCTACATACAACGTCAGGTCTGGATCTGACAATGGGACATCTGTCAAGTCTTGTCTGGGTTTTGTCGTTATAGTAATAACTTCAATACAGTCATGGGCTAGTGGGTCTGTTCCGGTTACTGGCAAAAGTGTGGCAGGATTCAATGTGTTACAGCGTCTGATTTCTATGTGTGGCTGAAACAATGTAAGTTCGTATCCTGTAAGTCGCGCTATAGTCAAGTGTTGTGTTTGTGTTCTATTTACAAGAACCTCCACTGCGTGTGGTACTTGAACTGTCAATGGATGTCCTAACACTATGGCATCGCTTTGTCTGATTGCTAAAGCTGTCGCTGCCACTGATTTCAGGCATGCAGGCAAAGCCTGAGCTACGGGATCTAATGTACTAGAAAAATAAGCACATGGTTTGTGTGCTCCTGCTTGATCCTGTGTGAGTGCTGACAAGGCAGTACCTTCGCGTTCTGTAACAAAGAGTGTAAACTGTTTTCTGTAACATGGTGTTGCTAAAACAGGTGCTTGACATAAAGCTTTCTTTAGGCTTTCAAAAGCTTGTGTATGATCTTGAGTCCAAGGGAGAACAGTCGATGTGGCTGCCTCCTGTGTGGTTAACTGAATGAGTGGTTTTGCTAGAAATGCATACTGAGGGATCCACTGCCTACAATATGAAGTGAGGCCTATGAAAGCTCGTACCTCCTTTTGTGTCTTGGGTATCGGCATGTTAGCTATTAACTGAATGCGGTCGGGTGTAAGCTGCCTTCCCTCCTTGGACAGCGAGTGTCCAAGATAAACAACTCGCTGGACACAGAATTGCAGCTTAGAAGGGGACACCTTGTGCCCCTTTTCGGCTAGAAATTGTAAAACTGTCAGTGATGCTTTTTCACATTCCGGTTCGCTTCTCGCGGTGATCAGCAGATCATCGACATATTGAAGCAAGGCGGTGTTAACTGGCATGTGGATACTGTCAAGTTCTCGTTTCAGTGCTTGGCTATAGATGCTGGGGCTTTCTGTAAATCCTTGAGGTGCGCGTGAGAATTTAAAGCTACGTCCATTTAAACTAAATCCGAACAAATATTGGCTCTCCGGATCTATTGGGACGCTGAAAAAGGCATTCTTGAGATCAATTACAGTAAAGAATGTTGCTTCGGAATCAATGGCTGTCAGTAATGACGAGATATCTGGGACCACAGGAAATTGTGGCACAATGCACTTGTTTAATTCGCGCAGATCAATAACCAATCGATATACTGGCGGGGCCTTTGGATCTGTTCGTTTAAGAATCGGAATTATCGGTGAATTACATATATTGGAGTCTGTTTCCACAACTACTCCTTGGGCAATGAGCTCGTCAATGATTTGTAGTAAAGCCACTACAGCATCTGGTGGTAACTTGTATTGTCGCATTCGTGGAAGCACCACTCCTGCCTTTAATGTGACTCTATATGGTGTAATATTCATGTATCCAACATCAGTAGGGCCTTGTGCCCATAGACGTGTAGGTAAAGTCTGCAGTCGGGGATCCATGTCTCTAGACACATAGTGACCTTTAAAATCACGCAAAAACAACCTTACACCTTCCGGAGAACAACATATTATGGCTCCTAGAGCTTTCAAGGTTTTAATTCCTAACAGATTTTCTGGACATGATTTAGTAAGCAATAAATCTGTAGTTCGGGTCAGAGGTCCTATCGTAAGTGGCAGAGGTTGTGACACTTCATTAACAATAGGTTTTCCTGAAAAACCAAGGGAAATATTCTGAGAGCCTGAGAGGGGTGCCCCTGGAACTTCACTACGTTTTATGGTCGTTCGACTTGCCCCTGTATCGAGTAAAAACTTCCTATCTTGGCCTAATAATTCACTATGTACATAAGGTCCTTCTTGATCTACAGGAATCTCGATAAGGGGTAAATCAACTTCCCTCTCTAGGCTTGTTCATGCGTAACGCTGATACTCAGGATATTCATACTGTGCGGTCTGATACATTTGTCGTGTTGTTGTCTGTGTGGCAGCAACAGGCAACGGTGGTGCAGCTGGCACAAACTGTATTGGCTGTTGTGCGGCTGGCATGGCCTGGGCATGCTGCATAGCTCCTTGCTCATTCTGATCTTGTCTGAGTGGCCGTGATCTTTCTTGTGTTTTACCTATGGCGATATTATGTTTTAAAACTGGACAATCGTGTACGTAATGACCTGGCTTTTTACAATAATTGCATGTCCCTTTTACAGGTCCTGCTGAATCGGAATGTGTCATACCCTTTTTATGTCCTTCAGCTGGAACAGTCTGGGAAACTAGCATTTTCATTTTCGTGTCTTTCATGCGTCTGTGTTCATGTTCTTGTTCTTCTCTGATTCTATTGTGATGGTACTGTAACATTTGTAACATTTGTGATGGAGTGTTACCTTGCCAGGTACTCTCGAATTTTAATACTCTATTCCTTACTGGGGGCAGGGCATTTTCTACTAATTTTGTTACAAACAGATGCGGGTATGATTCGCTACTGGCTTTTATGCCACTATTTATACCAAAACATTTTTCAAATCGGGCATAGTAATCACTAGTGTCTTCATCTTGCTTCTGCTTACAGGCTGAAATCGTTCCCCAATCTTCCTTTTTCGTAGTTAATAACCGTGGCAGTACCTGTACTAGTAAACCTGGTAATGCTTTAGTTTTATCCCCAAGTCCTGCTCCTGCAGTTCGGGCCTTTTCTTCCGCTTCTAACACTGACCATTCTATCTTTTGGTCTCCTACCTCCCACTCTTTTTCCTTTAGTTTCTCATAAATGCCAGCAGGCATCAACACCTTTAATATTGTCATAATGTCGGGATAGGTATACTCTCCCATGAGTAACATGTCTTTAATTTCTCGGTGAAAACCCGCTGGATCTTTGTCATGACTGGGTACCACTTTCTTCATTTGTAACAATTCTATTTTTGATATGGGCGTATATACAAATACGCGCCTAAACTCGTTGTCCTCGCCTCTTATTGGGTGCACTTCTCGTAAGGGATTCTGTCTATCCATGTGATACGTGGTTCTTTCCTTGACGGGCAATGAAACATGCTCTGAACATACAAAAACAATATCCTGCTTTCTTGATTCTAGAATTTCTTTAATTAATTTAGTACCTGGACCTCTCCATTTATTCATAAGCAATTCAGTCAATATGTCAGGTAAGGGACCAGGGTCCGAATGCTGACTCCGATATAGTATAATGAGTTGTTGAATCATATAAATCCCAGCTAACCTCTGTTCATCTGGGGTGAGATTCAAAAATGTGCGTACTACTGTATCATCACTATATTTTCCGGGACTGTCCACCCAATGGACAGCTGCCCTGGCTAAATCTTGTTCGTCCATAGAATCGAGGAAATGATAACCCCTTCGTTCTCGGAGTAGTTTGTCGGCGGTTTGGAACGAATGCTCGTTAGACCTTATATTAATTATAGGTATTTGAAAATTCCTGTTATTATCTGGACATATCGGATGTATTGAGTCAGTATGACATCTAGTCTGATTCCTATTACAAGATCTTCCTCTACCTACATAGGCTATGGTGTCCGACTGTCCTGCGGGCAGTCCTGACCCTTCTTCCTCGCTTTGTTCGAACTCGTCTGCCTCTAATCTCTCTTTGTGTAGGCGTTCTATTTCTTTACGGATCTTTCGGCACATGGCTATTATACAATTTTGCTTGTCATGTCTCCCTTCTGATATATTCTGACTCCATCTGGTAAGAATTTGCATTGCTTCCGGGTCTACCCCCGGTCGGTCTACATTTCTGATCACACAGTTTATGAGGAAACGTAACAGTTCCCCCTGTATCTCTACTTTCTGGTACTCCATAGCTCTGTTAATACATTCTGGATCTCGCCCTGTTTGGACAAAATGATATATTTCGTCTAGATGCGCAGTCATTCCTGGTAACTTCGCTAAATATACTGCGGCTCGTCTGATACGCAATGAGGCCAGGGTCATTTCGACCTCTATACCGGGCACCGGATCATATCTACAATCTACGAGAAGCTCTTTAAGTGCACGAGCACTTACGAATTTGGGTGTACGTGAATGCGCTGACTCTTGAAAAGTAAGTTTATTTATTCTAGGTGGCGTAGAAAAAATATTGGTAGCACCTCCCGTGGCCCCATCTGGGGCGTCGGGTGTGAAAGGATTCGTTGAACGTGACACAGCAACTATAGGTGTGGACACAGCTATAGAAGTAGCTGTAGGAACAGATACAGAAACAGATGTGCTTGCCGGAACTTGTGACTCGATTTGTTGTTGTAGGGATACGGGTACTGGATCTTGGCGTAGGATCTCCCTGATATGCGGTCTATGTGGGGCGGAATTAGCATACTCGGGAGCTGCGTCATCTAAATATGAGGAAAGAAAAACATCTTCTGCGGTTCTAGGATGCCCCTTAGGATGTACCTTGATTGGGAATAATGGGGGTGGCAAGTCTTTCGGTATCTCTGGAGTAGCCTTAGGTAATCCTTCGGCCAGAAGGGGATACATACCATTCATAAGGGCATTTCTTTGTCTGTCTACTTGTTCTGATTTCACTCGGATACCTTCCTCAATTAATAGATTTCCTTGAACTTTATTTGAACTTTCTTTATTCCTTTCTTCCTGTCTACGTGCTTTTTCTGTGCGTCTATGAGATTCTTTACGCCATAACTCAACGGCGTCTTTCTGTGACTGTCTGACCTTCCTTTTCCATAACTCTTCCTCAACTTTCATAATGCACTCTGCATCCCAGGTTCCCGCTGTGGGCCACCTCTGACTTTCTGGTAATCCCTTGGTGTAGTCTACCCATAAATCAAGAAATAATATAGCGTCTAAGCCATGTTTGTGATACATAAAGTGCCCTGGAGTGTCCCTAGGAGGAATAGGAACGGCTTCTTCGAGAACCCCTTTTCTAGTAGTGATCTGTCTTAATTTCGAGAAGAGCGGCATATTGAGAACTGACCTTATACTTGATTTTGAACAGACTTAATACAATAAACACGATAATGAACAGTCATTCATACCACACTATACAGGACGTTTTTTAAACACATTAAACATTTAACATTTAGCCTTTAACTGAAACAACAATGATGATCCTCTGCATAACTAATCACCAAGCTTAATTCTTGACAATAACTGGATACTTCGGAATACTTGATATACTGCTAAACAGTACAGATACACTGCTAAAACAGTGCAGACCGGATTTGTGTACCCAAACCCGTCTTGACCGGCACAACCTATGTGCACGTCAGAAATGCCTCCCCGGTAATGGTACTCACCGGGTAGCTTCGGAAACGGAAGGCCTCGGTAACTTGAACTTGAACCGGACTGGACTCGACTCGTCTCGTCGGGAACTGGGCTTGACTTCGAACTGGTGGGTCTCTGTATACCTCGGATCTTGCTCTCTCAGCTAGGCTCTGGTCGGGATACTTCGCACTTCTCACCGCCTCGTCTGGGTGTTGATCGCAGTCTCAGTCGCCCCCGCTTGACCGGAGGGAGATACAGGAAATCCTGCTGGTACGCGTTATTGTCCATCCAGCTGTGGCAGGAGACCGGGCCTGCAACTCACCGCCGGCGCGTGAGATGAGAAAGTGTCCCTGTTCGGGCGCCATCATGTGGTAAATAAAATTCCTTTACCGGGACTGAATTTGATACAGAAACATTATAAAATAGCTCAGTAAAATGAGAGGCAGAATCCGTGATTTTAGAGTTTCGGAATGGGCTTTATTCCAATAATCGATTATAATCGGATGCTTCAAGTTCCATCACCCCGGAGGTTCAGGAAGTGAAGTACATACTTTATTGATAAGAAATGACTTTTATAGTACATACATGACAATGAAGCGAATGCAGTAGGCGTAACAATTGATAAGGAAAAATGACGATTTGTCTGCGTAACCAGAAATGGGTGTAATAAAGAGTAAAAAGGAACATAATTGGTTATGATGTCATATATAGGTGGATCTATAAGATAATACTTGGCCTAGATGCGCGCGCAGCAGTATGACGTGTAATTGACGTGTAACTAGGGGGTGAAGGGGACTTGACATTTAGCTCTACATGTGGAGACGAAAAGTCTGGGGGGTCAAGTCAACCTAATCCCAAATCATATCTAACATCCTATGTTTAAAGAACTATGTTATCCATAAAAGAAGGACTCTCGGACAGAATCTATTCTATACTGACTGTGCGTGCATGTACAAGCGTCTAAGTGTCTACACTGAATGCGAGGGGGTAGGAATATTCCATGGTGACAGGGCTATGAATTACTTGCATAAGGGCAGAGAAGCCGGGCCCTTTGCTCGGTAACTGGAAGAATGTTTACTTAAACTACTAGGCAGGAATGCATCGGCTGAGGGGGAAGCAGATAATTCGAAGGTGAAATACAGTTCTTGGCAGAGAATAGGCTGATGTCAGGCTTCGTGAGCCGCGCAGAGAATGAGACAAAGTTCATGGTCACAGATGCAGGCTCAGACTGGAGCTTTCAGAGGCAGAAAGCAAGAAGAGTTTTGATGACAGAATCAGGGCCTACTTGCCTGGACTGTAAAATGGCATAAGTGAACCATATAAAGCCGGTGGCCTTTCATATTTAGGAATGGAATATCCGGCCTATTCATGGCGGATCTGACAGAGGACATGTTGACGGTGGATGCACATGTATTTGCGTCTTCATAACTGGAACTGGAGGGAACATACATGTACTTGTGACACGCACATAGAACCGTTGGGGTCCAAGATAGGGGACATAACTGACCAGAAAAATCCATATTTCCACAAACTCATGGAACGCTATATTATTCTTAATAAGCGACCTAGCGTTAATCAAGAAACCCTTTCTAGATTGAGTAGCGATCTGCACAACTGGAGAGGTTGGAGGACCCGTCCTAACTATAATAGAAGGAGGCAACACCACCCCACACGTGCGACAAGTAGATGAGCGTCTCATGCCCTCAGGTGAGAAACAGAGGTGGCACGGTAGGGGCAATGGTCTAATAGCTAGCAGCTCACCTAAAGAGTATTTCCTCACTGCACGTAGAGGATTGTAGGGGATCCACGAGGCCGGGCCGCCCAGCAGCCCGTCCTCAGTGCGGACGGGCGCAGACGGGCTGAACTCAGGCGTAACTCCGGCGGAAGTCCGGCGAACCCGCTGCGCGAGTCCGCTGCGCGAAGGCATGACTCCCCTTTAAGGCGTCTATCGTCCTTCGAACAGCTAGAGCGTCCGAGCTACACGCTGACGCCGGCAGGCGTCACGGAGCAGTCCCAAGATGGCGGCCTAACGTCCTGAATGAGACCGGGAGATGGACCCGCCCAACAGCGGTGAGTAATACAATTTATGGTGCAAGCAGGGGACCTAATATTTAAAACCAGGGAATAATGCAAACACATTTTAATTAAATACAAAACGAGGAAGGTTTAAAAAAGCCAAAGGCCAGTGGTTCCAGATATAAAACGCTAAGAACGCGTTACGCGCTAAGCTCAGGTTACGCTAGAAATCAGTTAGCAATGGGGAGCGACGGTTTACCTCCCTTTTAAAGCGATTATCATCCTTCGGACAGCTAGAGCGTCCGAGCTACACGCTGACGCCGGCAGGCATCACGGAGCAGTCCCAAGATGGCGGCCTAACGTCCTGAATGAGACCGGGAGATGGACCCGCCCAACAGCGGTGAGTAATACAATTTATGGTGCAAGCAGGGGACCTAATATTTAAAACCAGGGAATAATGCAAACAAATTTTAATTAAATACAAAACGAGGAAGGTTTAAAAAAGCCAAAGGCCAGTGGTTCCAGATATAAAACGCTAAGAACGCGTTACGCGCTAAGCTCAGGTTACGCTAGAAATCAGTTAGCAATGGGGAGCGATGGTTTACCTCCCTTTTAAAGCGTCTATCGTCCTTCGGACAGCTAGAGCGTCCGAGCTACACGCTGACGCCGGCAGGCGTCACGGAGCAGTCCCAAGATGGCGGCCTAACGTCCTGAATGAGACCGGGAGATGGACCCGCCCAACAGCGGTGAGTAATACAATTTATGGTGCAAGCAGGGGACCTAATATTTAAAACCAGGGAATAATGCAAACAAATTTTAATTAAATACAAAACGAGGAAGGTTTAAAAAAGCCAAAGGCCAGTGGTTCCAGATATAAAACGCTAAGAACGCGTTACGCGCTAAGCTCAGGTTACGCTAGAAATCAGTTAGCAATGGGGAGCGATGGTTTACCTCCCTTTTAAAGCGTCTATCGTCCTTCGGACAGCTAGAGCGTCCGAGCTACATGCTGACGCCGGCAGGCGTCACGGAGCAGTCCCAAGATGGCGGCCTAACGTCCTGAATGAGACCGGGAGATGGACCCGCCCAACAGCGGTGAGTAATACAATTTATGGTGCAAGCAGGGGACCTAATATTTAAAACCAGGGAATAATGCAAACAAATTTTAATTAAATACAAAACGAGGAAGGTTTAAAAAAGCCAAAGGCCAGTGGTTCCAGATGTAAAACGCTAAGAACGCGTTACGCGCTAAGCTCAGGGTACGCTAGAAATCAGTTAGCAATCCTGAGCTCAGGTTACGCTAGAAATCAGTTAGCAATCCAGTGGCAAAGTGAGCAAGGAACTCACGTCTGAGTATACCCTGCCAACTTATGGCGAACAAAGAGGTACAAAAGGGGGTGGTGATGGACGGAGCATCAGAACCAATCAAACACTCACACCCAGTCAACAGATCTGGGTTTGATCCATCACCGTTCTTTAGACCACTCTGCCACCCCAGTTCAGACATGGCCATATGCAAATCAGTCTGACCCTGTGCCTCATGGGAACAGTCCAACCCGAACTGCCAAGTCATGCCTTCCCTGGACCGGAAACAAGCTTCCTAGGACCGGTTTCTGGCATTTCAGCCGTCTTCAGCCAGGCTTGCTTGAATCCAGTGGCAAAGTGAGCAAGGGACTCACGTCTGAGCATACCCTGCCAACTTATGGCGAACAAAGAGGTACAAAAGGGGGTGGTGATGGACGGAGCATCAGAACCAATCAAACACTCACACCCAGTCAACAGATCTGGGTTTGATCCATCACCGTTCTTTAGCCCACTCTGCCACCCCAGTTCAGACATGGTCATATGCAAATCAGTCTGACCCTGTGCCTCATGGGAACAGTCCAGCCCGAACTGCCAAGCCATGCCTTCCCTGGACCGGAAACAAGCTTCCTAGGACCGGTTTCTGGCATTTCAGCCGTCTTCAGCCAGGCTTGCTTGAATCCAGTGGCAAAGTGAGCAAGGGACTCACGTCTGAGCATACCCTGCCAACTTATGGCGAACAAAGAGGTACAAAAGGGGGTGGTGATGGACGGCGCATCAGAACCAATCAAACACTCACACCCAGTCAACAGATCTGGGTTTGATCCATCCCGTTCTTTAGCCCACTCTGCCACCCCAGTTCAGACATGGCCATATGCAAATCAGTCTGACCCTGTGCCTCATGGGAACAGTCCAGCCCGAACTGCCAAGCCATGCCTTCCCTGGACTGGAAACAAGCTTCCTAGGACCGGTTTCTGGCATTTCAGCCGTCTTCAGCCAGGGTTCTATGCCCTGGGAGGGATGCCCCATGTAATTGGGTCCATTGATGGGACACATGTGGCTTTGGTACCACCACAGGCACAGGAGGTAGCCTTTCGTAACCGTAAACATTACCACTCCATTAATGCCCTTGTGGTGTGTCTTGCTAACATGGTGATTTCCCGTTGTCTGTGCACGTTTTCCAGTGTCAGCACACGATGCCTACATCATGAGGCGTAGCAGGGTGCCAGAAATGATGCTGCAGCTGCACAATGAACGAGCATGTCTTGTTGGTGAGTAGACTCTGTTTGTCCAGTATTTAGCGGTATCTCCTGACCCACTTCTTTACATGATGTTTCCATGTAGGGGACTCTGGCTATCCCAACATGCCATGGCTGGTGACGCCTCTTCGCAACCCGAGAACAGCTGCAGATCACCGTTACAACAACGCCCATGGGCAGACCAGGCGAGTGATTGAGAGGACGTTTGGCCTCCTGAAGAGCCGATTCCGGTGCCTCCACAAGACCGGCGGGTCCCTCCCATATGCACCGGTGAAGGTCTGCAAAATCTTCCTCGTGTGCTGCATGCTGCACAACATGGCAATGGAGAAAGCTGTGCCACTCATCCTGGACCCCGATGAGCAGGAACATCCACCCGTAGAGGATGACGGCCTTGGTCACGAGGCAAGTGAGGAGGAGGAGGAGGAGGAGGACATCCGGAGTCAGCTCATACGCAACTTCTTCTCATAATGGTGAGTCCCTGGGGCTGAGTGTGCACGCTTGGAGCCTTGTGTGGCATGTGTTGCAATGTGTGTGTCCAGCTGACTCTATGCTAAGTGACTTTGAGGTGTGTGCTGATGTGCCACTCGAGTGCTGATGTCATTTCACACATTTTAGCTGACACACTCAATTGACAACTAGCATGGTGTCAACCTTATTCATGTAGAGTACATGACCATGCATGCGGATGACTATGTTTTTCCTGACTTCTTGTGTGTCTCTCATCCCCAGGTAGTTGCGCATGCTGTCTGCTCGTGGCATCGTTGTGCTCCTGCTATTCCTCATGAGTAATGCAACGTGTGCTGAATCAGCGTTACATGCACGGACATGGTGAAAAGTCTCCTTTGGGTAAGGATTTCAGCAAGGCTTTTTGGGTGTGGTAGTTGTTTGTAATGTGTGGGCACTGCTCCTGTGCAGGTTTTGTTACTATGCATACATGTCGACTCACCATGGGGCACATGACATGTGGCATGACTCACATGAATTAATAGTCACACTTCGTGACAGTCATCTGTTATGGGATTGTGGTTTGTGATGAAGGCATCAATGTGTGTACAACTTCCCTCGGAAACATACGGGTGGACATATTGCGGGACATCCCCATATGATGCTCAATGGGGAATTGCAGCCTCGCTGTGTGCAGCAGGGGATGTTTGGCTCAACCCCTTCACTTGTGTGCCAGTACAATGGATTCACAGCATCTGTGGTGCAAAGGGGGTGTCTGGTGTAGGTCCCACATGTTAATCCAATAGACCTGTGAGTCTGTTAATGTTGATGCTTTTGCATAGGTGTGAGCCTGAGCAATAAAGGTGTTCCTCAGCCTCCAAGGTGCCTCATCTCTGTCAATGCAGGTCTCTTGCCACTGTGCATGCGGCATCTCTGGCATGGTTGTCAAGGATTGTGCATATGAGTCTATGTGTAGATTAGCAACCTGCATGCTGTTCTTCATGTATTTGATTCTCTATTGTGCATGATGTCCATGGCTGTGTATGTGTTTTGGCATGTTAGTACCCCCCACGGGCCGTTGACACCTTCTGGGGTGTGTTTCCTGTGCGCAGCTCGGCCTTCAGTTTCATGATCCGGTGTCAGTCATCTTTGGTGATTGTGCATCCTTTGTCTCTGGGTGTGCCATTGCAAACAGGTAACTCCTTCCTTGACATACACCTGTTGCAGTAGTCCTTTCTGACATCCTCGTCTTTGTGTGGATATTGTGGCATGGTTCCCAGGACATGCCGCCTGCTGTTGCAGCCACTGCAGCAAGGGCACACGTAGTTTCCAGATTTGGCAACACACACACATCAAAGGTGCTCCTCCCTTCCTCCCTCAACACATTCATTTGGCTGTCTTCAGCTTGTCTGTGCCACAGTTGCGGCCACGCGGTACTAAAGGCTGGACCGTCTGCACATGCAACATGCACATTGCACGACCCTCAGGTCCTTGCATGACCCACATCACACTGCAGTCTGATGTTGTAGCCACCCTCCAAGCAAGGTCCATCCACACATCTCCCGCCTGCTCTCAGGCATGCACTGAGCGTACACACCACACCTTTGCATGATGAGTGTGCAACTCCGACTGCCTACACAGCGCTGCCACGCCTTCCAGGCCCTGTCACACCCACCAGGTCATGTCCCTCCTACTCCCCACTGGCTCTGTACCCCTGCAAGGCCATGGGAGTGGGACTCAAGGCTTCTGCATGTAGTATGCTGTCGTCGTGAGGCACATGGCACAGATATCATCTCTCAGCGTGTCAATCTACAATGTGTCCAGGACCCCCCTATCCACCATCACATGCGCACACAACCTCATCATCAACTCGTATGCCATTGACAGCCAGGCGCTCCTCACCCTCACCAAGGACGCAGACATTTCCAGTTCCAATATTCAAGATTGCATGGGATCCATAGATGAATGGCAGAACAGCAGCCACCTGAGGCTGGACTTGTACAGGACTAAGGTCAACATCTGAGGATTTTCCCCTTACAGCTGGGTCAACTACTTTTGTCCCACCCACAGAAGCCCCGCACAGGCACCCAGTGTCCACGCACACAAGATGTTGTGCATCATGGATTGCTTGCTCACATTTGCCATGGTAATCACCAGCATCTGTACCTCACACTGCAACACCCTCAGCATTATGCACATGATCCCCCGATAGATCCACTCCAAGGTAAGACGGACCATCCCCCAGGTCCACGACAACATCCGTGTCAAATACTGCCCTACCCTCTACGGAGCAGCCACATCCAAAATCCAGGGACACTTGTCGACATCCAGGCTGCATCTGCACACCTCAGCGTCAACATCCCGCGCCCCAGCCACATCACCTTCCAGCAGAGATAGCTGCAATGGATCACTGTGTGCTGCAGGATGACCTTCAGACTCCTCACCCACACTCAGGAGGCTGGCCACAACCCTGACCCAAAACCAACCATGTACCACTATCATCCGAGACCCCGTAGTGCCATCTCCGTGCATCCAACCTTGACCTGGCCACCATTCTTCAGATCCACTGTACTCCTGCATGCAGGACATAGTTCTCCCACCTGGGAACACATACCTGGGACTCCCTCCCCGGGAACCTCCAAATGAGGCATGACCTCTACGCCTTAATGGTACTCTTCCAAATAGGTCTGTCGGCGCAGTATTGCATGCACCCCCTCAGCAGCTTGAGGCCATCACAGGTGAGTATTGTGCTCCATGTCTGCATTGAATGATAACTTGTGACCCATGTGTGTCCTGTACCAGACTCAGATCCCAGGGTATGGATGGGTGGAGTTGGTTCAACACTCAGGCATAGTTAGACATTTACACACACATATGTTGTGGACTAATGCCAAATGACAGCAGCATCTCATGAGAAGAAAAAAAGAATTTATTTTTGGTGGGGTGAGTCTTTTGGTAGATGTGCTATGGTGCTCTACCGGGTGCATAGAATCCAAAGTTCACAGGGGGAGATGGCATCCTTGTCAATTGGAGTCATCAGAGTCCAGACCACAGTGTTGGTCATCATTGGTCAGACTGTGACCAGCAAGTCCATGTGGCAGAGAATGTCATTGGGTGAGGTGCTGCTGTTGTGCCAGAGGTCCAGGTGCCAGGCCAGGTGACCTGGGAGATGTGGATGGTCCGCTGACTCTCACGGTCTTTTCCGTGGACGACCCACCTTCCTCGCGGGACCCTCAGATGCAGGCCTTGACGATGCTTGTGATGCTCCGTCGGACGGATCCTCCTCCTCCTCCCTCCCTGTGGCTGGTGGTGGTCTTCGCTTGGTGGCACAGGGAGGGTTGCCCATGTTGTCGGCGATCCAACGGAGTGCACGGCTCATGTCCGTTTGCACCGCCAGGAGCTCAGCCAGTCTTGCCTCCATCCGTCCTTGGTGTTGTTGTTGACTGGCATGTTGCTCGGCCTGCAGGTTCTTCATATCATCGAGGGTCCCCTTGATGTCTGTGAGGCTCGACACAACCTGGCTGATGCCCCTGGTGTCACGCCGGTATGTGTCCAGGATGTGGCGCATGTGTGCCATACCGGTTCCCTCAGCTGGCTGGTCAGGTTCTCGCCTCCGCCTGCCTCCACTCCCACCACCCCTGCCCACACGAGCCTGGCCTGCCGTTGTGGGCTCATCAGGTCTACGGGACCCCTGAGGGATGGCATTAGCGTGGTCGTCTGCCTCCTCCTGGGTGCCCGGAGAACCTTGTCCCTCCTGGTCAGACTGGCTGTGTTGTTCAGTGCGAGCAGGGCTCCTGGATGTCTCCTGGGATGTGGCAGGAATGGGGGTGGTGGTTGGCACAGATGTACCTGACGCAGGTGCTGCAGGGGCTTGGGCACCAGAGGGGCCAGGTTAGTCGGGGTCATCCACGGAGTGGTGGAAGTCGTCGCTGCTGGTGGGATCATCTTTACGCTGAGCCTGGGACTGTGATTGTTCCCCCCCATTGTTGGGGGAGGTCGATGACGTTGCTCTGTGTGTGAGAGAGAGACAATGTTAATGCTGTTTCATGCCACATCCATGTTTCATACATATTCAAGTAGTCACAGTTCCTCCAGGTGGTTGGATGTGCCTAGCATTCCTCTCAATGTACACTTGGGGATGGGTATGTTGCGGGGGCCAGATTGGTATGTGCTCCTGAGTGTTTGCCAGTAGATTTTTGGCTGGTGTGCTTATTTGGCTATGGATTGGTCTTGTTGTGTCACATGTCCATTGTGAGAGTGGGTAAATCCGTTGCCTGCCCCGGGGGTGTGTGCTTGTGTGAGGGGGGGTGTGTGACCGGGCCTGCTGTTGGGTGTAGTGTGATTTGTCATTGGGTCTCCCAGGTGATGTGTCTGTTCCCTCATGGTGCATGCTGGCATGAGAGTGTGTGTGAGTTCCTGTGCTGGGTATGTGAGCTAGAGGAGTTGTTGTTTGAGTGTACAGTGGTCACAGGAGGGCCCTGTGCTGCCTACAGCAGGGCCAAGTGTCAGCTACCTTGTCAGTACTTTGCCAGTCCCTGTGCATTGGGCATGGTGCATGGGTATGTACCTAGGCCATATGGGCTGTGGGCATTGGTGTCTGGTTCTGAGTTGCACAATGTGTTGTGTGAGCCCCAGCATCCCGGACATCCAGTCGTGGGTTTGTGGTTGGTGTGGCCTGGGACATGGCATTGCCTTTATTTGTGAATGGGGCATGGAGACGTTAGTGGCATGAGCGTGGTTTTTGGGTGTGGTTGTGTGCGGTGAGCGCTTGGGGGAAGTTGCGTGCATTTGGTGTATTTGTGGTGTGGATGCCATTCCCCCCATGTTACGTGAGTTGTTTGTGTATTCACCAGGCTCTGCGACTCCTTCGACTCCGTGTCCTCCCACCGGCGGAAGCGTGGCCATCACCTTCTCCTCCCAGGGATGGTAATGTACGGGTCTGCGGGGCTGCCCTCCTCCAGTGATGTTACTCTGGGCGTTTTCCTAGTTCATTTTCCTCTTGACTGCCCTGCGCAGATCGTACTACCTGGCTTGGCATTCATGCCTGGTCCTTCGGATGGGCGCAACAGCATTCACCTTATCGACGATCCTCTGCCACAGGCTGGTTTTTTGGGCTATGCTGGTCTGTCTGACCAATGTTCCAAACAGCTGTGGCTCGACTCTGATGACTTCGTTGACAAGGAGCTCCAGCTCCGCCGTTGTGAACTTTGGATTCTTGTCTGTGGGCATGGTGTGGGGTGTGGGTGTGGATGGTTGTGGGTGTGTGGGTGTGAATGTGACGGTGTGTGTGTGAAGGTGAAGAGGAGGTGTTTGTGAAGGAGGTTGTGTGAAGGTGTGTAAGTTAAGGTGTAGTTAAGGTGTAAGTAAGGTGCAGTTGTTTGTCTGTGGGGTCTGTCATCAGTGGGTCTGTTGCAAAGGCTCATGGGTTGTGTGTGTGGGCTCTTTTTATTGGTCCATTTGTGGGTGTGGCTGTGTTTGAATTTGTGGTGGGTGTGTTATAAGAGGTGGTTGTGATTTAGGGCCTCTGTTTGCCTGTTTGGATGTGCCAGGTCAGTCATAGAGATGTATTTTGTCATGTTGACGTGTTTTGTGGTGTTGTGCGAGTCGAATTGACCCTCCTTGTGCTGTTTTACAGTGTCCTGGTTCTGTACGAGTCTTTTTTGCGTAGGTACGGTCCGTACATACGCGATGCTGGGTGAGGGTGCTGTGCTACGGTGTTGGGGTACGGTGCGTACAGGTGCGGGGCTGTGCTATGGTGTTGGGGTATGGTGCGTACAGGTACGGGGCTGGGCTACGGTGTTGGGGTACGGTGCGTATAGGTACGGGGCTGGGAGACGGGCCTGGGGTGCACCGCGTACAGGTGGGGGGCTGGGGTACGGTCCTGGGACACGGGGCGTACAGGTGCGGGGCTGGGAGACGGGTCTGGGGTGCGGAGCGTACAGGTGCGGGCTGTGCTACGGTGTTGGGGTACAGTGCGCACAGGTGCGGGCTGTGCTACGGTGTTGGGGTATGGTGCGTACAGGTACGGGTCTGGGAGACGGGCCTGGGGTGCAGCATGTACAGGTGGGGGGCTGGGGTACGGTCCTGGGGTACGGTGCGTACAGGTACGGGGATGTGCTACGGTGTTGGGGTACGGTGCGTACAGGTACGGGGCTGGGAGACGGGCCTGGGGTACGGCACGTACAGGTGGGGGGCTGGGGTACAATCCTGGGGTATGGGGCGTACAGGTGCGGGGTTGGGAGACGGGCCTGGGGTGCAGCCCGTACAGGTGCAGGTCTGGTAAACGGGCCTGGGGTGCGGCCCGTACAGGTGCAGGGCTGTGCTACGGTGTTAGGGTATGGTGCGGAGGGGGGTACAGTGCTGACATACGGGGTACGGTGCTGACATGTGCAGGGTGAGGGGTGCTGTACGACTCGTATCCGGGCACAAGTTTACTCGTGTACATGTAGGCTACAGCGTTCGCTCCGTATGGGGACCTTTTACATGCGGTTGTGTATTCGGACGGGCGGTACAGATCGTACTTGCGCGCTCGGACTTCTGTTTTACGATTTGCACGTAAAAATGTCCGGCTCCCTATGGGACACTTTTCTCGACGCTATTCGGACGTAAAAATGTACGGCTCCCTCTCGGCCCATTTTCCCGACGCAATTCGTATGTATTTTTCACGTACGAATTGTACTTCGCAGTTTGTACGGTACTTGTACTATTCGTACATGAAAATATACGGATACGATTCGTACGCAATTTTTTTTTTACGGATCGGAATCGGCACCTATGTCTTTTTTCTGCGCATTTTCTTCCTTCATTTTCTCCTGCAGTTCTTACGGGAAACAATCCCTCAGTCATACTCGCATTCCGCCACCTTCTCATTCGATCATCATGATTCTCATGTACCTATACCTTCCGCCACTTCTCTGTCTTTCTCGGTCATGCATCTCATCTTCCCATTCTGTCAATGCTGCAAATTGCGTCGGTCTAGGTCTTGGTTCTAAATTCATCATTTTCTCTCTTAAATTTCTCAAAACTGCCAAATTAAATGAACCATGTTCTGGAAAAGCCAAAACTCCGTCATTCTCAGTATACTTGACCCAATTGATACCAGGTGTGATATCCATATTTCGCAACCATAAAGGATGCGGGGGTTTTCGGTGGAGGAAGCAATTGTCCTTCCCTAGTTACAATCAGTTTGTCCTTTTTAAACCACTTTTTAATTCTACCGAACCAGGACTTCTTCTCCTTTTCGGGGGGTCGTAATACATCTTTTCTGCCTTTTCGTATATCTCTAGTTTCTCCTCTTGACCGTACCGCTTTTCTGTCCAATTGTAGCGCGACTCACACTAACGCACCAATCCGGAACGTCTACGTCACCCTGTGATTCTCCACTCCTAGCGCGACGTACACTAACGCACCAATCAGGAGCGTTCTACGTTTCCGACTGACTGGCCAATCCCAGCGCGGTCATTCTGACGTCATCAGCCGCTGCCGCAGCTCCTGTTCCTGTCTACCCCTTCTTTACAAAATTCACTCGGTAAATTTTGTTTCAAATTTACAACTCTGTTAGTAACAACACAAAAACACCACCATTGTCTGCTTAGCTAACCAAGGAATAGCAATAGACCTTTCTCACGAGAATTCCGTCTTTCCCGAGAGCAGCGGTTACCTTTGCCCTACTACAGAATCTTTACTTCCATTGATAAAGTAGCACATCCCTCTACCTTACCCTTCTAACAAGCATTAGCTAACCGTTTCTCCAGATTTAAGGCACTTGGTTGGAGACCCAATGCTCCTGAGAAATAAAACTAGAGTTTCACAATTAACCCGAATGCCTTCACATTCACGCACTTTCAAACGAGAAAATGTAGTACATTCACACAGAATCCTGTCTTTCCCGAGAACAGCGAACAGTCTGTCCTACTACAGAATTATGACATACGTTGATAAAGTAGCACTTCCCTCTACTTTATCCTTCTAACAAGCTTAGGGAGCACCTATTACCTTTCTAGTGATAAGCGTTATCGGAGTGCCATTTGGACTCCTGGTACCAAAGACCAAAACTTCACAGGTGACCTTCGCAACCATACACTTCTTTCATACAGGAGTTATTTCTAATGGCAACACACGGCGATGTCACCGGATCAAACCCAGACAATGCGTCGTGCAACTTCAATCGTTAAACGTTTTCCCTGTGTACCTACAGGGCAACAACAATTCCGTCTTTCCCGATAGCAGCGCTTATCTCTGCTCTACTACGGAACCATTACAAACTTCCGACTTCCTACATCCCAGAAGCCGTGCAAACAACATAGAATTCGACGCGACTCAACATAGAGTGTTAATACAGAGACCAATATCAATCAATAACCAATAATCAATAAGTAATTTACAAGCTATAATCACCAAACCAAAACAATAACAACCATCCTCTGCTACCAGAAAACCGGATGCAGCGTGGAATTTTAAATCCTCCCTTCGTCACAGATCAAATATCACATTAGCACATTCACTCAATACATTCATTGGTGGGGCCCATAACACCAACACTCACACTTCATTGATCCGTTCTCATGGGAGAGATAAATTGTCCAAACGCTGACATGAAAGGAATACCTTTTCAACTAAAGAACCTAATTTACCTGAACATACCTTTATTAAACTCAGAACCTCGAGATATTCCCTCCATTTAGCCGATAGATCAGTTAGTTGAATTTGGATATTTGGTGACTCAATTCTTTAATCTACATTTAATCTGATTCTAGTCTCTTCAAATAAATCACCCAACACATTTGTTTGTTAAAATAATAATTTTGTTTATCTAATTAATTGCAAATTTAATAAATCATAAACCAAACCACGGAACATCATATTGACCTAATCTGGCTATTAGTCGTCCTCTAAGTCAATCAAGTCGTGGAAAAGTCTTTAATTCATCAAAGTCAGGCAGCAATTCAGTCTGTCAAAGATTCAGGAAAACAGCTGCCCAGCAGTGTCACCGTCCTCTCCGTCAGCATAACGTGAGGAAAAAGGAAAGTTCGCTCAAAGAGAAGGATTCCTAATTCGCTTTGTCTACCAACTTTTATAATGAAACTAACGTCAAAATGTAACAAAAATCAGTTTTAGGCAGTCCTGATTGGCTGGTTTGGGGTCATTCGGTAAAGTTCTCACATAGTCAGTTAGGTTAAGTCATCACACTTGCTGGTTCCGGTTTTAAAGACAGTCCTTTGTTTCGTGAATTTGGCGATTCTCCCAGTGTGATCTTGATGGGTACATCTTGTCTGGGGTCAGGACGAGGCCACTTGTTGTTGGCGGTGGCGCAGATGCACTTCACCCAAAACCTCGTGAAACGGTAGTGGTCGCGTCGTGTGTCTCGGTCGGCCATCTTTTCTTAGGCCCAAATGGTTAACTTAAGCAAAACAAACACAAAACGTAATTAAAACATTGAAATGACTAATAAAATGTTAAACCCTCACTAATTCCCCTATGTGTAAGTAATTATCTAGCATGATAGCAACATTTAAAGCATTTATATTCACCCAGTGATGTAATCTGGTGCAATTTACAATTATGTCACAAAAGCAATATATATCATGCAATATTCTAATTTTCTACCATTAGTATGCGTACATATATTAGTATACAGTTAGTTTAGCCATGCAAATGCAAATCCCACGTGTAATTCTTTCATTAATATAATTGGTGAGTCATCACTTCAAACAGATTAATAATATTACAATTAATAGATTATTCGGATTAATATAAACATGCAGAAATGGGGGGGGTATACAAAATTTTGTACTACCCGCTCCATCATTTAAACCTACCTCTGTATGACAGATATGCAGTACATGGTGGAGCACAAGTCACTGACATACTTGGCTTAATATGGCTTCACTTTAACCTTTGTTTTTTCAGTGAGCATGTTTATAGATTCCTATGTATATTGATGTACTGTACAGTATAATAAGTTACATGTCATTGTGAAATATTATACTGTTAAACTTAACTGCGGTATGTATTGTATAATATCATAATGTTGTTATACTATAATAAGTCACCCCAACATTTGTACTTCACTGTCCTATAGTTGTTGAGCACTGTTCCTGATTCTTCTGGTGACCTGGAGAGGACGTGAGACGACAAATGCTCTTGCTGCACAAAACTCACAATAAAAACATACATACATTAGTTCATCACTTTACTTGGCACTAAAAGCTGTACATGCACAAATCATCAGACAGTGTCCTTAACCTGTCAGACAAACAGCACTCACCACAATCAGGACAGAACGCAGACGCCCTCAGGGCAAGAAGCAGGAATACAATGTCTCCCCACATTTGAATGTCTGAAAGAGAAGGTACTCTTTGTCAATATTAGCCAGAATGTCACAGTTTGCACCTGTTTCCTAGCCACACTCTATTGGTGATGTTATTGACTGCATAATTTTGGTTATCAATGAAATAAAGATGCACACTTCTCCTTTCCTGCTCTTGTACAATCCTAGGGCCCGATTCACAGAAATAACTTAAGACAAAATCCTCAACTTACTACCATTTTCGTATTCACAGAAGGCACTTACTCATTTTGGTATTCACAGAAGGCACTTACTCATTTCGGTATTCACAGAAGTTAGGAGTCCTAACTTTAGGACTCCTAAATGCCTTCTGTGAAAACCAAAAATCTTAAAGTTAGGATTTTTCTCAGTTTAGGAGTCCTAAAGTTAGGAGTCCTAACTTTACTACTACTAAACTGAGAAAAATCCTAATTTTAAGACTATCGGTATTCACAGAATGCATTTAGGATTCCTAAAGTTAGGACTCCTAACTTCTGTGAATACTGAAATAAGTAAGTGCCTTCTGTGAATACCGAAATTAGTAAGTGCCTTCTGTGAATACCAAAATGGTAGTAGGTTTAGGATTTTGTCTTAAGTTAGTTCTGTGAATCGGGCCCCTAGTGATTTGGACATATTGGATGATGGTGAGAGTGTCCAGTGCTATAGGTGATGCACAATGTGAGATGACTTTCACCATTGCTAGTCTAGAAGTGGAGTCAATGACTGCTCACATGACGCCATGGACCATGAGCATCACAGATTAGTGTCTAATCCTGTGGGATGCTGTCTGTGTGAGATGAGCCTCACCACTTCTAGTCTTGTGGGGTTCATGACTGCCCATGGACTATGGGCATCATGGATGGAGCCAGCGACTGCACAGGTCCATAGTGTCTTCATTTTTAACATCACAGACTTGATGGAGATGAGGCGGAGGCCTCCACACACACTACACAGTAAAAGGCACTAAAGTTTTTGAGGAGAGTAGAATATGGTTGTTCTATCTTTGTAATCAAATCCTAAAACCAAAAGTGTGTAATGGGAAGTCGACAGGCATTCTTGCTGCTGAGTTCTGAATGGTTTTCAATCATATGGTGGGTTCCTGGAGTTCTGGTGTTCCTAGAGTCCTGCTTGCCTATGCTGAGAGATTGTGTGATGGTTTTTCTGGTGCTGGTAGGGAGCCATTTGAAAATGTTCTTCAGTAGCTTCAGAGTGGGGAACGAGGAAACTGTGACTGCATTGACTTGGGCAGTCATATTGTGTTTATTGTCGATGATGATAGTAAGGTATAAGTGAAGGGTGTGGGTCCTAGCTCAGCCAGGTACAGTCCTACTGTGAGATGTTTGCCTTGAAGATTACTATTTCAGTCTTGCCAGTGTTCAGTTTGAGACATTTGGTGTTCATCCAGATGAAGCTTCTGTCATGCAGACAATAATCTTGTTTGGGTGATGGGAGTCGTGATTGATAGAGAGTATAAGTTGAATGTAGTCACCATAAGATAGGACGACAATTTTGTGGGCTTGGATGTGCTTGCCAGTAAGGTAATTTGTGCGTCGAAAACAATTAGGCTAAGTGACGGTCTTTGAAGTATGCCCTAGATAAGGGTCCAAGAGCAGGGTGCCTTGATGACTGACTAAGTCCATCAGGAAAGAGCAGCTCAAGCAGAGGACAGGTGTTGGAAAGTGGTTTAGTAGTATTGATATGTAGTGACTTACCACTAGCAATAAGGCCACAACCAAAATATGGAGCCATTCACTACAATGGGGAAAAATGGAATTGGCATTTTTTCCCTCAAAAGGGCTTATAAAGCATCTTTTATAATGCCCCTGCTTATAGTTACAAGGCTCCATACCCCTAGGGCACCTGGGGGGACCTTAGAGGTGACATATGTAAAAATAAAGTAGTTTGAGACTTTGTAAGTACCTTTAATCCAAAGTCGGATTTGCATATAATTTTAGGTTAAATGAAGCATGAACAGCACTACTGCCAATAGAATGACAGCGAGCAAACCCAGTGGTGCACACTTAAGTGTATTGAGTCTACTGGGCCTCTAAACCTACATGCCCTATTATATATGGACACAAAGGTTGACTTTCTCATAGCAGGTCCTTGGATTTCAATGTCATGTGGACTTTGGTTAGGGATGTGGTGTAAAACCTTGTTGAAGCAGCATAGAGGGCCATGAGGATGAGGGTCGCTGTGTTTCCTCTGTTCAGGATCATGCAGATGTCATCTGTGGCTGCAATAAGGGTTGTTTCTGTGGGATATTTGACATGAATCTGGAGTGTGTTATGTTGCGGAGTTGGTGGCCTCTGAGGTGGTTGTGTAGGAGAGAGATTGGTCTATAGTTCATGAGCATAGTTAGGCCTGTGGGGAGGTTCTTGAACGGGTTAGGTTTGTGGCATGTGTCCACATGTCTGGGAAGGCGGCTGATGAAATGGAGGGCTTCAGGATAAGTGTGTGTGCTGCGCTTTGGTGAAGGCATGGTGTGGGCCAGGGTTCAATAGGGACCCAGAGTGAATGGACTGTATGATGGCACTGGTTTCTTCTGTGGAGATGGTGGGCCATATGGTCAAAATCCTTTTTTTAGATGAGAAGGGATACACTTTATGAGGTCTGTAGGGTCCAAGCTCTTTCAGCTCAGAATTAGGAAATGAAAGCGAGGGCTGAAGATAGGGACCCATGTGTGGCACACCAAGCTCTGCTGTCTTTGTCATTCAGTTGCCAGCCAAGCTGCATCTGCCACTGATGACCTGAAGCACGGAGCCTGCACAATCACTGCTGTTGCAAAGGGCAATAACTTCCTTTCCTCCTTGGACACAGCGTGTCCCCCTACAAGGTGGTCAAGCCGGTGGGCTGCTTCTAATATGCCATGCTGGGCCCATTGATGATCTGAATTACAGCTCGTGCAGTCACCTACCTTCAAGCTTTCCTTTCTCCTGTGCCAGGCTGCCAGCATCACCAATCCAAGAAGAATGAGACTAGTATTGTCTTGCAAATTATTTAACTTTGGCCAGTTTTTTTTTAATAAGAAATATGTCTTGTGTGTGATTAATTTCCATGGGATGTTTGTATTTGTTTAACACAGTGTGCCTTTCAGGTCTTGGGAGAACCAAGTATGAAATGCTGTCTTTTAGTGTTCAATGTAAAATGCAAAGGCAATCCTGTGGCTAAATTGCTCAACGTGTATCCAGAAAACTTGGGAGTCAAATCATGGCTTCTAGCCTTGACCAAAATGAGTGATCTGAGTCACATTGCAAATTACCAGCACTGCCAGTGTCCCCTTGTAGGACAGTCATGCTGCTGGTGCTGCTTACAGGGCACATGCTGCTGCCCGCCTCCCTAGCTTGTAGCAGCAGAAAGCACATGTGCCTCAATCCTGTCCCATCACAGTCCCCTTGTACTGCTGAGGCTGCCAACATCACCTGTGCAAAGAGACTGGTATCAACTCCTGACTTCTCTTAACTTTGCATCTTTTAAGAAAGATGTTTTGTGTCTAATTAATTCTCCACGTGATCAGTGTGTTTATTTATCATGATCCAGCTTTGTCCTTAGATGTTAAACTTGTAAAGAAGATATTGATTTGGTTACAAAATTGCATAGGATGTAACCAGGAAACCTGGAGTCACAATCCCTGCTTATACGTTTTGACCAAGTTGTGCGTTATTAGGCAAATCAATTTACTTTACATATTTATTTATTTTGAAGGTTTTGTATAGCGCGAACAAGACCCTTACGGGTATCAGAGTGCTTTACAGTGCAGATGTAAGTAATAGAAAACAAGCATAGAGAGAGAAAGGTGAGTCTAATACAAGATAGTCACTAATACTATATAAATAAATATATTACAGGTGTATATGGAAAGTTCAGTTAACTTTACCCATGAGAATAGCTTTCACTTCTTTTTTGCAGAATGCAGTAGAAGGATTCTGTCTCGTTTCTGAGGGCAAAGAATTCCAAATCCTGGGAGCCATTCCTGAGAAGGTGCGGTTGTATGTTTTCATTGTGGTTTCAGTAGAAGATTATTGGAGGTCCTTTGGATCTGTTTCCACACAAGAGTACCAGTTTCTGAGCTAGATAACTCAAAGTTTTGTGATGTAATGCCTTGTGAGTCATACAAGCGATTTTCAGATGAATTCTCACCTCAAAAGGTAGCCAGTTGAAGGCTTGCAGGTCAGGGGAGATGTGACTGTTTCATTTGGAGCCTGTGATGAGTCTAGCAGCTGCGTTGATTGAGGCTCTAAGAGAGGCCATCGTCGATCTAGGAAGGCCACATTGAGTGACACTCCCATATTCCACTCTAGGGATAACTAGAGCTTGAACTGCCTGTTGGAAGTCATTTGTGGGCAGGAAGAGTTTAAGTCTTCTCAAGATTTTCATTTGAAAATGTGCTCCTTTTACCCCCTTCGCTGCTAGGCCCTTTCCCCCTCTGTGCTAAGCCGCTGGACCTTTCTGGTTGTGGGGATATATAGGACTTGTAGGTTAACCAAGAACCCAACGAATCCAGAGTTAAAAATGGAGCAGCACTTTGCAATAGCTTTTTATTATGTACCGGGTACATAGCAATTATTGTGGGAAAATGTATACATGGAAAAATCAGTATGAAAGACACCTATGTATTTCTGAAATGGGAATAAATTATAGAGTTTAGACACAGTAGATATTTGCACATTTTTGAAATTGGGAATACTCATACTAGCTTGAGAATTATCGATCATTTTTCAAAATGACTTCTTTTTTACACAGTGTCTTTCATTTGGAAGGCAGAAACGCATCAAAAGTCAATAGGTAATAACAGTTGCTTTACAAATCTGAATTACCCTAAGTCTCCCGATACAAATGGTACCTCACTTGTGTGGGTAGGCATAGTGCCCACGACAGGAAATGGCTCAAAACCCAACATGAACACACCACATTTTCACAATGAAAAATTACCCTTTTTTTGCAAAGTGCCTAGCTGTAGATTTTGAACCCTAGCTCTGCCGGCACCTAGGGAAACCTAGAAAACCTATACATTTCTGAAAACTAAACACCCATAGAAATCCAGGATGGGGTGAATGGACTGCCTCCCACCAGGTTCTGTTACCCAGAATCCCTTGCAAACCTAATTTTTTTCTCCAAAAAGACACATTTTCCCCACATTTCTGTGGTGGAAAGTTCTGGAATCTGCGTAGATCCACAAAGTTCCACCCACCCCGTGTTTCCCACATTCTTTTGAGAAAAATGGTACCTCACTTGTGTAGGTCGGCCTAGTGCCCGCGACAGGAAACGGCTCGAAACGCAACGTGGACAAACCTGAATTTCGCAGTGAAAAATTACTCTTTTTTGGCAAAGTGCCTAGCTGTAGTTTTTGAACCATAGCTCTGCCGGCACCCAGGGAAACCTAGCAAACCCATACATTTTTTAAAACTAGACACCCAGGGGAATCCAGGATGGGGTGACTTGACTGCCTCCCACCTGGTTTTTTTACTCAGAATCCCTTGCAAACCTAAAAAATTGTCCGAAAAAACACACTTTGCCCACATTTCTGTGATGAAAAGTTCTGGAATCTGCGTGGATCCACAAATTTCCAACCACCTGCGTTCCCCAAAGTCTTCCAAGAAAAATGGTACCTCACTTGAGTGGGTCGGCCTTGTGCCCGCGACAGAAAACGGTGCAAAAGGCAACGTGGACACACCTCAATTTCGCAGTGAAAAATGACCCTTTTTTGGCAAAGTGCCTAGCTGTAGTTTTTGAATCATAGCTCTGCCGGCACCTAGGGAAACCTAGCAAATCTATACATTTTTGAAAACTAGACACCCGGGGGCTTCCAGGGAGGTATGGCTTGCTTGGATCCCCCAACGTTTCCTTACCCAGAATTCCCTGCAGACCAAAATTGTAACTGAAAAAAACACTTTTTTCACACATTTTTGTGTGGGAAAGTGTGGCATCACCGGGCTCACACAAATTTCCCACCACCCAGCATTCCCCCAGATCTCCCGATAAAAGTGGTGCCTCACTCGTGTGGGAGGCCCAAGTACCCGCGACAGGCAAGGGCCCAAAACATATTGAGGGGACATCAAAATTGCCTATCTCAAAACCACCTGGTTTTTGCATGGGGGGTCACCTGGGTTTTTTGCCCCGTGCTTGGCGGCCATCTTGGGAAACCTATCAAACCCACACATTTCTGAAAACTAGACACCTGTGGGATTCCAGGGAGGTATGGCTTGCGTGGGTCTCCCACCGTTTCGGAACGTTACGGAATGGAGGTTGTGAGTAAGTCAGAACCAACATTTTTTAGGTTGCTCTTCCAAATGTTTCTTCTTGTGGGTTGAGTAGAAAGTAATTTCATTGTTTCATTGATGTGAAATGTAATGATGTGGTGGTCAGACCAGTCGCAGGGAAAGATCGATTCAAGCTGAGTAGAGTCCATTTTGGAAATTACTGGATCGAGGGTTGAGCCTTTATTATGAGTGGGGCTGTCACAGATTCGAGTCAGGTTAAGGTCGGAGAAGAAAGCTTTTAGGCTGTTGACTCCTGGGTCGTCAAGGTCATCCCAGTGGAGATTGCAGTTACCAAGGAATATTTGAGTATTTTGTTGGCCGTCCTTTGTAGCTAGAATATCCATGAGATGTTCGATGAAGGTGAGGTTATCCCCTGGCGGGTGGTTGAATGCGTGTAGTAAACATATTTGTTTATTATTACTAATGATGGCTAAACAAAGGTATTCACAGGAGGATAATAACGGGGAGTGGGAGCGGTTCACTGAGATATTGCTACGATGTATACAGGCAATACCACCACCTGGCCTATCAGATATATCAAGTCTTGTGATGTTGTGATTTGGGGGGACTAGAATGCCTAGGATGGACGTGGATGTTTCATTTAGCCATATTTCAGTTAAAATTAGTCGGTCCAGTTCATTAGTGAGAATGAGGTCAGCTATATCAGCTGCATGTCTTGAGGCCGACCTACAGTTTAGAAGAATCCACTTTAGCTGAGTTTTGATGGGTGTTGTTGTGGGTTCGTGTATGATGGGGTCTTGCGTGAGTTTTTTTTCCATTATACCTCTAGAAATGTGTTGTGTGACTCTATGTGTATTGGGGGAATGGATGGGATTAGGGTAGGTTTATGCAAGTTATCAGAGAGCGCAGTATTACGGGGCGAACCGGTAGTTCATAGGAACAGAGTAGTGAGGTTAAGTCTTAAACTGACCAGATAGGATGAAGCATTGGGTAGGGCACTGTTCTCCACCTTGAGGCTCATGTTTCGGGGAGCTTGCGTGCAGTTGCTGGGTACGTTTTCGTGAACTTGGGATGTTATAGAATTAGCTCATGTAGAGTTCAGATGTCCTCTTTGACTTGTTGTAAGGATCGTAATATCTCATTGAGTCTGGTGTCAGAGGTAACTTATTTAATATAAGAGCTGTGGTTAAGGGAGATGTGGTTGAGCCATGTATGTAGTTTGTGAGGAATCGTAATCTGGTTCGTTGTAAAGTAATTTTCCAGTGTGGTTATCCCATGGGGGTGTAAAGGTGGGATGTGAGGGAGTATGTATGTGGGTCATATATGGGACAGTGGGATTGGTGATGAGGGGAGAAGTGATGGGTGGGAAGGCGGGGTGGGAGGAAATAAGGGTGTGGGGTGAGATTGGAACAGTGTGAATATTGGTGATGCTGTGGCAGAGAGGTAATTGAGGAGATGTGACTTATCTCTAGGATGTGAGGAGGTATGGGTGTGTAGAATGGGTGGTATAGAGGGAGGATTGGTGAGGGGAGATGGGGCAGGTGGGAAGGCAGGACAGGAGGAGGTAAGGGTGTGGGGTGTGATTGGAAAAGTAGGAATATTGGTGGTGCTGGGGGCGGGTAGAAATTGGGGAGAAGTGTGTCATCTCTCGGGGTGAAGGTTAGGTCTGGGGTTGGTGAATATGTGAGATGGGACACTGTGGGAGAATGTCTTAATGGGGAATCAAACAGGACGATGGGAAGTGAACTGGGATTGTGATTGGCTCGGGAGTTGGGATGGGGTCCTACAACTTTTTTCTTGATAAGATGAAAGATGTTATCCAGTAGGTTTAGGTTATGGTCCGATGATTGCAGAATGATGATCCCATTATTGCAGATTGTGATTGTTGCTGTGGCTTTGTAGAATGGGCAGGGAATGATAGATATTGTGAGACCATGTGCTGTTTTCCTAGTGGAGGCAATCGAGAATAGGGCGGGAAAGGCTTTCCTCCATTGAGTTCTTAGTAAAAAAGATGATGTAATTAGTTATATGTCCTTTGTTAGTTGAGAAGTAGGGTCAGAGATTGGGGTTTCGGGGTGAGATTGTAATATATTGTGTTTAAAGTGTTTAACTGTTTTTTTTGTAAGGTTGGGGGGTATTTAATGGAATTAGTGTGTAGCCCAGTGAGCTCCATGGTGGGGTAGACACTTGACAAACGGGGTAGAGGAGGGTCAGGGGGGTAAGTGAGGCAGTGTGCACTATGAGGTTGAAGTGGCGTTAGGTCAGAGGGGAAAAAATATCACCTTTAAAAAAAGTTGAGTTGGGACTTGAGGATGTTGCTTGTGTTGTCTGGGAGTAAAACCATTCCGAGTGAATCAGTCCAAGATGGCTGCCCTCTTTACTAAGGAGATCAGTTACAGAGAGGAGAGGAAGTCCTCTCACACTTTCCATTAATTAGTTCCAATGGGAAGTAGTCCTGTTTCCATTGTTATGTGCACTGTGATGGGTGGTCCTTTTTTTGTTTACTGTGGGGTGGATTTTATGTGAAAGTCCTCTGTCTCTTACTGATTATAACCATGTCGAAATAAGTCCTTTCTCCCTGATTAAATCTATTGCTGCCATTTTGTAAAGTTTGTGGAGGAAGCTATGTGCAGGGGAGTACAGAATGGGTCTCCGCAGTGTGTTTAATCCGGTTTGTGGTAACGAGATCAGAACAGATTAAAAATCCCAAGGGTCACATAAACCCCGATGGACTCCCCTTAATGTGTAAGATTACCATTAATATCAAAACTTGCATAAACATAGGGAATTCTGTGCATTGTATGCAGACCGATCTGCAACCATGTCAGGAACGAAGTTAGGGTCAAGCAATCTGGCCGTGCTCCCACCGGCTCAGCGCTCTCTCATTAAGCACTGGGCATGCTTCCGCCTCAGTCCGGGTGTCTATTAACTAAGGCCACCAACGGGAGGGACAGGGGAGGCATCATACCTCCAAAGTGCTGCCCGTCTTCCCAGTGCGCCGGTCCGTTTGAGCATCTGCTGTGTTCTCATCTATCCGTCTGATTCCAGACTCTCCCGCTTCCTTGAAGGTCATCGGGCGTGACCACAACAGTCCTTCTGCCTAACAGGGGGGATCAGCACTCAAGGAGACTGTCTCCCTGATTCACGTCGTTGATCTCTCCCCTGGTCGCAGTCTTGAGGCAGGGGGCTCGCAGCAGGACAACAACAAGGGATCCAATGCTGTGAAGGAACGGGGCTCCCAATCTGGGATCCTTTGCAAGTGTTCCCTGCCATCAGGGTCTCTCAGCAGCCCAGGGTTGATACGGTCTGCATGGCGGGTGTCTTCTTCTCTATCCTGGCCAGACCTGCAGTCGCGTTCTGTCCAGTGGAGGGAAGGAAGATCGTGGACGGAGACCGGCTGTGGAGCCACCACTGTGGATGTCTCTGGGTGTCTAGGTCAGTGTCTCTGGATCTCTACTGAGACATGCAGCGGAACCACCACTATGGATGTCTCCGGCTCTCTAGGCTGGTGTCTCCGGCTCTCTAGGTCGGTGTTGCCGTAAGAAGCTCCCTGGTTCCAGTCTTTTCCTACAGCCCTGCCGGAGCTGAGGTGAGAGATAGGTATTAAGTTGATGAAAGTAGATGAAATTTAATGGTAATATTGTAGGCAATGTCACCTCTTTTCCGCTCGTTGTCCTGTGTAATTGTCACTGGGGCTAAACTGGGATATCCCGATATGCAATCCCAAGCCAGCGGAGCTCTCCTAGTGAGCTCCTCACCAGTCGGCCATTTTTGCTGTTTCTAATTGTCCTTGATTGTCACGTTTGAGGGCACCTTCAAGTAATGTGCTCTATACAATATTCTCTCTGATGTGTGGTACGTTTACTCTAATGTTTCTAAGTTCATATTTAGAATCTTTCACTTCTAATAAATGCCACTTAATGCAGTAAAGTCATCTGGATTCTGAATTAAAACCCTTATCAATGTTAAAGAGACACACATTTCTTGTATATTTAAATACCAAAACTTTTGAGACCTAAAAACGGTGGTTGACACTCCAGTGCTCTTAAGACTGGATTATGGGAATGCCAAACTCACAGCTCTACCTAAAGCCATCCTAACCCTACTAAAAGTGACAATAAATGCAGCAGCAAGATGTTTAACAAGCCCATGTTGCTACAATTGCATCGCTCCATCACTCAGAGTCCTCAACTGGCTCCCAGGTGAAGTTAGGCTCCAAATGAAGGCTGCATGCATAACACACAGAGATCAAATAAGATCAAGCTATCAGGTGGTAGAAGGGATTGTAGAATGCTAAACCTTTCATACATAACCACCCATATTCAAAAAAAGGAATATCCACAGTCACATCTTTGCCGGATCTGCCTCAAAAATATGGAACTCCCTACCACCCTCAACAAAACAAAATTACCTCATTTAAGCTTTTCAAGAAAGAAGTCAAAGCAATACTATTAGAAAGTCATATTGCATAAAATAACTATTTCAAAACTTTTATTTCTGATATTTGTTGTTGTATCCTGCCGTGTTACACCTTGCTTGTCGAAATCTATGTACAACTCATCCTAAATTCTTTTTGCACTGCTCACTCATCACCTCTTCTCTGTACAGTGCTCTGATACCTTGATGGTCATGGTCGCAATTCATAAAACACAATTAATAAATAAACCAGACCCCTTTCTCATCTGTCCATGTTAATTTGCAGGATTCCTTAAGCTACATGCAAGATGGCAGTATAACATTACTTTTAGTAGCACTACTATAGGACGTACAGAAATGCCGAAGGATAGTTGTTTACAACTTTTCTTCGAAACTAAGAGAATGTATTGACAATAAATATACTGCTTTCCTTAACCCTAATGAGGCCTACTACACTTTCCTACATGGTCAGAATAAGTATTTATATAGCTACTCATTGCCTTGGCGAGGTCATCAAGGGTTCCATTTGCATCAAACTCCTGGGCACCCTTTAGAGCACATAATTGAAAGAGGGATAGTTGTGGTTTGACATATATGCAAAATGTTGATGAGTTGTGTGTAGTTTTGTGATATGGCAGTGCACAGTGCCCTGACTGTCGCTGTGCCTAAGTAAACACAGAGGTCATCTCGGGTCTAAGAAGGTAGTGAACACAAAAGACCAAGGCAGGTGAATTGAATCCCCACAGGGATAATCCCGAAAGAGGACTGGAGCCCTCACTCACCAAGAGGTGACATGCTTCATCATTGGGTTTGTTCCTCCAGTGGAAAAACCTAGTTCCAAAGGGGGCTACAACCCCCTCACTAAGAGGGAGGAGTCCAGGGATTTTATTCAGCGAGGATGAGGCTGTATGTACAAGGAGTAGTGTTCCTTATACTGTGAGTGAGGTAAAAGAGAGCAGTGCTAGAGAATCAGTGGTGAGAAAACTAGTGGTGAGAAAACTAGTGGTGAAGTTAAAACTGGCTAGTGAATACCAAAAAAGGCTTTACTGTGTAGGTTTCACTGTCAGGATTAAAAAAGTAGAGTAGTGGAGATTCAACGCTACTCTTCGCAATAGGTCGACATGTTTCAGCCCTTGGGATCTATACAAGGATCTGGGCTTTCTTCAGGACCGGGATTAAAGATAAAGCTACTGCTGTGGTGTGCTCAAATTGAACAAAATAATAGTAATAATACTACACCGATGATCCAGGTGTTCAGTATTTATTGGGTCCATCCAAATAGTTTGGATGACACCCTCACCTCAACCTGGATACAACTCAGGGAAGGGGGCCCCGTTCTGTCCGTCGGTCCCCCGGGGCGGTCAATGAGTTGAGACCGGAGGTGTGCCTAGCCATAAGTGTTGTATATATACACATCTGTGAGGTGTGGTATATGGAGTTCACTCAGTAGCGTCAGAAAAAGCAAATCATTTGAGGCTCGGTTACACCACGATGGAGAATTATTGGAGCTCATCCAGGAGTGAGAGAGGAGCACACAACTGTAGGCGCTCTATAAACACCAGCGAGCAGTACATGCCATCTACCCAGTAGTCTAATAGAAATCAAACAGTTGGAGACACTGTTAAATCACAGTAGACTAATTTTTATATGAAGTCCATGCAGGAGTAAGAGAGAAGCAACTCATTGGAAGCACTGTTAAACCACCAAGGAGTATCATATTGAGTCCCCCAGGAGTGCCATGAAAGCAACAGAAAAATAGCACACTGGAAGCATTGGTAAACCATCAGGTAGATTTATATGGAGACTGAACAAGAGCTAATGAGGTGTGACCAATTATAAGCACAGCTAAGCCACCATGGGCTATTTGATGAAGTCTACCTAGGAGTGACGTGAGAGCAACTCATTGGAGGCACTGTTAAACCACCAAAGCAAATATATATGTTGGTCTCTCAGAATAGAATGGAGAGTAGTTCAGAAAAGGAATGAAGAGAAGAGGAGATGGTGCTGTGCTTAGGCTCTACTTTCCTGCAACAGATCCAATCAGGGACGACACCACAGGAAGGTGGACCAGAGGAAAGGAAAGGACCACCTCTGTGCAGGAAAATAAAGGATGGTAGGGGTGAGGCCAAAATTTAGAGAGGACATGCAAGAGACCACTAGAGGAAGGACACATGTAGTTTGAGCAACAAAAAACAAAGTGAGGGTGGGAAAGAGTAAACATGAGTGAAAACAAGACAAATGGTTGGTTAGCATGAGACGGAAAGAGAGAACAATGGTTGATAAACAAATAAAAGTAGATAGAAAGGAACTGAAAGTAAAGGGAAAAAAAATAAATAACCAAATCAAAAAAGAGAGAACATGGAATTCAAAAAAATATTTAAACATCCATATAGGGCTGAATCTTATAAAAGGTTGTTGGATAATATTGATCTGTGAGCATATGTGGCTTTAAGGATTTCTTCAGGGTGAGGTGCAGCTGTGACCGCAGTATCAGGGGTTGTGGCCTGACAGGGCAAAGCCGGGGTGTTGTCATAGAGACTTGCCATTTGTCCTGGAACACCCTTACCCTAAATATTCCCATGCACTGGCCCCCTGCTAATTATTCTTTTCTGCAAAACCTTTGTTTTTGGGCAAAGTTTTGCCTCATTACAGATTCCTGGACTTCCATTTCCTTATGTTTTCATGCACTGTTCAGTTATCAGCATAAGCAGGTAAGTGCATCGGCGGGGGGTGTATGGAGCCTAATAACACTTGGCAGGATTGTCTCCATCATTTTGTAGGTCTGTCTGTCTATCTGTATGTGTTCGTCCTGTTCCTGATCTGTTACTTTGGGTTTCTGGCATGTGTCCCAGTTGGGCCTAGAAAGAAACATTATCATTTAACATACACAAGCGTTTTTCCTAAGTTGCCTTCACTCTGACAAAATTACTTTTGACACTGATTTAAGTCCATGACAGTGTGGATTAGTTTCCATGAAACTATACTTGCTTACAAAATCAACTTTTCAGAACACTATCATGATACCATGAACATTTTACAAGGTCTATCCATATATTGTGCAAATTCAATTGTTTGTTTTCACCCATACTGCTACACAACTATGTATAACACATAAACAATGATGGCTAGACTAGAATTTTGGCCCAGGGCAAAGAGGCTTTCTGTTGTTGATATTTATAAATAAACAAGCATTTCCAGCTTCTGCCAGATGAGCACGGTCTCTCTTTTGTGAGGGCGGTACATGCTGAAACCTCAGCCCAGCTGTTAGCTGGTCACTCGACGAGGGATTTCAAGCTGGTGACCATGATGGGGACCAATATTTTTTCACTTTTTCACTTCAGGTAATGGGTGTGGATCATTCAATGTGGGATTTCTGGTAAAGCACACACATGCACCTTAGGCGTGCACAGAAGGAGTAATGAAAAAAACAAAGGTTACAGGGATGTCGTAGTAAGGCTGTTATTTTGGTCATACAAAACCAGAGAAATTCAGCAGTTATAGTTAGCTGAGCTAACTATAACTCACGCACCCACAATGCACTGTTTATGACCTCACATATTACATCACGCATGACATGTGAAGCTTTTTAATGCTAGTTTCCAACTATAACTTACCTATAACCTTTGATTTTTTTCAGCGGATTTCCACGTTTTTTTTAAGTAGCAATGTTCTTTGCAGAATGGTGTGGAACAGCGGTGGGGCCTCTGACCAGCTCTCAGAAATCCCACTGAGTAGGACTTATAGAAAGCACCAGGAGGGCTTCTTGCTCCCCAAGGTCCCTTAGCATCCAAGACAATGTTATTCCCCAACCAGTAGTATGCCAGGAGATGTGTTTGAAGAGTGGTACAGAAGACCTCCTAGCAAACTGACTGTTCGGTCCTTGCTTGAGGTAACAAGAGGGATACTTGGCCCCCAAATACCCTCAATAGCCAAGTAGACTTCATCCCCCTACTAGTACTATGCCAGGAAGTGTGTTTGTAGAGTGATGCAGAAAGGACGGGCTTGATGATTGCACAGGTAGTGCCTGTATGATTCTATGAGTGCCATTGCAAAGGACAGACTGCGAATACCTGGTGTTTTTAACAAAGTGTAAAACACAAATATATAGACATATTTTACATAAAGTTTCATTGTAGCTTTTTAGCAATAATCTAATTTAACTTTCCCCTTTGATTAATTTGTTGAAATGACAAAATCAAAAATGCATTTTCTTTCTTCTCAGCAAAAACCACAGGTTGCAATGACATCAGTAGTGGTGAATTCAATGACAAAGTGAAAAACAGATATATAGACATATTTTATACAGAGTTAGAGTCCCGCTCTTTACTTACATATTGGTTTAACTTTATTTTAGCAACACATTTATAAAAAAGAACAGTTTCAAAAAATAACTCAACATCTGAACTCCCACATAAAACATAACTACCAAACACCCATCACACTACCCACTGTTACCCAAACTCATAGGGAATTAAAAAGTGTTGCCAAACAATCAAAGGAATATCATTGGATAATATACTTTTCAATGAAATAAATAGGAAGTATACACCCACTCCTCTTTCTTGCATCTTCTTTTCCAGCAGTTTATAGTGAGCAGGCGGCATATTTTGGCTGCAGAATTTTTGTCGACTCATGTAGGATGACATTCATGTTATTTAATCTTAAAACTTATCATAGAAAATATCTCCAAATGCTGATCCAGCAGAAGTTAGCTACATCAGTGGCAGCAACAACAATTCCTAGCCACAAAGTCCCTTTAGAGGTACAGACTACTACAAAAGATATGGCTCCAGAGTTTTCAAGAATGGCCACATATTGCATGGATCGTAGTGTTGTTATAACAGCTGGTGAGCAGTTGTTACAGCTATTTGTAATGCTGAAAAAAATCATATGTGGTATTTTTTTACCCCTGTTATATTTTTTGCACATTTCGTAAGAGGAGTTCACCAAAAAGAGATTCCACTCAAAAATCCAATCTGAACTTCAAGATTTGGCTCCAGAGTTTTCGCCGATTACATTATACTGCATGGATTGTGGAAGTGTAGTGAGTGTTGGAGAGTAGTCCATAAATGCCCTTCACAATGCTGTAAAAAATAATAAATGTTGATGTTGTTTTTATTTTTGTCCCTTCATAGTATTTCTACATTAGCACACATTTCATTATCTTACAAAATAGGTATATAATATCTATGTTTTGTTCATTTTATCATCTTCTAATTTATTCTGACACTACTTGCATATAACTTGCCATATAGAGAAGTCAAACCGTCCCTCTACAAAGAACTACGCAGGTAACTTTTGCCAGTTATCATGGTTTACTTTTCCCTTGTTCTTGTTAAATATAAGTCAACAGTCTATGTTAAAATCTTCTATTAAGTGCATCAACAATATATACAAACATACGCTGGTTTTTTAGACAACACTGTGTTGCATTTTGTAATCTCTTCTTTAAAACTATCAACTGTAATATGTCTGTTGTTCTGTAACTCCTTCTCTTAACAACTCTTAATTTTCCCTATAATCCTGCTCAGGACCAGAGAAAGAAAACTGCATATCACCACAAACCTTTTCTACGTCCGCCACACGACTATGCAAAAGTGCTCCATTCATTTCTCCTAAATCTAAAGCAGGAGATTTCACATAATACAGCCTCCTACCTACAGTTTACATTGTTAAGTGGTATAACTTATTTTGTGTTTAAAACTTCACCTCGTAAAGATACATGGGACTTTTCTTTATATGTCAATGGATTACTTAATATTACTAGAAACACTACTACAATTCCATTTGTATACAGTACCCTGACTACGCCTTCCTTGAACCTCTTCTGCAATAACTTGTTCCACATTTCTAGGTACCATCACCTCTTTTGCTGTAGGACTACCTTTCTTCATTTCATAACATTGTCTTCTGTAATCAATAGCATGAACTAATCTGTTATCCTTGGGATAGCTTTCTTCATTAAAGAAAGCCTCTGTACAAGAAGTATGTATCCAGTGTCTACTAAAAACGGGGCAACTGTTACTTCTATTCTCTAATCTTTTCTTCTGGTTTTGTCTCCTCATGCGCATTCTATTCATACACATACACAATGAATGTGTGGAATTGAGAAGCGGATATACACCGCTTCCTGAACAGTTACACGTCACAAGAGTGTGTATGAATAGAATGCGGAAAAGTACCGCCACCAAATATACACACCCACCAGTGTTGAGTGTCACTTACACGAGTGGTTATGCTACAATCACGCGCACATTCTATTTTTAGTTTTCACGCATGATGATGTGGAGAATACAGAGACAATCACATTATTCATGTTGAAAAGATGAGGTGTAAAATGGAATTGACGCGCTGTATTTGTTGTTTGTCTTTCTTGTTTGTTTTTCACAGATGGAGTGAATCTTTTAACAGAACAACCCGTTTATAATAAGGAGCAGCTACCTGCCCTTACATTGTGTAGTAGTATAGGGAAATTCCCTGTCTATTCTAACAGGGGGTACACGCCCTGAAGAATGTCCGCGCACCCTTTATGGGGCTATCAGGACAGAAACATGTTGGCAATAGGGTCCTAGGACCATAATATCCCTGGATACCCACTTATGTTGGTTTTATTATCAGTTCCAAACCCAAGAATAAAGGGAAACTGGGGTTTGACACTGATTTTTAATCTTTAAAACCCCCTGGCCAAATAACATCTCATCAAGTGCTCCCTGGAATACTGGTTGAGCCCACCCTGACTTTTAGGCGTCGGGGTGTCCCGATGATGAAGCATGACACCACTAGGGTGTGTGAGGGAAAATAAAAACAAAAGGACTTGCTTCCTTCCCCACACTTAGGTGGTGTCCAAAACTTCGGATAGGGCATACCACCGTTTGAACCAGCATTATACTGCTATTATTGGTTGAATCATCGTGGGAGTACTTATAGTGATCTAGTGTTACTCACGGGAGGGCGTACTCCCCCCCCCTTTTGAATTCCTCTCTGCCCCTTGCCTGACTAGGGAACCTCCCTACTATAGGTTTGTGTATTACACTAAGGCTGTACTCATGCACTAATATAATTACGCAGCATCTGGCCCAAATATCGTGGCAAAGGCAACATCAGATGCTCCCCCACTCTGCACACCTTCAGGAAGAGCCTCAAGACCTGGCTCTTTGGCTGATCCGGAGCTGCACCCCCCAGCGCCTGGAGACCCTCATGGGTGAGTAAAGTGCTTCACAATTCCTTGATTTACTGATTAATTGACATGTCCCAAAGCAGAAAGCAAAAGGAGGAATTCAATAGCCACCACCACATATAAAAATTATAACAGTATTATTCAGTCTAACCATCACATTAGATACCTCACTATATAAATACCTCTATGAAAACATTAATCAGAATCTCAATATCTCTATAAGAATGAGTATTAATGAATCACTGATATTCCACCAATATTCGCGATCACGTTGGTAGTCATGACATCCCTGCAATGGTACACAGGAGGAGGCCATGCTGGCAGTCACGGCTTCATCATGAATATTGTGCACAATTGAAAAAATCACTTTTGGACACATAAGATGTGTCACTAACACCCCCATTTCTCAACCATGGGGTCAGAGCATCTCAACCCTGACCCCTTATGTGGCCTTTCACACAAATTTTCATCCCATCAAACTATTCCTGAGCAAGAAATGGTGGCCGCAACTTTATATGCAGGTTGAATCCCCTTTGCCGCGTGCAATCACGATAAACCGTTGGACCACAGTGAAATATCCATGGTCAGATATTTCTTGGCAATGCCCCCGGGACCTGGCCCACCTGGGGGCCTCAATTAAATGAAGCACGGGAGACCGCGCTTCATTTTAAAAAACAAATTCAGTGGGATTAGCGACCCCAGTGCGAATTTGGCAGAAATTAAAAATAAAATGCTTATTTTGGCCCAGGGGGTCCTTGTGGGACCCCCTGAGCAGGCCTGGGAGTCAGGGTGTTTCTACCCTGCCCTCTTTACTTGTTTTTAAAAAAAATTTCACTGTTTTCTTGTGACTCGGTTCTACCGAGTCACAAGATGGCTGCCAACACTTCCTGGTTTGGAGTGTTGACAGCCAATTCGAATAAAGCTTGTGCTCAGGAGGGTTCGCGAATCCACCGTGGCCATAGATATCCAAACTTTAATTCTCAATGACTGAACGGATTTACACCATTTAAAAAAAAGGTTGCTTTCGAAATCAAGCACTACCTTTTTGCCAAATCTGGGGTAATTCCGTTCAGCAGTTCGGGCTGTAGCCTTGCCTAAAGTTTCCTATGGGAAATTGATTTTTTTACTCTTATTTTTTTAATTTCTCAGCAACTACTGAACAGATTTACACCATTTAAAAAAAAGGACATTTTCTGAAACCAAGCCCTACCTAATTGCCAAATTTGGGGTAATTTCGTTTAGCAGTTCGGGCTGTAGCCTGTCTCAAAATTTTGTAATGGAAATAAACATGGGGAAAATGCGTTTTGGGAACCCCCTTTTTTCTCAGCCCCTGCTTAACGAATCACCCCCAAACTTTCAGGATAGGAGCTGACCTGGATAGACTTTTTTTGGGGAGATTTTTTCAAAGATTCATCAAACCGCGCCAAATTTATTAGCAAATCAAAAAACGCTTTTCCTATGGAAACTAGGTTCTAACTATAACTACCTACTGGCGACCGCCAGTAGGTAATATATATGTTACCTACTGGCGGTCGCCAGCAGGTAATTATAGAGTTCTCTTCAAAAGGCGTTTTTTGTTTTTCCCAATAACTTTGGCGTTGTTTGACAAATCTTCGCGAAATTTTCAAAACAAGTGGGGCGCTCCGGTCAGCTCCTGTCTTGAAAGTGTCGGGGTGATTCGTCAAGCAGGGGCCAGAGAATAAAGGGAAGTCCCAAAACACATTTTCCCAATGTAATTTACATAGGAAACTTTAGACAAAGCTACAGCCCGAACTGCTGTACAGAATTACACCAAATTTGGCAAAAAGGTAGGTCTTGGTTCAGAAAGAGCCCTTTTTGTTAAAATGTGTAAATCCGTTCAGTATTTCCTGAGAAATTTAAAAGAGAAAAAGTTTTGATATCTGAGCACCGAGTATGGTTCACGAATCCTCCCGAGCACGAGCTCAATTCTGCTTGGCTGCCAACACTCGCTCTCTGCGCTGCTCAGAATCCAGCCCTTGACACCGTCCTGCTGTCTGCACTGCATAGATATCGGCCAGTGATCTGACCTCCTCTCTGCGCTGCACAGAAACTCACCAGTGGTATTGTTCTCCTCTTTGCTGCAATGAAACCAGCCTGTGACACTGTCCCTCTCTCGGCACTACAAAGAAACTCACCAGTTACACCCTCCTCATCTCTGTGCTGCACAGAAACTCACCAGTGACACTGTCCTACTCGTTGCTGAAAAGAAACAGCACAGAAACTTACAAGTGACACTGTCCTCCACTTTGCTGCACAGAAACCAGCACATGACACTATCCACCTCTCCACTCTGGACAGAAACACCCCAGTGATACTGTCCTCCTCTCTGCACTGCACAGAAACTAACCAGTGGTACTTTTCTCCGCTTTGCTGAACAGAAACCAGCCTGTGACGCTGTCTTCCTCTCGGCGCTGCACAGAAACTCACCAGTTACACTCTCATCTCTGCGCTGGCACAGAAAGTCACCAGTTACACTATCCCACTGCTTTCCTCTCCACGCTGCACAGAATCTCAGAGTGACACTGTCCTTCTCTCTGCGCTGCACAGAAACTCAACAGTGATACTGTCCTCCTCTTTGCTGCACAGAAACCAGCCCTTGACACGTTCTCCTCTCGGCGCTGCATAGAGACGAGCCGGTGACACTGTCCTACTCTGCGCTCCACAAAAATCAGCCTGTGACACTGTCCTGCTCTCTGCACTCCACAGAAGCCACCTGGTGATACTGTCCTTCTCTGCGCTGCCCAGAAACACATCAGTGAAACTGCCCTCCTCTTTGCTGCACAGAAACCAGCCCGTGACACTGTCCTTCTCTCGGCGCTGCATAAAAACCAGCCCGTGACACTGTCCTCCTCTCTGCGCTGCACAGAAACCATCCCATGACACTGTCCTCCTCTCAGCGCTGCACAGAAACCAGCCGGTGACACTGTCCTGCTCTCTGCACTGCACTGAAGCCAGTCGGTGATCTTGTCCTCCTCTCTGCACTGCCCAGAAACTCACCAGTGGTATTGTTCTCCTCTTTGCTGCAATGAAACCAGCCTGTGACACTGTCCCTCTCTCGGCACTACAAAGAAACTCACCAGTTACACTCTCCTCATCTCTGCGCTGCACAGAAACTCACCAGTGACACTGTCCTACTCGTTGCTGAAAAGAAACAGCACAGAAACTTACCAGTGACACTGTCCTCCACTTTGCTGCACAGAAACCAGCACATGACACTATCCACCTCTCCACTCTGGACAGAAACACCCCAGTGATACTGTCCTCCTCTCTGCACTGCACAGAAACTAACCAGTGGTACTTTTCTCCGCTTTGCTGAACAGAAACCAGCCTGTGACGCTGTCTTCCTCTCTGCACTGCACAGAAACTCACCAGTTACACTCTCCTCATCTCAGCGCTGGCACAGAAAGTCACCAGTTACACTATCCCACTCTTTGCTGCACATAAACAACCCATGACACTGCTTTCCTCTGAACGCTGCACAGAATCTCAGAGTGACACTGTCCTTCTCTCTGCGCTGCACAGAAACTCAACAGTGATACTGTCCTCCTCTTTGCTGCACAGAAACCAGCCCTTGACACGTTCTCCTCTCGGCGCTGCATAGAGACGAGCCGGTGACACTGTCCTACTCTGCGCACCACAAAAATCAGCCTGTGACACTGTCCTGCTCTCTGCACTCCACAGAAGCCACCTGGTGATACTGTCCTTCTCTGCGCTGCCCAGAAACACATCAGTGAAACTGCCCTCCTCTTTGCTGCACAGAAACCAGCCCGTGACAATTTCCTCCTCTCTGCGCTGCACAGAAACCATCCGATGACACTGTCCTCCTCTCAGCGCTGCACAGAAACCAGCCGGTGACACTGTCCTGCTCTCTGCACTGCACTGAAGCCAGTCAGTGATCTTGTCCTCCTCTCTGCACTGCCCAGAAACTCACCAGTGAAACTGCCCTCCTCTTTGCAGCACAGAAACCAGCCTGTGACACTGTCCTTCTCTCTGCGCTGCATAGAAACCAGCCCGTGACACTGTCCTCCTCTCTATGCTGCACAGAAACCAGCTGTGACACTTTCCTCCTCCCTGCGCTGCATAGAAACTAGCCAATGACATTATCCTGCTCTCTGAACTCCACAGAAACCTGCCGGTGATATTGTCCTCCTTGCTGCGCTGCACTGAAACCCACCAGTGACACTGCACTCCTCTCTGCGCTGCACATAAACCAGCCCTTGACGCTATACTGCTCTCTGCGCTGCACAGAAACCAGTCCTTGACACTATCCTGCTCTCTGTGTTGCACAGAATCTCACCCCTGACACTCTCCTTCTCTCCAACCTGCACAGAACCAACCAGTGACAATACCCTCCTCTTTTCGCTGCACAGAAACTCACCAGTGATACTGTGCTCCTCTCTGCACTGCTTAGAAACCAGCTAATGACAATGTCTTCCTTTCTGCACTGCACAGAAACCAGCTCTTGACACTGTCCTGCTCTATGCGCTGCATAGAAACCACCCAGTGATACTGTTCTTCTCTCTGCACTGCACAGAAACCTACCAGTGAAGCTGCCCTCCTCTCGGCACTACAAAGAAAAAAGCCTTTGACACTGTTCTCTTCTTTGCGCTGCACAGAAACCAGCCCAAGACACTGTCCTGCTCTCTGCACTGCACAGAAACCAGATGTTGATATTGTCTTCCTCTCTGCGCTGCACAGAAGCCCACCACTAATACTGTCCTCCTCTCTGCGCTGTACAGAAACCACTCCATGACACTGTCCTGCTCTCTGAGCTGAACAGAAACTCACTAGAAACACTGACCTCCTCTCCTCGCTGCACAGAAACCAGCTAGTGACTCTGCCCTCTTCTCTGTGCTGCACAGAAACTTACCAGTGACACTGTCCTCTTCTAAGCGCTGCATAGAAAGTAGCCCGTGACACTGTCCTCCTCTCTGCTCTACACAAAAACTCACCAGTAACACTGTCCTCCTCTCTGGGCTGCACAGAAACTGACCACTGACACTGTCCTCCTCGTTGCTGCACAGAAACAAGCCTGTGACACTGTCCTCCCCTGCTGCGCTGCGCATAAACCAGCTGGTGACACTGTCCTCCTCTTTGCTACACAGAAAGTAGCCTGTGACCCAGTCCTCCTCTCTGTGCTACACAGAAACCAGACTGTGACACAGTCCTGCTCTCTGCGCTGCACAGAAACCAGCCTGTAACAATGTCCTGCTCTCTGCACTGCCCAGAAGCCAGCTGGTGATACTGTCCTCCTCTCTGCGCTGCACAGAAACTCACCAGTACCATTGTCCTGCTCTCTGCGCTGCTCAGAAACCAGTCCTTGACACTGTCCTGCTCTCTGCACTGCATAGATACTGGCCAGCGATCTGACCTCCTCTTTGCGCTGCACAGAAACTCACCAGTGGTTCTGTTCTCCTCTTTGCTGCAATGAAATCAGCCTGTGGCACTGTCCTTCTCTCGGCACTTCAAAGAAACTCACCAGTTACACTCTCCTCATCTCTGTGCTGCACAGAAAGTTACCAGTTACACTATCCCACTCTTTGCTGCACATAAACAGCCCAAGACACTGTATTCCTCTCCACGCTGCACAGAAACTCAGAGTGACACAGTCCTTCTCTCTGCACTGCACAGAAACTCACCTTTGACACTGTCCTCCTCTTTGCTGCACAGAAACCAGCCTGTGACACTGTCCTTCTCTCGGTGCTGCATAGAAACCACCCTGTGACACTGTCCTCCTCTCTGCACTGCACAGAAACCAGCCGGTGACACTGTCCTTCTCTCGGTGCTGCACAGAAACTCACCAGAGACACTGTCCTCCTCTCCACACTGCACAGAAACCAGCGAGTGGCACTAACCTCATCTCCATGCTGCACAGAAACTCACCCGTGACACAGTCCTCCTCTGTCCTGCACAGAAACCAGCCGATGACACTGTCCTCCTCTCTGCGCTGCACAGTAACTTACCAGTCATGCTGTCCTCCTCTCAGGGTTGCATAGCAACTAGCCTGTGACACTGTCCTCCTCTCTGCTCTACACAGAAACCCACCAGTAACACTGTTCTCCTCTCTGCGCTGCACAGAAACTCACCTTTGACACTGTCCTCCTCTTTGCTGCACAGAAACCAGCCTGTGACACTGTCCTTCTCTCGGTGCTGCATAGAAACCACCCTGTGACACTGTCCTCCTCTCTGCACTGCACAGAAATCAGCCGGTGACACTGTCCTTCTCTCGGTGCTGTATAGAAACCACCCTGTGACACTGTCCTCCTCTCTGCGCTGCACAGAAACCAGCCGGTGACAGTGTCCTCCTCTTTGCTGCACAGAAACTAGCCCATGACCCTGTCCTCCTCTCTACACTGCACAGAAACCAGCTGCGACACTGTCCTCCTCTCTGCGCTGCACAGAAACTCACCAGTGACACTGTCCTCCTCTCTGCGCTGCACAGAAACCAGCCCTTGACACTGTCCGGCTCTCTGTGCTGCATAGAAACCAGCCAGTGATGATGTCCTCCTCTCTGCGCTGCACAGAAATTCACCACTGATACTGTCCTCCTATCTGCGCTGCACAGAAACCAGCCCGTGACACTCTCCTGCTCTCTGAGCTGAACAGAAACTCACCAGAGACACTGTCCTCCTCTCCACGCTGCACAGAAACCAGCCAGTGACACTGCCCTCCTCTCTGTAAAGAAACCTTGAAGGATCTACCCAAATGACCCCTTGCTGAATTCAGAATTTTCTCTCCTTTTCAAAAATGTATAGTTTCCCAGGATCCATTATTGCTTTTATACCCATTTCTACCATTAGCTGGAAAGAGGCTGAAAGCAGAAAAAATAGAAAAAATAGGCTATGTCCCAGAAAAATGTAGGGGAAAAAACCAGATGCTTTCAGCTGTAGCCCTTTTTTCACATTTCCCCCCCCCCAAAAAACAACATTTAGCTGTATTTTGGCTAATTTCTGGGTCCCCAGGGGAATCCCAAAACCATGGGTACCATTAGAATCCCCATGATGTTGGAAAAAAATTTGGCGTGGATACCTTATGTGGTCAAAAAGTTACAGGGGCCTAAGCGTGAACTACCCCAAATAGCCAAAAAAAAGGCTTAGCACGGGGGGGGGGGGGGGCGAGGGGGGAGGCCTAGCAGCGAAGGGGTTAATAAACAATCCCATACTGCTTTCTTCCTACTACTCTGCAGTATATCCGGATCAGTCTTAGCGGTCTTATACAAGGAGGACAGCCATTCTACGTGTGTGGGGGGTGTGACATCTACCCATTTCTTACACATTTCTCTCCTTGCCAACAGTATTGCGTAGAAGATGAACCCCCTAGCAGGACCTGTTACTTCACTAGCTATGCCAAAGATGACCAAGGGGAGGGAAATGTGGACAGGGAATCCCAGAATGTCTGTTATAGTTACCCCTACTCTCCCCCAGTATTAAGTTATCACGGGGCATTCTTTAAACATGTGAACGTCTGAGGCATTTACTAGACCACTCTTCTTGTAGCTAACTGGGGGGCCCTTCGCTATTTTGGGCAGTCTTGATGTAGATAAATAAGCCCTGTGGGAGGTGAAATAATGGTTCTTTCTAAGCCAGGCTGCTTATGCGGTAGCATATAAGGTATTGAAGGAAGTTTGCCACGAGCCTTCCCACTGTTCATCTGGCATGGAAGCTCCACATAGTTCTTCAGCAAGTTTAAAATCTCCATCAATGGCTTCCTCTATGGACCAGTAAAAGAAGGAGACTTCTTTCCCCCCCCACTGGCCTTGATACTAGTTGCTCCTCCAAGTTGTTTCTTATGCCTATAGGTTTTTTAAAGATTCTGGGACCTACTCTGCAACTGTAGATATTTGAACCTGGACATACCTCCCGCTAATCTATTGTGGAGTGATAACCATGGTTTTAAAGAGCCATCAGAAGCCAAATCCCTCCACACATTCAATCCCGCTGTCCTAAGTGGTGTGGCTAATTTATCTTTCAGACAATCTGGAACCCCAGGTGAATCCCACAGGGGAGCCTTACTCGAGTAGAAGTTTAGGCCAGTACATTGTTTGATTCTAGCCCATATACGAGCCATCCCTCAGCCTGATCTTTTTAAAAAACGTCTGGTCACCATATTTGAACAGAAATCCCTCATGGGGAGATCCCCTCCTTTTAGCATGGCAGAGAACATGGCCCCTGTCCCTGTATGATCTGGAGTTTTTAACAGCATTCTTGCATGTGATAACTGAAAATCCCAAGCAAAGTACTGTATATCCGGAAGTGTAAGGCCCTCCCTTCTCCCTCCTGCGCCTAAGCTTCTTCCAAGCTATCCTCGTAGCCCTATAGGCCCATACAAATGAATTAATTGGTTGCTGAAGTTTATCGATCCTCTGTTTATCAAAGTGTAAAGGAATGGTGTCAGAAAGAAAAGTGATTTTTGGTTGTATGGCCATTTTGATCAAATTAATCCTGCCCAGAATAGTCAATGGGTGATGGGCCCAAGATTTCATAAGCTTCTGGCATTCTCTGGATACGTTGGTATGGTTAATCCCTGAGATCTCATCTATATTCTGGCCAACCCTGACCCCCAAATATCTTATTTATTTCACTCATGTTTTGGTGCTGACAGTCTGGCAGGTTCCACACCATGATCTCCGTCTTTCCAGCATTAACCTCGTAGCCAGAAACCTGTCCGAAGTCTTGTGCCAACCTGATAACCTGAGGAAAAGACGTCTCCAAATCGGAAGAGAGGATCAGAACATCATCCACATACAGAGCTACCTTCCTCTCTCATGCTCCAAACCTAAAAGATGAGATGCCCGGCTCGTCTCTCAAACGCTTAGCTAAGGGCTCAATATACAGGTCAAAGAGGAGCGGGGAGAGGGTGCAGCCCTGTCTAGTTCCCCTGGTGATTTTGAAAGGGTTAGTCCCTTTGCCATTGACTAGGAGTCTCGCTGAGGGATCGCGATAAATAAGCTGAATAACTCGACAGAATTTCACACCGAAATTAAACATATCCATTACTGCCGAGAGGTATACCCAATTAACCCTATCAAAGGCTTTGGTAGCGTTGAGTGTCATTGCTGCAAGAGGTAGTGAGAAGGTTGAGGTCAGATCAATAGCACCAATAAAACCGTAAGTAAGATCAGATAGATTCCTACCCCTCATAAACCCCTTCTGATCGGGGTGTGGTAGTCCACCGGCTACTGCTCCCAGCCTGTCTGCTAACATCCTCGCGAAGACCCTGTAGTCTGTATTTAAAAGTGAAATGGGTCTATAAGACCCACATTCCACCGGATTTTTCCTTGGTTTCAAAATCAGTGAAATAGTGGCTTCTCCCCATGAGGCGGGAAGGGGAGCACCGTCGGATAGTGTCTCATTCAAAAGTGCTGTCATGGTCGGGATTACTTCCTCCCCCAAGGATCTATACGGTGCGGCTGGGCGCCCATCAGGCCCTGCAGCCTTCTCTCCCTTACAGGCTAGGATTGCCTTCCTGACCTCTTGCTGGGATATATCTAGCTCCAGATTTTCTCACTGAGAAGAGTTCAGGGAGGCAAGCCTACTTCCACTCAATCACTCCCTAACGCTACTTTTATCAACTACATTGTCCTCTTCATATAGGTCCTGAAAGACGTCTAAAAAGGCATCCCCAATCTCTCCATCGGTGGATCCCGAGGTGCTGTTATCCTCGCTGTCTATTTGCTTTATTACATTTCTAGTCCTAGCAGCCTTAACCTTCCATGCCGAAAGCTTGCTGACCCCCTCTCCATATTCAAAATGGGCAAGCTTACTGGCCTCCCATCTTTTTGTGATCCTTGACTGATTAATGGTGCCCAGGAGATCCTTCAGACTACCTAATTTCACCAGATGTTCTTGGTAGTTAGCGGGGACAGTTTCCTCGTTTAAACTCAACTCCACAGCCTTCATCTCAGACTCTGTTTGCGCCACCTCCTCCCTGTACTTCCTGTTCTCATAGCAAACCCTGCTAGTGACCATACCTCTTATAAAGGCCTCCCAGGCATCCCATACCACAGAGATCTCGGCCGAACCAACATTCGTATTAAAGAAAGACTCTGATTCCTGAGATAAGTACTTACCTTCAGGTTCATCGAGAAGTACAGTAATGTTAGCACTCTGATTGAAGCTAATAAGGTGTTCGGCCAATTTTATTCTTCAGAAAATTCCAGACAATTCCTCCTTTGAAAGATGAGTCTCCTGCAGAATAATGATCTGTGCAGGAGAATCTTTAAGACACTGCAGAACCTTCGCCCTCCTAGTTTCCACTCTCAGACCGTTGACGTTCGAAGATAAAAACTGAATGCTACTCATGGCGGTTTAAACACCAGAACCTTCAGCGTGCTACATCTCCCAAATTACCAATCCCAGACTAAACATAACAAACATAACGGATGTGAATTGATCGGACTGCAAGGCAAATGGGGATTTGTTTTCTTTTTTTTACCCCTATGCTCCCCATCCTGTGCTCCCCCTTTCCCTGCAGAAGCTACCACCCCTACTTCCCCCCTGGAGAACCCTACCCCCATTTACCTGGATTAATAGTCCAGATTCTGCAAACCGGGGCATCTATCAAGTCCCTCTATGCTCAGAATACTACACAAAGAAAGGGCATAAGACCGAGTCTCAAAAGAGAGACCCTGTCTCCAGTTTTCTTTAAATTAGCTTCTGGATGCAATCCCATAGGCTGAGGCTTAGCTATAGTTAACTGATAAGTCAGTGCATCATATCTATTTCTCTGATGTCTGATCTCTCAGGAATCTTTAAGCCTAAAGTAAGAGTGAAACCACCCCCGTGAGCCCCGGAGAACCTGTGCAGTGTATATGTGTATCTCCGTAACTAAACTATTTTGTGGCCTCGCCAAGACTTTCCAGAAGCTAATCTGCCTCTCGGACAGATTTTAAATTGTACATTTTATTATCGTGCATGATTTTCAAAAGTGCAGGGAACTTCAACTGGGCAACCGCACCAAGTTTCTTAAAATGTCCATTTTCCTGCCCAGCTCCCATTGTCTGTCCAACGTGGCTTGGGCCAGATCGGAGCGAATTTCATAGGAAAAATCACTGGGTTTCAAGATCTTTTGCTTCTGGGCGCAATTTAGGTTCTTTTCCTTCAGGGAAAACGTGAGAACGTTTATGAGAATCTTCCTTCATTTGGACCGATTAGGATGTTTCCTGAAGGGGTCCCTATGAATCCTCTGTATATCCTTCTTCAAGTCCTCCTCTGATTCTGAACTGAATCTTTTATAAGGGTCACAAAGAAGGACTTGATATAATCTCCTTCTCTCCCTTCCGAGACATTCAAAAGACATAAATTGTTTCTCCGTGAATTGTTTTCTATCATGTCAAGCCTGTCCCGGAGCGATACCTCCTCTTTCTTGAGTTGTGCGATTTCTGATCTAGCGACTCCCAAGTCGTCCCTAATATCTCCCACTGAGTTTTCTTCTGCCTCACCTCTTAGCAGGCACAGGGTTACAGGTCCTTTCTTACGGCCTCACTTCTTAGCAGGCACAGTGTTACAGGCCCTTTCTTACGGCCTCACTTCTTAGCAGGCACATGGTTACAGGTCCTTTCTTACTTCCTCGCCTCTTAACAGGCGCAGGGTTACAAGTCCTATCTTACTTCCTCGCTTCTTAGCAGGCGCAAGGTTACAGGTTCTTTCTTACTTCCTCGCTTCTTTGCAGGCACAGGGTTACAGGTCCTTTCTTACTTCCTCACTTCTTAGCAGGCACAGGGATACAGGCTTTTTCTTACTTTCTCACTTCTTAGCAGGCACAGTGTTACAGGCCCTTTCTTACGGCCTCACTTCTTAGCAGGCACATGGTTACAGGTCCTTTCTTACTTCCTCGCTTCTTAACAGGCGCAGGGTTACAAGTCCTATCTTACTTCCTCGCTTCTTAGCAGGCGCAAGGTTACAGGTTCTTTCTTACTGCCTCGCTTCTTAGCAGGCACAGGGTTACAGGTCCATTCTTACTGCCTCACTTCCTAGCAGGCACAGGGTTACAGGTCCTTTCTTACTACCTCACTTCTTAGCAGGCACAGTGTTATAGGTACATTCTTACGGCCTCACTTCTTTGCAGGCACAGGGTTACAGGTCCTTTCTTACTTCCTCACTTCTTAGCAGGCACAGTGTTACTGGTCCATTCTTACTTCCTCACTTCTTAGCAGGCACAGCGTTACAGATCCATTCTTACTACCCCGCTTCTTAGCAGGCACAGGGTTACATGTTCTTTTTTACTTCCTCACTTCTTAGCAGGCACAGTGTTACAGGTCCTTTATTACTTCCTCACAGGCACAGGGTTACAGGTCCTTTCTTACTTTCTCACTTCTTAGCAGGCACAAGGTTACAGGTCATTTCTTACTTCCTCGCTTCTTGGCAGGCACAGGGTTACAGGTCCTTTCTTACTTCCTTACTTCTTAGCAGACACAGGGTTACAGGTCCTTTCTTACTTCCTCACTTCTTAGCAGGCACAGGGTTACAGGTTATTTCTTACTTTCTCGCTTCTTAGCAGGCACAGGTTAACAGGTCATTTCTTAATTCCCCGCTTCTTAGCAGGCACAGGGTTACATGTCCTTTTTTACTTCCTCACTTCTTAGCAGGCACAGTGTTACAGGTCCTTTCTTACTTCCTCACAGGCACAGGGTTACAGGTCCTTTCTTACTTTCTCACTTCTTAGCAGGCACAAGGTTACAGGTCCTTTCTTACTTCCTCACTTCTTAGCAGGCACAGGGTTACAGGTCCTTTCTTACTTCCTCGCTTCTTAGCAGGCACAGGCTTACAGGTCCTTTCTTACTTTCTTTCATTCTCTTCCAATTTCTTGCAACAAAAGTTTCAAATGTAATTATACAACTTTGTAAAGAATCCACTGTATTTAACGTATGGATATTTCATGATATTTTACAATGTTAATATTGATATATTTGTGTTATTAATGTTTTAATAAAAAAATTACTTTTTAAACTAAAAAAAGGGTTTCAAGTCAGCCACCAAAGTCTCATGTCCTGAAGGGATCGCCGCCTTGCTATGCCAATTGCAACCTGGTAAATAGATTTCCGAGAAGCATAAAATACACAATACATAGAATTCCCAGTCAAGCCAATGGAACGGGAAAGAACACAAACGAAGAGATGACAGAAGCCGTATACAGCCGTCACGTGGTGTTTACTGGCTCGTCCTGCCAGTGGACATCACCAGGCAAGCCCCTCCACAATGCAGTGCTACCTATAGGGGGCGACACTACTGCAGGGTCCTGGGGTGGCGGTGTGTTTTCTGCTCGCCACGATTAGAAATTCATCAAATACACAATTACTGCAAAAAAGGACAAATTCGGTAGGCAAGACATACCTGCACTTAACCACACCAAAGTGCTGCTATAAAGGTATAAGAGCGCTACAAAAGATGGGGCAGAGCCGTTCGCTGCAGCCACTGGGTCTCCGCAGCTGTTTCTTGTCCACGTGCTGTGCAGTGCACGACGGTTTGCTGCACTCCAGCAGCGTGCACTGGGTCATGAAGGTCAGAGGCATGCCAGCGTTTCAAGAATTGACTGCGGGTAAATGTATCTTATGTGAATATCCGGAAAATATGGCCCGGCTTCAGAGTCTGGGCCTCGGGGGTCAACACAGGGTCACCCCTGCCTAAAACAGACTAAAACATAAGATGTTTTGTTTGTTTGTTTTGCAGATTTATACAGCGAGAATTAGATCGGAAGGTATTGCAGCGCTTTACATGAGCACCAGTTACATTACACAAGGACACATGAGGGGGCAGATCAGCAAGGGCCTGCGATAGTTATCGCTCAGCGCTCTAAGCGCGAGGATAATTATCGCGTACTAACGCTGGATTCTATCGTGGAGATAGCGTGCTATCAGCAACGCTTATCTCCCAAGCGATAGGAATCCATGCGTAAGCTGGAAAACAGTGTGATTATCGCTGGAAATCCAGCGATAATCGCACTGCGACCAGCGATACCTTGCTGATAGGGCACGGTGGTCCTAGCCATGCAATCCACCTCCCATTGGATTACATGGCTAAGTCAGATTACAAGCATGCGTAAGAAAAGTAGGGGAATATCAGCAAGCGCCGGCGATAATTATCGCTCAGCACTCTTAGCGTGAGGATAATTATCGCCAGCCAACTCTGAATTTTATTGCGGAGATAGCGTGCTATTAGCAACGCTTAGCTCCAAAGCGATAAAATTCAGAGTGCAAGCTGCCAAATGTGCGATTATCGCTGGAATCCAGCGATAATCACACAACTTTTGGCGATAGCTTGCTGATAGGGCCTCACATACTTAGCCATGATATCCACCTTCCAGGATATCATGGCTAAGTCAGTTTCAAAGCAGGCGTAAGGAAAGTAGTGATAACAGAGGTTATCGCTACTTTTATTGTCGCTATGCTGCTTTGCGTGAGGCTTGATAATAGGAGAAATGTTGCTTAGCGACATTTCTCCCGTTATCCTAGGGAGGAATGCCCACTTTGCAACTCATTAGAGATGCAAAGATGGGCGTTAAGGAAAATGGCGATAAGGCAAGGTTTCACGCGATAGTGTGACCTTGCTGATAAGGCGATAAAATTATCGCCTCTTTTCGTCCGAAAACGGACGCAAAAGCGGCGATAATTTTTTATCGCCTGCTTGCTGATATGCCCCGTAGCGATAACTGTGGTTAGCGCTACTTTTCTTATCGCTCTGCTTGTTTGCTTGCAGCTTGATAATTGAAGAAAAGTTGGTTAGCGACATTTCTCCAGTTTATTTGGCACGGAACGCCCACTTTGCATCTCATTAGAGATGCAAAGCTGGGCATTGTTGTAAGGGGCGCTAAATCAGCAAAACACGCAATAGCGTGTCTTTGCTGATAAGGCGATGAAATTATCGCCGCTTTTTGCCCAAAAACGGACGGAAAAGCGGCGATAATTCCATAGCGCCGCCTTGCTGATATGCCCCTCAGTTTTTTGTTAGGCACGGGGAGATTCAGTGATGTTGCCCAGAATCACAGGATGTTGAGCGTCCCTGCCAAGACTCCAAACTGGATCCCCAGCCTCAAAGTCAGACGCTCTAGCCATTAAGCCACATCCTCTTGAGGTAATGAGGTAAATCCTGACTTAAGACCGATTTATGGCTGTCACAAGCCAGGGGAAACGTCCTGATCTATGAAGGGTTTTGCCCTCAGAAAATCTTCGGAAAGTTTCAATGCACAGTCGTAAGTGTCTTAAATGGCGAGATATTAATTGTAAATAAGGCCCAAAGGCCGTAAGATTGTCTCAAGACTTGAAAGGCGGCTCCAACCCTTTATAACCCAGCCCTCCCACCGGATTCGAGGCAGTTTTAGCATTTCTCGACTTGATTTGTCAAGGATTTTCCCTGACTGCAACATGGAAGTCTCTGTGGTGTTGGGCCTTAGGCCCGCATCACGTAGATGGTGGACACAGACGCCAGGCAAGGTAGTGTAGTAACTGGCCACGAGCACGTGCACCCGGGCCTTTTTATTAGCAGGGCCACGTCACTCGTGACACCCGTGATGGATGGGTGTCGGGTGCAGTGTGTCCAGCCCTCGAGGGAGTGGCTGGGGATACAGCTTCCTGTGGGACACTAGAACGTGTCTCGCAGGACACTACATTCCTCCCCAACTTTATTGAAGGACAAACAAAAGAGTCAAGTCCAACCGGTGGGGAAAAACTCAGTTGATGAAATACCACAGGGTCCATCAGCTTCTCGAGTCAGGTGGCAGGACGACATCAGACGGGGTCTGGTGAACTTCGCTTGCAGCAGAACCTTCTCAGCGGGCACTCGTAATTTAACCTGAGGGACTCAGGGCACGACCGCTGGCTTGGAGACGTCCGCTGCATACCGTCCGTTCGCTGACAATGACGTGTCTTGCATGGCTTCCTCTTGGCTGATGTCGGTGATGGTCTGTGGTGAGATCTACTAGTACTTTTGGTGGGCTGCGTCATGACCATGGACGGGGTCTAACGTGAGAGTTCACGGAGGTGTTGCTGGACCGACTGTCCCTGTGGAACTACTTGGCTGTGACCGGTACCCTGTCGGTGGGGCAATGTCTCTTCTCGATCTCCCGCCTGGGGAGGCCCGTCGTCGGGGTTGCTGCGGGACTGTAGGAAGGCTGCGCTGGAGCCGCTGCTTGTGTGCCATCTGGGGGCAGCTGCAGGACCGCCGAGGAGCCGTTGCTTGGTCGCACGCACAACCCTCACGGGTGGAGGAGTGTTGGTCAAGACTTACACTTGCTGTCGCTGTTCCGGTGTAGGCCAGGTTCACAGGTGGTTTTGGGTTCCATTTAGTCGGCTTGTGTGGCATCGGTTTTGGACTCCAGTCCATCGGTACTCAGGGAGTGGTGCTTGACGCATGTGTTGATGGCTGGCGTGGTGATGGCTGCCAGCCATGTGGTGAGTCGGAATGACAGGTGGTGGTGGCTTGCTGAGAGAGTTCGGATGTCAGGATGGACCTGGGCAGCCACGTGCCTCCGCCTTGCTGATGTTGAGCGTCTGTGGCGGTTTAACACGTAGAGTGTGTTGATCCTCTCTTGCCGGGCTTGGGAGCCACTGCCGACTCCAACTTGAGGCGGTGTGAGGACGGACACTCCGAGCAGATCTTCACCCGGGGCATCTGCGGACAGGAGCAGAGATGCCACTTGACTCGGACTTCCGACACTTGGAAAGCGGCCGTTCACCTGGGGAGGCGTTGTGGAGAGATGCGGTTCGCGACTGCTGCGGCTTACATTCGGTTCTCCTGTGAGGCTGTGTCCAGGGACGGTGGTCCGCCTTTGTGGCTGTCGGATGTGTCAGGGTGAGCTCTTGGCTTGCTGTGAATCCCTGGTCTTCTCCTTTTTCCGGTCTGTTCAGTCTACCTGTGTCTTCCGATATTTCAGGGTGACAGGACTGTCACTCTTCTTTCTTCGAGGGCGTTGCGCTTGGACCTCGAGGCGGCGCTGTCATGGTGCCGGCTTCTGCCTTCGCTCCGGCGCGCTCCTTGCTTGCTGGGCGACGTGACGTCCAGTCGCGTGTCGCTGGCGTTGGAGCGCCTGTTGCTGTGGCGGCCGGCCACGTGGAGTGTGCGACTCCTTCCTTGCCTGATGTGGGTCACCGCCGACTCCATCTTGAGGCTGTGTTGAGGAGGACACTGTGTCATGGACACTGTGACGCTTTCTGGCCGCTGCGGGTGCGACTCCTCTCTTGCCTGTTGTGGGTCACCGCCGACTCCATCTTGAGGCTGTGTTGAGGAGGACACTGTGTCGCGGACACTGTGTCACTTTTGGGCCGCTGCGGGTGCGACTCCTCTCTTGCCTGTTGTGGGTCACCGCCGACTCCATCTTGAGGCTGTGTTGAGGAGGACCCTGTGTTGCTTTCAGCCCACTGCGGGGCTTCGCTGGTGCAGTGGGGACGTGGTCGCTCTCTGTGCTGCATTCAGCTGTGTTTCGTTGCGGAGATGCTTCTATCTCCCGGGCGCCTGTCCGTGTTGTCGGATTCCCTGGTGTGGTCTTCTGCGCGCTTCAGACCACGTGCGCTCCGTCTTCGCCTTGGGCGCTCCCTTCTGGCACTGGTGTGCCTGTGGTGTGGTTGGCGGTTGTGCCTGTTCACAGAAGGGGCGGGTGATGCTACCTCTTCACTGGTGGTGGCGTTGGGCAGCCACATGTGGCGCGTGTTCTGTACCAGTCTTACTTGGGCTTGCTGTTCGGTTGGTCCTCCACTCTTGCTAGTGGGGGTTGTATTTGGTGTTGCTGCTTGAGTTTGGTCAGTGCTTGCTTAGGCTGGAGGAGCTTCGAGCTTTCTGGGGGCAGCTCCTGTGAGACGTTGCTGTTTTGGCTGCCCACTCGTGTTGGTGGCTGTCTGTGTGTAGCTCCAAGCTACTTGCAGCTCTTGGCGGGGTTTGTCAGCTTCTCCCTATACTTTGCAGAGGTGGCAGGCTGTGCTCTTGCACAGGTGATGCTGGTTTGTGCTGGTGCAGATTGGGGCACCTTGGGGCTCTTGAGTGCGGCAGAGGCCTAGGGCTTTGTTGTCTTTACGGGCATCTTGGCTGTCCTTACTTGCAGGGTGCAGAGGTTCACTCCTCGAGCATTCTCCTCCGAGGGCACGTCTTGCTGTGCCCGGAACGGTCCGTCAGCGCCCTGGGTGTGAGCAGGCCGTCCTCCTGGTGGTGGCGGTGCGCACTCTTGGATCTGCTGGCTACTGTTGTAGGCTGGTTAGCTAGACGCAGTGCTATGATATGCTGACATCGGTAGCGGTGAGCAGCCAGTGTGTTGGACCGCTCTTTGGATGCGCGGGTGTGGATCCCCCTGCTGGGATCAGCTAGCAACCTCCTGACGCTGATCTAGCCACTTCCCTCAGGGTAGTAGAGTGTCCGGGCCTTGCCTCCGGCGCAATCTGGGCTGACGGTCGTGGGGCACAGCTGGTTATCAGCTCTGCCCCGGCAACATGTCTGTCCTTCAGCACGTTGCTCCTGTGGGGCCCCCAGGTCGCGCTGTATTCTCCTTGGTGGCTTGCTCTGGGTTCTGTAGATTTGGGCTTCCTGTCGGGTTCAGGGAGTGGTACTCTCCTTGTTGAGGGCTGCGTCTTTGGAGGGTGTGGCCTACTTGCCAGATGCCTAGGGCTTGTGTCACTCCGTGCTGGTGTGCGGTTTATTTACCCCTGCTAGTAGGTTGGGCTGTGGTTAGAGGCAGAGTCATCTTCTGTGGTCACAGAGTGCATTCAGTGCTCTGCTGGCTTGCGTGCACAGGGTGCATTCAATGCTTTGCTGGCTAACGTGGTGCCTGTATGCAGCTTATGTCGTGTGACACTTTGACCACCAGGTGGTGCTGCAGCTACTTTCTCGGCTGTGGCTACTTTCCTTCCGTGGCGGGCCGAGGGGAGGCTTGTGCAGAGACAGTCACTCCTGTAATTGCTCCTTACCGCTTCACCTTTCCGATGCGGCGCCGCTCGTGTCAGCCAGGTGGCGCTGCAGGTATCTCGCAGGCCAGGCCTCTCTTCCCTGGAATCTCGCTCGATTCGAGCTGTCGATGCGGGCAGGGGCGTGTGATGTCAGACGGACGGTCTTCTCAACCCCAGTCCGGGCGGTCTAACGGAATGGCCTCGGTATGTGTCTGCTTTACTTCTTAGATTCCCGCACAGCCTGTCTTGCCATTACGGTGGGCCACTCTCGCCTGGGCTGGCATCGTAGACGGGCTGCAGGGGGCATGAATATTGCTCACGAGTGCCGTGGAGCGGCTTCGCCAGACGGCAGGGGCTACTTCTGCTTCACCTCGCCGTCTATGAAGTCACTGCGGCTGCCTCTTGATAGGGAGCAGGGCCGGCCTGTGCTTCACTCTTCCGAGACAGGGGCCCGCTCCGCTGGTGGTCTCGTTTGCGGCTGGGGTGTGGTCAGCATCGCCTCGCTGACATTCTTCCTTTCTCCTCTGCGTGCAGGCGGGGGTTGTGGCCGACGGTTTTGCGGTCAGCGGGATGTGGCGGGGCTGCGTGCTTTCGATTCCTTCCGGCGCTGGACATCCTCCCCGTCCCTCCAGCGGTGCCAATGGAGGCGGTGAGTCCCCCCCAGTGCCGGACGAGGACGGGCGGTGCAGGGTGCGGCGCGGCATGCGGGGCTGGTGTCGCGGCGCCTCACTTTAGTGCTGCAGATGCAGGGAGTGCAGTTGATGGAGCAGTGCTTTGCTCAGGGGTGGCAGGGACGCTCTTGGGTGCTGCACAGTGAAGATCGCAGGGCTCTGCAATTGTGGCGGTGATTGCTTGAGTGTGGCGCGGCTCTACTGCAAGTATGGAGGGGAGACTCACACTTTCCCTGGCGTTCTAGCGGCCGCTGCAGGGGAGAGCCCCTCCAAACTGATGTGGGTAGGAGGCAGCCAGTCTCCCTGCCTTCCTCCTTGCAGGCAGAGGGCAGCGTCGCGATGTGGAGCCCACCTTTCACAGCAGTCACGGGTGGCGGCTCATTTCCTCCTCACAAGGGGTGACGGAGCATTGCGCAGCAGGCGTGCGGGGTTAGCTGCCCGCCTCGTCGCCAATGTGGTGTTGGGCCTTAGGCCCGCATCACGTAGATGGTGGACACAGACGCCAGGCAAGGTAGTGTAGTAACTGGCCACGAGCACGTGCACCCGGGCCTTTTTATTAGCGGGGCCACTTCACTCGTGACACCCGTGATGGATGGGTGTCGGGTGCAGTGTGTCCAGCCCTCGAGGGAGTGGCTGGGGTTACAGCTTCCTGTGAGACACTAGAACGTGTCTCGCAGGACACTACAGTCTCCTTGAGGAATCGGCCAGAATGGCGTGGTTTAAGAAATTCTTAGGACTGCCCTTGCAGACCTAAAACACTGTGGGGCATATTAGCAAGTAAGCATGATAATTATCTCCCACGCCAAGTATCGGGAGTTTTCTTATCGCCACCTTTTCTCGATAATTTTCATCTTCTTACCGACGTATAATCAACACGTCGGTAAGATGCGAAAGTGGCAAGGAAAGGGCGCGATTACTCCCGCTAACTGGCGATAGCTTGCCTTGGGCGGCCTTGGGCACGTTAGCGGGATTTAAATATGCCCCATGGAGTGCCTGCAAACCCGGGTGGCCGCGTGACAAAATCATCTCTTACTGCTGTCTCAATGCAGAGGACAGTGCCTGCTACCTACAGTACAAGTTGAGGACATGACAGCAATATATTACCACAAGTTTCATCATAATGTGTTGATACATTGGTGCATCATATCTTGTCCCATAGCCATGTGAAGATCTCTGATATTGTGTGTGTCCCTCAGTGCCCCCCAGTCAGTTGAAAAGTCTGACTTTGTGCCAAGGGGCTAATAACGCAGCATGCCCATTACCTCTTTCTGTGGGTCTTCTGATGGAGATCTGGGCTTTAGTCAAGTTTTTATCAGGCGCTCAATTCCTGCGATGATCGGGTTTAGCGCGACTTTTGTTATCGTGGGGCATCTTTGCTAATAGAGCAAAGTTGTTTTAGCGACCTTTTCCGTGTGCTTTATGTGAGGAACGCCTACCTTGCACGTCATTAGCGATAATTATCGATGGCATGCAAGGCGATAGAAAAACCGGCAGATAACGCTGGAAAGCTAGCGCTAACGCATGTTAGCGCTGACTTGCTAATAGGGCGATACAAATATTGCTGCTTTATTGGCAAAAAGGGCCGCTAAAGTGGCGATAAGGTCCGTGCTAATATGACCCTTTATTTCTGGAGTTAAGATAGTCTTGCGCAGAAAACAATCTTTTCTGTCACAAACGATAGTAACAGTGTCTTAAGTTGGGGAAAACTGTGCAAACCCAACCCTAATAAAGCAAGGGGTGCCCCGCCATGGAAAATACATCCCGCCATGACAAACACCGGTTTATCGAAAACACCACACTTAAAAATAGAAGTACTCAGCATTTTAGGGGGTTTAGGCGCTATGTGAAAACAACACACAAGCCACAACGCAGCAGGAACACCGAGGGGCATATTATCAAGAACGGTGTTAAAATTATTGCCGCTTTAGCGGCAGGAAACTGCCACTAAATCGGCGATAATGGGCTTGATAATATGCCCTGAATAATTCCCATAAAAGCCCAGGTTCTGGTGTGAAGGACATCAAACCTGGGCTTCTATGGGAATTCTCAAGGGCATATTATCAAGCCCCTTATCGCCGCTTTAGCGGCAGTTTCCCGCTGCTAAAGCAGCGATAATGTTATCGCCGTTCTTGATAGTATGGCCCTGTATGTAAATAGCTGCGTGCGCCAGTGGCGTGTGTCACCCCACTTGCACATGCCGGCGCTTTAATATTCACTCAAATAATGGGTCAATAATGCAAAGAGAGAATTCTTTGATGAGGTCCCGGGGCGGTGGAGCTTTGTCCAATCACAGGCGCCCAGCACTCTGTCACAAGTAAACAACTGATGTTGCTTCTTTCCCTCCCTCTCCATCAGCCTTTCTCCCCGATGGAAGAATGTGCAGCTACCCGTGGCCCACGCAGGGGGGCACTCAAATGGGCGGCCCTCTAGTGCCATCTGGGCACCAACACACCCCCCTCTCTAATGCAGGGGACTCAGGGAGGAGTCCCCCCTCCTTGCCTGTGGCACGCTAGGCGCGTCACTTCTGGCGTGCCGAGGATTGGGGGAAGGTATATAGGTCTTCCCCCGCCATCCTGGCGTCGTCTGTTACGCCAGACACGCCGTCTCTGTGCCCTGCTGGACACGCTGTCCAGTCCCGCCGGTATTGTCATCATTGGGTTCAGCTTCAGTTTTGTTGGCGGTAAGTCTGGGCCAGGAGGGGCCATTTCCGAGTTTAAACATCCTCCCCGCTATTTTCCCCTTATGGGACTCCGTGGCTCCGTCCTCCTGGTGTTGCGGGCTACAGTGAAGCATGAGATAGGGAGGACTGCACTGGGGCCTGGCATAATTAGGGGCTTACAGCAAGCGCGTGGCTGGCCAGGTGTCAAGCACAACATCCCACTTTGTCTATACCGAAAACCTCATTCTTTGATGTCATTTACAACGTGGGGTTGGAGCCGTGCCGATGGCTACGGTCGCTGGATGATTGTACATCTATGAGGTTCCTCAGAGCATTTGCGGGCATTGTGACTTCGAGGGACTTGTGAGTCACATTTATGTGGGTCAATAAATGGGTGAGTTGGGAGCCTACTGGTCCAGCCTTAGGGCACGCCCGGTGTTTTATGGGGGACCCTAGAGCGGCAACCAAGTAGTAGAGTCAGCAGTAGACATCCCTGGGTACCACTTTAAACGGAGCAGTCACAACGGGCAGTATCCGTCCTCCTGCTTCACCTCCCCAGGCTGTGCAGCTTGAAGGAGCTTGGCGCACTACGGGGTGCTGCTGCCAAGGGTTTTTAGGTCTCACCTGAGCCAGCGCTCTAGCGCTGCCCCGGCGAGAGCTATAGAAAGCGGGATTTGGAAGTGCAAACAAGTGCTTTTCAGGCCGCCAACTACAGTGCATGTGCGCCGGGCGCGCGCACCATTTGGCAGCCTGCTGATCACTTTCGCGGCCGCTTTGATGTTCTCAGTGAGCCGCGCGGCCACTGAGAACATCAAAGCGGCCGTGAAAGTGATCACCATATGCCAGCCTTCCCTATGTTGCTTTAGCACTCACCCCCCCCGTAAAAATTTAGTCTTCGACTTTCCGAATTGAACTGCGCGACCGTAGCCACCAACCCCACGAATATTTAAACAAATTTAAATCCTGCTTTGAGACAGCTACTGAAATACACGCGTCTTCCGCACCATTTTTAAAGCACAAAGTAACATTGTTGCACCATCTTTCGCTCTAGTCAAAGATTGAGATCTGCTACAAACAACACGGGCGGCTCGCACCTTGCTTGAATTGACAAGAGAAGCAAAGTATAAACAGCATACAGCAAGTCCATTGATTCCTACTCAGCAGCACAAGCCTCGAAGTAAGTTTGACGGAGGCCACGACAATATACGCACTATTCATTCTCTTTCAAATAAAAGCATAGTGAAACATTGTTGCTTTCCTCCAATTTCAGAAATGGGTTAAGAAGTCGTATCATATGTATGAAAACGCTCACTCCACTTGGGTTCAATCTACAGCACAAGTTGATCTGATTTAAACAACACCGAACCAAAGACAAAACCCTCAAGTAAGCCATCCAAGTGCATGCAATAAGATTTTTTGGCAAGAAGTAAATTCAATACATCGCAAAGTGTAGGTCTTACAGCAGACTTCCTATTGTTTAGGTCACAAGTCAGAAGCACGAAGGTCGCTCCAAAGAAGCAAACGCACGGACTGAAAATCGAAACCCTATTAAGAAAAAACAAGTACACCATATTCACACATAAGGGCAGAGTTTTATAGAAGAGAAATCGGCACTAAATATATCCTCCCCTGATTTTCACACAGATTACACCGTGGTTCAGCCCTGCCGATAATCCCTGAAATCACTTGGGGATTGGAAACACGTCGGCATTTCCGTTCTTTTGCCCATGAGAGACTCAAACTAACAAGCATTGGCATAGCCAATAGGTCTCGCTTTTGGGACCTTATAAGTGTTTAGCCATGGAACAGTTGCATAACTAAATACTTATAAGGTCCCAAAAGCGAGACCTATTGGCTATGACAATGCTTGTTTACAGTGGTGCTGAGGGAGTCCAAGAGGCTCGATGGGTGCATGAGGCAAAACCCCAGGCAACTCGGACCGTGTCCGCTTCGTGCCGCCAGTCAGACTTTCCTTCCCTGTGCACGCGGCGAGCCCTGTTTCATTGCCCAGGTACGGAAGCCCGCCGGGAATCCCACTCTGAATTGGCAGGCACCAATAAACCCAATGCTACATTGTTTCCCCAACCTCAAGTAACTGAAGCTTACACTGCAAAGTACCAAGATGAGGTAATGTGTGCCTGCCATGTAACTACTACCCTCTAGGTTGGCTCACAGTCTTGATCGCTCAGCTTGGACTACTCTATGTGAGGGTGATCTACCCCTTGGTGAGCTCACGTGCATCAGGCGGGATACAGCAGCCGATGTTAGTGAAGCTTGGTCTGAGCGGAGAACGGGAGGCGGGCACTCAAGAGCATGTCTCACTAGGGCAGTATTCCTTGCCGTTGATTGAGCCCTGCCAATTGTAAACTTTGTTTTGTATATGCTTGGCACAACTGGCGGCTGTGCATAAAAAGGGCAGGAAAATGTGACCAAAAACGGCGGCTACTAACAGAATGTCATAGCCTCTGAACGATCAGGACAACACGGAAGGCTCATGTACTAACACACCTATTGTTTGCCCATGTTATTCCAGAGAGCAATGAGGTGTTTACGCCATTGGGTGGCACTGTCCCGCTGGTTTTGTTGTTTCTCCTTTCTCGCTAGAGTATTGCAAGTGGACCATTTAATGGGGTTTCTCCTGCAATTTATGAAAAGGCGTACTTCGGGCCTCGCTCTTAGAACCATTCTCAGGACTATTGGCACCCCGGATTTAGTGGTCCTGATTACCCAGGATCAGGATCAACCAATATGACTGTCTCTCGGAGCCCGAACACGGTACGGAGTAAGGCTTTCTGGTTTTGGTTCACTATTGCAAACGAAATTGTTTGGCACTCGCGTCTTTTGTACTGAGAGGCAGGTTTCGGCCCTTGTAATGTTCTTCACTACCCCCAATAACATGCAGGAGCCAAGGCTTATGTATAAGTACCTTTATTGCAGTACTTTCACTCTTACACCTGAGAGAGCGCTGGGCAACAGGCTCCGATCGCTTCTCTTGCCGCGCGCTCACTCGCGCATGCGCAGTAGCGTCCAGTATGGCCGCTACGCACCTTTCCGTCATTACGTAGTGCGCGTCAACTAGACCGCGACACTACATATCTCCCCCTTTTATACCACACAAAAACAATGTACCTGACTGGGGTGGTTAGTCCATTTCATAGTCTCTAAACTTGGATGGTCTCACCACCGCTCGCCCAACCCGGGTATGTCTTACCGGGGTAGTGTGTCCTTCTTGACCCCCTTCTGCGACAGGGCTGCCCCTTCTTCCTTCAGGAGTACCATGTCCTTCTCTCTCTCCATTCTCACCCCCTTCCCGGGTCTTTTCCTCCATAGCCGGTCCTTCTTGTACTTGTCTCTCACTGTTTTGCTCTTCAGGAATGTTCTCTCCACTCTCTCCCTTCGAAGCCCCTGCTTCCCTTGTCACCTCTTCTGGTGGCGTCACCCCTTCCATGTCCTCCCGGGGCCATTGTAGGATTTTGTTGCATTTGGCCATACGGTCTTGGGACCACACATTTCCATCGCTGAGCATCGCTGCTCGGTCATACACTTCTTCCACTCTTAGGGGTGGGGAGTATTTGCTTTCTCCCTTTCGCTTTAGAACAGCCAGCTTCACTCTGACCCACTCCCCTTTTTCTAAAGCTGTCTCTTTCACCTTCTTGTTGCGATTGTAGTATTCAGTGTATATATTCTGTGCCTTCTCCAGGTTGTGTTGGACCACCGGTGGAGACCATTTGCTGGTGATGGTTTTCTCTTTCCAAGCAACATTGTCTTTGGTGAAGGGTTGCCTTCCCCGTAGGATTTGGAATGGGCTGTACCCCGTGCTGGTGGGGGTGATGCGATATGCCCAGACCGTGCTTTGTACTTCCTTTTCCCAGTCTTTGCCCCTGGAGATGGCAGCCTGTATGGAGCCCATTATTATCCTGTTGAACCTTTCTACCTGTCCATTACTGGCCGGGTGATATACCGACGTATGTCTGAGTAGAATGCCATTCCTTTCCGCAAATCTGGACCATTTGTCCGAGGTAAATTGGGGACTGTTGTCACTAATTATGGTTCTGGGGATGCCCTCCCTGAGGAATACCGTCTTGAGAAATCGCAATATTGTGTCAGTGTCCATTTCCTCTTGAATGTGTACCTCTGGCCACTTTGAGTATTTGTCCACTATCACGCATAAGTACTTGGGTATCCCCTGATTGTCAAGTACAGGCCCCAAGATGTCCACTGCCACTTCTTCCCAAGGATTACTGGGGTTCGTGAACTTTCCTAGAGCAGGCCTCATAGGTTTTAGGATTTTGTCTGCTCCTTGGCACTGCACGCAGTCTCTCACATGTCTCTCCACCTGCAGATCCATCCCTGGCCACCAATACGTTTGCTTGGTTCTGGCTTTCGTCTTCGTGTATTATAGACAACAGATCCGGTATTATGTTCCCAGGTGGAACCACCCTATTACCTCTGTATACAAACACACCGTCGTTTCCCACCGACAGCTCCTCTCTAACCTCGTAGAACTGTCGAACCTTGGGCTTCTGTTGTCTCCTATCCGGCCACCCTCGCACAATGTACTTCTTGATTTCTTCCAGGTCTCTATCCGCTGCATACGCATTCTTCCAATCCTGTCTACTTATTGCCCTTTCCGGGTCATCTGTCAGGGCTACCATCTCATCATCTTCTTCGGTGCCACTGGTGGCACTTTCCATTGCTGACGCCCTGCTGAGATAATCCGCTATCTTGTTTCTTGAGCCTGGTATGTATTCCACATCATACCGATAATCCAAGAGTTTTAGCGTCATCTTCGCTATCCGGGGTGTTGCGCTGGCATGGCCACTTGACGTCAAGACCTTCACTAGGGGTTTGTGGTCCGTTTTCAACTGGAATCGCGTGCCCCACAGGAACTGGCGATACTTCCCCATGGCTCATACTACGGGCAACATCTCTTTCTCGATCGCGCTGAACTTTTGTTCCGAGGTCGTCAGTGTCCTGGACGCGAAGCTGATCATCTCCGTCATGCCTCCTTGTCTCTCTTGCATGAGCACAGCTCCTAACCCTTTTTCGCTTGCGTCTGTCATCACTATCGATCTCCCCAGGGGATCGTACCCATGCAGCGGGATAGCCTGGCTGATTTCACGTTTTACCGTGTCAAACTCTTCTTGCGCCTCTTCCGTCCACGCAAACGCTGTCTTTTCCCTCGTGAGTTGTCTCATGTTGTGTGTTTTTGTGGCGAAGTGGTGGACAAACTTACTATATTATTCCGCCATCCCTAGAAAGGACCTTACTTCTTCTTTGGAGGCGGGCGGGGGTGCGTCGCAGATGGCCTTCACATTCCCTTTCTTCGGTGTTATCCCTTTTTCTCCAATTTCATGCCCCAGGTATGTGACTGATGTCATTCCAAAATGACATTTCTCCCACTCTGCCGTCAGTCCGTTTTCCTCCAAGATCTTAAGTACCACTTCCAGCTTCTCATTGTGGTCTTCTTGCTCCTTCTGCATTACTTGGATATGAAGTACTCCAATTTTTGAGACCCCAGAGGTGCTAGGGGTAGCACCCTATGACTTCGAGTACTTCCTGATGTGGTATTATAGAATTCTGCATATCTTGATAATATAACAAAGAACTTGGCAACAGAAGCTGAAATATGAAAAGACATCTTTATTAAACTCAAATGAGTGAGACTACGTCGCACAGAAGCCTTAGCAACTGAATGAGGCAGTCTGCAGAACAGAAACCAGTCTCCTCTTTTATGGAGAATGTTACGCTCTGGGCAACACTGCCCTTCTCTTGCAGTTGGTCATTCACATGTATACATTGCAAACGAAAAGGCAGAGTCATGATGACCATCCCACATTCCAGTTAAGCCAGCCCGTAATTATTTACCCAGCAAGGCTCAGATCCCACATCAGATATCGATAGGCCCCAATAAACATGAGCATCTCCTGTTTTGGGAAACAAGCCATAAAGCAGGAACAGTCAGGTGTGAAAGAGATTAGCCGGAGGCTTGTGTAGGATGAAAAGACTGTATGGTGTGTCAAGCCCTGATGCTAATCACAGGTGGCCAGAGGACGGGGAACTCGTGAGACCAGTTTGACCTTGGGTGGCGGAGCCAAGCTGCCCAGGTCACAGAAAAGTCAAAGAAAGGCACATGTGCTCTAAAAGGCCCGTTTTCGCTTCATGCTATATAGCCTATGTGAGGGCAACCATAAGATGGCCACCGCTACAAAATGGAACCCACGGAGTCAATGTATAATAACGTATACATAGTGCATTCATAGCTAAAACGTTACACAAAGCACTTGCACATACCGCATTGACCATTCGCGGTTCGCTAATACCGGGATAGACAGGGGTAGGGCCCTGCCTCCTACGCGGTCCCAAATTTTAAAGTACGACAGACCCTCCTTTTGCCCTTACATAGGCAATAACTATACTCTCATCAATCCGAGTCCAGGTCTACAGACATGAAGTCATGGAGATGTTGCTGTAGCATCATCCTATTACTTAGCGACTCTCACGGGACACGTCTCCTTACACATGTAGTAGCACAAAGGCCACATATGGCAGGACAAAATAAGGAATACCTTTATCTCGGTGGCATAAGATCACACCCCCAACAATTAGTGATGTTTACTACTAACTAGTGTCGATGCAGAAGCTGTACAAAAGAATTGCTCACGAATTCTGATCTTTTAACCTGCTCATGTTCAGGAAAAGGGTGAAAAAAAGTGCAAAGAAACAGTGGTAGGGAAAGACATAGGTTGGGAAGAGGGTGCAGAAGTCAATTGAGTAGAGAAAATCAATCCCACCCATAAATGACAACGTCATGTTTAAAAAAACACTAGAAAACACGTTATTTAGAATATATAGACAACGGGAGAAAGTAGCGACCACTATTACAAATGAAATAATAATTGTCTACAACCCTGAGCAAAAAGCAAATCCTAAAATTATTTAGTAACATTTTAGGGCTCCTATACATTTTGTATGTTCAGGTGAAACAGTGGTGACCCTCATCAATGCTCTGAGGTGAAAAGGGGGTACTCTTCCACGGAAAATGGATTTTATTCTGCTTATACTAGACAATGCCAGCAAAACAAACTTTCTTCTAACACCTAGTCTATACAATCACACGGAAACCTCTTGTGAAACCACCTATGCCCAGAGTCCGTTCAAAAAGCCTCTCTGGCAGGCTTCTATTGTCCATCAAATCTTCTTCTGTTGTTTTCTTTTGCCTGGGCCTCTTCATTCAAGCCTTTCATGAGAAAAGTACTGCTTAGTTGGAGTGCCCTCCTGGCAAACACCCACAGCTCACTCGAAAAAGTCTCAATGTCTCAAGGCAGTGCACCAGTATTTTTCCTTTGCGGCAGGCACTACAGGTAGTGTGCTCTCCATTGATCAAGGACACAGGTCATCTCGTGCAGATTCGGGACCATTCTCAGACTCCAACACTCGTCACTCAGTGTCAGAGGACGCTCAGGCTGCTCTTCCATGGGCACTGGAATGTAGTGCCTTCTGTCAATCTTGGATCCGCCGGTGCACTGCACTTCCATTGAAGCAAAGGAAAAGAGGGGGTGTGGGTGGCCAAAAACTCAGGCCAAGGGGCTCAAGGGACTGCACACTGTCAGAGGTTACCAGCACATGACAGGCGCTCTTTTGCACTGGAATTCTGGTTCTGTGGCAAAACCAGCTCCTCCTTCTTTTCTGATGTTGAACGCCTTCTGATGAAGCAAGTGTGATGCTTTAAACAGTTCGTTGTATAACAAGGGGACTGTAAACAGGTGTCCTGTGATTTTCAAAGGAGTGGCCACACGCCATGGGACAATTTTCGTCTAGAATACACTGTCTTTCTCAGGAAGCAATACAAATAAAAAGGCAGTAGGCAAAACAGTGCCTCTAAGCTTTTCAATTGGGTTTCCGTGTGAGAGCCTCCATCATCTAAGGGTAGATAACTACACGAGAATTCTATCTAAATGGATGTCTTCACATATGGTGGCATTGTCTAATAGGGCAAACACATTTTTTTTTCAATGATTATATATAAGTGTTTCTAAATTCCTTATCTAGGACATCTCAATAGAGAAATCACATGGTACAGATTATCATAGGCAGGTAGAAACCTTTCACATCAGGTGCACTAGGCAATACACAGGCTAATAGTCAGATATGAAAACAAAAGACAAGAACTAGAGGGTCCTGATATTTGCATGATTAGAAACTTCTGATCCCACCGAAAATTAAAGCAGCAGGAACAAAAATGGTAAAAACCACATTAAAAAATAGACATTGAAAATTCGTCATGTTCAAAAAAAGGTAAACGTAAGTTATCTCCTATCGGGATGGAAAACTTGTCTTACTATAGTATAATATACTTGACAGTCAGGCTGGAAAACATTGAAGCAGGCCTAGGGACAATTCTTGAAAACCAGTCTGGTCATACAAGAGGGCATTATACATAATATGGAGGTTCCTGGTGCATCACTGCATTCTGGAAGTGTGTACCTGAACAATACACCTACAATAATAAATGGGCTGACTGGTGAAAGGAATACGGAAAAGGGAATTGGAACTAGGACACAACTAAAATCCCCAATAACTAAGCATGATGCGACATAAGAAGCAACAAAAGCAATAAAAAATAAAAATCTATAGGAAGGACAAGAATTTACTTGGGTGATAGTCACTACACCAAGAGTACGGGTGGTACACAAAAGGCCAAAGTTACATACATTTTAACTCTACCGCTGGCGACTACACCATATACGGTAATCTTAGCTAATGTTCCAGTTCCTTCTGCAGGGAAAAATGAAAACCTAGTTTTCTTTTAAGAAGCAAAGGCCATATGCTACTTAGGAGACAGGACACCATTAACTAATGTAATATAGAAATTAGGCCACCTTGAGTCACAGATCTATAATTTCATCCTTAGGTCCAATCAAGGATACATAAACGTAGGGCTGCCTGTTCCTTTAACCCCTTCGCTGCTAGGCCTTTTCCCCTCCTGTGCTAAGCCCTTTTTGGGCTATTTGAGGTAGTGCGCGCTTAGGCCCCTGTAACTTTTTGACCACATTAGGTATCCACGCCAAATTTGCGTCCTTTTCTTCCAACATCTTGGGGATTCTAAAGGTACCCAGGGTTTGTGGATTCTCCTAGAGGGTTCCCAGAAATTAGTCAAAATACAGCAATTCTTTTTTTTTTTTGTGAAAAATGTGAAAAACGGGCTGCAAATGAAAGCTTCTGGGTTTTTCTCTGCAAATGGTATCAAAAAAGGGTTTGTGGGGCTGAAATCACAATTTCTCCAGCTTTTAGGGAATGACAGAATTTTGTTAGAAAACCAACATTTTTTACACAGTTTTGGCATTTTTCTGGGACATACCCTATTTTTGCTATTTTTTGTGCTTTCAACCTCCTTCCAGTTAACGGTAGAAATGGGTACAAAAACAATAATGGATCCTGGAAAGCTATACATTTTTTAAAAGTAGACAAAATTCTGAATTCAGCAAGGGGTCATTTGTGTAGATCCATCAAGGTTTCTTTATAGAAATTTACAGGCAAATATAGGAAAAATAAAAAATTTGTTGAAAAAAGCAGCCTTTTGAGTCAACGTTTTTACCTGTAACTTCTTCGAATTATGACATCTCTTTGAAAGCAATGTACCGTTACATCCGGTAGACCTTTCTGGTTGTGGGGACATATAGGACTTGTAGGTTCACCAAGAGCCCAACGAACCCAGAGTAGAAAAATGAGCAGCATTTTGTAATGTTTTTTTTTTTTGGTCCGGGTATATAGCAATTATTGTGGGAAAATGTATACATGGAAAAATCGGTATGAAAGTCACCTATGTATTTCTGAAATGGGAACAAATTACAGAGTTCAGAAACAGTGCATATTTGCACATTTTCGAAATTGGGAATACTCATATTTGCATGACAATTATTGGTCATTTTTCAAAATGACTTTTTTTTTACACAATGTCTTTCATTTGGAAGGGAGAAATGCATCAAAAATCAATAGGTAATAACAGTTGCTTTACAAATTTGAACTACCCTAAGTCTCCCGATAAAAATGGTACCTCACTTGTGTGGGTAGGCATAGTGCCCACGACAGGAAGTGGCTCAAAACCTAAGGTGAACACACCACATTTTCACACTGAAAATTTACACTTTTTTTGCAAAGAGTCTAGCTGTAGTTTTTGAACCCTAGACCTGCCGGCACCTAAGGAAACCTAGCAAACCTATACATTTTTGAAAACTAGACACCCAGGGGAATCCAGGATGGGGTGACTTGACTGCCTCCCACCATAGTCTGTTACCCAGAATCCCTTGCAAACGTAACAAATTGACAAAAAAAACACATTTTCCCCACATTTCTGTGATGGAAAGTTCTGGAATCTGCGTGGATCCACAAATTTCCACACACCCCGCGTTCCCCAAAGTCCTACGAGAAAAATGGTACCTCACTTGTGCGGGTCGGCCTAGTGCCTGCGACAGGAAACGGCGCAAAACGCAACGTGGTTTTGCAGTGAAAAATGACCCTTTTTTGGCATAGTGACTAGCTGTAGATTTTGAACCCTAGCCCTGCAAGCACCTAGGGAAAACTAGCAAACCTATACATTTTTGAAAACTAGACACCCAGGGGAATCCAGGATGGGGTGACTTGACTGCCTCCCACCATGGTCTGTTACCCAGAATCCCTTGCAAACGTAAAAAATTGACAAAAAAAACACATTTTCCCCACATTTCTGTGATGGAAAGTTCTGGAATCTGCGTGGATCCACAAATTTCCACCCACCCCGCGTTCCCCAAAGTCCTACGAGAAAAATGGAACCTCACTTGTGCGGGTCGGCATAGTGCCCGCGACAGGAAACGGTGCAAAACGCAACGTGGTTTTGCAGTGCAAAATGACCCTTTTTTTGGCAAAGTGACTAGCTGTAGATTTTTAACCCTAGCCCTGCCGGCACCTAGGGAAACCTAGCAAACCTATACATTTTTGAAAACTAGACACCCAGGGGAATCCAGGATGGGGTGGCTTGACTGCCTCCCACCATGGTCTGTTACCCAGAATCCCTTGCAAACGTAAAAAATTGACAAAAAAAACACATTTTCCCCACATTTCTGTGATGGAAAGTTCTGGAATCTGCGTGGATCCACAAATTTCCACCCACCCCGCGTTCCCCAAAGTCCTACGAGAAAAATGGTACCTCACTTGTGCGGGTCGGCCTAGTGCCCGCGACAGGAAACGGCGCAAAACGCAACGTGGTTTTGCAGTGAAAAATGACCCTTTTTTTGGCAAAGTGACTAGCTGTAGATTTTTAACCCTAGCCCTGCAAGCACCTAGGGAAAACTAGCAAACCTATACATTTTTGAAAACTAGACACCCAGGGGAATCCAGGATGGGGTGACTTGACTGCCTCCCACCATGGTCTGTTACCCAGAATCCCTTGCAAACGTAAAAAATTGACAAAAAAAACACATTTTCCCCACATTTCTGTGATGGAAAGTTCTGGAATCTGCGTGGATCCACAAATTTCCACCCACCCCGCGTTCCCCAAAGTCCTACGAGAAAAATGGTACCTCACTTGTGCGGGTCGGCATAGTGCCCGCGACAGGAAACGGTGCAAAACGCAACGTGGTTTTGCAGTGCAAAATGACCCTTTTTTTGGCAAAGTGACTAGCTGTAGATTTTGAACCCTAGCCCTGCCGGCACCTAGGGAAACCTAGCAAACCTATACATTTTTTAAAACTAGACACCCAGTGGAATCCAGGATGGGGTGGCTTGACTGCCTCCCACCATGGTCTGTTACCCAGAATCCCTTGCAAACGTAAAAAATTGACAAAAAAAACACATTTTCCCCACATTTCTGTGATGGAAAGTTCTGGAATCTGCGTGGATCCACAAATCTCCACCCACCCCGCGTTCCCCAAAGTCCTACGAGAAAAATGGTACCTCACTTGTGCGGGTCGGCCTAGTGCCCGCGACAGGAAACGGCGCAAAACGCAACGTGGTTTTGCAGTGAAAAATGACCCTTTTTTTGGCAAAGTGACTAGCTGTAGATTTTGTACCCTAGCCCTGCCGGCACCTAAGGAAACCTAGCAAACCTATACATTTTTGAAAACTAGACACCCAGGGGAATCCAGCATGGGATGACTTGACTGCCTCCCACCATGGTCTGTTACCCAGAATCCCTTGCAAACGTAAAAAATTGACAAAAAAAAACACATTTTCCCCACATTTCTGTGATGGAAAGTTCTGGAATCTGCGTGGATCCACAAATTTCCACCCACCCCGCGTTCCCCAAAGTCCTACGAGAAAAATGGTACCTCACTTGTGCGGGTCGGCCTAGTGCCCGCGACAGGAAACGGCGCAAAACGCAACGTGGTTTTGCAGTGAAAAATGACCCTTTTTTTGGCAAAGTGACTAGCTGTAGATTTTGTACCCTAGCCCTGCCGGCACCTAGGGAAACCTAGAAAACCTATACATTTTTGAAAACTAGACACCCAGGGGAATCCAGGATGGGGTGACTTGACTGCCTCCCACCAGAATCCCTTGCAAACGTAAAAAATTGACAAAAAAAACACATTTTCCCCACATTTCTGTGATGGAAAGTTCTGGAATCTGCGTGGATCCACAAATTTCCACCCACCCCGCGTTCCCCAAAGTCCTACGAGAAAAATGGTACCTCACTTGTGCGGGTCGGCCTAGTGCCCGCGACAGGAAACGGCGCAAAACGCAACGTGGTTTTGCAGAGAAAAATGACCCTTTTTTTGGCAAAGTGACTAGCTGTAGATTTTGTACCCTAGCCCTGCCGGCACCTAGGGAAACCTAGCAAACCTATACATTTTTGAAAACTAGACACCCAGGGGAATCCAGGATGGGGTGACTTGACTGCCTCCCACCATGGTCTGTTACCCAGAATCCCTTGCAAACGTAAAAAATTGACAAAAAAAACACATTTTCCCCACATTTCTGTGATGGAAAGTTCTGGAATCTGCGTGGATCCACAAATTTCCACCCACCCCGCGTTCCCCAAAGTCCTACGAGAAAAATGGTACCTCCCTTGTGCGGGTCGGCCTAGTGCCCGCGACAGGAAACGGCGCAAAACGCAACGTGGTTTTGCAGTGAAAAATGACCCTTTTTTTGGCAAAGTGACTAGCTGTAGATTTTGTACCCTAGCCCTGCCGGCACCTAGGGAAAACTAGCAAACCTATACATTTTTGAAAACTAGACACCCAGGGGAATCCAGGATGGGGTGACTTGACTGCCTCCCACCATGGTCTGTTACCCAGAATCCCTTGCAAACGTAAAAAATTGACAAAAAAACACATTTTCCCCACATTTCTGTGATGGAAAGTTCTGGAATCTGCGTGGATCCACAAATTTCCACCCACCCCGCGTTCCCCAAAGTCCTACGAGAAAAATGGTACCTCACTTGTGCGGGTCGGCCTAGTGCCCGCGACAGGAAACGGCGCAAAACGCAACGTGGTTTTGCAGTGAAAAATGACCCTTTTTTTGGCAAAGTGACTAGCTGTAGATTTTGTACCCTAGCCCTGCCGGCACCTAGGGAAACCTAGCAAACCTATACATTTTTGAAAACTAGACACCCAGGGGAATCCAGGATGGGGTGACTTGACTGCCTCCCACCATGGTCTGTTACCCAGAATCCCTTGCAAACGTAAAAAATTGACAAAAAAACACATTTTCCCCACATTTCTGTGATGGAAAGTTCTGGAATCTGCGTGGATCCACAAATTTCCACCCACCCCGCGTTCCCCAAAGTCCTACGAGAAAAATGGTACCTCACTTGTGCGGGTCGGCATAGTGCCCGCGACAGGAAACGGCGCAAAACGCAACGTGGTTTTGCAGTGAAAAATGACCCTTTTTTTGGCAAAGTGACTAGCTGTAGATTTTGTACCCTAGCCCTGCCGGCACCTAGGGAAACCTAGCAAACCTATACATTTTTGAAAACTAGACACCCAGGGGAATCCAGGATGGGGTGACTTGACTGCCTCCCACCATGGTCTGTTACCCAGAATCCCTTGCAAACGTAAACAATTGACAATAAAAACACATTTTCCCCACATTTCTGTGATGGAAAGTTCTGGAATCTGCGTGGATCCACAAATTTCCACCCACCCCGCGTTCCCCAAAGTCCTACGAGAAAAATGGTACCTCACTTGTGCGGGTCGGCCTAGTGCCCGCGACAGGAAACGGCGCAAAACGCAACGTGGTTTTGCAGCGAAAAATGACCCTTTTTTTGGCAAAGTGACTAGCTGTAGATTTTGTACCCTAGCCCTGCCGGCACCTAGGGAAACCTAGTAAACCCACGCATTTCTGAAAACTAGACACCCGGCGGCTTCCAGGGAGGTATGGCTTGCGTGGATCCCCCAACGTTTCCTTACCCAGAATCCCCTGCAAACCTCATTTTTTGCTCAAAAAATCACTATTTTCACACATTTTGGGGTGGGAAAGTAGTGGCATCACCGGGCTCACACAAATTTACCACCACCCAGCGTTCCCCCAGGTCTCCCGGTAAAAATGGTGCCTCACTTGTGTGGGAGGCCCAAGTACCCGCGGCAGGCAAGGGCCCCAAACGTAGTGAGGCGACATCAAAATGGCCTATCGCCAAACCACCTAGTTTTGCAAGGGGGGTCACTTTGGTGTTTGGCCCGGTGCGCGGCGGCCATCTAGGGAAACCTACCAAACCCAGGCATTTTTGAAAACTAGACACCCGGCGGCTTCCATGGAGGTATGGCTTGCGTGGATCCCCCAACGTTTCCTTACCCAGAATCCCCTGCAAACCTCATTTTTTGCTCAAAAAATCACTTTTTTTACACATTTTGGGGTGGGAAAGTAGTGGCATCACAGGGCTCACACAAATTTACCACCACCCAGCGTTCCCCCAGGTCTCCCGGTAAAAATGGTGCCTCACTTGTGTGGGAGGCCCAAGTACCCGCGGCAGGCAAGGGCCCCAAACGCAGTGAGGCGACATCAAAATGGCCTATCGCCAAACCACCTGGTTTTTCAAGGGGGGTCACTTTGGTTTTTGGCCTGGTGCGCGGCGGCCATCTAGGGAAACGTACCAAACCCAGGCATTTTTGAAAACTAGACACCCGGCGGCTTCCAGGGAGGTATGGCTTGCGTGGATCCCCCAACGTTTCCTTACCCAGAATCCCCTGCAAACCTCATTTTTTGCTCAAAAAATCACTTTTTTCACACATTTTGGGGTGGGAAAGTAGTGGCATCACCGGGCTCACACAAATTTACCACCACCCAGCATTCCCCCAGGTCTCCCGGTAAAAATGGTGCCTCACTTGTGTGGGAGGCCCAAGTACCCGCGTCAGGCAAGGACAACAAACGTAGTGAGGCGACATCAAGATGGCCTATCGCCAAACCACCGGGTTTTTCAAGGGGGGTCACTTTGGTTTTTGGCCCGTTGCGCGGCGGCCATCTAGGGAAACCTACCAAACCCAGGCATTTTTGAAAACTAGACACCCGGCGGCTTCCAGGGAGGTATGGCTTGCGTGGATCTCCCAACGTTTCCTTACCCAGAATCCCCTGCAAACCTCATTTTTTGCTCAAAAAATCACTTTTTTCACACATTTTGGGGTGGGAAAGTAGTGGCATCACCGGGCTCACACAAATTTACCACCACCCAGCGTTCCCCCAGGTCTCCCGGTAAAAATGGTGCCTCACTTGTGTGGGAGGCCCAAGTACCCGCGGCAGGCAAGGACAACAAACGTAGTGAGGCGACATCAAGATGGCCTATCGCCAAACCACCTGGTTTTTCAAGGGGGGTCACTTTGGTTTTTGGCCCGGTGCGCGGCGGCCATCTAGGGAAACCTACCAAACCCAGGCATTTTTGAAAACTAGACACCCGGCGGCTTCCAGGGAGGTATGGCTTGCGTGGATCTCCCAACGTTTCCTTACCCAGAATCCCCTGCAAACCTCATTTTTTGCTCAAAAAATCACTTTTTTCACACATTTTGGGGTGGGAAAGTAGTGGCATCACCGGGCTCACACAAATTTACCACCACCCAGCATTCCCCCAGGTCTCCCGGTAAAAATGGTGCCTCACTTGTGTGGGAGGCCCAAGTACCCGCGGCAGGCAAGGACAACAAACGTAGTGAGGCGACATCAAGATGGCCTATCGCCAAACCACCTGGTTTTTCAAGGGGGGTCACTTTGGTTTTTGGCCCGGTGCGCGGCGGCCATCTAGGGAAATCTACCAAACCCAGGCATTTTTGAAAACTAGACACCCGGCGGCTTCCAGGGAGGTATGGCTTGCGTGGATCCCCCAACGTTTCCTTACCCAGAATCCCCTGCAAACCTCATTTTTTGCTCAAAAAATCACTTTTTTCACACATTTTGGGGTGGGAAAGTAGTGGCATCACCGGGCTCACACAAATTTACCACCACCCAGCGTTCCTCCAGGTCTCCCGGAAAAAATGGTGCCTCACTTGTGTGGGAGGCCCAAGTACCCGCGGCAGGCAAGGGCCCCAAACGTAGTGAGGCGACATCAAAATGGCCTATCGCCAAACCACCTGGTTTTTCAAGGGGGGCCACTTTGGTTTTTGGCCCGGTGCGCGGCGGCCATCTAGGGAAACCTACCAAACCCAGGCATTTTTGAAAACTAGACACCCGGCGGCTTCCAGGGAGGTATGGCTTGCGTGGATCCCCCAACGTTTCCTTACCCAGAATCCCCTGCAAACCTCATTTTTTGCTCAAAAAATCACTTTTTTCACACATTTTGGGGTGGGAAAGTAGTGGCATCACCGGGCTCACACAAATTTACCACCACCCAGCGTTCCCCCAGGTCTCCCGGTAAAAATGGTGCCTCACTTGTGTGGGAGGCCCAAGTACCCGCGGCAGGCAAGGACAACAAACGTAGTGAGGCGACATCAAGATGGCCTATCGCCAAACCACCTGGTTTTTCAAGGGGGGTCACTTTGGTTTTTGGCCCGGTGCGCGGCGGCCATCTAGGGAAACCTACCAAACCCAGGCATTTTTGAAAACTAGACACCCGGCGGCTTCCAGGGAGGTATGGCTTGCGTGGATCCCCCAACGTTTCCTTACCCAGAATCCCCTGCAAACCTCATTTTTTGCTCAAAAAATCACTTTTTTCACACATTTTGGGGTGGGAAAGTAGTGGCATCACCGGGCTCACACAAATTTACCACCACCCAGCGTTCCCCCAGGTCTCCCGGTAAAAATGGTGCCTCACTTGTGTGGGAGGCCCAAGTACCCGCGGCAGGCAAGGGCCCCAAACGTAGTGAGGCGACATCAAAATGGCCTATCGCCAAACCACCTGGTTTTTCAAGGGGGGTCACTTTGGTTTTTGGCCCGGTGCGCGGCGGCCATCTAGGGAAACCTACCAAACCCAGGCATTTTTGAAAACTAGACACCCGGCGGCTTCCAGGGAGGTATGGCTTGCGTGGATCCCCCGACGTTTCCTTACCCAGAATCCCCTGCAAACCTCATTTTTTGCTCAAAAAATCACTTTTTTCACACATTTTGGGGTGGGAAAGTAGTGGCATCACCGGGCTCACACAAATTTACCACCACCCAGCATTCCCCCAGGTCTCCCGGTAAAAATGGTGCCTCACTTGTGTGGGAGGCCCAAGTACCCGCGGCAGGCAAGGACAACAAACGTAGTGAGGCGACATCAAGATGGCCTATCGCCAAACCACCTGGTTTTTCAAGGGGGGTCACTTTGGTTTTTGGCCCGGTGCGCGGCGGCCATCTAGGGAAACCTACCAAACCCAGGCATTTTTGAAAACTAGACACCCGGCGGCTTCCAGGGAGGTATGGCTTGCGTGGATCCCCCAACGTTTCCTTACCCAGAATCCCCTGCAAACCTCATTTTTTGCTCAAAAAATCACTTTTTTCACACATTTTGGGGTGGGAAAGTAGTGGCATCACCGGGCTCACACAAATTTACCACCACCCAGCGTTCCCCCAGGTCTCCCGGAAAAAATGGTGCCTCACTTGTGTGGGAGGCCCAAGTACCCGCGGCAGGCAAGGGCCCCAAACGTAGTGAGGCGACATCAAAATGGCCTATCGCCAAACCACCTGGTTTTTCAAGGGGGGCCACTTTGGTTTTTGGCCCGGTGCGCGGCGGCCATCTAGGGAAACCTACCAAACCCAGGCATTTTTGAAAACTAGACACCCGGCGGCTTCCAGGGAGGTATGGCTTGCGTGGATCCCCCAACGTTTCCTTACCCAGAATCCCCTGCAAACCTCATTTTTTGCTCAAAAAATCACTTTTTTCACACATTTTGGGGTGGGAAAGTAGTGGCATCACCGGGCTCACACAAATTTACCACCACCCAGCGTTCCCCCAGGTCTCCCGGTAAAAATGGTGCCTCACTTGTGTGGGAGGCCCAAGTACCCGCGGCAGGCAAGGACAACAAACGTAGTGAGGCGACATCAAGATGGCCTATCGCCAAACCACCTGGTTTTTCAAGGGGGGTCACTTTGGTTTTTGGCCCGGTGCGCGGCGGCCATCTAGGGAAACCTACCAAACCCAGGCATTTTTGAAAACTAGACACCCGGCGGCTTCCAGGGAGGTATGGCTTGCGTGGATCCCCCAACGTTTCCTTACCCAGAATCCCCTGCAAACCTCATTTTTTGCTCAAAAAATCACTTTTTTCACACATTTTGGGGTGGGAAAGTAGTGGCATCACCGGGCTCACACAAATTTACCACCACCCAGCGTTCCCCCAGGTCTCCCGGTAAAAATGGTGCCTCACTTGTGTGGGAGGCCCAAGTACCCGCGGCAGGCAAGGGCCCCAAACGTAGTGAGGCGACATCAAAATGGCCTATCGCCAAACCACCTGGTTTTTCAAGGGGGGTCACTTTGGTTTTTGGCCCGGTGCGCGGCGGCCATCTAGGGAAACCTACCTAACCCAGGCATTTTTGAAAACTAGACACCCGGCGGCTTCCAGGGAGGTATGGCTTGCGTGGATCCCCCAACGTTTCCTTACCCAGAATCCCCTGCAAACCTCATTTTTTGCTCAAAAAATCACTTTTTTCACACATTTTGGGGTGGGAAAGTAGTGGCATCACCGGGCTCACACAAATTTACCACCACCCAGCATTCCCCCAGGTCTCCCGGTAAAAATGGTGCCTCACTTGTGTGGGAGGCCCAAGTACCCGCGGCAGGCAAGGACAACAAACGTAGTGAGGCGACATCAAGATGGCCTATCGCCAAACCACCTGGTTTTTCAAGGGGGGTCACTTTGGTTTTTGGCCCGGTGCGCGGCGGCCATCTAGGGAAACCTACCAAACCCAGGCATTTTTGAAAACTAGACACCCGGCGGCTTCCAGGGAGGTATGGCTTGCGTGGATCCCCCAACGTTTCCTTACCCAGAATCCCCTGCAAACCTCATTTTTTGCTCAAAAAATCACTTTTTTCACACATTTTGGGGTGGGAAAGTAGTGGCATCACCAGGCTCACACAAATTTACCACCACCCAGCGTTCCCCCAGGTCTCCCGGAAAAAATGGTGCCTCACTTGTGTGGGAGGCCCAAGTACCCGCGGCAGGCAAGGGCTCCAAACGTAGTGAGGCGACATCAAAATGGCCTATCGCCAAACCACCTGGTTTTTCAAGGGGGGCCACTTTGGTTTTTGGCCCGGTGCGCGGCGGCCATCTAGGGAAACCTACCAAACCCAGGCATTTTTGAAAACTAGACACCCGGCGGCTTCCAGGGAGGTATGGCTTGCGTGGATCCCCCAACGTTTCCTTACCCAGAATCCCCTGCAAACCTCATTTTTTGCTCAAAAAATCACTTTTTTCACACATTTTGGGTTGGGAAAGTAGTGGCATCACCGGGCTCACACAAATTTACCACCACCCAGCGTTCCCCCAGGTCTCCCGGAAAAAATGGTGCCTCACTTGTGTGGGAGGCCCAAGTACCCGCGGCAGGCAAGGGCTCCAAACGTTGTGAGGCGACATCAAAATGGCCTATCGCCAAACCACCTGGTTTTTCAAGGGGGGCCACTTTGGTTTTTGGCCCGGTGCGCGGCGGCCATCTAGGGAAACCTACCAAACCCAGGCATTTTTGAAAACTAGACACCCGGCGGCTTCCAGGGAGGTATGGCTTGCGTGGATCCCCCAACGTTTCCTTACCCAGAATCCCCTGCAAACCTCATTTTTTGCTCAAAAAATCACTTTTTTCACACATTTTGGGGTGGGAAAGTAGTGGCATCACCGGGCTCACACAAATTTACCACCACCCAGCGTTCCCCCAGGTCTCCCGGTAAAAATGGTGCCTCACTTGTGTGGGAGGCCCAAGTACCCGGGGCAGGCAAGGACAACAAACGTAGTGAGGCGACATCAAGATGGCCTCTCGCCAAACCACCTGGTTTTTCAAGGGGGGTCACTTTGGTTTTTGGCCCGGTGCGCGGCGGCCATCTAGGGAAACCTACCAAACCCAGGCATTTTTGAAAACTAGACACCCGGCGGCTTCCAGGGAGGTATGGCTTGCGTGGATCCCCCAACGTTTCCTTACCCAGAATCCCCTGCAAACCTCATTTTTTGCTCAAAAAATCACTTTTTTCACACATTTTGGGGTGGGAAAGTAGTGGCATCACCGGGCTCACACAAATTTACCACCACCCAGCGTTCCCCCAGGTCTCCCGGTAAAAATGGTGCCTCACTTGTGTGGGAGGCCCAAGTACCCGCGGCAGGCAAGGACAACAAACGTAGTGAGGCGACATTTGGGATAGGCAATGTTGATGTCGCCTCACTACGTTTGGGGCCCTTGCCTGCCGCGGGTACTTGGGCCTCCCACACAAGTGAGGCACCATTTTTACCGGGAGACCTGGGGGAACGCTGGGTGGTGGTAAATTTGTGTGAGCCCGGTGATGCCACTACTTTCCCACCCCAAAATGTGTGAAAAAAGTGATTTTTTGAGCAAAAAATGAGGTTTGCAGGGGATTCTGGGTAAGGAAACGTTGGGGGATCCACGCAAGCCATACCTCCCTGGAAGCCGCCGGGTGTCTAGTTTTCAAAAATGCCTGGGTTTGGTAGGTTTCCCTAGATGGCCGCTGCGCACCGGGCCAAAAACCAAAGTGACCCCCCTTGCAAAACCAGGGGGTTTGGCGATAGGCCATTTTGATGTCGCCTCACTACGTTTGGGGCCCTTGCCTGCCGCGGGTACTTGGGCCTCCCACACAAGTGAGGCACCATTTTTACTGGGAGACCTGGGGGAACGCTGGGTGGTGGTAAATTTGTGTGAGCCCGGTGATGCCACTACTTTCCCACCCCAAAATGTGTGAAAAAAGTGATTTTTTGAGCAAAAAATGAGGTTTGCAGGGGATTCTGGGTAAGGAAACGTTGGGGGATCCACGCAAGCCATACCTCCCTGGAAGCCGCCGGGTGTCTAGTTTTCAAAAATGCCTGGGTTTGGTAGGTTTCCCTAGATGGCCGCCGCGCACCGGGCCAAAAACCAAAGTGACCCCCCTTGCAAAACCAGGTGGTTTGGCGATAGGCCATTTTGATGTCGCCTCACTACGTTTGGGGCCCTTGCCTGCCGCGGGTACTTGGGCCTCCCACACAAGTGAGGCACCATTTTTACCGGGAGACCTGGGGGAACGCTGGGTGGTGGTAAATTTGTGTGAGCCCGGTGATGCCACTACTTTCCCACCCCAAAATGTGTGAAAAAAGTGATTTTTTGAGCAAAAAATGAGGTTTGCAGGGGATTCTGGGTAAGGAAACGTTGGGGGATCCACGCAAGCCATACCTCCCTGGAAGCCGCCGGGTGTCTAGTTTTCAAAAAGGCCTGGGTTTGGTAGGTTTCCCTAGATGGCCGCCGCGCACCGGGCCAAAAACCAAAGTGACCCCCCTTGCAAAACCAGGGGGTTTGGCGATAGGCCATTTTGATGTCGCCTCACTACGTTTGGGGCCCTTGCCTGCCGCGGGTACTTGGGCCTCCCACACAAGTGAGGCACCATTTTTACCGGGAGACCTGGGGGAACGCTGGGTGGTGGTAAATTTGTGTGAGCCCGGTGATGCCACTACTTTCCCACCCCAAAATGTGTGAAAAAAGTGATTTTTTGAGCAAAAAATGAGGTTTGCAGGGGATTCTGGGTAAGGAAACGTTGGGGGATCCACGCAAGCCATACCTCCCTGGAAGCCGCCTGGTGTCTAGTTTTCAAAAATGCCTGGGTTTGGTAGGTTTCCCTAGATGGCCGCCGCGCACCGGGCCAAAAACCAAAGTGACCCCCCTTGCAAAACCAGGTGGTTTGGCGATAGGCCATTTTGATGTCGCCTCACTACGTTTGGGGCCCTTGCCTGCCGCGGGTACTTGGGCCTCCCACACAAGTGAGGCACCATTTTTACCGGGAGACCTGGGGGAACGCTGGGTGGTGGTAAATTTGTGTGAGCCCTGTGATGCCACTACTTTCCCACCCCAAAATGTGTAAAAAAAGTGATTTTTTGAGCAAAAAATGAGGTTTGCAGGGGATTCTGGGTAAGGAAACGTTGGGGGATCCACGCAAGCCATACCTCCATGGAAGCCGCCGGGTGTCTAGTTTTCAAAAATGCCTGGGTTTGGTAGGTTTCCCTAGATGGCCGCCGCGCACCGGGCCAAAAACCAAAGTGACCCCCCTTGCAAAACCAGGTGGTTTGGCGATAGGCCATTTTGATGTCGCCTCACTACGTTTGGGGCCCTTGCCTGCCGCGGGTAATTGGCCCTCCCACACAAGTGAGGCACCATTTTTACCGGGAGACCTGGGGGAACGCTGGGTGGTGGTAAATTTGTGTGAGCCCGGTGATGCCACTACTTTCCCACCCCAAAATGTGTGAAAAAAGTGATTTTTTGAGCAAAAAATGAGGTTTGCAGGGGATTCTGGGTAAGGAAACGTTGGGGGATCCACGCAAGCCATACCTCCCTGGAAGCCGCCGGGTGTCTAGTTTTCAAAAATGCCTGGGTTTGGTAGGTTTCCCTAGATGGCCGCCGCGCACCGGGCCAAAAACCAAAGTGACCCCCCTTGCAAAACCAGGTGGTTTGGCGATAGGCCATTTTGATGTCGCCTCACTACGTTTGGGGCCCTTGCCTGCCGCGGGTACTTGGGCCTCCCACACAAGTGAGGCACCATTTTTACCGGGAGACCTGGGGGAACGCTGGGTGGTGGTAAATTTGTGTGAGCCCGGTGATGCCACTACTTTCCCACCCCAAAATGTGTGAAAAAAGTGATTTTTTGAGCAAAAAATGAGGTTTGCAGGGGATTCTGGGTAAGGAAACGTTGGGGGATCCACGCAAGCCATACCTCCCTGGAAGCCGCCGGGTGTCTAGTTTTCAAAAATGCCTGGGTTTGGTAGGTTTCCCTAGATGGCCGCCGCGCACCAGGCCAAAAACCAAAGTGACCCCCCTTGAAAAACCAGGTGGTTTGGCGATAGGCCATCTTGATGTCGCCTCACTACGTTTGTTGTCCTTGCCTGCCGCGGGTACTTGGGCCTCCCACACAAGTGAGGCACCATTTTTACCGGGAGACCTGGGGGAACGCTGGGTGGTGGTAAATTTGTGTGAGCCCGGTGATGCCACTACTTTCCCACCCCAAAATGTGTGAAAAAAGTGATTTTTTGGGCAAAAATTTCGGTTTGCAGGGGATTCTGAGTAAGGAAACGTTGGGGGATCCACGCAAGCCATACCTCCCTGGAAGCCGCCGGGTGTCTAGTTTTCAGAAATGCGTGGGTTTGAAAGGTTTCCCTAGATGGCCGCCGAGCCCTGGGCAAAAAACCAAAGTAACCCCCCTTGCAAAACCAGATTAACTATTGTTACTACAGCGTGAGAATTTAGGAATAATACTGCAAAGAAAATGTGGCAGACAGTTTGAGGTTTACAGGACAATGGGGATAAAAAATATTTTTCAAATCACTAAAGAGACATCACCATGAACTCCCAAGGGTTTTCGACAATATCTACAGTTGGTGGGTTATTCTTACATGGAAAGTGTACCTTGGCAGAGAAACTAAAGACAAAGATTCCTGCACAACCATCTATTCCTCAAACACACACACATACTGGTTGGATTTGGCACGAGGGCGAGTCATGGTTCAGTGTATTAAATTTTATTAACAAGAGATTTCACAAAAATGAAATGCACTGTCAATAATTAAATTCACAAAAAACCAAACCAATGACTTGCAGCTCGTGAGCTGTAAAGCCACGTCAAGGCACCAACCACTTTACAGGCCATTCACACACCTTTCATACGTGATACAAACAAGACCATTCGCACCACCAGGTACAAAAGCAACACAGTACAAAAATCACCAAAAAGGGACAAGGTACACCCTGCTTCAGAAAGACAAATATTACTGCACAGTCATCTAACCCGCAAGCACACACACATACTGGTTGGATTTGGCACGAGGGTGAGTGATGGTTCAGTAGATAAAATTGTATTACCAAGTGATTTCACAAAACATGAAATGCACTGGTAATAATTGAAAGGGCAAGAAACTGAACCATTGACTCACAGCTCGTGAGCTGTAAAGCCACGACAAGGCACCAACCTCTTTACAGGCCATTCATACACCTTTCATACGTGTGAGACATACAAAACCATTCACACCGCCAGCCGCGGGCCCATCACATAACAAAACTCACACCAGCACACAGCGCCATTCAAGGGCCCATCACTTTCACACGCCCACAATCCAGACACAGCAACTACACAGGCTGAAGGATTGCGTGGAGTGGCACTCAGCTAGCAGTGTGTGTAGTGACCAGCAGAAAGTCACTACTCACACACAGCCAGCCAAGCACCAGTCGACACACACCGCTAGCCAAACGCCAGTCCACACACACCGCTAGCCAAGCGCCAGTCCAGGCACACCGCCATCCAATCGCCAATCCAGGCACACCGGCAGCCAATCGCCAATCCACCTACACCGCCAGCCAAGCTCCAGTCCACGGACACCACCAGACAAGCACCAGTCCGCACACACCACCAGTCCACGCACACCGCCAGCCAAGTACCAGTCCACGCACACCGCCAGCCAAGCACCATTCCACGCACACCGCCAGCCAAGCTCCAGTCCACACACACCACCAGACAAGCTCCAGTCCACGGACACCACCAGCCAAGCTCCAGTCCACGGACACCACCAGCCAAACACCAGTCCGCACACACCACCAGTCCACACACACCGCCAGCCAAGTACCAGTCCACGCACACCGCCAGCCAAGCACCATTCCACGCACACCACCAGCCAAGCACCATTCCACGCACACCGCCAGCCAAGCACCATTCCACGCACACCACCAGCCACGCACCAGTCCACGCACACCGCCAGTCCATGCACACCGCCAGTCCACGCACACCGTCAGCCAAGCACCATTCCACGCACACCACCAACCAAGTGCCAGTCCACACACACCAACAGCCAAGCGCAAGCCTACACACACCGCCATCACATTTTGGATTTTTTTAGAAAAAAATAAAAACACAAACAAATTGCAAATAGATACAAATCTTCTAACAGAAAATCAGCAACTAAATACATTGCACTAACACCAACCTTGAAACAGAATCATATTTTCCAAAGAATACAGACCAGGCAGTTCACTTTACCACTCATGAATCTTCCCAGAAATTTTTACGCGTGTGGTACGCTCGGAAACAAGCAGAGAGACACAGTGCAGGATGAGAGGGACAATCGGGGCAGTACATACGACTCTCCTTCCGCAAACCTCTTCGCCAACAGACTCTACATCTCCTACTGGGAAAATCTTTTGCGGGTGTGGGAGGAATGTGATCTGGAAAGTGGCGTTCTTTCAATCTAGCAACATCCTCCACCAGTCCAACTCTAGGAACACTTGCCTGTTCCACTACAACAAGGCTGCCTATTACAGACTCCTGAAACTTAGCAAACGTCATCTTTGACTCAGGGCAAGAATCCTGGAACACAACAAAAGCATTAAACATTGCCAAGTGGAAAAGATGGATAGCCAACTTCTTGTACCAAATGTAAGCCTTACGAAGAGCAGTGTAAGGTTCCAACCTCTGATCTACTCTGTCAACACCACCCATGTGCCTATTATAGTCTAAAACGCATACAGGTTTGCGCGCTTCAGCGACCTGACCCCAAACAGTCACAGGTGCAGTGCTTTCATCATGGATGGAAGTCAGCATGTAGACATCTCTCCTGTCTGTAAACTTCACAGCAAGAAGCTCCTGGCAACGCAACGCACTGCACTGTCCCCGCACAAGCTTTTGACAAACAAGTTCTTTCGGAAAACCTTTACGGTTACAGCGGATTGTGCCACAAGCAAAAGTGTCCACTTTGGCCAATTCCCTGAACAACCGCACACCAGTGTAGAAGTTATCTACATATAAATGGTGGCCTTTGTTAAAAAATCCTCTACCAAGTTCCCAAACAATTTTCTCAGTCACTCCAAAAGTGGACGGACAACCAGGGAGGTTAAACCTAGATTCCTTACCGGTGTACACCCTGAAATTAGAGACATATCCAGTCCTACTGTCACACAGCATATACAGCTTTATTCCATAGCGTGCCCTCTTACTAGGAATGTATTGCCTAAAAACCAAGCGGCCCTTGAACAACACCAAAGACTCATCCACTGCAATTTCTCTACCAGGGGCATAAATCTCAGAAAATCGATCAACAAAGTGATCAAGGACAGGCCTAATCTTAAAAAGACGGTCACAATCAGGGTGATCTCGTGGCAACGCTAAACCATTATCAACAAAGTGCATCATCCGAAGCAGAAGCAAATACCTGTCACGACTCATGACTGCCGGAAAAATAGACGTTGCCATCAAGGGACTGCTAGACCAATATGAAGCCAATGATGGCTTCCTTAGCAAGCCCATCAAAAAAGTTAAACCCAAGAACTTCTTCATCTCTTCAACATTTGTGGGAGTCCACCGGGTAGCTCTAGAGTGTGGCTTAAGACTGGCACTGTTGTCCCTCAAAAACAGTTCGGCATACAAATTAGTCTGCTCAACAATCTCTGCCAAAAACACATCGTCCATAAACAACTGAAAAAAATTTACAGGCAAAAAGTTCTCAGTATTCACTCTAGACCCTGGAACACCAGTAAACTCTGGAAATTCCGGCTGCACCATGCCAGGGGCAACCCAGAGGTCATCACTTTCAACGGGAAGACTTGCAGCCCCAGCCTGCAGCCCAGATGTCTCTTGCCGCACTACACCAATGGAAAGGCTTGCAGCCCCAGCCTGCAGCCCAGATGCCTCTTGCCGCACTACACCAACGGGAAGCCTTGCAGTCCCAGCCTGCAGCCCAGATGTCTCTTGCCGCACTACACCAACGGGAAGCCTTGCAGCCGCAGGCTGCAGCCCAGATGCCTCTTGCCGCACTATCGGCACATCAGTCTCCTCCTCTAACACAGGCACTTCATCCGCACTAAGAGTATCTTCATCATCCGATGACCCCATACGGAGAGAAAACTCACTGCCAGAATCGTCCCCTGCCCCCTCTCCCTCAGAAGCAGAGTCAGTCTCTGACCCAATATCAGAGGAAGACTCAAACAGCAAACCAACAACCTGCTGAGCAGTCATCCTGCGGCTAGCCATTATACCTACTAAGATAGAAGACTGCACAAACAAGTCAACAACAACCAACAATGTGCAAACCAAGTAAGTAAAGAAATGTGTACCTTTTATCACAAAGATCAATGTACTCAAAAACTATACAATCCAATTACAAGAGACAGCTGCACTCACCAGAAACAAACTCTGCAGTGACACAGCAAAGACCAACGATATCAAACTAGAAAGAAGAAAAAAAAACAAATTACTCACAAGACAACAAAATACACATCGAGCACCAATGCAAAAAGTTTTTGACACTCAAAAACCAAACATACTGCTATTATTACACCATTTGCAAAAAAAAACAGGCAGAGAAATCAAACACATTTGCATTGTACAAAAAAACAGTCTCTTACCAAACTACACAAACAGCAAAACCACCAGAACCAAAACGTCAACGTGAACAGAAGAAAAGCCTTCACCTAGAACAAAAAAGTAAACAAAAAAAACATTACAATTGGAAATCACAAAAAATATAACAATAAACATTATAACATGCCATGTCACTACCCAAATGGTCAATCGGTTTGTGTGCCAGGTCAGGCAGAAAACAGCAGGAAAAAAAAGGCTATTCAGTCCCGGGGCGGGTGAGCCAAATACATATAACAAATTGCACCCTGGAAGCGAGGGGTCACTTCTATTTCTAATTGAACTAATTCCCTGGTGTCTAGTGGGCTTTTCTGCCCCCAATGGGAGCAGAAACGGCAAAAAAAAAAACAGATCTGCCCCCAGAGGGGGCAGAAAAGTCTTCAAAAAATTTAGGGGCCCAAGGAAGCGACCCTTGCCCAAGGGGTCGCTTCCTACAATAATATTTATATCCCTGGTGTCTAGTGGGCTTTTCTGCCCCCCCCCTAGGAGCAGAAACGGACAGAAAGACGACCAATCTGCCCCCAGGGGGGGCAGAAAAGTATTCTAAATAATTAGGCCGCAAAGGAAGCGACCCTTGCCCAAGGGGTCGCTTCCTACATAAAGAAAAAGACATCCCTGGTGTCTAGTGGGCTTTTCTGCCCCCCCTGGGGGCAGAAACGGGCAGAAAGACGACCGATCTGCCCCCAGGGGGGGCAGAAAAGTCTTCTAATTACTTTACCACCCTAGGAAGTGACCCTTGCCCAAGGGGTCGCTTCCTACATAACGAAATAGACATCCCTGGTGTCTAGTGGGCTTTTCTGCCCCCCCTGGGGGCAGAAACGGGCAGAAAGAAGACCGATCTGCCCCCAGGGGGGGCAGAAAAGTCTTCAAATTATTGGGCCCCCCAAGGAAGCGACCCTTGCCTAAGGGGTCGCTTCCTACATAGCATAAACGACATCCCTGGTGTCTAGTGGGCTTTTCTGCCCCCCCTGGGGGCAGAAACGCGCAGAAAGTGGACCGATCTGCCCCCAGGGGGGGCAGAAAAGACTTCGACAAATTTTTCCCCCAAGGAAGCGACCCTTGCCTAAGGGGTCGCTTCCCAAATTCGAAAAAACAAATCCCTGGTGTCTAGTGGGGCATCCCTACTCCACGATCGCGACGCTGTGCGCGATCGTGGAGCAGGAATGCCCTGTATTGAGACATCGGGGGAGAGGAAATACTCTTTCCTCTCCCCCGATGCCTCAATACTACAAATTTCACCGCCGCGGCCCCCACCGGACAACAAAACCTACCTCTGCTCCCTTGGACGCGCTGGAAGAAATGGATTCCAGCGCGTCCAACGCTTCCTGATGACGCCGGCGCGCGCTGTGCGCGCTGACGTCATCAGAAAGCGTGGGGGGGCTCGGGGGGGCTCGGGGGTGGCAGCGGAAGCTCTTCCGCTGCCACCCCCGTAAAGGGGGGCAAGATCGCTGCACAAGGGGGGGAGCGCCAGCGCTTCCCCCGGGGGCTGTCCTCATGACGGAACGGTTCCGTCATGAGCACAGCCCAACCGATGCTCATGACGGAACCGTTCCGTCATGAGCATCGAAGGGGTTAAAGGAAAGGGGCAGTAACGTGACTAACTGCAGGTGACACACTTTGATCCTGTAGATCTCTTTTAGTTTTCTGTAATACCATTATAGCCAATTTAGACATGCACTGGTAAAGTGCTGCCTCTCATGTTCACAGCATGAAATATCATTAGCTGTGGAATTTAGTAACCAGAACAAGTTCAACCAACTGTTGCGTAGCGATGGGCATCGTCATGACCATCCCCTCACAACACAGGTAAACTTGTAATAGTATAAAAAGCAGCAACAAAAACAACGAAAACATGCAAAAAATAATAAAAACGCACAAAACGTCAAGCCATCAGATATACTTGCTGTATATCAAGCACAAAAAAGCATAGACAAAACAATAGCATATGTAAAATAAGCGGTGACACACAACACCATGTCATGTACTTTATGCACTGTAAAACTGCAGCCCAAAACCCAATATTTGGGCCTGTTTAATTTGTCAGGTTTAAAATCCTTACCCTCCTTTTTGTCAGTAGATCACCAGGCAATGGAAATCTGCTGTCAAATATAACGTTACTGTCTCTCTTCTAACATACAGGACCAGCAAGAACAATTCATGATAGGACCAAATACACAAAAATAAATTGCCATTACTTAACTGTACCCCCTTGTCAGTCCTTGCAACATCCAGCCACCTTAGTTTTATCTTTCTAAAAAAATCGTTACACTGACACTCCACATTAATTTGGCACCTACAATTTCCACTGTGAAAAATAAGTCTTAATTTGTCAATTCGTTCACATTTAGGCATGGAGCCTTAAAAAAAATTTTAGAATCTTTTTGTCTGTCTAAGACTTAATGCAACACTCCGTTTTCTGTTAAATAAGAGCTAATAGCAGGCATCATTCTTTTTTTTAATTTTTTTTAGAGCGAGACGCAAATGTATCAGTTCTGCAAAGCATTTAACATGATGTTTGGGCTTCCAAAGAAACCCCTTTGCTATATTTTCCCTTTGGAATTAAGTTCTTTAGTTTTATTGATGTTCTTATGGAGAAACCAGAAACCCCACCTTCAGAGGCCCATGTAGCAAGGTCATTCTGCATTCCACAGAGGCAAGGCCCTAATTTAAAAGGTCATAAATGTCAACGTGGCAGCCTACTCCATTGAACTAAAGATAGCATCTCAACAGCGTAACTTGAGCCAGCCTCTGCAGCTCTCCAACCCCCAGCTCCTGCCACTCTGAATTTGTCAAAGCCAGAAGGCCTTCCTAATTCCTCCTAACTTGCAATAATTCACTCTATTTTGAAAAATAATTTCTCCTTTTTAGGCGCTAAAAAAAAAAATTATCTCTATTCCCAGATTATTAAACTACATTTACTGTGAATAATTCACGAAACTTAATAACACACATACCACTTTTTAGAATAAATCCTTGTTACAATCCTATGTAATGGTACACATTTCAACAACCTTAAATGAATGAACGTCTCAGTAGGCCCAGCTAAAGTTAGACTGAACTCCAGCAATTGGGACCGCTTTCTGCCCCAGTCCACTGGCACTGCGAATTGCATTTGCAATGAGTTTTGATATTTTCTTCATCATTTAGTCACTTGCCTTTATTCAAGCTCTGTTCGCCGCTTTCATATTAGCATATGAAACTCAGTGCCTCCCGTTAGGTAATTACAATATTTTCACCCCTACTGCTAGAACCTGCAATCTCATCTTTCCCCTCCTACTTACTCAAACCAATACCACATTCCTTTTTATTCCCTTCGTCAATACAACCTTCCTCACGCTACTCTTCATGTCTTTATTACTCCCCTTCATCATCTCTCTTCCCTCCACGGCATTCTATTTTCCCAATTGTTCTTCTCCTTCCTACGTATTACCTAGTTCCTATAACCGTAATTCTACATTTCTCCACCCCTCTATCATTACTGACTTCATCACGTACCTGCTCACAAACATCCTCTTTTTCCTTCATCAAAAAAGAATTCTCCATTTCTCTTTCTCTATGTGGGTGCTAACTCCATTAAGGCCGTTTTTTATTAACATCAAATAGTTGCGGGTTGCGACACCATATTTTATTTAATTTCTCCAAGTTTTAAAAAGGTCATGTTTTTCATAGCGTGTTCAGTAGTATCGTGACAGACACAGCTAAAGTCAGAACCTTCAACCCTGATATTAAAACAAGCCTTTGTACTGGCACATTGACTCATTGAATCATAAGAAGGCACAACCTGTAAATAAATATCAAACCTAAACGTATGCATTTACTGAAGTCTGAGACACTTTAAAAAGTACTCTGAATGGAAGAAAATGCAGTTCAAACAGTGTTTTCTACCCAAATTCGACTTTCATTCTTTTGGCATTAAAAAATGAATATCCTACAATTTTTTTGCATAATATGCATTACCAGAATGTTTATTACATAACCCATGAGTCAGGCATTGGAAATAATAACTTATACTTTATAAAAATGAGCTTGTTTGCGCCTGCGCCAAGGGAAAATTGTACACGCGAATGCTTGTCATTTTAGTGATGCAACACAACTTAAATCAAATTTTAATGCTAGGAGGTCATAGTATGAGTATTAAGCTTTATAAATATCAAAAAACGATTTTGAAAAGCACTTATTTTTTTTAAAATAATTTTTCCATGATTAATAATTTTCTTTTTTTTAAAAATACCAATTATTCGTTTTTGTGATAAATCCATGTATAAAAAACAAGCTGCATCCCTTGCCTATCATTTTGGACACATTAACTCACACGCCTAAGCGCATAAGCCCAACTTGAAACGCGTCACATTTTTGCGCCACTTTCATTTAAAAGGACGGTTCTGCAAAATTCCACCCGTGTTCAACTGGGAAGGTGCTGGCTAAATGAACATTTCTATCAAATATACTGCAGCTGAAAAGTTTGCCTGTGAACATCTAATACAATGCATCTAAGGAAAATGCTGTAAATTTATTTACTTTTGCAAAAATAGATCATTTCGTCTTTGGGGCCTGATTTATATCTATTGAATGTGTTTCTAATTTTATCCTTTAAGCATTTAACGGCAGTTTTGTATATGTGCACAATTGCTCATTCTATAAATTAAAGAGCACCATATAGCTATTTTAGCACGTCACATGGTTCGTTTCTGGATTTCTTTTTTAAGTTTCTACTTGATATTAATTAACCAACAATTTACTTAACAGACTGGAAACATCAGAAGACCCACAAACACATATTGAGCTCATTTCAGACATAAACAGAAAGGGGTTAAACAGACAATACAGCGCGCTTTAGCAATTTTTCATAAATAGCGCCGTCGCAATTTACTTACAGAAGTTGCACTAATGATAAAAAAAAAACACAGACATTTAAACACACAGTTGACTTACAAATCAATACGCATGACAGAAAGAAAGAACAGCTCACAGACTATACTTGAAACAAACCATTTGCAAATACTAGTTGTAGGTCATATTTACAAGCAACGCTTTTCAATAGTGTTCCAAAAGGCTGCATAAACAGCCCCACAGACAGATGCATGTCCAAGAAGTAGTGAATGCGCTCAATTCACTAGCTTTGCCTAGCAGAACACCACACAAAATCGTTCTGCATATCTTCATTCATGAAACTGCGCAGAACGAAGGATCCTTGTTTTGTATTATGTCATATTTTAATTCCCTGGGGATACAAAATCACCAAGGAAGAAATATGTTTTTAAATCTAACCTATTTAGATATTTCCCACACTATGGTACCTTTCAAAACAAAAAGCAACACATTTTTCCATGTGAGCTTACAAACAGGCATGCCAAAAATACTGCGGAAAACGCAAGTATTATAATCAAAACCAAATGGAGAAATATCTCCTCATTACCTGCCTACACAAATTGCAATTCGCATATCCAAACCTATACAAACCAAAAGCTACATTTCCAAATTTGCTAAGATCAGGCATCTTATAGCTCACTAATCTAGCTTCAAACTTCAAGGGGTTATCTCTACCAATACACTCGCAAATATGCGAGACCCCCGGTTTTGGTAATTGCAATGACCAAATCAGAAACCAAGATACCAACCCCTCGGCTTTGGTAATTGCGATAACCAAATTAAAGACCCAAAGAACCAAAGGACTGGGAGAGACCCACTTATACTTAATTCTTATTCTTAATAATCAAAAGGTTATCCAAATTCTAATTGTCAAGTTCTACATGACCAAACGTCTTCTATAATACTCACGCCAAAAGGGTTCTTTTTCTCACCTTTTGAGTGACATCATGTGGAGGATCAAAATCAGGAAGAGCAGAAATATACCGGGCTACATAATCAAAGAATCTCCAGAATCCCTGTGCACAGAGTACCTTCTTGGTAGAATCCCGTTCTGTCCTCCTCAGTAGATTTCAGTCTCCTGACAAGATCACTCCCACAGAAAGTCACTTCTCTGATGAGGCCGCGCTGGTGGGCGCCAACTGAAGTACTCCAATTTTTGAGACCCCAGAGGTGCTAGGGGTAGCACCCTATGACTTCGAGTACTTCCTGATGTGGTATTATAGAATTCTGCATATCTTGATATTATAACAAAGAACTTGGCAACAGAAGCTGAAATATGAAAAGACATCTTTATTAAACTCAAATGAGTGAGACTACGTCGCACAGAAGCCTTAGCAACTGAATGAGGCAGTCTGCAGAACAGAAACCAGTCTCCTCTTTTATGGAGAATGTTACGCTCTGGGCAACACCGCCCTTCTCTTGCAGTTGGTCATTCACATGTATACATTGCAAACGAAAAGGCAGAGTCATGATGACCATCCCACATTCCAGTTAAGCCAGCCCGTAATTATTTACCCAGCAAGGCTCAGATCCCACATCAGATATCGATAGGCCCCAATAAACATGAGCATCTCCTGTTTTGGGAAACAAGCCATAAAGCAGGAACAGTCAGGTGTGAAAGAGATTAGCCGGAGGCTTGTGTAGGATGAAAAGACTTTATGGTGTGTCAAGCCCTGATGCTAATCACAGGTGGCCAGAGGACGGGGAACTCGTGAGACCAGTTGGACCTGGGGTGGCAGAGCCAAGCTGCCCAGGTCACAGAAAAGTCAAAGAAAGGCACATGTGCTCTAAAAGGGCCGTTTTCGCTTCATGCTATATAGCCTATGTGAGGGCAACCATAAGATGGCCACCGCTACAAAATGGAACCCACGGAGTCAATGTATAATAACCTATACATAGTGCATTCATAGCTAAAACGTTACACAAAGCACTTGTACATACCGCATTGACCATTCGCGGTTCGCTAATACCGGGATAGACAGGGGTAGGGCCCTGCCTCCTACGCGGTCCCAAATTTTAAAGTACGACAGATATCATCTTGGAAGTATTGTACCCCCTTAATACCTTTGAACAGGCGGGCCATTAGCTTTTGAAGACTGCCGCTGCTGATGCTAGCCCAAAAGGCAAGCGGCAGAACTGATAGCATCCGAACGGAGTTATGAATGACGTCAGTTTCTTGCTCGTGGGGGGCAGAACTACCTGGTGGTACGCCGATTTTAGGTCGATGGTGGAGAACCATTTCACACCTTTCGTACGTGCCAGCATTTCCTCTAAGCGTGGTAACGGGAACTTTTCTACCACAATGCATTTGTTGAGTTCTCGGAGGTCCACACATAAGCGCACCTTGCCTGACGGTTTCATGGCCACCACCAGTGGCGCCAACCATTCTGCGCTGTCGATCGGTTCAATGATTACTTCTTCCTCCAGTTTGTGTAGCTCCTGTTGCACTGCCTCTCTCACCGCGATCGGTATGTTGTCACTTTGTGTGTAACGGGGCTGACATTCTCCTTGAGAACGATTCTGTAGGTAAATTTCTCTAGTTTACCGATCTTGCCCCCAAATATTTTCGGGTGTTCGCTTCGCCATCTCGCTGACGTAGACCATTCTCCATCCAACGTCACTAGCACTTGGGTGTCTCCTCACGGATTCAGTTGTATTCCCAACTCTCCTTGGTCCATCCACCCAAGGACTGATGGTCCCTTCTCCGCGACGTACAGTTTGCACTGGGCGCTGCGTTCTTTGAACTGGAAAAGCAGTCTCCTGAATCCTACCATTGGGATGGGTCCCCCTGTGTAGGTGACCGGTCGTATGTCGGGCGGTTCCAGATGTGAGCCAAGTGTGGGTTTGAATCTCGCGTTCCACACAGATCTTTGGACGATCGTGTAGGGAGACCCCGAATCCGCTACTATGGTGATTTCTACTCCTTCAATGTGCATGTCGCACTGGGGTTTGCGCGCTCTTTTTCCGTCGATGCCTAGTACTTGGTCTTCCACACATAGGACTTCGTCGTCTTCCTCCTGACCTTCTTCTTCCTCTCCTATGTCTTGCGCCACGAATTTCACCGCGCGTTGTTTCCCTTTCCTTCGACACACTTTCTGGTAGTGGCCGACCAGGCCGCAGAATGTGCACTTGGCTCTGAAGGCGGGGCACCGTTTGTCATGCGCCGCGTGGTTCGGACTTCCGCACCTGTAGCACCTCGACGTTCCTTCCTTGTCCTGCTTCCACATTTGTCCCGGCTTTCCTTTCCCCTTGTTTGTTCCTTTGTACTCTCCTGGCGCCGTTTTTCCTCTTCCATACTGGTCAGCGTCCTCCACCTTGTTTATCATGAGTCTCGGGACTTGGTCTCTCTTCGCTGCTTCTGCGCATCGCTTGGTTAGTTCTGCCCTTTTTACGATGGCTATCACGTCTTTTAGCGTCGCATCTCCACTCGCCCACAATTTATCTTGCACTGTCTTGCTTGTCGTATGCATTACTATTTGGTCCTTTATGAATTCGTCGTGTAATGCTCCGAATTTACATGTTATCGCTAGCTTTCTCAGTGCCGCCACGTCGTCTATCGTCTCCCCCGCTTCTTGCTTACTCTGCTGGACATTGTAGCGGTCGATGGACGTGCAAACTGCGGGCCGATAGTGGTTGTCTAAATCTTCAATGGTGTGTTTGAATACATCGTCGTCCACTTCTGGTCGGGTGACCAGTGGTAAGTTTTGGAACACACGTATGCCTTCTGGTCCCAGATTATGTAAGAGTATCCTCTTCCTCCTGCTACTGGAGAACGCCTCCTCGTTCTCCTCTTCCAGTGCTTCGAGGTAATTTTTGAAGTACTCCCTCCAGTCTTCCCATTTCATTTGGGGCTTCCCTGGCCTTGGTAGGAACGGGACTGGCGTCGTTAATGCTGATGCCTGCGCACTCATCTTGGCTTCCGCCTGTTTCCTCGGACTGCCTGGCGCTTCCGTCCTCTCGCCCTTTCTTCGGGCCGTCTGGTTCTCTTCAGTGCTGCCTGCGCTGTCTCCACCCGCTTCCGCCAGGGTCTCTGCTGCGCCTCGCTATGGTTTGCCTGCTTACGCTTCCTTGCCTCTGGTCGGCACACTTACTTCTCTCGTGCCTCCCTCTGGCGTCCGTCTGCCACTGCCGCGCTCTCTCGGTGTTCTGGTGTCCGTCCTGTGCCTCCCTGGTCTGCTTGCACTGTAGGACGTCGTCCCCTCCGGCTCTCCTGCTGGTTGGGGGCTTTTCCCTCACTGGGGTTCAACAGGGTCCTCTCTGTCCCAGTCTCGTCGCCACTGTAACGTTCTTCACTGCCCCCAATAACATGCAGGAGCCAAGGCTTATGTATAAGTACCTTTATTGCAGTACTTTCACTCTTACACCTGAGAGATCGCCGGGCAACAGGCTCCGATCGCTTCTCTTGCCGCGCGCTCACTCGCGCATGCGCAGTAGCGTCCAGTATGGCCGCTACGCACATTTCCGTCATTACGTAGTGCGCGTCAACTAGACCGCGACACTACAGCCCTGTCCAAAAGAAAGGTGCCAGGGTATAAATATATAGACTACTTTTGGGGGTCGACCGTGATTCGTTGTGGGTCTCATTAATCTTGTTTGTATCTATATAAGATGATATAAATAGCGGGGTTGCGGTCATTGAAGGGAACCTTTTGTGAGTGGGATTCAGCCAGGGCGGCTCCCGCGGAACCAGTGCATGTGCAGCCCCGACTCAAGGTGTTGCAGTGCCTCAGTGTAGGGACGTCGATTGGGTATTTTGTGGCGCAGCGGGCGACTGGAACCGGTTTTGGCGCCGTAGTGCAATGTTTTGCCCATTGGCAACTGAGGTGGAGTGGACGTGGCTCGTCGTTTTTGGGGGTTTTTGAGCACCAGACATGGCGGTTCGGCATTGGGGTCACGGGTTAGTGTACACGGTTTGCAGTAGTGGTTAAGTCCCTCTTCTGCAAGCCTGCAGAGTCATGCGTGCTCTGATAGGCCTCAAGTGCAGCGGCAATAGTAGGGGCGCTGGTAGAAATGGGGGCGAGGGCCTGAATTTTGTTCTAGAACCTGGTTCTTCTGTGTTGAGTCTTGGGGCGTTCTGCAGATGGTACTTATGCACTCTAGAAGGCGAGGCTTCAGGTCCTGCAGTGGCAGCCGGTGCAGCTTCCCTGTGAGTCACGTGGCGTGGGGTGCAGTTAATGAATATCTTGTCGCAGATAGAAGGGGTGAGTTGCCACACACCTGACACTCCCCCTTGCAATATCTTTTGAGCCGGATACGTGGTCATGCACCGCTTGTTCAGTTAGGCGGGACGAGTTGCTAAATTCCAAGTAATTTATTTAGAGACATTTATGTCTCAGACACACGGGTGTCCGGCACCCATTGTATAATAGACACACTACATGCATACATAGGCCTCATGTGTGAAGAGTAAAAGGTTAAGGTAAAAGCACAACAGGTTACGAGTATTATGGCATTATATCATTTCATGTGCGTTGAGAGTGAGGATTCAGCGGTGCTGGTGGTTGCCTATTATGGAAAGGGAAGAGCTGGGGGCCTTTCGTCTGATGAGGCCGCTTTATATCTTGTGCATGTCCCACCATCCTTGCCTTTTCTTCCACACTGCGAGGTTAGCAGTGAGCAGTTTCCAAGGACAACCCTCGCACTCGAGTGAGGCAAGGAAAGCATCCGGTCATCCACTGTGATTTGCGAGGGCCTCTGCCCTCTGAGCTGCCATGTATGCAGTGCACACGCACAGGGAGCGCAGACTAGATTAACATTGCGAGAAAGTTGTGGTTTTGCAGTTATGGGACTGTGATGTAACTTCAAAGTGACTCATTCTACATCTTGTATAGACTCATCATTCCTGAATTGAATCATTTTCAATATTTTACATCGAAGCCATAGTGGCTGCTTAATTACCTTATGCCACTATCTATCACTGGCAAAGTCAATAGTCCTTGCTTGCTGTAGGTGGAATGATACGTGTTGATTACATAATTGAATGCTATGACTGAAGGGGCAGACCCATGCAGCACACTATGCTAAGCAACGTTTCTGCTTAATTGTTTTAATCCAACGCCGACGTGAGAGCTTCAGGTGCCGGGCCTGAATCATTAGGCAACTGGGCAGCATGACAAAGGACTTTTAAAGGCACAGGTGAAAAGTATGCATGCTAGTTAGTCCTTAAGGCCTACCTCTTGCCACGAATTCAAGTTTTATGAGCAAATAACCTGCATGGAATTTTGATGTGAGGATGCGGAGTTGCTCCAGCATTGTTTGCCTCGTTTCGGGGCCAGTGATTGTTACTTTTCAGGGTTATGGTTTGAATTCTTAGTGGTGAAGAATGTGATGAGCAGCCCACGACCAATAACGGAAGAAGCGGTCCCGCTGTAGGTGCCGCCTTTCAGCAGATGCGCATCTTAACAGGAGCTGCTCAAGGAGGCACACACTTCATGTGGACAGGCACTTTCTGCTAAGGCACTTAGACCACGGTTTCTGTCCTTGGCACCTCCCCAATTCGGGGGACCACGAAACAGAGTTAAAGAGGGAGATCAAGTGACTGCACCAAGATCACACAGTGAGGTTTAATTGTAGAGCCCTCACTGGAAAGCTGCTTTACTGGTTCCACAGAGGACGATTTAGATGCTGGTTGTGAGAAAGCGCCATCTTTCTTGCATGGTATGCCCCCACTTTTTGCTGAATTGCTGAATGTACTTTGACTGAGTGTGCCCTGGACTCCTGCCAATCAGGTGCCATGGGCCAATGTACCTTCCCTAAAAACCTGAAACCCAAATTGGCAAACCCTGGCCACATGTCAGCCCCTGGTAAATGGTACCCTAGGTACCCAGGGCCTTATGACCAGGGAAGGCCTCTAAGGGCTGCAGCACTCATTGTGCCACCCTTAGAGGCCCTGTACCCTAACACCCACACACTGCCCTGGCAGGCTGAGTGTCTGGGTACAAGACAAAACATCCCTGTGTGCCATGCCCACAAACTACACTGCCCTGGCATACATCAGCCACCCCTCTAGCTGGGTGCCCTATGCCAGTGGTGTGGGCACAGGAGCATGAGCCCTGTGCCCCTACAGTACCCAGGTTCATTCCTGGGGACTGTAAGTGCAGTGCTGCCATTTAAGAGTACATGGTGCTGAGAGCTCGTCAAACACAAACTCCACAGCACCATAATGGCAACACTGAAGACTGAGAAGTTTGGTATCAAACTTCTCAGCACATTAAACCCGCACTGATGCCAGTGTGGGATTTAATGTACCAAGCACCACAGAGCTCATCTTAAAGATGCCCCCTGAAACCTAACCTACAATCCTTGTCTGGTCTGGGAGGCTGCCTAGGCTGCCACACAGCAGACATGTTGCTGGACCCCTGGGTAGGAGAGCCCCGCTCTCCTGGTCCTGCAACAATGCACATCCTGGGTGAGGTGCTAGGTCTCCTCCCCCAGGATGGACAGGGGGAAGCTTCAAAGGCATGCCACCTCTGTGAACTTCCCCAGGCCACTTGCTGCCCCCACTCTGGCGGGAAGCCTGGCCGGAAACCCCAAATAAGGACAGGGGATGTTCCAGCTTGTCAACCCCACCCCTCAGGTGGGGGACGCGAGGTGAAGCACATCTCCGGGCGCTCGCCATCTTGAAGATGGGTAGCACTGCCCAATCAGGACTAGGCTACTGCCCCCCTCCCACAGGAGAGTGTCAGGATAGGGGGTGTACCCACCCCAGGGCAGGGACCCATTGGTCTCTGCCCTTTACCTACCTGTAATGCCCCTAAATCCAGTATTTAGGGGCACCCTGAACCTTCCTTCCTTAGATTCCAGATTCTGAAAAACTAAGAAGAGCAAGAAGAAAGAAGACCTGCCGTGCAGCTGCTAAGAAGAGGAAGACACCAACTGCTTTGGCCCCAGCCCTACCGGCCTGTCGACCCTTGAACCTGCTCCTGCTACATCCCGGCACCTCTTGTGGTAAGCAACCTCACAAACCCCAGAGGACCTGGCTACCTTTTGGCTCTAAGCACGTGGGACTCCCATGAGCGGAGGCTCTGCTCAAAACTAGCTTCTAACCCCTGGCATCAGCCCGGAACCGCAAACCCTGCACACTCTGCACCCGCCAAGCCTGGCCTGTGCCGGAGTGAACAAAGACCCGGAGGACGTCCCCCAGCGACTGTGACCCCGAATCCGGCACCCAAGGACTCACCTCGACGCTCCTGACAATGCCTGCAGCCTCAGATCCAGGTACCCCCCCAACCGCGATCAACAGAGTGTAAGATTTCCCAACACCAAAAGGCACCCCTGCATCCGGCGCCCTGCGGCCCCCTGTGCCCAACTCCTGGGTACCTACCTATCCTCCAACTACCCAACTTACCTCTCGAAGTGGTGGTGGCACCTGAAGAATCTTGCAGCCTTTGTTCAACCAGGAGCTTTCCCATTGAAATCCATTGAGCGCCTGAAGGCTCAAAAGCACCCTGCTCCCAGCCGCCTGTGTGGCCCTGGCAGTGTAATCTCTACACCTATCTACTTCCCCATTTGCCCTGAGCAAGTGACCAGGAGCCCAGCTCCCACAGCCGCGTGGCCTGCTTGTCAGCAGCCACCAACCAAGGCCCCCCTATCCCTCATAGGATAACATTGGGCCTAACTCACTCTGCACCCGGCTGCCCCTGTGCCGCTGAGGGTGTAACAACTGTACTTACCTGACCCTGGGAGACCCCTGAGTCTGTGCCCAGAACCTTGACTCTGCCAGTCGAGTACTTACCCAAAAGCCGATAAACCAATTCTCCTCCATAGGGTAACATTGACTGGTTTCTTCTGAAATTTCTTCTACGTGTGGAGTTTCTAAAACTTAAAATATTCTCCAAAAATCAACCGAGTAACGAAAACGAAAATACTCACCTGCTATTAGGTGAGATCCCAGTGCTGGATCTTGGTGCCCGCACTGACCCTGAAAAATATTCACAACCGTACTTACCATTAACCCAATTTTCTTCCATAGGAAATCATTTACTGTTTTTCTGTGAGATTTCTTCCAAGTGTAGATTTTTTGCAAACTACAAATATTCTTTAAAAATCGTACCAACTGTGAAAACGTAATTACTTACCTGTTTTAGATAGAGGTCCCAGTACTGAGCCTAGGAGCCCAGCCCTGGATTACAAAAGTAACGAGAACATACTTTACCTGCAACTTGAATTTTCTCCCATAGGGAATCATTGACTGTTTTTCAATGAAATTTCTCCTGTGTCAACTTTTAAAATAGCAAAATATTGCCTAAAAATCACAACAGCAACTAAGTCGACTTTTATCACTTGTTTCTAAGAACTGTCGCAGGACTGAATCTAGGATCCAGTCCTGGAGATTCAAAAGTAATCCTGAAAGTAATCTATTGCAAATAACTTAAAACTTCCATTGAGCTCAATAGATTATTGTGTTTGAAATTATGTTGCCTATTGCAACAACCTGTAACCAGTATTTACAAAAGTCAACTGCATATTGCAAAAGTATTTACCTAAAGCATCTCATTCTGAGAAAGTATATTTTAATACCTATTGTTGCTTCTAAAATAAAACAAACATATATTTTTTATATATAAACCATTGGCCTAGAGTTCAGTTATTGAGTGTGTGAGACCATTTGCTGACTGAGTGTGTACAACAAATGCTTTACACTGTCCTCTGATACTGCCTTACTGCTCGACCAAGCTACCACTTTAGAGAGTAAGATTATATATATAACTTTAGCCTCTTCCCAACCTCTGGGGACTGTGTACACACTGTACCTACTTGGGAACAGAATATACAGAGCCACTATCTCACACTGGTGCACACCACTGTGAGAAGTTGGCCTGGTATATGATGTTCACTAGTTAAAGTGACCACCTTGTACCATGCCAAGCAACCCTTATGGTGCGGTTGTAAGTCAACCTTTTCGGACTAGCTGCCCTAGTGGTAGCGTAGGCTAAGCAGTCTTTGAGGCTAAACTCGTGAAACGTGTTAAGCAGGCTGTTTTACCAAATGTAACCCCCTTTTATACCAATGAAAGGACACCACACAGATATATATTGAAAATATATATGTATTTATTTCTCAAAGTAACCCCTAGACTCTTTATGAGCACAGGAGCACAAATCGTTAAACAAGAATACGTTAGAATACACAGAAGTTGCACTTTATATGGATAGGCCCTGGTGGCCGCTCGAACCATATACTAAAATAGTGGTATAAGTACCACGAACAGAAAAGAGAAAAGGCCTAGGGCCTCTAGAATCACTGGGCCTACAAGGAGCTAACTTCAGTTAGTGACCAGGAGGTCCACGGGTTGCGTGTGCAGAGCAAATAGTCACACGCGAGCTCCCATAGGTTTTCAATGGGTGCGTAAAAGTTACAAAGTTACTGCAAAGAGGATCTTCCGGATGGACTATGAACTCAAGATTGGAAACACAGACACTAGAGATGATACTCTACACTTGGGCACCGGAGTGCCAGCTTTACCTCACCCACAGGAAGCGGGTGCATAGGTCTCGAAGTGCGTCGGGTTTCTTCTATCTGTTCAATGGAGCTTGTAGTCAAAGATGCTACAGGCGGTCGGTCCGGAAGAGATGCGGTGGATCCAAGAGTGGATCGGAGTTGTAGAAGACCTGTAAGCAGAGGGGACATTGTTCACAGTCACTAGCCAGTGACCAGCGTGGCACCAGGTGGGTACCAGGCGATGTCGGGTGCAAACAGGAAGAAAGGTGTAGCTTGTCTCTGCAGCCACGTGGTCCCTGAAGGTCGACGACGTCCAGGAGTCGGTTCACGAGCTGTCCCACGCAGGCTCTCGCTGTCGGCGGTGTCGGCGACTTGATCGAAGCAAACACGCCTTGGCAAAAGCAATTGTTGTGGAAAACAAAATAAGCTGATGGTTCTGACCAGCAAGGTCAGAGGGATTGCTCCTTTGGAGGGGAGCAAGGGCCAGTCTGGAGCAACTAGACCAGCGGTGTTGTTCTTGAAGTTCGTCGCCAAGATGGCCACTAGCCAGCGGGCCAGCAACCGGTTAGGCGCGTCGAGTGGCAAAATGCAGAAGGGCCCCACACAGATCGTGGAGATGCTGGAGGGCTCACCTTTGGTGCAGATGCTGCTCGGGTGTTGGGCTTCTCAGATCCCAAGGCACAACTTGGAGGGAGCCTCGGTTGTTGCGCTTGCAGCTTGTCATGGTCTTTTCAAGATGGCTGGCTCCACTTGTCTCGGTGCCTCCACGGGTTCCTTCTTTTCAGGGACTGTGGATCGGGCGGTGAGAGGTCTGGAGGTCCAGGTCTTGTCAGTCTCTGGGCTCGGGCTCCGGCGGGAGGCGGCGGCAAAGCAGACGTTGATTCGCTGGATGGTGCTTGCGTTAGTAAGGTGGTCACTCCCTGACCACAGGGGAGATTGGCTTCAGTCCTCTGTGCGGCAGAGCATCGAAGTTCCCGTCTTCTTCTTGTAGTTAAGTTGATTCCAGGATGTCTGAAGTCTTAGGACACAGCTCCTACCTTTAAGCGGATTCTAGGGGCCGGACTACCTGCTAGGTCCCTCCCTAAGGGTGGGACCAGGAAGGGGGGTGGTTACACCCCCAATCCTTTGTCCAGCTCGCCCCAGGTCCACGGCTGGTGTGCCCCAGGACCGGATTGAACTGGCATATGCACCGAGGCTCCTTGTGAGCCTCAGGCATGTCTGGTTTCTTTCAAGCCCTACCTGACCAATACACAAAATCCTTTCTGGGGTGGTGCACGCACCTCCCTTGGCAGGAAACCCTTTGTCCACACCTCCCAAGCTGGAAGGACTCCCAGCAGCAGGAGGGCAGACTTGTGTCTGTGGTGGCAGCATCCATTTTGTGGAGCTGAGGCTATGTCTGATTTTACCCGGGTTTCAGGTACTGTACATGTCGTGTCCCTCTAGAAGGGTGGAATGCTAACCCCGTCGCCAGAATTGGCGAGGGGTTAGTATTCCAATTCGTATGACACCTTACTCGACATGTTTTGATAAAGCCAAACCAAAGATAGCATTTAACCGCGAGGTTCATAATGCACTTAAGAGTATATGGTATGACGATATCTGGAAACAGTAGAAGGAAGTTGTTCCGACCACTGCAGACAGGCTCAGCTCATGCCAGAGCACCATCTCACATGGAACCAAGCACTCTGCCTTCAGGATTGTTAAGGCCTGCCATAGGAGTGACTTATAGGTTAACATGTGTCCCATTTAAGGTTAGGTATAGGTATACTACACCTAAGTAAGAGGTGGTTACACCAACTTACCCCAGCTGAGTGATCAGCCAGTTGTGTCAAATTTGTTAGGCCAGGCCAGGGGTGGCACAATACATGCTTCAGTCCTTGGTGGCCTTAGATACACCAATGCCCTGGGTACCTAGGGTACATGGAGTCCATTTTAAAGAGAGAGCAGATGGGCTGAGGTCCTGAATGGCAGGATCTCAGGCCAACTAAGTCGAAAAACCAGCTAGACACTAGGCAAAAATTTGGGGGTAACCATAGTCAGATATCCACCTTCCTACACAACCCCCCCCCAAACGAAGGGAGATAAGGCTGACCTTGACCACGTAAGCCTATATTGCCCAAGTGGCCATATAAGGAGGAACCAGCACTGGCATGGTTACCTCCTGTCTCATGGTCCACTAAGCAATCCCTCACCCTAAGGGTATCAGAGGGTCTCCACCATAGGGAATCTCTACCTTTGGTGTGTCTTTGCAAAGTAAAAGGCAGGTGTGGAGATGGAGTACTGAAGTGAGTGTCCTCAAAGTGAGGTTTCAGCTTCCTCCAATCATCCTCCACCATGGATGCCTTTCTTTCTTTAGCTGAGTTGCACTGTGCTCTCAGGGTCAGCCTCTGGCTACCTAAAGCTGGAGGCTGGGTCCCTTTTGTGGGCTTACTGGAGGGACAGGTCAGGTTTGGGGCCCTAAGGTCCCATGTTTGCCTGTGCCCAACAGAATCCCTCTGGGGGAGGTCCCTAACTACCTGTAAAGGAGATCCCTCAGGAATGTTTTTACCCATCACCTGGCTAGGGCTACTAGCCAGGCAATCCTCATTCTTTTGATGGGGGGGTTCTTGTGGACAGGGGCCCTCTGGGGGTCCACTGGCCTCCCTGACCTCTGCAGCCCTGGGCTGACTGAGGCAGGGTAGAGAGAGGCAGGCTACCTGCACCAGACTGGGTCCCACCTTGGAAGGGGCCACTGACATCAGAGGCTCTGCCAGGCCAGGCCTGGCTACCTCTGGGGCAGTTCCTTCACAAGGGGTGAGGTCAGATCCCTGAGGAGGCTGACCTTTTCCTAATGTCTGGGGAGAGGGAGACTTTTCTTCCTCCCCACTACTCTCTGTTTGTGTGGAGTGATCCATAGTTTCAGGCTTCACTACACCTATGTCAGTCTGAGTATAGGCTGAGACCATTACAGCCTTGCCAACCTTTTCAGGGGGGCACTCAGTTTGTGTTTGAGCTGTGACTGTCACAGCTCTGCCAGTCTCTACAGGGAAGTCTGTCTGTGCCTGGGCTGTGGCTACCACTGCCCTTCCAACCTTTCCAGGGAGGAAATCTATTTGGACAGGGGTTGTGAATGGCACAACCCCACTACCCTTTGGTGAAAGGCCTACCATTTTAGAATGGGTGTCTTGTTCAACTTCAGCCCAAGCTGAGAGTTCTAAGTCATTCCCCAGTAAGCAGTCTACAGGCAAGGTTGGGGACACTGCCACCCTTTTAGGGCCAGTGACCCCTCCCCAGCTGAGACATACCTCTGCCATGGGATGACTGTTCTGTTTGCCATCAATGTTAGTTACCTGGTAGGAGAAACCAGGCAAAAGCTGCTCAGAGGGAACTAGCCAATGGGCCACCATCGTGATGCTAGCTCCAGTGTCTCTGTAGGCCTCAGCTTTTGTACCATTGATGTAGGGCTCCTGTCTGTACCTACCCAAAGTGTTGGGACAGGCAGTGAAGTTGGCAAACCCCATGCCACCATCACAGACAAGAGTAGTTGCTGTAGGGGAATTGGCTAAGCCAGGGTCCCCCTGTGTTCCCCAAGTAAACCCACCCAAATTTCTGGGGCACTCCCACCACCTGGGGGATTACTGCTGACAGTAATAGGTGGTGTGACAGGAGTAATTGGAGGAACAGTTTTGTTTTTAGCCTTTGGACAACTGCTGTCAGTTTTCCAATGCCCAGGAATTTTACATTCATGGCAGTAAGGCTTTTTAGCTGTGGTAGAGGAGGGAGCTTGGGACCCACCACCCTGTGTGGAGTTTTGGGGCCCTGAGGAAGATTTCTCTTTTGCTTTATCCCCACCCTTCTCTTGAGGCTTGGTGGTATCTTTCTTTTGGTCACCACCCTGGTTTTTAGGCCTGATCCTGGTCCTGACCCATTTATCTGCCCTCTTTCCCAATTCTTGGGGAGAGGTCAAATCTGAGTCTACCAGGTGTTGATGGAGAAGCTGGTTTTGACAATTACTTAAAATCTGCTCTCTCATCATCAAATTGTACAATCCTGTATAATCAGACACCTTACTTCCCAGCAACCAACCCTCCAAAGCCTTAGTGGCACATTCCACATATTCAGACCAGTCCTGAGTCTGTGTCTTCTGGGTATCTCTGAACATTAACCTGTACTGTTCAGTGGTTAAGCCTAACCCATCAACCAGGACACTCTTCAGGGCTCTGTAGTTCCTGACATCCTCCTCTCTAACAGTGAGGAGTCTATCTCTGCCTCTACCTTCAAAGGAGAGCCATAAGATTGCTGCCCACTGGTCTTCAGGAACCTGCTGTACTTTGCAGGCTCTCTCAAGAGCAGTCATCCATTTGTGGATGTCATCCCCACTTTTGTAGGGGGGCACAACCTTGGACAGGTTCCTATTGTCAAAGACCCTATCTTTGTCCCTAGGGACATTGCTGCCACCAGTGGGTATAGACCCACTCTCTCTAGGTTGCCTAGCCTTACTCAGTTTCTAATCCATCAGGGCTACTTCTAGCTCCTGCTTCCTGATCCTCAGCTGGGCTTCCTGCATTCTGGCCTCATGCTCCCTCCTCTGAGGGGTGGTCATCCTTCTCCTGGAGTGACCTTGAGAGCCTCTAGAGGCATGAGAAGCATTAGACTCACCTGAGTGATTCCTTTGCCTCCCAAGCCCCTGGTTAAGTCCACTGGGGAGATCCATTGTCAGTCCCCAATAGCCTTAGGTTAGCTGGGCCACGTATAACACTTGGCACTGGGCTAGTTCTCCCTTCATCCCCACTACCTTCTGTATCAGTACCCTTCTCACTTTCATCCTCTGTAGTATGAACCTCATCTAAGGGGTGACTATTGGAAAGGGGTACCTCAGTAGCATCTTCAGAAGGGGGGCCTCCTGTTCCTGTCCCTAAGGGGCCTAACTGGGAGGCTTTCCTGAGAGCTTTCTGATCTTCATCAGCCTGTAAAAGCTCTCTGAGTTCAGCAGAAGTAGGATTCTTGGGCTGTTTAAGGCCCCTGATATTTGCCAACTGCCTGAGCTCATTTTGGTTTAGGGTAGCAAAGATAGATGGTGCCCTCTAGGGGTCACTCTCAACAGAGATGGGTACATTGGACCCCTCTGCCCCAGCCATTGCTCTTAAGTGTGGGTGGATGTGTTGCAATCTACCTACACTTGGGTTTGCCTACTAAACCTATCTAGTAGTTGTAGTCAGGGTGTGCTACTCCCTTTGCTCTACAACAACTATGTTCAGTAGAACTTAAATATATCTAATCTTGTTTTATATGTACCTACAGGTACCTATGTGATCTTTCAATTGGTAACCAAGAGATTACAATGGTAAAACACAGCAAGCTCAAATCCAACCGCTGCTCACCAATGTGAGAAGTTGGCCTGGTATATGATGTTCACTAGTTAAAGTGACCACCTTGTACCATGCCAAGCAACCCTTATGGTGTGGTTGTAAGTCAACCTTTTCGGACTAGCTGCCCTAGTGGTAGCGTAGGCTAAGCAGTCTTTGAGGCTAAACTCGTGAAACGTGTTAAGCAGGCTGTTTTACCAAATGTAACCCCCTTTTATACCAATGAAAGGACACCACACAGATATATATTGAAAATATATATGTATTTATTTCTCAAAGTAACCCCTAGACTCTTTATGAGCACAGGAGCACAAATCGTTAAACAAGAATACGTTAGAATACACAGAAGTTGCACTTTATATGGATAGGCCCTGGTGGCCGCTCGAACCATATACTAAAATAGTGGTATAAGTACCACGAACAGAAAAGAGAAAAGGCCTAGGGCCTCTAGAATCGCTGGGCCTACAAGGAGCTAACTTCAGTTAGTGACCAGGAGGTCCACGGGTTGCGTGTGCAGAGCAAATAGTCACACGCGAGCTCCCATAGGTTTTCAATGGGTGCGTAAAAGTTACAAAGTTACTGCAAAGAGGATCTTCCGGATGGACTATGAACTCAAGATTAGAAACACAGACACTAGAGATGATACTCTACACTTGGGCACCGGAGTGCCAGATTTACCTCACCCACAGGAAGCGGGTGCATAGGTCTCGAAGTGCGTCGGGTTTCTTCTATCTGTTCAATGGAGCTTGTAGTCAAAGATGCTGCAGGCGGTCGGTCCGGAAGAGATGCGGTGGATCCAAGAGTGGATCGGAGTTGTAGAAGACCTGTAAGCAGAGGGGACATTGTTCACAGTCACTAGCCAGTGACCAGCGTGGCACCAGGTGGGTACCAGGCGATGTCGGGTGCAAACAGGAAGAAAGGTGTAGCTTGTCTCTGCAGCCACGTGGTCCCTGAAGGTCGACGACGTCCAGGAGTCGGTTCACGAGCTGTCCCACGCAGGCTCTCGCTGTCGGCGGTGTCGGCGACTTGATCGAAGCAAACAAGCCTTGGCAAAAGCAATTGTTGTGGAAAACAAAATAAGCTGATGGTTCTGACCAGCAAGGTCAGAGGGATTGCTCCTTTGGAGGGGAGCAAGGGCCAGTCTGGAGCAACCAGACCAGCGGTGTTGTTCTTGAAGTTCGTCGCCAAGATGGCCACTAGCCAGCGGGCCAGCAACCGGTTAGGCGCGTCGAGTGGCAAAATGCAGAAGGGCTCCACGCAGATCGTGGAGATGCTGGAGGGCTCACCTTTGGTGCAGATGCTGCTCTGGTGTTGGGCTTCTCAGATCCCAAAGCACAACTTGGAGGGAGCCTCGGTTGTTGCGCTTGCAGCTTGTCGTGGTCTTTTCAAGATGGCTGGCTCCACGTGTCTCGGTGCCTCCACGGGTTCCTTCTTTTCAGGGACTGTGGATCAGGCGGTGAGAGGTTTGGAGGTCCAGGTCTTGTCAGTCTCTGGGCTCGGGCTCCGGCGGGAGGCGGCGGCAAAGCAGACGTTGATTCGCTGGATGGTGCTTGCGTTAGCAAGGTGGTCACTCCCTGACCACAGGGGAGATTGGCTTCAGTCCTCTGTGCGGCAGAGCGTCGAAGTTCCCGTCTTCTTCTTGTAGTTAAGTTGATTCCAGGATGTCTGAAGTCTTAGGACACAGCTCCTACCTTTAAGCGGATTCTAGGGGCCGGACTACCTGCTAGGTCCCTCCCTAAGGGTGGGACCAGGAAGGGGGGTGGTTACACCCCCAATCATTTGTCCAGCTCGCCCCAGGTCCAGGGCTGGTGTGCCCCAGGACCGGATTGAACTGGTATATGCACCAAGGCTCCTTGTGAGCCTCAGGCATGTCTGGTTTCTTTCAAGCCCTACCTGACCAATACACAAAATCCTGTCTGGGGTGGTGCACGCACCTCCCCTGGCAGGAAACCCTTTGTCCACACCTCCCAAGCTGGAAGGACTCCCAGCAGCAGGAGGGCAGACTTGTGTCTGTGGTGGCAGCATCCATTTTGTGGAGCTGAGGCTATGTCTGATTTTACCCGGGTTTCAGGTACTGTACATGTCGTGTCCCTCTAGAAGGGTGGAATGCTAACCCCGTCGCCAGAATTGGCGAGGGGTTAGTATTCCAATTCGTATGACACCTTACTCGACATGTTTTGATAAAGCCAAACCAAAGATAGCATTTAACCGCGAGGTTCATAATGCACTTAAGAGTATATGGTATGACGATATCTGGAAACAGTAGAAGGAAGTTGTTCCGACCACTGCAGACAGGCTCAGCTCATGCCAGAGCACCATCTCACATGGAACCAAGCACTCTGCCTTCAGGATTGTTAAGGCCTGCCATAGGAGTGACTTATAGGTTAACATGTGTCCCATTTAAGGTTAGGTATAGGTATACTACACCTAAGTAAGAGGTGGTTACACCAACTTACCCCAGCTGAGTGATCAGCCAGTTGTGTCAAATTTGTTAGGCCAGGCCAGGGGTGGCACAATACACGCTTCAGTCCTTGGTGGCCTTAGATACACCAATGCCCTGGGTACCTAGGGTACACTGGTACAGGGGCTGACAGGGTGATCTATTTCCAATGGGTTATGCACCTAGGGTACATGGAGTCCATTTTAAAGAGAGAGCAGATGGGCTGAGGTCCTGAATGGCAGGATCTCAGGCCAACTAAGTCGAAAAACCAGCTAGACACTAGGCAAAAATTTGGGGGTAACCATAGTCAGATATCCACCTTCCTACAACCACCTTTTCACCATCGCTGCAAAACTCTACATCAGCGTCCAAACTCAAGAGCCCGTAATGAGGTGGTCCTTCCCTGACTGACCCCCACCACCTCAGAAACATCGTTTGATCCAGACCAGAATACACTGATACACTTGCAAATAAGAGACAGGGGTTCTAGACCCATATTTTCTCCCTGTTCACACCGTGTGATCTTTGGCAAGTCTTTTTTTTTCCCAGTGCCTCGCTTATTCGCTGATAAAACTAGGCACCCATGAAAACAGTTTTAAGATTTAAATCAGAAACGGGACATGTACTTGTGCTGTTCTGGCGCTTTGTGGTCTGCTATGAAAGAACTGGGTACTACGCGTAGTGCTCATTTTGCATAACTGTGTAGCCGAGATCCTCACATGTCAACATTGCTCACCACCAGCAGGTGCCATCTAAACAGACCTCCCAGCGGGGTCTCTTTCCAGATTCCCTGCACCTCAGAATATCTTTAATTAAGAACACATACCATGGAGGGGCGGCAATGACTGCCCATCCATCCGCGCCTCACTGCAAACAAGCGCTAGTGCCACAGAGATGCGCTGAAAACGCACAAATATTTAGAAAATTATGAAAAGCCTGTGGCAACTATCTAGTGATCTTTCTTTTTGTACTGGTACTGCGCCTGTAACTAAGGTCTCAAATGATGGCAGGCAAGAGTGCCAAAGAACAGGCGATCTGCCCAAGATCACATCATTTGGTGAAGTGGAAAAGCCAGGATTAATACTGAAATATATCAGACCTAGGGGCAACAACTTTACAATTATCCCACATCACCCCACTCTGCGGTCTATTTTTGTACACAGGGATTATTTCAGCACGGATGCAGGCGCCAGAGAAATACTAGGGCTATGCAAACTCACTTTAATGATGATGACAACAAGACACCACTAATACGACACCAATAATTGTGCAGTAACATTGAAACCACCTCCCTCGCAAATACTCCTACGAATGAGACTAATACTAGCAACATAGGGGCTGATTATGATGGCGGTCATAGGCACCTCCGCGGTTCTGGCGGAAAACATCCATGTAGTTACTCCGGAAGCGGCGGTCACAACCGTCATATTACAATGGCCAAAGCTAGCCCATTTTCCATCCGCCACGGTGTTTCCGGATCCACCAGAAATTTTATTCTACAACGGTGCCGCAGGGAGCCAATAAAGAAAGCCCACCATGTGGAATGATGTCCCAAATGCCAAACAGATCACGATGCATCAAACAGCCCATCGGTACGTGACAGAAAAACAAACACACCTGAGATGGCGGACGCGCAACTGCAAAGAGTGAAACTCGAGTCACACACATCTCTACACGTTCCTGCCATCATGCATCCTGCTCTACAAGCCCTTCTGCTGCTGTACCTGATCCACTACCAGCAGATAATACGCCATTGCGGTCAACACCAGAGGCAAGTGCCAAACATCTCCCCGCATTCAACCTCTGTACAACACCAACACGCAACCTTCAAGTTGAGAAATGTGTCCTGTCCACTTCAGACACCCTGGTGGACACAGGAACATATACCATCTTCAAAGTACCCATGTCTTGCACGCAGGCACATTGTTTATCTCAGCATCGGGGGCACCCATCTCTATAGAAATGATGGCAACTGGCCCGGTCGTGGTGGTCACGTCACAGCAGCGGTGAAGCGGTGGAAAAACTTGACCACATTGTTGATGAAGTTGAGAACATTGTCACAGGCTAGCAAAATCCTTATAACAACCTCCACCCCACAAAGAAATATGAAAGAGCCTCCAGTCAGCACAACATATCTGCTGCAAAGGGTCATGTGCAGGCACACTGTCTATAGTGACATCTCCGTAGGATCATTGTCAAATGTACACTAACCGGAGTGACGGATGAGGCAAGAGTCTCTTCAAAGGGACAATATACATCATTGCAGTCAAATAAGGGTCAGTCCACATACAAGGTGGAGCAGGGGAGGGCAGAGGAAACAGGGTTTGTATGGGGAGTTCACAGTAGTCCAACAAGGTGTGGGCTGAGTCAGAGAGCCATGGTAGATGACATTTGAAGATACCCACCACTGCCACATAGTCCATCACCACCCCCTTTTGTACCGCTTTGTTCGCCATAAGTTGGCAGGGTATGCTCAGACGTGAGTCCCTTGCTCACTTTGCCACTGGATTCAAGCAAGCCTGGCTGAAGACGGCTGAAATGCCAGAAACCGGTCCTAGGAAGCTTGTTTCCAGTCCAGGGAAGGCATGGCTTGGCAGTTCGGGCTGGACTGTTCCCATGAGGCACAGGGTGAGACTGATTTGCATACGGCCATGTCTGAACTGGGGTGGCAGAGTGGGCTAAAGAACGGTGATGGATCAAACCCAGATCTGTTGACTGGGTGTGAGTGTTTGATTGGTTCTGATGCTCCGTCCATCACCACCCCCTTTTGTACCGCTTTGTTCGCCATAAGTTGGCAGGGTATGCTCAGACGTGAGTCCCTTGCTCACTTTGCCACTGGATTCAAGCAAGCCTGGCTGAAGACGGCTGAAATGCCAGAAACCGGTCCTAGGAAGCTTGTTTCCAGTCCAGGGAAGGCATGGCTTGGCAGTTCGGGCTGGACTGTTCCCATGAGGCACAGGGTCAGACTGATTTGCATACGGCCATGTCTGAACTGGGGTGGCAGAGTGGGCTAAAGAACGGTGATGGATCAAACCCAGATCTGTTGACTGGGTGTGAGTGTTTGATTGGTTCTGATGCTCCGTCCATCACCACCCCCTTTTGTACCGCTTTGTTCGCCATAAGTTGGCAGGGTATGCTCAGACGTGAGTCCCTTGCTCACTTTGCCACTGGATTCAAGCAAGCCTGGCTGAAGACGGCTGAAATGCCAGAAACCGGTCCTAGGAAGCTTGTTTCCAGTCCAGGGAAGGCATGGCTTGGCAGTTCGGGCTGGACTGTTCCCATGAGGCACAGGGTCAGACTGATTTGCATACGGCCATGTCTGAACTGGGGTGGCAGAGTGGGCTAAAGAACGGTGATGGATCAAACCCAGATCTGTTGACTGGGTGTGAGTGTTTGATTGGTTCTGATGCTCCGTCCATCACCACCCCCTTTTGTACCGCTTTGTTCGCCATAAGTTGGCAGGGTATGCTCAGACGTGAGTCCCTTGCTCACTTTGCCACTGGATTCAAGCAAGCCTGGCTGAAGACGGCTGAAATGCCAGAAACCGGTCCTAGGAAGCTTGTTTCCAGTCCAGGGAAGGCATGGCTTGGCAGTTCGGGCTGGACTGTTCCCATGAGGCACAGGGTCAGACTGATTTGCATACGGCCATGTCTGAACTGGGGTGGCAGAGTGGGCTAAAGAACGGTGATGGATCAAACCCAGATCTGTTGACTGGGTGTGAGTGTTTGATTGGTTCTGATGCTCCGTCCATCACCACCCCCTTTTGTACCGCTTTGTTCGCCATAAGTTGGCAGGGTATGCTCAGACGTGAGTCCCTTGCTCACTTTGCCACTGGATTCAAGCAAGCCTGGCTGAAGACGGCTGAAATGCCAGAAACCGGTCCTAGGAAGCTTGTTTCCAGTCCAGGGAAGGCATGGCTTGGCAGTTCGGGCTGGACTGTTCCCATGAGGCACAGGGTCAGACTGATTTGCATACGGCCATGTCTGAACTGGGGTGGCAGAGTGGGCTAAAGAACGGTGATGGATCAAACCCAGATCTGTTGACTGGGTGTGAGTGTTTGATTGGTTCTGATGCTCCGTCCATCACCACCCCCTTTTGTACCGCTTTGTTCGCCATAAGTTGGCAGGGTATGCTCAGACGTGAGTCCCTTGCTCACTTTGCCACTGGATTCAAGCAAGCCTGGCTGAAGACGGCTGAAATGCCAGAAACCGGTCCTAGGAAGCTTGTTTCCAGTCCAGGGAAGGCATGGCTTGGCAGTTCGGGCTGGACTGTTCCCATGAGGCACAGGGTCAGACTGATTTGCATACGGCCATGTCTGAACTGGGGTGGCAGAGTGGGCTAAAGAACGGTGATGGATCAAACCCAGATCTGTTGACTGGGTGTGAGTGTTTGATTGGTTCTGATGCTCCGTCCATCACCACCCCCTTTTGTACCGCTTTGTTCGCCATAAGTTGGCAGGGTATGCTCAGACGTGAGTCCCTTGCTCACTTTGCCACTGGATTCAAGCAAGCCTGGCTGAAGACGGCTGAAATGCCAGAAACCGGTCCTAGGAAGCTTGTTTCCAGTCCAGGGAAGGCATGGCTTGGCAGTTCGGGCTGGACTGTTCCCATGAGGCACAGGGTCAGACTGATTTGCATACGGCCATGTCTGAACTGGGGTGGCAGAGTGGGCTAAAGAACGGTGATGGATCAAACCCAGATCTGTTGACTGGGTGTGAGTGTTTGATTGGTTCTGATGCTCCGTCCATCACCACCCCCTTTTGTACCGCTTTGTTCGCCATAAGTTGGCAGGGTATGCTCAGACGTGAGTCCCTTGCTCACTTTGCCACTGGATTCAAGCAAGCCTGGCTGAAGACGGCTGAAATGCCAGAAACCGGTCCTAGGAAGCTTGTTTCCAGTCCAGGGAAGGCATGGCTTGGCAGTTCGGGCTGGACTGTTCCCATGAGGCACAGGGTCAGACTGATTTGCATACGGCCATGTCTGAACTGGGGTGGCAGAGTGGGCTAAAGAACGGTGATGGATCAAACCCAGATCTGTTGACTGGGTGTGAGTGTTTGATTGGTTCTGATGCTCCGTCCATCACCACCCCCTTTTGTACCGCTTTGTTCGCCATAAGTTGGCAGGGTATGCTCAGACGTGAGTCCCTTGCTCACTTTGCCACTGGATTCAAGCAAGCCTGGCTGAAGACGGCTGAAATGCCAGAAACCGGTCCTAGGAAGCTTGTTTCCAGTCCAGGGAAGGCATGGCTTGGCAGTTCGGGCTGGACTGTTCCCATGAGGCACAGGGTCAGACTGATTTGCATACGGCCATGTCTGAACTGGGGTGGCAGAGTGGGCTAAAGAACGGTGATGGATCAAACCCAGATCTGTTGACTGGGTGTGAGTGTTTGATTGGTTCTGATGCTCCGTCCATCACCACCCCCTTTTGTACCACATAATCACAGTTCAGCACAAAACCTAAGCAGACATTGCCAGGCTCATCACATGCAATGGCAGACCATACCACATAATGACAGACCATAACATGCAGCACTGTAGAATGTTTCAGACTCAAACAGCAAACTGCAAGTAAAGCACCAGTGTGCATTTGATTCACTTCTGTACTGCTGCACGAAATTACCCATGTGAATATGTCCTGTACATCAACAACAATGACTACACAGAACTGTGCAGTCTTTGTCCTCCACAGTGACAGCAGCCCTTCATTCATGCACACTAACCTGTTCCAAGGTTGTTAACCTGCACAATGACTTATCATGTATTCAATTGAGTGAAAGGCAGGTGTGAGGAAGAGGAGGGTTGTCATGAGTCCCAGGTCAGAGTTTGCTGTTATCAAAACTGAAACTTTGGCATGTATTCAATACTTTGAAGTTGGTGCTACCTTTGTTGAGTTGGGTTTATGGTGTAGAGGTGTTCTGTGAAGTGGATGACTGGGTGCTTCCGCACAAACATTACATGCAATACAAACATAAATACTTGGACTGAAACTCCCATATTTACCTACTCCATGTATTGTCAGCATATTCCAAATTTCTGCAATCATCAGCTGATGCATGGAAAAATGCTTAGTGGATAGTCACGCTCCATGTTGCATTGACACAGCTAAATTGCAGTACATGTGTCTACATTTCAACATCACATACTATCATCTGTGGGCACACCTACATACCTGCAGGTAAGAGAGCTACACATCCAAATATGTTGGGTTTATCACACTTGAAGTATGAGTTCTCTGAACCCCACAGATACAAAGTGAAACCTATCTATTGTCAAGTGATGTTACCTCCTTAAACCCATTATGTTGGGCACTGATGCACAACTACAGTTGTACATTGGTGTCAACTTTGCAGACGTATCAATTAAATGCACAGCACACATCTCTAAATGCACAATAACATGATGCTCACTGCTGTTCACTGCCAGTTGATGTCTCTGAGACTCACACTGTCACACTGCTGCATATGTCACATGGACACATATTTTGTGGTGCTGAAGTGCAAATAAGCCCCATGTACCAACGTAGTCACATAGACAATGCACAATAGCATGATAAGGGTGATGTCATGCAAGGTCTCTTTGTGTTGTGACACGTCACATACCAACACCATTCCAATTACCTGACAGGTGGGGGGGCATGGCCCAGCCGCGGGCTATGATGGCCGTGCGGTGTTGAAGCTCCGCCGACAGACCAACACTAATCGCGCTGTCCCCGACTTCCAGTGTTGCCAGGTTGAAGACGGAGGCGTCACTGCCTCCCCGGATCCTTGTGCCATCGTCTGGGTGCCATGAAAACGCTGGGAAGTCCGTCCAAGCCGCGGAGGAGCTTAAGATGGCGGTCTGAGAGGAGGAATGGAAGCGGACATTGCTGTTGAACTCGCCGGAGCAGCCTGTCGCTCGATGTGGGGGCTGTTAAGGCGGTGAGTGCCCGGATGCCGGTCTGGTGGTCTCAGCCCCCCCCGCCTTTGCATGGTCAGCACCGTTCGCGCGGCCGAGACAGTGTCGGCCAGGTGCTGCTGTGTGGTCCCGGCCGCCCCGCTTCCCAATCTGCACTGCCGCTCTTGTTTGATGCGGTGCGGATGCGGCTGGGCCGGTGGTGGCATGCGTATTGCGTGGTGGGAGAGTGTTTGGGCCCGCTAAGTGGCCCCGGCGCCCGGGTTGCCCTCCCTGCGCGGCCCCCCACCTGCAGTGGCGGTGCTGGAGCGGGTAATTTCAAAAAATTTTGTATACCCTCTTCATTTTGCATGTTTATATTAATTGATTAATTAACTAATAGTAATCTTATTAATTGATTTGCTACGGATACTTACCAACCTTACTAACATAAGAAATACACGTGGGATTTGCATGGCCTAATTAATACGTTAATTAAAATATGTACGCATACTAATGATAGACAAGTAGAATTTTGCATGTTATACGTTGCTTTTGTGGCGTACTTGTGTTTTGTGCTTTATAAAGTGAGTATAACCCGCAATGAGTGTTGCTTTTGCTAGATAAATACACACACATATGGGTATTAGTGAGGGAATAACATTTTATTAGTCATTTCTATGTATTAATTACGTTTTTGTGTTTCTTTGCTTAAGTTGACCATTTGGGCCTAGTTAAAATGGCCGTCCTAGACGCAGAACATGGCTATCCTGCCAAACATGAGGTTCTGGGTGAAATGCGCCTGCGCCAACACCAGCAGTATTGGCCTCCTACTGACCTCAGACAGAGTGTACCCATCAAGGTCACACCGGGAGCAGTGCCAAGCTGAGACGAACAAAGAAGTGTCTTTAAACCGGAACTAACAATTGGAATGATCTAACCTAAGCAAGGATGTGGGAACTTCACCGTCTGACCCCAAATCCACCAATGAGAATCGTTTAAAATTGATATTTGTTACAATGATGTGTTGATTTTCCAATATAATGCCATAGAATAGTGAGTTGAGTAGTCACCCTGATCGCCTTCTTTGATTCCCTGACGTTATGCTGACGGAGAGGATGGTGACACTGCAGGACAGCTGTTTCCCTGAATCTTTGACGGACTGAACGAAAGCCCAATCTCCTGATGGACTGAACTTTGGCACTTTATGGGCATAAAGTGACAGAACGACTGAATTTGACTTAGAGGACGACAATTAGCCAGAATAGGTAAATATGATGGTCAGCTGCTTGATTAACTAACGATTTTATTTGCATTAATTAGATAAAAATGAATTTGATTCATTACAGAAATGTGTTGAGTTGTTTATTTACGGGATATGTATTAATACAAAGTGATTAGAGAATTAGAAAATCGACCAAACCAGCAACTAGCTGATCCATGTCCAATCCATGAGAGGAGTACCAGAAGGTGAGGTTTAGGGCCTAATGAGTTGGAGAAGGTTAGATGAATTTATTGCTCATTAGGGACAAAAGGGTATTTCCTTTCATTCCAGCGAATGGAACAATCACCTCCTTAGGAAAGCAGACCGATAGAGAATGAATGTTGGTGTTATGTGCCCCACCAGCGAATGTAGTGATTGAGAGTGTGTGTGAAATCATTTGGTCTGTGACGGAGGGAGGGATTTTGTATTCCACGCTGCAGCAGCGGAACTCTAGCAGGAGGTGCTGATCCTTTGGCGGTAGTGTGCTCTGCCCCTCTGACCCCGGTCACGGGGATCTGCTGCCCTGCAGGGGAGTTTGATTGCACCTTAACTGGAAGGGGATTCTGCCTTTCCTTGACAGTGCTGGTCCTCTTGTGCTTCCTTCTCACTAGCCAACTATAGTGGTGTACACGGAGTCTGGTGGCCGGGCGGATGCTCTCACGCTCCTGGACCCGGTTCTGGACTGCAGCGGTACCCCTCCTCGGGTAGTAAATCTTGAGGTAACTGGCAACTGACCTCCACTGGGATTCTGTTTTGTGGTCTGGGGTTGCGGTTGTGACGGTTGGCACTGTGTGATTTGTAGTGGCGCTTCGGAGGTCTACATGTCACTGAGGGGCCCGGTGGTCATTACAATACTCCTTCTTTTCTACCTCCTCAACGTGGCCCGTGGCACCCTAGAGACACCAATGTTAGCGGGGCAATCTCTGGTCGCTCCACGAAGGCATGGTTCACAAAGACCCGCAACAAAGGACACTCCCATTCGCGAAGCTAGCTGATAAAACAGTAGAGGGAGACCGCGCCATGGCGGAACGTACCGTGAGCCCTGCTGGAGATGTGTCAGCTTTGGCCCCTGCTGCTGATTGGCTGCAAAAAATGAGAGCAGGTTTCAGGTCCTTAGACAGTCGCCTCGACTCCCTGGATAAAACACTCGAATCAATGGGCGCAAAGATCCAGGCGCATGACAGGCGTCTGGATGTGGCGGAGGCACGAAACTCCGACATTGAGGATGGTACCGCACAGGCAACCAAACGTCTCGACAGAATGGAGCGCATATTGAAGGATGTGGCCATCAAAATTGAGGACCTTGAAGCGCGCAGCCGCTGCAATAATGTCCGCATTCTTGGGGTTCTGGAGTCCACAGCAATGGGTCGCCTGGATGTTTTTGTAGAAAATCTGCTGGCGGACATGTTTGGGAGAGACTCTTTTACACCGGGCTTTGTGGTGGAGAGGGCCCACCGCACACTTGGTCCTCGACCTAACCCGGGCCTCCCTCCTCGCCCCCTGATAGCCCGCATCATGAACTTTCGAGACAGAGACACGCCCTACGCTTGGCCAGAGAGCGTGGGGATGTTACCTGGCAAGGCTCAAAAATTGCCCATTTACCCAGACTTCACGGTGATGGTGCAGGAAGCCAGGCATAAATTGACCGGGGGTAAAGGTCACACTCCGCAATCTTGGCCTTAAGTATGGCATGTTGTATCCTGCACAACTACGAGTGGAGGTTGGGGGCTGGGTTCGCTTCTTTGACAATCCTAACGATGTCCAAGAATTTTGTCGCACCAACAAAAACAACAATGGCCAACCGCGGGACGACGGGGGCGGCCCGTCTCCTCCGCACAGTGGCTTAGTCGCAAGCTTGGAACTGTTCTCTGGCTCCGGCGTGGGGTGACGTCGATGACTATTTGGACCTTCTTTTTGTCATTGGACATATTTGGGGACACATGGTAACTTGGCTGAGTAAATTTTTCACAGTTGGTCTGCTGACGTGGCGTTGCCACCCCCCTAGGGGGATACCTTGGGGTTCTTCAGGCTGGTTCGAATGTACCTGTTAATAATTTAGTTTCTCTATTGTACAAATGTATGGTACTTTGGTTTTTGTTCACACGTTGGGGTGGGCCTTACCTTTCTTGTAGTGAGGCTGGGTGGGGGTTTGGGGAAGGATGCACCGCTTTCAATATTGATTATTCTGCATGTTGTCCTTGGTATTGGTTTATTTCTTATATTATGACACTGGTCCTCGTCAGTCTTCTTATAACTCCCGGATGGCTCAGATAGGTTTAAATGATTGCCCCTCTAACTTGTCCCTGTTGTCATGGAATGTCAGGAGCCTTAATAATCAGCGTAAACGTAGACAGGTGGTGCACTACCTGAATAGACATAATGTAGACGTCGCCTTTCTGCAAGAAACTCACTTACCCATTACAGACACAGCGCGTTTTGCTGCCAGTTGGGGTGCTCATAGGTATTTTGCTAACTTCAGCAATTATGCGAGGGGCACGGCAGTTCTAATTCACAAAAGAGTCCTGTTTCACTGCCAGCTGGGCATCAGGGACGGGGAGGGGTGGTACGTAATAGTGATGGGCTTGATAATGGGACACAGGTTCATTTTGGTTTGTGTCTATGCCCCCAATACTGACTCCCCAGAGTTTTTCCACACACTGCACACTCAACTTTCCAAACTAGAACCCGCTTTGATTATGATAGGTGGGGATTTTAATCTTCTGTTGAATACAGACCTGGATAGTACCTCTGGCACTGCAAACACCAAACCTAGAGCACGGCGTGCGGTCCATGACCTCTGTGACCAGTTTTCCCTGATAGACATTTGGCGCAGGCGCAACCCCACCACTACTAATTACACACATTTCTCTGGTTAACACAACACATGGACTAGGATCGATTTTAGGCTGATCTCCCCGGTGTGTCCCCCTGGTATCGGGCACTGAAGACCCTCCCTAGAACGTTTTCGGACCACTCCCCTGTGCAGTTATGTCTCCATGTTCCACGCCCTGAAGGGTTCGAAAGACAATGGCGCTTTCCTGGCCACGCTCTGTTAGAAGACCTTTTCCGTCATGAGGTCAGTGAAGCGATTGAGGAGTGCTTTACTATCAATACTGGTTCGGTGGATTCCTGGGCTGTGTTGTGGGAGGGGTTCAAGGCCTACATCCACGGTGTATGTATAGCCAAGTACGCAGGGGTTCTCAAAGCATTATGCACAACACTGGCACGGCTGGAGGCTGAGCAAGAGACGCTGGATGCAGAAGCGCAGCAAACTCCCCCAGGCTCCCTGCATGCAAGGCGGCTGGTCCTCCTTTCTGACAACAGGGAGACTGCGGATCCCGAGATCCTCTACTTGGGTAAATATCAAACTGCTCGTAGATACGGGGAGGGTGACCGGCTAGGACGCGCCTTCGCTCAGGTTCTCAGACCGTCATACAGCAACGCATTCATCACAGAAATCCGTGGTCAGGACGGGACACTTCGCACAACTTCCACAGACATTAGGGACGAATTTCTTGCATACTACTCGGCGCTATACACATCTAGACATAGCAATGATACAACTGCACAAGAGGATTATCTATCCGAAATTGCTTTAGTATTCTTAGAGGAAGCCATACAGGAGTTTATGGCGGAACCCATTACGGTGAATGAGGTTCGTGGGGCAATTAAAGTACTGCATGGCTCCTCTGCCCCGGGCCTCGACGGCTTCACAGGGGAGTTCTACAAGGCATTTCATATCTTCTAGCACCTAGACTGATTGAGGTTTATGCCGAGGCCCTGGAAAGACAAACCCTGCCTCCCACATTAAACAAAACGGTCATTATTCTTCTTCCAAAACCTGACAAGGATCCATCGCTCTGTGGGTCGTACAGACCTCTATCCCTGTTGAATATCGACTATAAAATCCTTGCTAAAATCGTGGCCAACAGACTTTCACAATTATTAGAGTTTATTATATCCCCGGCCCAATCAGGCTTCGTCCCTCATCGCTCGACCTCATTGAATCTGCGAACTGTGTTCGCAGTGTTGCACAGAATAAACCCCGAAACTCTAGCTGCGGCTATACTACTTGATACAGAAAAAGCATTTGACACTCTTGAATGGCCCTTCTTTTTATATATAATGCGTCGGATGGGCATGCCGGCTGGCTTCATAGCCACTACGTGCCTGTTATTCAGTCGACCCACGGCGAGAGTCCCCATTAATGGCACTATATCTGGCACCTTTGCCATTACCAGAGGCACCCGCCAGGGGTGTCCACTGTCACCTCTTTTGTTTATTCTTGCCATGGACCCTTTAATACAGCATTTCCAAGAGCGACATCTTCATAGAGGACTACAATTCAGGACGGGCTCCATATTGGTTTCATTGTATGCCGATGATACCATCCTTTATGTCAGAGAGCCACATCCGAACCTAGCACCGCTCATAAGGGAAATACTCCGCTTTGGTCGGCACTCTGGGCTGGGAATTAATTGGCATAAGTCGATTATTTTTCCCTTAACCAGCAGCACATCCCCTTGGCAATGCGAGTTTCCATTAGAATGGTGCTCAGATTCCGTCAAATATCTGGGTATCCACGTACACCTAAATCAAGATCAGATTATACGCCTTAATTATGGTCGTGCTGTCGCGAAATTGGAGTCTCAAGTTGAGAAATGGCTACGTCTCCCTTTATCCATGGCAGGCAGAATCGCTATCATTAAGATGATGGTTCTCCTCACATTTTTATACTTTTTTAACAATATCCCCATACCACTCACTCAGAGTCTCTTTGCAACATTGCGATCCCATTTTGTCAGGCTGGTATGGGGAGGCAAACAGCCTCGTGTCCGATGGAGGATACTCACTCTTCCATACGATAGAGGCGGATTTGGAGTGCCGGATTTTTATTTATACTACTTGGTAGCTCAGTGTGGCTATGCCTTTGCTTGGTACCACCCGGACGCACGGATCCCATTTTTGCGTCCGGAGGCCGACATTGTCCTCCCTGAGCGCTTGACAGCTGTCTTACCTAAGGGCGAACCCAGGAGTCCGGTCGACATACAAACGGTCTTGATCACTAGCTGGGCATGGAGCAGGCTCCTGCGCTTTACGGGCAATTCAATTTAATATTCATCGGCTCTTCCATTGCCAAATGCTCGTTACCTCCCCATAATGGGCGCTAAACTCGTGCAACGCACATTGACTAAATTTGATGTTGCCAAAATAGGTGATTTGTATCCAGGCGGACACATCTTTTAGGCCTCGGAGGACGCAAGCTTCCATGATGCTACGTTCATGGATACATTTGTCCTCAGTAGACTCTATTCAGCAATAAGGGCTACGATAGTTGGCTTCCCTTTGGAACCAGACTCATTTGAGCCGCTGACTCTGCTCATTGAGAAGGTAAATGGTGCACACATAATCTCCAAACTGTACAAATTATGTATAGCACAAGTTCCCAGTGTGGATGATAGGCTTCGTTTGGAATGGGAGACCGATTTGGGACATCCTATTTCGGATGACCAGTGGTCCGCCTGTTGCAAGGTTACCAAAAATGTGTTGTTAAAAAGTCGCCATAAGCTCTTACACTATAAGTTTCCTTGTAGAATCTACATGACACCAGCAAAGCTGCATAAAATCGACCCTGAAAGGCCCCACACATGCCGGAAATGTGGCACGCAACACGCTGATTTCGCCCATTTGACCTGGGCATGTCCACACATACATACATACTGGGAACAGATACACAAAATATTGGGGGACATTCTTGGGCTCGCACTGGTTCCTATTCCGGAGGTGGCATTGTTGGGCTACACGGTCAACTTTCCTAAAGCAGTCCGGAAGCTAGCATCCCTTGGTCTCCTTCTGGCAAAACGAGAGATAGCATTGCACTGGGGGGGCAGGACTGTTCCTACAACACACGGCTGGCTTAATAGTTTGGCGTTCTGCAGCACAAACAGCGAGATCTATTCTAGCCTGCTACCCAGCACAGCGTGCCCTAAAGATATCTGGGGCCCGTACAAGGCGTATATTAACACCCTGAACAATGCTTCACTCTCCCAGTCTAGCGGGAATTGGTTAGACCATTTGATCGGCACACTGACATGTCGGGCTGGGCATTGTGCTGCATGGGAGTGTTTCGCCCTATATCCCTTTCGCCCAGTCCACTTCGTTGAGCACTCTGGAGTTCAGATCACAACAGATAGAGGGTACTGTTCTGCCACCCTGGTAAAAACTGGAGGGGTCATAGCTACTCAAATGGAGCTAAGGAGAATTAAATGTCATGTGATATGTTGCACAGTATGTTATATTTCTATTCTGACGATTACCATTGTATATTGAGAGAGGAGACGGACGTGATGTCACTGTTGTGTTTGCTATCAGATACCAAGGATGAATGTAACAACTGAAAATAAATTACTGCTGGTTTGGTAATAAATGACAAATAAAGTTTTTTTTAAAAAATTACCTGACAGGCCATGTGTCATGAGAGGGCCTTCTGTAGATGAAGTTGTGAGTGGCCTCCATTAGGACAGCTAATGTGTGCCAATACTTAGTGTCTGGAATCTGACATCCCTACGTTGTGCTGACTGGTGACATCCATTACACATCAATGTGCCAAGAATACATTTACTGATTAAAAGCAGAAGCTACAACTTCACCATGCACTGATGCATATGGACACACCTCCACAATGCACACATATTGAGGACTGACACTCTGGGTAACATTTGCTTTTTTCAATATAAAATTACAGTCCAACACCTCAGTCACAGCACAATTTGCCATACCCACTGATCACATCTAACCATGTTAGGCCCTAGTGCCAAACCAATCTCACACTAGCCATGTTCAGCTACATTGCATTTAAATTCCAGAGTCTAACCATTCCAGTCATGTTGCCATGTGCACAGTTGGCAAATGCAAATCAGACAATGCATGACTGCAATCAGCAGTGAGAGGCACACAAGTGACACAGCCCAGATGCACTGAGAGAACCCTCTCAAGTGACCCTCACTGATCTCATGGGATCTTACCCTACCTACTAAGTGAAGTTCCACTCCCTTCATTAATCTGGGGGCACTGATGTTTTTGGGCCACTGTAGATAAAACTTTCTTACTCGGATCTGGCGAAGCGCCCTGGATCTCGCCCTGAGACCACTAAAGCGTGAAACATGTTGACCACAATATATGCCCACTAGGGACATATAGTTACCCAGCTATCAAGGGACATAATACCCCTTAAAGCAGCACCACACACTTCGTTTTAATAATGAAAGAGGGATCACCTTGATAAAAACTCATCACTCTAACTCCAGCCATTTTTTAATACACCTTCTAGGACTTCACTGCTACTTACCCCCTATACACACATGCGGCTTCATCAAATGATATCCGAAAAAGAGACCCTTCGAGGGACCCATAGGCCATTGCAGCACCGGCCCGACGAGGAGCAAAAGCCCAATGATGAAGCATGACATCCTTCGGGGTGTGTGAGGGCATCACGATGAGGACACACTGCCCCCCACAATTAGAGTAGCAAACAACGAGAGTACCTCTCTTTCTCTCTCTACTTAGGAACGGTGACTCCCTTTTGGTATAAGTTTAACTTCGGGAGCATGGGTCACCGGACCTTTTGAATAGCTCCTAGAGTCCCCCTCTTTTGATAAATAGGAGCACTGCAATCATTTCCATCTACCACACGAGCACCTGTGTGCACTTGCTGTCACTGTGGCAGGAAATTACATCTTGTGATGCCATGCTGCTGATATTTGGCTAATCTGTTTTGCAGTGATGCTGTCATCTCTATCATTGTGAAAAACACAAAACATGGGACAGATGTGACCTCTACCAACTCACTGCTCCCTGAGTCCATATCTGTGCATGTCTCTAGCCACTTACACATCATCACATGAGAACACTATTGTGGTAGACACACAGCACACACAAGCCTGACAAGTGTACTGGGATACACACTTTACACAATGTCTTTTTCTATGTAGGAAGGTCTCAATTCAGACAACATTCACCAAATGGTAGATGAAAACACGTCAAGATGACTTGCTATAACACCGTTAATGATTTTGACATATGAGAATTTAAACGTTGTACACATGCTGAACCTCTGCACTCGCCACTGAGACTACTTAGAATTGTTGGCATCACACAAGAGACATCTCAGAGGTCCTGCCTTGCTCTGGACTGGGATTCATGCAGTGGTCAGAGAAAGAGAGGTAATGGGTCCAGAACCTTAGCAATCCTGCGTTAATAGAGCATATATAGTGTGGGTTACTTGTTCTTGGCAATGGGAGACCCCTTCCCCATTACTGGTACAGAACTTCAGGATGTGCCTGAAAAAGTAAATGTAATCATTCTTTTTGTGGAGGAAATTCCAATTTATTGTAATAGTATTATGATGCTTGACTCTTTAGAAGATTCTGAGTCATGCAGAGCAGAGGCGGAGCATAGATCCCCGAGACAAAGAAGGAGAACATATAACAGCCAACACATGTTTCGCCCCCTCACATTGGCTTTCTGGCCTGGGGCTTCCTCTGGGCGTAGTGCATACGGAAATCATAATAGGAAGTTGAAGTCAAGGAAAAATTATTTCTCCATAGTTGCGTATGGTAAGAATCTTTGGTGTCAGCATGTGTCAGCGTGCAGTGTCAGCGTGCACGTGGTCTCACCAATTGAGACTACGCCTCTGCTCTGCAGAATCTTTTAAAGAGCCAAGCATCGTAATACTATTAACAAGGCAATACATCGGAATTTTCTCCACAAATATAATGATTACATTTACTTGTTCTGGCACATCCTGGGATTCATGCAGTCACTCATACCCAAAGTCATTCTTTGCACAATACTCACCCCAACTTGCTGCTGTAGGGCCTTCAATCGTCCATCCAGCTCTGGCTGTGTCACTGCCAGGATGCGGGCCAATAGTGAGGTCATGGTCCGATGTGCTAACCAGCCACTTCGAGGGACCAGCCCCAGCATCATTTCTGCACCGTTTTTGAGTATGGTGTCAGTTTAAGAGCAAGTTTGCAGATTCAAATGAAAACATCTATGAGGATGGACAGACTACCTGTCCATCTCATACACATGCAGAGTGCCAGCAAAGAGATCAAGGTGAAACAGGCCCTCATCTGTGATGCACTATGTGAGTGAGCATTACAGACAATACCATGGAAATGATATGTAGTGGTCAGACTCACTGTGTCTTACACTACACAACCCATAATGTCCTGAACCATTGCATAGCTACACGTGTCATGGAGGTGACAGTTAGGAAACCGATCGTATATTCTCTCCCTCTTGTCACAAGGTGTAGGCCTGTCTTGTGTACTCCTCAGACCTCTAATTGCTTCTTCATACATAGGAGGGTGGACTACACATATGTCTTTCTAAGACATTTTAGTGATGGGACCACGATACATTGTGTATTTTCTAGAAAGGTCTGAGGGCTTTTCACTGATGCAAATGATGACAGGCAGGCAGCACTACAACTCCAAGCAGGCTCCCTCGCCTCACAGCTGAACAGGATGGAATACTCCCCCACTCCAGACGCCATGTGGCAGCCATTTCATTCCTCAGCTTCACCGCTTCACCTCACAGGGAGCTAGCCTTCTCGCTGGGGAGGGGCGGGGACAGGCAGGCAGCACTACAACACCCACCGTGCCCCCTTGCCTCACCCATGAACAAGATGGAACACTCCCCCACCCCAGAAGCCTTAATGAACTATGACGTGACATGTCACAGGGAATGTGTGTACAGAGTGGGATTTCCTCAAGTCAGCAGTGTGACTGTACTACTGCTGAACCACATTAGGTCCATATCATCATTTCATGCAGTCAGGGATCTGCGGGAATACGGCTATACACCACATTGAGGTGAAGTCATTAAGCTAGGCAGTGTCTCACACATTTACATTACTCATTCTGAGAACAACATGTGTGATGTTCGGCTTTCATGGAACTGCACCACTGTTTGAAACGGGGTCTCTACTTGGCAGGAGTTGTACCCTTGTCCAAGTAGGGACCACCGCCTCCGACAGGGTAGGTCTCAGAATACCCCCCAGACCACCCTCTGGTAGCTTGGCACAGAACAGGTAGGCTAAACTTCAAGAGACAATGTGTAAAGTATTTGTGTTACAACCACCCACTATAACACAGTGAAACACCACAATAGACACCACACCAGTTATTTATAAAAATATAAGTATTTTTATCTCAAGTTTTAGGCAAGATCAAATCACAGGAAGTTCACATATGCCAAGGGCTTTTCTTGTGCAGTATTCTCTGAGTGTTCTTTGTAACCATGGAATAGACTTGCAGGTTCTGTGAGTCTTTTGGACCAACGTTCATGAGTTTACCAGTTCAGTCTTAGGTCTGCATAAAAAATGTGTGCAGGGACTATCCCTATTAACCACCAGTCAGGAGTTACTTAGCGTGGGATTCCCCCGGCTGGTTATAGCTCTGTGAGCAGCAGTTGGTGAAACAAATGGGCCCCTTTAACTCCCTGACAGTACTAGCTCCGATTGAACAGGCCCAGTACTGCAGCTTATCTGCAGGGTCGGTACAGGCCGTATGCTGGGGTTATGGTGATCTGAAAAAGGCAGTGTTGTTTTTAAACGAGGGACATTGGCATATCAATAGGTCCCGCTTTTGGGACCTTATAAGTATTTAGTTATGCAACTGTTGCAATATTTGAGGTCCAGCATCAGAATGTGACATCGTAAGCGTGTAATCTGGAAATAAAGGCTGTCTTGTATTACTCTAGGTGCAGCCATTATCTTATGAAAGTGCATACAAGGCCCACAGTGGGGATGCGTGTGGAAGAATTAACATAAGTGTGTTGTCATGCGATAGTCTATTAAAAACCTATCACTTTGACCCAATAATAACTAAAGGGAATGTTTTTGTGTGTTTCTGTGGATGATGAGTGGTGAGTGAGTGTCAAACAAGCAGCGGGTGGTGGAGAAAGGCATGCAAACAGGCAGGAGCGAGGCCCGAAGAAAGGCGACTTGGGACAACACTCAAAAGAACCTTTTTTACTGTAGAATGACAGAAGCTTTCTGGCACAGCTGATGGATACAAAAACTAAAAAATACCTTTCCAAAGGCCTGGACCAGAATGAAGAGAAAATATATGTTGTGCAAGCAGGGACAAAGATAAGCACAGCTTGAGTTGGTGGACAAAGAATCAAAATGGAAATTGGCTAAATGTATAGGCCACAGAGGCCTTTATCGGCTATCAAATTTTAGATACTGTGGTTTATTAGAAATGTCGCTCAACAGACCATGTGCCTGTTTAAAACGTTGGCGAACCTTTCACAATATAACAGCAGTGAAGACTTTACACCAAAGTTTGGAGAGGCTCCCCACTTTTTAGAAGAAAGTATACAAAAACTTTGAAATCCCAGTGGTGTAAATTTTTTCTAGATCTTGGATTTTCCCCCAAAAAGTCCACACTCCTGTGTCTAAAGGGTCATTTAGAATCCTGGCATGTCTCATAATTTGAATAAGGGTTAAGAAAAGTCTTAATTCTGCATGCTATATATGTAGATCTACAACCACAAAGATGTTCAACTTTTTGGGGACTCAAAAAAACCACTTGTTTGCAAGGTAATCTGCATAGGTCAGATGTCCATGCACACTCCTTTTCTTCATTGTATGCTATGGTAGACCTTGTGTATGATTGCCCATGTCCACTATATGAGACAGAAATGTGCATTTGCAAATGTATAGTTTTTTCCAAACTGAAAATAGTTTTTTCTGACAAAAGGTCTCATACCATGTGTTTCCTACTAATCCTGGAAAGAGAGTCACTCCTGAATTTACTGTGAGCAATTTTATGCACGTTTCCTGGGTGGGAAAGGCTGTGAAGATTCTTTTTGAAAATCCACAGACTTAGGAGTTTGCAGGTGTTTCGAACATTCGGAATGCCCATCACCTCTTTAAAGCCACCTTTCTTCTCTAAACACTTCCAACTAGTACTGCAGAATAATTGTCGCCCTGGTGGTTTTTCCACAATTGCTAAATTTAGAGAAAAAAGGATGGGTGGAATGTCTGAATGAATCTCAGCTACTGGTAACTACACCGGGCTGCTTTTAAAGTCGATAATTTTTTGCCCAGTGTGACTTTCGAAACAAGAACCATCCTCATGCAAGTGTGGCTTGGTCCTGCCATCAGAACTGCCCAGAACTGCCTAGCTGACTTTGAACGGGAAACAAACATCCCCTTAATGCTAAACTCAATCTGCTGGCATAAGCCAGGAAGGCTATCAGCATGCAAATGGGAGGGGGGAGTCTGCAGTGCACAAATTAAGTGCAGGCAGGTAAATGTCCACTTTCTAAAAGAGGGTTTCCCTTATGCCAGCAGCGGCGATGAGGTGCAAAGGCACTTGTCCAGCGATGCAGGGACAGCTATGGGAATTGTGAATGTCCAGTGACCAAGGGGCCAGTAGAAGGAATAAAAGAATGGAGACACTCTGGAAGCGTTGTTTTTTCCTTTAGTTTCTCTCTGGCAAGGCAAGATCAGCAAGCAGCAGGGCAGCTCAGCTGGTTGGGGCAGCAGTTACTGGGAGCAGTCAGCCTCAGCAGACTGTGTCAATCCTTCTGGCGCAGTAGTCTTAACTCCAGCAGAGTTTCTTCTGAATCCAGTGATGTAACAAAACTGTGTGGCCAGGACCCTCCCTCTTGTACCCTGGTGCCTATTCACTAGAAGGGGGCAGAAGCTTATGGAAGGGTCGAGGGGGTTCTGGGGTGTTCCCTGCCGTACCTGAACTGGCTCCTTGCTGTCTACAGTGACAAAGACAGCGTCGTGAAGCCTATTGTGGGGCAGCTGGGATCAGCTCCCCACTCCCTCCTCACAGCCCAGGAAGGCTATCATCATGCAAATGGGTGGGGGGAGTCTGCAGTGCACAAATTAAGTGCAGGCAGGTAAATGTCCACTTTCTAAAAGTGGGATTTCTAACGCAGTAGTGCACAAACTCCAAATATCACTAGAGAGGGTTCCCCGCCACGATTCCAACTATACCAAACACAGCATAGTTCATATGCCCCATTCAGAAGTTATCCCATAGGGGGTTCCCAATTTTAGCCTATGGAGGGGTAGGCCTCACTGTGGTAGCAGGGGCCTGGTGCCCAGAGTCCTAAGTCCAACAAAAATGTAGGGTCGAAATGGGAGGAAAAAAGGGCAGAACATGTAGAGGGAGACCGCCCTAAGGCTGACAGGTCCAACAACCAGTGTCCATGGTGCCATCCTCCACACATACTCAAGTGCAATAACTTTTACCTCATGGATGGCCCATGGCGATAGCAAAACTCAGAATGCATTAACATTGGCCTGCACTCAGATGCACATACTAGTGTACAGTCACGTAGTGTGAGCATTCTGAGCAGTCAAAAAAGTTTATACATTCACTTACCAGTACCTCTGGAGCACCATGTAGCCACCCATACTGGCCAAGGACTTTGTCTACCAGGATATCTAGCTCCTCTGTGGTGAAGGGCCGGGCCCTGAGGTTCTCAGTACAAGCCATTACTGGGTCCCGAGATGATGTACAGCAGCAATTGGTGGGGATTATTGGCGGGCAGCAGTGTCAGTGGGCCATTTTACAGACATATATAGGCCCCTACGGGTATGCCAGTTATATTCTGCTGATGTAGTTGGTCCGCCTGGTTTGTATCATTCAATTATGGCCAATGCCTGTGACCGCAGTGGTGGAGCACGCCTACCACGATGTTTAAACTGGAAGGCACTACCGCGATGGCGGTCCCCCTTGGCTGCAATGTCATTCTCATTGGCAGTGTCACACCGCGGGGTCAGGATGTCGCTACCGCTATTGTGCATCATTCAATTGTGGCCAATGCCTGTGACTGCTGTGGCGGAGCACGCCTACCACAAAGTTTAAACTGGAAGGCACTACAGTGATGGTGGTTCCCATTGGCTGCAATGTCATTGTCATAGGAAGTGTCACACTGTGGGGTCAGGATGTCTCTACCGCTATCGTGCATCATTCAATTGTGGCCAATGCCTGTGACTGCTGTGGCGGAGCACGCCTACCGCAAAGTTTAAACTGGAAGGCACTACCGTGATGGTGGTCCCCATTGGCTGCAATGTCATTCTCATTGGCAGTGTCACACCGCGGGGTCAGGATGTCTCTACTGCTATCGTGCATCATTAAATTGTGGTTAATGCCTGTGACCGCAGTAGCGGAGCACGCCTACCACGATGACCTGTGATCCACTCTCCATTTGATATTTAAAAGCACATGTTGTTGTACCAGGGGTCAGTGTAGTTGTTGCTGCTGTGTTGGGTGGTGGGACTGTGAGGCCCTGAGACAGAGTGTGCCCTGGCAGTCCTAAGAGGCCAGGTTGGTGCTCCTCATCCGAGAAACGTAGAGAATCGGCATCTGAGTGTTCAAGTTCTGGGGTGAAGACTGGCTCTGCTGGTTGATGGTGGTCTCGCCAGCTATTGATTGTGAATCTCCTGTTGAACAGAGGTTAGATTGTAAACATGTTACAAACACTCCACAACTTTGGTGACCCTGTTTTGGATATTTTAGTTGTGAATACCAAACTTTTTACATTACAAACACTTGGTATTTGTACAAGTTTTTCAGCATTATGACATGATTTAGAGGTACATACATTACTTGCAGCAGGGTGACTTGTAAATACTAAGCATTTGACTCCTACAGATAGTGTGTTTACAAGGACATGTCATCTTCTACCAACTTGGTACTCATCCACTTTGGTTTAGGCTAGGATAGATTACAATTTTATGAGATTCTGTTCATCTAAGCTGAAACTTCCTAATTTCTGTTAGTAATTTTACATTGACATCATGTGGTTTGTTTTGTTTGACGTGTGTCCATGCATGTTTTGTGTTCATATGTATCTTCATGCTTTAATAAAATGATACTTACACATTGCATTGTGTGCATTGCGTGGTTGTGCCCAGCATTGATTCACTGTGGGCTTTGTGATTCTAAATGATATTTATGTGACATTTAAGTGGGCTTAGCAGGGTGTGCGCTAAATGTGACATATGGAGCTGTACAGAGTTGGCTACCAAGTGAGGGATGTGGTGGTCATATAGCTCATGCAGTCTGAGAAGGAGCACAGGGTGCCTGAGCTGACTACCTACCTATTAGGAAGCACTGTGTAGAGAGGTGGCTGCCACATGGTTTCTGGGTGGGGGCCTGGTGGGAGTTGTAGTGCTGCCTGCCTGTCCCCTCCCCCGGTGAAAAGGGTACCTACCTGTAAGGTAAAGCAGAGGAATGAAATGGCTACCACATGGCTTCTGTGGTGGGAGCGTGTTCCATCCTGTTCAGGGGTGAGGAATGAGAGCATGATTTGGCTACCTACCTGTAAGGTGAAGAAGAGGAATGAAATGGCTACCACATGGCTTCTGGGGTGGGGAGGGTGCTCTTTGCTGATTGGGGGGGGAGGTCAGAGTACCTTGTGGGAGATGTGGTATTGTTGTCAGGTCCCAACAACCCCCTCCCTAGTGAGCTGACTGGCTTCTGGGGTGGGGGAGTGTTCCATCCTGTTCAGCTGTAAGTCAAGGGGCCTGATGAGAGTCGCGGTTCTGCCTATCTGTCCCTGTACCCCAAACGAAATATGGCAAACTACCATTGAGGTGAATCAGAGGAAGGAAATGGTAGATAAGTGAGAAATGTGTTGTAAAGAGTGTGTTGTACATAAGTTAATTTGGGTCTTGAAAGTGTGGCTCTATGGTTGTGCAAGACAGTACATGACAGTGTGATCGGGTACACTTGTTGGTAATTACCAGCCTCCACTCCCCCAGCTATTCCTGTGAGTATCTCCGGATGCAGGATGGCAAGCACCTTCTCCTCTCATTCAGTGAATGCTAGTGGTGGAATGGGAGGACCACCGTCAGTTCTCTGAGCCACCTCATGATTCCTGTTGGCACGGTATTTGACCCTGGTCTTGAGGTCAAGCCATCTCTTCTTAATGTCACACAGTGTGCGTGGAGTGGTCCCTACTGCATTGACTTTGTTGACAGTCCTTTCCCACATTTGATTTTTTCTTACACGTAGGGTCTGTTGGACCATGGTTCCAAATCAATGTGGTTCTACTCTAATTATCTCATCTACCATCACTGACAACTCATTGTCTGTGAATTTAGGCAAATGAGGAAGAAGTACAGGGAGTGAGGTGCTGGTGGAAATGTCTGGGGTGTGTCAGGTGTGTGTGTTGGAAGTGTTTGTGTGTTTTGATGTATGTTGGTGTGGTAGTGTGCTGGTTAATATTTTGCCTCTACTTGCAGCTGTAGTGTCTGGCCCTTCAATGCTGTAGTTGTGCAAAGGATGATGGTCAAGTAAGGGGTTGGCTTTATACTCTGCTATGTGGGTGTATCAAAATGAGGAATGACCAGGGATTTCATTGGTTTTTAATGACTTGGGGATGTATCATTGGGGTGTGTCAGATGTGATTGAGGGCAGCGGAGAGGACCGGCACATTTAGAGGCCTGTTTCTGAATGTAACAGAAACGTTTAGATATTTTAGATAATTTTCTGTACCGCAAAATAAATGCGATGTATCACTCTCAATTTCCACAGAAATGAATGTAAGTAAGAAATTCAAATATTCCCTTCATTTTTTTCAAAATCTAGAACAACTTTCTTACGGACAGTTATATTAACTCGCCATTAGTCTCTTCTAAAGAAGCCCAGTCTGGTTGTGTAACTAGCTGGAGTTGCGACTCCACTTCAGCTCCTAGAGCGACACCCCAGTGCATAGAGGCATGGAGTCACAGATCCTTATGGGAGTTCAAATAGCCATTTCCAATAATAGTACTAATATTTTTTAACAACATATTACTCTCAAACATGCTAATAAATTGGGATAAATCACTTATCAAACGTATAAGTTATAATAAAATACTAAATTTTATATTTTAAAAGCACATTTTACTTTAAACTTTTTCCCCACACTGCTTCACCTCAGTTTCCATAGCAGCAATTTTAGAAACATTCAACAGTAAGTCAAAAGTTCATCAAGTTTTTAACTAAAGCACACCAGCTTCCATTTCAGCAGTGGCAGGTGTGGTTGAGTGCTTGACAATGTAAGCATATCTAGTGTATTGAAGCTTTTACTGCAATATCCACAGCCAATCAGATAAATATTTATTTTGCAAACTGAGATAGAACCAATGTTTAAGTATGAAATGTCTATGAACACCCAATCACTAATCTCCTTAAACCAGATTCTGTCCTACTCACAAACCCACTTATTCACTGGAAAAAGCAAAGGTTACCGGGATGTTATAGTTAGGCTTGGATTCCACTCATACAAAACCAGCGAAATTAAGCTGTTATAGTTAGTGAGTAAACTATAACTCACACCCCCACAATACACTGCTTATGGCCTCATATATAACACCACTCATGACATGGTCAGTGACATCACTGATAGCAAAACTGATGGCACCCTCAACAGAATGATATCTCTGAAAATAAAGTCCTTGAAATACTTTCACTTATGAAACTGACTCACCACCAATCTGACTCTCCTCCCTCCCCTCCTGGTCAAAGATTTTAGACATTTCATTTCCCCAACATGGACTAAAATCATTAACTTCTCTCTTTCCAGTAGCCTATGCCAGCCTCTCTTAAACATGGCAAACTTACCCTTCTCAAAATGTCTGATGCTAACCCGAACGACCTCAATAACTAAAGAACTATAATCAACCACCCTGTTCTTGCCAAAACTATTGAAAAATGCCTGCTCTCTCAGCTTAACAACCACGTTGAAAAATTCAACCTGCATGACACCTTCCAATCCAGATTCAGAAAAGGCTACAGTACAGAGACTGAAATCCTGAACAACATTGATGGACTGCACAGATTGCTTAAAGATGGTGACACCTGCCTCCTAAAATACTAACCTTCTTAAGTTAGCCAACATATGTACTTGTAAGTAGGTGCCATAGAAAACTAGTTAAAATATTAGCTCCACTCTCTGCACCAGGACTTGTAATATTAAATCTCTAACAATGCGTCAGTAGTTCCTTAGCGCCAGACAGCTGACGAACATATGGATGTTGTTAGCACTGACATTTCGATCATCTTTGGCATCTTGGAATGTTCTCATGCACTATTCATGGCAACATGCTCACATTGTGCAGTGGATCCTGTGCTGAGTATAGAAGTGTTTTTTTCTTTAGTGCAGACGATTTGACATTTTTGTATAAAGAAGATTAAAGATACTAGCCATGCGTTTGTTCGCTCCAGTGTTCTCAAGTATCCATCAAATGCCTGTTCCGAGAATGCCCTTTTCAAAATGTCTGCGATCACCAGCTCACAGTATCATGTTGCCACTTCTTTGAATAGAGGATTAGGGCCTTGAATTCTTTTTTTATACTCCCACTGCTCTTTCCTAGACCACAATTGATCACTCTCCAACAATTACAACTGTTAGTTCTTTACTTCGGATATCTTGTCATCAGTTCGCTCCCTCAAAACTTTCAATGAGGTGAGTTTGGATCCCACATCCTCCAATATTCAATATCCACAAACCAAGCTTGTCATGTAGGAGTATTGATGTCCCTGGTGACATCCAAATAGTATCAAATACCGAGTAGCTGTCAAAACCAGTTTCCGTTTCTTATACCACACTACTAAATATGCCCTTAGAGCCTTCAGCCACACTTCTAATACTAGCCTTCCCACCCAAGTCACCTATCATCATGCTTACATATAATCTCCTCCTCCAGGTGTCAGTGAGGTCTGTCAATATTTATTCTGCAATTCATAAATTAAAATGCATAAAAATACAGCTGTATGTCTGGGAAGGCTAACCTACCCTTCTCCCATTTTCTCCTCAATCTCCTCCAGGCCAATCTTGGACCTTTCAAGGCCCAAATGAAGGAAATGAATCTCCTCTGGATCTTGTATATCAAGCTCTTTGGGAACAGCAAAGGGACAATTTTGAAAAGGAACGTAAACTTTTGCAGAATAATCATCTCCATAAGCTTCTCCCTCCGTGCATCGTCAGATGCAAGTTTTCCCATTTGCTCAGATGGATATTTATTTCTCTGTCATTTCTGTTCAGAATGACTCTAGCGATTTCCTCTAAGCTTGGGATCACATCCATACCTAGACATCTAACCTTAGATTGAGTCTTTAAAGACTGTAGATTCCCTCCATGCAAATTCCAAGTCTAATCTCAGTCTTGGATTATTAATTATGTATCCAGAAAGGGCTCCAAAATGTTAGTTGCTCCATTTAGGTGAGATGCTATGCGGATTGCTGGTGTATAAAATGATATTTTTAATGTTGGAACATAAATTATTAGTATGGGTAAGTTGGTACCTACCACTAGTAATACGGCCACAATCACAATATAAGGGACAGTCAAGGTCTCAATAAATTATTACCTTGTTCAACCCTTAGTAGCTGACTGCAAGCAGGCAGGCTTAACCTATCCTTATCCAACACCAATTATTAAAATGAGGACATATTTTTATGATTTAAATTATACCAAAATGACAAAAATCAATATCTGTGACAGGAGATATGACTTTTGAAAGACTAAATGTTTTCCAATTCTAAAAAAACAAAAAGCATCAACTTGGGACATCTGGTCATGCTTGACCGGGACAAAGTTTGCGGCCAACTGCAATGGAACATGGGTTGGAGACACTGAGTGCTATGCCCGGTCAAGGTTTTACCTTCAAATGTAGTCTTTTTTCGGAGCTTTGTCTCTTGGTGTTGAGCGAGGAACCTCATCAGCAATGGCATAGCTATGGGGGTGAGGGGTACGAGTTATGGGGGCGATGGCCTCCTCCTCTCTTAACTGCTGTCTCGGGGCAGTAATAGCAACAATAGAAAACCCCCTGCTTCTTAATGTGTTTGCTGCTGGGCGGTAAATAGACAAAACTCTCGCCAGCACCACCCCGCTCTTCACTGCGGCCGCCGCAGGGCTGCAAACCAGGGACTGCCATGGGCGGACAGAGGGCTAGCTATGCCATTGCTCATCAGACTGACTTCTGGTCATCAATGACAGCTTGGTTCAGCGTGAGGCCTGAGTGAATTCCTGTAAGCCTTGAGCTCTCGAGTTTTTTAGCATGATGAACCTGAAATCCAGGCTGGGTGGTGGTTCGATGATAGCGGCTAACGGCTCAGTCAATTTATGGAGCTTTTTGACTAAAAATTAAAAAACTACTCGATTCTCTTCCAAAACGTCCTTTTTGGGTTCTAAATTGTCCACTACACAATCCAGTGAGTTGCTTCTGGGATGTTAGGACCATGTTTCCCACAATGCACCTGGCCTAATTCCTTAAATGTCCCCTGGACACTGCCTAGCTGGGTTTCTTCTTGGTGCAGGTGGAGCTCTTTACTTGTTGCTTTCGGGGAGTCCACTCTTTCAACTTCCAAAGCCGGACAAAGGCCTTTTTGGGCTGAAGACCAAAGTATGCACCAGGTGCAATCCTTATGAGTACAGTTCTATCTTGTGCACTGCAAGACTCCAGCAGGCAGCCTTGTAGGAGAGTAGGATCTGCTTCACATGGGTACTCCCACTTTTTGCTGGTGTTTTACTGTTTTTCTACCTTAGTCTGGCTGAGGCCCTGCTAATCAGGACAACAGCCTAGCTGCTTCCTCTCTAAAATGGTTTGCATGTACATTAGGGACATATCTAATTGGATTCTGGAGTGCCTTATAAGCCCCTAGTATATGGTATACTATGTACCTAGGGCATAGGTACCTCAGAGGCCTACCAGGGGCTGAAGCATGTATTATATCACCCCTGGGAAGCACTCCAAAATGGCACCACAGGTCTGCTACAGCAGCGTGGCTAAGGGTATGCTTGCACCCCTTACAGTGGTATAGGCTACCTATATCACTATCATTGCACACACATATAAAACCTATAAGTCACTCCTACGGCAGGCCTTAAGAGTCCTGAAGGCAGAGTGCTTGGTTTTTATTTGAGAGGTTGCCCCTGCATGAGCAGAGCCCCTCTGCAGTGTTCGGAGAATCTCCTCTGATGCTGTTTGTGGTGCAGCCTGACCATATACTCTTAAGTGCATTATAACCCAACGGTAAATGCTAACTTTGGGATGGCTGCACGGAAACATGTCGTGTTTGGTGTCAAACGCTTTGGAATACTACCCCCCGCCAGTTCTGGTTACAGGAGTAGCATTCCACCCTTCTAGAGGGGGAGACATGTTCACACTGGTCTAACCCGGTAGGACTTTCTTGAACCCTGGCATCACAAAATGGATGCCTCTGCCACAGACACGGGTAGGGCCTCCTGCTGCTGACCGAAACTCCGGCAGAGGAGGCCTGAACAATAGGTTTCCTGTCGAAGGGAGGTGTGACCACCTCCCCAGACAGGCAGATGTGAATTAGGGCTGGGCGGGAGCACAAGGAAAAGTAAAAGTATTTCTCCTTGTTGCGCCAAGGGAAGCATAGGATTCTGACACATTCCCAGGTTTACAAAAAAGTTAGAAGCCAAGGTGAATATAGAGTGCAGCTATAAAACACCCATAGAAGAAAAACATATGGAGTACCTCACATAAGCAACCACCATGGAGTGATTGGCAGGTTCTCACCAATTTGCTCACTATATGATCATCAGCACCTCTCCTATGAATGGGAAGGAACGAACACCCCAAATGTATAGAAGGATGTTGTGTGTGTTGTAACCTATCTGCTTGTACTGTGTGAACAACACATCGCAGCACCCCCCTCAAAGGTCCCCACAGAGGGAGGAGGAGCTGTTTCCTCAGAAGAAAAAGTTACAAATGACTTGCAAGGCAATAAGCTATCGTCTTTAATTATCAAATGCCCACACCCATAGTTAAAAAGAAAAGGTCATGTTTAGAACATATTAAGTTAACATTGACATCTTTTGTTGGAGTTTCCATGGGAAGCTGCAGGACTCCCACGACCCTGCTAAATTCTTGCAAGATGCTTAATGGGTTTTACAGGAGCCGGCTGCATGTTTTGCTTTCTTAAAATTTATTTATTAACAAAACTGGGTTACCCTGGTGCTCACCCTCAACACCCCACAAAATATGATACATTTGTTTGGTCATGGGAGGAGACCCAGGGCTCATATTGCCATGCCTGCTCTGTGTAACTGAAAGACATGTTCCCCTTTATTTATTTTTTGTTAACAGTGGGGAGCCCCGGTGTCCACACAGAAGTGTACAAAAAGTGATGGATGAAATGCTTGAATTCTCCTCAACAAACACAACAAAATGATGGATGGAGTGTTGAAACCTTTCCACTCACTCCCAGTCAAGAAATCTGGGTTTAATTTATTGTTCTTTTGCTCACTATGCCACCCCAGTTTACAGCCAGACTCATGGGAACAGTCCAGCCCGAAAAACAAGGCCAGGTCCTCCCTGGACCGGAAACAAGCATTCTCGGACTGCTTTTGGGGTATCAGTCAGGCTAGCTTCAATTTAGTGACACAGTGAGCAAGGGGCACATGTCTGGGGATTCCCTTGTTCACTTAGGGCGATCATAGCAAACACAACAAGATGAAGGAGGGAGTGCTGAAACTTTCAACTACTCACCTCCCAGACACTGGTAACTACTCAGGGAGCCATGTCAATCCATTGCTGTTTTGCACAGCATGCCACCTCAGTTTGGGACCAGCATATGCATATCCGACTTGACTCTGCTCAAGTGGGACCAGTCCAGCCTGAACTTGCATGCCAGGTGCTCCCTGGATGAAACCACAAGCAACCCAGGACAGGCTTGGTTCTTATTAGAGCTCACCAGACAGGTATAGCTTGTTTCCAGTTGCACAGTGTGCATAGGCCCACTTCTGGTATTACCTGTTCCAAATAGGGCAAAACAGTGAAGTATACAAAAGTGATGTTATGGCTAGAACACTTGAAATAATCCCAACCACAGGTAAACAGGTAATTACTCAAGGTTGAATCCCAATCCATTATTATTTTATACACCATGCCCCCTCAGATTGGACTCAGACATATGCAAATCAGTCTTCATCCTGCTCCAGTCGGAACAGTCAAGTCTGAACTGCCAGATCTCCCTGAATCAAAAGATAAGCAACCCAGGACCGGAAGAGGTCCCCAGAACTTAAAGGCTAATGGCTTGGGGAGCTGGGCTGCTTGCCTCCACCCCTTTTAATTAAATTACATTTAATTAAATGGGTGTGTTCTCCCAGGGTCTGGTAAAGACTCAGGGAGGAGAGCCACGTGTCTCTTCCTCACAAAAAATATCAAATCAGAGCCCCGGGCCGTAGACCAACCTGTTCTTGTTTTTAAAGCAGAGGAGTCATTTTTTTCATTTTTCCATTTACAGATGATTTCTGATCAACCATGAATTAGCAGTAAAAGGATGTAAAACATTTTTTGGGTCACAAAGGTGTCCTTATGGGATCCCCTCCACACAAAGGCCTAAGGGGCCAAAGCATTCCTACCCTACCCCCCATAAGTTTCCCCCCTTTTTTCAGGACAGGGTACTGAGTCCTTGAGTCCTAAACAGACTGCCATCACAATTTTGTTGATCTGGTGGGAAACAATCAGATCTCATCTTAAGATCTGTTGGATCTGCGGATCCACCTCTGTGCAAAATGTATGTATTTCAAAATTAATGTCTCTAAAACTACTGAACAGAATTACAACAGATCACATAAATCTGGTTTCTAAAACAAAATCTATTCCATTTAGCTATTTTGTCTTTATCTAATTTTCCTACAGAAAAATTAATGAGGAAAAATGCGTTTTGGGACCCCTTCTTGACTGCGGGCCTAAAGCTTTCTAGGAAGGAGCTGAGGCAGATAAACATTTTTGGGAAAGTTTAATGAAGATTCACTAAATGGTGCCCTCCTTTCTTCCTGGAAAGTTTTGGGGTGACCCATCAAGTGGAGACCAAGAAAAAGCACAGTTCAAAAAAATGCATTTTCCTCATTCAATTTTCTATAAGTAAATTAAACAACAATACCACAAAAACTAATAAATGGAATTATGCTACATTTGGCAGAAAGCTAGACCTTGGTCCATAAAGTGTGCTTTTTGTGAGCTAATGTAAATGCCATCTAGTATTTTATTTAGAAATTAAGTCTCATGCCGAGGAGGATCCACAGAGCTGCACAGATCTAAGATAAGATCTGATTGACTGCCACCACATCCATAAAGATATGGCAGCAGCCATTTTAGGACTTACATAATAACTCTCCAGTACTGGAAAAATCATAAAAAGATATAAGCGGGCAGTTTCAAGTTTCAAGTTTATTGTTCTAGTGTTTAGTCTTCTTAAACCCATTACACTGTATGTTAAATATAAAACATGTGAAAAACATTCATAAAACCTTTTGTACACTTATATTACAAAATTTGTTTAAAATAGAAAAATAAAAAATATATAAATGTATGACAAAATTCATAGTGTCGTCTCTTTAAAATCCATAATATGCTTCACATATCTCTCATGAGACTGAACATTGGCAAACAAAGTTTCTTTACATTTGGAATAGGATACAAAGCGATTCCCTTTTTCTTTCGGGGTTTTGTTTAAGCTGGGATTATTATATCCCGTCAGGATCGCTGTTTGTGGTTAATTTCAATATTATCCTTGATGCAGAATTTTTCTTCTCGATAGGTACCATCCTTTATCATTTAATTTGGCATTGCTAAACTCTTGGTCGATTTGTAATCCAGCTAAACTTTGCATATATACTTTTTATGTCATTAATCCTTTATTTGGGCTATTTCTTTCAAATGAACTTTTAGAAATGTTACCCCTCTGCAGACAAGTGGGATTGAGATGCCTCCAAGCCAAGTTGTTACCGCTTGCCTGCAGGTTCGGATTTTTAGTATTGTAAAGATTGTTTTCAACAGTTTTTTCCTTTCTAATCCAAACTTTGGACACACACAGAGAATATGCCCTAAGGACTCTTTCTTATATTTACACAGCCGACATTCTTCATTGTAAAACTGACATTTCCAATTAGGAGCAAGATCTTTAATTTCCCACATACCAAAGCGGACTTGCATGAACTGTTGTTCTATGTTCTGTGAGAAATGAGCTGAAAGGTATTCCTGCCGCTTTTTATAGGATGAATCACTGTCCAGGCGTGGCGTCTTTGTATGAGAATGTTCTTGTCAGTTGTATGAGACAAAGTTTTGACTGTTGCTTTAATTGCCTGATAAAAGGCTGCTTTTCCTATACTCGCCATCCAGGCTTCGTGCACGCCTAGTTCCTCTATTGCCTGCATTAAGTGAGCTCCCCAGGATCCTTTTTTAATTGGTCGATTTTTGTTCCTCTATTTCCTGGCAACATAACTTACCAAAGGTTGCTTTGCTTTGAAATATTTGATTAATCAATCCAAACTCAAGACGAACTGCCATCATTGCTGCAGAGTGCTGTTTGTGCTTCGTTTGATGTTCGATGTTGAGTCCTAGATATTTATATGGTTTGGCTACCTCAACTTTTTTCCCTTCCAGGAACCAGGTGTATGTCTTTACAGTCTACCAGTCGAACTACTTTCGTTTTTGCAGATTTAGTTCTAATCTTTGCTTATCCATATATGTTTTAGGGCTTTCATGCTACGTTGTAGTCCTATTGGCGTTTGGCTTAATAGGACAGTGTCAGCTGCATGCTGGAGATATCTAATGTCCTTGTTCGCCAGTGAAGGTGGGTGCCAATTATCATTCTGATGTGCTTCTGCAAGGTCGGCAAAATATAAATTTAACAAGCTGGGGGCTAACACACACCATTGTTTTAGTCCGTTCCTTGTCTCTAGTTTATTGGTCCCTCGTTTGCCATCTCCTATTTTGACCTGCTCCCAGGTTCCTGTATGTAACTCGATGATAGCCCTCAGCAAACTGCTGTTGATGCCCCATTTGGCCAATTTTTGCCATAAGAGCTTGCGAGGCACACGATCGAACGCAGACTTTAGGTCTACAAAACAGGCAAGGAGTAGGGAAAAAGTAGTGAGCCCAATGTATCATGTCTCCTTTGAATAGCGCGTTGGGGATTCCGTTTTGTCCTGCGGCTCCTTCTGGCTTTAATTTCTTTATGATTCTCTTCAATTGATGTAAGTTGGATGTAATGGTGTTGTTGCGTTGTGGTGTATATTATTTGTGTTTTCCTTCTCGTAAGCCGTGTTGTCTGTCTGGAATTCCTTGAATAAACCTTCTCGCATTATGAAATCTACATCTCAGGATCCACATACATTCCTTGAACGTAAGCTTCCCATGAGGCAGCGTTTATCTCCGCATTTTGTTGTCTGTTTTTTCCTACAGCTAATCCATTTATTAATTGGCAACATTTTTTGCTATTTGTGTGTTTACTTGCCATCAAGAGTTTATTCCACAAGTCAATTTTCGATCTTGTTTTTTGCTTTTCAGCAATTCTTCTTACAATTGGTTCTTAAATTTTGCAATCCTTTTATATCCGGTTCAATACCTTGTCTGATCTGCTTCCTGATTTTCTTAATTTCTTTTAATATCAGCTTTTTTTGATTTTGTAATTCTCTGCTGTACCAGACATGGGATCCAGATATATTGTAGTGTATTGTGCTGAAATTATTCTTACTTGGATAATTTTTTACTTGACATTTCTTCAGTAATGTATTCTTTAAAATTGCCCATGCCTTTTGCCGTTCACCTTCTTCCAAATGCATATTTGTTTGTGAATTTAATTGACTCTTTATTACATCTATGGAACCTGCACAGGAGTAAACCTCCGTCATCAGCATTTCTGGCCTCGTGCCTCTCCATTTCAGGTTCTTTATACTTAAGGGCCCAAAGTTATTTCTTTAATCAATGGTATCAAATTCGTTTTGTACATTATCCTGATGATTTGTGGAAAATGGTCGCTCTCGGTTCGAGGAGTTATTTGAATTTGGCATACCTGAGGCTTTCCAAAGTCACTTATCAATGCATACCCTAGCCTTGATGGAGGGACCCGGAGATACCCACCCAGGACCAAAAACAATTTAAAAAAACAAGTTTCCACAAAAGTTCAGTGAAGCCATGAACCTACTGTAAATCTCTTAAAAAAGGCCCCTCCAAAAAACAAACAGCCATGGTGGGCCAAGGGCAGGACTTTAAATTTGATATGGAGGGTGATAACGGACGCCCTTCTCTAAGCCTCCTTGAAGCCCTTGGGACCCCATTCCCTGAGGACAATGCCTAATTAAAGTCACACAACCCACTGACCCCCCCTCCTGGAGCCTCAAAAAACACAGAGAACCCCATTCTTTAGAGTAAAAATTGAAATGAAAAGGAGGGGGCATGTGGCTCCTTTTTCCAAACCCTGTACATTTCCAGGATCCCCATTCACAGTGAGCCAACTCCTGAGACACTGTTTTCCTGTCCACGAGACAGTGGTCAGGGCGCTTTTTTAAATTTTCTATCTTGCTGCATCTATTTTCTAAATTGGGCGCCTCACCCAGCCTTCGACGTTGCAGCTTTTATCTTCGAACATGGCGCGCGTAATAACAATGAGGCATCGCACACACTGGTTTATCATTTGACACACCCTCTGAGAGGCTCTAACACGACGTGACGAGAATGACGTATCTGTTCCAACGTCACGCCAGCCGCCTCAGTTGGTAACCGGTTTTCCTTGGATACGGCTCATGTCAACTTCGTGAGTTGTGTTTACATCGCGCTTATCTTGCACATTTCACCATAATTTTGTTTTATAATCGGGCGCGTTTTCCATCCTTTCACCTGGCTGCATTCACTTGTGTCCAGCTTGTTATAAGTGAAGGACTTGGGAACACACTTTATCAATATGTACCGTAACGAGTGGCTGGCCTTTTACAAATTGACATCTCCTTCTAATATAGTGCGCTTCCCCAGCCTTCGACCTCATAGTATTGGACGTCTTTTTCTAGCTTTTATTTTCTTTCTTTTTAACGCTCTCATTTCAGACCTTGGCGCGCTCTAACCGCTGATGCAGCACCAATCGTGACTCCTATTGGCTCATCCCCGACACACCCCCTGACAGCTCCTGTCAAGACTTGACGTTTACGAGTGTCAAACCGGGTCTCCCTAGAAACGGCCCAAATATGCTTGTCATTGGCTAACTATCACACGCTCGGTTTCACCTTGCTGAAACGCGATGACGTGCGCTGATTTTACAAACGCATGCCCGTGCTTTTAAACCCGGCGTCTGCCCCGGTTCACTTCACGGGATACTCCCAGGGGAGGACGCGAACTTCCGTCTTAACACAGGTATGAGGGGTACTATGCAGCTAACTTTGTGCGGAGGGGGACGTACGGCATGGTCCTACCTATTTTTAATTTTCTTGGCCACTCAATACCGTTTCGATCATTTGACATAGGGGCCACTTTTTTTTTTTTTTTTTTATGTTTCTTTATAGTGTGTCTCGCTCTCTAGGCTTACGTGTCTTGGTTTTGTCTGTCATTATATATTGTTGTTTTGGGAACGGCATGGGTCCTATACTATGGGATCTTGTTTACTAGTTCTCTTACATTTTCGGTTTTACTCGCTTTACAGACGTGTGTGTCCCATTCTTACTCCTTTTATTCCTTTTGTGTTTCTTGGTGGCTCTCAGGGTACGGCAGGGGTCCTACGTTATGGGATATTGCTTATCACCTGTTCCATTGATTCATTGACATGGGGCATTCCACCAATACCAAATCATAAACTTTCTGTGACACGCATTGTTTAAGCCATTGTCCTTCCGACTTTTGGACCACTGGCCTTGTTTCCTAAGCGTCCCATCTTTTTATCTTAAACTGAGTCACTTCGACTACGTTGCCTTGCAAACTCTGGTGGATTAACCGCACACCATGGGCAGTCGGAATTCTGCTTGATGTTCCTAGCGTTTTCTATCTGACGAACCAATGCTGGCATCAGAGTCACTTCTTTTGAATTAAAGGATCCTGGTCCTTTTTGTTTTGATTATTTAATTGAATGCAGTGGATCCTGGAAACTTAGGGACTGACTCATATTTTGCGGCTCTGATACCTTAGGGAACTAGACTTCGGAATCTTAGATGGGGTTCAACTCAGAAATTATTTTGACATTAATTTGGTATTAGCTATTTACATATCCACTCTACTTTAATAGATACCTCTACAGTGCCCTTATCATGGTGGCACTGGATGATTGTTAAGGACTGCACACCCAGCACATCTCGTAACCTACCGAGAGACGACTCCTGGTTCACATGAATTCCGGCGCTATTGGATTGCACTTGCATCGTTACTCATGGTACGTGTTCCCCATGTGTCCTATCTCACGGATACACACCTGTCTAGTACCCTCCCCCCTGCCTCTTCTCTCCCCCTCCCCTCTCCTTCCCTGCTCATGAGACAATCATCCTCATATCATGGGGTAAGAAGGGATAGACAGACACATATTCTTGTCACGCATATGAGATTTCAGATAGGGACACACCTACTAAACCATTTACTTTTAGTAATTTGAAAGCGTATCCACATTAGAAACATGATGTCACAGCTGTGCATCCCTGCATATTGAATTACGTAATATTCTTTTGTGTAGGGTTGTACATCAGTTTCTCTTGGAAGTGTGTTGTTCGACATATCAACAAGATAAAGTATATTCCTGATGTGTCCTGTGCTTTCATTTTCAGTTTGTTCAAGATAACATTTATAAATAAATAATTTTTTTTTCTTTCCATACTTGATGTCTTTTATATGTATTTTAAATGTTTTGTATAGTGCGTTTATTTATTGTATGTTTCTTTGCATCTTTCCAGCCCTGACGAAGTTCTTTATTGAACGAAACGCGTTGGCTGAGGCTCTGTGTCAACAATTGAATTAAAATAAAGACTTTGTTTATATACCAACTACAGACCACTTGGTGTAATTTACTGGTAAACTTACCTGGTGGTGCACCACCCCAAAACCCCTTTTGAATTTTGACTGATCTGCTTGGCAGTTAGCATCCATCAACGGCGGATGCAGGGGTGTCAGTATGCACACCATCATCTAATACCATTCTATTTACATTGGGAACTCAGTAAGGAGGTGCAGTCATTGGAGTCCGCCGTTTATCCTGTTTTCTTCAAGAACCACCACTTTGCTTCTGGAGATTTTCTCATTACTTACTGCTCTAGCACTACTTTCAGATTAGAGAATCTCATTGGAGAGCAGACACACATCACACCGAACCCCAGGACAGGGAAGCCTATGACTCGGAATAGTGAGGTCCACTGGTCAACAAGTGGCCTTGGGTGCCTGCTGTCCATAGATTGAAGCTGGCCAGTGTGTTCAGAAGGGGTGAGGCAACGATTCTAATGTTAAGAGTTCAGATTTGAGGTTTGGCTTGAATAAAATGTTTTAATTCGTGTTTTGATGTCCTGAGGGCATTATTGCTTCGAAATATCCAAACTCTGTAGTAGAGTAATGCATTGCGCACCCAATATCAGCTGTTGAAGAGACAATACAACATGCCTTCCTCCTAGCCTCACTCAGTGCAATTTCTCATCTTGTCTCATCTAACTTGTTCCATTAATACCCATTAATGCTCCCTTATGAGGTTTCCTTCTGTATTCTAAAAGATATCCAACCAGCGAAAATATTTTCTTCGGGTATTGTATATTGCTGTCATTCTGCATAGGAAAGTGGCCAGAATTAACCAGAATTTCATCTAAGTTTTTTATTTGTTTTTTCTTTTGATTTATCAGTCTAGGAGATATACCACTTCTGCACGGTCATCCCATATTTTTCACCACTTGTTGGACTCTATGGTTTTTGCTGGCTGTAGAGCTCTGTGAACTTTAATCCTCCTAACCAGTGGTAAAGACCCTGCGTATACCATTCCAACTTGGTGAAATTGACTGTATCCTGATTGGCATACTTACCTTAACTATAAGCCCCTTGTATATGGTACAAAGTGTACCCAGGGCCTGAAAGTTAAATGTCACTAGACTGTAGCACACTTCGCTCCACCCACTGCAGTCACAGTGCATACAACTGTGCATTCAACCTGTTCAAATAACCCCTTTTGACATGTCAAAACCTTAAAATATTGATAAGCTACCCCTAGGTATGGCCAGGTGCATAGTATTTAAAAGTAATACATATAAAATGTTAGTGATAACCATGTCCTTACAGTGAAAACGCCCAAAAAGCTATTGTCACTGTAGCATGTTTGACTGTTTCATAGGAAAGCATAAAAAGCAATATTAACTGTAATAATGTTATCTCTGGCTCGAACGCAAGTACAAAATTCATTCATGGACTTTTGAAATAATTATTACAATTTTAATTCACTAGTGAAGTAGGATTTATAAGATGTTTTGGAGAAGGTACTTTTATAATGTTACATTTTCCCTGTTGAGAGAGTTCCTGGAGGCCCATTTGTATTTGTTCTCCCATCTCTGCCAGCCATAAAGTAGCACTTGAATTAGTGTGGAATGCCTTCCAGGAGAAAACAATAGGCTGACCTGAATGGGGAGGGATGGACGCTCAGACCTTGAAAGAATATTCAGGATGGGGCTGTGAGCATCCTTTTTGACATTAAAGTGTCAAATCCCTCTAGAATGTAACATCCTGCTTAACAGGTCTGCTCTTCTTCTTTAATAAAACATCAGTCGCAATTCCAGGAGGCCTTTACTGTCACAGGCAAATGTGAGCTGACACCTGGGCAGGTCAAAGTGAGCCTCATTTTGACATTACATTGTCAAAAACTCCTGCTTGACTCTCAATGGCTGCTTGATAGTTCTGCTGGGTTTACTTATAACACTAGAGGGCACTCAAAGATAGGATGCCAAAACAGTTCTCAAGTATCTACTCTCTGGTTGCTGAAAACACAACTTTTTTCTGTTTCAGTTTTCTGTTTTAAGGTTCACTGGGGGTACCGTGGCTGCTTTAAACTGGGTTTTGGTGTTAGATGTGGGAAGACACTAGATTCACTATATTACACTCCCCCCAAACACACAGCTCCCAGAGTCCACGTTTAGTGTGGCCAGACGCTTTTACTATCTTGAAAATACCCAAGGGAGACTGGGAGTTGGCTCCAGTCATTTTTTGAATTATTGGTAAGGGCATGCCCAGGAGTTAATCCCACCAATTTGCTCATGCCAGGCATAAATACAGCATCTCACTGCAGCCACTCCAGAACGTTCCAGTGGAGAATCAAAAGAGGAACGGATGTGCTGCCTGAGACTTAAGAAGAGCCTAGTAAAATGGTTATAACGCTGACCTCCTTTTAAAGCTACAAGGACAAAATGAGTCATTTTCCCGGAACTGTCCAGCTGACCAGTGCCAACTAGAGCGGTAGTGGACCCTACTGTTTGTCCTCTGCCTGACACTGTGAGTTTCTAAGTGGCCTTGGAGGCCTTTTGAAGTGTACGTCTGTGGCATGACTTACAGTCAGAAGGTAAAATCTTTGACTAGGATAAACCTGGTGGGTGTGTCTGACCCATGTTCCTTTGCAGTAATCTTTGCATTGAGCCTCATCCATTGACTATCACAGCTCTTAGTGCTTCTTGGTATTATGTTTCCTCAAAACTTATCATTATTAGATTTGTATGTTTATTTCCTTAGTAAGCTTTAGTTTATATTTCCTAATCCAGTTTGGGATTTGTATTGTTGTTCAACCCAACTTTATTATTGTTTTAGTAAACACTGACTTCACCTATTACCTCTAAGTTAAGTCTGTCTGCTCTGTGCCAGAGCTCCCAGGGGTTTAAGCTCAGGTTATGTTAGTGGTTTTACAATTTCTTACAGTGACGAATGAATAGTTTTCTAAATTGGGAAAAATGGATAGGTTAGAAATTCTAGCTCTGCTGGTTTGTCAGTAAAACGCATTTTCAGCTGCCTAAAGTTGATTAGTGACCATGACATCTTACTGCATCCAGACTGAAGGTGGTATGAACACTGTTAGAGACGTTCTGTCCCCGCTGGTGGCACTAAGGATTCTCTGACCCTGTCAGTATCACTAAGGATGACCTGTCCAAGCTGGAGGCACTAAGGATGCTCTGTCCCTGCCGGCAGCTCTAAGGATGCTCTGTCCCTGCCGGTGGCTCTAAAGATGCTCTGTCCCTGCCGGCGGCTCTAAGGATGCTCTGTTCCTGCCGGTGGCACTAAGGATGACATGTTCCTGCCACTGGCACTAAGAATGCTCTGTCCCTGCCGGCGGCTCTAAGGTTACTCTGTCCCTGCCGGCAGCTCTAAGGATGCTCTGTCCCTGCCGGCGGCTCTAAAGATGCTCTGTCCCTGCCGGCGGCTCTAAGGATGCTCTGTTCCTGCCGGTGGCACTAAGGATGACATGTTCCTGCCACTGGCACTAAGAATGCTCTGTCCCTGCCGGCGGCTCTAAGGTTACTCTGTCCCTGCCGGCGGGTCTAAGGTTACTCTGTCCCTGCCAGCGGCTCTAAGGATGCTATGTCCCTGCCGGCGGCTCTAAGGATGCTCTGTTCCTGCCGGCGACTCTAAGGATGCTCTGTCCCTGCCGGTGGCACTAATGATGACATGTTCCTGCCAGTGGCACTAAGGATGCTCTGTCCCTGCCGGCGGCTCTAAGGTTACTCTGTCCCTGCCGGCAGCTCTAAGGATGCTCTGTCCCTGCCGGCGGCTCTAAGGGTGCTCTGTCCCTACCGGCGGCTCTAAGGATGCTCTGTCCCTGCCGGCGGCTCTAAGGATGCTCTGTCCCTGCCGGCGGCTCTAAGGATGCTCTGTCCCTGCCGGTGGCACTAATGATGACATGTTCCTGCCAGTGGCACTAAGGATGCTCTGTCCCTGCCAGTGGCACTAAAGGTCCAAATACCATTTAGCAATGACATCTGTGTCAGGAATGCCAGGTATGCATCTAATGATAGATGAAAGCAAACAAAGCAGAGTGGACTTGCCTGGTCGGTGTGTACTGTGTATAAGGAACAGAGTAAACAGTGCTTTACCAGCACAATGCGGTCTGGCGACCAGAATAGTTCTGCACAGAGGGGCTTTGTTTGTTGCTCTGAGATCAGCGCTGTGCAGCTGGTGAACCGTCTTGGATAGGCTCTGGGCTCACAAAACTCCTGCATTGATGGAGTTGAGCTTTCAGACTTCAATAATGCATCCAAGCATGTTAGTATTACTCCTGGGAGTAACTGGAGTAATTTCAGCAATTACGCATTACTCTTGTGGTGCAAAATTACAGAAGTTATGTAATTACGCCAGTGAGTGTAATTAAAAATAATTTAGGGCAAAAAACCCACTGCGGAAGCACAGGAACAACGAGAGAACGGCTGCTCCGAGCCTGTAGCATTTAGTGCAATTTTTTAAGTGCAAATGCACCCCCTGTCCTATATTGGAAGCAAAGGTGTCTTTTGTAGGCCTGGGCGAAAAATTCCGTTCAGCTTGCGGAAGTTGCGAAGTTTTGGCATCTCCGAGTTGCGCGGAGAACGCGGAGATATCAAAACTTCCACGATGCGCTGCAAAAGCGGAAGTATTTTCTAGTTCTCGCTTGAAAAAATGCATTCTCGTGCGCGAGGTATCGACTTACCGGATCCCTGCGATCGCCGACTGGTTTTCCTATCCGTTCGCGTGCGCCACGAGATGTTAGATTGTTGGTAGCCGGTCGCGCTATCCCGCGAGAGTTTGCGATCATGAACAGGCCATTCGACCCGGAACAAGAAATAAGCATCGTGAGCAAGATGGCCGCGCCTATTAGCAACCGCATGGGCAAGTTAGAGATATATTTCCCTGCGAGCACGCAAAAACGAATGAGCGGGGAAAGCAATCTCCGAACCTTTGCGAAAGTTCCGTGTGCTCGTGGAGATTTTTAACAAATCCACGATAATTTGCATAGGGCAACTATGCAAATTCTGCCCACATCTATTCTTTTGCACCCAGAAAATAGCGCTAAATGCTTGATTACATGTCTTACGTAATTACGTTCGATTTTGCTGTAGTTACGAGTAATGACAGTAGAGAGAATTACGCCAGTTATGCCCACCTTGTAACTATCTGAGCGCCGATGCCCATACCTGCCATTAACTCTATGATGAATTAGTTACCTTGGGGTTGTTCCAGAAGTAGGCAGAAATGTTGGTATTAAACTACACATTTAACACCCTTCCTTCATTGTGTTATGTTTATCTAAAGTGGGATTTTCCATGGCCAATATTTGTGTACAAACCATGCATCTCAGCGAAGCCAGTCCATTTTCAGGACAGCACTAGCTCTCCTAACATGTGGCACTGTTCTCTCTCCCTTCTCTGGCACACTTCTGCTGCCATGTCCCAACACTGACACCCTTGCATAATAGTGTCCATGTTGTCAGAAGCAAAGCTTTTTCTACTGGATGGAGTTCCTTCCAGTTTAAAAACTATGCATTAACTAAGGTGTTTCCTACTTGGAGGACACAGCACACATGCAAGTAGGGAACATTGTTCCTTTTACGGTGGCTTTAAGGAGGTGCTGGAGTTTGGTTCCAATGCCTGTTGGCATCTCTTTGTAGATGAGGATGTGCATCAAAACATATAGGTGGTTGCAGGAGAACACCCATGCACCACCCGCTGGGAGCATCCTTGATACAACACAAGACAGCGCCTTCCGCAGCTCTGAGCTCGGCTCTGTGTTCCAAGTCCTCTCATCAGTGTTTTGTCTGCATTGATACATCATGGTCTGTGTTCCAAGTCCTCTCATCAGTGTTTTGTCTGCATTGAGACATCATGGTCTGTGTTCCAAGTCCTCTCATCAGTGTTTTGACTGCATTGATACATCATGGTCTGTGTTCCAAGTCCTCTCATCAGTGTTTTGTCTGCATTGATACATCATGGTCTGTGTTCCAAGTCCTCTCATCAGTGTTTTGTCTGCATTGAGACATCATGGTCTGTGTTCCAAGTCCTCTCATCAGTGTTTTGACTGCATTGATACATCATGGTCTGTGTTCCAAGTCCTCTCATCAGTGTTTTGACTGCATTGATACATCATGGTCTGTGTTCCAAGTCCTCTCATCAGTGTTTTGACTGCATTGATACATCATGGTCTATGTTCCAAGTCCTCTCATCAGTGTTTTGTCTGCATTGATACATCATGGTCTGTGTTCCAAGTCCTCTCATCAGTGTTTTGTTTGCATTGATACATCATGGTCTTGTTATCCTCCATCCTTAACTATTTGGAAGTAACATATTTATTAAATGATGTACCTGGGGATTTACCTCCAATTTACGTTTGAGAAAACTAGTGGCACTATTGAGATCTGAATGTTATTGCTACACTGCAGCTGCTTCTATGGAAGACACCAATCATGCTGTGATTCAGCTCCTTCCTCCCTCCCTCACCATTCCTCCCTTCTTTCCACTCTCTGGTCACCTCTCGCACTTTTCAACAAACTTCCCACAGCATCAAGTGCTATTTAAGCATTGAATAAAGCACACCATGTTGGAGGAGTGTGGCTCAATGGTTAGAGCGGCAGACCCTGAAGCAGAGTTCTGGCCAGGGACCAGGGCTCGATTCCCGCCTCGGCGGGGCTCGGGCTCAATTTCCTCGGACCTGTCTATTCTCGCCTCGGTGCCTATTCTAATCACGGGCCCCATGCTGCAACTCTGGGCAATAGCTTGCTTAGCCTCCACACCAGCCCCAACAGCGCTAAGGATGCCTGGCTTCACCCTGGGGGTGCCCAGGAGTGGACACTTCACAGGGAAAGCCAGGAGGGGTTCCTCAGCGGTATGAGTATCAGCGCCAGGAAACCGCAAAGGCGACACCGCAAGGTGGCCGTCTGGTGACAGTGCGCTCTATAAGTACCTTGACATTTACATTTACATCATGTGTGCTGTATGCATGGGTGATTGCTCACTATGTGGTCTATGTGTGCTGCTGCCTGTAGGTCTGTATGCATGGGCGCATGTTAATATGCTGATCTATGTGCATGGATGTCTCTAGGTGTTTTCATATTTCTGTTCTGCATGCATGTGTCATCCATGTAAATGAACAAGTGGATTCTTGAGGCATGTACCACATACAAGTCAATATCATTTTCAAATTCAAAATGCTGTGAATATTTGATGTTACTATTTCCCAGTTTATTGATACTCAAATGATTATTGTCAGAAGGAGGACAGATGAGTTCGCCCTTTGAGGGGTTCACGAGACTGAAAGCATTAGAGGGTGGGTGCGCTACATTTCATGGAATGAAATGTCTCCCATTATACCGGATCTTAGTGATGAATTTGGACTTTTGCCTCACACATTGCTAGAGTGTGAAGCATTCCCTCATCATTCATTTTAAATCCAGCTTCAGCGACCCCCTCACACCACCTCTCATGTGACAGACTTGGAATCTGACCATCCTGCCAGGTGTTACTAGCTCCCATAGACCCCCACCGAGGCTATGAGGTGATGCATGACTTATGATCTGGACCACCGAGGGAAGCGCATAAGACCTCATTAGGGTTTTAAAAAGTGGGATAACCAATCCATCCATCAGGGCCTCATGTCTGCTCTGCTGGCATCGTGCAGCGTAGCAAAGGCGCCTACAATGCACGTCACGCTAAAGCACGGCGCGTCTTATATGGTTCCCCCAAGAGATGAAACAAATACACAGATCCCATGGAATATTCATCCAACACAAGACATATTTCTCACATAAAAGTCTAAAATTAAAGAAGGAATTCATGATAAAATTCCAGTCTCATGCTGCCTGCACTGGTGATGCTGGCAGCCTGGCATTGGTGCAAGGAAGCTTGAAGGGTGGCACTGTACGAGCTGCAATTCAGATCATTATTGGGCGCACTTGGGCGTATTTGAAGAATCACACCAGCATGCCCACCCTGCCTGGGGACACTGCTGTGTCCAAGGAGGAAAGGAAGTGCTTGCCTGCGCAACCGTGATTGTGCAGGCTCCATGCACCAGGGTCATAAGGGGCAGCCACAGCTTGTCTGGGGACTTAATGGCATTCAGAGGCAGCAGAGCGTGGTGTGCACACAAGGCCCCTATCTTCATCCCTCACTTTCATTTTCTAATTCTGAGCTGAAGGACCTTGGACCCTAAAGACCTTTTAACGTGTCTCCCCTTTTCACCTAAAGGATTTCATTTTACCATGTGGCCCTCCATCACCATGGGCGAAACCATTGCCATCATGCAGTCCATCCACTCTGGACCCTTTCCATTAAACTCTTGCACCCACCATGCCTTCACCAAAGGACTTCAGCCCCTCAGTGCAGCAGACACACCTATCCCAAACTCTTCCATGTCATCATCCATCTTCCCAGACACCAAATATGCCACAGTGCTCCCCCTGTTGAAGAACCCGGACAGGCCCATCAAAGCTCATGAACTTCAGACTCATCTCCTTGATACTCCACCCCTCTGAAGACCTAGAGAAGCTCATCAACACATGGCTCACTCACCAACTCTGGAACCACCCACTCCTCAACATCACACAGCTCTGATTCAGATCCAACCACAGCCTCCTGGTACCACACTTTGAAAATGGTTACCTACCAGCACCCGAAAACCATCACACAATCTCTCATCATAAGCAAGCAGGACTATAGCAACACCCTCTATGCCAGAATCAGTAAACGACTCAAAGATGACTGCAAACCATTCTGAACTCAACAGCAAGAATGACTCTCACCTTCCCATCCCACACGTACATCACACCACCCCTCAAGCAGCTCCACTGGCTTCCATTACACAAACAAAAAAAGTTCAAACTACTCAATCAAACTTTCAAAGCGCTACACAACACTGGCACAGCATACCTCAATAACCACTTTGATTTTCACAAACCATCCTGACACCTCAGCTTGGCCAGACTCCTACATGCACACATCCCATGTCTACGCAAAACCAGATCTGGCAGTCAGACTATGTAATGGAATGACCTGCTCTTCCACATCATGGCTTCCATATGTCTGCAAGAAGCTGAAGATCTGGCTGTTCAAATGGTTCCCCAAATTCCCTCAGCCAGGCTTGGCTCACACCTACTCAGTGCCAGGGACTCTTACAAATGACAGTGTGCTACACAAATCCTCATAGCATAAGATAACAAAGAGCTTGAAAATGCAGGCCCCACCAGCCCCTCCTCATCAGAGCTCTTAACTCACACATTCATGCCCTGTCAGGCCTGAATATTTTATTTGCAGAGTTGTATATAGCACTGGCGAGACCCGGAGGTATCAGAGCGCTTTTCATGAGGATCAGCGAGTTACAAGTTACAAAATTACAACAGTTACAAAAGCTTAGTAACAAAAAGCATAGCATAACAAGGACAACATAATAAACAGTGTGACACAGTAACATGAGTAACTAGAGCATAGCATAACAAAGACACCCGTCCTATGGGGCAAAGAAGGCAGAGGGGGAAAAATAGAAAGGGGAGAGGAGCGCAAATTCGGGGTATGCAGTAACTCCACCGGGCATCGCCCGCGCCGAAATTGGCTCCACCGCCCGCAGATCTTCGGAGATTCATCAGGAAGGCGGGGGAGGAAGGAGACACAATGGAGAGAGGAGGAAAACTGTCCCCAATGTCCGACTGGATAGGTGATGGCCAAGTGGGTAAACCAGAGCCAATCTCCTCTATAGCTATCTGGTAGCTCCATCAGGTATCGGCCATGTTGCTCGGGCTCCGCGGTCAGGACACTATTAACGGTTCATCAGAAGATTTCGAAACTCTATTGCGGGAGTTAGAGAGTCAAAGGACCACAATCAATTAACCCCAGGTTAGTAAAAATGTCTGAGGGATCAGAGCGCTTTACATGAGGATCAGCAAGTTGCTAGTTACAAAATAAAGATCAGTTACAGAAGCCAAGTATAAACAAAGGAGAAAAACAGTGATTACATAATAACATGAGTTATTAGCTCATAGCATAACCAAGACGCACGTCAAATGAGAAATGGAGGGTAGAGGGGAAATGGTAAAAAAGGGGTAAGGAATGCGATCTGCATTCCTTACCCCTTTTTTACCATGAAATACTTTCTACTTTGCCAGTCTGATCTAGACTGGCAAAGTGGAAAGTATTTCAGGGGGTCAAAAACAGTTAAAGTGAAAGATAGAATAAACCGGCTGGGGAGTAACAATCCAAAACATCCTGTGTGTCGGTGAAAGTATAGGATGGGAAGGGTGTAGGCTAACCAAAGGACGGGGGGGGGGGAGGAGGCGGGGGAGGGCAGGAAACACAACCGAGAGACGAGGAAAAACTATGTGCAATGTCCGGTTGGGTAGGTGCCCGCAAAGGGGGTGAACCAGAGCCAAACTCCTCTATAGCTGCCTAAACAGCTCCACCGGGCATCGGCCATGTTGCTCGGGTTCCGCAGTCGGTGTTTATGTCCGAGCTTGCCGGCACAGGGCACAAAGGAAATTGCGGTGGCTCTTTAATGTTACAGCAACTCAAAGATTTTAAGAGGGAGAGACACAGAAAAACATAGTCTGGTCTGGCCCTGTTGGACCTCCTCTCTAACTACATACCTGATATTAGCTGACTTTGGGAATCAGTCCTGGGTGCAAACTGCACATGGTGCACAGTGTTTCTCACATGCCAACCCCTCTGGGTATACCAGAGATAAGTATGCAATTGAATTATTATTTCCTGTTCCCCCTGTGAGTCAGGCCGTAACACTGCCAGGATAATACTGTGACCCAGAAGCAAAAGCATCTCTCCTAACCTTTTGTGCTCCGATACCTCTGAGAAACTCAGAGACATGCAGTTTAAGAAGAGGCTCAGTGCACCCTGAAACTGAGAATTTAGTAAAATTGCATTCATTGAAAGATTGCGTAGAGTCTCAAGGTTACATTATTTCTCTAGTCCCAATGAGAGCCTATGGGTATGGCTACAGGCTGAAACATGTCGACACCAGGTTAGTATTGTTGAATGGCTGGTTTGAGTTTCTGCTATGTGTGCAGGTTATAATTATCTGCTCTTACCTTCTTTACACATTCACCGTTACAATAAACATCTCTCCCCTCTGATTTCTAGTGAGCCTGAAGTAATATCACTGTATAATTGCACATAAATGGACTCAAGCATAATGTGTACACATTTGTGCCAAATTTATACAAAACTATTACTGTATAAGTTTTAATTGACATTCTTCTGCTGATACACTTGAAGGAATAAAGCTGTATTTTCCTGGGTTATTATACGGTATTAGGTATGTTTGCTCTCCTTCTGGGATCATCCTGGGCAGAGGCGGCTGGATTAAATCCTGCCTTTGTTATTTTCTGTGAGAGGGTGTTGCAGCACCACTGGGTAGATAAGTGTGGTGCTTGACTGACAACTGTTTCTTTCTTAATAGCAACATACACTCAAACCTATTGAATAGGCAAAAAGTAGTACCAAAGTGCAAATTACTCAAAAATGTAAGTTACCTTTGTGAATCAGGCCCGCTTAGTTGATGTTTGAACAATAACATATGAAAACTCCACAGTGGGGGCACAGATCTATGCATTGTAACGTATAGGGCAACAGAAGGATGTTTATTTATCTTAAAATTAAATGTTAAAAATGTTTTTGTTGAAAGTTAATATAGAACTGTATAGTATAGTACAGTTCTATTAAATTAAGTTTGAATTAAATCTTAAAATAATGGAAATATTTGAATGCAATTGTCACTTTGACCTGGCTGTCTGAAAGCAGATGTAGATGGGTGGAGTTGATGTCAGTCATGAAGTTGCAAAGTATTGAAACAAAACAAGAGATATAATTGGATGCTGGAGGAGTGGCAGATCCCTCCCCATTTGGAGGGTCAGGTACATAAGGACAGACTGCTTCAAAGGGTTTAGAGCAGCCCAGCGTGGTAACCGCACACACCGGTAGAGCTCTGGAGAGTGAGTATTGTGCTTTTCAATCCTATAGGATGGTCCTGGGAGAGATTAGAGAGACAACCCCAGACAGGGAATACGTTTCACCCGGAGGAACATATTGTAATCTTCAGGATGTGCCACATCTCACAGTATGAGCAGGAGATGAACATGGCTGATATGACTGGAGATCCCCAGCAATGAGTATGGAGTGTGCACCCCAATAAGAAGAAGGTGGCAGGTGGCAGCTTTAGAGGTAAAGCAGGAGATTACAGACAGAGTGTATGGGGAAAAGAGAGTACACACAGTGAGTATGGGATACAGTATATTAGGAAACGTGAGTATTGGATACAAGAGATTAGAATGTTATGTAATGATATGTCCTGTTATGTTACCTTATTAAAACGTGTATAGTGCGCCCATAGGTGTCTTGGCACTTTCAGGGTCACAGACATACTGCAATGAGGTATAGCTAATTTCTGAAGACCCAGGTCTTGAGTTGTTTTCTAAATGTAAGATGGCTTGGTGTGGTCCTAAGGTACAGTGGAAGAGAGCTCCACAACCCAATTGTATTGTCTCTGAAACTCCTACCACCCCAGTTTCTTTTTCTGATTCTAACAGTGGTAACCAGTCTAGCATTGGCTGATTGGAGAGAGCTACTTGGAGAGTCCCAACTAAAGGCATTCCAAAGATATTTTGGACATTTTCTGTGCAGAGCCTTGTGAGCAATGCAGATTCTCTAAAATTGATTTTTTGGCATACTGGGAGCCAATAAAGATCCTGAATGCCTGCCACTATCGGCTGATATTTAGGAACATCCAAGATCAGTCTGGTGGCCGCATTTTGTACCTCCTGCAGTTTCTTTAGTAATCTGGTCTGGAGATTCATGTACAAGCTATTACAATAGTCCAGCTTTGACAGGACACACCAATTTTCCTGGTGTTTCTAGGAATAGAGGGGAGGATTTTTCTCAATGTGTTAATGGTATAAAAAGAGGAGGACACTAGGTTCTTGGCTTTCATCACTGGAGTAGGACGTGGTCCCAGATTGCCTGGCCACCAGGCAGGAGACCACGCTGGAGAGAGGTCACCGAACAGTAACTCCTCTGTTTTGCTTGAATTTTTCAATTTCAAGCGTTGCTTGCTCATCCAGCTACTCAGGGCAGTCATGCAGTCATGTAATTTTAGAGAATGGATAACGTTCTTATCCACCGCCGAAATCGCCAGCTGGGTGTCATCAGCATAGGATGTTGGGTTCAGGTTAAAACTTCTAATCAGTGGGGCAAGCTCAGAGACATAAATATTAAACAGCGTAGAGCTCAACGAAGAGCCCAGAGGGAGCCCACAAGTCAGAGTGAATGGTAAGGATTTTAACTGACCTAGATGTACCGTTTGGGATCTACCTGATCAAAAGGATGTTAGTAGAGTGAAAGCCCTTCCTCTAATCCCTATTGCGTTCAGGATCAGTAAGTATGGGGTACAAGAGATTAAAGGCAGTGAGTATCGGGGTAAACGCTGTCCTTAATTTGAGCCTCAGCACCGGCACTTAATTGTCAACACCAGCACTTATGTCATCTGCCACGTGTTTGTGTAATATAGAGATGAACACAGCAAGAATTGTTTTATTATTCAAATAGACATTAAAACTGTTATGGACCTGCCTCCCTAGCCCTTCTCATCGCTTTGGGGGCCTCAAACAGTCTGAATTGTCACATTGTGATGGCTAGTAGCTGCGTATTTACTGCTTTAGACGCTCTGGCAGTGGCAATGGGTGGTGCACGGTGGGATGGCCCCCGATAAGGGCCCTGTCACATTTTTTTTAAAATTAAGAACTGGGTACAGGTGATTGAGAGAGTCAGTTTAGGGTATTTAACTCAATAAGAAAGAAATGGTACTGCGGGAGACTGCAGACTGTGAATATAACACAGTGAGTATGGGATACAGGAGATTGAAAACATTGAGTTTGGGTACATTAGATTAGAGAGAGTGAGTATGGGGTACAGGAGATTAGAGAAACTGAGTATGGGGTACAGAAGACTAGAGAAAGTAAGCATACAATACAGAATATTAGAAGCATTGAGTGTGGGGTATTTAACTCAATATGAAAGAGATAGCAATTTAGATTCTGCGAGAAACTACACACAGTGAATATGGGGTGCAAGAGATTAAAGACAGTGAGTATGCAATACAGGAGATTAGAGACACTGAGTACTGGGTACAGGATTTGAGAGAAAATGAGTATGAGGTAAGAGATTAAAGACTGTGAGTGTGGGGGTACAAGGTTACACACAGTGAGTTTGGGGTAAAAGAGATGAGATATAGTGAGTTTGGGGTACAGAAGACTAGAGACAGTGAGTATGGAATACAGAAGTTTAGAGGCATTGAGTATGGAATATTTCACTTGATAAGAAAGGGATGGCAGTATTAGGAGAATTTCACAAGATCAAAGACAGTGAGTACATGGTACAAGAGATTAGCGACAGTGAGTCTGTGGCATAAAAGATTACAGACAGTGAGTTTGGTGTATAGCAGACTAGAAAAATTGAGTATGAGATACCGGATATTAGATACAGTGAGCAAGGGGTACAGAGTAGACAGAGTATGGGGTATTTAACACAATAAGGAAGAGATGGTTGCAATGGAGGTAGTGCAGGACATTACAGACAGTGAATATGAGGCACAAAAGAATAGACACTGCAAGTATGGGATCAAGGAGACTAGAAACGGTAAGTATGGGGTATTTAACACAATAAGAAGAGGTGGTAGCATTGGAGGTAGTGCAGGAGATTACAGACAGTGAATATGGGGTGCAAGAGATTAGAAACAGTGAGTATGAGGAATAGGACTTTGCAGATAATGAGTATGGGGTACAGGAGGTTAGGAAAAGTGAGTATGGGGTATAGGAGAATAGAAACAGTGAGTATGTGATAGAAGGGAATTTAGACAGTGACTATGGGTACAGGAGATTAGAGACAGGGAGTATGGCCTACAGGAGTTTAGAGACAATACGTATGGGGTATTTAACTCAATAAGGAAGAGATGGTAGCATTGGGGGTAGTGCAGGAGATTACAGATAGTGAGTATGGGATATAAGAGATTAGAAACATTGAGTATGTGGTATTTAATCTGATAAAGAAGGCATGGTAGCATTGTAGACAGTACAAGAGATTACAAGCAGTCAGTATGGGGTATAAGAGATTAGAGACAGTGAGTATGGGGTACAAGAGATCACAGGCAGTATAAATAGGATATTTAACTCAATAAAAAAGTAATGGAAGAGTTGGGTACAGTACAGGAGAATAGGGACAGTGAGTGTGTGGCATTTAATTCTCTCAGAAAAATATGTCAAGATTAGATATAAGCGATACCAAAGGGGATGATGGACGGAGCGCTTGAGCAAATCAAACACTCACCCCCAGTCAAGTGATCTGGGTTTAATCCATCAACATTCTTTAGCTCACTCCACCACCCCAGGTCAGACATGGCCATATGCAAACCAGTCTGACCCTGTGCCTCATGGGAACAGTCCAGCCCGAACTGCCAAGCCATGTCTTTCCTGGACCGGAAACAAGCATCCTGGGACCGGTTTCGGGTTCATAACCCTCGTCAGCCAGGCTATCTTGAATCCAGTGGTAAAGTGAGCAAGGGACCCACATCTGGGCATACCCTGCCAACTTAAGGCGAACAAAGCGATGCCAAAGGGGATGATGGACGGAGCGATTGAGCAAATCAAACACTCACCCCCAGTCAAGTGATCTGGGTTTAATCCATCAACATTCTTTAGCTCACTCAACCGCCCCAGTTCAGACATGGCCATATGCAAATCAGTCTGACCCTGTGCCTCATGGGAACAGTCCAGCCAGAACTGCCAAGCCATGTCTTCCCTGGACCGGAGTCAAGCATCCTGGGACCGGTTTCGGGTTCATAACCCTCGTCAGCCAGGCTATCTTGAATCCAGTGGTAAAGTGAGCAAGGGACCCACATCTGGGCATACCCTGCCAACTTAAGGCGAACAAAGCGATGCCAAAGGGGATGATGGACGGAGCACTTGAGCAAATCAAACACTCACCCCCAGTCAAGTGATCTGGGTTTAATCCATCAACATTCTTTAGCTCACTCCGCCACCCCAGTTCAGACATGGCCATATGCAAATCAGTCTGACCCTGTGCCTCATGGGAACAGTCCAGCCAGAACTGCCAAGCCACGTCTTCCCTGGACCGGAAACAAGCATCCTGGGACCGGTTTCGGGTTCATAACCCTCGTCAGCCAGGCTATCTTGAATCCAGTGGTAAAGTGAGCAAGGGACCCACGTCTGGGCATACCTTGCCAACTTAGGGCAAACAAAGCTGTCCTGTCTTAAGATTAGATATAGGACAGGACACAGCACACAGTTTTGTTTTTCGTAAACTCCCTGAGAAATAGATAAACAAGAGATAAGCATGATTGTGAGTTTCAGACATCAAGTAGGGGTTTTTTAATGGCAAAAAAATGAAAGTGACTGAGATAAAGCAGACTCCCACACAGTGAGTAGGAGGCACGTACCTCTCTGCACGACCAACAGCAGAGGTAGTGGCATGCATTTACCTTTTTTAGGTAGTGACTGCAGAGTGAGTAGGAGGTATTTACCTCTTGGAAGGAAGGAGTGATAGCAGATTTAGTATGGTCAATGCCCCTCTTCGCTTGAGCAACAGAAGATAAATGGATGATAGGCCGGAGATTCTCACAAAGTGAGTTGATGTATTCACCTCTCAGAGGGGTGGCAGCAGTGACTGCAGTGCTATGGAGAGAGCAGGAGATTAAGTCAGTGACATTTAACTCTGTGCGGAAGGTATGCTAGCAGTAGGACTCGAGATTACAGCAAAGAGTGGTATACCAGCATAAAGGGAACAGATGTGTGAATTAGGTGTGATTCACAAAGATGTCTAAGCTTAGTCTAGCCATGCAAGAGTGAGTTATATGTATGCAATATAGTCTGTGACTGAGTGTTTAATTAACATAGTCTGCACAGTCTTTACTTACAGTTTATGAGTCTGTAATATAATGTAAGCCAGATGCAGCTTTACATTCTGATTGAAATGCTCAACAAGTGGATGCACCCAATGGTCAGAGAGGGGGTCATTTAAAGACCATACAAACCAACTTTGGCGTTCACTCACTAAGCAAATATGGGATATTCACACCTTTTAGGGGTGTAACTTATACATAACCTACACTGACCTTACATAATAGCATTGATGAGTTTACAGATGATTAATTTACTAGTATTTATAATAACTATTGCAATGGTAGTGGCAGGTACAACGTATATAAAAACACAGTGACGAAAGCAATGTATAGATTTGAGGAGGGTGGCTGACAAATAATTACCTCACTACCATAAGGGTATCACACATTTCGAATAAATCGTACATATATTATAACATATTTATAAGTAAATTACATCTACTAACACCTACGTACACATAAGTAATGCCTACCTCATGCTCTCACAACTTAACCTAACAAACAGCCACCTTCTTACCCCTTATGCCTACACACGCCAAAGTTGCCAAGTAACCTTGGATATGTGTAATGTACATGGCCTCCTCTGCTTCATGCCTCTCATGTCTGCAATGTAAGAAATGAAGTCACGATGGGTCCATGTAGTCCTTGGCTCCATCTGTAATGCTCATGGTCCATGGTCCATGGGGAGACAAGGGCATTCGTGAACCGAAGACTCGAAGTGGTGAGGCTCATCTGACACAGTGCACGTCCCATAGCCCTGGACTCTCTCACCATCACCTGATCTGTCCAAGTGACTAGTATTGTGCAAAGTCAGGAGAGGAGAAGTATGCACCTTGATATCAATGATAACCACAATTATTCAATCTATTACTTCACCAATCAGGAGTGGCTAAGAAACAGGTGCAAACTATGTCATTTTCACTAATATTGACAAAATGTCCCCTGTCTTTCAGATCTTCAAATGTGGGGGTACATTGTGTTTCTGCTTCTTGCCCTGAGGGAATCTACTTGTGGTGAGTGCTGTTTGTCTGGCAGGTTAATGACACTGTCTGCTGATTTGTGCATGCACAGCATTTTAGTGCAAGAGAACACCCCAAGTAAAGTGATGATCTAATGTATTTCTGTATTTATTGTGGATTTTGTGCAGCAAAATCATATGGCCGCTTCATGTCCTCTGTAGGGCACCAGACGAACCAGAAAGAGTCTTTGATGACTCTGGGAATCACAAATGCTGGTGTGACATAATGTTTCATCACAGCCTTATAACATACTATAAGTACATAGCACTGCACAGAATAACATTATATCACAATAACATAATATAACCTATTAGAATGTATAGTATAGCTATATACATAGGTATCTATATACATATTCACTTGAAAAACAAACAAAGGTTAAAGTGAATATGTCAGCGGCTTCTGCCTACGCCATGCACTGCATACAACCTCACATATTACATCACTGACGACTTAATTTATAACATCACTGAGACAATCTCGGTTAAAATCATTGATGACATTTCTGATGACAGCACTGATGACATCATCCAAGCTTATTTTGTACACTTGGCTCTATAAATGGGCATAGCATTAGAGCTCTGAATGTGAGTGCAAAATAGCTCAGAAGAATATGAGGCATCATTAATGCCATCGCAGAAACAACTCCCTTAAAGTGGAAAGAATGGGTTATCATCCATATTGCTCCTATATCATACACTTCACATTAATAATCAACCACAGATATTGCACACAGTGTTCAATCTGTACACAACTGTTCAGAGAAATTCAAGTTTCTAAAAATACTGCTCCAAAAGTAATGCCCTACAATGGACAGCTTTTATCTGCATCAACCCCCTAGCAGCTACCGAACGTACATTGAGAAATGAAGTTGATATGAGTGGAGAAGTGGGTACTGTAAACAATATTTACTATATGGAGAGAGTTTTTACTGGACAAGACTGTTTGCAGGCAGTGAAACTCTTCTGAGAAATACACTATATTACTAAAGATTATCTACTAAGAACAGTGAACACTTCCCAAAAAAGACACTATTTGCTCAAATAAGCGCTACCTGAAGGTGCTAAAGATTATACTACCTGCAGCCCTCATTCTGTGCTGAAAACTTTACAGACAGTCCATCTTCTGAAGCAAAACAGGTACATGTGCATAGCTTAATACATGATAGACACAGTTATATGTTAAGTAGAAATTCTCAAAATGAAATAATTCTGTCTAATAGCTCAAGGCTGCTTAAAACACTTCCAAACGTCTTCGGTTTGTCATAGGTTGAGGGGGAGGGAGTTCCAGGTCTTGGCGGCGCGGTGGGAGAGGATCCGCCTCCGGCAGTGGTTCTACGGATGCGTGGGACGGTGGCCAAGGAGAGGTCAGCAGAGCGGAGTTTCCTGTTGGGTACGTAGAAGGAGAGTCGACTGTTGAGATAGGCTGGGCCGGTTTTGTGGAGTGCCTTGTGTGCATGGATCAGGAGTTTGAAGGAGATTCTTTTATCGACGAGGAGCCAGTGCAGGTTCCTCGGGTGGGGGGTGATGTGGTCGCGGCTCGGGACATCGAGGATCAGGCGTGCAGAGGCATTCTGGATTCTTTGCAGTCTGTTGATGAGCTTGGTCGGGGCTCCGGCATAGAGGGCGTTTCCATAGTCGGAACCCACTGGCCCCATTGATAAAATTTCACAGTACTATTTTGCACTGATTTAATTTTTCATCCAGAGTCTATAACTCAGGTTACATGTATTTGATTGACTTTATTATGGCCTCTAAAATTGTATAAATTGGTGTTGGATTTCTTTCGATTCATGCCAATTACTGATTGTTCAAGTCGGCGCTAGGAAAAGCTGAACACATGTTCTTCTAGTAAAGCCCGGCTGCTCTTTGTCACTCTACCAGGACTGATTTATTGATTCAATATTCTGGGGCAAATTAAAAAAAAGTGACGCATCTCTGCCGCAACGCAGTGATGCGTCAAAAATCTTGCGTCGCCGCTGCAACACACCAGTTTGACTCGGATGCTGCAAATTGACAAGGTGAAGGACCGTATCGTAACGCGGTAGCCTGCGGCACAAAAAATGACGTAGGTGCCGCAAAACTGTTGCAAGTCAGCCCGACGCAACTGCAAAAAAAGTCACGAAAGTCCGATTTACGACACACAACCCCATTCCGACAACTATACGACAGTTCACATTGCCTGAAGTGGCAAAAGGCACCCGGGAATTGATGCAATTCTCCAAAAAGAAATTTGTGGACCACAAAGGACCTAACAATGGACCAGAAAGGTAACCCCAGTAGCCATTCTAAAACGAGAATAGACAGTGAGATTATGGTAGCTGTCATTGCTTCACGCAAGAACAGCAAAGCACTCAAGTACTCCTACAAGTTAGATGCTCATAACATTCCATTTGCTCAGATTCCTGGAGTGGGGGATAGAGTAATTCCAAATTTTGGATTGTATGGTAGGTTTGATTCTAGCAGCACATGACGGGATAGGTTCTGCACATGCAGGAGTTATGGTGACTGTTTCAATGTTGAAACAACGTTATTGGTGGCCTGGATTAACCCATCAGACTAAAGACTATCAGGCACATGCATCAAGGGAAAAACCGGTCGCAAACGGGCAGATTCTCAGAATCTGCCCCTTTGCGCCCGGTATTTTTTCATTTGGGATGCATCATCCCAAATGCAAAAATCGCAATTTAAGTATTCTATAAATTGCGATTACTTAAATTGCGATTGCATTTAAGGAATCTCAAATTGAGATTCCTTAAATGAAATGCATTAAAGTAAAAATATTAGCGATTTCGCTAATAGGGGGAGCAAATTACCATGAAGTTGAACTTCATGGTAATTTGCAAAAACGTTGAAAAATGCACTAAAGTGCATTTTTCAAAGTTCAATTTTACACACACACATGCCCTTGGGGCATGTGTGTGTGCAAGATGTACTCATATGCAGATTTCAGGGGTGCAACAGGGTGTCCTTTTGACACCCTGGCACCCTTGAAATTGCATGAGCAATTTGCGATTCTCAAATTGAGAACGTCTTCCCATTCATTCCCATGGGCCTCTAGGCCCATAGGAATAAATGGGGAGGTATTCCTTAATTGCGACTCGCAATTTGCGAATTGCAATTAAGGAATGTTTAGAAATCGCTATTTTGTAAGCGATTTCTACATGCATAGCCTTTTGCTATTCCTTATTAGCGAATCCTTATTTTTCGCTAATAAGGAATCCCAAATGGCATTGTTTTTTTTTGTAAATTCTTTTTATTCACAACTTGTTGGTCATTACGATACATAATCACATTCATGTATATTGCAGCAACTGCAGCTCAGCATACACACGTTACAGGTAAGATACTATAGCGTATCACTTACAGATGGTACGAGGGTCATTACTGCGTTAAAGGTTCGTCAAGTGAGGGAACCGCAGGGGGTTCACACAAGCGCCCACGGTATTCATTCCAGTTTGACCAAACCGCCACCCATTTCCGAGGACACCCCCGGGCCACATAGACTGTTTTCTCCTGCAGCATACACCAGTCCATGTCTCTTTTCCATTCACTGAGCGTCGGCGGTGTACCCGCTCCCCACATGCGTGCTATGTTACGCTTCGCGATCACCTGTCCGAGCGTAGCCCATAGTTTGCCCATCACCGATAGGTCCGTGGGCTCCCAGATGTTCAGGAGGCATCTCTTAACCTCGGGCCGCAGGTCAACCTTCCATACCGTACGGATACATGCATGCACCCGCTGCCAGTATGCCTGTATTGCCGGGCATTCCCAAATGATGTGAAGATATGTCCCCATCTCCCCACACTGTCTCCTACATAGCCCCTCTGCACTCCTACCCATCAACACCATTCGTGTACAAGAGATGTAGACTCTATGTAGTACCTTGAGTTGTATCAGTCGCAGCTTAGCTGATATCGCTACTTCTTTGGGGGAAGCTAAGGCCTCTCTCCACTCGTCATCTTCCATCTCCAGACCGTCGGCCTCCCATTTCCTCCTAAGTGCCAGCAAAGGGTCTGGGGTGTGGTTGATGAGTTTTTTATATGTGAGGGAGATAGCTTTTTCGGGCAAATGACCATCGAGCAGCCGGTCTTCAAGGGGGGAGGACTCAGGAAGGGACGTGCCAGGCAGAATGTTGGAAAGGAGTGAATGCCTGATCTGCACATACCTATAGTACTCAGTTGGCGCTAGGTCGTAGGTCTGCTGTAGGGAGGCAAATGTCACCACCCCCATGGGCCCCCACAGATCCTTTATGTGGGAGATCCCTATCAGATCCCATTCACGGAACCCTTTTGTATGCCCCAGCGCCCCCAGTTGTTCGGAGACCCAAAGGGGGGGTGGCCAAAGTAAGTTTGTTAGCCCATCCCATGTTACGGTTCACACTATGCCAGAGCTGGACCGAGTGTTTGGTAGGGCCCGTGAGTGGATATTTATTAGGCTTAGAATAGAGCGCCGCTTCAAAGTTCCCCCCCCGGGAGGAGTCATCTGTCCATACTATAACCAGGATCGTCTCCGCCACTATAAATTCCTTGGTTTATGGCTGCGAGATGTGCCGCCCAATAGTATTTCCGGATATCTGGAAGTGCTATACCCCCATCGTACCACCCCAGTGTCAGTTTCTGGAGCGAAATGCGCGGCGTTCCATCCCATAGTAGGTTTCTCTGAGCGGCCTCGATGTCTGCAAAATACATTTGCGGAACCAGGTCTGGGTAGTTTTGTAAAGCGTATATGAAGCGCGGCAGGGACATCATTTTGAAAAGGGCTGCCCGACCCAGCAGGGACAATGGGAGCCCCTTCCAATTAGCAGCATCCCTCTTGAACCTCTCCAGCGGCGGCCGGAGGTTCCGCTCGTATCGAGTCTGCACGTTAAAGGAAATATAGATGCCCAGGTACGTGAACCCCTCCTCGGCCCTTTTAATCGGACAGTCACGGGGTATTGAGGGGGGAGCACCATGCAGGACATAAAAGAGTGATTTACCCCAGTTTATTCTGTAGCCCGAATACCTCCCAAAGCTTGCGAATATGTCCAATGCGACTCGTAGGGATTTTGTGGGGGAGGCAAGATATAGGAGAATGTCGTCCGCGTAAAGCGAAATCCGGTCCTCCCACCCCTCCACCCATCGGAGCCCCCGGAGTGAATGGTCTTGTCGCACCCAGGCCGCAAGAGGCTCCAGGGAGAGGGCAAAGAGCAGGGGCGAGAGGGGACACCCCTGGCGCGTCCCCCTTTCCAGAGAAAAAACTTCCGAGATCCTGTTGTTCACCACCACCTGGGCTAGCGGCTCAGTGTAGAGGAGGCGTACCCAACCGATGAAGTTAGGGCCAAAGCCCATCCTTTTGAGGACCGCCATCATATAGGCCCACTCGAGAGTGTCAAATGCCATAGCAGCATCTAGGGATACAACTACAGCATCTTCCTAAATCGTATGGCAGCGGCCCATTACCCCATGGAGGCGTCGCAGGTTGAGCGCCGTATTACGGTGCGGCATGAAGCCCGACTGATCGGGGTGGATCAGCTTTGCGATGATCGGTTTGATCCTGTTCGCCAGGAGCTTCGCAAGGATTTTAGGTTCAGCATTAAGAAGCGATATAGGCCTATAGGAGGTGCACAGCTCCCTAGGTTTCCCTTCTTTAGGGATGGTCACCAATGTGGCAATACGCTGGTCCCTCTGAAGCCTCTCCCGTGCCTTACTGTCCTCAAACATGTTCTTCAGATGCGTGCCCAGGCAGTCGGGTTTGAGCTTGTACAGCTCAATAGGGAGGCCATTAGGTCCTAGGGCTTTCCCGGGTCGGAGGTCCTTGATTGCCGTGGAGAGTTCTTCAAGGGTTAGGGCACCGTCCAGAGTCTCCCGGTCTTGCTCCGAGAGAGTGGGCAGCCCAATATCTCTAAGAAACTCAGAGGAGGCCTCCTCCATCTGCGTAGACCCCTTGCGGTATACAGTTTGAAAATGTGATGCGAATTCATTAATTATGTCTTGCGGCTCGGTGAGGATAGAGCTTCCGTCAGTCCGGAACTCCGCCACCACCCGCTGCGCTTTCTGCTTTTTGTCCAGCCAGGCTATCAATTTGCCCGCTTTGTCACCTTGATCATACAGCCGGCCGTCCCTGTGTCGTGCTAGGTTTTTTGCGGCGTCGGTGGCTAGCGCTTTGTACTCGGCCGCCTTGAGCTGCATCTTGTGCAACACTTCTGCCTGCCTGTCAGTCCGCGCCTCCCCCTCCAACACAAGGAGTTCCCGTTCAATGTCGAGCATCTGGCTCTCCTTCTCTTTGCGCTTACCCGTTATTATGGAGAGGGCCTCCCCCTCAATACCGTCTTAAATGCTTCCCAAAGGACCGTCGGGGAGTCCACCGAAGCGGCATTCTCCTGGAAGTATTGGTCAATCGAGCGGCCAACCTTCTTTTTAGTTTCAGGATTTCGAAAATGCCAGGGGTTGATGGGCGCCACACAGCCTGCCCTCTGTTCGCCTATGGTAAGGTGCGCCCATATGGGGGAGTGGTCACTAATACCTTTCGCCAGGTGATGGATCTCCCGAACCGTAGTGTCGGGTTGCATCAATGCAAGGATATAATCTATCCTAGAGAAGGTGCGGTGTGGCACCGAGAAAAATATGTACTGCTGTAGGTGAGGGTGGCGCATACGCCAAAGGTCAACCAGGCCGAACGTCTCCAGGAGGTTGGATAGCCACATTTGTCCAGTCGTCATGTCTCGGGGTGGATGTCTGTCGAGTCCTCCCGACACTACTGCATTGAAGTCTCCGCCCACCAAAAGCTGATCCTCAGGGAGAGAAAGGAGCAGCCTACCCAGATCAGTGTATGACTGTGTTTGAAGACCTGGTGGTATATAAACCGTCACCAAGTTAAGTATGCGCCCCTCCCACCTCCCCGAGAGCACCACGTAGCACCCCAGTGGGTCAGTCTCCAAACGTTCGGCGACAAACGGGAGGGTTCGGTGCAGCAGTATAACCACCCCGCGGGACCCTGATGTGAAGCCCGCGTGTATCGCCAGTGTGTATCCCAGTCTATTGAGCGCGTGACAAGTATTTCCAATGAGGTGGGTCTCCTGTAAGAGGACCATATCCGGGCGATGCCTCTTAAGAAATTGAAGCACTATACTCCTCTTAAGCTTGTCCCCCAACCCGTTGACGTTCCAGCTAAGGATTTTAAGACTCTTATCCCACCCTGTAGCCATCCCTGGAGACTTTTTGAGTGTGTAGTCCTGAACTCCTGCAACGCCACAATTCCACATCAGTGCGCTTCTCACCAGACCAACGCGAACCCCACCCCCCCCAAACTGTGACCAACCCAAATGGCATTGTTGATGCATGTGCCAGTATGTCTTGAAATAAGACATCTGTCAGCATATGGAAGGTTTCACGTAACATGTCCATCACAGACACCATTGTTAATATCTGACAAACCATTAGCGTGTGTTTATTTGGACCACTGTGGCCCCTTGAAAAGAGACAGGGCTTAGGAGTATATCATGATTGCAGTGGATTCCTGCTCGATATTCCTATGGGTGTGGCCCCAGCGCTCGGCTGATGCTCAAACTGTTTTAAAAGATCTGAGAGTCTTCATAGGGACACACGCAATTGCCATATTACATTCTGACCAGGGCCCTGCGTTTAGCTCTCGGGCTTACAAGGAGGCCATGCGAGGATTGGGTGTAGCATTGCGGTACTCATCTCCGTACCATCCCAAGGGGAATTCGGTTGTGGAGAGAAAAGAACAAGACTTAAAGCAATCTTTAACACCTAGAGTATTAGGCACGGGTGAAAGTTGGGTAAAACATTAGGCCCGGGCTAAAATTCCGTTCCGCTCACGGAAATTGCGATAATTTGACATTTTCGCGTTCCACGGAGACCGCGAAAATGTCAAAATTTCCGCAATCTGCATTTTACCGGAAATTTTTTGCTTGCTCGCGCTGTAAAATAATACATTCTCGAGTGCGCGCGATCGCCTTACCTGAATCCCCGCGTTCTCCGACAAGTTTTCCCGATCCGGTTGCATTCTCCACGAGATGTTGGATTGTTGGTAGCCATTTGCGCTGTCTCTCGACAGTTCGCGCCCGCAGTAACGTCATTCATCGCGCGATCACGTCTTTCTTCTCGCGATCATGCACCGCGAGACAAGTGAAAACAAGATCGCCACGCCCGTGAGCAACCGCATGGGTAAGTTGGCGAGCCGCGACCATGCAGAAAATACCACGAACGGGCGGGAAAAAAACTTCTGCATCTTCGCGATATTTCCACGTGTTTGCAGAGATTTTTTTAAATTTTCACGATAATTTGCGAAAGTGAATTTCGCAAATTCCGCCCACCCCTATAAAACATTTGTTTGGAGTGCAGAGAGCTTTGAACAACATGCCAAGATGTTCTCTAGTGGGTGTCACCCCTTATGTGCTCCTATTTGGGACAAGAATGTCGGCACCTGATCTTGATTATAAAGGTACGGTGGCGGATGTAAAACCTTTTAACATCCATGATCGTTTAACTGTTTTACACGATCTAAATGAATCCACAACACAACAAAGTAATGTCCATCTGAAGCAGACCGCCACTGGGGAAGCCAAATCAGTCACGGCAAGCCCTGTCTGGATACCAGAAGTCAGGGATCTGGTCAAAGAGAAAATAGTGGACAGGAAAGAATTTGGGCCATCCTACAGAAAGCCTGTACCGGTCCTAGCCATTGAAGGAACAAGAACTGCACTCCTACCACCTCTTGCCGGAAAAAAGGAGTAAAGATTTGTCTCAATGGACTTATTCAAACCACACTATGTGGCCGATACTAAGCAGTAGGCCACATGGACTCCAAAGTAGCAGACGCCCTCCTCTCGGTACAATTCAAGAAGTTCAAACGGAAAGACCCATCACGTTCGAAGAGTTCCCTGTACGGAATGATGGACTTTGCAACAAAGCTATGGAACTCGTTCCTCTTGAACCTGAAGCTCAACTTCAAAATCAAACTCAAAATGACAGACAAACATGCCTCAACAAGAGCAAAGTACGATTTCAACAAATCCTGATGCAATCCCAACAATTGATCGAACTGCTTCAGGCTACTTCGTAAACTTTGATACTTTTTCTTTGGAGTTCTTTCAAGTAGCAAGATAAAGAATTCCTGACCTTTCTCAGAAGAACTTACCTGGTATCACCGTGGGTAGAACTAAGGATAATTACCGGGGTGCTTTTCTTTTTTTTCTGGTTAGGCTTAGTGATGGTTTTTAACATGCTTATTAGTGGACAATACATTCGGCAAAGCTCTGCAGCCCAAAAGGTGAACTTAATTTTAAAAACCACATCAATCATCTCATCGAGAACAAAGTCACTTGTCATCAGTGAACAGTACAGCAGTTCCTATAGCGGATGGTATAGTGTGGGACAAGGTTGATTTTGACATATTCGGTTCGACCGAGCTTTTAAAAATTCCACATTTGTTTAAAATATCATTAAGTGATATCATTACCTCAAGTACATTTTCAGATGATTGGGATTTTGAAACTGTTAATAACATATTGTCTGATTAGAAAAAATCTGCTGCATTTTTCAATAGTGAAGCATTGGAAGGCACATTAGATTATGAATCTATGTATTGTTATCAACATTATGGTCATCAATTTTTGCATAAATCTGCTAATCCTACAAATGTGTTCACATGCCATCTGTGGGAACATTGTCCAACACCGCCAAAAGTCAGTTCAAAGACCTTTGCACAAAAGTTTCCATATTTTTCAGGGTTTAATATGTCTGACCCAGCCTCATTTTATTATAAGTTTGCACCAACATTAGCACAGAAAAATATGTTGACAAACACCAAACAAATTTACTCTGCTTCCTTTATTGCCCATTTGTCTGAACAAGGTTTTGACATATGGAGAGACACCATAGACTTCAAATCTGTCTGGGATACTAGAGAATGGCAAGTGCAGGGGGTAGAAGCTTTGTTTAGAGCATGCCTCCTCCCTCAGCAGATCATGTTTTTGAATGAGACAGTGCAACAGCCTTCTTGCATCGGACTAGCCAAGAACAAAGACTTGAACACACCTTGGCTAACAAATGCATCACTGTAACGCCCTGAACGTCTCAGGATCGTTTAACAGACACGACAATGAGGACGCAACCACTTGTGAAGGGTTAGTTCTTTTAATGAAGGCAAATAAAATACAAAGAACAAACAAAAGTTATAGTCACTGGAATCCTCCAGGCTAAGTACGTTACCAGCCCACAGCACGGATGGTCCTAACCGTCCTCTGCATATACGCCGATCCCGGCGTATGCCAACAGAGGGCAGAAATGAAATGGACGACAATGCCAATCGGTAGGCTGTGAGGGGCACGAAGAGTGTTGGGGAGAATCGAGGAGTCAGGGAAACACCCAGCCGGGGTCTCTACCTGAAGGGAGCAGCCGCTCAACCTCTTCCTCAGACTGCACCGGGACGCGGAGTCACCTCCTGGTGATGTGTCACCGATACCCCAATCACAAGCAAGAAGACTGAACCGAGAGCAGCCGCTCGATCGATCCTGTGGACTTCCGAGTCTGTAACGCTGCAAACACCTCCTGGTGTGCGTTACAGCTGGCAGTCCCTGTGTCTCTGGTCGGGCTGGGAGTTACGACTCCAACCAGCAAAAGCGCCACTGCGCTTGGACTCAGCCGAGTCAAAAAGCGAAGCTCAATGGTTGACCGGTAGAGCTTCCGGGTCCTTCACAGGTGACGATGGGGCAAGACACGGCCCAGGGAGTAACGACTCGACCTACCTCCGTTCTTGCCTTACTGGAGCACCACTCCGGAACACTGCTCTTCACGAAGCAGGTACGTCGGTGTAAACACAATATCCGACAGCCTTGTACCTCCCGGTTCCTCCCTTTATAGGGAGTGTTTTCCTTGAGTTATGTAACAGCTCTCCTGTTTGCATAAGGGCGTGTTTTCCTTGAGTTATGTAACAGCTCTCCTGTTTACATAAGGGCGTGTTTCCCTTGAGTTATGTAACAGCTCTCCTGTTTACATAAGGGCGTGTTTCCCTTGAGTTATGTAACAGCTCTCCTGTTTACATAAGGGCGTGTTTCCCTTGAGTTATGTAACAGCTCTCCTGTTTACATAACCTCTCAACCGCTAAGCATCCTGGGAGATGTAGTCCGTTTTCGCTGGTTACCGTTTTCCTCCCCTCGTATGACAGGAATTCTTGACAGTCACACACCGAGGGTAAAGAAACATAACAAAAAGGGGTTATACTAGATGACATTATACAATACAAAAGATCAGACCCCGATTGGAGAAAGTGGTTGATTTGGCCCACAGACACATATAGTGATCAGACACGATTCATGGGTAAAACTGAAGGGTTTAGTATCCATAGGCCAGATCCACGCTATGTACAGAGACAACATCCAGGAGTAGTGACGTAATACAGTGTTGGGAAGTTGTGCTTAGATTGGCTAAAGACCTCAACACTCACACAGGTCAAACAACACTTATACTTACTCAAACAGGATGTGAATCTTAGGGATTTTTTACAAGATAGCAGGATGCAGCATAAAAAGCATTTCATATTTGCTGGCATTTATGCTGCCTACGATGAAATTTGGAAAATATCCCAACAAGAGGCCGCAGAGAGATTACGGGAAATAGACCATATAAATCTAAAATAATCTCTAGCAGTGGTAGACAATGGGTTAACTACATTTACCTCCAGGATATATTCATTAGGCAACATTGAATCTTCTGCGATAGACGTACTAGAACAGGATTTAGTCATATTACAACACGGGCAATCACAATTATGCTCTATTATGTTGTTAAGCTGGATGCTGCAATCTTTGAGTGCAGGCTGCGTCCCTGTTTTCTGAATACAATCTAACAGATAAACAGATAGAAATGGCACAAAGGGAAGCAAAATATACAATGCTGCGTATTGAAAAACTGGACAGATTACCATTTACAGTGGCAGAATCACCGTCCATGGAATGGCTAATCCATGGCCACATAACGCTACCAGTCACTAACTTTCAGTTTCAGTATTGCCTTGAACAAATGCAGGCAGGCAGATATGAAAAAATGGGTACAGAATACATTAAAGAATCTTGGGAATTACCATACAGATTTCGATGCCGGAGTGGAGATCGAAAAGTGTTTCTTAGCGGTACAAACTGTGAGAACGCTTTCAGTGGATCACTCATATGTCAAGATATAATGCTGCACGGGGTTTGTAATGGTTCTGTCCTGCCATCTGAGGGGTGCCCCAGCTGCAGTGATTACTCCAGTATTTGGGCTACTTGATGCTTAACAGTCAAGGCTGCTGCGGAATGCTCCAGGGCATCGCATATCTGGTAACCGTGAGCTCCAGGGTTACTTGTATGCAAGTATTGTTTCCACCGACACCTACAGTCAGGGAGGCACCGTTATGGCCTTCACTGAATGTTTCTTTATTATGGTTTGATACTCTGAGCAGAATGAAAGCCATGCTTTCACAGAAGTCTATGCCCTTAACCTCCGCTCAAGTGACTTTTGATCTCCAGATCGCAAGATCTTCATCAGAGATACAGGTGCTTATTCATACAAACTGCCCTTTCCATTTTGTATAAATGGTAAATCATATCTTTAACATCTTTGATACGACTGGCGTTGTCCACCTATTTAAGACCACAGGTTCTGAACTTCTAGGCACCTTTCAAACAGTACTTGGAGTTATACCTAACTTCATACACTCCGTATTCAGAAGCATCTTTGGAGGACTTCCGCTGATCCTGTTTCTAATAGCAGGTATCCTGATTGTCTTCTATCTACTACGCAATGGATGTCCCATTCACCAAGGAGATGAGAAAAGCGCTTCTGGAGCGGAAATACCATGACCGAATGGTACAACAACTAGGCACGCCACGCCTGAGAGAACAAAGTGCATCTTGGTTCCTATCATTTCAACCAGTGTGGAAATATGGATTTTTCTGATCAGTTATGTCCCCTATCTTGGACCCCAACGGTTTCATGTATGAATCACAAGTACATGTATGCTCCCTCCCGTTCCAGTTATGAAGACGCAAACACATGTGCGTCCACCGTCAACATGTCCTCTTTCAGATCCGCCATGAATAGGCCGGATATTCCATTCCTAAGTATGAAAGGCCACCGGCTTTATATGGTTCACTTATGCCATTTTACAGTCCAGGCAAGTAGGCCCTGATTCTGTCATCAAGTTTTTCTTGCTTTCTGCCTCTGAAGTTCCAGTCTGAGCCTGCATCTGTGACCATGAACTTTGTCTCATTCCCTGCGCGGCTCACGAAGCCTGACATCAGCCTGTTGCCTGCCAAGAAACTGTATTTCACCTTCGAAATTATCTGCTCCGTCCCCTGCCCGATGCATTCCTGCCTAGTAGTTTAAGTAAACATTCTTCCAGCTACCGAGCAAAGGCCCGGCTTCTCTGTCTTTATGCAAGTAATTCATAGCCCTATTACTATGGAAGATTTCTACCCACGCATCTAGTGTAGACACTTAGACGCTTGTACACGCACTAACAGTCAGTATAGTCAGTATAGAATAAGATTCTACTCTAAGAAGACCTCTCTTTTGGATAACATAGTTCTTTAAACATAGGATGTTAGATATGATTTGGGGATTAGGTTGACTTGACCCTCCAGACTTCTGTCGCCACATGTAGAGTTAAATGTCAAGTCCCCTTCACCCCCTAGTTGCACGTCAATCACACGTCATACTGCTGCGCGCGCATCTCTGCCAAGTATTTCTGCTGACATTGCGAAATTATTTCATAGGTCCACCCATATGTGACATCATAACCAATGACGTTTTCCTTGTTACACCCAATTACGCCTCCTTCAGCTACGCATGTGAAATGTTATCTTTGCTATCAATTGTTACGCCTCTTGCATTGGCTTCACTGTAATGCCTATTGTATAAAAGTGAATAATTATCAATAATGTATGTACTTCACTTCCTGAACCTTCGTGGTGAAGGAACTTGGAGCAACCGATTATAATCGACCATTGGAATAAAGCCCATTCCGAACCTCTAATACCACAGATTCTGCCTCTTATTTACTGAGCTATTTTATTATGTTTCTGTATCAAATTAAGTCCCGGTAATTAAATTATTTACCACAAGAATGGCGCCCGAACAGGGACACTTTCTCATCTCACGCGCCGGTGGTGCGTTGCAGGCCCGGTCTCCTGCCACAGCTGGACGGACAACAACGCGTACCAGCAGGATTTCCTGTATCTCCCTCCGGTCAAGCGGGGGCGACTGAGGCTGCGATCAACACCCAGACGAGGCGGTGAGAAGTGCGAAGTATCCCGACCAGAGCCTAGCTGAGAGAGCAAGATCCGAGGTATACAGAGGCCCACCAGTTTCCGAAGTCCCGAGTCGAGTCCAGTTTCCGAAGTGTCGAGTCGAGTCCAGTCCGGTCCAGTTCAGTTCAGTTCCGTTCCGAGGCCTTCCGTTCCGAGCTACCCGGTGAGTACCATTACTGGGGAGGCGTTCTGGCGTGCACATAAGTTGTGCCGGTCCAGACGGGTTTGGGTACACAAATCCGGTCTGCACTGTCTTAGCAGTGTATCTGTACTGTTTAGCAGTATATCTAGTATATCTAGTATATAAATTCAGAATAATTCAGTTAATGCCGAGTATTATGTTTAGTAATTAAGTTTCCTTAGATCGTATCATCATTGTGCTCACTTAAATGTTAAATGTTAAATGTGTTAATACGTTCTGCATATTGTGGTATGAATGACTGTTCATTATCGTGTTTATTGTATTAAGTTTGTTCAAGATCAAGTATCAGATCAGTTCTCAATATGCCGCTCTTTTCGAAATTAAGACAGATCACAACTAGAAAAGGGGTACTCGAAGAAGCTGTTCCTATTCCTCCTAGGGACACCCCAGGGTACTTCATGTATCATAAACACGGCTTAGACGCTATATTATTTCTTGATTTATGGGTAGACTACACTAAGGAATTACCAGAAAGTCAGAGGTGGCCCGCGGCTGGGACCTGGGATGCAGAGTGCATCGTGAAAGTAGAGGAAGAATTATGGAAAAAGAAAGCTAGACAATCACAGAAAGACGCCATTGAATTATGGCGTAAAGAATCGTATAGACGTACAGAAAAAGCACGTAGACAGGAAGAGAAGAGTAAAGAGAATTCAAATGCAGTCCGAGAAAATCTATTAATTGAAGAAGGTGCACGAGTGAAATCAGAACAAGTAGACAGACAAAGACATGCCCTTATGAAGGGTATGTATCCCCTTCTGGCCGAGGGATTACCTAAGGCTACTGCGGGGATACCAAAAGACTTGCCACCCCCATTATTTCCAATAAAAGTACATCCTAAGGGGCATCCTAGAACCACAGAAGATGTTTTTCTTTCCTCATATTTAGATGACGCAGCTCCCGAGTATGCTAACCCCGCCCCACATAGACCACCTGCCAGGGAGGTTCAACACCGAGATCCAGTATCTGTATCTCTACAGCAACAATTTCCAACACAAGTTCCGGCAAGCACATCTGGTTCTACATCTGTTCCTACAGCTACTTCTATAGCTGTGTCTACACCTATAGTTGCTGTATCGCGTTCAGCGAATCCTTTCACGCCCGATACCCCAGATGGGGCTACGGGAGGTGCTACCAACATTTTTTCTACGCCACCCAGAATAAATAAACTTACCTTTCAAGAATCTGCACATTCACGTACCCCCAAACTCATAAATGCCCGTACGCTTAAGGAACTTCTTATAGATTGTAGATATGACCCTGTGCCCGGAAAAGAGGACGAAATGACCCTGGCATCATTACGTATCAGACGAGCTGCGGTGTATTTAGGGAAGTTACCAGGAATGACTATGCATCTAGATAATATATACCATTTTGTCCAAACAGGGCGAGATTCTGAATGTATTAACAGAGCTATGGAATACCAGAAAGTGGAAATACAGGGGGAACTGTTACGTTTCCTTATTAATTGTGTGATCAGAAATCAAGACCGACCGGGGGTAGACCCGGAAGCAATGCAAATTCTTACCAGATGGAGCCAGAATATATCAGAAGGGAGACATGATAAGCAAAACTGTATAATAGCCATGTGCCGAAAGATCCGTAAAGAAATAGAACGCCTACACGAAGAGAGATTAGCGGTAGACCAGTTTTAACAAAATGAGGAGGAGGAAGGATCAGGACTGCCCACAGGACAGTCAGAAACCATAGCCTATGTAGGTAGAGGAAGATCTTGTAATAGTACTAGATGTCTTACTGACCCGATACGTCCGATATGTCTAGAAAATAACAGGAATTTTCAAACACCTATAATAAATATAAGGTCCCCCGAGCATTCGTTCCAAGCCGCTGACAAATTACTGCGAGAACGAAGGGGTTATCATTTTTTCGATTCTATGGATGAACAAGAATTAGCCAGGTCAGCCGTTCATTGGGTTGACAGTCCCGGAAAGTATGATGATGATACAGTAGCACACACATTTTTGAATCTCACCCCAGATGAACAGCGTTTAGCTGGGATTTATATGATTCAACAACTTCTTATACTATATAAAAGCCAACATTCAGATCCTGGTCCCTTACCTGATATATTGACTGAATTACTCACGAATAGATGGAGAGGTTCAGGTACTAAGCTAATTAAAGAAATACTAGAATCAAGAAAGCAGTACATTCTTTTCGTATGTCCAGAACATGTCTCACTGCCCATCAAGGAAAGACCGATGTATTACATGGACAGACAGAATCCCTTACGAGAAGTACACCCAATAAAGGGCGAGGACAATGAGTTTAAACGTGTATTTGTATATACGCCCATATCGAAAATAGAATTGTTAGAAATGAAGAAAGTGGTACCCAGTCATGACAAAGACCCAGCGGGTTTCCACCGAGAAATTAAAGACATGTTACTCATGGGAGAGTATACCTATCCCGACATTATGACCATATTAAAGGTATTGATGCCTGCTGGCATTTATGAAAAACTCAAGGAAAAAGAGTGGGAGGTGGGAGACCAAAAGATAGACTGGACAGCATTAGAAAATGAAGAAAAGGCCCGAGGTCCAGGTTCGGGGCTTGGGGACAAAACTAAAGCACTACCAGGTTTACTAGTACAGGTACTGCCACGTTTATTAACTACGAAAAAGGAAGACTGGGGTGCAATTTCAGCCTGTAAACAAAAGCAAGATGAAGACACTAGTGATTTCTATGCACGATTTGAAAAATGTTTTGGTATAAATAGTGGCATAAAAGCAAGTAGCGAATCATACCCACATCTGTTTGTGACAAAATTAGTTGAAAATTCCTTGCCCCAAGTGAAGAATAGAGTATTAAAATTCGAGAGTACCTGGCAAGGTAACACCCCATCACAAATGTTACAAATGTTACAGTATCATCATAATAGAATTAGAGAGGAACAAGATCATGAACAAAGACGCATGAAAGACACGAAAATGAAAATGCTAGTCTCCCAGACAGTTCCAGCTGAAGGACATAAAAAGGGTACGACACATTCCGGTGATTCAGCAGGACCTGTAAAAGGGACATGCAACTATTGTAAACAACCAGGTCATTATGTACACGATTGTCCAGTCCTGAAGCGTAATATCGCCACAGGTATTACAAAAGAAAGACCACGGCCACTTAGACAAGATCAGAATGAACAAGGAGCCTCGCAGCATGCACAGTCCATGCCAGCCCCACAACAGTCTATACAGTTTGTGCCAGCTGCACCTGCGCTGCCTGTTGCTGCCACACAAACCACGACACGACAGCTGTACCAGACCGCACAGTACGACTATCCTGATTATCAACGATATGCATGAAACAGCCTAGAGAGGGAAGTTGACTTACCCCTTATCGAGGTCCCTGTAGACCAAGAAGGACCTTATGTACATAGTGAATAATTAGGCCAAGATAGAAAATTTTTACTTGATACAGGGGCAAGTCGAACAACCATAAAACGTAGTGAAGTTCCAGGGGCACCCCTCTCAGGCTCACAGAATATTTCCCTTGGTTTTTCAGGAAAACCTATTGTTAATGAAGTATCACAGCCTCTTCCACTTACGATAGGACCTTTGACCCGAACTACAGATTTATTGCTTACTAAATCATGTCCAGAAAACTTGTTAGGTATAAAAACACTGAAAGCTCTAGGAGCTATAATATGTTGTTCTCCGGAAGGAGTAAGATTGTTTTTACGTGATTTTAAAGGTCACTATGTGTCTAGAGACATGGATCCCCGACTACAGATTTTACCTACACATCTATGGGCACAAGGCCCTACTGATGTTGGTTGCATGAATATTACACCATATCGAGTTACACTAAAGGCAGGAGTGGTACTACCACGAATGCGACAATACAAGTTACCACCAGATGCTGTAATGGCTTTACTGCAAATCATTGACGAGCTCATTGCCCAAGGAGTAGTTGTGGAAACAGACTCCAATGTATGTAATTCACCGGTAATTCCGATTCTTAAACGAACAGATCCTAAGGCCCCGCCAGTATATCGATTGGTTATTGATTTGCGCGAATTGAACAAATGCATTGTGCCACAATTCCCTGTGGTCCCAGATATCTCGTCATTACTGACAGCTATTGATTCCGAAGCAACATTCTTTACTGTAATTGATCTCAAAAATGCCTTTTTCAGCGTCCCAATAGATCCGGAAAGCCAATATTTGTTCGGATTTAGTTTAAATGGACGTAGCTTCAAATTCTCACGCGCACCTCAAGGATTTACAGAAAGCCCCAGCATCTATAGCCAAGCACTAAAACGAGAACTCGACAGTATCCACATGCCAGTTAACACTGCCTTGCTTCAATATGTCGATGATCTGCTGATCACCGCTAGAAGCGAACCCGAATGTGAGAAAGCATCACTGACAGTTTTACAATTTCTAGCCGAAAAGGGGCACAAGGTGTCCCCTTCTAAGCTGCAATTCTGTGTCCAGCGAGTTGTTTATCTTGGACACTCGCTGTCCAAGGAGGGAAGGCAGCTTACACCCGACCGCATTCAGTTAATAGCTAACATGCCAATACCCAAGACACAAAAGGAGGTACGGGCTTTCATAGGCCTCACTTCATATTGTAGACAGTGGATCCCTCAGTATGCATTTCTAGCAAAACCACTCATTCAGTTGACAACACAGGAGGCAGCCACATTGACTGTTCTCCCTTGGACTCAGGAACATACACAAGCTTTTGAAAGCTTAAAGACAGCCTTATGTCAAGCACCTGTTTTAGCAACACCATGTTACAGTAAACAGTTTACACTCTTTGTTACAGAACGCGAAGGCACTGCCTTGTCAGTACTCACACAGGAACAAGCAGGAGCACACAAACCGTGTGCTTATTTTTCTAGTACATTAGATCCAGTAGCTCAGGCTTTGCCTGCATGCCTAAAATCAGTGGCAGCAACCGCTTTAGCAATCAGACAAAGCGATGCTATAGTGTTAGGACATCCATTGACAGTTCAAGTACCACATGCAGTAGAGGTTCTTGTGAATCGAACGCAAACACAACACTTGACTATAGCACGACTTACAGGGTATGAACTAACATTGTTTCAGCCACATATAGAAATCAGACGTTGTAACACATTGAATCCTGCCACACTTTTACCTGTAATCGGAACAGACCCACTAGCCCATGACTGTATTGAAGTTATTACAATCACGACGAAACCCAGACAAGACTTAACCGATGTCCCATTGTCAGACCCAGACCTGACGTTGTATGTAGATGGTTCATGTATGAGAAAAGGTACAGGAGAACTAGTGGCCGCTTACGCAGTCACAACAGACACTGAAATCATTGAAACAAATTGCATAAATACCTTGTCCGCTCAAGCAGCAGAGCTCGTCGCTCTGACACAAGCCTGTATTCAAGCCACAAATAAAAAAGTCAACATATACACTGATTCACGTTATGCATTCGGAGTTGTACATGACTTCGGCGTGCTGTGGCGAGAGAGAGGTTATTTAACTTCTCACGGTGCCCACATTCAGCACGGACCCCTCATTCATGCTTTATTAGATGCAATACATCTACCCACTACAATATCAATTATGAAATGTAAAGCTCATACGAAAGTGACTGATATCATTTCTCAAGGCAATGATCTAGCCGACAGAACAGCTAAACAGACTGCTCAAACTCAAACATCCGACATGACAAAGACAATAGTCCCGACGCCAACACATTGTATGACGGTTAAAGATCCTACTCTTGACGTAATTGATATACAGACACATGCTACACCAGACGAAATAAAGAAATGGACTGAATTAGGAGGGATCCAAACGGATCAAGGATGGTTGATGAAGGAAAAGTCTGTGTGGTTCCTTCCTGATTCAATGGTCCAGGTTATAATTAACACTGTACATAGTCCAGCACATCTAGGAGAAAAAGCTATGCTAGACAGCATTCAACACATTTGGTTCAATAAACATTTACGAGCAGCAGCCAAACAAAAAGTTCGTACTTGTATGATCTGTTGTCAGTTCAACCCAGGAAAAAGCGTACCCGTAGAACAGGGTGGATTTCAGCCTCCTGATCACCCTTTTGAAGTCCTCCAGATGGATTATATCCAGATGGAACGATGTCGAGGATTCAAATATGTTCTCGTAGTTGTCTGTGCTCTTTCCCGTTGGACGGAGGCATACCCGGTTTCAGATTACACGGCCCCGACTACTGCCAAACAGTTGGTTCGAGAATTCTTCCCACGATACGGTTTACCACGTGTTGTTCACTCAGATAACGGCCAGCCGTTCTCATCCGAATTAATGAAACACGTTTCACTTTTGTTAGGCTATCAGTGGAAATTCCACTGTGTCCGACACCCCGAAGCAGCAGGTCTCATAGAAAGACATAATCAGACCCTGAAAATTAGATTGTCCAAAATATGCAGACAGAAAGGTGTCGACTGGGTAGTAGCGTTACCAGTTGCACTCTTTTACACAAGAATGGTAGCACACTCTCGAACAGGGCTATCCCCGTATGAAGTGATCTTCGGCAGACCACCAAATATGTGGGGGACGCCTATACCACGCAAAATAACTGATATTGACTGTAATATGCTGACAGATTACTTGGCTTCCTTGATGTCTGCACTACAATCTTGTCGTTCACAGGTAGCTGCAGCTTTTCCTGACAACACTGAGGTGAAGCCCCATGACGTAATTCCAGGCGACCTGGTCCTAGTGAGGAACTTTGATCGAAAGACTCAGCTGGATCCTAGGTGGAAGTCGCCGCAGCTGGTCTTGCTCACCACAAGGACGGCCGTGAAGATCGAGGGCAGGAAAGGCTGGATTCATTCAAGTCATATCAAGAAATTTCATGGACTACCAGCGGATGTGAATACCACACCTCGTGTGTCCTCACCCATTGACTCAAAACTTCCTTTTGTTGAAAAGAGTAATTCCAAACTTTATAAACTAAAACTCAGGTCCAATCAGTCAAGCAATTTGATTGTTTAAGTCCTCTCCGAGGTGAAGCGGTTGAATTGTCTCTGACATGTATCCCTTGGACCTGAATCGAGAATACACCCGAAAAATGTTGAAACGACAGGCGTACTGTAAATCACTGCGTAGTCATTGTACAGTGACGTTATTAATTTTGTTTTCCTTAAGTCTTTTAATAATTACTGCAAGTATATTGTTGCATATATATTATCCTATTTTTAGACACGTTTATAATGTTACTGCTGAACATTCTTTTAGTGAATTACCTCCGCTTGAGTTGTCTTATAGTTTTGCGCTGCGCAATAACACGTTTATTAGTATGTTACATCATTCCCATCAGGTTAGCAATGCTACAAATTGTTGGATATGTGGCCGACTCCCTCCCTATCAGAATTATAAAGGAATTCTACCTCTCTTTCCATACCCGTTCACACACAACGGCTCCTGTGGAGCATGGTTTAGCTTAATCAATTCCCTAGATTCGAATTCTGCAGTTTATCAAGATAACTGGGTATGGGGAAATTTGAATTTAGTTTTACTTAAGGTCTGCTATCCTAACAAGGAGGGATTTCCCCAGAGAACAGGAACTGATCTAGAAAATGAAGTGTATGGATTAGGTAATTTTACGCTTAATCTTATGATCCTAAATGTCGAATCCGAAGCTACTCCAATTTTGCCCGCTATGTCAATATTTCCAGTAAAAGGTGAATTATGTGTAAGAAAGAATGGTTCCATACATATGGGCCATAGTAGATGCACCACTGTAGTAGAATTTAGTGATCAAGGCAAGTCTACATTTAGAGCTTCCCGCCATTCCTATTTCATATGTGGTCAGACGGCATATGTACGTTTGCCTCTAGATTGGGATGGTACTTGCTACATTGGATTCCTTTTGCCACCTGTTTTCCTAGCTCCTCCTGATTATCACAGAAATACTCATTTAGTATATACTAGAGTAAGGAGAGATCTCCCGATAGTCGATTACACTGAAACAGCATGGGAAAAATACACAGATTTCAATAAAGGTCTCTTTCCCTATATAGGTACAGTTACTAATAGTAAGATGATACGTAGATTAACCAGAACCCTTGAAGCAGTAGTGAACGAAACTATTTCCGCCTTAGGCAATTTAACAGAAGAGCAGTCTGCTATGCGGATTGTTGTGCTTCAAAATCGTCTTGTCCTTGACGTCATCCTGGCCGATAGGGGCGGAGCTTGTAGGGTCATCGGATCAAGTTGTTGCATTTTCATACCAGAAAATTCGCCATCTGTATATAAAGCCATAACTCGCCTTCATAAGATTGTAAGCCAGATACACCAGAATCCAGGCACCTGGACTTGGTCCGGTTGGTTTTGGAATGTATTATCTACCTTTGGATGGAAGGTCCTATCCTTCCTAGGTATTGGCTTTCTCATACTATTCAGTTGCTGTCTATGCCTACAATGTGGACCAGCGATCTGTGGTCTGTGTGCCACATCGTGTATTCCAGCACCAAGATCTCATTCGTCCCAGAAGAAAAAAGAAGAACAAATGATGCTATATGAACAGATCAATGGATTGATGAAGATTGATATCTCTTGACGGGCAAGTAGGGGACAAGGAGGGAATGTGGAAATATGGATTTTTCTGATCAGTTATGTCCCCTATCTTGGACCCCAACGGTTTCATGTATGAATCACAAGTACATGTATGCTCCCTCCCGTTCCAGTTATGAAGACGCAAACACATGTGCGTCCACCGTCAACATGTCCTCTTTCAGATCCGCCATGAATAGGCCGGATATTCCATTCCTAAGTATGAAAGGCCACCGGCTTTATATGGTTCACTTATGCCATTTTACAGTCCAGGCAAGTAGGCCCTGATTCTGTCATCAAGTTTTTCTTGCTTTCTGCCTCTGAAGCTCCAGTCTGAGCCTGCATCTGTGACCATGAACTTTGTCTCATTCCCTGCGCGGCTCACGAAGCCTGACATCAGCCTGTTGCCTGCCAAGAAACTGTATTTCACCTTCGAAATTATCTGCTCCGTCCCCTGCCCGATGCATTCCTGCCTAGTAGTTTAAGTAAACATTCTTCCAGCTACCGAGCAAAGGCCCGGCTTCTCTGTCTTTATGCAAGTAATTCATAGCCCTATTACTATGGAAGATTTCTACCCACGCATCTAGTGTAGACACTTAGACGCTTGTACACGCACTAACAGTCAGTATAGTCAGTATAGAATAAGATTCTACTCTAAGAAGACCTCTCTTTTGGATAACATAGTTCTTTAAACATAGGATGTTAGATATGATTTGGGGATTAGGTTGACTTGACCCTCCAGACTTCTGTCGCCACATGTAGAGTTAAATGTCAAGTCCCCTTCACCCCCTAGTTGCACGTCAATCACACGTCATACTGCTGCGCGCGCATCTCTGCCAAGTATTTCTGCTGACATTGCGAAATTATTTCATAGGTCCACCCATATGTGACATCATAACCAATGACGTTTTCCTTGTTACACCCAATTACGCCTCCTTCAGCTACGCATGTGAAATGTTATCTTTGCTATCAATTGTTACGCCTCTTGCATTGGCTTCACTGTAATGCCTATTGTATAAAAGTGAATAATTATCAATAATGTATGTACTTCACTTCCTGAACCTTCGTGGTGAAGGAACTTGGAGCAACCGATTATAATCGACCATTGGAATAAAGCCCATTCCGAACCTCTAATACCACGGATTCTGCCTCTTATTTACTGAGCTATTTTATTATGTTTCTGTATCAAATTAAGTCCCGGTAATTAAATTATTTACCACACCAGTCTGGATGGACTGCATCTTACCTGTCCTCCGATGCCTGTTTTGCGGAGAAGAATGCGTGTTAGACCTTTGTTTGACACTCCCAGCATGTGCGCAACTGGACGTAAATGCTCTACTGGACCCGATAACGGCCCATGTTCTGCAATGTCCTCAGTGCATTTCAATGTTGATGGCGGCATTCCTTGAGCCACCGCTGGTAGTATCTGCACCTGTTGGTATGGACACCGGCTCCTCCACTGACACCCAGGCTTTGGATAGTGTACAGGCTGTCCCAGCACCGGCTGCGAACAGCGTGGAACATCATCTGTGCCCAATTGACGTAATATGTGAGGTGTTACAGGGGCCGTCTACTGCGGAAGCAAGCAACAAACATTTTGCCTCTACCAGCCAGGACACATAAACATTTGACTCATTTGGCTCGTCGTGTGCTGGGAAAAAGTCACCCTTTTCAAAACAAGCTCAAATTTGGAACTAGAAACTATTGACATTCCTTTCATTTTTTGGGCATGCATGCTTTAAAATGCTTACCGTAGTTCGGACTATAATAAATTGCAAGATTAGCATCCAGTCTTGCAAGATGGCAGGTGGGGTTGCGTCCAGGATAGATGGCGAGGAGGGTGCCTGTTTTTCAGTGGAGCAGTGTACGAGAGGAATGGTCCTTGCTGGTGAGTGTGGTCCAGGGGCAAATGGCCGCAGATGGTCTCATCCATAGCTTGCCTTCGCCATGGGAGAGCTCCATTGCCTTCACATTGCATGTCATATTAACTCATTGTGATGCAAGTAATGGAGATTCATCATTTCCAGGTTAGGTAATGCGTTCTGGTGTCAGATAAAAATGTAAGGGAGTTTATTTGTGATCAAATTTAAAATGTAGTTGGTCTTGTGGGTTAAATAATGAAATATAGTGTCATTTTTGTTTGGATAAAATTAAAAATGGATTTCTTTTTTTTTTTTTTTTTTTTTTTTAAATTTTTTTATTTGTCATAACAGAAAATATTACAGAGGTATGACGTTCAAGACGCCCGTCCCTCCCCCCACCCCCCAGTCTGTAAAACAGCGAGACAAATGGCACAAAAAAAAAGAAAAAAAAAGGGTAAACATAAGAGAATAGCACGGTAAGAATCAAAAGAAAAGGGAAAGGATAATGAAAGAAGGGCGGATACTGAGAAAAAGAAAAAAAAATAATAAACCAAAGAAAAGAGAGTATAACAGAGTGAGGAGAAGAAAACAGTCAAGGGAAAGAACACTGGTCGGATTAACCCGACTGCTCTAACCAATATTTAAACTTTCCCCACACGTCCAAACCCCTCTTCCGATTTTTGCGCCCTTGCCTGGCGTATACTGCTTTTTCTAGATGGTAAGTGGCCGCTAGTCTGGCCAGCCACTGAGAGAAAGGTGGGGGATCAGCATCCAACCATGCTGAAGCCACACAGATCCTCCAGACTGCCATTGCAATGAATATTAAACCCCCAGTTTTGATCCTGGTGGTTTCAGACTGAGTCCCCAGCATGATGACAGTGGGGGTTAGCACAATAGTTTGAGAGGTGACTTCCCTTAAAAATTCTTCTATTTTGAGGAGGATTGGGGCGAGTTTAGGACAAATTGCAAAGATATGAATTGAGTCGACCCCAAACTCAGCACACCGGGGACATAATGTCCCTTTGCCAACTCCCCATTTCGCGATTTTGCTAGGGGTAATGTAGAGAAAAAAAGCAGTTTTAAAATGTTGTGCCTGTAATTTGGCCGACAGCAGAATATTTTGAGACAGTGCTAAGGAGTTGAAGAATGGATTTCTTTTGGTGTAAAAAAGGAAAGTTAGTGTGTCTTCTGGGGTCAAAAAAATAAATTAGGGTGTCTTTTGGGGTCAAAAAATGAAATTAGTTAGTTTTTTGGGGCAAAAATGAAATTTGGGTGGATTTAGGGGTCAGTAATGATAATTAGCGTTTCTTTTGAGGTAAACAAAAATTAAATTAGGGTGTGTTTGGGGTCAGAAATGAAAATTAGGGTGTCTTTTGGTGTCAATAAATGGAATTAGGGTGTCTTTTGGTGGCAAAAAATTTAACTAGGGTGTCTTATGGCCTCAAATGTGACATTTAAGGCGGTTTTGGGGGTCTGAGATTAATCTCAGGGATCAGGGGTTGTTATGTGTTACAAATGTTCCTTTTAGGGTTGCCCTCACTGTAGTGGGAACTGTAATTTACGATGCTACCCTATCCAGCTCTTTCTCCATTGTTGCAATATGAGACCTATTGGTATGCATTGTATTGGAATGCAATGTAATGGTATGCGTTGCGACCAAAGATATTCCTTTGGTATAGCATGGCTGCACAGCATCGGGCTTTGGGAAATGATGTAGGGGGCACTGGACAGCTGAGAGGTGGAAAAAGCCTGAAAAGACACTGAAGGGGGCATGGATGCGGGGTCTGTGTGAGCGGGGTTTCGCATCACATTACAAAAGTAAAATTATAACAAAGCCTGGCCCTGCGTAGTCTGTGCTCCTGCTTCTCTGAGTCTGCTTCAAAGAACAGGAAGCAGCCAGCCAGCCTCCCTCACCTAAGTTACTCACAAGGCTGCAATGTGGCATTGTGATTGCTCATGCACGCAGGGGCAATGCGTTCAGACAGGGGTTTAAAAGGTGGTTATGTTCTACATGCAAGCTGTAATGCTGCCTGCATTGCAAACAGGGAAGTGCATATGACTTTTCCAGGTGGACTGAAAGGGCCAAAGAAACAGTCATTGTGCGCTTTAGCGGGCATACCACTGAGCCCTGGGCCTACCTGTGAGGAGAGCAGCCCCAATCACCCTCCCACCCAGAAAGGAAACATAGCATGAGTACCTCGAAAACTGACCTTCATGGGATTGGTTTCACCGTCTTGACCTGCTCAAAATCATTGGCCCAATGCTCCAGCACCATAGTGGATTATCCCCCAATGGGGTTCCCTCACCTATTTGTGCTACCTCTGCACACCACTATACCATGGGCATCCTCCACTATACAACACGCCTTCAACTCACTTGGACATCATCACAGTGTGACTCAGCTGTGACTCAGCCAGCATGATCCTCAGCTAGGTGGGCTTACACAAGCCTGGGTACAGCATTCACTGCCAAGACAGCTGGGTAATCACAAAAGGAAGGTGATGCAGCACGCATCCCCTAGGCGTGTAGTTCGAGTGCTTGTGCAACATAAGTTTGCATCATCTCCGGGTCTTCACCCTCCACAGCGTATGGCCAGTGACCCATCCTCTGGCCTCTGATGCAGATATGCGTTGGCCACCATTGGCAATATCCTTTGTGCAGCCCAGTGTACTGTCGGGGCACGGTATACAATGTGTACCTCCCCACGTAGTTACTCAGGAGGACATGTACCATTCACAGCTACAAGGGGGACCAGGGTGATTTCTCACACAAGTCTGCAACATGCCTCCATGCGACCTGGCTGACTATACCACCAGTTAAGGGTGATCACCAATGCCTCAATGCCTACCACCACAGACCAGCAACTACACTGCACCTCTGCATCCCAGTTCGGCTCACAAATGGCAGGCCACCGATGCCACACTCAGCCGGGTACTGATTGGTGCTTACATGGGTTTGTATGCAATTGTGTAGCAGGAGTGCCCAATGATAAGTGATGCACACTGGTATTGCACAGCAAAGCGCTTGTACTCAGTAGCCCAGATTTTCTTCTTTCCCTAGGTCTCTGGATGGTCATCATGGCTGTTGGGGGGCTTGGGGAAGTTGTTGATCTTTGATGCATGATAAATATTTTTAGTATCATAGTTCTCATTGTAGATTGACTCATAGGCTTGTATTCACTGTTGATGCCATAAAAAATAGGGCTGACTAATTTTATTTCCTGCCGCTAATGTGCTTTTTGTCAGTCATAGCTTGCTAACGCGGAGCAGTGTTTCTGGCAGTCATCATTGCAGACAAATGCAAATCTCGCCATGTCACAACGTATTGTAATAACATCACTAACAGTGCGTTCTTTGTGGGCGATAGGCCGGCACACAGCAAACTTCCGCTAACTAGTGCTGGTGGTAGTTTGAGTGAGTACTTGTAGAAATGGGCCATAATGTCTCCAAAATGTGCATGGAAAAATATCTTTAGGTTGGCAGTATGATGTGCTTGAAAGGAGGCCAACACACTGAAATCACACACTATTTTACAACTGCCATTGCTGTGTTGCCAGAAAAGTGCATCTACCGCTGAGAGCAACATTTCCAATGCAGTGTATGTCCACAGGTCAGTATCCATGAATATCAATGACCAGCACCACTACTGTACCAATAGGTGGTGCAATGTCTATGCAGGTGAGTATGAGTCTTGAGCATCAGTCTGCATCAGGACATAGATCGCTTGTATGTGACATAGAGATCAGCTTCGATCACCCCCATGTGATGCCTCTTCCTTAACCTCACTACAGTTGAAATGCAAACACAACTAACACATTTCCACCTTATTTTTCAGAGGATGCACCTTCCACATCACAACGGGTCGGTGGCACTAATCTTGACACACTGGGGGACCCCATTACCACCACATGGTCACTTCCAGTGAGTGACAACAGTGTGTTAGCTGCTCCAGCTGAAACCCAACCAATAACAACAGAATCTGCCACAACATATATAAGCCCGTACTTGGAAGACACACAGGTAGAGTTCCAAAGTACCTCTGTAGCTCTACAACAGGAACTCCTCAGAGAGGTTAATGTGGCTGTGGAGAATGTGGGTGGGATCCTGCAAGCAATAGTCCAAAGGCTGAATCCTGATTTGGGGATCTTTGGTACAGAAGAAGCCATCAACACCGAAATACCAGGACTTGCACAATCTCTGGCTAACATACTCGACATGATGAGTCAGATTGATGTGCAAATGCCACCACAAAGTGACACCATGGATGCTGATCAGCACCTTCAAAGTATCGATTACACATTGAGATACATGCAGCAAAATCAAGACATGTACATGGCAACTATGAATGACTTTCAGGGGGAATTGCTGACTGTTGTTAAAAATCTGGAATTAATGTTGAATGCCCTAATGGAAAATTTCATGTCACCAGAACACGTGTTCCCTCACACCTCCTCTGCCACTGCTGATGGTACCAGTGATACAACACTCCCTGCAGCTACAGAGCCAATGAAGGTCCAATCTGACAACTCTGAGGAAGAGGGCGAGTCAGCAACACAGTTCACGTGGACGACTGGTCAATAAATTGACCAAAAGTCACTAGTGTGGTATAACAACAGAAACAATTTGCCTTTGATGAGAAAAATGTCCTACAGACAATATCATTTAAAAAATGGTAACACCTGTGCCACACATCTTTGTTTCCTCACTCACTGAAGTAGAATAAATTCTGACAACAACAATGTATTAATCACAGAGCAAAATACAAATAAAATGTATTTGTTTCAACACTCACAAACATGTCAACATGAGTGCTGCTTCACTACTTGTGTGTCAAGACAATGTGCCCTTGTTTCATCTTTGTTCCATTCCACAATTTCACTGGGTATTATGTTTTTTGTAAAATTCGGACACACGTGAAAGACTGTGTAAGTACTTGATCAATGTCTGTTCAGTATGACAATGCAAATGTGAAAATAGTGGTTGTCATATGGAGATTTAAGGGGCAGACTTACATGAAAGTGCCGCAGCGCAGCACAACAAGCCTTTTGTCTTTTCCACACTGTGTAACTTTCAAAGCACAGGAATGTCACATGTATCCAATGGAATGTGGCATTCCTGTGCTCTCCCATGCGCTGGCGCTGAAACAGCTGCCATGCACCTGTGCATGCACCCTTGCACCATGGGGCAAGGATGCCTGCGTCATGGGGAGATTATTTGTTGTGCATGAAGGGGCACCTTCCTGCACAAAAACGTCACAACAGGCTTTTTCCAAACTCAATGCGTGGTGTAGACTGCGGCACGCATTGAAAGGCCTCTCTATGCCACCCCTAGTGGGGCATAGCATACTGACGCATTTCCAGGTTCACGATTCCACATAAAGCTGGAAATGTGTCTGCTGCCATGGGTGTTAGGTGTGAACCCCCACAGGAACACACATGGAACGCCCCTTTCACAAACAAAGCTGTGTGTCAAGTGGCTGTAGTTACAAGGACATGAAAGGCCATGCAGAGTGGCTATTCACATCCTAATCATAGGGCAGAGGAAAGCGCTGCCAGTGTGTCACAAAAAGTGACGTACTGGCAGCGCAAGGGGATTATAAATCTGCACATAAGACATTAATGATGTAGTGTCAATACAATGAACTTGTACAGCCCATGAAATTATACATACCAGCAAACAAGATGTGGTCAAAGTTTGACCCAGGTACTTCATACACCAGCCGTGCCACTCACCTCCGCCTGTATGCAGACATTGGGTAGTCCAGTCCTATGAATTAGCCACTCGTAAAACAATGACTACTTGTCCATGAACATGTAATAGCTATGACAACACCGAGAGTGATAATGTGTGGTACTTCACTTACATATAGCAACATCATACATAGAAGACACAGATTTTTGATAGATACCCACCGGAGGTTGGCCAAAGACTCATGATTTGAATCAGGCCCATATGTATGTGAAGACGCAAGAGTGGGTCGCCCAAAAAGTTGAAGCACAGAAGTTGGATTAACATGTAAAAATATTCAAACATGGATCACCAACCTGCTGGAATTAACAAATATTATACACTCAAACAGTAATCTGTGTTCACTGTCCATGTGCCCTTTGGTTTTGCTTTGTTCGCCCTAAGATGGCAAGGTATGCCCAGACGTGGGTCCCTTGCTCACTTTGCCACTGGATTCAAGATAGCCTGGCTGATGAGGGTTATGAACCCGAAACCGGTCCCAGGATGCTTTTTTCCTGTCCAGGGAAGACATGGCTTGGCAGTTTGGGCTGGATTGTTCCCATGAGGCACAGGGTGAGACTGATTTCAGGGTCAGACTGATTTGCATATGACCATGTCTGAACTGGGGTGGCAGAGTGAGCTAAAGAATTATGATGGATTAAATCCAGATCTGTTGACTAGGGTTGAGTGCTTGCAATGTTCAACACTCCGTTCATCATCCCCTTTGGTTTTGCTTTGTTCGCCCTAATTTGGCAGAGTATGCCCAGATGTGGGTCCCTTGCTTACTTTGCCACTAGATTCAAGCTAGCCTGGCTGATGATGGCTGATTAGTCAGAAAACAGTCCCAGGATGCTTGTTTACGGTCCAGGGAAGACATGGCTTGGCAGTTCAGGCTGGACTGTTCCCATGAGGCACAGGGTCAGACTGATTTGCATTTGGCCATGTCTGAACGGGGGGGGCGGACTGAGCTAAAGAATGATGATGGATTAAACCCAGATCAGTTGACTAGGAGTGAGTGCTTGCAATGTTCAACACTCCGTCCATCATCCCTTTTGGTTTTGCTTTGTTTGCCCTAAGTTGGCAGGATCTGCCCAGAGGTGGGTCCCTTGCTCAATTTGCCACTGGATTCAAGCTAGCCTGGCTGATGACGGCTGATTAGCCAGAAACCGGTCCCAGGATGCTTGTTTCTTGTCCAGGGAAGACATGGCTTGGCAGTTTGGGCTGGACTGTTCCCATGAGGCACAGGGTCAGACTGATTTGTATATGGCCATGTCTGAACTGGGGTGGTGGATTGAGCTAAAGAATGATGATGGATTAAACCCAGATCAGTTGACTGGGGGTGAGTGCTTACAATGTTCAACACTCCGTCCATTATCCCCTTTGGTTTTGCTTTGTTCGCCCTAAGTTGGCAGGGTATGCCCAGACGTGGGTCCCTTGCTCACTTTGCCACTGGATTCAAGTTAGCCTGGCTGATGACGGCTGATTAGCCAGAAACCGGTCCCAGGATGCTTGATTCCGGTCCAGGGAAGACATGGTTTGGCAGTTTGGGCTGGACTGTTCCCATCAGGCACAGGGTCAAACTGACTTGCATATGGCCATGTCTGAACTGGAGTGGCGGAGTGAGCTAAAGAATGATGATGGATTAAACCCAGATCAGTTGACTGGGGGTGAGTGCTTGCAATTTTCAACACTTCGTCCATCATCCCCTTTGGTTTTGCTCTGTTCGCCCTAAGTTGGCAGGGTAAGCCCAGACGTGGGTCCCTTGTTCACTATGCCACTGGATTCAAGTTAGCCTGGCAGATGACGGTCGATTAGCCTGAAACTGGTCCCAGGATGCTTGATTCTGGTCCAGGGAAGACATGAGTTGGCAGTTTGGGCTGGACTATTCCCATGAGGCACAGGATCAGACTGATTTGCATATGGCCATGTCTGAAACGGGGTGGCGGAGTAAGCTAAAGAATTATGATGGATTAAACCCAGATCAGTTGACTGGGGGTGAGTGCTTGCAATTTTGAACACTCCGTCCATCATCCCCTTTGGTTTTGCTGTGTATTTGCTGCCCTCTCTTTGTCATACAGGCGGGAGGTCCATCGAAACCCCTTTGCTACCTTTCAAATGGGGGAGTATTGGGCCTTACATATGAAAAAAAGCCTTTCCTCCTCCGCAATCATGTTATCTGTATGAAAAGAAGTACACTTGTGTTGGTCAATCTGTACATGACTGACAAATGTAGTTAAGAAATGCATACCATCATGTGCGATGACTCCAACATTAGGGCCAACCACCCGGTCACTGTGTGGCCCACACAACTTAATACAATACCACTCAATTGGTTCATCCCATACTGTGTAGTCTGCTGAATGCCAAGAGTCGATGTAAATTAATTTCACACTTAAAAACTAAGCAATTTATGAAGAACCAGAGAAATGAGAAACTAGTTAACATACATCATGGCCTTTGATCATTTCCACAAAAAATGACATTATCTGGCTCCCCATGAAAAAAGTAGGAGGTCATGTGATCCTTAATCTGCAACAACAGCTGAGATCAAATAGTGTCCCAGTGTGCCCTGGATGAAGATCATCTTCTCTAAACATCTATGCCGTTGGACCGTTCATTTCACACATCCATAAAATAATGCACCTTAGAAGCAATTTCCATTTTTGGGAACAGATATGTGGTTGCTGTCTCGACAACGATGAACCTCAGAATTCATTACACTAATCATGTTGACTGGCATGCAGCATGCCATGTAGTACTAGCAGGGTGAACTACACCTCGCCTTATTTATCGAGCACACATGCATCTACCTTCAAATCGTTGACTCTTGGTTTTGTGAACATTGTTCAATCTATGGCACACAAAACATAGCTACAGTTTGATTACAGCTACTACTCCTCATGAAAATGGACCAAGGATTCAATAAAGCATCATGAATTAAGTCTTACGGAGTCAGGACTGTGAAGGCAATTTTTGAGTACAAGATGTGCCACACTTGTGTGATGGCACAGTTAAACATTGTTCTTGACACAGCACAAGGATTACCCCATCTAAATACATAAGGCAGACTGCCTTTCCTATAGCTCATTTGCATACAAATGAGTATGATCCAGCAATGTCATTTAGAAGTGCATCATTAATCAGGTATTCCTAGTACGATACATCAGACATTGAGGCTTAGATGACAAATAACAGTCAGATAACTAAACTTGTTCACACTTAAAATGTCAAAATCGAGAAGCGAAATATGACAATGATGGACACTGACAATGGCCAGTGTGTGCTTGGTTGTTCCCAGTGTTATTACATTGACTCTATGCGAAACAAGCATTGCAACCCATGTACTTCCCGAGACCAACTGAGTCTGACCTTGCACCCACACTGCAATCCAGGAACATCATCCTGTTCAACGGTTGGGTACACCACTACCCACATGTAGTGAGGACTGTGGTATGCATGCCTTCCTCTCCAAATATCATCCCTCTGATGCTGATGTCTCCACGTGGCTTCTGCTACTCCAGTATAAGTGCCAATGGGTACTCCATTTTGCATTGTGTATTGAGGGAAGGCCTGCCTGAAACGTTTATGGCTTTTAATATGTCCATGCTGGTCTCCGCGCAGTACAACATTCACAATGTGTTGCATCATGGTCTTTGAACTTTGGTAGCGTTCAACAAGTTGAGACTGCAGCTGCATGTAGTTATCATACTATAGTTACCCACAAACAGAGTCAAGCTTCCATCCTTGCACATCACCAACATCACAATTACTGATGAATGATGCCCACTGGTAGCGTTGGGGTCGTCAAATGTGTTGACCTCCCCCTGTGTATATGGCTGTGGTCCACCTAAAAAACATGAACAGATGTACAATCATGTTGGAATTCCAGACATATGTACATTCTATGCAAAATAAAATTTAGCTTGACACATGCAGGTAATTACCAGACCATGTAACTCCTTTCACATTAGGTACAGCAATGTTGTGCCACCTACAACTGGACATTGTAAATGCTGGAACAATTCCACATCCCAGTTCACTGAGTGTGAAACAAATATGTGTAGCATCCCTGTGAGTTTGCATGTGGTTCAACAGATTCATCAGACATGCCTTTACACAGACAGAATTGCACAATGAAGTAAGGATGTCTGGTCCTAAAAATTGTTTAGTGCATGCACATGTGTAGACAGTTTTTTGATGTGATGACTCACAATAGTTTTTTGACTCTCTACATGCTTGCATCATGATAAAATCTATCTTGTTGCTTGATTGCAAACTGATTGGACCTTGCTTGTGACTTTTGCATTGTTTATTGCATGTGTTGTTGTTCTTTTGGCTGCCTGCTTCCCCCTCTGTTCCTGCTGCTGATGCACCTGCAGTGCCTCCACTCTGATGATTCCAGAGTTCCAGCCGTGCATCCATAACCCCTTACCTATTTGATGGTGTTTGATGCATATCTACACAGCAGGCATGCACAGTATTTGCTCAACAGCCAAACCCCTCTACAGCCGTCAACAACCCAAACACAACCAGCGCCAGAGGCCATGGATCTCCCAAATTCCTCAGCGATGACTCAGAAAATGTCCTTGCATTGTACCAGTGAACAATTTCACAAATGCACCCTGTACACAAAGAGCAACAACCATGTACAGTAATCCTGACTACACTTCCCCCAGACCTTCACCACCGACTGCACACACACAAACTACGTACACACCAAACTGCATCAACTCGTGATCCCTGAAACCCATCCTCCTCAACGTGTCCTCACTGAACAGACTAGCCATGGAGATCTGGATCATCATCAACATCCTTGCACCAGAAGTTGCGTTACTCATGGTAACCAGGGAAAACGCCACCTTTGCCAACAACTTTGCCAACTGCATCACCGAACGTTATAACAAATGAGGAAGTGCCTGCATCAACCGCCCTGTATGAGGCCTTTCTATTGCACTTAAGAGCTACCTCAGACTCACAAACTCAAGCTCAAGCAACAGCCTACACAACACCAAACACCTAAATTTCCAGATCCAGGCCAGCCCAAGGAAAACCCTGTGAGGGACCCTTGGCTCCAGACCATCCAGACCTTGAACTGTGTACACCACCTATATCGCAAAACATAATTGCACAACATGCTGTCGCATACATGTACCACAAACTTATAACATACCTCAACTCACAACTTGACAACCTCAGTGACAACAAATTTTCTAGCCTCATGGACAATCTTGAAATAGTCTGACAGAAACAACTTGTCATCACCCACAACCATAAGCCAGGGCAGAACATCAACAATTCCACTACAGTCAGCCCACGCAACCCCCATGCACTGACCAGCACAGCGTACACCTCCACGTCAACAAAGCATCTGCAAACAAAAATTCTTATATGCACTCCACAACGAAACAGACATAAGATGAACATAGAACAACTTAAATCAGCCACAAACCAAAATGCCACCAACACCTTGACCAACACAACAACAACTTTGCAGAAAATGGACTCCACAGATGGATCTCAAATGTGTAGATGAACTTGCACCAGTATGTAACACAAACACACAGTAGCACAAGAAGCCAACATGATTCAAGGCCAACCCACATCAATTGTGATGCACATCAATTGTGACGCACATGCAGATGCCTTGTGGAGAAGCAGAGTAAGAGCAAATCCCCTGAAGATGGATCCAACTACAGGAACACCATATCTGAATTCCACCCACACATCAGACTTACTAAAAGGAACTTAATACCACACTTGATCCTCACAAACTCCAGCAATTCAAAGGAACTATTCTACATCATCAGTTATTTTGCCAAAAAACACATGGATTATACAGACATCTCCCCCTCCCAGGACCACTACTACAAGCTCTGCTTATACTTCCACACAGATGTCTTGTGCCTCTAAGACAAGTTCAAAGACCAGACACAGGTCTGAAACCACACAATCTTCAAGCAACAACAGCTACCACTCCATCTCATCCCTGACAACAATCAGCACCCAAGACTATGCATATATCATGCAAGGCATCCACTCATGATCACAAACGGACCCCTGTCCCACCCCTCTTCCACAAAGCTGCTTCAGCCATCACTCCAGCATTAAAAGAGTTAAGTCAACACCACTGTCAAAAGTGTCATTTTCCATGTCAAGTGGAAGTGCACATAACTCAGACCCACATTTAATGAGTTAACAATCGACAGCCTGCACAAACCCCACCCTGCACATCTTCATTGCAACTTGAAAGACCTGACTATACAACTGCGCGCAGATGCTCCCCCATGCATTCAGACCCTCATATGAGAGTAGCACAATTATAATTTCAATGATTGGTTGGTTGGTTGATTGATGCCTCATGCTTACATAGACATCGAGCCTTATCTATATCATGAGATTTGCACAGGATAGGGCCAGATTTCCAAGAGAGTGCCGCAGTGAGGCACCACAATCTCTTTGTCTGCACCACACTGTGTAACTTTCTGAGCAGTTGAATACAACAGGGACAATTCACAAGACCCCTGTGCCACCAGTACTTCACTTTTGTTTACGTACTGATGGTGCCTTGTCGTTCTCAATATTTACAAGGCCATGAAAATCCGCCCGCATGACTTTCTATGTCCTTGAGAATGTTCCCCTTTTACACGCAGTGGTTTGCCTGGAAGGGATGTTCCATGGGTGTTGCTATACAACACCCATATCCACTGATCCACTGGAAATGCGTCAGAATGCAACACAACCCTAGGGGTGGCGTAGCAAGGTGCAACAAGGAGAAATGTATTCATTTCTCCTTGTTTTTTCATCTCTCAATGCATGCAGCATTCTACAGCACACATTGGAAGAGGGAATCACCACAATAGTTTCTTTTTTGTGCAGGAAGGTGCCCACGACTCAGGCATCCTTGCACCTTAGTGCAAGGTGGCCTGTGCCAGCACATGGCAGCAATTTTTGTGCCTGCGCAGGGGGAAACAGCGATGCAACATATTGTTGTAAATATGTCGCATCCCAGCGCTTCTAAACTAACACAGCCTGGTGCTGAAAAATGACATGCTACACCGCGCTGCTTTAGTTTCTTGTAGATCTACCCCATAGTTTATAGCATCACAGATATATTTCCACCTTGAGCACTGGTGCTTGTCTGTGTGCAAATATACCATTGAAAAGTCAACATCAGATAAATTGGTTACAGCATGTGTGTCTGTGACCACACAACATGCTATTAGTTCCTTGAGGTCAGATGCGTTTTCTCCGACACCATTGAAACACCACTGAATCTATCTGAAAATATGGACAGTGCAATGTATGGCATTGCTGAGCACCTCTAATAAAACAAATATGACTCCTAATATACATTTACTCACCAGTTGGCCCACCGACCTTCAGGCCAAGATGGTCCAGCAAGTCTGCCTCTCGGTTGATCACATCCTGCCAGCGGTGCTTGATTTGGTGGGGTTTGTTTGCACATCAAACATCCTTGCAAGGTGGTGCTGGGTAGCTCTTGCCCCACCTCTGCTTGCGTTTAGGTGCTGGGTAGCTCTTGCTGACCCGGACATGCTCACTTATGAGTAGTTAGTGTAAAGGAAACTTAATAGTTGTTAGAAAGGAAACTTATTGAAAAATAAAAAACAGAAAACTGAATTTACCCCACCTGTATACTAATCTTACACCTAACTACCCCTGTTAAACACACATACAGGACTGACAAAACACACTCCAAACTCCAATCAGAATCTCAGCCTCCTTCATCAAGCACACTCTTAGAGATAGTATGAGAAAGTGAATGTAACCGTGTACTTCCTGGTTTACAACATTCTAGAATCAATGCATCATTTCCTGCTAAAATGCAACATGTTTTGACGTTTTGCGTCATATTACAGACGATGTGTCATTTTTTAAACTAAATTGATTGCCATGTCATTTCACATATGCATGCGTGATGTTTCTCTGTTTTGCATGTGTTTCCCGTTTGTTGCGTTTAGCCTCATGCGTTAACATGCATTTGTCAATACAAAGCGTGACAGTTTTAACTTTGCATTGCGTTTTGTTCAGATGCTACCAGTTTTTGATTATTTGTGACACTTTACGGTTAGATGCGGGACGTTTCAGGGGGTCTGAGTGAGTCAACCCAGATTTGAAGAGGCATCAGGCTTGTAAGTTAGCGATACTTTACAGTCGGATGCCACACATTTCAGGGGGTCTGAGTGAGTCAAGGCAGATTTGAAGATGCTTTTGACTTAGCAACACTTTACGGTCGGATGCAACATGTTTCAGTGGTCTGAGTGACCCAGATTTGTAAGTCAATAGATGCATATATGTGGTGTTGTGCAAGGGATGTGTCACGTAAAGTAAATGTGTGTATTCCTTCTCAACATGTTGCATGATTTAATGATGAGTTGTGTTGCTTTCTGTCACCAACATTCACGTTCATCATGGGATATGTGTACATATTATCGGGAAAATTGATCAGTTTGTTTGTGGTACTCTTAAGTTTGACTTGCGCAGCAGTTGGATAACACTGCATCACGCATCGTTGGCACTACCTGCAGTACATTTGTTACCATGTCACAGCTAGGAACCATGTGGCTTCCTTTCAAGCCCTTTGCAGCACTGATGCACCACTTTTCACATGTCAAAACGTGACACATCAGCGGCACAAGGGACTTTTGAATTTACTCCTGTGTTTTAGTGAGTGATGGGAGGTGCCACTTTCTGCACTTATGCATGTCATCCACAACAAACAGACATCCTTAGTTCATGTTGCAAGGGTTCCAGACCACCTCATGTCAGCCGTTTGTGCACAATTGCAGGGTGGTACAAAACAATGCAACATATCACTGTGATAATGTTGCATTCCTGTGCTCCAAAAGTGCCACAGCTTGTAACAGTCAAAGTGCTTGCACTGGCATGCAGCAGCAGTTTCATGTTCATCTGCACATATATATTTATGTCACATGACCTGTGAAGCAAATGGACACAAAGTTGATGCTCCTACTTCATTTTTTATTGTGATATTGGTGCATATTGTTACAAAAGTAGATTTACTACACCATGCGAAGAATTGTGTGACAATGTGTGTGCGACCTCTTATCCCTGCTGAAGTGTGGTGTATGTCTTGTCCTTCTGCTTCACCTTCATCACCATCATCCATTTGTTCAGGGGGCTGATCCTCTACATCCAAGTGGGAACATTTGTTTTGACACATATGTTGTTGAGTATTGCACATGTCATTATCATCTTGCACACAGTTTCTGGAGACTAGAGTAGCCTTCTGCCTGCTAAATCTGGGCAACGGAACCTGGACTTGAGCATCCCGAAGCTTCTTTCTCTGATGTTTCGAGTTCTGCAATAGACATGGTTGTATGCCTTTTGCGGATCACTCTCTGGATTACCAAATGGTGTCATCAACCACTTCTTTAGACCATTTCCTTGATCAGCTGTAAGTGCAAAGTAACTAAAATGTGTTACCTTTGGGTGACATCAGTATACATGTCATGTGTTGTACGTTATGTTTGTGAAGATTGTAATAGTGAATTACGTTGGTGCCAATTACATGTTGTATTTAAAGTCGGTGGTCAGATTTTCATGCCCCATGCGCCGACATTACGTCACTTTTTGTGACACACTGGCAGTGCATTACACTGCCCCATATTTACATGGACATTAAAAGCCACCCTGCGTGGCTTTTCTAGTCCTTCTTAATACGGCCCCTTCACACACAGCACTTTCCGTTAAAGGTGCTTACAAAGGTGTTGCTGTGGGTGTTCTCATGCAAAACCGATGGAACAAGAAACATTTCCAGATTGAAGAGGATTAGTAAATCTGTATAGGCGTCAGTATGCTATGCCACCATAGGGGTGTCGTACCAAGGCGCTACGAGGATCAATCTTTTCATTTCTCCTTGTTCTTTTTTCTCTTGCAATGTGTGCTGCATTATACATCACACACTGAAAGTGGAAAATGCCTGTAGTTATAGCGGTTTTGCAGGAAAATGCCCCTTCCTGCTCAAACACAATCTCCCCATGATGCAGACATCCTTGCACTATGGTCAAGGGTGCCTGCACTGGCACATGGCAGCTGTTTGTGCAACAGCACATGGGACAGCATAGGAATGCAACATGTTATTGTACATATGTTGCATTCCTGTGATTTGGGAGTGCAACAGCGTGGCACAGCCTAAGGGCTTGCAAGTCAGCACTGCTGCACCCTCCTAATGTTTTGGTTGGATGCACACTTTCCAACATTGTACATTGCACATCTGGGAACATTTCAATATGTGAGTAGGACAAACATTTTTTTCTGTGCCAAAGAGTGTCAGTTGCATGGCATAGTGGTCCCACACATTTTGTTGATGTTATGGTTTGTTGTATTTGGCCCTGCATTATCACTCATTTGGTTTACATGCCCCTGAACAGGTACCTTTGTAACATGGTGCACTAATACATGCATTCTGTGTGTAATTGATATGTACACTTATATACACGTAAATGCACATGCACATTCTATTTGGACGGTATGCTATTTCCATGCATTCCTTACAATGCATTGCACCTTTCAATAGTTAATTTGTGTTAGATAACGTGTGCATATGTCGACAGTGTGACTTATTGATCTTCACAACTTTATGTAGGCTATTTGCATGCATTCATATCTGGTGTCCCTTGGCACTTTATGTTATTCTGCTATGTATGTATGCATCTTTGGACTGTATGTTATGTGGTTATAGCGTAAATGTGGTTTTGCATTTCACATTGATTTCTTTCATTCGGACACAAGGGCATGTAACATGGCAGAGGGCCAGCTATTCTTGCAAGGTATATTTGTATGCAAATTTATTTATGCTTACCTACAAGGAGCCCATTGCCATATTATCCATTTTGGAAACGGTCATTAATGATGCTGTTTCTGAATATATAGGAATCATGCACACTCCCAGGACATTGATGTATAGTCCCCGATGGTCCACAATGGCCAGGACATTGATGGAGTGTGTGTGCTTTCGGTTGCGGTATAAGTGTGAAGTTGCTGCAGGTGGTAGCAGCTGAACATGCATGCAGTCCATTGCCCCAAGTACATGTGGGAAGCCAGCAATGGCATGCAAGCCTTGTTTAATGGTCATCTGCTGCTGGTGTGTGTTTGGCAAATGGATGTGCTTTAGTGTGAGCCGAATGATGGCATCAAAGACAGAGGGGAGGAAGGCAGAGAAAGATGCCTGTGAGACCCCTGCCACTCGTGCTGCTGTTGTTTGAAAAGATCCGGAGGCCAACATGTGTAAGACCGCCAGTAGCTTTGTCAATGGTGGGATGTTGGTGGCCTTTTCATTTGGAGTCTGTAGCTGTGGTGTGATCTGCCACAGCAGGGTCACAATAGATGCTTTCCTAAGGGGATACATTTTAATGACTTGTTCATCCCGGAGTCCAAACAGGGTGGTCCCTTGACGGTAGATGTGCTCCCTTCTCCTGTGCTGACTTTGTGGTAATGGCAGACGGTGAGGTTGTGAGATTTCCTGTGGGGGTGGTTGTTGTCTTCTTGGTGCAACTCCCAGCTGCTGGATTAGGAGGTTCAGGTTTCCTGCTCTGCTGCAAAACTGCTCTGCTGCACTTTTTTTCAATTTATGTGGTACTTGCGCCATTTCCTGCGTGTGTATTTATGAGGCATAGGCTTGCAAGCGCATTTTCAAATTTGCGTGGCATAACTTATAAATCACTGTCCTAGATAAGCCTTTTTTGGCTTGTTTTGGAATTATAAAAACATTCCATATCAAATATTCATTGGTGGCTTTTGGAGGCTCAGCTGAATGATGTATTCCTGCCTCCTGACTACATCACTAGAAGAAGACATGATTTTGGACAGGTGCTCTCCGGAAAAAATACAAATTCCACAGTGAAATGAAATGCTGAGACCACTAGTAGATGTGAGCACACCCAAAAGATTTTCTCAAGTGAGGAAACTAGGGTGGATACTTCCAACAATAATGTAGGAGATTAATATTAACTAAACAGATGTCTTTTATGGTGTGTCGCTGCTCTCACAACCTCTCGTGAGAAGCTCGTAAGACATTTGCGGGATCATAAACATGTGAAAAAGGTTATTGTAGGCTTGTATTATTCTCAAATAGACGTCATTTATCTCTGTTTTCCTGCAAAGAGTAGGATCAAACTTCTTTCAGCATTTCTTTTGCGTACTAGTATAAACTCCTTTACCTCAGTATGATCTTGCACGGTGTCCACAAGAGTGAAACAGACGTTTTACCCTTGGACTGCATGCCAGTAATTGTGTGCCTGACCTTAGCAATTCACTGAAAAAAATAAAGGTTAAAGTTACATTATAGTTAAGTGAATATGTCAGTGACAACATTAATGTATTGAACTGAAAAAATACATATTCATCAGTCACAGTTAGCATAGCTAACTATAACTTGCGCCTCCACCATGCACTGTTTATGTCTCACATATTACCAGTCATATTAGCTTTATTTCGATAAAAAACATATCTTAAAAGCTTTTTAAAACAAAAATCAACATTTACAGAATACAAAACATTTCATCAGAATTAAATAGGCATTAAAAAACAAGCTTAGTAAATTAATAGCATAAAACATCGTAAAATCATTAGCGGGGCACGAATTGGCTCTTAACAGTAGAAGTATTCAAGGATCGGCTTTTAAGTTTCTCGATCTAATCTTCCATGCCCAGCTCAAGAATTTTGCCACACTACAAGCATAAAGAGTTCGTGAATCAGATCCTAGGATACGCAATGCCGCAGAGTGGCTACGAGTACCCAGCTCCCTACAGAGTGGTTTAAGCCAACATTTCCTTGGGATTTTGTAGGCTGGGCATACGAACATGATATGGGCTATTGTCTCATGCTCTGCCGTACAATTTGCGCAAGAGGCTAATGTTTTGTAGGGAACCTTCCATTGGGCAGACATTACATGGGTAAGGAGTGAGCCAACCCTGAACTCAAAGTATAAGGCTCTATCATAAGGTTTTTGAATAACATCTAGGTAAGGTTTATAATAGATGGTAAATTTATGCTGCATAAATTCCTCAGTGAGCCTACCTAGTTTATGATCTGAAAAACCTTGTTATGGATCCAAGTCCAGTAAGCTTTCTTGAGTTCTGCCTTAGGTGGAGATCTAGTTATCCACATCTCTTTGAGGCCCAGATCGTAGAGCAGTGATTTCAAGGTGATAAGCCAGTTGATTTTATACCAGCCATCCATGTTCATGACTTCTTTTAGACCTGCAGCATGCTTGACTAGCTCAGGGGTTCGCCACAAGCGAGCCCTTAATAAAAGATGGCGAAGTCTAGCCAAGTCTCTGAGTGAGAGGCACCCTAGATCTTGTAACAAAGGTCTGGTGGGAGTCCTTACAGGCAACATCATAAGATCTTTTAAGAATTTATTTTCAGACTTTACAATTTGATCTAAATTGGAAAAGCCACACAATTCGGCTCCATAAAGGGCCGAATTTGCTCCTCTAGCCTTGTATATATCGATTGCTGGAGCTATGGGCTTGCTTGCTGAGGTACGATGTTCTTTAAATATAGCTCCAGTGACTCTTTTGTGATTCAGAAGCAATTTTTGGATCTGTGAGCTCCAACACATGGTGTCTGAAATGCGGATGCCTAGATAGTCAAATACAGTGACCCTCTCAAGCGGGACACTGTTTAAGACAGGTGAAATTCTAAGTTTAGCAGGAGAGTTCAGCACCAGATACTTCGTTTTTTCTGTGTTGATAACCAATCCTCTGATAGTACAAAAGGATTGGAAACCATCCTGCAGGCGCTGTAGGCCCCTCGGGGTCTTAGAGATAAGGAGGGTGTCATCGGCGAACAGGAGAGTAGGATTTTTTTCGCCCGCCAGTGCCGGTGCGTCAGATGGTATTTGCTGCAAGTGCTCCACCACCCCATTTATATACAAAGAAAATAGGGTGGGGGCTAAAACACAGCCCTGGCGGACACCCCTGTTCACCGATATTCTGTCCGTTCTCTGCCCCTTCGGGCCCCATCTGACCTGGGCGTAATTTCCCTCATGAAGGCGTACCAAAAGTTAAGATGTACGCCGGGAGTCCCTGATCAGATAAAACCTTCCAAAGACATCCTCGAGGAACCAGGTCAAAGGCAGTCTTTAGATCTATGAATGCAAGATAAAGACTGCCTTTGCCTATCTTGACCACCTTCCAATACAAGAGAAGTAGTCTGAACACCTGCTCAATTGTCCCCGTGCCTGCCCTAAAACCTGCTTGGTAGTCAGAGAGAATCTTCTTTTCATCCGCCCATTCCAGGATTCTCTCCAACACCACCCTCCCAATGGTCTTCTGCATGGAGTCAATTAAGCTTATTGGGCGATAATTAGCTGGATCGTCCCTTTTTCCCTTTTTATATATAGGGACGACCTCGGCTCCTTTCCAGGAGTCTGGTATCTGGCAGCCAGTGACAATAGCATTAATTAGGATGTAAATTAATTTTGCCCATTTTGCAGGGTCCGTACGGAAAAGATCTCCAGGTATGCCATCTGGACCGGCTGCCTTGGCTGGAACTATGCGCCGAATGGCAGTTTCCACTTCCATTTCGGAAAAGGGATGGCTATTTGATGCCCCTGTAGTTGATCTTAATTCTATTGATGAGTCCTTTAGTGGAAGATCATCGGGGGCAGAGTAAAGCTTCAGGAAGTGTTCATACCAAACGGAGCTTGGGATGTTACAAGTAATTATGTAATTATGGCGCGTCTTTGTCCTAATGATATTCCAAAACTGGCAGGCATCCTTTTCTAGGCTAGCCGTTTTCAGATCCTGCCAGTGCTGCTCTTCCCATTCTTTTTTAGCACTATCTATTGCCTTCTTGTAGTCCTTCCTTGCTTGCTTAATCTTAGGGTGCGATCTGCTTCTAACTGCAGCAACCAAGGCCGTCTTCTTTTGCCTACAAGATTTCGTATACCATAAGTTGGCGCTGTTTGTTTTTATGGGCACAGGCCGATATCCTGCTCTAGTCGTTGTGCAAAAAAGATTCTGGAGAGTGCTAATTGTTTTGTCATAAATTTCAGGAATTTTGACAGCAACATCATGATCCAAGAAATCGCCTCCCAATTCTTCCAGTGCCTCTGCAACAGTTCTTTTAATGGCGCATAGCTTCCCTTCATCTAGGAGGACCCTGTTCCATTTCAAGTACCTGTTGCAGTTAGAGGGAATTACTTCCCTTGTTGGCATTAGATCTTCTAGTAACAAACCACCAGATTTGGGTAGCCACACGGATTTTAGGGTTAAAGAGAGTAGATTATGATCGCTATCAACTGTCGGTATTATCTCCATATCTTTTAAATACTGCCACAGCTGAGATTTTAAAAAATGTAATCAATCCGCGACGAGCAGCCCAGCCTATTGTAGGTATGTGCCCCGTTTGCATCAGAAAGAGACCTACCATTAGTTGTTCTTAGCCCATATTCGATGGCCAAGGAATTCAGTTGGACAGCAAGCTTGGTCCATCTTTTTATTGGCGGGATGCTTAATGGAGGAATTCCTCGTTTTGCATCGTCCTCCTGGATACCTAACATATCCTCAATAACAAGAGGCTAAAAAGTACAGTTGAAGTCGCCTGCTATTAGGATATGTGAATCAATGGGGCAGTTAGAGAGCTCAGTTTCCAAAGATCCAATTATTGGTGACTCAGTACCTCCCTTGGTTCCCCGAACATATACATTAAGGATTACAAGGGTTCTTCCTCCTTGGTTCTCCCGGATGGTCAATTTTAAGAGGTCTGGGGAAATGCATTGAACCTGTTTAAGTGACCAGTTCAAGGATATGCTTATCCATACCAATAGCCCAACCAATGGCCGTCCCTTTCCTGTTTGTGGTGATACTGCTGGGGCAAAATAAGACACAAATCCTACTTTATGGAGCTCAATCTTGCACCACGTCTCTTGGAATATGCATATATTATAGCCTTCAATAAGCTTATTCCAATCTGGAAGAGAAAGCTTTCTAAAAAGGCCAGCTATATTCCAAGAGAGGATCTTCAAGCCTGCGCTGTTCATTTCTGCAGGCCCCTTTTCGCCAGGTGGTTGAGTATAGGCGCAGTCGGATTGTAAGGGGGAGTTTTAGTGTTAGGGCTCGTTGTTGCGAGCCCTGAGGCAAAAGCCCGGGTATTTAGGCATTGAGGGATAGAAATGGTAGTAAGAGCACCATGAGAGAATGATAGGTCGGGGTCACATATGGGAAAGGCTGGCAATTTAGAAATTTTTGTCAGTCAGTCGTTCCCACAAGGTGATCCCCTATGAGGCTTCATAATTTTATCCCCCAAAGCTGTAATGCCTATCATAGAAGGATGTCTAAATTGGATATTCGAAGTAGCAGGGGGGAAAGATCTATAATCCAAAGTCAGAAGTCCCTCTGCTAAATGCGGGGATGTCAGGATGAGCTCAATAGTATCCAATCGCTGGGCCGGATGTGAGTGCCTAGTAGCCTTCACTATATCCTCTCTTACTACTGAGTAGCAGCCTCTAACATCCCTAATCCAATGTGTAGCCTTGTTGATCAGTGAGTCCTCATGTTCCTTACCCACCACCTTAAGAACGTTAACCATAAGGACTGACCGCTTTAAGGATGTAAAAGAAGGGAAGAGGCCGCTAGATGGAACACCTAGTGTACCTCTATCGTGCGTAATTGCCTGAGATCTCAAAGGGGTTGGGGCCGGCGAAACACCAAATGGTCTCCTGCACTGCGTCGTTATCGCAGACTCGGTGTGCGGCCCTACCTTATGGTTTAAAGTGGGGAGCTCTGGTTGAGTGGGCTGAGAGCGTACCCCATCGTTATTTTTATAATAACTTTGCCTTTTATTTGTCGTTTGTATTACGCACTGTGGGGCAACTGGATTTAGGGAAGTATGATGCGATATTAACAGTTCTAAGGAGGCTTTCAGATTTTTAACTAGGGCTTTTAAGTCCTTTACTTCTGCTGTTAGTAAGTTAATAGACAATTTCAGATCTGTGGAGTCACTATCTGTGTCCAAGCCATCGGCTACTTGGGCCCCCGAGGCAGTTTCCACAGGGCTATTAGCTATCAAAATTTCGTGAGGGGCCGGTTCATTTGCTAAGGCCGCAAACCTATTGGTGCACACTATTACAGTGGGCTCCAAGTGGTTTGGCTTGTGCTGGGAAAGAGACTGGGTCGGTGGCTGGGAAAGAGAAATAATTTCCGAGGAGGGGGTATTCTGTACGCCTCTTGGGCCAGAAGGCTTGCGAAACATCTCTGGTATATGTATGGAATCTATTTTGTGAGATTTGCCCAATTCCCTCTTCTCTAATATATTTGCTTCCTGATCTACTGCCGGAACCCCCATCAAAATATTTTCACAGTCTTCAGCTATAGCTTCGATACGGTCCATCGTGTCACTTTTGGACACCTTCTTGTAGCTTTTCTTAACTTTTTTGGCTTTCTTAGGGCCATGCATAGCGTTCATTCCTGAGCCCCACCCTAGCCCCTCCATGGTTTTTCTTTTGCCCATAATTAAACCATCTGGGGAGAAATACAGCGAGTGAAGTAACTTTCCAAAGCAAAAAGTACCTTTGAGCAAAATCAGATCCCTTTGCTGCTGGGCTCAATTGAATGTTCCAGTTGGTATTGGCGGGCAAAATTTTAGAGGGTTAGCCCTGGCCTGGCACCTCCTGGCAGTGATGGGCAAGGACGGGCCCGCCCTTGGCCCGGGCTTTGCCCGGGTGCAGCCCGCGCGCGTCCCGCGCTGCGGGGCTGCCAGTGGGCTTAAATCCCTCCCCGGCACTGCCTGATTGCGTATGTGGCAGGCGCCCGGGGCGAGGGATGCTGGGGAGTGAAGTTCGTGATAGCCGTTCCCCTCACGGCAGCGGAAATCACACAGGAGCACAGGACACCGCCAGACAGGAGTCCCCCGATGAAAGCCGTTCCCCTCACGGCAGGGCAAGAAGTTCCAAGTTAGCACCAGGTAAGACAAACGCGCTTCCCACATATTACATAAATTATGACATGTTCTATGACATCATTTATGACATCACTGATGACATCTCAAATGACATCCTTGATGACCTTACTGATGACACCGCTGATGGCATCATCCAAGCTTCTTTTGCACACATTGCTCTAAACGGGTTTAGCATTAGAGCTATGAAAGTAAGTGTAGAATCGTATGAAGTATTGTTACATTGTGGTATGTACAACATTGACCTGTACCATACACTTCATGGGGATCCAAGTTCACGGTGACTATGAACCACAGAGAAAAGGGTAACCTATCTTGCATACAATGTTTAATCTATATACAACGGTCCTGGGTAAACCAAGTTCCTCAGATACTGAAACCCTGTTATGTAACTAATGCCCTACATGAGACAGTCTTTACCTGTATCAAATCCCTGACAGCTACTGAACCTACAGTGAGCACTGAAGTGGATATAAGTAGAAATGTGGATACTGTTAACCCCGTTTACTATATGGAGAGAGTTTTTTCTGTACCACACTGTTTGCAGAGAGTGAAACTCGCATGAAGCTAAACTGTCGGAACGTCTTCAGACTCCAACCGTTGGATGAACTCCAGCCATTCTCTGCTGGTCTGAGTTGTTATTTATTTCAGGCCCAGCTAGAACAAATCATGTTGCTAAGACCATTTCAAGATTGGATGTCATGCCAGCTATTAGGGTGCATATGTATCAACATCTCCATTTGCTATTTGAGAATTGCAAAACGGGATGTATCTAAAAATTCGCACAAATTTTGCGAATTCTTAAAATTCCTTAATTGCGATTAGCAAATTTTCGAAATCGCAATTAAGGAATACCTTCCCATTCATTCCTATGGGCCAGGAGGCCCATAGCAATGAATGGGAAGTCCTTCTCAATTTGCGATTCGCTATTTGCTAATCGCAAATTGAGAATATTTTCAAAGGTGCAAGGGTGTCATGATGACACCCTGATGCACCCCTGAAATCAGCATTTGTGCGCATATGGCGCACATACATTCCCTAAGGGCACTTTGAAACATGCCAAAAAGTGCGATTTTCAAAGAAATCGCAAATTACCACCAACTTGAAGTTGGTGGTAATTTGCGATTTCTTAAGGAGAAATCGCACAACTTGGGTGCGTGTTACATTGTATTTAAGAAATCGCAATTTGCGATTTCTTAAATGCTCACGCAAACTTAAGAAATCGCTAAATCAGCGATTCCTTAAGAATGCGAGGCTGAAATGCCTCATACATCTCATTTTGCGATTTTATATTCGCAAACGCTGTTTTTTTGCGTTTCGCAGCGTTTGCAAATACAAAATCGTTTGATACATATGCCCCCTAGTGTACTATTTATTTACCCACTTCTTATTGAGTTTTTTATAAGCCTCCACCGGATTCTCAAGCATAAATACAGAGGCTGCGCCTTTTCCCATGTGAGCCCACTTCATTGGAATAAACTACCTCTGGCCAATCGCATGTGCCCTTGCTTTTCGGAATTCAAGAAGCATCTTAAAACCTGGTTGCTCTAAAACACTGACTCTATTTTAGCCTCCTGCCATCCACACACCGAGATGAGTCATACCCTATAACATGTGTATTTGTAAAGCACACATTCACCCCTGATGGGGCATCTTGGTGCTGAATAACAGATGTTGATTGTTACCCACCTCAATGGAACTCAATTTATAGCCCTCAGATGGATGAAAGGCTGAGTGGACCTGCCAGGATTTGAACCTGGGACCGTCAGGTTGAACACAGGCCCCTGCATTGGATGCATTAGTACACTGAGCCACCAGACCTGGCTTGAGAACATACCATATTTATTTCAGAATTCTGTTCTGCGTTCCGTAAGAAACTATAGGACTGATTTAGAGTTTGGTGAATGGATACTCACTTTATTCAAAATTCTATAGGACATAAGGCACTTGTATGTAAACAAGTAAACTGGATATCTTTCATGTTTGTGGCAGATTAAGACAACTATCAAACTTTAACTAGGGCCCTACACATTGCTGTTCTGTACACAAGATATTATCCTAATACAGATGAGAAGACTAAACACAGGATCAATGTATTGAACAGTACTTGAGATGTCAGTCCTTGGCATACAAGTAAAATTATATCAAGATGGTGTGGGGCGCAGGGTTAATATAAAATAAATTTAACTCAGGTTCTATAGATAAGTGCATCTGTACACTAGATATCACCCTCAGACAGATGAGCAGTCTAAAAGAACTCAATCAATGTTTTGAATTGTACTTGAGAAATCAGGCCTGGGCATGAAAGACAAATTGGATCAAGATGTTGTGGGTGGCAGGGTTCGTTTACAACTACAACAAACACTTATATATTGGGCAGTCACTTTTCTTTTGTGTGCATCACCTTCACCCCTGCATATTTTCAAGCGCAAGTGAAGTAAATTCAAGTAGTACTTGTAGACAATGACTAATCACTGACCTTTTAGTAGATTTCCTCCCTTCACGGCGCAACTCCTCCTGTTAGCTGCTGCTCCCCCTGTTGCTGCTGCTGACCTGCTGGTCAGGTATTTGAGGCCCTCCTCCACCACAGGCTCCTGGCCGCACCTCATCCCTGGTAGTCTAGTGGCAGAGTATTGTGCTCTGCTGCTAGGGCTGCCTCTCTATCCCAGTTTTCTTCTTATGCCTCTATTCTGCTCCTTTCTCTGGATTCTGGCTTTATTCCTTTTTCTGTATTCTGTTTTCCTTTTCCCTTCTTTTTACCCAGTGCTTAATTTGTGCCTGTTGTTTTCGGTGCTCGCCACCGGCACTTAATTGTCAGCACTGGTTCTAGTGACAGTTCACAACATGGAGGTGCTGTTTTGAGATGAGCACAACAACCATGTTTATTAGGTCAATATACACTTAAAATGAATAATACCAGCCTCTCATGTTGCAGCGCCTATCCAGTTATCCTTCCTGCTTTTCCAGGCTCCCAGCTGTCCAGCCCCCCCTGCAGCACTGCTTCATGGCAGCTGCTGTGCGTCTATGCCCGAGACACACCAAAGATGAGCCATTTGCACTTGTTTGTGCCTGGCCCGTGACCAGCGCCAGTGACCCTCTACTGCTATTGATGCCAGCACCATGCTCACCAAAAACTGAGGATAACACGCCACCTGCCACCTAGCATTGTCAAAGGGGACCTATGGACCCTTCACCTGCCAGAACTATAGTCACACCTTCACACACACCAACACACTAGATCATCTAACCGCCCAGTCAACAGCAAATCCGACCGGCTCAACTGCATCATCCTCAATGTGCGATCCCTCTACGAACACGCCACAGAAATGTGGAACCTACTCGACGATGCATCTCCCGACATGGCCTTCGTCATGGAAACCTGGACCAACCCCTGTTCTGCACCAGACATCGCTATTGCCATACCTGACGGCTACAAAATCACCCGCAAGGACCGCACTGACCAACCAGGAGGAGGCATTGCCATCCTCCAGAAGAACAAACTCTGACTGACCATGCACTCAAACAATCAAATGAGAACCATGGAGCACCTCCACTACCAGATCCAGACCAACCCCAACCCCAACATCACCCTCCTCAGCATCGTGGTCTAGAGGCCGCCCGGTCTTCGACCACCCTTCACCAATGCCATCGTAGTCCTCATCACACCCCGGGCTCTTGCATTCACCAACTACATCCTACTCGGAGACCTTAAATTCCACCTGGAAAACCCCAGCAGCCAGAACACAACCTCCCTACTAGAGAGCATTGACAACATTGGACTCAATCAGCTAGTCACCGCACCGACCCACAGAGACAGACAAATGATGGACCCCGTCTTCTCCACCAGCAGGAACATCACCTACAGCCACACCACTGAGCTCCTCTGGACCAACCACCACTGCGTGCATCTCACCTTTACCGCACCCACCTTACACTGCTGCCCACATCGCACCCCCATTGAAACGGGAACAAGGCCACTGAAGAACTTCTCATTGACTTCCTCAGCACAACCACCCTGCCAACACCAACAGATACCAACACTGAAGTGTGCAACACTGACTGATGGATCTACAACTTCACCTACATGCTAGCACCCCACAAGAAGGCACAAGGGAAGCAACACTCGAAGAAAGCCAGCTGGCTTACTACCACCCTCCATGAGTCCAGATGCACCTGCAGACTACTCGAGAAGAGATGGAGGAACAATAAAACCCCGGAAACCCAAGTAAACTTCAAATCCGTTATCAACGCACACCACCTTCTCCTCAAAACCACAACAAAATAGCCTTCCAATAAGGAATCAATGCTAATGCACACAACAGAAAAAATTATTCACCAACATCAAGAAGTTCGTCAGGCCCAACATCAAGACCATAGACATCCCACCCTTCCAAGACCTCTGCAACAAACTCGACACCTTCATCCACCACAAGATCAGACAGATCTATGACAGCTATGATACTCAAGACCCGGTCATTACACCCACCACCAACACACACAAACACGCCTCACCCTAACAGACTGTTGCTCAACTGGACTCCAGTCACCACTCAGAATCATAAAGAGCATCCACTCAGGAACCCTATTGGATCCTTGCCCATTCAACATCTTCCACAGAGCAGCCCCCTCCATAGCTCCCAGTTTCACAGCACCATCAACTGCTCCATCGAACCGTCACCTTCCCTGACAACTAGAAACATGTTGAGATCAACCCTCTGCTGAAGAGGACATCTGCAGAACTAACAGATCTCAAGAACTTCAGACTCAACTCCCCGCTCTTCTACCCAGCCAAGGTTTTTGAGAATGCTACCAACACTCAACTCTTCAAGTTCATCAAAGAGAATCATGTCCTTGATACCTCCCAAACCGGCTTCCGAAGCAACCACAGCATTGAGACTGCACTCCTCACTGCAACCAATGACATCTGCTCCCTCCTTGACCGGGGTGAAACCACAGACCTCATCCTACTGGACCTCTTGGCCGCCCTTGACACCATCACCCACCACACCCTAATCACAAGACTCCACAACGCCGGCATCCATGACAAAGTACTGGACTGGTTCCACTCCTTCCTCACCGGCTGAACACAGTTCCAGAATCAACTTTCACAGCCTGATGAAGGCCGTTGCTACCTAGATGAAAGACAGCTGCCTCAAGCTCAACTAGGACAAAATCAAAGTGCTGGTCTGGGACGTAACCCATCAGCCGGGGATGACACCTGATAGACCACCACACTGAGAAACCCCTCCTACCCTTATGGACCATGCTCACAACCTTGGCATCATACTTGACTTCTTGGTCACAAGGATCCACCAAGCATTATCCTCATCCTGTTTCCACATGCTTGGCCTGCTTCAAAAGACATTCAGATGGATCCAAAAAGAATCCAGAAAGATGGTCATCCTTGCACTCATCACCGGCAGACTCAACTATGGCAACATGCTCTACACAGGCAGCACCCAGAAACTGATTAGGAAACTACGGAACATTCAAAACGCTTCAGCCAGACTGGTCCTCAACACCCCCCACCACAGTCAAATCACATAACACCTCTGACAACTCCACTGGCTCCCAGTCAAGAAAAGAATTACCTGCAAGCTCTCCACAAATGCTCCTGGGTGGTGTACTTCACTCCGTTTGAAGAGTTTGCAGAGTTTTCTGCACACCACACTTCGCTGAGCTTGCGGAGTGCAGCAGAGTTTTTTCGCCGATCAGGAGCACGAACGGTAAGCTTGCGTTCGCAAACCATAAGTTCGCGAGCACGAGCTGCCGCTCGGGTAGAATTTCTACCCGAGCGGCAGGAATACCAGCACAAACTGCAGTTTGCACTGCACTCCGCCACTCCTGGAACTTCGTGGAGTTTTTTTGTAACTTCACGGAGTTCCATGTAGCAAATCTCCAAGAACTACACCCAGGCCTAATACAAAGCTCTCCATGATGCAGGACCAGCATATCTGAATCACAACCTCTCATTCCACTTACCTACCAGACAACTCTGCTCTGCCCAACTCCCAGGGCCTCCGTCCCTCGGACTCATAAGGCTAGAGCTGGAGGAAAATCATCTTCCTGCTTCGCTGCCAAGACCTGGAACACCCTGCCCCTCCACTTCTTGCACTCTGCGTTGTTGACCCAATTCAAGAAGGCCCTTAAGACCTGGCACTTCGAATAAACCTCCACACCCAATCGGAGGAGCAGCCCCCCCACAGTGCCATGAGACCTTATATAAACCCCTGATTGATTGGATCACCCCAGAGGGTATTCAGGCACTGTGCGCAGGTATCAGTCGAAGAGCCAGGTCTTGAGTCCCTTACTGAAGTGGGTCAGTGAGGCTGCAGTGCAGAGGTGAAGGAGGCGGGCGTTCCAGGCTTTGGTGGCATGGTGGGAGCGAGAGCAACCTACGGAGTGGCAGCGGCGGATACTTGCTATCTGTTCAAGGGCCCGGTGTGCGGAGCAGAGATTCCTGGTCTGTCCATGGAAGTGCAGGCGCTGGTTCATGTAGACTGGCCCTTGGTCATGGAGGGCTTTGTGGGCATTGGTCAGAAGCTTGAATTTGCATCTCTTCTGGACGGGGAGCAAATAGAGATAAATCTTTGACTACCACTTTTCATTCTGTGCAAGAGTAATACATTGGGGTAATTGATATTAACACATCTGCTCATGAACCATTGAGAAAAGATTAGGAAGCTTATGTTTTATGCTGATTATAATAGAATGCATGCACATCTGTAGGTAATAGGTGAAAAGATGCAGTCACAGAACAAGTCTTCTGAATTGGAGCCAGAGTCTGTCACTCCAGTTGTGAAAGGACAGGTGTGCATCTAATTAATGTTGGACTCCAAGTGCCAGAGTCACTGACATCCTCCTCACAGTTCCATGTATTGTTGTTAAATCTGCTACAAAAACACATCTCACTTTCTTAAATTACACCAGTTTGGTTGGTTTCAGAGTATGACTATGAGGCACATAGGATCTTTGGTGAAAGAATTGCAAGAGTAATGCAGCAATATTTGATGAATTTGATGTTGTGATGAATATTTGATGAGCATAAGAACCAGCTTGTGGTCAACACTGAGTGCTGGGTGAGAGGGACAGCAAAACAAGTGAAAAAACTAAATATAATAAAGAGTTTCTGCCAAGAAAAGAATTCATGAAGTTGGTTTTATCATCCTGGTAACGACTTCCATGTTGACAAATATGTGAAAACCAATTCAAGAGAAAAAGGGTTTTAGAACCAGTTTGTGCACGTTTGTTTTCCAATATTTACACAAGATTTTGTAGAAAGATGCTGCATTCATTTTGAAAACTAATGGGACATGTAACATTTCATATCCATTGTCTTTATTTCCCATTTTAAAGTCAGAAGTAAGCCCCCATATTCGTTTACCATCTTATATAGTTGTAGCCAATAATTTGCAGGATTTTTCAAAGTTTTCTTAGGGGCCGCCATTTTTATGTAAACCAAAGCCTAACTCTCTTAGGGGCACATTATCAAGACAGGCGATAACATTATCGCCGCTTTAGCGGCAGAAAACTGCCGCTTAAGCGGCGATAATGGGCTTGATAATATATCGCAGAGAATTCCAATAGAAGCCCATGTTGACACCAGAACATAGGCTTCTATGGGAATTCTCAAGGGCATCTTGTTTTTCACTCTATGCTATGGTTCTGGGCCTACTTTTCTATCCTCCCTCAATCTTTGCAAACCTTAGTTTTTTACTGTGTTTTTCTGACTTTTTTTTATTTATCATCTATCTCTCTCTGTCCCTAAGTTTATATTTTGCATTTTATTTCTACTTTTACTGTGTTTTTTTCTACTTTTCTGCTGTATTATATTACTTCTTTCTTTAAGCTCCTACTTCTTCCTCCTAACTTTATTTTTTCCTTCTAACTTTTCTTTTCCGCCTCCCACACACCCCAGAACCATGGCCAAGGGTAGCAGCACTACTGGCTCCAAGGGCAAGGCGCCTGCGCCCAAGAGCCACCTGCCTTGTGGCAGAATGCGCCCTGCAGGGGTGCAGGCCTGGCAGCTTTTTGGCGAGGCGGAGGTGGCCGCCCTTGTTTTTTTTATCCGGCGGCACCTCCCCTTGACCTTGGCAGCAGGTGGCAGGCCAGGCTCCGGGTACCCTACCCAGGAGCATCACCGTCGGTGGGCAAAGGTGCGCCGGGCAGTGTTTTTGCTGCTCAGAGGTCTGGCGCACCCATAACCAGCTGGCCCACCGGTGGTCAGACATCCTGGACCGGGAGCAGGACCTGTTGGACCTGCTAGGTGTCCTGGGGCTTGGTGAGCAGCTAAAATATATTAGTATGAGTATTGTGTATAATTTTTTGACGAATAACAAGATTACTGCTGCTTACATTGCAGGTAAATTACGTTTAAAGAATCTGTGATTGTAGGACACAGGTGCTCAACGCTACTCTTACTTGTTTGCAACTTTGCGCTCGCTTGGGCTGATTAATGTAAGAGTTTACTTTAGAGAACTGAAGTTAGATAAGGCTATTTCTAGAGAGACTCTAGTCCTTCCATTGTTCTACTGTGAAATAGTGGTGAATGGCTACTAGGTTTAGTTAGTATTAGTTCATAATTATTTTACGGTCTGCGTGACGCCTCCTCTGTCACTGAGTGCTGCTTACCCCGGTCCTCCGTAGAACCTTTTGTAGTTTGTTTAGTGAGTGGTAGGCTTAGCAATGTCAGTCAGTAGCAGAACAACATCAGACGCAACCAACCCACAATTTGGTGTATGCACAAATGTATGCATGTGTCCTCCATCTCATCTATGCATTTTTGAAGGCTAAAGAAAATGGATGCAGACTTAGTGAACAATTGGCCCGTCTGTAATAGGTGGGCTAGGTCAGGTGATACTTAGGCTTCGTTAGTTTTCTGGAATCAGAATAATTATGGAACACGTGAATCCCGCAAGCTGCCCAGTAGTCGATCTGATTAAATAGGTCAATTTTATTGCAATTGTTGTTTCCTAAAATGTTTTTGGAGCAATTTTCTAAATGATTTATTTATTTCACAGCACTCCTTAATGTTTGTCTCTTTCTTTATTATATCTTACATGATCAGCACTACCCAGGGTCAAGAAGACGGGGTCCGAGTCGGCGGGACAACCAGAGGACCGCTCCTCTACCGAGGGCCCTGCTGATGGCCCCAGTAAGTCCTCCAGTGGTTAATATTAATAATTATATTTCCCTTACTTTTATTGCACCTTTTTGTTTCCGAACTATTAATTATGGTTCCACTTCCTAATTCTATTTTTTACAAAAGCTTCTGGTTATCCATGTCTCTAAGTTCCTTCTAACTGACTCTGCTATGACTCTCTGTACTACTACTATTAGTCTGTCTGTAGCTAAGCTTGCCCAGTTGGCAACTCTTTTTTTTAAGGTTTTCTCTTTTGAATAAAACTCAGATTGACCAATAGCTCTAGCCACTGGGTCCTGTCCTTTGGGTTGTCCTCTTCTAGTCTTCTTAATCTTGAGGCTTTGACAATTCCCACCAACAAAATGCCCAACCAGATATTTGACTAGTATTTTGATAGGATAGTACATACTACTACTGTTGTGGGGATTCTGCACAACCACATACAGAACTTTGCACAAGAAAATAGGATGTTGGTGATGGGAGGTTGGACCTTTCTCACACCTCAGTCAGAACCCACAATCCCCTGACCGACTAGTGTCTCATTAGGTCCCGAACCCCCACATGAAGATACCCAATGATTACACAACCCAGAACATAACACCCTTTCGCTCAATCACTCGTGTAAGTCCACCCCACCACACCAAATACCACAGAATCTATGTGTAAGTTCAAAAGGTTTATTTTCAAATAACAAGCTCTGTACGTTGTTCTATGAAATTACTACAGACAGCTCCAACAGCAAAATGCATAAGATTAAAACAGTAAACATTTACAAGTGCATGATAGAAGACAAAAGATCTGTGTGAATTCTGGGAGACCCCTCACCGTAGAATGTAGAAATACTGGTTACATCATTCATCATAAGCTCTGCAAATCTCTGTAGAAGGGAATCTTCCGCCTATTATGAGAAAAATGGTACGCATTTTGCAGTCATGCCAAAAAGTGTAACATGTTATGGCTAAGCAATACGAACTAACCGACCTTCATAACAAAGTGGCTTGTTTTTCGACCTCTTCACTTGTACGCAACACTCCTGTGGCCTCAAAGGCGTCTACTGCACAACAAGCTGCGAGGTAACATGCGCAAAAGAGTAGACATTATGAATCTAAAATGGTTACATGGCTCAGGCTAACTTTCCAAAGAGTAGAGCAGGACTAGATGACCCTAGGGACCATAACACTGCTAGTGTCTGTCAACTGACTCTACTCTAGTACCCGATTTGGACTACTGATGATGTATGTTGTATTAACTTTTTTTCCATCTTCCTAGTGAAAACAAATAAAATAGGGGGAGGTGTACAGGCATCTAAGAATGTGTAATGTTGCTTACCTGTAATTGCCCATAATCCATAGTTTACTACCCCCTACCCTGCCCCTCCCCATGTCACCGCCCAGCAGCACTCCCACCACCAAACTCTACTGACCTTATGTCGTTTTCTCATATATAAGCAATGATCATTGGATCAGATAAATAATCTGCCTTTTTGTAGTACCCAGGGCAGGGTGAAAGTGAAATTGAGCAATTGCCCTCATGTAACAGAGAGAGTATGGCCAGTGCCAACCATAATAGAAAAATATGAGCTTCCCCACCTGCAGACAGTAGTAGTAAATAAAACTAATGTGAGTCTGCGTCATGACTCGTATGTTTCTCTTGGGTGCAAGCTTAGCTGACAAAGCTGGCATGCCTGCTACAACAAGGTTATGTAATTTCGCTAAACTAGAGATAAGAAGAAGACGACTGGTGTGTACTGGAGTCCATAGTGCTAGTATAATGCCTGAAACTCCCACAAATGTTAGAGTCCGAGGAAGTGGGAGGATAGATACTTACCACAAATGTTATGTACTGTGCTTGCTAGTACTACTGTGCCACTATGTGTTGAATTAATTTTGTGTTACTGTTTTGCTAAGAGTATTGGTTACAATATTCTTTTTCTTTCTTGATATAGATCCTCCTTCCCAAGAAAAACCCACACGGAAGGAGTTGGCAGCCAGGGCCTGGTGCCGGAAACTGGAGGCCATCTGCGAAGAGTACCAGCGGCTGGTGGATCAGACGGAGGAGGAGGAGTAGGCGGCTGCAGCTGCAGCCTCCTCCAATGCCTCGGGCCCCAGCCAGGCCCCACCTCCAGTGTTACGGCACCGCGGTCAGGCAGCGGCCCGCTGCCGCGCTTCGCTAACATCTAGCACTGCTGCCCCCCACTCTGGATGCAACTGCAGGGCATTTTGCTGCCAGATGCTCCTCTGGATGGCACGCTTGGAGGAGCACCTAGAGAAGCGGGTTAAGATCCTCGTTGATAAACATCTCAAAGCCCGCCGAATTTAGGACCACGTTGCATTGCCCTTTTTTAATTCCTTTTGGTGGTGGGTGGGTATTGGGCATTGGGGTTTATGGACATTTTGGACTTTTGGGTTTTGGACAATGGTTGGGGTTAGGCAGAGGGGTGGGTCAGGTCACAGTGGGATAGTTTATTTTTGTTAGGGTAACAAATTATATTTATACTTAAACATACGATGTTAATGTTTTTTTGGGTGGGTTACTGTTTTGCAAATTTACGTCACATTGTTTCCTTGCTGCTGCAGACCCGCAGCCAGTGTTTGATTTAAAATATCTGCCGATTTTGTAACACACAAACAGATAGATGCGGTACCCCTCACTGAGTTATTTTATTTGTCCTACTAGTACTGTCAGTCTCTCCTCCTAGTCCATTATACCTCCCACCAAACTTATCTTACCTGTGATTGATGATGATTAAGTTCAGCACAGAGATGGCTGCATGGTTTCCCAAGAGAATGAAGAAGATGCCATGGTTGTGGTGGTAGTAGTAGACACTAGCACTAGCATTTGAAGAAAAAAAAAAGAGACAGTCACTTGCCTGAGAGAGACTGTGGGAGGAGTAGTAGAACAAAGTAAAGTACAGCATGGGTGGGCAAGCAGAAGAAGATCCTTGCACTGCCTTGAAATTGAATTAGTGTTGCTTTCACCACATCTGCCCCAGCAAACGTGTGATCAATTGTTGGTGTACATTTAATGTAGTCCCATCACACCTCAATATATATCACACAGCCCGGGGGAAGAGGGTTAGGGATTGATGAATGGATGGGAAGGGGGGGTTTAGGGAAAGGTTTGACAAAGAAAAACAATACACATGGACACAACAAAAGTAAAACACAATCTTGGAAGACGACCATTATCCAATAAATCTATAAAGGGAGAAAGAGAAAAAGGAAATGCATGCATGATGATGTAGATAACTTGATGGTTAATGAGTAGTACTTCCTAACTACTACTACACAATTAGACAGTAATGGGCAGCAGTATAATTATTAATATGAAACTTGCCTTGCCTGTATGCCCTCCAAGAGACCCAACTTATATGCTGTAATGGGCTTACTTTTAAAGCTAGCAAAGAAAATTAAAAAATAGTTGTAGGGATCAATTACCAAACAAACCACAACACACAGTCGTAATGATTGACGAGAAAAAAGGAATCAAATAAATTAAAAGACGAATGATGAATGATACTAAAGTTACTGTATTATCCTGGTCCAATTGTGGAGTTGCATCTCGTCATTCATCTTGGTCCTCCCTTCCATGGACACTCCGCACATCAATCTTGGCTGCCACTGCCTGCCTGATGCGGATTGGTAAGGTAAGTGTGAGTTGTTTCTCCCAGTATAGCACAGGGTAAAGGCCGTCCTGTAAGTGTAGATGGAAAAACAAAAGGGGTATTGAAAAATAACTGAAAAAAAAAGCATCAATTACGGTGGAGTGCAAGAAGAGAAGGCAAGACTCTTGAGAGAACACTTTCAGACTGAGGCGGCTTGGATACATCGCGTCTACTCTATTTACAGCATTAAGCTACAACAACAAGAGGACAGGAGCCAGCACAGAACAGGCCCACAGCACCGGGCCGGGACCCAACCTCCATTTACTTTAAATTTTGACAGAGCCGGACAAAAGGCATATACAACAACCTAGCATTTTCCAAATCAAGTGACTAAATCAATGCGCCACTGTCACTCATACCACTACACTCTATTCCACCACTACATGTAGCCTAGGTCTGCTGTGCAACTCCAATAGGGAAATAAAAAGAGGAGACGGTGGTGATGGATTTATTGTGATTAGATTTGAGCCAGAAAGACAGATACACACACAAATAAAGGAAGGAAGAAAGTAACAATTTGAAAGCCTAGTTGTCAAGGAAGAGGAGCTTGTCCTCAAACTCTGGTGGTTCCGACAGAAGTATGTCATGTAACCCACTACTGATGTCATCGAAGTCGCTCTCCTCTTCCTGCTGTGAATCACGTATTTTGTACTCCTGTGGTATTAAGTGCTGATTCATTTTGATCATGGTTAACCTCTCTATGCTTTTGGGCGAGAGACTGGTCCTTTCCACAGTTACAATGGCACCAGCAGCACTAAAAACAAGCTCAGAAAAGACACTTGCGACAGGGCAAGCCAGATACTTTATCGCCAGCCTGCAGAGCACTGGCCATTGGCTTCTTTCCCTTACCAATACATCAATGGCCAGGTCACTCACAAAAACAAGAAAAGGAATACAAGACAGACAATGCAGGCCTACGGTAAAAGCACAATGCCTTGCTTCACAGAATGCCCGCCACCCACATGGTCAGGCCACCCACCACAATAACAAGCAAGTGAATACAAAGGACAGGAGCAGGAAGTTGGAGTCTCTGGGGAATTTCCTTCCTCTTAAAAAATTGTAAAAAAAATAAAAATGACTCCATGCTCCAAAACCTACAGCCAAATGACAACCTGAGGAGTTTTTTTTTAGCAAAATGAACAAAATCATCATTTTTGAGAAGGTTTTATGTTGCTTGCGAGATATTGTTTGCCAGATAGCAAATTCTGCGTGTTCGGCATCACGAACTGTACAAAAAGTCGTTATCGCGTGCGCAAACACAAATATTGAGCGTGCGAAGAAGACAAAAACTATAAGTCCGCGTTGTCGTGCTGTGCAGAGTTGCCAAAACTACGCGAACTGAACTCCTAGGGTTACCTACTGGCTGAAAAGCCCAATTTAATTAACACACACTCAAAACCTGAAATTCCATTACAAAAACCACATTTTGCAGTTCCATCCAATGCCATCCATGATGTTAAAATTCAACAGACAACACAGAAACAGTTTTTATGCACGCATGATTTGATGATGACTACCTCTGGGTCTACTGGCAGACTAGGCCACAAGCTTGGAACTGAATGGCAAAAGCAAGCACACTGTCTGGATGGCTCCACAAAATGGCCGCTAGCCACCCACAGCAAAAAGAAATAGAAGACAGAAAATGCAAGCCTATGCCAAAAGCACACTGCCTGTCTTCACAAAATGGCCGCCACCCACATGGCCAGGCCACAACAACAACAAGCATAAGCCAAGGGGAACAAAGAAAAGACATGCAGGCCTATATGGAAAAAGAAGCACACTACTAAACTACCACCACAAAATGGCACCTAGCCACATGGTCACTCACAGTCACAACAGGCCATGGAAAACAATGAACTGAAGCAAGCCTATATATGACCAGACAAAGAAGGCCTGCTAAACAACACAGCTTTAATACAAAAATGCAAAAACGAAAATCAACAGGGCTACGAAAGGATTGGAAAGTTACACATGAAGCACAGACACACATCCATCAAAGGTAAGTAAAACACACATCCAAACAGTGAAATACACCACAACCACATTTAGCAATTCAATCCTATGCCATCCATGCTCTAATGATGTTTAAATTCAACAGACACCACAAAAACATGGACCCATGGGCACATCTGGGCCTACTGGCGGAAATTTCAAAGAAAAACAACTAGGCCCCTACTGAAAGTACTGTAGGATGGGTTAAGCCACGCCCTATTTACAACACTAAGTTAGCATAAACAAGATCATTGTTAGCAAGCAAGCTTGTCGTTTCTGCTGCGCTGCACACGACACTGTTGTTATGTGTTATTCATTTTAGAAATGCTGACTCGACTTTGCCTTACAGGATAACAAACTGTTGTTTCACATTCTTAACCGTGAAATGTGCCCTTGGTCTGTACATCATGCAAAGAACGAGTCTGGATCACTAGAAGGTACAGAGTGTTGTGTTTAGATTGATCGTACCACTTTTTAGACATATCATACATACAGCTGCCAATATCTGAAGGACAAGCGTCTTTAATATTGCAGAACAGTTTGGTTTTACATTCATTCGAACAGAAGAGCTGATGCATGAGAGAGCTAGCTGATCCTTTGATGTGATTCTACTAAGCTGATCTATACGGTATGGGGATAACCTAAGAGACCTTCTAAGAGTCTAATAATAATGTATTAGATTCTAGGGAAAGGAGTGTGGCTGTATACCACTGTCAGTATTAGTATGATTGCTCCTTTCATTTTGTATGGTATTGTAATAATGCTTATGGTTCTGATCTGTACTGTTAGTCTGCTAGTGTTAGCCAAAGTACTGCATCTTAGGACGCGAGGTTTATAAAATAAACTCTTTAAACTTTACTGTGTCTGTATTATTATGTTGTGGACTAACAAATAGATACGAACAGGTATTTCGGATTCCCACCACTCCTGAGAAATATCTAAGTCGCTTGTTCTGGTTTGTCTATACATTGGGACCGCCTAGCTAGATCTAGGCTAACGAATGGGATACTAAGCTAGTCGGATAAGGGGTTCTGGGTTCTGAGGGGAGTTTTCTGGTACACCACAATTCTCTGAGGTCCTGGTCTCCTGCGCAAAGTTCTGTGCAAAAGCAGAATCCCTGCAACATGGCGCACCTAACGTTTGGTCTTATGATCTGAGACTCTTTAGTAGTACTTGAGTGTTAGTCCACAACAACCCTCACTCTCGTTTCCGGAAAACAAGAGTGACGGTTTAACCTACCTAGGTTTTGACTAAAGGTTCTATCAAGCTTGAGAATTAAAAAGGTTACAATTTTTGAGCCCAAATGCTACTGTAAATATCGTTGTTACTCTTTAGGGTGTCCTTTTGGCGGTTAATATTCCCGCTCATAGTAGGGTTCCTCTGCGCCCTCATTTGAGGGCTTATGGGGTACCTGATGACGGGATGGCCATGGTCTTTGTGGTCAGTGCTGATGCCACCTACCCTTATGAGTTGTTTTACTCATGGGTGACCTTTGAGGAGGTGGATACGGACGATAATTTGTTCCACGAATATACAGCCACGCCTGTGCCTGCGGCTTATGCCCCATATAGGACACTAGAAATTCCTATTTCAGCCTGGCAGCATACAATTTGGTTTAATGGCGCCCTCCCCCATGAGGTCGTATCGGCGAGAATGGGCCCGTTGTCAATTGCAGGGGCCACTTGGCCGGTACTGCCCGGATATACTCCACACCCATGCTACCTGACGGTGGGAGTGGGTGAGAACGCTACACACAGCCCTGATTACGGTCCATAGGGCTTTAGTGCAGTATGTGTCACGCACAGTTCAGGTGGGAGCACCTGCGGTTGCTGGGCACGGGACGGATCACCATCACACGGTGGTGATTAGCCCTGTTATGGTTAATGCGGTTGTCGGCAAGCGCCCCCTCAGTAAGGATGAATTTCCTTACTGGCTTGCGGAAAAATTTGATCAATTAGAAGCCATGTTTCCAAACACTACACCTGTGGATTAACACAGGATACTCACCATTACTTTGCCGAAGGAGCTGGTCCCTGAACTTGTTGATAGTGACAATTGGGGCAAGGTCTTTGCTGCGACCTATTCGAAGTGCTACGGCACTCCGTCTATGTCTGTACTACCCTCCGTCATCAAGAAAGTCCAAGAAAGTCATGGTGCGGAGGCAGCTATTGAGTTAGGATTAAGGCTTGTCGACAGTTTCGATGTGGTTTGTTCCATGGTAATGGGCAACCTCAAAGGAGATGCCATGCAGTTCCAAGTTGGTAATATGCTGGAACTTGTGGCTGATGCCGTTAATCCAAGGGAGTTCGCAAAAATTATTGTGAAAGCCTATAGGATGGTTGGACGTAGTGCCTTAGGCGTGAAACCCACCATCAAAATTCCTGATGTAGTGCAGCAAACTAAGGTGAGTTCGTCTACAAAAGACGAAAAGCCCAACTTTCCTAAACAAAGTTGGCGAGCCAAAAAACAAGAGAAGCAGCAACAGAAACAGGTTTCTCGTCCTGCCTCACCCGTACAGTCGTATAGTGAACGCACTTATGATTTGCGCGATCGTACACGTATTAAGTCACCTGATAGATTTCAGGTTTCTGAACAACGCTCTCCTCGTTCTTCACAGGAAACATCGACTTCGCACACTGGTGGTGGAGAGCGTGGGAGAGGACGGGGTGTTCAAGGTCGAGACCAGCCCCGCCAGTCTGACAGTAAAGGCAAGCAGGAAGACACTGCCAGACAACGTCCACCGTTTCAGAAAAAGAAAGTTGCTGCTATCTCAGCGAGATATGCCTCAGATGGTCAGGACACAGCTTCGGAACCTGAAATGGGCACTAACGCTGCTAGACAGCGCGGCGGAGGTTACAGTAGTGCGGGAAGCATTGCGTCCATTTCTGGAGGCGACAGCAACTGATATTTATGTGACAGTTGAAACTGCTGATACTCGCGTTGCTCCCCCAGAAAGATTATTTGAAATAGTCCTTAATATTGAGGGTGACATACAACGCAAAATTAAAGTGTTTTTTGGGATAATCTTACCACCACCTATGATATACTTTTGGCGGAGAAAGATTGGCCTCCAGCTTTCATTTTGGAGAGGAAGTTATACTTCCTTCCTTTGGGCACGCAGGGCCCGATTCACAGAACTAACTTAAGACAAAATCCTAAACTTACTACTTTTGGTATTCACAGAAGTTAGGATTTTGTCTTAAGTTTGTCTTAAGACAAACTTAAGACAGACTTAAGACAGTCTTAGGACAGACTTAAGACAGTCTTAAGACAGACTTAAGACAGTCTTAAGACAGACTTAAGACAAACTTAAGACAGACTTAAGACAGACTTAAATTAGGATTTTGTCTTAAGTTTGCCTTAAGTCTGTCTTAAGTCTGTCTTAAGTCTGTCTTAAGTTTGTCTTAAGTTTGTCTTAAGTCTGTCTTAAGTCTGTCTTAAGTCTGTTTTAAGACTGTCTTAAGTCTGTCTTAAGACTGTCTTAAGTCTGTCTTAAGTTTGTCTTAAGACAAACTTAAGACAAAATCCTAACTTCTGTGAATACCAAAAGTAGTAAGTTTAGGATTTTGTCTTAAGTTAGTTCTGTGAATCGGCCCCGCAGTGCCCACGGATGAGTCTACTAGGTTAGCCGGGGAGTGGGCACAGGTGCTTGCACCTGCGTTATATCGTAATCAGGTTGGCTGGGATAAATGTTCTCCCAATCACGAGATTCCATTGCGATCCGATCCCCAGCCTCAACCCCAATATCCCATGCGTCGCGAGGCAAGATCTCACGTCGCGTCTATCCTTGAACAATTGGAATATCAAGGAGTGATTGAGACATGTGTGTCACCCATGAATAATCCTTTATTCACTGTGACGAAGCCTGATGGGTCGTACCGCCTAGTTTTGGATTACCGGCATTTAAACTCGCATTGCCGGACGTGTGCGGTACAAAATACTCATAGTCCGGCTCTCGTCGATAGTCTTGTGAGAAAACGTTTCAAAACTATGCTCGACTTATCAAATGGTTTTTATTGCCATAACCTGGCCCCTCCTAGTTATGAGTGGACAGCGTTCACCTCGGGTGGCAAACAAAAATTGTTCAAACGGCTCCCGATGGGCTATAAAACAGCCCTGGAGTTTTTGCCGCTCGCGTGGTCTCTCTCTTAGAGATGGTAGACCCGGAGGCATACTCGTATGTTGATGACATTTATCTGACTGACGACGAGTTGCTTCCACACCTTGCTCATGTGGATAACATAGTGACTATGTTTGCAGACTTCGGTTACAAGTTTAACTTTAAGAAGTCCCACATTGCTGAGTTTACAGTGCTGTTCTTGGGGTACGAACTCAATAATGAGGGTCGAGGCTTGGCACCGCAATTCCTTGAGAAATGCGCACGCCTTCGTATCCCTACGACACTGAAAAAACTACAATCCCTGCTGGGTTTTCTGAATTTCGGTCGATCCTACAATCCTGATTATGCCCAGCGTATCAAGACGCTTTATGCCTTGATACAACCAACTTTTACCAGATCTTGCTGGCTGCCAGAGCACTCGTTGGCATTGTATACTTTGCAAACTGATCTTCTTACAGTTAAATATCTAAAAACTCGTGACAACCACACCAACCTGGTCATTAGAATTGTTCCAGGCGCGGAAGGTTTCACGTACTTAACGTTCAATGAGGGCGACACAGTCCCCATTGCTTACAAATCTCATCTGTACACTTCGGCTGAGCTGCGATTTTCCACTGTTGAAAAAGTCTTAACAGCAGTTCAGATGGCGATCCTGAAAGAACGAGCGCTATCACAAGGAAAGCGCATGCTGGTGGTAACACCGTTTCCTGCTCTTGAAGCAGTCACTAAAGCTAGTGTACCCAATTCTAAGGCTTTGCATCCAAGGTGGATACAATGGGCGACCTCCTTAGCTTCGAATACATCTTTGACGCGGCGTGGAAGACTCAAGAGAGTTTGGAGTATGAATTTGTTCATCCTGCTCCTCTGTCATTGCGCCCTATCGAGGAATACCATTGTGTCATATACACTGACGGGTCGGCGCAACCCGCAACTGGATCAAGGCACACTTATTCAGCGGCTTGCGCAATTGTAGTCGGTACTTTCGTAAATGGAGAGTTCCAATCTGATGCAGTGCATACGCAGTCATTGGGTGATTGTACCGCGCAGTTGGCGGAGCTTCGTGCTCTAGTGCTTGCACTTGAGTTTGCTGATCACAGGGTCACTACTCTTATAGTGAGTGATTCTTACTATTGTGTTCAATCTTACAACGACAATTTGCTTTTTTGGATTATGAATGGTTTTCGTGATTCCAAAGGTGGCACAGTGAAGCATAAAACGCTTTGGGCTCGAGTGGCAGAACTTAAAGGGAGTCTGCCACTTGTGAATGTAATTCACACTCTTGGTCACCAACGAGTTGGTGTCCATGCTGACGGTAACAGTTTGGCTGACGAGGCAGCTAAAACAGCAGTGGCAACATATTTAGTAGCAGCAGTTACAAGATCAAAATCTAAGATTGATGCTGACATCTTGGCAGCTATTGCTGCTTCTGAGACAGGGACAAACTTCCCTAGAGGTTTCCCTTCTCAATACCATTATCACTTAAGTCCTGATAACGTCCCATTAGTGAGGATTAACGACGTTGGTGATAGATTAATTCCCAACGCGGACTGCAGACCAAATTTGATAACGGCTGCCCACGAAGGTGTTGCGTCTGCGCATGCTGGAGTGTCAGCAACTGTGTCTCTTTTACAGCAACGTTACTGGTGGTACGGTTTGTATAAACAAGCGCAGGCTTATGTACTTAGTTGTGACATTTGCCAGCAGATTAAACCTCCTGCTGCGCGTCCACCTCAAACGCAGCTGCATATTTCTAATCAACCACTTGCGTGTGTTTATTTAGATCACTGCGGTCCTTTTACCTCTGATACTGCGTACAAGTATATCTTGGTTGCAGTGGATTCGTGCACACGTTTTCTGTGGGTGTGGCCACAAAGGAGTGCTGATGCCAGGACTGTCATCAAAGCATTGCGTGTCTTTATAGGGAGTTTTGCATGTGGTACCCTTCACTCTGATCAGGGCCCGGCGTTCGCCTCTAAGGCGTACAAAGAAGCAATGAGAAGTTTGGGGGTCCAAGTCAAATTTTCGTCTCCATACCGGCCTGAGGGCAATAGTGTTGTGGAACGGATGAACCGTGACCTAAAGCAATCGTTGACAGCCAAGGTGTTAGGTACAGGCCGGAACTGGCTTGCCCACTTGTATGACGTCCAACGTGCACTTAATAACCTCCCTAGAAGGTCTCTGGGTGGGCGGACCCCGTACATGATGCTCTTTGGAGTGAGAATGTTTGTTCCGGACCTTGACGGTCTAGACATGGTGGCGGCTGCCGCGCCTTTTGACCTAGATGACCACTGTGCTGTATTGCAGAATCTACAAGAAGCAAGAGACACACTGGCAAAGGAACACGTGCCCTCTACATCTGAAGAAGCGCTCCTGATTCCGGTAGTCGGCTGGCTACCTCGAGTTGGTGACCTGGTCCGTGAGAAGGTGGAGAACAAGAAGGAGTTTGGCCCCTCTTATCGTGCACCAGTCCCGGTGCTTGGAGTATTGGGTACACGTACAGTTGTTTTACCCCCACTTCCTGGTCGCAAGGGTAACAGGTACATTTCAATTGAGAATGTCAAGCTACACAGGGTGGCCGATTCTCCATAGTATGACACCTTCGGTTTCCTGCCCTTCGATGCTGAGAAACTCTGTTGTGATGTCACCCTCTATCATCGTGCCTGAGGTTTCCATTGAGATGCTTACAGTTACTGATACGCCTAGGCCACCTACTGCTGGTGGTTTGCCTGATGATCCTGAGTATGCTTATCCTGCAGAAGTCCCTTTGCCCCTATTACATACAACAACACTTACCCAGTCCCATTCTTCCTTTGAAACTGAATCATTGACTTCCACTGCCCCTTCCAAAATTTCTATATTTTTTGCCTGGTTCAAGAGACATTTTTTGGTTGCACCTTGGACTTACATCTGGTTGGTGCTGATTTGTATTTTTTTATTCATGACAATTGGCTTTGTGGTAGTGTTTTTTAGACTTATCAATGGACACTTCCTGAATGATCGTTCTACAATTCAATTAATTGATGGAACTTTGGCCCCCCATTCCTCATCACACATCATGAAAAGAGACCAGACGTTTGTGAACATCACCACCTGGCCTGTACGTGATGGGATTGCTTGGGATGCAGTGAACTTTCAAATTCATGGTCCCACCGAAGTTATTAATGTGCCAACTGTTTTTCGTGTTTCTATGGGTGATGTAGTTAAACAAAACATCCGCTCAGATGATTGGGATGTACAAGCAATAGAAGCACTGTTTTCTGATTTAAAATATTATGCTGCATTTGATGCTGAAGATCTGTATTTAAATTCTGCAAACTACGATGAACAATTTTGTTTTCAACATTATGGCACACATTTCTTACACAGAGCAAATACTTTTCGAAATTTTGTTAATTTCACTGAATGGGAACATTGTCCTGTCCCTATGACTGGCAGCTCTGCTACTTTATTGAAAAAATTCACATATTTTTCGGATTTTAGTGTGTCAGACCCTGCTTCTTTTTATTTTAAGGTGGCGGTAGAACCCACTTCTAAGGTTAGATTGACACACACAAAATTATTATATTCCAAATCCTTTATGGATGAATTGGCTATTGGAGGTTATGACGTATGGAAAGCTACTATCGATCTTAAATCGGTTTGGGGAACTAAACTGTGGCAGGTACAGGGAACGGAGGCTTTGCATCGTGCCTGTCTTATCCCAAACCATATATTATTTTTAAATTTGTCTATTTTTCAGACCACCTGTTTTGGATTGGCTATATCTAAAAAATTAATTTCCCCCTCGATCCCTGATCTGGGTGCTTATCCTGGTTGGGAAAATCACTCAGATCTGTCCCTTACTATGTTGCAGTCCCTTGTTTCCAATGGCACCTTCAATATTTCAACATTGAATCCTGAGGGTTGGTTGGTATGGCAAACAAGCTCAGATTCCTGTCAACGTCGGTTTCTGGATTTGGCTCCAGGGTATACACAACTTAGGGTTGACCCTCGTTTCACATCTTCACACACGGTGACTACCTACTCTGTAGGTAAGTTATGTCAGTCGTGGCTGCAACATTCCACGTTAACTTGAGTTAAGCTTCATTTATCACGATTAAATGACAAAATAGTTTTGAATGATTTTATTAAGGGTCCTGCTAATGGCAGGTCTAAACGATGGGCTTATGCTATTTACAATGAAATTTGGAAATTGTCGCAAATTGAAGCTGCTTCTAGATTACGTGCTATTGACCAGGCCAATATGGAAAAAGTATTGGCTGTGATAGATAATAGTATTAATACTTTGTCTTCTAGAATTTATACATTAGATAATATTGTTTCTTCTGTCGTAGACATTGTGCAAGATGATGTATCTGTGTTGTATCATGGCCAAAATCAGTTGCGTTCAATTATGCAGTTTGCATGGACATTACAAACGTTAAAGGCAGGGAAAGTCCCTTGGGATTACATGAATATTTCATTGTTGTTCCTTCCTTTTAATTTGACGGCAAAACAGCAGTTCATGTCCATGAAAGACGCAACTTACTCATTGCTGCACATTGAAAAATTAGAGCCTTTACCTTTTTCTGTTGCGGAGTTGAATTCAGCCGTGTGGCTTATCCACGGATTAGTCACTTTACCTTTTAGTCTGTTCAAATTTAGTTCGTGCATGAAGCATTATGCCATTGGCAGATATGAACAACTTGGTGATGCATTCCTGCACGAAGTTTGGTCACTTCCGTTCACTTACAGATGCGTAAGGGATGGAAAGGAGGTTTACTTAAAAGGTGAAGAATGTACTTCCGCTCCTGATCACTCTGTGGTTTGTAGACATATACAATTACATGGCGCTTGCAATATACACGCTCCTAATTTAGCTTGTGTCCTAAAGGGTATTCCAATGCCAGTTATAACGTCCTCTTTTAAGCTGCTTGCCAACGGTAGTTATTTGCTTTTAAATAGTGAAGCTTGCTGTGGGATGCTAGTGGGTATTCCTTACATAGTCACTGTTTCGCAAAAAGTAGTTTGCTGTAATAACGTTCTTTTCCCACCCCCGCAAGGCCGACCTGATATATCCATCTGGCCAGCGATTCCAACCTTGAACACAGAGTTCAATAGGATGAGCAGAATAAGGGCTCTTTTGTCTAAAAAAGAGGTTGCGTTGACTTCGTCCCGTGAAACATTTCTTCTTAATGTGGCGAACACACGCACTGAGGTACAAGCGCTTTTGAATACCGACCTCCCCCTCCATTTTGGAACCTTGATTCAAACTATCTTTAATGCTTCGTCTACGTCTGGCCTTGCTCATTTTTTTAAAATTGTGGGCTCGGGCCTCGTGACATCTTTCCAGACTGTTTTTGGTGTGATCCCCGCATTTTTACATTCTATTTTTTCAAGTGTCTTTGGAGGGTTCCCCTTGCTCCTCGCCTTGGTGGCTGGGATCCTCTAGTTGATTTGCGCACTTCGATATGGCTGCACACCAGGAGTTGCAAGACAACAGGCTGCGCTTGCTCCATCTTCGTAGCCAGATGCTTGATTACTACGGCACCTTACCGCTGGCGGTATTAAGCGTCAAGTTTGGATTGTCTTTCCGGTTTCCCTTTTTTACGTGTGTGCAACCTGTCTTTCATTGCCTAGATTGTCCCTTCCAATGGGCTCTGGACTTGTGCCTGTCAAACTTGGCGTCACCTGACCCGGATTTTGATGAACTAATGTGTCCCTTAGTGGCTCATGAATTTGATTGTTCTGGTGTCGGGTTTATGGCTTTGGGTGCTGCACACGGAGTCCTTGGTAACTGGGATATCGGAGAAGCGGCTATTGAATTACTTGAAAGGAGTTATATCGAGGATGCTGACAGTTGTCCTATCATATTGCTGAATGCTCCGATAATTGATGAACACGTGTGTTCCTTTCCCTTGTTGAATTGGATGGCAGATACTTTTGCGGAACGCTCCAATGATTTCCTCTTGGAAGCTGTTGCAACTTACGGTGCATATACCTTCATGGATTGACTGATTGACATTGCCACTCCAGGGTGCATTCAGGGCTGTTAAATTTTTTCGAAATTTTTGCTAATATTTTTAAGCCATCATTTTTCATTTTTTAAAAACGACATTTGTTTCTTTTCTTTTTATTCTCGGACTTTACACTTACCTTATATGGACTTAAAGTTCATGCCCTTGGTTCTGTTCTGAATCACTTGAACTCTGCGTTCTTGATAAGTGTATCCCTATTGGTTCGAGCTCCGATCATGGGGGGGTGTAGGATGGGTTAAGCCACGCCCTATTTATAACACTAAGTTAGCATAAACAAGATCATTGTTAGCAAGCAAGCTTGTCGTATCTGCTGCGCTGCACACGACACTGTTGTTATGTGTTATTCATTTTAGAAATGCTGACTCGACTTTGCCTTACAGGATAACAAACTGTTGTTTCACATTCTTAACCGTGAAATGTGCCCTTGGTCTGTACATCATGCAAAGAACGAGTCTGGGTCACTAGAAGGTACAGAGTGTTGTGTTTAGATTGATCGTACCACTTTTTAGACATATCATACATACAGCTGCCAATATCTGAAGGACAAGCGTCTTTAATATTGCAGAACAGTTTGGTTTTACATTCATTCGAACAGAAGAGCTGATGCATGAGAGAGCTAGCTGATCCTTTGATGTGATTCTACTAAGCTGATCTATACGGTATGGGGTCCCCCCTGATAACCTAAGAGACCTTCTAATAGTCTAATAATAATGTATTAGATTCTAGGGAAAGGAGTGTGGCTGTATACCACTGTCAGTATTAGTATGATTGCTCCTTTCATTTTGTATGGTATTGTAATAATGCTTATGGTTCTGATCTGTACTGTTAGTCTGCTAGTGTTAGCCAAAGTACTGCATCTTAGGATGCAAGGTTTATAAAATAAACTCTTTAAACTTTACTATGTCTGTATTATTATGTTGTGGACTAACAAATAGATACGAACAGGTATTTCGGATTCCCACCACTCCTGAGAAATATCTAAGTCGCTTGTTCTGGTTTGTCTATACATTGGGACCGCCTAGCTAGATCTAGGCTAACGAATGGGATACTAAGCTAGTCGGATAAGGGGTTCTGGGTTCTGAGGGGAGTTTTCTGGTACACCACAATTCTCTGAGGTCCTGGTCTCCTGCGCAAAGTTCTGTGCAAAAGCAGAATCCCTGCAACATGGCGCACCTAACGTTTGGTCTTATGATCTGAGACGCTTTAGTAGTACTTGAGTGTTAGTCCACAACAACCCTCACTCTCGTTTCCGGAAAACAAGAGTGACGGTTTAACCTACCTAGGTTTTGACTAAAGGTTCTATCAAGCTTGAGAATTAAAAAGGTTACAATTTTTGAGCCCAAGTGCTACTGTAAATATCGTTGTTACTCTTTAGGGTGTCCTTTTGGCGGTTAATATTCCCGCTCATAGTAGGGTTCCTCTGCGCCCTCATTTGAGGGCTTATGGGGTACCTGATGACGGGATGGCCATGGTCTTTGTGGTCAGTGCTGATGCCACCTACCCTTATGAGTTGTTTTACTCATGGGTGACCTTTGAGGAGGTGGATACGGACGATAATTTGTTCCACGAATATACAGCCACGCCTGTGCCTGCGGCTTATGCCCCATATAGGACACTAGAAATTCCTATTTCAGCCTGGCAGCATACAATTTGGTTTAATGGCGCCCTCCCCCATGAGGTCGTATCGGCGAGAATGGGCCCGTTGTCAATTGCAGGGGCCACTTGGCCGGTACTGCCCGGATATACTCCACACCCACGCTACCTGACGGTGGGAGTGGGTGAGAACGCTACACACAGCCCTGATTACGGTCCATAGGGCTTTAGTGCAGTATGTGTCACGCACAGTTCAGGTGGGAGCACCTGCGGTTGCTGGGCACGGGACGGATCACCATCACACGGTGGTGATTAGCCCTGTTATGGTTAATGCGGTTGTCGGCAAGCGCCCCCTCAGTAAGGATGAATTTCCTTACTGGCTTGCGGAAAAATTTGATCAATTAGAAGCCATGTTTCCAAACACTACACCTGTGGATTAACACAGGATACTCACCATTACTTTGCCGAAGGAGCTGGTCCCTGAACTTGTTGATTGTGACAATTGGGGCAAGGTCTTTGCTGCGACCTATTCGAAGTGCTACGGCACTCCGTCTATGTCTGTACTACCCTCCGTCATCAAGAAAGTCCAAGAAAGTCATGGTGCGGAGGCAGCTATTGAGTTAGGATTAAGGCTTGTCGACAGTTTCGATGTGGTTTGTTCCATGGTAATGGGCAACCTCAAAGGAGATGCCATGCAGTTCCAAGTTGGTAATATGCTGGAACTTGTGGCTGATGCCGTTAATCCAAGGGAGTTTGCAAAAATTATTGTGAAAGCCTATAGGATGGTTGGACGTAGTGCCTTAGGCGTGAAACCCACCATCAAAATTCCTGATGTAGTGCAGCAAACTAAGGTGAGTTCGTCTACAAAAGACGAAAAGCCCAACTTTCCTAAACAAAGTTGGCGAGCCAAAAAACAAGAGAAGCAGCAACAGAAACAGGTTTCTCGTCCTGCCTCACCCGTACAGTCGTATAGTGAACGCACTTATGATTTGCACGATCGTACACGTATTAAGTCACCTGATAGATTTCAGGTTTCTGAACAACGCTCTCCTCGTTCTTCACAGGAAACATCGACTTCGCACACTGGTGGTGGAGAGCGTGGGAGAGGACGGGGTGTTCAAGGTCGAGACCAGCCCCGCCAGTCTGACAGTAAAGGCAAGCAGGAAGACACTGCCAGACAACGTCCACCGTTTCAGAAAAAGAAAGTTGCTGCTATCTCAGCGAGATATGCCTCAGATGGTCAGGACACAGCTTCGGAACCTGAAATGGGCACTAACGCTGCTAGACAGCGCGGCGGAGGTTACAGTAGTGCGGGAAGCATTGCGTCCATTTCTGGAGGCGACAGCAACTGATATTTATGTGACAGTTGAAACTGCTGATACTCGCGTTGCTCCCCCAGAAAGATTATTTGAAATAGTCCTTAATATTGAGGGTGACATACAACGCAAAATTAAAGTGTTTTTTGGGATAATCTTACCACCACCTATGATATACTTTTGGCGGAGAAAGATTGGCCTCCAGCTTTCATTTTGGAGAGGAAGTTATACTTCCTTCCTTTGGGCACGCAGTGCCCACGGATGAGTCTACTAGGTTAGCCGGGGAGTGGGCACAGGTGCTTGCACCTGCGTTATATCGTAATCAGGTTGGCTGGGATAAATGTTCTCCCAATCACGAGATTCCATTGCGATCCGATCCCCAGCCTCAACCCCAATATCCCATGCGTCGCGAGGCAAGATCTCACGTCGCGTCTATCCTTGAACAATTGGAATATCAAGGAGTGATTGAGACATGTGTGTCACCCATGAATAATCCTTTATTCACTGTGACGAAGCCTGATGGGTCGTACCGCCTAGTTTTGGATTACCGGCATTTAAACTCGCATTGCCGGACGTGTGCGGTACAAAATACTCATAGTTCGGCTCTCGTCGATAGTCTTGTGAGAAAACGTTTCAAAACTATGCTCGACTTATCAAATGGTTTTTATTGCCATAACCTGGCCCCTCCTAGTTATGAGTGGACAGCGTTCACCTCGGGTGGCAAACAAAAATTGTTCAAACGGCTCCCGATGGGCTATAAAACAGCCCTGGAGTTTTTGCCGCTCGCGTGGTCTCTCTCTTAGAGATGGTAGACCCGGAGGCATACTCGTATGTTGATGACATTTATCTGACTGACGACGAGTTGCTTCCACACCTTGCTCATGTGGATAACATAGTGACTATGTTTGCAGACTTCGGTTACAAGTTTAACTTTAAGAAGTCCCACATTGCTGAGTTTACAGTGCTGTTCTTGGGGTACGAACTCAATAATGAGGGTCGAGGCTTGGCACCGCAATTCCTTGAGAAATGCGCACGCCTTCGTATCCCTACGACACTGAAAAAACTACAATCCCTGCTGGGTTTTCTGAATTTCGGTCGATCCTACAATCCTGATTATGCCCAGCGTATCAAGACGCTTTATGCCTTGATACAACCAACTTTTACCAGATCTTGCTGGCTGCCAGAGCACTCGTTGGCATTGTATACTTTGCAAACTGATCTTCTTACAGTTAAATATCTAAAAACTCGTGACAACCACACCAACCTGGTCATTAGAATTGTTCCAGGCGCGGAAGGTTTCACGTACTTAACGTTCAATGAGGGCGACACAGTCCCCATTGCTTACAAATCTCATCTGTACACTTCGGCTGAGCTGCGATTTTCCACTGTTGAAAAAGTCTTAACAGCAGTTCAGATGGCGATCCTGAAAGAACGAGCGCTATCACAAGGAAAGCGCATGCTGGTGGTAACACCGTTTCCTGCTCTTGAAGCAGTCACTAAAGCTAGTGTACCCAATTCTAAGGCTTTGCATCCAAGGTGGATACAATGGGCGACCTCCTTAGCTTCGAATACATCTTTGACGCGGCGTGGAAGACTCAAGAGAGTTTGGAGTATGAATTTGTTCATCCTGCTCCTCTGTCATTGCGCCCTATCGAGGAATACCATTGTGTCATATACACTGACGGGTCGGCGCAACCCGCAACTGGATCAAGGCACACTTATTCAGCGGCTTGCGCAATTGTAGTCGGTACTTTCGTAAATGGAGAGTTCCAATCTGATGCAGTGCATACGCAGTCATTGGGTGATTGTACCGCGCAGTTGGCGGAGCTTCGTGCTCTAGTGCTTGCACTTGAGTTTGCTGATCACAGGGTCACTACTCTTATAGTGAGTGATTCTTACTATTGTGTTCAATCTTACAACGACAATTTGCTTTTTTGGATTATGAATGGTTTTCGTGATTCCAAAGGTGGCACAGTGAAGCATAAAACGCTTTGGGCTCGAGTGGCAGAACTTAAAGGGAGTCTGCCACTTGTGAATGTAATTCACACTCTTGGTCACCAACGAGTTGGTGTCCATGCTGACGGTAACAGTTTGGCTGACGAGGCAGCTAAAACAGCAGTGGCAACATATTTAGTAGCAGCAGTTACAAGATCAAAATCTAAGATTGATGCTGACATCTTGGCAGCTATTGCTGCTTCTGAGACAGGGACAAACTTCCCTAGAGGTTTCCCTTCTCAATACCATTATCACTTAAGTCCTGATAACGTCCCGTTAGTGAGGATTAACGACGTTGGTGATAGATTAATTCCCAACGCGGACTGCAGACCAAATTTGATAACGGCTGCCCACGAAGGTGTTGCGTCTGCGCATGCTGGAGTGTCAGCAACTGTGTCTCTTTTACAGCAACGTTACTGGTGGTACGGTTTGTATAAACAAGCGCAGGCTTATGTACTTAGTTGTGACATTTGCCAGCAGATTAAACCTCCTGCTGCGCGTCCACCTCAAACGCAGCTGCATATTTCTAATCAACCACTTGCGTGTGTTTATTTAGATCACTGCGGTCCTTTTACCTCTGATACTGCGTACAAGTATATCTTGGTTGCAGTGGATTCGTGCACACGTTTTCTGTGGGTGTGGCCACAAAGGAGTGCTGATGCCAGGACTGTCATCAAAGCATTGCGTGTCTTTATAGGGAGTTTTGCATGTGGTACCCTTCACTCTGATCAGGGCCCGGCGTTCGCCTCTAAGGCGTACAAAGAAGCAATGAGAAGTTTGGGGGTCCAAGTCAAATTTTCGTCTCCATACGGGCCTGAGGGCAATAGTGTTGTGGAACGGATGAACCGTGACCTAAAGCAATCGTTGACAGCCAAGGTGTTAGGTACAGGCCGGAACTGGCTTGCCCACTTGTATGACGTCCAACGTGCACTTAATAACCTCCCTAGAAGGTCTCTGGGTGGGCGGACCCCGTACATGATGCTCTTTGGAGTGAGAATGTTTGTTCCGGACCTTGACGGTCTAGACATGGTGGCGGCTGCCGCGCCTTTTGACCTAGATGACCACTGTGCTGTATTGCAGAATCTACAAGAAGCAAGAGACACACTGGCAAAGGAACACGTGCCCTCTACATCTGAAGAAGCGCTCCTGATTCCGGTAGTCGGCTGGCTACCTCGAGTTGGTGACCTGGTCCGTGAGAAGGTGGAGAACAAGAAGGAGTTTGGCCCCTCTTATCGTGCACCAGTCCCGGTGCTTGGAGTATTGGGTACACGTACAGTTGTTTTACCCCCACTTCCTGGTCGCAAGGGTAACAGGTACATTTCAATTGAGAATGTCAAGCTACACAGGGTGGCCGATTCTCCATAGTATGACACCTTCGGTTTCCTGCCCTTCGATGCTGAGAAACTCTGTTGTGATGTCACCCTCTATCATCGTGCCTGAGGTTTCCATTGAGATGCTTACAGTTACTGATACGCCTAGGCCACCTACTGCTGGTGGTTTGCCTGATGATCCTGAGTATGCTTATCCTGCAGAAGTCCCTTTGCCCCTATTACATACAACAACACTTACCCAGTCCCATTCTTCCTTTGAAACTGAATCATTGACTTCCACTGCCCCTTCCAAAATTTCTATATTTTTTGCCTGGTTCAAGAGACATTTTTTGGTTGCACCTTGGACTTACATCTGGTTGGTGCTGATTTGTATTTTTTTATTCATGACAATTGGCTTTGTGGTAGTGTTTTTTAGACTTATCAATGGACACTTCCTGAATGATCGTTCTACAATTCAATTAATTGATGGAACTTTGGCCCCCCATTCCTCATCACACATCATGAAAAGAGACCAGACGTTTGTGAACATCACCACCTGGCCTGTACGTGATGGGATTGCTTGGGATGCAGTGAACTTTCAAATTCATGGTCCCACCGAAGTTATTAATGTGCCAACTGTTTTTCGTGTTTCTATGGGTGATGTAGTTAAACAAAACATCCGCTCAGATGATTGGGATGTACAAGCAATAGAAGCACTGTTTTCTGATTTAAAATATTATGCTGCATTTGATGCTGAAGATCTGTATTTAAATTCTGCAAACTACGATGAACAATTTTGTTTTCAACATTATGGCACACATTTCTTACACAGAGCAAATACTTTTCGAAATTTTGTTAATTTCACTGAATGGGAACATTGTCCTGTCCCTATGACTGGCAGCTCTGCTACTTTATTGAAAAAATTCACATATTTTTCGGATTTTAGTGTGTCAGACCCTGCTTCTTTTTATTTTAAGGTGGCGGTAGAACCCACTTCTAAGGTTAGATTGACACACACAAAATTATTATATTCCAAATCCTTTATGGATGAATTGGCTATTGGAGGTTATGACGTATGGAAAGCTACTATCGATCTTAAATCGGTTTGGGGAACTAAACTGTGGCAGGTACAGGGAACGGAGGCTTTGCATCGTGCCTGTCTTATCCCAAACCATATATTATTTTTAAATTTGTCTATTTTTCAGACCACCTGTTTTGGATTGGCTATATCTAAAAAATTAATTTCCCCCTCGATCCCTGATCTGGGTGCTTATCCTGGTTGGGAAAATCACTCAGATCTGTCCCTTACTATGTTGCAGTCCCTTGTTTCCAATGGCACCTTCAATATTTCAACATTGAATCCTGAGGGTTGGTTGGTATGGCAAACAAGCTCAGATTCCTGTCAACGTCGGTTTCTGGATTTGGCTCCAGGGTATACACAACTTAGGGTTGACCCTCGTTTCACATCTTCACACACGGTGACTACCTACTCTGTAGGTAAGTTATGTCAGTCGTGGCTGCAACATTCCACGTTAACTTGAGTTAAGCTTCATTTATCACGATTAAATGACAAAATAGTTTTGAATGATTTTATTAAGGGTCCTGCTAATGGCAGGTCTAAACGATGGGCTTATGCTATTTACAATGAAATTTGGAAATTGTCGCAAATTGAAGCTGCTTCTAGATTACGTGCTATTGACCAGGCCAATATGGAAAAAGTATTGGCTGTGATAGATAATAGTATTAATACTTTGTCTTCTAGAATTTATACATTAGATAATATTGTTTCTTCTGTCGTAGACATTGTGCAAGATGATGTATCTGTGTTGTATCATGGCCAAAATCAGTTGCGTTCAATTATGCAGTTTGCATGGACATTACAAACGTTAAAGGCAGGGAAAGTCCCTTGGGATTACATGAATATTTCATTGTTGTTCCTTCCTTTTAATTTGACGGCAAAACAGCAGTTCATGTCCATGAAAGACGCAACTTACTCATTGCTGCACATTGAAAAATTAGAGCCTTTACCTTTTTCTGTTGCGGAGTTGAATTCAGCCGTGTGGCTTATCCACGGATTAGTCACTTTACCTTTTAGTCTGTTCAAATTTAGTTCGTGCATGAAGCATTATGCCATTGGCAGATATGAACAACTTGGTGATGCATTCCTGCACGAAGTTTGGTCACTTCCGTTCACTTACAGATACGTAAGGGATGGAAAGGAGGTTTACTTAAAAGGTGAAGAATGTACTTCCGCTCCTGATCACTCTGTGGTTTGTAGACATATACAATTACATGGCGCTTGCAATATACACGCTCCTAATTTAGCTTGTGTCCTAAAGGGTATTCCAATGCCAGTTATAACGTCTTCTTTTAAGCTGCTTGCCAACGGTAGTTATTTGCTTTTAAATAGTGAAGCTTGCTGTGGGATGCTAGTGGGTATTCCTTACATAGTCACTGTTTCGCAAAAAGTAGTTTGCTGTAATAACGTTCTTTTCCCACCCCCGCAAGGCCGACTTGATATATCCATCTGGCCAGCGATTCCAACCTTGAACACAGAGTTCAATAGGATGAGCAGAATAAGGGCTCTTTTGTCTAAAAAAGAGGTTGCGTTGACTTCGTCCCGTGAAACATTTCTTCTTAATGTGGCGAACACACGCACTGAGGTACAAGCGCTTTTGAATACCGACCTCCCCCTCCATTTTGGAACCTTGATTCAAACTATCTTTAATGCTTCGTCTACGTCTGGCCTTGCTCATTTTTTTAAAATTGTGGGCTCGGGCCTCGTGACATCTTTCCAGACTGTTTTTGGTGTGATCCCCGCATTTTTACATTCTATTTTTTCAAGTGTCTTTGGAGGGTTCCCCTTGCTCCTCGCCTTGGTGGCTGGGATCCTCTAGTTGATTTGCGCACTTCGATATGGCTGCACACCAGGAGTTGCAAGACAACAGGCTGCGCTTGCTCCATCTTCGTAGCCAGATGCTTGATTACTACGGCACCTTACCGCTGGCGGTATTAAGCGTCAAGTTTGGATTGTCTTTCCGGTTTCCCTTTTTTACGTGTGTGCAACCTGTCTTTCATTGCCTAGATTGTCCCTTCCAATGGGCTCTGGACTTGTGCCTGTCAAACTTGGCGTCACCTGACCCGGATTTTGATGAACTAATGTGTCCCTTAGTGGCTCATGAATTTGATTGTTCTGGTGTCGGGTTTATGGCTTTGGGTGCTGCACACGGAGTCCTTGGTAACTGGGATATCGGAGAAGCGGCTATTGAATTACTTGAAAGGAGTTATATCGAGGATGCTGACAGTTGTCCTATCATATTGCTGAATGCTCCGATAATTGATGAACACGTGTGTTCCTTTCCCTTGTTGAATTGGATGGCAGATACTTTTGCGGAACGCTCCAATGATTTCCTCTTGGAAGCTGTTGCAACTTACGGTGCATATACCTTCATGGATTGACTGATTGACATTGCCACTCCAGGGTGCATTCAGGGCTGTTAAATTTTTTCGAAATTTTTGCTAATATTTTTAAGCCATCATTTTTCATTTTTTAAAAACGACATTTGTTTCTTTTCTTTTTATTCTCGGACTTTACACTTACCTTATATGGACTTAAAGTTCATGCCCTTGGTTCTGTTCTGAATCACTTGAACTCTGCGTTCTTGATAAGTGTATCCCTATTGGTTCGAGCTCCGATCATGGGGGGGTGTAGGATGGGTTAAGCCACGCCCTATTTATAACACTAAGTTAGCATAAACAAGATCATTGTTAGCAAGCAAGCTTGTCGTATCTGCTGCGCTGCACACGACACTGTTGTTATGTGTTATTCATTTTAGAAATGCTGACTCGACTTTGCCTTACAGGATAACAAACTGTTGTTTCACATTCTTAACCGTGAAATGTGCCCTTGGTCTGTACATCATGCAAAGAACGAGTCTGGGTCACTAGAAGGTACAGAGTGTTGTGTTTAGATTGATCGTACCACTTTTTAGACATATCATACATACAGCTGCCAATATCTGAAGGACAAGCGTCTTTAATATTGCAGAACAGTTTGGTTTTACATTCATTCGAACAGAAGAGCTGATGCATGAGAGAGCTAGCTGATCCTTTGATGTGATTCTACTAAGCTGATCTATACGGTATGGGGTCCCCCCTGATAACCTAAGAGACCTTCTAATAGTCTAATAATAATGTATTAGATTCTAGGGAAAGGAGTGTGGCTGTATACCACTGTCAGTATTAGTATGATTGCTCCTTTCATTTTGTATGGTATTGTAATAATGCTTATGGTTCTGATCTGTACTGTTAGTCTGCTAGTGTTAGCCAAAGTACTGCATCTTAGGATGCAAGGTTTATAAAATAAACTCTTTAAACTTTACTATGTCTGTATTATTATGTTGTGGACTAACAAATAGATACGAACAGGTATTTCGGATTCCCACCACTCCTGAGAAATATCTAAGTCGCTTGTTCTGGTTTGTCTATACATTGGGACCGCCTAGCTAGATCTAGGCTAACGAATGGGATACTAAGCTAGTCGGATAAGGGGTTCTGGGTTCTGAGGGGAGTTTTCTGGTACACCACAATTCTCTGAGGTCCTGGTCTCCTGCGCATAGTTCTGTGCAAAAGCAGAATCCCTGCAACAGTACAGGCCACCCACAACAATAATTTTTAAAAACAATGAAAATCCTAGAAAACTGTAGGTACAAACAAGCCCCAATCAAACAAACACACCAATTCTCCAACTTACTTGTAAAATTAAATCTCAAATCCAAAAGTCCTCAAACAAATCCAATCCAATGATATGATGCAGCAGACAGACACAAAAAGTGATCCTTCCAACTCCAAATCCAAATGAAAGTGAACAGCACATGGACAAAGCACTGGGAGGAGCCTGCTGGACAGGAACTTGAAGTTGGAGACTCAGGGGCACTTCCTTCCTTTTGAAAAAAAGAGTAAAAAAAAAGGACTCCTTGCACAAAAGACTACAGCCAAATCACAATCTGAGGAGTTCTTCTGAGCAAAATGGTCCTTTTCTAGAAGGTTTTATCGTGCTCGAGAGATATTCTTTGCCAGATTGTAGTTTCTACGTGTTCGGGAACGCGATCATACCAACACTGCCGCCGGAAGAAAGATAGCTTGTCCGAATGACGTGTTCTCGTTCGCACAGTCTCGCGGGATCATGCGGCCGGATTCCAAACCTCATGGCGAATGCGAACGGATAGAAAATCGAGTCGGCGAACGCAGAATCACGGGAAGTCGTTACAGTGCACGCGAGAAAGCATTATGAGCGTGCAAGAAAGAAAAACAACTACGCTACGCTGTAGATTGCGTACTATTCGGCAACTTCGCGCTCTACGCAAACCGCGAAGTTACCGAAACTTCGCAAACTCCGCGAGCGGAGCTCAGTTCACCGCACAGGCATAGTCTTGACCCTGTGAATCATGGGAACAGTCCAGCCCGAACTGCCAAGCCAGGTCCTCCATGGACTGGAAACAAGCATCCTAGGACCGGTTTCGGGGTTTCACCCCTCTTCAGCCAGCATAGCTTGGGCCCAATTCACAGAACTAATTACCGAAATGAGTAAGTGCCTTCTGTGAATACCAAAATGAGTAAGTGTCTTCTGTGAATGCCAAAATGGTAGTAAGTTTAGGAATTTGTCTTAAGTTAGTTCTGCGAATCGGGCCCATAGATTCCAGTGGCATAGAGAGCACGGGACCCACGTCTGGGCATACCCGTCCCACTCGGGGTGACAAATGCAAAAACAATAGATGATGGACAAAATGCAGAACTATGTCATACATTTACCCCAGTACAGAGATCTGGGCCTAAATCCATTGTATTTTTGCTCACCATGCCCTTCCAGTTTGAACACAGCCATATGCAAATCAGTCTTGATGCTGTGCCTCATGGGAACCGTCCAACCCGAACTTCCAAGCCAGGTCCTCCCTGGACTGGAAACAAGTATCCTAGTTTCGGTTTCGGGGTGATGATAGATTAAACCCAGATCAGTTGACTGGGGGTGAGTGCTTGCAATGTTCAACACTCCTTCCATCATCCCCTTTGGTTTTGCTTTGTTTGCCCTAAGTTGGCAGGGTATGCCCAGACGTGGGTCCCTTGCTCACTTTGCCACTGGATTTATCTAGCCTGGCTGATGATGGCTGATTAGCCAGAAACCGGTCCCAGGATGCTTGTTTCGGGTCCAGGGAAGACATGGCTTGGCAGTTCGGGCTGGACTGTTCCCATGAGGCATGGGGTCAGACTGATTTGCATATGGCCATGTGTGAACTGGGATGGCGGAGTGAGCTAAAGAATGATGATGGATTAAACCCAGATCAGTTGACTGGGGGTGAGTGCTTGCAATGTTCAACACTCCGTCCATCATCCCCTTTGGTTTTGCTTTGTTCGCCCTAAGTTGGCAGGGTATGCCCAGACGTTGGGTCCCTTGCTCACTTTGCCATTGGATTCAAGCTAGCCTGGCTGATGACGGCTGATTAGCCAGAAACCTGTCACAGGATGCTTGTTTCCGGTCCAGGGAAGACATGGCTTGCAGTTCAGGCTGGACTGTTCCCATGAGGCATAGGGTCTGACTGATTTGCATATGGCCATGTCTGAACTGGGGTGATGGAGTGAGCTAGAGAATGATGGTGGATTAAACCCAGATCAGTTGACTGGGGGTGATTGCTTGCAATGTTCAACACTCCATCCATCATCCCCTTTGGTTTTGCTCAATAAATAATAATGCCTCATTAAAGCACATGAAAAAAGGGGATTCTTTCATTTCTCTAAGCAACCCATTTATTGCATGTGTGCTGACGTGCAAGGTGGGATATTACAGAATTTTATACAGCATCGGAATACGTAATCAAAGGGTATGCTTCCAGTACAAAGTCTATGCTAGACAGAGCACACTCACTTCTGCACCTTGGTGTGAGAATGTGCATCACACAACACAAATCACTAGCGATGGGAACAGGGAGCGTAAAAAGGTCCAGTACCACAGCTCCCATAAACAGATAGGTAAAATACAGATGAGTATCTGTTCCTAAGAAGATAAGGAAATGAAGGTAGGAGAATACAGGAAGGATGCTAGAAGGGAGAGAAGAAGGGGAGATTTCTTTTTATAGGGACCCTGGAATAAATGTTTCATTTTGGGTACCACTATGATATTTTGAATCCACACTCCCTCCCAGTCAACACACTTTCACTCACCATCACAGCATTTTTTACTTTAAAAGATCGCTGCAAAAGAGGCCTCTCATGTGGCCCATGGGGTATTGCAGCGCTGACCCCAAGAGGACCAAAAATGCCCAATGATGAAGCATGCCGCCCTCACGTGTGTGTGAGGGCAACATTTCCTAATAAGGAAGCCCCCTTTCTTCTCTCCCCCTAGCATCCGTCATGTATTCTCAAACCTGCATTTCTGTATCTTCTTAGGTGTGTCTTATCGGTGTGTCTGCCAAAGGGATGAAAACAACAGCAGACTATTCCTAATAAATATGGCTTCAGTCTGTTGCCTTCTCTTCACACAATACAGGGCTGCAAATGTGTGCACAGTCTTCAGCTCCTGCTCAGTTTCTCAGTTTGTGTGATATGACCTGGTGCCGTATCATGATCCTATGCTGGCACAGAAGGGGTGTTTACTTTTCATTTTTCCATCGTCAGCATATGCATTAAACAGAAAGAGTCAGATACAGGCCAGTGTCTGCTTTTTTAAATATCGCAACACTCTTAATATAGATTTGTAATTTAGTTTGTAATATGAATTGTCTCAAATAATCTGATCTCTCCATCCAAGACATTCACATTCTATTGTTATGAACAGGTGAAGATTTATTTTCCAGACTTGTCTTTGTCACTCTCTTTCTCTTTGCCTCTCTTGTTCTCTCCCCTTCTGTCGCTTCATTCTTGCTCTTTTTATGCTCTCTCTATTGTTCTTTTTAGCTCTTTTTTCTTTCCCTCTTTCTCTATCTTCATTGCCCCACTTATCTCTCGCTCTCTCTCAAACTCTCTTCCCCCCTCTCACTTCTCTCTCTCTATCCCCCACCGTTTTTATTTCACCCTCTTTCTTTTGATCATGCTCTCTCTGCTTCTCTTTCTGCTCTCTCCCTCTATCACACTCTTGTTTTCTCTCTCTTGATCTGTCACTACTTCTCTTTCTTTCTCTCCCTCTCTGTTTCTCTCTCTCCCTCTATCTTGTTATCTCTTAATTCATATTTCTCTCTTCTGGGATCTATCTCCTAAGTTATTCTCTCTCCTCCCTCTTTGTCTCTTGGTCTTTTTCACTCTCACCAGATCTCTTGCGTTCTTTATTCCCTTTCTTCTTTCCTCTTTTGGTCTCTGTTCCCCTCTTTCTCTCTCTTGCTCCATCTCTATCTCTCAATCTTCCCTGTTTTCTCTCTTTCTCCCTCCATTTTTTCTCTTATGTGTTTTCTTTCTCTCTCCATCTCTCTTTCTTGTTTGCTCTCCCTTTTTACATTCTTTTTCTTCCTCCCTTGTTCTCATCCTCTCTTTCTCATCTCTCTCCTGCTCAATCTTGTTCTCGCTCTCTCTCCCTCTCTCTAGCTCTCCCTCTATTTTTATCTTTCTTCTCTCTCTCATTATCTTCCCTGCCTTCCTGTGATTGGGTGAGATTGATATGAGGACACTGTGCTGTGTGAAATACTTAAAATATACCTTTATGGCTTAAAATGTAAATAACCTTTTTATTTCTCTGTTTCTTTGCAGTTGATACACTTGTTGTTCGCCTCTCTAATGCTGCCAATGTTTGTGTTGGGGTTGTGCTACTTAACATAGATAACTTTGAAGGAACAATATGTGATGAGGCTTGTGATATGAACAATGCTGATGTGGTCTGCAGACAGCTGGGGTGCGGAGTGCCAATCTCGGCACCTTGAGGGTCTGTCGTTGGAGCCCCCCCTTAACAAGTTTCCTACAATAACCAGTGTGGCCTGCAGAGGAGATGAGCCCAGCTTGTTAAACTGTTTCTACAGCTTCAAACCACAACCTTATTGTTACCAAAAAAGAGACGCGTCAGTACATTGCACAGGTAAGAAATGCATCAGATCCTACAAAGAAATCCAAAAATTAGAGATTTAGTCCAAATGTGGGTGAAAACCTATTAGAGTGAATTGTACACTATTGGTTTGTAACATTTGTGTTTTGAGGGTTTGTTCTACACAAACTCCTCACTCGCTCCCACTTCCAGAATTCTAAACAGGAGAAGAGTCCTTCAGTTGAGGCAATAAAGATCTGGTTCTCCTGGCTACTGTCCTTCCATTTTGTCTCATAAAACATGGCTTTTTTCAAAATAAACGGTTTGCAATATATTTTCTAATGGTGAGCATACAGCATAGAATCAAAAAGTTAAAATTGTACTCAAAGATTCTGCATTTGTAACCCCAGACTCAGATTCTTCAGGGTAGAAGGAGTTGCATCAACCTTAAGGGATGTGGGTCTGAATGTTGAAAATACCCCACCTCCTTTCCTTCTTCCTCCCCTCATGTCCAGTCATATATATTTATGATATATAGTCTTTTATTAATGCTTGATCAGCTTTTCGAAATGCTACCTCTATTAAAGAATGTATTCTGGATTTTAACTTAGATATTTCATTCAACACTGAAATCTGGATTATCAATTCTTTGCAAAGACCTTACACCAGAGCACTACTCAATCTGTCAAGATCACAGACTAGACAAGAAAGGAGGCAGTCTTGACTTTATAATTAAAACTCTAATATTTGGGGTGGGCAGTCACCCACCTCAAGCAATAATAACGCTAACTTCTCAGGGTAAAAACCAAAGCAACAAAATTAACTTGAGCTCAACCTCATTGTAGCTATGACACCTAGAAGACATGTTCAAATTAGAGCAATGTATAAAGTGTTTATGCAGTAACAAAACAGTAATAAAGTCAAAACAAAGAATGAAAAGTCCAAACTTAATGAGAACTATAGACTAGACTTTAGTAAAAGAGAATGTCACCATAAGACAATAATCTAACAAGGGGAACCAAGATATCAGTCTTTTAAGTTTTAAGTGAAAATAGCTCCAAAAAACAATAAGGGCCTGATTTTGAAGTCAGGCAGAATTCCTTACGAGTAACACTGACTTGGTTCTGGACCGACCGACACCCTGTTAGTGGTCTCAACTGCCTCATTAGGATGCGATCGAAAACTGTTCAGTCGCATTCCAATATTTCACTATGGGAGCATGCATTACGGCTCTAAACCGCCCATAATGCATGGTCCCATAGTGAGATGTGAGGTGCGGTTCATCACAGGGTGCAGGGATGAACAGCGGGGCACCAAAGGGGACCCTGCTCTGGGACCCCAAACACTATTTTTGACATGATTTTCAAATGGGACAGGTCGGCATGTAAGCCATGTCGGAAATGTGCACTGAAACTTCAAGGGCAGAAAGGACCACCCTTGAGATTACCAGCTGGCTTCCAACTACCGAACGGGCTCTTGGAGCCCATCAGAAGCCAGCCGGAATGAACAGCCAGTTTCTTTCCAACCGCTGCCATCTTAATGAGGTGGTCGGAAAGGAAACCGAGTGGCCCATTATGATGCAGCCTTGAAGGATACAGAGTTCGGATGCACCAAAAGGGACACCCCATCAAGAGTTATATATCCGAATTTCAGGCCTAAGTTACAATTTGATGGACGGATATCCCATCTGCCTATTTAAAAGTACCTTAGGCTATAATGCAGTTTTAATTAGGCACGTCGAATATCGGTTACGTTTGTGATAGAGTAACTTGTCTAACAAGCTCTAAATTAGTTTCCAAAATGTAATTAAAATCCTGCAGTAGGCTGTGTTCGGAAAGATCTCACCAAAGTTCAATAGCTTGGATTTTTCCTTCTGGGTAAGGCAGTATGCTGTATCTGATGAGGGCCATAGGACTCAAAAACCTTCTTGTTAAGGGCCCGCTGAAAGAATTTGCTTCTGCATTAAAGCTAGAAAGTGGGAGCAACGTGTTTCTTTAGGCCAGCGAGATCGCACGTCTCCTGGATAGACTCTGATGGTAGGTGACAGTCCTCCAGTGGCTTGAAGTCTGAATTTTTCCAAATGCCCAAATTTTGCGGGGGTAAGTCTCTTATCTTTAGCTCTTCACCACAAGGCACTATGCTCCACAGGAGGGTCTTAGGGCTTTTAGGGCATTCCAGCAAAGGTGTCAAACTAGGTCCAGTGCTGACCCAGTTGAGAATGGCCAACTGGACAGTCATAAAAAATGTGGTCCTTCAGTTTGTTGTGTTCCTATAGCTAAGCAGAAGGTCAGCAAACAGACTCTTGGAGCCTACGTTTTTCTCTTTGGTACAAGAAGGAGTAGGTGTAGAGCTTCAGGGCTCATTTCTGGTCATAACAAGGAGGGTCCAGTCCATTTCTAATCTTCTGCAGGTTCAGAATGTGTTCTGAGGAGGGTGCCTTTGGTTACTACAGTTATGGTTTACACTAGCTAATGGTTGGTGTGACTTCTGGATCATTTCTAACTTCTGGGGTAAATGTTCCCAGGGTTTTCCTTACCCACATTTGGAGCAGTTACTTTTCATCCTATTGAAAGCAATCTCACTTCTAAACTCCAAAATGGGGGAGCGCTTCTTCCCTTGTGCAGAGCCTCTGTGCCCACCCAGGGATATGCCCAAGTGTTGGGTCTGAAAACTCCCCTGCATGTTAACTCATGCATATGCCCCAGCTGCATGGATTCTTTATTCCCTTTCTTCTTTCCTCTTTTGGTCTTGGACGTGGACCTGTCTCATAGTAATTTAGCCTTGTTAGCGTGCACCAAGGGCTAACCTTATAGTGGTAGAGGGTTACTGCCCGTGCCTGAAATTAAGTGACATGAGCATGGTAGTGGCACCATACCCACTTTGTTTTTATTGGAATCAGTAGTGTGAAGAGACCTTTCTACCTGTGTTTCTAGAGTGGTGCACTGCTCACCAGTCCACTCATGTAAAGTTCCATGGCTGTGTGCTTAACTCAACTTTGGCCTGAATGCATTGTGTGTAGCTCAGGGAAATGTGAGATACCTGCATGTACATGCTGGGATGTATGTGTGACTTTGCATGCTATACAACATGGAGGCCTGTGGGTTCCATTTTGGGATCTTAGGACCTGGAAATGCTAGTGAGAGTGAGGACTGCAACCTCCAGACAGGAGATATGGATTACTGGCTTTCCTGAACGTTCGGGTGGGAACACACCCTGAAAGTAGTGAAGCGTAGCATTCTCAGTGTTAATCAAAGGTCACTTTGATTTCAGGAAGAGTTACTGGTTAGTGTTGCCTGGGTGCATTGTCAGAAATATGGTGGGACTGGTCCAGTGGATGACGGAATCTTTATAGAGAAGGCTTTGAAGCTTTAAACGTCATATTGGACTCCCTTGGTGTGGTTTGTGGGTGAATCAGATTCGGAGTCACTCTCACTGTGCAAGACAGTCCCTTCGACAAAGGAAAGAGCGGAGGGGAGAACAAAGGAGCTCACACTCAAACTTCAAAGACCCAAACTCCAAACCACATATGTGCCTAGATTGGGACAATTAAGGTGGGGGCATGAGTCTTCAAACATTACTATTCATCAACCAGAAAAAAACAAGACTTCTGGCTGCTGGAACAAGAATTATGGACCAAGATCTGATAGTCTCCCTTCTGAGTGAGGGGCCATCACCTAGGAAGTGAAGACCACTTGCCTTGAGCCTGGAGACGGAGCTGCTGCTTGCCTGTCAAGATCACTTGATCCGTTGAAGAGGTGGAAAGCACCTGGGGGAGAAAGACTCAACAAAAATCTTTTAATGTGGATAGCGGTGAGCAATGTTGGAGATGTTCAATCCGATCAAAGACCATTGCAGGTGTGTGGTCCACATCCCAAAGTCGTCAGCCCAATGTGTAAGGGAGGGGTCCACCACAAAAGACAGGCCATTGCCAGTGTGTACACCAAAGTCAACAACTGCTGTGCTTCGGAAAACAGGTCCACTGTGAAGCATGGGCCATTGCCTGTGTCTATGTGTCTATGTCAAAGTCGGCAAACGCCACATATCAGGAAGAGGGGCCCTGGGAAGTTTGGGTTATTGCTCATGCGTGCTTCAATGTCATCAGCCTTTTTGCCTCTAGGAGGGGACCATTTGGGTAATTTTTGATCTCTAGACCACAAACCAGGAAATGACCCGCAGAGTTTTGAACGTAAGCAAGAATTCCTTTAAAGTGGAAGGTTATAAATCATTTCAGGCAGATTTTTTACCAGAGCAGACCATTTGGGTAATTTTTTGCACAAAACTATACATCCGAATGCAAGTGACAGAGTTGACTTAAATCAATTTGAGTTTTTAGCTGCATGATCCGTTAGGGTAATTTTTAAAGTGTGTGATGTATTCCTCATAATAATGCATTATTTTATATATCGTACTGTAAACTGCAGGCCACTGTCAATGTGTGTTTCAAAGTCTGTGACCGCGTGTGTGTCAACAGGGGCGCATGCTATGAATGGAAGGCTGTCAGGTTTTTGCAATCTGAAGTCGTCGCCCCACATCTGAAAGCACCACAATGAAGTCAGGGCTGTCGCCCTTGAGCGTCCTGCCAAGAAATCTGTGAGGAACACCTAGCAATCAACTCACGAGCTTTGCAGTTAAATTGACCCCAAATCGGGTCATTTGAAGATGGAGAAGGGTGATGCATCATCTAAGAGTGACCGTGAGGGATTGCAGACCCACAACATTGAGAAATTGCAGACAGAACAGGAGCAACCCAGTCCTCAAGTGATTGATGGTTGCCATACAAGTAAGAGAGACTGTTCTAGGCCATCGAGCCTGCTGGGAACTTGGACAAATGTAGCTTATGAGCTAACATTGACTTTAAAGGCAAAAGTTGAATTCAGGCTACTGTGGACCGCATCTTGGAGTCAAATCCATTGTTGAATGGGCAATAAACAACCCCACTAAAAAGGAAAGAGTCACTCAGGGATTCCACCTATGATGATACTAGCGCAGTGAACCTAAGTGACTGTGGATATTAGTTAGTGTGCTGAACCCTTGGTTTATATGCACATTAAATACTCCTTTTTTTCAGAAAAAAGTATTTGATTGCACAATCAGAGTATTGCAATATTACCATTACTGTATGAACTTTCGGTCTTGTACTTCTGCATGCCTCACACCTACCTCCCACTCAAATAGCCTTGGATTGCTCGATCTGCGATTTGGGTTCTGAAACCAGGGAAATGAGCAGTCCCTTCCGTTGTGTCCATTCCAAATGGGTTCTTCGGGCAGCTTCCCTCCTACTGGGTTTTGGGCCAGCCTGGGTGGACCGGGCCTTTTTCGCAGTTCTCACGTTACATTTACTTGTGAAAGGGCAAGCCTCACAGTGGTAATTTACGAGTTAATAATGTTCCTCAGACCACTATAATTGACCTTCCTGCAACAGGAAAGAAAAAACCAACCCAACAACAAGTCTCTGTCATCAGTGATGTCATCAGTGATGTCGTTTGAGATGTCATCCATTATGTTATCAGTGATGTCACTGACCATGTTATAATTGATTTAACATGTAAGTTCATAAGCAGTGCATTGCGGTCCGTAAGTTACTATCACTGATGAATTTCTCTGGGTTTGTACGAGGGAAATCTGAGCGTAACTATAATGTCCCTGTAGCCTTTGTATTTTTTCTGTGAATTTCTATTTATTTACTAACTATAAATCCCTGTAACCTTTGTTTTTTCTATGTATTTCTAAGGTTTTTAGTTCTTCAACAAAGTAGATGTTATAGATTAGAAGTGTTAAATGGTCCTATAATTAATGTTTTTTTGTGTGAATCCTTCTTATTTGTTTAACTTTATTAATAATTTAAAGGGATGCTGCGAAAACTGCAGTTTTCCCAACAGGAAAAAACACAAATATACACATGTTATCTCTACCTATTACAAGAAAGATCGGCCTTTGATTCACCCCATAATCTGGTCTATAAGACATTCAGTGTTAACGCTGTCTCTTCAATTAGAGGCAGGCCATCAAGAGGCCTAGTTATATGGGTCAAGATATCTTTAAAGTTAGAAATGTCCCAATTGGAACTGCCATCTCAAGACATTATAAGGATAAAAATAAAAACACACAACAAACCAGATATTTATCTGTTTAATGTTCATAATAAATCAGGAGCAGCCAGCGCAGAGTCCACAGAAATAGAGTAATTGGACAATTTTTTTAGTTCTACCGATCCTTGTATACCAATAATCATAGGCGGAGACTTTGATCGCAAGTTTGAGCCAGTAGTGGGTCTGGAGACTATCCTGGAAGAGGCAAATATGGCAAAAGGAATCCCATCATTGGAGGCTGGCTCCAATTAGTTCAACTTGTTTCTAGACAAGGATTTAGGACCTGCAATAGTAGGCTGCCATCGGACGGTCCATGTGCATATACCTTCAAAAGAGGTACTACCAAGAGAAAAATTGGCTATATACTGGCCAGCGTTAGTATCTGGACCAAATTGAGCCAAGAGAAGATAGTGATCATTACCCATAATGCTTAACACTGAAGGAACGCTTTTTGGAACTTGGGAACACTTCCAAGAATAGGAATCCAGTGCAACTGCTGGCCATTCATTATAGGCAACTTAAAAACTATGAAAAACATTTTCAATACTTTTACAGATGTCCTATTGCCTTATGTAAGTACTGCTCCATGTAAGATCTCTATCATGCAGATTCACTGTAATATGACAGAGAAATTGAAAATAAACACATCAGGGAGAGTTTGTGCAAGTAACGAGATCTGTGGATAGTCTTGAATGCGGGGCACCAGCTTAAGAGGAAGGACGGATAAGAGACAGAAGATAACCGCAATAAAAGCTCTGATAAAGCCTCTGGTAGCACTTTGAAAACCCCCTGCTTAAAAGTCGAGCAAGCAGCGCATGCGCTGCTCTAGGCTCGACCTAAACCCCAAAGAGCAGGCAGCCATGCTTGTCATGTTTAACATCTCCAACTTCATGAAGTCTGTTCATTCCACACACACATAGTTGCCACACATATTCATAGGTCGCACCACGAAATCATGAATGTGCCAGTCTGTCTGCATCAAATGTAAGAAGTTTTCTGGTTACATTTTAATGTTTGACTAGTGTAATACTAAAAATATATCCACTTGTGCGTTTGTTGTTATTGTTTGGAACAGTTGCTGCCAAGAAAATGAGGATTGGGTTTATTTATCGAGCAGGAGTGAGGGCACTTAACCAGGCATGGTAAGATGACAGAGTCAACATACAGGTGTGGAAAGTACTTATCTGTTGATACTGGAATGTAATACTATTCTTCCAGATTTTCATGGCTTCTCTCTCTACCTTCTCACCTTGTGTGGCAGTCTTTGTGGTATTCATTCCACTTTATTTGCCCAGTATTGAGGCTTTCATTGCCTTTTGTTCCAGATGTTATTGTTTGGGGGTGACCAGGTGTTTCCCTTTTGTTTGCTGAAAGTCAGCATAGCGGTGCTGGCCAAACTGATTTACAGGCACTTTTAGCAACAGAACCACATGCCCTGCTGGTTTCTAACATGTTTGCTCCTGGAGTAAGTGTGATGGTGCATGGAGTTTCAAACTTTTTGTGGAAGTTGTTTTGCTTGCCTTGATTGAAAGCCAACTCCTCGTTTCAGGGGAGGTCGGTAAAATTAATGAATTTGGACCCTGGTGGAATCAAGCATTGTAATTTAGCTGTACACACAATTCAAAACCACCCAGCATATTTACATTACACATAATAAAACTCAGCACAACTTCATTCAAAACCACATTATAACATTCTACTCACTAATGCACCCCACATAAAACCAATCTATACCACATAGCAGCAATTCACATAAATACTCTCCACACCATGCCACATAATTACAATCATCATAATTTCACTCAACGCCACACAGTTCCACGCCACATAAAATAACTCAACACATTTCCATTACATACCACATAGTTCAACAAGAAACCACGTAATACAAATCAACAACACAATTATGTAACATACCACATACATACAATCCACACCATATAATTCATCTTCACACCACAATTTACGTCGCGGTCGAGGTTTTAAACAGCACACCACATAATCAAACTCCACTACATAACATTTCACAACACAAAATACCATGCCACATGTCTCTATAACAAACAATCCCACTCCAAATAATTCCTATACACTAAATTCCACATAACTGCACAACACACAATACTGTTTCTCTTCCGCTCCATATATGCCTCTTCCTACATACAGCTGTCTGCTTCTCCGCTGCTGCCCCTGCCTGAGCACTCTACTCCTTGTGCCTACCCTTCTCACTACCTAAAGTGCATACAGGTTCGCCCCATGTGCCGTGAAGTATATTATCCTGGGAAATTACCCTTTCTGAAACCTTTTTATCATCCATATCGCTCTTTCTTTGTATAAAAATATATAATTGCCATTGGTGTTCGCCACTGTATGTCAGTAGTATGGGCTTCCAGTGTTGTTGATTGTGTGAGATTCAGGATACTATTCTGGGGTAGCTATCGCAGACTGCATTTAATTAGGTTTCCAGATGTGTTTATATGGTTGACTGAGGGGAAGTGTTGATATATTGCACTATTTCAATAGCACTTTACTACTTCTCATTGAAGCTTCAAGGCGCATTGTGGCCCATGTAGACACTGCGTCACTATTTTGTTTTAATACGCAACTGTTTGAATACCAGCCTGTATTTGAGGTATCTATTTTTGGTGGGCTATTAGCTATGCTTACCTTTCAAGTGCTTGGTATTTCTTCTGTGCCATGTGGCTGATTCTTGGTATTCACTGTGGGATCACTCCAAGAACATAATTCTCAGCATTTTCAGCCCTAATGCAAGCAAGAAAAATGGGGCCCCGACACTGCAGGTCGGGCTGGCCTATCGGGCAATCGGACTGTGGCAGAGATAACGGCCAAGTCTCTGGGTGTCGTCACCAATGCCCTTGTCGCTGCTAGAAGTAAATGCAAAGGGCTACAATTCAACTGTACACATTTCCATTCCACAGCACATAATTCGAAAACAAACTACATATTTCAACTCAACAACACCATATACATCCAAACTACACCACAGAATTCTATACCATGCCACAACATTCAACTGCACACCATATAATTATAATCCGCTACATATCAATCTACAACACAAAATGCCATTCAGTATAATTACACTCTGACACACAATCCCACTCCACATAATTCAAGTCACTCAATACCACATAATTACTATCCACATATTTCCACTGCATACCATGCCACACAATTCAACAACACAAATCCACTCCACACCACACAATTCCACCTAACACAATTCCACAACTACACAAATCCACTCCACACCACACAATTCCACCTAACACAATTCCACAACTAACACTTCCAATCCAACCCACATAATTCCACTCCACACCACATACATCTACTCCACTTCAATCCAAAACACATGGGTAAAAGACATTGTCATTTAAAACGCCAATAGATCTAACTCTCACAAATGCGAGACCGATGCGAGACCAATTTGCATTGCAAATGCTTGTTTAGAAAAGAAAGTGATGGAGAGATCTGGTTCCCAAGCTAGTTCAATTGGGGACTTTGGTCTCACAGAGATAGAAGGGTATTCAAGTTTTATATAAATGGAGCTTTAGGGTTAGAGTCAGAGGAGAGGTTATGTAAAAGAGTTAAGGGGGTAAATGGGGTAATGTTGGTAGGAAAGTTTTTAGTTGAAATAAATGGTTGAATTGCCTGTGATAATGGATGATATTATGAAAAACAAGAAGAGGATAGATCATAACATTATTGTATTGTATTAAAATGTATAACACGATTATTGGATACAAGTTCGTGGATATGATGAATATTCTTATCTTACCAGTGTTTGAAATAAGAGGATTTATGGCGGAACGTAATAAATTTATTGTACCAAATAGAAGATGCAAGGAGAAGTTAGAGCCATCTGTAAATAGTGAATGTAGCAAGTGCTGGGAATATTTTAAAATGGGATGTTTAGATATAAAGGTACACTTGGACATGAAACAAATATCATAAAAAGAAAAGTCATGTAATAAAGATCGTTCAAAATTAATCCAGCTAGTTATCAGAAGCAGTGTGATAGAATTTAAAATTAGGAAATCGTACACCACCTTCGTTTTTTTGGTTTGACTAATTTAGTTAAAGCAATACGAGTAGGCTTGTTATTCCATAAAAATTTAGTAGAAATAGAATTGATTTGATTAAAATAGTAATTAGGAATTTTAAAGGTCAACATAGAGAGTAGAAATAGAATAAGTGGTACAATCATCATTGTAATGGTATCCAATCCTCCCCACCAGGATAAATGTATTGGGGACCATGAGGAGAGGGAGTTTAGAATTGTAATTTTCAAAGCATTAAAGTTATGGGTGAGAGTTTGAGGGATGATAGAGGAAAACCATACGCCAAAGTACTTAATTTTAGATGGACACCATTTAAAGTTGGTATCAGAAAACATAAATTGGTAGCATATTGAATTTAAAGGTACAATTTCAGTTTTAGAAACATTTAATTTATAGCCTGATATTTTAGAGCATAAGTCATTTTCCTGCAAGACGGGGGCTAAGGATGTTAATGGTTTAGAGAGGTAGATCAGGATATCATCTGCATAAGCAGACAATGTAATTTCGTGGGAATTGTGATGGGAGCCAGCTATCGAGGGATTATGTCGAATACGTGCAAGAAAAGGTTTGAGACATAAAAGAAATAAAAGAGGAGAAAGGAGGCAACCTCGCCATGTTCCTCTGTGTAGGTTAAAATAAGGGGATAAGGAACCATCAACAGATACACATGCTCGGGGATCAGAGTACAATAATTTAATGAATTAAATAATTTAGCGGCCAAATCCAAACCACTGAAGAGTTATAAACATGAACTGGCAATTTATGTGATTAAAGGCTTTTTCAGCATCAAGGGATAATGTTGCTAAAGGATCAGGATAATTTTTTTCCAAAGTGCGAATATTAGAAAACATTCTAGCGTTATCTGAGGAAAGCCTACCTTTTGATAAAGTCAGACTGATTGGTTTTAATGAGTAAGGGGATAACCCCTTCCAGTCTACAGGCAGGAATATTTGCAAAAATGTGGCAATCATAATTAATTAATGAGATTGGGCAGTAATTTCGACAAAGGGAAAGATCTTTATCAGGTTTAGGGAGGATAACAATGAGAGCATCAAGAAAGGAACCTTCAGTCTTAGAATGCAATAGAAAGGAGGTAAAGAGCTCAACTAAATGCGGAGCAAACATTGATGAAAAAGAGGATATAAGTTTAATGAAAATAATATCAGGACCAGGAGCCTTAGCTTTATATGAGGATTTAATTGCATCTGAAATCTCCTGAAGAGTTCTATTTTTTTAGGATGGCCATTGTATCCAGAAGAGGGCAGGGGGAGGGCGTCGGGGTGTTGAAGACCGGGGTAGTGCTGAATGTCTGGTGGCAGTGCAGGCAATGCTGTCCGTGTGTTGTGTTCAGCGTGGCCTGTTGGCAGTCTCTGAGTTTTCTGGTGTTGAATGCGTTGAGGGCGGTAGTGTCGTAGCGATGGATGGTCGGCGATCCAGGGTTCCTGGCGCTGGTTGCGGTCAGGTCACGGACAGTCGCAGATGGGTTTGCCTTCGGCACACCTTCAGCACACAAACGGTGCATCCGATGCACGACCGCGCAGCAGCCACCATTAAGTAGGGGAGGGGGCGTGAAGAGATACCTTTTGGTGCTTAACAGGATGACCCAGACCAATAAAGTTGGCAGTTGCCAGTTCGGCCTGGACTGTTCCCATGAGGCACAGGGTCAAGACTGATTTGCATATAGCTGGGTCTGAACTGAAGTGGCGAAGAGAGCTAAACAATGATGATGGATTCAAACCAGAACTGTGACTGGGGGTAAGGGTCTGAAAAGTTTCAGTGCTCCGTCCATCATCTCCTTGTGTTTGCTTTTGTTGAGAAGGTCAGACAGGAATTTCTTTAAGAAAGAAAGAAGATTCGGACCCTCGACATTTTCAGGTAATCCATACAGCCACAGGTTGTTCTTTCTGTTGCGATTTTCTAAATCCTCAGTATGGAGTTTAATTTTATACATTTCTTGTTCTAGTAAGGGGTACTTTAGTAGCCACAACTTGAAGATTACTTATAGGTTGTTCCATTTTGGACATTTTACCTTCCATGTTGATCCAACAGTCCTCAATCAGTTGCAGTTTTTCATTGTGGTGTTCATGAATGGTTTTAGCGTGCGTCTAAAATTGAATCCAAAACAGGATCAGAAGATTACTGAACCGGAGATGGAGGATCATTTTTGGCGCCTGATAAAGATGATTTCGTGAGAGTGTGAGTCACCGGTCATCTTGACGAAATGTACTTGTTGACTAGGATGATTTTTAAAAGAAGAGATCCTTCCCATAAAATGGGTGCTCAATACTGTAGGTCACAGCGAGGGTATGTAGATGTTTCACGCACAGTATTGGTGAATGTCTCGGCCAGAACCCAGAAGATGGAAATGATAGTATAAAGCAAGCTCACAATGAATGAGTGACCACTCACGTTCCCTGAGTTTCAAATAATTTGTGGAAGAATCAATGTTTTTCAGCCTCAGTAGAAACCAGAAGAATATAGGTGAAGGCAGTATGTAAAAAGAATAACAGCACCACCCTTGAGGAAGTTTTGCAACTTAGACACATGCTAAGCAAAGAAGTGATGCGGGTGATGACATCCCTTGTTCCTACACACTTTGAATGTTTTTAAAGAAGCTTGCACGAGGGTCTTCACATACAAAGCTGTTTATTGAATCACATAGGCTCATTGAAGAAAGGCAGGTTTAAAGGACTAGGCGCAAATAGTACTGAAGACAATTGGCTCTGATATGAGTTAGGCACCAGTGGACATCCTTAGAATAGAGCAGTGTACGTAGCTGGACTGAGATATAAGCAAGAAGACCGCACAGTATGAGCTTGCTTTACGTGCTTTGCTTATCTCAGATAATAAGAAGAAATGGTGAGTAGTATAGCACTATGGCATTATTGCTGAGTGACCATAGATAGAACAGGTTTCTGCCACAGACGGTTATGCGACCCTTTTCCCTCAAGAGATGCGGGCACTGTGCATACAAAATGGCGACCGCTCGCATCAGGAAAACGAAGTCGCAGTAAACAGAGCTGTGGTGAGAGGCAGACTCACCCTCCTCACCAAACATGAGCTGCCGTACACTGAAGGGTGAATCCAGCTGGATGGATGCAGGGTGAGGTCTTGAAGCAGTCAAAATCCTCTTTATGCACTGCGCGAAGATTTGAGCCGCCATCTTGTCCAGCACGTAAGCCATGTCCCTAAAGGCGTGTTATTGATTTATGTAGGGGAAGGTGTGGTAAGAATATGTTCCAGCACCAAGAGGGCTGGGGTTGGAGAAGGAAATGTCATGATGTGTGTGACATATAGGTCACAGAGGGAAGAGGTGTGGTGCAGTGGCCAGGGCGGCTGACGCAGAAACACGGGGGCTCACATTTCGATCCCCGGCACCAGCAGCAGCTCAGCCTAGCACCAGGTGACTCTGGGCAATAGCTCACTTAATCTTCCCAACCCCCCCCAGCACCTTGACGCCCTTGGGTAATTGTTTGGGCTTTATATATACTGGATTTACAGTTGGTGTATAGGAGGGTATCCAAGTGTGTGGGGGGTGAAGATATGGAATATTGGAAAGATGAGAGGAACTATTCCTCAGAGTAAAGATCAGAGACTAGTGTAAGCTTTTACATGTACACGAAGCAACTCCATTATAAAGGAGATCCGGTAACTGGGGGCATGGATGGAGAGACCCTCCGACGCCCATCGGACACATTACATAGAGTCAATCTTTTTCTTAGGTACTCTTTAAGAGTTGTATAAGGTTGTCAAGAGCGGACATTGGGCCTCTCTGTCTTGTCAATAGGCACATGTGGTTGAAACGGAGTGGGCTATAGCCAGCAATGTGCGGTGCTCCCACTTCGCCCTGTGTGAGTGGAAGGGTGGGTAGATCTCATGAGACTTTAGGAATTAAAAAAATTGAGTCATCAGTGAAAGTGGAATGTTAGAGAATAGATATAGAAATTTGGAGAGAATAATCATCTTTGCTATTGCAATGTGACCATCCAGTTATAGAATCAATTTAGATCATATTGGTATTCTGTCTTCCAGGTAAGTCATGACTCAGCAGTAATTTTCTCCCACATGCGTGTAGGGTGATATAATCCATGTACAATGAGAGGTTCAGTCCCCAGCAGGCCAATCTAATTCCCCTGTTTGCATGATGTTGTGTAAGCCTCACTGCCAGTGGCTCCATGGCAATGGAAAAAAGGAGCAATGACAGTGGGCACTCTTGTGCTGCGAGTAATCAGAAGTGGGTTGGATATTAGTCCATTTAAGCATTCCGTGGAGAAAGTGTAAGGGGCTGCACTTGTTTAATATAGGCAGGGCTGAGACTGAGCTGAGCTAGCAGGGGAAAAAAGGGTTGCCCATTCCAGCAAGTCAAATGCTTTTCTTGCATCTAGTAGGGCAGCCACTGCCAAAACCTGAGGGCCAAGGTGGTGCATCACTGCAAATATTGTGCGGAGATTATAGGAATTCTAATGGGCATGAATAAAGCAAGACTGATCTGGTCTGACCATCAATGGTAGGAGAGGCTGGAGTCTGCTTACGAGAACCTTTGCATACATGTTATTGTCTACAATTAATAAGGAGAGCGGTTGATAAGAAACACAGAAGTTAGCAGGCTTTCCGCTTGTGAGGAGTGTAATGATAACTGCCTCTCTCAACGAAGATTAAAGTGTTCCTGTTTTTAGGGCATCTTTGCACATAGCTATTGGGTGTGGAGCCAGTACTGAGGCATGCTCTTTGTAAAAGGCAGTGGTGAGCTTGTCATGCCAGGTGCTTTGTCACCAGGCAGGCCCCTAATGAGCTGTTCTACTTCTTCAATTGTAATAGGTGTGTCTAGATAGGTGTGATATGCATGATCAAGCCAAATAACTGTATTGTGTCAAAGTAATCAGAAATTGCGGCCAAGCCCAGGGTTGGTGTCACGGAATATAGTCGGTTGTAAAGGAAGGCCATGACATATAGTAACTCATTTGCTGATGACACAGATTTGGCCTTGGAATCCAGGAGTTTGGTGACATAGGCATATGTAAACAGGGTGCATAAGATATTTTGGTGGTAACCATGACTTCTACTGCATAGCTGGACACAGGGACTCAACTGGGTTGGTGCCGGCAGAGGTTTGAGGCCTGTGGCTGCTGCGGAGTTACCCACAGCCCTTAATGGTGTAGGTGGTGCTACAGGACACTGAGCAGTGAAGCAAGTAAGTGTGTGCCCCCCCCCCCGAAACTTGGGGTATTTTATTGTCCCAGTGCCACCTGCTGTGGGGCTATGCAGCATATAATTGAACTAGCCTGCCCACTTCTCCTTGTAGCCAAACGGCATTGATGGGAGTGTTGGGGCCAGCGACCTAGGATGTAGGTACAGAACCGATATTCTTGGCCGCTAGACCTGCTGCATATCCTGGAGGCATAGAGCCATAGTTCTACTCCAGGGACCTGATCGGCATATCTGCGTCATTTATTTATTTATTTATAAAGTTTTATATAGCGTGAACTTGATCCCGAGGGATATCAGAGTGCTTTACAATTTGAAGGAAAGGAAGGTAACAGTTCAGTAGATGAGTCAAATGGGGAATATACACAGACAATGAATCAAATAGGGCTCACATAACAGGCTGTTAACATATCCTGGGGTCAGCAAAGAATAGGCTAGTCTCTGATACATATCGACATAGAAGGGGAGCAAATGAGACAACAAGAGAAGAAGGAGAGGAAAAAAAACCCAATAATAATATACAAGATTAACAACAAATTCTGGAGTATGTCCAATGCAATTACAGCAGACAGTTGCACATCTTATTAAGATAAGAACGTATTCATGAGGAATCTTCTTACTTCCAATTTGAAAGCAACCTTGGAGGAGATTCTATGAATTTCAGGTGGAAGAGAGTTCCAGATTTTTGGTGCAGAGCCGAAGAAGGCTCGTTGGCATGTTCTCTTTTTGCGAAAGATCTGAGGTTTCAGGAGGAGACTCCTAGACAGTCTACCCCCTCCAGTTAGTTCCAGCTTTTGCGCTAGATAGTTGGGGGTTTTGTAGTGGAGGGCTTTGTGAGATAGGTAGGCAATCAATCATTAGTTGAATTCTAGCTTCATAGGGCAGCCAGTTCAGAGATTTTAAGACAGGGAAGATGTGGGCATTTTGCTTGGTGCCCGTAACCAATCTGGCTGCCGCGTTCATTGATGCCCTTAGTGGGGCCAAGGTATATTTGAGGAGGCCACAAAGCGGAGCACTGCCATAGTCAAGCCTCGGCAAAACAAGCGCTTGGACCACTTGCTTGAAGTCCACTTGAGGTAGGAAAGGTTTGAGATTCCTGAGTGTCCCCAGAAGGTGGTTAGCTCCCTTGCACACATTTCTGATATGAGTCTTCATATTCAAGTGCTTGTCCAGGGTGATTCCTAGAGATTTAGCTGAGTCAATAATGCGGGGGGAGCAGTTGAAGGCGGTGAGTTGGTTCATCCAGAGGTTGATTTTGGGAGTGTGTTTCAGAGGAGAAATGAGGAGGAATTCTGTTATGGAGGTGTTTAGCAGGAGGTGGTTCTCCAGTTAACCAGTTTTGAGTAATCAGTAGGGTGCAGTGGAGTGAAGAGATGTTATCCGGGGAGGAGATTTTCAGATAAAGTTGTGTGTCGTCTGCATACATATGGAAGAGAATGTCCATGGATTTTAGTTAATTAGCTAATGGTTCCAGGAACAGGTTGAAGAGAATGGGAGATAAAGTGGATCCTTGGGGAACCCCCATGGTGACTGGTGATGGCTGGGAGAGAGAGTGGTTCGCCTTAACTCTTTCGGATCTGTGCTGGAGGTAGGACGAGAACCATTGCAGCACCTGACCGGAGCGGCCCATCCTATGCTCCAGAATGACTAGGAGGTTGTTGTGATTGACAGTGTCAAATGCAGAGGAAGGTTCAAGGAGGATAAGGAGGCAAGATTCATTTCGGTCAAGCATTATTAAAATGTCATCCATCACGTGAGTGAGAGCCGATTCAGTGCTGTGCCCACTACGAAAGCCAGATTGGTGTTGGTCCAGGAGATGGAAATTTTCAATGTGCGCACAGAGTTGTGACTGGACGCATTTTTCAAGGCGTTTGGCTAGAGTGGGAATGCTGGAGATAGGGCGGAAGTTGTTACGATCAGAGCTGTCTACGGTAGTTTCTTTTTATATAGGTGTTACCTGTGCAGCTTTTAGGCATTCTGGGATCGTGCCTTGTGACAAAGATGCATTGACGATCTTTGTCCAGATGGGAGAGAGGCATCCTTAATTTCTTTGAAGATGGAGGGTGGTAACAGGTCACTGAAGTGATTAGATGGGTTGCTACTCTGAAGGACCTTTTTGATGTCACTTTCATTGAGGGGGTAAAGGTGCCCCAGGACGCATTGTTCTTGATACCCCGGCTACTTGGTTCTCACTTGTCTAGTAAGGCCAGGGGGGGGGGGGCAGACCCATTGGGTAGCAATAGAGCTCGCCTGGTTTCCAGATCCATGTTAATGAGTCTAAATTTCTCTGTAAAGAAAGCAGCCAGATCATCACATGAGGGAGGGCTGACTTCAGTATCAGATCGGTTAGAGGCTTTCACCGATTGTTGTTTAACCAGCTCAAAAAGTTTCCTGGGGCAATTTGCAGCTTGGGATCTGAAATATTTTGCCTTAGCTGTCTTGATTTGTTTGTTATAGGAGCTTCTTGCTGATCTAAGGATTTTTAGCTGGTCTGCGGATGGAGTAGATCTCCAGGAACGTTCGATAGCCCTTAGATTGCGACGTTCCGAGTTTAGGTTGTCATTGAACCATGGTTTGGATATTTTTGTAGGTGCATTTTTATGTTGGAGTGGAACCATGGAATCCATGATGCTAGAGATAGAAGAGTTGTAGAAGTCTGTGCGTTCATGGACCTCGTACACGTCCACTTGGGAAGAGAGGGCACATTTACAGCGGATTGCTAGATCGGCTGTGTTGATATCTCTAAGGTCCCTTTTCCAAATCATTGGTTTTGTTGTTTGAGCCTTACTCAGAGACACCTCAAAGTTGATATGGAAGGTAATGATGTGAAGGTCAGACCAATTGCAGGGTATGATGGAATCCATTGTGATGGTGTGTCCTTTGGTGATGATGAGGTCTAGTGTTTCTCCTTTAATATGGGTAGGCTGGTCACAATGTTGAATAAACTTGTGATCATTCAAGAAAGAATTGAGGCATGATACTGCTTGGTCATTTGGGTTTGACCAGTGAAGGTTGAAGTCCCCAAGGTAGATGTGGGACTGCACGGAATCCATATTGCCAGAGATGATTTCCATTAATTGTTTGATGAAGGGGAGGTTGTCCCCCGGGGGTGATGGAATGTGTGTAGTTTGCAAACCAGGTGATTGTTACTAGACATGTCGAGACAAAGTTATTCACATGTTACTGGCGAAGAGGACTCTGAGAGGGAGACCTTGAGCGTGCTCCGATGTATACAAGCTAGGCCACCTCCCAGCTTCTTAAATCTGTCTAGAGGAAGTATGTCATGGGCAGGGGGCACCAGGAGGTCTAGGATAGGAGTGGACGAGGGATTGAGCCAAGTTTCTGTGAGGATAATGATGTCTATCTCATTGTGTTGTATGAGGTCGAAGATATCGGAGGAGTGTTTGTTGACTGACCTGCAATAGAGTAGTATGCATTTGAGTAGTGCCGGTGTACAGGGGGGAGGAGTCTGAATGATGTTCACTCTCGTGAGGTTGTCGTTGTTTATGACTCTGAGGTTGTGATGGGGTTCTCTGTTCGGGTTAGGGTGAATGGCTTGAATTATTCCCTTCGGAATCATGTTGATGTCTGTGTTGGACGAGTAAGACTTGAGAAGGCTGTCAATTTCTTTGGGCGCAAGACAGGTCAACGAACTTCTTGGGCGAGAGGATGCGTTAGGTAGGGGTACTGTATTAGCGATAGTGGGGGAAGAGAGTTGGTCAAGGTGAGCTCTAGCCCTATTGCTGGCAAGGGCTCTGGGCAAATTCAGATGAGAGAGGAGGGAGCTTATCAAGGGGAGATATACAAGTGAGAGGGCTTTCACATCATGGAGTTCGAGGGAGAGAAGGTGCAGCTGGAGGGAAATATCATCCAGGCGTGCCACCAAGTCTGGGTGTTGGGAAAGGGGAGCAAGTTGAGTGTGGAGATCTGGAGAGGGGGAGGGTATCAATGAGTGCTAGAGGAGTCAGAGGTGGTAATGGGAGGTTCCGGGGGGGTTGGTCACTGAGTATTAACGGTGTTACAGGATGCGTTGACAAGGAGGTTGGAAAAGGTGATAGGGTCAATGGCTGCAAAATGTGTGGTTCGATCAGTTCAGAACCCGGCAGGGGCAAGGGAACGGTGGTGGGTGAAGAGGGAGGTAAATCTGAGGAGGAAATGGGAGCATCGCTTTGGGGTATCCTTGAGGTGACTGGTGCTATGTCTTGTTGCACAGGGGTTGAATTGTTAGCCACAGAGTTTTTGATATTCACAAAGAGTTTGTCGAACTGCTCTAGGTTTCGATTGGATGCTTGAATGAGAATGATCCAGTTGTTGTAGATAGTAATGGTGAGATCTACTTTGAGGATAGGAGAGGAAGTAACAGAAAGACTAAATCCATGAGGTGTTTTCCTTATCTGATTGACCTGGAAAAATTATATGAGGATTTTTCTCCATTGGGCTCTTCTGTTCCTGAAAAAGATTAGGTCAGTCATGATGATGCCATTAGACATACAGAAATAGGTATCTGATATAAGTGTTTCTGGGTGTCTTTTGATTATGTTGTGTTTGAATTTTTTTGATGAATTCTTAGTGAGGTTATGGGGATAAGTAATCTTAAAAGCACTAAGGCCCACTTGAGAGAGTGAGCCATCAGTCGGGCTGATGGTAGAGGCAGCCATGGTGGGGGAGGGCACTATCCGAGGAGACGGTGAAGTCAAGGGACAATTCTGGATACTCATAGGAACCGCATGTTAGAAATAGTACGGAATATTAGAATACATGGAGGACATAGCGCCCCAGTGTGTGCGATAGGGGTACAGGTAGGATGACTACTCCAAGATGGCCACCAAGCATTAGGGATGGCGCACAACTTTTATAATAGAAACTACGAACCTTGCTGTAGTCATCGTTGGTGTCTTAACTATCCATCACTATTTACATGACCGTGACCATTTGGACAGTCATTCAAAATTAAATCGTTAGTAAAAAATGGCTAGGGCGTGTAATTAATAATTAATTCCCTGTACTAATCCTGAGCCTTCAGGTCTTTCATTGGACACTATAAATGGAAAAGCCTTTCCAAGATGGCCGCCAATAGGTCGAGACTGGCTCCTCTGGTAGTTGTAGTCCTTTTTTGTTTTCCATGCCAAATCCTCAACAGAGGCCTATTTCCATTTTGTATTAACTGGCAGTTAGTTATCGTCTACAGTGGTGGGAATCAAAATGGAGAATTATCCCGCTGCATCAGGGCTGCAGAAAGAGACCAGAACCAGCAATAGTAATAATTTAAAGTGTCCGTGCCCTCAGAGGCAAATATACGCAGTAGCTATGCTACTGCCATCCTATACAATTAGCATTGTAGATATTTTACCTGAAACAAATGCATTGTGTGGATGAAGTGCTCTGGCTGTGGATTGCAGGCAGTTAGACATTTTTTTAAAACACTGTTAATTTCTCTATTCTTTCACTCTGAAATGTTGCTAGATATGATTTAATTTTGTCTCAGTGATAACTTTTTTGTCTTTGATGATTCCATCTATAGGCAGTCACAGGGCACAGCTATAGGCACCTGCTTCGCCCCCAGCTATGCAAATTTATTCATGGGCTGGTGGGAGGAGCAGGTGGCTGCACACCTGGTAGAATTTGAAAGCTGCGTAGTCCTGTGCATGCAATTTATTGTTGACATTTCTTGTGTATGTAAAGGGGATGAGGAACCTGCCAATAAATCTGTAAAGAAATTGAATGACAACACATACAATTTGATGTTTACTGAACACATCTGCAAAACATCTATTGACTTCTTAGATGTACATATTGGTGTAAAAGGTGATACATTGGAGAAGAAGCTGTTTAGAAAAGCAACCGCAGGAAATAGCTTGCTGAGTGCTAGGAGTGCGCACCCCCCAATCTCATTTACAGTATCCCCTATGGGGAATTACTCTGGGTGAAACGGAATTGTAGCACGGGTAAGGCTTTTGACATTGAGAAAGAGATCGTGTGTCAACGTTTAGTCAGAAAACTATTGTTCAAACCATCAAGAGAGTTGAAGAGACTAGCTGAAATTAATTGTTACATCCAGTTAGACAAGATGAGGAAGCAGGGACCATAAGAGTTATCACTACTTTCTCCTATTAAGCACTGGAAATGCCCAGAATTTGAAATAATCATTGGCATGTCCTGAAGACAGTTGATAGCTTAAAAAAGTGTTGAAGCAACAATCCCCAGATCACTTTTAAGAAAAGTCGATCATTACATGACAAATTAAGTCACAATTTGATAACAAAGGAAGAAGGGATGACAAACAATGGCCGTCCAGGCTTTCGCTGCTGTAAAAGCTGGAAGGCCTGTAGTAATAGTAAGGACTGTTCCGAGTTCCCAACACTGAATTCACGCAGAGAATTCATCATAAAAAACCCTTCACCTGCAATACCACTTATTGTGTTTACGCTCTATTTTGTCCCTGTAATAAAATATATAAAGGGAGCATGATACATCGTGCTAAAAAAAGAGTTTTGGAGCATGTACGTGCCATTAGACACAATATTAGACAATACCCAGTGGCACACCACTTCTATGATTATCATTTCCAAGATGAGAAACTACTGAGAATAGCAGTCAATGATGCAGTACTGATCAACATGAGGGGTGGGAACCGTGAATTAGAATTAAGGAAACTAGAGTCAAGATATATTATTGACTTTGGTACTCCTGTACCCCAAGGTTTGAATTCTAGCGAGGAACTTGTTATTCATTTAAACAGTTAACATGTTGATAAAATAGTGCAGAATCTTTTTTGGAAGCCTCAGTGTTTTAATATTTGTAATATTTGTAATATTGTATTATTTCTTATTTCTACACAGGTGCTGGCACCCTTTTCTTCACTGTTGGCAATGGTCAATGTCGAATTTTCTGTTCGCCAGTAATTTTTGTTCACTTGATGCATGCAGTGGAAGAGGTGTGGCGCAGCAGCCAGGGCAACTGACTCTGGAACCCAGGGCTCACGATTCGATCCCCGGTGCCAGCGACAGATCAGTCCAGCACCATGTGATTCTGGGCAATAGCTCGCTTAATCTTCCTGACGGCCCCCAGCGCCTTGACACCTTCGGGTAACTGTTTGCGCTATACAAATACTGGACATATACATTTACATTTATTATACATGAGTTATTTTCATGAATTAGAATTTGCGCTAGGCCCACTGGGGCGGAATTGTCATTTAGAGATTGATGATGGTATTGTGCACTATGCATGAATTATGTATTCACAACGGCTATTAACCTTTGTGGTGTGGAAAGTGAGATTAAGATGATAAATGTGTCTCAATAATTTAAAAAACTGGCAAGAGACAGAATATGAGCCTAAACAAACTATGCATCAAATCTTTAATCCATGCGGAACTATCATGGCAAAATTGCCGCTACATGGCACTTCGAGGGCAACTTTGTCGATTGACCATGAATTCTGAAATGATGCTGGTTATTATGCATTACTGTTATTGAAAACACAAAAATGTGGTTTATTGATTTTTATGAACAGTAGCAAAATGAATTGTTTATCAATTTAGAGAAAGTAATTCAGGTGGATAATCAAGCATGATTCACTAAGCTAAGATGGCTGCCACATTTGACAGTCCAATTCAAGTTATTTGGGTGTAGTCTGTCGTCACTGTTTTTGAATTGTTTATAAAATGAAATTGAAGTAATGTGTATCTATGACCGTGAGCAAGGCGTAATGTCGAAAAGAGTTGTTTGGTGTCATTAAAAACTTTATTAAGCATGCTGGAGTGTCCGAGGATGGTGAATACGGATTTATATATATATATATATATATTCACGGAAAAAACCATAGGTATTACAGACATTATAGTTAGGAATTAGCATTTAAAAAACCTTAGAAATTCACTGAAAAAACCATAGGTTTCAGGGACGTTATAGTCAGTTGGACATTTGACTCATTTAAAACCAGAGAAATTTGCCAGTTATAGTTAGCTGAGCTAACTATAGCACGTGCGCCCGCGATGCACTGCTGATGATGTCACATGTTACATCACTCATGACATGGTCAGTGACATCACTGATGACATCTCAAATGACATCACTGATGACATCATCCACGTGATAATCTGATGCACATACTGATGCCCTAATATAAACTTTGATACACCCATTCTAAAATGAAGACTACAATTTTTGAAACTATACACACAACAATGCCATATACTACATACCACTCACTGTTTCCTAGGTCTACACACACATCCAGTCACTTATACATGTAGTTACTCATCAATACAGTAGTATAATATGCACTCATACATCTATACATGCAGTCACACTCCGCCGCTCATCCATAGAGTTACTCACACACCTAGTCAGTAATGCAAAGAATCAATCACATATCCATTTACTCATGTATACAGTTATACACACCAAGTCCGTTAATTATAGACACACCATATCACTTATTTATAGTGATACTAACACATATTTACTGTCTTATACAATTACTGATACAAGCAGACACTTATTTATACACAAACTCTTCATATAACTTACTCTCATGTATAGTCATTTATATACTCCAACACTCACATATAGTACCTTAAAACATATGTAGTTAGTCACACACATACCACTGAGACATTCATTCACTCACCAACACACACAGTAACTCATCCATACAGCCCTTCCCAGATGCACTTTTGAATCCATACAACCAGTGAATCACCCACTCAGACATCTATGCGCAGAGTCATACAACAGACAGACACTCAGGGAAGCATACAGATACTCAGACAACAAATCAATATAACCAATATAGATACTCATGTAGTTATTCAGCAACCCATGCAATTGCTTACACACCAACTGAGAGACTAAAACAGACTTTCACACAGTGTAGTCACTAACCCATGCTTTCAGTAAGACATGTTCAATCACTCACTTATTCAGTCAGTCACACACCTACTAAATAATCCCTTGAGGCACTTGTAAATGCATTCATTCTTCAACACACCATGGCATAGATATATATGAAAAATATTTAAACTTTACAGAAACACACATTCACTGGATGATGTCATCAGTGATGTCATCAGTGATGTCACTGACAATGTCATGAGTGATGTAATATGTGACATCATCAGCAGTGAATTGCGGGCGCGCGAGTTATAGTTAGCTCAACTAACTATAACAGGCGAATTTCTCTGGTTTTATATGAGTCAAATTTCCAACTAGCAATAACGTCCCTGAAACCTATGTTTTTTTCAGTGAATTTCTAAGGTTTTTTAAATGCTAATTCCTAACTATAACGTCTGTAAAACCTATGGTTTTTTCAGTGAATTTCAAAGGTTTTTTAAATGCTAATTCCTAACTATAATGGCTGTAAAACCTACGTTTTTTTCTGTGAATTTCAAAGGTTTTTTTAATGTTCATTTCATATTTTAATATTTATAAAAACTATATTTTTTCTATTTTTTTTTAAATATTTTGGAACTCTATTATCCTTTTTTGTTTTTAATTTGAAAAATATTTAATGTTTTAAATCTTCAAAAAAAAGTATGTATATCGTTTTTTTTTGTTGTTGAGAAAACTGAAATCCTGTACCAGTAGTGTACCAAGCTCCATCAGCGCGTGAATCCTATCCGCCATATTGCTAAACTCGTAAAGGATGCGCATTTCGTATCCGACGGGTTCGTGGCACTGTGTCCCGCGTAACATCATATACGTATGTGGTTGCGCCAGCTGCTACTTTGGTATGCGACGGGTATGCAGTACCAAGCCGCGCCTTACGTCATGTAAATATGGGGTCACGCCCGCTGTGCGTTGCGTATGCGACGAGTGCATGCTGCCAGGCCCTGTGTTACGTCATAGATGTATGGTGTCGCGCCGGGAACGCAATTCCTTCATTTTTTTGTCTCAAAACTATATCTAAATAAGTTTAAAGTGTAAATGAGAACAAGCGATAATCTAAAATATTTTAAACATTTATATATTTCTAACTGTAATAAACTTATATTATGGTAATATTTTCTCAAAATCAGGTCGGGTGCGGCCTCCTTGCGCGCTCACTGCGCAATTGGCATCTGACCTTAAAGAAAAGCATTTGATTGGTTCATAACATTTCCCATTGTAACAGTTGGAGGACCCCACCCATTTTCGCCATTCTCTCTGCAGCGTTTGAGAGACTCCTCTTCTGCTTACAGAGCTTTTTGGAAATGTTTTGCTATGCACACATATCTGACAGTACACACAACATGCAACCATGATATTCATCAATATTCATGCTCTGTAAAGCAGCCTTCCACATGTGATAGCCATTAATCTAAAAGCTACTTAACAGAACTTTTCCCCACTGCCAGAAGTAACATGGTTGCATACGCAGTCCACAGCACAACGTGGTACTGCCCAGTGACAGTATCATACATACATAATGAACACACGGACACAGATAGATAGTGGAAGTGGGTACGGGCACATGCGCTCGACTCCTTTTTATTACCAGGGTCACATATCTAGTGACGTCTGTGCTGGATGCGTGTGGGGTGAGTGTAAACCAGTCCTCAGGGAATGGTTGCTGCTAGCATCAACTACAACAGTAATCATTGGATCACACACAGAGATTCAATAATAAAAGGGTCAATAGTTTGTGCTGCAGTAAGGTAGGGACACTAGATGTGAAATAATACGGAAAAGATTCTATCGTAAAACAACCATAACTTGTGGTATACTAAGATACAGGCAGTATATCTGAAATAATGCACAAAAAGATTGTATCATAAAGGGTCCATCAGGTCTAGTGCACTTAGACAGCCACATCAAAAGCATTCAGCATGTGCACAGCCAGCGATGATGTGTGCTGCGGGCGGGCCGTACTAGGAGCAATGTCTGTTGCCTACAGCACTACATCATCTGCAATAGCGACTCGATCAGAATTGTAAACACTGCTGTCTGAAGTGTATGCCAGAGAGCGGTCAGCAAGGGCCCACAGCCACGTGACATTGACTTGAGCTGCCCAGTTTGCCGTACGTGAAGCAACAAAAACCGTGTGCGGACCCTGTGATGATGCGTATGCGTGGTGCGGATAGAGCGCCCTGGAGTAATGTCTTTTGCCTACAGGACTGAGTCATCTACAATAGCGACTCGATCTGAATTGTGAACACTGCTGTCTGCAGTGTAAATTGAAGGCAGTAGTGAGCACAGTCTTCCATGAATACCTTTTCTCACGTCCTCTTCACAAAATACAACAACATAAATTACACAAAACTCTGCAATAAATAAATCAAAAAATTCAAATTGCGATCTCTGCTGTCCACAGTGTACACTGTTATTCAGTGTTCTTTACCACTACCAAGAAGAATTTGGTCATTGTACTAGACCTATAAGTCATCTTAAAAAACTTCAAGCAAGTATACTAAAAGGCTATTATGTATATTTCAATAGACATTGTAGTTAGTTGCCTACTGGATTCTGTAATTTAACAATCAGCACTCAATCTGAATTGTGAGCCTTGCTGACCGCGCTGTAGGCCAGAGGCAGTGGTCATTAACGACTCACAAGCACGTGCCGTTGGATTCAGAAGCACGCTGTTGTTTGTACCTGATTAGAGTGGTTACACAGAAATCATCACAAACTTTAACTTCTGACATCCTCGATCACAGAATCAAGACCCTGTTTCATTGTTTGGACCTGCTGTACCACAGTGTACTCCACCGACTGCAGTCAACCAAGCCCAATAATCATGTGCAGCAGTTAGCTATGGAAGCACAGAGTCTGATGCACCTCAACGGCGGGAGTTCTGTCAAAACCAAGCAGCAATTAATATCGGACATCGTCCATTTTGGGATCTAGACACCGTTCCACTGTTGGGACCTACAGTTGGTTGCACCTGGTCGAAGGGACTACCTTCATCTCCACTCTCAGATACAGTTCTAACATCGTCCATTGTGGGATCAAGACACCGTTCCACTGTTGGGACCTAGAGTTGCTTGCACCTGGTCACAGGGAGCACCTTCATCTCCACTCTCAGTTACAGTTCTAATATTGTCCATTGTGGGATCAAGACCCCGTTCCACTGTTCGGACCTGCTGTACCACGGTGTACTCCACCGACTGCAATCACCCAACCCCAATAATCATGTGCGGGAATTAGCTACGGAAGCACAGAGTCTGATGCACCTCAATGGAGGGAGTTCTGTGAAAATCAAGCAGCAGGTAATAGCGTACATCGTCCATTTCGGGATCAAGACACTGTTCCACTGTTGGGATGTAGAGTTGGTTGCACCTGTTCGAAGGGAGTACCTTCATCTCCACTCTCAGATGCAGTTCTAACATTGTAAATTGTAGGATCAAGACCCCGTTTCACTCTTCGGACCTGCTGTACCGCGGTGTACTCCAGCGACTGCAGTCAGCCAAGCCCAATGATCATGTGCAGCATTTAGCTACAGAAGCACAGAGTCTGATGCACCTCAACGGAGGGAGTTCTCTGAAAAACCAGCAGCAGGTAATATCGGACATTGTCCATTGTGGGATCAAGATACCATTCCACTGTTGGGACCTAGAGTTGGTTGCACCTGGTCGATGGGACTACCTTCATCTCCACTCTCAGATACAGTTCTAACATCGTCCATTGTGGGATCAAGACACCGTTCCACTGTTAGGACCTGGAGTTGGTTACAGCTGGTTGAAAGGAGTACCTTCATCTGCACTCTCAGATGTAGTTCTAACATCATCCATTGTGGGATCAAGACACCGTTCCACTGTTGGCATCTCTTCCACTACTGTGTTAGTAGTATACAGAGCACTTCACGGTGCTGGGCCTCAGGCTGGCTGCTGTCTGCCTGTGTCGCGGTAGCCAGCGTTGATCTCAGGAGCCTTCCCAGCTCGCAGACCTCGGCCCAAAAGCTTCCGCCGACACATGGTGGGCCCTCTTTCACATACGACGGTGTCGAAAGGTGAACTGTGGGGCATAACTGCGTCGCAGCGGCCATGACGGTTTCTGGGTAGCAGCAGGCTGAAAGCATTATTACCACAGCCACCTTCGCTCATGGCGTCAGCCTCGTGGTGGTGTAAGCTGTGCAGACCTGACAGACATGTTCGCCATTCCGGAAGAGAACCATACTCAGAGAAACGTGCCTTTTATTCATACCCCTACACTAGCCTTGCATATGCCGAGCCAGCCCACTACGCTAAAGATTTTGGGGGGGAGGGGGCACGTACGCGCTATGTTTTCGTAATCTACCCTACTAACTGTACTATCATGGTTGCGTCCACTGTCGACTTCACTCAATAGACCATCAGTGTATGTTGACATGGAAATGTCTGTGCTATTCATACTCAAGTCTAGCCGGCACATCCCCTCAACACTTTGCATTCTATACTTTTATAATCTAGAATCACTTGCCACCTTCGCAAATACTTTGCTCCCATCTCTCCCCGCATTCTGTATTGTGTGGCAGAGGTTCCCTGCCATGTTTGGTTTGTGTACATGGCTAGCCACGGTTCCCACAGTATGTAGTGTCGTTGTGTCTGCTAGGTGCACATGTTGTTTGTCATGTTGTATGTGATTATATAAGGTAGCGCATTTATTCACGAGCAGTGGTTTCTCCCATTTACATATCGCTGTCTTCAAGAGGATACCGAAGTTTTGCTCACAGGTGAAAAGTGGGACCACAATAGCAATCATTCATTACTATGCAAGAATGTCCAACTGCACGACGCTTCTAAGCTTACAGCCCCCAATCGTATGTGCTTTCTTAAAAGCACGCCAACTCCCCCAATCAGACCAACATTCACACAGCTTTCTAACGGCAGTTATCTGCTTCTTAATAACATGGACTGCTATGCAATGTGAGCTGGCATACCGTATGTCCTTACTGTTTCAAACCAGATAACTTCCTCTGGCAATCTATATTCCCACCAACACAAAGTAACTCCCAAAGTTCGACTTGGCCTTCAATACCTACTTTGAAAAAACAGATTTTATTAAGCGGAGCAAACTGAAAGCACTTTTGTTTCAAACAGAAGTGTCCCTCACTTCTCCAAACGTAATTTATCAACTGCAGATAGCACGAACTTCAAGTAAAATACGCTCCCTTTTAAATACGAACCTCCCATTACACTTTGTGAATTGTTACACAATTTTCAACACATCTGACATATAAGGTCTGGCACACTTTTTTAACATTGTCTCCTCCGGCCTTCTCACAGGCTGTCAAACTATTTTAGTCTAATACCAGACTTCATTCATTCGATCATCTCTGGAATAACAGCAACAGGGCCCATAATTCTCGCTCTGTTTGCGGGCATCCTACTACTATATTAGCTTGTTAAAAATGGCTACGCTCGCTGTGGTAACAAGCATGTCCGACCTAATACGCCTCTACGTGAAGCTATACCAATACCGTGAAAAAATGGAACAACTTTTCGGCTGCCTGCCTCTATCTATTATCAGAGCCAGCTACAACATGACATTTATTTACACATATATAATCTGCGTGCAACCATCTTTTTATTGCAAAACTTGCCCAATTGACTGGCGAATGGATCTATGCCTTGCCGACATCCCAGCAAACGCTCCCGGTATATCCAGCAGGTAATGGAGTATCTTGAAAACCATGAGCTTGATTGTTCGGGCAGTGGAGCAATGGCGGATGCAACGCAAAAAGGTATCCTGGCGGAATGGGATTTCTGCGCAGCCGCGAAAGATCTCCTGCAACGTGCGACCTTTGACAACATCGCAGATTGCCTGCCAATTCAAATTGCCGCTCCAACATTCGAGGAATATTACTGTCCCTTCGAGGATATGAATTGGATTGCTTCGCTTTTCTCACACAATGGCAACAATCGCCTCTTGGAACATTAAACATCTCAAGCCGCTGAAGAACATCCGGACTGCAATCTCCAAGAAATTCACTTTATTCTTGGATTGATTTTTTCCAACTTTTCTGACTTTTTCCTATTAAATTTTTTAATACACTTCAATTGAACTATTTTCATATAATAACTTTATAAGTATGCTTAGGCATTTGAACTCTGTTTTCATTATTGGCCCTTACCTCTCCACACTAACCAGGGATGGATGATGTATCGCCTATGCAAATACGGTATTTACTTGCTAAATTAGCCCAAACCCGACATCCATTTTGAAACCATATCTATTCTTTGTACACACGTCTCTCTGCCTGCCTCTTATCCATGAAGCCCTTTCACACAAATTAGCTCATCCTCAGCCTCTGCTCACGAACTGGCGATCAAGATAAAAAAACATGGCATTGTTTAGGAACTGGTTGGCACAGTGTGGTAAACATATCCTACCTTTATTTTCATTCTACAATTTACAGTCATTTATGTCTAATAGGTATTGTTTATGTCACATGGAACTGTAACATGTAATGTTGAATTGACTGATGCAGAAGCTTTGCTTTGAATACCGCAGAAGCGGTTGGAGTTTGCCTCAGCTGGGTGCCTTAGCTCTTGCACCAGTGGTTCCATTTATGGCACTTACATAAAGACACTTTTTATATAACTTGGAGACTCCATCGCTTTATCCCACAAAGCCACTTTCTTAAACACACCTGATTTCACCATTTGTCTTCTGTGGCATTGCAACATTCTGCATTATATTCTTCATGATTATTTCTTTATTGCTGCTTGCTAAAACACTCCATTTGAGTCTTCAGACAAGTAGGGGTGAGTAGTTTGCTTCCCACTCCCGCTATAGCCTAAACCCATGCTAACACCAATTGCACAGCTATGCTACAGAGGCCAGTATGCTACAGAGCCCAGAGCACATCAGTTTACAGCAATCAGCTCACGGTTTCATCCCTGAGTGTATTGGCACCTCACCTCAGCACCATCTCACTCTGGTCAAAACAGCACTTTCACACCACTAGGGGTGAATACTTAACTTCACACTCCCTGTATAGCACACCCTAACCACCCCACAGAGCTCACACCACTATACTCTAAACCCATACTAACACCACTTGCACAGCTATGCTACAGCGGCCAGTATGCTACAGTGCCAGGAGCACATCAGTTTACAGCAATCAGCTCACGGTTTCATCCCCGAGTGTACGGGCACCCCACCTCAGCACCTTCTCACTCTGGGCAAAACAGCACTTTCACACCGGTAGGGGTGAATACATCGCTACACACTCCCTGTGCAGCACACCCTAACCACCCCACAGACCTCACAGCGCTCCTACCCTCCTCTTTCCTACTCTTTTCACCCTTTTTTCCCCTTACTCGCTTCAACGGAATCACAAAATGGCGACCAACACTTCCTAGTTGCAACCGCTCGCAGCGCTCACAACCAATAAGCAGCAAGCTCGTGCTCGTAACGCCTCAGCCAACCAGATGGCAGAATTCCCAACTATTGTTATATGTAAATTTGAATATTTCTCAAAAACGTGTGAACGGATTTACACCAAATATACAAAAGCGTGCTTTCTAGACCAAGACCCTTTTCCCTGCCAAATATGGGGTAGTTCCGTTCACCCGTTCGACCTGTAGCCTTGTCTAAAGTTTCCTATGGAAATTAACATGGAGAAAACACGTTTTGGGACCCCCCCTTTTTTATCGCCCCCCCCTTGACGAATCACCCCTAAACTTTCCCCATAGGAGCAGATATGAACAAAGACCACCAGTAGGTAATATATATGTATATATGTATATACATATTTTTTTTTACTAGAATCACTCCTGGCTTAGAATACTGGGCTCCTTCTCATTGCGAAGTTCGCATGTTTGGCTCCAGGGTTTACTAATCATGCTTGTGGGATACTGATATGGGCTAGCCAGGGTGCAGATATTAAATTACAAGAGGTACTTATTGAACCTGGAGGCCGCTATGTGTGGGGCATTTAGATCTCTTCCTTATGAGGGTATATGGTCCCAACTATGACCATCCCAATTCTGTTACTCACTGAATGTAAAACTTGCCACATAGAAAGGCTTCCCACAGATATGGGGTGCCAACTGTAATTGTGCTCAGGCCACCGACTTGCACCAGTTGTGAGGTCCACTGCTTCGATCGTTGGTGGCTGCCCATGCTATAACTGTGGTGGGATAGGAAAATGGCCTGGTGGATGCAGGGCGCTATCGATATCCACAAGGAAGGGGAATATAACATTATTCCAGCGTATGTTATATACATACACATACTGATTATTGGCTTGTTTCCCGCAGTCTATTGTCTGAAATACAACTATTTGACCATTTACCGCTCACATTCTCAAATTCCTCCCCTGAACCTGAGAAGGAGGAGAGTTGAGGGGACATCCCACACATTTGTTGCATTAGCTGTGATGCTCCTACTTTACTTTTTATTTGTTGCAATTGGTTTTGCATTCTGGCTGATGTGATATTATTTATCATTTTGAGCAATTCATGCATTATATACACTGGTGTGATAAGTCTATGTCCATTGTTTCTCATTTATATGATATGCCATGTCAAATGTATTATTTCGGTTACCTGACAGTGTGGCTAGAGTGACTTCTTTTCACTGTATTATCATAGTTTATCAGGCCACTGCGACTTGTATTTCCCACTGCTTATTGCTTACTTGACACCATGATATGTTTGTTTATTACTCAACCTGTAATCACTGCATACTTTAATTAATACCGTATTGTTAAGAAGTATAAAATGAAAATAAAGTTTTTTTTAAAGTATATGAATGAGGGGGCAGCTTTGGAACTTGTAGCCTCAGCTTGACTGGGGAGTGGTCTGAAGGGGTACGTGGGTTTCAGTTAGTATTTGTAGTCAACAGCCATCAGTGTTCACCCATATGTATTAGGAACAATTAGCTCAGCAGATTAGTTGCCGGAGGATCATTTTTGCTTGCACCCTGATTCCGTGACGTTTTTGAAGCATTCAAAGGTATCGAACTGTGCCAGTTAGCTGATTGCATCCTTTGTTTAAGTTACAGGAGGTGAGTCTAATTTTCACTCAAGCAATATACCACATACAAATGTTGTTTGTTCATTTGTTGCTTGGTATTTTCTTTAGCTCTCTAATTCATTGCTACCACTTTGTGTTGCTATGGCCTGTGGAGGGGCGTACTTTTGGCTCCACCCTTTCACGTCACACGTATGCCTTATAAACATGCATGTAGTACTATATGTTTGTCTTTAATATCATTAACGTAAAGTGGTGCTCTTGACCAGATACTGAAGGTGCATTTACTATATAACTTAGACGTGTATATGTGTGCACACTAATGTTTTCCTTACAGTGTCACCAAATTGCAGTGCTCATATATATATATATATATATATGCATCGCTAATTCTTGTATAATCATGTTTTCACTCAAATCGTACTCTGCATTTGCATTATAAGTATATGTGTATTTATAGTGAAGCATTTAAATATATACTGAGATGCTTGCCACATTAACATGACCAGAGGCCTATGCATTTGTGTTCCAAGGTTTAACATTCAACATGACAGTTTGCTTGGCTTGCAATGTTTCCTTGTTCTTGCAGGTACGTTTAAATGATCGTATAGTTAGTGCAAGGCAGATTCTATATGAGAGATAGTGAGGCTTGGGAGGAGTACTTTTGGCAAGGATGAGAGGCGCTAATGAACAAATGGACGACCACTGTCTGTGCTGTATCGGGAGGCATAAGAAATCCACAGGCGTTCTGAGGTGAGGACCCGAAGAGGGGAGTTTTAAGGGTAGTTGCCAAGTTTTATCACAAGAAGGTGGAAATTCAATGAGATACATGATGTTCAGTGCGGGTTTTAGTTGGTGGTCACACCTTAGCTTCAAGCAGATTCCTTTTAGACTTTGAGGGGTAAAAACCTCTTTACTATATATCCATTGTATACCTTTATGCTGTACAGTACCTCTGATTTTAAGACAATTTCTACAGAAGTTCTCCTTAATGTTGATACCTTCCTTATTTATTGGATCTAATTTGGGTTTCACCAATCACACTACTTAGTTGAGATTTGGCTAGATAACTTAGATTTGCTCATGCCTAGCCAAGAGGAATTCAAATCAAATTCTGATCACCAAATCCTATATCTCATTTTCTGCATTGCCATTACTGAATTTCTTGTATGCTTCGTGTTCTTGAGACTTAACTTTGACAGACAATAACAACGGAGGTGTGAGTTTTAAGAGAATTGTGCATTTTAATGGTTTGAATTTAGTCTGTGGTGTTCATTGAGATAATGTGATGTTTGGTGGAGATGTTGTAAATGTCGTGTAAATGTGGCACTTAACATGGTGGAGACACTGAATTGTAATTGCCTGCTAAAGTTTTGTAATGCTTGTCATGAGAAGTCACTGACAGTGCAGTTGAGACATGGACATTTATCTTTGTGTGTGAAAGTGAGGTATAATTAGTGTGGTGGACCCAGGGGGAAACTGTGCTAATTAAGGTGAGTCCCTCCAGGTTAAGGTTTCATTTGTATGCGTCTAAATTGGTAATTAGTGTTATTCTGAACAATCTCTTGTATAAATGAATACTGTGTGTTTCGTTAGTAGAGCAGAGAACGTTATTTGTTGCCATTGCTTTGTCTGTGTTTGCATGAGAAGAGTGCGTTTGTGAAAATTGTAGAGGACGGTGAACTGCTGCAAGGAGTGAGATTGACATCATGGTGTGCCACGCTGCGATTTGTTAGTTGGTGTAGAGCTGCACTGTTATTGGTTGTCTTTGTCATCAAATGCCACGTTGACATTGGTTGTTGACTCTAAATGAGAATTGTGGTTAAATAATATTTCCTACTCTAAAATGCAATTCTATTGGAAATTGATGACATTTACACCTAAAAATGAAGGGGCAGATTTATATTTGACTTGCGCCTCATTTACGCCGCCGTTGCGTCACTTTTGTGACGCAGCAGCGGCGCAAATCCTGCGCCATGGTGCGGGATATTTACAACGTGACGCATCTGGGAGATGCGTCACGTTGTAAAGCCCTGCGCCACATGTAGGCGTGCCAGGGCAGGTGGGGGCGTTCCAGCGCAGGAACGCCTCCTAAAAGTGGTTGAGTGAAATCTACAAGATTTCACTCAGTCACTTTTGAGCCCATGCTGCGTCAAAACCCTGCGCCTGCTTGAAGCAGGCGTAAGGATTGACGCAGCATTGTGCAGATAGGGCCCCCCAGAGCATTGCTGGAGCTGCGTCGCGCTTGCGACGCAACTCCAGCAATGCGCCACTTTTACGGCACAGATGCGTGACACATCTGTGCCGTTTTTGCCCCATGGTGCGCCGCATTATAAATGCGGCGCATCCATGGTGGCGGAGCTGGGGCGCAAAATAACTGGCGCATCCCTGCTGATATGCAGGGATGCGTCAGTTATTATAAATATGCCCCGAAATTCTTTAAGATTATACAAGATTTATGGAGGGGAGATGTGACAATACCTGCTAGAGAGGAAGAAGAGGCACCACCGAATATACTGCAGGCCATTATATGGCAATACATTGAGGGCTTCAACATGCTTTTGGATAAAACAATGGCACAAGATCATAGACACAACATTTGCACTGGTGTTTCCATGCCTTGTCCATTTAATGTGAGAATCATATACAATTTAAGGAGGATAATATACACGATGAAACCACAGATTAGAACTACACAGTTTGAAGTACTCAATGCTAGAGAGAAGAAAAGATATCAGGGAAGAGCTTCAAAGCAGTGCATACTGAAGGGGATGCAAATTGAGATGCAGAACAGAAGAAGTGGAGAAATAACATAATAGAGGGAGCCAAGCTATGCCCTGCATTAACAGGTGAAGAATTGAAAAAGGGAAGCGAAGGAAAGAAAAAAGGGACAAGTCGAAGGAGCCAGATAAGGTAAGTGAAAACAGGGATTGTGATTCTAGCCATAGCTTTCCTAATGTCATATTGTCAGTGCACCCACCTGCATTTAATGAGATACAATTAGTCAGAGGGGGAAGCACTAATGCACCTGGGAATTCTGGAATGGCTACCACACTGGTAAATGTGAGTCATAATGCAATGGGAGCAACCCCTGTGAATATGAGTCAACATCTAATGAGAGAAATTCATGGATTTGTGCCCCTGGTACCTCCACAGCACTTAATCCCCCAGATGGTCCTACTGTTCCTATATATGACCACAGCTTTGCAAGCAATGTGAGCCAACATTTGGCTGTCCCTGCTAAGCTGAAAGCTTCAGAGAATGCTCCCACCAGTTGGAATGTGAGAGGATCTGTTCCTCTAATTCAGATGAACAAGAGTTTCCGTTGTGGTTCAAGTGCAGTGCCCATGATGAGCCAGACAGGATCTGGACCTTGAAGGTCATTCCTGGTATTGCCAGACTTGGGTACACTTACCTGAAATCCATCCCTCAATGCAAATAATAGCACTCCTAAAGAGAGGGCAGTACCTAAAGCCCCTAGAGTGTAGCATAAATTTTGCACTCAAGAATTAGATGAATGGTTGTAGGTTGTTAATACCACTTCCAATAAAAGTGGAAACCCCTAAATTCAGTTGCTAGGTTGGAGTACGTGGAGCTCCGTGCAAAAAACTCTGCTGCGCTACTCAGAGTTTCAAAAGAGTGAAATATGTCATGCCGTCCACGCTGGTTTTTAGTGCCGGGTGGTTGTGCCATGCTGTAAAATCGTTCAAGGCACCATGCGTAGCACACAAGTGCGCTGCTTTTTTCTGCCACTGAAGTAAATATTCTATTTGAGTGTCAGCTTCTTCAACGTTATGGAATGTTTCTAAATATGAGCGGTAATGGCCATCCAAGGCCGCTCGCTCACATTGAGAAATATCACAGGAGATGGTCTGGAATAAGATTTTCCTCACTTCTGCTCACAAACTTAATGTTGGCTAAAGAGAAAGAACTCCACTCTACTGGAGTTTTTCAGAACTTTGTGCACTACGCGGTGATCAGAGTGTGAGAAACTTTGCAAGCGGAGCACAATTTCACGCCTAGGCTCAGAATTGAGCCAAGAAACGAAACAGAGGATGTCGCTAAATTGAAACTTGAATTACATGAAATGATAACTGGAAGTCTTGAATTGGCCCGACTGGATAGTAACTAGGAAAGTGTTTAAGAGGAATGATGTTACCAGGTAAGCAAGGCATGTCTATGATAAATTATATGAAACAGCTCAGAAATATGAGGTGGATCTGGATCGGACTAAAGCCGTACAGAAAAGCCATCAACTCTGCTTTAGTGATAAGGACCCAGAGTGTATTAGAATACCAGGAATTAAATTACAATTTCAGGAATTGATTCAAAATATTCAGATTTGGAATAAGTTGGAACATATGTGGGTAACACATAAGGTCCAAAGAGGTCCTTGGGAGAGCTGCCTCCTCCTATAGGAGGTGGAGGGGGTGCGTCTAGTTCTGCCTCATGGGAAGTACCTAGTGGAGGTTATGTGCATGTGCCTTGCATCATTGATCTTGCATCATTCACAAATTATTTCCCAAGATTAAGAGAGAAGTTTGTAGAATGACACAAACAAGTTGAGATATTTGTGAAAATATTGAAGGTTTTATGGACTGATTTTAGTACTTTGTTTGACATTGTTGTTCCAACTGATTTGTAGACAGAATCTAGGATAGCCACAGAACAGCCCAAGGAAGAGCCGGTTAAATCTCCACCACTGGCCGGAATCCCCACCTCTGGCCCGGAAGCTCCGCCTCTGGCCCGGAAGCCCCGCCTCCGGGCCAGAAGCTCCGCCTCCGGGCCAGAATTTCCGGCCCGAGTGCGGACGTAAAGTTAGTAGTCGTAAATCCATTCTGTGAATAGCAAAAGTAGTAAGTTTATTCTGTGAATCGCAAAAGTAGTAAATTCATTCTGTGAATACCAGAAGTAGAAAGTGCATTCTGTGACTACCAAAATGGTACTAAGTTTAGGATTTTGTCTTAAGTTTGTTCTGTGAATCGGGCCCACAGTGTAGCATACTTTCACATACCCATACAGGGAGTGTTACACCCTCTCACATAATCATGTAGACACCCTTATACCCATTAAAATACCCATACACAGACTCTCAAAACCTTTCACATGCCCATACATACACTGTCCCACCCTTTCACATATCCATACAGGTACCCTTAGACCATCCACATACCTATGCCAGTACTCTTACACCCTCTCACATATCCACACAGACACCCCTATACCGTTTTGCATTACTATATACAGACTCCCTTTCACATACTCATTCAGGCTTCCTTTATTTCCATTCACATACTTAAGCTGAGAGTGTGACACATATTCAAATATCCACACAGAGACTCTTACACCTTCTAACATGTCCATACATAGACTGTCACATCCTCTCACATACCCATGCAGACAGTGGCACAACCATTCACTTGCCTGTACAGATACTCTCAAACCTTCTGACATACCTATACAGATACCCTTATACCCATTCACATAGAGAGTCTCTTTCATATACTCATTCAGACTTCCTTTCTTCCCATTCACATACTTATACAGAGAGTGTGACATCCTTTCACATACCCATACAGAGACTCTGACACCATGTCACATACCCATATGTGCCCTCTTATACCCATTAACATACCTACACTGATACTCTCACATATCCATACAGACACCCGTATACCCATTCAAATAGCTATACAAAGACTCTGCCACCCTCTCCTATATGCATTCAGACCTGCTGTATTCCCATTCACATACTTATACAGTGTGACACCCATTCACATACTCATACAGACTCTTACATCCTCTCACATACCCATACAGACACAGTTATACACATTCAAATACCGATTCAGAGACTCTGACATCCTCTCACATACACATAGAGACTCTCCCACCCTCTCAAATTCCCATGTAGACACCCTTATACCCATTCACATACCATACAGAGACTCTCACATACCCATACATTGACTGTCACATCCTTTCACATAACCAGACAGTCTCATAGCCTTTGACATACCTATACCGAGAGTCTCACACACTCTTGCATACCCATATAGACACCGTTATATACATTCACATACCCATACTCAGACTCTCAAACCCTCTCACATACCCATATATAGACTGTCAGACCTATCACATACCCATACAGACACCCTTATACCCATTTACATATCTATACAGATACTCTCACACCCTCTCACATATCCATACAAATGTATGACGTTTCAACACATATATTATTTACGCAGGGCTTTATAAGGCAGCTAAACCACACGTGCCATTACATCACAAGTCGTATCAACGACTTGCTGTAGGGGGTGCGCTGGACTTAGGAATAGTATTAATTACTATTCCTACTCCAGTTTGTGCAACAGCAAGGAAGGTGTTGGATTTAAAGTCCAACATATTCCCTGGTGTTGCACGCCCCCTACAGCAAGTCGTTGATACGACTTGCGATGTAATGGCACACGTGGTAACAACGTGGGCATAGTAACAACCACGTTGTAAAGCCATGCGTTGTGGAAACAGCATTGTAAATGTTGTTTCCCATCCATACAGACACCCTTATACCAGTTCACATAGCTATACACATAATATGTCACCCTTTCATATACTCATTCAGACGCCCTTTATTCTCATTCACTTACTTATATAGCTTGATACCCATTCACTTACTCATACAGAGACTTTTACACCTTCTCCCATACTTTTAGACATGTTCACATACTGATACAGAGAAATTGACATCCTCTCACATACCCATAGAGAGAATCTCAAACCCTCTCACATATCCATTCAGACCCCCTTTATTCCCAGCATCATATCCATACAGTCTGACACCCATTCACATACCCATACAGAGACTCTCACACCCTCTCACAAAGCCATATAGAGACTCCAAGTACCCTCTCACATACCCATACTTAGAGTGTCATAACAACTCACATGCCCATGTAGAGACTCACAAACACTCTCACATACCCATGTAGGCACCATTATATCCAGTCACATACCCATACACAGACTCTCACACCCTCTCACATACCCATACACAGACTCTCACACCCTCTCACATACCCTTACACAGGCTCTCACACCGTCTCAGATACCAATACATATAATGTCACACCCTGTCCCAGTCCCATTCCCATACAGAGACTCTCACACCCTCTCACATGCCCATACAGAGACTCTGACTCTCTCTCACATACCCATACAGAGACTCTCGGTACCCTCTCACATACCCATACAGAGACTCTCACACCCTCTCACATACCCATACAGAGAATCTCAGTACCCTCTCACATACCCATACAGAGACTCTCACACCTTCTCACATACCCATACAGAGACTCTCGGTACCCTCTCACATACCCATACAGAGACTCTCAGTACCCTCTCACAAACCCATACTTAGAGTGTCATAACCTCTTACATGCCCATACAGAGACTCTCACACCCTCTCACATACCCATACAGAGACTCTCAGTACCCTCTCACATACCCATACTTAGAGTGTCATAACCTCTTACATGCCCATACAGATGGTCATATCATTTTACATACTCTTACATAGACTCACACACACGCTCACGCACCATTATATCCAGTTACATACCCATACACAGTCTCTCACACCCTCTCACATACCCATACAGAGACTCTCGGTACCCTCTCACATACCCATACTTAGTGTCATAACCTCTCACATGCCCATACAAAGACTCTCACACCCTCTCACATACCAATACTTAGAATGTCACACCTGTCCCATTCACACACCCATAGGGAGCCACTCTCACCCTGTTACTCACCCATTCAAAGCTGCTTTATTCTCATTCACAAAGACAGCGTGACATCTATTCACGCTAGAGTCGCCAACACATTTGCGGGAGACTCGCTTTGTTCCCATTGTCATCTCCTTGCTTGAATAGGAGTAAAATACCACCACATGGCGATTGGTTGTATTTATTTATTTATTTTTTATAGAGTTTTATATAGCACAAACTTGACCCGAATGGGGTATCAAAGCGCTTTACAGAGCACCAGTTGCATTACATGAGGACACAGTCATCTTTGTTAGGCACGGGGAGATTAAATGATTTCTTTGCCCAGAATCACAGGATGTTCAGCGTCATTGCAGAGACTCAAACCCAGTTCCCCAGATTCGAGGTCGAGCGCCCTAGCCCTTAGGCGAACACCTCTCCCCATTTAGATGGAACTCCAGAGACCAAGTTCAAACAATTCTGCAAAAGGAATGACAAATTATGCTGTTCCTAAAATTTAATCAAAGGCGAAATCAGCACCATATCAGTGGAGTCAGGTCTAACCCTGGTCAGTTGAAGCTTGCAGTGCTAAAGGTCTAACCCTGGTCAGTTGAAGCTTGCAGTGCTAAAGGTCTAACCCTGGTCAGTTGAAGCTTGCAGGGCTAAAGGTCTAACCCTGGTCAGTTGAAGCTTGCAGTGCTAAAGGTCTAACCCTGGTCAGTTGAAGCTTGCAGGGCTAAAACCCATACATTTTGGTGTTTTCTCATCGCAGAGAATGGAAGCCGGAGTACACGATGGGCTGACATTGTGGATAGGTGCTAAGGAGGCGGTACCAAGCTCTTCTTGCAGTAAGAATGTGAGAAGACCTTGGGAGATGGAACAGTGTCTTGAGTGAAAGGTTGACGCCATTAGTGTGTTTTTATAACGTTAAGGAGGTATAAGTTGTTAATACAAGCGGTGTGACCTGTAAATCCATGTTCTCAATATCCAATCCGGTTATTTCCTCATGTTTTACTTAGTTAATGAATTGTGTGTATTTGATATGTTCAAAATTTCAAATCTATCTCTGGTTCTCCGCTCTGTTTAGAGCATGTTACTGTTAGTTGAAGGTTTATAGTGTAAAACCCAAATTCACAACTGTAAGTTTCTTTTTTTGCAGAGCTCTTCTGATCTCGAGTGAGAGTTTCATAGGCAGATCTGAGATATCTGGCTTCAAGTGTGAAATGTTCACCAGTGCTCCTAAGATCTGGCTTCAAATGTGAGATGTTCACCAGCACTTCTAATATCTCTAGCTCCAGGTGTGAGATTTTGACCACCACTCTTAAGGGCTCTAGCTCAAAGTGTGGGATGTTCACCAGCACTGCTTAGATCTCTGGCTTCAATTTCAAAATGTTCACCAGTGCTCTTAAGGGCTCCAGTTTCAAGAGTGATATGTTCACCAGCATCTTATGATCTCTAGCTTCAAGATTGAGATACTCACAAGTGCTCCTAAGATATCTAGCTTTAATTGTGAAATGTTCCCATGCACTCCTAAGTGCTCGAGCTTCAAGTGTGGGATGTTCACCAGTGCTCACTAGATCTCTAGCTTCAAAGTGTGAGATGATAACCAATGCTCAGTAGATCTCTAGCTTCAAAGTGTGAGATGCTCACCAGTGCTCGTTAGATCTCTAGCTTCAAGTGTGAGATGCTCACCACTGCTCAGTAGATCTCTAGCTTCAAGTGTGAGATGCTCACCAGTGCTCAGTAGATCTCTAGCTTCAAGTGTGAGATGCTCACCAGTGCTCGTTAGATCTCTAGCTTCAAGTGTGAGATGCTCACCAGTGCTCAGTAGATCTCTAGCTTCAAGTGTGAGATGCGCATCAGTGCTCTTAAGATCTCTAGCTTCAAGTGTGAGATGCTCACCAGTGCTCAGCAGATCTCTAGCTTCAAGTGTGAGATGCGCATCAGTGCTCTTAAGATCTCTAGCTTCAAGTGTGAGATGCGCATCAATGCTCTAAAGATCTCTAGCTTCAAGTGTGAGATGCGCATCAGTGCTCTTAAGATCTCTAGCTTCAAGTGTGAGATGCGCATCAGTGCTAGTTAGATCTCTAGCTTCAAGTGTGAGATGCGCACCAGTGCTCAGTGGATCTCTAGCTTCAAGTGTGAGATGCACATCAGTGCTCGTTAGATCTCTAGCTTCAAGTGTGAGATGCTCACCAGTGCTCAGTAGATCACTAGCTTCAAGTGTGAGATGCTCACCAGTGCTCAGTAGATCTCTAGCTTCAAGTGTGAGATGCTCACCAGTGCTCAGCAGATCTATAGCTTCAAGTGTGAGATGCTCACCAGTGCTCAGTAGATCTCTAGCTTCAAGTGTGAGATGCTCACCAGTGCTCAGTAGATCTCTACCTTCAAGTGTGAGATGTTCACCAGGGCGCATTAGAGCTCTAGCTTCAAGAGTGAGATGGTAACCAGAGCTTGATCGATCTTTATCTTGAAGTGTGAGATGTTTACCAGCATTCCTAAGGATCTAGCTGCAAGAGTGATATGTTCACCAGTGTTATTAAGGGTTAGAGCTTCAAGTAAGAGATGTTCACCAGCCCTCCTTAGATCTCTAGTTTCAAGAGTGAGATGTTAACTAGAGCTTGTTCAATGTTTAGCTTGAAGTGTGAGATGTTCACCAGCACTCGTAAGGGATTGAGGTTCAAGTGTGAGATGTTCACCAGTGCTCTTAAGATCTCTAGTTTCAAGAGTGAGAAGTTCACCAGCACTCTTAAGGGCTTGAGCTTAAAGTGTGAGATGTTCCCAGGCGCTCCTAAGATCTCTAGATTCAAGAGTTAGATGTTCATCAGAACACTTAAGATCTCTGACTTCTTGTATGAGATGTTCGCCAGTCCTCTGAAGGACTCACGCTTCAAGTGTGAGTTGTTCACCAGTGCTCATTAGATCTCTAGCTTCAAATGTGAGATGGTCACCAGCACTCCGAAGGGATATAGATTGAAGAGTGATATGTTTACTAGTGTTCTTAAGGGCTCGAGCCTCAAGTGTGAGATGTTTACCAACACTCCTAAGATCTCTAGTTTCAAGAGTGAGATGTTCCCCAGAGCTCGATCAATCTTTAGTTTCAAGTGAGATATGTTCACCAGCACTCCTAACGGCTCAAGCTTCAAGAGTGAGATGTTCTCCGGTGCTCTTAAGATCTCTAGTTTCAAGAGTGAGATGCTCACCAGCGCTCTTAAGAGCTCTAGTTTCAAGAGTGAGATGTTCTCCAGTGCTCTTAAGAGCTCTAGTTTCAAGGGTGAGATGTTCTCCAGCGCTCTTAAGATCTCTAGTTTCAAGAGTGAGATGTTCTCCAGCGCTCTCACCATCTTTGCTTTAAGTGTGAGATGTTCTCCAGCGCTCTCACCATCTTTGCTTTAAGTGTGAGATGTTCTCCAGCGCTCTCACAATCTTTAGTTTCAAGAGTGAGATGTTCTCCAGCGCTCTTAAGATCTCAGGCTTCAAGAGTGAGATGTTCTCCAGCGCTCTCACAATCTTTAGATTCAAGAGTGAGATATTCTCCAGCGCTCTTAAGATCTCTAGTTTCAAGAGTGAGATATTCTCCAGCGCTCTTAAGATCTCTTGTTTCAAGAGTGAGATGTTCTCCAGTGCTCTTAAGAGCTCTAGTTTCAAGAGTGAGATGTTCTCCAGTGCTCTTAAGAGCTCTAGTTTCAAGGGTGAGATGTTCTCCAGCGCTCTTAAGATCTCTAGTTTCAAGAGTGAGATGTTCTCCAGCGCTCTTACAATCTTTAGTTTCAAGAGTGAGATGTTCACCAGCGCTCTTAAGAGCTTTGGGTTCAAGAGTGACATGTTCTCCAGCGCTCTCACCATCTTTGCTTTAAGTGTGAGATGTTCTCCAGCGCTCTCACCATCTTTGCTTTAAGTGTGAGATGTTCTCGAGCGCTCTCACAATCTTTAGTTTCAAGAGTGAGATGTTCTCCAGCGCTCTTAAGATCTCAGGCTTCAAGAGTGAGATGTTCTCCAGCGCTCTCACAATCTTTAGATTCAAGAGTGAGATATTCTCCAGCGCTCTTATGAGCTCTAGTTTCAAGAGTGAGATATTCTCCAGCGCTCTCACAATCTTTAGTTTCAAGTGTGAGATGTTCAGCACCTCTACATTATTAGCTGCCTTAACCCCTGCTCTTTGATACTGGAAACCCTGTAAATAAATTACAGAAACATACATCCTAAAAGTGCTACATGCAGAATCACGTGGCTAAAAGAGGCGGGACTGGCACAATCGTTTAAATTAAAATGAATCAATTAGAGAAGTCTCTCACCGCACATTTCTGATGAGACAGACTGTGAGAAAGGATTGTTGATATTAGTGAAGAAAAGTGAGCAGAGCTCACACTGCAGGACGCACTTCCTGTTCCATGGACAGTTTCTCTGGTTTGGTCACTCATGGAGTTTGGTTTTTATGGCACAATTTAGCTCACCAAGTAGAATCGGAAAAGTGGGTGGATTTACGTCATCAGGGTTAGGATGCATGAGTGAATACACACATCGAAAGTGTTAATGTGGGGCGAGAAGGCAGTGGCTTGAAGTGAGAGAGATCTGGCCGAGACAGGGGACTTGGGACAGGCACCCACCAGCTCTTGTGTCCAGCAACCATGGTGACCGCCCCCACACACCCTCACACACTCACTCACATACACAGGTCCAGCTGTGCAGAATGGTCAGTTGCTGCTTGTCTGAAAATAAATCCCTCCCCCAATTCTGCACACACAGACCCTGCAGGCATGCCAGGAAACAGTTAACTCTCTGTGGGCAGGTCTGCGGTGGAAAGAGCTGAGGGTGGGGCCGAGGTGAACACTACCACCCTGTGACCCGCTCACACACCTGTGATCTTCGGCAGCCCCTGCACACCAGAGGAGGCAGCGCTGGGAATGGCTTCTCTGCGCCTCTTCACCGGGATCTTTGTGTTGGGTGAGAGGAACCTCGGGGATTGTGGAGGGGTTAGAGGGGGAGACGTGAGGGTGTGGAGGGGATAGATAGGGGTACACACCAGGTGGCTTTGATAGATAAGGGTACTCAGGGTGTGTGCAGGGGGTATATAGGGGTACACACAGGTGTGGAGGGGGTATGGAGTAGATAGATAGGGGTACACAAGGGGTGTAGAGGGAATAGATAGTACACACCAGGTGTAGAGAGAATAGATAGGGGTACACAAGGTGATGTGGAGGGGAAAATAGGGGTACAAACTGGGGTGTAGAGGGGATAGATACAGGCACAGATGGGGTGTAGAGGTGAAAGCGGTACACATGGGGGTGTAGAGGGGATATAGAGGGTTACACACAAGGGGTGGAGGGGATAGATAGGGGTATACACGTGGGTGTGGAGGAGACAGATACGGGCACACAGAGGAGTGTAGAGGGGATAGATAGGGGTACACATGGGGTGGAGGGGATGGATAGGTGTACACATTAGGGTGTAGAGGGGATAGATAGGGGTACACACTAGGATGTAGAGGGGATAGCTAGGGGTACACATCGGGCCAGTGGGATTTATAGGGGCACACAAAGGGGTAGAGGGGTTAGATAGGGTTACACAAGTTGTGTGGCGGGGATAGATAGGGGTACACATGGGGTGTAGAGGGGATAGGTAGGTGTATGTACGAGGTGTAGAGAGGATAGATAGGGGTACACACTGGGGTGTAGAGGGGATAGGTGGGGGTACGTATGAGGTGTAGAGAGGATAGATAGGGGTACACACAGGGGTGTGGAGGGGATAAATAGGGGTACACAGGTGTAGAGGGGTTAGGTAGGGTTACACAAGTTGTGTAGAGGGGACAAATAGGGGTACACATAGGGATCCTGAGAAGGTTTAGATTGGGTACACATTAGGGTGTAGAGGGGATAGACAGGGGTAGATACAGGGTATAGAGGCTATAGAGGCACACATGGAGGTCTGGAGGGGGTAGGGCAGGGATAGAAGGGTTACAGACGGGGCTGTAGAGGGGCTAGATAGGGGTGCACATGGGTTGTAGAGGGGATAGATAGGGTTACTGTTGGGGGTGTAAAGGGGATAGATGGGGTACACATGATCTATGGAGAGGGTATAGATAAGAGTACACATGGGGCACAGTGGATAGATGGGGTACACACAAGGGTTGGATGGGATAGATAGGGGTACATACTGGGTGCAGAGGGGATGGATTGGAATACCCTCTGGGTTGTAGTGGGAATGGGGGTAGAGGGGATGGATAGGGGCATACACAGGGGTGTGCGGAGGGGATATATAGGGGTACAGACAGATGCGGAGAGGAGATGGACAGGTATACTCACAGGGGTTGAAGAGGGGATAGATAGGGGTAGAGATGGTTCTGTAGAGGGGATAAACAGGGGTACACATGGGGCTGTGGAGGGAATAGATAGGGGAACAGACAGATGTGTAGAGGAGATATATATATATATATATATATATTTTTCTTTTTACGTTTTATATAGCGCTAGCTTGACCCGTAGGTATCAGAGCACTTTACATACATACTGTAAAGAAAAACAGACAGAAATTGCATTACATAGTAGGCAGGCAGTAAGGAAGCAAAACCAGGGATAAAAAAAATACAGCATGGAAGATAAGGTGGTTAACACAGTACGGTCACCAACTATCCTTGAATGTCAAGAGAGAGGAGTAAACTCGGATATTGAAGACTAGGTTAGTTGACGTTGGTCAGGAAAGTATTTGTTAAGGAGATGGATTTTCAGGTCCCTTTTGAAACAGGAGAAGGAGGGGTTGCATCTGAGGACTCTAGGGAGAGCGTTCCAAATCTTGGGAGCGTTGCCAGAGAACGATCGGTATTGTGTGGTTTTCTTTTTCAGTTTAGGAGGAATAAGAAGGAGTGAGTTGGAGCTTCTCAGCGATCTGGATTGACCTGCTCTCACCAGTTTGTTGTTGAGGTAGTTAGGGGCCGGAGAGTGAAGGGTTTTGTGTGTGGTGCAGGCCAGTTTGAAACTACACCTTCCTCCATGGGAAGCCAGTTGAGGGAGTTGAGACCTGTAGTGATGTGATCAAATCTTTTTACTCCAGATACGAGTCGAGCGGCCATGTTCAAAACTGCCCTTAGAGGGGCTAGGTGAGCTTGTGGAGTCCCTGTTAGGATGGCGTTCCCGTAGTCGATTTTAGAGAGAACTAGGAATTGGACTACTGTCTTTAGGTCATCATGGGGAAGAAAAGGTTTCAATTTCTTGAGGTGTTTTAGAGAGAAAAGAGCACTATTTACAGAGTTTTTGACGTGGGCCTCCAAAGATAGGTTCTTGTCAATGGTGATGTCTAGAGACTTCACTGAGTCGGATAGGACGATGAGGCAGTTTAGGGCGACCAGATTCTTGAGCCAATCTTGGATTGGACAATGGTTGCTTTTTGGAGATAATAGGATTAGTTCTGTTTTATCTGGATTGAGTTTTAAGTGGTTAGCGTTGAACCAAGTTTGGATCTCGGTTAGAGTGGCATTGAGGTGTTGGGTGTCGCTGGGAGACTTGATTTTGAAATAGATTTGGGTGTCATCAGCGTAAAGGTGGTAATTCACTCCAGCTTTTTTCAAGATGATTGTGAGGGGCTCCATGAAAAGAGGGCCGGGGAGAGGATCGAGCCTTGCGGGACCCCAAGTGTGACTTTTGTTGGCTTCGAGAGACAGGAGTTGATTTTAATTTGTTGCGAGCGGTGTTGAAGGAAGGAGGTGAACCATTTTAGTACTGTGCCATTGATGCTGCAGCGCTTCAACAAGGTCTACAGAAGCGCTGGGTGATTTACTGTGTCGAATGCCGCAGATAGGTCAATAAGGATGAGTAGGCAGGCATCACCTTTATCTAAAGCCTTGTAAATATCGTCAGAGACGTTGAGCATAGCTGTTTCCGTGCTACAGCCTTTCCTGAATCCTGATTGAAAGGTGTCTAGGAGGTTGAAGTCATCAATGTATTTGTTGAGTTGGTGGAGAACGCATTTCTCCAATGTTTTTGCAAGGAACGGGAGGTTGGAGATAGGTCTGAGGTTGTTGAGATCATTAGGGTCGGCCCCTGGTTTTTTGAGAATGGGTGTGATTTGTCCAAGTTGAAGGGAGTCTGGGACACAGCCTGAGGTGAGAGAGGCGTTGATGATTTTTGTCCAGAAAGGGGAAATGGTGTGGTTAAGTTCTTTTATGATTGTGGATGGGATGGGGTCCATAGTGTGGGAGGAAGGTTTTAGGTTAGAAATGATACTGAAAACCTCATTTTCCGACATTAGCTCAAAGTCGGACCAATGCGCATTGTTTTTTAGCTGGAGGCAGACCTGATTGTCCTTGGTAAGAACTCTTTCTGAATGATCAGGGGTGGTTAGAGTGGGGCAGGTTGAGAGGGAAGGAGGGTTAGAGGTTTTGATGAAGGATTGATCAATTTTTGAGACTTTATTAGTGAAGAAGGTGGCAATTTCTTCACAACGCTCATTGGTGGCTTTGATTTCTTGAGAGGGAGTGCAGTTAGTTTGGCTTTTGACAATGTTGAAGAGTTCTCTAGGTCTGTTTTTTGCCAGGTCTAGTTGGCTGCGGAAGAAAGACACCTTTTCACTGAAAATGTGTTTTTTGTATGCTTGCCGAGCAGATCTAAGTTGCGCTAGGTGTCCAAGTCTCCAAGACCTTTCCTCATTCGGATCCACGTTAAACCAGGGTTTAGATTTGGTTCGCCTCAATTGTTTGAGTTTGAGAGGAGCTACTTGGTGTAGAACCTCTGTCATTTTTGTGTTAAAGTGAGTAGTGAAGTCATCGGCCGTCGATGATGAGGGTTGGAGTTGAAGATGGGCATGAATCCTGGATTCAAGTTAGGATAAAGGCATTGCTTTGATATTTCTGGTCCAGTGTTTAGGTTTGTCATCGCGAATAGGTTGGTGGAAGACAAGTGCATCAATCTTGAACAGAATGAGGTGGTGGTCGGACCAGTCAATGGGAGAAATCGCTCTCAGAGAGACCAGATCATTGTTGGTAATGATCGCATCCAGTGTTGCACCTTTGATGTTAGTTCGTTTATTGCAGAGTTGTTTGAGGTTATATATTTCAAGTAGGTTGGATAGGTTCTGGGCAGTGGAGTCTTCTGGGTCATTCCAGTGGATATTGAGGTCACCCAGGAACACGTCTTTAGTGTCTGTCACGGAGAACCGTGATATTAGGTCTGTTAGTTCTTCAGGGAAAAGGGTACGCTCTCCAGGAGGATGGTAGAGGGTGTGGAATTTGATGGGTGAGGTGCCCTTGGCAGTGAGTTTGACACCCAGGTATTCAAATGATAGGTATTCTGCAGGTTTAAGTTTGGTAATCTGTATTCCTGCCTTGTGGATGATGGCTAGTCCTCCCCCCGTTTTGATCGGCCTGTCTTGTCTGATGATGGTGTACCCTGGAGGGGTGAGAATGTCAAGAATGGGGGTGGAGTGGACATTGAGCCAGGATTCAGTGAGGAAAGCGATATCAATTTCATCAGCGAGTAGAGCTTCAGCAATGTCTGTGGCGTGTTGTACTGCTGATCTGCAGCTGAGGAGCATGCAAGAGAGGGGACGGGGAGCCTCGATGATGGGGGGAGTAAGGTGGAGAGAGGAGTATTGAGCAGGAGGTCTAGGCGAGTGGACATTTTAGGGATTCTGTTAGTGCCGATAATAACAGGGATGGGGAGAGGTGCTGACTTCTGGCTCAAAGCGAGGTAAGAGTCGTTGATCTCATCAGGTTTCGGTATCGAAAAGGGTTGGCGATCCCGGTTGGGTCGAAGTGCCTGACTCGCTGACGGACTGGAGGGACGAGGGGTGCACTGAGGGGCCAAGGGAGCGGTATTGAGTGGGGTGGGAGGAAATCTACCCGGGGAGAGGGAGCACGGCGGCTTGATCCTGTTGAGAAGATCTTGTTGTAAGTATAGGAAATTTTCAGCTCCATTCTGTTCAGTTGCTGTGCTATTGAGCTGAAAAAGTTTAAGGTTTTAGGCAGGGGCCGAGAATGACTTGGGTCTTTGGAGGGAGAGTGAACAGGGTCAGGGATTGGACGGAATCAGTGGGGTTAGGAGAGGGGAGAGGTTGGACGCGGGGAGCTGGATTAGTAATGCTCCCATTCAAGGGGTTCAAAGGAGGAGTAGAGGGTCTACTGTCCAAGTGAGGAGGGAGAGAAGTTCTGGGTAAGAAGTCAGAGTTCCGGGGAATGTCAATGAGATTAGCGGTGGAGGCAGCTTGTGTATGTGGGTGTGCGACGGCAGAGGGGGAGCATGTAGTGATAATAGGGGGGAACGAGTTTATAGGATTGGTGATGACGTTAGCCATGGGGATGTCGCGGGGGTGGTCAGTGAGGTAATCGGTGGAGACCAGTTGTGTCTGTGGATGTGGGACATCGGAGGGGGAGTGTGCAGTGGTAGTAGGGGGGAGAGAGACCACTGGATTGGAGATGACGGACATGGGGGAAGTAAGGGTCGGGGGAAAAGGGTCTGTGTTGGAGGAAGAGGTAGTTTGTGAGGGAGGGTTCAGATTAACAGGGGTCGAGTGGAGAGTGCCTGTAGGCATTTCGGTCGCGGGAGGGCAGATGTTAGAGTCCGAGCTGTCAAGATCTAGATCAGTCTTGTGGTGTTTGTTTATTGTGAGATAGATAGGGGTAAACATAGGGGTTGTGAAGGGGATGGATAGGGTACAGACTGATGTGTGGAGAGGATAGTTAGGGGTATACACTGAGGTAGAGGGTCAGATAGGAGTGCACTCAGGGGTATAGAGGAGCTGGATAGGGCTACAGAATGGGATGGTAGAGGGGTGTGAAGGGGATAGCTAGGGTACACAGGGACGGGGAAGGGGTGTGGAAGTGATTGATGGGGGTATACATGGTGTGTGTGGAGGGGATAGCTATGGGTAAACACAGAAGTATAAAGGGGATAGACAGGAGTGCACACAGCATGGTGTAGAAGAGGTTGCTAGGGGTACAGACAGATGTACATATGGGGTAGATGGGGCACACATGGGGTGTAGTGGGGATAGATGGGATACACAGAGATGGTGGAGGGGTGTGGAGGTAATAGATGAAGGTACACACAGGGTGTGTTGAAGGGATAGCTATGAGTACACATGGGGTGTGGAGGGGATAGAGGAGAGGACACACAGGTACGGTGGAGGGGATAGAGGAGGGTACACACATGGACGGTGGGGAGTGTGTGGAGAATATACATGCGGGCTCACACAATGATGTGGAGGGGATAGCTATGGGTACACACAGGGGTAGAAAGGGGATAAACAGGGGTTCATACAGAGGGGTGTAGAGAGGATGCATAAGATTACATACGGGGGTCTGGAGGGGGTTGAAAGGGGTACACATGGGAGGGGGGCCGGAGCAGAGAAGCCTTCCTAACAATACAGGACACTTTACACATTTTGACGCCTCTTGCTTCTGTTCGTCTGTTTGACGGATGACCAGAGCTCCACGATGCACTGTACGGTGAAGATTATTATAATACTACTACTACTACCACTACCACTACTATTACTACTACCACTACTACTACTACTACTACTACTACTACTACTACTACTACTTCCACTACTACTACTACTACCACTACCACTACTACTACTACCACTACGACTATTACTACTACTACTACTAATACTACTACTACCACTACCACTACTACTACTATTACTAATAATAATAATAACATTAATAATAATAAAATTAATATTAATAATCAGAGTGTGTTTTCTTCACGCCAGATTGGTGGAAAGTGTCCAGGCCTCTGATCTGAGCATGTATTCTGTAGAGTGTGTTTTTAATATTGATTGTTCTTATTGATCACTTTGTGTCTTTGTAACAATTAATTTCACTTTGAAATAAACGTTTATAGCGATGCCACTGCTGGAGTTTAGTAAGTCAATTAGAGACGATTTTTTGTAAAAACATCCATGTGTCATAGTAGAGCATTTTTATTGACACCATCAGAGCTCATTTGCTGAGTTATAGGTTCATTCCCATATTGTTTTCATTGTGCACCCATATTTCTCAGGCACATTCCAGCTTTCACTGTGCAATTACATTTCTCTTGCGCATTCCAGAGTTGACTGTGCACCCACATTTCTCTTGTGCACCCCAGTATTCACTCCAGTGTTTACTATGCACCCACATTCCTCAAGTGCACCCCAGTGTTCACTCCAGTGTTTACTATGCACCCACATTCCTCAAGTGCACCCCAGTGTTCACTCCAGTGTTCACTGTGCACCCACATTCCTCAAGTGCACCCCAGTGTTCACTCCAGTGTTCACTGTGCACCCACATTCCTCAAGTGCACCCCAGTGTTCACCCCAGTGTTCACTATGCACCCACATTTCTCTTGTGTTCCTGAGTGTTCACTGGGTAACCAACATTTATCTTGTGCATCCCATGTTCACTCTGCACCCACATTTCTTCCGTGCACCCCAGTGTTAATAATGCACCCACATTTCGCCTGTGCACCCCATTGTTCACCCCAGTCTGCACTATGCACCCACATAATCTCATGTGTACCCCAGTGTTCACTAGACACCCACGTTTTTGCTGTGCACCCCAGTGTTCACTGGGCACCCACATTTATCTAATGCACCCCAGCGTTCACAGTGCATCCACATTCCTCACGTGCACCTCATGGTTCACTGTGTCCCCACATTTCTCCTGTGCACTCTAGTGTTCACTGTGCACCCACGTTTCTCCTGTGCACCCCAGTGTTCACTGTGCACCCACATTTCTCTTGTGCACCCCACTGATGACCCTCCTCTCATTTCGCAGGTGTTGCTGTCGGTGACTCTGTCTTCCAGTCCCCCCACACTCTACAGGTCACCGAAGGACAGAGGGGCTCCATTGAGTGTAATTTCACCACAACTGACAGTACCCCATATCTCTTCTGGTACCGGCAGCACCAGCACCGTCCCCCCCACAAGCTCCTCCATGTCACCAAATACAAAGAACATGACCATTCGGCGGACGGAGGCCTCTCAGCGGCCATGGACTGGGATCGGAGGCAGGTGCGGCTGCAGCTGTCCTGGGCCAGCCTTGAGGACGATGGTGCAGTGTTCTTCTGTGCACTGAGGCCCACAGTGGCAGAGCCACAGTGCACACTCATGCAAGAAGTGAGGACACGCCTCTGAGCTCCACCAGCTGCAGGGAAACATCCAGCCTCATGCAATGCAAAGATGCAAAGCCGGGAGCAGAGGAAGCTTACAAAACACAAGTGGGTCGAAAGCTGAGGAAAAGTTAGTTTTATTTGTATTGTTGAGGGAAAAAACTAATGATTTCAGGAGAAACCCCCATGGAAACGCAGTGTCTCCAATGCACGTTTCTGATCCGCCCCATTGTACGTCCCGGTAGCGTTTATCATTGTGTATTCCCCTCACACATCTCTCTCAGACCAATACATGTCCATCAATGTCTGTGCTTCCCTCGGGAATATGCTGTGTCTCCTGTCACTGTTCATGCTCCCTCAGACACATTTATCATTTCCCTTGTATTTCCTGTCAGTGTTTAGGTCTCTCTGAAGGATTCCTCCGTCTCGTGGTATGTTCTCATATCAGCATCCACGTACCCCTCACACATCTCTTTTTACGCTAGTTTGGACATCCTAATACCAGCATCCGTGTACCCGTCACCCATCTCTCCTCAGCCCCCTTACACAGCCTATTATCAGTATCCACAGACCTCTCTCACATCTCTCCTCAGCCCCCTTACACAGCCTATTATCAGTATCCACAGACCCCTCTCAGATTCGTCTGCAGGTCCTTTGTATATCCTAATATCATTATCTGTTCCCCCCTCACAATTCTCTCACCCCCTCGTACATCCTTATCTCAGACTCTGCTTCCCTCTCACACATCTCTCAAACCCTTGTACGTTCTTAAATTAGTAACAACGTTCACCTCATACATCTCTGCTCAGCATCCCTTGTGCATCCTAATATCCATATACATGTTCCCTTTCACATCTCTCTTTAGACCCCTTGTACATCCTAATAACAGTCAGTCAGTCATGAAAACTTTATTATCGGCCCAGAGGCCATTAAAGCGATACAAAACTAAATAAAAGACTGTTCTCAAACTTATGTGACCAACAAGAATAAAACCACATTAATTCCAAAAATATCACAATTAAATCTCAGACAAATTATTTTTAAGATTATAAAACCATCGAATAAAATATGCTAAAAATAGGTTAGGACCCTACAAAACAGTACATATAAGAAGTCCGGAGTTTACAATATGAGCAACTTTAGAGAATAACCATTAGTACAGCAGAAAAAAGAAAAAGAGAAAAAAAATAATACATCCCAAGATTCAAGTCTACCAGCAGGGAGGAGGTTCAACACAATTCCCTTTTTCTACTTTTTTAAAATCTTTGCACAACTGATACACCACATGGAGTATAGAAACCTGGAAGCGGCAAATGTCGTCAAAAAGGATGTATCGTATTTTAAAAGTCTAAACACCTCGAGGTAATTCCTGTAGCCCAAGTTCTTACATAGTTGAACAATCCATTTCACTCTGGCCATTTTGTATAAGGGACAGAATAGCAAAACATGCAAAGCAGACTCTACAGTGGCGTCGCACCCTGGACAGCCCTGAAATGGAGTTAATGCGCCTTTCCACTTATTGGAGTAAGCCCTGAGAGGAAGTGTTCCGTATCTGAATTGCAGATATAGTTTCTTGGCTTGAAGAGGCTGGATTTGATCGAGGAACTGCTCAAAGTGATAGACAGATTTTACCTCCAAGAATCTAAAACTCAGTGCACCTAATGAACTATTTCGTAATATTCCAGCCAAACAGTGTTCCTTAAGGGCAAGTGCAAGGGATTTTTTTGAAATAGTAGGACAAGGCTGTTCTGGTAGGAGCCAGATCTCTGACCTCCCTAATGCATAGCAGAGATTTCTAACATGCATGATCCAGGGGATCTTCCCCACCCCAGTAATAGAAAGCAGGTCCTTAAGTTCTTCTCTATAACTGGAGAGCTCAGACGTACTCCAGAGCCGTCTTCAGAAGAGAAGGGGGCGATTGGCAATAATGTCCGAGATCGGGACCGTGCCCAGATCAAGTCGCAAGGGAAGGATGGGGGTGCTCTGTGGGAGTCTTAAGAGACGTCTAAGGAACTCATTCTCAATCAGGACAAGAGAATTAGTACTTGCATGACCCCAGAGTTCAACCCCGTAAAGTGCTCCTCCTCTGGCTAGGGTTTTATAGATTTCTACTGGGGGGCCTAGGGTTTTATGGGAGCAATCGTTGTGTACCTTCAGAATACCCCCCACAGCTTGGGCCAGCTTTAAATTGGCTTTGGCCACATGAGTCCCCCAATTCATCCGATCATTCAAAGTAACCCGAGGTATTCAAATATTGAAGTTCTTTCAAGGGCTATTCCATCTATATGGGGGTGAGGGCAGTTAGCTGCAGTAGGTCCAAAGACCATGTATTTCGTTTTGGAACAATTGATCTCCAAATTTCTATTTTTGCAAAATTGAGAAAACGCTTCCAATGTTCGCTGGATGCCCATTGGTGTTTTAGACAAAAGAAGCGTGTCATCCGCGGACATGAGAGCGGGTATTTTGCGATCTGCCAAGCGTGGAGAATCTAAATGTTTCTTGCCCTGGAGGTCAGCAATCAGGCCATTCAAAAAGAGAGAAAAAAGTGTGGGGGCCAGGACACACCCTTGCCTGACCCCCCTTTCCACTGGGAAAGGCGCTGAAAGTTCCCCCTTTTTCCCATACCGTACCCTTGCAAAGGTGTCTTGGTGCAATCGTTGTAGAAGGGAGCAGATATATAGGGGAGTACCCATATCTTTCAATAGGGCCCAGAGCTTGTCTCTCTGGACCAGGTCGAATGCAGCTCGTAAGTCTACGAATATCAGATACAAGCTGCCCCCCCCCCAAGACCACGGTTTTCCAGAATAATTGAAGTCTAAATAATTGGTCGATTGTGGTAAATAAAATCTTCTTTACCGGACTGAATTTCATACGGAATCTTAAAATAAAGTAAAATAGCTCAAAATAACAAGAGGCAGAATCCGTGGTATAAGAGGTTTTCTAAATGGGCTTTATTCCACTCAAAATGGCCGACTCGAGTCGCGGCCTTCAGGTTCCGTCACCACGAGGGTTCAGGAAGTGAAGTACAATACTTTATTGACAGACATGCATTTTTATAATAAGTACATTACAATGAAACGAATGTAGAAGGCGTAACATTTGATAAGAAAAGTGACATAACAGGTATGTAATCGAAACTAGGCGTAATAAGGAATAAAAGAAACATGATTGGTTAGGATTATCAGACATAGGTGGATCTATAAGATAATACTTGGCATAGATGCGCGCGCAGCAGCATGACGTGTGAGTGACGTGCAACTAGGGGGTGAAGGGACTTGACATATAGCTCTACATGTGGAGACGAGAAGTCTGGGGGGTCAAGTCAACCTAATCCCAAATCATATCTAACATCCTATGTTTAGAGAACTATGTTATCCACAAGGAAGGACTCTCGGACAGAATCTATTCTATACTAACTGTGTGTGCGTGTACAAGCGTCTAAGTGTCTATATGAGATGCGAGAGGCAGAAAACTTTCCATGGCAGCAGGGCTATGAATCACTTGCAGGAGGACGGAAAGGCTGAGTCCTTTGCTTGTGAGCTAAAGGAAATGTTTACCTAAATCACTAGACAGGAATGCATCGGTTGAAGAGCAAAATAGATAATTCGAAGGTGAAATACAGCTTCTTGGCAGGCAGTCGAAAACTGGCCGAGGCAGGCACCGTTAGCTGCACAGGGAGTAGGACAAAGTTCATGGATACAGATGCGAGCTCAAGCTGAAGCTGTCAGAGACAGAGAGTAGGGAAAGGCTTTGAGGACAGAATCGGGCCTACTTGCCTGAACTGTAAAAATGGAGTAACTTAGCCATATAAAGTCGGTGGCCTTTCATACTTAAGAATCGAATATCCAGCCCATTGATGGCGGATCTGACAGAGAACATGTCGACGGTAGACACACATATGTTTGCGTCTTAGAAACTGGAACTGGAGGGAACATACATGTACTTGTAACATGCATATAGAACCGTTGGGGTCCAAGATAGGGGACATAACTGATCAGGAAAATCCACAATTCCACATTCCCTCCTTGTCCCCTACTTGCCCTTCAAGAGATATCAATCTTCATCATTCCATCGATTTGCTCATGGAGCATCATTTCTTCTTCCTTCTTCTTCCGGTATTTTGAACGAGAACTGTGATATGGAATGCATGATGTGGCACACAGACCACAAATCGCTGGTCCACATTGCAGGCATAAACAACAACTGAAGAGCATAAGAAGGCCAATACCTAGGAAGGATAGAACTCTCCATCCCCAGGCTGATATCACACTCCAAAACCACCCGGACCACGTCCAAGTGCCTGGATTTTCGTGTATCTGGCTTACAATCTTATGAAGGCGTGTTATAGCTTTATATACAGATGGCGAATTTTCTGGTATGAATATGCAGCAGCTGGATCCGATGACCCTGCAAGCTCCGCCCCTATCGGCCAGGATGACGTCAAGGACAAGACGATTCTGGAGAACAACAATTCTCGTCACTGATTGTTCCTCTGTCAGATTGCCTAGGGCGGCTATAGTCTCGTTTACTACAGCTTCAAGAGTCTTGGTGAGTCTGCGTATCAGCTTACTATTTGATATTGTACCTATATAGGGAAAGATACCTTTATTGAAATCTACATACTTGTCCCATGCCGTCTCAGTATAATCGACGACTGGGAGATCTCTACGCTCTCTTTTGTGTACTAAATGAACATTTCGATAATAATCAGGGGGAGCTAGGAAAACAGGTGGCAGAAGGAATGCTATGTAACAGGTACCATCCCAATCTAGAGGCAGACGCATATATGCCGTCTGACCACATATAAAGTAAGAATGGCGAGAAGCTCTAAATGAAGATTTACCTTGATCACGATATTCTACTGTAGTAACGCATTGGCTATGGCCCATGTGTATGGAACCAACTTTTCTCACACATAATTCACCCTTAACTGGAAATACAGACATAGTGGGCAGAATTAGTTCAACTTCGGATTTGACATTCAAAATCATAAGATTAGGCGTAAAATTACCTAATTTATACACTTCATTTTCTAAATCAGTTCCTGTTCTACTGGGGTGACCCTCCTTATTAGGGTGACAGACTTTGAATAAAACTAGATTCAGATTTCCCCATATCCAATGTTGTTGATAAACTGCTGTGTCTGGGTCTATGGAATTTAATAAACTAAACCATGCTCCACAGGAGCCATTGTGTGTGAACGGATGTGGAAAGAAAGGCAGAACTCCTTTGTTATTCTGATAGGGAGGGAGTCGGCCACACACCCAACAATTGGTGGCATTACTAGTCTGATGGGAATGATGTAACATACTAATGAATGTGTTATTGCGCAGCGCAAGTCTATAGGACAACTCATGTGGGGGTAATTCACTAAAAGAATGTTCATCAGTTATATTGAAAGCACGTTTAGAAACAGGATAATACATATGCAACAATATACTTGCAGTAACTATTAAAAAACTCAAAGAAAACAAAATTAATAAAGTCACAATACAGTGGCTACGCAGTAATTTACAATAAGCATGTCGTTTCATTATGATTCTGGACTCTACATCATTCAGACCTAAGGGATACATGTCGGGACAGATTCAACCGCTTCACCTTGGAGAGGACTTAAACAATCAAATCGTCCGACAGTTTGGATCTGGACCTGAGTTTCTGCTTATAGAGTTCGGTGCTACTGGCTTCAGCCAAAGGTAGCTTTGAGTCAATGGGGGAAGACACACGGGGAGTACTGTTTGTGTCAGGAGGAAGTCCATGAAATTTCTTGATATGGCTGGAATGCACCCAGCCTTTTCTCCCTTCGATCTTCACAGCTGTTCTGGTCGTCAGCAGGACCAACTTAGGAAGCCTCCACCTTGGCTCCAGTTGGGTTTTCCGATCGAAATTCCTGACGAGAACATAATCGCCGGGAATTACATCATGAGGTTTCACCTCGGTGTTGTCGGGAAAAGCTGCGACTACCTGTGAACGACAAGATTGTAGTGCAGACATCAAGGAAGCCAGGTAATCTGTCAGCATATTACAGTCAACATCAGTTATTTTACGCGGTATAGGCGTCCCCCACATATTCGGTGGTCTACCAAAGATCACCTCATAAGGTGATAGCCCTGTTCGAGAGTGTGCTACCATCCTCATGTAAAATAGCGCAACTGGTAAAGCTACTATCCAGTCCACACCTTTTTCCTGACATATTTTAGACAATCTGATTTTTAAAAGTTGATTATGTCGTTCCACGAGACCTGCTGCCTCGGGGTGTCGGACACAGTGGAATTTCCACTGATATCCCAACAAAAGTGAGACATGTTTCATTAATTCGGATGAGAAAGGCTGGCCGTTATCTGAATATACAACACGTGGTAAACCGTACCGTGGGAAGAATTCTCGAACTAGCTGCTTGGCAGTAGTCGGGGCAGTGTAATCTGATACGGGATACGCCTCTGTCCAACGGGAGAGAGCGCAGACAACTACGAGAACATATTTGAATCCTCGACAACGTTCCATCTGAATATAATCCATCTGGAGGACTTCAAAAGGATGGTCAGGAGGCTGAAATCCACCCTGCTCTACGGGAACACCCTTTCCTGGATTAAACTGACAACATATCATACAGGTACGAACTTTTTGTTTAGCTGCTGCTCGTAAATGTTTGTTGAACCAAATGTGCTGAATGCTGTCTAGCATAGCCTTCTCTCCTAAATGTGCTGGACTGTGAACTGTAGCTATAATGGCTTGAACCATGGAATCAGGGAGAAACCATACAGATTTCTCCTTCGTCATCCATCCTTGATCTGTCTGGATCCCTCCTAGTTCAGTCCACTTCTTTATTTCTTCTGCTGTGGCATGTGTCTGTATGTCAATTACGTCAAGTGCGGGATCCTTAATTGTCATACACTGTGTTGGTGTCTGAACTATTGGCTTTGTCATGTCTAATGTGCGATTCTGAGCAGTCTGTTTAGCTGTTCTGTCAGCTAAATCATTGCCTTGAGAAATGATATCAGTAACCTTCGTGTGTGCTTTACATTTCATAATCGATATAGCAGTGGGTAGATGTATTGCGTCTAACAAAGCATGAATGAGGGGTCCGTGCTGAATGTGGGCACCATGGGAGGTTAAATAACCTCTCTCTCGCCACAGCACGCCGAAGTCGTGTACAACTCCGAATGCATAACGTGAGTCAGTGTATACATTAGCTTTCTTATTTGTGGCTTGAATACAGGCTTGCGTTAGAGCAATAAGTTCTGCTGCTTGGGCTGACAAAGTATCTATACAATTTGTCTCAATAACTTTAGTGTCTGTTGTGACTGCATACGCGGCCACTAAATCTCCTGTACTTGTTCTCATGCACGATCCGTCTACATACAACGTCAGGTCTGGATCTAACAATGGAACGTCTGTCAAGTCTTGTCTAGGTTTCGTCTTTATTTCAATGATTTCAACACAATCATGAGCTAGTGGGTCTGTTCCAATTACAGGTAATAGTGTAGCAGGATTCAATGTATTACACCGTCGGATCTCTATGTGTGGTTGAAACAATGTCAGTTCATAACCGGTAAGTCTTGCTATGGTCAAGTGTTGTGTTTGTGTTCGGTTCACAAGAACCTCTACTGCATGTGGTACTTGTACTGTCAATGGATGTCCTAACACTATGGCATCGCTTTGTCTGATTGCTAAAGCTGTCGCTGCCACTGATTTCAGGCATGCAGGCAAAGCCTGAGCTACGGGATCTAATGTACTGGAAAAATAAGCACATGGCTTGCGTGATCCTGCTTGATCCTGAGTGAGTACTGACAAGGCAGTACCTTCGCGTTCTGTAACAAAGAGTGTAAAATGTTTGCTATAACATGGTGTTGCTAAAACAGGTGCTTGACATAAAGCTTCCTTTAGGCTTTCAAAAGCTTGTGTATGTTCCTGAGTCCAAGGGAGAACAGTCGATGTGGCTGCCTCCTGTGTGGTTAACTGAATGAGTGGTTTTGCTAGAAATGCGTACTGAGGGATCCACTGCCTACAATATGAAGTGAGGCCTATGAAAGCCCGCACCTCCTTTTGTGTCTGGGGTATTGACATGTTAGCAATTAACTGGATGCGATCTGGTGTAAGCTGCCTTCCCTCCTTGGACAGCGAGTGACCAAGATAAATAACTCGCTGGACACAGAATTGCAGCTTAGAAGGAGACACCTTGTGCCCCTTGTCGGCTAGGAAATGTAAAACTGTCAGAGAAGCTTTTTCACATTCTGGCTCGCTTCTCGCTGTGATCAGCAGATCATCGACATATTGAAGCAGTGCAGTATTGACTGGCATGTGGATACTGTCAAGTTCTCGTTTCAGTGCTTGGCTGTAGATGCTGGGGCTTTCTGTGAATCCTTGGGGAGCGCGTGAGAATTTAAAGCTGCGCCCATTTAAACTGAATCCGAACAAGTACTGGCTTTCCGGATCTATTGGGACGCTGAAAAAGGCATTCTTGAGATCGATTACAGTAAAGAATGTTGCTTCGGAATCAATTGCTGTCAACAATGATGATATATCAGGGACCACAGGGAATTGTGGTACAATACACTTGTTTAGTTCACGCAAATCAATAACCAATCGGTACACTGGTGGGGCAGTAGGATCAGTTCGTTTAAGAATCGGAATTATCGGTGAATTACATATATTGGAGTCTGTTTCTACAACTACTCCCTGGGCAATCAGCTCATCAATGATTTTCAGCAAAGCCACTACAGCATCATGCGGTAACTTGTATTGTCGCATTCGTGGTAGTACCACTCCTGCTTTCAGTGTGACTCGATAGGGTGTAATGTTCATGCAGCCAACATCCGTAGGGCCTTGTGCCCATAGATGTACTGGTAAAGTCTGTAGCCGGGGATCCATGTCTCTAGACACATAGTGACCTTTAAAATCACGTAAAAACAACCTTACTCCTTCCGGAGAACAACATATTATGGCTCCTAGTGCTTTCAGAGTTTTAATTCCTAACAGATTTTCTGGGCATGATTTAGTAAGCAATAAATCTGTAGTTCGTGTCAAAGGTCCTATCGTAAGTGGTAGAGGCTGTGATACTTCATTAACAATAGGTTTTCCTGAAAAACCAAGGGAAACATTTTGAGAGCCTGAGAGGGGTGCCCCTGGAACTTCACTACGTTTTATAGTTGTTCGACTTGCCCCTGTATCGAGTAAGAATTTTCTATCTTGACCTAATAATTCACTATGTACATAAGGTCCTTCTTGATCTACAGGAATCTCGATAAGCGGTAAGTCAACTTCCCTCTCTAGGCTTGTTCATGCGTAACGCTGATACTCAGGATATTCATACTGTGCAGTCTGATACATTTGTCGTGTTGTGGTTTGTGTGGCAGTAGCAGGCAACGGTGGTGCAGCTGGCACAAACTGTATGGGTTGCTGTGAGGCTGGCATGGACTGTTGCTGAACTGGCATGGACTGTCCATGCTGCATAGCTCCTTGTTCATTCTGATCTTGTCTAACTAATCGTGGTCTCTCCTTTGCAATGCCTGTAGCTATATTACGTTTCAGGACTGGACAATCGTGTACATAATGGCCTAGTTGTTTACAGTAATTGCAGGTTCCTTTTACAGGAACTGCAGAATCACCAGAATGTGTCACACCCTTTTTGTGACCATCTGCTGGTACTGTCTGAGAAACTAGCATTTTCATTTTTGTATCCTTCATGCGTCTATGCTCGTGTTCTTGTTCATCCCTAATTCTATTGTGATGATACTGTAACATTTGTAGCATTTGCGACGGAGTGTTACTTTGCCAGGTACTCTCGAATTTCAATATTCTATTCTTCACTGGGGGCAATGCATTTTCCACTAATTTTGTCACAAATAGATGTGGATATGAGTCACTACTTGCTTTTATACCACTATTTATACCAAAACATTTTTCAAATCGAGCATAATAATCGCTTGTGTCTTCATCTTGCTTTTGTTTGCAGGCTGTGATTGCACCCCAATCTTCCTTTTTTGTAGTTAATAAACGTGGCAGTACCTGTACTAGTAAACCTGGTAACAGTTTAACTTTATCCCCGAGCCCTGAACCTGCAGTTCGGCCCCTTTCTTCCTCTGCTAATGCTGTCCAGTCTATCTTTTGGTCTCCCACTTCCCACTCTTTTTCTTTCAGTTTTTCATAAATGCCAGCAGGCAAAAGCACCTTTAATATCGTCATAATATCAGGAAAGGTGTACTCTCCCATCAGTAACATGTCTTTAATTTCTCGGTGGAAACCCGCTGGGTCTTTATCATGACTAGGTACTACTTTCTTCATTTCTAATAATTCCATTTTTGATATGGGTGTGTAAACAAATACACGGTGAAACTCATTGTCTTCGCCTTTTATTGGGTGCACTTCTCGTAAGGGATTTTGTCTATCCATATAGTACGGCGCTCTTTCTCTGCGGGGCAGCGAGAGAGAATCCGGACTTACAAAAAGGACATACTGCTTACGTGACACTAATATCTCTTTAATTAGCTTGTTACTAGAACCTCCCCATCTGTTTGTGAGTAGTTCCGTTAATATATCAGGTAAAGGACCAGGGTCAGCATGTTGGCTCTTATATAATATGAGGAGTTGCTGAATCATATAGATTCCAGCTAAACGTTGTTCATCTGTACTGAGATTAAAAAACGTGTGTGCTACGGTCTCATCACCGTATTTTTCAGGACTGTCAATCCAGTGAACAGCTGATCTGGCTAATTCTTGCTCATCCATGGAATCGAGGAGGTGGTAACCCCTTCGTTCTCGTAGTATTTTATCTGCGGCTTGAAACGAATGTTCAGGAGACTTCAGATTTATTATAGGCGTCGGATACGTTCTGCTATTATTTGGGCATACTGAGTGTATGGGATCAGAAAAACATCTAGTATTTTCACAGGATCTTCCTCTGCCTACATAGGCTATGGTCTCTGACTGTCTTGCGGAATTCCCTGATTCGGACACTTCATCTTGCTCAAACTCGTCTGTTCCCAATCTCTCTTCATGAATACGCTCTATTTCTTTACGGATTTTTCGGCACATGGCTATTATACAATTTTGCTTATCGTGTCTCCCTTCTGATATATTCTGACTCCATCTTGTAAGAATAAGCATTGCATTCGGGTCTACCCCCGGACGGTCTTGATTTCTGATCACACAGTTTATGAGGAAACGTAACAGTTCCCCCTGTATTTCTACTTTCTGGAATTCCATAGCTCTGTTAATACATCCTGGATCTCGTCCTGTTTGAACAAAATGATATATGTTATCTAGATGCGTAGTCATTCCTGGTAACCTTGCTAAATACTCTGCGGCTCGCCTGATACGTAATGATGCCAGGACCATTTCATCCTCTTTACCAACCACCGGGTCATATCTACAATTTACAAGGAGTTCTTTAAGCGTACGTTCACTTACGAATTTAGGTGTACGAGAATGCGCTGACTCTTGAAAAACAAGTTTATTTATTCTGGGTGGTGTAAAGGTACTGCTAGCACCTCTCGTGGCCCCATCTGGGGCGTCGGGTGTGAATGGGTTCGTTGAACGTGACACAGCAACTATGGGCGTCGACACCCCTGTAGAATCGACTGCGGAGACAGATGCGGAAACAGATGTGCTTGCCGACGCTTGCGTCGGGACTTGCTGTTGCACGGGTACAGATACCTGATCCTGACGTTGAACCCCTCCACCAGACGGTCTATATGGTGTGGCGTTAGCATACTCGGGAGCTGCGTCGTCTAGATATGAGGAAAGAAAAACATCTTCTGCGGTTCTGGGATGCCCTTTTTGATGTACCTTAATTGGAAATAATGGGGGTGGCAAGTCTTTTGGCATCTCTGGAGCAGCCTTAGGTAGTCCTTCGGCTAGAAGGGGATACATACCATTCATAAGAGCATTTCTTTGTCTATTTACTTGTTCTGATTTCACTCGGATACCTTCCTCAATTAATAGATTTTCTTGAACTTTATTTGAACTTTCTTTACTCCTCTCTTCTTGTCTACGTGCTTTTTCTGTTCGTCTATGAGATTCTTTACGCCATAACTCAACAGCGTCTTTCTGTGATTGTCTGACCTTTCTTTTCCATAACTCTTCCTCTACTTTCATGATGCACTCTGCATCCCAGGTTCCCGCTGCGGGCCACCTTTGACTTTCCGGCAATCCCTTGGTATAATCTACCCATAGATCAAGAAACAATATGGCATCTAAGCCATGCTTATGGTACATAAAATGCCCTGGAGTGTCCCTAGGAGGAATAGGAACTGCTTCTTCAAGCACCCCTTTTCTGGTAGTAATCTGTCTTAACTTCGAGAAGAGCGGCATATTGACAACTGATCTGATACTTACTCTTGAACTTACTTAATACGAAAAAACCCCAATAATGAACAGTGTACAATGAACAATCATTCATACCACAATATGCAAGACATTTCTGAAAACATTAAACATTAAACATTTAACAATGACCGACAATGATGATAGTCTGCCTAACTAATCACCACGCTGAATTCTTGACAATAACTGCATACTTCGGAATACTTGATATACTGCTAAACAGTACATATACACTGCTAAACAGTGCAGACCGGATTTGTGTACCCAAATCCGTCTTGACCGGCACAACCTATGTGCGCGTCAACACGCCTCCCCGGCGATGGTACTCACCGAGTAGCTCCTTGAAACGGAAGGCCTCAGAGAATGGACAGGACTCGATGACTGCGGACAGCGGACCCTCTGGACATCGGGATTTCGAAATATCTGGTGGGCCTCTGTATACCTCGGATCTTGCTCTCTCAGCTAGGCTCTGGTCGGGATACTTCGCACTTCTCACCGCCTCGTCTGGGTTGATCGCAGCCTCAGTCGCCCCCGCTTGACCGGAGGGAGCTTACAGGAAATCCTGCTGGTACGCGTTTATGGTCCGTCCAGCTGTGGCAGGAGACCGGGCCTGCAACGCACCGCCGGCGCGTGAGATGAGAAAGTGTCCCTATTCGGGCGCCATTATGTGGTAAATAAAATCTTCTTTACCGGACTGAATTTCATACGGAATCTTAAAATAAAGTAAAATAGCTCAAAATAACAAGAGGCAGAATCCGTGGTATAAGAGGTTTTCTAAATGGGCTTTATTCCACTCAAAATGGCCGACTCGAGTCGCGGCCTTCAGGTTCCGTCACCACGAGGGTTCAGGAAGTGAAGTACAATACTTTATTGACAGACATGCATTTTTATAATAAGTACATTACAATGAAACGAATGTAGAAGGCGTAACATTTGATAAGAAAAGTGACATAACAGGTATGTAATCGAAACTAGGCGTAATAAGGAATAAAAGAAACATGATTGGTTAGGATTATCAGACATAGGTGGATCTATAAGATAATACTTGGCATAGATGCGCGCGCAGCAGCATGACGTGTGAGTGACGTGCAACTAGGGGGTGAAGGGACTTGACATATAGCTCTACATGTGGAGACGAGAAGTCTGGGGGGTCAAGTCAACCTAATCCCAAACCATATCTAACATCCTATGTTTAGAGAACTATGTTATCCACAAGGAAGGACTCTCGGACAGAATCTATTCTATACTAACTGTGTGTGCGTGTACAAGCGTCTAAGTGTCTATATGAGATGCGAGAGGCAGAAAACTTTCCATGGCAGCAGGGCTATGAATCACTTGCAGGAGGACGGAAAGGCTGAGTCCTTTGCTTGTGAGCTAAAGGAAATGTTTACCTAAATCACTAGACAGGAATGCATCGGTTGAAGAGCAAAATAGATAATTCGAAGGTGAAATACAGCTTCTTGGCAGGCAGTCGAAAACTGGCCGAGGCAGGCACCGTTAGCTGCACAGGGAGTAGGACAAAGTTCATGGATACAGATGCGAGCTCAAGCTGAAGCTGTCAGAGACAGAGAGTAGGGAAAGGCTTTGAGGACAGAATCGGGCCTACTTGCCTGAACTGTAAAAATGGAGTAACTTAGCCATATAAAGTCGGTGGCCTTTCATACTTAAGAATCGAATATCCAGCCCATTGATGGCGGATCTGACAGAGAACATGTCGACGGTAGACACACATATGTTTGCGTCTTAGAAACTGGAACTGGAGGGAACATACATGTACTTGTAACATGCATATAGAACCGTTGGGGTCCAAGATAGGGGACATAACTGATCAGGAAAATCCACAATTCCACACGATGGTGGAGACCTTAACACGGAAACCAGCCTGTAGGGGGGTTAGTATCTGAAATTCGTCCATCCAAGTCTGGAGCCGTACTAATAAGAATCGGGCAAACAGTTTTTGGAGGACATCAATTAGACTAATCGGGCGGTAATTCGCCGGGTCCAAAGGGAGCCCTTTTTGAATATGGGTATGATTTCTGCCCCTAACCATGTGTGTGGGACCTCCAAACCCTGGAGGATAGCATTAAACAAAATCCAGATATAGGGAGCCCATACCTTCGGTTCACTACGGAATAGATCTCCCGGGATTCTATCCAAGCCCGGGGCTTTTCCTGATGGTATACTCTTCAGAACCGTTACTACTTCTTGCAAGGTACAGGGCGGAACGATCATATTAGGACTACCGGGGTCTGAGGGGAGAATTATCTCATTGGATATGAGGTTGGGGGTGGCGGCTGGAGGCCTGTTATTATAAGAATACAGGTTTTTAAAGTGTGTGATCCAGACCTCTTCGCTCAAATTGGGCGCTATAGCATCGGAGCCCTCAACCTTACCCGTTTTAACTAGATTCCAAAAGGCCCTAAAGTCTCGGCTATCAAGTGCGGTCTTAATGGAAGCCCATCTATCGTCCTCTCACTCTTGCTTAGCATAAGCAATTACATTCTTATAAAAGCTCCTAGCTAGTCTAATATTAATATGTGTTCCACTTTTTATCTGTTTTAAAAGGGCATTTTTCGCCTTTCTACAAGAAGAATCAAACAAGGGATTGGAGCGAATTGGTCGTGCCTTAAAGTTCCCAGTTGTATAGAAGAAGGTTGCTATTTTACTGAGAAGATCTTGGTTGATGTTTTTTATAGCGATTTGATGTATAGGATCAAGATTTTCCACTGGGAGTCTAGAAGCAGTCTCTAAGAGAGGGATAGCTTGTAAATACAATGCAGCTACCTTGTCACCTGATTGAATAAGTTTGCCCCATCTGACTCGTCTACCACCAGCTATACTGATCAAATTTGGTGGCGACGAGAGCTCTTCAGAGGGGGGCGTTTGACTATTACCCACCAGGAGAATTAATTCCAGCACTAAGAGGTTATGATCACTGTCATGTCTAGTAATTACGTTGAAATCCTTAATGTAGGTCCAAAATTCAATATCTACCATTATATAATCTATATTGTACCTGTACCCGGTCTATTAAATGTAGGCTTGCCTGGTGTATCAGATGGAAATCTTCCATTGCAGGCCCTAAGAGAGTGGGCAATTGTGAGCTTATTTAGCTGAAGAGCTAGTGGGGTCCAGCCTTTTGTTGGATACATGGTGCATTCTGGAATGGACCATGCAGAATCCCTATCCAGGGTGACTGTGTTGACACCATCTAGGGGTTCATAGTGGCAGTTAAAGTCACCCCCTACAAGTTTATATGATGAGGCTGGAAGAGTAGAAAGAAACTGGTCTAGGTCGTTTAGAGTGGGGGATGAGAAGGAAGAAGAAGTTGGACGGGAATAGACATTAACCACTGCCACGTTTAGGCCAACTGTAAAGAAGAGAAGGATACAGAGGATATCTAGGGAATGGGTATCGATCATTTTGACTGTGCAACCCAGGTGGGAACCCACCCATGTACACAATCCCCTAGATGGACGTCCCCTTAACCCCTGAGTTGCGGGAATGGAATAGGAAGCAAAACCAGTTCTGTGTGGAGGTGTCAAGGCCCAGGTTTCTTGGAATAAACAAAGGTCGTACTGATCAATTAGCACCCCCCACTCTGGATGGTCTAGTTTGGAAGTAATGCCTGCTAAATTCCAAGAGATGAACGCAGTCCTGTTAACCTCCTCTACAGGAACAACAGTCAATGTAAGTGGGCTCCTAGCCATGCTAAAACTGGTATAAGTTTGGCCAGGACAGACATTGGGTTAAGAGGGCATTCTGTATCAGTATGTATGGTCTGTGCCCTCTGACCGACGTGTCCGTCATTTTCTAAGGAGATGGTCTCCGACTTATACCCCCACGAGTCCCTATCACTGTCAACTATGACGCATGATGTTTCCCTCCTTGTTTTAAAAATTGATGGTGGTCAATCAACATAATTCAAAGGACTGTACCTATTATCGAGGGAGATAGTGTTAGCTCTAGCCTGCTCATGAAATCGAGATTGGAAACGGTCATTGCTTCCATGTGACGATTCGGGGGGATAAAAGTATCCCAGAGGAAGTGGATAAATGGTACCAGATTCGTTGTTGGTACCCCTATTAAGTATATTGTTTACTAGACCACGATCTCTAAAATTAATCACCACACAGTCCCCGTCTATGTCCTTACATTTCGCTCCCAGCCAACTAACCCTTCGGACAAAGAGAATTTCTCCCTGAGCAGATTCTGGGATTGGTCTATTCCTATTTAGCCAGTAGATGGTCTTGTTTTTGAGCTCTGCGTTGGGTTCTCTTCATTCAGATTTTAACGGTGGTACCCCTACTAGTACCACTACATAAGGAGAAGCAGCGGGAGGTAGGTCCAAACAGGGCAATTGGTGGTGAGTTTCACTAGAGACTTGATGGTGTAAATTGCCCTGTGGAACTGCTGGAGGTTTGGAGGGGTTCCGGATAAGGCCATGTGAGTGATTTAAAGAGTTTATATGAGTCACCTTGTTAGAGTTGATCTTTCAAGCTTGGGAAGGGGTAGGGTGTGGGATGCACAAAGTTGTTCGGGATTGTGCCAGAGCTGGCCTTTCGACATGGGGACCATTACGGGTAGCAACACCTGTTGGGGGCTGATTGTTATTAAAAGTAGCAATGTCAGCAGAATTGAGCCCATTTGGAGTGGTAGAGTGACTACCTCCCACACCCCTTGTGTTCAGCAATGTGACTACCTTATCTATCCGACTCGACGGGATTTTAAACTGAGTCTTGATAAGTTGTTCAAGATGCAACTGTAAATCGGTTAGTAGGTGGGTTGCCCAAACAGGAGGTGTAAATGTAGGGTTCAAAGGAACTGTACCCTCCTGGGGACCCTCTGGTACTTTATTGCCTGCAACTAAAGTTTTGCTAGGGTGCTTGCCTTTCTTAGGTTTTAGTTTGCGCTTATAGCTATTAACAATAGCTTTAGGAGCCTTTACAGTAGACGGCACGGGTGTTGATAATAGATCAATTTGAACCTGTGCACACAGGACTTCACTATTAACTGATTCATAAGTAGTGCCCGATAGTTTAGGGGGTGATAAAAGTGCAAGACCTTTTGTCAGCGGAGCGATGGAAATTGATGGAGTGATTGAGAGGCGTCGTTCGGTACTCTCAATAGCACTTGAGACAGCTCCGATAGCTTGTTGTAACATTTTATCAATGGCAGTCGGATTGGTAGTTAAGGCATTTGAGATGGTTTTTTGCCGAGTCTATGGACGTATGGTTATGGGGTTGGGTTTGCCCATCTTACTATTTGGACTTAAATTCTTTATAAAAGAATAAAGGGAAAATATTTAAAAAACTATATTAAGATAAGAATCATTAAAATGATCTAACTTTTTTAAACTTTTAAACTTTTAAACTACAAACAACCCCAGTCCAAGTCCAATATTGAGATGCCCACATAAGTTGGTCTCAGCTTGTGACAATAGCTTGATTGTTACCGTGATCAAAATAGTTTGGCCCAGTCCAGTTGCGCTCAGTCACGGACAGGCAAAGACAGGTCCACCCTTGGTCCCGGGCTTAGTCCCGGCTCCGTCCCGCGCCGCGTCCCGCGTCCCGCGCCGCAGGAGAAACAAAGTGCCTTTTAGGCGCGATGTGAGCGCCTCCCCCTGAGTCTCCACAGGTGAGTGTGAAGGGATGCACCCTGGGGGCTGTAGTCCTAGCCCGGTTGAGTACGGTCAGGAGGTCATGCTTCTAGGCGACGGCTGCCCTCCTCTTCTCCTCGCAGCTTCGCAGCCTCTTTTCACCTCCTCACGGGTCACACGATGTCGGCTCACCAGCAGACTCCCACCAAACAGGGGCAGAGGCAACGCTTTTAGGCACAATGTGAGCGCCTCCCCCTGAGTCTCCACAGGTGAGTGTGCAGGGATGCACCCTGGGGGCTGTAGTCCTAGCCCAGTTGAGTATGGTCAGGAGGTCGTGCTTCTAGGCGATGGCTGCCCTCCTCGCAGCTTCGCAGCCTCTTTTCACCTCCTCACGGGTCACACGATGTCGGCTCACCAGCAGACTCCCACCAAACAGGGGCAGAGGCAGCGCTTTTAGGCGCGATGTGAGCGCCTCCCCCTGAGTCTCCATTGGTGAGTGTGCAGGGATGCACCCTGGGAGCTGTAGTCCTAGCCCGGTTGAGTACGGTCAGGAGGTCGTGCTTGTAGGCGACGGCTGCCCTCCTCTTCTCCTCGCAGCTTCGCAGCCTCTTTTCACCTCCTCACGGGTCACACGATGTCGGTTCACCAGCCTAATAACAGTATCCTTGTACCCCTCACACATCTCTCCTCAGCTCCCTCTCTCAAACCCTTGTATGTTCTTAAATTAGTAACAACGTTCACCTCATACATCTCTGCTCAGCATCCCTTGTGCATCCTAATATCCGTATACATGTTCCCTTTCACATCTCTCTTTAGACCCCTTGTACATCCTAATAACAGTATCCATGTACCCCTCACACATCTCTCCTCAGCTCCCTTGAACATCCTAATATCATTATCTGTTCCCCTCTCACATGTCTCTCACCCCCTTGTACATCCTTATATCAGTATCTGTTCCCCTCTCACACATCTTTCCTCAGCCCCTAGTACATCCGCATGCCAGTAACCACGTACCCCTCACACATCTCTCTTGAGCCCCTCTGTACATCCTTGTATCAGTATACCTGCACCCCTCAAACATCTCTCCTCATCTCCCTTGTGCACTTACCCACATCTCACCCCCTTGTCCATCCTAATATCAACCTCCCTGTTCCCTCACACATCTCTCCTCAGCCCTCTTCTACATCCTGATATCAGTACCAATGTACCCCTCACACATCACTCCTCAGCCCTCTTCTACATCCTGACGCCTCACACATCGCTCCTCAGACCTCTTCTACGTCCTGATGTCAGTACCAATGTACCCCTCACACATCACTCCTCAGCCCTCGTCTACATCCTGATATCAGTACCAATGTACGCCTCACACATCACTCCTCAGCCCTCTTCTACATCCTGATATCACTCCCAATGTACCCCTCACACATCACTCCTCAGCCCTCTTCTACATCCTGATATCAGTACCAATGTACCCCTCACACATCACTCCTCAGCCCTCTTCTACATCCTGATATCAGTACCAATATACCCCTCACACATCTCTCCTCAGCCCTCTTCTACATCCTGACATCAGTACCAATGTATGCCTCACACATCACTCCTCAGCCCTCTTCTACGTCCTGATATCAGTACCAATGTACCCCTCACACATCACTCCTCAGCCCTCTTCTACATCCTGGCATTTCGGCAAAATATCAAGTTTGAATATCAGAAGGCAGAAATATCAGCAAAAACACATTCTGATATAAAGATATTGTGATGCAGAAATATCGCTGTCAAGTATATTGTTTTCAAATGGTAATATCGCTGTTAGGAATATCATTGTTGTTAATATCGCTTTTAATAATGTTGTTTTAGTTCAAACATTAATTTTATGTGCTACTATTGTTTGTATAATTGCTATAATTTTTTTAAAATATTGTTTGCAATTTTAATTGATTTAGTATTTTTTTATTTAATGATAATAGTAATTCATAGTGTTATAGTGGTATATTGGATTTGTAAAGAGATAATGTGGAAAGTTAATTGAGTGATAATTATTAACCAATGAGTCATGTTTAAGTAAGCTTGTGATTGATATTATGTACATCATGTAATGCTGATTTATTTTATTTATATTTTAGATGTGGGTTGCAATGTTTCTAAGAATATAAGGCTGGGAAGTTATTGAAATAATTATTTAAAAATGTATAATTTATTTATTATTGATTATCCAATTGATCATTATTATGTTAAGTATGTAATAATCATATATTTTAGTTATATTTTAGGTGTGAGCAGATGGTGTTGTAGCGGTATATGGTGTGAAAATAAATAAGTATTAATTACTTAGCAATTCATTATTTATTTATGATTAATTATTGAATTGATTATTGGTTATGTACATGATGTAATACTGATTTAAATTAGATATATTTTAGTTGCAGTTTGCTGGTTTTAGGGTGGGGAGTAAATTAGGTAATATTTGAATAATAATAGTTATTAATGTATAATTAAATATTTAATTGATTATGATTATGTCAATTTTAGTCGTATTTTAGGTGCAGGCTGCTAGGTTTGTAGGAGTGTAGGGTGGGAAGTCAATTAGGCATATTATTAATATGTATTGGAATGCTTTTTAATTATGTACATTATGCGATACTAATTTAATTAATTATATTTTAGCTGAGGGTTGATAGGTTTTTAGGGATGTAGGGTGGTAATTAAATAGTAATATTTATTAATGTGTAATTAAATATTTATATCAATTAATAATATGTACAATGTGTAATTTTTGAAAGGAAGGAATATCTTCCTGCACAAAGGTAATACTTAGAGGCATATTCTTGATTCCATGTGTTCTGCGGAATGAAGATATTTGTCTTATGTACCCCTCTCCAGGGTAGGGACATGTTTTTTACACACACCCAGGTTTACTGTCTTTAATAACTCAGGGAACACATCAAACACATGCTTGGATGCATGCGAACACCCATGCTCCACCCATGACACACCTACCCGACGCAGTGTAATGCGATGCAGCTCACCCCCCCGAGGACTCCTTTTTTTCGGCATCCCAACCATAGTTAAAGCAATGAGTGTAGTAATCAGCAGCCTCAAGCACTAAAAGGCTGGACTACATCATCTGTGACAAAGAGAAAGCAAGAAAATAAAGCAATTGTAAAAAAGTCCTGGCTATGCCAACGGCTCTGATGAAAGTGCCTTCTGCGTCAATGATGCATTGAGCCATTCAACACGTCATCATAGATGCGCTTTGTCACTCATCTTAGCACTCATTACATTCTTTCATCCACTGACTCATTCTTGAATTCACCCACTTACAAAACCACAACAGACTCACACACAAACTGAATACCAAATGCAGGATAAAGTAAAAACTAACAGGAGAAGAAGTAAACATGCTTCCACCTATGGCAGGCGTATGTTTGCAACAACAAGTCCAATTAAACATGGTAGCAGGCGGCCATCATGCAAAGCGATTGTGCATAGTGTGTCCATGCTTTGAGAGTCCAGAGCAGCCGCCACATTTAGAACAAATGTGTCTAAAACCTTTGAATGGTAAATGTATTTCCTTCTTCTGAATGTTATCATAGATGCAAGCAGAGTACTTCCGCCATTAGCTTTAATACATTGGCTCCACGGCTCTGTGAGTGACAACACTTTGCACACTGGGACTCCACTTACCAGGCCCCAGTGCATGTGTTCCGACCCCTAAAAACATGTTGAATTCATTACAAATCCTATGTGGTACATTTAACCTACCGATACATCCATCGTGTTTGGTACCACGTGTACCCAGGGCCTGTAAGTTCAATGTCACTAGTGAACAACGGCATGAGATTTACATGTCAACAGACATGATATCCGTCACATTTCGTGATGGAGAACCCATCTGCTGAGATGTAAATCAGGCACTATGTATTTAGGCATGCCCCTGCAGCCTGAGTCTGCAGTTTAAAACTGCAAATTCAACCTGGCAAAAGAAACCTTGCTCCAGGCCCAGTCCTTCCTTTTCAATGCTTACAATTCGCCACTAAGGGGGCTCTAAATGTCTGGGTACATGGTATTTAAAATGTAGAGCATATAAAGACAGTAGTACTTCACTGGGTTACATTATGGCACCCATTCATCTACAAATTCAGTTTGGGAAAAGCCAGAACCATGATTCAAGGGCTCAAATGAATAGTAATGTAACCCCGATGTAATGTTCAAGTTGGAATTTAAATTACTATTTGGCACTTTCCTACCTAATGCCTGTTCAGAGTTAATTCCCAGCTGTCACCTGGCAGCCTGCGGTCCCTCTCCTCCCAGGAATGGGAACATAGGTGACTTGGCTTGGAGGAGGTGTGATCTCCTCCTGACGGTAAGGCCTGGGGGTGTGCTCATCGACTACACAAGCTTCCAAGGGGCATTCCCTGTCACAGGCAGATGTATCTCACACCAAGGCCTTTCCTTGCCATTGTCCAAGTAGCCAGAGTGGCACGAATCCCAGTGTGGGGAACACTTGCTTTAGAACTGATTGCAGGGGGACCACTCTCTCGAGTAGCACCTATGGGTGTGCCCAAAGCTCTGCACACTGGAAATAAAGATTCTCACATAATGGTTTTCAGTACAGAGGGGCACTGTGGGATAGTGCACAGTAAAACACCCTGGAAATACTGGAAGAATGGGTAGGGGGTGCCTGAGCATGTTTGCCCTATTGGTTAGGCAGAGCCCAGAATTCTTGCCACCCATAGGCTGGCACTAAGAATAAAGGTGGCACCTTCAGTACCCTCTTCAGAACATGTGTAGACTTATGGAAGTCAGAAGAAAGACTGTGTTTACTGTTGAACCTATTGAGAGAATCTCCAAGGGTTTGACCTGCTCCTTACGCCAGGAACATAAAAGTTGCAAGAAGGCCAAATGTCTCCTGAGTCCAGTTGGCCAATTCCAACTGGATTTGCCCTGGACCCTGCTGGTGATTTCTGGGAGATTGAGTCCTAACTTGCAAGTGGTTTCCAAAAGGTCCTGGATCCTTCAATAGTGTTAAAGTGTACTGTTTTCCCCTCCAAAATTGCAGAACTGGAAATGTTCATAATACTAGCAGCTACCTGACAACGACAAAACATACCTTGGCCTGGCAGCCACCTTCTCCGAGTTTTCCTGCTGTTGATGTTGAGAGCCTTTGATCTTTCCCCTGGAGCTGAGGTTCCCACCAAGGTCCTGCGTATCAGCATGTCACCGTCAACACGTTCCTCTTTAAATCCATCTGGCACCCTGACCGACTGACAGCCCTATAGCTTAGGACTTTTCTCTAGAAAAACAACTGTCAGAAGATAAGCTGTCCACCAGGAGAGCCTGCTCCCTGCATCCGACCCATGCTCCATTGTGGTCAGCCTTTGGACTTTGACCTCAGCTAGCATGACCAGATACCCTTGGGTAGCACTTTTAGGGCTAGAAACCTACACTAATTTGAAAAAATCATATGTCTGGTTCCCTACATCATATTTCTGTTGTTTTGGTGCCCTATTGTTCTCTGATTCTGAAAATTGGAGAGGGATTTTAATTTTGTTGTGTTTCCCACTTTGTAACTGTTTTGGCACTTATAAATGCTTTACACATTTCTCCTTTTTTATACCTGCCTGTTCGGCGCTACAGCTACCAAGGATGGAGTTAAGGGTTAAATAATTGAGACCTGCCCGGGCTTAGTAAGGAATACTGCCATTAATATGTGAAGAGGACTATCATCCACTGCGACTAATAATCCATTTTCTTTAATGATGAGATCTGATTGGCTACTACTACATCAACAAAGATATGGTAGCTGCCAGCGCACGTTCACCAACGGTTTCTTGGCGCTAAGCGGAGTCATACAGTTGCATAACGAGAGAAGAGAGAAGAAGATTCAATTATGAGCTTGAGTGAACAGCCAGGTCTTAAGGGCGGACCTGAACTGAGCGTAAGAAGAGGATAGACGAAGGTCAAGAGGAAGAGAATTCCAAAGCTGAGGCGCCAGGAATGAAAAACAAAGACCACTGTGTTTCTTACGCTTAAACAAACAGGGTGTAAGAAGATTCATATTTGAGGAGCGCAATACACGAGAAGGGATGTAACATGACAATCTAGACGCACTGAAAGCCGGGCCGTGGTCCGAAAGAGCTTTAAAAACGGTGCATCCTAGTTTAAAGAGGCAGCGTTGAGATATGGGGAGCCAATGGAGATCTTTCAGTAAGGGTTTCACAGGGTGAAATTTAGGTAGACCATATACAAGTCTAGCAGCTTGGTTCTGTACCAGTTGGAGTCGATGTAATTGGTAGGCGGGAATGCTGACATAAAGGGAATTGGCGTAGTCTATACGCGACATCACCAGTGCAAGAACAGCTTGAATCCGGGCCTCAAAGGTCAGGAATCTGGTTATTTTGCGAATTCTTCGAAGATGGAAGAAACAGGCAGATACCACAGAGTTAATCTGCGCTTTCATCGAGAGATTGCTACTGGCTACAATACCCAAACTTTTAACCGACTTCGCAGGGGATGGAGGGCATCCCAGGGAGTCAGGCCAAAAGTTGGAATTCCAGGGATTCTCTGAACCACCCGTAAGGATCAGCTCAGTTTTATCTGGGTTTAGCTTGAGCTGGCTGGCACTCATCCAATTGCTAATAAATACCATGATAGATTGAAAGTTTTCAATAGAGGAGGGGGAGGAGTCGATGTGGAAGACTAATTGAAGGTCATCGGCATAGTTAAAATCAATCACCTCTCTCTTTTGGAGGGCCGAAATTAAAGGAAGGATGTAAAGATTAAAAAGAAGAGGAGAGAGTGCAGAGCCCTGAGGGACACCGCACGGCAATCTCTTTTTCTGAGCCAAAAAACTGGACAGACGAACCGCTTGAAAGCGGTCACAGAGAAATAAGGAGATCCAATCCAATGGGGGACACCGGATCCCGGCGCTCTCGACCCGATCAACCAAAAGATCATGGTCGACCGTGTCGAAAGCAGCCGAGAGATCTAAGAGTACCAGAGCCTGTGTGGAACTCGAGTTGGCCCCTCTACGAAGGTCATTAAGGACTGCCAAAATAACAGACTCCGTAGAGTGTTTGGGTCTGAACCCTGCATGGTGGGGGTCTAAAAAAAATGACTGTTCGATAAAAGTGCTGAGACAGTCAGCCACGTGGGTTTCCAAAATTTTTCCCAAGAAAGGCAACAGTGAAATGGGGCGAAAATTGCCGAGGGTGGAGGGATCGGAACCTGTTTTTTTTAGAATGGGGACAACTTCAGCACATTTAAAAAGATTGGGAACAATGCCCCAGGAGAGGGAATTGTTAAGGAGAGTTATAGGGGGCACAGGACAGGAGAGAAAAACTTCTCGAAGAATGGAGGGAGTGCAAATATCTGAGGGAGATCCTGACTTAACCCTATTAAGCAGGGAGAAAAAAACTTCTTGCGTAATAAGAGTAAAGCAGTCCAAGCAATAAGGGTTGATGTTAGGGCCAGAAAAGGCCACAGAAGCAGAAGGCTGACAGATGCTTATTTTGATGTTAACAATTTTCTCAATAAAAAAATCATTGAGTGAATCGCATGGAGATTGAGAAGGTGTGGGTTTGACAACAACACGATCAGGCTTGACAAGTTCAACCACTATTGAAAAAATGTCTTTGGACCTGTTAGTGGATGCCAAGATTTTGGAAGAAAAGTATTCGGATTTTGTTTTGATAATAGCGTTTTTATAGTCTTTGAGTGCGGCAGTAAATATGCGCTGCTTGTGGGGACAGTAGTCCTGTCTCCATCTCCGCTCAGTTTGACGCATGGATTTCAACTCATCCGAGAACCAGCGCTGCGCTCCATGAGGTCTTTTATTCTTGATAGTGCGAAGCGGGGCAATGCAGTCTCTAGCAGATTCTAACCAGGTATTGATATTATCTGCCTGAGAGTGGAGGGAAAATGCAGTGCTAAGAGGTTGAGATGCGATTAACATAGAATTGTATTCTTTAATGTTGGCCTGACTCCAATTTCTGGCCAAGAAAGAGACTGTAGGGGAAGATTTAGAAGCAGGGAGACTGAGGATAGAAAAGGTGATAAACGAATGATCTGACCAAGAACAGGGAGAGATACTTAAATCACCTAATTCTATATTAGAAGTCCAAACCTGATCTAAAGTATTACCCTTAACATGAGTAGGGACTTTAATATGTTGGGAGAGGTTCATTTCTGTCAACAAGTCTGTAAATTCACGTGATTGAAGACCTTCCTGTGCACTGTTGGGCCAGTAGTTAAAGTCACCGACAATCAATACACTTGCATAGTTAATGGTTAAGTCAGCAATGATTTCACTCACTGTTTGCGCAAAAGTAGGCATAGAGTCCAGAGGCCGATAGAAGACAGCACAGACAAAAGAGGAATAATCAGATTCAAATTGAAACAAAAGATGATCAACTAGATGTATACGCCGGGTAAGAAAAGAGGTAAGTTTGTGTTTGTGTGAAATTATGGCTGCCACACCCCCTCCAGTTCTATTCTCCAACCTATTGGATTGGAGAATGTAATAGTTGTCTGGAAGAGCGGCTAAAATATCAGGGCTGGATTCTTCCGTCAGCCAGGTTTCAGATAGAAGGAGGATGTCCGGTTTATTGGACTCCAAAAAATAAAATATCTCGAGCTGATGTTTCACCATAGATCTGGTGTTGAGATAGCAGATAAGAAGTTGCTCCTGTCCCAAATATGAGGTGTAGGAACAGAGGATGGGAGATGCGTTAGACGTACTAGGGATATTCAAGACAGGGGAAATAAAGGGTAATGTGCAGTCAGTACAAATAGTACTAGAAATGTCCAGAGAGTCTAACCGTTGTGGAATATGAGGGTCCAAAGTCCAGTTTCCCCACAGGGACCTAAGGTCAGAGGAGGAATAAACCCGTAGGGGAGCAGAGTTTTTGGTTCCAAAGGCCTCAACCGGCCGCGGACGGGCGCAGACGGGCTTGCCTTTAGCGCGCCTTTGGCATGCTGGCGGCGTGCCCGCTGCGCGCGTCCGCTGCGTGCTCGCCATTCCATTAACAATTTATAGTTCCCCACCCGAAAATGGAGGCTTCCCCCGGCAGAGCGCCAGCCACCAACAAGATGGCGCCGCCCTGCGAGAGCCCTGAGTCAATCACAACCAGAAGGCAACCCTCTCCGCACAATCGGAATGACCGTGGCGGAACGGAGGGTGCGAGCACAACTAATATGACAGGTAAAAACAGTAATTACATTTGTACACAAAATAAGATAGCTTTAAAAATTATGATGCAGAGAAAACGAGGTTAGCAGCAAGGTTTAGCAGCAAGGAAAAAGAGGCATTTAAAATAATTAGCGTGTTTCAAAAGAAAGGCAGCGTTTTAGCAGCTGACCGTCCGCTGCTTCTCCAGGATTGGCTGCTTCTCCAGGTGTACATCACTTTCTAAATCTGGGGCAGCATCAAATTCCATGGGTGTTGCGTGGGAAAACCCACAATAAAGCACATGAGACGCACCCCGGGCACAGAGTAAGGTGAAGCAGTGATTTGAGTTGTGCAGCCATACTTATGATTTATGAGGTCACTTAAAGCTACGTAGGGTGTTGTTATGATAGCCCTGCATCGGGCATGTACCACTTTATGTAGTGCAGAATTGGCACAGGGCTCTCAAAAAAAGCTCCATAGATCACAAATGGATAGTAGCTAAATCGATAGAGTCCATTCATGTCTGACCCGTCACCAATATCATAACCAACATCTTTTGATCGATTATCCTGTTCCACTTTTTGGGAAAGGATATTTTCAGGTGCTTGGTCTTAAGGCGCTATCTGTACTGGTGATGTTTAGGTTCAGCTCTGAGTTGGGACTCCAGGACATTCTAGCATTTTGGATCCAACGCTCTCAAGGATTGCCCTCTGTGTTTCCGCATTTTGAAGGAACAGTGCAGCATCAGGTGCATTTAGAAGGGTGGAGTGCAGGTTGGAAAGTGTGTAAATGAGAGGTAAAGTAGTGCACTGAGGACAGTGTGTTCGCGAGAGGCAAGGTAGAGCACGTAGGACAGTGTTAATCAGAGATAAGTTAGTGCAAGTAGGACATTGTGTCCCTCATTTGTGGGGGGCTGGCACCGGGCAGTGCTTCAAGTCTTCTTGCTGTGCTGCCTTACGCCAATGTGAAAGGACAAGAAAGCACCATATGAAAAGAATACTCTGCTTTCCTGTCCTTTCCCCCTGCGCTGGTGCAAAATGTGCAATCTAGCACCAACGTAGGTTCTCTTACTCCATAGTGCAAGGGTGCCTCCACTGCAGACAGGATTGCTTTTGTGCAGGAAGTGTGGCCCAAATGCAAAAAAAACATGATACTTTGGTGGCTCCAGCCTCTCATAAATAAGCCCCTGCGTTTGTGAGAGGTAAGGTAGTGCAAGTAGGACAGTGCGTTAGTGAGAGATAGGGTAGTGGAAGTAGGACAGTGCGTTAGTGAGAGGTAAGGCAGTGCAAGTAGGACAGTGTGTTTGTGAGAGATAGGGTAGTGGAAGTAGGACAGATCGCTAGTGAGCAGTGATGCAATGCAAGTAGGATATTGTGGTAGTGAGCGGTAGAGTGATGTGTGAGTAGGACAGTGTGCCCGTGAGTGCTGAGGTAGTGCACATGTGAGACAGTATGCTAGTGTGACTCCTGCCTTTCACCTTCAGGCCAGACATTAGAAATGGATGAGGTTACTCAGCCTTTCATCCGTCTGCAAGGGATGAAAGGAGTGCCCTTTCACTTCCGTGACAGTAACACCAGCTGTCAGTGCCTATAGACCATTCTGTTTTTACCCTTCCCCCCCTCACTCCCTTCACTGCAGTCTTCCATCAGCTTCAGGAGCACCTCAGACTGTTACTTCCACATTACTCCTTTCGTTAGCGGCGCAGATAGCGCTGCAGCAGCTTCTTGGCGCTTGTGCTGAGTCTTAGAGCAGGTTCATCAGCTAAGAGAAGAGGGCTGGGACCCTAAAACATGCTTATGATTGTTGTGTATTTATCAGCCTGTGGATGCTGAAGGGCGCATTACACCTCCTCCTCCTCCTGGTGGCTGAGTGCGAGGGCTGTGACGTCAGCAGGAAGTCTACAGCTGGCACCCCTGGGCATGGTGCCAGGGGGGGGCTGAGCTCACTCAGCCTCAGCACAGGCCGCGGATGCACCAGTTGTGATCTCAGCTCCGTCCTGCAGAGATGTCTTCTCCTCTGCAGTACATGGCCCTCCTGCTCCTGGTGACAGGTGTGTAACATGTTCTATTGTGTGCAACATGTATTGTTGCATTTATTTTACAAAGAAAGTCAGGTGTGTAGCATGCGCCTGCTGCAAGGATGGCCTGGCAGGCTCGTGTGTGCTCATCTGTGACTGAGCATTATTATAAATAGTTTGGTGGGATAATCTGTCTGACATGGAGTCAGATTTTAAACAGTCTCAGGTGGTTTAAATGAACAGATTTATGGCGGTAAATTACATTTCATTTGTAATCTGCAGCCACCTGGTGATGTTTGTTGTACAAAGTTATTACTAATTTAAATATACAAATGGAGTTGCAAATAAGTATCCGTTTGGACCTCAGTTGGCAATTAAAAACCATGAATATTGACAACCATTCTAGGGTCCTTCGAGTCTCTAAATGAACAATGTGTTGAAAGGTTTTATCTTTGTTTTGTTCTTTCTGTGTTTGTCTCCCCGATAACAGCCCGGGCATTAATGCATAATACGTCCTGCTCCGTTTTTACACTTTTAACTCTTTATTTCAGGTAAAAGTGGGGCGCAGTCGGTGTCTCAGTCCCCGGTGAAGCTGTCGGTGTCTGAGGGGAGCCCCCTGTTCATAAACTGCACCTATAAGGATACATGGTACCCCAATCTCTTCTGGTACTTCCAGCCCCCGGGTGAAGCCCCTCGACTGCTGCTGCAGGACCTTGTGGAAAAGGAGCAGAGGGGCTTCAGTGCCCCCCACAATAAGACGATGAAGTCCTTTCACCTGCGGAAGGAAAGCAGTGAAGTGGGGGATTCAGGGCTGTACCTGTGCGCCTTGAGGGACACAGTGTGTGATGAGGCGCTGGGAGCTGCACAGAAACCAGGAAACGCACAGTCCTTCACTGTGAGCCCCTGTGACACCAGCCTTCCCTCCGGGGTCACAGAAACAACACGATGACGCATAAAGTGACCTCCGTCACACACCACAAGAACAGTGACGTCACTGCGAGTTCTGTCACCACATCTAGGAATGAAGAAAAAGGCTCTATAAGGTGGTGGGACTCAGAGGTGACTTGAATAGACTATTACCGGACAGCAGAGGGTATTTTATTCTAAATAATACATCGTAACACAATCACCATCCTCACAAACTAGTTTAATCCTTGCTGTTTAATCTTTGAGCAGCTAACCCATGTTCTTATTACACGTAATAACAGATGTCACAACTGATTGAACAAGCATTGGCATAGCCGATAGGTCTCGTCTTTGGGACCTTATCAGTGTTTAGCCATGCAACAGTTGATGTTGTTGCACCAAGGATATTGTGCTGGATAACTAAACATTTCTAAGATCCCAAAGGCGAGACCTATTGGCTATGCCAATGGTTGTTTAAGATTTGTTCTGTCTCGAGCGTATTTGAAAATCTTGAGCTGCAACTGGCTCATCTTTTCTGCGTCTGCTACTTTTTTTGTGCACCTTAATTTAACAAAAAAATAAAAGCAGGCTTTACTCAGACCAACGCACATGTGTTATTTGTAGCTGCTCGAGAGACTTTCTGAAGCGTTACTACGATCGAATGAACATCGTTAGAACATGAGCTGTCAATCACGGTTACCAACATCCGACCTACGACAGGTGAACGACTTGTACTAAACAGATAGAGAGGGCCACCCTTACCACCCGCGTCTATTGCAGGTTCAGATCACACGACTGGAAGAGGACGAGTGCAAATCCACATTTATATCCGAAAGCAAAGAAGAAGACATACTGTGTACAGCGCGTGGAGAGAGCAAATCAAAATAATATTATTATTACTATTACTATTATTATTATTGTTATTAAGTAGGTATGTAAACAAAGGAATTTCTGGAATGGTTACCAGATTCTTCCAAGTCATCAAAAAGCAAGGCATCCACTACAGGTATGTTCGTTATTAAAACCATTGTTTTCATGCGTTTTAATTAATGATTTCAGCTTGAACCACAACTCCCAGAGTGCACTGATAGCCAAAAATGAAGAAGTGGAACAACCCGCGCTTCGTAACATGGAGCCAGGCGGCAACTTTAAGTATGAGGTGTGGCGACAACGCGGTATAATAACTGCGGGAAAACCACTTTACTTCTTGTGCACCAGACCTTTTATATCGCGTCACCATGAAAAAAACACAGATTTTGTACGAAGGGTTACTCACTTTTCCTGACTCCTGGCAGAGCATTTCGTATATGTTCTTCATTGCAGTTTCAAAGGTAGAAATGTAGAGACCCAGTTGTAAATGGGCAAAAGCTGAAGAGGTGAAACCGTGTCACGTGAACCCCCTGACAGAGAAGTGAAAGCACCGGCTTCCTTCTAGTTTTTTTTTTTTTTAAATGGGAAACTAACTACACACGTGGGGCTCATCTGAAGCTCAAGCACACAACAGAAACCCTGTTTCAGAGCATGTGCAAAGAGGATACGCGGCACATAAGGAAGAGAATCCAACTCATGTGCGCATGTGTAGGACGAAACAAACAAGTATTGACATGGAGATGAGGTAGGTAGCAGAAGGTGAGCCTGCGAGTGCTGCGCGCACACATGTGACACGGCTGAGACGAGAGCGGGGCATTAAAAAGAGTTGTGTTTACAAACAGAAAGACCTCGCCTGAACATATACAATTTCACGGTATAAAAAAACTAAACGTTCTAAGTTAAATTAGTAAGGGAAGATTGGGAAGGACTTGAAATGGAAACCTAAAACATGTTGTTCTGCATGATTTTTTTTCAAGTTATTGCCATGACTGATACCGCTGACTTTCTGGCTGGCAGATGCAACAGCACAGGTGGTTACAGAGCACTCGTTCCCGTAAGAGTGGAGATGAAGTGCAAAAACGAAACATGCATTGGCATGGAGATGAGGTAGGGAGCAGGAGGTAAGCACGCGAGTGGTGCGCGCGCGTGCACGCTTGGGAGAGCAGTCTGCTCATTTTCAAGCACTGCACTCGTGCTTGTGGCGTGCCACTGCTCACTCCCGCAAGGTGGATGCCGCCACAAGCACGAGTGTGTGCTTGAAAATGAGCGTGGCGACGGCTAAAGTCCCTCCTAACCAGCGCATGCGCGCTGCGTAGGCGAGACCTAAAAAGGAAACCAGAGACATTGCAGGATGGAGATTTTGTTCAGGAGACGCCAGTGCTTCCAGCTGATAGGGCTTCTTGCAAACTACATGGATGGCCTCACTAAGAAGCAAAAATATGATTTGTGCAGTATTTGGGGGTTTAAAAAAGCCGTTAATTGCTCTTAAAATGTCTGTTTTATAAACCCTGCTATCTTTCAGTAATGGGTGAGGGTCTTTAACATTAACAGCTAGAATGACTTGTGTATTTTGTATTTTTACACATTCACTTGATAGAGCGCCCACACTCCCCCTGGGAAGGCATCTTGGCGCTGTAGATCGGTGAACACACTGATGCTGGGGACTTCTTTCAATGCACAGCAGGTCTTGGACAGTGCTGTGATGCAGAGCTGGCCTGCCTCTAGGCACAGCTGGGCAGAGGCTGCCCCATGGTTCAGAACCATGAACAGTGACACCTCTGACCCCACCCCAGCCCCGCAGCTCTCGCCACAGAAGGAGCCGCCAGCAGGGTCTGAGGGCGCACTCCTGCCTGGGGTGTGGGGCTGCGAGGGCGCTGAGATGGGAAGACTCTGTATCCAGAGGGGCTTATGCACCAGACACCCCCATTCAAAGGAGGCATTAAATATGGTAATCATCTTACCGCATGTATACCTCACCGCAGATTCACAGCTATGCGGTAATCTTGCCTCTGCTGTAGGGATGAGGCTGTCTGCAAAGCACAATTTTCTAGTTTTAAGACGCTACAAGATCAGTAGCATCAGGGCCGCCTTGTCCCTCTCACTGCGGCTTTTGGAGGTGTTAGGACCAGAAATATGGACCTCTCTGCTGAGGATGGAAAACCAAGACCCCGTGACTGAGTTTCAGCAAAACAGTGAAATATCCTGGTTTAATGTCGAGCTTTGCTTCCTGGTGAATCCAGTTTTATCTTTTTCTTTTCTTTGGCTCCTTGCCTTTTAGGCACTATGACTTGTTAATAAAGTTGTATTCAAACATGGCGAGGGTGCCTATAATTCTGTAGTGTGCTCTATGCAAATAAATAAAAATATTAAACAGGCATTTGCAATGCAATCAGTCTCACCTTTGAGGTCTTATATGTATTTAGCAATGCAGCACATTAGCCTAGGTGTGGAAACATCTACTGTTCTTTAACATGGAGGGAAAGTAAGCACCAAAGTGCGTGACACGCCAAGTATGGGAACACATGGAGAGAAATATTTCCTTTCAGCAGAAAATGGTATAGTCTAAAGCTCTATTTTTAATATAAAATCAGGGCCTTCGGTGGTCATATCCCTGAAAATACAAGATTTAAAAAAAATATTGTGTACGGGTGCTCGCGGAAGTCAATTTCTATGGACTGGGATCTAGAGAATGCTTAAGTGATTCTGGTATTTTACTGACCTCTGCTGGTTGTTTTCTATCAAGAAAGTTAAATATAGGCAGTTGCCAGAAAAAAAAAGATAGTCCCTCAGCAGAAAGCAAATCTGGTATTTTACTGACCTCTACTAGTTGTTTTCTATCAAGACAGTTAAATAGAGGCAGTTGAACAGAAAACAAAAAAAGTTCTTAAGCGGAAGCAAACAAGTCCAAGGGTTTATCTCCAGAGCCCACAAAGTACATAAACATATAAATATATACTAAAGCATATACAAGCGGTCTTGAATGCTCGACCTAAAAAGAATTATCATAGGTTGTGCTAGAAATGTATGCTCAGCTTCACACACACTGAAATATGACAACAATACATACAGTAGTAATACTGAATGAGTAAGTGCCTTCTGTGAATACCAAAATGAGTAAGTGCCTTCTGTGAATACCAAAATGGTAGTAAGTTTATGATTTTGTCTTAAGTTAGTTCTGTGAATCAGGCCCTCTGTGTGAAGGGTGATATGTGAGTCAGTGCCTCCGGAACTTCGAAGAGGTGTGGTCTCTAACCACCTCTTGTGTGTGTTATCCGCAGGGAGAGATCAGGTTCCGGTGCAGTTGCATGGGTCAAGAGGTGCTCGGCATCTCGTCTGTGGACGAGGAGTCAGGGTGCTGTAATGCATCTACCAATGTCCCCCAAGCCATAGCTGCATGAAGCGATCTGCGCCCTCGCTGGGCTTCTCAGAGTTTCACAGCGTCCTCATAGCCCGCCCGTCTTCTCAGTTCCTTTTTCCAAACGTCCACCCTTGGCCCTCCTGGGGTCTTCCAGTTCCTGGTTATTTCCCTCTTCGCTAGGATAAGCACTAGATCTTGGAACCTGCTTGTTGTCTTAGTTTTATCAGTGTGCGGTAACCAATGTATAAGACAGTAGCCAGGAGTGCACTGCGCTGCCCTCTCGGTGACCTCTGCAACCGCTCCTGTAATGGCCTCCCAATAAGCCTTTAATCCCTGGCATCCCCAAAACATGTGGCAACACTCAGCCCCTCACTCACAATACCAAGGGCACTTTGCATTGTCTACCACAAAGTGTCTATTAATCCTGCCCGGTGTAAGATACACTCTGTGTATCACATAAAAAATGATAGGATTAAACCGTGCACTTCTAGACACTTTTGGTATGCTGGCCACAATAGTCTCCCAGTCCTTGCTGTCCACAATGGTCTCCCTGTCCTTGCTGGCCACAATGGTCTCCCAGTCCTTGCTGTCCACAATGGTCTCCTGTCCTTGCTGGCCACAATGGTCTCCCAGTCCTTGCTGGCCACAATGGTCTCCCAGTCCTTGCTGGCCACAATAGTCTCCCAGTCCTTGCTGGCCACAATAGTCTCCCAGTCCTTGCTGGCCACAATGGTCTCCCAGTCCTTGCTGGCCACAATGGTCTCCCTGTCCTTGCTGGCCACAATGGTCTCCCAGTCCTTGCTGTACACAATGGTCTCCCTGTCCTTGCTGTCCACAATGGTCTCCTGTACTTGCTGTCCACAATGGTCTCCCTGTCCTTGCTGTCCACCATGGTCTCCCCGTCCTTGCTGTCCACAATGGTCTCCCCGTCCTTGCTGTCCACAATGGTCTCCTGTCCTTGCTTTCCACAATGGTCTCCAGTCCTTGCTGTCCACAATGGTCTCCCAGTCCTTGCTGTCCACAATGGTCTCCCAGTCCTTGCTGTACACAATGGTCTCCCTGTCCTTGCTGTCCACAATGGTCTCCCTGTCCTTGCTGTCCACAATGGTGGGTCTCCTGTCCTTGCTGTCCACAATGGTCTCCTGTCCTTGCTGTCCACAATGGTCTCCCAGTCCTTGCTGGCCACACTGGTCTCCCAGTCCTTGCTGGCCACATTAGTCTCCCAGTCCTTGCTGGCCACATTAGTCTCCCAGTCCTTGCTGGCCACAATAGTCTCCCAGTCCTTGCTGGCCACAATGGTCTCCCAGTTCTTGCTGGCCACAATGGTCTCCCAGTCCTTGCTGTCCACAATGGTCTCCTGTCCTTGCTGTACACAATGGTCTCCCAGTCCTTGCTGTACACAATGGTCTCCCTGTCCTTGCTGTCCACAATGGTCTCCTGCCCTTGCTGTCCACAATGGTCTCCTGCCCTTGCTTTCCACAATGGTCTCCCAGTCCTTGCTGTCCACAATGGTCTTCCTGTCCTTGCTGTCCACAATGGTCTCCTGTCCTTGCTGTTCACAATGGTCTCCCTGTCCTTGATGTCCACAATGGTCTCCCTGTCCTTGCTGTCCACAATGGTCTCCCTGTCCGTGCTGGCCACAATGGTCTCCCAGTCCTTGCTGGCCACAATGGTCTCCCAGTCCTTGCTGTACACAATGGTCTCCTGTCCTTGCTGTCCACAATGGTCTCCTGTCCTTGCTGTCCACAATGGTCTCCTGTCCTTGCTGTCCACAATGGTCTCCCTGTCCTTGCTGTCCACCATGGTCTCCCCGTCCTTGCTGTCCACAATGGTCTCCCCGTCCTTGCTGTCCACAATGGTCTGCTGTCCTTGCTGTCCACAATGGTCTCCCAGTCCTTGCGGTCCACCACGGTCTCCTGTCCTTCTCCGCAACGGGATCTCCTCCCAGCGGGCGCTAAGTGTTTCAAGGGGCAACAACAAATCTCCTTGTTGCATTCTATAGAGACAGGTGACATCCTTAAATGTCTTCGGTTAGGTGACCTCAGACCCGCGGAGGCTCAGACAGGCCCATCTTCAAGTGCTTCCAAAGAGCCATCGTGACCGCACCATGGAGGAGGAAGTGACCTCAGGGGAGATCATGCCTCTCCTAAAAGTCTTCAAATGGAAGCAGCAGTTCAGCCTTGAAGAGGGCCACGATTGTTTGCACGCCCGCGGCTACCCAGTCTGCTAGTTCCCGCCAATCTCCCTCACGTGTCAGTTTCTCCAGGGGGACATACGGAGAGTCCGGTAACTTCACCCGTGTCCTCTGCACGCTTCTAGTCCAGCATCTGCACAACACTTGAACTTCGGTAGTGTCTCCAGCACTGGGACTATGAAGACGAAGAAGTACTTGAGATGGCCTACGAAGAACAGGAACACAAGGGCCCATTTCCTCCCCTGGGGCGTATCTGCTCGCCATCCACTGCGTCACCCATGGAAGCTGTGCCCTTAGATAGTAGCTCTGAAAACTGTGAAGAGCCAACCCACCCTCCGCAGCTGAAATGTGGTCAATGCCATTCTCCTGGCAAAGAAGTATATCTTTCATAGTCTTAAAACAATAAATGTACCAGGCATGAGCCCGATTCCTTGGCCTTTGAATTCTTATGTTTGCAGAGAATGGGCTGGCATCCATGTTATGCTGGTTGCTTTGGAGGTGAAACACTATTCACAGAGGCAAAGGTGAAACACTGCTCACAGAGGCAAAGGTGAAACACTACTCACAGAGGCAAAGGTGAAAGACTGCTCACAGAGGCAAAGGTGAAACACTACTCACAGAGGCAAAGGTGAAACACTACTTACAGAGGCAAAGGTGAAACACTACTCAAAGAGGCAAAGGTGAAACACTGCTCACAGAGGCAAAGGTGAAACACTGCCCACAGAGGCAAAGGTGAAATACTGCTCACAGAGGCAAAGGTGAAACACTACTCACAGAGGCAAAGGTGGAAGACTGCTCACAGAGGCAAAGGTGAAACACTACTCACAGAGGCAAAGGTGAAACACTACTTACAGAGGCAAAGGTGAAACACTACTCAAAGAGGCAAAGGTGAAACACTGCTCACAGAGGCAAAGGTGAAACACTGCCCACAGAGGCAAAGGTGAAACACTGCTCACAGAGGCAAAGGTGAAACACTACTTACAGAGGCAAAGGTGAAACACTGCTCACAGAGGCAAAGGTGAAACACTGCTCACAGAGGCAAAGGTGAAACACTACTTACAGAGGCAAAGGTGAAACACTGCTCAAAGAGGCAAAGGTGAAACACTGCTCACAGAGGCAAAGGTGAAACACTACTCACAGAGGGAAAGGTGAAACACTACTCACAGAGGCAAAGGTGAAACACTACTCACAGAGGCAAAGGTGAAACACTGCTCACAGAGGCAAAGGTGAAACACTACTCACAGAGGGAAAGGTGAAACACTACTTACAGAGGCATAGGTGAAACACTACTTACAGAGGCAAAGGTGAAACACTACTTACAGAGGCAAAGGTGAAACACTACTCACAGAGGCATAGGTGAAACACTGCTCACAGAGGCAAAGGTGAAACACTACTCACAGAGGCAAAGGTGAAACACTACTCACAGAGGCAAAGGTGAAACACTGCTCACAGAGGCAAAGGTGAAACACTACTTACAGAGGCAAAGGTGAAACACTACTCACAGAGGCATAGGTGAAACACTACTCACAGAGGCAAAGGTGAAACACTGCTCACAGAGGCAAAGGTGAAACACTGCTCACAGAGGCAAAGGTGAAACACTGCTCACAGAGGCATAGGTGAAACACTGCTCACAGAGGCATAGGTGAAACACTGCTCACAGAGGCAAAGGTGAAACACTGCTCACAGAGGCAAAGGTGAAACACTGCTCACAGAGGCAAAGGTGAAACACTACTTACAGAGGCAAAGGTGAAACACTACTCACAGAGGCAAAGGTGAAACACTGCTCACAGAGGCAAAGGTGAAACACTGCTCACAGAGGCAAAGGTGAAACACTACTCACACAGAGGCAAAGGTGAAACACTACTTACAGAGGCAAAGGTGAAACACTACTCACAGAGGCAAAGGTGAAACACTGCTCACAGAGGCAAAGGTGAAACACTGCTCACAGAGGCAAAGGTGAAACACTGCTCACAGAGGCAAAGGTGAAACACTACTCACAGAGGCAAAGGTGAAACACTACTTACAGAGGCAAAGGTGAAACACTACTCACAGAGGCAAAGGTGAAACACTACTCACAGAGGCAAAGGTTGTAGTATATACAACCTTTAAACAATTATTTATGGCTGAATATGGAAACCATGGGGTTTTGATAACTTATATGATCCAGACACAAACATAATAAGAAAATAACACATTAAGTTGAGTCCTTCTTAAGTGAGCACATGCTTGCATGTGTTCTAAATTACATATTGAAACACGTGATACTAATGGGTTTTAGATGACTAGTACAACCGGAACATATGTCTACTAACAACACACTAGTAGGGGGAAGTTTTCCATAAGCAATTATAATACAAGCGATGCTACTAATAATAAATATTGTTTTAAATGGCTTTTTACTCACGTTGCTAATAAATCTATGTTTTTGTTTTGCATTTGTTTCAACCCTCAAGAAGTTCTTAAGAAAGGTGCAACACTGGTTGACTAAGGCTGTCCAATTGTGAATAAAGATTCGAAGAATCATCATGTGCTTTTGAGTTCTGTTATTCACCCTAAATGAATGAATGAAAATGATGAAAATTGAAGATCTGTTTTAACAATTTTTGGACAGCTTCAGTAATATTTTACAATGTAAAGTTGTAAAGCCTTTTGACTAAGATCACATATTTCATTCAAGTGGGGAAGCTGGGGGTTTAAACAAGATTTCGTCACCGAATTGAAAATTCTATCAGGTGTTAAACAGTACACGGTGTTACACAGGTACACCCCTCACATACTAAATCAATCTGACACAAAGAAGGCTTTCTAAAAAAAATCTGCTACAAAAGTTAGGGGCATATCTACAAGGCGGCAATAGAAAATTATTGCCGTTTTTGCGGCCGTTTTCGGACGTAAAGCGGCGATAATTTTATCGCCATATCAGCAAGGTCACGCTATCGCGTGAAACCTTGCCTTAGTGCCTGGATTCCTAACGTCCATCTTTGCATCTCTAATGAGATGCAAAGTGGACGTTCCTCCCGGGTTAACGGGAGAAAGGTCGCTAAGCGACATTTCTCCTATTATCAAGCCTCACGCAAAGCAGCATAGCGACAAGAAAGGTAGCGATAGCTTTTGGAACACTGCTTCTCCTTACAGGTGTTAATGAACTTATCACATCGAAAGAACGCTAACTTCTCTCGAGAAAAGCACTTTTCAAAGATTTTGAGTTTATAAAAAGGGTAACAAATGAGTCACTTTTCTGTGACAAACTAATCTTTATTTCACAGGCAGACGATTGACTGCATGGAAAGGCTTTTCTTTTTGCTCTCCCACTAGTTTCAGCATCTAACACAAGGAAGCAGATAACATCAGGTCATTCAATAATTTAAAATTGCTAATGAAAGATTTAGCTTCATTAATTCATGCAGAGTTACTATCAATGTGAGATTATTCAACCATATTCCTTAAGCACTGCTTGGATGTCAGAAGTCTTATCAGTTGGACAGGGAGCTGCCTCAGGACTGCTGGTGTTACCCAAAGCACGGCGTTATAATTGATTTTTCCATGTCCATCATCAGATTCTTCGATTGTACCGTAACTATGCCCAGCATTGATTGCACTGCAGTCTCGGCTCCTGCCCATCTCTCAGTCTCTGGTCCTGTCTATCTCTCAGTCTCTGCTCCTGCCTCTCTCTCAGTCTCTGCTCTTGCCTATCTCTCAGTCTCGGCTCCTGCCTCTCTCTCAGTCTCTGCTCCTGCCTATCTCTCAGTCTCTGGTCCTGTCTCTCTCTCAGTCTCTGCTCCTGCCTATCTCTCAGTCTCTGCTCCTGCCTATCTCTCAGTCTCTGGTCCTGTCTCTCTCTCAGTCTCTGCTCCTGCCTATCTCTCAGTCTCTGCTCCTGCCTATCTCTCAGTCTCTGCTCCTGTCTATCTCTCAGTCTCTGCTCCTGCCTATCTCTCAGTCTCTGCTCCTGTCTATCTCTCAGTCTCTGCTCCTGCCTCTCTCTCAGTCTCTGCTCCTGCCTATCTCTCAGTCTCTGGTCCTGTCTATCTCTCAGTCTCTGGTTCTGTCTTCTTAGTCTCTGCTCCTGCCTATCTCTCAGTCTCTGCTCCTGCCTATCTCTCAGTCTCTGCTCCTGCCTATCTCTCAGTCTCTGCTCCTGTCTATCTCTCAGTCTCTGCTCCTGTCTCTCTCTCAGTCTCTGCTCCTGCCTATCTCTTAGTCTCTGCTCCTGTCTATCTCTCAGTCTCTGCTCCTGTCTATCTCTCAGTCTCTGCTCCTGCCTATCTCTCAGTCTCTGCTCCTGCCTATCTCTCAGTCTCTGCTCCTGCCTATCTCTCAGTCTCTGCTCCTGCCTATCTCTCAGTCTCTGCTCCTGCCTATCTCTCAGTCTCTGCTCCTGCCTATCTCTTAGTCTTTGCTCCTGCCCATCTCTCAGTCTCTGCTCCTGCCTCTGTCTTAGTCTCTGCTCCTGCCCATCTCTCAGTCTCTGCTCCTGTCTATCTCTTAGTCTCTGCTCCTGCCTATCTCTCAGTCTCTGCTCCTGCCTATCCCTCAGTCTCTGCTCCTGCCTCTCTCTCAGTCTCTGCTCCTGCCTATCTCTTAGTCTCTGCTCCTGCCCATCTCTCAGTCTCTGCTCCAGCCTCTCTCTTAGTCTCTGCTCCTGCCTATCTCTCAGTCTCTGCTCCTGCCTATCTCTCAGTCTCTGCTCCTGCCTCTGTCTTAGTCTCTGGTCCTGTCTATCTCTCAGTCTCTGCTCCTGCCTCTCTCTCAGTCTCTGCTCCTGCCTATCTCTTAGTCTCTGCTCCTGCCTCTCTCTTAGTCTCTGCTCCTGCCTCTCTCTCAGTCTCTGCTCCTGCCTATCTCTTAGTCTCTGCTCCTGCCTCTCTCTTAGTCTCTGCTCCTGCCTCTCTCTCAGTCTCTGCTCCTGCCTCTCTCTCAGTCTCTGCTCCTGCCTATCTCTCAGTCTCTGCTCCTGCCTATCTCTCAGTCTCTGCTCCTGCCTATCTCTCAGTCTCTGCTCCTGCCTATCTCTCAGTCTCTGCTCCTGCCTCTCTCTCAGTCTCTGCTCCTGCCTATCTCTCAGTCTCTGCTCCTGCCTATCTCTCAGTCTCTGCTCCTGCCTATCTCTCAGTCTCTGCTCCTGCCTATCTCTCAGTCTCTGCTCCTGCCTCTGTCTTAGTCTCTGCTCCTGCCTATCTCTCAGTCTCTGCTGCTGCCTGTCTCTCAGTCTCTGCTCCTGCCTATCTCTCAGTCTCTGCTCCTGCCTCTCTCTCAGTCTCTGCTCCTGCCTATCTCTCTCAGTCTCTGCTCCTGCCTATCTCTCAGTCTCTGCTCCTGTCTCTCAGTCTCTGCTCCTGCCTCTCTCTCAGTCTCTGCTCCTCCCTATCTCTCAGTCTCTGCTCCTGCCTATCTCTCAGTCTCTGCTCCTGCCTATCTCTTAGTCTCTGCTCCTGCCTACCTCTCAGTCTCTGCTCCTGTCTATCTCTCAGTCTCTGCTCCTGCCTATATCTCAATCTCTGCTCCTGCCTCTCTCTTAGTCTCTGCTCCTGCCTCTCTCTTAGTCTCTGCTCCTGCCTCTCTCTCAGTCTCTGCTCCTGCCTCTCTCTCAGTCTCTGCTCCTGTCTCTCTCTCAGTCTCTGCTCCTGCCTATCTCTCAGTCACTGCTCCTGCCTCTCTCTCAGTCTCTGCTCCTGCCTCTCTCTCAGTCTCTGCTCCTGCCTCTCTCTTAGTCTCTGCTCCTGCCTATCTCTCAGTCTCTGCTGCTGCCTGTCTCTCAGTCTCTGCTCCTGCCTCTCTCTCAGTCTCTGCTCCTGCCTCTCTCTTAGTCTCTGCTCCTGCCTCTCTCTTAGTCTCTGCTCCTGCCTCTCTCTTAGTCTCTGCTCCTGCCTCTCTCTTAGTCTCTGCTCCTGCCTCTCTCTTAGTCTCTGCTCCTGCCTCTCTCTTAGTCTCTGCTCCTGCCTCTCTCTCAGTCTCTGCTCCTGCCTATCTCTCAGACTCTGCTCCTGCCTATCTCTTAGTCTCTGGTCCTGCCTATCTCTCAGTCTCTGCTCCTGTCTATCTCTCAGTCTCTGCTCCTGCCTATCTTTCAGTCTCTGCTCCTGCCTCTCTCTTAGTCTCTGCTCCTGCCTCTCTCTTAGTCTCTGCTCCTGCCTCTCTCTCAGTCTCTGCTCCTGCCTATCTCTCAGTCTCTGCTCCTGCCTCTCTCTTAGTCTCTGCTCCTGCCTCTCTCTTAGTCTCTGCTCCTGCCTCTCTCTCAGTCTCTGCTCCTGCCTCTCTCTCAGTCTCTGCTCCTGTCTCTCTCTCAGTCTCTGCTCCTGCCTATCTCTCAGTCACTGCTCCTGCCTCTCTCTCAGTCTCTGCTCCTGCCTCTCTCTCAGTCTCTGCTCCTACCTCTCTCTTAGTCTCTGCTCCTGCCTATCTCTCAGTCTCTGCTGCTGCCTGTCTCTCAGTCTCTGCTCCTGCCTCTCTCTCAGTCTCTGCTCCTGCCTCTCTCTTAGTCTCTGCTCCTGCCTCTCTCTTAGTCTCTGCTCCTGCCTCTCTCTTAGTCTCTGCTCCTGCCTCTCTCTTAGTCTCTGCTCCTGCCTCTCTCTTAGTCTCTGCTCCTGCCTCTCTCTTAGTCTCTGCTCCTGCCTCTCTCTTAGTCTCTGCTCCTGCCTCTCTCTCAGTCTCTGCTCCTGCCTATCTCTCAGTCTCTGCTCCTGCCTCTCTCTCAGTCTCCGCTCCTGCCCCTCTCTAAGTCTCTGCTCCTGCCTATCTATCAGTCTCTGCTCCTGCCCATCTCTCAGTCTCCGCTCCTGCCTATCTCTCAGTCTCCGCTCCTGCCTATCTCTCAGTCTCTGGTCCTGTCTATCTCTCAGTCTCTGGTCCTGTCTATCTCTCAGTCTCTGGTCCTGTCTATCTCTCAGTCTCTGGTCCTGTCTTCTTAGTCTCTGCTCCTGCCTATCTCTCAGTCTCTGCTCCTGTCTCTCAGTCTCTGCTCCTGCCTATCTCTTAGTCTCTGCTCCTGCCTATCTCTCAGTCTCTGCTCCTGCCTATCTCTCAGTCTCGGCTCCTGCCTCTCTCTCAGTCTCTGGTCCTGTCTATCTCTCAGTCTCTGCTCCTGTCTATCTCTCAGTCTCTGCTCCTGCCTATCTCTAAGTCTCTGCTCCTGCCTATCTATCAGTCTCTGCTCCTGCCTATCTCTCAGTCTCTGCTCCTGCCTATCTCTCAGTCTCTGCTCCTGTCTATCTCTTAGTCTCTGCTCCTGCCTATCTCTGAGTCTCTGCTCCTGCCTATCCCTCAGTCTCTGCTCCTGCCTATCTCTAAGTCTCTGCTCCTGCCTATCTATCAGTCTCTGCTCCTGCCCATCTCTCAGTCTCTGCTCCTGCCTATCTCTCAGTCTCTGCTCCTGCCTATCTCTCAGTCTGTGCTGCTGCCTATCTCTCAGTCTCTGGTCCTGCCTATCTCTCAGTCTCTGCTCCTGCCTATCTCTCAGTCTCTGCTCCTGCCTATTTCTCAGTCTCTGCTCCTGCCTCTCTCTTAGTCTCTGCTCCTGCCTCTCTCTCAGTCTCTGCTCCTGCCTCTCTCTCAGTCTCTGCTCCTGCCTATCTCTCAGTCTCTGCTCCTGCCTATCTCTCAGTCTCTGCTCCTGCCTATCTCTAAGTCTCTGCTCCTGCCTATCTATCAGTCTCTGCTCCTGCCCATCTCTCAGTCTCTGCTCCTGCCTATCTCATTCACTTCTCCTGCCTATCTCTCAGTCACTGCTCCTGCCTATCTCTCGGTCTCTGCTCCTGTCTATCTCTCGGTCTCTGCTCCTGCCTATCTCTCAGTCACTGCTCCTGCCTATCTCTCAGTCTCTGCTCCTGCCTCTCTCTTAGTCTCTGCTCCTGCATATCTCTCAGTCTCTGCTCCTGCCTATCTCTCAGTCTCTGCTCCTGCCTATCTCTCAGTCTCTGCTCCTGCCTATCTCTCAGACTCTGCTCCTGCCTATCTCTTAGTCTCTGGTCCTGCCTATCTCTCAGTCTCTGCTCCTGTCTATCTCTCAGTCTCTGCTCCTGCCTATCTTTCAGTCTCTGCTCCTGCCTCTCTCTTAGTCTCTGCTCCTGCCTCTCTCTTAGTCTCTGCTCCTGCCTCTCTCTCAGTCTCTGCTCCTGCCTATCTCTCAGTCTCCGCTCCTGCCTATCTCTCAGTCTCTGGTCCTGTCTATCTCTCAGTCTCTGGTCCTGTCTATCTCTCAGTCTCTGGTCCTGTCTATCTCTCAGTCTCTGGTCCTGTCTTCTTAGTCTCTGCTCCTGCCTCTCTCTTAGTCTCAGCTCCTGCCTCTCTCTTAGTCTCTGCTCCTGCCTATCTCTTAGTCTCTGCTCCTGCCTATCTCTCAGTCTCTGCTCCTGCCTATATCTCAGTCTCTGGTCCTGTCTATCTCTCAGTCTCTGGTCCTGTCTATCTCTCAGTCTCTGCTCCTGCCTCTCTCTTAGTCTCTGTTCCTGCCTATCTCTCAGTCTCTGCTCCTGCCTATCTCTCAGTCTCTGCTCCTGCCTATCTCTCAGTCTGTGCTGCTGCCTATCTCTCAGTCTCTGCTCCTGCCTATCTCTCAGTCTCTGCTCCTGCCTATCTATCAGTCTCTGCTCCTGCCTATTTCTCAGTCTCTGCTCCTGCCTCTCTCTAAGTCTCTGCTCCTGCCCATCTCTCAGTCTCTGCTCCTGTCTATCTCTTAGTCTCTGCTCCTGCCTATCTCTTAGTCTCTGCTCCTGCCTATCCCTCAGTCTCTGCTCCTGCCTATCTCTAAGTCTCTGCTCCTGCCTATCTATCAGTCTCTGCTCCTGCCCATCTCTCAGTCTCTGCTCCTGCCTCTCTCTTAGTCTCTGCTCCTGCCTATCTCTCAGTCTCTGCTCCTGCCTATCTCTAAGTCTCTGCTCCTGCCTATCTATCAGTCTCTGCTCCTGCCCATCTCTCAGTCTCTGCTCCTGCCTCTCTCTTAGTCTCTGCTCCTGCCTATCTCTCAGTCTCTGCTCCTGCCTATCTCTCAGTCTCTGCTCCTGCCTCTCTCTCAGTCTCTGCTCCTGCCTATCTCTCAGTCTCTGCTCCTGCCTATCTCATTCACTTCTCCTGCCTATCTCTCAGTCACTGCTCCTGCCTATCTCTCGGTCTCTGCTCCTGTCTATCTCTCAGTCTCTGCTCCTGCCTATCTCTCAGTCATTTCTCCTGCCTATCTCTCAGTCTCTGCTCCTGCCTATCTCTCAGTCTCTGCTCCTGCCTATCTCTCAGTCTCTGCTCCTGCCTCTCTCTCAGTCTCTGCTCCTGCCTCTCTCTCAGTCTCTGCTCCTGCCTCTCTCTCAGTCTCTGCTCCTGCCTATCTCTCAGTCTCTGCTCCTGTCTATCTCTCAGTCTCTGCTCCTGCCTATATCTCAGTCTCTGCTCCTGCCTATCTCTCAGTCTCTGCTCCTGCCTATCTCTCAGTCTCTGGTCCTGTCTATCTCTCAGTCTCTGGTCCTGTCTATCTCTCAGTCTCTGGTCCTGTCTATCTCTCAGTCTCTGGTTCTGTCTTCTTAGTCTCTGCTCCTGCCTATCTCTCAATCTCTGCTCCTGCCTATCTCTCAGTCTCTGCTCCTGCCTCTCTCTTAGTCTCTGCTCCTGCCTATCTCTTAGTCTCTGCTCCTGCCTATCTCTCAGTCTCTGCTCCTGCCTTTCTCTCAGTCTCTGCTCCTGCCTATCTCTCAGTCTCTGCTCCTGCCTCTCTCTCAGTCTCTGCTCCTGCCTCTCTCTCAGTCTCTGCTCCTGCCTCTCTCTCAGTCTCTGCTCCTGCCTATCTCTCAGTCTCTGCTCCTGCCTATCTTTCAGTCTCTGCTCCTGCCTCTCTCTTAGTCTCTGCTCCTGCCTATCTCTCAGTCTGTGCTCCTGCCTATCTCTTAGTCTCTGCTCCTGCCTATATCTCAGTCTCTGCTCCTGCCTATCTCTCAGTCTCTGCTCCTGCCTATCTCTTAGTCTCTGGTCCTGTCTATCTCTCAGTCTCTGGTCCTGTCTATCTCTCAGTCTCTGGTCCTGTCCATCTCTCAGTCTCTGGTTCTGTCTTCTTAGTCTCTGCTCCTGCCTATCTCTCAGTCTGTGCTCCTGCCTATCTCTCAGTCTCTGCTCCTGCCTATCTCTCAGTCTCTGCTCCTGCCTATCTCTCAGTCTCTGCTCCTGCCTATCTCTCAGTCTCTGCTCCTGCCTCTCTCTCAGTCTCTGCTCCTGCCTATCTCTCAGTCTCTGCTCCTGCCTATCTCTCAGTCTCTGCTCCTGCCTATCTCTCAGTCTCTGGTCCTGTCTATCTCTCAGTCTCGGCTCCTGCCTATCTCTAAGTCTCTGCTCCTGCCTATCTATCAGTCTCTGCTCCTGCCCATCTCTCAGTCTCTGCTCCTGTCTATCTCTCAGTCTCTGCTCCTGCCTATCTCTCAGTCTCTGGTCCTGTCTATCTCTCAGTCTCTGGTCCTGTCTATCTCTCAGTCTCTGGTCCTGTCTATCTCTCAGTCTCTGGTTCTGTCTTCTTAGTCTCTGCTCCTGCCTATCTCTCAGTCTCTGCTCCTGCCTATCTCTCAGTCTCTGCTCCTGCTTCTCTCTTAGTCTCTGCTCCTGCCTATCTCTCAGTCTGTGCTCCTGCCTATCTCTCAGTCTCTGCTCCTGCCTCTCTCTCAGTCTCTGCTCCTGCCTCTCTCTTAGTCTCTGTTCCTGCCTCTCTCTTAGTCTCTGCTCCTGCCTATCTCTCAGTCTCTGCTCCTGCCTATCTCTCAGTCTCGGCTCCTGCCTCTCTCTCAGTCTCTGGTCCTGTCTATCTCTCAGTCTCTGCTCCTGTCTATCTCTCAGTCTCTGCTCCTGCCTATCTCTAAGTCTCTGCTCCTGCCTATCTATCAGTCTCTGCTCCTGCCTATCTCTCAGTCTCTGCTCCTGCCTATCTCTCAGTCTCTGCTCCTGTCTATCCCTTAGTCTCTGCTCCTGCCTATCTCTTAGTCTCTGCTCCTGCCTATCCCTCAGTCTCTGCTCCTGCCTATCTCTAAGTCTCTGCTCCTGCCTATCTATCAGTCTCTGCTCCTGCCCATCTCTCAGTCTCTGCTCCTGCCTATCTCTCAGTCTCTGCTCCTGCCTATCTCTCAGTCTGTGCTGCTGCCTATCTCTCAGTCTCTGGTCCTGCCTATCTCTCAGTCTCTGCTCCTGCCTATCTCTCAGTCTCTGCTCCTGCCTATTTCTCAGTCTCTGCTCCTGCCTCTCTCTTAGTCTCTGCTCCTGCCTCTCTCTCAGTCTCTGCTCCTGCCTCTCTCTCAGTCTCTGCTCCTGCCTATCTCTCAGTCTCTGCTCCTGCCTATCTCTCAGTCTCTGCTCCTGCCTATCTCTAAGTCTCTGCTCCTGCCTATCTATCAGTCTCTGCTCCTGCCCATCTCTCAGTCTCTGCTCCTGCCTATCTCATTCACTTCTCCTGCCTATCTCTCAGTCACTGCTCCTGCCTATCTCTCGGTCTCTGCTCCTGTCTATCTCTCGGTCTCTGCTCCTGCCTATCTCTCAGTCACTGCTCCTGCCTATCTCTCAGTCTCTGCTCCTGCCTCTCTCTTAGTCTCTGCTCCTGCATATCTCTCAGTCTCTGCTCCTGCCTATCTCTCAGTCTCTGCTCCTGCCTATCTCTCAGTCTCTGCTCCTGCCTATCTCTCAGACTCTGCTCCTGCCTATCTCTTAGTCTCTGGTCCTGCCTATCTCTCAGTCTCTGCTCCTGTCTATCTCTCAGTCTCTGCTCCTGCCTATCTTTCAGTCTCTGCTCCTGCCTCTCTCTTAGTCTCTGCTCCTGCCTCTCTCTTAGTCTCTGCTCCTGCCTCTCTCTCAGTCTCTGCTCCTGCCTATCTCTCAGTCTCCGCTCCTGCCTATCTCTCAGTCTCTGGTCCTGTCTATCTCTCAGTCTCTGGTCCTGTCTATCTCTCAGTCTCTGGTCCTGTCTATCTCTCAGTCTCTGGTCCTGTCTTCTTAGTCTCTGCTCCTGCCTCTCTCTTAGTCTCGGCTCCTGCCTCTCTCTTAGTCTCTGCTCCTGCCTATCTCTTAGTCTCTGCTCCTGCCTATCTCTCAGTCTCTGCTCCTGCCTATCTCTCAGTCTCTGGTCCTGTCTATCTCTCAGTCTCTGGTCCTGTCTATCTCTCAGTCTCTGCTCCTGCCTCTCTCTTAGTCTCTGTTCCTGCCTATCTCTCAGTCTCTGCTCCTGCCTATCTCTCAGTCTCTGCTCCTGCCTATCTCATTCACTTCTCCTGCCTATCTCTCAGTCACTGCTCCTGCCTATCTCTCGGTCTCTGCTCCTGTCTATCTCTCAGTCTCTGCTCCTGCCTATCTCTCAGTCTCTACTCCTGCCTATCTCTCAGTCACTTCTCCTGCCTATCTCTCAGTCTCTGCTCCTGCCTATCTCTCAGTCTCTGCTCCTGCCTATCTCTCAGTCTCTGCTCCTGCCTCTCTCTCAGTCTCTGCTCCTGCCTCTCTCTCAGTCTCTGCTCCTGCCTCTCTCTCAGTCTCTGCTCCTGCCTATCTCTCAGTCTCTGCTCCTGTCTATCTCTCAGTCTCTGCTCCTGCCTATATCTCAGTCTCTGCTCCTGCCTATCTCTCAGTCTCTGCTCCTGCCTATCTCTCAGTCTCTGGTCCTGTCTATCTCTCAGTCTCTGGTCCTGTCTATCTCTCAGTCTCTGGTCCTGTCTATCTCTCAGTCTCTGGTTCTGTCTTCTTAGTCTCTGCTCCTGCCTATCTCTCAATCTCTGCTCCTGCCTATCTCTCAGTCTCTGCTCCTGCCTCTCTCTTAGTCTCTGCTCCTGCCTATCTCTTAGTCTCTGCTCCTGCCTATCTCTCAGTCTCTGCTCCTGCCTTTCTCTCAGTCTCTGCTCCTGCCTATCTCTCAGTCTCTGCTCCTGCCTCTCTCTCAGTCTCTGCTCCTGCCTCTCTCTCAGTCTCTGCTCCTGCCTCTCTCTCAGTCTCTGCTCCTGCCTATCTCTCAGTCTCTGCTCCTGCCTATCTTTCAGTCTCTGCTCCTGCCTCTCTCTTAGTCTCTGCTCCTGCCTATCTCTCAGTCTGTGCTCCTGCCTATCTCTTAGTCTCTGCTCCTGCCTATATCTCAGTCTCTGCTCCTGCCTATCTCTTAGTCTCTGGTCCTGTCTATCTCTCAGTCTCTGGTCCTGTCTATCTCTCAGTCTCTGGTCCTGTCTATCTCTCAGTCTCTGGTTCTGTCTTCTTAGTCTCTGCTCCTGCCTATCTCTCAGTCTGTGCTCCTGCCTATCTCTCAGTCTCTGCTCCTGCCTATCTCTCAGTCTCTGCTCCTGCCTATCTCTCAGTCTCTGCTCCTGCCTATCTCTCAGTCTCTGCTCCTGCCTCTCTCTCAGTCTCTGCTCCTGCCTATCTCTCAGTCTCTACTCCTGCCTATCTCTCAGTCTCTGCTCCTGCCTATCTCTCAGTCTCTGGTCCTGTCTATCTCTCAGTCTCGGCTCCTGCCTATCTCTAAGTCTCTGCTCCTGCCTATCTATCAGTCTCTGCTCCTGCCCATCTCTCAGTCTCTGCTCCTGTCTATCTCTCAGTCTCTGCTCCTGCCTATCTCTCAGTCTCTGGTCCTGTCTATCTCTCAGTCTCTGGTCCTGTCTATCTCTCAGTCTCTGGTCCTGTCTATCTCTCAGTCTCTGGTTCTGTCTTCTTAGTCTCTGCTCCTGCCTATCTCTCAGTCTCTGCTCCTGCCTATCTCTCAGTCTCTGCTCCTGCTTCTCTCTTAGTCTCTGCTCCTGCCTATCTCTCAGTCTGTGCTCCTGCCTATCTCTCAGTCTCTGCTCCTGCCTCTCTCTCAGTCTCTGCTCCTGCCTCTCTCTTAGTCTCTGTTCCTGCCTCTCTCTTAGTCTCTGCTCCTGCCTATCTCTCAGTCTCTGCTCCTGCCTATCTCTCAGTCTCGGCTCCTGCCTCTCTCTCAGTCTCTGGTCCTGTCTATCTCTCAGTCTCTGCTCCTGTCTATCTCTCAGTCTCTGCTCCTGCCTATCTCTAAGTCTCTGCTCCTGCCTATCTATCAGTCTCTGCTCCTGCCTATCTCTCAGTCTCTGCTCCTGCCTATCTCTCAGTCTCTGCTCCTGTCTATCCCTTAGTCTCTGCTCCTGCCTATCTCTTAGTCTCTGCTCCTGCCTATCCCTCAGTCTCTGCTCCTGCCTATCTCTAAGTCTCTGCTCCTGCCTATCTATCAGTCTCTGCTCCTGCCCATCTCTCAGTCTCTGCTCCTGCCTATCTCTAAGTCTCTGCTCCTGCCTATCTCTCAGTCTGTGCTGCTGCCTATCTCTCAGTCTCTGGTCCTGCCTATCTCTCAGTCTCTGCTCCTGCCTATCTCTCAGTCTCTGCTCCTGCCTATTTCTCAGTCTCTGCTCCTGCCTCTCTCTTAGTCTCTGCTCCTGCCTCTCTCTCAGTCTCTGCTCCTGCCTCTCTCTCAGTCTCTGCTCCTGCCTATCTCTCAGTCTCTGCTCCTGCCTATCTATCAGTCTCTGCTCCTGCCCATCTCTCAGTCTCTGCTCCTGCCTATCTCATTCACTTCTCCTGCCTATCTCTCAGTCACTGCTCCTGCCTATCTCTCGGTCTCTGCTCCTGTCTATCTCTCGGTCTCTGCTCCTGCCTATCTCTCAGTCACTGCTCCTGCCTATCTCTCAGTCTCTGCTCCTGCCTCTCTCTTAGTCTCTGCTCCTGCATATCTCTCAGTCTCTGCTCCTGCCTATCTCTCAGTCTCTGCTCCTGCCTATCTCTCAGTCTCTGCTTATGCCTATCTCTCAGACTCTGCTCCTGCCTATCTCTTAGTCTCTGGTCCTGCCTATCTCTCAGTCTCTGCTCCTGTCTATCTCTCAGTCTCTGCTCCTGCCTATCTTTCAGTCTCTGCTCCTGCCTCTCTCTTAGTCTCTGCTCCTGCCTCTCTCTTAGTCTCTGCTCCTGCCTCTCTCTCAGTCTCTGCTCCTGCCTATCTCTCAGTCTCCGCTCCTGCCTATCTCTCAGTCTCTGGTCCTGTCTATCTCTCAGTCTCTGGTCCTGTCTATCTCTCAGTCTCTGGTCCTGTCTATCTCTCAGTCTCTGGTCCTGTCTTCTTAGTCTCTGCTCCTGCCTCTCTCTTAGTCTCGGCTCCTGCCTCTCTCTTAGTCTCTGCTCCTGCCTATCTCTTAGTCTCTGCTCCTGCCTATCTCTCAGTCTCTGCTCCTGCCTATCTATCAGTCTCTGCTCCTGCCCATCTCTCAGTCTCTGCTCCTGCCTATCTCTAAGTCTCTGCTCCTGCCTATCTCTCAGTCTGTGCTGCTGCCTATCTCTCAGTCTCTGGTCCTGCCTATCTCTCAGTCTCTGCTCCTGCCTATCTCTCAGTCTCTGCTCCTGCCTATTTCTCAGTCTCTGCTCCTGCCTCTCTCTTAGTCTCTGCTCCTGCCTCTCTCTCAGTCTCTGCTCCTGCCTCTCTCTCAGTCTCTGCTCCTGCCTATCTCTCAGTCTCTGCTCCTGCCTATCTATCAGTCTCTGCTCCTGCCCATCTCTCAGTCTCTGCTCCTGCCTATCTCATTCACTTCTCCTGCCTATCTCTCAGTCACTGCTCCTGCCTATCTCTCGGTCTCTGCTCCTGTCTATCTCTCGGTCTCTGCTCCTGCCTATCTCTCAGTCACTGCTCCTGCCTATCTCTCAGTCTCTGCTCCTGCCTCTCTCTTAGTCTCTGCTCCTGCATATCTCTCAGTCTCTGCTCCTGCCTATCTCTCAGTCTCTGCTCCTGCCTATCTCTCAGTCTCTGCTTATGCCTATCTCTCAGACTCTGCTCCTGCCTATCTCTTAGTCTCTGGTCCTGCCTATCTCTCAGTCTCTGCTCCTGTCTATCTCTCAGTCTCTGCTCCTGCCTATCTTTCAGTCTCTGCTCCTGCCTCTCTCTTAGTCTCTGCTCCTGCCTCTCTCTTAGTCTCTGCTCCTGCCTCTCTCTCAGTCTCTGCTCCTGCCTATCTCTCAGTCTCCGCTCCTGCCTATCTCTCAGTCTCTGGTCCTGTCTATCTCTCAGTCTCTGGTCCTGTCTATCTCTCAGTCTCTGGTCCTGTCTATCTCTCAGTCTCTGGTCCTGTCTTCTTAGTCTCTGCTCCTGCCTCTCTCTTAGTCTCGGCTCCTGCCTCTCTCTTAGTCTCTGCTCCTGCCTATCTCTTAGTCTCTGCTCCTGCCTATCTCTCAGTCTCTGCTCCTGCCTATCTCTCAGTCTCTGGTCCTGTCTATCTCTCAGTCTCTGGTCCTGCCTATCTCTCAGTCTCTGCTCCTGCCTATCTCTCAGTCTCTGCTCCTGCCTATCTCTCAGTCTGTGCTGCTGCCTATCTCTCAGTCTCTGCTCCTGCCTATCTCTCAGTCTCTGCTCCTGCCTATCTATCAGTCTCTGCTCCTGCCTATTTCTCAGTCTCTGCTCCTGCCTCTCTCTTAGTCTCTGCTCCTGCCCATCTCTCAGTCTCTGCTCCTGTCTATCTCTTAGTCTCTGCTCCTGCCTATCTCTTAGTCTCTGCTCCTGCCTATCCCTCAGTCTCTGCTCCTGCCTATCTCTAAGTCTCTGCTCCTGCCTATCTATCAGTCTCTGCTCCTGCCCATCTCTCAGTCTCTGCTCCTGCCTCTCTCTTAGTCTCTGCTCCTGCCTATCTCTCAGTCTCTGCTCCTGCCTATCTCTAAGTCTCTGCTCCTGCCTATCTATCAGTCTCTGCTCCTGCCCATCTCTCAGTCTCTGCTCCTGCCTCTCTCTTAGTCTCTGCTCCTGCCTATCTCTCAGTCTCTGCTCCTGCCTATCTCTCAGTCTCTGCTCCTGCCTCTCTCTCAGTCTCTGCTCCTGCCTATCTCTCAGTCTCTGCTCCTGCCTATCTCATTCACTTCTCCTGCCTATCTCTCAGTCACTGCTCCTGCCTATCTCTCGGTCTCTGCTCCTGTCTATCTCTCAGTCTCTGCTCCTGCCTATCTCTCAGTCTCTACTCCTGCCTATCTCTCAGTCACTTCTCCTGCCTATCTCTCAGTCTCTGCTCCTGCCTATCTCTCAGTCTCTGCTCCTGCCTATCTCTCAGTCTCTGCTCCTGCCTCTCTCTCAGTCTCTGCTCCTGCCTCTCTCTCAGTCTCTGCTCCTGCCTCTCTCTCAGTCTCTGCTCCTGCCTATCTCTCAGTCTCTGCTCCTGTCTATCTCTCAGTCTCTGCTCCTGCCTATATCTCAGTCTCTGCTCCTGCCTATCTCTCAGTCTCTGCTCCTGCCTATCTCTCAGTCTCTGGTCCTGTCTATCTCTCAGTCTCTGGTCCTGTCTATCTCTCAGTCTCTGGTCCTGTCTATCTCTCAGTCTCTGGTTCTGTCTTCTTAGTCTCTGCTCCTGCCTATCTCTCAATCTCTGCTCCTGCCCATCTCTCAGTCTCTGCTCCTGCCTCTCTCTTAGTCTCTGCTCCTGCCTATCTCTTAGTCTCTGCTCCTGCCTATCTCTCAGTCTCTGCTCCTGCCTTTCTCTCAGTCTCTGCTCCTGCCTATCTCTCAGTCTCTGCTCCTGCCTCTCTCTCAGTCTCTGCTCCTGCCTCTCTCTCAGTCTCTGCTCCTGCCTCTCTCTCAGTCTCTGCTCCTGCCTATCTCTCAGTCTCTGCTCCTGCCTATCTTTCAGTCTCTGCTCCTGCCTCTCTCTTAGTCTCTGCTCCTGCCTATCTCTCAGTCTGTGCTCCTGCCTATCTCTTAGTCTCTGCTCCTGCCTATATCTCAGTCTCTGCTCCTGCCTATCTCTCAGTCTCTGCTCCTGCCTATCTCTTAGTCTCTGGTCCTGTCTATCTCTCAGTCTCTGGTCCTGTCTATCTCTCAGTCTCTGGTCCTGTCTATCTCTCAGTCTCTGGTTCTGTCTTCTTAGTCTCTGCTCCTGCCTATCTCTCAGTCTGTGCTCCTGCCTATCTCTCAGTCTCTGCTCCTGCCTATCTCTCAGTCTCTGCTCCTGCCTATCTCTCAGTCTCTGCTCCTGCCTATCTCTCAGTCTCTGCTCCTGCCTCTCTCTCAGTCTCTGCTCCTGCCTATCTCTCAGTCTCTGCTCCTGCCTATCTCTCAGTCTCTGCTCCTGCCTATCTCTCAGTCTCTGGTCCTGTCTATCTCTCAGTCTCGGCTCCTGCCTATCTCTAAGTCTCTGCTCCTGCCTATCTATCAGTCTCTGCTCCTGCCCATCTCTCAGTCTCTGCTCCTGTCTATCTCTCAGTCTCTGCTCCTGCCTATCTCTCAGTCTCTGGTCCTGTCTATCTCTCAGTCTCTGGTCCTGTCTATCTCTCAGTCTCTGGTCCTGTCTATCTCTCAGTCTCTGGTTCTGTCTTCTTAGTCTCTGCTCCTGCCTATCTCTCAGTCTCTGCTCCTGCCTATCTCTCAGTCTCTGCTCCTGCTTCTCTCTTAGTCTCTGCTCCTGCCTATCTCTCAGTCTGTGCTCCTGCCTATCTCTCAGTCTCTGCTCCTGCCTCTCTCTCAGTCTCTGCTCCTGCCTCTCTCTTAGTCTCTGTTCCTGCCTCTCTCTTAGTCTCTGCTCCTGCCTATCTCTTAGTCTCTGCTCCTGCCTATCTCTCAGTCTCTGCTCCTGCCTCTCTCTTAGTCTCTGCTCCTGCCTTTCTCTCAGTCTCTGCTCCTGCCTATCTCTCAGTCTCTGCTCCTGCCTATCTCTCAGTCTCTGCTCCTGCCTCTCTCTTAGTCTCTGCTCCTGCCTATCTCTCAGTCTCTGCTCCTGCCTATCTCTCAGTCTCTGCTCCTGCCTATCTCTTAGTCTCTGCTCCTGCCTATCTCTCAGTCTCTGCTCCTTTCTATCTCTCAGTCTCTGCTCCTGCCTCTCTCTCAGTCTCTGCTCCTGCCTATCTCTCAGTCTCTGCTCCTGCCTATCTCTCAGTCTCTGCTCCTGTCTATCTCTCAGTCTCTGCTCCTGCCTATCTCTTAGTCTCTGCTCCTGCCTATCCCTCAGTCTCTGCTCCTGCCTATCTCTAAGTCTCTGCTCCTGCCTATCTCTCAGTCTCTGCTCCTGCCTATCTCTCAGTCTCTGCTCCTGTCTATCTCTTAGTCTCTGCTCCTGCCTCTCTCTCAGTCTCTGCTCCTGCCTATCTCTCAGTCTCTGCTCCTGCCTATCTCTCAGTCTCTGGTCCTGTCTATCTCTCAGTCTCTGCTCCTGCCTATCTCTCAGTCTCTGCTTCTGCCTATCTCTCAGTCTCTGCTCCTGTCTATCTCTCAGTCTCTGCTTCTGCCTATCTCTCAGTCTCTGCTCCTGTCTATCTCTCAGTCTCTGCTTCTGCCTATCTCTCAGTCTCTGCTCCTGTCTATCTCTTAGTCTCTGCTCCTGCCTCTCTCTCAGTCTCTGGTCCTGTCTATCTCTCAGTCTCTGCTCCTGCCTATCTCTCAGTCTCTGCTTCTGCCTATCTCTCAGTCTCTGCTCCTGCCTATCTCTCAGTCTCTGCTTCTGCCTATCTCTCAGTCTCTGCTCCTGTCTATCTCTCAGTCTCTGCTCCTGCCTCTCTCTCAGTCTCTGCTCCTGCCTCTCTCTCAGTCTCTGCTTCTGCCTATCTCCCAGTCTCTGCTCCTGTCTATCTCTCAGTCTCTGGTCCTGTCTATCTCTCGGTCTCTGCTTCTGCCTATCTCTTAGTCTCTGCTCCTGCCTATCTGTCCATTTCCCAAGGTCACCAACTCACATGCTGACCTCGGCCCCTGCCCACATCTCTCATAGGCCTTCGATATCGAAGAATCGTTTTACAACTAAAAAGAGAATCCTTTCAATAATCGTCACAAGGACAGACACTTAGGAAGAGGGAGAGAGAAGTAAAAGAGAGCACCTCAGGAAAGGAGGAAGAACTTTAAGTGTCCATGCTCTCTCACATTCAAAAGGCTCTTTCTGTTGACATTCCCTTCTGTCTGTGTTAGTGTGGCAAACAAGCAATGCAAACCGAGTCCAAGAGACACGCTACAAGGGCCAGAACGTGCACTCTAAGACCCGATATACTATAGCAAAGCTGGCCATTGGCAAGAGGATAGAAGCAAATTAAGAAGATAGCAGCACGTTAGACGAGATCTGATGTACAAGTAAACTGGAAGGTTCTCGGACAGGCTGGAAAGCTCAGGCGAAGCCTATCAATCGCCGGTCAGGTACTGCGTTCTGTTGTAAATACTTATCTGTCTGTTTTGGTAGCCCTTCCTTTGTGTCCTTTCCCCTTCTATCACTCTAGAAGCTGTAGGGTGTTCTTAGAGTGTTTATTTATTAAGCTGTATTCCATGCTTGGCAGTTATGTGTCTGGCCAGCTGGAGAGAGGTTGCTGTTTGCTGATATCCGAATAAATCCACACCTGCTTACCTGTAAACGACCTTCGTGTCCCTGAAGTCTTTGCTTACATCATTTGGCGACGATCTTAGTAGCTGGCTGGATCCTGACTCAACAGTGTTTACAGCGTGGTTCGGAATATCGTCAGGCAGTAATTTCTTTTCAAAAGAGGATTGGATCCAGCGTGCTAAGAGACATTGTCGTGGCCTCGCAGGATGTTTCCGTAATTTTCACCGTTTTGGCTGGTTTCGCCTGTTGCCGAGAAGCGTTGTGCTCACGTCATCGACAGTAAGCCCATCTCCACGCATGCGCCGTTTCACAAGGTTGCCTGGATACCGTGGCATCAACACCGTCTCTACGTAGAGACGCAACCTTGTCAGTGTTCGCGTGAAGGTTTCTGCCAGCGGAAGGTTGCCTGGATACCGGGAGGTAAACATTCAGCGCTCGTAACGCTAGTGTGTTAAAGCCAAAGGAATCGTTACCTTCTACGCAACTTAGAGGGTGCGTTACATCACGTCCTGAGCTCATTCTGTGTACTACAGCAACGCGCTTAGGAGCAACCGGTGTTACGCTAGTAAGTGCATCCTGTGGCCTCATTGCAGCTCGTAATTTAAAGGGCAACAAAACTCAGGTGTGACTATTAAGGTAGTGAATTGGAAGAGTAACAGTTGGGTTTTAACCGTGGTGTGTACTTTTAAAAGAATAATATTTAATAACAGTAAGCTGTAAATATGGCACAGCAAGTCACGGTTGCACTCCCACCACCCTTTTTAAAGGAAGCTGGCACACCTGAAATTCCGTGGGAAGATTGGATAGTTATGTTTGACAACTATCTGGATGCCATGGATGGTCAAGAATTTCCAGCTAAGAGGAAAAAAGCGTTGTTGTTAAGTGCTTTAGGGAAAGAAGCACAGAGAATTTTTAAGTATCTTCCTCAAGCGCTGCAAGCTAGTGGTCAATCATCTCCAGATGTATACAAAGATGCAATGACCAGACTGGAGATTAGATTTTCAAAGGAGGAAAACTTGGTGATGAATAGGTACAAATTCTATAAAAACAAACAACGTGTTGAGGAATCGATTGATGACTTTGTGTCTCGTTTGAGAGAGTTATCTGTCAAGTGTAACTTTGGGACTATGGCTGATGAAATGATTCGGGACCAATTAATCGTTCAGTGCAACAATAAAAAAATCCAGGAGAGACTCTGGGCAGCCAAGAATCCGTCTTTGAAGGTTGCCGTGGATTTGGCTAAAGTTGTGGAACAGTCTGAAATTTGCATGAAGGAATTGCAAAAGTCAGGTGCTCAAGCACAAGTATCCGAGGTGTCTGAAAAGAATTCTACTGAGAGTGAATGTGGGGATGATGAATCTATCGCTGCGCTAAAATCGAAATCAAAATTTCCTGAGAGACAACGTCAATTTGTAAAGGTTCCAACAAAATTTTGCTCAAGATGTGGGAGTAATGCTCACTCATCTGATGCGAAATTCTGTTTTGCGAATAACAAAGAATGTTTAAAGTGTGGGAAAATGGGACATTTTTCAAAAATGTGCAGATATAAAGGGAACGCGAGAGTAGCGGTAGTGGAAGAAAACAATATTGAGATTAGACGAGAGAATGATAAAATTTTGATTGTAAATGAAACTGACACGGATATCAATATAATCAATGAGATGCGTGAAAGACGCCCAAAGGCGGAATTTGACATTAATGGTCATGTGGTGACCTTGATGGTTGATACTGGTTCGAGGTACACCATAATTCCCGAACTACTGTTCAGGGAAGAATGGGTAGATAAACCTCTAAAACAATGTGATATTTGTCCCACAGGATACCAAGGTGAACGGATTGACATGTTAGGTTATTTTGATGCTACTATTAGTTTTTCAGGCAAATCTATCCAAGGCAAAGTTTACGTTGCCATGGACGGGCCCCCCATTCTTGGATGGATTCATCAATATGATCTACATATCATAGTGAACCCTAGAGCATCTTGTCAGGTGATGGTAGTAGATGAGGTGTCCATTGAGGATATAATTCAGGGAGCAAGCAGGGTGTTCAGAGAAGAGTTAGGGGAATTGAAAGGCTATGTACATAAGATTTTGTTAAAGGATAATTCACTGCCAGTCCAACACAAACTCAGAAGAGTTCCGCTCACAGTTAGAGATGAAGTCAAATCTCTGATTAATGAAATGCAACAAGGGGGAATTATTGAACCAGCTGAAGCTTCAACCTGGGTTTCTCCGGTTGTGATTTCCCGGAAATCTGATGGGAAAATTAGGTTCTGTGTGGACCTTAGATCCCTTAACAAGAATGTCATAGCAGATACCTTTCCCCTTCCCAATATTGGTGAGTTGGTTTCTACCCTAAATGGTGCAAAATATTTCTCCAAACTAGATCTTAAAAGTGCATACCACCAGATTCGCTTACATGACGAATCAAAAAATTTGACTGCATTCATTACCACAGAGGGCACTTTCCAATTCACTAGGCTTACTTTTGGGTTAACCTCGGCTGCCAGTGTTTTTCAACGGATGGTAACTGAATTGTTTAAAGGTATTACGAAGGCAGTCTTCTTTCAGGATGATATCTTGATCTTCGGTGAAACCATCGAGGACCACAATTACGTTCTAAAAGAGGTGTTACACAGGGTTGAGAGTGCGGGGCTAACATTACGCAAGGAGAAGTGTTTATTTTTGGTGCAACAAATTGAATATTTAGGGTATGAGATCTCAGCACAAGGCGTTAAACCAAAAAAAAATTTGTTGGAAGCGATACGTTCAGCGCCTTGTCCTGTAGATAAGGATCAACTTCGCTCCTTCATGGGACCTATTGAATTTTATTCAAAGTTTGTGGAAAATATTTCAGACAAAACATTGACATTAAGACTTCTTTTAAAAAAAGGTGTTAAGTATGTTTGGGATAGTTCTCACACAGAGTGTTTTAACGCCATTAAGAGTGAATTGTGTGGAGCGAAAGTGTTAGCGTCTTTTGACATAAAACGCCCTTCTATTCTGATGGTTGACGCAAGTGCTACGGGTCTAGGCGCTGTTCTTTTGCAAAGGTATCCGGATGGTGACAGGACTATTGCGTTTGCCTCACGCACTTTGACGAGTTCAGAGAAAAATTACTCGGTAATTGAAAAAGAAGCTTTGGCTGCAGCATGGGGTGTGCAGTACTTCAGGATGTATCTTTGGGGTACTAGATTTAAACTTATGACGGATCATAAACCATTGGTAAGAGTGTTATCTCCAGGAGGTGCTGGCAAAGGATCTCCTAGGTTGGCGAGACTTGCGTCCAAGTTGCAAGAATACCAGTATGATATTTCCTATATTCAGGGTTGGCGTAATATACAGGCCGATTGTTTGTCTAGGTTGAGTATTAAGGATGTGGAGTGTAATGTGGATAAGTCTGAAGACCAAGATGACGTGGCTATTGCATGGGTCCAGGATGTATTAGCTTTAGGCGAAGGTACATTTGATAGAGAGGAGTGGCATTCCGCGATGTCTAAAGATACGGTATTGTTGAATGTTATGGACATGGTTAAACTGGGTGTTAGAAGGGAGAGCTGCGTCCAACCCTCTGTTAGGCCATATGTCAAAGTATTTGATGAATTATCAGTGTGTGGTGACCATATCCTCATGAGGGGAGACAGGTTTATTCCTCCATTTAGCTTGAGACCTAAGCTAATAAGTTTGGCCCACGAAGGCCATATGGGCCAGACATTTACCCAACGTAGAGTAAAAGCTGATTTTTGGTGGCCAGGATTGGATGCACAGGTTTCTTCTTGGGTAGAGAATTGTTCCTTTTGCAAGGATAGTGAAAAAAGATTAAAACTTGCAGCTGTCCAAGTTAAGAGTTGCATATCGATTCCTGAACAACCATGGCATAGTATTTGTTTGGATTTTATTGGTCCCATGAACGAGCTTCCGTCAGAAAAACGTTTTGCTATTGTAGTTGTTGATTTGTTTTCTAAATGGCTCACAGTAAGTTTTGTTAGAGATATCACTACTGAATGCACCATTAAGTTTCTTAAGGGTTTATTCCATGAGGAGGGGTGCCCTTCCTTTTTAATAACAGATAATGGTACTCAGCTTACCTCACATAGTATGTGCACGTTTTTATCCTCTTGCGGTGTAACACATCACCGTACTTCTCTTTACAATCCCCAAAGTAATGGGGTTTGTGAGAGAGCCAACAGGGTTGTCAAAGGAATCATTCAAATGTCGTGCACATCTGGTGGTTTTGCTGATGAAATGGTACAGGATATGGTATGGGCATATCGCACTACTTCTCATGATTCGTGTGGGAAGTCTCCTTTTGAATTAATGAGGGGTAGACGTCCTGGTACTAAGTTGAATCCTTCTTGGATCAAAAACAGGGTGGGCAACACTCAAAATGGGAGTTGTTCTCCTTCATCTACCGTGTCTATTTCACCTGGGGATTTGGTGAAAGTTAAACCTGGTAGAATAACTAAGGGACTCAATAACTTCAGAGGTCCCTATAGGGTTAAGGAGTCTTTTCAAAATTACGTTGTACTAGATAATGGTGAGAGGTGGAATCTGAGGAGAGTGGCATTGTATCAAAAGTCTGGTGTGGGTGATACTTCTACTAAGGGTGACTTGGACCCTGTGTCTAACTCGGGGTATATGTTATCTATTCCATGTGACATCACTCCTTCTTCTTCTTCGAGTTCTCTGCGGGAGGAGGGTGGTGGAGATGCTTTTCAGAGTGTCAACATTCAAGAATGTTCTTCGTCTGTAGAAACCAGAAATGCTAGACCTCGCAGACCTCCTGCGTATTTGAATGATTATTTGTGTTAATAGTAGTGGCTGGAACATTATATTTGGTGCTGTAGTTTAGTCATGTTTTATTTATTTTTGTTCTAGCTTTTAGTTAAATCTTTATCCAAATTCATCTGTAAGGGAGAAGATGTGTTGTAAATACTTATCTGTCTGTTTTGGTAGCCCTTCCTTTGTGTCCTTTCCCCTTCTATCACTCTAGAAGCTGTAGGGTGTTCTTAGAGTGTTTATTTATTAAGCTGTATTCCATGCTTGGCAGTTATGTGTCTGGCCAGCTGGAGAGAGGTTGCTGTTTGCTGATATCCGAATAAATCCACACCTGCTTACCTGTAAACGACCTTCGTGTCCCTGAAGTCTTTGCTTACATCACGTTCCTCCACAGGCTGCTCAAACTATAGGAGGCTTAGCAAGAGAGGATGTCTTTACTTTTCCCAACAGGCTCTTTGACCATTGCACTAAAATATTTAGTGCTCGCAATTTTACATTCATTTTAAGGTCGAGCCTAGTGTTGCAGCGCATGCGTTGCTCGCTTTGCGAAGCATGCAGTATTCAGTATAGTGTGAAAGCTTTGTGGCAGTTCTGCCCACTCTCCGCCTGTCTTTTTTATTGTTTTAGGTCCTAAATGCTGCCTTCAGATCAGTTTTAGTTTATTAGTACCTCCTTATGACGAAGATCTTGTCATTTGATTCCTTCCATGGTTACTGGCCCCTTTACTCAGAACACTATTTTCTTCCCTGTCCCCCCCGCCCCCTCCCACAGTCAGTGACAACTCACCGCCTATTGATTTGTGGCACGAATCGTAGCTGATATGCTTGTTTTCCGGATGCTGTGACGTGCCGTACGTGATGACCCGTCCGGCGTGTAGGAAGTACGCATCGTACTTGTCATGCCGGAAACTGCTATGGATTCTGCTTCCGGGCGACACGGTTTCTCTTTGGGAGTTGCGGCTCGGACGGAGAATGGGTCTTGATTCACAGCCTACGTGTCGGTCGTGTTTTTGGCAGTTATGCGCTTCGTACTTCCTATGCAGGGCGTACCGGCTCTGGATACGTGTCGGTCGCAGGGTAAGGCTACGGACAGCTGTCCGACCGGCCATCGGAATTGGTCCCTTAGTGCTCGCAATTTTACATTCATTTTTAGGTTAAGCCTAGCGTTGCAGCGCATGCGTTGCTCGCTTTGCAAGGCATGTAGTATTCAGTATAGTGTGAAAGCTTCGTGGCAGCTCTGCCCACTCCCCGCCCGCCTTTTTTATTGTTTTAGGTCCTAAATGCTGCCTTCTGATCAGTTTTAGTTTGTTAGTACCTCCTTATGACGAAAATGTTGTCATTTGACTCCTTCCATGGCTACTGGCCCCTTTGCTCAGAACACTATTTTCTTCCCTGTCCCCCCACCCCCTCCCGCAGTCCGTGACATCCCTCCGCCTTCCCCCCACCCGCACTCCTGTTTGTGCATTCTCACATGCCCACACTCCTGTTTCAATGCAATAGGTCTTGTGTATAATTGAGTCATATTGCATTGACAATGCTTGTTAGGACCTGTCAGAGATTTGTTAATTTTACACCCAGGAGGCATCTTTGACCACGTGAAAAGCTTCTCCCTCGCCTCCGCTCTGCGTTTCAAGTCTCGCTCTCAGCTCACTACAACTCGCCTCCATTTCCAGATAGCCTTCACATTGGTTTGTAGTTCTGTCTCTATGTGCGGATTGGTGCTAGAAAGCTGCCTGCCCACTTCAAAAATTACCCAACGGTTGTGTCCACATTCCCCACGCTCACAGATTGCATCACACGTCTTGCCCCGCAGCTATCGGTCCAGGGTAAAGTGCTATGTGTGCACTTGCGCAGATTCCGTCTCCGCCCTATATAAAGGCTGCTAATGGGTCACTTTGTTCTTTCGCTCTACTTTGGTATATTGAGATGGTGAGTACGAGTTGCTCTGTTGAGGTGTATGTTTGTTAGGAGAAAAATAGAATGTGTTTTAGCATAGCGTTTATCGAACTTTGCAAATTTACCTAAGTAATTCTGTCTTAAATATTGTGTGGTTTCCAGTATTGAAGGTGTGGCTGGCAGGTGTGTGTTTTACGTGTGGGTGAACTGTGGTTGAATTGATAGCCCTGAGATTAAGTGTGCCTATATCTAAAATACCCCACAGACACGTGGGGTATTTTACGACTTGCACGGAAGATGGGGCGTTGCTTTTAGGGGCCTTTATGAACAGTAGTTCATGCGTACTACATTAATCACCCACATTTAGCGTGCACTCTTTCCCCTTCCTTTTCACGCGCCTGCCAAAACCCATCCATAAACTTAGGAAAGAACCTGCTCATGAACTACGGCGCATATTATCGAGACAGGCGATAAAATTATTGCCGCTTTAGCGGCAGAAAACTGCAGCTAAAACGGCGATAATGGGCTTGATAATATGCTCTATGGAATTCCAATTGAAGCTCAGGTTAGAGGTCCTTCACATCTAACATGGGTTTCAATTGGAATTCTCTGCGGCATATTATCAAGCCCATTATCGCCGTTTTAGTGGCAGTTTTCTGCTGCTAAAGCGGCAATAATTTTATCCCCTGTCTTGATAATATGCCCCAAAGTTTTAAAAAAAGTGAATTTTCACTGAGCCTTAACTGGGTAAATATCGCCGGAGTTTAACCCACTTAATTTGAGTCAAAAGCATCACCGGGGAAGAGGGACTGACACTGAAGTTAGACTCATCTGGAAGCGAGCGGCGTAATACCACGTGGAATTTAAAAACTCATCCTTGTCTAGTATTGCCCTTCACCTCAAATCCGCATCTTCAAAACTTTGGTCAGTTTCACAATAGTCTGTGCGTTTATGCACATAGTAGAAGGCTTCCTGTTCTCTTCATAAGCATGTAGTATTTGAGCTCCGAAGCAGATCCTGCACCCAATATTTATTGGCATACGGCTCTATCATCTGCAGACTAACAGATTTTCTAATCGTAGGTTGATTTGAATCCACGCAGGTGATTGCTGTGTCTGGTAAAGAGTTGTGTGGACGCAAGGATAATAGCTTCAGTCATGAAGCCCAATGCACTCGGGGGAATATTTACAAGCCTCTTGCGCCACTTTTGCGTCACGTTTCCCATGTTAAAAGTTACGCAAACGTGGTCTTTAGTCTTGTGTAACTCGTGTCACACGGTGTTGTGTGCGCGAGCCTCCATGTCTTGGCATGTCCTGCGGATCTAGGACCGTGATGTGTAATGTTCGGAGGTGGAGGAATCCCCAGGACTCGCTCTCATTCACGCATCTCGCCCTCCTCCTCTCTACCCCCTCCTTGCCCCCTGCTCCCTCCCAGTGGTCTCCTCCGTCTCCAGGTTCCTCGTCTATTCACCCGTCTCCTCCCCTGATTCTATTTCACTTGTCGCTCTGCAGCTCCCCTGCGGTCCCTGGAACTGTTTTCACCCGTCTCCCCATTTCTGGTTATTGCCACTCACTCGTGTGCCTTCTACTGTCTCACGCCCCACTCTCTTCTCGCCCTTTCTCCCCTCTTTCCTCTGTTGTCTCTGTCTTTTGCCACCCTCGGTGTCTCTATGTTTGTCTCTTGTTATCTGCTTTCTCTCCCCTACTGTTACTGGCAGTACTGTCACCCTCTCTCACACCTTCTCTGCCCCCCCCCCTCTTCAGCCCTTCTTCTTGTCATATATCTAGTTTTTTAATTCTCTCCACTACTCCTATCCATCACCATAGCCCGATTTCAGTAGTTCCCCCTCTAGCTTTCTATTCTCTTTCCCCTGGAGCTCTTTGCTTCTACTGTCTTTCCGCCCAACTATTTTTCTCCTATCCTGATTCTCCCTCATTGTTCCTCGCCCATGGCCAGGTCCCTTCTTTTGCTCTCCATGTGTCTCCCCTCTACCCTAGTAGGCCTTGTTTTGTCCCCTGTTTGTCTCCCAAATGACTCCAACCCACCAGTAAATGTGAATTCACCTGGCTCAGTGCACTGGTCGGGACATTGTGTTGCCCCTGGTGTCTTCTTTCATTGGTGATTCATTTCCCCCTGGTGTGTTGTTCTATTGGAAATGTCTTGTCTGTGGTGTATCTGCCCTTGGGTCCTTTGTACAATGGATGGGTCTGAGAGTGGACCATTTATTGCCCTCGTTGTTTGTCCAAGGAGATGCTTTCTTGCTGTGGTTGCTGGGAGTGCTTCCACGCCGGCAGTGTATCACCCTGGATGATGATTCTCCCTAGATGCTTTATTGATTAGGCACTGTATTGCTTTAGCTGTGTCTCCCAATAGGCCCTACATGACCACTGTGTTTCCTCCTCACTAGGTCTCCATTGCACGTGGCAGGTGTTGGCGCCTGATTCAAACCGACACCAATATGTGTGGAATTTGTGGCTTTGGTAATAACCATCTATTACAAGTTTTTTCCCTTCAAAATAGAGCATAATATTATTGATTGTTGGGCGAACCATCAAAGTATCTTTATTTCAGTTAATAAAAAACACATATTTACTACATGAATGCCAGATTTAAAATATTAAAATCTTATACATATGCAAAACAAAACCCATATTTCCAAGTTGAGTGGAAGGTGTTGGTGCAATTCCGATAAAGGGTCCAGTACAATTGTAAACCAGAACAGATGGCTTCCGTGTTCCTATTTCTTTATCCGGCGCCAGCCAAGCTGGAAATAACAGTGCACCCGATTATACGACACACGCGCTAGAAAGAGGACCTCGTGGCCGCTGCCCTTTCAAGATCGAATGCAAAGGAAATGAATGCAAGGTCCTGAAATATTGCATTCAATGAAACTGTAAACTAATAGGATATCTCCGCATCCATGTGCTCCTGTTCGCTCAGTCAAGAGCAGAAAGGGAGCGAGACAACAGCTGCTACAAGGTGCAGAAGCCACACATTAAACCCTACAGAGATAGTCATCATTACAGGCATGCTTCAGATTAAAGGGCAAAGATGCCAGTGCAAGTCACGCTAAAAGTGCAGTGCACCTCTCTTGCACGGCACTTTTAGCGAGATGTGTGCACACCTGGCAGATATCAGCGCGCCCGGTATTTACAGGGCGTTTTCCCCTCTTTAGATTCCGCCAGGCTTGGTGTGCAGAAATGTCAGGAGGGAGCGCTCTCTGCCCACCGGCAGTTCCAGGGGCGTGAACGCTGCCACACTCTGTTCGCCATGCCTGCGCAGTCACCTGTGTAGGGCGGGACCTCACTGTAAGGCCGTTTATTTCAGGCCCTAGTGGTGCACTGCACAGCTGGCTCTCTCAACAGATGTTGTCTTGACGCACTCGTCTTGCATCACACCAGGTTCGCCTCTGTTCGATCGGCATTTTCAGATTGATTTATGGAAGCCCCATGTGTATCTTCAATACAGTGAACACATTGGCCTTTTGTGCCTCCTGAAGGGCAGTGTGTAATAAGGATTATGCGTTGAAAGAAGTCCATGAAACGATCCAGTAGAATTATGTAGAATTTAATCCAGAAGCAGTCAAGTAACCACCAGTCCTAGCAGCAGCTGACTTCTCAATGGTCAAGAATCCTCCCCACCAGGTGGCCAGCATTCTGTTGCTGGGCTATGACAGGCACAATATAGAACACAGCCCAGCTGCACAGGCAAAGACAGTGGAAAGGATGAAATAACATAAAACCACGACACAGTGCTTTGTTCCACGTCTTCCCATCAGTCCATACTCTCTTGCCCCTGATGTGCTGTTCATAGGCCTCGTGACACTGACAATAGACAGTCCAGGAGTGGAACCCCAGGCACCTGTCTCAGACTGCAGCGAGCCTACTCTCGCTTGTCCCAGAAAGTCTCTTGTGCATCAATGGAACTCCGAAGCGTTCAAATTACACAACCAGGTGATCGGAAAAGGCTTGATATAGACAGGACGTGACGTGCACAATAAAAACATCCGGTAAAGATTTCCAGAGGAGCAGAGACTCAAGTTCAAAACCCTGCACAACAGGATTTATGAGAAGGCAGTGTGACACTTTGAAACCAGGGCCATCACTGCAGTCACACGACCCGCTAACCAGGAGGCAAACGGGAGCCCATGGCTGATCCTACAGAGTAAAGAAAACCACTGCCTGAGCATAGAACAGCCGGCAATAGTCCCATTCAGGCAGAGATTCAATGACGCACTGAGCACTCTTGCCTATGTATAGAACTCACACAGTCATCTTACATCACCCCCTCCCAACCATACGGCAAGACATTCAACAAACTGGGCAGTTTAGGGGTAGACATTAGGGATTCATCCTGCTGATGGAGCCATTAATGGCCGCGCTCCTACTCGGCGCACCATTGTGTGTGAAGTTGAATGAGCAGAATGAGAGGAAACAGCAGATAACAGTCCTCAGTAAAGGTCAGCACGCGATCCATATGGCGGTTAGCATCTGTCCAGCCAAGCTCACTCTCATATCTAGACACACACCCGCTGTCTCTTCTGCTGCATGTCTGCGCTCCACTCTTTCAAGCACAAACCAACAGTTTGGAATAGAAGCTTCTCACAGGCTGAGCGAATACTGATAACAACACAGGATTGCACACTTGCGTCAAAGCTTGCGGGTCGGCTGTTCCGTACTCTTTGTCCGCGAGATCACTGGGAGGCCCTGCACCGCCTATTCTAAACCCCGCAGCACCACACAATGGGGCATATTAACAAGGCGGCGCTATAAAATTATCGCCACTTTTGCGGCCGTTTTTGGCCGAAAAGCGGCGATAATTTTATCACCTTATCAGCAAAGACACGCTATCGCGTGTTTTGCTGACTTAGAGCCCGTTTCCAGCACACCTAACTTTGCATCGCTAATGAGATGCAAAGCAGGCGTGGCTGTGAAACCAACCAGGGAAAATATCGCGAAGGCAGCTTCGTGATATTAACAAGTAAGGGTAGCGATTATTTAAATCGCGTTAAGTATGCCTTAATGCAGGAATTTAACGTCTGTTAAATTCCTGACTAAGGCATACCTAACATGGGGGGGGGGATTCTGTGGCTAAGGCCACAGGCCCTATCATCTAGGATATCGCCGTTTTCCACCATGGAAAACTGCGATATCCACACTATCTCTGGAATTTTTATTGCCTCGGCGATGCGCATTGTTGATAACGCGCTAACCGGGCGATAAATTCCAGAGATAGCCGGCGATAAATATGCAAGCGCTGAGCGGGCTTTGCGATATTTATCGCCGGCCCTTGCTAATATGCCCCAGTGTGTTTTTGTGGTCGAAAGGCGATAACAGCATCGGAATGCCCAAGAGAAATGAAGAGCTACACACACAAGAGACTGCCCAGCAGGCAGGTACGCCAGAGGTTCACCTATGATGCCGTTGCCTCGGCTCTCCAGGGTGGCGGTGGGGCTCGTGACAGGTCCATAGCTGCAGTCCTTGGCGCTGGTGCTGGCACTCACGGGCGGCAGGGACAGGGCGGAGCACGGGGTGTTGGCTGGCGGTGTGGCTGTGCTGCTCGTCAGGGTGGAGCAGAGCCTCACCCGCTGTGTCACGACAGAGCTCTGGGAATGGAAAGCAAGAGGGGTCAAACACAGTAGATGAATCCGTTGTGTGCTTACACAGTCTGGCACGTCAACATATATTATTAATCTAGAGAAACAATCACATGGTAAAGAGAACACGCTATACACGATTTCTGATTCCATCCCTCTCCTCTGATTACAACAACAAACAAGCATTTGCAATGCAATAGTACTAGCATTTACGCAAGACCTATTGCATTGCAGGCAGGCGGTCGGGCGGAGTGCAGAGGGGAACGAACAATGGGAGTGCTGGGCGGGAGAAGGCACGGCAGAAAATAGTACTCGAAGTAAAGGGGCCAGTAGACATGTAAGGATACAAATGACGGCATGGCCGTCACAGGGAGGAACTAACAGGCCTACAAACCAATGGAAGGAAGCATTTAGTAAAGGATAAAGACAAAAGCCAAAGAAAAAAGATGGGAGTGGGAGTGGGAGTGGGTGTGGCTTTTTTTCCGTACTCAACTACCCCGGATCAATCCAAGAGCAGCGCTTGCATGCTGGCTCAGGGCCCGACCTAAAAACAGACTGTGAAGCCACAGAGCCCGGTGCATTGGTGACAATCTCACCACCAGGAATGGTCCTCGCCAGTAAGAGGCTGAGGAGAACCAGATGCAAACACATGCAGAAGACACAGGGACATCTCCATGTCCTCAAAGTCCATGCAGGGCGCTCATTCCTATCTTTCCATGAAGGAGGCAGGGTCCATGCAGGGTCCATGCAGGGCCCATGCAGGGTAAATGCAGGCCCTCATTCCTACCTTTACATGAAGGGGGCAGGGCCCAAGCAGGGTCCATACAGAGTCCTCATTCCTACCTTTCCATGAAGGAGGCAGGGTCCATACGGGGTCCATGCAGGGTCCATGCAGGGCCCATGCAGGGCCCATGCAGGGTCCATGCAGGCCCTCATTTCTACCTTTCCATGAAGGGGGCAGGGTCCATGCAGGGCCCTCATTCCTACCTTTCCATGAATGAGGCAGGGTCCATGGAGGGTCAATGCAGGGTCCTCATTCCTACCTTTCCGTGAATGAGGCAGGGTCCATGCAGGGTCCATGCAGGGTCCTCATTCCTACCTTTCCGTGAATGAGGCAGGGTCCATGCAGGGTCCATGCAGGGCCCTCATTCCTACCTTTCCATGAATGAGGCAGGGTCCATGGAGGGTCAATGCAGGGTCCTCATTCCTACCTTTCCGTGAATGAGGCAGGGTCCATGCAGGGTCCATGCAGGGTCCTCATTCCTACCTTTCCATGAAGGACGCAGGGTCCATACGGGGTACATGCAGGGTCCATGCAGTGTCCTCATTCCTACCTTTCCATGAAGGAGGCAGGGTCCATGCAGGGTCTTCTTTCCTACCTTTCTATAAAGGAGGCAGGGTCCATGCAGGGTCCATGCATGGTCCATTCAGAGTCCATGCAGGGTCCATGCAGGGTACATGCAGAGCGGGCAGGATCTACAGGGATATATGCTGCCAGCTCCTGAGGAAGGTTTATGTGACCCATGGAAATGACTTTCCCTTTAGGGTACTGCCCCCTGCCTAATAACTGAGCCATATTGGAGGCCTTGTGTTGTAACCTGGTGGCCCCTTGTGGTAGCGCCTTAAAGCCTACAGCCTACTGCCAGCTACTGTAATAGTGGCCAGAGCTCTAGTGTTGCCTAGTGCCTCATTTATCTATATATTTTCTATCACATATCAAAACGGTTCACTTCTTGTCCGAGGAGCCTCGAGGCCCTGATAACATAAATATATCATTGGAGACACCTCCTTTAGCTGTTCCTGTAGCATGTGCAACATGGTATAGCTGTGCCCATGTTACTGTCCTCCTTGCTGACTTCCCGTGTGAATACCTCAAAAAGAAACCGCATCTCTGTCAGGCATTTGTTTAGGCCCCCTTTGCATCCCCCCTTTGCATGCCATATTCTTTGATCGCTCTGTACTGCTCAAACAGGCGTTCAAGCATGAAATAAGTTGAATTACAACATGTTGGCACCTCATGGACGAGTGCTTTAACTAACATTATATTATAACTCTGAATGATCCTCAACTGATTCTGGGTTTTAAATGAATGGTTGAAATAAGTGCACACTCTTCTGCAGGTGGACAGTAAAATGCTTACTTGGTCTATTTTTTTTTAGAAAATGTTATACAATGATGTTGATGCGCCACACACAGGAGCCTGAAATAACCACCATCGGCCATGGTCTTAACTATATTACTTCCATTGTCCGTGGCAACAAATCCACTCGCAAGCCCTCTTGGTTGCAGCCATTCAAAGAGCTTGTTTTTAAAGTCTTCCAAAATGTTTGCAGCAGTATGAGATATCTCTATGGCAAACAGGGCTACTGTTGGACTTGGCCCTTCCTACAGGGTCATCCCTGAGCTTTTTTGTTTGCCTTCCTCCTGTATTTTTTCTGACCTGTTGTTGGCTGTTTTATGACTCTAGGCACTTTACCACTGCTGATCAGTGCTAAAGTGCATATGCTCTCCCGATTGTAAAATGTATATGTTGGTTGGATTCCATGTTTGGCTTATTTGGCTCACTGTCAGACCCCAGTAAAGTGCACCAGGAGTGCCCAGGGCTTGTAAATACAAATACCGCTGGTGGGCTCGCAGCACTGGTTGTGCCACCCACAGAAGCGGCCTAGTAAAATGTGTCTAAGGTCTGCCCCTGCAGAACCTGCGTGCAGTCTGGTACTGTCATGCTGACTGGCAAGTGCACCCACTTGCCAGTCCCCAAACCTTCCCTTAACTTCATGTTAGTCACCCCTATGGTAGGCCCAAGGGCAGGGTGCATTGTAAACATAAGGTAGGACAAGCCCTGTGTGTGTGGCATGTCCTAATAGTGAATTTCAGCCATTTTCGTTTTTCACTATTGAAAGGCTACCCTGTTCTCATAGGCCAGAATGGGCTGTTGGAATAGTTACATCCTATGATCCTAACAGACCCAGGGAACATGGTAGAAAATCGAGTTTAGTATGCCTGAACTCAGAACAATAAAGTACGTCTGTTAGCAAGGTTTATTTTAATGTTCTGTGTTCGCAAACACCACTTTTAGAAAGATGGCCTTTGCTTGCCTAACCATTTCAGCCCGCCTCTGCGCTGATGTTTATCTGCTGTCTGGCTTGCGTGAGTGACAGGGCTGGGGAAACCCAGAGGGGCAGGGCTAGGTAGCCTGGTGGTGAATAGAGAGATTGACAGGTAGATGGGTGGGAGGAGTGCACCTGGACTCTGAATAGGACTGTGCTCTGCCTCCACAATGCTGGCTCCGCCCCCTGTGGAGCGTCTGATGACTCTGCCCACACCCTGAATGAAGAGCCTGCTTAGCGTCAGCAAAGTGCTCCAAAACTGGACTGAACTAGGCAAGGGCACCCCTGGCCTGGGAGAACAAAAGTAATGTAGGAGCCCTGCTCTTAAGAAATCAGATCCTGCTACAAGACGATCCTCTGCCTGAGGAGAAGGAACTGGGAAAGCTGTAGGAGGAGTACTGTCCTTGACCTGGGGGATTGGCCTGCAGTGGTTGCCTTGCTGCTGAAGGAGAGGAGAAAGATTGCTGAGAAACTTTGCTTCAACTTGTGCTGTTTAAGGTCTCCAAGGGCTTGTGCTGAGCTTGCCCCCTGAACGAAGTCCCAGGATCAGTGGACTTCACCCCCCTTGAGATCCGCCGTTCTCCCCGTGAAGCTGATGCCGAGAAAAGTGTGCGCCTCTCAACTTGGCGTGTACTTGGACAAGCCTGTGCCCCCCTGCCCGGCCTGAGCAATGCGACTAAGGCCCCTCGAGCCGTAGCTCGCAACGCAAGGGAAGGACTTCGTGACACTTGCTGTTTGCCTCTCTCCGCATCGTACCCCTTGTGCGTGTCCCCCTACCCTTGCTGAGGGAAGGCTGTGGTGCGTCGAGTGGTTGGCACGCGGCTCCCCCCGGGAATACTGCCTGCTTTGCATCGCACTGAGAACAAGGGCGCCACTCTCAAGGTACGGCTCGAACGCCGCCACGAAGAGCCAACGCACCGTACACCCGCATTGTCCCCCTGAGCAACGCGACTGAGGCCCCTTTCGAGCCGTAGCTCGCACAGCAATTGAAAGGACATCGCGCCGTACAAACGTGCTGGAAATTCACCGCACCGTCCGTGACGAACTCCTGAAAGATAAAGGTACTGTGCTCCCTTCGCACCGAAAGGTGTACGCATCACCCGGAACGTCTGCAAACGCTTGTGAGACCCGCTTGTGAGCCTCTTACAGTCACACAAACCGCCCGACGCGAACGAAGCGCACAGAACTTCTGAAATATGCTTGAACTCAAGAACTACTTATTGCAAAGTATGGTGGGCCCGTTTTAATGTTATTGGGTCTTGTGCTTAGTCTGCTTAAATATAAAATACTTATTATTGATAAACCCAGAGGGGGTAGCATTGAATTGTTGTATGTGGTCCCAAATGCTTAACCATTACGCCTAAGATAACGCCTTGTCTGCTCGCGCCAAGCTACCTAGAGGGTGAGCAGGGGTTATTGTTAGAGTGTAACCACTTACCCTGACTGGAGGAAAGGTTCCCTGCTTGGCACCAGTACCTACCTGTGCCAACCAGAGAATCTGGATTCTAACAGCTACTGGTACATGCTTCCGAGCAGCATTAAAAATCTCAGCAGTGTGAACACCTGCAGATATCTTGGGCCCGATTCACAGAACTAACTTAAGACAAAATCCTAAACTTACTACTATTTTGGTATTCACAGAAGGCACTTACTCATTTTGGTATTCACAGAAGGCACTTACTCATTTTGGTATTCACAGAAGGCACTTACTCATTTCGGTATTCACAGAAGTTAGAAGTCCTAACTTTAGGACTCCTAAACGCCTTCTGTGAATACCGAAAGTCTTAAAATTAGGATTTTTCTCAGTTTAGTAGTAGTATAGTTAGGACTCCTAACTTTAGGACTCCTAAATGCCTTCTGTGAATACCGAAAGTCTTAAATTAGGATTTTTCTCAATTTAGTAGTAGTAAAGTTAGGACTCCTAACTTTAGGACTCCTAAATGCCTTCTGTGAATACCGAAAGCCTTAAAATTAGGATATTTCTCAGTTTAGTAGTAGTATAGTTAGGACTCCTAACTTTAGGACTCCTAAATGCCTTCTGTGAATACCGAAAGCCTTAAAATTAGGATTTTTCTCAGTTTAGGAGTAGTAAAGTTAGGACTCCTAACTTTAGGACTCCTAAACTGAGAAAAATCCCAACTTTAAGACTTTCGGTATTCACAGAAGGCATTTAGGAGTCCTAAAGTTAGGAGTCCTAACTTCTGTGAATACCGAAATGAGTAAGTGCCTTCTGTGAATACCAAAATGAGTAAGTGCCTTCTGTGAATACTAAAATGGTAGTAAGTTTAGGATTTTGTCTTAAGTTAGTTCTGTGAATCGGGCCCCTTGTCTCTAGCCCCAACAAAAGATATCCAGTGTGCATTGATGCATATGTGATCAGTGGCGTGGCATCTGGTCCACATGTCTGTTGTCAGGTGGATAGTGTGAACAGCACTCTGCTGCAAAGCTTGTCCAAGCAATTCCAGCATGTTGTAATGTAGTGCTGGAAAAGAAACTCTGGCAAAATAGGATCGGCTGGGAACCTTCCATTTCAGGCAGATGGCTGCCACAAATTTAAGAAAACCCACCCCTTCCACAAAAGAAAAGGGGAGGAGGTCTAGTGCTAACATTTTAGCCAGCTTTGCGTTGTACAAACTTGCCACTGGGTGGTTGTGTTCATACTGCCCCTCCGGTATGAACATGTTGAGAATGGTAGCCTGGATTATTTTCTTTTATGGTGCCACTGATGCAGGTGACCTCTTGAGAGAAGGCAGGGGTAGGCTCAGTGTGCATCTCAGCGGAGGAGTCAGTGTATGCTCTTGCCTTGGTGTCTCGACCTGAGTCTTGTGTCACTGCGATGTTGCTGATGTGTGAGATACTACTGCACCGCTGGGAACAGGACTGATTAGTGTGACGAAAATCTCTTCCCCCTTCTTCACCTTCCACCATGATCAAATTGGATTTCCTACTCAGCATTTCAGGCCATTCACCAACAACACTTGCAGTTTTTTATTTACTTATTTATTTATTTATTTATTTATTTATTTATTTATTTATTTATTTATTTATTCAGTGTTTTGTGTAGCGCACACTTGACCCCGTAAGGTGTCAGAGCGCTTCACAGTACAGGACATGATTGCATTTTTTTTCTACAGTACAATACTCTGGATAGCATTTAACATATTAAAGTCCAGTTCAAGGTTGTCACAGCCACTTCCCTTGATAAATACTTTGGCACCTTCACAGAATGTAAGTCCAGAGGAACCAAATCATCAGGGAAAGCAAGAATCTATATTGAACAAGTGAAATTGGTTCATAGCAAAATTCTCTTGTGTCTCTAAGCGAGAGGATTTAGGCGTAGCTTATGTGGCTGTTCTGTATTGGTTACGGTAGGAATTTGCTCATTAGAAAGATCTTAGGGGCAGATTTTTGTTTCCTGGCGCATCCCTGCAAATCAGCAGGGATGCGCCAGGAAAGATGCGTCACGCAAGTTTACCCTTGCGCCACCACAGATGCGCCGCATTTACAATGCAGCGCATCGTGGCGCAAGGATAAACAGATGCGTGACGCATCTGATGGCGTAAGGGCGGCGCATTGCTGGAGTCGTGTCGCAAGCACGACGCAACTCCAGCAATGTTTAGGGGCTGCTTATACCTAACATGCTGCGTCATGCCTTACGCCTGCTTCAAGCATGCGCAAGGTTTTGACGCAGCAGCGTCGGAAAAGTGACTGAGTGAAATCTTGTAGATTCCACTGCGTCACTTTTCCGAGGCTTTTTCCGATGGAACGGCCACCCTGCATACATTAAACCTGACGCAGGTTTAATGTAGCACAGGGCTTTACAACGTGACACATCTCCCTAGATGCGTCACGTTGTAAATAAGGCGCAACATGGCGCATGGTTTACGCCGCCGCTGCATCACAAAAGTGACGCAACGGCGGCGTAAAAGTGGCGCAACTCCAACATAGATCTGCCCCTACGTTTCTTTCTTGAATCTTGCGAGGTTGGGTAACCTTCTGATGCCTGGTGGTAGCAAATTCCATATTCTCGGTGCAGCACCTGAGGATAAGTGTTTTTTTTTGCAGAAAACCGATGGCTTCCGCACTAGGTCTCTGGCGCTCCTGGATTATCTGCTTCCTCCCAAAATCTTCAATTTCTGAGCTAGATGTCTTGGTGAATTGCAGTGTAGCACTTTGTGTGTTATACACGCCAATTTGAGCTGAATTCTGGCTTCATAAGGTAGCCAATTCAGCGCTTTCAGGAGAGATATGGTCGAATTGTTTTGAGACAGTTATGAGCCTTGTTGCTGCGTTGAGGCAGGCTTTTAGAGGTGCTGTTGCAATTTTGGGGAGACCAGAGACCGTTGTGCATCCGTATTCAATCCTCAAGATTACCAATGCCTGAACTGGCATTTTGAGGTTTGCTGCAGTTTCTTAATATAGCACAGGTGAAATCTTGCGTTTCTAGCCAGCGTGTTGATATGTGATTGAAATGTTTAGGCTCTGGTCTAGAGTGATTCCTAGAGATTTGGTTGATTCAACAGTGATCGGGGTGCAGTTGGGTGCAATGATCAAGTTGCTCCATTCTTTTGTAATGGGCGGGCTTTTGGAGGGGGTTATTTGGAGGATTTCTGGGTTTTTTGCAGTTAGTTTAAGCTGATTGCTTGTTAACCACAGCTTTGTCACCCTTAAAGTCTTGGTCATTGTTATGATCTCCTCCAATGAGGAAATCTTAATATAAATCTGAGTGTCATCAGCGTACATATGGAAAAGGATGTTGGCACGGTGGAGTACATCCATTAGTGGTCACAAATATAAGTTGAATAGTGAAGGGGAGAGGGTTGATCCTTGTGGAACCCCTATCTGAATGGGGGAGGATGCTGACAGGTTTTTATTCACCAGAAATCTTTGTGATCTGTTCCTCAAGTAGGACTTGAACCATTCAAGAACATTCCCAGAAAAAATCCATCCTGTTCTCCAGCCTTTCTAGCAAAATGTTGTGGTTAACTGTGTCGAACGCAGATGATAAATCTAGAAGGATTAAAAGACATGCTTCGTTTTGGTCCAGAGCGAGTTCTGCGTTGTCTACTATGTGCAGTATTGTTAAGGTGTGCCTCCCACTGGATCATATGGTGCTTTTTCAAATGGATTCTTTGGCCCCGGTACCATAGTTTGTACCAACCTTACTACGACTAGCACTTGCTCCGCAAATGGAGCATATGGCAATGTTTACCTCCTTCTTGCTAACCATAAAGAAGTCCCAAAATGGGTAAGTCAACTTTCTGATGCTGGTGCCACTGCCCATGTCGGATGAACTAGTTGTAGGTGGGTGTTTTGATGTTTCTCTACATCTACCATGAGTCCAAGGTTTTCATGAACCTTCCTTTTCTCTAGCATCTCGTGGCATGTCTCACACTCAGACTGAGGTGGGATCCAAGTGGTGTCTAGATCATCAGAATGGGGGCTAGGACAAAAAGATGATGCACTAACCCTCCTTTTTCTTCCAGGAGTAACTACTATTGGTGGTTGTGGCTGTTGTTGTTGTTCACTTCTCTGAGTTTCCTGCAATGATTGAGTATTAATATTATTATTAAGAAACTTATAGTGCATGCACATAGCCCTAAGGTTTTCCCGGTGCAGAACGGAAGGAGGGGGAAATCAGAAAGGAGATACTTTGCGATAGAGAAGTTAGTTTCAACACCACTGCCCAGCGGCGTTGCCGTGTTTAGAATGGCTTCCTCTGTGACAGACACAGCCTGGGGCCTTGGTTTGGGTGGGTCCACTGTTGCGGGGGTGCTGGTCCCAGCTTGCTCCGCAGAGGCAGCCGTTGTGGCAGGCACAGTTCTTTTTTTTACACAAAAAGGTCTGGGCCAACATACCAGTGGTGATAAGCTACTTCAAATTCTCACTACCCACTTTCTTGGTAGTACCTTTTTATGATGCCATCTTGAAGCATCATGGGGTCTCCCCAAAATAACGGGACATTATCCTTGCAATGACTGCAGCATGTGTCATCTCACATGCTCATCCAAAACCCTTGATCTGGAACCAGGTAAAACCTGTAAACAACTACGGCACACCAACTGCAACTCATCCAATGTTGTCTACTTAGCCCCTTCAGTGCCCTGCCCTTTCCCCGCCCTGTGCCGGGCGTTACCTTAGCGGGCGGGGTTCATGACGAGATAGTCTCGTCATGGGCACAGCGCAACCGTGCTCCATGACGAGACTATCTTGTCATGGGCACTGAAGAGGTTAATCTAGTGCCTGTGTGGTCTTCGCTATATAGGCATGACTACACGCAAAGTCAGAACACGTACAGTCGAACACAGAAGCACAATACTATGCAAAAAAAAACATCTGTCGCCCCACGGACGTATTATTTACAACATGGACATACTCCAAACGACATGTCATGGACAGACATTGAACAATTTGACCACACCGCTCAGAATAATGAAAGGTTCTTACTGGCCAAAGAACAACAATGGATCTATCGCCTATCCACCCAACGCAAGGGATTAAATGATTCCATCCCTTGGCACAGTATCAACCCCTGAATAGCCTTTATTTCAACCGCCATCCCACTGGCCATCACCTTGGCAAGCTACATCCTCCTGAGAGACGTCCCACCTATTGAAATGATGGAAATCCTCACAGTATTAAATACTCTAAAACACTATAAGCACCCGCACACACGCACCTTTGGATACGCTCGCTACTGCGCACTACTACGCTTCAGCGTGTGATGCCACTAAACTTACCATATACTTTTGCCGGGGAGTAATCAACCGCATTTACGTGATCTAGTCCGGTATGTTTTCTAAAAACACTCCGCAGCTGACACATAGCCTCACTCTAGCGGCTGCACCGGAATGCCACTAACTTAGGAGGTGTCATTTGGTTGTCATGTAAAAATCATCTGTCAGTCTAATCCCTGATACTTTGCGCTTACTTCACTCTGTACTGTGTTTACACTAGCTTTCATGACGATCGACCTCGACGTCACTAGTATGGGCCCCACCTGGAGCACGTAGTCAATCCTTCTGCGTCACTAGCAAGGGCCCCGCACGGAGCGCAAAGTCTTTTGTCTATGTTCTTTTTCCCTGATAGACACTACTCTCTTAACCTGATTATCGGGACAGCTGTGTAACTACTACAGTGCTTAAACAGCCACATCTCCGCGATCCATTACCCATGGAGACCCGACGCAGCAACACAGGTGTTCAAGCACGTCCTGAGCATTCAAGCAGTGAGTAGATCACCAGAGGCAGCTCCCGCCACAAATGCGGTAAGACCTTTCCTTTTCAGGTTTTTACAAAGGGCGATCAAGCCCCCTCTCTTCTCTTTTCTCCCCGTCACAGTGCCAGAAACGCCGGAATCTCATGGGGCAGTCATAGCTAATTGCTAGTGTGAGAATACCCACTGTTTTTTCCTTATCATTCTCACTCAACATATGCTTTACCACACACGATTGCGCATATCTCAATAATCTTCACTTCATTTTTATCACGACATTCCCACCGTGTCGTTATTTTACCGTTTTTTCCACAAACGTCACGGCCAATACTTAATGATGTGATTATGCCATCGTGCCTAAAGCTACCTATATTTGTGTGTTGTTTGTCTTTTTGTGTATGTACGTACAGGTATGCTTTGAGAAGGAACTGGCTTCTCACATATAGAGCACCTTAGCGTATGCTACACATATCCCGATCGATACAAAATAGATAGTATAGACCGCACCCTTCACATTTCTGGGTCCTGAGGAAAGCCAGTATATTTTGAAGGCCTGGCTGAAACGTGTAGACCATTTACTGGATGCAGGAGTTTCTGAAATGTCACTCCACCTTCATCCATCGCCTTGTTTTTATTACTACTAGAGGCCCAAATATTAAAGTTAATCCCTTTGGGGAATGGGATCACTGGACAGTTTTTAACTTCACCTTCACATCACTTTCACTGCACACTCAGTAATATACCAGCTCCGCTGTAATACAGGCGTAGTAGTACACCAGGGACACACTCTGTGTCACCAGGTGGGCCCGATGATGAAGCATGCCACCAACTAGGTTGGTGAGTGAGGGCTTCGTGAAAAAGAAAGAAGTTTCTCTTCTCTCTTTTTCTGTCAACAACACAGGGCTCTGAGTCTCAAATCATGTCTTGATAGACTAGTTCTCATTGATTTAACATATAACCTAGGGGATAAGGTCTAGCGCTCTAAATCCTCACTCTCTTTTTGATCCTTCTACTGCCATCTTGAAGCTGTCAGTTAGTACTGTGGGTTATGTTTCTTCTCCTATGCCCGTAAAAACAAAGAAGCAAGAAGAAAATCAGTGAAACATGACATTATTGTGGTTCAATTTAACAATACAGTGTATCCATTCATATCATGGAAAACCACAACAACATAGACGTTCATGGTGACTGACTCAGGAAGGATAATTTGTAATTTGTAACTGGGTTTTGTATCGCGCCAACTCACTGACAGGTCTCAAAGCGCTACTGACCAAGTACAGCAACAAAGATGAAATAAGAATATAGAGGTGTCTGATCTAGTAACCGACTATTGAGATGGGAATGCGTCTTTAAAGAGTAAGGTTTTCAAGGACTTCCTAAAATGGAGAAGATTGGGTTCTCTGCGAAGTGCCTCCGGTAGCTTATTCCAGATGGTAGGAGCCTGAACTGAAAAAGATCTGCCTCCTTTTGTTGTTAACTTGAAACGTGGACAGGATAGCAGAAAAGATCCGGACGATCGCAGGGCGCGCTTAGGTTCGTATATTTCGAGCCTTTCTTTTATGTAGGCTGGCGCCTGTCCGTGGATTGCTTTGTGGCAGATACACATACTCTTAAATTCGACTCTCTGCACCATAGGCAGCCAATGTAGCCTATAGAGCAGAGGGGAGGCATGAGTCCTCCTCGGCATTCCAAGAATCAGACGTGCTGCGTCATTTAGGATAATCTGAAGACGATAAGAAAGAGCAACAACAACAAAACATACAGGCTTATCTGTTTGCTTTATGTGCATCACTTGGGATGTGGCACTCAGGGAGGTGCAGCTGACAAATGACAATAGAATCATCCTTAGACAATGAATGCTGTTCTGCACCTATGGCAGACATGGGGTCGATTCATTGATAGAAATCCTTGGGTCTAAGATACCTGCAAGAAGAGCTAGAGGTAGTCTCTAGTGCCGTGTGGGGAGATCCCTTTCAGGACGAAATCCCTCACCCACCAAAGGTGGCACGCTTCATCACCTGGGATTCTCCTCTTGGCGGGAAAGCCTAGTCCTGCCAAGGGCTACAGCTTCCTCTCGGAGAGGAAGGAGCTCAGGGATGTCTTATTCCTACACTTACTAAGATACACTAAATCCTGCAGATGAGAAGGGCTAACACTGGTATGATGAGAGCTCAGTGCAACAGAAAGAGGAAAGAAACAACCTTAAAGTGCAGGAGGTGAAGCTCAATCTAACTAGCGAGAGCGATAGGGAGACCTTCGTTTGCTCGTTCTTGCTGCCAGGATTAAAAACAGAGCACCTGCAGTACGGATATAGAACTGCACGTGTCAGAGGAAAAAAGTGTGTCTACGTGTTTCAGCCTTGGAGAACCAGAGTGGTATCACGGCTTTCGTCAGCACCATGGATAATGCTGCTGCGTCAATAACGCATGAATATTGTGAAAAAGAAACGAACATTTTAAAGGTGAAATACAAAACCAGTAATCTATTTGTTTTTCAGTGTTCGATTTACTGGCTGTACCTATAGACAAAAAATAAAGCGACAAAGAAAAAAGAATGGGTGAGAGGCTCACAGTCTGTCATATATTACACAGTAAGGAGCTAGTGGGATACTGTTATCGCCACACACATTCCACCTACGGCTTTAGAAACAGTGATAACATCTCTCACCCGTAGTGTGCGGGTGATGAGCCTCGCCTCAACCTGGCGACAGCTCAGGGAAGGGGCACCGCTCTGAAAGAAAGAAGGCAGCAAAAGAGCCAGACATGGCCAATGAGTGGGGCCGCCACCCCTTCTAGATGTACTGTTATCGGAGGGAAATCGACCATAGATACAACACTAAAACGTGTATGGTTTATTAAGACATTGGACACACTGGGCAAAGGATGGGAGGCTTGGAGCCTGAGGGCTGATTTAAGGAGGGCCAGACAATGACTGTATCCTGGCAGCTTCGATGGAGACCACTAGCTACTCACATCTCTGCCCAGTTATTCGAAGAAAATGTGGGGTAAAATTGGGTAATTTCACTTAATAGCCAAAAGGCTCAGTTCTTGAGCATACGTTTCTAGCGGATTGTGTATAGGGGATGACCAGGGGCGTAACACAGGCCCCCGCAGCCCCCGCGGTGCGGGGGGGCCCCCAAGCTCCAGGGGGCCCCTTCGGGAGAACAGACACCACACCGCCACACATGGTGTTTGTGATAACATTTTGTAGTTCGCAATTTCCTATTAAGTGAGAAAATCACCCACAGTAGACCTGCACTGAATGAATCGGGAGGCGCCTTGGTTATAAACTCCGCCACTGGCGCCACCCGGCACTATTTTTAGTTTGTTCCGGTATCATTATAGCCAATTAATGAGTGGAGGCAAATTCGACTTTCGCTTTCTTATTCCGCCGTAGATTGGGAGCGCGTGCGAGGCTCAGGTTCACCTAACAGGAAATTGTCAATGCACACTCTGTGTGCACTTGAGCCTCTAGAGGGTCGTTGGCGTACGTGACTGAGTGACACCCCCTGATTTCAATCAATCAATCAATCAATGAAAACTTTATTCGGATTATTGACAATCCCTAAAAGTGCAAAAGAACAATTATAAAATCATGCAATAAGATAAAAACTGTTTACACATGGGGGATAGTCCGTCTAAGCTTTAAGACATTGTAGACCTGGCACGAACCGCAATTTTTAAAAAAGAGCTCACACGAAAGACAAGTTCATCATCATCCAGGGACAAAATCATTGAAAATGCAAGTTCCAGGCTAATTGGTTTTGATTTTTTAAAATACGGAGTTAAAAACCATTTAATATACTTCATATAAAATTTACAAAAGAATAAAAAATGTAGAGTTGTTTGCCTACTCTGAGAGTCACAGGGGCATGGCTCAACTGATTGGGCATTAAAATTCCATAAAGGGAAGCTAAGTGCGTGTTTAATGGTGCCCGCCCTAAGGCGAAATATAAGGCCTCGCTCCCAATGGCTCAATGGAAGAGATAAATATCTGGGTGTGGGATACATTATAAAATTACAGGCTAAGTAACCAGAAACACTAGATTTCAAGGACTCCCTTGCTACCCTTTCGGCATCAAATAACATGTAAAGTGCTTTTTTGAGTTCACATTTAGTGGGGTGCTTAGTGGTAGAGGGTTTCAAGAAAATGTCTTCAAGGTTCACGCTGCGAAGAATACTATGCACCCCTGATAGCCAGGGAATAGTCATGCCCCTATCGCAGCGGAGACAATCCTCAATGATATCCCTAGTCAGTTTAGCAGTGGGATTTTTCCAAATCGACAGCCAAAAGAGAGCTGGACGGGCGCGAATAAAATCCCCTATAAAATGCAAACCCAATTCCCTATGGCATATAAAATGTGGGGAAGTAATGGGAACACAGAGAAGTTTCCTACAAAATCTGTGTTCCTCGGTAGTTATATCAGAGCAACTGGCAATGCCCCAAACCTCAGCACCATAAGTAGCAACCGGGACGCATTGAGTTTTGTATATTTTTAAGATAGCAGGCAATGCCCCGGTCAATTTTGGACGGGGGAGGCTCAAAATCGAATTAATGGACTTTGAGAACTTACTTCTGGCGTGGGCAATATGCCCACTCCAGGAGTTCTTCGCAGCAATGACCACTCTCAAATACGGGAAACTGCCAGTTGACCCCAATCTTTCTGCCCCCACTGCTATACTGCCAATGTGATGCCTCTTCGGGCCGCAAGACATTACAAAAGACTTTTTAAAATTGGTCTTCAGATCTAGGGAATCCATATGTGCAACAAAGCCATTCACCAATATACGTAATGCATTTGGGGTGCGTCCCATAAGAACCGCATCGTCTGCATATAGCAGTGCGGGGAGATGGTTATCTTTTATAAGCGGGACATTGCCTGTTAAAGAGACCAAATATTTGTGTATGCCGTTAATATATATTATAAATAAAAGAGGGGCTAGGACACATCCCTGTCTGACCCCTCTATTGACTGTGACAGGCTCAGAAACCTCACCCCCGGTGCCAATCCTAACACAGGCCTTCAAATCCCTATGTAAATAGGCCAATAAATGTACCAGCGATTCATCCAAACCATAAACTATTAAGGCCTTCCAAAGTAATGACCTATTGACAAGGTCAAAGGCGGTGGATAAGTCCATGAAGGCCAAATAAATTGGGCAATTACGTGCTACGGTGTACTTGCCCAAAATAAGGTTCAGATTAAGGCATTGCTCCGCAGTTCCCACTTTATTGCGGAAGCCCAGCTGACAACTCTCTAGAATATGGTTGTCCTCGGCCCATAACAGGATTTTATTATACAGTACTCTCCCTAAAATCTTTAGAGTATTGTCAATGAGGGAGATAGGCCTGTAGCATGATGGTTGTGAACGGTCACCCTTCTTAAAAATAGGCACTATGATGCTGGATGTCCAGGTTGGAGGTGGTGAGGAGGTAAAATTTAAATTCTTAAAGACATTCAATAGGAGTGGGGCCCATAAATCAGGGTGGGTCTTAATAATGTCAATTGGGAGGCCATCAGGGCCAGGGGCTTTATTCCCCGCGCTCTGTGCGATGGCCTCCATTACCTCAGATAGTGATATATCAGCCCGTGGGGGGCTGTTAAACATTGGGATGGCCGCCGCAGAAGGTGGGACCGCGTAGATCTTAGAAAAGTGGTCCACCCATGCAGCTCCAGAGATGGTACAATCTATTGGGGTCGCGACCTGTCCCGCGGAGCGCAGGTCTTTGACCGCGGCCCAAAAAATATCTCCCCTACCACGGGCAGCAGTTTGTACTAGCACCTCCCAGCGCTCCTCGAGAATCTCCTCCTTCCTTCTTCTAATAGCTAATTTATATCGTGTCCTAGCGTTTTTTACATCAGTCGGATCCCTCGGGCTAGCAGATAAGGCTAGTCGCAGTTCGCGGTTGGCCAGGGAACACTCATGATCAAACCATCCCTGGTCATCCGTCACGGCGCGCAAAGGAATCATGAGCTGTGCACGGAGGGCTGAGCAGATCTTGACAAAATCTTCTACTACCCCGGTATTGGGACTTAAATCGGACAAGCACGAGAGGAAAAGAGCAAAATTGTCTCTGATCAAGGTCTGTACAGTCGTCAACACATTAATACCCCTCCATTTTAATCTGAGGTTGTTTGAGCTTAAGGAAAGATTCCTAGCGCCACATTCCTTATTGTAAACCGGTCGATGGATAATCTTTAGACTGATCTTGATAGGGTTATGGTCCCCTTGGGACATTGGAATTACCTTGGCCTCACTGATACGGTCTGTCAGGCCAGGGGATATAAAAATGTAATCAATGATTGAAGAACAATCTCTACCTCTGAATGTTGGCACTAGGGGGACAGTGGGAAAGCGGTCCATAACATTCTCCAAATTGTGTGTACTCAAGAGGATAGTTAATTCCACGCCCCTTTGGCACCCCAAGCCTTAATTACAATCCTTAGGGGTTGGATAGTCACCGTTTAATTTCGCATTAAAATCGCCACCCAATACAAGGCCGGAGGTATCATTAAAATCATCCCTAGCCTCCAGAGTGGTGATAAAATTAAAAACGTTCCTAAAATGTATATTAGGTAGTGAGCTAAAATCATTATTATAAAAATTTACTAAGAAAAGGCTAGTTTTCTGTTTAAATAATATGGCCTGGAAATTCTGATTGTTTGTCGGTATGACCCTGGAAGAGCCTCCAGCAGCAATGTTAATCCAGATAGATAAACCTCCAGAAGGGCGGCCCATTCTAGGTTTTGCGGCGAGAATATTATGGCACTGAAACCCATTAACATGGAGGTTGACCGTTGCCCATGTCTCCTGTAACATAATTATGTCTTAACTCTGAATAAAATTGACCCACCCAGGGTCGAGGAGCCTTTGTTGGAGACCTGCTATATTCCAACTTATAACATTTAAGTTACCTGTCCTTGATGCTATACACTCTAAGGAGTTAGCGACATTATCAGAAGTCATAAGTACAGGTGCTGACGGCAGGATAGGGTCCTCTATCAACGGTAGGGCAAGGAGTCCGTTACTCGAACTTGGTTGTCAATCAGGAACATCTAGATCAGACAAACCCAAGAAACGATTGGCCAAAGGAAGGGCCGTAGGCGTGGGCACACAATTATTGGAAATGGGTTTATAGAAATAGCCAAGAGAAAACATACAAATGTTCGTCATAAGCCCTGGCAATAACTCACGAGTGCGCATTAGCGATTGAACAGTGTGGGGTCTGCAAAAATTTATCACAATGCAATCCCCACTAATGTTTTTTGCCGATGAGCCCACCCATCCCACTCTCCGCACCATTAAAATTTCATGCAATCTGGCCGGTTCAAAACCCTTGTGTTTCCTTAACCAGTCCACACATTTATTACGAAGGTCCACCCAAGATTCCTTCTTATTCTCGGGCAAACAGGGGACTCCGGCTAAAATTATAACGTAGGGATAGGATGCCGGGGGGAGGTTTAAAGTCACAGTGCTGGGCGAAGTCTTCGGTGGAACTGGTACAGTGAGCCGTGGTCTGACATCAGTGTCCGATGAAAGAAGAGGGGTCGTCGCCGGTAAAGGATGTGTTAGACCATTAGATATACGCCGAGTACTATTGTTGAAATTGGCTGGTCCGTTATCAAATTTATCAGCGGCCCCTGAGAGGCTCGTCGTGATAGGTAAAGAGGTACAGTCAACAGCCGATGCAACAGAAGCTGACTCCCGAGTTAACAGTTGTTCCATACGTAGGAGTCTCTCCTTTAAAGGGGCAAAATTTGCGTCAAAGAGGGCCTTAGAGTGGCTAACAATGGCTTTTAAACCCGACTCCAGAGCTGACATAATGTCGTCCTTACTATGGGAGGTGGGAGTGGGCTCATCAGTTTGGGTGCCCACCGACACAAAATTAGGAACGACAATTGTCTGCAATACCATTTTATTACATTTGGCGGGGCGGCCAGGGGTATTAGGTTTATTATTGGCCCCCCTTTTCCGTTTGGCCGGTGGACCACTGGGTTTAGTTGCGCCAATTAATTTGGGGGCGTGAGATCTGGTGCGAGATTGTTGGCCACTAAGACATATATCAGAAGATGTAGCTGAGACATGTGACGGGGACGATTGCTGAGCGGGTGTAACGGGCATCGGGGGCAGAGTTGGTGACACGGAGAGACGGTGGCTAGCAGTAACGCCCTGTGTTGTGGCTTCAAGAGATGAGCGACGCTGAGCCGCCATTAAGTCTAAAGATAGACGTCGCTCAGTTAGCTCAATCTCGTGGGTCAGTATGCTCTCAGCCCTGATCATAAAAGCATCCAATGTCCCTGCCACGCCCTTGCGTTTGCTCATGTTGAACCAATGATGTTCCCCTACACACCGCTGAAGCACATATGATACAGAGGCTTGTGCAGCAAAATTAAATCAGTCACCTGGTATTCCGGTTACTTGCAGTTGGTGGACCAAGGGGGGTGTCCCGACCCGGCCTCCTCTGGCCCCGGACGGCCACAGACGGCCCGCCCTCTGCCCGGGCTCAGCCCGGCGCCGCCCGCGCGCGTCCCGCGAGGCGTGGCGCAACGTCGGTTATACGCGCCTCCTGGCGCAAATGTGGCGTCCAAGCTCCGCGCCGCCGCAGGGACAGCCGGGAATTGGAGTCCCGGTACAGCGGTATTGAGTGCTCCTTCCGTGTCGCCCTTTGACTCTTGGCGATGGACCGGCAACCAGGGAGCAGCTGGGCACGCAGGAATTTATCCCCCTTGACTCGTGGCGGTGGCGGCGTTCACAGTGATGCAGGTAGGACGAGTTCCCCCCGCTCCGCCGGGCGCGACGTCGGTTATACGCGCCTCCTGGCGCAAATGTGGCGTCCAAGCTCCGTGCCGCCGCAGGGACAGCCGGGAATTGGAGTCCCGGTACGGCGGTATTGAGTGCTCCTTCCGTGTCGCCCTTTGACTCTTGGCGATGGACCGGCAACCAGGGAGCAGCTGGGCACGCAGGAATTTATCCCCCTTGACTCGTGGCGGTGGCGGCGTTCACAGTGATGCAGGTAGGACGAGTTCCCCCCGCTCCGCCGGGCGCGACGTCGGTTATACGCGCCTCCTGGCGCAAATGTGGCGTCCAAGCTCTGCGCCGCCGCAGGGACAGCCGGGAATTGGAGTCCCGGTACGGCGGTATTGAGTGCTCCTTCCGTGTCGCCCTTTGACTCTTGGCGATGGACCGGCAACCAGGGAGCAGCTGGGCACGCAGGAATTTATCCCCCTTGACTCGTGGCGGTGGCGGCGTTCACAGTGATGCAGGTAGGACGAGTTCCCCCCGCTCCGCCGGGCGCGACGTCGGTTATACGCGCCTCCTGGCGCAAATGTGGCGTCCAAGCTCCGCGCCGCCGCAGGGACAGCCGGGAATTGGAGTCCCGGTACGGCGGTATTGAGTGCTCCTTCCGTGTCGCCCTTTGACTCTTGGCGATGGACCGGCAACCAGGGAGCAGCTGGGCACGCAGGAATTTATCCCCCTTGACTCGTGGCGCTGGCGGCGTTCACAGTGATGCAGGTAGGACGAGTTCCTGACTAAAAAACACTGTATCGATGAAAGGCGTCGCCTCCCTTCGTTTTCCCGCCGTTTCTCATCCGTTAACCTGTCAAGTTTTACGCACTCATAACGTCACACCCCCTGATTTGCTATCCTCTCTGCTTCAATATTGCTCGGCCCGCCGGAAAATAACATTAGAGTGGTCTCCTAATCTCTGAAAACTACCTCCAGCCAGAGCGAGACACTGTTGAGAGCTGACTCTGTGTGACTCGCCGTGTGCTCTTGTGCGCTGAGATAGCTTTATACTGCACCCAACTGTGGAATTGCAGCACTCGGGTCGGGTGAGTCATGCATTTTTGTTTAGTGTTGACATCTTTCCAAGAGAAAATTACAGGCCATTAGTTGTATTTTCAAGTCTGCAAAGGCCTGTATTCTGAACATGCCATACTAACTGGAAACAAATTCGTATTTATTCATTTGTAACTGCAATTTCTGCGTTCGTTTACTTTACGTATTAGTCCCTATAACACATTTAATCGTGTTTTCTATTTATATTTTTCTATTTTTGCATGTGAAAGTACACCTATATTTTAGTGCAAATACAGGTGGTAACTTATTTTTTCCATCTGGATTTTTTTTTACCATGAAGAAACACTTCTCCAAAAGACTATCGCTATTTCTTGGGGGTTGTTCCATTCAATTTACAACCATGGAAAAGGATTTACCCAGCCCCTCAACAGGAGTAAATCTCCGAACATCATTTCCACAACAGGAATGTGTCAGACAAGGGTTTGGTAAAATCCACAAACGTGTACGTTTGTTTGTGATCAAAAAGTTACATAAGAGGAGTTAATATGTGACATGATAAATGTAGACGGCCTATCGGCCATTGTGTTTTTAAATGCAATAAAATGTGTTATGAAACAAAAAGTAACATAACAAACCCACTTCAGCATGCAGATAAACGGTAAAAATATGCACCAGCTGGGATTTTGCTTTTCTTGTACTGGCTGGAACATCAGAATATCCACCCTGTGTTTATTTGATCTCTGCAGCAGGTACTTAACTGTATTATTAAGACGCAATGAAGCGCAATGACATGGGGGGGGGGGGGGGGGCGATGTGACATGTTTTATGATGATTGCTTTACTTTGATATTTTCTTAGTATACAATTGCATCAGTATTTTAACCTTTCATTTCAGGGGTTTTGCTGCAGTTGGAAGATATTTTAGGGCTTCTCATTGATCAAAAAAGTGTAATTTCTAATATTTATCTCTTACCAACCACTTTATTGCTTGATTTTGCTTGCAGGAAAATGTACCCTAAGTGACACACATTTGGCAGTTGAGTGTCACTCATGCACTGAAACCATGGAAATGTCACACAGTCTGAAAACGTGGCAGCAATGTGTATGAAGCTTTCTCACACCCCTCTGCTTCCCTCAAAACCCCTGAAACTGGGGCCTTGCTGCAGAAACAACAGTCTCCAGGCAGCACCCCCATGTATGGAGCCTTCTCCCACCTCCTCCTTTCCTCAAACCCCTGAACCTGGGGACTGACTTGCAGCGACACACAATCTCCAGGCAGCAAACCCATGTATCCTTCTCACACCTCTTCCTTCCCTCAAAACCCCTGAATCTGGAGCCTGGCTGCAACGATGAATACCCTCCATGCAGCACCCCTATGTAAGGGCACTTACATAGGGGTGCTGCTATTTCTGGTGCTATGTAGCCGTTTTCAGCTCTTCTTAGAGTTTCTCATTGCTTCAATGGGTGTAATTTCTGACATTTATATATTTCTCTCGTCTTCCTTGTTGGATTTTGCTCGCCACGAAGTGTCACTCATAGTCGCTGAATGTCACTCATAATTACACTGAAGTTATGAAAATGTCACACATAAGCAATCCGAAACCTTGGCAGCTATGATTTAAACCTTAGTCACCAGAGTCGTAGTTATCGATAGTGCAGCAGGTGCACTGGTGTCGGAGCCCAAGATTGCAACGGGCAGTTGCACCCCAGTACTGTTTGTCTTTTATTACCCAATAGGGGTTTGAAGGCACACATCCCTTGCTGGCATTGTGGCCCGTTGTGCCGTGGGTGCGCTACAGTTTGTAGCCATTGAGCTTGTGCAGGCGACACAGTGACAACGTGTTTGCTTGAAGCAAAACTGGCGCGTGGCGCTTGCTCTGTGTGCAAACCCCACCTGCTTCCACACACAAACTGCCACAACAAAACAGGCAGGTACATTAGAAAGCCAGCACCCCCTTCAACGCATTAGCAACACATGTTGTCTTTTTTACATTAATACAGGGAAGTGTGTCTTTTTTTTGTTGTCAGTTTGAGTTTTATCGGCTGCCTCCTGTTGTTGCACTGCGCTTCCACCCCCCTCTAATGTCCTAAGGGCACCACTAGGAGCCTGGCGACGGCCGAATGTCTCTCCTGTGCAGAGAGCCGGCATTCCGTAGCTCGAGAGGCCCCTCTGTGGACCCCCTCACTCCTCTTATCCAGTTCTCTATGTGCCAAGGTCCCAGGATGCACTCTTGGAACGGAGGTGAAGGAGGTGGAGGCAACCTCAAGCGAAGAGGGCGCTGAGCTGAGAGTGGGGCGGAGGTGAGCATATGAAGAAGGGGTGCGTAGATGAAACTTCATTGTGGTTTGCTATCATGGTATACAGTATGTATAGGCCATGTGCCTGCGGGTTCGCACGCATTGCCTTGTGAACAAATATGCTTTTGTGCAAACTGTGTAACAGACGGACTCTGAAATGTGCTGCTGACTTTAACCTCTTCTCTGCCCAGGCTAATGAATATTGAGCCAGGCCAGCTTTCAGTGAGCATGTTACTAAGGGCTAAAAAACAAGCCAGCATGAGCTATGGATCGAAAAAACAAATACTATTTAAAGCAGCAGTGTTATGCTGCCACATTCAACAAAATGTTGGGTTTTGGCTTATTATGTATTTTCTGGCCAATGTAGCTTTCGAAGGCTTCAAGATAATTAAAATCATACTATTGACATAGATGGGTGTACATATATATATATGCAGTGCTTTAAATGGAAAAAAAGAAGTGCAGGTAGTCACCATATTAAGATGTGATTAGGGGTGGGGCTTGGGCAGAGGGGGGATATGGGGTGGGGCTACGGGGAGTGCTAAGGGACCCAGCGAGGGGCACACATTTGATTTGATTGAGATTTAATTGGTGTGCAAAACTAGTAACCCATATGCCTATACACATAAAATACAAATCTGGGATCAACATGTTGTGTTTTGCAGCACGCACATAAACCCTCTGTGCTAACTTATGATGAATCAAAACTGTTATCAGATAAAGCACATCTCTTTTTGGCAAGTACTTTTGTTGGCGTTTGAAAAACGGAACATGTGCAGGTAACCTAATTATTGAAATTGGGGTCGAGCTTAAAATGTCCCAATGGCGCCAACACCACACCTGGCCTCCCAGCGAGGCCTCAGAGCCTTTGCACACTCCCACACCCACCTTTGCCTGAATGCGATGGCCTGGCAGAGAGGTCAGCTGAAACAAATTTCTTCTGCACCGGGCTCGCCCCTTAGGGCTGACGTGGGAACGGCCCAAAAGATGGAGCCAAACCTGGCGTTTCAGGAAGGCCTCTGAATAGCACCTGCACTCCTCGCCTACCACGGGATGAGTGTGAAGCGCCTGCCTGGGAGGAAGCATGGGAAAAACACAACCTGTAGGCTGCCGAACGACCCTAGGGCCACAACATCTGGCCTGGCATCCCTGTGTGGCTTCTCAGCCTCCTCACACTCTCTTCTCCCCCGCCTGCCATGGCCTCAGTGCAAGGAGTGCTTGGCAGAGGAGTACTGCAAAGACACTGCTTTTGTGTTCAGCTGTTCCACCTACCGAGCCCCTTGTCCCGCAGGGGCCGAGTTGTGAATGGCCTAATGACCAGAGGAAAACCTGCCCCGCCCCGCCCCGACCACATCTATTAAGGCACAGTGTGACGGAATGGCAGGAAGGAATGTGGAATAGCACTGCTTGTGGGGTCTGGGCTAAGGTGAAGACGGCCCAAAACTGCAGCCACAAGACTGGCCTCACACTCGTCTCGGCTCCCTACCTCTAAGCACAGCCTTTTGTGCTGCGACCCGCCTACACATTCCATGGTGGCAGGTGCGATCGGTGCGACTGCACCGGACGTTGACTTGGGGTGGGGCGTCATTTAAAAAAAAATTATATTACCATTTTAAAAGCACCTGTTGCCCTGTTTCTGGCCTCCAGCAATTTTCAGACATCAATTAAAACGTCAATATAACTTCTGTGATTTATCATCTTCCTGGAAAGAGACGGGAGGTTTGTCTAGTGGAAGTTTTGACTCATCCTAAGGTAGTGCAGAGGGTTAAGATGCCTGCTGCTAAGAACGTGTACCATGCAGATCACAAAGTGCATGTACTGTAAATAGGTCAGTGGGTTACTGCTTCTGTAAGTGAGCTCCTTTTGTCACTTGTCGTTTCTAAGGCAAAATCCTAATATAGAACATCGAGATATTAACTGTCATACTAGAGCTGCTGCTACCTGCAAGGTGTTAGAGCTATAGGTTTTTTGCCCAGTCTTTCATCATCGTAATCTTGCGAAAAGGGTTCATTTGGGTAGAAAACAATTCTTATCATTAAAGAGAACCCCTAACAATGATGTTACGTTTTAAATTCTGAATTTGTGCTTTTCCAGAATAAGGACTCAAACTATACTGCCTACCAGTATCGATGACATGTCACTTCTATACTACACCTTGTAGTCCTATCTGATGTAACATTTCCTATACACTGATTTACACACATATGATTGTCTCTATGCAATGGTGTAATGTGCTCTGACACCTTACACTGGTATGAGTGGTGCTATAAAACTAAATGGCACTGTTAAAGGGTGCTAGTGAGGGAATCCGTGGCAGAGGTGGTCATGGGGGGGGGGCAATAGACATTGTCGTACAGGGCGCCACCAGCGCTAAAGCCGGCCCTGCATAGTGGCCTAGTCAGGTGGCCATAGTGGGGGCTGGGTGGCCAGTAGTACATTGTGGTTGGTTGTGCTCCATGAAACCAGCCCACAGGTGACACTAAGGCAGGGCCCATGCGCTTTGCCAATCCATCCCTGGCAGCTTCCTACATTACTAACCTTGATTCCCATCTGCTGTGCTACAATTTCACTATCAGTTTAACAAAAATGTGGTGACCCTGTGTCCCTTAGAACCTGGGTATAAATTAGTAAAAAAAAGAGTGATTCTGTCGGGTTTACGTCAATTACTTTTCAGTGCACTTAATGTCATGTGCATATTCTGATTTTAACTTTCACATCAGTATCTCAAACGCCTGAATAAAGAATCTTTACAAACAATAAAAGCCTTAGTCGTCGATGTTTCAACCCGTAGTGTGCACCATAGGGTAGTCACGTTGGGTCTTCATCAGTCACTGACTTTATGCATCGACAACGCTGGACGGATGCCTGCTTGATCCTCGCAGTACTGAATTCTCCTGCACCTCTGAAGAAATTCTATGCCCGGGTCCACGTTGATTCCACCGCAAGGCGCCATATACTGTTCACATAGCCAGGACTCCGTCTGGTCTACACTGGGCTGTCATTGTCCTTCCCCCGTCCTGACCTGATGAAGACCCAACATAACTACCCAATGGAGTACACTACGGGTTGAAACGTCGACGACTACACAAGGCCCAGATTGACCAAGGCTCTGCATACCAAAAGAAGCATTATCAGCTAACAGAGCAATTGGTTCGAAATACTTGTCTGGCCTATTTACCCCCACCCATGTACATAAGTTCTGACCACTCTGTATATGTTGCACACTTGTTGAGCAATGAGCACTTATCTCACATGATCACATTTATGTAAATATTGCTCCATATGTTGACAGCCTTGATCTACTGCATATGTGAATATATATGAATGATTTAATTCTGAAAACAAACAGTAGACACTACTATCGAGTCACAGCTGTTATTGTTTGTAAAGATTCTTTATTTAGGCATTTGAGATATTGATGTGAAAGTTAAAATCAGAATACGCATGTGACATTAAGTGCACTGAAAAATAATTGACATAAACCCGACAGAACCACTCTTTGTTTAACAATTTCACTATCAGCACCTTCCTACTCAAGTTTAAGTTTATTTGATTTAGTTCTCTGCTGAGAACAACACCTACCTCCTCAATCTGACTTCAAACAAGTGCATCCGTACTCTGCTATGCCAGCAGGAATCCTTTCTTATATTTCCCACAGTGACAATATACCTATTAGCAGGGCCTACTTGCACACCTATAGTGCTATTGACGCTACAGAGCCTGAGTGTCAAATATCACAGTGTGACGTGGGCCCCTCCCAAACTTCCTGCCAGCTCTAATTAAATGGATACGGGCCGCCCCACAGTTAGCACATTGAGGGCAGATTAGCACTCGATTATCAGAGTGCTTAACGAAAACGGACTGATTAGTCAGGTCTCGCTTCTTTTCTTACATGCCAAATTGCACTGAGCTTGGCATTCTACCCCATGAGTACCGGTACTCTCTTTGGACACGGAGAAGTTCCGTTACTCAAGAGTAGAAAATGTAGAAGTGCTGGTACTTAGTAACGGAGAGTACCGGCCCATTTAAAGCACTGTATATATGTATAAGTATATTAACGACATTATATTGGAACGTGCTATATAGAGTATTGGTGTTTCAGATTCAGCACCTCAAATTCTTAGTTGTAGATTCCTCTTTTCCTCAAGTTATTCAAACCAAATAACCTTCTTTATACTCTAGAAACTTGAAATACTTAAGCTGAGTTTCTACAGGAGGCTCCCTCTTCCTCGAATGATTAATCAAATGATTAAGCGTAGTCCCTGGCCGAACTTTGCGTGCAGATACATATCTTCTATATTAAGGCACATCTGGGTTCCAAATGCGGCATTCTACTTGGAGTAAACAGAACCGCTATCACCCCAAGAGGAGAAGAGGGAGGCAATCAACTGGAGTCAGTGCTTTAAATGGAAAATGAGAAGACTGGGTGGGCGGTTAGGGGCGTGGCTATGAGCCAGGAACCTAACAATAGCCTCATAAGTAAGGTTTAATGCAAATGTTCTGATTGTCATGTAAAGCCCATGGGCCAAATTCGCACAATATCAAACTGCCTCCTTACATAGGAGACATGGCAAGCATCAGCTCCAATGTATAGGTGCAGGGCCTAATTTTTGGCAGTTTGATATTGCGCAAATTTGGGTCATGGACATTTAAGCGCTTTACATGACAATCAGAACATTTGCATTAAAGCTTAATTTTTTTAAGCACCACTGGTTAAGGGAGTTGTCCAGAGTCACAGGACGATGAGCCGATGTCGGGATTCAAACCTGGTTCTCCAGTTCCACTGTCGGCAGCTCTGGGCACATCCTCATTCTCGTTGCGATGCCAGTTAGAACCTAACACTGCAGGAGCACCCCAGCGCAGGAATACACCACCCGTTGCCTGCCAGAGCGGCACTTAAACACGCTCCATCTGAAAGGGTTATTTTCAGTAGCTTTTGCATTGCACATACCCGTACATCAGGGCATGAGCCCTGCTGCTTCTGGGAGTACCGGTACATTGCTTGCCCAAAAACAAGTTCCGGTACTCAGGGGGAGAAAACTGAGAAGTGCCGGTACTCAGTACCGGTGAGTAGCGGCCCATTTAAACCGCTGGACCCTAATGCTGATTTTTTTCTCATAGGTGAGCACATATCATGCGGGGGCGCCATGACACAGGTCTGTCTCACGGTATGCAGTCTTGTTGGACCAGGAGGGGCACCCAGCTATCCAGATAGTGGTGGAAGGCTACAGCCTTCGTAGGTGTTAAGCAGCACGAGGGCGGTGGTGGCAGCATACTGTGTGGTGATCAGTAGTAGTGAACTGGTCCTTTTTACCCGGTCACTGGAGTGAGGCCGACAGGCTCACTCACTTTTTTAAAAGTTCAGCTGCTGTGTGCGTGACTCACCCTTGGCCTACTTCAGGTAGATGTGCAGTGCTGCGCAGGAGCAGTGACTCTGCGCTAGATGTGTGTGTGCCTGGGAAGGGTACAGTACAGGGATTTTTATATGCTGCTGCCTGCTGTACTTATTATTGTTTTAACAGTGACTTTGAAATATCAGCACCTTCATGCACAAACCAAAGGGGCATTGGTTGACTAAACTGGTTTGATTTTTTTATGCTGCTGCCTGCTGTAATTGTTATTGTTTAAAATGTAATTGTGAAATATTTGCACCTTCATTCACAAACCAAAGGGCCGTAGTCTGATTAAACTGGTTGGATTTGATTTTTGTATGCTGTTGTGCATGTTATTCTTCGACCAGTCACTTGTTTTTATCACGCACTTTGAAAGTGTTTTCACCTTGATGCAAGAAGAAAAGGGGATTGCTTTACAAAACACGCTTGAGCTTTGTATATTGCTGGATTGCTGATTCTTTTATTATGTACTTTGAAAGTATTTGCACTTTTTCCTTTGCTTCACCAGCTACAGTTGGTATAGATTCTGTCATTAGGTACTTGCTAATATGGTTTGTTTTTATCCTACATGATGCGGTATCGATTGTGTTGTTCGCACTTGTCTATAATATGTGCACCTGAAATTGTGTAATTGGCTTTGTTTACAATACAGAAATGATAAATACAGACACACATCTGCATCAATGTTCTGAAGCATCCAAGCAGTTTTCATCCTCAGGCTGGTGTGCCTGCCTGTTTACGCCCTGCTTACTAATAAAGCCCTGATGGTAGATATTGAAATTGCTCAGTTCATTTTAAATACTATAGAGTGGTTAATATGGTACAAAATCCCTGACAGACACAAGTGTGTGGAATGCAGATAATTCAACCAGTTTTTTTCCCTTGGAGCTGGCAGGATACTGGGTTATATCTTGTGTACTGCTTATGTATATTGTCAGTTGAGTCTGTTAAATTGAAGATTTGGGTTTGTCCTCAAACAATACAACCGCTCCTTGGCATTGCTGTGATTCCTGTCTCAGTTAAATAATCTGCTCTCGACAATAATGTTACAAATGGTGTAGGTTATATGGTAAGAGTGTTTCTTACTTTCTTATTCGAATTTTGAGTACGCAAATATAGAGGCATTTCATTAAATGCTAGAAGTTTCAATTAAAAATATACCAGATTTTTTGGTGGTGGGGCAAAGTGGTGGGCGGTGGGTCAGGGGGCCCCCTCCATGTACTTTGCAGGGGGGCCCCCTCAGATTTCGTTACGCCACTGGGGATGACTGTCCCATCAAAAATGTTGATGACCACAGCACCCATTAGTTTATGCTGCATATCTAATGTAGAGGACGTGTGTGGAAGAGGGAGAACTGGGCACCACTGTGCTGACATATATTCGCTCTGAGCGTAGGTTGTCTTATAAACGCTTTGCGCAAGATTGTAGTAAAATCCTGATATTGCAGCGGACTTTTGCCTGAATGCTCACGAACTCTGAACAAACGTGCACAGGGAGAAACATGCACAGAAATAAATGCTGCTGCCTGCTGCTCGCGCTTGGTTGGCCCATACCTGTCGACTATATGAAAAGCTATAAAGGCGTGAGGTGAAATCAAAGCTGCACTGTTATTGAGCCGAGAGGATCGACCCGTACCCGAGCTCTCTATTAACGGCAGGAGGGCAGTGAAAGAGTTAAAGGTAAGGCTTGCGTATCATTGCTGGGACCGAGTCCTAGTAAGCCCGTTTACATGCTTGCAGTATGACATGGCAATGCGATTGCCTTTAGGGGGACTTGTAGCCGCAAATACCCTGCTCGACACCTCGATTTTAAGTTCTTGTAAAATAACAACAAGCATTGGCATAGCCAATAGGGCTCGCCTTTGGGACCTTATAAGTGTTTAGCCATGCAACAGTTGATGTTGTTGTCCCAAGGATATTGTGCTGCATAACTAAATACTTATAAGGTCCCAAAAGCGAGACCTATTGGCTATGCCAATGCTTGGTTAAATATTAGCCCTGAACTTGTTAGATCAGAGATGGATATTTCAGTGCACTCAAAGTGTCACATGCCTGATGCCGCTACCCAAAAACCCATTGGAATGCAATGTTTCTATGCCACAAAACAAGTTCTAATCCCACATATATGTGTGCCAAGTTCTCACTGAAAAATTGCATGGTAGCATTATTTATCTTAAAAATGAGATGATTTGTGTGTCAGTTGTACTTAAAGAACAGTCAACACATAACTGCAGTGGAAATGTGAGATCACAAACCTAAAACCAGCTCTATTCCTTTGCTGTGATTCATTATCTGAGTGTAACTGCAACCCAAGACTGGAACAAGGCCCTTCCCCGCCAATTCCTCTCTTCCAATGCTGCACCACACAGCCTATTGTGCTTCAGAGGCTCGAAAAATAAGATGCCCTCCTCAGACACGGGAAGTATGAATTGCTACTTGTATTTAAAAAACAACAATTATGTGTTGTAAGATCCAATATCCGCCTTTTGTTTGTAAGCCCACCATACCACTGTGTTTAAATGTGACCCACAGGAACTCCAAGTAACCCAGTTGAAGGTCATTAAAGAGCAGAAGAGCTTGCATCCCAATATTGTCTAAAATGCATAAGAATGCATGGTGCCTTTTATGTAAAAACAAACATGGTATCGAATGGTGCTTAGGGTCTAAAAACATTCACAAGCGCTTTGTTGGAATGTAGACTTACCTACCTCAAAGCCCACAGCAGTCAATCCATTATAGTAAAATGTATTGTTTGAAATAATCTTGTGCTATTGCGAAATAGTGTGCGCTGCTCAGGATAACAAAAAAGGAACAAATGTGCATTTTAATTTAAAAGTATGCAATGGCAAAATACTGCAAAATTAATTTGCAAAATGGCTGCATTCTAGAAAAATAAAAAAGCGAGAGTCAAATAAGGTTTATGTAATTTAAGATACATAATAAATATCTATAAAAAAAGGTTTAGGATGCAATAAACAAACCCAGCTTAAGGTACTTCATGCCTGCAACCTCATCGCCTGATGCAGAGCAATGGTGTTGGGAAATCATTTGTCATTTGCTACCAGCTTAGACTAGTGTTTTCAAATCATGTAACATTTCGGATTAATGCAAAAAATAAAAAGGAGAAATGATGTACAGGTGGCAGATATGCTGGTTAGAAAAAGCGTCATGAATAAGAGTTTTTTGCTCGCTAAGAAACGATCAGGTCAAATATATTTTAGTTAAAATAAAATGTAAAACATAATTAACTTTATAAATGATTAATAATACAAGTTTGCAAACAATGTCAATTGTTAGTAAATACATAAACTGTTATTGACAAAAGTAACAACTTGTGCTACAAATTGCAAAGTCGACAAAATGTCAAAAGATACTAATATATTGTTCTGGAATCTAATAGAAAAGGTTTCTGCAGATTTAATTGGTTGTGTTTGCACAGGGATGGTATATTTATTTTAGTCAACGTACGTACGATTGGCGGATGTATGTGATATGAAGATTAGTAAATATCCTATATACATCTCAGACATGACCTGAGTAATATTGACAATAACTTGAGTGTCTGTAGGACTTTGCAGCGGATGACAAACGTAGAAGATTGTAACAGTTTGTGGTAGAAATGAGCCCTTTGAGATCCTTTACCAGGTGTTTGCACTGAGAGGATTTCCACATCAAGGCACGATTTTGAAAAATGTTTATTCATGTGTATTTCCTGCACACAGACAAGTGGATATAGCCTACATGATCACTCTGTGAGTCTGCCTCGCTTTAGTGAATTGTGTGTAACACATGTAGTGATGTGGGCTGAGGAGATGTGACAACAGGGCCCTTGTGCTGAACACCACTGTAACAATCACTGTGCGTGCACTACACGTCCTCATAGTCGAACGTGGCCTAAACATTCTTGTCGTTTTTGTGCGAGTTCTTCCCTCCTTGTTGTGGAAAACGATGGTTTCACAGTTCGCTTCTTATAAAAAGCATTCGATTAATTTACCTCGGTTGCTCTAGAAAAAATACCACAAGAAACACAACTGCATACGTGTATTTCCCAAACAAAAAAATGTCTGGGGTTGAAAACACACAGTACGTCTTAAGTGGAAAATGTTAGCGAAGTTCGAGAATCCACGCATTACTCTGTCATGTTTATAAATAAACTGTCCGCAAGCCTAAGATGTATACTTGAATTCCGATACTTTCCTTCTTCCAACACGAAAATGCACATCTAAGGTTCATACAAGCGATATCCTACCTGGATAGCCCTCCCTCCTGGAGCAAGGAGCGGCAATGCGGCGCTAAGGAGCTCTCATTTCATTCACAAATGTTGTAAGTACGACTAATGGCTTTGTTATTGCCATGACGACACATCTGTATGTTCAAGTAAAGTGCAGAAAAGGAGTTTGGAATCCGCTTTTAAATATAGATTGAAATCTGTTTTGTGACATTGCGGCGCGAAAAATAAATGCAACATGCACCCTGCTGTGTTTTACTTATATGCCTGTCAGGCGTGTGCTCTGAACGCAGTGACTGTGCACTAGCAATCTGGGATTTCCTGCAGACAAGACGCGAAGCAATTCCAAAGCCATCCAAGACGTGAACTCTTAGTTTAACAAACAGGAAGTGGGATAAGGGAGGGGGTGGCAAATGGTGTGCACTTTCACGGCCGCTTTGATGTCCTCAGTGGCCGCGCGGCTCACTGAGAACATCAAAGCGGCCGCGAAATGAATGACACAGGCTGCCAAATGGTGCGCGCGCCCGGCACACATGCACTGTATTTGGAGGCCTGAAAAGCACTAGTTTGCACTTCCAGATCCCCCTTTTACAAAAGCTCTCGCGAGAGCAGCGCTAAAGCGCTGGCTCAGGCGAGACCTAAAAAGCGGGCGACCCTTACCCTCCATCGGTACCTCAGGCTGTCATGGAGCTGCTGCCGGAGGTGAGGGCCACTCGTGAAGTCAGCTCTTAACAGTACCTCGGCCACGGGAACGGTGCACAGACGTCACCGTGCCCCTGGCATGACGTTAGGGGTGGCGCGGAAATGCAGTGTAAGGCCGGCAAGAACGGGAAATGCAGATCGCAAGCATGCTCCTGTATTTTAATTACTGAAATCTTTATTGTGTGTCTTGGGCAATGTTACAACCAACATCGTCTCGCACAGTTTATCTCTATTGCAAGCAGGGGGAATGTGTAGTCGAGGGGTCCAAGCGCGGAGACTTGTGTAATGTCTATAGTGACTTACTCGAGCCAAAACTATATGAAATAGCAGTCGTACCTAGTTGGCAAAATTATTGAAGCTCATATAGAGCTCGATATGTGGCACAGAAACCAAAAAATGGATGGAAGGCAGTGTGACTATGAGAGCATAAGGTGCATACCGATGTAATGGAACACGTGATACATTTTTGATTATGTCTTGGACCTGGAGCACCTGTGTTACATCAGGAGTAGTCCTGACTAGATATGGTCTCATCTCAATACACTGAATGCTTATTTCTCTGAAAGATTCAAACTGTTACAGGATCCAAAGTGACTTCTCATGTCAGTGTCAGGCTAAGATGTAGTGTCCTCATCTATAGTGACGTCCACGGGATGTCGTCATTAACCCTGCACTGTCACTGTGTAAGCGGTAGACCCATCGTAGTTCACGACGGATCAAGTATTGGGCGATGTCTGTACTGTGTGGTGGAATGAAAGGTTGTTCTAACACTGTCCATCTTAGTTCATCTTGTTTGTGGTTCTTTTCTAAGAAATGGTTTGTTAGCATGGTTGATTTTTCTTTGCAACGAATGGTACTTGTGTGTTCTATTAACCTGGTCTTTATCTTTCGTGTGGTCATACCCACATATCTCAGACCACAAGCACAACTGATCAAATAGATTAGGTTCTCGCTATTGGAGTTGGCATGGCGAGATAATACCCACGGTCTGTCTGTGCCTATGTCAATTGTGGTGGTATGTTGTGTTTGTGGGCATGCTGCACACAACCCGCCAAGGGAAATGACCTTGAACAGCTGTAAGGCCGCATAGTGTTTCACGACTAGTGATCTTCTTCAGTTTGGGGCGCGTATGTATCAACTGGTCCTTGAGATTTGTACTTCTTTTAAATGCAAACAACGGCAGGGGTATGGTGGTGTTACCTATCTTCAGGGTCTTCCAGTTCTTTTTGATTGACTTCTTTATTTGGTTGGAGAAGCTACAGAAGTTGTTGACACACGTGATTGTTGTAGATTTCTCTTTAGGTGTCGCTTCCTTAATCAGGGCCTCTCTGTTATTGTTTGCCGCCCGTTTCCTTGATTTTTGTACCAAATCAGCAGGGTAGTGTCTGTCTGAGTTGTGCTGAAAAAGATTGTGCATGCTTGTCATATTTGTCTTTTGTGGAATAGTTCCTCTTAATCCGTAGGACTTGACCATATGGTAGGTTATCTCAAAAGAATTTGAGATGGTAACTGTTTTGTGACAAGAGGGAATTTCTGGCCATGGGTTTTCTATAAAGTTCAGACTCTAGTCCGACTCCGGATGGGAAGATGTGGATATCCGGAAATGGAAAGCTCAGATTGCTGTACTCAAAGGTGAATTTAAGGAACTCATTTCTGGTATTTAACCATTGGTGGGATTCAATAATGGTGTCTGGTGACCCCTGCCAAAGGACAAACACGTCATCAATGTAGCGCTTTCACATGAGAATATGATTCCTGTATGGATTAGTATTCGTCAGGATCTTCTTATATTTGAAAAGGTGTACATACAAATTCGCCAAGCGAAAAAGCTGCCCATGGAAGTTCCCGATATTTGTAGATAGAGGGTGTCTTCGAATTTGAAGAAGTTCTCCTTCATGGCAAGGCGTGCACATTCCATTATGAAGTGCACTGGGGAGATAGTGTCCAGATATCTGTCACTGAGCAGAGATCTTACGGCTTCAAGTGTCTCGTCCTGCAGAATGCATGTCTACAGAGACTCAACGTCAAATGAGACCAGATAGTCTTGAGTGATTTCAAACGGAGTCTCAGCCAGGAGTTTGAGGATGTCTTTAGTGTCTTGGATATAAGTTGGCATCTCGGACACAATTGGTCGGAGGAAATGATCCACAAATGTGGAGAGAGGCTCCAAAAGCGACCCTATCCCAGAGATTATGGGTCTTCCGGGGGGGTGCTCTTTGCTCCTTATGAGTTTTGGGCAATACATAGAAATATGGAATAACTGGATGAGATGTCACCAAGAATGTTGCCTCTTGGGGAGTAATCCAACCATTGTCTTTTGTGTTTTCAACCAGCCATTTAATCTCTTGTGTGAGCCTCTTTGTGGGATCCATTTTCAGTGGAAAATAGAACTGTCTGTTCTCCAGTTGACAAAAGCATTCAGAGCAGTAGGAGGATGTGTTCATACCCACAATGGCACCTCCCTTGTCCGCTGGATTGATAGTGATTGATTAGTCATTGTTTAGCGTTCGTATTGCTAGTTGTTCTCTTTTAGGGAGATTTTGAAATTGTCTGGTGTCTTGTTGGCATGCGTGAGCTACTTCTTCTGAGACACCTTTCTCAAATGTCAAAACCTGAGAGGGAATCAGGTGAGAAGGGGATTGAAAGTCGAGTGCTAGTTCTAGTTTGATTTGAAAAGTATCTCCTTTATATGAAGGGACAAAACCCATACCCATAAAAAAAAAACATACCTCTATTCAGTACTGATTTCTGCTTCTCCCTCTCGATCTGCCCTGGCCAGACCCTAAAAAAGGCTGCTTTGGGAAGAACTGAGGTTGTGGGTAATACGGCAGCCTTGGTGGTTGAAACGGTGGGTTAAGGTACCCATACGGTGCTGGTGGCCACCATTGAGGAGGTGGTAGGACATGTTTGCCGCCTCACCAATTCGTCCTGTTCCTTCTGTTTGAGCGCGCTTGCATGCGTATTTCTTGTGAGAAATGCACGCGGGCGCGCACATGCACAGTTTTCTCAATGATTACCCAGACGGTGAGGAAGAGAAGGAGGGCAGCCTGGGGATGCCGCAGTACAGGTGAGTGGTTCTTAATTTACTTTTAATTAATGTAGAGTTAATGGTTAATAGAGGGTGGAAGCTGGGGCTGACCAACTCCACTCTGCTCTGCTGCAGAGTAAGCGGAGATTTTGCATTCTCTGCGGAACGCGTAGTAGGCAAATCTCCACACACTCAGCGGGCGGAGCGGATTTCTCCACCCTGGCTTAACCTTAATATGCACACCCATCATCCAAGGGATAGGTGTCAGCGGAGAGGCCAGGAACTCACCACAACCTACTACTCATTTCTGTCATGCAAGAGAGAGCTCTCAGAAGAGAGGATACTCCCTTTCAACACCCTAGTATGCACTTCCATCATCCATGGTAGAGATCCAGGCAGAGGGAAATTCCCCCCCCCCCGACACCCTGTTATACACACTTGTTATCCATGAGTTAAGTCTCACCAGATAGGTCAATCCATTTCCACATCCTACTATGCACAGCCATCTTCCAATAGAGAGGTTTCATTGGAGAGGGGAGTTCATATCCACACCCTACTACACATGTCTGTCATGAAAAAGAGAGGTATCAGTGGAGATGCCAGTCCCTTCCCCACACCAGACATCCAAGGGACAGGTGTCGGTGGAGAGGCCAGATCCTCCCCACACTCTATTATACACTTTGTTCATGTTGGAGAGAGGTCTCAGCTGAGAGGCTATTCCCTCCCTACACCCTATAACGCATACCCATTGTCCAAACCTGTCTTCCAAGAGAAAGGTGTGATCAGAGAGTTCAGTCCTGCCCTACATCCTGCTATGCTCCCCAAGACAGAGGTCCACTGAGACCTCTCTCTTGGATGATGACAACCCATCATCCAAGAGAGATGTCACAGTGGAGAGGTCAGTCCCTCCACACACCCTACTATAAAAAATGTCCATCTTCCAAGAGAAAGGTTTCAGAGGAGAGGGCAGTCCATCCTCACTCCCTTCTACACACTTCTGTCATTCAAGAGAGATGTCTCAGCAGAGATGTCACCCCATCCCAAACCCATTATCCAAGTGAGAGGTCTCGGCAAAAAGGTCAAAGTCTCCCCATACCCTACTACTCATGCTGGAGCAGAGTTTTCTGTTGAAAATTTATCGAGTTTTAAGCTCCAGTTTTGTCTATATGTTTGATTTAAAAACACTAATTTGAAACAACCAATTAATAGTTTGTTTTGCTTTGATTAACCAACATTTACTAATGAGAGAAACTACACGTGGGATGCATATATGTTGCTTAATAATAACATGCGAAGTTATTTACAAGTGCTATTTGTTTTGTGTTTGTGCGTTTAAAATGATGTGTACTAATGCTTTAATGCGTTGCAGAAGGCTAGATAAGCACATACACATAAGGGTATTAGTGGGGTTTACTGTGCGAGAAGAGAGATAATAGGGGGATGGCAGAAGGTGTCAGGCGAGTTGCAGATGAAGGGTATCGGAGTGATATATGGCCATGGATCCACATTATGTAGGGCACGTTCAAGGACTGCTAGAGTGGCGTCCTGAGGTATGTTCGTATATAGTGCCTCAACGTCCATTGTGACGAGCAGGTCAATCGTCTCTGGGGAATCAAATAGTTGTATCAAATTGAGTACCTCCATAGTGTCTCTCAGGTAGGTAGGTGTCTTGCTGACTAATGGTCGTAAGAAGAAGTCGCAGAACTTGCTTAAAGGTTCAAGTAAGGAGTCAATACCAGAGACTATGGGGCGTCCAGGAGGAGGATTAGTGCCTTTATGGATTTTTGGAAGGCAGTAGAAATACGGTGTCCGTGGGTTGGTTTGGTTCAGGAAGAGGGCCTCATCATGTGAAATCCAATCCTCAGCCTCAGCTTCCATGGTCAGGCTCTGTATCTTATTCACGAGGTGTGACGTTGGGTCCGTTTCAATGAGTTGGTAATATTTGGTATCTGAGAGTTGTCTCTCACATTCTGCTTCATAAATCCCTTTGTCAAGGATAACGATTTTGCCGCCCTTATCAGCAGGTTTGAGGATGATCGTCTGGTCATCCGCGATTTTGGTCAGGATACTCCGTTCCGCCTTGGATAGGTTGTCGTAGTGACTTTTAACCACCACCTTGGTCCTGACGAAGCGCTAGGATCCATTAGGGACCGGCAACAGCGCGAAACATGTTGACCACCACTTGTACCCCCTCTCTCTCACTTTAACCCTCACTCCAAAGGGTCGAGAGCAGCGGGACGTATTTACATCTTTCTTCCCCTACTCAGAATGTTTATGTAACATCATCCCCCGTTACTTTTAGCAGACCTCTTGGACCCACCAATAAATATCAAGTAAATCAAAAGGGAGTGGATCACTCGTCCCAGAGAACCAGGGTGTGCAAGGACAGTAAAGGTACTGTTTTAAAAACCCTCAATCACGTTATAAACGTTTCGGATGTTAGCGGTATATTTTCGTTCTCCGCTTCGTTTTTAGTAACGTGACAGCATCATCATTGGGTTTGCTGTTATGCTTTCTCCACCTGGAGATCGTACCACTGGTTGTTTTGGTAGTGATCGTAAATAAAAAATGAGAGTGAATTTGGTGAAGTGTTCAGTGGTGAAAAAAAGTTAATTAAAAACCAACAGAGCTAGTAAAAAATCTTTAATTGTACTAGATGTTAGTGAAATTAGTCAGTGTGCACTCAGGGTGAGTTAAGACCCTGTGCATTCTAAGGTGCCAATAAAAAGGTCGACATGTTTCAGCCCTTGTTGTGCCCCGAAGGGTCACGTGGGCTTTCTTCAGGACCTAGGAGGTGAAACAAAGACCTGAATATTCACAGGATCTTTAGGGTGAATTGATTAATGGGTTAATTATTCCCAAAGGTAACTATGCAACTTGAGCCTGTAAGAATAGTTTCAAAGAGTAAGGTGGGGAAGGAAAGAAAAACAGACCTAGTTAAAATAATTAGTTGTGGAGATAAAAACAGATTGTCATAACACATTCGTCAGAAACAGACAGCCAACTATACACAGATTGTTCCTTTATATCTATAAGGTTGTCTGCAGCAACTGGAAAATGGCAATTTTTAGATTCAAGACACTAAGTGTGTCCCATATTTCTTATGGCAAAATTCGTCCCTCCTTCAGCAACTCGTAAGAGATTTACACATTCCATCTTGTCATATAAGGTGTTGAGAGCGTTCATATGTGATTGTATCAATAATACAACTGGAGACTCATGATTAGACCAGGGTGACGCTACTGACAGCCTTTGTTGTCCTAAACTCGCAAGCGCGTGTTAAAAAGGGGGGGGTCTACTTGAGGAAGTGCAGAGGCGCGTAATCATGGCAGTAGTTATGCATTCATTGAAAATTCACAGATGTCTTAGTTGCGCTCGTATTTTTACAATTAGCTCAGAAGCAGTTAGTTTATATGGGAAAAAGGAGGAGCGGTATATAGTTTGCGTACTCATGGCAGTGTTTAAAATGTACGCAAAGTAGTTGAAGCTTACGTATGAAACTTACAGCAGCTTGTATAATAGATTGAGCAGTAGCGCTGCCTGATGTTACATAGTGCGAGTAAATATAAATCTGACAGGGATATATTGGCGAAAATATATTAATAGCTGATGCTCGAAACGGAGGCTGCGCGTGTGATTTGAAAGGGCTTCCGTACCTGTTTCCCGTTACTGTGGGTAACAGCGGGTGTGGAGTAGGGCGGTCGCTCGCGCTCTACAGAAATAATAAAGAAGAAACACAGGAATTGAACTGTCACACTTGGACCCAGAAATACATTACGGTTCTGTTGTGAAGTTGAGTCCACCATCTCGCTAACCTCTTCGGCGCTGGACGCGGCTTCTGTGCTGGCTCTGCCCTAGTCGACCCGGTACTGCCGGTAGGACCTCAGAGCTCGCGTTATATCTGGTATGGACCGCGTAGAGATAGTCGAAAGACTACTAAGAGATGGGCCACATAGAATTTAGAAAACTGAGCGGCAAGACGTGGTAATTACCGATTCTGTGTAGAAATGATGACATTGATGCAGATTATTCAGAATTGTACACAAGGTAGTTAAAAAAGGGGGAAAGGTGGTCTTTATGGAAAGAGCGCTCTGAACACGCCTTTAAGTCATTGTCAGCAGCGTGTGTCCTCATACGGGACTACATATGTTCGATCAGGTATATCGACCCTTAAGCTTTTAAGAGGTTGATATATATTTTTGGCCCGATTCTCAAAAATTGGCAATGAAGTCTTGGACGACAGAGGGTCAGAACATCATTTTCTCAATACACTCAACCATGGTATATTGTCATTCAAACCGTGGGTATTCGTTGAAAGTCGATGGACCCATCTTTGTTCTTTTTCGAACAAAACTTTCTCTGCTTGGTTGTTCTTGTTAGCAAGGGTTTCTAGGATCACCCAACGTAGGTCGTTGACAGTATGTCCTTGTTCCAGGAAGTGATTGCTCATCTTCGTAGTGCTTCTCTTGCACTTGACGTTGCTGCGATGTTCGCAGAGTCGTTGTTTTACCTTCCTGCAGGTCATTCCAATGTAGCGCAAGCCGCATGGGCACGTGATCATGTAGATAGCGTGGGTGGTATTGCAGTTAGTGTGCGCTCTTATGGTCCAGTTTAGGTTGGGTAGTAGCTGTAAATGTTTGGTTGCTGTTGTCAGGTGGCAAACTGAGCATGACCCGCACGGAAAGTGTCCTGTGACCGGTGTGTGATGCCAGAGGCCTTGTTGTATCTGCGTGGCTGGTTTTTCCAAAGGTCTTGTGTGTACGAGTATGTCTTTAAGGTTCCTCGTTCTTTTATTTGAGAATCTGGGTTTTGGCCATTTCAAGTTTCCCGAGGTCAGAGTTCGCCAGTTCTTGTTGACGATTTTCTTGATCTCGTTTGACACAATACTGTAAGTGCTGACACATGTCAGCTGATCCAAGGTGGATTCCTTTATTGTGGTGTCTAGGAGGATCTCTCTTGGCTGGTTCCTTGCCCTTTTCTGGCATTTATTAATAATGTGTATTGGGTAGTCTCTGGTTTGCAGTTTTTCACTTAGTTCCATCGCCTGGCTTTTGTAGTCTCTGATGTTGCTACAGTTTCTTCTGAGTCGTAGGAACTGTCCATACGGGAGGTTTTCCCTCAATGGACGTGGGTGAAAGCTGTTATATGATAACAGGCTGTTTTTAGCTGTGGGTTTGAAGTAGGTCTTAGTTTTTAGATTTTCCCCTTCGTTGAAGATAGTGACATCTAGGAAGTCGAGTTTGCTGGGATCCGCTGTGTATGTAAATTTCAAGCAGTCATCCCTGGTATTGAGCCATTGGTGGAATTCGCTCAGATCTTCGTTATTTCCTTCCCATATCAGAAGCACGTCATCTATATATCGCTTCCAGAACACGATTTGGCTCAGGAAGGGATTGGAGGGGTCATGGATGTATGTAGTTTCAAAGTTGCTGACATAGAGCCCCGCTACACTTGGCGCAAAGGTACTGCCCATTGAAGTACCGTGGCGCTGTTTATACATGATTTTGTTGTATTCAAAATGGTTTTCTGTAAGTGCTAACCTACAGCACTCAAGTACGAAATGTCTTGGTGTCTTGTGTTCCCATTGTTGGCTGAAGAGAAGGGTCTCTAAGGTCTCCAGGGTTTTCTGTTGCGGGAGGCTCGTGTACAAACTCTCGATGTCAAGTCCCACTAGTAACATTCTGTTCTGTGAATATTGTAGATTCTGTAAGTGGTTGAGTAGATCTTTCGTGTCTTTCAAATAGGTGGGAGTTTTTTGTACTAATGGTCGTAAGTAGTAGTCAGCAAATTGTGACAACGGTTCTAGAATAGAACCGATTCCAGAGACAATAGGACGTCCGGGGGGCGGGCGTCGTTCTTTGTGGATTTTGGGTAGAGAATAAAAGTAGGGCATTCTAGGTGTCTTGGTTAACAGAAACTCTGCTTCAGTCTTGGAGACCCAGTTGTTAGTTTCTGCTTCATCGACCATGATGGCAATGGTGTTCTGTAAGCGTTGGGTCGGGTCTGTTCTGATGACTTCGTAGAATTTTTCGTCAGAGAGTAATTCGATGCACTGTTGATGATAGCCTTCTTTACTGAGAAGCACAATGCCACCTCCCTTGTCCGCTGGTTTGATTACTAACTCTTGATCATGTCGTAGCATGGATGATGACAACCCATCATCCAAGAGAGATGTCACAGTGGAGAGGTCAGTCCCTCCACACACCCTACTATAAAAAATGTCCATCTTCCAAGAGAAAGGTTTCAGAGGAGAGGGCAGTCCATCCTCACTCCCTTCTACACACTTCTGTCATTCAAGAGAGATGTCTCAGCAGAGATGTCACCCCATCCCAAACCCATTATCCAAGTGAGAGGTCTCGGCAAAAAGGTCAAAGTCTCCCCATACCCTACTACTCATGCTGGAGCAGAGTTTTCTGTTGAAAATTTATCGAGTTTTAAGCTCCAGTTTTGTCTATATGTTTGATTTAAAAACACTAATTTGAAACAACCAATTAATAGTTTGTTTTGCTTTGATTAACCAACATTTACTAATGAGAGAAACTACACGTGGGATGCATATATGTTGCTTAATAATAACATGCAAAGTTATTTACAAGTGCTATTTGTTTTGTGTTTGTGCGTTTAAAATGATGTGTACTAATGCTTTAATGCGTTGCAGAAGGCTAGATAAGCACATACACATAAGGGTATTAGTGGGGTTTACTGTGCGAGAAGAGAGATAATAGGGGGATGGCAGAAGGTGTCAGGCGAGTTGCAGATGAAGGGTATCGGAGTGATATATGGCCATGGATCCACATTATGTAGGGCACGTTCAAGGACTGCTAGAGTGGCGTCCTGAGGTATGTTCGTATATAGTGCCTCAACGTCCATTGTGACGAGCAGGTCAATCGTCTCTGGGGAATCAAATAGTTGTATCAAATTGAGTACCTCCATAGTGTCTCTCAGGTAGGTAGGTGTCTTGCTGACTACTGGTCGTAAGAAGAAGTCGCAGAACTTGCTTAAAGGTTCAAGTAAGGAGTCAATACCAGAGACTATGGGGCGTCCAGGAGGAGGATTAGTGCCTTTATGGATTTTTGGAAGGCAGTAGAAATACGGTGTCCGTGGGTTGGTTTGGTTCAGGAAGAGGGCCTCATCATGTGAAATCCAATCCTCAGCCTCAGCTTCCATGGTCAGGCTCTGTATCTTATTCACGAGGTGTGACGTTGGGTCCGTTTCAATGAGTTGGTAATATTTGGTATCTGAGAGTTGTCTCTCACATTCTGCTTCATAAATCCCTTTGTCAAGGATAACGATTTTGCCGCCCTTATCAGCAGGTTTGAGGATGATCGTCTGGTCATCCGCGATTTTGGTCAGGATACTCCGTTCCGCCTTGGATAGGTTGTCGTAGTGACTTTTAACCACCACCTTGGTCCTGACGAAGCGCTAGGATCCATTAGGGACCGGCAACAGCGCGAAACATGTTGACCACCACTTGTACCCCCTCTCTCTCACTTTAACCCTCACTCCAAAGGGTCGAGAGCAGCGGGACGTATTTACATCTTTCTTCCCCTACTCAGAATGTTTATGTAACATCATCCCCCGTTACTTTTAGCAGACCTCTTGGACCCACCAATAAATAGTCAGGGTATCATTAGGTCTTTTTAAGCTTCATCACCACACCCCCCTTCCCCACACACCCGCACGCACAAGTACGGCGACTCCACCAAAAGATCTCCGATAGAGAGCCCTTCCGAGGGCCCGTGAGGGACTGCAGCGCCACCCCCACGAGGAGCACCGCCCGATGATGATGCTTTGCACCCGCAAGGGTGTGTGAGGGCACTTCTAGTACCATCCAGGAGTTTCTGGTCTCCATCACACTACCACTCTCGAACCTCGCCTGACACCTTCCGCCATCCCCCTATAACCTCTCTTCTCGCACAGTAGACCATACTGGCATATATTTTTTAGGAACTGTTACCTTACTTTGTACGTGTACTAATTTCAGGAGCACTGGTACAGGACCTTTTCCTTCTCCTACTTATCTGCTCCTTGTCCCCCTATTCTCCTCGAAGTGTGTATACATATTAGTGGGGTTTAACACTGTACAATCATTATGATGTGGTAACGTTGTTTGTGTCTCTTTTAATTAAGATGGTCCGTTTTGGCCTAAAACAAGATGGCTGCCATTTACAGCCTGCACTCGAGTGATCGAATTTTGATGAGAGGCCTTGCTGAACATGGTCGAGAGTCACCTGACCACAGCCTTTGCCTGGGTAGAAAGTTTTCCATGAGGACAGCAGCTCCGGGAACGAATCCAACTGTCCTTGGACAAGGATAAAGCCACAATGAACAATGACAATGCTGCGGTGGTTCTGCTAAGATATCAAGGAAGAACTTATACGAAAGAAACATTTGCAAACTCGAGTTTCCTTCTTCCGTCTTTTTATTTTTGTGATTTTTTTCTGAGCGGAGGTTTTCTAAATGTAACCAAGAGACTTCCTTTCCTGCTTGCTCTGCACAGTGGCTCAACGGATATTCAACAGTTGGTTGTAACTTTTTATTTGATATTTTTCCTATAAAAATGTTAGACTAGAGAGGGTCCATGTTCATTGCGCTCTTTACATTCATCGCGTTCCTTGCGGTCATCGCGTTTGGACTTCATGCTGAGGACGGCAGCTCGAGAGACTTTACCGAGAGACCTGTCCTGACCCATTTAGCTAGAATAGGTAACTATGAGAATAATGATTTTGCTAATGATTGACTTTCCATTTGAATTTATTTAGATAAACAAGCAATTGTTTGAATATCAGTGTCGGGTGTTTATTCCTTTGTCATTTATTGAGTTTCAAATGTATTTCTTATGTTCACAATCATGACTCAAGGCAATGTCATTAAGGTCGCATTGACCTCATTGTAGATGCAGATTGGTTTAGGTTTTCTCTCCTATATTCAGTGAGGATAGAGTAATAGCGTGAATTTAGTGTTATGGGCCCTAGCGTATGATGAGTGATTGTGTGTGTGACTGTAGATTTACTCTGTCCGTGGAAGCAGGGAGAATTTATATGCGCCGATCTGCAGCAGTTTCCTGGTAGCAGTATGATGGTTTGATCATTGTCTTGATCTGATTAGATTGCTTGTACAAAGGCTTTTGATTTATTGATTATTGATTGATGTTGGTATATGTACTAATACTATATGTTGAAGTCGTTGTATTAAGTTCTATGTAGTGTGTACGGCTTCTGGAACTTGGGAGCTAGTGACAGTTCCGTAGTAGGGCAGAGGGAAGTAGGTGCTGCTCTCGGGAAAAACGGGATTGTTGGCCCTGTACGTATGCGGGGAAAAACGTGTGACAATTGAAGTTGCGCGTCACATTGTCTGGGTTCGGAATGAGTGACATCGTCGTGTGTTACTATTAGGGATATATTTTCGTATAAAAGGAGTGTGTATGGTAGCGGAGGTTATCTATGAAACTCTGGTCTTAAGTCCCAGGGATCCGTAAGGTTCGCCGTTAAAGCTTATCGCTGGAGTAGTAATAGGTATTCTATAAGCTTGTCTGAAGGACTGGGCAGAGGTAAGCGCTGCTTGGTTAACGCGTGTTATAATTCTGTAGTGGGACAGACTGGTTGCTGTTCTCAGGAAAGGCAGGATTCTGTGTGCATGTGCTATATTTTCTGGTGCGAAAGTGCGTGAATGTATGAGCATTTAATTGATTGTTAGACTCTTTTGGAGCAGTCCTAGAGGAAACAGTTAATGGATGCATGTTAGAAGGGCAGAGTAGAGGGATGTGCTACTGTATCAACGAAAGTGATTATTCCGCGCTGTTCTGGAGAGAAGCAAGATTCTTGTGACAAAGATTTTCTTTACTATTCTGTGGTTAGCGAAGCAGACAATGGAGATGTTTATATGTTGTAACTAATAGATTTTGTAGAATCTGAAACGAAGTCTACTGAGGAGGCTTTGTATAGGAGGGGTAGACGAGTGACAGGAGACAAGAGCAGAAGCGACTGCAGCGACTGCTGACGTCATTCAGACCGCGCTGTGATTGGGTAGTGGATCAGAACAGTGCTCGCGCTAGGATTGGTACGTTGGTGTGAGCCGCGCAGGGATTGGAAGGAGTGCAGAGTGACGTAGACGCTCCAGGATTGGTGCGTTGGTGTGAGTCGCGCTGTTATTGGACAAAAGATCCGTGACTGTACGGAAGCGACTAGAGAATATTGGTAAACGTTAAAATGTATTACCAACCGGAGGGAAAAAAGAAGAAATCTTTGTTCGGTAAAATAAAGAGGTGGTTCGACAAAGATAAAGATGTGATAACTAGAGAGGGTGAATTGCTACCTCCGACGAGAACTCCTGCATCCTTCATGGTTGCGAAATATGGGTATCATACCTGTATATGGTTGGATGACTGGGCTAAGTATACTAAGGATGATGGTGTCTTAGCATTCCCGGAACATGGTTCATTTAATCTGGCCGTGTTAAGAAATTTACGGGAAAAAATGATGTGTCTAGAGCCTAGACCAAGGCCGACACAGTTCGAGGCGTTGGTGGAATGGGAAGATGAGGTGCATGAGCGGGAGAAACAGAGGAATGGAGGCAATTATAGGTCCTTTTTTGGAAGAAAATATGATCATGAGACTCATCATGATCGTATGCGGAGATGGCGAGATGCCAGTATGTCAGAGGGATTATATCCTATGAGAACTGTTGAAGAAGCGGAAGGGAGGAAAGGTGCAGGAAAGGTGCCTGATACGGAAGTGAGAAGGTATGGGGTTAATGATTACGAGGATGAGGTCTTGGATGACATGATTTACAAGAGACCACCTCCGTATAGACCAGAACCAGAAGAGAGTACGCCCGTTTCTACTCCTGTGAGAGATACTTTGCGAATTATTAAAACTGAAGTTGTGACACCTGATCTGAAAAGTGGTAGCTCTTTCACGGAAAGGGAGAGAGAGAGAGAGCGAGAGAGAGAGAATCGAGTCAGTGAAGAGAAAACAAGAGAATTAGCCAGAACAACATCTGAGCTGACTGAGAAAATCCGCGAGCTGACGAAAAATCTTGAAGCAGTTACAGTGCCTGTAACTATTGGTCCGGTTGTGCCTATTTTTGATAAACAAAGAATGGGTGAAAATGGTTTGACAGTTCCTTATGTTGGAAATGGTTTGGTTGGTACTTGTACTTTGGAGGAACCAAGAGTGAGAACAGGAGGAAATGATTCGAGGCAGTCGAGACATGACACATGGAGTGGAGGTCTAGAAGTGCAGCCTAATTCAGGATTGAATACTGGTTGTTTGGGAGGAACAATTTTGGAACCACAGAGGATGACAGAACAAGTGGGTGCAGTGAAAAGGTCTACTGAAATAACAGCTGAAGATCTGAATGATTGGTTGAAAGTTCTTCAAAAGAAAGATAAAGATTCACAGGCAATTGATGTAGCCAGGTTGCGCATAGAATTGGAGGAGCTAATTGCAGGGACAATTCCTACAGATATACTCAAAAATCATCATGATGGAGAGTTGTTATTCATGTGCAAAAGCATTACCTGGAGGGCTAAGAGTACACATGACAGGTTAAAAGCAATAGCGAATGAACAAGGAGTTGACATGGATAAAGTGAAAGCTTTGCAGAAGCCTTATAGGGTGGATTTTACAGACAAAGATATTGAAAATCTAAATGGTGTTGGCAGAACAGGACAAATTAAGGAAATGATTGCCTTATTGCGAAAATGGGGTGATGTAGAAAAGTGGAAGGATAGATGGTACAAGAAAAGGGAAGATTCAGTGGACAGGACTTACTCAGCTTTCCCTGTGAGAGAAAAGGAGAAAACAGTGGATGCTTATCCTATGAGAGAAATTCCTGGAGGAGGATATGTACATGTCCCATGGACTAGACAGGATATTTGATCATTTACGAATGATTTTCCTTGGCTGAGAGAAAAGCCCGTCGAGTGGTATAGGCAGGTAGACAGGTTTGTGAAATTGTCAAAAGTGCTGTGGATTGACCTGAATAGTCTGTTTGATATAATTGTTCCAGCAGACTTGTGGGCAGAGTGTAAAATAGTTGTAGATTGGCCTGCTAAGGAATACCCAAGAGATCCGAAAACAGGAGCACCAGATCCAGAGGTAATGAAGAAGTACGAACAGGTAATTGTGTTCCTGAAAAATAAAGTACCCCCAAAAGAAACAGACTGGGTTAAGATAGATCGAACACATCAGGAAGCAAAAGAATCAGTTCATGCTTTTTATGAAAGGCTGATACTGGCTTTTAAACAGTTCAGTGGAGACGAACACCTGGGTGATAAGGATTTGAGTCATTTTGTATACAGATTTGCATATGGCCTGAGACCTGTAATTAGTGAAAGGATTCGAGAGCATACAGTTGATTGGCAGAGTAAAATGATTGATGAAATCCTGAGACATGCAAAGTACTTCAGTGATGAGATTGAAGCAAAACAGAGAAAACTGAAAGAGAAAGCAATGTGGGCACAGGTGAAAGTTTCTGAAAGGCAAGAAGCACAGTTGATGGAACAGGTAAACAATCCAGGAATTAGACCTAGATTTGCAGGAAAAGGAAAGGGGAATTTAGAGGAGGCAAAAAAGAAGTTCCCTTGTCACAACTGCGGACAATTGGGGCATTGGAGATCCGAGTGTACCAATCCACCATTAGTGAGTAATGAAAATAAACCATTAAATCAACAGGTGCAGAACGAGGGGTGTAATCAACAGCAGCAACAGCAGAAGGTTGTCAGACAGCAGAGTCAAGAGCCAAAACCGCCCTTGCCGCAGAATAGAGGGTCCCAAAAGTATAACCAGGACTCAGGATTCTACAATGATGAGCAGGTAAACAAACCGAGACGTTCTAACCTGGTACAGCAGTACTGGTTAAAGAATGAGGGAAGTGAGTCTGAAGGGGACTATTGACGGTGCCGAAGAGAGGAGGAAGAGTGCATACTTGGTGCAACTCTAGAAATAGACCAGGCAGGACCATTTGTAGATGGGAAAATAAATGGGGAGAGTGTTACTTTTTTAGTAGACACAGGTGCGACAAGATCAACTGTCAGGTCAGCAGATACTAGAAATCTTCCTCTCTCGGACGAAGCAATCCAAGTAGTTGGTGTAGCCAATACACAGATTAAGACTCGACTTACCGAACCAGTAAGGGTAAGAATAGGGAAATTTTCAGACATGCACAGATTCGTAGTCTGTGACACTAGTCCAGTGAACTTGTTAGGTAGGGACCTATTGTGCAAGATGAATTGTACAATTTTTTGTACTCCGGATGGAATAGCTTTTGAGACACAAGATGAGGATGTTTTGTACCGGATGACTCTAGATAATAGAGAGAGTGAGATTGTTGGTACATATGCTGTGTTTAATCCAGATGATTTGCCTCAAGAGTTGAGACACACAGTGAAAACAGCAGTTTGGGATTTTACTGGAGAAGATGTGGGATTGATGAATAATGTAGATCCAGTGAAGATTTCAGTGAAAGAGGGAATCACTTACCCTAATATCCCACAGTACAGACTGACACCAGAAATAATTGAGGGAATTACTCCTATAGTTGACAAGATGATTCAACAGGGTGTTTTGAGAGAGTTACTGAGTAGCCCGTGTAATTCACCGATAATGGGGCTGAAGAAACCTAATGGAAAGTTCAGGATTGTACAGGATTTGAGAAAAGTTAACAAAATTGTGGTGGCATGTTGTCCCATTGTGCCAAATCCTTCAGTGATTTTGTATCAGATTCCGCATGATGCTGAGTGGTACACAGTAATTGATTTGTGTCATGCTTTCTTTTCAATTCCATTGCATCATGACAGCCAGCCGATTTTTGCATTTCGGTTTGGCCAGCGTATTTTAGCATGGTGTCGTATCCCACAGGGGTATACAGAGAGTCCTTCGATATTCAATCAGTTGTTGAAAAAGTCATTGGAGAGTTTGATCATGCCTGAAAGCTCAGTACTAGTGCAGTACATCGATGACTTACTTGTGGCATCAAAGACACGTGAAGCTTGTGAAGTAGATACCATAGCTTTACTGAATCATCTGGCAGATGGAGGGTTAAAAGTATCTCCAGCCAAATTGCAATTTTGCAAAAAAGAGGTGCATTATCTTGGACACAATATTGAAAAGGGTCTGAGAAAGGTGACCGATGACAGGATCAAAATTATCAGAGGAATGAGAGCCCCGATGACCCAGAGAGAAGTGAGGATGTTTCTGGGGATGGTGGGTTATTGTCGTCAGTGGATAAGTAATTTCTCCCTGATAGCAAAGCCACTGATTAAGCTGACAAAAAGTGAGGTGAGAGACCCATTGCAGCTAGATGGAGAACAAATGGCAGCATTTGAAGAGTTAAAAAGCAGAATGTGTGAAGCCCCTGCTTTGGGAATGCCAGACTATGAGAAAGAGTTTGAGTTGTACTGCAGTGAGAGAAATGGTTGTGCACTTTCAGTGTTAATTCAGAAGCATGGGCAGCTGAGAAGGCCGATTGCGTACTTCTCATCGACACTTGACCCTGTAGCTGTGGGTTTGCCAGGTTGCCTGAAAGCAGTAGCTGCTACATGCAGAAGCTTGGAACAGAGTGAGGGCATAATAATGGGATATCCTGTAAGGGTGTTCGTACCTCATGATGTGGCAATTCTTTTGACAAGAAGCAGGACTCAGTACATGTCACATAGTCGGTTGACTAAATATGAGAAAATCATTCTGGGAGCATCAAATGTGACTCTTGAGAGATGTGTGAATGTGAATCCAGCAACGTTGTTACCAGATGCTGACAATGTAAATGTGGGAGATGATATGGATCATGATTGTTTGGATGTGCTTGACTACTGCACAAAACCAAGATCAGACATAAGAGATTTGCCGTTGCCTGAGAGTGATCATGTGTTGTTCGTGGATGGATCATGTCTGAGGACTGATGATGGTGTGCTGAGTACAGCATATGCAGTGTGCAAGGTTTCAGAAGTCATGGAAGCTTCGCCTTTGAAAGGAGTGAGATCTGCTCAAGTGGCTGAATTGGTGGCATTGACAAAGGCTTGCAAAATTGGAAAGAATCTGAGAGTGACTGTGATGACTGATGGTCAGTACGGATTTGGAGTTGTTCATGATTTCGGCCAGCTTTGGCTACAGAGAGGTTTCTTGACGTCGAGTGGGACTCCAATAAAGAATGCTGAAGTGATTGGAAAATTGCTTGAGGCGATACAACTGCCTAAGGAGTTAGCAGTTGTGAAGTGTGCTGCTCATGGACAAGGAGATGATTTTGTTACTCTTGGTAATAGATTTGCCAACGACATAGCTCAAGATTGTGCTATGAACAATCATTCGATTAACAGGGCACGAGAGAGGGAAATGTCTTTTTGTTCTGTGATGTTTACTAATGTCCTAGAAACGTGGGATGAAGTGAAGCAGTTGCAGGATGAGGCAGGAGATGAGGAAATGAGAGATTGGATTAAGGCAGGTTGTGCCCCAAGAGAAACAGATCATGTTTGGATCTACAGAGATGGTAGACCAGTCATGCCTAACTCAATGCTGTCGACAATGGCAAGAATGTATCATGGCCAAGGACATCTGGGAAGGGACGCAATGATTAGGTCCTTTAAACAAACCTGGTACAATGCAAAGTTCAGATTGATTGCAGAGAGCATCTGTCAGAGATGTTTGATTTGTCAACAGTTCAATACTGGGAAAAAGACAGTGGTGAGCCTAGGAACAATAGGCAGAGAAGGAGGTCCTTTTACCAGAATGCAAATAGATTTCATTGAAATGCCCCAAGTGAACACATTGAGGTATGTTCTAGTGGTAGTCTGTTTGTTCTCAAGATGGGTGGAGGCCTATCCGACCAGGAGAAATGATGGAATAACAGTTGCAAAGTTACTGTGAAGGGAATTGATTCCTAGGTACGGGTTCCCAGTGACGATTGAGTCTGATAGAGGTGGACACTTCTATAATGAGCTCATGGGTTTAATTTGTGAGGCATTGAGCATACAGCAGAAGCTACATTGTGCATACAGACCAGAGGCTTCTGGCGTTGTTGAACAGATGAACGGCACAATAAAAAACCGAATTGGTAAGATGTGTTTAGCCACTGGAATGAAATGGCCTGATGTCTTGCCTCTAGTGCTGATGACTATTAGGTCTACTCCAGATAGAACCACAGGTTTGAGTCCGCACGAAATCTTAATGGGACGTGCGATGAGACATGCATTTGTGCCTGTCAACAAATTGATGACAATAACTGATGACATGATTTTGGATTACTGTAAGGGCCTGGCTGACGCAGTTCATTCTGTGTTTCACCAGGTTGGAGAAGACGCTACTACACTTGAGAAGAAGCAAGCCCATGATCTGAGTCCAGGGGACTGGGTGAGGATTAAGGTACACAGAAGAAGAAATTGCTTGGTTCCAAGGTGGGGAAGGCCAAGACAAGTCATTCTGACTACGACGACTGCAGTAAAGTGTGCTGGTGTGAAAAACTGGGTGCATGCGAGTCATACTATGAGAGTTCCAAATCCAAAGGATGGGACTGGTAAGGAGTATTTTGAAGAGTCAGATTCCAGTGATGATGCAGAAACTGAACCAGTGAGAAGGGGGAAAAATCCTGACAGAGGTGAAGGAGAAAGAGAGTTGAGTGATTCTTTCCCTTTTCCGAGGGAGGCTTCAAGAGAAACATTGAGAGTCTCAGAGGAGAGATCAGATTCTGTAAGAGTGCCTGAAGTTCCAACAAGCGGTAGAAGAGAAAGGAGTAATTCCACAGAGACTACACCTGAATCAGATGAAGAAGTTGAAAATCCACTTGAGATTATACCTGAAGAAGCAGGGTCAGAAGAAGTTAGAGAGGGACAGATTGCGGAAGACCCCCGAGGAGGTGTAGGGAACATTCCTGATAAGCTAGGTGAAGGGACAAGTAGACAGCAAGAAGATTGCGTGTCGGAGACCCGAGGAGGGACAGAATTAGGGAAATCTCAATCAGTGGTGGGAAAGACTGTGGAGCGAAAGAAAATTGTTGAAGAACAAGAGGCAAATGAGACAGAATCGGATGAAAGTGATAATGAAAAATCAGAGGGTCGAGTTCTGAGAAAGAGAACTTGGATCGGAGAAAGAAACAACAAGGAGGTGAGACCAAAAAGGGTTGTAAGGGGAGATCTTTGGCCCAACAGGATAAAGAGACTGAGGTACAGACTGACACGAGCAAATTCATCGAAAGCTGAACAGGTGAACGAGGTGTCTAGTCAGAATCAAGCAAAAAGTGAAAAACAAAAGGTCTCAAAAGAACCAGAGGAGATCAAGAGAATCAGAAAACCTAACCAGAAGTATAGGTCACCGGAATGGACGTACGTGGCACTGTCTGAAGGTGAAGAGGCAGATAGTCAAGGAAATCCAGAGGGGACCGTATGGGAAGTGGTTGAGGAGAAATCGGTTGGAATACTGAAAGTTATCCTGACTGACATTGGAGAAGAGTCGGATGCACAGGATGTTGTTGATGATCTAATACAATTTGATGTTGCTGAAGAAGAAGTGAAAAATGATGAAAATCCAAACTGAGTGAATTGAAAGAGTCACTTGGAGAAAAGTGAAAAGAAGAAAATCTGAAATTATCAGTGTGAAATAATCTAGAGTTTTAAACTCAGTAGTGGAGTAGAAGAGGCTAAGTCAAAAGACACTGCCAAAGTAATAAAATGGCTAACACAGAGAATAATCAAAGTAGATGTGCCTTCCAGAAAAGATGGTGTAAAATGTGCTGCTGCTGTACTGGATTATTAATGCTATTATGGTGTGGTAAATATTTCATTACCGGTACTATTTTTTATGCGGTAAAGTCTAGTAAGAATAACTCAGTAAATATAAGAGGCAGAATCCGTGGTATTAGAGGTTCTAAAAGGCTTTATTCCTCTACAAAGGAATTTACAGTTCGAACTGCAGGCTTCAAATTCCATCACCATGAGGGTTCAGGAAGGAAGGCAATACATTATTGACAGGTAATAATTGCATTACAGTGAAACAGATGCAGGAGGCGTAACAGTTGATAAGATAGATAAAATATGCATACGTAACTAAAAAAGGCGGACATATAGGCGTAACTTAGAAAACGTCATTATACATGATGTCACAAGTGGGTGGATCCATAAGAGAATCCTGCAATGTCAGCAGAAATATTTGGCAGAGATGCGCGCGCAGCCGCATGACGTGTGATTGACGTGCAACTAGAGGGTGAAGGGGACTTGACATTTAGCTCTACATGTGGAGACAGAAGTCTGGGGGGTCATGTCAACCTAATCCCAAATCATATCTAATATCTTATGTTTAAAGAACTGTATTATCCAAAAGGAAAGGTCTCTCGGACAGAATCTATTCTATACTGACTGTTGGTGCGTGTACAAGCGTCTAAGTGTCTACATGAGATGCGAGGGGGCAGGAATCTTCCATGGTAACAGGGGCTATGAATTACTTGCATGAGGACAGTGAGGCTTGGCCCTTTGCACTGTAGCTGGAAGAATGTTTACCTAAACTACTAGACAGGAATGCATCGGATGAGGAGCGGAGCAGATAATCTTGAAGGTGAAATACAGTTTTTGGCAGGCAACAGGCAACAGGCTGGATCAGGCACCGTTAGCCGCGCAGGGAGTAGGACAAAGTTCATGGATACAGATGCGGGCTCGGACTGGAGCTTTCAGAGGCAGAAGGCAGGAAAAGGCTTGATGGCAGAATTCAGGGCCTACTCGCCTGAATCTGTAAAATGTGGAAAGTGAACCACATAAAGTCGGTGGCCTTTCATATTTAGGAATGGAATATCTGACCCATTCATGGCGGATCTGAAAGAGGACATGTTGACGGTGGACGCACATGTATTTGCGCCTTCATAACTGGAACTGGAGGGAACATACATGTACTTATAGCATGCACATGGAGCCGTTGGGGTCTACGATAGGGGACATAACTGATCACAAAATTCATATTTCCTCATTCCCTCCTTGTCCCCTACGGACCCTCAGGAGATATCGATCTTCATCAATCCATCGATCTGTTCATATAGCATCATTTGTTCTTCTTTCTTCTTCCAGGATCTTGAATGAAAACTTGGATGCGGGATACACGATGTGGCACACAGACCACAAATCGCTGGCCCACATTGTAGACATAAGCAGCAACTGAATAGTATGAGAAAGCCAATACCTAGGAAGGATAGGATCCTCCATCCCCAGGCTCACAACACGCTCCAGAACCAACCGGACCAAGTCCAGGTGCCTGGACTCTGGTGTATCTGGCTCACAATCTTATGAAGGCGAGTTATGGCTTTATATACTGACGGCGAATTTTCTGGTAACAGCAACTTGATCCGATGACCCTACAAGCTCCGCCCCTATCAGCCAGGATCACGTCAAGGACAAGACGATTTTGAAGCACAACAATCCGCATAGCAGACTGCTCTTCTGTTAAATTGCCTAAGGCGGAAGTAGTCTCGTTCACTACTGCTTCAAGGGTTCTAGTTAATCTACGTATCAACTTACTATTAGTGACTGTACCCATATAGGGAAAGAAACCTTTATTGAAATCTGTGTATTGCTCCCATGCCGTTTCAGTGTAATCGACAATCGGGAGATCTCTCTGCTGTCTATTGTGTACTAAATGAGTATTTCTGTGATAGTCAGGAGGGGCTAGGAAAACAGGTGGCAGAAGGAATGCTATGTAACAGGTACCATCCCAGTCTAGAGGTAGACGTATATATGCGGTCTGGCCACATATGAAGTAAGAATGACGGGAAGCTCCAAATGTAGATTTGCCTTGATCACTGAATTTTATTACAGTGGTGCATTTACTATGGCCCATGTGTATGGAACCATTCTTTCTTACACATAATTCCCCTTTAACTGGGAATACTGACATGGCGGGCAAGATTAGTGTAGCTTCGGATTCAACATTCAGAATCAGGAGGTTAAGTGTAAAATTACCTAATCCATATACTTCATTTTCTAGATCAGTTCCTGTTCTTTTGGGAAGTCCCTCCTTGTTAGGGTAGCAGACTTTAAGCAAAACTAGGTTCAGGTTTCCCCATACCCAGTTGTCTTGATAAACTACTGAATTTGAATCTAGGGAATTAATCAAACTAAACCATGCTCCACAGGAGCCATTGTGTGTGAACGGATATGGAAAGAGGGGCAAAACTCCCTTATAGTTCTGATAGGGAGGGAGTCGGCCACATATCCAACAATTTGTAGCATTGCTGGTCTGATGGGAATGATGTAACATACTAATGAATGTGTTGTTGCGCAGCGCAAATCTATAGGACAACTCATGCGGAGGTAATTCGCTAAAAGAATGTTCAGCAGTAACATTGTAAGCACGTTTAGAAATAGGGTAATACATATGCAGCAATATACTAGAAATGATGATCAGAAGACTTAGGAAAAACAAAATTAATAATGTTACTGTGCAGTGACTACGAAGTGATTTACAATACGCATGCTTTTTAAGCTGCATCTGTCGATTTCTTTCTCTACTCCGGTCTAGAGGATACATGTCAGAGACAAATTCAACCGATTCACCTTGGAGAGGACTTAAACAATCAAATTGTCTGACTTGCTAGACCTTAATTTCAGTTTATAAAGTTCCGTTTTTGTCTGTTCAACCAAGGGGAGCTTTGAGTCTGTCTGTGAGGGAATGCAGGGCTGAGTGTTCACACTGGACGGTAGTCCATAAAATTTCTTGATATGACTCGAGTGCAACCACCCTTTACGTCCCTCGATCTTCACGGCTGTCCTTGTTGTTAGTAGAACGAGTTTAGGCGATTTCCACCTAGGCTCCAGTTGGGTCTTCCGGTCGAAATTCCGTACCAGAACCAGGTCACCTGGAACCACGTCATGGGGCTTCACCTCAGTGTTATCAGGAAAAGCTGCAGCTACCTGTGAACGACAAGATTGTAGTGCAGACATCAAGGAAGCCAGGTAATCTGTCAGCATATTACAGTCAACATCAGTGATTTTGCGAGGTATAGGCGTCCCCCACATATTTGGTGGTCTACCGAAGATCACCTCGTACGGGGATAGCCCTGTTCGAGAATGTGCTACCATTCTCATGTAAAAGAGTGCAACTGGTAAGGCTACTATCCAATCGACACCTTTTTCTCTACATATTTTGGACAATCTGATTTTCAGAGTCTGATTATGGCGCTCCACGAGACCTGCTGCCTCGGGATGTCGGACACAGTGGAATTTCCATTGGTAACCTAATAGAAGTGAAACGTGTTTCATTAGTTCGGATGAGAATGGCTGGCCGTTATCTGAGTAGACAACACGTGGCAAACCATATCGTGGGAAGAATTCTCGAACTAACTGTTTGGCAGTAGTCGGGGCAGTGTAATCTGAAACCGGGTAGGCTTCTGTCCAACGGGAAAGAGCACAAACAACTACGAGAACATATTTGAATCCTCGACATCGTTCCATCTGGATATAATCCATCTGGAGGACTTCAAAAGCATGATCGGGAGGTTGAAATCCACCCTGCTCTACGGGGATGCTTTTACCTGGATTAAACTGACAACATATCATACAGGTACGTACTTTCTGTTTGGCTGCTGCTCGCAAGTGTTTGTTGAACCAAATGTGTTGAATGCTGTCTAGCATAGCTTTTTCTCCTAGGTGCGCTGGGCTATGTATTGTGTTAATGATGACTTGAACCATGGAGTCGGGAAGCAACCATATAGATTTTTCCTTCGTCATCCATCCTTGATCCGTTTGGATCCCTCCTAATTCAGTCCATTTCTTTATTTCTTCTGGTGTAGCATGTGTCTGTATGTCAATTACATCAAGGGCGGGATCCTTAACTGTCATGCAATGTGTTGGTGTCAGAACTATTGTCTTTGTCGCGTCAGTTATATGAGTCTGGTTCTGAGCAGTCTGTTTAGCTGTTCTGTCAGCTAAGTCGTTACCCTGAGAAATGATATCGGTAACTTTTGTATGGGCTTTGCATTTCATAATCGATATTGCAGTAGGTAAATGAATCGCGTCTAATAGGGCTTGAATGAGGGGTCCGTGTTGGATGTGGGCACCGTGAGAAGTTAAATAACCTCTCTCTCGCCACAGTACGCCGAAGTCATGGACGACTCCGAATGCATAACGTGAATCTGTGTATATGTTGACTTTCTTATTTTTGGCTTGGATACAGGCTTGTGTCAGAGCGATGAGCTCTGCTGCTTGAGCTGACAAAGTGTTAATACAATTTGTTTCAATGACTTCAGTGTCTGTTGTGACTGCGTAAGCGGCCACTAACTCTCCTGTACTTGTTCTCATACATGACCCATCTACATACAATGTCAAGTCTGGATCTGATAAAGGGATATCTGTCAAGTCTTGTGTGGGTTTCGTCGTGATAGTAATGACTTCAATACAATCATGTGCTAATGGATCTGTTCCATTTACTGGCAAAAGTGTGGCAGGATTTAACGTATTACAACGTCTGATTTCTATGTGTGGCTGAAACAATGTTAATTCATAACCGGTGAGTCTCGCTATAGTCAAGTGTTGTGTTTGTGTGCGGTTCAAGAGAACCTCTACTGCGTGTGGTACTTGTACTGTCAATTGATGTCCTAACACTATGGCATCGCTTTGTCTGATTGCTAAAGCTGTTGCTGCCACTGATTTCAGGCACGCAGGAAGAGCCTGAGCTACTGGATCTAATGTACTAGAGAAATAAGCACATGGTTTGTGTGATCCTGCTTGTTCCTGAGTGAGTACTGACAAGGCAGTACCGTCGCGTTCTGTAACAAAGAGTGTAAACTGTTTACTGTAACATGGTGTTGCTAAAACGGGTGCTTGGCATAAAGCTTTCTTTAAGCTTTCAAAGGCATGTGTATGTTCTTGAGTCCAAGGGAGAACAGTCGATGTGGCTGCCTCCTGTGTTGTCAACTGGATGAGTGGTTTTGCTAGAAATGCATATTGAGGGATCCACTGCCTACAGTATGAAGTAAGACCTATAAAAGCCCGCACCTCCTTTTGTGTCTTGGGTGGTGGCATGTTAGCAATTAACTGGATGCGGTCGGGTGTAAGCTGTCTTCCCTCCTTGGACAGCGAGTGCCCAAGGTAAACAACTCGCTGGACACAGAATTGCTGCTTAGAAGGGGACACCTTGTGCCCCTTGTCGGCCAGAAATTTCAAAACCGTCAGTGACGCTGTTTCACATTCATGTTCGCTTCGGGCGGTGATCAGCAGATCATCGACATATTGAAGCAAGGCAGTGTTGACTGGCATGTGGATACTGTCAAGTTCTCGTTTCAGTGCTTGGCTATAGATGCTGGGGCTTTCTGTAAATCCTTGAGGTGCGCGTGTGAATTTAAAACTTCGTCCATTTAAACTGAATCCGAACAGATATTGACTTTCCGGATCTATTGGGACGCTAAAGAAAGCATTCTTGAGATCAATTACAGTGAAGAACGTTGCTTCTGAGTCAATAGCTGTTAGTAATGAAGAGATATCCGGAACCACAGGGTATTGTGGTACAATACATTTATTTAATTCGCGCAGATCAATAACTAATCGATATACTGGTGATGCTTTCGGATCCGTTCTTTTAAGAATCGGAATTATCGGGGAATTACATACATTGGAGTCGGTTTCTACAACCACTCCTTGTGCAATGAGCTCGTCAATGATTTGCAGCAAAGCCACAACAGCATCTGGTGGTAACTTGTATTGTCGCATTCGTGGTAGTACTACTCCTGTTTTCAGTGTGACTCGATATGGTGTAATGTTCATACAACCAACATCAGTTGGGCCTTGTGCCCATAGATGTGTAGGTAAATTCTGCAGCCGGTGATCCATGTCTCTGGACACGTAGTGACCTTTAAAGTCACGTAAAAATAGTCGTACTCCTTCCGGAGAACAACATATTATAGCTCCTAGAGCTTTCAATGTTTTTATTCCTAACAAGTTTTCTGGACATGATTTAGTAAGCAATAAATCTGTAGTACGTGTCAATGGACCAACCGTAAGTGGAAGAGGTTGCGTTACTTCATTAATGATAGGCTTTCCTGAGAATCCAAGGGAAATATTCTGTGAGCCTGAGAGGGGTGCCCCTGGAACTTCACTGCGTCGTATAGTTGTTCTGCTTGCCCCTGTATCAAGTAAAAACTTTCGGTCTTCCCCTAATAGTTCACTATGTACATAAGGTCCCTCTTGATCTACAGGAACCTCGATAAGGGGTAAGCCAACTTCCCTCTCTAGGCTATTTCATGTGTATCGCTGATAATCGGGATAGTCATTTTGTGCATACTGGTACATCTGTTGTGTCATTGCTTGTGTTGCAGCAATAGGCTGCGCTTGTGGTGGTGCTACGGTCTGTTGTGGAGCTGCCTGTTGCGGAGCTAGTTGTTGCGGAGCTGACCTACGTTGTGCATGCTGAGGGATTTGTTGTTGATTCTGATCCTGTCTAAGTGGACGTGGTCTTTCCTGGGTTCTACCTGTGGCAATATTATGTTTCAGGACTGGACAATCGTGTATATAATGACCTTGTTGTTTACAATAGTTGCATGTCCCTTTCGTTGGACCTGCGGAATCACCCTTTTTATGACCATCAGCTGGAACTGACTGAGCAACAAGCATTTTCATTTTCGTATCTTTCATACGTCTTTGTTCATGTTCTTGTTCTTCTCTAATTCTATTGTGGTGATATTGTAACATCTGTAACATCTGTGACGGGGTGTTACCTTGCCAGGTACTCTCAAATTTCAATACTCTATTCTTAACTTGCGGCAGGGAATTTTCAACTAATTTTGTCACAAACAGGTGTGGATATGACTCGCTACTTGCTTTTATGCCACTATTAATACCAAAACATTTTTCAAATCGGGAATAGAAATCACTAGTGTCTTCATCTTGCTTTTGTTTACAGGCTGAGATTGCACCCCAGTCTTCCTTTTTCGTAGTTAATAAACGTGGCAGTACCTGCACTAGTAATCCTGGTAATGCTGTAGTCTTTTCCCCAAGCCCTGATCCTGCAGCTCGGGCCTTTTCTTCGTTCTCTAATGCTGTCCAATCTATCTTTTGGTCTCCCACCTCCCATTCCTTTTCTTTGAGTTTCTCGTAAATACCGGCAGGCATTAATACTTTTAATATTTTCATAATGTCGGGGTAGGTATACTCTCCCATGAGTAACATGTCTTTTATCTCACGGTGGAAACCTGCTGGATCCTTGTCATGGCTGGGTACTACTTTCTTCATTTCTAATAATTCAATTTTGGTTATAGGCGTGTACACAAACACGCGTGTAAAGTTATTACCTTCACCTCTGATTGGGTGTACTTCACGTAACGGATTCAGTCTATCTATGTGATACATTTTTCTTCCCATAGTGGGAATTGGAACGTGTTCTGGGCACACGAAAGCTATATACTGGTTTCGAAATTCTAGAATTTCTTTAATTAAATCAGTACCTGACCCTCTCCATTTATTCGTGAGTAGTTCTGTCAATATGTCAGGTAGGGGTCCAGGATCGGAGTGTTGGCTTTTATATAATATAAGGAGGTGTTGAATCATGTATATACTAGCTAAACGCTGTTCGTCTGGGGCAAGATTCAGAAACGTGTGTGCTAGTGCATCATCACTGTATTTGCTGGGACTGTCAGCCCATTGTACTGCTGACCTAGCTAATTCCTGTTCATCCATGGAATCGAGCATATTGTATCCCCTTCGATCTCGGAGTAATTTATCAGCGGCTTGGAATAGGTGTTCAGGGGATCTTGTATTTAACATAGGGGTTTGAAAATGTCTATTACATTCTGGACGTATCGGACGTATCGGATCATTAAAGCCTCTAGCATTATTATGGGGTCTTCCTCTACTTACGTAAGCTATCGTATCTAATTGTTCTGATTCTTGCTCCTCCTCTCCCTCTGATTCAATTCTGTCTGCTTCTTGTCTTTCTTTATGTATTAGTTCTACTTCCTTGCGGATCTTTCGATACATGGCGATTATACACGCCTGTCTATCATGTTTCTCATCTGATATGTTCTGACCCCATTTGGCAAGTGTTTGCATGGTATCATGATCTGCCCCAGGCCTGTCTTGGTTCCTGATCACGCAGTTTATGAAAAAACGTAGTAGTTGTCTTTGTACATCCACTTTCTGGTATTCCATAGCTTCGTTAATACTTTCTGGGCCTCGCCCTGTTTGGACGAAGTGATATATATTGTCTAGGTGTTCAACCATTCCTGGTATCGTCATTAAATACAATGTAGCTCGTCTTATACGTAGTGATGATAGTAGCAATCTGTCCTGTTTACCTGGCACTGGATCGTATCTACAATCCACAAGATGTTCTTTAAACATGTCGGGTGTCGCTAGTTGGGGTGTACGTTGGAGTGCTAAATCTCTAAGGGTCTGTTTATTTCGCGGCGGTGTGGCAAACATGTCTGTCGTACCTCCTGTAGCACCATCTGAGGTGCTGGGCAAGAAAGGATTCGTTGGACGTAAGATAGAAATTGTAGATGCGGGAAAAACAGTAGAAACGGATGGACCTGTGGGAATGGGCGTAGGAGTTTGTTGTTGCGGGGATACAGACGGATGATCTTGACGTTGAACACCATCAGCAAGCGGGGTGTGTGGTATGGTATTAGCATACTCGGGAGCTACGTCATCTAAATAGGAGGAAAGGAAAACATCTTTTGCTGTTTTAGGATGTGCTTTCATCGGGAGTAATGGGGGTGTCAAGTTTTTCGGTATTTCCGCGGTGGCCTGAGGTAACCCTTCGGCCAAAAGAGGATACATACCATTCATAAGGGTATTTCTTTGTCTATCTACTTGTTCTGTTTTTACTCGGGTACCTTCCTCGATTAATAAATTTTCTCGGGCTTTATTTGAATTCTCCCTACCTTTCTCTTCCTGTCTGAGTGCTTTTTCTGTACGTCTATATGATTCTTTACGCCATAATTCAATGGCATCTTTCTGTGACTGTCTGGCTTTCTTTTTCCATAATTCTTCTTCTACTCTCATGATGCAATCTGCATCCCAGGTCCCCGCTGGGGGCCATCTCTGACTCTCTGGTAACTCTTTGGTGTAGTCCACCCATAAATCAAGAAATAATACGGCATCTAGGCCATGCTTATGATACATAAAGTACCCTGGAGTGTCCCTAGGTGGGATGGGAACAGCTTCTTCGAGTACCCCTTTTCTGGTTTTGATCTGTCTTAATTTCGAAAAGAGCGGCATTTTTAGACCTTCTTACTAGAACACACTTTATACAATAAACACAATAATGAACAATCATTCACACCACAATATGTAGAACGTATTAAAACAATTAACATTTAACAGTTTAACGAACGATAATAACTAATAGGAAACTAGTTACTGACATAATACTGACACTAGATAATACTGATTTATATGCAAGACATACTAGATATACTGCTAAACAGTACAGATACACTGCTGAAACAGTGCAGACCGGATTTGTGTACCCAAACCCGTCTTGACCGGCACAGACTATGTGCACGTTTAAATGCCTCCCCGGCAATGGTACTCACCGGGTAGCACGGAACGGAAGGCCTCGGAACTGAACTGAACTGGACCGGACTGGACTCGACTCGACTGGACTCGACTGGACTCGGAACTTCGGAACCTGGTGGGCCTCTGTATACCTCGGATCTTGCTCTCTCAGCTAGGCTCTGGTCGGGATACTTCGCACGTCTCACCGCCTCGTCTGGGTGTTGATCGCAGCCTCAGTCACCCCCGCTTGGCCGGAGGGAGATACAGGAAATCCTGCAGGTACGCGTTTTTGTCCGTTCAGCTGTGGCAGGAGACCGGGCCTGCAACGCACCTCCGGCGCGTGAGATGAGAAAGTGTCCCTATTCGGGCGCCAATTTATGTGGTAAATATTTCATTACCGGTACTATTTTTTATGCGGTAAAGTCTAGTAAGAATAACTCAGTAAATATAAGAGGCAGAATCAGTGGTATTAGAGGTTCTAAAAGGCTTTATTCCTCTACAAAGGAATTTACAGTTCGAACTGCAGGCTTCAAATTCCATCACCATGAGGGTTCAGGAAGGAAGGCAATACATTATTGACAGGTAATCATTTTTATAAGAAATGCATTACAGTGAAACAGATGCAGGAGGCGTAACAGTTGATAAGATAGATAAAATATGCATACGTAACTAAAAAAGGCGGACATATAGGCGTAACTTAGAAAACGTCATTATACATGATGTCACAAGTGGGTGGATCCATAAGAGAATCCTGCAATGTCAGCAGAAATATTTGGCAGAGATGCGCGCGCAGCCGCATGACGTGTGATTGACGTGCAACTAGAGGGTGAAGGGGACTTGACATTTAGCTCTACATGTGGAGACAGAAGTCTGGGGGGTCATGTCAACCTAATCCCAAATCATATCTAATATCTTATGTTTAAAGAACTGTATTATCCAAAAGGAAAGGTCTCTCGGACAGAATCTCTTCTATACTGACTGTTGGTGCGTGTACAAGCGTCTAAGTGTCTACATGAGATGCTAGGGGGCAGGAATCTTCCATGGTAACAGGGGCTATGAATTACTTGCATGAGGACAGTGAGGCCTGGCCCTTTGCACTGTAGCTGGAAGAATGTTTACCTAAACTACTAGACAGGAATGCATCGGATGAGGAGCGGAGCAGATAATCTTGAAGGTGAAATACAGTTTTTGGCAGGCAACAGGCTGGATCAGGCACCGTTAGCCGCGCAGGGAGTAGGACAAAGTTCATGGATACAGATGCGGGCTCGGACTGGAGCTTTCAGAGGCAGAAGGCAGGAAAAGGCTTGATGGCAGAATTCAGGGCCTACTCGCCTGAATCTGTAAAATGTGGAAAGTGAACCACATAAAGTCGGTGGCCTTTCATATTTAGGAATGGAATATCTGACCCATTCATGGCGGATCTGAAAGAGGACATGTTGACGGTGGACGCACATGTATTTGCGTCTTCATAACTGGAACTGGAGGGAACATACATGTACTTATAGCATGCACATGGAGCCGTTGGGGTCTACGATAGGGGACATAACTGATCACAAAATTCATATTTCCTCAATGGGGTGTATAGCTTTATTAGTTACCTTTAGGGTTACATTAGACGCTTTAGGAATACATACTGAGAATGTGACTAATGTAGGAAAGAATTCACGGAAAGTAGTTCCAACTAAAATTAGTAACATTTACGTGCATAAAGATAGGTCAATTAATGATTTTTCTAGCAATGTTTTTTCAAAGTTGTTGTACGAATACGTAAAGACAATGGAAGTTAGGGATTGCTACGTCTGTATGCAATTACCTGCATCCGTTTCAGAGGGTGTTACTTATCATCATTTACCAGCTACGTATGGGATTTCATGTAGTGTGTTAAGTAGTGTTTTTTATTTGTTAGGGAAAATAGATTATGAGATGTCTAACAAAGATAACCTTTTTGGGCAATTGCCTATGGACAAAAAGCTGAATCCGGCTAAAGAAGTTAACATTTTTGGTGAGATTTTTATTGAGAAAGAAGAATTAACATTAGATTACATTTTTAGAAATAATTTAACTTGCAGTCTGAAAGAAGAGGAGAAGGCTTTCCTAAACATGGTAGAGGAAAGGAGAATGAGCATGCATGAGAAGGCAGGGAAATATAAAGTGAGTGAGACAATTTGGGACATTGAGATGGGAAAGGAGTTGAAGAATGGGGCCAGTCCGACTTTGGCTTTAGATGCACCACAGAGGGGTAAACTATGCATTACCAGGAAGAGATCCCAATATGATACATATTTTGTTGGGACTAGTGAGTGTCATGATACATACTTCATTGCAACAGGATGCAACAGGATGCAACAGGTCCTCAGCTGTATGTACCTAGCGCCAGGATGCCCGTAGGGTTGCAGAGCGCTCTACAAATGCTATAAATAAAAAAATAAATGGGGTTTTAAAGGTGGTGAAGATCCAGTTTTCCCAGGAGTGTATTATGTTTGTGGGAACAAGGCTTATTACAAGTTGCCTGACCATTGGTATGGCACGTGTTATGTGGGCCTGGTCTTTCCAAAGATTTTTCATATAGATAGAATAGAAGATGTAGAACACATTAATTTACTAACACTTTTTAAGAGAGAAACTTGGTCAGAAATAGTGGGTGACATTTTTGGAGCTTTAATTCCAGCAGTGGGAATTTCTTTGAATGCGTATGGGATTCGGAAACTGTCAACAGTGGTGGATCGCTTATCGACAAGTACCGCTGGAGGGTTTCTTTTGGTAAATACGGAGATGATTGCCGTACGTGCCATGTCTATGCAAAATCGACTTGCCCTTGATATTCTATTAGCCAAGGAGGGTGGAGTCTGCGGAATGCTGAAAGTTCAACATTGTTGCACTTACATTCCTGACGAAAGCAGAGACTTAAAGGTCTATATCAGAAATATTACTGATTTGCATGAAAAATTAGTACCACTTGAAGCTGAAAGTATCTAGACTAAAATAGCTGATAAAATAGTTGCTGTTAAGAGTTTTATTGCTAGGATAGGTAGTACTATTATTGGTAAAATATTATTTCCTTTGACATGCATAATTGCTGCTTTATTGATACTAAGATTGGGGTGTTTGTGTTGTAAAAACAGGGGAGGGAAAAAGAGAATAATTAGAAGCAATGCTGAAAAGAAACAAAAGAGGTCAAGGAGAGACCCACAAGAAATAGAATTAGAAGAATTAAGGGAGAGTGTTTACTTGGAGTCTAAGAGGGATGATGTGAGAGAGTCTGGTGTTTAATGTTGTTCATAAAAGACATTTTCAATTTCTCCTCAAAATTTGGACTAAAGTTTTCTTTTTTGGGTTGGTTTTTGTGGTGATGAGATATCACCAAAGGGGGGATTGCTGGAGCAGAGTTTTCTGTTGAAAATGTATCGAGTTTTAAGCTCCAGTTTTGTCTATATGTTTGATTTAAAAACACTAATTTGAAACAACCAATTAATAGTTTGTTTTGCTTTGATTAACCAACATTTACTAATGAGAGAAACTACACGTGGGATGCATATATGTTGCTTAATAATAACATGCAAAGTTATTTACAAGTGCTATTTGTTTTGTGTTTGTGCGTTTAAAATGATGTGTACTAATCCTTTAATGCGTTGCAGAAGGCTAGATAAGCACATACACATAAGGGTATTAGTGGGGTTTAACACTGTACAATCATTATGATGTGGTAACGTTGTTTGTGTCTCTTTTAATTAAGATGGTCCGTTTTGGCCTAAAACAACATGGCTGCCATTTACAGCCTGCACTCGAGTGATCGAATTTTGATGAGAGGCCTTGCAGAACATGGTCGAGAGTCACCTGACCACAGCCTTTGCCTGGGTAGAAAGTTTTCCGTGAGGACAGCAGCTCCGGGAACGAATCCAACTGTCCTTGGACAAGGATAAAGCCACAATGAACAATGACAATGCTGCGGTGGTTCTGCTAAGATATCAAGGAAGAACTTATACGAAAGAAACATTTGCAAACTCGAGTTTCCTTCTTCCGTCTTTTTATTTTTGTGATTTTTTCTGAGCGGAGGTTTTCTAAATGTAACCATGAGACTTCCTTTCCTGCTCGCTCTGCACAGTGGCTCAACGGATATTCAACAGTTGTTTGTAACTTTTTATTTGATATTTTTCCTATAAAAATGTTAGACTAGAGAGGGTCCATGTTCATTGCGCTCTTTACATTCATCGCGTTCCTTGCGGTCATCGCGTTTGGACTTCATGCTGAGGACGGCAGCTCGAGAGACTTTACCGAGAGACCTGTCCTGACCCATTTAGCTAGAATAGGTAACTATGAGAATAATGATTTTGCTAATGATTGACTTTCCATTTGAATTTATTTAGATAAACAAGCAATTGTTTGAATATCAGTGTCGGGTGTTTATTCCTTTGTCATTTATTGAGTTTCAAATGTATTTCTTATGTTCACAATCATGACTCAAGGCAATGTCATTAAGGTCGCATTGACCTCATTGTAGATGCAGATTGGTTTAGGTTTTCTCTCCTATATTCAGTGAGGATAGAGTAATAGCGTGAATTTAGTGTTATGGGCCCTAGCGTATGATGAGTGATTGTGTGTGTGACTGTAGATTTACTCTGTCCGTGGAAGCAGGGAGAATTTATATGCGCCGATCTGCAGCACTCACACCTGTCTTCCAATAGAGAGGTTTCATTGGAGAGGGGAGTCCCTCCTACACACTTCTGTGATCCAAGTTAGAGGTGTCAGCAGTTTGTCCAGTCCCTCTTCACAGCCTAATATTCACTCATGTCATACAAGAGAGAGGCCTCAGCAGAGAGGCCTGTCCCTGCCCACACTCTATGATGCACTTTTGTCATGTTTGAGAGAGGCCAGCCCCTCTCTGTACCATACTATGCACTTTTGTCATGCAAGAGAGAGGACTCTGCGAGATTTCAGTCCTTCCTACACCTTACTCTGCACACCCATCTTCCAAGAGAGAGGTGTCAGTGGAGAGGCCAGTCCCTCCCCACACCATACTACACACTTCTGTCATGCAAGCGAGAGGTCTCAGCAGAAAGGTCATTCCCTTCTCACACCCTAGTATGCACACTCATCTTCCAAGAGAGAGATTGCTGCAGCGAGGGTAATCCCTCCCTACACCCTGCTATGCACACCCATCATCCAAGAGAGAGGTCTCAGTGAAAGGGTCAGTCATTCCCCACACCCTACTACTCACACTAGTCTTCCAAGAGAGAGGGTACAGCAGAGACGACAGTCCCTCCTCAACCATCCTACACACTTCTGTCATCCGAGGGAGAGATGCCAGACCCTCCCCACACCCTACTATGCACTTCTGCCATGCAAGAGAGTAGGTTCTCAGCAGAGACGCCAGTCCCTCTCTACACCCTACTATGCACACCTGTCATCCAAGAGAGAGTTCTAAGTAGAGAGCCTCTCCCAACACTCTATAATGCACTTTTGTCATCTAGGAGAGAGGTCTCAGAAGAGATGACAGTCCTTTTTATGGTTCACTGACACAACATCAATGTAAAAAATATCGACAATAAAAATATTGAATAAAAATATAAACAACAAAAATATTGAGTTCTATACTTAAACAGGTAAGTACAAAAATATTGACAAAAAAATTGATGTAAAAAATATGGATGTATAAAATATCAACTTTTATTTAAATGTAAAATAAAATAATATATATCAAATATATTAAATATTACATATAATTTCAATGAAATAAAATAAATGTAATATACTTTTTAATAAAATATAATAAATAGACCTAATAACTGTTATTTTTATTGTAGGTTGAAAGTTTAAAATAATATATAAAAAATAAATATATCTTAATGATTTAAAATATAAAAAATAAAAATCTATAAAAAAATTAAAACATTAAACTATTAAAAATATGTAAACTTTAATTTCACAATAGAATCAGTGCAGCAGTAGAGAAAGTGTTGTATAGCAAAGGAGTAAAAATAACTATTCCCACACCTTTTTTAATTTTTCTTCCACTTATTGCTAAAGTTTATTCCATCCTATGTAAATGGTGAGTTAAACTCTTTATTGCAGGCCGACAACATCATGGCAATTGCTGTACAATACTATGTAACAGATGTGAACGGTGGGGAGGTTTTTGAAACAAACTCTGATGTGCTGGCAACCACAAGAAGCTAGATTGTACTTGATGGGGCACACAAGGGCAACAGAATAACAGTGCGTTAGGGGCCACATAGAGAGATATATACAATACATAAATAACACATGCCAAAATTTGAAAACAGGAAAGCGGGAGATTTCGAAAACAAATTGTGGGAATGTATTTTCCCCATTGACCTGAACTGAAGTGGATGCAATTTTAGGTGGAAGAAATGTAAAAAAAAATTGTATTAATAAACATTGACAATGCTGTGCAGCATCAGTAAAAAAAACAAAGTGTGTTTTGCGATGTGTAGCATTAGAATGATGCAACATGAGCATGCATCACCAAACAACCGCACCTACTTATGGGTGTGGGATCCTTTTCTTTCTTTTTGTTTACTGATCCAAGATGGCGGAATTCTTTTTTTACCATTGCAAAAGAACTTAATTTAAAAGCAGAGCTATTCAGCAGCTGATAGCTGCTGCGGTGCCCTCTAAAGAAATAAACAAAACATTCTAATGACCGGGAGGGGTGGAATAGTAACAAAGGAGTGAATGAGAAGGAAACAGCAAAGCGTTGTCAGACAACAGACCAGGGGTCTTATTTAGATCTCGGCGGATAGAACACCCCATCACAAACACGACAGACATCCTTTCTACTGCATTATGATCTCCATAGGATATATGTGCTCGCAATAGGGTGGATGCTACATCTGCCAAATCTGTGACGGAGTATTCACATCTGCCAAGATCCAAACCAGGCCCAAGGTTTTTTTTATATATATATTTGTTTTTTATTTTACCCCCAGAAAATTAAATACATATACATTTCTTGAGGATTGAAGAGGAGACAAACAGCGATCTTAGGGTTAAACATGTGACATATAAAAAAAAGAAAAAAGCTAAATTCAATTAAACAGGTTGCAAGATAATGAATTCATTGTTAAAGGAGACAATTACAAGTAATCTGGAAGATTAAGCATCTGTCTTTACAATGTTCCACGAGAGTGCCGGTAATATATTATATACATTTAGTTTCCTTCTCTCCATCTTTTGATGGGGACCCAGATGTTTTCCGCAAATACTCTTGCTCTCAAACCCTTTTTTTATATACCCCTTTTTCTAATTTGTAGGTGGCTAACAGCCTCCCTAGCCATTGTTGAAATCTGGGTGCCAGGGGATACAACCAAGCTGAAGCAATACATATTCTGACCCCCTAGTCATTTTAAAAAAAAAATGTGTTTTGTTTGAAAAACCTGAGAAAAAAACAAAAAACCCCATAACTTAGCATTTAAAAAAACGTACAAATTCACTGAAAAAACCATAGGTTTCACACACGTTATAGTTACGAATTAGCATTTAAAAAACCTTGCAAATTCACTTAAAAAACCATAGGTTTCACACAGTCAACTGGACATTTCACTCGTAAAAAACCAATGAAATTCCCCCGTTATAGTTACTGCAGGCAACTATAACTCACGCGACCGCAATCCTCTGCTGATGACGTCAGATATTACATCACTGATGACATATGTGTCTTTCTGAAAAATAAATATTTGTAATATATGTATAGCTAAAGATTAATGGAAGAAGACATGGGTAAATAAGTGTCTAAACACAGTGATGTAATATCTGACATCATCAGCAGAGGATTGTGGTCGCGTGAGTTATAGTTGCCTTCAGTAACTATAACGGGGGAATTTCATTGGTTTTTTACGAGTGAAATGCCCAGCTAACTATAACATGTGTGAAACCTATGGTTTTTTAAGTGAATATATATATATATATATACATATATACATATATATATATATTACCTACTGGCGGTCGCCAGTAGGTAGTTATAGTTAGGACCCTGTTTCCATAGGAAAACCGCAACATTCTATTTGGAATAACTTTGGCGCCGGTCGACGAATCCTCGCGAAAGTTTCAAAACTAATGGGGCGCTACGCTCAGCTCCTACCCTGAAAGTCTCGGGGGGATTCGTCACGCGGGGGCTGAGAAAAAAGGGGGGTCCCAAAACGCATTTTCCCCATGCATTTTTCCATAGGACCTTTAGACACAGCTACAGCCCGAACGGCTGAACAGAATTACTTGTAATTTGGCAGAGAGGTAGTCCTCAGGTCAAGGAAGTGCCTTTTGTAGGTCTGGTGTAAATCTGTTCAGTAGTTCCTGAGAAAATAGCATTTAAATCAATATATATATCTGTAAGCGCGCTCCGTGCGCTTACCGTGCGCTTACGGTAAGCTTACCGTACGCGTACGGTGCCGTGCGCGAGCTCAAATCTGATTGGTTGTCACATGACTGTAAACATTCGAATCGGACGAAATCAGGAAGTGTCGGCCGCCATTTCGTGTGTTTCACACAGAAAAAAAAAGGAAGATAACTTGAAAAGGGGGCAAGGAAGAGAGTTACAGACCCCCTAACATTTGAAAGGGGGTCAAAGAAGGACAGAAAAGTAAAAAAAAAACATTTATTAATTTAAAAAAAAAATCGCGGAGTACGCGTACGGTAAGCTTACCGTACGCGTACGGTAGAAAAAAAATAAAAAAAGAAATAAAATTCAGATTTAAGTGTTTAGATATTAGGGGGCTCTAAAAAGAGCCGTTGTGTTTATGAAGTGTTTTTCGATACCTACAAGTAAGTACCGATGCAGAGTCTAAGGTTCAAGAGGAAGACTCTGTTCCCTTCATCAGTGAAGTGTACACCATCTGCTCTATGCATGTCGTAACGCAAGTTGTTGTGGTAAATGGAACCCATACCATAGTCTCGGAGGAAAGCAGAAACAGATTTGTTGACGTGCTTTCTTGCTTTGTCAATCTGCGGACAAAAATGATTGGACCAGTTCCATTTTTGCCTTTAGCATATGTTAGAATATGCAAAGGCAGTTTTAGGGAAAAGTGAAAATAGTTGTGCAAAGGTCTCCTTCATAAGCATTTCCAGACCTACCCCAGTCAAAGTGCCTAGGTCATTGCCACCACAGTGCACTATTATGAGGTCAGGGTGTTGGATTTGCATGAAGGATTTCACCAATGGCATCAATTGGTGCCACTTTAACCCTCTCTGACCAATCCATTTAATGTCTACATTTGGCAAAGCAAGGTCTCTCACCATACCTGTTTTCTCTGCATACTTTTAACTCCAGAAGACATAGCTGTGCCCTACAATCCACACTGTGAACCTCTTCAAAGGAGATCTAGATGCACTCAGGAGGTGTATTTCAGTAGAATGGGAAAACGAAATGAAACACAGTTTGGAAATGGAGGCATACATATTTTTTTAAAATAAAAATAACTCATTGGCTGTTTCATACCATTCTACACTAAAAACTAGGCTGTATGTGTCAATTTATAGAAGCATGTTTTGTATTGGTACAGAAAAATGTGTAACCAAAGAACAGTACTATGGATTTGCTGTTAGGTTAGAAAAGTCAAGCACTCTTGCTCTTTGGAAATGAAACATTGTGTGGTGAACTTCTGACCTAACTCCACACAGCAGTGTTCCATGAGCTGTTGCTATGGTAGCAGGCAGAAGTCAAGTTGGGGGAAGGGTACTAGGCAGAAGTCAAGTTGGGGGAAGGGTACTTTTGGAAAAGGGTTGGTTTTCAACCAATAGAAATGTGTGATTACATTTGAAAAAAAGGGGGAAGCACTGAGATTTGAAATTAACATGTATATGTGTGGAAAAAGAGAGGGAAACATTGCCATTATCTGGTTCTGCTGAGAGGCGAGAGGTGTACAGAACAGAGATCCTGGCTCTGATAATCTGCTGTTTGAGTGCCACATTTCTTTCACAACTAACTAATTTTAAAGGTGAGTTATGAGTTTGAGAGGGGATGTATATGGTAAATTAAGAAATGAATAATAGAATTGGAATTCCTTTCGTTGAATTTGTGTTTATCATTTTGTGTTTTGGGAGAAATTTAAATGTAAGGAACATGTAAAATATTATGGACTATGTTTTCACCATAAATTAAGGTGTACTGGTATAAATGAGGAATACCTTTAGGGTTTGAGGTTGCAGTCAGTAATGCAAATACATTCAGCATCACTAAGGCTGGTTGCCCTTGCTGGAGTGTATTCAGTCACCCAGGTTAAACATGTTCCTGGTCTCAAAAAGCTGTTTGGACATGTGCTGTTTTCAGAATCTGAAAAGTGGATTCAAAATGTGTCAGACTGTAAAAGTACTTATCACTTGCCAAAAAAAGAGTAGTAAGTGTGCTTTCCAATTGGCAAAGAAATTTCGTTTTCTGCCTAATTTCAAACCATGACTCTGTGTGCAAAGAGGAATTATAGACAGAGATTTATTGCGTATTACTCTGGTAATTTTACATTTGCATTAGTAGGAAAGGGGCAGCTATTTTTCTGCAGAAGCAGACTCTTAGCACACACCCAGCTGCTTATCCTGTAGAATCATGCATAGTATTCACAACCGAGTGGGGTTTGAGGTTGCAGTCAGTAATGCAAATACATTCAGCATCACTAAGGCTGGTTGCCCTTGCTGGAGTGTAGTCAGTCACCCAGGTTACACATGTTGCTGGTCTCAAAAAGCTGTTTGGACATGTGCTGTTTTCAGAATCTGAAAAGTGGATTTAAAATGTGTCAGACTGTAAAAGTACTTATCACTTGCCAAAAAAAGAGTAGTAAGTGTGCTTTCCAATTGGCAAAGAAATTTCGTTTTCTGCCTAATTTCAAACCATGACTCTGTGTGCAAAGAGGAATTATAGACAGAGATTTATTGCGTATTACTCTGGTAATTTTACATTTGCATTAGTAGGAAAGGGGCAGCTATTTTTCTGCAGAAGCAGACTCTTAGCACACACCCAGCTGCTTATCCTGTAGAATCATGCATAGTATTCACAACCGAGTGGGGTTTGAGGTTGCAGTCAGTAATGCAAATACATTCAGCATCACTAAGGCTGGTTGCCCTTGCTGGAGTGTAGTCAGTCACCCAGGTTACACATGTTACTGGTCTCAAAAAGCTGTTTGGACATGTGCTGTTTTCAGAATTTGAAAAGTGGATTCAAAATGTGTCAGACTGTAAAAGTACTTATCACTTGCCAAAAAAAGAGTAGTAAGTGTGCTTTCAAATTGGCAAAGAAATTTCGTTTTCTGCCTAATTTCAAACCATGACTCTGTGTGCAAAGAGGAATTATAGACAGAGATTTATTACGTATTACTCTGGCAATTTTACATTTGCATTAGTATGAAAGGGGCAGCTATTTTTCTGCAGAAGCAGACTCTTAGCACACACCCAGCTGCTTATCCTGTAGAATCATGCATAGTATTCACAACCGAGTGGGGTTTGAGGTTGCAGTCAGTAATGCAAATACATTCAGCATCACTAAGGCTGGTTGCCCTTGCTGGAGTGCAGTCAGTCACCCAGGTTACACATGTTCCTGGTCTCAAAAAGCTGTTTGGACATGTGCTGTTTTCAGAATCTGAAAAGTGGATTCAAAATGTGTCAGACTGTAAAAGTACTTATCACTTGCCAAAAAAAGAGTAGTAAGTGTGCTTTCCAATTGGCAAAGAAATTTCGTTTTCTGACTAATATGAAACCATGACTCTGTGTGCACACAGGAATTGTTTTTAGATATTTAATTTGTGATGGTGTTATTGTGATTTTCACTTGTATGAAAGGGGTACATAGTATTTTAAGATTTGAAAAGATCATAAAAAATATAGTAATATATTTAAATAAAATAAAGGAATTTTTTTTTAGTTTTTTTCAGATATTGCTGAAGAGCAGTGAACAAAATTTAAGATGCCTACAAAATCCAGACTAAGGAAAAACCACAAAAAAAATCTATATTTGAAGACAACTGGAGGACCTAAGTTAGTTGGAGATGCTCATGTTGGGAAAAAGAGAAAGTCTTCTGGTAAGCAGACAAAAGATTTTTTAAACAATATCTTCAAAAAAAGGAAAAATGTACAAAATGTCTGTACTGGAAAGAATGTTTAAAATAGAAAACAACAGGAAAAAATTGAGCATTTAGTTAATGCAAATATACCTTCAGAAACAATAAAGATTAACTTAAAAAGAAAAACAGCGTTTAAAGAGATTTGAAGAAAAATGTTTCAGAGAAGAGTTATGTCCAATTTGATAAAGGATGTGAAGAAATATAAGAAAAAAGCTAAATTTTATAAGAGAAAAAAAGAAATTGAAGCCATTGCAGCAAAGGCTTTAGAATTAAAAAGGAAACTATTCATTTTAATTTTGAACAGGATGCGTACATTAGATAAAATGGTCAATGTACTGAAATCACAAAGCAAAAGGAAAAGACTAGTGAAAAGAACAAACTTTTGTAAAGTGTTTTTAGGAGAATGAATGCATAGTTCAAGTAGTGAACCTTTTTTTAATGAAGAGAGTTATCTTCAAAGTAATAGTTTGCTGCATGCAGTTGACACCAGAGGTCGTGCTTATGAAGTGAAAAATGGTTGTATAATGGAGAAGGAGAAAATGGTTCCAAGAGATGAGGAACAAGTGATGGCGGATGAGGCTATGGGGAGACGTCCTAAAGCCCCAGTGTATACTTGGAATTGTAGTAGTATTTGCACTGTGCGTCAGGAATCTATTGATAAATTTCGTGAGTTTCTAAGAGAATATAGTAAAAAAAGTGTTAAACAGAAGATTAAGGTGCTTCAAAGTCTAGATCCATGCAGAGTGAGAGAGAATACTGGTTTGCAGGGACATTCTCTGGTTTGTCTATCTAGAAAAGTGTGTAAAAGTGTTTTTCATCATTTTAGGATGCTGGCTGTTCATCATACTGAAATGAGAAAGTTTGTGAGACGATTGTATTTTGCTAAAAGTCCAGCAATAAAGTTAGATGAATTGAATAGGGCTCTGTTCCGTGGATCGGTATCAGATGTAGAGAAGGTTACTGATGAAATTCAGTTTTGTTACTTTGGTCCAGAACAAGAAAGTGCAGAAAAGGACACAGTAAATGAGGAAGAAGTGGAAGAGAATGTAGAACCCTCTGTAAGTAAGAAATTTAATGATCACATAACAAAATTTGCAATAATCTCTAATGAAAGACCAAATATTACTTGTATTTGTTGCCGCAGAACTCATTATAAAAAACAAACCAGGAATGTTGATCTCTACAGAAAAAGTGAAAATGAAGATAATTATAAGTGGAAGGATTTTGCCACATATATATTTCTTGAAAATTCTTTTGAATTGGGTGAAGATCAGCGTATTTGTAAATACTGTTACAACAAGTTAGAAGAAAATAGAATGCCGACCAGAGCTGTACATAATGATTTAGAATTGGATGCTATTCCTGCCGAACTTTCTGAATTAAATACATATGAGTCTATACTTATTCAATGTGTTCATCCATTCCAGACCATAGTACGTATGGAGCCCAAAACTGGTAAATTACCTCCTTCAGATTTACTGAGAGGTTTAAAAGGTAGAGTGGTGTATTTGCCCTTGGATTTGAAAAAAAATATGGAAACTATTGATGCAGATACTTTGGAAACTGAACCATTAGTTATTATGGTTAATGGTGTACCTACAAAGAATAAGAAGATTTGGCAGGAGCTGGTAGATGTACGGAAAGTACAAAGAGCAAATTTGTATTTGAAAAGGAATAACAAATGGTATGAATCAATTTATATAGAAGAAGAAGAAGAAGATTTACAAGAAGACACAGAAACACCAACTGGACAAATTGAAAAAGTGGACAAGTCAAAGGAAGAAGAAATTTATGAACATTTTAGCATACATCCTCTTCATTCAAAAGAAGTTATGGGAGACACTATTGATCTGTTTCAGATGAAGAAAGCAAAAGGAACTCCTGTGAGTGTATGGGAGGAGAGCTTGGAAGCTCGATGTTTTCCCCAGCTGTTTCCTACAGGAAAAGGAGGACGATACGATGAACGTCCAGAACAGATTCCAGCTTCTGAGTATCGGACTACAAGACTATATGCAGAAGATCCAAGATTTCGACAAAGTATTCCTTATTTGTTCCATCTTTTATTTGAAAGCGACTTGTCTGCATTATCTTATGCAGTAAATCACATTTTAAAAAGTGGAGTACATTTACAAAATGTGTCTGCTAAGGATTTTATGGAGAAAGTGCAGCACCGAGATGATCATTTGGAAACACAACTGATCAATCTGATGGCTTGTCAGCGTGGGACAAATGAATATTGGTACCGACGCCATGGTGAATTAAAATGCATGTTACGGAATTTAGGAACACCAACATGGTTCCTTACCCTAAGCTGTGCTGAGTACGCTTGGGATGATTTACTGGATTTTCTACGAGAGGCGAATTCAAACATTAAAAACATTGAATACAAGACAGCAGGAGAACTGTGCTCATTGGATCCGGTTAATGTTTGCAGATATTTCAATCATAGATTTGAGGCTATGATGTCCTTCATCTGCAATAAAAAAAATCCACCTCTTGGAGAAGTAGTGGATTTCTTTTGGAGAAAAGAGTACCAGGCAAGAGGTGCTCCTCATATTCATATGCTGTTGTGGATCAAGGATGCCCCAAAGTTTGGAACAGATACTGATGAAGCAGTGTTATCTTTCAGTGAAGAATATGCAACATGTGCTATACCAAAAAGCACAGAAGAGAAAAAGTTAAAGGAGCAAGTTTTACGTTTCCAAAGTCATCGGTGTGGAAAATACTGTCGACGAAAATACAAGACCAAAGATAATTACTACACTAAATGTCGATTTGGATTTCCTAGACCTGTTCTTTCAAATGGAAGAGTAAACAGTTTTATGTCAGCTGTGAGACATACTATTACAAGAAAATCACCTAAGAATACCTACAACCTAAAAAGAAAAGAAGAATCAAAAAATATAAATGACTACAACCCAGTCATTTTATCCATGTGGAATGCTAACATGGATATACAGTATGTAGCTGACAATTCCATTGCTGTTGCTCGATATGTAACGTCTTACATTACTAAATCAGAAAAAACTGAATTGAAAGAAATGTGGGAAGAGATTTCTCACGAGAAGACTGTCAGTAAGAAGCTGTACAGTTTCAGTTTAAAGATGTTATCGCATCGAGAAATTGGATCCTACGAATGTTCAGATAGGTTATCTTCTGCAAGTCTCTACTCGAAATCAAGAAGAATAATTTGGGCAAGTTTAGGCCTTGCAGCAATGAGAAATCGGGTACTGAAATCTGTTGGAGAAATTGAATATTTGGCCGAGAATGACCCAGAAAGTACAGATATTTTGAAATCAAACATGTCGGACACATATTACCCCAAGAGAAGTCTTCATCTAGAGAACATGTGTCTCTATGAAGTGCTGCAGAACTACATTTATTCACGGAAAGCCACAGAAGACATCAACAATGGAAAATATAAAGTCATTGGTGAGGAAGGATGTTTGGTGAAGCAAACAAAAGGAAGTTTGATAAATCACAGGAGTTGCAACACTACTGACAAAAAGGAATTTTACTACTTGGCTCTTTTACAGCTGTTTAAACCATGGCGTACAGAGGACAAACTACTGGGAGAATTTCAAAGCTATGAAGATTCCTTTAATGCTTGCAAAGACAGCATAGAATGCAGTACTTTCACAAATTATGTGCAAATGTTAAATGAAGAAATTGAACAGGAAACTACAATTGCAGCTGAAGTAGCTAGAGACAGTTCTCAAGACAGCCAAAGTTCAGGAACACTCAGTCAAGATCCCCTAGGACAACCAATCGTTGAAAATGAAGCTGCAATAGCTATGACTGAAGTGGAAACGGCTATGAATCAAGCTCAAGAAGAATTTATAGACTTACCAAATTTGGAAAGACAACTGAATGAAGAGCAGCAACAAATTTATGAAGAGATCAGAAACAAAATTGATCATGGATTACTACATGAAAAAAAAGAGTGCTCATGCACATCATTTCAACCAATCAGGATGTATGTAAGCGGACAAGCTGGAACTGGAAAAAGTTTCTTAATAAAAGTCATCAGAAGCTACCTACAGCAAAAAACGGATTCAACTTTGTCTTGTGTGGTTACTGCTCCAACTGGGTTAGCAGCATATAACATAAAAGGAATCACCTTACATCGTTTGCTAATGTTACCAGTGGAGCATGAGAACACAATACAATACCACAAGCTAACTGGAGAAGCATGCTTGGAAGTTTCAAGAGTATTGAAGAAGATGCAAGTTCTCATTATTGATGAGGTGAGCATGGTATCAAACTTAATGCTTGCCTTTGTCCATTTAAGAATGCAGCAAATTCTAAGGACAGACTATGACGTGTTATTTGGTGGAAAACATGTCATAGTTTTTGGGGATCTTCTACAGCTTACTCCAGTTAAAGGACAACCAGTGTTTAATACTGTGACACATGAAGACACAAAGAAGTCATTGGGAAGCATTGGTAATGCAAATATTTGGTCCTTCTTTGAGTACAAGGAACTTTCTACTAATATGAGGCAAGCAAACAATGAAGAATATGGCAGTATTCTGAAAGATATCAGAATTGGACTACTCACTGAAGCTGGCACGAAAGCATTACAGAGTCGGTTGCTACATAATTTATTTCCAAAGGAAGAAATAGTTGCAGAGAAGATATACAAGAACATTGCAGAAAAGAAAAGTGTCATCTGCTTAATGCCAACTCTACGTGAATGCTCAATATTCAATGAGGAGCTTTTGAAATTGGAAAAGGAAGAGAGTAGGAAATTGGAAGCAGTGGACAAAATTCAGCATGAAAGAATTACTATTACATTAACAGGCAAACTGAAAAATAAATTGGATTCACTAGAGAAGAACATTTCCAAAACTGCTGGATTAGAAAAAAATCTATATGTTTGCATGAACTGTAGAGTATTTTTAAGGAGAAATTTGGATATTGAAAAAGGTTTAGTGAATGGAGCTATGGGAAGAGTTGTGGGTTTTATTAATTTCCAGAAAAAAGATGGAATTGAATGTTTAAAAATAAAATTTGATCAGATAGAAGAAGTTATAGACATTTGTCGTTGTACAGTTCGTTTCATGCTTGTGAAAGACTTATATGTACGTAGGAAACAGTTTCCGTTTTCTCTAGCATATGCTGTAACTATTCACAAGTCTCAAGGATTGACTGTAGATTGTGCATTTGTAAACATTGGTTCAACTGTGTTCAAAGAAGGTATGGCTTATGTTGCTTTGTCACGAGTGAAAACATTATCTGGTTTATTCATGATAGACTTTGATGATTCAAAAGTTAGTGCTGATACAAACTGTGTAAAAGAGTATAATAGATTAAGAAGAACCTATGCTCCTCATTTAGGTCAGTATCCTGTGTTGGAGAAACGTGTAGTTTCTCGAAAAAGGAGAATTGAGAATATCTGTAATGAGGATGTAGAGAGGAGAAAAAAAAGAGGAGTGATGTAATTGCAAGCAAAAAGAAAAAGGAAAATGTTGAAGAGGTTGTAGGTTGTCATTTTGAAAATAGCTCTGGTGTCAACTGCTACGCTAATGTAGTGCTGAATGTTGTATTTTATCTGGAAAGTTTGCAAGAGCAGATAATAGTAAATCAGAGAAAAAGATTCTGTTCTGAGTTGAGTCTCCTTTTTGAAAAGCTGAGTAATGATTAAACTCAAATAGAAAGTGCTACGGAAATTAGAAAACTTTTAGATGTATGTTCAGGCCGAACACAGTTTTCTCAAAATGTACAGCAAGACGCACAGGAATTCTTGATGTATTTTCTTCAGGTACTGGAAGAAGAAGGGGTACAAATTGAAAATATGTTTGGTGTCTCTTATAAATGGGAACATAGTTGTGAAAACTGTTTCAATACATGTGGCTCTAATGTTGATTCTGAAAGGTTTATTTATTTAACATTGCCAGAGAGTAAAACAGTCACTTTTGCTAAATTAGTTAAAGATGCTAATCATAGCATGGAATGCGGTGAGTGTAAATCTGACATGTTTTCAACGTTAATTTTAAAGGAATACGGACAGTATGTAATTTTAATGATGCAACGATGTAGAGCTGATGGTTCAAAATTGGATACTTTAATAAAGAAGTTTATAGGACAGCAATTATCAATTTCAGGAAAAACTTTTGTAACAGTTGCAATAATTTTCCATGAAGGACCTACTGTAACTTCTGGACATTACACAGTTTATCTTAAATGTGAAAAAGGCTGGACACTGTGTAATGATTCCCAATTGATTTTCAAGCAACGTTTGCCTTTTGATTTAGCAAATTCCTATCTAATCTTCCTGAAACCTAAATTTTAAAGAGAATTGGCAAGATCTGTACAAAACAATTTTACCATTTTATTGGATTACCATTGGAATTTTCAAATAAAAAGATTTTTCAAATTACCATTTGGCCTAAAGGAAAGGTAACCAATTGTATTGTGGACTTATTTAATTCCTAATGAATCTTTCAGAAACCAAAAATTTGGAGAGAATCGGTAACATCTGTACAATTTAAATTTTGGAATTTTATTGGATTACCATTGGAAATTTAATCAAAAAAGATTTTTAAAATTACCATTTGGCCTTAAGGAAAGGTAACCAATTGTATTGTGGACTTATTTAATTACTAATTAATCTTTCGGAAACCAAAATTTTAGAGAGAATCAGTAACATCTGTACAATTTAAATTTTGGAATTTTATTAGATTACCATTGGAAATTTAATCAAAAAAGAATTTTAAAATTACCATTTGGCCTAAAGGAAATGTAACCAGATGTATTGTGGAGTTATTTGAGATATATTATTTTTGTGATTATGCTTCTGTAACAAAATTGTCAGACGGTATTTTAAAGAAATAGTTATTGTTATTAGATGATATTTTTTTTGAATATTTTGCATTTCTATAATGTTATGTTTAAGTGAAAAGAGATTCTGGGCTTTTTTAAAACAATCTTTGAGATTGTTATTTTTTTTTTGCCCGCTGTTAAGTGATGAATGCAATTGCTTTCACGATTTATAGTGAGATGCAATATATTCTGAAAACAGCAAAAAAATGGCAAAAAATTGTTTTTGGAAAATATGTAAATACGTGTACTGTATTATATAATGTTTTATTAAATATTAATACTTTTTTCTTTTTTTTCAGATTGTGAAAGAAAATTTAAAAAAAAAAAAACAATTTTTACAAGCAATTTAAATTAAATTTAAATTAAAAATTAAATTGTTGGGTGGGTCAGGTAAGTCAGAAATTAGATGGTCCCTTTCTTCCACTTCTCCTCAAACAGATTTTCAGTATTTCGTTATTAATCCCTCAAGGACCTTGTAATGTGGTAATTGTTTTTTAGTGTTTTTAAAAAAAAAAAAAAAAAATACGCTTACTGTACGCGTACGGTAAAAAAAAAAAAGTTTTTAAGAAAAAATTTTAAAAAGTTGAGAGGTAAGGTTGGCTCTTAAAAGAGCCGTTGTGTTCATGCAGGGACAGAGGAAAGGATGAATGGGAATATTTGCTGGTAGGACAAATGTGCTGGTCTATTTTGTTGTTAATTAGGGGAAGACTGGACTCCCTATGAACAATTAGACCATGGCAATTTGAGCACCGCATTGTAACCCTCGCAAACCGATGGTTAGTTTCCACAGGACCAGAAAAAGGTGAATCTGCCCCCACAGATGAAGGGCTCAGCTGAGCTTCCGAAGATGTACTCGGCTGAGCTGCTGTGGATGTGCTTGCTCGACTTACTGAAGGGTTTCCTCTAGTATGTCGTGCATGTGTCTTAGGGTGTACATCCTCAAGGTGTCGTAATATAGTGTGATTCCCGAAGGAATACTTCTTGTTAGGATTACCTCTAGAAAGTACACGCTGGCACAGCTTGCAAGTCACCAAAGCAGCATTTACTTTTTTCTCGCCCTCAGGAAAAGTAAAATACTCCCATATAAAAGAGCTCTTCTGTTTCCTCCTTCTCTGCCTGATGGTGGTGCTGCTAGCCTCACTCTCAGCAGAGGAGTGCTGGTCTGCCATCGTATCCCAAAGACAACTCAGCTCCTTCTCCTAAGGGATCACAAGCAGAAATGAGGGGAATGGGTGTGGTGTAGGAGAGTTCTAGAACTGAAACTACTTTGAACCAATCAAAAGTTTTGTTTCTTGATCACATGACCCACCGTGCGCGTACGTTACGCTTACGGTGCGCTTACGGAGCGCTTACGGTAAAAGTACGCATGCGCGTATAAAAGACACGCGCACGCGCGCATGCGCATAACAGGCACGCCCCAACACTTCCGCGTAACGTGCGCGTGTAGCGTACACGCTTACACGCCGCGTACGCAGTACGCACGGCTACGTAAATTGCGTAACCATAAGCAAAAAGAGTAGAAATATTACGAACATTACGCAAACCGTACGCTTACCGTAAGCTTACCGTACGCGCACGTAAAAAAAAAAAAAAAAAAAATTGGAAAAAAAGAATCACTATGTTCTACTAATATATCTTACCTGTTTGGTAAAAAAAAAATGAGAAAAAAATATATATTGCAGAATTTGTAACATTTAAGCATAGTGTTTTAAGAGAATATAAAGTAAAACAAAAAAAATGTAAAAAAGCTAGCAAATAAAAAAAAAAAAAACACGTTTAATATAAGAATTTGTATTAAAAAAACCATACGAAATCAATGCAAAAACCATGGGAATCACACATGTTATAGGTAAGAATTAGCATTTAAAAAACCATACAAATTCACTGAAAAAACCATGGGTTTCACACACGTTATAGTTAGGAATTAGCATTTAAAAAACCTTGCAAATTCAGTGAAAAAACCATGGGTTTCACACACGTTATAGTTAGGAATTAGCATTAAAAAAACCTTGCAAATTCAGTGAAAAAACCATAGGTTTCACACACGTTATAGTTAGCGGACATTTCACTCATAAAAAACCAATGAAATTCAACCGTTATAGTTAGTTAAGCTAACTATAACTCGCGCACCCGCAATCCACTGCTGATGACGTAACATATTACATCACTCATGACATGGTCAGTGACATCACTCATGACATCACTGATGACATCTCAAATGACATCACTGATGACATCATCCTTGTGACAGAGTGGTAGACCTCCTCTCACCCTAATATAACCTTTGATACAAACATTCAAAAATAGAGACTGAAATTTTCAAAAAAATGGACATACCAATACCAGTTACAACAACCTCTTCAGTAATTCTAAGATCCACATACACATCCACTCATTCACCAACAGTCCTGTACAGTCACTCATACATGTACTCACTCATCATATGTACTCATACACCTATACATCCTGTTACACAATGCCACTCATCCATAGAGTTACTCACACACATAGTCACTCATGCTAATAAAGAATCAAACATACATTTACTTGCATATACAGTTATACACACACCACCACACTTACTTCTACGGAAACTTACACATACTTACTCTTTTAAATAATCACTTATAGAAACACATACTTATTCATACAGGAACTGTTTCAATCTCTCACTCTCACATATACTCACTTATATACACCAATAGTCAAATATACTTGTTTAAAACATATTTAGTTACTCATAAAGACACTATTGAGACAGTCATTCACTCACTAACACACCCATACACACACTCATCCAACCATACAATCCTGCACACATGCTGTCTTCAACACATACAACCAGAGAGTCACTCATTCATGCACCTATGCACTACATAATACCCCCCACCGAACCATGCAGACACTCAGACTGATACTCAAAAAACAACCTAATATCCTATATAAACACCTATGTAGCTACTCACCAACCCATGCAGACACTTATACACAAAGTGAGAGACTGATACAGATAATTACATATTTAAACATTACTCACTAAGCCATGTATTCACTAAGATACACTTAATCAGTCAGTTACACAATCAATTTTTCAAAAACAAATCATCCATTTAGACACATATACCCATTTATTCTTCAATCGTCTGTGAGATATACATATATAAAACATATTTAATTTTCAGAAAAAAAACACATTTTTCATGAGAGTGAGGAATCAGAAGAGGCCAGTCCCTCCATACAGCCTACTCAGATGCTGGTGGAGGGGTCTTAGCAGAGAGGGCAGGCCATCTCCACACTCTAGTATCCACAGACCGTATGGGGAGAGGTGTCAGTGGCGAGGTTAGTCCTCAATAAACATCTGTTATTCAGCGCCAAGATACCCGTAGTGGTGAACGTGCGCTTTACAAATACACGTGTTGTTATGTTGTTATGTTCATCACACCCTACTATGCACACCTGTTACAACTATGCATGCCTGTCACACTGGTGAAGATGTTTTGGCAGTGAAGGAAGTTTCTTCCTGTACTGTGCATTGCATAGTTTTCTGTCAGTTTGCATAGATGGTATGTTTGTACCTGCAAGACTCTTGTGTGAATTGGGAACATATATAAGGAGGGGATGCTATTTGGGTGTTCTCACACCTGTGAGGAAGCTATAGGAAAACTCAATAAGATAATGTGGAGCTTCACTAAAAACAATCAGATAATGTACAAGTGGGATGGCTCTGGAAAGGGCCTTTGTGTTTATAATGTATAGTGTACAGTTAGATGTCCAACTGTATGCATTCCTTCATATGACAAGGTTTTCTTCTGCAGTGATGTTCACACTATCTTTCCTTCATCTACCTGGCATATCAAGATGGATATTATTATGATATTGTTACCTATAATTGCGTCACGATACAAACTGACTTACATTTGCTTTTGATTTTTTATTTAGGTCCTTCATGTTATTTAAGATGCCAAGTAAAAACAGAAGACTCCAAAATGGCGCCCGACCAAGACATCCTCACTAGTCCCATAGTGCCTGACCTTAAGATGGCGCCACCCCTTAACTATGCTGCTCTACCCCTATGATCCCTACTCTACAGTACTACACTGCTACCTAGGACATACTGCTGCAGCCAACACTCACACAGATCCTACTCCTGGTCTGAACATTACCCCCTTCTCCTGACTAGATATCCTCGACCCGCCCCACAGTACATGACCCCAGCGCTGCCTCTAACCTCTGCTATCCCTACACCCTGCTCCATTGCTGTGCCTGCAGACTCGGCTACCTATGAACCTGCGCGCAACATCCTCATATCGCTCCCAACTGCACCTGCGTCTGCGTTAGCCTGTGGTAAATATTTCGTTACCGGTACTATTTTTTATGCGGTAAAATCTATCGAGAATAACTCAGTAAAATGAGAGGCAGAATCCGTGGTATTAGAGGGTTTAAAAAGGCTTTATTCCTATACAAAGGAACACAATTCGAATTATGGGCCTTCTATTCCATCACCACGAAAGTTCAGGAAGGAAGGAACATATATTATTTACAGATAGGCAGTTTTATAGAAAATACATTACAGTGGAACAGATGCAAGAGGCGTAACAGCTGATAAAGGGTGCATACGTAGCTAATAGAGGGCGTAATTTAATAAACGTCATCATACATGATGTAATATGTGGGTGGATCCATAAGAGAATCCTGCAATGTCAGCAGAAATAGTTGGCAGAGATGCGCGCGCAGCCGCATGACGTGTGATTGACGTGCAACTAGAGGGTGAAAGGGACTTGACATTTAGCTCTACATGTGGAGACAGAAGTCTGGGGTTATGTCAACCTAATCCCAAATCATATCTAATATCCTATGTTTAAAGAACAGTGTTATCCAAAAAGAGAGGTCTCTTAGGATAGAATCTTATTCTATACTGACTATACTGACTGTTAGTGCGTGTACAAGCGTCTAAGTGTCTACACTAGATGCGAGAGGGTAGGAATATTCCATGGTAACGGGGCTATGAATTACTTGCATGAGGGCAGCGAGGCCTGGCCCTTTGCGCGGTAGCTGGAGGAATGTTTACCTAAACTACTAGACAGGAATGCATCGGATGAGGAGCGAAGGAGATAATCTCGAAGGTGAAATACAGTTTTTGGCAGGCGACGGGCTGGATCAGGCACCGTTAGCCGCGCAGGGAGTGAGACAAAGTTCATGGTCACAGATGCAGGCTCAGACTGGAGCTTTCAGAGGCAGAAGGCAGAAAAAGGCTTGATGACAGAATTCGGGCCTACTCGCCTGAATCTGTAAAATGTGGAAAGTGAACCATATAAAGTCGGTGGCCTTTCATACTTAGGAATGGAATATCTGACCCATTCATGGCGGATCTGAAAGAGGACATGTTGACGGTGGACGCACATATATTTGCGTCTTCAGAACTGGAGCAGGAGGGAACATACATGTACTTATAGCATGTACATGGAGCCGTTGGGGTCTACGATAGGGGACATAACTGATCACAAAATTCATATTTCCTCATTCCCTCCTTGTCCCCTTGGGACCCTTAGGAGATATCGATCTTCATCAATCCATCGATCTGTTCATATAGCATCATTTGTTCTTCTTTCTTCTTCCGGGATCTCGAGCGAAAACTTGGATGTGGGATACACGAGGTGGCACACAGACCACAAATCGCTGGCCCACATTGTAGACATAAGCAGCAACTGAATAGTATGAGAAAGCCAATACCTAGGAAGGAGAGGATTCTCCATCCCCAGGCTGACAACACGCCCCAGAACCAACCGGACCAAGTCCAGGTGCCTGGACTCTGGTGTATCTGGCTTACAATCTTATGAAGGCGGGTTATGGCTTTATATACTGACGGTGAATTTTCTGGTATGAAAATGCAACAACTTGATCCGATGACCCTACAAGCTCCGCCCCTATCGGCCAGGATGACGTCAAGGACAAGACGATTTTGAAGCACAACAATCCGCATAGCAGACTGCTCTTCTGTTAAATTGCCTAAGGCGGAAATAGTTTCGTTCACTACTGCTTCGAGGGTTCTGGTTAATCTACGTATCAGCTTACTATTAGTGACTGTACCTATATAGGGAAAGAAACCTTTATTGAAATCTGTGTATTTTTCCCATGCCGTTTCAGTGTAATCGACAATTGGGAGATCTCTCTGCTGTCTATTGTGTACTAAATGGGTATTTCTATGATAATCAGGAGGGGCTAGGAAAACAGGTGGCAGAAGGAATGCTATGTAACAGGTACCATCCCAATCTAAAGGTAGGCGTATATATGCGGTTTGGCCACATATAAAGTAGGAATGACGAGAAGCTCTAAATGTAGACTTGCCTTGATCACTGAATTTTATTACAGTGGTGCATTTACTATGGCCCATGTGTATGGAGCCATTCTTTCTTATACATAGTTCCCCTTTTACTGGGAATACGGACATGGCGGGCAAGATTGGTGTAGCTTCAGATTCAACGTTCAGGATCATGAGGTTAAGTGTAAAATTACCTAATCCATATACTTCATTTTCTAGATCAGTTCCTGTTCTTTTGGGAAGTCCCTCCTTGTTAGGGTAGCAGACTTTAAGCAAAACTAAGTTCAGGTTTCCCCATACCCAGTTGTCTTGATAAACTGCGGAATTTGAATCTAGGGAATTAATCAAACTAAACCATGCTCCACAGGAGCCATTGTGTGTGAACGGATAGGGAAAGAGGGGCAAAACTCCCTTATAGTTCTGATAGGGAGGGAGTCGGCCACATATCCAACAATTGGTGGCATTGCTGGTTTGATGGGAATGATGTAGCATACTAATGAAAGTGTTGTTGCGCAGCGCAAATCTATAAGACAATTCATGTGGAGGTAATTCACTAAAAGAATGTTCGGCAGTTATATTATAAGCATGCTTAGGAATAGGGTAATACATATGCAATAGGATGCTGACAATGATGATCAAAAGACTTAGAGAAAACAAAATTAATAATGTTACTGTACAATGACTACGAAATGATTTACAATACGCATGCTTTTTGAGCAGCATTTGATTATTTCTTTCTCTATTCCGGTCCAGAGGATACATGTCAGAGACAAATTCAACCGATTCACCTTGGAGAGGACTTAAACAATCAAATTGTCTGACTTACTGGACCTCAATTTTAATTTATATAGTTCTGAGTTCGATTGCTCAACCAAAGGGAGCTTTGAGTCTGTCTGTGAAGGATTACAGGGTTGAGTCTCTATACTGGGTGGTAGTCCATAAAATTTCTTGATATGACTCGAGTGCAACCATCCTTTTCTTCCTTCGATTTTCACGGCTGTCCTTGTGGTGAGTAAAACTAACTTCGGTGACTTCCACCTAGGATCCAGTTGGGTCTTCCGGTCGAAATTCCTGACTAAAACCAGATCCCCAGGAACCACGTCATGGGGTTTCACCTCAGTATTGTCGGGAAAAGCTGCGGATACCTGTGAACGACAAGATTGTAGTGCAGACATCAAGGAAGCCAGGTAATCTGTCAGCATATTACAGTCAACGTCAGTTATTTTACGAGGTATAGGCGTCCCCCACATATTTGGTGGTCTACCGAAGATCACCTCATACGGGGATAGCCCTGTTCGAGAATGTGCTACCATTCTCATGTAAAAGAGCGCAACTGGTAAAGCTACTATCCAATCGACTCCTTTTTCTCTACATATTTTGGACAATCTAATTTTCAGAGTTTGATTATGGCGTTCCACGAGACCTGCCGCCTCGGGATGTCGGACACAATGAAATTTCCATTGGTATCCTAATAGAAGGGAAACGTGTTTCATTAGTTCGGACGAGAACGGCTGGCCGTTATCTGAGTAGACAACACGTGGTAAACCGTACCGTGGGAAGAATTCTCGAACTAACTGTTTGGCAGTAGTCGGGGCAGTGTAATCTGAAACCGGATATGCTTCTGTCCAACGGGAAAGAGCACAGACAACTACGAGAACATATTTGAATCCTCGACATCGTTCCATCTGGATATAATCCATCTGGAGGACTTCAAAAGGGTGATCGGGAGTTTGGAATCCACCCTGTTCTACGGGGATGCTTTTACCTGGATTAAACTGACAGCATATCATACAGGTACGAACTTTTTGTTTAGCTGCGGCTCGTAAATGTTTGTTGAACCAAATGTGTTGAATGCTGTCTAGCATAGCTTTTTCTCCTAGGTGCGCTGGACTATGTATAGTGTTAATGATGACTTGGACCATTGAGTCGGGAAGAAACCATATAGATTTTTCCTTCGTCATCCATCCTTGATCTGTTTGGATCCCTCCTAATTCAGTCCATTTCTTTATTTCTTCTGGTGTAGCGTGTGTCTGTATATCAATTACATCAAGGGCGGGATCCTTAACTGTCATGCAATGTGTTGGTGTCAGGACTATTGTCTTTGTCATATCAGTTGTGTGAGTCTGATTCTGAGCAGTCTGTTTAGCTGTTCTGTCAGCTAGGTCATTACCCTGAGAAATGATATCGATAACTTTTGTGTGGGCTTTGCATTTCATAATCGATATTGCAGTAGGTAGATGAATCGCGTCTAATAGGGCTTGAATGAGGAGTCCGTGTTGGATGTGGGCACCGTGAGAAGTTAAATAACCTCTCTCTCGCCACAGTACGCCGAAGTCATGAACGACTCCGAATGCATAACGTGAATCTGTGTATATATTGACTTTTTTATTTGTGGCTTGAATACAGGCTTGTGTCAGAGCGGTGAGCTCTGCTGCTTGAGCTGACAAAGTGTTAATACAATTTGTTTCAATGACTTCAGTGTCTGTTGTGACTGCGTAGGCGGCCACTAACTCTCCTGTACTTGTTCTCATACATGACCCATCTACATATAATGTCAAGTCTGGATCTGTCAAAGGGATGTCTGTCAAGTCTTGTCTGGGTTTCGTCGTGATAGTAATGACTTCGACACAATCATGTGCCAATGGATCTGTTCCGCCCACTGGTAACAGTGTGGCAGGATTTAACGTATTACAACGTCTGATTTCTATATGTGGCTGAAACAGTGTTAATTCGTAACCGGTGAGTCTTGCTATAGTCAAGTGTTGTGTTTGTGTGCGGTTCAAGAGAACCTCTACTGCGTGTGGTACTTGTACTGTCAGTTGATGTCCTAACACTATGGCATCGCTTTGTCGGATTGCTAAAGCTGTTGCTGCCACTGATTTCAGGCACGCTGGAAGTGCCTGAGCTACTGGATCTAATGTACTAGAGAAATAAGCACATGGTTTGTGCGACCCTGCTTGTTCCTGAGTGAGTACTGACAAAGCAGTACCTTCACGTTCTGTAACAAAGAGTGTAAACTGTTTACTGTAACATGGTGTTGCTAGGACAGGTGCTTGACATAAAGCTTTCTTTAAGCTTTCAAAGGCATGTGTATGTTCTGGAGTCCAAGGGAGGACAGTCGATGTGGCTGCCTCCTGTGTTGTCAACTGGATGAGTGGTTTTGCTAGAAATGCATATTGAGGGATCCACTGCCTACAGTGTGTAGTGAGGCCTATAAAAGCCCGTACCTCCTTTTGTGTCTTGGGTGGTGGCATGTTAGCAATTAACTGTATGCGGTCGGGTGTAAGCTGCCTTCCCTCCTTGGACAGCGAGTGCCCAAGGTAAACAACTCGCTGGACACAGAATTGCAGCTTAGAAGGGGACACCTTGTGCCCCTTGTCAGCCAGAAATTTCAAAACCGTCAGTGATGCTGTTTCACATTCAGGTTCGCTTCGGGCGGTGATCAGCAGATCATCGACATATTGAAGCAAGGCAGTGTTAACTGGCATGTGGATACTGTCAAGTTCTCGTTTCAGTGCTTGGCTATAGATGCTGGGGCTTTCTGTAAATCCTTGAGGTGCGCGTGTGAATTTAAAACTTCGTCCATTTAAACTAAAACCGAACAAATATTGACTTTCCGGATCTATTGGGACACTAAAGAAGGCATTCTTGAGATCAATTACAGTGAAGAACGTTGCTTCTGAGTCAATAGCTGTGAGTAATGAAGAGATATCTGGGACCACAGGGTATTGTGGTACAATACATTTATTTAATTCGCGCAGATCAATAACCAATCGATATACTGGTGGTGCCTTTGGATCCGTTCTTTTAAGAATCGGAATTATCGGGGAATTACATACATTGGAGTCAGTTTCCACAACCACTCCTTGTGTAATGAGTTCGTCAATGATTTGCAGTAAAGCCACTACAGCATCTGGGGGTAACTTGTATTGTCGCATTCGTGGTAGTACTATTCCTGATTTCAGTGTAACTCGATATGGTGTAATGTTCATGCAACCAACATCAGTGGGGCCTTGTGCCCATAAATGTGTAGGTAAATTCTGCAGTCGGTGATCCATGTCTCTGGATACGTAGTGACCTTTAAAGTCACGTAAAAATAGTCGTACTCCTTCCGGAGAACAACATATTATGGCTCCTAGAGCTTTCAATGTTTTTATACCTAACAAGTTTTCTGGACATGATTTAGTAAGCAATAAATCTGTAGTACGTGTCAATGGACCTACTGTAAGTGGAAGAGGTTGTGTTACGTCATTTATTATAGGTTTTCCTGAGAATCCAAGGGAAATATTTTGTGAGCCTGAGAGGGGTGCCCCTGGAACTTCACTACTTCTTATAGTTGTTCTGCTTGCCCCTGTATCAAGTAAAAACTTTCTGTCTTCCCCTAATAGTTCACTATGTACATAAGGTCCCTCTTGATCTACAGGAACCTCTATAAGGGGTAAGCCAACTTCCCTCTCTAGGCTATCTCATGAGTATCGTTGATAATCGGGATAATCTGTTTGTGCGTACTGATACATCTGTTGTGTTGTTGCTTGTGTTGCAGCGACAGGCTGCGCTTGTGGTGGTGCTACGATCTGTTGTGGAGCTGCCTGTTGCGGAGCTAGTTGTTGCGGAGCTAACCTAGGTTGTGCCTGCTGAGGCAGTTGCTGTTGATTCTGATCCTGTCTAGGTGGACGTGGTCTCTCATGTGTTCTACCTGTGGCAATATTATGTTTCAAGACTGGACAATCATGTATATAATGACCTGGTTGTTTACAATAGTTGCATGTCCCTTTCGCAGGACCTGCGGAATCACCCTTTTGATGATTATCGGCTGGAACTGATTGTGCAACAAGCATTTTCATTTTTGTATCTTTCATACGTCTTTGTTCGTGTTCTTGTTCTTCTCTAATTCTATTGTGGTGATATTGTAACATCTGTAGCATCTGTGATGGGGTATTACCTTGCCAGGTACTTTCGAATTTCAATACTCTATTCTTGACTTGTAGCAGAGAATTTTCGACTAATTTTGTCTCAAACAGATGTGGATATGACTCACTACTGGCTTTTATACCACTATTTATACTAAAACATTTTTCAAATCTGGAATAGAAATCACTAGTGTCTTCATCTGGTTTTTGTTTACAGGCTGAGATTGCACCCCAGTCTTCCTTTTTCGTAGTTAATAAACGTGGCAGTACCTGTATTAGTAATCCTGCTAATGCGGTAGTCTTATCCCCAAGCCCTGCTCCTGCAGCTCGGGCCTTCTCTTCGTTTTCTAATGCTGTCCAATCTATCTTTTGGTCTCCCACCTCCCATTCTTTTTCTTTGAGTTTCTCATAAACACCGGCAGGTAATAGGACTTTCAATATTTTCATAATGTCGGGGTAGGTATACTCTCCCATGAGTAACATGTCTTTTATCTCACGGTGGAAACCTGCTGGGTCTTTGTCATGACTGGGTACTACTTTCTTCATTTCTAATAATTCCAGTTTAGTTATAGGCGTGTATACAAACACACGTGTGAAATTATCGTCGGCACCTCTGATCGGGTGTACTTCGCGTAACGGGTTCTGTCTATCTATGTGATACATTTTTCTTCCCATAATGGGAACTGGAACGTGTTCTGGGCATACGAAATTTAAATATTGGTTTCGGGATTCTAGTATTTCCTTAATCAAATCAGTACCTGATCCTCTCCATATGTTGGTGAGTAGTTCTGTCAATATGTCAGGTAAGGGTCCTGGATCGGAGTGTTGGCTTTTATATAATATAAGGAGGTGTTGAATCATGTATATACTAGCTAAACGCTGTTCATATGGGTCTAGATTCAGAAACGTGTGTGCAAGTACATCATCATTGTATTCGCCGGGACTGTCAGCCCATTGTACTGCTGACCTGGCTAATTCTTGTTCGTCCATGGAATCGAGCACATGGTACCCCCTTCGATCTCGGAGTAATTTATCAGCGGCTTGGAATAGGTGTTCAGGGGATTTTGCATTTAGCATAGGGTTTGGAAGATGTCTATTACATTCTGGACATATTGGACGTATTGGGTTGTTAAAACCTCTGGTATTATTATGGGATCTTCCTCTACCTACATAAGCTATTGTATCTACTTGGTCTGATTCTTGCTCCTCCTCCCCTCTGTTTAGGTCAGCGGTGTCTACCTCTAATCTTTCTTCGTGTATTCGTTCTACTTCTTTGCGGATTTTTCGGTACATAGCTACTATACATAACAGTCTATCATGTCTCCCTTCTGATATATTCTTACCCCAAGTGACAAGGTTTTGCATTTCTTCCGGATTTACCCCAGGCCGGTCTTGATTTCTGATTACATAGTTTATGAGGAAACGTAACAGTTGTCCCTGTACCTCCACTTTCTGGTACTCCATGGCTCTGCTAATACTTTCAGGACCTCGTCCTGACTGGACAAAGTGATATATATTTTCTAAATGTGTAGCCATTCCTGGTAGCTTCGTTAAATATATTGCAGCTCGTCTGATACGTAATGACGACAGCAGCATTTCGTCCCGTTTACCGGGTACAGGATCATATCTACAATCTACTAGAAGTTCCTTGAGCATGTCGGGGGTTGCTAGTTTGGGCGTACGTTGGTGTGCTAATTCTCTAAGGGAAAATTTATCTCCTCTGGGTGGCGTAGAGAAAATGTCTGTCGTACCTCCTGTAGCACCGTCTGGGGTGCTGGACGTGAAAGGATTTTTTGAGGGTGAGACAGCAACCGTCGTTGCCGGAAAAGCTGTAGAAACAGATGTGTTTGTCGGAATGTGTGTCGAAGCGGGTTGTTGTGGAGGTACAGACGAATGTTCTTGGCGATGAGCATCATCGGCAAGCGGTCTATGTGGTGCGGTATTAGCATACTCGGGAGCTGCGTCATCTAAATAGCGGGAAAGGAAAACATCTTCTGCGGTTCTGGGATGTCCCTTGGGATGTGCTTTTATCGGAAACAATGGAGGTGGCAAGTCTTTTGGTATTTCCGGAGTAGCCTTAGGTAACCCTTCGGCCAAAAGTGGATACATACCATTCATAAGAGCATTTCTTTGTCTATCTATTTGTTCTGATTTTACTCGGGTACCTTCCTCAAGTAATAGATTTTCTCGTACTTTATTTGAATTCTCCTTACTCTTATCTTCCTGTCTAAGTGCTTTTTCTGTACGTCTATATGATTCTTTACGCCATAATTCAATGGCATCTTTCTGTGACTGTCTGGCTTTCTTTTTCCATAATTCTTCTTCTACTCTCATGATGCAATCTGCATCCCAGGTCCCCGCTGCGGGCCATCTCTGACTCTCTGGTAATTCTTTGGTGTAGTCCACCCATAAATCAAGAAATAATACGGCATCTAGGCCATGCTTATGATACATAAAGTACCCTGGAGTGTCCCTCGGTGGGATGGGAACGGCTTCTTCGAGTACCCCTTTTCTAGTTTTGATCTGTCTTAGTTTCGAAAAGAGCGGCATTTTTAGACCTTATTACTAGAACACACTTTATAAAAACACAATAATGAACAGTCATTCACACAACAATATATAGAACGTATTTAAAACATTTAACACTTAACAGTTTTTACGAACAATGATAACTAATAAAAAACTAGTTACCGACATAATACTGACACTAGATAATACTTATTTATATTACTTTTATATGCAAAACATACTATATATACTGCTAAACAGTACAGATACACTGCTAAAACAGTGCAGACCGGATTTGTGTACCCAAACCCGTCTTGACCGGCACAGACTATGTGCACGTAAAATGCCTCCCCGGTAATGGTACTCACCGGGTAGCTCGGAACGGAAGGCCTCGGAACGGAACTTGAAACTGGACGGGACTGGACTCGTCTCGGCGAACTCGGAACTTCGGAACCTGGCGGGTCTCTGTATACCTCGGATCTTGCTCTCTCAGCTAGGCTCTGGTCGGGATACTTCGCACCTCTCACCGCCTCGTCTGGGTGTTGATCGCAGCCTCAGTCGTCCCCGCTTGGCCGGAAGGAGACACAGGAAATCCTGCAGATACGCGTTTTTGTTGTCCGTTCAGCTGTGGCAGGAGACCGGGCCTGCAACGCACCGCCGGCGCGTGAGATGAGAAAGTGTCCCTATTCGGGCGCCAATTTATGTGGTAAATATTTCGTTACCGGTACTATTTTTTATGCGGTAAAATCTATCGAGAATAACTCAGTAAAATGAGAGGCAGAATCCGTGGTATTAGAGGGTTTAAAAAGGCTTTATTCCTATACAAAGGAACACAATTCGAATTATGGGCCTTCTATTCCATCACCACGAAAGTTCAGGAAGGAAGGAACATATATTATTTACAGATAGGCAGTTTTATAGAAAATACATTACAGTGGAACAGATGCAAGAGGCGTAACAGCTGATAAAGGGTGCATACGTAGCTAATAGAGGGCGTAATTTAATAAACGTCATCATACATGATGTAATATGTGGGTGGATCCATAAGAGAATCCTGCAATGTCAGCAGAAATAGTTGGCAGAGATGCGCGCGCAGCCGCATGACGTGTGATTGACGTGCAACTAGAGGGTGAAAGGGACTTGACATTTAGCTCTACATGTGGAGACAGAAGTCTGGGGTTATGTCAACCTAATCCCAAATCATATCTAATATCCTATGTTTAAAGAACAGTGTTATCCAAAAAGAGAGGTCTCTTAGGATAGAATCTTATTCTATACTGACTATACTGACTGTTAGTGCGTGTACAAGCGTCTAAGTGTCTACACTAGATGCGAGGGGGTAGGAATATTCCATGGTAACGGGGCTATGAATTACTTGCATGAGGGCAGCGAGGCCTGGCCCTTTGCACGGTAGCTGGAGGAATGTTTACCTAAACTACTAGACAGGAATGCATCGGATGAGGAGCGAAGGAGATAATCTCGAAGGTGAAATACAGTTTTTGGCAGGCGACGGGCTGGATCAGGCACCGTTAGCCGCGCAGGGAGTGAGACAAAGTTCATGGTCACAGATGCAGGCTCAGACTGGAGCTTTCAGAGGCAGAAGGCAGAAAAAGGCTTGATGACAGAATTCGGGCCTACTCGCCTGAATCTGTAAAATGTGGAAAGTGAACCATATAAAGTCGGTGGCCTTTCATACTTAGGAATGGAATATCTGACCCATTCATGGCGGATCTGAAAGAGGACATGTTGACGGTGGACGCACATATATTTGCGTCTTCAGAACTGGAGCAGGAGGGAACATACATGTACTTATAGCATGTACATGGAGCCGTTGGGGTCTACGATAGGGGACATAACTGATCACAAAATTCATATTTCCTCAAGCCCTTCATTACCTTCTCATACTCTAGTGTCCTTCCCTACGTATGCCTGTTACACGAGAATCCCTCCAGCAAGCCCTGCTGCTCCCACACCTGCCTACCGAGAGATCCAGCCCTACCGCTACCCCACTACTCTCTTCCCACATCAGGGCTCCTCCCCAGCCAACATGTCCCGCCCGGCCATTGCGAAGGCGGGGGACAATTCCTTCACTCTGGTCTACCCCCCCAACCTATCCAAAACCGCTGCAAAATCCTTCAAACACACCACCCTAGAAAACCACCATGAGACACTGATATCAGAACTTCGCGTCAACTCGGTCAGTGGCACCTGCATAAATGACCTTATCTTCTATTCGAAAAAAAACGCCGCCTGGCGAAAAACCCTAACACACCTTCTGAATGTTCACTCATCCAAAAACATTCCCTATGGCACCAAACTCACTATTATACCCTCTTCTACCCTCAGAGCAGACCTCACCATCAACCTCTACAAAAGCGGCATGGTCCTGGTCCAAGCCACAACCAATAACCTTAACAAATTCGCTGACCGATTCACCCTCCTCAGAAACCACGTTCACGATACGGACAGGAGAGCTGACTCCACCACCAGCAGCCCTCTGTCCTACCCGCCCACTATGCCTAGCAACCCGCATACTCTCACTACAGCCCCCACCATAGCTCCTCCTTCCCCCACAGCATACTTTATGACCCTAACCATAGACCCCCCCTACTCTATCATCGGCTCCTGAACCCTTGCCCCCCTCCCTGCCAACACCCCCAGCCCTCATCGATCTCGAATCCTTGTACTCCAGAGCGTCCAATCTAACTCAGAGCATCCATTGCTCCATTCTGGACCTTATGAACCTCCTGCATCTCGCTGTGCTCTCCCTCTCGAACCTCAAACCACACCCACCCTCCCCCCCACAGTTAAATGAGCCCCCCATGCTCTCTCTCCTGCTTCCCCTAAGACACCTACGCCCGCGCAAGCAACCCTGCCGCATCTCTGAAGAGGAATCCCGAGCTCTGGCACTCACCTACAATCCCCCCCACCACCCCTACCCCAGCTGACCTCACTGAAGACGAAATCCTTGCTATCTTCCAAGATTACAATACTGCCCAAGCCAATTCTTGCCCACCTGACACAGGTCATGCACACCCCATCAGCAGGGTCACCATCAACCCCAATAGGCCAACCACACGACGTAATAGAAATGTGGTTAAAAGCAATATTGCGCCCATACTTCCATCCTCCCAGACACCTGACACTCCCTCAGACCCCCCATTATCTGGTCTCCTAATCAACTGTCGTTCAGCAGTTAAACATGCAGCCGATATCGCTGACCTCATCCTGCACAAAAGCCTGGACTTAGCTATTCTTACTGAATCCTGGCTAAATTAATACTCCTCCCCTTGTCTGGACTTATTAGTCCCTCCTAACTACAACATTGCTAGGCTAGACAGGCAGTCTAGCAGAAAGGGCGGAGGCATCGCCTGCATCTACAGATCCTCCCTCCTGGTCAAGGAACTCGGAATGCTCACTACCGACTCCTGCGAGCACCTCGCCCTCTCCCTCTCCAACAACGCCCTACATCTTTGTAACTTGCACATCTTTTACCACCCCCCAGGCTCTAATGACTCTTTCACCGATCACCTACTGGAAGTCATCACCTCAAAAATTTCCTCTAATTCCAAAGAGATCTTCCTCAGTGATTTCAACCTGCATTGGAATGACCCCAATGACCCTTACGTCAATACCATCAAAGACCTCCTAAATGACCAAGCCCTGACTCAATCCTGCTCTCTACCAACTCACTCAAAAGGAGCCACCCTGGACTGGATCATATCCAAGGATTCTGTAGTCAAACTCATCTCCATAGACCCTTGTGACTGGTCCGACCACCACACCATCTCCTTCATCTTACCCGGATCACTCAAGACTAAGCCCCTACAACCGATGATTCCCAAACGCTGGATTAGGGACACCAAAAACCTGGACCTTACGAAGCTGGAGGCTCGCTGCAAACTTGACCTCTACCCGACCTCGAACACAACCACAATCAATGACCTCTATGAACACTACTCGGCGTCTATGTCGAACATTCTAGACGACCTTGCCCCCCTGAAACTAAAGAGAACACAAATCAAAGACAGAAACCCCTGGTTCTCCGCCTCCCTCAACTCAGAGAGGAGATCCCTACGACAAGCCGAAAGAATCTGGAGACAGCACCCGTCTACTGAGCACCTTAAACTTCTCCGGCTGGCAAGAAACTCCTACAACAGACACATTCTCAACTCAAAAAAAGAATACTTCAGATCCGAACTGGGGAATGCCACGAATAGACCCCACAAGCTCTTTGAACTGATTAAACACCAATCAAACAAGCTGGCCAAAACCCCTAAAGAATCCCCGAAATCTCTTATATCTTCGGATGAATTCTCCTCCTTCTTCACCGAAAAAGTTGCCTCCCTAGGAATTGAACTCAGTACCGCCTCTTGCTCTCAACCCCCTCATAACCAACTGCCTCCCTATGCACCCACATCTCTGACCTTATCCAAAAACGAAGCTTGCTGGACTGACTTCGAAGTCTATGACGAAGACTCCATTGCTAAAATCCTCTCTACATTAAACCCAAACAACCACTTCAATGACCCGCTACCATCCAACTGCCTTGCTGCGGCCTCCCGTGCCATTGTTCCTTGCTGGACCGCGATGATCAATGCCTCTCCCCAGCAGGGATCGATTCCTGACCCCTTGAAAGCCGGCCAAGTCCTTCCTATTCTAAAATAACCAACGCTTGATCCCGCCTCACCAGACAATTTCAGACCCATCTCCAATATACCCTTACTAGCCAAAGTGTTAGAGAAATGCGTACAACACCAGCTTAGTCAACACATCAACAACTACCACCTACTGGATGACTTCCAATCGGGATTCAGACCAGGGCACAGCACTGAAACAACCATGCTCCACATTGTGGACGAAGCCCTCCAAGCCCTTGACCAAGGCAAAACATTCCTCCTAATCCTTTTAGATCTATCTTCCGCCTTCGACACGGTCAATCATGAAAAACTACTTGAACGCCTTAAACACAGGATGGGTCTGAACGGCAATGTCCTTGAATGGTTCAGGTCCTTCCTCCATAACCAATCTCAAAGATTCCTCATTGACGGCAACCTATCAGCTCCCACCCCGGTCACGGTTGGAGTCCCTCAAGGCTCAACCCTGTCCCCTACCCTCTTTAATCTTTACTTAGAGCCTCTCACTGAAGTTCTTCGCTCCGCCAATATCTCCTACCACATGTACGCGGATGACACCCAAATTTACATCAATATCTCTTCACTCAAGGAGGTCCTCGCCCTGAACGAAACCCTGAAACTAACCGTCCAGTGGCTTGCCACTAACCAACTAAAACTCAACGCCAAGAAAACTGAATTTCTCCTGATCTCCCCCTCCAAAGCCAACCCGGAGCTACATGTGTGGTTCAAGGCCATCACAGCCTTAAATTGCCCTCCGACCATCGTGGACTCCGCCAAATCACTGGGCATATTTCTGGACTGCAACCTGAACATGCGTGACCACATTAATTCAATGGCCAAGGCAGCCAGATTCCACCTGAGCTACCTCTGGAAACTAAAACCCTTCATCGATGCTCCGGATTTGAAAATGGCAGTCCAAGCTCTAGTCATATCCAGACTGGAATTTGGATGTTTCACCCTCACAGGCTTACCCAAGAGCTCCTTGGCACCGCTAAAAGCCTGTCTCAACGCGGCAGCCAGACTACTCACCGGCACCAGGAAATTCGACCACATCTCTCCACATCTGAAAGCCCTAAACTGGCTCCCTCTAGAGGCCAGAATACAGTTGAAACTGGCGTGCATTACACACAAGGCGTTATACGCAAACTCCCCTGCATACCTATCACAGAAACTGGTGCTATCGGGAGGAAACAGGAACCACTAACAGTCTCCTGCTCCGACCCGCCCACTTTCGTAAAAAAAGAACTTACAATAGGGCATTCTCCGGGGCGGCACCAAGAATTTGGAACTCCTTCCCGCCCGATATCAGAAGAATCCCCTCTCTAGCGCGCTTCAAGAAGGAGGCCAAAACCTTCCTCATGGGTAAATTCCTGTACTAAGACCCCTTCTCAGCCGCTATGACTTGCTGCTTGATTCCAGGACTATTGCGTCTTCCGCAACTCTACAACCGGACACCATCGAGACCCCAGGGGGCCACGGTCTCCGCCAACCCTAGCTTGAACTTTAACTTCTCATTTGTGTCCCCTTTGCCCCCATGCTCCCTCATCCCCCCCCCTTTTATATTTTATATTTCTCTGTTTTTGGAGACTTTACTGTTTTTACTGTTTTTCTATTGTTCTTTTCCCTTGTTAACCATGTAAAGCGCTCTGAGACCCTCACGGGTCATGTTCACGCTCTATAAAACATTACAATAAATAAATAAATAAGAAGAAAAGATTAAGGCACACCTAATACTAAGAAGCTTTCAGTGTTTTAAGGAAAGTACAGAGAATGGAAAGATGGTAAAATGTATTGAATTTTAGTAAAAAAAAAAAAACTTTCATTAAAACCAGTTATTAACCACATGTAACATTTCTCATGCCGAAGTAAGTTATAATACAAATGTATTGGTGTCCAAGAAAAGATGTTGTTCTTTCCAGCAAAGCAAAAAATATATACAATAGAAGCTGAGCAGCAAAGTAGATTGAGGAACATGAAATTCAAATAACTTCATCAGAAGTTCCTCCATAGTAGAGTGCACTTAAATATTATGAGGAGCATGAAGACAGTGAAAAGAAAAAAAATATATATCAGCGGAAACAGTCTGTCATCTGTCTGGTAGACAAGGAATTTATTTTAAAGAGAAATGTATTTATCTTCATTTCAATCAAAATAAAGTGTTTAGATAAACGTTTTAATTTTCTTAAAAAGAAGTGACATCAAAAGGTGTAAATTATTAAAAGAAACATTTACACTATTTTCCAGAGACAGAGAAAACCCACTTCCAGTAGTGAGCCATTTCTAAAGAGGAAAGTTACTTACAGAAGAGTGAATTTGTTTTTGCAATTGACACAGATGTTTGTGCATATAGCATAAATGAAGATAAACCAATTCAAACAGAAAAATGTGCACCCAAAAATCCAGAAGAAAGTATAACCAATGAAGTCTTGAGCCAGCAATATCCAGTTTTTAAGTGCAAGTACAGGAAATCTTGCAACGTAAGGCAAGAGTCTGTTAAACACTTCAGACAATTCTTAGGGAAGTACAAAGAAATAATTCAGATACAGCAATATCTTAATCCTTGTCATGGACATTAATTGGCTTGCTTATTACAACAGATTTCCGTCGCATACACACACCTTCTGTCCACTACACTACAATGTGTTACCTAGTAAAAAGGTTGTATTGAGTCAAAAGCCCAGCCCTTCATCTTCAAAAACTGTAGAACATGTTACAAATAACTTGTCTTTCTGAACTGTCCTCTGTTATAGCTGATATTCAGATGACAAACATTTGGCCCGACAGGCCATCTGAAGAGAACAAGGAGAATGAGGAGGTGAACAATGACATTTCCAGTGCAAGCAATATTTTAGAAACATTTCAAAAGGAAATTGATGCATTTGATACAACATCTGCAGAACTCCCTGACAAAGATTGTATTTGTTCTGCGTGCATTGTGGGCACAATCTGTGCGGAACATAGTACCAGCCATAGAATACAGCTGACCACTCCTGTCTATGTAAACCCACCCAACCATTAATTACGCTTGCACAAGTGTTGCAGTGTGGAACATCAAATTCCCCCTTCTCCACAGACCAAATATCTCAACAGTACATTCACTCGAAGACATTCATTGGTGGGGCCCATAACACCAATACTCACACTCCGTTGATCTGCTTCCTAGAGGAATAAGCTTCCAAACGCTGACATGAAAGGAATATACCTCACTCTAAATACATTGACTTCAACCCTAAGATATTCCTCTCATAAGGAGATTAATCATTTAGTTATTCTCTATGGTTTAGTGAGACAATCATTTATCTACTCTTTACATACTAAACACTCTTCTTAAAAAATCGACACAACACATTTGTCAATTAATCAAATATTCTTTATCTAAGAAGTATTGCAAAAATCGTGAGAAATCATTATCAGCATTTCAGAGCATCATATTTACCTAATCTGGCTAAAAGTCGACCTCTAAGTCAGTCAGGTCGAAAGAATTTTATTCAGCAAAGTTAGGCCGCAATTCAGTCTATCAAAGATTCAGGATAACAGCTGTCCAGCAGTGTCACCGTCCTCTCCGTCAGCATAACGTCAGGAAATCGAGTTCGTCAAAGAAGAGCGTTTTTTAGTTCAATTCCCTACCTACTTTTATAATGAAAATAATGTCAAAAAGTATCAAGATCGGGGTTTAGGAACTCCTGATTGGTCGACTCGGGGTCGTGAGGTGAAGTTCTCAGGGTGTCCATGCAATGAACTCATCGTACTTGCTGGTTCCGGTTTTAAATTGTCCATTGTGTGATTGTGTGCGAAGTTCCCGGGATAACCTTGGTGGTTACATCTTCTCCCGGGGTCAGGCCCAGGCCACTGTTGCTGGCGGTGACGCATGCGCACTTCACCAAGAACCTTGTGTTTGTCAGGGCAGTCACGTTCAACGTCTCGTTCCGCCATCTTGTTTAGGCCGAAATGGTCAACTTAAGCAAAAGAAACACAAAACGTAATTAAAACATAGAAATGGCTAATAAAATGTTATCCCTTCGCTAATACCCATATGTGTGTGTATTTATCTAGCAAAAGCAACACTCAAAGCGGTTTATACTCACTTAATAAAGCACAACTCACAAATACATCACGAAAGCAACATATATCATGCAGTTTTCTAACTTTCTACTATTAGTATGCGGACATAAGTTAGTTTACAATTAATATAGCCATGCAAATTGCAATTCCCACGTGTAATTCTTTTGTTAATATGATTGATAAGTCTTCCACTGCAAACCAATTAATAAGATTACTATTAGTAAATTATTCAGATTAATATAAACATGCAGAATGGGGGGGTATACAAAATTTTGAACTACCCGCTCTATCACAAGTACAGCATAAAGCTAACTGTACAGATGCATACATCAATGTGTGGCTAGCTGCTTGCATCAATGTACACCCAGCTGCTTGCATCAATGTGCAGCCAACTGAATGCATCAATGGATGGCCAGCCGCATGCATTAATGTACGCCCAGCTGCTTGCATCAATTTGCATCCAGCTGCATGCATCAATGTGCAGCCATCTTCATCCTTCAATGTGCGGTGAGCTGCATGCATCAATGTATGGCCCGCTGATTGCATCAATGTACACTCAGCTGCTTGCATCAATGTGCGGCCAGCTGATTGCATCAATGTACACTCAGCTGCTTGCATCAATGTGCGGCCAGCTGCTTGCATCAATGTATGCCGAGCTGCTTGCATCAATTTTCGGCCAGTGGCATGCGTCAATGAACAGCTACCTCCATGCATCGATGCTTAGAAACTCTGGATTACAATTCCATCTGTACATTGACAACACCAAATATAAATGAAAGTCTCCTCCCTCTGTAAGTGACTTCATCCTCTATCCCAACAACCTGATGAGAATTCAAAGTTGGATGACAAACATCCCCTGTTGGAGGGAGGGTATATAACGGGACAAGGACGCTAGGGGCGGTACTCAGAGCCCCGGGAGCCACCACAGAACAGAGCAGGAGAGGGAGTCAGGGACAAAAGGGGCACCTTAATTTGAGCTGGGGTGCCCGGGAACGCTTGCTCTAAAACTGAAGAAAACAGACATGTGAGACATGGAATTGAAGGCAGAGTAAAATGGCAGTTTAATGAGAAGATGCAACTTCAAAGAAACTGCAAGACAAAGGCATAAAATACAAAATACAGAATTCAGATAATCACATGGAGCTCATCATGATACCCTCTGCATCTGCACTATTGTACTATCAGAGAGAAAAGAGAACGCATCTAAAAGTGCAGTTGAAGAAACAAATTACACCAAGGATACATGTTTCAGAGTATACTCTAGAGCAAGCATTCCTGCAATTCCAATGAATACATTATTCAAAGAACAATGATGAAACATAACAGGACATTTCATATTGGTAAAATACAACAAAATGCTAAGCAGACGCAAGAGCTTCAGAGCTGCTCTTGGGGAAAACCCTACGGAGTCTGCTACCTACAGACAGACAGCAAGGTAGTCCAACGAGGTCTCTGGCGGCACCCCTTTTATATCTTTTTTCGGGCTCCTTCGCACGCAACTTCTACCTACGTATGCTACCCAAAAAAGCCTCGTCTGCAGATTGCACCAGACATGTCGTCATTTACCCACTTAATGCTGACAATGGACTAGGTGAAAAAGTCAGTTTCTCAGGCCAAACGCTTGTCGTAAGTTTCACAGAGCAAGCAGAAAAAATAAACAGATATTGTACGCGAAATACATATATACATATATAAATCTCCTCACTTCTCCTAACTTGACGCTCTGCGGTTGCCACTTCCTTGCAAGCAGGAAACCAACCCAGGAAACAAGTGCCAGGCCAGGATGCAGCTTACTGTATGTCGATGTCTCAAGGGGATGCTGAACTTTGATACCGAGCACAGAGCACTCGGGTAGGGTGGGGGCTACCAGTCTGGAGCAGAAAGCCTCGCAGAAAGAGGAACTGAATATGTGTTGGGTCAGACCTGCCAGACCTGCCATCAGCCTGTAATACACTAAAATGGCAGAGCTATGGTCAATTTAACAAAGGCCTACATAACGTATAAAAGGGCCTACACAGCACGGTCAAGTGGGAGGGATGTCTCAGGACAACTATATGGGACAATCGGTCCCTTTCTCATTTCCCTCCTCTTGTTCATCTTTAATGAACACCATTCGTACAGCATACTTAGCTGACGGTGGGGGCAGTGGCCATGTGGCGTCACGAGGAGAAAGCCCTCGATCACTCCTATTCGGGCCTGCTTCTATTTCTCCCTGTGATTCCCCTTTATGCCCAGCCATTATCTCATACGGGTGTACTAAGTCTTTCCTCGAGGGAAGTGGGGGGCTACCAGGCACCTGGGGCTGGTAACACCTACCAAGGGAAGCTTGTGACGTGTTGGACCCAGGGATGGTGAGCTCTACTATGTTCAGCATAGTCACTTCTTCCCCGTCCCCCTGTTCAGTGCGTATTCCAGTGTACACTCCTGAGCCCGCGTAGTTCATACCAATTACCTTAGAACTGAATCTCTTCACACAATGTATTAGAATCTGTATACCACAACACAACAGCAACAACACACAAATGACAGGCATCATAAATTTTAGTACAGCAGACAGCCATGAAGGCATCCAGTCAAAACTGAACCAATTATCAAAAACGTCTGCTTCAGCACCTCCCTCCTCATGCATCTGTCTCCCCAAAGTGTCCAAGTCCTCGATGGCCTTTGTAAGTGTTCCGTTGTCCGCTTCATTAGCCAAAATGAAAGTACAGCAGGACTTCCCCACCCTTGCGCATACACCACCACTCATCGCAGTCAGCTGATCTAGAACATATCTGTGCTCTAGAACCATAAGTCTCAGAGGTCTCAGTTCTTCTTTCACGGCGTTGAACCCATCACGGGTGTTGTTGACGAGCTGCATCAGTTCGTATTGCGTCACTTGGAGCCAGCGAGCATTGGCTTTTGTCTGGAACATGGGGACAGCACCCCCGAAGAATAGTTCAGCTTCGTTGAAAAGGAGGAATTCTTGTGGAATCTCGTGAAATGGACCATTTGAGAAGTATTTCCGGAGGCTCCTTTTCCGGTGGTGGAGCAGGGTGACATCACCTGTCATTGGGTGGGTATGGATGCGGGAAATGTTCGATGCTGGTAAAACCAGGTGTAGTTCATGCATCAGAACGATGGAACAGAGTCCTTTCCAGTGGGGTGGCAGCTGCAGATAAATGTGTTCACCGCAGGCCCAATAGATGTCCATGAGGCTGGAGGTGCCGTACTGAAGGTCCAAATTAAAAATTGTGCTGCTGCAGTTTGTGTTGCGGCCCACAGAGATCGTTCCATTACCTAGGAAACAAAGGAGAGGAGACTTTAGCTTGTATGCTTTCTTTGGTTTGTATCTTGTACCCTCATTGAAAGTGTATCTTCTAGTCTCTTGTGCCCATATCTCAGCGCACTCCTCCCCTATCTTCTCATCAATACGATGTGTGTCATCTTCCTCCACAATGGCATCCCCTAAGGAGGCTGCCTTACACACCAAGTCATGTGGGCCATTCCACTTACTGCTAAAATAAATGTTGGCCTGCAGGCGCAATATTGGCCTCCACTGACAAGGGTACTGGGAATCATTATGGTTGGCTTGGCGATGCACTGGCATTTTGACGAGGGTGTTGGGAAGGCGAAGTACCCTAGTCTCTTAAACTGGTATCTCCAGACCTCCAACAGGCCGACGGGCATTTCCATACTACGGTAAACCCCTATCCTCCTTTCATACTCTGATGGATTTGTTACAACTGTAAATGTAACATACTTGTCATCCCACTCTGTAGTATTCACAAACGCACCATCTATTGTGGCTGAGTGGAGCAGTATCTGACCGTGTATGCGACAAAGAAACAGATGTAGGAGACATTTGGCAGTGGGTGGTGGCACTTCTCTGGGGAATATCAATTTGTCTGCGCCCACAGCATGAGGGATGTGAGAGCACACAAAGCAGGATTCATTCGTGACCTTCCTCCCAACCTCCCTCATGTCCCTATACCACATGTTGTCAAACAGTGCATTGTGAACCCCATTATCCTCTGACATCTTATCAGTGCGCTGGGAGTGGAAACCAGGCATGGAATGTTGGTCATAGGTGTACACAACTGTGTCCTGAAGTTTTTCTAACCCAGTCTGCTACTGGCGAGGCCCCTGCTTGCTTGCGAGTGATACGTGGCGAATACCTGGCAGGTGCCTTTATGCCTCTGACAATCAACTCGCTCCCAACACTACGCTTATTCTGGTGGAATTTTTTATGAGTATCTGGCATATGGGCATTCAGGGTGATATCTAGTACCATATCCCATTCTGTTGGGTTAGCAGGGGGTGTGGAAGGTGCCAGAGTGGGCGGTGCATAGGTGTCAGGAAATGTCTCAGACTGGGGTTGTCCTAGGGTAGATCTAATATTGCTAGCTGTACCTCCCCCTCTCTCTGGATACACCACAACCCAATGAAATGCAGTTACTGCAATTACAAATGCAACAAAGAAAATACTGATGACTGTACATATCTTTTTCAGTGAAAGTTCGGTATGCGAGGAACGTCTGTTACTGTGTCTCAGTCCATAGATGGCCATGCGATCTTCATACTCCTTCTCTTGGTTAGACCACGGAAACATGATGCCCTCCTCTCGTCCATAGTTCAGGCCTGGGATGGTGGATCCTCACGTGGCTCCGATGTATCCATGCCTTCCTTTCAGCTATTCGGACTGCAGTGGGTGAAGAGTCTATAACCTGATAGGGTCCTTCAAATTTAGGATCTTTCCACTTCCGGACTTGTTTCTTTACGAAGATTTGTGTCCCAGGGCAAATAGGTGGAAGTCCATCAGAAATGGAGCCCTTGTTCTGTGTTCTTGATATCTGAATAGAAAGGAACTTTGCAGCACGAGTTAGAGCACTCAAGTAATCAAACAGTTCAGCTTTCACAATTTCAGAAGACGTTTCAGTGTCTACTTTAGGTCTGGTGGAGGGAACAACCACATTCATTGATCTGCCCGTGACAAGCTGGTGAGGTGTGAGGTGATGGTCAGAACTGGGAGCGTTTCTGAGTGCGAACAGAGCAATGGGAAGGCAAAGAGCCATTTCTTTCCAATTGTGGCACTTATTTTACTGATTTTGGCTTTGAGCAGGCCGTTAAGGCGCTCACAAATACCATTGCTTTGTGGATGATAGGCTGACGTCAATTTATGTTTTATTCCTAACATCGTGGTAATTATGGCAAAGATATCATTTGAAAAATGGCGGCCATTGTCACTTCGAATAGCATCCGGTAATGCCCAGCGACATATGACCTCACGAAGCAAAAAAGTAGCTGCGGCCTTTGCGTCACAATGGACACATGGTCCGGCTTCAATCCACCGTGAGAAAGGGCATACCACTACAATGAGGTACCTGTAATTACTGCATCTGTCAATCATGTCTATGTAATCGATGTGGAGTTCCCTAAAAGGACCTTTGGGCCTAGGTATTGTTGAGGCAACTGTCTTCATAGTTTGGTTAGGTGAATATTGTTGACAAATGAGGCACTGATGAACAAAGAGTTGTATCTGCTCATATGCATTGGGGATGAACCATTCTGTCTGTAAAGTTGTGGACATGATATCACGAGGGACATGTGTTGGAAGGTGTAACTGAGTTAGTGCTACTTGCAATAGTGCCTGTGGCATAACTGGCTTCCCTGTCATTGTCTGTCTGTAAATAAAATCTGAGACATCTTGTTGCACTCCCCTCTTCTTCCACAGCTCTTTCTCTTCAGGAGGGGCACTCTCCTGTATCTCTCGTAGGTGTAGTTGTGCAATGATATCATATTGCTGTGTGTCATCTATAGTGTATGGGAGTGTTGGATCAGTGATATCTGAGAGCAGCGGCTCACTTGTGTCATCAAGTGTACTTTGTGTATCTACCTGTACTACGACGGATGCTTCTTCAGCAAGCAGGATGGGGGCACAGGTATTTTGCTCTGTCACTTGAGATGGTGCACGTCGGGGCCCTCTGGCAGCTGGTTTTGCAGCCCAATCTGCCATGGCATTCCCTCTGGAAATGACATCTTGGCCATTTGTGTGTGCAGTACACTTTACTGCAGCCACTTCTGCTGGCAATGTTAATGAATCTATTAGTTCCTCAAGTAACTGTTTGTGCATCACAGGTGTGCCATCAGTTTTAAGGAAGCCACGCCTTTTCCATCTCAGGATGCTGGAATGTGTTGTTGTGGTGACATACGCAGAATCTGAGTACACAGTAATCCTTTTATCAGCTCCATGTCTGAGGGCTGCAATCAAAGCTACCAACTCTGCTGCTTGTGCTGAATAATGCGATGGCAATGTTACTTGCTGTACGATGTCCAGTGAGTCAGAGGAGTCCCTCTGTTGTGCTCTGACCACTGCAGCGCCTGTGTATCTTATTCCTGTCTCTTGATCAATGGTAGAGGAACCGTTAACAAAGTAAATTACACTATCTGGCAATGGGTCTTCTTTCGCTGTTCCTGACTCATCGGGACAGTATGTGGCACAGTCATGACTGTCATCATCAGTGGCGGCAATGGGATGCACAAAGAACGTGGCAGGATTCACAGTATGAAATTTAACAACCTTCAAAGATGGTAACGACAGTATGACTTCATATCCCGACACTCTTTGTGTGGTGAGAGTTGTTTTAGCTTTTTGTATCACTGCGAATACTGCATGTTCAGTGTACAGTGTCAGAGGGGAGCCCATGACTATGGGGGTGCTTTTCTCAACAGCAAATGCTGCGGTTGATAAGGCTCACAAGGATAATGGCCCTTCATTACCGAGTTCAACATGCCACTGAAGTATGCAATGGGTTTGTGGCCCATGGGGTACTTCTGGGTGAGGACTGCTGTCATGACCTGTCCATTACAGTGAGTGAATAGATAGAACTCTTTTGTGTAGTCAGGAGAGCCTAACACAGGTGCGTTTGTAATCTCATCTTTCAACTTTGCAAAGGCTGATGTCATTTCAGGTGTCCAGTCAATCTTGTTATGCCTGTCTTTGGCCGTTTTGACAGCTGTCAGGAGTGGTGCAGTAATGGTAGAATAGTCAAAAACCCATTGTCTAACGTAGTTCACTAATCCTAGGAACTTTTGCATGTCTTTAACTGACTGGGGTTCTGGAGTGCTTCTTATTGCCTCTACTCTTCCTGGGGTAACTCTTCTCCCTGATGCTGAGATCAGCTGTCCTAGGTACTGTACTTCTTCCTGACAGTATTGGAGTTTCTGTTTGTCTAATTTGAATCCTCTCTGTGCCAGTGTTGTAAGTAGAGCAACTGTATCCCGTCGGCACTGCTGCTCTGTGGCGCTACAGAGGAGTATGTCATCGACATATTGTAGCAAGGTGCTGTCACATTGGAAATTTGACAAGTCATCTTTGACAACTCTGTTGAACACACTGGGGGACTCACAGTACCCCTGGGGCAATCTTTTATATGTAAATTGCCTACCTTGGAATGAAAAAGCAAATAAGAACTGGCTGTCTATGTGTAGAGGGACACTAAAAAATGCATTTTTCAGGTCAATGACGGAAAAATATTTAGCGTCAGGCGGGATGTTGGTAAGTATCACTGAAGGGTCTGGGACAATGGGAAACTCTGGGATCCCTATCCTGTTAATTGAGCGAAGGTCGTGCACTAATCTCCATTGATTTGTCTTCTGTTTTCGCACCGGAAAAAGGCACGTGTTACACGGCGAAATACAAGGGTATATCACACCTTGATCTAGCAGCGCTTGTATGGTAGGGGCAATTCCCTCCTCTGCTTCCCTAGACAAAGGGTACTGGCGCACTCTGGGTAGAAGGACACCTGGTTTCAGTGTCACTCTGAATGGTGCAGCTGATTTAATGAGCCCCACATCATTGGGACCTGTTGTCCAAAGGATGCTTGGTACCTGAGCTAAGTCTAAGTCACGAGTAGCATTGAATACTTCGGGCGGAGTTGGAGTTCTAATCTCAACTGTCACTGACAAAGGTACTGGATTTTGGTAAATAATCTCCGCTTTGGAATATTCCTCAGGCTCTCCAAATAGTTGATGATCTGAAATATTCCTTACCTGATGTCCAGGTTCAATGAAAATGACACAGGCCCATGTGTGGGCATAGTCGTCTAGTGCTAAGAAGGCTCCACACGTGGGTGTTATTTCAAGACAGTGTATTCCTAGGATCATATTTTTGTCAGGCGCAGGGATGCCCTGTGATTGGGAACGAAAAAGAAATTCTTTGGGAAGCTGGACAATACGCCCATTCATCTCTGGTGTGTTGGCAACAACAATATGTACCGCTGTGGAGAAAGCTTGCTCATCCATTGGGCGGGCTCTTATCTCATCTCTCAGGGAAGAATCCACAGTGACAGCCATCATCCTGCACGTTGATGTACCAGGAATGGAACAAGTCATTGTGCCGTTCTCTTTAAAACTAATTGTCATATTTAATTTGGCCATGAGGTCTCGTCCCAAGAGATTTACTGGGGACTGTGTTGAGTAGAGCAGGCGTTGCTGAATACATTTACCTCCTATTTCCATTGGTACTGGCTTGGTAAAAGGGACCCTTATTATTGCCCCAGAGAAACCCTGTGTGTCTGCACTCTGGTTGGAGATGGGCAGTGCTCCTTCCCTGATACAGGAAAATGTAGCACCTGTGTCAACCATAAAACTGTAAGTTTTGTTGTTTATCGTGACATACACAACTGGGTCCTCTCTGATATTTGTGAGGCACGATAACACGGGACACACTAGAGTTGTCTGTGGGCTGTCCTAACTTGAATACCCTCCAGCCTGGTACTGCTGGATGGTGCCCTGCGAAAAGGGATTGGTGGGGGGCAGTATCGTGGCTCCCTGTGTCACAGGAGCTTGTATCTGTGGCACCATTTGGTACACAGGCATCTGTGGCTGAAGTAACTGTGGCTGTGCTTGTCGGATCTGGGGCTGCATTTGGGCCATCACAGGTGTCTGTAACTGTACCTGCTGCAGCATTGGCTGCTGTGCTGGGGAAGGATAGGAGTATACTGCTTGGGGCGGCAGCGGCTGCTGCTGCTGGTAGTATTGTACTGGCACTTGAGCTTGTTGTGGGTGTCCTCTACCCACCGACCTCCCTTCATCCCGCATTTTGTTATAGCATTCCCTCATAAGGTGTCCTGGTCGCTGACAGTAGTAGCACAGTCATGCTCCTGGCTGTGGCGCAGGTCTTTGGAAGCCGAATCCTCTACCTCTCCCCCGCATCCCAGTATTTGTATACCTCATCTGCTCATTACCATAATACTGCTGTTGTTGCTCATTGGTGTATGCCTGTTGTTGCACATTGTTATGGATGGACTGTGCCTGTAGGTTTGGTGCAGCTACCTGTGTGTTACCTCCTAGTGCATTCTGGGCGTCTTGTGGGAAATTAGTAACAGCAGTCATTTGACTCACTGGTGAAGCTACCATCATTGTGTCAGGGGTCTCTCTTTTCTTAAGTTTTTGCTGCACTAATTTAGCTGCTGCATTTTCAATCGCTAATAACCTTTTCTTCTCCTGTTCCTGCTCCTTTTTGCAAAAATGAATGATGTGGTGTTGTATCTCTGGCCATGGTTTGCATTCCATGGCTACTATTCCATCTAATTTGTCTTGTACTGCAGTGGGCAGGCCCTTCTTCACTGTGTGGTAAAAGAACCTACAATTACCCCCTGTTACGTCCCATTTTTCTCCCAACTCCTGATGCCATTTCTCCTTCATTCTTGAAATGTACTGTGCTGGATCTTCATTGCTTCGCATTGTTTGTGACATCAAAGAGCCAATGTCAGGAACGTCAGGAAACTTCCTACGCAATTCATTCCATAGGGGTGATCTAATCTTATTGAAGGGGTTACCATCACACCGTGTGTTAGTGGTAGACAGTCTTGTGTCAATGCGTGTGAACATGTCCTCTGCATCCTCTCCAATCAAGGAGGTGAGCAGACTTTTTACATCTCCAATAGCCAATGGGACACCTGCAGTGTGTTTTTCAAAGGCCTGTATCCATTTTCCAGCACCCTCTGTGAGGGGTGGGAGTTGTTTCTTCAAATTGTCCTTGTCCATAAGCGACCAAGGAACATATAGGGGGGGGGATCTTTAATATTTTTAAATAGCAGGGGTAGCTGGCGTGTCACCCCTGTAGGCCTTGTGTTGTCATATCTACGTGAGTATTTCTGCCAAACTTTTAGGCCTTTGCTCATGTAGTCGTAATCCCAATCGTCATCTCCTGCCCCCTGCAGAATACATTCCTCAGCTGTGGCCATTTCTTCTGGTTCAAATGACCCATCTCGAGGCCAGACATTCATTTGAGGTGCATTGGCTTCTGTCCAACCTGCTAAATTATCTGAGAATGGATTGACATAATAGTCAGTCCCTTCTCCAAGTATCACTATCTCATTTGGCGTCAGACCATTGGTCATTGACAGTACTGACCTGTTAGGGGCCATGTGATGCAGAGTTCTAGATCTTGTTGTTCGCAGTGTTGCAGTACCTGACACATCATAATCTTGTGGGATGTCATCAGGTCGCCCATGGCTACCTAGCACTGCAAGTCTCGCTCTCTCTCTGTCCTTCTCTGCCTTCTCCATCTTGTTTCTGCCCGTTCGAGCACATGTGGCAGATCAAAGTTATCAAGATCCATCTGTTGTGCCTCAGGCCTACGTGGTGTTACTACGGGTGGCACTGCCTGAGGTATGTGCATGGATGGGGGCGTAACAACTGTTGGCAGAGCTTGCGGTGTGCTTGGGTTGGTCGTCAGGGGAGCTGCTGAGTTAGTCTGAGGTGGGGCTGGGACCATGCTTTGGATTTCCTGAGTAAAGTCTATCCATGGCTCCTGTTGTGGTGGGATCACTGGGACCCCACCACTACGTGAACCCACCGGGCCTGCAGCTCCAGCCAATTCACTTAGTGTTGGTGGCTGCCTTCTTCTAACTTGGCCTAAGCCACCCATCAGTTCAGTGAGTTGATCCTCTACCCTGTCCACTTGTAATGATAACCGCTGTATTGTTGCCGGATGGCCAGTGGGGCTCCCTGAATGCTGCTCATATGACATGTCCCCTGATTCTCTACCTGTTCCTTGGTGCAAGTCGTGCTCTGTTCTCCATCTGCTAATGTCCGCCTCAGTGATTATTTCAGGGCGATATTGTTCACTATCCCTGTTCCCTCCATTGAATTGTAGCAAGTACTCTTCCTCTCGCTTGGGACCTGTGTTAAGGGGCCGCCACCCGCTAAGATGTGTCTGTATATTGCTGTGCTGCTGGCCAGGGCAGAGGAATGGTCCATAGTGTCTAGTCCTTGTCTCCAAGGGCTCGCTATTGTCAGTGACAAATGTAGGTGCTGTAGGGTTAGGCCTAGGAAGCGGCAGGTGGGAGCTGTGCTGTGAACCACCAGAGGCTCCATCCCTCTCTGAGCCTTCTTCTTGCTGGTGAGCTACAGAGTTGGGTGCTGGTGTCAATTTCATTGTGAATAGTGCGTCAATCTGACCTGGCATTCCTGATGTTGCACACTGCACCCCTGGGCTTTGGGAGCTTAAGGTTATTTGGCCCTGCACATTCTCTGACATGCTGTCTGGTGATTCTTCTGAGGGCACTGAGGCAGAAATATCCTCATGTCCTACAGCTGCCTGATCATTTAAATTAGGCTCTAGGTCAGCCTTGACATCTCGCTCTGTATACATGCCATCTGCGTCATAGGCTGGTGGCGGTGCGGTAGGTACTGGGGTCTTTTCATCATTGTCTTTAAAGACTCTCCACAGAGACAGGGTCTCTTTACGTTTATCTAGTTTGTTACCAGAGTACTTCCCTTCCAGGAATGTTTGAGCATGATCTAGTACTGCCTTATCGAAGGTACCCTCTTTTGGCCAAGGGTGTAGCATAGTCTGTGTGAGCTTGTGCAGCTCTCCACAATGTTTTCTTATACGTTTCCCCTGAGTAGTAAAGTTCTTTATCACGTGTTCTAGTGGTGTTGCCATTATTCCCTAGCGCTGTGTGTGTTCAGGAATAACAGTGTACTGGGCGTTACTTTTCAGCCTCACCCAGGCTTATTTATGGCAGCAAATTAACAATGTTATTCTTTTGGCACACAGGCGGTTTTGTAAGTATCCCCACAACAATGGGTAATGTGTTATCGAAAGTTGTCCTTGTAACTGCTCTACGATACTTAATGAGGGCTGCTGCTGCAGCTGCTCATGTAGCTGCTGGGCGTGATGACCACAAACCAGGGGTAAGTTGGGGTCGTTGAGTGCCTGCAGCAATAGCATGTGCTGTTCACAGCCTAATGCGTCGCTAGTGATTTGTGAACCTTCCTGTTGTTCCAGGTGGCTGGTGCCTGGAGGAGACGGTGTGAATAGAGGGGATGGTGTAAGGAGTAGTTGTTGAGCGAGATCAGGGCTCCCCAACTGGGTTAATTCCTTGGAGGGGTCTCTAGCAGCACATGGCGTCGATGGGGACACCAGTGGTGCCTGCAGTGGTGTACCTGGAGTGTCTTCCACAGAGAGGGTGCTTCGTGGCCCCTCAAGCGTAGGGTCTGGGCTCAGAGTAGTGGGTCTACAGGATTACACTGGGAGGTGCAGCTGCACTAGGTGCAGTGAAGATACTTTTACCTCAGTGCCCTGTGCTAGTGTGACTCCCAGCAACTCCCACGCGCTGGCTATCAAGCCACTTTGTCGCTTCTTAAAGGGTGCTATAGTCTGTGCATCAGGATTGTGCACTGCTATTATTCTGTCATCTAGTATGTGCAGAATTATCCTAACCGATGTATGTTCACTACAGCTCATCTGTATCCGTTAGTACTCTATATAAATATACTGCTCTCCTTATGTGTCAGTAGTTAGGGAGGAGGCAGGGTGGTCAAGTATAAGCTCGTCCCCTAATGCCTCTTTGATGGTTAAATAAAATGACTCTTTAATCTCCCGTTTATCTGGACCGTTATAAACTCCTTCTGGTAAGAAGTCAGGAAATTGCAGGGCACCAGGATGTTCACCAAGGCAGGAAAGAAGGACCTTGCTTCGCAGGGGGTTACGGGGCCAGGAGCTGGTGACCTCAGTCGGTATTTCTAATCCTGGCACTACCATAGAGACATGCACATATATGGTGTCTGCGGTTTTATAAGTTCTGTAACCAAATATTCTATTCATCTGTGTACCTATGCTGTACCTGAAACCTTAGTGACACCTAATTAATGTTAGCAGCACTGGAAATGGTCAATGGTTTGTAAAGAAGGCAACACTAAACAATATACTTGTGACAATTGTGACGCAAAAATATTTTTAAAAAGAAAACAATACTTTAAATCAAAAATCACTTCAGTTATCAGTGTCAGATCAATACATGTGGGAGTACAAAAAGCATTTACATTCCTCCCTAGTTATTGAATCTCACTAATAAACCAATCTCCTGCATTTGGAATTGATCTTCTGTTACAATGTAAACCCTACCTAGCAGGCCTCACCCTATTAGACTCGGTGAAGGCCAGTCAACAACAACTTAACAAAACAGTTATGTTCTTATACATTTAATACACATCTGCAGATCATAAAACATGTTATAAAAAAAAAAACAAATAGCAAATAACTGCGCACGTAAATAATATGGCCTCACTAAAATCAGTTTCTGTGTCAGCCAGTGACCCTTACTGCAGTGCCTATATGAGCACTAACCACAAAAAAATGCAACTGTTGCACTTAATAAACCTCTGTATGCATCGACATACTGCATACTTTGCCCACTGAAGGACAGAAATACATGTGCTTCCTATTTACAATGGCGCACGCACAAAAGGGAAACTGACACACAACCCAAAAATACCCAAAAACACTTAATCATAACATCCAATAAACAGTCCCGGGAAACCTCTTATAATCCACATCAATCAGGCGATATCCATTAACCTGCTAGCTAGGCAGACATGAGATAATCCAGCCTCTTCCCCACTTTGTACTGACGTAGGGGTTCTTCTCCTCTGCCTACAATCAGAGGAGCACCATACTATTGCTGAAAGATTACGATAGTAAATCGAACCTCTCCTCCCCTCTACCAGGCCGATCCCTTGACCCCCTGGTAGAGGCCCTCTCTATTCCACTATATGCAGAGAGGCACTTTAGCAAGCAAACTCCAAATTTCAAAATACCACTGAAAAGACTGCAGACATAAACAGTCTCTCCCTTATCCCTTATTTCTTTATTTTTTATTGTCTTTCTCCATATGTCTGTTTTCCACAAAAAAGATAATATACGAAAAAATGAAGCTAAGTGAGCCCGTGAAAGACGCAAGACGCAGTCCTTTCCTTCTGGCACTCAAAGCACAACAATAGCACACATCTATATATAGCACAAAATAAACACATAAATCAGCTAGCTTCCTAACCGTACCCTCCAGCTCAGAATTCCATGCTGCACAAGCCTCCCCAGTTAAAGAATGTCCTTAGCGAGACCCATCAGACAGGAAAGAAAACACTGAGAGAGAGCGTAAAACACAGAGGTGTACACAAGCGCTCCTTTCATAAACCGTCACCATAAGTCCCCCACATCAGGTAGCATAATACTCACCCGAGTGCTTGTACTCAGAGGCTTCGGCCAGAAAGGAGTCACGAGTGCCCAGTCTGCGTCTCCTCAAACCCAGCTGTCTCTGCCCCCGTCTGCTGGCACTGCTAATCCGAGTCACGGCACCAAAATGTTGGGGGGAGGGTATATAACGGGACAAGGAAGCTAGGGGCGGTACTCAGAGCCCCGGGAGCCACCACAGAACTGAGCAGGAGAGGGACTCAGGGACAAAAGGGGCACCTTAATTTGAGCTGGGGTGCCTGGGAACGCTTGCTCTAAAACTGAAGAAAACAGACATGTGAGACATGGAATTGAAGGCAGAGTAAAATGGCAGTTTAATGAGAAGATGCAACTTCAAAGAAACTGCAAGACAAAGGCATAACATACAAAATACAGAATTCAGATAATCACATGGAGCTCATCATGATACCCTCTGCATCTGCACTATTGTACTGTCAAAGAGAAAGAGAACGCATCTAAAAGTGCAGTTGAAGAAACAAATTACACCAAGGAGAAATGTTTCAGAGTATACTCTAGAGCAAGCATTCCTGCAATTCCAATGAATACATTATTCAAAGAACAATGATGAAACATAACAGGACATTTCATATTGGTAAAATACAACAAAATGCTAAGCAGACGCAAGAGCTTCAGAGCTGCTCTTGGGGAAAACCCTACGGAGTCTGCTACCTACAGACAGACAGCAAGGTAGTCCAACGAGGTCTCTGGCGGCACCCCTTTTATATCTTTTTTCGGGCTCCTTCGCACGCAACTTCTACCTACGTGTGCTACCCAAAAAAGCCTTGTCTGCAGATTGCACCAGACATGTCGTCATTTACCCACTTAATGCTGACAATGGACTAGGTGAAAAGGTCAGTTTCTCAGGCCAATCGCTTGTCGTAAGTTTCACAGAGCAAGCAGAAAAAATAAACAGATATTGTACGCGAAATACATATATACATATATAAATCTCCTCACTTCTCCTAACTTGACGCTCTGCGGTTGCCACTTCCTTGCAAGCAGGAAACCAACCCAGGAAACAAGTGCCAGGCCAGGATGCAGCTTACTGTATGTCGATGTCTCAAGGGGATGCTGAACTTTGATACCGAGCACAGAGCACTCGGGTAGGGTGGGGGCTACCAGTCTGGAGCAGAAAGCCTCGCAGAAAGAGGAACTGAATATGTGTTGGGTCAGACCTGCCAGACCTGCCATCAGCCTGTAATACACTAAAATGGCAGAGCTATGGTCAATTTAACAAAGGCCTACATAACGTATAAAAGGGCCTACACAGCACGGTCAAGTGGGAGGGATGTCTCAGGACAACTAAATGGGACAATCAGTCCCTTTCTCACCCCCTCAAACTAAACCGAATGGAAAGAGACTTTCTACTTATCGCTACAAAAAAAGACAACCCTTCGATTCTAGACTGGGTGTCATTTCCCCCAACCTGGAGAATCATCATTTCATCGTTTTAAATGTCAAATCTTTGGGATTCACCCTTGAGCAATAGCTCATCTTCCAGAGCCATGTTTAATCCATGGCCAAGAGCGCCCAGTCCCAGCTAAGGAGGTTTTATGGAATCGGCCACCTCATCTCAGATCAAGAGCTAAAACCAGAGAGCCGCCTGTACTCTCCAGGCTGGACTACAGTATTGCTCCTATCAGGTATCCCCAAAATCCACCTAGGACCATTTTCTGTAGTACCATGCTTCACAACAAGAAGCAAACAATGTGAACACATCACCCCTATTATACGCTCCCTTCAGCGGCTTCTCATCGAGATGAGAGCCCAATGTAAAACAGCCTGCATCACTCAAAGGCACTTCACTTCTCTTCCTCCTCATACCTTCCTGAAAAACTGAACATTTCAGACACTGATTGAGATTCACCAAGCGCTCTGTCCCTTCTCCATAGCCTCAGCCGGCATGATCTATTGATGAGCTTTACATGGTACAGCATCCACCCCGTTGAATGATATCACTTGCTCTTCATTGCTCTGTTTTGTTGTGAGTGTGTGTAATCTTCTTCTTGTGAGGGGTACCCTGTTACTCACTCCTGCTAGGGTAATGTTTTTAATTTTACACTTATTACTGATCTGTTTTGAGTTTATTGTAAAGCGCTTTGTTGCCCATGGGCAAAGTTCATGCTATATAAAATCGTAAAAATGAATACATAATTAAATAAATATATAAATACACAAAATAAATATGGCAGATGTGTGCATCATTGTACAACCAGCAGCATGCATTGATGTATGGTGAGCTGCATGCATCTACGTATGGCCAGCTACATGCAACAATGTAAGGCCATCAGCATGCAACGATCTGTGGCTGGTTGCATGCATTGATCTATGGCTGGCTGCATGCATCAATGACTGACCAGCTGCATGCACTGATATATGACACATGCATGCATGGATGTACATCAAGCTGTGTGCATCAATGACCGACCAGCTGCATGCATCAGTCTACATCCAGCTGCATGCATCAATCTACATCCAGCTGCATGCATTGATCTACATCCAGATGTATGCATCAATGACCGACCAGCTGCATGCACTAATGTATGACGGATGCATGCATGGATGTACATCAAGCTGCATGCAACAATGACCGACCAGCAGCATGCAGTGATGTATTATGGATGCATGCATGAGGTACATCTAGCTGCATGCATTAATGACCGACCAGCTGTATGCATCGATCTATATCCAGCTGCATGCATCGATCTATATCCAGCTGCATGCATCGATCTACTTCAGCTGCATGCATTAATCTACATCCAGCTGCATGCATCGATCTACTATAGCTGCATGCATTAATCTACATCCAGCTGCATGCATCGATCTACTTCAGCTGCAAGCATTGATCTACATCCAGCTGCATGCATCAATGACCGACCAGCTGCATGCACTAATGATTGACGGATGCATGCATGGATGTACATCAAGCTGCATGCATCAATCTACATCCAGATGCACGCATTGATGTACATCACAGACACATGCACGGATATAGATCTAGCTGCATGCATTGATCTATAGCTAGCTGAGTCCATGAATTGCATTGCTGTGACCAGCTTCATGCATCGATGTAAGCCCAGCAGCATGCGATGATCAGTGACTGGCTGCATGCATCAAGGACCGCATAGGTAAATGCATTGCTTTTCAGTCAAAATCCATCTGCATGCATCAGTCTACATCCAGCTGCATGAGTTGATGACTAACAAGCTGAATGCATCGGTGCATGGTGAGCTGCATGCATCTACCTTTGGCCAGCTGCATGGAACGATATAAGGCCAGTAGCATGCATCAATCTATGGCTGGTTGCATGCATAGATCTCTGGCTGGCTGCATGCATCAATGACCAACCAGCTGCATGGTGTCATGTATGACGGATGCATGCATGGATGTACATCTAGCTGCATGCATCAATGACTGACGAGCTGCATGCATTGATCTACAGCCTGATGCATGAGTCGATGATTAACAAGCTGAATGCATTGGTGCATGGCTTACTGCATGCATTGATGACCGTCCAGCTGCTTGATAGAATCAGTAGCCCCCCTCGAGCTCCATACGGACTGAAGTGTGTGTACAGACCACAGCTGTGTGCTCTAGTGAAATGGTACAAGCTCACTGATCAACATGAGGTCATGTTAATGCGATCTTACAAGAGAGGTGCAGCCAGACCGAGAACAGCTACAGAATACAGCAGAACAAACACAGGCCAATTTGTTACTTTTTAAAACTTTGACATGGAATATCAGTTTTGTTTGGACATGATGAGGCCCCCATTGAGATTACGCTTCTGGGTTTTACAACCGCGCACCTCTCCCCAGCTCCTCACCTTGCTAGATTTCCCACTAGAGTGAGAAGGAGCTGAAACATGTTGAAGAAAGTGGGGATTCCTCTGTGCTATGGATGCATTCCTGACTTCAAGTACCTCCTGTTGCTGCTGGCAAGGAGTGCCTGCCTGGCACCACATATTCAAGGCATAGGAACAGCTGGCACTGAATGTCCCGTGTGATGAGGCAGGATCCGTGAGAGTTTTTGATGCCACTGCAGAGCATCTGCTGCAGCAGACACAACAGAACCAAGGTGCAATCTGAGAAATCCCCTACAACCATTAGTGCACAACAGAAATGTGAACTGTAGGAAGGGTTGGTACAAGCTGACACCGCTCCTACAACCACAGGTGCACAACAGAACCAAGGTAAACTGTAGGAAGGGCTGGTACAAGCTGACGCCTCTCCTACAACTACTGGTGCAGAACAGTACCAAAGTGAGCTGTAGGAAAGGCTGGTGCAATCTGGGAAATCCCCTAAAACCATTAGTGCACAACAGATATGTGAACTGTAGGAAGGGCTGGTGCAAGCTGACACATCTCCTCCAACCACTGGTGCAAAACAGAACCAAGGTGAGCTGTAGGAAGGGCTGGTACAAGCTGACGCCTCTCCTACAACTACTGGCACAGAATAGAAGCAAGGTGAACTGTAGGAAGGGCTGGAGTCAACAGAGAATGGGCATGGAGGGCACTGTGCTTAAATGGTTTGCCTCCTTCCTCTCTGATAAATCCCAAATGATCAAAATAGCGAACAGTCTTTCATCTCCTTTGGCGGTCGGTCAAGGTGTTCCTCAAGGCTCTATACTTGCACCCACATTGTTCAATCTCTATTTAGAACCGTTGGGAAATCTCCTGAGTAAATCCGGGATCCACTATCATCTATATGCGGATGACACTCAAATCTACCTCAAGGTGGCCTCCACTCACGATCTCTCCTTCCTCAGCTCTACTCTCAACTCCATTCAAAACTGGATGTTAACTCATCAACTGATTCTGAATCCCTCCAAAACTGAAGTCCCCCTCCTCTCCACCTCACTTTCTCCTCCTCCGGTTCAATCGTGAATGGATCAGATGAATCTACTTAACAATAAACCCATCATTGTCGACAGCGCAAAATCCCTTGGTGTCATACTCGACAAAAAACTCAATCTACTCTCCCACATCGATTCCATTGCAAAGTCTGCTCGATACTAACTGCGCCTTCTTTGGGGGATTCGTCGCTTCTTCCCGGAGCACGACCTTAAAACCGTGGTCCAATTGCGGGTTCTCTCTAGATTGGACTACTGCAATTCTCTTCTTACTGGCCTCCCAAATCCCACCTGTCCCCCCTGAAGTCTGTTCTCCATTCAGCAGCTCGTTTCATTTATGGGGCCAAAAGAAGCGACCACATCACACCCATTTTATCCACCCTCCGTTGGCTTCCCATAGAGGCAAGATCTATCTACAAGACTGACTGTATCACCCACAAAGCCTTGCACTCATCCTCCCCTCGCTACCTGGCGAATAAACTGAAACTCTCTGGTGGCTCCAGACCATCACGGAATGCAGAAAATGCATTGCTTGAACCTCCCACTTTCAAGAAGGAAAGATCGATGCCGCAAGCCTTTTCAGGCAACGCGGTGAGAATCTGGAACTCACTTGCGCCTCAGCTCCGGACCACCACCTCTTCCCAGGCCTTCAAAACTGACCTAAAGCTCTCCTCCTTCAAAGACACCTCCAAATTTAATTCACGCCCTCTCTGTTATCTGAAAGAAGTCCTTCCATTATAGGAAATTCTGTTCTCCACGCCTATAGAAGTGCCTTACCAGTGTGTTTTTGTGTTTTGAGTGTCTGCCATTTATTGCAGTTTTTTACCTCTGTGTACTTTGTATGCTTTTGTAACCTGCACACGTCACCTTTCCTTTTGTAACGTATCGTTTGCTCCCTCTTGTATTTTCTTTGCTCCTGATACTTGCACAATTGTCACTTTTGCCTCATGTAACGTAACATTTGCTTTTGTAACATGCTCACTTGTAATTTTTCTCCTTATGTATCATTACTGTTCCTATTGTGAAGCGCTCCAACACCTTCGGGTAAAGTCCGCGCTATATAAAAACGCATAAAATAAAATTAAAATAAAATAAACAAGGTCAAGCCTGGGGCCAAACCTCCAAATCTCCCCGGGAGCATTCAATTTTTTCTTTTTCTTCACAATATTCCTCCTCAAAAGAAAAAGCTTAAAATCAATACCAACTATATTCAATGCAGCAGATTTGTATCTGAAATGAGAGAAAAAACCCAGAAAAATAACAATTCTCACACTGAGAGATCTTCCTTACAGGAAGGAAACTCTCGCCTCTGTCACCACACTTCTCCCGGGCGGGGCTCCCTCCTCCCTGAAGCCCCTCTCAGGCCGCTTTATATTTCCGCCCTCAGCTTCCCTCGGTTGACTCCGGTGCCGAGGGTCACAGGTGGAGTCTGTCACTTCTAGAGCACACCACGATGTGTGTCCGGGCTCTGCTGCTGGCTGCGGTGTTTGTGTGTAAGTTGTGGCTCTTCACACACCGAGGGTCACACAAGGGATGCTCTGTCCTGTGCGTTGTGTTTACTGATACAACTGTTTTGTCATATTATGTCTCCTGTGTGACTCAACATGTAAATAGTAAAGACTTGTTTCCTTTTCAGCTCCAACCCCTTGTAATTTACTTTTCATTTATTCTCCTCAGGTGCAGACACCAGTCACCAGGTCCTGCAGCCTCCGGCGCTGGAGGTCACGGAGGGAGGGACGGCGGAGGTCACCTGTAACCACACCATCACCAACACCCAGTATCTAGCCTGGTATCAGCATCATCCTGGGGGGTCCCCCGAGCTCCTGATCTCGGGGTACAGCTCTCCCCCAGACATCGGACCCCTCTCGATGCACATCACCAAGGACCGCCTGTCCACCACTCTGAGGATCCGCGGAGCCGGAGTGAGGGACGCAGCCGTGTATTACTGCGGAGTGAGGGACACGGTGAGGGAAGTGAGGGGAAACCTGCACAAAAAGAGAGACAGAGAACAGTGGAGAGAAGCGGAGGCACCCCGGAGTGCGTGCTGCTGGCGCCACCTGGTGGATTAATGTTTATAAACACTCAAAGAGTAGCAGTGACATAAACAAAAGTTGGCTCTGCGTGTATTAGTAAATCTGACTTAAGTGCTTGTGTTGTCTGGTGTCACCTCACCTGAGTCAAGGGCTACACAAGCCCTTGATGCATCTGGGCTCAGTGTTCACAGTGATGACACAAACACAACTGAAGTATGTTTCTATTTCCTAAATAGGTTTATAAAACAGGTTCAGTCCTACAGAAACATTGTTTTACAACAAGCACTGGATGAAAAAGACATAAAATGCCACCCAAATTAAACAACCTTTTTAAAAAGCCTATATATCTTTTTGTAAAACTGAAATTGCTTTTTCGTTGACCTACAAGTTTGTGAGAGTATTTTTGTGAATGTGTGAATATAATATTGGGTGAATGGTTAGATGAATACATTGGTTGATTAACAGTGAGTGAGTGAGTGACGATGAATGAAAGCATTGACAGTGATTAGTGTGTACGTGGAGCAGGGATAGGAGGCTGGTGTAAAGGGAGAGTGAATGGGCAGCTGAATGTGCAGTGTCAGGGTGTAAACAAACCAGATGAGTGTAAAGACAGTGTGAGGTGGGACAAAGAAAGTGTGGGGCATAATTAACAAGGCTTTGCATCATGTTAGTGCTCCAGCGCTAAATACCAAAATCCCCTTTCTACACCACAGACCACAGATCCTCTTCAACCAACATTCATTCACTCATTCACTGGTGGGGCCCATAACACCAATCAATAACACCAATCACTCATTCCACTTTTTAAATCAATGGTCCTCGAGAGAGGGGAATTTCTTTCTCTATTCCATGCGCTGGAAATGGGAGGAAAAATTACACCAATCACCTGATGAGTAATAACAAATTCACCTATTTATCCCTACCTCACCAGGATCTCAATATGTTCTTACCTAGCAGTTCCTCCCATACTATAGGCCATGGATCAGCTTAGTTGCTGGGAAAAGCGACACCTAATTCTTCTAAACGATATACATCAATCTACTTCAATAATAACCCGACACAGTTTAAATGAATTGAAATGTTTATCTAAATAAAGCATTAGAAAATCATAAAGCATTCAATATTTTAATTCGCATATTTACCTAATCTGGCTAAATGGCGTCCTCTATGTCAAATTCAGATCTTTCATCTCTATGCCCATAAATCGATCAATCAGTTTGTGAATTAATTGGGCATCTGATCAGTCCGTCAGAGTCTCTGGCAAGCAGCTATTAATATTAATCAGTTATTCGTTTTAATTCAAAATGATAAAATGGAGGAGGTATACGATTCTTAGAGAAAACCTCACTCCAGCATTAGCACCACGCAACATGGTGCATGGTGCATGTGTGATGCAAACCCCAAAATGTGATTTATGCAGGGATGGCCATCTATGGGTGTTCCTTGGCTGGTCCAGTGAAACTACCATGGACGTTGGTGTAATCCAAGATTTACCGTCACTGGTAGACCTGGGAATGTACCAAAAAGATAGGCCTTCCCAGGTGAGGCATAATGAGGAGAAATATCTTCCTTTTTCCATGTTAGTTCCTCTTTCTATGTTAGCTACAGTCTGCAGCACATGTGGGTAGAGGAGAATGACTCTCAGGATTGTTTTTTTGCAGGGAGGAGGCTCATGCTCTGGGTCTGTTGAGGAACAGTAAGCATTGGTACCTGAAAATGAGTCCTGGGGGACCCCACCTGCAACTAATGGCTCAAATTAACTTGTGGAATCTATTATTATTGCAAGCAGTTTCAATAATACATATAAATTTAAGACTACATTTCATCATCCAAATGTAAAAAAAAGATCATTCCTGGGGGATCCTGCTTTTATCTGCACACAAATAACACATCCAACCCAATTTACATCTCCGCCTAGGCCCTCTGCCTCGGACTTGGTTTGAGAGCTTGTAATGGTAGGCCTCGCTCTGACACGCCTCTCACTACACAACTCGCATTTTCATTGCAGCGTCATCGACTATATATTGTTCATGCGAGCCGACTGGCATACGATTTTAAAAATAAACCGTGTCCATTAATGTGCTGAGTGCATTAAACTTAGGTCAAGTAGATAATTCAAGTCTCTAGTCCTGATTGTTTAGCACTATTAAAAAGATTTTTTTTTTTAAAAGGCCTCTTAAATGTCAACCAGCATCAACACCACCCACTGCATTGATTGCAACTTCCATCAGCCCAGACACCCTTAACCCCTTCCTCATGATTGCCGTCACACCCAACATTTGTATCATTTTTTTCTACCCCTGGAAAATGCAAAAAACATAACCCAGAGAATCAAAGGAACTATCCCCAAATGTCACCTCCAGTAGCTGTAAATATACTGACCAGTATTTGGGCTGTCAGGGAGGGAGCCCAGTAACCCCCGAGGACCTCCTGCAACCTTCCCAAGAAGGCTTCAAGGCACATGCAGCCCATAATCTGCAGAATCCCAGGAATCCATGATCAGCTTCTGATCCTGGGGCAGGCAGACCCCTGACTTGTAATGTGGGACCTACTGCCAGACTCAGAAGATATCAATCCCAAGCCTGCTCTCCACAGCTCCTCGTGCGAGGCCACAGGGGTTGTCTCACCCATTTATTGCTAGTGTTTTTTATATATTTCTTTATTGTCATTTTCACATTCATGTTTACTGTCATTTTCTTGGCATGTGGACGAAGTACAGAAGCAATAGCACAATTACTCAACTCTATAAAGCAAGGCGCTACCAATTAACAAAGGAGTAACATTGCAGCGTGCCTACTACAACCCGTAACTTGAGTGGACTGAGTGGTCATTCCAGGACAGGGGGTGACACCGTCAGGGCTGAATGTATCCACAGGTGCCCCCTCCCAGGGTCTATAGCAGGCATCAGCAGGCCTAGTCATGCACAAGCACAGGAGACAGATGGGGAGGAGAGGATGTTGCTGCTTTTGCAGCACTGCATGAGGGGTGGGCTGGGGTGCTGCAATCAAACATGGGGAGCCACAGAACCAGGAGAGAGGGAAGACATGACCTCTAAGCATGCATATCCCCATCAACATTCAAGTCAGTCACTCTGTGGGTGAGGGCAGGGTTCAGGAAGGGCTCCTAGAGTGCCTCAAACACTCCCATTTGATCATTACATTTGTAGATGATGTGTTCAGAGTCCATTGTCCACACTAATCCTGCGAGGCAGTCCGAAGAAGTTGGGAGAGATGGTTACCCCCAGTGTCGAAGGATGCAAACTTCAGTTGATGGGAGGGCTGTCACCAGACAGCATTGCACATGCTTAGATAGGTTACACAGTCTGTCCTGTCACAAGGAGAGCCAAGTACTCTGAGGGGTTTATGGACAGTCCCTGGTTAGACAGAGTTGACCAAACGGTGAACCAATACTGCTGGAGTGCTGGACTGCTGGACAATGCCACAGTATATGTGGTATATGACAGCCCCCAGCACCGCATCTCCAGCATGAGGCTTGTGGTAAAAGGCCAGCTCTCTGAACCTTTTGGGACCTCAGTGTCAGCCATGTAACACTGTGAAATAGTTGAATTTTAGTTTGGGCTCTCACAGAAGAGTATCATGCATTTAAAGGGGATTCTGCCACTTATCATCACTGCCATGCAGTGGAGGCTGGACAGAGGAGCCACGCAGGGCCCGCTGAGCAAAAGTACCTTCATCCTTGTTGCAGCACAAAATGCTTCAATGATCACCACTCAGTTGATGTGTTACATCAAATTTCTCCATGCAGCAGCGGTGATGCCTCAGGTCCGTGTGAGAAGAATTGGACCTGGAGTGCATTGGTTCCAATTCTGATGCACCAGGTTTCTCCATGGTGCAGAGGCACTGCAATGCACCAGGTTTCTACATACTGTAGAGGTGATGCATAGATCCTTTCCACACAGTGGCGACGATGAGTCATTTCTGGAGTGGTGGTTCCTAGTGCGATGCAGTGGTTCAGAGCATGATGCACCAATCCGGTTCCTGCAGCAGCAGCAATGCATTGAGTCTGCCCTCGGAGCAAAAGGTGCATCGGTCTCACTGGAGGATTTCCCTAGGTACACTTCCAAGGGTCCAGGAATGGGTGGCATCAATTGGAAGGATAGACTCACAAGGAGATGAACCTAAGGGTTGGACAGGAATGTTCTAAGTCTGTTTTGTCCCTTGGACCTAGGCAACAGGAGGCAAGCCAGAAAGCCCTTGGAGTCACCCTGGGTTAAAGTGATGCAAGTCCAGTCCTTCTCACCCAGGCAGCAGAACAGCAGATAGCAGGGCAGCTCATCAAGGCAAGAGCACATCAAGGCAGAGTCCATTACAGCAGTAGTCCAGCAGAGGTGCAGTCCTTTCAGCAGCACAGTAGTTCTTTTTCCTGAGTAGTCACAGGTCCAGAAGCATACTGAGTTGGTTATGTCAGGGGTCCAGTGCTTATTCCAAGTTGTGCCTTTGAAGTGGGGGAGACTTTGAAGAAAAGCTGTGAAGGACACTGACCTTCCTGCGCTGGCTCCAGACTCAAAACAGGGGGGCATGCAGCCCTTTGAGTGGGGAGAGGCACAGCCCTATTCAGGTGTAATGTTCAGCTCCTACTTACCATCTTGCTCAGGAAGACCATCAGCCAGGTGATGGGTGATCAGGGTGTGAATGGCCCATCAGGCATACCTGCACTCCATTTGTGTTTGACTTTCCAAAGGGAATGTACAAAGCCCAGCTGTCACCCACCGCAGACGTGTATTCAGAGATAGACAGATGCACAGAACGGTTAAAGTAAGAAAATGCCTAAAATTTGCCTTTTCAAACTTAAAATTATAATCCAACTTCACCATACATTGTGGTTTTAAATTGCGAGTCCAAAGACACCAAACTCGACATTTCTATCTTGTTCTAATTGGAAATTACACTTATAGAATGATACGGCAATCCCAATGCCAATCTGAAGGACAGAGAGGCCTTGCTGTAGTGAAAATCAAATTTGATAGTTTTTCACCACCAGGACATCTAAAGCATAAATGTACATGTCCTGCCTGTTAGATACTCTGCACCCTTCTCTGTTGCTTATACAGGGCTTACCTTAGTGGTGACGTATATGTATAAAAAGGGAATGTTTTGGCCTGCCAATCGGGTTGGTCGACATGACTCACAGGCTCTGGAGTGGCAGTCATGAGAAATGGTTAAGGGGCTTCCTATGTGAGTGGTACAATCAGTGCTGCAGGCCCACCAGTAGCATTTAATTTAGAGCCCCTGGGCACATGAGGTTCACTTTACTTGGGACTCATAAGTAACTAGATTTTTCAATTGGGTATGATCCAATGATGCCATGTTTTAGGGAGTGAGAACATGGACTTTAGCTCTGGCTAGCAGTGGTACAGTGCTCGGAGTCCTAAAGCCAGCAAAAATGAGACCAGAAAAACTTGTAGTTAAGCAGAAAGTTGGGGCGAAGACCAACCTAAGGCTGTCACATCTAACAAATATTTATTCTGCTATCCAAGTATTGGGACCAGCTAGAAATATGAATACACCACTATTTTTAGTAGTTGAATTACGGAAAAGTAACTTTCAGAAAGTTACCTTTTCTCTGCCTGAAGCTCCTGGAGACACATTTGCATTACCTCTGTAGCCATAGCTCAGTGAGTGCTTAGCCCAGATGGATTGTGAATAATGCTCCCAGAGTATATACAATGGCCTTGGTGTGAGGAGGTGTTGTTGTTCCCCTGGCAGGCAGAACAGTTGTTCTGTGTCCAGGGATTGGCAGAGTTCGCGGAGTAGTACTACGCGGAATTCCACTGTGTCGCAAAAAAACTCTGCAGCGCTATATGGAGTTCCGCTTACGGGCAAAGTTTGAAAGAGTGGCCGTTTGTGTTGCGTTGGGAACATGGAGTGTGTCAGCGTTCTCCAAAATCTCACATGAACGGCACTAAATGGTCCTGAACAGCACTACGATGTCCGCATGGGTGCGGCCATCTTGTTTTTCTGCTATCTTTTATGGTGCTGGGCCTAAATTTTAATCTGTACTTTATCTTTGTAATCCTCCTCCTTTATTACTTTACTAGCCCTAATTTTTATTTTTTATAATAGTGTGTGTCTTTGTGTTTGGGTTGTTTATGTTTTTGTGCACATTTTTTTGTGTTTTTATGACTTTTTGATTTAGTTTATTTCCCCTCCTTTCCTTCTTTCATTCTTCTTTACTTTCCCTTTCTTTTGCTTCTTAGTTATTATTTCCTCACCCAGGGCCATGGCAGGGGGGACTTCTGTGCTGGCTGAGCTTCTGCCCAGGTGTGCCGCCCCAGGTGATCTTTGGAGAGGAGGAGGTGGCAGCACAATTTTATGTTGTGCAGCACCACCTACCCTCTATGCTGGCAGCAGGCGACAATACCGATAGCGAGTACACCCTTAGGGAGCATCGGCGGTGCTGGGGATGCTGCGCCTGTGTTTGCACTGCACCAGCAGCTTTAGCACCTTTGGGCAGTGTCACTATTCCACGAGAACTGTGAGGGCATTATATGCAACAAGGAGTGGTGGGCAGTACCTGATGTCGAGGACTCTCTTCTCTCTCCACAGACGACAGACAAAATGCCCTGGATGGAGTTCTCCTCCCCCGCCGATCAGCCTACATGTTCCTTTAACTGGGAACATGACGAACTGGACCATGCCCCCGACTGCCACCCACCTTCCCTGATCCAATCCCAGTTGATCAATCCCCAGGAGAAGGACTGTTAATGACGGAAGCCAGAAGACGCAGAGAGAAGGAACCAGCATCGTGGATGTCAGAGGAGCTGAGTTCCAGAAGAGACAGCATGCTGCGGAAGCAAGCGGAACCAGAGTCGCGGGATCCAGCAAACCTGGAGGCCAACGTGACCGCATTTCGACCAGCCACGTTTCCTGAGGAACCTGGTTCTCCCAGGTACATGCTCGCTTTGCCGGGTGAGCCGGGAGGAGGGAGGAAACCGGGGAGTGACAACTCACTCTAAAGCCGGTGATGACTCCCTTCTCCCCCTGCACTCACCTCCTCACTTTGAGACGCCGTTCTAAAAGAGCACGGGTGTTCCCTCACTCCCTATCCTGCATGGAATAAAAAGAGGATAGTATTTTGAATCTTATTTTTTTTCTCTTTTCTCTCTTTCTTTGGGGCATACTTGCATGGACGTTCCCTGAGGACAAGCGATCTCCGGAGGACGGTGCAAGTTTACCGGATTGAGACATCCTTACCCCTAGCCCAGGAGAAAGGGGCAATACAGACTTTACTTTTGACTATTAAATCCAAAAATCATTAAGAGAGAATAAAACCTACACCAGAATAACATCTCCATCTGTATTTCATTCCTCTCGCTCGGCTCTCAGCCCACAGGCAGACATTCTTGACTGCGAATAGGACCTGCTTGACCTGCTAGGTATTCAGATTCCGGGACTTGGTGAGGTTTCATTATTATTTGTTGGGTTTGTGTTCTACAATGCTAAAAAAAATTGTCTGAATAGCATGCTGCTCACACTCAGAGGTAAGTTATGTTTAGTTTACGCTGGTATATTATTGTGTGATCCAGTTTCTAGTTTCTGCTAGGCAGATGACGCTACCTAATCACACTCATCATGCATTCGGCTGATTAATTAATAAGCCATTGCATAATGTTCTCCTGTCACTTTAGTGAATCACTGAGTAACGCGTTATCTCTGTGACTTTACGTATCTCGTACAGTTCCAACTTATTTAATTGAATTCACAGCGATGATGTGAAGTATGCATCTATGCATTTCAAGAAAGGGAGACAGAGTTGGTTCATCAAGGGTGTTGAGAAAGGGGAATAGAGAGAATCAAATATCATTTGCTGCGATACATTAGTTCCAAATGTAGTTTTTGTTAAGGAGATTTGAAGTATGGATTTAACGGCAGTCGATAGACTTGAGTCAAAACTAGTAGTACTCTAGGTGATCTGTTTTAGTGGCTGCGTTTGCTGTTCGTAAAACATCTTATGGGGATTATTAACAGAATCACTAATCTATTTTTATTTATCTCCTTAATTTCTTTAATCAGCATGCAAGGGCAAGAAGAGGGACGCTTTGGAGGGTCCGGGATAAGCTGGTCAGCCGCTGCCAACCACCAGCGCTTCTGCCGAGGGGTCTGCAGATCCTAGTAAGTCCTTTTATGATTGTTGTGGACTTCTTAGGGTGGAATCTTGGGGCATTGGAATGCTGGTGCTGGCTTTCTTGATTCGTGAAGCTGCAGATAGCAGGCCCAAGTAACCTAGTATCACCGTGTATGTTTGCTGTGAAAGCTTTCCTTTTCCTGCTCATGCCGAGCTCTAACACAGTTCAGTTCAGGAGACAGTGCCCACACCCCCAATGCAGTGTGCTGCAGACCTGTTCATTCATAGTTACAGTATACAAGCAATATCCCATGAATGTGCTGCAAGGCTGGAAAAAAATATGAGGTTCCACTCCCATTTAATTTGGCATTGAACACCATATGTCTTTCATTGACCATTATTCCACACCTGGCTTGCCTAACTTTGTGAACCAACCAATCAAATGTCCAGAGAGATATTTGGAAGACACTGACATGCTAACTGAGCAGTAGTGCTGCATTGCTATTGTATTTGGGGTTGAGTATCTGGGATCTTATTTATGTGCAATGTTTAATTCTAGCCTCACAGCCAATCAGTGATGCCGGCTTTAGTGCCGCTGCAGGAGGAGATGGGTCAGTTGAAGGGGGAGAAGCGGCAGCAGGGACGGGCACTGGTAAGTCACATAATTTCTTCCAAGTACTATGCTCACTAGCTATGGCATAGCGTCATTCGCCACCCTAAAAAATGACTATGAAGTGAACCCGCACCCTAGATTTACCAACCACAGCAGTGGTTGAGTTATTATTATAGACTCATCTATTTGCAATGCAGCAAAACCTCACATAATAAGCCTTGATGGCTTCAGGGAGACATGAAAGAACGGAAGTTAACTTATAAGAACGAAATTGGTATATGAGTAAAAAGGTGTGTGGTGGATGGGCAAAAGGATGGTTTGGAGAAAGGGTTTCTATTGAATGGGTGGATAAGGTATTGGAAATTTTACTGGAAGACCGGATGAGAGAAAGTAAAGCTTAATCGTGGTGGCTCGGACGAATTAGAATGAACATTTGGATTGTTTGGATGAATAGGCAAGGCAGCTCTTCTCACGAGGAGCGGGCTGCTGCTCATCGACTCTGCTTTATGTAGGGTTATCGCTATCATTCAAAGCTAGGGTTCTAAGCAGTGGTTATTTATTTATTTGTATTCTTTGGTTTACTTCCTTGACTCGCTGTATTTGTTAAGTGAGCCAGATCGATCCTACCTATCATACATCAACCCCCCTCCCCGCTCAAGGCATTTTTGCCAACTATGACCCCAGTGCAGTTGGGGCAATCAATTTGTGACTGCAGTGTTGGCTGTGTAATGTGTGTCTGCTTCAGTTAACGCAACATTTATAATCTTTTCAATGTTTTGCAAACTGAACACACAAGGTGTGTTGTTCCTTCGCCAACTCAGTCACCTCTTAGTACTTCACTCCTTTATTTTTTCTTAAGTTCTTCCATTCCAGCCTTCCAAATTGAAAAATCCATTCCTGGCATGTGGCACATTAAATCATTCGATACCCATGCAAAGTGATTCCAGAACATATATCATGGTTTCCCATAACAGATTTATATTTTTCCCTTTTGAATCGTACCGTGACTGAATGAGCCAAAGATGATGAATCAGTGATCAGTGTAGTGGTCCCTCTATTATATATATAAAAAGCTCTGCCCTACCGGTCTAATCCCTCTACCCTACCCCCTGCAGTAGAAAAAATAAAGTTTATTTTCCTTGGTTACTGCCTAGCAAAAGAATCTGTTGTATATACATGGTGGCAGGCGAGGCCACAGAGTAAAGTGGGAGTTAGTGCATGATCTTATGTCACGTTTTGCATATAGGATACACAGTGAGGAATGTGCCAAATAAAATCCATATAGTCCGTTCCTTTACCTGTAGGGCAGTCCATTAGATTCATTTTTCTCAACGTCTACTTATAGCAGACATAATATATTAATATCTGCATTTCATATATGAGGTGTGTGACTGACGTAGTATCTTATTTCTTCTTTATCTGCCTCTTTGGAGACAGGGTAGAAAGAGAACTGCCCTTGGCGCAGAGCAAAGGCATTGTAATTAGATATTTGTCATCTTCAGATGTAGACAGTAGCAAACTAGCAGAGGCGCTGGCAAGGAATGAGCGTGGCTTCATTATTTCAGCACCGCATGCAACTTGTACCCCATATATTGCATAATGTCGTACTCATCAATTAGAAGTCATTTATTTTTCAACTCTAAGAGTCTGACTCTGTTTATAGTTACTTGAAAAGCATTTAGAAAAAAGAAAAAAAATCACTGTTTTTTTAATCCTGTGGTGTTATTCTCTGCTTTTTGCTTTTCTGCTACACAGACAGTGCTTTTTTATGTATGGTCACATGTGTGGGTAAAACATAAAATTGGCCTTGTGACCCTCCATAATGCCCTCTTTTGGCCCTTTTGTATTGTTTGTTTTGGTGGGAGGGATTTGTAGATTGTTGGGGCAGGTTGGAGAGATTGGGAAGGGAGTTGGGACTGTAGAGACTTTCTTAGACATTTTGGGGCTTATTTATGAGCCCTTGCGTCACTTTTGCGCCGCCGGTGCGTCACTTTTTGTGACGCACTAGCAGGGTAAAAAATGCGCAATGTTGCATCATATTTACAAAGTGACGCATCTAGGTAGATCCATCACTTTGTACCCCCCTGCACCACATTATACCTGCGCCAGGTATAATGTATGCAGGGTGGGCGTGCTGACACAAGTAAGCCTCGTAGAAGTGATGCAGTGAAATCTATGAGCTTTCACTGCATCACTTCAAGGACGTCAATATCATACGCCTGCCTCACAGCAGGCTTCAGACTGACACAGGCACATTTGAAATGGGATTTGCCCATGTGAAATGACCCTTTGATGTAGTTGCGTCACTTTTGTGACACACTCCAGCAATGTGTCATTTTTGCGCCTACAGATACGTCAGAAATACTGATTTATCTGGAACTCCTTTCGACAGGATGTGTCATACTGTTAATATGACGCATCCAGCATGTCTCAAGGAGGGTCTAATGAAATGTGACGCATCGCTGTTATCACGCAGCAATGCATCACTTTTCATAAATGAGGCCCATTGAGTTTTGGGGCTCGGGTCAGTTTTGTTTGAGAGAGGGTTGTTTGGGTAGAGATGGTGGGTTGCTTGTAAATAATTATGCTTGAAGTTTTTTCTTGTACTTTTACTTTGCATTGCTGCCTTCAAGTAGTTTTACACAGCCTGTTTATGTGCTTGTGACTTAAGAGAGAGCAAAGCACTTAGTTATAGAGTCTGGGCTTTTACTTCTCTATCTTGACCATTACGGGGGGTGCTGCCATGATGACCTCAATTGTGTCAAAGTTCTGAATGGTCTCGATAAGAAACAGTGGCAGATAATTTATTTCTGAGCAAGTTAAATTTCATCCATTTTAGTTGTCTTACTGAATATACATGCAGCAATAACAGTTGAGGCATCACAACTCTACAAGCGTGGTCCAACTTCCAATTCCACCTAGGTGAGCTTCAACTGTAGGATTGATCTGATTGCTTATCCATCTTAGGAAACTAAATGGAACTAGAAAGACTAAGCAATTGGGTTATATATTCTTCTTTAAAGATTTACAAAGAATTGACACCCCATGAGTACTAAGTGATGACACAATGAGAATGCCTCATTGCGCTAAAAACAGAAAAAATTGTCAGTTTTGGCTAATGTGGAGCTAGCATTATTATTTGTGAATCCACAGGTTAATAAAAATGGACTCAAAGTCTGGAGTCGACAAACTTAGGTTAGGCATTCACTGTTAGGTAACACAAGTCCTGAATCATGATGCTGATGACTGATGTTCTTCATTCTATATCTAAAAAATACGGATCATTATTAATGCATGGGTTGGTAATGGGCTGGTGTGGGCTACTGCTTCGAAGATTCTACAGTAAGTTGGTGTTGCTTTCACTACATCAGCCCCCCAAGTGTGTGATTAATTGATGGTATAATTGTAAGCCACAGCTCAATAAATCACACAGCTCGGGGGAAGAGCGTACCGGGTTGTATGAATGGATGGGTAATGGGGTTTGGCGAAAGGTTTGACATAGACAAACACTACGACACAAGGCCAACATTCCTCGGGGCAATCAGCAGCAGCACATCATTCACCATCAATCTGTAGTTAGGGAAGGAAACAAAAGAATGAGTATGACCGAGTACAGATACATGCATTGCAAACACTCCTTCTGCCCCGAGACCCAATTTACCATATATCTAAATGTTATGTCTTCTAGGTTAGGAAGTGAACCCACAAACCCACTTCTCCTAGTTAATATGATTGTTAAAAGCAAAATGATAATGTATTGCAAAATTGGGTGGTGTATCTGCATTCTCATCTGAAATGTCCTTTATTTGGGGTCTGTCTGCACTGGTCCCGTAGGTATGCAAAAGAAACAATTGATGGACGGAATGCTGGACAATGCAAACATTCAACCCCAGTCACAAGGATCTGGGTTAAATCCATCATTCTTTTGCTCACCACACCACCCCAGTTTGGACCCAGCCAAATGCTAATCAGTCTTGACCCTGTTCTTGTGGGATCAGTCCAGCCCGAACTGCCAAGCCAGGTCCTCCCTGCACCGGAAACAAGCATCCTAGGACCGGTTTCAGGGCATCACCCTTCATCAGCCAGGCTAGCTTGAATCCAGTGGTGTAGTGACCACGGGACCAACGTCTGGTCTGGTAAGTGAGCAGGAGAGTAGTTGAGCTCATCTAGCTTTTTCCTTGGGATGTGAAGGAGACTAGAAGAAGGTCCGGGGCTTGTAAAAGAGAAACTGTATTTTAGAGTTGAGGAGATGGACAGAAGGAAGGTATGGGTCATGAGGAGTGTATCCAGAAGACTTAGAGGCAGTGCAAAAAAATAAAAGGAAGACTCAGAGTATCACTTTTGCCACAAATACAACATACCCGCACACACATACAGAACAGCATTTCACAAAGCACCTCTCTCTATTCCACACAGCTGAGTACTAGGCCTCAGATTCTTGGTTTACCTTTGAACTCAAGTCGATAGTGTACTTGATATCTTCTTGTTTCTAGCCATTGATGAGGTAGACCTGCAGCTCCTGCCCCGACTTCTTCTATGATACTGGAGCTAACTGGAGGCGTTGTCCACCCCCAAAGACCCTCAGGATTGCTGAGAGGTTTTTGGAGGCAATGCCCGCTTTCTCCACCACTCTACAAACACATCTCCTGATGCAATTATTTTTGAGGACTCGAGTCCCCTTGGCTCCTGAGGGTTCTTGAGGGCCAACAAGGCCCCCTGTTACCTCTAGTAAGGCTCACACAGCAGGATTGCTGAAATATCTTTGGAGGACAATCAGAGCAAAAATGCTTTTGGGCATGCAGCTTCCTCTGTCCAAAAGCAATGCTGGTAGGGAATGTTAGGCTTAAGTTTCACTCATACACAACCAGTGAAATTCAGCAGTTATAGTTAGCTGAGCTACAAATCACACCCTCACAATGCATTGCTTATGACCTCACATATTACACCACTCATGACATGATCAGTGACATCTTAAATGACATTACTGATGAAATCACTGATTACATCATCCACAAAATCTCCTACGCACTCACAAATACATCTCCTCACAGATGCACTCACTAACCCATACAGCCACTGACTCACCTACTTACTCATCCATAAAGGCAGTCACACACACCCTCACCCACTCACACAGACATTCATACACCCATACAGGTACTCAGACAACCATTGAATCACCCATATAGCCATTCACTTACCCACTCACCAACCCATCCAGCCACTTACACATCAACTGACAGACTGATACAGACAATCACACAGCTCAGTCACTCACCTATACATTCAGTAATACACCTAATTACTCTATTATACAGTCAGTCATGCACCCCCTGAATAATCCATACTGGCACTCATAAAGTAAGTAAGTAAGTGTTATGTTTGTAGAGCGCATGAATACCGAGGCGTCTTGGCGCTGTAGCAGGACACCGGTTTAGCACAGGAGGGGTACCTTACTTCTGCCGCGTAAATAGCCATATCTTCAGCAACTTCGTGAATCCTGGTCTGGAAGATTGGAGTTTGATATCGTCTGGTAATTCATTCCATAGTCTGGACGCACAACATATCAGGCTCCTACCACCCAATCTAGCTCCTTGTATTCTGGGTATCTGGACCAGACCTTTGTTAGCCGACCTAAGTTTGCGCCAAGGAGTGTACTGCTGAAATAGTTTCTGTAAATCCGCTGCTCCACCACCAAACTGAGTTTTATGTACCAAGCAAAAAGCTTTAAACTCAATTCGCTGTTGCACCTGCAGCCATTGAAGGGTTTTAATGCTAGTGGAACTTAGGAATGTTTAACAGCATTCTAGCTGCAGCATTTCGAATAGATTGCAGATTGGACAACCGATATCCTTAGTTCCGGGGAATAGAAAGAAAGATTTTTCGTACGACTTTCAGCTGGAAGAAGCGAGCTGATGTAAGCTGGTTAATTTGGCCTAGGAAACTCACTTGATCGTCCAACAAGATTCACAGGTTCCTGACTTTTCCTACGGGTACAGGGCAGTTTCCTGCCTCTGCCAGACCCATTCCTGGTTCCAGAGCGATGCCCCAGCCCCAAACTCCATCACTTCTGTTTTTCCCGTATTTAGGTTGAGATAGTTCTGGTGCATCCAGTCCATGTTATGTTTTAGACAGCCATGGAATTTCCCAGCAATGATGTCCTCATTTGAAGAGATGGAAATGACAAGTTGGGTGTCATCAGCATATGACACCTGCAAGAAGCCATGTCCTCTGGTTAGCTCAGCCAGAGGTGCCACATAAATGTTAAAGACTGTTGGGGACAGCGCTGACCCCTGGGGAACTCCACAGGGGAGGGAAAAAATCTCTGATTGATGGTTGTCATACACCCACTGATTCATCAATACACATTGGTATTTATATTTAACACTTATTAACGTTTTAAAAACACTCACAGTAACTGGATGATGTCATCAGTGATGTAATTTGAGATGCAATCAGTGATGTCACTGAAGATGTCATGAGTGATGTCATATGATAGGCCATAAGCAGTGCATTGCGGTGACGTGAGTTGTAGTTAGATCAGCTACCTATAGCAGCTGAAGTTCACTGTTTTGAATGAGTGAAACTTGTGCCTAACTATAATGTCTCTGTAAGTTTGTTTTTTTTCAGTGAATTTCTAAGTTTTTGGAAAATTCAAATTCCTAACTATAATGTCCCTGTAACCTTTGTTTTTTTCTAAGCCGGGGCGGAGTTCGCCTAGCGGCGCTACGTGGAGCCCCGTGAAGTTGCGAAAAAATCTGCTGCGTTACTCGTAGTTCTGCATGGGTCGGAGTTGCTTGTCCCGCCCATTCGCGTGACATTTTCCGCTGTACGTCAACGCAGATTTTGTGTTTGGGTGGAAATATTGAAGGTACTGCACCACGGGGACGCATCATTCCTTAATCTCTGTAATCCTTGGCTTTTTTTCCCATCTTATTTTTTATTGTTTTACCCTTAGTCTTTCTGAGTGTGTATTTGTGTGTTTTTTCTACTTTACTGTGTGTTTTTGGTGAGTTTTGTGCTTTATTTTTTAGCATTCCTCCTTTCTTATTACTACCCAGTCCTTCCTTCTTTTTTCCTATTTCTTTTTTTTCTCTCTTTTCCCCCAGCCCCATGACAGATAAGGGCGCACCAAGGCATGGCCTCTTTGATTGAGGAAGGCGGCGCCAGGCAGGGGTGCAGCCCAGTGCTCTGTTTTCCAAGGTGGAGGTGGCAGCGCTTGTTTTTTATGTCCAGCGCCACTTTCCACCCTCCCTGGCAGCAGTCGGCAGGCCTGGGTCTGGGTACGGGATGCAGGAGCACCAGCAGCTCTGGGCGAGGGTGCGCCGGGCAGTTTACCGCTGCTCTGTGGTCCGGCACACCCATCAGCAGTCAGACATCCTGGCTTGAGAACAGGACATGCATGACCCATCTAGGAGTTGAGGTTGCAGGACTAGGTTAATAATGATTATAATTATTACTTTTTATTATTACCTGTGTTCTATACTACAGCTAATATTTTTTCCCAAATAATGGCAAGCTTACAAGCTGGGATGTTACGTTTTCAAATACTATGTATAATCTGTTATGTTAGACAGGTGCGTAGCTTACTTGGCGCTACCCACCTAACCTTGTTATTGAATCGTACTTGTTGCCAATCGCTTGGGCTGATGTAATCAGTGATGATTATGTAATATGATCTGTAATTAGTTATTTGGAATGTCGTAACCTCGTGGTGCATGGGATGTTTGTGAACAACAACATCCATTTTTCAATTGAAGCTTGTGCTGCAGTCCTTTTTCACCTGCCACACAAGCTTCCATTGACAAATGGAAGTTTGCAACCGTCCCATGTCCTATGGGCGATCGCATTGATTTCTAGTAGACTAGTGCGGTCGTTGTGACCGCAACACCGACCTAAGGCCAGGCGGTTCCAGAACCGCAATGGCATCCGCCTGACATAACTGTAATCATTATAAAAAGGCCCTTAGTGATTAGTGCATTGGCCCGTCAAAGGGGGTTGACTTAAGACTGAGAGATTGCGAATGAGATTTGAGAAGAAGCAAACATGAAACCTCAGGGTTTTCTGCAATTTATTATTAGTACTTCCAAAATGCAGTTGACCAAATTTGGAATAGGAGTGGACTAAGTAGGTAGGTTTTGTAAATTGTGAATACGATATGTCCGTGATATACTACTACTAGTTGATCTGATTTAGAAAAGTTTAATGTTATTGCGATTGTCTTTCCTGTCAAATATGTTTCGGGGAGATATTATTTATTATACCGCTAATCTTTTTTTATCTTTATGTTTTACATCAGCATCCAGGGGCAAGAAGAGGGCTGAGGCGGTTCAGGGTCTGGAAGCTGGAGCTGGAGTCGCCTCCCAGAGTTCCTCGGCCGATGGCTCTGCTGGCCCCAGTGAGTCAATCAATTAATCAATCAGGGTTTTTTTAAAGCGCGCTACTCACCCATGAGGTTCTCAAGGTGCTCGCGGGGAGGGCAGGGTGTGGGTCAAAAGTTTTGTTTAACTGAACAGCCAGGTCTTCAGTGCCTTCCTGAAGGTGTTAAGGGAGGGGGCACGTCTGATGTCGGTCGGGAGCTCGTTCCAGGCCTTGGCCGCGATGTAGGAGAAGGATCTTCCCACCGCTCAGGCTATGTGGATGCTTGGGGTTTTGGCGAGGAAGAGGTTGGTGGATTGGAGGTTTCTCTTGGGTATGTGGAGGTTGATTCTGTCATTGAGGTATTGGGGTCCTGTGTTGTGTAGGCATTTGCAGGCCTGGGTGAGTATCTTGAAAGTAACTCTCTTCTCAATGGGGAGCCAATGGAGCTTCTGTAGGTGTTGGCTGATGTGGGTGTGTTGCGGGATGCCGAGGACAAGTCTGGCAGCGGTGCTCTGTGTCATCTGAAGCTTGCGGAGTGGAGACTTGTTTATGCCGGCGTAGAGGGCATTTGCGTAGTCCAGCATGCTGGTGATGAGGGCATGGGTGACTGTCTTCCTTGCCTCGGGGGGATCCACTTGAAGGTTTTGCGGAGGATGCGGAGGGTGTTGAAGTAGCTGTAAGTGACGGCGTTGACCTGTCTGTTCATGGAGAGAGAGGAGTTAAGTACGATGCCAAGGTTTCATAGCATGGTCCATGGGGGTCAGGTGGATGCAGAGGGCGGTAGGCCACCAGGAGTTGTTCCATGCCGATGGGGGAGTTCTGAGGATGAGGACTTCTGTCTTTTCCGAGTTGAGCTTCAGGCAGCTGTTGCTAGACCAGGCTGCTACTTCCTGCATTCCTTTGTGGAAGTTGCGTCTGGTGGTGGGGTCCTTGGTGAGGGAGAGGATGAGCTGGGTGTTGTCAGCGTAGGACACTATGTTGAGGCCATGCTGTCGGACGATGGTGGCAAGGGGGGCCATCTAGATGTTGAAGAGGGTTGGGCTGAGTGATGACCCCTCTGGGACTTGATTTCCGTGGATTCGGACAGGAAGGGTGGCAGTCTGATCCTTTGGCTTCTGCCGGTGAGGAATGATTGGATCCAGTTGAGGGCGATTCCTTGTATGCCGGCGTCATGTAGTCTGGCTGCGAAAGTGCGGTGGTAGTCGGTGTTGAATGCTGCTAACAGGTCGAGTAGAATCAGGGCTGCAGACTGGTGTGGCCTTGGCCGAGGAGGAAGTGGATGTCATCTGTGGCGGCGAGTAGGGCAGTCTGGGTACTGCGGAATCTGGATTCGGAGGAGTCGAGTATGGCATGGTCAGTTCTGGATAGGCGGTCTTCTCTGCTACTTTCACCACGAAGAGGAGGAGCGAGATGGGCCGGTAGTTCTTGAGGTCCTTCGGGTCTGCTGAGGGTTTCTTGAGCAGGGGCCTGACTTCTGTGCGCTTGCAATCGTCGCGGAAAGAGTCTGTCTTGAAAGTGGTTTTGACGGTGCATTGCAGTGCGAGTGAGATGGTGTGGTGGCTCTGTGGTAGATGTTGTAGGAAGGTGGAATCTACCTACATGGTTGCCCCCACTTTTATTCTGGTGTTTTGATGGTTTTTGACTTAGTTTGGCTGGGAACCTGCTTTTCAGGTCCCCAGCCTATCTGCTTTCTCTTATAAATTGATTCCATGTACTTTAGGTACACTCCAGATTGGGATTCTGGGGTACCCTTATGAGTCCCTAGTATATGGTATAATATGTACCCACGGCATACCAGGGGCTGAAGCATGTATTATGCCACCCCTGGAAAGCCCTCGAAAATGACACCACAGGTCTGCTACTGCCGCCTGGGTAAGGTGGTGCATGTGATGCAGCGCGGAATGCAAAATCCCTCCCTTCGTCACAGATCATAGATCACACTCAATCACTACATACGCTGGTGGGGCCCACAACACCAACATTCATCCTTCTAACAACCTGTTTCCAAGGAGGCGATTGTTCCACTCGCTGTAATGGAAGGAAGTACTAATATATCCCTATTTATAAAGGCCTAAACTTCACCTTTTAGCACTTCTCCCATGAATAGGCCATGGATCAGCTAGCTGCAGGTTGGAGTGATAACAAAATCTATAACTTATTTACATAAATACATTTTTCATAATAACGACCCAACACAGTTCTTGTAATAAATCTTAAATTTTTATCTAAATAATTGAAAATTGAGTTTTTGGTTTAATCAAGCAGTAGACCATCATATTTACCTATTCTGGCTAAAAGTCGTCCTCTAAGTCAAAATCTTGGTCATCAGTTCATACTGTCAGAGTCTTAGGAAACAGCTGTCCTGCAGTGTCACCGTCCTCTCCGTCAGCATAACGTCAGGAAATCGAAAATCTTCTGAAGGGTCTCGCTCCTCAACCTCTCTATTCTACCATTTTTATAGTAAAATTACATTCCAAATAGTAACGAATGATATTTTAAAATGCTTCTAATTGGTCCGTTTAAAATGGTTCAACAGCTTTCCCATGCGGAAGATATAGTTCATATTTTCTTCGGAAAAGTATCTTTTATTGTTTCTTTCAGAGTAGCTGGCTGGTAGCCCGGTGTGTCCTTGAGTGGCACAGTTGAGTTAGGGTCGTCCAAAGGCCACTGCTGCTGATGGTGACGCATGCGCACTTCACCCAGAGACCTTCATAATGGAGTTGTGTTCATCAAATAGGGATGTCGGCCATTTTGTGGCCACCAAATGGTCAACTTAAGCAAAGAAACAAAAAAACGTAATTAATACATGGAAATGACTAATAAAATGTTATCCCCTTACTAATACCCATATGTGTATGTATTTATCTAGCAGAAGCAACACTTAATGCGGGTTATATTCACATTAATAGGCACATGTTAGAGTCGGGGATCTCTGGTTGGCGCAAGGTTGCCCTTGTGTCAAGCAGGAACCCTCTCCTCCACGTCAGGGCGCAGGATAACCCCTCGCGAATGACCCTTGCTCACCCTCTAGGTGCGTGGCGTGAGCAGCCAAGGCGATTCCTCAGGCGTTGTTGGTTAAGCACTTACAATCATACACACAGTAAATACATCAATCCCCCCAGAAACGGACACCAGACTTGGATTTATATAAAAATACGCTTCTTTATGTAAAAATAAGGATATATATCTCAGCAGACTTATCACAAGACCAACAACGTTTTCGCTAGGCCACCAGGTTGTAAAGCGGGCAAAGGTTCTTGGTTCGTAGCTTCAAATAGATTCTTTGCAGTCTCTTACAAATGTTACTTGTGGTTCCAGTACTCACAGAGATCGGCTCCTGCGAACGGGGAAATAAGGCGTTGCGGGCCCCGAGCCCGATACTGGAACTTCTTTCGTGATGTGGAGAGTCGGCACAGGTCGGTGCGACTCTCAGCTTGGGAAGTGTTCTTGGGTCCTCAATCAGCAGGTGTGGGCAAGTAGGCAGGCGCGGCCAGCGACCCTTTAGCACGCGGTGCCGGAGGGTCTCCACAGTGGGGGCGGCGCGGCCTGAGATGTCCGGGGATAGCGAAGCGGGGTCGCAGGGCACGGTCAGTGCAGCTGGATGACCCGGCGTAGATCACAGTCGTCGGACGGTTTCCGGCGGGAGGGGTGATAGCGCGGTCAGCGCGCTCCAGTAGCAGGCGGTGACAGGGATGCAGGCGACCTGGCCCGGGGACAGAGAGCGGCTCTGGACGGAGCGGGGCTCTCACGGGTTTAAGGCAGGCAAGCTTCTGAGTGTCACGGCCCTAGGAGGGGCGATGAGGGGCGCAGTCTCTTTCCAGCGGGATGCACACACGGCTCGAATTGGAGGACGAGCAAAAGCACAGAGAACCCACTGGTCCTGGGGTTCAGTTCAGGGGGCAAGCTCAGATCAAGCCCTTGGAGAATGTTCAAGCACAAAGTAGCAAAGTCTTTTCAGTAAGTCTCTTCCTCTCCTTTCTCAGCAAGGCAAGCAGCAGGCCAGCTCCTCCAGCGTCTTCTTCTCCTTCTAGTCGGGCAGAGGTTCTTTGTGGTAAACAGGATTCTGATTTCTTAGGAGCCAGGCTCCTACTTTTATACCATGATTCTTTTGTTCTTTAGCGCCAGGGGGCCTAGGCCTGGCTCAGTCCAGTTCTGGAGCACTTTGTTATGGTGACTCTGCTCTTTCCTTTCAGCAGCAGGGCAGAGACATCAGCCGCCCCACAGGGGGCGGCGCCGGCTTTGTGGTGGCAGAGCACAGGTCTATTCAAGAGTCAAGGTGTACTCCTCCCACCCATCCAGGTGTCACCTTTCTACCCACCACCTGGCAGCCAACCTGTCTCTGGGGATCCCCCCACCCTGCTCCTTACTGTTGCTAGGCAGAACACACACACACACAGCAGAGGCGGACTGAGATGGTCAGGTCAGTAAATACTAACTTTCTAAAAGTAGTATTTACAAACCCAGGATATTAAAATAAACTTGACTACAAGAAGTATTTTATTATTCTGAGTTCAGGCATACTAAACTTGATACTCTACCATGCTCTATGAGTCCACTGGAGTCACAGCGTGTAGTGACTCCAGCAGCCCATTCTGGCCTATGGAGAGCAGGTAGCCTTCAATAGTGAAAAACGAAAAGGGCTGTAATTCACTACTAAGACATGCCACACACATCAGGGCATGTCCTACCTTATGCCTACAATGCACCCTGCCCTTGGGCCTACCAGAGGGGTGGCTAATATGTAGGTAAGGGAAGGTTTAGGGACTGGCAAGTGGGGGCACTTGCACAGTCAGCGCGACAGTCCCAGACTGCACGCAGGTTCTGCAGTGGCAGACCCTAGACACATTTTACTAGGCCGCTTCGGTGAGTGGCACAACCAGTGCTGCAAGCCCACCAGCAGCATTCGTATTTACAAGCCCTGGCACTCCTGGTGCACTTTACTAGGGGCTGATAGTAAACCGAATAAGCCAAACATGGACACCAATCAATGTATACATTTTACCATAGGGAGAGCATATGCACCTTAGCACTGATCAGCAGTGGTAAGGTGCCCAGAGTCATAAAACAGCCATCAACAGGTCAGAAAAAATACTGGAGGAAGGCAAAAAGTTTAGGGATGACCCTGCAAAAAGGGCCAAGTCCAACACAACCCCCTTCCAGCCAAAACGCAGGGTAGACCAATCACCACCGTGATGGTCTTCCCTGCTTGGGGCGATAGAACAAGGACCTGGCCCGCAACTGCAGGGGCAGACTCCATTTCTACGCCAATCTGAACCTATAGGACTCCCTCTGTCCATACTCTCAGGGCCCACCAAGCCAATCCATGGGGAACCCTTCTCCTCCCCGGTGGACACCACCTGTGCAGCACCTAACCTCAACTGGCCCACAGGTGTGTCCCAACAGACAGACAGCAAAATGCTACAGTGGCCACTGACAGTAGTCCGGGATGAGACCCAGGCCGTATGCCTCTCAGGGCTCTCAATCCTCTGTGGCGCCAGGGAGCGGGGGGCAGTATCCCCAGGTGCTTGGCACCCTTTGTCCATTCTCCCCCTTGTCAGGTCAGGTATGACATCCTGGTACTGACCCACCAGCCCCAGGACTGTACCCGGCGACTGGACCCAAGACTGGGGTGGCCTCTCCCACACCCGGTCCTTCTCCTTCGGGCTCTGTACCCTCCCACCTGGAGTGGTACCCCCTTCCAGAATTGCCAGGGCACCTGGGGCAGGTATCCTGCACAATTCGCCCACCAGTTCAGGTGTTCTATCCTGCAACTGGGCGTCCAGGTCCGGGGGGACACCCTGAACCTGGCCCTCCAACCTAGGGTCTAAACCCTTCAGTTGAGCCGGGGTCAGAGGCGAGGACTCCCTCCCTCTGCACCCCCTTCCAGAGTACTGCCCACTCCCACCTGGCGTGGTACCCCCAGAAGCAACATGGGTCAGGACACTGATTACAGTAGTCCCACCCTCCAGGTCAGACAACACCTGAACCTGGCTTCCCAACCCTGGGACCAACCCATGCGGTTGAACGCTCGCCTGGCGCACCAGGACTTCCCGGGGAGCACGCATGCCCCCCCTGAGGGTGACGCATAACTCTTGTGTCGTGCGACAGTCTGCCTGGCGCTGATCTCCCGACCCCTGTCCATCTGACAGTGCCTGAAGATCCCCCAGGACAGAAGTGGTGTCACCATGGTCATTCACCGGTGACGCAGCCCTTCTGGCTGGCCCCTGACCCACTGGTTCTTCCACGGGGGACTCTTTCCCCCTCTCACCCCTCAATCTGGACCTCTGCACCCTCCCAAATGGAGCGGTACTGCCAGACACCAGAACTGATGGAGGTCTGATTACAGACACTCCTAGCTCACCAGACACTAGGGGACCCCGCACGACGGGCAGACCCTCAGGACAGACTAGGCTCCCCACCTGGTGTTCCCTCAAAGAACCATCCAAGCTCTGAGACTGAGGTTGGGCACTACCGGGACATACCCCATTCTCACTCCTTCCGCTTACAGACAGGACGTGAGGCCCTACACCCCTCTCACTATTACAGGACCTAGCTGGGCTACTCTGAGCCACTTCCCCCACACTGGGTTTGAAGATACCTGGACCACTCATCGTGGGATCACTTCCCAATGCCTTTCCAGACCCTCTGGACTCCACCAAAAGGTCTGCCTCCAATGTGAGCTCCCTGCGGTCAGAGAACTCACTCTCCCACAGGTGTTGGCATAGCTCTGGAAAACAGGGACTTACAATATGCTCTCCCACAATTGTATCACACAGCCCCCTAGCAGGGTTAACCAAACTATCCTTCACCTCACCATCCAGTGCCTCACACACGTACTCCACCCCATTCTCCTGAGACCGGCAAGACAGTATCTGACTGTCTCTGTCACACAACCCACACTCTTCTGGGCGGTCTTCACACTCACCCACCAGGACTTCAGTTTTGGGGGAACCCCTCTCCCTGCACCTCTCATCTAGAGTCAGTAGAGTGTCCCTCCCGCCACTAGGACCATGAACCCCTGCGCCAGTTACCCTATTCCCTTCAGGGATACTGCGCACTACTGGAGCTACCTCATGCCCTTGAACCTCCTGGGCTATGTTAACCCCCTCCTTCAAGTCAGGCGCCATATCTCTGGGTGTGCGTACTACTCTCTCAGCACTGTAACACTCAATATTGCTGCCACCAGAGGGAGAGCGGTCTAAACTCTTGATCTTGAGATCCAACTCCCTCATTTTTATATCATGATCCATTTGGCGTTGTTGTGCCTCCAAGGCCAACTTCTGCTTTTCCATTTCCATTTGTCCTGCCAACTTTGCCATCTCCATTGCATGCGCCCTGTCTGCTGCCCTGTCTGCCAGCTCCTCTGGCGACCGGACTCTGCTGGGCTCCTCAAGGTTGTCGGGTGGAACGATGTCCCCCGCATTCCGTGGGTCTCGTGACTCCTTCCAGGCTCTCAAAGCCTTGGCGTACTGGACCCTCCTCTTGAATCCAGCATGGGGAACTCGGAATTTTACACTGTAGCCTTTCAATTGCTCTATCGTGTAGCCTTCCAGTCTCTCCCAATCCACCTCATCCATTCCAGAAATCACAGAGAGTGCTCTTCCAGCGGAGAGTGAGCCAGGCATGGTTGCAGTAATGGCAGATGTCTCAACAAAGTTCCAAATGAAAACCTGTGGCTGCGTTACTTGGTCTGCTCTCACTATCTGGTGATTAATAATTCACTGTATGTCAATTATAAATGCAAATCCGAAATCCCAGCCGCTGCCAACAATGTTAGAGTCGGGGATCTCTGGTTGGCGCAAGGTTGCCCTTGTGTCAAGCAGGAACCCTCTCCTCCACGTCAGGGCGCAGGATAACCCCTCGCGAATGACCCTTGCTCACCCTCTAGGTGCGTGGCGTGAGCAGCCAAGGCGATTCCTCAGGCGTTGTTGGTTAAGCACTTACAATCATACACACAGTAAATACATCAATCCCCCCAGAAACGGACACCAGACTTGGATTTATATAAAAATACGCTTCTTTATGTAAAAATAAGGATATATATCTCAGCAGACTTATCACAAGACCAACAACGTTTTCGCTAGGCCACCAGGTTGTAAAGCGGGCAAAGGTTCTTGGTTCGTAGCTTCAAATAGATTCTTTGCAGTCTCTTACAAATGTTACTTGTGGTTCCAGTACTCACAGAGATCGGCTCCTGCGAACGGGGAAATAAGGCGTTGCGGGCCCCGAGCCCGATACTGGAACTTCTTTCGTGATGTGGAGAGTCGGCACAGGTCGGTGCGACTCTCAGCTTGGGAAGTGTTCTTGGGTCCTCAATCAGCAGGTGTGGGCAAGTAGGCAGGCGCGGCCAGCGACCCTTTAGCACGCGGTGCCGGAGGGTCTCCACAGTGGGGGCGGCGCGGCCTGAGATGTCCGGGGATAGCGAAGCGGGGTCGCAGGGCACGGTCAGTGCAGCTGGATGACCCGGCGTAGATCACAGTCGTCGGACGGTTTCCGGCGGGAGGGGTGATAGCGCGGTCAGCGCGCTCCAGTAGCAGGCGGTGACAGGGATGCAGGCGACCTGGCCCGGGGACAGAGAGCGGCTCTGGACGGAGCGGGGCTCTCACGGGTTTAAGGCAGGCAAGCTTCTGAGTGTCACGGCCCTAGGAGGGGCGATGAGGGGCGCAGTCTCTTTCCAGCGGGATGCACACACGGCTCGAATTGGAGGACGAGCAAAAGCACAGAGAACCCACTGGTCCTGGGGTTCAGTTCAGGGGGCAAGCTCAGATCAAGCCCTTGGAGAATGTTCAAGCACAAAGTAGCAAAGTCTTTTCAGTAAGTCTCTTCCTCTCCTTTCTCAGCAAGGCAAGCAGCAGGCCAGCTCCTCCAGCGTCTTCTTCTCCTTCTAGTCGGGCAGAGGTTCTTTGTGGTAAACAGGATTCTGATTTCTTAGGAGCCAGGCTCCTACTTTTATACCATGATTCTTTTGTTCTTTAGCGCCAGGGGGCCTAGGCCTGGCTCAGTCCAGTTCTGGAGCACTTTGTTATGGTGACTCTGCTCTTTCCTTTCAGCAGCAGGGCAGAGACATCAGCCGCCCCACAGGGGGTGGCGCCGGCTTTGTGGTGGCAGAGCACAGGTCTATTCAAGAGTCAAGGTGTACTCCTCCCACCCATCCAGGTGTCACCTTTCTACCCACCACCTGGCAGCCAACCTGTCTCTGGGGATCCCCCCACCCTGCTCCTTACTGTTGCTAGGCAGAACACACACACACACAGCAGAGGCGGACTGAGATGGTCAGGTCAGTAAAAACTAACTTTCTAAAAGTAGTATTTACAAACCCAGGATATTAAAATAAACTTGACTACAAGAAGTATTTTATTATTCTGAGTTCAGGCATACTAAACTTGATACTCTACCATGCTCTATGAGTCCACTGGAGTCACAGCGTGTAGTGACTCCAGCAGCCCATTCTGGCCTATGGAGAGCAGGTAGCCTTCAATAGTGAAAAACGAAAAGGGCTGTAATTCACTACTAAGACATGCCACACACATCAGGGCATGTCCTACCTTATGCCTACAATGCACCCTGCCCTTGGGCCTACCAGAGGGGTGGCTAATATGTAGGTAAGGGAAGGTTTAGGGACTGGCAAGTGGGGGCACTTGCACAGTCAGCGCGACAGTCCCAGACTGCACGCAGGTTCTGCAGTGGCAGACCCTAGACACATTTTACTAGGCCGCTTCGGTGAGTGGCACAACCAGTGCTGCAAGCCCACCAGCAGCATTCGTATTTACAAGCCCTGGCACTCCTGGTGCACTTTACTAGGGGCTGATAGTAAACCGAATAAGCCAAACATGGACACCAATCAATGTATACATTTTACCATAGGGAGAGCATATGCACCTTAGCACTGATCAGCAGTGGTAAGGTGCCATAGAGTCATAAAACAGCCATCAACAGGTCAGAAAAAATACTGGAGGAAGGCAAAAAGTTTAGGGATGACCCTGCAAAAAGGGCCAAGTCCAACACAACCCCCTTCCAGCCAAAACGCAGGGTAGACCAATCACCACCGTGATGGTCTTCCCTGCTTGGGGCGATAGAACAAGGACCTGGCCCGCAACTGCAGGGGCAGACTCCATTTCTACGCCAATCTGAACCTATAGGACTCCCTCTGTCCATACTCTCAGGGCCCACCAAGCCAATCCATGGGGAACCCTTCTCCTCCCCGGTGGACACCACCTGTGCAGCACCTAACCTCAACTGGCCCACAGGTGTGTCCCAACAGACAGACAGCAAAATGCTACAGTGGCCACTGACAGTAGTCCGGGATGAGACCCAGGCCGTATGCCTCTCAGGGCTCTCAATCCTCTGTGGCGCCAGGGAGCGGGGGGCAGTATCCCCAGGTGCTTGGCACCCTTTGTCCATTCTCCCCCTTGTCAGGTCAGGTATGACATCCTGGTACTGACCCACCAGCCCCAGGACTGTACCCGGCGACTGGACCCAAGACTGGGGTGGCCTCTCCCACACCCGGTCCTTCTCCTTCGGGCTCTGTACCCTCCCACCTGGAGTGGTACCCCCTTCCAGAATTGCCAGGGCACCTGGGGCAGGTATCCTGCACAATTCGCCCACCAGTTCAGGTGTTCTATCCTGCAACTGGGCGTCCAGGTCCGGGGGGACACCCTGAACCTGGCCCTCCAACCTAGGGTCTAAACCCTTCAGTTGAGCCGGGGTCAGAGGCGAGGACTCCCTCCCTCTGCACCCCCTTCCAGAGTACTGCCCACTCCCACCTGGCGTGGTACCCCCAGAAGCAACATGGGTCAGGACACTGATTACAGTAGTCCCACCCTCCAGGTCAGACAACACCTGAACCTGGCTTCCCAACCCTGGGACCAACCCATGCGGTTGAACGCTCGCCTGGCGCACCAGGACTTCCCGGGGAGCACGCATGCCCCCCCTGAGGGTGACGCATAACTCTTGTGTCGTGCGACAGTCTGCCTGGCGCTGATCTCCCGACCCCTGTCCATCTGACAGTGCCTGAAGATCCCCCAGGACAGAAGTGGTGTCACCATGGTCATTCACCGGTGACGCAGCCCTTCTGGCTGGCCCCTGACCCACTGGTTCTTCCACGGGGGACTCTTTCCCCCTCTCACCCCTCAATCTGGACCTCTGCACCCTCCCAAATGGAGCGGTACTGCCAGACACCAGAACTGATGGAGGTCTGATTACAGACACTCCTAGCTCACCAGACACTAGGGGACCCCGCACGACGGGCAGACCCTCAGGACAGACTAGGCTCCCCACCTGGTGTTCCCTCAAAGAACCATCCAAGCTCTGAGACTGAGGTTGGGCACTACCGGGACATACCCCATTCTCACTCCTTCCGCTTACAGACAGGACGTGAGGCCCTACACCCCTCTCACTATTACAGGACCTAGCTGGGCTACTCTGAGCCACTTCCCCCACACTGGGTTTGAAGATACCTGGACCACTCATCGTGGGATCACTTCCCAATGCCTTTCCAGACCCTCTGGACTCCACCAAAAGGTCTGCCTCCAATGTGAGCTCCCTGCGGTCAGAGAACTCACTCTCCCACAGGTGTTGGCATAGCTCTGGAAAACAGGGACTTACAATATGCTCTCCCACAATTGTATCACACAGCCCCCTAGCAGGGTTAACCAAACTATCCTTCACCTCACCATCCAGTGCCTCACACACGTACTCCACCCCATTCTCCTGAGACCGGCAAGACAGTATCTGACTGTCTCTGTCACACAACCCACACTCTTCTGGGCGGTCTTCACACTCACCCACCAGGACTTCAGTTTTGGGGGAACCCCTCTCCCTGCACCTCTCATCTAGAGTCAGTAGAGTGTCCCTCCCGCCACTAGGACCATGAACCCCTGCGCCAGTTACCCTATTCCCTTCAGGGATACTGTGCACTACTGGAGCTACCTCATGCCCTTGAACCTCCTGGGCTATGTTAACCCCCTCCTTCAAGTCAGGCGCCATATCTCTGGGTGTGCGTACTACTCTCTCAGCACTGTAACACTCAATATTGCTGCCACCAGAGGGAGAGCGGTCTAAACTCTTGATCTTGAGATCCAACTCCCTCATTTTTATATCATGATCCATTTGGCGTTGTTGTGCCTCCAAGGCCAACTTCTGCTTTTCCATTTCCATTTGTCCTGCCAACTTTGCCATCTCCATTGCATGCGCCCTGTCTGCTGCCCTGTCTGCCAGCTCCTCTGGCGACCGGACTCTGCTGGGCTCCTCAAGGTTGTCGGGTGGAACGATGTCCCCCGCATTCCGTGGGTCTCGTGACTCCTTCCAGGCTCTCAAAGCCTTGGCGTACTGGACCCTCCTCTTGAATCCAGCATGGGGAACTCGGAATTTTACACTGTAGCCTTTCAATTGCTCTATCGTGTAGCCTTCCAGTCTCTCCCAATCCACCTCATCCATTCCAGAAATCACAGAGAGTGCTTTTCCAGCGGAGAGTGAGCCAGGCATGGTTGCAGTAATGGCAGATGTCTCAACAAAGTTCCAAATGAAAACCTGTGGCTGCGTTACTTGGTCTGCTCTCACTATCTGGTGATTAATAATTCACTGTATGTCAATTATAAATGCAAATCCGAAATCCCAGCCGCTGCCAACAATGTTAGAGTCGGGGATCTCTGGTTGGCGCAAGGTTGCCCTTGTGTCAAGCAGGAACCCTCTCCTCCACGTCAGGGCGCAGGATAACCCCTCGCGAATGACCCTTGCTCACCCTCTAGGTGCGTGGCGTGAGCAGCCAAGGCGATTCCTCAGGCGTTGTTGGTTAAGCACTTACAATCATACACACAGTAAATACATCAATCCCCCCAGAAACGGACACCAGACTTGGATTTATATAAAAATACGCTTCTTTATGTAAAAATAAGGATATATATCTCAGCAGACTTATCACAAGACCAACAACGTTTTCGCTAGGCCACCAGGTTGTAAAGCGGGCAAAGGTTCTTAGTTCGTAGCTTCAAATAGATTCTTTGCAGTCTCTTGCAAATGTTACTTGTGGTTCCAGTACTCACAGAGATCGGCTCCTGCGAACGGGGAAATAAGGCGTTGCGGGCCCCGAGCCCGATACTGGAACTTCTTTCGTGATGTGGAGAGTCGGCACAGGTCGGTGTGACTCTCAGCTTGGGAAGTGTTCTTGGGTCCTCAATCAGCAGGTGTGGGCAAGTAGGCAGGCGCGGCCAGCGACCCTTTAGCACGCGGTGCCGGAGGGTCTCCACAGTGGGGGCGGCGCGGCCTGAGATGTCCGGGGATAGCGAAGCGGGGTCGCAGGGCACGGTCAGTGCAGCTGGATGACCCGGCGTAGATCACAGTCGTCGGACGGTTTCCGGCTGGAGGGGTGATAGCGCGGTCAGCGCGCTCCAGTAGCAGGCGGTGACAGGGATGCAGGCGACCTGGCCCGGGGACAGAGAGCGGCTCTGGACGGAGCGGGGCTCTCACGGGTTTAAGGCAGGCAAGCTTCTGAGTGTCACGGCCCTAGGAGGGGCGATGAGGGGCGCAGTCTCTTTCCAGCGGGATGCACACACGGCTCGAATTGGAGGACGAGCAAAAGCACAGAGAACCCACTGGTCCTGGGGTTCAGTTCAGGGGGCAAGCTCAGATCAAGCCCTTGGAGAATGTTCAAGCACAAAGTAGCAAAGTCTTTTCAGTAAGTCTCTTCCTCTCCTTTCTCAGCAAGGCAAGCAGCAGGCCAGCTCCTCCAGCGTCTTCTTCTCCTTCTAGTCGGGCAGAGGTTCTTTGTGGTAAACAGGATTCTGATTTCTTAGGAGCCAGGCTCCTACTTTTATACCATGATTCTTTTGTTCTTTAGCGCCAGGGGGCCTAGGCCTGGCTCAGTCCAGTTCTGGAGCACTTTGTTATGGTGACTCTGCTCTTTCCTTTCAGCAGCAGGGCAGAGACATCAGCCGCCCCACAGGGGGTGGCGCCAGCTTTGTGGTGGCAGAGCACAGGTCTATTCAAGAGTCAAGGTGTACTCCTCCCACCCATCCAGGTGTCACCTTTCTACCCACCACCTGGCAGCCAACCTGTCTCTGGGGATCCCCCCACCCTGCTCCTTACTGTTGCTAGGCAGAACACACACACACACACAGCAGAGGCGGACTGAGATGGTCAGGTCAGTAAATACTAACTTTCTAAAAGTAGTATTTACAAACCCAGGATATTAAAATAAACTTGACTACAAGAAGTATTTTATTATTCTGAGTTCAGGCATACTAAACTTGATACTCTACCATGCTCTATGAGTCCACTGGGGTCACAGCGTGTAGTGACTCCAGCAGCCCATTCTGGCCTATGGAGAGCAGGTAGCCTTCAATAGTGAAAAACGAAAAGGGCTGTAATTCACTACTAAGACAGGCCACACACATCAGGGCATGTCCTACCTTATGCCTACAATGCACCCTGCCCTTGGGCCTACCAGAGGGGTGGCTAATATGTAGGTAAGGGAAGGTTTAGGGACTGGCAAGTGGGGGCACTTGCACAGTCAGCGAGACAGTCCCAGACTGCACGCAGGTTCTGCAGTGGCAGACCCTAGACACATTTTACTAGGCCGCTTCGGTGAGTGGCACAACCAGTGCTGCAAGCCCACCAGCAGCATTCGTATTTACAAGCCCTGGCACTCCTGGTGGACTTTACTAGGGGCTGATAGTAAACCGAATAAGCCAAACATGGACACCAATCAATGTATACATTTTACCATAGGGAGAGCATATGCACCTTAGCACTGATCAGCAGTGGTAAGGTGCCCAGAGTCATAAAACAGCCATCAACAGGTCAGAAAAAATACTGGAGGAAGGCAAAAAGTTTAGGGATGACCCTGCAAAAAGGGCCAAGTCCAACACAACCCCCTTCCAGCCAAAACGCAGGGTAGACCAATCACCACCGTGATGGTCTTCCCTGCTTGGGGCGATAGAACAAGGACCTGGCCCGCAACTGCAGGGGCAGACTCCATTTCTACGCCAATCTGAACCTATCGGACTCCCTCTGTCCATACTCTCAGGGCCCACCAAGCCAATCCATGGGGAACCCTTCTCCTCCCCGGTGGACACCACCTGTGCAGCACCTAACCTCAACTGGCCCACAGGTGTGTCCCAACAGACAGACAGCAAAATGCTACAGTGGCCACTGACAGTAGTCCGGGATGAGACCCAGGCCGTATGCCTCTCAGGGCTCTCAATCCTCTGTGGCGCCAGGGAGCGGGGGGCAGTATCCCCAGGTGCTTGGCACCCTTTGTCCATTCTCCCCCTTGTCAGGTCAGGTATGACATCCTGGTACTGACCCACCAGCCCCAGGACTGTACCCGGCGACTGGACCCAAGACTGGGGTGGCCTCTCCCACACCTGGTCCTTCTCCTTGGGGCTCTGTACCCTCCCACCTGGAGTGGTACCCCCTTCCAGAATTGCCAGGGCACCTGGGGCAGGTATCCTGCACAATTCGCCCACCAGTTCAGGTGTTCTATCCTGCAACTGGGCGTCCAGGTCCGGGGGGACACCCTGAACCTGGCCCTCCAACCTAGGGTCTAAACCCTTCAGTTGAGCCGGGGTCAGAGGCGAGGACTCCCTCCCTCTGCACCCCCTTCCAGAGTACTGCCCACTCCCACCTGGCGTGGTACCCCCAGAAGCAACATGGGTCAGGACACTGATTACAGTAGTCCCACCCTCCAGGTCAGACAACACCTGAACCTGGCTTCCCAACCCTGGGACCAACCCATGCGGTTGAACGCTCGCCTGGCGCACCAGGACTTCCCGGGGAGCACGCATGCCCCCCCTGAGGGTGACGCATAACTCTTGTGTCGTGTGACAGTCTGCCTGGCGCTGATCTCCCGACCCCTGTCCATCTGACAGTGCCTGAAGATCCCCCAGGACAGAAGTGGTGTCACCATGGTCATTCACCGGTGACGCAGCCCTTCTGGCTGGCCCCTGACCCACTGGTTCTTCCACGGGGGACTCTTTCCCCCTCTCACCCCTCAATCTGGACCTCTGCACCCTCCCAAATGGAGCGGTACTGCCAGACACCAGAACTGATGGAGGTCTGATTACAGACACTCCTAGCTCACCAGACACTAGGGGACCCCGCACGACGGGCAGACCCTCAGGACAGACTAGGCTCCCCACCTGGTGTTCCCTCAAAGAACCATCCAAGCTCTGAGACTGAGGTTGGGCACTACCGGGACATACCCCATTCTCACTCCTTCCGCTTACAGACAGGACGTGAGGCCCTACACCCCTCTCACTATTACAGGACCTAGCTGGGCTACTCTGAGCCACTTCCCCCACACTGGGTTTGAAGATACCTGGACCACTCATCGTGGGATCACTTCCCAATGCCTTTCCAGACCCTCTGGACTCCACCAAAAGGTCTGCCTCCAATGTGAGCTCCCTGCGGTCAGAGAACTCACTCTCCCACAGGTGTTGGCATAGCTCTGGAAAACAGGGACTTACAATATGCTCTCCCACAATTGTATCACACAGCCCCCTAGCAGGGTTAAGCAAACTATCCTTCACCTCACCATCCAGTGCCTCACACACGTACTCCACCCCATTCTCCTGAGACCGGCAAGACAGTATCTGACTGTCTCTGTCACACAACCCACACTCTTCTGGGCGGTCTTCACACTCACCCACCAGGACTTCAGTTTTGGGGGAACCCCTCTCCCTGCACCTCTCATCTAGAGTCAGTAGAGTGTCCCTCCCGCCACTAGGACCATGAACCCCTGCGCCAGTTACCCTATTCCCTTCAGGGATACTGCGCACTACTGGAGCTACCTCATGCCCTTGAACCTCCTGGGCTATGTTAACCCCCTCCTTCAAGTCAGGCGCCATATCTCTGGGTGTGCGTACTACTCTCTCAGCACTGTAACACTCAATATTGCTGCCACCAGAGGGAGAGCGGTCTAAACTCTTGATCTTGAGATCCAACTCCCTCATTTTTATATCATGATCCATTTGGCGTTGTTGTGCCTCCAAGGCCAACTTCTGCTTTTCCATTTCCATTTGTCCTGCCAACTTTGCCATCTCCATTGCATGCGCCCTGTCTGCTGCCCTGTCTGCCAGCTCCTCTGGCGACCGGACTCTGCTGGGCTCCTCAAGGTTGTCGGGTGGAACGATGTCCCCCGCATTCCGTGGGTCTCGTGACTCCTTCCAGGCTCTCAAAGCCTTGGCGTACTGGACCCTCCTCTTGAATCCAGCATGGGGAACTCGGAATTTTACACTGTAGCCTTTCAATTGCTCTATCGTGTAGCCTTCCAGTCTCTCCCAATCCACCTCATCCATTCCAGAAATCACAGAGAGTGCTCTTCCAGCGGAGAGTGAGCCAGGCATGGTTGCAGTAATGGCAGATGTCTCAACAAAGTTCCAAATGAAAACCTGTGGCTGCGTTACTTGGTCTGCTCTCACTATCTGGTGATTAATAATTCACTGTATGTCAATTATAAATGCAAATCCGAAATCCCAGCCGCTGCCAACAATGTTAGAGTCGGGGATCTCTGGTTGGCGCAAGGTTGCCCTTGTGTCAAGCAGGAACCCTCTCCTCCACGTCAGGGCGCAGGATAACCCCTCGCGAATGACCCTTGCTCACCCTCTAGGTGCGTGGCGTGAGCAGCCAAGGCGATTCCTCAGGCGTTGTTGGTTAAGCACTTACAATCATACACACAGTAAATACATCAATCCCCCCAGAAACGGACACCAGACTTGGATTTATATAAAAATACGCTTCTTTATGTAAAAATAAGGATATATATCTCAGCAGACTTATCACAAGACCAACAACGTTTTCGCTAGGCCACCAGGTTGTAAAGCGGGCAAAGGTTCTTGGTTCGTAGCTTCAAATAGATTCTTTGCAGTCTCTTGCAAATGTTACTTGTGGTTCCAGTACTCACAGAGATCGGCTCCTGCGAACGGGGAAATAAGGCGTTGCGGGCCCCGAGCCCGATACTGGAACTTCTTTCGTGATGTGGAGAGTCGGCACAGGTCGGTGCGACTCTCAGCTTGGGAAGTGTTCTTGGGTCCTCAATCAGCAGGTGTGGGCAAGTAGGCAGGCGCGGCCAGCGACCCTTTAGCACGCGGTGCCGGAGGGTCTCCACAGTGGGGGCGGCGCGGCCTGAGATGTCCGGGGATAGCGAAGCGGGGTCGCAGGGCACGGTCAGTGCAGCTGGATGACCCGGCGTAGATCACAGTCGTCGGACGGTTTCCGGCGGGAGGGGTGATAGCGCGGTCAGCGCGCTCCAGTAGCAGGCGGTGACAGGGATGCAGGCGACCTGGCCCGGGGACAGAGAGCGGCTCTGGACGGAGCGGGGCTCTCACGGGTTTAAGGCAGGCAAGCTTCTGAGTGTCACGGCCCTAGGAGGGGCGATGAGGGGCGCAGTCTCTTTCCAGCGGGATGCACACACGGCTCGAATTGGAGGACGAGCAAAAGCACAGAGAACCCACTGGTCCTGGGGTTCAGTTCAGGGGGCAAGCTCAGATCAAGCCCTTGGAGAATGTTCAAGCACAAAGTAGCAAAGTCTTTTCAGTAAGTCTCTTCCTCTCCTTTCTCAGCAAGGCAAGCAGCAGGCCAGCTCCTCCAGCGTCTTCTTCTCCTTCTAGTCGGGCAGAGGTTCTTTGTGGTAAACAGGATTCTGATTTCTTAGGAGCCAGGCTCCTACTTTTATACCATGATTCTTTTGTTCTTTAGCGCCAGGGGGCCTAGGCCTGGCTCAGTCCAGTTCTGGAGCACTTTGTTATGGTGACTCTGCTCTTTCCTTTCAGCAGCAGGGCAGAGACATCAGCCGCCCCACAGGGGGTGGCGCCGGCTTTGTGGTGGCAGAGCACAGGTCTATTCAAGAGTCAAGGTGTACTCCTCCCACCCATCCAGGTGTCACCTTTCTACCCACCACCTGGCAGCCAACCTGTCTCTGGGGATCCCCCCACCCTGCTCCTTACTGTTGCTTGGCAGAACACACACACACACAGCAGAGGCGGACTGAGATGGTCAGGTCAGTAAATACTAACTTTCTAAAAGTAGTATTTACAAACCCAGGATATTAAAATAAACTTGACTACAAGAAGTATTTTATTATTCTGAGTTCAGGCATACTAAACTTGATACTCTACCATGCTCTATGAGTCCACTGGGGTCACAGCGTGTAGTGACTCCAGCAGCCCATTCTGGCCTATGGAGAGCAGGTAGCCTTCAATAGTGAAAAACGAAAAGGGCTGTAATTCACTACTAAGACATGCCACACACATCAGGGCATGTCCTACCTTATGCCTACAATGCACCCTGCCCTTGGGCCTACCAGAGGGGTGGCTAATATGTAGGTAAGGGAAGGTTTAGGGACTGGCAAGTGGGGGCACTTGCACAGTCAGCGCGACAGTCCCAGACTGCACGCAGGTTCTGCAGTGGCAGACCCTAGACACATTTTACTAGGCCGCTTCGGTGAGTGGCACAACCAGTGCTGCAAGCCCACCAGCAGCATTCGTATTTACAAGCCCTGGCACTCCTGGTGCACTTTACTAGGGGCTGATAGTAAACCGAATAAGCCAAACATGGACACCAATCAATGTATACATTTTACCATAGGGAGAGCATATGCACCTTAGCACTGATCAGCAGTGGTAAGGTGCCCAGAGTCATAAAACAGCCATCAACAGGTCAGAAAAAATACTGGAGGAAGGCAAAAAGTTTAGGGATGACCCTGCAAAAAGGGCCAAGTCCAACAGCACAAATCACGAATACATCACAAAAGCAACATATAATCATGCAATTTCTAATTGTCTATTATTAATATGCATACGAAAATTAGTTTACGTATTAATTAGGCCATGCAAATGCAATTCCCATGTGTATTTCTTATATTAGTAATGTTGGTCAATTCACACAGCAAACAATTAGTACAATTACTATTAATTAATTATTCTTATTAATGTAAACATGCAAAATGGAGAGGGTATACAATTTTAAAAGAAAACCCCACTCCAGCACATGCACCTCTTACTGAGATCTGGGTTCACTATATCTCACCATATACTGCACATACAAACCTATCAGTCACCCCTATAGCAGGCCTTAGCAATACTGAAGGCAGGGTGCTTGGTTATATGTGAGAGGGTGTCCAGGCATGAGCTGAGCCCCTATGCAGCCTTCAGAATCTCTTCTCCGGGGTTGTTAGTGGTGCAGCCTGACCATATACTCTTAAGTGCATTAGAACCAAATTGTAAATGTTAATTTTGGACTGGCTGCACGGAAACCTGTTGTGTTTGGGGTCACTCACCTTGGAATCATACCCCCATACCAGTAACTGGTGTGGGAGTATGATCCCACCCTTCCAGATGGAGAGACATGGCAGCACTGGTATACCCGGTAGAAACTTAACAGAGCCCTGGCATCAAAAAATGGATGCTGCAGCCACAGACACAGGTCTGGCCTCCTGCTGCTGACCGAAACTCTGGCAGGGGAGGCCTGGACAATAGGTTTCCTGTCACTGGGAGGGTAACCCACCTCCCAGACAGGATGATGTGTATTGGGGCTGAGTGGGAGCACTCTCAGAGTGCTTTGAAGTCCTGCACTGAGGGCACATTTGGTGTCCCTGTGCATAGTCCAGCTCAAACCAGTTCAGGGGCTTCCAGCCCCTGCTCTGGTGCAAAACTGGACAAAGGAAATGGGTGTAATCACCCCTCTTTCCAAACCCTCCCATAGGTGGGTCCCTGGAGTAAGTCCAACCCCTTTCTTAGGTATAAGTAAGGAGCCCCTGGCAACAGGAATTTAGATATCCCTGGACGAAACTCTGAAGCTGAATCCTGGAACTTCGATGCTCTACTCAAGACTAGAGGACTGAAGAAATCTTCCTTGGGGTCAAGGAGTGACTCCCCTGCTTGGCAGGCACCAACGAAGCATTTTGCCAGTCTGCATCTCGAAGCTCCCGCTGGACTCCGAAGTATTTGCAGCATGGGAAGAGGATTTCCAGACATCTCAGAAGCCGACTCGAGTCCCCAGCAAAGCTGAGACCCGCAGCCCTCGTGAGTAGCATGGAACCGGAACTCCTGGTCACCGTGCACATTTGCAAGTGCATTGACCTCTCGACGTCTCTTGAAGTTGTGCTTGGGGTTACTTGTAGCGCCCACCTCGTGCATAGAGTCCACCGAAGATTGTCGGCCTAGTGACCCCGAGTGACCCGTGGGCCACAATTTTGTGTTTCCTCTCGAGGTTCCTTTGCGATCCCTGTTCCGTCGACTGGTGGGACCCTGAGAAGGCAACTTTGATTTTCCTTGGGCTTCTCTGGTTGCTCCAGATGTGCCCTGACTCCCCACCACGTGGTGAGTTCTCCAGACCTTGCTGATCTGCACCGAAGCATCTTTCTCCTTTCTGCATGGGTTGCTGTTGCCATGGCTTGTTGTGTCCAATCTGGGCACCAACACTGCAACACTCGACATCCTTTGTGGGAAAGCTCTAATCCAGCTCCTGGTCATCCTTGACGCATCCTGGGCCTCGTGGCTGAAGAGTCAAGCTTCACCTTCTTCACCTGAAACACCTGACATTGGTGGGCATTCATCTATCGTTCCCCTGGTCACTGGCAAGTGACCCAGACTCTGTCCCCTCTGCTTTCAAGTTCTTCTCGACTTCAATCCAGGCTTGGATCTCTTCGGACACTTCGCATCTTCCCGGCAGCAGCACTTCTTTGCCAGCTCCCATTGAAAACGACGACGCAACCCGACACTATTTGACACCTATGCAACCGGCTTCCCTGGGTGAGGAAACTTCAGTACTCCAGTGCTCCCGTGGGTGTTGACCGTAGAACTTCCTAAGTCCCAAAGTGTTTGTTCCTGACTCATTTCTAAGTGTCCCTAATCTTAAAAAATCTAACTGCGTCTTTCCCCATAGAAGCTAATGGGAGCTCGCAGCTGTGTTCTCACACTGCACACGGCCCCCGTGGGTCCCCTGTGTCACTACCTTGGATGGTTCCTTGGGGTACAACAATTCTATAGGCTCTAGGCCTTGTGTCTAGTTAAGTCGTTGTTCTTATACCACTATTTTAGTATATGGTTTGGCTCGCCTCTAGGGCCTGACGTGTATTTGTGCTATTTTACTGTAAAATTTGAAGTGTAACTTATGTGTTTGGACCTCTAGCCTCATAAAGAGACTAGTAGGGTGTGTTTAGAAATAAATCAATATATTTTATATATATACCTGGTGTGGTTGTCTTTCATTTAGCCATTCAAGAGGTTATAGACTGGTAAAACAATCTGATTTACATTCCTTCAAGGCTTAGCCTGAAGGCTGCTCTCCATAGCTACCACTAGGATAGCTTTCAATAAAGGTTGTTTTTAACCTATCATCAATAAGGGGTTGTTTGGACTGGTACAAGGTGCCCACTATAATTAGTGGACAGCGTATACCAGACCAACTTCTCATAGATGTGTGGTGGTCAGGGGTCTTTGGGGGCCCCCAAGTGGATGCTTTTCATGGTCGAGGTGGTCTCTTCGGTCATGATTGGTGTCCAGGAGGAGATGGTGGGCTGGCCGGCGTTGCCGGAGGGTGAGCTGCCTGCGGAGTCAGGCATAAGGTTGTTGAAATTATCATAGAGGTTTTTGATCTTCAGGTGGAGGTAGAATCCGAGTTTGTCGCAGAGGTCCTGAGAGGGGGCGATGTCCGTGGCTTCGCTGGGGGGCCTGGTGAATTCTTGGATGATGCTGAAGAGTTCCTTGGGGTTGCTGGAGTTGATGTGGATTTTGTTGTGGATGAAGGTTCTTTTGGTGGTTCTAATATGTTGATTGTATTCCGCCATTGTGTCCTTGTAGGTGTTGTAGTTTTAAGGTGTCTTGTTTCTCCAGTTCTTTTCCAGGCATCTGAAGGTGCGTCTGGCTTCTTGGAGGTCGGTAATGAACCAGGCGGCTTTCCTGGTGTGCTGTTTGTCGGGGTTGCGTAGCGTGGCGAGCTTGTCCGTGCAGTTGGAGGTCCACATGCGGAATTCCCTGGCTGCGAGGTTGGCATCGGTTGCAGCGGTGGGTGTGTTGCAGTTGAGGGTGGAGTTGAGTTGTTCCTCGGTGACTCTGCTCCAGTTTCTTAGCGGGGGGAGCGGAGCAAGTTTGGGCTGCTTGGGTTTGTTGATGAGGAAGTGCACGCAGTGGTGGTCGGTCCAAGGGGGTTTTGTGGTGTGACTGAAATGGATGCTGTTGCCTCCAGCGAAGATGGGGTCGAGGTTGTGTCCTGCCTTGTGGGTCTGTGTGGTTACAAGTTGTTTTAGTCCTATGTTGGCGAAGTTGTCGTGGAGGGTGGTGGATTTGGGGTCACTGGGGTTATCGAGGTGGAAGTTCAGGTCTTTAATGAGTATTTAGTCCAAGGTGGTGATGGCGTGGGGTGCGATGAGGTCAGTTATGGTGTCAGCTAAGAGGGTCTGGAGGGTCTGTAGGCGTGGGTGCCTCAGAGTGTGGAGTTGGGGCTGGTCTGGACTTGGAACTGCAGGTGTTCGGCGGCGGGGAAGGTTTCACTGTAAGTGGTGAGTCCTCCTGGTGTTAATATTAATATATTTATTCCCCTAATTTTCCTGCTCCTTTTTGAATATTGTGACGTACCCGTTTATATATTATTTTTCCAAATCCTCTTCGATGTATCCATTTCTAAATTCTTGTTATCCCTGTATTATCCTATTTACTTATTTTCTATATTTCAAGTTTCTTTACTTTACATCAAACTGTCTCTAGTTACTAGTCTGTCTGTCCCTTCCTTTCTTCTACTTTTTCAGTCAGCTTTCCCTCTACCCTTTTGTGGACTGCCTAGTGGTGGAACTCTAAGACTCAGAGAACCCATTGTTCACATAGTACTTCTACTCATCTGCCATGCATATTGCATGCCCATTGCCCAAGTGAGGTATTCTACACATGCAATCGATGAGAAGGCTTCTAATCACTAAAACAAGAGAGTAGCAATGGTCACGTTGGACACCCCAAAGTTGTGTCTTCTTATTATCGAGGCCTAGTATTATTAGCATCAGTTGGGGAACTGATGACTGTGCACCATGTGTGGGAGGAAGTACGAGGAGGACGGCCACATTGCAATTAGCCAAACTAGGCCATATGCTATTTTTTCTCAAAACATCAGATTCATCAATCAATAGCTCCAGCCACTCCTTAACAGCTTGTCTCTTGCCTTCAGGCTTTTTTAAAACTTTCCAACAACAAAATGACCATCCTGATATTTTCAATAGAAGATGCTGACTGTAATGTATCCAAAGTGTAGTGAATGATGTGTGTTTTTTTTTTAATTTTGCTATAAAACAATTAATAGGAGGAGGTGTATCTGGCATCTAAGAAATGTATAATCTTTTTTTTCTAGCTGCCCCGACCACCAGTGCCGGGGCAAGCACAGACAGCACCAGCCAGTCTGCAGATGCAATAGCAGAAGGGGGTGAGCCAGCGGCAGTAGCGGGCGGTGGTAAGTCATATTGCTTGCTTATTATTGAAAAATCATTATAATTATAAGCTCACTTTAAAGGTGTAGTCTTGTTGACGTGTGAACAACAGGTGAACACAGCAGGAGTTGAAGTTGAGCTGAGTAACTAATGGCCGCTCCTATCTTCAACTAAGCAGAAAACGTTTCATGTACAAGCCCGTGAACTATGGGTTGTTGCAAAAGGGAAAGATGGAATGGGAAAGGTTGTATGAAATGTATTATATATGACTGAAAGCAAAGGATAGGAAATTTAATTAAATGATCTGTAGGAGTAAAAAGCAAACATTAAAACAACACACACAGTAGTAGTGAATGAAGAGAAAAAAAAGATACTGTATAAATTGAGAGTTGCATCTCCGCATTCCTATTGGACTGTCTGCCTGTGAATCTTGGGTGCCTGGTGGATGCTTTTTGGTATGGTATGTGTGAGTTGTTTTTCCAGTATGCTTTAGAGTAAAGGGCCTGTAATTGGAAAAAGAAAAAGTATATTTAAAAATCAACGAGAAAACAAAAAGTTAGACTGCATAAGGAGGAGTGCAACAAGAAGACTTTAAGAGGCAGCATAGCTAAATCAGATTCTGTTTACGGCAGTTACCCCAAACAACAGGCCACCCCCCACCCAAACTCACATTAGCTTCAGATTTGAGCCACCAGCACTGAGCACACATACATCGTATACACACAGAAACAAGAAATGCACCACTGTGAGTCACACCACAATCACTGCCCACCACCACTAGACAGACATGTAGGTGTGGTCTATGTTGTTGTTTACATTAAGGTCACTTCAAAGTCCTTATCAATTATCCAAATCGGTTGGTTTCTGTGAATGTGAAAAAATCTATCTTCTTCCGGTGGCATTTCTCTAAGTAGTCACACTCTCACCCTGATTTATTCCATGAATCATCTCTTATCCTCCTGACCTGACTCTGACTGCGAGTATGGTGTCCAACTCCAAGTCTGTACCAACAGTGTCTGACTCCTGAGGGAGTCCTCCGGACTCGTCCACTCCCGACTTAAAAATGTAATGGATTAGCCTGTAGTAGTACTATTGTGATATTGAACAACAAGAAGGTAAAGATTGACTTGCGTCACTTTGTAGAATAGACATTCACAAAAAACAACAATCACTCATTGTTCAATGCATGCCATCATTTACCTGTTCTTCCAGGGCAGTACCTCTAGGTTAGGAAAGGAAAGATAGATACTCAGGGCCCAGGGTTGGAGGCAGGCACACATTTGTTTGAATTCTCTATCCAATGTCTGGATTGATAGAAATGGTTTTTGGGTGAGTCAGGAGTAGACGTTACTTCTTCATTGACTACACACAGCTGCAACTCTGATCCGGCAATAAAAGAGTAAGACGGTGGGGATGGATTTGTGAACAAGAAAGACAGTCACACACACAAATAAATAATACAGTAAAAGATATTCCTTAGCTTTATCTTTTTTTGGAAGGGGCGTCAAAGAAAGAAAGAAAGTAACTGAAAATTGAAGGAGCCTACTTGTCAGGGAAGTAGAGCTCATCCTCAAACTCTGGTGGTTCGACCAGAAGTAGGTCACCTAACACACTGCTTTTATGACCTGAGTCACCGTCATCAGCTTCCTGCTGTGCTACTTCAGGTATGATGTAATCTGGTGGTATAAAGTGCTGATTAAGTTTGATCATGGTTAAACTCTCCACGTTTTCGGGTGAGAGACTGGTCCTTCTCACTGTCAGAACGTCACCAGCAGCATTGAAAACACGCTCAGAAGAGACACTTGTGACAGGGCAAGCCAGATAGTTTATCGCCACCCTGCTGAGGACTGGCTATTGACGCCTTTTCCCATACCAATAAGCAAAAGGTTTTGGTCATCGTAGACCCCTGCTGGGTCATCCAGATGCCTGGACCATCTGCTCAATGCTCAGGGGTGCGCCGCTTTGCTCAGCCACTTTTTACCTTTGCCTCAGCACTGGACCTAACAAGCCCTTGCTGTAGAAACCATTCCTGTGCCGATTTTGGTAGGGATGATGCTCCTGTTATTGTTGTTGTTGATGTTGTTTTGGTGCTGTTGGCAGTTTTGGCTGCTTTGAGCCAACCGCACTGCTCTCAGGCTCTGAAGTTGAACTTAAAGTCGGCTCCCCTACACTACTTTTTGTGCCCTGGAGTAGCAGGCTTCTAATTCCCAGCCGTTCTTTTTTTAAGTGACTGGCTTTCACAGCTATCCAAGTTTTGTAGTTGGCAACATCCCCTTTTGAAAAAGGAATGAAAGTGTGCAGTAATGGTTTGTACTGTGCTTCCAGAATTGTGGCACAAATGTAATGGTTGGATGACACAATGCCTTGTTGCACCCTCGTATTTTCAGATAAGAGAAGGGTTAATCTCTCCGCCAACTCATATGCTTTTTTTTCCTCCATACCTGCGTACATTGCATACACCCTTTTCAGCTGTTCCTGTAGCATGTGCAACAATGGGATATCTTGGCCCATAGTACAGTCCCCCCTTCTGACTTCACGTGTGAGGAGCTCGAAAGGAAGTAGCATCTCTGTCAGGCCCATTGGTCCATCTCAGTGATCATGCCTTTCACAGTAGCATCATCTCTTTGCATGACATATTCAATGATTGGTCTGTACTGCTAAAACAGACTTTCAAGCATGTAATAAGTTGAATTCCAACATGTTGGCACCTCCTGGATGAGTGCTTTAGCTTGCATTCTATTATCACGTTGAATGATACTCCGAGATTTAAAAGAATGGATGAAATGTGTGCAGATTCTTTTGCAGGTGGTCAGTAAGTTCCTGACTTGGTCTCCTTTTTTCAGAAAGTCTTGAACAATGATGTTAACGTAAACACAGTACCCTGAAATATCCACTATTGGCCATGGTCTTAACTATATTAATGCCATTGTCCGTGTCAACAAAACCAATGGCAAGCCCTCTTGGTCGCAGCCATTCAAAGACCTTGCTGTCAAAGTCTTCCAAAATATTTCCAAAATATTTGCAGCAGCAGCAGCAAGAGATTTCTCCATGTGGAACATGACTATAGTTGCATGTTTCCGAGTGGCATTAAAAATCTCAGCAGGGTCAACAACACCTGCTGCAGAAGTCTTTTCTCTAACCCCCACAAAAGAGATCCAGTGTGCAGTGATGCACATGTAATCACTGGTTTAGAACCTGGTCCACATGTCTGTTGTCAGGTGGACAGTGTGAACAGCACTCTGCTGCAAAATATGTCCAAGCAATTCCAGCACGTCGTGATGTAGTACTGGAATGGCAACTCTGGCCAAATAGGACCGGCTGTGATCCTTCCAATTTAGGCAGAGGCTGTCACAAATTCAAGAAAACCCACCCCTTCCACACAAAAAAGGGAGGAGGTCCTGCGCTAACATTTAAGCCAGCTTTGTGTTGTACAAACGTTGGGTGGTTGCATTCGTACGGCCACTACGAGCTAAACATGCTGAGAATGGTAGCCTAGATTTTTTTCCTTTTCTGGTGCCACTAATGCAGGTTACTTCTTGACGGCAGATGTTGTTAGGCTCAACCCACGTTTTTTCATTGCGGTTCTCTTTTGCCTGGGACCCCTTGGTGTCTCAGCCTGACTCTTGTGCCACTGCGATGTTGCTGATGAGGATGTGGGTGGTACCACTGCACTGCTGGGGACAGGGCTGCTTTGTGTACCAGAAAAAAATGTCTCCCTCTTGTTCACATTCCACCATGATCAGATCTCCTACTTCTTCATCCCCACCATCAACAATGGGTGCAGTTTTTTGGCTGCTAATGTGTGCCTCCCTCTGGATCAAGTGGTGATTTTTCAGATGGGTTGTTTGGCCTTCGGTACCATAGTTTGTACCAAGCTTACCCCAACTAACACCTTGTCCACAAATGGAGCATATAGCAATGCTCACCTCCTTCCTGCTAACCAAAAAGAAGTCCCAAACTGGGGAGGTCAACTCTCTGGCGCTGCTGGCGCAATTTTCAATGTCTGATGAACTGGTAGGTGGACGTGAAGTTTGACTCTCTGCAGTACCTACTTCTACTAAGGTGGGTGTGGTGAATGTATGTCGCTGATGGCGAAATATGGAAGCAGGAGGTCATGTTAGTGGTTTCACCTGTGTTGGTGGTATCCGTGCCACATCCCTCACAGATGTTTGGGATGGGGAAATGTGGATCTCCACTTGGGTGGGATTAATGTCCATGATGACAGGATTATCATCATCATCATCCCCCTCTTCTACATCTATCTCTATAACTCTGAGGCTATCTGGAACCTTCCTCTTCCCTATCTTTGTCTTGTGGGTGTGGCTTGTCTCCAACTCAGAAGGAGGAGGGATCCAAGCGGTGTCTAGCTCATCAGAACGGGGGCTTGGAGAAGAAGTTGATGGACTAACCCTCCTTTTCCATGCTGTGGATTTGGACAACAAAGGATCTTCTGAGTGGCTTGCTCTTCTTCTTCCTCTGCAGGAAGTTCAATATCCTGCACTGCCCCTACTTCTGGAGGAACAACTACTATTGTGGGTGGTTGTGGCTGTTGTTGCCCACTTATCTGAGTTTCCTGCATTGATTGGGTACTACTTTACGATAACAATAAGTCAATTTCAACATCACTGCTAGTCGGCTTTGGACTGGTGATTAGACTGGCTGCCTCTGCAACAGACATGGGCTTGGGCCTAGGTTGGTGAGGTGGGTCCACCGATGCAGGGTGCTGCTCTCTACTTGATCCCCGGACATCGCTGCTGCAGGCACAATTTCTGGTTTCCCAAAAAAGGTCTTGGGTGCCATACCGGTCTTGGTAACTGGTAGGGCCTTCTTCTCACTGCCAACTTTCTTGGTACTGAACCTGGTACCTTGCTTTGGGGCCATCTTAAAGATGTCAGCAGCCCTCAGTGACACAAGTTGACGAGATGTCTGAGGTCACATGTCATGTGACGTCATGTGCAGTAGGAATGTTGTCTGGCAGTACAATGGGTGATGGCGTCTCCTCCTCTTTTGTGAACCTAAAATCAAAGAAGCATCAGTGAAACATGGCATTCATTGTTGTGGTTCAAATACTACTAGTACAAACAAACAAATATATTATATAACTTAGTGTGTGGTCACACATGTTAGTGTTATTAATATTATTAAATGTATTACCTCAGTTATTAAAAAAAATAACAATAATATGTAGACATTCAATCAATCAATTCATCATTTGTAGAGCGCACTAGTCACCCGTGAGGGTCTCAAGGCGCTGAGCGGGGGGGTGAAGCTACTGCTCGAACAGCCAGATCTTGAGGAGTCTCCTGAAGGTCAGCATGTCCTGGGTTTGTCGCAGCTGTGTGGGGAGGGTGTGCCATGTCTTAGCGGCGAGGTAGGAGAAGGATCTGCCACCGGTAGAGGTTGTGGATATGTGGGACGGTGGCAAGGGCGAGGTCGGCAGAGCGCAGCTGGTGGTTTGGGGTGTAGAAGGTGACATGTTTGTTGAGGTATGCTGGTCCGGCGTTGTGTAGTGCTTTGAGGGTGTGGTTGAGGAGCTTGAAGGTGATCCTCTTGTTGACTGGGAGCCAGTGCAGGTCTTTCAGGTGGGCAGTGATGTGGGTGTGGCGGTGTATGTCGAGGATGTGTGGAGGCATTCTCTATGCGTGGGAGTCTCTTCTGGAGTTTGACCGAGGTTACTGCGTAGAGGGTGTTGCTGTAGTCCAGCCTTCTGGTTCCGGTGAGGATCCATCTGTAGATTTTGCGAAGCATGCAGAGGATGTTGAAGCAGGAGGAGGATACGGCGTTGACTTGATGGGTCATAGAGAGCAATGAGGCCAGGATGAACCCCACGTTGCGTGCGTGGTCTGTGGGAGTGGGTGCGGCTCCCAGGGTGGCTGGCCACCAGGAATCATCCCAGGCGGAGGGAGTGGATCCGAGGATGAGGACCTATGTCTTGTCCTAGTTAAGTTTCAGGTGGCTGGTCTGCATCCAGCTGGCGACGGCCTTTATTCCTTCATGGAGGTTGGTTTTGGCGGTGGCGGAGATTTTGGTGAGTGAGAGGATCAGTTGAGTGTCGTCGGCGTAGGAGACGATATTGAGGTTGTGCGAGTAGACTATGTTTGCGAGCAGTGCAAGGTAGATGTTGAAAAGGGTAGGACTGAGGGATGATCCTTGGGTCATGCTGCAGATGATCTTGGTGGCTTCAGAATGGAATGGGGGGAGGTGGACACTATGGGTTCTGTCAGTGAGAAAGGAGGTGTTCCAGTGCAGGGCTTTGTCGCGTATTCCTGCATCGTGTAGGCATGTGCTTAGGGTGTGGTGGCAGACAGTATTGAATGCGGCCGAGAGGTCCAAGAAGATGAGGGCCTCGGTGTCGCCACTGTCCAGTAGGGTCGTGATGTCATCTGTGGCAGCGATGAGGGCGGTTTCGGTGCTGTGATTGTTGCGGAATCCAGATTGGGATGGGTCCAGGATGTTGTTTTCCTCGAGGAAGTGGGTCAGTTGCCTGTTGATGACCTTTTTGATGAGTTTCGCCATGAACGGAAGAAGGGAGATGGGCCGGAAGTTCTTGAGGTCCTTTGAGTCCGCTGTGGGTTTCTTGAGTAGGGAATTGATCTCAGCGTGCTTCCAGCTTTCCAGGAAGGTGGCGCACTCGAAGGAGCTGTTGATGATTTTCCAGAGTTGGGGTGCGATCATGCAGTTTGCTTTGTTGAAGATGTGGTGAGGGCAAGGGTCAGATGGTGAGCCGGAGTGGATGGTGTTCATGGTCTTGATGGTGTCATCGTTGTTGACGTGAGTCCAAGAGAGCAGGCGGTTGGTGAGGCTGGGGGGCAGTGAGTCTGCAATGTCGGTGGCTGTAGGGAGGGTCTGGGTGTTGAAGCTGTCATGGATGTCTATGATCTTGCGGTGGAAGAAGGTGGCCAGGGAGTCACAAAGGTCTTGTGATGGCGTGATGTATTTGGACCTGGGGTTGAAGAGTTCCTATACAATGTTGAAGAGCTCTTTGCTGTTTTGTGCATTGTTGTTGATGCGTTCCTTGAAGGAGGTCCTTTTGGTGGCTCGGATGAGTTGGTGTTGCTTGCGGCTGGCGTTCCTAAGGGCTGCGTGGTTGTCCAGTGTCTTTTTGTGGCACCACTTTCTCTCGAATCTTCGGCAAGTCCGCTTGGATTCTTGGAGGTCGGTGGTGAACCAGTTGGCCTTTCTGTTGGTGCGTCTGTTTGAGGGTTTTTGATGGGGCGAGGGTGTTGGTGCAGTCATCGATCCATTGCCTGAGGTTGCTGGTGGCTGCGTTGGTGTCGGTAGGGTCTGTCGGTGGGTCTCGGGCATGTGTGGTGATGAGCTGGTCTTCGGTGACCTTGAACTAGGTGCAGTAGGGGATCCGTTGCGGGTGGAGGTTTGTGGTAAGTTTCTTGAAGATTAAGTGGACTCAGCGGTGGTCAGTCCAGTGGAGTTCGATGGTGTGGCTGAAGGTGACGTTGTTGCTGGCAGAGAGGATGGGGTCGAGCGTGTGTCCAGCGGTGTGTGTGGGGATCATGCCAAGGTGTTTGAGTCCGAGGTTGTCGAGGTTGTCGAGCAGAGCAACGGAGTTGCTGTCAACGGTGTTCTCGAGGTAGAAATTCAGGTCTCCGAGGAGGATGTAGTCTGTGGATGCAAGAGCGTGTGTGCTGACAATTTTCGGCGATGGCGTCAATGAACTGTGGGTCCAGGGGGTCTGTAAACGAGAGTTCCTCTGAGGGTGGTGTTGGGGTCGGTGTGGATCTAGAAGTGCAGGTGTTCAGCAGTGCTGGAGGTGTCTGTTGTGAAGGTCGAGACTCTGAGGGTATTCCTGTAAACTGTGGCGATTCCTCCTCCTGGTCTGTTGGTGCGATCCCTTCTGGTGATCTTGTAGCTGTCCGGGATGGCTACGGCGATGTCTGGTGCCGAGAAGGAATTCATCCAGGTCTCTGCTGGAAAGGCGACGTCCAGGGAGGCTGAGCTCAGTAGATCCCAGAGTTCAATGGCGTGCTTGTGGACAGAGTGGGTGTTGAGTAATATGCATCTGAGATGGTTGCATTCTGCTCTGATGTGTGGGGTAGGACGTGTGTTTTTTGGTGGCTGGAGAAGTTGCAGCTACGGCAGGTGAAGGGTCCGTGGGTGAGTGTCGGGCTGGCCTGGAAGCAATTAGATGATCGGCCGGTGTTGAGCCCGTGGAGGAAGCCGGTGTTGTAGCATCGTCGGGTGTCGTGGCTCTCACGAGGACCAGGGGGTCTGGCGCTGGGCGCCGTCCAGGCTCGGACGAGTGAAGATGGGCTTGCCTTCAGCGTGCCTTTGGTGCGCCAGCGGCACAACCACACAGCGGTCGCCATATAAGTAAGGGAGGGGCATGCGGCTGGGAGGTGGGAACGAGGCGGGATGCGGCGGGAAAATAACGCGGAATCAGAGTTATGGGCTGCGAGGGAAAACAGTCAGAAAAAGCAAGCCAAGAACAAAAAGAGCATGACCCAGCAGGGAGAAGACACAAACCCTGCCTTGGATGTGACTGAAGTCGAGCGTAGGCAGGCAGAGCTGCAGGGTAAGAGCTGATCTCTGACCGGCAGACATTTATGAGACTTTGACAAAAATAAGGGCTTTCATGGTTGGTGTACTAGTGTAGAGTACACTCAGGAAGAATAGAATAGAAGAACAACAGCAACAAAAATACAAATGTAACGGACTCGGTTTGGCATTGTGCATCATCTGGGATTAAGCATTGATGGAGCTGCAGCTGACAATGGATAGAAGCAATAAGCCAAGAGGAACAAAGGAAATACATGCAGGCCTAATGCAAAAGCATACTGGCTGCCTTCACAAAATGGCCACCAGCCACATGGCCAGGCAGGCCACAACACCAAGAAAGGGAAGACAGACAATGCAGGCCTATGGAAAAAGCATATTGGATGCCTTCACAAAATGGTCGCCAGCCACATGGCCAGGCAGGCCACAACAGGAAGCAATAAGCCAAGAGGAACAAAGGAAAGAAGACATGCAGGTCTATTGCAAAAGCACTACTGCCACCACAAAATGGCCACTAGCCACATTGTCAGTCACTAAAAACAACAACAAGCAGGAGGCCTGGAAAACAATGAACTCAAGCAGGCCTTTATGGACTCAGACTTTACAAAATGGCCCCAGGCCACACAGGGAGGCTCAGCCAAGGAAAATGCTGGCCCACTATTAGGAACACACTCACACACTGGCCAGATAAATGAGGTATGCTAAACAACACAGCTTTAATACAACAATTCCAGAAACGAAAATCCACAGGGCTAAAAAAGGTTAGCAACCAAACATGAAAATAAGTGAAATACCAAAAGAAACATATTTTGCAAATCAATCCAATGTCATCCATGCCCTAAATGATATTTAAATTCAACAGACATCCCAGAAACAGTTGTTTCATGCACCCATGAGTAGCTCTGTGTGTACTGGCTGAAAGGCCTCTTGGCACACTACTGGCTGGCTAGTGAATTATATAAATATTGCACATTGATTTCAAAAGGTAGAAAAAATTTAGTGAATTGTGCAACATGTTTCCTTTATAAAAGAAGACAAATTACTTACAAACAAACAAGTAGGCCCCTAGTGACACTATAGGCCACCCACCACAATAAAGTAAAAATATAAAGGATGAAAAGTGCAATAAAATGTAGGTGCAATGCCTCAATCAAACAAACAACACCAATTTTCAAACTTACTTATGAAATCTCCAATGATATATGATGCAGGAGAAACAAAGAGGGATCCTTCCAGCTCCAAATCCAAATAAAAAGTGAACAGGAGATGAACAAAGCACTGGGAGGAGCCTGCTGGACAGGAACAGGAATTTGGAGACTCCGGGACACTTCCTTCCTCTTAAGAAAAAAAATATGAAAAAAGACTCCTTGCACAGAAAAGCACAGCCAAATGTCAATCTGTGGAGTTTTTCTAAATCCAAATCATCATTTTGAAAAGGTTTTGATGCTGCTTGAGAGAGATTCTTCTCCAAATTGCAAATCTGGGATCATGATCATCACAAAATGTCCACTGTAAGTCTGATCGAGGGACCGAATGACGTGTTTGGGATCACAAACTCTTGCGGGACCATGCAGCCACCTAGCAAATCTTGTGACTTTCGCAAATGGATGGGAAATCTCGTCGGCGATCGCAGGCACCCGGTAAGTCATTCCCGCGAATATGCTTTTTGGGCACGCAAACACAAAAAAACACTCTGTTCTGGTGCAGAGTGCGGAGATTTGGCAATTCCGTGTTCCACGCGGAATGCAGAGTTGCCAAAAGTCCACAAACTCCGCAAGCGGAGCGCAGTTTTATGCCAAAGGGTTAGTTTTTTCAGTGAATTGCAAAGTTTTTTAAATGCTAATTCTTAACTATAATGTCCCTGTAACGTTTGTTTGTTTTAGTGAATTTTGAAGTATTTCACATTTTATGTCCTAACTGTAACCTGTAAACTTTGCGAGTGGGTGTGTGAGTAGCTGTATAGGTTGGTGACTGGGTGTATGAGTGGCTGTATGGGTCTGTGAGTGAGTGTGCAATATGTGGGTAATTATGTAAGTACATGAGTAGTGCCTGGGTAATTGTATGATTTCATAGGTAATGCCTGTGTGAGTACAATTGCAAAGGAAACACTGCAAATACTGGCTGTTTTTGACAAAGTGTAAAAAATATATAGAGACATATTCAATCAATCATTTGTAGAGCGTGCTACTCACCCATGAGGATCTCAAGGCGCTATGGGGGTGTGCTGCTACTGCTTGAACAACCTGGTCTTGAGAAGTCTCCTGAATGCCAGTAGGTCCCGGGTCTGTCGCAAGTGGATGGGGAGGGTGTTCCATGTTTCGGTGGTGAGGTGGGAGAATGATCTGCCGCCGGTGGTCGTTCGGTGTATGCGTGGAACGGTGGCGAGGGCGAGGTCAGCAGAGCAAAGCTGGCGGTTCGGGGTGTAGAAGGTGAGTCGTTTGTTGAGGTATGTTGGTCTGATGTGTTTTGTGAGCGTGGGTGAGGAACTTGAAGGTGATCCTCTTGTTGACGGAGAGCCAGTTCAGGTTTCTCAGGTGGGCAGTGATGTGGCTGTGGCGGGTGATGTCGAGGATGAGGCGAGCAGAGGCCTTCTGTATGCGTTGAAGTCTTCTCTGGAGTTTGGCAGTGGTTCCTGCGTAGAGGGCGTTCCTGTAGTCCAGCCTGTATATCTGTATATCTTGAGAAGCATGCGGAGGGTGTTGAAGCTGGAGGAGATGGAGTTGACTTGCTGGGTGATTGATAGTGTTGAGTCCAGGATGAACCCCAGGTTGCGTGCGTGGTTGATGGGTGTCGGTGTAGCTCCCAGCATGGCCGACCACCAGGAGTCATCTCAGGCGGAGGGGGTGGAGCCGGGGATGAGGACCTCCATCTTGTCAGAGTTCGGTTTCAGGCGACTGTTCTTCATCCATTCTGCGACAGCCTTCATTCCTTCGTGGATGTTGGTTTTGGCGGTTAGCGGGGTCCTAAGCGAGGGTAAGGATCAGCTGCGTGTTGTCGGCATATGAGATGATGTTGAGGTCGTGCGATCAGACGATGTTGGTAAGCGGTGCCATGTAGACGTTAAAAAGGGTTGGGCTGAGGGATGATCCTTGGGGTATGCCGCAGGTGATCTTGGTGGCTTCGGATCAGAATGGGGGGAGACGGACTCTCTGGGTTCTGACACTGAGGAAGGAGGTGATCAAGTCCAGGGTTTTGTCGCGGATCCCTGCATCGTGGAGGCGTGTGAATGGGGTAATGTGGCAGACGGTGTCGAAGGCGGCTGAGAGGTCCAGGAGGATGAGGGCCGCAGTTTTGCCATTGTCTAGCAGGGTCCTGATGTCATCGGTGGTGGCGATGAGGGCGGATTCAGTGCGGTGGTTGCTGCGGAATCCGGATTGGGACGAGTCCAGGAAGTTGTTCTCCTCAAGGAAGCGGGTCAGTTGCCTGTTGACAGTCTTCTCGATGACTTTCACCGGGAAAGGGGGCAGGGAGATGGGCAGGATGTTCTTGAGGTCCTTTGGGTACGCCTTGGGCAGTGGCGTTACTAGGGTTGGTGTCACCCAGTGCGGCGGGTAACTCATGGTGTCACCCCCTCACGACTTGGGCACCCGGTGCATATTCCACTGCAACATAATGATTACCGAGCTGTTTTCTAAAACAATCCCAATTGCGAGTTTATAGAAGAAAATGCTAAAGCTTTCTCACATAATTAGCAGTTAAGAAGAGTAGAGTTCCCATACACATACAGACAGGTAAACATATGCATACACCATAATAGCTGTTTACTTAAGTTCCACACCTCTGTAACTACGTGCAGGTTCTCTCTTCCATTATTTTTCCTTTTAAAGACCAAACACATCATTCATATGACATATCAATTTGTAGCATATATCATAGGTGCAAAATGTTACAATTAATTCCTCCTTCACTTATGGGTAGGAAGGCGAACATTTTCGTGACTCCTCCTCCTTTTCATTCCATTCATGAATGAGGATCATGCAATACTCGACGAAGAAGTTCGACTTTTTGCTGAAATAAATGCAGACACAAACTGCAACAGTGACATTTATCCGTCGACATAGCACGAGAATTCGAGGGGCGTACATTTTGAGCATATTTGCTTCCTGTTCTTCTGGCTGCTAAAAGTCCCTGCTGACAATGCAAGTCCATCCAGCGTGCGTCCCTATATGTAGTTTGTTTTCCTCCGTCACATAGCTCAGTTATGAATCTTTCAAGGAAATGCCTAATTAGAAAGATGTGAACCGGATACAAATGGACGTTTATTCCTTCACACACCCACTCTTTCGCCACAGTGATGCGTCTTGAGAGTTGTGTTTGTGAATAAGTCATTATCCGATGACGTGCCTTCTCTTCCTGCCGAAGTGTGAAGCATATTGCACTATTTATTACTAAGCAGGCTTTAACAGTTCAACGTTTGCTGTCGCCATGAGTAACTAACAGCCACACATTTTCTTTAATTATACAGTAGTTGCACAGCACAGCTTGTTCTTTCATAGTAATGCAGTCACAGATTTAGTATTTGAAAAAAAATACAGATCAAATTATTTCTGGGCCTAATTATATAAGACTGGCATGTAGAAACTGTTACCAGCTGGCCGTAATTCGCAGGCAGAACGAGATCACACATGTAACTTTCTCGCGGCTTAATAGATTATCGAAAAGCTGGAAAAGGAGCTTTGAAAGTGTGGGCGGGGACTGACGGTGTCACCCCATGTGATGGTGTCACCCGGTGCAGTCCGCACCCCCCGCATCCCTCTAGTGACGCCACTGGCCTTGGGTTTCTTGAGTAGGGCGTTGATCTCTGCGCGTTTCCAGCTCTCCGGGAAGGTGGCGGTCTCCAAGGAGCTGTTGATGATCTTCCGGAGTTGGGGTGTGATGATGAAGCTTGCTTTGTTGAAGATATGGTGGGGGCAGGTGTCTGATGGTGAGCCGGAGTGGATGGTGTTCATGATTTTGATGGTGTTGTCATCGTTGACATGGTTCCAGGAGAGCAGGAGGCCGGTGTGGTTGGGGGGGCGGTGAGTTTGAAGTGTCGGCGGCTGTCGGGGGGGTCTGAGTATTGAAGCTGTCATGGATGTCTGCAATCCTGCAGTGGAAGAAGGTGGCTAGGGAGTCGCAGAGGTCTTGCGACGGCAGGATGTCGTTGGAGCTGGGGTTGGCGAGTTCTTTCATGATGTTGAAGAGCTCTTTGCTGTTGTGCACGTTGTTGTTGATGCGTTTCTTGAAGGAGGTCCTTTTGGCGGTTCGAATGAGTTGGTGGTACTAGCGGCTGGCGTTCTTGAGGGCTGCGTGGTTGTCCTGTGTCTGTTCGTGGCTCCACTTCTTCTCGAGTCTTCGGCAAGTCTGCTTGGATGCCTGGAGGTCGGTGGTGAACCAGATAGCCCTCCTGTCAGTATGTCTGTTTGAGGGTTTCGCAATCGGGGCATGAGAGAGTTGGTCCTGTCGTCGATCCATTGCCTGAAGTTGAGGGCGGCTGTGTCGGTGGGGTTGGTTGGTGAGTCTCGGGCGAGGGTGGTTATTAGCTGGCCTTTGGTGACCTTGTTCCAGCTGCGGTGGGGGATTCATTGCGGATGGTTGTGCGTGGTGTGTTTCTTGAAAGAGAAGTGGATGCAGCGGTGGTCGGTCCAGTGGAGTTCGGTGGTGTGGCTGAAGGTGACGTGGTTGCTGATTAAAAAGATGGGGTCTAGCGTGTGTCTGGCGGAGTGGGTGGGTGTTGTGAAGAGCTGTTTGATCCCGAGGTTGGCGAGGTTGTCGAGCAGGGTGGTGGAGTTGGTGTCATTGGCGTTCTTAGGTGGAAATTCAGGTCTTCGAGGAGGATGTAGTCTGTGGAAGCAAGGGCATGCGTGCTGACGACGTCGGTGATGGAGTCACTGAACAGTAGTCGGGGTCCGGAGGGTCTGTAGACGAGGGTGATGTTGGGATCGATGTGGATCTGGAAGTGCAGGTGTTCAGCAGTGCTGAGGGTGTCTTCGTTGCTGGTCGTAATTCTGAGGGTGATCCTGTGGACGATGGCAATTCCTCCTTGTTTGTTGATGTGGTTCCTGCGGGTGCTCTTGTAGCCATCAGGGATGGCTATGGCAATGTCTGGCACCGAGGATGGGTTCAGCCAGGTCTCCGTCAGGAAGGTGACGTCCGAGTAGGTCCCAGAGTTGTGACACTTGTGTGGGCCAGGGGGTCTGGCGCTGGGCATGGTCCAGGCGCGGATGGGCGCAGACAGGCTTGCCTGCGCGCCAGCGGCGCACCCGCTGCGCACGGCCACCATTAAGAAGGGGAGGTGGTAGGGAGGAGCAGCTGGGAGGCGGGTGTGGGATAGAATGGGCGAGCGAGGGGAGCTGGGCCGCAGGGGATGCAGCAGCGGGAAGCAGAAGTGGCTGAAAAATCACAGGAAAAGAGCAGGGAAAGGCGAAAAAAGTGGAAATAACGACAGACAGGCCGAACAGGTAGAAACAGGCAATGGGGAAAAAACTGAGAGAGTAGAACCAGAGGACTGACGGCGCGAACTCGCGGCACCAGTGAGGGTGGGAACACGGGCACAATCAGGTGGAGCTGTGCGGCGTGGGGAGCGGCCTGCCCGGAACCAGGATCAAGGGTCGCTTTCTTCATGGCACAGTAGCCGCCATTAAGAAGGGGAGGTGGGAGGGAGGAGCAGCTGGGAGACGGGTGTGGGATCAAATGGGCGAGCGAGGGGGGCGTGGCTACAGGGGACACAGCAGCGGAAAGGGGAAGTAGCAGAAAAATCATAGAAAAAGAGCAGGGAAAGGTGAAAAAAAGTAAAAATAAGTGGAAAAAACGGTAGACAGGCCGAACAGGCAGAAACAGGCAATGGGGGAAAAAAAACAGAGAGAGTAGAACCAGAGGACTGACAGCGCAAACTCGCGGCAGCAGCGAGGGCGGGAACATGGGCATAATCAGGTGGAGCTGTGCGGCATGGGTAGCGACCTGCCCGGAACCAGGGTCAAGTTTTTGGTTTTGGTGAAGTAATTTAGTAAGATATTAATTTTCCCCTTTGTAGTCACTTGTCGGAATAACTACATCAAAAATGCATTTTTCTCCTTCAGAGCAACACTGGAGGTAGCAACAACATCAGTAGTCATGAATACAAATGACAAAGTGTAAAAAAGTGTAAAAAAGATGTATAGATAGACATATTTTACAAAAAGGTTTGAGGCTAGCTGTTTAGTAACATAATGGTTTAACTTCATTTTAACAACACATTTACAAAAAAACAACAGTATCAAAAAATTACTTTCAACATCCGAACTCACAAATAGAACATACCTACCAAAGAACCTTCATTGGTTTACACAGTTCAAAGCTCACCTAGCTAAAGAAAAGCTTATTTGTAAACAGTTTGAATGAAAGTGGAGGTCTCAATACAGCGGAGATAACAGACTTATATGCAGAGGTGCTCTGAAGAAGTATCCTACTTTGATTAAAGAGGCGAATAGTGAGCTAAAGAAAATGTTAATATTGCTAAGTGATTTCTTCATCCCAAAGCCTCTGAAAGAGATTCCCTTCATACTCATACTCTTTAATAATTTTTCTTATTATTCTGTAAAAAAATCCACACGATCCAGACACGTTTTAATAATAGTCTTGATAGGACCTCCATCTCCCCACCGTCCCACGTCCAGGACAGGACTTTCTGCCACCTAAGTCTTCTTTAGCCGTTTTCCAGCACATTTCTCTCCAGCAATCAGAGTGAGGCCTTCTGCTCTGTAAATCAGGCTCCCTGATTGACCCCTGGCCTCCCATAGTGCTTAAGAAAACTACTGAAGTTATTAATTCTGTTATTGACAACATTCTGAATCTTTCTACCCCTTTTTCTTTGGTACAAGAGCCATGGAATCTGACTGTGATCAAATCGTTACTAAAAAAAACTACTGCAGAACAAAAAATGTGCCCAATTTGAAACCCATCTCTCTGCTTCCCGTCCCAGTTGAGATGCTGGAAAAATTGGTCAATGATCAGTCAATGAATTTCCTTGTAAAGTCTGTCAGTTTCCACCTCTCTCAATCTGGTTTTAGGCCTCGACCTTCCACTGAGACATCATTACTGGAAGTCTCCGAAACGAGTAAACTTACTTAGGACAAAGGTCAGAACGCAGTGTTGATTCTTTTAGATCAGTCCTCAGCGTTGAACACAATATCTCACTCAGTTTTTCAATGGCTCAGAGAAGTCGCATTTGTGGACAGGCGCTGGATCGGTTTTAGTCATTTTTTGAGAACAGGTCGCAGGATATATCTATCAGTCATTTCTCCTCAGGTGAGCCCTGCTGTCAGTGCACATGACGGTTTGGGCCGTCTGTCTCAGGCCGGCCAAACAGTCATGCGCACTGACATCTTCCCAACATGTGTGCCAGTTGTAGGCTGAGTGTCTCATTAAAGAAATCTGATTTGTTGAGTAGGAAATTGTTGATCAACCAACAGGCAGTTTATGACAATTCGGTGTAAAGAGAGCTAAGAAGTGCCTCCCTGACAAGCGGCAACATGTGTAACGTGGGTTCAAGCACTCCCTTTAACAGCAGCAGCTCCTGTTCAGGGGCTCCTGCGCATAGCCCTGTCACCTGTGAGCCCAAGAAGCCAATGCAAAATGACATTATTAGTGACAACACAAGGTGCCGTTAAAAAAAAAATCATCATTTAGGGTTGTATATGACATATATATGGCAGTTCATGTCCTCATACCACCCATGCTACCTTCCAAGTCCTTTAATAAGGTGAACACATACTATGGAGCTAGACCAGCACAGGCTGCTCCAACAAATTGCTGCATTGTGCCATTTTGAACAAGTCTTGTGGGAGAATAAAGGAATAACTAACTTTAATACATGAGTAACCCCTTGGATCGGTTACCCAATTCTGCAAATAATAACATGGAGGTTTGACAGGAAACACCATCGATGGCGTGCAAATGATACCTGTTCACAACATATGCCCAGTATACCCGAGTGACCTCAAGACAATGTGTCCTTGTTTACAATTGAAAGAGAAACGCAAGTTTGCCCGTCATGGAAAGTGACAAAGGGGAGCAACAAGAGCAGCAATGTACGGTACGATAAATTACTGCCTGCCAGGTTTCTTTTGTGCCAGTACAGCAGCAGACCTTTTGCATTATTCAGATATTTCAAAATATTAAAAAATGCCAATAATCAACATTTTAATTAACTGGTATGAGTGCAACAAAAACAGACTCGAACCTTATGGCCTCCGCCGTTGTATGCGGATCTAATGCCCGGCACATCAGCGATATTCCTTTCTCACATGAAGCATGTTTCTCTGCTTAGTCCACGAGGTTTCTACAAGCTAGTAACTCTGGAAAAATACTGTAACTGATATAATAATTGCCTTGGATAAACAACACTAACACAGCAGAGACTCCCAACATGGGTAGACATTGAACCTCCCTCCATGTCCTCTGCAGTGCAATACAGCCTCTGCTGTTGTACCTCGGTTACCAGGGCTCTCCTCTTTGGCCCTGATACCACAAGTCTTAATAGGCTTTTCACTCAGGGTGGCCAGTATGATCCTCTGGTGGAAGAAGTTGTAGCCTTCATAGTAGAGGCAGTGTGCTGTGGTCATCGCAAGAAGGAACTTCTGCTGGTCTCCAAGGGCTAAACTCCTGCTGCTGCAGACCTCAAAAGAGCTGCATCAACTGCCAGGCTGCGGTGTGAATGGCGTGGATGCCATTTCAAAATGTAACTTTTTTGATTAAAAATGTGTAACAATTCAAAGCATAGAAACCCATATCTGTTGCACAGAGGACTACTACTAAACCTCGGTAACAATGAGGTCATACAAAAGTAGGCGTACATCTTATGTTTGTCAGAGCAGCTTTGTTAATGGCATTCGCTGATGCTCTACATGGAAATATGGCAGAATAGCATTTCTAAGAACAATTTAGTGTAGGTGGGGTCAGACATGCAGTGGCATGGGAGGAGAAGGAAGAGACAAAAGCTTCAATAAAGCACAAGCAGCTATGAGTGCTGAAGCTAAACACAGGCAAACAATAACAAAAGCAGGAAACAAAGAAATAAATTGTCTCACAAAAGAACAAATAAAAATCCAAAACGTGAAGATACAGTACTTGGTCCCTGTTCCGTGGGAAGAAACAAAAGACAAAACGGAGTTAAACAGGGGAAGGATTTACCACTAGCAAGCCAGAATTTTAGAAGGACAATCTGAGTAACAAAGACAAAGCCATGGGCAGGACAGTAGCCCACAAAGTGTATACAACAAGTCTTGGATGCTTAACCTAACAAAGAGGAGAAATACACATATTTCTCCGCATTACACCTCACATCAGGAGGAGTACCGATTTTCTAAATCTGGGGCAGCATCAAATTCCATGGGTGTTGCATTGGAAAACCCAAGGCAACGCACATGAGACGCACCCCGGGTACAGAGTAAGGCAATGCAGTGATTAGCGTTGCGTAGCCTTACTCATGATTCATGACGTCTCTTAAAGCTACGTAGGGTGTCTTTATGATAGCCCAGCATCAGGCATGTACTACTTTATGTAGTGCAGAATTGACACAGGGCTCTCAAAAAAAGATCACAAAATGGATAGTAGCTAAATCGATAGAGTCCATTCATGTCTGACCCGTCACCAATATCATAACCAACATTTTTTAATTGATTATCCTGTTCCACTTTTAGGGAAAGTATATTTTAAGGAGCTTGATCTTAAGGCGCTATCTGTACTGGTGACGTTTAGGTTCAGCTCTGAATTGGGACTCCAGGACATTCTAGAATTTTGGATCCAATGCTCTCAAAGATTACCCTCTGTGTTTCCGCATTTTGAAGGAACAGCGCAGCATTAGGTGCATTTAGTAGGATAGAATGCAGGTTGGAAAGTGTGTAAATGAGAGGTAAAGTAGTGCACTGAGGACAGTGTGTCTGCGAGAGGCAAGGTAGAGCAAGTAGGACATTGTGTGAGTGAGAGGTAAGGTAGTTCAAGTAAGGCAGTGTGTTAATGAGAGGTAAGGTAGTGCAAGTAGGACATAGGACAGTGTTATTGAGAAGTAAGGTAGTTCAGATTGCTATTTTTAATGTGTGCTTAATTTTAATATGTGAAATTATCCCAACTTTATTTTAAACTGCTCATTTCACTTCTTCACGTTTTTTTTTACTGAGCCGGACACCACACTGTTATTCTGTTGGAGCAACAGTACTCTGCATAACTCATATACCACATTCCTTTGCTCTAAATTACAACATGAAGAATGTGCGAGATGACCACTTGCATATTGAGCCCTGAAGAAGTCCCAGGTGTACGAAACACATTGGCTACTATTTGCATGCTTTGATTTTAAGAAAAACTGACGAATAAAGACTGTTAGGAAGATGGAACAACTTTCACATTTGTTCATTTAGATGACATTGTCTTATCATTCCTATTTGTGTATCATGGACTAAAAATGTCAGTTATATGTACAGATGATTTTCAAGTTGAGTTCTGAACCACTCTTGTGTAGGGCTGTTCTGGGAAGCGATTCTCTTTTAGAGGTGTAGGAGGGTCACATCTCCGGTTCATAGCACCACTGTGTATTCCATTTTTAGTCTTACCACTCCATGTTGATGAGTGCAGTACTTGTGTGCCTCGACCCTTCTTTGGCTGACCTACTCACCTGCGCTTCTCTCCGTGGGTTTCCTGCTTCCCTGTTCCGCCACAAGCAGTTCTGCTCTATTGGTACAGAAGGAAGCAGGTTCCTGAAGCACTTCCTTTCTCGGGGAGGGGGTGCCCTGCAGTTAGTGGTCTAGTGTTCTCACTTGACACGCCCTTATAAGTCACATGTGTACACGGACATGCAGCGGATGCATGCCCTGGCGGGCCAAAGGCAAGCCCATCTGCGCCCATGTGCGTCCGGACTGCACCCTGTGCCCGGAACCCTGGATTTTCTAATAGTGAACAGGTAACTAGACTTGGGTACTCTAGAGAAAACCTGCTCAAGTTCAGAGAGAGCAGGAAGTCCCTCTTCTGTATTACCTTTCCCTTTGAGAATCTATATGAGCAGCATCAATGTATATGTGCCTCTTGTGGTTACTGTGTGTCTCTACGCAAAAGCTCTCCCAGGGTGCATATGGTTAGGAAAGCCACCAATAACCCTGGAAACTCCATTCCTGGTGAAGGAGCGAGTTATAATTGTTTTCTTGTAAATGCTCGCTACCTCATTAAACATAAAGTGGAGTTTGCTATCTTTAAACCGGACTGGGTCCTTATCGCCGAAACCTGGGCCAATAACGCTTCATGACCCAATCTAGTAGACGCCATCCCGGCTAACTACTCCACCCAGAGGGTGGATAGGGTCGGACGTACGGGCAGAGCCCTGGCCATTGTTTTTAAATCTCACTTTAAATGTCTGATAGAATCAGGCTTCAATCTTCAAACTTGTGAAGCTCTTCACTTTAAACTCATCACCTGTCCATTTGGTAATTTTGCTGATCTAACGGCCCCCAGGTCCTAGACCCGCTTTTCTCAGGAATCTCAACTTCCTTCTAGACCCTTTTCTAGCTGAGAGTTGGATGCCCATCTTAGATGACTTTAACTTTCACCTAGAGGAGATGGACAACCAAGATTCAAATACCCTCTCAAAGGTCCTTGCTAATCTTGGACAGTCACAACTGGTTTCCGCTCCCACCCATAAGGTGGGCCACACTTTGGATGGGATTTTTACTAATGATTCCAGATTGGCCTATCAACAAAAACATTCCTATCTGCTGGTCTGATCACAGTGCAGTTGCTTTTGATGTTCTACCTCTTTTGGTAGCCATAAAACTTCTCGCCTTCTGGGCAAATCTAGAAATTGGAAAGGGGTCACGGCTGAGGCACTAGCCAGAACTTTAACAAGTATATCCTGTGTAATCCTAGATGGCTCTGATAGTGGGACAGAGGCCTTTGCTACATGGCTGGAGAGTGCAGCCGATAAATTGGCCCCTCTGAAGGCAATTGTACATAAAAGGTGCTCTCCATCTGCTCCCTAGTACCATGATTGGCTTAGGATGTTTAGCGGGCGTGGAGGAAGACCCAAGATGAACATGAAAGGTTCTCCTATAAAATGAGCATTAAAGAATATGAACTCACATTAATTGAAGAAAAGTCTAAGTATTGCACCCAAAAATTGAAAATGCCTCCTCCGCTAAAGAAGTGTTCTGTAATCAGCTAGCAACTTTCATCCATTCCAAGATTATGGATATTTATGCAGATTTTGTCCCAACTCCTTTTACGACTACCCAGTCAATCGCCGCTTGTGGGCCCCTATTAACATCCCAAGAGACGTTATCATGATAAAGCCAAGAGACAAAATGTCGCTCCGTGTTTCCTACTCTCTCTCCCAAGATTGATGAACATAACCTCCTGAAAACATACTTGGGATCCCCTCTAGAAGCCTGTCCTCCATATGGTGGCTAATAGTATAGCTGACCCTATCTGTAAGGTAATAAACAACATGAACCTATCTGGATCCTACCCTCAGAGCTGCAAGCTGCCTATTATCAGGACCCTCCTAAAAAAATCAAATCTGGACATAACGGACTGTAAGAACCATGTCCGATCTCTTTGCTTCCCGTTCCTGCAAAGATTCTGGAGATGCACCTTAATATTTATTTGATAGAGATTGCAGAACAGCAACACTGGTTCAATAATTCTGAGTTTGGCTTTAGGAAGCATCATGGAACAGAAACTGCTTTAATTTTGAGCCACGGACTGTATCAGGCATCTAGTGGATGAGGGACAGGGGGTGGTGCTGATACTCTTGGATCTATCAGCAGCATTTGATACCATCTCACCTGTGCTGCTGCTGGATAGACTCCGAGGTCTTGGTATCTCTCATCAACATTAGCCCTCATGTCCTCTTTCCTTAGGGAAAGATCCCAAATGGTGAAGTTACAGCACTTCTACTCACAAGCCTTTTCCTTGTCTTGTGGAGTGCCGCAGGGCACATACCTAAGTCCCGAGCTTTTTAATCTTTGTGTGGCACCCTTAGCGGCCATAATCCATTCCTTTGGAATGGAGGAAGTGTTGTATGCAGACGACACTCAGATCATGGTGTCAATCCCTAAAAACTCATGCTTGGTAGCAGAGAACGTATTATGTTGCATGACTTAAGTGGCAGAATGGATGTCATGTAGCTTTCTAAAACTTAATGGGGAAAAGACGGAAGTGATGATCTTTGGCCCAGGGGCATCAAGCTGGAACAGCAGTTGCTGACCACATTCCTGAGGAACCTGTCCTACTCCGGGTAAAAATGCCAAGAACTTTGGAGTACTGATGGACGCTAAACTCAACTTCAATGACCAAATTAATCGTACAATTATACCCTGCACCTGGACTATAAGAATGCTGAAGAAAATCTTCCCATTCATCCAGCAGTCTGCCCATAGGCAGGTTGCTCTTGCCCCGGTAGTGTTGGGACTTGATTACTCACTGTACCTGGACTTGAATAAAGGGACACACTCCAGGTGGTGCAGAATGCACTGGCCAGACTTGTTCTGGACATTCCTAGGGGGCAGTGGGTTGTGAAGGGATTGGAGACCATTCATTGGCTTACTATTAATAAGCGCCTCAGCTTTAATTCCCTCTGTATAGTACATAAGGCTCTTTGAATCCCATATCCAACCAGATTAAAAACCATTTTTGGTTGGTATATCCCAGGCAGACCCCTTCATTCATCGCTTCAACTACAGCTCACTGTACCGAGAATCAAAAGTAAGAAATTGGGCAACAGAGGATTTTCTACGGCCGCCAGTAAACTTTGGAATACCCTTCCAAAAAACAGAAAGGCCATTTCTCAGCTCTTGTCCTTTAGGAAGGCTCTCAAGACTTGTCCTTCTGCTTGTAGTTATTTTGTGAAGCTGGAATTTTAGTGGTCTTTTTACGGATGGTGATCTATAGCGCCTTGACGCCTTTGAGTAACCGCTGCACGTTATAAATTTAAAATCAATCAAGTAGGGTATTGTGTTAATGAGATGTAAGGTAGTGCAAGTAGGACAGTGAGCTAATGAGAGCTAAGGTACTGCAAATAGGACAGTGTGGCCCACATTTGTGGGGGGCTGGCACCGGGCAGTGCTGCAAGTCTTCTTGCTGCGCTGCCATACGCCAATGTGAAAGGACAGGAATGCACCATATGAAAAGAATACTCTGCTTTCCTGTCCTTCCCGCCTGTGCTAGCACACAATTTGCTACCAAGCACTAACGCAGGCACTCTTACTCCATAGTGCAAGGGTGCCTCCACTGCAGGCAGGATAGTTTTTGTGCTGCAAGGGCCACCTCCCTGCCCAAAACCACCCCTAGAGGAGTTTTCCTCTTTCTATGTGTGCTGCTGAATGTAACACACATGGAAAGGAGAAAAATGTTTCTCCTCCTTAAGCCTGCTCTGGGGAGGCATAAGGTTTTGGTGCTGCCCCAGGTTTACACAATCAATCCGGGGCAGCATCGACATCTGTGGGTGATGAGTGGAAAAACCCTCTGCAATACCCATGGTACTCCTACATGACGAAGAGTAAGGCAAGACAGCAACATTTGCAGCTTTGTCTTACTCCATATCTAGGAGGCCATGCAAAGCCACACAGAGTGGCGATAAGACTGAGAAGTTTGCACCACCGGAGCATAAAAATAAATGCTGCTTCGGTGGCGCAAGCCTCTAATAAATAAGCCACTATGTTAGTGAAAGATAAGGTAGTGGAAGTAGGACAGTGTGTTAATGAGAGGTAAGTTAGTTCAAGTTAAGTCAGTGTGTTAATGAGAGATAAGGTATTGCAAGTAGGACAGTGTTAATGAGAGGTACGGTTGCACACGTAGGAAAGTGTTGATGAAAGGTAAGGTAGTGCAAATAGAACCGTGCTAATGAGAGGTAGGGTAGTGCAAGTAGGACAGTGTTAATGAGAGGTAAGTTAGTGCAAGTAGGACAGTGTGTTAGTGAGATGTAAAGTAGTGTAAGTAGGACAGTGTGTTAGTGAGAGGTAAGGTAGTGCAAGTAGGACAGTGTGTTAGTGAGAGGTATGGTAGTGCAAGTAGGGCTATATCAATGAAAGGCAAGGTATTGTAAGTAGAACAGTGTGCTAGTGAGAGGTAAGGTAGTGCACATGGAACAGTGAGTTGTTGAGAGAAACGGTAGTGCAAGAAGTACAGTGTGTTAGTGTGAGGTAAGGTAGTGCAAGTAGCACAGTGTTAATGGGAGGCAAAGTGGTGCAAATAGAACAGTGTGTTATTGAGAGATAAGGTAGTGCAAGTAGGACAATATGTTAATGAGGTAAGATAGTGCACGTAGGTCAGTGTTAATGAGAGGTAGGTTTGTGCAAGAAGGACAGTGTGTTGGGAGAGGTAAGGTAGTGCAAGTAGGACAGTGTGTTAGTGAGGAGTAATATTAGTAGGACAGTTTGTCAGAGAAGTAGGGTAGAGGAAGCCAGACATTGTGATGATGAGAGGTAAGCTAGTGCAAGTAGGACAGTGTGAATGAGAGGTCAGATAGTGCAAGTGGGACAGTGTAAATGAGAGGTAAGATAGTGAAAGTAGGACAGTTTTAATGAGAGGTACGGTAGGTTCATTGGAATCTAATCCATGCCCTTGAGCAATGCCTGAGGGATGAGGTATTGGTTAGATCTTCAAGGAGGGCCTTTAAATTCGCAATTCAAAATAGGAAGAAGATTATTAGGGCCAAGGCTTGGGAGGCCCTTGATCATGAAGTGGGCTGACAGACAGTACAAAGTTCTGGGAAGTGGTTAATAGCCCCTTCTTTTCAGATATACAAACACTAAAACAGATTTACGATAGCTGCTGAAAGATGTGCTGTACACTTTGAAGGGAAGTATAGTGGTGATGATGTAAGGGGGTCTGACCCACACTGGGACACTGACATAGATAGTGCACCATTGAATTTCAGTATCGATGAGGTACACAAAGCTATCCTGGCCATAGCTGGAGGGAAAGCGCTGGGCCCGGACGGGGTACCAGCAGATTTTTATAGAGCAGACTCCCTAACCAGGGCCATGATCTTGACACAAGAGTTTAATGCAGCCTACTCCTGCAGACCCCTTCTTGGTCAATGTCCACTATTATACCTGTCTTCAAAACGGGCTCGAGGGATGATCCGGCATGTTATCGACCAATTTCTCTTTTAGATTCGGCTGCAAAAATCATGGGGAAAGTAGTCCCGGATCGGCTTACCTTTTGGTTAGATAAGTTTAAGATTGTCTCAGATCTACAGTATGGCTTTAGACAGAGGAAAGGGACACTAGACCAGTGTATTAACCTACATTTGTTGGTGCGGAAATATACATTAGTAAAAAAGGGATCCCTGTATATGGCCTTTATGGACCTAACATCAGCTTTCAACCTCGTTAATAGAGCTTAGCTATGTTCAATTCTTTTGGAGCTGGATCTGGAGGTGGATCTAGTGGCTTGTCTACACTCTGCCCATAATGACACCAGGGCAACAGTGAGCTATAATGAGGATGGTTGTGTGTCGGCTTCTTGGGCTGTCAAAAAAGGGGTCAGGCAGGGGTGTATCCTGGCCCCACTACTGTTTAGGCTCTTCATTATTAAGCTAAGGGATATCCTCTCAGCTACTATTAGAGCCATCCCGAGAGCTGGCGCTAAACTCATATGGCACTTCTGTATGAAGATGATGCAGTGTTGTTTGCCAGGACAGGTGTAAGACTCCAAAAACTTTTAGATGCTTTTATAGATTTTTTGGGCTCACTAGACTTGGCAACCAATTTTTCCAAATCGCATACAGGTGGTGAAAAATATTTTTTTTCATAGGCTTCTCGCTGTCCCAGCTGCATCCCCGCCTTTACGCTGCATGAGGAGCTAGGTGTGGGATACATTTCCGATTACCTTGCAGTTGCACCTTTAATGGGATTTTGGTCCTCCCCAGTCTCCACCCTGAATCAACTTGTTATACTGGACTGCATGGCTCTGGAGGGGGCTCTGTATATTCCATGGTTAAGGTACATATCAGAGCAGACGAGAGGATTAGGTCACCCCAATTTGTACACTGAAGGTAGTGCAAGTAGGACAGTGGTAATGAGAGGTAAGGTTCTGCAAGTAGGACAATGTTAATGAAAGTTAAGGTAGTGCAAATAGGACAGTGTTAATGAAATATAATACAGGGCAAGTAGGACAGTGTTAATGAGTGTGAAGTTCGTGCAAGCAGGACAGTGTTAATGAGTGGGAAGTTAGTGCATGTAGAACAGTGTATTAATGAGAGATAATGTTGTTAAGGTAGGACTGTGTTATAATGAGAGGTAACAGAGTGCAGGAACGACAGTGTGATAATGAGAGATAAGTTAGTGCATGTAGAACAGTGTATTAATGAGAGATAATGTTGTTAAGGTAGGACAGTGTGTTAATGAGAGGTAAGACAGTGCAAGAAGGACAGTGTGATAATGAGAGATAAGGCAGTGCAAATAAGACATTGATTTAGTTAGAGATAAGGCAGTTCAAGTAATACAGTATGTTACTGAGAGGTAAGGCAGTGCAAGTAGGACAGTGATAATTAGAGGTAAGGTTGAGCAGGTTGAATAAGAGTAAGAATGTAGTCCAGCCTAGAGAGGCTCCCACGGGACACCGAGACATGCGTGGATTGTTTGACCCCAGGGTGTTGATGCCTCCAAATATCGCGGAGACCCTATGAGCAGAGGAATTCGCCCAATGGGCCTAGTCGTCTTCCGCCACCGTGCCTCTACGGGTGTCTAGGGCTCCCGAATCAATTTCATTCATATCAGCCCAATTATTAGTCTGCCCTCTGGGAGTGCCAGAAGCAAGGGACCCAACGAGTCAAGAGTTTCTCCTTGTAGGCCCAGGGGTGCGTATACCAAACAGAGATCTAAGGTCCCATTGGCCACTTACCACCACATATCTACCCAATGTGTTGGACCACTGCGTCACTGAGGTGTATGAAAATAATGCCTTAAATAATATTCCCACCCCTCCAGGACCCTGTTGAGTAGCCTACATGTGTCAACAAGGTGTCGGGGTCTCTTGGTTCTGTCTTGATCCTCTTGTTTGAGTTCGGTATCCCGGATATTGCCCCTCCAGCCATTCCCACACCTCTTCCGGATTTGTGAAGTGCCATGTCTTACTGTCTATGATAACTTTGAGATTGGTTGGAAAGAGCATCATATACTTGTTTTCCCTCTCATGTAGTTTCCTCTTTGCCTCCTTGAACTTTCTGTGTAGTTTCTCCACCTGTTAGGTGAAGTCTGGGAAGAATCTAATTTGAGTATTTTTGGATGGTATTTCTCCTGCGGCTCTGGCTGCTTGAAGGATGGCATTCCAATCATGGTAGTTTAGGATTTTTTAGATTATTGTCCTTGGGGGGGGGTCCCAGGCTTCGGCGGCGAACAGGAGCCCGATGCGCCCTCTCGATGGAGAAGAACTTGGACAGTCTATAGGTTTCACTCTGTTCACAATAAAGTCCTCCATGAAGAGCACAGCACTAGGGCCCTCCAGCCCCTCCAGGACCCCAACCACTTTGATGTTATTCAGTTTGGCCCTAACCTCTTGGTCTTCGAGTTTGGCCGCCATCATCATGGTGCGGTGGGTTAATTTCTGCACTTGCCCCTCTAGCCGCTTTGTCACTGATTGTACTTGAGTGATTTGTGTTTTGGCAGTCTTGACTTTATCTCTGAGTTTGAACAAGTCTGTTTGAAGTAAATGTACCTCGATCTTTACAGTCTCTATCTTTGGCTCAAGGGTGCTTTTCAAAGAGGGCTTCCCAGCTTCCTCACTTCCCACTGTGAGCGGGGCTTCAGGATTGTGTCGCTGTCCATTTTGTTGTACTGCATCACAGATTGTCCTTTAGGTTTCACCAGTTTAGGTTTGGAGGCTCAAAGTCTGATGTCGCCTCTCTCAGCAGTGTTTCTCTAAACCCACCTCACAGCTCCCAGGTCCATACACTGCCCCTCAGGTCCAGATCATCAGGGATTCGAGTATCAGCACTCTGGGGGCTTGCTCTCACCGGGCTGTCTTGTATTCCCTAGTTCTTGACGAGTCCTCGACCGCCGGGGGGCCTCACTCTATGTCGTCCTATGACTGGTGCTGGGGCCTCATTCCATTCATCCCGCCATCACTAAGTCGAGGCAGAAGTCTGTAGCCTCTCCAGTGGTACCCTGCGTCTTCACATTGTTCAGGGCCCCTTTTACATTGCTGCTTCTAGCAGCGCAGCGTCACCTAGTTCACCCGGGATCTCATAGGCAGTGAGGAGGGACAAACCTCAGCCCCGGACCCTAGACCAAGGCCCTGGATCCCCACTGTCCATGTCGCTGCCGGGTATTGGCGGATTGACTGTCCAGTCAGTTTTAACCACACAGCTCAAGTCTCTGGGCCACGGCGCCTCACAGCACCCGGCTGTCTCATATTACGCAGAAGGGGCACTTCACACATTCTTAGGCCTTATGCCACTTTCCCATCGTACGTCCAGGCACCGCTTCCCACTGTCTCGCACACCATCGGGGACGAGCTCCGCATGCAGAGGCATTCGGATTGTTGCTAGATGGCAGGATTAATCACCGCTAAACGCGGAGCTCAGCCGAGAGTGGTCATCTTCGCTTGCGGCCAAGCAGCGCCCCCTGCTTACAATAAATTTTAATAACATAAGATAACAATGTGTTAGTTAGAGGTACGTCAGTGCAAGTAGGACAGTGTTAATGAGAGGTAAGTTAGTGCAAGTAACGCAGTGTTTCAGGAAGAGATAAGGTAGTACAAGTAGGACAGTGTGTTAATGAGAGGTAAGATAGAGCAAGTAGGACAGTGTGTTAATGAGAGGTAAGGGAGTGCAAGTAGGACTGTGTTTTAATTGGAGGTAAGGTAGAGAAAGTAGGAAAGTGTGCCAATGAGAGGTAAGGTAGGGCAATTAGGACAGTGTGTTAAGGTAGTAAAGTAGAACAATGTGCTAATAAGAGGTAAGGCAATGCAAGTATGACAGTGTGCTAAAGAGAAGGAAAATAGAGCAAGTAGGACAGTGTGTTAATAAGAGGTAAGACAGTGCAAGTAGAACAGTGTGGTTGTGTGAGGTAATGTAATGCAAGTGAGACAGTGTTAATGAAAGGTATGTTATCATAAGTAGTACATTTTGATAATGAGAGGTAAGGTATTGCAAGTAGGACAACATGTGTTAGTGATATGTAAGCTAGTGCAAATAGGACACTAATAAGGTAAGTAGGACAGTGTGTTAGTGGATGGTACAGTAATGCAAGTAGGACAGTGTTAATGAGAGGTAAGGCAATGCAAGTAGGATAGTGTGCTAAAGAGAAGGAAGATAGAGCAAATAGGACAGTGTGTTAATAAGAGGTAAGACAGTGTAAGTAGAACAGTGTGATTGTGAGAGGTAAGGTAATGCAAGTTGGACAGTGTTAATGTGAGGTAAAGTAGTGCACATAGGACAGTGTCAATGAAAGGTAAGTTATCATAAGTGGTATATTTTGTTAATGCGAGGTAAGGCAGTACAAGTAGGATTGTTTTAATGAGAGGTAAAGTAGTGCAAGTAGGACACTAAGTAAGTGATGGTTGAATAAGGTAAGTAGGACAGTGTTAATGAGAGGTAAGGCAGTGCAAGTAGGACAGTGTGTTAGTGAAAGGTGGTGCAGTGTAAGACATATAGGGCCTCATGTAGGTAGCATACCAGTTACCACTTCTAAAATACCGAACGATACCGAATCGGTATTTTAGAAGTGGTAACTCGTATGTAGGTAATGAGTCGGTATTTTTTACCGATTCATTACAAGTCGGTAATTACCGAATCGGTATTTACCGATTCGGTAATGAGACATACCTTCCCATTAATGGGAAGGTATGCCTCATTACCGAATCGGTAAATACCGATTCGGTAATGGGGGGAACACATGAAAGGGTGGCAGGGTGTCACATTGACACCCTGTTGCACCCCTGATTCGGCCATGTGTGCACATGTGGCACACATACATGCCCTAAGGGCATGTATGTATGCCACATTGCACACTGCTACGCGCGTAAAAATGCTTAAACACATACATTAATTATTTACCACCAACTATAAGTTGGTGGTAAATACCGACTCTAAAACACACCCACACACTCCCCCTACATCTCGATTTTGGCTTCGGAATTTACCGAATCGGTAAAATTACCGATTCGGAATAGTTACCGATTCGGTAACATTACCGATTCGGTATTATTACCGAATCGGTAATTTTACCGATTCGGTAAATTCCGAAGCCAAAACTTGTCCCCCTACATACCAATAGCCAAAATACCGGTCGGTAATGGTATAATTACCGAAAATCGGCCGTTACCGACCGGTATTTGGCTACCTACATGAGGCCCATAGTGTGTTAGTGAACGGTAAAGGAGTGTGCAAGTAGAATAATGAACTAATGAGAGGTATGGCAGTGTGAAAGTAGGACAGTGTGTCAGTGAGAGATAAGGCAATGGAATTAGGACAGTATGTCAGTGAGTACTAATGTAAGGCAAAAGTGGGACAATGTATCAGTGTGACTCCTGCATTCTGCCTTCAGGCAGGACATTACAGATGGATGGGATTACTCTACCTTTCATCCACCTGAGGTTGACTATCAGTGCCTATAGACCATTCTGTTGTTACCCCTTCGCTGTTGTCTTCCTTTAGCTTCATGAGCGCCTCTGACTGTTACTCCCACGTTTCTCCTTTTGTTAGCAGCGCAAATAGCGTTGCTGTTCAGCTTCTTGCCGCTTGTGTTGAGGCTTAGAGCAGGCACATCAGCTAAGAGCAGAGGACAAAGACCCTAACACATGCTTATGACTGTTGTGTATTTATCACCCTGTGGATGGTTAAGGGTGCATTACACCTCCTCCTCCTGGTGACTGAGTGTGTGGGCTGTGACGTCAGCAGGAAGTCAGCTGCTGGCACCCTTGGGCATGATGCCAGGGAGCGGCTGAGCTCAGTTGTGATCTCAGCTCCGTCCTGCAGAGATGTCTTCTCCTCTGCAGTACATGGCCCTCCTGCTCCTGGTGACAGGTGTGTAACATGGCCTATTGTGTGTAACATGTTCTTTGTGTGTATCATGTTCTATGTGTGTAACATGGCCTATTGTGTGTAACATGTTCTTTGTGTGTATCATGTTCTATGTGTGTAACATGGCATATTGTGTGTAACGGATTCTAGTGTGCGTAACATGTTCTTTGTGTGTAATATGTTCTATGTGTGTAACATGGCCTATTGTGTGTAACAGGTTCTAGTGTGCGTAACATGTTCTTTGTGTGTAACATGTTCTATGTGTGTAAAATTGCCTATTGTGTGTAACATGTTCTTTGTGTGTAACATGTTCTATGTGTGTAACATGGCCTATTGTGTGTAACAGGTTCTATTGTGTTCATTTTATCTAAGAGTCAGGTGTGTAAAAATGTATTGTGTTTATTTTACATGGGACGTCATGTGTGTAACATGTTATATTGTGTGTAACATGTTCTATTGTGTGTAACATGTTCTATTATGTTTATTTTACCTGATACTCTGCACCGCTCTCCCAACAGAGTCCAGAGATGTCAGGTGTCTAACATGGTCTATTGTGTTTTTTGTACTTGGGATGTCGGGTATGTAACATGTTCTATTGTGTGTAACATGTTTTATTGTGTTTCTTTCACCTGATATCCTGCACCGCTGCTCTGATTTCATCTGCAGCTGAAAATAAGAGTTCTCAGATGTTTCTACATAGTCTGGTGGGGTAATGCGCATGCTGCAGGGATGCCCTGGCAGGCTCCTGTGTGCTCATCTGTGCAGAGAGCAGGAGCCCACGCATTATTATAAATACTGTGGTGGGATAATCTGCCTGCCTTAGAGTCAGATTTTAAACAGTCTCAAGTGCTTTAAATGAACAGATTTATGGTAGTAAATAACATTTAATTTGTGATTTGCAGCCACCATGTGATGTTTGTTGTTGTACAAAATTATTATTATTTAAATATACAAATGGAGTTGGAAATATGTATCCATTTGGACCTCAAGTGACAATTAAAAACCATGAATATTGACAACCATTCAAGGGTCCTTCGAGCCTCTAAATGAACAATGTGTTGACAGGTTTTATCTTTGTATTGTTCTTTCTGTGTCTGTCTCTCTGATAACACCCCGGGCATTAATGCATAAATACGTCCTGCTCTGTTTTTATACTTTTAACTCTTTGTTTCAGGTAAGAGTGGGGCGCAGTCGGTGTCTCAGTCTCCTGAGAAGCTGTCTATGTCGGAGGGACGCCCCCTGTTCATAAACTGCACCTATGAAGCTTCGGGGTACCCCTATCTCTTCTGGTACTTCCAGCCCCCGGGTGAAGCCCCTCGACTGCTGCTGCAGGACCTCGGGGAGAAGGAGCAGAGGGGCTTTGGTGCCCCCCACAATAAGACGACAAAGTCCTTTCACCTGAGGAAGAAGAACAGTGAAATGGGAGATTCAGGGCAGTACATGTGCGCCTTGAGCGACACAGTGTCCGATGAGGCGCTGGGAGCTGCACAGCAACCAGGAAACACACCATCCTTCACTGTTAGCGCCTGTGACACCAGTCTTCCCATGGGCTGCACAGAAACCAGCCAGTAACACTGTCATCCTCTCTGCAAAGTACAGTGACACTGTCCTCCTCTCTGCACTGCACAGAAACCAACTAGGGACACCATCCTCCTCTCTGTGCTGCACAGAATCCAGCCAGCGACACTGTCCATATCTCTGCACTGCACAGAAACCAACCAGGGACACTGTCTTCCTCTCTGCAAAGTACAGTACACAGTCCTCCTCTCTGCACTGCACAGAAACCAACCAGGGACACAGTCCTCCTCTCTGCAAAGTACAGTGACACTGTTCTCCTCTCTGTGCTGCACAGAAACCAACCAGGGACACTGTCCTCCTCTCTGCGTTATACAGAAACCAGCCAGCGACACTGTCCTCTTCCCAGCACTGCACAGAACCCACCTATCTGTGCTGCACAGAAACCAACCAGTGACACTGTCCTCCTCCCAGCACTGCACAGAAACCAGATGGTGACACTGTCCTCTTCCCAGCACTGCACAGAAACTAGCCAGTGACACTGTCCTCCTCTCTATGCTGCACAGACACTAGCCGGTGACACTGTCCTCCTCTCTGCACAGTACAAAAACCAGCCAGTGACATTGTCCTCCTCCCTGCGCTGCACAGACACCAGTCGCAGACATTGTCGTCTCTGCGCTGCACAGAAATGAGCCACGGACTCTGTCCTCCTCGCTGCGCTGCACATAAACCAGCCAGTGACACTGTCCTCCGCTCTGCGCTGCACAGAAATGAGCTGGTGACACTGTCCTTCCCTCTGTGCTGCATAGAAACCAGCCAGTGACACTGTCCTCTCTGCACTGCACAGAAACCAGCCGGTGACACTGCCATCCACTTCCATCTTCTATGTGCTGCACAGATACCAATTGGTGACACTGTCCTCATCTCTGCGCTGCACGGAAATGAGCCGGTGACTCTGTCTTCCTCTCTGCGCTGCACAGAAACCAGCCAGTGACACTGTCCTCCTCTCTGCGCTGCACAGAAACAAGCCAGTGACACTGTCCTCCTCTCTGCGCTGCACAGAAACCAGCCAGTGATACTGCACTTGGTTTCAGGAGGTTTGAAAACATTAATAGGACTAGGAAATAAACAGAACTTCAACAGACCTGTTAATTTTCTGTAGTTCCCACTTCTGGCCATTTTCAAAGCCGCTCAATAGCAATTATAAGACACTCTTGGGGTCTAAGGCTGGCATAATGAGTCAGCACTGTGGTGTTATCAGGGGTCAGAGGATGATGACGTTAATTCTGCCACCGCTGCGGTGTTGTTGCATGCCATTTAGAGAGTTATAATGAGTCTAAAGTGCTCATTTAGATACCAGTGGGCAGCTGCTGGTTTTGGTGGTGGCTTAGGCCTGCCTCCTTCATCACTTCCACCCTCCAGTGGAGGAGCTCCACCCTAGCTAGACACCCCTGCCTTCCCAATGGAAAATACCTATGCCCAGGGCATGAGTCGGGGGTACACGCTGGTGGACTGCGTCCACCCATTATTTTCACCGGGTCCCTGGGATCCAACTAGCCCACCAGGTACCTCCAGTAAGTGCAACAGAGTTGCGTTGCAGAGAGGTGTAAAAAGGGGCTTGGCCTCAAACCACCTCTCTGCAAAGCAGCTCTGTGGTGCTTACTGGCGGTACCTGGTGGGCTAGTAGGCCCCCAGGGACCCTCAGGATTCAAGGGGACTTAATCCCCCAACTTACAACGTGCTAGGGGGCGTGTTTGAACCGTGGTGCAGGGAGGGGGCAGGGCCTGATATAAAAAGTTAGCAATACTGCTGTGTTGGACTTACTGGTGGTAATAAAAGGGGTAGTTGGCTCCCAAGGTTTACGTTGAGGGCTAACTCCTCCTGTTACCTTCAGTAAATCCCACACAGTGGGATTGCTAAGAGGTATTTCAGAGGCCACGCTCACCTTTCTCCACCACTCTGGAAACATGACTGGTATGTTATAGTTAGAAATTACATTTAAAAACCTTTGAAATTCACTGAAAAAACCTTAGGTTTCAGGGACATTATAGTTAGAATTATCTTTTAAAAAACCTCTGAAATTCACTGAAAAAACCATAGGTTTCAGGCACGTTACAGTTAGAAATTAGCGTTAAAAAAACCTTAGAAATTCACTGAAAAAACCACAGGTTTCAGGGACGTTATAGTTAGTTGGACATTTCACTCGTACAAAAACATAGAAATTCGTCCGTTATAGGTAGTTCAGCTAACTATAACTTGCGTACCCACAATGCACTGCTGATGACGTCACATATTACATCATTCATGACATGGTCAGTGTCATCACTGATGACATCACTGATGACATCTCAAATCACATCACTGATGACATCATCCACGTGAAAATCTGATGCACCTCCTCACACTCTAATATAACATTTGATACACCCACTGTAAAATACAGACTACCATTTTGGAAACCATCGACACACCATTACCAGTTACTACATACGCACTCACTGATTCATAGGTCTACACACACATCCACTCATTCACCCATACAATCACTCATACATGCAGTCACTCATCAATACAACACTATCATATTCACTCATACACCTATACAGACACTTACACACCACCACTCATCCGTGGAGTTACTCACACACCTAGACAGTCATGCAAATAATCAATCACACTCCTGTTTACTCACCTATACAGTTATACACACACACCACCTCACTTATTCATACAGATACTAATGCATACTTACTCTTATAAAATCACTGATACAAGTACACACTCATCCATACAGCCTTTCTCACAATCACCGACTCTCACGTATAGACATTTATATAGTCCAACTCTCACATACACTGCCTTTTACATATGTAGTTTCTTGGACATGTACCACTGAGACATCCATTCACTCACCAACACACGCATACATACCCTTGCCCACCCATACAGCTGTTTGCACATGCACTCTTGAACCGATACACCCAGTGAATCAACCACTCACACATCTAAGCACAGAGTCACACACCTCTCACCCACCCACACACACACTCAGTCTCCCATACAAATACTCAGGCAACCAATCAATAACCCATATAGACACTCATGTAGATACTGACCAACCCATGCAGCAGCTTACACAACAACAGACAGACTGATACAGACATTCACGCAGTTTAGTCACTAACCCATGCATTCAGTAAGTCACATTTAATCACTCACTTATACAGTCAGTCACGTACATACTAAATGCTCCATTCAGACACTTATACACCCACTCATTCTTCAATACACGTTGGCATATATATAAAACATACTTAAACTTTACAGAAATGTCATCAGTGATGTCATTTGAGATGTCATCAGTGAAGTCATCAGTGATGTTACTGACCATGTCATGAATGATGCAATATGTGACGTCATCAGCAGTGCATTGCGGGGGTGCGAGTTATAGTTAGCTGAACTAACTATAACGGCCAAATTTCTATGGTTTTGTACAAGTGAAATGTCCAACTAACTATAACGTCCCTGAAACCTTTGGTTTTTTCAGTGAATATATATATATGTATATATATATATAAAAATGAAAAAAATAATTCAACATTTTTATAATGTAAACACTAAAATTTAAATAAGTGACATTATCCTCAAGCATATCATTTTAATTTATTAAACTGGTATCTCATTGCTCAACCATCCGTGCATGCATATGGCAAAGGGCCACACTGGATGGGCACACAAAACGGCTGCCTGCCATTGCCATATGGTCATCAACAAAACAACACTTAGCAAAAAGACATTGGGAACAAAGAGAAGGCATGCAGGCCAATGGCAAAAGCACACTGGCTGCCTATACTGACCACATGGTGAACCAGCAAGCTAGGAGGCATGGCTGCAACATTAAGATAGAAGAGCAACACATGCAAGCCTATGGCAGAAGCACACTGGATTACTATGCAAATGGCCACATAGTCAAACAGTGAACAAGGAGGCATGGGGAACAAAAAGAAGACGACATGCAGGCCTATGGCAAAAGCACACTGGCTGCCTACACTCAATGGCCACAAGCCACATGGTTAGACAACAACAAGAACCAGCAAGAAGGCATGGCCACAGACAAACAAGACATGCAGGCCAATGGTGAGCATACACTGACTGGCTTTACAAAATGGCCACCAGCCACATGGTCAAAAAACAACAAGCAAGGAGGCAGGGTCACAAAAAGAGAAGACGTGCGGATCTATGACAAAAGCACACTAGCTGGCTACATAAAATGGCCGTCAACCACACGGTCAGCACAACAACAACAATCAGAAAGGAGGTAAGGCCACAAAGAAAGAAGACATGCAGACCTATGGCAAAAACACACTGGCTGGCTATACAAAATGGCTGCCAGACACATGGTCAGAACAACAATAATCAGCAAGGAGGCATGGTCACAAACAGAGCGGACACGCAGGCCTATGGCAAAAGCAAACTGGTCGGCTAAACAAAATGGCCACCAGCCACATGGTCACAACAACAACAACCAGCAAGGAGGCATGGCCACAAACAAAGAAGACATGCAGGCATTTAGGGAAAGCACACTGGCTGCCTACACAAAATGGCCACCAGACACATGGTCACTCACAACAAAAAGAAGATGGCCTGGAAAACAAAGAACACAAGGCCTAGGGTGGACACTGACTATACAAAATGGCCCCTGGCCAAATGGCATAATGAACAACAAAGGCAAATGGTGGCCTATGCCAAACAGACAAACACAAACACACTGTCTAGATAATAGAGGCATGGCAACACACAGTAATTCAGCAATGCCAAAATCAAAAATTATTAGGGCTAAAAATCTTAACAACACACATCCTCTGTAGTGAGGACTCCCTTAATACGTACATACATTGTTAAGTTAGCATAACCACGTTAGATGTTAGAAAGCCATCTTGCTGCTTTTGCGCACGACACTGCGTTTACATGTTATTCTTTAAACAAACTGCTGACTCGAGCCTTGCCTCACACGGGAGCAATCTGTTGTTTTATCATCCCGAGCTCTGCGCAGCGACCTTGGTCTGTACAGGGTGTGACAAACAGTCTGGGTTGTTACACAATGCATGTTTTCCACTCTAGGTTGATCGACCCACTATTTAGCCATAACACACGAGCAGCTGCAAATACCTGAAAGGTGGTGCTTTTAATATTGCAGACATCATAATTAATATTCAGACCGAAGACGAGCCTTCCTGCGAGAAGACTCCTGATGCTCCTGTGATGTGATTTCACTAAGCTGATCTTTGAGGTATGGGGTCCCCTATTCAAGCCTAAGAGACCTTCTATTAGCCTAATAATAATATTAGCTTCTTAGTAAAGGGAAGGTGGTGGTATCCACTGTCATTATAACATGATCACCCCTTTTATATTCTATGGTATTGTAACGATGCTGATGGTTTTGATTTTAATCATTTGTCTGCTTGTATTAGCCAAAGTACTGCATCTTAGGACACGTGGTCTATAAAAATAAACTCTTTTTATTTTCACCGTGTCTCTGTTGATTCTTGTTGTGGACTGATGTGAGAATAATATACGAACAGGTATTTCCGATTCCCACCATTCCTGAGAGTACACTGAGTAGCTTGTTGTGGGTTGTCTTTTCATTGGGATCTCTGAGCCAAATCTCGGATAACGAATGGGACACTTATGCTAGCCGGATACTGGGTTCTGGGTTCTGAGGTGAGTTTCTGGTACACCACAATTCACTGAGGTCCTGGGGTTCTTCGCATAGTTCTGTGTATAAGCAGAATCCCTGCAACATGGCGCACCTAACGTTTGGTCTATGAGTTGAAACGCCTTAGTAGTGCTTATATTAGTCCACGACACCCTCATTCTTGTTTCCGGATAACAAGACTGACGGATTTAATACCTACCTAGCTCTTTTGATATAGGTTCCTTCAAGCTTGATCATTAAAAAGGTTATTGAACCCTTGTGCTACTGATACTTTAAGTGTAGCTTGTCCTTATGGCGGTAGATATTGCGGCGCATAGCCGTGCAGCTCTGAAACGTCATTTGACGCAGTATGGGGTGCTGGACACTGGTATGAACGTCATCTTCGTGGTAGGAGCCGATGCGGCTCATCCATTTGAGTTGTTCTACTCTTGGGTGACGATTCCGGCGGTGAGCGAGGATGATGATACCTTTCATTCGTACACTGCCACTGCCGTGCCAGCGAACAATGTACCGTATAGGACACAAGAGATACCAATATCTGCTTGGCAGCATCTTATTTGGTTTAATGGCGCCCTTCCCCATGTGGTTATACCGCCGAGAATGGGACCTTTATCGATTGCAGGGGACACTTGGCCGGTACTAGCCGGATTTACGCCTCATCCCCGTTACCTCACGGTGACGGTGGCTGAGTTGCGTGTACTGCACACTGCCCTTATTACGGTATATAGGGTGTTAGTGCAGTACATGTCGCGCAATATGCAGGCGGGGGCACCTGCTGTTGCGGGACAGCCTACTGACATAGCGGTAGTCATTAGTCCTGTTATGGTTAATTCGGGTATGGGCAAGCGCCCCCAAACTAGGGATGATTTCCCCTTTTGGCTTGCTGAAAAATTTGACCAAATAGAAGCGGTATACCCGAATACATCTCCTGTGGAGAAACACAGGATCCTTACCATTAGTTTGCCTAAAGACTTGGTCCCCGACGTGGATGATTGTGTAAACTGGGGCAAGGTCTTTGCAGCGACGTACGCGCAGTGCTTTCGGCACTCCGTCTATGATGATGCTGCCCTCCGTTATTAAACGTGTTCAAGAGAACCACGGTGCGGAGTCTGCGATAGAATTAGGAATGCGGCTCCTCGGACAGTTTGACCTGGTGGCTACCATGATAATGGGTAACCTTAAAGGTGGTGCGTTGCAGTTCCAAGTTCGTAATGAACTGAAGAAAGTTGCTGAAGAGGATAAGCCGCGGGAATTTGCGAAAATAATCTCGTGTGCATACAGAGATTTGGGTCGTAGCTCTTTAGGAGTTAAGCCTGTGGTCAAAATTCCCGATATTAAGCAGCTGAGTAAGGCGGAAACCTCTGGTAAGGATGACCGTCCAATCTTTCAGAAACAGAATTGGCGGTCGAAACTACAGGGAAAGCAGCAGCAGAAACAGGGCTCTCAGCCTGCCTCTCCCGTTCAGTCAGGTAGTGAACGCACTTATGATCTACGTGATCGTGCTACTATTAAGTCTCCTGATAGATTTCAGGTTTCTGAACAACGTTCTCCTCGTTCTTCACAGGAAACATCGGCTTCACAATCCGGTGGCGGAGGCGGTGGCAAAGGTCGGGGTGCTCCACAAACACGTGAACAGCCCCGACAGACTGAGGGTAAAGGCAAGCAGGACGATTTTGCACGACAAAGACCCCCGTTTCAGAAGAAGAAAGTGGCTGCTCTGACGGCGAGGTATGCCTCAGATAGTGCGGACACAGCTTCGGAACCGGACATGGGCGCTGACGCTACTGGACAGCGCGGCGGAAATTACCATAGTCCGTCAAGCTCTGCGTCCATTTCTGGCGGCGACAGTGTTACATTTGCATTTTCAATGGTTGTTGTTCAACATGGTTATGGTATGGCATAGTAGCATCTTATGAGAAACAGTTCTTGTTCTATTTGGAACCTTAAGGGACTGTGATGCTCTGGGCAGTTATCTCTGTCTGGATTATGCTGATCAGTCACCTTGGGTTGCTGTGCTGCTTAAAATAAATCTATTTTAAATTTATTGGAGCTGGACTTCATCATTGTAACAATGGCGACGAGTTATGAAGGAGAGGAACATTTTGCCTCTGCATGCAAGGATGTAAGGAGAAACAATTTTTCTACTCAAGGCAGAGTATCTTCAATGGCTGAGTTGGATAATACTGTTCATAAATGTGAAGCTTGTAGTTGCAAAGAACATAACAAAGGTTTTGTAGTTTCTATCTATGAAGAAATTTCTAGCATAAACAATACAGTGTCCAACGAATATAAAAAACCTCCCATGTGTGTGGTGGAAATCTCTGGCGTATTAATAGACCTGATGGCGGATTCTGGTTCACCATGGACCATTATTTCAAATGACTATTTCCAGCAAAAACTTAGTAATGTTTTGCTACCTTCAAAATTGTTACCGTCCGACATAATTGCACATGGTTATGATGGTACAAAAATTGATATGATGGGGTATTTCAAAACAAGGGAAATAGATGTCAAGTTATACATTGCGGTCAAAGGCATAAATGATTTGGGATGGTGGGACCAGTGGAAAATAGGCATTATTCTTAATCCCCGTTCTAGTGAACCTGTATTATTGGATGAGGAAGTGCATTTAAACAACATTTCACATGTTTCGTCACAAATGAAAGAAAATGCCATAAAGGGTAATTTCAGTGATGTATTTTCAGACACGTTAGGTAAGCTTAAAGATTATACCCACAGGATAAAACTTAAAAGAGATGTTGATCCTGTAAAACAAAAACTAAGAAATGTACCGATCAACGTCAGGGAAGAGCTTAAGTGCATGTTAAATGATTTAGTAGCAGAAAAAATTATTGAACCTATTGATTCGGCTGAGTGGGTTTCTCCCATTGTTTTGGTAAGAAAACCAGATAAAAAATTGAGAATGTGTGTTGATCTAAGAGCACTCAATGCTGGCATCATCATTGATTGCCATCCCCTTCCCAACATACATGAAGTGGTCTCAATGTTAGAGGGTGCGAAAGTGTTTTCCACTTTGGACCTCAGGTCCGCCTACCATCAAATCTGCCTCACTGAAGACTCCAAACCACTTACGGCATTCATCACTCCCCAGGGTTTATATCAATTCACTAGAATGCCGTTTGGGTTGGCCTCAGCGGCTTCGGTGTTTCAAAGGGTGATGTTTAACATATTTAGGGATGTGGACAAATTCGTCAAGTGTTTTCAAGACGACATCCTAATTTTTTCAAAAGATGAGGAAGAACATGTCAAGCATTTAACTGAGGTGTGTGGAAGGTTAAGACGCTGTGGATTAACCCTTAAAGCAGATAAATGCAAAATGTTTAAAGATTCGTTTGAATATTTAGGTCACACTTTATCTAAGGATGGGGTGGTACCTAAGAAATCTAATGTTGAAGGAATAGTGAAGGCTCCCCCTCCATCGAACAAGGAACAGTTGTTCTCATTCACAGGAATGTGGGAATACTACAGTAAGTTTGTTGAAAACTTCGCTGACAAGATGGAGCCCTTGAGGAAATTGTTAAGAATGAAAGTTGTTTTTGAATGGGGTTCAGAACAACAAAAAGCCTTTGAACTTATCAAAGCTGAAATTCTGAAGGCTCCTACCCTTAAACCTTATTGCATGAACAAAGAATGCATCATTACTGTGGATGCAAGCTTATATGGAGTTGGAGGTGTTTTATCCCAAAGATGTGGTAAGGATGAATGGAATGTTTGTTTTGCATCCCGCACGTTAAATGACACTGAGCGTAGATATGCAGTAATAGAGAAAGAACTTTTAGCATGCGTGTGGGCCATTGAACATTATAGGAACTACATTTGGGGTAGTAAGTTTATCTTGAGGACGGATCATAAACCGCTAGTTAACATACTTTCTCCGGGGGGTGGCTGGAACTCTACCGCCCGAATAGCAAGACTTACCTCTAGGTTACAAGAATAATTCTTCATACCAGTGTTTGTTCCTGGAAAAAAAAATGTCATGGCAGATTTCATGTCTAGACTTCCATGTCAGGCTTCTGATAACAGTGACTGTGAAGATTCTGAGGTGATTACCACAATTCAGGATGTTGTGAATGGAACCTTTGAGGATATTTCTGAAAATAGCTGGAAGTGTTGTGAGAAGGAGGATATCATATGGCAAACTGTCAAAGAGTATATTTTGAAGGGTTGGCCAGAAAGGAAAATGTTACCAGAAGAGTTTATGCCAATGCATAGAGTTGCAGATTCTCTGGTATTAGAAGGTGATTTGATGTTTAAAGATGGTAAGTGTGTGCCTCCTTGTGGAATTCAAAAGGTCATTATAGAGTTGGCACACAAGTCACATCCAGGGATATCAGCAATGAAGCGTTTGGTCAGGAATTATTTCTGGTGGCCTGGTTTGGATCGCATGGTGGATCGCATTGTAAGAGAATGTGATGTGTGCATGGCAAGTGAGAATATGTTAAAACTTAACACTCCTCCTTTAAAGAATACTGAATGGCCAACTGAGCCTTGGAAGAAAGTGGCATTTGACATCTCTGGTCTTTTTTTGTGTTTACCGCGTGATTCTCAGTATGCGTTTGTCTTGGTGGATTATCACTCCAAATGGCCAGAAGTTAAATTTTCCTCAGGCGCCTCGACCAATTTAGTCATGGAATTTTTCAAAGAGATTTTTTCTAGAGAAGGTTGTCCAGCTGAGCTTGTTACAGACAATGGTGTACAACTCACATCCAATGATATGGAAAACTTTTTGAAATGTCATAACATCAAACACCATACTGTTTCAGTTTATGAACCACATGAGAATGGTCTTGTTGAACGGTTTAATAGGGTGTTAAAAGGGTATGTTGCAGATGCAGTAAAAGTGAAGGATAATTGGAAAAATTTTGTAAGGGAAAAATTATGGTTGTACCGCATCACACCTCATTCCACTACGGAAGTCAGTCCTTTCCATCTTTTAAAAGGGAGAGATCCTGCTTCCAAGATATGTCCATGGTGGTTCAAAGAGAAGTGCAAGCATAAGTCTTTTTCTGATTCCATGGTTACTGGAGTTAAAGAAAGAGTTGCTTCCAAACAAATGAAAACAAAGGTGTGGTATGACAACAAGTGGAAAACTAAAGCTCACAATTTCAACAGGGGTGATTGGGTCAGGGTAAAAAAACCTGGTTTAACTATGAAGGGTTCAGGTAGTTTTGGTAAACCCATGAAGATTGTAAGGGTTTTTGATAACAGTGTCATAACTCAAGATGGAAGATTATGGAATGTTAAACGTGTTGGTAAATGTCACAATATACCCAGTCAAACAGTGTGTTCTCCATCAGTGAGTGATAATGATAATGTAGCTTCTAGAGTTAAAATCTCTGATCGCATAAGAACAGCTCCAAGAAGGTTTGATGATGAGTAATGTTTGTACTCAATAAGTAATGTATTAGTTTGTGCTGGAGTATTTATGCTTGTAAAAAAAAAAGGAGAAATGTTACATTTGCATTTTCAATGGTTGTTGTTCAACATGGTTATGGTATGGCATAGTAGCATCTTATGAGAAACAGTTCTTGTTCTATTTGGAACCTTAAGGGACTGTGATGCTCTGGGCAGTTATCTCTGTCTGGATTATGCTGATCAGTCACCTTGGGTTGCTGTGCTGCTTAAAATAAATCTATTTTAAATGTATTGGACCTGGACTTCATCATTGTAACAGACAGCAACTGATATAATGGTTACTGTTGAAACAGCTGACACCAGAGTGGCTCCCCCTGACAGACTTTATGAAATAGTCTTACTAATTGAGGGTGACATACAACGTACAATTAAGGGGATTTTTTGGGATAATCTGACTACCACCTATGATATCCTCCTAGCGGAGGCAGATTGGCCCCCAGCTTTCATTTTAGAAGCTCCTAGAGGGGAGGAGGTAATCCTCCCGTCCTTTGCGCACACAGTGCATAAGGACCAGGCTAAAGTGTACGCTGAGGAGTGGGCGCTGGCGCTTGCGCCGGCGGTGTATCGTACTCAGGTGGGATGGGACCGGTTGTACCCCTGCCATGAGATTCCATTGCGGTCTATGCCCCAGCCTCAACCCCAATATCCCATGCGTCGTGAAGCTAGACCCCACGTCGCGGCGATCCTTGAGCAATTGGAATATCAGGGTGCTATTGAAACTTGTGTGTCCCCTATGAATAACCCTTTATTCACTGTAACGAAGCCTGATGGCTCGTACCGTTTAGTTTTGGATTACCGGCACCTAAATTCCCATTGCCGGACCTGCGCGGTACAAAATACACACAGCTCGGCTCTTGTCGACAGTCTCGTGCGTAAAAGATTTAAAACGACACTTGACATTTCCAATGGCTTTTTTAGCCACAACCTGTCCACACTGAGTAGCCAGTGGACGGCGTTTACTTCGGGCGGCAAACAAAAACAGTTTACGAGATTGGCCATGGACTACAAAAATAGCCCTGGCGTCTTCTCCGCTCGCGTGGTTTCTCTCTTAGAAAGAATAGACCCCGACGCATACTCCTATGTTGACGATATCTACCTCACGGATGATGAGCTAATGCCACATCTGTCTCGAGTCGACAATATTATAGTGAGTTTTGCTGACTATGGCTACAAATTCAATTTTGCGAAGTCTCACATCGCGGAATATACTATGTTGTTTTTGGGCTACGAGCTCAACAATGAAGGTAAGGGACTTGCTCCCCACTTTCTGGAGAAGTGCGCATGCTTGCGTGCTCCTACAACGCTGAAAAAATTACAATCCCTGCTGGGCTTTCTGAATTTCGGACGTACGTATATTCCTGATTATGCCCAGCATATCAAGTCGCTATACGCCTTGGTACAACCTTCTTTTTCGAAGTCTAGCTGGCAGCTAGAACACTCTGCTATTTTACAGTCTTTACAGGCTGATCTTCTTGCTTCACAATACTTGCTGACGCGTGATAACCGCACTAACCTGGTAATAAGAATAGTACCAGGCGCCGTGGGTTTCACGTATTTGACGTTTAATGAGGGCGATACAGTCCCCATTGCGTACAAATCACACTTGTACACCTCTGCTGAATTACGTTTTTCCACAGTCGAGAAAGTTCTGACTGCTGTACAGATGGCGATCCTTAAGGAACGCGCACTGTCGCATGGGAAACAGATTCTGGTTGTAACACCGTATCCTGCCCTGGAGGCAGTGACTAAAGCAAGTGTACCTAATTCTAAAGCTTTGCATCTACGGTGGATACAATGGGCCACAACTCTGACGTCGCCAGATGTCACTTATATCTTTGACGCCTCATTACAGACTCAAGAGTACTTGCAGTATGAATTCATTCATCCGGCTCCTCTGTCTTTGCGCCCGCTCGAAGAATACCATTGTGTCATATACACTGACGGCTCGGCGCAGCCCGCGATTGGATCGAAGCACGCTTATTCTGCGGCTTGCGCAATTGTCGTAGGTACATTCGTAAATGGTGAATTCCAATCTGATGCAGTGCATACGCAGTCATTAGGTGATTGTACCGCGCAATTGGCGGAGCTTCGGGCTCTGGTGCTTGCACTGGAGTTTGCTGATCCCCGAGTCACGACTCTTATAGTAAGTGACTCTTTTTATTGTGTTCAGTCCTACAATGACAACTTACACTTCTGGTCTCAAAATGATTATCGAGATACCAAAGGTAGCACAATTAAGCATAAAATGCTTTGGGTTCGAGTGACAGACTTTAAAGAACGTCTCCCTCTTGTGGATGTTATTCACACTCTTGGTCACCAACGACTTGGGTGCCGATCACGATCCGGTAAAAAATATCCCCGTGCGACTCGTATCCGGTCTTTTTACCGTACGAATCGTACAAGTGCCGTACGAACTGGCAATCACGATTCGCATGGTAAAAAGTCCATACAAACCGCATTGGGAATCATTCCCCACACGTCCTCGGGTCGGAAAATGTGTCCGACACGTCCTCGTACGATTTACCGTACAAACGTGAAAGGTGAAGTCCGACCGAGGAATCACGATCCATCCCGTGCGTCCGAGGTTACAACCGGATGGAAAAATCACCGTCCGCACCGAACTCCCATAGCAACCATGGAGACGTGCCCGCATACGCGCCGACCCCCCCAGCCCCCGTAGGTACGCGCCGACCCCCTCCCCAGCCCCCGTAGGTACGCGCCGACCCCCCCCCGCCCCGTACGTACGCGCCGACCCCCCCCCTAGCCCCCGTAGGTACGCGCCGAACCCCCCTGTATGTACACCCGTGTACGTGTCGAACCCCCCGTGTACGTTCGAGTCGTACCCCCACCCGTGTACATTCGAGTCGTACCCCCACCCGTGTATGTACGGTGCGTACCCCCAGCGCGTGGGGGTACGCACCGTACATACACGAGTGGGGGTACGACTCGAACGTACACGGGGGGGTTCGACTCGAACGTACACGGGGGGGTTCGACACGTACACGGGTGTACATACAGGGGGGTTCGGCGCGTACCTACGGGGGCTGGGGGGGGGTCGGCGCGTACCTACGGGGGCTGGGGGGGGTCGGTGCGTACCTACGGGGCTGTGGGGGGTACGGTGCGTACCGGGCCACCTACTCTGGTCGATTCGCGCCGTACTTCGCTTTTGCGGCACTTTTTGGGTGCCGTGAAAATATTGCCGTCCGGACTGCTGTCGGTTCGAATCGTAATTCCTGGGTCGTGAAACGCTGCCTGACAGCGTCCCGACGTCACGTCGCAGGATTCCCGGATCACATTCGTATGTATATTTTCGTCGGTCGGTGTTTTTTACGATTCGTACGGAAATGGTGTTTCCGTGCGAATCGTAATTCCATGTTTGTAAAGTTTTACGACCGGGTACGAGTCGGACGGGGAAAACGCTCCGACCGACGGTTCGTACCCGGTTTTTACCGGATCGTAATCGGCACCTTGGTGTCCATGCTGTCGGTAACAGCTTGGCTGACGAGGCAGCAAAAACCGCAGTGGCTACATACTTAGTGGCAGCAGTTACAAGATCCAAAAGTAAGATTGATGATGACATCTTGGCAGCTATTGCTGCTACAGAGAAGGGAAGTGATTACCCGAAGGGTTTTCCTTCTCGTTATTTTTATCATTTAAGTCCTGATAACGTCCCGTTAGTGAGGATTAACGACGTTGGTGACAGAATTATTCCCAACGCGGACTGCAGACCAGCTTTGATATTAGCAGCGCACGAGGGGTTGGCGTCAGCCCACGCCGGCGTGTCCGCTACTATATCTCTGTTACAACAACGTTACTGGTGGTTTGGTTTATATAAACAGGCGCGTGCTTATGTACTTGATTGTGACATTTGCCAGCAGATTAAACCTTCCTCTGTTGCGCGCCCACCACAGACACAGTTGTACATATCTAATAAACCATTTGGTTGTGTTTATTTGGATCACTGCGGTCCTTTTTCTTCTGATACTGCGTACAAGTATATCTTGGTTGCAGTGGATTCGTGCACACGTTTTCTCTGGGTATGGCCACAAAGGAGTGCTGACTCGCGAACTGTCATCAGGGATTTGCGTGTCTTTGTGGGAACTTTTGCGTGTGGTACCTTCCATTCTGATCAGGGCCCTGCGTTCGCCTCTAAGGCTTACAAGGAGGCTATGAGAAATTTGGGGGTCCTAGTCAAATTTTCGTCCCCCTACCGACCTGAGGGTAATAGTGTGTTGGAGCGAATGAACCGTGACTTAAAGCAATCATTGACAGCAAGTGTTTTAGGCACAGGCCGGAACTGGCTAGCCCATTTGTATAACGTCCAACGTGCACTTAATAATCTCCCTAGAAGGTCTCTGGGTGGGCGGACCCCATACATGATGCTCTTCGGAATCAGAATGTTTGTTCCAGACCTTGATGGTCTAGACATGGCGGCGTCGACCGCACCCTTTGACGTAGATGATCACTGTGCTGTTTTGCAGACTCTACAAGAAGCCAGAGACACTCTTTCGAAGGAACACTTGCCCTCCACATCTGAATCTGAGGTTCAGTTTCCGGTAGTCGGCTGGCTACCCCGAGTTGGAGACCTGGTCCGTGAGAAGGTGGAGAACAAGAAGGAGTTTGGCCCCTCTTATCGTGCACCAGTTCCAGTGCTTGGAGTGCAGGGTACAAGAACAGTCATTTTACCTCCACTTCCTGGTCGAAAGGAAAACAGGTACATCACTATTGACAATGTCAAACTTCAGCGAGTGGCCGATACTTCTTAGTCTGACTCCTGCAGTTTCATGCCAGACGATGCAAAGAAATTCAATGTTGGTTCCTGCTTCTAACACCTTGTCTGATGTTGCCATCGAGATGCAGTCAGTTACTGATCCCCTGTTAATACCACCGGCTGGTGGTCTGCCAGACGAGACTGAGTATGCTTATCCTACAAATGGTCACTCGCCCGTTTTACAATCTACAGCGCTTGACCAGTCCAGTTTCTCCTTTGACTCTAACTCATTGCCCACCACTCCAACTTCGAACATTGCTGTTTTTGCTAGTTGGTTTAAAAGACATTTTTTGATTGCCCCTTGGACATACATCTGGCTGTTGCTTTTCAGTATTTTTTTGTTTATGTCCATTGGATTCGTAATAGTTTTTTTCCGTCTCGTGGATGGCCACTATCTCAAAGAGAGATCAACAATTAGACTTATCAATGGAACTTTGGCTCCCCACTCCTCGTCCCACGTCATGAAAAGGGACCAGACTTTTGTGAATATTACTGCCTGGCCCGTCTTGGATGGAATCGCGTGGGATGCTGTTAAATTTCAAATCCATGGGCCTACAGAGGTCATTAATGTACCTAATGTATTTCGTGTTTCTATGGGTGATGTGGTTAAGCAGAACATACGTTCTGATGATTGGGATGTTATGCCGCTTTTGATGCTGAAGATTTATATGAAAATGCGGCTAACTATGCAGAACAGTATTGTTTTCAGCATTATGGAAATCACTTCCTGCATAAAGCGAATACATTTAGGAATTTTGTAACTTTTACCCAATGGGAACACTGTCCCACCCCCTCTTTTGGCAGTTCACCTACATTAGTTGAAAAGTATACCTATTTTACTGATTTCAGTGTTTCCGACCCGGCATCCTTTTATTTTAAGTTTATGCCTGAGTCTGCCTCGAAGGTTAGACTGACACACACCAAATTACTTTATTCTAAATCCTTTATGGATGAGTTGTCAATCAAAGGTTATGATCTATGGAAGGCTACTATTGATCTTAAGTCGGTTTGGGGTTCCAAACCGTGGCAGGTTCAGGGAACTGAAGCTTTACACCGTGCCTGTCTCGTACCAAATCACATGTTGTTTTTGAATTCAACCATCTTCCAAACCACCTGTTTCGGATTGGCTACTTCTAAAAAACTAAATACACCTTCTGTGCCGGATCTGGGCGCTTACCCCAATTGGGATAACCACACAGATCTGTCCCTTCCTGCTTTGCAGTCATTGATTGCTAATACATCTTTCAATATTTCGAAGTTTAGTAGTGAGGGGTGGTTAATTTGGCAAAGCGGTTCAGATACCTGTCAACGTCGTTTTCTAGGGCTGAAACCAGGGTATACTCAAGAACGCGTAGACCCGTCGTCACATACAGTAACTATATACTCTGTAGGGAAACTATGTCAGTCCTGGCTGCGACATTCCACCTTGGCATCTGTCAAAGTTCATTTATCAAAATTACATGACAAAATAGATTTGAATGATTTTGTTAAAGGTCCTGTGGGTGGCAGAACCAAAAGGTGGGCGTATGCTATTTACAACGAAGTATGGAAATTGTCGCAAATTGAGGCGGCTTCCAGATTGAGAGCTATTGACCAAGCTAATATGGAAAAGGTTTTAGTCGTTATTGATAACAGCATTAACACTCTCTCTTCACGAATTTATATGTTAGATAATATTGTTTCTTCAGTTGTTGATATTGTGCAAGATGATATGTCTGTATTGTATCATGGTCAAAACCAGTTACGTTCTGTTATGCAGTTTGCATGGACATTGCAAACGTTAAAGGCAGGGAGTGTCCCTTGGGACTATTTGAATACAACATCTTTATTTCTTCCCTTTAACCTTACTGAGAAGCAGCGGTTCATGTCCATGAAAGATGCTACATATTCCTTGTTACATATTGAAAAATTGGAGCCGTTACCTTTCTCTGTGGCGGAACTAAATTCGGCCACGTGGTTAATCCACGGGTTGATCACTCTCCCGTTCGCGCTTTTTAAGTTTACGTCCTGTATGAAACACTATGCTCTGGGTAGATATGAACAACTGGGTACCGCTTTCATACATGAGGTTTGGTCCCTCCCTTTTACGTATCGATGTACCAGAGACGGTACTGAGGTTTATCTGAAAGGTGAGGAATGTACAACGACACCTGATCATTCTGTCGTGTGTAGGCACATTCAGTTACACGGTGCATGCAATGTACAAGCCCCGAATTTGGCCTGCGTCCTAAAAGGTGTCCCAGTGCCTGTGATTACGCCTTCTTTCACGCTGCTTGCAAACGGTAGTTATTTAATTTTGAATAATGAAGCTTGCTGCGGGATGTTAGTGGGAATCCCATATATAGTAACTGTATCGCAGAGGGTTGTCTGCTGCAATAATGTTCTCTTTCCAACCCCGCATGGGCGGCTGGATATTTCCATCTGGCCTTCCATTCCGACCTTGAAAGCAGAGTTCAACAAGATGAGCAGAATAAGAGCTCTATTGTCCCAAAAAGAGGTGCCATTGACTTCCTCTCGTGAAACATTAGTCCTTCACGTTGCAAATACGCGCACTGAGGTGCAGGCGCTTTTGAATACTGACCTCCCCCTGCATTTTGGAGCTTTGATCCAAACAATTTTCAATGCCTCGTCCACAACCGGCCTGGCTCATTTTTTTAAACTTGTGGGCTCAGGCCTCGTGACCTCTTTCCAAACTATTTTTGGTGTGATTCCGGCATTTTTTCATTCTATTTTCTCAAGCGTCTTTGGAGGTGTTCCGCTGATTCTGACGCTGGTGGCAGGTGTGCTGCTTTTACTTTTCATACGACGGAATGGCTGCTTTTTCTGTGCCACACGACAGCCTGTCCCGTCTGCATCTTCTTCGTGACAGAATGCTTGACTATTATGGTACGCTGCCGTTGGCAACTTTGAGCCTGGCATATGGATTATCCTTCCGGTATTCCTACTTCACCTGCGTGCAACCTGTCTTTCACTGCCTAGATTGTCCCTTTGAGTGGCCTATGGATTTATGCTTAACCAACACGGTGTCTCCGGTGCCGGATTACGATCGACTGATGAGGCCCTTAGTGTCTCACGAGTTTGCCTGTTCTGGTGTCCGGATTATGGCCTGTGGTGCGGCGCATGGTATCCTGGGTAATTGGGACATCGCAAGGGCTGCCTACGACTTCTTAGCTATGAGCTATCTGGAGGAACAGTTCGGTTGCCCTCTGATTGTGCTAGAGGCTCCGCTTATTGAAGAACATGTATGTTCCTTTTCTTTACTTAATTGGATGGCTGAGACTTTTAGTGGCTCTGCAAACGATTTCTTGTTGGAAGCAGTTGCCACGTATGCTGCATATACGTTCATGGATTGAGTGTACTGTCGTCCACTTTACCTGTGCCTTTGGACGGCTACCCGGCGCAGCATTTCTTTTTATTTTTTCTCTTCCCGTTATTCGTTTGAGGTTTTTTGATTTTTTCCCTTTTCATTTTTCATTTTTTCAGACTTTGCCCGCTCTGAAATTTTAAATTGAATACGCCTTGTTCTGCTCTGTCGAAACTGAACTCTGCGTTCTTTATTTTTCTTGCCTATTGAATAGTGCTTCGATCGAGGGGGCATGTAGTGAGGACTCCCTTAATACGTACATACATTGTTAAGTTAGCATAACCACGTTAGATGTTAGAAAGCCATCTTGCTGCTTTTGCGCACGACACTGCGTTTACATGTTATTCTTTAAACAAACTGCTGACTCGAGCCTTGCCTCACACGGGAGCAATCTGTTGTTACCATCCCGAGCTCTGCGCAGCGACCTTGGTCTGTACAGGGTGTGACAAACAGTCTGGGTTGTTACACAATGCATGTTTTCCACTCTAGGTTGATCGACCCACTATTTAGCCATAACACACGAGCAGCTGCAAATACCTGAAAGTTGGTGCTTTTAATATTGCAGACATCATAATTAATATTCAGACCGAAGACGAGCCTTCCTGCGAGAAGACTCCTGATGCTCCTGTGATGTGATTTCACTAAGCTGATCTTTGAGGTATGGGGTCCCCTATTCAAGCCTAAGAGACCTTCTATTAGCCTAATAATAATATTAGCTTCTTAGTAAAGGGAAGGTGGTAGTATCCACTGTCATTATAACATGATCACCCCTTTTATATTCTATGGTATTGTAACGATGCTGATGGTTTTGATTTTAATCATTTGTCTGCTTGTATTAGCCAAAGTACTGCATCTTAGGACACGTGGTCTATAAAAATAAACTCTTTTTATTTTCACCGTGTCTCTGTTGATTCTTGTTGTGGACTGATGTGAGAATAATATACGAACAGGTATTTCCGATTCCCACCATTCCTGAGAGTACACTGAGTAGCTTGTTCTGGGTTGTCTTTTCATTGGGATCTCTGAGCCAAATCTCGGATAACGAATGGGACACTTATGCTAGCCGGATACTGGGTTCTGGGTTCTGAGGTGAGTTTCTGGTACACCACAATTCACTGAGGTCCTGGGGTTCTTCGCATAGTTCTGTGTATAAGCAGAATCCCTGCAACACCTCCAAAGGCATTACCCCACTTAAACACTGTTTGCAGGGGGAAAAAACATGAAATACTACAAAAAACACATTTTGTATTTTAATCTAATGCCATCCATGGCTTAAATGATGTTTCAATTCAACAGACACCACAGAAACAGTTGTTTCATGCACCCATGAATAGAACAGGACCTACTGACTGGAAGGCCCTTTAACAGACTAGGCCATGAAGTGAATTAAATCAATACAGAACATGTATTACAAAACAGGGAGAAAATGTAGTAAACTGTGCAGCCTTTTTCCTTAACAAAAAAGAAATATCAACAGCAAAAAAATAACTAGACCCTTACTAAAACTGTAGGCCAACCACCACAATAACATTAAAAAATCAATTAAAAATACACATTATTCCAGGTGCATGCCCCCAGCCAAACAAACTACACCCTTATACACCAGTTTTTCAACTTACTTGTGATATCTCAAGAACAAAGTCCTTAAATCCAATGGTATATATACAGCAGAAAAGGAGAGTGATCCTTCAAGCTCTAAATCCCAATGAAAAGTGACCAGGAGAGGAACAAACACAGGGAAGAGCATGCTGGACAGGAACAGGAAGTTGGAGTCTCTGGGGCACTTCCAACTGGTTTGAAAATAAAGTTTAAAAAAAATGACTTCTCACATAAAGAACAGCTCTACTGGCCAGTTTGAGAAGAAAATCCACTCCAAATGCCTCTCAGGTGTATTCTCAAGCAGAAAAGCTGCTCGACCTCTCCATTTGCGATCTTGATCGGCACTAAGGATGCAAGATTGTCTTTGTGGGGCCGGAAGCCATGCAAGTGAGCACAAAGTCTTGCGGCAGCTCGCTAGTAGTGTGAGAAGTATCACGCGTGCTGGCAGCCCGAGTGTCTTGGCACTCCATGGTTGAGAGCCAAAAGAAAACTCGAGTGCTTGAACATAAAAAACTTTACTTCACACCCGAAAGGCGGAATTCAGGAATTCCATGTTCTTCTGCGGCGCTCAAAGTGCCTGAAATCCACAAAATCTGTGAGCGGATCGGAGTTTACCGCCCAGGCTTAGCTGTGCCCAGGACCCTAAATTACTTCAAATGCGTCTCTTCTGTCACAAGAAGGAGTGTGTGAAATTTGTGTAATTTGCTTTCATGCAATTATGCACAATTACGGCACAGTGTGCAAAATTTCATGGATCCTATTGGCACAAGGATGCATTTAAACAGCACCACAAACAAAAGCCACTCCCCTTTTCTTTTTCCCATGCATTTGTGCTAAATGTGTATCACAAATTGTGTCATTCACAGTACTTTTATCTACGAGTAGCACATAAATATGTAAACTGGCTTAATTTTGAGAATTTCACGCAGGATGCATAATGAGAAATTCTCAATGTTAGGCAAACTATGCAACAGTATTTAAATTTTGCCCAGGCCTAGTCACAAGCAGATGTCAGATGACACCTTCACAGGCCCCTTCCTTTGTCCTCCCACTTAGACAGGTACAAAACTAAACGAGTGTGAGCAGCCTGGTTTGGAGTGATCACTCTGACCACAACTCTGGGTGGGCACATATGCTCTGGACAATGAAAGAAGGGTTTCCTCATCTTTGATTTAGAGCATGAGGGGCACTTTGGGATTGTTTGTTATAGGGCACACAAAAGTGGGAAGAGTTACCCATGGGAACTTTAGTTAGGGAGGGATGGAGAGGTACCCCTGACAAGCTACTGCCTGGCATAAATGTGGCACCCCAAGACACATTTTTCAGAAGGCTGCTGGACCTGAAGAAGACCAGAAGAGTACTGCAGGTTCTGTTGTGACCGATGAGGAGCCATTAAGGACTTTAAATGTTCCCTTTTGCACCCAGGACAAAGACATGGACTCCAAGGGTCACAAGGCTTGCTTACTGCTTACCTACAGGGATACAAAAAGCAACAAGAGAGGACTTCTCTTGATTTTTTACTTTCTGAGCTTTTCCAGCTAAGATCAATTGCTTCACTGGGACTTCGTCCAACACCTATCCAACTTTGTAAGGACTTCCTCAGATACAGCCAGCTGTCTTGCTCTGCTGAAGAATTCTGACTACTAAAAAAATGACAACTGTCTAAGGTTAAACCTCTGAGTGGGCCAAATCTGGTTGTATAGCAAACCCGTGCTCCATTGTAGTCCACCTCAAATCTCAATTTTAATATTTAAAACCCCCTGGCCTATTTCTCCTAAGTGCTCCCTGGAAGATGGTCAAGCTCACCCTTACCTTTAGGAGTCAGGGTGAACCCGATGATGAAGCCTGACACTACTAGAGTGTGTGAGGGTTATTTAACAAAAAGGAATTGCTTCCTTCGCCGTGTTTGAGGTGTATTAGGTGGGATACTTTTTCGTTTGGGGATCTAGATTTGGGAGGACGTATCCCTCCTAGAAATACCTCTCAACCCTTCCGGCTCAGGTTAAGCTCCCTTCTCATGTAGCTAAGGTTCAATAGAGTATATACGACTGACTCCACCTGAAGAAACTGACTTGACTCTTGTTCTTCTCAATGTATAATTTGTATTTCTTGATCCCATTCTAGGACAAGTATGGAAATGAAAGTAAATCCCCATTTACCTTTTAAAATCTTCTTCAAAAGGATGGGTAGAAGGCATGGGGGGAGGTTAGAAATGATGGGCCTAGGACAGTATGGGAAGTACATCACAGTTCTCGCTGAGACCTTGAGCAAGTGCACTGATATCATGTGTGGTTGATAAAATCCTGCTCTGACCACACACATCCTAAAGGTAGAAGTCAGTCGCTTTTAAGTCTTAGCAAAGAGATTACATCCTCTGATATATCTAAAGTCCCTGAACGTGTCACCAGCCCTCAAACTACTATCATTGACTGTAGCAGGTCTGGCTAATAAAATAGGGGATAAGAACAGGGGTGATTTTGTATCTAAATATATTATCTTTTTATATCAATAAGAGGTTCTATGGCTCCTGTCTTCAAACAGGAATACATCAGCTACACTGTTGCACGTGACAGGGGTGTTCTTTATCCTCTCTTTTGTTTTCTCTGTTTATAGAACCCCTTGCTGTCAAAATTCGTAATAATGTGTTGATTGTACCCCCATTGAAAATATGCCTAAAATTAAGTTGAACGCAGACGATATAATTTTATATCTTAAAGCTGAAGAGTCCTGCATACAGACTGCAATGGAGGAAATCCAGAAATGTTCAAGGGTAGGTGGGTATAAAATCAACCAGGTTGAGGTCCTTACATTTAATTCAGCTCCGTCTGATCTTCCTGCATCAATATATAGTAGACAACCACACCCTATTAGATACTTAGGCATTTATGTCACAAACAACTATGATCAACTCTTTTCCCTGAATTATACCACCATGTTAGGAAAGGTTAAAAAATGATTGGGAAAGTGGACCTTGCTGAATTTATCTCTGATAGGCCGTGTGTCTATGGTCAAAATGTCGGTGCTCCCGCTATTTCAGTTTCTAATTAGTAATCTTCTCATGAAAATTCCAAGTGACTAATTTAAAGAACTGGACGGAATGATTAGTGCATTTGTATGGAATGATAAGCACCTCAGAGTTAAGCAGCCCATATTACAGTTGGATGTAGCATCAGGGGGATTAGTGCTGCCACATTTTCTAACTTACTATCAGGCTCCCCTGCTTAACTTGCTTTCACAATTAGGAGAAGAGAATTTGTTTCTTGATAATTTTTTTCTAATATGAATTTTGAAAGAAAGCACTACAAAACTCCCCATTTTTCTGCGATCAGCAAAACTGCATTAAAAAAAACAGGCATAAGATTATTTCGGCATTGGTAACTAGGATAACCCTTTTTTTAATTCAAGAAACATTCCAACATATCATGCTTATACCCCCATACAAGATTGTGTAGCTGAAGGTTTAATGATGTCAAAAGAACTCTACCAAGAATGGCAAGAATTAGGTTCTGGCCTTCTTGGTGATTTTTATAACCATCAAACATTAATTACATGGGACACAATAAGGTTACAGTTCGGCAACTTAAATGCTGCCTTTTTTCTAAGCTATCTTAAGCTTGCGAAATTTCTCGAAAATAATATACTATTTTGAGGAAAACAGTGCTTCCAATAACCAAGCAAATATTAAATAAAGTCACAGGAGTGGGAGTTTGGTACCAGCTTTTGCATCAGCAAGCTCATAATGAAGAGATTATTGTGAAAGAACGTCAGAAAAGTCAATCAGAGACAGGCTGTAAGTTCAATATGAAAGAATGGCAATGAATAAATAATTAAGCGAATTCTTGAATAAAGCATTGCGAGTAGCAAATTATAAAAGAATGAATTTTCTATCAAGATGGCTAGCACATTATACCCCTCAGAGACTGCATAAAATGTTTCGTACTTGTTCAAATCAATGTTTTAGATGCAATGAATCGGACGGAGGAGGATGGGTTCATACATTTTATGGATGTAGTAAATTGCAGCAATTTTGGAAGGTTGTGTTTGGTATGATTTCTCAGTTTTTGTCATTAACTATTGATCCATCACCAAGGCTGGTTTTATTTGGTGTCTCGCCAGAGATGGAATGCTTTAAGAAATATCAACAGCATTTTGTAATAATTTCTATAGCTGTTGCTAGGTCCTTAGTGCTGCAAAACTGGAAAACCAGTAAACAACCTAGGATTAATCAATGGATCAGTAAAATGTGTAGGACCTATAGATTCGAGGAGGCCTACGCAAAACATAAAGAAGCTACAGTAAGATTCAGAGCTCTTAGGCAGAAGTTTTGTATAGCGGAGATAGAGTAGGTTTTGAAGAACTCTCTGTAGTTGGTAACAAATTACGGTACAATATTCAGTAAAATTGATGTTGATTGTCGCACTTGTACTTTATAGAGTTCCTGGACATTTGTATTGACATCTTCTTTGCATTTATGTAACGTTTAATCCTAGCTGCACATGCACCTTAAAAAATGCTGGATGTATTGTCTTTCTCTCTGTACTTCAGAAATAGTCTTTCCTAGTTGCACAAGCACTTTAAAAAAATGTTAAACAAATTCGGCCAATAGGGTTATTTTCTTTTCTTTTTAGATCTATGGGGATGTATCATGCAGAAATAAGGTACCAAGGAATATAAGCTGCTATAGAATTTAGTTTTTTACGTATCCTTCTAAAATGTTTTTTAATCTCTTGATATTATTTCTGAATATTATTGTTATTGTATGCATTATGGTCTAATGGACAGTGTTTTTCTTACTGCTCCCAATAAAAGTATAAGTTAAAAGAAAAGCTACACTATTGCTACTTACTCAAACTCTAAACGCAAACCATAGGGAGGATCTGTAGCTTGTACTGAATACCGACTCTCCAGATATCTGAGCTTTACCTTTAACTTTCAAAACAGAGCAGACTGTGGTCGCGTTTAATGCTTATAATAGAGGCCTCAGAATGGACGTTGAGTCATCAATATCACTTCAACTGGATCATTTTTGACAAAAATTCATAAATATCTTGTGGTTAACTCTGCCTGCTCTATTAATATTGTGGGAGACTTCAGTACCACACACAGGCCTGTAAGTACATTTCATCATGAAATGAAAGAAGACAATCCTGACAGGGGGTTCCCACTAGTACCTCCTCACCAGTCAAAATTCCAAGTCAAGTTGCCTCTCCGTGAGTGACTCTGGCTCTCTGACTTGGTTTGAGAGGTTGTGATGATAGGTCTTGCACTGAGAGAAATAATTGATGACATTTCTACTGAAAATGAAGATTGATTAATGAATGTATTTTCACTCCAATCTTTCTTTTTTCGGTCTGTGGAACATAAAAGAACATTCACAGATATATGCAATGAATAAAAATGGATTAAAAAGCTAAAATCCGGGTAAAACAAGATTGGGTGGTGCATAACAGGTAAAAATAATCAGTCAGTAAAAAATCCATTACAGGTTCCTAAGAAGAGCTTTCGCGCCCACCACATCGAACACAAAAAAATGGTACAGCATAGACAATTGGTAGTTTAGTGTCATATTTGAGGAGCCTAAATGCTTCTTTACAATGTTGTGTGTCTACGTTCCTGCACAATTGGACCGCCATCTGTGCTGATTTTTAATAACCAGGGAAAAAATACATGAAGTTTGGTCTCCTCTCCACTACTGCATGCTGGGCACCACAGAAAAGAGCTGCCAGACCATTTATTAGTAAATGCATGCAGGGGGAGGGAGCCGTGCCTAAATTGTACGTACAGTTTCCTAGCTAGAGCCAGTTGACATTTGTCTAAGCAAGGCTCTAGACTGTACGCATTCTTTATTGCCAGAAAATTAACAGTGAGGTAACCAGAGGCAGAGTTTTCTTTTAGTTGGGCAAGTTTTCCCCCCGTAAATGCTGATTAATTGTTTGGGTGTAATTGCCACACAAACCGACTCTGGATTATTCCATAAATTGTCTTTCCCAATGTTACTGAGACCTTCCTTGATGTACACAAACCAGGCCAGTTTACCTATACAAGGGAAATCAATAGCTCTTGAAGCTCAGATCTATATTCAGCCAGTTCAAAGGTCACCCATAAGCGCCGCCAGAATAATAGGGGTCTACACCCAATTTCCTCTGCAATGGGTCTCACCCCTAGATCCAATCGCAGTGGAACTAATGCAGAGCTCACCGGTAGGCCGAACAACTGTCTAAGTAAACTGTTCTAAGTTTTAATGATGGTCTTAGGGAGACAGTGCCCCCCGAGTTCAGCCCCGTACAGAGCAGCACTGCTTAGTTGGGCTTTGTAGCAACTCTATGACTGGGCCTACAGGCTTCTGGATAGAGCTTCTATAAAACTTGGCAAGGCCACCAGCAGTCTGGGCCAACTTGAGACTTGACTTATCTGTTTGGGGCCCCCAGGCCATTTTTTTCGGTTAAGGTAAGACCTAAATATTCAAAAACAGATACCCGCTCCAGTTGGATGCCATTCACATGAGGGTTGGGGTGGGTTGAGCTAGCAGGGTTGAAGACCATATATTTTGTCTTTTGTATGTTGATCTCCAGCCTCCTGTGTCTACAAAACTCATCAAACCCGTCAAGGATTCTCTGGAAGCCCATCAGGGATTTTGAAAGCAAGAAGGTTTCATCTGCGTACACCATTGCTGGGATTAGCTTGTGTGCTAACTTGGGGGCATCTATGTCTTTCAGTCCACACAGTGCACCTACCAGACCATTGATATATATACAGAACAGGATAGGGGCGAGTACACAGCCCTGTCTCACTCCCCTGTTGATTGATATAGGCGAAGTGAGTTCCCCCTTCCTCCCATACCTAACTTGGGTATAATTGCCATTGTGAAGACTTCTCAATATGTTCAAAAGATAGTGAGGGATTCCAAGATCACTCAATCCCACCCAAAGTGCATCTCTGGGAACCAGATCAAAGACGCTTTTCAGATTCACAAAGACCAAATAAAGACTGCCACCTTTCAAATACACTGATTTCCAGTATAGGAGTTGGAGCCTAAAAATTTGATCTGTAGTGGAACTTTTGTTCCCTAAAGCCAGCTTGTAGGGGGCTCATACCCTTGTGTTTCTCCAGCTAGGACTACAGGCGATCAAGTAGGATCTTAGCAAATACTTTTTTAGATACATTGATCAAACTGACCGGCCTGTAGTTGATGGGTAGTAGGGGGGACCCCTTTTTGTATACCAGAAGAATCTCGGCTCCAGCCCAGGTTTAAGGGAGTGCCATCCCTTGTAGAATGGCATTGAAAAGCACCCAAAAATATGTACCCCAGATGTTCAGTTCAGCACGGAAAAGATTCCCTGGTATCTTATTCAGACCTGGTGCTTTGCCAGGAGCTAATCTGTTTAGGGCTCTGATAACTTCTGCCAGGGTTAGCTCCGGGGTGTCTAGATAGAGTTCAAAGGTGGCAGGGTTGCTGAGGTCTGGCTACTAGACTCAACCTCCAGTGGAGCATAGAGAGACTAGGAAAGCTCTTTCCAGCTATCAGCCGCTATGTTTGGCTCCAGAGCCACCTTTCCTTTGCTGCTACCTGTAGTTACAATGTTCCAGAATGTTTTCATATCTTTGGCCGCTAGGGCCAGTTTCAGGCTTGCCCACTGATCCATTTCCCAAGATATTTTGGCGAGTGCAATAGTGGCTTTATAAAATGCCCTCGCTGTTTTTGTTTGGGTGCTACTCTTAGATTTTATGGCTTTTGTCAAGGCCTTCTTTGCCTCCCGGCAACTTTCCTTGACCCTGGTCCCCTTCACCTTCATCCCTCCCCCCTGAGTGCACACTGGCCAGAACACATCTACCAACTTGGCGGTCATGGTCTCATGGATCTTAGCAACATCTACTGCGGCTTCGGCGGCACCAACTGTCGTTACAAGCTTTGCCAGTCCCTTAAAAATGGGTATAATAGATTCAGATAAAAGGGCAATTTTTTGGGGCGATTGTTCATTTCACGCCCACCTTACTTTCTGCCTATCATTGGTAAGGATCAATCTGTTAGCTATTGTTGAATCTACATCAGGGTTTCCACAGGTGGTTGGCAGCAACAGTTCGAGGATTAGAGCATTGTGATCGCTATCGTGTTGTCGCCGGACAGCGAAATCAACAGCACAACCCCACATCCTGGTTTCCACCAGGAAGTAGTCTATGATAGAAGAATGACCAACCCTATTAAATGTGTGCTTCCCAGGAAAGTCGGAATGTTTCAGAGTAAATGCATTGATCTGAAGAGCCAGCCTTGTCCAAGCCCTAATTGGAGGGATGTTAGGCTCGGGGATAACCCAGAGCGCACCCTCCTCTGCGCCAGGTATGCCATTAAGACCTTTCATTGGCTCGAATTGACAGTTGAGATCATCCCTCAAGACCACCCTAACTTTTTGTGAAAAACTAGAGATTAGGCCATCAAGTTTTTCTACAGTTGGAGATTCTTAGCCGATCCTCACAGGCCTTGAATAAACTTTGACTAGAGCTAGTTTGAGGTTTGGTGAAAAGGTTAGCATGATACACAGTATATCAGCTGAGGGGTTCTCCACCGGGGTGACCATGCATCCTAAGTTGGTACCAACCCAGATACATAGCCCTCCAGAAGGTCTACCCCGTTTTCGTGATTGGGCAGGAGTATTAAAGGATGCAAACCCCAGACATGAGGTTTCCTCGTTTCCCCAGGTCTCCTGGAACATACAATTTGATTGACTAAACTACCACCCTGTATTTCGGGCTCCAGTGGGTCTTCTGGTAGCACACAGTAACATTTACTCGTGCTGGCAGTAGCTACGGATTGTACCCGTTTTACTGTAGCGCAGGGTGTATTAATTTGGACATAAAGGTTTGTAGGGCTAGAGGGGACTTTCTCCTAGGGCAATATATTAGTTTTCGTACCTGATGGTACTGGTGTACCTGTAAACATGTTCATAAGGTTAATGTTGGAACACTGTCTAAAGGGCCTAGGTTCTTCAATTTTAGCATCCAAGGCCATAACCATTGTGACCTCTCTCAATAGTGCAATCTTTGGTGCCCTCCATGCCCCATATAGAGCAGGCAAATCAGACCGCGGGCTCGGCCACACAACCCTCCCCCTTTGAGTCCCTGGGAGAGTGGATTGCGGCTCAGAATCGCATTTCAGAACAAGTCAATCAACTTATTCCAGGACCCCAAATCTGTTTGCCAAGGGCAGATTGAATGTATGGTGACTGGAGTGTAGGTACCCCTGTCCCAATGGTGACCGATTCTGGTACCAGTCATCCTGTAGTCATCTGTTACCTGCCCTGGTCTGGATTATCAGTTTTGGGATGTAAGAGTGAGTGAGCGAGAGTGTTGCCTGATTACGGTATCAGGAACTCTGGTGTGATGGTTTGATTGAGGGAGGTGTTGTACAGTTTGTGGGTTTTTAAAATTATAATAACACAATCCCCATGTTGTTCTTTGGGCCTATTTCCCACCCAACTAACCCTACAAGTCATAAGGATTTCGCTAGCATGGGAGTAGGCATACTGGCTTTGTCTAACAAGCCAGTCCAGACACTTATTTTTTAGCACAGACTGGATTTCCTTCTGGCCCTCCTTAGTTTCAGGGACTCCTACGAGAACGACAACATATGGAGTTGAAGCTGGGGGAAGGTTTATGATGGGCAGGTCACCCCTTACCCCACTCCCCTAGTTCTGGGGCCTAACTTTGGGCATACTATTTAGCAAAGTACCCCTAGTTGTTGGCAATTATTTCCTGTGCTTGCATCCAGTTTCTAGAATGTTGTTGACGAGATTCTCCACACAAGATGCTTTGGGCCTTTCCGTAGCCTCTGCGATGCCTGAGGGTGGGTGACCAGCAGGATCGATTCTGCTCACTCTGACCGATGCAGGGTTTACATAGGTTTTTCCATCACAATTAACACATGGATTGGCTAGTTTATCGAGTCAAGCTAGTACTGGGGTGAGTTCATCTCTCAGAATATTGCTAGTCTGCCCTTGTAGAACTTCGAACAAGGAGGCCACCCATGCTGGAAGTGACGTGTCCGGTTGCAGATTTTGACCATTGTTGAAGACCTGGTTAGTGGTAATTCCCATCTTAACCGATGTTACATCGTCAGACTTTTTTTGCTTTACCTCCCTTGTGGACTGTTTGGTTTCATTGTCCTTAACTATACCCTTATTCTCTCCCCCTCTCCGTGTAGATACTTTGGGTATAGTTCCCTATTTCCATGTCAAGAGCTTCCAGGGACAGCACCAGAGATCCTTCCGGGAAACTATTAATTGAAGGCGAGGCCGGGTCTGTGGCGGTGCACCAGAGGTTGGGGGTCAGTGACAGCCATTGTTCTGTTAATTGAATCTCCATGGCCACTACATCTATGGCTCTTCGGAGCATCCTATCAATGGATGTCTTTAGAAAGGTGGAGGTATTGACTGGGGCCGCGCCTGATGAGTTGCATTGGTGGTATGCTTCCCCATTGGTTAGAATTTGCTGTGCGAGTTGCAAAAAGACGCCAGTTCACTCAATTACCACCATGACCAAATGGAAGAAAAGTACACTAATTTGTGAGGGAGGGGCTCCAAGAGAGGATGAGAGGCATTACTATAGCTTTCAAGTTGTAAAAGCTGTCAAAGCAACAAAGAAATGGTACTTACAGGTTATCTAGACGTCGCCCTTCCAGGAATTGTTGTAGGACCAGCCCAGCAGGCCCGAAGGACATATATTAGCAGTTTGAACGAATATGGAGGCGAAGTAAATGACCCTCAGCAAAAGCAGAGTGTACTCCGGATGGTAAAACCAAGGAAGGGGGGGCCCAGCCCGGTCTCTTCTGGTCTCTGACTGGCTAAGACAGGCCTGTCTTGGCCCAGTCTTGGCCCAGGCCCAGTCCGGGCTTGCCCATGCATCCCACGCTGCGGGACGCCTGTGACTGTTTTTATGGTGTTCGGCAACTCCTGGGATTGTTGCTACCCCTCCTCCTGGCCCAAAAGCAGAGTCAGAACAAGCAGCAGTATCCCCACTGTGGGAAGCTTTTTACTATTTCGATGGCGCTCGGCGCCTTCTGAGATCGTTGCGGCCTCTCTTCCTGGCCCAACAGCAGAGTCAGCACAAGCAGTGGGCCACCTGTGACTGTTTTTATGGAACTCAGCGCTTCATGGGCTCATTGCGGCTCCTCCTCCTGGCCCAACAGCAGTGTCAGCACAAGCAGCGGTATCCCCCGTATGTATTTCAGTTATATCGATCGGAAATACTCTTTCTACGAGCATTCTGCTGCACATAAACGCTTCTCCTCGCTCAGCGACAGCAGCGAGGGCTTGTTAGCATAAAATTGTGTTCCAATCTTTCTGCTGCTATTTCTGTGTACTTTAATGTTGTAATTGTGTGGTTCAATTTTTTAAATAATTTTACCTTTTAAAGTGTCGCTTTTCTTTTAATTCATCGTTCTGCCCTCTTACTTGCACCTTAAAACTCGAAGCCATTCACTCGCTTTGCGAGACTCCTCCCCTTTTGTCCCGGTGCCTATCATTGGTCGCCATCTTTGATTGGGTCCCTGGAGGAGACTATTTGTATCAGGCCAATGCAAGCGCGCAGTCCTACGATCGGAAATACTCTTTCTACGAGCATTCTGCTGCACATAAACGCTTCTCCTCGCTCAGCGACAGCAGCGAGGGCTTGTTAGCATAAAATTGTGTTCTAATCTTTCTGCTGCTATTTCTGTGTACTTTAATGTTGTAATTGTGTGGTTCAATTTTTTAAATAATTTTACCTTTTAAAGTGTCGCTTTTCTTTTAATTCATCGTTCTGCCCTCTTACTTGCACCTTAAAACTCGAAGCCATTCACTCGCTTTGCGAGACTCCTCCCCTTTTGTCCCGGTGCCTATCATTGGTCGCCATCTTTGATTGGGTCCCTGGAGGAGACTATTTGTATCAGGCCAATGCAAGCGCGCAGTCCTACGATCGGAAATACTCTTTCTACGAGCATTCTGCTGCACATAAACGCTTCTCCTCGCTCAGCGACAGCAGCGAGGGCTTGTTAGCATAAAATTGTGTTCCAATCTTTCTGCTGCTATTTCTGTGTACTTTAATGTTGTAATTGTGTGGTTCAATTTTTTAAATAATTTTACCTTTTAAAGTGTCGCTTTTCTTTTAATTCATCGTTCTGCCCTCTTACTTGCACCTTAAAACGCGAAGCCATTCACTCGCTTTGCGAGACGCCTCCCCTTTTGTCCCGGTGCCTATCATTGGTCGCCATCTTTGATTGGGTCCCTGGAGGAGACTATTTGTATCAGGCCAATGCAAGCGCGCAGCGCGCGCGCGCAGCGGGCGCGCCGATGGCGCGCCGGAGGCGCGCCAGAGGCAAGCCCGTCTGCGCCCGTCCGCGCCAGGACGGGCCGAGGGCGAGGACCCTCGCTCCCTACCGCAGACATTCGTCTGTTCTACTCTCGGGAGGAAATGCTGTCACTGCGCGCCCCGAAAAGTGCTGCATGTAAGTACGTGCATAAGGGGGTCGACCCCTTCACTGTCTGCTCGACCTGCAACACTACACAAGCGGACAGGGGCAAGACTACACTGGCAATGGCCCTGCTTAACTGTCGTTCGCTGCCATGTCATGCAGTAGAGATTAATCTCCTGATACAAGACCACGATCTAGACATCCTGTTCTTAACTGAAACATGGATCACACCTAATTCAGGGGAGGGCGTGGTACGTGCCCTCCCCCCAGGCTTTCTCATTTACAATCTTGATCGACCCTCTGGTCGAGGGGGAGGCATAGCCATCATCTATAGAGATGTGTTTGTATGCAGGGCCTCTAACAGTGAGATTCAGGACTGTGAAAGCTGCCAGTTCTCTTTACGGATTTCCCCTACCGCGACAGCATCGGGTCTGCTAATATATCGCCCCCCAGGTCCTTCGGGGTTCTTTACTAACTCTCTTTTGGAAACCGTTATACAGATGGCCACTTCTACCTCCAATTTCATGGTACTGGGGGATTTAAACCTTCATTTTAATGACCCTTCCGACTTTACAGCCACTGACTTGGGTTCGGACTTGAAGGCTTATAATCTGACCCTTAGCAATCAGGGAGCCTCTCATATTAAAGGTCATCTTCTCGACCCGATCTTTTCTAATATCCCGCATGTAGAAGTCCTACCGGCCTGCCCCCTGCCATGGTCAGACCACTTTTTGATACCTTTTTCCATGCAATGTGACACCAAGGCCATCCCGTCCCCTGGAGTTTATTCCTTTGAAAGAGCTTGGTCTAAACTTTCATTTGAAAGCTGGACAGCGCAGCTACAGAGCTCCTTCCCTCCCCTGGCCGATGATCCCTCCACGGCTGACCTGGCCTTTGATCAATGGCTTACCAACTCTCTTGATTCCATCTTGCCAAAAAAGAGAGTTGCTAAGAGTCGGAGCAGAACGGGTTCGGCCCCTTGGTACACCGCTGAACTACGCACCCTTAGGAGATGCTGTAAGAAGCTGGAGAGGACATGGAGAAGGGACTGGGAGGCGGCCAGTCGAGAGAACTATCGGGTAGCCATGAGGTCATATAAGAAAGCCCTTCGCGATGCCAAGGCCAAATTTTTTGAGGAAAAAATTACTAGCGCCTTTAACTCTTCTAGAGAGACATTCAGAGTGATTAAGGAGCTTCTCAAAATCCCCGAGCCGCCAGTCATCCACGACAATCCCGCGGAAAAGTGCAGGGAACTCGCGGACTACTTCCATCTCAAAATCGAGAATATTCTTTCTCTGCTACCTCGGGCCACACAGAATACTTATGTAGCAGATCAAGGAAAAGGCACTCACGTTCTACTCGACTCTTTTGACCCGATAACTGAGATGGAAGTGACATGGGAACTCAGCTCGATGAAGAGCGGCTCGCCAGACGACCCTGCTCCAATGAGATTCCTCAAACAAGTTGCCTCTGTGATCACGGCCCCTATCACGAACCTCATCAATCTTTCCCTTACTCAAGGGGTGGTTCCTCCAGGTTGGAAAAGGGCTGTGGTGAAGGCCCTCCTGAAAAAGCCTAGTCTGGATCCCTCGGACTTGGCTAATTTCAGGCCTATTTCTCTTCTGCCGGGACTTGGTAAGATCGCAGAAAGGCTGGTTAACTATCAACTTTCCAGCTTTCTGGAGTCCAACGGGCTGCTTCGAGAAACCCAAACTGGCTTCCGCCCAGGCCACGGCACGGACACCGCCCTCCTAGCAGTTGTGGACGAAGCCAGAAGCATGCTGGATTCGGGGGGGTCAGTGGCAGTGATCCTCCTGGATCTTAGCGCTGCCTTCGATACTGTTAACCATCAAGTACTGATCCAACGATTGTCCAACGTGGGAGTAAGAGGTGTTGTGTTGCAGTGGCTGCGCTCCTTTCTTACTGGCCGTACTTATCAGGTATGGGAAGGTAGTGCGCGGTCTTCTCCTATCCCCCTCCAGTGTGGGGTCCCACAGAGCTCCTCCTTGAGTCCCACTTTATTTAATGTGTATATGTCTCCCCTGGAGGATGTGGTTGCACCTTTCGGGATAAAAATTGTCAGCTATGCTGATGACACGCAATTGGTGGTGGCTCTCTCCCAATTGACGAAGAATCCGGAGGTTTTGCATCAATGCCTGTCTCATGTATACACCTGGATGTGCGACTCAGCGTTGAAACTCAATGGATCTAAAACTGATATTATGCTTCTGGGGCACAAGGCTCCCCCTCTCCCTCTGTCCAGCTGGCCTAGCTGCCTGGGAGATCTCCCCTGCTCCAAACAGGAGATCAAGAGCTTGGGGGTCTGGTTGGAGCAGGACCTTACCTTCAAGACGCAGGCAAAGAAGACGGCAGGGATCTGTTTTGGGCTTCTTCGCTCTGCCCGTAAGGTCCTGCCCCTTCTCCCCCCTACTTCCAGGAAGCTACTTATTCAGGGCCTGATTACATCTAGGTTAGATTACTGTAATTCGATCTTCCTTGGTGCCCCTGAAGCCACGCTGAACAAGCTCCAACAAGTGCAAAATGCCGCGGCCAGGGTACTAACCAATGCTCCTAGGAGGCAGTCAGCCAGACCAGCCTTGAAGATTTTGCATTGGCTCCCAGTACGAGAGAGAGTTAAGTTTAAGTCCCTCTGTATTGCCCATAAAATCCTGCAGGGCAAAGGCCCCCCTATTCTATCTAAATTAGTGGTACCCTATAAAGCTTCTAGACCCCTGCGTTCGGACCAGAAATCCCTTCTCAAGGTCCCCAGGGTGTGTAAGGCCCGCACTGGTGGCAGAAGATTCGCCGTGCATATCGCTACCCTCTGGAATGCGCTCCCGCTCGAGTTGCGTTCAGAAACAGGCACCCTGCGCTTCCGGAAACTGCTGAAAACCTATCTGTTCCCTCTTTGATGTGCCTTCTTGTTCCTGGTTAGGGTATGACTGATCAAGCGCTGGGATGCCCGAGGGTAACTGCGCGCTATACAAAACCGCCTACAATACAATACAATACAATATAATATTTATACCTGACTCTTAATGATATGTTTTCATCAGGATGATCTTATACTATATTGTGTACCTTTTTGGGATTTTAATTAATGAAAATCAGAAAAAAAATTATTTAACTGATGAAACACTTAGGTGCCGATTCCGATCCTATAAAACCCGGGTACGAATGGTCGTACGGAGCGTATTCTCCGTACGACTCGTACCCGGGAAATCCACCTTACAAACCAGCAAGTACGATTCGTACAGAAATACCATTTCCGTACGAATCGTAAAAAACACTGTACGGCTAAAAAATACCTACTATTCTGATCCTGGACAGAGCGTACGCGACGTCCGCACGGAGTCAGGCAGCGTTTTACGGACCAGCAAGTACGATTCGTACCTACAGCACCCCGCACGGCTATTATTTTACGGGAGCCAAAAAGTGCCGGAAAAGCTAAGTACGCTGCGATGCACGACGATAAGGGGGCCCGGTACGTGACGTACACGCCATCAACCACATTGTATGTGTCATCATGTACGGTGCTTACCCCAACATTGCAGATGTACGGTGCGTACCCCACCATTGCAGATGTAGAGTGTGTACATACGCGCTGTTGGGGTACGCACCGTACATAGGCCAACAGTGCGTATGTACGGTGCGTATGTCCGCACCGTACCCCCAACCCGTATGTTTGCACCATAGCCCCCCCACCCACGTATGTCCGCACCGTACCCCAGGCATACCCCAATCCTCGCGTATGTACGGACCGTACATACAGTGGGGGGGTATGGTGCGGACATACGCGGGTGGGGGGTACGGTGTTGACATACGCAGGTGGGGGAAGGCTGGAGGGGCCGTACGACTCGTACCCCGGGTACAAGTGTACTCGGGGTAGGGGTTGTACAAAGTTTGCTCCGTACGGGACGATTTCCATACGCTTGTGTATTCGGAACGCCGGTACGGATCGGACTTGTGCGCTCGGACTTCGTACGTAAAACTGTCTGGGGCTGTCACGTAGACTTTTCCCGATACGATTCGTATGTATTTTTAAAAGTACGAATCGTACTTCACCGGTTGTACGGGACTTGTACGATTCGTACGTAAAAAAATACGGATACGAGTCGTACGGTACATTTTTTTAACAGATCGGAATCGGAACCTTAGTAGGGTTGGCATAACTGATGTTATGCACTCTATAGCAACTACTGATAACTGCAACAAAATTACTCATAATTATATGTCATTGCTTGAGAAGAGTAAACCGCCATTTAGCACTAATTTATGATTAGGCACCCTCACATCCATTGTGCCCAAGAATGCATTTTGCGCTAAGAAAAAAGCATTAACTGCTACATGACATAGACAGCAGTAGCCAGAAGCCGCTTGTCCTCTGTTCCTGTACGTTGTTCCTGTGCTCCTGTTAATAATACTAAATATTATTCTATTACATGCTATGGATGGGCAAAGAGAAAAGAAAATGTTGTAATTAATGAAAAAGAGCAAAACCATCCCCCAAATGTTACAGAGATAGAAGTTAGAAATATTTTACAAGACAGGAGAGAGGCAATCACACACTCTGAGGAACCACAACCAAAATCCTTAAAGACATACTACCCAAAAGTCCCTGAACATATAATAGGCCAACCACCATCTATCCTCACTTTAAATCACACAATTGCTATCATTTTGCATCACATCAGTAATGCATAATTGCAAAATTTATTCCAATTACTGAGGTATAATTAACATTCGTCCCATGCGTAGCCCTTAGCGCTCCGATGGTCCCTCTTCATTTGTAACCTGCTTAGACCTCTAGGGCTCCACGGGCCCTCCATCTTCTCCTGTGATCTGCTGAGACCTCTGGGGCTCCACGGGCCCTCCAGCTTCTGCTGTGACATGCTGAGGCCTCTAGGGCTCCAAGGGCCCTCCATCTTCTGCTGTGACATGCTGAGACCTCTAGGGCTCCAAGGGCCCTCCATCTTCTGCTGTGACATGCTGAGACCTCTAGGGCTCCATGGTATCTCCATATTCTGCTGTGACGCGCTGAGACCTCTAGGGCTCCATGGGCCCTCCATCTTCTGCTGTGACCTGCTCAGAGCTCTAGGGCTCCAAGGGCCCTCCATCTTCTACTGTGACATGCTGAGACCTCTAGGGCTCCTAGAGCCCTTCATCATCCACTGTGACATGCTGAGACCTCTAGGGCTCTATGGGTCCTCCATCTTCTGCTGTGGCATGCTGAGAACTCTACGGATCCAATGGCTCTCCATCTTCTGCTGTGTGAAGATGGGGCAGCTTGGTTCCCAAGGCACCAACATCTTCTGCTGCGTAACAATGAGCCTCACACAGTTTGGGGGCCTTCTTCTTCTGCTTTGACATGAAGAGCCACTAGGGTTTTGTCCTATCACTACTAATGTTCAACCAATGTTTGTTTCTTCTTGGAGAACTTCAGCAGCCACCTATGCGTATGTCGAGATTTATCAGCTGTGCTAAAAGTATCAAGTTATGTAACTTTAGAGTGATTTCTGCTTTTTCCCATCCACGGTTCAAGGATTCCTTTACAGCCCAGAGTCTCATTTCAGTCTGAGTGAGCTGTAGGGTCAGTAGTGACTTCTGGTAGGTGTGTGGAAGAGTTGCAGTGTTAGGTAGTCGTGGTCGAAGATCATAGAAAATCATCTCTACATGCGTAAACTGTGTGTGCATGACTTAGTGTAGCATAGGAGTGATGTAGCAGAAAGAGAATGCTTTGCAAGGGCCTCTATAGCCATACATTGTGCTGTAATCACTGTGTGTTGGGTGTCATATAACAGACTGAGAAAAACATCATTATCATATAGAACAATTGAATGTTGTGGCAAAAAAATAAAAGGAGGTTTTAAAAGAATATATATATTGTACAAACATATCCTACAGAATCCTGTCTCCTGCCATATCCACCACCCTCTAGAACCAAACATGGGATGTGCGGCCAACCCTGATGGCCTGTCAATGTCAATGGCCTATAAGTGGAGGTTCCTGGCACCACCCTGACTGCCCCTGGAATGAATCAGTGACGCAATATCGATGCAACAATTATAGAGAAACACAAATTTCAGAAATTTAATGTCAAGAACAAAAATATTGACTCCATATACATAACTTTAAAAATCACTAAACATCGAACACACAAATATTGCTAACAAAAATATCACTTTTAACATATATTGATAACAAAAATATCAGAAACAGAAATATTGGCGGACGAAGGGCTAGATGGCATCTGAGTAAGACCGCTGTCAGTCACCTCCGCTCTGCTCCAATCCTCGATGGGGTATTCCTCCGAGTGGAGCCAACTATGCGAGTGGAGGGTGACAGCTGGACACGATGGACTATATGGCGTGAAGGAGAGTGGAGACAGGGTGATCACTGGCCCGAGGGAAAAAGTGGGGGCTGCTGTGCGTGGTGGGAATCCCTTGCCTGACTACTGCTGATGGCAGCTTCTGGATGGGGAATCAGTGACAGCTGCCAGTCGAAGTTTCCTAGCAACGAGGACGCTGGAGATTCCAGAGCTCATTCCAGAGAAGCCATGGCAGCGTGAGGAGGTCAAAACAAGACATGCTTGACTGTCAGGCAGCGCCAGTGCCAGCACGACGGGAAACTGACTCAAAACCAGACATGGACCTAAAGAAAAGTGAACCTCGTACCGGTAAGGGGAGCAAAGCAGATAAGGATAAAACTGAATTTAATAAAAAAACTGTCCAGAGGGGCATGACAGCAGGACAGCCAGGGAAAAAGCAGGTTGCCATAATAAGTCTGTTCAAATCAACAGAGGCTGTTGCGACGACCGGGGGCCTTTACTGCTGCTCACTGGTGCCCTGCCTTACCTCTATAGCTGCTGCCGCTCCAGACCAGGAAAACTGCGTTGTCCCTCGCCATTGCCGCCACTGCATCGCCCAGGGGAGACTACAACTCCCAGGCGCCTGAGCGCCCGTTGACGCCAGTTACGCGCCCGGAGGCGCACAAAAGTCCGAGGCTCCCTCCGCGTCGCGGGACGCGCGTGGGCGGCGCCGGGCTAAGCCCGGGCAAAGGGCGGGCCGTCTGTGGCCGTCAGGGGCCGCGGGAGGCCGGGCTGGGCCGATTCTCTTGGTTCCCGAAACAAGGCTGTTAATTGCAGCTTCGTATTTACAAGAGGACAGTTGAGACAAGTCGAGGGAGGGGGCTTGAGGGTTACCCACCGTTTGGCACATTGAGCCCCAGACACAGGTATTCAAACTTCCAGTAGGGGGCTTGTCAGGGTGCATTGCTATTTGTGTTTCAGACTGTTAACGTGGGTTGATAGCGCTGGTTAGTACTCATTGTAACTTTTCTTTGGGACCAGGACCACATCTCCCAGGAGTCCCTACGCTGACATCACCCGCACCTGGGCGCTCTCCCTGTTTGCCCCGCCCCCGAGTACCTCCCTCCTATATCAGGATTAGTACTCACACGTTGAGCATACGGGAGCAGCTCGGGACAAGTCTGTGGCCGTCCGTGATTGGACGAGGTTGGGCTGGACTACATTTATTGGTTTTCTGTCTTATCTTATTTTGGATCCCATCGTAGAGGGTATCCATCCATTAATACAGATTGTAGTTTGGTCTAGGTATTGTTTGCCTCAATATACTTTAATATGTCTTTAAGGTCTGGTAAAGATCGTACAGTTCAACTGCAAACTTCTAAGGGGGTAGTTTCTGGACCGCTTGATGCATTCATAACTCGAGCAACTGGGATATTAGAAAAAGAAATAGCAATGGCTGAGAAAAGGCTTTCCCTAGATTTAGTCAGTGGTAAGCGTTCCTCTTTGGGTGCCCTTGCTACAATTTCTAGCCCTGTGGCTCAAGTCCTGTCTAATAGCTCATACTCAGTAACGACTGAGGCACTAACGCATGTTGAAGGAGAAGGGGTGGGTTCTCTACATTCTGTAGACAATATTGATTTGAGCTCGGATGACACTCAGAATAGCGGGGATAAAGACAGGGGCTCAGATAGTGTGGACATAGTTAATAATTCTGAGTCGAATCCTCTGGTAGTGGTTGATCCTTTGAGACAAACAGCCCGTAAAAGGAAAAAGGTTCAGAGCCGTCAGGGGAGGAGAGATCAGAAGTTGCTTAAGCTAAATGTTCCTAACAGTACTTGTGCCGTTGGCTCGCTGTTGCCCACTGCTCCGCAACTCCCCCCGGTACTTCCCAATGTATTATGCCCCTCTCTAATTCCCCCTGGTTCATCAGATTCATGCCCTACCTGTCTTAATAGTGATGAAATCCTGTTGGTAAAAATGGAGGCTATGATTAAAACTCTCCTGCTTCCTGTTTTGGAACGAACCAGGTTGATGACCGTTAAAATTGATACTTTGGAGTCTGTAGTGAACACGAATATGCGCTTGCTTCAGAAATTATCCGTCCCCTCTACAGTAGCGGGGGCTTCTACTTCTCAGGCAAGTAAAATTAAGCGTTTAAACAATGATAGCTCTGGTAAAGCAACGGGGGTTGTAGTAAACAATTCTACAGCACTGGGGGGTTCTGGGGACAAAGCTAGCACTGCTGATGTAGGCACCTCGGCGCAGGAACCCAGAAAGGCCACCTCCAAGTTGATCGCGCAACGAGTACAAGCAGGCTGGTCGGACGACAGTGCAAACGTCGCCCCTAGTACCTCATCCCAGTCTTCTTTAGGAAAGCCAGCCATTATTCGTAATTCCACTACCCATACTGGGGGGAACGCTACTAAGAATGTTCACCTTCGTACAGATTTACCCCCCGAAGCAAATCAATATACCATTGTGTTAACTGGGGTAGCACCTGTAAAGGAGGGTATTAAAGAGACTGACAGGGACCTACGCAATAAAGTAGTATTCTGGCTTAATAAAAATCGCCCCCTCCCGCCATCAACTTCAACTGAAATTCTATTCGTGAGGAGAGTAGATTGGGTGGGTCATGGGACCAAAGATTTAGAGGGTGATTGTATTTTGGTATCGTTTAAGGACCCTTGGGTGGTAGAGTCTATTCGAAGGGAAGCAAGGTTTGCAAGACTGGGGGATGTACAAACTCTGGGGCTTGCTTACTTTTATCCCGAAAGACACTTCAAATTCCCACCAGGCCCCCCACCTAAGAGATCACTAGATAGGAGGCGTCCAACTGTCAGAACACCTTACCTCCCCCAACACCCTATACTTTTCAATCGCTACGGCCCCCTTTCCGATCTAGAGGCCATCGATTGACTACACCCACCAACTAGGGTGAACAGTATTGCTGAGTGTTGTAGGAATGTGGTAACTCGGCCTGAAAGGGTGGAATCCTTCCCTGGGAATGTTGAAGAGGGGGGCTTAATGTTAAACTTTACAGGGGGGACGGTTGAAGCGTCCGCTGAGCATACTATAGAGGCAATCGTGGGGGTGGATAGCGCACGTATGGTTCCCAGTCCAGAGACAAGGGCAGAACTAGTGAGGGAAGTGGAGAACCCAGCTACTACTGTGCCAATGGTCCAATTTTCCAAAAGTAATGTAACAACTCCATATGATACACTAAAGGTAGCTTCCTGGAATGTGGCTGGGATCAAGGGTCGGCTACACTCTAAGGAGTGGTTGGAATTTATAGATACCTTCGACATCATATTACTCCAGGAAACTTGGGCAACGGCTCCAATCCACAGGGTTGGGTTTATTAATTTTTTTAAACCCGCAATTAGCGGTAGCAAAGGGCGTGCTTCCGGGGGGTTACTGATTTGGGTGAAGCAGGTCTTGGGATTCCATCTGTCTGAAATACTTGTAGAACATCAAGACCTTTTGGGAATTAAATTGAGTAACGTTGTCTATCGGGACCTGATTATAATTAACATCTATGCACGAGGCCTACCTGGAGGCCGCTGCCCTGGTATTGTTGACGTAGTGGACAGGTATTTCGATGGGCTGGGAAGCGATAATTTTCTTGTTTTAGCGGGTGATCTGAACTGCACCTTTGAGCCGCTTCAGGCAGTTGGGGACAGTTGGGGGTCTGCAGAGGACGCTGTCTGGAACATTCCGGATTTATCAATTGATAAAATTGCTAAAGGGACCGAGGCTGCCTTGAACTGGATGGCCTTATGTTTGAATAGGGGCTTAAGGGCAGTTAATGGTCGCTCCACATCAGATCAATGCGCCTGTGATACTTATGATAATGGTCTAAGGAAAAGCCGCATAGATTATATTTTGCTAAAGTTGGAATTCTGGCAATACATGATAGACATGGAAGTGGTATCCCGCCCAGAAAGCGACCACAATCCGTTGTCACTTAGACTAAGGCTGCCGGGTATAAATAGATTGAAGGATCCAGATACTCTTAGGACAGGAGATGTCGCCCTGACCAATGACCGAAGAAGGCTGAAATGGTCCAGGTGAGTGGGGGACGTCACTCTCCTTGAAAGTATTAAAAATTTGGTCACCAATACGGTGAACGAACCCATGCCCATTGTGCCTGAGGGGGCCGGTCTTGATTATGTTATTGAGTCTCACGAATGTTGTTTTGAGCAGCTTAAATCTCTCTTATCCATTCCATATTCAAAAGGCCCGTTAAAAACACCTGGTTCCCGTCAGAAGTGGTATAATGGGAAATGCAGGGAGGCCTATAGTCAACTAGTTAAAGCGGTCAAGTCTCGGGTTATGAGTGATGTCAAGCTAGCAAGGGTACAGTATAAAAAAAACCAGTGGGATGCTAAAAGAGAGTGGGAAGATAGGCACTGGTCCGACCTTTTGGATGCATCCACATCCAACAACCAGACTAAATTCTGGGAACTTGTAAAGTGGGGTAGAGACCCAGATTCCCACAGGCCTACAAATCATGTTTCTCCCGAAACCTGGGTGGATTTTTATGCTGCCCAATTTAGGTCTGAGAACACGGAATCCTCTACAATGTTAAGTAGTGTGTATACATTGTCTGATCAAGGTGGGGTCCTGATCTTCACAGAACATGAAACTGAATTAGCCTTGGGCTTGACTCAGCGGGGGAAAGCACCGGGGATGGACCTAATCCCTGCTGACCTGTTTAAAGCCAACCATGACCTTTGGGTACCGTATATTACCAGGTTAGCCAATGCAATTGCCAAAGGAGCTAGAATCCCCAAGTCATGGAAGGGGGCTGAGATCCTTCCAATTCACAAAAGGAGATCGGTCAAATCCGGGCAATTATCGCCCGATTAGCCTTATTGATTCTCTTCAAAAGGTCATTGCACGGATGGTCTTAGGTAGAGTTCAGGGTTGGATGGTTTCTGAGGGCATCTTGTCTCCCATGCAAGCAGGCTTCAGATCTGGCACCAGCACCATCGACCAGGTGTTTAGATTTTGTCTGATTTACTGGAAGGTGGTGCTGCTGGGCGGGGGAACAATCTTCGCCGCGTTTATCGATCTGAAAGCGGCTTTTGACATGGTGCCGAGGGCTAAACTGTGGCGTGTCTTGAGAGACTTAGGGCTGCCCATGGAACTACTTGATTTAATTGTTAAACTGCATGATGACAACTTTGCAAGGGTTCGGTGGGGAGGTCAAGGACAAGTGACGAACAGCTTTCCGGTAACACGCGGGGTCCGTCAGGGGTGTGTTTTGGCGCCCACACTCTTCCTGTTATTTATTGACCAGGTAGTAAATTTTTTTAAGGCTTTCCCTACTGACGCTCCTTCCCTGGCCGGGACGAGGTTCCCCATGCTTATCTTCGCTGATGACACCCTGCTCCTCTCTAAGACCAGAAGTGGTTTACAGCGGGCTCTGAACCGCTTTGAGGAGTTCTGTGTCATCAACGATCTGAAGGTAAACGTAGGCAAAACTAAGTTTATGGTTCTTACTAAGAAACTCTCGGTGCGGAGTTCGGTAAGCATGGGTGGGGTTAATTTGGAACAAGTTGAGCATATGACCTACCTAGGGGTGACCCTAGATTTTTGCTTGCGATGGAAGGAGCAGGTGGTCGAACAGCAGTTAAAACTGGCCCGCTTAACTGGTTGCCTTCTTAGGGAGCAAAAGAGATCCTTCACCAAACGTGTGCACCCAGCGCTAAAAATTTATGACACAAAGATTAATGCTGCTATTTTGTATGGTGCGGATCTCTGGGCGTATATGGATCTCTCTAGCCTGTTTAAAGCACAGTGTAAGTTCTTGCGGAGTTTAGTGGGGCTACCGCAATCCACTCCATCCATACCTCTTTGTTTGGATTTAGGATGTAACCCAATAAATGAGATGGCAAGGTTCAGATTGGTAGCCCTTTGGAGGCGGATTTGGACTTCTCCTGACCTTGCCCTTTTTGCTAATGAACTTGCTGAAGTTAGGTCTATTGAGGGTTCCGGGAGAATTCCATGGCTACGTACGGTAAAATCCATTTTGGTTGAAATGGGAATGGAACAGCTGTGGGTGTCCCCAGGTACCAATGTGTTTCCCACCAAACAAGAATTTAAAGCTCTGTATTGGGCCTCAGTTCGACAAACCCTAGTGACTGCCTCTAGCTCTACCAGTCTAACAGGAAGGTTCCTGATTAATAAGCTGGATCTCTCTCGCGAGAACTACTGGGATATTATTACCAGGCCTCTCGATAAGAAACTCTATCATCAGTTTCGGGTGGGATCCCTGCCTTTGAATTAATTCACAAAAAATTGGGCTTCAGGAGTATCCGAATTTTGTCAATGGTGCCCAGGCCATAGGGAGACTGAGGGTCATCTCTTATTTGCCTGTCCCATGTATCAAGACTCACGTAGAAAATGGATAAAACCTCTGTTCCAACGCCTTACCTGCAGTAGGTCTGCGGAGGCCATTCGGGTATTAAAGACCAATACCTCAGAGTTATTCGTGGTGAGCATGGCGAAATTTCTTGGCTGGGTTTGGATCATTAGAGCTAATAAACAGGTAGAAAAGATTTCTCCTCTGAATTATATTTAAATCATTATTTCTCTGATCTAACGTTGGACATTGTATATAGTATATTAAGATTGGTTTATTTATTGTTTTTATATTCTTAAAATTATTTAGACAGGTTGTCTTTGTATTATTAGGATGTTTAACAAGGGTTTTAATGTACTGATCTTATTGTGTGTAAAAATATTCGTAAATTGGACAGTTTTATTGTGATTGTAAAGTATGAGTAGTTTGATAATTGGTCCAAACAGTATGTGTTGATTTTGCTGTCTTTTATGATTTTATTATCGAAATAAAGACTTTAAAACCTGAAACCTGAAGTCTGTTTTCACCTAGAAAGGTATATGCGAGCCAGTAATAACTGTAAAGGAGATAAGTAACTCTGAGGCGATAACCGAAATAATGCAACCTGCTCCCATAGAAGGGGTATACTGAAAAAAAGTCATGAGGCGGGATACTTATCTCCTGACTCCATGGAAAATTTCTACTCTTTGAACGATGAGTCCGGCGAATCAGACATAGTTGTGTCAAGTAGTAGCAGTAATGATGACGATTGCGGGGAATCTTCCACAAGCAATTATAGCCAGCAAGGAATGAGAAGGATACCCAGGAGAACGAAGCGGCTATCAGAAGGAAAAAAAGAGTAATCACAAGAGAAATGTGGAAGAGGAAGAGGGAGAACTTTGATGGGATTATTCAGCCAAACAGCTGCCACCCCATAATGGAGCACATGAGAAGGAGAGGATGTCTAGGAAACAACTAAAATCATTTCAAGATGAGGTCAAAATGGAAAATCGACAAGCACGACTTGCCTCAATAAAATTACAAGGTTCGATCCACAAAATCGGGAAAACTTGTACCTTGATAGCAGAGAGGCTAAGCATGGTGGAAAATCAGACAGAAGTCCTAGAAACCACTGTGGATGTACTGAAAACACAGGCTGCCTCACAAGAGAGTTCATTGAAGGATGTGATGTGGAAGCTAGAAAAGGCAGAAAATTGCCAACATCGCAACAACCTGAGGTTGCTAGGGATACCTGAGAACAGTGAAGGCAGTGACATCAGGAAGTTCACAATAAATATGTTGAAAAGCTCTTTGCCAGAACTAGCACACTGGGATTGGGATAAAGAAATCCAACGTGTAGACAGATTCCCTTTAACAACGTCCAGGCACCCCGAACGATCAGTCATATCTAAGGGTAATATTAATCTATTTCGGAAACTTTCTGCTTCGACAGGCTGTTTTTGACTTGACAAGACCAACAAGAAAAGGAATTGGGAGAATTTTTCATTTTTTGCAAAACCAGACTTTGCACAGGCAACTGATCGCACCATTCCAAAAAACAGAAGCAACAATTTTTTACAAAACCCAGCTAAATTAAAAGTTATCTCTCAAGGTCGAAATTATCATTTCACTTCTGAAATACAAGCTCAGAAAGTATTGGAGGAAATTATAGCGGGGAAAGCCGGGACTGCCGAGAGCAAACAATAGGTGTTAATATTGTAGAAAATGGGGTAGCCACTAGATAGATTTAACTGTTTTTGTATGTAATCTGTTTTCTCCCCTTTTTTTTCCTTTCTCCAGGCTAGGAGAGTGCTTTGCAACACAATTGGTTCTTGCATGATTATGACGTTTATGATGGCTAGAAATATGTTTGCACACGAGGAGAGGAGGGGGAAGTGGGGAGTGGGTGAGGATGGTTCAGACGCTATCACACAGGCTCAGGATTGAGCCTGACTGCCTAAATAATTGGTGGGGGAGGGCATGAGGAGGGAAGGGGGAAATTTCAGACTGGTGGTAGATATAAAAGGTGCAATTAAGAGGGACCAATCTGGATATAAGAAAGATAGACAATGACAGGAGATATACAAGTGGAAGTGGGCCCAAGAGAAGAAATATACAGAGTCAGGAATCAATAAGAATCAATATGGCTAGATTGAAAATCCTTACCGTCAATATATGCGGCCTTAATGACACTAAGAAAAGAGAAAGAGGGTCTGTGGGATTACAAATGACAGGGGCTAATATTATCTGTATCCAAGAGACACACATTGAGGGATCACAGCGGTATTTACTTAATACATTAGGGTATAGACTGATTACTGCAACAACACAAGGAGTAAGGACTAGGGGTGTGGCCATTTTGGCGAAAGGGAGTGGGATGCAGTTTGTTCGATCTTCATCCGATAAATACGGGTGGTGGGCAATTACAGAATGTCAGTATAACAATGATAAAAAAATGACATTATGTACAATATATGGAAATGTTAGTGATGATCCGAATGTACTGGACTATATATCTAATGAGCTTGCTCACTGGCCTCTCCTATTGATAGTTTGTGGTGACTACAATCTGAAACTCTCCTGCGACTGGTCGTTGGAATCAGGATTTAAATACCGGAGGAAGAAACCAAAAGTGTTCCAGGATCTTAAAAATGTATGTCTGACTCATGGATTAATAGATTGTTGACAAACAGGGCAACCGAGCGATTCATGATACTACTCTAATCCACACTCTATGCATGCGAGACTGGATTATATGTTTGTCTCAAGCACTATGAGTTCTAATTGCTCAATAAAAAAACTGCCAAGGGTCTTATCCAACCACAACCCTCTTGTTTTAAATATAGAATGTGGAGCAACGAACCCCAATGAGCAAATTTGGACGTTTGAAAGAGCACTGTTGGTAAATGAGGAATATTGCCACCACATGAGGAAATGGATACCAGGGTTTTTGGAGGATAATATAGGTAGTGCTGCAATCGATGTGGTCTGGGATGCCCTGAAGACTTGAATCAGAGGGGAGACTCTACGATTTTCATGAAATCTTAATAAGGAGGCTAAACAAATATGGTGGCACTGCAGAGAAATTTGAGTGTAGCCGAGGAAAGATTGATAAGGGCGGTTCAGGAGGGACGGGAAACTGAAAACGAATTAAAACGTGTAGCGATTGCTAAAAATTCTATTGTCAACATCCTAACGGAAAAAGCCATAGCTAAGGCAACAATGCATAGAGAAAGCATTTATGAATTAAGTGAACAGGTTGGCCATCAATTTGCAGTACGTACTCGAGAACAAGTACAGCCAATCTAATAAGGGAAATTAAAGATTCAGAACATGGGCAAAGGATTTGAAAATCTATTCTAAATTATTAGCTAGTCGATTGGCACCGGTTATACATAAAATTGTATCTGATCGCCAGCATGGGTTCATCCCAGGTAGATCCACCACCGACCATGCCCAAAGAGTGTTGACATTACTGATGTTGCAGGAGACCCTATGGCACTTATATTACTGGATGCTGAAAAAGCCTTTGATAGGGTCTCCTGGAAATATCTATTGACAGCAATGGCATTAGGGAACATTTCATCAAAGCAGTCCAAATGCTATATACTGAACCATCGGCTGTAGTAATGGTAAATGGGATGGTTTTAGAGAAGACAGCTATTACCAGAGGGACAAGACAGGGGTGCCCATGTTCTCCTCTTCTATTTGCGGTATTTATTGACCCTCTCATCCCTAGATTTGAGAATAACATATTAATACCACCAATATGGTCACGAGATTGGTCTACAAAAACTTTGGTGTATGCGAATTATATTGTCCTAGTTACCAGTGACCCTGTTAACGCGATAAACGCAATAGAAGAGGAGGCTAAAATCTATGGAGGGGTCTCAGGATATAAACTGAATCAAGATAAAATGCAAAGATGAGAGATGGCCGAGTAGTGGATAAAGCTACGTATCTGGGTGTTAGCATAATGGCGAAATTGGATAGCTTAGTTAATGATAATCTTGAACCCTTAATACAACACACAAAGAAAGATCTTATCAGGTTAAATAATCTACATCTAACCATCGGGGCAGGTGTAACGTGATCAAAATGCTTTTTTTACCTAGATTTTTATATTTTTTCTGAAAACTATGTTTGGAATTTCCACCTCAATTGTTTAAATCTATAGAAAGCATGTTTTCCCGGTTTATATGGGGCTATAAGAGACCAAGTAGAGCATTAGTATTTATTACCTTGCCTAAAGATAGAGGTGGATTAGCACTTCCTCATCTTAAACTTTATTATTGCGCTACCACATTAAGGTGCTGTATTGAATTATTATCTATTAGGATGGACAACTGAATAAATATCAGTATCCCAACACTGCTAAAACTTATATTGCGTGATGAAACCAGGGGGTGCCTCTGGCGAAATTCAAACAATAGTTATTTTAAAAAGGTCTGATTTAAAACCCTCTTTGGCATTTACAAGGTCTGGAATAATGTACGCAAATTGCCAGGAATCGAGCGGTTATCCTACTATACACCGTTATTTAAAAATGACAATTTACCGGAGATGTTTAGGGATACTTGCATTGATAGATGGGTTCAGGGAGGTATCATGCAGCTAGGCTGTTTCTACTCCACTACTGGACTGAAGTCTTTTGAGGAGCTAAAAAATGATTATAAACTAGATTATAGGGATTCCTTTAAATTTCTCCAGGTTAGAGACTTTCTGTAGAGAAAAAGGGGTGGGGGATCCAAATTTTAAACAATTCAAATCACGGAAAATCTGCCTAAAAATACAACAATAACTATAGGAGAAGTCTACGTATATATGAATGCTTCCTTTCCAGACAAAAGGGATAAATGCATGTTAATATGGCAGGCTAAATTGGGGGTTTCGGATGAAACCCTCCACCATTCTTATGAATTATCTCAGTCTTTTTTAATGTCTACAAAATTACTACAAAACCTTTTTTCATTATATTACACTCCAAATAAGATAGCTAAGTGGGGGTCTGGAAAGGGAATGACATGTCCACGCTGCGCGCTAATTGATGCCAACATTGTGCATATATTTGCATCATCTGATGTATTATTGAAGCTGGTTAATGATATATCAGGTTTTTTGTCAGAGATTTTAAAAGTAAGAATATAAATCTCAGTGGACAAAATAATCCTAGGTATAGCCATCGTAAATCAACCTATAATATGCAAGGCTTGATCTTTGTGGCAATGGCTGTCTTAAGGATATGTATAGCTTCAGCTTGGCTGGATCCGAACCCGCCGGAGTTCCAACAATGCAGAGCCCGATTGTTGGTGACATGTAGCTTGGAGGCAGCTATATATAAAAGAAAGGGGCGTAATGAAGGCAAAAAAGGGTTGGAAATATGGGATCCTTTAATGCAGTGGATGCAAAGTCGTAATGGGACTGGATAAATGTCTGTATGCGTATTATATATGATGGTGAACCTCAAACAGGAGTTAATCATGATTTGAAAGTATAGATTGTGATGAACAATATTGCACCAGATGAACTAAGATTTGCTTTTGTGATATTTATGAACTTGTAATAAGACTATGTTTGTGGGTAATGACTGAGAAGGGTGGAGGGAGGGATATGGAATGGGGGGTTTAAAATAATGAAGAATATTTTAAAAAAAGGAAACAGAAATATTGTTACCTATCAGTAAACATATAGCATGTCAAAAATACTGATTACCACATTATCGGCTACAAAATTACAAAATCGGCTTCAAAATTGTCATCAACAGAACTAATAAATGCAATAAAAAAATCAGATTTTCACATAAACCAATTACTTCAAATAAACCTGAGTCTTATATTAAACCTCTATCATTATTTTAAAATATATCACATCACCCAAAAATTAAAAGTTCACTCCAAAAAATAGTACACCTATGAAATATACAATAAATGGATCCAAAACATTACTATTTACAATAAACATTTAAAAACAAATTACAAAACAAATTTGATATCAATTATCTAAAAACAAACACATTTGTAGTTAAATAAATGCAATTATGTATAACACTATTGAAAGAAAACATAAATTAGCGTTTTCCAAACAAAGAACTGACTGATTAAAAAAGTTCAAATTATACAAAGCCAACCTATAAAATCACACTATAAACAACTTTAACCACTAACATTTCTCAATCAATTTAACAAACAATATAAAAGGCACACTAATCAAAGCCGACAATATCTCCACAAATAACAATTACTGCAAAAGGAGGAATTCTTTTTTTAAAACAATTTTTTTATTGACATTTTGCGAAAGATACAAAACACTTCAACAACTCAACAAGCCAGCATGTTGATACAGCAATACAGCAGAATGTAGCATAGTCACAGTCTATACATTAATACACAATGTAATATTTGGTCGCGTCTCACTTTTGTCAATGGCTCGTGAAAACATAAACATCATAAACCCAGATGCTCACTGACACCAGTATAAGAAGATAAGGAATTAAAAAAAACACAAAAGAATACATGATTCCACATAGTTTTTCTAGATCTTTTCAGTCACATGCAGCTACAGCCATAGTTCCTGGGAGATTAAGAGCGGGGACCTACCAAAAACATGTGAAACACAATAGCACATCACATCTATTCCGCAATCTGCGTGTCGTCTGCCTGCGCTGCCTCGGCAAATACATTCTGTCCCTAAACCCAGGTCAGGAATGGCTTCCAAATGTTTTGGGCTCCGGAAGTGGGAGGGGCATAAGTTTCCAAAATGTATTCAGCTGTGTATGACCATAGGTGACATCGGTAATCCACCCCTTGAGCGAGGGTGCCCTCCTCCTACCCCAATTTGACGCTTGGAAAATAACATAAGCAGTACGTGAAGCTTGGGCATCTTAGGCGGGGTGTCTTTAACGCAGCCTAAGAGACCCAGGATGGGGGATGGAGCATCCGACACTCTAATGATCACTGAAATAAAAAGCATGGACCGGAATTCTGCAATTTTTGGACATTCCCATGCCACATGTAAAAACGAAGCAGGAGTGTATTTACAACACCAGCAACTATCATCTTCCCTTAAACCCATGTGGTGCAGACCCACAGGTGTTCTATAGAATCTGTGCAAATATTTAAAGTGAATCAATCGAAGCCTGTAATTTGGAGAAAGCTCATTGACAACAGAAGTCCCACTGTGCTTCGGTTAAAGGGATAGAGAGCTCGTTGTTCCAGCACTGGAGGGATTTGGGCTTCACCAATGGGGCAGTGTTTTGCATGTGCGAGTAGAGCCGCGTGATAAGTTTACAGGGAGATGGGGATCTCAACAGGTTGTCTAAAGCGGGCAAAGCCGGGGGGGGCACCGGAAAGTCCTCACAGAGGGCCTGACATGCTGCATGCAGCTTGCGATACACGAATAGCTCGGAAAAAGGTACCGCCTGCCCCTCGTCCGCCTCCGGAGGAGGTCTAAACATGTTTTCCGGATATTGATCTGCAAAGGTGTGAAGCTGCATCTTCTGTTCCAGTGTCTTGCTAATACCATCCCTGATACAGGGCAGCATGTGGTTCTGTGCCAGCGGGATGGAGGGGTCATACAGCACCGGGATGCCTGCCAATTTGCCAACTCGTCCCATGCCCACCACAACGTTCCAGCGGTGTCTATGTCTCCACGAGGACGACGTGACGTATGATAAATAGCCACCTTAAGTGGGACAGGTGCAACTGCATCAAGCTCTACCGCCACATGGGGTTGGAAAGGCGTTGGGTGGACCCAAAGGTGCAAAAACTGAGCCTGGGCGCAAAGTGCGTACAGTTGCATATCCGGAGCACCCAAGCCTCCCTTTCTCACAGGAAGTGTCAACATGTCCCAGGACGTTCTAGCCTGTCCGCCCCACCACGCCAGGGAGATGAGGTGCGACTTAAGAGTGTTAAAAAAGTGAAGCATAAGTGGGATCAGAATGTTGACAAATAAATACAGGAATTTGGGTAGAACAACCATTTTAGCCAATGCTATCCTCCTAGCCAGGGTCAGTGGCAGTTTAGACCATATCTTAACCTTCTCCTCCAACCACATGACAGCCCGCCCATAATTCAGATTCCAAACCTCCTGTGCGACCCTACTGATCCATATGCACAAGTACTTAACCGCCTCAGTCTCCCCCTTCAGAGGAAACTCAGAAGTCACCCATGGCGTGCCATCTGTCAGGGGAAATATCACAGACTTTGCCCAATTAACAAAAATACCAGCCAGACCACCAAAACGGATAAACTCCCTCAAGATAGGATCCAGATTCTCCTTCGGGTTAACAAGATAAAGAGCTACGTCGTCTGCATACAATGAAATGAGTAGGCTCCTGGAGGTGAACCCTTTGTCGCGTGCCGTGTGGTGTTGCCTGATGCGGGCAGCCAGGGGCTCCATCGCGATCGCGAAAAGTAGCAGGGGAAGGAGACAACCCTGCCTGGTACCACGCGATATGGGGAAGGGATCAGAAAGTAATCCGTTCACCCTGATCCGAGCGCTGGGCAAGACATATAATAGCCGTATGCGATTGATAAAGAGCGGGCTGAACTTCTTACGGCTAACCCTGGGCGTAGTGGGCGTAGTGAGGCTACATGGAGCATCGCGTAGTGTGGCCAAATCAATGCACACTCGCGCGCTCCACTTAGCCCCACTACGCACCGCCAGCCTCCCGCCCACCCTCATTTTTAAATAAGTTAAAGTATTTTAAAAGTAAGAGAAAATGCCTTACCTGCAGTGCGGCGTCCCGGGGCACCCTCTTCCTGGTTGACGGCAACTTCTTCTCACAAAGGCACATGCGTGGGCGTCCGCGCATGCGCATTTGTGAGAAGAAGTTGCCATCAACCAGGAAGAGGGAGCCCCGGGACGCCGCACCGCAGGTAAGGCATTTTACTTACTTTAAAATTCTTTAAATTATTTTAAAATGAGGGCGAGCAGGCGGCGGGTGGAGGGCAGCCGTGGTGTGTGCGTAGCGCTGCCTGCTACGCCTACTTCATAAACCGCGAAGCAGGCAGCGCTACATACACTACGTGGGCGGAGCGGAGCACTACGCCCGGTCTTACTTACGGCCCAATATGGCAAACAAGTAAGGCCACTAGAGCGTGTCGAATGCCTTGGTAGCGTCTAAATAGACAGCTGCAGCGTGTACTTCTGGGTGCAGATAATGCAGCGTAGAGGAGGAATTCTTGCTACCAAAGTTTATACATCAATATATACAGCTCTACAACTACATATTCAAGTAAGTAATATTTATATTTAAAGTACATTTTAAATAGTCATAAACTAAAAAAAGGATTATTTAACAAGTATTTAGTAACACATTCTTTGCTTTTGTCATTTTACACAATCTACCTGAAATGAAAAACAATATCTTCCAGACCAACAAACTGCCATAAAATATCATCTATAACAATGCATCAAAAATATAAAATAAATTATGTATACATAATGAATAAATTAGAAACTCACCCAACCAGCGACCAAACACAGAGTTAACTCCCTAAACCTCGGCAAACAAGAAAAAATACCAATTTAAATTATTCTAAAGTTTTTTCCTCTTTAAACAGGAAACACCTGTTTCACGTTTAAACAACCTAAAACACATCTCAAAAGAACATACAAGTAGATAAATAAAATAAAAATTATTGGATTTTGAAATATACAAATAACTAACATACAAAATGTAAGTATAACGCATATTTATATTATAATTTTTTTTAGAGATATAAAGACAGAAGGCATGCATTTTTATCACTTCACAAACAGTTATTAAGTCATATGGGCTACACCTACATCCAAGAAAGTGAATCAACAGAAACTATAAATTAGAACTGTACGAAATATTATTCCAATGCATGGTATGGAATGGCAAAAACAAAAGAAAGTGTGATTGTAAAAGAGCATAACCACCCCCCACATGTTACACAGATGGAAGTTAGTGAAATTGTAATCCTTAAAGACATACTAGCCATAGTGCCTGAACATATAACAGGCAAACTACCCTCCATCCCCCTTTTCGAACATCTAATTACATGCGCTAAAAAAAGCCCCCAGCAATACCCCATCTGCTCCTAGATATCAGGACATAGACATACCAGTGCATTTACCAATAACACATACAGAGGAACCCTTCCTCTACCAAGACAATAAAAATAATGAAAAACAAATCATAATCTCCCCCACTGCAAACAACTTCATGAAACTTACCCAATGCCAAACCTGTATGATGGATTGGACCTTTAAATCGTATGTCAAACTGTTCACTCAGATATACACCATACGTGGTGAATTTCAAAACACCGATATCCCTTTCATATACACTTTACTCCCTAATCAACAAGCAGTCCCTACTCTGAACTCCTAAACCATATAAAATAACAAACAAATAACTGTCCCCAAAAATAATCATAGACTTAAAAGAAGCTGTGATTCACAAATCCCAGATATATACACCCACACAGCCATACAAGGCTGTTACTATCACTTTAATCTACTTATCTTGCGACACCACCGTACCATTGGTGGTGGTCTGACCACCATCTCCTCAGTGGTCTGACAGCCCGATTACGAGAAGGATGGTTCGACCGGTACAAGACCACCGCAACCACCAGGATATTGGTTGGGAAAGCAGCGGGCTATGGAGGCAGTTCTGATGTCGTCACCACTGTGGCAAGTACGACCTGCCTTTCCACTGACCATGAAAAGGTGGGCGGTAAAGCAGGGGAGGGGCCCCAAATAGGAACCCAGGGTGATTTTGCCAAGTGTTGACTGTTCATAGGGGCATGTGATGTGCCCCCTCTGTTTGCTGTGCCGTGTGTCCACTGTGTGCCATCCATGGTACACAGTGCACCTGGCATTCAAATGGCAATGCACTGTGGCAGCATGTGTTTCAGGATCTTGTTATGACCCAAAGCATGCTGCTGCGGTTCCACCACATATGAGACACTGTCAGCCTGGCAGAAGTGTCATATTATGGTGGTCGGACAGAATTTTTGCCAGCGTGGAGGCGTTCTCACGACCGCCGCAACAGAGATCCGGCGGTTAGATTACCGGAGTCGTAATCAGAGCCAAAGTTAGAATACTCGACTAACTTCGCCTTTGAAGTCAAAAAATGATAGCACTTGCCTACGTCCCTGTCAAAGAAGTATTCAGCCAATATAATATACTAATTGAAAGCCCTTACTATTAACAAAATGAAGACAAACTTAATCAACTAATGGACTAATTTGAAGATATGTGGGTTGGCAGACTGCATCAGTCAGGACACAGAATCCAAGCAAATTCCAAATATGTCAGTGGATGTCTATGACAGCACCGTGGCACAGGAAGCCAAAGCAAACATAGCAGTGGATAGATTGCATACTGCCTTCCAAGCCAAACTAGGCAGAACTCAACCTACATTAAAAAAAGAGCAAAGCCAAGAACTGAGAATAGACAAATATGTTACCAAAATAGACCCTAAAGTTCACAAATAAACTAAAAAAAAAATACCAGACACTAGAGAGCAAAGTTAAAATATTCATAAATAGCAAAGGACTAGATTACTTAGAAGTAATAGCCATATCTATCCTCTAAAATACACATTAACCTACCACAACCCTCAGAAACCACAACATACTCTATCACTATAAAACAAATATACTTTTGGGAATAATAATACACATATTTTATTATCAGTGAAAATATTATAAAAAATAAAAAATTAGTATTCGCTGGTATTAAAACAATATACATATTATTAATTAAAAATGTATACGGCACTAACCATCAGACCAGCTTAAAAACAGATTCAATGACATCAAATAAATACAACATGATATGATTTAACTACTACCATAAACATAAGCATAAGACAAACAAATCAATATCACTTTTCCCACCCACAACATTCACATGAAATTTACTGTTTTGTTCCCGCAAAAACGTAATAAAATGAAAACAAAAATGATAAAAACTAAAATGAAAAAATATTAAGAATCTAATCTAAATCCCTCGAAGCAATCCAAAGTCTGTAGGTTAAATAAAAATACCGGTAAAAAGTTTTAAAATGAAAGAATCAATCCAGGAAACCCAAAAATATAGGAACATTAAATTATTAACAATTGGTTTATATTAAACCAAAACATATTTCCTTAAAAAATTGTAAACTCCAACTTCCAATTGAAATAGATTGAAAACGCAAACCTGTAACACCCTCCTGTACAAAACATTACAATCCCAAACAAATATATAAAGAACATTTAACCTTCAAAACATAAGTAACACCACATCAACACATATTCTAGAAGTAGCATAAATATACAGTAACATTACATTAAAAATAATGTAACACAACAACATGAAATAGAAGCCCACCGTAAAAAAAACAATGGCCGCCAAATGATCTAAAAAAAAACTATCTGAAAAAAAGAGTCACACAAAAATACTGTGCCTCCTGTTTATATAACTTAACACAAGAAACACGCAATTGAGAGATATAGAACAAAATAAGTTGGCAGGATAAAAGTAACAATATCATTTGAATCATACAAGAAATGAAGAAGCTAACTCATAATATAATCCTGAAATTTGGCAGGAGCATTTCTCACCTTGGATGAAGCTCTTCTATTGGGAACACAAATACAATCAGGATGCACACCCATCTTGTCATTCACACATCCTGCTTGGGGATCAGGCCAGGTACCACAGAGAGCGCACACTTATTCCATGTTTTCCCATTTTCCAACACCACCATACGATCTTTCACCTCCTTCACTCGAATAGGTGCAGAAAACCGTAGTGACCATTTGCGAACAAAACCTGTCCCCTAGATTCTCACACAATCACTGCCCCCATTATTGTCCCTGCACAGACCTTGTGATCAGTGGCTAGAGTATCCGAGCGATTGAGCAGGTCTGACGTGCCTGGCGCCTGGTACAGCAGTTGCAGAGCGGAGCGAAGCCGAGAGCGGCTGTGGCGTGTCGCGGCTGTCGAGAGGAGGCTGGGGCAAAGAGGAAGACCCCCAAGAGGAAGACCCCCGTGACCACCCGCAACCTCCCGTGACCTTGACCACCCGCCACCTCCCGTTACGACAATTTTGGTAGGTCCGTGGTCTTGCAGCTGCCTTTCTCCAATGACCTGCCTGAACTAGAGCCAGAGCCCTCATTGTTTCTCCAAGGGAGACTGCGGGAGTGAAATCTGCGGGCCCTCGCGGAGCACAGCACAGCAGTTCTCCCCCCCCCCCACGGGCGAGGGTGAGGCTTGCGGGGGTGTGGATTGTGTTGCCGAGTCAGGTGGCGGCGGAGATCTATTTGGATTATTACGGGCTCCGTGACCAAGACAGTAGGAGGGCAGTCATTGAGCCTGTTTGCATGGGAGATGTTTTGAGCAGCAGGAGCTCTTTGTACTTGTTCTAAAAGTTTCTGACTGAAGAGCGCAGGATCTCAGTGCTCACGGTCAGCTCGCGGTAAGTTACAGAGGAGCCGTGGGCAGAGCCGCGAGTCGATGGTCTGCGATCTCTTTTTGCATTCCGGAGGTGGATGCCGGAGTTTCATCATCCTGGAGTTCCATCATTTTTCATTAGGAATTCATCAGGAATTGTAAAGACTGCCTTCGTAGCCTGTCGCTCCAGTGCCGCGTTTTGCAAGGAGCAAGGAGCCACGAGCCCCGAGCGAGGCAGATAGGGAGAGGCTGGCTGCCTGCCTGCGGGCTGCGAGAGGCTGTTGGCGTTACCATTACGTTTTGGGGCGCCGAGCGCTGTGGGAACGCTCGGCTGCGGAGTACGCTGTGAGAACGCCCTCGGTGCTGTCGGTGTTGCCGCAGCTGGGGGCGTCGTTTTGAACATCGGAAAGCCGCAGACTGGCCTGTAGCAACTGAGTACAAACCACTGCTTGTGAAGCCAGACAAGTAGCCGGTGAAGCATCTTGCCGTCCCAGCATTATTACACTAGTGTACGCTGCCTTTTCCTTGCTCCCCTTCCCTTCCCTTGCCCCTTATACATTGGCACCAACAACAACAGAGCCAGCGACAGTGACAGCGACGGAATTGACCCCACCTTCGCCTGAGAGGGTAGGACAGTGAGACGGGGGACTATTCTGGAGAAACGGACTCGGATTTGAGCACGCCTTAACACCCAACAGGTGAGGAGGAGTGAGTTAGTGTGTTTGCATGGGCCAGGCCCTAGGGGGCTCTCTGGAATTGATTTTGACAGATTTTGAAACTGTATCTGAGAAATCTACGAGCTACTGGTTCTTGCACTAGTTAAATAGATCCCGGGGGGGGGCGATACAAGATCACAAGGAGCAACCAAGCATCACAAAGCCCTCAATAGGTTCTTGAACATAGATTAAAAGATTACAGATTGAACGGAAATTATTAAATTATAACCATGCAATCAGGGAGGATAAGGAAAACGATAGTAAAGGCAAAGTAAAAAGCTCATCTCAAAGCAGAGAAAAGGAAAGCGGAGAATGTAAATAACAGCTCTTTACAAGAGCCGAATCTTAGTGAATCCTACGCGGACTTTTTAAAGATAAAGCGCGAAAAACTGGACATAACGGAGACAAAAGGAAAAAATAATGATATCGACAAAGATAAAGATAAGGATACTAACTCAACAAACACAAATTTAGAAAAAAGTAAGTCTCAACTCACCATTCCATCTATAGCTTCTACATGGGAAATGAATAAACCTCCGCCAATTAACACATTGTCACAATTTGCACACCAAAAAATACAACTAACGGAAACAAGGGAAATAACCCTTGTATTTACCAACCTAAGATATACACAAAATTTTCTTTCTTGAAAGATCCAACAACTGCAATCTTTTCAAAAACAAGTGTGTTAAAAGGCTTACAAACCCCTCTTTTGCCTCTTGAATCAAACTGTTTTAATTTGATACCTCAAAGTAACCCAGGAATGCAACAACAATCTATACCAGTTCAGCAAGGAATTACCGTTAAAACAGACACCAGGAACATCGAACCAGCTAGGTCGACTCTTCAAACAAATAATGAACCAACAAAATTAACGGAGACCCCTTGTGAGAAAGGACTTCAAACAAAAAATGCTATTACACTATTCGACAACCAATTCGAAACGGCAAGTAACATAAATCTGGAACATAAAAATCAACTGTTAACACCGTCTACACAGGATACTTCGGTACTTTTTGACGATTTAAGTGAACTTGCCCATCAACTACAAAACGAAGAACATGACAACAATGATAAAAATACACAGAGCCCACAAATTTTACAGGGTCTGGTAGTTGATATTTCACCTATGGCAAATATAAAATCATTTGTTAACATGAAGACACAGGAAGACACAATAACAGGGGAGTCCGTGGTAAAACACCTACATGAGAATACAGTAAAAGACAAAAATCCAAAGGAAGGAAAAATAAAAGACATGGAAACAAAGGGATCCCCACTTAAATTAGAACAAAATAGGGGTCCAGGCATAGATTCAAACCAACTATTACCAGACCAGGCGGAAACAACATAATCTAAAAATACCCTTTCAGACAGCACCCACCAGATCTCACTTGTGGACAAATCAAATAAAAGCGATATGTCCTTCCTAGCCAGGCAAGAATGGGAAGAAATGGTCGCTTCTTATAATCAAGATACAATACCAGATAAAAATTCTCTGGAAGATAAAACGTATTTAAATAATAAAATAATCTGGGAGGCAATGCTAAGCACAATGCAATACTCAACAGCGGCATTGCAGTACCAATCACACAAAATGGACCTTCAGCTGACAATTTTACAGGCGCTTGCTGATTCGACAGCGGGGATAGATAAGAAATTAGCTGGCCTGAATGATTTAATAAAGAGGGGCCAGGAAGGTACTTATGCAATACCACAAGTTAGCCAAGAATGCACATGCGCACCAATAATTGACAAGCTATCTATATTACCATCTATATTAGGAGACTTATTACTCGACATAAAAAAAGTTCTCATCGATCAAACACAAATAAAAACCGCAAACATGACGGTTAAAGAAGTACTTCTATCAACAGATAAAACGGAAATTATTGTAGATAAAAACTCTCCGCAAAAACAAAATGAATTTCAAGAGGAAGGCGGGCGAGTAGAGACCGAGGGAAATACCACTCTTGGAGTAAAAAATGTCCGCAAAAACAAAAGGAAAGGAAGAAAAAATAAACAGATAAGCATAGGACATCATTCTTTTACTGATATCACAAGTGATCAACGGCTAATATCTCAAAATACTCCTCCACAAGTCTTGAAGTCAAATGAGAATAAACAACAACAAACATCAACACGGAAAGATAGCCGCTCGGGAAAACTCATAGCGGTAATAGAGAAGCAAGACTCCTCACCAACCATTCAAAACCAAAGAGAAAGGTCCGAAGAAACTAAACATAATCAAGATACAAGCCCCCAAGGAAGACCGCCCCCTCATAAGGAGGATACAAATCAGACCTCAAATATTCAACTTAACTCTCACAAATCTAACGCTGTGATCCACAGAAATAAAAGCAATACGAACTCTCGGGCAATCGAACAACAAGTAGGGTCTAATGACCTAGAAAAGATATGGCCAGTACAGAACACACGGGTAAACATTAGCCACATGATCGATAGTCGATTCTACGATAATCATCAAGAGGAAAATAAAACAGAATCGAACATCATTATATTTCATCCGCTATATGAATCGAGAGGGCCTATGAACATAGTAAATAGACAGAACATTTTACAACTCTTACACTCTAATAAAAAATTGGAAAACATCATGTCCTCTGACTTACGATCGATAACATTTTTACGAAAAAACAACCAAAACTCAGAACCCACTAGAGTGACATGGCAAAATTCTGAGATTACAAGAAGAATTTATCAGGAAAAGGATTGCTTCAAAAACTGGGGAATAGATTTGGAGCTAGTTATAATACCATCATATCCAACTTCTTTCCTAACAAACAGAACAACCAACTCAGACAAAACAATCAATTCAGTATTAAGAGGCGCTAGAAGTAGAAGCCCCGGAGCCAATAGGGATGCGAACTTGCTAACTACAATAGCGAAAGACGTTCCTCAATTTACCCAATCACAACTTTCAATAAACAAAAATTGGCAAGGAAACCAGCGTACTATTACAATAGAGGCCAATAAATGACCTGACCGGACAATTACTCACTTACCACAAACTAAACAAAGTGGGATAAAAATATGCACCTGGAACATCAATGGTTTAGCGGCTAAAGTGTCGGAGCAAGAATTTTTGAGCTACATAGAAAAATTCGACATAATACTCTTGGAAGAGACATGGAAAGATAATTCATTCAGTTTGCAAGGATTTGCATCACTTTCGACTCTAGCTACTAAGACCTCAAATCTAGGTCGTAGCTCAGGAGGCTTATCGATATTAACTTCTGCAACAACTATTGGAGAAACTATACCAATAACCATTAAAATATCTCCTCCAAATAGTGTGCAAGCCATAAAAATAGAGTTGAAAATAGATAAACAAATACAGACAGTAATAATAATAAATATCTATTTACACCCAAAAGGGAAGAAAAAAGCTATTATAGAATTACCTGCCGAATTAGACAGGTTGATGGAAGAGGAAAAAACGGACCATATTATTCTTGCAGGAGACTTTAATATGCATCTTATAGAAACGGCTCAAACCCCAAACTTTATACAAGAGATATCAGACGCCTGGGAAATACCAATCCAGACCTCTGGACCGAAAATTAAAATGTCTAGTGGTGCAAAAAAACTTCTGCAGGAATTAGAAGATCGTAATTTGAGGGCTCTGAATGGCCGCTTCAGCGAGGACCAACCACCGGTGGCTACTTTCCACACGACTAAAACTTCAACACACTTGGATTATACCTTCGCGAGCCTAGGTTTTTAAAAATAATATAACAGCTTTTTAAATTGGTAATATTGACCTTAGTGACAATTTTCCTCAAGAATTAACCTTGAGAGCAAATCCAGCAGAGATATTTCCAGCAGGCACAGAAATAGTCCAAACTAATACTATCAAGCGAATAAGATGCAGCTCGGAAAATATAGAGACAATAGCTGCAACCGCAAAACAACTCTATGCACAAACGGACAAAAAGAGTTGCAATCCCTTAAAACGCTGGAATAATTTCACCAAAACTCTCAGCGATACATTTCCGAGCAAATCAAAGAAGAAGGAAAAATCAGCCTCATATAATTCCAACAAAATAGTGAAATGTCCGGAGATTAAGAGATTGACCCGTATTACAAACCAAACATTGAAATTGTTACGTAAACATCCATTTAACTGGCAACTGCAAAATACCTTGCGACAAACAAGGAAAATATTAAAATAAAAAAGATGGAGAGCTAAGCAAGAGAAAGATCATAAAGCTTGGACATTACTGTATTACGAGGCAAAGCAAAAAAAGAGTGCTAAATTTTGGAAAAAGGTTTCAATGCTGCAGAGACCAGGACATCACGGGATAAGCTCTAACGTCACCGAAGCAAGATGGTATACTTACTTATACAAACACTTTAATGATTCGGAACCAACTGTGGATACTCAGATAACAGGTGCAACTATAAGAAATTCTGCCCTTAAACCAGCCCCAGAGAGTAGTAAAACAGCGACAAGCGAGGCAAGACACAAAATACTCTACTTGCCAGAACAGAACAAAGACCAGTCGATTAAAACAAACCTAATGAGCTCATCAGAAGAGAACCCAGACAGAGAATTACAACTTATCAGGAAACTAATTGCAAAAGGTAGGAGAGCAGGAGCACCTGGGCCTAATGGAATTCCTCCAATGCTATTTAAGCAAGATCCCGATTTCTGGAGTAAAGTTCTGGAGCCAGTCTATAGATATGCCCTAACATACATGAAACTACCAGACTCATAGAGAGGTTCAATTGTAAGCCCGATAAATAAACAAGGAGGACGCGACAATCCAAATAACTATCGGTTAATTGCCCTAATAGATGTAGAGGCCAAATATTATGCAGGGATCCTTCTGGAAGAACTTACAAGATGGACAGCTGAAATTAACATCATTCCCATAACACAGACCGGTTTCCAAAAAGGCCAAGGAACAACAACGAATATCTTGGCCCTGTCCATACTTATGGATGCTGCTAGAGAAAAAAAACATGCATTGTACCTCTGTTTTATAGACAATGCAGCAGCATTCGATCATGTGGACCGTAATATGCTGTGGTATAAACTGGCAAAATGGGGGATACCTTCGCTACTTCTGAACCAACTCGGACACCTATATACAGAAACATGGATTAGGATAAAACTGGGAGAAGGCTCGCGATTATCGAGAAAAATTCCAACAAACAAGGGCCTCAAACAAGGCTGCGTCCTTTCACCAGTATTATTTAACCTCTTCATGGCTGATCTGCCAGAAGAATTGGACAAATGTTCATCTCATGGTCCATCACTAGGAGGAAAAACCTTGACAAACCTACTCTATGCCGATGACCTAGTTTTACTCAGTCGCACTCCTATTGGCCTACAGCGCCTTTTGGATACAACTAACAGATTTTCAAAAAGAAACATCTTAAACATAAACAATTCAAAAACCAAAATTATGGTAGTGAATTACCATAAAAAATCCACGCCAAAATGGTATCTGGATGGGCAAAGAATACAACAAGCCACTACTTATAAATATCTGGGGATCCTCCTGGATCACAACAACTCGTGCAATCCACAGCTGGAGACCTTAAAGAAAAAAGGTATGACATCCTGCCCGGCACTCAAACCATTGAAGAATCAGCTACCAGATCCCTCCCTGGAACCTTTCTTAAACATATTGAGAGCCAAATTTCAGCCTACAATCTTATATGGGAGTGAACAAATGAGAGGGAGAGACGCTTTAACGCTAAATAATATTATAACAACAGCATATCGTGTGATATTCCAACTTCCAAGATGGAGAGAATGGGAGCCTATGCGAAAAGCTGGCACAAAATCAGACTAGCTGAAAAAGGCACTTTAAACGACCTTTCATGGACAGAATTAACACGAAACAACAAATCCCCATTGAATAAATATCTCAAAGATTCAATCGAGAAATTGGGCTTAGAGAACCTATGGAATACTTCAGTATCCCACAATGTTTTTAAAAAACTGGCGACAAAAGCAACAAAAAGCATCTCCCTCGCACTAGATAAGGAAATATTGTCAAGACGAACTCATGGATGGACAGTTATAAACAATTATAAAAATGGCAACCCTCAAACCTATCTAAACTTAGGAATAAAGATCCATACAAAACAAAAATTATTGAAGTTAAGATTGGGGGTTAGACCCATAAAAGCATTATTGCCGCCATGGAAACGAACCGGACAAGACAGTGAATGTAGATTATGCAGACTAGGGGAAGAGAACATTATTCACATCATCTGTATATGCGAAAAACATAAGGGTATCCTTATTAAAACCGTTTTTCAAACAGCATGGTGTGAGGACTTGCAGACAAGCAATACTTCTATGTTTTAATCCGAATGTTACTCAATTAAACTGTCGCCTTACAACATTTTTGGATATCACAGAGAAAAGATTAAATATCCAATTAGATTCGCTAATGGTTTAACGAAACAGCGATTATTCTTCGGTTGATCGGCAAATTCCTCCTATTTGCACGTTTTAAGAATATTAACCTTTTCTCTTTTTATATTGTATAATATGCTCTGATTTTTAGAAAAGTATTTCTTTTAATTTAAATGTACAGATGCTATATTACCAAGAAATTGTGCTTTTTTGTATGATTACTATATGCAATGATTTTAATTAATTATGCATAATAAAATTTACCTTACCTTACCACTGACATGAACAGGAGAATCTCTGTAACTATCAGCCACACTGCTATACTTCTTTTGTACCGCAGCTCTCGCATCAACCACTCTTCCCATTTTCCCCAGGTCAACACTTTTCCTGGACATCCAATCCTTGTGCAGCTTGGAACCTGCAATCCTCCCCCTGAGTAGTGTACCTGGAGACATGCCAATACTGATCTGTGGAGTAGTCCTCACAGTGTTATGTACCCCAAAGTACCCCAATCTAGGCCTAGGGAGCTATACGACCTTTTACCTTCATTTGTCCTACCATGATCTGCATAACATTTCTAGCACTGACCTTTTACCCCATTATGTGCTGAATAACTGCTGATCAGTTTCCTTGAAATTAGCCTAATTTATTATGGATGAATGTCCTCTGAAAAGTCCCTGCACATGACGTACATAACAGCATGAACATACTCTGTGTAAAAGTTGTGGTCATCTTCATCGTAGGGTGAAAGAACTACTTTGCATAATCGCAGTTATTGTTCTAGGCTCATTTGTATAATCGTACTCACAACATATTGATTGTGGAAGGAACCACAAGGGTATATTTATGGCATAAAAGAACCAAAGCAACACTAGATAAGCAGAGGAGAAGCCTCAATGCTGACACTTGATGCCGGCCTGCAAAAGCTGCAACACCCAGCGGTCTGAGATCCCTTGCGGGGTGTCCACCTCGAGACCAAGATGGGGTCCTTCATTCTCTCTCATCAGGTAATGGGATTGGCTCTTTCCGATGGCATTCTTGGCTTAACACCCACATACATCAGGGAAGAGGAGTTGGCCTAACGGCTAAGACAGTCAACCTCGAATCTGGGGAACTGGGTTTGAGTCTCGGCAATGACGCTGAACATCCTGTGATTCTGGGCAAATCACTTAATCTCCCTGTGCCTCACAAAAATGAATGTGTCCTCATGTAATGCAACTGATACTATGTAAAACGCTCTGATACCCGATTCGGGTCATGTTCTCTCTATATAAAATAAAAAAATAAAAAATACATGCTAGGTACACTTAGGTACACTTACGTATAGCTTGCATTGTAGGAGTACACTCGATTACTGTCATGTATCTATATGCCTGCATATATACACTGTTTTAGCACCATGGTAGATTTCTACCTTTTATTTATTAAGTTGGTGCTGTAATCTTATACATCTGTTCCTGTCTAATGATTGTCAAAGCAAACATGTTTTATACTCGGATGATGCTGGTTCAATAAATGTTTATTGAAACATTCCCATAGTTCATTTTGTTTATTCTGTGTATCTCCCTGAGACTAAGTGAGCGAAAAGTACTGCACTGTTTCCACGATCCCTGATGTATCAAGGGTTGTCATGTTTGATATTTGCCAGAAACTATTCGCTCCTTGGTAAGGGTAGGGGGCTTATGGTGGCAATGTGAGCTAGCAGGTCTAAAGGCTGACATATCCTTTGGGAGTGTCTGGAGTCAGTCGGGACACCAATCCCTTAGTTTATGTTGTCTAAATGCGCAGATCCTATATTTTTTAGACCTACATGACAACACCCCACAACATATCTGCGACAGCCACTCTCCAATGCAATCAATTCACAAGGGCTAAAAGCAACTGGTCCTTGATAACCCGGTTTATCTGTTCCACTAAACCATTACTACGAGGGTGATAAACGGATGTGAGGATGTGTTTGATGCTGTTTTCCTTGAAAAAGTCCTCCATCTCTCTAGACACCAATTGTGTGCCGTTGTCAGTCACCGGCTTCTCCGGGAATCTCTCTCTGAGGAATACTTCCCTGAAAAACAAATGACCACAGCAGAACTCACGCTGTCCACAAACTTCACTTCTGGCCATTTTTTCATATAGTCTACTAAGACTAAAGCATACTTCGGTGAGCTACCTGTGACACCAAAAGATCCTGACACATCAAAATGTAAGTTTGCACCAAGGCAAGTTTTTTACAGCATGTGGGTCAACAGGAGAAGGATATGTAACTTGTGACTTATCGCTCAAGACACACATGCAGCAGTCTCGAACATAATGTTTGATGGCCTTATCTTAACCAGGCCGCCAGAAATCCTCCCTAATCCTATGTTTTATGACTCAAATTCCAATATGCCCTTCATGGGCTAAATCCCAAATCTTCCTGTGCATGCACCATGGGACTAACAACAGACCACACCTATGCCAAATCCCCCCAAACATGGACAATTCCTCCCCAACTCTACTGTAAGGAATCAATTCCGAGGGCATACCCTTGCAATTGGGCCAACCTGCAGCCAAATATTTGCCACCGCCTTAAATTCTTTATTGTCCAATACTGCCTTCATCCATTTATGCTCCGATAATGCCCCTTTGACTGTATCATTCATGGAACACACCACACACATCATCTCTAGATTGTCAATTACTTCTTTGTTCTCAACACTATCTTCCAGAGGCAACCTTGACAAGCAGTCAGCTACATAATTCTGCGGTCCAGCCACATACTCCAAACTATAATGACATTCCTGCAGTCTTTACTGCAATTTTGCTATACTGGTAGTAGCTCTCCCACCCCCGTTTGTTGTGAAAAGATCTGCTAATGGTTTGTGATCCGCTCTGAGAACAAATTTATTGCCACACAAAACATTTCTAAAATACTGTACACCCCACCACAACACAAGAGCCTCCTTTTCTATAGTAGAGTAAGTGCTTTCTGCACCTTGTAAAGTTCTGGATGCAAAGGCAATGGCCATCATATCTCTTTTGCATAAGGACTGCTGCAAGACCAAAATTGCTTGCATCGGTGGAGTTGATGCATGTCATTGATGTTGAACAATTTTAGAGATCGTGCATGTAATATCTCTTTTTGAATGAGTTCAAAATTGTTTATACACTTTTTCTTCCATACACACCTAGCATTTTTCTTTAGAAGCTCACACAAACAAACCGTCTTCTCAGAGAAATTGTTCACAAATTTGCCATAATAATCCACTTAACCAAGAAAGGAGTGCAGTAGGTCCTTATCTTTGGGCTCGGGTGCACTTTGAATGGCCTCCAAAATCTTCATTTTGGGATCTACCCTGTTGCCTGAAATGAAATGACCCAAATAAATCTTCCCAACTTGAAAGAACTTACACTTGCCTTTTTTCAGAGTCAACTCATTCGACTTTACAATCTCCAAAACCTGCCTAACACTGTCATCATGCTCAGATTCAGTTTTACTATATATTTGAATGTTGTCTTGGAAAAACACGACCCCCAAAGTTTTCTTGAATAGATTTCCCATCAGCCGATGCCAATCTAAAAGTCATCCTTATGTAACGGTGAGCACCTTCAGGCATTACAAAAGATGTGAGATGTCTGGAATCTTACCTTAATTCAACCTGATGATAAAGTGAAGAAATGTCTAGGGAAGTGAAAAAATTGGCAACATCCAAAGTCGTCAGCATCTCACTAATATTAGGTAGAGGCTTGCTAACCATCCAGATTAGGGTTGGGCGGAATTTGCGTAGTCGCGTTACGCAAATCTCCGTGAGATTGTCACTAATCTTCACGAGAATGCAGAATCTCTGTGAAGATGTGAAAATGCTTGTCCCGCCCATTCGTGATGTGTTTTTGCGTGCTCGCGGGAAAATATATCGCTAACTTGCCCATGAAGTCGCTAATGGGCGCGGCCATCTTGTTTTTCACTTGTCACGCCCACTCGCATTGGTTATTTCCTGTTCCGGGTCGCGTATTGCATGCTTGCGATGCTTATTTCCTGTTTCGGGTTGCGTACTGCATCCTCCTGCCCGTTCGCAATAAGTATTTCCTCTTCGGGAACGCGTATTACCTGTTTGCGATGCTCGGGGGAAAATATCGCGCAAACGTGCCCACGCGGTCGCAATGGGGGCGGTCATCTTGTTTATCACTCTATTGCTATGGTTCTTGGCCTGCTTTTCAATCCTCCCTCTATCTTTTCAATCCTTTGTTTCTGGAAACTTGTTTTGATCTTTTTTTATTTATTATCTATCTCTCTATTTCCCTGATTCTATATTTTGAGTTTTTTTTCAACATTTTGTGTATTTTTCCCTACGTTTTCACTCTTTTTCTTTTACCAGTTTTTTTCATTTCTTTTACTTACTTTTTTCATTCCTACCTTTTCTTTTCCGCCCCCTGTCTTACTACCCAGAACCATGGCAAAGGGCCGCAGGGCTCGTGGCCACAGCCAGAGCCGCGACTGCCTTCCTTGCGGAAGGCGGCGCCAACACGGGGTGCAGCCACGGGCCTTATTCGGTAAGGCCGAGGTGGCCGCACTGGTTTTTTTGTGCAGCGCCACCTCCCCTTAACCCTGGCAGCAGGCGGCTGGCCTGGGTCTGGGTACGGGCTCCGAGAGCGTCAACAGAGTTGGGGAAAAGTGCGCCGGGCAGTGTTTCGCTGCTTTGCTGTCCGGCACACCCAAAACCAGTTGACGCACTGGTGGTCCGATATCCTGGACCAGGAACAGGACCTGCTGGACCTGCTAGGAGTGGAGGTCCCAGGGCTTGGTGAGTAGCTGTTTAATATTACTACTTTGTGTCTGTTCTGCTCTGTGTTATATATTGCGAATATATTTTTTTCCGACCAGCAAGAATGCTGCTGCTTACATTGCAGGTAAATTAGGTTTGTGATTGTTATGACACAGGTGCTCGGCGCTACTAATCTTACTTGTTTGCAACTTTGCACTCGCTTAGCGTGATTATGTAAGAGTTTCTTTTAGAGAACTTAAGTTAGGTAATGCTAGAGAGACTCTAGTCCTTCCTTTGTCCTCCTGTCACGAAGAGATAGTGGTGGATTGATACTTAGGTTTAGTTACTTATTAGTATGAGTTGGTAATATTTTAGTGGTCTTTGTGACGCACGCCCTGTTACGTCACGTGCTGCTGAGTGCTGCTTACCCCAGTCCTTAGTAGAACCTTTTGTAGTTTCTTTAGTGAGTAGTAATAGGCTTAGCACTAGCAGAACATCAGCAGCAACCAACCAAGAATTTGGTGTATGCAAAAATGCATGCATGTGTCCTCCATTTATGCATTTTTGAGGACTAAATTAAATGAAAATGCAGACCTAGTGAACAATTGACCCACCTGGAATAGGTGGGCTAGGTCAGGTGGTACTTATGCTTAGTTGGTATTCTGGAATCAGAATGGTTATGGAACACTGGATTAGTGTTGATAAATAATACCTAGTCGGTCTGCAAATCCCCCAATACTACTAGTCGACCAGATTAGATAGGTCAATTTTGTTGCAATTGATGTTTCCAGAATTGTTTTTATGACCATTTTTTAAAATATTTTATTTGTTTCACACCAATCCTCAATGTTTGTCTCTTTCTTCCTTAAGTCTTTAATGATCACCATCCAGGGGCAAGAAGACGGGGTCGGAGTTGGCAGGAGCAGCTGGCCAAGAACAGCACCAGGGACAGGAGGAACAGGACCAGGACCGCTCCTCGATCGAGGGCTCTGCTGCTGGCCCCACTAAGCTTCCTGTAGTTAATATTAATAAATATTATTCTCTAACTTTTACTGCACCTCATTTTTTCCAAACTATTGTCTCTGTTTCCTAATGCTATTTTTTATACCGATTCTTCTTCGATCTAGACTATCTGTTTCTAAATTCTTGTTATCCCTGCCTCTGACTGCCTCTGCTATGACTCTCTGTACTACTACTATTCTGTCTGTAGCTAAGCTTGCCCAGTTGGCCACTCTTTAATTGAAAGGTTTTAAATAAAACTCAGATTCACCAATAGCTCTAGCCATTGAGTCCAGTCCTTTGGGTTGTCTTCTTCTAGTCTTCTTAATCTTGAGGCTTTTCGACAATTCCCACCAACAAAATGCCCAACCAGATTTTAGTATTTTTGATAGGATAGGACATACTACTACTGTTAGGGGGATTCTGCACATACAGAACTTTGCACAAGAAAATAGGACGTTGGTGATGGAAGGTTGGACCTTCCTCACACCTCTATCAGAACCCACCACAATCCCCTGACCGACTAGTTATAGTGTCTCATTGCTATTAGCTCTCCGAACCCCCCATGCCCAATGAGTAGACAACTCAGATTAAAGCACTTCCGACCTTTCAGTTGCGGAAGCAATGCACATGCACATTGCACACCCTTTCGCTCACTCACTCGTGTAAGTCCACACCAAATACCACCGAGTCTATGTAAGTTCAAAAGGTATATTGTCAACTGACACACTCTGTACATTGTTCTATAATGCAGCACCAACAGCAAAATGCATACAATTAAAACAATAAACATTGTTACACTTCATTACACTTACAACAACTACAAGTAGAAGACAAAAGGCGAAATCATGATAACTGAAAAGTGGTGGAAGCACCAACCTCCCCTTGGTAGGAATATAGTTTATGTAAAATTATAAATGAAGATCTCTGAGCAAATTCAGGGGACCCCTCACCTTAGAAGAACCTAGTACTGGTTACATCATAAGCTCTGCAAAGCTCTATTTTGTAGAAGGGAATCTTCTGTCTGTTATGAGAAAAATTGTGCCCGTTAGTATAGTCGTGCCAAAAAGTGTAGCATTTTTACGGCTAAGCAATGTGGACTAACACCAGAACTCCATAACAAAGTGGCTTGTTTTTTGACCTTGTGCGCAGCACTCAGACAGTAGCAGTATGAGCTCACGTGGGCTCAAAGGCGTCTTACACAACAAGCTGCAAGGTAACGTGCGCAAAAATAAAAGACACAATGGTAAAATGGTTGCATGGCTCAGGCTAGCTAAGCAAAGACTAGAATGACCCCACGGACCATATAACACTACTAGTGTCTACTCTACTACCTGATTTGTACTAGTGATGTCTGTTGTATATGTATGTATTAACTTTTTTTTCAATCTTGCTAGTGAAAAATAGGGGGAGGTGTATATGGCATCTAAAAAATGTTTAATGTTTTTTCTAGGCAAACTACCGTCTACCAGTGCGGGGGCCAGCGGCGAAGGCGACACGGCTGCTGAGGGAGGAAAAGAGGCAGCAGTTGCAGGAGGAACTGCAGGGGGTGAGCCAGCAGCAGTGGCGGGTGGTGGTAAGTTATATTCCTAATCCTTACTTATTGACATTACACTCGCTGCAAGGGAATACACTGTACTGTTGAGACTTAATAAGTAAGAAGTTGTTGTGAACGGTTGAAGACACCCTTTACTTAGCATTAGTAAAAGCATTAGCGGCGGTAGTGTTGAGTAACCATGGCCTCTTCTATCTGACTTCAACTCAGCTGTGAAAGTTTTATGGAGAAGAAAAAAAGTCAGATCAGATGACCTTGATGGATGGGTTGAACGAAAAGGGAAAGAAGGGTGGAAGGAAGAAGGACAGGCGAGATTTAATAATTATGAGTGGCAGAGAAGGATATGTGGGATGCCTGCATGCATAGGTGGCTGAAAGGAATCAGATGCTGGGTGGTGGAATGCCTGAAACTCCCACAAATGTTAGAGGCCGAAGAAGTGGGAGGATAGATACATACCACAAATGTTATGTACTGTGCTTGCCAGTGCTACTGTACCACTATGTGTAAAATTAATTTGTCTTACTGCTTTGCTAAGAGTATATTTTATAATAGTCTTGTTTTTTTTTCTTGATATAGCTACTCCTTCCAAAGGGAAACCGGATAGGAAGGAGTTGGCAGCCAAGGCCTGGTGCCGGAATCTGGAGGCCATACAAAGGGAATACTGACAGCTGGTGGTTTTGGCAGAGGAGCAGGCGGCAGCAGCTGCAGCTTCCTCCAATGCCCCGAGCCCCAGCTACCCCCTCCAGCGTTACGGCGCCACCGTCTGGCAGCCGCCCACCGCCGCCCATCTTTTAACATCACTGCTGCCCCCACCTGTGGATGCACTTGCCGCGCATTGAAGCGCCGTGTCGCTCGGCTAGAGGAGCAAATTCGTGTCCTCCTGGAGAGGCGAGCCCGTCGAACATAAGACCCTGTTCATTGCCCCTTTTTTATTTCTTCTTTTGGTGGGTGGGAATCGGGCGTTGGGGTTAACTTTCTTTGGACAATTGTACTTTTTCGTTCCGGACATTGGTTGGGATTAGGGAGAGGGGTGGGTCAGGTTTTGTTGTGGGATTTTTTTACATAGTTTATTTTTGTTAGGGGATTAAATTATATATTTATACTGGAGGGCCACTGCCAGTATTTTGTTTAAATAATTGGCTGACTTTGTAAGACACAAACAGATAGATGCAGTACTCCTCATTGAGTGACTTGTCCTACTAGTACTGTCAGTCTCTCCTCCTAGTCTATGCATTCAGCAGATGGACTCATCACATGGGTGTGTGAAATTGAATTAATGAAAACATTTCCATTATTAATTATGCCTCCCCCAAACTTCTTCTCTTACCTGTGCTTGATGTTTAACTTAGGCACAGCGATGGCTGAATGGTGATGACGGTTTTCTTTCCCAACATGCCATGGTTTTGGTGGTAGTCGTAGTAGACACTGGCAGTAGCATTTGCAAAAAAGAAAATGAGACAGTCAGTCACCTGAGAGAGACTGTAGGAGGAGTAGTAGAACGAAGTACAGAACAGAACTTACTGCCAAACAATAATGTGCAGAAATCCAATAAAACATAAAGGTGCGGGGATAGCCTAGTACGTAGAGTTACAAACTCTAGTTGTGTTGAGTCACTCGACTAGGCCTACAGTACACTCGACACAAGCGTAACCGTTAGTGCTGTGTAGGAGGATGACAACAAATCCAATCGATGCCGGCAATTAATGCTGATGGATTAGGGTTCTTTGCTATAAAAATTACCTCGCAAATATACAGCTCATGGGTGGGCAAGCAGAAGAAGATCCTCGCCCTGCTTTGAAACTGAATTAGTGTTGCTTTTACCACATCCGCCCCAGCAAGCGTGTGATAAATTATTGGTGTCCATTTAATTTAGTCACACCTCAATAAGTCACACAGCCCGAGGGAAGAGGGTTAGGATTTGATGAATGGTTGGGAAGGAGGGTTTAGGGAAAGGTTTGACAAAGAGAAACAGTACGTATGACAAACAACAAAACACAATCTTTGTAGACAACCATATCCATAAATCTGTTAAGGGAGAAAAAGGAAATGCATGATGATGATGATGAATTGATGGTTAATGAAGTACTTACTAACTACTACTAGACAATCAGACAGTACAGGGCATCAGTATATTAAACAATTTACCTTGCCTGTCTGCCCTCAGAGACCCGAATTACATACATTTTCTGTTCTGTTGTACCGGCCCGGGCTTCCTATTAAAGATAGCAAAGGAAATTCAAAAATAGCTGTAGGGATTAATTGAATTATAAGCAGAGAACAAACATACAATAACAACAACACACAGTAGTAATGATTGAATACAACAAATGAATCAAATTATTTAAAAGATGATGAAAGTTGATATTGTTACTGTATGTTATCCTGGTCAAAATGGGGAGTTGCATCTTGGCATTCCTCTTGGTCCTCCCTTCCATGAACGCTCCGGTCATCAATCTTGGGTGATGCCACTGCCTGCCTGGCAGATGTAGATTTATTGGTAAGGTAAGTGTGAGTTGTTTTTCCCAGTATAGCACAGGGTAAGGGCCGGCTTGTAATTGTAGATGGAAAAACAAAAGGCATATTGAAAGATCAAGTAGAAAAACAAATGAATAAATTACGGTGGAGTGTACAAGAACACTTTCAGAGTTGGCATGGATACATCATGTCTACTCTAGTCTGTTTCCAGCATTAACCACCAACAACAACAGGACAGAGCAGGCCCACGGCACCCGCCGTGACCCCTCCTCCATTTAGCATATTTTTTGGGGGGGGCAGAGGCAGAAAAAGCACATAATATACAGCACCTTAGCATTTTACAAATTAAGTGACTAAATCAATGCACCGCTCTCAGTCATACCACCATACTCGAATTCACCACTACGCAGACATGTAGGTCTGCAGTGGTTGTTGTTGGCTTATTTACCTTTTATTCCACTCATGAAACACCCTGAGTTATTCCATCAATCATTTTGCATCCTACTAAGTGACTGCGAAGATATTATGTCACTGTGGTCATCATCATGGTGTTGGCCAACTCAGTGTGCATTGTACAGATTGAGTCCCCTTTCCATATTCAAAATGCAATGGATCGGCCTGCAGTAGAAGTACAAATTTGTTATTGAAAAACGAGAAGGGAAACAACATTGCCTTGAGTTACTTTTTTTAGTTTGTAGATTAGATAATAGTACACAATAAATAATTTCATGCACTACAAACAAAAACAACACAAATCACTCAGTCAGCGTCCAATGTATGACATCGTTCATTACTGTTCCTTCTCATCTTCAGTTAATGGGCAGACTCTCTTGGCTCGGAAAGGAGGATAGCTATAGTAGTCATCATCATGTTCCACTTCTTTTGGAAGGACTCAACAAGGCAAGATTTTCTTCTATTATGCAAAGCATCTGGCTTGAGGGCAATAGATTTAGGGCGATTAAGCAGGATGTAGGAGCAGGACTCAGAGGAGTGGACTGAAATGCAGAAAGCTGAAACACATATATGGCAATAAAAGACTAGAAGACAGTGGTGATGGATTTGTTGTGATTCGAAGTTTCCAACCAGAAAGACAGAAACACACATAAAAGTAAATAAGGGAGGAAGACAGCAAGAAGTGCAAGTCTAGTTGTCAGGGAAGTATAGCTCGTCTTCAAACTCTGGGGCTTCAAGCCGCAGTAGGTAATCATCATCTAAGACGCTACTTCCGTCACTTGAGCCGTTGTCCTCATATTCCTGTGTTGATTCATGTATTGTGTAATTCGGTGGTATAAAGTGCTGATTCATTTTGATCATGGTTAACCTCTCCACGTTTTTGGGCGAGAGACAGGTCCTTCTCACTGTTACAATGGGACCAGCAGCACTTAAAACACATTCAGAAGAGACACTTGTGACAGGGCAAGCCAGATAGTTAATCGCCAGCCTGCTGAGCAGTGGCCATTGGCTCCTTTTCCCATACCAATAACGCAATGGATTTTGATCAATGTACACCTCTGTCAGGTCATCCAGATAGGCCTGGACCATCCGCTCAATGTTCAGGGGTGCTACACTTTGTTTGGCCTCTTTTGTCTGTGCATCAGCACTGGACCTACCAAGTCCTTGCTGTAAATACCAATCCTTTAACGATTTTACTGGGGCCGATGATCTGGTTCTTGCTGTTGTCGATAGTGTTGGTGAGTGTTCTGAGCCAAACGCACTGCCCTCAGGCTCCGAAGTTAAACTTGATGCCGGATGCACTGCTGCAGTACTTGTTATGGTTGTGGGTGTATGTAGCGGGCTTTTAATTACCAGCTGTTCATTTTCCAACTTACTGGCTGCCTCAGCTATCCACGTTTTGTACCGGGCAATATCCACTTCAGAAAAAGGAATTAATGTCTTATGTTTCAGTGCCGATTTGGACCATGGATCCAGAATTGTGGCACAAATGTAATGTTCTTGCACCCTTTTATTGTCAGCTAAGCGACGGGATAAGCTCTCCACCAACTCATATGCTTCTTTTTTTTTCTCTACACCTTTGTACACTTCAGACACCTCCTTCACCTGTTGCTCCAGCATGTGCAACAATGGGATAGCTTGGCCCATGGTACAGTCGTCCTTGCTAACTTCACGAGTGAAGACCTCGAAAGGAAGAAACATCTCAGTCAGGCATTTAACTAGGCACCATTGGTCCATCTGAAGGGTCATGCCTTTCACAGTAGTATCCCCTCTTCACATGACATATTCATTGATTGGTCTGTAATGCTCAGATGGTCAAGCATGTAATAATTTGAGTTCCAACTTGCTGCCACCTCCTGGATGAGTGCTTTGACTGGCATTCTATAGTCATGTTGAATGATCCTCAGCTGCTTCCGAGCTTTAAAAGAATGGCTGAAATGAGTGAATATTCTTCAGCAGGTGGTCAGTAAGTTGCTGACTATGGTTTCTTTTTTCAGAAAGTCTTAAACTATAATGTTAATGCAGTGCGCCAAACACGGGACCCTGATGTAGGAACCAAGCTGCATGGCTCTAAGTACATTACTGTCATTATCTGTGGAAACAAAAGCAATCTTAAGCCCTCTTGGGCGCAGCCATTTAAAGACCTTGTTGTGAAACTTTTCCAAGATGTTTACAGCAGTATGAGATTTCTCCAATGCAAACATGGCCACAGTTGCATGTTTCCGAGTAGCATTAAAAATCTCAGATATATCAATAGCACCTACTTGAGATAGCTTATCGCTAACCCCCACAAAAGAGACCCAGTGTGCAGTGATGCACATGTAATCATTGGCTTGGCAACTGGTCCACATGTCTGTTTTCAGGTGGATATTGTGAACACCACTCTGCTGCAAAGCTTGTCCAACCAATTCCATAACATCGTGATGTAGTGCTGGAACAGCAACTCTGGCAAAATAGGACCGGCTGGGAACCTTCCATTTAGGGCAGATGGCTGACACAAATTCAAGGGAACCCACCCCTTCCAAAAATGAAAAAGGGAGAAGGTCCAGCGCTAACATTTTAGCCAGCTTCTCATTGTACAACAGTGCAGTTGGGTGGTTGCGTTCGTACTGCCCCTCCGACCTAAACATGCTGAGAATGTTAGGCTGGATTTTTTTCCTTTGTGGTGCAGCTGTTTTCTTGAACCCAGTTAGGCTCAACAACGCATTTTATTTCATTGCAGTACTCGGTTGCCTTGGTGTCTCAGGCTGACTCTGAGTATGACTCTCACTGCGGTGCCACTGAGATGTTGCTGAGGATGTGGGCGGTACCACTACACTGCTGAGGACAGTGCTAGAAATGTCTCCCTCTTGTTCACCTTCCACCGCCATCACATCTTCCCCTAATTCTTCATCCCCAACAACAGCAATGGGTTCAGTTTTACTTTTTTCTAAGCGAAGTTGGTGAGCCTCCCACTGGATACAGTGGTGTATTCTGAGATGACTTGTTTGGCCTCGGGTACCATAGTTTGTACTAAGCTTACCCCGCCTAACAGCCTGTCGACAAACTGTCAAAGTCAAAGTCAAAATGTACTTTATTCGGTTAAAAAGCAGTAACCATAAAAGCAGCAGAAATACAAATACAATTAAAAAATGGCTCAATACATAGATGCTATTACAGGGGAGAAGTGCAAGAAATTTTCTATATGGATGGTTGAGGATTATCCATCATTCGATTTACGCAATTTAAAAACATATTAAAAAAATTCTACCAAAGAAGCAACAATAAATACAGTGTCCATTCTTTGCAATTCTAAAATCGCTGGGCGACATCTATTTACCTTCATCTCCTTGAGAATTGGGACAATAAATTTCCTACGGGGCAAAGTGTAAAATCTACAGAAAAACAGCACATGAATATCAGATTGCAAAGACAATTCATCACATGGGCATAAACACAATTCATTGGACCAAGAGTTCATTTCTGGGAAAGTTAATAATCTAAAAACAATATTAAATCTGAAACGTGTAAGGCAAAATCTATCATAGTTTGACATAGAGAGGCATAAGTATGGTTGTAATTTAGCACCTCTCAGTATCAGCTGATGGGAACACACTGTCTTTTTCTTTATTTCCTCAAACAATCGTTTTTCCCTGAGGTGTTCCAAACACAATTTTTTCAATAATTTTCTAGAGATGTGTGCCATTAAAAGTGGATCCTCAAAATAATGTTTGACAGTGAATTTCTGTCAAAAAGGTCTTCACATAATGTAACCATTTGAAAACATTTACATTTTCAAGTTGTAGCACATCCTGAAGTATGGCACGGTTTACAACACACTCATTGACAGTCCAGACCCTGTGCCATAATAAAATGGGCTGGATTCTTATTATATCTAAGATATACGGCTGCCCCAACTCCTCGTGACAATTAAGGGTTGCAATACTATCGGGTACAGACAGCATGTACCGCATAAACTTATTTTCAATTAATTGGATAGCGTTTATGTTTGCATACCCCCAGAGTCCTGCTCCATACACAGCCACCGATATACATGTTGCATTATAAACAGTTAAAATTTCCCTAAAAGGCTTCTTTCCCAGTTTCTGTATAAAACTCTTTAAAGCCATTATTGTCTTTGAGAACAAAAGAGTTCTTGCCCTTATCGCACTTGTCCATGAGCCAGTCTCATGAAACAAGATGCCTAAGTAAGAGAAGGTGGGCGTGTTTTCTAAGCAAGCATTATTTATTAAGATGGTTTTCATCTTCTTCTTAGATCGTGTTCCGCAGTTCATGGTAAAAGTTTTACTACAGTTGATTTTTAAATCCAAACTGTGCATGAACTTCTTGAAGGATACTATTAAATTTTGGAGGGCAATTGGTGTTCGCGCCATTAAAACAGCATCGTCCGCATACAGGAGCGCAGGGATACGCCGATTACCAACAACAGGCACATCCCTGCCCTCCTGCAGTAGACGGTGCTCCAACCCATTTATGTAGATCAGGAATAGGAAAGGCGCCAGGACACATCCCTGGCGTACTCCACGCCCTCTCCCAAAAGATCTACTACATTTCCCCCCTTTTCCATAGCGGACAGTAGCTGTAGCCCCAGAATACAGCTCCTTCAAGAAACAAACAATCGCCTCATCCACGCCCATCCTTTGCATCAATTTCCATAATTTATTATGGGACACACAGTCAAAAGCAGAAGTAAGATCTAAAAAAACAAAATATAGACGCTCCTTTTTTATCGATATATACTTCTGCTGAACCAAAAATAAATTTAAGCACTGCTCTATAGTTCCTATGCCCCTTTGAAAACCAAACTGTAGGTCACTTATTACCCCATTTTCCTCCGCCCAGTTTTGTAATTTTGCTAAAATAACTCTACCGAGGATTTTTATAGATGAATCGAGTAGGGATATTGGCCTATAACATGCGCAGTTTTGTCTATCTCCCTTTTTATAAATGGGAACAATAATTGATGTAAACCATGATGGACTTAAGCCCCTCACTAATGCTGCATTAAAAAGCTGTACCAGAATGGGGCCCCAGATGTCACTGTTAGCTTTATACAGATCAGCTGGGATCCCATCTGGGCCTGCTGCCTTTCCGCTCTTTGTGGCTTTCAGGCTCAATAAAACCTCAGGCAGGGTAACCACTATTTTTTTGGCAACCCCCCCTTTCTCCCGTAGGACCTCCAGTGGTGTATCCGATATTTTTTGTGCGTCCATCCCTTTCTCACATACTGATGTAGAAACTTTATGTGGGCACTGTTCCAAACAAACTGAGCATATAGCAATGGTCTCCTCCTTACTGCTAACCGAAAAGAAGTCCCAAACTGGGGAGGAGAACTTTCTGGCGCTGCTGGATGTGCCACTTTCAATGCCAGAGGAACTGGAGGTTGTGCCTGGAATTTGACTCTGTGCAGTTACTCTACCACTACCTACTGAGGTGGTGGTTGAGCTGGATGTAGGTACCTGCCGGGCCTTTGCAAATTTGGAAGCTGGAGGTCGTGTTTTTGTTGCCTGTGTTGGAGGTATCCGTGCTACATCCCTCGCAGCGATTTTGGATAGGGTAATAATGTTGGTCTCCATCTCCTCAGGGCCAGGAGTGATGTTCATGATGACTGGCTCGTCATCATCATCCCCCTCTTGTACATCTACCTCCATAACTGTAAGGCTTTCTGGAACCTTCCTTTTCACTAACCTTGTCTTTTGGCGTGCATCACTCTCAGACTGAGCTGGTGGCTTCCAAGTGGCATCAAGATCATCTGAAGCAGGGCTTGAAGAAGAAGATGATGGACTAACCCTCCTTTTCCTTTCATGGGGTCTGGAAGACAATGGATCTTCTGAAACAGTGGCTTGCTCCTCTTTGTCTGCAGGAAGCTCGATTTCCTGAAATGCCCCTACTTCAGAAAGAACAACTACTATTGTGGGCTGTGGCTGCTGCTGTTCTCACGGCTGCTGCTGTTCTTGCACCTGCTACTGTTCTTGAGGCGGCTGCTGTTCTTGTGGCTGTGCCTGCTGCTGCACACTTATCTGCTGAGTTTCCGCCTGCTTTGATTGTGTACTGCTTTGCGATAATGACATTTTAACATCGCTGCTCAGTAGTAGACTGGCTACCTCTGCGACACTCATGGGCTTGGGCCTAGGTTTGTGGGGCTGGCCTGCTGATGCGGAGGTGCTGAACCCAGCTTGGTCCCCGGACAATGCTGCTGCAGGCGTAATATTTTGTTTCCTAAAAAACATCTGGGGCAGCACACCAGTCTTGGTAAGTGCCACTTCCTTTTTCTGTTCCTTCTTCTCACTGACAACTTTCTTGGTACTTGAGGACCTGTTACCGTTCTTTGGGCCCATCTTTTTCAGATGTCAGCGTGGACGTGACGTGGTGCGCAGCAGGATTCTGTCTGGCAGTACAACCGGTGATGATGACACCTCCTCCTCTGTCTTTTTGTGTACCTAAAAGCAAATAAGTCATGAGAAGAATATCGGTGAAATGTTGAATTTATGTTGTGGTTCAATTACTACTAGTACAATCAAACAAATAAAAGATATAACTTAGTGTAGCCATTTGTGAGACTTTGTCAACAAGGGCTTTCATGGTATACTGTGTATACAACACTCTCAGGAAGGATAGGAAAGAAGAAGAACAACAACAAAAATACAAATGTAATGGAAGTGGACCCTGTCTGGCATTAAATTAATTGCTCATCAGATCATTCAGAGAGCTGCTGCTGGCAAAGGGGATGGATGGAAGCAGTAATCAAGAGGAAAACCAAGCAGCCCTATATGGCAAAAGCAGCACATTTATATAACTCCCTCCAGAAATGGCCACCAGCCACATGGACACTCACAAAATCGCAAGCAACAAGCAGGAGGCCTGGAAAACAATGTGCTGAGAAAAGGCCTATAATATCCAGGCCATGTATGCATGCTGCTAAACCACACTGCTTTGCCTTTTAATGCATAAAATGCAAAAACGAAAATCCACAGGGCTAAACAAGGTCTGCAAGGTACACAAGAACACATCACACACCATAAAGGCATTTATTTAACACACACCAAAAAAGAACAGGAATACCCCCAAAAATACACATTTTGCAATTCAATCCAATGCCATCCATGCCCTAAATGGTGTTTAAAATTCAACAGAACACACAGAAACAGTTGTATCATGCACCCGTGACTACCTCAGAGCCTACTGGATGAAAGGTCTGTTGGCAGACTAGGTTGCACGGTTGCAGGCCTATGGCAAAAGCACACTACCGGCATTCAAAATGGCCACCAGCCACATGGCCAAGCCCACACAACTACAAGAAACTGAAGACAGACAATGCAGGCCTATTGCAAAAAGCACACAACCTGGCTTCAAAATAGCCACCAGCCTCATGGCCAGGCCCACATCAACAAGAAGCCTAGGCCACAAAGGAATAACATGCAGGCCTATATGGCAAAAGCAGCACACTAATAAATCTCACCAGAAATGGACACATGGACACTCACAAAATCACAAGCAACAAGCAGGAGGCCTGGAAAACAATGTACTGAGAAAAGGCCTATAATAGCCAAGCAAAGGATGCATGCTGCTAAGCCACAGTGCTTTGCCATTTAATGCAATAAAATGCAAACATGCAAATCCACAGGGATAAACACGGTCTGCAAGGTACACAACAATACACCACACACAACAAAGGCATTTATTTACCACACACCCAAAAAGAGCAGAAAATCCCAAAAAAATACACATTTTACAATTCAATCCAATGCCATCCATTCTCTAAATGATGTTTGAAATAAATTCAACCCACACCAAAGGAACAGTTGCTTCATCATGCACCCACATATGACTAGCTCTGGACCTACTGGCTACCCACAACAATTAAAAAAATAAAAATAACGATAAGTACCAACATTGTAGTTGCAGCAACTGCAATGCCCCAATCAAACAAACAACAACACCAACTTACTTGTAAAATATCAAATTCAAAAGTCTTCAAATCCAATGATAATGATGCAGCAGACACAAAGGGCCATATGAAGGTGGCATACACTTTACCGATTCTTAAATACCGAATCTTACCGATTCGGTATTTAAGAATCGGTAAAGTGTATGTAGGTAAAAATTCGGTAAATGTTACCGAATCGGAGTAAGTCGGTAATTACCGAATCGGTATTTACCGATTCGGTAATGAGGCATACCTTCCCATTGATTGAATCAATGGGAAGGTATGCCTCATTACCGAATCGGTAAATACCGATTCGGTAATGGGGGGAGCACATTCAAGGGTGGCAGGGTGTCACATTGACACCCTGTTGCACCCCTGATTCTTCCATGTGTGCACATGTGGCGCACATACATGCCCTAGGGGCATGTATGTCTGCCACATTGCACACTTCACAGTGCACAAAAATGCATTATCACACCTATTCGTCATTTACCACCAACTATTAGTTGGTGGTAAATAACGAATCCCCACACCCACCACACAGTCCCCCTACATCTCATTACTGTATTCGGTATTTACCGAATCGGTAAAATTACCGATTCGGTAATTTTACAGATTCGGTAAATTACCGAATACAGAAATGAGCCCCCTACATGTCAACAGCCTAAATACCGGTCGGTAACGGTATAATTACCGAAAATTGGCCGGTACCGACCGGTATTGGGCTACGTACATGAGGCCCAAAGAGTGATTCTTCCAGCTCAAAATCCAAGGGCAGAATGAACAGGAGATGGACAAAGCACTGGGAGGAACCTGCTGGACAGGAACAGGAAGTTGGAGACTCTGTGGCACTTCCTCCCTCTCCCCAAAAAATGTTTGTTTAAAAAAAGGACTCCTTGCACAATAAAGGACAGCCAAATGTCAATCTGAGGATTTTTTTTCATCCAAATCATAATTTACAGAAGGTTTTATGCTACTCGAGATATTTTTCTTCTCGAGATAAAAAATTTTGTGTGTGCGGGATCGCGAGCTTCACCACACTTCCACCTGGTGTCGGATGGCCCGTCCAAATGACGTGTTTGCGATTGCATGCTCACTCTCGCGGTGGTGAATGATGTGTTTGCGAATTACGTGTTCGTGATCACAAACTCTCGCAGGATAGCGTGACTGGCTACCAACAGATCGGAAAAATTATTGGCGAATGCAGGGATCCCGGTAAGTCAACCGCGCACGCGAGAACGCATTTTTAAAGTGCGAACATGGAAAAAATCTCCGCTACGCCGTGGATCACGGAAATTTCGACATCTCCGCGTTCTCCGCGGAACGTGAAAATGCCGAAATTTTACAAATTCCGCGTGCGGAACGGAAATTGATGCCCACCCTTAATCCAGGACTTTGTCAGCCTTGCACTCTAAAACTATCGGAGGCAACCACTCCTACCCTTCAGTGGGCTTAGTCACACCCACTGTTATGCCAAGGGCCAACTCGTGACCCACGGCGCTACCTGTTACCTCTTCACCTGCTGCGGTGCAACCCGCGGCCTCACTCCCTCCTCTTCAGGGGCGCCGTGCTACAATATTGCGGCCCGCTGTAGCCCTTTCAACGGCGTCACAGAAAGCACCCGCAACGCCTGTTGATTTTTTAGCACGCCTCATACTTGCACGGCAGCCCATCCGCTTTCTGAGGCACATTGGGACATTACACTCACCTGGTGTGGGCATCTGGTGATCCCCGTTCCTTTGGGGCCATATTGTTACTTTCCTCTTCACATTGCTCCCAGAAGGCAATGTGGGAGGGTCACTTACCTTCCTAACATGGCGATCTTATGCACTTCACTCTTTTCCCTAGCCAAGATGGCGACACCTCTCCTTCCTGTTTTGTCACTTTCTCTTCCTGTAGGTTACTTCCTGTTTGTCACTTCCTATTTTTTCTGTATATAAGGGATCAGAACCTTTCCTTCCTTGCGTTGCAACACTCCTTGTTCCTGCTGGTGTGTCCTTGCTCCTGTTGGTTCCGGGCTCCGCTTTTGGTGATTCCTTCCTTCTGTTGGCGCTTCTTTTCTCCTTGTGCCTTCTGCTCCAGCTTATCTTCCAGTCTTCACCTAGTTCCTATTGGGCTCCTGGTCTTCCAGTGTTTTCTGGCTCCTTGTCCCCTCCTTCATTTCTGGTGTCTCATCATCAACATCAGTGTTTTTGTCCCTCTGGGGTTTTCGTCTTGGGACTCCTTCTGGAGGGCACTGCCTGCTTAGGTTTTTATTGTTGGCAGCACCGTGGCTACCAGAAGGGGTCGCAACTATCTCAGCCAAACCAGAACTTATAAAAACCAAAGCCGTGAACGGTCCCGACGCCTCAAGACTGATAAGAAAGACCCTAAAACCAACAGATTATAGTGCCCAAAAACCCGCATGGATACTTCACAGCCATCTCCTACCGAAGGGTCGGTCGACACAGCACAGGCATTAGTGCAGATGGTTCAACAACAAGCCCAGGAACCACAACAGCTATGAGAAGAAAACGTAGCCTTATGTCACATGCTGACAACCAAGACATCTGATGTACCCATGGTCTCTGCCATTACTCCTCCTTATTCTGGAGATCCCAACAAGCTGAAGGAATTCTTGGATTCCCTGACTGTGTTTTTTGCATTTTGTCCAGCCCAGTTTTCCTTGGATAGAACTAAAGCTGGGTACCTGATTAGTGCATTGTCTGGCCCTGCCCTAGCATGGGCAACAACCTGGGTAGCCACAGAAGACCCACGACTGTGTAATTATGCGTCTTTTCTTAAGTCATTTAAATGGATGTTTGAAAGACCTGAGCTGCAGACATTAGCGGAAGAAGCCTTGTGTGACATCCAACAAGGAAGTCAGGACGTCTTGCAGTACATCACACGTTTCAGGCACTTGGCGGCAGAAACTACATGGAAGGCTGCGAGAAGAAATCAAAGATGAGTTGCTGAGAATATGATGGAGTTAATGGACTTAATATTATCAGTTGAACATCGTCTCAATGAACTTAGTCTGGAGAGACGAAAGTCATGACTGAATATCGGAGTAACCTGACCTACTATTCGTAAAACAGAAACTCTTTGTCCGACATATAGCCTTCCACAAGAGAAGAATCTATACATATAGGCTTAACTAGGGAACCCCTGTCTGAGGTCGAATGTGAACACAGAAGAAAACAAGGACTGTGTCTGTATTGTGGCACCTCAAGGCACATGATTCTCAATTGTCCCACTTGTTCTCCTAGGTAGTCGGAAAATTCCAAATCCTGTCCTCTGTGAGAAGGGAGAGGAAAGGATGGTCTTGAATACCTTTGATCTGTACCTCGAACAGAACATCCACCTCTCTCTTTCTTCTGCTTATGCTCGTAAGGCTGCCGGATGGAGTAGAAGAAAAGATACTAGCATTGTTGGTTAGTGGTGCCAGTGGGATATACTTGGATGAAGCTTGGGCTAATGAGAGGCAAATTAGTTGTGTCCCTAAAGAAATCCAGGAACAAGTCCATACTGTGAACAGAACTCCTCTCATTCCGGTCCAGTCAAAGACATGACACCGTTATTACAACTTACATTTGGGAAACACCAAGAACACTTTTGGTCTGATCGCCTCACCCAGCCACGTCATGATCTTAGGTATACCTTGGTTACTTAGACATAACCCGTATATCAACTGGGAGACAAGAACCATTTCCCTGTCATCTCATTTCTGTCAACAATTTTGTTATACCACTGAAGAATGCTGGTCTCCTAAGGTAATGCCTATGATAAGAAAGGAAGCGTGTACATTTGTGAACTCCGCCCAAGGTGTACCAAGTCACTATCATGCATATGCTGACATCTTTGAGAAGCCTACAAATGCAACGTTACCCCCTCATAGGGATTTTGACTGTTCCATTCCATTGGAACCTGGAGCAACTGTACCCTTTAGAAGAGTGTATTCTCTCACTGAACCCGAGAAAGAGAATGTAAGACAATACCTTCATAGAAATCCCCAGAGTTGCCTCATTGATCGATCCTCGTCCCCTACCCTGGAGCAGCCCTCTTCTTCGTCCCCAAGAAGACCAAAGTTCTCCGACCATGTATTGACTAAAGAGGCTTGAATAAAGTCATCATTGAATTGAATTGAATTGGCATTTATATAGTGCATGCCTACCTGGAGGCATCCCAGCGCTGGAGGACAGATACCCTAGGGGAAGAGCCAGTCTTTAGTTGTTTCCGAAAAATCAGGTGATTTGGGGGCATATTATCAAGCCAGGCGATAAAATTATCGCCGCTTTAGCGGCAGAAAACTGCCGCTAAAACGGCGATAATGGGCTTGATAATATGCTCTATGGAATTCCAATTGAAGCTCATGTGAGACGTCCGTCACATTTAACATGGGTTTCAATTGGAATTCCATAGAGCATATTATCAAGCCCATTATCGCCGTTTTAGCGGCAGTTTTATGCCGCTAAAGCGGTGTTATATCCTGCTAATGTTTATGCAATGCCAGTCTACCACCAGTGGAATGTTCATGTGATGATGCAGTCAGAATGTTGGGAATCTCCAGTGAGTAATGTCAGTTGACTGGGGCTGAGCTGCCTGCTGGCTGCTCCTGTTGGGGTCTTTATCTGATCTAGACTTGGTCTTTATTTTATCTTAATCTAATCTACTTGTGATCCTGTACCATCTTCCAATAAACTTACTTAAATCATCACTACTGAATGGACTTGATTACTACATTATTTTGGCGACGAATTGAACTGAAAGAACCTACTTCTGTCACCTCAAGCAACTTCAACTTCAAGCAACTTCAAGAATACATTAACCTCCAGCAACTCAACTCAAGATATCTCAACTGGCATCTTGACCCCACCAGTGACCTCCCATCGGTCGCCCACTACCTGTATGCCAGTTGTTTCTGTGAGGAAAAGCGTCTGGGAGTTCTACTTCTGCAGCTGTCCATTCAGTCTTGGGCGTCTACTCTCCAGAGCTATTTCTACACGTCTTTTGCTGTACCTACAGCGTCTGTTCAGTTGCAGCCCATGCCTGACACTCTACAACGCCTGTGTCAGGTGCTGTGCCCTCAGGAGAGGGTAAGCCTGTGCTGTGCCCTCAGGAGAGGGTAAGCCTGACACTTTACTACGTTTTTTTTTCTTGAGCTGTGCCTTCAGCGAGGGTAAGCCTAATCTATGCTGTCTGGAAGAAGTGTGTTTCTGGCCCAAAGCTACGTAGCCTGGCTTTTATCCTCATCTGTACGATGGAGAAGAAGACTGCTGCTTGCTCCTTACTCCTTCATGTGCTGTGCTTACATTGAGGGTAGGCTTTCGATATATGTCTACACTTCTCCTGACATCAGTCTCTCTCAGGTACCCAACCTGTGTGTGAAGGTCGTGGTCTGACAGCTGGATCTTTATACAATCTTCTGTGGGACTGTTTCAACGTTTGTACTATTTGTGGCATGAGTGGACTCTCAAAGGTAAGCTTATTTTTGACTTTATTGGGGTCCCTCGTTATCCCTGGACATTTGCCTCTTCAACCGTCATGGCCCTTTTCAAACCTCTTTCAAATCATAACGTGGCGCAAGCTTTAGTCAGCGCGCGGATTCTCACCTGTACTTCGAGGTCGTGCTAATTCCTCCTAGGCTCCTCTATGACGAAGCAGTGTCGATCCGATGCCTGTTGCTGTTTGCTGCTGGACGTTCTCCTGCGCAGGCGTGCAGGAAGCCACCCGGGACTACGTGATTTGCGTGTGGCCCTACTATTATTTGCGTTTTACACCGCTCTATTGGTTCTCACATGCCATTTTTGGATTGGCAAATCTGTTCTACTTGACTTCCTGTCGTTTTTCATGTATTTTCCTCCTCGTTGCCAATCAAGTTGCTCGCACTCAATAAAGTTTTTTTTCTTAACACCGGCAGCCTCGCTGTGTCAAGATCGGTGAGATCAGTTCCACTGTGTGTCTCTTCAGCACAGCACAATTCAGTTTTTCCACACGTTTGAAGTCCGAATCTGCGTCCCAGTCAGAGGAGTGTTTTGCCACATGGATTTCTGCCGCACTTTATTAATCGCTTCGTTTATCCGAACCAAGTCTCATTCGTTTATCAACAGTGACTTGTTTTTTTGATGGTGGCATTTCTGTACTCGAGTGCAGCATGTAATGTTAAACATTGTGAAATCTTCCTTTTAAGCTTTTCTATATACACTGCCATGTGTTGTGCTGCCATCTGCTGTCAAAATGTAATATGACGCTTATGTATTTATATTGAATGTATTTTAATCCATGTTCTCTTTCTTACATCAAGCATAGTCAAAGACAGCCATTTTTTTTTTTTTTCATCTTGACTGACTGTCATATGGAACGTTAACAAATGTACTACTAGCTTTTATTGTCATACATGTTGTAAAGGGGTTTTGTTCAATGACACGAGCAATTATGCGTAGGTTACTGTGTTTCCGCATAAATCAATTTACGGGTTTTACCAGTACGCTTTCGAATCTACCTGTCTACAAGGTGTATCTATGCAAAGATTACAGTCCTTTTGCATGAATCAATTTATGGGTTCCGACTCAAAACATTGTCAATTTTTATGCAAGGGTTTCAGTCCGGTTGCATAAGTGTGGGTTCCAACCCAAACACTGTCAATTTTATGCAAGGGTTTCAGTCCGGTTGCATAAGTGTGGGTTCCGACCCAAACACTGTCAATTATATTGCAAGGGTTTCAGTCCGGTTGCATATGTGGGGGTTCTTACTCACACGCTGTCAATTTTATGTAAGGGTTTCAGTCCTGTTGCATAAGTGTGGGTTTCGACCTGAACACAGTTACGTCTTCTGTGCACGGTGGGGTTTCCCACACAATGTTTGCTTTTACATTTATTTTAGTGTAGGTAGTGTTTCCAGTTTTGTGCACAACGCATCGCTATTTTGAAGAGATTTGTCAAGGGTTCTTACCCATCCAGTTTAGTTCACATACATAGCTTAGGTCTATACTTTATTTGAATGCGTTTCAAATTTTCAATGCTAAGTATGTTTTGTTGATATTATATCTTATTTGCTATTTTGCACTGTTATCTTTGCATTACGATTTTTGTTATTGCTTTAAGACGGTGGTGTTTAGAAGGGGAATTACTCTTGTATTTTCTCTTTGTTTTTTCTTTGTTCTTTTCTGTTTCCCTCTGAGTTTTTGTGTTTTTGTGGATTCTGCATTTTCTAGGTTTTACTGTGTTTTCTTTCTTTGTGTTTTCCACATCCTGTAGCTCTAAGTTTTGTTGGTTCATTCCTCTTCTGCCTTCTTACATTCCTGTTCTGGCCAGTGGGTATGTATTGGGGCAGTCTTTTGGAGTTTCTATATTCGTTTCTTTTCTCGTTGCAAGATGGGATGATGTTTCTATCGTTGTTTTCTATGTTGGTTTCTATGTTGGAGTTTTCTCTGTTTCTTATTTTCTTTCAGGTTATTTTCTCCATGGTTGTTCTCACACTGTTTTCTATGATCGTTGTTCTCCGTGTTTTATATAATCACTTTGCTGTCACATTCTATGATCGTTGTTCTCCTTGTTTTCTATAATCACTTTGTTGACACATTTTTAGGTTTTCTCTTATGTTTCTAGTTTTCTGTTTTTAGGTAAAGAAAGGGAGATATGTTATATCCTGCTAATGTTTATGCAATGCCAGTCTACCACCAGTGGAATGTTCATGTGATGATGCAGTCAGAATGTTGGGAATCTCCAGTGAGTAATGTCAGTTGACTGGGGCTGAGCTGCCTGCTGGCTGCTCCTGGTGGGGTCTTTATCTGATCTAGACTTGGTCTTTATTTTATCTTAATCTAATCTACTTGTGATCCTGTACCATCTTCCAATAAACTTACTTAAATCATCACTACTGAATGGACTTGATTACTACATGCGGCGATAATTGTATCGCCTGGCTTGTTAATATGCCCCTTAGTTCCCTATGGAAATGCAGTGGAAGAGCATTCCAGAGTCTCAGGGCTTTGAATGAGAAGAGCCGTCCGCCACTTCTTGCCTTCTTGATCCTGGTGACAACAGCATGGTGAAGTTCATCTGAGCTGAGTTTTCTGTTCACCCTGTAGGGGCGAATCATGGCTTTGTTGATGGGGGGGCCCCCCGTCCGTCCAGTGACTTATGAGCTATGCAGAGGGCCTTGAAGTGTATTCTCTCTTGTACCGGAAGCCAGTGAAGAGAGCATAGAGCGGGTCTTGCTGAGCAGCAAATAGGGGTCTCAGTAAGTAGCCTGACTGCACAATTTTGTACGACCTGCAATTTCGAATCATTGAATTCGGGGCACCTATGTAGAGGGCATTTCCGTAGTCTATCCTAGACAGAATTAAAGCCTGGATCAGTAGTGTTTTTGCGTGGAAAGGTAAGAGGGGGAGGATTTTGCGAATCATTCTCGGCAGGCCGTAGCATGACGCAGCAGTCTTCCACGCTTGTCCTGTGAAAGTAAGGTCTTGGTCTAGCCAGATTCCCGGACTTTTAATCTCCGTCTTGTGGACTGGCTCTGGACCCATAGAGGAAGGCCACAAGGTGCTAGATGGAAAACTTCAAGAGTTGCAGAGGATCATGAGCTCGGTTTTTTCCCCATTGAGCTTCAGGTGGGAAAGGCTCATCCACTTGGCGACTTCCTCAAGGCATGAGGGGAGGTCATTGGTCTGCTGGTTGGGGTGGCTAAGAGCTACGACCAACTGTATGTCGTCTGCATATGTCACCATGTGAATTCCAAAAGGGCATACAACATCCTCAAACGGGGCCATGTACATATTAAAAAGTATGGGGCTCCATTGCTATCTCATATGCAGCAAACCTTTGGCCAAAATCCTCACTCTTGTGAAAATCCTTAATGACATCCTTAGCAATGTAACCTCTACTCTCAGGAGTTACTAAAGGTATGCTGCCACCAGAGGGGGAGACCGGGACACTCCTCGCCCTGATCTCTATCTCCCTCAAACATTCTCTCAGGCTCCATTCTCATTTTCTCAAGTTCAATTGACAATCGATCCTTCTCAATGTCTAACTTCTTACTCTCAAGGTCCTTCTGAGCTTCCAATTTAGCCATCTCCAAACAATGCCTCCTATCTCTCTCCCTGTCCTCCAGCTCTTCTGGGATCAGGCTCCTTTGGGATACACTAGTACCTGGATTGGAGGGTGTTCTATCTCCCCCCCTCTACTGCATCATCCTGCTGCCCTCCAGCATTCTCTTCCTCATCCCCAGCGGACTCTCTCGCTTTCCACTAGGCCTTCAGCACCTTCTGGTACTCCTCCTTCCTAGAGAGACCGATCATGGGGACTGTGAATTGCTTACAAAATGACTTCAGCTGTCTGGCATTATAGGTATCTAATCTTTCCTCCTCAAAGGTGAGATCCTCCTAAGCATTGGATGTTGGCCTTCCTATATTAGCAGTACTCATGGCTGCGATCAACAATTCAATACTAGAATAACCAACCAAAAAAAAAAAAATTGAAGAGGGAAAATAAAACGTGCGTGGCTGCGCTTTGGTTTGCACTCACTAGTGGTGTCTACCAGTTATTGTACGTGGATCATAAATGCAAGTCCTGATCCCACCGCTGCCACCAATGTTAGAAATGGGGGTCTCTAGTTGTCCAAATAGGGACCCTTCTTCCTACAGTTAGGGCAAGTGGGCTACCTTCTTTGATAACCCCTGCTCAACCCTGTGGTAGCGTAGCATGAGCACTTAGGCCTATCTCAGAGGCAGTGTGTGAAGCATTTATGACCATGCACAATAAGGCAGTAACAACACCTCAAAAGGACACAACTCAAGTAGGTATAGAAAAATAGTATCTTTATCTAGGGTTAACCACAAGACGCTCAAAGCGTTTTAACAAGCCACAATGCACGTAAATCAGTATGGACTTATAACGTATTCACCAGATCGTGGCACTGACTAAGTTCAAGGCCTGGGTCTACGCGACCCATTGCACACCAGATACCTGCCATTGGACGGGGACACAGCACGTAGCTTCTCGACGAAGCAGAGACGGTGACTGGTTGACTCCCAGCGACCACAACTCTTGACTGTAGTGGTCCGCAACGTGCACTCACAATGATTCGGGCACTCTGGGACAGGCAGGCTCTCAGCGGCAGCAGCAAGCGGCTGCGGCGGCCCGGGCTGGTGGTGGCGATGACTCTCATCGTGCAGCTCTGTGGTGGGCTCACAGCGGCAGCAGCTCTCTCTTAGCTGCGGCAACCCACAGGACGACTCACGATGATGCAAAGTTGGCAAAGGTGCGGGCACTCAGCGGCTGTTGTTCTCTCTAAGCTGCGGCGGCCCACAGGATAAATCACAATGATGCAAAGTTAGCAAAGGTGCGGGTCCTCAGCTACAACAGCTCTCTCTTAGCTGCGGCAGCCCACAGGACAAATCAAGATGATGCAAAGTTGGCAAAGGTGCGAAACTCAGCGGCAGCAGCTCTCTCTTAGCTGCGGCGGCCCACAGGACGAAGCACGATGATGCAAATTTGGCAAAGGTGCGGGCACTCAGCAGCAGCAGCTCTCTCTTAGCTGCGGAGGCCCACAGGACAAATCACGATGAGGCAAAGTTGGCAAAGGTGGGGGCACTCAGTGGCAGCAGCTCTCTCTTAGCTGCTGCGGCCCACAGGACAAATCACGATGATGCACAGCTGACACAAGTACGGGCACTCAGCGGCAGCAGCACTCTCTTAGCTGCGGCGGCCCACAGGACAAAGGATAATCTTGACCAGGCTGGCACAATGGCAGGCACGCAGCGGCTACAGCTCTCTCTTAACTGTAGCGGCCCACACAGATTCAGCGAATGCTCCGATGGTTCAAATTAAGGCGGGCTTTCAGCGGCGGCAGCTCTCTCTTAGCTGCGATGGCCCACACAGAGTTAACAAGGGTTACCATCCGCGTTCCTCACAGTAGAACTAGAGGCTCCGAATTACTCGACGGAGGCCTCACTGCAAGTAGAATCCCTGGCACAGGAATTCAGACAGCTGACGGGGTGAAGTCTAATGTCCCTGAGACTTCAACAGGAGGTGCTCTCAATTCAGGCCCTCGGGTAGTTTCTTCAGCAAGATGGTTAAATTCCTTTCCTCTGTTCACTCGGACAGAGTTTTGTCTTGACATCCAGAAGGAACACACCTGAAAAAGGTTTTAGCGCAGCGTTTTATACCTAAGAAGTCTTTGTTCTCTAAAGTCACAAATCACTGAATCCAGCCAGAACCAGTTTGGTGGGGTTGGGTAGCACTTGGTTTATGAGGCATCATCCTGCCCTTTGAGAATCAGGGGGTCTGCTATCAGACGCCCTTTGGGAGGTGGAGCCATCATTCACCTTGCCAGGCACGGCCCTGCTCAGATGAAAGAGTCACCCCTCCCCATGCTCTGAATGCCGATCTCTCTCTCCAGCCTGGTCTGACCAAGCTGGCCCTGCCGCTCCAAAACCAGACGGCCAATACACATACTAGCAAAGCCTACAGGAAAGCTTAGGCAAGAAAATCCCTCATTTCTAGAAGAGGCATTTTCGGACGCGGGATATGCAAATGATCCTTACTAAAAGATGTAGCAGTAGCTCAATGTCCTGAGCTTAAACATATCAAATTCGAATTTCCTATCAGGTTCCTGGGGGCAGGTAGGATCATGGAATGTAATACTCAGCCCACCCATTCTGGTCTATGAGAACGGATAGCCTCACAATAGTAAACAGTGAAATGGAGGGTAACTTGCTATTAGAACATGCTACACAGACATACTTTAAAAGCTGCTTCGGTGGGTAGCGCAAATCAGCGCTGCAGGCTCGCCAGCAATATTGGGTCTACCAGCCCTGGGCACACACAGTGCACTTATACTAGGGACTGACAGGTAAACCAAACGAGCCAATTATGGTTATCCCAATTCATACAGTCATCTTTACACAGGGAGCATTCGCGCTGTGGCACTGATTAGCACTGGCACAGCGCCCAGAGCATCTAGATCCAGACAACATAAAAGATAGGGAGCAAAAAGATGAAGGGAGACCCGCGCCAATGATGCCAGGTCTAACACGAAGGAACTTTCAAAGGACTTTCATCATCTCGCAGAATATTACTCCAAGGGCTTGAACTTGTGCTTGCCTCCTGCTGAAATCTCAGGGACAAAAGACTTCACCACCAGCTCCTCACTGAAATTCCTTGCTGGGAATTCTGCAGAAGCCTGCGTGTCGCTGGGAGCTGGAAGTGCGACACAACAAGAAGAAGCGTGCCAGGTCTAACAGGGAAGGTCTCCAGTTCCTGTACCCCTGGATGCCCAGCAGACTACGTAGGCTTAAGTGAAGTGTTGTTTTTTTTTGGGGGGACGTGCTTAAGGATCTTTTGAACTTTAGAGGAGAAGTATTCAGCCAATTCAGTACACCTGAGGGGACGGGGGCTTTGAGTAACTGTAACCGGCTGACACTATCTTTCCCTCATAACAAGAGGCTTTAGTGTTTTTTATTTCCGCCTTGTATTGTCTGATGGCCGCCCTATATTACAATTTCTTCTTGTGAGAGAAATCTTTCCTCCATAGTCTTTCCAAGGTCTTGCAATTCTGTTTTAAAGTGCGTAATTTGGGGGAAAACCAGGCGCCCTTATTAGCACCGGCTTTCTTCTGGAGAGAGACTTTGGGTAGCATCAGATCTGGGGGCATATCAGCAACAACCGGTGAAAATTATCGCTCAGCGCTCTTAGCGTAAGGATAATTATCGCCGGGTAACGTGGATTTTTATCACTGAGTGGAGACAGACGCGTCAGACAGAGCTGTTGATGCCGTCCTACTCCAACAACAAGAAGATGACAGACTGGAACATCCTGTGTTTTACTTGTCACATGTCCTGTCAGACTCTGAAAGGAACTACTCTGTTCTAGAATGGGAACTACTTGCCATGAAGGTGGCCTTCTGTGAATGGAGGCAGTTCTTAACAGAAACTAAAGAACCATTCGAAATCAGAGCAGACCATAGAAACCTCCAATGTCTCCGTAACATTCAATGCCAAAATAGCCATCAAGCCCGGTGGGCTTACTTTTTTAGCCACTATGACTTTGTCGTCTCCTATAAACCACGATCTCAGAAAACTTTGGCAGACACCTTGTCTCGTTGTTATCCAGAAAGACCTATGCCCCCACAACAGAATATATTCGAGCCACTAAGGATTTTTGGCATGGTTCAATCCTTCCTAGACAGGGTTCATTCTGAAAACAAATCCATGAACCAAGAAGAATGGAAGAAGCTAGGCAATCTGGTTAAGTAACATGACAAACATTACTACCATGACAGAGCTTTATTTTTTCCCACACATAAGGTGCAGCTAGAATCCCTCCAAATGTGTTATGATTCTCCTGTGGCCGGTCATTGTGGTTTCAAGACAACACCTAAAGCTGATACTTCACTCTTTCTGGTGCCCGCCGATATGATAAGATACCGAAGTGTATGTGTTATCTTGTCCTGTCTGTGCCCAAGCCAAAACATTGCATAATAAACCCATTTGATTGCTTAACCCCCTAACTGTTCTACCGGGTCCATGGCATACCATATCCACTGACTTCATTTCCTCTCTGCCACCATCTGCGGGTAACCGAATTATAATGGTGACAATAGATTCTTTCATCAAGATGGCTCATTTCACCGCCCTTAAAAAACTACCTTCTTCAAGAGAACTCGGATTAGAGTACTGCAAGGAGAGTGCCTGGGTGAATTTATTAGGGTTTGGCGCAGTGAATGGATTAGTACATGATGCTTAATAAGGTCACTAGAGGAGTGCAAGGGGAGTGACAGGGTGTTTGCTGGAAGTGTATGGATACTGACTGGGGAATTGAAGGTGTGAAAGACAAGTGTGTAGGTGGTTAGAGGACTGCATGCATAGTGGATAGGGGTTTGAAGAAGTCCATGTGCTAAGGCCTGACTCAGTGCATGAATACTTAGGCAGTGACTGAATCATTAGAGTACTGGAAAGAGAGTGTCTTGGTGAATTTATAAGTGTTTGGGTTTTGGCACAGTGAATGGATTAGTACATGGTGTTGAATGGGTCACTAGAGGACTGCAAAGGGAGTGACAGGGTGTTTCCTGGAAGTGTATGGATACTGACTAGGGAATTGAAGGTGTAAAAGACAAGTGTATAGTATGTTAGAACACTACATGCATACTGCATAGACATTTGAAGCAATCTATTTGGTACTTAGAAACTGACTAATTAATCAGACTACTTCTAGGACAGTGCTTAGGTAAAACTTTTAAATTTTCAGTTCTGCCACGGTGAAGAGACTAGTACATGGTACTGCACCTTAGTGTCAAACCCTGACTCATGTTATCAATGCATAAGCAAAGACTAGTTTCTAATGCTACTAAAACTTGACAACATGACAGGTTTTAAAAGAGTTAACTGCTAAAAAATACACAATGTTACCAAATGCTTCTCTCACAGTGGTTCCCAAATGCACCCAGACTCACAGTGTGATTCTAGACAACAACCACTATACCTAGGAGTTTACCAAAAATCATTCACTACTGTGGAAGTGGTAAGGGAACTGCACACAATCTTCATATTTCAGGACTGCATGTTTGTGTCAAAGCCTGACTCATTTAATCAAAGCATAAGCAAAGACTGGCTTCTAATGCTACTAAAACTTGACAACATGACCGTGCTTCTCTCACAATCCTTACCCAAATGCACACGGACTCACAGTGTGATTTTAGACAATCAACACTATCCTAGGAGTTTACCAAAACTCATTCACTAGTCTAGAAGAGTTAATGGTACTGCACACAATCTATATATTTAAGTACAGCACATCAGTGTTAAAGCATGAGTCATTTAATCAACGCATAAGCAAAGACTGGATTCTAATGCTACTAAAACTTCACAACATGACAGGTTTTAAAAAAGTTATCTGTCAGCAAATACATGATGTCACCAAATGCTTCTCTCACAGTGATCCCAAATACACATTAACTCACACTGTGATTCTAGGCAAGCACCACTATCCCTAAAATGTAAATTTGATACTTGTATAGCGCACTACTCACCCGCAAGGGTCTCAAGGCGCTTGTACAAATACCGCTGTGGAACCCATCCTGGCTTTCCCTGTGAGGCATCCACTCCTGTGCACCCCCAAGGTGGAGGCCAGGCATCCTTAGCATTGTGGGGGCCGTTGTGGAGATTAAGCAAGCTATTGCCCAGAGTTGCAGAGTGGGACTCCATGATTGGAATAGGCACCGAGGTGAGAATTATCAGGTCCATGGAATTTTTGAGCCCAAGACCCACGAGGCAGGGAATTGAACCCTGGTCCCAGGCTAGACCTCTGCATCAGGGTCTGCTGCTCTAATCATTGAGCCACACATCTCTATCCCTAGGAGTTTACCAAAACTCATTCACTACAGTGCAAGTGGTAAGGGAACTGCACACAATCTACATATTTCAGGACTGCACTTTTCTGTCAAAGCCTGACTCATTTAATCAAATCATAAGCCATAACTGTCTTCTAATACTACTAAAACTTCACAACATGACAGGTTAAAACAGTTATCTGTCAGCAAATACACGATGTTACCAAATACTTCTCTCACAGTGGTTCCTAAATGCACACAGACTCACTGTGTGATTCTAGACAAACAACACTATCCCTTGCACTATACCAAAACACATTTCTTCATCTAGAAGTAGTACTACATTTTAGTATAGAAACATAACATAACTCATTTCACAAATTCATAAACAATGACTGGTTTCTAATTCTACCAAAATATAAAAACAGCACAGTTATCTGTCTGCAAACACATGAAAAACACAAATGTTTATCACAGAATGGTTTCTACATGCACAGACACTGTCAATAAGATTGTAGAGAAAAAAAGTACTCCCCACACTTTAGCAGGAGAAATACATTAGTCTGATTAAAATCAAAATAGTCTACATACATCCCCTCACAATTAAATAACTCATCTTTCAAGTTCTTTTGTAGATTAAGAAGTATATCAGTCACTCACCATATTTTCTTTTACAGAATCTCTGCACTGTGCACCTCTCAGCAAAAACAAAGAATGGAAAAGTTTCCCTTTCATTTTCCACACATATACATGTAAACATCAAATCACAATCCTTCACACATAAACTCAAAAGCAAACACACATTCCTATTAGTTAAACATTTCAACCCTTTCCAACTGAAATACATTTCAACCCTTCCCCCAATCTGCCTTCTGCCTGTTACCATAGAAACAGGTCATGGAACACTGCACTAAGCACACAGGTCAGAAGTTCAGCACACAATGTTCCTACACAAGAGAGGAAGTGTGCTTCAATTTTCAACATATCAGCTAATCATACATAATGTTCCTTACAATCTGTTTTTGTTAACCAATAAGAATCATACCTTTAAAAAACAGAAATATACACCCTACCTTTCAGTGTACAAAGTAGTCATACAACCAAAGATTTCTTGTCTTTTTTTAAAAAAATTCCGTGGATCCGCACACCCAACGCGATAGGATGCGCGCACCGTGCGCGCATTTCGCCGTTTTTTTTAATTAAAAAAGGGGCCCCAGGGGGTCTTCTGAGACCCCCTAAGAACCTCTAGAGGGTCAGAGTACTTCCGCTCTGCCCCCTTTATATGTTTTATACACTTTTTCCCCTTGCTTCTTCAGTCTCGCTTCTACTGAGGCAGAAAAGGGCTGCCAACAGTTCCTGGTTTCGAATGTAGAGAGACACTCGACAGCCAATTAACATTCAGCAGGCGATCGGGAGGGTGCGAGCTCGGTTCGGGGAGGGTGCGTGTACGGTGCGTGTACGGTCCACGGATCCTCCGCGGCCATAGATATTTATGTACTTTTAACTCTAATTTTCTCAGGAACAACTGAACGGATTCACACCATTTATGCAAAAGGCACGAGTCTGAACTGAGAACTACCTCTTTGCCAAACTTTGGTGTCATTCCGTTCAACGGTTTGGGCTGTAGCTGCGACAACAGATCCTATGGGAAATTGCATGGGGAAAATGCGTTTTGGGACCCCCCTTTTTTCTCGGCCCCCGCTTGACGAATCACCACAAAACTTTCAGGGTAGGAGCGGAGCGGAGCTGGCCAAAAGTTTGGAAATTTTCGCGAGGATTCGCCGGCGCCAGACTTATTGGGAATAGAATGTTGCGGATTTCCTATGGAAAATAGGTCCTAACTATAACTACCTACTGGCGACCGCCAGTAGGTAATATATTACCTACTGGCAGTCGCCAGTAGGTAGTTATAGTTAGGACCTATTTTCCGTAGGAAATCGGCAACATTCTATTTGGAATAACGTTGGCGTCGATTGATCAATCTTCACGAAATTTTCCAAACTTTTGGCCAGCTCCGGTCCGCTCCTATCCTGAATATTTCACGGTGATTCGTCTAGCGGGGGCCGAGAAAAAAGGGGGGGCCCAAAACACGTTTTCCCCATGCATTTTCCCATAGGACCTGTTGACGCAGCTACTGGCAAAGAGGTAGTCCACCGTTCAGACTCGTGCCTTTTGCTTAAATCGTGTAAATCCGTTCAGTAGTTCCTGAAAAATCAAAAGTAAAATCACATATATATCTGGGCGGAGCCTAACCACACATCTCATCGTGAGATCTGATTGGCTGTCGGCACTTCATCCAAGAAGTGTTGGCAGCCATCTTGGGACCAATATACATGATAGCACCTCATTAAAAAGCATTGCAGTTAATAGAAGGTTTTAAGACTTTAGTTACATTATAAATCATTTGTTGACGGTACCATAGTCATTTTAGGAATTGTGGTGTGTTCTAAGGTTATTTTACCATGTGAAAAAGCCTTCTGCTGTGATATCATTAATCATGTTTGAGAGAAAACTATTTTCTCATGCTTTTCCCACAGAGGTTTGGAAGGTGATCTATAAGCTAAACTGAGAGCATATTTTCTGTAAATTCACATTATCTTTCTCAGTCATGTGAGAATGAAGTCTGACATTCTCAGTAAAACATGTACATCCAACAAGGGCAGAGACTGGCAGTTGATTCCTTTGTGTTCTACTGCAGCTTCCCAGAGTGTTCTAAAGAACAACTAGAGCGCTAACAGTCCTACTCATGACAAACGTATGGCACACCTGAAGCCATCTTGGTTGGAATAAAGTGGTAACTCTTAAAACATTTAATTTAAAAAGGAACAAAATGAGGGGGTTCATTTTGCCATAGAAATTATGATTAGTGCTGCGGAAAGAAAAATTAGGGCACATTTTGACTTCTCAAATCCTCTTCTATTTCATAAAAAAATTCTGACATGCAGACTGAAACATGCACTTTGAATACCAGCAGCAGACTTCCCTGGTGAACAGTAGTTTTACTACAGTGATCTAATGAGCAACTAGAGTGCTAACATTCAGAATGTATGGCAAATGTGTGACACATCTGAATGCCTTCTTGATGGAACCAAAATAAAAAACTGAAAGTATTCCCACTGAGGAGACTGCAGTAAATGAGGAAATTAGGAAACTTCATAACAAATAAATCTCCCAAGATGGCCACCAGAGACAAAAGAGCCCAAATGTAGCCCACTTATTTTGTTGTGTATTTGCAGTTTTATATAGTGCAGACTTGTCAGGTATTGGAGTGCTTTACATGAGCATTGGTTACATCACACAAGATCAAATTCATTTTGGTTGTAGACATGGGGAGATTAAGTTATTTGACCAGAATCACAGAATGTTGAGCTGAAGCAGAAACTCCAACCTGGTTCCCCAGTTGCAAAGTCCGCAGCTCTGGAAGTAACACCACATCCTCTGCCCTAGGTGCAACATTTAATCAAGTGGTCAACTGGATAAAAAAACATAAAGATTACAAATAATTTAAAAGTTCTTAGTCGCTATTTGAAAACTCAGAAAATATGTCCTCATTTTAGTTTTTTAGAGCACTAACCATAATTTTGATGCAAATAAGACCCTCTCATATATGTAATTTCTAAAGGAAATACTCTAGGTATTACAGTTTTGATTACATCAAGATGACGTCAGGCGTTCCACACTTTTGTAATAAATATAGAATGTTAGCAATCTAGTTGTTCATTGGGATACTGTTGAGAGGCAGAGGCCAGGGGCACGGACTGAAAATTGAAGGCAGGTAGGAGAGTGCAGAGGCAACAATTTGATCACACTGGGCAGGCAGAAAGGGCAGTGGCAGAACAACAGGCTATGGAGGGCAGTGGAAAGGGGGGCAGGTGCAACAAACCAACAATACAGGACTGGCAAGAGAGGCTGTGGCAATATAATAGACCATTGTGGGCAGAAGGAAGAGGCAGTGGTAGTACAACCATACATGCCAACAGACCCGCTTCAGCCAGGAAACGTCCAATGTTTTTAAGCTCAAATGGGCTTTATTTGATCTGTCTCCTATCTACAATCTCCTCTTTTTCAATGTAACTCAAAGGGGAAAATCAATACCCCAGTTCTTTTCAAAATCTCCCTCTTACCAAGTTCAAAATGTTCGCAAGAATGGTACATTGGATCATGGTAGGCAGGAGGAATTGGGGTAGGGACATGGACTTGGATAACAGAGGACAGGAGGGACATGGAGAGGTGCACCAAACTGACCCTACAGGGCAGGCATCAGGGTTTGCAGCAGCACAATACACCACACAGCGCATGCGGGATGGGAGTGCAGCACAACAATCCATAGAAAGCAATAGGGAGGGGACAGGACCATGCACATGGACAACAGAGAACAGAGGGGAAAGAGGCAATGGTAGCTAGCTGACCATAATGGACAGACAGGAGAGAAAGCTGCAGCATAACAGACCATAAAGGGCAGGAGGGACGGATCAGGGGCATTACAATGGAACAGTCAAGCCAGGAGGGAGGGAATAGGGGTCTGCACATGGAAACAAAGGACTGGGGGCAAGGGGGCAGGGCAGGAACAGCAAGATGACCATGGATGTCAGGCAGGATGGGCACTAGAAACAAGACACACCATGGAGAGCAACAATGAGACTATGATGGCATACACACAGACCATGGAGGGAAGGTGGCAGGGGGTCAGGGGCAGCTAGCTGACCACACAGGGAAGGTGGGAGGGGCCATGGCAGCACAGAAGACCATGCATGGCAAGCGGGAGGGTTAGTGGCAGCCCAATGGCTATGATGGGCAAGAAGGAGGGTGCAGGGGCATGCACAAAGGACCATGGAGGATGGAAGGGAGGGTCAGGACCTGGGCACAGACAAGAGAGTTCAGGGGAAGGGGCCTCACAACAGACCGTGCGGGACAGGCAGGAGGAGCAGTTGCAGCACAACAGACCAGGGAGGGCAGAAGGGTGTGGCAGTAAAATGGACCATGGAGGACAGGAGGAAGGGGATAGGGGCATAGCATGTGGACAGGCAGGGTGGAGGTGGCAGGGACAGGTTACAGTCATCTGACAATGCTAGGCAGGTGGGAGGGGAGTGGGAGTGGCAGCTCAACAGAACACCAGACCAAGAGATATTATTCCAAGAGAAACCCAGACTACAGTTTGGAATCTGAATCCTATAGTGGGACACTACCCTTGTGGAACCTGCTCGGTCTGCAAACTCACGAAAGTGACCAAGACCCTACAACTACTGCCAAACCTAAAATGGGAACTACGTCACCACACAAACTGCAACACCACCCATGTGGTGTACATGATTGTTTGCCCGTGTGGTTTGAAATACATAGGAATGACTTGCAGGAAAATCAAACAAAGGATCATAGAACATCGAAGTAACATCACATGTAAGAGAGCAACAACACAAATGAGCAAACACTATATTGAAGCCAAACACACTGCAGAAGATCTACAATGGGTTGTTTTGGAAACCCAACTCTTCAAAGGCCATAATGTAGAACGCACCCTCTTTGAAAAAGAACAGCGCTGGGTGCACCGCCTTAAGACAGATAAAGAGGGCCTGAACGATACCATACCATGGCACGCCCTAAAAAGATGAAATACTGTAATGTAATCCCCACATACTGGAGATTCCAAGTATAGACTCATCATGAATCACAGACATCACCATCACCCAGAGTAAGGAAGAGAACCTAACTGCAGAAGTGCCTATTCGATTGAGTACACTCTGTTATGATCTCTATACAAATAAGTCTCTCGGTAACCCCTAAACACTAACCTGAGCAACCACGACATAAAAGAGACTAAAAAATGCTCATTATGATAACTGTGCACACTGAGCAACCACGGTATACAAGAGACTAAAAAATGCTCATTATGATAACTGAGCACACCGCTGAATACATCCCGTGAAAAGGGAAGCCTCAACAAACGAAACCATCTGCCACCAATATCTCTGTCCTTTTGGGCGCAAGTCAAGATGCGAGAATACGATTGAGATTTTCATCTTCGCACACCATATCACACTAATACGGCAAAGACCGTTATGCCAACCATCAGTGCTCTCCCGAGGCCAACCAAGACCGACTAGTCCTACTTTAATTTCAATAGAACCGGTCTTTGAAAAACGAGCCCAACCGGGAGCACGTTAATCCAGGGGAACGTCAGAGTCAGAACAAGCTATTCTGCCAGAGTAGCCGGTAAGCGACGGCGAGGCGAGCTCTCTACACCGCGTCAACCTGTGAGATAAGTAACCTTATATTTTCCCATTTCATGCAGCAATTGGCGCTCACCTAACTGACTGACACCCTGAATGAAGATGTCCAACTTGCTTTGAAAGGTATTTGACTCAGACAGTTTGCTTCTGGCCTTTGTCTCCGTAACGCTGAATCAGCAGACGGCAACGCCGTCTGTTCACATAACTTTACGCTCACCATGCAATGAACCTCATGTTTGTGACCATAACCATACATACAATCGCATTTTGAGACTCTATACACTAAACTTACTAATTCACAACGACGGCTCGCTCCATCATAGGGAAACGAGTAGCTATGAGAACAACAAGGATAGAATAATCGCATCACCTAAGCGACCCTTTTTTAATCTAATTAAGAATCACACCAGTAAGAGAACCGAGATAGCATTCACTAAAACCTTTTTGTAGTTAGTCCCTTTTAATAAAGCATGCACCGTGTAATGAAAGAAGGCACGATAGCAACGCAGTCCATTAATTAGAAATATTGATGTTAACAGGGCATAAAGCACGAGAATATCGTTTTAGCATTGTAGAGTATCACGCTAGGCTGTCATTTAATCCTTGATTGTCTTTACAGGAACGGATACAAACGGTCTGATTTCCTTAAATCGATGGTGGTGAGTACTACTCTCCACCCACAGAAAATAGTGGAGAGCCCAATTAAGCCCTCCATTTCACCTTCCGGTCCTGACGAAAGCCTCTAGACCCTGCATGGGGCTGAAACATGTTGACCAGATAACACTAGATACATACCAGTGCATCAAACTAATAATCAAGTTTTTATATGCACGAACACCATTTTTAATTTCCCTTTGTCAAGAACCCCAAGAATAAAGGACACGGGACTTGGCTTTAGGAATTTTAACATCACAGTTCACAGAGCACGAGCACGCCCTCGTTCCATTATTCCTGACCACTACTGTATAACCAGTTGGTCTTCCTCCATGGGGAGGTTAGCATTTGGACAATAAAAAGCCCAATGATCATGCTATCACGATACACTACGGCGGAGAATCAAGATATACCGCCCAACGCCAGTGTACGTATATGAGGGTTTTTTAAGGATGCCCAACCACGTAAATTGAAAGACCCTGGTACACAGGACAAGTGGTCCATTCCCCCACCCTGATATCTTTGTACTAACCTCTGGAAGCCGAATGGACCTCTGCTTCTTTTTCCCTCCCCCCATTGATATATTACAGTGATCAGCAGCGCACAGCTGTGGGATTTTTCCTTCATACCCTATTTCACACCAGAATTGGGACGAAAGGGTACTAAAACAACAGCTTGAGAACATAAAAGTGATCATGGCTGAAATGCAAGGACTAAGCTACACAGAGGAAGAGGTGAACGCTATCCTTTCGGAATCCTCTCTGTTACAAGACAGAGACCTGGCACAAACACTAACACAAACCAACGAGTGGGATGAACTCACAGAAACTAAGAAAGAACTAGTGAGAACAGCCATCCATGGCATCATAATGAAGGAATATCTGCGCGCTAATTCAGCACCCAAAGGCCTTTGGGTACAGAACGCTCCTCGCATCTTTCTGAAAGATATACTCTTCCGTAAAGATTGGTCGTCCATTTCATGGAAGTGTACCAGAGACTATCTGGTCCTAATCATTAAAACAGCAACACGATTAGTAGAAGCTCTGACGATCAGCATACAAAACAGTGAAGCAAAACTCAAGACAACAGTGCATATAACAGTCTTCAAGAAAAAACTTGAAGAAATAAATAAAGAAATGAACGAAACAAAGGAATACATCACCCAAAATAAAATTCAAAAATTAAATAAAGATCTAAAAAAATTCTCAACAGAGAAGATGCACCCCTACTCAAGAGAGGACTACATTACCCCTGAAGACAGGGAAGACGATGATTCTTCAGTAGAGAGTTCCAACAACAACTCTGACTGGAGTAGCGATGAAGGAACAACCCCAAGGAGAGGGAGAGGCCAAAATAGGAGGAACCGCCGCCAGAGAGGAAATAATTGGCAAATGCCAAGGTACTATGAACACCCACCACCAATTTACCAACCCTACGTACCTAATTATCAAGGATGGATGAACCCCTATTTCCAAGGCCCACCACACATGGGCACGATGGTAAATATGCAACAGCAGCCCTCCTCTTTTTTAGGGAGAGGCCCCGGACGCCAGAGAGGAAGAAGAAAAACAGTCACCTGGAACGAACCAGAGAGACAAATGCACACCCGGAGCATGACCAAGGACCAACCAGGAACCAGCACGACCAATCACTGGTAGTCAACCTGACCGAAATCACACTGACAACAGACCAAGAAAATGTTCTCAATAAAGGTCTGGGCTTTGTTCCGACTCCGACACTCGACGTCTTCAAATTGAAATGTGAACTAGCAGAGTTCTGCAGAAAAGTAAAACTCAAGGCTTTTTTCAAAGGAAAGGATACACAACCGAAAGAAGGAGACACACACCTGAGACCAAAATCTACCTTCAACCCCCCGATGCACCTAATTCCGGTGGAGATACAAGCATTTGAACAAGCCATAATGCAGCAAGCAGACAACCTAGGCTCCATGAACAGGAGACCCTACATTAATCTTCCCAAGAGGGAACAAAGAGCGATGGACGATCTACGCAAAAACGACAACCTGATAATCAAACCAGCGGAAAAAGGAGGAGCCATTGTTCTACTAACCAGACAAGGCTACCAACAACAATGTACAGATCTACTCTCTAATGAAAGGTTCTATGTTAAACTACCTGCTGATCCTACAAAAAGACTACAAAGAACCATTGAATTAATGGTGGACGAAGCGGAGATCAATCGATGGATTTCGAGCCAAGAAGCTGCGTTTTTAAAAACCAAATCACCAAGAACCCCGTATTTTTATTCTCTACCAAAGATCCATAAGAACAGGATCCCACCACCAGGACGCCCAATAGTGTCCGGAATTGGTTCAGTGCTAGAACCACTCTCTCAGTTTGCGGATCAATTCCTAAAACCTTTGGTACAAAAAACGCCAACTTATCTAAAAGATACCCGTGATCTCCTCAATCTACTTGAAGGACAGGTCTACAATGAACATACCATGCTTCTGGTAGGTCTAGATGTAGAGAGTCTCTACACTAGCCTACCCCAACAGAAGACTCTAGATACCCTTGAGGAAATTCTTTTCACAGACAACTGGACCTATAAAACACCAAGACACTTCGTGTTAGAATGCTGCAGACTAGCACTCACAGAGAACTACTTTGAATTCGAAGGAACCATCTTTGGACAGTGCCACGGAACTTCGATGGGCAGTACATTTGCTCCAAGTGTAGCAGGGCTGTATGTGAGTAATTTTGAACAAGAGCACATACTTAATGCCATCAATCCATTCCATCAGAGCATCAAGTTCTGGCGCCGCTACATAGACGATGTATTTATGATATGGGAAGACAGCCAACCAATCCTCGATGATTTCCTAATGTGGTTAAACACTAGAGACGAATGTCTGAAGTTTACATCTACAGCAGACAAGAAACAACTGGACTTCCTGGATGTAACCATCTTTTCCAAAAACGGAACATTGCACACTAAAACCTACTACAAACCCACGGCAAGGAACAGCTTTCTTTCCTACAACAGTTTCCACCCCCGACCCCTCCGAGACAATCTACCTTATAGTCAATTCTTACGTTTAAAACGTAACTGCAGTAACCTAGATGACTATAAAGAACAAGCAAGAGGTCTAGAGGTTCAGCTCAGGAAGAGAGACTACCCTACAAAGATCATAAAAAGATGCCAGAAAAGAGCCCGTAACCAGCCCAGAGAGAACCTACTCTCCACGATACAGAGAGAAGAACCAGAAGATCTCCTCACATGCGTAACAACCTACAACACCGAATCGAACGCAGTAAAGAAAATTATCAATAAAAACTGGGGAATCTTGACCTCAAGCACATTGAAATGGCCCAAACCGAGATTTGCCCATAGGAGAACCAAAAACATCAAAGACATTCTGGTCCACACCAGACCAAGAGATATTATTCCAAGAGAAACCCAGACTACAGTTTGGAATCTGAATCCTATAGTGGGACACTACCCTTGTGGAACCTGCTCGGTCTGCAAACTCACGAAAGTGACCAAGACCCTACAACTACTGCCAAACCTAAAATGGGAACTACGTCACCACACAAACTGCAACACCACCCATGTGGTGTACATGATTGTTTGCCCGTGTGGTTTGAAATACATAGGAATGACTTGCAGGAAAATCAAACAAAGGATCATAGAACATCGAAGTAACATCACATGTAAGAGAGCAACAACACAAATGAGCAAACACTATATTGAAGCCAAACACACTGCAGAAGATCTACAATGGGTTGTTTTGGAAACCCAACTCTTCAAAGGCCATAATGTAGAACGCACCCTCTTTGAAAAAGAACAGCGCTGGGTGCACCGCCTTAAGACAGATAAAGAGGGCCTGAACGATACCATACCATGGCACGCCCTAAAAAGATGAAATACTGTAATGTAATCCCCACATACTGGAGATTCCAAGTATAGACTCATCATGAATCACAGACATCACCATCACCCAGAGTAAGGAAGAGAACCTAACTGCAGAAGTGCCTATTCGATTGAGTACACTCTGTTATGATCTCTATACGAATAAGTCTCTCGGTAACCCCTAAACACTAACCTGAGCAACCACGACATAAAAGAGACTAAAAAATGCTCATTATGATAACTGTGCACACTGAGCAACCACGGTATACAAGAGACTAAAAAATGCTCATTATGATAACTGAGCACACCGCTGAATACATCCCGTGAAAAGGGAAGCCTCAACAAACGAAACCATCTGCCACCAATATCTCTGTCCTTTTGGGCGCAAGTCAAGATGCGAGAATACGATTGAGATTTTCATCTTCGCACACCATATCACACTAATACGGCAAAGACCGTTATGCCAACCATCAGTGCTCTCCCGAGGCCAACCAAGACCGACTAGTCCTACTTTAATTTCAATAGAACCGGTCTTTGAAAAACGAGCCCAACCGGGAGCACGTTAATCCAGGGGAACGTCAGAGTCAGAACAAGCTATTCTGCCAGAGTAGCCGGTAAGCGACGGCGAGGCGAGCTCTCTACACCGCGTCAACCTGTGAGATAAGTAACCTTATATTTTCCCATTTCATGCAGCAATTGGCGCTCACCTAACTGACTGACACCCTGAATGAAGATGTCCAACTTGCTTTGAAAGGTATTTGACTCAGACAGTTTGCTTCTGGCCTTTGTCTCCGTAACGCTGAATCAGCAGACGGCAACGCCGTCTGTTCACATAACTTTACGCTCACCATGCAATGAACCTCATGTTTGTGACCATAACCATACATACAATCGCATTTTGAGACTCTATACACTAAACTTACTAATTCACAACGACGGCTCGCTCCATCATAGGGAAACGAGTAGCTATGAGAACAACAAGGATAGAATAATCGCATCACCTAAGCGACCCTTTTTTAATCTAATTAAGAATCACACCAGTAAGAGAACCGAGATAGCATTCACTAAAACCTTTTTGTAGTTAGTCCCTTTTAATAAAGCATGCACCGTGTAATGAAAGAAGGCACGATAGCAACGCAGTCCATTAATTAGAAATATTGATGTTAACAGGGCATAAAGCACGAGAATATCGTTTTAGCATTGTAGAGTATCACGCTAGGCTGTCATTTAATCCTTGATTGTCTTTACAGGAACGGATACAAACGGTCTGATTTCCTTAAATCGATGGTGGTGAGTACTACTCTCCACCCACAGAAAATAGTGGAGAGCCCAATTAAGCCCTCCATTTCACCTTCCGGTCCTGACGAAAGCCTCTAGACCCTGCATGGGGCTGAAACATGTTGACCAGATAACACTAGATACATACCAGTGCATCAAACTAATAATCAAGTTTTTATATGCACGAACACCATTTTTAATTTCCCTTTGTCAAGAACCCCAAGAATAAAGGACACGGGACTTGGCTTTAGGAATTTTAACATCACAGTTCACAGAGCACGAGCACGCCCTCGTTCCATTATTCCTGACCACTACTGTATAACCAGTTGGTCTTCCTCCATGGGGAGGTTAGCATTTGGACAATAAAAAGCCCAATGATCATGCTATCACGATACACTACGGCGGAGAATCAAGATATACCGCCCAACGCCAGTGTACGTATATGAGGGTTTTTTAAGGATGCCCAACCACGTAAATTGAAAGACCCTGGTACACAGGACAAGTGGTCCATTCCCCCACCCTGATATCTTTGAGCTCAACAGAACACTCAGAGTAGATAGGAGTGGCAGGTCCATGGAACAAACAAGGATGGAGCAGGAGCATGCACAAAGACATCGGATGGCAGGGGGAAGGAGAATAGGGGCAGCAAGCTAAGCAGAGAGGCTAAGCAGGAGGCCAATGATGGGCCATAGAATTGGGCAATGGAGGGCAGGAGGAGTGGACTGGTACATCATGCTAAATGGAGGGCAGTGGCAGCACATCAGACCATGCATGGCAGGAGGGAGGAGGCTAGTCCATGGATTCAGACAACAGAGGATAGGGAGGAGGTGGATGGTGCAGCAGGCTAACTGTTTAGAGAAGGTGGGTATTAGGAACTTTATTGTTTTTAAAATGTGTGTCTGTGCGAACTACTTAAAGTATGCAGCATAATCTCACTTTTATTCAGGAAGAAGAGGACGTTTGTGACTGTGACTCTGGGCTCACTTGGCAGAAACACCCCCTGACCCTCCACCCCCATCGCCAAATGTAATGCCCGTGAAAAGGGTAGGTGGACGCAGTGTTATATAGAACATAGTCCTGAGAGCACGATTGAAAATGAAAACTAGATATAGTATATGGTATAAACTATGCACCAAAAAGTGTGATATAAGATGAATCGGGCGTGAAATATAATATGCAATACATTTTTGGGAATTATAAATTAATTTTAAATAATTTTTGCGTTTAAATTCTGTAGCGGGTTGTGGGTTTATAGGGGATTAGGGTGGGAAGTAATTTAATTATATGAAATTAATTATACATTTTTATGAATTATAAATTAATTTAAAATAATTTTTGCGTTTAAATTCTGTAGCGGGTTGTGGGTTTATAGGGGATTAGGGTGGGAAGTAATTTAATTGTAATTAAGTAACATTTTTATTTATTTATTGGTATTGATAATTTAATTGGTTATTAATTTGTATTAATTGGTAATTAGTTTTTATTAATTGATTAATTGATAATTATGTTAACTGTATTATTTTATTATTTGAGTGTTTCATGCGTTTATAGGGGAATAGTGTTGGAAGTAATTGAAATCTAATTAAGTAATTATTAAATTTGTTGCTGGGTATTGATTATTAATTAATTGGAGATTAATTATTAATTGGTAAATATTTCAAATTATAATATTTTGGTTATGAAAATTGGGTTATTGTTGATTAATAATCAATTGGTAATTAGATATGTTTAAATATTATTTATTGATATTTCTAATTACTATATTAATAAGTAATTATTAATTGGTAATTAATGTATAATAATTATTATTTTTGGTATAAAAAATATGCAATTGTTTAATATTTTTTAATTGGTAATTAAAGTTTGATAATTATTTTTTGGTATAAAAAATGTAATTGTTTAATATTTTTTAATTGGTAATTAATATTCATTAATTATTATTTATTGGTATTTATTAATAATTTATTGCTAATTAATTATTTATTGGTAGTTATGTTTTTAATAAATATCTATTGGTATTTGTAAGTAATTTTGAGTTATTGAATAATTACATTATTAATTATTTTAAAGAATTATTGTATTTATAAGTATGTTATTTTTAACTTCTAAGCTATCCAACACTTTCCCTACTGTTGCACTCTCTGGAGTTAGAATAGTAATTTTTACCCCTACGCAATCCAACACTTTCCCCACTGTTGCACTCTCTGGAGTTGGAGTAGTAATTTTTACCCCTACGCTATCCAACACTTTCCCTACTGTTGCACTCTCTGGAGTTGGAATAGTAATTTTTACCCCTACGCTATCCAACACTTTCCCTACTGTTGCACTCTCTGGAGTTGGAATAGCAATTTTTACCCCTACGCTATCCAACACTTTCCCTACTGTTGCACTCTCTGGAGTTGGAATAGTAATTTTTACCCCTACGCTATCCAACACTTTCCCTACTGTTGCACTCTCTGGAGTTGGAATAGTAATTTTTACCCCTACGCTATCCAACACTTTCCCTACTGTTGCACTGTCTGGAGTGGGAATAGTAATTTTTATCCCTACGCAATCCAACACTTTCTCTACTGTTGCACTCCCTCGAGTTGGAATAGTAATTTTTACCCTTACGTTATCCAACACTTTCCCTACTGTTGCACTGTATGGAGTGGGAATTGTAATTTTTACCCCTACGCCATCCAACATTTTCCCTACGGTTGCACTGTCTGGAGTGGGAATACAAATTTTTACCCCTACGCCATCCAACACTTTCCCTACTGTCAATCAATCAATCAATCAATCAAAGACATTTATAAAGCGCACTACTCACCCGGAGGGTCTTAAGGCGCAGGGGGGGGGGGGTGCCGCTACTGCTCGAACAGCCAGGTCTTGAGCTTCTTCCTGAAGGAGAGGTGGTCTTGGGTCAGGCGCAGGTCGGTCGGGAGGGAGTTCCAGGACTTGGCGGCCAGGTAGGAGAAGGACCTTTGTGGAAATATGGATTTTTCTGGTCAGTTATGTCCCCTATCTTGGACCCCAACGGTTCTATGTGCATGTCGCAAGTACATGTATGCTCCCTCCAGTTCCAGTAATGATGACGCAAACACATGTGCGTCCACCGTCAACATGTCCTCTGTCAGATCCGCCATAAATGGGCTGGATATTCCATTCCTAAATATGAAAGGCCACCGGCTTTATATGGTTCACTTATGCCATTTTACAGTCCAGGCAAGTAGGCCCTGATTCTGTCATCAAACTCCTCTTGCCTTCTGCCTCTGAAAGCTCCAGTTCAAGCCTGCATCTGTGACCATGAACTTTGTCTCATTCTCTGCGCGGCTCACGAAGCCTGACATCAGCCTATTCTCTGCCAAGAACTGTATTTCACCTTCGAATTATCTGCTTCCCCCTCAGCCGATGCATTCCTGCCTAGTAGCTTAAGTAAACATTCTTCCAGTTACCAAGCAAAAAGGCCCATCTTCTCTGTCCTCATGCAAGTAATTCATAGCCCTGTTACCATGGAATATTCCTACCCCCTCGCATTCAGTGTAGACACCTAGACGCTTGTACACGCACGCACAGTCAGTATAGAATAGATTCTGTCCGAGAGTCCCTCTTTTGTGGATAACATAGTTCTTTAAACATAGGATGTTAGATATGATTTGGGATTAGGTTGACTTGACCCCCCAGACTTCTTGTCTCCACACGTAGAGCTAAATGTCAAGTCCCCGTCACCCCCTAGTTACACGTCAATTACACGTCAGACTGCTGCGCGCGCATCAATGCCAAGTATTATCTTATAGATCCACCTATGTATTACATCATAGCCAATCATGTTCCTTTTTACTCATTATTACACCCATTTTCGGTTACGCAAACCAAACGTCAATGTCCTTATCAATTGTTACGCCTACTGTATTCACTTCATTATGATGTATGTATTATAAAAGTTACTGCTTGTCAATAAAGTATGTACTTCACTTCCTGAACTCCCGTGGTGATGGAACTTGAAGCATCCGATTATAATCGCTTATTGGAATAAAGCCCATTCTGAAACTCTATTATCACGGATTCTGCCTCTCATTTCATTGAGCTATTTTACTATGTTCCTGTATCAAATTCAGTCCCGGTAAAGGAGAAATATTAGCACATGATGGCGCCCGAACAGGGACACTTTCTCATCTCACGCGCCGGCGGTGCGTTGCAGGCCCGGTCTCCTGCCACAGCTGGACGGACAATAACGCGTACCAGCAGGATTTCCTGTATCTCCCTCCGGTCAAGCGGGGGCGACTGAGACTGCAATCAACACCCAGATGAGGCGGTGAGAAGTGCGAAGTATCCCGACCAGAGCCTAGCTGAGAGAGCAAGATCCGAGGTATACAGAGACCCACCAGTCCGACGTCAAGCCCAGTGTCCGACGAGTCGAGTCGAGTCCAGTCCAAATCCGAGTCAAGTTCAAGTTACTGAGGCCTTCCGTTTCCGAAGCTACCCGGTGAGTACCATTACTGGGGAGGCATTTCTGACGTGCACATAGGTTGTGCCGGTCAAGACGGGTTTGGGTACACAAATCCGGTCTGCACTGTTTTAGCAGTGTATCTGTACTGTTTAGCAGTATATCAAGTATTCCGAAGTGTCTAGTTATTATCTAGTTATTGTCGAGAATTAAGCTTGGTGATTAGTTATGCAGACGATCATCATTGTTGTTTCAGTTAAAGGTTTAATGTTTAATGTTTGAAGTGTTTAAGTATATCGTGGTATGAATGACTGTTCATTATCGTGTTTATTGTATTAAGTCTGTTCAAATTCAAGTATCAGGTCAAAATCAAGTATAAGGTCAGTTCTCAATATGCCGTTCTTTTCGAAATTAAGACAGATCACTACCAGAAAAGGGGTTCTCGAAGAAGCCGTCCCTATTCCTCCTAGGGACACCCCAGGGCACTTTATGTATCACAAACATGGATTAGACGCTATATTATTTCTTGATTTATGGGTAGACTATACCAAGGGATTACCAGAAAGTCAGAGGTGGCCCACAGCAGGGACCTGGGATGCAGAGTGCATCATGAAAGTCGAGGAAGAGTTATGGAAAAGGAAAGTCAGACAGTCACAGAAAGACGCCGTTGAATTATGGCGTAAAGAATCACATAGACGAACAGAAAAAGCACGTAGACAGGAGGAGAAGAGTAAAGAGAATTCCAATAAAGTTCGAGAGAATCTATTAATTGAGGAAGGTATCCGAGTGAAATCAGAACAAGAAGACAGACAAAGAAATGCCCTTATGAATGGTATGTATCCCCTTCTGGCCGAAGGATTACCTAAGGCTACTCCGGAAACGCCAAAAGACTTGCCAACCCCATTGTTCCCCATAAAGGTACATCCTAAGGGGCATCCTAGAACCGCAGAAGATGTTTTTCTTTCCTCATATTTAGATGACGCAGCTCCCGAGTATGCCAATTCCGCCCCACGTAGACCGCCTACCAGGGAGGTTCAACGCCAAGATCCAGTACCCGTATCCCTACAGCAACAAATCGAGTCACAAGTTCCGGCAAGCACATCGGTTTCTGTATCCGCTCCTACAGCTACTTCTATGGCTGTGTCCACACCTGTAGTTGCTGTGTCACGTTCAACGAATCCTTTTACACCCGACGCCCCAGATGGAGCCGCGGGAGGAGCTACCAATGTCTTTTCTACGCCACCCAGAATAAATAAGCTTACTTTTCAAGAGTCAGCGCATTCACGTACACCCAAACTCCTTAGTGCCCGTGCGCTTAAGGAACTTCTTATAGATTGTAGATATGACCCGGTGCCTGGAAAAGAGGACGAAATGACCCTAGCATCATTGCGTATCAGACGAGCCGCAGTGTATTTAGCGAAGTTACCAGGAATGACTGCGCATCTAGATAATATATATCATTTTGTCCAAACAGGGCGAGATCCAGAATGTATTTACAGAGCTATGGAATACCAGAAAGTAGAGATACAGGGGGAACTGTTACGTTTCCTCATAAACTGTGTGATCAGAAATCAAGACCGACCGGGGGTAGACCCGGAAGCCATGAGAATTCTTACAAGATGGAGCCAGAATATATCAGAAGGGAGACATGATAAACAAAATTGTATAATAGCCATGTGCCGAAAGATCCGTAAAGAAATAGAACGCCTACACGAAGAGAGATTAGAGACAGACGAGTTCGAACAAAACGAGGAAGAAGGGCCAGGACTGCCCACAGGACAGTCAGACACCATAGCCTATGTAGGTAGAGGAAGATCTTGTAATAGGAATCAGACTAGATATCATACTGACTCAATACATCCGACGTGTCCAGATAATAACAGGAATTTTCAAATACCTATAATTAATATAAGGTCTAACGAGCATTCGTTCCAAACCGCCGACAAACTACTCCGAGAACGAAGGGGTTATCATTTCCTCGATTCTATGGATGAACAAGATTTAGCCAGGGCAGCTGTCCATTGGGTGGACAGTCCCGGAAAATATAGTGATGATACAGTAGTACGCACATTTTTGAATCTTACCCCAGATGAACAAAGGTTAGCTGGGATTTATATGATCCAACAACTCATTATACTATATCGGAGTCAGCATTCGGACCCTGGTCCCTTGCCTGACATACTGACTGAATTACTTATGAATAAATGGAGAGGTCCAGGTACTGAATTAATTAAAGAAATTCTAGAATCAAGAAAGCAGTATATTCTTTTCGTATGTTCAGAACATGTTCCATTGTCCGTCAAGGAAAGAACTACGTATCACATAGATAGACAGAATCCCTTACGAGAAGTGCACCCAATAAAGGGTGAGGACAATGAGTTTAAACGCGTATTTGTATATACGCCTATATCGAAAATAGAATTATTAGAAATGAAGAAAGTAGTACCCAGTCATGACAAGGACCCAGCGGGGTTTCACCGAGAAATTAAAGACATGTTACTCATGGGAGAGTATACCTACCCCGACATTATGACAATATTAAAGGTGTTGATGCCTGCTGGCATTTATGAGAAACTCAAAGAAAAAGAGTGGGAGGTAGGTGATCAAAAGATAGAATGGTCAGCATTAGAAGCAGAAGAAAGGGCCCGAGGTCCAGGTTCGGGGCTTGGGGACAAAACTAAGGCATTACCAGGACTACTAGTACAGGTACTGCCACGTTTATTAACTACGAAAAAGGAAGATTGGGGTACAATTTCAGCATGTAAACAGAAGCAAGATGAAGACACTAGTGATTACTATGCCCGTTTTGAAAAATGTTTTGGTATAAATAGTGGCATAAAAGCAAGTAGCGAATCATACCCACATCTGTTTGTAACAAAATTAGTAGAAAATGCCCTGCCTCCAGTAAAGAATAGAGTATTAAAATTCGAAAGTACCTGGCAAGGTAACACTCCAACACAAATGTTACAAATGTTACAGTACCACCACAATAGAATTAAAGAGGAACAAGAACATGAACACAGACGCATGAAAGACACAAAAATGAAAATGCTAGTTTCCCAGACAGTTCCAGCTGAAGGACATAAAAAGGGTATGACACATTCCGATTCAGCAGGACCTGTAAAAGGGACATGCAATTATTGTAAAAGGCCAGGCCATTACGTACACGATTGTCCAGTTTTAAAACATAATATCGCCATAGGTAAAACACAAGAAAGATCACGGCCACTCAGACAAGACCAGAATGAACAAGGAGCGATACAGCATGTCCAGGCAATGCCAGCCGCACAACAGCCAATACAGTTTGTGCCAGCTGCACCCCCATTGCCTGTTGCTGCCACACAGACAACAACACGACAAATGTATCAGACCGCACAGTATGAATATCCCGAGTATCAGCGTTACGCATGAACTAGCCTAGAGAGGGAAGTTGACTTACCCCTTATCGAGATTCCTGTAGATCAAGAAGGACCTTATGTACATAGTAAATTATTAGGTCAAGATAGAAAATTTTTACTCGATACAGGGGCAAGTCGAACAACTATAAAACGTAGTGAAGTTCCAGGGGCACCCCTCTCAGGCTCACAGAATATTTCCCTTGGTTTTTCAGGAAAACCTATTGTTAATGAAGTGTCACAACCTCTTCCACTTACGATAGGACCTCTGACCCGAACTACAGATTTACTGCTTACTAAATCATGTCCAGAAAATTTATTAGGAATAAAAACGTTAAAAGCTCTAGGAGCCATAATATGTTGTTCTCCGGAAGGAGTAAGATTGTTTTTACGTGATTTTAAAGGTCACTATGTATCTAGAGACATGGATCCCCGACTACAGACTTTACCTACACATCTATGGGCACAAGGCCCTACTGATGTTGGTTGCATGAATATTACACCATATCGAGTCACACTAAAGGCAGGAGTGGTGCTACCACGAATGCGACAATACAAGTTACCACCAGATGCTGTAGTGGCTTTACTACAAATCATTGACGAACTCATTGCCCAAGGAGTAGTTGTGGAAACAGACTCCAATATATGTAATTCACCGATAATACAGATTCTTAAACGAACAGATCCGAAGGCCCCGCCAGTATATCGATTGGTTATTGATCTGCGCGAGTTAAACAAATGCATTGTGCCACAATTCCCTGTGGTCCCAGATATCTCGTCATTACTGACAGCTATTGATTCCGAAGCGACATTCTTCACTGTAATCGATCTCAAGAATGCCTTTTTCAGTGTCCCAATAGATCCGGAAAGCCAATATTTGTTCGGATTTAGTTTAAATGGACGTAGCTTTAAATTCTCACGCGCACCTCAAGGATTTACAGAAAGCCCCAGCATCTATAGCCAAGCATTGAAACGAGAACTTGACAGTATCCACATGCCAGTTAACACGGCTCTGTTTCAATACGTCGATGATCTGCTGATCACCGCAAGAAGTGAACCTGAATGTGAGAAAGCATCACTGACAGTTTTACAATTTCTAGCCGAAAAAGGGCACAAGGTGTCCCCTTCTAAGCTGAAATTCTGTGTCCAGCGAGTTGTTTATCTTGGACACTCGCTGGACAAGGAGGGAAGGCAGCTTACACCCGACCGCATTCAGTTGATAGCTAACATGCCAATACCCAAGACACAAAAGGAGGTGCGGGCTTTCATAGGCCTCACTTCATATTGTAGACAGTGGATCCCGCAATATGCATTCCTAGCAAAACCACTCATTCAGTTGACAACCCAGGAGGCAGCCACATCGACTGTTCTCCCTTGGACTCAGGAACACACACAAGCTTTTGAAAACCTAAAGAAAGCTTTATGTCAAGCACCAGTTTTAGCAACACCATGTTACAGAAAACAGTTTACACTCTTTGTTACAGAACGCGAAGGTACTGCTTTGTCAGTACTCACACAGGAACAAGCAGGAGCACACAAACCATGTGCTTATTTTTCTAGTACATTAGATCCCGTAGCTCAGGCTTTGCCTGCATGTCTGAAATCAGTGGCAGCAACAGCCTTAGCAATCAGACAAAGCGATGCCATAGTGTTAGGACATCCATTGACAGTTCAAGTACCACACGCAGTAGAGGTTCTTGTAAATAGAACACAAACACAACACTTGACCGTAGCACGACTTACAGGGTATGAACTTACATTGTTTCAGCCACATATAGAAATAAGACGCTGTAACACATTGAATCCTGCCACACTTTTACCAGTAGTCGGAACAGACCCACTAGCTCATGACTGTATTGAAGTTATTACTGTAACGACAAAACCCAGACAAGACTTGACCGATGTTCCATTGTCAGATCCAGACCTGACATTTTATGTCGATGGTTCATGCATGAGAACAAGTACAGGAGAGTTAGTAGCCGCTTACGCAGTCACAACAGATACTGAAGTCATTGAAACTAATCGTATAAATACTTTGTCAGCCCAAGCCGCAGAGCTCATCGCTCTGACACAAGCCTGTATTCAAGCCACGAATAAAAAAGTCAACATATACACTGATTCACGTTATGCATTCGGAGTTGTACATGACTTCGGCGTGCTGTGGCGAGAGAGAGGTTATTTAACTTCCCACGGTGCCCACATTCAGCACGGACCCCTCATTCATGCATTATTAGATGCAATACATCTACCCACTGCAATATCAATTATGAAATGTAAGGCCCATACAAAGGTTACTGATACCATTTCCCAAGGCAATGATCTAGCCGACAGAACAGCTAAACTGACTGCTCAAACTCAAACCCCCGATATGACAAAGACAATAGTCCCGACACCGACACATTGTATGACAGTTAAAGATCCTACTCTTGACGTAATTGACATACAGACACATGCTACACCAGACGAAATAAAGAAATGGACTGAATTAGGAGGGATCCAAACGGACCAAGGATGGATGATGAAGGAAAGGTCTGTATGGTTCCTCCCTGATTCAATGGTCCAAGTTATAATTAACACTATACATAGTCCAGCACATCTAGGAGAAAAAGCTATGCTGGACAGCATTCAACACATTTGGTTTAATAAGCATTTACGAGCAGCAGCCAAACAAAAGGTCCGTACCTGTATGATCTGTTGCCAGTTCAACCCAGGAAAAAGTGTTCCCGTAGAACAGGGTGGATTTCAGCCTCCTGATCACCCTTTTGAAGTCCTACAGATGGATTATATCCAGATGGAACGATGTCGAGGATTCAAATATGTTCTCGTAGTTGTCTGCGCTCTGTCCCGTTGGACAGAGGCGTACCCGGTTTCAGATTACACTGCCCCGACTACTGCCAAACAGTTGGTTCGAGAATTCTTCCCACGATACGGTTTACCACGTGTTGTCTACTCAGATAACGGCCAGCCGTTCTCATCCGAATTAATGAAACACGTTTCACTTCTGTTAGGTTATCAGTGGAAATTCCACTGTGTCCGACACCCCGAGGCAGCAGGTCTCGTAGAAAGACATAACCAGATACTGAAAATCAGACTGTCCAAAATATGCAGAGAGAAAGGGGTCGACTGGATAGTAGCATTACCAGTTGCACTCTTTTACATGAGAATGGTAGCACACTCTAGAACAGGGCTATCCCCGTATGAGGTGATCTTCGGTAGACCACCGAATATGTGGGGGACGCCCATACCACGCAAAATAACTGATATTGACTGTAATATGCTGACAGATTACTTGGCTTCCTTGATGTCTGCACTACAATCTTCTCGTTCACAGGTAGCTGCAGCCTTTCCCGACAACACTGAGGTGAAACCCCATGACGTTGTTCCGGGTAATCTTGTCTTTGTGAGAAATTTCGACAGAAAGACTCAACTGGAGCCCAGGTGGAAAGCACCCAAGTTGGTCCTGTTGACCACAAGAACAGCCGTGAAGATCGAGGGCCGCAAGGGCTGGATTCATTCAAGCCACATAAAAAAATTTCATGGACTACCTTCGGATATAGACATTGTGCCCTGCACTCCCTCCCAGACTGATACAAAACTCCCTTTTGTTGAACAGAACAAATCTGAAAATTACAAACTGAAGCTTAGGCCCACCAAGTCGAGCAATTTGATTGTTTAAGTCCTCTCCAAGGTGAAGCGGTTGAATTGTCTCTGACATGTATCCCCTGGACCTAAGTAGAGGAAATACCGGAAAAATGTTGAAACGACAGGCGTATTGTAAATCACTGCGTAGCCACTGCATAGTGACATTATTAATTTTGTTTTTATTGAGTCTTTTAATAATTATTACAAGTATGTTGTTGCACATATATTACCCTATTTCTAGACATGTTTATAATGTTGCTGCTGAACATTCTTTTAGTGACTTACCTCCGCATGAATTGTCTTACAGACTTGCGCTGCGCAATAACACTTTCATTAGTATGTTACATCATTCCCATCAGACTAGTAACGCCACCAATTGTTGGGTGTGTGGCCGACTCCCTCCCTATCAGAATTATGAAGGAGTCCTGCCTTTCTTTCCACATCCATTTACACATAATGGCTCCTGTGGAGCATGGTTTAGTTTAATTAATTCCATAGACTCAAACACAGCAGTTTACCAAGACCATTGGATATGGGGAAACCTGAACCTAGTTTTACTCAAAGTCTGCTACCCTGACAAGGAGGGTCGCCCCAAAAGAACAGGAACTGATCTAGAAAATGAAGTATATGGATTAGGTAATTTTACACCTAATCTCATGATCCTAAATGTCGTATCCGAAGTTGAGCTAGTCTTACCCACCATGTCAGTATTCCCAGCAAAAGGTGAATTGTGTGTAAGAAAGGTTGGTTCTATACATATAGGCCATAGTCAATGCACTACTACAGTAGAATTCAGTGATCAAGGCAAATCTTCATTCAGAGCTTCTCGCCACTCCTACTTTATATGTGGTCAGACTGCATATATGCGTCTACCCCTAGATTGGGATGGTACCTGCTACATAGCATTCCTTTTGCCACCTGTTTTCCTAGCTCCTCCTGATTATTACAGAAATATTCATTTAGTACACAACAGAGAACGGAGAGATCTCCCCATTGTCGATTACACTGAGACGGCATGGGACAAGTATGTAGATTTTAATAAAGGCATCTTTCCCTATATAGGTACTGTTACTAATAGTAAGCTAATACGTAGATTAACTAGAACCCTTGAAGCAGTAGTGAATGAAACTATTTCCGCCTTAGGCAATTTAACAGAAGAACAGTCTGCTATGCGGATTGTTGTGCTTCAAAATCGTCTTGTCCTTGACGTCATCCTGGCTGATAGAGGCGGAGCTTGTAGGGTCATCGGATCAAGCTGCTGCGTATTCATACCAGAAAATTCGCCATCTGTATATAAAGCCATCACTCGCCTTCATAAGATTGTAAGCCAGATACACCAGAACCCAGGCACTTGGACTTGGTCCAGTTGGTTTTGGAATACGGTATCAGCCTGGGGATGGAGAGTTCTATCCTTCCTAGGTATTGGCCTTCTCATACTATTCAGTTGCTGTCTATGTCTGCAATGTGGACCAGCAATTTGTGGTCTATGTGCCACATCGTGCATTCCACATCAAGATTTTCATTCAAGATCCCGGAAGAAGAAAGAAGAACAAATGATGCTATATGAACAGATCAATGGATTGATGAAGATTGATATCTCTTGAAGGGCAAGAAGGGGACAAGGAGGGAATGTGGAAATATGGATTTTTCTGGTCAGTTATGTCCCCTATCTTGGACCCCAACGGTTCTATGTGCATGTCGCAAGTACATGTATGCTCCCTCCAGTTCCAGTAATGATGACGCAAACACATGTGCGTCCACCGTCAACATGTCCTCTGTCAGATCCGCCATAAATGGGCTGGATATTCCATTCCTAAATATGAAAGGCCACCGGCTTTATATGGTTCACTTATGCCATTTTACAGTCCAGGCAAGTAGGCCCTGATTCTGTCATCAAACTCCTCTTGCCTTCTGCCTCTGAAAGCTCCAGTTCAAGCCTGCATCTGTGACCATGAACTTTGTCTCATTCTCTGCGCGGCTCACGAAGCCTGACATCAGCCTATTCTCTGCCAAGAACTGTATTTCACCTTCGAATTATCTGCTTCCCCCTCAGCCGATGCATTCCTGCCTAGTAGCTTAAGTAAACATTCTTCCAGTTACCAAGCAAAAAGGCCCATCTTCTCTGTCCTCATGCAAGTAATTCATAGCCCTGTTACCATGGAATATTCCTACCCCCTCGCATTCAGTGTAGACACCTAGACGCTTGTACACGCACGCACAGTCAGTATAGAATAGATTCTGTCCGAGAGTCCCTCTTTTGTGGATAACATAGTTCTTTAAACATAGGATGTTAGATATGATTTGGGATTAGGTTGACTTGACCCCCCAGACTTCTTGTCTCCACACGTAGAGCTAAATGTCAAGTCCCCGTCACCCCCTAGTTACACGTCAATTACACGTCAGACTGCTGCGCGCGCATCAATGCCAAGTATTATCTTATAGATCCACCTATGTATTACATCATAGCCAATCATGTTCCTTTTTACTCATTATTACACCCATTTTCGGTTACGCAAACCAAACGTCAATGTCCTTATCAATTGTTACGCCTACTGTATTCACTTCATTATGATGTATGTATTATAAAAGTTACTGCTTGTCAATAAAGTATGTACTTCACTTCCTGAACTCCCGTGGTGATGGAACTTGAAGCATCCGATTATAATCGCTTATTGGAATAAAGCCCATTCTGAAACTCTATTATCACGGATTCTGCCTCTCATTTCATTGAGCTATTTTACTATGTTCCTGTATCAAATTCAGTCCCGGTAAAGGAGAAATATTTACCACACCTTCCTCCTGTTGTCGCTCTTCGGATGCGGGGGACGGCGGCGAGGGCGTGGCTGGTTGATCGGAGATGGCGTTTGGGATCGTAGAAGTTGAGGCGGTTGTTGAGGTAGCTCGGTCCTTGGTCGTGTAGGGCTTTGTGTGCGTGGGTGAGGAGGCGGAAGGTGATTCTCTTGTTGACGGGGAGCCAGTGCAGGTCTCTCAGATGTCCGGAGATGTGGCTGCGTCGGGGGATGTCGAGGATGAGTCTGGCTGAGGCGTTCTGGATCCGCTGGAGTCTCTTCTGGAGCTTGGCGGTGGTTCCGGCGTAGAGGGCGTTGCCGTAGTCCAGACGGCTGGTGACGAGGGCCTGGGTGACCGTCTTCCTGGTCTCGGTGGGGATCCACCGGAAGATCTTCCGTAGCATGCGCAGGATGTTGAAGCACGACGAGGAGACGGCGTTGACTTGTCTGGTCATGGAGAGGGAGGAGTCCAGGATGAAGCCTAGGTTGCGTGCGTGGTCTGTCGGTTTGGGTGCGGTGCCCAGGGCGGGTGGCCACCAGGAGTCGTTCCAGGCGGAGGGCGAGGAGCCCAGGATGAGGACTTCCGTCTTGTCAGAGTTCAGTTTCAGGCGGCTGGTCGTCATCCACTCGGCTACGTCTTTCATCCCTTCGTGAAGGTTGGCTCTGGCGGCGGCGGGGTCGTTGGTCAGGGAGAGGATCAGCTGGGTGTCGTCAGCGTAGGAGATGATGTTGAGGTTGTGTTGGAGTGCGATGTCCGCGAGGGGGCTCATGTAGACGTTGAAGAGGGTGGGGCTGAGCGAGGATCCTTGAGGGACGCCGCAGATGACTTCGGTGGCCTCTGACTTGTACGGTGGTAGGCGGACTCTCTGTGTTCTTCCGTCGAGGAAGGAGATGATCCATTCCAGTGCCTTCTCCTGGACTCCGACGTTGCTGAGGCGCTGCACTAGGGTGCCGTGGCAGACAGTGTCGAATGCCGCGGAGAGGTCTAGGAGGATGAGGGCCGCTGTTTCTCCGTTGTCCAGCAGGGCTCGGATGTCATCGGTGGCAGCGATGAGGGCGGTCTCGGTGCTGTGGTTGGCTCGGAAGCCAGACGGTGAGGGGTCGAGGGATCCATTCGTCTCGAGGAAGGCGGCCAGCTGTTTGTTGACGGTCTTCTCGATGACTTTGGCTGGAAACGGGAGGAGCGAGATGGGGCGGTAATTCTTGAGTTCGGTGGGGTCCGATGTTGGTTTCTTTAGTAGAGCGCTGAGTTCGGCATGCTTCCAGCTCTCAGGGAAGGTGGCGGTGTCGAAGGAGGTGTTGATGATGTCCCGCAGGTGGGGTGCGATGACAGCGTCGGCCTTGTTGAAGACGTGGTGAGGGCAGGGGTCGGTCGGAGATCCGGAGTGGATAGAGTTCATAGTGCGGATGGTGTCTTCTGTGTTGATCGGGGTCCAGGCGCTGAGGGTGGTGGTGGGAGGCGTTGGTGCGGTCGTGGGGAGCGTTGTGTGTGTGCTGAAGCTGTTGTGTATGTCAGCGATCTTGTTGTGGAAGAAGGAGGCGAGGGAGTTGCAGAGGTCTTGCGATGGGGTGATGTCGTTGTTTCCGGCGTTGGGGTTGGAGAGCTCTTTCACGATGTTGAAGAGTTCCTTGCAGTTGTGTGCGTTGTTGTCCAGCCGGTCCTTGAATGCTGTTTTCTTGGTGGCGTGGATCAGTTGATGGTGCTTCCGGGTGGCGAGCTTGAGGGTGGTCATGTTGTCCGGTGTTGGCTCCCTTCTCCAGGCTTTCTCGAGGGCTCGGCAGTTCTTCTTGGAGCTCTTGAGTTCGTCGGTGAACCATGGGGCCTTCTTGCTGCCGGGTCTGCTGGGCGGGGTCCTCAGTGGGGCGAGTTCGTCCGCGCAGTTGTTGATCCACTTCGTGAGGTTGTCGGCGGCCTGGCTGGGGTTCGCTGAGCTGGCGGGAGGGTGCTGGCTCAGGGAAGCGGCGAGCTGGTCGGCTGTGATCTTGTTCCAGCTTCTTCGAGCGACCTGTTGCTGGTGGTGGTGGGTCGTGTTCTTTTTTAAGCTGAAGTGGACGCAGCTGTGGTCCGTCCAGTGGAGTCCAGTGGCGTGGCTGAAGGCGATGTCTTTGCTGGATGAGAAGACGGCGTCGAGTGTGTGTCCGGCGAGGTGGGTGGGGGTGGACACCAGCTGCTTGAGTCCGAGGTTGGCGAAGTTGTCAAGCAGGGTGGTGGTGTTGCGGTCGTTGTTGTTCTCCAGGTGGAAGTTGAGGTCCCCGAGGAGGATGTAGTCAGCGGAGGGGAGGGCGTGAGGGCTGATGAAGTCTGCGATGTCTTCGCTGAATGGTGTGCGTGGTCCCGGTGGTCGGTAGATCAGGGTGCCTCTGAGGGTGGTCTTGGGGTCGGTGTGGATCTGGAAGTGTAGGTGTTCGGCGGTTGTCAGGGTGTCGTCAGTGTTGGTCGTGATGCGGATGGTGTTCCTGTGGATGATGGCGATGCCTCCTCCTCTGGTCTGGTTGGCGCGGTCCCTCCGGATGATCTTGTATCCCTCTGGGATGGCGATGGTGATGTCGGGCGCTGAGGAGGCGTTCATCCAGGTTTCCGTGAGGAAGGCAACGTCAGGAGATGTGGTGTCGAGGAGGTTCCAGAGTTGGACGGTGTGTCTGTGGGTGGAGCGGGTGTTGAGCAGGATGCACTTGAGGTGGTTGCTGCTGGTGTTCGGCTTGGCAGGTGCTGGTGCAGGGCAGGTCCGGATGCAGGTGAACTTGCAGGCGTGGCAGCTGAAGGGTCCGTGGGTGCGTCTCGGGGTGGCTCAATAGCATCCCGGGATTCGGCCGGTGTTGAGTGCGTTGAGGGTGGCGGCGTCGTAGGTCTGGCGGGAGGGCGGGCGTCTGCGGGGGCCAGGGGGTCTAGCGCTGGGCGCGGTCCAGGCATGGACGGGCGCAGACGGGCTTACCTTTGGTGCACCTTCGGCGCTCAATCGGTGCTCCCGCTGCGCGCGTCCGCTGCGCGGTCGCTGAGGGGGCGTCATAAGTGAGGAGCCTGGGAGGGCGGGTCAGCTGGGTGGCGGGGTCGGCGAATGGGATGGAGGTGGGCGGGGCCGCAGGGAGTCAGCGGCGGGAGCTCTGGGCGGCGGCCTCAGCCCGGGCGCAGGCGAGACAGGCGAGGCGGCAGGAGGGGAGATCCAGGCGGCCCAGCGGCGGCTGGGTCGCTCTAGTGCTGGAGGAGGTCGCGGGAGGCGTGGGAGGCGGGAGGGGTGATCCGGGCGGCCCAGCGGCGGCTGGGTCGCAGAGGGTGCTGGCAGGCGAGCGGGCTACTGGAACTGGCAGGCAGCTGGAGCAGCGGCTGGCAGGAGGGGTGACCTGGCCTTGGCAAAGGCGCAGTGGTCACTGTTGCACTCTTTGGCGTTGGAATAGTTATTTTTACCCCTACGCTATCCAACACTTTCCTTACTGTTGCACTCTCTGGAGTTGGAACAGTAATTTTTACCCCTACGCTATCCAACACTTTCCCTACTGTTGCACTCTCTGGAGTTGGAATAGCAATTTTTACCCCTACGCTATCCAACACTTTCCCTACTGTTGCACTCTCTGGAGTTGGAATAGTATTTTTTACCCCTACGCTATCCAACACTTTCCCTACTGTTGCACACTCTGGAGTTGGAATAGTAATTTTTACCCCTACGCTATCCAACACTTTCCCTACTGTTGCACTGTCTGGAGAGGGAATAGTAATTTTTATCCCTACGCAATCCAACACTTTCTCTACTGTTGCACTCCCTGGAGTCGGATTAGTAATTTTTACCCTTACGTTATCCAACACTTTCCCTACTGTTGCACTGTATAGAGTGGGAATTGTAATTTTTACCCCTACGCCATCCAACACTTTCCCTACTGTTGCACTCTCTGGAGTTGTAATAGCAATTTTTACCCCTACGCTATCCAACACTTTCCCTACTGTTGCACTCTCTGGAGTTGGAATAGTATTTTTTACCCCTACGCTATCCAACACTTTCCCTACTGTTGCACACTCTGGAGTTGGAATAGCAATTTTTACCCCTACGCTATCCAACACTTTCCCTACTGTTGCACTCTCTGGAGTTGGAATAGTATTTTTTACCCCTACGCTATCCAACACTTTCCCTACTGTTGCACACTCTGGAGTTGGAATAGTGATTTTTACCCCTACGCTATTCAACACTTTCCCTACTGTTGCACTCTCTGGAGTTGGAATAGTATTTTTTACCCCTATGCTATCCAACACTTTCCCTACTGTTGCACTCCCTGGAGTCGGAATAATAATTTATACCTCTACGTTATCCAACACTTTTTTGGACCGGGCCATGACCCGGGGGTTGGGGTCCCCGGGGCCGATTAAGGCCATGGGAGGGCCAAATTTATTTTTTTCGACAAAAACAATTAAGGTGCAGGCCCTGGGGGATGGGGTCCCCAGGGCCAGTAAATTAGAAAAAGAAGGGGGGCCACACAGCCCTCCTTCTTAAAAAAATAAAATAAATAAAAGACCGGCATCATGCCGGAGGCCACGCCCCCTCCTTGCAGCACTCTACAAACGCGCCCCCTGGCCAGATGTAAGTTGGGGAATTAATTCCCCTTCAATACTGAGGGTCCCTGAGGGCCAACTAGCCCAACAGGTATCTCCAGTATGCGCCAGGGAGCTGCGTTGCAGACAGGTATTCTGAGGCCATGCCCCTTTTTACACCTCTATGCAACGCAGCTCTGTGGTGCTTACTGGAGGTACCTAGTGGGCTAGTTTGACCCTAGGGACCCTTAGGATTCAAGGGGACTTAATCTCTCAACTTAGAACGGCCACAGGGCGCGTTTACACAGTGGTGAAGGGAGGGGACGGGGCCTGAGGTGACGTGTGCAAACACGCCCTGTGGCGCGTTTTAAGTTGGGGAAATAATTCCCTTTCAATCCTGAGGGACCCTGGGGGCCAACTAGCCCACCAGGTGCTTCCAGTAAGCGCCACTGCGCTGCGTTGCAGAAAGGTGGTCTAGGCCGTGTCCCTTTTTACATCTCTCTGCAACGCAGCTCTGTGGCGCTTACTGGAGGTACCTACTGGTCTAGTTGGACCCTAGGGACCCTCAGGATTCAAGGGGACCTAATCTCCCAACTTAAAACGGCCACAGGGCGTGTTTACACAGTGGGGAAGTGAGGGGATGGGGCCTGAGGTGACGTGTGCAAACACGCCCTGTGGCGCGTTTTAAGAGGTAGTTTTAATCCCCTGCCCTATTATATACTAGGGGCTTACAGAGGAGGTCATGCTGATCACAGGGGGACCCCAACGCATAGTGTTCCCTAGTGTATGTAGGTGTTTTCACTGTATTCTGAGTGTCTTTTAACATAGCACTGGCTCTAGGACTGGTTATTCAGACTCAGTTACCACCAGTATCCGTCTGAAAAAGTTGAGGTTACAGGATGATTTTGCAACAAGGCTTCTTTCTGCTCTTCTGTTTGTTCTTTCTGCACGTTATCCTTCTTCCTGCACTTTTCTTTGTCTTTGAGGACTTCTGTTGCTTCTTTCTGCATTTCTTTTTTTTCTTTCTGTGCGTTTTTCCTTCTTTCTTCACATGTCCTATCTCTGTAGGCATAGTTAGAAATTAGCATTTAAAAAACCTTTGAAATTCACAGAAAAAACCATAGGTTTCAGGCACGTTATAGTTAGGAATTAGCATTTAAAAAACCTTAGAAATTCACTGAAAAAAACATAGGTTTCAGGGGCGTTATAGTTAGCTGGACTTTTCACTCGTACAAAACCATTGAAATTCCCCCGTTATAGTTAGTTCAGCTAACTATAACTCGCACGCCCGCAATGCACTGCTGATGACGTCACATATTACATCACTCATGACATGGTCAGTGACATCACTCATGACATCACTGATGACATCTCAAATGACATCACTGATGACATCATCCTTGTGATAGAGTGGCAGACCTCCTCTTCCCCTAATATAACCTCTGATAATCACATTCAAAAATAGAAACTGCAATTTTCAAAATCAATGGACATACCAATATCAGTTACAACAACCTATTCAGTAATTCTAAGATCCACATACACATCCACTCATTCACCAACAGTCCTATACAGTCATTCATACATGTACTCACTCATCATATGTACTCATACACCTATACATCCTGTTACACAATGCCACTCATCCATAGAGTTACTCACACACATAGTCACTCATGCTAATAAAGAATCAAACATCCATTTGCTTGCATATACAGTTATACACACACCACCACACTTACTTCTACAGAAACTTACACATACTTAGTCTTTTAAACAATCACTTATAGAAACACATACTTATTCATACAGGAACTCTTTCAATCTCTTACTCTCACATATACTCACTTATATACACCAATGGGCACATATACTAGTTTAAAACATATGTAGTTACTCATAAAGACATTATTGAGACAGTCATTGACTCACCAACACACCCATGCACACACTCATCCACCCACACATGCTGTCTTCAACACATACAAACAGTGAGTCACTCATTCATGCACCTATGCACTACGTAATACCCCCCACCGAACCATACAGACACTCATACTGATACTCAAAAACCAACTAATAACCTATATAGACACTCATGTAGCTACTCACCAACCCATGCAGCAACTTATACACAAAGTGAGAGACTGATACAGATATTTATATATTTAAACATTACTCACTAAGCCATGTATTCACTAAGATACACTTAATCAGTCAGTTATACAATCAATTTTTCAAAAACAAATCATCCATTGAGACACTTATATACCCATTTATTCTTCCATCGGCCTTGAGATATACATATATAAAACATATGTAATTTTCAGAAAAACACACATTCACTGGATGATGTCATCAGTGATGTCATTTGAGATGTCATCAGTGATGTCATGAGTGATGTCACTGACCATGTCATGAGAGATGTAATATGTGACGTCATCGGCAGTGCATTGCGGGCGCGCGAGTTATAGTTAGCTGAACTGACTATAACGCGGGAATTTCAAGTCCAGTCCAGCTAACTATAACGCCCCTGAAACCTATGGTTTTTTCAGTAAATTTCTAAGGTTTTTTAAATGCTAATTCCTAACTATAACGTGCCTGAAACCTATGGTTTTTTCAGTGAATATATATATATATATATATTATTAAACATAATAAACATACCAAACAATATTGTAAAATGTTCCAAAACTTCTAAAGTATAAATTAAATAATATTATAAAATATATACAATCATTTAATATTTACTAATTATAAATATGTAAAAAAATGGTTAAAATATGTATGTCAACAGGTTAAAAAGATGTTAAAAAATTATAATAAAAATAAAATAACTTGAAAATATATATAAAGTATATGAATGTATATTACGCAAATATGTATACAATTATTTATTTTCCTTGTTTACAATTGAAAACATTAATTACTATAATTTTATTTTACAAATGTATTTCACAAAATTTAAATTATACAATACATTAATTGATCACCAAAAAATGTTTTAAACATATGTGTGACATCTATGTATAAAACTACATTTAGGGAATATGTTTAAAACTAAAGGGATGACATTAATATTCCTAGTCCAATCTAAACCAACTTGGGAAAGGTGTTGGACACTAGAGGGGTAAAACTAAAAGACTGGTTTAGATCTTGGTGCGACTCGTGCCGTCCCACTGTGGCGGTTGTCCAGAATATTCCTTTGTGTCGACGGTGTTCTGCCCACCGTATTTAGTTGTTGCTGCTGGAGATTGGGTAACCGCTGTGTCATTGGTCGTTTCTGCTGGCTGCCAGTACCCTGCCCCACAGTCATGGTGGCGGGTATGCGCCAAGCCGATTTAGATGTCCCCATTGTGCTGACAGTGTTCTGGCTGTTGTCTGCTTATAGCAGGGGTCCCCCGTGGTGAGAAGACAGGTAAGTAAAATATTTTTATGTCAATATACACATATGTTGTGTTTTCAACATGAAACATATGTTGGTGATGTTTAATGACCTTTTTGTCATGTATTGTATCCCACACAAAGAGCATACACGCTTCGTTCATTCTTAGTGAGACAAGTTCTCAAAACTTACCTTTACTCCCGGCGACAACAAAGTGGATTTTTGTCATGGTCACATTGTTGCAGCTATGCAGGGACATGTACTATATGGTAGAAGATAAGAACGAAAGTCGGAAACATAACTTACATAGATTCCGCAAACTTGACTTAGGAGGTGTTCCTGCCACAGTTTCCTCAGCAGTCAGGCACATCTCAACTCGCTCAGTGGGAATCCTGCTGGACTCCCGCCACCCGCTGCTTCAGCCTCTGATACCGTGGAGGCGGGAGAGAAATGCTAGTGGAGTCAGCGGGACTCAGACGGTCTTTCGGCTATGGTCAAGCCAACATCTAAATTGGGCGGGCAGACCGCTAAGTAGGCAAGCAGTCAAACCGCTCAAAAAGAGACAGCGGGACCGATTCTGCCAACATCTAAATCAGGCCCAAACTATCACCACTCCAATCTGAATCAGCTAGGGGAAGATGCTGGACACTGAAGGAGCAACACTAACTATTCCAACTCCAATCTAAACCAACTCAGAGAAGTTGTTGGATACTAAAGGAGTGATTTTCCTATTCCCACTCCAATCGAAACCAGCTTGGGGAAGGTATTGGACACTAAAGGGATTACATTTACTATTACCACTTCAATGAAAACCAACTCAGAGAAGGTGTTGGACACTAAAGGGTTGACATTTCTTATTAAAACTAAAATCTAAACCAACTCAGAGAAGATATTCTACACTAAAGGGGTGGCATGTACTATTCCCACTACAATCTAAACCAATTTGTGAAAGATTTCGGACACTAAAGGGATTAAATTTACTATTTTCACTCCAATCTAAACCAACTCAGGGAAGGTGTTTGACAATAAAGGGGTGACACTTACTATGCCCACTCCAGCCTAAACCAACTTGAGGAAGGTGTAGAACACTAAAAGGGTGACGTTTACTATACCCACTTCAATGTAAACAATGATGGGGAAGGGTTAGGACAGTAAAGATGATACATTGACTATTTCCACTAAAATCTAAACCAATTTGAGTAAGGAATTGGACAGTAAAGCGGAGACATTTATTATTCCCACTCCAATCTAAACTGACTTGGGTAACTTATAAAAATGTGACCATATAAATTAAATAATTCCAATTCAAAATAAACCTTTTTACCTACATATACAGTCGCATCATAATTGCAGATTCGGATCATCGGCCCCAGGTCGTTCGGTCTCAAAACTGCAGGGATGTCAGTCGGAAGAAACTCCGACCCATATTCTAATCAGCCACTAAATATATTAGTTTCAAACAAATATTTAAAAATAATCGTATTTCCCGTCAAAAATGTAAAAACTTACATCAGATGATAAAGTACCCTTCTATTCATTCATCCTACACCTCTTTCATTATTCCAGCAATCCATTGGTAATCCAGCCATCAAACCACAGGTTCATGCATCAACCATTTCAGTCATCCTCTCACTCTTTAACCTTTCTATCCATCCATCCATCCATCCATCCATCCACCCATGCATCATTCCATCCATCTATCCATCCATCCTTCCATCATACCATCCATCTAATTGCCATTTCCTTCACACATCAATCCATCGATCCATCCTTTCACACTTTGTTCCATTTGTCCTTACACACTTTCATCCAACTTTCATGTGTCTATCCTTGCAACCTTTCATTAGTTGATTATTTCACTCCTCACCCAACCTTTCGTCTTTCTAACCCCACATGCTTGCACCCGTCATTGCTTTGAAATATCTTCTTTACTGTTTTCTTTCCCAGTTTCTATCAGCCATTTTCAATTTTTCTCATAGTATTTCTACATATTATATAACTCCCCCATTCACTCTATTTTCAGCTCTATTTATTCTTTTTACATGTTTTCATTATTTCTCTTTCTCTTTTCTTGTTTCTCTTTCATTCCCCCAACTGGGCTAACTTCACAACTCTTGACCCCCCACCTATTAATCCTGCCCTGCATTTCCCTTAGAACGTTTTCTGTGACTTTGCCTGGTGACCTCACACAGAACAGACCAAATATAAACCTATTTGATTTTCACTGGAACCAGATCACTATGCCATTGTGTGCAGTATCCACCCCCCTCAACCTGCTAAAGGTGGGGGTTCCCAATGTCAGCGGCTCCAGGTTTACACTGCCTCCTGCCCACTTGTAGATCACCAGCAATTGCATCCTCCTTATCCACCCTCCTTCCTTGACCTGATTTCCAACATCCATGACCAAATGTCCAACAATGTAGCCATGGAAGACCACTGGATGCTGACACATGTAAGGTCATCTCGAACCTCTCTTTGAAGACCACCGAACATCCTCAGTAAACACATCGCCACATCGGTTCACTCTGTCCCTGTGAAAGCAACACCCGGACCTGATGTCTAACATGGGAGCCAAGGAGGACCACTTGAGGCTGACACATGTAGGATCTGATAGCTCACCTCCTTGAAGACCACCCAATAAATGCATCATCACATCAGTCCACTCTGTCCCTGTGAAAGTTACACACAGACCTGATGTTTAACATTGGCGCGAAGGAGGACCACTGGATGCTGGCACATGCAAGCTCCTGGGTCAACTCCAAGACCACTCAATACCCTTAATAAACACATCACCACATTGGCCCACTCTGTCCCTGTAAAAGTAACATCCGGACCTGATGTCTAACCTGGGCATCCAGGAGGAATAATGAATCCTGACATTCAAGGTGTGTTGGGGCCCCTCCTCCAAGATGTAGATAGCGGTGTCCTCTCACAACAAGGAAGGAGGCACAACCTTCTGGAGAACCTCCTTGGGCGCTACACGTGGGATGGAGTAGCACCGGTGGAAATCTCCTCATCTAAAATTCACTCAGCAGATCCCCACTGAAAAGTTGTTGTCCAGGTCCTATTTGTGTTAGTGCAAACTCTATGTTCAGAAAGACGGGGACAATGGGGAAAAGGGAAGGGAGTGGCCAGAAAATTTAAATATCCCCCACTTGGAGCCAAAGCTCTTATGGCACCATGTAAACACAGCAAGTCATCACAACCCTCCCCAGAATAGCTCTCTTGTCTCTTTCATCCATGCATATACCCATTCATCCTTCCATCCACCTGCTGATATCCACAAATTCACCTTTATATTCTATCATTCATCCAATATTCCATCTATGATTCAGTATTTCACCATGCTGTTGGTCCAACCATCCAAATCCAAACCTTTAGATCCATCTCCAAGCCTATCCATCCATCCATCCTTTAACTCACCTATCTCTCATTCACCCTTTCACCCTTCCATCCATTGATCCTTTGTTTCTACCATCCATCCATCCAGTCATTTATCTGTCCATTCGTTCACTACATCCATCTTTCCACTCCATCCATCCGTTCTCCCTTTCACTCATAGATCCATCCACTCTTTCACTTAGCCACTCAATGATCCCTCCATTCTCTCATACTTCTACCCAATCACTCATCCATTAATCCATTTACCCTTTCACTAATCCATTCACTAACTCATCCATCCATGCATTTACTCATCCATCCATACATTCAACCACCCTCCCTTTCACTCATCCATCCATCCATCTTTCACCTTCCTTCCATCCACCCTTCCTTTCACTCATCCATTCACCCTTTCACTCCATCCATCATCCATCCACCATTTTACTCATCCCATGTACTCTCTTTCACTCAGCCATCCATCCTATCACTCAATCATTCATCTACTCTTTCACTCATCCATCCACCCTTTCATTCATTTATCATTTCACTCATCCATCTTTTCACTCTTACATCTATACTGTAACTCATCCATTCACCCATTCACCCTTTCACTCCATAAACCCTTTCACTCCATCCATCTGCCCATCCTCCCTTTCACTCTTCCCATCCACCCTCTTTCGCTCAGCCAGCTATCCATTCACTCACTCATCCATCCACCCTTCCCCTCATCCATCAGTCCATTCATCCATCTATCTATCTACACTTCTTTTCTCTCATCCATCCACTCTTTTGCTCATCCACAGAGCCTTTCATCCATGTTTGCAGTCATTCATCCATCCATCTATCCATCAACCATACTTTCATTCACCCATCCATCCACACTTTCACTCACACATCCATCCTTTCATTCACTCACTCCCCTTTTGCTGCCAAGTGGCAGAAAGAAGAGACCCATCAAGAACTCCAACCCAGTGTAGCTTCTAGGGATCGGGTTTCACAAAGTCCCAGCATCCATTCATCTATCCACTGATCCATCCATCCTTTTCCTCATCTGTATATAAACCATTTTATTCCTCTCATCTATCCACCCTTTCACTCTATCCATCCATCCACCCCTTCACTAATCCATCTATCCTTTCTCATCACCCAACACCTTTTCAATCATCCATCCATTCACCTTTTAATCCATCAATTCACCCTTTCATTAATTCATCTATTCTTTCACTTATCTATCCATCCACACTTTTATCCATCACTCATCCATTCATCTTTTTACTCTTTCACTCACCCATCCTCCTTTTCATTCACACACCTATCCAATGCTCCTTTCACTCACTCATCTATCATCCACCCTTTCACTTATCCATTAATTCACCCTTTCATCCATCCATCCACCATTTCATTCATTCATCCATTTTTCACTTATCCATTCATATACACTTTTATCCCTCACTCATTCATCCATCAACCCTTCTACCCTTTTGCCCACTCATCCTCCTTTTCATTCACTCACCCATTTCATACTCTTTTCACTCACTCATCCATCCATCCACCCTTTCACGTTAATTAGAGCATTTTTCTGCTGAAATGCAGGCAGACGAGGCACATCAAGGACTCCACCCCCACTTTATTGGTAAAGCGGGAGGGGGCTCATGACCTCCCTGGGAAGAGGGACACCAGATGGAATCAGCAATAAAAAAGGCAACTACAATTGTGTCTTTCTGCAGAGCTAAAAACCACCAATTATAGCTGCTAATTCAGTGAAAATAGAAGTTAAAGTTTGGTGGAAAATGTTATACTGTTCAACATTTACAGAATCAGGTCCAGGGTAATTTAGGGGAATCTCATCATCATCAAATCTTTATTTCGGTCACTATGGACCATAAAAGATGCAAAGAAATACAATATCAATTTAACAATAAAACATGAACAATGATAAGCTCATGAAACAATGTTAAAACATTTAAAAATGTATTATTATCTAGACATAAGGCGATTACGAATGAACCATGCTGCAGTTAAAAATTTGGCTACAGCACATACAATAGGGGCAGACAGATCAGATTTTAAAATTCTAAACGCGGGACGATATTCCCTGAAGCCTAGGTTCCTAAGAAGTGGGACAAGCCAATATTTGCGTGGATTATTGTATGCAGGACAAAAAAAGATCATATGTAAGTCGTCTTCTCGCATAAGAGGGCATACCTGGCAATTAGATGTAGTCTGCGTTTTAAGCCAGTGCTCTGTGTGAGCCCTCAAAGGGAGTGTTCCATAGCGCCACTGCAAATACAATTTTCGTGTTAATGGTGGGCCAACATCATCAAGGACCAGTTCCAAATGGTAATGGTCCTTAACAGCAATGAAGCGTCCAGACAGCGAGTCTTGGCAAAGAGATTCGACTGCTGCCTGTAACTTATACTCGCGGTATGCCTCCGCCAGTGATCTACGAGAGATCCCTGTGCAGGCACTCCGCGGGTCAAGCCACAACTCCGATTTCCCCATCATTTCAAAGGTGTTCTTAATATATTTGAACCAGGGTATTTGCAGCACCTTAGGGAGGCGCAAAATTTCTTCTAGTTCTGCTCTGTAACTAGATAGCTCTGGAGAGCTCCACACTCTGCGCCAATACATCAGGGGCTTGAGTCCCAATTCTTCAATAATTGGTCTCAGGCCGAGGTCCAGTCTCAGAGGGAGGAGTGGGGTACTTGACGGTAGAGCGGTCAATTGTCTAATGAAGTTGTTCTCGGTTATCTGCAACTTTTGACATGCTGCATGTCCCCAAATCTCACCCCCATAAGTTACTGCCCCTCTAGCCTGAGTTTTATAGATGTGAAGAGATGGGCCAAGTGGCTTGTAGGAGGACCTAGATATCATCCTAGTTATACCACCTGCAAGTTGAGCAAGTTTCAGATTTGCTCTAATAATGTGCGTGTCCCAAGTCAAAGATTGATTCAGGGTGACACCTAGATATTCAAATGTGGAAACCCGATCTAGTCTTTCATGTCCAATCGTGGGATTTGGGCGGGTTGAAGGGGGTGGGTTAAAGGTCATGAACTTGGTTTTGGTTGCGTTCACTTCCAGACCACGAAGCTCGCAAAAATTAATGAATCCATCCAAGATTCTCTGGAGGCCCATCGGTGATTTTGAAAGCAGGAGAGTATCATCCGCAAACATAATTGCGGGTACCCTCCTGCCATTCAACACCGGGGCATCGATATAACTTAGCCCCGTCAGGAAGTCTATGACACCGTTCACAAAGAGACAGAACAGGGTCGGCGCGAGCACACAACCCTGTCTGACCCCCGTGTCAACGGGAAAGGCCTCTGACAGAGCACCTCCCTTTCCACATCTCACTTTGGCGTAATTGCCCTGGTGAAGCCTCATCAGCATAGATAAGATGTCACCCGGAACGTCTAGGTCTTTAAGTACTGTCCATAGTTTGGCGCGCGGCACCAAGTCGAATGCAGCTCGCAGGTCGACAAAGACCGTATACAGCGTGCCTCTGCCCATAGTCACAGTTTTCCAATATAAATAATTGAATCGGAAGATCTGGTCTATTGTGGAGACACCCTCTCTAAACCCGGCCTGATATGGGCTCAGTATGTCCCTCTCTTCAATCCAGATTTGGAGACGGTTCAGTAACAGTCTACCAAACAGCTTTTGTGGGACGTCTATTAGACTTATTGGACTGTAATTGTAAGGGAGCAGAGGAGATCCCTTTTTGAATATTGGGACAATCTCTGCTCCCAACCAAGTTTTTGGAACCTCCATACCGCCCAGAATGGAATTGAATAAGCACAGCAAGTATGGAGCCCAGACGACTGGTTCATGTTTAAATAAGTTGCCAGGCAGGCCATCTAGGCCAGGTGCCTTGCCGGGAGCTAGTCTATCTATCGCCTCATGTACCTCCTTTAAAGTGAATGGGTGCCCTTTAATTTCATCAATATTAAAATTGATCGATTCCAGTATATTTGGTGTGCTATATAGAGATTTAAAATGATTTCGTCATACAATGGGTGAAATATTTGGCTCAATTGCGTCAGATAATGTTTCTATCCCTGAATTTACAAGGCGCCAAAATAAGCGGGAGTCTCCTCGTGCTAATGTGGTTCTGAGTTTCTCCCACCTATTGTGCTCCCATTCCTTTTGTGCAAAGCCAGTCATGCGTTTGTAGGCTGAACGCCTAGCCCTAATGACCTCAATCCCTAGGCCCTCTTTCAGTGCAGTCAGGAGGTTCAGTTTGGCCTTCCGGCATGCAGAATTATACCATCTGGGACTGAGTGAGCGTTTAATAGGTCCATCCTGTTTTGAAAAAAGGATGTCAGATAGTGTCAGAGTTAGGTCTATATGGAGTATTCCCCACTCAAACCGATTATTGGAGTGATCATCTCGATCAATAATTTCCAGAGCCTTTATCAGTATGGGAATCGCCCGGGCATAAAGGCTGGGAAGCTTGTCTGGATTTGAAAGTAGTCTTTCCCATCTCACTCTCCGTCTATTATTAGCTAGTGTTAGACCTGTCCGAAGGGACAAGGTCTGATCCCACCTGGCCGCGCAATCGGGAAGAATATATTCTGCTTCAAGAGCACGGTGATCTCTATCCACACCTGGCAAAACCCTAAAGTCTTTAATGGAATGCCAAGATACTAAGGGAACAAGAATATAATCCAGTTTGGATTCCCTCCCACCCCTGCTGTATGTGTATTTTGATGGGATGTCGGATTTTTTCCGGCCGTTGCAGGCCCGTAAGCCGAATTTTAAAGTTAATGTTGTGATTTGGACCGCAAGAGGTGTCCATGCTTTTGGTTTGGACGCCTCCAGAGGAGGTATGGACCAGAGCGCGTCCTCCTCTTCGGCCAATCCGTCTAGTAGGCCACAGAGGGGCTCATAGTGACAATTAAAGTCGCCGCCAATTAAGTAGGGAATGTCTACAGGGATTTTGCTTAAAACTAAAGCGAGTTCCTCTATAGTATGGGATTCCAGCCCGTTAGTTACTGGACGGGAATAGACATTTACCAGCATAAGTCTGTTAGAGTTAGGCCATTCCAATAATACCACAAGGATATCCTCCATGGAGAGTGAATGTAGAACAGCACTGCATCCCAAGTCTGCTGCTAGCCATATTGCTAGTCCACCCGATGGTCGTCCTTTCCCTCCCCATCTCGCTTGCATGGAAAAGGACGCGTATCCTGGATACACCACCTCATCGCAAGCCCAGGTTTCCTGGAACATACAGATGTCCTTACTCCTGACAAATGCATTCCATTCTGGGCAATGCAACTTGTTAGTGAGGCCCGCTACATTCCACGATAACACTTTTAGGACGGGGGGGTTGATGTTACCATTAGTTTCAGCTGCAGCTGGAGTGCTGCACAACTCGTGCATTGGAGATGTACTCGTAGCAAGAACAGGGGCTACGGGAATCACCACCTCGAGTGACGGGATGTCCAAATGTACAGAGTTATAGTCTACCAGATTCCTGATCTCGTCCTTCACAGGGTTAGGTTCCTTATTTGGGGAAAGTGAGACACATTCCTCTTTACTGCTTATCCAAAGCAGTCAATCCACCCAATCTAGACTCCCAAATCTATTCTGCGTGGGGAAGTAGTCAAGGTGTGATAGATCATTCATATAGGGGATACCCCTTTTCTCGTAGCTCCGCCTGCAGCCTCTGCTGCGTACGAGTTTCCAATCGCCCTCTCCCTGTGCTTGGACTAGGGGTGGGTAGAAAAAGGATAACGGTAGAGCTTGGATTGTAGTTCCCCTAGCACGGTAGGGCCAGTTGGATATATGGGAGACTGTCCTAGGGTCCCTAAAATTGACCAAGACACAATCTCCCTGTATAGATTTCTTTAAGCCACCCAGCCATGAAACTCTTCTTACCATCAGAACCTGACTACTTATTCCAACAGGTAGTGGTCTATTGATTGTGAGCCAGTTGATAACCTTATTTTTGAGCGATTCAACTGACTCTAGCGTTGGTTCTTTTAGGGCAGGGATACCTGCTAGAATCACTGTATAGGGACTGGCCTCGGGCGGTAAATTAATGATCGTTTGTTTCCCGCTGTTACTATTATTCAGGCCCTTAATACCAGACACAGGCAAATTCTCCTTTGGACTTCTATTTGATGCCTGGTCAGTAGCAGGTGATTTAAATTGGAGAGGGGGGATGTAAGGTTTAGTGGGAATAGTGGGGGGGTTCAGGTTTATAGCAGGGGGTGGTATTTTGTTCGTCGCACCACTCGAGTCAATAACTGGGGCTGTGGTATCTTTAACACAGGCAGATGTTAAATTAGCCAATTCTTTTACAATACAATTTAGGGAGATTTCGATTTTCCCCAGGCGTGCTTCCAATGGTTTGAGCAACCGCCTCGTCAAATTGTAAATGTCAGAAAGTGTGATATCCTCCTCCCCAGACATTGGGCCAGTGTTATCAGATTTCTGCGATAACACAATAGGTGACAAAGACCCTTTGGATTGTGATGGGATTTGGCGTTTGTTAGTTGTCCCGAGTTTCTCGGTCTGTGGTGCAGTTAGTAGTTTGATGTTTTTACGTTTTTTCCCCCGTGACGTCTGAGGCTTCTTGCTATTTTTAGGAATAGCTCCTTCCCTTGCCCCTACCACGTTAGAATCTAAGAGCGTGGACCCTAAACTATTTCCCTCCCTGCCATATGCAATAGTGCTGGAGCCAGACTTAGGTTGACGGGGCTTTAGTGGAGGGAGGGACAATATGCTGGAATCTGCCTGAGATACAATAGTACAATCAATATTGGGAGTGCCTGGTAAAATGGGACATGACAGTCTGCCTAATTCAGACATTTCAGATAAACCCTCTCTCCCCGCTGTTTGTTGACTGCCATCAAGTCTCTGGTCCGGGGTTGTTGCTACGGCTAAAGGGCCCAACGATGATCTCCTTACCCATTCAATTTCTTGGGAGATGCGTCGTTCCAGTGTAGTAATGTCCTCAATTAATAATGAACCAGCTTTGGAAAAATAAGTGTCCAGGGTGCATTGAGAGTTCCCAGCAGCCATCAGAGTCTTGCTTCGTGTCTCTCTCATGGCCATTATCCCGGGGCTGTCCTGGGGCAAAAGTCAGGGGACGCGAGAGGACAATGTAGCAGGGTTGCAAACCGGAACCGCTCTCGACCGTCCTCGAACGGTCTCAAACGGCCCGCTCTTTGCCCGGCCTTCGCCCCGGGCTTTGTTCCGCGCGCGTTCCGCTAGCGCGATAGGTGTGGCCGGTAGATATGCAGGGAAGTGCTCGAGGGGGAGTGGCTGGGAAGAGGACCCAGCTGCGGCGATGTTGCTCCGGCCGCTTGGGAAGCTGGTCCTCGCAGTCCCGCCCTCCTCTGGAAGCACTAAGCGTGGAGGCGTGGAGGCAGCAATCACCAACAGTCAGGGCACAACTAAAATAGTAAGAATCAGTTCAGAAGTCTAAATAGGGGAATCTAAATAAAGAGAAGTCCTGAAGAATATGTGAGATGTGCAAACTCACTTCTGTCAGGAAGGAAACTCTCACCTCTGTCACCACACTGCTCCCGGGCGGGGCTCCCTCCTCCCTGAAGCCCCTCTCAGGCCTCTTTATATTTCCGCCCTCAGCTTCCCTCGGTTGACTCCGGTGCCGAGGGTCACACATGCAGTCTGTCACCTCTAGAGCACACCACGATGTGTGTCCGGGCTCTGCTGCTGGCTGCGGTGTTTGTGTGTAAGTTGTGGCTCTTCACACACCGAGGGTCACACAAGGGCTGCTCTGTCCTGTGCGCTGTGTTTACTGATACAACTTTGTTTCTTCATTTTACGTCTCCTGTGTGACTCAACGTGCCGCTGATCTACAAGCGCACAGGAAAGACTTGTTTCCTTTTTAGCTCGAACACCTTGTAATTTACTTTTTATTTCTTCTCCTCAGGTGCAGACACCAGTCACCAGGTCCTGCAGCCTCTGGCGCTGGAGGTCACAGAGGGGGGGACGGCGGAGGTCACCTGTAACCACACCATCACCAGCACCCAGTATCTAGCCTGGTATAAGCATCATCCTGGGGGGTCCGTCGAGCACCTGATCTCGGGGTTCAGCTCTCCCCCAGACATCGGACCCCTCTCGATGCACATCACCAAGGACCGCCTGTCCACCACTCTGAGAATCAGCGGAGCCGGAGTGAGGGACGCTGCCGTGTATTACTGCGGAGTGAGGGACACGGTGAGGAAAGTGAGGGGGAACCTGCACAAAAAGAGACAGAGAACAGTGGAGAGAAGCAGAGGCACCCTGGAGTGCGTGCTGCTGGTGCCACCTGGTGGATTAACGTTTACAAACACTCAAAGAGAAGCAGTGACGTAAACAAAAGTTGGCTCTGTGTGGATTAGTAAATCTGACTTAAGTGCTGTGTTGTCTTGTGTCACCTCACCTGAGTCAAGGGCTACACAAGCCCTTGATGCATCTGGGCTCAGTGTTCACAGTGATGACACAAACACAACTGAAGTATGTTTCTATTTCCTAAATAGGTTTATAAAACAGGTTCAGTCTTACAGAAACATTGTTTTGTAACAAGCACTGGATGAAAAAGACATAAAATGCCACCCAAATTAAACAAACATTGTCAAAGCCTATATTTCTTTTTGTAAAACTGAAATTGCTTTTTCGTTGACCTATAAGTATGTGAGAGTATTTTTGTGAATGGGGAATATAAGAATGGGTCAATGGTTGGATGAATGGATGGACACAAGTACATTGGTTGATGAACAGTAAATGAGTGAGGATGAATGAAAGCATTGACATTGATTAGTGTGTGAGTGAGAGCAGGGACAGGAGGCTGGTGTAAAGGGAGAGTGAATGGGCAGCTGAATGTGCAGTGTCAGGGTGTAAACAAGCCACATGAGTGTAATGACAGTGTGAGGTGGGAAAAAGAAAGTGTGGGGCACAATTAACAAGGGTTTGCATTGTGATGCATGTGTGACACAAACCCTGAAATGTGATTCATGAGGCCAGCCAAGGCTAGTGTGTGTGAACCTGAATGGCTTAATAAATCAGGAGTAACATGCATAGCGCAAATCACTGTGTTGTGTTACTCTGCCCCAAGAAGCTTTCTATGGGCGTTGCGTGGGTACTCCCACACAACTCCCACGGATGTTGACACATTCCCATATTTAGCATTACTGGTATACCTGGGAATGCGACAAAAATATGCGCCGTCCCAGATGAGGAGTAACAAGGAGAAAAATCTTAATTTCTCCTTGTTACTTCATGTTTTCTATGTGAGCTACAGTCTGCAGCACACACAGGTTGAAGAAAATGCCTCAGGGGATTGTTTTTGTGTTGGAAGGTGTCTAATGCTCTGGGTCAAGGTCTATTGAGGAACAAAAGCTGTGGTGCCTGAAAATGAGTGCTGAGACCCCCACCTATGTATTGGTATTTGTAAGGCGCATATATCACCCGAAGGTCTCATAGCGCCAGCAGTTACTCAGATGTTAAGGATAAGTCACGCCGGTTTAGAAAAGCCATGTTTTCAGGAGTTTGCGGAATTTCTGATGACTGGGTTCCAGTCTAATGTGAAGTGGAAGAGTATTCCAGCTTTCGGCAGCGATTTTGGAGAAGGATCTGTCTCCGTTTCTGACAGTTCGCACTTTGGGAACCGCTAAAAGGTGCAAGCTGGAGGATCTGAGTATTCTGGCCGGACGGTATTCTGTCAGTTTGTTAGCTAGATAGGCTGGGCCATTGCCGTTCAGAGATTTATGGACTAGACAGCACGTTTTAAACGTGATGCGTTTTTTAATGGGGAGCCAATGGAGCGCCTTCAAACAGGGGGCAGAAGAGGTGCGAGTAGGTAAATCTAGAGCCATTCTGGCTGCAGTATTTTGAAGGACCTGGAGTTTGTTAAGGAGGTTCTCGTTTATAGAGGCGAAAAGGGCATTGCCGTAGTCCAGGCGACTAATAATTAGTCCCTGGATTAAAGGAAAACGAGAGGAAAGAGGGATCCACTTGAAAATTTTCTTTAGGTTGTGCATGAGTCCAAAGCTGGTGTGAGAGATGTTATTGATATGATCTGCCAAGGTAAGTTTATTGTCAAGCGTTATCCCTAAATTGCGGGCTGCTGTCTTGGGAGAAGGACAGGCACCCAACGGTGGTGGCCACCATTCGTCAGACCAATGCTTATGAGCATTTCCGAAAAGCACAATCTCCGTCTTTGCCGCATTGAGTAAAAGATAGTTGTTTGACATCCAATCTTTGACTGCTAGCATGCATTTTTGGAACCTATGTTTGATGTTGATGGAATTAGGTCCCAAGGTGATCAGGATTTGAGTGTCGTCTGCATAAGACACGGTCTCAAACCCAAAAGCTTTAATTAATCTTGCAAGAGGAGAGACATAAAGATTAAAAAGCGTGGGGCTCAAGATAGAACCTTGGGGTACACCTTTATCAACTTCCTGATTGGCTGATGAAAATTTGCCAATCTGGACCTTAGAGCTCCGACCAGTGAGGTAGCTTTTGATCCATGCCAGGGCTGAGCCTTCGACACCAACCTCTGTCAGCCGTTCAATCAAAATGCTGTGTGAGATGGTGTCGAAGGCAGCAGATAGGTCGAGTAATATTAAAATGGCTGATTGTTTAGCATCTAAAGCTAGCCTAATATTATCGACCATTTCAAGTAGGGCTGTTTCGGTGCTGTGGAACGCCCTAAATCCTGACTGGGACAGGTCTAATAATTTATTAGACTCAAGATGTTTGGTGAGTTGGATGTTGATTAAGGATTCCATGATCTTGCTAAACATAGGGAGAAGGGAAAAAGGCCTATAATTTAGAGGTTGAGATGGATCGGCAGAGGGTTTCTTCAGGATCGGTCTGACGATGGCTTATTTCTAGTGTGAAGGAACCGTTGCGTGAGCGAGTGAAAGATTAAAAATTTTGGTCAGGTGAGGGATCAAAATAGGCGCAATTTTAGATAAAATTGGAGAAGAAGCTGGATCAATAGGGGAGCCAGACTTGATTCTATTCATGGTGAGAGTAACTTCATCATCTGTAAATGGGCGAAATAGATTTAGGGTAGTAATGGGGATGGCTATGTTGATGGACAACTCAGGAGATAGGGTAGGAACAGAAAAATTGATAAATGATTTGTAAATATCATTTATTTTATTGTGAAAAAAAGACGAAAGGGTGTCAGCCTATTCCCTAGACGCGTTTGTGACAGGTTGGCAAGTTAAAGGATTAGAGAACTCTTTGACTATTTTATAGAGTTCTTTGTGCGAATTTGAAGCCTGATCTATCCTATTCCCCAGGTAGACTTTTTTGGCTAGAGCTATGTCGCACATATATTGGCGATGAAGTATTTTGTAGTGCAATCTGTCACTGAGATCTTTGGTGTACCGCCATTTGCGTTCACGAGCTCTTACAGAAAGTTTCATGGTCTTAAGTTCCATAGTGAACCACGGGGACAGTTTATTGGGACATCTGTTTGATTTACTGGGGGCAATTATATCGAGGGTTGTCGTGATGGCTAGGTCTAAGTTGATGGCTGCCAGGTTAGGATCATTGAGAGGTTCAATGGGAGGAGGGAGAAAGTGAGAAAAAAATGCTTCAGGGCTGATCTTATTCCAAGGTCTACTCATGATAGGATCTTTACTAGGTTGTGGCGTGAGTGAGGTACGGTGAATATGGAAATAGATCTTGAAATGGTCCGACCAAAGAACAGGTACAGAAAAGTCAATCATTATTTTATTGGAATTAGTGAATAAAAGATCCAGGGTATGGCCGGCAGAATGAGTGGGGCCGGTCACTAACTGATTTAGACCTAACGCATTCATACTGGTAATAAGTTCAGCAGTATAAGGGTCTTGTACAAGTTCAATATGATGGTTAAAATCGCCTAATAAGAAGAAATTAGGCGAGGATAAAACATGCGATGCGATAGTTTCAGTAAGTTTATTTACAAAATTAGTTTTGGTTACTGGAGGTCTATATAGAAGTGCTCCTTTCCAGGATTCTTTGTTCCCCAGTGATAGCGTGAAAGTACAGATTTCACCCCAGTCTGCAGCGAGTGAGTTAACAAGGTGAAGCTTAAAGTTGGCTCTATACACAATAGCAATTCCTCCACCTCTTTTATCTGTCCTATCCAGTCTTGCAATTTTATAGTCCTGGTGAATAGCAGTTGCGATATCTGGCAGTGAGGACTTCGATAGCCAAGTTTCGGTAATAAAGAGGAGATCAGGTTTGTCAAAATCTAAGAGTGACCAGATTTCTAGAGCGTGTTTAGGAAGGGATCGGACACTGCAGTATATACAGGAAAGGTGCCTCGGTGTGATAGGCGAGGACTCACTGTTGGTGAATACACTTGGAAGGAATCTTCTCAGGGACGGTGAGCCGATAGGTACGTTGTTATTAAGGAAGGAGGAGGAGGAGATGTGATTTAGTAAGTTGGTGGCAGGGCTATTAGTGTTCATAGCGAGGAGTTCCTCGCGAGAATATTTAATAAGAGCCATGGGGGCGGATATGAAAAGGGTGAAATCTCGATACAAACGGGCAACAGTCCTGGCGTCTGGCGGCGGTCAGGCGCGGACGGGCGCAGACGGGCTTGCCTTTGGCGCGCCTTAGGCGCGCCACCGGCGCGCCGCTGCGCGTGTCCGCGCCCTAGCCGGAACTAAATAGGATGAAGGGGTGCAGGCTGGAGCGCTAACCTTCAAGTTCCGGTGACAACCGGAAGTGAGTACCAGCCCCGATGACCCTCCGCTCAATCGGCACCAGCCGTGACGGAACGGGGTCAGGGGCAACTAGGCAGGGCGGAGCAACAATTTACGTGAGTACAACAGTTTTAATAGTTTAAGAACAAATGTGCAAATATGGCATGTATCGAAATGTGCAAAGTATGCAAAGTGCACGAAACGAACAATTTTAAAATTAGAATCTCTCAATGAGCAGGTAGAAAGTTTAAAACATTTTTGTTACACAGCTAAAAACTAGAAATAGATATCGCCAAAGTTCGTGAAAACACCTAGCAGCGGCCTCGAGACTTGAGCAGCACTGCGCGCGTCCGCGCCCTAGCCGGAACTAAATAGGATGAAGGGGTGCAGGCTGGAGCGCTAACCTTCAAGTTCCGGTGACTACTGGAAGTGAGTACCAGCCCCGATGACCCTCCGCTCAATCGGCACCAGCCGTGACGGAACGGGGTCAGGGGCAACTAGGCAGGGCGGAGCAACAATTTACGTGAGTACAACAGTTTTAATAGTTTAAGAACAAATGTGCAAATATGGCATGTACCGAAATGTGCAAAGTGCACGAAACGAACAATTTTAAAATTAGAATCTCTCAATGAGCAGGTAGAAAGTTTAAAACATTTTTGTTACACAGCTAAAAACTAGAAATAGATATCGCCAAAGTTCGTGAAAACACCTAGCAGCGGCCTCGAGACTTGAGCAGCGCTGCGCGCGTCCGCGCCCTAGCCGGAACTAAATAGGATGAAGGGGTGCAGGCTGGAGCGCTAACCTTCAAGTTCCGGTGACTACCGGAAGTGAGTACCAGCCCCGATGACCCTCCGCTCAATCGGCACCAGCCGTGACGGAACGGGGTCAGGGGCAACTAGGCAGGGCGGAGCAACAATTTACGTGAGTACAACAGTTTTAATAGTTTAAGAACAAATGTGCAAATATGGCATGTATCGAAATGTGAAAAGTATGCAAAGTGCACGAAACGAACAATTTTAAAATTAGAATCTCTCAATGAGCAGGTAGAAAGTTTAAAACATTTTTGTTACACAGCTAAAAACTAGAAATAGATATCGCCACAGTTCGTGAAAACACCTAGCAGAGGCCTCGAGACTGGCTCAAATTAATTTGTATGATTATTATTTATTGCAAGCAGTTTCAACACTACATATGAACTTAAGACTACATTTCATCATACAAATGTAAAAAGAAGATTCTTCCTGGGGGATCCCACTTTTAGCTTCCCATCAATAAAACTTCCAATCCAATTTACATCTCAGCCTAGGCACTCTGCCTCTGACTTGGTTGGAAAGCCTGTAATGGTAAGTCTCGTTCAGACACACCCCTCACTATGCAACTCTCATTTTTATTGCAGCTTCATCTACTATATATTGTTCATGCAAGCCGACTGGCATACAGTTTTAAAACCAAACTGTGTCCAGCTCATGCGTAGGTCAAGTAGATAATTCAAGTCTCTAGTCTTGATTGATTAGCACCATTTTAAAGATTATTTTTAAAAAAGGCCTTTTAAATGTCAACCAACATCAAAATCACCCACTGCGTTGATTGTATTTTCCATCAGCCTAGAAAGCTCTTAATCCCTTCCTCTTGATTGCCATCACAGCCAACACTTCCATCATTTTCTTCTCCCCCTGGAAAATGGCATATGCTCAGGTAGCTATAACTACTGAATTTCACCCGTTTTGTACGAGAGAAACCTGAGCTTAACTACAACGTCCCTGCAAGCTTTGTTTTATCAGTCAATTTCTAAGCTATTTTTTATTCCAATTCCTAACTATAACATCCTTGTAACCTTTACATTTTTCAGTGAATTTCCACGTTTTTATGTAGTAATGACATTTGCAGAGTTGTGGAGAAAGGGGGGGGGTTTGACCTGCCATCAGGAATCCCACTGTGTACAGAAATCCAAGATGACTTCATTCCCTAACCAGTAGTGAACCAGGAGATTTATTTGCAGAGTGGTAGAGAAAAGGCGCGTGGTCTCCAAAGACCTCCTAGCAATCACACAGTGTGGCACTTACTGGAGCTAACTGGAGTGGTTGTTCACCCCCAGGACACTCAGGATTGCTGAGAGGTTTTCGGAGGCAATGCCCCCTTTCTCCACCACTCGGCAAACACATCTCCTGATGCACTTATTTTTGAGGACTCAAGTCCCCTTGGCTCCAGAGGGTTATTGAGTGCCAACAAGCCCCCCTGTTACCTCTAGTAAGGCCCACACAGCATGATTGGTGAGAGCTCTTCAGAGGACAACCATAGCAAAATTGCTCTTTGACATGTAGCTTCCTCTGTCCAAAAGAAATGCTGGCTCCTGCAGGGGGCAGAGAGCCGGTAGGGAATGTGGGGCCCTTCAGGCTAGGTGTTTTAGTTAGGCTCAAGATTTACTCATACAAAACCAGTGAAATTCAGCAGTTATAGTTAGCTGAGCTACAACTCACGCCCTCGCAATACACTGCTTATGACCTCACATATTACACCACTATTGACATGGTCAGTGACATCTTAAATGACATCACTGATTAAATCACTGAATAAATCATCCACAGAATTTCCTACGCACCCACTCACACCCCCCATATAACCTTTCATACACCCACTCCAAATTCCACATGACCATTCTCCAAACCATTGACACACCTATACCAGTACTTACACATCCACTCACTGATTTATTGGTCTACACAAACATCCACTCATATGGCTACTCATACACTAACTCACTCACTAACTACAGCAACTCATACAGTGTCAGTCACCCATAGAGCTATTCACATACCTGCTTACTCACCCATAGAGTCAATCGCACAGCCACTTACCTATACAGTTATACACAAACTAAATCACTTATTCATACAGATACTAACAGATACTCACTCACCATACTGTCAGTGACACAAGCACAAACGCACCCATACAGCCACTCTCACAATCACTCACACACACAGTCACTTATATACTCCAATACTCACCTATACTGCCTTTCACATATTGAGTTACAATCTCATATACCACTGACACATCCATTCACTCACTCACCAATACAGCTCCTCACAGATGTACTCACTAACCCATACAGCCACTGACTCACCCACTCACTCATCCATGGAGGCAGTCACACACACACTCACCCACTCACACAGACATTCATACACCCATACAGGTACTCAGACAACCATTAAATGACCCATACAGCCATTCGCATATCACTCACCAACCAATCTAACCACTTAGACACTAACTGACAGACTGATACAGACAATCACACAACTCAGTCACTCAACCATACATTCAGTGATACACCTAATCACTCACTTATACAGTCAGTCACGCACCCACTGAATCATCCATACTGGCACTCATAAAGTAAGTAAGTATTATGCTTGTAGAGCACTTGAATGCTGAGGTGTCTTGGCGCTGTGGCAGGACACCAGTTTAGCTCAGGAAGGGTACCTTACTTCTGCCGAGTATATAGCCACATCTTCAGCAACTTCCTGAATCCTGGTCTGGAAGGTTGGAGTCTGATATTGTCTGGTAATTTATTCCATAGTCTGGACGCACGACATGTCAGGCTCCTACTACCCTATCTAGCTATTTGTATTCTGGGTATCTGGACTAGACCTTTGTTAGTCGACCTAAGATTGCCCCGAGGAGTGTACTGCTGAAATAGTTTCTGTAAATCCGCTGCTCCACCACCAAAGTGATTTTTATGTACCAAGCGCAAAGCTTTAAACTCAATTCGATGTTGCATCTGCAGCCAGGGACGGGATTTAATGCTGCCAGATATGTGGTGGAACTTAGGAATGTGTAACAGCATTCTAGCTGCAGCATTTTGAATAGATTGTAGCTTGGACAACCGATGTCCTTAGTTCCAGGGGGATAAAAGGAAAGATTTTTCGTACTTCCAGCTGGAAGAAGCGAGCTTATGTAAGCTGGTTAATTTGGCCTAGTAAACTCAATTATTTATCCAACAAGATTCCCTATTTCCTGACTTTTCCTATAGGTACAGGGCAGTTTCCTGCCTCTGCCGGCCCCATTCCTGGTTCCAAAGTGGTGCCCCAGTCCCAAACTCCATCACTTCTGTTTTTCCTGTATTTAGCTTGTGATAGTTCTGGTGCATCAAGTCCATGATATGTTTTAGACAGCTATGGAATTTCCCGGCAATGGTGTCCACATTTGAAGAGATGGAAATGACAAGTTGGGTGTTATCAGCATCTGACACCAGCAAGAAGCCATGTCCTCTGGTTAGCTCAGCCAGAGGTGTCACATAAATGTTAAAGAGTTTTTGGGACAGCGCTGATCCCTGGGGAACTCCACACGGGAGGGAAAACCTCTCTGATTGATGGTTGTCATACACCCACTGATTCATCAATATACCCTGGTATATATATTTAACACTCATAAACGTTTAGAAAAAACTCCCAGTAACTGGATGATGTCATCAGTGATGTAATTTGAGATGCAATCAGTGATGTCATCTGTGATGTCACTGACTATGTCACGAGTGATGTCATATGATAGGTCATAAGCAGTGCATGGCAGTGGCGCGAGTTGTAGTTATCTCAGCTAACTATAACTGCTGAATGTCACTGTTTTGAGTGAAACTTGAGCCTAACTATGATGTCTCTGTAAGTTGTTTTTTTTTCAGGGAATTTCCAAGTTTTTTTAAATGCAAATTCCTAACTATAATGTCCCTGTAACCTTTGTTTTTTTTCTAAGCCTGGGTGGAGTTTGCCTAGCGGCACTAAGCGGAACCCTGCGAAGTTGCAAAAAAAATCTGCTGCGCTACACGTAGTTTCACAAGCGTGCAGAGGTGCTTGTCCCACCCGTTCATGTGACAATTTCCACTGTTCGTTAACGCAGATTTCATGTTTGGATGGAAATATTGTGCTTACTGCACCACGGGACGCAGATTGGCGTGCCCATCTTGTTTCTTATTCTGTTTGTGGTGCTGGGGCCTACTTTTTCATCCTTCCTTAATCTCTGTAATCCTTGGGTTTGAAAACTTTTTTTCCCATGTTTTTTATTTATTTTCTTACCCTTTATATTTCTAGGTGTGTATTTGTATTTTTTTCTACTTTACCGTGTGCTTTTGGTGAGTTTTGTACTTTATATTTTAGCTTTCCTATTTCCTTATTACTATCCAGTCCGTCCTTCTTTTTCCACGTTTCTTTTTTTTCTCACTTTCCCCCTAGCCCCATGGCAGTTAAGGGCACACCAAGGCATGGCCTCTTTCCTTGTGGAAGGTGGCGCCAGGAAGGGGTGCAGCCCAGTGCCCTATTGTCCGAGGTTGAGGTGGCAGCACTTGTTTTTTATATCCAGCGCCACTTCCCCTCCACCCCTGCAGCAGGCGGCATGCCTGGGTCTGGGTACGGGATGCAGGAGTGCTAGCAGCACTGGGCAAGGGTGCACCGGGAAGTTTACTGCTGCTCTGTGCTCTGGCGCACCCATCAGCAGTTGGCGCACCGCTGGTCAGACATCCAGGACGAGAGCAGGACCTGCTGGACCTGATAGGAGTTGCGGTTGCGGAGCTAGGTAAGTAATTATTATAATTATTAATCTTTATTATAACTTGTGTGTTCTATGCTACAGCTAATTGTTTTTTGCCCAAATAATCGCAAGCATGCTGCTTACAAGAAGGGAAGTTAAGTTTTCAAATACTATGTGATATTCTGATGTTCTAGACAGGTGCTTAGCTTACTTGGCGCTACCCACCTAACCTTGGTATTGAATTGTACTTGTTGCCACTCGCTTGGGCTGATGTAATCAGTGATGATTATGTAAGATGATCTGTAATTAGTTATTTGTAATGTCGTAACCACATGGTGCATGCCAATGCCACATGGACGGTGCAAGGATGTTTGTGAACAACAACATCCATTTTTCGCCTGCCACACAAGCTTCCATTGACAAATGGAGGTTTGCGACCGCCCCATGGCCTATGGGCGATCGCATTGATTCTTAGAAGACTAGTGTGCCCGTCGTGACCACGGCACCGACCTAAAGCCGGGCGGTACCAGATCCACAATGGCGTCGGCCGGACATAATTGTAATCATTATAAAAAGGCCCTTAGTGAATAGTGTATTGGCCCGTCAAAGGGGGTTCACTTGAGACTTAGAGAATGCGAATGAGATTTGAGAAGAAGCAAACATGAAACATCATGATTTGTTGCAGTTTATTATTAGTAATTCTAAAATGCAGTTTACTAAATTTGAAATAGGAGTGGACTATGCAGGTAGGTTTTGTAAATTGTGAATAGGAAGAGTCCGCATTATACTACGACTAGTTGATCTGATTTAGAAAAGTCTAATGTTATTGCGGTTGCCTTTCCTGTTAAATATATTTTGGGGAGATATTATTTATTATCTTTTTTGGTCTTTATGTTTTACATCAGCATCCAGGGGCAAGAAGAGGATCTTCCCACCGCTCAGACTCTGTGGATGCTTGGGATTTCGGCGAGGAAGAGCTTGGTATATCAAAGGTTTCTTTTGGATACGTGGATGTTCATTTTGTTGTTGAGGATTTGGGGTTTGCTGTTATGTAGGCATTTGTAGGTGTGGGTGAGTATCTTGAAAGTGACTCTCTTCTTGATGGGGAGCCAGTGGAGCTTCTGCAGGTGTTGGCTGATGTGGTTGTGTCGTGGGATGCTGAGGACGAGTATGGAGGCGGTGTTCTGTATAGTCTGGAGCTTGCGGAGAAGAGACTTGTTTATGCAGGCGTAGAGGGCATTTCCGTAGTCCAGCTTGCTGGTGATGAGGGCATGGGTGACTGTCTTCCTTGCCTCAGGGGGATCCACTTGAAGGTTTTGCGGAGGATGCGGAGGGTGTTGAAGTAGCTGTAAGCGACGGCGTTGACCTGTCTGTTCATGGAGTGAGAGAGGAGTGAATTACGATTCTGAGCTTTCATAGCGTGGTCCATGGAGGTCGGGCGGGTGCCGAGGGCGGTGGGCCACCAGGAGTTGTTCCATGTCAATGGAGTGGTTCAGAGGATGAGGACTTCTGTCTTCTCTGAGTTGAGCTTCAGGCAGATGTTGCTCATCCAGGCTGCAACATCCTGCATTTCTTTCTGGAAGTTGAGTCTGGTGGTGGTGGGGTCCTTGGTAAGGGAGAGGATGAGCTGGGTATTGTTGACATAGGACACTAAGTTGAGGCCGTTCGGTAGGACGATGGCGGTAAGGGGGGCCATGTAGATGTTGAAGAGGGTTGGGCTGAGAGATGACCCTTGTGGGACTCCGCAGTTGATGTCCGTGGGTTCGGAGGGGAAGGGTGTCAGTCTGATCCTTTGGCTTCTGCAGGTGAGGAATGATCGGATCCAGTCGAGGGCGGTTCCTTGTATGCTAGCGTCATGTAGTCTGGCTGCGAGTATGCAGTGGTAGACGGTGTTGAATGCTTCTAACAGGTGGCGTTGAATCAGGGCTGTAGGGTGGCCTTGGTTGAGGAAGGTGTGTATGTTCTCTGTGGCGGTGAGTAGGGCAGTCTTGATACTATGGTTGCTGCAGAATCTGAATTGGGAGCAGTCGAGGATGGCATGGTCTTCGATGAACCTAGTCAGTTCTGCAGAGACGGTCTTCTCTGCTACTTTTGCCGTGCAGGGGAGGAGCAAGATGGGCCAGTAGTTATTTAGGTCCATAGGGTCTTCTGGGGGTTTCTTGAGCAGGGGCCGGACTTCTGCGCACTTCCAATCATCAGTGACGGAGCCTGTCTTGAAGGTAGTGTTGATGGTGCATTGCAGTACGGATGCGATGACTGTGGCGGCTCTGTGGTAGATGTGTAGTGGGCAGGGGTCTGTGGGGGCCCTCGAGTGGATGCTTTTCATGTTCCAGGTGGCCTCTTCAGTCGTAATCGGTGTCCAGGAGGAGATGGTGGGCTGGCCGGCATTGCCAGAGGGCGAGCTGCCTGAGGAGTCAGGCGTAAGGTCGTTGAAATTGTCTTAGAGGTTTTTGATCTTCAGGTGGAGGTAGGATCCAAGTTTGTCGCAGAGGTCCTGGGAGGGGGCAAAGTCCGTGGCTTCACTGCAGGGCCTGGTGAATTCTTGGATGACGCTGAAGAGTTCCTTAGGGTTGCTGGAGTTGGCGTGGATTTTGTTGAGAATGAAGGTTCTTTTAGTGGTTCTAATTTGTTGATGGTATTCCGTCATGTTGTCCTTGTACATGGTGTAGCTTTCAGGTGTCATGCTGTTTCTCCAGTTCTTTTCCAGGTGTCTGCAGATGCTCCTGGCTTCTTGGAGGTCAGTGTTGAACCAGGCGGGTTTCCTGGGGCGCTGTTTGTCAGGGTTGCGTAGCTGGGCGAGCTTGGCTGTGCAGTTGGAGGTCCACATGCCGAATTCCCTGGCTGCGAGGTTGGCATCAGTTGCAGCTGTGGGGGTGTTGCGGTTGAGGGTAGAGTTGAGTTGTTCCTCAGTGATTCTGCTCCAGTTTCTTTGCTGGGGCACGGGGCAAGTTTGGGCTGCTAGAGTTTGTTGACGAGGAAGTGTACGCAGTGGTGGTTGGTCTAAGGGGGTTTTGTGGTGTGACTGAAATGGACGCTGTTGCCTCAAGCAAAGATGGGGTCAAGGGTGTGTCCTGCCTTGTGGGTCGGTGTGGTGATGAGGTGTTTTAGTCCCATGTTGGCGAGGTTGTCATGGAGGGTGGCGGAGTCGGAGTCGTTGGGGTTGTCGGGTTGGAAGTTTAGTTCTCCGTTGAGTATGTAGTTCAAGGTGGCGATGGCGATGGCATGGGGTGCGATGATGTCGGTTATGGTGTCGGCGAAGAGGGCCCGGGTCCGGGGGGTCTGTAGGCGAGGGTGCCACTGAGTGTGGAGTTGGAGCTGCTCTGGACTTGGAAATGCAGGTGTTCGGCGGCGATGAAGGTTTCACTGTAAGTGGTGAGTCCTCCTGGTGTTAACATTAATATTAACATTAATATATTTATTCCCCTAATTTTTCTGCTCCTTTTTGAATAATGTGACGTCTACCCGTTTATATATTATTTTTCCAAATTCTCTTCAATGTATCCATTTCTAAACCACCCTCAATCAAACACCTCAAAGGTGGCTCTGTCCTCCTCTCTGTGCTGCACAGAAACCAGCCAGTGACACCTCAATAAATCACACAGCCTGGGGGAAGAGGGTTAGGGGTTTGATGAATGGTTGGGAAGGGGGATTGAGGGAAAGATTTGACAAAGACAAACACTACACATGGACAACACTCATCTTGGCAGCTGACCATCATAAATATGTTATGATGTTGTTCTTTTTGTCGTTGATAGTTTTGGCTGCGGTGAGCCAACCGCACTGCCCTCAGGCTCTGAAATTGACTTGAAGCCAGCTGCCCTACAGTACTTATTGTGCCCTGGAGTGGCACCTCTAATTCTCAGCCGTTCTTTTTCTAAGTGACTGGCTTCCACAGCTATCCAAATTTGTACTTGGCAACATCCCCTTCTGAAAAAGGAATGAAAGTGTGCAGTAATGATTTGTACTGTGGTTCCAGAATTGTGGCACAAATGTAATGGTTGGATGACACAATGCCCTGTTGCACCCTTTTATTTTCATATAAGCGAAGGGTTAATCTCTCCACCAACTCATATGCTTCTTTTTTTCCGCCACACCTGCATACATTGTAGACACCCTCTTCAGCTGTTCCTGTAGCATGTGCAACAATGGGATATCTTGGTCCATAGTACAGTCCCCCGTGTTGACTTCAAGTGTGAAGAGCTCGAAAGGAAGTTGCATCTCTGTCAGGCATTTAACTAGGCCCCATTGGTCCATCTCAATGATCATGCCTTTCACAGTAGCATCACTTCTTTGCATGACATATTCATTCATTGGTCTATACTGCTAAAACAGACGTTCAAGCATGTAATGAGTTGAGTTCCAACGTGTTGGCGCCTCCCGGATGAGTGCTTTAGTTGGCATTCTATTATCATGTTGAATGATACTCAGCTGTTCCCAGGCTTAAAAAGAATGGCTGAAATGTGTGCAGGTTCTTCTACAGGTGGTCAGTAAGTTGCTGACTCGGTCTCCTTTTTTCTGAAAGTCTTGAACAATGATGTTAATGCAGTGCGCCAAATACAGGACCCTGAAATAGCCACCATCAGCCGTGGTTTTAACTATATTACTGCCCTCTTGTTCGCAGCCATTCAAAGACCTTGCTGTCAAAGTCTTCCAAAACATTTGCAGCAGTATGAGATTTCTCCATGGGGAACACGACTACAGTTGCATGTTTTCGAGTGGCATAATAAATATCAGCAGTGTCAACAACACCTGCTGCAGATGACTTTTCTCTGACCCCCACAAAAGAGATCCAGTTTGCAGTGATACACATATAATCAGTGGTTTGGCAACTGGTCCACATCTGTTGTCAGGTGGATTGTGTGAACAGCACTCTGCTGCAAATCTTGTCCAAGCAATTCCAGCACGTTGTGATGCAGTGCTGGATGGCAACTCTGGCAAAATAGGACCATCTGGGGACCTTCCATTTTGGCAGATGGCTGTCACAAATTCAAGAAAACCCACCCCTTCCACAAAAGAAAAAGGGAGGAGGTCCTGCGTTAACAATTAAGCCAGCTTTGTGTTGTACAAACGTTGGGTGGTTGCGTTCGTACTGCCCCTCTGACCTAAACATGCTGAGAATGGTAGCCTAGATTTTTTTCCTTTTCGGGTGCCACTGATGCAGGTGACTTCTTGACGTCAGATGTTGTTAGGCTCAATGCACATTTTTTCGTTGCGGTACTCTTTTGCCTGGGACCCCTTGGTGTCTCTGCCTGACTCTTTTGCCATTGCGATGTTGCTGATGAGTATGTGGGCGGTACCACTGCACTGCTGTGGACAGGGCTACTTTGTTTACCATAGAAAATGTCATCCTCTTGTTCACATTCCACCATGATCAGATCTCCTACTTCTTCATCCCCACCAACAACAATGGGTGCAGTTTTATGGCTGCTAAGTGCATCTCCCACTGGATCAAGTGGTGATTTTTCAGATGGGTTGTTTGGCCTCCGGTACCATAGTTTGTACCCAGCTTACCCAGACTAAAACCTTGTCAACAAATGGAGTGTATAGCAATGGTCACCTCCTTCCTGCTAACTGAAAAGAAGTGCAAAACTGGGGTGGTCAACTTTCTGGGGCTGCTGGTGCCACTTGCAATGCCCGATGAGCTATTAGGTGGGCGTGAAGTTTGACTCTCTGCAGTATCTACTTCTACTGAGGTGGATGTATGTCGCTGCCGGCGAAATATGGAAGCTGGAGGTTGTTTTGGCGGTATCTGTGCCACATCCCTCACAGCAATTTGGGATGGGGTAATGTCGGTCTCCACTTGGGAGGGACTAATGTCCATGATGACTGGCTCATCATCATCATCCTCCTCTTCTACATCTACCTCCATAACTCTGAGGCTATCTGGAACATTCCTTTTCCCTAGACTTGTATCGTGGGCGGGGCGTGTCTCCAACTCAGATAGAGGAGGCATCAAAGTGGTGTCTAGATCATCAGAAAAGGGGCTTGGAGAAGAAGTTGATGGACTAACCCTCCTTTTCCTTGCTGGGAATCTGTACGACAATGGATCTTCTGAAAGAGTGGCTTGCTCTTCTTCTTCCTCTGCAGGAAGTTCAATCTCCTGAACTGCCCGAAGGAACAACTATTATTGGGGACGTTGCCCACTTATCTGAGTTTCCTGCATTGATTGTGTACTACTTTGGGATAACAATAAGTCAATTTCAACATCACTGCTCGTCGGCTTTGGACTTGTGCCTCTGCAACAGACATGGGCTTGGGCCTAGGTTGGTGAGGTGGGTTCACCGATTCGGGGGTGCTGCTCCAAACTTGCTCCCTGGACATCGCTGCTGCAGGCACAATTTTTGGTTTCCCGAAAAATGTCTTGGTAACTGGTAGTGCCTTCTTCTCACTGGCAACTTTCTTGGTACGGAACCTGTTATTGAGGAGTTTCCTATATATACATGATATGGCTTTGGTGGTCAGTGGGTCTGTCAATAGTCTGTCTTTCAGTGCAAATGCCTTGGCAGGACGGTCCCTTCATGTACATTACTCTTTAGGGCATGTCCCAATTGGAGATATCCCAGCCATTCTCCTTGTCCTAGTTCGTATTCTTTTTGCATGAATGCAAATGTTATGTAGGCCCTGTCTCTCCATATATCCCCCAGTTTTTCTAAGCCCAGTAGTTTCCATTTATGGCAGTTTTGGACTATGCCTAATTTGTGAAGTTGTTTGCTTTCCCAAAGCGGGGTCATCTCCGTTATCTTCCCCTCCCATCACAGGTACTTGGTGGCTGAGCCCAATGCCTTTAAAACTGTTTGTGTATGCCGCGGGAGATGCTTAGTCTTTCCTGTATTATATAGGAGGTGTGGGTACCCTCCCTCTCCCATATTTTTTCTATCAACTCGATTGGCCGGTTCCATCCTGTCTCCAAACACCTAGCCGTTAACACATACTAACCGGGAGGCCGAATAATATAACCTGATGTTTGGCACTGCTAACCTCCTATCATATACCCCTTTTTGTAATTTTCTTAAAGCTCTCAATTTAGCCTCAATTTGGGTGAATAATGAATCCGGGTGCTCATTAGGGGTGTTTTGTAGAACATATAATAGTCGTGGGAGGGTCATCATCTTGAATATTGCAGCGGACCCATCAAGGTGAGGGGCAGCATTTTCCGGCATTCAGCATCAGCCTTGAACTGGATCAGCTGCCTTTCAGCATTTCTCCGGTAGAATTATTGTGGGCTTCCCGTGATGTCAATACCTAAGTATTTGAATCCTTCGGTCTCGACTGGGATTGCACATCTACTTGTGAGTGTCGGGGTGCCGCCTGCTAGGGGTAAGAGTAGCAACTTGTCCCAATTATTGCGGTACCCAGAATAATCTCCATAGATACGGAGGATTGGGGGTATCCTATCTACTGACTGCCTGGGCTTGCTGACATATGGTAGGACATTGTCTGTATATAGGGAAATGCATTCTTTCCATTCCTCCCCGATTGGCATCCCCTATATCAGCGGGTCACAATGTATCCACGCTGCCAGGGGCTCGAGGGCCAGGGCAAAAAGGAGTGGGGACAGGGGACACCCCTGTCTAGTACCCTTTTGTAGTGTAAATGCTTGAGAGATAGATGAGTTAACACTCACTCGCGCGAGGGGTTGGTAATATAAGATCCTCACCCATTGGATAAAATTAGGTCCAAAGCCCAAATGGCCCAATATAGCAAACAGGTCATTCCACTCTATGTTATCAGAGGCCGTTTAAGTGTCTAGGGACAGTAGGGAAAACAGGTTTAACTTGTCTATGGATGTTATATGTAGGGCCCCAAAGAATCAGCGTAGGTTGAGCATCATGCTTCTGTGAGGCATAAATTCTGCCTGGTCTGGGTATATAAGGGACGCAATTACCACCACCAGCCATGTCGACAAGGTCTTGGCCAGAACCTTTGCCTCATAATTTATTAGAGAAATTGGCCTGTATGACCCACAATACTCGGGGGCTTTACCACCCTCTGGAATTATTACTATTGTCGCCATTCTTTAATCTGATGGAAGAGCCCCCACAGTGTTGGCCACTGTATTCATTGCAAGTAGGAGTTCTGTTGTTTTATCTAACATTGTTTTAAATATTTCAATCGGTAAACCATTCGGTCCCACCGCTTTTCCTGATTGGAGTCCTTGTGTGGTGGCTTTAAGTTCCTCTGCTGTTAGGTCACTATCTAGCATTTCCCTATTGAACTCAGAGAGGGTTTTAATATCCCTGAAAAATTCTGTACATTCAACTTCGTTTTTTGTTGAAGGGGAAAAAGTATAGCGACTCGTAGTATGTAGCGAAGGCCTCTGCAATTGCCTTGCATGCTTTTGGCCTTTCTCGTCTACGTACCCTGGGGACCCACACGTGTTTCATTCTTTTCTTATTCAACCATGCCAGTAACTTGCTTGCTTTCTCTCCTACATCATATACTCTATGTTGTGTGGCCAGGGCCAGGGTTCTGGCACTGTCCTCCATTAAGTCCCTCAGTTCTTTTTGATTTAGTTTTAGTTTGTGTCTTATATTTGTATTATGCGCCTCCCGTTTTCCCACCAGGGCCTGAATGGCTGATACCTCCTTTTCCAGGGTAAGGCATTTCTTTTTTCCTTTCTTGTCACTCCTATGTGTGTATGTGCCTGTCCTCTGATCACTGCTTTGAACGCTTCCCAAAGTGTTATTTTCAAGTCCACGGCACCTGCATTTTCTACAAAATAGTGTTCTGCCCCTTTCCTGAAGGCCCTTTTGAATTTTGGCCCTGCAGAAGTCCCCCAGATCCTGGGCCGGAGTAAGAATGTAGTCCTGCCTAGAGAGGCTCCAATGGGACACCGAGACATGCGTGTATTGTTTGACTCCAGGGTGGTGATGCCTCCAAATATTGCTGAGACCCATTGTATGGAGGAATTCGCCCAATGGGCCTAGTCGTCTTTCGCCACGAGCCTTTAAGGGTGTCGAGGTCTCCCGAGACAACGTCATTCATATCTCCCCCAATTATTGGTCGGCCCTCTGGGAGTGCCAGCAGCAAGGGACCTAATGAGTCTAGAGTTGCTCCTTGTAGGCCCAGGGGTGTGTATACCAAACAGAGATTTAAGGTCCCATTGGCAACTCACCGCCACATATCTACCCAATGGGTCGGACCACTGTGTCACTGAGGTGTATGTAAATGATGCCTTACATAATATTCCCACCCCCCCGGACCCTGCTGAGTAGACTGCATGTGCTAACAAGGTGTCAGGGCCTCTTTGGTTCTGTCTTGATCCTCTTGTTTGAGTTTGGTTTCCCGGATATTGCCCCTCCAGCCATTCCCACACCTCTTCCGGATTTGTGAAGTGCCATGTCTTACTGTCTATGATGAATTGAGCTTGGCTGGAAAGATCATCATATACTTGATTCCCTCTTATGTAGTTTCCTCTTTCTTCATTGAACTTCCGGTGTAGTTTCTTCACCAGAAAGGTAAAATCTGGGAAGAATCTAATTTGGGTATTTTTGGCTGTATTTCTCCTGCGGCTCTGGCTGCTTGAAGGATGGCATTCCGGTCACGGTAGATTGTCCTTGGGGGGGGCCCCAAGCCTGTGTGGCGGGAAAGGAGCCCGATGCACCCTCTTGATGGAGAAGAACTTGGACAGTCTCTAAGGTTTCAATCTGTTCACAATAAAGTCCTCCATTAAGAGCTCAGCACTAGGACCCTCCAGCCCCTCCAGGACCCCAACCACTCTGATGTTATTCCATCTACCCCTACCCTCTTGGTCTTTGAGTTTGGCCGCCATCATCGTGGTGCAGTGGGTTAATTTCTGCACTTGCCCCTTTAGCCGCTTTGTCAATGTTTGTAGTTGAGAGATTTGTGTTTTGGCAGTCTTAAATTTATCTCTGAGTTTGGACAAGTCTGTTTGAATTAAATTTACCTCGATCTTCACAATGTCTGTCTTTGGCTCTAGGGTGCTTTTCAATTCCTTTGTGGCAGCCATGCTAGTATTCAAGGACGGCTCCCCAGCTTCCTCACTTCTCACTGAGAGGGGGTGCTTCGGGATTGTTTAGCTGTCCATTTTGTTGCACTGCATCACAGATTGTCCTTTAGGTTTCACCAGTATAGGTTTGGAGGCTCAAAGTCTGCTGTCGCCTCTCTCAGCAGTGTTTCTCTAAACCCACCTCACAGCTCCCTGGTCCACACACTGCCCCTCAGGCCCAGGGCATCAGGGATTCGAGTATCAGCACTCTGGGGTCTTGCTCTCACCTGGCTGTCTTGTATCCCCAAGTTCTTGATGAGTCCTCGACCGCCAGGGGGGCCTCACTCTATGTTGTTCTATGCCTGGCACTGGGGCCTCATTCCATTTGTCCCACCATCACAAGTCGAGGCAGATGCCTGTAGCCTCTCCAGTGGTGTCCGGTGTCTTCACATTGTTCAGGGTCCTTTTTAGACTAGTGTTTCTGGCAGCGCAGCATCACCTAGGTCAACCGGGATCTCATGGGCAGTGAGGAGGGACAAACTCCAGCCCCGGACCCTAGACTGAGGCCATGGAGCCACACTGTCCATGTCGCTGCCGGGTATTGGCGGATCGACTGTCCAGTCAGTTTCACCCTTGCAGCTCGAGTCTCTGGGTAGCGGCGCCTCACAGCACCCGGCAGTCTCAAATTACGCAGCAGGGGCACTTCACACATTCTTAGACCCTATGCTGCCTTCCCATCATTGGTCCGGGCACCGCTTCTCGCTGTCTCACACACCATCGGGGGACAAGCGCCACCGCCCTGCCACCGGGGCCCCAGCACGCTCTGCCCTCCCCTCTGGCAATCCTTGGTCAGGCACAGTCAGAGGCCTCACCACCGCCCTGGAGGACACCCCAAGGTAACTTCCTCCTCCCACACGGGTCTCCAGACAAGCACTTTCTGTCAGATTCCGCAGCCGTGGTAGCTCCGACCCGCGTTCCTGGTCTCGCGGATCTCAGTTTCGCTTCCTGCCCTTTACTGTTCTCCGGTGAATCTCGGCTGTCCTTCAGTCTTGACTGTTCCAGAAAGATGCCCGTGGGTCAGGAATTGCAATTCTGGTGTCGTATGATTGAGATGCCTTCGGATTGTGGCCGGATGGTAGGATTAATCACCGCTAAACGCGGAGCTCAGCCAAGAGTGGTCATCTTCGCTCGCGGCCAAGCCGCGTACCCTGCACGCAATACATTTTAATACCATAAGACAAAAGTGTGTGAGTGGGAGGTAAGGAAGTGCAAGTAGTACAGTGGGTTAATGGGAGGCAAGGTAGAGCAAGCAGGTCAGTGTGTTAATGGGAGGCAAGGTAGGGCAAGCAGGACAGTGTGTTAATGGGAGGCAAGGTAGGGCAAGTAGGACAATGTGTTAGTGAGAGATAAGGTAATAAAGTAGGACAGTGGGTTAATAAGAGGTAAGTCAATGCAAGTAGGACAGTGTGCTAAAGAAATGGAAGATAAAGCAAGTAGGACAGTGTGTTAATAAGAGGTAAGGTAGAGCAAGTAGGACAGTGTGTTAGTGAAAGGTAAGGTAGTAAAGTAGGACAGTGTGTTAACTAAAGGTAAGGCAATGCAAGTATGACAGTGTGCTAAAGAGAAGGACGATAAAGCAAGTAGGGCAGTGTGTTAATGAGAGATAAGAGAGTGCAAGTAGAACAGTGTGATTGTGAGCGGTAAGGTAATGCAAGTTGGACAGTGTTAATGCGAGATAAAGTAGTGTACATAGGACAGTGTTAATGAAAAGTAAGTTATCATAAAAAGTACATTTTGTTAATGAGAGATAAGGTAGTGAAAGTAGGACAGTGTGTTAGTGATAGGTAAGGTGGTGCAAGTAGGACACTGAGTAAGTGAGGGTAAAATATGGTAAGTAGGACAGTGTGTTAGTGGATGGTACAGTATTGCAAGTAGCACAGTGTTAATGGGAGATAAGGCAGTGCAAGTAGGACAGTGCGTTAGTGAGAGGTGGTGCAGTGTAAGACGTATAGTGTGTTAGTGAGCGGTAAAGTAGTGTGCAAGTAGAATAATGAACTAATGAGAGGTATGGTAGTGTGAAAGTAGGACAGTGTGTCAGTGAGTACCAACGTAAGGCAAAAGTGGGACAGTGTATCAGTGAGTACTAAGGTAAGGCAAAAGTGGGACAGTGTATCAGTGAGTACTAAGGTAAGGCAAAAGTGGGACAGTGTATCAGTGTGACTCCTGCATTCTGCCTTCAGGCAGGACATTACAAATGGATGGATTACTCTACCTTTCATCCACCTGAGGTTGACTTTCAGTGCCTATAGACCCTTCTGTTGTTACCCCTTCGCTGTTGTCTTCCATTAGCTTCATGAGCGCCTCAGACTGTTACTCCCACGTTTCTCCTTTTGTTAGCGGCGCATATAGCGCTGCAGTAGCTTCTTGGCGCTTGTGCTGAGGCTTAGAGCAGGTTCACCAGCTAAGAGCAGAGAACAAGGACCCTAAAACATGCTCATGATTGCTGTATTTTTAGCAGCCTGTGGATGATGAAGGGCGCATTACACCTCCTCCTCCTGGTGGCTGAGTGTGTGGGCTGTGACGTCAGCAGGAAGTCAGCAGCTGGCACCCCTGGGCATGATGCCAGGGAGGGGATGAGCTCCCTCAGACTCAGTGCAGGCAGCGGATGCACCAGTTGTGATCTCAGCTCCGCCCTGCAGAGATGTCTTCTCCTCTGCAGTACATGGCCCTCCTGCTCCTGGTGACAGGTGTGTAACATGTTCGATTGTGTGTAACATGGCCTATTGTGTGTGACATGTTCTATTGTGTTTATTATACCTGGGCATCAGGTGAGTAACATGTTCTATTGTGTTTATTTTATCTAATAGTCAGGTGTGTAACGTTCTAATAGATTTATTTCACATGGGACGTCAGGTGTGTAACATGTTCTATTGTGCAATATGTTCTATTGTGTGTAACATGTTCTATTATGTTTGTTTTACCTGATATTCTGCATCGCTCTCATAACTGTGTACAGAGCTGTCAGGTGTGTAACATGTTCTATTGTGTGTAACATGTTCTGTTTATTTGACCTAATATCCTGCACCGCAGAGTTCTCAGATGATTCTACATAGTCTGGTGGGGTAATGCGCCTGCTGCAGGGATGCCCTTGCAGGCCCTTGTGTGTTCATCTGTGGCAGAGAGCAGGAACCCGCACATTATTGGGGAGAGGAGTTGGCCTAACGGCTAGGGCGCTCGACCTCGAATCTGGGGAACTGGGTTCGAGTTTCGGCCATGACGCTGAACATCCTGTCATTTTGGGCAAATCACTCAATCTCCCCGTGCCTAACCAAAAATGAATGTGTGTCCTCATGTAACGTAACTGGTGCTATGTAAAGCGCTCTGATACCCGTTTCGGGTCAAGTTCGCGCTATATAAAACTCTGAAAAATAATATATATATATTATAAATACTTTAGTGGATAATCTGGGTGCCATAGGGTAATATTTTAAACAGTCTCAGGTTGTTATAATGAACAGATATATGGTGCTAAATAACATTTATTTTGTAATCTGCAGCCACCATGTGATGTTTGTTGTTGTACAAAATTATTACTAATTTAAATGTACAAATGGAGATGCAAATAAGTATCCGTTTGGACCTCAGATGACAATTAAAAACCATGAATATTGACAGCCATTCAAGGGTCCTTCGAGTCTCTAAATGAACAATGTGTTGAAAGGTTTTATCTTTGTATTGTTCTTTCTGTGCCTGTCTCCACGATAACACCCCGGGCATTAATCCATAAATATGTTGTGCTCCATTTTTACAATTTTAACTCTTTGTTTCAGGTAAAAGTGGGGCGCAGTCGGTGTCTCAGTCTCCGGAGAACCTGTTGGTGTCACAGGGGAGCCCCCTGTTCATAAACTGCACCTATAATGTTTTGACGACCCCCTATCTCTTCTGGTACTTCCAGCCCCCGGGTGAAGCCCCCCGACTGCTGCTGAAGGAAGATGGACAGAAGCAGAGGGGCTTCAGTGCCCCCCACAATAAGGGGGAGAAGTCCTTTCACCTGAGGAAGGAGAGTAGTGAAGTGGGCGATTCAGGGCTGTACCTGTGCGCCTTGAGGGACACAGTGTGCTATGCAGCACTGGGAACTGCACAGAAACCAGGAACCACACCGTCCTTCACTGTGAGCGCCTGTGACACCAGCCTTTCCCTGGGCTCACAGAAGCCAGCCCGTGACACTGTCCTCCTCTCTGCACTGCACAGAAACTAACTGGGGACACTGTCCTTCTTACTGCTCCTTAATGTCTTTCTCTCTACGCTGCACAGAAACCAGCCGGTGACACTGTCCTCCTCTCTGTACTGCAAAGAAACAAGCCAGTGACAAAGTCCTGCTCTCTGCACGGCACAAAAACAATCCGGTGACACTGTCCTCCCCTCGGTGCTGCACAGAAAACACCTCCCTGCGCTGCACTCAAACCAGTTTGTGACTCTCTACTCCTCTTTCCCCCTCTCTGCGCTGCACAGAAACCAGCCAGTGACACTGTCCTCCTTTCTGCGCTGCACAGAAACCAGCCAGTGATACTGTCCTCCTTTCTGTGCTGCACTGAAACCAGCCAGTGACACCGTCCTGCTCTCTGCGCTGCACAGAAACCAGCCGGTGACACTGTCCTACCCTCTATGCATCACAGAAACCACCTCTCTGCAAAGCACAGAAACCATTCGATGACAATGTCATCCTCTGTCCTCCTATCTGCGCTGCACTGCCCAGAAATCAGCCGGTGACACTGTCCTCCTCTCTGCAATGTACAGTGACACTGACAGTGACACTGTCCTCCTCTCTGCACTGGGAAACATCCATTACAACGCAGTCATTACAACAACCTGCTGTACAATGGAACTGTAACAATGCAACATCCTTTACATTGCATGCCATTACAATGCATGCCATTAAAACACATGCCATTACGACGCATACCATTAAAACGCATGCCATTACGACGCATACCATTAAAACGCATGCCATTACGACGCATACCATTAAAACGCATACCATTAAAACGCATTATAAGGTAACTAATGGAGATTTGTTTAGTATTTGGGTGGGTATGGATTTTCAGTAACATGGGAATAGTAATTTTTACCCCTCCACTATCCAACACTTTCCCTACTGTTGCACTCACTGGAGTGGGTATAGTAATTTTTACCCCTCCACTATCCAACACTTTCCCAACTGTTGCGCTCACTGGAGTGGGTATAGTAATTTTTACCCCTGCATTATCCAACACTTAGTAAATTTGAACCCCTACACTATCCAACACTTACCCTACTATTGCACTCACTGGAGTGGGAATAGTAATTCTTACCTCTACACTATCCAAAACTTACCCTACTGTTGCCCTAAAAGTATTATGTGTTGTAATGATATGCATTGTAATGGTATTTTTTTTAAATGCGTTGTAATGGCATGCGTTGTAAAATCATGCAATGTAATGGTAGTTGCGATGTAAAGACTGCATTGTAAAATCAGGTGTTGTAGTTGCATGCATTGTAATCTCACATATTCCTCTGCACTACAAAATAACCAGCCGATGACACTGTCCTCCTCTTAGCGCCGCAGAGAAACCAGTCCATGACACTGACCTCCTCTTGCGCTGTCACAGAAACCAGCCAGTGACACTGTCCTCCTCTCTGCTGCACAGAAACCAGCCGGTGACACTGTTCTCCTCTTTCCTCCTCTCTGCACTGTACAGAAACCAGCCGGGGACACTGTTATCCTGTCTGCACTGTATGGAAACCAGCTGGTGACACTGTCCTCTTCCCAGCACTGCACAGAAACCCTCCAGTGACACTGTCCTCCACTCTACGCTGCATAGATACAAGCAGGTGACACTGTCCTCCTCTCTGCACTGCACAGAAACCAGTTGGTTACACCGTCCTCTCAGCGCTGCACAGAAACAAGCCGGTGGCTCTGTCCTCCTCTCTGTGCTGCACAGAAACCAGCCAGTGACACTGTCCTCCTCTCTGCAGTGCACAGAAACAAGCCGGTGACACTGTCCTGCACTCTGAGCTGTATAGAAACCACCTTTATGCACTGCACAGAAACCAGCCAGTGACACTGTCCTCCACTGTCCTCCTCTATGTGATGCACAGAAACCAGCCGGAGACACTGTCATCCACTGTCATCTTCTATGCGCTGCACAGAAACCAGTCATTTGACACTGTCCTACACTGTTCTCCTCTCTGCATTGCACAGAAACCAGCTGGCGACACTTTCCTTTCTCTGCACTGCCCAGCAACCAGCATGTGATACTGTCATCCTCTGTCTTCCTCTGCCCTCCTCTCTGCGCTGCCCAGAAACCAGCTGGTGACACTGTCCTCTCTGCACCGTACAGAAAACAGCCAGCGACTCTGTCCTCCACTCTGCACTGCAGAGAATCCAGCCAGTGACACTGTCCTCCTATCTGCACTGCACAGAAACCAGCCTGTGACTCTGTCACAGAGCCCAGCGCCTCTTTTATGTGCCTGGAGGACATAAAGTGAAATGTTATGTTATGTTATGTTATTTTTATTTGTACCGCGCACAGCTGCCCCAGCAAAGGGGCGTCCTGGCGCTTTGAGAAGGTGAACACAACACAGCACTAAAAGCGGACAAAAGGAGACGAGACACAACAGATAAGCTAAACAAATAAAAAGGTCTTGATAGCCCGTCTAAACTGAAGGAGCTCATCGATGGCCCGGATTTGTGGAGGAAGAGAATTCCACCAAATCACTGCCAGGACTCGAAAGGAGCGGCCACCAATTCTGCTCAACTTAAAACGCGGGACCACTGCTAAGTTCTGGCCTAGCGTTCTAAGAGTGCGAGAGGGGACATAGGGGATCAGCAATTTCTCCAAAATTTGTGGGGGAGTACCCTTTAGGATTTTAAATGCAAAGCAGAGAACCTTAAATCTAATCCTCTGCTGCACAGGGAGCCAGTGGAGAGAGCGCAGAGTATTGGACACCGAGCATCGCCTAGGCAGACCTGTCTCCAGCGTTTTGAACCCGCTGGAGCTGCAGAAATTCTGACTGGTTTATCCCCGCCAGTAGGGAGCTGGCATAGTCCAGCCTGGACAGCACTGATGCTTGGACCACCAGCTGTCTTGTGGGTGCATCAAAGAATTTGAGGATGGGTCGAAGTCCTCTGATGATGCCATAGCAAGAAGCCGCCACCTTCTTGGTATGACAGATGAAACTCAGAGAAGGATCAAGCCACACCCCCAAGTTTTTTATCTCTGCCGCTGGGAGGGGAGTCACACCCAACTCCGAAGGCCACCATTTGTCATCCCACAAAGCCACCTGTTTACCAACCACCATAATCTCCGTCTTCTTGGTGTTTAACTGGAGACAGTTGGAATTCATCCAGTTAGCCACTTCCCGCAGACCATCACAGAACCTGGGAGCCTCCAGGTCTGAGTCCCCACTCAGTGTGACCGCCAGCTGCGTGTCATCTGCGTAAGAGACCATGGTCAGGCCCCACCGCTTGACGACCGCAGCCAGCGGTCTCACATACAGATTGAAAAAGGTGGGACTCAGTGAAGACCCCTGTGGGACTCCCTGGTCTAGCGGGTAGGATGATGACTTACCGGGCGGGATCGCCACCTGGAATGACCTATCCGTAAGGAAGGAACGAAACCAGTGCAAGGCGGAGCCAGAAACGCCCACCTCCTCAAGATGCCGAATCAGAATCCCGTGCGAGACCGTGTCAAAGGCGGCACTAAGATCTAATAACAGTAGTGCCGCTGTCCGACCGGAATCCAGCACGGAACGCAGATGCTCGACCATCGAGAGAAGGGCCGTCTCCGTGCTGTGACCCGCACAGAACCCGTTCTGGGTAGGGTCGAGAATGTTAAGCCTACCAAGATGGTCTGTAAGAGTGGCATTCACATGGGCCTCCGCTATTTTCGTGGCCCAAGGGAGAAGGGAGATAGGGCGGTAGCTTTCAGGTTTAAGGGGGTTAAGGGTCGCCTTCTTCAGAATTGGCGTGACTACTGCTTGCTTCCATCTAACGGGAACCACTCCAGAAGAGAGAGACAGGTTGATCAAGGTCAGCACCGGGGTACGGCAAACCGGTGCCAGGGTCTTGAGTTGGGCCGGTTTCAGCGGGTCTGCCGGAGATCCAGACTTGATTTTGGCGCTGAGAAAGTCAAACACCTCCAGAGATAAGGGGGGTAAGATGGAAAGACATTCCCCCTCACCTAAGGTGCGACCAACCTGCTCTAGCATCAGGGAACCCGTTGGGAAAGTGCGATAGATGGCTTGCACTTTTTCATGGAAGAAAGAGGCCAAACCCTCACAATGTGAGTCCGAGCATATTTCCACTGCAGTTGCTCTCTTCGCCATCAAGTCCTTTAATACTTTAAAAATAAGTTTTGATGGATTGGCAGAGTTCTGAAACTGTTGAGCATAAAAGGAAGCGCGAGTTTGACACACTGCCCTGTGATAAATCTTGACCTTGGCCAGATAACATATTTTCATATCTGGGTCGTACGACTTCCTCCATAATCTTTCGGCCTGTCTACAGGCCCTCTTAAGAGATGCCAAGGAAGTGTCATACCAAGGGCTCGGCTCCTTCCGGTGACACTTAGAGCAACACATAGGAATCAGAGAATCGAGGGCACCAGATATCCACTCACAGAAGGAGTCGTATCCACAATCGACCTCGGTGAGCGGACCTAAAGGAACCTTCTCGAGCTGATGGTAAAAATCCTCCAGTCTTAATTTGTTCCAGTGTCGTTTAAGAACAGGTCTATCCTAAGATAGAAAAGGAGAGTCAGACAAAGAGCATGCCGTTTTCACCAGCATGTGGTCTGTCCAGACCAACTGGGAGGAACCAAGAACTCTGAGTCCTTCTAGATTTGTGAAGAACGGGTCAAGAATATGCCCACCTTTATGTGTGGGGAAAGTAATCATCTGCGAGAGCTGTAAAGCCTCAAGATCCGCCAGAAAGCTCCTAATAGAGGGTAAAGAAGGGCAGTCCAAATGGAGATTAAGATCTCCCACAACATTAAAATTTGCGCATCCTAGTGCCTCTATGCTAATATACTCAGGAAGAGCAGCCCTAAAAACAGAGTCACAGCCCGGAGGCCGGTAAATTAATAACCCAGAGAAGGTAAACTGGTGACTAAACGCTTTTTTAAATAGGGCACCCTCACACCCCAAAAGTTCAGCGGCTTTCCACTCGCAGGGATAACACCGTTTGGTGGCCATCGCAATACCTCCACCTCTAGCCGTCCGATTTAAAGTGAAAATAAGCATACTCTGGGGGAAAGGCTAGGTTAATTATGGAGGAGTCAGAGTCCTGGAGCCACGTTTCCGTCAGAAAAAGCACATCCGGCGAACCATCAATAAGAAGGTCGTAAACCTCCTGATGGTGCTTTACCACAGATCTGACGTTTAAGCTCCAGATACTCAGGTCCCGTTGTCCTATCCTCTTTATAACAGGCCCCAAGGAGCGTATAAGAGAGGGGGGTTCCAATGACCAAGCACCACACCTACAATGATATGGGCCACACAGCGGGACTACAGGCGAAAACTCGCAGCGTGTACATCGGTCCCGAAGGGCCAGTAGATCGGCCCTACTATAAGTTCTCAAAGGTATAGTCATGATGGCCAGGTCCAGAGTTCTGCCGCGAGCTGCGCTTCCTTAGCGCGGACGGGCGCAGATGGGCAGGACTCTGGCACGACTCAGGCACAGCGAAGGCACACCCACTGCACGTACCCGCTGCGCGTTGGAGGGAGCTTTAAATAGGCGTCCCTCCACTCAGCCGGAGCGCTAGACCGCTCGTCAGCAACACCCACCCAGAGTGACCACCACTCCAAGATGGCGCCCAAAGTGACCACCACCCAAGATGGCGCCCAAAGTGACCACCACTCCAAGATGGCGCCCAAAGCCAATCCCACCCCAGAGACCGGACCCGCCAAAACAGCGGTGAAGGAACCGATTAGAGTGCAGGTGAGGGGGTTACAATAAATCCTATTAAAATCAGGGCAAAATACAACTAAGAGAAAAACACAAATAGTTATAAGGGTAGCTTTAAAAATGATAGCGCGGTATTGAGGCGCATAGCGCGATGCAAAGCGCGAGTACCTTCTCAGGGCAGTCCACAGGGCAGGTCGCCTTAAATAGGCATCCCTCCACTCAGCCGGAGCGCTAGACCGCTCGTCAGCAACACCCACCCAGAGTGACCACCACTCCAAGATGGCGCCCAAAGTGACCACCACTCCAAGATGGCGCCCAAAGTGACCACCACTCCAAGATGGCGCCCAAAGCCAATCCCACCCCAGAGACCGGACCCGCCAAAACAGCGGTGAAGGAACCGATTAGAGTGCAGGTGAGGGGGTTACAATAAATCCTATTAAAATCAGGGCAAAATACAACTAAGAAAAACACAAATAGTTATAAGGGTAGCTTTAAAAATGATAGCGCGGTATAGAGGCGCATAGCGCGATGCAAAGCGCGAGTACCTTCTCAGGGCAGTCCACAGGGCAGGTCGCCTTAAATAGGCGTCCCTCCACTCAGCCGGAGCGCTAGACCGCTCGTCAGCAACACCCACCCAGAGTGACCACCACTCCAAGATGGCGCCCAAAGTGACCACCACTCCAAGATGGCGCCCAAAGTGACCACCACTCCAAGATGGCGCCCAAAGCCAATCCCACCCCAGAGACCGGACCCGCCAAAACAGCGGTGAAGGAACCGATTAGAGTGCAGGTGAGGGGGTTACAATAAATCCTATTAAAATCAGGGCAAAATACAACTAAGAAAAACACAAATAGTTATACGGGTAGCTTTAAAAATGATAGCGCGGTATAGAGGCGCATAGCGCGATGCAAAGCGCGAGTACCTTTAAATGTACATTTCCCAGAGTTAGAGCTTCATTTTCAGACACCAGAGCAGAAAGAGGCACACTTTAATCAATGTTTCTACCTTTTTCTGTTTAAAGGTCATGATTAACTTGGAGAAATTATGAATTATATGTTTAAACTATAGACACCTCGTGCACAAACAAACTCTTCCCCGACAGCACTCTCCACCTCAGAGGCCACCACAGACCCGGACCCCAGACCCACCTCTGGGCTCCACAAGTCACCGGCCGGCATCTAAGAGGGGGTCCTTGTAAACTACAACGATGATGCCACTAAGCAGCGAAGGCACGATTTGCCCGGAATTTGGGGCATTGAAAAAGGTCTTCCTTGCTCTTAAATTGTCTGATTTCAGTTCCCTGCTATCTATGAGAAAACTCAGAATGACTTGTGTATTTTTTATTTTTACCACATTCACTTGATAGAGCGCCCACACTCCCCCTGAGAAGGCATCTTGGCGCTGTGGATCGGTGAACACACACTGGTGCTGGGGACTTCTTTCAATGCACAGCAGGTCTTGGACAGTGCTGTGATGCAGAGCTGGCCTGCCTCTAGGCACAGCTGGGCAGAGGCTGCTCCATGGTTCAGAGCCTTGACCAGTGACACATCTGACCCCACCCCAGCCCCGCAGCTCTCTCCACAGAAGGAGGCACCAGCAGGGTCTGAGGGCGCACTCCTGCCTGGGGTGTGAGGCTGGGAGGGGAGCTGAGAAGGGGTGGACTCGGTATCCAGAGGGGCTTGTGCACCAGACACCCCCATTCAAAGGAGGGATTAAATGGCTGAAATATGTGGTAATCATTTTACCGCATCTATACCTCACCGCAGACTCAGAGCTATGCGGTAATCCTGCCTCTGCTGTATGGACAAGACTGTCTGTAAAGCACAGTTTTCAAGTTTTAAGACACATTAAGATCAGTAGCATCAGGGCCGCCTTGTCCCTCTCACTGCGGCTTTGGCTGTTGTTAGAACCACAAATATGACCTCTCTGCTGAGGATGTTAAAAGCGCCTTTAACAGTGTCTGATGTTTCTCAGGCTCCCCAATATATTAAGGGGCACATGCATCAACATAAGGTTTCGCTATTTAGGACTCGCAATTCCCTATGCATGTAGGAATCGCAAAATAAATTGCAATTCCTACACATTACCTAATAGCGATAGGCAAATTGTGAATCACGATTAGCTAATGCCACTCCATTCATTCCTATAGGCCCTTAGGAATGAATGGGAATGCATTCGCAATTTGCGACTACCAAATTGGTAATCACAAATTATGTATGCAATTTCAAGGGTGCTAGTGGGCCTAAATCCTCCCTGATGCACCCACCAAAAGGTAAGTGCGCACATGTGGTGCACCCACATGCCCTAGGGGCATGTGTGTGTTGTAGGAGAGTAGGATCTGCTTCACATGGGTACCCCCACTTTTTGCTGGTGTTTCACTGTTTTTCGACCTTAGTCTGGCTGTGGCCCTGCTAATCAGGACCACAGCCTAGCTGCTTCCTCTCTAAAATGTTTTGCATGTACATTAGGTAAATATCTAATTGGATTCTGGAGTGCCTTATAAGCCCCTAGTATATGGTATACTATGTACCTAGGTCATAGGTACCTCAGAGGCCTACCAGGGGCTGAAGCATGTATTAAGCCACCCCTGGGAAGCACTCCAAAATGGCACCACAGGGACGCTACAGCAGCCTGGGTACGGGTGTGCTTGTACCCCTTACTGTGGTATAGGCTACCTATATCACTATCACTGCACACACATATAAAACCTATAAGTCACTCCTATGGCAGGCCTTAACAATCCTGAAGGCAGAGTGCTTGGTTTTTATGTGAGAGGGTGCCCCTCTGCAATGTTCGGAGTATCTCCTCTGATGTTGTTTGTGGTGCAGCCTGACCATATACTCTTAAGTGCATTATAACCTCGCGGTAAATGCTAACTTTGGGATGGCTGCACGGAAACATGTCGTGTTTGGTGTCAAACGCTTTGGAATACTACCCCCCGCCAGTTCTGGCGGCGGGGGTAGCATTCCACCCTTCTAGAGGGAGAGACATGTTCACACTGGTCTAAGCCGGTAGGACTTTCCTGAGCCCTGGCATCACAAAATGGATGCCTCTGCCACAGACACGGGTCTGGCCTCCTGCTGCTGACTGAAACTCAGGCAGGGTAGGCCTGGACAATAGGTTTCCTGTCCAAGGGAGGTGTACCCACCTCCCCAGACAGGCAGATGTGTATTGGGGCTGGGCGGGAGCACTCTCTAGTGCTTTGAAGTCCTGCACTGGGGGCACATTTGGAGTCCCTGTGCATAGTCCAGTTCAAACCGGTTGCAGGGGCTACCTGCTCCTGCTCTGGCACGAAACTGGACAAAGGAAATGGGTGTAACCACCCCTCTTTCCAAACCCTCCTATAGGTGGGTCCCTAGAGTATGTCAAACCCACAAACTTAGTATAAGTATGGGAACCCAGTCCTCGTGACTTTAGATTACCCTGGACGAAACTCTGCAACGTATATCCTGGACCTTCGATGTTCTATACTGACTAGAAGACTGATGAAATCTCCCTTGGGGTGAAGGAGTGACTCCCCTGCTTGGCAGGCACCAACAAAGCATTTTGCTGGTCTGCATCTCCGAAGCTCCTGACGGACTCCGAAGTATCTGCAGCCCAGGAAGAGGATTTCCACACTTCTCAGAGGCTGACCCAAGTCCCAAGCGAAGCTGAGACCTGCAGCCCTCGTGAGTAACGTGGAAACTCCTGTTCACTGTGCACATTTGCAAGTGCATTGACTTCCCAATCGTGCTTTGGGTTACTTGTAGCCCACGCCCGAGCACCATCTGCACCGAAGATTGTGGGCCTACACTCCACGAGTGTTCCGTGAGCCCGCTTCTTGCATTTCTGCTCGAGGCTCCTTCACAATCCCTGGTCCGTCGATTGGTTGGTCCCTGTGAAGGCAACTCTGATTTTCCTTTGGCTTCCTTGGTTGCTCCAGAAATGCCCTGACTCCCCACCATGTGGTGAGTCCCTCAGACCTTGCTGGTCTGCGTTGAAGCATCTTTCTCCTTTCTGTGTGGGTTGCAGTTGCCAAGGCTTGTTGTGTCCAGTCCGGGCACCGACGCTTCAGCACTCAACATCCTTTGTGGGACAGCTCAAATCCAGCTCCTGGTTGTCCTCGACACCTCCTGGTCCTCGTAGCTGAAGGGTCAAGTTTCACCTTCTTCACCTGAAATCACCCGACATCAGTGGGCATTCGCCTATTGTGCCCTAGGTCACTGACTAGTGACCCAGACTCTGTCCCCTCTGCTTTCAGGTTCTTCTCATCTTCGATCCAGGTTTGGATCTCTTTGGACACTTTGCATCTTCCCGACAGCAGCACTTCTTCGGCAGCTCCCATTGAAAATGACGACGCTACCCAACATCATTTAACACTTATGCACCCGGCTTCCCTGGTTGAGGTAATTCGAGTACTCCGGTGCTCCCGTGGGTGTTGACCCTAGAACTACCTTAGTCCAAAAGGTTTTGGTCATAGCTCATCTCTAAGTGTCCCTGATCTTTAAAACTCAACCCACGACTTTCCCAATAGAAGCTAACGGGAGCTCGCGGCTGTGTTCTCACACTGCACACGGCCCCCGTGGGTCACCTGTGTCACTATCTTGGGTGGTTTCTTGGGGTCACAGTGATGCTACAGGCTTTAGGCCTTGTGTCTAGTTAAGTCATGGTTCTTATACCACTATTTTAGTATATGGTTTGTATTTGTGCTATTTTAGTGTAATATTTGAAGTGTAACTTATTTTTTTGGACCTCTAGCCTCATAAAGAGACTAGTAGGGTGTGTTTAGGAATAAATACATGTATTTTATAGATATACCTGGTGTGAATGTCTTGCATTTAGCCATTCAAGAGAATATAGTCTGGTAAAACGAGTTGCTTTACATTCCTTCAAGACTTAGCCTGAAGGCTGCTCTCCACAGCTACCACTAGGATAGCTTTCAATAAAGGTTGTCTTTAACCTAACACCATAAGGGGTTGTTTGGACTGGTGCAAGGTGCCCACTATAACTAGTGGCCAGCATATACCAGGCCAACTTCTCACAACAGGTGTCAATTAAGTACACAAAACAAGAACAATTACAAAAGGGGGTATCAAAGAACATCACATTAGCTAGTAAAATAGTGAACTGGGAGAGGAGCAAACAATTAATTATTTTTGGATAATGGAACATTGAACAAAAAGTTCATGGAACCTGCAAGGCATAGTGATTAAGGTGGACACTAATCAGTTAGGTGATAATCCATGAGACGAGCTGGCTGTCTTCTAATCCCCCTCTCGTGTTCTCCAACTTCTACACCACTTGTTTTGTCACTGCTCTCAGGAGATCTTTCCTTTCACACTCCTCCCAATCCAACACCACCACATTCTTTTTGACTTCACAGTCCTCTAGGGTTCCATAAATTTGGACTTACCCTTCGGACACCTGCTGAGACTCTTGATAAAAACCAACTCACTAACCCCCACTTAGGCTGACATGTGCAATGTTTGGAAACAAAATGTTTTTTAAACATGTCTTGATTGGCTATTACTTTGCTGGTTACAGCAGGTCCACCACCCTTCCTTGGACACAACCTCAACAGTTTCATTTAGATCCAACCCCTCTCCCTTTCAATGACTGGAAAGGAGAAATCCCTGTTACACTATATAAGGCGCATTCCTATGTGCCCGCAGCTTTTCACATAGGACAATCTTGAAGAGCATCGTATTGTCCAGAGCAGCTTGCACACTAGCCCTCACCAGTTCTAAACTCTAAAGGCTTCCTCTTTGTAGGTGAACTCACCTTTCACCTGGAGGACAACTCTGACACGAACACTGTCAACCCAGTCAATCGCATAGAAATCCTCTGCCTCACCAAAACTGGTCATGGACCACACACATAATGCCGGACACACCCTGGACCCTATATTTTCAGCCAGTGACAGAATAAGATACTGCTGCATCACCAAGGTCACTTAGCCAGACCACTTCATCTTCCACATTATGACCCTCCCACCGCACTTGCCTCCTCACCCAATACTCCCTACAGAAGCTTGAACAAGATAACAGAAGACCTCTGGGCCAGCTTCCTAAATGCCTCAACCCCGGCGCCACCGCCAATCTCAAGGTAGCCGAAACTTCAAAACTTGAATCAACATATGCACTGACAAAGTTGAATGCCTTAAAACCTCTAAATACAGCAGATCCTCCAAATGGCACAGCTGGTTCACACCCAGGCTCAAATCCCTCAAGCACACCTGCAAGCAACTCGAGAGGATCTGGTGCATCAAACAAACTACCAACAATCTCTCCAACTTCAAACTATCCATCAGCAGGTAACACCAACAACTCAAAACAGCCAGAAAGAAAGCTCTCAACCATCGAGAACACCATCACCCCTTCCCAAGAGCTCTGTGACACCCTTGCTAAATAATTCTACTACAAATTCACCACCATCTATCGATACTTCAATCCCCAACCCCATGTAAAAGAACTGAACAGGCTCCTCCACATCATCCTCTCTCTACAAGCACCACCACCTCCATCATGGGGTCAATCCACTCAGGAGCTCCCAAGGATCCCGACCCTCACCACATGTTCAACCTGGGGAAAGACACCAATAGCAAAGCATCAAGGCGTCCATCAGCTTGGCCTCCTTCCACGAAAGATGGAAAGATGCGTAAATCAAAACACTCCTTAAAAAATTTTCAGATAACCCCAGAGACCAAAAAAACTACTGTCCCATCCCCTTACTTCCCTTCCCGGCCTTAGCACTGGAGAAAACAATAAACCCCAAATTCACCTCCCACTTGGAAGAAAAGAACCTACTGGACCCCTCCCAATCCGGATTCCTCGCAAATCACAGCACTGAAACACCCCTCATAGCAGCCACAGACAACTTCAGGACTCTTCGAGGCAAAGGAGAGATGGCTGCCCTAATTCTCTTTTATTTCTCTGCAGCATTTAACTTCGTATCACACTACACCCTCCTTCATGGCCTCCAGCATATGGGAATCCAAGGCAAAGCCCTCCAATGGATTATGTCCTTCCTTTCTGGAGGCACCCACAGCATCAACCTCCCACCATTCAATTTGGGGTCAAAAATCTTCATCTGCGGAGTCCCACAAGAATCCTCTTTAAGCACCCCCAGCGCCAACCTCTCACCATTCAATTTGGGGTTGAAAAACATCATCTGCTTAGTCCCACAAGGATCCTCTCCAAGCCTGACCCATGTAACCTCTACAAGCCCCTATGGCCACCCTGGTCACATCTCAAGGCATGAACATAATTTCCTCTGCTGATGACACTCAGCTCATTCTCTCGCTCTCCTCAGACCCGTCCAACACCAAATCCAACTTCCACAGGTGAACAACCATCATTGCCAGCTAAATGCAATACAGATGCCTTAAACTCAACACAGAAAAAACTGAAATAATCATCTTCAGTGACAGAGACTTCAGGTGAGACGACTCCATGTGGCCACCGGAGCTCAGCCATCCACCCACAAAGCAAGCAAGGGATCTTGGAATCATATTGAAAAGCAAGCTCTCGATGAGAAAGCAGATAAACGCTGTCTCATCCTCCTGCTTCCACACCAGGAAAATGTTCAAATGGCTCCCCACCACCATCAGATGCACCGTCACCCAGGCCCTCATCACCAGTCCCCTGGACTACAGCAACACCATCTATGTGAGAATCACAGCACAACTACTAAACAGACTCCAGGCCATGCAAAGCACAGTTGCTTGGCTCTTCCTTGACCACCCACAGAGCACCCACAACACCCTGACTCAAGGCGCTGCACTGAATCCCCATCAGTAAACAGTGCCAGTTCAAACTACTCACCCATGCCTACAAAGCACTGCACAACAAGGGTACCACTCACCTTAACCACAGGGTGAACTTCGGCCAACCTAAAATGACAGCAGACATCACCTTAGTGCCCACGTGGACCATTAAGTCTAGTGGGCCTCTAAACCTACATGCCCTATTATATACCAGGAACGTACAGCTAGGGCTGATTTCTCACACAAAGCCAAGCTTCTCTTAAATACCTCCGGAATCTCTTCTACTATGCTTGTGTCATTGCTAATATGTGATATTAACCATTCCCGGTCAGGAGCGTGCGAGTTTAAGATGATTCCAAGGTCTCTTTGTTGGCGCCAACCTAAAATGTTTTCATCAGGTTTGGCTACATAGACCTTACCTACATGTCCCTTGAACTTGATTGCCATTAAAGTGTGACCAAACAAGTACATTTTCTGGCCCCAATATCCCTCTGGATTTATATCTGGTAGCGAAAGCCCAATGTCTACTTTACCAAATATCTCCTCCCAATTCTTGTCGACCAGGACATGTACAACCAACCACAGTGTCACATTGAGGCATAACTATACTGCACACATCCATAACACCTCCTACCTGTTGAACTTCACCTCCTGAGGTATTTATATTCAATATCATATGTTGGTTTACAGAAGATTCACCCACACTATTCAACTTGGGGCTCCTGTGGACACTAGCAAAAATGGCCCTTCTTGCCGCAGTTTCTCCAAGTGGCAATGGGAGCAAAACAGTTTGTGTTGTTAGATGAATGATTAGGGCTACCACACTTGAAAACATTTGGTTTTGAAGTCCTTCTGCACATCCCCACCAACTTTCAAATGTTCTGTCACTTTCGACACAAGACCTAATTCCCTGCCCAAGGTCTTGCTTTCAGATATAGCCATAGTTACCCTAGTCAGGCGGGGTTTGAGGCATCACACATTTCCTTAACCCAATGTGTTGCTTGCTCCATGCTCTCAACAATGGCTTTGACTCCTTTCAGGGTAGGATTTTTGTCAAATCATTTTTCCAGTACCCTCGGGTCATTAGAGCAATGCACCAATTGATCTCTGATCAAAGACTCAGTAAGATATGCAAACTCACAGGTCTGAGCCAAAGTCTTTAAGGAGGCAACATAGTTTCCCACTCTCTCGTCTTTAGCATGAGTTCTCATAAAAAGCTTGTATCTTCCGTGAAGACATTTATGCGGAGCCCAAAATGCCTCTTTAACTTCACTAAAGATATTTCATGGATGACTCTTGGTTCCCAGTCACCATTACCAACGGTCACTGGATCAAGCTTGTCATAAATGTTGCAACCTTCAATGCCTAAATTATGAGGAAGCACCCCTTGCTTCCTGGCAGAGAATTGTTTTATTCCCTGATGGCAATGAAATATGCGTCGAATAAACGTATCCACTTTTTCCACTGTAGTATTATTTTCTGAGCATTCAGATAGGAACTATAATGGTTGAGACATGTTAGAAGCAGCCCTCTCAAAATACCTGCAATGCCCCTAAAAATAACATTCTATTAAAACAAACCATCACCACCGGATAAAATAACAAGTTACCACAGGTGAGAATAATAAGTTACCACAAATAACAGTGTTGTGCTCTCAATAATAGTGTCTACAGTTGACTGTGAAGGTGGCTCCAAATCCAAGAATGAGGACAACAAAACTCAGAAAGAAAACTCTTGAGTAGATCCTCACTTGGGTGTTGAGAAACAGGCAGCTGATTCATTGAAGTTGATTAAAAAACCACTTGTGGTTATATCACTGTTAGAAATGGGGGTCTCTGGTTGGCAGTGGATGGCCACTGTCCAAGCAGGGACCCTTCTTCCTAAGTCAGAGTGAAGGGCTGCACCCCCTTGACAACACATGCTCCACCCTGTGGTAACGTAGCACGAGCAGTTAGGCTAATCTCAGAGGCCGTGTGTTAAGAGAAAAAATGTAAGGGAGACTCAGGCCAATGGTGCCAGGTCTACCAATCACCATACCCCAAACCATTCAGCCTGGTCCAATAGAACACTAGACTGCTACACTAGCCAAGTTGCTAGCGTTTCCTGGTCACTTATCGTTGAAATGCATATCTTCCTCCCTTCACTAGGGCTTTCTTGCTGCTGCTGCCCACAGGGCAGGAAAACCCATTAGGAAACACCCTCTAATTGCTGCTACTAACTGCAAGGAATGCTGCTCCCCACCCCTGCCACAGAGAAATGAGTTAGAAATGGGTCTTCACTGCAGGTGTTTGCGGGGAACGGTCAAGTGCAGGGTTTCCCATTGGGTAAAGCGCACGCTGAGCTCACGCACTCCTCCTCTCATGTGCTCCTCCTCTCATGTGCTCCTCCTCTCATGCGCTCCTCCTCTCATGCGCTCCTCCTCTTATGTGCTCCTACCCTCATGTGCTCCTACCCTCATGTGCTCCTCCTCTCATGCGCTCCTCCTCTCATGCGCTCCTCCTTTCATGCGCTCCTCCTCTCATGTGCTCCTCCTCTTATGTGCTTCTCCTCTCATGTGCTCCTCCTCTCATGCGCTTCTCCTCTCATGCGTTCCTCCTCTCATGTGCTCCTCCTCTCATGTTCTCCTCCTCCCATGCACTTTTCCTCTCATGTGCCTCCTCTCATGCGCTCCTCCTCTCATGTGTTCCTCCACTCATGCGCTCCTCCTCTCATGCGCTCCTCCTCTCATGCGCTCCTCCTCTCATGCGCTCCTCCTACCATGTGTTCCTATCATGCTCTCCTCCTCACATGCACTCCTCCTCTCATGTGCTCCTCCTCTCGCGTGCTCCTCCTCTCATTCGCTCCTCCTCTCATGTGCCTCCTCTCATGCGCACCTTCTCTCATGCGCTCCTCCTCTCATATGCTCCTTTTGGCAACTGCTTCACATGCGCAGAGGCCAGTTAAATTACAAGGTTGCTATTAATTATTTAAGAAACACCTTTTACAGTTCCTGATGCTTCTCTTGCGCCCCAGCCTGGTTTCTCATGATATATTAATTCTCTGTAATGCATCTTCACCCAGAGTAGTGGGAGCAATTTCCCAACATGCCCCACAGTATTTGCAATGCACTCTGGGTTCTAGGAGGAGTTGTAAACAGCAACTCATCACCACTTGTTAAAAAGTGTTCCAGCACATTTCAGCTTGAGCCCTTTATTGCATCCACCTCCAGCCAACCTTAGACACAGAGCACATCTTCTTCATCAACTGCCCATCAGACTCAGTCACCCAGGATTCTGCCTGATGATGCATTGTGGTTAAAGGGATGCATGCTGGATGACAACAGAATGTGCCTCTGCCCGCTCTGCCACAGGAAGTAATTCATGAACCGCAGGAAATGCCCGGATTACTTACCGGTAATCTTCATTACTCCGAGTCCTAGTCTTCCTCGCCACAGTATTCACCAATGAGCCTCCGGCTCCACACAGAACTCCAAGTAACTTAAAAGAGCAGCGCTCTAGTCTCCCCTCCCTCCTCCAACATGGCCCCCAGTGGCTTCAGCCAATCCCATAAAGGGATACAAACCAGCAAGCCCGATCTGATAATCAAAGCCGCAGACATGAAGCCACCACCAGGGCCGGGAGGGAAGGGAAACTATACTGTGGCGAGGAAGACTAGGACTCGGAGTAATGAAGATTACCGGTAAGTAATCCGGGCATTACCTCCTCGTCCAGTCTTCCTCGCCACAGTATTCACCAATGAGCCGATACCAAAGCAATCAGCTTCATGTAAGGAAAAGACCACAGCAAAGTGCAGTGAAACTAGATTTAATATACAGAGGTACAGCAATCAAATACAACCCCTCAAGGCATCCCCGCAGTCAACACAGAAGATGCAAATGAAACAGAACCCCCACCCCCAACCTGGAGGCGGTAATGGGACATGAATGTATGAGGTGAAGACCAAGTAGCAGCCCGGCAAACATCCTCCATGGACACCCCTTTGAAGGAGGCCCAAGACACAGCAACAGAGCGGGTGGAACGCCCCTGAACAGGAAGGGAGGGAACTTCAGCAACCGAAGCATACGCCAACAAAATGGCCTCCTTAATCCAGCGACTGATCGTCGAGAGGGAGGGTTTCAGACCCTGACGTGACAAACCATAATTGACAAACAAGTTGTCCACTTTGCAAAACGAAGACGTGCGCAATAAATATATCAATAAAGCACGCCGAACATCCAAGAGGTGCAACAGGGATTCCTCATCCGAGGAAGGATCAGGACAAAGACATGGAAGCACCACCTCAGAAGACCTATGAAAATAAGAACCCACTTTAGGAATGAACGTAGGATGAGGGCGCAACACCACCCTGTCCGGCAAAACCAACAAAAAGGGAGCAGAACGAAGGAATGCACCCAGCTCCCCCATACGTCTGGCAGAAGCAATCGCCACAAGAAACACCACCTTGAGTGTCAAAAACTTCAACTCCACCGACTCCAAAGGCTCGAACGGAGCCAACTGCAAGGAGCGCAAAACCAAAGGCAGGTCCCAAGGTGGAGGACACATAATAGGACGGGGGCGTTGGAAAGATAGAGACTTAAAAAGTCTAGCAACCAAAGGTGAAACAGAAATCAAAGGAAGGACGTGGAACGCCTGAATCGCAGCCCACTGAGCCCTAAGAGTCGAAATGGCCAAGCCTAGCACAAACCCATCATTCAAAAAATCCAAAATGCGAGCCGGATCCAAAGAAGCCACCGACAGATCGCGACCCAGACACCAAGAAACAAAATTATCCCAGTGTTTAGCATAGGACTTAAGGGTAGAAGGTCTCCTGGACTGCTGAATGACCCCAGCTACAGCCAAGGAACAGCCAGTTCGCATCAACGAATCCCTCTCAAGAGCCAGGCCCGCAGACCCAAGGACCGGAACACAGGCAGAGGAAGAGGAGGGCCCAACAGAGGGTAAGGACTGAATGGCAAGGCCCACCCCGGAGACACAGCCAATTCCAACATCAGGGGATACCAAGGGCGACGCACCCAACCCGGAGCAATGAGAAGCACAAAGGATCCCTCCCTCTTGATCTTCTGCAAGACCGCCGGAATCAGGGGAACAGGAGGAAAGGCATACAAGAGACCCTTCGGCCAAGGGAACGACAGGGCATCCACCCTCCAAGCATCCCGGCAAGGCATAATTGTGCAATAGCAACGGATCTTGAAATTGTCCCGGGAAGCAAAGAGGTCGACAATCGGACAACCAAACATCCGTCGCAACCTCCTGAAAATCACAGGCGTCAGGGACAAAGAGCCCATGGAGGGAAACACCCGGCTCAGACAATCCGCCACAGTGTTCTCCGTGCCAGGAAGATAAATGGCAGACAGGGACTCCAGATTCAACTCCGCCCAACCACAAATCTGACGGCCGAGGCAACTGAGGGATCGAACTCTGCACCCTCCCTGATGGTTTATATAGGACATCACAACCTGATTGTCCGTTCGAACCTGCACATGGTGACCCTGAACCAGACTCGAGAAATCCAACAAACCCAGAAGGACGGCTTTCAGCTCCTTGTAGTTGGAGGAACATGACACCACCGACTGAGGCCAAACCCCCTGAGTCGTCGAATCCCCCAGAGTAGCACCCCACCCCAGCAGGCTGGCATCGGTAGTGACCACGCGGGTGGGAACAATCAGAAAAGGGCGGCCCCTGGACAGATGACCGTCGACCAACCACCAACCCAGGACCACCCGAACCTCTTCCGACATAGGAATCAAAACAGTCATATCCAGGGAACAGGGGTCCCAATGCGACAAAATGTGCGATACCACCGGGTACATGTGAAGGCGAGCCCACGGCACCGTCAACAATGACGCCGACATCAGACCCTGAACCCTCAGCCATAGGCTCACAGGATGAGACAGTCCCACCAACAGGGCACGAACAGCAGACATCAGGGACAGAATCCTGGGAGGAGGAAGGAACACCATACCCAACTGAGTCCTGAACAGAGCCCCAATGAAAGTCAATTCCTGTGCAGGAACCAGGGAGGACTTCGGGACATTCACGAGGAACCCATGACGTTCCAGGACATGGCACACCCTCTTGACATGCAACTCCGCCTTGGGAAGAGAAGAAGCAGAAATTAAAATGTCGTCCAGATAAGGAAACACACTAATGCCCTCCCCATGCAATAGGCCAATAAGAGGAGCCAGAACCTTAGTAAAGACCCTGGGAGCAGAGCAGAGTCCAAATGGCAGTACCTGGAATTGGTAATGCTGACCCATCACGCAAAATCGGAGAAACTTCTGGGAATCCGGATGAACCGGGACATGGAGATAAGCATCCCTCAAGTCTATCGATGCAAGGAAGTCGCCCCGAGAAATCAGAGGAAGGATCAACGGAAGGGAAACCATCTTGAACTTCTCGTGAGGGATGTAAGTATTCACCCACTTCAGGTCCATCACAGGGCGAAGATCTCCAGTGCGCTTCGACACCAGGAACAGGATGGAATACACGCCCAGCCCCAACTGATCGATGGGAACAGGAACCACCGCACCCTTGACCACCAGTGAGTCGACGCCGTCCAAAAGCGCCAATCTCCTTACAGGATCTCTGGGACAAGGAGTAGCCCTGAAACAGTCTGGGGGAGTCAGGATAAACCCCATCCGCAAACCCTCTGAAACCACCTGCAGCACCCATTTGTCCGAAACAGACCGTCTCCAAGACTCCAGGAAGAAACGGAGGCGACCCCCAACCGGACCCATACCAGGAGCGATCCAGTCACGACTTAGGTGCAGGAGTGGAGGAGGAAGAGGAACCGGAGAACCGGGTCTTACCAAAGGAAGGAGCACCCCGGCCACGCCCCCTCCCACGAAAGGGCTGACCAGCACGACCCCTCCGAGAAGGGCCAAAAGCTCTCTGAGAACCAAAGGAACGGAAGTGACCCGCTCGCTCAGGAGCCAGTAGCTTACGGTCCTCCGCCGTTTTCTTAACCATGTCATCCATCAGTGACCCAAAAAGTTTAACCCCAGAAAAAGGAATCTTCATCAGGAGATTTTTCTGCGCAGCATCAGCCTTCCACGAACGAAGCCACAACTGACGCCTCGCAGCCACCGAAGACCCAGCTGCGGAAGCCGCAGCCCCTAAAGAGTCAAAGGAGACATCCGAAAGCAACCGAACCTGTTGCTCCATCATCGCCAGGGTAGAAGAAACATCCTCCCCTTGGTCCATCAATTCAGACAGGGACTGAAAATCCTTCAGCAAGGATTGTATAGTGTAAGATGCATAGGCAGCCGCCCTGATAGAGAAATTAGCAGCCGCAAAAGTGCGTTTCACCGCACCATCCACTTTACGGTCAACCGGGTCAGCAGGAGAAGAATCCTCAGACACCACAGTACCATGAGACACCATGCTGGCCAACAATGAATCAACCTTCACCGAAGAAGGGAACTTCACATCAAAGTCCTGCAGCGGGTATCGCTTACTCAAAAAGCGTGGAAAGGAGCCTCTGTCCACATCTTTCCATTCATTCTCCAGGACCTTCAAGACCGAAGAGTGTAAAGGCAAAGAATCAGGCGCAGGACGCTGGTATTGCGCAAAGAGATCGTCATCCAGAGGAACCACAGAAGTAGGAAACACCAAGTTCTCTCTAATGTGACCCAGCACCTCCTTCAGGTCGGCACCCTGCACAAAACGACCTCTGACATCAACATCCTCCTCAACGTCAGAATCAGCAGCCGCAGCTACCTCCACCTTAGCCCGCTTAGCAGGAGGAACAGGCGTCTGACTTTGCAGAGCAGCAGCAACAGCAGAATTGATCAGCTGCTGTAACACAGCCATAGACGGTATCTGGACACCAGAACCAGAAGCCTCAGGAGCAGAATCAGGAACATCACCACACTCCATGACAGCAACACACCAGTGAACGCACGAAGAGAACACAGGTAGAGGAGAAGACAACACGCCTGGCTTAAAAGGCCCCGGGGTTGCTAGGTAACCAAACCAGCCAGAACCCGTAACCAGACCAACCAACCATAAAGGGAGGAGAAACAGCCTCGCGCATGGTCACATACCCAGCCAGCGAGGACCGAGGCAGAGGTGAACAAGGAACACACCACGAAGAAGCCGTGAAAGAAACGCCCACGGGAGCCACCCGCCCCCACAGCACGCACACGCTCCAGGAACAGCAGGTAAGCAATGAGACCGGGAGCCTCGGGCCCCCAGATCAAAGGCATCCGGCCGCGCTACGTCCGCTGAGCAGGACGCGCGGCCGGGAAATGAAGCAGACCACGAGGGATCGTCAGTTTCACCGAACGACACAGGCCAACAAACAAACAAGACGAACGCCGCTGAAAGTCCGCTAGAGCAGGACCAGCGGCGTCAAAGGCAGTAGCAGGAGGTACAACACAACCATTTAATCGAACTACTACCCCCAAACTAAATACCCAAGGGCATAACGGGACCGCTGAAGCAGGAACCCAGCCCCACTCACCTGAGGACACCACCGGTCAACACAGGCAACGCAGCACTCGGAGAAGTGCAGAAAAAAAGAACAGATCGGGCTTGCTGGTTTGTATCCCTTTATGGGATTGGCTGAAGCCACTGGGGGCCATGTTGGAGGAGGGAGGGGAGACTAGAGCGCTGCTCTTTTAAGTTACTTGGAGTTCTGTGTGGAGCCGGAGGCTCATTGGTGAATACTGTGGCGAGGAAGACTGGACGAGGAGGTAATGACTTTCCCTTTCTGGCACTGCCCCTTGCCTAAGGACCGCGCCATATTGGAGGCCTGTTGTTGTAACCTGGTGGCCGCTTGTGGTAGCGCCTTAAAGCGTACTGTCTACTGTCAGCCAATGTAACAAGCATTTACAATGCAACAGGTCTCGCATTTACGTGATTCTGAGCTATTGACATTGTAAATAACAATGCCTTTTACTTTTGTTTTCGTTTTTAAAACATAAATAAAAGGCATTGTCATTTACAATGCCAATAGCGGATTGATTCACAGTGAGAGACAGCGCCTCTGAAATCTTTTTCAGATATAATCTCAGTTAGCCTCTCTGTTTATGCCCACAGCGATAAGTGGCTCAGAAACACTCACACTGTCTTCATTCCATAGATAGGGCCCAAGGATTGTGTGCAAATCCAATTGAGGATAACTATATTATTTGTACTGAATCAAACAGAAAATAAGTAATTTACGCCAGCAATAATCGTGTCCGGTTTTGGGGAAGCAGGGGCTGACATCCCGCATATGTCGTAGGAACGCCTGTGCCCCTCGGGAGACAACAGTGGAAGCTCAGAATTAAGGGAGTGAGAGAAAAGAATGTTCTCACGTCTCCACTGAGAGCTCGTGTCTGCAAACACCAGGAAGTGTATTCCCAGGAGGCTCACACCTCTCTCAGCTTTGGGAATTATGGTTTCGATCGCTCGTAGTGCGGCTCGTCTCACCTGTGAGCCTGGCGTTCTTGTGAATTCAATGTTTTTACAGGAAGACGCTTTGTGCAAGTGAATCCTGCTACTGCCCAACAGCACCTGTAACTCCCGGAACTGACGGTCTTGGGGGCATATCAACAAGGGCTTTCTCTGCTTTTTTGGCTTTAAAAGCCAAAAAAGGAGAGATAAAACTAGCGCCCTATCAACAACAGGGTGCTAACAGGCAAATTTGCATGTTAGCACCCTTTTACTCTACGCTTCCCCTTGCATCTCTAATGAGATGCAAAGGGGGCGTTCCAGAGTAAAATATTAGGAGAATTTCTCCTATTATCAAGAATGTCGCTAACCCTGTTAGAGACAAAAAAAGCAGCGCTAACCGCGGTTAACGCTGCTTTTTTACGTCTGTTATTTTTCAGACTTAGCCATGATATCCTATGGAAGGAGGATATCATGGCTAAGTTTGCCTGTCCCTATCAACAAGGTAACGTGAGATTATCGCTGGGTTTCCAGCGATAATCTCACGTTAGCCTGTTAGCGTGAGGATTTTTATCGCTATTGAGATAAGCGTTGCTAATAGCACGCTATCTCAGCGATAAAAATTCACGCTAGCCGGCGATAATTATCCGAGTGCTAAGTGCGCTTAGAGATAATTATCGCCGGTTGTTGTTGATATGCCCCTTGATTCTCAGCACTTAACTTTCGTTAGAGCGACAGGTCAGCCACTGTCTGGGGAAATCGTGAGCGCAAGAACCGTGTGAAAGAAACAGAGAGCAGAGATCAGCTGACCCAGTGAAAGGAAGCAGGAAGTGCACAGGGAGGGTAGGGGCCTATGAAAGTAAATCCAGGACAAGGGCGCAACTAGAGCCAAATTTCGGGGGGGGCTAAGAAAAAATTTCGGGGGGGGGGGCTGAATATTTTAAGCCATAGGCAGATTGGAGTTTATATGGGGGGGGGGGCTGAATCTGTAAGCAATAGGCAGAGTGGAGCTGCAGGGGCTCTTAGAAGGGGTGAAACAGCGAGGCCTCATTAACATGCAAATGGTCTTCTAAAGACCTGTGAAGTGCTCGGGTGCGGCTGTGTCTGTGCCCGGGAAGCTACCTCATCCCGGGCTGCCACAAACGACAGGGGGGCTGAAGCCCTGTGAGTCCAATGGGTGTTGCGCGCCTGATCCAGGATAATGTAATTTCGGGGCATATCAACAAGGGCTTTATCTCTGCTTTTTTGGATTTAAAAGCCAAAAAAGGAGAGAAAAAACTAGCGCCCTATCAACAACAGGGTGCTAACATGCAAATTCGCATGTTAGCACACTTTTACTCTACGCTTCCCCTTGCATCTCTAATGAGATGCAAAGGGGGCGTTCCAGAGTAAAATAATAGGAGAAATGTCGCTAAGCGACATTTCTCCTATTATCAAGAATGTCGCTAACCCTGTTAGAGACAAAAAAAGCAGCGCTAACCGCGGTTAACGCTGCTTTTTTACGTCTGGTATTTTTCTGACTTAGCCATGATATCCTATGGAAGGAGGATATCATGGCTAAGTTTGCCTGTCCCTATCAACAAGGTAACGTGAGATTATCGCTGGGTTTCCAGCGATAATCTCATGTTAGCCTGTTAGCGTGAGGATTTTTATCGCTATTGGGATAAGCGTTGCTAATAGCACGCTATCTCAGCGATAAAAATTCACGCTAGCCGGCGATAATTATCCTAGCGCTAAGTGCGCTTAGAGATATTTATCGCCGGTTGTTGTTGATATGCCCCTTCGTCTCTAAGGAGCTCCGCTACATGGGACAGCCTTCGGCATTCCAGTTAGATATGATATGATGCCAATGCCTCGATGGGCGGACACGGTCGCTAGCCCCTGGCACAGAATGACTCGCCACAGGATTGGCACCGCTCCTTGCGTGCCCAGGCTGCTGGCACTGCTCCCGTCCTTAATCCGAGACTCAGGGGATTGGCACCGCTCCTTGCGTGACCAGGCTGTGCTCACCACTCCTGTCCTTTTTCCGAGACTGGCTGTGAGACGGTCTGGCAGGCACTGCCACTGTTGCTGTGCCACGCCCAGCCTCACTCATCACACTTCCGTGCTGCAAGAATAGTCCAGCTACTTACCGCTTCCAGGCCCGCCTCCATAGGCGGAAACAGGGGCGATTGTTCGGTGTGGCAGACAGCGCGTGCCACACATCATGTCCAACAGTTGTAACCCTTTACGTAAAATGTTACCACATAATCTTCTGTGGGCAATTACCGGATGCAATGTCTGTGGATTATAACACACAGAGAAGTGCCCGCGTTGGCCTTCTTAAATATCACACAATGGACAATTCTCAGCGTGACCGCAAATATCAACAAGCAAACAACCGCCATTCTCCAGGTGGTTTCGATTAGAGGACGTAAAGGGACAGGGAGCTGTGCAGTAGGACGCCAAGAATCAGTCATGGGACAGTAAATTACACACACACACTAGAGACAGGCCGTAACGGGGCAGGGAACCGTGCATATTAAACATGTGTGCATGGAGTCCGGTGAACCAGGCGCCATGGCAAAAAACAACGAAGTACCTACATTAATAGATACAGCCCTGCAGCGTAACTTAACTGTAGTTGGTCGGTGCAGCTTCCTACAAAAACGGAAGTGACCAATGGCAAGCGGCAGGAGAAATTACCCTCAATATTCTATTTATTACAGGTCTTGCGACAGCGCAAGCAGTCTCTAGGCTTGACCTAAAAACGGCCAGTGCTCTGGTGTTGATAAGTACTCATTTGTCTATATATTTTCTATCTCATATACAGATAGTTCACTTTCTGTCCCAAGAGCCTCGAGGCAGTACAAGTATCTCCTTTATCTATATATTTTCTATCTCATATACGATAGATCACTTCCGGTCCCAGGAGCCTCGAGGCGCTACTACTATCTCCTGATATCTCCTTCTTCTCAGAAACCTGAAACAACCCCTGCTCCAGCCAGGACAACGCCACCTCCATCCCCGACAGTTAAAAAATGACCCACCTTCACGGATACCGAGCACCAGATTGAACAGTGTTTTCCGCTATCCCTAAGCGATCACTGTCATTGTACCGTCCTTGAAGCTGACTCGCGCAGCTTGGGAATACAGATGCTGTGATTCTTCACGAACAGAATATCATCCAGGTAAGAATAACTATAACTGAAGAGCGCAATACCTTACGCTCACCGCCTTCTCTAGAAACCAACCTCCCCTTTTATTAAATCCATAGACCGACACAGTGCATTGTCACTGTTTCCAGAACTTACCAGGGATTAACCATCCTGCTATGGCTATAGTGAGTTGATGTAAAGAGCCGGTCGGCCAAACCGTACCACTGACTGCCAGCCTTTCCTCACACTGAGGTAAGAGCACCTTTTGAATCAAAGTGCATCACATATCCCGCCCTGTCTCATCGCTTTCCCTTAACCACACTCTCCTTCTCTCCCATTTCCCCCCGGCAGTGCCAGGACGGGTCCTCTTGTGAGTAATACCCTTTCACTTCTCACTTGTGGCACATCACTAGTTCACAAGGCTGCGCATTAAGCAATCCAGGTAATTCACACTCCATGTCCCCCTTTTTTATTTCTCGCATTTGTGCCGGTACACGGGCCTTATGCTCTTATTATTTCATTATAGATGTCCCTGCATCACTAGTCCTGAGGAGACCCCGTACTGATAGAGGGTCGAAACGCCGTCGACAAGCTGAAAGACCGAACCATTGCCCAGTGCGTATTATTATATACAGTTGATGTTTACAAAGAAATTATACAAGAATGGTCGCCTTTTAAGATTTATGGAAACATTGTATATAAATACGATTAGGTTCCATTTTTCACTTTGGGACACAGTGCACAAATATCTGTTCTACTGTTAATTTAAACATTGTATATAATAAGTCTGTTGTGTTTGTAAAACAAGTCATAATTGTACAAATGTGTTGGTGGTTCCTTGCCCTCTGACATTATTCTACCCTCTTTTTATTGTGATTGTGCAAATTATATTGCTTGAATCATTTTTTATGAGTCCACAGGAACCGTTGTTTCCCTTTATATAACCATTACCCTGGTTCCGTTAGTGAGTAGGGTTCCCCTGTCCTTTTCTCGCAAGACTCCTAAGAGGCTCAAGTAAAATTATATCACATTTCAATGCACCGGAAGGTGCTGAATTGACTGCTGTACGAAGCCAGAATCCAACTCAAACTGGCCTGTATCACTCCTAAAGCGGTACATGATAAGTCTCTTGCGTATCCTGCTCAGAAAATCGTGGTTTCCAGAGGAGGCAGGCACTCCCGGTGTGCCAGGGATTCTTTTTCAAACCACCCCTCTTCCGGAAGAAGAGAACATACAACTTAGCTTTCTCTGGGGCTGCCCCCTGAATCTGGAACCCGCTGCCCCCTTACATCAGAAGAATACCAGCTCTATCATTATTCAAAAAGGAAGCAATGACTTTCCTAATGGGCAAATTCCTACCCTAATCTCTCTCAGTGCTTCTACAGTTTCAGCAGGCCGGCGATTTGCCAGTGTTCTGTTCTTTGCCCTCATATATGTAAACCACGTGATTCTTTTTTCATTGATGTTGCTTGCCACTCTGCATCTTTTTCACCTCACAGTCATTTTAGGGGCAAAGGCTGGTGCTGTGCAGTCTTCCTCTGCTCCTGCCAACGTGCTCTTGCTATCTCCCCAACTGTACTCTTGACTGCCACTCCCACTCCCTGTAAATAGCTTGCTATTCCCTGCACTGTTTTCTCATATTCCCCTGCTCCAATTTGTATTTAACTTGTTTTTACTAAATCTTGTAAATAACTTGCGATTGCTGTAAAGCGCTCTGATACCCTTATGGGTCACGTTTGCGCAATACAAAACACTAAATAAATAAATAAATCTAGAAATATATGGCCCCTTCCTGCCTTCTCCCTTTCACGCGCGTAGCAAGGTGTCCTGCTACTTACATTGTGTTCAATAATGATAAATATGGCTCAAAGTGATTGGCCCAGAATCACCGGATTTTGAACTTGGCAGCATCTCTGGACGCAACCCCACAACCTCTTGCCCGATTCTTCCTCCCTGATGTTGCTTGTCCGTCTCGCTTATCTGTAATGTTGCAGCCAACCCACCCCACCACTCCCGCCCGGCACAAAAAACATTGAAAAAGCCAAATAGCTCTCAAGTGCTCATAGTGCATTATTTGACTTTGTTAATGTTTTTCAGCGATATTGCACAGCAGCACGGCCGGTGGGCAGCATGGACAAAAGCGAAGAAAAAAGCACTGTGATGTGTTCGGTGCTGGCTGCATCAAAGCACTTTTCTTTTTATTTTAAGCCATTTTACAAAGCAGCTCGAGCTGCTGTGCAGCATCTCTGAATAAACATTGACAATGCCCATATATCTTCCATAGGTGAAACCTGTTGTCGTTGCCAGTGATTGTTCTGTTCTTCTGCGATGGAACCTGCAGCGGAAAGTAAAGTGGCTCCCAAGGGGGCTACAGACAGAACAGTAGGGGCCACACCAGCACCACCTCCCTTAACTACCCTAAGATTCATATTTTGGGATGTTGATGACGCAGAGAGATGTCCGCAGTAACAGTGGTAAATTACCCCAGAAGCAGCATGATAAGGAAGAGCCGGCAGCACACCAGAGAGTAGAGGACACCGGAAGCAGTAGTATAAGAGTGAGGCGGCAGCACACCAGAGAGCAGAGGACACCGGAAGCAGTAGTATAAGAGTGAGCCGGCAGCAAACCAGAGAGTGGAGGACAATGGAAGCAGTAGTATAAGAGTGAGCCGGCAGCAAACCAGAGAGTGGAGGACAATGGAAACAGTAGTATAAGAGTGAGCCAACAGCACACCAGAGAGTAGAGGACACTGTAAGCAGTAGTATAAGAGTGAGCCGGCAGTATATCAGAGAGTGGAGGACACCGGAAGCAGTAGTATAAGAGTGAGACTGCAGCAAACCAGAGAGTGGAGGACAATGGAAGCAGTAGTATAAGAGTGAGCCTGCAGCAAACCAGAGAGTAGAGGACACCGGAAGTAGTAGTATAAGAGTGAGCCTGCAGTATTTCAGAGAGTGGAGGACAATGGAAACGGTAGTATAAGAGTGAGCCGGCAGCAAACCAGAGAGTGGAGGACAATGGAAACAGTAGTATAAGAGTGAGCCGGCAGTATATCAGAGAGTGGAGGACAATGGAAGGAGTAGTATAAGAGTGAGCCGGCAGCAAACCAGAGAGTAGAGGACATTGTAAGCAGTAGTATAAGAGTGAGCCGGCAGCAAACCAGAGAGTGGAGGAGACCGGAAGCAGTAGTATAAGAGTGAGCCAACAGTATACCAGAGAGTAGAGGACACCGGAAGCAGTAGTATAAGAGTGAGCCTGCAGCAAACCAGAGAGTGGAGGAAAATGGAAGCAGTAGTATAAGAGTGAGCCAACAGCACACCAGAGAGTAGAGGACACTGTAAGCAGTAGTATAAGAGTGAGCCAACAGTATATCAGAGAGTGGAGGACACCGGAAGCAGTAGTATAAGAGTGAGACTGCAGCAAACCAGAGAGTGGAGGACAATGGAAGCAGTAGTATAAGAGTGAGCCTGCAGCAAACCAGAGAGTAGAGGACACCGGAAGCAGTAGTATAAGAGTGAGCCTGCAGTATATCAGAGAGTGGAGGACAATGGAAATGGTAGTATAAGAGTGAGCCGGCAGCAAACCAGAGAGTGGAGGACAATGGAAACAGTACTATAAGAGTGAGCTGGCAGCAAACCAGAGAGTGGAGGACACTGGAAGCAGTAGTATAAGAGTGAGCTGGCAGCAAACCAGAGAGTGGAGGACACTGGAAGCAGTAGCATAAGAGTGAGCTGGCAGCAAACCAGAGAGTGGAGGACAATGGAAGCAGTAGTATAAGAGTGAGCTGGCAGCAAACCAGAGAGTGGAGGACACTGGAAGCAGTAGTATAAGAGTGAGCTGGCAGCAAACCAGAGAGTGGAGGAGACCGGAAGCAGTAGTATAAGAGTGAGCTGGCAGCAAACCAGAGAGTGGAGGACAATGGAAACAGTAGTATAAGAGTGAGCTGGCAGCAAACCAGAGAGTGGAGGACAATGGAAACAGTAGTATAGGAGTGAGCTGGCAGCAAACCAGAGAGTGGAGGACAATGGAAGCAGTAGTATAAGAGTGAGCCGGCAGCAAACTAGAGAGTAGAGGACATTGTAAGCAGTAGTATAAGAGTGAGCCGGCAGCAAACCAGAGAGTGGAGGACAATGGAAACAGTAGTATAAGAGTGAGCTGGCAGCAAACCAGAGAGTGGAGGACACTGGAAGCAGTAGTATAAGAGTGAGCTGGCAGCAAACCAGAGAGTGGAGGACAATGGAAGCAGTAGTATAAGAGTGAGCCGGCAGCAAACCAGAGAGTAGAGGACATTGTAAGCAGTAGTATAAGAGTGAGCCGGCAGCAAACCAGAGAGTGGAGGACAATGGAAACAGTAGCATAAGAGTGAGCTGGCAGCAAACCAGAGAGTGGAGGACAATGGAAGCAGTAGTATAAGAGTGAGCCGGCAGCAAACCAGAGAGTAGAGGACATTGTAAGCAGTAGTATAAGAGTGAGCCGGCAGCAAACCAGAGAGTGGAGGACAATGGAAACAGTAGTATAAGAGTGAGCTGGCAGCAAACCAGAGAGTGGAGGACACTGGAAGCAGTAGTATAAGAATGAGCTGGCAGCAAACCAGAGAGTGGAGGACAATGGAAGCAGTAGTATAAGCGTGAGCCGGCAGCAAACCAGAGAGTGGAGGAGACCGGAAGCAGTAGTATAAGAGTGAGCCAACAGTATACCAGAGAGTAAAGGACACCGGAAGCAGTAGTATAAGAGTGAGCCTGCAGCAAACCAGAGAGTGGAGGACAATGGAAACAGTAGTATAAGAGTGAGCTGGCAGCAAACCAGAGAGTGGAGGACAATGGAAACAGTAGTATAAGAGTGAGCTGGCAGCAAACCAGAGAGTGGAGGACAATGGAAACAGTAGTATAAGAGTGAGCTGGCAGCAAACCAGAGAGTGGAGGACAATGGAAACAGTAGTATAAGAGTGAGCTGGCAGCAAACCAGAGAGTGGAGGACAATGGAAGCAGTAGTATAAGAGTGAGCCGGCAGTATATCAGAGAGTGGAGGACACTGGAAGCAGTAGTATAAGAGTGAGCCGGCAGCAAACCAGAGAGTGGAGGAGACCGGAAGCAGTAGTATAAGAGTGAGCTGGCAGCAAACCAGAGAGTGGAGGGCAATGGAAACAGTAGTATAAGAGTGAGCTGGCAGCAAACCAGAGAGTGGAGGACAATGGAAACAGTAGTATAAGAGTGAGCTGGCAGCAAACCAGAGAGTGGAGGACAATGGAAGCAGTAGTATAAGAGTGAGCCGGCAGTATATCAGAGAGTGGAGGACACTGGAAGCAGTAGTATAAGAGTGAGCCGGCAGCAAACCAGAGAGTGGAGGACAATGGAAACAGTAGTATAAGAGTGAGCTGGCAGCAAACCAGAGAGTGGAGGACACTGGAAGCAGTAGTATAAGAGTGAGCTGGCAGCAAACCAGAGCGTGGAGGACAATGGAAGCAGTAGTATAAGAGTGAGCCGGCAGCAAACCAGAGAGTGGAGGAGACCGGAAGCAGTAGTATAAGAGTGAGCCAACAGTATACCAGAGAGTAGAGGACACCGGAAGCAGTAGTATAAGAGTGAGCCTGCAGCAAACCAGAGAGTGGAGGACAATGGAAGCAGTAGTATAAGAGTGAGCCAACAGCACACCAGAGAGTAGAGGACACTGTAAGCAGTAGTATAAGAGTGAGCCAACAGTATATCAGAGAGTGGAGGACACCGGAAGCAGTAGTATAAGAGTGAGACTGCAGCAAACCAGAGAGTGGAGGACAATGGAAGCAGTAGTATAAGAGTGAGCCTGCAGCAAACCAGAGAGTAGAGGACACCGGAAGCAGTAGTATAAGAGTGAGCCTGCAGTATATCAGAGAGTGGAGGACAATGGAAATGGTAGTATAAGAGTGAGCCGGCAGCAAACCAGAGAGTGGAGGACAATGGAAACAGTAGTATAGGAGTGAGCTGGCAGCAAACCAGAGAGTGGAGGACAATGGAAACAGTAGTATAAGAGTGAGCTGGCAGCAAACCAGAGAGTGGAGGACAATGGAAGCAGTAGTATGAGAGTGAGCTGGCAGCAAACCAGAGAGTGGAGGACACTGGAAGCAGTAGTATAAGAGTGAGCTGGCAGCAAACCAGAGAGTGGAGGAGACCGGAAGCAGTAGTATAAGAGTGAGCTGGCAGCAAACCAGAGAGTGGAGGACAATGGAAACAGTAGTATAAGAGTGAGCTGGCAGCAAACCAGAGAGTGGAGGACAATGGAAACAGTAGTATAGGAGTGAGCTGGCAGCAAACCAGAGAGTGGAGGACAATGGAAGCAGTAGTATAAGAGTGAGCCGGCAGCAAACTAGAGAGTAGAGGACATTGTAAGCAGTAGTATAAGAGTGAGCCGGCAGCAAACCAGAGAGTGGAGGACAATGGAAACAGTAGTATAAGAGTGAGCTGGCAGCAAACCAGAGAGTGGAGGACACTGGAAGCAGTAGTATAAGAGTGAGCTGGCAGCAAACCAGAGAGTGGAGGACAATGGAAGCAGTAGTATAAGAGTGAGCCGGCAGCAAACCAGAGAGTAGAGGACATTGTAAGCAGTAGTATAAGAGTGAGCCGGCAGCAAACCAGAGAGTGGAGGACAATGGAAACAGTAGCATAAGAGTGAGCTGGCAGCAAACCAGAGAGTGGAGGACAATGGAAGCAGTAGTATAAGAGTGAGCCGGCAGCAAACCAGAGAGTAGAGGACATTGTAAGCAGTAGTATAAGAGTGAGCCGGCAGCAAACCAGAGAGTGGAGGACAATGGAAACAGTAGTATAAGAGTGAGCTGGCAGCAAACCAGAGAGTGGAGGACACTGGAAGCAGTAGTATAAGAATGAGCTGGCAGCAAACCAGAGAGTGGAGGACAATGGAAGCAGTAGTATAAGCGTGAGCCGGCAGCAAACCAGAGAGTGGAGGAGACCGGAAGCAGTAGTATAAGAGTGAGCCAACAGTATACCAGAGAGTAAAGGACACCGGAAGCAGTAGTATAAGAGTGAGCCTGCAGCAAACCAGAGAGTGGAGGACAATGGAAACAGTAGTATAAGAGTGAGCTGGCAGCAAACCAGAGAGTGGAGGACAATGGAAACAGTAGTATAAGAGTGAGCTGGCAGCAAACCAGAGAGTGGAGGACAATGGAAACAGTAGTATAAGAGTGAGCTGGCAGCAAACCAGAGAGTGGAGGACAATGGAAACAGTAGTATAAGAGTGAGCTGGCAGCAAACCAGAGAGTGGAGGACAATGGAAGCAGTAGTATAAGAGTGAGCCGGCAGTATATCAGAGAGTGGAGGACACTGGAAGCAGTAGTATAAGAGTGAGCCGGCAGCAAACCAGAGAGTGGAGGAGACCGGAAGCAGTAGTATAAGAGTGAGCTGGCAGCAAACCAGAGAGTGGAGGGCAATGGAAACAGTAGTATAAGAGTGAGCTGGCAGCAAACCAGAGAGTGGAGGACAATGGAAACAGTAGTATAAGAGTGAGCTGGCAGCAAACCAGAGAGTGGAGGACAATGGAAGCAGTAGTATAAGAGTGAGCCGGCAGTATATCAGAGAGTGGAGGACACTGGAAGCAGTAGTATAAGAGTGAGCCGGCAGCAAACCAGAGAGTGGAGGACAAGGGAAACAGTAGTATAAGAGTGAGCTGGCAGCAAACCAGAGAGTGGAGGACACTGGAAGCAGTAGTATAAGAGTGAGCTGGCAGCAAACCAGAGCGTGGAGGACAATGGAAGCAGTAGTATAAGAGTGAGCCGGCAGCAAACCAGAGAGTGGAGGAGACCGGAAGCAGTAGTATAAGAGTGAGCCAACAGTATACCAGAGAGTAGAGGACACCGGAAGCAGTAGTATAAGAGTGAGCCTGCAGCAAACCAGAGAGTGGAGGACACCGGAAGCAGTAGTATAAGAGTGAGCCGGCAGCAAACCAGAGAGTGGAGGACACTGGAAGCAGTAGTATAAGAGTGAGCCGGCAGCAAACCAGAGTGTGGAGGACACTGGAAGCAGTAGTATAAGAGTGAGCCGCAGTATATAAGAGAGTGGAGGACAATGGAAACAGTAGTATAAGAGTGAGCTGGCAGCAAACCAGAGAGTGTAGGACACTGGAAGCAGTAGTATAAGAGTGAGCTGGCAGCAAACCAGAGAGTGGAGGACAATGGAAGCAGTAGTATAAGCGTGAGCCGGCAGCAAACCAGAGAGTGGAGGAGACCGGAAGCAGTAGTATAAGAGTGAGCCAACAGTATACCAGAGAGTAGAGGACACCGGAAGCAGTAGTATAAGAGTGAGCCTGCAGCAAACCAGAGAGTGGAGGACAATGGAAACAGTATTATAAGAGTGAGCTGGCAGCAAACCAGAGAGTGGAGGACAATGGAAACAGTAGTATAGGAGTGAGCTGGCAGCAAACCAGAGAGTGGAGGACAATGGAAACAGTAGTATAAGAGTGAGCTGGCAGCAAACCAGAGAGTGGAGGACAATGGAAACAGTAGTATAAGAGTGAGCTGGCAGCAAACCAGAGAGTGGAGGACAATGGAAGCAGTAGTATAAGAGTGAGCCGGCAGTATATCAGAGAGTGGAGGACACTGGAAGCAGTAGTATAAGAGTGAGCCGGCAGCAAACCAGAGAGTGGAGGAGACCGGAAGCAGTAGTATAAGAGTGAGCTTGCAGCAAACCAGAGAGTGGAGGGCAATGGAAACAGTAGTATAAGAGTGAGCTGGCAGCAAACCAGAGAGTGGAGGACAATGGAAACAGTAGTATAAGAGTGAGCTGGCAGCAAACCAGAGAGTGGAGGACAATGGAAGCAGTAGTATAAGAGTGAGCCGGCAGTATATCAGAGAGTGGAGGACACTGGAAGCAGTAGTATAAGAGTGAGCCGGCAGCAAACCAGAGAGTGGAGGACAATGGAAACAGTAGTATAAGAGTGAGCTGGCAGCAAACCAGAGAGTGGAGGACACTGGAAGCAGTAGTATAAGAGTGAGCTGGCAGCAAACCAGAGCGTGGAGGACAATGGAAGCAGTAGTATAAGAGTGAGCCGGCAGCAAACCAGAGAGTGGAGGAGACCGGAAGCAGTAGTATAAGAGTGAGCCAACAGTATACCAGAGAGTAGAGGACACCGGAAGCAGTAGTATAAGAGTGAGCGTGCAGCAAACCAGAGAGTGGAGGACACCGGAAGCAGTAATATAAGAGTGAGCCGGCAGCAAACCAGAGAGTGGAGGACACTGGAAGCAGTAGTATAAGAGTGAGCCGGCAGCAAACCAGAGTTTGGAGGACACTGGAAGCAGGAGTATAAGAGTGAGCCGGCAGCAAACCACAGAGTGGAGGACAATGGAAACAGTAGTATAATAGTGAGCTGGCAGAAAACTAGAGTGTGGAGGACAATGGAAACAGAAGTATAAGAGTGAGCTGGCAGCAATCCAGAGAGTGGAGGACACTGGAAGCAGTAGTATAAGAGTTAGCCGCAGTATATAAGAGAGTGGAGGACAATGGAAACAGTAGTATAAGAGTGAGCTGGCAGCAAACCAGAGAGTGGAGGACAATGGAAGCAGTAGTATAAGAGTAAGCCGGCAGCAAACCAGAGAGTAGAGGACATTGTAAGCAGTAGTATAAGAGTGAGCCGGCAGCAAACCAGAGAGTGGAGGACAATGGAAACAGTAGTATAAGAGTGAGCTGGCAGCAAACCAGAGAGTGGAGGACACTGGAAGCAGTAGTATAAGAGTGAGCCGGCAGTATATCAGAGAGTGGAGGACAATGGAAGCAGTAGTATAAGAGTGAGCCGGTAGCAAACCAGAGAGTAGAGGACATTGTAAGCAGTAGTATAAGAGTGAGCCGGCAGCAAATCTGAGAGTGGAGGACAATGGAAACAGTAGTATAAGAGTGAGCTGGCAGCAAACCAGAGAGTGGAGGACACTAGAAGCAGTAGTATAAGAGTGAGCTGGCAGCAAACCAGAGAGTGGAGGACAATGGAAGCAGTAGTATAAGAGTGAGCCGGCAGCAAACCAGAGAGTGGAGGAGACCGGAAGCAGTAGTATAAGAGTGAGCCAACAGTATACCAGAGAGTAGAGGACACCGGAAGCAGTAGTATAAGAGTGAGCCTGCAGCAAACCAGAGAGTGGAGGAAAATGGAAGCAGTAGTATAAGAGTGAGTCGGCAGCAAACGAGAGAGTAGAGGACACCGGAAGCAGTAGTATAAGAGTGAGCAGGCAGCAAACTAGAGAATGGAGGACACCGGAAGCAGTAGTATAAGAGTGAGCCTGCAGCAAACCAGAGAGTGGAGGACAATGGAAGCAGTAGTATAAGAGTGAGCCAACAGCACACCAGAGAGTAGAGGACACTGTAAGCAGTAGTATAAGAGTGAGCCGGCAGTATATCAGAGAGTGGAGGACACCGGAAGCAGTAGTATAAGAGTGAGACTGCAGCAAACCAGAGAGTGGAGGACAATGGAAGCAGCAGTATAAGAGTGAGCCTGCAGCAAACCAGAGAGTAGAGGACACCGGAAGCAGTAGTATAAGAGTGAGCCTGCAGTATATCAGAGAGTGGAGGACAATGGAAACGGTAGTATAAGAGTGAGCCGGCAGCAAACCAGAGAGTGGAGGACAATGGAAACAGTAGTATAAGAGTGAGCTGGCAGCAAACCAGAGAGTGGAGGACACTGGAAGCAGTAGTATAAGAGTGAGCTGGCAGCAAACCAGAGAGTGGAGGACAATGGAAGCAGTAGTATAAGAGTGAGCCGGCAGCAAACCAGAGAGTAGAGGACATTGTAAGCAGTAGTATAAGAGTGAGCCGGCAGCAAACCAGAGAGTGGAGGACAATGGAAACAGTAGCATAAGAGTGAGCTGGCAGCAAACCAGAGAGTGGAGGACACTGGAAGCAGTAGTATAAGAGTGAGCCGGCAGTATATCAGAGAGTGGAGGACAATGGAAGCAGTAGTATAAGAGTGAGCCGGCAGCAAACCAGAGAGTAGAGGACATTGTAAGCAGTAGTATAAGAGTGAGCCGGCAGCAAACCAGAGAGTGGAGGACAATGGAAACAGTAGTATAAGAGTGAGCTGGCAGCAAACCAGAGAGTGGAGGACACTGGAAGCAGTAGTATAAGAATGAGCTGGCAGCAAACCAGAGAGTGGAGGACAATGGAAGCAGTAGTATAAGCGTGAGCAGGCAGCAAACCAGAGAGTGGAGGAGACCGGAAGCAGTAGTATAAGAGTGAGCCAACAGTATACCAGAGAGTAAAGGACACCGGAAGCAGTAGTATAAGAGTGAGCCTGCAGCAAACCAGAGAGTGGAGGACAATGGAAACAGTAGTATAAGAGTGAGCTGGCAGCAAACCAGAGAGTGGAGGACAATGGAAACAGTAGTATAAGAGTGAGCTGGCAGCAAACCAGAGAGTGGAGGACAATGGAAGCAGTAGTATAAGAGTGAGCCGGCAGTATATCAGAGAGTGGAGGACACTGGAAGCAGTAGTATAAGAGTGAGCCGGCAGCAAACCAGAGAGTGGAGGACAATGGAAACAGTAGTATAAGAGTGAGCTGGCAGCAAACCAGAGAGTGGAGGACACTGGAAGCAGTAGTATAAGAGTGAGCTGGCAGCGAACCAGAGAGTGGAGGGCAATGGAAACAGTAGTATAAGAGTGAGCTGGCAGCAAACCAGAGAGTGGAGGACAATGGAAACAGTAGTATAAGAGTGAGCTGGCAGCAAACCAGAGAGTGGAGGACAATGGAAGCAGTAGTATAAGAGTGAGCCGGCAGTATATCAGAGAGTGGAGGACACTGGAAGCAGTAGTATAAGAGTGAGCCGGCAGCAAACCAGAGAGTAGAGGACATTGTAAGCAGTAGTATAAGAGTGAGCCGGCAGCAAACCAGAGAGTGGAGGACAATGGAAACAGTAGTATAAGAGTGAGCTGGCAGCAAACCAGAGAGTGGAGGACACTGGAAGCAGTAGTATAAGAGTGAGCTGGCAGCAAACCAGAGCGTGGAGGACAATGGAAGCAGTAGTATAAGAGTGAGCCGGCAGCAAACCAGAGAGTGGAGGAGACCGGAAGCAGTAGTTTAAGAGTGAGCCAACAGTATACCAGAGAGTAGAGGACACCGGAAGCAGTAGTATAAGAGTGAGCCTGCAGCAAACCAGAGAGTGGAGGACACCGGAAGCAGTAGTATAAGAGTGATCCGTCAGCAAACCAGAGAGTGGAGGACACTGGAAGCAGTAGTATAAGAGTGAGCCGGCAGCAAACCAGAGTGTGGAGGACACTGGAAGCAGTAGTATAAGAGTGAGCCGGCAGCAAACCACAGAGTGGAGGACAATGGAAACAGTAGTATAATAGTGAGCTGGCAGCAAACTAGAGAGTGGAGGACAATGGAAACAGTAGTATAAGAGTGAGCTGGCAGCAATCCAGAGAGTGGAGGACACTGGAAGCAGTAGTATAAGAGTGAGCCGCAGTATATAAGAGAGTGGAGGACAATGGAAACAGTAGTATAAGAGTGAGCTGGCAGCAAACCAGAGAGTGTAGGACACTGGAAGCAGTAGTATAAGAGTGAGCTGGCAGCAAACCAGAGAGTGGAGGACAATGGAAGCAGTAGTATAAGCGTGAGCCGGCAGCAAACCAGAGAGTGGAGGAGACCGGAAGCAGTAGTATAAGAGTGAGCCAACAGTATACCAGACAGTAGAGGGCACCGGAAGCAGTAGTATAAGAGTGAGCCTGCAGCAAACCAGAGAGTGGAGGACAATGGAAACAGTAGTATAAGAGTGAGCTGGCAGCAAACTAGAGAGTGGAGGACAATGGAAACAGTAGTATAGGTGTGAGCTGGCAGCAAACCAGAGAGTGGAGGACAATGGAAACAGTAGTATAAGAGTGAGCTGGCAGCAAACCAGAGAGTGGAGGACAATGGAAACAGTAGTATAAGAGTGAGCTGGCAGCAAACCAGAGAGTGGAGGACAATGGAAGCAGTAGTATAAGAGTGAGCCGGCAGTATATCAGAGAGTGGAGGACACTGGAAGCAGTAGTATAAGAGTGAGCCGGCAGCAAACCAGAGAGTGGAGGAGACCGGAAGCAGTAGTATAAGAGTGAGCTGGCAGCGAACCAAAGAGTGGAGGGCAATGGAAACAGTAGTATAAGAGTGAGCTGGCAGCAAACCAGAGAGTGGAGGACAATGGAAACAGTAGTATAAGAGTGAGCTGGCAGCAAACCAGAGAGTGGAGGACAATGGAAGCAGTAGTATAAGAGTGAGCCGGCAGTATATCAGAGAGTGGAGGACACTGGAAGCAGTAGTATAAGAGTGAGCCGGCAGCAAACCAGAGAGTGGAGGACAATGGAAACAGTAGTATAAGAGTGAGCTGGCAGCAAACCAGAGAGTGGAGGACACTGGAAGCAGTAGTATAAGAGTCAGCTGGCAGCAAACCAGAGCGTGGAGGACAATGGAAGCAGTAGTATAAGAGTGAGCCGGCAGCAAACCAGAGAGTGGAGGAGACCGGAAGCAGTAGTATAAGAGTGAGCCAACAGTATACCAGAGAGTAGAGGACACCGGAAGCAGTAGTATAAGAGTGAGCCTGCAGCAAACCAGAGAGTGGAGGACACCGGAAGCAGTAGTATAAGAGTGAGCCGGCAGCAAACCAGAGAGTGGAGGACACTGGAAGCAGTAGTATAAGAGTGAGCCGGCAGCAAACCAGAGTGTGGAGCACACTGGAAGCAGTAGTATAAGAGTGAGCCGGCAGCAAACCAAAGAGTGGAGGACAATGGAAACAGTAGTATAATAGTGAGCTGGCAGCAAACTAGAGAGTGGAGGACAATGGAAACAGTAGTATAAGAGTGAGCTGGCAGCAAACCAGAGAGTGGAGGACAATGGAAGCAGTAGTATAAGAGTGAGCCGCAGTATATAAGAGAGTGGAGGACAATGGAAACAGTAGTATAAGAGTGAGCTGGCAGCAAACCAGAGAGTGTAGGACACTGGAAGCAGTAGTATAAGAGTGAGCTGGCAGCAAACCAGAGAGTGGAGGACAATGGAAGCAGTAGTATAAGCGTGAGCCGGCAGCAAACCAGAGAGTGGAGGAGACCGGAAGCAGTAGTATAAGAGTGAGCCAACAGTATACCAGAGAGTAGAGGACACCGGAAGCAGTAGTATAAGAGTGAGCCTGCAGCAAACCAGAGAGTGGAGGACAATGGAAACAGTAGTATAAGAGTGAGCTGGCAGCAAACTAGAGAGTGGAGGACAATGGAAACAGTAGTATAGGAGTGAGCTGGCAGCAAACCAGAGAGTGGAGGACACTGGAAACAGTAGTATAAGAGTGAGCTGGCAGCAAACCAGAGAGTGGAGGACAATGGAAACAGTAGTATAAGAGTGAGCTGGCAGCAAACCAGAGAGTGGAGGACAATGGAAGCAGTAGTATAAGAGTGAGCCGGCAGTATATCAGAGAGTGGAGGACACTGGAAGCAGTAGTATAAGAGTGAGCCGGCAGCAAACCAGAGAGTGGAGGAGACGGGAAGCAGTAGTATAAGAGTGAGCTTGCAGCAAACCAGAGAGTGGAGGGCAATGGAAACAGTAGTATAAGAGTGAGCTGGCAGCAAACCAGAGAGTGGAGGACAATGGAAACAGTAGTATAAGAGTGAGCTGGCAGCAAACCAGAGAGTGGAGGACAATGGAAGCAGTAGTATAAGAGTGAGCCGGCAGTATATCAGAGAGTGGAGGACACTGGAAGCAGTAGTATAAGAGTGAGCCGGCAGCAAACCAGAGAGTGGAGGACAATGGAAACAGTAGTATAAGAGTGAGCTGGCAGCAAACCAGAGAGTGGAGGACACTGGAAGCAGTAGTATAAGAGTGAGCTTGCAGCAAACCAGAGCATGGAGGACAATGGAAGCAGTAGTATAAGAGTGAGCCGGCAGCAAACCAGAGAGTGGAGGAGACCGGAAGCAGTAGTATAAGAGTGAGCCAACAGTATACCAGAGAGTAGAGGACACCGGAAGCAGTAGTATAAGAGTGAGCCTGCAGCAAACCAGAGAGTGGAGGACACCGGAAGCAGTAATATAAGAGTGAGCCGACAGCAAACCAGAGAGTGGAGGACACTGGAAGCAGTAGTATAAGAGTGAGCCGGCAGCAAACCAGAGTGTGGAGGACACTGGAAGCAGTAGTATAAGAGTGAGCCGGCAGCAAACCACAGAGTGGAGGACAATGGAAACAGTAGTATAATAGTGAGCTGGCAGCAAACTAGAGTGTGGAGGACAATGGAAACAGAAGTATAAGAGTGAGCTGGCAGCAATCCAGAGAGTGGAGGACACTGGAAGCAGTAGTATAAGAGTGAGCCGCAGTATATAAGAGAGTGGAGGACAATGGAAACAGTAGTATAAGAGTGAGCTGGCAGCAAACCAGAGAGTGGAGGACACTGGAAGCAGTAGTATAAGAGTGAGCTGGCAGCAAACCAGAGAGTGGAGGACAATGGAAGCAGTAGTATAAGAGTAAGCCGGCAGCAAACCAGAGAGTAGAGGACATTGTAAGCAGTAGTATAAGAGTGAGCCGGCAGCAAACCAGAGAGTGGAGGACAATGGAAACAGTAGTATAAGAGTGAGCCGGCAGCAAATCTGAGAGTGGAGGACAATGGAAACAGTAGTATAAGAGTGAGCTGGCAGCAAACCAGAGAGTGGAGGACACTGGAAGCAGTAGTATAAGAGTGAGCTGGCAGCAAACCAGAGAGTGGAGGACAATGGAAGCAGTAGTATAAGAGTGAGCCGGCAGCAAACCAGAGAGTGGAGGAGACCGGAAGCAGTAGTATAAGAGTGAGCCAACAGTATACCAGAGAGTAGAGGACACCGGAAGCAGTAGTATAAGAGTGAGCCTGCAGCAAACCAGAGAGTGGAGGAAAATGGAAGCAGTAGTATAAGAGTGAGTCGGCAGCAAACGAGAGAGTAGAGGACACCGGAAGCAGTAGTATAAGAGTGAGCAGGCAGCAAACCAGAGAATGGAGGACACCAGAAGCAGTAGTATAAGAGTGAGCCTGCAGCAAACCAGAGAGTGGAGGACAATGGAAGCAGTAGTATAAGAGTGAGCCAACAGCACACCAGAGAGTAGAGGACACTGTAAGCAGTAGTATAAGAGTGAGCCGGCAGTATATCAGAGAGTGGAGGACACCGGAAGCAGTAGTATAAGAGTGAGACTGCAGCAAACCAGAGAGTGGAGGACAATGGAAGCAGTAGTATAAGAGTGAGCCTGCAGCAAACCAGAGAGTAGAGGACACCAGAAGCAGTAGTATAAGAGTGAGCCTGCAGTATATCAGAGAGTGGAGGACAATGGAAACGGTAGTATAAGAGTGAGCCGGCAGCAAACCAGAGAGTGGAGGACAATGGAAACAGTAGTATAAGAGTGAGCTGGCAGCAAACCAGAGAGTGGAGGACACTGGAAGCAGTAGTATAAGAGTGAGCTGGCAGCAAACCAGAGAGTGGAGGACAATGGAAGCAGTAGTATAAGAGTGAGCCGGCAGCAAACCAGAGAGTAGAGGACATTGTAAGCAGTAGTATAAGAGTGAGCCGGCAGCAAACCAGAGAGTGGAGGACAATGGAAACAGTAGTATAAGAGTGAGCTGGCAGCAAACCAGAGAGTGGAGGACACTGGAAGCAGTAGTATAAGAGTGAGCCGGCAGTATATCAGAGAGTGGAGGACAATGGAAGGAGTAGTATAAGAGTGAGCCGGCAGCAAACCAGAGAGTAGAGGACATTGTAAGCAGTAGTATAAGAGTGAGCCGGCAGCAAACCAGAGAGTGGAGGACAATGGAAACAGTAGTATAAGAGTGAGCTGGCAGCAAACCAGAGAGTGGAGGACACTGGAAGCAGTAGTATAAGAGTGAGCTGGCAGCAAACCAGAGAGTGGAGGACAATGGAAGCAGTAGTATAAGAGTGAGCCGGCAGTATATCAGAGAGTGGAGGACACTGGAAGCAGTAGTATAAGAGTGAGCCGGCAGCAAACCAGAGAGTGGAGGAGACCGGAAGCAGTAGTATAAGAGTGAGCTGGCAGCGAACCAAAGAGTGGAGGGCAATGGAAACAGTAGTATAAGAGTGAGCTGGCAGCAAACCAGAGAGTGGAGGACAATGGAAACAGTAGTATAAGAGTGAGCTGGCAGCAAACCAGAGAGTGGAGGACAATGGAAGCAGTAGTATAAGAGTGAGCCGGCAGTATATCAGAGAGTGGAGGACACTGGAAGCAGTAGTATAAGAGTGAGCCGGCAGCAAACCAGAGAGTGGAGGACAATGGAAACAGTAGTATAAGAGTGAGCTGGCAGCAAACCAGAGAGTGGAGGACACTGGAAGCAGTAGTATAAGAGTCAGCTGGCAGCAAACCAGAGCGTGGAGGACAATGGAAGCAGTAGTATAAGAGTGAGCCGGCAGCAAACCAGAGAGTGGAGGAGACCGGAAGCAGTAGTATAAGAGTGAGCCAACAGTATACCAGAGAGTAGAGGACACCGGAAGCAGTAGTATAAGAGTGAGCCTGCAGCAAACCAGAGAGTGGAGGACACCGGAAGCAGTAGTATAAGAGTGAGCCGGCAGCAAACCAGAGAGTGGAGGACACTGGAAGCAGTAGTATAAGAGTGAGCCGGCAGCAAACCAGAGTGTGGAGCACACTGGAAGCAGTAGTATAAGAGTGAGCCGGCAGCAAACCAAAGAGTGGAGGACAATGGAAACAGTAGTATAATAGTGAGCTGGCAGCAAACTAGAGAGTGGAGGACAATGGAAACAGTAGTATAAGAGTGAGCTGGCAGCAAACCAGAGAGTGGAGGACAATGGAAGCAGTAGTATAAGAGTGAGCCGCAGTATATAAGAGAGTGGAGGACAATGGAAACAGTAGTATAAGAGTGAGCTGGCAGCAAACCAGAGAGTGTAGGACACTGGAAGCAGTAGTATAAGAGTGAGCTGGCAGCAAACCAGAGAGTGGAGGACAATGGAAGCAGTAGTATAAGCGTGAGCCGGCAGCAAACCAGAGAGTGGAGGAGACCGGAAGCAGTAGTATAAGAGTGAGCCAACAGTATACCAGAGAGTAGAGGACACCGGAAGCAGTAGTATAAGAGTGAGCCTGCAGCAAACCAGAGAGTGGAGGACAATGGAAACAGTAGTATAAGAGTGAGCTGGCAGCAAACTAGAGAGTGGAGGACAATGGAAACAGTAGTATAGGAGTGAGCTGGCAGCAAACCAGAGAGTGGAGGACACTGGAAACAGTAGTATAAGAGTGAGCTGGCAGCAAACCAGAGAGTGGAGGACAATGGAAACAGTAGTATAAGAGTGAGCTGGCAGCAAACCAGAGAGTGGAGGACAATGGAAGCAGTAGTATAAGAGTGAGCCGGCAGTATATCAGAGAGTGGAGGACACTGGAAGCAGTAGTATAAGAGTGAGCCGGCAGCAAACCAGAGAGTGGAGGAGACGGGAAGCAGTAGTATAAGAGTGAGCTTGCAGCAAACCAGAGAGTGGAGGGCAATGGAAACAGTAGTATAAGAGTGAGCTGGCAGCAAACCAGAGAGTGGAGGACAATGGAAACAGTAGTATAAGAGTGAGCTGGCAGCAAACCAGAGAGTGGAGGACAATGGAAGCAGTAGTATAAGAGTGAGCCGGCAGTATATCAGAGAGTGGAGGACACTGGAAGCAGTAGTATAAGAGTGAGCCGGCAGCAAACCAGAGAGTGGAGGACAATGGAAACAGTAGTATAAGAGTGAGCTGGCAGCAAACCAGAGAGTGGAGGACACTGGAAGCAGTAGTATAAGAGTGAGCTTGCAGCAAACCAGAGCATGGAGGACAATGGAAGCAGTAGTATAAGAGTGAGCCGGCAGCAAACCAGAGAGTGGAGGAGACCGGAAGCAGTAGTATAAGAGTGAGCCAACAGTATACCAGAGAGTAGAGGACACCGGAAGCAGTAGTATAAGAGTGAGCCTGCAGCAAACCAGAGAGTGGAGGACACCGGAAGCAGTAATATAAGAGTGAGCCGACAGCAAACCAGAGAGTGGAGGACACTGGAAGCAGTAGTATAAGAGTGAGCCGGCAGCAAACCAGAGTGTGGAGGACACTGGAAGCAGTAGTATAAGAGTGAGCCGGCAGCAAACCACAGAGTGGAGGACAATGGAAACAGTAGTATAATAGTGAGCTGGCAGCAAACTAGAGTGTGGAGGACAATGGAAACAGAAGTATAAGAGTGAGCTGGCAGCAATCCAGAGAGTGGAGGACACTGGAAGCAGTAGTATAAGAGTGAGCCGCAGTATATAAGAGAGTGGAGGACAATGGAAACAGTAGTATAAGAGTGAGCTGGCAGCAAACCAGAGAGTGGAGGACACTGGAAGCAGTAGTATAAGAGTGAGCTGGCAGCAAACCAGAGAGTGGAGGACAATGGAAGCAGTAGTATAAGAGTAAGCCGGCAGCAAACCAGAGAGTAGAGGACATTGTAAGCAGTAGTATAAGAGTGAGCCGGCAGCAAACCAGAGAGTGGAGGACAATGGAAACAGTAGTATAAGAGTGAGCCGGCAGCAAATCTGAGAGTGGAGGACAATGGAAACAGTAGTATAAGAGTGAGCTGGCAGCAAACCAGAGAGTGGAGGACACTGGAAGCAGTAGTATAAGAGTGAGCTGGCAGCAAACCAGAGAGTGGAGGACAATGGAAGCAGTAGTATAAGAGTGAGCCGGCAGCAAACCAGAGAGTGGAGGAGACCGGAAGCAGTAGTATAAGAGTGAGCCAACAGTATACCAGAGAGTAGAGGACACCGGAAGCAGTAGTATAAGAGTGAGCCTGCAGCAAACCAGAGAGTGGAGGAAAATGGAAGCAGTAGTATAAGAGTGAGTCGGCAGCAAACGAGAGAGTAGAGGACACCGGAAGCAGTAGTATAAGAGTGAGCAGGCAGCAAACCAGAGAATGGAGGACACCGGAAGCAGTAGTATAAGAGTGAGCCTGCAGCAAACCAGAGAGTGGAGGACAATGGAAGCAGTAGTATAAGAGTGAGCCAACAGCACACCAGAGAGTAGAGGACACTGTAAGCAGTAGTATAAGAGTGAGCCGGCAGTATATCAGAGAGTGGAGGACACCGGAAGCAGTAGTATAAGAGTGAGACTGCAGCAAACCAGAGAGTGGAGGACAATGGAAGCAGTAGTATAAGAGTGAGCCTGCAGCAAACCAGAGAGTAGAGGACACCAGAAGCAGTAGTATAAGAGTGAGCCTGCAGTATATCAGAGAGTGGAGGACAATGGAAACGGTAGTATAAGAGTGAGCCGGCAGCAAACCAGAGAGTGGAGGACAATGGAAACAGTAGTATAAGAGTGAGCTGGCAGCAAACCAGAGAGTGGAGGACACTGGAAGCAGTAGTATAAGAGTGAGCTGGCAGCAAACCAGAGAGTGGAGGACAATGGAAGCAGTAGTATAAGAGTGAGCCGGCAGCAAACCAGAGAGTAGAGGACATTGTAAGCAGTAGTATAAGAGTGAGCCGGCAGCAAACCAGAGAGTGGAGGACAATGGAAACAGTAGTATAAGAGTGAGCTGGCAGCAAACCAGAGAGTGGAGGACACTGGAAGCAGTAGTATAAGAGTGAGCCGGCAGTATATCAGAGAGTGGAGGACAATGGAAGGAGTAGTATAAGAGTGAGCCGGCAGCAAACCAGAGAGTAGAGGACATTGTAAGCAGTAGTATAAGAGTGAGCCGGCAGCAAACCAGAGAGTGGAGGACAATGGAAACAGTAGTATAAGAGTGAGCTGGCAGCAAACCAGAGAGTGGAGGACACTGGAAGCAGTAGTATAAGAGTGAGCTGGCAGCAAACCAGAGAATGGAGGACAATGGAAGCAGTAGTATAAGAGTGAGCCGGCAGCAAACCAGAGAGTGGAGGAGACCGGAAGCAGTAGTATAAGAGTGAGCCAACAGTATACCAGAGAGTAGAGGACACCGGAAGCAGTAGTATAAGAGTGAGCCTGCAGCAAACCAGAGAGTGGAGGAAAATGGAAGCAGCAGTATAAGAGTGAGTCGGCAGCAAACGAGAGAGTAGAGGACACCGGAAGCAGTAGTATAAGAGTGAGCAGGCAGCAAACCAGAGAATGGAGGACACCGGAAGCAGTAGTATAAGAGTGAGCCTGCAGCAAACCAGAGAGTGGAGGACAATGGAAGCAGTAGTATAAGAGTGAGCCAACAGCACACCAGAGAGTAGAGGACACTGTAAGCAGTAGTATAAGAGTGAGCCGGCAGTATATCAGAGAGTGGAGGACACCGGAAGCAGTAGTATAAGAGTGAGACTGCAGCAAACCAGAGAGTGGAGGACAATGGAAGCAGTAGTATAAGAGTGAGCCTGCAGCAAACCAGAGAGTAGAGGACACCAGAAGCAGTAGTATAAGAGTGAGCCTGCAGTATATCAGAGAGTGGAGGACAATGGAAACGGTAGTATAAGAGTGAGCCGGCAGCAAACCAGAGAGTGGAGGACAATGGAAACAGTAGTATAAGAGTGAGCTGGCAGCAAACCAGAGAGTGGAGGACACTGGAAGCAGTAGTATAAGAGTGAGCTGGCAGCAAACCAGAGAGTGGAGGACAATGGAAGCAGTAGTATAAGAGTGAGCCGGCAGCAAACCAGAGAGTAGAGGACATTGTAAGCAGTAGTATAAGAGTGAGCCAGCAGCAAACCAGAGAGTGGAGGACAATGGAAACAGTAGTATAAGAGTGAGCTGGCAGCAAACCAGAGAGTGGAGGACACTGGAAGCAGTAGTATAAGAGTGAGCCGGCAGTATATCAGAGAGTGGAGGACAATGGAAGGAGTAGTATAAGAGTGAGCCGGCAGCAAACCAGAGAGTAGAGGACATTGTAAGCAGTAGTATAAGAGTGAGCCGGCAGCAAACCAGAGAGTGGAGGACAATGGAAACAGTAGTATAAGAGTGAGCTGGCAGCAAACCAGAGAGTGGAGGACACTGGAAGCAGTAGTATAAGAGTGAGCTGGCAGCAAACCAGAGAATGGAGGACAATGGAAGCAGTAGTATAAGAGTGAGCCGGCAGCAAACCAGAGAGTGGAGGAGACCGGAAGCAGTAGTATAAGAGTGAGCCAACAGTATACCAGAGAGTAGAGGACACCGGAAGCAGTAGTATAAGAGTGAGCCTGCAGCAAACCAGAGAGTGGAGGAAAATGGAAGCAGTAGTATAAGAGTGAGTCGGCAGCAAACAAGAGAGTAGAGGACACCGGAAGCAGTAGTATAAGAGTGAGCAGGCAGCAAACCAGAGAATGGAGGACACCGGAAGCAGTAGTATAAGAGTGAGCCTGCAGAAAACCAGAGAGTGGAGGAGAATGGAAGCAGTAGTATAAGAGTGAGCCAACAGCACACCAGAGAGTAGAGGACACTGTAAACAGTAGTATAAGAGTGAGCCGGCAGTATATCAGAGAGTGGAGGACACCGGAAGCAGTAGTATAAGAGTGAGACTGCAGCAAACCAGAGAGTGGAGGACAATGGAAGCAGTAGTATAAGAGTGAGCCTGCAGCAAACCAGAGAGTAGAGGACACCGGAAGCAGTAGTATAAGAGTGAGCCTGCAGTATATCAGAGAGTGGAGGACAATGGAAACGGTAGTATAAGAGTGAGCCGGCAGCAAACCAGAGAGTGGAGGACACTGGAAGCAGTAGTATAAGAGTGAGCTGGCAGCAAACCAGAGAGTGGAGGACACTGGAAGCAGTAGTATAAGAGTGAGCTGGCAGCAAACCAGAGAGTGGAGGACACTGGAAGCAGTAGTATAAGAGTGAGCTGGCAGCAAACCAGAGAGTGGAGGACACTGGAAGCAGTAGTATAAGAGTGAGCTGGCAGCAAACCAGAGAGTGGAGGAGACCGGAAGCAGTAGTATAAGAGTGAGCTGGCAGCAAACCAGAGAGTGGAGGACAATGGAAACAGTAGTATAAGAGTGAGCTGGCAGCAAACCAGAGAGTGGAGGACAATGGAAACAGTAGTATAGGAGTGAGCTGGCAGCAAACCAGAGAGTGGAGGACAATGGAAGCAGTAGTATAAGAGTGAGCCGGCAGCAAACTAGAGAGTAGAGGACATTGTAAGCAGTAGTATAAGAGTGAGCCGGCAGCAAACCAGAGAGTGGAGGACAATGGAAACAGTAGTATAAGAGTGAGCTGGCAGCAAACCAGAGAGTGGAGGACACTGGAAGCAGTAGTATAAGAGTGAGCTGGCAGCAAACCAGAGCGTGGAGGACAATGGAAGCAGTAGTATAAGAGTGAGCCGGCAGCAAACCAGAGAGTGGAGGAGACCGGAAGCAGTAGTAGAAGAGTGAGCCAACAGTATACCAGAGAGTAGAGGACACCCGAAGCAGTAGTATAAGAGTGAGCCTGCAGCAAACCAGAGAGTGAAGGACACCGGAAGCAGTAGTATAAGAGTGAGCCGGCCGCAAACCAGAGAGTGGAGGACACTGGAAGCAGTAGTATAAGAGTGAGCCGGCAGCAAACCAGAGAGTGGAGGAGACCGGAAGCAGTAGTATAAGAGTGAGCCAACAGTATACCAGAGAGTAGAGGACACCGGAAGCAGTAGTATAAGAGTGAGCCTGCAGCAAACCAGAGAGTGGAGGAAAATGGAAGCAGCAGTATAAGAGTGAGTCGGCAGCAAACGAGAGAGTAGAGGACACCGGAAGCAGTAGTATAAGAGTGAGCAGGCAGCAAACCAGAGAATGGAGGACACCGGAAGCAGTAGTATAAGAGTGAGCCTGCAGCAAACCAGAGAGTGGAGGACAATGGAAGCAGTAGTATAAGAGTGAGCCAACAGCACACCAGAGAGTAGAGGACACTGTAAGCAGTAGTATAAGAGTGAGCCGGCAGTATATCAGAGAGTGGAGGACACCGGAAGCAGTAGTATAAGAGTGAGACTGCAGCAAACCAGAGAGTGGAGGACAATGGAAGCAGTAGTATAAGAGTGAGCCTGCAGCAAACCAGAGAGTAGAGGACACCAGAAGCAGTAGTATAAGAGTGAGCCTGCAGTATATCAGAGAGTGGAGGACAATGGAAACGGTAGTATAAGAGTGAGCCGGCAGCAAACCAGAGAGTGGAGGACAATGGAAACAGTAGTATAAGAGTGAGCTGGCAGCAAACCAGAGAGTGGAGGACACTGGAAGCAGTAGTATAAGAGTGAGCTGGCAGCAAACCAGAGAGTGGAGGACAATGGAAGCAGTAGTATAAGAGTGAGCCGGCAGCAAACCAGAGAGTAGAGGACATTGTAAGCAGTAGTATAAGAGTGAGCCAGCAGCAAACCAGAGAGTGGAGGACAATGGAAACAGTAGTATAAGAGTGAGCTGGCAGCAAACCAGAGAGTGGAGGACACTGGAAGCAGTAGTATAAGAGTGAGCCGGCAGTATATCAGAGAGTGGAGGACAATGGAAGGAGTAGTATAAGAGTGAGCCGGCAGCAAACCAGAGAGTAGAGGACATTGTAAGCAGTAGTATAAGAGTGAGCCGGCAGCAAACCAGAGAGTGGAGGACAATGGAAACAGTAGTATAAGAGTGAGCTGGCAGCAAACCAGAGAGTGGAGGACACTGGAAGCAGTAGTATAAGAGTGAGCTGGCAGCAAACCAGAGAATGGAGGACAATGGAAGCAGTAGTATAAGAGTGAGCCGGCAGCAAACCAGAGAGTGGAGGAGACCGGAAGCAGTAGTATAAGAGTGAGCCAACAGTATACCAGAGAGTAGAGGACACCGGAAGCAGTAGTATAAGAGTGAGCCTGCAGCAAACCAGAGAGTGGAGGAAAATGGAAGCAGTAGTATAAGAGTGAGTCGGCAGCAAACAAGAGAGTAGAGGACACCGGAAGCAGTAGTATAAGAGTGAGCAGGCAGCAAACCAGAGAATGGAGGACACCGGAAGCAGTAGTATAAGAGTGAGCCTGCAGAAAACCAGAGAGTGGAGGAGAATGGAAGCAGTAGTATAAGAGTGAGCCAACAGCACACCAGAGAGTAGAGGACACTGTAAACAGTAGTATAAGAGTGAGCCGGCAGTATATCAGAGAGTGGAGGACACCGGAAGCAGTAGTATAAGAGTGAGACTGCAGCAAACCAGAGAGTGGAGGACAATGGAAGCAGTAGTATAAGAGTGAGCCTGCAGCAAACCAGAGAGTAGAGGACACCGGAAGCAGTAGTATAAGAGTGAGCCTGCAGTATATCAGAGAGTGGAGGACAATGGAAACGGTAGTATAAGAGTGAGCCGGCAGCAAACCAGAGAGTGGAGGACACTGGAAGCAGTAGTATAAGAGTGAGCTGGCAGCAAACCAGAGAGTGGAGGACACTGGAAGCAGTAGTATAAGAGTGAGCTGGCAGCAAACCAGAGAGTGGAGGACACTGGAAGCAGTAGTATAAGAGTGAGCTGGCAGCAAACCAGAGAGTGGAGGACACTGGAAGCAGTAGTATAAGAGTGAGCTGGCAGCAAACCAGAGAGTGGAGGAGACCGGAAGCAGTAGTATAAGAGTGAGCTGGCAGCAAACCAGAGAGTGGAGGACAATGGAAACAGTAGTATAAGAGTGAGCTGGCAGCAAACCAGAGAGTGGAGGACAATGGAAACAGTAGTATAGGAGTGAGCTGGCAGCAAACCAGAGAGTGGAGGACAATGGAAGCAGTAGTATAAGAGTGAGCCGGCAGCAAACTAGAGAGTAGAGGACATTGTAAGCAGTAGTATAAGAGTGAGCCGGCAGCAAACCAGAGAGTGGAGGACAATGGAAACAGTAGTATAAGAGTGAGCTGGCAGCAAACCAGAGAGTGGAGGACACTGGAAGCAGTAGTATAAGAGTGAGCTGGCAGCAAACCAGAGCGTGGAGGACAATGGAAGCAGTAGTATAAGAGTGAGCCGGCAGCAAACCAGAGAGTGGAGGAGACCGGAAGCAGTAGTAGAAGAGTGAGCCAACAGTATACCAGAGAGTAGAGGACACCCGAAGCAGTAGTATAAGAGTGAGCCTGCAGCAAACCAGAGAGTGAAGGACACCGGAAGCAGTAGTATAAGAGTGAGCCGGCCGCAAACCAGAGAGTGGAGGACACTGGAAGCAGTAGTATAAGAGTGAGCCGGCAGCAAACCAGAGTGTGGAGGACACTGGAAGCAGTAGTATAAGAGTGAGCCGGCAGCAAACCACAGAGTGGAGGACAATGGAAACAGTAGTATAATAGTGAGCTGGCAGCAAACTAGAGAGTGGAGGACAATGGAAACAGTAGTATAAGAGTGAGCTGGCAGCAATCCAGAGCGTGGAGGACACTGGAAGCAGTAGTATAAGAGTGAGCCGCAGTATATAAGAGAGTGGAGGACAATGGAAACAGTAGTATAAGAGTGAGCTGGCAGCAAACCAGAGAGTGTAGGACACTGGAAGCAGTAGTATAAGAGTGAGCTGGCAGCAAACCAGAGAGTGGAGGACCATGGAAGCAGTAGTATAAGAGTAAGCCGGCAGCAAACCAGAGAGTAGAGGACATTGTAAGCAGTAGTATAAGAGTGAGCCGGCAGCAAACCAGAGAGTGGAGGACAATGGAAACAGTAGTATAAGAGTGAGCTGGCAGCAAACCAGAGAGTGGAGGACACTGGAAGCGGTAGTATAAGAGTGAGCCGGCAGTATATCAGAGAGTGGAGGACAATGGAAGCAGTAGTATAAGAGTGAGCCGGTAGCAAACCAGAGAGTAGAGGACATTGTAAGCAGTAGTATAAGAGTGAGCCGGCAGCAAACCAGAGAGTTGAGGACAATGGAAACAGTAGTATAAGAGTGAGCTGACAGCAAACCAGAGAGTGGAGGACACTGGAAGCAGTAGTATAAGAGTGAGCTGGCAGCAAACCAGAGAGTGGAGGACAATGGAAGCAGTAGTATAAGAGTGAGCCGGCAGCAAACCAGAGAGTGGAGGAGACCGGAAGCAGTAGTATAAGAGTGAGCCAACAGTATACCAGAGAGTAGAGGACACCGGAAGCAGTAGTATAAGAGTGAGCCTGCAGCAAACCAGAGAGTGGAGGAAAATGGAAGCAGTAGTATAAGAGTGAGTCGGCAGCAAACGAGAGAGTAGAGGACACCGGAAGCAGTAGTATAAGAGTGAGCAGGCAGCAAACCAGAGAATGGAGGACACCGGAAGCAGTAGTATAAGAGTGAGCCTGCAGCAAACCAGAGAGTGGAGGACAATGGAAGCAGTAGTATAAGAGTGAGCCAACAGCACATCAGAGAGTAGAGGACACTGTAAGCAGTAGTATAAGAGTGAGCCGGCAGTATATCAGAGAGTGGAGGACACCGGAAGCATTAGTATAAGACTGAGACTGCAGCAAACCAGAGAGTGGAGGACAATGGAAGCAGTAGTATAAGAGTGAGCCTGCAGCAAACCAGAGAGTAGAGGACACCGGAAGCAGTAGTATAAGAGTGAGCCTGCAGTACATCAGAGAGTGGAGGACAATGGAAACGGTAGTATAAGAGTGAGCCGGCAGCAAACCAGAGAGTGGAGGACAATGGAAACAGTAGTATAAGAGTGAGCTGGCAGCAAACCAGAGAGTGGAGGACACTGGAAGCAGTAGTATAAGAGTGAGCTGGCAGCAAACCAGAGAGTGGAGGACAATGGAAGCAGTAGTATAAGAGTGAGCCGGCAGCAAACCAGAGAGTGGAGGAGACCGGAAGCAGTAGTATAAGAGTGAGCTGGCAGCAAACCAGAGAGTGGAGTACAATGGAAGCAGTAGTATAAGAGTGAGCTGGCAGCAAACCAGAGAGTGGAGGACACTGGAAGCAGTAGTATAAGAGTGAGCTGGCAGCAAACCAGAGAGTGGAGGAGACCGGAAGCAGTAGATAAGAGTGAGCTGGCAGCAAACCAGAGAGTGGAGGACAATGGAAACAGTAGTATAAGAGTGAGCTGGCAGCAAACCAGAGAGTGGAGGACAATGGAAACAGTAGTATAGGAGTGAGCTGGCAGCAAACCAGAGAGTGGAGGACAATGGAAGCAGTAGTATAAGAGTGAGCCGGCAGCAAACTAGAGAGTAGAGGACATTGTAAGCAGTAGTATAAGAGTGAGCCGGCAGCAAACCAGAGAGTGGAGGACAATGGAAACAGTAGTATAAGAGTGAGCTGGCAGCAAACCAGAGAGTGGAGGACACTGGAAGCAGTAGTATAAGAGTGAGCTGGCAGCAAACCAGAGAGTGGAGGACAATGGAAGCAGTAGTATAAGAGTGAGCCGGCAGCAAACCAGAGAGTAGAGGACATTGTAAGCAGTAGTATAAGAGTGAGCCGGCAGCAAACCAGAGAGTGGAGGACAATGGAAACAGTAGTATAAGAGTGAGCTGGCAGCAAACCAGAGAGTGGAGGACACTGGAAGCAGTAGTATAAGAGTGAGCCGGCAGTATATCAGAGAGTGGAGGACAATGGAAGCAGTAGTATAAGAGTGAGCCGGCAGCAAACCAGAGAGTAGAGGACATTGTAAGCAGTAGTATAAGAGTGAGCCGGCAGCAAACCAGAGAGTGGAGGACAATGGAAACAGTAGTATAAGAGTGAGCTGGCAGCAAACCAGAGAGTGGAGGACACTGGAAGCAGTAGTATAAGAATGAGCTGGCAGCAAACCAGAGAGTGGAGGACAATGGAAGCAGTAGTATAAGCGTGAGCCGGCAGCAAACCAGAGAGTGGAGGAGACCGGAAGCAGTAGTATAAGAGTGAGCCAACAGTATACCAGAGAGTAGAGGACACCGGAAGCAGTAGTATAAGAGTGAGCCTGCAGCAAACCAGAGAGTGGAGGACAATGGAAACAGTAGTATAAGAGTGAGCTGGCAGCAAACCAGAGAGTGGAGGACAATGGAAACAGTAGTATAAGAGTGAGCTTGCAGCAAACCAGAGAGTGGAGGACAATGGAAACAGTAGTATAAGAGTGAGCTGGCAGCAAATCAGAGAGTGGAGGACAATGGAAACAGTAGTATAAGAGTGAGCTGGCAGCAAACCAGAGAGTGGAGGACAATGGAAGCAGTAGTATAAGAGTGAGCCGGCAGTATATCAGAGAGTGGAGGACACTGGAAGCAGTAGTATAAGAGTGAGCCGGCAGCAAACCAGAGAGTGGAGGAGACCGGAAGCAGTAGTATAAGAGTGAGCTGGCAGCAAACCAGAGAGTGGAGGGCAATGGAAACAGTAGTATAAGAGTGAGCTGGCAGCAAACCAGAGAGTGGAGGACAATGGAAACAGTAGTATAAGAGTGAGCTGGCAGCAAACCAGAGAGTAGAGGACATTGTAAGCAGTAGTATAAGAGTGAGCCGGCAGCAAACCAGAGAGTGGAGGAGACCGGAAGCAGTAGTATAAGAGTGAGCCAACAGTATACCAGAGTAGAGGACACCGGAAGCAGTAGTATAAGAGTGAGCCTGCAGCAAACCAGAGAGTGGAGGACAATGGAAACAGTAGTATAAGAGTGAGCTGGCAGCAAACCAGAGAGTGGAGGACAATGGAAACAGTAGTATAAGAGTGAGCTGGCAGCAAACCAGAGAGTAGAGGACATTGTAAGCAGTAGTATAAGAGTGAGCCGGCAGCAAACCAGAGAGTGGAGGACAATGGAAACAGTAGTATAAGAGTGAGCTGGCAGCGAACCAGAGAGTGGAGGACACTGGAAGCAGTAGTATAAGAGTGAGCCGGCAGTATATCAGAGAGTGGAGGACAATGGAAGGAGTAGTATAAGAGTGAGCCGGCAGCAAACCAGAGAGTAGAGGACATTGTAAGCAGTAGTATAAGAGTGAGCCGGCAGCAAACCAGAGAGTGGAGGACAATGGAAACAGTAGTATAAGAGTGAGCTGGCAGCAAACCAGAGAGTGGAGGACACTGGAAGCAGTAGTATAAGAGTGAGCTGGCAGCAAACCAGAGAATGGAGGACAATGGAAGCAGTAGTATAAGAGTGAGCCGGCAGCAAACCAGAGAGTGGAGGAGACCGGAAGCAGTAGTATAAGAGTGAGCCAACAGTATACCAGAGAGTAGAGAGTATAAGAGTGAGCCTGCAGCAAACCAGAGAGTGGAGGAAAATGGAAGCAGTAGTATAAGAGTGAGTCGGCAGCAAACGAGAGAGTAGAGGACACCGGAAGCAGTAGTATAAGAGTGAGCAGGCAGCAAACCAGAGAATGGAGGACACCGGAAGCAGTAGTATAAGAGTGAGCCTGCAGCAAACCAGAGAGTGGAGGACAATGGAAGCAGTAGTATAAGAGTGAGCCAACAGCACACCAGAGAGTAGAGGACACTGTAAGCAGTAGTATAAGAGTGAGCCGGCAGTATATCAGAGAGTGGAGGACACCGGAAGCAGTAGTATAAGAGTGAGACTGCAGCAAACCAGAGAGTGGAGGACAATGGAAGCAGTAGTATAAGAGTGAGCCTGCAGCAAACCAGAGAGTAGAGGACACCGGAAGCAGTAGTATAAGAGTGAGCCTGCAGTATATCAGAGAGTGGAGGACAATGAAAACGGTAGTATAAGAGTGAGCCGGCAGCAAACCAGAGAGTGGAGGACACTGGAAGCAGTAGTATAAGAGTGAGCTGGCAGCAAACCAGAGAGTGGAGGACACTGGAAGCAGTAGTATAAGAGTGAGCTGGCAGCAAACCAGAGAGTGGAGGACACTGGAAGCAGTAGTATAAGAGTGAGCTGGCAGCAAACCAGAGAGTGGAGGACACTGGAAGCAGTAGTATAAGAGTGAGCTGGCAGCAAACCAGAGAGTGGAGGAGACCGGAAGCAGTAGTATAAGAGTGAGCTGGCAGCAAACCAGAGAGTGGAGGACAATGGAAACAGTAGTATAAGAGTGAGCTGGCAGCAAACCAGAGAGTGGAGGACAATGGAAACAGTAGTATAGGAGTGAGCTGGCAGCAAACCAGAGAGTGGAGGACAATGGAAGCAGTAGTATAAGAGTGAGCCGGCAGCAAACTAGAGAGTAGAGGACATTGTAAGCAGTAGTATAAGTGTGAGCCGGCAGCAAACCAGAGAGTGGAGGACAATGGAAACAGTAGTATAAGAGTGAGCTGGCAGCAAACCAGAGAGTGGAGGACACTGGAAGCAGTAGTATAAGAGTGAGCTGGCAGCAAACCAGAGAGTGGAGGACAATGGAAGCAGTAGTATAAGAGTGAGCCGGCAGCAAACCAGAGAGTAGAGGACATTGTAAGCAGTAGTATAAGAGTGAGCCGGCAGCAAACCAGAGTGTGGAGGACAATGGAAACAGTAGCATAAGAGTGAGCTGGCAGCAAACCAGAGAGTGGAGGACACTGGAAGCAGTAGTATAAGAGTGAGCCGGCAGTATATCAGAGAGTGGAGGACAATGGAAGCAGTAGTATAAGAGTGAGCCGGCAGCAAACCAGAGAGTAGAGGACATTGTAAGCAGTAGTATAAGAGTGAGCCGGCAGCAAACCAGAGAGTGGAGGACAATGGAAACAGTAGTATAAGAGTGAGCTGGCAGCAAACCAGAGAGTGGAGGACACTGGAAGCAGTAGTATAAGAATGAGCTGGCAGCAAACCAGAGAGTGGAGGACAATGGAAGCAGTAGTATAAGCGTGAGCCGGCAGCAAACCAGAGAGTGGAGGAGACCGGAAGCAGTAGTATAAGAGTGAGCCAACAGTATACCAGAGAGTAAAGGACACCGGAAGCAGTAGTATAAGAGTGAGCCTGCAGCAAACCATAGAGTGGAGGACAATGGAAACAGTAGTATAAGAGTGAGCTGGCAGCAAACCAGAGAGTGGAGGACAATGGAAACAGTAGTATAAGAGTGAGCTGGCAGCAAACCAGAGAGTGGAGGACAATGGAAACAGTAGTATAAGTGAGCTGGCAGCAAACCAGAGAGTGGAGGACAATGGAAACAGTAGTATAAGAGTGAGCTGGCAGCAAACCAGAGAGTGGAGGACAATGGAAGCAGTAGTATAAGAGTGAGCCGGCAGTATATCAGAGAGTGGAGGACACTGGAAGCAGTAGTATAAGAGTGAGCCGGCAGCAAACCAGAGAGTGGAGGAGACCGGAAGCATTAGTATAAGAGTGAGCTGGCAGCAAACCAGAGAGTGGAGGGCAATGGAAACAGTAGTATAAGAGTGAGCTGGCAGCAAACCAGAGAGTGGAGGACAATGGAAGCAGTAGTATAAGAGTGAGCCGGCAGTATATCAGAGAGTGGAGGACACTGGAAGCAGTAGTATAAGAGTGAGCCGGCAGCAAACCAGAGAGTGGAGGACAATGGAAACAGTAGTATAAGAGTGAGCTGGCAGCAAACCAGAGCGTGGAGGACAATGGAAACAGTAGTATAAGAGTGAGCCGGCAGCAAACCAGAGAGTGGAGGAGACCGGAAGCAGTAGTATAAGAGTGAGCCAACAGTATACCAGAGAGTAGAGGACACCGGAAGCAGTAGTATAAGAGTGAGCCTGCAGCAAACCAGAGAGTGGAGGACACCGGAAGCAGTAGTATAAGAGTGAGCCGGCAGCAAACCAGAGAGTGGAGGACACTGGAAGCAGTAGTATAAGAGTGAGCCGGCAGCAAACCAGAGTGTGGAGGACACTGGAAGCAGTAGTATAAGAGTGAGCCGGCAGCAAACCACAGAGTGGAGGACAATGGAAACAGTAGTATAATAGTGAGCTGGCAGCAAACTAGAGAGTGGAGGACAATGGAAACAGTAGTATAAGAGTGAGCTGGCAGCAATCCAGAGAGTGGAGGACACTGGAAGCAGTAGTATAAGAGTGAGCCGCAGTATATAAGAGAGTGGAGGACAATGGAAACAGTAGTATAAGAGTGAGCTGGCAGCAAACCAGAGAGTGTAGGACACTGGAAGCAGTAGTATAAGAGTGAGGTGGCAGCAAACCAGAGAGTGGAGGACCATGGAAGCAGTAGTATAAGAGTAAGCCGGCAGCAAACCAGAGAGTAGAGGACATTGTAAGCAGTAGTATAAGAGTGAGCCGGCAGCAAACCAGAGAGTGGAGGACAATGGAAACAGTAGTATAAGAGTGAGCTGGCAGCAAACCAGAGAGTGGAGGACACTGGAAGCAGTAGTATAAGAGTGAGCCGGCAGTATATCAGAGAGTGGAGGACAATGGAAGCAGTAGTATAAGAGTGAGCCGGTAGCAAACCAGAGAGTAGAGGACATTGTAAGCAGTAGTATAAGAGTGAGCCGGCAGCAAACCAGAGAGTGGAGGACAATGGAAACAGTAGTATAAGAGTGAGCTGGCAGCAAACCAGAGAGTGGAGGACACTGGAAGCAGTAGTATAAGAGTGAGCTGGCAGCAAACCAGAGAGTGGAGGACAATGGAAGCAGTAGTATAAGAGTGAGCCGGCAGCAAACCAGAGAGTGGAGGAGACCGGAAGCAGTAGTATAAGAGTGAGCCAACAGTATACCAGAGAGTAGAGGACACCGGAAGCAGTAGTATAAGAGTGAGCCTGCAGCAAACCAGAGAGTGGAGGAAAATGGAAGCAGTAGTATAAGAGTGAGTCGGCAGCAAACGAGAGAGTAGAGGACACCGGAAGCAGTAGTATAAGAGTGAGCAGGCAGCAAACCAGAGAATGGAGGACACCGGAAGCAGTAGTATAAGAGTGAGCCTGCAGCAAACCAGAGAGTGGAGGACAATGGAAGCAGTAGTATAAGAGTGAGCCAACAGCACATCAGAGAGTAGAGGACACTGTAAGCAGTAGTATAAGAGTGAGCCGGCAGTATATCAGAGAGTGGAGGACACCGGAAGCATTAGTATAAGACTGAGACTGCAGCAAACCAGAGAGTGGAGGACAATGGAAGCAGTAGTATAAGAGTGAGCCTGCAGCAAACCAGAGAGTAGAGGACACCGGAAGCAGTAGTATAAGAGTGAGCCTGCAGTATATCAGAGAGTGGAGGACAATGGAAACGGTAGTATAAGAGTGAGCCGGCAGCAAACCAGAGAGTGGAGGACAATGGAAACAGTAGTATAAGAGTGAGCTGGCAGCAAACCAGAGAGTGGAGGACACTGGAAGCAGTAGTATAAGAGTGAGCTGGCAGCAAACCAGAGAGTGGAGGACAATGGAAGCAGTAGTATAAGAGTGAGCCGGCAGAAAACCAGAGAGTGGAGGAGACCGGAAGCAGTAGTATAAGAGTGAGCTGGCAGCAAACCAGAGAGTGGAGGACAATGGAAGCAGTAGTATAAGAGTGAGCTGGCAGCAAACCAGAGAGTGGAGGACACTGGAAGCAGTAGTATAAGAGTGAGCTGGCAGCAAACCAGAGAGTGGAGGAGACCGGAAGCAGTAGATAAGAGTGAGCTGGCAGCAAACCAGAGAGTGGAGGACAATGGAAACAGTAGTATAAGAGTGAGCTGGCAGCAAACCAGAGAGTGGAGGACAATGGAAACAGTAGTATAGGAGTGAGCTGGCAGCAAACCAGAGAGTGGAGGACAATGGAAGCAGTAGTATAAGAGTGAGCCGGCAGCAAACTAGAGAGTAGAGGACATTGTAAGCAGTAGTATAAGAGTGAGCCGGCAGCAAACCAGAGAGTGGAGGACAATGGAAACAGTAGTATAAGAGTGAGCTGGCAGCAAACCAGAGAGTGGAGGACACTGGAAGCAGTAGTATAAGAGTGAGCCGGCAGCAAACCAGAGAGTAGAGGACATTGTAAGCAGTAGTATAAGAGTGAGCCGGCAGCAAACCAGAGAGTGGAGGACAATGGAAACAGTAGTATAAGAGTGAGCTGGCAGCAAACCAGAGAGTGGAGGACACTGGAAGCAGTAGTATAAGAGTGAGCCGGCAGCAAACCAGAGAGTGGAGGACAATGGAAACAGTAGTATAAGAGTGAGCTGGCAGCAAACCAGAGAGTGGAGGACAATGGAAGCAGTAGTATAAGAGTGAGCCGGCAGCAAACCAGAGAGTAGAGGACATTGTAAGCAGTAGTATAAGAGTGAGCCGGCAGCAAACCAGAGAGTGGAGGACAATGGAAACAGTAGTATAAGAGTGAGCTGGCAGCAAACCAGAGAGTGGAGGACACTGGAAGCAGTAGTATAAGAATGAGCTGGCAGCAAACCAGAGAGTGGAGGACAATGGAAGCAGTAGTATAAGCGTAAGCCGGCAGCAAACCAGAGAGTGGAGGAGACCGGAAGCAGTAGTATAAGAGTGAGCCAACAGTATACCAGAGAGTAAAGGACACCGGAAGCAGTAGTATAAGAGTGAGCCTGCAGCAAACCATAGAGTGGAGGACAATGGAAACAGTAGTATAAGAGTGAGCTGGCAGCAAACCAGAGAGTGGAGGACAATGGAAACAGTAGTATAAGAGTGAGCTGGCAGCAAACCAGAGAGTGGAGGACAATGGAAACAGTAGTATAAGTGAGCTGGCAGCAAACCAGAGAGTGGAGGACAATGGAAACAGTAGTATAAGAGTGAGCTGGCAGCAAACCAGAGAGTGGAGGACAATGGAAGCAGTAGTATAAGAGTGAGCCGGCAGTATATCAGAGAGTGGAGGACACTGGAAGCAGTAGTATAAGAGTGAGCCGGCAGCAAACCAGAGAGTGGAGGAGACCGGAAGCATTAGTATAAGAGTGAGCTGGCAGCAAACCAGAGAGTGGAGGGCAATGGAAACAGTAGTATAAGAGTGAGCTGGCAGCAAACCAGAGAGTGGAGGACAATGGAAGCAGTAGTATAAGAGTGAGCCGGCAGTATATCAGAGAGTGGAGGACACTGGAAGCAGTAGTATAAGAGTGAGCCGGCAGCAAACCAGAGAGTGGAGGACAATGGAAACAGTAGTATAAGAGTGAGCTGGCAGCAAACCAGAGCGTGGAGGACAATGGAAACAGTAGTATAAGAGTGAGCCGGCAGCAAACCAGAGAGTGGAGGAGACCGGAAGCAGTAGTATAAGAGTGAGCCAACAGTATACCAGAGAGTAGAGGACACCGGAAGCAGTAGTATAAGAGTGAGCCTGCAGCAAACCAGAGAGTGGAGGACACCGGAAGCAGTAGTATAAGAGTGAGCCGGCAGCAAACCAGAGAGTGGAGGACACTGGAAGCAGTAGTATAAGAGTGAGCCGGCAGCAAACCAGAGTGTGGAGGACACTGGAAGCAGTAGTATAAGAGTGAGCCGGCAGCAAACCACAGAGTGGAGGACAATGGAAACAGTAGTATAATAGTGAGCTGGCAGCAAACTAGAGAGTGGAGGACAATGGAAACAGTAGTATAAGAGTGAGCTGGCAGCAATCCAGAGAGTGGAGGACACTGGAAGCAGTAGTATAAGAGTGAGCCGCAGTATATAAGAGAGTGGAGGACAATGGAAACAGTAGTATAAGAGTGAGCTGGCAGCAAACCAGAGAGTGTAGGACACTGGAAGCAGTAGTATAAGAGTGAGGTGGCAGCAAACCAGAGAGTGGAGGACCATGGAAGCAGTAGTATAAGAGTAAGCCGGCAGCAAACCAGAGAGTAGAGGACATTGTAAGCAGTAGTATAAGAGTGAGCCGGCAGCAAACCAGAGAGTGGAGGACAATGGAAACAGTAGTATAAGAGTGAGCTGGCAGCAAACCAGAGAGTGGAGGACACTGGAAGCAGTAGTATAAGAGTGAGCCGGCAGTATATCAGAGAGTGGAGGACAATGGAAGCAGTAGTATAAGAGTGAGCCGGTAGCAAACCAGAGAGTAGAGGACATTGTAAGCAGTAGTATAAGAGTGAGCCGGCAGCAAACCAGAGAGTGGAGGACAATGGAAACAGTAGTATAAGAGTGAGCTGGCAGCAAACCAGAGAGTGGAGGACACTGGAAGCAGTAGTATAAGAGTGAGCTGGCAGCAAACCAGAGAGTGGAGGACAATGGAAGCAGTAGTATAAGAGTGAGCCGGCAGCAAACCAGAGAGTGGAGGAGACCGGAAGCAGTAGTATAAGAGTGAGCCAACAGTATACCAGAGAGTAGAGGACACCGGAAGCAGTAGTATAAGAGTGAGCCTGCAGCAAACCAGAGAGTGGAGGAAAATGGAAGCAGTAGTATAAGAGTGAGTCGGCAGCAAACGAGAGAGTAGAGGACACCGGAAGCAGTAGTATAAGAGTGAGCAGGCAGCAAACCAGAGAATGGAGGACACCGGAAGCAGTAGTATAAGAGTGAGCCTGCAGCAAACCAGAGAGTGGAGGACAATGGAAGCAGTAGTATAAGAGTGAGCCAACAGCACATCAGAGAGTAGAGGACACTGTAAGCAGTAGTATAAGAGTGAGCCGGCAGTATATCAGAGAGTGGAGGACACCGGAAGCATTAGTATAAGACTGAGACTGCAGCAAACCAGAGAGTGGAGGACAATGGAAGCAGTAGTATAAGAGTGAGCCTGCAGCAAACCAGAGAGTAGAGGACACCGGAAGCAGTAGTATAAGAGTGAGCCTGCAGTATATCAGAGAGTGGAGGACAATGGAAACGGTAGTATAAGAGTGAGCCGGCAGCAAACCAGAGAGTGGAGGACAATGGAAACAGTAGTATAAGAGTGAGCTGGCAGCAAACCAGAGAGTGGAGGACACTGGAAGCAGTAGTATAAGAGTGAGCTGGCAGCAAACCAGAGAGTGGAGGACAATGGAAGCAGTAGTATAAGAGTGAGCCGGCAGAAAACCAGAGAGTGGAGGAGACCGGAAGCAGTAGTATAAGAGTGAGCTGGCAGCAAACCAGAGAGTGGAGGACAATGGAAGCAGTAGTATAAGAGTGAGCTGGCAGCAAACCAGAGAGTGGAGGACACTGGAAGCAGTAGTATAAGAGTGAGCTGGCAGCAAACCAGAGAGTGGAGGAGACCGGAAGCAGTAGATAAGAGTGAGCTGGCAGCAAACCAGAGAGTGGAGGACAATGGAAACAGTAGTATAAGAGTGAGCTGGCAGCAAACCAGAGAGTGGAGGACAATGGAAACAGTAGTATAGGAGTGAGCTGGCAGCAAACCAGAGAGTGGAGGACAATGGAAGCAGTAGTATAAGAGTGAGCCGGCAGCAAACTAGAGAGTAGAGGACATTGTAAGCAGTAGTATAAGAGTGAGCCGGCAGCAAACCAGAGAGTGGAGGACAATGGAAACAGTAGTATAAGAGTGAGCTGGCAGCAAACCAGAGAGTGGAGGACACTGGAAGCAGTAGTATAAGAGTGAGCCGGCAGCAAACCAGAGAGTAGAGGACATTGTAAGCAGTAGTATAAGAGTGAGCCGGCAGCAAACCAGAGAGTGGAGGACAATGGAAACAGTAGTATAAGAGTGAGCTGGCAGCAAACCAGAGAGTGGAGGACACTGGAAGCAGTAGTATAAGAGTGAGCCGGCAGCAAACCAGAGAGTGGAGGACAATGGAAACAGTAGTATAAGAGTGAGCTGGCAGCAAACCAGAGAGTGGAGGACAATGGAAGCAGTAGTATAAGAGTGAGCCGGCAGCAAACCAGAGAGTAGAGGACATTGTAAGCAGTAGTATAAGAGTGAGCCGGCAGCAAACCAGAGAGTGGAGGACAATGGAAACAGTAGTATAAGAGTGAGCTGGCAGCAAACCAGAGAGTGGAGGACACTGGAAGCAGTAGTATAAGAATGAGCTGGCAGCAAACCAGAGAGTGGAGGACAATGGAAGCAGTAGTATAAGCGTAAGCCGGCAGCAAACCAGAGAGTGGAGGAGACCGGAAGCAGTAGTATAAGAGTGAGCCAACAGTATACCAGAGAGTAGAGGACACCGGAAGCAGTAGTATAAGAGTGAGCCTGCAGCAAACCAGAGAGTGGAGGACAATGGAAACAGTAGTATAAGAGTGAGCTGGCAGCAAACCAGAGAGTGGAGGACAATGGAAACAGTAGTATAAGAGTGAGCTGGCAGCAAACCAGAGAGTGGAGGACAATGGAAACAGTATTATAAGAGTGAGCTGGCAGCAAATCAGAGAGTGGAGGACAATGGAAACAGTAGTATAAGAGTGAGCTGGCAGCAAACCAGAGAGTGGAGGACAATGGAAGCAGTAGTATAAGAGTGAGCCGGCAGTATATCAGAGAGTGGAGGACACTGGAAGCAGTAGTATAAGAGTGAGCCGGCAGCAAACCAGAGAGTGGAGGAGACCGGAAGCAGTAGTATTAGAGTGAGCTGGCAGCAAACCAGAGAGTGGAGGGCAATGGAAACAGTAGTATAAGAGTGACCTGGCAGCAAACCAGAGAGTGGAGGACAATGGAAACAGTAGTATAAGAGTGAGCTGGCAGCAAACCAGAGAGTGGAGGACAATGGAAGCAGTAGTATAAGAGTGAGCCGGCAGTATATCAGAGAGTGGAGGACACTGGAAGCAGTAGTATAAGAGTGAGCCGGCAGCAAACCAGAGAGTGGAGGACAATGGAAACAGTAGTATAAGATTGAGCTGGCAGCAAACCAGAGAGTAGAGGACACTGGAAGCAGTAGTATAAGAGTGAGCTGGCAGCAAACCAGAGCGTGGAAGACAATAGAAGCAGTAGTATAAGAGTGAGCCGGCAGCAAACCAGATAGTGGAGGAGACCGGAAGCAGTAGTATAAGAGTGAGCCAACAGTATACTAGAGAGTAGAGGACACCGGAAGCAGTAGTATAAGAGTGAGCCTGCAGCAAACCAGAGAGTGGAGGACACCGGAAGCAGTAGTATAAGAGTGAGCCTGCAGCAAATCAGAGAGTGGAGGACAATGGAAGCAGTAGTATAAGAGTGAGCCAACAGCACACCAGAGAGTAGAGGACACTGTAAGCAGTAGTATAAGAGTGAGCCGGCAGTATATCAGAGAGTGGAGGACACCGGAAGCAGTAGTATAAGAGTGAGCCTGCAGCAAACCAGAGAGTAGAGGACACCGGAAGCAGTAGTATAAGAGTGAGCCGGCAGTATATCAGAGAGTGGAGGACACTGGAAGCAGTAGTATAAGAGTGAGCCGGCAGTATATCAGAGAGTGGAGGACACCGGAAGCAGTAGTATAAGAATGAGCCGGCAGTATATCAGAGAGTGGAGGACACCGGAAGCAGTAGTATAAGAGTGGGCCTGCAGCAAACCTGAGAGTGGAGGACAATGGAAGCAGTAGTATAAGAATGAGCCTGCAGCAAACCAGAGAGTGGTGGACAATGGAAGCAGTAGTATAAGAGTGAGCCGGCAGCAAACCAGAGAGTGGAGGACAATGGAAGCAGTAGTATAAGAGTGAGCCTGCAGCAAACCAGAGAGTGGAGGACAATGGAAGCAGTAGTATAAGAGAGAGCCGGCAGCAAACCAGAGAGTGGAGGACAATGGAAGCAGTAGTATAAGAGTGAGCCAACAGCACACCAGAGAGTAGAGGACACCGGAAGCAGTAGTATAAGAGTGAGCCGGCAGTATATCAGAGAGTGGAGGACACTGGAAGCAGTAGTATAAGAGTGAGCCGGCAGTATATCAGAGAGTGGAGGACACCGGAAGCAGTAGTATAAGAGTGAGCCGGCAGCAAACCAGAGAGTGGAGGACAATGGAAGCAGTAGTATAAGAGTGAGCCTGCAGCAAACCAAATAGTGGAGGACAATGGAAGCCTGTAGTATAAGAGTGAGCCTGCAGCAAACCAGAGAGTGGAGGACAATGTAAGCAGTAGTATAAGAGTGAGCCGGCAGCAAACCAGAGAGTGGAGGACAATGGAAGCAGTAGTATAAGAGTGAGCCTGCAGCAAACCAGAGAGTGGAGGACAATGGAAGCAGTAGTATAAGAGTGAGCCGGCAGCAAACCAGGGAGTGGAGGACAATGGAAGCAGTAGTATAAGAGTGAGCCGGCAGCAGCAAACCAGAGAGTGGAGGACAATGGAAGCAGTAGTATAAGAGTGAGCCAACAGCACACCAGAGTGTGGAGGACACTGGAAGCAGTAGTATAAGAGTGAGCCGGCAGTATATCAGAGAGTGGAGGACACCAGAAGGAGTAAGATAAAGGTGAGCCGGAAGCACACCAAAGTGAAGGACAATGGAAGCAGTAGGATTAGAGTGAGCCAACAGTATGCCAGATAGCGGAGGACACCAGAAGCAGAAGGATGCGAGTGAGCTAGCAGTATGCGTGAGAGTGGAGTACACCGGTAGCAGTAGGATAATTGTGAGCTAGCAGTATACGTGAGAGTGGAGTACACCTGTAGCAGTAGGATAAGAGTGTGCTGGCAGTATACCAGAGAGTGGAGGACACCAGTAGCAGTAGGATAATTGTGTGCTAGCAGTATACCAGAGAGTGGAGGACACCTGAAGCAGTAGGATAACAGGGAATAGAGGACCCAACAGGCAGTATTATAATTGTGTGCCAGCAGTATACCAGAGACTGGAGGAAACTGGAAGCAGTAGGATAAGAGTGTGCTGGCAGTATACCAGAGACTGGAGGACACCAGAAGAAGTAGGATAAGAGTGAGCTGGCAGCATACCAGAGTGTGTAGGACACTAGAAGCAGTAGGATAAGAGTATACAGGCTGTACATCAGAGAGTGAAGGGCATTGGACGCAGTAGGATGCTGGCAGGGTACCAGAGAGTGCCCTGCAGAGATCTTTTCAGTCACTGACCTCCGCCCTAGCCTCCTTCTCTTCTTTCTCTACCGTACAGGAACTATATACTCCTTCGGTGCTACAGCCCTCCACCAATTCCAAACTTCCACCACCATCCTGTCACTTCCCCATCCACATTCCCTCTTCCCAATCCTATCCCAAGCACACACACACCTAAGCATGTGCACACTACATCAGACACAAGCACCACACAGAGACACAAGACATCCAAGAAACTCAAACATGCATGCACACAGCAGGCACTCAGCTCCTTCACCATGCCCACCACCCCCAGCATACCCCTAGGTACCACAGCAACACAAAAGGGGCACTCCAAAGACACACCCATACCCACAGGACACCACTCCAACACACACTGACCTCCTCCACAGACACAACCACATCCGCAGACATCACAGCAACATACACTGGCCCCGCTAAGGACACAACCAAGCCTGCAAACTTTATCATAGCAAAAACCACAGACTCCTCAACAACACCCTGCTTATCCACATCCCTCCCACTGAAAAAAACACAGACTCTTACAGTCACCCACACAACAGACACCAACAACACGCACAGTGCCTAGCTCACACTTCCAATCCCTCTTCCTTCCAATCCAAACTCCATCTTCAACACCATACCTATTTTCCCAGCAAATCTCTATTGTTTGCCCCTACCCTTACCCCTCTACAACCTGCCCCCTTGCAAAGTCTGAAAATTCCTCACGCACCCATAACTATCCTTTCGACTTCCTATCTGCCTCTCAAAAACAGCCCCCTGGAGCCCCTGAACCCAGACCAAAAAAGACAAACCCCCCCAAAAACTGCTAAAATTAAACCCAACCCAAAACCCCCCAAACCCAGGAACCTCCCTTCCAAAGATAACCCCTCCACCTCACCCTAAACCTCTGCCCCCTCTTCCCAAGTACCATCTTTGAGGTGCCTGCTATGCCCAATGTGATAAATGAATGGAGGTGTGCTAGCAGGTGCCCTAGTCGGCAGTCGTACTTTCTTCTCTCTACTGTCTACAGCTGGGCAGCTGTAATGGACAATAATTGTATTTCATTGGCCCTTCTCTTCTCCGAAATACCTTTCAATTTCACCCTTACTCCAAGGCAGATGAATAATAATCAGTGATACAAATCACGTAGAAAGTCATGCTGCTATCCTGTCGGCCGTAAGCAGAAGTGAGAAAAAAGAACACACTGCAGTAAAGGAAAATGATTAAGAATGGGATATAGATTTTTCATCACAGACTATCCTATCCGCAAAAGTTAATGCACTTAGTCCACCTTTACTCCCTGGCCTCGCCCTCCACCACACTTTATATTTAAATTTATAGTTATTTCCAACAAATATATGTGCTTGGCAGTAACAAAAGGAAACTTGCCTTACTCTACTGCAGGGTAAGTTAGAGGAATTAGGCTGGTGATGTATAAGTTGTTTTACTACAGAATAGCGGGGTGTCACTGATCATCATCCTGTGCCTAAGCGCTGGCCAGCGAGCTGATCTGGTTGACAAATGTCGAAAGTGAAATATTTGAAGAGGCGTACATCCGTTATGGCAGCCATGAAATATATCACTTGGCCGGAACAATATGGCACAAACCAAGAATGGATTTTTCATTTATTTTGGAAAGGCTTTGACAGAATTTAGGAAAGAATAAAGGAGTGAAGTTCTAGGAAGTGACTGAGTGGACACTGGGAGGAAAGGGAAACACACCTTGTTTTTACTTTGCAATTCATTGAAAACTTTGCAAACTGACAACAACTGAAGCAAACACGCATTGGACAGCCAACACTGCAGTGCCGAAGTGAACCCAACAGCTGTTAGGTCATGTTGACACTGTCAAAATGTCATGGGTAGAGACAATAGGTTATGATAGATGATGGGTGGGATACGTAATATCTGCATTGATTAGTAAACACACTGAGTCAGGGGAGTAGATAGAAATACCCCCCCCCCCCCCGAATCAAAGCTCTGACAAAACCATTCCAAGCAAGTAGCTGAGCATGTCTCTCTTCAGAAGAGCTCCCTTGTTTCTTCATCCATCATTTGTCCATTCATTATTCCATTGTTCTAGTATTCACCCTTTGGCTTTGATACCCACCACTTAAGCTTTACATTCTCTCATCCAGTCTTTCACCATTGAAAACCAAACCAAGTGTCCTAATTGATCCATACATCCAAACATAACCTCAGGAAACCTTTCACCAACAACCATTTACCCACCCACATATCCTTTATCCATCGACCCTTTCACCCACTCAGACAAGTATTGTTGCACCCATATATCCATTCACCCATCCTTCATCCATACATGCATCCTACTCACTCATATACCATTTCAGCCATCCTTTCTCCTTCCATCCTTTTTACCCTTTTCCATTATTATGAACTTTTGACCGATGACTTGCAACCCCTGCTGTACCCGCTAAAACCGCAGAGTCCACAATTTGATACCCTTTCAGTGAGTATACCCTAACTGTCAATAAGCAAGCAATGTGACTTACCACCATCCGTCCCTGCCACTGCTGGGACTTCACCTTAGACCGCCATCATGTCTGCTCTGCTGGCCCTCTCCCTGCCTGACCGGGCACTACTGGTCTGTGCAGGTAGAAAAAATATTACACATTTTAGATGGCAGAAACGCCTCCCCCAATTATTTGTTTTTAACAAAATACAACCATAATACATCACTACAGTTCAGTTACAGTACCTCTTCTATCAAAATATCATGTTGGGCATTTTGTTGGTTGGCAATGTTTGAAAAGCCAGGTAGTCAAGCCAACCAACAACTTTTTGTAATGGAGGGGCAGAGCTATGATGAGACTCTGAGTCACTGAAGCGCAATGAAGAGGAGGAATAATTAGTCAATGAAGGACATATGGTCTTGGTTGGCAAATGCAATGCGGCCGTCCTCATACTTCCAGCCATGCTGCATCAAAACTGCTGGTATATTTATATAGCATGGCATTGAGGGGGGTGAGGGGGAGGTCACCATTGCCATGGCCACTCTCTCATTTTACTCTTCGAGCATCAGCAAGAAAAAGAAGGCCATCTTGACAAACATGCATAGAATACCCTACTTGTGTATGCAGTCTTCACAGTAGAGTACCTAACCTAAAATCAATTCACTGAGCCTTACAGTACCAGTCCTCAAGATAGATCGGGGGAGAGGGGAAGCTAACTGACAAAGCAGAAGAAAGAAAGTTACAAACAGACTACAACAGACAGTTTGAAGTCAAGTACAGGAAACTGAAATATAGAAAATAAACAAATAGGATAATGCAGGGACAAGAAGAATTTAGCACATATTAGATAGAAGGAAGAGAAGGTGGTAAAAGCTAAGAGACAGGCACAGTAAAAAAAAATGCCCTTGTATAGGTATCCCTCACTCCCTACCCCAACTCTGTGGTAGTCTTCTTGCACCTGAATGCTGATGTAAGAAGTGGAGAAGTGTGGCTCAATGGTTAGAGCGGCAGACCTCGATGCAGAGCACTGGTCCGGGACCAGGGGTCGATTCCTGTCGCAGCAGGGTCTCGGGCTATAAATTCCGCGGACCGGATATTCTCGCCTCAGTGCCTATTCTAATCATGGGTCCCACGCTGCAACTCTGGGCAATAGCTTGCTTAATCTCCACAACGGCCCCAACAGCGCTGGGATGCCTGGCCTCACCATGGGGGTGCCCAGGAGTGGACACCTCACATGGAAAGCCAGGAAGGGTTCCTTCAGCGGTATGAGTACAGCGCTGAGATACCCGTAGTGGTGATCGGCGCTATATAAATACCTATACATTTACATAAGAAACAAAGAAAAGAGAAGAAAAAAGATGAGCGGTAAAGTTAATAATCTTCCCAAAAATATTTTGACTGGCAAAGTCAAATGCAGTAACAATGACTTTTTGGAAATCAGATCGCCTAGGAAGAAAGAAAGGAAAGAAGGAAGGAAGGGAGGGAGAGAGAGAGGGTGGGAGAAAGGACGAAAGGAAAGAAGAAAGGGAGTGAGTGAGAGAGAGAGAGAAAGAAAGGGAGGTAGGAAGGAAAGGAGGAAGGAAGGAAGGAAGGAAGGAAGGAAGGAAGGAAGGAAGGAAGGAAGGAAGGAAGGAAGGAAGGAAGAAAGAGAGGGATGAAGAGAGGGAGGAAGGAAGAAAGGACGGGGAAAGGATGGGAGGGGGGAGGAAGGAAGGGAGGAAGGAAGGAAGGGAGGAAGGAAGGAAGAATGGACAGGTAAAAGACTGAGGGAGAAAGGAAGGAAGGAAGGGAGAAAGGATGGAAGGAGATGAGGAAGGAAGGAAATAAGGAAGGAAGGGAGGAAGGAAGGAAAAAGGAAGGAAGGAAGGACAGGGAAAGGAAGGGAGGGAGGAAGGAAGAAAGAGAGGGAAGAAGGGATGGAGGGAGAATTAAAGAAAGGAAAGAAGGACGCAACGTAGGAAATAAAGAAAGAAGGAAGGAAGGGAGAGAGGAAGGGGTGGAGAGAGCGAGGCAGAAAGGCAGAAAGGAAGGAAGGGATGGAGGGAAAAAGGGAGGGAGGGAGAAAGAAAGGAAAGTAGGATGGAAGCAAGGGAGGAAAGAAAGAAAGAAGGATGGAAGGAAGGATGGAAGGAAGGATGGAAGGAAGGATGGAAGGAAGGATGGAAGGAAGGAAGGAAGGAAGGAAGGAAGGGAGAGATGAAGGGGTGGAGAGAGAGAGGCAGAAGGCAGAAAGAAAGGAAGGGAAGAAGGGAGGGAGGAAGGAAAAAAAGGAGGAATCAATTCACTGAGTCTTACACTACCAGTCCTTAAGATAGATCGGGGGAGAGGGGAAGCTAACTGACAAAGCCGAATAAAGGAAGCTACAAAAAGACTAGTACAGACAGGGGGGCATTACGAAGCAGCTTACCTGGCTGAAGGACGCTCCGCTGCGCACTCTGCATCACCCGGGGGCCCGAAAACGCTGTGATCTTCATCTGGGTCGCCATTGACCGTGCTGGACGCCGTGTAGGGGACTACAGCCCCCAGAGTCCCTAGCGGCATTTCCCGCTTCCGCTTCCCTGCGCGCCCGGAGGCGCTTAAAACTGTGAGGCTCCCTCGGTGGAGCGGGGGCATTACGAAGCAGCTTACCTGGCTGAAGGACGCTCCGCTGCGCACTCTGCATCACCCGGGGGCCCGAAAACGCTGTGATCTTCATCTGGGTCGCCATTGACCGTGCTGGACGCCGTGTAGGGGACTACAGCCCCCAGAGTCCCTAGCGGCATTTCCCGCTTCCGCTTCCCTGCGCGCCCGGAGGCGCTTAAAACTGTGAGGCTTCCTCCGAGTCGCGGGACGCGCGCGGGCGACGCCCGGGCAAAGGGCGGGCCCTCTGTGGCCCTCTGAGGCCAGAAGAGACTGGACTGGGCCAGAGACGCTGGTTCCGTTCATATGTGGTACACAAAGCACTGGGGGTGATATTGAGTTGGCTGCCAAGACGTAGATATTGTTTTAAAGTTTTGAAATATATGAGAAATATTAACGGACATAACGTTATATCAATTCAGTAAGCTTTTGATGGGGGTGTGACGATTTACAATATGTCTAGATCTAAACCCTCCTTGGGGCCACGCACTATGGATAATTATTTGGTCCAGAAGGTTAGCAAGATAAACTCGGAAAGGCGACAGTCGCTTGGGAAAAGTAGTACTCCGCATTTAGAAAGCCCTGTAAGAGGTTTATCAACCCCTAGCATGGAGGATGCGAACAATCACTCTGACACTATTATCCCGGAAGTGGTAGAGTTAATAGAGATGGGACATCTCGAGCCCGCACAAACTACCCCCAATGAGTTAAGAACAGATGACTGCCCTGATATGGTGGAACAATGTCTACCGACCCCAAAAGTACGGGCAGTTAGAACATGTAGGAAATTTCCTATCAAAAAGGGGACACTGCGTAATGGGCGGAAACGAGCAGTCTCACCAGATAAAGATGCGGAAACTAATGTACCGAGTAAACTTAATAAGGTGGGGGCTGAGGATAATATTGTAACTGACTTAGAGGAGATTATTGGTATCAAGATTAGAGGCATTATAGATCCACTGGTTTTAAAAATAGAGGAATTAACAAAAGAAGTTGTTAGATTGGGTGGTTTGCTAAGTAAGGCCTTAGACAAACCAGGAGAGGTGTCTGCTGCTACTACTGTTACAATTGCTGTAACTGACACTACTAGCAACCAATATAAGAGTCATGTACAGGGAGACCCTGCTAAGAAAGCCACAGGGAATAAAGGGAATGATAGTGTTAACTCTGTAACACCCCAAATGAGCACGCACTTAACTAGCAAGGCCTTGCCTGCTATAGATAATACAAATAGGTGGGAGGAAATTAACATTAAGGGCGCTGTTAATCTCCCACCTGAGTGTGCTCCTTATGTGGTGGTACTTACAAATGTGCCACCGCTAGATAGCAGGGGTCATCAAGAAACCCATGATTCCTTAAAAAACAAATGCCTGTCGTGGCTAAATAGACAATGTGGCTTCCCATTGAATTTCTCTGATAATATTTTGACTACCAGGAGAGTCAACTGGATCGGGAGCGATAGGAAAAGATCAAAGGGGGACTGTGTAATTATTAATTTTAAATACCCACAGCATGTTACTACCGTTCTCCTAAGAGCGGCATCTCTCCCAATCTTAGATGGCAATGTATGTGCCCGAGCACTAGGTTACTTTTATAATCACCTTAATGTTAAACGGAGGGACAATACTAGAATTTCTACTTATCCGCTCACTTGCAAACCTTATTTTGATATCCCTACACAGAATAGATTTCTTGCACTTAGTACTCTGGACTCTAACGATTGACGCACAAAAGAGACGGAGATATGCTCAGGAAGGGAAGAGGGTCCCGATAGGGATGATTGTAGAGACGATTGTATATCTGTAATAACAACCTTGGTCCCTGGATTTGTGCCTAATCAGAATGAGGCTGAGATCATTCAAGAGGGTGGTATGAATACATGTGAAATGGGCCAAACCAATGAGGCTGGCATTATGGAGGGAAACGCCCGAGTTTCCACTAGTGGGATTACCACCAGAACAGGTATATGTACCAGGATGGTGTGCTGGAACGTAGCTGGTCTGAAATCTAAAAGCAGAGACCCTGGTTGGCATTCCTTTATTAATAGGTACGATATCTTATGTTTTCAGGAAACCTGGTGCAAAGATAACATTGATTTTGAGGGGTTTGTTTCATATAACCTACAAGCATATGGAGAGGGTCCGGGAAGAGCTAAGGGGGGTTTACTCACCCTTGTATCGGTCAACCGCCAGATGCTGGTGATAAAGTATGTGCCGGTGGGTGATCTAATACAGATGATCTGGATCCGCGAAGGCAAAAGTCGTAACATCCTTCTGATCAATTACTATAACAACATTTTTGATAGCACCAGGGGCAGAATCATAACCAAATTGGCCAATGCTATTGATAACTTAAGTTTGGACTCCAATGTAGTATTTGCTATTATCTGGTGTGGGGATTTCAATGCCTCATTATGTGAATTATTATCCATAAAGGCCTGTGGGGTTACAAATAATGCCGGATGGGAGGTCCCACACTTTGGTCATGATATGTATGGGGAAAATGTGAATACATTAATGGGGTGCCTTGACCTGGAAATTTTGGATTGCTGCAGGGATAGTAATGGTTCACCTATCCCCACATTTAGGAATTGGCGCTCCAAGTCTGTAATTGATCATGTGTTGGTATCCTCTAGTATTGCCGATTGTTTTGCCCCACTGGAAATGGAAATAATGGACACTAGTGATCACAATTGTATTATTGTGCCCATGACTTTGTGGGAGGAGATTGATAGAGAGATAATGACGACGGTTGGAAACATCGAAGCGCACCGGGCTAATGGGGTAAGGCTGAGGTGGATAGGTGCAAAAGCATTAGAACTGACTGAATCTATTATTATGAAGAATTTAGCAGACATTGTTTTTATTTTAGAAAATAGATTAGATCATGAGCGGGTCTTATCTAGTTTTATAGGAATCAACAATGCCATTAACGCAAAGTTCACAAGTGGTAGCAGGGGTGGTAAAAAACCTGGCTTTGTCTGGTTTGACAAAACCTGTTCTGCTGCCCTGACCGATCTTAAACAGGCCCTAGCAACAAGACCTAGGGATAAAAAATTAGTAACTACTCTGAGGCTAGAATATAAAAATGCTATTAAAGCAAGGAAGACGGTTCTACAGCTTCAGGCATGGGACTCTCTTAACCAAGCGGCAGAACTCTCTAATTCTGTATTATTTTGGGCAACAGTCAACTCCCCATTCCTTAAGGAGACAAATATACCTGAGTTAACAGCAAATGTCTCCTGCGAAGGCTGGATTACCCATTTCTCAAGTATTTTCGATTCAGATAAAAATAGTATTGTCGGGTCAGACAGCTGGCCTATTATACCACTCGATATTACTGTGGAAGAAGTGGAAATGGGGATTAGGGCAAGCAAGGGAGGAAAGGCCCAAGGACCGGATGGGGTTCCAAGTGATGTATATAAGGATGCGCCAGAAGTATGGGGTCCTTTGTTGGCTGTTGTTTTTAACGCCGCGGTTTGTACAGACCCTCCGTCAACGTGGGAGGAGTCTATAATTGTACCAATATATAAGAAAGGATCCAGGTCCGATCCAAAAAATTACCGACCAGTTTCATTATTGGATGCCTCGGTAAAAGTTATGAGTAGGATTATGCTGGTTAGATTGGAGGAATGGGTAGAACAAGATTGTATTTTGGCAGATAGCCAATATGGTTTTAGGAAAGGTAGGGGTACGCTCGATCAATGCATTAATTTAGAATTATTGATCGGGAAATATAGTGAAGCCAAATCTGGCCATATATATATGTGCTTTGCTGATTTAAGCAGCGCTTTCGACATGGTCGACCACTCTATTTTGTGTTCGACCCTGTTGAAAATAGGTGCGCCAAAGGGCATAATTTATTTTCTTGCCAGGATGTATGAGAGATTAAAAACATGTGTACGTTTTGGTAGGAAGGGAGAATGTACCCGGAACTTTAGTGTAAAACGAGGTATAAGGCAGGGTTGTGTTTTAGCTCCTCTTTTATTTATTTTATTTATAAATAGTATTGATGCAATTTTAAAAGAAGTACCCGCAGATGCTCCCATGATTAACGGTGTCCCAGTACCGGTGTTACTATACGCCGACGATGCTGTATTGTTGTCAAGGACTCCGATAGGGTTACAACGATTAATGGATAGTTTTGCTTCCTTTATCGACGACAAAAAACTAGTTATTAACAAAAGCAAAACGTATACTATGATCTGTGGCCCAAAGAAATTTAAACATGTAGCGAAAGGGTTTTTTATTGACAAGTTAAAAGTACAGCAGGTGGACAAATTCTGTTATTTAGGCATAACTTTTTCTGATGATAAAAAGTGGACACATGAATTTCATAATATACGCAATAAAATGGCTAGAAATGCACATGGAATTTTTAGATTTGCCCAGAAAATTGGGGATCGTAGGACCAGAGATATGACAAAAATTTATCAGGCCAGATGTGTTTCAATTGCATTATATGGGGCAGGAATCTGGGGTTACAGTTGCGTACATGAATTGCAACTGGAACAGAATTCTTTCCTTAAAAAAGTTTTGTGTTTACCCACTTCGGCCTCTAATGCGTTATGTCACCAAGAATTAACTGTGAACTATCTATCCGACCTTTTGTCACTTAGACCTCTGATGGTTTGGCGGTCTAATTGACTGAATGAGGAAAAATCCTTTACTAGGTCTATTATCCAGGATTGTATGCGTTTAGATAAAGCTATAGCAATACCCTGGATTAAATACATTATTATGTGTTTTTCGGATATTTTTAACCTGAATATTGTAACTGATCTGAATGCTGTTTTATTGATCCCCAAGGTCGAGTTAAAAAGGGTCTTTCTAGCTTTTGTTGAGAGGAAAAGAACAGTTATTGCTGGTACTTTGTCCACTGTTATGTTTTATAACAGATATTTGTCCATGGATGGATTTCCTGTCTATTTAACCCTTGTCACCAGGCCGACACATAAATTTGTGCTGACCAGATTGAGATTTGGAACAGTGCATCATCTGGTGGCCCACCCTGTAATGAGAAAATACCCCGTAGGTCCTTGTAGATGTGACGGGATTTCCAAGCAGAGCACAATGCACTTTATATTATTCTGCAAGCTGTACTCTAATTTCCGTATTGTCTTGCTTAAACCCATGTTTGTTAAATACGGTACACGTACGGTTGAGCACGCAATGAAATTGATTTTTAATTTACAATCTGCTGACATTTGTTTTTATACTGCTACTTTTTTAAACAAATGCATCAATTTGAGGAAAGGAATGTGTTTTTAGACGTAGTTATGTAATTTTAAAGGTGTAAATTATTGTTTTAACTAATCATAGTGTTTAGTGATGTGTGATTAAGTCTGCTATAAGTTGTTCATATTTTGTATTTGTGATTGTGATTGTGTATGCTTTTATGGACATTAATTTGTACCGAATAAAGCAAAATTGAATTGAATTGAATTGACTAGTACAGACAGTTTGAAGTCAAGTACAGGAACCTGAAATATTGAAAATAAACAAGTAGGATAATGCAGGGCTAAGAACAATTTAGCAAACATTAGATAGAAGGAAGAGAAGGTGGTAAAAGTTAGGAGACAGGCACAGTAAAAAAATGTACTTGTAGAGGGCCCCCTGACTCCCTAACTCAACTCTGTGTTAGTTCCGGCAGTCTTCTTGCACCTGAATTCTGTTGTAAGAAACAAAGAAAAGAAAAGGAAAGGAAAGGAAAGGAAAGGAAAAAAGATGAGTGGTAAAGTTAATAATCTCCCCCAAAATATATTTACCAGCAAAGTCAAATAAAGTAACAATGAACTTTTCGAAATCAGATTGCCCAGGATGGAAAAAAGGAAAGAAAGAAGGAAGGGAGGGAGGGAGGAAGGAAGAAAGCAAGAAATAAAGGAAGGCAGGGAAGGAGAGAGAGAGGGAGAGAAAAAGGAAAAAAAGAAAAGAAGAAAGGGAAGAAGGGAGGGAGAGAGAGAGAGAGAGAGAGAGAGAGAGAGGGAGGAAGGCAAGGAGTAAGGAAGGAAGGGAGAGAGGAAGGAAGGAAGAAAGGACGGGGAAAGGAAGGGAGGAAGGGAGGAAGGGAGAAAGGGAGGGAGGGAGGCAGAAAGGAAAGTAGGGAGGGAGGAAGGAAGGAAGAAAGGGCGGGGAAAGGGCGGGAGGAAGAAAGGAAGGAAGGGAGGAACAAAGGAATAGAGGAAGGGAGAGATGGAGGGAGGGAGAAAGGAAGAAAGGACAGAAGAAAGGGAGGAAGGGCGATAGCGAGAGAGAAAGGACAAAAGGAAGGGAGGGAGTAAGGAAGGGAGGGAGTAAGAAAGGAAGAAAAGGAGAAAGGAAGGAAGAGAGGGAGGAAGGGAGAGAGGGAAGGAGGAAGGAAGGAAGAAAGAAAGGAAGAAATAACGGGGAAAGGATGGGAGAGGGAAAGGAAGGAAGGGAGAAAGGAAAGGGGAATGAAGGAAGGGAGGAAGGGAAGGAAGCAGGGAGGAAGGAAGGAATGAAGGAAGGAAGGGAGGGAGGGAGGGATGGATGGAGGGAGGGAGGGAGGGAGGGAGGGAGGGAGAAAGTAAGAAAAAAATAAGGAAGGAAGGAAGATAGGAGGGAAGGGAGAGAGGAAGGAAGGGAGGAAGGAAGGAAGAGGGGAAGGAAGGGACAAAGGGACGAAGGGAGGTAGAAAGGAAGAAGAAAAAAGGAAGGAAGATAGGAAGGAAGGAAGGAAGAAAAGGTGGACGGAAGGGAGGGATAAAGGAAAGAAGGGGAAAGGAGAGAGGGAGAAAGAAAGAAAGGTAGGTCGGGAGGAAGGAATGAAGGGAGGAAGGAAGGAAGGAAGGGAAGAATGGAGAGAGAAAGGGAGGAGGGAAGAAGAAAGGAAGGAACAGAGGGAGTGAGGAAGGAAGGAAGGGAGGAAGGGAGAGAGGGAGGTAAAAGGGAAGAAAGGAAAGAAGGAAAGAAGAAAGGAAGGAAGGGAGGAAAGAATGAAGGAAAGAAGAAGAATTGAAAGAAAGAATGAAGGAATGAGGGAAGGGAGGAAAGGCAGAATGGAGGGAGGGGGACAGGGAAAGAGGAAGGAAAGAAGGTAGAAAGAAAGGATGGGGAAATGATGGGAGGGAGAAAAGAGGAATGAACGAAGAGAGGAAGGAAGGAAGGGGGGAAGGGAGAAAGGTAGAAAGGAAAGGAGGAAAGAAGGGAGAGAGGGAGGGAGAAAGGAAAAAAGAAATGTAGTAATAATGGAAGAGAGGGAGGGAGGAAGAAAGAAGGGAGGAAGGAAGGAAGGAAGGAAGGAAGGAAGGAGGGGTGAAATTGAGAAAGGAAGGAAAGGATGAAGTAAGGAAGGGAGGGAGAATTGAAGAAGGGGATGGAGGAAGAAAGGAAGGAATGGAGGAAGGAAGGAAGGGAGGAAGGGACAGAGGGAGGAAGGGAGAGTAGGAGGAAGGGTGAAAGGGAAAAAAGAAGCAGAGGAGGAAGGAAGGAAGGAAGGAAGGAAGGAAGGAAGGAAGGAAGTGAGGGAGAATTGAAAAAGGGGAGGGATGAAAAAAGTAAAAGAGGAAGGAAGGAAAGGAGGGAGAGAGGGAGGGACACAGGAAGAAAGAGCAGAAGAGAGGGAAGGAGGAAGGAAGGAAGGAAGGGAGGAAGGGAGAGAGAGAGGGAGAAAGGAAAGGAGGAAGGAAGGAAGGAAGAGTGAAAGGGAAAATGGAAAGTAGGAAGTAAGGAAGGAAAGGAGGGAGAATTGAAGAAGGGAGGAAGGAAGAAAAGGAGGAAGAAAGAAAGGAAAAGAAGAAGGGAAGGAAGGAGGAAGGACGAGAGGGAGGGAGGAAGGGAGAAAGGAAGGAAGAAAGGGAGGGAGAAACGAAGAAAGGAAAAAAGAGGAAGGAAGGGAGGAAGGAAGGATGGGCGGAAAGGAGGGAGAAAAGGAGAATGGAAAGAAGGAAGGAAGGGAGGAAGGAAGGAAGGGGAGAGGAAAGGAGGGAGGAAGGGAAGGAGGGAGGCAGACAAGAGGAATCAATTCACTAAGTCTTACAGTACCAGTCCTCAAGATAGATCATGTCAGAGAGGAAGCTGACTGACAAAGCAGAATAAAGGCAGATACAAACAGACTAGTACAGACAGTTCGAAGTCAAGTACATGATCCTGAAATATAGAAAATAAACAAATAGGATAATGCAGGGATAAAAAAATTCACCAAACATTAGATAGAAGGAAGAGAAGGTGGTAAACGTTAGGAGACAGGCACAGTAAAAATGCACAAAGAAGGGAGGAAGAAAAGAAATGAAAAGAAACAGAAAAGAAAAGAAAAACGATTAGTGGTAAAGTTAAAAATCTCCCCAAAAATATTTTGACTGGCAAAGTCGAATGCAGTAACAATGAACTTTTCAAAATCAGATCACCTAGGAAGGAAAGAGGGAAGGAAGGGTGGGAGGAATGAGGGAAAGAAGACAGGGAGGAAAGTAGGAAGGAAGGGATAAAAGGAAGTTTGGGAGGATGGAAGGGAGGAAGAGAGAAAGGAAGAATGGAAGAATGGAAGGAAGGGAGGGAGGAAGGGAGGAAGGGACAATGGAGGGAGGGAGAAATAAAGAAAGGAAGGAAGAGAGGGCGAATTGAAGAAGGGAAGGGAGGGAGGGTGGAAGGAAGGAAATAGGAAGTGAGGAAGGGAGAGAGCTAGGGAAAAAGGAAGAATGAAAAGTAAGAAGAGAGGGAGTATGGAAGAGAAGGTGGAAGGAAAGTAGGAAGGAAGGAAGGAAGGAAGGAAGGAAGGAAGGAAGAAAGGAAGGAAGGAAGGAAGGAAGGAAGGAAGGACGGGAGGGTGGGAGGAAGGGCAGGAGGGAAAAATTAAGATAGGAAAGAAGGGAGGTAGGAGGGAAGGAAAGGAGAAAGGAAGGAAAGAAAGAAAGAAGGTAGGAAGAAAGAAAGGAAGGAAGGGAGAAAGGAAGGCAGGATGAAGGAAGGGAGGAAGAAAGGAAAGAAGGAAGGAAGGAAGGGAGAGAAGGAGGGAGGGAGGGGGGAGGAAAGAATGAAGTAAAGAAGGAAAGAAGGGAGGAAGGAAAGAAGGAATGGAGGAAGGAAGGAAGGAAGGAATGGAGGAAGGAAGGAAGGAAGGAATGGTGGAAGGGGACGCGCCTACTGAACCTACCACTGCCATATCTTTGTATCAGGCCCGCCGTGAGGGGAACGGCTCCACCAACGGGGACAAAAGGATCTTTGCCTGAACTGGGACACCGCCGGGAGGCGGCGAAACTACATTACCCAGCACCCTCAGCTCCGGGCGCCTGCCGCTGATGTCATCAGGCAGCGCCCGGGCTGTATAAATTGCACACAGGCCCCACGCAGCGCGGGACGCGCCTACTGAACCTACCACTGCCATATCTTTGTATCAGGCCCGCCGTGAGGGGAACGGCTCCACCAACGGGGACAAAAGGATCTTTGCCTGAACTGGGACACCGCCGGGAGGCGGCGAAACTACATTACCCAGCACCCGCAGCTCCGGGCGCCTGCCGCTGATGTCATCAGGCAGCGCCCGGGCTGTATAAATTGCACACAGGCCCCACGCAGCGCGGGACGCGCCTACTGAACCTACCACTGCCATATCTTTGTATCAGGCCCGCCGTGAGGGGAACGGCTCCACCAACGGGGACAAAAGGATCTTTGCCTGAACTGGGACACCGCCGGGAGGCGGCGAAACTACATTACCCAGCACCCTCAGCTCCGGGCGCCTGCCGCTGATGTCATCAGGCAGCGCCCGGGCTGTATAAATTGCACACAGGCCCCACGCAGCGCGGGACGCGCCTACTGAACCTACCACTGCCATATCTTTGTATCAGGCCCGCCGTGAGGGGAACGGCTCCACCAACGGGGACAAAAGGATCTTTGCCTGAACTGGGACACCGCCGGGAGGCGGCGAAACTACATTACCCAGCACCCGCAGCTCCGGGCGCCTGCCGCTGATGTCATCAGGCAGCGCCCGGGCTGTATAAATTGCACACAGGCCCCACGCAGCGCGGGACGCGCCTACTGAACCTACCACTGCCATATCTTTGTATCAGGCCCGCCGTGAGGGGAACGGCTCCACCAACGGGGACAAAAGGATCTTTGCCTGAACTGGGACACCGCCGGGAGGCGGCGAAACTACATTACCCAGCACCCTCAGCTCCGGGCGCCTGCCGCTGATGTCATCAGGCAGCGCCCGGGCTGTATAAATTGCACACAGGCCCCACGCAGCGCGGGACGCGCCTACTGAACCTACCACTGCCATATCTTTGTATCAGGCCCGCCGTGAGGGGAACGGCTCCACCAACGGGGACAAAAGGATCTTTGCCTGAACTGGGACACCGCCGGGAGGCGGCGAAACTACATTACCCAGCACCCGCAGCTCCGGGCGCCTGCCGCTGATGTCATCAGGCAGCGCCCGGGCTGTATAAATTGCACACAGGCCCCACGCAGCGCGGGACGCGCGCGGGCAGCGCCCGGGCGAAGCCCGGGCCAAGGGCGGGCCCGTTTTAGCCCGTTCTAGACTGTGAGAGACTGGACTGGGCCACCCCTCTTTCCCCCAACCTCAAATCTACCTGTGGTAAGACGATATAACGATATATATATATTCTTATTGAAAGTGAAATTGCCTTATTACAGTTACTATCAGGGTAGATCTGTACAGGATTTGGCAGGTTATAATGTCGAGACAAAAAACACCTGCCACCCTGGCAAATACAATGGATAATTATTTGGTCCAGGTGGTGGCAAAGATTAATAATGATCGGAGGTCTTCCCTGGGACTTATGGATTCCCCACCTTGTGCCCAAATTAACCAATCAGGGATATTTCAGTCTGCTAGAGATGAAATTGTTACCAATGACCCGATTGAGGTCCCCCACGACTCCTCTATATTAAATGTATCCACGCCTTCTATTGTTCAACAACTCGATCCTATTGTTGATTTACTTATCTTAGAAGAGCCAAACCAATCAGACACAATTATGGAGTTAGATCCTGAGAGCAATACTCCTCCCACTCCTGTCCCTGCACCAAGAGTTAAAAAAGGGATTACTAAGGAACCCCCTAGAAGAGGTGGTCTACGTTCCTGTAAAACTAAATCTGTAACCCCACCAAGAAGAGTAAAGAAGAGGGTGGAAGAAGGGATAAGGGAAGAAGAGAGCGAAAGTGTAGATTGGGAGGATACCTTTTTAAATAAGCTCATGGGAGCACTGGAGGCTAAGCTATCAGGGTTAATGAAACCCCTTATATCAAAAGTAGACCAATTAGCTAATAAAGTTAATAAACTAGAGACCCTCCTAAGAAAAACCAATGAGGGGATGGGGGAAATATCAAACCTAATAATATCCAAATCTGAACACATAGATGCCGCAGGGAAATTACTTGGGGGTACTATAAATACAGGCCTGCAAATTCCATCTGACCATATTCATCAAGCCTGCTCTGGACATGGTGAGACTCCTAATACTGCCCCAATATTAGAAACAGCACAACCAGTAGGCAATACTACCACTGAGACTTTTAATCCAGAAACTGGCCCAGTTGAATTAATTGTTGAAGCCTCCCCCTTGATTTTAGTACTCGCAAACACTCCAACGTTGAAAACAGGGCAGACCGAGTCCTCGGACTCCTTACGAAACAAGGCTTTGCAGTGGCTTAGCAATAATATGCACATATCCCCCTGGGGCAAGGAAAAACTATCTGATGACCTGCTCACAGCAAGAAGGGTTAAGTGGATAGGCACTAAGGCTAAGAAATTCCAAGGGGATTGCGTGGTTTTGAATTTTAAGGGTCCTGAAGCTCTACCTGATGTCCTACGGAACATCTTCCCTCCACAACTCAGAACAGCAGAAATAATACCACTGACTCTGGATTTCTTCTATAGTAGAAGAGGTCTACTAGCTAAACCTAGCACATTAAGAACAAAGTGGTCAGTTGTGGGAACTAGAAGGCCCAGGACTGACCCAGCAAGCGAGTGGGGGTTGAGGTTGGATAATCACTATTCTGTGCTATCTGACCTAAACGAGTGTGATTGACTCGCATGTGTTCTTCCTGTCGCCCCCGAACTCCAGCTGCACCAGGGACATGATAGGTCTCTGATTCTTAATGAGCCTGTATTAGATGAATTGACCCCGGCCCCCAAGACATCTCCCACCCCCTCCCAAGAGGATCTAAGTGGAGTCTGGATGGGACAAAAAAGATCATTAGAGCCAATTGAGAATACACCAATGTTGAATAGCGATCTAGCGCCAGGTATAGAACCTGAAGATTGTATACACACTTCTGTTATTGACCAGATCCAGCACCAACTGGACATATTGCCATTATTTATCATTTCTTGGAATATAGCTGGTATTGCAAACAAGCTAAATATCCCAGATTGGGTCGATTTTATCGACCTGTACGATATAATAATGTTGCAAGAAACTTGGGCGCTCACCCCAATTTTCCGACAAGGATATCTGAACTTCTATGTCCCAGCCATAAGAAACCGAGTGGGTCGACACTCTGGGGGCCTGCTGATTTGGGTACGGCAAACATTGAATTGCTCAGTTAAACGAAGGTCCATACCCTCTAATGACATCCTAGCTCTTGACATTAGCTGGCAAAATGGCCAACAACTAGCTCTGTTCAATCTTTACTCCAGGGGAGTTGGTAGGGGTAAACCATCAGAGACCCTATCGACCCTTGAGCATTATATCGAAATGCTACCAGTGCTTCCCCATGTAATAATAGGCGGGGATTTTAACACAACCTTCGAACCCTTGGGCGAAGAAGATAGGACACTGGCCGAAGATGAGGATGCCAAGTGGGGAATTCCCCAACTGGATATCCCAGCCATTAGAAAATGGAGCACAGTAGCAATCCAACTGAAGAGTCTTTGCCTATCAAGAGGCCTTAGAGCATTAAATGGACGGGCACCCTCTGACTTAATGGGGAAAAACACATTTGACAATGGTCGAGCAGCCAGCAGAATAGATTATATACTACTGGACGTAAGGGCTTGGGATAAATTGGTGGATATGGAAGTGAAAGACAAAATAGAAAGTGACCACAATCCACTGTGCCTGACACTCCATCCCTACCATGAAATGTCCGATCTCCCAAGAGGGAACCAAATGGTGACGCAAGATCTCATAAGTTCAAACAATCTTCGCCACCTGAAGTGGAGTATGCTCTTGGAAGATGTTGACAACCTAGAGACTCTAAAAGAATCAGTGGCGACTGAGGTATCTAAGATAAAGTGCCATTATGGGAGGACTGATTTTACAGATTACATGATGGCTGCCCACGAGAAACTATTTTCAAAAATTCAAAGTTTCTTTGTTAAAACAGTAGCCCCATGTAAAAAGAAAAAAGCCCAAGAGAGCAAAGGATGGTATGACAGGAGTTGCAGGATATCACGAGACAACCTTAGCGTGGAACTGAGAACAGGAAATGCAGTAGCAGTAAGGCTGGCAAGAAACCAGTATAGACAGGCCCAAAATTTGGCAAAGAAGCGTTGGGATGAGGTTTATTGGAGTGAACTTAAGGAGGCGTGTGCCTCCAAGGACTCTAAGCGCTTTTGGTCCACAGTAAAATGGGATAAGGGTGGCACAGCACCCCACCCTACAAACCATGTTCCAAAAAGCAATTGGGTGGAATACCTCCAACCGCAGTATGCCTCCAATCCCATATTTTCCATTGGTTGTCCGCCCCCACAAGTCTTTTACGAATCTCCAATATTTGATGAAAAGGATGTGAGTGTTGTATTGGATTGTGTGGCCGGGGGCAAAGCCCCGGGCATGGACGGAATTCCGGCTGATATATTTTTATCGGATCGCAATTCCTGGTGTACCTACTTTGCATTTCTGGCTAACGCGGTGGCAATGGGAGGGAAAGTGCCTGCCTCTTGGAAGGGAGCTGAAATCATCCCCATATTTAAAAAAGGTGACAGAACCCTGGCCAAAAATTATAGACCCATTAGTTTGATTGATACAGCACAAAAACTAATGGGCCGATTAGTCCAAAATAAACTGCAGCAATGGATCAACGAACACAATATTTTGTCATCTTATCAAGCTGGATTTCGTCCTCTAACTAGCAGCGTTGATCAAGTCCTCCACTTCTTAACCATCTACTGGAGAAATGTCACCTTAAAGAAGGGGACATTGTATGCAGTTTTTGTGGACCTAAAAGCCGCTTTCGACTTGGTCCCCAGAGAAAAACTTTGGCAGACCTTGGCGGACGTGGGCTTAAGCCAGGAATTGCTCACACTCCTTGTTCGTCTCCACGAAAATAATTTTGCAAGAATAAGGTGGGGCAAGCAAGGAGAAGTCACTGATCCCTTTCCGGTAGAACGTGGGGTGAGGCAAGGGTGTGTACTAGCACCGACTCTCTTCTCAATTTATATAAACGGCATTGTTGAGCATCTAGAGAAGATTGCTAGTGACGCACCAGTAATTGCAGGCTCTCGTGTACCCATCCTCATGTTCGCAGATGACACGCTGCTACTTTCCCGCACTCCTAGTGGGCTCCAAAAAGTGGTTGATGCATTTGGTATATTTTGCGACGAGAGGGGCCTTGAACTGAACACCTCCAAAACAAAATTCATGTGCCTCAACCAGCTGTCCACCTTTAAAGGTGTAATAAAATACAAAGGTACACCCCTAGAAAGGGTGGACTCTTTCTCTTATCTAGGCATCACCCTCCAAGGAAAAATGAGTTGGAAGCCACACATAACCACAACTTTACTAAAGTTTAGGCAGCTAGCAGGCGCAATTACCCTAAAACATCGCTCCTCGCTGACAAAGCCAGTAAGTTGTGTGTTGGAAATATATTCTATGAAAGTACTAGGGGCTTGTCTATATGGTTCTGAACTATGGGGGTTTTCTAATTTGAGAGAACTGGGCCGAGCAGAAAACAGGTTCTTACGAGGCATTGTGATGGTCCCCCAAAGCACACCCATAATCCCACTAAAATTGGATATGGGAAGAAAAGGAATAGAGGACATAGCGAGGCTACGCCCGCTTCTATATTGGAGACGGATTATGGTGACCCCAGAATTGAGCCATTATGCTGCGGCTCTGATGGATGTTATCAAATTCGACCGTTTCCATATTATCCCATGGTTAAGGGAGCTCCGGGGACTCCTTACAAAAATGAATTTGAACCATCTATGGGACACCAAAGATGTAACCTGCTTTCCAACGAAGGCAAAGTTGAAAGAGCTATACTGGGAAATGGTATATTTTACAATGTTTAGTGACGGCACAAATACAAGCCTAACATCTCGCTTCTTGGACATAAAAATGTACCCTTCTTGCGAAATTTTTTGGGATATCATTGAAAAACCCTTTGATAGAAAACTCTATTTTCAATTTCGCATAGGTACACTTCCGGTGAATGCGTTCAAGAAGCACTGGTCCCCAGTATGGGATGAACATTGCCATCACTGTAAAGAACAAATTGAGCACATTTCCCATCTTTTGTTCTGTTGCCCACTGTATTCGTCCCCCAGACGCAAATGGTTAAAACCTGTGTGCTCTAGTTTGGGAACCCGTAGTCAATCTGCAGCCCTAAGGATACTTGAAACAGATTGTTCGATATTGTTTGTGGTTGGGGTAGCAAAATTTTTGGCCTGGTCATGGTCAATTCGTACTCGTTCACTTATGGCAATTGTATCGTAATGAAATATGTATATTCTCAATCTTGCATGAATTATTGTATTTTATTTATAGAAAAATCTATATTTTATGAAATTTGACAAATTGAAGTACTTCTACTTTTATTATGTATTTAATCGACATTCCATGTTTAATATGTATTTTATTGTAGTATTTATTGTATTAGGGATAGGGGAATGCTTTTATGACAAATGTCGAATAAAGCTTTAAAAACGTCAAACGAATGGTGGAAGGAATGTAGGAAGGAAAGAGGGAGAAAGGAAGAAAGGAAGAATGGAAGGAGGTGAGAGAGGAAGGCAATAAGGAAGAAAGGGAGAAAGGAAGGAAGGAAGGAAGGAAGGAAGGGAGGAAGGAAGGAAGGAAGGAAGGAAGGAAGGAAGGAAGGAAGGAAGGAAGGAAGGAAGGAAGGAAGGAAGGAAGGAAGGAAGGAAGGAAGGAAGGAAGGGTGAAAGGGAAAATGGAAAGTAGGAAGTAAGGAAGGAAAGGAGGGAGAATTGAAGAAGGAAGGGAAGAAGGAAGAAAAGGAGGAAGAAAGGAAGAGAAGAAGGAAGGGAAGGAGAAAGGATGAGAGGGAGGGAGGAAGGGAGAAAGAAAGGAAGGAAGGGAGGGAGAAACATAGAAAGGAAAATAGAAGAAGGAAGGAAGGAAGGAAGAATGGGCGGAAGGGAGGGAGAAAGGAAGAATGGAAAGAAGGAAGGGAGGAAGGAAGGAAGGGGAGCGGAAAGGAGGGAGGAAGGGAGGGAGACAGAAAAGAGGAATCAATTCACTGAGTCTTACAGTGCCAGTCCTCAAGATAGACCATGGCAGAGGGGAAGCTGACTGACAAAGCAGAATAAAGGCAGCTACAGACAGACTAGTACAGACAGTTCGAAGTCAAGTACAGGAACCTGAAATATAGAAAATAAACAAATAGGATAATGCAGGGATAAAAATAATTCACCAAACTTTAAATAGAAGGAAGAGAAGGTGGTAAACGTTAGGAGACAGGCACAGTAAAAATGCACTTGTAGAGGCACCCCTGATTCCCTAACCTAACAATAAAAAAAAGAAAAGAAAAGAAACAGAAAAGAAACAGAAAGAAAAGAAAAAAGATTAGTCGTAAAGTTAATAATCTCCCCAACAATATTTTGACTGGTAAAGTCAAATGCAGTAACAATGAACTTTTCAAAATCAGACCACCTAGGAAGGAAAGAAGGAAGGGAGGGAGGGAGGAATGAGGGAAAGAAGAGAGGGAGGAAAGTAGGAAGGAAGGGATAAAAGGAAGGCTGGGAGGAAGGAAGGGAGGAAGAGAGAAAGGAAGAAAGGAAGAATGGAAGGAAGGGAGGGAGGAAGGAAGGAATGGACAATGGAGGGAGGGAGAAATAAAGAAAGGAAGGAAGAGAGGGCAAATTGAAGAAGGGAAAGGAGGGAGGGAGGAAGGAAGGAAATGGGAAAGGAGGATTGAAAGGATGAAGGGAGAGAGGGAGGGAAAAAAGAAGAAAGAGAAGAAAGAAGAGAGGGAGTAAGGAAGGGAGGGAGAAAGGAAGATAGGAAAGAATGGAGGTAGGAAGGAAGGGAAGGCAGGACGGGAGGAAAGAAAGAAGGAAGGTAGGAAGAAAGAAAGGAAGGAATGGAGGAAGGAAGGAAGGAAGGATGAAGGGAGGGAGGAAGGAAGGAAGGAAGGAAGGAAGGGAGGGAGGGAGGGAGGGAGGGAGGAAAGGAGGAAAGAATGAAGAAAAGAAGGAATGGAGGAATGAAGGGAGGAAGAAAGGAAGAAAGGAAGAAAGGAAGGAGGTGAGGGAGGAAGGAAGTAGGGAAGGGAGGGAGGAAGTAAGGAAGGAGGAAGGAAGAGAGGGAGGAAGGAATGCAAGAAGTAAGGAAGGGAGGAAGGGAGAGAAGGAGAGAGAAAGAAAGGAAGAAAGTAAAGAAGGAAGGAATTAAGGAAGGAAGGGAGGGAGGAAGAGAGGGCGCAAGAGAGCAAGAGATGAAGCCTGGGAGGAAGAGGGAGGAAGAGAGAAAGGAAGAATGGAAGAATGGAAGGAAGGAAGGGGGGAAGGGATGAATGAACAATGGGAGGGAGGGAGAAATAAAGAAATGAAGGAAGGGAGGGGGAATTGAAGAAGGAAGGAAGGAAAGGAAAGGAAATAGGAAGGAAGAGATTAAAGGAGAGAGGGAGAAAGGAAGGGAGGATGAAAGGAAAGAAGCAACAAGGGAAAGAAGGAAGGAAGGAAGGAAGGAAGGAAGGAAGGAAGGAAGGAAGGAAGGAAGGAAGGAAGGAAGGAAGGAAGGAAGGAAGGAAGGAAGGAAGGAAAGGACATAAGTGAGGGAGGAAGGGTAGGAGGGAGAAAGGAAGATAGGAAAGAAGGGAGGTAGGAAGGAAAGGAGGAAGGACGGAAAGGAGGAAGGAAAGTAGGAAGGAAGGAAGAAAGGAAGGCAGGAAGGGAGGAAGGGACAATGGGAGGAAGGGAGAAACAGAGGAAGGAAAGTAGGAAGGAAGGAAGAAAGGAAGGAAGGAAGGGAGGAAGGGAGGAAGGGAGGAAGGGACAATGGGAGGAAGGGAGAAATAGAGAAAGGAAGGAAGGGAGGGAGAATTGAAGAAGGGAAGGGAGGAAGGAAGGAATTTGGAAGGGAAGAATGGAGAGAGGGAGGGAACAAGGAAGAAAGAGACGAAATGAGAGAAGAAGGAAGGGAGGCAGGAAGGAAGGCAGGAAGGAAGGAAGGAAGGAAGGAAGGAAGGAAGGAAGGAAGGCAGGAAGGAAGGAAGGAAGGAAGGAAGGAAGGAAGGAAGGAAGGAAGGAAGGAAGGAAGGAAGGAAGGAAGGGCAGGAGGAAGGAAGGAAGATAGGAAAGAAGATAGGTAGGAAGGAAGGAAAGGGGGAAGGAAGGAAAGAAGGAAGGGAGGAAGAAAGGAAGGGTGGAAGAAAGGAAGGGAGGAAGAAAGGAAGGGAGGGAGGAAGGGATGAAGTAAAGGAGGAAGGAAGAAATGGAGGAAGGGAGGGAGAAAAGAAGAAAGGAAGAATGGAAGGAAGTGAGGGAGGAAGGAATGAAGTGAAGAATGAAAGAAGGGAGGAAGGAAGGAATGAGAAGGAAGGGAGGGAGAAAGAAAGGAAGAATGGAAGGAGGTGAGGGAGGACGGAAGGAATGTAAGAAGAAAGGAAGGGAGAGAAATAGAGAGAAAGAATGGAAGAAAGGAAAGAAGGAAGGAATTAAGGAAGAATGGAAGGAGGTGAGGGAGGACGGAAGGAATGTAAGAAGAAAGGAAGGGAGAGAAATAGAGAGAAAGAATGGAAGAAAGGAAAGAAGGAAGGAATTAAGGAAGGAAGGGAGGGAGGAAGGGAGGGAGCAAGAGAAGAAGGGATGGAGGCTGGGTTGAAGGAAGGGAGGAAGAGAAAAAGGAAGAAAAGGAAAAATTGAAGGAAGGGAGGGAGGAAGGGAGAATGGGAGGGAGAAATAAAGACAGGAAGGAAGGGAGGGATAATTGAAGAAGAGAAGGGAGGGAGGAAGGAAGGTAAAGAAAGAGGAATGGAGATAGGAAGGGAAGAAAGGAGAGAGGGGGGGAAAGAAGAAAGAGAAGAAAGGAGAGAAGGAGGAAGGAAGGGAGGTTGGAAGGAAGGAGGGAAGGAAGTGAAGAAAGGACAGGAGTGGTGGAGGAAGGGCAGGAAGGAAGGGAAGAAAGGACAGGAGTGAGGGAGGAATGGCAGGAGGGAGAAAGGAAGATAGGAAAGAAGGGAGGTAGGAAGGAAAGGAGGAATAAAAGGAAAGAAGGAAGGAAAGTAGGAAGGAAGGAAGAAAGGAAGGAAGGGAGGAAGGGAGGAAGGAACAATGGGAGGAAGGGAGAAATAAAGAAAGGAAGGAAGGGAGGGAGAATTGAAGAAGGGAAGGGAGGAAGGAAGGAATTTGGAAGGGAAGAATGGAGAGAGGGAGGGAACAAGGAAGAAAGAGAAGAAATTAGAGAGGAAGGAAGGGAGGCAGGAAGGAAGGAAGGAAGGAAGGAAGGAAGGAAGGAAGGAAGGAAGGAAGGAAGGACGGGAGGGAGGGATGGAGGTAGGGCAGGAGGGAGATAGGAAGATAGGAAAGAAGGGAGGTAGGAAGGAAAGGGGGAAGGAAAGAAAGAAGGAAGGGAGGTAGGAAGAAAGGAAGGACAAAAGGAAGGGAGGGTGGAAGGAAGGAAGGAAGGAAGGAAGGAAGGAAGGAAGGAAGGAAGGAAGGAAGGAAGGAAGGAAGGAAGGAAGAGGCGAAAGGAACAAAGGAACAAAGGAAGGTAGGAAGGAAGGGAGACGGAAGTGAGGAAGGGTGAGAGAGAGAGAGGGGAAAGGAACAACGAATACAGGAAGATAGTCAGGAAGGGAAGAAGAAAGGAGGAAGGAAGGAAGGGAGGAAGGAAGGAGGAAGGAAGGAAGGAAGGAAGGAAAGAAGGAGGGAGAAAGAAATGAATACATAAAAGAAGGAAAGAATTAAGGATGAAGAAGGAAGGGAGGAAGGGAGGGAGAAAGGGAGAAAGGAAGAAAGGAAAGATGGGAGGGAGGGAGATAGGGAGGAAGGAAGGTAGGGAAGGAGGAAGGAAGGTAGGGAAGAAAGCAGAAAGGCAGAAAGGAAGGGTGGAAAGAAGAGCGGTAGGGAGAAAGGAAGAAAGGAAAGAAGGGAGGGAGGAAGAAGGGAAGAAGGAAGGAGGGAGGAATGAAGGACGGAAGGGAGGGAGAAAGGAATGAAGGGAGGAAGGAATGGAGGGAGGAAGGGCGGGAGGAAGTAAGGAAAGTAGGAAGGAAGGAAGGGAAGAAGGGACAGAGGGAGGGAGACAGTAAGGAAGAAACGAGGGAAGGAAGGAAGGAAGGAAGGAAGGAAGGAAGGAAGGAAGGAGGAAAGAAGGAATGAATAACAAAAGAAGGAAGGAAGAAAGTACAAAAGGCAGAGAGCAAGAAAGGAAGGATGCAAGGAATTAATGGAGGAAGGAAGGCAGGAAGGAAGGAAGGAAGGAAGGAAGGAAGGAAGGAAGGAAGGAAGGAAGGAAGGAAGGAAAATAAGCCCAAAGAACAAATCTATATCTGCTAAAGTCATAGTACAAGAATTCAAGGCCCCTTCGACCTCTTCGTAAAAGGCAGCTGGATTCTTGCGGGGGTCAGGCAATGCATTCTTTAATGCCATAACATCAGTCCTATGCTAGGGAGTATAAACCCAATTATACACAAAATATCCCTTAGCATCGGGGGAAGACATGTCTAGACTAGTTCCTGCTCCTTTAGGAGGAACATACAAAGGTGCCACCTCTCGCATTGGTTTAGCATGCACTAGTTCGCTCTTATCTGAATGGAAGATAGATGATTGTTTTCCACCGACGTGTGAATCCGATTTCTCCTTCTCCCCTGTCTTTTGGGGCGCTCCTTCTTTAAGTTCAAACGCCGCGTCCCTCAATGCAAACAGCCGTCGGACCGCATCGGGTACCTTGGAGGGAGAAAAGACACCGTTACGTAATGCTTTAGAATCTGATACTACCTCATCAGGCTCAAAAACATCAGAATATTTCCGAAAGGCAGTAATCACCTCATCAGAAAAAGTTTCAACAAAATACAGCTTCTCTCTATCCTGCCAATTTTCCGAAGATTCCAATAATTCAGTAAGAGATAGCTTGCCCTTAAGCGCACGAAGAGAAATTTTCCGAAGCTCACCCATACGCTCAGTTGATAACATGGACCGCGTGTCTACCTTATCCGAAACCGATCCAGAATCCTGTGACCTCGGGGCAGACGCGCCAACATAAGGGGGCGGAGAGCGATCTAATAAATGAAAATCATCTTCAAGATTAGTAAGGACAGGATAAAGTGGCTGGCGGACAGCATATTGACCCGAGACTTGCAGCCTATGCTCTTTCTCTTGTCTCTCCGCCAGTTCTCTTTTTTCCCGATGCTTCGCTTCCTGCGCTTTCACATGATCATTTTTCCGTTGCTCTTTATCAATCAGCGCTTTCTCACGTTTCTCTCGCTCACGCACTTCCTTTACCCATAACCGTACACATTCAAACATATCTTGCCGAGCACGCCGTTTACACATACACTGTTCCACATACTCAATCTTACGCATATCAAACGATCCATACAAAGGCCATCGTAACTCAGGATCCTTTTTGGTGTATTTCCTCCATAATGCGCTGTACATTATAGGGGAAAGACCATGCTTCACATACATATCCCTATTAGGAGTCCCCTCTGGGGGGGGGGCTGGAGCAGATTCCTCGAGATTTAACCGGTTTCCTAAGCAGCAGCACCACTTACGGAGTGCGCTCAAAGCAGGCATGCTAAAAAATAATGCAAAATATGCAGTATTATCAAAAATGGCACTTAAACTTTGCGCCGTTCAAATTTAAACAACTCCGGAGAAATATCTCCACATTACCTGCCTATATGTGTTGCAACGCATATATTCTCACAATAATCAATACAAAATATGACCGGTCATCACAAATCAAACTCAAATAGCCAACCCAGGCTTCAAAACTCGGAGCAAGTACCGTACAACGGTTCTTACCAATCAAGAGTGTCCAGATTCCAACTGCCAAGTTCCAAAATTCGGCCAAACGGCTGTCACACGGCAAACCGACAGAAGAGGTCTCAGTCGAGGACCGGCGCCACCCAGATGGTCAGCTCGGAAGGGAAGGAAGAAAACCTCGGGATGCCAGGACTAAAAACGCCACTGGCAGTGATCACATCCGCGGCCAAATTCCCCACCTTCGTCACGACCAGTCCTTCGAGCATCCGAGTCGCCGATGAGCCCCACGTGACGGGCGCCAATTGATGAGTACAGGCCCCAGCTAGGCCCGCAGAGTACAAGGGTTCGCTCTCCTGTAACAAAAGCTAGAAGGAAGTTGGCACGGAAACTGCAAATACAAAAACAGAGTTTATTAACCCTTAAGGGTGGTCCTACAACCTACACAACACTCTTCAGTATTGCATAGAGTAGCACAAAGAACTTGCGTACGTGGTCCCGTTTATACACAATAGAGGGGCTCATAAGTGGGTGGATACAACATAGAGCAGAATGCATTACCATTTATGGACATTTTCGATACAGGATCAATATGTGGGCGGAGTTAACAATTTCCTGAGCCCGCGAAAACATGGTCAAACAAGGACTAACTGATAACAGATGTGGTCAAGTCTGGACATGCGCCAGACGGACAAAGGAGCTATTTATAGACTGTTACTAGGCAGATTACAAGAGCAACTAGCGAAAAGGTAGGACTCTTCTCGTGCAAAGCACGTGGAGACATGACAATACAAAATGGAGTCCAGACTTTAGTCAGCATAAGACAAGAAACATACTTTAACTGGAGGGAATTCATGTCTTTAGTGAATGCTTAATCATATCGCTGTTTTAGTTTTCAACGGAAGGAAGGAAGGAAGGAAGGAAGGAAGGAAAGAAGGAAGGAAGGAAGGAAGGAAGGAAGGAAGGAAGGAAGGAAGGAGAAAAAAAAGCACAAAATGAAAAAAGTACAAAAGTCACGACAAAACATGAAAATGAATTTGCAAACTTAGCCAGGTGTGTGTGTAGGCGCTAGCTACTGAGGTGCAGATAGAAATGAATGACCCTGAAAAAGTGCTGGTTTAACAACCAGGTTTTAAAAAAAAATCTGAATTCCTATGTTTTACTTGTTCTTAATCATTGGGCACAAAACTCTGCTCGCCCCATTGTTGTGGATTGGATGACAATAAGCTTCCCACCCGATGAAGAGCAGAGAGATCTGGATGGAGGACAGGGTTGAGGCCATGTATAGGCGTTAATGGTATACACAAAGCCCTGAACCTAATCTGCTTTTCAAGCAGCAGCCAGCATGGCTGGACTGGAGCCTGAGCCGTGGACCTATGTCAAGGAATACCTAGGAGAAGACGAGCAGCTGCCTTCTGAAGGGTCTGAAACTTATTCAAGCCTCTTTGGGGAACTTGAGAAAAGGGCATTGCAGTAGTGGAGTGGGATATGGGAAAGGACCGTGTCGGAGACTTTAAGGATAAGGAAGCATGAGGAGCTACCAAGCTTGATTTATCCCTCAAAATCACAACCAGGGTTTTGTCTCTGACTCTGGGGGTTGGAAGGGCTCCAAGTGCAGACGGCCACTCCATAGAAGGCCACAAGGATAGATTATTATTAAAAAAAAGGAAATAAAATACAAAACACATTTGAAGGGACATTGTGGAATCAGGTGGATTTAGTAGGGTAGAATGCACGTTGGAAAATGTGTTAATGAGAGGTAAGGTAGTGCAAGTAGGACAGTGTGTTAATGAGAGGTAAGGTAGTGCAAGTAGGACAGTGTGTTAATGAGAGGTAAGTTAGTACAAGTAGGACAGTGTTAATCAGAGGGAAGGTAGTGCAAGTAGGGCTGTGTGTTCGTGAGAGGTAAGGCAGTGCAAGTAGATCAGTGTGTTAATAAGAAGCAAGGCAGTAAAGTAGGACAGTGTGTTAGTGAGAAGTAAGGCAGTGTAAGTACGACAGTGTGTCAATGAGAGATATGGTTTTGCAAGTAGGACAGTGTGTTAAGGACAGTTAACGTTGTGCTTGCAGGACAGTGTGTTAGTGAAAGGTGATGCAATGCAAGTAGGATAGCGTGGTAGTGAGTGGTAAAGTAGTGTGCATGTAATGAGAGGTATGGAAGTGTGAAAGTAGGGCGGTGTGTCAGTGAGTGCTGAGGTAGTGCACAAGTGGGCCAGTATGTTAGTGTGACTCATTCATTTCAGAGACTAGAAATTGATGGTTTAACTCATCCTTTTATCCATCTGAGGTTGATGAAAGGAGTGCCTTTTACTTTTGTGACAGTAACACCAGCTGTCAGTTCCTTAAGGTCATTCTCTCTTTACCCCACCCTTCACTGTTGTGTTCCATTAGCTTCATGGGCGCCTCACACTGTTACCTCGACATTTCCTCTTTTGTTAGCAGCGCATATAGCGCTGTAACAGCTTCCTGGCGCTTGTGCTGAGGCTTAGAGCAGGTTCATCAGCTAAAAGCAGAGTACTGGGACCCTAAAACATGCTTATCAGTGTTGCATTTTTATCAGCCTGTGGATGATGAAGGGAGCATTACACCTCCTCCCCCTGGTGGCTGAGTCGTCAGCAGGAAGTCAGCAGCTGGTACCCCTGGGCATGATGCCAGAGAGCGGCTGAGCTCAGTTGTGATCTCAGCGCCGTCCTGCAGAGATGTGTTCTCCTCTGCTGTACCTGGCCCTCCTGCTCCTGGTGACAGGTGTGTAACAGGTTCTAGTGTGTGTAACATGTTCTATTGTGTGTAACATGGCCCTCCTGCTCCTGGTGACAGGTGTGTAACAGGTTCTAGTGTGTGTAACATGTTCTATTGTGTGTAACATGGCCCTCCTGCTCCTGGTGACAGGTGTGTAACAGGTTCTATTGTGTGTAACATGTTCTATTGTGTGAAACCTTTTCTATTGTGTTTACTTTACATGGGACATCAGGTGTGTAAACCCTTCTATTGTGTGTAACATGTTCTATTGCTTTTATTTTACCTGATATCCTGCACCCCTGCTGTGAGTTCATCTGCAGCTGAAAATAAGAGTTCTCGGATGTTTCTGCATAGTCTGGTGGGGTAATGCGCCTGCTGCAGGGATGCCCTGGCAGGCTCCTGTGTGCTCATCTGTGCAGAGAGCAGGAGCCCACGCATTATTATAAATACTGTGGTGCGATAATCTGTCTGCCATAGAGTAATATTTTAAACAGTCTCAGGTGGTTTAAATGAACAGGTTCAAGGCGGTAAATAACATTTACTTTGTAAACTGCAACCACCATGAGATGTTTGTTGTACACAATTATTACTAATTTAAATATACAAATGGAGATGCAAATAAGAATCCCTTTGGACCTCAGATGACAATTAAAAACCATGAATATTGACAACCATTCAAGGGTCCTCTGAGCCTCTAAATGAACAATGTGTTAAAAGGTTTTATCTTTGTTTTGTTCTTTCTATGTCTGTCTCCCCGATAACAGCCCGGGCATTAATGCATAAATACGTCCTGCTCCGTTTTTACACCTTTAACTCTTTGTTTCAGGTAAAAGTGGGGCGCAGTCGGTGTCTCAGTCCCCAGAGAAGCTGTCGGTGTCGGAGGGGCACCCCCTGTTCATAAACTGCACCTATGAAACTTCGGTGACCCCCTATCTCTTCTGGTACTTCCAGCCCCCGGGTGAAGCCCCCCGACTGCTGCTGAAGGAGGATGGACAGGAGCAGAGGGGCTTCAGTGCCCCCCACAATAAGACAATTAAGTCCTTTCACCTGCGGAAGGAGAGCAGTGAAGTGGGGGATTCAGGGCTGTACCTGTACGCCTTGAGGGACACAGTGTGTGATGAGGCGCTGGGAGCTGCACAGAAACCAGGAAACGCACCGCCCTTCACTGTGAGCCCCTGTGACACCAGCCTTCCCTCCGGGCTCACAGAAACAACATGCTGACACATAAAGTGACCTCCGTCACACACCACAAGAAAAGTGACGTCACTGCGAGTTCTGTCACCACATCAAGGAATGAGGGAAAAGGCGACATAAGGTGGTGGAACTCAGAAGAGACTTGGAATAGACTATTACTGTACAGAGGGTGCTTTATTCTAAATAATACATGGTAACACCATCACCCTTCCCAAAACATGGTTACATCCTTGCTGTCTTGCTGTCTCATGTGAAAAATATAGTATTTCTGTAAACAGGAGGAATAAAAGCACCATCTTCTGTACAAAGCTAAACACACTGAAAAAGCACTTGGGAAATTCTGTTCCCAAAAAAGATCTCGGAAAACAAACAGGGGAATGATTCTATTAAGGAGTACAGAGGTTGGAATCTAAAGCTAGAATGAAAAAACAGGAGTACCTCTGACACCATCAATTGAGCATATTTGTGTAGGCCAAGTGGATTTTTTATTTATCCCTGGGCAGTACTTGAATACAAAACCAAAACGAATTTGAACTCTTACATCAAGACTTATGGTTCCTGTACAGCAGCAGCTAGTGTTTATAACTCAGTGTTTCAAACAATATTTATATACAATAATGACAATCAATATAAGACAAATGCAACAACAAATAGACGATATTTACATCTGTACACACTTGTAGTTAGGCCCAAAGTGGAGAAACAGTTAAACAATACTGATACAAATATATTCATACAAATCACTAAATAGGAGTACATCAAAGCAGTCCTACGTATTTCTTTGAGATGGGAGTATGGGAACTCATTTGTCGTGGAGTTCTCACAGTACGCAAGTCTATTGTGTAATGCCAATGCAACGATGGGGGGGCCTCGTGTGTGGAACACCAGATCCACAGCCCTATAGATTAGGAGGGATTGTTTTGTGGATAGTAATCGGAAATGATTTGAACAGTAGTTCTATCTGGGTTCTTTGAGGCTCGCCTCCACCGTGAAAATACCAACGCGTTTCGACCTCCAAAATGGCGCTTCTTTAATAAGAGGTCTTCATCAGGGTGCGAGATTATTTCAACGCAGGACTCGTGCTATCTAAATGCAAAAGACACAGCTCCTAGTCAGATTTATAGTATTAAAAAGTGATGTGCAAAATATTTACAAGTTGTTAAGGAATAATTCCTTAGTTAATTACCGCAAGTATTCTTACCTACCATCACGGCGGTAAATACGTGACAGAATCCGAGGCTTCTAGAGTCAGTGCAGATATAGTTTTTTTATGCCTGCAGAAATGAGGGAGGGGAATTATCTTAGAGGGACAATCTTATCACTTGAAACATTGGTATACCTAATCATGCTTATCTATCTGTCTGGATGCAATAGATTTAAAAAGAGCAGATAGTGAGTTTGTGGTGCTGGGGCCAGAGAGGAAGAAAAAAACCACTTGATGGCATGCAGGCGAGGAGGAATTGCTTTGAGAGTATTACTCCTAGCCGGGTGAACTGGGGGCGCGCGTGTGAGGCAAAACGTGCGTAAAAGATGAATAATGTGCTTTATGCGCACGAAAAGTAAAAGAGGGTTTGAAGCCTAACCACGAGGTATTACAGTAAAGTGCTCAAGGTCCATCTGTGTGCTGGTAGAAGGACCCTTATCTCGTGGTTTCCACCCGTGCATATCCAATAGGACCTGACACCTCTCTATCGTGAGTGAGTGCTTTGACTCAGTTTTAGTGACCCTCTGGCAGTCCATGTCCTTTGGTGAACAGGCATGCGAGCAGACGAAAAGAGGGCGAGAAGGTTTACCTTTCTTACGCGTGTCGAGGCTCCAAAATGAATTGGTACGGCGTCTCTATTGCACGCATGCGAACCGCTGCGTGTCTCGTTTTTTTGTCCTTCGGCAGTAGTACAGGCAAAAAGCAATTGCCTCAGGGGACACCGATGGTTTTTAAAAGTGGCGGTGTGGGCGTGTCCTATTCTTTACATCGGAAAGGAATGACTAATGCTTCCGGGTTATGGGACCGCAGGGAGGGTCTACGAGGACTCGTCAATGAGGCTTGCAGTAACTATGGGAATGGACGCTACTCCCCGCCGCTCTGGGTTAAAGTGCACTCATCGTCCGATCTCACAGTTGCTATACATGCGAATGCTGCTCACGGCCGCTTTAGGGTGAAAAGTACTCGGCGCCGTGTAAGCGTAAGCATATGTCAAAATCCAGGTAGAAAATACTATTGTTACTCAACATCGTTCTTGCTGGACGTACAAGCAATATATCCCAACATTTACAGCTGAAATTAATCGGCATGCTTCTAACAAAGCCTTATAACGGTTTCTCGAAATGAAATGGAGGAGGAGGAATCGCCATCGTCCTCAGGAACACTCTCAAAGTCTCGACCAACACCGACGACACTCTCAGCACCGTTGAACACCTGCAGTTCCAGATCCACACTGATCCCAACACCAACCTCAGAAGAACCCTCGTTTACAGACACCCCAGACCCTGACCACTGTTCAGCGACTCCATTGCCGACTTCGTCAGCACACACGCCCTCGCCTCCACAGACTACATCCTTCTCGGGGACCTGAACTTCCACCTTGAGAACAACAACGACCGCAACTCCACCACCCTGATCGCCAACCTCGCCAACCTTGGACTCAGACAAGTCGTCACAACTCCCACCCACTCTGCCAGCCACACGCTTGACCCCATCTTCTTCGCAAGCCCCCACGTCTCGTTCAGCCACACCACTAAACTCCACTGGACCGACCATCGCTGTATCGCTGCATCCACTTCACCTTCCGGAAACCCACCACGCACCACCACACCCAACAGATGCCCCACCGCTGCTGGACCAAAGTCACCGAAGACCAGCTAACCACCACCCTCGCTCGGAATCCACCCGCCGACCCACTGACCCTGACTCCGCCGCCCTCAACCTCAGACAATGGATCGACGACTGCGCCAATACCCTCGCCCTGATCAAGAAACCCTCCAACAGACACACCAGCAAGGAAGCCAGCTGGTTCACTGGTTCACTGAAGACCTCCAGGCCTCCAATCAAACCTGCCGAAAGCTAAAGAAGAAATGGCACCGTGAACAGACACCAGACAGTTACGCAGCCCACAAGAACGCCTCCCGCAGACACCATCACCTCATCAGATCCGCCAAAAGGGCCTCCTTCAAAGACCGCCTAGACAACAACGCACAAAACAGCAAAGAGCTCTTCAACATCGTGAAGGAACTCTCCAACCCCAGCTCCAACACCAACGACATCCCACCTTCGCAAGACCTGTGCGCCTCCCTTCCATCGCAAGATCGCAAGATCGCAAGATCACAGACATCCACGACCACTGTGCCCACACCACCATCCACTCTGACCCCATGCTCTCCTGGACCAACATAAACGACGACGATACCATCAAAATCATGAACACCATCCCCTCTGGATCTCCGTCAGACCCATGCCTACACCACATCTTTAACAAAGCCAGCACCACAATCACACCCCATCTCCGGAAAGCCACCAACATCTCCTTCGAGACAGCAACCTTCCCGGAGAGCTGGAAGCACGCCAAGATCAACGCCTTACTCAAGAAACCCAAGGCCGACCTCAAGAACTTCTGGCCCATCTCCCTGCTCCCGTTCCCGGCGAAGGTCATTGAGAAGACCGTCAACAGACAACTGACCCGCTACCTCTAGGAGAACAAAAGAGAAAGGAAAGGGGAGCCCTACTCACTAATGGAACCAGGGTAATGGTTATATAAAGGGGAACAACGGTTCCTGTGGACTTATCAAAATGATTCAAGCAATATAATTTGCACAATCACAATAAAAAGAGGGTAGAATAATGTCAGAGGGCAAGGAACCACCAACACATTTGTACAATTATGACTTGTTTTATAAACACAACAGACTTATTATATAAATTGTTTAAATTTACAATAGAACAGATATTTGTGCACTGTGTCCCAAAGTGAAAAATTGAACCTAATCGTAAGTGACAGGGTGTATATTTATATTCAAAGTTTCCATAAATCTTAAAAGGCGACCATTCTTGTATAATTTCTTTGTAAACAGCAACTGTATATAATAATACGCACTGGGCAATGGTTCGCTCTTTCAGCTTGTCGACGGCGTTTTGACCCTCTATCAGTACGGGGTCTCCTCAGGACTAGTGATGCAGGGACATCTATAATGACATAATAAGAGCATAAGGCCCATGTACCGGCACAAATGCGAGAAATAAAAAAGGGGGACATGGAGTGTGAATTACCTGGATTGCTTAATTCGCAGCCTTGTGAACTAGTGATGTGCCACAAGTGAGAAGTGAAAGGGTATTACTCACTGCCGGGGGGAAATGGGAGAGTATGGTTAAGGGAAAGCCGTGAGACAGGGCAGGATATGTGATGCACTTTGATTCAAAAGGTGCTCTTACCTCAGTGTGAGGAAAGGCTGGCAGTCAGTGGTACGGTTTGGCCGACCGGCTCTTTACATCAACTCACTATAGCCATAGCAGGATGGTTAATCCCTGGTAAGTTCTGGAAACAGTGACAATGCACTGTGTTGGTCTATGGATTTAATAAAAGGGGAGGTTGGTTTCTAGAGAAGGCGGCGAGCGTAAGGTATTGCGCTCTTCAGTTATAGTTATTCTTACCTGGATGATATTCTGTGCGCGATGAATCACAGCATCTGTATTCCCAAGCTGCGTGAGTCAGCTTCAAGGACGGTACAATGACAGTGATCGCTTTGGAAGACTGCTCCTTTATGCAGTGTTTCCTGCCTTTCTGCATTGAGACCCGGCAGGCCTTGCTAGGGATAGTGGAAAACACAGTTCAATCCGGTGCTCGGTATCCTTGAAGGATAGAAAGTAAAGAAAGACCTCCATGTTCTTGTGGCACAAGTGTAAATGCTGCGCTGCTGTTAAATGCAAGGGATATTGTGAGGCATTAACTACATTCCTATGCAAAGGGAACAGATACAGGAATTTTGATCCTGATCAAGGACAGTATCATAATTATTAGTCATCATTTACAAAAATCATATTTTTGAGAGAACTTCATATTACATTACATATGATTTGGTATAAGTAAACCATTTGTTAGGAATAGTGTGAGAGATAAAATTAAACAGTGAACATTAAAATACTTCATATTTCATACCAAAATGGCATTTCACCTTTGGTCTTGGATTAGTACACGAATAATCAATATTAAGTTCTTATTGGAGGGTGGTGACATACCCCCTCCATTCCTCAGCAGAGTTAAGACCATCCTCTATTGAGTCGACCCTGTCAATCCAGCGGCACTCATTGCGTTGTAGTATGTGTGTAATGTCACCTCCCCTCTCTGGTAGAGTGGCGACATCAATTACTTGCCGTCTTAGTTCGTCTGCAGTGTGATTTTTCTCATTGTAGTGTGACACCAGAGGGGCATTGGGAACCGATCTACGTATGCGACTATGGTGTTGACTAATACGTGCTATGACCGGTTGTTGCGTTTGTCCAATGTATGGGAGTCCGCAGGGACACCAAATACAGTACACTACATTTCGTGTGTTACAGTTGGAAAAGGTTAATAGATCATGCTTCACATTGCCATGTTCAAATGTGGCAGTGTTAAACGTGAGATCACAGGGGACACAATTGCTGCATTTGTGATGCCCTTTGATTTTGGGAAGGCCCCAAGCGCTGATAAGTGTATTGGTTTTGTTAATCCTGAAATCTGTGGCAGATCTGACAAGATGAGCTTTGATATTTTTCCCTCTCTTGTATGCAAATAGTGGCATCAGCTTTATATGTGCAGTTACGCCGCACCCTCAAAAATTGGCCAAATGGTAAGCCATCTCTTAAAGCACGGGGTGTTGGTTGCGATAAGATAGAAGGGTGTTTCTAGGACTGGGAACAGCTCCAACACCCGTTGACCACGCACGCAACCTAGGGTTCATCCTCGACCCCACTCTCTCCATGACAAAGCAGGTCAACGCCCTCTCGTCCTCCTGCTTCAACACCCTCCGCATGCTCCGCACGATCTACAGGTGGATCCCCACCAACACAAGAAGAACACTCACCCAGGCCCTCGTCAGCAGCAGGATGGACTACGGAAACGCACTCTATGCAGGAGCCTCAGCCAAACTCCTGAAACGACTTCAACGCATCCAAAACACCTCTGCACACCTGATCCTTGACATCCCTCCCCGCAGCCACATCACACCCCACCTGATATACCTGCACTGGCTTCCCGTCAACAAGAGGATCACCTTCAAGCTCCTCACCCACGGCATTCCACAACACCGGACCAGCATACCTCAACAGATGACTCAGCTTCTACACCCCCAACCGCCAGCTCAGCTCCGCCGACCTCACCCTTGCTACAGTCCCCCGCATCTGAAGAGCGACCTCCAGCAGCAGATCGTTCTCCCACCTCGCCACCAAGACCTGGAACACCTTCCCCATCCTCCTGCGTCAGACCCAGGACCTGCTTACCTTCAGAAGACTCCTCAAGACCTGGCAATTCGAGCAGTAGCAGCAATTCCCCCCTCCAGCGCCTTGAGACCCTCACGGGTAAGTAGTGCGCTTTACAAATGGTCTGATTGATTGATTGATTGATTGAGGAGATCTGATGCCTGTGGGTACCAGGACATGAAGGGGGTTGTGTACAGCAAAGGAGACATCTTGTGGGAGGAGGTTTGATGCCTGCGGGTGCCAGGACAAGAAGGGGGCCTGCAGTGCAGCAGAGGAGACATCTTTTGGGAGGAGATCTGATGCCTGCGGGTGCCAGGACAGGAAGGGGGTTGGGAGCAGCACTGGAGACATCTTGTGGTAGGAGATCTGCTGTCTGCGGCTGCCAGGACAGGAAGGGGGACTGGGGTGTCCACAGGAGACATCTTGTGGGAGGAGATCTGATGCCTGTGGGTGCCAGGACAGGTAGGGGTTGTTGGTTTTAGCAAAGGAGACATCTGGTTTGAGGAGATCTGCTGCCTGCGGGTGCCAGGACCGGAAGGGGGCCTGCAGTGCAGCAAAGGAGATATCTTGTGGGAAGAGATTTGCTGCCTGCTGATGCCAGGAGAAGAAGGGGGCTTGTGGTGCAGCACAGGAGACATCTTGTGGGAGGAGATCTGATACCTGCGGGTACAAGGACTCGAAGGGGGTTACGTGCTGCACAGGAGACATCTTGTTGGAGGAGATCTGATGCCTGCGGGTGCCAGGACAGGAAAGGGGCTGTGTGCAGCACAGAAGACATTTTGTGGGAGGAGAGCTGATGCCTGCGGGTGCCAGGACATGTAGGGCCTGGGTAGCAACACAAGAGACATCTTTTGGGAGGAGATCTGTGGCAAGCGGGTGCCAGGACATGAAGGGGCTGGGTAACAGCACAGGAGACATCTTGTGGGAGGAGTTCTCACCCTTCACACTCATGCTTGCTATCACTCATGTTCCTCCAAATTTGGCATTTTCACAGAGTTTATTCAGTCTGACTCAACTATGGAATTGAAACGTATGTTTATTAAAATTTAACTAGTAAAGAGACAGGTGCCCCTGAAAAGAATGTCTTCCAGGGATTAGCCTGGAAAGTGCCTTGAGGCTCCTGGGACAGGATGTGAGTTATCTGTATATGATATAGAAAATATATAAATACATGAGGTACTAGTAGCACCTCTTGGCTCCTGGTGCAAGAAGTGAACTGTCAGTATATGAGATAGAAGATATATGGATGAATGAGGTACTAGTAAACTCCAGAGCTCTGGCCACTGACAGTAGGCAGTAGGCTTTAAGGCGCTAACAAAAGGACCACCATATTACAACAAAAGGCCTCCAATATGGCTCACTCATTAGGCAAGCGGAAGTGCTTTAAAGGGCAAGTCATTTCCTGGGGTCACCTGATCCTTCCTCTGGAGCTGGAAGAGAAGCATATGTAGCTTCGCTGCAGCTTCTATCAACACTGCATGGACCCCGCATGGACCCCGCATGGACCCTGCATGGACACTGCATGGACCCTTCATGGACCCATGGATCCTGCATGGACCTTACATGCACCTTGCATGGATCCTGCGTGGACCCTGCATGGATCCTGCATGGACCCTGGATGTACCCTGCATGGATCCTGCATGGACCCTGCATGGACCCTGCCTCCTTCAGAGATAGATAGAAATGAGGGCCCTGCTTGGACCCTGCATGGACCCTGCATGGATCCTGCCTCCTTCAGAGATAGATAGAAATGAGGGCCCTGCTTGGACCCTGCATGGACCCTGCATGGATCCTGCCTCCTTCAGAGATAGATAGAAATGAGGGCCCTGCTTGGGCCCTGCATGGACCCTGCATGGATCCTGCCTCCTTCAGACATAGATAGAAATGAGGGCCCTGCTTGGACCCTGCATGGACCCTGCATGGATCCTGACTCCTTCATGGAAAGGTAGGAATGAGGGCCCTGCATGGACTCGGAGGACACAGAGATGTTCCTGTGTCTTCCACATGTGTTTGCATCTGGTTCCCCTCAGCCTCTAACTTGTGGGGACGATTCCTGGTGGTGAGATTGTCACTAATGCTCTGTGACTTCACAGTGTTTTTTATTTTTTATTTTTATTTATTTGCATAGAGCACACTACAGAATTAGAGGCTCCACGCCATGTTTGAATACAACTCTATTAACAAGTTATAATGCATAAAGGCAAGGAGCTAGAGGAAAGAAAAAGATAAAAACTGGAATCACCTGAAGCAAAGCTGGATATTAAACCAGGATGTTTCACTGTTTTGATGAAACTCAGTCACGTGGTCTTCCATCCTCAGCAGAGAGGTCCATATTTGTGGTCCTAACACCTCCAAAAGCCACAGTGAGAGTGACAAGGCGGCCCTGAAGCTACTGATCTTGTTGCGTCGAAAAACTAGAAAACTGTGCTTTGCAGACAGCCTCATCCCTACAACAGAGGCAGGATTACCGCATAGCTCTGAGTCTGCGAGGTACACATGCGGTAAAATGATTACCACATATTTCAGCCACTTTATCCCTCCTTTGAATGGGGGTGTCTGGTGCACAAGACCCTCTGGATGCAGAGCCCATCCCATCTCAGCTCCCCTCCCAGCCCCACACCCCAGGCAGGAGTGCACCCTCAGACCCTGCTGGCGGCTCCTTCTGTGGGGAGAGCTGCGGGGCTGGGGTGGGGTCAGATGTGTCACTGTTCCTGGCTCTGAACCATGGAGCACTCTCTGCCCAGCTGTGCCTAGAGGCAGGCCTGCTCTGCATCACAGCACTGTCCAAGACCTGCTGTGGATTGAAAGGAGTCCCCAGAAGCAGAGCGTTCACCGATCCACAGCGCCAAGATGCCTTCCCAGGTCGTACAATGCTTTCTCTGCCACCGATTAAAGGTCATCACAAATGTGGAAATTGTTCCTCATGTGACAGTACTATTGAAGGTTCTCTATTCACTTATGGGAATAAATTTGTGAAACATGAAGCATTTACGAATTGTAACACACACAATGTAATCTATGGCGCTATCTGCCCTTGTCCCAAACTATATGTAGGCAAAACTACGCAAGCCATCAAAGCTCGTATGACTCAACATCGCTCTAGAATCAGATGTAAAATCACTATTGCACCTATGGTTCCGCACTGTCTTGAATACCAGCACAGTCCTAAGGACATCAAATGGACGATCCTGAAACATATATCTGGGGGTAACATTGACAGCCTTTTGTCTAGATTTGAAGCAAAAACGATAATGTACTTGAATACAATAGACAATGGTTTGAACGAACTTAGTGAGATCAACCACTGGGTCTGACCGTATTGCTGAGATAGTTCCTCTTTCTGCCCTACCCCACTCTCATTTGCCGCATGAGGGATGCCATAACTGGTTCATAAACTGTTTTTTTGTAATTTTCTCAGAAGTAGTTATTATTCTTTTCTTTTTTCTTTTTTCGAATTATAGATTCTTTTCAAGTGGTATTTATCCGTGAGGGTAACTGACTATGTCTAATCACTTTTTAATCCATGTTGTTACTTACCCATTTCATGTATCCATCCAGGACAACTATGGCGATGTTGGGTGCCGAGGAGGGGTTCAGCCAGGTCTCCGTCAGGAAGGCGACATCTGGGGAGGTTGAGTCGAGAAGGTCCCAGAGTTCAACAGCGTGTTTGCGGGCGGAGCGGGTGTTAAGAAGAATGCATCTGAGGTAGTTGCGTTCTTTCCCGGTGGGTGGATTAGCGGATCGGATTCTGGTGAAGCTGCAGTTACAGCAGGAGAAGGGTCCTTGGGTGCATTTCGGGGCGGCCAGGAAGCAGGTGTGTGATCGTCCGATGTTGAGTGCGTAGAGGGTGCTGGCATCGTACCGGCGTCGGGTGTGGTGGTGTTTGCGGGAGCCAGAGGTTCTGGCACTGGGCACGGTCCAGGCACGGACAGGCACAGACGGGCGTAGACAGGCGCAGACGGGATTGCCTACGGCACGCCTTCGGCATGCCAGTGGCATTCCCGCTGGCGCGTCCGCTGCGCAATCGCGAAGCATTCAGCATTTGAAAGGGAGGGGGGAGGGACAAGCAGCTGGGAGGTGGGAGCGGGTGGAAGGGGAGGGTTCAGAGGAAGCTAGCGGTAACGGAGGAGACACGAAGGGGAGCGAGAGCACAGCGATGGTGCAAGGGACAGAAATACAGAGGAAAAAACAAATTGCAGAGGCAGGCACAGTCTTGCTAAAAATACAGTTGCGCTAGAATACAATCACGCTAGAAGTACCAGGAGAGAAAAAGAGGCACAAGCTCAGGGGAGGCTCCAACCCTGCTCCGGGGGGCAGGCTGGACGCAAGGCGGAGGGGAGCACCACTGAGCTGCTGGGGAGAGTGATGTCCAAGGGCCAAGGTCTTTGGAATCAAGCGTGCTCCCCCGCAGTGGTCGGCATTTGAAGGTGAGGGGGAGGTATGAACAGCTGGGAGGCGGGTGCGGGGTGGAAGGGGAGGAGTGGGGAGGGGTCAGAGGAAGGTAGCGGTAATGGAGGAGACACAAAGGGGAGCGAGAGCACATCGAGTTTGAAAGGGACAGAAATACAGAGTAAAAACAAAAGCAGAGGCAGGCACAGTGTTGCTAAAAATACAGTTGCGCTAGAATACAATCGCGCTCGAAGTACCAGGCAAGAAAAAGAGGCACAAGATCAGGGGAGGCTCGAATCCTGCTCTGGGGGGCAGGCTGGATGCAAGGAGGTGCGAAGCTGGTGGGGAGAGTGATGTCCAAGGACCAAGGTCTTTGGAATCTCCTCCCACAACATGTCTCATGTAATGCACCCAGCCACCTTCCTGTCCTGGCAACCACAGGCAGCAGATCTCCTCCCACAAGATGTCTCCTTTGCTGCAGCCAGGCCCCTCCCTGTCCTGGTACCCGCAGGCATCAGATATCCTTCCACAAGGTGTTTCCTCTGTGCACTCCAGGCCTCTTCTTGTCCTGGCACCCACATTCAGCAGATCTCCTTCCACAAAATGTCACCTGAGCTTGCTGTACCCAGCCCCCTTCCTGTCCTGGCACCCGCAGGCATCAGATCTCCTCCTACAAGATGTCTCCTTTGCTGCACCCAATCCCCTTCTTGTCCTGGCACCCACAGGTATCAGATCTCCTCCCACAAGATATCTCCTGTGCTGCAACACAGACCCCCTTCTTCTCCTGGCACCCTCATGCATCAGATCACCTCCCATAAGATGTCTCATGTGCTGCACTGCAGGACCCCTTCCTGACCTGGCACCCCCAGGAATCAGATCTCCTCCCACAATATGTCTTCTTTGCTACACCAAGACCCCTTCCTGTCCTAGCACCCTCAGGCATCAGATCTCCCCCACCTGATGTCTCCTGTTTGCACCCCAAGTCCCTTCATGTCCTGGCACCCGCAGGCAGCAGATCTCCTCCCAAAAGATGTCTTCTGTGCTGCATCCCAAGCCCCCTTCCTGTCCTAGCACCCCCAGGCATCAGATGTCCTCCCACAAAATGTCTCCTGTGTGCACCCTAGGCCTCTTCCTGTCCTGGAACCCGCAGGCAGCAGATCTCCTCCTACAAGATGTCCCCTTTGCTGCAGCCAGGCCCCTTTCTGTTCTGGTACCCACAGGCATCAGATCTCCTTCCACAAGATGTCTCATCTGTGCACCCCAGGCCCCTTCTTGACCTGGCACCCACATTCAGTAGATCTCCTTCTAAAAAAATGTCACCTGTGCTGCATCTAGCCCCCTTCCTGTCCTGGCACCCGCAGGCATTAACTCTCCTCCCGTAAGATGTCTCATGTACTGCACCGCAGAGCACCTTCTTGTCCTGGCACCCAAAGGCATCAGATCACCTCCCACCAGTTGCCTCCTTTGCTGCTACCCATCCCCCTTCCTGTCCTGGCACCCACAGGCATCAGATGTCCTCCCACAGGATGTCTCCTGTGCTGCATCCAGCCCCTTCCTGTCCTGGCACCCACAGGCAGCAGATCTCCTCCCATAAGATGTCTCCTGTACTGCATCCCTGGCCCCCTTCCTGTCCTGGCACCCGCAGGCAGCAGATCTCCTCCCACAAGATGTCTCCTGTGTGCAACCCAGGTCCCTTACTGTCCTGGCACCTGCAGGCAGCAGATCTCCTACCACAAGATGTCTCCTGTGCTGCATACAACCCCCTTCCTGTCCTGGCACCCGCAGGCAGCAGGCCTCCTCCCACAAGATGTCTCTTGTGCTTCACCCAGCCCCCTTCCTTTCGTGGCACCCACATGCATCAGATCTTCTCCCACAAGATGTCTCCTGTTCTGCACTGCAGGTCCCATTCTTGTCCTGGCACCTGCAGGCATCAGATCTCCTCCCACAAGATATCTCCTTTGCTGCACCGCAGGCCCATTTCCTGTCCTGGCACCCAGAGACAGCAGATCTCCTCCCAAAAGATATCTCCTGTGCTGCACCCCAGGCCCCCTTCCTGTCCTGGCACCCACAGGCATCAGATGTCCTCCCACAAGATGTCTCCTGTGCTGCATCCAGCCCCTTCCTGTCCTGGCACCCACAGGCAGCAGATCTCCTCCCATAAGATGTCTCCTGTACTGCATCCCTGGCCCCCTTCCTGTCCTGGCACCCGCAGGCAGCAGATCTCCTCCCACAAGATGTCTCCTGTGTGCAACCCAGGTCCCTTACTGTCCTGGCACCTGCAGGCAGCAGATCTCCTACCACAAGATGTCTCCTGTGCTGCATACAACCCCCTTCCTGTCCTGGCACCCGCAGGCAGCAGGTCTCCTCCCACAAGATGTCTCTTGTGCTTCACCCAGCCCCCTTCCTTTCCTGGCACCCACATGCATCAGATCTTCTCCCACAAGATGTCTCCTGTTCTGCACTGCAGGTCCCATTCTTGTCCTGGCACCTGCAGGCATCAGATCTCCTCCCACAAGATATCTCCTTTGCTGCACCGCAGGCCCATTTCCTGTCCTGGCACCCAGAGGCAGCAGATCTCCTCCCAAAAGATATCTCCTGTGCTGCACCCCAGGCCCCCTTCCTGTCCACGCATCCGCAGGTAGCAGATCTCCTCCGGAAAGATGTCTCCTGTTCTGCATCCCAGGCCCCCTTCCTGTCCTGGCACCTGCAGGCAGCAGATCTCTTCCCACAAAATGTCTTTTGCAGCACCCAGCCACCTTCATGTCCTGGCACCCGCAGGCATCAAATCTCCTTCCACAAGATGTCTCCTTTGTGTACCCCAGGCCCCTTACAGTCCTGGCACTTGCAGGCAGCTGATCTCCTACCACAAGAGATCTCCTTTGCTGCACACACCCCACTTTCTGTCGTGGAACCCGCAGGCATCAGATCTCCTCCCACAAGATGTCTCCTGTGCTGCACCCCAGGCCCCCTTACTCTCCTGGCACCTGCAGGCAGCAGATCTCCTCCAACAAGATGTCTCCTTTACTGCACCCAGGCCCCTCCCTGTCCTGGCACCCGCAGGCATCAGATCTCCTCCCACAAGATGTTTCCTGTGTGCACCCCAGTCCCCTTCTTATTCTGGCACCCGCAGGCAGCATATCTTTTCACACAAAATGTCTCCTGTGCTGCACCCAGCCCCCTTACTGTCATGGCACTCGCAGCCATCAGAACTCCTCCTACAAGATGTCTCCTGTGGTGCACCCAGTCCCCTTCCTGTCCTGGTACCCGCAGGTATCAGATCTCCTCCCACAAGATATCTCCTGTGCTGCAACACAGACCCACTTCTTCTCCTGGCACCCCAGGCATCAAATCTCCTCCCACAAGATGTCTCCTTTGCTGTACTGTAGGCCCCCTTCCTGTCCTGGCACCCTCAGGTATCAGATCTCCTCCTACCTGATGTCTCATGTGTGCACCCCAGACCCCTTCCTGTCCTGGCACCCACAGGCAGCAGATCTTCTACCACAAAATGTTTCCTGTGCTGCACCCAGCCCCCTTCCTGTCCTGGCAACCGCAGGCATCAGATCTCCTCACACCAGATGTCTCCTTTGCTGCTACTCAGCCCCCTTCATGTCCTGGCAACCGCAGGCTGCAGATCTCCTCCCACAAGATGTCTCCTGTGCTGCACCCAGCCCTATCCTGACCTGGCACCCGCAGGCAGCAGGTCTCCTCCCACAAGATGTCTCTTGTGCTTCACCCAGCCCCCTTCCTTTCCTGGCACCCACATGCATCAGATCTTCTCCCACAAGATGTTGCCTGTTCTGCACTGCAGGTCCCATTCTTGTCCTGGCACCTGCAGGCATCAGATCTCCTTTGCTGCACCGCAGGCCCATTTCCTGTCCTGGCACCCAGAGGCAGCAGATCTCCTCCCAAAAGATATCTCCTGTGCTGCACCCCAGGCCCCCTTCCTGTCCAGGCATCCGCAGGCAGCAGATCTCCTCCGGAAAGATGTCTCCTGTGCTGCATCCCAGGCCCCCTTCCTGTCCTGGCACCTGCAGGCAGCAGATCTCTTCCCACAAAATGTCTTTTGCAGCACCCAGCCACCTTCATGTCCTGGCACCCGCAGGCATCAAATCTCCTTCCACAAGATGTCTCCTTTGTGTACCCCAGGCCCCTTACAGTCCTGGCACTTGCAGGCAGCTGATCTCCTACCACAAGATTTCTCCTTTGCTGCACACACCCCACTTTCTGTCGTGGAACCCGCAGGCATCAGATCTCCTCCCACAAGATGTCTCCTGTGCTGCACCCCAGGCCCCCTTACTCTCCTGGCACCTGCAGGCAGCAGATCTCCTCCAACAAGATGTCTCCTTTACTGCACCCAGGCCCCTCCCTGACCTCACACCCGCAGGCATCAGATCTCCTCCCACAAGATGTTTCCTGTGTGCACCCCAGTCCCCTTCTTATTCTGGCACCCGCAGGCAGCATATCTCTTCACACAAGATGTCTCCTGTGCTGCACCCAGCCCTATCCTGACCTGGCACCCGCAGGCATCAGATCTCACACCAGATGTCTCCTTTGCTGCTACTCAGCCCCCTTCATGTACTTGCAACCGCAGGCTGCAGATCTCCTCCCACAAGATGTCTCCTGTGCTGCACCCAGCCCTATCCTGACCTGGCACCCGCAGGCAGCAGATCTCCTCCCACAATATGTCTCCTTTGCTGCAACCAGACCCCTTCCTGTCCTGGCACCCTCAGGTATCAGATCTCCTCCCACCTGATGTCTCCTGTGTGCACCCCAGACCCCTTCCTGTCCTGGCACCCACAGGCAGCAGATCTTATACCACAAAATGTCTCCTGTGCTGCACCCAGTCCCCTTCCTGTCCTGGCACCTGCAGGCAGCAGATCTTCTACCACAAAATGTCTTCTGTGCTGCACACAGCCACCTTACTCTCCTGGCACCTGCAGGTAGCAGACCTTCGTCCAAAAGATGTCTCCTGAGCTGCATCTCAGGCCCCCTTCCTGTTCTGGCACCCGCAGGCAGCAGATCTCCTCTTTTTCAAACAAATTGAGTCTGGTGGTCTTATGCAGGAGGCATGACTCAGTTACCAACAAGGGCATAATAAAAACCCTAAGCGCAACAAGCAAAGACCTTTGCGACCAAGAAGGATTTCCATCAATTACCAAATGTGGTCAGTGTCATCATTTGGATATCCTTCCTTCCCACCACTAAACCTCCAGATCACGGAGGCAAGTCATGTGGATCGGGTATCGAACAGGTCACCAGAATCACACAAGGAAGGAAAGAGGAAACAGAGACCACTTGCTTACTTAGCGTTGAACCTCAACGATAGATGATAAGTTTGTAAATGATGCAAAATTAATGAAAAATATGTGCAGTGCATGAAAGTGAAGTTAAAAAGGAGTTAGAAGAGAGAGAACTTTTATTCTGGGTATCTCTGATAATCCTAATTAAAAATGGTGCAGAAACAGCTTTGAACACATAGGCTGTATCACAATACATGTTTCAGCCTTTCCGACTGTTAGTCGTCGGCTTTCTTCAGGACCTCAATCAATATCTGTATTGCCACTGCATCAATAATAACGTGAAAAACATGTTAAAATAAATACAACATTCTAGGTGTTCATTCCTTTGTGCAAGCGGTTTGCTTATGTCACCTACAATAGAAAAAACACAATGCCTGTGGTGAATAGGTAACTCTCCTGAAGCCACTCATTATACGGTTTCTTGTCATTATAGGTACGTTACAGTCACCTATAGCTATAAGTTTATTAACCAATTATTTTGTTCACTCAATGTGCTTACCTGTCTTGCACAAGGAGAAAACCTCACCTCACCCGGTCACTGCTGAGGTAAATGGAGGCCCCACCCTAAAAGTACAGGGGAATTATTTCGTATGAGCAGAAAGAATTCTGTCTCTCATTTTTGTTACTGTCTTCTAGATTTTTTGGTTCTTATATTGATACAAATCTAGGCTCAGATGGGACACAGCTTAATACAACTACAAAGTGACTAGAAAAACACGCCATATCTGTATCGAAGTGGTGATAGAAGCTCTCCTTAACTCACACCACCGGGTAACCAGAACTCGTCTGGGATTTAAATTTCAAAAGCAAGTATCAGAGTTCGCTTAACCAGAACCGAGAAAACCTTTTAAAAGTGCACGTTTGTTCTTTTTTTTTTTATTGGCATTTTCGTTAACATAAACCACATTACAACAACAGAAACAAGCCAGTTGGACAGTGTATCTCCCCACAGCCGTATGTTCTAACGTGGGACAAACATGGAGAATAGAGGATGCAACATCAAACCACACATTTGACTGGGTATTATCTGCATGACCCTTTCTGTTGTTAAGCCTGTATCTTTATTTTACCCTACGAGGGCCAACAATGGTACGTCTTCCCTCCACTGCATTTCTACAACAAGACCGTCCGACAGGATTACAGCAGTTATTTCATCTGTTCATTGACACCTATACATACGTGCGCACCATTTGTTAAGGTGTGCGAGAAACCAAGGGGTCTCGCCTGATTCCCAACACCTCCATCCCCCAGTGACGTCGCGAACCGAGAGCACCTTCACATCTACGCAGCCGCGTCCCTTTGGTTTTGTGCCCATTGCAGAAAGGACTCCCAAATGTCACGCGGCCTGGAGGCAGGCGGCATGAGCTCCCAAAAAGTAGACAGCTGAGTGTGCCCAAATGTTACCGCAGCAAGCCAGCCCTCAATCGATGGCAGCCTCTTCCCACCCCAGCACACGGCCACCTGCCTTTTAGCAAACAATAATAGCAGAGCATGTAGTTTACGCGCTTTCGGCAGGGTATCTTTGACAAATCCCAGTAGCCCCACTGCAGGAGTTGGCAAATCAGATCTTCCAATTATTTGATTAATTGAGGTAAATATCTTTGTCCACTAATATGTTAATATTGGGCAGTCCCATGCCATGTGCAGAAATGTGGCAGGGGAGAAACCGCATCCCCAGCACCCACTGTCCGCGCGTATCCCCATCCTGTGCAGCCCTATAGGGGTCCTATAAAATCTGTGCAGAAACTTGAAATTAATTAATCGTAACCTGTAATTTGGCGACAACTCAGTGAGCTGCCCGCAACAGAACCTCCACTGGTCCCCGGTCAGTGGGGTGGCCAGCTCATCATTCCAGTACTGCAGGGATTTGGGGCAGACCACCAGGGCCGAATCTTGCATGGTCTTATAAATCCGCGTTACCAGCCTGCGGGGGGATGCAGAACCGTCCACGTTTTCCAGGGCGGACAGGACCGGAGGGGCAGCTGGAAAGTCCCCACTAAGGGCTCTACATGCCGCCCGGAGTTTATGATACAGGAATCTCTCAGAAAAGGACACCTCTCGGTCTCCCTCCGCAGAGGGAGGGGGTCTGAAAATTTTTTCAGGGAACAAGTCAGCAAAAGTGTGAAGACTCAATTTCTGCACAAGTCTCCTATCAATTCCGTCTATAACACATGGTAGCAATGGATTCCGCTATAGTGATAACGATGGGGCATAGAGCAACGGGACCTCCACTCTTTTGCGCAGCTCCTCCCAAGCCCATCTTAGCGTGCCTGCGGTGTCTATTGAGGTTCTTTAATTTCTTATCTTATCTTCTGGCCTTCGCTATTCTCTACTTGTATACTCTCATTTCACAACTGTCCTCCAAAGCATAAAAATGTCCTGCCACCTGCAAGTTGAGTTGTAGAGACGACCACTGATTACCCTGTGGAGAGGGGTGACAAAAACAGTTGGAAGAGAGGTTTATTTGGGTTACTTGATATCTTGTTTTTAAACTTTTCTCATTGGTTATATCTTGTTTTCAAACTCTTCCCATTGGCTAAACATGTATGCATTGGGTGTGTTCTTGGTGAATCTATGTGCTATAAAAGATTGTGCGCCATGGAGTAAAGTGGCAGTCTCCTAAGAACATACCGGGTGTACTTCTGGGACAACTGTACTTAGCTGCAGCTAATAAACCTGATCTTCTACGCTTAACAGAGTGTCCTGTGTCTCTGTTCAACAAAGCAGGTGAACTCAGGAGATTAAGGCGTACCCTGCGCCACCAGGCCCATAAGGTCTGGTTCTTCAAATGGTGCCCTCTGTGAGGCGGCTTCAGAGGTAGCGGTTTTGCCTGAAGGTCGTGAGGAACCCCGCAAGAAAATTCTGGAGGAATCGCGAACCACGTCAAGCGACCCCTGTATGTCAAAGTGGTCCGAAGGTATTTTTCAGCGCAGTTTCTCCTTCCTGACGGCTGCTGACTGCTGCCCTGACTGCCACCTTGCTTTGGTCCTTTTTGGTGATGTATGGTAATGCAAGACATTAGACGGGCCTCTGTTGGCGTAAGAAGACGCCTAGTTAAGTATTGGTGGGTGGCTCCCACTATTGTGTGTGATTTGGGTCTTTGATTCGGCTATTGCAAAAGCCGAAGGCGAGGGGTGAGTACAGCTTGTGCTATATTATTTGATTTAACACCCCTTGATGTTTGTGAACAGTCTAGTGAAATAACGATGCCTGGTCTGAGTAAGTTTAGAAAGTTTTGTTGTTTTGGTTGTGAAAGGGATTCCCGGCTGGAGGACTCTTTTCCAATTCCTCCGTTTGGAACTCCCACATATGAGCTTTATTCTAAACATGGTGTTGGCCCCATTGCCTTTAATGAGGCATGGATCCGATACACGAAGCTTTGAGCCTGACATATTAGATAATTTGGAAGCAATTTTGTTTAAAAGAAAAGCCCGGTTGGCAATGTTTGACTCTTTCCGCCTTTGGCGCAAGGAAGCCAAACAGAAAGAAATAAGACAAGCAAAAAGAGATAGGAAGGAAAAGGGCATGACTGTTATACAGGCTGCCCAGCAGTTTAAAGATAATGAGAATGATTATACAATTGAGGTTTTAGATAGACAGCATCGTATGGCAGGACATATAGCAGTCTGTTGGGCTGGTTTTTTTTGCAGTCTTTTGGAACACTATTAAGAAGCGTTTCTTGTAAATAGGACTTGCAACTAGTATTTACAAATGGTTTGGTTTAAGTACAGTCTGTGGGCTGTCCTTTGTTTCTATCCTCAGTGTTGATCTGTGGGTTAAATGTGTGTTTCTGTGGGTTAAATATATGTGTCCTGAGTGTTTGACCCCTTTCTGTTTATGTCTGAAATGAGCTCAATGTGTGTTTTTGGTTTTTCTTGATGATTTCAGTTTGTTAAGCAAAATGTCAGTTAATTAATATTAAGTAGAAATTAAATAAAAATCCAGAAATTAACCATGTGATATGCTAAATAGCTATATGTTGCTATATAATTTATAGAGTAAGCAAATATGCACATGTACAAACTGTTAAATGCTTAAAAAAATAAAATTCACATTCACATTCACTAGGAATACAATGGCCTCAAAAACGAAATTGTGAGTTTTGTAGAAAAATAAACTTATAGTATTTTTTACTTACATACATTGTATTAGATATTAACGGGCAAACACTTCAGCTGAAGTACATTTTTGCTGAACTCAAACGCAACACGCATTGCGTGCTCATGTTACAGCACTGAGAGACAAGCTTTTATTGTCGCTAAGCAAGCAGCTCTAATAGACAGGAATGTTTACTCAGCCAGGACTTCGCCCTCAGTTGAACACGTGTGAAACTTTGCATTTCAAAATGTTGTTTTAAAAAGGTTCCAAAACTAAGGTTCATTATTTTGTATTACAGGAAGACATTTCAATTAAGGGTTTTCCTCTCTTTAAGCATTTTTGTAAGCATATTCTTGGTTCTGTTGCTAAATAATAATTGTCCTTTTAAAAAAAAAAAAAAAGTGGCGCAAAAATGTGTCATGTTTCAAGTTACGCTTCTGTGCTTAAACTTAGAAATGATAGGCAAGGGATGCAGCTTGCTTTTATATGTGGAATTATCAAACATGATTTTGTTTATTAAAAATAATTATTAATTATGAAAAATAATTATTAAAAATAAGTGCTTCTAAATTCGTTTTTTACTATTTATAAAGCTTAATGCTCATACTGTGACCTTCTAGCATTATAATTTAATTTAAGTTTTGTTGTACTGCATAGTGAGGACATTTGTATATGGAATTTCACTTGGCGCAGGCTTAAAAAAAAAAAAAAAACTCATTTTCTTTTAAAGTACTTGCAAGAGATATGTCTAATATCCAATATCTGCAATCTGTAAAGAACATTGTGAGGATGATTAATATGTAGCACAATTATAAGATATTTATTTTTAAGTGCCCCAAATATCAAAGTCGAAATTGGGTAAAATAGACTATTTAACAGCATTCTTGCCCTTTACATTAGCTTTAAAGTGCCTTAGGCTTCAGTAAATGCATACATTTAGGTATAATACAAATTTGCAGGTTGTTCCCATTTGGGGTTGCTTTTAATGTCTCAGTGAGCCAATGTGCCCAGTGCAGAGATTTGAGTTTAATATCAAGATTGAAGGTTCTAACTCTAGCTAGACCTACTGAGACGTTCATCCTTTTAAGGTTGATGAACTAAGTACCGTTGCATAGGGTAGTAACAAACATTTGTTCTAAAACTAGTATGTTATGTTATTATGTTCTGTGAGTTATTCACAGTAAATGTTTTAATAATTTAAGAATAGAAATAAATTGTAGCCTCTAACAGAAGTAATATATATAACATGTGTTTTTAAATAGGGTTAATTATTGCAGGTTAAAAAGAGTTAGGAAGGCTTTTTGTCTTTGACAGCTTCAGGGTAAGGAAAGAGAGACACGTGAGGCAGGTTTTGACCTCAAGGTCAGTAAGGTGGGAGTTAGAAGTGAGTGTAAACAGATGGAGAAACCATTGCTTGGAAAAGCTTCTCTGACAAGAAGACATTAATGCTTGCACACTATAGGAACCTTGAAAAGTGGTGGGGGCCAGGAGTGCTCGCAGTGGCTGGTTCCGCGCTGAGGTGGTATTTTTAGCTTTTCTGATAAGATAGGACAGCCGAGAATCGTTACGGAGCCCTGTCTGTTCCCATATTGTTCAAAAATAAAAAAGGGGTGCTGAGAAGAAAATGATACACTGGTATTTCTGCTTTTGAAAAAATAATGTCCACGTAGTTGCCTTCATTTAACAAATGTGGCATTAGCCTCAGACAAAAAATAAGATGAAGCTCTTTCTTAGAATTTTGTGGGCTACATGCCTAGGTAAAAACGATCAGCAAATTAAGATTCATTTTTCACAGGAGGAATTGTGGCGCAAGGGAACACGGAGTGTCTGTGAAAATGTTTTCCTTTTAGACAGTTAAAATTAAGATGGCTTAACATGCTTACATGTTTTAGTCATTGCAAAGTTGACAAGATGGTTACAGTTAAGTACCACTAGGTTTGTATTTTTTTTATTTTTTGTGTGTTTTGTTAATGTGTGTTATGTTTTGTCTCCTGATTAAAAGTTATAGTTGATATTTTTGTGTGGTATGTGAAGTGTTTTTCTTTTGTGAGTTGTGTATTTTTTTTGCTTCTGCCCACAGATCATTCATGGATTGTTCTGGGTGGTTCGAGGGCTGACAAGACTACAGTTGGACACGTGAGTTGGTTTGACGAAGATGTCAGTTGTGAAGGAATAATGGTGAAATGAGCGCCCTGAATGGCTATAGGCAGGAAACCAGGGAAGACTAGAAAGGACTAAGAATGTTACAGTAGGTGAAGAGGAGTAGTGAAAAAAGCAGGGGTTAACAGCCAACGAAACAGCGATGGTCCATATCATGAGGTGGTGGAACGAGTGTTCCATATGTCCCTGTGGGACCTAATCAATGTGCAAATTGCAAAAAGGAGGGTGCTGTCAGCTGTGTGTTGAAACAGATGTGTTTTTGCATAACTTCTTTGGAAAGAAATGTTTGTGTTTATTTTTGTGCATTTTGTCTTTGTATGAATTGTTCCTGCTGGTCCTGTGTGTCAGAAGCGACACAGTCAGTTGTTTTGACAGCCGGTCACCAGCTGTCAAAAGAGGGGAGTAAGGAAATGGAATATTATTTTTGAGCCTGACAAATTAAGCAGGCCAGAATATTAGTTGCTGGGTTGCAGGTTCATTGTGCATTAAGTACATGACATAGTGTTGTGCGTCACCGTTCATTTACACATGATATTTAAATTTGTCTATGCTTTCTGTGCTTGGTATACAGCAAGTATACCTGATGGCTTGGCATGTGTGTTTTTATTTTATGCACGTTTTTTTTGTTTTTGCGTTGTGTTTACGCTTTTGCTTTTAATACTGTTACAAGCTCCCCTGTGTTGTGAGGGGATGGTCATGACGATGCCCATTGCTGCGCAACAGTTGGTTGGACGTATTCTGATACTAAATTCCACAGTTAATGATATTTCATGCTGTGAACATGAGAGACAACACTTCACCAGTGCATGTCTATTTGGCTATAATGGTATTGAAGGAAAATAAAAAGAGATATACAGGATCAAAGTGTGTCACCTTAAGTTAGTCACGTTACTGCCCCCTTCTCTTAAGGAACAGGCAGCCCTAGATTTATGTATCCTGATTGGACGTAAGGATAAATTATAGATCTGTGACTCTTGTACATGGTGACCTAATTTCTATATTACATTAGTCAGTTTTGTTCTGCTTACTAAGTAGTGTATGGCTTTGTTCCTTAAAGGAAACCAGGTTTTATTTTTCCCTGAAGAAGGAACTGGAACATTAGCTGAGATTACCGTATATGGTGTAGCGGCCAGCGGTAGAGTTAAAATTTGTGTACTATTTTGACTTTTGTGTATCACTCATACTCTTGGTATTGTGTCACAAACTGGACTATCACCCGAGTAATTTCTTGTTCTTCCTATAGATTTTTCTTTTGCCACTTCTCCCCTGATTGATGTCGCATTGTGCCTAGCTATTAGGGATTTTAGCTATGTCCTAGTCCCATTTCTCTTTTTTGAATTCCTTTCACTAGTCAGCCCTTTTATTATTATTGGTGTATTGTTCAGGTTCACATTTCCAGACTGTAGTAATGTACCAGGGGCCCCCATATTATGTATAATTCCCTTTTGTATGACCAGACTGGTTTTCAAGAATTTTCCTTAGGCCTACTTTGATATTTTCCAGTCTGACTGTCAGAGTAGTGATGGACTGGTTAACTGACTCAATACTATAGTAAGACAAGTTTTCCACCTCAATAGGAGATACCTTACATTTATTTTTTTGAACATGACAAATTTTCAATGGCTATTTTTAATTTGGTCTTTTACCCTTTTGATCCTGCTTCTTTAATTTTCGGTGGGATCAGATGTGTTCTAAATCATGGAAATACCAGGACTCTCTAGTTCTTGTCTTTTGTTTCCACATTTGATTATTAGCCTGTGTATTGCATAGTGCACCTGATGCACAGGGAGGTATCTACATGTCCCTAATAATCTGTATCAGGGGATTTCTCTTTTGAGGTGTTCTAGATAAGGAATTTAGGAACACCTAGACGTAATCATTAAAAAAGAAAAAAATGTTTACCCCATTAGACAATGCCACCATGTGTGAGGACATCCATTTAGATAGAATTCCCATGTAACTATCTACCCTTAGATGGCAGAGGATAATGAAGGGTACCCAAATTGAAGTGACTAGAAGTACTGCCTTTGAGAATGACAGTGTATTCTAGATCAAAGTTGTCCTATGGCGTATGGTCACTCCCTTGCAGATTGTAGGCCACCTGCTTGCAGTCCCATTGTTAAATACAATGAACTGTTTTTATACTAAATTGAAGGAAACTAACAACTGTGTCACATTTCCTACGTCACTAGATTCTGCGGGAATTAAGTCATAATAACCTGCAGAACACTGATTTAAGCCTAATTCCCATCAGTGACAGCTACAGATGGAAGGCGGACGTCTTGGCCCTACAGTCCCAGCACCCAGAATGTAGCAAGGCTGGACAGCGATCGCCAGCGCGCCATCAATGGTATCTCCAAAGCATCGTACTTGCTCCATCAGACGGTGTTGGACATCCCAAAACCAGAGTTTCAGTGTAAAAGAGCGAAAGAGAAGGATCCCTGTTGTTGATAGCAGGGCTGGTTTGAGGCTTCAGTTTTCTACCTGTCATGTGCTGGTAACCTCTGACAGTGTGCAGTCCCTTGAGCCCCTTGGCCTGAGTTTTGGCCACCGCCCCTCTTCTTTTTTTTCTTTGCTCCAACGGAAGGGCAGTGCACAGGAGGATCTAAGGCACTACATGATGAAAGGAAAATTAAATGAAAGAGCAGCCCAAACATCCTCTGACACTGAATAGCGAGTGTTGGAGTCTGAAAGTGTTGCTGAGTGTGAAAGTCTGTTGCTCTTTCCGATTAATAGTACTTGGGTCTGCACGAGATGATCTGTGCCCATGACCAACGAAGAGCACAATATCTGTAGTGCCTGCCGCAGAGGAAATATATTGGTGCACTGCCTTGAGACATTGAGACTTTCGAGTGAGCTGTGAGTGTTTGCCAGGAGGGCACTCCAACGGATACTGAGAAGCACTATTTTCATGGAAGGCCTGAATAAGGAGGCCCAATGCGAAAGAAAACAACAGAAGCAGATTTGATGGACGATAGAAGCCTACCAGAGAGGCTTAGAACGGACTTTGGCATAGTTATGGTTGCACAAGGGGTTCCCGTGCAATTGAATAGAATGGGTGTTAGGAGACTGATTCTTATTGTTTTACTGGCATTGTTTTAGAGTAGTTTAGTAAAAGCAGAATGAAGTCTATCCTCTGTTGAAGAGTATCCCCATTTCACCTGAGAGCATTGATAAGGATCGCCACTGTTTCACCTGAGTATACAATAGTCACTGAAATGCATAGGAGTCCTGAAAAGGTTCGCTAAATAATTTTAGGATTTGCTTTTGCCTAGGGTTGTGAAAAAATGATAATCCCGTTTGTAATAGTGGTCATTACTTTCTTCTGCTATCTGAATGTTAATTATGACCCGATTCTTTGTTCTCTTTGTATCCCTGTTGATAGCTTACATATACCTGCTTAAATGAAATGTGTAGAATGGAAAATGCTCACCTAGCAATGAATTAGGATTTGCCTGCGTAATGGCAAAAGGAGGGTTTGAGGTTCTTTCATTTCGACTCCATTTTACATTCACCGCCATTTTGTGTTGCCTTTACACAGGCTGCTCAATTCACAAAGTGTCTCTGCCCCTTGGACTCCAACGTGACAAAAAACCCCTCCGTCCTTGTCTTGAAACCCATCTCAGACACCAGCCGGCCTAAACTAATCCTTGTCTGGACTACCTAATCTCTATATCAACTATCTGTTAGCCTTTAGTATTTTTCTCATGCCGTATCTTATCTTCTGGCCTTTGCTATTCTCTACTTGTATTCTCTCATTTCACAACTGTCCTCCAAAGCATACAAATGTCTTGCCACCTGCAAGTTGAGTTGTAGAGACGACCACTGATTAACCTGTGGAGAGGGGTGACAAAAACAGTTGGAAGAGAGGTTTATTTGGGTTACTTGATATCTTGTTTTTAAACTTTTCTCATTGGTTATATCTTGTTTTCAAACTCTTCCCATTGGCTAAACATGTATGCATTGGGTGTGTTCTTGGTGAATCTATGTGCTATAAAAGATTGTGCGCCATGGAGTAAAGTGGCAGTCTCCTAAGAACATACCGGGTGTACTTCTGGGACAACTGTACTTAGCTGCAGCTAATAAACCTGATCTTCTACGCTTAACAGAGTGTCCTGTGTCTCTGTTCAACAAAGCAGGTGAACTCAGGAGATTAAGGCGTACCCTGCGCCGCCAGGCCCATAAGGTCTGGTTCTTCACTATGTCAACCCTAGGGCGGCCAGCAGGTTTGAAAATTGCCACATTCAGCGGAGTGGGCGCAACCACATCGCGCTCCACCGCCACATGCGGCTGGAACGGTGTTGGGTGCACCCAGAAGTGTAAGTACTGGGCCTGAGCGCTGAGCGCATATAAACGCATATCTGGCGCCCCCATTCCTCCCTGACGCAGTGGGAGTGTCAGCAAATCCCAGGATACTCTCGCCTGTCCACCCGCCCACGCCAGTGTGACAAAATGTGACCTTAGAGTGTTAAAGAAGTGCGATGTTAAAGGAACAGGAACATTCGTGAACAAGTACAAAAACTTGGGGAGAACGATCATTTTAGCTAAGGCCAGCCTACCAGTCAGGGACAGAGGGAGCTTCGTCCATATTTTGACCTTCTCCTCCAACCATGTCATCGCTCTCCCGTAATTTAAATTCCAAATCTCATGCACATCCCGACTAATCCATATTCCCAAATATTTTACTGTTTCTGCCTCCCACTCGGAGTCCGATCTAGGCGTGCCGTCTGTTAAGGGGAAAATCACCGACTTTCACCAGTTAATGGTTATCCCAGCCAGTCCCCCGAATCGGATAAATTCCCTCAAAACAGGGTCCAGATTTTCTTTCGGGTTAATAAGGTAGAGAGTGACGTCATCCGCATATAGCGATATCAAAAGGCATCTGGAACTAAACCCTATCCCCCGTGCCGTGTGATGCTGGCGTATGCGCGCAGCGAGTGGCTCCATTGCTATCGCGAACAACAGTGGAGAAAGAGGGCACCCCTGTCTTGTACCACGTGATATTGGGAGTGGGTCAGATAGCATCCCGTTGACCCTAATCCTAGCACTGGGGGAACTGTAGAGTAGCCGTACACTATTGATAAAAAGCGGGCTGAACCCCATACGACCTAGAATTGTGAACAGAAAAGGCCACTCCAGGGTGTCAAATGCTTTTGTTGCATCAAGGAACACCACTGCAGCATGGACCTCGGGATGCAAGTAATGTAATACTGAAAAAATGGTTCGTAGGTTGTGCGACGTCGATCGCCCCGGAATGAACCCGGACTGGTCAGGAAGTGCAATCATGGGCAGCAGTGGCTGCAATCGATTAGCAATCAATTTCGCGTATATTTTGACATCTACATTTATCAATGAAAGTGGCCTATACGAATCCAACTGGGAGTCTGGTTTCCCTGGCTTTATTAGCATAATTATTATAGCTTCCCTCATGGAACTGGGTAACACTCCTGTTTCCAGGGCTTCCCCATATACCTCCAGCAGCCTTGGTGCCAATTCGTCAGCGTAAGTTTTGTAAAAAGCTGTGGTCAGACCGTCGGGGCCGGGGTCCTTGTCGAGGGGTAAGCTTTTTATAACCTGTGCAACATCAGCATCGGTGTACGGAAGATCCATGTATTTCCTATGGTTATCATTGAACCAGGCTAGTGCGATTGAGTCTAATAATGACTGCATACCCTCAGGGCAGCCATCCAGTGTAGCCTTGTATAGATTAGTGTAGAAGGCAGAGAAGGCTGCCAAAATCTCCCCCAACCTCTGAGCACCTCCCCAGTCGCAGTGTGGATCTCGTGAATAAACGTTGCAGCTCTGGGTGCCCTTGTCATGTCTGCCAGTGTTCGCCCGGTCTGTCTCCTTCCCCATACCTCCTGGCCTCTGCGCACTTCCCCAGGAACTTGACCTCCCACTGCGCCTCCTCAGAGTAGTCTAATAATTTAGCTTTAATCAAGCCAGTAATTTTCGGGTCCCCTGTGGCATAGAATTCGTCCTCCAGCGCCTTGATGCTGGTCCAACGAGGCAAGTGTCCCCCTGATTGCCTTGAGGACTCCCGCCTGTCGAGCTATACATTTCCCTCTAATTACTACTTTAAAAGCCTCCCACAGTGAGGCCTCGGTATCAACCGAGCCCGTGTTCAGATCAAAGTATTCGATGATGTCAGACCTAATTTCTTCTTTAAAGGCTTTGTCTAATAAAGCGTGAGGTGGAAGACGCCAGGCAAAGCCCCTCTGTGGCGTGCCGGGAAGTGCCAATCGCAACACACACGGGGAGTGATCCGAAAGTGATCTGGGCATGTGCGCAACATCTACAGACCAGGTGGTGACATCCTGGGACACCAACCAGTAATCCAGCCGGGACCATGAGTTGTGGTGATCAGAAATGCACGTGCCCTCCCTCAGCAGGGGGTGTCTGTCGCGCCAGATGTCAATAAGATCCCCATTGGCCACTATCGCCCCCAGGGCGGCGCTAGCCACCGGGTGCAAGGCACGGGCGGTTCCCCTCCTATCTAGTGTATCATCTAGGACAGCGTTAAAGTCTCCACCCCATAACACCGTCGAGCAGCCAGCAGCCCTAATCTTGGACCAGATGGTGTGGAAAAAATCAGGAGAATCAACATTGGGACCATATATAGCCACAATAGTCACAAGAGTGCCATATAGGAGACCCTGCACCAGAACATACCGACCCTCAGGGTCGCCCTGTGTATACCTCTCCCTCCAATCCAGCCCCTTCTTGACCTTGTGCATAGTTATAATATACCGATGAATAGACATGGCCCCATCGATTATGGCGGAGTCTCTGTGAAGGTGTTACATTCAGGTGCGTCTCCTGCAATATGCATATGTCTATGTTGTGACGTGTCGGATATGCGTGGACCAGTCTTGCTTTCCTACCATCATTAAGCCCCCGGACATTCCAAGTAAGGCAATTTAGAGTGCTAACAACCATAGGCTAGGTTCTCTATTCCAAGCGTTTTGCCTATACCCACTGTGCGATAATTCGACCCACTGCAATATTGTTTGCCCAAAGCGTACCTCCAATACTGGCATTAAACAATAACATTTAGCCTACCCCCTTCCCCCCACCCACTCCTACCCCCCCAAACAGGTTGTAGGAAACCCCCCCTAAAGTAACCAAAACATACAACCCACAGCATAACAATCGGGATCCTTCCCATGAGGGCGCGGCAACACTGGAAAACTTCCTTGCTTCATGCAAGGTGGCCGGGAGGACTGCGGGTGAGTCTATCTGCACACAACCTGCTATGCACTGCATAATCTAAAATGGTGCTGATTAGATCTGTAAAACAGCGGGCAGTTCCTCTCTTGGCAGAGCGCAAGGATCCCGTCTGCACGGGCCTACCGGACAGAGCGCGGGCCAAGGCCTGTCCATGCTAGTCATTGTCACTCAGGTTGGCTTCCGCCCTCCCACCGACCCCGGGATGCCCCTTCTTCTGTTTCCCACAGGCGTGTTTAGCAAACTTTAACGCAGACTTCGCATCCGTGAAAAAGTGGGACTGCCCTTCAATCGACACCTTTAGCTTCGCCGGGTACAACAGCGAGTACGGGATCTGTGCTTGTAATAGCATCCGCTTTACTTGAAGAAACTCACGTCTCGCCGCCTGCATCGCCGGGGTGAAATCCGGGTAAAAGGAGATGGTATTTCCTTTGTGTGTGATATTGCCTTTCTCCCGTGCCTTCCTGAGGACGAGGTCCCTATCCTGATAATTTAGCAGTTTCGCTATGATGGGTCTGGGCGGGGCACCCACAGGAGGTCACTGGCCCAGCAACCTGTGGGCTCGTTCCATTACAAAGACCGGGGAAAGGTGAGGATCGAACAGCTCGTGCAGCAGCTCTGTTACGTATGACTCCATTTTTAAGATGGCCGTCGTCTCCGAAATCCCTGTGATGCGAAGGTTGCTGCGTCGCGACCTCGCCTCTAAATCCTCGTTTTTAGCTCTGATGACCCTCAGGAGATTATCCATGTGGAGTAGCTGTTCCTTTGTCTCAACTTGGAATTTGTGATACTCCGTGTGTCTGCCTTCCAGAGCATCCAGGCGAGTCTCGTGAGTTGACACCTGCGACTTGACGGAGTCCAACTGCGCAGTTAGGGTGTCCAGCTTGGAATCTACGGTGCGCAGGCTAGATCTCATCTCTAACATTAGGGATCTCAGGTCTCCCCCCTGGTCTTCTGCCTGCGAGTCCTGGGACCGCCCCTCCCGCGAGTCATGCTCCGCTTCAGTGTGGCGGGAGGCGCGCTTGTTGTCGAAGTTCAACTTCGATTGTTTGGCGTCGTGCTTGCCCATGGTTGTCTCGGTGCCGCAGGCCCAGTCAGGATGCCCAGCCCAGAAGCGCCCCAGCAGTGAATCACACAATTGCTCGTCCCCTGTGTCACGGCAGCGCGCCGCTACCACCAAGCCGACGCAGCAGTGTCAGGTACCACCACAGCTCCCACTTCGTACTGCTAAGCCAGCCAGGCCGCCTGCAAAATTAACCAGCCAAGGGTAACAAAGTCAGGCCTCCGCAGCAAAGTCTCACCCAGGGTAAAGCAATGCTCTCCTGGTCCACCAGCTCCTCACATGCGGCAATGGCGAGGCCAGCAGCGGCGGTTAGCAGCTCCCCAGCGTGTCCAGCAACGTCCTCAACCTTGTTGTTCCCGGGTACTCCTGTCAAACCCACGCCTGGATATCCACAGAATGGGCCCCTGCACGGGTTAGTTGGCACCTCCAAATGCTCCCTCTGGAGCAGTATATGCACCGGCAGCAGCAGGGGCCAGCCACATCGTCACCCAGCTTCACAAAGCAAGCGAGGCAGCCTGCACAAGCGGCCCAAGGGCACTCCCAGTGTTCAGCTCCGTACCCTGCAGCAGCGTGGGGGGCACATCAGCAGCTTGTCGATCTTCCTTGGCCCCCACGATGCCCCCACCGCACAGGAGCGATCCGCCGCAGCCGCACCCCCAGCAAGGCCGGGCCGGCTCCGAGCCGCACAGCAGCCTCGGGCGCCACCGATCTCACCTCCCAGGTCCTCGTGCCCTAGATCCTCGAATGGACGCCGCCGCCCGGCCCTCCGGCTCACCGCAGGGTCAGACGACCCGCCAATGACACTCCTCCTTCCCCGCTGACATAGAGAGGCCACGGGAGCCCAGCACTCCGGCATCAGGCCCTCGCCACGGCCGCGACCACGGGCTCGCTTAGTTTCTCCGCCCGCTCGGCGACGTCAGGCCGCAGCTCAGCCCTAGCTCGGCAACCATCTCCACCCCGGCACGTCGGCGAAGCACCGGGAAGGCAGCGCTGGGGCCTCGATCACATCAGCATAGGATAGAGCACATAAGGAAAGAATAGCCTTTCTTGACTTATCCATTTTTGTCACTCCAACAGGGTTGGGGAGTGAACTGTACCGCAAGCCAATGGCCCGCAATTCCCTTCTCAGATATGACAGCCAGCACCCGAAAGCGTTACGTGATAATTTGCCAAATGGCCAATTTCTGCAGGTGAGAAGGAATTGTTCTACTCCGGAAGAATACAAACAACATGCCCGGAATCTGTCTCAACAATTGACAGAGAAAAAGTACCCTCAAAAACTAATCAAACGGGCTTTTAAACACGCCACCAATAACAACAGGGAGGCGTTATTGGAACCTCCAGTTGAAAAACCTCATTTGGATCGTTTAACTTTTGTCAACACTTTTAGCACTTTAACAAACGGGATTCAGAAGAGCATCAAGAAACATTGGCAACTTCTGAATAGCTGTAAAGATAAAATTCCACTCCCCTTGTTTTCATTGAAGAGAGGGAAGAACTTACGAGACAAATTGGTGCACACTCGACCAAAAGAACAATGTTCAAGGAAAATTGGAACACTATGGGACCTGCCTGCGGTCCAAGGGCATTATCCCTGTGGAGTTTGTACAATTTGTCCACAGACAAGACATTCAAAAACTGTCTTAATTGGAACAAACAGATGTTGGGAACAAAGAACATTCTCGAATATCAACGGTGACAACTTGATGTGTTTGATACAGTGCCCTTGTAAATGTCAGTATGTGGGTATGACAACCCGAAAAGTCAGTTTGAGAATGTTAGAACATAAAAGCACCTTTAGGTGCAAAAAAACTAACACTAAACTGACAAGACATTTTGCCGAGTTCAACCACCAAGCAGATGATTTCACTTGGACGGTTTTAGAGAAACTGTCCACACCTTCTCATGTGAGTGACATAGCTAAATTTCTGTTTACAAAAGAACAAAAGTGGGTGTTCAAAATCCACAGTGATATATCAGGCCTGAATGATGTTATACCACGGACATCCCTAGGAACCTTCGTTTATAGTATATTGTGAGAGATACAAATGCTTACCAATACTAACATCACAATAGGCATAGATACATACACTCTCTCTGGTACGAAGAGTCATTGTGATCAATGGGCAGCCAAGTAGAGACAACATAAATATATGAATCAGTTTTGAGGCGCAAGTTTCCCACTAGGTTTACACAGCTATCTCGAACCCCCCCTTTTGTCGTGCTATTAAGGGTGAACTTTTTGATCTCAAGATATCCCCCACATGAGATCGAGCTTAGATTTATTTTAATTCAATTTGCATTTGGAATAGCCTAAGCCTTTTTTCATTGTATTTGTATCAGTGCAGAGCCAGAATTACCGACGGAGAGGTGAGTCTCCGTTCACAGTTGCTCGTCTATGTGTTAGGAGTCAGATGTGGGCGGGATAAGAAAGGTGGTAGCGACATGTTATCGGTGTTTCTCTCTCTCCCCATTATCATTTCTCTTTCTCCCCCTTATCGTTGTAATGTAGGTAAACACGAGGTAGAAGCCGAGACAGCTGAATCTATTCTGATCGGCCACATATGGACATTTAGCGCTTCATACTATTTTATTTTACATAACTTTATTTTTCCATTGAGATTCGATATGTGCGCATTCGAAATGAAGCCCACAGAATGAGGTATATTGGTAGAGCAGTAGTTTCTTCCCCTTCGAGCATCACTAGGGTTATCAGTGGTGGCCTTACGATTAAACAGTTACGTTTCCGTTGATTAGAACAAAAGAGTTATCACGCATTCAAGAACAAGTTAAGGAGAGCTTCTATCACCACTTTTTTCGATACAGATATGGTGTTTTTTTCTAGTCACTTTGTAGTTGTTTTAAACTGTGTCCCATCTGAGCCTAGATTTGTATCAATATAAGAACCAAAAAATCTAGATGACAGTAACAAAAATGAGAGACAGAGTTAGAATTAGTTTCATTCTTTCTGCTCATACGAAATAATTCCCCTGTACTTTTAGGGTGGGGCCTCCATTTACCTGAGCAGTGACCGGGTGAGTTGAGGTTTTCTCCTTGTGCAAGACAGGTAAGCACATCGAGTGAACAAAATAATTGTTTAATAAACTTATAGCTATATGTGACTGTAACGTACCTATAATGTCAAGAAACAGTATAATGAGTGGCTTCAGGAGAGTTACCTATTCACCACAGGCATTGTGTTTTTTCTATTGTAGGTGACATAAGCAAACCGCTTGCACAAAGGAATGAACACCTAGAATGTTGTATTTATTTTAATATGTTTTTCACATTATTATTGATGCAGTGGTAATACAGATATTGATTGAGGTCCTGAAGAAAGCCGACGACTAACAGTCGGAAAGGCTGAAACATGTCGACCGTATTGTGATACAGCCTATGTGTTCAAAGCTGTTTCTGCACCATTTTTAATAAGGATTAGCAGAGATACCCAGAATAAAAGTTCTCTCTCTTCTAACTCCTTTTTAACTTCACTTTCATGTACTGCACATATTTTTCATTAATTTTCCATCATTTACAAACTTATCATCTATCGTTGAGGTTCAACGCTAAGTAAGCAAGTGGTCTCTGTTTCCTCTTTCCTTCCTTGTGTGATTCTGGTGACCTGTTCGATACCCGATCCACATGACTTGCCTCCGTGATCTGGAGGTTTAGTGGTGGGAAGGAAGGATATCCAAATGATGACACTGACCACATTTGGTAATTGATGGAAATCCTTCTTGGTCGCCAAGGTATTTGCTTGTTGCGTTTAGGGGTTTTTTGTGCCTGTGTTGGTAACTGAGTCATGCCTCCTGCATAGAGACCACCAGACTCAATTTGTTTGAAAGGTGTTGTACAGCGGATAGAGTCTGTGTTTTTGGTCTTTAAACATTCCCTAGGACCCTTCCGTATGTTAAAAGTTTAAGCAGATCTCCTCCCACAAAATGTCTTTTGCTGCACCCAGCACCCTTCATGTCCTGGCACCCGCAGGCATCAGATCTCCTCCCACAAGATGTCTCCTGGCTGTACCCCAAGCCCCTTACAGTCATGGCATATGCAGGCAGCATATCTCCTACCATAAGATGTCTCCTGTGCTGCACACAACCCCGTTCCTGTCCTGGCACCCGCAGGCATCAGATCTCCTCCCACAAGATGTGTCCTGTGATGCACCAAGCTCCCTTCCTGTCCAGGCACCCGCAGGCATCAGATCTCCTCCCACAAAATGTCTCCTGTGCTGCACCCCAGGCCCCCTTCCTGTCCTAGCACCCGCAGGCAGCAGATCTCCTCCCACAAGATGTCTCCTTTGCTGCTCCCAGTCCGCTTCCTGTCCTGGCACCCGCAAGCATCAGATCACCTTCCCCAAGATGTTTCCGTTGTGGACCCCAAGCCTCTTCGTGTGCTGGCACCAACATTCAGCAGATCTCCTCCCACAAAATGTCTTCTGAGCTGCACCCAGCCCCCTTCCTGTCCTGGTACCCGCAGCCATCAGACCTCCTCCTACAAGATGTCTCCTGAGCTGCACCAAGTCCCCTTCCTGTCCTTGCACCAGCAGGCATCAGATCTCCTCCCACAAGATGTCTCCTTTGCTGCACCCAGTCCGCTTCCTGTCCTGGCACCCGCAAGCATCAGATCACCTTCCCCAAGATGTCTCCTGTGTAGACCCCAAGCCTCTTCTTGTCCTGGCACCCACATTCAGCAGATGTCCTCCCACAAAATGTCTTCTGAGTTGCATCCAGCCCCCTTTCTGTCCTGGCACCCCCAGCCATCAGATCTCCTCCTACAAGATGTCTCCTGTGCTGCACCCAGCCCCCTTCCTGTCCTGGCACCTGCAGGCATCAGATCTCCTCCTACAAGATGTCTCCTGTGGTGCACCAAGTTCCCTTCCTGTCCTGGCACCCGCAGGTATCAGATCTCCTCTCACAAGATGTCTAATTTGCTGCACCCAGTCCCCTTTCTGTCCTGGCACCTGCAGGCATCAGATGTCCTTCCACAAGATGTCTCCTGTGTGCACCACAGGCACCTTTCTGTCCTGGAACCTGCAGGTAGCAGGTCTCCTCCCACAAGATGTCGCCTTTGCTGTAAACGGCCCCCTTGCTCTCCTTGCAGCCACAGGCATCAGATCTCCTCCCAAAAGATTTCTCCTTTGCTGCACCAAGTCCGCTTCCTGTCCTGGCACCCACAAAAATCAGATCTCCTTCCACAAGATGTCTCCTATGTGCTTCCCAGGCCCCTATTTGTCCTGGCACCCACATTCAGCAGATCTCCTCCAACAAAATGTCTCCTGTGTTGAACCCAGCCCCCTTCCTGTCCTGGCACTTGCAGGCATCAGATCTCTTCTTACAAGATGTCTCCTGTGGGGGACCCAGTCCCCTTCCTGTCCTGGCACCTGCAGGCATCAGATCTCCTCCCACAAGATATCTCCTGTGCTGCAACACAGATCTGCTTCTTCTCCTGGCACCCACAGGCATCAGATCTACTCCCACAAGATGTCTCCTTTGCTGAAATGCAGGCCCCCTTCCTGTCCTGGCACCCGCAGGCAGCATATCTCCTCCCACATGATGTGTCCTTTGGGCACCCCAGGCCCCTTCCTGCCCTGGCAGCCACAGGCAGCAGATCTCCTACCACAAGATGTCTCCTTTGCTGCTCCCAATCACCTTCCTGTCCAGGCTTCAGATCTCCTCCCACAAGATATGTGCTGTGCTGCACCCAGCCCCCTACCAGTCCTGGTACCCGCACGCATTAGATTTCCTCTCACAGGATGTCTCCTGTGCTGCACCCCTGGCCACCTTCCTTTCCTGGCAACGCAGGCAGCAGATATCATCCCACAAAATGTCTCCTGTGCTGCACCCAGCCCCCTTCCTTGTCCTGGCACCTGCAGGCATCAGATCTCCTCCTACAAGATGTGTCCTGTGTTGCACCCAGATCCCTTTCTGTCCTGGCACCCGCAGGCATCAGATGTCCTCCCACAAGATGTCTCCTGTGTGCACCCCAGGCCCCTTCCTGTCCTGCAACCCGCAGGCAGCAGCTCTCCTGCCACAAGATGTCACCTGTGCTGCACCCAGCCCCCTTCCTCTCCTGGCACCTGCATGCATCAGCTCTCCTCCCACATGATGTCTCCTGTGTGGCATCCAGCCCTCTTCCTGTCCTGGCACCTGCAGGCATCAGAGGCCCTCCCAAAAGATGTCTCCTGTGCTGCATCCCAGGCCCCCTTCCTGTCCTGGCACCCGCAGGCAGCAGATCTCCTCCCACAAAATGTCTTGTGCTGCACCCAGCACCCTTCATGTCCTGGCACCCGCAGGCATCAAATCTCCTCCCACAAGAATTCTCCTGTGTGCATCCCAGGCCCCCTACTGTCCTGACATATGCAGGCAGCAGATCTCCTACCACCAGATGTCTCCTATGCTGCATACAACCCCCTTCCTGTCCTGGCGCCCACAGGCATCAGATCTCCTCCCACAAGATGTCTCCTGTGCTGCACCCAGCCCCCATCCTGTCCTTGCACCTGCAGGCAGCAGGTCTCCTCCCACAAGACGTATCCTTTGCTGCATCCAGTCCCCTTCCTGTCCTGGCACCCACAGGGATCAGATCTCCTCCCACAAGATGTCTCCTTTGCCGCACCCAGTCCCCTTTCTGTCCTGGCACCCGCAGGCATCAGATGTCCTCCCACAAGATGTCTCCTGTGTGCACCCCAGTCCCCATCCTGTCCTGGAACCTGCAGGCAGCAGATCTCCTATCACAAGATGTCACCTGTGCTGTACACAGCCCCCTTCCTCTCCTTGCACCCACAGACATCAGATCTCCTACCAAAAAATGATTCTTTTGCTGCACCCAGCCCCCTTCCTGTCCTGGCACTCGCAGGCAGCAGATCTCCTCCCACAAAATGTCTCTTGCTGCACCCAGAACCCTTCATGTTCTGGCATCCGCAGGCATCAGATCTCCTCCCACAGGACAAAACCCTGCACCTCCCCCCAGCGTCTTGACACCCTTACGGGTGAGTAGTCATGCTTAACAAACCCATGATTGATTGATTGATACTAGTACTGTGCCTACTGGCTTGAAGGGTCATTGGCAGACTAGGCCATATATTGTATTAAATTTATACTGCACATTTATAAAAGAAACATGGAGAAAATGTACTGAGCTGTGCAACATTTTTCCTTTGCATAAGAAGAAAATTTAAAATCAAACAAACAACACCCTCAAACAACAGTTTTTGAGCTTACTTGTGATATTTCAAAAACAAAGTCCTTAAATGCAATCGTAAATATGCAGCAGACAAAGAGAGTGATCTTTCCAGCTCCATTTCCAATGGAAAACTGACCAGGAGATGGACAAAGCACTGGGAGGGCCTGCTGAACAGGAGAAGGAATTTAGAGTCACTGGGGAACTTCCTCCTTGTTAAAAAAAAGTTAAATAAAAAAAGCTACTTGCACTAAAAAAGAACTTAAACAGTCCGCTGGAGGAGAATATGACCTCAAAAGCGTCTCTTCAAGTAGATTTAGAGGATTCTTCCACTCTCTATTGTCAGAAAAATGTGCTGGATGTCACCGGCACGTTCTGAAGGGGCGCTAGCGGGCAGCAAGTCTTGATAGTGCTTGTGGTTGGTCGGCTAGTCTCGCTGGCAGTCACCTGCAGCAGGAAAATCTCGCTGCCACTCGTGAGTGCTCAGAAAGACTTATCACACTCACCAAAATCCAGCAGTTATTATTAGCTGAATGATAACTCACGCCCCCGCAATGCACTGCTTATGACCCCACATATTACATCACTAATGACATGGTCAGTGACATCTCCAATGACATCACTGATGACATCAATGATGATGTTATTCACATAAACTCTGATGCACCCATTCACACCCTCATATAATCTTTCATACACCCACTCCAAATTCCACACTATTCTTTTCAAAACCTTTGACACACCCATACCAGTAATTACACACCCACTCACTGATCCATGAGTCTACATACACATCTACTCATGAATGCATATAGCTACTCATACACCAACTCACTCACTAATACTGGCACTGATAGTTCCATTTATACACCCATACAGCCACTCACACACTCAGTCACCCATAGAGCTAATCACACATCAACTCACTCAGAGTCAATTTGGACATTGCTTACAAACACCCTTCCCATGGATCAGTTCCTCCCAAAACATTGCACACACAGCAACCATCCATACCCATCACTGACTGAAGCTGTTTTCCCCCTGAGCAAGTGGAGCCCCTTAAAAAGCACTTCTTGACAACCCCAAAATAAGCCTATTGGATAACATTGCAATCCGTGCCTTCATACACTTACAGTTATACACTCACTCACTCACTTATTCATGCAGATACTAACACATATTCACTCACCCATACTGTCAGTGACACAAGCACAAACTCACCCATACAGCCACTCTCACAATCACTCACTCACACAGTCACTATATTAACTCTAACACTCCAAATACTGCCTTAGATATATGGAATTACTCACCCATTTATCACTGACACATCCATTTGCTTACTCACCCATACAGTTCCTCACAGCACCTCAAAGATGTATTCACTAACCAATACAGCCACTGATTCACCTACTTGGAGGCAGTCACACATACCCTCACCCACCCACACAGACATTCATACGTCCATACAGGTACTAAGACAACCACTGAATCACCCATACCACCATTCACGTACCCACTCACACCCATGCAGCCACTTAGACACCAACTGACAGACTGATACAGACACTGACACAACTAAGTCAATCACCCATGCATTAACTGAGACACTTAATCACTCACCTATAAAGTCAATCACGCACTCACTGAATCATCCTTATTGACACTCATACACTCACTAATTCCTCAATACACCTTGATATATATATATATTTAACACTCATAAACTTTTTAAAAAAGACTCACAGTAACTGGATGATGTTTTCAGTGATGTCATCAGTGATGCCATTTGAATTATCATCAGTGATGTTATCGGTGATGTCACTGACCAAGTCAAGAGTGATGTGAGGTCATAAGCAGTGCATGGTGGGGGTGCAAGTTATAGTTAGCTAAGCTAACTATAACAGCTGATTTTCACAGGGTTTGGTACGAGTGAAACTTGAGCCTAAATATAATGTCTCAGTAACCTTTGTTTTTTCAGTAAATTTCTAAGGTTTTTTTAATTATATTTTTTAACTATACCATCCCCGTACCCGTTGTTTTTTTCAGTGACTTTTTAAGGTTTTTTAAATGCTAATTCCTAACTAAAACGTCCCCGTTACCTTTGTTTTTTTAGTGAATTTTAAAAGATTTTTAAATGCTAGTTCTTTTTTTTTCATATTCCTTCTATTAAACAATGCAGGTGAAATGGTCAATGCATACAATAGATCATTAGTTACAGTTGTATCACATTTACGCAAAATAGGTGGTTATTACGTACATTAGTACAGTGGGAAAGAATACACAGGATAACAGAATTATACATATAGGAGTCAGTGTTTCGTCAGTGGAAGGAACATATGGGGGCTCACATATATTGCCACAATAGATGTTCCATTTTGTCCAGAGCGCTATCCACTTTCAGGGACAATCATGTGACATATAAACAGTTTTCTCCCGTATCATACACCAGTCCATGTCGGTCTTCCAGGCAGTAAGTGCCGGTGGTGTTGTTGTTCCCCATAGGCGAGCGATATTCCGCTTAGATACCATCTGGCCGAGCGTTGACCAGAGTTTGCCTTTCGTGTTAAGATCCGTGGGCTCCCATACATTTAGAAGACACCTTTTGGCTTCGAGCCACATTTATACCCCATACATCACTCATACATTTATATATCTCCTTCGAGTAGTTGTGAATTAGAGGACACTCCCAGATAATATGTAGAAAGGACCCCTCTAGGGCACAATTTCTTTTACACATCCCCTCTTCGCTCCTGCCCATCTGAACCAGTCTAGGACCAGAAAGATACACACAACACAGGATCTTTAATAGGACCAACCTAAGTTTTGCTGAGACGGCAACCTCTTTCGGCGAGGAGAGTGCTTCCTGCCATTCCTCGTTGTCTAATTCCAGGCCGTTCTGCCCTCACTTCTCGCTCAATGCTGTGAGAGGATCTGGGGTATTGCGTATTAACTTCTTGTATGTGAGGGAGATAGCTTTTTCTGATAGGTGCCCGTTCAGAAGTCTGTCCTCTAGTGGGGAGGACTCCGGTAGGTGGGACCCAGCCTGAAGGGAGTGCATAACCTGCATGTATCTGAAGTACTCTGGTGCGGCTAACTTGTGTGTCTGTTGTAGTGAAGCAAATGTGATCATTCTATTTTGCCCGCAGAGATCACCAATTTGTGAAAGTCCGATTAGGTCGCCTTTGTCAAACCCCTTAGTGTGACACAGTGTGCCCAAGGATTCAGAATCCCACAGTGGGGTGGCAAGTATGAGTTTTTCCCCCAACCCCAGAGTGTGGTTTACTGTGTGCAAGATTTGCACTGAGAGCTGTGTGGGTCCTGTCAGGGGAACTTTTTTAGTTCTGGAATATAGTGCCATTGTGAAGCTACCATGCGGGAGTACCCACCTGTCCATCTTGTACCCAGGGTCATCACCCCCACGATAAATGCATTGTTTTATGGCTGAGAGGTGTGCTGTCCAGTAATACTTTTTAATATCAGCGAGTGCTATGCCTCCATCATACCAGCTGAGTGTTAATTTTTGAAGAGATATACGCGGTTTACCGTCCCGGAGTAGTTCTCTCTGGTTGGATTTGACATTTTTGAAAAATTTCTGTGGAACTGGGTCTGGGAAGTTCTGGAGGTCATAGAGGAAACGAGGCAATGCCATCATTTTAAAGAGAAAAAAGAACTATTGATGGACAGAATGCAGAACAATGTCATACATTCACCCCAGTACAGAGATCTGGGCCTAAATCCATCGTTTTTTTGCTCACCATGCCATTCCAGGGGGTGAGTGTTTGATTAGCTCAAACGCTCCATCCATCATCCCCTTTGGTATCGCTTTATTCGCCCTAAGTTGGCAGGGTATACCCAGACGTGGGTCCCTTGCTCACTTTGCCACTGGATTCAAGATAGCCTGGCTGATGAGGGTTATGAACCCCGAAACCGGTCCCAGGATGCTTGTTTCCGGTCCAGGGAAGACATGGCTTGGCAGTTCGGGCTGGACTGTTCCCATAAGGCACAGGGTCAGACTGATTTGCATATGGCCATGTCTGAACTGGGGTGGTGGAGTAAGCTAAAGAATGGTGATGGATTAAACCCAGATCAGTTGACTGGGGGTGAGTGTTTGATTAGCTCAAACGCTCCGTCCATCATCCCCTTTGGTATCGCTTTGTTCGCCCTAAGTTGGCAGGGTATGCCCAGACGTGGGTCCCTTGCTCACTTTGCCACTGGATTCAAGATAGCCTGGCTGATGAGGGTTATGAACCCGAAACCGGTCCCAGGATGCTTGTTTCCGGTCCAGGGAAGACATGGCTTGGCATTTCGGGCTGGACTGTTCCCATGAGGCACAGGGTCAGACTGATTTGCATATGGCCATGTCTGAACTGGGGTGGTGGAGTGAGCTAAAGTATGATGATGGATTAAACCCAGATCAGTTGACTGGGGTGAGTGTTTGATTAGCTCAAATGCTCCGTCCATCATCCCCTTTGGTATCGCATCATTTTAAAGAGGGCTGCTCATCCCGATAATGAGAGTGTTAGTGTTTTCCAGGCATCAGCGTCGCACTTGAACCACTGTAAAGGTGGAAGGAGGTTCCGTTCATAGAGGATCTTGGCATCTGTGGAAACGAAAATACCTAAGTATTTGAATCAGTCCATTACCGTTTGATTTCGGCAGTCGTTTGGGACTGTGGGGGGGGGTCGCCGTGTAGTACATATAGCAGCGATTTGCTCCAGTTAATTCTATAGCCAGAGTTTTTTCCGAAACTTGTGAAGATGTCAAGGACCACCCTCAGTTATTTCCAAGGGGAGGTTAGATATGAGAGGATGTCGTCTGTGTATAATGAGATTCGATTCTCCCATTCTGCTGCCCACCTAAATCCCCTAATGGAAGGATATCTACGCATCCAGGCTGCCAGTGGCTCAAGGGATAGTGCAAAAAGTAGTAGCGAGAGAGGACACCCCAGCTGAGTCCCTCTTTCGAGGGCAAAAATGGTTGAAATCTTATTGTTTACCACCACCTGCGCCAGTGGTTCAGTATAGAGGAGCCACACCCATCCGATAAAATTGGGCCTGAAGCCCAGCTTTCATAAGACTACCATTAGATATGCCCATTCAAGGGTATCGAACGTCATTGTTGCTTCCAGTGAAACCACAATGGCGTCCTCTGGGATGGTGGTGTTTCCCCCCAATACACCTTGAAGTCTTCTAAGATTAAGTGCGGTGTTTCGGTGTGGCATAAAGCCCGATTGGTTGGGGTAAACTAATTTGCCTATTACTTGCCACAGCTGGATTGCCAGCAGCTTCACAAGGATTTTGGGCTCAGCGTTCAATAAGGAAATGGATCTGTGAGAAGGTGGCCTGATATATGCTGTCCACTAGTTCTAGTGGGCACCTTGTATCTGTCCAAACAACCCCTTACGGTGACAGGTTAAAGACAACCTTATGTGAAAGCTATCCTAGTGGTAGCTATGGAGAGCAGCCTTCAGGCTAAGTCTTTAAGGAATGTAAAGCAGCTTGTTTTACCAGTCTATAATCTCTTGAATGATCAAATGAAAAGACAAACACACCAGGTATATATTCAAAATATATGCATTTAAAGTAAATCACACCCCTCTAGTCTCTGTATGAGACTGGAGTTCGAAGTACTTCAGTTACAAGTTTTAAAGCATCAGTAAAAGCACAAATACACGTTTGGACCCTAGGGGCATACCAAACCATATACTAAAATAGTGGTATAAGAACCACGACTGAGATAGACAAGGTGCCTATCACCTATAGAATCGCTGGGACCCCAAGGAACCACCCAAGGAAGGGACGTCAGGGACCCACGGGAGCCGTATGCAGTGTGGAAACACAACCGCGGGTTCCTATTACTTTCTATGAGGAATGTCGCGGTTGGAATTTTAAAGATTAGGGACACTTCAAATCGAACTAGGACCAAACCCTTTTGGACTTAGACAATTCTAGGGCTAGCACCCTCGAGAGTACCGGAGTACTTGAGTTACCTCACCCAGGGAAGCCGGGTGCATAGGTGTCTTTTGGTGTCGGGTCACGTCATCGATTCCAATGGAAGCCTGCAAAGAACTACTGCTGCCGAGAAGAGGAGAAGTGTCCGGAGAGAAACAAGCCTGGATCTGGGATGTAAGGAAACTGAAAGCAGAGGGGACACTTGCCAGTGACCTAGGGCAGGATGGACCAATGCCCACAGATGTCGGGTGCTTCAGGTGAGTTGTCAAGTGTGTTGACTCTTCAGCCATGAGGTCCAGGAAGCGTTGACAAAGTCCACAAGCTGAATTCGAGCTGTCACACGAAGTCTGTCGAGTGCTGCGGTGTCGGCGACCAGGAAGAACCCAACAAGCCTTGGCAACGGCAAATCTCAGGAAATCAGAGAAAGGACTGCAGTGCACACCAGCAAGGTCTGATGGACTCACCCAGCAAGGGTGAGTAAGCACAAGTCAGGAGCAACCAGAAAAGCACAAGTAGAAGTCGAGTTGCCTTTGTGAGGACCTGCTAGCCAACGGGCTAGTGATCGTGAAGGAGCCTCGAGCAGTTGCACTTGGAGCTGGCCCACAGGTCACTCGTGGAATGGAGGCCAAAAATCTTCGGTGCAGGAGGTGCTCAAGGCTGGGGCTAGTCGGAGCCCAAAGCACAATTTCGAGGATTACCAGGAAGGTGTTGTTGCTGCAAAAGTTCACGGTGTCCAGGGGTCACGGTTCCACGTTACCCACGATAGCCACAGGCCTCAGCTTTGCTGTGGACTCAGGGTAGCCTCGGTGAAGTCTGGAAATCTACCTCTGGTGATGCAGAGACTTCGGCGTCTGGCCAGAGCTTCAGCAATGCAGACCGGTCAGTTGCTTCTTTGGTGCCTGCCAAGCAGGGGAGTCACTACTTGACCCCAAGGGAGATTGCCTCTGTCTTCTAGTCGTGATAGAAAGTCGAAGGTCCAGGATATATGGTTCAGAGGTTCTTCCAGGGTAATCTAAAGTCCTAGGGACTTGGTTCCTATACTTATACTAAGTTTAGGGGATGGACTAACTCTAAGGCCCCCCCTATGGGTGGGCCTGGGGTGGGGGTGGTTACACCCCTTCCCCTTTGTCCAGTTTCGCGCCAGAGCAGGGGCCGAGTGCCCCTGCAGCCGGTTTGAACTGGGCTATGCACAGGAACACCTTGTTTGCCCCAGGCAGTGTCTCAAAAGCATTCTGTGAATGCACCCACCCTGCCCCAATACACATCAGCCTGTCTGCGGAGGTGGTTACACCTCCCTGTGACAGGAAACCTATTGTCCAGGCCTCCCCTGCCGGAGTTTCCCCCAGCAGCAGGAGGCCAGACACGTGTCTGTGGCAGTGGCATCCATCGCCTACAACTAAATTTTCCTCAGCAAACTCTACTTCCAACTCAACCGCAACACTTATATCAACACTATAAACTTCCTCAACAGCATGAACAAATTTGGATACACCCAACTCCTCCACCACCTTACCTACACCCCAGGCCCAAAGCTACACCCTATCTTCAACTCCAGTGACCGCATCAGGTTCAGCCACACCATGGAACTTACCTGGACCACCCACTCCACTGTCCACTTCAAGATCATCACTCACAGAGCTCCACTCCCAGTCTGCCCAATGCCCCCCAGCACAGCAAAAGCAATATCTCGATAGAATCATGGATCAATGCCTTCAACACCACCCATCCCATCTCCTCTAACACCCTAGACCAGAAAATTAATTTGGATCACCAACTGCACCAGCAGTTTTACTCCCATCACCATAGGAAACACCACTCACAGAAGTCCAACAAGCAGGCTAGCTGGCACAGTGAAGACCTCAGAACAGCTAAACGAAACTGTAAACAGGTAAAAAGGAGATGGCAAATCAGCAAAGACATGACCAACATGATTGCCTTCAAGACAATCCTTCACCTCTGCCACATACAGTTTAGAAAATTGCAGAAAAATGCGTTAGCCTCATGCATCGAATCAAGCACCAATAACAGCAAAAAACACTTCAACTTTGTCAAAGAATTCTCCAACCCCTCAGCTGCAACAAACAACATTACCCCCTAACTGAAGTAAATGGTAACCCAAGGCACTGACTTCTTCAAGCATCAAAGACATCCAAACAACAAATGGGAGCCAGTTCCCCCTAGAGGACACCGCATCCGTCATGAAATTGGTCTACTCAGGGGCCCATGCTCTCATTACATCGTCCACTTAGGTGAAGCCACGTAGTCACCACCTTGTTCAACACCTGCATTGCCATGGCCACCTAACCTGAGAACTGGAATCACGCAGAAGTAAATGCCATACAAAAAAAAAATCTGCAGACCTCAGCAAACTCAACAACTACATAACAATCTCCCTGCTCCCAACCAAAGTATTCGAAAATGCCATCAACCAACAACTGTCTTGACATCTGGAACATAAACTGCTACTCAGCTCCTCCCAATCTGGATCCCACAGCAACCACAGCCCGAGAGAGCCCTCATCACCACTACCAATGACATCCAAGCCCTACGTGACTGAGGAGACTCCTAGACCTGATCCTTCTAGACCTCTAGGAAGTCTATGATACAGTCTCCATGGCACGCTCATCACAAGGCTGCACAACAGAGGCATACAAGGAGCTGCTCTCAGATGGATCGCTTCTTTCCTCACCGGAAGAACACAAAAAGAACACCTTTCCCCCTTCACCTCTGAACCCAAGTACACCATCTGTGGAGGACTCCAAGGATCCTTGCTCAGCCCCACCCTTCTCAACAGTTATATGACAGCTCTGGCTAGCATCGCCAAGACCCACAGACTCAACAACATATCTTATGCGGACAACACACAACTCATCCTCTCCCTCTCAGAAGATACCACCAACACCAACTTCCTCATCTGTGTGACAGACGTCGCCAACTGGATGAAGAACAACTGCCTGAAGCTCAACACGGGCGAGGCAGAGGTACTGATTTTCAGAAAGCTAAGCTCCCCATGTGATGTACACTGGTGGTCCTCAGAACTCAGATATACTCCTACCCCCACTGACTACGCCAGGCACCGAGGCATCATTCTGGACAACAAGCTAGCCAGGACAACTCAGGACAACTCCGTCTCCTCCTCCTGATTCGTCATCTTCCACCTGTTTTATAGGATATTCAAATGGCTAACCCAAAGTTCAAGATGCACCATCACCCAGGCTCTCATCTCCAGACTGGACTATGGCTACGCTCTCTACACAAGGATCACAGCTCACCTTCTCTGACATCTACAGACCACAAAGAACACCGCAGCAAAACTCATCCTGTATCCCCCTAGATTAACCCACTTCACTCCCTGCCTCAGGGTACTCCACTGGCTCCCCGTACAGAAAAGAAGTCAGTTCAAGATACTGACCAATGCATACAAGGCCATACACAAACGCAGACCCACCAACTTGAGACACCGCCTGAACAACCATCAGGCCACAGGACACCTCCACTCCTCATCCCTTTCTCTAACCCTTACCACCTGCATTCAACCTAGCAGATGCAGAGGTTGGTACTTCTCCTACCTAGCAGCGAAGACAATAAATGAGCAACCCTTTCATCTCATCTACAGACCTCCTTACATCCTCCAATGTTCCAAAGTCCCTGAAGACCTGGCTCTTAATCAACTGGACTCTACCAGCACCTGGAAACACCCACAAGTGGCAAGAAGGGCTCTACAAATCTACTGCTTTATTCATTGATTGATTGACATAATTAATACTCATTGGAGGTAAGGTGGAATGTTCTGTTCACAATGAAGAATGTGGTTTCTTACACCACAGAGACTATATATCCAGATGTGCAGCCACTGCCTAGAGATCCTGAGATAGACATTCTGCTTAGATGTCCTCGGACATGTTCCATGTTATTTTCAAATAAAGTACATGTGAGAGAGGGGCTATGGAGAGATGAGGAGCACTGTTGGAGGGTGAAAGTGAGGGAATCATTGAATAGTTGTACTATGCTTTGAAAGATAATACAACTGAATATGCAATTAAAAATGTATCGTAGAATGCACCTTTTAAAAAAAAAAAATCTTGGGCGGATAACACCCCCAAAACATCCCTGTGGTAGTCAGGCTCCCTCGCTGCACTCACTAGGCACTGTGCGGGGGCTGGTCTGACTAAATCTGCCAGAGCTGCTTGGGGTTCCCAGTCCGGCCCTGGTACTTGGTCACAGTGGCAAAAACTGACCCTCTCCCTGCATCATTTAGAGTCAGGTGGAACTTAAGTATGTCAGCGATGGAGACTAAACCAGGATAGAGCAGTGACATTGTACGCTCCTTTCCCTCCTGAGGCGGAAGCCGGGAGGTCTCCTATCTATTCTTGACAAAATTGATTTACTTTTAACAGCTTACCTGGGATATTGTTTAGTCCCGTGAATTTTTATGTTTTGCGGCGGGCGTGCTGTTGAGGAGCCATAACCCCTGAGAGCTCAGCAGCGCCTGGTTTCTCACCCCTATCCCCTCCCTCCAGCTCCAGTCCCACTCTCGCCTGAGTTTCGAGGTCGAGAGCGCTGGGCGTCGAGTTTGGCGGCCATCTTGGGTTGGGATAGGTGAGCCAGGACATCATCAGCGCTATAAAAGGCGCCAGGTGTGAGGAACAAGTAATTCCTGACATTGTACGCTCCTTTCCCTCCTGAGGCGGAAGCCGGGAGGTCTCCTATCTATTCTTGACAAAATTGATTTACTTTTAACAGCTTACCTGGGATATTGTTTAGTCCCGTGAATTTTTATGTTTTGCGGCGGGCGTGCTGTTGAGGAGCCATAACCCCTGAGAGCTCAGCAGCGCCTGGTTTCTCACCCCTATCCCCTCCCTCCAGCTCCAGTCCCACTCTCGCCTGAGTTTCGAGGTCGAGAGCGCTGGGCGTCGAGTTTGGCGGCCATCTTGGATTGGGATAGGTGAGCCAGGACATCGTCAGCGCTATAAAAACGGGCTAGGATGTCTCCGCGCAGCGGACGCGATCAGCGGACGCGCCGGAGCTGCGCCGGAGTCGTGCCAGAGTCCTGCCCGTCTGCGCCCGTCCGCGCACGACCGGGCTTAGGGCTTAGGGACTCTGGCACACGCACCTGCTATACATCAGCGGACCTTCTCGGACTGAACTCCGACAGGTATATCCTATCTCCGAGTACAGGTGCCATACTCAAAGAACTCAACATCCTGTATAGCTCTAGGTTTGAGAACCATAGCCTCTTAGCCCCTGTGAAGTTAGCGACCCTTAACACCAGGTCGCTGCAGAAACATCACTTAGAGATCTTTACCCTGCTACAGGATGAGACCATTGATATCCTGACACTCACTGAAACATGGTTGAGTGATGCCTCTTCCCCGGATATCATCGCCGCCCTTCCCAGCGGGTATGACATGGTTTTTGCACAATCGTCCAGAGGGTACCCGGGGTGGGGGGGTAGCAACGATCTTTAAAAATCAATTTAGGGTAACAAAGATCCTAGCCGAGACAACTAACACCGTCGATCTACTGGGTATAAAAATCACTATGAACAACTCTTGCCTCATCATCCTAACGGTATACTGCCCCCCCCAAAGCACACCTGGGTTCAACGATCTCTTCCATCTAATCATTTCTGATCTTTGCACACGTTACAAAAACATTCTGGTAACTGGTGATTTTAATGTCCACTGGGATAAAAGTCTTCAAGACCTATCAGCCCAGAAGTTACAGACCATTATGACTACTCTTGGACTGAAACAACTAGTGGAAGCTCCAACCCACATAAAAGGCCATAACTTAGATCTTGTTTGGTCTTCATCCCCAAAAGCATGTATCACCAGCGTTTCACCTTGTCTCTGGTCAGACCACTACCTCATCTTATATGATTTACCGCAAGAGATCTGCCAGGTTAAACTACCCATTAAAACTAAAAAAGTGCGCCAATGGAAAAGGGTGAATGTCGAGACTCTATCCAAGACCATGCCCAAGTACATTCAGAACTCTATACTCCCTGCTGATAGCACCGATCTAGATTCCAAGTACTACCTGATAACAACTGCCCTTAGGTTAACCATTGATGAACTGGCTCCTGAAAAGGTACAAAAAATAAAAGGGGTAGAGAAAGGAGCCCCTTGGTTCTCTGAAGGTCTACGCGAAAATAAGAGAAAGCTTCGCTACCTCGAAAGATGCTGGAGGAAATCTAAAAGGGCCACTGATAGGGAGCTATACCGAAAGTCTTTCCAAGCATACAAAAGGCTTATTGTTATAACAAAGAAGGAGTACTATGAGACGCGTATTAAGAATGCCACCAATATACAGAGAGAGACCTTTCAAATACTGAAGGAGTTAAGCAAGAAAGAGGAAAAGACTGATACCCAGATTGATTGTGACACCTTTCAAGGATATTTCTTGGGTAAGGTAGCGACCATCTTGACTGAGATTAAGAAGAACAACCCAGTCCCTCATGTCAAACAACCTCCCCCCCCAGACTCTCCCTCTTCTAACTTTACTGACTTTCACCACATTGACCTTAGTATTCTGAGGAAACTAGTAGCGTCTACTAAATCCGGCTCCCCTGCGGACCCCTGCCCGCCTGACACCCTTCGGATGGCAATACCGCTTCTAGAGGATCAGATCTTAGATCTTTTAAACACCTCATTAGCCACTGGACTTCTGCCATCCACCTTTAAAGAGGCATGTGTCAGACCCTTGATAAAAAAACCGGGAGCCGATCCATCTAGCATGAAGAATTATAGGCCAATTTCCCAGCTGCCATTCCTGTCAAAAGTACTGGAACAACATGTACTTAAGTCCTTGTCAGCCTTTCTGGAATGTCACCATCTTCTCCACGACCGGCAAGCAGGTTTCCGCGCACATCATAGCACGGAGCTAGTAATGCTGTCGGTACTAGATGAGCTAAGATGCATGGCTGACAGTAAGAAGCCATGCGCGCTGATATTATTAGATCTTTCAGCAGCGTTTGATACTGTCAGCCATGCACTGCTCCTGGGTAGGCTGGCCGGGTTCGGGATAGGGGGACAGGCGCTAAAATGGCTCACAGCCTTTTTAACAGGAAGGACGCAGAGGATCCAATTGGCAGACCAGGTCTCAGAGGTGGGCAGGTTAGTTTGTGGGGTTCCGCAGGGGTCAGCGCTTTCGCCACTTCTATTCAACCTCTACTTGCAACCACTGGTAGAGTCGCTGGCAAAGATGAAGTGCAAAGTATTTAACTATGCCGACGATACGCAGCTACTGCTGAGCATCGACAACACTTCATCGGCACAATCAGAGGCCAAAGACATCCTACGTTTCACAGTGAACTGGATGTCGTCTAATCTGTTGAAAATCAATCCGGATAAAACAGAAGTCCTGGTTGTTTCAACTGCTGTGTCCCCTTGGAGCGACCTATACTGGCCCCAAGAGCTAGGCCCTGCCCCAAAATCCTGCCCCAATGTCAAGAGTCTTGGGATGAAAATCGATCAAGATCTCTCAATGGCTAATCAAGTCTCTGCTGTAGTTGGCTGCTGCACTAACTTAATCAGGCAACTACGCAAACTTGCCCCCCTGCTCTCGAGAAATATGCTGCAAACTATCGTGTCAGCCACAATAGTGTCTAGAATTGACTATGGAAATGCGCTGTACCTCGGCCTTCCGAGGTATTCCATCAGCCGTCTCCAGGTCATTCTAAACGACGCAGCACGCCTGGTCTTTGGAGTTCCAAGGAGGACCCATGCCTCCTCCCTGCTCCACCGATTACATTGGCTACCCATGCTGCAGAGAGTGGAGTTCAAAAGCATGTGTATTTGCCACAAAGCATTACACGGACAGGCGCCAGCCTATATAAAGGAAAGGCTCGAGCTCCATGAACCCAAACGCGTCTTGCGATCGTCGGGCTCCTTCTTATTGTCTCAACCACGCTTTAAGCTAACGACCAAAGGAGGCAGATCGTTCTCAGTACAGGCCCCCATCAACTGGAATAAGCTGCCAGAGGCTCTTCGTAGAGAGCCCAATCTCCTCCGTTTTCGGGAGGCCTTGAAGACTTTACTCTTCAAGAACGCGTTCCCACTTCAACAACGAACTGCTAGACCCGCCACCTTCTATCTCTTCCATCTTTGTTCTGTACTTGGTCAGTAGCGCTTTGAGACCTGTCGGTGAGTTGGCGCGATACAAAACCCAGATACAAATACAAATACAAATACAAATGGAGTCTGAGGACCTGAGGATTAAGGGCTCAGAAACACCGGAAAACCTATAGATGCCCAGAGCGGTGTCACCTCACTCTGTTACTGCCACATTTCTTCTTTTGTTAGCGGCACAGATATCACTGCAGCAGCTTTTTGGCGCTTGTACTGACTCTTAGAGCAGGTTCATCCGCTGAGGGAAGAGGACAAGGACCCTAAAACATGCTCATGATTGCTGTATTTTTATCAGCCTGTGGATGATGAAGGGCGCATTACACCTCCTCCTCCTGGTGGCTGAGTGGGCGGGCTGTGACGTCAGCAGGCAGTCAGCAGCTGGCACCCCTGGGCATGATGCCAGGGAGGGGCTGAGCTCACTCAGACTCAGTGCAGGCAGCGGATGCACCAGTTGTGATCTCAGCGCCGCCCTGCAGAGATGTCTTCTCCTCTGCAGTACATGGCCCTCCTGCTCCTGGTGACAGGTGTGTAACATGTTCTATTGTGTGTAACATGTTCGATTGTGTGTAACATGTTCTGTTGCATTTATTTACATGGAAAGGCAGGTGTGTATCATGTTCCATTGTATGTATCATGTTCTATTGTGTGTAACATGTTCTATTTTGTTTTTTATAAATGGGACATAATGTGTTGAACATGTTCTATTCTGTGTAACATGTTCTCTTGTGTTTGTTTTACCTGGGACGTCAAGTGTGTAATGTGTTCTATTGTTAGTAACATGATTTTATCGTGTGAGACATGTTTTGTTGTGTGTAGCACGTTCTATTGTGTGTAACATGCTCTATTGTGTTTATTTCAAGTGACATCCTGCATCGCTACTGTGAGTTTATCTGCAGCTGAAAATAAGAGTTCTCTGATGTTTCTACATAGTCTGGTGGGGTAATGCGCATGCTGCAGGGATGCCCTGGCAGGCTCCTGTGTGCTCATCTGGGACAGAGAGCACGAGCCCGCGCATTATTATAAACACTTTGGTGGGATAATCTGTCTGCCATAGGGTAATATTTTAAACAGACTTTGAACAGATTTATGGCGGTAAATTACATTTCATTTGTAACCTGCAGCCACCATGTGATGTTTGTTGTTTTACAAAATTGTTACTAATTTAAATATACAAATGGAGATGCAAATAGGAATCTCTTTGGACCTCAGATAACAATTAAAAACCATGAATATTGACAACCATTCAAGGATCTTCTGAACCTCTAAATGAACAATGTGTTAAAAGGTTTTATCTTTGTATTGTTCTTTCTGTGTCTGTCTCACTGATAACACCCCGGGCATTAATGCATAAATACGTCCTGCTCCATTTTTACACACTCAACTCTTTATTTCAGGTAAAAGTGGGGCGCAGTCGGTGTCTCAGTCCCCAGAGAAGCTGTCGGTGTCGGAGGGGCGCCCCCTGTTCATAAACTGCACCTATGAATACTCGGGGACCCCCTTTCTCTTCTGGTACTTCCAGCCCCCGGGTGAAGCCCCCCGACTGCTGCTGCAGGACCTTGGGGTGAAGAAGCAGAGGGGCTTCAGTGCCCCCCACAATAAGACAATGAAGTCCTTTCACCTGCGGAAGGAGAGCAGTGAAGTGGAGGATTCAGGGCTGTACCTGTGCGCCTTGAGGGACACAGTGTGTGATGAGGCGCTGGGAGCTGCACAGAAACCAGGAAACGCACCGTCCTTCACTGTGAGCTCCTGTGACACCAGCCTTCCCTCCGGGGTCACAGAAACAACATGCTGACACATAAAGTGACCCCTAGCACACACCACAAGAACAGTGACGTCACTGCGAGTTCTGTCACCACATCAAGGAATGAGGGAAAAGGATACATAATGTGGTAGGACTCAGACGAGACTTGGAATAGCCTTTTACTGTACAGCAGAGGGTGTTTTATTCTAAATAATACATGGTAACACCATCACCCTTCCCAAAACATGGTTAAATCCTTGCTGTCTTGCTCTCCCATGTGAAAAATATAGTATTTCTGCAAACAGGAGGAATAAAAGCACCATCTGCTGTAACAAACTAAACACACTGAAAAAGCACTTGGGGAAATTCTGTTTGCAAAAAAGATATCAGCATTGGTTTCACATAAACCAGAGTAATAAATGCAGGCTCAGAATGTGTAGAAATATGCAGATACATTCAATATGCCATACAGCTCCTTCCAGCTCAGATTAAAGAAAATCCAAGCTCTCTTTCAGTAATGTTGGTGTCTTGCTCTTCCATGTGAAAAATATAGTATTTCTGCAAACAGGAAGAATAAAAGCAGAATCTGCTGTAGAAAACTAAACACACTGAAAAAGCACTTGGTAATGTGTGAGAGGGTTTATAACACCCAGAATGACTTGTGTATTTTTATTTTTACCGCATTCACTTGATAGAGCGCCCACACTCCCCCTGGGAAGGCATCTTGGCGCTGTGGATCGGTAGAAACGCAGTGATGCTGGGGACTCCTTTCAATGCACAGCAGGTCTTGGACAGTGCTGTGATGCAGAGCAGGCCTGCCTCTAGGCACAGCTGGGCAGAGGCTGCCCCTTGGTTCAGAGCCCTGAACAGTGACACATCTGACCCCACCCCAGCCCCACAGCTCTCTCCACAGAAGCAGCCGCGAGCAGGCTCTGAGGGCACACTCCTGCCTGGGGTGTGAGGCTGGGAGGGAGCTGAGATGGGATGAACTCTGTATCCAGAGGGGCTTGTGCACCAGACACCCCCATTCAAAGGAGGGATTAAATGGCTGAAATATGTGGTAATCATTTTACCGCATGTGTACCTCACCGCAGACTCAGCTATGCGGTAATCCTGCCTCTGCTGTAGGCATGAGGCTGTCTGCAAAGCACAGTTTTCTAGTTTTAAGACCCGACAAGATCAGTAGCATCAGGTCCGCCTTGTCCCTCTCACTGCGGCTTTTGGAGGTGTTAGGACCAGAAAAATGGACCTCTCGCTGAGGATGGAAAACCAAGACCACGTGACTGAGTTTCATCAAAACAGTGAAGCTTCCTGGTTTAATGTCGAGCTTTGCTTCCTGGTGTTTCCAGATTTGATCTTTTTCTTCCTTTTATCTCCTTGCCTATTAGTCACTATAACGTGTTAATGGAGTTGTATTCAAACGTGGCGAGGGGCCTATAATTCTGTAGTGTGTGCTATGCAAATCAATACAAAAATAAAAACCGACAGACTGCAAAGCCACAGAGCCCAGTATGGACAATCTCACCACCAGGAATGGTCCCCGGCTGTAAGAGGTTGAGAACCAGATGCAAACACATGTGGAAGACACAGGAACATCTCCATGTCTTCAGAGTCCATGCAGGGGCCTCATTCCCACCTTTCCATGAAGGAGTCAGGATCCATGCAGGGTCCATGCTTGGTCCATACAGGGTCCCTGCAGGGTCCATGCAGGGTCCATGCAGGGCCCTCATTCCTACCTTTCTATGGAGGAGGCAGGGTCCATGCAGAGCCCTCATGCCTACCTTTCTATGGAGGAGGCAGGATCCATGCAGGGTCCATGCAGGGTCCATGCTTGGTCCATGCAGGGTCCATGCAGAGGCCATGCAGGGTCTTTGCAGGGCCCACATTCCCACCTTTCCATAAAGGAGGCAGGGTAAATGCAGGGTCTGTGCAGGATCCATGCACTGTCCACGCAGGGTCCATGCAGGGCCCTCATTTCTACCTTTCTATGGAGGAGGCAGGATCCATGCAGGGTCCATGCAAGGTCCATGCAGTGTCCATGCAGGGTCCATGCAGGGCCATTACTTCTACATTTCTATGGAGGAAGCAAGGTCAATTCAGGGTCCATGCAGGGCCCTCATTCTCACCTTTCTATGAAGGAGGCAGGGTCCATGCAGGGTCCATGCAGAGTCAATGCAGGGTCAATGCAGGCCCTCATTCCTACCTCTCCATGAAAGAGGCAGGCTCCATGCAGGGCCCACATTTCTACCTTTCTATGGAGGAACCAGGGTCCATGCAGGGTCCCTTCAGGAACCATGCACGATCAATGCAGGGTCCGTGCACGGTCTATGCAGGGTCCATTCAGAGTCCATGCAGGGCCCTCATTTTTACCTTTCTATCAAGGAGGCAGTGTGCATGCAGGGTCCATGCAGAGCCCTCATTTCTACCTTCTTATGAAGGAAGCAGTGTCCATGCAGGGTCTATGCAGGGTGCAAGCAGGGCCCTCATTCCTACCTTTCTATGAAGGAGGCAGGGTCCATGCAGGGTCCATTCAGACTCCATAAGGGTCCATGCAGGGCCCTCATTTATGCCTTTCTATGAAGGAGGCAGTGTGCATGCAGTGTCCATGCAGGGCCCTCATTTCTACCTTTTATATGAAGAAGGCAGTGTCCATGCAGGGTCAATGCAGGGTCCATGCAGTGCCCAAGCAGGGTCCATTCAAAGTCAATGCAGGGCCTTAATTTATACCTTTCTATGAAGGAGGCAGTGTCCATGCAGGGTCCATGCAGGGCCCTCATTTTTACCTTCCTATGAAGGAGGCAGGGTCCTTGCAGGGTCAATGCAGGGTCCATACAGTGCCCATGCAGGGTCCATTCAAAGTCAATGCAGGGCCCTCATTTATACCTTTCTATGAAGGAGGCAGTGTCCATGCAGGGCCCTCATTTCTACTTTCCTAGTAAGGAGGCAGGGTCCATGCAGGGTGCAGGCAGGGCCCTCATTCCTACCTTTCTATAAAGGAGGCAGGGCCCGTGCAGGGTCTATGCAGGGTCCATGCAGGGTCCATTCAGAGTCCATGCAGGGTAAATGCAGGGTCCATGCAGTGTGGGCAGATGCTACAGTGACGTATGTGTCTCTGCCAGCTCCTGATGAAGGATTATGTGCAGTGCATCTTGCCTAATGACCGAGCCATATTGGAGTCCTTTTATTGTAACCTGGTGGCCCCTTGTGGTAGCGCCTTAAAGTCTACTGCCTGCTACTGTAATAGTGGCCAGTGCTCTGGTGTTGACTAGAATCTCATTTAGCTATACATGTTCTATCTCATATACAGATAGCTCACTTCCTGTCCCAGGAGACTCGAGGCACTCTCCAGCCCTGATACCTGAGAGACATTCTTTTTGGTGCCACCTGTATCTCTAGCCTTTAATTTCGCAAACATATACGTGTCATTTCCATAATTAAAAATGGTGAAAGAGTAAGACTGAATAAACTCTGAAAATGCCAAATTTTGAGGAACACGAGTGACAGCAAGCAGGAGTGTGAAGGTTGAGTTGAGCACTGCCTGTCCTCTCCAGGCAGAGAGGAACTCCCTCCTCTGAGTCCTCAGTCACAGAGTAAGTGTCTTACGAAATGAAGTTGTGGGTGGTCAGTTCTGCCTCTAAACCCTCAAGTGAGAAAGGTGAATAAATACTTGTTATTACATTTATATCGCACAATGTACCACTTGCTAGGTCTCTAGGCGCTGACAATTACACAGCTCAATCGGCTCTTTTTATAGACCTGGGAAGGATGAATGTCTGAATGAACCCCTGGGATTTCATCCTGTCAGTTCAGACTCTACAAACATCTCTACAATGGGTGCCTCAGTTCATTGTAGAGACCTTTAGCTCTTACAGACTGTAACAAAAACCCCCGTTATACCCGCCCTTTCCACTGTCCCTCACTGATGACGTCACACATCAGGAGCCGGATGTTCAGGGGCTCAGAGGATGGTCTAGTGAAGAACATATCTCAGAATTGTAATATGTTCACAGCACTTTGATATGCAATGATCTGAGACTTCCACATGAGGGCGACACATCCTTAAAAGTAGAAGTGCATCTTCACATCTGGGTAAGACTCTTCCTGTCACTGATGCAAGAAACAGAACAGCACACACACACACACCATCTGTACCACAGGGAGGAACAAATGTTATTTGAGACAAGGAAACCATTGGTGGCAACTGAGTTCATACTATGCTGATTTCATACCACAGTTTTAAATGTGAAATATGCGAGTATGTTTCATGCAACGTTTTTCTTCCATTTTTGTATCACACAACTACCTAAAATGATTCAAAATCAGCTTGTTCTATTTTTCATAAAAACACAATTCATAAATAAAACATATATTGTGTTAAAATGTATAATCCTGATTTAAAAACATTTATATTCCATATGTGTGCTCCCTAAAGCATCACAATCCATTCTCTGTGTTTTCCCCGGTGCTGAGAACAGAGCAAACACTCACAGGGTTTCACTCAACGCCAGGTCTACTGAAAGAGTGAGACCCTGCTTGTGTGAAACCCTAAAGTTGCATGAGACCAGGAGCAAAGAAGAGACAAACACAAAATTGTGTGCTAATCCTACCCGTAAGATGCGCAATTACTGAGAATTACTGAGAAGCGACTCCTATCACGATGCTTCCCTATCACAGGTGCTCCTGCTTTGAAGCTTGCACCGGTGATGCTCAGTGTTGCACTGGTGATGCTCAGTGTTGCACTGGTGATGCTCAGTGTTGCACTGGTGATGCACAGCGTTCTACTGGTGATGCTCAGTGTTGCACTGGTGATGCTCAGTGTTGCACTGGTGATGCTCAGTGTTGCACTGGCGATGCTCAGTGTTGCACTGGTGATGAACAGTGTTCTACTGGTGATGCTCAGAGTTGCACTGGCGATGCTCAGTGTTGTACCGGTGATGCTCAGTGTTGCACTGGTGATGCTCAGTGTTGCACTGGTGATGCTCAGTGTTGCAGTGGTGATGCTCAGTGTTGCTTTGGTGATGCTCAGTGTTGCACTGGTGATGCTCAGTGTTGCACTGGCAATGCTCAGTGTTGCACCGGTGATGCTCAGTGTTGCACTGGTGATGCTCAGTGTTGCACTGGTGATGCTCAGTGTTGTACCGGTGATGCTCAGTGTTGCACTGGTGATGCTCAGTGTTGCACTGGTGATGTTCAGTGTTGCACTGGTGATGCTCAGTGTTGCACTGGTGGTACTCAGTGTTGTACTGGCGATGCTCAGTGTTGCACTGGCCATGCTCGGTGTTGCACTGGTGATACTCAGTGTTGCACTGGTGATGCTCAGCGTTGCACTGGTGATGCTCAGTGTTGCACCGGTGATGCTCAGTGTTGCACTGGCGATGCTCGGTGTTGCACTGGTGATGCTCAGTGTTGCACTGATGATGCACAGTGTTGCACTGGTGATGCTCAGAGTTGCACTGGTGATGCACAGTGTTGCACTGGTGATGCTCAGTGTTGCAGTGGTGATGCTCAGTGTTGCACTGGTGATGCCCAGTGTTGCACTGGCGATGCTCGGTGTTGCACTGGTGATGCTCAGTGTTGAACTGATGATGCACAGTGTTGTACTGGTGATGCTCAGTGTTGCACTGGTGATGTTCAGTGTTGCACTGGCGATGCTCGGTGTTGCACTGGTGATGCTCAGTGTTGCACTGATGATGCACAGTGTTGCACTGATGATGCTCAGTGTTGCACTGGTGATGCTCAGTGTTGCAGTGGTGATGCTCAGTGTTGCAGTGGAGATGCTCAGTGTTGCACTGACGATGCTCAGTGTTGCACTGACGATGCTCAGTGTTGCACTGGTGATGCACAGTGTTGCACTGGTGATGCTCAGTGTTGCACTGGTGAGGCTCAGTGTTGCACTGGTGATGCTCAGTGTTGCACTGAATGACACATAAGTGTGAACAAGGCTGATTATATCATCACCACAGGTCGACTGCTGAACCCGGGGCTGTGCAATGTCTGCCATTGACACACTGCTGCTGGTGCTCACACAGTGCTGCACAAATGCTCCTCCGCCTCCGCTTTAGAGTTTCATCAGGTGTTATTACAATATTTAAGTTTATTCTCCCAGTTACCATTAAGGACCATGGTGCGTGTCACTAATGCTGCTTTTTGCTGCTCATGCCTGGTGTACACTGCCGTACATCAATTACGATGAAAGCAGGTCACTGGAGGTGGTAAAGTAACACAAGAACGTTTGTGCATAGTTGCTTTTGTGACATTTTGTTGTGCTGGCTGTTGGTGTTTTTGTTTTACTGTGTTTTAGTGCCGCAATATTGCAATGCCATTTTCTTTTGTTGTGTTACGTTTCTCTTTTGACTGAGTGGTTTGTTGTGTTGTGCCCTCCTATGTTTTACTTGTGTTGCAATGATGGTTACATATCTAGTCAAAAGCAACTCTTCTTTAAAGTTCCCGTGCAGCCCTGAACTGTGGCACAGACTGTGGAACAGATTCACTAACATTTCAGGCAACGCAGCACAGCGCAGTAAGGAAACTTGTGTGCTGCACTGCCTGAAAGAGAGAGAGCAGAAGAGTGCCATATTTACAAAGATGAGGCACATTTTTGCTGTCTCCCTGTGCTGCGCTGTGCTGCGCTGCGTGAAAGAGAGAGAGCAGAAGAGTGCCATATATACAAAGATAAGGCACGTTTCTGCTGTCTCCCTGTGCTGCGCTGTGCTGCACTGCACTGTGTGAAAGATAGAGAGCAGAAGAGTGCCATATTTACAAAGATGAGGCACATTTCTGCTGTCTCCCTGTGCTGTGCTGCGCTGTGCTGCGCTGTGCTGCACTGTGTGAAAGAGAGAGAGCAGAAGAGTGCCATATATACAAAGATGAGGCACATTTCTGCTGTCTCCCTGTGCTGCGCTGTGCTGCGCTGCGCTGCACTGCACTGTGTGAAAGGGGAAGGGCAGGAATGCACCACATGTTCCATCTTTCAGTCATTCCCATCCTGTCTTTGAACTGGCACACTTGTGTTTGCCTAGTGCCAAGGCTCATACCCTTGCACCATAGTCAAGAAGGCCTGTGAGACAGGCAGGATTGTTCTTCAAAAACAATCCTTCAAGGCTTTTTTCCTTTTTCGTTGTCTGTTGCCGAATGTATCATGCATAGAAAAATGAAGTAACGGGGAGAAAATAAAGATATTTATTCTCATTACTCCTGGGTCTGGGAAGGCGCAGCATTTTTATGCATTACCAGATTGAACACTCTTTGTAAATCTTGGAATGCGCCAAAATCCATGGGTGGATGAATGGGAACACCCACACTCCGCCCATGGAATGCCTCCTTGTCTCACGGTAACGCAAGTCAGCTAATGTTCTGCCTTGTGTTACCTTGGATTTACTGAGCCACACAGAGCCACGCAAGCAGCTTAGTAAATCCCACTTGAGGGCTTGGTTTGCCTTGCGTTACCTTAAGATTTAATAAACCACGTGGAGCCACGCAAACAGCTTAGTAAATCCCACTCAAGGGCTTGCGTTGCCATGCATCACCTTGGAATTACTAAACTACGCAGAGCCACGCAAGCAGCTTTGTAAATCCAACTCAAGGCCTTGCGTTGCCTTGCGTCACCTTGGATAAACCACGCAGAGCAACACAGAGCAGTTTTGCAAATCCCACTCAAGGGCTTGCCTTGCCGTGCATCTCCTTGGATTTACTAAACCACGCAGAGCCACGCAGAGCAGCTTAGTAAATCCCACTCAAGGGCTTGCGTTGCCTTGCGTCACCCTGGATAAACCACGCAGAGCAACACAGAGCAGTTTTGTAAATCCCACTCAAGGGCTTGCCTTGCCGTGCATCTCCTTGGATTTACTAAACCACACAGAGCAGCTTAGTAAATCCCACTCAAGGGCTTGCGTTGCCTTGCGTCACCTTGGATAAACCACGCAGAGCAACACAGAGCAGTTTAGTAAATCCCACTCAAGGTTTTGCCTTGCCGTGCATCACCTTGGATTTACTAAACCACGCAGAGCCAAGCAGAGCAGCTTAGTAAATCCCACTCACATGCTTGTATTGCCTTGCATCACCTTGTATTTACTAAACCACGCCGAGCCAAGCAAGCAGCTTAGTAAATCCCGCTCAAAGGCATGCGTTGCCTTGCGTCACCTTGGATTTACTAAACTACGCAGAGCCAAGCAAGCTGCTTAGTAAATCCCACACGAGGGCTTGCGTTGCCATGCTTCACCTTGGATTTACTAAACCACGCAGAGTCACACAAGCATCTTAGTAAATCCCACTCAAGGGCTTCCCTTGCCTTGCGTCACCTTGGATTTACTAAACCACTCAGAGCCACACAAGCATCTTAGTAAATCCCACTCAAGGGCTTCCCTTGCCTTGCGTCACCTTGGATTTACTAAACCACGCAGAGTCACACAAGCATCTTAGTAAATCCCACTCAAGGGCTTTCCTTGCCTTGTGTCACCTTGGATTTACTAAACCACGCAGAGTCACACAAGCATCTTAGTAAATCCCACTCAAGGGCTTCCCTTGCCTTGTGTCACCTTGGATTTACTAAACCACGCAGAGTTACACAAGCATCTTAGTTAATCCCACTCAAGGGCTTCCCTTGCCTTGCGTCACCTTGGATTTACTAAACCACGCAGAGCCACACAAACATCTTAGTAAATCCCACTCAAGGGCTTGCGTTGCCTTCCGGTACCTTGCAAGGGCAATGCAAAACTTCAGTAAATCTGGCTCTGTGTCTTAAATTAGCACCTTCATTGCTCAATATTTTTTATATGGCCCCCACTGACCAACTGGGGCCACATTTATAATTTTTTCATGCAACACAATGAAGCAAGACACCTTGCTGTTCTGCATAAAAGGTAGAGGGCAGGGACATGTCATCTCTATTAAGCTATGGTTGGATGCAAGGGAACAGTCCCGCTCCACCAATGGAACCCTTCCCAGGAGCAGATAAAAGCAATTTGGTGGCTAAGGCCGCCTTGTGTTACTCCATATTTACCAAATCATACATGCCACGCAAGGTTGGTAAATTTCATTCTAGGTTTGCATCACCCTGTGCCCGCTTGTGTGGCACAAGGGCGATACAAAACCTTTGACAAATATGGCCCTTGATGTGAAACGGCCCTGCGACTTCTCTACCGACTTATAATTATTACTAGAAGGGTGAGCCAATGGGGGGTAATGAGAGAGAGGAGAGAGGTGGAGGGGTGTAACTTAGGCTGCAGTCTAAATGGAAGAGAAAATGTGTTAAAATGTTCAAAGCCATTTTGAGGATTTCTTGTGGACCTTAGCCAATACACACTTTGGGGTCCCCTGTTCAAATCACATTTAGTTCTTTGTGCATTTCCAGTGCAAAAAAATCTGTAAAGATGTAAAGACTATCCTAGCTAGCAATTCACATATTGAATCTATCAATGGACATTTACAAGGTTACGGGAAACCCCCGAACCACGTCAGTAATAGTAACTAACTGAAATAAAATGAATGGACAACCTTGCAACCAATGTTATGAGATTGGCCCCACATTCCAAAGGGACAGGGCTTAAAACAACTGTAGAAAGATTATTATTCACTTTGGTGATTTGGTCATATATTCTCTTTTAGAAATCCTCATACATTCATACTCTAAACATATCAAAGCCGAACAGTTCTATAATTATACTGCCACAATTACTCAAATGGTGAAAAAATATAAAGTATATTTAGTAAGGTTACTACCTTAAAATTGTATCATACAATCAATGAGTTAAAACATTGCTCCACACATAAAAACAATTTCATGATTATGACATTTTCCTTCAATAACACATGATTATAAAAAAAAAATTAAATATCGGGAGAACAAACAGGTTCAAATACAAAGATAGCTTCAATATTTTATACAATCCAATAAATTACATTGTAAAACAAACATAAGCAAAAATTAGAAACAAGGAGGAGAGACAAATAGAAAGAGAGATACAAAGATAGCTTCAATATTTTATACAATCCGAAAAAGTACATAGTAAGCAAACATAAGTAAAAATTAGAAACAAGGAGAAGAGATAAATAGAAAGAGAGACACAAAGGGGCAGATTTACAAGCCCCTTGCGCCTCATTTACGCCGCCGCTGTGTCACTTTTGTGACGCAGCGGCGGCGCAAATCCTGCGCCATGATGCGGGGTACTTACAACGTGACGCATCTGGGAGATGCGTCACGTTGTAAAGCCCTGCGCCACATGTAGGCGTTCCTGCGCAGGGGGGGGGTTCCGGCGCAGGAACGCCTCCTAAAAGTGGCTGAGTGAAATCTACAAGATTTCACTCAGTCACTTTTAGGCCCATGCTGCGTCACATCCCTGCACCTGCCTGAAGCAGGCGTATGGATTGACGCAGCATTAAGAAGATAGGGCCTCCCCAGAGCATTGCTGGAGTTGCATCGCGCTTGCGACGCAACTCCAGCAATGCACCACTTTTACGGCACAGATGCGTCACGCATCTGTGCCGTTTTGCCCCATGGTGCGCCGCATTGTAAATGCGGCGCATCCATGGTGGCGGAGCTGTGGTGCACAATAACTGGCGCATCCCTGCTGATATGCAGGGATGCGCCAGTTATTGTAACTATGCCCCAAAATATATATGACATTACACTTCTTTATAGTTAGTGGACTAATCCATAAAGAAAATCAAAAAACAGGCATATGATTAGTACAAACTTCCTTATGAATTATGACAGACTGTCGAAGGGATTTCAGCAGTGCTCTTATGAATATTAACCACTTTAATTCAAGACCACATTTTTTCTATCTCTTTATTTAACCCCTTCGCTGCCAGGCCTTTTCCCCCTCCTGTGCCACGCCCTTTTTTGGCTATTTGGGGTAGTGCGCGCTGAGGCCCCTGTAACTTTTTGACCACATACGGTATCCACGCCAAATTTGTGTCCTTTTCTTCCAACATCATGGGGAGTCTGAAGGTACTCAGGGTTTGTGGTTTCCCCTGGAGGGGTCACAGAAATGAGCCAAAATACAGCAAAATTTAGTTTTTTTTGGCAAAATGGGAAAAACGGGCTGAAAATGAAAGCATCTGGGTTTTTCCCTGCAAATGTTATCAAAAAAGGGTTTGTGGGGGTGAAATCACCATTTTCCCAGCTTTTAGGGGATACCAGACTTTTGTCAGAAACCCAAAATTGTTTACACAGTTTTGCCATTTTTCTGGGACATAGCCTATTTTTGCTATTTTTTGTGCTTTCAACCTCCTTCCAGTTAATGGTAGAAATGGGTACAAAAGCAATAATGGATCCTGGAAAGCTATACATTTTAGCGAAATTGGCAAAATTCTGAATTCAGCAAGGGGTCATTTGTGTAGATCCATCAAGGTTTCTTTATAGAAAGTAACAGTTGAATATAGGATAAATTGAAAATTTGTTGAAAAAAGCGCCTTTTGTGTAAACGTTTTCACCTGTAACTTCTTCTAATTATGACAGCTCTTTGAAAGCAATATACCGTTACATCCGCTGGACATTACTGGTTGTGGGGATATATAGGACTTGTAGGTTCACCAAGAACCCGACGAACCCAGAGCCAAAAACTGAGCAGCAACTTGCAATGGTTTTAAATTATGTACCGGGTATATAGTAATTATTCGTAAAAATGTGTACATGGAAAAATCGGTATGAAAGACACCTATGTATTTCTGAAATGGGAACAAAATATAGAGTTTAGAAACAGTAGATATTTGCACATTTCCGAAATTGGGATACTCATACTAGCATGAGAATTATCAGTCATTTTTTAGAATGACTTCTTTTTTACACAATGTCTCTCATTTGGAAGGCAGAAATGCATCAAAAGTCAATAGGTAATAACAGTTCCTTTACAAATCTGACTTACCCTAAGTCTCCCAATAAAAATGGTACCTCACTTGTAGGGGTAGGCATAGTGCCCACGACAGGAAATGGCTCAAAACCTAACGTGAACACACCACATTTTCACAATGCAAAATTACCCTTTTTTAGCAAAGTGCCTAGCTGTAGTTTTTTAACCCTAGCTCTGCCGGCACCTAGGGAAACCTAGCAAACCTATACATTTTTGAAAACTAGACACCCAGGGGAATCCAGGATGGGGTGACTTGACTGCCTCCCACCAGGTTCTGTTACCCAGAATCCCTTGCAAACCTCAAAAATTGAAAAAAAACCCACTTTTTCCTCACATTCCTCTGGTGGAAAGTTCTGGAATCTGCATGGATCCACGAATTTCCACCCACCCCGCGTTCCCCAAAGTCTTCTGAGAAAAATGGTACCTCACTTGTGTGGGTCAGCCTAGTGCCCGTGACAGGAAACGGCGCAAAATGTAAGGTGGACACACCTCAATTTCGTAGCGAAAAATGACCCTTTTTTGGCAAAGTGCCTAGCTGTAGTTTTTGAACCATAGCTCTGCCGGCATCTAGGGAAACCTAGCAAACCTATACATTTTTTAAAACTAGACACCCAGGGGAATCCAGGATGGGGTGACTTGACTGCCTCCCACCAGGTTCTGTTACCCAGAATCCCTTGCAAACCTAAAAAATTGCCAAAAAACCGCATTTTCCCCACATTTCTCTGGTGGAACTTCTGGAATCTGCGTGGATTCACAAATTTCCACCAACCCCGCGTTCCCCAAAGTCTTCCGAGAAAAATGGTACCTCACTTGTGTGGGTCAGCCTAGTGCCCGCGACAGAAAACGGCGCAAAACGTAACGTGGACACACCTCAATTTTGTAGCGAAAAATGACCCTTTTTAGGCAAGGTGCCTAGCTGTAGTTTTTGAACCATAGCTCTGCTGGCACCTAGGGAAACCTAGCAAACCTTTACATTTTTTAAAACTAGACACCCAGCGGAATCCAGGATGGGGGGACTTGACTGCCACCCACCAGGTTCTGTTACCCAGAATCCCTTGTAAACCTAAACAATTGCCCCAAAAAATACATTTTCCCCACATTTCTCTGGTGGAAAGTTCTGGAATCTGCGTGGATTCACAAATTTCCACCAACCCCACGTTCCCCAAAGTCTTCCGAGAAAAATGGTACCTCACTTGTGTGGGTCAGCTTAGTGCCCGCGACAGGAAACGGCGCAAAACGTAACGTGGACACACCTCAATTTTGTAGCGAAAAATGACCCTTTTTAGGCAAAGTGCCTAGCTGTAGTTTTTGAACCCTAGCTCTGCTGGCAGCTAGAGAAAACTAGCAAACCTATACATTCTTTAAAACTAGACACCCAGGGGAATCCAGGATGGGGGGACTTGACTGCCTCCCACCAGGTTCTGTTGCCCAGAATCCCTTGTAAACCTAAAAAATTGCCCAAAAAAATAAATTTTCTCCACATTTCTCTGGTGGAAAGTTCTGGAATCTGCGTGGATCCACAAATTTCCACCCACCCCGCGTTTCCCAAAGTCTTCCGAGAAAAATGGTACCTCACTTGTGTGGGTCGGCCTAGTGCCCGTGACAGGAAACGGCGCAAAACGCAACGTGGACACAGCTCAATTTCGCTGTGAAAAATTACCCTTTTTTGGCAAGGTGCCTAGCTGTAGTTTTTGAACCATAGCTCTGCCGTCACCTAGGGAAACCTATCAAACCTATACATTTTTGAAGACTAGACACCCAGGGGAATCCAGGATGGGGTGACTTGACTGCCTCCCACCAGGTTCTGTTACCCAGAATCCCTTGTAAACCTAAAACATTGCCAAAAAAAACACATTTTCTCCACATTTCTCTGGTGGAAAGTTCTGGAATCTGCATGGATCCACAAATTTCCACCCACCCCGCGTTCCCCAAAGTCTTCCGAGAAAAATGGTACCTCACTTGTGTGGGTCGAAATAGTGCCCGCGACAGGAAACGGCGCAAAACGCAAAGTGGACACACCTCAATTTCGCTGTGAAAAATGACACTTTTTTGGCAAAGTGCCTAGCTGTAGTTTTTTAACCATAGCTCTGCCGGCACCTAGGGAAACCTAGCAAACCTATACATTTTTGAAGACTAGACACCCAGGGGAATCCAGGATGGGGTGACTTGACTGCCTCCCACCAGGTTCTGTCACCCAGAATCCCTTGTAAACCGAAAACATTGCCAAAAAAAACACATTTTCTCCACATTTCTCTGGTGGAAAGTTCTGGAATCTGCATGGATCCACAAATTTCCACCCACCCCGCGTTCCCCAAAGTCTTCCGAGAAAATTGGTCCCTCACTTGTGTGGGTCGGCCTAGTGCCCATGACAGGAAATTGCGCAAAACGTACCGTGGACACACCTCAATTTCACAGCGAAAAATTACCCTTTTTTGGCAAAGTGCCTAGCTGTAGTTTTTTAACCATAGCTCTGCCGGCACCTAGGGAAACCTAGCAAACCTATACATTTTTGAAAACTATACACCCAGGGGAATCCAGGATGGGGTGACTTGACTGCCTCCCACCAGGTTCTGCTACCCAGAATCCCTTGCAAACCTAAAAAGTTGCCCAAAAAACCACATTTTCCCAACATTTCTGTGGTGGAAAGTTCTGGAATCGGCGTTGATCCACAAATTTCCACCCACCCCGTGTTCCCCAAAGTCTTCCGATAAAAATGGTATCTCACTTGTGTGGGTCGGCCTAGTGCCCGCGACAGGAAACGGCGCAAAACGCATCGTGGACACACCTCAATTTCGCAGTGAAAAATAAACCTTTTTTGGCAAAGTGCCTAGCTGTAGTTTTTGAATCCTAGCTCTGCCGGCACCTAGGGAAACCTACCAAACCCACACATTTCTGAAAACTAGACACCCAGGGGATTCCAGGGAGGTATGGCTTGCATGGATCCACCAACGTTTCCTTACCCAGAATGCCCTGCAAACCTCAAATTAAGCGGAAAAAAACACATTTTTCACACATTTTTGTGCGGGAAAGTTGTGGCATCACCGGGCTGACACAAATTTCCTACCACCCAGCGTTCCCCCGGGTCTCCCGATAAAAACGGTGCCTCACTCGTGTGGGAGGCCGAAGTACCCGCGACAGGCAAGGGCCCACAACGTAGTGAGGCGACATGAAAATTGCCTACCTCAAAACGACATGGTTTTGCAAGGGGAATCACCTGGGTTTTTGGCCCGGTGCTTGGCGGCCACCTAGGGGAACCTACCAAACCCACACATTTCTGAAAACTAGACACCTGGGGGATTCCAGGGAGGTATGGTTTGCATGGATCCCCCAACGTTTCCTTACCCAGAATGCCCTGCAAACCTCAAATTTAGCTGAAAAAAATCAAATTTTTCACACATTTTTGTGTGTGAAAGTTGTGGGATCACCGGGCTGATACAAATTTTCTACCACCAAGCGTTCCCCCAGGTCTCCCGATAAAAACGGTGCCTCACTCGTGTGGGAGGCCCAAGTACCCGCGACAGGCAAGGGCCCAAAACGTATTGAGGCGACATGAAAATTGCCTACCTCAAAACGAACTGGTTTTGCAAGGGGGGTCACCTGGGTGTTTGGCCCGGTGCTTGGCGGCCACCTAGGGGAACCTACCAAACCCACACATTTCTGAAAACTAGACACCCGGGGGATTTCAGGGAGGTACGGCTTGCGTGGATCCCCCAACGTTTCCTTACCCAGAATGCCCTGCAAACCTCAAATTTTGCTAAGAATTCACCTTTTTCACACATTTTTGTGTGGGAAAGTTGTGGCATCACCGGGCTGACACAAATTTCCTACCACCCAGCGTTCCCCCGGGTCTCCCGATAAAAACTGTGCCTCACTCGTGTGGGAGGCCCAAGTACCCGTGACAGGCAAGGGCCCACAACGTAGTGAGGCGACATGAAAATTGCCTATCTCAATACGACCTGGTTTTGCAAGGGGGGTCACTTGGGTTTTTGGCCCGGTGCTCGGCGGCTACCTAGGGAAACCTACAAAACCCACACATTTCTGAAAACTAGACACCCGGGGGATTCCAGGGAGGTATGGCTTGCATGGATCCACCAACGTTTCCTTACCCAGAATGCCCTGCAAACCTCAAATTAAGCGGAAAAAAACACATTTTTCACACATTTTTGTGCGGGAAAGTTGTGGCATCACCGGGCTGACACAAATTTCCTACCACCCAGCGTTCCCCCGGGTCTCCCGATAAAAACGGTGCCTCACTCGTGTGGGAGGCCGAAGTACCCGTGACAGGCAAGGGCCCACAACGTAGTGAGGCGACATGAAAATTGCCTACCTCAAAACGACATGGTTTTGCAAGGGGAATCACCTGGGTTTTTGGCCCGGTGCTTGGCGGCCACCTAGGGGAACCTACCAAACCCACACATTTCTGCAAACTAGACACCCGGGGGATTTCAGGGAGGTACGGCTTGCGTGGATCCCCCAACGTTTCCTTACCCAGAATGCCCTGCAAACCTCAAATTAAGCGGAAAAAAACACATTTTTCACACATTTTTGTGCGGGAAAGTTGTGGCATCACCGGGCTGACACAAATTTCCTACCACCCAGCGTTCCCCCGGGTCTCCCGATAAAAACGGTGCCTCACTCGTGTGGGAGGCCGAAGTACCCGTGACAGGCAAGGGCCCACAACGTAGTGAGGCAACATGAAAATTGCCTACCTCAAAACGACATGGTTTTGCAAGGGGAATCACCTGGGTTTTTGGCCCGGTGCTTGGCGGCCACCTAGGGGAACCTACCAAACCCACACATTTCTGCAAACTAGACACCCGGGGGATTTCAGGGAGGTACGGCTTGCGTGGATCCCCCAACGTTTCCTTACCCAGAATGCCCTGCAAACCTCAAATTTAGCTAAGAATTCACCTTTTTCACACATTTTTGGGTGGGAAAGTTGTGGCATCACCGGGCTGACACAAATTTCCTACCACCCAGCGTTCCCCCGGGTCTCCCGATAAAAACTGTGCCTCACTCGTGTGGGAGGCCCAAGTACCCGCGACAGGCAAGGGCCCACAACGTAGTGAGGCGACATGAAAATTGCCTATCTCAATGCGACCTGGTTTTGCAAGGGGGGTCACTTGGGTTTTTGGCCCGGTGCTCGGTGGCCACCTAGGGAAACCTACAAAACCCACACATTTCTGAAAACTAGACAGCCGGGCAATTCCAGGGAGGTATGGCTTGTGTGGATCCCCCAACGTTTTTTTAGCCAGAATGCCCTGCAAACCTCAAATTTAGCTGAAAAAAATCACCTTTTTCCCACATTTTTGTGTGGGAAAGTTGTGGCATCACGGGGCTGACACAAATTTCCTACCACCCAGCGTTCCCCCAGGTCTCCTGATAAAAACGGTGCCTCACTTGTGTGGGAGGCCTAAGGACCCACCACGGGCAATTTTGGACACATTTTTAGGTTTGCAATGGATTCTGGGTAACAGAACCTGGTGAGAGCCAGTGAAGTCACCCCATCCAGGATTCCCCTCGGTGTCAGGTTTTAAAAAATGTACAGGTTTGCTAGGTTTGCCTACGTGCCAACTGCGCTAGGGCCCAAAATCCACAGGTATGCACATTGCTAAAAAAAAATCGGAGCCCAGTGGGCTTTCTGCCGCCCTGGGGGGGAATCGGGGAAGGGGGTTTCATCCTGATATGCCCCTAAAGGGGCAGAAAGACTGTGGCTATTTTTTGTATGACCATTTTGGGCAGCCCCCACGCATAAAAAAAGCCTGCGTACTAGCTGGCGCCTAGTGGACTTTCTGCCCCAGGGGGCAGATCAGGGGCCACTGCCACTATCTGCCCTCCCGGGGGGGGCAGAAAGACTGGAATTTCTCTGGGGGTGGCGTGGGGTATTGTCATGCCTATTTTGGGGAGCCCCTACCTTTACACTAATAAAACAAAAAAATCCATGGTTTCTAGTGGGGATTCTGCGCCCCCAGGGGGGGCAGATTGGGGGCTACAGCTCCCACCTGCCTCCTGGGGTGCAGAAATACTGTCATTTTTGTGGGGGGGAGGGTGGGGGCATTGGCGTGCCCGTTTCGGGCAGCCCACACCCTAAAAACAATTGCGCAAAAAGAATCCCTGGTGTTTAGTGGGCTTTCTGTCCCCTCCGAAGGGGCAGATTAGGGGCCAATGCTCCATCTGCCCCCGGGGGAGGCAGAAAGACTGTAATAATTGGGGGGGTGGGGTGGGGGCATGGGCCTGCCCGTTTTGGGCAGCCCCCACCCCTATTTTTTTTTTTTTAAATTCCCTGGTTTCTAGTGGTCTTTTTGCCCCCCCGGGGGGCAGATTGGGGGCCAATGCCGCATCTGCCCCCCAGGGGGGCAGAAAGGCTGTAATGGTGGCGGGTGGGTGGGGGCATTGGCGTGCCCATTTCGGGCAGCCCCCACCCGAAAAAAAAACTGAAAACAAATCCCTGGTGTATAGTGGGCTTTCTGCCCCCCCGAAGGGGCATATTAGGGGCCAATGCCCCATCTGCCCCCTGGGGGGGCAGAAAGACTGTGATTATTGGGGGGTGGGGTGGGGGCATGGGCCTGCCCGGTTTGGGCAGCCCCCACCCCTATTTTTTTTTTTTTTAATTCCCTGGTGTCTAGTGGGCTTTTTGCCCCCCCCGGGGGGGCATATTGGGGGCTACTTCCCCCATCTGCCCCCCAGGGGGGCAAAAAGACTAAATTATGCCAAAATATTTGAGGGGAGCAAAGGACCTTGCCCAAAGGGCCGTTCCCCCCTCCCTGGTGTCTAGTGGGTGGATCCCTGCTTGGGGATCGCCCTCCTGTGGCGATCCCCAAGCAGGGATCCATTGGAAAGGGGAGAATCCTCTCCCGTCTTTCTATGTGCTCAGGGGTCTGAGATAGCCCCCTGAGCACGTACAAAGTGAAACTGAAATGAGCCTCTTGGCTCATTTCAGTTTCAGTTTCAGTGTAATGACGTCGGCGCGACGTGCGCGCTGATCGTCATTACACTGAAAGCAGGGGGGGGCCTCGGGAGCTGGGGAAGCTCTCCGGAGGCTATTTTCCCTCTGGTGCCCGCACCAGAGGGATTCCCCAGGGAATGCCTCATGACGAGCTGGACTCGTCATGGGCACAGCGCGACTGTGCTCCATGACGAGTCCAGCTCGTCATGAGCACAGAAGGGGTTAAAAACCTTTTTCAGTATGACCTATGTACAAACACATAATTGTAACTGATCACAAAAACATAACATAATGATTATCAAACAGTAATGTGTTTCTATATATGATCCTATTTCTCTTAATCATTTAAAAAAAATCTAGTCCATCATCATTTGAGGTCCGCAATAATAAATAAATGAATAAAAATGATGTATATTGGTGTAAACTTGACTGTCTTTATAACTTTATGACTGTCTTTATAACCAATTGTGAATGGCTTCCGTATATTATACATCTAACCCATCCTTCCTTACATTCAAATAGATTATATTACCTACCGTTTGTTTAGGACAGTTGTTTTAGGATAGTCGTAACAGCTCTATCACCAGTCGTGAGTGTATTAAAATCACTCCGATATCGGGACCATTGGTCTCCCAAGTGTTTAGAGATGTCTATTTGTCACATAGGACATGAGTAGCAGGCTAATCTACTTTCAATAAAAATGTACCTCCATACTCGCGATACTGCCGGTGTTCATGAGTCCTGGCTTCTTATTTTAAAATTGGCTTGCGTAGATGGGAAACCGATTAAAATACCCATCTAAGTGCAGGCATGTACCAGCTCATGACTACTTCCTGTTGTTGGCTCCTCGATATTCAAAGTCCTAACACTCATACCAAGAGAAGGAGGTGGCCATGTTCAAGTGGAGTGCAAAATTATATAAGCCTATCTATTTCTCCTAATAACGTTCACACTACTATTTAAAAAATAAGTATATTTAGAACTGTTTAAAAAAAAGTAAAACATAAGAAATATTTTAAAATTATTATCAAAATGCACAAAGGTATGCTACCTATTTATGTAATGTGGCGCTGATCAAAATCATACATCAGATATACCAATGAAGCAACCATCTATAAAAAGAGAAAGTGAGTCACTTTAGAATGTTGCATATTTGTCATATCTCCACATTGCTGTTTAAAAAACAACGTTTTGAATTGTCGATAAAAGACGGTCTCTGTAGTGGAGACTACTCAATACGAGCCTTATATATCAAGATCATGGTGATACACCCATGTTGTGTACTTTATTTAAACCCATCTCGTGGGTGTCATTACTTTGATTAAGTTTCACATAATCACAAGGAGTTTGTTAATATTAATGACCAGAATCTTTGCAAATAGAAACATTGTAGATGGGCAGGTAGTCTCACTCCCAATTATGTGCTATGTGAATGAATTGCCTCTGACCTTCTGCCCTGATATTCACCCTTTTATGTCCCCTGCTGCTCTTCACTCTAAACATTGTCTCCCCCCTGCTATTCTCTCCCCATTCTTTGTAGATCTGTGCTCCTCTGTTTTCCACAACTGCTCTCCTGTGGGCTCTCTCCAGATTTCATGTAATTTGTATTTGCATCTTTAAGTTGCACGTCATTGTGCTCATGTTTTGGGTATTCCTGCCTGGAGCCAGCACTGTCACTACCTGGTGTGAGAGGCATTACTTTTAAAAAGACTGTGTCTGAGCTGCAGAAAGGACATGTAATATGAAACAGGTACTCTCCAAACCATTTCCTATAAATTGACAAAGGGATCTGTCCCCTGGCCGGGAATAAATGTTGGACCCAAACTGCCCCAAGTGGTTCCATTTCCAAGTTCTTCATGACGATGGAACACAGTGCTCTGCAGATTATTAGAAGAACAGCTGAGACCCAGGTCTTGTGTCTGTCAGACAGCTGGTGTCCCAGAGGTGAGCAGACATCACTCAAAGTCTTTGTTTCTTGTTGAAAGATACATCAGCCTGCAGGTTACCTGGCAGCCTGCATCAACTGCTGAGAAGAGGGCAAAGCCAGTCTGGCCAAAAATGTGCTGACTGCCTGATAAAGGAGAGGTCCAGCTGCCGAAACTGGAAGAAAATGAACACACCAAAACAAATACAAATACTGATATCTATTCACACTTCATTTGTCACAATCACACGTGGCACTCATAGTGATTGTAAAACAAAAAAATGTTTATTTTTCTTTTTGTGTTTTTTGTCTGTGATTTCATGTTACTATTTTCAAGAAAATTCCAAATTCTTTTAGGACCACAAAGCAATGCAACCATATGATACGAATATAACAATAAAAAAATATGACAATATGTAACATTTCATATTTAAAAACATTTAAGACATATGAGTAAGCTCAAATTCCAACTGAAACTGAAAAGAATAAGTCAAAGAAAAAGAAAAAACAGAAAAGAGGCCCAAGGGAGAGGTTGGAAGGGTACACCAATAAATCAGGAGTATGTGAGATAGAACTCTAACTCAGGTAGAAAGTTTGCCAAACAGTACTGTAATCAGGTCAATAAGAAACTCAACTTCATTAGTTGACACAATCAGTTGTGGACCTGATATTTGAAATATTTTACAGAACACTTGTTTGGTAAAAAAAAATGGTCTACGCGTTTCAAGTTTCAAACCCCACTTGTGTTTTAATGGGGTTATCCTCAGGACTTGGAAGGAGAGCTTGTGTAGACTTTATCCTGGCACCAGCTGTGCCACTTGACAATATCACAACTGCCAATGTCAATACAACTGTCACTATTTAGAGATTAAACGTGGAGCTTTCAATCAAAGCGGCTGGGATGAGCTCCAGCGAACAATCTTCAAGATATGCCGTGGTGGTCCAAGATTGAATCCATACTCTTTTTCACCATCACGCGACCATACATGATTATCAATCTCACGATTCTGTTTTTTGGATTTTGAAGACGCATGCAGTCGCCCGTCCATTACGTCGCCAGCACCCAAACTGGAAGAGAGGCTGTCCCGAAGAATGAACTGTGTGCTGGAGAGTGACCAGACCTGACCTGATCTGAGATGTCATTTGTGATGTCATTAGTAATGTCACTGACAATGTAATGAGTGATCTAATATGTAACATCATCAGCAGTGTGTTGTGGGGGTGCGAGTTATAGTTAGCTCAGCTAACTATAATGGCTGTATTTTTCTGGTTTGTATGAGTGAAATGTCAGACTAACTATAACGCCCATGTAACCTGTGTTTTTTTCAGTGCACACCCAAGGTTTTTTAAATGCTAATTCCTAACTATAATGTCCGTGAAACCTGTGTTTTTTTCAGTGAATTTCTAATGTTTTATAAATGCTAATTCCTAACTATAACGTCCCTGAAACGTTTTTCCAGTCAATATATATATTTATACATTTAGAATTTATATATATTTAAAAAAAACATTATCATCGTTTTTTATATATTTATATACAAACATATACATATATAAGTTTCAAAACCTTTTTTAAAAAAAATATAAACATGGAGTCATGGAGTTGTTTACTATTATTATGTACGCAAACCCATTTAGTTAATTATAAGTGTAAAATCTATTGCAATTTATACTTTATGTATATCTTAGAAGTTGTAGTTTAGTTGTGGAGTAATATAATGAATATGTAGTTACGCTAAACTGTAATTAAACATTTAATTGTTGTATTTCATGGGTTCACAAATCCATCGCACACGCTACTGGGCCTTACTTCTGGATCCGCATACGAATCCTGGCTCCAGTGTGATTTTCCACAGTTATATTTCACATAATGTAAATGTGGAATCACGAACGGGACACAACTCTTTCTTTTTTATTTGTAATATTAATACATATATGTCTATAGACAATGATAATCCTAAATTCAATGTTACCATTTTACGAAGATAGTAAATAAACTTCTATGTTAATAAAAGAGAGTTATTAAAAAAAAAATTAAAATAATTTCAGGAACGTACATCGCAACTTCCTGATTTGCTTATGGGATGCATATCTATGGGTCGATTCCGATCCTGTTTTTTATTTTTCCGTACGATTCGTATCCGTATTTTTTTACGTACGAATCGTACAAGTCCCGTACAAACGACGAAGTACGATTCGTACGTGAAAAATACATACGAATCGCCTCGGGAAAAGTCTACGAGACGCCCCAGGACAGTTTTACATACAAATCGTAAAACTGAAGTTCGAGTGCGCAAGTACGATCCGTACCACCCGTCCGAAAACACAAGCGCATGTAAAAGGCTCCGTACGGAGCGAACTTTGTACGAGCCCTACCCCGAGTACACTTGTGCCCAGGGTATGAGTCGTACGGCCCCCCCCAGCCTCCCACCCCTCCCACGTGCGTCCGCACCGTACCCCTCACCTCCCGTATGTATGGCCCGTACCACCCACCCCCTGTATGTACGGCGCATACCCCCCACCCGCGCATGTCCGCACCGTATGCCAGGCGTGCCCCCCACCCGCGTATGTCCGCACCTTACCCCAGGCATACCCCAATCCTAGCGTATGTACGGACTGTACATACGCGAGGATTGGGGTATGCCCGGGGTACGGTGCGAACATACGCGGGTGGGGGGTATGCCTGGGGTACGGTGCGGACATACGCGGGTTGGGGGTACGCGCTGTACATACGGGGGTGGGGGGTACGGGCCGTACATAGGGGGGGTGGGGGCTACGGGCCGTACATATGCCATGTTGGGGTACACACCGTACATGATGACACGTATGATGTGGGTGATGGCATGTACGTCGCGTAGCGGGCCCCCTTTTCCTCATGCATTGTGGCGTACTTAGCTTTTCCGCCACTTTTTGGCTCCCGTAAAAATATAGCCGTGCGGAGTTCTGTAGGTACGAATCGTACTTGCTGGTCCGTAAAACGCTGCCTGACTCCGTGCGGACGTCGCGTACGCACTGTCCAGGATCGGAATTGTATGTATTTTTTAGCCGTACAGTGTTTTGTATGATTCGTACGGAAATGGTATTTCTGTACGAATCGTACTTGCTGGTTTGTACGGTGGAATTCCCGGGTACGAGTCGTACGGAGAAAACGCTCCGTACAACCATTTGTACCCTGGTTTTACAGGATCGGAATCGGCACCCTAATGTTGTTTTAAACAATATTATATATAAATATAGATTCATTTACTTTATTTTAAATACAGAGGTATGGTTATTTGTAATTAAAATATTATAAGATACAACCAAATATTGTAGAAATGTAAATGTAAAAGAAGTTGCGAAATCGCATCAGGTACGCAGTGGCACCAATTAGGAGTTGTGGACCCCATGTGACACAAAAAAAATAGAGATTTGATTGGTTAAAGATTCTGTCATTCTTAAATTAGCTAGAACCCATCCTCTTACTTCTAATTTTGGGTGTGCTTGGCAACAATCAAACTTATACAGGAAGAATCTATTTTGGAGGTATTTTGGTGTTTTTTAGATTTCTTCTTTGAAAATTTAAAATGGCAACACCACAGCACTTGCAGGAGGAGCAGCCCTTTAGGAGGAGGAAGAGGAGCCACTCGGCAAGAAGATGAAGAGTGTCGTCTGGCAATTTTTTAATATTCCGGAGGGCCAGAAAAAGGTGAATGCACAGAAGGTGACTTGCAACATCTGCAAAAATGCGCTGTCGCAGGGATCAGAGAAAAATATTCCCGCGTTACATCTTCTATGTGCAAGCATCACAAGATGATGCATCAGTACCATCTTGCAAGAGCTGAACTTGTAAAACTTAATGCAAGTGATGGTGACCAGGATGCTCAGCCTACTATATCCCATGCTGGCGACAAACTGCAGAGCATTCCACCAACTCTCCCTGATTTGCCAAGGCAGGACTTTTTTGCCCCAAATGCATAACTATTCTGAGTATTGGGGAACAGGTCATCCAACCCATGTTGGACACCATTAACAGCCACTGTTGTTATTTTTGTCTCCAAAAATTTGACACAGTGTTTTGTGCTTGATTTCCTGTTTACATTTTCAAATTAAAAACCTAAAAAACAGTAAAATAAACTACAAAATAGCTAGATTTTTTAAAAAATATATATAAAATAGTTAAAAAAATGAAAAAAAATGTTTCTTACGGAACCACCTATTCTGGTTTAAAAAAGAAAAAGTCTGTGTTGTATGAGGGTATACGTATAGTCTGAGTGATTGGATCAGTTAATGGGTGGTGCTTGAGTGAATGGATGAGTTGAAAGGTAGTGCCTGGGTGATTGTGTGAGTGCATGGATAGTGCTGGGTGATTGGAAGAATGCATGCATATTGCCTGGATGATTGAATGGGTGCATGGGAACTACCTGACTGAATGGATGAGTGCAAAGGTAGTGCCTAGCTGATTGTGTGAGTGCATGGGAGATTGGATGAGCATATGAGTAGGGCCTGAGTGATTGAATGAGTGCATGGCTACTGCCTAGGTGACTGGATAAGTACAAGAGTAGCACTTGGGTGATTTCATGAGTACGCCTCATTGAATGGATGAGTGCAAGAGCAGTGCCTGGGTGATTCCATGAGTGCATGGATAGTACCTGGGTGAATGAATGAGTATGGGTAGAGCCTGGGTGCTTGGATGAGTGCATGCATAATGCCTGGTTGTTTGCATGAGTGTACGGGTAGTCTCTGGTTGATTCCATGACTCTCATAGGTAGTGGCTGGGTGAATTAAAGTGCCTGAGTGAATGGATTAGTTCAAGGGTAGTGCCTGGCTCATTGGATGAGTGCATAGCTACTGTCTGGGTGATTGGATGATTGCATGAGTAGTGCCTTGATGATTGCATGAGTACAAGGACAGTGCATGAGTGAATGGATGAGTGCATGAATAGTGCTTGGATGAATGGGTGAGTGCAAGAGCAGTCTCTGGGTGATTATATGAGTGCACGGATAGTACCAGGGAAATGAATGAGAGTATGGTTAGTGCATGTGTGATTGGATGAGTGCATGCATAGTGCCTGGTTGGTTGAATGAGTGCATTGGTAGTCCCTGGGTGATTACATGAGTGCATAGTTAGTGTCTGAGTGAATAGAGTAGTGAATTAGTGGTGGCTGAGTTAATTCATGAGTTCATGGGTACTTCATGAATGAATGGTTGAGTGCAAGTATAGTGCTTGAATGACTAAAGGACTGCATGGGTAGTGCCTGAGTGAATGGTTGAGTGCAAGGTTAGTACCTGAGTGATTGAATGAGTGCATGGATAGTACCTGGGTGATTTGATGAGTATATGAGTAGTGTCTGGGTGATTGGATAAGTGCATGGGTAGTGCATTGGTGATTAGATGAGTGCATGAGTAGTAGCTGAGTGAAGCGATGAGTGTATGGATAATGCATGAACAAATAGGAAAGTGCAATGATTACTGTATGGCTGTTGATTTGAATGCAGAGGTACTCCTTCTGTGAATGCGTGAGTGCATGAATAGTTCTTCAGTAAATGAATGAGTACATAGGTACTCCCTGAGTAAATGGATGAGTGCAAAACTAGTTGTGTACAGGTAAGAGCGTGGATGAATATATGAGTGCATGTGTTGTGCCATATACAGTAGATTCTATTGTTTAAACATCAGGCCTATTATCTCTATAGTTTATTTTAAAATACTTCTTCAAATGAGAAGATACATCAAACTTCAAAACTATCAAATTTCAAATATAATAAAAAAGCACTTTCAATACCCACCTGTCCTGTGTAAGGAGGAGAAAGATATGCATACATCTTCTTGTGCGCAAATTTTGATAGCATGTGTTGTGAAACAGATGTATTGTGGTATGTTTATGCTTCATTTAATCTATCAAGTCGCTAGAAAAAGGCAAAAAGACACACATTGATACCTTCAGAAACATGCTGAGACATACAATAGTCTAAAACTTGTAGGTTATTTATATTAGAAACAAATAACATATACATACATTTTAAACATATCTTCAGTTTATCTTGAACATTCTATTAGATACTCTTACCTTTTAAGTAATATAGATAAATGATTCTGTAAGCCTATTTTTGACTACTATTATCCTCAACAGTATTTCAACTTTGAACAGTACTATGAAGAAGAAAAAGAAAAAACTTATTTAATGATAATATTTTACAGAAATTATAATATTATCTATTTGAGAACACATTAATTAACAATTACATAACATTTTCAGTTTCACTTTTTTGCTGTTCTCAGATTGTACACAACTTTGCCATACAGATTGATTCAAATGTAGAATCATCATTGAACAGTGGGGAAAAAAACAATCACATTTATTGTACAAAAAAACCCAAATCAGCATAGTACATCCTTAGCATTATGTGCAACTATGTGTTTTTCCTATCTACACTTTGTTAATCACTTCTTTCAGCTACATTAACTATTATATATCACAAATACAATTTAAAAAAAAGTACAATTACATTTACTTCTGGTACAATATTGATAACAAATATAAAAATTGTTTATTGTTAAACACATTTTTTTCAAAATGTAATAATAATTAGGCCAAATAATAATCAAAACACTAATTATAAACACTAATAGATTGCATTCCTTTCTAACTTCTGTTTACATTTTCCCCAATAGGCCGGATGTTGTACTCAAAACTTTGGCTGCAGAAATAACATATAAGAATTTGCTATTATAAAAGGCAAACTAGATTTGAATTCCAGGTAGGCATCACTGCAATGTGTCCATCCTTTGTTACACTTTAAAGGAACAGTAGAGTGCCCAGATGTAGTTGTAGGACAGTCATGGAAAATAATAGCCACTGTTATATAAGTTCTTCCTGAAATAGTTATTTGACTTCCTTTAAAATATGTTATTTCTGTTTCCAATTATTTTCCATTTGCTCTGCAACTTTGTAACATTAAAATGACACATTTTCTAAATCTATCTATATGTAATGTAGACAACATCTCCGATCTACAATGTGAACATGTCATATCCTGATCTGCTTTATTCATCAATTTGTTAAAAGGTACAGGTTTGCAATTTGATATTGTCAAGTATAGGAATTGTTCTGTTTGTATTTCAGTGGAAGAAGTAAATGAACAATCTTCACACTGATGATCCCATCTGTAAGTTAGTCCAAATAAGTTATCAATGTGTATTCCTTCATTTTCCAATACTCCAAACATGAACATTAGAAATTCTTGTGCATCTTGTTGTATGTTTATGGTAAATGTCAATGAACCAGTACATATATCTAAAAGATGTTGAATGCCAGAAGTAGTATGAATTTTACATCTGTCACTTACCAACTGTTGAAATAAATGATGTAGCGCAGAACAAAATCTTTTTTCACAATATTCCATGATTTCATGATGAAAATGTGGTAAATGCAACATAACATTCAGAATCACACTTGCTTAACAGTTGATACCTGAACTGTTTTCCAACTGCTTTCCTAGATTGTCATCAACACTTTCCACTTATTTTTTTTGTACGCCATCAAAGTTCTCTTCAATTGTTTTTTTATGTTTAACCTCAGTTGAATGTTTGCATTTTTGGACACACTACACATTTCTCATATATTGGATATTCACCTAAATGAGAAGCATAAAGTTTTCTTAAACAAATGTACTCTTTTACACAATTTGCATCAGCACTAATCTTTTTCTCATCAAAATCTATCAAATACAAACCAGACAATGTTCTTGCTCTAAAAAATGCAACGTTTGCCATTCTCTCTTTGAACACCTTACTTCCAATATTTACAAAAGCTCTGTCTATACTTAAACCTTGAGATTAATTAATTGTTACTGCATATGCTACAGACAGAGGAAACTGCTGTTTACGAACATACTAGTCTTTTACAAGCAAAAAACATACAACACAATGCCCAATCTGTCTACCTCATCAATCTGGTCAAATTTTATAATCAAAAATTCTATTCCATCTCTATTTTGAAAATTACCAAAATCAACAACGATTCCTATTGCTCCATTAACTAATCCTTCTTCTACATTCAAATTATGCAGCAAAATTACTCGACAGTTTTTACATACAAATAAACTAATTTCTAATCCTGCTGTTTTAGATTCAGACTTTTCCAAAGAATCCAGTTTAGCCTGTAGTTTCTTAGTAAAAGAATTGTTACTCCCTGGTGTTCGATCTTGTCAATAAATTTAATTTCAAGAATTTTTTGTTTTTCCAGTTTGAGAAGTTGTTAATTAAATGTAGAACACTCTTGCAGTGGAGGCATTAGGCAAACTGTAGATTTGTTTGCTACAAGCATACTGTACATTGCTTCTGATGCTGTTTTGTCAGATGAATACAAGTTCCTTAGTAGCCAACTTTTTAACCATGTCCCATCAACATACCAATTCTTATGTCTTTGAGAATATTTCCATAGTCTTCATCACTTGCTTGTTGCATATTCTTAACAAGTTCTTTATATTCAAAGTTTAACCAAATATTTACATTCCCAATACTTCCCAAATATTTCCTTGTGTCATCATGTAGAAGAGTTTTAAAAACAGGTTGACCTCTAATGGGAGAAAGTTGTAGAGGGTCTCAGAACACAATTAATTGTTTTCCTCCAAACAGAACATCAGTTTCTAAAATCTGTGCATTTTTCAAGTGCAAAAAGGCAAGCATTAAGTTTAACACCATGCTCACATCATCAATGATTAAAAGTTTTAGGGGGAGATTTACTAGGCTTTTGCGCCATGTTTCCATCACAAAAGTGACGCCAAAAGGTGCAAAATCTTTTTTTCCTAATTTCCTTTCCAACGCTAAACTTGTTTAGTGCCGGAAATAACGTAAAAGTAATGCGAAGCAGTGCAGAGCGCTGCTTTGTATTACTTTGTACCATGGGGGCATGCCAAGGGTGGTGCAAGGGCATTCCTATGCAACGACCCAAGGTTTCTCACGCTAAACCCAATATACTAAACACAGTAGATTGTGTTTAGCATGAGAAAATTGTGCCCTTTAAACTAGGCGCAAGGAGGGAGAAATGCTTTTACTTCCCCTTCCTTTTCCGACTTTGCATACCTGGTGCATGGTGCAGCATGCATACAAAATGGGAAAAGCTTTGCCTTGTGTCTAAGGATAGTATTTTGTACAGGAAGGGTGTCCGGCCTGTACAAAACCTATTCTGGACTCACACACACACACCCTAGCACTACGACACTAAGGTGTTGGAGTGGCACACAGCAGCTGTAATCACCCCACGGGAAAGGGGAGGAGAGAGCCATATTTCCAAAAATATGGTGGTTTCCTTCTCCTTCCCTGTCACGCAATGCAGCGCAGCCTCGCAGGGGTACTGAGCTGCATGGAGATTTGGTAAATCTCCCCCTTAGTTTCTTCAGTATCCTTGAGACTTCATAACAAGCTTCTCCTGATAATTTTTGATATTCCAATTTATTATCATGTTCAAAAAGTAGCATCAACAACGAAATGTAAAGTGATAAATTTAATGTTGTGTGCTGCTCATCCAATTGGAGCTGATACAACACAAGATAAATGTGATTCGTAGTCTTCTGTAGCTTACTGGTCTAAACTTTAATTAAGAAACTTTTTCCTGTTCCAGCTTGACCACTTATGTAGAATAGAAAAGGTTTAAATGATGAACATTGGCATTCATTTTTTTATGGACCAAACCATGTTCTACCTGTTGTTTAAATTGTACTATATTTCTTTTTGTTCAATATGTAGTTGTTCCTCTAACTTTTCAAACTGAATATTATCCTGTTGTGCTTGCTGCATTGCATTGCAGTTTCTACCTCATTCATGGCTATTGCTGCTCCATTTACAATAATCGATTGTCCTAGTGGATCTTGAGTCAGTGGACAAGAACTTTGACTGCTTTGTAAACTTTCTCTAGCTATTTCAGCTGCAACAGTACTTTTCTGTTCAATCTTATCATTTAACATTTGTAAGTAAGTTGGAAATATTTTGCACAGAATGCTGCCTTTAATTGCATTAAAAAAATCTTCATAGCAGTCAAAATCTCCAAGTAATTCTGTTTCACTACGCCAAGACTTGAACAGTTGCAGAAGTGCTAAATAGAAAAATTCTCTCTTATCTGCAGTTTCACAACTCAGTTTTCTGGGTTGACTGAACATCCATCACATCTGAATACTGCAAATTTTTCTTCTTTTATATTTCCTCTAACTAACAATCTTTTTAAACCTATAATGTTAAAGTATTTCATAAAGACATAGGTTTTCAAGATGTGGACTCCTTTTTGGATAGTATGTATCCAACATATTTTTGACAATATCAGTACTTTCTGGCTCATACTGTGCTAAGTATTCAATTTATTGTAAAATGTCAATACTTGTGTGGAGGCAAGATCTAGGTCCGAACTCAAGCAATCCAAAAATTCATAGGATCCAATCTCTCTATGGGAAACTTTTTTCAAGCTGAAACTGTACAATTTCTTTTCTGCTGAAATTTCTTCCCACATTTCTTTCATTTCAGACTTTTCAGATTTTGTAATATACTATGTAACTTAACGAGAAACGGCAAATGAATTATTTACAACATACTGTGCATTCCACATTTTCAAAATTACTGGATTGTAGTCATTAATGTACTTTGAAGCTTCTGTTCTTCTTAAGTTGTATGTATTCTTGAGCGATGTTCGAGTTATTGTATGTCTTATTGCTGAGAAAATACTATTTACTCTTCCTTTAAGAAATTATAGGACGTGGGAATCTAAAACGACGTTGTGTATAAAATGTTCTTTTACATTTATAATTCCATCTGCAGTATTTCCCACATTGATGACTGTGAAGTTCATAGTTTGGTTATAAAAAATGTTTGTTTCAATTCAAAAACACTATCTACTAAACGTTCAATCTGTTGCTTTTTCTTATATGCTACTGATGTTTTATATTTTTAAAATTGTTGTAATAAATTATGAATTACCCTACTTCTATACATTCTTCTAAGTATATCCTTATGCTTGTTTTTGCTTTCTTGTAATATGTGTTATTTTCCCTTAAACAAATGTTGTTTTACCATGACAATTATTCTTTTCCTTCTGATTTCTTGTAAAACTTTTCTTTTTCTTTTCAGCATTATTGACTTTTTTAAATCCCTCGACAACTGTTTTAAGAAACTGTTTAGTGCTCTTACCATCCTGTATAACGGTTGGCTCTTTTTCTAATGTGCTTTTTTCACTTTTCTTTAAGTAGTACTGTTTTCTTTGTTATTTTCATGTTTTCTTACCATCTTTAATTTGTGTTCAAAATAAAATAAATATCTAAAAATCAAAGAGCAGTTTCAAAAGTTTGTTTGATCAATTAATAATTGTAAATTAAATACATTTTAATATTCATAACAATCAATAAACAATTACTTACAATAACATTGCTATTCTCTTCATAACAAATAAAAATGTATGATACCTAAGTATGCACTTTTGCAAAGCTCTAAATTCTTGAAAGCCTGGGGGAAAACATTTATAAATTACAGTAAACTTTAATTTTCTAAGTTTGTCAACAAGAAAAAAGCATTTTATTACTTTCTTCTTATTATATAGGTGTGGGATCCCCTTCTGGAATCCTCAGGATCGTGGTGATGCTCAATGAGGTCCACCTCTTGACTGCCCCAAGTCCTGAATGATATACACACGGACTAGTGAGATTGTCAAGTGAGGGAAGGAAAGGATTGGAACTGCAGGGAGGGAGATCTGAGGATAGCACAATAAGAACATAATAAGTACACAGTCCCTTAATGCGTAAAGAATACAGTTCCTATAATTTGAGTTAATAGAACAGTAAGACTGACTGAAATACGCTACCTGTAAAGGAAGAGAAGGAGCTGTAACAGGAGAGAGAAGAGTGTGTCTTTTCAGTCTTCCAATACGAAAACAAGTGTATCCTATATAAGCTCTAAAGGATACAAAACACAAGTCTCATAACAAAGAAAGGTTTCTGTGCACTGCGCCTCCAGCTCTTTTAAAAAAAAAAAAATAGTAGGATTTTTTAATTAAATCGTTGCCAATTAGTCATGGCACATAATACAGCAAAATAATACATTCACATTCTGAGAGAACTTAACACGTATTGGAGATTTTTTTTTTTTTAAAAAGAAGAACAACAAAACAAGAGAAACAAAAAAGACACTTAGCATAAATGCAAGAAACATAGATACAGATACAAGTACAAATCCCTCGGAAAAAGAAAAAAAGGGGAAAAGCAGAATATCACCTGGGAGAAGTAGAAAATTGATGAATAAGGTATAAACACTGGGGACCAGGATAATATACCCAAAGCCGGTACCGGAAAAGTTTACCCTATCCAGCTAGTGATTGGTGCCCACATTTTCCTCCCCATTTCTCTTTATTGCTATCGGTGTAGCAAGGATCTGATTCAGGAAAAAATCAATATCTTGTCAATATTTAACCAGATTGGGACAGGAGAAAAACATGTGGACCGTATCGGCAGCCCAAGCCTCACACCTACTGCATGAATTCCCCCATTTCGAAACCTTCCCCGGGGTATAATATAAATCGAAAACGGACATGAAATGTTGAGTCCTCAGGCTGCCAGTTATTAAGATCTGGTTGGCTAGTTCCAAAGATGCCTCAAGGTCAATGCCTTCCTTGCCAAACTTCCTCACCCATTTATCTTTCTGGAAACTCAGATTATCAGGAGAACCGGCCAACAGCATCTGGTATATTTCCCCAATACGGGATCTGTACCCTATTCTGTCGACCAGGGGTATTTTTCCCAGATTTGCGTCTACTTGTAGCATAATTTTACCCAGGAAGCTCCTGATCGGCAAAGACTTAAAAAAGTGTCTCATAGAGAGCCCAAACTTCTCTTGTAAATTAGAAAATGAGGCAATCTGCCCATCGCAACAGACATCACCCAGAATATTAGTTCCTAAATCCCTCCACCTAGAAGTACTTTGGTCATGAAAAAGTGGCGGTAGAAGCCCAAGTGTCAAGAAACGAGTATATGCATTAATATTCAAAACACCAAACCTCCATCGTATCTTTTTTCAAATAGAGTAAGCTGATTGAATGATTTTAAATTTTGTCTTTTTATAATAACTCAGCTCTAAAATTTTAACTGAACATTGCCCAGCATTCTCACCACGTGCTACTTCATAAATAGTTGGTCTAACAGCTACGGGAACTACTGCTTTAGTCCTAGTCAGCAATATCCCCATATGTTGTAGTAATGCTGCCCAGTGATATAGGAGATGGCTGGGTAAACCCCATCCCCCCCTTAGTCTGGATATAATCATCCATTTACCTGACCTTCTGGCTCTGCGATACCCCCATAGGAATCTGACACATGCCCTTTCAGCTCTGGTGATGCAGGATGATGGAAATTCTAAAGGTATGGTTCGAAACAAATATACAAATTTAAGGAAAATCATAATTTTAATGACATTGTACCGACCGTGCATTGATAGATGTAAGTGGTCTAATCTCTCAAGTGTAGAATTATTGGCAATATATTTAATTCTGGTATATGCTCAACTGATGCAGTGATCTTCACTCCCAAATAAGTTTCTATGGAAACAATTGGTATATCTTCCGGGAGCAAAGTCTCCGAATGTAAAATCTGGGTTTTGTCAATATTTAATTTATATCCCGAGACAGAGCCAAATTGCTACGCTAGTTTGTTTACTGCCGGAAGAGCTGATCTTATATCGATCATGAAGACAGCAATGTCATCAGCATACGCTAATGTTTTATACTCTACACCGTCAACAGACAACTGACCCGCTACCTCGAGGAGCACAGCATCCTTGACCCAGCCCAATCCAGGTTCCGCAGCAACCACATCACCGAAACTGCCCTCATCGCAGCCAACGATGACATCAGGGCCCTGCTGGACAACAGCAAAACAGCGGCACTCATCCTCCTGGACCTGTCATCTGCCTTTGACACTGTCTGCCACCACACCCTGCGGACATGCCTCCACGTTGCTGGCATACATGACAATGCTCTGGAATGGACCACCTCCTTCCTCTCCGGCAGAACCCAGAGCGTCCGCCCCTTCTTTCAGTTCCGAAGCCACCAAGATCATCTGCGGTGTTCCCCAGGGCTAATCCCTCAGCCCAACATTGTTCAACATCTACATGGCACCGCTCGCCCACGTCACCCGACTGCACAACCTCAATATCATGTCCTATGCCGATGACACCCAGCTGATCCTCTCCCTCACCAAGGACCCTCTCACTGCCAAAACCAACTTCCACGAAGGAATGAAAGCCACCACCGAGTGGATGAAGAACAGCTGTCTGAAGCTGAACTCGGACAAGACAGAAGTCCTCATCCTCGGCTCCACCCCCTCGGCCTGGGACGACTTCTGGTGGCCAACCGCACTGGGAACAGCACCAACACCCACCGACCACGCACGCAACCTGGGGTTCTTCCTTGACTCTACTCTCGCCATGACAAAGCAGGTCAACGCCGTCTTGTCCTCCTGCTTCAACACCCTCCACATGCACCGCCAGATCTACAGATGGATCCCCATCCAAACAAGAAGAACGGTCATGCAAGCCCTCATCAGCAGCAGGTTGGACGACGGAAATGCTGTCTACGCAGGACCCTCAGCCAAACTCCCGAAACGACTACAATGCTTGATCCTCGACATCCCCCACCGCAGCCACATCACACCCCACCTGAGAGACCTGCACTGGCGTCCCGTCGACAGGAGGATCACCTTCAAGCTTCTCACCCACGCACACAAGGCACTCCTCAACACCAGACCGGCATACCTCAACAGACGACTCACCTTCTACACCCCCAACCGCCAGCTCCGCTCCACCGACCTCGCCCTCGCCACCGTCCCCTGCATCCGAAGAGAAATCTCCGGCAGAAAATCGTTCTCCCACCTCGCTGCCAAGACCTGGAACACCCTCCCCATCCTCCTACGGCAGACCCAGGACTTGCTAACCTTCAGGAGACTACTCAAGACCTGGCTATTCGAGCAGTAGCAGCATCCCCCCCACAGCACCTTGAGACCCTCACGGGCGAGTAGTGCGCTTTACAAATGTTCTGATTGATTGATTGATTGATTGAACATAACCACTTTAATCTGCAGATTTGCATCCAAATTGTTAAGAAAAGGATCAATATATGTGGAGAACAATAGCGGGGAGCGGGGGCATCCCTGCCGGGTTCCTCTACCTGTGTCAAATGATTGGGATTCCTGTCCGGATATATACGGGCCTCAGGAAGTACGTAAAGTGCCTGTACTGCTTGAATAAAGTCCTTAGGTTAAACCTTTGCCTGTAGTGCCATACAGAGAAATCCCAAGGAGAACCTGTTGAACGCTTTCTCTGCGCCCAACAGGATCATCCTGAGTGGTGTCTTCGTGGCCTGAGCCCGATCAAGCAAGGCTATTGCACGCCGAACATGGTCCGATGTATCTCGACCCGGGATAAACCTGTGTTGGCGGATGGTAACCAATGTGGTAATAACCTTGCCCAGCCTTAGGGCAATCATTTTAGAATATATCTTGCTATCAGCACAGATGAAAGAAATGGGTCTATATGATGATGGGCTGAGCTCGGGTTTATCTTTTTTTTTAAAGACTACTATGGTAGTTTTGCGCCAAGATGGGGATCTGACCCTTCTGGGTAAGTTGGAATAAAGATTCGAACTCGCTTCGAAGAATTTGCCGGAATGTACGGTAAAATTCTAGAGGTAACTTATGCCAGCTGCCAAAGAAGTTATGGCAAGCTCAACCTCGTCCCCCGTAATCAATGCAGATTTGTTTCGGGGTGATCTTCGAAGTTTCATGGTCCCGAAGGAATTCCTCCCCAGACGTTGTTGCTTCATCAGTATCAGCCGTATATAGATCTTGATAAAATTCCTAAAAGACCTTCAGAACCTCTACCGACGAGTTCTGATTCTGGCCCACTTGATCCTTAATTTGGCAGATTCTATTGGAAGCTCCCCTTTGTTGCAAGCGTTCAGCCAGCAATCTGCCTGTATTTTCCCCAAATTCGTATATGTCAGCCCGGTGCTGTACATATTTAATAGCCAGTTCTTTCCCGAAGAATTGATGTATTCTGGCTTTACCAACCACTATTTGCCGCTGACACTCATCCGTTTTTTGCGGGGTCCCTGATTGCCCGCATAAGTTCTTCCTTATCCTTCCAAAGCTGTTCCACCCACCCATTAATCTTCTCCTTTACCATCCTCTGTCGATACAAAGAGAAGTTAAGGGTCTCCCCCGTAAAAGCATCCCAGACAGTAGTTACAGAAGCAGTACCCTTGTTTATACAAACAAAATCTGTGATCCATTTGACCATATGCAAACAATAGGACTGATCTAACAGTAATTTCCTATCGAACGTACAGGTCGTAGGAGGTTGTGCAGAGCCACCCAGTGGAATTTCAATTACTAATGGATTGTGGTCCGATATTATCCTAGGAAAAAGCTCAATAGTGGCCTTTCCGCAGTTTGATTGGACTCAAAAAAATAGTCTAGGCAGGAGCAGAAAAATAAGTATATCCCGACTCCGGTCTATGTCTATGTCTATGCCAAATTTCGTCCAATCTGTATTTGTGTTCCCTGACAAGTCCCTGTAGAGCCCTAAAGGTATTGCTCTTTATTCCCTGATATGATGAGTGACTAAGAAGATTAAAACTACTGTTCAAATGAATATTAAAGTCACCACAGAGGACTATCGGAAAGGCCCATAAAGCCAATTCTATATTCAGAAAATTCAGGGTTTCAGGATCGCCCAAACGAGATGCCCTTGATTACTGCTTCCATGATTGCCCATCATCCTACATTGGCCTCCTTGGTTCGCTTACAGATTAAAATACCACGCCAAGCCAAAATAACTACCCCTCGTGTGGTCGTAGCTTGGCGAGAGCTTGCCAGGAGATCAAGATCCAGATCCTTTAACCACCCGCGATTTTTCCAAGGAATGTGAGTTTCTTGTAGGCATAGTACATCTATCTGCATATACCTTATAAGCTTGGCAACTAAGCCTCTTTTTTTCTATCATTAAGGCCACAGCAATTTAAAGAGCAAATTTGGATTTTACTTTTCCTATCCATCATCCTTATGAGATACAAATATTTTACATCAATTCATATAGCTATACAAAAACCTCTCCAAGGGAATACCTCGACAAAATATACTTCCTGTCTCGATGCTGGCTAGTGCCATGACTATACAAATAGAAACATTGCTGTGCCCCCCCACCCGTCACCCACCTCCCCACACCAACAACCCCCACTACACTTCTACCAGAAGCCCTCCCCCCACCCACCCACCTTCCCACCCCATGAGGCATTGGGACCAACGGTCCTTGGTGATGCTGAGCTAAGCCACTCCCCCTTCCACTAAGCTAGACCCACCTCCATAAAGTGTGTGTCATGCTGTGAATAAAAGCAAAAAATTGAGAAAGAAGAGACCATACAAAAGTTATCAGACGAAAGAGGGACTGCTTAGTCATCCCTAACAATTACAATACAGCGCACGGTGAAAACACAGATCACTGGGATGACTATATTGAGAGCTTAAAATCTTTTGCTTGAATTTCAGACTGAAAATAATGTGTTTGTCCCCGAGAGACCACCTTCAATTTAGCAGCATTAAGTAAGAAGACCTGAGCCTCCTTTGCCTGGAATGCCGGAATAAATTGACGCAATAGCCATCTCTTTTCGACTGTCAGTTGACAGAAATCAGGCCTCACAAAAAAATCGCAGCCCTTTCCAACTATTTTCCGATCTGGCCTAGCTAAATCATACAGGGCCTCCCTGGCCAAAACATTATTGAGGCAAATCAAGATAGCCTGTGGGCGGCTATCGGCTTGTCCCCCTTTTTTTGGCAGATTAAAAGGGAAATGGTGGGCCCTTTGCAATTGCATTTTCCATTCCCAATGTAGAAGTTCTGTAAAAGCCTCCTCAAAAAGCTCAATCACAAACTGGTGAACATCTGACCCCTCCTTCCCCTCAGGGATACCCAAAATTTGCAGATTGTTCCTCCTCGATCAATTTTCGAGGTCAGTCAGTTTCAGCAACGTATCATCCTTCATAGATTGCATAGACTCAGTCAGATTTTTCTGGGCGATCAGGTCGTCTTCCAACTGAGAAATTCTCGTCTCTGCATCTCCAATTCTTGCCACAAAGTCAGAATACGTCTTAGCAATCCTGCGTATAGAATTCTGGATCTTCCGGCACGCACCTTGAATCTGAGAGCTCTCTTCTCTTGTTTCCTCCCGATGGGCCATAATGGACTGATATATGGTAGAAAGTGTGATTTCTTCAAAATCATTAGGGTTGACACTGGCCACTCTAGGTAATACGGCTCCATTAGGTGCCTCCTTTCCTTCCAGATTTGATGAAAAAGAATAGTCCCAGGTCAGTGAGCTGGTCACACCCTCAGCCTGCACAGAAAGGGCAGACCGATCTTTCAATTTTCTGACTGTTCCAGGATTCAGCAGGGACTGATCACTCTCTTACTCCCAGTGTAGGCTACTGGTATCACTTTCTTCCCCAGCCCAGCCTTTTTCACAAATGTCCAGAGGAATTTGAATGATCCGATAAGTAATAGAATTTATCTGCTACATCCTCTTCCCTACATGTTGTTGGGATATCTTCCATACGACCAGCCTCTCTATCTGGGTGAATCCGATCTAGGGCCACTTTTGCTTGGCTATTGCTTGAGAGAACTCCATCTACCAGAATGCACTGGCCTTGCTGTTCAAGCGTTGTACCATCTACCGCCTCAGTGGGAGCGCAACTGTCATGCTATCAGTGACCCAGCTCCCACCTGGGCAATTGGGCCCTTGATCCGATATCCCCCCACCAGTTTCCCCTTCAGCATTCTCACCCAGGACCAGATCTGTCGTCAGTGTTGCGGCATCAGGAGACATGGAGGGGGTTTCACGAACAGGCAGAGGGGTATTGATTTTCCCAATGGCTTTAATCCCTGCTGCCTACCTGTTCTTCACGGTTTGCGCTTTGAACAAAACAGAAACTGTCTGATTTCCCCGAATGGCAGCACCGCATTTCCCCTTGGATTGTTTCGCAGGGCCCGGCGAAGCAGATGGTGTCTCAATGGTACTGCGGCGTCTTCCTCCATCAAGGCTTCCTCCTGCTTGGTCTGGAGCAGATTTTTCTGGGCTGCCAGAGCCCACAGGCAGCCCCTGTACCTTGATGCTCCTGGCAGCTGTCTTCGCCGGCATCAGTGAAGCGGATCCGGTGAACAAAGCAGGAGACCAACATGCAGGGCAGCGGGACCCCCCACAGCAAAAATTGTGATCGCCAAATCATCCAAAGAAAAGCGCTGGTATGGTTTCGCTGTCCCATTTGATTTGTGCAGAACAATCGGGCCGAAATCGGAAGGGAAAGATTTTCACAGGGAAGGAGTGTATGGGCAGCTCACTCAGAAGCTGATGCGGCCGCCATCTTGCCTCACAGTCGGGTACCAGATTTTACGTGCCTCCCGCTCTTAAATACAAATGGGAGCACATGCCAACAGAAAGAATATTACGTGCAAAGTATTTTTTCCAAGATATGTATACCCTGCATGAGACCACAAGCGAGTGCTGGTCTCGCCAACAGGGAAACGAAACCACCAATGCCCCAAAGCAGCTCAAGGTTCTCCCCCGCAAGAGACCACCGAAAATGCGGTCTCGCCAACAGCGGAGATGATGAAGGAGCTTCAGCAACAGACACAAGGTAGGACAAGAGTATTATCCAGAGAAAGGAATGTTGGTGCCAAAGACACCCCTACTGCCTAAGGACCTTTCAGGAACGTAACCAATGCCGTACCAGCAAAATAATCGGCAGCTCATAAACTTCACCTCCGCCCTATATCCGGTTACCAGTAATGGCATCCGGATCACGTGGGGTGTCCACGATGTCCGGCATGCCGGGAATTGTAGTATTACAGCCTTTTTCCTGTTAATCCTGATAAATGGCAGTCAGAGTGCTCAAGACCGATGCGCCCTGACAATAGGGCAGTCAGATTTTTATCTCTATATTATAGTGGTTCTGATTTTTATCTATATATTATAGTGGTTCTATGTTTGCTACCCAGCTAAATGATCTGACTTTAGCTACTAAATGCTGTAGTACGACTTCTGTGACACCTTCATGGGTAACAGATCTCTACCTCTATGATTGAATGGTGTTGTATGACTGACAAGTTTTATGCACCTGTAAAATAACCTACCTAGTTTTGAACTTAGGCTCATCAGCTGCACAATCCATGTTACATGGATGTACAAGTAGACATACGTCATTCAGAAGAGCACACACACCTTTAGACTTGACAGACTGCACTTCCCATACGTCCTACTTCGTATGCAACTTATACTAAGTAGCCTAATTTCTAATCCCTCTGTCAACATATGTTAAAGCTCGATTTTTCTTGCAGCTTCAGTATTTACTGTCTTCTCAGCATGTTGAACCAACCCAAATATAAAACAACAGCCCTTCTCATGTCACTATTCTATGTGTCACTGTATTTCTGAAGTCATCAATGAGTGTGTTTGTGGCTTTTTCCTATTGACATAAAACATAAAAAGAAACCTAGAAATAGTATAATACCTGGATTTCACACCACATTCTCTCTAAAATAGTATAGAAGAAGGTGCACTTATTCCGTTTTGCTCATAATACAGGGCATCTGAGTATGAAACAATGTATTTGTGGAGCTCTGTGACACCTACCTACATAGGTAAGACATATCTCCCTCTGAGACCAAATGATGAAGCAGAACTGAGAAGATGTGTGCACCTGTATGATAAGCTACCACTTTTTGGAGCTAGGATCTTCAGATGCACAGAATGTGCCAGAATACATGTACAAGTAGACACATACCTGAGTCACAAGAACACACAGACCTTAATATTGACAGAGCGCACTTCCCATTGTAAACAGAGTCCTGAAGTTATGCAGCCTAGTTAACATGCAACCTTTCCAGAGACTCATATGAAGTATCATAGTCCAAAATTCCTCTGCCAACATGTGTTAAACCTCGTTTTTCTCTGGCAGCGTCACTGTTCACCAACTGCTCAAAATGTTGGGTCTAGCCAAATATAAAACAGCAACCCTTCCTATGTCACTGTTGTAAGTCTCATCATGTCTCCGAAGGCTTAAATGCGTGTATCTGTGCCTTTTCCTGGTGACAAGATACATAGAAAGAAACCTAGAAATAGTAGAATACCCGTGTTTTAGACTGCATGCCCTATAGGTTTCTGTATAGGAAGGTGTTTGTATTCCTTTCTGCTCATAATACAGGGCACGTGGGTATTCAACAGTCTATTTAAGGGGTCCTGTGACACCTACATATTTAAGACATGTCTCCCATGATCTAGCAGAATTGACAATATTTATGCACCTGTATGAGAAGCTACAGTTTTTGAAGTTAGCATCTTCAGACACACAGCATATGTCAGAATACATGTACAAGTAGACACATACCTGAGTCACGAGAGCATGCCGACCTTTAAACTTCAGTATAAGGGAGAGGGTCCCAGGATATACAAACTTTTTTTTAAAAAGCAAACACAAGATCAATCACAGAAAAATGCAAAAAGAATGCAAAGAAAGCTGACAAAGTGTTATTTAATCACACTTTGGGAAAGTACACATTTGTTAATAAATACAGTAGACTTTAATCAGATAGTGCGGGGTGCCAAGGAAGGGAAAGAGGTGGATGGTGATTTGAGTGAGGTATGGGGGGTAAGTGACATATAAATTATAAACACGTCACAATTTAATTGCAAGGCAGAACAATTTCAAGCCAGAACATCCAGATCAAATTCATTGGCATGAATAATAGAGTTATTTACAACAACCATGTACAAGCAAAAGCACAGTGTACATTACACTGTTGGCAGTACTGGCAATGAAGTATTGTCGACGTTTCGACCCCTGGACATAGGTAGGTAAGTCAGCTCCTTACTAACGGGGTCTTCTTCAGGACAAAGACAGTGTGACAAGGGGAGTGGCACCCAAGACAAGGGTGAGCAAGTAATCGGTAACTTCTTGGCGTCAGAAGGCGCAGGGGCTGAGAAGCTCCAGAAGGGGGTAGAGTGAGTGACACTTAATTGCCAGTCTCGAAAAAATCGGGGAATATCATATCTCCCGAATCAGACGCCATGGCGCATTCTCAAAGGCGACAGTGGAATTAATCACAGGATAATCCAGTCTCGTAGGACGCGGCAACACCCACTTGCCTCGTAATTCTTCGGAGGTCACGTAGGCAAGGTGAGCTGTAGGAAGGGCTGGTGCAAGCTAGCACCTCTCCTACAACCACTGGTGCACAACAGAACCAAGGTGAGCTGTAGGAAGGGCTGGTGCAAGCTGAAACCTTTCCTACAACCACTAGTGCACAACAAAACCAAGGTGAGCTGTAGGAAGGGCTGGTGCAAGCTGAAACCTTTCCTACAACCACTAGTGCACGAGTCCTTGCTTACTTCGGGATTGACGCCGGACTGACCCTGCACATCTTTGTTGCTCCTGTGCATATCGCCAGCAACTCGCCGGACCCGCTTCGCGTGTCCCGCTTCGCTTCAAGTCACCGCGGAGGTTTGCTGATCGGGGTTGCCTGCCATCTGGGGGAAAGGAATCAGGACTGGGGCTGCGAGCAGCAGGGACTCCATAGTCCAGGAGTCCCTGCGAGCCCATCCACCAACACCTGGGCTGCTCTCCCTGGCCGCCACGCCCCCACGCCCACGGGAGTAAAAGACGATTGATTTCTCCCTAACAGCGGGATAACTACTTGCTTACTTCGGGATTGACGCCGGACTGCCCCTGCACATCTTTGTTGCTCCTGTGCATATCGCCAGCAACTCGCCGGACCCGCTTCGCGGGTCCCGCTTCGCTTCAAGTCACCGCGGAGGTTTGCTGATCGGGGCTGCCTGCCATCTGGGGGAAAGGAATCAGGACTGGGGCTGCGAGCAGCAGGGACTCCATAGTCCAGGAGTCCCTGCGAGCCCAACCACCAACACCTGGGCTGCTCTCCCTGGCCGCCACGCCCCCACGCCCACGTACTGTACTACTTAATGAACTTGGTTACCCACTGCTAAGCCCGGGCAAAGGGCGGGCCGTCTGAGGCCGTCAGAGAACGGAGGAGACCGGACCGGGCCCTCTCTATAACAACGAGGTACTCTCAGAACCTAATCGTTCATTAATCCAGCATATTGTTAGAGAGCCCTAAGTAGCCTGGTTTAAATATTGTTTACTATATTTTGTTGACGATTAATTGTTCCGGCCGACTGTGGAGATGGTTCTTACGAGAGGGTCTAAAGACAAAGTAAAGGGAGGTGGGGGAAAACGTTTAGGCCCTATGGACGACTTTATTACTAAGGCGAACAATTTTATTGACCAAAGCATCAGCCTAATAGAAGGCAGGGTCTCTTTAGATCTAGCCCTGGCAAAGCGGTCATCCATGGGAAACTTGAAGAATGCAAAAACCCCCGAGACCCGCCAAATTGGGGGCTGTGGGTCCATTCCCACAGGTAGGAGAAGTCTCCCAAACAATGTAGATCTATCAGCTTCACAACTTTCTGATTTTCAAATAAGTCTTGATCTAGAAAAATCCCCAGTCCTAATCCCCGAAATAACCCCGGATGAAATAAGGATTACTAGAGGGAAAAGAGAGGGGGCAATTAGGAAAAGAAGAACAAAACCTAATAATTCGATCCCACATGACTCTAGTACTCTAGATGAACCAAAACCTATAACACCTACATCTGAGAATCCCCACTCTGACAAATCAGTTACTAATCAGTTTACAAATGAAAATTTAGATTCTCTTAGCGTACTTAATTCGGTCTCTTCCTCACCTATCTACTCGCAAAGAGACAATTTAAACCCAGTGTCAATAGCTAACATAGCAGATCTTCTAAAAATTACCATTACCCCACTCGAATTAAGGTTGTCTCGGATGGAACAACAATTACAGCTTCTTGTTGATATTATGAAACCAAAACAATTAATAGGGGGGGGTTAAAAAAAAAGAGAAAACTACCAAACCACCCCTTCAAAAGGTGTCATATACGCATAAAAAAATTTCTAAAAATGCCCCTTCCGATTCTCCATCTAAATTACTACCTCCCGAAACAACCATCATAGAGAGAATAGAAGATCCTATTGCTAACTCCAAGATTCATCCTTCTCAGAATAATGTCTTGGGAGCAGCAACGCCAGGGCCAAAAAAAACCCCTCTCAAGGGAAAAAAAACGCTCCAACAAAACAAACAGGTTCCTAAACAAGTAACAACTGATCACACCACAGCTGACACGAGGGGCTGCAAAAAAAGGTTGATTTGTCTCCAGAAGCAAGCCCCTATGTGGTAGTTATGGTAGGAGTACCCGAGCTAGAAGACCACGTTGAGGAATCTACCTGGTCGCTGAAAAATAAGGGGCAGTTTTGGTTAAATAACAACCGTCCCATTACTGAACCCGGGTCGTCTAGGATCCTGATGGTCCGTAGAACCCCATGGGTGGGAAATAGTAGGAAAACAATACCGGGTGACTGTATTTTGATTTCCTTTGACCATCCATGGGTGGTGGACCACATATGTTCTTGGGAGCGTTCAAACACCCATGGCGAAATAGGAATTAGGCGTCTCTCCTTTTTTTTATCCCTCTAGGTTCCTTAGGGAGGCTCAAATCACCAACGCTCCTTATTGGGAAACTATAGCCCCAGTCCACGATAATTACTCCAATCGTTGGAATACAGTGGGTCCTCGTTTCCACGAGCATGGTGGTTATAGGCCAATTTCAGGCCCACAATTTCGGGGAAGAGGAAGTGATGACTGGGGCTTCCATCAATTGCGGTCGTTAAACAGAGAGCCAACCCAAAGGGAAACCTGGTTTGGGATTCCCACGGACAATAGATTCAGTGTTCTTGAAATGGTCGATTGACCACCAATCAATTCCAAATCCATCGATCATAGTTCTTCTCAACTAATATCCAACCCCATAATGGATTGTTCAATCCAAGAAACAATGAATAATGTAGATCTGCATTCTCTATCCATTTTTTTTTGGAATATAGCAGGGCTCCGTTCAAAAATTGAAGACGGTTCACTGACACATTTCCTGGAAGGGGGGAATATCATATGTCTCCAGAAGACTTGGTCCCTGACAGAGCTTCACCTCCCTGGCTATCAAATGTATTTTACGCCAGCTTTGGGGGGTGGCATTGGAAGACCCAAGGGAGGGTTGACTACATATATTGCCAACACAATTAATGATCTTAAAACATCTTTGGTGCTGTCTGATCCAAATTTCCAACTATTAAAGCTCCTTTTTAATAAATTTGAGCCCATTCTTTTGCTCAATGTATATAACAATCTTGACGAGGAACAATTCCTGTCTCTCATCAATTTAATTAAGGAGAAACTGGGACATAACTCTCTACCTGGTAAGGGGCCAGTCCACCTCATATGTGGAGGAGACTTAAACATTCACCCATGCCCACACGTTGGGAAAAATAGATGTGGAATTGTGGATGAAGAGAACGCTCCTATTATGCACTTTAACCATAGTAAAGCGGGGACTGCAATGAACAATATGCTGGTTGACTTAGAACTGGAAATAGTAAACGAATTGATTCCAGACTCCAATCTCTTACAACCAACGTATGTGGGTAGGGGCTTTAGTACGACAGTGGATTATATTCTTCTCTCCCCAGGCTTATTACCTCGAGTAAGGTCCTGTGAGGTACTGTTAAACACTTTTAGCGACCACTCCGCTCTCAGACTAGAAATTCAACGATTGAAGGGACAACCGGAAATTAGTGTAATTACTTCAACCCTCGCTCAAAACAAATTGGAGTTAGGCAGGACAAATGGTTACACAGTAAAGTGGGAGACGCTGGATCCGGAGATAATCACGGCGAAATTGGTAAGGGAGTCATATCTAAATATCACCAATTGCCTCGATCCAACGTTACCTGAAGAAGCTGTTTTAACCAACTTTTTACTAATACTGGAAAAGATTAAGGAACTTCTTACCAAAACATCCAGGAGGTCACCCTCGATTAAAAAAGGCTGGTTCAATCATTCCTGTACCATGGCCCTGTCTAACTTAAAAAAGGAACTAAAAAAAACAGTGAGAGATCCAGAAATGATTCAATTGCTGAGGCGTCAATATGTCTCTGTACGAAAGCAAAGAATCACTGAATTAAAAATGAAATTGTGGGATGATTTACACTCTAGCGCCGTATCTAAGGATAGTTTGGCTTTTTGGCGTACTGTCAAAACACCATATCTCTTGGGTTCAGACACCCCCAAGATAGAAGTGGCAATCGATGAGGCTACGTGGGTGGCACATTTTTCTAAAATCTTTAAAAACCCAGTAAATATAAGCAAAGGACTAGAACACAGTCTCCCAAACGTCAACTGTAAATGTGTAAATGTAAATGTACAGATATTTATATAGCGCAAATCACCAACCGGTCTCTAAGCGCTTGCTTAGGGAACCCGTCCTGGTATTCCCCTGTGAGATAACCCAGCAGGGTATCCACAAGGTGAAAGCCAGGCATCCCGCCGCGAGGGGCCATTGTGGAGATTAAGCAAGCTATTGCCCAGAGTCGCAGAGTGTGAACCCATGAATCAAGTATGCACTGAAGCGAGAATAATCGAGTCCATGGACAATTTATGGACTCAAGACCCAGCCGAGCCGGGAATTGAACCCTGGTCCCGGGCTGACCTCTGCTTCCAGGTCTGCCTACTCTAACCAGTGAGCCACACTTCTCCACCCCATCTCCCTAATTTTTGATATCACTGAAGTTCTAGCGGCCCTGAATGCTAGCAAAAGTGGGAAAGCCCCAGGCCCCGATGGGGTTCCAGTAGACCTGTTTAAATTTAACCCGGACCTCTGGACCCCCATCTTAACTAGAGTATGCATTGCAGTGGCAAAAGTGGGACTGTTGGACTCTTGGACAAAGTCTATCATGGTCCCAATTTTTAAAAAAGGTGACCGCCAAGATGTTAATTGCTATCGTCCCATTTCCCTTTTAGATTCGCTAGGCAAAGTGGTCGGTAGAGTCGTTCTTGAACGACTCCAGCAGTGGGCAGAGGAGGGAAACATTATTTCAGACCTTCAATTTGGTTTCCGGGAGGGGTTTGGAAGGGTAGAGCAGGCCCTGAACCTTAGTCTGATCCTGGGAAAATACTGTCAAGGAAAAAAAGAAACTGTGTATATGGTCTATGTAGATTTATCTGCCGCTTTTGATTGTGTCTCACACACGAAACTTTGGAATATCTTGTTACTCATGGGAGTGGACCCGTCTCTCGTAGATTTTATGAGAGAATTATATTCCGGCGCCACCGCCAGGGTGCGTTTTGGCACAAAGGGTGAATTGACTGCGCCGTTCGGAGTGGAGCGAGGCATTAGGCAGGGATGCGTCCTCGCCCCCTTCCTCTTCTCCCTGTACACAAATGGCCTGGAGGTGGAGATGTTGAGGGGGGCTCTAGACCTACCCCGGGTCAAACGACGATTGATACCCGCCTTGCTCTACGCCGATGACGCGGTCATTCTGGCCCGCACCCCACGCGAATTGCAAAAATCCCTAAACAGATATGTTGAGTTCATGGGTAGCCTGGATTTATAAGTTAACGTGAAAAAAACATTCGTCATGGTAGCCGGGCGAGCTAAAAAGCGTGTAAAGAATATTTTTCTTAAAGAGCAAAAACTTGAGGTGACTACGAAGTATTGCTATTTGGGGATAATGATTGACGATAGGCTCAACTGGAGAGCAGCAGTGGAGGCCAGATGTCATTTGTTTAAAAGAGCCATAATATCCCTGATAAGTTTCTCACAGAGGCTAGGGAAAAGGCCGCCAGTGGAGCTGTTAAAAATTTACTTAGCTAAATGTCAGGCGATTGCCCTTTACGGAGCAGGCCTGTGGGGATCTGCAGAAATCAGTACCCTTCAGGTTGCCGAAAATAACTTTTTAAGATTTCTTTTAGCAGCACCAATGAGCTCCTCAGTATACGCTCTTCTCCTGGAGCTTGGTATTCCCTACCTCGAGGACTTGATAAGAATTCAACCGCTATTGCTCTGGCGTCGTATCTGGTCTTCCGAGAACAATGTGTTTTCACAGGAAATCCTGATGGACTCAATGGCCATAGATCACTCTGTAACAATTCAATGGTTATGCTATGTAAAAAATTTTTTAAAGGATCTAGGTTTGGAGAGCTATTACACAGATCCCAAAAAAATTAACGAATTGTCAAAGAAAGGACTTAAAAAACTGGCTTTAACGCATTTGGAGTCCCTGAGGCTGACTTCCGTGGCGTCGAAACCCTCGGTTGTTCATGCTAATTTAATTCAGATTACTCACTCCATTCAACCCTATTTGACAATACAGATTAGCACTTACCACAGAATGTTGCTAACAAGATTTAGACTTGACTCCTTTTTTAGGTTAGTATCCTTCCCCAAGAGAAACAGCTGGGAGAAGGTTTCCACTCCTTGTCCGTGTGATGAAGTGTCAACTCAGTCAAATTTACACACTATCTTGTTTTGTAAATTTCATCATCCACACAGGAGGGTCTGGTTACTACCTATATTAAAGAGTTGGGGATTGAGACAATGTCGCCCGGCGATGCTACGCCTTCAAAGCCTAGATTCCGAATTGACCTGTTATCTTGTCCTTAACTTTCTAAAATGTATTTTGAAACATAGGAATAATTTGTAAGCAGCAGTTTGATCCCAGTATATATAGATGAATTGAAACTTTGTAAATTCTTGGTTTTAACTACATGAGCTGATAATTGATTAGTTTTAATTTTCATTGTTTTTTTATTTTATGCTCGATTTCTCTTTTGTAACTGCTCTTTTATGGTTTTTTAAAATTGTAAAAACCGAATAAAGAAATTTATTATTATTATTATTACTAGTGCACAACAAAACCAAGGTGAGGTGTAGGAAGGGCTGGTGCAGGCCACTTTTGCACCGGCTGGTTGGGACAGGAGAACACACGTGGCAGAGGGAGACACAAGTAGGGGTGCAGAGACAAGGGGCAGAGAGGCAGCCAGCTCCAGACTCACCTTCACTGTCCACATAAAGACGAGGGCTCCTGTCCTTATGCAGAGTCACGTGACCACTGCGCAATGAAACTGTCCTATGAATGTGTGCCTACAAAGCCCATGTAATCATCGAAAATTTATCATCATGCAAATGACGAAGGCGGGCGCATAACAATGTAAATGATGCTTTTAGGAGCCAAACTACTGGGGCTGACATGTCCTTTGTCCCCTCAGCCTCAATACAACGCATTATATAAATACCCAGAGGACACAATGTAATAGATTGTATATAAAGTGCAGGGGCCCCAACGCCGTCTCTAGCCAGAGCTAAACACCTGTTAATACCAGTCGGTCGGTGAAAACACCAGGTCAAGCCTGGGGCCAAACCTACAAGCATTAGAAAAAAAATGACAGTCTTCCCAGGAGCATTCAATTTTTTTCTTTTTCATCACAATATTTCTCCTCTTCAAAGAAAAAGGCATTAAATTCATCCCAGCAATGTGGAATGAGGCAGATTTGTGTCTGAAATGAGAAAAGAAGCCCAGAAGAATAACAATTCTCACACTGAGAGATCTTCCTTACAGGAAGGAAACTCTCACCTCTGTGACCACACTGCTCCCGGGCGGGGCTCCCTCCTCCCTGAAGTCCCTCTCAGGCCGCTTTATATTTCCGCCCTCAGCTTCCCTCGGTTGACACCCGGTGCCGAGGGTCACACATGCAGTCTGTCACTTCTAGAGCACACCACGATGTGTGTCCGGGCTCTGCTGCTGGCTGCGGTGTTTGTGTGTAAGTTGTGCCTCTTCACACACCGAGGGTCACACAAGGGCTGCTCTGTCCTGTGCGTTGTGTTTACTGATACAACTTTGTTTCTTCATGTTGTGTCTCCTGTGTGACTCTTCATGCCGCTGATCTACAAGGGCACAGCAAAGACTTGATTCCTTTTCAGCTCGAGCACCTTGTAATTTACTTTTCATTTATTCTCCTCAGGTGCAGACACCAGTCACCAGGTCCTGCAGCCTCCGGCGCTGGAGGTCACTGAGGGAGGGACGGCGGAGGTCACCTGTAACCACACCATCACCAACACCCAGTATCTGCTCTGGTATCAGCAACATCCTGGGGGGTCCCCCGAGCTCCTGATTTCGGGGTACAGCTCTTACGAGACCACCAGACACTTCTCAATGCACATCACCAAGGACCGCCTTTCCACCACTCTGAGGATCCGCGGAGCCGGAGTGAGGGACGCAGCCGTGTATTACTGCGGAGTGAGGGACACGGTGAGGGAAGTGAGGGGAAACCTGCACAAAAAGAGACAGAGAATAGTGGAGAGAAGCAGAGACACCCTGGAGTGCGTGCTGCTGGCGCCACCTGGTGGATTAATGTTTATAAACACTCAAAGAGAAGCAGTGACATGAACACAAGTTGGCTCTGTGTGGCTTAGTAAATCTGACTTAAGTGCTTGTGTTGTCTTGTGTCACCTCACCTGAGTCAAGGGCCACACAAGCCCTTGATGCATCTGGGCTCAGTGTTCACAGTGATGACACAAACACAACTGAAGTATGTTTCTATATCCTAAATATGTTTATAAAACACGTTCAGTCTGACAGAAACATTATTTTACGACAAGCACTGGAAGAAAAAGACATAAAATGCCACCCAAATTAAACAAGCATTGTCAAAGCCTATATATCTTTTTGTAAAACTTAAATTGCTTTTTCGTTGACCTACAAGTTTGTGAGAGTATTTTTCTGTGAAGAAGTAACTATAATAATGGGTCAATGGTTGGATGAATCGATGAAGACATTGGTTGATGAACAGTGAGAGAGTGATGATGAATGAAAGCATTGACAGTGATTAGTGTGTAAGTGGAGCAGGGATAAGAGGCTGGTGTAAAGGGAGAGTGAATGGGCAGCTGAATGTGCAGTGTCAGGGTGTAAACAAACCACATGAGTGTAATGACAGTGTGAGCTGGGACAAAGCAAGTGTGGGACATAATTAACAAGGGTTTGCATCGCGTTAGCACCACACAACATGGTGCATATGTGATGCAAGCTCCAAAATATGATATATCAAGGCATTCAAGGCTACTATGCGTGGCCCTGATTGGCTCAATGAAACAGGAGAAACACAGCATGGCGCATATTGTTGTGTTGTGTTACACTGCCCTGGGTAGGCTTTTTATGGGCGTTGCATAGATGTTCCCACACAACTCCCACGGATGTTGACACATTCTCATATTTACCATCTCTGGTATACCTGGGAATGCGTCAAAAAGATACGCCTTCCCAGAGGAGACGTAACAAGCAGAAATATCTTCATTTCTCCTTGTTACTCCAGTCTGCAGCATACCTAGGAAAAGGAAAATGCCGCAGGGGATTGTTTTTGTGCAGGAAGGTGTCTCATGCTCTGGGTCAAGATCTGTTAAGGAACAAAAGCTGCGGTCCCTGAAAATGAGTGCTGGAGGCCCCCACCCTAAACTACTGGTTCAAATTAACTTGTAGATTTATTATTTATTTGCGAGCAGTTTCAATAGTACATATGAACTTATGACTATATTTCATCATCCGAATGAAAAAAGAAGATCCTGCCTGGGGATCCTACTTTCCTACTCCAATTCCCACACCTACCCAACCCCAAGACCCCTTTGTATTCCCCTGCCACCCCAACCCTAACCCTTCGTCCCCATGACATCTCAAATCTTAATGCTGTCTTCCATTCCACGACATCCAATCAATCACTCTCTCTTGAATCGCCCCATGACGTCTCTAATTCACACAACATATCCCAAACTACCGAGCCCTCTCATGACCAATTCCTTCCAACCCCTAACCCCTCTCCTGCCCCCAAGTCCCCCTCCTGGCTCACCCTACTATACCCCCACCTGCCCCTACTCCCCCCTCTTTGAACTGCACTCCAACCCCTAACTCTGATGTTGCTTCTCCCACACCCCTCACGCCCTCTCTTCTTCTCAAACCCATCTCCTGCCTCTATCATTGTCCCATTCTCCTCCAAGCCCCTCCACCCTCCAACAGCCAGAGCACTCCTCTCTCCAACTCCCAGGCCTCTCACCCTCTCTGAAAACCAGACCTTCTTCCCCGGACAATACAGAACATACCTCTTCACCCCCTACTGCCCCAACTGCATTCCCGCTCACTCTTTTAACCCAGACACTTTACAACATTGACTGCAATATTTCAACCTTGGCGACTGAACTCTTTCGACTTAGTGAGGATTTCAAAGACTTCAAATCGATCAACGCCAGGACCCCTCCCCTTTCATTCTACTTCTCTCTTCTCTGGCTTCCAAAAGTTCCCTAAACCCAAACATTGGAGTACTACACCCCTCCACAACCGTGCACACAGGCCTCTCCATACCTCGAGCGATCACTCCGCTTCCGACCTCTCTGACATTTGCAACTCTTACCTACCAAATATCTCGCTTAAGGTTCCTCCCCTTCCTCACCGTAGCATTCCTGTTATTCTGGGGACTAGCAGAATTCCCTTTTCTCCCTGCTCCCCTAGACCCCCCAACTTACCACCATCCACTCGCGCTCTACCCCCAAAAGCAACCCTAAACCCCTTGCCTGCATGCTTCTGAACTGCCATTCGGCTGTTTGACATGCGTCCGAAATATCTGAAACCATCCTTAGTGAAGCTATTGACATCACCTTCCTCACGGAAACCTGGCTCAACGATCACTCAACACCCATCCTTGACTTACTCTGCCCCCCGGTTACTCTAACATCAGAAAAGACAGACCTGAGATAAAAGGGGGTGGATTAGCTATAATCTTTAAAAACAAACTCCAACTCTCTCTAATTAAGAACGCAGACTACTCGATCTTCGAATATCTTGGAGCCGAAATTAAGGTTTAAGGTTCTACCCCATTCAACTACACAATATCTACCATTAACCTGGTGATCCTCTTCCCTTCGCTGAGGAACTATCTGTCATTCTTACTCAATCAATCAATCAATCAATCATTTGTAAAGTGCACTACATACCCGGGAGGGTCTCAAGGCGTGGGGGGGCGCTACTGATTAAACAGCCATGTCTTGAGCATCCTCCTGAAGGACAGCAGGTCTTGGGTCTGTCGTAGGCTCAGTGGGAGGGTGTTCCATGTCTTGGCGGTGAGGTGGGAGAAGGATCTCCCCCGGTGGTTGTTCTTCAGATGCGCGGAACGGTGGCTAGTGAGAGGTCGGTGGAGCGTAACTGGCGGTTGGGGATGTAGAAGGAGAGCCGTCTGTGGAGGTAGGCTGGGCCGGTCTTGTGGAGTGCCTTGTGTGTGTGGATGAAAAGCTTGAAGGATATCCTCTTGCTGACGGGGAGCCAGTGCAGGTCCCTCAGGTGGGGGGTGATGTGGCCGTGGCACGGTACGTCGAAGATCAGTCATGCCGAGGTGTTTTGGATGAGTTGTAGTCGTTTGATGAGCTTGGTCAGGGATCCCGCGTAGAGAGCGTTTCCGTAGTCGTCGAGCCTGCTGCTGACGAGTTCCTGGGTGATTGTCTTTCTTGTGTCTGTCGGGATCTATCTATAGATCTTGCGGAGCATGCGGAGGGTGTTGAAGCAGGAGGAGGAGATGGCATTGACCTGCTTGGTCATTGAGAGCGTTGAGTCGCGGATGATTCCCAGGTTGCGTGCATGGTCGGTGGGTGTCGGGGCTGCTCCCAGTGCTGTCGGTCACCAGGAGTGATCCCAGGCTGAAGGGTTGGTGCCGAAGATGAGGACCTCCGTCTTGTCTGAGTTCAGCTTCAGATGGCTGGTCTTCATTCAGTTAGCGACGGTCTTCATTCCTTTGTGGAGGTTGGCTTTGGCGGTGATGGGGTCCTTGGTGAGGGAGAGGATCAGTTGAGTGTCGTCGGTGTAGGAGATTATGTTGAGGTCGTGCTGTCGGGCGACGTGTGTGAGCGGGGCCATGTAAATATTGAACAGTGTCGGGCTGAGGGAGGATCCTTGGAGTATGCCGCAGATGATCTCAGAGGCTTTGGACCGGAATGGGGGGAGGCGGACGCTGTGGGTTCTGCCAGAGAGGAAGGAGGTTGTCCATTCCAAAGCCTTGTTTCGGATCCCTGCGACATGGAGGCGTGCGTGTGGTGTGCGGTGGCAGACGGTGTTGAAGGCGGCGGAGCGGTCTAGAGGGATGAGTGCTGCGGTCTCGCCGTTGTCAAGCAGGGTCCTGAGGTCGTCGGTGGCGGCGATGAGGGCAGTCTCGGTGCTGTGGTTGCTGCAGAACCCTGACCGGGAAGGGTCCAGGATTCTGTTTTCTTCGAGGTATCGGGTTAGCTGTCTGTTGACGATTTTCTCGATGACCTTGGTTGGGAAGGGGAGCAGAGAGATGGGCCAGAAGTTCTTGAGGTCTCTTGGGTCTGCCTTGTTTTTTTTTAGTGGGGCGTTGATCTCGGCATGTTGCCAGCTCTCTGGGAAGGTCACGTTCTCATGGGAGAGATTGATGACATTGCGCAGGTGGGGTGCGATGGAGCTGCTTGCTTTGTTGAAGTTGTGGTGCGGGAAGAGATCTGATGGGGAGCCGGAGTGGATTGTGCTCATGGTCTTGATGGTGTCATCGATGCTCACACTGGGCCAGGCTAGCAGGGGGTCGTGGTCGATGATGTGCGGAGGGTCTGTTGTGTTGCTGTTTGTTGGGGCTGTCTGGGTGTTGAAGCTATCGTGGATGTCTGCTATCTTGCGGTGGAAGAAGGTGGCGAGGGAGTCGCACAGGGCTTGCGACGGCAGGATGTCATTGGTGTTGGAGTTGGGGTTGGAGAGTTCCTTCACGATGTTGAAGAGCTCCCTGCTATTGTGTTCATTGTTGTCGAGGCGGTCTTTGAACGAGGTTCTCTTGGCAGCCCTGATGAGGTGGTGGTGGTTGCGGATGGCGTCCTTGTGTGCTGCGCGGTTGTCCGGAGTTTGTTCGCTGTGCCATTTCTTCTCTAGTTTCCGGCAGGCTTGCTTGGAGGCTAGGAGTTCTGGGGTGAACCAGCTGGCCCTCTTGCTGGTGTCTCTGTGGGGTGGTTTCTTCAGTGGGGCGAGGGTGTTGGCGCAGTCCTCGATCCAGTGTTTGAGGCTGTGGGCAGCGTCATTGGTGTTGGAGGGTTCGGTGGGTGGGCTGAGAGCGAGGTTTGCATGTAGTTGGTCTTCGGTGATTTTGCACCAGCAGCGGCGGGGGATCTGTTGGGTGCGGTGGTGTGTGGTGGGTTTCTGGAAGGTGAAATGGATGCAGTGGTGGTCGGTCCAGAGGAGTTCGGTGGTGTGGCTGACGGAGACATGCGGGCTTGAGGAGAAGACAGGGTCGAGCGTGTGGCCGGCGGAATGGGTGGACGTTGTTACGAGTTGCTTCAGTCCGAGGTTGGCGAGGTTATCGATTAGGGTTGTGGAGTTGTTGTCATTGTTGTTCTCAAGGTGGAAGTTCAGGTCTCCGAGGAGGATGTAGTCGGTGGAGGTCAGGGCGTGCATGCTGATGAAGTCGGCGATGGAGTCGCTGAACTGGGGGCGGGGTCCGGGGGGACGGTAGACAAGGGTGCCTCTGAGGGTGGAGTTGGGGGTCTGTGTGGATCTGGAATTGCATGTGTTTGGCGGTGCTGAGTGCATCGTCGGTGCAAGTCGCGACCCTGATGCTGTTCTTGTGGACGATGGCGATTCCTCCTCTGACTCCGTTGGTGCAGTCTCTGCGGGTGATCTTGTAGCTGTTTGGGATGGCTATGGCGATGTCGGGTGCAGAGGAGTCATTCAACCAGGTCTCTGTCAGGAAGGAGACGTCCAGGGATGTTGTGTCAAGCAAGTCCCAGAGCTCTACGGCGTGTTTGCGTGTGGAGCGGTTGTTCAGTAGAATGCATCGCAGGTGGGTGCAGTCTTTCTTTGCGGGTGGTTCGTCGGCTCTGAGGCTGGTGTAGCTGCAGTTCTGGCAAGTGAAGGGACCGTGTGTGCATTTCGGGGCGGCTTTGAAGCAGGTGAGGGTCCGTCCAGGGTTGAGAGCGTGGAGTGTGCTGGCATCGTAGCGTCGGCGGTCGTCGTGACGGGAGCGGGGGTCAGGGGTTCTGGCTTCGCAACAGGTGGCATATATGGGGAGGTGGGAGGGAGGAGTAGCTGGGAGGCGGGAGGCAGGGCAGTGAATGGGCAGTCAGGGGGGCGCGGCCGCAGGGGACACAGCAGTGTGGGAGGAGCGGGATGATGAAGGGAACAGAGGGAAGGGCACAAGATCGAGTGGAAAAATGGGTGTTACAGAAGGCAAAGGGCACAGGAAACAAGGGGGAAGTGAGTGGCACAGAAGGCAAAAGGTCTCAAAAAAACGGGTGTTACAGAAGGCAAAAGGCAACAGAAATACAGGGGGAACGAATGGTACAGAAGGCAAAAGGGCTCAAAAAACGGGTGTTACAGAAGGCAAAAGGGCACAGAAGTACAGGGGGAATGAGTGGTACAGATGAACAAACGTATGGCCTACCACTGGCCACCAGGGATGAGGCGCAGGTGGTAGCCTGCGGGTGGAGGAGGGCCTCGAACTTCCTCAGCAGCGGCAGCTGGGGCAGGGACACACAGGCGGTGCTGTGCGGAGGGGGAGTGACCTACCTGGTAGGGTCAAGGGTCGCTCAATCTTTACTATCTAACTCTAAAAATCTCTTCCTAGGAGATTTCAACCTCCACTGGAATGAGCCCGAGGACCCCACAGTCAATCTCCTCATTAATCTTCTAGAGATTAGCGACCTCACACAACTTTGCCATTCCACAACCCACTCTAAAGGGGCCATTCTTGACGCCATCATTGCAAACAATGACTTGGCCTCCTTATCCAACATCAACCCTATCGACTGGTCTGACCACCACCTCATTCTGTTCATGATCTCGCCCTCGGCTCCGCCCCCATCTAAAAACAACAAAGCCATGAAATGGACCAGAAATCCTAATCTTATCCCCCCTGGTGAACTGGAGTCCAAACTCCAAGCTCAACTTCGTCTCACCTCTCTCTCTTTTAATGCGAATGAGCTCACTGAGCATTTTAATAAAACTGTCTCTGAGGTCTTAGATTAATTTGCCCTGCCTAAACTAAAAACTCTTAAGAATATCCTTTCCAAATCATTGTTCTACTCAGATCTCAACAATGAAAGACGCGCACTTAGACTCTCCCTCTCATCTCGCCCTCCTCAGAGCCGCTAGATCTACATACAAGAACCACATTTTCAATGAAAGGGCATCCTTCTTCCGTTCACAACTCGCTCGTTCCAAAAATAGACCCAGAGAACTGTTCAACATTGTTAGAAATCAAACTTCCTCTGCCCCCCTCAAGCTGACATCCTCCTCTAACAAATGTGAAGAAATTGCTAACTTTTTCTCAGAAAAAATTGCCAAAATAGATCAATCCTTCCTTTTAACTCAGATCCCTCCCAACGCCAATGTACCTATGACGCTACTTCAATACCACCCTCCCTTCTGATTCTAACCCCTGATTTCTCCCCGTACCTACTTATCACAACCCCTCCTGAAACCAACCTCGCCAAACTACAGCTTAAAAATAATGCCTCCTGGTATAAATTCCACCCTGTTTCCAAACTTGAAGTCTTAAACATCTTGTCTAAATTAAAACCATCCTCTCACACTAAAGACCCTCTCCCTTTTTACCTTTTCCAAGAGCTAAAGCACGTCATTGTCCCATAGTGGACCAATATCATCAACTCCTCCCTCACCTCGGGTATGTCCCTGTCTCCCTCCAACTCGGACAAATCACTCCCATTCTTAAAAATCCCAATGTTGACCCTAATGGCCCTCACAACCTCCGCCCTATCTCTAACCTCCCCCTTCTTTCCAAAGCCCTTGAAAAATGTGCCCTACTCCAACTGGATAAACACATTGACACTTTCAGCCTACTTGAACCCTTACAATCCGGCTTCCGTAAAGGCTGCAGCACTGAAACTGCACTGCTAAATATAGCTGATGACATCCACCACGCCCTGGATAATGGCGAGACCTGCCTACTCTTTCTCCTCAACCTCACTGCTGCATTTAATACAGTTAACCATTCAACCTTGCTGGTTCTACCCCAATTATCTCAAACTCAACCCTAATAAAACTAAATTCATTCTTTTATCTCCTAAAAACAACCCACTCCACATCCAAGCCTGGATCTCTGACCTTACTGCCCTCAACTGTTCGCTCTCCCTATCCAAATCAGTAACCTCTCTTGGTATCACCATTGACAAAAAGCTAACTCTCAATTTCCATATAAAAAATTCACATAAGGGAGCACTCTTCACCCTCTGACATCTCAAAAAAATTAAACCTTTCATTCCAGCTGTAGATTTCAAATCGGCTTGTCCAATCTCTAGTCCTCTCGAAAATTGACTCTGGTAACGCTATCCTCTCCGGAACCCCCAAAGTTCACCTTTCCCCTCTCAAATCAGTTCTCAACCTAGCGGCCAGGCTAGCAACTGACTGCAAAGGTTTATGCCACATCCTCCCTGCCCTTAAGGCCCTTAAATGGCTTCCTGTCGAAAGCAGATCCTCCTACAAAATTGCCTGTATTACACACAAAGCCCTTTATCAAAAGACACCGGTCTACCTCTCAAACAAACTCAATAAAGCAGGCTGTGCCCGACTGATGAGAAGCATTAACTTTTTCCTCCTCGTCCCCCCTATGTTAAAAAAGAAAGCCTCACCATCTCGCTCCTTCTCTTGTAAGGCCCTTAACATCTGGAATGCCCTCCCTAAAGATCTGTGATGTAACTTCTATTACGTCAGTTTCAAAAAAGACCTCAAGCTGCACCTGCTCAAAAAATATTGGGGTCCATAATCCTTCTCTAATCTTACTTGCTATACTCTCTCCATTCTCCCCCATCTATCCCCCACCCCCCTTTTTAACCTTTCTTACTCATCCCCTTCCTTACCCCCTCTCCACTTTTTCTTCCTCCCCTTCCCCATCCTAACATTTACCCCCTTTCTCACACCTAACCTACCTGCTATACACAGACTACTGAGCTTACCTCCTTTTACTGTATAAACTTTGTAACTACCTTATCAACTTTTTGTTTGTAAATAGCTCCTTCTTATCAGTGCAACCTATATTATTCAATGTGTTCTCTAAGTTTACCCTGTCTTAATGCTGAATTTGGAACAATTGTTTTTATTCCTGTTCTATCTTCATACTTATGTAAAGCGCTCTGATACTCTTGGGTGGAGTAGGCACTATATAAAACCTTTTTAAATAATTTTTTTTTTAAAAATCAATAAAACATCCAACCCAATTTACATCTCAGCTAGGCACTCTGCCTGTGACTGGGTTGGAAAGCCTGAAGTGGTAGGTCTTGATCTGACACGTCCCTCACTACGCAGCTCACATTTTCATTGGCGCGTCATCGACTATATATTGTTCATGCAAGCCAACTCAGAGTGTGTCTAGTTCATGGGATGAGTGCATTAACTTAGGTTGAGTAGATAATTCAAGTCTCTAGCCCTGATATTTTTTTTAAATGGCTCTTAAATATCAACCAACATCAAAAACCCCCACTGCGTTGATTGTAAAATCCATCAGCCTAGAAAGCCCTTAACCCTTTCCTCATGATTGCCATCACACCCAAACCTTGCAGCATTTTCTTCTCCCCCTGGAAAATTGCAAATTTCTGCTCAGCTATCTATAACTACTGAATTTCACCCGTTTTGTACAAGAGAAACCTAAGCTTAACTATATAACATCCCTGCAACCTCTGTTTTATTCAGTGAATTTCTACGTTTTTTAAAATTACAATTGCTAGCTATAACTTCCTTGTAACCTTTGGATTTTTCAGTGAATTTCTCCATTTTTGAGTAGTATTGGCATTTGCAGAGTGGTGGAGAAAGGGGGGTCTTTGACCAGCTCTTAGTAATTCTGCTGAGTTGGACGTACAGAAAGAACCAGGAGGGCTTCTTGATCCAAGAGGACTTCATTCCATAACCAGTAGTGCCACATGATGTGCATTTGCAGAGTGGTGGAGAAAGGATGCGTGGCCTCCAAAGACCTCTTAGCAATCTCACTTTGTCGACTTACTGGAGCTAACAGGAGGGGTTGTTCACCACCAAGGACCCTAAGGATCGCTGAGAGGTCATTGAAGGCCACGCCCCCTTTCTCCACCGCTCTGCAAACACATTTCCTGAAGCACTGATTTTTGGGAAATTAAGTCCCCATGGCTCCAGAAGGTTCTAGAGGGCCAACACGCCCTGCTATTACCTCCAGTAAGGCCCACACAACATTATTGCTGAGAGATCTTTTGAGGACAAGTGGCGCTGAATTGCTTTTGGACATGTTGCTCCCTCTGTCCAAAAGCAATGCCAGCTCCCGCAGGAGGCGGGAAGTCAGCAGAGACAGCAGAGTCCTTCAGGCTAGGCATTATAGTTAGGCTCAAGTTTTACTTGTACAAAACAAGTGAAATCCAGCAGTTATAGTTAGCTGAGAGATAACTCACGCCCCGGCAATGTACTGCTTATGACCCCACATATGGGGCCCAGACGTGGGTCCTGTGCTCACTACACCACTGGATTCAAGCTAACCTGGCTGATTATGGGTGATGCCCAGAAACCGGTCCCAGGATGCTTGTTTCCGGTCCAGGGAGGACCTGGTTTGGCAGTTCGGGCTGGACTGTTGCCACAAGGAACAGGGTCAAGACTGATTTGCATATGGCTGGGTCCAAACCGGGGTGGTGTGGTGAGCAAAAGAATGATGGCTTGAACCCAGATCCTTGAGACAGGGGGTGAATGTTTGCATTGTCCAGCATTCCGTCCATCAATTGTTTCTTTTGCATATGTCGCCCCAAGTGGGAAGGGTATGCCCAGATGTGGGTCCCATGCCCACTACACCACTGGATTCAAGCTAGCCTGGCTGATGACAGATGATGTCCAGAAACTGGTCGCAGGATGCTTGTTTCCGGTCCTGGGAGGACCTGGTTTGGCAGTTCGGGCTGGACTGTTCCCGAAAGGAACAGGGTCAAGACTGATTTGCATATGGCTGTGTCCAAACTGGGATGGTGTGGTTAGCAAAAGAATGATGGATTTAACCCAGATCCTTATGACTGGGGGTGAATGTTTGCATTGTCCAGCATTCCGTCCATCAATTGTTTCTTTTGCATATGTCACCCTAATTGGGAAGGGTATGCCCAGATGTGGGTCCCATTCTCACTACACCACTGGATTCAAGCTTGCCTGGCTGATGACGGGTGATGCCCAGAAACCGGTCCCAGCATTGTCCAACATTCCATCCATCAATTCGCAAGACCACCGACATCCATGACAGCTTCAACTCCGACCCCCCCGCACCCACCACCAAGTCCACCACCCCTGCGACTACCACTCGCACCAGTCGCCTGACCGTCTGGTCCAGCGTCAGCGACGAAGACACCATCAAAACCATGAACTTCATCCACTCCGGATCCCCATCGGACCCCTGCCCTCACCACGTCTTCAACAAAGCCAGCGCAACCATCGCGCCCCACCTCCGGAAAACAATCAACTGTTCCTTAGAGACAGCAACCTTCCCAGTAAGCTGGAAGCACGCCGAGATCAACGCCCTTCTGAAGAAGCCCAAGGCGGACCCCAAGGACCTCAAGAACTTCCGGCCCATCTCCCTGCTCCCTTTCCCGGCAAAAGTGACCAAGAAGATTGTCAACAAACAGCTGACCCGCTACCTCGAAGATAACAACATCCTGGACCCTTCCCAATCCGGTTTTCGCAGCAACCACAGCACCAAGACCGCCCTCATTGCCACCACTGACGACATCCATACCCTGATGGACAAAGGAGAAACAGCCGCCCTCAACCTCCTGGACCTATCAGCAGCTTTTGACACAGTCTGCCACCGCACCCTATCAGCACACCTCCATGATGCCGGTATCCAAGAGAAGGCCCTGGCCTGGACCACATCCTTCCTCTCCAGCAGAACCCAGAGCATCCGCCTCCCACACTTCCGCTCCAAAACCACCGGGATCATCTGCAGCGTCCCACAGGGATCCTCCCTCAGCCCGACGCTGTTCAATATCTACATGGCCCCCCTCGCCCACGTCGCACGACAACACAACCTCAACATCATCTCCTACGCCGACGACACCCAGCTGATCATATCCCTCACCGAAGATCCCCACACCACCAAAGCTAACCTCCACAGAGGAATGAAGGCCGTAGCCGACTGGATGAAGGACAGCAGACTGAAGCTGAACTCAGACAAGACAGAGGTCCTCATTCTCGGACCCACCCCATCAGCCTGGGACGACTCTTGGTGGCCCACGTCACTAGGCACAGCCCCGGAACCCACGGACCACACACGCAACCTGGGGGTCATCCTTAACTCCACTCTCTTCATGACCAGGCAAGGCAACGCCGTCTCCGCGTCCTGCTTCAACACCCTCCGTATGCTCCGCAGGATCTTCAAATGGATCCCCCTCGACACGAGAAAAACCGTTACCCAGGCCCTCATCACCAACAGACTCGACTACGGGAACGCCCTCTACTCAGGAAACTGCGAACTAGCTCCTGAGACGACTCCAACGCATCCAGAACGTCTCAGCCCGACTCATCCTCGACGTCCCCCGCCACAGCCACATCACACTCCACCTGAGAGGCCTGCACTGGCTCCTGTCAACAAAAGGATCACCTTCAAGCTCCTGATCCATGCACACAAAGCACTGCACAACACCGGACCCACCTACCTCAACAACCGACTCAGCTTCCACACCCCCACCCGAAGCCTCCGCTTAGCCAACCTCGCCCTCGTCACAGTCCCTCACATCTGAAAAACCCCCGCCGGCGGCAGATCCTTCTCCTACCTCGCCGCCAAGACCTGGAACACTCTCCCCACCATCCTACGACAGACCCAGGACCTGCTGGCCTTCGGAAGACTCCTCAAGACCTGGCTCTTCGACCAGTAGCACCCCCCCACCCTCCCCAGCGCCTTGAGACCCTCTCGGGTATGTAGCGCACTTTACAAATGCAGTGATTGATTGATTGATTGATCAATTGTTTCTTTTGCATATGATCCCACATATGACATCACTGATGACACAGTCATTGACATCTCAAATGACAATACTGATGACATCAATGATGACATCATCCACAGAAACTCGGATGCACCCGCTTACACCCCAATATAACCTTTAATATACCCAATCCAAATTTCACACTACCATTTTCAATACCATTGTCGCATCCATACCAGTACTTACACACCCACTCACTGATCCATAGGTCTACACACACATCCACTCATACACACATATAGCTACCCATACACCAACTCACTCACTAATACAGCCACCTACAGTTCCATTTATACACCCGTACAGCCACTCACACACTGTCAGCCACACATAGAGCTACTCACACACCTACTCACAGAGTCAATTTAGACATTCCCTACAAACACCCTTCCCATGGATCGATTCCTCCCCAAAGAATTGCACACACACCAAACATCCATACCCATCACTGAAAGAAGCTGCTTCCCCCGAGCAACTGGAACCCCCTAAAATGTACTTCTTGACAACCCCCAAAACAAGCCTATTGGAAACCAGGCCTTCATACACTTACAGTTATATAGTGAAGACAAGGTTCAGCTTGCACACATTGCTATGTTAGCATAAGCGTTTTAGAAGTTCAAACGCCATCTTGCCACTTTTCCGCTTTTGCACACGACCCTATAGGTAACTGTTACTGTAAGTAAAACTGCTTGCTTGCTTTTCTTCGCATGAGAAAGGTCTGTTTTTCACATCCCTAGACTTACACCGCGATCACTGTCTGTACATTGTGTGAAGAAGTCTTCAAAGTCAAATAGCAATGTATGCTGTTGATTCAGGTTGATCGGCCCACACTCTAGACACAACACGCACACAGCTGCAAATATCTGAAACTCGGGTGCCTTTAATATTGCATTGCATGCATGATGCTGGCACTTGGAGAAAACCTTTCCATCTACAGAGAGCGTTGCTGATCCTGTGATGTGATTCACCTAAGCTGATGTTGGAGATATGGGGTTCCCCGTTCAAACCTAGAGACCTTCTATTATTATAAAACTAGCTCCTAGCCAGGGTAGGGTGGTGAGGGATAAAAAAGATAGATTTCCCGTATATAGGGAGTATCGGACCTATATTATGTTAGCATGCTGCATCTATACGTACATTCCCTGTTTGATATATATTCTTTTGCTTGGAAGAAACTCTTTTATTTCCTCCCTGTATATCTATTGCTAAAAGAGTAGGCCGAGAACCATACAGACGCCATCTTCTGAAAATTTGCTCGAGCACGGGCCGTGATCACACGTTGATCACATGCAGTTGTCAGGCCCCAGTTCATTTGAGTTACTGGTAGCAGCTGAAGTTAGGCTGTTTTACTCGACTTGTCTAAGACTCAAGGTCGCATCTGCCTTTGAGGGCGATAAGCACATTCCTGGAGGCGCCGTGCCTACACTCCCAGGCACCAAGACGAAAGGGAGTCACCCCTCCTGACCTCATCAGTAATAGATAGTCAAGCCTTTGTACTGGTCTGATGTGTGCCATATATGGTCCTTTCCTAGAGCTCGAGGGCCAACTGGTGCTTTTCCTTTTACAGTGATTGTATGTATTGAACCGAAAAGTATATAACCTCATGTTTGAATACGAGCCAACAGTCTTCTCGGCGCACCTGATGGGTGAGGTTCAGAGAGGCTCCTCTATAGAGTATTTTGTTTAATGAACGATTGAACCTTCTTCGCTGCCAACTGACTGATTATTTGGTAATGTTGTTGAGACTATTGGTAGATATAGTCCTTTAGTTTATTTTTATGGTACATCCGTGGTACACAAGGCGCTATAAGACCTGTTTCCATCATCATTATACCATGATTTCTCCCTTTGTGTTTTATGGAATTGTAACAATGCTGATTGTTTTATTTCTAATCATTTGCCTACTTATGTTAGCCAAAATACTGCATCTTAGAGCACATAGTTAAAAATAAATTTTTTAAACGTTTCTGTGTCTCTGAATACTCACGTTGTGGACTTGTATGACAATAAAAACAAAAGAGTGTTCTTGATTCCCACCATTCCTGAGAGTACCCTAAGTTGCTTGTTCTGGTTTGTCTAATCATTGGTAGCTTCGCTGTAGTACGGAGAATGAATGAGAGACTGATGCCAGTCGGATAGGGGTTCTGGGTACTGAGGTGAGTTTTTTGGTACACCACAATGCACTGAGGTCCTGGTTTCCTGCGCATAGTTCTGTGCACGAGCAGAATCCCTGCAACATGGCACACCTAACGTTTGGTCTTGTATTTGAGACGATTTAGCAGTAGTGCTTATATTTGTCCACAACACCCTCACTCCTTTTTCCGGATGACAGAAGTGACAGATTTACATACCTATATGGATAGCTTATAGGTTCACTTAAAAAGATTTGCATTTTGCATTACTGCCCTTTTTGTGCTGCATTTCAAATAGATTGTTTTACTTCTCTGTGTCCTTATGGGTGATATTAATATAGCAGCGCACAGTCGCACGGCACTCCGGCGTCATCTGATGCAGTTTGGGGTGCCCGACGATGGTATGTCAGTAATCTTTGTGGTGAGTGCCGATGCAGCGTTCCCCTTTGAGCTTTTTTACTCTTGGATTATGTTTCCTGATGTGAAGGTGGATGATGAAACATTCCATACTTACATTCCCACTGCAATACCTGCAAATTACACACCGCAAAGGACACAGGACACAGGAGATTCCGATTTCGGAATGGCAGCATCGTATTTGGTTTAATAGCGCCCTCCCCACGCCGTAACTCCAGTTTGGACAGGCCCCTTGTCCATCCCTGGGGCCACATGGCCAGTCTTGGCCAGGTTCACACCACATCCATGTTATTTGCAAGCCCCAGTGAACAATGTACATCAGCTACATACCGCCTTGATAGCGGTACACAGGCCTTTAGTGCAATACGTCTCACGCAACCTCCAGGTGGGGGCTCCTGGGGTTGAGACGCAACCAGTTGGACCGGCCGGGATTTCTATTAGTCCCGTCATGGTTAATTCGGTAATGCGCAAGCTCCCCCCGGAATAATGACGATATGTCTTATTGGCTTGCTGAGAAATTTGATCAGCTAGAAGCAGTATTTCCTAATACGACTCCTGTGGAAAAACACAGGATTCTCACGATTAGTTGGCAGAAAGACTTGGTGCCTGAGGTGACGGATTGTGAGATCTGGGGTAAAGTATTTGCAGCAGTCTACATGAAGTGCTTTGGCACACAGTCTATGACTGTACTGCCCTTCATGATTAAGCGTGTTCAGGATGAGCACGGTCCGGAGGCGGCGGTCGAGTTGGGAATGAGGCTTGTCGGCGTGTTTGATGTAGTTTCTGATCTCATCCTTGCTAACGTCAAGGGAGATGCAGTTAACTTTCAAGTGTCGAATGCGTTACGCCTCGTCGCTGATAAAACCCGGCAGTTACCGAAGATTATTGCGGAGGCTTATAAGACCATTGGCCGCAATAGTATGGGTGTTAAGACTAAAATAGCAGCACAACCGCAAACTCAGACGGTTAAGTCTGCTGCAGACGACAGTCCTGTTTTTCCTAAACAAAATTGATAAAATGAAAAATAGGGGAAGCAGCAACAGAAACAAGGGTCACGTCCTGCATCACCAATACCAGCATCTACTGAACGCACATATGAGTTGGGTGATCGCGCGAGAATTAGGTCTCCTGATAGATTTCAGGTTCCTGATCAACGTTCTCCTCATTCTTCACAGGAAATATCGGTCTCGCAAGTCAGTAGAGAAGAACGCAGCAGAGGTCGGGGTGCCCCGCAAGGACATGAGCAGACCAACCCAGAGGATGGTAAAGGCAAGCAGGACGACTTTCCACGTCAACGCCCTCAGTTCCAGAAAAAGAAAGTTGCTGCATTAACCGCAAGGTATTCCAAAAATAGTGAGAACACAGCTTCGGAACCTGACATGGGCGCTAACGCTGCTAGACAGCGCGGCGAAGGTTACAATAGTGCATCAAGCACTGTGTCCATATCTGAAGGCAACAGCAACTGACACGTTCATTACCGTAGAAACTGCTGACACTAGAGTGGCTCCCCCTGACAGACTATATGAAATAGTCCTTTTAATTAGAGGTGACATACAACGTACAGTAAAAGGGATTTTTTGGGAGAATCTGACCTCTACATATGACATTTTGTTAGCGGAGGCGGACTGTCCCCCACCTTTCGTTTTGGCCGCTCCGAGAGGGGAAGAGGTAATCCTCCCCTCTTTCGCACACACTGTGCCTGAGGAGCAGGCACAGAACTTTGCTGAAGAGTGGGCTCAGGTGCTTGCACCGGCATTGTACCATACTCAGGTCAAATGGGATAAACTGTCCCCCTGCCATGAGATTCCATTGCGGTCAATGCAACAGCCACAACCCCAATATCCCATGCGCAGAGAAGCGAATGCTCCCTTTGCAGAAATCCTTGAACAATTGGAATATCAAGGTGTAATTGAAACATATATGTCACCCATGAATAGTCCTCTTTTCACTGTAACCAAACCTGATGAGTCGTACCATCTAGTTTTGGATTATCGGCATTTGAACTCTCATTTTTGGATGTGCGCGGTACAGAATACCCACAGGTCTGCCCTAGTTGATAGTCTTGTGAGAAAAAGGTTTAAGACCACACTTGACAGTTAAAATGGCTTTTATGGTCATAACCTGTTCTCTATTTGCAGTCAATGGACAGACTTTACTTCTGGCAGCAAACAAAAACAGTTTAAAAGATTAGCCATGGGCTATAACAACAGCCCAGGCATCTTTGCCGCACGTGTTGTCTCTCTGTTGGAGAGCATTGACCCTGATGCGTACTTGTATGTTGATGATATCTATCTCACGGACGACGAGTTATGGTCACATCTGTGTCACATTGACCGCATCATTGTCATGTTTGCGGACTTCGGTTACAAATTTAACTTTGCAAAATCACACATTGCAGAGTACACAGTGTTGTTTTTGGGCTATGAGCTCAACAACAAAGGACGAGGTTTAGCACCTCACTTCCTGGAGAAATGGGCAGGTTTTCGCTCTCCAACAACTCTGAAAAAACTACAATCTTTGCTGTTTTTTTTTAACATCTGGAGTACTTACATTCCCGATTATGCCCAGTGTATCAAGCCAATATATGCCTTGATACAACCTACTTTAACCAAATCTTGCTGGCTTCCAGAACATTCAGCTATACTGCAATCCTTACAGTCTGATCTTCTTGAATCTAAATACTTACTGACACGTGACAACCACACAAACCTGGTAATGAGAATTGTGCCAGGCACAGTGGGTTTCACGTATTTGACGTTTATTGGGGGAGACACAGTCATTATTGATTACAAGTCACATTTGTACACTTCGGCTGAAATGCGCTTTTCTTCTGTCTAAAAAGTTTTGACTGCTGTGCAGATGGCGATTCTAAAAAAGAGAGCACTGTCGCAGGGGAAACGCATGTTGGTTCTCACACCGTATCCTGCCTTTGAGGCAGTAACGAGAGCCAGTGTACCGAATTCTAAAGCTTTACGTCCACGCTGGATACAATGGGCCACTTCCTTGACATCTCCGGATGTCACGTTTATCTGCCTCTCGTGAATGTAATTCATACTCTTGGTCACCAGCGTGTAGGAGTACATGCTGTTGGTAACAGTTTAGCTGACAAAGCAGCGAAAACAGCAGTGTCGACATGTTTGGTAGCAGCAGTTACAAGATCCAAAAGTAAAATTGATGATGACATCTTGGCGGCTATTGCAGCAACCGAGAAGGGAGATAATTACCCTAGAGGTTTCCCTTTTAAATACTCTTATTATTTAAGTCTCGATAAAGTTCCCTGTGTTAGAATTAACGATGTTGGTGACAGATTGATTCCCAATGTGGACCACAGGCATTCCTTGATAACAGCCGCTCACGAAGGTATGGCGTCGGCTCATGTAGACATTTTAGCGACTGTCACTATCTTGCAGCAATGTTACTGGTGGCGCGGATTGTATAAACAGACTCGTGATTATGTCCTCAATTGTGACATTTGCCAGCAGATTAAGCCTTCATCTGCTGCGCTTCCACCACAAACACAGTGGCACATAACCACTTGGATATGTTTATTTAGATCACTGCGGTCCTTTGTCCTCTGATACTGCGTATAAGCACATCTTAGTTGCAGTGGATTTGTGCACACGTTTTCTATGGGTCTGGCCACAAAGGAGTGCTGTTGCTCGAACTGTCATCAGGGTTTTGCGTGTCTTTGTGGGAATTTTTCCATGTGGTACCCTCCATTCAGACCAGGGTCTGGTTGGGCGGACCCCATACGAAATGCTCTTTGGCATAAAAATGTTTTTCCCAGACCTTGATGGTCTAGACATGGTGGCGTCGGCCGTACCTTTTGACGTAGATGATCATTTTGCTGTGTTACAGAATATACAAGAAACTAGAGACAGTCTTGCAAAGGCACACCTGCCCTCCACAACTGATGCTGCACTTCAGATTATGGTAGTTGGCTGGCTACCTCGAGTCGGTGACCTGGTCTGTGAAAAGGTAGAGAACAAGAAGGAGTTCAGCCCCTCTTTTGGTGCACCTGTTCCAGTGCTTGGCGTGCAGGGTACAAGAACAGTCATTTTACCTCCACTTCCTGGTCGCAAGGTTAAGATGTACATCTTCATTGACAATGTTAAACTACAACAAGTGGCCTATTCTTCTTAGTATGACTCCAGCGGTCTCTTATCCAGCAATGCTGAGAAATTCTGTTTTGGCCTCGGCAAATACGAACAGGCCTGACATTGCCATCGAGATGCATACAGTTACTCATCCATTGTTGAATGCACCGGCTGGTAATCACCATGAAGATACTGAGTATGCCTATCCCACAGATGTTTTGTTGCCTGGTGAGCAGAAATGTGCAGTAGACCAGTCACGTTTTCATTTGATACTAACTCTACAACTTCGAGTGCCCCATCAGAAATTTCTATTTTTGGTGTTTGGTTTCAAATAAATTTTTTAATTCCACCTTGGACTTATATTTGGTTGGTGCTCATATGTCTTTTTTTGTCTAGTAAATGGACATATTCTTACCGAAAGATCTGCAAATACATTAATTGATGGAGCTTTGGCACCCCACTCCTCATCACACATCATGAAGAGGGACAGACTTTTGTCAGTATCACTGCCTGGCCAGTGTTAGATGGGATTGGATGGGATGCTGTAAAATTTCAAATTCATGGCCCTACAGAGGTGATTAAGGCTCCCAATGTACTTCTTGTTTCTATGGGGTATGTTGTGTAACAAAACATACGCTTTGATGACTGGGATGTCCAAGCCGGATTGGCTACTTCTAAAAATATGAATGCCCTTACCATTCCTGATCTGGGTGCTTATCCTACCTGGGACAATCACACAGATATGTCCCTTGCTGATTTGCAGTCCCTAATTACTAATACCTCCTTCAATATTTCCAACTTGGATCCTCAAGGATGGTTATTATGGCAAAAAGGTTGATATACATGCCAACATCGTTTTCTGGGTCTGACCCCAGGCTATACATAGATTAGGGTAGACCCCGTTTTGAAAACTCCCATTCTGTTACTACCTATTGTGTAGGCAAATTATGTCAAAACTGGCTTAAACATTCCACCTTAGCGTCAATTAAACTTCATTTGTCCGGATTGACTGATGATGTTGATTTGAATGACTTTGTCAAAGGCCCTGTAGGAGGCAGGTCCAAAGGATGGGAATATGCTGTTTACAACGAAGTTTGGAAATTATCTCAAGTTGAAGCTGCGTCTAGACTGAGAGTTATTGATCAAGCTAATTTAGAAAAAGTGCGTGCTGTGGTTGATAATAGCATTAATACTCGTTCTTCCAGAATTAACACATTGGATAATATTGTTTCATCTGTTTTGGATATTGTACAGGATGAAATGTCTGTTTTATACTATGGTCAAAATCAATTACGTTCCATAATGCGGTTTGTGTTGACTTTACAAACGTTGAAATCTGGGAAAGTTCCTTGGGACTACATGAATACCTCATCTCTGTTTTTACCATTTAAACTAACTGAAAAACAACAGTTCATGTCCATGAAGGATGCAACATATTCACTATTGCACATTGAAAAACTGGAACCTTTACCATTTTCTGTGTCCGAATCTAACTCGGCTGTATGGCTCATTCATGGGTTAATCACACTACCTTTTTCCATGTTTAAGTTCAGGTCATTTATGTAACACTATGCCTTAGGCAGATATGAACCATTGGGTAGCTCGTTTCTCCATGAAGTTTGGTCACTCCGATTCACATACAGGTGCCTGAGAGAGGGTAAATAAGTTTATTTAAAGGGAGAAGAGTGCACTTCTACACCTGATCACTCATTAGTATGCAAAAATATACAATTGCACAGCGTGTTTAATACCCAAGCCCCAAATTTAGAATGCATTTTAAAGGGAAATCCAGTGCCAGCTATAACACCCACTTTCACGTTACTAGCTAACGATAGTTATTTACTTTTAGATAATGAAGCGTGTTGCGGGATACTAGCAGGGATTCTGCACATTGTAACTGTCTCCCAACGTGTAATTTGCTGTAAAAATGTGCTTTTCCCACCCCCACATGGGAGACTGGACGTATCAATACAGGCTGTTTTTGACAAAGTGTAAAAAATATATATAGACAAATTTTAGAAAAAAATGTGAGTCTAGCTGTTTAGTAACATAATGGTTAACTTTATTTTAATAACACATTTGTAAAAAAACAACAGTTTAGAACAATAACTTTCAACTTCGGAGGTCATGAATAGAACATAACTAACAAACAAAGAACTTTAATTGGCTTAAACTCTTTTACACCTCCGTTTGCGCAATGCACAATATGTGAAAAGACATTGTCAAGGGGTACAAATACAAAATATTCTTTGGACTATGTCCATGCTTTACCATCTGAAAGCATACCATGCAATTGTCTAAAAGCACCAACAAGCCAACGGAAGACTAAAGGACCCTCAACTTCAATAGCAGCCACAACAACTCCGGGCAGAGAGTCCCTTCAGAGGTCAAATCTCAACGTAAAGATTTGGCTCCAGAGTGTTCCCGGATGGCATCTTACTGCATGGAATGTGGAATGGTACTGAATGCTTGAGAGCAGTCAATAACAGCCCTTTGCAATGCTGCAAAGAATCATAAATGTTGATTTATTTTTTTATTTTTGGACCTTCATAGTTTATCTACATTACTAGGCATTTTATTATCTTCTAATTTAATGTAACAGTACGTACAGATAACTTGTAATATGGACAGGTCAAATCATTTCTCTACAAATAAATATACAGTTAATTTTTTCCAGTCATCATTATTTTCTTTTTCACTTTTTTAAATACACGCCAACAGTCCATGTTTAAATCTTGTAGTGAGTGTGTCAACACATATACAATCATAATATTTTCTCTGGTTTTTCTGACCACACGGTGTTACATTTTGAAATCTCCTCAAAACTATCAACTCTAATATCTCTGTCCTGTTCTGCAACTCCTCCACTTAACAGCTTTTCATTTTCCATAGAATTCTGCTCAGGACCAAAGAAAAGAAACTGAACATCGTCATAAGCGTTTTTCTACCTCTGCCACAGTACCATGCAAAAGTGCTCTATTCCATTTTTTCTAACCTAAAGCAGGGGATTGCCCATAGTACAGCCTACTAACTAAGGTTTGCATTGTTGAGTGAATTAGAGCTCACATCTTGAAATGAAGAAAGGTGCTTTGTAACACTTTCTTTGATAAACAAGCTAGTGAGTGTCCCTGCAAATTTGTAAGCTTTCTAATCTTGCAATGATCCACTCCCTCCTTGTAAGGTAATTATTTTGTGTTTTAAACTTCGCCTTGGAAAGATACATAGAAATTTCCTTAATATGGATTGCTGTCTAATACTACAAACACTACTACATTCCAATTTGCATACAGGCACGTTACTCCGCCTTCCTTGTTCCTCTTCTCGAATAACTTGTTCCACATTTGTAGGTACCATAACCTGTTTCACTATAGGAGTGCCATTCTACATTTCATAGCATTGTCCCATGTTAAAAAAACCATGAACCAATGTTTTATCTTGGATATAGCTTTCTTCATTAAAGAAAAGCCCAGTAGTAGAATTTTGTATCCATTCTGAATTAAAAAACGTATAAAAGGTACTCACTAATCTTTTCTTCTGGATTTGTCTCCTCATCTACAACACCATTTTGTTAAGAGACTTCATTCTATTCATAACCAAAATGAAAAGCTTCCTCCTCAAAGGAAAGGCCTTATTAACTATTCTTTCAACTCGTTCTTTCTGTTTCAGTGCCTCCTTCCTGCTTCTATACTTTTTCATAGTTCTCAGTAGATTTATAACTACTCTACTACGAAACATCCTGGTTCTGAATTCCTGAAACTGCTTCTGTCTCCTGGTTAAGGTGTGTCCATATTTGTTACATGCTTTCCTTTCTTGTTATATAGATTTTGTAAACTGTTATTCTTTTTTTAGTTTGAATTTTATTTGCATTATTTTGTAATCCGTGGAAATGTCCACTCATATTTTTTTTTTATGACTTTGTCCTCTTACCAGTAGCTCTTTTTCCTTTCACCACTTTATCTTTGCTCCTTTTGTGTCACAGCATAAGAGCTATTTCTGTATCTCTCTACCACTTTTTCACTTGTAGATTTAGTGTTTCAGTACATTCCTACTTAGATGTGTCAGATTTACATTTTGAGAAACACTGCATATACAAATCTGCACATTAATCTGTATCACAGCATATAGCTTTGCTAATCCTTCTGAGTGCATGCAAAAACGTGGGCCAGGTTACTGATACAATTCATCAGATGGTTCTAAAACAGTATATACTCATCACTAAAACCTGCAGGCACATGTGTTTCAAGTTGAGTACAGCAATACTCCCTGGATGATTGCATAGATAGTGCATGGATAGTGTATAGGTGATTCCCTCTGAATATAGGTATTGCCTGCATGATTTCCTGAGTATGTAGAATCTTCAATAGTGGTTCCATATCTGCATCGTTAGTGCCTGTGTATGTGCATAACTATATTGCTACTATCTGGGTGATTGAACAAATGCATGGGTGTTGCTTGCGTAGTTTAATGAGATCATAATTAGTGCATCCACTATTGGCATATGTAAGTGCTTGGGTGATGGAATAACTGTGTACCAAGTGCAGGAGTGAGGGTACAGACACAATTCACCAGATGGTTCTAAAACAGTATATACTCATCACTAAAACCCGCAAGTATATGTGTTTCTGGTTGAGTACAGCAATACTCCCTGGATGATTAGATGATTGCATAGATAGTGTGTAGGTGATTCACTCTGAATATAGGTATTGCCTGCATGATTCCCTGAGAATGTAGAAACTACATCAGTGGTTCCATATCTGCATCGTTAGTGCCTGTGCATGACTATATTGCTACTATCTGGGTGATTGAACAATTGCATGGGCGTTGCTTGCGTAGCTTAATGAGAACATAATTAATGCATCCACTATTGGAAGAGTGCATGTGTAAGTGCTTGGGTGATGGAATAACTGAGTACATAGTGTGTGAGTAATTTGATAACTTTCTGAGTATTGCCTGAGTGGTTGGATGAGTGCCCGAGTAATGCGTGGGGGACTGTGAAGTATCTCCATTGCTGTTAGATACATAACAGTTGTGACCATATCTGTAACTAGTTGTTTAACTCCTTCGGTCAGCATTAAACTATCTGTTTTAGTGTATCTATCCATTTGTAATGACCTATACGTCAGAAAGGTCTAGATATCACACTGCCTATATAATTGGATACATGCCTCTCTACAAGCATACATTGCTCAATTACTCAGCATGCACATGCATCAGTAAGTTTCCAAAACTGAAACAACAAATCTCACTTCTTCAAAGCCGAAAACCTTTTCTTAATGGCATACCAACATCATTTCTCAAATCTTTCTTGTGCACTTAAAACATATATTTAGAATTTCTCAAAGTGAAAGTTACACACCAAATGAAGGTAGCACAATAACTCTCAACAGATATTCTGCACCATAAACTGTCCTCAATTTTAAATGGAGATTGTTTAAAGAAATACACCACTGTCAACACATACATGAACTTTTCATTAGCCTTAAAGAACATCTATTACCGTGTAAATATATATGTGATTCCATAAAAGACATACACCTTAAAGCCAACTTTCCAAAAATATATAGTTCTCTGCATCTTTAATTAAACTCAAGAGTACCACCGTACATATAACTATCTGCAACCACAAAAAACATATCTCACCATCTAAACATATTCAAACTGGTTATATGAGAAGAAATCTAAATTGATAAACATTTCAAAATACATATCTAACAATTATTACTACTTTATAATACTTATACAAACACAGAATATTTTCTCATCTTTTATTTGTGTCAACACTGCCGCTGTTTAATAAAGTGACTAAAAGTACCACAACTCCCAGAATGAATATGTACATTCCTCACTGTAACTTTCAATAATACTATACTGCTATGTTTCTATTAACTGCACAATGGAATAGAGAGCCACTCATTTTATTTCCTCTTACTTCCTGCTTTCCTTCCCAAGCCTTGCTTGAGATAGGGCTGGATTTTGTGCCCTGCATATGATGTTGACAGCCAAAGAGAACCTATTCCCGTGACATGTGCCGCTAAGTCGTTTGTATGGGACAGTTGGTAACATTGTTTGTTAATTGAGTTTTTAATGGCCAAATAATTTATAGATTCTTTGTCCCAATTTTCAATTGCCAAACTCAGTGTTGCCACTGCTTTCTCGTCTCAGTTTACCTTTCTGAATCAGGCCCTTAGACTTCTGTGAATACCGAAAAGTTGTAAACTTACACAAAAGTGAAACTTAATCGTTGTGAATCAGCCCCATGGTGTGCCAGTGAGCAGTAAAAGTAGTGTAAGTAGGAAAATGAACTAATGAGAGGTATGGTAGTGTGAAAGTAGGGCAGTGTGTCAGTGAGTGCTGAGGTAGTGCACAAGTAAGACAGTATGCTAGTGTGACTCCTGCCTTTCACCTTCAGGCCAAACATTAGAAATGGATGGGGTTACTCAGCCTTTCATACATCTAAGGCTGATAAAAGGAGTGCCCTTTTACTTCCGTGACACTTACACAAGCTCCCAGTGCCTTAGGATCATTCTGTCACACTGTTACTTCCACGTTTCTCCGGGGCATATTATCAAGGACGGCGTTAAAATTATCGCCGCTTTGGCGGCAGAAAACTGGTGCTAGAGCGACGATAATGTGCTTGATAATATGCCGCAGAGAATTCCCATAGAAGCCCATGTTCACACCAGAACCTGGGCTTCTATTGGAATTCACAAGGGCATATTATCAAGCCCGTTATCGCCGCTATAGCAGCAGTTTTCTGCCGCTAAACTGTCGATAATTTTTAACGCGGTCCTTGACAATATGCCCCTCCTTTAGTTAGCGGCGCAAATAGCACTGCAGCAGCTTCTTGGCGCTTGTGCTGAGGCTTAGAGCATGTGCATCAGCTAAGAGCACAGGACTGGGACGTTAAAACGTATAAGTGTTCCATTTTTATCAGCCTGTGGATGATGAACAGCACATTACACCTCCTCTTGCGGTTACGATGTCAGCAGAAAGTCAGCAGCTGGCACCCCTGGGCATAATGCCAGGGAGGGGCTGTGCTCACTTAGCCTCAGTGCAGGCAGCGGATGCACCAGTTGTGATCTCAGCTCCGCCCTGCAGAGATGTCTTCTCCTCTGCTGTACATGGCCCTCCTGCTCTTGGTGACAGGTGTGTGACATATTCTACTGTGTGTAACATGTTCTATTGTGTGTAACATGGACCCCTGCTCCTGGTGACAGGTGTGTAACAGGTTCTAGTGTGTGTAACATGTTCTATTGCATTTATTTTACATGGAATGTCAGGTGTGTATCATGTTTTATTGAGTATAACATGTTCCATTGTGTTTTTTGTACCTGAGATGTCAGGTGTGTTACATGTTCTATTGTGTTTATTTTACATGGGGATGTCAGGTGTGTTCCATGTTCTATTGTGTGTAACATGTTCTATTGTGTGTAACATGTTCTATTGTGTTTAGTTTGCCTAATATTCTTCACTGGTTTCCGAACGGAGTCCAGGGTTGTCAGGTGTTTAACATGTTCTACTGTGTGTAACATGCTCTAGTGTGTTTATTTTACCTGATATCCTGCACTGCTGCTGTGAGTCCATCTGCAGCTGAAAATAAGAGTTCTCGGATGTTTCTACATAGTCTGGTGGGGTAACGCTCCTGCTGCAAGGTTTTCCTGGCAGGCTCCTGTGCCCTTGTCTGTGGCAGAGAGCAGGAGCCCGCGCATTATTATAAATACAGTGGTGGGATAATCTGTCTGCCATGAAGTCAGGTTTTAAACAGTCTCAGGTGGTTTAAATGAACAGATTTATGGCAGTAAATAACATTTAATTTGTAATCTGCAGCCACCATGTGATGTTTGTTGTTTTACAAAATTATTACGAATTTAAATATACAAATGGAGATGCAAATAGGTATCCCTTTGGACCTCAGATGACAATTAAAAACCATGAATATTGATAAACATTCAAGGGTCCTCTGAGCCTCTAAATGAACAATGTGTTAAAAGGTTTTATCTTTGTATTGTTCTTTCTGTGTCTGTCTCCCCGATACCGCCCCGGGCATTAATGCATAAATACGTCCTGCTCCGACTTTACACTTTGAACTCTTTGTTTCAGGTAAAAGTGGGGCGCAGTCGGTGTCTCAGTCCCCGGAACAACTGTCGGTGTCTGAGGGGCGCCCCCTGTTCATAAACTGCACCTATGAAGCTTCGGGGACCCTCTATCTCTTCTGGTACTTCCAGCCCCCGGGTGAAGCCCCCCGAATAATGCTGAGTGAATACGGACAGAAGGAGCAGAGGGGCTTCAGTGCCCCCCACAATAAGACGATGAAGTCCTTTCACCTGAGGAAGGAGAGCAGTGAAGTGGGGGATTCAGGGCTGTACCTGTGCGCCTTGAGGGACACAGTGTGTGATGAGGCGCTGGGAGCTGCACAGAAACCAGCGAGTGGTGTTGTCTTCCTCTCTGTACTGTACAGAATCCAGCTGTTGACACTGTCCACATCTCTGTGCTGCACAGAAACCAGCCAGTGAGACGGTCCTCCTCTCTGCGCTGCACAAACATAATCCAGTGACTCTGTCCTCCTTTCTGCGCTGCACTAATATCAGCCAGTGGTACTGCCCTCCTCTCTTCACTGCACAGAAACCATCTGGTGACACTTTCCTCCTTCCATCAATGTACAATGACAGTGTCAGTGACACTGTCCTTCCCTGTGGACTGCACAGACACCACCTCTCTGCGCTGCACAGAAACCAGCTGGTGATACTGTCCTCCTTTCCCTGCTGCACTGAAAACATCTGGTTCCAATTTCCTCCTCGCTGTGCTGAACACAAACGACCCAGTGACACTGTCCTCCTCTTTGTACCTCTCTGCACTGCACAGAAACAAGCCAGTGATGGTGTCCTCCTTTTTTGCACTGCACAGGAATCAGCCGGTGACACTGTTTTCCTCTCTGCACTGCACGGAAAGCAGATGGTGACACTGGCCTCCTCTCTGCTTCACAGAAACCAGCTGGTGACATTGCCCTCTCTGCGCTGCACAGAATCCAGCCAATGCCACTGTCCTCCTATTTGCGCTGCACAGAAAACAACCGGTGACACTGTCCTCCTCTCTGCACTGCAAAGAAACAAGCCAGTGGTACTGTCCTCCTCTGTGCACTGCATAGAAACCTGTTGGTGACACTGTCCTGCTCTGTGTGCTGCAAAGAAACAACCCGGTGACACTGTCCTCCCCTCAGTGGAACACAGAAACCACCTCCATGTGCTGTCTTAAACCAGCTTCTGACACTGTCCTCCTCTTTCCTCCTCTCTGTGCTGCACAGAACCCAGCCAGTGACACTGTCCTCCTCTCTGCTGCACAGAAACCAGCCAGTGCTCGTCATTGTTGGAAATGGCCCTTTTTGCAGGGTTATCCCCAAACGTTTTGCTTCTTCCTCCTTTGTTTTTCCAGACCCGTGGTTGTGAGCAATAGGACTCTGGGCACTTTACCACTTCTGATCAGTGCTAAAGTGCATATGCTCCCTAGGTAAATTGTTATTGTAATTGGTTATCCATGATTGGCATATTTGTGTTACCAGGAAGTCCCTAGTAAAGTGCACCAAGTGTGCCAGGGCTGTTAATTCACATGCTACTAGTGGGCCTGCAGCACTGATTGTGCTACCTACAACAGTAGCCCTAAAATGGTGTCTCAGGCCTGCCACCGTGGTGCCTGGGTGCAGTTGCTAACTGCCATGCTGCCCTGACCAGTGTCCACACTGGACAGGCCTAACCCTTCCCTTTCTATACACATTGGACACCCCTATGGAAGGCCCTAGGTACACCCATGGGCAGGGTGCCGTGTATGTGAAAGGTAGAGCATGTACTAGTGTGGGTGACATGCTCTGGTAGTGAATTACAGCCATTTTCGTTTTTCACTATTGAAAGGCTATCGTGCCCATAGGCTATAATGGGGAATGCTGTGTATAAGGTTTACCTGCATATCTTTCCATAGGAGCAAGATGGAAAATAAAAGTCTGGCATCCCTGAACTCAGAATTTAATAACACATCTTTTAGGAAGGATGGTTTTTTAATTCTGTGTTTAAAAACAGCACTTTTTAGAAAGTTGCTGTTTTCTTGTCTAACCTTTCTTTGTGCTTCTGCCTGTTTGTGAATTGTCTGTGTTGAGTCTGTGAAATTCCAGGAGGCAGGGTGAGTCAGCCCAGGGCTGAATGGAGCTATCTGCATTTGGAGTAGTGGGAGGAGTTGCACCTGGGACCTGAATAGGGCTGTGCCTGTCTTCCACAATGCTGGCTCCACCTCCTGCTGAGCGGCTGACGACCCTGCCCCTCTCTCTCAAAGGAAGAAGGTGTCCACTGACAAAATCCACCCAGAACTGTTTTTTGCTGGGCTCAGAGCCCTCCTGCACAAAGAGAACAAATATTTTTTGGGGTATTAGTACAGGACCCCAAACCCCTGAATTTTAGATCATCCTGGAATCAAGAAGGAACCTCTGCCAAGGAGAAAGCTGGAAGACTGAAGAAAAAGGACTGTCCTGCTGTGTGTTTGTGGGCTGACCTGCAGTTGCTTTGCTGCCAAGGAGAGGGGAAGGACTTTGCTGTTGCTGTGTCCCCTTGCTTGAAGAGATCTCCAAGGGCCTGAGGAGAGCTGGCCTCCTGTTAAGAAGTCCCGGGAACAAAAGGACTTCACCCCCAGCTTCCCCCCTGAACTCTGCTGAATGAGTTCTGCCCTTCCTAGAGCGCTTGATTCAATCGTGGGGCCTCTGGAAGTTGTGCCTGCTGTTTGGGGAGCTGGACAAGAAGAAAAGAAGAAGATCTGCAAGTTTCACGCAATGCTCGCTTGTGGAGCGCATCGTCAACAGTGCGAGAAAATTCCCGTCACTGCGAAGATCGTCGCAGTGCCTGTTGCCACAGCAGGAACTGATGCGTCATTCGCTTGCGGAACGCATCGCCCCGGTGCGGGAAGATTCCTGTTGCTGCAAGTATCGTCGCAGAGCCTTTCGACGCTGGGGAGATCGTCGCACCGCTTGCTTGCGGATCACATCACATCGCTGCAAACATCGTCGCAGAGCCATCGCATCGAGGGGCCACAAGAGGAGAAGATCGACGCTGCGCCGCGCATCGCCGCTGCACCTGAGCTCGTCGCCACCCTGACGATCATCGCATCGTGCCTGTGAGAAACGCTTCCTAATGAACCTGCGCGCTGGAATCCATACAAGGTATCGCATCCCTCCCCATACAAAGCAGATTCGTCGCAACACGCCCGCTGCGTGAAGCGGGGCTGTCGCATCGCCTCCCCAGGGTCTCAGGAGTGACGCATCGCTTGTTTTTCAACGCTGCAGCTTCCATTTGGAACTTTTGTCACATCTACAGGTACTTTGGGCTAAACGTCACGCAACTGTGAATTATTTTGACGCAAACCCTAGAACTTTTTTAAAATCATATTCTTGAACTGTGTGTTGGATTTTTGTCATTTTGGTATTGTTTAGTTTAGATTAAATATTTTTATTTTTCTAAACTGGTGTGAAGTCCATTTTTGGTGTTTTCACTGTGTTACTGTGAGTGTTGGTACAAATACTTCACACATTGCCTTTGATAAGCCTGTCTGCTCATGCCAAGCTACCAAGGGGGTGAGCAGGGGTTATCTAAAGAGTGTATCCCCCTTACCCTGACTAGAAGCAAGGTTCCCTATTTGGACAGTGGTACCGACATCTGCCAACTAGAGACGATCTAAGAGTCATCCACTCTGCAATAGCTGACATCCCCTTAGTAAAACGCTAATGAATTGAAGACCGCTTTCCATGCTTACTTTGGGCTCTTCAAGTACAAGTGATGCCCTATGTTTTGTGCAATGCTCCAGCGGCCTTTCAGCATTTTGTTAGCGACGCACTGAGAGAATTTTTGTATAGGGTGGCAGTGGTTTACATTGATGACATTTTGATCTTTTTGCAGAACAAACAAGAGCAAGTACAACCCGTTAAGGCCATTCTTCAGAGACTAAAAGAACATCAATTGCATGTAAAATCTGAAAAATTTCCTTTACATGTGGAGGAAAAAGAATTCCTAGGATTTATACTCCCACCTAGAGGAGTTTCCGTGGAATCATGCAAGTTTCAGGTTATTCTTGATTGGCCATCACCAAATTCAGTGAAAGAAGTACAGAACTTTATTGGTTCCACCAATTTTTTATCAACGCTTCATCAAAGGTTTCTCCTCAAAGGTTGTTCCTTATCACTTGTATTGAAAAGAGGGATACTTTTTTCATGGACCTCTGAAGCGTAAAAGGCCTTTAATTCTGTGAAGGGAACTTTTACTACAGTTTGCTCCAATTTTGTTACACCCTCAACTTGGGGAACCTATTTATGTAGATGTGGATGAATCAGAACAAGCAATTGGAAGAACCCTTTCTCACCATTTTGTGAATACGAAGGTCAAGATGCCCCTTGCATTAAGAGGCAAATGTTGTGTTTGCAAGAATATGATCACACTATTGTGCATAAACCAGGCAAAGATCAAAATCCCACTGTCTACTTCTCCTGAGTGCCAGTGCCATGCCACAGTACAATATCTAAAGTGGCTGAGTGTCTATGTGAACTTTATAGTCAAGCATGCCTGCAGCTCTCCAAGTGGACTAAATTCGTACTGATTCCTATACAAATTGAGATCTGCATGTTCTCTAAAAGATTATTGCCTACCAATCCCGGAAGAAACACACTCAACCTCTTCTAGACAACTTTGAATACAAAAGATAAGAAAATGTGATCGAGGAACTCTCTATCACTCAAGAGGGCAGTGGGTAATAGTGTCTCGAAGTGTCATTCCAGAGAGTCTGTGACAACAATTCCTTAAAATACCCCTTGAGGGTCATCGTGGCATTGTCGCCACCAAAAGAGCTCTTTGAGACTGAATGTGGTTTTCTCACCTTATTGACCAAATTGAAAGAGAAGAACAGCTTGTCATTTGTACAATTCTTTGTCTCCCAAAATGACACAGGATCAATTTTATGTCTGACCTCCCGTTCCAGGTGCGTGAGAAGATTGACATTGATTCCTTTGGACCTCTTAACAATGGACATACCTAATAGTAATTGTGGATGAGGAATCATGATATCCCTTCGTAGAGGAGCTGTCGTCAACCATATTTGACAGAGTCATTAGGACATTAAATGCCATTTTTGCAACACAGGTGTTTTCTCCACTCTCAATTCTGACAATGGCCCACCATTCAACGATCGAGAGTTTGAAGATTTTCTTACTAAAACACTTCCAAGTTATTTTTTCCTAAGTAAACTTATTCCTTTGCTCACATATGCAGTTTATTAAAGATAGACTTGACATGTATAACCATGAAATCGAAGTGCACATTTAATGCTTAGTTAAAATTAGCCTGACCAAAGACCTTGTTTTGAAATGTAATTTGCTTGGTCAGTGTTCTTTTGTAGGTACTTTCCAAAGGTTTCATTAGCTATGGAAACAACTACTACCTGTATTAGTTTCTTGATAACAAGGTTTGAGAAAAGAAATCTTGGCAAGAAACTTGAAGACTTAATGATCAGATGAAGCTTCCCATTGATTGCGTATCAGGAACAGAGGGATGTTCAAGGATGCAATAACGGTCCAAGTTCTGTCAGATGGGAAAGTCTGGTAATGTTGCAATGCACAACCAGAGGATTGAAATGATTGGTTCATGTGAGGAGATACGACTGTTGCTGACATTTCTGTATGTTTTAATTAATGTTCATACTAATTGAAGTCAAGGCAGATTTTCTAAGACTTAGAGAGACATAGACCACTCTGCTTTATATTATTGCAAGTGTGAATCTACATGCCAAACACTTATTCTTTTTCTGGAAGACTTCTACTTGAGTGGTCACTATGCTAACATCTCACATTCCGAATTTCCTTGAGACCACGCACTAGAAACCATTCTCACTCTGAACTTGGAACCTTCATTAGATGATTTTAGAATTGAGTCATGTTTGAAAGAGAGAACTGAAGTTTCTTTAAAGAACACCTATTTCTTATTCTTAGTTTTTGGATTATTGTGGCTGTGTTTAATTTGTATCTTAACCTACTGACACTGAGCCGATTGCAATATTTCAGCATGCCAGTTTTAATCTTGCATCTTTTAATAATCTCCTGATATGCATTTATTGGATTGACTATTAATTTAAATAAAATACCTTAACTTCAATCACCGATTCCTGGTCCTTACTGTGTGACCAAATGGACTTTCACAACGATAGAACTGTTTTATTACTGCAAACTCCCTTCTCACCTCAATCAATTTAAAATGATCGATCAGAGGAGGGATTGGAAATCATGCACCTGTACACTCTCAGCCCTGTGGTGTCTCTCTAGGTTCTTCAGTGTGCAAACACATGAGGCACCCATACTCTTACTGGCACCGTCCCCCAGGCCAATCACACTGCACCTGTTGAACAACAGAGACCACATTTATAGGTCTCCAGGAGACATGGTCATCATAAGTGACAAGGTGCCCATTTTCCGAGACTTTATGCAGCCGTGCAGCAAAACCTGACTCTTCCTTGAAGTGGATCAACAACTATGGCAACAGGCTTGAAGGACATACTGTTCTTTCCAGTCGAACTGACATACTAGACAAAGAAACTATTCATTTCTGTACTGAGATTAAAAATCTGCATGATGTGTAAGATCGCTTAGTGTTGTAACGTAAGTGTACAGATGGATTTTGAGTTTTATGACAACAACCCTTGTGACTGACTGGATAGCAGTGATACTAGACGTGTTAGTATAGCATGATCAACACTGCTACGTGTGTGGATGATGAACCGACCTGGGAGTACATTGCTGATATTATCGGTTAAGATTTGTCCTAAACATCTTTCTATTATGTTGACAGCCAGCATGAATAAGCAGATACACCACATTAGCTCCATCTTTAAAAAATGCGTACATTTTGTATTGTGTCATCATTAATAGACCAATCTCACTCTACCCCAGCCCTACGCGGTTTTCACGTGGCAAATATATCCTCTCCAAAAATGGTGACAGTGGGTTCCCCTTTAAACATTCCATTTGCCCCAGACCTTCCTCTATTTCCCCGGGCAACCCAACCCCAATACACCACCTTCTCAGCTACCATATACCAATCCATTTCTCTCCTCCAATCTTCCAGAGGTGGTGTTGTCGCCGACCCCCACTGTCGAGCTATATTTTGCTTAGCAATAATCATACCAAATATCATTTGGTCTATACGACCTAAGTCAGTAGCCTCCCACACATTAAGAAGGCACCATTTGGCAGAGACCTGCTGATCACTACCACATAGAGTATTCAAGTATGTTTGACACGTAAGTGATTTTGCCTTGCGGTTTACGTGTTCATCTATTAATCTGTCCTCTTGTGGTGAAGATTTAGGGAAGTCTTCCCTGGCAGGGATTTGCCACCTGAAGGTCATGGTGTATTTGCAGGTACCTGAAGGTTTCCACTGGTGACAGATTATATACCCATTGTAGGTCAGAAATTTGAATTATTCCTCCCCGGGTCTAAAAATATACCCAAATCTTGAGAGTCCTATGATATATCATTTGTTGAAACTGTGACATCTCCCTAATGTACCCAGTTGATTATGAATCCAACAAAGGCCTTGGCTGGGTGATTTTGCCTCCCCAGCCCAGTGATGTAAGTGTTGTGTGCCTCAAATGGACTGTAAGTGCATTTGGCCCCTCAAGGGTCTGGGGTTTCCTGCTGGTGGGTCTGTAAGTTCCCCCCAGGTATAAAACATATCAGTGTATATGATAGGCCGGTTCATCTACTGGACAGTGGACCCATTGATTTATGACTGCAAGCTGAGCCGCCCAATGGTACTTTTGTATGTCCGGTAGGGATATCCCACCATCATACCAACTTCAAGTTCATTTATCTTGACATATCCATTGGGGCCCACCATGCCATAGTAATTCCATGATCAAAACCCTCAATAGCCTGTTTTGTTACACATACAGAAAACGTGGCAGTGCCATCATTTTGAATAATGCTGCTCTCTCTAATAGCATACGTGGGAGCGACCTCCAGTGTTGGACCTCAGCCTTAAGTCTCGACAAAGGAGGAGGGAGATTCCTTGCACAGAGGAGGACTGGATCAGTGGTAACATAAATGCCCGAGTATCAGAAGCCCTGTGCCACAATTTGAGCTCTGCGGGTCTCTGGGATATGTAGTTTATTGCAGTGCAAAACATATATTGTAGACTTAGACCAATTTAGGTGCACTAAGAGTACTTTTCAAAACTGGTGAATATGTCTAATGACCTTAAAAGTGATAAATGCAGCCCTGTGATATATAATAAAATATTGTCAGCATAGAGAGATGTTCTATCCTCCCATTCTTCAGTCCAGTGGAGGCCTCTGATCAATGGGTCGGGAACAAATCCAAGCCGCCAATGTTTCAAGGATAAAGGCAAAGAGGAGTGAGGAAAGTGGACAGCCCTGTCTGGTTCCGAGTCTGAGAGGGAACACTTTGGATGTCCTTCCATTATAGGCTAAGATTTGAGCACTGTGCATGTTGGAATGAGTTATATCAACTCAGTTATTTGCTTTTGGCTGGTGGAGTGATCAACTGAGTGATTCGTGGAGCCTGAGTACTTGCATAAGTGGAAAGGAGTTGATGGCGAATGGGCACTGCAGTGGTGTAACAAAACATGACAGGTCCACCATGCAGAATATGGGAAGCAGCCCGTAAGACTCCCAAATCTCACAGATATTCTTTACCTTAGGATCGATTGGGGACACCTGAAGGGTGACAGTCCACTACACTGCAGGGGCTACAGAGGCTTGCCTTAATGTTGGGTCTGCGCACAATTGTAATTATCCAGGAGTAATTGGATTAATTTCAGTAATTATACATTATTCTTGTGAAGAAATTACGGAAATTACACAATTACGTTAGCTTTAGTAATTAAAAGAATTTTGACATGAACAACAAACTAAGAAAGAGCAAGCAGCCGCGGCTACTGTTGATCACGCCTTGTAGCATTTAGCGCAGTTTGGCGCAAAATGCATCCTCTGGCCCATTTTGACCCAAGGGTACATTTTGCACTAAGAAATTCTTCATAATAACTGGATTCTGATTCTTAGATAATTACTCATAATTACAATTAATTTTCTGTAAGGAGTAATAATGCTAGAGAGATTTATGCCAGTTATTCCCACCCCATTTAGCCACCCTGAGTGTTCGTCTTGATTGAGCAATCCCCAGGGTGTGACGCAGATTGTTTCGCCGATCAAGAGTTTATGAGTAGTATAGTACTTATAAAGTGAAGCTGACAAGGAGATTAACTGGCTCAAAAGATGAAAGTAAGATATGCTCCTAGCAGAGAAATGAGGTGAGAAAATGTGATGACCAGCAATTTTAAGGAAGAGTCAGGGTCTCATTTCATGACCATTTAGGTGTGGTTTGGTTTGCTCTGAATGGAATCTCCACCCTCACACCTGACATCCTCTTCCTCACTGAGACCTGGCTCCACCCCACTTCCACACCCGACATCACCACTGCAACACCCAAAGGATACAAGATCAGCCACTGTGACAGCATCAATATGTTTGGTTGAGGAATCCCCATCATACACAAGGAATCCATCCAATGCTTTACCACAAATGACAACACTACCAGAGCCATGGAACACCTCAACTTCCGACTCAAAACAGACAGCAAAACCACTATCAGGGGAACCCTCTCCTGCCATCCTCCAGAAGCCCATCCATCCTTCTGCAACTTTATCACCCCCCTCGCCATAGGTTACAACTAAATTTTCCTCAGCAAACTCTACTTCCAACTCAACTGCGACAATGATATCAACACTATAAACTTCGTCAACAGCATGAACAAATTTGGATACACCCAACTCATCCACCACCTTACCTACACCCCAGGCCCAAAGCTACACCCTATCTTCACCTCCAGTGACCGCTTCAGGTTCAGCCACACCATGGAACTTACCTGGATCACCCACTCCATTGTCCACTTCAAGATCATCACTCACAGACCTCCACTCCTAGTCTGCCCAATGCCCCCCAACACAGCTAAAGCAATATCTTGATAGAATCATGGATCAATGCCCTCAACACCACCCATCGCATCTCCTCCAACACCCTAGACCAGAAAATTCATTTGGATCACCAACTGCATCAACAGTTTTACTCCCATCACCATAGGAAACACCACTCACAGAAGTCCAACAAGCAGGCTAGCTGGTACAGTGAAGACCTCAGAACAGCTAAACGAAACTGTAAACAAGTAAAAAGGAGATGGCAAATCAGCAAAAACATGACCAACATGACTGCCTTCAAGACAATCTTCCACCTCTGCCACATACAGTTTAGAAAATTGCAGAAAAAGGCGTTAGCCTCATGCATCGAATCAAGCACCAATAACAGCAAAAAACACTTCAACTTTGTCAAAGAATTCTCCAACCCCTCAGCTGCAACAAACAACATTACCCCCTAACTGAAGTAAATGGAAACCCAAGGCCACTGACTTCTTCAAGCATCACAGACATCCAAACAACCAATGGGAGCTAGTTCCCCCCACAGGACACCGCATCCATCATGAAATTGGTCTACTCAGGGGCCCATGCCCTCATTACATCTTCCACCTAGGTGAAGCCACGTAGTCCGCACCTTGTTCAACACCTGCATTGCCATGGCGACCTAACCTGAGAACTGAAATCACACAGAAGTAAATGCCATACAAAAAAAATAATCTGCTGAGCTCAGGAAACTCAACAACTTCAGAACAATCTCCCTGCTCCCAACCAACGTATTCGAAAATGCCGTCAACCAACAACTCTCTTCACATCTGGAACAGAACCTCCTACTCAACTCCTCCCAATCTGGATCCCACAGCAACCACAGCACTGAGAGAGCCCTCATCACCGCTACCAATGACATCCAAGCCCTACGTGACTGAGGAGACTCCTAGACCTGATCCTTCTAGACCTCTAGGAAGTCTTCGATACAGTCTTCCATGGCACGCTCATCACAAGGCTGCACAACAGAGGCATACAAGGAGCTTCTCTCAGATGGATCGCTTCTTTCCTCTCCGGAAGAACACAAAAAGAACACCTTTCCCCCTTCACTTCTGAAACCAAGTGCATCATCTGTGGAGTACTCCAAGTATCCTTGCTCAGCCCCACCCTTCTCAACAGTTATATGACACCTCTGGCTAGCATCGCCAAAACCCACAGACTAAACAACATATCCTATGCCGACAACACACAACTCATCTGAAGATACCACCAACACCAACTTCCTCATCTGCATGACAGCCGTCGCCAACTGGATGAAGAACAACTGCCTGAAGCTCAACACTGGCAAGGCAGAGGTACTGATTTTCAGAAAGCTAAGCTACCCATGTGATGTACACTGGTGGTCCTCAGAACTCGGATGTACTCCTACCCCCACTGACTATGCCAGGCACCTAGGCATCATTCTGGACAACAAGCTAGCCAGGACAACTCAGGCCAACTCCGTCTCCTCCTCCTGATTCGTCATCTTCCACCTGCTTTATGGGATATTCAAATGGCTAACCCAAAGTTCAAGATGCACCATCACCCAGGCTCTCATCTCCAGACTGGACTATGGCTATGCTCTCTGCACAGGCATCACAGCCCACCTTCTCTGACATCTACAGACCACAAAGAACACCGCAGCAAAACTCATCCTGTATCCCCCTAGAAGAACCCACTTCACTCCCTGCCTCAGGGTACTCCACTGGCTCCCCGTACAGAAAAGAAGTCAGTTCAAGATACTGACCAATGCATACAAGGCCATACACAAGCGCAGACCCACCAACTTGAGTCACCGCCTGAACAACCATCAGGCCGCTGGACCCCTCCACTCCTCATCCCTTTCTCTAACCCTTACCACCTGCATTCAACCTAGCAGATGTAGAGGTTGCTACTTCTCCTACATAGCAGCGAAGACATGGAACGGCTAACCCTTTCATCTCATCTACAGACCTCCTTACATCCTCCAATGTTCCAAAGTCCCTGAAGACCTGGCTATTAATCAACTGGACTCTACCAGCACCTGGAAACACTCACAAGTGGGAAGTAGGGCGCTACAAATCTCCTGCTTTATTCATTGATTGATTGACATAATTAATACTCATTGGAGGTAAGGTGGAATGTTCTGTTCATAATGAAGAATGTGGTTTCTTACACCACAGAGACTATATGGCTAGCTTGGGACCCTCTTTCCAGATGTGCAGCCACTGCCTAGAGATGCTGAGATATACATTCTGTTTAGATGTCCTCGGACATGTTCCATGTTATTTTCAAATGAAATACATGTGAGAGAGGGGCTATGGAGAGATGAGGAGCACTGTTGGAGGGTGAAAGTGAGGAAATCATTACAGTGTTGTTCTATGCTTTGAAAGATATTACAATTAAATATGCTATGAAAAATGTATTGTAGAATGCACCTTTTTTTAACAGGGAAGAGGACAAGGACCCGAAAACATGCTCAGGATTGTTCTATTTTTATCAGCCTGTGGATGATGAAGGGTACATTACACCTACTCCTCCTGGTGGCTGAGTGTGAGGGCTGTGACGTCAGCAGGCAGTCAGCAGCTGGCACCCCTGGGCATGATGCCAGGGAGGGGCTGAGCTCACTCAGCCTCAGCGCAGGCCGCGGATGCACCAGTTGTGATCTCAGCTGCACCCTCCAGAGATGTCTTCTCCTCTGCAGTACATGGCCCTCCTGCTCCTGGTGACAGGTGTGTAACATGTTCTATTGTGTGTGCCATGTGCTATTGTGTGTAACATGTTCTGATGCATTTTTTTGGGACCTCAGATGACAATTGAAAACCGTGAATATTCTGAGCCTCTAAATGAACAATGTTTTAAAAGGTTTTTAATAACACCCCGGGCATTAATGCATAAATACGTCCTGCTCCGTTTTAACACTTTTAACTCTTTGTTTCAGGTAAAAGTGGGGCGCAGTCGGTGTCTCAGTCCCCGGAAAAGCTGTCGGTGTCGGAGGGGCGCCCCCTGTTCATAAACTGCACCTATGAATACTCAGGGACCCCCTATCCCTTCTGGTACTTCCAGCCCCCGGGTGAAGCCCCCCGACTGCTGCTGCAGGACCTCGGGGTGAAGGAGCAGAGGGGCTTCAGTGCCCCCCACAATAAGACGATGAAGTCCTTTCACCTGCGGAAGGAGAGAAGTGAAGTGGGGGATTCAGGGCTGTACCTGTGCGCCTTGAGGGACACAGTGTGTGATGAGGCGCTGGGAGCTGCACAGAAACCAGGAAACGCACCGTCCTTCACTGTGAGCTCCTGTGACACCAGCCTTTCCTCAGAGCTCACAGAAACAACATGCTGACACATAAAGTGACCCCTAGCAGACACCACAAGAACAGTGACGTCACTGCGAGTTCTGTCACCACATCAAGGAATGAGGGAAAAGGATACATATGTGGTAGGACTCAGACGAGACTTGGAATAGACTATTACAGTACCAAGATTGTTTCCTTCTAAATAATACATGGTAACACCATCACCCTTCCCAAAACATGGTTAAATCCTTGCTGTCTTGCTCTTTCATGTGAACAATATAGTATTTCTGCAAACAGGAGGAATAAAAGCACCATCTGCTGAACAAAACTAAACACACTGAAAAAGCACTTGGGAAATTCTGTTCGCAAAAAAGATGTCAGCATTGGTTTAACATAAACCAGACTAATAAATTCTGGCTCAGAATGTGTAGAAATATGCAGATACATTCAATATGCCATACAGCTCCTTCCAGCTGATCACTGTTCAGTTTAGAAAAAAACAGATCAGATTAAATTAAATCTAGTTCTATTTATTGTTGTTTGACTGTAATTGTTGTCCCCGTCCTGCCTCACCTTGGATGCGGCTATGACATAATTCAACTTTACTAACTATTTATTTCTGAGCAGCTAAACCGTTCTCTTAATACAGGTAACTAGAGATGTCACAACTGATTGAAAAAGGGAATCCTAGACATTGTAGGCCCTCGATAGTATATTCTGATCAAGAGACACCAGTGCTCGCAGCTGAGAGGGCTTCTTGCAAACTACAGTTATGACCTCACTAAGAAGCAACAATATGATTTGTGCAGAATTTGGGAGGCTCAAAATCTGTTACTTGCTCTTAAATTGTCTGTTTTCAGATTCCTGCTATCTTTCAGTAATGTGTGAGAGGGTTTTTAACATGGACACCCAGAAAGACTTGTGTATTTTGTATTTTTACCATATGCACTTGATAGAGCGCCCACACTCCACCTGGGAAGGCATCTTGGCGCTGGTGATCGGTGGAAACACAATGATGCTGGGGTCTTCTTTCAATGCACAGCAGGTCTTGGACAGTGCTGTGATGCAGAGCAGGCCTGCCTCTAGGCACATCTGGGCTGAGGCTGCCCCAAGGTTCAGAACCCTGAACAGTGACACATCTGACCCCACCCCAGCCCCACAGCTCTCTCCACAGAAGGAGGCACCAGCAGAGTCTGAGGGCACACTCCTGCCTAGGGTGTGAGGCTGGGAGGGGAGCTGAGATGGGGGGGACTCTGTATCCAGAGGGCCTTGTGCACCAGACACCCCCATTCAAAGGAGGGATTAAATGGCTGAAATATGTGGTAATCATTTTACCGCATGTATACCTCACCGCAGACTCAGAGCTATGCGGTAATCCTGCCTCTGTTGTAGGGATGAGGCTGTCTGCAAAGCACAGTTTTCTAGTTTTAAGACGCGACTAGATCAGTAGCTTCAGGGCCGCCTTGTCACTCTCACTGCGGCTTTTGGAGGTGTTAGGACCAGAAATATGTCCCTCTCTGCTGAGGATGGGAAGCCAAGACCATGTGACTGAGTTTCATCAAAACAGTGACACATCCTGGTTTAATGTCGAGCTTTGCTTCCTGGTGTTTCCAGATTTGATCTTTTTCTTCCTTTTATCTCCTTGCCTATTAGTCACTATAACGTGTTAATGGAGTTGTATTCAAACGTGGCGAGGGGCCTATAATTCTGTAGTGTGTGCTATGCAAATCAATACAAAAATAAAAACCGACAGACTGCAAAACCACAGAGCCCAGTAGGGACAATCTCCCCACCAGGAATGGTCCCCGCCTGTAAGAGGTTGAGAACCAGATGCAAACACATGTGGAAGACACAGGAACATTCCCATGTCTTCAGACTCCACGCAGGGCCCTCATTCCCACCTTTCTATGGAGGAGGCAGTGTCCACGCAGGGTCTATGCAGGATCCATGCAAGGTCCATGCAAGGTCCATGCAGGGCCCATGCAGGGTTCATGCAGGGCCCTCATTCCCACCTTTCCATGAAGGAGGCAGAGACAATGCAGGGCCCTCATTCCTATCTTTCCATGAAAGAGGCAGGGTCCATGCAGGGCCCTCATTTCTACCTTCTTATGTAGGAGGCAGGGTCCATGCAGGGTGCAGGGAGGGCCCTCATTCCTACCTTTCTATAAAGGAGGCAGGGCCCTTGCAGGGTCTATGCAGGATCCAAGCACTGTCCATGCAGGGTCCATGCTTGGTCCATACAGGCTCCATGCAGGGTCTTTTCAGGCTCCATGAAGGGTCCATGCAGGGTCCATGCAGGGTCCATGCTTGGTCCATACTGGGCCCATGTAGGGTCCATGCCGAGGCCATGCAGGGTCTTTGCAGGGCCCTCATTCCTACCTTTCCATAAAGGAGGCAGGGTAAATGCAGGGTCTATGCAGGATCCAAGCACTGTCCATGCAGGGTCCATGCAGGGCCCTCATTTCTACCTTTCTATGGAGAAGCAGGGTCCATGCAGGGTCCATCCGTGGCCCTCATTTCTACCTCTCTATGAAGGAGGCAGGGCCCATGCAGTGTCCATGCAGGGTCCATGCAGGATTCATGCAAGGTCCATGCAGTGTCCATGCAGGGTTCATGCAGGGCCCTCATTCTCACCTTTCTATGAAGGAGGCAGGGTCCATGCAGGCCCTCATTCCTACCTTTCCCTGAAAGAGGCAGGGTGATGCAGGGTCCATGCGGGGCTCACATTTCTACCTTTCTATGGGGGAACCAGGGTCGATGCAGGGTCCCTGTAGGAACCAGGCACGATCCATGCAGATTCCGTGCAGGGTCTATGCAGGGCCCTCATTTGTACCTTCTTATGAAGGAGGCAGTGTCCATGCAGGGTCTATGCAGAGTGCAGGCAGGGCCCTCATTACTACATTTCTATGAAGGAGGCAGGGTCCATGCAAGGTCCATTCAGACTCCATGCAGTGCCCTCATTTATACCTTTCTATGAAGGAGGCAGTGTGCATGCAGTGTCCATGCAGGGCCCTCGTTTCTACCTTTTATATGAAGGAGGCAGTGTCCATGCAGGGTCCATGCAGGGTCCATGCAGTGCCCATGCAGGGCCCATTCAAAGTCAATGCAGGACCCTCATTTATAACTTTCTATGAAGGAGGCAGTGTCCAAGCAGGGCCCTCATTTCTACCTTCTTATGAATGAGGCAGGGTCCATGAAAGGTCCATGCAGGGTGCAGGCAGGGCCCTCATTCCTACCTTTCTATAAAGGAGGCAGGGCCCGTGCAGGGTCTATGCAGGGTCCATGCAAGGTCCATGCACTGTCCATCTAGGGTCCATGCAGGGCCCTCATTTCTACCTTTCTATGGAGGATGCAGGATCCATCCGTGGCCCTCATTTCTACCTCTCTATGAAGGAGGCAGGGCCCATGCAGCGTCCATGCAGGTTCCATGCAGGATCCATGCAAGGTCCATGCAGTGTCCATGCAGGGCCCTCATTTCTTCATTTCTATGGAGGAAGCAAGGCCCATGCAGGGCCCTCATTCTCACCTTTCTATGAAGGAGGCATGGTCCATGCAGGTCCTCATTCCTACCTTTCCATGAAAGAGGCAGGGTCCATGCAGGGTCCATACAGGCCCTTATTCCTACCTTTACATGAAAGAGGCAGGGTCCATGCAGGGTTCATGCAGGGCCCACAATTCTACCTTTCTATGGAGGAACCAGGGTTGATGCAGGGTCCCTGCAGGAACCATGCATGATCCATGCAGGGTCCATGCACGGTCTATGCAGGGTCCATTCAGAGTCCACGCAGGGCCCTCATTTTTACCTTTCTATGAAGGAGGCAGTGTCCATGCAGGGTCTATGCAGGGTGCAGGCAGGGCCCTCATTCCTACGTTTTTATGAGGGAGGCAGTGTCCATGCAGGGTCTATGCAGGGTGCAGGCAGGGCCCTCAATCCTACCTTTCTATGAAGGAGGCAGGGTCCATGCAGGGTCCAGTCAAACTCCATGCAGGGTCCATGCAGGGCCCTCATTTATACCTTTCTATGAAGGAGGCAGTGTGCATGCAGTGACCATGCAGGGCCCTCATTTCTACCTTTTATATGAAGGAGGCAGTGTCCATGCAGTGTCAATTCAGGGTCCATGCAGTGCCCATGCAGGGTCCATTTAAAGTCAATGCAGGGCCCTCATTTATACCTTTCTATGAAGGAGGCAGTGTCCATGCAGGGCCCTCATTTCTACCTTCCTGTAAAGGAGGCAGGGTCCATGCAGGGTCCATGCAGGGTGCAGGCAGGGCCCTCATTCCTACCTTTCTATAAAGGAGGCAGGTCCCGTGCAGGAAGCATGCAGGGTCCGTGCACGGTCTATGCAGGGTCCATTCAGAGTCCATGCAGTTCCTCATTTTTACCTTTCTACCAAGGAGGCAGTGTGCATGCAGGGTCCATGCAGGGCCCTCATTTCTACCTTCTTATGAATGAGGCAGGGTCCATGCAGGATCCATGCAGGGTGCAGGCAGGGCCCTCATTCCTACCTTTCTATAAAGGAGGCAGGTCCCATGCAGGGTCTATGCAGGGTCCATGCAGGGTCCATTCAGAGTCCATGTAGAGTCCATGCAGTGTGGGCAGAAGCTACAGTGACGTATGTTGCTCTGTTAGCTCCTGAGGAAGGATTATGTGCACTGCCTCTTGTCTAATGACCGAGCCATATTGGAGTCCTTTTGTTGTAACCTGGTGGACCCTTGTGGTAGCACCTTAAAGCCTACTGCCTACTGTCAGCTACTGTAATAGTGGCCAGAGCTCTGGTGTAGACTATAATCTCATTTATCTATATATGTTCTATCTCTTATCCAGATAGCTCACTTCCTGTCTCAGGAGACTCGAGGCACTATCCAACTTTGATACCTGAGAGACATTCTTTTTGGTGCCACCTGTATCTCCAGCCTTTAATTTCACAAACATATACATGTCATTTCCATAATTAAAAATGGTGAAAGAGTAAGACTGAATAAATTCTGAAAATGTCAAATTTGGAGGAACATGAGTGACAGCAAGTAGGAGTGTGAAGGGTGAGTTAAGCACTGCCTGCCCTCTCCAGGCAGACAGGAACTCCCTCCTCTGAGTCCTCAGTCACAGAGTGAGTGTCTTACAAGATGAAGTTGTGGGTGGTAAGTTCTGCCTCTTCACCCTAAAGTGAGAAAGGTGAATAAATACTTTTTATTACATTTATATCGCACAATGTACCACTTGTTAGGTCTCTAGGCGCTGACAATTACACAGCTCAAAGGGCTCTTTTTATAGACCTGGTAAGAATGAATGTCTGAATGAACCCCTGGGAATTCATCCTGTCAGTTCAGACTCTACAAACATCTCTACAATGGGTGCCTCAGTTCATTGTAGAGACCTTTAGCTCTTACAGACTGTAAAAAAAAACCATTCATACCCGCGCTTTCCACTGTCCCTCACTGATGACATCACACATCAGGAGCCGGATGTTCAGGGGCTCAGAGGATGGGATAGTGAAGAACATATCTCAGAATTGTAATATGTTCACAGCACTTTGATATGCAATGATCTGAGACTTCCACATGAGGGCGCAACATCCTTGAAAGTAGAAGTGCATCTTCACATCTAGGTAAAAGTCTTCTTGTGACTGATGCAAGAAACAGAACAGCACACACACACACACCATCTGTACCACAGGGAGGAACAAATGTTATTTGACACAAGGAAACCATTGGTGCCAACTGAGTTCATACTATGCTGATTTCATACCACAGTTTTAAATGTGAAATATGCGAGTATGTTTCATGCAACGTTTTTTTTCCATTTTTGTATCACACAACTAACTAAAATTATTCAAATCCAGCTTGTTCTATTATTCATAAAAACACAATTCATAAATAAAACATATATTGTGTTAAAATGTATAATGCTGATTTAAAAAAATGTATAATCCATGTGTGCTCCTTATGACTTCACAGTCCATTCTCTGTGTTTTCCCCGTTGATGAGAACAGAGTTTCACTCACAGCCAGATCTACTGAAAGAGCGAGACCCTGCTTGTGTGAAACCCTAAAGCTGCATGAGACCAGGAGCAAAGAAGAGACAAACACAAAACTGTGTGCTAATCCTACCTGTATGCGCAATTACTGAGAATTAAGAAACAAAGAGGAAGGTCCAAATCCAAACAAATGTCCTTAATGTTTCCTTTTATTTTCTTCTAATATGAAGAGATAAAACCCAGCCAACGCGTTTTGTTCCACACTGGAACTTCTTCAAGGCTGTAGACAAGCAACATGACAACATATAAATGACATATACAACATGGAAAGCAGTACACGTCACAAAAAATATAATACATCAGAAAACTATAAGTACAGGGATCAGAAACGCGCATACACCGTAACAAAATGGCACATATAAATATTATCCAAGATATTACATACATACAACATTTAAAACAAACACGTAACTTTACATGTCTGAGAGTATAACACACGCCTGTATTGTGAGCATTCTTAGGATAAACCTATCCAAGTAAATTTCAAATCTTAATTCTTATTTATAACTAGCCCACTTTATTTCTTCGTTTAATATCAAGCTCCAAAATGATTTTTTTTTTTACTTTTTAGAAATAGAAAACAATAGAAAAAACAGAAAAAACCCCAGAAAAAATGATGGCAAGTCTGCATTAATTCTTTTACGTGTCCTCCACGGCAAGGGCAGCAAGGAAGAAAAATGGGGGGGGGGGTCGGGGGGGAGGGAAAAGGAAGGGAATTGTGAATACAAAGAACGGGGGAAAGACAGTAAGGATAAAGAAATGGTGATTTAATAATCCTAAACATAGTGATATGAGTAAAAAATATATATATGTCTAGGCACTCACCAAAAAACAAGTTCTTTATTTAATTCAGAAGCGGAATGCAGTTTGGCACCATCCCGTATGCATGGGAAGTTCCCATAATCGAAAATCTAATATAAAAGTAATGTATAGATATGTATAGATTGGAAACTGAACATAAAAATTTATTCAGTGATGATTAAATAATCCTAGGTACTGAGAACACCCGAACGGCTGGCAATGTCTATTTCAAAAGCATGAAGTAAGGCAAGGTTACCGTATTCAATATAGTGCTCCAAGAAATGAGGACTATTCGTACATTTAGAAAAAACCTAAAGTTGGACAACTACAAACCAATTCTAAACCTAATCAGTCCATGGTATAGTAATTAAAAGCAGGGGAATATATAATCGTATGCTATCAACATTGGTATAGGCGTAAACATCTCATGCCGCACACTCTCTAAGTGATAATCAGAAATAAACTTACCCAGTCTATAAGTATTAGGCGTTTAGTATACCACAAGTTTTCAGAGGAGTCGAGTTTGTCTGTTTAATACAGTTCATTGTTAAAACTCCATAATAAGAGCAGCATTAAAGGGCTTCCACGATGCTGGAGACAAAAATAGAAAAACTATTGATCCACTTGTTCCGTCTCCAACCTACCAAAATACACAAAATCTATGACACATATATTAAAACCAACTGCCTTGTGGTCAATATAGTAAGAGAGTGCTGGTACCGCAACCCCCATCTGATAGTCGATGCCCCAAAGCAACAATATCGGGCCTAAAGATAAGTACAGAGATGCAATGTATAAATGACAAGCTGCCGAACGAAGTAGGAAACAAATACACGGCACGGGAAAAGAAGTCTAAAATTTGCGCCTGCTCCATTTAAGGAACGGGTATGGTATAATCCCTTCTGTAGTTCCAAAAGTACAACAAAATATAAAAAGAAAAAGTTCCTTGATAGCATATAGACGCTCTTACCTAGGAGGTCCTGTATACCGAACACCCAGGAGATTAGTTCATTCCCGCGGCAAGATGTATCCATGTCGCGCCCCAATGAGTTTAAAAATATATAAGCACAGGAAGTGTCAGTCAGGTGTTTGTCGGCTACATTCCATCCCTCGCGATCTTTAGATACGATGGCAAAAGTATAGAACAAGAGACACCATATTAGAACGGTAAAGATCCGATGTGCAGATAATAAAAAGCATATTGGTGTCAAGGGAAGTTAAACACAGGGAAAATTGATAAGTATGTTATGAACTGAATTCGTGTACTGGATAGTGGGACAAAAAGATCATCGACCACATCCCATATCACGCGATCTTTTGATTCGAGAGGAATGGTATAGAAAAAGAGACGTCATCTTGGAACAGTGAAGATCCTATGTGCAAATATCAGACCGCATGTTGGTGTCAAATGAGGTTATAGGTCGAGAGAAATATTAGTTATAGCATACTATATATTCGTATGCTCGATAATGTAAAGGATTGTTAATTCCCATTCCACAAATTATTTTGAATTGGAAAAGAAAGGCAAAAACAAACGATTTGTTAGGAAGGATGGCGCCATGATGGAACGGTCAAGCAAACCATTCCTATATTATCCCCAACATTAAAAAGTATGTCATTCTTTATAAAAATGAAAAAGGATTCCAATCTTTTATAAAAGTAAAAAAGGGAAAGAAAAAGCCAAAAGAACCAAAAACTAAGGGAAATGACCCAACAAGGGAACCAGCGAAGGAGCACCCCTTAGAATATTGGATTGTAGCCCCCAAGTATAATGGCATGTCTGTTTCAAGCACCCAAATGGCGAAAGTTTTCCATATTCGGGGAAAGAATGTAATCCAATATGTCATGTATTTCATAAAACAAAAAGATAATAGAATTTAATTTATATTAGGAAGATATCCCATCATGAAAATGCATAAGCTGCTAGCAAGGTACATCTTAAAGAAAAAAATGCATTTCAGAATCGGAATTGTGACCCTGCGTGATCGCCCGCAAGCGACAAATCCACTTCGACTCCAATTGCCTGAGTGTCAATTCACAGTTTGTGCCCCTCTTACTTATAGGTACATGATCAATGCCGTGAAACCAGAAGATATTACTGCCATTATGTTTGTTATTGTAATGTTCGGTAATAGGGTATCTGATATCCCTATTGATTAATGCTCTCCTGTGTTCTTGAATTCGGATTTTTAAGCATCGTGTGGTACTCCCCACATATATAATGTTACATTCACATCCCAAGATATATACCACATGAGTGGTGTTGCAGTTAATAAAGTGAGTGATGTTGTAAATCCGTGGACTGTTAAAGGAAAAAGACGTTGTTTTATTTTTTCCAAATATTGCAGAGACTACAAGTAAAGAAACCATTAGGTTTCTTAGGTATCCAGTTATCATTTCTTGGAGGGGTCACAACATAACTTGGGCAAAGATGTTTTCTCAAAGAGGTCCCTCTTCGGTATGTAATACTCGGCCTGTCTGTGATACAGTCCTTTAATCCGGAGATCGAGGAAAGGAGATGCCAATTTTTGCGTAAAGCATTACAAATGTTATTACTATAAGTAGTATATTGAGTAATAAACCTCATTTTGTTGTCATTTTTTAGGGACCCCCGTACAGTGGGCGTATCAAGTAATGTGGAGTCCCTGTTAGTACCAAGAATTTTCTGTTCAGCTTTATCTAGCAGCTTGCTACTGTAACCCCTTTTTTCGAATCTTCCCCTTGTTGTCTTGATATTATACAAAAAGGTTTTCTCAGTGCTACAGTTTCTCCTGATGCGGGTCATTTCGCCAAATGGAATATTATTGATGACCGAGCTGGCATGGGCACTGGATGCATGTAACACCGCATTACACGCTGTCTCTTTTCTATATAACTTGCTTTGTATCATCCCATCCTCAATGAAGAAGTTTATATCTAAAAAATTGATGTTGTCATTATGATAGGACATCGTGAGTTTAACATTAAAGACATTGTCATTTAGGTACTCAAAGTATTGTTGTAACATTTCAACAGACCCGGACCAAAGTCAAATAATATCGTCTATGCACCTCCCCCAAAACACGATGTATTCTGTCCAGGGGGAGGCACTACGGGCCCAGGCATGCTCCTTCTCGTACCACCCCATAAAGAGGCAGGCGTACGAAGGAGCAAACCCGGAACCCATCGTAACGCCCTTGGTCTGTTGATACCAACTAGAGTCATGTAGAAATAAATAATTCATTAAGATAATATCAACCATCTCTACAATCATTTCGTTGTATTCATAAAGTTCAGCCCCTTCTCTATCCAGGAAAGAGCGCATGGCCATAATCCCAAAGTGCTTATCAATGCAGGTATATAAGCTTACGACATCGAAAGTCACAAACGGAAGTTTGTCCGACCATTGAAAATTTCTGAATTTGACCAGGATATCTTTACTGTCTCTTACATATGATGGAAGATCAAGTACACATTTGTGTAGTTTGACATCAACAAATTTAGATAGATTCTCAGTGGATGATCCCACCCCTGAGATAATTGGTCTTCCAGGGGGGAAGGGACCGTCTTTATTTATTTTAGGTAAAACGTAAATACAAGGGTATGATGGATGATCAACTTTAAGATATCTATATTCGTCTTCCGAAATCAAACATACGTCTCTCCATTCAATGAGTCTGCCATTTATGGTGGTAATAAGATTAGGGATAGGGTTATGTGTAATGGGTCTATAGCAAGAGGTATCACCCAGTTGTCGATTAATTTCATTGAGATAGTCAAGACGGTTCATGATGACCACATTACCCCCTTTATCTGCCTCACGTATCACGTTGAAGGGCCAATCTTTCAGTAAGGGAGGTGTTTTGTGTTAGTTTTGGCTTATATTTTTTTGGTGCTTCTCCTCTGACATTTTCATATGGAAAACGTCGATGTTCGAGTCATAACCAAAAGTGGGTATGAATTTGGATTTAGGACGTAAGCCACTTGCCACATCGCCATCCTGTCTAATTTCAAAGTCATTTAATAAGGTGGACATATTATGAGTGTCATCATCACAAATAGACAGGAGACATTGTATATTTCTGACGTCAGCGATTGTGTGGGAATCTGGTTCTCGTGGGGGTATGCCCTTAATAGATTCTGGTGGTCTGTTTGAGAAAAAATCACGAAGTTTTAACATTCTGACGAACTTAAACAAGTCTACATGAGCATTAACCAAATCCCCACTTTGTGTTGGACAGAAATTTAAACCCTTACCGAGGACATTCATTTTATCTTTATCCAGCATTTTATTAGAAAGATTAACAATCTTCAAATGACAATCATCATCAACATCTGTAGTAACAATTTCATTACTTGAGACTTGAGATTTGTAATTTTGCTAGTTCTTTCTGAAAGGACGAAGCCCCTTCCCCTAAAGGGACATTATTTGCCATAGAGGATGAGGCAGTACTCCCCTGTGACGAAACAGATGTATTGCTAAGGGAACCAGTATCTTCACTTTCATCTTTGTCTTCTCTATTTCTTTTCTTATCCTCCAACCATTGTACGTTATCAAATTTTTTATGGAAGGTATAGATTCTTCCATCACGATAATCCCTGTCATCTCTTTTGATTTTTCTAAGCTTCTTGTCTTTTAGGTATATCTGATGGTTATCTATGATCTGTTTTAAGATAGCGTAATTTTTTTCAATCAGATCTTTTTCTTCCATTTCACCAATTAGTTTTTCAATTATGATAATCTCTCCCTGAAGTTTTTCCCCTTTTTCCATTGCATGTTTTACCAAAATTCTCATCATGATTTGTGATGCTCCCTCTAGATTACATTCCCATTCTTTATGTAGGGCATCACTAAGATCCTCAAAGGTCGGGAAGATTAGGATGCGTAAACCCCTTGGAACCTTGCCATTTTCTATATATTGTTTTAGGGTAATACCATCCCACCATCGACTAAGTTCCTGTTTTTTCAAACGTTCTAGTCTTATAAACAGTGTTTTTAAACTATTTTTTTGTGTTGATTCTGGAGTCGTTTTTTCTTTAGAAATCCCTGTACCGAAGAGATTATGTGCCATCTTTTCTCGACCATCGTCAAATTTAGACATATTTTATTAGATATTATATCACCCACGGGATAGGTGCATAAACAGTCAAAATAGAAAACATTTTCACAAAAAAACTACGACTGACGACCGGTTTAGCACTTCAAAATCCCAAAGTCTCGAAACTATTATTTCGTTCCTGTGCACAAATCTTCCGGAGTGTGTCGTAGAACCACTCCACTGAAGTTCAGTTGAAGAAACAAGAAACAAAGAGGAAGGTGCACCAGATAAAGAGAGTCCAAATCCAAACGAATGTCCTTAATGTTTCCTTTTATTTTCTTCTAATATGAAGAGATAAAACCCAGCCAATGTGTTTCGTTCCACACTGGAACTTCTTCAAGGCTGTAGACAAGCAACATGACAACATGTAAATGACATGTACAACATGGAAAGCAGTACACGTCACAAAAAATATAATACATCAGAAAACTATAAGTACAGGGATCAGAAACGCACATACACCGTAACAAAATGGCACATATAAATATTATCCAAGATATTACATACATACAACATTTAAAACAAACACGTAACTTTACATGTCTGAGAGTATAACACACGCCTGTATTGTGAACATTCTTAGGATAAACCTATCCAAGTAAATTTCAAATCTTACTTCTTATTTATAACTAGCCCACTGTATTTCTTTGTTTAATATCAAGGTCCAAAAAGATTTATTTTTTAACTTTTTAGAAAAAGAAAACAATAGAAAAAACAGAAAAACAACAGAAAAAATGATGGCATGTCTGCAATAATTCTTTTACGTGTCCTCCACGGCAAGGGCAGCAAGGAAGAAAAAAGGGGGGGAAGGGGGGGAGGGAAAAGGAAGTGAATTGTGAATACAAAGAACGGGGGAAAGACAGTAAGGATATAGAAATGGTGATTTAATAATGCTAACCATAGTGATATGAGTAAAAAATATATATATGTCTAGGCACTCACCCAAAAATAAGTTATTTATTTAATTCAGAAGCGGAATGCAGTTTGGCACCATCCCGTATGCATGGGAAGTTCCCGAAATCGAAAATCTAATATAAAAGTAATGTATAGATATGTATAGATTGGAAACTGAACATAAAAATGTATTCAGTGATGATTAAATAATCCTAGGTACTGAGAACACCCGAACGGCTGGCAATGTCTATTTCAAAAGTCTATTTCTTTCCCCGAATATGGAAAACTTTCGCCATTTGGGTGCTTGAAACAGACATGCCATTATACTCGGGGGCTACAATCCAATATTCCAAGGGGTGCTCCTTCGCTGGTTCCCTTGTTGGGTCATTTCCCTTAGGTTTTGGTTCTTTTGCTTTTTTTTTCTCCTTTTTTACTTTTATAAAAGATTGGAATCCTTTTTCATTTTTATAAAGAATGAAATTTTTTTTAATGTTGGGGATAATATAGGAATGGTTTGCTTGACCGTTCCATCATGGCGCCATCCATCTTAACAAATCGTTCGTTTTTGCCTTTCTTTTCCAATTCAAAATAATTTGTGGAATGGGAATTAACAATCTGTTACATTATCGAGCATACGAATATATAGTATGCTATAACTAATATTTCTCTCGACCTATAACCTCATTTGACACCAACATGCGATCTGATATTTGCACATAGGATCTTCACTGTTCCAAGATGACGTCTCTTTTTCTATACCATTCCTCTCGAATCAAAAGATCGCGCGATATGGGATGCGGTCGACGATCTTTTTGCCCCACTATCCAGTACACGAATTCAGTTCATAATTTACTTATCAATTTTCCCTGTGTTTAACTTCCCCTGACACCAATATGCTTTTTTTTATCTGCACATCGGATCTTTATCGTTCTAATATGGCGTCTCTTGTTCTATACTTTTGCCATCGTATCTAAAGATCGCGAGGGATAGAATGTAGCCGACAAACACCTGACTGACACTTCCTGTGCTTATATATTTTTAAACTCATTGGGGCGCGACATGGATACATCTTGCCGCGGGAATGAACTAATCTCCTGGGTGTTCGGTATACGGGACCTCCTAGGTAAGAGCGTCTATATGCTATCAAGGAACTTTTTCTTTTTATATTTTGTTGTACTTTTGGAACTACAGAAGGGATTATACCATACACGTTCCTTAAATGAAGCAGGCGCGAATTTTAGACTTCTTTTCCCGTGCCGTGTATTTGTTTCCTACTTCGTTCGGCAGCTTGTCATTTATACATTGCATCTCTGTACTTATCTTTAGGCCCGATATTGTTGCTTTGAGGCATCGACTATCAGATGGGGGTTGCGGTACCAGCACTCTCTTACTATATTGACCACAAGGCAGTTGGTTTTTAATATATGTGTCATAGATTTTGTGTATTTTGGTAGGTTGGAGACGGAACAAGTGGATCAATAGTTTTTCTATTTTTGTCTCCAGAATCGTGGAAGCCCTTTAATGCTGCTCTTATTATGGAGTTTTAACAATGAACTGTATTAAACAGACAAACTGGCCTCCTCTGAAAACTTGTGGTATACTAAACGCCTAATACTTATAGACTGGGTAAGTTTATTTCTGATTATCACTTAGAGAGTGTGCGACATGAGATGTTTACGCCTATACCAATGTTGACAGCATACGATTATATATTCCCCTGCTTTTAATTACTATACCATGGACTGATTAGGTTTAGAATTGGTTTGTAGTTGTCCAACTTTAGTTTTTTTCTAAATGTACGAATAGTCCTCATTTCTTGGAGCACTATATTGAATACGGTAATCTTGCCTTACTTCATGCTTTTGAAATAGACATTGCCAGCTGTTCGGGTGTTCTCAGTACCTAGGATTATTTAATCATCACTGAATAAAGTTTTATGTTCAGTTTCCAATCTACACATATCTATACATTACTTTTATATTAGATTTTCGATTTCGGGAACTTCCCATGCATATGGGATGGTGCCAAACTGCATTCCGCTTCTGAATTAAATAAAGAACTTATTTTTTGGTGAGTGCCTAGACATCTATATATTTTTTACTCATATCACTATGGTTAGGATTATTAAATCACCATTTCTATATCATTACTGTCTTTCCCCCGTTCTTTGTATTCACAATTCCCTTCCTTTTCCCTCCCCCTCTTTTTTTTGTTCCTTGTTGCCCTTGCCGTGGAGGACACGTAAAAGAATTATTGCAGACTTGCCATCATTTTTTCTGTTGTTTTTCTGTTTTTTCTATTGTTTTCTTTTTCTAAAAAGTTTTACAAAAAATCTTTTTGGACCTTGATATCAAACAAAGAAATACAGTGGGCTAGTTATAAATAAGAAGTAAGATTTGAAATTTACTTGAATAGGTTTATCCTAAGAATGCTCACAATACAGGCGTGTGTTATACTCTCAGACATGTAAAGTTACGTGTTTGTTTTAAATGTTGTATGTATGTAATATATTGGATAATATTTATATGTGCCATTTTGTTATGGTGTTTCTGTGTTTCTGATCCCTGTACTTATAGTTTTCTGATGTATTATATTTTTTGTGACATGTACTGCTTTCCATGTTGTATATGTCATTTATATGTTGTCATGTTGCTTGTCTACAGCCTTGAGGAAGTTACAGTGTGGAACGAAACGCGTTGGCTGGGTTTTATCTCTTCATATTAGAAGAAAATAAAAGGAAACATTAAGGACATTTGTTTGGATTTGGACTCTCTTTATCTGGTTCACCTTCCTCTTTGTTTCTTGTTTCTTCAACTGAACTTCAGTGGGGTGGTTCTACGACACACTCCGGAAGATTTGTGCACAGGAACGGAATAATAGTTTCGAGACTTTGGGATTTTGAAGTGCTAAACCGGTAGTCAGTCGTAGTTTTTTTGTAAAAATAATTACTGAGAATTACTGAGAAGTGACTCCTATCACAATGCTTGCCCTAACACAGGTGCTCCTGCTTTGAAGCTTGCACTGGTGATGCTCAGTGTTGCACTGGTGATGCTTAGTATTGCACTGGTGATGCTCAGTGTTGCACTGGTGATGCTCAGTGTTGCACTGGTGATGCTCAGTGTTGCACTGGTGATGCTCAGCGTTGCACTGGTGATGCTCAGTGATTCACTGGTGACACTCAGTGTTGCACTGGTGATGCACAATATTGCACCGGTGAAGGTCAGTGTTGCACTGGTGATGCACAGTGTTGCACTGGTGATGCTCAGTGTTGCAGTGGTGATGCTCAGTATTGCACTGGTTATGCTCAGTGTTGCACTGGTGATGCTCAGTGTTGCACTGGTGATGCTCAGTGCTGAACGGGCGATGCTCAGTGTTGCACTGGTGATGCTCAGTATTGCGCTGGTGATGCTCAGTGTTGCACTGGTGATGCTCAGTGTTGCACTGGTGATGGTCAGTGTTGCACTGGTGATGCTCAGTGTTGCACTGGTGATGCTCAGTGTTGCACTGGCGATGCTCAGTGTTGCACTCGTGATGCTCAGTGTTGAACGGGCGATGCTCAGTGTTGCACTGGTGATGCTCAGTATTGCGCTGGTGATGCTCAGTGTTCCACTGGCGATGCTCAGTGTTCCACTGGTGATGCACAGTGTTGTACTGGCGATGCTCAGTGTTGCACTGGTGATGCTCATTGTTGCACTGGTGATGCTCAGTGATGCTCAGTGTTGCACTGGTGATGCTCAGTATTGCACTGGTGATGCTCAATGTTGCACTGGTGATGCTCAGTGTTGCACTGGTGATGCTCAGTGTTGCACTGGTGATGCTCAGTGTTGCACTGGTGATGCTCTGTATTGCACTGGTGATGCTCAGTGTTGCACTGGTGATGCTCAGTGTTGCACTGGTGATGCTCAGTGTTGCACTGAATGCCACATAAGTGTGAACAAGGCTGATTATATCATCACCACAGGTCGACTGCTGAACCCGGGGCTGTGCAATGTCTGCCATTGACACACTGCTGCTGGTGCTCACACGGTGCTGCAAAAATGCTCCTCCGCCTCCGCCTTAGAGTTTCATCAGGTGTTATTACAATATTTAAGTTTATTCTCCCAGTTACCATTAAGGACCATGGCGCGTGTCACTAATGCTGCTTTTTGCTGCTCATGCCTGGTGTACACTGCCGTACATTGATTGCGATGAAAGCAGGTCACTGGAGGTGGTAAAGTAACACAAGAACGTTTGTGCTTAGTTGCTTGTGTGACATTTTGTTGTGCTGGCTGTTGGTGTTTTTGTTTTACTGTGTTTTAGTACCGCAATATTGCAATGCCATTTTCTTTTATTGTGTTATGTTTCTCTTTTGACTGAGTGGTTTGTTGTGTTGTGCCCGCCTATGTTTTACTTGTGTTGCAATGATGGTTTGTGTATGTTATTGTGTTACATTCTGCTGTTTAGATATGTCAGCAAACAATGTTACATATCTAGTCAAAAGCAACTCTTCTTTAAAGTTCCCGTGCAGCTCTGAACTGTGGCACAGACTGTGGCACAGACTGTGGGGCAGATTCACTAACATTTGAGGCAACGCAGCACAGCGCAGTAAGGAAACTTGTGCGCTGCACTGCGTGAAAGAGAGAGAGCAGAAGAGTGCCATATATACAAAGATAAGGCACATTTCTGCTGTCTCCCTGTGCTGCGCTGTGCTGCGCTGTGCTGCGCTGTGCTGCGCTGTGCTGCGCTGCACTGCCTGAAAGAGAGACAGCAGAAGAGTGCCATATATACAAAGATGAGGCACATTTCGGCTGTCTCTCTGTGCTGCGCTGTGCTGCACTGCGTGAAAGAGAGAGAGCAGAAGAGTGCCATATATACGAAGATGAGGCACACTTCTGCTGTCTCCCTGTGCTGCGCTGTGCTGCGCTGTGCTGCGCTGCACTGCACTGCCTGAAAGAGAGAGAGCAGAAGAGTGCCATATATACAAAGATGAGGCACACTTCTGCTGTCTCCCTGTGCTGCCCTGTGCTGCGCTGTGCTGCGTTGTGCTGAGCTGCACTGCCTGAAAGAGAGAGAGCAGAAGAGTGCCATATATACAAAGATGAGGCACATTTCTGCTGTCTCCCTGTGCTGCGCTGTGCTGCGCTGTGCTGTGCTGCACTGCACTGTGAGAGAGAGCAGAAGAGTGCCATATATACAAAGATGAGGCACATTTCTGCTGTCTCCCTGTGCTGCGCTGTGCTGCACTGTGTGAAAGAGAGAGAGCAGAAGAGTGCCATATATACAAAAATGAGGCACATTTCTGCTGTCTCCCTGTGCTGCGCTGTCCTGCGCTGTGCTGCACTGCCTGAAAGAGAGAGAGCAGAAGAGTGCCATATATACAAAGATGAGGCACATTTCTTCTGTCTCCCTGTGCTGCGCTGTGCTGTGCTGCACTGCCTGAAAGAGGGAGAGCAGAAGAGTGCCATATATACAAAGATGAGGCACATTTCTACTGTCTCCCTGTGCTGCGCTGTGCTGCACTGTGCTGCACTGCACTGTGTGAAAGAGAGAGAGCAGAAGAGTGCCATATATACAAAGATGAGGCACATTTCTACTGTCTCCCTGTGCTGCGCTGTGCTGCGCTGTGCTGCGCTGCACTGCCTGAAAGAGAGAGAGCAGAAGAGTGCCATATATACAAAGATGAGGCACATTTCTGCTGTCTCCCTGTGCTGCGCTGTGCTGCACTGTGCTGCACTGTCTGAAAGAGAGAGAGTAGAAGAGTGCCATATATACAAAGATGAGGAACATTTCTGCTGTCTCCCTGTGCTGCGCTGTGCTGCGCTGTGCTGTGCTGTGCTGCGCTGCCTGAAAGAGAGAGAGCAGAAGAGTGCCATATATACAAAGATGAGGCACATTTCTGCTGTCTCCCTGTGCTGCGCTGTGCTGCGCTGTGCTGCGCTGTGCTGCACTGTCTGAAAGAGAGAGAGCAGAAGAGTGCCATATATACAAAGATGAGGCACATTTCTGCTGTCTCCCTGTGCTGCGCTGTGCTGCACTGCACTGCCTGAAAGAGAGAGAGCAGAAGAGTGCCATATATACAAAGATGAGGCACATTTCTGCTGTCTCCCTGTGCTGCGCTGCGCTGCGCTGCGCTGTGCTGCGCTGTGCTGCACTGCACTGTGTGAATGGGGAAGGGCAGGAATGCACCATATATTCCATTTTTCAGTCATTCCCATCCTGTCTTTGAACTGGCACACTTGTGTTTGCCTAGTGCCAACGCTCATACCCTTGCGCCATAGTCAAGAAGGCCTGTGAGGCAGGCAGGATTGTTCTTCAAAAACAATCCTTCAAGGCTTTCTTCCTTTTTCATTGTCTGATGCCGAATGTATCATGCATAGGAAAATGAAGTAATGGGGAGAAAATAAAGATATTTATTCTCATTACTCCTGGGTCAGGGAAGGCGCATCATTTTGATGCATTACCAGATTGAACATTCTTTGTAAATCTTGGAATGGGTGAATGAATGGGAACACCCACACTCCACCCATGGAATGCCTCCTTGCCTCATGCTAACGCAAGTCAGCTAATGTTCTGCCTTGCTTTACCTTGGATTTACTGAGCCACCCAGAGCCACGCAAGCAGCTCGGTAAATCCCACTCAAGGGTTTGCGTTGCCTTGCGTCACCTTGGATAAACCACGCAGAGCAACACAGAGCAGTTTTGCAAATCCCACTCAAGGGCTTGCCTTGCCGTGCATCTCCTTGGATTTACTAAACCACGCAGAGCAGTTTAGTAATTCCCACTCAAGGGCATGAGTTGCCTTGCGTCACCTTGGATAAACCACGCAGAGCAAAACAGAGCAGTTTTGTAAATCCCACTCAAGGGCTTGCCTTGCCGTGCATCACCTTGGATTTGATAAACCACTCAGAGCCAAGCAGAGCAGCTTAGTAAATCCCACTCAAGGGCTTGCGTTGCCTTGAGTCACCTTGGATAAACCACGCAGAGCAACACAGAGCAGTTTAGTAAATCCCACTCAAGGGCTTGCCTTGCCGTGCATTACCTTGGATTCAATAAACCACGCAGAGCCAAGCAGAGCAGTTTAGTAAATCCCACTCACATGCTTGTGTTGCCTTGCGTCACCTTGGATTTACTAAACCACGCCGAGCCAAGCAAGCAGCTTAGTAAATCCCACTCAAGGGCGTGCGTTGCCTTGCGTCACCTTGGATTTACTAAACTACGCAGAGCCAAGCAACCTGCTTAGTAAATCCCACACGAGAGCTTGCGTTGCCATGCTTCACCTTGGATTTACTAAACCACGCCAAGCCAAGCAAGCAGCTTAATAAATCTCACTAGAGGGCTTGCGTTGAGTTGCATCAACTTGGATTTACTAAACTACGCAGAGCCACGCAAGCAGCTTAGTAAATCCCACACAAGAGCTTGCGTTGCCTTGAGTCACCTTGGATTTACTAAACCACGCCAAGCCAAGCAAGCAGCTTAATAAATCTCACTAGAGGGCTTGCGTTGAGTTGCATCAAGTTGGATTTACTAAACTATGCAGAGCCATGCAAGTAGCTTAGTAAATCCCACTAGAGGGCTTGCGTTGCCTTGAGTCACCTTGGATTTACTAAACCACGCAGAGCCACGCAAGCAGCTTAGTAAATCCCACTCAAGGGCTTTGCGTGGCCTTGCGTTACCTTGTATTTACTAAACCACGCAGATCCACTTAAGCAGCTTAGTAAATGCCACTCGAGGGCTTGAGTTGCCTTGCGTCATCTTGGATTTACTAAACCACGCAGAGCCACGCAAGCAGCTTAGTAAATTCTACTCAAGGGCTTGCTTTGCCTTGCGTCACCTTGGATTTACTAAACCACACAGAGCCACAGAAGCAGCTTAGTAAATCTCACTTGAGGGCTTGCGTTTCCTTCCGTCACTTTGGATTTACTAAACCACGCAGAGTCATGCAGAGCAGCTTAGTAAATCCCACTCGAGGGCTTACATTGCCTTGTGTCACCTTGGCTTTAATAAACCACGGAGAGCCACGCAAGCAGTGTACTAAATCCCACTCAAGGGCTTCCCTTGCCTTGCGTCACCTTCGAGTTTCTAAACCACGCAGAGCCACACAAGCAGCTTAGTAAATCCCACTCAAGGGCTTGCGTTGCCTTGCGTCACCTTGGATTTACTAAACCATGCAGAGCCACGCAAGCATCTTAGTAAATCCCACTCAAGGGCTTGCGTTGCCTTCCGGTACCTTGCAAGGGCAACGCAAAACTTCAGTAAATCTGGCTCTGTTTCTTAAATTAGCACCTTCCTTGCTCAATATTTTTTATATGGCCCCCACTGACCAACTGGGGCCACATTTATAATTTTTTCATGCAACACAATAAAGCAAGACACCTTGCTGCTCTGCATAAAAGGTAGAGGGCAGGGACATGTCATCTCTATTAAGATATGGATGGATGCAGGGGAACAGTCCCTCTCCACCAATGGAACCCTTCCAGGAGCAGATAAAAGCAATTTGGCGACTAATGCTGCCTTGTGTTACTCCATATTTATCAGACCGTGCAGGCCACGCAAGGTTGGTAAATTTCATTCTAGGTTTGCATCACCCTGTGCCCGCTTGTTTGGCACAAGGGCGATGCAAAACCTTTGACAAATATGACCCTTGATGTAAAACGGCCCCGCATCTTCTCTAGCGAATTATCATTATTACTAGAAGGGTGAGCCAACGGGGGGTAATGAGAGAGAGGAGAGAGGTGGAGGGGTGTAACTTGAGCTGCAGTCGAAATGGAAGAGAAATGTGTTAAAAAGTTCAAAGCCATTTTTAGGATTTCTTGTGGACCTTAGCCAATACACACTTTGGGGTCCCCTGTTCAAATCACATTTAGTTCTTTGTGCATTTCCAGTGCAATACAATCTGTAATGATGCAAAACTATCCTAGCTAGCAATTCACATATTGATTCTATAGATGAACATTTACATGGTTACGGAAACCCCCGAACCACGTCATTAATAGTAACTAACTGAAATAGAATGACTGGACAACCTTGCAACCAATGTTATGAGATTGGCCCCACATTCCAAAGGGACAGGGCTTAACAAAACTGCAGAAAGATTATTATTCACTTTGGTGATTTGGTCATATATTTTCTTTTAGAAATCCTCATACATTCATACTCTAAACATATCAAAGCCCATCAGTTCAATAATTATACTGCCACAATTACTCAAATGGTGAAAAATATAAAGTATATTTAGTAAGGTTACTACCTAAAAATTGTATCATACAATCAATAAGTTAAAATATTGCTCCACACATAAAAACAATTTCATGATTATAACATTTTCCTTCTATAATACATGATTATAAAAAAAAAATTAAATATCGGGAGAACAAACAGGTTCAAATACAAAGATAGCTTCAATATTTGATACAATCCAATAAATTACATTGTAAAACAAACATAAGTGAAAATTAGAAACAAGGAGGAGAGACAAATAGAAAGAGAGACACAAAATATATTTGACAATACACTTCTTTATAGTTAGTGGACTAATCCATAAAGAAAATCAAAAAACAGGCATATGATTAGTTCAAACTTCCTTATCAATTATGGCAGACTGTTGAATGGATTTCAGCAGTGTTCTTATGAATATTAACCATTTTATTCAAGAATTTTTTTTTTCTATCTCTTTATTTAAAAACCTTTTTCAATATGACCTATGTACAAACACAGGTGCCAATTCCGATCCGGTAAAAACCTGGTACGAACCGTCGGACGGAGCCTTTTCTCCGTCCGACTCGTACCCGGTGCGAAATCCATCCTAAAATGCAAGTACGATTCGCACGGAAACACCATTTCCGTACGAATCGAACAAAACACCGACCGAACAGAATCCAAACACAATTCCGATCCTGAAAGGCGCCGACCTGACGTCGGTACGCATCCAGCCTACAATACACGAACCAGGAAGTACGAATCGAACCGACGTCATCCCGCACGGAAAATATTTACCGGCTGCCAAAAACTGCCGGGAAATCAGGACGACACACGCAAGGAGCAGCTGGACGCGACGAACAGACATGGACCCGAACCTACGTGCCATCCCTGCCCTCCTAGCAGTCCACCTGGCGTACAGGAACCGACGCAGACGCCGCAGAAGGTCAGCACAACAACCAGGGGCAAAGGGGGGGGCAGGGGCAGGACACACAACACCAACACATGGTACCAAATCACACATGGCCTGGACATACCTGACCATCAGGGCCTGGTCACTTCCAGGGGGTGGGGGCGAGGCCAGCAACGCAAGCGTCCGCCACAACGGAAGTGGATGGTCACGCGAACCGGTACGTACCCTACCCAGGCCGCAAGAGCGTGGGTACGGAACGTACCACGCGTCCCCCTACGTCACTCCAACAATGGCGGTACGGCCCGTACCCACGTCAGAAAGGCCTTGGTACGGCTCGTAACAGCATTGCTGGGCTCATGTAGGGGTACGCGTGGTACGACCCGTAGCCACGCCCCCAAGGCCTGTGTACGAGCGGACCCCACGGCACCGCAACAATGGGGGGACGCACCGTACCCACCCACCAAAGGCATGGGTACGGGCCGTACCCAGGCACGCAGAGCGTGGGTAGGGGTATGTACGGACCGCACCCCCACCCGTGGAAGTACGGCCCGTACCCCCACCCGTGTATGTACGCACCGAACCACCACCCCAGCAGTGTTATGTACGCCCCGAACCCCCACCCGTGTATGTACGCACCCAACTCCCACCCCAGCAGTGTATGTACGCCCCAAACCCCCACCCGTGTATGGACGCCCCGAACCCCCACCCGTGTATGGACGCACCGAACCCCCACCCGTGTATGTACGCACCCAACCACCACCCGTGTATGTACGCCCCGAACCCCCACCCGTGTATGTTCGCACCCAACCACCACCCGTGTATGTGCGCACCCAACCCCCACCCCAGCAGTGTATGTACGCCCCGAACCCCCACCCGTGTATGGACGCCCCGAACCCCCACCCGTGTATGGACGCACCGAACCCCCACCCGTGTATGTACGCACCCAACCACCACCCGTGTATGTACGTACCGAACCACCACCCGTGTATGTACGCACCCAACCCCCACCCGTGTATGGACGCACCCAACCCCCACCCCAGCAGTGTATGTACGCACCCAACCACCACCCGTGTATGTATGCCCCGAACCCCCACCCGTGTATGTTCGCACCCAACCACCACCCGTGTATGTACGTACCTAACCACCACCCGTGTATGTACGCCCCGAACCCCCACCCCAGCAGTGTATGTACGCCCCGAACCCCCACCCGTGTATGTACGCACCCAACCCCCACCCCAGCAGTGTATGTACGCCCCGAACCCCCACCCGTGTATGGACGCCCCGAACCCCCACCCGTGTATGGACGCACCGAACCCCCACCCGTGTATGTACGCACCCAACCACCACCCGTGTATGTACGTACCGAACCACCACCTGTGTATGTACGCACCGAACCCCCACCCGTGTATGGACGCACCCAACCCCCACCCCAGCAGTGTATGTACGCACCCAACCACCACCCGTGTATGTACGCCCCGAACCCCCACCCGTGTATGTTCGCACCCAACCACCACCCGTGTATGTACGTACCTAACCACCACCCGTGTATGTACGCCCCGAACCCCCACCCCAGCAGTGTATGTACGCCCCGAACCCCCACCCGTGTATGTACGCACCCAACCCCCACCCCAGCAGTGTATGTACGCCCCAAACCCCCACCTGTGTATGGACGCCCCGAACCCCCACCCGTGTATGGACGCACCGAACCCCCACCCGTGTATGTATGCACTCAACCACCACCCGTGTATGTACGTACCGAACCCCCACCCGTGTATGTACGCACCGAACCCCCACCCGTGTATGTACGCACCCAACCCCCACCCCAGCAGTGTATGTACGCCCCGAACCCCCACCCGTGTATGGACGCCCCGAACCCCCACCCGTGTATGGACGCACCGAACCCCCACCCGTGTATGTACGCACCCAACCACCACCCGTGTATGTACGCCCCGAACCCCCACCCGTGTATGTTCGCACCCAACCACCACCCGTGTATGTACGCACCCAACCCCCACCCCAGCAGTGTATGTACGCCCCGAACCCCCACCCGTGTATGGACGCCCCGAACCCCCACCCATGTATGGACGCACCGAACCCCCACCCGTGTATGTACGCACCCAACCACCACCCGTGTATGTACGTACCGAACCACCACCCGTGTATGTACGCACCGAACCCCCACCCGTGTATGGACGCACCCAACCCCCACCCCAGCAGTGTATGTACGCACCCAACCACCACCCGTGTATGTACGCCCCGAACCCCCACCCGTGTATGTTCGCACCCAACCACCACCCGTGTATGTACGTACCTAACCACCACCCGTGTATGTACGCCCCAAACCCCCACCCCAGCAGTGTATGTACGCCCCGAACCCCCACCCGTGTATGTACGCACCCAACCCCCACCCCAGCAGTGTATGTACGCCCCGAACCCCCACCCGTGTATGGACGCACCGAACCCCCACCCGTGTATGTACGCACCCAACCACCACCCGTGTATGTACGTACCGAACCACCACCCGTGTATGTACGCACCGAACCCCCACCCATGTATGGACACACCCAACCCCCACCCCAGCAGTGTATGTACGCACCCAACCACCACCCGTGTATGTACGCCCCGAACCCCCACCCGTGTATGTTCGCACCCAACCACCACCCGTGTATGTACGTACCTAACCACCACCCGTGTATGTACGCCCCGAACCCCCACCCCAGCAGTGTATGTACGCCCCGAACCCCCACCCGTGTATGTACGCACCCAACCCCCCCCCCAGCAGTGTATGTACGTACCGAACCACCACCCGTGTATGTACGCCCCGAACCCCCACCCGTGTATGGACGCACCTAACCTGCAATAAGAATGGTGTGTGCCTAACACCCCCAGCAGTGCCCAGAGACAGGAGGGGTGTGTGCAGAGTCCTCCCAGCAGTGCCCAGAGACAGGAGGGGTGTGTGCAGAGTCCTCCCAGCAGTGCCCAGACATAGGACAATATACCCCATCAACAAGTCCAGTGACCAACAAGGGTGATACCCCAAATGCAGGTGGAGCCTTTGCTGAGCCAGTATGGCTATATTGAAAGGCAACCCTCACACATCAAGGAAATGTAGACACAGCACAGCACAGCATTTGGGAGACACCCTGCAGGGAAAATGGCCTGCTCCACAGAGGATGGAACACACCTTGGGACAATGTCACCATACAGTGAGAGCAAACATGACCAAATACCATTGGCAGAGACCTTTGTGATGGCACGCAGATGGCAGGGTACACCCCATGAGCAGCACACTCCAACATTTCACAGACCCCTAACACATTATCACCACCCCAACTCAGGGAGCACCAGCACCAACAGCAAGTCCAGGAAAGCATCAGTGTGCAAAACCAAAAGAAAAGGCTTTATTCAGCAGGAAAATATCTCTGAGAAAATGTCCACTATGTACAAGGGCCATGGGCCAGGCCAGCAGCAAAGTCCGGGGGGGGTGCACATCGGGACGTGTGTCCCCTAGCTTGCCTGCACAGTTCACATGTCCATGTCATCCACAGAAGAGGGCGCATCAGGGGGGAGGGTGGAAACAGGCACCGCAGGGACAGGAGGGGCAAGGGTAGGTGTTGTGGGTGCAGGGAGGGATGATTCTGCCACAGGGGGGGTGCCAGCGCCAAAGGTGGAGGACAGAATGGCGCTGCACACGTCGGCAAGTTCCCCCAGCGACTCCCCCGCACCCAATCCAACCACAGGCCCCAAGGAGGGGGGGTGGGCAGAGGGATGGGTCGCAGCGCCACTGGGGGAGGGTGTAGACAGGGTGGGGGACTCAACTCCCCTGGCCGGGTCCCGCCTCCACCGCTTGCGGGGTGGTGTCATCCTGGGGCTGGGGGGCACACTTGCAGTGGATGATGCTGTCACCGACTGTTGGCCAGGAGAGCTAAGGGGAGTGGATTTGGAGGGAGTGGGTTGTGTGGACTGCGGACTCCCACTGTGGCTGCGTGTTGTACGTTTCCCCCCCGACCCAGTGGGTGTGCCTACCTCACCCTGTGTGTGCGTGACAGGAGGTGTGCGCTTCGACTTCCCTGGTGGTGTGGTGCCTGTGTCTGTTGGGGTGCGTGCACGCTGATGTCTGGATGTGCGTGGGACAGGCACGGGAGTGGGAATTGTGGATGGGGCAGGGGTAGGGGGTTAGGCAGCGCTGCAGGAGATCCAGTCCTGCAGTCAGTGTGGAGTCTATGGACCTCAGCAACTGCCGTTGGTCAGACTGCGCAGCCGACATGCCCTCCATGTATGCCTCCATCTGGGTCAGCACCTGGGTGTGGGCATGGAGGACATGTAGCATTGCAGTCTGTCCAACCTGCAACTGCCTCAGGATGTCCACAGACTCCGCACTCACCGCAGCAGTGGTGACAGGGGCAGGGGGTGCGGTGCCTGGCAGGAAGGAGACATGTGGGGACCGAGCACGGAGGGAAGGGCCACGAGCAGGTGGGAGGCCGGTGATGGAAACTGAGGTGGTGGGGAGATGTTGAGGGCTGCCTTCAGCTGGGTGGGCAGACTCCGCCACCCGTGGGAGCTCAGCCTCGGACCCGTCTGCGTCATAGTCTGTGTTGGCAGTCAACAGGTCCTCTGCCTCACTCCCCTCGGCCTCCGTGCCACTCCATGTGCCAGACAGGACAGCACTGCTGGCACTGGTGCTCAATCCCTCCTCCCGGTCCGTGCTAGTGTCTCCTTCCGTGTCCCCCGGCGATGCTGTGGGCAAGGTGAAGAGACAGGAGATAATCAGACACCTGTACACATATGTCACATGAGTCAAATATACATAGGTCACATTGCATAGCCTGAAAAGCAACAGGAGTTACACCTACAAAACAATGCACACATGTAGGCCATGGAACACACAGTTTGTCGACCCACCATGCCACTGAGAAACAATGGAGAGCATGACACAACAGCAAATCACTGCACTTCAAATTTTACAGAGGAGCCAGCCTCTGGGGACAAATGTGCACAGCATCTGCACCACACTGCGTCGTCAAAAAGGGATGAGCAGGAATCATATCCATTTACTCTTGGCACATGCTGCAAAGGCAATACATGTAACCATGCCAAACATGACTGGGTCACTGCACCTTGAGCGTATGTCCAGTCAAACATCACACACAGGCCAAACCCAGCAAGGAGGATGGAGCTCTTGACATGTAGGCCTTGTACGCACAAACCACCCACACCTGAGACAGTCTCATGGAGACGGAGAAAGTATGTACACCGCTTACTCTGGGATGAAAACACATGGCCTCCACTAATTCATGACTGTACACACACTGCCCCTGGTGCGCCTGTCCACACATCATTGACAAGCAAACATCATCAGATTGTCTTTACAACACACACAGGTAATGCCCACTGTGAGTATGCACAAGCAAAATGGGTCCCCCTGTACAGTGGACACATGTAGCAACCTGTAGGTCATAACAGTTGAGCCCAGGGTACAATGCCACCCTACCCAACCCCTGGCGAAGACACAGTGAATGTCCATATTGTTGGATGACGCACATGATACCTAGGAAGAGGTGCCCCAGGGCACAGTAGTGCCCAAACTCCTCCATGGTCCAGGATGGACATGACTGCAAAATATGCTACCGTCCCTGCACCTAGCAGGCCTCCCACTCAGGCACATCATGTCAGAGGGCACACAATTGGACATGCATGCTGGAAGGCTCTACACTTTGGAGACACACCCCTATGTCGTGATTCACAATCATTGCCAAGTGACATGGACCCCACAATGACTGAAATTGGCCATGGCACACGCAAGGTCCCCAGACCTGTGACACATCACCCCCACACATGATGCTGCTAGCATTGGGCACCAGCATAAACTAGGCCTGGGCAAAAATTTCGTTCCGTTCGCGGAAATTGCGATAATTTGACATTTTTGCGTTCCGCGGAGAGCGCAAAAATGTCAAAAATTCCGGTTTGCGCAGCTTGGCGATAATTTGTTTCTTGCTCGCGCTGTAAAATAATACATTCTCGCGCGCGTGCGATCGCCTTACCTGAATCCCTGCGTTCGCCGACAAGTTTTCTTGATCCGGTCGCGTTCTCCATGAGATGTTGTATTGTTTTTAGCCATTTGCGCTGTCTCGCGACAGTTCGCGCCCGCAGTGACGTCATGCGTCGCGCAATCACGTCTTTCTTCTCGCGATCATGCACCGCGAGAACAACTCAAAACAAGATGGCCGCGCCCGCAAGCAACCACATGGGTAAGTTGGCGACCCGCAACCATGCAGAAAATCTCGCGAACATGCCGGAAAAAAACTTCCGCATCTTCGCGATATTTCTGCTTGTTTGCGATAATTTTAAACATTCTCGCGATAATTTGCGAAGGTTAATTCCGCAAATTCCGCCCACCCCTAGCATAAACTGCCTGCCTAAATAACATTGTGCAAGAGTGGCTACACACAGACCAGGGAACACATGGCAAGGAGGGGAAGGGAGGGAGTGAGAACAGCACCTGGCTACTTTGGGGAGAAGTTGACGCACTGCGCAATCAAACCCTGGCAGTGTATCCATGCAACTGCGCACTTACATTGGCTGGGGACACACAACTGACACACATGTACCTACCCCCTTCCTGCTGCTGCTTCTCCTGTAGGCGCCTGTCCATATCGGGGAAGACCACCGCCAGCACACGCTTCTGGATGTGGGTCAGACGACGGCGCCCACGGTTCTTACGGCTCTCAGGTGAGTCCCCCAGCAGGAGCTGTACAATCCTCCTCGTCCAGCACCGGATGTCCTGCCAGCGTTTCCTCACCTGAGACAGGCTCCGCCTCCGACCCTCTGTACCCCTCACGGCACTGACGGCTTCCCTCCAGATCACCCCCTTGGCAATGGCGCCTACCTGTGAGGATGCAAAAGTGAGAATACATTAATCCACATGAGCAAAGACACAGAGACACACATATAGAACAATCCTCTTTATGAACAGGCCATGGTATGCATGCAACTGATTGCACCTTTGTCATAGGGACATTATCCACTGTGGAAGGCCAAATGCACTACGTGCCATTGAAAGTACACGGGTGGCATGAGGGGTACCACACACTCACTGACCAGGGATCACACTGTGCCTCACAGGCTACACCAGGATTATGTACAGCACCTCACAGCAGTCACCTGCCCCAGCACACTGATGCTACCTCAGCAGAGTACACAGACACACACAGGTACAGGACAATCACATGGCATTGCCAACTGTGGGTACACACCTCACTCTGCCCATGTGCCAGTAGACGGGGGGTGTCGCAGGTGTGGGGCTGGCTCAGCACGGCATGCACACAGCACTGCTCCCTGCTCACATCGGATGGCCAGGCTATATCCATCCCTCATGCTGCTTGTGTGCAACACTCCCCATATGCACTCACCCACATGACACAGGACTTACACACACACCAATGTGCAGGGGACGAACACGGCCTTTGGACACTCACAGCACAGGTACACTGAAAAAACACACATCCATGGGTACTGTCACCTGTCACACTGGGGGGAACACAGGATCACATCAGGACTGTGGAAACAACATCCCCAGGAGGAGTATGCAGGCAGAATGTGGCATGCACCATGCATTCATTGTCACAGTAGGCACTATGCAAGTGAGGAGTGCACACAGGAAACCCAGCATGCTCTGCATGGGTGACATGAGGCCTTCCACACCCTGGGACCCACTCTAAACAACAGTGCATGTCTGTCACACATGGACACAATGCCAGAAGTCACTGTCACACAAAAGGGGCACAGTCTAAGCTAGTGGAGTCTGCACTCACTTGAACCCCTGGTCGACCATACAGGATCTGGAACTGTGGGAGGATCACATCTATCAGGGCAAGGTTCTCCTCCTGGATGAATGGCTGTGACCTCTCCACAGTCCTGGACATGGTGCCAGAGGAATCACTATCAGCAGCAGTGGTCATGGATGAATGGATGTGCAGGCAAGTGCTCTCTCATGGGACCTGGCTGCCTTATATATGCCTGGCTGGCCTGTTCATGTACAGGAGTACAGATTGATTGGTCAGTCACATTTGCATCCTACGTTTCATCCAATCCCTTCAAACCTACCCCAGTGTGTGGCTTTGCATGGTTTCAGTTTTGATGATGATGTCAAGTCAACATACACATTGCAACAATGTAGATTCTTTCAAACTGACTTCTGCTGGGCACCTGGTGCTCAAATTCAAAATTCTAACTCAGTCTCCATGGCAACCATCATGCATTTAGGCCCTTATACTTGTCCCTCATGTGTCCCCTATGTGATTTCATACATTTACACACAGGTACGGTGCGTTCCACGCCCTAGGGCACCCCACAAGCAGTGATACGGACCGTACACGCGCTTGTAGGGTCCGGATCACAATATGGGCGCTGGCGTATGCGTACGCCACAGTAGTACGGACCATACAAGCGCTTGTACGGTCCGTACTACTGTGGCGTACGCATACGCCAGCGCCCATATTGTGATCCGGACCCTACAAGCGCGTGTACGGTCCGTATCACTGTGGCGTACGCATACGCCAGCGCCCATATTGTGATCCGGACCCTACAAGCGCGTGTACGGTCCATATCACTGTGGCGTACGCATACGCCAGCGCACATATTGGCCCAGGGACCCTATACACACACTCAGAGCGTATGTACGGTGCGTTTCACACCTGTCAGTGGTGACAGGCGGCACACAGACAGGAATGGACCGGTCAGATTTTGCCAAGGGTGGACACCAATGCATTGTCTGTGCAATACCACATGTGTGTGACACAGGTGTGTCAGGATGTGATGTGGCACTTTACCCCTGAGGTGTGGGCAAAGCATATGTACGATTAGCTGTGTACACATGTCGTGTGTGATGGTGCGCATTGTACCACACGTCCCCTGCACTCCTTTGACATGTGTGCATGTCGTACACACTAGTGGAGCCATGAGTCACTTGCATGTCCCTGTCACGGACACCCGCACCTGTCCCCTGATGCCAGGTACACGCAATATTACACATGACATGTGTATGGCTGCGTTGCACGCTGCAAACATGTCATGTGTGTGGCATGTGTTTCCATGATTTTGCTGTAGGTGTGTGGTCCAATGCATCAGCAGTTGCTGCTGCCAACATGTGTCTGTGTGTAGATGGCCATGGCACACTGTTCCGCACACCAGCCCACATATGTGATCTGCCATGAGGTGTGTATGTATGCAACTACACGGAGTATCAAAACAAGTACATATCCACATGCACTCTATGTATGTTCTGTCTCGACATGTACTCCTCCAAGGCAATGTGTGTGGCCTGTCCTTTTCCTATGACATGTGACCAGTGCATATCGCATCCACCAACCTGTCTGTACCATACGCATACTACTTCTGCACATGTGTGGATGTCTGTGAATCCGGTGATGCGTGTGCATGTTCACTTACACTGGCCCACAGCTAGTCTCATGCCATGTCATCATGAGCTTGCCCCACTCCGTTAGTGGCTGTCCCTTGGTAGGAGTGTCACCTGACTGGCGTACGTGTCCAGGAAATGTGGCACAGACCTGACTCAGAATGTGCCCTTTGTGTATTGGCTGTGTAACATGTGCTCAGTGCATTGACAATGTCGTTGTACAGTGCTCACTCTTCGGTGTTCCTTCCATTTCACTGCAGGGCTCCGCCTCTCCCTCGACGTATGCCAGACATGGCTGCCCTGCATGAACGGGACTGTATACGCCGCTACAGATTCAGCCAACGGTTGATTGATGAGTTGACTGGCCGGCTGGAAGCACAACTCCTCCCGCGCCACAGGTATCCCAGTGCACTGACACCCAAGTTGAAGGTGATGGCAGCCCTACATTTCCTTGCCACGGGTACGTTCCAACATACCATTGCTGACGTCGGGGGCATGTCCCAGACGATGTTCAGCCGTGTTCTGCATGATTTCTTAGAGGCCATGTTGGTTCACCTGGATGAGTACATTAAATTCCCAATTCGTGAGCAGTTGACAGATGTCAAGCGTGAGTTCTATGCCCTGGGAGGGATGCCCCATGTCATTAGGTTCATAGATGGGACACATGTTGCGTTGGTACCACCACAGGCACAGGAGGTGGTGTATAGGAATCGCAAACATTATCACTCCATTAATGCCCTTGTGGTGTGTCTGTCCAACATGGTGATTTCACATGTCTGTGTTCGCTTTCCAGGATCAGCACACGATGCATTCATCATGAGGCGTAGCAGGCTGCCTGAAATGATGCTGCAGCTGCGGAACGAGCGAGCATGTATTGTTGGTGGGTAGACTCTGGCAGTTCAGTGTTTGGCATCATCTTCCAATCTCACTGCCTGTGCTGACACACTTCTGTCCATGATGTTTCCTTGTAGGGGACGCTGGCTATCCCAACATGCCATGGCTGATGACGCCTGTCCGCAACCCCAGCACGGCTGCCGAGCACCGCTACAACAACGCCCATGGGCGGACCAGGAGAGTCATTGAGAGGACGTTTGGACTTCTGAAGAGCCGATTCCGGTGCCTCCACAAGACCGGCGGAGCACTCCCATATGCCCCGGTGAAGGTGTGCAAGATCATCATCGTCTGCTGCATGCTGCACAACATGGCAGTGGAGGAAGCTGTTCCACTCATACTGGATCAAGATGACCAGGACCATCCACCCGTGGAGGATGAAGGCCTTGGTGATGGGGCAAGTGATGTGGAGGAGGAGGAGGCTGTGGAGGACATGCGGAGTCGGCTCATACGCAACTTTTTTGCTTAGTGGTGAGTTCCAGTGTCTGAGTGTGCACGCATTGGGCCGTGTGTGGCATGTGTTGCAATGTGTGTGTCCATCTGCATGTCTGCCAAGTGAGTCAGTGGTGTGTATTGAAGTGTCACTCGAGTGATGGCGCGATGGAAGGATGTTGTCAGAGAGTCATCATTGTCACCTGTCATGTTGACAACATGATACGTGTTGAGTACATGCTTGCGGATGTGCTCCTTTGGGTTGACTCCTTGTGTGTCTCCCTTCCACAGGTCCATGGGCATGCTGTCTGCTGGTGGCATTGTTGTGCTCCTGCTACTCCTCATGAACACAGCAACATGTGCTGATTCTGCGTCACATGCACGGGCAAGTTTGGAAATCTCCTTAGGGTAAGGGATGCCTCACGGCGTTTTGGGTGTGTAAATTGTTTGTAGTCTGTGTGCACTTCTCCGGTTCATGTGTGGTCAATTTGCATACATGTGGATCCTACATGGGGAACATGACATGGGGCAGGCTTCACCTGGAGCCATGGTCAGACTTGGTGACTGTCATGTGTCAGGGGATTGGGGATTGTGATGAGGCCATCAATGTGTGTAACACTGGCCTCGGAAACATACAGGTTGCACCGGGTTCACATGGTGTGTGATTGCCCCATCAGGGCCTCAATGGTGTATGGCAGCCTCTCCGTGGCAGCAGGGGGTGTTTAGCTGTTATCCGTCACTTGTGTGCCAGTTCGATGGAATACCAGCATCTGTGTTGCAATGGGGGGTGCCAGTGTTGCTCCCGCATGTTCATCCACATGACCTGTGTATGTGTTGACAGAGTATCATTGTCATTCCAACACACATGACTAATAAATTTGTCCCTCTGTCTCCAAGGTGCCTCTTCCCTGTCAATAGTGGCCTGTTGCCACTGTGCGTGCGCCATGTCTGGCATAGTTTTCAGAGGTGGTGCATATGTGTCTATGTGTAGAGTGACAAGATGCTAGCGGTTTGCCAGGGAGTGGAAACTGTATTATGCATAAGATGCACAGTTCCATCCACCTCAAGGCAAGATAGACCATCCCCCAGGGCAACTACAACATCCGTGTCGAATCCTACCCTGCAGTCTACGGACATGTGCCTTACTACTCCCATGATACTTGTCCATATCCGGAGTGCATCTGCACAGCTCTGCTACTGCATCGGGCAACCAGGCCACATCAACGTCCAAACGGGATGGGGGGAATGATTCACAGCCAGCTGCAGGATGACCTTCTCGATCCACGCCCACACTCATGCTGCAGCCCACAACCCCAACACAACCATGTGGCACTGTGATCCAAAACTGCATTCTGGCATCTCCATGCATCCAACCTTGGCCTAGCCACCATTCTCAACATCCGCCTGACGCTAGCATGCAGGACATGGTAGGGACACATGTCTAGACATACCTGGGAGCGGCAAGCCAGGTCACTCCACATGATCCCTGACCTCTGCGCATGACTGTTGCTCCCCTGAATGTGTCTGTAGCCACAGTTGTGCGGGAACCACTCAGCTGGTTGGGCCCAGCACAGGTGAGTATGGTACTCCATGTCTGTATCAGATGATGCATTGGGACCCATGTGTGTCCTGGGCAAGACTGAGCCCCACGGTTTGGAAGGTTGGAGTTAATTCTGAGATCAGGCATGCTTTGACTTTACGACACACACATGTATTGTAATAATGCAGAATCACGCCATCATCTTGTAAGTGTGATTAATTTATTTGTGGTGGGGTACGGGTTGGTGGGGATGACAAGAGGTGCACAGCGGGAGTGTAGAATCCAAAGTTCACTGGGGGAGTTGGTATCCTTGCCGTAGCGAAATGTCAGAGTCCATTCCACAGTCTTCGTCAACATAGGTCAGACAGTGACCAGCAAGTCCATGTGGCAGAGATTGTCATGTGCTGCTATTGGGCCAGAGGGCCAGGTGCCAGGCCAGGTGACCTGGGAGATGGTGATGTTCTGCTGACTCTCACAGTCTTTTTCGTGGACGACCCACCTTCCTGCGGGGACCCTCGGAAGCATGCCGTGACGATGTCTGTGACGCTCCGTCGGATGAATCCTCCTCCTCCTGATCCCTCCCTGTGTCTGGTAATGGCCTTCGCCTGGTGCCACAGGGAGGGTTGCCCATGTTGTCGGCAATCCGACGGAGTACACCGGTCATTTGGGTTTGCACCGCCACGAGCTCAGCCTGTCTATCCTCCATCCTTCCTTGGTGTTGCAGTTGACAGGCATGTTGCTGGGCCTGCAGGGTCTTCATCTCCTCGAGGGTCCCCTTGATGTCATTGAGGGTGGACGCAATCTGGTCCATGCCCCTGGTGTCGTGCCGGTATGTATCCAGGATGTTGCTGACCTGGGACACTACCGGGTCCTGAGCTCCCTGGTCAGGTCCGTGCCTCCGCCGTCCTCCACTCCCGCCACCCCTGCCCACGTGCACCTGGCCTGCCGTTGTGTCAAAGTACCAAATCTCCACAGGAGCCGATGATGGTCCCAACGCCCCGCCACCTCAGGCGCCACCCAAGATCAACTCGAGGTAGCGACTAAAGCAGGGGGGAAAGGGGAAGTGGATGAGAAACAAGAGAGACTGCCTGGTAAGTTGGTGGTACTTCACTCGGTCGTCTGGGTGGATCTTCTTACTGCACCTGGATTTAAAGACATACATGTAAAAACTGCCTAAACATGTTTAATGCTAGATGTAACACTACAACACTAAATTTACCCTGTCGACCCCAGGCTATTGCTTCTCTCTGTGATGTTTTATAATTGGGTTAGTTTTTCTGCATCTGAATGTAAAGGAAGAAGACAGCACTTGTAAATCGTTTTGTTTTCCCAAAGAACTAAACACTCTGAATGTGCACTCTTAGTTAGCGCTCTACTATTCACCTTAGCTACGAGTAGTAGCTCTTTAGTTTATCTGTCCGTAATTAATTCTGGAAGAAGTTATAACTCCCTGAGGTTCCCTCTAATACACCAGTAACTGGAAACCCCAAGTCTTTTTAAGGTCTCGAGTTCATGTGCTTCAGGCAAGAAAGCTTTCATAATGTCAATAAGCACTTTAGTTCTTTTAGGTTGAAATTTACCACTCTGTCCTCGGGAACATAAGCGTTACAAAGGTGTTACCTTAGAAATGCTAGGAAGGTTGGAACAAATACCGCAACTGGAACATGTAGGCTGAAGCGTTGCTTGAAATTCTCTTCCTTCGATAAATTCTTGTCAGGATAGTCGAATCCCACGTTGCGCATGCGTTATAGAACCAAAGAATTGTGTTTACGTTATTTCCTGAGGTAAATACCAAACAAGTTCTGCGCCTCACAGTGACACTACTCTCTTCCAGAAAACTACAGTTGAAGTGCGCAGTTCTCCTGTGGAACGCGCACCTTGAGCTCCCTAATTGTCGCGTGAGGGGAAACACTAGACCGCTGACCTGCTTTGGATCGGCACCCATTTGCGCGGCCATTTTCCTCACCTGAGTTTCTTATCATAGTTAAGCATTGTCTCAACAGGATTTTGGGCGTCACACACTTTCGTATCCTACATGGATGCTTAATTTGTTTTGTCCATGAGTTGCCTCTCGCTTTGGCTGTAGTAGTGGCCAAAGTCTTGACAGTACCTCCCTCCAAAAGGGGCTCCCCCAATTTTGGTTTCATGGGATTGATCTTATGGAATTCTCTAATTAACTTGGGTGCATGCACATTAGAATGAGGCTCCCACGATCTTTCCTCAGGCCCAAACCCTTTCCAATCAACCAAGTAATGCAATGTATTTCTGGAGATTTTTGAGTCTAAAATTCTGCTCACTTCGAATTCATCTCCGGACTCCACTCTAACTGCGGGGGGGTCTGGTTTCAGCCTTGCATTAGGAGGACTCTTTTTTAGCAGTGATATGTGAAAAGCTGGATGGATCTTTAACTGTTTAGGCAGTTGTAACCTCACTACTACTGGATTAATGATCTTAAGGACCTTGAAAGGACCGAGGAATCTCGGCTGAAACTTCCTATCCCCTTTTAGTCGCAGATGTTTGGTGGACAACCAGACTTGATCTCCCACCACGAACTGGGTGCCCACCCGCCTCTTCTTATCAGCCTGTCTTTTGTAGGACTCTTTTGCCTTGAGTAAGTTTGCTTGTGCCCTTTTGTATGAGTTCTTCAACTCCCTCACCATTACTGTGACTGCTGGCACTGTCTCGTTTAATTTTCCCATTATTAAAACTGGGTGTCTTCCAGAGTTCAGATAGAACGGGGAATACCCAGTTGAACTATGGACTGCGTTGTTGTAAGCAAACTCCGCAGTCCACAAGAGATCCGACCAGTTTCCATCCTGCTCCAACAAATAAAGTCTCAGATATTGCTCCAGCTCCTGATTGACTCTCTCAGTCTGACCATCGGTTTCTGGATGATAACTGGTAGAATATCGTGTGTCAATCCCTAAGCTGTGCATGAAGGTTTTCCAAAATTTGGAAATGAATTGAGTTCCTCTGTCAGAAATGATTATTTGTGGAATTCCATGTGCTCGAACTATGTGTTGATTAAATATCTGAACTAGTTGGGGGGCAGTTGGTAATCTCTTTAACGGAATGAAATGGCTCATTTTGGAAAATGAATCCACTAACACCACTATGACTGTATGACCCTGACTATCTGGTAGATCTACTATCAAGTCTAAAGACACAGTGTGCCATGGGCATGGTGCATTAGGCAGGGGCTGCAATAGCCCCTGTGGAGCCTGTCTACTGGGCTTCCCTTTTATGCAAGTCTCACACGTTGAAACGTACTGTCCCACCTGAGCTGCCATGCCAGGCCACCAAAAATTCCTTTCAATCAACTCCAAAGTTTTCTTTACGCCTTTGTGGCCCGCCAAACGATCATCATGACAACCTTTAAGAGCCTTGACCTGCAAGTCTTCAGTGGGTAGATACAATTTCCCATCATAGTACGGAAGACCTTCTGATATAGTTTTCTTGTTGTCCTCTCCGACCCATTCTTCCCAAACTCGGTCTGAGCAGTTTTCTCGGATTTCCTGAGTAAGTTCTTCCAGATGGACAGCTCCTACAATTTTATCCAACGGAATGATTGGTTCCACCTTAGGGACTCTCAAATCTTCTGGTGCATTCATTCGGGACAGGGCATCCGCTTTTCCGTTTTTTATTCCAGGTTTATAGGTGATCACGAAGTTAAAGTCTGAAAAGTACAAAGACCATCTTAATTGCCGTGGAGTGAGTGTTTTGGCTGATTTCAGAAACTGCAAGTTACGATGATCTGTGAATACTGTCACGCAATGCTTGGCTCCCAATAAATAGTGTCGCCAATCCTGGAAGGCTTCTTTTACCGCCAACAGTTCTTTGTCTGCAATTGAATAGTTAATTTCCGGTTCTGATAACTTTCTTGATCTAAATGCCACTGGGTGAAACTGCCCCGTCAGTTTGTCCCTTTGTGACAGAATCCCTCCTGTAGCGAAGTCTGACGCATCGGTTTCCACAAAGAAGGCCTGCTCCGGGTCCGGGTGCATCAAGATTGGGGCTGTAATGAAGGTTTTCTTAAGGAATTGAAATGCTTCTTCAGCTTCGTTGGACCACTCAAATTTTTTCCCTTTCTTCAGGAGTTGAGTAATAGGAGACACCTTGGCCGAAAAATCTGGAATAAATCTTCGATAAAAATTGGCAAAGCCAAGAAAGCTTTGTATTTCCTTCACATTTTTCGGTGAAGACCAGTCTTGAATGACTTGCACTTTTGCGGGATCCATAGCAACTCCTTCAGCGGAAATTATGAAACCGAGGAACTCCACACGCTCCACATGAAAAGAGCACTTTTCCAGTTTGACGAATAGATGGTTTTCTAATAATGTTTGTAAGATTGCTCTCACATGTCTCACATGGTCTTCCAGGCTGTTCGAAAAAATTAGAATGTCATCGATATAAACCACGGCTACTCGATCCAGATATTCCCGAAGAACATCATTTACAAGATGCTGGAATGCCGCAGGAGCATTGCTTAATCCATATGGCATCACCTGATACTCGAAAAGGCCATATTTTGTTCTGAAGGCTGTTTTCCACTCATCACCTTCAGCCACTCTCACCAAATGATAAGCGCCACGTAAATCAAGTTTAGTAAAAACTTTAGCTCTTTTGACCTGATCCAATAGAGGTGAAATAAGAGGTAACGGGTATCGGTTCTTCACAGTTACCTGATTCAATGCTCTGTAATCAATACAGGTGCGAAGAGTTCCGTCCTTTTTGGGTCGAAAAAATAGCGGCGATGACACTGGCGATTGGGAAGGTCGAATGAAGCCAATCTTCAAGTATTCATCTATGTATTCCTTGAGATAGACATTTTCAGCCTCAGTCAAGGCGTAGATACGACTACACGGCAAGGTGGCTCCGGGTTCTAACTCGATCTTGCAGTCGTATTCTCGATGTGGCGGAAGTCTCTCCGCATTTCTTTTGTCGAATACGCTTGCCAAATCTTGATATTCCACTGGAATTTCTTGTGTTCTTAAAGTACATATGCAATTGGCGAGTTGAGCCAATTCTGTAGCTGGAGTTCCTTCTGACCTGGTTTTTGTTCCTGCGAAACAATTCTGGATACAATGCGCAGAGTTCATTTTGACTGTTCTTCTTTCCCAGTCAATTGTGGGGTTGTGCTCAGTCAACCAGGGTAAACCAAGAATCAGTTGGAACTGTGGCGCATCAATGAGATTGAATCTTATGTACTCTCGGTGACTCTGTAATCCAACTAACTCTAAAGTCTCAGTTTCATCTGTAATGGGCCCTGACGTGAGGTTTGAGCCATCTACTGACTTGACCACTTCTAGATTCTTCTTTCTGATTGCTCTTACTCCTATTTCTTTTGCGTAGCTCAGGTCACAAAAATTCCCTGTGGCTCCAGAATCGATCATGACTGACACCCCAGGAACCTCCTTGTGCCCAAACTTAATTGTAAATGACACAATCAAATGCGGGGCTGACGATTGTAGTGTATTAACCAATTGTTGGTGTTCTGGAGTCGACTGATCCTTGTTTCCCACCAGGGCAACTCCCTCTACTGATGGGATCTGTCTTTTAACCCCAAGTTGGTCTTGGGTTTTTTGAGACAGTCTTTGACAAAATGTCCAGAATCACCACAATACATGCATAGATTTTTTGTTCGTCTTTTCTCTCGCTCTTCTTTGGTAAGAGGCCCTCTAATTGATCCTATTTGCATAGGTTCTTCTCCACTAACTGCATCTGTTTTGCTACTGTCTGTCTTGACACGGTCCCAACGAGGAACAAAAGACCGGAACTCTTTCTTCTTCTCCGAACGTCTTTCATATAATCGATGATCGATTTGAAGGACTAGGTCAATCAACTCTGAAATTTCTTGAGGTCTCTTGGGAATTTGGGCTAGAGCGTCTTTTAAGTCGTCCTTTAGACCTCGATAGAATAAAGCTGAACGTTTATCCTCTGGCCAGTTGGTCTCCACAATCAGTTTGTTAAACTGTGCGATATACGCTACCAAATCACGACTCCCTTGTTTCAGATCCAGCAGCTCATTGTCGGTGGCTTGGTTGGCGGTTCTCCGATCAAAAATTCTCAGAAATTCCTTCTTAAAAAGCTCATAGTCGTACAGGGCTGGGTCATTCCGAGAGATCAAAGGCATTGACCAGGCGGCAGCATCACCACTCAAGTAGGACAGCACAAATGCAACCTTAACCTGCTCTTCCTTAAACACTACTGATCTACACAAAAAGTGTAAGGAACACTGTGTTAGAAATATCTGTGCCTTGTGAGGATCTCCATTGAATCTTTCAGGATTAGCTAAAGGTACTATCGGGGCAACTGAATGAATAACTTGTGTAGCTACCTCTGCCGCTGACCCACGGGTTTTTTCCAATGGAGTGGTTCCAGCAAGGAACTCTTCCATTTTCAATTTAATTTGATGAGTCTCCTGTTGAGACCTCCTAATCTCATCTCTAAGATTTCGATTTTCATCAGCTGATTGAGTCAATTGGTTTTGTAAACCTTCAAGCACTCCAGCCAAAGCCTTTAAATCGAAACCCTCAGCCATATCGACTCAGGTGGATTAGCGGGCACTTCAATCTGTCAAAGTACCAAATCTCCACAGGAGCCGATGATGGTCCCAACGCCCCGCCACCTCAGGCGCCACCCAAGATCAACTCGAGGTAGCGACTAAAGCAGGGGGGAAAGGGGAAGTGGATGAGAAACAAGAGAGACTGCCTGGTAAGTTGGTGGTACTTCACTCGGTCGTCTGGGTGGATCTTCTTACTGCACCTGGATTTAAAGACATACATGTAAAAACTGCCTAAACATGTTTAATGCTAGATGTAACACTACAACACTAAATTTACCCTGTCGACCCCAGGCTATTGCTTCTCTCTGTGATGTTTTATAATTGGGTTAGTTTTTCTGCATCTGAATGTAAAGGAAGAAGACAGCACTTGTAAATCGTTTTGTTTTCCCAAAGAACTAAACACTCTGAATGTGCACTCTTAGTTAGCGCTCTACTATTCACCTTAGCTACGAGTAGTAGCTCTTTAGTTTATCTGTCCGTAATTAATTCTGGAAGAAGTTATAACTCCCTGAGGTTCCCTCTAATACACCAGTAACTGGAAACCCCAAGTCTTTTTAAGGTCTCGAGTTCATGTGCTTCAGGCAAGAAAGCTTTCATAATGTCAATAAGCACTTTAGTTCTTTTAGGTTGAAATTTACCACTCTGTCCTCGGGAACATAAGCGTTACAAAGGTGTTACCTTAGAAATGCTAGGAAGGTTGGAACAAATACCGCAACTGGAACATGTAGGCTGAAGCGTTGCTTGAAATTCTCTTCCTTCGATAAATTCTTGTCAGGATAGTCGAATCCCACGTTGCGCATGCGTTATAGAACCAAAGAATTGTGTTTACGTTATTTCCTGAGGTAAATACCAAACAAGTTCTGCGCCTCACAGTGACACTACTCTCTTCCAGAAAACTACAGTTGAAGTGCGCAGTTCTCCTGTGGAACGCGCACCTTGAGCTCCCTAATTGTCGCGTGAGGGGAAACACTAGACCGCTGACCTGCTTTGGATCGGCACCCATTTGCGCGGCCATTTTCCTCACCTGAGTTTCTTATCATAGTTAAGCATTGTCTCAACAGGATTTTGGGCGTCACACACTTTCGTATCCTACATGGATGCTTAATTTGTTTTGTCCATGAGTTGCCTCTCGCTTTGGCTGTAGTAGTGGCCAAAGTCTTGACACGTTGTGGGCGCATCGGGTCTCCGATACCCCTGAGGGATGGCATTTGCGTTGCCGCCTGCCTCCTCCTGGGTGCCCGGAGGACCGTGTCCCTCCTGGGCAGACTGGCTGGGTGGTCGTGTGCGGGCAGGGCTCCTGGGTGTCTCCTGGGATGTGGCAGCAATGGGGGTGGTGGTTGGCACAGTTGTACCTGACGCAGGTGCTGCAGGTGGTTGGACACCAGAGGGGCCAGGTTGGTCTGGGTCATCCACGAAGTGGTGAGAGTCGTCGCTGGCGGTGGGGTCCTCATCCCGCGGAGCCTGGTCCTGTGAGACTTCCCCCCCAGTGTTGGGGGGTGATCGTCGACGTTGACCTGTGTGTGAGAGAGACAATGTTAACAGTGTTACATGTGGCATCCATGTTTCATGCTTTTCTGATTTGGCACTCTTCCTCTGGGTAGTTGGATCTGTCTTGCATTCCTCTCACAGTGCACTTGTGCATGGGTATGTCCCTTGGCCACAGCTGTCAGGGCTTTACGCATGTGTGACACAATCTTAGTTGATGCATCTATTTGGGTACACAGTCAGCAGTGTGGTGTGCGGGCGTAGCGAGCCATGCAGAGGCGCCTTACGTGTTGCACTGTACGTGGCCAAATGGTGTTTTGCCAAGGCAATTTGATGTTGCAGGTAGGTGACTGAAGCATTTGTGACAGGGTTCTTACCGACACAGTGGGTGGGTATACTGGGTGTGTGGTTAGGTCTGTGCCTGCAGCACGGATGGACTCGTGCACAGATTGACACATGGACCGGTCTTCATCTACGGTAAGGGGGGGTTGAGGCACTGCCAGACCTTGTCTGCATGCACACAGTCCACCGGCTGACGAGTGGACATGGCCACACCACCCAAGGGTGATTTAGTCTCCCTGTGTCTCCCTTCCTCCCTCCCTCTGTCACCCTCCTCCCTCTGTCGGTCTCCCTCTGTCACCCTACTCCCTCCCTCTGTCTGTCTCCCTGTGTCCCCCTCTGTCTCCTTCCCTCTCATTCCCCCTCTCCCTCCCTCTATTTGTCACCCTCTGTCACCTCAGGCCAGCTTCCTGGGCACACACAGTTGGCCGGTCTTTGAATGGCCATTGGCTTGTTCATGTGAGTTAGTTCCTGTTCTCCGGGCACCCATTGGGCAGTGGGTCTGAGTGTAGGCTGCTGCTGTGGCGGTGTGTGCTGTGACTCTATCAGAGCGATGCATCTTCATTGTCTGCTGTTATGGTCAAATTGTGCCTTCAGACCCATGTCATCCTGCATGGCAGCCACCATTTGCAGGCAAGACAGTACTGTGTGGGTACACACAGTTTGTATGGCTGTGCCCTGGGCCATATGGGCTGAGGGCATTGTTGTGTGCTTGTGAGTTGCTCAATGTTAGTTTTGATGCCCCCACTCCCAGCATCGGCCACATCCTGTGTTGTGTTGGTGTTTTGTGTGGCCTGTGACTTGGCATGGCCCTGATTGATGCATGGGGCATGGAGGCGCTAGTGGCATGTGTGTGTTTGTGGAGTGTTGTTGTGTCCGGTGGTGGCTTGCGGGGGGTGGCATGCATGATTGATTGTGTATGGCATCCCCCCATGTGAGGTGAGTTGTTTGTGTACTCACCAGGGTCTGGGAGTCCTGGTAGTCCGTGTAGTCCCTCCACCGCCAGCGTGGACATCACCTTCTCCTCCCAGGGATGGTATTGTACCGGTCTGGGGGGCGGCCCTCCTCCAGTGATGTTCCCCTGGTTGTGATTGTCAGTCATCTTCCTCTTGACCGTCCTCCGCAGATCGTACCACCTGGATTGGCACTCGTGCCTGGTCCTTCTGGTGGTCCCAACAGCATTCACAGAATCGACAATCCTCTGCCACATGGCCGTTTTTTCGGATATGCTGGTCTGTCTGACCAATGTTCCGAAGAGCTGTGGCTCGACTCTGAGCATTTCGTCGACAAGGATCTCCAGCTCCTCCTTTGTGAACTTTGGATTCTTGGTGGTGGACATGGCGTGGGGTGTGGGTGTGGATGGTTGTGGGGGTGTGGGTGTGGATGGTTGTGGGGGTGTGGGTGTGGTAGTGGAGGTGTGTGTGTGAATGTGATGAGGGGGTGTTTGTGTAGGTGGTTGTGTGAAGGTATGCAAGTGTGAGGTTCAAGTATGGTGGTGTGGGTCGTCTGTGGGCTCTGGCAGCAGTGGGTCTGTTGCAAAGGCTCATGGTTTGTGTGTGTGGTCCATTTTTATTGGTCCATTTGTGGGTGTGGCTGTGTTTGAAATTTGTGTGGGTGTGTTATGAGTAGTGATTGGGTTTTGGGCCTCTGTTTGGCAGTTTGGCTGTTGCAGGTCAGTGTATGTGATGTTTGTGGGGTTGTTGGGCATGTTTGGTGGTGTGGGGAAACTCTAATTGACTCTCCTTGTGTAAATATGGTTTGTCCTGGTTCAGTACGTGTGTTTTTCGCGTCAGTACGGTCCGTACATGCACTGGTGGGGGTACGGTCCGTACATTCCCTGGTGGGATGTGGGTACGGCCGTACATACACGGGTGGGGATTCGGTGCGTACATACACTGCTGGGGTGGGGGTTCGGTGCGTACATACACGGGTGGGGGTTGGGTGCGAACATACACGGGTGGGGGTTGGGGGCGTACATACACGGGTGGGGGTTCGGGGCGTACATACACTGCTGGGGTGGGGGTTCGGTGCGTACATACACTGCTGGGGTGGGGGTTGGGTGCGTACATACACGGGTGGGGGTTCGGTGCGTACATACACGGGTGGTGGTTCGGTACGTACATACACGGGTGGTGGTTGGGTGCGTACATACACGGGTGGGGGTTGGGTGCGAACATACACGGGTGGGGGTTCGGGGCGAACATACACGGGTGGGGGTTCGGGGCGTACATACACAGGTGGGGGTTCGGGGCGTACATACACGGGTGGTGGTTCGGTACGTACATACACGGGTGGTGGTTGGGTGCGTACATACACGGGTGGGGGTTGGGTGCGAACATACACGGGTGGGGGTTCGGGGCGTACATACACGGGTGGGGGTTCGGGGCGTACATACACGGGTGGGGGTTCGGGGCGTACATACACGGGTGGTGGTTCGGTACGTACATACACGGGTGGTGGTTGGGTGCGTACATACACGGGTGGGGGTTGGGTGCGAACATACACGGGTGGGGGTTCGGGGCATACATACACGGGTGGGGGTTTGGGGCGTACATACACGGGTGGGGGTTCGGGGCGTACATACACGGGTGGTGGTTCGGTACGTACATACACGGGTGGTGGTTGGGTGCGTACATACACGGGTGGGGGTTGGGTGCGAACATACACGGGTGGGGGTTTGGGGCGTACATACACGGGTGGGGGTTCGGTGCGTACATACACGGGTGGGGGTTCGGGGCGTACATACACGGGTGGGGTGGGGGTTGGGTGCGTACATACACGGGTGGGGGGTTCGGGGCGTACATACACGGGTGGTGGTTCGGTACGTACATACACGGGTGGTGGTTGGGTGCGTACATACACGGGTGGGGGTTGGGTGCGAACATACACGGGTGGGGGTTCGGGGCGTACATACACGGGTGGGGGTTCGGGGCGTACATACACGGGTGGGGGTTCGGGGCGTACATACACGGGTGGGGGTTCGGTATGTACATACACGGGTGGTGGTTGGGTGCGAACATACACGGGTGGGGGTTCGGGGCGTACATACACGGGTGGGGGTTCGGGGCGTACATACACTGCTGGGGTGGGGGTTCGGTGCGTACATACACTGCTGGGGTGGGGGTTGGGTGCGTACATACACGGGTGGGGGTTCGGTGCGTACATACACGGGTGGTGGTTCGGTACGTACATACATGGGTGGTGGTTGGGTGCGTACATACACGGGTGGGGGTTCGGTGTGTCCATACACGGGCGGGGGGGGTGGTGGGGTGTTCGGCGCGTATGCGGGCACATGTCTCCATGGTTGCTATGGGAGTTCGGTTCGGACGTTGTTTTTTGCGTACGGTTGTGAAATGGGGAGGACAGGAGGGATCGTACTTGCGCTGTCGGACTTTATTTTTCCGCAGGGTGGGTTTTTCGACCGGGGACGTGTCGGTGACTTTTCCCGACCCGAGGACGTGTGGGGAAATCTTCCCAATGCGATTCGTATGGACTTTTTTCAGTTCGAATCGTACTTGGCAGTTTGTACGCTACTTTGTCGATTTGGACGGAAAAAAATCCGGATACGAGTCGGACGGGGAATTTTTTTACCGGATCGGTTGTAACTGATCACAAAAACATAAACAGTAATGTGTTTATATATATGCTCCTATTTCTCTTAATCATTTAAAAAACATCTAGTCTATCATCATTTGAGGTCCGCAATGTGGCACTACAACTGGGTTTATTACACTAAGTCATCCCTCCCAAAATATAAATATGATATATATTGGTGTAAACTTGACTGTCTTTATGACCAATTGTGAATGGCTTCCGTATATTATACATCTAACCCATCCTTCCTTACATTCAAATAGATTATATTACCTACCATTTGTTTAGGACGATTGTATTAGGATAGTCGTAACAGCTCTATCACCTGTCGTGAGTGTCTTAAAATCACTCCGATATCGGGACCATTGGTCTCCCAAGTGTTTAGAGATGTCTATTCGTCACATAGGACATGAGTAGCAGGCTAATCTACTTTCAATAAAAATGTACCTCCATACTCGCGATACTGCCGGTGTTCATGAGTCCTGGCTTCTTATTTTAAAATTGGCTTGCGTAGATGGGAAATCGATTAAAATACCCATCTAAGTGCATGCATGTACCAGCTCATGACTACTTCCTGTTGTTGGCTCCTCGATATTCAAAGTCCTAACACTCATACCAAGAGAAGGAGGTGGCCATTTTCAAGTGGAGTGCAAAATTATATAAGCCTATCTATTTCTCCTAATAGCGTTCACACTACTATTTAAAAACCAAGTATATTTAAAACTGTTTAAAAAAAAGTTAAACATAAGAAATATTTTTAAATTATTATCAAAATGCACAAAGGTATGCTACCTATTTATGTAATGTGGCGCTGATCAAAATCATACATCAGATATACCAATGAAGCAACCATCTATAAAAAGAAAAAGTGAGTCACTTTAGAATTTTGCATAATTGTCATATCTCCACATTGCTGTTTAAAAAACAAAGTTTTGAATTGTCGATAAAAGACGGTCTCTGTAGTGGAGACTACTCAATAGGAGCCTTATATATCAAGATCATGGTGATACTCCCATGTTGTGTACTTTATTTGTACCCATCACGTGGGTTTCATTACTTTGATTAAGTTTCACATAATCACAAGGAGTTTGTTACTATTAATGACCAGAATCTTTGCAAATAGAAACATTGTAGATGGGCAGGTAGTCTCACTCCCAATTATGTGCTATGTGAATGAATTGCCTCTGACCTTCTGCCCCGATATTCACCCTTTTATGTCCCCTGCTGCTCTTCTCTCTAAACATTGTCTCTCCCCCTGCTATTCTCTCCCCATTCTTTGTAGATCTGTGCTCCTCTGTTTTCCACAACTGCACTCCTGTGGGCTCTCTCCAGATGTCATGTAATTTGTATTTGCATCTTTAAGTTGCACGTCATTGTGCTCATGTTTTGGGTATTCCTGCCTGGAGCCAGCACCATCATTACCTGGTGTGAGAGGCATTACTTTTAAAGAGACTGTGTCTGAGCTGCAGAAAGAACATGTTATATGAAACAGGTACTCCCCAAACCATTTCCAATAAATTGACAAAGGGATCAATGTCCCCTGGCCGGGAATAAATGTTGGTCCCAAACTACCCCAAGTGGTTCCATTTCCAAGTTCTTCATGACCATGGAAAACGGTGCTCTGCAGATTATTAGAAGAAATGCTGAAAACCAGGTCTTGTGTCTATCAGACAGCTGGTGTCCCAGAGGTGAGCAGACATCACTCAAAGTCTTTGTTTCTTGTTGAAAGATACGTCAGCCTGCAGGTGACCTGGCAGCCTGCATCAACTGCTGAGAAGAGGGCAAAGCCAGTCTGGCCAAAAATGTGCTGACTGCCTGATAAAGGAGAGGTCCAGCTGCTGAAAATGGAAGAAAATGAACACACCAAAGCAAATACAAATACTGATATCTATTCACACTTCATTTGTCACAATCACACGTGGCACTCATAGTGATTGTAAAACAAATAAATGTTTATTTTTCTTTTTGTGTTTTTTGTCTGTGAGTTCATGTTACTATTTTCATGCACATTCCAACTACTTTTAGGACCAAAAAGCAATGCAACCATATGATACGAATATAACAATAAAAAAATATGACAATATGTAACATTTCATATTTAAAAACATTTAAGACATAGGAGCAAGCTCAAATTCCAACTGAAACTGAAAAGAATAAGTCAAAGAAAACGAAAAAACAGAAAAGAGGCCCAAGGGAGAGGTTGGAAGGGTACATCAATAAATCGGGAGTATGTGAGATAGAACTCTAACTCAGGTAGAAAGTTTGCCAAACAGTACTGTAATCAGGTCAATAAGAAACTCAACTTCATTAGTTAACACAATCAGTTGTGGACCTGATATTCGAAATATTTTACAGAACACTTGTTTGGTCACAAAAAATGGTCTACGAGTTTCAAGTTTCAAACCCCACTTGTGTTTTAATGGGGTTATCCTCAGGACCTGGAAAGAGAGCTTGTGTAGACTTTATCCTGGCACCAGCTGTGCCACTTGACAATATCACGACTGCCAATGTCAATACAACTGTCACTATTTAGAGATTAAACGTGGAGCTTTCAATCAAAGCGGCTAGGATGAGCTCCAGCGAACAATCTTCAAGATATGCCGTGGTGGTCCAAGATTGAATCCATACTCTTTTTCACCATCACGCGACCATACATGATTATCAATCTCACGATTCTATTTTTTTTTATTTTGAAGACGCATGCAGTCGCCCGTCCATTACGTGGCCAGCACCCAAACTGGAAGAGAGGCTGTCCCGAAGAACGAACTGTGTGCTGGAGAGTGACCAGACCTGACCTGAGTCTGAGATGTCATTTGTGATGTCATTAGTAATGTCACTGACAATGTAATGAGTAATCTAATATATAACATCATCAGCAGTGTGTTGTGGGGGTGCGAGTTATAGTTAGCTCAGCTAACTATAATGGCTGTATTTTTCTGGTTTGTATGAGTGAAATGTCAGCCTAACTATAACGCCCATGTAACCTGTGTTTTTTTCAGTGAATCTCCAACGTTTTTTAAATGCTAATTCCTAACTATAACGTCCGTGAAACCTGTGTTTTTTATTCAGTGAATTTCTAATGTTTTATAAATGCTAATTCCTAGCTATAACATCCCTGAAACTTTTTTCCAGTAAATATATATATTTATACATTTATAATTTATATATATTTAAAAAAATTATCATTGTTTTTTATATATTTATATACAAACATATACATATATAAGTTTCAAAACATTTAAAAAAATATATATTAACATGGAGACATGGAGTTGTTTACCAGATACAGATCTTTACGTTATGTACACAAACCCATTTATTTAATTCTAAGTGTAAAATATATTGCAATCAATACTTTATGTATATCTTAGGAGTTGTAGTTTAGTTGTGGAGTAATAAAATGAATATGTAGTTACGCTAAACTGTAATTAAACATTTAATTTATGTATTTCACGGGTTCACAAATCCATCGCACACGCTACTGGGCCTTACTTCTGGATCCGCATACGAATCCCGGCTCCTGTGTGATTTTCAACAGTTATATTTCACATAATGTAAATGTGGAATCACGAACGGGACACAACTCTTTCTTTTTTATTTGTAATATGAATACATATATGTCTATAGACAATGATAACCATAAATTCAATGTTACCATTTTACGAAGATAGTAAATAAACTTTTATGTTAACTCCTTCAGTGCCCATGACAAGATGGTCTCGTCATGGAGCGCGGTTGCGCTGTGCCCATGACGAGACTTTTCTAATAAAAGAAAGTTATTAAAACATTTTTTTCAATAATTTTAGGAACGTACATCGCAACTTCCGGATTTGCGTATGGGATGCACATCTAATGTTGTTTTAAACAATAAGATATATAAATATAGATTCATTTACTTTATTTTAAATAAAAAGGTACGGTTATTTGTAATTAAAATATTATAAGATACAACCAAATATTGTAGAAATGTAAATGTAAAAGAAGTTGCGAAATTGCATCAGGTACACAGTGGCACCAATTAGGAGTCGTGGACCCGATGCGACACAAAAAAATAGAGATTTGATTGGTTAAAGATTCTGTCATTCTTAAATTAGCTAGAACCCATCCTCTTGCATCTAATTTTGGGTGTGCTTGGCAACAATCAAACTTATTCAGGAAGAATCTATTTTGGGGGTGTTTTGGTGTTTTTAGATTTCTTCTTTGAAAATTTAAAATGGCAACACCACAGCACTTGCAGGAGGAGCAGCCTTTTTGGAGGAAGAAGAGGAGCCACTGGGCAAGAAGATGAAGAGTGTCGTCTAGCAATTCTTTACTATTCCGGAGGGCCAGAAAAAGGTAAATGCATAGAAGGTGACTTGCAACATCTGCAAAAATGTGCTGTCGCAGGGATCAGAGAAAAATATTCCTGCGGTACATCTTCTATGTGCAAGCATCACAAGACGATGCATGTTAGACCTGGCACCTTGGCATGAGTTTCCCTTCCACTTTTTGCTGATGTGCCTCATGTGTTTTGCTGGTGTTGGCTGCTCAGAGCACTGTGCCACTGCCAATGAGTGCCACAGTGCAAGTGCTCCCTTTTGAAAAATGTATACATTGATTGGTGTCAATGTTTGGCTTATTTGGTTTACTATCAGCCCCTAGTAAAGTGCACCAGGAGTGCCAGGGCTTGTAAATACAAATGCTGCTGGTGGGCTTACAGCACTGGTTGAGCCACCCACAGAAGCAGCCTAGTAAAATGTGTCTAAGGTCTGCCACTGCAGAACCTGCGTGCAGTCTGGCACTGTCGCGCTGACTGCGCAAGTGCACCCACTTGCCAGTCCCTAAACCTTCCCTTAACTACATATTAGTCAACCCCCTGGTAGGCCCAAGGGAAGGGTGCATTGTAGGCATAAGGTAGGACATGCCCTGATGTGTGTGGCATGTCTTAATAGTGAATTACAGCCATTTTCGTTTTTCACTATTGAAGGCTACCTGCTCTCCATAGGCCAGAATGGGCTGCTGGAATTACTACACGCTGTAATCCCAGTGGACTCAGAGAGCATGGTAGAAAGTCAAGTTTAGTATGCCTGAACTCAGAATAATAAAATACTTCTTTTAGTAAAGTTTATTTTAATATCCTGTGTTTGTAAATACTACTTTTAGAAAGTTAGTATTTACTGACCTGGCCATTTCAGTCCGCCTCTGCTGTGTGTGTGTGCTGCCTAGTTTCAGTGAGGGGCAGGGCTGGGGAATTCCAGGAGTACACCTTGACTCTGAATAGACCTGTGCTCTGCCACCACAATTCCGGCTCTGCCCCCTGTGGAGCGGCTGATGTCCCTGCCCTGCTGCTGAAAGGAAAGAGCAGAGTCACCACAACAAAGTGCTCCAAAACCGGACTGAGCCAGGCCCAGGCCCCCCTGGCGACAAAGAACAAAAGAATTGCTGTATAAAAGAAGGAGCCCTGCTCCTAAGAAATCAGATCCTGTTTGCGCCAAGAAGAAACTCTGCCTGAAGAGAAGGACCTGGGAAAGCTGCATGGAGGAGTACTGTCTCTAAGCCTGAGAGACTGGCCTGTGGTGGGTACCTTGCTGCTGGAAGGAGAGGAAAAGACTGAAGAAAAGACTTTTATTTAACTTGTGCTTTACAAACAATCTCCAAGGGCTTGCGTGTGAACTTGCCGCCTGATCTGCGCCCCAGGAACAGTGGGCGCTACCTCTCCCTGGAAGAAGAGGAAGCTGCTGTGGGTGACCCTGCAACGCTGACCCCAGAGAACCTGTGTGCCCCTTCTCGCTGAGCACCGTGACTTCAGGCTGCCCAGGCTGCTGTGAGCACCGTGAAGACCAGCCCGCCTGGCCTGAACAAAGTAAACAACTGCCCCCTTGAGCCATAGCTCGCAACGCAAAGGGAGACGACCTGCGTCCAAGCGCCGAGCCTCTGCGACCCTGAGCCGCCGAGGCCACTGTAAGGAACCCAGGTGCCCTGTTCGCCGTCTGGACGAAGCCGACAGTGCTGCGCCACCGAGAGTCACCCCCGAGCTGCCCCTCCTGCTTCTGAACTTCGTTGTGGGCTGAGACGTCCCTGAGCGCCCCCCGCAGCATCGCCGTCCCCTGAAGAGCCGGGACAACAACGCGACGTGGGACGCCCTTTGCTGGACTACTGAGACCCCCCACAAAGATCCCAGGTACTGTGCATTGAGAGCGCCCTCGTACGAACTGTACTTGCCTTTGTACGGTCCGTACCAGCACTGGCGTCGCGCTACGCTATTCACGCGTGAGGCGTGAGCTTCGGCACGGCCCGTCCCTCATCAAATACATAGACGGTGCTCACGCGGGAAGCGTGAGGATCGGCAAGAGGCGTACCAGACGTGTACGCCGCGTACCTACGAGGGTACGGTCTGTACGGCTTGCATCCAGCGTACGCGTGCTCACGCAAGAAGCGTGAGGAACGGCACGACGCGTCTAAAACCTCGTACGAAGCGTACCTAAGGCGCTACGAAGCGCACAGACCCCAAAAGAAGCATATTTTAACCTGAAAAGTGCATTTAAAGAACTGTGGACTCTTTGAAAAGTATTGCAAGTAACTGGAACCTACTTTAAAGTGAGGAACTGTCTTTTTAAAAGCCTGCTTGAAGAAACCTTTTTATATAAAGAGTTTATTTTTACAAAAATACAGTCTTGTGTCTCTGTGTGGTGGGTTGGTGGTTGTTGTGTGGGACATCTTGAATGCTTAACCTAATGCCCTCTGGAATCTAGCCTGACTGCTCGCGCCACGTTACCTAGAGGGTGAGCAGGGGTTATTTTACCAGAGTAATCCTTCGCCCTGACTTAGAGGAAAGGGTCCCTGCTTGGGAGGTTTGGAGATCTATTTCGAAGTTATGCAAAATTCCAAAAGTGAATCGTTATCTTCAGCTTTGCAATTCGAGCTTACTCCCTTATGTTGGGGCCGATAGAAACCTGCAGGTCTGGAGAAACTCTGGTGTTAGGTCCCTCGGTGACATATGGGGAGACCATGAACCGTTAGATTTTGACACCATCCGACAAAGGTTTGGCATCCCAGCCAAGCATTGGTTCCTGTATGGTCAAGTCGTCCGGTCATTAAAAGCAGTGAGACCGAAACCACTGTTAATGGAGGTTATTCCTGTAATTGAACTGTTAATGGGCGGGCGTAAAAAGATTAAAGCGGTATATAAACAGCTAATTTTGGAAATACCAGATGATATGGAAAAAACTGAAGCTGCTCTGGCTCGTAAATTAGAAGACCCTGACGTTGATTTAGACTTGGCCATTACCTTGAATAAAAAAGTTTTCAGATCTACCAACCTGAGGGCCCAGCATTATAAAACGATATTTAATCTGTATCATACTCCAGCTAAATTATATGCCTGGGGAGTCAGAGGGGATGATAGATGTCCTAGATGCAATGCTGTGCAAGCTGATCTCTTGCAAATGTTTTTTTATTGCAGCTCACTTTCCTCATTACAGAGGGAAATGTGCAAGTTCTGGGAGGGGCTGCTAGGTCATAAAATCGATCTATCTCCTATCCTAATGCTGCTGGGCTGTGATAATAAGCAGAAACTGGTTCAAACAGAAGAAGCGTTGGTTTTTATGTCTGTTGCGGTATTAAGGATTTTAATTTCCTCAGGTTGGAAAGATACTCTGGCCCCCTCATTTCAAATGTGGCTCTCAAGGCTGCTAAGCATTCATAATATAGAGATCTGTCAGGGAGTCGACAAGCAGCCTGCCGAGTTAGGCCTATAAACTTTAGATCTGCTGTAATAAGTCTCTTTTTGTATTTTATGTATTGTATTTTGTGCAGGCTCGATATGTATTTGTGCCGATGTCTTTTATACTGATGTGTTCAAACTGCTATTAAAATAAAATAATAAAAAAAAAAAAAAATAGAGGGTGAGCAGGGGTTATTTTCCCAGAGTAATCCTTCGCCCTGACTTAGAGGAAAGGGTCCCTGCTTGCCGCGAGTGCATACCTGCGTCAACCAGAGACCCCGGATTCTAACAATGCATCAGAACCATCTTGCAAGAGCTGAACTTGTATGACTTAATGCAAGTGAGGGTCACCAGGATACTCAGCCTACTACATCCTATGCTGGCGACAAACTGCAGAGCATTCCACCAACTCTCCCTGATTTGCCAAGGTAGGACTTTTTTGCCCCAAATGCATAACTATTCTGAGTATTGGGGAACAGGTCATCCAACCCATGTTGGACACCATCAACAGCCACTGTTGTTATTTTTTTCCCAAAAGATTTGACACAGTGTTTTGTGCTTGATTTTCTGTTTATATTTTCAAATTAAAAATCTAAAAAACAGTAAAATAAACTACAAAATAGCTAGATTTTTTTAAAAAATATATATAAAATAGTTTAAAAAAATGAAAAAAACGTTTCTTACGGAACCACCTATTCTGGTTTAAAAAAGAAAAAGTCTGTGTTGTGTGAGGGCATACGTATAGTCTGAGTGATTGGATCAGTTAATGGGTAGTGCTTGAGTGAATGAATGAGTTCAAAGGCAGTGCCTGGGTGATTTTGTGAGTGCATGGATAGTGCTGGGTGATTGGAAGAATACATGCATATTGCCTGGATGATTGAATGGGTGCATGGGAACTGCCTTGTGGAAATGTGGATTTTCCTGATCAGTTATGTCCCCTATCTTGGACCCCAACGGTTCTATATGCATGTTACAAGTACATGTATGTTCCCTCCAGTTCCAGTTTCTAAGACGCAAACATATGTGTGTCTACCGTTGACATGTTCTCTGTCAGATCCGCCATCAATGGGCTGGATATTCGATTCCTAAGTATGAAAAGCCACCGACTTTATATGGCTAAGTTACTCCATTTTTACAGTTCAGGCAAGTAGGCCCGATTCTGTCCTCAAAGCCTTTCCCTGCTCTCTGTCTTTGACAGCTTCAGCTTGAGCTCGCATCTGTATCCATGAACTTTGTCCTACTCCCTGTGCAGCTAACGGTGACTGCCTCGGCCAGTTTTCGCCTGTCTGCCAAGAAGTTGTATTTCACCTTCGAATTATCTATTTTACTCTTCAGCCGATGCATTCCTGTCCAGTGATTTAGGTAAACATTTCCTTTAGCTCACAAGCAAAGGACTCAGCCTTTCCGTCCTCCTGCAAGTGATTCATAGCCCTGTTGCCATGGAAAGTTTTCTGCCCCTCGCATCTCATATAGACACTTAGACGCTTGTACACGCACACAGTCAGTATAGAATAGATTCTGTCCGAGAGTTCTTCCTTGTGGATAACATAGTTCTTTAAACATAGGATGTTAGATATGATTTGGGATTAGGTTGACTTGACCCCAGACTTCTCGTCTCCACATGTAGAGCTAAATGTCAAGTCCCCTTCACCCCCTAGTTGCACGTCAATTACACGTCATGCTGCCGCGCGCGCATCTATGCCAAGTATTATCTTATAGATCCACCTATGTCTGATAATTCTAACCAATCATGTTTCTTTTATTCCTTATTACGCCTAGTTTCGATTATGTCACTGTTTTGTCACTTTTCTTATCAAATGTTACGCCTTCTACATTCGTTTCATTATAATGCACTTATTATAAAAATACATGTCTGTTAATGAATTATTGTACTTCACTTCCTGAACCCTCGTGGTGACGGAACCTGAGGACCGCGACTCGAGTCGGCCATTTTGAATGGAATAAAGCCCATTAGAAAACCTCTTATACCACGGATTCTGCCTCTTGTTATTTTGAGCTATTTACTTCAATTTAAGATTCCGCATGAAATTCAGTCCGGTAATATTTATTTTTATTTACCACATAATGGCGCCCGAACAGGGACACTTTCTCATCTCACGCGCCGGCGGTGCGTTGCAGGCCCGGTCTCCTGCCACAGCTGGACGGACCATAAACGCGTACCAGCAGGATTTCCTGTAAGCTCCCTCCGGTCAAGCGGGGGCGACTGAGGCTGCGATCAACCCAGACGAGGCGGTGAGAAGTGCGAAGTATCCCGACCAGAGCCTAGCTGAGAGAGCAAGATCCGAGGTATACAGAGGCCCACCAGGTTTTCCGAAATCCCGACGTCCAGAGGGTCCGATGTCCGCAGTTATCGAGTCCTGTCCATTCTCTGAGGCCTTCCGTTTCAAGGAGCTACTCGGTGAGTACCATCGCCGGGGAGGCGTGTTGACGCGCACATAGGTTGTGCCGGTCAAGACGGATTTGGGTACACAAATCCGGTCTGCACTGTTTAGCAGTGTATATGTACTGTTTAGCAGTATATCAAGTATTCCGAAGTATTCAGTTATTGTCAAGAATTCAGCGTGGTGATTAGTTAGGCAGACTGTCATCATTGTCGACCATTGTTATAATGTTTAATGTTTAAAGTTTAAAGTATTCAGAAATGTCTTGCATATTGTGGTATGAATGACTGTTCATTGTTCACTGTTCATTATTGTGTTTCTCGTATTAAGCAAAGTTCAAGAGTAAGTATCAGATCAGTTGTGAATATGCCGCTCTTCTCGAAGTTAAGACAGATTACTACCAGAAAAGGGGTGCTTGAAGAAGCAGTCCCTATTCCTCCTAGGGATACTCCAGGGCATTTCATGTACCATAAACATGGCTTAGATGCCATATTGTTTCTTGATCTATGGGTAGATTATACCAAAGGATTACCGGAAAGTCAAAGGTGGCCCATAGCGGGAACCTGGGATGCAGAGTGCATCATGAAAGTGGAGGAAGAGTTATGGAAAAGAAAGGTCAGACAGTCACAGAAAGACGCTGTTGAGTTATGGCGTAAAGAATCTCATAGACGAACAGAAAAAGCACGTAGACAAGAAGAGAGGAGTAAAGAAAGTTCAAATAAAGTTCAAGAAAATCTATTAATTGAGGAAGGTATCCGAATGAAATCAGAACAAGTGAATAGACAAAGAAATGCTCTTATGAATGGTATGTATCCCCTTCTAGCCGAAGGACTACCTAAGGCTGCTCCAGAGATACCAAAAGACTTGCCACCCCCATTATTTCCAATTAAGGTACATCCAAAGGGGCATCCCAGAACCGCAGAAGATGTTTTTCTTTCCTCATATCTAGACGATGCAGCTCCCGAGTATGCTAACGCCACACCACATAGACCGTCTGGCGGAGGGGTCCAACGTCAGGATCAGGTATCTGTCCCCGTGCAACAGCAAGTCCCGATACAAGCTTCGGCAAGCACATCTGTTTCCGCATCTGTCTCCGCAGTCGACTCTACAGAGGTATCGACACCCATAGTTGCTGTGTCACGTTCAACGAACCCATTCACACCCGACGCCCCAGATAGGGCCACGGGAGGTGCTAGCAGTACTTTTACACCACCTAGAATAAATAAACTTGTCTTTCAAGAGTCAGCGCATTCACGTACACCTAAATTCGTAAGTGAACGTACGCTTAAAGAACTCCTTGTAAATTGTAGATATGACCCAGTGGTTGGTAAAGAGGACGAAATGGTCCTGGCATCATTACGTATCAGGCGAGCCGCAGAATATTTAGCAAGGTTACCAGGGATGACTACGCATCTAGATAACATATATCATTTTGTTCAAACAGGACGAGATCCAGGATGTATTAACAGAGCTATGGAATTCCAGAAAGTAGAGATACAGGGGGAACTGTTACGTTTCCTCATAAACTGTGTAATCAGAAATCAAGATCGTCCGGGGGTAGACCCGAATGCAATGCTTATTCTTACAAGATGGAGTCAGAATATATCAGAAGGGAGACACGATAAGCAAAATTGTATAATAGCCATGTGCCGAAAAATACGTAAAGAAATAGAGCGTATTCATGAAGAGAGATTGGGAACAGACGAGTTTGAGCAAGATAAAGTGTCCGAATCAGGGAATTCCGCAAGACAGTCAGAGACCATAGCTTATGTAGGCAGAGGAAGATCTTGTGAAAATACTAGATGTTTTTCTGATCCCATACACTCCGTATGTCCAAATAATAGCAGAACGTATCCGACGCCTGTAATAAATCTGAAGTCTCCTGAACATTCGTTTCAAGCCGCAGATAAGATACTACGAGAACGAAGAGGTTACCACCTCCTCGATTCTATGGATGAGCAAGAATTAGCCAGATCAGCCGTTCACTGGATTGACAGTCCTGAAAAATACGGTGATGAGACCGTAGCACACACGTTTCTCAACCTCAGTACAGATGACCAACGCTTAGCTGGAATCTATATGATTCAGCAACTTCTCATATTATATAAGAGCCAACATGCTGACCCTGGTCCTTTACCTGATATATTAACGGAACTACTCACAAACAGATGGAGAAGTTCTAGTAATAAGCTAATTAAAGAGATATTAGTGTCACGTAAGCAGTACGTCCTTTTTGTAAGTCCGGATTCTCTCTCGCTGCCCCACAGAGAAAGAACGCCGTACTATATGGATAGACAAAATCCTTTACGAGAAGTGCACCCAATAAAAGGCGAAGACAATGAGTTTCACCGTGTATTTGTTTACACACCCATATCAAAAATGGAATTATTAGAAATGAAGAAAGTAGTACCTAGTCATGACAAAGACCCAGCGGGTTTCCACCGAGAAATTAAAGACATGTTACTGATGGGAGAGTACACCTTTCCTGATATTATGACGATATTAAAGGTGCTTTTGCCTGCTGGCATTTATGAAAAACTGAAAGAAAAAGAGTGGGAAGTGGGAGACCAAAAGATAGACTGGACAGCATTAGCAGAGGAAGAAAGGAGCCGAGCTGCAGGTTCAGGGCTCGGGGATAAAGTTAAACTGTTACCAGGTTTACTAGTACAGGTACTGCCACGTTTATTAACTACAAAAAAGGAAGATTGGGGTGCAATCACAGCCTGCAAACAAAAGCAAGATGAAGACACAAGCGATTATTATGCTCGATTTGAAAAATGTTTTGGTATAAATAGTGGTATAAAAGCAAGTAGTGACTCATATCCACATTTATTTGTGACAAAATTGGTGGAAAATGCATTGCCTCCAGTGAAGAATAGAATATTGAAATTCGAGAGTACCTGGCAAAGTAACACTCCGTCGCAAATGCTACAAATGTTACAGTATCATCACAATAGAATTAGGGATGAACAAGAACACGAGCATAGACGCATGAAGGATACAAAAATGAAAATGCTAGTTTCTCAGACAGTACCAGCAGATGGTCACAAAAAGGGTGTGACACATTCTGGTGATTCTGCAGTTCCTGTAAAAGGAACCTGCAATTACTGTAAACAACTAGGCCATTATGTACATGATTGTCAAGTCCTGAAACGTAATATAGCTACAGGTATTGCAAAAGAGAGACCACGATTAGTTAGACAAGATCAGAATGAACAAGGAGCTATGCAGCATGGACAGTCCATGCCAGTTCAGCAACAGTCTATGCCAGCCTCACAGCAACCCATACAGTTTGTGCCAGCTGCACCACCGTTGCCTGCTACTGCCACACAAACCACAACACGACAAATGTATCAGACTGCACAGTATGAATACCCTGAGTATCAGCGCTACGCATGAACCAGCCTAGAGAGGGAAGTCGACTTACCGCTTATCGAGATTCCTGTAGATCAAGAAGGACCTTATGTACATAGTGAATTATTAGGTCAAGATAGAAAATTCTTACTCGATACAGGGGCAAGTCGAACAACCATAAAACGTAGTGAAGTTCCAGGGGCACCCCTCTCAGGCTCTCAAAATGTTTCCCTTGGTTTTTCAGGAAAACCTATTGTTAATGAAGTATCACAGCCTCTACCACTTACGTTAGGACCTTTGACACGAACTACAGATTTATTGCTTACTAAATCATGCCCAGAAAATCTGTTAGGAATTAAGACTCTGAAAGCACTAGGAGCCATAATATGTTGTTCTCCGGAAGGAGTAAGGTTGTTTTTACGTGATTTTAAAGGTCACTATGTGTCTAGAGACATGGATCCCCGACTACAGACTTTACCAGTACATCTATGGGCACAAGGCCCTACGGATGTTGGCTGCATGAACATTACACCCTATCGAGTTACATTGAAAGCAGGAGTGGTATTACCACGAATGCGACAATACAAGTTACCGCATGATGCTGTAGTGGCTTTGTTGAAAATCATTGATGAGCTAATTGCCCAGGGAGTAGTTGTAGAAACAGACTCCAATGTATGTAATTCACCGATAATTCCGATTCTTAAACGAACTGATCCTACTGCTCCGCCAGTATACCGATTGGTTATTGATTTGCGTGAACTAAACAAGTGTATTGTACCACAATTCCCTGTGGTCCCTGATATATCATCATTGTTGACAGCAATTGATTCCGAAGCAACATTTTTTACTGTAATCGATCTCAAGAATGCCTTTTTCAGCGTCCCAATAGATCCGGAAAGCCAATACTTGTTCGGATTCAGTTTAAATGGGCGCAGTTTTAAATTCTCACGCGCTCCCCAAGGATTTACAGAAAGCCCCAGCATCTACAGCCAAGCACTGAAAAGAGAACTTGACAGTATCCACATGCCAGTCAATACTGCACTGCTTCAATATGTCGATGATCTGCTGATCACCGCAAGAAGCGAGTCAGAATGTGAAAAAGCTTCTCTGACAGTTTTACATTTCCTAGCCGACAAGGGGCACAAGGTGTCCCCTTCTAAGCTGCAATTCTGTGTTCAGCGAGTTATTTATCTTGGTCACTCGCTGTCCAAGGAGGGAAGGCAGCTTACACCAGATCGCATTCAGTTAATTGCTAACATGTCAATACCCCAGACACAAAAGGAGGTGCGAGCTTTCATAGGCCTCACTTCATATTGTAGGCAGTGGATCCCTCAGTACGCATTTCTAGCAAAACCACTTATTCAGTTAACCACACAGGAGGCAGCCACATCGACTGTTCTCCCTTGGACTCAGGAACATACACAAGCTTTTGAAAGCCTAAAGGAAGCTTTATGTCAAGCACCTGTTTTAGCAACGCCATGTTATAGCAAACATTTTACACTCTTTGTTACAGAACGCGAAGGTACTGCCTTGTCAGTACTCACTCAGGATCAAGCAGGATCATGCAAGCCATGTGCTTATTTTTCCAGTACATTAGATCCCGTAGCTCAGGCTTTGCCTGCATGCCTGAAATCAGTGGCAGCGACAGCTTTAGCAATCAGACAAAGCGATGCCATAGTATTAGGACACCCATTGACAGTTCAAGTACCACATGCAGTAGAGGTTCTTGTGAACCGAACACAAACACAACACTTGACCATAGCAAGACTTACCGGTTATGAACTGACATTGTTTCAACCACACATAGAGATCCGACGGTGTAATACATTGAATCCTGCTACACTATTACCTGTAATTGGAACAGACCCACTAGCTCATGATTGTGTTGAAATCATTGAAATAAAGACGAAACCTAGACAAGACTTGACAGACGTTCCATTGTTAGATCCAGACCTGACGTTGTATGTAGACGGATCATGCATGAGAGCAAGTACAGGAGATTTAGTGGCCGCGTATGCAGTCACAACAGACACTGAAGTTATTGAAACAAATTGTATAGATACTTTGTCAGCCCAAGCAGCAGAACTCATTGCTCTAACGCAAGCCTGTATTCAAGCCACAAATAAGAAAGTTAATGTATACACTGACTCACGTTATGCATTCGGAGTTGTACACGACTTCGGCGTGCTGTGGCGAGAGAGAGGTTATTTAACGTCCCATGGTGCCCACATTCAGCACGGACCCCTCATTCATGCTTTGTTAGACGCAATACATCTACCCACTGCTATATCGATTATGAAATGTAAAGCACACACGAAGGTTACTGATACCATTTCTCAAGGCAATGATTTAGCTGACAGAACAGCTAAACAGACTGCTCAGAATCGCACATTAGACATGACAAAGCCAATAGTTCAGACACCAACACAGTGTATGACAATTAAGGATCCCGCACTTGATGTAATTGACATACAGACACATGCCACAGCAGAAGAAATAAAGAAGTGGACTGAACTAGGAGGGATCCAGACAGATCAAGGGTGGATGACAAAGGAGAAATCTGTATGGTTTCTCCCTGATTCCATGGTTCAAGCCATTATAGCTACAGTTCACAGTCCAGCACATTTAGGAGAGAAGGCTATGCTAGACAGCATTCAGCACATTTGGTTCAACAAACATTTACGAGCAGCAGCTAAACAAAAAGTTCGTACCTGTATGATATGTTGTCAGTTTAATCCAGGAAAGAGTGTTCCCGTAGAGCAGGGTGGATTTCAGCCTCCTGACCATCCTTTTGAAGTCCTCCAGATGGATTATATTCAGATGGAACGTTGTCGAGGATTCAAATATGTTCTCGTAGTTGTCTGCGCTCTCTCCCGTTGGACAGAGGCGTATCCCGTATCAGATTACACTGCCCCGACTACTGCCAAGCAGCTAGTTCGAGAATTCTTCCCACGGTACGGTTTACCACGTGTTGTATATTCAGATAACGGTCAGCCTTTCTCATCCGAATTAATGAAACATGTCTCACTCTTGTTGGGATATCAGTGGAAATTCCACTGTGTCCGACACCCCGAGGCAGCAGGTCTCGTAGAAAGACATAACCAGACACTGAAAATCAGACTGTCCAAAATATGTAGAGAGAAAGGTGTCGACTGGATAGTAGCATTACCAGTTGCACTCTTTTATATGAGAATGGTAGCACACTCTAGAACAGGGCTATCCCCGTATGAGGTGATCTTTGGTAGACCACCGAATATGTGGGGGACGCCTATACCACGCAAAATAACTGACATTGACTGTAACATGCTGACAGATTACTTGGCTTCCTTGATGTCTGCACTACAATCTTCTCGTTCACAGGTAGCTGCAGCCTTTCCCGACAACACTGAGGCGAAACCCCATGACATTGTTCCGGGTAATCTTGTCTTTGTGAGAAATTTCGACAGGAAAAGTCAATTGGAGCCCAGGTGGAAAGCACCGAAGTTGGTCCTGTTGACCACAAGAACAGCCGTGAAGATCGAGGGACGTAAAGGGTGGATTCATTCAAGTCACGTCAAAAAATTCCATGGACTACCTTCAGATATAGACACTGTGCCCTGCACTCCCTCACAGACTGATTCAAAACTTCCTTTTGTTGAAAAGAATGACTCTCAGTGCTATAAATTAAAGCTTAGGCCCAAACAGTCGAGCAATTTGATTGTTTAAGTCCTCTCCAAGGTGAAGCGGTTGAATTGTCTCCGACATGTATCCCTTGGACCTGAGTAGAGAAAATACCCGAGAAATGTTGAAACGACAGGCGTATTGTAAATCACTGCGTAGCCACTGTATTGTGACTTTATTAATTTTGTTTTTCTTGAGTTTTTTAATAGTTACTGCAAGTATATTGTTGCATATGTATTATCCTGATTCTAAACGTGTTTTCAATATAACTGATGAACACTCTTTTAGTGACCTACCGCCACATGAGTTGTCCTATAGACTTGCGCTGCGTAATAACACATTCATTAGTATGTTACATCATTCCCATCAGACTAGTAATGCCACCAATTGTTGGGTGTGTGGCCGACTCCCTCCCTATCAGAATAACAAAGGAGTTCTGCCTTTCTTTCCACATCCATTCACACACAATGGCTCCTGTGGAGCATGGTTTAGTTTATTAAATTCCATAGACCCAGACACAGCAGTTTATCAACAACACTGGATATGGGGAAATCTGAATCTAGTTTTATTTAAAGTCTGTCACCCTAATAAGGAGGGTTACCCCAGTAGAACAGGAACTGATTTAGAAAATGAAGTGTATCAATTAGGTAATTTTACGCCTAATCTTATGATTTTGAATGTCAAATCCGAAGTTGAACTAATTCTGCCCACTATGTCAGTATTTCCAGTTAAGGGTGAATTATGTGTGAGAAAAGTTGGTTCCATACATATGGGCCATAGCCAATGCGTTACTACAGTAAAATATAGTGATCAAGGTAAATCTTCATTTAGAGCTTCTCGCCATTCTTACTTTATATGTGGTCAGACGGCATATATGCGTCTGCCTCTAGATTGGGATGGTACTTGTTACATAGCATTCCTTTTGCCACCTGTTTTCCTAGCTCCCCCTGATTATTATCGAAATGTTCATTTAGTACACAATAGAGAGCAAAGAGATCTCCCAGTTGTCGATTATACTGAAACAGCATGGGACAAGTATGTAGATTTCAATAAAGGTATCTTTCCCTATATAGGTACAATATCAAATAGTAAGCTGATACGCAGACTCACCAAGACTCTTGAAGCTGTAGTAAACGAGACTATAGCCGCCCTAGGCAATCTGACAGAGGAACAATCAGTGATGAGAATTGTTGTTCTCCAGAATCGTCTTGTCCTTGACGTCATCCTGGCCGATAGGGGCGGAGCTTGCAGGGTCATCGGATCCAGCTGCTGCATATTCATACCAGAAAATTCGCCATCTGTATATAAAGCTATAACACGCCTTCATAAGATTGTAAGCCAGATACACGAGAATCCAGGCACTTGGACGTGGTCCGGGTGGTTTTGGAGTGTGATATCAGCCTGGGGATGGAGAGTTCTATCCTTCCTAGGTATTGGCCTTCTTATGCTCTTCAGTTGTTGTTTATGCCTACAATGTGGACCAGCGATTTGTGGTCTGTGTGCCACATCGTGTATTCCACATCAAGGTTTTCGTTCAAAATACCAGAAGAAGAAGGAAGAAGAAATGATGCTCCATGAGCAAATCAATGGAATGATGAAGATTGATGTCTCGTGAAGGGCAAGAAGGGGACAAGGAGGGAATGTGGAAATGTGGATTTTCCTGATCAGTTATGTCCCCTATCTTGGACCCCAACGGTTCTATATGCATGTTACAAGTACATGTATGTTCCCTCCAGTTCCAGTTTCTAAGACGCAAACATATGTGTGTCTACCGTTGACATGTTCTCTGTCAGATCCGCCATCAATGGGCTGGATATTCGATTCCTAAGTATGAAAAGCCACCGACTTTATATGGCTAAGTTACTCCATTTTTACAGTTCAGGCAAGTAGGCCCGATTCTGTCCTCAAAGCCTTTCCCTGCTCTCTGTCTTTGACAGCTTCAGCTTGAGCTCGCATCTGTATCCATGAACTTTGTCCTACTCCCTGTGCAGCTAACGGTGACTGCCTCGGCCAGTTTTCGCCTGTCTGCCAAGAAGTTGTATTTCACCTTCGAATTATCTATTTTACTCTTCAGCCGATGCATTCCTGTCCAGTGATTTAGGTAAACATTTCCTTTAGCTCACAAGCAAAGGACTCAGCCTTTCCGTCCTCCTGCAAGTGATTCATAGCCCTGTTGCCATGGAAAGTTTTCTGCCCCTCGCATCTCATATAGACACTTAGACGCTTGTACACGCACACAGTCAGTATAGAATAGATTCTGTCCGAGAGTTCTTCCTTGTGGATAACATAGTTCTTTAAACATAGGATGTTAGATATGATTTGGGATTAGGTTGACTTGACCCCAGACTTCTCGTCTCCACATGTAGAGCTAAATGTCAAGTCCCCTTCACCCCCTAGTTGCACGTCAATTACACGTCATGCTGCCGCGCGCGCATCTATGCCAAGTATTATCTTATAGATCCACCTATGTCTGATAATTCTAACCAATCATGTTTCTTTTATTCCTTATTACGCCTAGTTTCGATTATGTCACTGTTTTGTCACTTTTCTTATCAAATGTTACGCCTTCTACATTCGTTTCATTATAATGCACTTATTATAAAAATACATGTCTGTTAATGAATTATTGTACTTCACTTCCTGAACCCTCGTGGTGACGGAACCTGAGGACCGCGACTCGAGTCGGCCATTTTGAATGGAATAAAGCCCATTAGAAAACCTCTTATACCACGGATTCTGCCTCTTGTTATTTTGAGCTATTTACTTCAATTTAAGATTCCGCATGAAATTCAGTCCGGTAATATTTATTTTTATTTACCACAGCCTGACTGAATGGATGAGTGCAAAGGTAGTGCCTAGCTGATTGTGTGAGTGCATGGATAGTGCATGGGAGATTGGATGAGTATAAGAGTAGTGCCTGAGTGATTGAATAAGTGCATGGGTACTGCCTGGGTGACTGCATAAGTACAAGAGAAGCACTTGGGTGATTGCATGAGTACCGCCTCATTGAATGGATGAGTGCAAGAGCAGTGCCTGGGTGAATCCATGAGTGCATGAGTATGGGTAGAGCCTGGGTGCTTGGATGAGTGCATGCATAATGCCTGGTTGGTTGCATGAGTGTACGGGTAGTCCCTGGTTGATTCCATGACTCTCATAGGTAGTGGCTAGGTGAATTAAAGGCTAGTGCCTGAGTGAATGAATTAGTTCAAGGGTAGTGCCTGGTTTGTTGGATGAGTCCATAGGTACTGTCTGGGTGATTGGATGATAGCATGCCTTGATGATTGCATGAGTGCAAGGACAGTGCATGAGTTAATGGATGAGTGCATGAATAGTGCTTGGATGAATGGGTGAGTGCAAGAGCAGTCTCTGGGTGATTCTATGAGTGCATGGATAGTACTAGGGAAATGAATGAGAGTATGGGTAGTGCATGTGTGATTGGATGAGTGCATGCATAGTGCCTGGTTGGTTGAATGAGGGCATGGGTAGTCCCTGGGTGATTCCATGAGTGCATAGGTAGTGTCTGAGTGAATAGAGTAGTGAATTAGTAGAGGCTGAGTTAATTCATGAGTGCATGGGTACTTCATGAATTAATGGTTGAGTGCAAGGTTAGTGCTTGAATGACTAAAGGACTGCATGGGTAGTGCCTGAGTGAATGGTTGAGTGCAAGGTTAGTACCTGAGTGATTGAATGAGTGCATGGATAGTACCTGGGTGATTTGATGAGTATATGAGTAGTGTCTGGGTGATCGGATAAGTGCATGGGTAGTGCATTGGTGATTAGATGAGTGCATGAGTAGTAGCTGAGTGAAGCGATGAGTGTATGGATAATGCATGAGCAAATAGGAAAGTGCAATGATTACTGTATGGCTGTTGATTTGAATACAGAGGTACTCCTTCTGTGAATGCGTGAGTGCATGAATAGTGCTTCAGTCAATGAATGAGTACATAGGTACCCCCTGAGTAAATGGATGAGTGCAAAACTAGTTGTGTACAGGTAAGTGCGTGGATGAATATATGAGTGCATGGGTTGTGCTATATACAGTAGATTCTATTGTTTAAACATCAAGCCTATTATCTCTATAGTTTATTTTAAAATACTTCTTCAAATGAGAAGATACATCAAAGTTCAAAACTATCAAATTTTTAAATATAATAAAAAAGCACTTTCAATACCCACCTGTCCTGTGTAAGGGGGAGAAAGTTATGCATACACCTTCTTCTGCGCAAATTTTGATAGCATGTGTTGTGAAACAGATGTATTGAGGTATGATTATGCTTCATTTAATCTATCAAGTCGCTAGAAAAAGGCAAAAAGACACACATTGATACCTTCAGAAACATGCTGAGACATACAATAGTCTAAAACTTGTAGGATATTTATATTAGAAACAAATAACATATAAATACATTTTAAACATTTCTTCAGTTTATCTTGAAAGTTCTATTAGATACTCTTACCTTTTAAGTAAAATAGATAAATGATTCTGTATGCTATTTTTGACTACTATTATCCTCAACAGCAGTTAAACTTTGAACAGTACTATGAAGAAGAAAAAGAAAAACTTATTTAATGATAATATTTTACAGAAATTATAATATTATCTTTTTGAGAACACATTAATTAACAATTACATAACATTTTCAGTTTCACTTTTTTGCTGTTCTCAGATTGTACACAACTTTGCCATGCAGAGTGATTCAAATGTAGAGTCATCATTGAACAGCGGGGAATAAAACAATCACATTTATTGTAAAAAAAAAACAAATCAGCATAGTATATCATTAACATTATGTGCAACTATGTGTTCTTCCTATCTACACTTTGTTAATCACTTCTTTCAGCTACATTAACACTATTATTTATCACAAATACAATTTAAAAAAGTACAATTACATTTACTTCTGGTACAATATTGATAACAAATATAAAAACTGTTTACTGTTAAACACATTTTTTCAAAATGTAATATCAATTAGGCCAAATAATAATCAAAACACTAATTATAAACACTAATAGAATGCAGTCCTTTCTAATTTCTGTTGATATTTTCCCCAATAGGCCGAATGTTGTACTCAAAACTTTGGCTGCAGAAATAACATATAAGAATTTGCTATTTTAAAAGGCAAACTAGCTTTGAATTCCAGGTAGGCATCACTGCAATGTGTCCATCCCTTGTCACACTTTAAAGGAACAGTCTATTGCCCAGATGTAGTGGTAGGACAATCACGGAAAATAATAGCCACTGTTATATAAGTTCTTCCTGAAATAGTTATTTGACTTCCTTTAAAATATGTTTTTTCTGTTTCCAATTCTTTTCCATTTGCTCTGCAACTTTGTAACATTAAAATGACAAATGTTCTAAATCTTTCTATATGTAATGTAGACAACACCTCCGATCTACAATGTGAACATGTCATATCCTGATCTCCTATTTTCATCAATTTGTTAAAAGATACAGGTTTGCAATCTGGTTTTGTCAAGTATAGGAATTGTTCTGTTTGTATTTCAGTGGTAGAAGTAAATGAACAATCTTCACACTGATGATCCCATCTGAAAGTTAGTCCAAATAAGTAATCACTGTGTATTCCTTCATGTTCCAATACTCCAAGCATGAACATTAGAAATTCTTGTGCATCTTGTTGTATGTTTATGGTAAATGTCAATGAACCAGTACATATATCTAAAAGATGTTGAATGCCAGATGTAGTATGAATTTTACATCTGTCACTTACCAACTGTTGAAATAAATGATGTAGCGCAGAACAAAATCTTTTTTCACTATATTCCATGATTTCATGATGAAGATGTGGTAAATGAAACATAACATTCAGAATCACACTTGCTTAACAGTTGATACCTGAACTGTTTTCCAACTGCTATCCTAGATTGTCATCAACACTTTCCACTTTTTTTTCTGTACGCCATCAAAGTTCTCTACAATTGGTTTTTTAACGCTTAACCTCAGTTGAATGTTTGCATTTTTGGACACAATACACATTTCTCATATATTAGATATTCACCTAAATGAGAAGCATAAAGTCTTCTTAAACAAATGTACTCTTTTACACAATTTGCATCAGCACTAATCTTTTTCTCATCAAAATCTATCAAATACAAACCAGACAATGTTCTCACTCTAAAAAATGCAACGTATGCCATTCCCTCTTTGAACACCTTACTTCCAATATTTACAAAAGCTCTGTCTATACTTAAACCTTGAGATTAATGAATTGTTACTGCATATGCTAGAGACAGAGGAAACTGATGTTTACAAACATACTAGTCTTTTACAATAAAAAAACGTACAACACAATGCCCAATCTGTCTAACCTCATCAATCTGGTAACATTTTATAATCAAAAATTCTATTCCATCTCTATTTTGAAAATTAACAAAATCAACGATTCCTATTGCTCCATTAACTAATCCTTCTTCTACATTCAAATTATGCAGCAAAATTACTCGACAGTTTTTACATACAAATAAACTCTTTTCTAATCCTGCTGTTTTAGATTCAGACTTTTCCAAAAAATCCAAATTAGCCTGTAGTTTCTTAGTAAAAGAATTGTTACTCCCTGGCGTTCGACCTTGTCAATAAATTTAATTTAAAGAATTTGTTGTTTTTCCAGTTTGAGAAGTTGTTCATTAAATGTAGAACACTCTTGCAGTGGAGGTATTAGGCAAACTGTAGATTTGTTTGCTACAAGCATACTGTACATTGCTTCTGATGCTGTTTTTTTCAGATGAATACAAGTTCCTAAGCAGCCAACTTTTTAACCATGTCCCATCGACATACCAATTCTTATGTCTTTGAGAATATTTCCATAGTCTTCATCACTTGCTTGTTGCATATTCTTAACAAGTTCTTTATATTCAAAGTTTAACCAAATATTTACATTCCCAATACTTCCCAAATATTTCCCTGTGTCATCATGTAGAAGAGTTTTAAAAACAGTTTGTCCTTTAATGGGAGAAAGTTGTAGTGGGTCTCAGAACACAATTAATTGTTTTCCTCCTAACAGAACATCAGTTTTTAAAATCTGTGCATTTTTCAAGTGCAAAAAGGCAAGCATTAAGTTTGACACCATGCTCACATCATCAATGAGTAAAAGTTTTAGGGGGAGATTTACTAGGCTTTTGCGCCATGTTTGCATCACAAAAGTGACGCCAAATGGTGCAAAATGCAAACAAAATGGGAAAAGCTTTCCCTGTTGTCTAGGCATAATATTTTGTACAGGAAGGGTATCCTGCCTGTACAAAACCTATCCTGGACTCACACACACACACCCTAGCACTACGGCACTAAGGTGTTTGAGTGGCACACAGCAGCTATAATCACCCCAAGGGAAAGGGGAGGAGAGAGCCATATTTTCAAAAATATGGCGGTCTCCTGCTCCTTCCCTGTCACGCAATGCAGCGCAGCCACGCAGGGGTACTGAGCTGCATGGAGATTTGGTAAATCTCCCCCTTAGTTTCTTCAGTACCCTTGAGACTTCATAACAAGCTTCTCCTGATAATTTTTGATGTTCCAATTTATTATCATGTTCAAAAAGTAGCATAAACCATGAAATTTAAAGTGATACCTTTAATGTTGTGTGCTGCTAATCCAATTGGAGCTAATACAACACAAGATAAATGTGATTCATAGTCTTCTGTAGCTTACTGGTCTAAACTTTAATTAAGAAACCTTTTCCTGTTCCAGCTTGACCACTTATGTAGAATAGAAAAGGTTTAAATGATGAACATTGGCATTCATTTTTTTATGGACCAAACCATGTTCTACCTGTTGTTTAAATTGTACTATATTTCTTTTTGTTCAATATGTAGTTGTTCCTCTAACTTTTCAAACTGAATATTATCCTGTTGTGCTTGCTGCATTGCAAAGCAGTTTCTACCTCATTCATGGCTATTGCTGCTCCATTTACAATAATTGATTGTCCTAGTAGATCTTGAGTCAGTGGACAAGAACTTTGACTGTTTTGTAAACTTTCTCTAGCTATTTCAGCTGCAATAGTACCTTTCTGTTCAATCTCATCATTTAACATTTGTAAGTAAGTTGGAAATATTTTGCACAAAATGCTGCCTTTAGTTGCATTAAAAAAATCTTCATAGCAGGCAAAATCTCCAAGTATTTCTGTTTCACTACGCCAAGACTTGAACAGTTGCAGAAGTGCTAAATAGAAAAAGTCTCTCTTACCTGCAGTTTCACAACTCAGTTTTCTGTGTTGACTGAACATCCATCACATCTGAATACTGCACATTTTTCTTCTTTTATATTTCCTCTAACTAACAATCTTTTTAAACCTATAATGTTGAAGTATTTCATAAAGACATAGGTTGTCAAGAATGGGATGTGGGCTCCTTTTGGGATAGTATGTATCCAACATAGTTTTGATAATATCAGTACTTTCTGTCTCATACTGTGCTAAGTATTCAATTTATTGTAAAATGTCAATACTCGGGTGGAGGCAAGATCTAGATCCGAGCTTAAGCGATGCAAACATTCATAGGATCCAATCTCTCTATGGGAAACTTTTTTCAAGCTGAAACTGTACAATTTCTTGCTAAGACTCTTTTCTGCTGAAATTTCTTCCCACATTTCTTTCATTTCAGACTTTTCTGATTTTGCAATATACTATGTAACTTAACGAGAAATGGCAATTGAATTATTTACAACATACTGAATATCCATGTTTGCATTCCACATTTTCAAAATAACTGGATTGTAGTCGTTAATGTACTTTTAAGCTTCTGTTCTTCTTAAGTTGTATGTATTCTTGAGCGATTTTCGAGTTATTGTATGTCTTACTGCTGAGAAAATACTATTTACTCTTCCTTTCGAAATTATAGGACGTGGGAATCCAAAACGACGTTGTGTATAAAATGTTCTTTTACATTTATTTTTCCATCTGCAGTATTTCCCACATTGATGACTGTGAAGTTCATAGTTTGGTTATAAAAAATGTATGTTTCAATTCAAAAGCATTATCTACTAAACTTTCGGGGCCCAATTCACAGAACAAACTTAAGACAAAATCCTAAACTTAGTACCATTTTGGAATTCACCGAATGCACTTACTACTTCTGGTATTCACAGAATGAACTTACTACTTTTGCGATTCACAGAATAAACTTACTACTTTTTGCTATTCACAGAATGGATTTACGACTACTAACTTTACGTCCGCACTCGGGCCGGAAATTCCGGCCCGGAGGCGGAGCTTCCGGCCCGGAGGCGGGGCTTCCGGCCTGGAGGAGGAGCTTCCGGCCCAGAGGTGGAGATTTTGGCCATGGCTAAGTCTCCGCCACTGGCCGGAATCCCAACCTCCGGGCCGGAAGCTCCGCCTCCGGGCCGGAATTTCCGGCCCGAGTGCGGATGTAAAGTTAGTAGTCGTAAATCCATTCTGTGAATAGCAAAAGTAGTATGTTTATTCTGTGAATCGCAAAAGTAGTAAGTTCATTCTGTGAATACCAGAAGTAGTAAGTGCATTCTGTGAATACCAAAATGGTACTAATTTTAGGATTTTGTCTTAAGTTTGTTCTGTGAATCGGGCCCCTAATCTTACTGATCTTTTACATTTTAAAAATTGTTGTAATAAATTATGAATTACCCTACTTCTATACATTCTTCTAAGTATATCCTTATGCTCATTTTGGTTTCTTGTAATATGTGTTATTTTCCCTTAAACAAATGTTGTTTTACCTTGACAATTATTCTTTTCCTTCAGATTTCTTGTAAAACTTTTCTTTTTCTTTTCAGCATTATTGACTTTTTTTAATCCCTCTACAACTGTTTTAAGAAACTGTTTAGTGCTCTTACCATCCTGTATAACGGTTTGCTCATTTTCTAATGTGCTATTTTCACTTTTCTTTAAGTAGTACTGTTTTCTTTGTTCTTTTCATGTTTTCTTACCATCTTTAATTTGTGTTCAAAATAAAATAAATATCTAAAAAACAAAGAGCAGTTTCAAAAGTTTGTTTCATCAATTAATAATTGTAAATTAAATACATATTAATATTCATAATAATCAATAAACAATTACTTACAATAACATTTCTATTCTCTTTATAACAAATAAAAATGTACGATACCTAAGTATGCACTTTTGCAAAGATCTAAATTCTTGAAAGTATGGGGGAAATATAATAATAAAGTACTGTAAACTTTAAATTTCTAAATTTGTGAACAAGAAAAAAGTATTGTATTACTTTCTTATTATTATATAGGTGTGGGGTCCCCTTCTGGAATACTCAGGATTGTGCTGATGCTCAATGAGGTCCACCTCTTGACTGCCCCAAGTCCGGAATGATATACACACGGACTAGTGAGATTGTCAAGTGAGGGAAGGAAAGGATAGGAACTGCAGGGAGGGAGATCTGAGGATAGCACAATAAGAACATAATAAGTACACAGTCCCTTAATGCGTAAAGCATACAGTTCCTATACTATGAGTTAATAGGACAGTAAGACTGACTGAAACACGCAGCCTGTAAAGGAAGAGAAAGAGGTGTATCAGGAGAGAGAAGAGTGTGTCTTTTCAGTCTTCCAATACGGATGCTATTGTGAGGAAACAACAAGTAATAACATTTGTACAGATATCAATATTCATATTTGAAGAAGAAGAAGAAAAAGAAAGGGTTATTAAACACTTCCACCTACCCCCAATTAGTTGTGGAATAGCCTGATATGAAAAAGGCTGAAGTCCTCTTGGACACCCCCTTACTAACTCTCCTAGAATTTAAATAAACAAAAAGACCGTGTCAAGAATAAATCCTTAGTACAATAGCAAACTTGTACTATCACTGATGTGAATGCAGTTTAGTTGCAAACAGCCTCAAAGAACACCAATGTAAGGGGAAATTGGTATCATAACATATACACCCAACACAGCCATGAAGGAAGCCTGTAAAGGTCAACAATGCTCTTATTGGTAGAGCACAATGTCATCAAGCATGCTGGGTAAAGCTGTATCCTGTGTTATCAAATACAAGGTACTGAGAGCCATAAAACAAGTGTATCCAATATGAGCTCTAAAGGATACAAAACAAAAGTCTCATAACAAAGAAAGGTTTCTGTGTACTGCGCCTCCAGCTCTTTTTAAAAAACAAAATGTATTAGGATTTTTTAATTAAATCGTTGCCAATTAGTCATGGCACATAATACAGCAAAATTATACATTCACATTCTGAGAGAACTTAACACGTTTTGGAAAACATTTTTTTTTTTTAAAAAGAACAACAAAACAAGAGAAACAAAAAAGACACAGCATAAATGCAAGAAACTTAGATACAGATACAAGTACAAATCCCTCGGGAAAAGAAAAAAAAGGGGAAAAGCAGAATATCATCCGGGAGAAGTAGAAAATTGAGGAATAAGGTATAAACACGGGGGACCAGGATAATATACCTAAAGCCAGTACCGGAAAAGTTTACCCTATCCAGCTAGTGATTGGGGCCCACATTTTCCTCCCCATTTTTCGCCTCCTGCGTCCTTTCAGTCTATATACAGCCAAACCCATGCTATAAATAGCTAACAACTTAGTGCGCCAATTAATAAATGTAGGAGAGTCGGGGCTAATCCACTGTGAGGTGATGCATGTTCTTGCAGTGGCCATTGCTATGAATATCAAATCTATTTCAGATCTGGTCCAAGCCATACTACTCTGACTCCCTTCTATCCCCAGGATGATTAAATCAGGTGTTATTGCTATCGGTGTAGCAAGGATCTGATTCAGGAAAAATTCAATATCTTGTAAATATTTAACCAGATTGGGACAGGAGAAAAACGTGTGAACTGTATCAGCAGCCCAAGCCCCACACCTACTGCATGAATTCCCCCGTGGGCCACCCCATTTAGAAACCTTCCCCGGGGTACAATATAAATCGAAAACAGACATGAAATGTTGACTCCTCAGCCTGCCAGTTATTAAGATCTGGTTGGCTAGTTCCAAAGATGCCTCAGGGTCAATGCCTTCCTTGCCAAATTTCCTCACCCATTTATCTTTCTGGATACTCAGATTATCAGGAGAACCGGCCATCAGCATCTGGTATATTTCCCCAATACGGGATCTGTTCCTATTCTGTCGACCAGGGGTATTTTTCCCAGATTTGAGTCCACTTGTAGCTTAATTTTACCCTGGAATCTCCTGATCTGCAAAAAATTAAAAAAGTGTCTCATAGAGAGCCCAAACTTCTCTTGTAAATTAGAAAACAAGGCAATCTGCCCATCGCAAAAGACATCACCCAGAACATTAATTCCTAAATCCCCCCACCTAGAAGTACTTTGGTCTTGAAAAAGTGGCGGTAGAAGCCCATTTGCCAAGAAAGGAGTATATGCATTAATATTCAAACTACCAAACCTCCATTGTATCTTTTTCCAAATAGAGTAAGCTGATTGAATGATTTTAAATTTTGTCATTTTATAATAACTCAGCTCTAAAATGTTAACTAAACATTGCCCAGCATTCTCGCCATGTGCTACTTCATAAATAATTGGTCTAACAGCTACGGGAACTACTGCTTTAGTCCTAGTCAGCAATATTCCCATATGTTGTAGTAATGATGCCCAGTGATATAGGAGACAGCTGGGTAAACCCTATCCCCCCCTTAGTCTGGATATAATCATCCATTTAGCTGACCTTCAGGCTCTGCGATACCCCCATAGGAATCTGACACATGCCCTTTCAGCTCTGGTGATGCAGGATGATGGAATTTCTAAAGGTATGGTTCGAAACAAATATAAAACTTTAGGGAAAATCATCATTTTAATGACATTGTACCGACCGTGCATTGATAGATGTAAGTGGTCTAATCTCTCAAGTGTTTTATTTATGTTCAGAATTATTGGCAATATATTTAATTCTGGTATATGCTTAACTGATGCAGTGATCTTCAATCCCAAATAAGTTTCTATGGAAACAATTGTTATATCTTCCGGAAGCAAAGTCTCCGAATGTAAAATCTGGGTTTTGTCAATATTTAATTTATATCCCGATACAGAGCCAAATTGCTACGCTAGTTCGTTTACTGCCGGAAGAGCTGATCTTATATAGATCGTGAAGACAGCAATGTCATTAGCATACGCGAATGTTTTATACTCTACACCGTCAACAGACAACTGACCCGCTACCTCGAGGAGCACAGCATTCTGCCCCCGTCCCAATCCAGGTTCCGCAGCAACCACAGCACTGAAACTGCCCTTATCGCCGCCACCGATGACATCAGGGCCCTGCTGGACAACGGCAAAACGGCGGCACTCATCCTCCCGGACCTGTCATCCACCTTTGACACTGTCTGCCACCACACCCTACGCACATGTCTCCACTTTGCTGGCATACATGACAAGGCTCTGGAATGGACCACCTCCTAACTCTCCAGCAGAACCCAGAGCATCCGCCCCCCCCTTTCCGTTCTGAAACCACCAAGATCATCTGCGGTGTACCCCAGGGCTCATCCCTCAGCACAACATTGTTCAACATCTACATGGCACCGCTCGCCCACGTCACCTGACTGCACAACCTCAACATCATGTCCTATACCGACGACACCCAGCTGATCCTCTCCCTCACCAAGGACCCTCTCACTGCCAAAACCAACCTCCACGAAGGAATGAAAGCCGCTACCGAGTGGATGAAGAACAGCTGTCTGAAGCTGAACTCGGACAAGGCAGAAGTCCTCATCCTCAGCTCCATCCCCTTGGCCTGGGACGACTCCTGGTGGCCAACAGCACTGGAAACAGCACCCACCGACCACGCACGCAACCTGGGGTTCATCCTCGACTCTACTCTCGCCATGACAAAGCAGGTTAACTCCGTCTTGTCCTCCTGCTTCAACACCCTCCGCATGCTCCGCAAGATCTACAGGTGGATCCCTATCGAAACAAGAAGAACGGTCACCCAGGCCCTCGTCAGCCGCAGGTTGGACTACGGAAATCCCTCTACGCAGGAGCCTCGGCCAAACGCCTGGAACAACTACAACGCATACAGAACGCCTCCGCCCACACATGATCCTCGACAAACCTCACCGCAGCCACATCATACCCCACCTGAGAGACCTGCACTGGCTTCCCATTGACAGGAGGATCACCTTCAAGATCCTCACCCACGCACACAAGGCACTCCTCAACACCAGACCGGCATACCTCAACAGACGACTCACCTTCCACACCCCCAACCGCCAGCTCCACTTCGCCGACCTCACCCTCGCCACCATCCCCCGCATCCGAAGAGCAATCTCTGGCAGCAGATCGTTCTCCCACCTCACCACCAAGACCTGGAACACCCTTCCCATCCTTCTACAGCAGACCCAGGACTTGCTAACCTTCAGGAGACTACACAAGACCTGGCTATTTGAGCAGTAGCAGCATCCCCCCCAGCACCTTGAGACCCTCACGGGTGAGTAGTGCGCTTTAGAAATGTTCTGATTGATTGATTGATTGATTGATTGATTGATTGACCATAACCACTTTAATCTGCATATTTGCATCCAAATTGTTAAGAAAAGGATAAATATATATAGAGAACAATAGCGGGGAGCAGGGGCATCCCTGCGGGTTCCTCTACCTATGACAGATTATTGGGATTCCTGTCCGGATATTTGGATACGGGCATCAGGAAGTACGTAAAGTGCCTGTACTGCTTGAATAAAGTACTTAGGTTAACCCTTTGCCTGTAGTGCCATACAGAGAAACCCCAAGGATACCCTGTTGAACGCTTTCTCTGCGTCCACCAGGATCATCCTGAGAGGTGTCTTCGTGGCCTGAGCCCGATCAAACTTGGTCCGATGTATCTCGACCCGGGATAAACCTGTGTTGGCGGATGGTAACCAATGTGGTAATAACCTTGCCCAGCCTTAGGGCAATCGTTTTAGAATATATCTTGCTATCAGCACAGATCAAAGAAATGGGTCTATATGATGATGGGCTGAGCTCGGGTTTATCTTTTTTTTAAAGACTACTATGGTAGTTTTGTGTCAAGATGGGGATCTGACCCTTCTGGGCAAGTTGGAATAAAGATTCAAACTCGCTTCGAAGAATTTGCCGGAATATACGGTAAAATTCTAGAAGTAACTTATCAGGACCGACAGCTTTGCCGGCTGCCAAAGAAGTTATGGCAAGCTCAACCTCGTCCCCCGTAATCAATGCAGACAACATCTCACTTTGTTCCGGGGTGATCTTCGAAGTTTCATGGTCCCGAAGGAATTCCTCCCCAGACGCTGTTGCTACATCACTATCAGCCGTATATAGCTCTTGATAAAAATCCTGAAAGACCTTCAGATCCTCTACCGACGAGTCCTGAATCTGACCCACTTGATCCTTAATTTGGCAGATTCTATTGGAAACTCCCCTTTGTTGCAAGCCTTTAGCCAGCAATCTGCCTGTATTTTCCCCAAATTCGTATATGTCAGCCCGGTGCTGTACATATTTAATAGCCAGTTCATCCCCGAAGAATTGATGTATTCTGGCTTTACCAATCGCTATTTGCCACTGACACTCATCCGTTTTTTGCGGGGTCCCTGATTGCCTGCATAAGTTCTTTCTTATCCTTCCAAAGCTGTTCCACCCACCCATTAATCTTCTCCTTTACCATCCTCTGTCGATACAAAGAGAAACTAAGTGTCTCCCCCCGTAAAAGCATCCCAGACAGAAGCAGTACCCTTGTTTATACAAACAAAATTTATTTGACCATATGCAGAAAATAGGACTGATCTAACAGTAATTTCCTATTGAACATTGGCCTCCTTGGTTCGCTTACAGATTAAAATACCACGCCTAGCCAAGATAGATACCCCTCGTGTGGTCGTAGCTTGGCGAGAGCTTGCCAGGAGATCAAGACCCAGATCCTTTAACCACCCGCGATTATTCCAAGGAATGTGTTTCTTGTAGACATAGTACATCTATCTGCATATACCTTATAAGCTTGGCAACTAAGCCTCTTTTTTTTCTATCATTAAGGCCACAGCAATTTAAAGAGCAAATTCGGATTTTACTTTTCCTATCCATCATACTTATGAGATACAAATATTTTATAGTAATTCACATAGCTATACAAAAACCTCTCCAAGGGAATACCTCGACAAAATATACTTCCTGTCTCGATGCTGGCTAGTGCCATGACTATACAAATAGAAAAATTGCTGTGCCCCCCCACCCGTCACCCACCTCCCCACACCAACAACCCCCACTACACTTCTAGCAGAAGCCCTCCCCCACCCACCTAACTTCCCACCCCATGAGGCATTGGGACCAACGGTCCCTGGTGATGCTGAGCTAAGCCACTCCCCCTTCCACAAAGCTAGACCCCCCTCCATAAAGTGTGTGTCATGCTGTGAATAAAAGCAAAAAATTGAGAATGAAGAGACCATACAAAAGTTATCAGACGAAAGAGGGGCTGCTTAGTCATCCCCAACAATTACAATACAGCGCACGGTGAAAACACAGATCACTGGGATGACTACATTGAGAGCATAACATTTTTTGCTTGGATTTTAGACTGAAAATAATGTGTTTGTCCCCGAGACACCACCTTCAATTTAGCAGCATTAAGTAGGAAGACCTGAGCCCCCTTTGCCTGGAATGCCGGAATCAAATGACGCAATAGCTACCTCTTTTCAACTGTCAGTTGACAGAAATCAGGCCTCACAAAAAAATCGCAGCCCTTTCCAACTATTTTCCAATCTGGCCTAGCTAAATCATACAGGGCCTCCCTGGCCAAAACATTATTGAGGCACATCAAGATAGCCTGTGGGCGGCTATCGGCTTGCCCCCTTTTTTTTCGCAGATGAAAAGGGAAACGGTGGCCCCTTTTGCAATTGCATTTTCCATTCCCAATGTAGAAGTTTTGGAAAAGCCTCCTCAAAAAGCTCGATCACAAACTGGTGAACATCTGACCCCTCCTTCCCCTCAGGGATACCCAAAATTTGCAGATTGTTCCTCCTCGATCAATTTTCAAGGTCAGTCAGTTTCAGCAATGTATCATCCATCATAGATTGCATAGACTCAGTAAGATTTTTCCAGGCGATCAGGTCGTCTTCCAACTGAGAAATTCTGGTCTCTGCCTCTCCAATTCTTGCCGCAAAGTCAGAATACGTTTTAGCAATCCTGCGTATAGGATTCTGAAGCTTACGGCACGCACCTTGAGTCTGAGAGCTCTTGTCTCTTGTTTCCTCCCGATGGGCCATAATGGACCTATATATTGTAGAGAGTGTGATTTCTTCAAAATCATTATTGTTGACACTGGCCACTCTAGGTAATACGGCTCCATTAGGTGCCTCTTTTATTCAAGATTTGATGAAAAAGAATAGTCCCAGGTCGTTGAGCTGGTCACACCCTCCGCCTGCACAGAAAGGGCCGATCGATCTTTCAATTTTCTGACTGTTCCAGAATTTAGCAGGGACTGATCACTCTAGAGGAATTTGAATGATCTGATAAGGAATAGAATTTATCTGCTACATCCTCTTCCCTGCATGTTGTTGGGTTATCTTCCATATCTTCCATACGACCAGCCTCTCTATCTGGGTGAATCTGATCCAGGGCCACTTTTGCTTGGTTATTGCTTGAGAGAACTCCATCTACCAGAATGCACTGGCCTTGCTGTTCAAGCGTTGTACCATCTACCGCCTCAGGGGGGAGCGAAACTGTCATGCTGCCAGTGTCCCAGCTCCCACCTGGGAGGCTGTCTGCACTTGTGTGATTGGGCCCTTGATCTGAAGTCCCCCCATCAGTTTCCCCTTCAGTAGTCTCACCCAGAACCAGCTCTGTCTTCGGTGTTACGGCATCAGGAGACACGGAGGGGGTTTCACGAACAGGCAGAGGGGTATTGATTTTCCCAATGGCTTTAATCTCTGCTGCCGACCTCTTCTTCACGGTTTGCGCTTTGAACAAAGCAGGAACCGTCTGTTTTCCCCAAATGGCAGCACCGCATTTCCCCTTGGATTGTTCCCTGGGGCCCGGCGATGCAGCCGGTGTCTCAATAGTACCATGGCATCTTCTGCCATCAAGGCTTCCTCCTGCTTGTTCCGGAGCAGATTTTCCTGGGCTGCCAGAGCCCGCAGGCGGCCCCCTTTCCTTGATGCTCCTGGCAGCTGTCTTCGCCGGCATCAGTGAAGTGGATCTGGTGAACAAAGCAGGAGAGATTGACAGAATGTAAGTTTGTCAGGACACCAACCTGCAGGGCAGCGGGATCCACCACAGCCAAAACCATGATCACCAAATCATCCAAAGGAAAGCACTGGTAAGTTTTCACTGTCCCATTTGATTTGTGCAGAACAATCGTGCCGAAATCGGAAGGGAAAGATTTTTGCAGGGAAAGAGTGTATGGGCAGCTCACTCAGCCGCTGATGCGGCCGCCATCTTGCCTCGCAATCGGGTACCAGATTTTATGTGCCTCCCGCTCTTAAATACAAATGGGAGCACACGCCAACAGAAGGAATATAAAGAGCAAAGTATTTTTCCAAGATATGTATTCCCCTGCATGAGACTGCGAGCTAATGCAGGTCTCGCCAACAGGGAAACTAAACCACCAATGCCCCGAAGCAGCTCAAGGTTCTCCTCCGCAAGAGACCACTGAAAACACGGTCTCTCCAACAGCGGAGACGAGAAAGGAGCTTCAGCAACAGACACAAGGTAGGACATGAGTATTATTCAGAGAAAGGAATGTTGGTGCCAAAGGCACCCTTACTGCCTGTGGACCTTTCAGGAATGTAACCAATGCCGTACCAGCAAAATAATCGTCAGCTCGTAAACTTCACCTCCGACCTATATCCGGTTACCAGTAATGGCGTCCGGATCATTGTAGTATTACAGCCTTTTTCCTGTTAATCATGATAAATGGCAGTCAGTGAGCTCAAGACCGATGTGCCCTGACAATAGGGCAGTCAGATTTTTAACTCCATATTATAGTGGATCTATGTTTGCTACCCAGCTAAATGATCTGACTTTAGTTACTAAATGCTGTAGTACGACTTTCTGTGACACCTTCACGGGTAACAGATCTCTACTTCTACACGATTGAATGGTGTGGTATGACTGACAAGATTTGTGCACCGGTAAAATAACCTACATAGTTTTGAACTTAGGGTCATCAGCTGCACAATCCATGTTACATGGATGTACAAGTAGACATACGTCATTCAGAAGAGCACACACACCTTTAGACTTGACAGACTGCACTTCCCATACGTCCTACTTTGTATGCACCTTTTCAAAAACGTATACTAAGTAGCCTAATCTCTACTCCCTCTGTCAACATATGTTAAACCTCACTTTTTTCTTGCAGCTTCAGTATTTACTGTCTTCTCAGAATGTTGAGCCAACCCAAATATAAAACAACAGCCCTTCCCATGACAGTATTCTATGTGTCACCATGTTTCTGAAGTCATCCATGAGTGTGTTTGTGGCTTTGCCTATTGACATAAAATATAAAAAGAAACCTAGAAATAGTATAATACCTGTGTTTCACACCACATTCTCTCTAAAATAGTATAGAAGAAGGGGCACTTATTACGTTCTGCTCATAATACAGGGCATCTGAGTATGAAACAATGTATTTGTGTGGCTCTGTGACACCTACCTACAAAGGTAAGACATATCTCCCTCTGAGACCAAATGATGGAGCAGAACTGAGAAGATCTGTGCACCTGTATGATAAGCTACCACTTTTTTGAGGTAGGCTCTTCAGACGCACAACATGTACAAGTAGACACATACCTGAGTCACAAGAACACACAGACCTTAATATTGACAGAGTGCACTTCCCATTGTAAACAGACTCCTGAATTTATGCAGCCTAGTTAACATGCAACCTTTCCAGGGACTCATTTGAAGTAGCATAGTCCAAAATTCCTCTGCCAACATGTGTTAAACCTCGCTTTTCTCTGGCAGCGTCACTGTTCACCAACTGCTCAAAATGTTGGGCCTAGCCAAAGATACAACAGCAACCCTTCCTATGTCACTGTTGTAAGTCTCACCATGTCTCCGAAGGCTTCAATGCGTGTATCTGTGCCTTTTCCGAGTGACAAGATACATAAAAAGAAACCTAGAAATAGTAGAATACCCGTATTTTAGACCGCATGCTCTATAGGTTTCTGTATAGGAAGGTGTTTGTATTCCTTTCTGCTCATAATACAGGGCACGTGGGTATTCAACAGTCTATTTAAGGGGTTCTGTGACACCTACATATTTAAGACATGTCTCCCATGATGCAGCAGAATTGACAAGATGTATGCACCTGTATGAGAAGCTACAGTTTTTGAAGTTAGCATCGTCAGACACACAGCATATGTCAGAATACATGCACAAGTAGCCACATACCTGAGTCACGAGAGCATGCAGACCTTTAAACTTGACAGACTGTATTTCCAATTCCAAGAAGATACCTAAATTTATACAACTTCTTCAAGTGTACCTTTAAACCGACTCATACCAAGTAGCCTAATACCTAATCCCTCTGCAAACAAGTCTTAAACTTCACTTTTCTGTGGCAGCTTCACTATTCATCGACTGCTCAGAATCTTGGGCTTAGCCAAATATAAAAAAGCAACCTTCCCCATGTCACTGTTGTAAATCTCACCATGTCTCTGAAGGGTTCAATGCATATTTATCTGCCTTTTCCTAGTGACAAGATACATAAAAAGAAACCTAGAAATACTGGAATACCTGTGTTTCAGACCGCATGCTCTCTAAGTTTCTGTACAAAAAGGTGTTTGTATTCCTTTCTACTCAAAATACAGGGCACATGGGTATTCAACAGTTTATTTGAGGGGTTCTGTGACACCTACATGGGTAATACATGTCTCTCTCTGTGCCCGAATGATGGAACAGAACTGTGAAGATTTGTGCACCTGTATGAGAAGCTACCACTTTTTTGAGCTAGGATATTCAGACGCACAGCAAGTGCCAGAATAAATGTACAAGTAGACAAATACCTGCGTTACCTTCAGCACGCAGACCTTTAAACTTGACATAGTACAATTCCCATTTCAAGCAGGCACCTAAATTTATACAACCTATTTCAGGTGTACCTTTCTAAAGACTCATATGCAGTAGCCTAATCCCTAGACCCTCTGCAACATGTCTAAAACCTTACACAGCTTCAGTATTTACCAACTGCTCAAAATGTTGGGCCTAGCCAAATATAAAACAAACCCTTCCCATGCCAAAGTCTAACTCTCACGATGTTTCTCAAACCATCAATGCGTATATGTGTGCCTTTTTCTAGCGCCCTAATACATAAAAGCAAACATAGAAATAGTACAATACCTGTGTTTTAAACTCCATGCTCGAGGAAAGTAGGTATTGAAGAGTCTATTTAAAGGCTTCTGTGACACCTACACAGGTGAGACATATCTGTCTCTGCGACCCAATGACAGAGCACAAATGAGAAGATTTGTGCAGCTGTGTGAGAAGGTACCAGGTTTTTAAGCTACCATTCTCTGACGCACAGGACGGGTCAGAATACATCTACAAGTAGACCAATACCTCTCTCACAACAGGACGCAGATCTTTAAACTTCACATATTGCACTTCACATTACAAACAGACACCTAAATGTATATGGCCTAGTTCAAGTGTACCTTTCTATATGGCCTAGTTCAAGTGTACCTTTCTATATGGACTAGTGCAAGTGTACCTTTCTATATGTACTAGTTCAAGTGTACCTTTCTATATGGCCTAGTTCAAGTGTACCTTTCTATATGTACTAGTTCAAGTGTACCTTTCTATACGGACTAGTTCAAGTGTACCTTTCTAGAGACTCTTTTGCAGTAGCCTAATCACTCATCCCTCTGCCAACATGTCTTAAACTTCACTTTTCTCTGGAAGCTGCATAATTCACCCACTGCTCAGAATGTTTGGCCTAGCCAAATATAAAACAACCCTTCCCATGCCACTGTGCTAAGTCTCACGATGTTTCTGAAGGCATCTATGCATATATGTGGGCCTTTTCCTGGTGACATAATACATAAAAACAAACCAATTTCTGCACCTGTATGACTAGTTACCAGATTTTCAAGCTACTATCCTCAGATGCACAGGATGTGCAGCTTCACTATTCACCAACATCTCACAAACTAAGACTTATGCAAATTTGAAAGACTAATTCTTCACATATCACTATTATAAGTCTTGTACTTTTAAACTTATTTCAAATAAATATGATGTTACTACGCAAACTATTACAATGCTTACTTTTACAACATATGTTCACTATGCAACTTCCCCATTACAATCCATACAGTTACAATACAAGCCATTACAACACATGTACCATTGTAATGCCTGTGTGATAATGGATGTTTCGCACACATTCACTTATATAGACTGGAATACAGTTTAATACATCTGCCAACATGTATTAAACCTCAGTTTTTTCTACTACTTTCATCACAAACTCTGGAAGCACACATATTAGTATGCACAACCTATTTCAAATTTCATTTCAGTCCAATAAAACAGACTACAATATATGTTCCAAACATTTGGTACCATATTTCAAAGATCAAATTTTTCCTAATGCTTCACAAATAATGCATTACAAAGTTAAAAATATCATTTCAAATTCTCCACAATACATAACACACCTTACATGTTACTAACTCACCTCTTATATAGTATTGCGGAATATGAAAATATCTGAAACTCCTAAAAGATTTTCTTTCACACACACTACATGTGATGCACCAATCTCAACTAGCAAAACCAGTACTGGCAAACTTTCCCTCTCTTCTGCACACAAATTAATTTAAGTAACAAATCAAAATGCTCCCTTCAGTTTTTCAAATTCTAAATTTAATTTCTATTGGTACACATATTAACCCTTTATTAGTCTCTTCTAAAAGTAACCAATCTGGTTCTATAATTTATTAGAGTCACGACTCCACCGCGGTTCCACTGTGTAGCGTCGCGATGGAGCCTCTTAAGGGAGTTCAAAAACATATTTCCAATAATACTAGTGGTATCATTTAAGAAAACTCCACTTCTAAACATAGTATTGATTTCGGAAAACTTACTTTAGGAGCATATCACTTATATATAACTTACAATTTCATATTTTAACACCAGTTAAGTTTCAACCCTTCCTCCATTTTGCTTAATCCTAGTTTCTATATTAACAGTTTCTTCAACATTCAACTGTACCAGCAGGTCACAATTTCACCATATTTTCAAATTCAGCACACTATCTTACAAATGCAAATAGTAAGTGTGGCTGACTTTTGCAGAATAATAGCTGATCCTATCTACTGTACCTTCCAAACATTTCTCTATAACCAATCAGAATGATGCGTGTTCAGCAAATTTACATGCATCCTATTTTACACACTGTTTATGAACAACCAATCACTTTTATGCTTTTTGTAACCTCTCATTCTACCAACTGACTTACTCAGCTACAGACATATTTTGATTCCTTCCACACATCCCTTAAAACTGCTTACAATATGGTTTGTAGGGTACAGCTATGTTTTCTGGTGCAAAAGGTATGCTGAACACAGAATTATTGACAGAGAGCTAGGTTTGCAAAATGTTGATATTAAAAGGTTTGTACAGAGAGGATTAAAGTGGCACCAATTGACGCCTTTGATTAAAACCTTTTTGCATCTCCAGCCCCCTGACCTCATGATTGTGCACTGTTGTGGCAATGACCTAGGCACATTGACTGGGGTAGGTCTGGAGATCATAATGAAGGACACCTGTGCACTATTGATGTTGCTTTTCCCTCACGTAGTCTTTGTATACTCTAATATATGCCCAAGACAGAAATGGATGTGGTCAAATCAATTCTGTCCACAGATTGACAAAGCTAGGAAGCATGTCAATAAAGATGGTTCTACCTACCTCAGAGACCATAACATGGGCTCTATCTATAACAACATTCTACTTTTTGATATGCATAACATTTACAGAAGTGATGGAGTTCACTTCATAGATGAAAGAAACAGAGTGTTTCTCAACAACCTTAACCTGTGCATCCGGACTTAAATGTAGCTGGAAGAAAATTATAATGAACACAACAGCTCTTTTTAGAGCCAACCCACCAGTGAAACATATATATTAACCATGGGCAATGGACTCCGCTCTGCTAGCCGAGGTTGCGGAGATTTGGTAACTACGCATTACATTGAAAACATGGAATTCATGCAAAAACTCCGACTCCGCCACAGAGAGGAGTTAGCTACTGCACCCACAACTCTTTGATAAAATAACTTTACCATTACATGCTAAAAAGCATATAACCAATTCACAAATGTGAGCTTTCAAAAATATCAGGCAATGAGAGAGGTGATGATTTTATGGCCCCCCTAACCTAGGGGAGGACCAAGCAGATGCCTTGTACACAAATACCATATCATGACAACGATTCAGTGGTGGTCCCATCCTCCTAGGACCATCCAAAGCAAAGTTCTGGGCAAAAATACAATGCCAACCAAATGGCCCAGAAAACATTATGGGGCGAGATTCTAGAGTGCAGTGAATATTATAGTATTAGCTCTCAGCTGAGCAGGGAGAGCCGCTGCCGCTTGAGGAATGTTTTGAAATTGGATACTATAATTTTCACTGCATTCTAGAATCTCGTCCCATAATGCTTTGCAGGGATTGTATTTTTGCTGCCCAGAGGAGACTGCCTGCCCCTGTGCGATGAGGCCTCACTGCTCACCTTCTGCCACCAGCGTGTCTCCAAGAGGGACCACCACATGCCGGTTGGATCTCCAAGCCCGTGGCCCGTGACCATGGCACCCTCCACATCATGCAGCCACACACCGTGGGCCACCAGGTCACACACATGATTCTGGGTCTTGATTTTGCAATGGCAGAGAACACATCAGTGCACAGGGCATCATCGCAGGCTGCACACCCGCTCAGCCCAAAAGGTGCCACTAACTCTGTGAACTGTGAGGTGACGCCACGTGGTGGGTGGCATACACAGCCCGCTGGCTCAGGCCTACACTGCGGTCAAGCAGGGCTCACTCCAATGCCACTATTTTAGAACGCCCAGACGGCGCATCATCACAGGCTGCATACCCGCTCAGCACTGAAGGTGCCCCTATCTCAGTGCACTGAGAGACACCGTTCCGTGGCGGCGTGCTTGTGCATGCCGCAGTACATCCGGTGCCACCAAGTCTGTTCACCGCTTGCCATGGACCCTTTATTATTGAGTCCTGTGGTGTGGATGCCATCATGTCATCACTGGCACTGGGCAATGGGATGTGGCAGGGCCCTAGGCCCTCATGCATAAAGGATATCCACACGGAGACACCTATTTAGAGAGTGGGAATAGCGGCCAGCACGTGCACCAGGCGCTTTTTATTGGCACGGTCACATGTACTGTGACGTTGGTGTCGAATGGGTGTGGTGTGGGTGTGAACCAGCCATGAGGGAGTGGCCGTGGCATGCAGACAACTAGACCTGTGAGCAGCAGATCCTTACAGGGAAGACCTGGGACTTGTAGCATTGTCCCCCCCGTGAGCATGAGCAGAGTTGACTGGCCTGGCGTATGCCAGTCCAGCGTAGGTGTGTGAACAATGTCCCCGGGATGTGTGCGTGCTTCTGTTCTGGCCTGGACAAGGTAGTAACGAATGCGTGTTTCCCCGTTCTAGTGTCGGCGCCACCTGGCACGCAATCGGCAATGTGACCCAAGTCCCACAACACAAGCAACATGGACGTAAGGTGCAATCAATGACCCTACATACATTTTTGCCTCCACACTTGCAAGATCATAGGCATGACACATCATTGTGAAAATGAATGTTTAATGCAAATTCAATGGACTGTTGTATGCGGAGCAGTACAGGGCTATGCAAAGCCCAACTTGCAATGTCGGCCCGTGGTGGGCCATCCAGAGTCCGTCTGTGAATAAAATATTCCTCAGTAGGGGAGGACTTCAGTCCGCAATCTGATATCTGTGTCATGGTTGACCAGACAGAATATGGCAGTCCATGTCGAGGTCCAAGGTGAGTGTCGCAGAATGCATCGAGGGACCCTGGAACGGAATGATACTGAGGGCAGAACCAAGCATCAACAGGCCATATGGTGGACATGGATGCTACCGCTTCCTTATGACCATGAGGCCAGATTAATCTTCTGACGTTCTGAAGCATGACTTTAAGGACACTGTGGCTAGAGTCCCTTGTCCGGCTGGTCCTATAGGGGTAAACCATTGGTAAAAGCGCAAATATTTATTCCCAAGGGAATCAGTGGATGTTGTATCCAAAGTAGAAAGTTGAAATTGGAAGTACACCAGCCAAAACAGTTCATGCCAACCCTCACAGCTACCAATATACGACAATGACATAGACAACATATTATCGCTCTTATGAGTGACCAAAGGGAGCAACCCACAAACAAAACAATCAGTTGCATTGGACACATTATGAACATGATGCAACATTTGTATGAAGACATTATCTGTGTAGGGCGGCCTATGTACTTCTTTGTGTACTTCTTTGTGTGGGGCTAGAGTAAAAAATGTGTTCAGAGGGAGTGGGAGTAATACCTACCAAGGAATGTACAGGACGTTTCTCCTGTAGAAACCAAGATATTCCAAATATTGTCGCTATTGCAATCACAACAATTAGTATGCAGACTATTTTACTATTTGTCTACCAACCCCTCATTGAATGTCGTGGTGCAAATGGCTGTTCCTCCTCATCAATAGGCCGACCAACGGGATGCATAATTATGCAAGGTGAGAAATGCCACAAAAATGATAGTAAAGGTAAGTGTTACCAGTGTCCGTCAGAGCCTCAATGGTACAGGGTCCTATTCTTCATCAATACGTTTGCGCTCTTGAGCACCGGCGGTAGTGCTTGCTCTGTCGTAAGCTCTTGATGTATCCCACGTAGATCAGGACAATGTGGTCCTTAAGAGAGTACGTTCAAGCTATCCTGTCCAATGTCAAAACAGTGCACCAATCTCACATCACCCTAAACTAACCCTGTTGGTACTACAGCAAAGTACACCCTTACTTACAAAGTCCATTCCTGTCTAATCTGACTTCTCTTTTTGTGCACTATTTCCCAGTCGGGTCACAAATTGTACCTGGTGACTCCAGGCACAGATGGATTAGTGAAAAGAGGCTCCTGGATAGCTCGTTTCTCCAGTGGAACTACTGTATTCAGCACTTCATCGTTCTCCGGATCCGTTTTGGTCCAAGTCAACTTAGCATCACCGAAGGGGAAAAACTGAGGCACCGTCCAAAACTCAGAGTCCACTACTCCGTCTTTAATCCATTGGTCATAAGACAAAGACAGGGACATCCCCTTGGAATGGGAGGTATGAATCCAGTTCCTCTGTCTGAAAACTTTGATGGCAGTGCGAGTTGCCAGCAAAACCTGGAGCGGCCCCTTCCAACGTGGCTTTAAACTCTTCTTCCTCTGAAAATTGTGGATCATGATGAAATCGCCAGGCTCAATGTCATGTTCGGGCCCTTCTGGTTTGGCTGGTAGGGCTTCCCGTACCTGTTGGTGAATAGAATGCAAATTTTCAGTTAACTGGCAAATGTAATCGATCAACAACGTCTACTCAATATCTAAGAGCCGCCGAGGATGCGGGACGCCCCAGACATTTGCCGGGCATCCAAACACGACTTTGTATGGTGACAATCCTGTCCTAGAACATGTTGTTGTTCTTGTAGACAAGAGAGCTAATGCTAGTCAGTTTGAGAGTACCATTGTACTTCTCAACCAAACCTGCTGACTGTGGGTGGTTTACAGCTTGAAACTTGTGTTTTATGTGCAAACCATCACAAATTAGCTGAATGAAATTGGCGTTAAAATGACTTCCGTTATCATCCAACTCAAATGGGGCAAGCTGAAACGAGGAAAGAACTCCTTCAAGAGTAGTGTTGCAGTCGTAACAGCTGTATTGTCTTTAGTATGATAAGCCTCAACCCATTTACTAAATTCACAGACAACCACCAACACGCACTTCAAATTATTACACTATCTAGCTATATGTAGTCCATCTGAAGGACCTCAAAGGGGAAAGTAGCTGGTGCAAAATTACTGGGTGGTATAGGGGTACCTTTTCCAGGATTGTGTATCATGTACACCATACTGTATTTCACTAAATGTGCAGCTGTTTTTGAAATGTCATTCTGCCATACAGGGTCTAATATCTTGTAAATACCTTTAGCACTGATATGGGCTGGGCCATGCACCATTGTGACCACAGGGAGAACATTTGCATCTGGCAACATCCATCTCTGTTTCCCTGACTTGTGAATTCAACATCTCTCATCGTTCAATTGGGCCGTGCTCTCTTGCCTTATTGCTCATTCTTCTATCGTAGCCTTACTTTGTATCTCTTTCATTCTCAAGCGTATCCTCAAACATAGTAACCCCAGGCACCCACCTAGCAGGTCCTGCTAGAAACATTCTTTTCATTTTGGTCCGGGCCATCTCTTTAGCTGTCTGATCTGTGAAAGCATTTCCCCTACCTACATCATCAGTAACTTTCAGGTGTGCACTACCCTTCACTATGGCCAATTTTTTAGGCAGTGTCAAAGCAGACAGAATCTGCAGTATAAGGTGCCCGTGCTAGATTTTGGTGCCATGCGAAGTAAGAAACTCTCTCAACCCAGAGTCGCCCAAAGTTATGCGCGACTCCTAAAGCATATTGGTTGTCAGTATAAATATTGTCAACCAGTTCCTCGCTCAATTCACAAGCTTGAATAAGGGTGGCTAAATCAGCTGCTTGGGCTGACTGATAAGGAACTTGTGATGTCTCTGCGATTGTACGCAATGTGGTCATAGCATAAGCAGCCGTTGTAGTGCCATCTGGTAATTTGAAACAAGACCCATTAACATATAGTTTCCCTTATGGGTCAGATAAGGGAACATCAGTCAAGTCTACCCATTCTTTTGTCTCCTCTTCTGACCGGAAGATATGATCATGTTTCTCATTTTCATCATTTTCAGAAGGGAGGGGCAGTAACGTGGCTGGATTCAGAGTGGCACATCTTTTGATCATGATATGTTTAGCGAACAGTGTTAATTTATAGCCTGTCAGACATGCACTGGTGAGGTGCTGTATTTTAGTCTTATTCAAAAGTGTATCCACAGCATGAGGTACCATGACTGTGAGATCAGTATCAAGCACGAGTCCAGCCGAAGGTCTTATCGAGATGGCCACAGCCGCGACTGCTCTTAGACAGCTCGAGAGGGCTTTTGCGACAGTGTCAAGAACCACTGAGAAATAAACACACAGCCATTGCTTGTTTCCAAACTTTTGTGTTAAAACACAAAGCTCACTAAAAGCCATCTCATGGACGTACAACACAAACAGCTTGCCATAGTTGGGTGTGCCAAGCACAGGAGCCGAACAAAGCACAGCCTTTAATTGCTCGAAAGGCAGCTGATATTCAGGTGTCCAGGGCAGGGGCTCATGCACATCTTTAGTGGTTAGTGCATGGTTAGTAAGGAGTAGTTAGGTATCCAATGCCTATAGTAGGAAGTGATACCTATGAACACGCGCACATCTTTGTGAGTGTGTGGGATAGGAATTTTTACAGAGGTGCTGATGAGCTCAGAAGTCAATCTCCTACCCTCCTTTGAAATGTAGGTGACCTAAATAGGTGACCTCCTGTTGACAATATTTGGGAAGGGACACTTTATGTCCGTGCTGTGCCAAAGGCAACAACAATTTAGCTGCAGTATCCCTGCAACCTTGTTCTGTGTCAGAAGAGATGAGTAGATCGACAACGTACTGAACCAATACATTACCTGTAGGAAGCAAAAGGGAATCCAATTCGCTCTTTGAAGCTTGACTGTAGATACTTGGACTCTCAGAGTAGCCCTGAGGAGCTCAACAGAATCTAAAACTCCTGCCAGCTAGTGTAAAACCAAATATATACCTGCTATCGGGATGGATAGAAACACTGAAGAATTCATTTTTCAAGTCAATTGACAGAGAAGAATTTGGCAGTAGAAGGAATCATTGTCAGAAGAGTAGTAATGTCATGGACCACAGGAAACGTGGGAACTACTATTTTATTAACTTCGCGCAAATCAATCACAAAACGATTAACATGTGCATGATCATCAGAGGAACCCGAGGGTGTCCGTTTTAGAATGGGAAGCATAGGGCTATTACAAATATTAGCAGTCGTCTCCTCAACCACTCCTTTCTCAATCAAATCCTGTACAATTTGCAATAAAGCTCACTCACCTACCTGCGATATTTTATTCTGAGGGATACGAGGCAAAATAGCATTATCTTTAACTTGGATCAAAACCAGCGATATCTGTAACAGTCTCACATCTGTATCGCCTGTTGCCCACAAAGTGGGCAGCACATCTTTAAACTCAGCAGAAAAGGGCGCATCTTTGGACAAACAATGTTTAGCACCTACCGCATCTGGACCCATTATCATGTAAACACCTGAGAGGGAGCAATACATTGTATCATGGAATTTCTTCGACAAATCCAAACCCATCCAATTTTTGCCACAATTAGATGTCAACGAGAATGGCGAATCCACAGTGAAAGGACCAATAGTAGGGGTGGGCGGAATTTGTGTAGTCGCGCTTCACAAAGCTCTGCGATATGGTATAAATCTCCACGAGCACGCAGAGTTCCGCGAACATGCAGAATTGATTGTACCGCCCGTTCACAATGCTTTTTTCCTGTTCGCGAATGCTCTTTGCATGCTCGGGAGGAAATATCTGGCAAACACGCATTTTGAAAGTGCGAACAAGCAAGAAATTCCGCGAAGCTGCGGTTCACGGAATTTTTGGCAATTCCGCATTCTCCGCGGAACGCAAAATTACCCAAATTCAGCAAGCGGAACGGAATTTACCGCCCAGGCCTAACCAATAGTCAATGCAAGAGGTCTTGAAATGGGGCTTACAACCGGTACACCAGAGAAACTTATCAAAACATTATCATGGACAGACAGAGCCGTCCGAGGACCAAAGTACGAGAAATAGAACTGTTCATTGCACCTGTATCCACCAAAAGTTTCTTATCCGAGCCACGCAAATACGCATTAACATGAGGACCACGTTGATCTACAGGTATTTGAACTGGTCCCTCATTCTGTCCCTGGCTTTCCTAGCTGTAAGACATTCCTGTCACCTCATCTGTGTTATAATCACCATGATAATACTAACTGCCCCAAGGGGCATCAAAGTAATTATTATCAGAACGATACTGTGAGGCCGCAGCATGTTGAGCCCTGTCCGCTCCACCAGCTCCACGACCCCGTCCACGGGAACCTCGTCCTCTAGGGAGTGCCACCTTCTGCAGCAACACAGGACACTTGCTATGCCAGTGCCCCTTCTCCTTACAATACGCACACTGATTCAGCCCTAATGGCATAGTATTTGGCAGCCTGCTAGTATGTGGAAGCTGTCAGGCCACACCACCACATCCTCTACCATTCCCTCTAGAAGCCTGCTCCAACAACACCTTTGTCTTCAAATCCTTGTGCTTCTTCTCTGTCCTCTATATATCCTCGTTTTCCCTATGCTAATAGTACTCACGATATTCAATCTAACAGAAGAGGAAGAGGTGGACCAAGTGATTTCCAAAGCCTGCAATTGAGTTGCAACCTTTGGAAGCAAATTTGAACAAATCTAATAACAAACAACCGCACACCTCCCTTAACAGACAAACCCGGCCCACTATAATCCAGAAACACATCTTCAAACCAAGTGAAAAAAAATCAGACACACTCTCATCTTTCTTCTGGCGACAAGCCATTAACTTGTCCCAATCAACCTTCCTCCATGGAGTAAGAGAATGCATTTACGTGATAATGCGCCCTTGCAAAGCAAGTATCTCTTCCTTAGGCTTATCACCGGGTTTCTTCTCCTGATCCCATACTTATCACCGGGCTTCTTCTCCTGATCCCATACTTTAAATTGATCCCATGCACTACCAAGTTCCGCAACATGTTCTTGTGTGTGCCCTTGTCGCCAAATATCAACCAGAACCAGTAAACCAAAGAACATTTCAATATCCGCAAGCATCATTACTGTGGGAGAGGCAGCTTCAGTCAATTCTTTATTATGTGCAATGGGATTTTTCCTAGGATCAGGTAACTGAGTCTTATGAGACAAAACTTCACTCCTTTTCCATGGAGTATAAACTAAGCCCGGGCGTAGTGCTCCGCTCCGCCCACGGAGTGTACGTAGCGCTGCCTGCTTCGCGGTTAACGAAGTAGGCGTAGCAGGCACACGCCACGGCGAAGCAGAGCTGCCCACCACCCACCCGCCCTCATTTTAAAATAATTTAAAGAATTTTAAAGTAAGTAAAATGCCTTACCTGCGGTGCGGCGTCCCGGGGCTCCCTCTTCCTGGTTGACGGCAACTTCTTCTCACAAATGCGCATGCGCGGACGGCTTCATGGGATCAGCAGGAGAGCCGGATTTAACCTTGCTGCATAATGAGCGCAGCACATCTTGGGAGACCGGTGGGAAAGTGGAAAGCGTGTGAGTGGGAAGCGGTTTACCCACAGGGTCAGAACACATATCAGCTTGAGGAAAGGTCTTATAGATGTTTTCCACCTTTTTAATTAAGAAGGTGGAGAGAACCTCACAATACTCATCCGCCTTGATAGAGGGTGCTGCAGATAACCCAGATGATTTAAGATCTTAAGTATGTCGAAAATCCTCTTGGGGTTACTGCTTCTCCTGATCTCGTCTGCAAAGTAGGCTTCCAGTACTGTCTGAATAGCCCTGTGATACTTCTTGGGGGCTTCCTGATAACACCCCTTCAGGATCGGGTCATAATCTTGACTCCACACCCGCTCCAACCCCTTACAAGCTATACACATAGTGGTGAGCTTGTTATTATACCAAGGACTACATTTAGTGTTACGGCACTTAGACCGTTTAACAGGAATAAGTGTGTCCAAAGGGCGGAGGATCCAGTCCCATAGTGCTTTATCGGCAGCATCCGGATCATCTGGCAAGCTGGGTGTGTTAATAGAGAGTAGAGCGCGGAAATGGTTAACATTTAATTTGTGCCAGGGTCGTTTGAGAGAGAATTTATGGAGCACCTTCCGAGGGGGCTCTACCCCCGAGAGTGTCATGGGGATCAGATTGTGGTCAGACCAGCACACCGGGATGGGGGTAGTGTTAGACGGACTGGGAGGGTAGGCCGAGGACAAGGGGAGAGGTCTCCGGGGAGAGCCGTCTCCAGCGATCGTACAGACGAGTAACTTCCCCCCCACAGATGTACACCACACAAAGATAAGGTTTAACGTTCTTTATAAGCAATCTTTAGGTACGATAGAATGGTACAAGGAGGTCAGGACTCAGGGGTCCCCTCGATTCTAGTCTCTGGGTTGGGAAAGGGGGTAGCGGGACAGTCTTGTTACCAATCTGGTAGATGCGATGATATGATGGATAGCTCACAATCCTCGAGCTCGGCGTTCTAGATGGACGGGCCGCTGTAGCGCCGGCAGGTCCCGAGATGATCGTAGGTAGCGACGGTCCGCGGCGGCGCCAGCAGGTCCCGGTGAAGGTGGTAGTTACAACGGTCCGCGTTAGCGCCAGCAGGTCCCGACGAGGATGAAGGATGCAGAAGGTTGCGGCAGCGCCAGCAGGTAGGACGATAGTTCGCAAGGCAGGGCTACAGCAGCGCCAGTAGTCCGTCAAGGATGAGTTCTTCACGGTGTCTCTCGACTCCAGGATACAACTGCCCTCCTGCTCTGGAGCTGCCCCAGTTATAGGTCTGGCGCCCCTTTGATGTCCGGACCCTCGCACTTGGAGGTCGGGAGGTCCGGGATGAGGGAGTCCAGACACCCAGCAGGGGGGTGGAGCCAGCGCCCGGGGGAGCTGGGGGGCGATCGGCACCTGGCGTGGGAGAGCCATCGACACTTCTTTCTCCCATTGACCTGCCAAGTGGTCCGGTCACCTCCTGGGTGGATGGTGGTGCCGGGATGTCGGGGCCTGGCCAGGCCCAGGGTTAGGGTCGAGCTGAGGCCACGCGGCCTCGTGGTGCAGTGTCCAAGATGGCGGCCGGGCCGGGCGAGGGAACCGGTAGTGGTTCGGCCCCATGATACAGAGATGTCCGGGGGCAGGAGTCCCGTATGAGACGGGGTGCCGGTTGCTTCTGTTGGGTAACACCTGGAGGGCCGGGGCTCGGGCCCTGTCATGCGGGGAGGGAGCAAGCCCTTCATGTGGCCTGTCCAACATGCGTCCCCCCCAGCTGAAGGCGGGGAGAGTCACCCATCCTCTTGGGGACTCTCCTCGTCGAGGCAGAAAAAGCGTGACAGGCCATCCGCGTTGGCGTGGTCTTGGCCAGGTCGATGTTCCACAGTGAAGTCCATCCCCTGCAGGGAGATGGACCAACGGAATAGTTTGGGGTTTTCCCCCCGCATCTGCATTAGCCACTGCAGGGGCCGATGATCTGTTTGCACCCGGAAGTGGGTACCGAAGAGATAGGGCCGGAGCTTTTTGAGGGCCCACACAACTGCGAAGGCCTCCCTCTCGATGGTGCTCCAGCGCTGTTCTCGGGCCAGGAGGCGTCTGCTGATGAAGGCCACTGGTTGGTCAAGTCCCTCGGAGTTCAACTGGGAGAGGACCGCCCCGATGCCATGGTCGGAGGCATCTGTTTGTACGATGAATTCCCGACTGTAGTCGGGGGCCTGGAGCACAGGGGCAGTGCACATGGCGGCCTTCAGCTTCTCGAAGGCCGCTTGACAGTCTGGGGTCCAGTTGACCTTCTTCGGGTGATTTTTGGATGTGAGTTCCGTGAGGGACCCCACAATGCTGCCATAGTCCCTCACGAACCGCCGGTAGTAGCCGGTGAGCCCCAAGAAGGCTCGGACCTCGGTCTGCGTGACTGGAGGCTGCCAGGACTGGATGGCAGCGATCTTGAGTTGTAGAGGGGCCACCAGACCGCTTCCCACCTGGTGTCCGAGATAGGTCACGGACCCCTGACCAATTTGGCACTTGCTGGCCTTGATTGTGAGGCCGGCCCGTTGGAGGGCCTGCAGGACCTCTCGGAGGTGGTGGAGGTGGTCGGACCAGTGGCGGCTGTACACAGCGATATCGTCCAAGTAGGCGGCGCTGAACTCCTCGAGTCCCGCCAAGACCTGGTTCACCAGTCGCTGAAAAGTAGCTGGGGCATTCTTCATGCCGAATGGCATGACTTTGAAGTGGTAGTGGCCATCGGGGGTGGAAAAGGCGGATCGTTCTTGAGCCCGGGGTGTGAGACCGATCTGCCAGTAGCCCGCTGTCAGGTCGAAGATGCTGAGGTAGCGGGCAGCCCCCATGCGGTCGATCAGTTCATCCGCTCGGGGGATGGGATGAGCGTCGGTTCTGGTGACAGCATTCAAGCCCCGATAGTCGACGCAGAATCGGAGCTCAGGAGTGGTGCCGGGGGCAGCAGCTTTGGGGACCAGCACGACCGGGCTGGCCCAGGGGCTGTCCGAGGGCTCGATGACCCCGAGCGTGAGCATCTTTGACACCTCCTCTTGGATGCAGGCCCGTACCCGATCTGGTACGCGGTACGCCCGATGTCTGATAGGGGGATTGTCCCCAGTGTCCACGTCGTGCAAGCACCAGGGGGTGACCCCTGGGGTGAGGGAAAACAGGGTCGCAAACGGCAGCAGGAGGTCCCGGCAGCCTTGGCGCTGTTCCGGGGTGAGGGCATCTGAGAGTCGGACCCCGTCCACGGAACCATCTTTCTCACGAGTCTTTAGGAGATCAGGGAGAGGCTCGGAGTCTTCTTCCGCTCCACTGTCTGTAGCCATCAGGAAGCTGAGCTCCGAGCGCACAAAGTGGGGTTTGAGTCTGTTGGCGTGGAGGACCCGGAGATGGTTCAGTGGAGATTCCATATCGATGAGATAGGTGACGGGGCTCTTGCGCTCGACCACTTTGAAGGGCCCCGTCCACTTGTCCTGCAAGGCACATGGTTCGGTGGGGGACATCACCCACACTTGTTGGCCAGGTTCGAATTCGATGGAGGAGGCATTTTGATCGTACCATTTTTTCATGTCCTCCTGACTGGCCTCAAGGTTCGCTTTCGCCATTTCTCTGAATCGCCTGGTCTGATTGCGTAGGGTCAGGAGGTACTTGAAGACGTCTGGAGGGGGGGCCATCTCCCAACCTTCTTTGACTAGGCTGAGGGGCCCTCGCACAGGGTGTCCGTACAAGAGTTCGAAAGGGCTGAAGCCGAGGGACTTCTGGGGGACTTCTCGATATGCGAAGAGGAGGCACGGAAGTAGCACATCCCACTGGCGACGGAGGGGCTCTTCCAACCCCCCAATCATTCCCTAGAGCGTGCGGTTGAACCGCTCGACTAGTCCGTTTCCTTGAGGGTGATAGGGGGTCGTGAATCGGTAGGTGACCCCGCACTGTTGCCAGAGGGACTTCATATATTTCGAAATAAAGTTTGTGCTTCTGTCGCTGACGACTTCTCGGGGGAAGCCCACCCGGGAGAAGATCCCCATTAAGGCCCGGCCGACCACCGGGGCTGTTACAGTTCGCAGGGGAACAGCCTCGGGGTAGCGGGCGGCGTGGTCCACCAGTACCAGGATGAACCGGTGTCCTTGTGCTGTACGGGGGTCCAGGGGCCCCACAATGTCTATTCCCACCCTCTCGAACGGGGTGGTGACAACTGGGAAGGGTTGCAGAGGTGCTTTAAGTTTGCGGCCGCTCTTCCCGCTGGCCTGGCACGTGGGGCAGGACCGGCAGTGGTTGAGGACGTCGTTTCTCATTTTTGGCCAGAAAAAGTGGGTCACCAGGCGACTGTAGGTTTTGTCCTGGCCCAGGTGTCCAGCCAGAGGGACATCGTGGGCCAAATTTAACAAGAAGTCTCTAAAACGGAGGGGCACCACCAGCACTCGACTGGCCCCTAACTCCGCGATTCTCTGTTCACTGTACAACAGGTCGTTGTCCCAATAGATCCAATGGGCTCCGGTGGTGTCCCCTGCGCTCTGGGCGAGGGCTTCCTGGCGGAGTCCCTCGAGGGAGGGACAGGTCTTCTGCTCTTGACGGAACTGTTCCTGGGTGGGCCCCCCTTCTTGACGCCACTGAGCCAGGTCGGGAAGGTCCTGGGTCTGAGCGAGCCCTTCGGGGGTTTGCTCTGGGGGGTCGGTATGGTCGGTGTCCTCTACTGGAGCGATCGGGGGAGGAGGTTCTGGCCATTCTGGTTCTTCTGGTCGGGGGATGGCACGGGCGGCCATGGACCGGGTGGTTACGCACGCCCAGTCCGGGAGGCCCAACATCCCCAGGTGCTCTCTTTTTCTACGGCGGCCCACGGGGAACTCTCAAGATCATTCCCCAGGAGACAGTCCACGGGGGCATCATCTCGGACCGTCACCTTCAACATGCCGGAGACTCCTCCCCATTCGAAGGGGACGCAGGCCATCCGACATAGACTCTCCGAATTGTCGGCTGAACGGGCGGGGCAGAGAATGTTCGGCAGGATCTGTTCTGGGGTCACCAGGTGACAGCGGACGGCTGTCACACTGGCCCCCGTGTCACGTAGTGCTTCGGCCCTGCGTCCATTAATGTTCACCCACTGACTATATTTTCTGGTGTTGGCGGGTAGGGGAGCCCGCGGGACCAGGTCTCTTCCCCCTAGGCACGCTAGAATCATGGCGGCCGGTTCCCACTCTTGTTGTTCTTGTTCGCATTCTTCCTGTTCTTCGGAGATTTGTTCTCCCCCCAGGGCGGCGGCAGCTACCTGGCGGGGTCTCGGAGTTTGGTTCTGTGGACAGTTCGGGTCATTGGCGTAGTGGCCGACTCGCTGGCATCGGTGACACGTGACATTGGCTCGGAACCCCGGGCGCATCGGGGGGTTGCCCCAGCTGGCCGGGGGCGGGGTGCTGGCAGCGGGAGCGGCCGGGACGGTGTCTCTTCCTCGTCCCTGGCCTCCTCCTCCTCCTCGGGGACGGTGCTGACCTCGGGTGCACACTCTTCTGCAGGTGGACTGTAAAACACTTACTTGGTCTTCTCTTTTGAGAAAGTCCTGTAATATGGTCTTAACTATATTACTGCCATTGTCCATGGCAACAAATCCAATGTAAAGCTCTTGTGGTTGCAGCCATTGAAAGACCTTGTTGTTAAAGTCTTCCAAAATGATTGTAGCAGAATGGGATTTTTTCATGGTGAACATATCTACTGTTGCATGCTTCTGAGCGCCATTAAAAATCCCAGCAGTGTCAACACATGCAGATATCTTTTCTCTCACCCCCACAAAAAGATCCATTGTGCAGTGATGCACATGTAACCAGTCCACATGTCTGTTGTCAGGTGGATAGTGTGAACGGCACCCCGAGCTAAGATTGCCCAAGCAATTCCAGCACATCTTGATGTAGCGCTGAAACATCAACTCTGGTTAAATAGGACAGGCTGGAAACCTTCCATTTTAGGCAGATGGCTGCCACAAAGTCATGAAAACCCACCCTTCCTCAAAAGAAAAAGGGAGGAGGTCCAGCGCTGTCATTTTAGCCAGCTTCACGTTGTACAAAAGTGCCATTGGGTGGTTGTGTTCATACTGCCCCTCCGACTTAAACATGGCAGGAATAGACGCCTGGATTTTTTCCTTTTCTGGCGCTACTCTGCAGGTGACTTCTTGAGTGCAGGCGGTGTTAGGCTCAATGTGCGTTTCACCGGGGCAGTCACTGTATTCTCTTGCATTGGTATCTCAACCTGAGTCTGCTGCCATTGCAATGTTGCTGATGTGGGCAATACTACTGCACTGCTGGGGACAGGGCTGCTTTGCATAACGAAAATGTCTTCCTCAACTTCACCTTCCACCATGATCGGATTGGATTGCCCGCTCAGCCTTTCACCCCCTTCAACAAAACTTGCATTTTTTTGGCCGCTAAGGTCCGCCTCCAAATGGATCATATGGTGGTTTCTCAAATTGATTTTTTGGCCGGAGCCATAGTTTGTACCAAGTTTACGCTGACTAACACTTGCTCCCCAAATGGAGCATATGGCATTGCTAACCTCCTTCTTGCTAACCATAAAGAAGTCCCAAACTGGGGATGCCAACTTTCTGACACTGGTGCCACTGCCAATGCCGGATGAACTGGCTGGCGGTGGGTGTTTTGATGCTTGACTCTGCAGTAACTACTCTACTGAGGGGATTATGGATGTAGATCACTGCTGGGACTTTGCAAATATGGCAGCTGGCAGTGGTGGAGGTTGGTAACTATGATGCAACATACCTCACAGCAAGTTAGGTTAGGGTAACATTGGTCTCCACTGGGGTTGGGCCAATATCTGTGATGACTGGCTCGTCATCATACTCATTCTCTACATCTGCACCCATAAGTCCAAGGCTTTCAAAAACCTTCCTTTTCCCTTGCCTTTCGTGGTATGTCTCACTCTTAGACTGAGGTGGGATCTAAGTGGTGTTTGCATCATCAGAAGGGGGGCTTGTAGAAGAAGATGATGTACTAACCCTCCTATTTCTTCCAGGAGATCTGGAAGACAATGTATCTTCTGAAAGAGTGGCTTCCTCTACTTCCTCAGCATGAAGCTCAATCTCCTGAGCTGCTCATAATACAGGAGGAACTACTATTTGTGGTTGCGGCTGTGGTTGTTATTCTCCACTTTCCTGAAATGATTGGGCAATATTATAATTATTTAATGAAACGTATAGTGCCCACAGGTACCCCTAGCAGCTTCCCGGTGCAGAGCGGAAGGAGGGGAAAATCTTAAAGGAGATGCTTTGCTATGGAAATAAGTTAATTTTAACACCGCTGTCCACCGGCGTTGTCGTGATTAGACTGGCTGTCTCTGTGACAGACATGGGCTTTGCCCTAGGTTTGAATGGGTCTGCTGTTGCGGGGATGCTGCTCCCACCTTGCTCCCCAGTGGCAGTCATTGTGGCAGGCACAGTTTTTCCCCCTAAAAAAGGTCTGGGTCAACATACCAGTGGTGATAAGCTACTTCTTCTTCTCATTGCCCACTTTTTTGGTAGCTCCTTTCTTGGGTACCATCTTAAAGCTGTCAGCAGTGCCACTTAGCTTCCCAAGTTGAAGAGATTTCTGTGATGAGTGGGTCACTCATGAGTCTCATTGTGCACAGGCATGCTGGCTGGAAGTACCGTGGAAGACGTCTCATCTCTTATACACCTTAAAGCAAAGAAGCAAGAAGAATATCGGTGAAACATGGCATTATTGCAATTCAATCAGTAGTACAAACAAACAATATCACTTAGTGTGGTCACTGGTCACTTAACTTATTTTAAATAATTAACAATACAGTGTATCCATTCGGAAAATGGAAAACCACACCAACATAAACTTTTATGGTGACTGACTGTACACTCAGGAAGGATAAGAAGGAGCAACAACAACAGCAACACATACAGATGTAGCTGTTTGCTTTATGTGCACTCAGGGATGTGGCACACAGAGAGGTGCAGCTGACAAATGACAATGTAATTATCCTTAGACAATTAATGCTGTTCTGCACCTATAGCAGCCAAAACAAAAATTAAAAACATATATTAAAAATGTAAAAACTGTACAGAAAAAATTATAATAATTGAAAACTAAAAAAAAATTGAAAATAATGTAAAGAAAAATGTTTTAAATAAGTGAAATTATCCTCAAGCATATCGTTTTAATGTATTAAACTGCTATCTCATTGCTCAACCATCCATGCAAACATATGGCAAAGGCCACACTGGCTGGATGGATTAAATGACTGCCTGCCATTGCCATATGGTCATCAACAACAACACTACTGAGTAAGAAGGCATTGGGAACAAAGAGAAGACATTCAGGCCTATGGCAAAGCACACTGGCTGCCTACACAAAATGGCTATTGACTGACCACATGGTGAACCAGAAAGCAAGGAGGCATGGCCGCAACATAAAGATAGAAGAGCAACACATGTAGGCCTATGGCAAAAGTACACTGGCTGGCTACACAAAATGGCCGCCAGCCACATGGTCACAACAACAAGTAAGAAGGTATGGGGAACAAAGAGAAGACATGCAGGCCTATGGCAAAAGCACACTTGTCTGCCTACACAAAATGGCCGTCAGTCACATGGTCACAACAACTAGAAGGAGGCCTGGAAAACAAAGAACACATGCAAGCCTATGGACACTGACTATACAAAATGGCCCGTGGCCACATGGGGAACAAAGACAAATGGCGGCCTATAGCAAACGCACTCACACCCTGGCCAGACAAAGAAGTCAATGTAAAGATTACATAGCAATCATCAGCAAAGCCAAAAATGGAACTTAACAGGGCACAAGTTTACAAGTTACAACAGCACACATCCCCTGAAGGCATTTTACACCACCCTATACACTGTTTGTATTTAATTCAAATCCATCCATGGCCTGAATGATGTTTCAATTCAATAGAAATCACAGAAACAGTTGTTTAATGCACCCATGACAAGCACTGGGCCTACTGGCTGGAAGGCCCATTGGCAGACAAAGCCACATAGTGAATTAAATCGATATTGCAAATTTATTAAAAAACATGGAGAAAATGTAGTGACCTATGCAACATTTTTCCTTTATAAAAGAAGGAAAATGACTTACAAGTACAAATACATCCAGGGGAATGGCCCCAATGAAAACAACACCACCAGTTTTCAACTTACTTGTGAAATCTCAAATACAAAGTCCTTAATTCCAATGGTATATATGCCGCAAACACAAAGAGTAATCCTTCCAACGAGAACTCTAAATGAAATGTAACCAGGAGATAGACAAAGCACTGGGAAGAGCCTTCTGGACAGGAAAAAGAAGTTGGAGACTCTGGGGCACCTAATTCCAGGTGGAAACATTTTTGTAAAAAAGGACTCCTCGCACAAAAACACCAATGTCAAAGGTCCATTTGAGTAGGTTTTTGACTCCAAATCATCATTTCAGGAAGATTTTGATGCTTCTTGAGGAGAAGATCTTACCCAGATTGCAGCTGCGCTAGATCCTGAGTGTTCAGGATCATGTATGTCAGAAAACCTCCCGCTGGAAGTCGCTGGTGCACCCAAATGACTTGTTGGTGGCTGAAAAATCTCGTAGGGAGCATGTGGCCAGCTAAAAAATCTTGAGGAGCTCTCAAATGGGTTTAAAAATCTCATGGGTTATTGCAAGCACACAGCAAGTCACTCCCACGTGCCTGAAAGGACATTTCGAGTGCACTATCAAAAACAGTTTACCAGTAACTGCATTCTTCGCAAGTTGCTGAACTCTGGGAGTGGAGCAGAGTTTTACATCCAGGCCTAGTTCTCAGTGGAGACATCAGTCCCTCCCCACACCCTAATATGCATACTCATCATCAAAGGGATAGGTGTCAGCGGAGAGACCAGGTACTCCCCACAACCTACTACTCACTTCTGTCATGCAAGAAAGAGCTCTCAGAACAGAGGCTAGTCCCTTCCAATACCCCAATATGCACTCCCATCATCCAAGAGAAAGATCCAGACATAGAGGGAAATCCAACACCCTCGTATGCACACTCGTTATCCATGAGAGAGGTCTCAACAGATAGATCAGTCCATTTCCAGATCCTATGATGCACACTGATCTTCCAAGAGAGAGGTGTCATTGGAGAGGGCAGTCCCTATCCACACCCTACTACACATTTCTGTCATGCAAAAGAGAGGTCTCAGAGGAGATGCCAGTCCCTTCCCCACACCTGACATCCAAGGCACAGATGTCAGTGGAGAGGCCAGATCCTCCCCAAACTCTACTGTACACTCTGTTCATGCTAGGTCTCACCTGAGAGGCCATTCCCTCCCTTAGCCCTATAACGCATACCCATTGTCCAATCCCTACTGCTCACTTCCATTATCCATGAGAGAGCTCCGTGGTTAGGTCAGTCCCTCCTATTCCCTTTCACACACACCTGTCTTCCAAGAAAGATGTGTCATTGGAGAGTTCAGTCCCGCCCTATACCCTGATATGCTCTCTAAGAGACAGGTCCACTGAGACCTCTCTCTTGGATGATGACAACCCATCATCCAAGAGAGTGGTCACAGTGGAGAGGTCACTCCCTCCACACACCCTAGTACATTTGTCCATCTTCCAAAAGAGAGGATTCAGAGGAGAGGGCAGTCCCTCCCCACACTCCTACACACTTCTGTAATTCAAGAGAGTGGTCTCAGCAGAGATGTCACTCCATCCCCAAACCCGTAATCCAAGTAAAAAGTCTCAGCAAGAAGATCGATGACTCCCCACACCCTACTACTCACACCTGTCTTCCAATAGAGAGGTTGCAACAGAGAGTGCAGTCCCTCGTACACACTTCTGTGATCCAAGTTAGAGGTGTCAGCAGTCTGTCCAGTCCCTCTTCACAGCCTAATATTCACTCCTGTCATACAAGAGAGAGGCCTCAGCAGAGAAGGCTGTCCCTCCCCACACTCTATGATGCACTTTTGTCATGCTTGAGAGACGCCAGCCCCTCTCTGTACCATACTACACACTTCTGTCATGCAAGCGAGAGGTCTCAGCAGAAAGGTCATTCCCTTCTCACACCCTAGTATGCCCACTCATCTTCCAAGAGAGAGATTGTTGCAGAGAGGGCAATCCCTCCCTACACCCTGCTCTGCATACCCATCATCCAAGAGAGAGGTCTCAGTGAAAGGGTCAGTCATTCCCCACACCCTACTACTCACACCCATCTTCCAAGAGAGAGGGTACAGCGGAGAAGGCAGTCCCTCCTCAACCCCTACGCACTTCTGTCATCCAAGCGAGAGGTGTCAGTGGAGATGTTAGTCTCTCCCCACACCCTACTAAGAATTTCTGTCATGCAAGAGAGTAGGTTCTCAGCAGAGAGGCCAGTCCCTCTCTACAACCTACTATGCCCACCTGTCATCCAAGAGAGAGTTCTTAGTAGAGAGGCCAGCCTCTCCCCAGACTCTACAGTGCACGTTTGTCATGCAAGAGAGAGGTCTCAGAAGAGATGTCAGTCCTTTTTTCACCCTGCCACTTATCTGTCTACCAGGAGAGAGGTGGCAGCTGGGAGGCCATTTCCTACCTACATCCTGCTAGGCACTTCTGTCATGCAAGAGAGAGATCTCAGCAGAGACACCAGTCCCTTTCCACACCCTACTGCATACTACCAGCGTCAAAGAGAGAGGTGTCATGGGAGAGCCAAGTCTCTCCCTATACCATACTACGCACATCCATCTTTCAAGACAGTGGTGCCAACAGAGAGGTCAGTCCCTCCTCACAGCTTGTTACACTTATATGTCATGCAAGAGAGAGGTGTCAGGGGACAGACCAGTCCCTCCACACACCCTAGTACACACACCTGTCATCCAAGAGAGAGGTGACAGTGGAGAGGCCAATCACTCCCAGCAGAGTACCAAACACTCTGTAATGCAAGAGAGAGGTCTTAGTGGAGAGGTCAGACCTTCCACACATCATAGTACCCACAGCTGTCTTCCAAGAGAGATGTCCCAGCAGTGAAGCAATTCCCTCCCAACACCCTTCTATGATTTTTTCATAAAAAAGAGAGAGAGGTCTCAGTAGAGAAGTCAGTCGTTCCAATATCCAACTATGCACACCCATCATCCAAGAGACAGGTCTCAGCAGAGAGGCCGGTCACTCCATACATTCTACTAAATATAACAGTGGAGGAGTCCTAGCAGAGAGGGCAGGCCATCTCCACACTCTAGTATGCACAGAGAGTATGGAAAGAGGTGTCAGTAGCGAGGACAGTCCTTCATCACACCATACTATGCACACCTGTTACTCTGCAGAGTTCTCAGAACTGTGGATGCCTGTCACACTGGTGAAGATGTCTTGGCAGAGAAGGACGATTCTTACTGTATTGTGCATTGCATAGATCTCTGTCAGTTTGATTGGATAGGGTGTTTGAAGCTGCAAGAATTTCTTGTGTGAATTGGACAAATATATAATGGGCTGGATCCTATTTGGGTGTTCTGACTCCTGCGAGGAAGCTATAGAAAAACTTAATTAGTTAATATGGAGTTTCACTAGAAAATGATCAGATAATGTAGAAGTAGGGTGGCTCTGAAAAATTTGTTTGTAATGTATAGTGTACAGTTTGATGTCCAGCTGGATGCATCCCTTCATATATTTAGGGACGAACGTGTTTTCTTCTGCACTGATGTCCACACTATCTTTCCTTTAGCTGCCTAGCATATCAAGATGGATATTGTTACTGATAATTGTGTCACAATACAAACTGACTTACATTTGCTTTTTATTTTTTATTTAAGTCCTTCAAGTTATTTAAGATGCAAAGTAAAAAACAGAAGACAAAAAAAGATTAAGGCAAACATAGTATGAACAAGCCTGCAAAGTTTCAGACTGTCCAAAGAATTAAGATGGTAAAAAGTATTGAATTTCAGTAAAAACACCAAAACTTTCATTAAAAACAGTTATTAACTAGATGTAATATTTCTCATGCAGGAGTAAGTTATAATACAAATGTATCAATGACTAACAAAAGATGTTGTTCGTTCCAGAAAAAGCACACAAAAAATACAAACGAAACTGAGCAAAGTAGATTGAGGGACAGTAAATTCAAATAACTTCATCAGAAGTTCCTCCATAGCAGAGTGCACTTAAATATTAAGAGGCACATGAAGAAAGTGAAAACCAAAAAAAAATACATCAGCAGAGTCTGTCAACTGTCTAGTAGACAAGGCATTTATTTTAAAGATAAACGAATTTATAAAAATTTTATACAAAATAATGTGTTCAGATAAACTGGTTAATTTTCTTAAAAAGGAAGTGATGCCAAAAGGTGTAAATTATTAAAATAAACATTTGCACTATTTTCCAGAGACTGAGAAACCCAGTTCCAGTAGTGAGGCATTTCAAACGAGGAATGTTATTTACAGAAGAATGATTTACTCTTTGGAATTGGCACAGATGTTCATGCATATGAAATGAATGAAGGTACACCAATTCACAACAGAAATGTGAACTGTAGGAAGGACTGGTGCAAGCTGACACCTCTCCTACAACCACTAGTGCACAACAGAACCAAGGCGAACTGTAGGAAGGGCTGGTGTAAGCTTACACCTCTCCTACAACCACCGGTGCACAACAGAACCAAGGTGAGGTGTAGAAAGAGTTGGTGCAAGCTAAGACCTCTCTTACAACCACTTGTGCACAACAGAACCAAGGCGAGCTGTAGGAAGGGCTGATGCAAGCTGACACCTCTCCTACGACCACTAGTGCACAACAGAACCAAGGTGAACTGTAGGAAGGGCTGGTGTAAGCTTACACCTCTCCTACAACCACCAGTGCACAACAGAACCAAGGTGAAGTGTAGAAAGAGCTGGTACAAGCTGAGACCTCCCCTACAACCACTTGTGCACAACAGAACCAAGGTGAACTGTAGGAAGGGCTGGTGCAAGCTGACACCTCTCCTACAACCACCAGTGCACAACAGAACCAAGGTGAAGTGTAGAAAGAGCTGGTACAAGCTGAGACCTCTCTTACAACCACTTGTGCACAACAGAACCAAGGTGAGCTGTTGAAAGAGCTGGTGCAAGCTGAGACCTCTTTTACAACCACTGGTGCACAACAGAACCAAGGTGAGCTGTAGGAAGAGCTGGTGGAAGTTGACACCTCTCCTACAACCAGTGGTGCACAATAGAAATGTGAACTGTAGGAAGGGCTGGTGAAAGCTGACACCTCTCCTACAACCGGTTGTACACAACAGAACCAAGGTGAGCTGCTGGAAGGGCTGGTGCAAGGTGACACCTCTATTGCAACCACAGGTGCAGAACAGAGGCAAGGTGAGTTGTAGGAAGAGTTGATGCAAGCTGACATCTCTCCTACAACCAGTGGTGCACAACAGAAATGTGAACTGTAGGAAGGGCTGGTGAAAGCTGACACCTCTCCTACAACCGCTGGTGTACAACAGAACCAAGGTGAGCTGTAGGAAGAGTGTTATATTCCATATAGATACCCTATTTAGGCACGGGTAACACTGCAAACTGTCACCTATATCCCTCCCTACATTTCATACATAATGGTTCATAGGGACTGACCTTTTACCTAGATACGACACTGCATTCAGAACGAAGGTTTTCCCTGGTTCGATACTCATAAATTATGCATGAGGCTTTTTGGAAGCACAGCAGGACTCACAGCAGGATGAACATCTCCTGTATAATATCTATGTTAAAGATCAAGCCCAAAGTCATCCTCTAGGTCAGCACTGTAACACAACAAGGTAGGACCCCTGGAGAGACCTGCAGGTATATACATCGTGTCTTGCTTAGACAGATAGAGGAGACCATGACTTCCCGGCTGACACACTGACCAGAGACACTGAGGTTTCTGCATGAAGACACTCCAGCTAGCAGTGGTCTAACATCCCTCATGGGGTGTCCAACTCGAGACCAGTATGGGGTCCCATATTCTCTCCTTACTCAGGTAATGGGGTTGACTAGACCTTAGAGGGATTCCTGGCATAACGGATAACACCTACATTTAGGTACATCTAGTTAAGGAGACACCGTAGGAGTACACACTTTCTTATCAAGTATTTTATGTACTTGTACATATTTATGATTACTGCAAAATGGTAGAACTGTACCATCCCTTTACTTTCGTAGTGCTGCTAATCATACATCTCTGCTACTGTCTAATGGTTGTTACATAAAATCTATTCTACACTAGAATAACAACTGTTCAATAAATCCTTATTGAAACTCCCACACTGTTTATTCTGTGTATCTCTGAGACAAACTAAGTGAGCATGAGTGACTGAGCAGAAAGTAGTATATTGTTTCCACGATTCTGAGGGATCAAAGTTGTCATGTTCTGAGGTTGCCAGAAACTATTCTCTCCCTGATAAGAGGAGATTCTAGTGGCACTGTGGGCTAGCTAATGCAAACTGGTGAACATATCTGCTGGTGGTGCTTGGAACCAGTCTGCTACCAAACGCACAGTTTATGTTATCTGAACGCGCAGATCCTGTATAGGATATATAGGAACTACACGACAAGAGATGCTGCAAGCTGACACCTCTCCTACAGCCACAGGTGCACAACAGAACTACAATGAGCTGTAGGAAGGGCTGGTGAATGTGATACATCTCTTACAACCACTGGTGCACAACAGAACCAAGGTGAGCTGTAGGAAGAACGGGTGCAAGCTAACACCTCTCTTACAACCACTGGTGCACAACAGAACCAAGGTGAGGTGTAGGAAAGGCTGGTGTGAGCTGACACCTCTCCTACAACCACTGGTGGACAACAGAACCAAGGTGAGATGTAGGAAGGGCTGGTGCAAGTTGACACCTCTCCTACAGCCACAGGTGCACAACAGAACTACATTGAGCTGTAGGAAGGGCTGGTGAAAGGTGATACATCTCTTACAACCACTGGTGCACAACAGAATCAAGGTGAGCTGCAGGAAGAGCTGGTGCAAGCTGAGAACTCTCTTACAACCACTGGTGCACAACAGAACCAAGGTGAGGTGTAGGAAAGGCTGGTGTGAACTGACACCTCTCTTACAATCACTGGTGCAAAACAGAACCAAGGTGAGCTGTAGGAAGAGCTGGTGCAAGCTGACACCTCTCCTACAACCACTGGTGCACAACAGAACCAAGGTGAGATGTAGGAAGGGCTGGTGCAAGCTGACACCTCTCCTACAGCAACAGGTGCACAACAGAACTACATTGAGCTGGGGTGGGGCGCGCAAGTGCGCGATCCGAGATGGGACGCGCGAGCGCACGATCCAAGATGGCCGCCGCGTGAGAGTCTACGCGCGTTTTCGGTCTGTTTTTATCCTTAAAACGCCGATTTCTGTCAGAAAAGTGCCCTGGAGGAGGTCGCTGTGTTTCTGAAGGTCTTACCTGCACTGTGGAGCAATTTCAATCGTTTTCGCACGGCGGAAGTGTTTTTTTTTTTTGCTGCCTGGTTCCTGCTCCCTGCACAGCACTCAGGTACAGCCAGGCTTTCAGTCAAGGGGGTGGAGCAAGCTTGTAGGAAAGGGCCTTGCTTGGGCCTAACCACTCCCCCAGCCCATTTTAGCTGCTGCACCAGTCATTCCTTGGTGTTTTCCACAGCTTTCATTTCCTCCTTCGCTATTCTGTGTCTGCAATTATATTTTTGACTCTTTTTTACTTTAAAATGCAAAATAAGAGTTCTGTCAATAAAAGGAGGCAGCAATTTCTCCTCCTCCTGCTAAATTAAAAGTAGTGGAGTCTTCTGAACCTTCGCTGTCTTTAATATTGGAGGAAATTCAGGCACTTCGAGTCAATACAGATTCCATTGCATCTGAAGTAAAAAATGTGCGTAAAGATATGGCCAGCCTGTCAATGAAAATATCAGATAATTCCATCAAAATAAACGATAATAAGATTAAACTTGACTCATTTACTCCACTGGTGGCAAAAATTTCTCCTATGTGCTCAACATTATTGGATTTGGAGAATCGTAACAGACAATATAATTTACGCATATTTAATCTTCCTGAAAATGTTGAGGGGGATAACTGTAGACTATATTTGGAGAAATTATTACCTGGTCTTCTACAAATTAAATTCTCAGAAAAGTTTGAAATTGATAAAGCCCACAGGACCCCCTAACATAGGAACCCTCAGCACTCAAAACCGAGACAAATGATTTTTAAAGTTCTTCGACACCACCATTTGGTTCTAATCAGAAAAGCAGCTAGAGAAATCCCTTCATTGATGGTTAATGGGAATAAAATATTTATTCATCAAGACTATGCCAAAGAAACTGTTTCAACTCGCAAAGAATTCACTGCTCTTCACCCGCAACTTCGCAGTTTAGGCTATAAATATGGTCTTTTTGATCCATCGACGATGTGCATTTGGAAGGATAATTTTTCGAAATCTTTTCAACGTCCAGAAGATTTGAAGCATTTTTGGGATCAGCAGTCTCTGCTTTCTATGGATACCAATGACTCTGCTACTTGATTTTTGCCGGTTATGTTTTTTCTTTCTGACACATTTCTGAAAATTCTCTTTATTGGGCTCCAGCGGTTTCAGTCATGCTTGTACAGCGTGTGTGCGTTTCACATTTCACATTTATGTATTCTGTTTGTCGTTTTTTCCATGTTTTTTCATTTTTTCCTTTCCTTCTTCTTTCTATGGAGCTACCTGTTTCTCATTTTTTTGATCCTCTTTTATCTTTCACTTCCTGTACTCTTTTCGCCTTTCTTCTGTTATGGCTAATATCCATGATATTAAAGTAATTTCATTAAATGTTAAAGGATTGCGCCATCCAGTTAAACGTACAAAAATTTTAGATTACCTAGGTAGTTGCAAAGCTGATGTTTGTTTTATACAAGAGACTCATATAGATGATAAAATTTTAGATTATATGCAGAAGAAATGGGTAGATGCTATTGTCTCTTCTCCTGCCAATGGTAAAAAAAATGGTGTAGCTATTCTCTTTGCAAATTTTGAGTAAATCTTCTGATAAGGATGGTAGATATATACTCATTAAAATTAAAGTTCATGACTCAGTTCTATTTTTTCTAAATGTTTATGGTCCTACCGCAGATGATCCTATTTTTTGGTCTAATCTTACAACAGAGGTTCTAAACATTGATAATGTCCCTTTAATTGTCGGAGGTGATTTTAATGTTATCTTTGACCCTTTATTAGATAGATCATTTCTTACTAAGTTTCGCCCTTCTAAGGTATATTTTGCTTTCAAATCATTTATTCAAGCCACTAAATTAGTTGACATTTGGAGGTTACACTTCCCTACAGAAAAATGTTACACATTCTTTTCAAACCCTCATAATTCCCATTCTAGAATTGATTGTTTATTGGTTTCCAGGCACCTAATTAGTTCAGTAACTGCTCCTAATATTGGTAACATTGATATTTCAGACCACGCGATGATTTCTTTGGTTTTGAACTTGGAGTCAACTTATACTAAACAATCTAGATGGCGAATGAACACTGGTATAATTCTGAATGAGTATAACAAGCCCAAACTTTTAGCTGCTATTCAAGAATATTTTATACTTAATCCTGAAGGGTCTACTTCTATGATAAATAGATGGGATGCTTTCAAAGCTTATATTAGGGGCGTAACAATATCTATTATGGCTCATGAAAATAAAACCTTTCATGCTACTGTGAAAAACTTACAAAAACAAATTGCGAAATTGGAACGACTTTTTATTACATCCAACAATCCTCAATATAAATGTAAACTACAAAAATTGCGTTATGAATTTAATCCAATCCTTAGTAAAAGAGCAGGTATTCAAATTTCTAATGCTAAAGCCAGATTTAGTTTTAATGCCAATAGATCCGGTAAATTATTAGCTAATTATTTGCGCATAAAAAGATAAAACTCAAATCAACTCAATTCTTGGTCCTCATGGTAATATTGCTCTCTCTCACAATGAAATTGTTAATGAATTTATGAATTTCTATTCAGCATTATATAATAAACCGGATTTTCTGGAGGTTTCCTTAATGGATTCCTTTTTAAAATCTTGTAAATTACCCAAGATTTCACAATCTAATACAATTAGACTTGATGCACCTATTACCAAAGATGAAATCCTATCAGCCATAAAATCTCTTAAAAAGAACAAATCTCCGGGTCCTGATGGGATCCCTGCGGAATTCTATAAAGAATTTCAGTCACACCTTTTACCATTTTTGCACCAACTTTTTATGTTTTTTGGATCCACTGGAACTACTTCTGGTTCTTTTACAGAAGCTTTAATTATAGTACTTCCAAAACCAGATAAAGATCCCACCAGAGTGTCTAATTATCATCCTATATCTTTAATTAACCAAGACTGTAAATTATATGCTAAAATACTTGCTACTAGATTGGGCCCCATATTAGATTCTATTATACACCCTGACCAATCTGGTTTTATGAAGAATAGATACTCTGCTAATAACACAAGAACTTTGCTACATATTATTGAACAAAGTCCTACTTTATCGGTGCCATCTGGAATTTTAGCCTTAGATGCTGAAAAGGCATTCGATAAACTCCATTGGCAATTTTTATTCCATACATTGTCCTCATTTAATTTTGGAGATACCTTTATTCGCAAGATTTCAGCTTTATATTTTGCCCCTACTGCTTGTCTATTTATTAATGGCCAAGTTTCAACTCAATTTTCACTTTTTAGAGGTACAAGACAAGGATGTCCTCTTTCTCCTCTCTTATTTTTAATTGGCATTGAAACTTTTCTTAACCTAATCAGAAATTGTGACCATATTAAAGGAATTATTATTAAGGATGTTACTGTTAAAACCCTTGCCTATGCAGATGATGTGCTTTTATTTATTATTGACCCTATATCTTCTTTTCCCTCATTAGTGGATATTATAACAAAGTATTCTGCAGTTTCTGGATACACTTTAAATACTAACAAAACTGAGTTCTTTCCCTTAAATGTTTATTGCACTCCTGATATGCTTCCCATGCAGGACATTATTTGGCAAAAGAATAAGTTAAAATATCTTGGAATTATATTTTCCTCTTCCATACAATCGACAATCAATCTAAATTGTGATTTTATCCTAAACTATATTAAAGACAAAACGTCTAAATGGTCAGCATTACATCTTTCATGTTGGGGTAGGATGGATTCTCTTAAAATGACTATAGCTCCTAAAATATTCTATACCCTTGCCATGGTTCCTACTCAATTTCCATTAAAGTTTTATAAAGATGTTGATAAACTTTTGTCAAAGTTTTTATGGAACAACAAACCTCCTCGTATTACTTATAAAAAATTAAAAGTTCCTAAACGTAATGCTGGATTTGGTATCCCGGACTTTTTTCTTTATCATAAAGCTTTTATTTTAAAACAAAGTTCACTATGGTTTAATTGCTCCTTTTTAAATAATTCTCCTACGTGGCTCCGTATTGAGTTATCAATTACGAATCCATTTCCATTACCTACGTTGGTGTCCATGCATAACAATGCTCCATTTATTCACAAGTCAGTTATTATTAAATCCACTAAAATGTTATTCAATGATCTTGACTTAATTTTTCTTTTTCCCATGAACAACACTGTTGCATTATCATTATGGTATAGTAATGTTATTAAATTGAACAGGAATGTTAATTTCTGGTTTTCATGGATTAAGGCTGGCATTTTTTATCTTAAAGATGTCTATTCCAATAATACGTTTATTTCTTTTGAAACATTGCAATCAAGTTTTGGTTTATCTAAATCTGACTTCATTAAGTATCAATATTTGTGCAATTCAATTTTAGACTCCTTTCCTAATGCCATCCCTTCTAATGTTACAGTTGACTTAGCAATTTATATTCAAACAGTTTCAAAATCATCTCATGGGGTTTCTATTTTATATAAAAAAATTATCTGATACTCTAGGTAGCAATATAGAGATGATTTCCACTTTTTGGAATAATGAACTTTCACTTTCCTTGTCTACTGACACATGGAAAGATATTTGGCTTAATAGTATATCTGGGTGGTTGCCTGTTTCAATCTACCAAACTAATTCTTACAACCTCTATAATCGTTTATGGACTCCATCATGTTTGTTCCAAGCGAAACTTCTCCCCTCCCCTGATTGTTGGCATTGTAAATCACACCCTGGTTCACTACAACATATGCTTTTTGATTGTTCTTTGGTTTTTAAATTTTGGTCTGAAGTTTGGGATATCATAAAGAAGATTTTTAAATTTCAAATTGATCTTTCCTATCAGTTAATAATTTGTAAATCTGCTATTCTTCCACAAAATATACATGATTTAGAGAGTAAACTTTTCAATTTTCTTATTTCGGCTGCTTTAAAATCCATTGCTTTTTGTTGGAAAGATGTTTCTGTATTATCTGTTAATGCTTGGTGGTCATGGGTTATTTTTTCCAGGAGAGGTGCTCAATTATCTATGAATAGGATCACTCATAATTTTTTCTCTTATCAATCTTTTTGGTTACCTGTTGATGCATATTTATCCATTTAATGCTGTATTAATAATTTCAATTCAGATTTGAACTAATATGATTAGTCTTATTATGGCATATAGTAGCTCTGTTTGCATCTTATACGTTAATTGTTATATTTGTTCCCTCCTTCCCCCTCCTTCTATCCTCCCTTTTGGTATCTTTTGATTATGTATTTTCTCATTACCTAAGATAATTTGTTCTATGATTTTGATTATGATATACAATGTTATCTAGGTATTATTGCTTAATCATAATATTTTATGTGCTGTCTATCGTTTAGTTGTATTTGATCAAAAACTCAATAAAATATTCTGAATACAAAGAACTACATTGAGCTGTAGGAAGGGCTGGTGAAAGGTGATACATCTCTTACAACCACTGGTGCACAACAGAATCAAGGTGAGCTGCAGGAAGAGCTGGTGCAAGCTGAGAACTCTCCTACAACCACTGGTGCAAAACAGTACAAAGGTGAACTGTAGGAAAGGCTGGTGTGAGCTGACACTTCTCCTACAACCACTGGTGCACAACAGAACCAAGGTGAGCTGTAGGAAAGGCTGGTGTGAGCTGACATTTCTCCTACAACCACTGGTGCAAAACAGAACCAAGGTGAGCTGTAGGAAAGGCTGGTGTGAGCTGACACTTCTCCTACAACCACTGGTGCACAACAGAACCAAGGTGAGCTGTAGGAAAGGCTGGTGTGAGCTGACACTTCTCCTACAACCACTGATGCACAACAAAACCAAGGTGAGCTGTAGTAAAGACTGGTGTGAGCTGACACCTCTCCTACAACCACTGGTGTACAACAGAACCAAGGTGAGCTGTAGTAAAGACTGGTGTGAGCTGACACCTCTCCTACAACCACTGGTGTACAACAGAACCAAGGTGAGATGTAGGAAGGGCTGGTGCAAGTTGACACCTCTCCTACAGCCACAGGTGCACAACAGAACTACATTGAGCTGTAGGAAGGGCTGGTGAAAGGTGATACATCTCTTACAACCACTGGTGCACAACAGAATCAAGGTGAGCTGCAGGAAGAGCTGGTGCAAGCTGACACCTCTCCTACAACCACTGGTGTACAACAGAACCAAGGTGAGCTGTAGGAAAGGCTCGTGTGAGCTGACACTTCTCCTACAACCACTGATGTACAACAAAACCAAGGTGAGCTGTAGTAAAGACTGGTGTGAGCTGACACCTCTCCTACAACCACCGGTGCACAACAGAACCAAGGTGAGCTGTAGGAAAGGCTGCTGAAAGGTGACACCTCTCTTACAACCACTGGTGCACAACAGAACCAAGGTGAGCTGTAGGAAGGGCTGGTGCAAGCTGACACCTCTCCTACAACCACTGGTGCACAACAGAACCAAGGTGAGCTGTAGGAAGGGCTGGTGCAAGCTGACACCTAGCCTACAACCATTTGTGTGCAACAAAAACAAGGTGAGCTGTAGGAAGGGCTGGTGCAGGCCACTTTTGCACCGGCTGGTTTGGGCAGGAGAACACATGTGGCAGAGGGAGGCATAAGTAGGGGTGCAGAGACAAGGGGCAGAGAGGCAGCCAGCTCCAGACTCACCTTCACTGTCCACATAAAGACGAGGGCTCCTGTCCTTATGCAGAGTCACGTGACCACTGCACAATGAAACTGTCCTATGAATGTGTGCCTTCAAAGCCCATGTAATCAATGACATTTATCATCATGCAAATGACGAAGGCGGGCGCATAACAATGTAAATGATGCTTTTAGGAGCCAAACTACTGGGGCTGACATGTCCTTTGTCCCCTCAGCCTCAATACAACGCATTATATAAATACCCAGAGGACACAATGTAATAGATTGTATATAAAGTGCAGGGGCCCCAACGCCGTCTCTAGCCAGAGCTAAACACCTGTTAATACCAGTCGGTCGGTGAAAACACCAGGTCAAGCCTGGGGCCAAACCTACAAGCATTAGAAAAAAAATGACAGTCTTCCCAGGAGCATTCCATTTTTTTCTTTTTCATCACAATATTTCTCCTCTTCAAAGAAAAGGGCATTAAATTCATCCCAGCAATGTGGAATGAGGCAGATTTGTGTCTGAAATGAGAAAAGAAGCCCAGAAGAATAACAATTCTCACATTGAGAGATCTTCCTTACAGGAAGGAAACTCTCACCTCTGTGACCACACTGCTCCCGGACGGGGCTCCTCCTCCCTGAAGTCCCTCTCAGGCCGCTTTATATTTCCGCCCTCAGCTTCCCTCGGTTGACACCCGGAGCCGAGGGTCACACATGCAGTCTGTCACTTCTAGAGCACACCGCGATGTGTGTCCGGGCTCTGCTGCTGGCTGCGGTGTTTGTGTGTAAGTTGTGGCACTTCACACACTGAGGGTCACAAGAGCTGCTCTGTCTTGTGCGTTGTGTTTACTGATACAACTTTGTTTCTTCATTTTATGTCTCCTGTGTGACTCAACGTGCCGCTGAAATACAAGCGCACAGTAAAGACTTGTTTCCTTTTCAGCTCCAACACCTTGTAATTTACTTTTCATTTATTCTCCTCAGGTGCAGACACCAGTCACCAGGTCCTGCAGCCTCCGGCGCTGGAGGTCACTGAGGGAGGGACGGCGGAGGTCACCTGTAACCACACCATGTCCAGCCCTGACTATCTCACCTGGTATCAGCAACATCCTGGGGGGTCAGTTGAGCACCTGATCTCGGGGTTCAGCTCTCCCCCAGACATCGGACCCCTCTCGATGCACATCACCAAGGACCGCCTGTCCACCACTCTGAGGATCCGCGGAGCCGGAGTGAGGGACGCTGCCGTGTATTACTGCGGAGTGAGGGACACGGTGAGGGAAGTGAGAGGAAACCTGCACAAAAAGAGACAGAGAACAGTGGAGAGAAGCAGAGACACCCTGGAGTGCGTGCTGCTGGCGCCACCTGGTGGATTAATGTTTATAAACACTCAAAGAGTAGCAGTGACATAAACACAAGTTGGCTCTGTGTGGATTAGTAAATCTGACTTAAGTGCTTAAGTTGTCTTGTGTCACCTCACCTGAGTCAAGGGCTACACAAGCCTAAATCCGGGTTTAGTCTTACAGAAATATTGTTTTACAACAAACACTGGATCAAAAAACATGTAAAATGCCACCCAAATGAAACAAGCATTGTCAAAGCCTATATATCGTTTTGTAAAAGAGAAACTGCTTTTTCGTTGACCTACAAGTTTATGAGAGTATTTTTGTGAATGTGTGAATATAAGAGTGGGTGAATGGTTAGTTGAATGGATGAACACATTGGATGATGAACAGTGAGTGAGTGAGAATGAATGAAAGCATTGACAGTGATTAATGTGTGAGTGAGAGCAGGGATAGGAGGCTGGTGTAAAGGAAAGTGAAAGGGCAGCTGAATGGACAGTGTCAGGGTGGAAACAAACCACTTGAGCGTAAAGACAGTGTGAGATGAGACAAAGAAAGTGTGGGGCATAATTAGCAAGGGTTTGCATCATGTTAGCACCACGCAACATGGTGCATGTGTGATGCAAACCCCAAAATGTGATTTATGCAGGGATGGCTTTCTATGGGTGTCGCTTCGGTGTCCCAATGAAACTACCATGGACGTTGGCGCAATCCAAGGTTTACCGTCACTGGTAGACCTGGGAATGTACCAAAAAGATAGGCCTTCCCAGGTGAGGTATAACGAGGTGAAATATCTTCCTTTTTCCTTGTTACTTCCTCTTTCCATGTCAGCTACAGTCTGCAGCACACGTGGGTAGAGGAGAACGACTCTCAGGATTGTTTTTGTGCAGGAAGGTGTCTCTGGGTCTGTTGAGGAACAGTAAGCACCGGTACCTGAAAATGAGTGCTGGAGGCCCCCACCCACAACTATTGGTTCACATGAACTATTATTACTGCAAGCAGTTTCAATACTACATATGAGCTAATTAATATATTTCATCATCCAAATGTAAAAAAAAAGATCCTTCCTGGGGGATCCTACTTTTCGCTGCACACCAATAACAGATCCAACCCAATGTTCATCTCCGCCTAGGCCCTCTGCCTCGGACTTGGTTTGAGAGCTTGTAATGGTAGGTCTCGCTCTGACACGCCTCTCACTGCACAACGCGCATTTTCATTCCAGGTTCATCGACTATGTATTGTTCATGCAAGCTGACTGGCATACGATTTTAAAACTAAACCGTGTCCATTAATGGGTTGAGTGCATTAAACTTAGGTCAGGTAGATTATTGAAGTCTCTAGTCCTGATTGTTTAGCACTATTAAAAAGAATTTTTTTTTTAAAAGGCCTCTTAAATGTCAACCAGCATCAACACCACCCACTGCATTGATTATAACTTCCATCAGCCCAGACACCCTTAACCCCTTCCTCATGATTGCCGTCACACCCAACACTTGCATCATTTGTTTCTCCCCCTGGAAAATGAAAAACGTCTGCAAAAAACATAACTATCCCCAAATGTTACCTCCAGTAACTGTAAATATACTGACTTATAGTCCAGTTGTCAGGCAGGGAGCCCAGCAGGTCTGGCTCTAGGGCGGTGCGATCGGTGCATATGGGGTGGGGGAATAATTTTTACAAGCAATTGTGTAGGAGAGTAGGATCTGCTTCACAAGTTTACCCCCACTTGTTGCTGGTGTTTCACTGTTTTTCAACTTTAGTCTGGCTAGGAACCTGCTATTCAGGGCCCCAGCCTAGCTGCTTCCTCTCTAACTTGATTGCATGTACTTTAGGTACACTCTAGATTGGATTCTGGGGACCCTTGTGAGTCCCTAGTATATGGTATACTATGTACCAAGGGCATAGGTACCCCAGAGGCCTACCAGGGGCTGAAGCATGTATTAAGCCACCCCTGGAAAGCTACTCAAAATGACACCACAGGTCTGCTATTGCAGCCTGGGTGAGGTGGTGCATGCATCCCTTACTGAGGTATAGGTTCACTATACCTCACCTAACACTGCACATAGTAACCTATCAGTCACCCCTATGGCAGGCCTTATCAATCCTGAAGGCAGGGGGCTTGGGTATATGTCAGAGGGTACCCAGGCATGAGCTGAGCCCCTCTGCAGCCTTCAGAATCTCTTCTCTGGGGTTGTCAGTGGTGCTGCCTGACCACATACTCTTAAGTGCATTATATCTTAAACAGTTAATGTTAACCTTGGACTGACTGCACGGAAACATGTTGTGTTTGGTGTCAAACACCTTGGAATCATACCCCCAAACCAGTTCTTGATGTGAGGATATGATCCTACCCTTCTAGAGGGAGATACATGACAGTACTGGTATACCCAGTAGAAAACTAATAGAGCCCTGGCATCACAAAATGGATGCTGCAGCCACAGACACTCCGGCAGAGGAGGCCTGGACAATAGGTTCACTGTCACAGGGAGGTGTAACAACCTCCCAGACAGGCTTATGTGTATTGGGGCTGGGTGGTAGCATTCTCTGAGTGGTTTGAAGTCCTTCACTGGGGGCACATTTGGTGTCCCTGTGCATAGTCCCGCTCAAACTGTTTCAGGGGCTTCCAGCCCCTGCTCTGGCATGAAACTGGACAAAGGAAATGGGTGTAGCCACCCCTCTTTCCAAACCCTCCCATAGGTGGGTCCCTAGATCTAGTCCAACTCCTTCCTTAGGTATAAGTAAGGAACCTCTGTAACCAAAACTTTAGATATCCCTGGATGAAACTCCAGCTTGATCCTGGAACTTTGACGCTTTACTAAAGTCTAGAGGACTGAAGAAATCTCCCTTGGGGTCAAGGAGTGACTTCCCTGCTTGACAGGCACCAACAAAGCATTATGCCAGTCTGCATTTCCAAAGCTCCTGCTGTACTCCGAAGTATTTTCAGCCCAGGAAGAGGATTTCCAGACATCTCAGAGGCTGACCCGAGGCTCCAGCAAAGCTGAGACCCGCAGCCCTCATGAGTAGCGTGAAACCGGAACTAATGGTCACTGTGCACTTTTGCAAGTGCATTGACTTCTCGACATCTCTTGAGGTTGTGCTTGGGGATAGTTGTAGCCAACACCTCGAGCAGAAGATCCACTGAAGATTATTGGCCTAGTCACCCAGAGTGACCCATGGGCTGCCATTTTGTGTTTCCTCTCGAGGTCCCTTCGCAATCCCTGGTCCGACGACTGGTGGGTCCCTGAGGGGGTAACTTTGAATTTCTTTGGGCTTCCCTGGTTGCTCCAGACGTGCTCAGACTGCCTTCCAAGTGGTGAGTCCCTCAGACCTTGCTGGTCTGCACCGAAGCACCTTACTCCTTTCTGCGTGGGTTGCTGTTGCCAAGGCTTATTGTGTCGAATCCGGACACCGACTATGCAGCACTCGACATCCTTTGTGGGACAGCTCAAATCCAGCTCCTGGTCATCCTCGATGCCTCCTGGTCCTCGTGGCTGAAGAGTCAAGCTTCACATTCTTCACCTAAAATCACCCAACATCGGTGGGCATCTGCCTATCGCCTTCCTGGTCACTGGCAAGTTACCCAGACTGGGACACTTCGCAACTTCCCGGCAGAAGCACTTCTTTGCCAGCTCCCATTGAAATCGACGACACGACCCGACACCATTTGACACCTACGCACCCGGCTTCCCTGGGTGAGGTAACAGGAGTACTCCGGTGCTTCCGTGGGTGTTGTCCATAGAACTTCTTAAGTCCCAAAGGGTTTGGTCCTGACTCATTTCTAAGTGTCCCTAATCTTTAAAAATCTAACCGCGACTTTCCCCATAGAAGCTAACGGGAGCTCGCGGCTGTGTTCTCACACTGCACACGGCCCCCGTGGGTCCCCTGTGTCACTACCTTGGGTGGGTCCTTGGGGTCCCAGTGATTCTACAGGCTCTAGGTCTTCTGTCTAGTTAAGTTGTGGTTCTTATACCACTACTTTAGTATATGGTTTGGCTCGCCCATAGGGCCTGACTTGTATTTGTGCTATTTTACTGTGATATTTGAAGTGTAACCTATGTGTTTTGACCTCTAGTCTCATAAAGAGACTAGGAGGGTGTGTTTAGTAATAAATACATATATTTTATATATATATACCTGGTGTGGTTGTCTTTCATTTAGGCACTCAAAAGATTATAGACTGGAAAAACAAGCTGCTTTACATTCCTTTAAAAACTTAGCCTGAATGCTGCTCTGCATAGCTACCACTAGGATAGCTTTCAATAAAGGTTTTCTTTAACCTATAACCAATAAGAGGTTGTTTAGACTGGTGCAGGGTGCCCACTAGAACTAGTGGACAGCATATACCAGGCCAACTTCTCACATTGGTGTGCAGCGTTTGGGATTCCAGCTTGCTATTGTTTTACCAGATAATCTCAATTGAGTGACTAACTGAAAACCACTAAAGGTAACCTTGGTACATATAATACAAGCTTTAGAATACAGTAAGTTCTACTGAACTTAGAGTTTTGTGTTAAGGGCTTAGCACACCCTTTCTACAACTCAAGAGAGTTCAGTAGGCCACACTAGAGTAGTTAGTGCAATACACCACACCTCACTAGTAATGTCTGCAAGGCCAGGAACCAGTGGGTGCCTGCCAGAAGCCAATGGGATTCTAGTTTCCAAGTATGATAACCTCCCATTCATGGAACTGAGTGCATTATGCACAGCTAGGATACAGAGGACAGGCAAAAGTCCAATCACCCAGCATCTCATAGAGGTAATCAGGCTAGATGATCTCAGAAGACCTATAGGGTCTGACGGGGTAGGCAGAGTGGGTGGGACAGCACATGAGGAAGGGCCTAGGGGTGAAATTCCCCATGACCAGACCTCTAATGCTGACCAGGAAGATGATAACGATCTTGACCTGGAAAATCCAACTCCCCTGGAAGATGAGGGGGAGGGACACACTGGCCCCCTCTTTATCCCTCCTGGAAGAGTTGGTGGTGGGCCTAGAAGGTCCTGATCTCCATCAGTGAAGTCTAACCATTCTGGTTCACCTATAGGGACCTCCATCTCTTCTCATAGGAGAGTAACCTCTCAGGAGAGAATGGAGAGACTGCTTAAGTATGAGGAAGCTCAGCTTGAAATCAGAAAGACGCAGGTAGCCCTAGATAAAGAGGCCCTAGAGCTCTACAGAGCTAGAAAAAAGTTGGAACTAGAGTCCCATGGTGGCAGCAACATCCCTAGAGATAGGGAGAGGTCTTATGACCATAGAAACCTGAATAAGATTCTCCCTCCCTACCAGAGTGGGGATGACATCCACCAATGGATAACTGCACTGGAAAGGGCCTGTAAAGTACAAAGAGTCCCCCAGGAGCAGTGGGCAGCAATCTTATGGCTCTCCTTTGCAGACAAAGGTAGAGATAAGCTCCTCACTGTTAGAGAGGAGTAGGCAGATGATTATAGCAGTCTGAAGAGTGCGTTAATTGAAGGGTTTGGCCTAACCACTGAGCAATACAGGTTGAAGTTCGGGGATACCCAAAAAGCACAGAATCAAGACTGGGTTGACTTTGTAGATTGTGCTACTACGGCTCTGGAGGGTTGGTTACTTGGCAGCAAAGTGCATGACTTCCAAGGATTGTACACTATGATTATGAGTGAGCAGATCCTTAATAACTGTCAAAATCAACTGTTGCACCAGTACCTGGTGGATTCAGATCTCACCTCTCCCCAATAAATGGGAATGAAGGCAGACAATTGGGTCAGAACCAGGGTGAGGCAGAAGGTACAGAACCAAGGGGGTGAACCCAAGAAGCAAGATCCTAAAAATTCTGACAAGGGTGGGGAGAAAGGTACAGACCAGAAGTCTTCACAAGGGCCCCACAAATCTTCTTCAGGTGGGGATTCACAGTCTAACAAGTGAAAAGACCAAAAGAAACCATGGTGCAAAATCTGTAAACAGAAACCTCACTGGACCAGTGACTGCACCAAGTCCAAATAATCTACTCCAGCCACCATTGCCCCTAAGACAACTGTTCCCACTAGTACAGCTACAATTGGTGGTGGTAATGTTCAGAATAAGGGTGTAGTAGGGTTGACCCTGGGTTCTGAGATGGACTCTGGCCTAGTCGGAGTTCCAACTCAGGCTGTTCTGGTCTGTGATGGAGGCATGGATATGTCCTCCTTTGTGAGTCTCAGTAACTTGGGCAAATACAGACAGCAGCCTTTGATGAATAGAAAAGAAGCTTTGGCATTCAGGGACACAGGAGCAAGTGTCACAATGGTGACAAAAGATCTTGTGGATCCTGGGCAGGTTATACTTGGTTAAATGTACCAAGTGACCAATGCTAGCAATGTCAGAACAGACCATTCTGCGGCAGTTGTTAACTTCTCCTAGGGAGGGGTAACTGGCCTCAAGAAGGTTGTGGTAAGTGCAGACCTACCAGTACAGTGCTTGCTTGGCAATGTCCTAGAAACTTCAGCTTGGGCTAAAGTGGAGCTCAGGACACATGCAGAAATGTTAGGGATCCCTACTCATGTCTTTGCTGTGACTAGGTCACAGGCCAAAATATCTAACACTGGACAGCCCCTGGATTCTGGAATAATGGACCAGGTGCCTCTGAAGAGGAGGAGCAGTAGGGTTAAGGCAGTGCCTTCCCACCTGACTCAGAATACAGATCAGTCTCCTGAGGTAAATGATCTTGAGCCTGAAAAAAGAACTGTCCCAGAGGAGCTTGAACCTGACCAGGTTGAGTTCTTGGGGACAGGGGGCCCTTCCAGGTCTGATCTGAACCAGAAGCAGAAAACCTGCCCCTCTCTTGAAAGCCTCAGAAAGCAAGCTGCTGATGAGGCTCCTGGGAATGCTATTGGGACCCATAAAATGTATTGGGATGATGGACTCCTTTACTCAGAGAGTAGAGACCCCAAGCCTGGTGCATCCAGGAGGTTGGTTACACATCTTAGGGGCTTCCTAATGACACTAGCCCATGATATTCCCCTAGCAGGACACCTGTGCCAGAACAAGACTTGGGACAGGATTGTCCCTTACTTACACTGGCCCCACATGTCTGAAGACACTAAGGAGTTTTATCGCTCCTGTGTGACCTGCCAAGCCAGTGGCAAGGCAGGTGGAACCACAAAAGCCTCCCTGAAACCACTACCTGTGGTGGGGGTTCCCTTTGAGAGGGTTGGGATTGACATTCATTTCCCATGGATCCTCAAACTGCATCTGGGCACAGATTTATCCTGGTGGTGGTGGAGCATGCCACTAGGTACCCAGAGGCAATCCCACTTAGGACCACTACAGCACCTATGGTGGCAAGGGCACTCTTGGGTGTATTCTCAAGAGTATGCTTTCCTAAGGGGGTAGTATCTGACAGAGATGCAAACTTTATGTCAAGTTACTTAACTGCTATGTGGAAGGAGTGTGGAGTGAACTACAAGTTCACCACACCTTATCACCCACAATGCAATGGTTTAGTTGAAAGATTCAACAAAACCTTAAAGGGCATGATCAAAGGTCTCCCAGAAAAGCTTAGGCGCAGATGGGACATCCTTTTGCCCTGCCTTTTGTTTGCCTACAGGGATATGCCACAAAAGGGGATTGGTTACATCCCTTTTGAACCTTTGTTTGCCCATCCTGTTTGGGGTCCTTTGTATCTGGTGAAGGAGGGATGGGAGTTACCTCTCAAACCCCCTAAACAGGTCATAATGGACTATGTTCTTGGTCTCCGCTCCAGGATGGCTGAGTATATGAAAAAGGCAGCCAAGAACCTTGAGGCTAGCCAGGAATTACAAAAGGCCTGGCTTGACCAAAAGGCTGTGCTGACTGTTTACCAGCCAGGGCAGAACGTTTGGGTGTTGGAGCCTGTGGCCTCAGCAGCCCTCCAGGACAAATGTAGTGGACCCCATACAATTGTTGAACAGAAGGGGAAGGCCACTTACTTGGTAGACCTTGGAACCCCTAGGAGTCCCCACAGGGTACTTCATGTCAACAGACTTAAACCATATGTTGACAGGGCAGGTATGGGGTTGTTCATGGCTACTGATGAAGGGCAGGAGGAAGAGAGTGACCCACTCTCTGACCTGCTTTCTCAGAACCCTGATGATGGGTCAGTTGATGGTGTAGCCTTGGCAGGCAGCCTCACTGCCCAGCAGCAAACTGACTGCAGAAATCTTCTCAGACAGTAGAAACATATGTTTTCTCTGACTCCAAGTCAGACCACCTAGTGCATGCATGAAGTGGACACTGGGGACAGTCTGCCTGTGAAGAATACGATCTACAGGCAACCTGACCATGTCAGGGACTGTATAAGGACAGAAGTCCAAAAGATGTTGGATTTGGGAGTTATTGAACCCTCAGATAGCCCTTGGGATAGTCCAGTAGTTCTGGTACCAAAACCTCACACCAAAGATGGCAAGAGAGAAATTAGGTTTCGTGTGGATTACAGGGGTCTCAATGCAGTCACTAGGAGTGATGCCCATCCCATCCCCAGGGAAGATGAGCTGATAGATACTTTGGCCTCAGCCAAGTTTCAAAGCACATTTGACCTGACAGCTGGCTACTGGCAGATCAGACTAGCTGATGATGCCTAAGCCAAAGACAGCATTTTCTACCCCTAGAGGGCACTATCAATTTGTGGTAATGCCCTTTGGTTTGAAGAATGCACCTGCCACTTTCCAAAGGTTGGTGAATCAAGTCCTTAAAGTCCTGGAAGACTATAGTGCAGCATATCTAGATGATATTGCTGTCTTTAGCTCCACCCGGGAGGATCCCCTGGTCCACCTAAGGAATGTTTTGGAGGCCCTGCAAAAAGCAGGCCTAACTGTCAAGGCTACTAAGTGCCAGATAGGGCAGATTCAGGTTGTTTACCTGGGCCACCTTGTAGGTGGAGGCCAGGTTCAACCATTGCAGAGCAAAATCCAGACCATAATGGGCTGGGTTGCTCCAACTACCCAGACTCAGGTGAGAGCCTTCTTAAGCCTGACTGGGTACTATTGAAGATTTGTCAAGGGATATGGATCAATAGTGACACCCCTGAATGACTTAACCTCTAAGAAAATGCACAAAAAGGTTCAGTGGACAGTTAGCTGTCAAAAGGCATTTGATGACCTGAAGCAGACCATGTGCACTGCTCCCATTCTGCAAAGTCCTGACTACTCCTAAAAGTTCATTGTCCAAACAGATGCATCTGAGTTGGGGGAAGTGGCTCTACTGTCACAATTGAATGATGAAGGTCAGGATCAACCAGTAGCTTTCATAAGCAGAGAGAAACATTGGTCAGCCATTGAGAGGGAGGCCTTTGCTGTGTTTGGGCTCTGAAGAAGTTGAGGCCATACTTGTTTGGTACTCACTTCATTGTTCAGACAGACCATAAGCCCCTCTTATGGCTAAAACAGATGAAGGGTGAAAACCCCAAACTTCTCAGGTGGTCCATTTCCCTACAGGGGATGGACTATACAGTGGAATATAGACCTGGGAGTAATCATGACAATGCAGATGGACTCTCCAGATATTTCCACTTATAACATGAAGACTCAAGTGGTCAAGGTTAGTGTAATGTCCCTGCGTGTGGGGGGTTGTGTAGGAGAGTAGGATCTGTCTTACATGTTTACCCCCACTTTTTGCTGGCGTTTCACTGTTTTTTTATTTTAGTCTGGCTGGGACCCTGCTATTCAGGGCCCCAGCTTAGCTGCTTCCTCTCTAAATTGATTGCATGTACTTTAGTTACACTGCAGATTGGTTTCTGGGGTACCCCTGTGAGTCCCTAGTATATGGTATACTACTTACCCAGGGCATAAGTACCCAAGAGGCCTACCAGGGGCTGAAGCATGTATTATGCCACCCCTGGAAAACCATGCAAAATGACACCACAGGTCTGCTACTGCAGCCTGGGTGAGGTGGTGCATGCACCCCTTACTGAGGTATAGGTTCACTATACATCACCTAATACTGCACATAGTAACCTATCAGTCACCCCTATGGCAGGCCTTATCAATCCTGAAGGCAGGGTGCTCGGTTATATGTGAGGGTGTCCAGGCATGAGCTGAGCCCCTCTGCAGCCTTCGGAATCTCTTCTACGGGGTTGTCAGTGGTGCAGTCTGACCATATACTCTTAAGTGCATTATAACTTAAACGGTTAATGCTAACTTTGGACTGACTGCACGGAAACATGTCATGTTTGGGGTCAAACTCCTTGGAATCATATACCCACATCAGTTCTTGATGTGAGGATATGATCCCACCCTTATAGAGGGAGAGACATGACAGTACTGGTATACCCGGTAGAAAACTAATAGAGCCCTGGCATCACAAAATGGATGCTGCAGCCACAGACACGGGTCTGGTCTCCTGCTGCTGACCGAAACTCCGGCAGGGGAGGCCTGGACAATAGGTTTCCTGTCACAGGGAGGTGTAACCACCTCCCAGATGGGCTTATTTGTATTGGGGCTGTGTGGGAGCACTCTCTGAGGGCTTTGAAGTCCTGCACTGGGGGCACATTTGGTGTCCCTGTGCATAGTCCAGCTCAAACCGGTTCAGGGGCCTCAAGCCCCTGCTCTTGAGCAAAACTGGACAAAGGATATGGGTGGAGCCACACCTCTTTCCAAACCCTCCCTTTGGTGGGTCCCGAGAGCTAGTCCAACCCTTCCTTAGGTATAAGTAAGGAACGTCTGTAACCTGAACTTTAGATATCCCTGGACGAATCTCTGAAGCTGAATCCTGGAACTTCGATGTTCTACTAAAGACTAGAGGACTGAAGAAATCTCCCTTAGGGTCAAGGAATGACTCCCCTGCTTGGCAGGCACCAATGAAGCATTTTGCCAGTCTGCATTTCCAAAGCTCCTGCCAGACTCCATAGAATGTGCAGCCCAGGAAGAGGATTTCCAGACATCTCAGAGGCCAACCTGAGTCCCCGGCAAAGCTGAGACCCACAGCCCTCTTGAGTAGTGTGGAACCATAACTCCTGGTCACCGTGCACTCTTGCAAGTGCATTGACTTCTCGACGTCTCTTGAAGTCGTTCTTGGGGTTACTTGGGGTTCTTGGCATATTATCAAGCCCATTATCGCCTCTTTAGCAGCAGTTTTCTGCCGCTAAAGCGGCGAGAATTTTAATGCCGTTTCTTGATAATATGCCCCTAAATGAATCCGAGGGACAGTGGTTCTGGAGACTTGAGGGGCACTGTTAAGGGTGGTCAGTGGGGAGTGCCAACAGACATTGTCGCACGGGGTGCCACCAGCGCTAAAGCCAGCCCTGGACCCAGTAACCCCCGAGGACCTCCTGCAACCTTCTCAAGAAGGCTTCAAGGCACATGCAGCCCACACTCTGCAGAATCCCAGGAATCAATGATCAGCTTCTGATCCTGGGGCAGGCAGACCCCTGACTTGTAATATGGGACCTACTGCCAGACGCAGAAGATATCAATCCCAAGCCTGCTCTCCACAGCTCCTCGTGCGAGGCCACAGGGGTCGTTCCTCACTGACAGGAATAATCTCACCCAGAGGGACTGCATCAGGACCACCTTGAGCCTCTCACGTTGCAAAGACCCCTCCAACTCTGCTGCGACAGAAGCCCCTTCAGACTCTAGAGTGAGTAAAAGCCCTAAACATAAGTGATGAAGGCCCATTCCACCATTCATTCTCCCATTGTTGATGTGGCTGTGAGAAAATGCTCACTTTTATGCGGTCGAATATGTTTCTGCAGATATTTTTTCCTTTTTTTAATACATTTCTTCATTGACATTTTCATATTCATATAAGCTGTCATTTTCTTGGCATGTGGACGATCCTCATGGGTCAAGTACAGTCGCAATATCACAAGTAATCAACTCTATAAAGCAAGGCACTACCAGTTAACAAAGGAGTACCATTGCAGCGTGCCTACTACAACCGGTAACTGGAGTCGACTGAGTGGTCGCTCCAGGACAGGGGGTGACACCGTCAGGGCTGCATGTATCCACAGATGTCCCCTCCCAGGGTCTATAGCAGGCATTAGCAGGCCTAGTCATGCACAAGCACAGAAGACAGATGGGGAGGAGAGGATGTTGATGCTTTTGCAGCACTGCATGAGGGGTGGGCTGGGGTGCTGCAATCAAACATGGGGAGCCACAGAAGCAGGATTGAGGAAAGACATGACCTCTAAGCATGCATATCCCTATCAACATTCAAGTAAGTCAGTCTGTGGGTGAGGGCAGGGGTGCAGGAAGGGTTCCTAGAGTGCCTCAAACACTCCCATTTGATCATTACGTTTGTAGATGATGTGTTCAGAGTCCATTGTCCACACTAATCCTGCCAGGCAGTCTGAAGAAGTTGGGAGAGATGGCTACCTCCAGTGTCGAAGGATGCAAACTTCAGCTGATGGGAGGGCTGTCACCAGACAGCATTGCACATGCTGGGATAGGATACACAGTCTGCCCTGTCACAAGGAGAGCCAAATACTCTGAGGGGTTTAGGGACAGTCTCTGGTTAGACAGAGTTGACCAAACTGTGGACCAATACTGCTGGACAATGCCACAGTATATGTGTTAGATGACTGCCCCCAGCCCCACATCTTCAGCAAGAGGCTTGTGGTAAAAGGCCAGCTCTCTGCAGCTTGTGGGACTTCCTGGGGCGTATTTACAATGAAGTGACGGAGTGCGGCATTCTTGGCTTAACACAGCACACAGCCACTTCAGAAATGCAGGGCTGCACCATATTTACAAAAATATCTTGCAGCACTGCGTTTCCCCCTGCGCTGGCGCTAAACTTATCATCCTAACACCAACTCAGGCACCCTTGCACCATAGTGCAAGGGTGTCTGTGTTGAAGGGAAAATGTTTATATGCAGGTAGGTCTCCCTTTCTGCAAATTACGTTTTGTCACACACAGCACACATACAAGTTGCAAAATGTCATTTCTTTTTTTAATTGTTTATGTGCAGGAAGGAAGACCTTCCTGCACATAAACAATCAATGGCAATTAGCTGTTTCTATGTGTGCTGCACAATGCAGCACACATGGAAACAGCAACAACGAGGAGAAGTAAAGCAGTCCTCCTCGTTTCTCCTGTTATAGACCATGTTTTCCCTGGTCTTAATATTGGAGTTGCCTCCTATTTACGCTACCCTCATAAAAAGGGGGTAGCATCAAAATCAGTGGGTGTTGCGGTGGAACACCCACTTGCAACACCCATTGCCCTCCCCTTTCACGCTAAGTAGAGCGTGAAAGCGTGCCTGATTAACAAGGTAGCATCAAGCCGCATTATGGAGATCGGGGTTGTAAATATGACTCCTGGTGTCAGCCATGTAACACTGTGAAATAGTGGAATTTTAGTTTGGGCACTCACAGAAGAGTATCATGCATGGGAAGGAGATTCTGCCAGTCATCATCACTGCGATGGAGTGCAGGCCGGATACAGGACCCACACGGGGCCTGCTGAGCAAAAGTACCTTAATCCTTGTTGCAGCACAAAATGCTTTGATGATCCCCAAGCAGTTGAGGTGTTACGCCAAATTTCTCCACGCAACAGCAGCGATGCATCAGGCCTGTGAGCGAAGAATCGGATCTGGAGTGCGGTGGTACAAAATGCGATGCACCAGGTTTCTCCACGGTGTAGAGGCAATGGGATGCACCAGGTTTCTACATGCTGTAGAGATGATATATTGATCTTCTCCACACAGTGGCAGCTACGCGTCAGTTCTGGAGTGGTGGTTCTGAGTGCGATTCGGTGGTTCAGAGCACGATGTGCCAATCCGGTTCCTGCAACAGCAGCAATGCATCGACTCTGCCCTTGCAGCAGAAAATGCATTGTTTCCACTGGAGCAAAGCGCAAGGTACACTTCCAAGGGTCAAGGACTGGGTGCCGACACTTGGCAGGACAGACGCACAGGCAGGTGAGCCTAAGACCTAGAACAGTAGAGTCTAAGTTTATTTTTTCCCTTTCACTTAGGCAACAGGAGGCAAGCCAGCAAGCCCTTGGAATCACCCTGGGTTCAAGTGATGCAAGTCCAGTCCTTCTCACCCAGGCAGCGGAACAGCAGATAGCAGGGCAGCTCACCAAGGCAAGAGCACATCAAGGCAGAGTCCATTAAAGCAGTTATCCAGCAGAGGTGCAGTCCTTTTAGCAGCACAGTAGTTATTTTTCCTTAGAAGTCACAGGTCCAGAAGCAAACTGAGGTGGTGGTGTCAGGAGTCCAGTGCTTATTCCCAGTTGTACCTGTGGGGGAGGCTTTACAGAAAAGCTGTGAAGGACACGAGGTCCCTGGCATTATTCCCCTGGCTCCAGATCACTACAGAGGGGTATGCAGCTCTGTGAGTGGGGAGAGGCACAGCCCTATTCAGGTGTAATTTTCAGCTCCTAACTCCCATGTGGCTCAGGAAGACCATCAGCCAGGTAATAGGGGATCAGGATGTGAATGGCCCATCAGGGCATACCTGCACTCCATTTGTGTTTGGCTCTCTAAACGGAATGTACAAAGCCCAACTATCACCTACTACAGACGTGTATTCAAAGGTAGACAGGAACAGAATGGTTACAGTCAGAAAATGCCTAAAAGTGGCCTTTTTAGACTTTAAATTTAAATCCAACTTCACCATAGGTTATGGTTTTAAATTGTGAGTCCAGAGACACCAAACACAGCATTAATAACTTGTTCGAATGGGAAATTATGCTTATAAGATTTAATACAGCAATGCCAATGCCAATCAGTGGGACAGATGTACCTTGCAGTAGTGAAAATTGAATTTGATAGTTTTTCTCTACCAGAACATGTAAATCATACAAGTACATGTCCTGCCTGTTAAATACTCTGCACCCTTCCATGTTGGTTATACAGGGCCTACCTTAGTGATGACTTATATGTATATAAATGGAAGTCTCCTTCTCTCGGCTTCGATGTGCTCAGCGCTAAGACACCCTCGGGTACTGTGCACTTTATCAAACTATCTCATGCAATAATTAATTAATTAATTAATTTATTCATTCATTCATTCATTCATTCAGGTTTTGGCCTGGCAAGAGGGTTTTCTTGCCAGGTCGACAAGGTAGTGTCCAACTGCACTCACAGGCTCTGGAGCGGCAGGCCTGAGACATGGTTAAGGGGCTTCTGATGTAAGTTGTGCAATCAGTGCTGCAGGCCCACTAGTAGCATTTAATTTTCAGCCCCCGGACACATGAGGGGCACTTTACTAGGGTCTTATAAGTAAACTAAATTTGCCAATTGGGTACGATCCAATTTTACCATGTTTGATGGAGAGAGCACGAGCTATGGTAAGCAAGGGTAAAGTGCTCAGAGTTATAAAGCCAGCAAAAAACAAGATAAAAAAAACTAGTAGTGAAGCTGAGAGTCGGGAGTAAGACCACCCTAAGGCTGTTAGGTCAAATAAAAATGAATTCTGCTATCCCAGGATTGGGAACAGTCAGATATGAATGACTATTTTTAGTAGCTGAATTAAGGAAAAAGTTACTTTTCTCTGCCTGAAGCTCCAGTAAACAAATTAGCATTACCTCTATAGCCATGGCCCAGTGAGTGCTTTCCCAGATTGGTTGTGAATAATGCTCCCAGAGCAGTGACAACAGCCTTGGTGTAAGGAGGTGGTGTTGTTCCCCTGGCAGGAATAATAGTTGTACTGTGTCTAGGGGTGGGTGGAGTTCGATGAGTCCTACTACCCGTAATTCCCCAAAGTCGAAAAAAACTCTGCCATGCTATGCGGAGTTCTGGTACGGGCAGAGTTTGCCGACATGGTGTACTGCCCAGCAGTGGAAGCATCGTTGTGTGGACATTCTCAACTGCAAACAAGACCAGCTTGACCTGCTTGGCATAGGGATTTCATGGCCCCTAATCCATCTACCCAACCCCATAAAGTAGAGAAAATAAAGTTTCATTTCCTTGGTTACAGCCCAGTAAATGAATTTGTTGAAAATACCTGGTGGTGGATGAGGCCACAGTGTAAAGTGGGAGTAAGTGCCTGATTTGATATCAAGTTTGGCATATGGGATACACAGTGAAGAATGTGCCAAATACAATCTATATAGTCCGTTCCTTTACTTGTAGTGCAGTTCAATAAATTAATTATTCTCAACGTCAACTTACTGCAGAAAAGATAATATATTAATATCCTCATTTCATACATGAGGTGTGTGACTGACGTAGTATCTTATTCATTACTCACCTGCCTCTTTGGAATCAGGATAGAAAGAGAAATGCATTTGCCAAAGAGCAGGGACTCTGGATTTAAAAATAGAGAATTGTCAACTGCATCTGCAGACAGTAGCAAACTAGCAGAAGCTGGCTAACAATGAGCATGGCCCCTCAGAGAGAACCTCCCCCTCGGTCAATTTCTGCGCATACGCCGGAATTGCAGTCTCATACAGGACTACCGAGAACAGTCCACTGACCTGGTTAAAACACTTAAAGAACGAGGGTACCCAGAAAAGATCATCTGGACAACAAAAAAATGGGCACAAAACCAGACAAGAGAGGCCCTTCTGGAAGATACCAGACGTGAAAACACCACTACTCCTCTCACATGCATTACCATGTATAACACAAACTGGCAAAATAATTACCGGCACTCTCAAATGGGAACAACCACTCTTTTCATATAAGAAGGCAGGAAGCTTGAAGTACTGTCTCGTCTCCACTCTCCCCAAAAAAAACCAAACACCAGCCACCAACACGGTACTTAACGCATGGGGACTACCTGGTATAGTAGGCCACTACCCCTGTGGTGATTGCAGTGTTTGCCACCTCACCCAGGCTACCAAAATTCTGGAACTGGAGGTAGGAAAAACCTGGCACCAGAGGAAACACACAAATTGTAATTCATCCAACATTGTCTACCTCATTGATTGCCCATGCAGACTCCGTTATATAGGAATGATGAGCCGTAAAGTGAAAACACCGTAGCACCATACGATGCAAAAAGAACACAAGTAAAATGACAGACTACTACATTCAGAAAGGCCACACCCCTAATGACATGAGGTGGACAGTGATTGAACACCTGTGAATTTGTATCAATTGTCACATTCTCACCTTGTGCTGCTTATCACTGTTTTCACTTGTCACCTGCGCCGTCCACCTAGAGTGCCACGAGCACTTGTGGGCACAAAGTTCGTCGGGTTACTTACATATTTATTGCTTACAGTGCTGTTACAACTGTTCCCAATTTGTGTGTATTGTTTCAAGTTATCTATTGTATTCATTCAATACATGATGCCTTTGGCACATTTACCCAAACAATGAGTCTCCCTACCTTCCTTTCTTGCAATGTTTCATGCATGCTTATTTACCAGTCTTGAAAATAATACCAGTTGTGATATTGTTGCTCATATATCACTGACAGACATGGTCCTGTGCTTAGGATGGGGAGGTGGTGCTGTTGATGCAGGAATGCACCTCTGCGCTTGTTCGACTGAGGACAGTGCAGCAGGCACAACTTTCCTAAAAAAGGTGTGGTCGGCATGCCAGTGGTGAAAATCTGCTTCTTCTGCTCCCCACTAGCCACTTTATTGGCAGCACCTTTCTTTGAGGCTATCTTGAAGCTGTTAGTTGGCAGTGGCTTTCAGCTTCACAACAAACTGAAGATATGACCGTGTTGCGTAGTCAGTCATGCATCAATTCGTACACAGGCCTTCTTTCTGGAAGTACTGTGGGTGATGTCTCTTCTCTTGTGCACCTAAAAGCAAACAAGCAAGAACAACATCAGTAAAATGTGACATTGTTGCAATTAAGGTAGTAGTACCAACAAACAATGTCATTTAGTGTGGTTACTTAAGTTATTATAATTAATTAACAATGCAGTGTTTCCATATGTAACACGGAAGCCTACACAAACATAAACTTTCATGGTGTACACTCAGGTAGGATAAGAAAGAGCAACAACAACAACAAAACATACAGATGTAACTGTTCGCTTTATATGCATCACTTGGGATGTGGCACTCATGGAGGTGCAACTGACAAAGGACAATAGAATCATCCTCAGACAATAAATGCTGCTGTGCACCTATAGCGGACATGGGGTTGATTCATTGATGCCAGATGTTATTAAATAGTAGGGGTGGGCGGAATTTGCGAAATACACTTTCGCAAATTATCGCGAAAATGTTAAAAATTACCGCAAACACGCGGAAATATCGCGAAGATGCGGAAGTTTTTTTCCCGCATGTTCGCGAGATTTTCTGCATGGTTGCGGCTCGCCAACTTACCCATGTGGTTGCTCGCGGGCGCGGCCATCTTGTTTTCAGTTGTCTCACGGTGCATGATCGCGAGAAGAAAGACGTGATCGCGCGACGCATGACGTCACTGCGGGCGCGAACTGTCGCGGGACAGTGCAAATGGCTGAAAACAATACAACATCTCATGGAGAACGCGACCGGATCGGGAAAACTTGTCGGCGAACGCAGGGATTCAGGTAAGGCGATCGCGCGCACGCGAGAATGTATTATTTTACAGCGCGAGCAAGAACCAAATTATCGCTAAGCTGCGGAATGCGGAAATTTTGACATTTTCGCGCTTTCCGCGGAACACGAAAATGTCAAATTATCGCAATTTCTGCGAACGGAACGAAATTTTAGCCCAGGCCTATTAAATAGGTAAAAAAATAACCTAAATAAAATACAAAATATTAAAAAATGAGAAATAATTAAACCTTTTATAAATTTAAAAAATAACATTTAATTTGTTTTATTATTAAGTGACATTATTCTCAAGCATATCATTTGAGTTTGTTAAACTGCTATCTCATTGCTGAACCATCCATGCAAGTATATGGCAAAGGGCCTCACTGGCTGGACACACAAAATAGCTGCCTACCATTGCCACAAGGTGAACCAGCAAACAAGGATGTATGGGCACCAATAATAATAGAAGAATGCATGCAGACCTATGGCAAAAGCACACTGGATCGTAAGCAAAATGGCCACCAGCCACATGGTGAACCAGCAAGCAAGGAGGCATGACCGCAACATATTGATAGAAGAAAAATACATGCAGGCCTATGGCAAAAGCACACTAGCTGGCTACACAAAATGGCCACCAGCTACATGGTCACTACAACAACCAGCAAGACGGAATGGGCACAAACGAAGAAGACCTGCAGACCTATGGGTAAAGCACACTGGTTGGCTACACAAAATGGCTGCCAGCCACATGGTCAGACTACAACAACAACCAGCAAGAAGGCATGGCCATGAACGAAGAGGACATGCAGGCCTATGGGGAAAGCACACTGGCTGGCTACACAAAATGTCCGCCAGCCACATGGTAAGACAACAACCAACAAGGAGGCATGCTCACAGAGAATACGTGCAAAAAACCATTAAATACTAAACAAAAATGATGTTTAAATTCAACAGACACCACAGAAACAGTTGTTTCAGGCACCCATGAATTGGAGAGGGCCAACTGCCAGGAAGGCCGATTGGCAGACTAGGCCACAAAGTAAATTTAACCAATATAGCACGTTTATAAACAAATGAGAAGAAAATGTAGTAAACTGTGCAACTTTTTTCCTTCACAAAAGAAGAAAAATCAAATGCAAAAAATGATAACTAGACCCCAACTAAAACTGCAGGACACCCACCAAAATAAATTTTTAAAATTGAATAAAAAAGCTAATAAATCCAGGTGCATGCCCCCAGTCAAACAAACTACACCCTTATACACCAGTATTTCAACTTACTTGTGATATAAAATAAAAAGTCCTAAAATCCAATAGTATATATGAAGCAGACAAGGAGAGGGATCCTTCCAGCTCTAAATTCTAATGAGAAGTGATCAAGAGAGGGACAATTACTGGGAGGAGCCTTCTGGACAGGAACAGGAAGTTGGAATTTCTAGGGCACTTCCTTCTGGTTTGAAAAAACAGAGCTATAAAAAATGGCTTCTTGCACACAAAAACAACTCCAACAGCCAGTTTGAGAAGAAAATCTACTCCAAATTCCTCTCAACATCATTCTCAAGCAAAAAAGCTGCTCAACTGCTCCATTTTTGATCACGATCAGCACAAAGGATGCTAGATTGGTGCAGTTGGGCCGGAAGCCGTGCAAGTGAGTGCAAAGTCTTGTGTGAGCTCGCTAGCAGTGTGAGAAGACTCACGCATGCACGCAAGTATCCCGAGAGACTTGGCAATTGTGGTTGAGAGCCAAAGGAAAATTTGAGCGCGTAAACGGAAAAAAAATCTCTGCTTCGTGCCTGAGTTGCGGAATTCAGGAATTCTGCATTCCTCTGCAGAGCGCAGAGTGCCCAAATTCGGCAAACTCCGTGAGCGGAGCAGAGTTTACCGCACAGGCTTAGCTGTTCTCAGGAGCTTAAATTACTTCAAATGCATCTCTTCTTTTACAAGAAGGAGTGTTTGAAATTTGTGTAACCTGATTTCATGTAATTATGCACAATTGCATGTGTCCTATTGGCACAAGGACGCATTTAAACAGCACCTCAAACAACAATCACTCCCCTTTTCTTTTTGCCATACATTTGTGCTAAATTGTTATCACAAATTGTGCCATTCATGATACTTTTTTCTGCAAGTGCCATATAATTATGTAAACTGGCATCCTTTTGAGAATTTCACGCAGGTTGCATAATGAAAGATTCTCAAAATTACGCAAATTATAAACAACAATATTTAAATTCTGTCCAGGCCTAGTCACAAGCAGATGTCAGATGTTCATAGACCCCTTCCTTTGTCCTCCCACTCAGACAGGTGCAAAACTAAATGATGGTAAGCAGCCCTCAAAGCTGGTTTGGAGTGACCACCCTGACCACAACTGTGGGTGGGCACACATGCTCTGGACAATGGAATAAGGGTTTCCTCATCTTTGATTTAGGGTGTGAGGGGATTTATGGAATTTTTTGCTTCAGGGCACACAGGAAGTATTGAAAAGGTGGGTAGGGTTACCCTTGGGGACTTTAGTTCAGGAGAGACCAAAGGCATCCCTGACAAGCTAGGCAAAAATGTGGCACCAGAAGACACATTTTTCAGAACACTGCGAGACCTGAGGAAGGCCAGAAGAGGACTGGAGGTTCTGTCTGTGACCTAAGAGGAGCCATGAAGGACTGTACCTGTTCCCTTTTGTACCCAGGACAAAGACATGGACTCCAAGGGTCAGACAGCTGGCATTATGCTTGCCTACAGGAATACAAAAAGAAACAAGGGAGGACTTCTACAGATTTTTTACTTTCTGAGCTTTTCCAGTTAAGAGCAATTGCTTCACTGGGACTTCGTCCAACACCTATCAAACTTTGTAAGGACTTTCTCAGCCAGCTGTCTTGCTCCGCTGAAGAATTCTGACTAGTAAAAAAAAGACAATTGTCTAAGAGTAAACCTCTAAGTGGGCCAAACTTGGTATATCCAACCCGTGCTCCATTGTAGTCGGCCTCAAATCACACCTAGGTCCTGGCCTACCATTGACTATCAGTGGATTTTAGCACTGGATTAATTAAAGTAATTTCAGTAATTCCACATTACTCTGAAGTGGAATTACCGATAATTATGCTATTACTTCTGTTGGCATAATTACAAGTTATTTTGGAGGAAAAACCTATAGCGAGAGCACATTTAGGGTGCACAAGTTACGCCTATTGTTTGTGTTCTGCTTCATTATGCTTAGTTTTTTAGTGCAAAATGTACCCTCATATCCATTTTGGACCCAAGAGTGCATTTGATGCAAAGAAAATAGTGCTAAATGGCGGTAGTAAATTGGATTATGCTGCACAGAATTATGCGAGTTATGTCCACCCCTAGTTTAATTTACTGAAGGATTTTACTGGGCCAAAAAACTAAGGGGTATATTTAGAAGCTCCGTGCGTTACTTTTGCGCCACTGTTGCATCACCTTTTGTGATGCAGTGGCAACGGAAATAATGCGCCACATTTTAGCCCATTTACAACATGATGCATCTGGGGAAAGTCCTGCCTCATATTATACCTGCAACAGGTATAATGTATGCAGGGTGGTGTTCCCACCTGGGAAACCCTTATAGAAGTGACGCAGTGAAACCTACAAGATTTCACTGCACCACTTCTAGGACACCACTGCTTGGAGCAGGCGTAAGGACTGATGCAGCACAAGAAGTATATGGGTCACCATGCATTGCTGGAGTTGCGTCGCACTTGCAATACACATCCAGTAATGTGTGACTTTTGTGCCAACAGATGCATCAGAACTTCTGATGCATTTATCAATCCTTGCACCATGGTGTGCCGTATTATAAATACAACACATCCATGGTGGCGCAAGGTCTTTGTACGCAGGCATAGGGAAACTGATGCATCTCTGGTCTAATGCAGAGATTCGTCAGTTTCTTGTAAATCTGCCCTTAAGTGACTTTAATACTTGTGGTGGACTACAATCCACCCCAACTAATAAACCACTTTCTCAAAGTGGCTAATTGTGGTAACAATGTTAGACCATTAACCGGTCAGAAGGCATTTTCTATTAACAGAGGTCCAACTAACAAAGATACAGGGTCATGGGGGCCTTACCCCACTTGTGTTTAATATCAAGGGCACTTTGGTATCACAGAATGTGTCACAGACTCTTGTGCCTCCCCTTCTGTAATACTGATAGCAATATCATCAGAGGTCATGGCCCCCAAAAAAGGGAGGGAATCCCTTTGTATCTGTGGACGCAATGTATCGTTGACGTGGGCGCAAAAGCATAGAAGCTGTCAGTGCGCCCCATGATTGTAGCCTTTTGGACCCCCCAGACATCCTCTTGCAGCTGCTAAATTTTTCACATGAATGCTCTGTATTCAGGGCAGCGAGAGTTTGTGGCTGGCCTGGGGGCAGCCCATTCATCCTAATACAGTGCGTGTTCCTTGTTTGCCCTCTGGAAAATGCGCTGTATCTCTGATAAGGCCTCAGGTGGTAAGATTTTGATTCCAGACATCAGGACACTATTTGTATTGTTAGAGGGTACCGAAGAATGAGACCATCATATTGCGATACTGAATCACTTATTAGCAAGTGAATCCACTGGCCATGGGACATTGTTATTCTCTCATTTCGGTGCAAGGCTTGTTCTTCTCATGTTAATTGCTGACATTTCTACTGAAAATGAAGACTGATAATGAATGTATTTCAGTTATACAGTATTTACACGTGACACATAATGATACGTTTTTATCAAGATGATCTTATACTATATTGTGCACCTTTTTGGGAGTTTTTTGGATGATAATCAGGAAAAAATGTATTTGACTGATGAACCACTTAGCAGGGTTGGGAGTAACTGATGTTATTCACTCTAGCACAACTACTGACAATTACAATAAAATTACTCATAATTATGTGCCTTTGTTTGAGAAGAGTAAACCAGCATTTAGCACTAATTTATCATTATGCGCACTCACATTCGATGTGCCCAAGAATGCATCTTGTGCTAAGAAAATAGCATTAACTGCTACATGACATAGACAGCAGTAGCCAGAAGCTGCTTGTCCTCTCTTAGTTCATTGTTTCTGTGCTCCTGTTGTACAATTTTTGTACCATATACTAAATAATATTATAATGCATGTTATGGAAGGGCAACGAGAAAAGGAAAATGTTGCAATTAATGTAAAAGAGCATTTCCGTCCCCCAAATGTTCCAGAGAGAAATTAGCAAGATTTTACAAGGCAATCACTAGTTCTCAGGAACCACAACCACAAATCCTTAACGACATACTACCCAAAAGTCCCTAAAAATATGACAGGCCAACTACCATCTATCCCCACTTTAAATTGCACAATTTCTGTAATTTTGTATCACAACAGTAATACATAATTACTAAAATTATTCCAACTACTGAGGCATAATTAAAATCTGTCCCAGGCGTAGCCCTTAGCGCTCTTATGGTCCCACTTCTTTTGTGACCTGCTTAGACCTCTACAGCTCCAAGTGCCTTCCATCTTCTGCTGTGACAGTCCGAGACCTCTAGGTCTCCAATCGCCGTCCATCTTCTGCTGTGACATTCCGAGACCTCTAGGGCTCCAAGGGCCCTCCATCTTCTGCCATAACATGCTAAGACCTCTAGAGCTCCAAGTGCCCTCCATCTTCTGCTGTGACATTTCGAGCCCTCTAGGGCTCCAAGGGCCCTCCATCTTCTGCCATAACATGCTGAGACCTCTAGGGCTCCAAGTGCCCTCCATTATGAGATATATAAAAAAGAAGGATAAACGTTTACTTTAATGGATGTATACCTGGATGTACTATCATCAATAGACAGCATAGGTGGAAAGTGTCACTGGAGAGTCTTACTTTGAAGAAAATGTAAAAGAAACTGCACCACAGTAGCAAAGCGTAGGGGAATATAGGTAGTATTATCAGAATACAGTTGACTCGCAGCAGTTTGCAAGCACCTCATATATATATATATTCACAGAAAAAACCATAGGTTTCAGGCATGTTATAGTTAGGAATTAGCATTTAAAAAAATCTCAGAAATTCACTGAAAAAACCATAGGTTTCAGGGGTGTTATAGTTAGCTGGACTTTTCACTTGTACAAAACCATTGAAATTCCCCCGTTATAGTTAGTTCAGCTAACTATAACTCGCGCGCCCGCAATGCACTGCTGATGACGTCACATATTACATCACTCATGACATGGTCAGTGACATCACTCATGACATCACTGATGACATCTCAAATGACATCACTGATGACATCACTGATGACATCATCCAGTGAATATGTGTTTTTCTGAACATTAAATATGTATTATATATGTATATCTCAAGGTCGATGGAAGAATAAATGGGTATATAAGTGTCTAAATGGATGATTTGTTTTTGAAAAATTGATTGTGTAACTGACTGATTAAGTGTATCATAGTGAATACATGGCTTAGTGAGTAATGTTTAAATATGTAAATATCTGTATCAGTCTCTCATTTTGTGTATAAGTGGCTGCATGGGTTGGTGAGTAGCTACATGGGTGTCTATATAGGTTATTAGTTGGTTTTTTGAGTATCAGTCTGAGTGTCTGCATGGTTCGGTGGGGGGTATTACGTAGTGCATAGGTGCATGAATGAGTGACTCACTGTTTGTATGTGTTGAAGACAGCATGTGTGCAGGACTGTATGGGTGGATGAGTGTGTGTATGTGTGTGTTAGTGAGTGAATGACTCTCAATAGTGTCTTTATGAGTAACTGCATATGTTTTAAACTAGTATATGTGACTATTGGTGTATAAAAGTGAGTATATGTGAGAGTGAGAGATTGAAAGAGGTCCTGTATGAATAAGTATGTGTTTCTATAAGTGATTGTTTAAAAGACTAAATATGTGTAAGTTTCCGTAGAAGTAAGTGTGGTGGTGTGTGTATAACTGTATATGCAAGTAAATGTATGTTTGATTCTTTATTAGCATGAGTGACTATGTGTGCGAGTAACTCTATGGATGAGTGGCATTGTGTAACAGGATGTATAGGTGTATGAGTACATATGATGAGTGAGTACAGGTATGAGTGACTGTATAGGACTGTTGGTGAATGAGTGGATGTGTATGTGGATCTTAGAATTACTGAAGAGGTTGTTGTAACTGGTATTGGTATGTCCATTGTTTTGAAAATTTTAGTCTCTCTTTTTGAATGTGTGTATCAAAGGTTATATTAGGGTGAGAGGAGGTCTGCCACTCTATCACAAGGATGATGTCATTAGTGATGTCATGAGTGATGTCATTTGAGATGTCATCAGTGATGTCATGAGTGATGTCACTGACCATGTCATGAGTGATGTAATATGTGACATCATCAGCAGTGCATTGCGGGCGCGCGAGTTATAGTTAGCTGAACTAACTATAACGGGGTCATTTCAATGGTTTTGTACAAGTGAAAAGTCCAGCTAACTATAACACCCCTGAAACCTATGGTTTTTTCTGTGAATTTCAAAGGTTTTTTAAATGCTAATTTCTAACTATGCCTACAGAGATAGGACATGTGAAGAAAGAAGAAAAAATGCACAGAAAGAAAAAAAAGAAGTGCAGAAAGAAGCAACAGAAGTCCTCAAAGACGAAGAAAAGTGCAGGAAGAAGGATAACGTGCAGAAAGAACAAAAAGAAGAGCAGAAAGAAGCCTTGTTGCAAAATCATCCTGTACCCTCAACTTTTTCAGACGGATACTGGTGGTAACTGAGTCTGACTAACCAGTCCTAGAGCCAGTGCTATGTTAAAAGACACTTAGAATACAGTGAAAACACCTATATACACTAGGGAACATTATGCGTTGGGGTCCCCCTGTGATTAGCATGACATCCTCTGTAAGCCCCTAGTCTGTAATAGGGCAGGGGGATTAAAACTACCTCTTAAAACAGGCCACAGGGCGTTTTTGCACACGTTAACTCAGGCCCCGTCCCCTCCCTTCACCACTGTGTAAACACGCCCTGTGTCCGTTTTTAGTTGGGAGATTAAGTTCATTTGAATCCTGAGGGTCCCTAGGGTCCAACTAGACCACTAGGTACCTCCAGTAAGTGCCACAGAGCTGCTTTGCAGAGAGGTGTGAAAAGTGGCACGGCATGGACCACCTCTCTGCAATGCAGCTCAGTGGCGCTTACTGGAAGCACTTGGTGGGCTAATTAGCCCCCAGGTGCCCTCAGTATTGAAGGGAAATTATATCCTCAATTTAAAACGTGCCATAGTGCGTGTTTGCACACGTCACCTCAGGCCCCGTCCCCTCCCTTCACCACTGTGTAAACGCGCCCTGTGGCTGTTCTAAGTTGAGAGATTAAGTCCCCTTGAATCCTAAGGGTCCCTAGGGTCAAACTAGACCACTAGGTACCTCCAGTAAGCGCCACAGAGCTGCGTTGCAGAGAGGTGTAAAAAGGGGCTTGGCCTCAGAACACCTGTCTGCAGCGCAGCTCCCTGGCGCATACTGGAGATGCCTGTTGGGCTAGTTGGCCCTCAGGGTCCCTCAGTATTGAAGAGGAATTAATTCCCCAACTTACAATTCGCCAGGGGGCGCGTTTGCAGAGTGCTGCAAGGAGGGGGCGTGGCCTCCGGCACGATGCCAGTCTTTTATTTATTTTAATTTTTTAAGAAGGGGGGCTGTGTGGTTCCCCTTCTTATTCTAATGTATTGGCCCTGATGACCCCATCCCCCAGGGCCTGTCTCCTAATTATATTTTTTTGACCCCAATCCCCAGGGCCGGCCACTGTTTTTTATTATTTTTAAAAAATATATATTTATAGACACACCTAGGACATGCTGGACAAACCGTACGTACCTATCACCATGACGATTTGCGTAATATTCATTAAAAGGCGACTATGCATACAATGAATCCACATGGAATGTATTTACACAACTAGTGAAGCTCTGACATGTCTGATGCCCTACCGTGCCTAATCCCGGTAGACACCCTTGTCGTTTATTTATACAAACATGGGTAGCTATTGACGGGCACATGTAATACACATGTACACCAAGCAATTCAAAGAGGATTCGACAAAAATTCGACCAAAACTATGCAAGAAACCCCCCTCACGGTTAATAAAACACACATCCACTGCCGGATGTGTAATACTTTTTATTTTACTCTCTGGAAAGGGGACGAACATCACTTGAGAGTCACAGCGTGCTCCTGGCAGAGCCCAATGCTGTGTTACACCCACCATTGCCTGCTGAGTGCCACACACCTCTGTGTTGTATTCCACTAGCTAGTGCATATGCTATGACACTCTCTAGCCCATGTGCACTGTAACACCACCCCGTGAATATGTCATGCCACACTTGTCTTCGCGCGGGTTATATTGCCCCATCTAACGTGCCTTCCTCGATGCCTATGTTATAACGCACAGTGCTATGCCATACATATTACAATCTGGGATCCATATCTTTGTCACAGTGCATATGCAACGTTACACTCCCCAGCACATATTTTATATTACAACTTTAGAGACTAGTTAGGTTACACAACACTGCCCTGTGCATATTACACTCCAAGGCGCATATCGCATAGCACGCGCTAGTGCCTGTGCTATCTCGCGCTCTCCAATGAATCTGTAATTGCGCACAATGTATTGCATATTATATTTCACGCCCGGTTCATCTTATATCACACTTTTTGGTGCATAGTTTATACCATACACTATATCTAGTTTTCATTTTCAATCGTGCTCTCAGGACTATGTTCTATATAACACTGTGTTCACCTACCCTTTTCACGGGCATTACATTTTGCGATAGGGGGTGGAGGGTCAGGGGGTGTTTCTGCCAAATGAGCCCGGAGTCACAGTCACAAACGTCCTTCCTGAATAAAAGTGAGATTATGCTGCATACTTGTTCAAATTTTAAGTAGTTCGCACAGACACACGTTTTAAAAACAATAAAGTTCCTAATACCCGCCTTCTCTGAACAGTTAGCTTGCTGCCCCATCCCCCTCCTCCCTATCCTCTGTTGTGTGAATCCATGGACTAGACTCCTCCCTCCTGCCATGCATGGTCTGATGTGCTGCCACTGCTCTCAATTTAGTATGATGTACCAGTCCACTCCTCCTGCCCTCCATTGCCCAATTCTATGCCCCATCATTGACCTCCTGCTTAAACTCTGTGCTTAGCTTGCTGCCCCTATTCTCCTTCCCCCTGCCCTCCGATGTCTTTGTGCATGCCCCTGCTCCATCCTTTTTGCCCACCATGTTCCATGGACCTGCCACTCCTATCTACTCTGAGTGTTCTGTTGAGCTGCCACTCCCCTCCCACCTGCCTAGCATTGTCAGATGACTGTAACCTGTCCCTGCCACCTCCACCCTGCCTGTCCACATGCCATGCCCCTATCCTCTTCCTCCTGTCCTACATGGTCCATTGTACTGCCACACCCTTCTACCCTCCCTGGTCTGTTGTGCTGCAACTGCTCCTCCTGCCTGCCCCGTGTGGTCTGTTGTGAGGCCCCTTCCCCTGAACTTTCTTGTCTGTGCACAGGTCCTGACCCTCCCTTCTATCCTCCATCGTCCTTTGTGCATGCCCCTGCACCCTCCTTCTTGCCCATCATAGCCATTGTGCTGCCACTAACCCTCCCACTTGCCATGCATGGTCTTCTGTGCTGCCATGGCCCCTCCCACCTTCCCTGTGTGGTCAGTTAGCTGCCCCTGACCCCCTCCCACCTTCCCTCCATGGTCTGTGTGTATGCCATCACAGTCTCAGTGTTGCTCTTCATGGTGTGTCTTGCTTCTAGTGCCCATCCTGCCTGACCTCCTTGGCTATCTTGCTGCTCCTGCCCTGCCCCCTTGCCCCCAGCCCTCTGTTTACATGTGCAGACCCCTACTCCCTCCCTCCTGGCTTGTCTGTTCCATTGTAATGCCCCTGATCCGTCCCTCCTGCCCTTTATGGTCTGTTATGCTGCAGCTTTCTCTCCTGTCTGTCCATTATGGTCAGCTAGCTACCATTGCCTCTTGCCCTCTGTTCTCTGTTGTCCATGTGCATGGTCCTGTCCCCTCCCTCTTGCTTTCTATGGATTGTTGTGCTGCACTCCCGTCCCGCATGCCCTGTCTGGTGTATTGTGCTGCTGCAAACCCTGATGCCTGCCCTGCAGGGTCAGTTTGGTGCACCTCTCCATGTCCCTCCTGTCCTCTGTTATCCAAGTCCATGTCCCTACCCCATTTCTTTCCTTGATCCAATGTACCATACTTGCGAACATTTTGAACTTGGTAAGAGGGAGATTTTGAAAAAAACTGTGGTATTGATTTTCCCCTTTGAGTTACATTGAAAAAGAGGAGATTGTAGACAGGAGACAGATCAAATAAAGCCCATTTGAGCTTAAAAACATTGGACGTTTCCTGGCTGAATCGGGTCTGTTGGCATGTATGGTTGCCTCTTCCTTCTGCCCACAATGGTCTATTACATTGCCACAGCCTCTCTTGCAAGTCCTGTATTGTTGGTTTGTTGCCCCTGCCCCCCTTTCCACTGCCCTCCATAGTCTGTTGTGCTGCCACGGCCCTTCCTGCCTGCTCAGTGTGGTTAAATTGTTGCCTTTGCACCCTCCTACCTGCCTTCAATTTTTAGAGTACGTGCCCCTGGCCTCTGCCTCTCAACAGTATCCTAATGAACAACTAGATTGCTAACATTCTATATTTATTACAAAAGTGTGGAACGCCTGACGTCATCTTGATGTAATCAAAACTGTAATACCTAGAGCATTTCCTTTAGAAATTACATATATGAGAGGGTCTTATTGGCATCAAAATTATGGTTAGTGCTGTAAAAGACTAAAATAAGGACATATTTTCTGAGTTTTCAAATAGCGACAAAGCACTTTTAAATTATTTGTTATCTTTATGTTTTTTTATCCAGTTGACCACTTGATTAAATTTTGCACTTAGGGGAGAGGATGTGGTGTTACTTCCGGAACTGCAGACTTTGCTACTGGGGAACCAGTTTGGAGTTTCTGCTTCAGCTCGACATTCTGTGATTCTGGTCAAATCACTTAGTCTCCCCATGTCGACAACCAAAATGAATTTGTTCTTGTGTGATGTAACCAATGCTCATGTAAAGCACTCCAATACCTGACAAGTCTGCACTATTTAACACTGCAAAAACACAAAATAATACGTGTTTTGCACACTTCTGTCATTGGGCTATATTTGGGCTACATCTGGGTGATTTTGGGCTACATTTGGGCTCTTTTGTCTCCGGTGGCCATCTTGGGAGATTTATTTGTTATGAAGTTTCCTAATTTCCTCATGTACTGCAGTCTCCTCAGTAGGAAATGCTTTCAGTTTTTTACTTTGATTCCATCATGAAGGTATTCAGATATGTCACATATTTGCCATAAATTCTGAATGTTAGCACTCTAGTTGCTCATTAGATCACTGTAGTAAAACTACTGTTCACCATGGAAGTTTGCTCCTGGTATTAAAAGTGCATGTTTCAGTCTGCATGTCAGAATTTTTTAATGAAATAGAAGAGGATTTGAGAAGTCACTCAAAATGTGCCCTCATTTTCTCTCTTCAGCATTAATCATAATTTCTATGGCAAAATGAACCCCCTCATTGTGTTCCTTTTTAAATTAAATGTTTTAAGTGTTACCAGTTTATTCCAATCAAGATGGCTTCAGGTGTGCCAAACTTTTGTCATAATGAAGACAGTAAGCGCTCTAGTTGTTTTTAAGAACACTCTGGGACATTCTGTCATTGGGCTATACTTGGGCTACATATATATATATTACCTACTGGCGGTCGCCAGTAGGTAGTTATAGTTAGGACCGTGTTTCCATAGGAAATCTGCAACATTCTATTTTGAATAACTTTGGCGCTGGTTGACGAATCCTCGCAAAATTTTCAAAAGAGGTGAGGCGCTCCGCTCCGCTCCTACCCTGAAAGTCTCGGGGGGGTTCGTCAAGCGGGGGCTGAGAAAAAGGGGGGTCCCAAAACGCGTTTTCCCCATGCATTTTTCCGTAGGACCTTTAGTCCAAGCTGCAGCTCGAATGGCTGAACAGAATTACTTGAAATTTGGCAAAGAGGTAGTCCTCAGGTCAGGGATGTGCCTTTTGTAGGTCTGGTGTAAATGTGTTCAGTATTTGCTGAGAAAATAGCATTTGAATCAATATATATATCTATAGGCGCGCTCCGAGCGCTTACGGTAAGCTTACCGTACGCGCATGCTGCCAAGCGCGAGCTCAATTCTGATTGGTGGTTACATGACTGTAAACATTCGAATCGGTCGAAATCAGGAAGTGTCGGCCTCCATTTTGTGTGTCTCACACTGATAAAAAAAAGGAGGAGAATGTGGAAAGGGGGCAACGAAGAGAGTTGCAGACCCCCTAGCGTTTGTCAGGGGGTCCAAGAAGGCCATAAAAGTATGAAAAATACATTTAAATTCTTTTTTTTTTTTTAAACTCGGGGTGCGCGTACGGTAGAAAAAAAAAATAAAAAAAGAAAAATTTTTTTTTAAGTGTTTAGATATTAGGGGGCTCTAAAAAGAGCCGTTGTGTTCATTGAGTGTTTTTTGGTACCTACAAGTAAGTACCGATGCAGAGTCTAAAGTTCAAGAGGAAGACTCTGTTCCCTTCATCATTGAAATGTACACCGTCTCCTCTATAAATGTCTTGCATGTTGTAACGCAAGTTGTTGTGGTATATAGAACCCATACCATAGTCTCTGAGGAAAGCAGAAACAGATTTGTTGACGTGCTTTCTTGCTTTGTCAATCTGCGGACAAAATTGGTTGGACCAGTTCCACTTTTGCCTTTGGCATATGTTAGAATATACAAAGGCAGAATGAGGAAAAAGCGACATCAATTGCACAAAGGTGTCCTTAATAAGCATTTCCAGACCTACACCAGTTAAAGTGCCTAGGTCATTTCCACCACAGTGCACAATAATAAGGTTAGGCTGTGGGAGATGTAGAAAGGTTTTCACCAAAGGCATTAATTGGTGCCACTTTAACCCTCTCTGACCAATCCATTTAATGTCTACATTTGGCAAAGCAAGGTCTCTCACCATACCTCTTTTTTCTGCAAATTTTTCACTCCAGAAGACATAGCTGTGACCTACAATCCACACTGTGAACATCTTTGAAGGAGATCTGGATGCACTCTGAAGGTGTCTTTCAGTAGAATGGCAATATGAAATGAAAGACAGTTTGAAAATGGAGGCATACATATTTTTTTAAAATAAAAGGAACTCATTGGCTGTTTCACACCATGTGTGAAAATAGAGAGGGAAACATTGCCATTAATTGGTTCTGCTCAGAGGAGAGAGGTGTACAGCTCTGATATTCTGACTGTGATAGTCTGCTGTTTGAGTGCCACATTTCTTTCTCAACTAACTAATTTTAAAGGTGAGTTATGAGTTTGAGAGGGGATGTATGTGGTGAATTTTGCATGAGTCTGTGAGCACAGAGGAATTGCTGTCAGAGATGTATTTTGTGTTTCTCTGGTTCTTTTGAGAAGTAACCATGCATATGTCTCTTGCAACTGAAAATACACAGTCTGCATAAGCAGACTGTTAGCACACACCCAGCAGTTTATCCTGTAGAATCATGCTGAGTATTCACAAGTGACTGGTGTTTTATGGAAGCAATGAGTAACGCTAATACATTCAACATTACTATGGCTGATTTCTTTTGCTGGAGTGTAGTCAGTCACCAAGGTCACACATGTTCATGGTCTGAAAAAGCTGTTTGCACATGTGCTGTTTTCTGTGTCTGAAAACTGTAATGAAAATGTATGCGACTGTTAGAGTAATTAACGCTTGCAGGAAAAAACAGTAGTAAGTGTGGTTAGAAATTGGCAGGCAAATTTCATTTTCGGCGTAAAATCACAGCATGAGTCTGTGAGCATAGAGGAATTGCTGTCAGAGATGTATTTTGTGTCTCTCTGGTTCTTTTGGGAAGTAACCATGCATATGTCTCGTGCAACTGAAAATACACAGTCTGCATAAGCAGACTGTTAGCACACACCCAGCAGTTTATCCTGTAGAATCATGCTGAGTATTCACAAGTGACTGGTGTTTCAGGTAGCAGTGAGTAACGCTAATACATTCAACATCACTAAGGCTGATTTCTTTTGCTGGAGTGTAGTCAGTCACCAAGGTCACACATGTTCATGGTCTGAAAAAGCTGTTTGCACATGTGCTGTTTTCTGTGTCTGAAAACTGTAATGAAAATGTATCCGACTGTTAGAGTAATTAACGCTTGCAGGAAAAAACAGTACTAAGTGTGCTTAGAAATTGGCAAGCAAATTTGATTTTCTGCCTAAAAACACAGAAAACAGTAGTAAGTGTGCTTTGAAATTGGCAAGCAAATTTCATTTTCTGCGTAAAATCACAGCATGAGTCTGTGAGCATAGAGGAATTGCTGTCAGAGATGTATTTCGTGTCTCTCTGGTTCTTTTGGGAAGTAACCATGCATATGTCTCTTGCAACTGAAAATACACAGTCTGCATAAGCAGACTGTTAGCACACACCCAGCAGTTTATCCTGTAGAATCATGCTGAGTATTCACAAGTGACTGGTGTTTCAGGTAGCAGTGAGTAACGCTAATACATTCAACATCACTAAGGCTGATTTCTTTTGCTGGAGTGTAGTCAGTCACCAAGGTCACACATGTTCATGGTCAGAAAAAGCTGTTTGCACATGTGCTGTTTTCTGTGTCTGAAAACTGTAATGAAAATGTATGCGACTGTTAGAGTAATTAACGCTTGCAGGAAAAAACAGTACTAAGTGTGCTTAGAAATTGGCAAGCAAATTTCATTTTCTGCGTAACAACACAGAAAACAGTAGTAAGTGTGCTTTGAAATTGGCAAGCAAATTTCATTTTCTGCGTAAAATCACAGCATGAGTCTGTGAGCAAAGAGGAATTGCTGTCAGAGATGTATTTCGTGTTTCTCTGGTTCTTTTGAGAAGTAACCATGCATATGTCTCTTGCAACTGAAAATACACAGTCTGCATAAGCAGACTGTTAGCACACACCCAGCAGTTTATCCTGTAGAATCATGCTGAGTATTCACAAGTGACTGGTGTTTCATGGAAGCAGTGAGTAACGCTAATACATTCAACATCACTAAGGCTGATTTCTTTTGCTGGAGTGTAGTCAGTCACCAAGGTCACACATGTTCCTGGTCAGAAAAAGCTGTTTGCACATGTGCTGTTTTCTGTGTCTGAAAACTGTAATGAAAATGTATACGACTGTTAGAGTAATTAACGCTTGCAGGAAAAAACAGTACTAAGTGTGCTTAGAAATTGGCAAGCAAATTTCATTTTCTGCCTAAAAACACAGAAAACAGTAGTAAGTGTGCTTTGAAATTGGCAAGCAAATTTCATTTTCTGCGTAAAATCACAGCATGAGTCTGTGAGCATAGAGGAATTGCTGTCAGAGATGTATTTCGTGTCTCTCTGGTTCTTTTGGGAAGTAACCATGCATATGTCTCTTGCAACTGAAAATACACAGTCTGCATAAGCAGACTGTTAGCACACACCCAGCAGTTTATCCTGTAGAATCATGCTGAGTATTCACAAGTGACTGGTGTTTCAGGTAGCAGTGAGTAACGCTAATACATTCAACATTACTAAGGCTGATGTCTTCGGAACCGGACTGACTCGGACTGACTCTAGATAATGACTTGCAGTAAATACGGAGGTTGTGGGAGGACGAGGGGAGCTCTTTCCTCCCTTAGGGTACTTTTTGTAGATTTTGGGTTTGGTAGGGCGACAGGCACACTGCAAGTTGGGGGGGCTTTGTAAGCTGCACCAGGGGTGCAGGGTGGGGGGGGTTTCCGGGATTTTGGGTTTGTTGTTGGGGGGTTTGTTTTCGCAAGGCATAGTGATTATTTCCAGGACTGTTCCATGGTGGCTCTTCGGGTGTGGGGTGGGCCTCTTTACGTTTGGGGATGGGGGGTAGGGGTTTAAGTGTTATAAGCTGGAATGTTAATGGTTTGGGGGATCGCATTAAGCGTGGGATTGTTTTGCAATTCTTGAAACGGTCATTGCCGGATGTCGCCCTGCTGCAGGAGACGCATCTTATAGGTAATACATGCTATGCTCTGAATAGGAAGGGTTATAAATTCATAGCTCATTCGGGATTCTCCTCTGGGTCCAGGGGTGTGGGCATCCTAGTCAGAGCCTCGCTACCATTTGAGGTTGACTCCACCATTGTTGATGATAGGGGGAGGTTTGTGGCGGTGGCGGGGCGGTGGGAAGGAAGAACTTTGGTTTTAGTTTCGGTTTATGTCCCGCCGGCCCTGCAGGCCTCCACGTTTACAGATCTGGGTAGGGCCTTGCTGGATCTCCCGGGGGGTATGCTTGTGGTGGGAGGTGATTTCAACGCTGTTGGCTCCGGTCTGCTGGATAGATACCCGCCCAGAGACACAGGGGGGCTCAGAAGTGGCTTCCAGACTTTCTAGACACGCTTGGCCTCATAGACTGTTGGAGGCTCCGGCACCCCACACAGAGCCAATGCACTTTCCACTCCGGGGCGCATGGTAGCCTTTCTAGGATTGATTACCTACTCACTATGGCTGCGCATGCCTCATTGGTGTCCGAGGCCAGGCACATGGCGCGTGGTATATCTGACCATTCGCCAGTGTGGGTCATGCTGGATCTAGGTCGGGAGGGAGGGGGAAGGGTGGCCCCTATCAACCCTTGGTACTTCCGAGACCCCAAGATGCGCAGCGCGCTGGTAAAGACAGTAGATAATTTTTTCAAGGATAATCAGGGATCCGTGGACTCGGCAGTGTCGCTGTGGGAAGCATTTAAGACCGTGCTGCGAGGGGAGGCCCTCTCCCTTGTAGTGGCTGCCAAGCGGCGGAGAGATGGCGAGGTTTTGCAGGTTGAGGAGGAGATCGCGGCTTTGGAGGGAGCGCTGGAGGAGGAGGTTACAGAGGCCTCACTGCATGAGCTGTGCTTGAAGCAATCCGAGTATAAGGACCTAGTGACTAATGCCGCTAAGACCCTCAGTAGGGAACAGCAGGGCCGTCTGTATGATGTTGGTGACAAGGCCGGGAAACTCCTGGCTTGGCTGGATAAAAAAGAACGGGTTAATAGAGTAGTGCCGGAGTTGACGGGAGAGGGGGGAGAGCTGATTGTGGAACCTGAGAGGATTGTACAGTGTTTCTCGGACTATTTCCATATGGTTTATGCCTCAGTGTCGGACAGGCCGCCCGAGGACTCGCGTGACCTCCTGCGTGATATCGCATTGCCCTGTCTCTCTGATATAGATAGGGACGATCTAGATGGAGACATAACGGTCGACGAGGTGGCGGGGGCTATCCGCGCGTTGAACTCGGGCAAGGCCTCGGGTCCGAACGGCTTGCCGGTCGACCTGTACAAGCTGTTTCCGGATAGGGTCGCCCCTCACCTGCGCGCCATGTTCGTGGAGGCGCGGGGGAGTGGGGCCCTCCCGTTGGATCAGCGACTGGCGACAATTGTGGTTATACATAAAGAGGGCAAACCCCGAGATAAGTGCGCCTCATATAGGCCTATCTCACTCCTTAACGCAGAGCCGAAAATTCTGGCTAAAATCCTGGCGGCCCGATTGATTAGGGTACTCGGTGACTTGGTCCACCCGGATCAATCCGGATTCATCCCGCACCGTAACACTGCGTTAAATCTTCGGCGCCTTCATGGTGTAATCGCCAGGGCGGGCACGCTGCGCGAACCAGCTATTGTGGCGTATCTTGACGCCACGATGGCCTTTGACACGGTGGAATGGGCATATTTGTGGGCCGTGTTGACCAAGTTCGGCTTTGGCCACGGTTTTGTGAGCTGGGTGAGGTTGCTGTATGAGGGACCTCTTGCGAGTGTGGTGGTAAATGGCCGGGCGTCGACTCCGTTTCAGCTAGGGAGGGGTACTCGGCAAGGTTGTCCCCTGTCGCCATTGTTGTCCGCCCTCGCCCTTGAGCCGCTGGCTGCGTGGATACGCTGGCACCCGGATATACGGGGACTTAGATGGTCGCCTGAACACGAGGACCGTATTTCGCTTTATGCTGATGACATCCTGTTGTATCTTGCCTCACCCAAGAAATCACTCATAGTGGTCTGTGACGTACTCACATCTTTCGGTAGGAACTCGGGTCTCGTTATCAACTGGAGTAAATCGTATTTATATGTTCTTAGTGGCGAGGTCCCACCGATCCCTCGAACGTGTTCGATCCAGGTCGCTCAGCAGGGCTTTGTGTATCTGGGGATCTTTATCTCCATGGTCTCTGCTGTGCGATATGAGAGGAACCTGCTCCCCCCCCTAGCGCGCCTGAGGCGGGATGTGGAGATCTGGCGGAGGCTGCCGCTCTCCCTCGTTGGGTGCGCGGCCCTGTTCAAAATGTCTCTTCCCCGGTTCCTCTACGCACTGCAGAATACTTTGGATTGGGTACCGGCCAACTACTTTTGGGAGGTCGAAGGCCTCCAACGAACGTTGCTGTGGGATGGGCGGCCGCGAATAGCTATTGCAAAGTTGACGCTTCCATGGTACGACGGGGGTATTGCGCTTCCAGACATCCGACGGTACTATTGGGCCACCCAGCTGAGTGCGATTAATCATGGGCTTTATGGCCCTGCCCTCAGCCCTGGGTATGCCATGGACAGGTGGTTGCTGCGTGGTGGTAACTATTACAGGGCATTGTACTCGCGGTCCCTGGACTCGTCCCTCACGGGGCCCACTGGAGTGGCGGTGCGTGTGTGGAAGATGGCAACTGACTCTCTGGGCTGGAAGGATAGGCTCACCCTCGCTACCCCGCTGTTTGAATCTGAGAGACTGGGTAGGCTTTGGCACACAAAAGGTTTTGACAAATGGGACTTGATCGGCATCTCCAGGGTCGGAGATGTGCTGATTAAGGGGAGGGTGAAGTCCTTTGAAGAGTTGCAGAAGGAGTATGAGCTGGGGCCATCCGAGTTTTTCCGCTATATTCAGGTGTGTCACGCCCTCCGATCAGTCCTCATAGAGGGTGAGAAGGTGCCTGAGTCCTCTCCTTTGGAGGACCGGGTCCTTGATGGCCATATGCCCGAGAGCACGATCTCGCTCATCTATAAGAAACTGATCAACGTCCGGGCGGATATGCTTCTGGGGCTGAGGGACCAGTGGACTGGGGATGGCCTCGAGTTGGATGACGAGGATTGGCAGTCTGCGGTTTCCTCTCCTAAGGAGGTTGCGATCCCGTCGCGTCTGAGGCTGGTGCAGCTTAAAATACTGCATCGAGTGTATGTGACGGGGCCAAGGCTGGTCCACATGGGATTCTCGGAGGACGGCCTATGCAGGAAGGGATGTGGTATGGTGGGTACTTTCCTGCATATCATTTGGGAATGTGGTGTCATTACGGACTTCTGGAGGAGAGTCCATGCAGTGATGGGGGAGGTGACGGGCATTGCTATGCAGCCGGAAGCGCGGTGTTGCCTCCTGAATGTCTGGGGGCCCACTGACCACGATGAGGCACAGACCCAAAGGGTGACTCTGGGTAACATGGTCGCTAAGAGAGATATTGCGCGATTGTGGGGCTCCGCGGGGCCCCCCACATTGACCGCGTGGAAAGAAAATATGGACTGGAGTATGCTAAGGGAGAAGACGGTATATTGTGCTAGAGGCCGCCCTCGGAAGTGGCACGCCATCTGAGGGCGGTGGAATCAATACAAGGGGAGAATATGTCTTGCCCCTGATTTGGATCCCCCCGAGGAACAGCTTTCCTCCTAACCTTCTTTCCAGCTCAGTATGGTTAATGGACTTCTTTGGCCTCTGCTGTCCCCCTTCTTCCTCTTTTAATAGTACTGTAACTGGTAGATGATTGGGGTCCTGCCTCCCCTGGGGGGCTTTCACCATGGGCATTCAGTGTTCTTGCCTTGCTGGGGGTTGTTGTGTGTTTTGTGTTTATTTAAAAATGGAATCTTTGCACTCCTCCTTCACTGTACAGTGGACACGTTTCTGCTCCTCTTTATCGAAGCTGCCGAACCTCCGGGTTGTCGGCTGAATAGCTGTGTCCAGACTTTTGAAAATAAAGGTTTTTCAAAAAAAAAAAAAAAAAAACATTGCTAAGGCTGATTTCTTTTGCTGGAGTGTAGTCAGTCACCAAGGTCGCACATGTTCATGGTCAGAAAAAGCTGTTTGCACATGTGCTGTTTTCTGTGTCTGAAAACTGTAATGAAAATGTATGCGACTGTTAGAGTAATTAACGCTTGCAGGAAAAAACAGTACTAAGTGTGCTTAGAAATTGGCAAGCAAATTTCATTTTCTGCGTAACAACACAGAAAACAGTAGTAAGTGTGCTTTGAAATTGGCAAGCAAATTTCATATTCTGCGTAAAATCACAGCATGAGTCTGTGAGCACAGAGGAATTGCTGTCAGAGATGTATTTCGTGTTTCTCTGGTTCTTTTGAGAAGTAACCATGCATATGTCTCTTGAAACTGAAAATACACAGTCTGCATAAGCAGACTGTTAGCACACACCCAGCAGTTTATCCTGTAGAATCATGCTGAGTATTCACAAGTGACTGGTGTTTCATGGAAGCAGTGAGTAACGCTAATACATTCAACATCACTAAGGCTGATTTCTTTTGCTGGAGTGTAGTCAGTCACCAAGGTCACACATGTTCATGGTCAGAAAAAGCTGTTTGCACATGTGCTGTTTTCTGTGTCTGAAAACTGTAATGAAAATGTATGCGACTGTTAGAGTAATTAACGCTTGCAGGAAAAAACAGTACTAAGTGTGATTAGAAATTGGCAAGCAAATTTCATTTTCTGCCTAAAAACACAGAAAAAAGAAGTAAGTGTGCTTTGAAATTGGCAAGCAAATTTCATTTTCTGCGTAAAATCACAGCATGAGTCTGTGAGCACAGAGGAATTGCTGTCAGAGATGTATTTCGTGTCTCTCTGGTTCTTTTGGGAAGTAACCATGCATATGTCTCTTGCCACTGAAAATACACAGTCTGCATAAGCAGACTGTTAGCACACACCCAGCAGTTTATCCTGTAGAATCATGCTGAGTATTCACAAGTGACTGGTGTTTCAGGTAGCAGTGAGTAACGCTAATACATTCAACATCACTAAGGCTGATTTCTTTTGCTGGAGTGTAGTCAGTCACCAAGGTCATACATGTTCATGGTCTGAAAAAGCTGTTTGCACATGTGCTGTTTTCTGTGTCTGAAAACTGTAATGAAAATGTATGCGACTGTTAGAGTAATTAACACTTGCAGGAAAAAACAGTAGTAAGTTTGCTTAGAAATTAGCAAGCAAATTTAATTTTCTGCCTAAAAACACAGAAGACAGTAGTAAGTGTGATTTGAAATTGGCAAGCAAATTTCATTTTCTTTGTAAAGTCACAGCATGAGTCTTTTATGGCCTTCTTGGACCCCCTGACAAATGCTAATGCATTCAAAATCACCAAGGATCATTATCTTTGCAGGAGTGCAGTCAGTCAGCCAGGTTACACATGTATATGCTCTAAAAAAGCAGATTGCACATGTGCTGTTTTCTGCCTCTGTAAACTATAAAGAAAATGTGTCAGACTGTTAGAGTAATTAACAATTGCAAAAAAAAAAAAAAGTGTGCTTTTGAATTGCAAATGAAATATCGTGTTCTGTCTAGAATTACACCAAGAGTCTGTGTGCACACAGGAATTGATCTTAGAGATTACATTCGTGTTGGTTTTATTGTGTTTTTCACTTGTAGGAAAGGGATAGATAGTGTTATAAGAAAAGAAAAGATCATGACAAATATAGTAATATATTTAAATTACAAAAAGGTATTTATTTTTAGTTTCTTTCAGGTATTGCTCCAGAGCAGTGAAGGAAATATAAGATGCCTATAAAATCAAGACAGAGAAAACAACAGAAAAAAAAGGTTTATTTGAAGACAACTGGAGGACCCAAGTTAGTTGAAGATGCTCATGTTGGGAAAAAGAAAAAGTCGTCTGGTAAGCAGACAAAGGAATTCTTTAAAAATATATTCAAAAAAAGGAAAAATTTTAAAAATGCCCCCATTGGAAAAACTGTTTCTAGTAGAAAACAACAGGAGAATAGTGCGAATTTACCAAATGCTAATGTACAAGCAGAAGCTATAAAAATTAACTTGAAAAGAAAATCAGCATTTAAAGAGTGATGTCCAATTTGCTAAAGGATCTGAAAAAATATAAGAAAAGAGCAACATTTTTAAAGAGAAAAAAAGATATTGAAGCCATTGTAGCAAAGGCTTTAGATTTAAAAAGAAAACTATTCATTTAAATTTTGAACAGGATGCGTACATTAGAAAAAATAGTTAATGTAATGAAGTCACAAAGCAAAAAGAAAAGAAATAACGTTTGTAAAGTGTTTTTAGGAGAATGGATGCATAGTTCAAGTACTGAACCATTTTTTAATGAAGAGAGTTATCTTCAAAGTAATAGTTTGCTGCATACAGTTGACACCAGTGGTCGAGCATATGAAGTTAAGGATGGTTGTATAATGGAAAAGGAGAAAATGGTTCCAAGAAATGAGGAAGAAGTGATTGCAGATGAGGTTATGGGGAGACGTCCTAAAGCCCCAGTGTATACTTGGAATTGTAGTAGTATTTGTACTTTGCAACAGGAATCTATTGATAAATTACGTGAGTTTTTAAGAGAATATAGTAAAAAGAGTGTTAAACAGAAGATTAAGGTGCTTCAAGGACTAGATCCATGCAGAGTGAGAGAGAATACTGGTTTGCAAGGTCACTCTCTGGCTTGTTTATCTAGGAAAGTTTGTCAAAGTGTTTTTCACCATTTTAGGATGCTGGCAGTTCATCATACTGAAATTAGGAAATTTGTGAGAAGATTGTATTTTGCTAAAAGTCCAGCACTAAAGTTAAATGAGTTGAATAAGCCTCTGTTTCGTGGATCTGTATCAGATGTTGAGAAGGTTACTGATGAGATTCAGTTTTGTTACTTTGGTCCAGAACAAGAAAGTGCAGGGAATGACACAGTTATTGAGGAAAATGTGGAAGAGAATGTAGAACCCTCCGTAAATAAGAAATTTGAAGATCAAATTACAAAATTTGCTATCATCTCTAATGAAAGACCAAATATTACTTGTATTTGTTGCCGGAGAAGCCATTACAAAATCCAAACAAGGAATGTTGATCTCTACAAAAAAAGTGAAGAAGAAGATAATTATAAGTGGAAGGATATTGCAACATATATATTTCTTGAAAATTGTTTTGATTTGGGTGAAGATCATCGTATTTGTAAATACTGTTACAACAAGTTGGAAGAAAATAAAATGCCAGCTAGAGCTGTACATAATAATTTAGAATTGGTTGAAGTTCCTGCAGAACTTTCTGATTTAAATACGTATGAGTCTATACTCATTCAATGTGTTCATACGTTCCAGACCATAGTACGTATGGAGCCAAAAACAGGCAAATTACCTCCTTCAGATTTACAAAGAGGTTTAAAAGGAAGAGTTGTCTATTTGCCGTTGGATTTGAAAAAAAATATGGAAACTATTGATACAGATACTTTGGAAACTGAACCATTAGTTATTCTGGTTAATGGTGTACCTACAAAGAATAAGAAAATTTGGCAGGAGATGGTAGATGTACGGAAAGTACAAAGAGCAAATTTATATTTGAAAAGGAATAATAAATGGTATGAAGCCATTTATATGGATGAAGATGAAGAAGATTTAGTAGGAGACACAGACACACCAACTGGGCAAATTGAAAAAGTTGACAAGTCAAAAGAAGAAGAAATTTATGAACATTTCAGCATACATCCTCTTCATTCAAAAGAAGTAATGGCAAACACCATTGATCTGTTTCAAATGAAAAAAGCACAAGGAACTTCTGTGAGTGTATGGGAGAAGAGTTTGGAAGCTCGTTGTTTTCCCCAGCTGTTTCCTACAGGAGAAGGTGGACGATATGATGAACGTCCAGTCCAGATTCCTGCTTCTGAGTATCGGACTACAAGATTATATGCAGAAGATCCCAGATTTCGTCAAAGTATTCCTTATTTGTTCCATCTGTTATTTGAAAGTGACTTGTCTGCACTATCTTATGCAGTAAACCACATTTTAAAAAGTAGAACACATCCACATAATGTGTCTGCTAAGGATTTTATGAACAAAGTGCAGCAGCGAGATGATCATTTGGAATCACAATTGATCAATCTGATGGATTGTCAGCGTGGGACGAATGAATATTGGTACAGACGCCATGGAGAATTGAAATGTATGTTACGGAATTTAGGAACTCCAACAGGGTTCCTAACCCTAAGCTGTGCCGAATACGCTTGGGATGATTTACTGGATTTTCTACGAGAGGCAAATTCAAACATTAAAAACATCGAATACAAGACAGCAGGAGAATTGTGCTCATTGGATCCGGTTAATGTTTGCAGATATTTCAATCATAGATTTGAGGCTATGATGTCCTTTATCTGCAACAAAAAAATCCACCACTTGGAGAAGTTGTGGATTTCTTTTGGAGAAAAGAGTACCAAGCAAGAGGTGCTCCTCACATTCATATGCTGTTGTGGATCAAGGATGCTCCAAAATTTGGAACAGATGCTGATGAAGCAGTGTTATCCTTCATTGAAGAATATGCAACATGTGCTATACCTAAAAGCACAGAAGAGAAAAAGTTAAAAGAGCAAGTTTTACGTTTCCAAAGTCATCGCTGTGGAAAATACTGTCGACGGAAGTACAAGACCAAAGATAAATTCTACACAAAATGTCGATTTGGATTTCCTAGACCTGTTCTTTCAAAAGGAAGAGTCAACAGTTTTATGTCAGCTGTGCGACATACTATTACAAGAAAATCTCCCAAAAATACGTACAACCTAAGAAGAAAAGAAGAGTCAAAATATATAAATGAGTACAACCCAGTCATTTTATCCATGTGGAATGCTAACATGGATATTCAGTATGTGGCAGACAATTCTATTGCTGTTGCTCGGTATGTCACATCGCACATTACTAAATCTGAGAAAACGGAATTGAAGGAAATGTGGGAAGAGATTTCTCACGAGAAAACTGTCAGTAAGAAGCTGTACAGTTTCAGTTTGAAGATGTTAACGCATCGAGAAATTGGATCCTACGAATGTTCAGATAGGTTATCATCTGCAAGTCTATACTCGAAATCCAGAAGAATAATTTGGGTCAGTTTAGGCCTTGCAGGAATGCGAAATCGGGTACTGAAATCTGTTGGAGAAATTGAATATTTGGCCGAGAACGACCCAGAAAGTACAGATATTTTGAAAACAAACATGTTGGACACATATTACCCAAAAAGAAGTCATCATCTTGAGAACATGTGTCTCTATGAAGTGCTGCAGAACTACATTTTTTCACGGAAAGCCACAGAAGACTTCAACAATGGAAAATATAAAGTCATTGGTGAGGAAGGATGTTTAGTGAAGCAAACAAAAGGAAGTTTGATTAATCACAGGAAGCTGAGTTGTGATACTACTGACAAAAAGGAATTTTACTACTTGGCACTTTTACAGTTGTTTAAACCATGGCGTTCAGAGGACGAACTACTTGGAGGATTTCAAAGCTATGAGGATTCATTTAATGCATGTAAAGATACCATTGAATGCAGTATTTTCAGGAATTATGTCCAAATGTTAAACGAAGAAATTGAACAGGAAGCTACAATTGCAGCTGAAGTAGCTAGAGACAGTTCTCAAGACAGCCAAAGTTCTGGAACACTCAGTCAAGATCCCCTAGGACAACCAATCGTAGAAAATGAAGCTGCAATAGCCATGACTGAAGTGGAAACGGCTATGAATCAAGCAAAGGAAGATTTAATAGAATTACCAGATTTGGAACAACAACTGAATGAAGAACAACGACAAATTTATGAAGAAGTCAGAAAAAAAATTGATCACGGATTACTACATGAAAATAAAGAGTGCACATGCACAGCATTTGAACCAATTAGGTTGTATGTGAGTGGACAAGCTGGAACTGGGAAAAGTTTCTTAATTTAAGTCATCAGAAGCTACCTACAGCAAAAAACTGATTCAACTTTATCTTGTGTTGTTACTGCTCCAACTGGGTTAGCAGCATATAATATGAAAGGAATTACTCTCCATCGCTTGCTAATGTTACCAGTGGAGCATGAGACCAAAATAGAATATCACAAGCTAACTGGCAAAGCATGTTTCGAAGTTTCAAGAGTGTTGAAGAAGATGCAAGTTCTCATTATTGATGAGGTAAGCATGGTATCAAACTTAATGCTTGCCTTTGTGCATTTAAGAATGAGGCAAATTCTAAAAAGAGACTATGACGTGCTATTTGGTGGAAAACATGTTATAGTTTTTGGGGATCTACTGCAGCTCACTCCAGTTAAAGGACAACCAGTGTTTAATACTGTAACACATTAGGACACGAAGAAGTCATTAGGAAGCATTGGTAATGCGAATATTTGGTCATTCTTTGAGTACAAAGAACTCACTACCAATATGAGGCAAGCAAATGATGAAGAATATGGAAGTGGTTCTGAAAGATATCAGAATTGGACTACTCACAGAAGTAGGCAGAAAAGCAATACAGAGTCGGTTGCTACATAATTTATTTCCAAATGAGGAAATAGTTGCAGAGAAAATATACAAGAACATTGCAGAAAAAAATACTGTAATCTGCTTAATGCCAACACTACGTGAATGCTCGATATTCAATGAGGAACTTTTGAAATTGGAAAAGGAAGAGATTAAGAAAATGGAAGCAGTGGACAAAATCCAACATGAAAGAATTACTATTACATTAACAGGCGAACTGAAAAATAAATTGGATTCTCTAGAGAAGAACATTTCGAAAACAGCTGGATTAGGAAAAAATCTATATCTTTGCATGAACTGTCGAGTATTTCTAAGGAGAAATTTGGATGTTGAAAAAGGTTTAGTGAATGGAGCTATGGGTAAAGTTGTGGGTTTTGTTACCTACCAGAAAAAAGAAGGAATTGAGTTTTTAAAAATAAAATTTGATCAGATTGAAGAGGTAAAAGACATTAGTTGTTGTTCAGTCCGTTTTTTGCTTGTGAAAGACTTATATGTACGTAGGAAGCAGTTTCCATTTTCTCTAGCATATGCTGTAACTATTCACAAGTGTCAAGGATTAACTGTTGATAGTGCATTTGTAAACATTGGATCTACTGTGTTCAAAGAAGGTATGGCATATGTTGCTTTGTCACGAGTGAAAACATTATCTGGTTTATTCATGATAGACTTTGATGACTCAAAAGTTAGTGCTGATGCAAATTGTGTTAAGGAGTACAATAGATTAAGAAGAACCTATGCTCCTCATTTAGGTCAGTATCCTGTGTTGGAGAAACGTGTTGTTTGTCGGAAAAGGAGATTTGAGAATATCTGTAATGAGGATGTAGAGAAGAGAAAACAAAAAGAGAGTCATGTGATTGCAAGCAAAAAGAAAAAGGACAATGTTGAACAGGTTGTTGGTTGCCATTTTGAAAATAGCTCTGGTGTCAACTGCTACGCAAATGTAGTGCTGAATGTTGTATTTTATCTTGAAAGTTTGCAAGAGCAGATAATAGAAAATCATGAAAAAAGATTCTGTTCTGTGCTAAGTCTTCTTTATGAGAAACTGAGTGTTGATAAAGCAAAAATAGAAAGTGCGAATGAAATTAGAAATCTATTAGATGTTTGTTCAGGACGAACACAGTTTTCTCAAAATGTCCAGCAAGATGCACAGGAATTCTTGATGTACATTCTTTTGGTACTTGAAGATGAAGGGGTAGAAATAGAAAATATGTTTGGTCTCTCTTATAAATGGGAACATAGTTGTGAAAACTGTTTCTACACATGCAGCTCTAATGTTGATTCAGAAAGGTTTATCTATTTAACATTGCCAGAGACTAAATCAGTGACTTTTAGTAAATTAGTTAAAGATGCCAATCACAACATGGAATGTTCGAAATGTTGGCTGAAACATGTTGACCCACGAGGACGTGTCTCTATAACGTTTGTGGACGCGTTCCCTTGACGATTTCTGCTGTTTTTAAGTTTGATGCCATTGGATACTGAATAAAATAATTTTCCAATGCTAATCAATTTTAAATCACTTTCCCGTTTTCACACACTGCATTTAGACTCACCACACTTATGGCAGTCTTTCTTATCCTGAGATAATTTATCCTCCCGACCATAGGAATCAAAACATCCCTGAGCTCCTCCTTGTTACAGTAATCTAAGGAGTTGTAGCTCTATAACTACACCAGGTGTGGTTATGGGAGGTCCCAGATGATGAAGCATGCCACTTCGGTGGGTGATGGGACCTGGCCCTCTTTATGAGGACTTTTTCATGTTTGAACGTGCTGTTGTGTCACTTCTGTTCTTTTGATAGACTGGTTAGACCCGTAGACTCTACTTGTTGTGTTAGTTCAAGTGATTTGGGGATTTGTCTGCGCAGGTCTTTAAAATTCCCTGAGACCCTATAACCAATTGTTTTTTCTTGATATTGTGTGCAGCTACGGCTGCGGGTCCTCCTGTGTCATACACTCAGCAGTGCTGTGGTGTATTTTTTGTTTGTGTCACAGTTCTTTTACAGGCTAGGTGTGTCTGTTTGACTCCTCTTTTAACATGGCAGAACTCACTGGTTTGGCCTTCGATGATGAAATGGCCCGCCTCATTCTGACTACCACTCCAAGCATTCTAGAAAATACAGACAATCCGGCAGGAGGAACCGGTGATGATTGGGCGAAGCTTCTTATTTTGAAGAAATCGCACACTCGCACCGGTATCCATGGTGCAATTATGACGGAATACTTGCGCGGTAATTGCGCACCTACTGGTTTAATTGTCACCAACACACCCCGCCTTTTCTTGCAGGACAAAATCTTTCTCAAAGATTGGGCCTTGATAGCGTGGCGATGCACTCGTGATTGGCTAATCTTGATCATTAGCACTGCCAAGCGCATCGCCGACGCTATCATGATCGAGATCCAAGTACTAGAGGGACAAATCAAGACAACTTTGTCCCATTCCATCTATAAGAAGAACCTCGACGATAACAACAAATCTAACAAAGATTTTCGAGATGGCATTCTCTCTTCTAAAATAGAAAAATTCAAGAAAGATCTAGCCAAATTTTCCTTTGAAAAAGTCTATCCCTAAACACAAGAGAACTATGTACCACCTGAGTTCAATAGGAAAGGCAGACGATATGGCTCCTACTATTCTTCTTCTGGTTCAGAAGATTGGTCAAGTGATTCTGACTCTACTACTCATGAGCCAACACGGAATAGAGGGAGAGGTAACAACTCTAGGCGGAACTGGCGAGGGAATCAACAACCACAATGGTGGCAACCTCCTCCATGGCAATATCCAAACCCCCCCTTTCTTCCAAACATGATGCCATTCAATCCACCTCCACAGTTTTTCCATAACCAGCCTTTTTTAGGCCAGGGCCGGGGTCGTTTAAGGGGACGAAGAAGAGGTCAACAAACCTCAAATCAAACGAGGGTCCATTGGAGCCCACCACCACCAACATCACCACGGAATCTCCGCAGCTCAGTGAAGGGCCTAGCAGGGGCAGGACCCAGCAGCAGCTTGTGGTCAACTTGAGCTCCTATACTTTAACCGATATGGAAGAGAAGGTCCTCAATAAAGGCCTGGGCTTTGTACCGACCAATACGGGGGATCCGTTCACTCTCCAGTGTGAGATAGCCAAGTTTTTTCGCAAAATCAGATTTCATTTTTTCTTTCATGATAAGAGTCATGAGGACACCACACTGGTAGACGGTGTGACTGACAGTGGTCTCAGGAATAAATCCACATTCAATCCACCTGCACAGTCTTTACCTCCCCATGTTCTCGCATTCGAGACAGCCGTTACTAAAGAGATCTCTGCACTCATGACTAAACCAACCCGTCAGTACCACAATTTACCTAATCTAGAGAAGCAGGCTCTAACCTCTCTCTCCAAAAATTCCACGATCATCATTAAGCCCGCCGTCAAGGGTGGGGCGATTGTGATTCTTGATGCCTTGGACTATAGGACAGAGTGTTTAAGACAACTCGGTGATGAGAGATTTTACAAAACTCTTGAGTTAGATCCCACATCCCGCATCAAAAAAGAAATTTCGGAGCTTGTCATTGAGGCCAAACTAGAGGGATGGATTTCAGCACGTGAAGCAGAATTTTTGATGACTGAGCACCCGGTCACTCCATACTTCAACGTACTGCCTAAAATACACAAGGCACAACGTCCTCCCCCTGGTAGACCTATCATCTCTGGGTTGGGCTCGTTACTGGAACCTCTCTCCACATTTGTTGATGTATTTCTCAGGCCTTTGGTTAAAACCATGCCAACATACCTGCAGGACACCAAGGAGGTCTTACAACTGCTCCCAGGTCTGGAGTATAATACAAATACGGATTTCCTTGTTAGTTTTGATGTGGAATCTCTATATACTTGCATCCCCCAGACAGAGACCCTCGAAGCCATCAGAGGGCTCCTAGAAGCCAACACTATTGGGTTGAGTTCGCCAGTGGGATTCATCATGGAGTGTGCCAGGCTGGCCATGACTGAAAAATTTTTCCAGTTTGAAAACCAGTATTATTTACAAACATCAGGTACATCTTTGGGCAGCGTTTTTGCCCCCAGCCTGGCTAATCTGTATGTACACCTGTTCGAACAACAATGTGTTTTGTGTACCGACAACCCCTTCTGTGACTACATAGTCATATGGAAACGTTATATTGACGATGTTTTCGTCATATGGCGAGGTGACTATGCTACTCTAGAGACCTTTCATCTGTGGCTCAATGACCAGAATGTCTTCCTTAATTTTACCATGGAAGCGAGCAAGCTGAGCTTGCCATTTTTGGACCTTCTCATCTTCCCCACTGCCAATGGACTAGGGAGTGAGCTATACACTAAACCTATGGCAAGAAATTCCCTTCTGTCATATGATAGTTTCCATCCCAAGTCACTCAAATCAGGCCTACCATTTGGGCAATTTCTTCGACTGAGACGTAACTGCTCTAGTACAGACAAGTTCAAAGAGCATGCAGACGTTCTCTCCCAGAATTTGAAGGCTAGGCAGTACCCCGTGAAATTGATTAGACAATCATACAAGCGGGCAAGCAATAATAACCGGGAAGCCCTACTAGAACCGCCTGTACTCAAGGCTCCGTTGGACAGACTGACCTGTGTCCAAACGTTTAGCACTCACTCTAACCAACTACAGAAAATAATACGCAAAAACTGGCGTATTTTAAATGTGGGACAGGTACATCTTAGTCCTCCTTTATTTTCGTTCAAGAGAAGTGCTAACCTGCGAGACACATTGGTACATACGCGTCCAAAAACTACAGCTGTCTCCAAGACTAACACCTTATGGAATCTGCCACCTGTTCAAGGGCATCATGCATGTGGTAACTGTGTGGTATGTACAAACACCCGACATACTACAGAAGTTGACATTGGGACAAACAAACCCTGGAGGCAGATAAAACATACTAACTGCAACAGTGAGAGGGTAATCTATCTGATCACTTGCCCCTGTGATATGAGATACGTGGGGATGACCATTAGGAAGGTCAAACTGAGGATAATGGAACACAAAAGTACCATCAGATGTCAAAGACAGGCAACCCGCATGACTAGACACTTTTTGGAACTGAAACACAGACCTGATGATATCAAGTGGACGGTTTTAGAACAACCTTTTATCCCGCCCCATGTCACTGACATTTCCACTTTTTTGTTTAGAAAGGAACAACGCTGGGTTTTCAAACTCAAAAGCGACACAATAGGGCTGAACGAGTCTATTCCTTGGACCTCGTTGTGATACTGTTGGGTCTCTGCCTTTTTCATTTGATAAAAGGGGTTCTTCTTTTTGCCTCATGGCTTTTGTCCAGTCCCTCGCTCCAGCGCCCTACATTACTGGAATGAACATAAAGCCCCCCCATGCACCATTTGGGAATCTCTTTCCGGTCTAAATGAGGATGGGGCTACTGGAGCAATCTTAACTAATGCGACAAACAGTGCACTCTTTCACAGCATTTCTACGACTGCTGTACATTAACATCTTATTCATTTCTCCCATAGTTAACAACTATAGAGGTGTGCAGTTTCCTGGAATTTTGTTCTATACTGGATTTCTGAGCACACAACATCTACACAGCTTATCCAACACTCTGTTTCCCCATGGTAGCCTGAGACTCACCTGGGCATCCTAAGTGAGACGTGTCCGTTACACGACTTTTAATTAGGACGTACATAGCAGGATGGACGTTCAGTACACTGGTATGGGAGTTTATCAGAGTGCGATCAAACCCCCCCTATTCTTTGTTCAACTGAGTGGCGTAATGTAGGGAGTGGCTCGCAACTAAAATTCTTCCACCCCAAGACGCGTTCATTTTTAACGCGTACATTCATCCTAATCCCGATAACGTGTTTTTTAAAACATCACTCTACTTGACATTTTTGGTTTGGCCTATGATCTGTCATTACAGTGTTTTTAACACAACAGGGTCACATTGGATGAAGACTTTACTTATAAAATACATCTTGACACAAGCAAATACGTAGTTTTGATCAAGCGCTTGTGAGGCGATCGCTAGGACCACACTCCCCAGCATCCCTTGCTTGCCAGACGTCTTTTGACGTTCGCTATGTGTCATCGCGTTATCGCGTCACGATTGGTCCAATGCCCTTCGAGTTACACAGTCAACCTACAAGAGGGGCAGGCTTACGCTGTTCCGGTTACCACTCGGTACAACCGGGAAGAAGGTCCGGGGTAACGACGGACAGGTAAGCCTGCTCTCTGTGTATCGAGATACGATCAAATGGACTTTTAGCTTAATCCCATGCTGGAGATTTGGCTTTTAAGTATTATTGGCAGTAGTAATATGCGTGTTGTAGTTATCGCTTGGTTTCTGTGATTTCAACGGCATTTATGGAATTGACATGCTCACATACGGTCCTGGTTAATCTGTATATTCCGATATTCGTTTTCCAGAGGAATGGCAGCATGTTCTTTTCTATTTTGGAGTTATTCGACACATCTTTGTTTGTATACTGTTTTTATGGTCACACAACTTTATGCTCAAACAGATGAATAAACCATCTTCTGTTTTCGTTGGCATTAGTTAGTTCTTTTTTGTCTTCTAGAGCATTGCCTCACGCCCTGAGTTGTAACCAGGAGTGTAGGTTGCATCCCCGACTTATTGCGGGTAAGAAGACATTGCAGTTTGTACGCATGACAAATGTTTATGTATGACACATTTGTACGATGTCAAAAAACGTAGATGACACGCTCCAGCACATATCATTCATTTCCTTGTATTATAATTTTGTTTCTGTTTTTAGGTGATAAAGTTACATTCCTACGGTGCCACATATTTACAGATAAGTAGGTACTTTGGTAGGTTGTATTGTTCCCTTTTTCCACTCATCACTCATTCACATTGTTGCAGTAGAGTTACCTTATGGTCCTGACGAAAGCCACTGTCATTTGGTAGACACAGGTTGGCTGAAACATGTTGACCCACGAGGACGTGTCTCTATAACGTTTGTGGACGCGTTCCCTTGACGATTTCTGCTGTTTTTTAGTTTGATGCCATTGGATACTGAATAAAATAATTTTCCAATGCTAATCAATTTTAAATCACTTTCCCGTTTTCACACACTGCATTTAGACTCACCACACTTATGGCAGTCTTTCTTATCCTGAGATAATTTATCCTCCCGACCATAGGAATCAAAACATCCCTGAGCTCCTCCTTGTTACAGTAATCTAAGGAGTTGTAGCTCTATAACTACACCAGGTGTGGTTATGGGAGGTCCCAGATGATGAAGCATGCCACTTCGGTGGGTGATGGGACTTGGCCCTCTTTATGAGGACTTTTTCATGTTTGAACGTGCTGTTGTGTCACTTCTGTTCTTTTGATAGACTGGTTAGACCCGTAGACTCTACTTGTTGTGTTAGTTCAAGTGATTTGGGGATTTGTCTGTGCAGGTCTTTAAAATTCCCTGAGACCCTATAACCAATTGTTTTTTCTCGAAATGTAAATCAGACATGTTTTCAACGTTATTTTTAAAGAAATATGGACAGTATGTAATTTTAATGATGCAACGTTGTAGAGCTGATGGAACAAAATTGGACACTTTAATAAAGAAATTTACAGGACAGCAATTATCAATTTCTGGCAAAACTTTTGTAACAGTTGCAATAATTTTCCATGATGGGCCTTTTGTAACTTCTGGTCATTACACAGTTTTTCTTAAATGTGAAAAAAGCTGGACACTGTGTAATGATTCTGAATTGGTTTTCAAGCAACGTTTGCCTTTTGATTTAACAAATTCCTATTTAATTTTTCTGAAACCAAAATTTTAGAAAGAAATTGCAACATCTGTAGAAAACATTATTACAATTAAATTGGATTAGCATCGGAAATGTCATCAAAAATTATTATAAAAATTACCATTTGGCCTTACGGAAAGGTAATAATTTGCATTGTGGACTTCTTTGACACAAATTATTTTGGTGATTATGCTTATGCAACAGAATTTTCGGACGATATTTACTGAAATTAGTTATTGTTCTTACGTGAGATTTATATTGCAAATGTTTCATTTCTATTACGGTATGTTTTAGTGAGAAGAGATTCTGGGCTTTTTTTAAACAATCTTTCTGATTGGTTTTTTTTTTTGCCCGCTGTTAAGTGATGAATGCAATTGCTTTTACGATTTACAGTAAAATGCAATATATTCTGAAAACAGCAAAAAAAGGGCAAAAATATGTTTGTTGAAAAATGAAAATATGTGCACTGTATTCTAAAAAGTATTGTTAAATATTAATACCTTTTTCTTTTTTTACAGATTGAGAAAGGAAAAATATAAAAATAAACTTCTTTATAGAAAGTAAAATAAATCACTTATTTTTCTTTTAGTTATTTTCTTTGTCAGGTAAGTGTGAAATTTCAGGAATTATCACACATTTACTTTAATGCTCACTTTTTTTCACTACTCTTCTCTATGCTTTTCTCATTTCTGTAGTAGTCCCTCATGGACCTTGTAGGTTGATTAAATTTTTTGGGGTTTTTAAAAAAAAAAAAAAATGCGCGTACGGTAAAAAAAAAAAAAAGTCGTTTAAAATTTTTTAAAAAAAGTTAAGAAGTAAGGTTGGCTCTTAAAAGAACCGTTGTGTTCATAAAGGGAAAGAGGAAAGAAAGAATGGGAATACTAACAAGGACCACAGATGTGCTGGTCTATCCTATTGTTTATGAGGGAAACACTGGTCTCCGCATGAACAATAAGGCCATGACATCTTGTGCACCTCATTGTAACCCTCCCAAAATGAGGGTTTATATCCAGAGGACCAGAAAAGGGTGATGCTCCCACCGCAGAGGAAGGGCTCAGCTGAGCTGCCGAAGATGTACTCGGCTGAGCTTCTGCAGGTGTGCTTGGGTGACTTACTGGAGATGTTTCTCCAGTATGTCTAGCATAAGTCCTGGGATGTTTATCCTTAATGTGTCTAACCATAGAGTGATTTCCAAAGGAATACTTCTTCCTAGGATTCCCTCTAGATAAGACAAAGTGAGCAGGTGACTAAAGGAGCATTTACCTTTTTTTGCCCCTCTGGATAGGTGAAATATTCCCATACAAAAGAAGTCTTTTGTTTCCTCCTTCTCTCTCTGATGATGCTGCTACCTGGCTCACTCTCAGAAGAGGACTGCTGTTCTGCCATCGTATCACAAAGACAACTCAGCTCCTTCTCCTAAGGGATCACAAGCAGAAATGAGGGGAATGGGTGTGGTGTAGGAGAGTTCTAGAACTGAAAGTAGTTTAAACCAATCAAAAGTGTTGTTTCTTGATCACATGACCAACCGTGCGCGTACGTTACGCTTACGGAGCGCTTATGGAGCGCTTACGGTAAAATTACGCATGCGCGTATAAAAGATATGCGCACGCGCGCATGCGCATAACAGGCACGCTCCAACACTTCCGCGTAACGTACGCGTGTAACGTATGCGCTTACGCGTCGCGTACGCAGTACGGACGTCTACGTAAATTGCGTAACCATACGCAAACAGAGTAGAAATTTTATGTACATAAAGCAAAACGTGCGCTTACGGTAAGCTTACCGTACGCGCCCGTAAAAAAAAAAAAAATGGAAAAAAGATTCACTATGTTATACTACTATATCTTACCTGTTTGATTAAAAAAAGGTGAAAAATTATATATTGCAGAATTTTTTTAATTTTACCATAGTGTTTAAAGAGAATATAAAGTAAAAAAAAAGATGTGAAAAACCTTGCAAAAAGAAAAAAAAAAAAAAATTCACACACGTTAAATATAAGAATTAGCATTTAAAAAACCATACAAATTGACTGTATAGGACTGTTGGTGAATGAGTAGATGTGTATGTGGATCTTAGAATTACAGAAGAGATTGTTGAAACTGATATTGGAATTTCCAATATTTTTTTATTTTTTACTCTCTATTTTTGAATGTGTGTATCAAAGGTTATATTAGGGTGAGAGGAGGTCTGCCACTCTATCACAAGGATGATGTCATCAGTGATGTCATTTGAGATGTCATCAGTGATGTCATGAGTGATGTCAGTGACCATGTCATGAGTGATGTTATATGTGACGTCATCAGCAGTGGATTGCGGGTGCGCGAGTTATAGTTAGCTTAACTAACTGTAACGGGGGAATTTCATTGGTTTTTTATGAGTGAAATGTCCAGCTAACTATAACGTCTGTGAAACCTATGGTTTTTTCACTGAATTTGCAAGGTTTTTTAAATGCTAATTCCTAACTATAACGTGTGTGAAACCCATGGTTTTTTCAGTGAATATATATATATACATCACTGAAAAAACCATAGGTTTCAGGGGTGTTATAGTTAGCTGGACTTTTCACTTGTACAAAACCATTGAAATTCCCCCGTTATAGTTAGTTCAGCTAACTATAACTCACGTGCCCGCAATGCACTGCTGATGACGTCACATATTACATCACTCATGACATGGTCAGTGACATCACTCATGACATCACTGATGAAATCTCAAATGGCATCACTGATGACATCACTGATGACATCATCCAGTGAATGTGTGTTTTTCTGAAAATTAAATATGTTTTATATATGTATATCTCAAGGTCGATGGAAGAATAAATGGGTATATAAGTGTCTAAATGGATGATTTGTTTTTGAAAAATTGATTGTGTAACTGACTGATTAAGTGTATCATAGTGAATACATGGCTTAGTGAGTAATGTTTAAATATGTAAATATCTGTATCAGTCTCTCACTTTGTGTATAAGTGGCTGCATGGGTTGGTGAGTAGCTACATGGGTGTCTATATAGGTTATTAGTTGGTTTTTTGAGTATCAGTCTGATTGTCTGCATGGTTCGGTGGGGGGTATTACGTAGTGCATAGTTGCATGAATGAGTGACTCACTGTTTGTATGTGTTGAAGACAGCATGTGTGCAGGACTGTATGGGTGGATGAGTGTGTGTATGGGTGTGTTAGTGAGTGAATGACTGTCTCAATGGTGTCTTTATGAGTAACTACCTATGTTTTAAACTAGTATATGTGACTATTGGTGTATATAAGTGAGTATATGTGAGAGTGAGAGATTGAAAGAGTTCCTGTATGAATAAGTATGTGTTTCTATAAGTGATTGTGTTTCTATAAGTGATTGTTTAAAAGACTAAGTATGTGTAAGTTTCCGTAGAAGTAAGTGTGGTGGTGTGTGTATAACTGTATATGCAAGTAAATGTATGTTTGATTCTTTATTAGCATGAGTGACTATGTGTGTGAGTAACTCTATGGATGAGTGGCATTGTGTAACAGGATGTATAGGTGTATGAGTACATATGATGAGTGAGTACATGTATGAGTGACTGTATAGGACTGTTGGTGAATGAGTGGATGTGTATGTGGATCTTAGAATTACTGAAGAGGTTGTTGTAACTGGTATTGGTATGTCCATTGTTTTGAAAATTGTAGTCTCTATTTTTGAATGTGTGTATCAAAGGTTATATTAGGGTGAGAGGAGGTCTGCCACTCTATCACAAGGATGATGTCATCAGTGATGTCATCAGTGATGTCATTTGAGATGTCATCAGTGATGTCATGAGTGATGTCACTGACCATGTCATGAGTGATGTAATATGTGACGTCATCAGCAGTGCATTGCGGGCGCGCGAGTTATAGTTAGCTGAACTAACTATAACGGGGGAATTTCAATGGTTTTGTACAAGTGAAAAGTCCAGCTAACTATAACACCCCTGAAACCTATGGTTTTTTCAGTGAATTTCTGAGGTTTTTTAAATGCTAATTCCTAACTATAACGTGCCTGAAACCTATGTTTTTTTCTGTGAATATAGCCCCCCGCAGCCAAATCAGAGGCACGTCAACGCTTTCCCGCGTATACCCTGCATCCCGGACTCAGCCGACGACTCAACGGAGGTCGGAGGACGCCGACGAGAAGAAGGAGTGAATCCGGAAGGGTAAGCGGCATTAGCGACACCTTACGAATGGCTCACAAGCGGGTGATTGAGATTCGTGTTTGAAACATCATCAGCGCTGAGTGCAATTCAGTCACTAGAACAAACAAGCGCAGGAGTGCAGATACTTTCTTGCCACACACAGCAACACTAATATTACAAAAATGGCTACATCAGCAGACGCGCTGCGAGCCAGAGAAGCTACAGCAGACGCTCTATTTGCGAGTCTTCCTAGTACAGATATAACTCACAATGGAAACAAGGAGGGTTCAGATGCCGATCATGACGTTAAAACGATGTTAAAGAATTTGGAAAAACTACTAAAGACTGAACTAACTAAATGGTGGGAGAAAAAAAGCCTGGAGAAATATAGAGAAGTGGGCCGTGTCCCACGAGGTCTTAGAATATTAACTGCACCTTCATTTGAAAACCCCAATCCCTCAATGCTGAAAGAATGGGCTAATAATAATCTGGAAGCATCCATGAATATGGTATCAATCTTAATAAAGTACGCAGAGATCGATAGAAATGAGATCCTAAAGAAAATTGAATCTGTGAATACCACATTGGATGCACATGAGCAGAAGGATTTCATTAAGAAATATCGTGAAGATATAAAAACAAGATTAACCAAACACGAAGAAACAATTAAAGCAAGAAAAATATGGAAATTTTCAAGGGACAAAACTGATTATGAAACCGGAAGGGTATTCACTTTCTCAAGAAAATTCGACAATGCCAAAAGACAAGCATTGACTGCTAAAAACACTACGGTTAATAATGAAACCCAAGAAAGGAACAACACACCAAGTACGGATACTAGCCCTGCAAGCAGTAATTGTGACTCTGATGACAGTGCCTCAAACAGCCATCTAACAAGACTCCCAACAGATTATACCCCTTCGGAGGAATTGGGGTTTCTCATAGACGATCGCCGCCACACATTACGCTCACACGATCCCGAGAGAACAAATGCCGGGAAAATAACATCAGGAGAAAACAAAGGAGAAAAGCCCAGAGGCAGAGGAAGAGGCAGAGGGAACAGGGGGAGAAAATGGTAATGACGGAATCAAACCAATCAGCCCCAGATAATACCGTTATAAATCTATCCAACATTGAACTAACGGTAGCAGAATTACAACTACTTTCACTGGGTCTATCTTTCTGTCCAGGCGAACGTTTTAAATACCCACAAACAAGAGTTGATGTTTTTAAATTCATAAGAAAGTTGAAACTGAAAAAGCATTTCAAACAAAACAAGGTGTTGGAAAAAATCACCACCACTGACACTACCAACTCCATTGATGCACTTTTTCAAGTATGTGATATCCCATTGCTACGCTCCGTACACGCCCTAGCACAAGAAGAACCTAACACCCCCAAACAACACAAGAAGACATGTTGGCTATGGGCATACGAGACAATGTAATTATCCCAACACCTTTCAGACCACCGTCATCATTTATCCCGATGATGCCCCGGGATGCGATTGATATTTTCAATGACTGCGTTACAGAAGATTTAAAAAAATTGAATTTAAAAACTTTACGCACAAACAAACAAAGGAAATATAAGGAAGTACAATACTCAAAATTGATGAGAAAACTTCAATCACATGACGATCTAATCATCAACAAATCGGATAAAGGTGGTAACATTGTCCTATGGCCACGACAAATGTATATGGCGGAAGCACACAGACATTTGGGAGATAATGAATGCTATGTCAAAGCTACTTTCAATGATTTAAAAAAAAAACAAAGAAAAAATATTCAAGGACCTATCCAATTGGAAAAGAATGGGACTGCTAACTAAAAATGAATTTGATTTTCTAAAAAATGACCATCCTATTACCCCGGTAATTTACTTTATCCCGAAGGTACACAAAATGATTAATCCAGTCCCAGGAAGACCTATAATATCAGCTCAAAAGGGACTCCTAGAAAACATGTCCAAATATGTGGATTTCTTCCTACACGAACACGTAGAAAAATTGGATTCATACATTCGGGATACTACCCATTTCTTATCCAAACTACAAACCATTGAATGGCATCAAGAATATATCTTCTTGGTTATGGACATTAGTTCCCTATATACAAGCATTGGACATGCCGATGGCATAGCTGCCAATCAATATTATTTATCTAAACGCCCCAGTATGTTTTATCAACATAATGTTATGTTACTTGACATGATCAACATATGTTTAACAAATAACTTCTTTATTTTCAACAAGGAAGTGTATCAGCAGCTACGCGGGGTGGCGATGGGGGCATGTTTTTCCCCCAGCTACGCCTGTCTCCATGTAGGCTGGTGGGAGGAGCGTGTCCTCAGAGCCACCCACAAGGAGCTGTTTGACACTCATGTCATTAGATGGTGGCGTTTTATAGATGATGTGTTTGTGATATGGAGGGGAAACAAAGAATCAGCTTTCAAATTTGTTGAAACCATAAACGTCAATGCTCTGAACCTGAATTTCACGGCAGATATAAATGAAAAGTCTACACAGTTTTTAGACACAGAAGTTTACATTAGGGACAATTCTATTCATACAAAACTACATAGAAAAAGCACTGCGGGTAATGCCATATTACATGCTACGAGCTTTCACCCCTATCATCTGATCAAAAGTATCCCTTATGGAGAATTCTTGCGGATCAAACGAATATGCAATACTGATGAGGATCTCAAGATATGCCAGAGTGAGGCATTTAATAGATTCATCCATCGAGGGTACAACAAAAAGGAACTCTTCATAGCTATGAATAGAGCAAACACATGCAGTGCTAATGTAGATGATGATGAAACAATTCCCACTACTAAAAAGACAGAATCTGAAAATACCATTAGACTAATTACACCCTACAGCCAACAAAATAAACAAATCAAAAGGATTATTTACAAAAATTGGCCTATTGTCAAAACAGATCTTACTATGTCCCAATTAGTGCCTGAATTGCCTAATATTACTTTTAGACGAGCTCCTTCCATGAGAGATGCATTAGTAAGATCAAGTCCAGAAGTTACCAAAGCCACTAGCAACTGGCTAACTACTACTAAGAAAGGCTTTTTTAAATGCAGTTCATGTAGAGCTTGCAAATTCGGCATCAATACTCAGGAAGTTACAGGAATGGTGACATCTAATCCTATCACAATTTCCAAAATGCTTACATGCCGTACTGAGTTTGCAGTTTATGTTTTACAATGTACTTGTAAACTCAGATATGTAGGAAGTACTAAACTCCAAGTCTTCAATCGGATCCTACAGCACTTGTGAGCAATAGTTAACTCAGACCCCAGTTACCCAGTAGCACGTCACTTCAAACATGTGCATAACAATAACCTGAATGACCTTAGCTACTTTGTCATAGATATGATACCCAAATCCATCAGAGGGGGCAATAGGGAGAAAAAACTGCGGCAACTAGAGTCATATTACATCTTGACTCTAGATTCCAAAATGCCTAATGGTCTGAATAACAGTGAAGAATTGCACCACTTCCTATAAATCATTCCTGTATTATTTATCTGGGACCAATATACTGTCTTACTATTCTTTTGTATATCTGCCATCCATGTTTTAAACCTTTATATTGTGCCACGTTATCAGGCTTTTATTGAATTTTTAGATGGGTTTTTTATCATAGGTTTTACTGGGGCTCCGGTTTTACTTACGATTTTAAACAATCTATTAATGATATGATCGCCGATACAGGCAGGTATATTAGGTTTTACACGTATTTAGCACCTGCTTTTATCTGTGCGTATTAATTACTTGTAAACTCTCTATAGGCATGTTATACTATCAACTTTAAAACCTATCCCTCTAGCAATAGCACGTTATATGACACATTTAGCTGGTATGTGAAGTTTATACCACAACCTCACAGGAGGCTGATAGAATATGAGCAACGTTCAGTCTCATTCATTTGTTTACTTCATTTCCAGCTTTGCCTTTATATGAGTTTTCTATATAATATATATATGCACAGTATAGGCATTTAGCTTCTCTACATTGATTAATTTTCATATGATTTTAATATGGATATTTTATCAGGATGTATTTTAACAATTATTATTATCGGTGTTTGAATTTAATCTTTTATAAACTAATAGATTTCTAGCACTTGCACTTTCACTATGTTTACATATTTATTCTTTTATTGTAAACTGCGATCTTTGCACAGTTGTCCGTATACAAATACGTATTTGTAAAATCTCCAATAATATGTTAAATAATATTGTGTAATATAGCTACATATGAGATTTCAAAAAATTGGCGGCAACTAATGTCTGTTTTCACTGTTTGGTCACCGATATAAAAGCTCTGATTGGCCGCAAGCATGTCATGTGATCAAGACAGTTGTTTACTGTCGAAACGCGTTATGCTGCTACTTAGCCAAAATTGCTGACAACTTTGAGCAATAAAACTGCACTGAATTCATCAACACGCTGTGGTCTGTACCTGTTCTTTCCGGAAATTGGAGATCAGACGGGACGGTGATACTTGATATATATATATATATATATATATATATATTCACTGAAAAAACCATGGGTTTCACACACGTTATAGTTAGGAATTAGCATTTAAAAAACCTTAGAAATTCAATGAAAAAACCAAAGGTTTCACACATGTTATAGTTAGCTGGACATTTCACTCGTAAAAAACCAATGAAATTCCCCCGTTATAGTTAGTTCAGCTAACTATAACTCGCGCGCCCGCAATGCACTGCTGATGACCTCACATATTACATCACTCATGACATGGTCAGTGACATCACTCATGACATCACTGATGACATCTCAAATGACATCACTGATGACATCACTGATGTCATCATCCAGTGAATGTGTGTTTTTCTGAAAATTACATATGTTTTATATATGTATATCTCAAGGTCGATGGAAGAATAAATGGGTATATATAAATGGGTATATAAGTGTCTAAATGGATGATTTGTTTTTGAAAAATTGATTGTGTAACTGACTGATTAAGTGTATCATAGTGAATACATGGCTTAGTGAGTAATGTTTAAATATGTACATATCTGTATCAGTCTCTCTCTTTGTGTATAAGTGGCTGCATGGGTTGGTGAGTAGCCACATGAGTGTCTATATAGGTTATTAGTTGGTTTTTTGAGTATCAGTGTCTGATGTCTGTATGGTTTGGTGGGGGGTATTACGTAGTGCATAGGTGCATGAATGAATGACTCTGTCTTTGTATGTGTTGAAGACAGCATGTGTGCAGGACTCTATGGGTGCATGAGTGTGTGTATGGGTGTGTTAGTGAGTGAATGACTGTCTCAATAGTGTCTTTATGAGTAACTACATATGTTTTAAACTAGTATATGTGACTATTGGTGTATATAAGCGAGTATATGTGAGAGTGAGAGATTGAAAGAGTTCCTGAATGAATAAGTATGTGTTTCTATAAGTGATTGTTTAAAAGACTAAGTATGTGTAAGTTTCCGTAGAAGTAAGTGTGGCGCAGTGTGTATAACTGTATATGCAAGTAAATGTATGTTTGATTCTTTATTAGCATGAGTGACTATGTGTGTGAGTAACTCTATGGATGAGTGGCATTGTGTAACAGGATGTATACGTGTATGAGTACATATGATGAGTGAGTACATGTATGAGTGACTATATAGGACTGTTGGTGAATGAGTGGATGTGTATTTGGATCTTACAATTACTGTATAGGTTGTTGTAACTGGTATTGGTATGTCCATTGTTTTTAAAATTTTAATTTCTTTTTTTGAATGTGTGTATCAAAGGTTATATTAGGGGAAGAGGAGGTCTGCCACTCTATCACAAGGATGATGTCATCAGGGATGTCATCAGTGATGTCATTTGAGATGTCATCAGTGATGTCATGAGTGATGTCACTGACCATGTCATGAGTGATGTAATATGTGACGTCATCAGCAGTGCATTGCGGGCGCGCGAGTTATAGTTAGCTGAACTAACTATAACGGGGGAATTTCATTGGTTTTTTACGAGTGAAATGTCCAGCTAACTATAACATGTGTGAAACCTTTGGTTTTTTCATTGAATTTCTAAGGTTTTTTAAATGCTAATTCCTAACTATAACGTGTGTGAAACCCATGGTTTTTTCAGTGAATTTGCAAGGTTTTTCAAATGCTAATTCCTAACTATAACGTGTGTGAAACCCATGGTTTTTTCAGTGAATTTGCAAGGTTTTTTAAATGCTAATTCTTTTTTTTCTTCTATTTTTTTAAACATATTTTTATTTTAATGTACTATCCTTTTATAAAGACTATGGTTTTATTTTTAAAATTCTATAATTTTTTTTTAAAATATATTTTATAAAATAAACATGTAAAATTTATTTGCAGTACATTTTTTCCTTTTTTTTATTATTTTTTTTAGTACGCGTACCGTAAGCTTACGGTAAGCGTACGGTTTACGCAACGTCCGTAATTTTTCTACGCTGTTTGCGTATATTTACGCAATTTGCGTAGCCGCGCGTACCCTGCGCGGGACGTGTACGCGTGTACGCTACACGCGCACGTTACGCGGAAGTGTCGGGAAGTGACTGTTAAGCGCATGCGCGCAAGCGCGTGTCTTTTTTACGCGCATGCGTACTTTTGCCGTAAGCGTACCGTAAGCATACCGTAAGCGTACGGTAGGTCATGTGATCATGAAACACAACTTTTGATTGGTTGAAACTACTTTCAGTTCTAGAACTCTCCTACACCACACCCATTCCCCTCATTTCTGCTTGTGATCCCTTAGGAGAAGGAGCTGGGTTGTCTTTGTGATACGATGGCAGAACAGCAGAGCCCTTCTGAGAGTGAGGCTAGCACTAGCAGCACTACCTTGAGGCAGAGAGCGAGGAAACAAAAGACTTCTTATGTATGGGATTATTTTACTTTTCCTGAAGGTCAGCAAAAGGTAAATGCACCCTTAGTAACTTGTAAGCTGTGTAAGCGTGTACTTTCAAGAGGGAATCCTGACAGGAAGTATTCCTTTGGGAATCATACCATGATGAGGCACCTCAAGGATGTACACAGAAGGACACATGCTCGACTTACTGGAGGTAACCCTTCAGTAAGTCAACCAAGCACATCCACAGCAGCTCAGCCTGGACCATCATCTGCAGTGCCGAGTCCTTCTTCTGCAGGTCAGGTGAGCCCTTCATCTGTGGGGGGAGCATCTCCTTTTGCTGGCCCTCTGGAAATTAACCCTCGGTTTGCGAGGGTTGAAGTACGGTGCGCCCATTGTCATGATCTAATTACTTATAGGGAGACCAGTGTTTCCCTGGTGAACAGTAAAATAGATCAGCACACTTGTCGTACCGTCTAATATTCCCAATCTTTCTTTCCTCTGTCCCTGCATGAACACAACGGCTCTTTTAAGAGCCAACCTTATCTTTCATCTTTTTTTTATATATGTTTTTAAAAAACTTTTTTTATTTTTTTTTACCGTAGGCGTACGGTGCGCGTAATTTTTTATTTTTTTTAAAAAACACTAAAAATCAATTATCACATTACAAGGTCCTTGAGAGACTACAATTAAAAACTGAAAATGTGATTGTAGAGAAGTAGAAAAAAGGGACCATGAAATTATTGACTTACCATACCCACTCAAAAAAATATTTATTCGTTTATTTTTTTTAAAAATTGCTTTAAAAATGGTTCAAGTTTTCGAAAATTTTCTATATCAATCTGAAAAAAAAGAAAAAAGTAATAATATTTTTTAAAACATTTTATAATACAGTACACATATTTACATATTTTTCAAAAAATATTTTTGCCTTATTTTTGCTGTTTTCAGAATATATTGCATTTCACTATAAATTGTGAAAGCAATTGCATTCATCATTTAACAGCGGGCAAAAAAAAAATAACAATCTCAAAGATTGTTTTAAAAAAGCCCAGAATCTCTTCTCACTTAAACTTAACATTACAGAAATGCATAATATTCTAAAAAAATATCATCTAATAACAATACTTATTTCTTTAAAATACCGTCTGATATTTTTGTTTCAGAAGTATAATCACAATATTATATCTCAAATAACTCCACAATACATCTGATTCCATTTCCTTTAGGCCAAATAGTAATTTTAAAATTCTTTTTTGATTAAATTTCCAATGGTAATCCAATAAAATTCTAAAGTTTAATTTGTACAGATCTCACCGATTCTCTGTAACATTTTGGTTCCCGAAAGATTTATTAATAATTTATTTAGTCCACAATAGAATTGGTTACTTTTCCGCATGGCCAAATAGTAATTTTAAAAATCTTTTTTGAAAAAATTTCCAATGGCACTCCAATAACATTCCAAAATTTAAATTGTGCAGATGTTACCGATTTTCTCTAAATTTTTGGTTTTTGAAAGTTTCATAAAAAATTGAAAAAGTCCACATTACAATTGGTTATCTTTCCATTAGGCCAAATGATAATTTAAAAAATCTTTTTTTTTTAAAATTCCAATGGTAATCCAATAAAATGGTAAAATTGTTTTGTCCAGATCTTGCCAAGTCTCTCTAAAATTTAGGTTTCAGGAAGATTAGATAGGAATTTGCTAAATCAAAAGGCAAACGTTGCTTAAAAACCAATTGGGAATCATTACGCAGTGTCCAGCCTTTTTCACATTTAAGATAAACTGTGTAATGTCCAGAAGTAACAGTAGGTCCTTCATGGAAAATTATTGCAACAGTTACAAAAGTTTTTCCTGAAATTGATAATTGCTGTCCTGTAAACTTCTATATTAAAGTATCCAATTTTGAACCATCAGCTCTACATCGTTGCATCATTAAAATTACATACTGTCCGTATTCCTTTAAAATTAATGTTGAAAACATGTCAGATTGACACTCACCGCATTGCATGCTATGATTAGCATCTTTAACTAATTTAGCAAAAGTGACTGTTTTACTCTCTGGCAATGTCAAATAAATAAACCTTTCATTATCAACATTAGAGCCACATATATTATAACAGTTTTTACAACTATGTTCCCATTTATAAGAGAGACCAAATAAATGATCAATTGCAACTTCTTCTTCTTCCAGTACCTGAAGAAAAAACATCAAAAATTCGTGTGCATCTTGCTGTTCATTTTGAGAAAAGTGTGTTCGTCCTGAACATACATCTAAAAGTTTTCTAATTTCAGTAGCACTTTCTATTTGAGTTTTATCATTACTCAGCTTTTGAAAAAGGAGACTCAACTCAGAACAGAATCTTTTTCCCTGATTTACTATTATCTGCTCTTGCAAACTTTCCAGATAAAATGCAACATTCAGCACTACATTTGCGTAGCAGTTGACACCAGAACTATTTTCAAAATGACATCCTACAACCTGTTCTTCTTTTCCCTTACTCTTTTTGCTGGCAATTACATCACTCCTTTTTTTTTTCCTCCTCTGTACATCTTCATTACAGATATTCTCATTTCTCCTTTTACGAGAAACTACACGTTTCTCCAACACAGGATACTGACCTAAATGAGGAGCATAGCTTCTTCTTAATCTATTATACTCCTTTACACAATTTGTATCAGCACTAACTTTTGAGTCATCAAAGTCTATCATGAATAAACCTGATAATGTTTTCACTCGTGACAAAGCTACATAAGCCATACCTTCTTTGAACACAGTTGAACCAATGTTCACAAATGCACAATCTACAGTCAATCCTTGAGACTTGTGAATAGTTACAGCATATGCTAGTGAAAACGGAAACTGCTTCCTACGTACATATAAGTCTTTCACAAGCATAAAACGAACTGTACAACGACAAATGTCTTTAACTTCTTCTATCTGATCAAATTTTATTTTTAAACATTCAATTCCATCTTTTTTCTGATAATTAATAAAACCCACAACTCTTCCCATAGCTCCATTAACTAAACCTTTTTCAACATCCAAATTTCTCCTTAAAAATACTCTACAGTTCATGCAAACATATAGATTTTTTTCTAATCCAGCTGTTTTGGAAATGTTCTTCTCTAGTGAATCCAATTTATTTTTCAGTGTGCCTGTTACTGTGACAGTAATTCTTCCATCCTCAATTTTGTCCACTGCTTCTAATTTCCTGATCTCTTCCTTTTCCAATTTCAAAAGCTCCTCATTGAATATTGAGCATTCACGTAGAGTTGGCATTAAGCAGATGACACTTTTGTTTTCTGCAATGTTCTTGTATATCTTCTCTGCAACTATTTCTTCCTTTGGAAATAAATTATGTAGCAGCCGACTCTGTAATGCTTTTTTGCCAACTTCTGTGAGTAGTCCAATTCTGATATCTTTCAGAATACTTCCATATTCTTCATCGCTTGCTTGCCTCATATTAGTAGTAAGTTCCTTGTACTCAAAGAAGGACCAAATATTTGTATTTCCGATGCTTCCCAATGACTTCTTTGTGTCTTCATGTGTGACAGTGTTAAACACTGGTTGTCCTTTAACTGGAGTAAGTTGCAAAAGATCTCCAAAAACTATGACGTGTTTTCCACCAAATAACACGTCATAGTCTCTCTTTAGAATTTGCTGCATTCTTAAATGCACAAAGGCAAGCATTAAGTTTGATACCATGCTCACCTCATCAATAATGAGAACTTGCATCTTCTTCAATACTCTTGAAACTTCCAAGGATGCTTCTCCAGTTAGCTTGTTGTATTGTATTTTGTTCTCATGCTCCACTGGTAACATTAGCAAACGATGTAAAGTGATTCCTTTTATGTTATATGCTGCTAACCCAGTTGGAGCAGTAACCACACAAGACAAAGTAGAATCCGTTTTTTGCTGTAGGTAGCTTCTGATGACTTTAATTAGGAAACTTTTTCCAGTTCCAGCTTGTCCGCTTACATACATCCTGATTGGATGAAATGATGTGCATGAGCACTCTTTTTTTTCATGTAGAAATCCGTGATCAATTTTGTTTCTAATCTCTTCATAAATTTGTTGCTGCTCTTCGTTCAGTTGTCTTTCCAAATTTTGTAAGTCTATAAATTCTTCTTGAGCTTGATTCATAGCCGTTTTCACTTCATTCATGGCTATTGATGCTTCATTTTCAACAATTGGTTGTCCTAGGGGATCTTGACTGAGTGTTTCTGAACTTTGGCTGTCCTGAGAACTGTCTCTAGCTATTTCTGCTGCAATTGTAGTTTCCTGTTCAATTTCTTCATTTAACATTTGCAGATAACTTGAGAATGTACTGCATTGTATGCTGTCTTTGCAAGCATTAAAAGAATCTTCATAGCTTTGAAATTCTCCCAGTAGTTCATCCTCTGTACGCCATGGTTTAAACAGCTGTAAAAGAGCCAAGTAGTAAAATTCCTTCTTGTCAGTAGTGTCGCAACTCAGCTTCCTGTGATTTATCAAACTTCCTTTTGTTTGCTTCACCAAACATCCTTCCTCACCAATGACTTTATATTTTCCATTGTTGATGTCTTCTGCGGCTTTCCGTGAATAAATGTAGTTCTGCAGCACTTCATAGAGACACATGTTCTCCAGATGTTGACTTCTCTTGGGATAATATGTGACCAACATGTTTGTTTTCAAAATATCTGTACTTTCTGGGTCGTTTTCGGCCAAATATTCAATTTCTCCAACAGATTTTAGTACCCGATTTCTCATTGCTGCAAGGCCTAAACTTGCCCAAATTATTCTTCTTGACTTCGAGTAGAGACTTGCAGAAGATAACCTATCTGAACATTCGTAGGATCCAATTTCTCGATGCGATAACATCTTCAAACTGAAACTGTACAGCTTCTTACTGACAGTCTTCTCGTGAGAAATCTCTTCCCACATTTCCTTCAATTCTGTTTTTTCTGATTTCGTAATGTAAGACGTTACATATCGAGCAACAGCAATGGAATTGTCAGCTACATACTGTATATCCATGTTAGCGTTCCACATGGATAAAATGACTGGGTTGTAGTCATTTATATTTTTTGATTCTTCTTTTCTTTTAAGGTTGTAGGTATTCTTAGGTGATTTTCTTGTGATAGTATGTCTCACAGCTGACATAAAACTGTTTACTCTTCCATTTGAAAGAACAGGTCTAGGAAATCCAAATCGACATTTAGTGTAGTATTTATCTTTGCTCTTGTATTTCCGTCGACAGTATTTTCCACACCGATGACTTTGGAAACGTAAAACTTGCTCCTTTAACTTTTTCTCTTCTGTGCTTTTTGGTATAGCACATGTTGCATATTCTTCAATGTAAGATAACACTGCTTCATCAGTATCTGTTCCAAACTTTGGGGCATCCTTGATCCACAACAGCATATGAATATGAGGAGCACCTCTTGCCTGGTACTCTTTTCTCCAAAAGAAATCCACTACTTCTCCTAGAGGTGGATTTTTTTTATTGCAGATGAAGGACATCATAGCCTCAAATCTATGATTGAAATATCTGCAAACATTAACCGGATCCAATGAGCACAGTTCTCCTGCTGTCTTGTATTCGATGTTTTTAATGTTTGAATTTGCCTCTCGTAGAAAATCCAGTAAATCATCCCAAGCGTACTCGGCACAGCTTAGGGTAAGGAACCATGTTGGAGTTCCTAAATTCCGTAACATGCATTTTAATTCACCATGGCGTCAGTACCAATATTCATTTGTCCCACGCTGACAAGCCATCAGATTGATCAGTTGTGTTTCCAAATGATCATCTCGGTGCTGCACTTTCTCCATAAAATCCTTAGCAGACACATTTTGTAAATGTACTCCACTTTTTAAAATGTGATTTACTGCATAAGACAGTGCAGACAAATCGCTTTCAAATAAAAGATGGAACAAATAAGGAATACTTTGTCGAAATCTGGGATCTTCAGCATATAGTCTTGTAGTCCGATACTCAGAAGCTGGAATCTGTTCCGGACGTTCATCGTATCGTCCTCCTTTTCCTTTAGGAAACAGCTGGGGAAAACATCGAGCTTCCAAGCTCTCCTCCCATACACTCACGGGAGTTCCTTTTGCTTTCTTCATCTGAAAGAGATCAATATTGTCTCCCATAACTTCTTTTGAATGAAGAGGATGTATGCTAAAATGTTCATAAATTTCTTCTTCCTTTGACTTGTCCACTTTTTCTATTTGTCCAGTTGGTGTTTCTGTGTCTTCTTGTAAATCTTCTTCTTCTTCTTCTATATAAATTGATTCATACCATTTGTTATTCCTTTTCAAATACAAATTTGCTCTTTGTACTTTCCGCACATCTACCAGCTCCTGCCAAATCTTCTTATTCTTTGTAGGTACACCATTAACCAGAATAATTAATGGTTCAGTTTCCAAAGTATCCGCATCAATATTTTCCATATTTTTTTTCAAATCCAAGGGCAAATACACCACTCTACCTTTTAAACCTCTCAGTAAATCTGAAGGAGGTAATTTACCAGTTTTGGGCTCCATACGTACAATGGTCTGGAACGGAAGAACACATTGAATGAGTATAGACTCATATGTATTTAATTCAGAAAGTTCAGCAGGAATAGCATCCAATTCTAAATTATTATGTACAGCTCTGGTCGGCATTCTATTTTCCTCTAACTTGTTGTAACAGTATTTACAAATACGCTGATCTACACCCAAATCAAAACAATTTTCAAGAAATATATATGTGGCAAAATCCTTCCACTTATAATTATCTTCATTTTCACTCTTTCTGTAGAGATCAACATTCCTAGTTTGTTTTCTATAATGAGTTCTGCGGCAACAAATACAAGTAAAATTTGGTCTTTCATTAGAGATTATTGCAAATTTTGTTATGTGATCATTAAATGTGTTACTTACAGAGGGTTCGACATTCTCTTCCACTTCTTCCTCATTTACTGTGTCCTTCTCTGCACTGTTTTGTTCAGGACCAAAGTAACAAAACTGAATTTCATCAACAACCTTCTCTACATCTGATACCGTTCCTCGGAACAGAGCCCTATTCAATTCATTTAACTTTATTGCTGGACTTTTGGCAAAATACAACCGTCTCACAAACTTTCTCATTTCAGTATGATGAACAGCCAGCATCCTAAAATGATGGAAAACACTATTACACACTTTTCTAGATAGACAAGCCAGAGAATGACCCTGCAAACCAGTATTCTCTCTCACTCTGCATGGATCCAGACTTTGAAGCACCTTAATCTTCTGTTTTATACTTTTTTTACTATATTCTCTTAGAAACTCACGAAATTTGTCAATAGATTCCTGACGCACAGTGCAAATACTACTACAATTCCAAGTGTACACTGGGGCTTTAGGACGTCTCCCCATAGCCTCATCTGCCATCACTTGTACCTCATCTCTTGGAACCATTATCTCCTTCTCCATTATGCAACCATTTGTTACTTCGTAAGCACGACCTCTGGTGTCAACTGCATGCAGCAAACTATTACTTTGAAAATAGCTCTCTTCATTAAAAAAAGGTTCACTACTTGAACTATGCATCCACTTTCCTAAAAACACTTTACAAAAGTTTGTTCTGTTCACTACTCTTTTCCTTTTGCTATGTAATTTCAGTACATTAACCATTTTGTCTAATGTACGCATCCTATTCAAAATTAAAATGAATAGTTTCCTTTTTAATTCTAATGCCTTTGCTGCAATGGCTTCAATTTCTTTTTTTCTTTTATAAAACTTTGTCTTTTGCTTATATTTCTTCACATCCTTTATCAAATTGGACATAACTCTTCTCTGAAACATTTTTCTACGTATCTCTTTAAACGCTGTTTTTCTATTTATGTAAATCTTTTCAGTTGCAGAAGGTATATTTGCATTAACTAAATTCTCAATTTCTTCCTCTACTTTTCTTTTCAAAACATTCTTTCCAGTACAGACATTTTGTACATTTTTCATTCTTTTGAATATATTTTTTAGAAATTGTTTTTTCTGCTTACCAGAAGATTTTTTCTTTTTCCCAACATGAGCATCTTCTACTAACTTTGGTCCTCCAGTTGTCTTCAAATATAGGATTTTTTTGTGCGTTTTTTGAACTCTGGATTTTGTAGGCATCTTAAATTTTGTTCACTGCTCTTCAGCAATACCTGAAAAAAACTAAAAAAAAAATCCTTTATTTCATTTAAATATATTACTACATTTCTTTTCACAATAGTCACAAAACGTAATTTCTTTGCCAATTTGAAAACACACTTATTACTCTTTTTTTTGGCAAGTGATAATCACTTTTACAGACTGACACATTATAAATCCAGTTTTCAGATTTTTTAAAAGCACATGTCCAGACTGCTTTTTCAGACCACCACCATGCGTATCCTGGGTGACTGTCTACACGCCAGCAAGGGCAACCAGCCTTAGTGATGCTGAATGTATTTGCATTACAGACTGAAACCTCAAACCCCACTCGCTTGTAAATACTGTGCATGATTATACATGGAAAGGAGCTGGGTGTGTGCTAAGAGTCTGCTTCTGCACCAAAAAAATCGCTCCCTCTTTTTCCTACTAATGCAACTGTGAAATCACCAGAGCAAAATGCAATAAATCTCTGCCTGTAATTCCTATTTGCACACAGAGTCATGTTTTCACATTAGTCACAAAACGAAATTTCTTTGCCAATTTGAAAGCACACTTACTGCTCTTTTTTTTTGGCAAGTGATAATCACTTTTACAGACTGACAAATTATGAATCCACTTTTCAGATTTTTTTAAATGCACATGTCCAAACTGCTTTTTCAGACCAGCAACATGTGTAACCTGGGTGACTGAGTACACTCCAGCAAGGGCAACCAGCCTTAGTGATGCTGAATGTATTTGCATTACAGACTGAAACCTCAAACCCCACTCGCTTGTAAATAATGTGCATGATTATACATGGAAAGGAGCTGGGTGTGTGCTAAGAGTCTGCTTCTGGACCAAAAAATCGCTCCCCCTTTTTCCTACTAATGCAACTGTGAAATCACCAGACCAAAACGCAATAAATCTCTGCCTGTAATTCCTATTTGCACACAGAGTCATGTTTTCACATTAGTCACAAAACAAAATTTCTTTGCCAATTTGAATGCACACTTACTGCTCTTTTTTTTTGGCAAGTGATAATCACTTTTACAGACTGACACATTATGAATCCACTTTTCTGATTTTTAAAAAAGCCCATGTCCAAACTGCTTTTTCAGACCACCACCATGCGTATCCTGGGTGACTGCCTACACTCCAGCAAGGGCAACCAGCCTTAGTGATGCTGAATGTATTTGCATTACAGACTGAAACCTCAAACCCCACTCGCTTGTAAATACTGTGCATGATTATACATGGAAAGGAGCTGGGTGTGTGCTAAGAGTCTGCTTCTGCACCAAAAAATCGCTCCCCCTTTTTCCTACTAATGCAAATATTAAATTACAAGAGTTGTACACAATAAATCTCTGCCTATATTTCCCAACATGTGTAACCTGGGTGACTGCCTACATTCCACCAAGGGCAACCAGCCTTAGTGATGCTGAATGTATTTGCATTACTGAGTCCAACCTCAAACCCTTAAACTATTCTTTTTTTATACCAATACACCTTAATTTATCGTGAAAACATAGTCCATATTATTTTACATGTTCCTCACATTTAAATTTTTCCCAAAACAGAAAATAATAAACGCAACTTCAACAAAAATAATTACATTTCTATTATTCATTTCTTAATTTACCATATACATCTCCTCTCAAACTCTAACCTCACCTTTAAAATTCGTTAGTTGTGAAAGAAATGTGGCACTCAAACAGCAGATTATCAGAGCCAGGATCTCTGTTCTCTACACCTCTCTCCTCTCAGCAGAACCAGATAATGGCAAAGTTTCCCTCTAATTTTCTACACATATACATGTAAGTTTCAAATCTCAGTGCTTCCCCCTTTTTTTCAAATGTAATCACACATTTCTATTGGTTGAAAACCAACCCTTTTCCAAAAGTACCCTTCCCCCAACTTGACTTCTGCCTAGTACCCTTCCCCCAACTTGACTTCTGCCTGCTACCATAGCAACAGCTCATGGAACACTGCTGTGTGGAGTTAGGTCAGAAGTTCGCCAAACAATGTTTCAATTCCACAGAGCAAGAGTGCTTGACTTTTCAAACCTTACAGCAAATCCATAGTACTGTTCTTTGGTAACACATTTTTCTGTACCAATACAAAACATGCTTCTATAAATTTACACATACAGCCTAGTTTTTAGTGTAGAATGGTATGAAACAGCCAATCAGTTCTTTTTTTTTATAAAAAAATATGTATGCCTCCATTTCCAAACTGTCTTTCATTTCTTTTTACCATTCTACTGAATTACACCTCCTGAGTGCATCCAGATCTCCTTTGAAGATGTTCACAGTGTGGATTGTAGGGCACAGCTATGTCTTCTGGAGTGAAAAGTTTGCAGAGAAAACAGATATGGTGAGAGACCTTGCTTTGCCAAATGTAGACATTAAATGGATTGGTCAGAGAGGGTTAAAGTGGCACCAATTGATGCCATTGGTGAAATCCTTCATGCAAATCCAACACCCTGACCTCATAATAGTGCACTGTGGTGGCAATGACCTAGGCACTTTGACTGGGGTAGGTCTGGAAATGCTTATGAAGGACACCTTTGCACAACTGTTTTCTCTTTTCCCTAAAACTGCCTTTGTGTTTTCCAAGATATGCCAAAGGCAAAAATGGAACTGGTCCAATCATTTCTGTCCGCAGATTGACAAAGCAAGAAAGCACATCAACAAATCTGTTTCTGCTTTCCTCCGTGACTATGGTATGGGTTCCATTTACCACAACAACTTGCGTTACGACATGCAAGACATTTATAGAGGAGATGGTGTGCACTTTAATGATGAAGGGAACAGAGTCTTCCTCTTGAACCTTAGACTCTGCATCGGTACTTACTTGTAGGTACCACTAAAAAATAACTTTATAAACACAACGGCTCTTTTTAGAGCCCCCTAATAACTAAACACTTAAATCTGAATTTCATTTCTTTTATTTATTTTTTTTTGTTACCGTACGCTTACCGTACGCGTACCCCGTGATTTTTTTTAAAATCAATAAATGTTTTCTTTGTACTTTTCTGTCCTTCTTTGACCGCCTCACAAATGTAAGGGGGTCTGTAACTCTCCTCCTTGCCCCCTTTTCTTGTTTTCACTCTTTTTTTTCTGAGTGAAACACACAAAATGGCGGCCGCCGCTTCCTGGTTTCGGCCGATTCGAATGTTTACTAAGATCTAAGAGCCAATCAGAATCGCGCTCGCACACGCCACCGTACGCGTACGGTAAGCTTACGGTAAGCGTACCGTAAGCTGGCTCAGAGATATATATTGATTTAAAGGCTATTTTCTCAGAATCTACTGAACAGATTTACACCAAACCTACAAAAGGCACTTCCTTGACATGAGGACTACCTCTATGCCAAATTTCTAGTAATTCTGTTCAGCCGTTCGGGCTGTAGCCCTGTCTAAAGGTCCTATGGAAAAATGCATGGGAAAAACGCGTTTTGGGACCCCCCTTTTATCTCAGCCCCCGCTTGACGAATCCTCCCGAAACTTTCAGAGTAGGAGCGGAGCGTAGCGCCCCACCTATTTTGAGAAATTCGCGAGGATTCGTCGACCAGCGCCAAAGTTATTCAAAATAGAATGTTGCGGATTTCCTATGGAAACAGGGTCCTAACTATAACTACCTACTGGCGACCGCCAGTAGGTAATATATATATATATATCTATATATATATATATATGAAAATCCAAACAGCTGTCTCCCACCTCCAACCGGCGAGGAAGAAGCACACGGACACCAACTCGTGCTTCAAAGGTGTTTAATGTTAATCAGCACCCACACAGCACGCCATTACGCGTTTCGGCCACCAGATGGCCTTGATCACATGAAGTAACTGCTGAAACATTAGGCTTTTATAAATCAAGAGCACTCTGTAATCTCGTGATGCTTGTGTCCATGGACATGGAAAAAATACATTGGTTTCAAAATAATTCTGTTTTTAGGTGATGGAAAACATGTAACAAATACATATACAATGGCAATTGTATCAACATGGGTTTGAGATGTTAAATGGTTTTACTGATCGATATGCCTGCTTCTAAATGCTCTTCTATGTTGCCGATAATATTGCGACCTTGTAAATGCATGTTATATTACAAGGGTTTAACGTGCAATAAGTTGTGCAAATACGCAATTGTAGGTGCAAATTCTGATATCTAAAGTGCAAAAAAGTGCCATCATGTGCAACAAGATGCGAATGTGCAAAATACGCAATGGTAGTGCAAACTGCAAACAAATGCATATTAATACATATGGTAACCATAAATGATGTCCTTAAATAATGCACAATCAGAATTCGTTACAACATTTCAACATATGTTAAAAAAAGTATCTGATGATAAAACCTATATGAATGACCCAAGATTGCTGTTTAAAAACAATAGCCTATGTAAAAGATCCTAAAACCAATCTAAAAGTGAGTAAAGTGCAAAAATAGTGAAATGTTATATATATATAATCAAGCGGAAGCCCCTTCCTCTGACCACTCCCTACCTATTAATGTATTTTCGATTGAGTCAGGCAGCCTGCAAAGGGTGGCCTCTGTTGGTTATGGTTACACTATCAATGAAAGCAAAGTACCCTATGCAGTAGCGGTTGGTGGTGGGAGTGCTGGTGGGCGGTGACATGGGGAGGGGCAGGGTGGGTGGCATTGGCAAGTAAACTATGTATTACTGCCAAATACAGGTAATCAACATAAAAATAAATAAAATGATTTTCATTGTGCGCACTGCACAGCCGAATGCGATGCAATGCGTGCAACAATTGTTTTTGTATGTATTGTTTAATTACCTGTGAGTGTCCGTAGTCCATAGTTTACTACCCCCACCCTGCACCTTCCCACATCACCACCCGGCAGCACTCCCACCACCGACCGCTACTGACCTGATGTCGTATTACCATCTATAATATAAATATAAGCAATGATCATTGGATCAGATAAATAATCAGCCTTTTTGTAGTACCCAGGGCAGGGTGTAAGTGAAATTGATCATTTGCCCTCATGTAACAGACAGAGTATGGCCAGTGCCACCGGCCGTAAGGCGTAATACAAAAATATGAGCTTCCCCACCTGCAGACAGTAGTAGTAAATAAAACTAACGTGAGTCTGCATCCTGTGACTCATATCTGTTTCTCTTGGGTGCAAGCTTAGCTGACTGAGCTGGCATGCCGTCTACAACAAGGTTATGTAATTGCGCTGAACTAGAGATAAGAAGAACACGACTGGTGTACCGGAGTACATAGTACGAGTATAATGTCGGAAACTCACACAAATGTTAGAGTCCAAGGAAGTAGGAGTATAGATACTTACCACCAAATCACAAATGTTATGTACTGTGCTTGCTAGTGATACTGTGACACTATGTGTTGAATGATTTTAGTGTTTCTGTTTTGCTAAGAGTATTGGCTACAACATGTTCTTTTTCTTTCTTGATATAGATACTCCTTCCACATCCACACCATAACCATCGAGGAAGGAGTTGGCCGCCAGGGCCCGGCGCTGTAAACTGGAGGCCATTTGCAAAGAATATCGCCGGCTGGTGGCTCAGGCGGAGGAGGAGGAGGAGGTGGCTGCAGCTGCAGCCTCCTCCAATGCCCCGGGCCCCAGTCAGGCCCTGCCTCCAGTTTTACGGCGCCGTGGTCCGGCAGGCACCCGCCGCCGCGCCACTATCTCAACCAATGCTGCCCCCCACCCTGCATGTAACTGCAGGGCATTTCGCCACCCGCTGCTCCGCCGGATGGCCCGCTTGGAGAAGAACCTAGAGGATCGGGTAAAAATCCTGGTGGATAAACACCTGAAGGCCCGCCGACTATAGAGGACCTTGTCATTTGCCCCTTTTTTAATTCCTTTTGTTGGTGGGTGAGTTTTTGGACATTGGGGATTCACTTTCGGACATTGGGACTTGGACTTTCGCTGTGGACATTGGTTGGGGTTAGGGAGGGGGGTGGGTTAGGTCAGAGTGGGATAGTTTATATTTGTTAGGGGATATTACATTTTATACCATTTACTTACACATACGATGTTAATGTTTTGTGGTGGGTTACTGTTTTCCAAATTCAATCTAAGTTACATGGTTTGATACTTTGTTTCGTTGCTGCTGCATGCCCGCAGCCAGTGTTTGATTTAAAAGATCTGCCGATTTTGTAACACACAAACCGATAGATGCAGTACCCCTCACTGAGCTATTTTTAATTGTCATAATAGTACTGTCAGTCTCTCCTCCTAGTCCATTATACCTCCTACCAAACGTATCTTACCAGTGATTGATGATGATGAAGTTCGGCACACTGATGGCTGCATGGTTGGTTTCCCAAATGAACGGAGAAGATGCCATTATTGTGGTGTAGTAGTATACACTGGCAATAGCATTTGAAAAAAGAAAGAGAAAGTCATTTGACTGAGAGACTGTGGGAGGAGTAGTAGAACAAAGTAAACTACAGCATGGGTGGGCAAGCAGAAGAAGATCATTGCCCTGCCTTAGTTGAAATTCAATTAGTGTTGCTTTCACCACATCTGCCCTAGCAAGCGTGTGATCAATTGTTGGTGTACATTTAATGTAGTCACATCACACCTCAATATAAATCACACAGCCCATGGGAAGAGGGTTAGGGCTTGATGAATGGATGGGAAGTGGGGTTTTGGGAAAGGTTTGAGAAAGAAAAACAGACATAATGCATGGACACAACAAAAGTAAAACACAATCTTGTAAGACGACCATGATCCATTATCAAAGAAATCAAAGTATAAAGTGAGAAAAAGGAAATGCATGCATGCTGAGGAAGAGAACTTGATGGTTAATGATAATGAGTTGTACTTACTAACTACTACTACACAATTAGACAGTACAGGGCAGAAATTATTAATATGAAATTTGCCTTGCCTGTCTGCCGCCCTCAGAGCTCAGACCGAACCAAATTACATGCTGTACCGGGCTTACTTTTATTTTTCAAGCTAGCAAAGGAAATGAAAAAATAGTTGAAGGGATCAATTACCAAACAAACTACAACACACAGTCGTAATGATTGAAGAGAAAAAAGGAATCAAATAAATTTAAAGACAAATGATGAATGATACTAAAGTTACTGTATTATCCTGGTCCAAATGTGGAGTTGCATCATTCTCGTCATTCCTCTTGGTCCTCCCTTCCATGGACACTCCGCACTTCAATCTTGGGTACCACTGCCTGCATGCGGATTGGTAAGGTAAGTGTGAGTTGTTTCTCCCACTATAGCACAGGTTAAATGCCAGCCTGTAAGTGTGGATGGAAAAACAAAAGGGGTATTGAAAAATAACTGAATTAAAAAAAATAAACTCAATTACAGTGGAGTGCAAGAAGAGAAGACAAGACTCTTGAGAGAAAACTTTCAGACTGAGGCAGCTTGGATAGGATACATAGTGTCTACTCATTAAGCTACAACAACAACGGGACAGGAGCTAGCACAGCCACAGAACAGGACAACCACGGCACAGGCCAGGCACCCTACCCCTTACCTTACATTTTGACCGAGACAGACAAATGGCATATGCACTGCAGCAACCTAGCATTTTCCAAATGAAGTGACTAAATCAATGCGCCACTGTCACTTATACCACTACACTCTACTCCAGTCCACACCACTACACGGACATGTAGCCTAGGTCTACTGTGGTTCTTGTTGAAACTGTTTACCTTTTAAGGCAGTCCATGAAACGCAGTTATTCCATCAATTATCTCCGATCCAACTGGCTGACTGTGTGCAAAGATAGTATGCTCAGCAGCATCATGATGACCGTGTGGTACGTGTTCTCCAACACCAACTCAGTCTGTAGTGACTGATTAAGTTTATAATATATACCATATTACAAAATTACAACGGATATTGGCTGGCACCTGCAGTGGTAGGAGTACAATGTGGTTATTAAACAACAAGGAAACATTGACTGTTACCTGACCTGAGTTACTTTTACTTTGTCGATAAACTAGTATAGATCGACTTCATGCGCATTCATTCGTAGTCAGCAAGCATCCAATGCAATCCATGCCATCATTCACAATAATCACTCATAACCTGTCTTGCTGTTCTCTTTGGCTGTCAGATCTGATGCCTGCCTAGCCTTCTGACAGTCAGTGATGAGTTTATTTCGGCTTGGAAACAAAACGGAATATAGCTGGAGTCATGTTTCAGTTCTTATGGAGGGACTGTTAGAGGCAACATGCATTGTACTATTCTCCATCTCCATCCAATGTCTGGCTTGCTTGAAATGTATTTAGGGAGAGTAAGGAAGATGGAGCAGGACTCTGAGGAGTGGAGTGGACAGTTATGCACAGATGTGCAACTCCAATATGGAAATAAAAAGAGGAGACTGTTGATGGATTTGTTGTGATTAGATTTTGAACCAGAAAAACAGATACACAGTCACACACAAATAAAGGAAGGGAGAACAATTTGAAAGCCTAGTTGTCAGGGAAGAGGAGCTCGTCCTCAAACTCTGGTGGTTCGGACAGAAGTACGTCATGTAAGAACCCACTACTTATGTCATCAAAGTCGCTCTCCTCTTCCTGCTGTGATTCACGTATTTTGTACGCCGGTGGTTTAAAGTGCTGATTCATTTTGATCATGGTTAACCTCTCCACGCTTTTGGGCGAGAGACTGGTCCTTTTCACAGTAACAATGGCTCCAGCAGCACTGAAAACACGCTCTGAAGAGACACTTGCAACAGGGCAAGCCACATACTTTATCGCCAGCCTGCTGAGCACTGGCTTCTTTTCCCATACCAATACACCAATGGGCTTTGCTCCATGAAGACCTCTGTTGTGTCATCTAGATAGGCCTGAACCATCCGCTCAATGTTCAGGGGTGCTCCGATTTGCTTGGCCTCTTTTGCCTTTGCATCAGTCATGGACGTACAAAACCCTTTCCGTAGAAACCCATCACCTGCCGTTTTTTTAAATGTGGCCGATGATCCTATTGGTGCTGTTGATGTTATTGCTGGCAGTGTTGTTGACTGCTGGGAGGCAAACGCACTGCTCTCAGTGTCGGAAGTAGAACTTGACTCTGGGTGCCCTGCAGTACTTTTTCTGCCCTGGGGTGGCGGGACTCTAATTAAGATCCGTTCATTTTCAAAGTCAGTGGCTTCCTCAGCTATCAAAGTTTTGCACTTGGCAACATCCACTTCTGAAAAAGGAATTACTTCATTACTGCTCAGCAATAATTTGTAACGTGGATCCAAAATTGAGGCAGTAATGTAATGTCGATGTGACACAATGTTATTTTGAATCCTTGTGTTGTAAATTGAAACAACGATGTGATTAAGCATTTACTAAAGACATTAATTCCCCTTTTATAGATCGTGTTTTCTCTGTTATGTTGACCGAAGCTTGGGCTCCATTTTGTATTGTCATGCTTCCACGTGTTCCCCACGAGAAGAGTCCAACCTCTGTGTTAGTTGCTCTTGTAATCTGCCTAGTAACAGTCTATAAATAGCTCCTTTGTCCATCTGGCACATGCCCAGACTTGACCACATCTGTTATCAGTTAGCCTTGCTTGACCATGTTTTCGCGGGCTCAAGGAGTGCGTTAGCTCCGCCCACATATTGATTCAGTATCGAAAATGACCATAAATGGTAATGTTCTTCGGCCTCATGTTGTATCCACCCACTTATGAGCCCCTCTGTTGTGTATAAAAGGGGACCATGTACGTAAGTTCTTTGTGCTACTCTATGCAATACTGAAGAGTGTTGTGTGGATTGTAGGACCACCCTTAAGGGTTAATAAATGCTGTCTTTGTACTTTGCAGTTTCCGTGCCAACTTCCTTGTAGATTCCATTACAGGAGAGCGAACCCTTGTGTCCTGCGGGCCTAGCTGGGGCCTGTATTCATCAATTGGCGCCCGTCACGTGGGGCTCATCGGCGACTCGGATGCTCGAAGGACTGGTCGCGACGAAGGTGAGGAATTGGGCCAGGGACGTGATCACTGCCAGCGGCGCCTTAGCCCTGGCATCCCAAGGTTTTTCTTCCTTCCCTTCCGAGCTGACCGTCTGGGTGGCGCCGGTCCTCGACTGAGACCTCTTCTGTCGGTCCTGCCGTGAAAGCCGTTTGGGCGATTTTGGAGCTTGGCAGTTGGAATCTGGACTCTTGATTGGTAAGAACCGGTGTACGGTACTTGCTCCGAGTTTTTGAAGCCTGATCTGGCTATTTGAGTTTGATTTGTGATGACTAGTCATATTTTGTATTTGTCTTTGTGAATATATATGCGTTGCAACACATATAGGCAGGTAATGTGGAGAGATTTCTCCAGAGCTGTGTAACTTTGAACGGCGCAACGATTAAGTGCCATTTTTCTATAATATTGCATATTTTGCATTATTTCTGAGCATGCCTGCTTTCAGCGCACTCCGTAAGTGGTGTTGCTGTTTTGGGAACCGGTTGAACCTCGAGGAATCTGCTCCAGCTCCCCCAGAGGGGACTCCTAATAGGGATATGTATGTGAAGCATGGTCTTTCTTCCATAATGTACAGCACAGTATGGAGGAAATATACAAAAAAAGATCCTGAGTTGCGATGGCCTTTGTATGGATCGTTTGATATACGTAAGATTGAGTATGTGGAACAGTGTATGTGTAAGCGGCGTGCTCGTCAGGATATGTTTGAGTGTGTGCGGTTGTGGGTGAAGGAGGTGCGTGAGCGAGAGAAGCGTGAGAAAGCGCTGTTTGATAAAGAACAACGGAAGAATGATCATGTGCGAGCACAGGAAGCAAAGCGTCGGGGCGACAGAGAGCAGACGGACAGGCAAGAGAAGGAGCGTAGGCTACAAGTTTCGGGACAATACGCTGTTCGGCAGCCACTTTATCCTGTCCTTAATAATCTTGATGATGATTTTTATTTACTAGATCGCTCTCCGCCCCCTTATGTCGGCGCATCTGCTCCGAGGCCGCAAGATTCTGTCCCGGGTACGGGTAAGGTAGATACGCGGTCCATGTTATCAGCCGAGCAAATGGCTGAGCTTCGGCAAATTTCCTTCCGTGCACTTAACGGCAAGATATCCATAGAGGAATTATTCCATACTTGGGGGCCGTGGCAGGAGAGAGATAAATTGTATTTTCTGGGTCATTTTGCGGAGGAAGTGATTGATGCTTTCCGGAAACGTTCTGGTGTTTTTGAGCCCGACGAAGTGTCATCGGATGCTAAAGCATTGCGTAATGGTGTTTTCTCTTTTTCTAAGGCTCCAGATACGGCTCGGCGGCTGTTCGCCTTGCGGGACGAGGTGCTGGTCTTTAAAGAGAAAGCGCGCCAGCGAGCAGGGGAGGAGAAGCAGTCGGATTCGTGCACAACAGAGGGCCACTCATCCACCTCCCAGTCAGATAAGGATGACATAGTGCATGTTAAACCAATGCGAGAGGCGGCACCTTTGTATGTTCCTCCTAAAGGAGCGGGGACTAGCTCGGACATTACCTCCGCCGATGCTAAGGGATATTTTGTGTATAATTGGGTTTACACTCCATGGCATAGGGCTGATGTTATGGCATTGAAGAATGCGCTGCCCGACCCCCGCAAGAATCCAGCGGCCTTCTATGAAGAAGTCGAGGGGGCCTTGAATTCTTGCGTTATGACTTTAGCAGATATAGATTTGTTCTTTGGGCTTATTCTACCACCAGATATGTGGCGATCTGTGCGAAAGGTAGATGATGTTGCCACTTTTAAGGCTCGATGGTCTGAACTGGAAGATGAGGATAGGGAGAGGAAGCCTGCGCAGAAACCGCCCCAGAATATTTTAGATCTCCCTGCTGCTATTGTGGCTAAGTTGAAGACAATTTTCCCCCCTAAAAAGATTGACTGGAATATGTTAGCTGCATGTAAACAGAAAGTTGACGAGTCAGTTGCGGACTTCTTTACGCGCTTTGAGGAGACGTTTCACGATTTTAGTGGACAGTCGCTTACCGACGATACGGGACGCCACCTTTTTGCGGATAAATATGTGGCTAATCTGCTGCCGGCAGTTGCAGCCCGTTTAAAAGCGAGTGAAAGTTCTTGGTCCTCCGCTACACCGACGGCCCTCCTGACTATCGCTCAGTATTATGAGCGTCAGGAGCAAGAAGCAAAGGGCCAGGAGGAAAAGAAATCGAAAGATTTGAAAACGAAGGTGATGTTGGCACAAGTCTATGGCCCGCCCCGACGGGGTAGTAATAGAGGTAGGGGAGGATCTTATGGTCCTCCCTCGGGCCGATCTGATTTGAATAGGAACCAATGTGCGTATTGTAAGCAATCGGGCCATTGGGCTAGGGACTGCCCGGTGTTGCATGCATCGCGTCAGGGGCATACCCACGGTGGCCCGCGAGGTAGAGGGGGTTTCTCGAACTTTCGAGGGACTTCTAACGAACAGGCTCGTTTTGATTCTGCTGGGCAGCACCGAGATAGATCAAATGTTTTCGATCGCCAGCATCAGTATCAAGCGTCAGGGATTGACCGGTCGGGGTACCATGACTCTCAGCATGCATAGGAAAGCGTTTTATGGGGGTTAGAATCAGTTGAGGTGCCGGTCGATCAGAAGGGCCGTTATGTATCGGCTGAGGTTTTGGGCTCTACTGATCAGTTCCTAGTGGATACTGGAGCGACACGTAGTGCGCTATCTAAGCAATTGGTTCCGGGGGCTCCCCCATCCGGCTTAATGGTCACATCGGTAGGGTTTGACGGTACACTCTCCCGAAGCCCTCTTTCACAGCCCCTCATGTTTAAGGTTGATTCTTTTTCTGCACCTTGTCCGTTTCTGCTTGCCCTGTACACACCGGACAACATTATGGGTCTTGATATGTTGAAGCATTTTAGGGCTACGATCCGCTGCTCCCCTGCTGGTGTGCGGGTAATATTGAATGACAATTACCCTCGCTCTGCACGGATGTGTACGATGTCAGAGGATGCGCTGTTAGCTACCCTCCCTCGTGCTTTGTGGGCAACTTCGGATACTGATGTGGGACAAATGGTGATTCCACCGGTCCACATTAGCGTCCAGGAGGGGGCGGTGTTACCACGCCTCCCACAGTACCGTATTTCCCAGGAGGGGGAGGAGGCTCTCACACAGATAGTGCAGGATTTGATAGCGGTAGGGGTAGTGGAGGAAGTCCCCTATAACATTTGTAACAGTCCGATTCTTCCCATACTGAAAAAGGATACGGATGCCAGAGTTTATCGATTCATAATTGATTTGAGAGAAGTGAACAAGATCGTGATACCTCAATACCCAGTGGTTTCCGATATCACGACGTTGCTTACTTTGGTCCCGCCTACGGCGACCATGTTCTCAGTGATTGATTTGAAAAATGCCTTCTTTTCCATTCCCATTCACCCTGATAGCCGATATCTTTTTGGGTTTACATTAAATAATAGATCTTATCGTTTCTGTAGGATTCCTCAGGGCTATACAGAAAGCCCTAGCATTTATAGTCAGGCTTTGAAGCGACAATTGGATTCCTTTATTCTGCTCGAGGGGGTCGCCCTCATTCAATATGTTGATGACATCTTGCTGGCGGCTGACACTCTGGAGTTGTGTGAAAAAAGTACGTTATCCTTACTTTCTTTTTTAGCGTCCCACAATCATAAGGTATCTAGGAAGAAATTGCAATTCTGTAGACCAAAGGTGACTTATTTGGGTCACCTTTTGTCTAAGGAGGGACGTGCACTCACACCGGATCGTATCCAAGTAATTTTGGATACACCGAGACCGTCCACACAGAAGGATGTGCGTGCATTTTTGGGCCTTGTTTCTTTTTGTAGACAGTGGATATTGGGGTTTTCGCACATAGCTAAGCCATTGTTAGCCCTTTTGACAAAGGACACGCCTATCCCAATCCCTTGGTCAGATGAGTGTGATACTGCTTTTCAGCAACTACGACAGGCCCTTTGTTCAGCACCAGTGTTAGGGACCCCTGATTATGCAAAACCCTTTTCGTTGTATGTGCATGAGAAAGATGGATGTGCATTGTCAGTTTTAGTGCAGATGCACGGCGATAAGCAGCGCCCTTGTGCATATTTTTCGGCTGTACTTGATCCTGTCGCCCGAGCATTACCAGGGTGTTTTCGCTCGGTTGCGGCGACAGCTGTGTCAATACGCCAAAGCGAGGGAATTGTGTTATCTCATAAGCTGTTGGTATTAGTCCCCCATGCTGTTGATGCCCTGCTTAATCAAACAAAGACGCAGCATTTGACCAGTGCCCGTTTAACGGGATATGAGTTGACACTTTTGGCTCCTCATATTACGTTGAAAAGGTGCGTAACGTTAAACCCGGCAACATTGTTGCCATACCCCGAAACCCAGCCTGAGGCGCGGAAAGCGCATGATTGTATTCTCGTGACTGAGGAACAAACAAAGGGTCGTATTGATCTCCAGGATACGCCCTTTCCAGATGTAGATGGAGAACTGTGGGTGGATGGATCCTGTCTGAAGCTACCAGATGGTACGACTTCAGCAGCATATGCAATTACCACATTACAAACGATAGTGGAGACAGCACGCATACCACAGAAATCAGCTCAAGCAGCGGAACTGATAGCATTAACACGAGCATGTGAGCTCAGTACAGGACTGTGTGTGAATGTTTATACAGATAGCCGCTATGCCTTCGGAGTAGCGCATGACTTCGGCCTACTCTGGAAGGAGAGAGGGTTTTTAACGTCACATGGAGTACAGATAATGCATGGAGAGTTAGTTCATAACCTTTTAACTGCATTGACATACCCAAAGAAAATTGCCATCGTTAAGTGTAGCGCCCATAGGAAAGTGGTTGATAAAGTTGGAGAAGGGAATGCGTTAGCGGATCGAGTAGCACGGGAGACTGCGATGCAGCCCGGTACTACTGCCATGTATGTAGTGAAGTCACAGGTGGAGAGATGGCATGATGCGAAGGAGGAAGTGCGAGAAATGCAAAGGACCGCTTCTGACAAAGAGCGGGAACAATGGGCTAGCGAGGGAGAACTGGATGACGAGGGTTGCTGGAGAAATAAGCAGATGGATAGATGGAAATTACCCACGGCCTTTGTACAACCTATGGTTCAGATGGCACATGGGCTAGCACATGTTGGAGCTTCCGCAATTGTGAAATTGCTTACCCAAGTCTGGGAGCATCCAGAGATTGCTAGCACAGCAAAGAGGGTGGTGCAGACCTGTATGATTTGCCTGAGGTATAACCCAGGAAAGGGTACTCGAACTCCAGCAGGAGGGTTTGTGACACCCACTGCACCTTTTGAGGTTCTGCAAATGGATTATATCCAATTGGAGCGCTGTAATAATCTGAAGTATGTCCTAGTAGTGGTCTGCGCTTTCAGCAAATGGGTTGAAGCGTACCCTACGAAAGACAATACTGCGATGACTACTGCGAAGATGCTGCTGAAAGAGTTCTTCCCTCGGTATGGCGTCTGTAGACTTCTGTGGAGTGATAATGGCCCTCACTTTGTAGCGGATGTTATAAAGTACGTCTTGAAGGGCCTAGGCATCACTCAGAAGTTACACGCCGTGTTTCACCCTCAGTCTGCAGGCCTAGTTGAGAAGTATAATGGTACACTGAAGCTTAAGATCGCCAAAATTCAAGCTTCGACGTCTTTGACTTGGCCAGACGCTCTGCCACTGGCGTTATTGTCAATTAGATCAGTACCGCACTCTCGAACTGGCCTTACGCCATATGAGATTGTTTTTGGACGCCCAATGAATATTTGGGGTCCACCCAGACCTAAGGCTGTGTATGATGTACCTTGTGTAATGATGAGCGATTATCTGGCACAGTTAACGGATAACTTGGTTTCTATCCATCAACAGGTCCGAGAGGCGCTCCCTGATCGGTCTACCGGCGAAGGACATGGTCTCCGGCCCGGTGACCATGTCATGGTGAAAGTCTTCGACAGAACGAACAGTTTGGAGCCGAGATGGGTGGGCCCTGAGCAGGTCCTCCTCGCAACGAGGACGGCTGTGCGAGTCTCCAACCGAAAGAATTGGATCCACTCTCTGCACTGTAGGAAGGTGCCGCCCGGATTGGTGGAACCTGCCGTGCTGACCGATCAACGAGAAATTTTGGCTGCAGAGACAGGCCGTGCTGCGGAGCCAAATGCCACTGAGGAGCTCTTTCCGGACCACGCGACTCCTGGAGGAAGGCGATATCATCTTCGACCAAGGAAGTGAGTTTTCCAGTACCGGGACATACTGTCAGAACGGCCCTTGGGTTAGTGAAACGGAGAGCCGATGAGGCAAGGGGGGGGGATCAGCCCTGCATTAGTGTAGCGACACCCGTCTTGGCCCGCTGGTGAAGAAATCAACCGCTGCCCAAGGGGAAGAGTTCTGACAGACTTTTAGTTTCAGGAAGATATTGGGTTTTATTTTTGTTTTGATATGGAGAAAAAGAAAATCCTTTGTGCATTAGGGTTCATGTTGACAGTAGCCATTGTTGGGATAACCACATGGTTCGTGGAGGATGTAACTCCCGCTCGGAAGATTCTTGTGTTGACAACTCCGGTGCCTGAGGAGCACTACTTTTATACATTACCGTATCAAGAGTTGAAGCATCGACAATCTTACTTGAATAACACTTTCATCCAGATGCTGCATCATACCCACGTTGCTACGAATGCTACGAACTGTTGGATATGTGGGATGATGCCAGCTCATCAGAAGAAAGGAGGAACGCCATTTATACCACTTCCTTTCTCTCATAATGGCTCTTGTAGAGCATGGTATACTTTGCTTTTTGCCACTCGGAAACCGACAGTGGGACGATTGCTTTTTAGACTTAATAAAGAATGCCATCAAGACAAAAATGGGTATCCACAAGCGAATGGGACAATTTGGGAGTGGGAAGAGTACCGACCAGACAATGAATCCATTCCCTACATCTTCACGAACACAAGAGACACTGTGGGAAAAGACAAATTTGTGATCCAAGTAGCACAAGCTCAAGCGGACCTGTGTGTCCAGAGTGTGGGTTCCATCCCTGTTGGTGTTAGTGATTGCATTACTGTTTTGAATATTGATGGGTTGAACAATAGTACCTTCTTGGCCTCCCATAATACGTATTTTGTGTGTGGAAATAAAGGTTATTACCGTCTGCCGGCTGGGTGGTCTGGGGTATGCTATGTATCATTTCTATTACCTCCTGTATTCCTAGCACCCGCATCTTATCATAAGGATCTGAAATTATTGAATAATGTGACTGTAAATAGGTATAAACGTACTTTATCAATTGATGATGTAGATCAGACTGATACCAGTCTGCAACAGTATATTGATTTTAACTTAGGACTGTTTTTCTTTGTTGGAGCTGCCCTGAACAGTAGGAAGATCCGAAGGTTAACAAGAGTGGTAGAAGCTGTGACAAATCAGACTGCTGCTGCTCTTGGGAATCTTACGGAGGAATTGCAGATTACTAGAATTGTTGCATTGCAGAATCGTATGGTATTAGACGTTATGCTAGCTGACAGAGGAGGAGCATGTAAAATTATTGGAAGTAGCTGTTGTGTGTTTATCCCTGATCATACGCCATCAGTTTATAATGCCATCAATAAACTGCACAAAATTGCAGCTGAGATCCATACAGAAAACGGCACTTGGTCCTTTTCTGGATGGTTTTGGGCGTTAATTACTGCCTGGGGATGGAAGGTTCTAACTGGTCTCTGCATTATTGTGGCGGTTCTGTTTTCGTGCTGTATCTGCGTTCAATGTGGTCCCTTGCTCTGCTCATTATGTGTATCACTCTGTATCCATGATAAGAAAGCTATTGCCGATGTTGCCCACCAAAAACGTTTAGCTAAAGAAGTTGAAGAAATGATGACAATTGACATATATGATGATTATCCTAACAAACCGGATGTCTTCAGTAAATGCTGAAAGGGTCGTCTGTTGTAAATTGAAACAACGATGTGATTAAGCATTTACTAAAGACATTAATTCCCCTTTTATAGATCGTGTTTTCTCTGTTATGTTGATCGAAGCTTGGGCTCCATTTTGTATTGTCATGCTTCCACGTGTTCCCCACGAGAAGAGTCCAACCTCTGTGTTAGTTGCTCTTGTAATCTGCCTAGTAACAGTCTATAAATAGCTCCTTTGTCCATCTGGCACATGCCCAGACTTGACCACATCTGTTATCAGTTAGCCTTGCTTGACCATGTTTTCGCGGGCTCAAGGAGTGCGTTAGCTCCGCCCACATATTGATTCAGTATCGAAAATGACCATAAATGGTAATGTTCTTCGGCCTCATGTTGTATCCACCCACTTATGAGCCCCTCTGTTGTGTATAAAAGGGGACCATGTACGTAAGTTCTTTGTGCTACTCTATGCAATACTGAAGAGTGTTGTGTGGATTGTAGGACCACCCTTAAGGGTTAATAAATGCTGTCTTTGTACTTTGCAGTTTCCGTGCCAACTTCCTTGTAGATTCCATTACAGGAGAGCGAACCCTTGTGTCCTGCGGGCCTAGCTGGGGCCTGTATTCATCACTTGTATTGTCAGATATGCGTCTACTTTGTCATCCACACCTGCGTACATTTCTGACACCTCCTTCAGCTCTTGCTCTAGCATGTACAACAATGGGATAGCTTGGCCCATAGTACAGTCCTCCCTGCTGAGTTCACGTGTGAAGACCTCAAAAGGAAGTAGCATCTCTGTCAGGCATTTAACGAGGTCCCATTGGGCCATCTCAACGGTCATGCCTTTCACAGTAGGATCTCCTGACCTTTTCATGACATAAGCATTGAGCGGTATGTACTGCTCAAACGGACGCTCAAGCATGTAATAAGTTGAGTTCCAACGTGTTGGCACCTCCTGGACGAGTGCTTTGACTAGCATTTTATGCTCACGTTGAATGACCCTCAGCTGCTTCCGGGCTTTAAAAGAATGGTTGAAATGTGTACATATTCTTCTGCAGGTGGTCAGTAAGCTGCTGACTTTGCTTTCATGTTTCAGAAAGTCTTGAACAACAATGTTAATGCAGTGTGCCAAACACGGGACCCTGAAATAGCCACCATCTTTCATGGCCCTAACTACATTACTGCCATTGTCCGTGGCAACAAAACCAATGGTAAGCCCTCTTGGTCACAGCCACTCAAACACCTTGCTGTTAAACTCATCCAAAATGTTTGCAGCAGTATGAGATTTCTCCATAGCAAACATGGCTACAGTTGCATGTTTGCGAGTGTCTTTAAAAATCTCAGCGGTGTCAACAACACCGTCAGATATCTTATCTTTAACACCCGAAAAAGAGACCCAGTGTGCAGTGATGCACATGTAATCAGTGGCTTGGCAACTGGTCCACGTGTCTGTTGTCAGGTGGATACTCTGAAAAGCACTCTGTTTTAAGGCTTTGCCAAGCAATTCCAGCATGTCGTGATGTAGTGCTGGAACAGCAACTCTTGCAAATTAGTAGCCGCTGGGAACTTTCCGTTTTGGGCAGATGGTGGTCACAAATTCAAGAAAACCCACCCCTTCAACAAAAGAAAAAGGGAGAAGGTCCAGTGCTAACATTTTAGCCAGCTTCGCATTGTACATACGTGCTATTGGGTGGTTGCATTCGTACTGCCCCTTCGGCCTAGTAAAAATGCTAAGAATGGTAGGCTGCGTGGTATTCCTTCCTGTGCTCAACGTCGCACTTTTTTTTAAAGCAGTACTCCTTGGTGTCTCAGGCTGACTCTTACTCTTGTGCCACTGATATGTGGCTGAGGATGTGGGCGTTACCACTGCAGTGCTGGGGACAGGGCTACTTTGTGTACCACTACCACAGAGAATGTCTCCCTCTTCTTCCTGTTCCACCGTGAGCGGAATTTCTACTTGTTTATCCCCAACAGCAATGGTTCCAGTTTTTATGCGACTAAGGTGCTCCTCCCACTGGATTGCATGTTGTTTTTATAGATGGGTCATTTGGCCTCCGGTACCATAGTTTGTACCAAGCTTACCACGACTATCAGAGGTATGACAAACGGAGCAAAAAGCAATGTTCTCCTCCTTTCCGCTAACCGTAAAGAAGTCCCACACTGGGGAGCTTAACTTTTGTCTTCTGCTGGAGGTGCCACTTCCAATGCTGGATGAACTGGAGGGTGTGTGTTGAATTTGACTCTGTGCAGTACCACTACCTACATCTGCTGAGGTGGTGCTTGTGCTGGATGTAGGACGCTGCCGGCCCTTTGCTAATGTAAATATGGAAGCTGGAGGTCGTGTTGGTGTTACCTGTGTTGGAGGTATGCATGCTACACCCCTCGCAGCCATTTTGGATAGTGTAAAAATGTTGGTCTCCATCTCCTCAGGCCCGGGAGTGATGTTCGTGATGACTGGCTCATCATCATCATCATCATCATCATCCTGCTCTTCTACATCAACATCCATAAGTGTAAGGCTTTCTGGAACCTTCCTTTTCCCATGCCTGCTCTTGTGACGTGTTTCCCTCTCAGACTCAGTTTGTGGCTTCCAAGTGGCATCTAGATCATCAGAAGGGGGGCTTGGTGAAGAACTTGATGTACTAACCCTCCTTTTCCTTGCTGGGGATTTGGAAGACAATGGAACTTCTGAAGGAGTGGCTTCCTCTTCTTCCTCTGCATGAGGCTCAATTTCCTGAACTGCCCCTACTTCGGGAGGAACTACAGCTACTATTGCGGGCGGTGGTTGCTGCTGTTGACCACTTATCTGCTGTGTTCCCTCCTGCGTTGATTGTTTACTACTTTGAGATAGCGATAAATTTAGTTCAGGCTCAGCATCACTGCTTTCCACCATAAGGCTGGCTACCTCTTCCACACTCATCTGCTTGGGCCTGGGTTGGTGGGTTGGGCCCACTGCTGCAGGCATCATTTTTGTTGTCCCAAAAAAGGTTTTGGGAGGCACACCAGACTTAAGTGACACTTCCTTCTTCTTCTGTTCCTTCTTCTCCATGGCAACTTTCTTGGTACCGGAGGACCTGCTACCTGCTTTCTTTGGGGGCATCTTCTTCAGCTGTCAAAACAGCACTCAGTTGCACAAGTTGCAGAGATGCCTGGTCAGGTCACTCACATGTCACGTCGTGTACAGCAGCAGGACGTCGGTCTGACACCACAACGGTCGATGATGATGACACACCTCCTCTGTCTTTTGTGCACCTAAAAGCAAAAAAGCCAGAAGAACATCAGTCAAAAGATCAATAATATAATATATAACTTCTTAGTGTCTGGTGGGTGGTCACAATTATTAAATTTTATGAAGTCAGTGAACAACAACAGTATAGCCATCTATGAGACTGACAAGGCCAGAGCTCCTGGTGTACTTGTACTGTGTACACTCAGGAAGAAGAATAGCAAAGAACAAAAACATAAATGTAGTGTAGACTGTTTGCCCTAAATAAAAATGTGTGCATCTTATGGGATGGATGCAGCATCAGGGAGCAACAACAACGAACATATACACATAAAAACTAAAGGCATTTATTTACAACACCCAAAAAGTGAAATATACCCCCGAAAAAAAGTAAAGCCTACATTTTACAATTCAATCCAAAGCCATACATGATGTGGAAATTTAACGCATAACACAAAAACAGTTGTTTAACTTCCATGCACCCGTGATGATTGATGAGTAGTACCCCTGGGCCTACTGTACGACTAGGCCACAAGCTTGGAGGCCTATGGAAAAAGCAGAGTGGCTGGTCCCATAAAATGGCCGCCACCACATGGCCAGGCCACTCACAAAAACAAGAAAAGGTCAGGAATACAAGACAGACAATGCAGGCCTATTGCAAAAGCACAATGCCTGCCTCCACAAAATGGCCGCCACACATGCTCAGGCCACCCACCACAATAATAACAAAAAAAAGGGATTACAAAGGACAGGACCAGGAAGTTGTAGTCCTGTCAAACTTACTTCCTCTCCTAAATATTTAAAAAAAAAAAAAGTGACTCCGTGTGTCAGAGGCATTTACCGTCTTCAACTAACACGGGAGCAGAATGATGCTAATTTCCCAATGCCCCCATCGGAACGTTTCCGCGAGAATAGGTATAACTCTCTACGGGCAAGTGTCGACGGGGGAAAGGGGAATTGGACAGAGAAGAGACAGCCCTGGATATCTTCGTCGTTGTAGAGAAACGATTCTGCAACAATTAGCATTTGTTCACTACACAATTCCTTAAGCATTAACTTACTGTATATGAGGTAATGAATTAGCTTGTCTTACCAGGAAGTATTCAGGGCCAAACCTCTCTTCTATTTCTCAGTTGCTTGAGTGTGTAACAACTGACTTGCTCTGGCTCTTGCTAACCCTTTCTTCAGCTTCTTTTCTTACTGGAGTGAAGGTGGTGTCGGGTCTTGGAAATAGAATTAAACAGTTGAGTAACGTGAATCTTCTCTGTCGAGTATAACTACACTGCTGTTGTGAAACTGATAACTTACTTCATCTTCTAGCCGTGAGCATGTTGTACTTTTTCGTTGAGCTACAGCCTTAAGAACAGGTAACCGTAAGCTAGGTGTAAATAGACTTCCTAGTTTTGATAACCTATTTATCTATAATGTCTGAGGTACTTTCCGCTGCTTTGGTACTATGGTAGATTTACTCGGAAACTCTAAGACTAATGCACTATCTGTCTTGTCCCAATGGAATTAAACAAGAACAGTGCGAGGAGGGGTTCGCGTTGTTCAGGTTTAAACTATGAATACTCTAAGAGAGTCTTAATGAATGCTCTGAGAGAGTCTTATTCCTTCTGCGGAATAAACTCAGGATTGTCACCGGACTCCGAACTACTCATTGTCTCTCGTGACTAGAATTCGGGCTTTCTACTTGTCAGGAATAGGTTCTACATACTATTCAGTTACAACGAGATACACTAACCTGAGTATGTAAGGTGACCGTCGAAGGATAGCACGACGAAATTCTTCGACGCGACCTACCCTAACTTCCACGACGGTGAGGTACGTGTTGCTTCGATAATTTCTCTGGTGAAGTGCGCTCGAGAACGTTGGCAGGCGCGCCTCACCTGCTGCGTTAGAATTCAGTAAAGACTAGAACGCCGACCCATGAATGCGTCAGCGGCCATATTGGAAATCCAGCGGCGCCAACAAATACGCCAACTGAGAGCCCAATGAATTCCATCACTCGGTTTAACCGAGGAGATGGTATTCACAGAGGTGGGTTCTGAATTACGCGGAGGAAACCTCCCGTGAACCCTGACAGTACCCCCTCTCAACGGGGTTTCCTCCAAGCGAGGTTTATTAGGATACTTGGCATGAAAGGCCTGGAGCAAATGTGGCGCGTGGACATCCGAGCTTTTCTCCCAGGATCGCTCTTCAGGTCCAAAACCTTTCCAATCAATGAGATAAAAAAGGTGATTGCGACTCCATTTTGAGTCCAAAATTCTCTTTACTTCATATTCAGGGTCTCCCTCAACAATAATGGGAGCAGGGGGAGATGTTTGACGTAAAGTGGGTTGCACCTTTTTTAGTAGGGAAACATGAAAAACCGGGTGAATTTTAGTAGTAGCTGGCAATGTCAAACGATAGGTGACAGAATTTATGATTTGTTCAATAGGAAAAGGACCCATAAAACGTGGTTGGAATTTACGGGTGCCCTTAAGGCGTAAATTCTTCGTAGACAACCAAACAAGGTCTCCTACATTAAGCATGGGCGTAGGTCGTCTTTTCCGATCAGCACCACGTTTATAAGATGCCTTAGCAGCAGTCAAATTTCGCGTAGCCGATTGATGGATGTTGACTAGGCGTTGGGCAAAATCCTGAACTACAGGGACTTCGATGTTAGACAAATGAATATGTGCATTAGGATGCCTGCCAGAAGTTATGAAAAAGGGGGAGTACCCAGTGGAAACATTTTGAGCATTATTGTGAGCAAATTCAGCAGACCACAAGTAATCAGGCCAATCTGCTTCCTCATCAAGCAAATAAAGCCGTAGGTATTGTTCTAACTCTTGGTTTGTGCGTTCAGTTTGTCCATCCGTTTCTGGATGGAAACTAGTGGAATAGCGGTGGTCGATACCTAACCCTTTTATGTAAGCTTTCCAAAATCGAGATAGGAATTGGGACCCCCTGTCAGTGATTAACACCTTAGGAATGCCATGAAGGCGAATGACATGTTGGTTAAAGAACTGTGATAACTGTAGTGATGTTGGTGTGCCTTTAATAGGTACAAAATGTGTCATTTTACTAAAAGTGTCCACACAGACTAGGATAGTGTCAAAACCATGAGAGGATGGAAGATCGACAATTAAGTCTAAAGATACTGTGTGCCAGGGATATGGGGGAGTTGGTAAAGGTTGTAAAAGGCCTTTTGGTGCTTGCCTGTCCGATTTTCCCCGAGTGCAAATCTCACATCCCAAAACATATTGTCGAATGTCCCTTGTCATGTGTGGCCACCAGAAATTTCGTTTAACTAATTCATCTGTCTTGTGGACACCTTTATGACCTGCTAGAAGGTGATCGTGACATTCACGTAAGGCTTTAGTTTGAAGGTCTGTGGTGGGTAGAAATAGTGCTTGTCCGTGATAGGGTAATCCATTCTGGACAGTTCGTAAAGGGTCTTCAGCGGCCCAGTCGTGGATAAGAGCAGTGGTCATGTGTTCTCGAATTTGATCTTCAAAAGGTTCCAAGGAAATGGTTCCAATGATTCTGTCAGCCGGAATTATTTGCTGATTTTCGACCTTGATACTCTGATGGTCAGTATCCAATCTGGACAGGGCGTCCGCCTTCCCATTTTGGGAACCAGGCCTGTATGTGATGACGAAGTCGAATTCCGCAAAATAGAGGGACCATCGAAGCTGGCGTGGTGTAAGAGTTCTTGCAGAACGTAAAAACTTCAGATTTCTGTGGTCAGTGAATATTGTCACCGTATGCTTAGCACCCATGAGGTAATGCCTCCATTCTTTAAAGCGGTACAAAAGGGGGTGGTGATGGACGGAGCATCAGAACCAATCAAACACTCACACCCAGTCAACAGATCTGGGTTTGATCCATCACCGTTCTTTAGCCCACTCTGCCACCCCAGTTCAGACATGGCCATATGCAAATCAGTCTGACCCTGTGCCTCATGGGAACAGTCCAGCCCGAACTGCCAAGCCATGCCTTCCCTGGACCGGAAACAAGCTTCCTAGAACCGGTTTCTGGCATTTCAGCCGTCTTCAGCCAGGCTTGCTTGAATCCAGTGGCAAAGTGAGCAAGGGACTCACGTCTGAGCATACCCTGCCAACTTATGGCGAACAAAGCGGTACAAAAGGGGGTGGTGATGGACGGAGCATCAGAACCAATCAAACACTCACACCCAGTCAACAGATCTGGGTTTGATCCATCACCGTTCTTTAGCCCACTCTGCCACCCCAGTTCAGACATGGCCATATGCAAATCAGTCTGACCCTGTGCCTCATGGGAACAGTCCAGCCCGAACTGCCAAGCCATGCCTTCCCTGGACCGGAAACAAGCTTCCTAGAACCGGTTTCTGGCATTTCAGCCGTCTTCAGCCAGGCTTGCTTGAATCCAGTGGCAAAGTGAGCAAAGTTCGGGCTGGACTGTTCCCATGGGGCACAGGGTCAAGACTGATTTGCATATGGCTGGGTTCAAACTGGAATGGCATGGTGAGCAAAAAAACGATGGATTTAGGCCCAGATCTCTGTACTGGGGTGAATGTATGACATTGTTCTGCATTCTGTCCATCAATTGTTGATTTTGCATTTGTCACCCCGAGTGGGAAGGGTATGCTCAGACGTGAGTCCCTTGCTCTCCATGCCACTGGAATCAAGCTATCCTGGCTGACGAGGGCTGAAAGCCCAAAACCGGTCCTAGGATGCTTGTTTCCAGTCCAGGGAGGACCTGGCTTGGCAGTTCGGGCTGGACTGTTCCCATGGGGCACAGGGTCAAGACTGATTTGCATATGGCTGGGTTCAAACTGGAATGGCATGGTGAGCAAAAAAACGATGGATTTAGGCCCAGATCTCTGTACTGGGGTGAATGTATGACATTGTTCTGCATTCTGTCCATCAATTGTTGATTTTGCATTTGTCACCCCGAGTGGGAAGGGTATGCTCAGACGTGAGTCCCTTGCTCTCCATGCCACTGGAATCAAGCTATCCTGGCTGACGAGGGCTGAAAGCCCGAAACCGGTCCTAGGATGCTTGTTTCCAGTCCAGGGAGGACCTGGCTTGGCAGTTCGGGCTGGACTGTTCCCATGGGGCACAGGGTCAAGACTGATTTGCATATGGCTGGGTTCAAACTGGAATGGCATGGTGAGCAAAAAAACGATGGATTTAGGCCCAGATCTCTGTACTGGGGTGAATGTATGACATTGTTCTGCATTCTGTCCATCAATTGTTGATTTTGCATTTGTCACCCCGAGTGGGAAGGGTATGCTCAGACGTGAGTCCCTTGCTCTCCATGCCACTGGAATCAAGCTATCCTGGCTGACGAGGGCTGAAAGCCCGAAACCGGTCCTAGGATGCTTGTTTCCAGTCCAGGGAGGACCTGGCTTGGCAGTTCGGGCTGGACTGTTCCCATGGGGCACAGGGTCAAGACTGATTTGCATATGGCTGGGTTCAAACTGGAATGGCATGGTGAGCAAAAAAACGATGGATTTAGGCCCAGATCTCTGTACTGGGGTGAATGTATGACATTGTTCTGCATTCTGTCCATCAATTGTTGATTTTGCATTTGTCACCCCGAGTGGGAAGGGTATGCTCAGACGTGAGTCCCTTGCTCTCCATGCCACTGGAATCAAGCTATCCTGGCTGACGAGGGCTGAAAGCCCGAAACCGGTCCTAGGATGCTTGTTTCCAGTCCAGGGAGGACCTGGCTTGGCAGTTCGGGCTGGACTGTTCCCATGGGGCACAGGGTCAAGACTGATTTGCATATGGCTGGGTTCAAACTGGAATGGCATGGTGAGCAAAAAAACGATGGATTTAGGCCCAGATCTCTGTACTGGGGTGAATGTATGACATTGTTCTGCATTCTGTCCATCAATTGTTGATTTTGCATTTGTCACCCCGAGTGGGAAGGGTATGCTCAGACGTGAGTCCCTTGCTCTCCATGCCACTGGAATCAAGCTATCCTGGCTGACGAGGGCTGAAAGCCCGAAACCGGTCCTAGGATGCTTGTTTCCAGTCCAGGGAGGACCTGGCTTGGCAGTTCGGGCTGGACTGTTCCCATGGGGCACAGGGTCAAGACTGATTTGCATATGGCTGGGTTCAAACTGGAATGGCATGGTGAGCAAAAAAACGATGGATTTAGGCCCAGATCTCTGTACTGGGGTGAATGTATGACATTGTTCTGCATTCTGTCCATCAATTGTTGATTTTGCATTTGTCACCCCGAGTGGGAAGGGTATGCTCAGACGTGAGTCCCTTGCTCTCCATGCCACTGGAATCAAGCTATCCTGGCTGACGAGGGCTGAAAGCCCGAAACCGGTCCTAGGATGCTTGTTTCCAGTCCAGGGAGGACCTGGCTTGGCAGTTCGGGCTGGACTGTTCCCATGGGGCACAGGGTCAAGACTGATTTGCATATGGCTGGGTTCAAACTGGAATGGCATGGTGAGCAAAAAAACGATGGATTTAGGCCCAGATCTCTGTACTGGGGTGAATGTATGACATTGTTCTGCATTCTGTCCATCAATTGTTGATTTTGCATTTGTCACCCCGAGTGGGAAGGGTATGCTCAGACGTGAGTCCCTTGCTCTCCATGCCACTGGAATCAAGCTATCCTGGCTGACGAGGGCTGAAAGCCCGAAACCGGTCCTAGGATGCTTGTTTCCAGTCCAGGGAGGACCTGGCTTGGCAGTTCGGGCTGGACTGTTCCCATGGGGCACAGGGTCAAGACTGATTTGCATATGGCTGGGTTCAAACTGGAATGGCATGGTGAGCAAAAAAACGATGGATTTAGGCCCAGATCTCTGTACTGGGGTGAATGTATGACATTGTTCTGCATTCTGTCCATCAATTGTTGATTTTGCATTTGTCACCCCGAGTGGGAAGGGTATGCTCAGACGTGAGTCCCTTGCTCTCCATGCCACTGGAATCAAGCTATCCTGGCTGACGAGGGCTGAAAGCCCGAAACCGGTCCTAGGATGCTTGTTTCCAGTCCAGGGAGAACCTGGCTTGGCAGTTCGGGCTGGACTGTTCCCATGGGGCACAGGGTCAAGACTGATTTGCATATGGCTGGGTTCAAACTGGAATGGCATGGTGAGCAAAAAAACGATGGATTTAGGCCCAGATCTCTGTACTGGGGTGAATGTATGACATTGTTCTGCATTCTGTCCATCAATTGTTGATTTTGCATTTGTCACCCCGAGTGGGAAGGGTATGCTCAGACGTGAGTCCCTTGCTCTCCATGCCACTGGAATCAAGCTATCCTGGCTGACGAGGGCTGAAAGCCCGAAACCGGTCCTAGGATGCTTGTTTCCAGTCCAGGGAGGACCTGGCTTGGCAGTTCGGGCTGGACTGTTCCCATGGGGCACAGGGTCAAGACTGATTTGCATATGGCTGGGTTCAAACTGGAATGGCATGGTGAGCAAAAAAACGATGGATTTAGGCCCAGATCTCTGTACTGGGGTGAATGTATGACATTGTTCTGCATTCTGTCCATCAATTGTTGATTTTCCATTCTTTAAAAGCATCCTTAATGGCTAAAAGCTCCTTCTCTGTGATGGTGTAGTTGCATTCTGCTGGGCTGAGTTTACGAGAACGATACGCCACAGGGTGCAGCTGGCCGGTGTTTTTGTGCCTTTGAGATAAAATGCCTCCTATGGCAAAGTCGGAGGCATCAGTCTCTAGATAAATTGGCTCTGTGGGGTCAGCATGTAGAAGAATAGGTGCCGAAGTAAAACTTTTCTTTAATAAGGTGAATGCTTGCTCAGCTTCCTCTGACCAATTAAAAGGAACTCCTTTTCTCAACAATCTGGTTAAAGGTAGAATCTTTTGAGAAAAACCATGGATAAATCTTCTATAGAAGTTAGCAAAGCCTATAAAACTCTGGACTTCCTTGATGGTGGTTGGAGATTGCCAGTCCGCAACTGCCTTTACCTTGTGTTCATCCATGTTGATTCCAGAAGGTGACAACACGAATCCCAGGAACTCTACTGTGGTGGTGTTGAACAGACATTTTTCTAGCTTCACATATAAGGAATTTTCTCTGAGACGTTGTAAAACAGCTCGGACCTGTCCGTGATGTTCCTCTTCAGACTTAGAATAAATCAAGATGTCATCTATGTATACTATCACACATAGATCAATGAAGTCCTTCAGAACATCGTTTATGAAGTACTGAAATGCCGCTGGCGCATTGCATAGGCCGTACGGCATCACCTGATATTCGTAAAGACCGTATTTAGTCCTGAAGGCTGTTTTCCATTCGTCACTTTCTCGCACTCTGATTAGGTGATAGGCTCCCCGAAGATCAAGACGGGTGTAAATCTTGGCTTCTTTAACTTGGTCAATCAACACAGAGATCAGAGGCAAAGGATAACGATTCTTTGTTGTTATTCTATTGATCGCTCGAAAGTCTATACAGGTTCGAAGGTCACCTCCTTTCTTGGGCACAAAGAAGAGAGGGGAGGATACTGGTGACTGGGAAGGTCTAATGAAACCGTTATCCAGATTTTTCGTTAAGTATTCCTTTAGATGAAGATTCTCCTTTTCAGTGAGGGCGTAAACTCGGCTGCATGGTAAATTCGCCCCCGGTTCCAGGTCTATCTTGCAGTCATAAGACCGATGTGGAGGTAATCTTTCTGCTTCAGCTTCGTCAAAAACATCCTTGAAATCCTGAAGGTTTTTAGGAATTTCAGTAGTTTGAATTACGCATACTGTCTGTCCATTGTCACAAAGTTGCGCAGCCACGCTTTTTTCAGCTAGTGTGTCTGGTTCAGAGAAACAATGTTGGGCACAATATTTTGAATCTAAGGCTATGGTTCTGGCCTCCCAATCAATTGACGGATTGTGTTCTGTGAGCCATGGAATTCCTAAAATGAATTGAAATTGAGGAGCATCTATTAGATCAAACTGCATTAGTTCTTGATGACCCTCCTTGGTAATTATCTGTACAGATTCAGTGTGGCTGGTTATTGGTCCTGAAGTTAAGTCCGACCCATCAACTGCCTTAACCTTTTCGCTCTTCTCCTTTTTGATTGCCAGTAAACCTATCTGAACTGCAAATTTTTGATCGCAAAAATTACCAGTTGCCCCGGAGTCTATCATGATTGCGATTTCCTGCAAGATCACTGTTCGAAATTTCAAAGTAACAGCTAAGGTCAGGTGAGGTGTGCAGACTTGCTGGGTGTTCGCCAGTTGATGAAACACTGGAGTTGTGTCTTTACTTGCATCCACCAGTCCAACTCCGCCTACTGGTGGTGCTGAGAGTTTTCCTTCTCCTTGTTTTGTAATTTAGGTCTCTTCAGACAGGCCTTAACAAAGTGACCACTTCCTCCACAGTACATACAAAGCTTGTTCTGACGTCTTTTTTCTTTTTCTTCCTGCGACAATTGGCCTTTAATGGCACCTATCTGCATAGGTTCCTCTCGAGTGGTTTGCTCAACAGTTCGTGTTGATTCTGACTTGATTCGATCAAACCGAGGGACACTTGATCTAAAATCCCTTCTTCTTTCTCCCTTTCTTTCATTTAGGCGATAATCAATCTCTAACACCAGGTCTATTAAGGCTGAGATTTCAGAGGGTCGATTTGGAACCTGAGACAGGGCATCTTTTAGTTCATCTTTCAATCCCCTGTAAAACACTGCTGCTCTTTTATTCATTGGCCAATTTGTCTCCACTACCAACTTATTAAATTGAGCCAAATAAGCTACCAACTCTCTATTACCCTGACGAAGCTCTAGCAATTCATTATCCGTGGCCTGTGAAGCTTTCCTCCTATCGAATATACGAAGAAATTCTTTCTTAAAATCTTCAAGATTGTAAAGGATTGGATCATCTTGTGTTACTAACGGCATAGACCAGGAGGCAGCATCCCCACTAAGATAAGATAAAATGAAAGATACCCGAGATTGAGCATCAGGGAAAATCGCAGGACGGCACAAAAAATGTAGGGAGCATTGAGTCAGAAAAATCTGGGCCTTTTGGGTGTCTCCATTAAATCGCTCCGGAGGAGCAAGGGGAATTACTGGGGACAAGGAGTGCACCACCTGTGTGGTACCCAAGGGTACAGAGCTTGAACTTATGTTTTGTCCTAGAGTTTCAAAGGCTGTGGATTTTACATTTGTTCCAGGAATGGTCTCCCTTCCCTTGATAACCAGTATCTCCTGTCTTAAGATTTGATTCTCCTCTCTAACAGCTCCTAGATCCCTTTGTATATTTCCAAGTATTTCACTCAAATCTTTTAGATCTAACCCTTCCGCCATTCTGCTCAGGTGTTGATGACAACGTGGGCACTTCACTCTGTCAGAGGCGTTTACCGTCTTCAACTAACACGGGAGCAGAATGATGCTAATTTCCCAATGCCCCCATCGGAACGTTTCCGCGAGAATAGGTATAACTCTCTACGGGCAAGTGTCGACGGGGGAAAGGGGAATTGGACAGAGAAGAGACAGCCCTGGATATCTTCGTCGTTGTAGAGAAACGATTCTGCAACAATTAGCATTTGTTCACTACACAATTCCTTAAGCATTAACTTACTGTATATGAGGTAATGAATTAGCTTGTCTTACCAGGAAGTATTCAGGGCCAAACCTCTCTTCTATTTCTCAGTTGCTTGAGTGTGTAACAACTGACTTGCTCTGGCTCTTGCTAACCCTTTCTTCAGCTTCTTTTCTTACTGGAGTGAAGGTGGTGTCGGGTCTTGGAAATAGAATTAAACAGTTGAGTAACGTGAATCTTCTCTGTCGAGTATAACTACACTGCTGTTGTGAAACTGATAACTTACTTCATCTTCTAGCCGTGAGCATGTTGTACTTTTTCGTTGAGCTACAGCCTTAAGAACAGGTAACCGTAAGCTAGGTGTAAATAGACTTCCTAGTTTTGATAACCTATTTATCTATAATGTCTGAGGTACTTTCCGCTGCTTTGGTACTATGGTAGATTTACTCGGAAACTCTAAGACTAATGCACTATCTGTCTTGTCCCAATGGAATTAAACAAGAACAGTGCGAGGAGGGGTTCGCGTTGTTCAGGTTTAAACTATGAATACTCTAAGAGAGTCTTAATGAATGCTCTGAGAGAGTCTTATTCCTTCTGCGGAATAAACTCAGGATTGTCACCGGACTCCGAACTACTCATTGTCTCTCGTGACTAGAATTCGGGCTTCCTACTTGTCAGGAATAGGTTCTACATACTATTCAGTTACAACGAGATACACTAACCTGAATATGTAAGGTGACCGTCGAAGGATAGCACGACGAAATTCTTCGACGCGACCTACCCTAACTTCCACGACGGTGAGGTACGTGTTGCTTCGATAATTTCTCTGGTGAAGTGCGCTCGAGAACGTTGGCAGGCGCGCCTCACCTGCTGCGTTAGAATTCAGTAAAGACTAGAACGCCGACCCATGAATGCGTCAGCGGCCATATTGGAAATCCAGCAGCGCCAACAAATACGCCAACTGAGAGCCCCATGAATTCCATCACTCGGTTTAACCGAGGAGATGGTATTCACAGAGGTGGGTTCTGAATTACGCGGAGGAAACCTCCCGTGAACCCTGACACCGTGCTCCAAAACTACAGCAGAATGACAACCTGAGGAGTTTTTTAGCAAAATGCACAAAATTTGCGTTTTCGAGAAGGAATTATGTTGCTCGCAAGATATTGTTTGCCAGATCGCAAATGCCAGGTATATGGGATCTTGAACGGTACGAAAAGGCTTTATCGCATGCGCGAACACGCATATTGAGAGCGCGAAAATGAAAAGAACTGTAAGTCCGCGTTGTCGCGCTGTGCAGAGTTACTGAAAGTATGCGAGCTGAATCCCTAGGGTTACCTACTGGCTGAAAAGCCCTATTTATTTAACACACACCCAAAAACTGCTATTCCACCCCAAAAAACACCTTTTGCAATTCAATGCAAAGCCATCCATGTTGTAAAAAAAATTCAACAGACAACACAAACTGTAAATTTAAATAATGCACCAAAGATTTGAGGATGACTAACTCTGGGCCTACTGGCAGACTAGGCCACAAGCTTGGAACAAAATGGCAAAATCAAGCACACTGCTTGGATGGCTCCACAAAATGGCCGCTACACACCCACAACAACAAGAAATGGAAGACAGACAATGTAAGCCTATGACAAAAGCACAATGCCTGCCTTCACAAAATGGCCGCCACACACATGGCCAGGACACAACAACAACAAGCATAAGCCAAGGGGAACAAAGAAAAGAAATGCAGGCCTTTATGGAAAAAGAAGCACACACTACTAAACTACCACCACAAAATTGCCACAAGCCACATGGCCACTCACAGTCACAACAGGCCATGGAAAACAATGAACTGAAGCAGGCCTATATACGACTGGACAAAGGAGGCCTGCTAAAAAACACAGCTTTAATACAAAAATAAAAATCAACAGGGCTACGAAAGAATTGGAAAGAAGTTACACATCAAGCACACACATCCAACAAAGGTATTTCACACACACACACAAACAGTGAAATGCACCACAGCCGCATTTAGCATTTCAATCCTATGCCATCCATGCCCTACATGATGTTGAAATTCAACAGACACCACGAAACATGGACCCATGGGTACCCTACTGGCTGAAATTGCAGAGAAAAACAACTAGGCACCTATTGAAAGTACAGGCCACCCACAACAATAATTTTTAAAAACAATGAAAATCCCAGAAAAATGTAGGTACAAACAAGCCCCAATGAAACAAACACACCAATTCTCCAACTTACTTGTAGTAAATTAAATCTCAAATCAAAAAGTCCTCAAATAAATCCAATCCACTGGTATGTTGCAGCAGACAGACACAAAAAGTGATCCTTCCAGCTCCAAATCCAAATGAATGTGAACAGCACATGGACAAAGCACTGGGAGGAGCCTGCTGGACAGGAACAGGAAGTTGGAGACTCAGGGGCACTTCCTTCCTCTTGAAAAAAAGAGTAAAGAAAAATTAAAGGACTCCTTACACAAAAGACTACAGCAAAATCACAATCTGAGGAGTTTTTCTGAGCAAAATGATCATTTTAGAGAAGGTTTTATGAAGCTCGAGAGATATTCTTCACCAGATTGTAGTTTTTGCGTGTTCGGGATCGCGATCTTACCAAGACAGCCGCCGGAAGTCAGCTCGCGCGCCCGAATGACGTGTTCGCACACTCTCGTGGGCTTGGGCAGCCATATTACAAATCTCGTGGCGCACGCGAACAGACAGAAAAGTGAGTTGGCGAACGCAGAATCATGGTAAGACGTTACCGCGCGCGCGAGAATGAATATTGAGCGCGCGAGGAAGCAAAACTACTAGGCTACGCGGTAGATTGCGTCGCAATCTGCAACTTCGCGCTCAACGCGAATCGCGAAGTTGCCTAAACTTCGCAAGCTCCGCGAACGGAGCGTAGTTCAACGCCCAGGCTTAATCGTAAACCATAGGGCAGAAAGGCCTGCCCTTTAGGATTATAGGCCAGTACCAACCAGAATGACTGGATGGTTTAGTTTCCGACCGCCAGCATGGTAAGCGGCGGTTAAAAAGTAAACTGAGGACCGGTTACGATGCTGCCCAGAAGGCTCCGATCATCGGTCTTAGCTTTTATGGGACATATCGAAATCGGCCGCTCAGTTGTTTGATTTCCCCAGACTGTGCAGATCCACTCATTTCCTTCATGCAAAGCTGAGAATGTCCGATACTTTGAGCAAGGGTGAGGGTAGTTTCCAGATCAGGGTCTTCAAAGGATAACAGCTTTCCCTGAATTTTCCCATTACATGTTCTCTTAAGTAAATGATCAAGGAAGATTCCATTCCTAAATTCCCTGTAGTTGCAAGTGACAGCTAAAGTGCGGGGATAAAATTGTCAATAGATTCACCAGGAATTTGAGCACGTTGAAGAAACGTATGGTGGTCTAACACCACATTCCTTTTGGGATTGAACCTTTTGTTCAAATTTTTAATGATGGAGGTGTGATCATCAATCATAATAGAATCTCCATCATCCCCACCAAACACACGGGTGCTCACTACTTCTAGAGATAAAATCTTTAAAATGTTCCTCCCTTCAGAACCTAAATTGTAAATTAGAAGTGCTTTTTTTATTTTCAAAGGGAACGTTTCTCCATCAATGGCTTCCAATTAGGCATTGAATGTGTCCTTCCATTGTTGTCAATTCAATAGGAAAAAAAGGTAGTGGTGCTAAAATTCGATCCATTAGGTGACCGTGCGTGGGTGAGTTGCTGCCTCACACCAAGAGTAGCAGAAGATAAAGTACTATGAGCACAAATTCAAAATGCCACTGTGCTTGCTTTACTTGATGTTAACATTGTAAGCATTTGAAAATAAGATGTCAAAATTCCACAAACTATTCTTTTATGCCCAAAACTATAGCAATACAATGACAATAGTGAATGTATTAATGTATGCATTTGTTTCCAAATCAATGCACACACATATATTCATTATACGCATATAAATTCATTATACGCACATAAATTCATTATACGCACATAAAGTCATTATATCCTAATGCTGATCCTAAGGTATTCGCATCACCGGATGCGCATTACACTTTTAATTGCTCTATGCAAAGAATGTAGACAGAAGATAAAGGAGTGCGTGTGACCGAAATGCAAACACATCAATAAATACAGTTACCGTTCAAAGGTGAGCACATTACCGAGTGCGCTTAGCCAAACTTACCCCGATGGAGCAGCCCACATGCCGAGTATACAGGAGGAGAAAACGTTGCATAGCTTGGGTGTAGGCGCTCCAAGCGTTGTCAGGGTGACACACACGCCGACGCTTCCAAATGCCAGTTGCAACTCTACATCTGGTTGCTAAGAAAATTAAGGCTCTTTTGCTCACAAACCATGTCCCATGCCATATCTTGAGTGGGTCACACCCCTCCTCCAGAGATACAGTTGGCTGCTTCCTAAATTCCTATGGATCTCAACACAGGTACCCGACCTCCAGGACACCACCAAATACCGGGGAAACATCGCAGGGCAGATAATGCCAAGACACGGTCTCCTGCCAGAATCCAGCACCAGAGGGAACTGGTAGGCAGATTGCTGGAGTCCCCAGATGCTGCAACACCAAAAGTGTTGTCATTAGGGGGGGACGCTGGAGACAACAGACAGGTCATTAACACTGAAAAGAAGCAAGTCACACAAAAGTACAGTGCCTCCTGTTTATTCTTTCCATCATCACACTACGCCTGGCAGCAACTGCTGCTCTGATATCCACCAAAGTTCCACGCAGAGACCCCCACGAAGCAGCATTCTAGATCCCAACACTATCTTCCCATAGACATCAATGGAAATTAAAGCACAAATGTTTAGTATATGCTAAAAAAACAGTAACAACATATTACACATGATAAACATACCAAACAATGTTGTAAAAATGTTCCAAAAATTGTAAAGTATAAATTAAATAATATAAAATATAAAAATAATGTAATATGCACTAATTATAAATATGTTACAAAATTGTTCAAATATGTATGTAAAAACGTAAAAAGATGTTCTACACTAAAGAGGTTGCAGTCACTATTCCCACTACAATCTAAAACAATTCGGGAAAGGTTTAGGACACTAAAAGGATTACATTTTCTTTTGTCACTCCAATCTAAACCAACTCAGGGAAGGTGTTCGAAACTAAAGGGGTGACACTTGCTATGCCCACTCCAATCTAAGCCAATTTAGGGAAGGTGCTGGACAGTAAAGAGGTGACACGTACTATGCCAACTCTAATCTAAGCCAATTTGGGGATGGTGTTGGACAGTAAAGGAGTGACATTTACTATACCCACTCCAGCCTAAACCAACATGAGGAAGGTGTTGGACACAAAAAAGGTGACATTTACAATTCCCACTCCAATATAAACAAGCTTAGTGCATGGGTTGGACAGTAAAGAGGGTAGATTTACTATTCCCACTAAAATCTAAAACAATTTGGTGAAGGAATTTAACAGTAAAGCAGTGACATTTATTAATGCCACTCCAATCTAAACAAACTTGAAAGAGATATACAAATGTAAAAATATAAATTAAATAGTTCAAAATAAAACTTTTTACCTACATATTTATATTTAAAAAATGCAAAATAAACAATTAATACTACACATTAAAATAATTAAATAATTATACATTTTTCTAAAATGCTTTATTATAACATACTAATTTGAACTAATATAATTATATTAAAAAGTAAATGAAAAAAATACAATTTTTAATTTACTAATAAAATGTGCCAATTTTTAAATATTAATTTCTACCATTCATACATTGTTTTAAAAGTAAGACAACATTTTTTGCAAAGAAACATATTTTATAAAACATGTTATCAACATTAACATTTTATATTATTCTAAAAAGTTGCATTCTATTTATTTTTTACACAAGTCATACCAAAAAACATAATACTTCTAGTTGAAACGTATAAATACATACAAGCATAATGTTTAAAAAAATATTAAATCTTGTTAATCATTTTAATTATTAGGGCCCTCTTGAGGATGTCAGTCGGAAAGCCACAGGTCAGAGGCTTTCCAATCGACATCCTTGGTTTGAATTCCAACTGCCGTATTAGGATTATGGCTGGCCCGTTGGCTTCCGATGGGCTCATAGAGCTTGTCGACCAGTCAGAAACCAAACATAATCCTCTGTAGACTGCGTTTCCGCCATCGGGAGTATGATATCGGTATCTGACAGGCTTTCCATGTCAGGATTTCTGACATGGAAAGCCTGTCGGAAAGCAACTTTGGGGGCCCCAAGCATGGACCCCCTTTCTCCAAGGCCTCTGGTTAGGGGCCAAGGGTGCCCCTGTATATCTCTGCACCATGTGACACACACCATTGGGTGCCTGCCACACGGTGCAGGGATTTACAGTGACCCTCATTTCTCAATGGAAGTTTGTTCTGTGGCCGGTTTCGGAACACTGCACAAGCTCCCATAGGGAAATGGGAGTCTGTGACAGCACCATGTGTGTTTGAATTCTATTTGAGGCTTCGGACTGTCAGACCTCGGTCGGTCGGTCTCAAAACGCAGGGTTGTCAGTCGGAGCAAAGTCCAACCTACATCCTAATCAGCTCCTTAATATTTTAGTTAAAAAAACTATTTAAATATTATCCTTTTTCACATTTTTCTTTGAAACATATACAAAATAATAAAGTACTCATTCATTCATTCATTCATTAATTAATTCATTCATACTTCACCCCTTTCCTTTCACTTTTCTAACAATCTATTTTTAATCTGTCCATTGAACCACAGTTCATTCTTCAACCCTTTCAGTCACCAGCCCATCCTTTAACCTTTCCATCCATCCATCCGACCATTCATCATTCCATCCATCTATCCATCTATCAATCCATCTACCCATCCATCTATTCATCCATCCATCTATCCATAGATCCTTTTATCATTTCATCTATCCAATGACCATTTCCTTCACACTTCAATCCATCCTTTCACATTTCCATCCTTTTGTCCTTACACCCTTTTATCCATCTTTCATGAGTCTATCCTTGCAACCTGTGAATATAACAACTTGGACTGACCCGTAGGTTTATCTCTGAAGAATTTCCTACTTGCTATTGAATACTGGAGTGCAGGAAACCATTAAGTTTATTAAAAGAACCCTCACTCACCAACCTGGTTGGTGGCATGCTTCATCATAGGGTTCCCAGCTGGGTTGCTGAATGCAACCCAGCTGTGCTACAACACCTGATTACAGTGGAGTGGGCTTTTTATGAAGGTGTGAGTGTGAAGAAGTGTCTAAGTTAAAAATGTCTCTAAAGTGCCCAAACGAGTAGTGCTTTATTTAAAGGGCCTTAGGACACATGAAAATCAAGGTGAGATATTGTGAAGAAAAAATTATCTTCTATAACTCTGTCTAAAAAAAGATTGACCTGTTTCAGCCTCACTGTAATTAAATGAAGCTCTCTTCAGGACTGTGAAAATGTGAATCGTGAAATGGCATAAAAAAATATTTTTTAAGCCGCATGAGTGAATGGGTGATATTCAGCACACACGCGAAGGTGTGCTGTGCATGGAGTGTGATGACCGTACTTACGGACCTACAAGCTGGTAACAATCTGTAAGGAAGAAATGGACATACAACATAAATTGACAAACATTACAAATAGAAAGGCTTGCCATACCATTTGCTTGGCGTTATCATTCATTCTTAAATCCCGTGCTCACAGAAGCACTCATGTATTTCTTACGTGATCGGAACAATAAAGTGATGTGTCTCAATATACTGTCACATGTGTACAGGCATTCCGTGGACATCCCAACAAGTCCAATTCTGTGCATGATCTGATGGTAGCATGCAAAGCAATTGGTGCATGAACACGATGCGTAGTCACAAGTATGCGCACGAGTGACACGATGTGAGCTAGGTGAGCCTGTTTTGTCATGTGTCGATAACCAATATGTGCAGCAAGATATATTAATATTGTTAGGAACGGTCTAAATGAAATGATACTTATTAGTATAATTTGTAGGCATACTCAAATAGGTGGCGCACTAATGACTACTCCTGAAGCAACTTTGGGGGCCCAAGCATGGACCTCCTTTCTCCAAGGCCTCTGGTTAGGGGCCAAGGGTGCCCCTGTATATCTCTGCACCATGTGACACACACCATTGGGTGCCTGCCACACGGTGCAGGGATTTACAGTGACCCTCATTTCTCAATGGAAGTTTGTTCTGCGGCCGGTCTCGGAACATTGCACAAGCTCCCATAGGGAAATGGGAGTCTGTGACAACACCATGTGTGGTTGCATTCTATTTGAGGCTTCGGACTGTCAGACCTCGGTCGGTCGGTCTCAAAACGCAGGGTTGTCAGTCGGAGCAAAGTCCAACCTACATCCTAATCAGCTCCTTAATATTTTAGTTAAAAAAACTATTTAAATATTATCTTATTTCACATAATTTTTTTCTTTGAAACATATACAAAATAATAAAGTACTCATTCATTCATTAATTCATTAATTAATTAATTCATTCATACTTCACCCCTTTCCTTTCATTTTTCTAACAATCTATTGATAATCTGTCCATTGAACCACAGTTCATTCTTCAACCCTTTCAGTCACCAGCCCATCCTTTAACCTTTCCATCCGTCCATCCGACCATTCATCATTCCATCCATCCATCTATCCGACCATGCATCATTCCATCCATCTATCCATCTATCAATCCTTCTACCCATCCATCTATTCATCCATCCATCTATCCATCTTTCCTTTTATCATTTCATCTATCCAATGACCATTTCCTTCACACTTCAATCCATCTTTTCACACTTCCATCCATTTGTCCTTACACCCTTTTATCCATCTTTCATGAGTCTATCCTTGCAACCTGTGAATATAACAACTTGGACTGACCCGTAGGTTTATCTCTGAAGAATTTCCTACTTGCTATTGAATACTGGAGTGCAGGAAACCATTAAGTTTATTAAAAGAACCCTCACTCACCAACCTGGTTGGTGGCATGCTTCATCATAGGGTTCCCAGCTGGGTTGCTGAATGCAACCCAGCTGTGCTACACCACCTGATTACAGTGGAGTGGGCTTTTTATGAAGGTGTGAGTGTGAAGAAGTGTCTAAGTTAAAAATGTCTCTAAAGTGCCCAAACGAGTAGTGCTTTCTTTAAAGGGCCTTAGGACACATGAAAATCAAGGTGAGATATTGTGAAGAAAAAACGATCTTCTATAACTCTGTCTAAAAAAAGATTGACCTGTTTCAGCCTCACTGTAATTAAATGAGGCTTTCTTCAGGACCGTGAAAATGTGAATCGTGAAATGGCAGAAAAAAATATTTTGATGCCGCATGAGTGAATGGGTGATATTCAGCACACACGCGAAGGTGTGCTGTGCATCGAGTATGATGACTGTACTTACGGACCTACAAGCTGGTAACAATCTGTAAGGAAGAAATGGACATACAACATAAATTGACAAACATTACAAATAGAAAGGCTTGCCATACCATTTGCTTGGCGTTATCATTCATTCTTAAATCCCGTGCTCACAGAAGCACTCATGTATTTCTTACGTGATCGGAACAATAAAGTGATGTGTCTCAATATACTGTCACATGTGTACAGGCATACCGTGGACATCCCAACAAGTCAAATTCTGTGCATGATCTGATGGTAGCATGCAAAACAATTGGTGCATGAACACGATGCGTAGTCACAAGTATGCGCATGAGTGACACGATGTGAGCTAGGTGAGCCTGTTTTGTCATTTGTCGATAACCAATATGTGCAGCAAGATATATTAATCTTGTTGGGAACGGTCTACATGAAATGATACTTATTAGTATAATTTGTAGGCATACTCAAATAGGTGGCGCGCTAATGACTACTCGTAGGCGCTACTCATATTTAAATATCAATCCTGGTCCTGGTGTCACAGGAAGAATTATAAACATGGGTGGAAGTACAGGAAAATACCAAAAGTAATATAAAAAGGAAACAGGTTCTTACATTGTTTGTTACTAAGATAAGATCAAACGGATCCCTGAAGGCGGGGAACTCCTGTAGTCAAACACTACAAAACAGAAGTGTAAACAAGAGGTGTATTATGCCATTAAATCCTGCTAGTTGTTAACTACTGGCTAACCATTGCTTAGACACTTACTTCGTCAAGGAGAGCCTCCAGTATAAAATATACTTCTGGCTTCTAGGGATCCCACCGACACCGGTCTCCGTATGTGTTAGGATTTGAAGGAGAATGCCGGTAATGGGTGGGAGTGGCTACGTCGTTGACGTGGTCGTGTAACGTGACCGTGTCATCAACGCTGACTACTAAAAGGTTGCTGGCTGCCTGGGGGATTAGTTGTTTAGCCCACAGCACCATCCTGGCAAAAGGTCCCCCCCCCACATAAGCATGAATGCCCGCAAATAAATACACACCACACAAGTTTATACTTGGAAAAAACTGCTGCAGGTATATTACATACAACGTTATGTAATCTGGTGGGTTAGCTTACGGACGATCCAAGGGCAGGCAGCATTCTCGCCACCTGCCCACCTGATGAGACTAGCAGCACCGTGGTGAACCACTTTTGTACTGCACCTTCTGGTGATCCCCTTCCCGGATCACCTGACCCTTGGTACCTTATTCTCAAGCCCCTTTCAGGGTGGAGCGGAGCTAGGCAAACCCCCGGTTGCTCAGGCCCACAACGGCCCGATGGACTAATGGGGCGCCGACACAGATTCCATGAACCTCCCATGAGGCTCCTGAGTTTCAGCTATGGCACCCCAATGTGCCGCACAGAGGTACCCTTCTGTACCCATTTGCTTCCAGATCACCCTGTAACTCCGCCACAGCCCTGGAGGTGGCTCCCCGTCGCCGCCAGGGCCCCCCACCCACTGCTTTTGTCTTACCTGCAGCCCTTTTGTGCTAGCGCTTCTTGCAAGTCTAACAAGAACAAGTCCATCCCTACTGGTGTGAGGTGTACCCCATCTGCCTCAAAGTATCCCTTGACCCTCTCTTGAATCATTTTGTGTCTAATGAATCCCAGGCCCCTCTGCTGAGTGAACTTGCGCATGGAGCTGTTCACGCATCTCCTGGACCGCTCCACAGCCTCACCAGACTTTGCCCCCTGTCAAACTCTCCGTGGCACAATCTCTGACCACCGGGGCTCGCACTGACCCAAGGGTTGCTAAGTTCCCCCAAGTCAGTTTTCATGGCATGCAGGAGCAGAGTTCTCCCAGAGGTAGTGAGGTCATTGCCCCCCAGATGGACCTTGCGACTGCTCCAGTCTGTTCCTGAGGCTGCTCCATCACATTCCCAGGAAACACAACCACTCAAACTTGGTCTGCGAGAATCCACGCATCCAGCTCCTGATTAATGCCCAACGGGCCAACCAGGAGATGGCTGAATGCCCAATGGCCCATACTCGTGACCCTGATAAAACAAAGGACACGGTTCAACTCAGTATTTTTATTATTCAAAGCATTATGCCATTGCACTACAAAACACATCAAACCATGTGGCACACAACACTGCAACCAACAACACTATTTGTCACTACACAGACGCCTTCAAGGGCGGATATAGCCTTTGTAACACTGGGACTCCCAGCATCCCACTTTCTTGACACGGTCAGGTTCCATGCCTGATTTAAATGCAGTGGTGGCTGCCCCAATCCTGAACGAGTGGCTGGAATATTTTTTATCCGTCTGGAGGAGGCCGGCCCTGGACAAGCAAGCACCCATTAAACGCTCCACCTGGTATTTGGTTAGAGGCACCAGGTTGGCATGGATCAATAAATACCCTAGTGCCACTGGGAGAAGTGATAAGTACTCCCTGACCTTGGAAACCGGGCAGTATCGGGGGTCTCCCAACGGCAATAACTCCACATCAACCCCCTTCCCATTCTGGTCTGTTTTCGACCTCCTGAGGTGAATGGTCAACTTACCCTCCCACCCAATTTCCAATATGCCCAATGCGTCCCCTGACCTATCTGTTTTGGACCGAGCCACTAGCTCACTAATGCGGAACGCTCCAAAAAATGCCAAGCAAAAAGCAGCTGCAAAGAGAGGAGCCTCAAAGGGCGAGTGGGTAACTCCTCCCAGGACGTCTAACATGGCCTGCAGGATGGGAAAATCTATCGGGGACCTGCTGTCCGGAACCCTGGGCTCCTCTCTGTCCCACCCTTTCAGGGCTGCCCTAATGACAAAGGACTTAGCTGGGTTCTGCCCTCCCCTCAAGTTAACATCGTGGCTGACTGCCGCCAAATGTCTACAAACCCAGGAGTGGCTATTCCCCGTTTTTTTGGCCCATACCACAAACGCCTCTACTTTGCCTTCCATAGGTTGCCCGGACAAGCCCAAGGCATCCCCCACTTTGTTGAAGGCGGCCAGCTGGGCCAGGTAGCGTTTCCTAATACCTGGGGCCAAGGAACAGTCTCCCAGGGCTATCAACTGTTGTTCCACTCCAAGATCCTGCAGAGGGTCGCCGAGAAGGGGGTCATCTCCGCTCTCGCCTGCGGCCAGGCCTCCCGGAAATGGAGCCACTGAAAACGAGAGAGAGTGTCAGCTGCCACATTCTTGACCCCCTCTATATGTCTAGCCCTACACTCCATATTGCAGCGCAGGCTCCCTCTGGCTAGTTCCCTGAGCAAGCAGAGCACCAGCGGGCACTTGGCTGTCTGCCCATTGATGGCCTGCACCACCGCCATGTTGTCCGACCAGAATAGGACCTTCCTGTCTGACAGGATCGCTGGCCACAGGTGGAGTGCGATGACGATGGGGAACAGCTCCAAAACTGTGATCTTGGTGGTGATGCCGCACTTGCGCCAGGTGTTGGGCCATTCCTGTGCACACCACTCCTCGCCCAGGATTGCCCCAAAGCCCTCACTACCTGATGCATCTGTGAAAAGGCTGAGCTCGGGTCTGTCCGCCCAGGGAGCCCTCCAGATAACAGTCCAGTTGAAGTGAGACAGGAACTCCCTCCACATGGCTAGGTCCTTCTTCAGGCCTACTGCCAACTTGACCAGGTGGTGTTTCTTAGACACTTTTGCCTTGGCCCTGGCTAATCTTCTAGAGAACACCCTCCCCACCAGGTTGACTCTGGCAGCAAAGATGAGCTTGCCCAAGAGGCTTTGGATAACACCAAAAGGAGCCTTGTCTTTCCCCAGCAGTGACTGGATGTCCTGACGCAACGCCTGCACCTTCTCAGCAGGGAGTCTAGAAACGCCCATCATAGTGTCCAGCTCGATGCCCAAGAACGTGAAAACCTGCGCAGGGCCTTCTGTCTTACCGGGTGCTAACGGCACCCCCAGGTCACGGGCCATGTCTTGAAAGCGTTGTAGCCCCCTGCTGCACTCCTGCGTACCAACACCCCCGATGAACAGGAAATCGTCATGGTAGTAGGTCACCCCTTCCACGTTAAATCTTTCTGAGAGTGCCCACTGCAGGAATGAGCTGAAGGCCTCAAAGTAGGCACAAGACACAGCACACCCCATGGGCATGCACTTGTAAAAGAATTCCCCTTACCACTTGAACCCAAGGAGGTGCTGGCTCTCCAGGTGGACAGGTAGTAGGCGGAATGCTAACTTAATGTCAGCCTTGGCCAACCACGCTCCCCTGCTCGCCCTCCTGACCATGTCCACCGCCATGTCAAGAGAACAGTATGAGACCGAGCAGGAACCCTCCTTAAGCCAGTGGTTCACCGAATCCCTATCCGGGTATGACAGATGTTGGATCAACCTGAAGGCCCCTGGCTCCTTCTTAGGAACCACACCCAAGGGAGACACCACAAAGTTTGGGAGAGGAGGATGCTGGAAGGGGCCCGCCACCCTCCCCAGGGATGCTTCCTTTTTAATCTTGGCCCCTACGACTTCGGGATGATCCCTGGAGGACCTACAGTTCTCAGAATCCCTACAAACCAGAGGCCCCTGATAAGGAATTCGGAAACCTTCCACAAACCCACGTGCTAGTAACGTTCTGTCCTTAGCATTAGGATAATCCCTTAACAGAGGTAGCAAGTTGGAAATGACAATGGGGGACGGACGTTTGTCCAGGCGCTCCCCATCAGGGGAACCTGTGGGGGGATGTGCAGGGCTATCCAGGGAGGAAGGAGGAGGGGGGGTTGGCCCTGGAAGGATGAGCCTGAGGCCTACTTGGCCTGCACCGATGCGGGCTCGTGCTTGTCGCAAGAGATGGCAGAGTGTGTGGAGCCACACTTTCTGCAGGTGTGGGAAAATCTACAGGACTTGCCCCAGGAGCATGCCCCCACGTTATACAGCCTGCACGTCCCACTAAAGATATCTTCTGGGTCCCTGCTTCTGACCCCCACCACGGCCTCCCCGAAAGGGCTGCCTGGACTGACCCTTCTTGTCCTGCCGCTGGCCCTTGCTCATCTCCCCCTTCTTTTAGTTGGTGCATGACTTCTCGCTGGCCTCAACCCTGCCCTTGTCCATGTGCTGAACCCAAAGACGCACCTCCAACTGGTCCGACCCCAGTTCCGGGCATATGGCCATCTTTTTTCTAAACTCACAGTCGTACTTGTACCAGCCCATCCCGCCGTTAGTCTCTGCCTCATCGGTGATGATGCCGGCATATTGAAACAAACTAGGCCCCTTTTCGGGGTATTGCTCCATCACTACCGCTGCCAGAATTGCGAAGGCCTGGCCCCATCTCTTAATTGCTTTTTCTGCCCATGCTTGAAGCGAACCTTCTTGTCCTCTTCCTTGCCACCCATTCTCCTCGTGTCCACCCCCTTGGCCCCATGCATGAGCAGGGTAAAGATATTGATGAACTCCCTCCTCCCTATTCCTTTGTTAGCCGCAAGTGGCACCTCCCACCCTAGGGAGCACCGGCCTGACATCAGGGGGGCCAATGTGACTAGTGGCACTGGTGCAGGAAGCACGGAGGATACCGTTGCGGGAGGGGAGGGAGTACCTGCTGCTGGGGGCGCAGGTGGAGCGGTCGCGGCGGAGGCAGTTACCGGGGGGGAGCATATTGCTGTAGACGGAGGTGTTGACTCTGCCCGTTGCTGGCTGCCTAAGTCGAGTACGGTCCTCCTTACTGCTTGGGCCCCCGTAGGGGTGCTGTGTGTATTCAACTGGCCCGGGTGCTGGCTCAGGCCCTGTAACCCCCTGCTACAGGCTCCCGCATGGCAACGTTGCTCATTAACTGCACCCCCACCTCCGCCCCAAACATGCGAGATCGATGGGCCACCCTGTACCTGCGCGGGAGGTCCAGGCCAAGCTACCCCCATGCCACTGTTCGTGTTGCCGACCAAACTGGGGTTTCTAGCAGCCAGGAGGCCTGCTCTGACCTCTGCCATAAAGTTCGTTAACGTGTCCGTGAGCTTTCCCAGGTCGTCATGTGTGGCAAACCTCGTTGACGGAGTTGCGTTGGCCAGGGATACCACCAGTCCGGCTGGGGGGGGCAGTGGGGCATCAGCCACCGGCATGGCCACAGTCCGTGCATTGCCATTGATTCGGCTCTTAGCTGGCAGTGGGTCTGCAGGGAAGTCCTTTACTGTGGTTCTGCGAACCCTCTTAGACCTGGTGGGGCCTGTCTCCTCGGCGGGCACCTGCCCAGTGTGAGGGGCAGACATGGCGATACCGGAGTCGTCCGGGCTGTGCGCCATCAATAGCTCGGTGGCCCAAACCACTCCTTTTGCCCTAACCATCTCCATAACGGCTGCCAGCTGCGCATCTTGGGAGGTTCCTGGCTGGGAATCCTCCACCTGGGACATCTGAGAGAAAAGCGGGGGTGATCCCTGGCTATTCATCCGATCAGTTCGGAAGCAGTTCACCTGGAAAAGAAATAGAACTGTAAGCCATAAAACCTAGCTTTAGGTGGCATACTGACCTTCCAGTCCAGCCCCTCGAGCGCTCGGTCTCCAGCCCCCGGCCCCGTACTTACTTCGCTGTTAGTCGCTACGATCTTATCCTGCCGACACTGAGGTTGGGGGGGGTGGTGGGGAGGCTCTTGATGAATCCTCAGAAAACGCCTCCTGAGAATGGGCCTGTGCTCGACCCTGCACTTCAATGAACCCAGGAGGGTGCAGATTGTGGCTGAAAAACAAAACAGCGCGGCGTGAGCAGAAGCTAAGACATATTACACATTATGCCGTGGGTCATCCCAGTCTGACCCATTTGATGCCAACTGCCCAGGTGGTGTTATGCCAAACCCCATCCCCTTCTCACTGACCCAGTGTCCCTTCCCCACCTAAGGTGTCACCTCGACTGCCTGGAAACGCCGTGGAGACATAACCGTGGGTCAGGCCCACACTTAAAATGTTGGGGGGACACACACCACGTGCGACGCACTGAGCGGTGTCAGGAAGCGCCCTGCGATACCTTGCCTGCCGCAGCTCTTCCCATCACCTGCTGATGCATGTCTTTGCAAATCCTTAGGGATGGGGGGGAATTGCCTTCTGTCCCTTGCCATCACGGATAAACAAGTCTGCGTTATATGCCTCGACACCCCACTTGCGCTGTACCATTACCGTCATTTACGACAACATGATCTACAAGGGCCCCTGGAAATCCCACTCAAAACACCTGCTGCCCGCAGCATGACCCGCAACACGCATGCGCTGATGGAGGGTCCATAATACTGCCATCCCCATGTCTATTTCTAGTAGTTTGGGGCAATGGGCAGTAACCCACTGGGGGACTGCTAGTTGACTGGTTCCCCTATTCTCCCTAATGTATTGCACCCTGCATGCCCCGTGCACGTGTTCTCCATGCACCCTCCATCCCCTTCCCCAGTTGGCCATGTGCTGACCACGGCCAGGTGAGGGGGGGCACTGCCCTGCACACCCGGTGCATGCCCTGCACACCTCAGGAGCTGCCATGCTCCCTCCTGGCGGACCGCAGCACTGGCAGTGGCCTGGCTACACGATCGTGCCAGGAAACCGAAAGTTCTAGGTGGGGGTGGCAGTAGCACACTCGCTATCACCGCACCTTGGGATTCCACTAAAGCATGTACGCGAAATCGTCCCGTGTAGCTAGCGCTTGGGTGGCACCCCGTTTACCAGTGTGTTGTGGGCCGGGGGTCATCCGTCGGCCCAAACCGGGGCAGACGCTGTTTGCTCTTGATACATGCACCATTGTCACTATTGCCTCATGTAACGTAACATTTGCTTTTGTAATATGCTCACTTCCTATTGCGAAGCGCTCTGACACCTTCGGGTAAAGTCCGCTCTATATAAATACGCATAAAGTAAATAAATACAATTAGACAAGACTTTTGCCGCATTGCACAGACAGGCCCGGGGAGTAGGTGCTAAGGATTTCCAGAAGACCCCGCTCCTAGTGCACATACCGCGCCAGCCCAAACCAAAACGCGCACACCAAGGCCCTCTGCGGCAATTGCTATTACCTTTAATCCCTGAAACAAGCGCTATCTGTACCCTATGCAGTGTATTAGAATCCCCGGGGTCCACGCGACCTGTTGCTCATCGTGCACCAGACCCGACGTGACACGCGCCCCTAGCGTCCCGCGTGGAAGAAGTCCCGATTGCCTACCATCCCTGAGGCAACACCACCCATACCAACTACCGGCCCTGCACTCCCACTGACATCAATGCACAAGATTACGTACCCCCGCTACGGGATTGAAGCTGCAACTATTTAAAGTCGGAGCCGCGTCCCAACATCCCCGACCGGGGGTTACTGAGGTGGATATCTGTTTCCGCGGGCAGCTCACGAGCCTGGTGCCCGGACCCCCTGGGACACGACGCGCACTGTAATGCAACCACAGGCATGCGCGGGGAATAACCGTGATGCTAGAGAGGGGGTCGCTACCCCGTATCCCCCTAGGCCCAGGACATGTGGCCTACTACAGCTGCCGCCAGATGCTCGAAGCCTACCGGAGTTGCGGGGAGATGCTGTTCAAGCTCACCCGTACAACCCCTCCCCCTCGACCCCGGGGCTGTGGCCACGCGAGTATAACCCCGCTGGGGGAGGGTGCACTCACCGGAAACACAGCGAGCGCATCGACGATGACGTTGACGATGACCCGCTCCCTCCGCGAGCCAGGAGGCATGTCTGGTGTAGTGGCGTCCGTGGAGACAGCGTGACGAGTGTAGAGGCGTCCGTGGCGTGTCCGGTGCACAAGAGGCAGAAAACATGGTGAGGGGGCTATATGAACCCCTCACCCTGCCTGGCGCACCGGACGTGACGCGACATGCCCACGACCCTGGTGGGGACTCCTCCCCAGGCCAAACCCCCCCCGAGGAGGGAGGGAAAGGAAGCGGGGGAGGAAAGCCCGATGCCACTAGTGGTACACCCTCCTGAGTGGCCCCCTGCGGTGGCCTCAGGCAGCCGCAAAGTGTGCTTACAAAGACTGCGGCGTGAAATGATTATTGTTATGTAGACATAAATAGTCGGACACATCCTACCTTAAGCAACGGGTTGTGTTAGGAGTACAGATGTCCTAAATCCAATAAAACTCCCATAAAGTAGGATGGTTATTTAGACATCAATAGTCTATACTTGTACCCGCATGGAATTGCAGACATGGTAGCTTCATTTCAATTTGGAGACATCATTGTTACCAAAATGGGGAAAGATGAAAATTAAATCCCTACTGATTTAAACCAGTAAATTCCAAGGCTCCATTAACCGTGCAATGCAGTATTGAATGTATACTCTTCACCTAATGTTGCTGTTAGATCTGGCACCTTGGCGTGAGTCTCCCTCCCTCTTTTTGTCGCTGTGCCTCATGTGTTTTTATGGTGTTGGCCGCTCAGAGCACTGTGCCACTGCCAACCAGTGCCACAGTGCAAGTGCTCCCTATTTAAAATGTATATGTTGGTTGGATTCCATGATTGGTTTATTTGGTTTACTGTCAGACCCCAGTAAAGTGCACCAGGTGTGCCCAGGGCTTGTAAATACAAATGCTGCTGGTGGGCTTGCAGCACTGGTTGTGCCACCCACAGAAGCGGCCTGGTAAAATGTGTCTAAGGTCTGCCATTGCAGAACCTGCGTGCAGTCTGGTACTGTCATGCTGACTGGGCAAGTGCACACACTTGCCAGTCCCAAAACCTTCCCTTAACTTCATATTAGTCACCCCTATGGTAGGCCCAAGGGCAGGGTGCAATGTAAGCATAAGGTAGGACAAGCCCTGATGTGTGTGGCATGTCCTAATAGTGAATTACAGCCATTTTCGTTTTTCACTATTGTAAGGCTACCTGTTCTCCATAGGCCAGAATGGGCTGTCAGAATTGTTACATTCTATGATCCTAACTGACCCAGGGAACATGGTAGAAATTCGAGTTTAGTATGCCTGAACTCAGAATAATAAAATACATCTTTTAGTAAAGTTTATTTTAATATTCTGTGTTTGCAAATACCACTTTTATAAAGTTGGTATTTGCTTGCCTGACCATTTCAGCCCGCCTCTGCTATGATGTGTATCTGCCTGTCTGGTTGTGTGAGTGACAGGGCTGGGGAAACCCAGAGGGGCAGGGCTAGGCAGCCTGGTGGTGAATAGGAAGATTGGCAGTCAGATGGGTGGGAGGAGTACACCTGGGCTCTGAATAGGGTTGTGCTCTGCTACCACAATGCTGGCTCCACCTCCTGCGGAGCGGCTGATGTCTCTGCCCTGCACCCTGAATAGAAAGGCAGAGTCATGTCAACAGAGTGCTCAAGAACTGGTTTGGACTGGGCAAAGGCCCCTCTGCCCCAGAGGAATAAAGGAATTAGGGGTATAAGTATTGGGACCCTGCTCCCAAGAAATTAGATCCTGCTTAACAAGAAGAACCTCTGCCTGAGGAGAAGGAACTGGGAAAGCTGTAGGGAGGAGTACTGTCCCTGACCTGGGGGATTGGCCTGCAGTGGTTGCCTTGCTGCTGAAAGGAGAGGAGAAAAGACTACAAAGACTTTACTTCAACTTGTGCTAAAAAGATCTCCACGGGCTTGTGCTGAGCTTGCCCCCTGAACGAAGTTGCAGGACCAGTGGACTTCACCCCTAGCTCCCCAAAGTCTTTTGGAAGTGCCTGCTGCTGTTGTTGGGCCTTCTGAGGGACTGCGTGTCGCAAGGAGCTGGAAGCGCGACGGAAGGAGGAGAAGCGTGCCGCCGTCGGAGCTGTTGCCGTCGCATCTCGCAGAGTGTCGCCGCTGCAGCATCGCATCGAGCGGAAGCGTCTCGCATCATCCGGAAGTGTCTCGCAACGCCGAAGAAGCGTGTCGCCATCGCAGCCATCGTAGCTGACGCATTGCACCGAATCGAGAGAAGAGTCTCGCATCGAGGAGGAAGCGTGTCGCCATTGCAGCCATCGTAGTTGTCGCATTGCACCGAATCCAGAAAAGCGTCTCGCATCCACGGAGAAGCGTGCCGCTGTCGGAGCTGCTGTCGTCGTATCTCGCAGAAGGGGTGTCGCCGCTGTAGCATCGAATCGAGCGGAAGCGTCTCGCAACGTCAGAGAAGAGTGCCGCTGCCAAGGCCGCTGCCGTCGCATCTCATCAAGAGTGACGCCGCTGTAGCTGACGCATCGAGTCGAGCCTTCTCGCAACATCGGAGAAGCGTAACGCATCTGGAAGATCCCGTCTTTATTTCTTTTGCACCAAGAACTTCAATGCATCTGCATCGCTGCAACACTTTCGTTGACCTGCGTGTCGCATCTAAGGTACATTGACTTAAAGTGTCGCATCTAAGAACTTAAGAGAAACTAAGCAATCTTCTACCAACTAAGCAACCGTATTGTGTATTTTTAATTGTTGAATGGTCTTGTGATAATCCTATATAAAGAGTCCTTATTTTTATATAAAACCTGTGTGGTGTCCATTTGTAGTGTTGTCACTTGGTTACTGTATGTGTTCACAAATGCTTAACCTATAAAGCCCTGAGATAAGCCTTGTCTGGTCGCGCCAAGCTTCCTAAAGGGTGAGCAGGGGTTATTTTTGTAGTGTGACCCTTACCCTGACTAGAGGAAAGGTTTCCTGCTTGTCACAAGTACCTACCTGTGCCAACCAGAGAACCCAGATTCTAACAGTTGCTACGATCAGAAGGTTGACACAAGGGCGAAAGAAGTAAATATCCCTTGTGCCTCAGAATTTGGCATATCTATATCATTATTACACCTCAGTAGATGGTATATGTATAAACAGTCTGTTATACCTCATTATCTGGTTATGCAGGTCATCTGTCTGTTGGTGATTAATGAGTGTCACTGTGAAATCTATGCGGGAACTGCTCTATGATGGTTTATTTAGCAAGTTTCAGGGAATATTATCATTAAGGCCTTTGTTATGTGTATTAAGGTGATATACCCAATGCTGTTCTTTGTCATGTAGGCGATGTTAAAGGTTGTTTAGACCAGTGTCTAGCTGTTCAATGACCACCCATCTCAAGTTGCTAGTGGTGTGGCCCATTTCCAAAAAGTGATTCATCATTTTGGTGGTGTTTTTCTTGCAACAAATGTTGCTTCTATGCTTGCATATCTGTATCTTTATTTTGCGGCTTATCATCCCCACATACCTAAGATTGCAGCGGAAGGTAATAAGGTAGATAACATCACTGGAGTTACAGCTTGTATGTCACCTAATTTGCCATGTTTTATCTGTTTCTTAATCAAGAGTTTTGGCTGCTTTAGTGAGGTGGCACACACTGCAGTTACCACAGGGGAAATGGCCCATCACATTTGGCAGCCCCCAGGCATTCAATACTGTAGTTGTAGGGCATATTGTAGGGGGTGGACGCGTGGACACAAGATTGTCTTTAAGACTTTTGGAAAGTTTGTATGAAAAAGAGGTTTGTTCCAGTTTAATTTGTCACTTGTAAGTATCCTCCAGTTTTTTTGGATAATGCGTGTCACTCCGTTAGAGATGGTGTTAATAGTGGTCAGTTACGTAAGTGGTATGTCTGCTGAGTTTGTTTGAGTAGTCCTTCACGATTTTGATTTCTTGCTTGTTTCTGAGCTTTAGTTGTAATTCGAGGTGGGTGTCCTCTAGCTTAAATTTTTGTGGTCAAGGCAGCTGCCTGTTCTTTGTAGTCAGTTGTTTTGCTGCAATTTCTGCGTAATCTCAGATATTGACCATATGGGAGATTTTCACGCAGTGGTCGACAATGAAAACTCTCATAGCGTAGAAGAGAGTTTCTTGCCGTTGGTTTAAAATGAGTTTTCGTAGTAAGATGGCCATCCTCTGCAATTATATCCAGATCAAGAAATGTGATTGTGTTTTTACTGATAGTATGGGTGAATTTGAGATTAGGATCTTGATCATTAATCCACTTCAGAAAAGTATGTAAGGACTCTGCAGACGTCATCAATATATCTCTTGTAGGATTTGATGTGTCTTATGTGAGGTGTGCAAGTCTCAAAAAATGGATTCACTCAAAACGGTAGAAGAACAGGCCTGCCACACTAGGGGTAATAGTGCTGCCCATAGATGTCCCGTACGTCTGCAAAAACAATTCTCCTTCAAACACAAAATAGTTGTCCTTCAAGGCTAGTTCTGCACATTGAAGCACAAAAGATTTGTGAGTGTTGTAATCCCAAGGGATGGAGTCCAATGATGATTTGAGGACTCGTAGAGTGTCGTCTTATGGGAGGCTGGTACAAAGGCCCTCAATATCAAGACTTACCAAAAAAGTGGTCAGAATTAAAATCCAAATTCTGTGAGAGTCTTAATAGGTCGTTGGTATCCTTTAGGTACGTAGGTGTAGACTGTACAATCAAATGTAAATAGAAGTCGCAAAAACGTGAAAGTGGTTCCAACAATGAACCTATCCCCAAAACTATCAGGCTACCTGGTGGAGGGTGTCTGTTTTTGTGAATTTTGGGGATCTTGGCCCCATTTGCAATCATCCACTAGGGTTTGAATTCAGTTTTTCAACTCTTCACTAGGATCAATGTCTGATTCCCGGTAGTTTTTTATATCACCAAGTTGTTTTTTGCCCTCTGTTTGGTAGTCCTCCTTATTTTGTACAACAATACCTCCTCCTTTGTTTGCCGGTTTGATTATGATGGTGTCATTAGATCTGAGTGCCTGTATTGCTTCAAATTCTGCACAACTTGTGTTTTTGAATGTTGAACACTCGTTGGGAACTTCAATTTCCTTGAAGATAGCTTGTTCGAGAGAGGATGTACTTCCTTTCTTCCTTGCTCTCTACTTTGTTCTTAGTATCCCAGCAACCTTTCATTAGATCATTTCACCCTCACCAAATCTTTCATCCTTCTAATCCCACATCCTTGCCCCCTTTCTTGCTGTGAAATTTCTTCATTACTGTTTTCTTCCCCAGTTCCTATCAGCCATTTTTTAATTTTCTCATAGTATTTCTCACGTTTGTTTTCTCCCCATTAACTTTATTTGCAGCTCTATTTATTCTTTTGAAATGTCTTCATTATTTCTGGTTCTCTTTCCTTCCCCAAACTGGGGTCACTAAACAACTCTTGACCGAAACTCATGCCCTGCATTTCCCTTGTAACGTTTTCTGAGACTTTGCCTGATGGCCTCACATAGAACAGACCAAATATAAACCTAATTAATTTTCACTGAAACCCAGATCACTATGCTCTCAGGTGCAGTATCCACCCCACTCAATCTGCTAAAGTTGGGGATCCCAACCACAGAGGCTTTGGGGTTGCTCTGCCTTCTGCCCACCTGCAGATCACCAACAATATCATCCTCCTCATCCGCCCTCTATCCTTGACCTGATGCCTAACAATAGGGCCAGGGAGGACCACAGGATGCTGACAAGTGTAAGTTCTGCTCGAACCTCTTGCTGAAGACTACCCAACATCCTCAGTAAACACATCACCACATCGGCCCACTCTGTCCCTTTGAAAGTAACACATGGATGTGATGCCCAACATTGGAGTTAAGGAAGACCACTTAACGCTGACCCATCTACGGTCTGCTCGGTCAACTCCTTGGAGACCACCCAACATCCTCAATAAACACATCACCACATCAGCCCACTCTGTCCCTAAAGGAGTAACACCTACATATGATTTTTACATTGGTTTTACATTGGAGTCAAAGAGGATCTCTGGAGGCTGACACATGTAAGGTCTGCACGGTCATCTTCTTGAAGACAGCCCGAAATCCTCAATAAACGCATCATCGCATCAGCCCACTCTGTCCCTGTGAAAGTAATACCCGGACCTGATGTCTAACCGTGGCATCTAGGAGGAACAATGGATCCTGAAATAAAAGGTCTGCCCAGTCCCCTCTCCCAAGATGTGGCTAGCGGTGTTCTCTTACAGCAAGGAAAGAGGCACAACCTTCAGGAGAACCTCCTTGGGTGCTTCATCTGTGATGGAGTTGCACCGGTGGAGATCTCCTCAGCTAAGATCCACTCAGCAGATCCACGCTCAGAAGATCTAGTCCAGGCACTATTTGTGTTAATGCAACCTTGGGGTTCAGAAAAATGGGGGGAATGAGGAAGAGGCAAGGGAGTAGCCAGAAAATTAAAATACCCCACACTTTGAAACAAAGCTCTTATTGCACTTATTAAACACAGCAAGTCATCATGACCCTCTCCAGAATAGCTCTCTTGTCTCTTCCATCCATGCACCTACCTATTCATCCTGCCAATCACCTGCTGAAGTCCACAATTTCACCTTTATATTATGTGATCCATCCAATCTTTCATCTATCATTCAGTCTTTCACCATTTTGTTGGTCCAACCATCCATATCCAAACCTTTGGATCCAACTTCAAGCTTCTCCATCCATCCATCCATCCATCCATTCATCCATCCATCCATGCATCCTTTCACTCACCCATCTCTCATTCACCCTTTTAGTCATCCATCCATCTATCAACACTTTCTGCTATCCTTTCATCTGTTGTCAGGCTGGCAGTAGCCGTATACTCTAGACTTTGCTACTAACCTGCGGATCGATCGGCAGGAATGATGACGTGCAGAATATCTCTCTCTTCCCACAGGTGCAACCCCACGCTGGTGAACCAAAACAACCAATGCGTGGTAGAGGCACATAGGGGGAAAAAGAGAGGAACAAATAAGGGAAGGAATAGGGTCAGCTTGGCTCTTCTGTCAGCGAGCTGGAGGGTCTGACGGGGTAGTTCTCTTAGCAGGCTGTAGTGAGGAGGAGACAGACAAGTCAGGTAATTAGGGAAGGAAGTACCACATACCCCCTACCTCCCGTCTCCCGTTCTAGAACTACAACTCACCCACTGCGTGCGCGAACTTTGATCCCCCAGTCATGGAGACCGTTAGCTTCACGGTCTAGGAAATGGTAGATAGGGTGTTGTTGGCTCGGAGCCAGTTTGTTCGGGGTCTTTGTGAAAGTGGTAGTTATCTTCACTACCGAGGCGGCAACCAACAATGCCTATCTGAACAAAAGGCGTTCTCTCTCTCTCTCAAAGCAAAAGGTAGGAAGCAAACGGCGGGACTTCCACGCCTCCTCGCGCTGGTTGCGCAGGACGCTGCCGAGGGAAACGGATCACGTGGTTTCCTCGGGGAAGTCAATGGACTACGGAAGTTACGTCACTGCCTAGAAGAGAATGATTCAAACGGGTGCTCCTGCTCCTCCCAACGGAGAGTGCTATCCGATTACCGGATCTTGGTACCTCGGGCAGGAACTGGAACCAGGGAGACCTCAGGAGCGGAGTGACTACGGGGTCTGGACAGGGGAGTCACGGCGAAGGAAAAGTAAGCGAGCGCTCGTCCTCCAGCGGGGAATACCATCCGCTAAGCGCTGTCTTCAGGGAAACTTCCTCGGATTGTCAAGCGCCGTTTCTTCAGAGGGGGATGGTCTTATAGCGGCGGTCATGTGATCGACCCCGCCTCCGGTGCTCTGCCGTTGGACGTCCCGATGTTTTCTGGGACTTGTAGTTGGTCTTTGGAGTACGCTCCTTTTCTGTGCTGTTAGATAACCACTGGGGGCGCCAATCTTCCGTCTGGTAGCCAGATGTCTCGTGAGGACCATGACAGTACCCCCTCTCAAGGACCGCCGTCTCGGCGGTTGTCCTGGTTTACTAGGATATTTGCCATGGAATTGTTGTAGCAGTTTTGGGCAGTGTAAGTTAGCTGCTGGTTCCCAAGTCCGTTCTTCTGGCCCAAACCCTTTCCACTCAACCAGGTATTGTACTCTTCCCCTCACCTGTCGGGAGTCTAATAAGGCTTGGACTTCGTATTCCTCTTGCCCTTCCACCTCCATCAGGAGGGGAGTCAGAGGTAGTCTCATGCTGTCAGGGCATGGTCGGAGAAGGGAGACATGGAAAACAGGATGTATTTTCCAGGAGGACGGTAGGCTCAGCATTACCGCAACAGGATTCAGAACGTGGTCTATTCGGTATGGCCCCACGTACTTGGGTGCTAGCTTACCCACCCCCTTTAGATGTAAATTCTTGGTGGATAACCATACCTTGTCTCCCACCCTATACTCGGGTTCTGGCGCTCTCTTTCGGTCAGCGTATAGTTTTTGTGTGTTTTGCGCTGTCTCTAAATGGAGTTTGGTTTCTCTGAGAATGGTGCGGAGATGTGTATGGTGTTCTTGAATTGTAGGGTGTGTGGTGACCACAGGCCACTCAAATGGAAGAATGTCGGGGTGAAAACCATAAAGACAAAAGAATGGAGAACACCCTAGGGTGGTGTGTTCTGCGTTATTGTATGCGAACTCTGCTAACCATATTAAGGGGTACCACTCCATGGTGTTTTGGAGGGTAAAGCAACGCAGGTACTGTTCTAATGTCTGGTTCAGGCGTTCTGTTTTGCCATCTGTGTGGGGATGGTAACTTGTGGATAGACGGGCATCGATGTTCATAGTTTCACATAGTTTTCTCCAAAAGCGTGAGGTGAACTGGGATCCTCGGTCTGTTATAAGCACCCTTGGTAGTCCGTGTGCTCTCATCACATGTTGTAGGAATACCAGAGCCAGTTCGCCCGCTGTGGGTAGTCTTTTAAGAGGGACGAAGTGGCCCATCTTTGTTAGGTGATCAACAATTACTAGCACGGTGGTGTATCCTTCACAGGGTGGCATCTCAACTATGAAATCCATCGATATCGTGTGCCATGGGGCTGGTGGGATGGGTATGGGACACAACAGCCCCACTGGTTTCGAATGGCTGGTTTTGCTCTGCGCGCAGACAGCACAATTCTTCAGGTATTCTTTGGCATCTGTTCGTAAGGTGGGCCACCAAAAGGATCTTTCGAGCCCTGCTATGGTTTTGTATACCCCCAAATGGCCTCCAAGAGCAGAATCATGTATCCAGGAGATCGCTTGCTGTTGTTGTGCTTTATGCGGGAGAAATAAGGCATTGTTCTGGAACAGAAATTCCCCTTTTTTGTTTCTGTGGGCTGGGTCCATTTGTATCCAGGCTGAGATGTTGAAGTCGGTTAAGGACGCTTTTACAGCCTCAAGGTAATCGTCTGAAGAGGCGAGGGCATGCACTTGATGAGCAAAAGCCTTGCTGGGCAGGATCGACGGTGGATCAGGGGGTAGGCTCGCTTCGGGGTGTATGGGGTCTTCCATACGGGATAAGGCATCGGCCTTGCCGTTCTGGGGTCCAGGTCTGTATTTGATGAGGAAGTCATAATCGGAGAAGAACAGGGACCAGCGTAACTGACGTGGTGTGAGGGCTTTGGCCGATTTCAGGAACAAAAGGTTTCTGTGGTCGGTGTACATCTCAACTGTATGGCTTGCCCCTAGCAGATAGTGCCTCCACTCTTCGCAAGCCCGTTTGATGGCCAGCAGTTCCTTTCCGTGATGGAGTAGTTCACCTCACTCGGGGATAGTTTCTTGGAATAATACGCCACCGGATGGAGTTGCCCTGTTTGGTGGTGTCGTTGAGACAGCACTCCTCCTAGGGCGTATTGAGACGCATCCGTTTCCACCACGAATGGCAGGTCAGAGTTCGGGTGTAACAAAATGGGAGCTGTTGTGAACCGTCGTTTTAGCTCCTGAAAAGACCGTTCCACCTCTTGATCCCAGACAAAAGGAGTATTTTTTCTCAGTAGACGAGAGATGGGGTGAATCACCTTCGAGAAGTCCTTTATAAACCGCCGATAGTAATTGGCGAACCCCAGGAATCGTTGTACCGCCTTAACGTGGCTTGGGGCTTTCCAGGAAGTGATTGCATCTACCTTGGCGGTATCCATTTGAAACCCTTGTGCATTAATAATGTACCCTAAGAAGGCGACTTCCGTTACATGAAATAAGCATTTTTCTAACTTGGCATATAACGAATGACGTTGAAGACGTGTCAACACTTCCTGTACATGGGTGATGTGTTCCTGTAAGGTGGACGAATAGATGAGTATGTCATCTATGTAGACTATGCAACACACCTCCAGCAGACCTCGGAGGACTTCATCCATAAAGAATTGGAATGCTGCTGGAGCGTTGCATAGACCAAAGGGCATCACTTGATACTCGTAAAGACCGAACTTAGTTCGGAACGCCGTTTTCCATTCGTCCCCAGATTTTACACGAACTAAATGGTATGCACCCCGAAGATCTAGCTTGGTGTATATTCGGGCCCCCTTGAGCTGGTCTAGCAACACGGGAATCAAAGGGAGAGGGTATCGATTCTTAATGGTGATCTTGTTGATGGCGCGGTAATCGATGCAGGCCCGTAACTCGTCGCAGTCTTTTTTGGAAATAAAAAAGAGGGGAGACGAGGCGGGCGACGAGGAAGGGCGGATGAACCCTGATTCCAGATTCTCCTCCAGATATTTCTTGCGATAGCGGGTCTCCGGTTCAGTTAGGGCGTACACACGGCTGCAGGGGATGTCCGCTCCAGGGTGTAGATCGATCCGACAATCAAATGTTCGGTGGGGAGGTAATGTGGCCGCGGTTTGTTTGTCGAACACCGGTTGATATTTCAGATACTCGTTGGGTAAGGAAACAGCACAACAATACTCGGGTTCCTCCCGACCTTCAGCGAGGAAACTTGCTTGTGTTCTTGAACCATTGTTCTGCAAGAAGTGCCGAGTACAGTGCGCTTTGCAATACTCAGAAGTCAGTGACACCGTACGTTCTGCCCATCGTACTACCGGGTCATGTAGCGTCAGCCACGGCATGCCTAGGATCAAATGGAATTGAGGCGCGTCTATCAGGTCAAACTGCAGAATTTCGTAGTGGTCTTCCCCTACCCTCATTTTCAGGGGTATGGTGTGATATCTAACAGGTCCGGATGTTAAGGTCTTCCCATCTACGGCTTTTACTATTTCGGGTATCATCTTCCTTTCATATGGCACCCCAAACCTTCGAGCATATTGGAGATCCATAAAATTTCCGGTGGCGCCTGAATCCAACAAGGACGCCACGTCCAGCGGGCTGTTCTCGGTGATCCATAAAGTCACACACACATTGATGTGGGCTACGGCGGGTTGCATGGTGTTAGCTAGTGCAAGGGGGATCCGTGAGACATCGGTACCCATGGCAGTGATCCCTTCCTGTCGTGGGCTCTCTAGTTTTCCGACTCCTGTGCAAAGGCCGCTGCTGGCACATGTGTGGGACCGGGTCTTTCGGGGGGCCTTAGCTCTCGCGCGACATTCCCTGATGAAATGCCCACTCTTTCCGCAGTAAAGACACAGCTTCTGTTGCCTTCTTTTTTCCCGTTCTTCAGGGGTAAGAGGATCTCGCACTCCCCCGATCTGCATAGGTTCGCTGAGATCTGTGGTTTTTGGACGGTCCTCGGGGAGCGATCTAATCCTAGGCAACGGGAAGCGGTTCTCACCTCGGACTTTATCAGTCTTCCGTTCTTGCAGGCGATGTTCCAACTGTACTGTGAGATCAATCAGCTCCTCACATGTGGGAGGCAGCTGAACCACTTGCGATAACACGTCTTTCAGCTCACCTCGAAAACCTTGGTAAAAGAGGGTGGAACGTTTCTCGGGAGGCCAATCGGTTTCCACCACCTATCTATTAAAGGACGTGATATATGATAGCAGATCCTGTGAGCCTTGTCTGAGAGTGAGCAATTCACGATCCAAGGATAGCATGTGCGACTTTCGATCGAATAGTCTTCTCATTGCTGCACAAAAGTCGTGGAAATTGTGCAGCACCGGGTCATTTCTGTCCATTAATGGAATGGTCCAGCTCGCTGCATTACCCCCCATGTACGACATCATGAAGGAAGTCTTTGCAGTATGTTCCTGGAAGATCGTTGGTTTACAGAGGAAATGTAGCCTGCATTGGTTAAGAAAAGTCTCAAATTTCTTGGGGTCCCCAAAGAACCTTTCGGGGGGAGCTAATGGTATTCCATGAGTCTGGATGACATGCACTGTCGGAGCAGAATCCTGTGGAGGTTGGGACGTGCCAGAAGGTGTAAAGAACCCTGTACCTGAGGCACCACCCCCCAGTACCGGGGTTGTGCGTGTCGCAGGAGGGGGAAGGGTCCAATCTTTTATGTATGTACTCTTGCCAGGGCCTTGCCTAGTAATACCTGCAACCTCCCTGCGCAAGGTACACATTTCCTTTTTCATGTCTTGGTTCTCTAACCGTGAAGCGTGCACTTCCTGTTGTAAAGCCGTAATGCTTTCCAACAGGGAGGACAGCACGACATTGGAATCCATCGTTCAGGCCGAAAGGTATACGTGGGCTTGACAATCTGTCAGGCTGGCAGTAGCCGTATACTCTAGACTTTTCTACTAACCTGCGGATCGATCGGCAGGAACGATGACATGCAGAATATCTCTCTCTTCCCACAGGTGCAACCCCACGCTGGTGAACCAAAACAACCAATGCGTGGTAGAGGCACATAGGGGGAAAAAGAGAGGAACAAATAAGGGAAGGAATAGGGTCAGCTTGGCTCTTCTGTCAGCGAGCTGGAGGGTCTGACGGGGTAGTTCTCTTAGCAGGCTGTAGTGAGGAGGAGACAGACAAGTCAGGTAATTAGGGAAGGAAGTACCACATACCCCCTACCTCCCGTCTCCTGTTCTAGAACTACAACTCACCCACTGCGTGCGCGAACTTTGATCCCCCAGTCATGGAGACCGTTAGCTTCACGGTCTAGGAAATGGTAGATAGGGTGTTGTTGGCTCGGAGCCAGTTTGTTCGTGGTCTTTGTGAAAGTGGTAGTTATCTTCACTACCGAGGCGGCAACCAACAATGCCTATCTGAACAAAAGGCGTTCTCTCTCTCAAAGCAAAAGGTAGGAAGCAAACGGCGGGACTTCCACGCCTCCTCGCGCTGGTTGCGCAGGACGCTGCCGAGGGAAACGGATCACGTGGTTTCCTCGGGGAAGTCAATGGACTACGGCAGTTACGTCACTGCCTAGAAGAGAATGATTCAAACGGGTGCTCCTGCTCCTCCCAACGGAGAGTGCTACCCGATTACCGGATCTTGGTACCTCGGGCAGGAACTGGAACCAGGGAGACCTCAGGAGCGGCGTGACTATGGGGTCTGGACAGGGGAGTCACGGCGAAGGAAAAGTAAGCGAGCGCTCGTCCTCCAGCGGGGAATACCATCCGCTAAGCGCTGTCTTCAGGGAAACTTCCTCGGATTGTCAAGCGCCGTTTCTTCAGAGGGGGATGGTCTTATAGCGGCGGTCATGTGATCGACCCCGCCTCCGGTGCTCTGCCGTTGGGCGTCCCGATGTTTTCTGGGACTTGTAGTTGGTCTTTGGAGTACGCTCCTTTTCCGTGCAGTTAGATAACCACTGGGGGCGCCAATCTTCCGTCTGGTAGCCAGATGTCTCGTGAGGACCATGACATCTGTCCATTCTTTCACTACATCCATCTTTCCACTCTATCTATCTGTTCTCCCTTCCACTCATTCATCCATCTACTCTTTCACTCAGCCACTCAATCATCCATCCTTTCACTCATACCTCCACCCAACCACTCATCCATTAATCCTTTACCCTTTCACTCATCTATCCGCTCACTCATCCATCCATGCATTCACTCTTCCATCCATTCATGCATTCACTCATCCATCAATCAATGAATCAATCAATGAATTTATATAGCGCGCCACTCACCCGCTAGGGTCTCAAGGCGCTGGGGGGAGGGGTCCGTTACTGCTCGAAAAGCCAGGTCTTGAGTTGCCTCCTGAAGGAGAGATGGTCCTGGGTCAGCCGTAGGTGGATGGGGAGGGAGTTCCATGTCTTGGCCGCCAGGTAGGAGAAGGAACTTCCTCCGGCGGTGGTGTGGTACGGTGGCGAGGGCGAGGCTGGTCGATCGCAGCTGGCGGGTGGGCGTGTAGAAAGTGAGGCGGTTGTTGAGGTATGTTAGACTTGGGGGTCTCTGGTTGGCGCAAGGTTGCCCTTGTGTCAAGCAGGAACCCTCTCCTCTACGTCAGGGCACAGGATAACCCCCTTTGGGAATGACCCTTGCTCACCCTCTGGGTGCGTGGCGTGAGCAGCCAAGGCGATTCTTCAGGCGTTGTTGGTTAAGCAATTATAATCACACACACAGTAAACCCATTAATCCCCCCAGAAACGGACACCAGGCTTGGATATGTAGAAAAATACGCTTCTTTATGTAAAAATAGGTATATATATCTCAGCAGACTTATCACAAGACCAATAACGTTTTCGCTATGCCACCAGGTTGTAAAAGCAGGCAAATGTTCTTTGTTCGTAGCTTCAAATAGATACTTTGCAGTCTCTTGCAAATGTCACTTGTGGTTCCAGTACTTATAGAGATCGACTCCTGTGAACGGGGAAATAAGGCGTTGCGGGCCCCGAGCCCGATACTGGAACCTCTTCCGTGATGTGGAGAGTCGGCACAGGTCGGTGCGACTCTCAGCTTGAGAAGTGGTCTTGGGTCCTCGATCAGCGGGTGTGGGCAGGTAGGCAGGCGCGGCCAGCGACCCTCAGCACGGCGGTGCAGGGGGGTCTCCACAGCGGGGGCGGCGCGGCCTGAGATGTCCGGGGATAGCGAAGCGGGGTCACAGGGCACGGTCAGTGCAGCTGGATGACCCGGCGTAGATCACAGTCGTCGGACGGTTTCCGGCGGGAGGGGTGATAGCGCGTTCAGCGCGCTCCAGTGGCAGGCGGTGACAGGGGCGCAGGCAGCCTAGCCCGGGGACAGAGAGCGGCTCCGGACGGAGCGGGGCTCTCACGGGGTTGCGGCAGGCGAGCTCCTGAGTGTCACGGCCCTAGGAGGGGCGTTGAGGGGCGCAGTCTCTTTCCAGCGGGATGCACACACGGCTCGAATCCATCCATCCATTGACCCTTCTTCCCTTTCACAACACCCATCCTACTTTTCATTCACACACCTAGCCTATGCTCCTTTCAGTCACTCATCCATTCATCCACCCTATCACATTAATTAAAGCCTTTTACTGCCAACACTTACCGCAGAGGAGGCCCATCAAGGACTCCACCCCTACTTTAGCTGCTAAATCAGGGGGTTCATGACGTCCCTGGCAAGTTGGGCCACCGAATGGAAACAGCACTAAAATAGGCAACAACAGTAGTGTCTTTCTGCAGAGCTAAAAACCACCAATTATAGCAGCTAATTCATTGAAAATAGATGGTAAGGTTTGGTTGAAAGATGTATACTGTTCATTTACAGAATCAGATTACTTTTATAAGGTGAATCAAAATAAAAGGAAGCCCTGAAGAATATGTGAGAGGTACAAACTCACTTCTGTCAGGAAGGAAACTCTCACCTCTGTGACCACAATTCTCTAGGGCGGGGCTCTCTCCTCCCCGAATTCCCTCTCAGGCCGCTTTATATTTCCGCCCTCAGCTTCCCTCAGTTGACATCCGAGGCCGACGATCACAGGTGCAGTCTGTCACCTCTAGAGCGCACCACGATGTGTGTCCGGGCTCTGCTGCTGGCTGCGGTGTTTGTGTGTAAGTTGTGCCTCTTCACACACCGAGGGTCACACAAGGGATGCTCTGTCCTGTGCGTTGTGTTTACTGATACAACTTTGTTTTGTCATATTATGTCTCCTGTGGGACTTAACATGCCACTGATCTACAAGCAAATAGTAAAGACTTGTTTCCTTTTCAGCTCGAACACTTGTAATTTAATTTTCATTTATTCTCCTCAGGTGCAGACACCAGTCACCAGGTCCTGCAGCCTCCGGCGCTGGAGGTCACTGAGGGAGGGACGGCGGAGGTCACCTGTAACCACACCATCACCAGCACTGACTATCTCACCTGGTATCAGCAACATCCTGGGGGGTCCCCTGAGCTCCTGATTTCGGGGTACAGCTCTAACGAGACCATCAGACACTTCTCGATGTATATTACCAACACCCGCCTGTCCACCACTCTGAGGATCCGCGGAGCCGGAGTGAGGGACGCAGCCGTGTATTACTGCGGTGTGAGGGACACAGTGAGGAAAGTGAGGGGGAACCTGCACAAAAAGAGAGACAGATCCGTGGACAGGGGCAGAGGCACCCCGGAGTGTCTGCTGCTGGCGCCACCTGGTGGAGTAACATTTATAAACACTCAAAAGTTCTCCTGAGGCTTTCAATAAAGAATATGGTTTGATCATGCCTGTACTCAGGCACACAAAACTAAAGAGGGTTCTGAAAGAGACACCTAGAACCCTACAGAAGTACAGAATTGCAGGCGTGCCTACAGGCTAGCATTAAAAAACCACAAAAAGGGTCTCAAGGAGGAGGTGTGGGATCACCTGCACAAGGCGAGCCTTAACAAAGACTCCAAGGCATTCTGGGGTGTCATAAACTCTCCCTTCTTTAGTGATGAGGATAAGCCCAGGATTGAGGTTGCCATTACAGAAGAAGAATGGGTAGCTCACTTTGCCAAATTATATACGGGTTTCACTGAAAACGGGCAAAATAGCTTAGCGTCCGTGGTGGGCAATGTCCCCTCTGGGCCTACGTTTTTGTTGAAATACTTTGATTTTGATTTTACAATGTAGGTGGTGAACCGGGCACTTGGGCCAAGCAAGGCAGGAAAAGCACTGGGTCCGGATGGGATCCCAATTGATATTTTCAGAAATACTGATCTCTGGGGCCCTCTCTTGACTTTGTTTTTTAAATCTTGCCGGAGCACTGGGTTCCTGAGCCCCTGGTCCTCATCGCATATTGTACCAATATTTTAAAAGGGAGATCGTAACTGCTCTGCACACTACAGGCCCATCTCTTTGCTGGATTCTCTTGTCAAGGGGGTGGGTCACATTCTGCTGGGCAGATTAGAAGAGTGGGCAGACCATAATAATATAATGTCCGACTTTCAATACGGCTTCCGCCAGGGAACTGGGATCACTGAGAAGGCCATTAACCTATATTTATTGGTGAGCAGGTATACACATATAAAAAGGGGCTATCTGTTTTTGGTGTTTATGGATTTGACCTCCGCATTTGACTGTGTTGTTCATGATAAACTTTGGTCTATTATGACTTCAATGGGTGTCGATTGTGCCATTGTTAATTTCCTTGGATACTTGGACTCAAAGAGCTCTGCAATGATTCGCTTTGGTACGAAAGGTGAATGCACACGCTCGATTGACATTAACAAGGGAGTCCGTCAGGGGTACCTATTGGCCCCCTTTTTATTTAATTTATACATCAACAGCTTGGGCTGTACTCTTCCGGACTCTTGTATCAACTTGCCTCAATTCGGCCATCGGCCCGTACCAGCACTGCTATACGCGGACGACGCAGTGCTCATGGCCCGCACCCCCATGGCTTTGAAACACATTTTAGATAAATTTGTATACTTTATGGAGTATTTGGGTTTATTAATAAATATAAGGATTGCTGAGAGGTCATTGGAGGCAACGCCCCTTTTTCCATCACTCTGCAAACACATCTCCTGACGCACTGATTTTTGGGGAATTAAGTCCCCTTGGCGACAGAGAGTTCTTGAGGGCCAACACGCAATTCTATAACTTCCATTAAGGCCCACACAGCATGATTGCTGAGAGATCTTTGGAGAACAACTGAAGCTGAATTGCTTTTGGACATGCAGCTCCCTCTATCCAAAAGCCATGCTGGCTCCTGCAGGAAGCGGGAAGCCAGCAGAGACTGCGGGGTGCTTCAGGCTAGGCATTATAGTTAGGCTCAGGTTTTACTCGCACAAAACTAGTAAAATCCAACAGTTATAGTTAGCTGAGCTATAACTCACACCCCTGCAATGCACTGCTCATGACCTCACATATAACATGAATGATGAAATGGTCAGTGACATCTCAAATGACATCCCTGATGACACCAATGATGACATCATCCACTCACATCCCAATATAATCTTTCACACACCCAATCCAAATTCCAGACTACCATTTTCAAAACCATTGACACACCCATACCAGTACTTACACACCCACTCACTGATCCATATGTCTACACACATCCACTCATGCATGCATATAGCTACTCATACACCAACTCACTCACTAATACAGCCACTGATAGTTCCATTTATATACCCATACAGCCACTCACACACTGTCAGTCACCCATAGAGTTATTCACACACTTACTCACTCACTCACAGAGTCAATTTGGACATTGCTTAAGAACACCCTTCCCATGGATCGATTCCTCCCTAAAAAAATTGCAAACACATCAAACATCCCTGCTTATCACTGACAGAAGATGTTCCCCCCTGAGCAAGTGGAACCCCCTAAAAAGCACTTCTCAATGACCCCCAAAACAAGCCTATTGGATAACATTGCAATTATACACTCACCCACTCGCTTATTCCTACAGATACTAACACATACTCACTCACCCATACTGTCAGTGACACAAGCACAAACTCACCCATACAGCCACTCTCACACTCACACAGTCACTATATATACTCCAACACTCACCTATATTGCCATTCACATATGGAGTTTCTCACCCATATACCACTGACACATCCATTCACTCACTCACCCATACAGCTCCTCACAGCTCCTCACAGATGCACTCACTAACCCATATAGATACTGATCCACCCACTTACTAATCCATGGAGGCAGTCACTCATACCCTCACGTGCCCACACAGACATTCATACTTCCTTACAGGCACTCAGACAACCATTGAATCACCCATACCACCATTCATGTACCCACTCACACCCATCCAGCCACTTAGACACCAACTGACAGACTGACACAGACATTCATACAACTTAGCTAATCACCCATGCATTAACTGAGACACATAATCATTCACTTATACAGTCAACCATGCAACCACTGAATCATCCATACTGGCACTCATACACCCACCGAGTACTCGATACACATTGGTATATGTATTTAACACTCATAAACTTAAAAAAAAAACACTCACAGTAACTGGATGATGTTATCAGTGATGTCATCAGTGATGCCATTTGAGATATCATCAGTGATGTCATCATTGATGTCACTGACCAAGTCAAGAGTGATGTGAGGTCATAAGCAGTGCAAGGCGGGGATGCAAGTTATAGTTATCTCAGCTAACTATAACTGCTGATTTTCACAGGGTTTTGTCCGAGTGAAACTTGAGCCTAAATATAATGTCTCAGTAACCTTTGTTTTTTTCAGTGACTTTTTAAGGTTTTTTATATGCTAATTCCTAACAATAATGTCCATGTAACCTTTGTTTTTTTTGTGAATTTTAAAGGTTTTTTAAATGCTAATTCTTAACTATAATGTCTCAGTAACCTTTGGTTTTTTCGGTGAATTTCCTAACTGTAACCTGCCAACTTTGAGAGTGGGTGTGTGAGTGGCTGTATAGGTCAGTGACTATGTGTATGAGTGGCTGTATGGGTCTGTGAGTGAGTGTGTAATGGTTGGGTAATTACTAAATACATGAGTAGGGCCTGAGTGATTGTATGATTGCATAGGTCATGCCTGTGCAATTTTATGAGTGTAATTGCAAAGGACACACTGCCCATACAGGCTGCTTTTGACAAAGTGTGAAAAAAGATATATGGACAAAATTGTACAACAATCAAAATGAGTCTAGATGTTTAGTAACATAATGGTTTAACTTTATTTTAACAACACATTTGGGAAAAAACCAACAGTTTAAACAAAGAACTTTCAACATCGGAACTCATAAATAGAACATAACTACCAAACTGAGAACTTTCATTGGTTTGAACAATTTAACACCTCTGTTTGCACAATGCACAATATGTGACATGACATTGTCAAGCGGTACAAATAAAAAATATTCTTTGGACTATGTCCATGCTTTACCATCTAAAAACATACCATGCAATTGTCTAAAAGCACCAGCAAGCCAACAGAAGACTAAAGGACCCTCAACTTCAATAGCAGCCACAACAAATCCGGGAAGAGAGTCCCTTTAGTGGTCCAATCTCAACTTCAAGATTTGGCTCCAGAGTTATCCCAGATGGCATTATACTGCATGGAATATGGAGTGGTACTGAGTGCTTGAGAGCAGTCAATAACAGCCCTTCACAATGCATTTTAAATGTTTCGTTTTTTTTTTGGCCCTTCATAGTTTTTTTACATTACTAGGCATTTTATTATCTTCTAATTTAATGTACCAGTACATATATATACCTTGCCATAAGGACAAGTCAAAGCATTTATCTACAAATAAATACACAGCTAATGTTTTCCAGTCATCATTACTTTCTTTTTCACTTTTTTAAATACAAGTCAACAGTCCATGTTTGAATCTTGTAGGGGGTGCGTCGACACATATACAATCATATTTTTTCTCTGGTTTTGCAGACGACACTGTTTTACATTTCGAAATCTCTTCAAAAATATCACCTGTTACATATGTGTCCTGTTCTGTAACTCCTCCTCTTAACAACTTTTAATTTTCCGTAGAATTCTTCTCAGGAGGAAAGAAATGAAACTGAACATCATCACAAGCCTTTTCTACCTCTGCCACAGTACCATGCAAAAGTGCTCTATTAATTTCTCGTAAACATAAAGCAGGTGATTTTACATATTACAGCTTCTTATCTGAAGTTTGCATTGTTGAGTGAATTAGAGCTCACATCCTGAAATGAGGAAAGGTGCTTTAGCATACCTTCTTTGATAAACAAGCTAGTGAGTGCCCCTGCAAATTTGTAAACTTTCTAATCTTGCAAGGATCCACTCCTTGTAAGGTACTTATTTTGTGTTTTAAACTTCACCTTGGAAAGATACATAGAAATGTCCTTAATATATCAATGGATTGCTGTCTAATACTACTACACTTCCATTTGCATACAGGAACGTGACTCCGCATTCCTTGTACCTCTTCTCCAATAACTTGTTCCACATTTGTAGGTACCATCTCCTGTTTCTCTATAGGAGTGCCATTCTATATTTCATAGCAGCATCCCATGTAATTAAAAGCATGAACCAATATATTATCTTGGATATAGCTTTCTTAATTAACGAAAGACCCAGTAGTAGAAGTATCTATCCATTCTCCATTAAAAACTGTATAAAAGTTACTTTTAATCACTAATCTTTTCTTATGAATTTGTACAACACCATTTTGTTAAGAATATAAAATGAAAAGCTTCCTCTTCAAAGCAAAGGCCTTCTTAACTATTCTTTCAACTCGTTCTTTCTATTTCGGTGCCTCTCTCCTGCTTCTATACTTTATCATAGTTCTCAGTAGGTGTACGAAATATCCTGGCTCTAATTTCCTGAAACTGCTTCTGTCTCCTGGTTAAGGTGTGTCCATCTTAGTTACATGCCTTCCTTTCTTGTTCTATAGATTTTGTAAACTGTTATTCTTTTTATAGTTTGAATTTTATTTGCATTATTTTGTAATCTTTGGAAAACACCACTCATATTTTTTAAATGACTTTGGGCCATATGTATCAATCAAAATTGCGATCGCAAATGCCGGAATTCGCTGAATTTCGGCGTTTGCAATCACAATTTAGCTAAGTGGGATGTATTAAGGTAAAACTGCATCGCAAAATAAGGAATCACAAAATTTGCAATTCCTTATTTTGCGATTGCATTTAAGGAATCGCAAATTTTGCGATTCCTTAAATGCAATGTAAGAGGCACAGAAAAAGTGCAATTTGGGCTTAAGGAATAGCAAATTACCACCTGCTTCAAGTTGGTGGTAATTTGCCATTTCTCTGAAAAATGCACTTTTTTGAATTTTTCAAAGTGCCATGTGACGCACATACATGCCTTCAGGGCTAAGGGTGGGTGACAATTTCCGTTCCGCTTGCGGAAATTGCGAAAATGACAAAACTTCCGCGATCCGCGGCGGAACGGAAATATGCAGGGCAGGATTCATTCTGGCATGATGCTCCTGTCATTTTAAACCTCAACAGGAAGCACTAACAGATTTAAATAAAGCAGGTGCCCGAGTTGAAGGTCAAATTCATTAACGCATTAATCAGCATAAAACATTCGTGAGCATGGTGGAGGCTAGGCAGGTGTGCTTTCTCCCCATATCTACCGTCAACAATTTGCTGTAATCCTTGATGGAGGTCTGTGCACCCATGAGTTTCTTGAGTGCAATCCCCGTGTAGTTCCTGACACCAGGAGGTTCTGCCTCCTCATCTGCTGCTCTGGTCGGTCTCTGACCCATTATAAACAAGAGGCATGAGCACTGCATAGAAGCGCCACCCCCCACACCAGCGGTGTGCAACGTCTTCCCGCCCTTTCCCCAATATGATGGACAGATCACTCGAGGGACCCCGGCGCCCATCGGCGCGGTGACAAAAGTTACAGACACACATGGTCGCTGGAGACAACTCTTCTGGCCCTTTACGCAGCTGTAGTGTAGGAAAAGCACTATACATTTACCCACCGGAGGTAGCACTTACTGATTAGCCAGTAGAAGGTACTCCAGTTGAGTAGAGGTATTGCACAAAACGGTGGCATCTTCTTGGATAAATAATCATGCACCAAATCTATCCATCCCCCAAGGCCCTTCATGCGATCTTTCTGACCCATGAGCCCAGTGGCCCACAATGTTTCCAAGAGGGCAAGGACTTTCTTCACATGGTCTGGGGTGCCCTGGGGCAGGGTCCTACTGGCAGGGAGTGGTCACCAAGCCAAACGTGCCACGGGGTGGACCACCCTACGGGATGACAAGTTGCTCAGACTGTTCCCGGTTCATGAGAGAAGGAAACTGAGCCGGACATTTGTAATGCTTGGCTTGGTGTTCGCCAAATGCAGTGAACGCGACTGACTGACCAGGTATGTAGAGGGGATTATGACAAAGACAGAAGACCACGGATGTGCCTTGGAGTGCAGGATTCGGGCAGGTGCATGGTATGGATGGAGGCGTGATATTAGGGTAATTACTGTCCTGATCCACAGTGTGTGTTAAATATGCAGGGCAGGATTCCTTCTGGCACGATGCGCCTATCACAAAAATTAAACCTCAACAGGAAGCACTTACAGATATAAATAAAGCAGGTGCCCAAGTTAAAGGTCAAATTCAGTAACGCATTAATCAGCACAAAAGATTTGTGAGCACGGTGGAGGCTAGGCAGGTGTGCTTTCTCCCCATATCTACCATCAACAATTTGCTGTAATCCTTGATGGAGGTCTATGCATCCATGAGTTTCTCGAGCACGATCCCCATGTAGTTCCTGACACCAGGAGGTTCTGTCTTCTCATCTGCTGTGCTGGTCGGTCTCTGACCCTTTATAAACAAGAGGCATATGAGCTGCATAGAAGCCCCGCCGTTTGGCCCCAGCCCACACACCAGTGGTGTGCAACGTCTTCCCACCCTTTCCCCACTATGATGGACAGCTCACTTGAGGGACCCCGGTGCCTGTCGGCGTGGTGGCAAAAGTTACAGACACACATGGTCACTGGAGACAACTCTTCTGGCCCTTTTATTCAGCTGTAGTGTAGGAAAAGCACTATACATTTACCCACCGAGGTAACACTTACTGATTAGTTAATAGAAAGTAATCCAGTTGAGTAGAGGTATTGCACAAAACGGTGGCATCTTTTCGGATAAATATGCAGGGCAGGATTCCTTCTGGCACGGTGCTACTAATTAAACCTGAACAGGAAGCACTTACAGATATAAATAAAGCAGGTGCCCGAGTTGAAGGTCAAATTCAGTAACGCATTAATCAGCACAAAATCTCCGCGAGCACGCGAAATATCCCCCATGATTTGAGAAATCAATTTTGGAGATATAACTTCTGTCACTAAAAATTAAATTTCACAAACTTGGGGACGGAGTACTTCTACCCTGACCCCTTATGTTTGCTTTCACAGAAATGTTTAGCCCCGATAATCGTTCCCAATAGATAAAATGGTGCCCGCAACTTTCTGTTCAAGCTGCCTCCAGCCAATCAGAGCATTCCCGTTGGCACACGCAGTCACAATTAATCGTGAAATCATCGTGAAATATCCGTGGCCAGAGATGTATCTATAAATTTTGGCTCAAATTTTGCAAAAACTCCTGAACAGATTTGCACCAACTAACAAAAAGGACAATCTGGATAACAACATCTATCTTTCTGCTATATTTGGTGTTATTCCATCCAGTGGTTCTGGCTGTAGGTTCAACAATGCATTCCTACAGGAATTAACATTACAAACGCACCCTTATTTCACACCAGTAAGTAGTTATAGTTAGGACCAAGTTTCCATAGGAAAAGTGTTTATTGTCTTGCCTGTAACTTTGGCGCAGTTTGACGAATCTTCAAACATTTTCACAAAAAAAGTGCTCCGGTGATTTTTGTGGCACGTGGAAAGTGTTGTGGGGATTCATGAAGAGGGGGACTGAGAAAAAAAGAGGCTGAAAAAAGGGTGTGTGTACGTTGTTAATTGCCATAGGAACCTGTCAACACAACTACAGCCCCAACCACTGAATGGAACTACACAATTTCGGCAGAAAGGTAGGTGTTGTTACTCAGATTGTTCTTTTTGTAATTTGGTGCAAACCCGTTCAGTCGCTTTTGAGAAATTTAAATTGAAAATTATAGTGATATCTCCGGCTGTGGATATTTTGCGACGATTTGTCGAGTAATCTCAAATGCATGTGTCAACAAGAATACTGTGATAGGCTGGACGCAACCTGAACAGATAGTTACGGCTGCCATTTTATCAATGTCTGTGAAAGCTAACATAAGGGGTCAGGGTGGAGGTACTCTGACCCCATTTTTTAGAAATGGGGTTCTTAGTGACACAAGTTAGGTGTCCAAAATTGTTCTTTTTAATCACGTGCAAAATTTGTGGCCACGCCGCAACAGCCAGTGCAGCCCCCATGTACCGTCACAGGAACGTTGCGAATATCAAGGCGACTCAGCGAAAATTAGTGAAAATATAAGACAAAATGTTTCTATATAAAAAGGGTAGTGTGCAGGTTGGAAAGTGTGTTAATGAAAGTTAAAGTAGTGCAATGAGGACAGTGTGCTAGTGAGAGGCTAGGTAGAGCAGGTAGGACACTGTGCCAAGGAGAGGTAAGGTAGTTCAAGTAGGGCAGTGTGTTAGTGAGAGGTAAGGTAGTGCAAGTAGGACAGTGTGCTAATGAGAGCGTAGGTAGAGCAAGTAGGACAGTGTGGCCCTCAATTGTGGGCAACTGGTATAGGGCAGTGCTGCAAGTCTTCTTGCTGCGCTGCCCTATGCCAATTTGAAAGGACAGGAATGCACCACATTTAAACGATACGCTGCTTTCCTGTCCTTTCCCCCTGTGCTGGTGCACAATTTGCTACCTAGCACCAAGGAAGGCACACTTACACTATAGTGCAAGGGTGCCTCCACTGCAGGCATGATTGCTTTTTTCAGGAAGGGGCACCTTCCTGCACAACATCGATCCCTAGAGGGGCTTTCCTCTTTCTATGTGTGCTGCAGAATGTAACACACATGGAAAGAGGAAAGAACAGGGAGATATAACTATATTTCTCCTCCTTATGCCTGCTCTCGGGAGGCCTTTTTGGTGCTGCCCCACGTTTACGTGATTGAGTAAATCCAGGGCATCGCCAAAATCCATAGCTGATGCATTGGAAAACCCTGTGCAGCACCCATGGAACTCCTACTTGACGAAGAGTAAGGCAAGACAGCAAGATTTGCAGCTTTGTCTTACTCCATATCTATGAGGCCATGCAAAGCCATGCGGAGTGACGGTATGATTGTGAAGCTTGCACCACCGGAGCATCAAAGAAAGTGAACTTCGGTGGTGCAAGCCTCTCATAAATAAGCCCCAGTGTTAGTGAGAGATAAGGTAGTGCAAGTAGGACAGTGTGTTAGTAAGAGCTAAGGCAGTGCGAGTAGGACAGTGCGTTAGTCTGAGGTAAGGTAGTGCAAGTAGGACAGTGCGTTAGTGAGAGGTAAGGTACAGCAAGTAGGACAGTGAACAGATGGGAGATAAGTTAGTCAAGTAGAACAGTGTGTTAGAAAGAGATACTGTAGTGCAAGTAGGCCAGTGTGTTAATGAGATGTAAGCTAGAGCAAGTAGGACAGTTTGTTAATGAGAGATAAGGTAGTGCATATAGGACAGTGTGTTAATGAGAGGTGAGTTGGTACAAGCAGGACAGTGTGTTAATGAGAAGTAAGATGTGAACGTAAGACAGCGCATTAGTGAGAGGTACAGTAGTGCAAGCATCACAGTGTAAAATAGAGGTAAAATAGTGCAAGTGGGACAGTGGGTTAGTGTGAGGTAAGGTAGTGTAAGCAGGACAGTGTTAATTAGAGGTAGGTTTGTGCAAGAAGGACAGTGTGCTAATGAGAGATAAGGTAGCACAAGTAGGACAGTGTAAATGAGAGTTAAGGTAGTGTAAGCAGGACGGTGTGTCAGTGAGAGGTAAGGTAGTGCAAGTAGGACAGTGTTAATGAGAGGTAAGTTTGTGCAAGTAGGACAGTGTGCAAGTGAGAGGAGAGGTAAGGTAGTGCAAGTAGGACAGCGTGTTACTGAGAGGTAAGGTTCTGCAAGTAGGACAGTGTGTTAATGAGAGATAAGGTAGAGCCAGTAGAACTGTGCAAATGAGAGTTGAGGTAGTGAAAGTAGGACAGTGTGTTAGTAAGAGGTAAGGTAGTATAAGTAGGACCGTGTGTTAGTGAGAGATAAGGTAGTGCAAGTAGGACAGTGTTAATGAGAGGTAGGTTTCTGCACGTAGGACAGTTTGTTAGGGAGAAGTAAGGTAGTATAAGTAAGACAGTGTGTTTGTGAGAGGTAAGGTAGTACAAGTAGGACAGTGTTAATGAGAGGTAAGGATCTGCAAGTAGGACAGTGTGATAATGAGATGTAAGGCAGTGTAAGAAAAACATTGTGTTAGTGAGAGATAAGGTAGTGTAAGTAAGAGAGTGTGTTAATGAGAGCAATGGCAGTGCAAGTAGAACAGTGTGTTAAAGAGAGGTAAGGCAGTGCAAGTAGGAAAGTGTTAATAAGAGATAAGGTAGTACAAGTAGGACAGTGTGATATATAGATTTAAGGTGGAGCAAGTAGGACAGTGTGTTAATGAGAGATAAGGCAGTGCAAGGTGGACAGTGTGTAAGAGAGAGGTAGGGTAGTGCAAGTAGGGCAGCGTGTTAGGGAGACATAAGGTAGTGCAAGTAGGGTAGTGTTAATGAGAGGTAGCATAGTGCAAATAGGATAGTGTTAATGAAAGGTAAGGTAGTGTAAGTAGGATAGTATGTGTTTGAGAGAGGTAAGGTAGTGCAAGTAGGACAGTTTTATTGAAAGGTAATGTAGGGTACATAGGACAGTGTTAATGAGAATTAAGGTAGTTCAAAAAGGACAGTGTTTTCGAAAGGTGAGGCAACACAAGTAGAATAGTGTTAATGAGGTAAGGTAGTGCATGTACGACAGTGTGCGTTAGTGATAGGCAAGGTAGTGCAAATAGGACAGTGTGTTAATGTCGAGTAAGGTAGTGCAAGAAGGACAGTGTGTTAATATGGGGTAAGGCAGTGAAAGTAGGTAAATGTGCGAAAGAGTGGTACAGTAGTGCAAGTAAGAGAGTGTGTTAGTGAGAGATAAGGTAGTGCAAGTAGGACAGTGTGTCAATGAGAGATAAGGCAGTGCAAGTAGGACAGTGTGTTAAAGAGAGATAAGGCAGTGCAAGTAGGACAGTGTGTTAATGAGTGATGAGTTCAAATGTTAGTACACAGAACCCCGGATATCCGTTGTCGCAGGGAGGCCGAAATCCATCTATACAGAGCTCAAACACGCAACGATGAAGAGCATAGACTCACATCAGTGAATTCAAAAAGAGTAAGGTGCCTGCTTTGCCTCTCGAACAGAATCCCCTATACTAAGGATTTGAGAGTGGCAATATTTTTCCGCCTAAAATTAAAATACGGTGGCGTCAACGGATATCCAGTTAAGCAACCACATCATTATAGCACCCTACATTGAGACCATAAAGGCATTGAAAAAGGTGTCTCCCCATGATTATGCAATTGAATAAACATAATCTGTCGCATTATTAAGATTTTATGAATGGTTTTTGTCCTGAGGAAGGTGAAAATATAGAACCAAACACCGAAACGCCGCGTCGACTGTTGTTTTTAAATATGTTTTTAATAACTCATTAGATTGTAACCTATAGTGGGAGGAAGATCACGTATAGTTCCTACTGAACATGTTATACAATAAATTGATGTTTTAACCGTGATTGTTTTTATAGTATGTTTTCGAAACCGTAGATTGTACTGTGTCATTGCTAACAAGAGTCATTGAATAGTCTCTTTAGACAGTGGGTCTTTTTGTTCTTATAAGATCTACTATTCTTAGGACTTAATAGGCCGAGTAAAAAGCCGTTCTGTCCAAGCATAGAAGCTAAATACTGGGAACTTTTGTCTTTTGTGTTTAATGAGTGACGAGGCAGTGCAAGTAGGACAGTGTGTTAATGAGTGATGAGGCAGTGCAAGTAGGACCCAGGCAAGCGCTAGCACTGTTTCTTAAACTGTGTTCTTAACCTCACTGTTTTAATACCTTGTCAACCACCCAGGGCTTTTTATTGCGACTTCTTACTTCCCGTTCCACCGCGGCTTGTGCCGTTTGTGTGGAGGAAGCTTTTTCTAACATGTATTTCCTGATTGCTGTAGCAAGCAGCGGTTAGCAGTCTAGCTGCTCCATTTACATCACTTCCGGCTGGCTATATCAAGCCAATGGTCGCGCCCATGGCGTGCCAAATGCAACCCCTTATGCGTCTGTCCTTGCCCAGTCATCGCCAGTCACCAGGACCCCTGCTTTTCCATCAGCAGATTTCATGTACCCTCTAAGATTGGTCTACTCCTCTAAAATGTTGTAGAAAATAGACAAACTAAATAGAGCAAATGAGATCCTTGCTGTGATAACATCTTCCCAGCACAGCTAGAAGGCCTTCTGGCCTGTCATAAGTGTAGATTTCATTGTGCCCCTGAGCCCCGTAAAATAACCAACATACCCTCAGAGCCTAAAAGTGCACATGAACATCTGACGGCTGACGCCCAAAGAGATCCACAAATGATTTCCCACTTGAAGGACAAGTCCTTTCCTAATATGTCCAAGAGCTTTTTACTCAACGTTAGGTCTCTGCCCAAAAATGTAGTGGAACTCATAAACTTCGATGACCTAGTTTCCTCATTATCACCTGAAGTTGGCTTCCTTACTTAAATCTAGTTAAGCACTACCTCTCTACAAGGCATAACACTTTCATTACCTGAGAATTAAAAATGCCTAAATTGGACAGAAAAGGCAGGACTGGAGGAGGTGTTCCCATTGTTTATAAAGACAATACTAAACTCCCATACTTGATGCCGCTATGGAAGATTGGGAAGAAATATGCAAATGTAAGCTCAAACTGTCTCCCAAAGTAAACTAGAAAGGTGCATTAGTATATCGTCCGCCTGGTCCAAAAAAAGTCAACGCCTACTGGAATATATAGTGCCCCATGTGCTTGCAGCACAACAATTCTATATTGTTGGGAGACTTCAACTGCCATGGAGAAGATTCCACTAGTTCAGAGACTAGTCAACTATTTTCCGATTTAGCAACAATTGGATTACTCCAACAAGTTAGCAGAGTAACTTATAACGCAGGGCATACTCTGGACCTTGTTTTTCACAAACTTCTAACCTTTAATTTGTGAATCGCCCAAACATTTACCCGGGACAGACCACTAACTCATCTGTTTTCAGATCCCTAAGTATAATGCGACAAGAAAAATGAAACATATGCTATAACAATATGTCGAGACAGTGGTGGAAAATCCCCCCTGATTCCGTGGCCAAGGTGCTGAAAGTCTCTGTCCTTTCAGAGGACATGGATGCAGATCAATCTCTTTCTGACTATAACAGAGCTCTGGAGATGTTGTTAATTAGAGGTAAGGTAGTGCAAGTAGGACAGTGTGTTAGTGAGTCATAAAATAAGGTAAGCAGGACAGTGTCTTAGTGGATGGTACAGTAATGCAAGTGGGACAGTGTGTTAATGAACAGTGATGCAGTGCAAGGGAAGAGGTGTGGCGCCGCGGCCAGGGCAACTGATGCAGGAATCTGGGGCTCACGGTTCAATCCCTGGCTCCGGCGGCAGGTCAGCCCAGCACCATGTGACTCTGGGCAATAGCTTGCTTAATCTTCCCGACGGCCCCCAGTGCCGGGATGCCTTTGGGTAGCTGTTCGCACTCTACAAATACTGGATTTAAGTAATAATGGGCCAAACTCACAAAGGTAAACTTAGACCAAAAGTCTAACTTTATTAGTAGTAACTTACCTTTGTAAATACCGAAAAGTAGTAAAGTTAGACCTTTGGTCTAAGTTAAGTAAGTAAATAAATACATTTATTGTTTCAATTAATAAAAATTGTTACAAAAGGCCGCGCCTGGTGTGTCCTTCCACGCACCTTCTTCAGTCATTAATAAAAACAGCATTGTATCATTTCAGTTAGTACATTTAGAACAATTCCATCGGGCATAAAATAGGACGCCATAAAATCTGATATATGCTCGATCGCTTAGGCCTGTGGTCTCCCTTTAGGCCAAGGCTAGATCTTTGCTCATAAGTTCTTTAAGTTTACGTGCAGATTTCGCTAATCTTTAAAATTCCACGGGGATCTCTAAGTTAAAAAGAAGTTGCATTGCATCAAGGCAGGTAAGGGTACCATATTTTAAAAGCAAAGGATTTAGTAAAGTGCACAGGAATCAGCCAGTGACACTGTTCTCCCCTCTGCGCCTCACAGAAACCACCTCTCTGCCCTGCAAAGAAACCAGCCAGTGAAACGGTCCTCCTCTCTGCCCTGCACAAAAACAATCCGGTGACACTGTCCTCCTTTCTGCGCTGCACTAACATCAGCCAGTGGTACTCTCTTCCTCTCTTCACTGCACAGAAACCATCTGATGACTCTGTCCTCCTTCCAACAATGTACATTGACACTGTCAGTGACACTGTCCTCCCCTGTGGACTGCACGGACACCACTGTGAGAAGTTGGCCTGGTATATGCTGTCCACTAGTTATAGTGGGCACCTTGCACCAGTCCAAACAACCCCTTATTGATGATAAGTTAAAGACAACCCTTAATGAAAGCTATCCCAGTGGTAGCTATGGAGAGCAGCCTTCAGGCTAAGTCTTGAAGGAATGTAAAGCAGCTTGTTTTATCAGTCTATAATCTCTTGAATGGCTAAATGAAAGGAAACCACACCAGGTATATATATAAAATATATGTTTTTATCACTAAACACACCCTCCTAGTTTCTTTATGATGCTAGAGGTCAAAACACATAAGTTACACTTCAAATATTACAGTAAAGTGGCACAAATACACGTTAGGCCCTAGGGGCGAGCCAAACCATATACTAAAATAGTGGTATAAGAACCAGGACGTAACTAGACACAAGGCCTAGAGCCTGTAGAATCGCTGGGACCCCAAGGAACCACCCAAGGTAGTGACACAGGGAACCCACGGGGGGCTTGTGCAGTGTGAGAACACAGCCGCGAGTTCCCGATAGCTTCTATGGGGAAAGTCGCGGCTAGATTTTTAAAGATAAGGGACACTTACAGATGGACTAGGACCAAACCCTTTTGGACTTAGACAGTTCTAGGGTCAACACCCACAGGAACACTGGAGTACTCGAGTTACCTCACCCAGGGAAGCCGGGTGCATAGGTGTCAAATGGTGTTGGGTGGCATCGTTGTTTTCAATGGAAGCTGGCGAAGAAGTGCTGCTGCCGGGAAGATGCGAAGTGTCCGAAGAGATACAAGCCTGGATTGAAGATGTGAAGAACATGAAAGCAGAGGGGACAGAGTTTGGGTCACTTGCCAGTGACCAGGGGCATGATAGACAAATGCCCACCGATGTCGGGTGTTTCAGGTGAAGAAGGTGAAGCTTGACTTTTCAGCCACGAGGACCAGGAGGCGTCCAGGATGACCAGGAGCTGGATTCAAGCTGTCCCACAAAGGATGTCGAGTGCTGCAGCATTGGTGCCCAGATTGGACACAACAAGCTTTGGCAACAGCAACCCATGCAGAAAGGAGAAAGATGCTTCGTTGTGGACCAGCAAGGTCCGAGGTACTCCGCCTGCATCACAGACAACCCCGGAGAAGAGATTCCGAAGGCTGCAGAGGGGCTCTGCTCTTGCATGGACACCCTCTCACACAAAACCAAGCACCCTGCCTTCAGGATTGATAAGGCCTGCCATAGGGGTGACTGATAGGTTTCTATGTGCAGTGATACGTGAGATATAGTGAACCTATATCTCTGTAAGGGGTGCATGCACCACCTTACCCAGGCTGCAGTAGCAGACCTGTGGTGTCATTTTGGAGGGCTTCCCGGGGGGGCATAATACATGCTTCAACCTCTGGTAGGCCTCTGGGGTACCTATGCCCTGGGTACATAGTAAACCATATACTAGGGACTTATAAGGGCACCCCAGAATCCAATCGGTGGTGTACCTAATGTACATGGAATCAATTTAGAGAGGAATCAGCTAGGCTGGGGTCCTGAATAGCAGGGTCGCTGCCAGACTTAAGTAAAAAAACAGTATTACAGTAGCAAAAAATGGGGGTAACCATAAGAAGCAGATCCTACTCTCCTACAACCCCCTCTCTGCGCTGCACAGAAACCAGCCGGTGACACTGTCCTCCTTTCTATGCTGCACTGAAACCATCTGGTTCCACTTTCCTCCTCGCTGTGCTGATCAGAAAAGACCCGGTAACACTGTCTGCCACTTTCCTCCTCTCTGCACTGCACAGAAACCATCCAGTGACAATGTTTTTCTCTCTGCACTGCACAGAAAGCAGATGGTAACACTGTCCTTCTCTCTTCTGCACAGAAACCAGCAGGTGACACTGTCATCTCTGCGCTGCACATAATCCAGCCAATGCCACTGTCCTCCTCTCTGCAGTGCAAATAATCAAGCCAGTGGTACTGTCCTCCTCCCTGCTGCACAGAAACCAGCCAGCGACACTGTCCTCCTCTCTGCGCAGCACAGAACCATGACAGCGCCGCCAGTGGTGAAGCAAGATGGGCTTTTCTGGCGCAGAGCCCAGTGCCTCTTTTATGTGCCTGGAGGGCGTAAAGTGTATTCATGTAAATGGACATTTTCCCAGAGTGAGCGCTTCATTTTCAGACACCAGAGCTGATAAACAGAAAGAGGCCAACTTTAATCAATGTTTCAGCCTTTTTCTGTTTTAAGTTCATGATTGACTTGGAGATATTATGAATGATATGTTTGAACTATAGACACCTTGCGCGCAGCCAGCGCTCTCCGCCTCAGAGGCCACCACAGAGCCAGTCCCCAGACCCACCTCTGGGCTCCATAAGTCACCATCTGACACCTAAGAGGGGGTCCTTGTAAACTACAACGATGATGTCACTAAGAAGTGAAAAGTGCCATTTGCGCAGAATTTTGGGGTTTAAAAAATGCCCCACTTGCTCTTAAATTATCTGTTTTCAGATCACTGCTATCTATCAGAAATGTGAAAGAGGGTCTTTATCATTAGCACCCAGAATGACTTGTGTATTTTGTATTTTTACACATTCACTTGATAGAGTGCTCACACTTCATGCAGGGTCCATGCAGAGTCCACGCAGGGTCCACACATGGTCCTTTCAGAGTCAATGCATGGACCTCATTCCTACCTTTCTATGAAGGAGGCAGGGTCGACGCAGGGTCACCGCAGGGTCCATGGAGGGTCCATGCAGTGCCCTCATTCCTACCTTTCCATTAAGGAGGCAGGGTCCATGCAGGGTCCATACAGGGTCCATGCAGAGTCAATGCAGGGTCCATGTAAGGCCCTAATTCCTACCTTTCTATGAAGGAGGCAGGATCCACGCAGGATTCACGGAGGGTCAATGCAGGGTCCATGCAGGGTCTTCATTCCTAGCTTTCTATGAGTGAGGCAGGGTCAATGCAGGGTCCATGCAGGGCCCTCATTCCTACCTTTCTATGAAGGAGGCAGGGTCCACGCAGGATCCATGCAGGATCAATGCAGGGTCCATGCAGGGCCCTCATTCCTACCTTTCCATGAAGGAGGCAGGGTCCATGCAGGGCCCTCATTCCTACCTTTCCATGAAGGAGGCAGGCTCCATGCAGGGTCCATGCAGGGTCCATGCAGGGTCCATGCACTGCTGACATAAGCTGCCGTGATGTCTGTGTTAAGAAGTGTTCCAACACTTTTCACATGGGGAGTTGCTCTCACTACTATTGGTTTTGATGTGTGATAGTAAGTTAATATATCTTGAGAAACCAGGCTGGGGCGCAAGAGAAGCGTCAGGTACTGTCAAAGGGGTTACATTCGGCAGTGGTCCAAGAAGGAGTACCTGATGCTTCTCGTGTGTCCCAGCCTGGTTTCTCACGACACATTAACTAACTGTAACGCTTCAGCACCCACAGAGGTGAGAGTAATTTCCCCCAACATCCCACAACATTCGTAGTGCACACTGAGGGCCTTATTTATGAGGAATTGGCATAGGGCAGCACCGCAAGACTTCTTGCTGCCCTTCCCTACACCGATATGAAAGGGCAGACATGCACCATATTCACTGAAATACAGGGCATTCCTGTCCTTTCCCCGCTGCCTAGCACCAACGTGGGCACCCTTGTACCATGGCGCAAGGGTGCCTGTGTTGAGGGGAGTATTGTGTTTGTGGAGGCATTGGCACATTCCTACACAAAAAAAAGAGACGAGAGAGGTTTTCCTCTTTCTATGTGTGCTGCAAATAAAAAGAGGAAAAAACCGAGGAAAAATCTAAATATTTCTTGTTCTTATACCTTCTCTGGGGAGGCGTACGTTTTTAGCGCTGCCCCAGCTTTACGCAGTTTAGTAAATTTGGGGCAGCGTAAAAACCCATGGAAGGACTCCTTGATGCAGAGCAAGGCAAGGCAGCGTCTTGTGCGTCTTTGTCTTACTCCATATCTATGAGGCAACGCAAAGTCACGTAAAATGGTTTTACATCGCCTCATAAATATGATTGAGAGGCTTGCGCCACTGAAGCCAGCCGCTACTCCGCTAAGGCAGAGGATCGTCACCCACAGGAAAATGAAACGATAATAAGACCATGTCATTATCATTGTATTTTTCCCTAGTGGATCAGTAGGGGCGGGCCTGCGCTGCCCATAGAGCAGGGAGAGGAGTGCTGGGTGCTTTCTTCTTTCTGTATTACACAACCTGGGTGGACAACATGCACAGCCTCCCATCCCCTGTCTGAGCACAGAACCACGGTGCTCAGACCAATCACAGCGCTCTTGTCATGCTGGTGGCAGCAGCATCATGATTGGCTCGGGGAGGCTGGGTGCTTCCTGTTTCCTGCATTGTGGACAGAAAGACATAGGAGAGGCAGCTGCCGGGACGGTAAGTTACATTTTCCATTTATTTTCCCTTTCTTTCCTTTTTTATAAATCTCCCCACCATCAATGCCCGATAGCAGCTGCTACTGGCGAAAGTGTAAAAGAAAGTGATGCTCTGGTGGATCAAATCTCTCATAAAAAAGCCCCTAAATGAGAAATGAATCCTTGACCAGCCTTCCCCTCCTTCTCTGCACGGCCCCCAACGTGCAGGAGTTCAGAAGGAGCCTTAAAATCTGACTGTTTGACACGACGATCCCAGCAGCAGAAACCCCCTGGCCCAGGTCCTGGATACCCTCACGGGTGATAAGATGCGCTCTACAAATACTATGTGATTGATTGATTGATTGATTGATATGAGTCATCTTTTCTAGCGGACCGTTTGCTTGAGGAGCCTCGAGAGCAGTGCGGAAATTAACAATAGACAAATCATGGAGGAAATCTCGCATCTTCTGTGAGTTGAACCCCATTGACCATCACAGTGGTCTTGGGAACACCCTCTCATGCGAACACTTCCTTCAGGAACTCCAAAACACTCCTAGCGGTGACGGAATTTACACATCAAGCGTGACCCATTCAGCAGTGAATTCCACTAAGACAAAGACCCATCTCTCATTGAGTGACAACAAATCTAAAGGACCCACCAAATCCACACCTAGTTTGCACTAAGGTTCATCAGAAATTTGAACTGAGGATAAGGGAACCGTTCTAACCACTTTAAATTGACAATTTCCAGCGTACTGTAGAAAATCTTTCACAAAACCGCCACCAATAAAACTCTCTTATTCTAGTTTTAGTAAGATTTCACACTCCACTCAAATTGGACCGTACTCCTATGATTTATTCAGACACCTGATTACGGACTGGATCCTTGTCAGCTTCCAATCCCCACTCGGACTTATTCAAGGCTGATTCCATGACCCACATCACAGGCAACTCCAGGGTTGGACTGGCCGTAGCGGGCACCAGGCGTCTTTTCTCCAGTGGGCCAGAAGGTTGGGGGACGGTTTTGGACCGGTGGGGGATGTTTTTTGGTAGTGGGGGATGGTTTTGCAGCAATTCTGCAATATCAGCCCCCACTAATAAAAGTGCACGTGTGAGAAGGTGGCCTGATATATGCTGTCCACTAGTTCTAGTGGGCACCTTGTATCAGTCCAAACAACCCCTTATGGTGATAGGTTAAAGACAACCTTATGTGAAAGCTATCCCAGTGGTAGCTATGGAGAACAGCCTTCAGGCTAAGTCTTGAAGGAATGTAAAGCAGCTTGTTTTACCAGTCTATAATCTCTTGAATGATCAAATGAAAGGACAACCACACCCGGTATATATTCAAAATATATGTATTTAAGATAACACACACCCCTCTAGTCTCTTTATGAGACTGGAGTTCGAAGTACTTTAGTTACAAGTGTTTAAGCATCAGTAAAAGCACAAATACACGTTTGGGCCCTAGGGGCGTACCATACAATATACTAAAAAATGGTATAAGAACCACAACTGAAATAGGCAGTATGCCTATTGCCTCTAGAATCGCTGGGGCCCCACGGAACCACCCAAGTTAGTGACACAGTGGACCCGCGGGAGCCGTATGCAGTGTGAAAACACAACCGTGGGTTCCTATTATCTTCTATGGGGAATGTCGTGGTTGGAATTTTAAAGATTAGGGACACTTCTAATCGAGCTAGGACCAAACCCTTTTGGACTTAGACAGTTCTAGGGTTAGCACCCACGAGAGCACCGGAGTACTCGAGTTACCTCACCCAGGGAAGCCGGGTGCATAGGTGTCTTTTGGTGTCGGGTCGCGTTGTCGATTCCAATGGAAACTTGCAAAGAACTGCTGCTGCCTTGAAAAGGAGAAGTGTCCGGAGAGATCCAAGCCTGAATCTAGGATGTAAGGAACCTGAAAGCAGAGGGGACAGAGTCTGGGTCACTTGCCAGTGACCTAGGGCAGGATGGACCAATGCCCACAGATGTCGGGGGCTTCAGGTGAGTTGATGGGTGTCTTGACTCTTCAGCCATGAGGTCCAGGAGGTGTCGATGAAGTCCACAAGCTGGATTCAAGCTGTACCACAAAGTCTTTCGAGTGCTGCCGTGTCGGTGACCAAAAAGGACCCAACAAGCCTTGGCAACGGCAAGTCTCAGGAAATCAGACAAAGGACTGCGGTGCAGACCAGCAAGGTCTGATGGACTCACCCAGCAAGTATAAGTAAGAGCAAGTCTGGAGCAACCAGAAAACCCCAAACAGAAGTGGAGTTACCTTCGTGGGGACTGGCTAACCAACAGGCTAGTGATCGCAAAGGAGCCTCAAGCGGTCGCACTTGGAGCTGGCCCACGGATCACTCGAGGAGTGGAGGCCAACAATCTTCGGTGCAAGAATTGCTCAAGGCTGGGGCTACTCGAAGCCCAAAGCACAACTTTGAGGATGACCAGGAAGGTGTTTTTGCTGCAAAAGTTTACGGTGTCCAAGGGTCACGGTACAACGGTACCCACGAAAGCCACGGGTCTCAGCTTTGCTGTGGACTCAGAGTAGCCTCGGGGAAGTCTGGAAATCCACCTCTGGGGATGCAGAGACTTCGGCGTCCGGCGGGAGCTTCAGTAATGCAGACAAGTCAGTTGCTTCTTTGGTGCCTGCCAAGCAGGAGAGTCACTCCTTGACCCCAAGGGAGATTTCTTCCATCTTCTAGTCGTGATAGAAAGTCGAAGGTCCAGGATATATATTTCAGAGGTTCGTCCAGGGTAATCTAAAATCCTAGGGACTGGATTCCTATACTTATACTAAGTTTAGGGAATGGACTAACTCTAAGGCTCCACCTATGGGTGGGCCTGGGTTGGAGGTGGTTACACCCCTTCACCTTTGTCCAGTTTCTCACAAGAGCAGGGGCTGAGTGCCCCTGCAACCGGTTTGAACTGGGCTATGCACAGGGACACCTTGTGTGCCCCAGGCAGTGTCTCAAAAGCATTCTCTGAATGCACCCATTCTCTGAATGCACTTAATAGTATATGGTATGGCTGTATCACAGAACAGACATAAGGAAGTATTTCTGAATCCTGCAGAGGGGCTCAGCTCATGCTTGGCACCCTCTCGCATAAAACCAAGCACTCTGCCTTCAGGATTGTCAAGGCCTGCCATAGGAGTGGCTTATAGGTTTATATGTGTTTGTATAAGGTAGTGATATAGGTAGCCTATACCACAGTGAGGGGTGCAAGCACACCCTTACCCAGGCTGCAGTAGCAGACCTGTGATGTCATTTTGGAATGCTTCCCAGGGGTGGCATAATACATGCTGCAGCCCCTGGTAGGCATCTGAGGTACCTATGCCCTAGGTACATAGTTTACCATATACTAGGGGTTTATAAGGCACTACAGAATCCATTTAGATATGTACCTAATGTACATGGAAACCATTTTAGAGAGGAAGCAGCTAGGCTGTGGTCCTGATTAGCAGGGCCACAGCCAGACTAAGGTCGAAAATCAGTAAAACACCAGCGAAAAGTGGGGGTACCCATGTGAAGCAGATCCTACTCTCCTACAGCACGCAGCAGCGGTGTTTTCCCCAGGGGACCTCCCGGGCCGGTCGGACCTAATTGACAGGGCTGGTTTGTGATCCCAGTCTGGCCCTGCCCAACTCGGCCTCTGATGTGCTACCCCCTCCTGATGGCATCATAGAAAGACAGTCAGCTGGAACATTCCTCTTACCACACAAATAATCAATCTGGAAATTGAATTCCATAAGACTCTCAACCCACCTTTTTATGTGGGGACTGGTATTTCCAGCATTCCTGCAAGTAAATATTTGAACAAGAGGCCTATGAACACTCCTCACCACAAAGGGCCCCCCCAAAAAACGTAATGTGATTCATGGCCCACACACAGGCAGGAGCCTCAATCAATCAATCATTCAGGGGTTTATAAAGTGCACTACTCACTCGTGAGGGTCTCAAGGTGCTGGGGGGGTGCAGCTCCAGCTCAGTTGAAGAGCCAGGTCTTGAGGCACTTTCTAAAGGTGTGCAGAGTGGGGGAGCATCTGATGATGACAGGGAGCTCATTCCAGGTCTTGGCTGCGATGTAGGAGAAGGCTCTTCCACCTGCTCTGGTTCTGCAGATGCGTGGGGTTTCTGCCAGGGTGAGGTCGGCGGAGCAGAGGTTACTTTTCGGTACGTGGAAGGAGACTCTTTTGATGAGGTGTTTGAGTCTGATGTTGTAGAGGGATTTGTAGGCGTGGGTGAGTAGCTTGAAGGTCTCCCTCTTCTCAATGAGGAGCCAGTGGAGGTCTCGTAGGTGCTAGGTAATGTGCTTGTGTTGTGGTGTTTCAAGGACGAGTCTGGCTGCGGTGTTCTGTTTGGTTTGGAGCTTGTGTAGCAGGGTTTTGCTGACTCCGTCGTAGAGGGCGTTCCCGTAGTCCAATCTGCTAGTTATGAGTGTGTGGGTGACGGTCTTTCTGCATTCGGGGTATCCACTTGAATGTCTTGCAGAGGATGTGAAGGGAGTTGAAACAGGTGGAGGTGACGATGTTGATCTGGTGGGTCAAAGTGAGGGAGGAGTCTAGGATGATGCCGAAGTTCTGGGTGTGGTCCATTCGGAGGGTGGGTGTCCGAGGGCAGGAGGCCACCAGGAGCTGTGCCGCGTAGTGGGGGAGAGTCTAAGGACGAGGACCTTTGTCTTCTCCGAGTTCAGTTTTAGGCAGCTGTTGCTCATCCAGGCTGCGACATCTTTCATTCTTTCTTGGGAGATGAGTCTGGTGTCTTTGGGGTTCTTCGTGAGGGAGAGGATGAGCTGGGTTTCATTGGGATAGGATACTATGCTGAGCCCATGCTGTCTGACGATGGCGGTAATGGGGCCATATAGATTTTGAAGAGCGTGGGGCTGAGCGAAGATCCTTGGGGTACTTCGCAGTTGATCTCAGTAGGTTTGGAGAGGAATACAGGGAGTCTGATGCTTTGGGTTCTGCTAGAGAGAAAGGAGCAGATCCAGTTGAGGGCATTGCCCTGCATGTCAGCGTTGTGGAGTCTGGCTGCAAGAGTCCGGTGGGAGACAGTGTCGAAGGCTTTGGAAAGCTCTAGTAAGATAAGGGCCGAAGTGTGGCCCTGGTTGAGTAGCATGCAGATATCATCTTAGGAGGAAAGGAGGGTGGTCTTGGTGCTGTGGTTGCTGCAAAATCCAGACCTTGAGGGGTTGAGGATGGTGTTCTCTTCGATGAAGGTGGTCAATTGGTGTTGATGAATCTCTCTGTGACTTTGGCAGCAAAGGAGAGGAGAGAGATGGGTCATTAGTTTATCAAGTCAGTCGAGTCGGCCGAGGGATTCTTGAGGAGGGGATTGACCGCTGCACGTTCCAGTCATGAGGGAAGATGCCAGTGTCAAGGGACGCATTGATGGTTCGGCCTAGTTCGGGTACTATGGCAGCGGCCACTCTGTGGTAGATGTGCGGTGTGCAGGGGGCCGTGGGGGCTCCTGTGTGGGTGTTCTTTATGGTCATGGTGGTGTTTTCAGTGTTGGTAGTCCTCCAGGTGGGGCTGGTTGGCGGTGGTGTGGAGGAGTGCGGTGTCCGGAATCTGTTCGCCAAAGTTATCATAGAGGGCCTTCATCTTCAGGTGGAAGAAGAGCTGAGCTTGTTGCTGAGGGCTTGAGGAGTGATGTCTGTGGCTTCGCTGGGGGGTTTGGTGAACTGTTAAATGACATTGAAGAGTTCTTTAGTGTTGCTTGTGTTGGTGTGGATTTTGTTCTTGATAATGATGATGATCCGCTTGGTGGCTCTTATTCGCTGGTGGTATTCGTTCACGGCGTGTTTGTAGTTGTTGTGGTTTTTTCTGGTTTTTCTGTTCTGCCAGAGTTTCTCGAAGCGTCTACAGGGTCACCTGGCCTCTTGGATGTCAGTGGTGAACCAGAAGACCTTCAGGGGGTGTTGAGTGGCGGAGGGGTGCGAGCTTGTCTGCGCAGTCGGCAAGACAGTTGTGTAGTTCTTTGGCTACGGAGTTTCCTTCGGTTGTTGCGGAGGGGGCTCGTGGAGGAGGATGGTGTTGAGTTGTTCCTCTGTGATCATGCTCCAGTCTCCTGGGCACGGGGCGGGGTGGGTTTGGGTGCAGTGGTGGTGATGAAGGTGAAGTGTACGCAGTAGTGGTCTGTCCAGAGTGGCTGCGTGATATGGCTGAAATGGATGTTTGTCCCTCCTGTGAAGATGGGGTCCAGGGTGTGTCCAGCTCTGTGGGTAGGGGTGGTGACGAGCTGCCTCAGTCCGAGGTTGGCGAGGTTGTCAAGGAGGGTGATGGAGTGGTCTCCGATGAGAATGTAGTCCTTGGAGGCGATGGCATGGGGTGCGGTGATGTCAGCAATGGTGGTGGAGGAAGAGGCGCAGGGTCCGGGGGGTCTGTAGACGAGTGTCCCGCGCAGTGTGGTTATGGGGCTGGTTTGGATCTGGAGGTGGAGGTGCTCTATGTTGGAGAGGGGGTCGCTCCTGCTAGAGGTGGAGTGTCGGACGGAGCTCTTGTGTGCAATGGTGAGTCCCCCTCCTGGGCAGAGGGGGCAGTCCTTCCTTTGGAACTTGTATCCATCAGGGATAGCGGTGGTGATTTCGGGGGCCAAAGTGGCATTGGTCCAAGTTTCCATGAAGAAGGCAACGTCAGGTGAGAGGGTGTCGAGCAGGTCCCAGATCTCCGTGGTGTGTCTGTGGAGGGTGCGTACTTTGAGGAGGATTCACGTCAGGGCTTCGGTGGTGCAGGTGTCCATTGTGGGTCCTGCGGTTGTGGGAGGGCTGTTGATGGTGAATGATAGTTGGCAGTGTCGGCAGGAGAACTGGCCATGGGTGATGTTCTGTTTTGATCTCTGGCAGTGGTGGTTTCTCCTGGGGCTGATTGTGAGGAGGACAGTGTAGCGGTGGGGGGTCATAGATCCAGGGTCCCTGGCGCTGGCCACGGTCGGGCTTGGCTTTGGTGCAACGTCCACTGTGTGAGTCCATTGCACAACCCCGCAGAGGCCGCCATTAAGTGGGGGAGGGGGACTGGCTGTGTAGTGGTCGGGCCACAGGGGCAGCAGCGGCAGAAAAACGGCCAAGCGAGGGGGCTGGCAAGGAAAGGCACCTAGAGGGGCAGAGGAGAGGAAAGTAAAAAATAAATAAATTAGAGTGAGACAATAATGAAGAGGGCGAGAGAATGAATAAGGGAATAATGCGTGCAATAGTCAGGAGTCAAGTGCAGACAGCCGGCTCAAATCCTCAACAGGAGAGGGATTCAACTCAGCAGCGTGGTGATCAGAGATGCGGAGCTGCTGGGGAGAGAGCTAACCTAGACCGGAGGTCAAGGTTTCACTTACGCTCCCCCGCAGCAGCCAACAGTAAGTTGGAGAATGGGCGGGAAGAGGGTTAGGGAGGAGGGAGCGGGGGCTGTGTAGGGGGCGCGGTGATCAGAGATGTGGAGCTGCTGGGGAGAGAGCTAACCTAGACCGAAGATCAAGGTTTCACTCCCGTTACACAACAGAATAGCAGTCCTCATCTCCTTTAAGTGAACGCGAGGTGAACACCACACACCTCTCCTCACCTTCAACTACTAGAGACAGGACAGCACCAAGCCCATACATACAGGCATTAATAGTGAGAAAGGTCTTTCTTCTCACACCAAAATTCCCCAATGAAAGCATCTCCACAATCTTACACCTGACTTCCACAAAAGCACTCTGGAGACCATTTAAAGTTCATCCCTTTCTTCAAGGCCAATTTCAGGGGTTGCACCACACTCACAAAATTGGTAACACATTTCCCATACGATCTCACTTGGTCTTTGTCACATGGCATAGGCACAGCTGTGATAGACTTGGCCAACTCCAATTTTGGCCTGATTCGCAAGTAAGAAACAGTGCCCACCCTGAACCTACATTTTTATCTTTTCAAGATGTGGCCACTGCACTTCAGCTTGGCATCATGTTTCAGTTTGTCTTCTCCAAACACCAGGATAACATCCTGAGAAAACATCACATATTTGATATCCTTCAATACCTCTTTGGTCAGCCTTTGGAAACAAGCAGTGACTGCAACCAATCCAAAGGGCATTCTGACTAACCTGGAAGCCCCAATAGTTGTGACAAAGAGGTAAGAGCTCTGGAACCATCATGAAGCAACACCTGGTGGTAAGCTGCTGAACAATCAATGACACTAAAAAAAATTGCTCCTGCTAGTATGGTCAAAGCCTCATTGATATTCAGCAACGGATGACAGTCCACCCTTATACACTGGTTTAGCCCTCTGAAGTCCATTATCCTTTGGAGCTAGAACATTGGGCACCAGCCATTCACACACTTCAGTGTTTTTTATCACACTTAGTTGCAGCAGCTTATCCGGTTCTTCCTGCAGGGGTTGAGGCATAAGGTGGGGCACCTTCCTGGCCCGATGCACAACTGGCTTGTCACTTGTCTTTAAGACAATCTTATACTTGAAATTGTTCAACAGACCAAATGTTGGAAAGTTAATTTTTATTAGTGATAAGTAGGACTTACCACTATTAATATGGCCACAAACACAACAAAAGTGTCAGGTAGGGTCTAAATAAATTATTCCCTTGCTCAACCATTTGGTAGCTGGCAACGAGCAGGCAGGCTTAACTTAGGAGACAGGTATGTAAAAAATTTAAAAACACCAATTCAATAAATAAGTAAAAATTAAATACAATAAAATTCCACCCCAATTAATAAAATAGGTTATGTTTTAAAGAACAGACACCAAAATGAAAAACATCGATGTAGAGAACTAGAGATCTGAATTTTTAAAGATTAATAGTAAAATTAGCACTTAGAAGCAAATAGTGCTCAAAAGGATAAAACAGGTCATGCTGGACCGGGAGAAAGACTAGTGTTCTTTATACCTACTTCCAGAAGTGTTTCTTGATGCATGATAGTGGTCCACAGCACCAGACAAGGGTTCAGATGCTCTGGTTTGCCTCCTGGGTTCTGGGACTACAAATCCACAGTGAACCTGGTCAGCTAATGGAGCTTTTCACAAACGTTGCTCTAAACTTCACCAAACTAATGGAACTTCTTCATGAAGTTCCTCCTTGTGGCTTCAAAGTATCCACAACAGCAATCCGGGGGTCTAGAATCTCTGAGATGGTCCTTGGGATGTTGGGACAACATTTCCCGTAGTTCATCTGGTCAACTCCTTAAAAGTCTACTTGATGCACTCCAGGCTGGAGACTTCTTGGTTGAGATGATGCAGGTGAGCTCAGTTCACCTGTAGCTTGCAGGGAGTCCACTACTTAATCCTTCTTGAAGCAAGGCAAAGTCATTAAATTTGTAGTTCCAAGTGTGCAGCAGATGTAGTTCTTCAGAGTGCAGTCCTTTGTTGTGCAGTCCAGGGTTCCATCAAGGCAGTCCCTTTTCTCCTTGTTGTTTCAGGCAGCAGATATGTGGATCTATGCAGCTCTCCCACGTCTATTCACAGTTTCTGGGCGGTGCCATATTCTTGTCCCAGAAAGCACTATTTTCTCAAAATCCAACATGGCACACGTATCTTTCTTGGGATTAGATCTGGCTAAGCCAACCCACTGGTGTGGCTAAGTGTCACTAATACAGCCCTTCCATCCCCCTGACTAATCTAATTTCTCAGGCTCCAGTGTAGCTGGGGGTGTTGGAAGTGGGGGTCAGCCTGGGCTGGTCCCAAACTGTCATTCTCTATTGAAGACCAGTTTGGCTCCCTCACCCCCTTCCTGCCTTTTAGATTCTGCAGCCAAAGGTATCCACCCACAGGAATTCCACTGTCTACTCTGACAGGACATTTCACACCTCATTAAGCAGCTCTGGCTCAGCCTGGGTAAGGGTGGCCAATCAATCAATCAATTGATCAATCAATCAATCAATCAATCAATCAATCAATCAATCAATCAATCAATCAGTCGTTTGTTAAGTGCAACTACTTACCCGTAAGGGTCTCAAGGCACTGGCGGGGGTAGCAGGCTCCAGTCCATCAAGGGGGGGGGGGGGCTGTTGAAGAGCCAGGTTTTGAGGTTTCTTGCGAAGATGGGGAGCGATGTTGTCTGTCTGAGGTGGAGCAAAAGGGCGTTCCAGGCTCGGGCCGTGAGGAAGGAGAAGGAGCAGCCTCCCGATCTGGTCTTTCTGGTGCGGGGAACCATGGCTTAGGAGAGCTGGGCTGATCGTAGGGTCCTCTGGGGTGCGTGGAAATTGAGTCGGCTGTTCAGGTATGCTGGTCCGGTGTCGTGGAGGGCCTTGTGGGCGTGGGTGACCATCTTGAAAGTGACTCTAGCTCTGAATGGGAGCCAGTGGAGTGGGCGCAGGTGCTGGGAGATGTGGCAGTGTCTTGGCAGGTCGAGGACCAGTTTTGCGGCGGCATTCTGGATGTTCTGTAGCTTGCAGGTGAGGTTTTTGTTTTTTCTGGCATAGAGTGCTTTGCCGTAGTCGAGTCTGCTGGTGACCAGGGCATGAGTGACGGTCAATTAGGAAAAGGGACTGGAAATATTAATTAGATACTATGAAAAATATTTTAGGTGGCTCCTGTCAATATTTATACTTAGATAAAAAATCTCAATATTAGCCTATGAGCCATACACTACAATGGTGAAAATTTAATTGGCAGTTGTTTTGCTGCAGATCGGAGCATATAAATTCTCCCTACTTCCACGGACAGAGTAAATCCACAGTCACACGCACATACACTCATCATACGCTAGGGCCCATCACACTAACATTCATAACTATTACTCTATCCACACTGAATATAAGAGAGAAAACCCAAACCAATCTGCGTCTAAAGCGAGGTCAATGCGACCTTAAAGATATGTCTTGAGTCATGATTTTAAACACAGGAAATACATTCGGAACTGAATAAATGACAAAGAAATAACCACCCGACACTGATATTCAAACAAAGGTTATCTTTTATCTAAATTAGTTCAAATGAAAGTCAATCATTAGTAAGATCATTATTCTCATAGTTACCTATTCTAGCTAAATGGGTCAGGACAGGTCTCTCAGTAAAGTCTCCCGAGTCGCCGTCCTCTCAATCAGCGTCGATCCTCTCGAGCATAGGTTCGGGAAGAAGTGGCCTTAGACCCTCTCTAGTCTAACAATATTTATAGTGAAACTAACAGAATAAAAGTAACAAACAAACTCTAAACGTCCGTTGAGCCGCTGAGCAGAGCGTGAAGGAAAGGATGTTGACTTGCAACATTTAGAAAATCTCCGCTCCCAAAAATCACAAAAATAAAAACACGGAAGAAGGAAGCTCAAGCTAGAAAATGTTACATCCATGAATGCTCTTCCTCGGAACCATAGTGAAGCCACCGCAAGTTTATCAGAGTTCATTGTGGCTTTATTCTTCTCCAAGCGCAATTGGCAGCGAGCCTGGAGCTGCTGTCCTCACGGAAACTTTTTAATTCAGTCAGAGGCCATGGTCAGGTGGTTTTCATCCATATTCAGCGAGGCCTCTCATCACATTTCAATCACTCGAGTGCAGGCTGTAAATATCGGCCATCTTGGATTAGGCCAAAACGGACCATCTTAATTAAAAGAAACACAAAACAACGTTACCACATCGTAATGATTATACAGTGTTAATACCCACTAATACCCTTATGTGTATGTAATTACCTACCAATACAAAACAACTGGTCATAGGGTCTGAGGGAATTTTTAAAGACCTGCGCAGACAAATCCCCAAATCACTTGAATCAACACAACAAATAGAGTCTGCGGGTCTAAACCAGCGACAAGTCAGCACATGCAAAAATGAAAGAAGTCCTCATGAAGAGGGCCAAGTCCCATCACCCACCGAAGTGGCATGCTTCATCATCTGGGACCTCCCATAACTACACCTGGTGTAGTTACAGAGCTACTACTCCTTCGATTACTATAACAAGGAGGAGCTCAGGGATGTTTTGATTCCTGAACCCCTCTCAACATTTGTTGATGTTTTTCTTAGACCCTTGGTTAAAACCATGCCGACATACCTGCAGGATACCAAAGAAGTTTTACAACTACTTCCAGGTCTAGACTTCAACACTGACACGGATTTTCTCGTCAGTTTTGACGTAGAATCTCTATATACCTGCATCCCTCAGACGGAGACTCTCGAAGCCATCAGAGGGCTCCTCGAAGCAAACAGTATTGGGTTGAGTTCGCCAGTGGGATTCATCATGGAGTGTGCCAGGCTGGCCATGACTGAACATTTTTTCCAGTTCGAACACCAGTTGTACCTTCAAACATCAGGTACATCTATGGGCAGTGTTTTTGCTCCCAGCCTGGCCAATTTGTATGCGATCCACCACTGTTGACAGTTTCCTAATTCCATATGCATTTAAAGAAATTCCCACTGCTGGAATTAAAGCTCCAAAGATATCACCTACAATTTCTGACCAAGTTTCTCTCTTAAAGCGTGTTAGTAGATTAATGTGTTCTACATCTTCTATCTTATCTATATGAAAAATCTTTGGAAAGACCAGGCCAACATAACACGTGCCATACCAATGGTCAGGCAACCTGTAATAAGCCTCGTTCCCACAAATATAATACACTCCCGGGAAAACTGGATCTTCTCCACCTTTAAAACCCCATCCTGTTGCAATGAAGTATGTATCATGACACTCACTAGTCCCAACAAAATAATTATCATATTGGGATTTCCTTCTGGTAATGCATAGTTTACCCTTCTGTGGTGCATCTAAAGCCAAAGTTGGACTGGCCCCATTCCTCAATTCCTTTCCCATCTCAATATCCCATATTGTTTCACTCACTTTATATTTCCCTGCCTTTTCATGCATGCTCACTCTCCTTTTCTCTACCATGTCTAGGAAAGCCTTTTCTTCTTCTTTCAAACTGCAAGTTAAATTGTTTCTAAAAATGTAATCTAATGTTAATTCTTCTGTCTCAATAAAAATCTCACCAAAAATGTTAGCTTCTTTAGCTGGATTCAGCTTTCTATTCATAGGCAATTGCCCAAAAATGTTATCTTTGTTAGACACCTCATAATCTATTTTCCCTAACAAATAAAAAACACTACTCAACACACTACATGAAATCCCATACGTAGCTGGTAAATGATGATAAGTAACACCCTCTGAAATGGATGCAGGCAATTGCATACAAACGTAGCAATCCCTAACTTCCATTGTCTTTACGTATTCGTACAACAACTTTGAAAAAACATTGCTAGAAAAATCATTAATTGACCTATCTTTATGTATGTAAATGTTACTACTTCTAGTTGGAACTACATTCTGCGAATTCTTCTCTATATTAGTCATATTCTCAGTAAGTATTCCAAAAGTATCTATTGTAACCCTAAAGGTAACTAATAAAGCTAGTACACCCCATAACAGCATTAATAATCCAGTACAGCAGCAGCACATTCTACACCATCTTTTCAAGAAGGCACATCTACTTTGATTATTTTCTGTGTTAGCCATTTTACCACTGAGGAAATATGAATTTTTATGATCAGTTATGTCCCCTATCTTAGACCCCAACGGCTCCATGTGCATGCTACAAGTACATATATGTTCCCTCCAGTTCCAGTTATGAAGACGCAAATACATGTGCCTCCACCGTCAACATGTCCTCTTTCAGATCCGCCATGAATGGGTCGGAAATTCCATTCCTAAGTATGAAAGGCCACCGACTTTATGTGGTTCACTTTCCACGTTTTACAGTTCAGGCGAGTAGGCCCTGAATTCTGCCATCAAGCCTTTTCCTGCCTTCTGCCTCTGAAAGCTCCAGTCTGAGCCCGCATCCGTATCCATGAACTTTGTCCTACTCCCTGCGCGGCTAACGGTGCCTGATCCGACCTGTACACAATCTGTGTAATGGATGACCCAATATACCCTTGAGGGCTTGGGCAGATAATATGTATGGGTAAGTTGTGCCTTCAAGGGATTTGTTGAAAACTAAGTTGTACAACTTGCTTATAGGATAAACATATACCTATAGATGAGATCAATCTTGTATCATAGATTCCAAACAGTTATATATTATGCATTAGTCATATATATGGATCTCTTTTTATGTTGATTTTAAAACTGTTAAACAATCAAAATAGGAAGAAGAACAGACAAAAGGTATGTGAGGAACAAAATTCATTTATATCAGCAAATGGTAATAAGGGTACGTAAAAATGAGACAGTTATATAGCAAAAAGGGGAGAAGGTTCTACATTCAATGGTTACTCCACTTCAAAATATATCAAACACTTTTTCAGAGATATTTAAACATTTATCTAGAAAGAAGTGTGACGGTCGACGTTTCGGTCTTTATATGCAATTTTGTAAGACCATCTTCAGGACTGGTAGTTAAAAGTTGACCCCTCGTGATGTGTAAATCAATTGGAATTGTGACTTCAGTGCTTACAGGAAAAGTCGCAAATATCTTGCTTCCTGTGTGTTTGGGTTGAATCACAACGTCTTGATTGACAATAGACACTTTTTGATTCAAGAATTTTAAACAGTCAACTACGGCCGTGTTAACGGTACTGTATGAATACACGGACGGAATGCGGCATACGGGCGTTACGAACTGCTACTGGAGATAACTAGCAGTGATACATCTGTTCACTCAGGTGAGTCAGCGCCAATTACGAAGAGCGTTTTACTTGCTTCCCTCGAAAGTTGCTGGCATAAGTACAGCAGTCTCCTCAGTTGAGTCGCGGCGTGTAAAAAGAGATCCATATATATATATATGACTAATGCATAATATATAACTGTTTGGAATCTATGATACAAGATTGATCTCATCTATAGGTATATGTTTATCCTATAAGCAAGTTGATCCGACCTGTTGCCTGCCAAAAACTGTATTTCACCTTCAAGATTATCTGCTCCGCTCCTCATCCGATGCATTCCTGTCTAGTAGTTTAGGTAAACATTCTTCCAGCTACCGAGCAAAGGGCCAGGCCTCACTGTCCTCATGCAAGTAATTCATAGCCCCTGTTACCATGGAAGATTCCTGCCCCCTCGCATCTCATGTAGACACTCAGACACTTGTACACGCACTAACAGTCAGTATAGAATAGATTCCGTCCGAGAGACCTTTCCTTTTGGATAATACAGTTCTTTAAACATAAGATATTAGATATGATTTGGGATTAGGTTGACATGACCCCCCAGACTTCTGTCTCCACATGTAGAGCTAAATGTCAAGTCCCCTTCACCCTCCAGTTGCACGTCAATCACACGTCATGCGGCTGCGCACGCATCTCTGCCAAGTATATCAGCTGACATTGCAGGATTCTCTTATGGATCCACCCACTTGTGACATCATGTTTAATGACGTTTTTAGTCTACGCCTATGTTTACGCCTTTTTTCATTACGTATGTGTATTATTATCTGTATTATCAGCTGTTACGCCTCCTGCATCTGTCTTAATGTAATGCTTCTCATATAAATATCTTTACCTGTCAATAATGTATCGCCTTCCCTTCCTGAACCCTCGTGGTGATGGAATTTGATGCCTATGGTTCGAACCATAATTCCTTGTAAGGAATAAAGCCTTTCAGAACCTCTAATACCACGGATTCTGCCTCTTATTTTTACTGAGTTATTCTTACTAGACTTTACCGCATAAAAAATAGTACAGGTAATGAAATATTTACCACATAAATTGGCGCCCGAACAGGGACACTTTCTCATCTCACGCGCCGGAGGTGCGTTGCAGGCCCGGTCCCCTGCCACAGCTGGACGGACAACAATGCGTACCTGCAGGATTTCCTGTATCTCCCTCCGGCCAAGCGGGGGTGACTGAGGCTGCGATCAACACCCAGACGAGGCGGTGAGAAGTGCGAAGTATCCCGACCAGAGCCTAGCTGAGAGAGCAAGATCCGAGGTATACAGAGGCCCACCAGGTTCCGAAGTTCCGAGTCGAGTTGAGTCCAGTCCGGTCTAGTCCAGTTCAGTTCCGAGGCCTTCCGTTCCGTGCTACCCGGTGAGTACCGTTGCCGGGGAGGCATTTAGACGTGCACATTAATTTGTGCCGGTCCTGACGGGTTTGGGTACACAGATCCGGTCTGCACTGTTTCAGCAGTGTATCTGTACTGTTTAGCAGTATATCTAGTATGTCTTGCATATAATTCAGTATTGCCTAGTGTTAGTATTATGTCAGTAACTAGTTTTCTATTAGTTATCATCGTTCGTTAACTGTTAAATGTTAAATGTTTTAATACGTTCTACATATCGTGGTGTGAATGATTGTTCATTATTGTGTTTATTGTATTAAGTGTGTTCAAGATTAAGTAATAAGGTCTAAAAATGCCGCTCTTTTCAAAATTAAGACAGATCAAAACCAGAAAAGGGGTACTCGAAGAAGCTGTTCCCATTCCGCCTAGGGACACTCCAGGGTACTTTATGTATCATAAGCATGGCCTAGATGCCGTATTATTTCTTGATTTATGGGTAGACTACACCAAAGATTTACCAGAAAATCAGAGGTGGCCCGCAGCTGGGACCTGGGATGCAGATTGCATCATGAAAGTAGAAGAAGAATTATGGAAAAAGAAAGCCAGACAGTCACAGAAAGATGCCATTGAATTATGGCGTAAAGAATCATATAGACGTACAGAAAAAGCGCTCAGACAGGAAGAGAAAAGTAGGGAGAATTCGAATAAAGCCCGAGAAAATATATTAATTGAGGAAGGTACCCGAGTAAAAGCAGAACAAGTAGACAGACAACGAAACACTCTTATGAATGGTATGTATCCTCTTCTGGCCGAAGGGTTACCTCAGGCCACCCCGGAAATACCGAAAGACTTGACACCTCCATTACTCCCGATAAAAGCACATCCCAAAACAGCAAAAGATGTTTTCCTTTCTTCCTATTTAGATGATGTAGCTCCTGAATATGCTAATGTTCCGCCACACACACCGCCACCGTCTGTATCCCCGCAACAACAAACTCCTACGCACATTCCCACAGGTCCATCTGTTTCTACCGCTTTTCCTACATCTACAGTTTCTATCTTACATCCAACAAATCCTTTCGTGCCTAGCACCTCAGACGGTGCGACAGGAGGTACGACAGAAATTTTTGCCACGCCACCCCGAGGAAATAAATTATCCCTTAGAGATTTAGCATACGAACGTACACCCCAACTAGCAACTTCCGACATGTTTAAAGAGCATCTAGTGGATTGTAGATATGATCCTGTGCCCGGTAGACGGGACGGTATGCTGCTGTCATCACTACGTATACGACGAGCTTCAAGGTATTTAGCGACGCTACCAGGAATGATGGCACATTTAGACAATATATATCACTTTGTCCAATCAGGGCGAGGCCCTGAAAGTATTGACGAAGCCATGGAATACCAGAAAGTGGATGTACAGAGACAACTGTTACGCTTCTTCATAAACTGTGTGATCAGAAACCAAGACAGGCCTGAGGTAGAGCAGAAGGAAACGCAAGTACTTACCAGATGGGGTCAGAATATATCAGAAGGGAAACATGATAAACAGACATGTATAGTAGTTATGTGCCGAAAGATCCGCAAAGAAGTAGAACGAATACATAAAGAAAGATTAGAGGCAGACAAAACTGAATCAGAGGGAGAGGAGGAGGAAGAATCAGAAATGCCTACAGGACAATTAGAAACGATGGCTTATGTAGGTAAAGGAAGATCTTTTAATAATACCAGATGCTTTAATGATCCAATACGTCCGATACGTCCAGACTGTAACAGAAATTTTCAAGCCCCTATGTTAAATACAAGGTCTCCTGAACACCTATTCCAAGCTGCTGATAAATTACTCCGAGACTGAAGGGGGTACCATATGCTCGATTCCATGGATGAACAAGAATTAGCCAGGTCAGCAGTACAATGGGCTGACAGTCCCGGCAAATACAGTGATGATGCACTAGCACACACGTTTCTGAACCTTAACCCAGACGAACAACGATTAGCTGGTATATACATGATTCAACACCTCCTTATATTATATAAAAGCCAACACTCCGATCCTGGACCCCTACCTGACATATTGACAGAATTACTCACGAATAAATGGAGAGGTTCAGGTACTGATTTAATTAAAGAAATTCTAGAATTTCGAAACCAGTATATAGTTTTCGTATGCCCAGAACATGTTCCAGTTCCCACTATGGGAAGAAAAATGTATCACATAGATAGACAGAATCCGTTACGCGAAGTGCACCCAATAAGAGGTGACGACAATAATTTTAAACGCGTGTTTGTGTACACGCCCATAACTAAAATTGAATTATTAGAAATGAAGAAAGTAGTACCCAGCCATGACAAGGATCCAGCAGGTTTCCACCGTGAGATAAAAGACATGTTACTCATGGGAGAGTATACCTACCCCGACATTATGAAAATATTAAAAGTATTAATGCCTGCCGGTATTTACGAGAAACTCAAAGAAAAGGAATGGGAGGTGGGAGACCAAAAGATAGATTGGACAGCATTAGAAAACGAAGAAAAGGCCCGAGCTGCAGGATCAGGGCTTGGGGAAAAGACTACAGCACTACCAGGATTACTAGTGCAGGTACTGCCACGTTTATTAACTACGAAAAAGGAGGACTGGGGTGCAATCTCAGCCTGTAAACAAAAGCAAGATGAAGACACTAGTGATTTCTATTCCCGATTTGAAAAATGTTTTGGTATTAATAGTGGCATAAAAGCAAGTAGCGAGTCATATCCACACCTGTTTGTGACAAAATTAGTTGAAAATTCCCTACCGCAAGTTAAGAATAGAGTATTGAAATTCGAGAGTACCTGGCAAGGTAACACCCCGTCACAGATGTTACAGATGTTACAATATCACCACAATAGAATTAGAGAAGAACAAGAACATGAACAAAGACGTATGAAAGACACGAAAATGAAAATGCTTGTTGCCCAGTCAGTTCCAGCTGACAGTCATAGAAAGGGTACGACACAGTCCAGTGATTCAGTAGGTCCTGTAAAAGGGACATGCAACTATTGTAAACAGCCAGGTCATTATATACACGATTGTGCAGTTCTGAAACATAATATCTCCACGGGTAAAACCCAGGAGAGACCACGTCCGCCTAGACAGGATCAGAACCAACAACAAATCCCTCAGCATGCACAATCTAGGCCAGCTCCGCAACAACCAGCTCCACAACAGACCGTAGCAACACCACAAGCGCAGCCTATTGCTGCAACACAAGCAACGACACAACAGATGTACCAGTATGCACAAGCAGATTATCCCGATTATCAGCGATACACATGAAATAGCCTAGAGAGGGAAGTTGGCTTACCCCTTATCGAGGTTCCTGTAGATCAAGAGGGACCTTATGTACATAGTGAACTATTAGGGGAAGACAGAAAGTTTTTACTTGATACAGGGGCAAGCAGAACAACTATACGACGCAGTGAAGTTCCAGGGGCACCCCTCTCAGGCTCACAGAATATTTCCCTTGGATTCTCAGGAAAGCCTATCATTAATGAAGTATCGCAACCCCTTCCACTTACGGTTGGTCCATTGACACGAACTACAGATTTTTTACTTACTAAATCATGTCCAGAAAACTTGTTAGGTATAAAAACATTGAAAGCTCTAGGAGCTATAATATGCTGTTCTCCGGAAGGAGTACGATTATTTTTACGTGACTTCAAAGGTCACTACGTGTCCAGAGACATGGATCACCGGCTGCAGAATTTACCTACACATTTATGGGCACAAGGCCCTACTGATGTTGGTTGCATGAACATTACACCATATCAAGACACACTAAAAACAGGAGTGGTACTACCACGAATGCGACAATACAAGTTACCACCAGATGCTGTTGTGGCTTTGCTGCAAATCATTGACGAGCTCATTGCACAAGGAGTGGTTGTGGAAACCGACTCCAATGTATGTAATTCCCCGATAATTCCGATTCTTAAAAGAACGGATCCAAAAGCACCGCCAGTATATCGATTAGTTATTGATCTGCGCGAATTAAATAAATGCATTGTACCACAATACCCTGTGGTCCCAGATATCTCTTCATTATTAACAGCTATTGATTCAGAAGCAACGTTCTTTACTGTAATTGATCTCAAGAATGCCTTCTTTAGCGTCCCAATAGATCCGGAAAGTCAATATTTGTTCGGATTCAGTTTAAATGGACGAAGTTTTAAATTCACACGCGCACCTCAAGGATTCACAGAAAGCCCCAGCATCTATAGCCAAGCACTGAAACGAGAACTTGACAGTATCCACATGCCAGTTAACACTGCCCTGCTTCAATATGTCGATGATCTGCTGATCACCGCCCGAAGCGAACCTGAATGTGAAAAAGCGTCACTGACGGTTTTACAATTTCTGGCCGACAAGGGGCACAAGGTGTCCCCTTCTAAGCTTCAATTCTGTGTCCAGCAAGTTGTTTATCTTGGGCACTTGCTGTCCAAGGAGGGAAGACAGCTTACACCTGACCGCATCCAGTTAATTGCTAACATGCCACCACCTAAGACACAAAAGGAGGTGCGGGCTTTTATAGGCCTCACTTCATACTGTAGGCAGTGGATCCCTCAATATGCATTTCTAGCAAAACCACTCATTCAGTTGACAACACAGGAGGCAGCCACATCGACTGTCCTCCCTTGTACTCAAGAACATACGCAAACCTTTGAAAGCTTAAAGAAAGCCTTATGCCAAGCACCTGTTTTAGCAACACCATGTTACAGTAAACATTTTACACTCTTTGTTACAGAACGCGAAGGTACTGCCTTGTCAGTACTCACTCAGGAACAAGCAGGATCACACAAACCATGTGCTTATTTTTCTAGTACATTAGATCCCGTAGCTCAGGCTCTTCCTCCGTGCCTGAAATCAGTGGCAGCAACAGCTTTAGCAATCAGACAAAGCGATGCCATAGTATTAGGACATCAATTGACAGTACAAGTACCACACGCAGTAGAGGTTCTCTTGAACCGCACACAAACACAACACTTGACTATAGCAAGACTCACCAGTTATGAATTAACATTGTTTCAGCCACACATAGAAATCAGACGTTGTAATACATTAAATCCTGCCACACTTTTGCCAGTAAATGGAACAGATCCATTAGCACATGATTGTATTGAAGTCATTACTATCACGACGAAACCCAGACAAGACTTGACAGATATCCCTTTATCAGATCCGGACCTGACATTGTATGTAGATGGTTCATGTATGAGAACAAGTACAGGAGAGTTGGTGGCCGCTTACGCAGTCACAACAGACACTGAAGTGATCGAAACAAATTGTATTAACACTCTGTCAGCTCAAGCAGCAGAGCTCATCGCTCTGACACAAGCCTGTATTCAAGCCAAAAATAAAAAAGTCAACATATACACAGATTCACGTTATGCATTCGGAGTCGTCCATGACTTCGGCGTACTGTGGCGAGAGAGAGGTTATTTAACTTCTCACGGTACCCACATCCAACACGGACCCCTCATTCAAGCTTTATTAGACGCAATTCATCTACCTACTGCAATATCAATTATGAAATGCAAGGCCCATACGAAAGTTACCGATATCATTTCCCAGGGTAACGACCTAGCTGACAGAACAGCTAAACAGACTGCTCAGAACCAGACTCATACAACTGACACGACAAAGACAATAGTTCCGACACCAACACATTGCATGACAGTTAAGGATCCCGCCCTTGATGTAATTGACATACAGACACATGCTACACCAGAAGAAATAAAGAAATGGACTGAATTAGGAGGGATCCAAACGGATCAAGGATGGATGACGAAGGGAAAATCTATCTGGTTTCTTCCCAACTCCATGGTTCAAGTCATCATTAACACAATACATAGTCCAGCGCACCTAGGAGAAAAAGCTATGCTAGACAGCATTCAACACATTTGGTTCAACAAACACTTGCGAGCAGCAGCCAAACAGAAAGTACGTACCTGTATGATATGTTGTCAGTTTAATCCAGGTAAAAGCATTCCCGTAGAGCAGGGTGGATTTCAACCTCCCGATCACCCTTTTGAAGTCCTCCAGATGGATTATATCCAGATGGAACGATGTCGAGGATTCAAATATGTTCTCGTAGTTGTCTGTGCTCTTTCCCGTTGGACAGAAGCCTACCCGGTTTCAGATTACACTGCCCCGACTACTGCCAAACAGCTAGTTCGAGAATTCTTCCCACGATACGGTTTACCACGTGTTGTATACTCAGATAACGGCCAGCCATTCTCATCCGAACTAATGAAACACGTTTCACTTCTGTTAGGTTATCAATGGAAATTCCACTGTGTCCGACATCCCGAGGCAGCAGGTCTCGTGGAACGTCATAATCAAACTCTGAAAATTAGATTGTCCAAAGTATGTAGAGAAAAAGGTGTCGATTGGATAGTAGCCTTACCAGTTGCGCTCTTTTACATGAGAATGGTAGCACATTCTCGAACAGGGCTATCCCCCTATGAGGTGATCTTCGGTAGACCACCAAATATGTGGGGGACGCCTATACCTCGTAAAATCACTGATGTTGACTGTAATATGCTGACAGATTACCTGGCTTCCTTGATGTCTGCACTACAATCTTGTCGTTCACAGGTAGCTGCAGCTTTTCCCGATAACACTGAGGTGAAGCCCCATGACGTGGTTCCAGGTGACCTGGTTCTTGTGAGGAATTTCGACCGGAAGACCCAGCTGGAGCCTAGGTGGCAGTCGCCCAAGCTCGTCTTGCTGACCACAAGGACAGCCATGAAGATTGAGGGACGTAAAGGGTGGTTGCACTCGAGCCATATCAAAAAAATTTATGGACTACCGTCCGATGTGAACACTCAGCCCTGCATTCCCTCACAGACAGACTCAAAGCTCCCCTTGGTTGAAAGGACGGAGAAGGAACTCTATAAACTGAAACTAAGGTCTAGCAAGTCAGACAATTTGATTGTTTAAGTCCTCTCCAAGGTGAATCGGTTGAATTTGTCTCTGACATGTATCCTCTAGACCGAAATAGAGAGAGAAATAGACAGATACAGCTTAAAAAAACATGCGTACTGTAAATCGCTTCGTAGTCACTGCATAGTGACATTATTAATTTTGTTTTTTCTAAGTCTTCTGATCATCATTTCTAGTGTATTGCTACATATGTATTACCCTATTTCTAAGCGTGCTTACAATGTTACTGCTGAACATTCTTTTAGCGAACTACCTCCGCATGAGTTGTCTTATAGATTTGCACTGCGCAACAACACTTTCATTAGTATGTTACATCATTCCCATCAGACCAACAATGCTACCAATTGTTGGATATGTGGCCTACTCCCTCCCTATCAGAACTATAAGGGAGTTTTGCCTCTCTTTCCGTATCCGTTCACACACAATGGCTCCTGTGGAGCATGGTTTAGTTTGATTAATTCCCTAGATTCAAATTCAGTAGTTTATCAAGACAACTGGGTATGGGGAAACCTGAACCTAGTTTTGCTTAAAGTCTGCTACCCTAACAAGGAGGGACTTCCCAAAAGAACAGGAACTGATCTAGAAAATGAAGTATATGGATTAGGTAATTTTACACTTAACCTCATGATTCTGAATGTTGAATCCGAAGCTACACCAATCTTGCCCGCTATGTCAGTATTTCCAGTTAAAGGTGAATTATGTGTAAGAAAGAATGGTTCCATACACATGGGCCATAGTAAATGTACCACTGTAATAAAATTCAGTGATCAAGGCAAGTCTACATTCAGAGCTTCTCGTCATTCCTACTTCATATGTGGCCAGACTGCATATATACATTTACCTCTAGATTGGGATGGTACCTGTTACATAGCATTCCTTCTGCCACCTGTTTTCCTAGCCCCTCCTGATTATCACAGAAATACTCATTTAGTACACAATAGACAGCAGAGAGATCTCCCGATTGTCGATTACACTGAAACGGCATGGGAGCAATACACAGATTTCAATAAAGGTTTCTTTCCCTATATAGGTACAGTCACTAATAGTAAGCTGATACGTAGATTAACTAGAACCCTTGAAGCAGTAGTGAATGAGACTACTTCCGCCCTAGGCAACTTAACAGAGGAGCAGTCTGCGATGCGGATTGTTGTGCTTCAAAATCGTCTTGTCCTTGACGTCATCCTGGCCGATAGGGGCGGAGCTTGTAGGGTCATCGGATCAAGTTGCTGTGTTTTCATACCAGAAAACTCGCCGTCAGTATATAAAGCCATAACTCGCCTTCATAAGATTATAAGCCAGATACACCAGAGTCCAGGCACCTGGACTTGGTCCGGTTGGTTCTGGAGCGTGTTGTCAGCCTGGGGATGGAGGATTCTATCCTTCCTAGGTATTGGCTTTCTCATACTATTCAGTTGCTGCTTATGTCTACAATGTGAGCCAGCGATTTGTGGTCTGTGTGCCACATCGTGTATCCCGCCTTCAAGTTTTCGTTCAAGATCCCGGAAGAAGAAAGAAGAACAAATGATGCTATATGAACAGATTGATGGATTGATGAAGATCGATATCTCCTGAGGGTCCGTAGGGGACAAGGAGGGAATGAGGAAATATGAATTTTTATGATCAGTTATGTCCCCTATCTTAGACCCCAACGGCTCCATGTGCATGCTACAAGTACATGTATGTTCCCTCCAGTTCCAGTTATGAAGACGCAAATACATGTGCGTCCACCGTCAACATGTCCTCTTTCAGATCCGCCATGAATGGGTCGGATATTCCATTCCTAAGTATGAAAGGCCACCGACTTTATGTGGTTCACTTTCCACGTTTTACAGTTCAGGCGAGTAGGCCCTGAATTCTGCCATCAAGCCTTTTCCTGCCTTCTGCCTCTGAAAGCTCCAGTCTGAGCCCGCATCTGTATCCATGAACTTTGTCCTACTCCCTGCGCGGCTAACGGTGCCTGATCCGACCTGTTGCCTGCCAAAAACTGTATTTCACCTTCAAGATTATCTGCTCCGCTCCTCATCCGATGCATTCCTGTCTAGTAGTTTAGGTAAACATTCTTCCAGCTACCGAGCAAAGGGCCAGGCCTCACTGTTCTCATGCAAGTAATTCATAGCCCCTGTTACCATGGAAGATTCCTGCCCCCTCGCATCTCATGTAGACACTCAGACGCTTGTACACGCACTAACAGTCAGTATAGAATAGATTCCGTCCGAGAGACCTTTCCTTTTGGATAATACAGTTCTTTAAACATAAGATATTAGATATGATTTGGGATTAGGTTGACATGACCCCCCAGACTTCTGTCTCCACATGTAGAGCTAAATGTCAAGTCCCCTTCACCCTCCAGTTGCACGTCAATCACACGTCATGCGGCTGCGCACGCATCTCTGCCAAGTATATCAGCTGACATTGCAGGATTCTCTTATGGATCCACCCACTTGTGACATCATGTTTAATGACGTTTTTAGTCTACGCCTATGTTTACGCCTTTTTTCATTACGTATGTGTATTATTATCTGTATTATCAGCTGTTACGCCTCCTGCATCTGTCTTAATGTAATGCTTCTCATATAAATATCTTTACCTGTCAATAATGTATCGCCTTCCCTTCCTGAACCCTCGTGGTGATGGAATTTGATGCCTATGGTTCGAACCATAATTCCTTGTAAGGAATAAAGCCTTTCAGAACCTCTAATACCACGGATTCTGCCTCTTATTTTTACTGAGTTATTCTTACTAGACTTTACCGCATAAAAAATAGTACAGGTAATGAAATATTTACCACACTACTTTGGCAGTGTCTTTTGACTTAGCCTCTACTACTCCACTACTGATTTTCTAGAACTCTAGATTATTTCAAACAGCTAATTTTAAATTTTCTTCTTTTCACTCCTCTCCAAATGACTCTTTCAGTTCACTCAATTTGGATTTTCATCACTTTTCACTTCTTCTTCAGCAACATCAAATTGTATCAGATCTACAACATCCTGAGCATCCGACTCTTCTCCAATGTCAGTCAAGATAACTTTCAGGATTCCAACAGTTTTCTCCTCCTCAACCACTTCTTGTACGGTCCCCTCTGGATTTCCGTGACTCTCTGCCTCTTCACCTTCAGACAGTGTCACGTACGTCCATTCCGGTGACCTATACTTCTGGTTAGGTTTTCTGATTCTCTTGATCTCCTCTGGTTCTTTTGAGACCTTTTGTTTATCACCCTTTGCTTGATTCTGATTCGACACTTCGTTCACCTGTTCAGCTTTCGATGAATTTGCTCATGCCAGTCTGTACCTCAGTCTCTTTATCCTGTTAGGCCAAAGATCTCCTCTTACAACCCTTTTTGGTCTCACTTCTTTATTATTTCTTTCTCCGATCCAAGTTCTCTTTCTCAGAACTCGACCCTCTGATTTCTCATTCTCACTCTCATCCGATTCTGTCTCATTTGCCTCTGGTTCATGAACAATTTTCTTTTGCTCCACAGTCCTCGGGTCTCCGACACGCAATCTTCTTGCTGTCTACTTGTCCCTTCACCTAGCTCATCAGGAATGTTCCCTACACCTCCTCGGGGGTCTTCCACAATCTGTCCCTCTCTATCTTCTTCTGACCCTGCTTCTTCAGGTGTAATCTCAGGTGGATCTTCAACCTCCTCATCTGATTCAGGTGTAGTCTCTGTGGACTTGTTCTTTTCTCCTCTTTCTTCTCCACTGCTTGTTGGAACTTCAGGCACTCTAACAGAATCCGATCTCTCCTCTGAGACCCTCAATGTTTCCCTTGAAGTCTCTCTCGGAAAGAAAAAAGAATCACCTGACTCTCTTTCTCCTTCCCCCCTTTCAGGATTCTTTTTTCTTCTCACTGGTTCAGTTTCTGCATCATCACTGGAATCTGACTCTTCAAAATACTCTTTCCCAGTTCCATCCTTTGGATTTGGAACTCTCAGAGTATGACTTGCATGAACCCAGTTCTTCACACCAGCACACTTCACTGCAGTTGTCGTAGTCAGAATAACTTGTCTTGGCCTTCCCCACCTTGGAACCAAGCAATTTCTTCTTCTGTGCACCTTTATCCTCACCCAGTCCCCTGGACTCAGATCATGGACTTGCTTCTTTTCAAGTGTAGTGGCGTCTTCTCCAACCTGGTGAAACACAGAATGAACTGCGTCAGCCAGGCCTTTACAGTTATTGTCATCAACTTGTTGACAGGCACGAAAGCATGTTTCATCACACGTCCCATCAATATTTCATGTGGACTCAACCCTGTTGTTCTATCTGGAGTAGACCTAATAGTCATTAGCACTAGAGGCAAGACATCAGGCCATTTCATTCCAGTGGCTAAACACATCTTACCAATTCGGTTTTTGATTGTGCCATTCATCTGTTCAACAACACCAGAAGCCTCTGGTCTGTATGCACAATGTAGCTTCTGCTGTATGCTCAATGCTTCACAAATTAAACCCATGAGCTCATTGTAGAAGTGTCCACCTCTGTCTGACTCAATTGTCACTGGGAACCCGTACCTTAGAATCAACTCTCTTAACAGTAACTTTGCCACTGTTATTCCATCATTTCTCCTAGACGGATAGGCCTCCACCCATCTTGAAAACAAACAGACTACCACTAGAACATACCTCATTCTATTCACTTGAGGCATTTCAATGAAATCTATTTGCATCCTGGTAAAAGGACCTCCTTCTCTGCCTATTGTTCCTAGGCTCACCACTGTCTTCTTTCCAGTATTGAACTGCTGACAAATCAAACATCTTTGACAGATGCTCTCTGCAATCAGCCTGAACTTTGCATTGTACCAGGTTTGTTTAAAGGACCTAATCATTGCGTCCCTCCCCAGATGTCCCTGGCCATGATACATTCTTGCCATTGTTGATAGCATCGAATTAGGCATGAATGGTCTTCCATCTCTATAGATCCAAACATGATCTGTCTCTCTTGGGGCACAACCTGCCTTGATCCAATCTCTCATTTCCTCATCTCCTGCCTCATCCTGCAACTGCTTCACTTCATCCCACGTTTCTAGGACATTAGTAAACATCACAGAACAAAAAGACATCTCCCTTTCTCGTCCCCTGTTAATCGAATGATTGTTCTTTGCACAATACTGTGCTATATCATTTGCAAAACGATTACCAAGAGTAACAAAATCATCTCCTTGTCCATGAGCAGCACATTTTACAACCGCTAGTTCTTTAGGCAGCTGTATCACCTCAAGCAACTTCCCAATCACTTCAGCATTCTTTATGGGAGTTCCACTCGACGTCAAGAAACCTCTCTGTAGCCAAAGTTGGCCAAAATCATGAACCACTCCAAATCCATACTGACTATCAGTCATCACAGTCACTATCAAATTCTTCCCAATCTTGCAAGCTTTCGTCAATGCCACCAATTCAGCCACTTGAGCAGATCCAACTCCCTTCAAAGGCGAAGCTTCCATAACTTCTGAAACCTTGCACACCGCATATGCTGCACTCAGCACACCATCATCAGTTCTCAGACATGATCCATCCACAAACAGCACATGATCACTCTCAGGTAATGGCAAATCTCTTATGTCTGGTCTGGGTTTTGTGCAATAATCAAGCACATCCAAACAATCATGATCAATATCATCTCCCACATTCACATTTTCAGCATCTGGCAACAATGTTGCTGGATTCACATTCACACATCTCTCAAGGGTCACATTTGATGCTCCCAGAATGATCTTCTCATATTTAGTCAGTCGACTATGTGACATATATTGAGTTCTGCTTCTTGTCAAAAGAATCGCCACATCATGAGGTATGAATACCCTTACAGGATATCCCATTATTATACCCTCACTCTGTTCCAAACTTCTGCATGTAGCAGCTACTGCTTTCAGGCAACCTGGCAAACCCACAGCTACGGGGTCAAGTGTTGATGAGAAGTACGCAATTGGCCTTCTCAGTTGTCCATGCTTCTGGATAAACACTGAAAGTGCACATCCATTTCTCTCACTGCAGTAGAACTCAAACTCCTTCTCATAGTCTGGCATTCCCAAAGCAGGAGCTTCACACATTCTGCTCTTTAATTCTTCAAATGCTGCCATTTGTTCTGCATTCAGTTCCAATGGGTCTCTCACCTCACTTTTAGTCAATTTAATCAGTGGCTTTGCTATCAGGGAGAAATTACTTATCCACTGACGACAGTAACCCACCATCCCCAGAAACATCCTCACTTCTCTCTGGGTCATTGGGGCTCTCATTCCTCTGATAATTTTGATCCTGTCATCGGTCACTTTTCTCAGACCCTTTTCAATATTGTGTCCAAGATAATGCACCTCTTTCTTGCAAAATTGCAATTTGGCTGGAGATACCTTTAACCCTCCATCTGCCAGATGATTCAGTAAAGCTATGGTATCTACTTCACAAGCTTCACGTGTCTTTGATGCCACAAGTAGGTCATCCATATACTGCACTAGTACTGAGCTTTCAGGCATAATCAAACTCTCCAATGATTTTTTCAACAACTGATTGAATATCGAAGGACTCTCTGTATACCCCTGTGGGATACGACACCATGCCAAAATACGCTGTCCAAACCGAAATGCAAAAATCGGCTGGCTGTCATGATGCAATGGAATTGAAAAGAAAGCATGACTCAAATCAATTACCGTATACCATTCAGCATCATGAGGAATCTGATACAAAATCACTGACGGATTTGGCACAATGGGACAACATGCCACCACAATTTTGTTAACTTTCCTCAAATCTTGTACAATCCTGAACTTTCCATTAGGTTTCTTTAGCCCCATTATCGGTGAATTACACGGGCTACTCAGTAACTCTCTCAAAACACCCTGTTGGATCATCTTGTCAATTATAGGGGTTATTCCCTCAATTATCTCTGGTGTCAGCCTGTACTGTGGGATATTAGGATAAACAATCCCTTCTTTCACTGAAATCTTCACTGGATCTACATTATTCATCAATCCCACATCTTCTCCAGTAAAATCCCAAACCGCTGTTTTTACTGTGTGTCTCAGCTCTTGAGGCAAATCATCTGGATTAAACACAGCATATGTACCAACAATCTCACTCTCTCTATTGTCTAGAGTCATCCTGTACAAAACATCCTCATCTGGTGTCTCAAAAGCTATTCCATCCGGAGTACAGAAAATTGTGCAATTCATCTTACACAATAAGTCCCTACCTAACAAGTTCACTGGACTAGTGTCACAGACTACAAATCTGTGCATGCCTGAAAATTTCCCTATTCTTACCCTTACTGGTTCGGTAAGACGAGTTTTAATCTGTGTATTAGCTACACCAACCACTTGGATTGCTTCGTCCGAGAGAGGAAGATTTCTTATATCTACTGACCTGACAGTTGATCTCGTCGCTCCTGTGTCTACCAAAAAAGTAACACTCTCCCCATTTATTTTCCCATCTACAAATGGTCCTGCCTGGTCTATTTCTAGAGTTGCACCAAGTATCCGCTCTTCCTCCTCTCTTCGGCACCGTCAATAGTCCCCTTCAGACTCACTCCCCTCATTCTTTAACCAGTACTGCTGTACCGGGTTTGAACGTCTCGGTTTGTTTACCTGCTCATCATTGTAGAATCCCGAGTCCTGGTTATACTTTTGGGACCCTCTATTCTGCGGCAAGGGCGGTTTTGGCTCTTGACTCTGCTGTCTGACAACCTTCTGCTGTTGCTGCTGATGATTACACCCCTCGTTCTGCACCTGTTGATTCAATGATTTATTCTCATTACTCACTAATGGTGGATTGGTACACTCGGATCTCCAATGCCCCAATTGTCCACAGTTGTGACACGGGAACTTCTTCTTTGCCTCCTCTAAATTCCCCTTTCCTTTTCCTGTACCGTATCTAGGCCTATTTCCTGGATTATTTGCCTGTTCCACCAACTGTGCTTCTTGTCTTTCTGCAACTTTCACCTGTGCCCACATTGCTTTCTCTTTCAGCTTTCTCTGTTTTGCCTCAATCTCATCACTGAAATACTTTGCATGTCTCAAAATTTCATCAATCTTTTTACTCTACCAATCAACTGTGTGTTCACGTATTCTTTCACTTATTTCAGGTCTGAAGCCATATACAAATCTGTATACAAAATGACTCAAATCCTTATCACCCAGGTGTTCATCTCCACTGAACTGTTTAAAAGCCAGTATCAGCCTTTCATAAAAAGCATGAACTGATTCTTTTGCTTCTTGATGTGTTCGATCTATCTTAACCCAGTCTGTCTCTTTCGGGGGTACCTTATTTTTCAAGAACACTATAACCTGTTCATATTTCCTCATGACCTCCGGGTCTGGAGCTCCTGTTTTCGGATCTCTTGGATACTCCTTAGCAGGCCAATCTACAACTATTTTACACTCTGCCCACAAGTCTGCTGGAATAATTATATCAAACAGACTATTCAGGTCAATCCACAGCACTTTTGACAATTTTACAAACCTGTCTACCTGCCTATACCACTCGACGGGCTTTTCTCTCAGTCGAGGGAAATCATTTGTAAATGACAAAATATCCTGTCTAGTCCATGGGACATGTACATATCCTCCTCCAGGAATCTCTCTCATAGGATAAGCATCCACTGTTTTTTCTTTTTCTCTCATAGGAAAAGCTGAATAAGTCCTGTCCACTGAATCTTCCCTTTTCTTGTACCACCTATCCTTCCACTTTTCCATGTCACCCCATTTTCGCAATAAGGAAATCATTTCCTTAATCTGCCCTGTTCTGCCAGCACCATTTAGATTCTCAATGTCTTTATCCGAGAAGTCCACTCTGTAAGGCTTCTGCAAAGCTTTCACCTTATCCATGTCAACTCCTTGTTCACTCGCTATTGCTTTTAACCTGTCATGTGTACTCTTAGCCCTCCAGGTGATACTCTTGCACATGAATAACAACTCTCCATTATGATGATTTTTCAATATTTCTGTAGGAATTGTTCCCGCAATAAGCTCCTCCAATTCTATACGCAACCTGGCTACATCAATTGCCTGTGAATCTTTATCTTTCTTTTGAAGAACTTTCAACCAATCATTCAAATCCTCAGCTGTTATTTCTGTAGACTTTTTCACTGCACCCACTTGTTCTGCCATCCTCTGTGGTTCCAAAATCGTTCCTCCCAAACAACCAGTATTCAATCCTGAATTAGGCTGTACATCTGATCCTCCACTACATGTGTCATGTCTCGACTGTCTCCAATTATTTCCTCCCGTTCTCATTCCTGATTCCTCGAAAGAGCAAGCACCAACCAAACCATTTCCAACATAGGGAACTGTCAAACCATTCTCACCCATTCTTTGCTTATCAAAAATAGGCTCAACCGGACCTATGGTTACAGGCACTGTAACAGCTTCTAGATTTTTCGTCAGCTCTCTAATTTTCTCAGTCAGCTCAGATGTAGTTCTTGCTAATTCTCTTGTTTTCTCGTCACCAATTCGATTCTCTCTCTCTCTCTCTCTCTCTCTTTCCCTTTCCGTGAAAGAGCTACCACCTTTCAGATCAGGTGTCACAACCTCAGTTTTAACAATTCGCAAAGTATCTCTTATGGGAGTAGCAACTGGCGTTCTCTCTTCTGGTTCTGGTCTATATGGAGGTGGTCTCTTGTAAATCATGTCATCCAAGACCTCATCCTCATAATCATTAGCCCCATACCTTCTCACCTCTGCATCAGGCACCTTTTCTGTACCCTTCCTCTCTTCCTTCTCTTCAACAGTCCTCATAGGATATAATCCCTCTGACATACTACCATCTCGCCATCTCCTCATTCGATCATGATGAGTTTCACGATCATATTTTCTCCCAAAAATATACCTATAATTGCCTCCACTCCTCTGCTTTTCTCGCTCATGCACCTCATCTTCCCATTCCACCAACGCCTCGAACTGTGTCGGCCTCGGTCTAGGCTCTAGACACATCATCTTTTCCCGTAAATTCCTCAATACGGCCAAATTAAATGAACCATGTTCTGGGAACGCTAAAACACCATCCTCCTTAGTGTACTTAGCCCAGTTGTCTAACCAAATACAGGTATGATACCCATATTTCGCAACCATGAAGGATGCAGGAGTTCTCGTCGGAGGTAGCAATTCACCTTCTCTAGTTATTATGTTTTTATCCTTGTCGAACCACCTTTTAATTTTACCGAACAAGGATTTCTTCTTCTTTTCCTCCGTTTGGTAATACATTTTAGCGTTTACCACTATTCTTTAGTCCCTTCCGCAACTGTACGATCTTTTGTCCAATAACAGCGCAACTCACACCAACGCACCAATCCTGGAGCGTCTACGTCACCCTGTACTCCTTCCAATCCCTGCGCGGCTCACACCAACCCACCAATCCCAGCGCGAGCACTGTTCTGATCCACTGCCCAATCACAGCGCAGTCTGTTTCTAACTCTCTGACGTCAGTAGTCACTGCAGACGCTTCTGCTCTGTCTCCTGTCACTCGTCTACCCCTCCTTTACAAAACCTTCTCAGTAGACTTCGTTTCAGATTCTACAAAATGTATTAGTTACAACATATAAACATCTCCATTGTCTGCTTCGCTAACCACAGAATAGTAAAGAAAATTCTTTTTCACAAGAATCCCGCTTCTCTCTAGAACAGCGCTTACCTCTGTTCTACCACGGAATTATTACTTTCGTTGACACAGTAGCACATCCCTCTACTCTGCCCTTCTAACATGCATCCATTAATTGTTTCCTCCAGGAATGCTCCAAAAGAGTTTCACAATCAACTAAATGCTCATTCATTCACGCACTTTCACACCAGAAAATGTAGTACATCCACACAGAATCCTGCCTTTCCCGAGAATAGCGAACAGTCTGTCCCGCTACAGAATTATAACACACGTTAACCAAGCAGCGCTTACCTCTGCCCAGTTCTTCAAACAAGCTCAGAGAATACCTATTACTTCTCCAGCAGTAAGCGGATCCCTGGGACTTAAGACCAGAGTTTCACAGATAACCTTCGCTACCATACGCACTCCTTCTATACTGAAAATATATCCCTAATAGTAACACACGACGATGTCACTGATTCCGAACCCAGACAATGTGACGCGCAACTTCAATTGTCACACATTTTTCCCCGCATACGTACAGGGCCAACAATCCCGTCTTTCCCGAGAGCAGCACTCACTTCCCTCTGCCCTACTACGGAACCGTCACCAGCTCCCCACGTTCCAGAAGCCGTACACACTACATATAACTCAATACGACAACTTCAACATATAATATTAGTACATATATCAACATCAATCAATAAATCAATGAATCAAAAAGCCTATATACAAGCAATCTATCAGATCAAGACAATAATCTAAAACCATCATACTCCTACCAGGAAACTGTTGCAGATCGGAGCATATAAATTCTCCCTACTTCCACGGACAGAGTAAATCCACAGTCACACGCACATACACTCATCATACGCTAGGGCCCATTGTCGTACTTTAGAATTTGGGACCGCGTAGGAGGCAGGGTCCTACCCCTGTCTATCTCGGTAATGGTGAACCGCGAATGGTTAATGCGGTATGTACGAGTGCTTTGTGTAACGTTTCAGCTATGAATGCACTGTGTATACGCTATTCCACATCACTACGTGGGTTCCATTTTGTATCGGTGGCCATCTTATGGTTGCCCTCACATAGACAATATAGCATGAAGCGAGTACGGGTCTTTTTGAGCACATGTGACTTTCCTTGACTTTTCTGTGACCTGGGCAGCTTAGCTCCGCTGCCCCAGGGCAAACTGGTCTCACGAGTTCCCGTCCTCTGGCCACCTGTGATTAGCATCAGGGCTTGACACACCATAAAGTCTTTTCATCCTACACAAGCCTCCAGCTAATCTCTTTCTCATCTGACTGTTCCTGCTTTATGGCTTGTTTCCCAAAACAGGAGATGCTCATGTTTATTGGGGCCTATCGATATCTGATGTGGGATCTGAGCCTTGCTGGGTAAATAATTACGGGCTTGTTTAACTGGAATGTGGGATGGTCATCTTGACTCTGCCTTTTCGTTTGAAATGTATACTTTGAATGACCATACCATAAACTTAAGAATGTATGCCTGAGGCAGGAAAATCTGTATTTAAGGAAAAGCCCGTTTCTGTGATTTTCAGCAGTCTCCTGAGAACATACACGCTGTTGTACTTCTAGGACGCCTGTAATTGGTCTGCAGCCAATAAACTGATCTTTGACTTCACCCAGAAGACTCTGTGTTTCTGTAGGTCTGAAACAGGAAGAACCCAGAAGTCATAGGGTGTGTTCCCTGCACCGCTGGGCTTAAAATACCCAGTACTTCAGTTGGTGCCCAACTCGGCGCGATTTCAGCGGTACCTGTCCAAGCCAGAGGTTCGTGAGGAGCTTCGTGTGGAAATTCTGGAGGAAGGCCGCCACTTCATCGACCCCTGCATGTCGACGTGGTCCGAAGGTCTTTTCTGCGAGGTTCTCCGCGTCCCGACGGCTACGAAGGACTGCTGCCCTGATTAATCGCCCTGTTTTGGACCCTTGACGATTTTCGTAGAGTGAAACAATCGAGAGAGTCTTCTGGTGACGCCATCGATCATCAATATTCAGTTAAGTATAAGTGGAGCGTCTCCCAGTTTGAATTTGGTATCCTTCGGGATCATTTTGATTTGGTGCTTGCAAGTCCCAAAGCCAGAGGACTCGTGTATTCACGAGGCTATCGTGTTCGATAATCCTTTGACGTTTGAAACTAGACTAGTGAGCGAAGATGCCTGGTACTAGTGTATTTGGTAATTGGTTTTGTTTGGGTTGTAGAAGGGATTTCCAGTTAGAGGATTCATGTCCGGTTCCTCCAATTGGAACTCCAACTTATGAGCTTTACGTAAAACATGGCGTGGGCCCCATTGCATATAATGAAGTATGGATTTGATACACCAGAAAGGACGGTGTTTTAAAATGGCCCCAAAATGGTAGTTTCGATACAGATATCTTAGATAATTTGGAGGTAAAACTGTTTAAGAAAAAAGCCCGGCCGGCGATATTTGATTATTTCCGCCTATGGCGAAAGGAAGTCAAACAGAAGAAAATAAAACTAGCGAAAAGAGATAAGAGAGAGAGAGGTATGTCAATGATGCAAGCAGCTGTGCAATTTAAAGATAATGAGGAAGAACAAAGGAATGAACAGTTGCACAGACAGCGCAAATTAGGGATCGATAAATGTTACCCTGTTTTGTCACCCCTTGTGCAGGATGAGACGAAAGAGAAAGAGAAAGATTCCCTAATGTCGCATTTGTTAAGTTCGCCACCCCCATATGCGCAAAATGCTACAGCACCTCCACAGCTTGTGAATGTACAGCTTCCAGTAAATATGCCGCAAGTCTTCCCGCAGCCGCCAGCTCCTCCTCAGCTGGCTCCTATCCCTGCAGTGCAGCCCTCTCAAGGGCCGCCAGTTTTGCTACCTGTTACCCCTGCGCTTTCTGCGACTTTGCCTAGCACGCCAGCGGCTTCCCCTGGCGCTCCTTCTTACACTACCCCGGTACCTGTATCTGAGTCTGTTTTTCTTCCCTCTGTCTATCCCCCTGTTTTCGCCTCAACTTCTCCTTCAGCACGACAACGACTAGCTAATGTAGTTACTAGTCTAATGTCGCCTCTCTTTGGGTCATCTAGTGCGACTCCTGGTTTACAGCATAAGCAATTGCGCAGTTAGCTACCTGGTCCCGAAGAGAAAGAGGTGTTAGATCATCTGGCGCGTAGGTGGATTGGATTCCCTTCACTCTATGATGTGGAACAGGTTGTTAACGTTTTCCACCAATGGGATGCCCCAAAACAGAGGTATATCTTTGATAAAATGGGTGAATTCCTCTGTGAGGAATTGGAGGATAAGGGTGCAAACCCAAACCCACAGGAATTGTGTCGAGTGCGATTTGATTTCGGAACAGGGGTAATTGTGGGCCCCAATGTCGATAAAGCAGTTGCGACTTTACTGTCCCTCAGAAATGGCGATTGTCAGCAATCATTGTTCGAACAGGAACTCCCTGTGGGGAAAAAGGTAAAAGCGCGCCAATATCCGATGTGTGAGGTCCCCCCAGTTTGGAGACCTGCTGATCCAAATGCTAATCCACCTGTCTTAGCACATTTTCAACGTGTTTGGGTACATGTCCCATGGAAGCGATCTGAGGTGTTAGCACTTAAACAGACATTGCCGGATCCCCGTAAAAACTCTGCAGGATATTATAAGGAGTTATCCCAAACTGCAGAATCTTGCGTAATGAATTTGGCTGACATAGATATGCTGTTTGGGAATGTGGTTCCACAGCCTTTATGGGGATCCATCCGTAATGTAGATCACGCTGCAGAATTGGGTGATACATGGGCTAATATTGTTGCTGCAGACGCTAGACAAATTGGTGGTGCGAAACCTGAGCCCTTGGTAGCAGAGCTTCCTGGTCGAATTATTACCTACATGAAAACTATAATGCCTGCAATGCGCGTAAATTGGGATAAACTATCCGCATGTAAGCAGAAGAGAGATGAGACGGTGTCTGATTTCTTTACCAGGTTTAAAGAAACGTTTATCGACCACAGTGGTCAAGACATGAGCACTGAAGGTGGCCAACGGTTATTTGTTGATAAATTTGTGCAGAATCTACTTCCCGAGTTGTGTAAGAAACTTAAAGATTCAGAAAGTTCTTGGGCTGTTTCCTCTACAGGGCAAATACTGGCTACTGCACAGTATTATGAGAATAGAGACAAAGATGAGAAGGATAGAACAGATAAGAAAACGAAAGAACTAAAGACGAAGGTCCTCTTACAGCAGGCCTATCCGCCACGTGGAGGACAGAATAATTATAGGCAAACACAAGGTATCTATCAGCAGCCCCAACAGTTTCAGAGTAATCAGCAAATGAACGGGTATTATCAACCACGAATCCCTGTAGGTCCCAACCAATGTTCATATTGCAAAGAGGAAGGTCATTTTAAATATAGTTGCCCTAAATTAATGCAGCGTAACAGTAATGCGTATGGCGCAAGAGGTAGGGGTGGTCAGCAAGCTCCTAGAGGCAGAGGGCGTGGAAATGCTCCCCAGAACGCGCGTCCTCTTCCGCCTCAAAATACCATAAATAGCTTTGATCAGCAAGCCAATGCGACTGGTAATACAGCTCAGTACTACAATAGTGATTATTATGCAGAAGGCGACAATGTAGAAGATAATGATTACTAGGACAGCCGCAGACAGAGAGAGGGAGTTGTTTCAGTGCCAGTGGATAAGAGCGGACCTTATGTTAAAGTAACTACAGCAAATGTAACGGAGCCCCTTCTCCTGGATACTGGTGCTGCAAAGAGTTCAATCATGCATTCAAAACTCCCTGGCGCGCCTTTGTCTGGCGAAATGAATGTCTCAGTAGGTTTTTCTGGCGCCCCAGTTAAGAACCCGATTTCTAGTCCTATGTCACTTTCTGTTGGACCTTGTGAGCTGAAAGCACCCCTCATTCTCACAACAGGTTGTGGTGAAAATCTGCTAGGCTTAGATTTGCTGAAAAGATTGCATGCAACGCTATATTGTTCTCCTTCAGGAGTACAACTTACATTAGGCAAGAAAGTGATTTCCCCAATATATTTGTCTAAAAATACAATGCTACCCGAATTGTCATCTCTTCCGGATGCCCTTTGGGCTACTGGTCCCAATGATGTGGGTCTCTTGGAAATACTGCCATATGTGGTCACTTTAAAAGCCAATGTTAGATTGCCACGCATTCCTCAATATAAGATCTCTAATGAAGGTCAGAAAGCATTGTTAGCAATTGTCAGTGATCTGATTAAAAAGGGTGTAATTGAAGAGACAAGAGGCAACGTTTGCAATAGTCCTGTTTTACCTGTCTTGAAACGAACGGACCCTTCACAGCCACCTGTTTACAGATTTGTGATTGATCTTAGAGAGGTTAATAAGATTGTTGTACCACAGTTTCCAGTTGTCCCTGATATAACTGCCTTGTTAACCATGATTCCAGCGTCCGCTGCATGGTTTTCAGTAATCGATCTAAAGAATGCTTTCTTTAGTATCCCAATTGCAGAGGAGAGCAGAGACATTTTTGGCTTTAGTTTAGGAGGTCGAAGCTTCCGCTTTAAACGCGCTCCTCAGGGCTACTGTGAAAGCCCATCAATATACAGTCAGGCTTTGAAAGCGCAGCTTGATGCACTTGCTTTACCTAGTGGCGCTATCCTCATTCAGTATGTTGACGATTTACTAATCGCCGCGGATACTGAAAAGGTTTGCAAAGACGCTACCTTGTCATTGTTGCGTCATTTGTCTGCCTTCCACCACAAAGTGTCTCTCTCAAAGCTGCAATATTGTCGACAAGAAGTGACCTACTTAGGTCATCTCTTATCGAAGGAGGGAAGGAAACTGACCCCAGAAAGAATTCAAGCCATTGCACAGTTGAGTGTGCCAAGAACACAGAGAGAAGTGCGTGCTTTCTTGGGCATTACTTCATACTGTAGGCATTGGATCCCTAATTTTTCTTTGCTGGCAAAACCTTTGTTAGCCTTAACATGCAAAGACACACCGAATCCTATTCCATGGTCTGAAGAGTGTCAGAAAAGTTTTTTGGAATTGCGTAACGCATTGTGTTCAGCTCCTGTGTTGGGTACCCCTGACTACAGCAAGCCTTTTACATTGTATGTTCACGAGAAAGATGGTTGTGCATTGTCAGTGTTAACACAGCCTTTTGGTGACAGACCGCGTCCATGCGCGTACTTTTCATCAACCTTGGACCCTGTAGCGAGGGCATTGCCAAGCTGTCTGAGAGCCACTGCCGCTGCAGCTATGTCTATTCGACAGTCTGCTGGACTAGTAATGGATAGTACATTGATTGTTATGGTTCCGCATGCTGTGGACACACTGCTAAACAGGACTAAGACACAACACTTAACTAGTGCGCGATTATCTGGTTATGAGCTGACACTGTTAGCAAATCACATACACATAAAGAGATGCAACACGCTGAATCCAGCTACATTATTACCAATCCCAGCAGACCTAGATGAGATTGAGCAACATGATTGTCTGTTCAGAATGGAAGAAGAGACGAAAGGGAGAGTAGATCTCAAAGACACTCCCCTGACCGAGTGTGATGGTACTTTATGGGTGGATGGTTCGTGTTTCAAGCTTCCAAATGGTGATACGACTGCTGCATATGCTATCACGACTTTGTACACGATTGTGGAAACTGCGGGTGTGCCACAAAATTCGGCTCAAGCAGCAGAACTGATTGCCCTTACGAGAGCATGCGTGTTGTCTGAAGGAATGAGAGTGAATATATATACTGATAGCCAGTACGCCTTTGGCGTGGCTCATAGTTTTGGGCGATTGTGGAAAGAACGTGGGTTCCTGACTTCGCATGGAGCTAAGATTCAGAATGGCAAGTTGTTGAATGATCTCCTTGAGTCGCTGACCCTACCGTTGCAAGTTGCGATTATGAAATGCAGTGCGCACAAGAAAATCACTGATGATGTTGGTCGTGGTAATGCGTTTGCTGACGAAGTCGCGAAAGAAACAGCAAAAGATGTGAAGACTCGAATGTATGTTGCAGGCCCGGCCAAATGGGTTGGTGATGTTGGAATGTGTGAAACCACAATAGAGAGTGTAAAGTCCCTTCAAGCTGAAGCCACAGAGAAAGAGTTGAGCAAGTGGAGAGAAAGTATGGGTAAGTTGGATGAGAATGGTTGTTGGACTGATTTGTCAGAACATAGGCGATGGTTGTTACCTGATGCATATGTGCTTCCAGTGGTTACTATGGCACATGGAATGGCACACATCAGTACAAAAGGAATCTGTAAGTTGTTGGCTCCAGTATGGCAGAATGCTGGAAATCCTAAGTGTGCAGAGAATGTGGTCAAGAATTGTATGGTATGCTTGAAGTACAACCCTGGTAGGGGAACCCCAACTCCAGCTGGTCATTTTGCGCCTCCATCATATCCATTCGAAGTTTTGCAGTTGGATTTTATCCACATGGAAAGATGCAACAACCTGAAATATGTATTAGTGGTTGTTTGCGCTTTCTCAAAATGGATAGAGGCCTACCCTCTAAAAGATAACACTGCTCTGTCCACAGCCAAAGCCCTTGTGAAGGAATTTTTCAATAGGTTTGGAATGCCAAGAATGGTGTGGAGTGATAATGGAAGTGAGTTTGTGGGCCAAGTGATGAAGAATGTGTGTGAGGGACTAGGTATAAGGCAGAAGTTTCACGCTGCAAATCACCCCCAATCAGCTGGATTAGTAGAGCGTTACAACGGTGCTCTAAAACTTAAACTGGCCAAAATCCAAGCGAGCTCAGGTCTTAAATGGCCTGACGCTCTGCCTCTAGCACTCCTGTCCACCAGAATGACCGTGCACTCACGAGTGGGACTTAGTCCTTATGAGGTTGTTTTTGGCCGCCCGGCCAATGTATGGGGTGTGCCAAGGCCGACGAAATTCAGTGAAATCGAGCATCCAGTACTGTTTGATTACTTGCACGAATTGACAGCTAAACTGCGTGTTTTACACCAACAGGTGCATGATACTCTCCCCCCGGCTTCTGAAGCTCCTGGACACCCTATCAAACCAGGCACGTGGATCCTCGTGAAAAACTTCCAGCGGAAGGCCAACGATGAGCCCCGCTGGATTGGCCCTCACCTCGTGCTCCTATCTACAAGATCAGCTGTTCGAGTGAAGGGGAAGAAAAACTGGATCCACGGCGCCCACATCAAAAGGATCCCTTTGCCTCTGCCGTATGACCAGTGGGTCCAGGAGGGTATTGCAGACTCTGAAACAGACACTGTACCTCGTTTTGTGCCGTTCAGTGATGCACGCATAAAAGGCACAACTTCGGCGCAGGAAAGTGACGATATTTTGCAAGAAGCTGTGCCTCCGTCAATTCGATTGGACACTACCGAGCCTGAACTCTTGTTTCAAGATCAAACAGTACCTGGCCATTCTTGTTACGATCTAAGGCCAAGGCCCATGGACAAATAAATATTCTTTTCCTTTTTACCTTTCTATTTTTTGATAACCAGAGCTCTCCCATCTGAAGGACTTTCTTGATTTTTGTTTTTCGAACCACCATCCGGGTTCAGCCGCAGGGTCGCGGTGCCAAGACTTTGGGGTACAGGCCGAAGACGTTAGGTCAACGGTTCTGGTTGGTCTAGGGCGTTCCCTGGACTGACAGGCGTACTCCTTAGCAGAAGATACTCACCCGCCGCGAGCGGCACGATTAGAGGATGGAGTTTTGTAAGATGGAGAGACTCACTGAGGAAATGAACTTTAAAGCAAGAATATGTAAAATAACGAAAACCAAACGTTTTGTATTATTATGCCTGTTTGTATTATGTAGTATGGTAGTGTTTACTGTAGGATTTGTATTCTTCTCCTTTCAAGAGCCCATTGCACCCACTGTACAGCCTATACCTCCTCCTACTATCTCCTCACACTGTTTTCACCCTTTTCCTGAACACGAACAAGTTAGACGATCAGAGTTTGTGAATAACCCATTTATTCAGCTCTTGCACCAGCACCAACTAGTCATGAATACGACCAATTGTTGGGTGTGCGGTTTAATGCCACATACCATTAATAAGGGTATTCCTTATCTGGTGCTGCCGTGTAGTTATAATGGATCGTCATGGGCATTCCAGACTATGTTTCTCAATGCACTAGAAGTATACTCCCCGCGACAACCGCGTTCCATCAGACCTAGTACCAATAATAAAGCTTTAATGAAAGGAATTGCCGATATGAGTAGAGATATCGATGCATACTCATCCATTCCCAAAGAAGAGCTGAGAGCTTATGTAGGGTGGAACGCGACGGGGAATAGTATTAGTCTAGGTGAAAGACAGCGGAAAATCTCATCCCCAATCTGGGTCGTACCCCACATAGGTCGGTTCTGTTTGCAAGGTAATGGTCAGAATCCTAGAGCTCAACTGGGGAGAAGTGACTGTACTGAAACGTACACTTTCCCGTCACAGTTTTCCCCAGCGTTTTTGGCTGCCAAGGGTACATATTTTATCTGCAATGACCGAGCATATACATGGTTGCCCCCTGACTTCTCGGGCACATGTTATATTGCAAATCTGCTACCGCCAACATTTACTGCCGCCTCCGACTATCACAGGACCAGAGTTGTGAGAGGCGTGATTAGTAAGGAGGATACTGCCGGTCAAGAAGCAGGAGACTTCTTTTTGGGTTTTCTGCCGTTTTGGGGACCTATGGTCAATAGTAGGAACCTGAGACAACTGACTCGTGTGGTTGAATCCACTGTTAATGTTACGGCTGGTGCCCTTGGTAATTTGACAGCTGAGCTCCAAGCGGATCGCCTCATGACTTTGCAGAACCGCATGGTTCTATACGTTATTCTTGCAGACCGTGGTGGGGTATGTAAGGTTATCCAATCCAGTTGTTGCATTTTCATACCAGATAACGCTCCAACAGTTTATCAAACCATCTCCAAACTGCATAAAATATCTGAGTCCATACACGTGGATAAAGGAGATTGGTCACTGGTGGGGTGGTTCTGGGAACTGATATCTGCCTGGGGTTGGAAAGTTCTGATGGTCATCGGAATGATCTTAGCCATCCTTTTCCTGTTCTGTTTGTGCATACAGTGTGCTCCTGCGATATGTGGCCTCTGTGCTACATTATGTGTAAGGAAACCTGTATCGAGGGACGAGCTAAGTAATAGGATGATGCTACAGCAAAATCTCCATGACTTCGTGAATATTGACCTAGACTCGGATTGAAATGAGCATAGTTATTGCCTATGTAAGGGCAAAAGGAGGGTCTGTCGTACTTTAGAATTTGGGACCGCGTAGGAGGCAGGGTCCTACCCCTGTCTATTTCGGTAATGGTGAACCGCGAATGGTTAATGCGGTATGTACGAGTGCTTTGTGTAACGTTTCAGCTATGAATGCACTGTGTATACGCTATTCCACATCACTACGTGGGTTCCATTTTGTATCGGTGGCCATCTTATGGTTGCCCTCACATAGACAATATAGCATGAAGCGAGTACGGGTCTTTTTGAGCACATGTGCCTTTCCTTGACTTTTTTGTGACCTGGGCAGCTTGGCTCCGCTGCCCCAGGGCAAACTGGTCTCACGAGTTCCCGTCCTCTGGCCACCTGTGATTAGCATCAGGGCTTGACACACCATAAAGTCTTTTCATCCTACACAAGCCTCCAGCTAATCTCTTTCTCATCTGACTGTTCCTGCTTTATGGCTTGTTTCCCAAAACAGGAGATGCTCATGTTTATTGGGGCCTATCGATATCTGATGTGGGATCTGAGCCTTGCTGGGTAAATAATTACGGGCTTGTTTAACTGGAATGTGGGATGGTCATCATGACTCTGCCTTTTCGTTTGAAATGTATACTTTGAATGACCATACCATAAACTTAAGAATGTATGCCTGAGGCAGGAAAATCTGTATTTAAGGAAAAGCCCGTTTCTGTGATTTTCAGCAGTCTCCTGAGAACATACACGCTGTTGTACTTCTAGGACGCCTGTAATTGGTCTGCAGCCAATAAACTGATCTTTGACTTCACCCAGAAGACTCTGTGTTTCTGTAGGTCTGAAACAGGAAGAACCCAGAAGTCATAGGGTGTGTTCCCTGCACCGCTGGGCTTAAAATACCCAGTACTTCACCATCACACTAACATTCATAACTATTACTCTATCCACACTGAATATAAGAGAGAAAACCCAAACCAATCTGCGTCTAAAGCGAGGTCAATGCGACCTTAAAGATATGTCTTGAGTCATGATTTTAAACACAGGAAATACATTCGGAACTCAATAAATGACAAAGAAATAACCACCCGACACTGATATTCAAACAAAGGTTATCTTTTATCTAAATTAGTTCAAATGAAAGTCAATCATTAGCAAGATCATTATTCTCATAGTTACCTATTCTAGCTAAATGGGTCAGGACAGGTCTCTCAGTAAAGTCTCCAGAGTCGCCGTCCTCTCAATCAGCGTCGATCCTCTCGAGCATAGGTTCGGGAAGAAGCGGCCTTAGACCCTCTCTAGTCTAACAATATTTATAGTGAAACTAACAGAATAAAAGTAACAAACAAACTCTAAACGTCCGTTGAGCCGCTGAGCAGAGCGTGCAGGAAAGGATGTTGACTTGCAACATTTAGAAAATCTCCGCTCCCAAAAATCACAAAAATAAAAACACGGAAGAAGGAAGCTCAAGCTAGAAAATGTTACATCCATGAATGCTCTTCCTCGGAACCATAGTGAAGCCACCGCAAGTTTATCAGAGTTCATTGTGGCTTTATTCATCTCCAAGGGCAATTGGCAGCGAGCCTGGAGCTGCTGTCCTCACGGAAACTTTTTAATTCAGTCAGAGGCCATGGTCAGGTGGTTTTCAACCATATTCAGCGAGGCCTCTCATCACATTTCAATCACTCGAGTGCAGGCTGTAAATATCGGCCATCTTGGATTAGGCCAAAACGGACCATCTTAATTAAAAGAAACACAAAACAACGTTACCACATCGTAATGATTATACAGTGTTAACACCCACTAATACCCTTATGTGTATGTAATTACCTAGCCATCTGCAACGTAAAGAAGCATTAAAAACACGTTATTTTAAAGCGCAAACACAAAACAAATAGCACTTTAGCAACACTTATTTAATTAATTCACTCACCAACTTAGTACACATATTAATAAAGCAACATAAATGCATTCCCGCGTGTAATTCTTTCATTAGTAATGTTGGTTAATCAGAAAACTTTAACAAAATTAGTAATTAATAATTAATTATCAGTAATTTTAATTATGACATATAAACATAAACTGGAGTTTAAATCTCAATAAATTTTCAATAGAAAACTCTGCTCCAGCAGTTTTTCCTCACCAAGGCTTATAAACACATTTTACAATGCCCCTGCTTATAGTTAAAAGGCACCCTACCCCTGGGGCACCTAGGGGAGACCTTAGGGATGATTGATATGTAAAAGTAAGGGAGGTTTAGATATTTGACGCACCTTTAAATCCAAAGTTGAATTTGCATATACATTTAAGATAAAGGAAGCCTGAAAGTCTTTTCTGCCTTTAAAATTTACAGCAAAACACACAGGGCGGAATGAACATTCACCCCCCAGTTAAGAGATCTGGGTTAAATCCATGTTTCTTTTTGCTCACCATGCCAACCCAGTTTAGACCCAGTCAGATGCAAATCAGTCTTGACCCTGCTCCTCATGGGAAGAGTCCAGCCCGACCTGCCAAGTCAGCTCCCCCTTGAGAAACAAGCATCCTGGCACCGGTTTTGAGGTATCCTCCTTCATTAGGCAGACTATCTTGAATCCAGTGGCACAGTGAGCCCGTGACCTGGGTCTGGGCATACCTGGCGCACATAGAGCGAGAAAGCAAGAGACACACAAATGATGGATGGAATGCAGAACAAGTTAAAAATTCACCCCCAGTCAAGATATCTGGGTTAAATCCATTGCTCTTTTGCTCACCGCGCCAACTCAGTTTAGACCAAGCCATATTCAAATCAGTCTTAACCCTGCTCCTCCTAGAAAGAGCCCAGCCCTATCTGCTCAGCCGGGTCCTTCTTGGCCCGGAAACAAGTATCCTGGGACCAGTTTCAGGGCATCCCCACTAATTAGCAACACTATTCATTACATTTATTATGCACACTGTATCACTTGTCAGGTCTCCAGGGGTGACAATTGCCCAGCTCAAAGGGCTCTTTTAATAGACCTAGGAAGGATGAATGTCTGAATAAACCCCTGGGATTTGATCCTGTCAGTTCAGACTCCACATAGACCTCTACAACAGATGCCTCAGTTCATTGGAGCGACCTTTAGCTCTTACCATCTGAAACAAAAACCCAAGTTGTACCCGCCCTTCCTACTGTCCCTCACTGATGACGTCACACTGCAGGAGCCGGATGTACTGGGAATCAGAGGGCGGGGTTAGTGAAGAACACGTCTCAGAAACTTAACATGTTCACAGCACTTTGAGATGCAATGATCGGAGACTTTCATATGAGGGAGACACATCCCTGAAAGTAGAAGAGCGTGTTAACATTTGGGTAAAACTCTTCTTGTCACTGATGCAAGAAACAGGGCCCCAAACACACCATCTTTAATACAGGGTGGAACAGATATGTTTTGAGACAAGGTAAACAGTTTTGCTAACTGATCTTGTACTGCACTAACTTCATGCCATTGTACTTGTTTATTGTTTAGCTGGAAAATATTCTACACGTTTTATATGTGAAATAGGGGAGTATGTTTGATGCAAATTCTTATTTCTATTACAAAAGTAACTAAAATGGTTCAAAAAACATTTTGTTCTATTTTTCATAAAAAACAATTCATAAGTTGAAAGTATATAATGCTAAAATGTATAGTACTGATTTAAAATCATCTATAATTAATATGTGTGCTCCTTAAGGCTTCACAGTCCATTTTCTTAATTTTCTCTGCTACTGAGAACAGTGCAAACACACTCAGGTTTTCACTCACAGCCAGATCTACTAAAAGAGCGAGACCCTGCTTGAGTGAAACCCTAAAGCCGCATGAAACCAGAAGCAAACTGCAGTCTCTTGTAGATATGAATAGCTGGTCCCTTCTGCTCCTTGATGGACTCTGTATGAGAATGGCGTAATCTTTTAAGTGTGGTGTGTCTGGATGCGGTTAATAAAGTTTATGTCGCAGTGTGTGCAGTTAACAGTTGCATTCTAAAGAATAAACATGTGAAGTACAGATCTCCATGTGTGGCGTGGTCATTTGCATGCTTCCGGGCTGGGGACGACGATACAACTGGTGACGAGTTAGGGGATCCGTAACACAAAGCAACAGAGTGCTCTCCGTAGGAGTTTACAGAGGTCCAACAGATTGCAGAAAACTGAATCAGTCACCGTACTATACCTTTACTCCTTTCTAGACTTATACAGGATTAAGTGCGCGAAACATCTGGCGCACATCAACTGTTGTCTGCCTTTGAGGAGCATATCTCATCTACGAGCCTGCTGCCTGACAAGAATTTTTGGTCAGAAAAATCCTCCTTTGAAGTATTGATTGCACGTCAAGGAGTATTCTTTTCCTCTTGAAATTTGTTGATGTTCTGTGAATAACACTCAAGTGTCTTGAAGCCCTCTTCAGAGGTCTGTTCTGAGGAGAAAAGAGGTCGATTTTCTAAGTTCCCTATTAAAACATCTGCACTACAGAAAACTCAAGCCTCAAGTAAGGTTTTCAATACTTTTCACTGAGACTGTAAGGAAGATATTGAAGTATTAATAAAAAAACAAGTGAAATGTTCTCCTGACCCAGGATATAATGAAATTCCTCTTACAACTATTTTCTTTTTTCATGAGCTTTCCCAAACAAACACTACACAAAGAAGGTCTCCTAAGAACCATATGAGAGAGAGAGGATATTGACTAAAGGTTTTTAGGTATATAGTGAATTGTATGTTGTGCACAGTCAGTTGTTTACCACAAAGTTAAGATACCTATTGTGATAGCATATTGTCCTCCAGTTATTGTTCATACAGTCATTATCCTCTTTTAGATTTTTGCTCATCTTCATACTGTACTTTATTTCGGCTTGAAATCCCGAAAAGTATAATATCCACCACATGAAAGACAATTTTATAATATATACAAAATGAAATAATCCCCTACATAGGCAATAAATATACCAATATACAATGCAAAACCCTATGATATATAAAATGTTCATGATTAATCTAAGGGCTCCAATCTAAAATACATAGATTAAATAATTCCATATCAAAATACAGTTGTGGAGTTAAAACACCAATAAACCAAATATAAAAGCGAATATATGGCAGCAAATGCACACTTATTGGTATTTTCTCCCTAGTATTTACAGTTATTATGTAAAGATTAAGTTCTCTGCAGTTTTCTGGGTAGTCCCTCTAGTAAACAAAGGTTATATACTGTACAAATATAGAATTTGTACCTGCTCATATTGTGTCTAGTTGGAGGTTTCGTGGGGATTGCCCTTTCGATCAAATTTTCCATGCCCACTTTAAAAAATGTGCAACTGCAAACACAATTGTTTCCTTCAGGTCACTCTTCAAAAATGTTTAGGCCTCCCAGTAATGCCTAACTCCCGGCAGCTTACACACTGCAATATTCCGGTTTTCACGAGGTAATGTGTATCCTGGGCAAAAAAAGAAAAGATGGTCATCCGTTTCCTTTACCTGCAGGCAATGGGCAATGCACTGGAGAGCAGTCTGGTTTGTTCCATTTAGATGAAAACGATGTTAGTGGCAGAGTACCATGTCTAAACTGTTCACAAAGGCGCTTTGCTTGGCAGGGATATATTATGTCCATATATGAATCAAATTTAGGAGAACATTATTGTTGCAGAAACTGTCCTGTTAAGCTCCCTTCATTTTGATCATGCCAGATCCATAGCATAACAATTTCCCAATTTGCTTTTTTCATTTTCTGAGCTGCAACTTTAGTAATTTCTACTGAGGAGTTTCATAATTAACCTATTGTCACCATTCCACATCGCTTCCTAACACGTTTTGAGCATGATGTAAGAATTTAGCTGTCACATGAGATTAGTTGCTAGAGATTACCTATAGGTCGCCGCTCTGGGGTTGACCAAAGCTGTACCCAGTACATCCATAGTTTTAAGGAGACCATATATATGCGATTTAGTACTTGATCTAACCTCAGCAGATTAAGGGGAGTACTCAGACATAAATTAAGGAGAGTCCTGATGAATGTGTTCCCTCCTAGTGTAAGGGCAGTTGCATCAACACATTCCCATATCTCTGCCCCATAGATGTCTGCCGCCACTGCCTTGACTTCATATATTTTAAGCGCAAGTGACACCACACCTCCTAAGGTGGCCTTGTGCTTCCTCCCAATTAACACTGCTCTCTGATTGAGAGCTTTTTTGCTCTTCCTAATTAGTGGCCCCCAGGTCATGGTGTCAGGGAATCTTACTACTAAACAGTCAAAATGTTTGACCTGTTCTATCGAGGCACCCTGCTTTTAACACAATGCTGAACAGAGAAAGGACACACTAGAAGATTTTGAGGCATATTTGAAGGCAGTGTCAGGAACCTAGACAGTCTTTAGCATTTGTACCCCATTTCCCATCCCCTTCGTGCATGCTGGCAACTGTGGATTTTTTTCCTTTCCTATAAACATCGGAGGGCACCAGAATGTTATGTTATGTTATGTTAAATGGGACTTTTATAGCGCAACGGCTACTCCAAAGGAGTGTCCCGGCGCTTTTGTGCTCCAGACCAAAGAAAGAGCTGGAAAACATAACAGTAAAAAGAGCAGGGGCCTAAAGAGGGGGCAGATTATCCAGTGAACAGCCAGGTTTTTAAGTCTTTTCTGAAGGCAAGCAGGTTAGCGGTGTTTCGCAAGGACACCGGTAAGGAATTCCATAGCTGCGGAGCAAGAAAGCTAAAGGACCGGCCGCCTAGCCGAGCCCTTTTGATGCGTGGCACCCGAGCCAAAGCCAAAGCTTCTGACCTGAGGGATCGTACAGGTCGATAGAAGTCCAGCCTCCTCTGAAGATATTTGGCACCATTGCCATGCAAGGCCTTATGGGCGAGAGTCATGGCCTTGAAAAGTATCCTCTTCCGCACCGGAAGCCAGTGAAGGGATACGAGGAGATTGGAGGCACTGGTGCGGCGGTGCAGGCCAAAAATTGCACGAGCAGCAGCGTTCTGAGTAACCTGCAAACGCTGGAGGAGGTATTCAGGCAGACCCAGATATAGGACATTTGCATAGTCCAATCTGGACCCTATGAGTGCCTGAACAGTGATCCTCCGATGTTCCTCCGAGAGAAGGGGAAAGAACTTGCGCAACATTCTGAGTATCCCAAAGCATGTTCCCGTAAGAGTGGAAACCTGGGATTTGAGCGAGAGCTTGTTGTCAATTTTAACCCCCAGGTTCTTAGCCCACTTAGAGGACTGAGTGGGAGGGAACATGTCAGCAGGCCACCATCCCTGCCAATCTGGTTCTGATGGGCATCCGAAGAATAGTATTTCGGATTTGTCCGAGTTGCATTTGAGGCTGTTGTGTGAAAACCAGCTAAAGACAGCCCCAAGGCACTCGCAGATCCTTTCTCCATCGAACTCTTCGCTCTTACGACAGGTGAATAGAAGCTGGGTGTCGTCAGCATAAGAGACGATCCGGGCCCCGTAGGACTCCGCCAGTGTCGCCAGAGGGGTCATAAGGATGTTAAATAGAGTGGGGCTCAGTACAGAGCCCTGAGGCACTCCGACTCCCAATGGCGGCATCTCGGCGGACCCGGGTGGGACCCAGACCGTCTGCCGGCGGTTGGCCAGAAAGGAACGAAACCAGTTGAGCACCGTCCCCCCTAGACCGATGTTATGAAGTCTAGTGAGGAGATCCTCGTGGGGGACGGTGTCAAACGCCGCCGACAGGTCTAACATGACTAACATCACCCTGCCTCCTGTGTCCAGCACCTCCTTCACGATCTCCGAGACTTCCAGGAGCGCCGTCTCGGTGCTTAAGTTGGAACGAAAGCCCGATTGGGATTCATGAAGTAACTCATTAGACTCCAGGAAGTTAGAAAGCACGCTGTGCACGTGTTTCTCCAGGATCTTGGTCAGTGCTGGAAGGAGCGAGATTGGCCTATAATTAGAAGGCGCCTCTGGATCAAGATTGGGCTTCTTGATCAGGGGGATGACCATGGCTTGCTTCCAGGCCTGGGGCAGAAGGAAAATCATCTTCTCCTGTAGAACCAGTTGGCATCAGGTCTCTCTTTGGACAGATTGAAGTGACATATACTCATTTACCCTGAGCAGAACGGCAGAAGGTCTAGATTTAAAAGGTTAAGCTGCAATTTTAGAGACAATGCAAAGACAACTGAATCAAACAATAGAAGAAAATAGGAGTTTAAGGGTGAAAATAGATGAACCCTAACCAGGTCCCTCAAGTTTTGCTAACGAAAATAAAACAGGAATGGATTTAAGTCTGAGTTCCTTTGAATCTTTGGCAGAAGAGCAGTCACCCTAGCCTCAGAAAATTATTTACTACAACTACGACGAGGGAATAGAGATTCTATCTTACAGGGGACAATTCAACAAGCTGGTGGTAGAAAACCAACTGACAAAAATCAAAAAGAGCTGCCATATTTTATAGAGGTTTAAAAGATGAACTGAAGGACTTATTGGCACAGTTACCCAATTGACCCACTGAAAATTCAGGGATCATAGATCTGGTTTTACAGATGGATCACAGAATGAATGAACGTAAGACTGAGAAGAGAGGGAATTTTGCTGCATTCCTCCGTGTTTTTACACAATTAGATCTGAAGTTAATCAAAATGTTGATCCTAATCTGGGTGAAGAACCAATGCTGATTGAAAGTATTCAAGGTCCATTAACTAAGGAAGAGAATGAAACAACAAAGATTAGGAAATCTCTGTATGCGCTGTGGAAATGTGGGACACTGCAAAAGAGTGTCAAAAGAAATGAAGGTTGAACCAGCTAATAAAATAGAAATCCCATCAGTAAAAGTAGTTACTCTGATGGGTTTAAAAGTACAAAAGGCAACTCCTGATTCTCAACAAGTCACAAACACACTACAAACTGCAGCGCCTCATCTCACTGTTTTTTTTTACCACAAAATTCAATGAAGACAAGATCTATAGGTTTTAGTTATTGACTCTGGACAACTGAAAATTTCTGTGACATCAAGTATGCTAAAAAGATTCATTCGATCAAGAAGAAAATGTTTGAAATCGTCTGGGCTGTTGATGGACGAATCTGTCCTCTAGGCTCCACACTGAAGAGACAGAATCAATAGAGCTCAATGGATTTAATGGTCACCATATGGAAATCCGATCCAATTTAATTGATGCTCCATAGTTCCAGCTGATTTTAAGGATATCTTGCCTCATGGGACATAAAACAACCATTGATTGGGAAAAGAGAACAGTTGAAATGAACTTGAATTATTGCCATGAAAATTGTTTCCAGAAAACTCTAAAGTGGCAACGAGAAACACAAGCTAACCTTTGGCCTAGCTTTCACAAATAATAAATACTGTAGTTACTACTGATATTCTGAGCGAATATAAAGAGTTTGAAGCAGTGTTTAAGGAAACAGCAGCAGACAAACTCGTGCTACATAAGCCATATGACTGTAAGATTGGTATGGAGCCAGGAGCAGCCTTACCATGCAGTTGACTTTATGCCCTAACCGAAGCAGAAAATTAGTATCTGAAACTGTATTTAGACCAACATCTTGAATATGTGTTCACTCAAATCTCTGGATCACCTGTTTCGTCCCCTTTGTGTTTTGTTCCAAAGAAGAATGGAGAGCTTACAGCTTGCATTGATTATAGAGCAATAAACCAAGTCACCATCAAGAACCAATATCCCCTACTGCTGGATCAGGTAAAATGTGCCAAAATACATACAAAACTAGATCTTCGTGGAGCCTATCACTTAATTAGAGTCAATCAATCAATCAGGGAATTTTGAAGCTCGCTACTCACCTGTGATGGTCTCAAGGTGCTGGGGGAGGGGAGCAGCTCCGGTCAGCCGAAGAGTCAGGTCTTGAGGGTCTTCCTGAAGATGTGCAGAGTGGATGCATGTCTGATGTTGATCGGGAACTCGTTCCAGGTCTGTTAGACGGACCGGGAGGGTCGGCCGAGGACAAGGGGAGAGGTCTCCGGGGAGAGCCGTCTCCAGCGATCGTACAGACGAGTAACTTCCCCCCCACAGATGTACACCACACAAGGATAAGGTTTAACCTTCTTTATAAGCGATCTCTTAGGTACGATGGAATGGTACAAGGAGGTCTGGACTCAGGGGTCCCCTCGATTCTAGTCTCTTGGTTGGGAAAGGGGGTAGCGGGACAGTCTGGTTACCAATCTGGTAGATGCGATGATGGATAGCTCACAATCCTCGAGCTCGGTGTTCTAGCTGGACGGGCCGCGGCAGCGCCAGCAGGTCCCGGTGAAGGTGGTTGTTACACGGTCCGCGGCAGCGCCAGCAGGTCCCGATGAAGGTGGTTGTTACACAGTCCGCGGCAGCGCCAGCAGGTCCCGATGAAGGTGGTTGTTACACGGTCCGCGGCAGCGCCAGCAGGTCCCGATGAAGGTGGTGGTTACAACGGTCCGCGGCAGCGCCAGCAGGTCCCGACAAAGGTGGTGGTTACAACGGTCCGCGGCAGCGCCAGCAGGTCCCGACAAAGGTGGTAGTTGCAACGGACCGCGGCAGCGCCAGCAGGTCCCGACGAGGATGGAGGATGTAGAAGGCCGCGGCAGAGCCAGCAGGCAGGACGACAGTTCACAAGGCAGGGCTACGGCAGCGCCGGTAGTCCGTCAAGGATGAGTTCTTCTCGGTGTCTCTCGACTCCAGGATACAACTGCCTTCCTGCTCTGGAGCTGCCCTAGTTATAGGTCTGGCGCCCTTTGATGTCCGGACCCTCGCCCTTGGAGGTCGGGAGGTCCGGGATGAGGGAGTCCAGACACCCAGCAGGGGGGTGGAGCCAGCGCCCGGGGGAGCTGGAGGGTGATCGGCACCTGGCGGGGGAGAGCCATCGACACTTCTTTCTCCCATCGACCTGCCAAGTGATCCGTTCACCTCCTGGGCGGATGGTGGTGCCGGGATCTCGGGGCCTGGCCAGGCCCAGGGTTAGGGTCGAGCTGAGGCCACGCGGCCTCGTGGTGCTGTGTCCAAGATGGCGGCCGGTCCGGCCGAGGGAGCCGGTAGTGGTTCGGCCCCATGATACAGAGATGTCCGGGGGCAGGAGTTCCGTCTGGAGACGGGGTGCGGGTTGTTTCTGTGGGTAACACCTGGAGGGCCGGGGCTTGGGCCCTGTCATGCGGGGAGGGAGCAAGCCCTTCATGTGGCCTGTCCAACAAGGTCTTTGCTGAAACGTAGGAGAAGGCTCTTCCACCTGTTATGGCTGTCCAGATGCGCTGGGTTTCAACAAGGGTGAGGTTGGCCGATCGGAGGTTTCTCTTGGGGACTTGGAAAGCGATTCTTTCATTGAGATATTGGGGTCCAATTTTGTATTGGCATTTGTAAATGTGGGTGAGTATCTTGAAAGTTACTCTTTTCTCGACAGGGAGATAGTGGAGGTCTCGCATGTGTGAGGTGATTTGTTCGTGTTGGGGGATGCTGAGTATGAGTCTGGCTGAGTCTCAAAAGGAGGTGAATGGTATGGTTGGGCGGTGCTTGCAGAGTTATACTCCACAAAAATTCACTGAGCGAGATAAAATCTCTTTTTGATTCTGACGACACATTCACGGAGACTGAGGAGAGTTCCAAGGGTTAGAGTCATGAATCTTCTTAAAATGTGTTTTTCACAGCACTGACGACAGACATAGCGATGCGCTGGGAAATAGCATTGGCAAACAAAAAATAAATCAGCCAAAAATATTCTCTAGGAGGAGGGGCAGGGATAGTAGCCTGACACCTTGTCAATCTGCAGCATGCAGCACCTTACCCAGCCTAATCTTGGCTGCTTTGCAAGGCTTCAAGCAAAGGACCAACACTCCAAGTATCGGCGCAGCAAAAAGTGACATGGAAATCCCATAGAATCCCCATTGAGACTTACCTCCCAGCGAAGGGTCTTAAACATCGATTTGATTGCCTCAGACTTAGAGGCCTGTATTGGCTCAGAATTTGAAGGTCTGCGATTGGTTAGAAGAGAGGAACATGCCCTGGGAAAGATGACCCACCAATCCCAGAGAGAGACTGCACAGGCTTTGGCCACACCTCAAATGTCAGGCCCAGACTTGCCTGTCTTAAGTTTAGTGACATGTATCCTGCCAAAAGTGTTGACATTCAAACATATGTATTGCTCTTCATTAACTGACACATGTGCTAAATACACTATGTAATAAATGTCCCAAGTCAGAAAATGCAAGATTGTCAGGGTGACAGCTAAAGATGGCTTGGGTGTAGACTGCATGTCTGAAGATGCTTTGGTGTGGAGTGTGAGTCCGTGAGCGCATATGTCTATAGGTGTGCACATTTACATGAGTGGGTGCATGTGTGTGAATTTCTACACTGGTGTTCCTCTCTACCATGACAATTCTCCTCCCTTGGGACCACCTGACCACCTCATGTTTGCTCAACTGTGGCTCCTGATACCCCTTGACATACAGAGCCAACTATAGCAATATGTGCCCACTCCGTTCAGGTCGGTACCCCTGAGATCATTTTGGCAATTTAAAGATGTGCAATTGAAGGTCATGCCCTTCAGGTGACATCCACATCTTATTAGTAGACCAACAAGCCCTGTGATCATGAACCTGGCATCCCCTGCATATATGCAGATCTCTGCAGCAGGTACATGTACCCTTTGATCACTTATAAGGAGGTTAGAGACAGGTACATGCAAATTGCACAGATTCCTCTGTGTGGGTCTGTTAACCCACTGGTCTGTTTTTCTGTGCTTTAAACTTGTGATCATCAATCCAGATGCTATGGGAGTGCAGACCGCAAAGTGATTTCATCAGCAGGCCCTTTAACACACCAAGAAGCTACCTAACTGAATGGCAGTGCATGCCTTGAAGTCCACATTTGGTGCATTAGCTTGCTGGGCTGTCTTAGATGTGGTGTTTGATGGAGTGGCAGAGGCCACTTTCCATACTCACTTTGGACTCTACAAGAACAAGTGATGCCCTATATTTTGTGCAATGCTCCAGCGGACTTTCAGCATTTTGTCAGCGATGCACTGAGAGAATGTTTGGATAGGGTGGCAGTGGTTTACATTGATGACATTTTGATCTTTTTGCAGAACAAACAAGAACAAGTATAACCCATTAATGCCATTCTTCAGAGACTAAAAGAACATCAATTGCATGTAAAATTAGAAAAATATCCTTAACATGTGGACGAAGTAGAATTCCTAGGATTTATCCTCCCACCTAGAGGAGTTTCCATGTATCCATCCAAGATTCAGTTCATTCGTGATTGGCCATCACCAAATTCAGTGAAAAAGGTACAGAACTTTATTGCTTTCACCAATTTTTTATTGATGCTTCACCAAAGGTTTCTCTTAAAAGTTTGTTCCTTATCAAATATATTGAAAAAAGGGATATATTTTTCATGGGCCTCTGAAGCGGAAAAGTTCTTTAATTCTGTGATGGGAGCTTTCGCTACAGCTCCAATTTTGTTACATCCTCATCCTGATAAACCTATTTATGTGGATGTATGTCGTTACAACGCACACTTTTACAACGCATGCACTTACAACGCATTTTTTACAACGCATAATCCATTACAACGCTTGACATTACAACGCATGACACTACAACGCATTTTTAAAAACTACCTTTACAACGCATTTCCATTACAACGCATACTACCTTTACAGCGCATACCATTACAACGCATAATATTAAATTGCATTTAAGGTAAGTATTAGATAGTATAGGGGTAAAAATTACTATTCTAACTCCAGGGGGTGCAACAGTAGGGTAAGTGTTGGATAGTATAGGGGTAAAAATTACTATTCTAACTCCAGGGGGTGCAACAGTAGGGTAAGTATTGGATAGTATAGGGGTAAAAATTACTATTCTAACTCCAGGGGGTGCAACAGTAGGGTAAGTGTTGGATAGTATAGGGGTTAAAATTACTATTCTAACTCCAGGGGGTGCAACAGTAGGGTAAGTGTTGGATAGTATAGAGGTAAAAATTACTATTCTAACTCCAGGGGGTACAACAGTAGGGTAAGTGTTGGATAGTATAGGGGTAAAAATTACTATTCTAACTCCAGGGGGTGCAACAGTAGGGTAAGTGTTGGATAGTATAGGGGTAAAAATTACTATTCTAACTTCAGGGGGTGCAACAGTAGGGTAAGTGTTGGATAGTATAGGGGTAAAAATTACTATTCTAACTCCAGGGGGTGCAACAGTAGGGTAAGTGTTGGATAGTATAGGGGTAAAAATTACTATTCTAACTCCAGGGGGTGCAACAGTAGGGTAAGTGTTGGATAGTGTAGGGGTAAAAATTACTATTCTAACTCCAGGGGGTGCAACAGTAGGGTAAGTGTTGGATAGTATAGGGGTAAAAATTACTATTCTAACTCCAGGGGGTGCAACAGTAGGGTAAGTGTTGGATAGTATAGGGGTAAAAATTACTATTCTAACTCCAGGGGGTGCAACAGTAGGGTAAGTGTTGGATAGTGTAGTGTAATATTATGCGTTGTAATGGTATGCGTTGTAATGGTAGTATGCGTTGTAATGGAATGCGTTGTAAAGGTAGTTTTTGAAAATGCGTTGTAGTGTCATGCGTTGTAATGTCATGCGTTGTAATGGATTATGCGTTGTAAAAAATGCGTTGTAAAGGTAGTGCGTTGTAAAAGTTGCGTTGTAAAGGTTGTTCCCCTATTTATGTATATGCCGATGAATCAGATTACACTATTTTGCATATACCAGTTAATGATCACAATCCCATTGTCTACTTCTCCTGAGTGCCAGTGTCCACACAGTACTACATCTAAAGTGGCTGAGAGCCAATGTGAACTTTATAGTCAAATCAAGTATGCCTACAGCTCTCCCAGTGGAACACATTTTTACTGCTTCCAATACAGATTGAGATCTGCATGTTCTCTAAGACATTATTGCCTAGCAATCGTGGAAGAAACACACTCGACCTCTTACAGACAACTTTGAATACCAAAAATACAAAAATGTGAGCGAGGAACTCTCTATCACTCAAGTGGGCATTGGGTAATAGTGTCTCGAAGTGTCATTCCAGAGAGTCTATGACAACAATTCCTTAAAATACCCCATGAGGGTCATCGTGGCATTGTCGCCACCATAAGGGCTCTTTGAGACAGAGTGTGATTTTCTCACCTTGATCACTGAATTGTAAGAGAATGAATGGCTTGTCATTTGTACAGTAATTTGTCTCCCAAAAGGACACAGAAACAAAGTTATGTCTGACCTCCCTTTCCAGGTGCGGGAGAAGATTGACATTGATTTCTTTTTTGGACCCCTTAACAATGGACATCACCTAATGGTAATTGTGGATGAGGACTCATCATGTCCCCTCATGGAGGAGCTGTCGTCAACCATATATGACAGAGTCATTGGGACATTAAATGCCATTTTTGCAACATGGGGTGTTTCCTCCACTCTCAAGTCTGACAATGGCCCACAGTTCAACAAAAGGTACAGCCACCTCACAGAACTCCGCTCACAGTCTGCCTAATGCCCCCCAACACAGGTAAAGCAATATCTCAATAGACACATGGATGAATCCCCTCAACGCCACCCATCCCATCTCCTCCAATACCCTAGACCAGAAAATTCAATTGGCTCACCAACTGCACCAACAGTTTTGCTCCCATCACCATAGGAAACACCACCCACAGACGTCCAACAAGCAGGCTAGCTGGTACAGTGATGACCTCAGAAACGCTAAATGAAACTGTAAACAAGTAGAAAGGAGATGACACATCAGCAGTCCTCAACCACTGCCACAGACATTTTAGAAAATCGAAGAAAAATGTGTTAGCCTCATGCCTCGAATCAAGTTCCAAACACAGCAAAAAACTCTTCAACATCATCAAAGAATTCTGCAACCCCGCATCTGCAACAAAAAACATTACCCCATAACTGAAGTAAACAGCAACCGAAGGCCACTTACTTCTTCAAGAATCACAGACATCCAAACAACCAATGGGATGGAAGCCAGTTTCCCCCACAGGACACCGCATCCATCATGAAATTTGTCTACTAAGGGGCCCCAAGTGGCCCATACCCTCATTACGTCTTCCACCTATGTGAAGCGAGAATTAGACACGTACTCACCACCTTGTTCAACACCTGCATTGCCACGGCCACCTTACCTGAGAACTGGAATCACGGAGAAGTAAATGCAATACTAAAAAAAATATCGGCAGACCCCAGCAAACTCAACAACTACCGAATGATCTCCATGCTCCCAACCAATGTATTTGAAAATGCCGTCAACCAACAACTCTCTTCACATCTGGAACAGAACCTCCTACTCGACTCCTCCCAATCTGGATCCCACAGCAACCACAGCACCGAGAGAGCCCTCATCACCGCTACCAACGACATCCAAGCCCTCCGTGACTGGGGAGACTCCTAGACCTGATCCTTCTAGACCTCTAGGAAGTCTTTGATACAGTCTTCCATGGCACGCTCATCACAAGGCTGCACAACAGAGGCATAAAAGGAGCTGCTCTCAGATGGATCGCTTCTTTCCTCACCAGAAGAACACAAAAAGAACACCTTTCCCCCTTCACGTCTGAAACCAAGTGCATCATCTGTGGAGTACTCCAAGGATCCTTGCTCAGCCCCACCCTTCTCAACAGTTATATGACACCTCTGGCTAGCATCGCCAAAACCCACAGACTCAACAACATATCCTATGCCGACAACACACAACTCATCCTCTCCCTCTCAGAAGATACCACCAACACCAGCTTCCTCATCTGCGAGACAGATATCGCCAACTGGATGAAGAACAACTGCCTGAAGCTCAACACGGGCAAGGCAGAGGTACTGATTTTCAGAAAGCTAAGCTACCCATGTGATGTACACTGGTGGTCCTCAGAACTCGGATGTACTCCTACCCCCACTGACTATGCCAGGCACCTAGGCATCATTCTGGACAACAAGCTAGCCAGGGCAACTCAGGCCAACTCCGTCTCCTCCTCCTGATTCTTCATCTTCCACCTGCTTTATGGGATATTCAAATGGCTAACCCAAAGTTCAAGATGCACCATCACCCAGGCTCTCATCTCCAGACTGGACTATGGCTATGCTCTCTGCACAGGCATCACAGCCCACCTTCTCTGACATCTACAGACCATAAAGAACACCACAGCCAAACTCATCCTGTATCCTCCTAGATGAACCCACTTCACTCCCTGCCTCAGGGTACTCCACTGGCTCCCCGTACAGAAAAGATGTCAGTTCAAGATACTGACCAATGCATACAAGGCCATACACAAGCGCAGACCCACCAACTTGAGTCACCGCCTGAACAACCATCAGGCCGCTGGACCCCTCCACTCCTCATCCCTTTCTCTAACCCTTACCACCTGCATTCAACCTAGCAGATGCAGAGGTTGCTACTTCTCCTACCGAGCAGCAAAGACATGGAACGAGCAACCCTTTCATCTCATCTACAGACCTCCGTACATCCTCCAATGTTCCAAAGTCCCTGAAGACCTGGCTATTAATCAACTGGACTCTACCAGCACCTGGAAACACTCACAAGTGGCAAGTAGGGCTCTACAAATCTACTGCTTTATTCATTGATTGATTGACATTATTAATGTGCATTGAGGTAAGGTGGAATGTTCTGTTCACAATGAAGCATGTGGTTTCTTACACCACAGAGACTGTATATCCAGATGTGCAGCCACTGCCTAGAGATCCTGAGATAGACATTCTGTTTAGATGTCCTCGGACATTTTCCATGTTATTTAAAAATGAAATGCATGTGAGAGAGGGGCTATGGAGCGATGAGGAGCACTGTTGGAGGGTGAAAGTTATGTTATGTTATGTTATGTTACTGAGGTTTATAAAGCGCGCGATTACCTTGCGGTGTCCTGGCGCTGAGCACATGATAGCCTACACTAAAGTGAGAAACTAAAACTGGGAGAAGAACCAAGTCTTAAGATCCTTCCTAAAGGAGCTAAGATCTGATGCCATTCTCAGCATCAGAGGCAGCTCATTCCAGATTTTAGAGGCCCCATAAACAAAACTCCTACCTCCCCAGTTAACCTTTTTGATGGAAGGAGTGTTCACTAGCTTAGCTCCAGTAGATCTGAGCATTCTGCAAGGAGTGTACCAGGAAAACTTATCTTTAAGAAACTCAGGACCTGTCCCGTTCAAGGCTCTGAACACTATACACGAAGCCTTGAACCTGGCTCGCAGATGGATCGGGAGCCAATGCAGTGTCTTAAGATCTCTTTTAGCTGACACACATCTGGGGGTCAGGGTCAAAAGTCTAACAGCTGCATTTTGAATAACCTGCAGTCTGTGTAGATGTTGTGACTGCATGTTAACATAAAGACTATTGCAATAGTTAGACGGGATAAAATGAGTGCGGTCACCACTGTACGGAGACACCCCTCGGAAAGATATGGCCTGATTTTTTTGATCATTCTGAGTACCATAGCGCAACCAGAGGTGACCCTGCTCACCTGGTCCCCCATACAGAGTTTGTCATCGATTACCACTCCCAGGTTTTTGGCTTTCTTACACGGCGCAGGGCAGTGACCTAGTGAGTCAGGCCACCAATCGGGTGTCCACATGAGAGGATTATTGCCAAACCTCACCACTTCTGTCTTAGCTGAGTTAAGCTTAAGGCAATTAGCCGACATCCAGCTGGAGATGGAAAGCATACATTGCGAGAAGCGAAATCCAGTTTCCTTTTCAGCTCCCTCCCTCACCGACAGCACAATTTGCGTGTCGTCTGCGTAGGAGGTAAGTTGGAACCCAAACGATCTAATGATGCCAGCCAGGGGTGCCACGTAGATATTAAAAAGTGTGGGGCTCAAGGAGGAGCCCTGCGGCACCCCGCAAGGCAGAGAGAATGGTTCAGATGTGGCTCCATTTAATTCGACTATTTGATGTCTGTCCTTTAAAAAGGAATCAAGCAACTTCCAGGCTTGTCCTGATATCCCGATCTCTGACAACCGATTGAGCAGTACTTTATGATGCACGGTGTCAAAGGCCGCGGATAGGTCCAAAAGGACGAGCATCGCGCTACCGCCTTTGTCCAGAGCTTCTCTGATCTCCTCAGTAGATTTAATAAGGGCAAGCTCGGTACTGTGGTGAGATCTGAAGCCATATTGCGAGTGATCCAAAGAGTCATTCAATAGGAGGAAATCGCTGAGTTGTTTATTCATGGCTTTTTCAAGCATTTTAGCTGGTAGGGGCAGTCTGGAGATAGGACGATAGTTAGCTGGATTATTAGGGTCCAAAGATTGTTTCTTAAGGAGAGGGAGCACAGAGGCCTTTTTCCAGGGGCTGGGAAAAACAGCGGTACAGAATATATTGTTAAAAAGGGGGGTTATAACGCTACAGGTTATATCTGCGACCTGTTTAATAATCCCTTTAGGACAGGGGTCATTGGGGGAGCCTGATTTTATATTGTTCATGAGATTCATTGTTTCTTCTGAATTCAGAGGGGAGAACTGATCCAGGGTACTGACCGGGAGAGAAGGAGCATTCAAGGTGAAGTCCGAATGCTTTTTATTAACCTGGTCAGACAGAGAAGAAAAGATAGTTTCTACTTTTGTTTTAAAAAAATCGGCAACCGTATTACAAAAGTCTGGTGCGACTGGACCGCTGGGCGTACTAGGGTTAGAAAGTTTGATGACTGTTTTAAAAAGCTCCTTCGAGTCAGATTTGGCTTTAGTGATTAGAAGTGAGAAATACTCCCTCTTGGCTAACAGAAGGGATGATTTATAACTCGCAATCACTGATTTTAGGTTTGTTTTATCAGCCGTTGAATAGTTTTTACGCCACTGTCTTTCAGCCCTTTTGCATAGTAGTTTCTTATCTCTGAGCTCATCTGAGTACCAGGGGGCCGTAGGTATGACCCTTCTCGGTATCCATTTTCTTGGGGGGGCTGCGAGTAGGCACGCCTTGTCCAGCCAATTGTTGAACAAGCGAGTGGCTACTTCGGGATCAGGTGCGTCTATGGGCATGGTTTCCATGAGGGCAGTTTTAAGATGTGTAACATTGACTTTCCCCCAGGCTCTGGTCGTGATCTCCTTCTTATCCGTTAAACCTAAGGGACCCATCATATCGTGTTTGAGTTGAAAAGTGATTGTACAATGGTCGGACCAGGAAATCGGGTGAACCGAGATGTTGACCAGGTCACAACTGTTAGAAAAGATCCCATCCAGGGTATGACCTTTTATGTGGGTAGGGACGGAGACCAATTGTTCCAGGCCGCCTACTGCCATAATACTGTTAAGTCTGGCAGTATCGGGGTCCTCCGAATTTTCCAAATGGAAATTAAAGTCTCCTAATACAACAAAAGTTTGTTGACACAGAGCTTCTTCTATTAATATATTAAAAGAGTTGAGAAAATCAGTCTTACTTCCTGGAGGGCGGTATATTAGAATCCCTTTAAAGGGTTTATAGTGAGCTGATACAATATTGAAAGACAGGGCTTCGCAGCCTTGATCATGCACAGGTAAGAAATGTGGAGTCAGAGATATGACTGCGAGCCCTCCGCCCTTTTTGTGAGTACGGTCGTGAGAGTAGCAGCAAAAACCAGAGGGAGTGGCCTTCACCAAGTCAGGACCTGAAGTGCTATCCAGCCAGGTCTCAGTTATAAAAGCAAGTTTAACATTATTGTTTTCCAATAAGAGAGCGCATTCCACTGAATGTTTAACGAGCGATCTAGCATTGAATAGGACGCAGTTTAGGTTAATGTCCGTAGCGGCAGTTTTGGAAACTTCATGGGCAGGTTCCCTGTCTTGAGTAGGGAGATTAAGAATAACTGGGAGCGGAGCCAGACAAGACCTACATATAAGGGAACCACCCCTTCCATAGACCGTAACATTTGCATCATAGGTGGAGCCCGGGAGCAACTTGTGACACTGTAGCCCTTTGACTTTATGATTCCACCGCTGCATTTCCCTGCCAGTATAGGAGTACCTTACATCCGGTGGCAAAGAGCCAGGGAGACCGGCCCTAGGCCCGGCCTCGGCGCGGACGGGCGCAGACGGGCTTGCCATGTGCGCGCCTTTGGCGCACCCGCGGCGCGCCCGCTGCGCTCGTCCGCTGCGCGGGCGGGACAGCGTCTTCCTTATATCCTCCCCCATAAACCACTAGACCGCTAATCGGCGGAAGTGGTGTTCTGCTGGCCGAAGCAAGGCTCGGTAAAGTGCGGTGCAAAGAATCAGCAAGCAACTGAACACCCCTTTCCGGACAGTGCAAACAATTCAGCAGAGATGCGCTAAGAACGTTTCAAAACATACTATTTAAAAATTTAAACTTCACATTAAAATTCTCTCAGTAGTTCTCACAAAGCGCCACAACGAGCAATAAACACAGCTTCGTTAAGGCTATCAAAGTGAGGGAATCATTAAATTTTTGTTCTATGCTTTGAAAGATATTACAATTGAATATGAACTAAAAAATGTATTGTAGAATGCACCATTTTTTCCAAAATAGTGAGTTAGGGGATAGAACACCCCCAAAACATCCCTGTGGTGCTCAGGCTCCCTCTCTGCACTCACTAGGCACTGTGCGGGGGCTGGTCTGACTAAACCTGCCAGAGCTGCTTTGGGTTCCCAGTCTGGCCCTGGTACTTGGTCACAGTGGCAAAAACTGACCCTCTCCCCGCATCATTTAGAGTCAGGTGGAACTTAAGTATGTCAGCGATGGACACTAAACCAGGATAGAGCAGTGCACGGAGTCTGAGGACCTGAGGATAAAGGGTTCAGAAACACCGGAAAACCTATACATACCCAGAGCGGTGTCCCCTCACACTGTCATTTCTACATTTCTTCTTTTGGTAGCGGCGCAGATATCACTGCAGCAGCTTCTTGGCGCTTGTGCTGAGGGTTAGAGCAGGTTCATCCGCTAAGAGCAGAGGACAAGGACCCGAAATCATCTTCATGATTGTTGTATTTTTAGCAGCCTGTGGATGATGAAGGGTGCATTACACCTGCTCTTGCTGGTGGCTGAGTAGGCGGGATGGGCGGGTTGTGATGTCAGCAGGAAGTCAGCAGGTGGCACCCCTGGGCATAATGCCAGGGAGGGGCTGAGCTCACTCAGACTCAGTGCAGGCCTCGGATGCACCAGTTGTGATCTCAGCGCCGTCCTGCAGAGATGTCTTCTCCTCTGCAGTACATGGCCCTCCTGCTACTGGTGACAGGTGTGTAACATGTTCTATTGTGTGTGCCATGTTCTATTGTGTGTAACATGTTCTGTTGCATTTATTTTACATGGAAAGTCAGGTGTGTGTCATGTTCTATTGTATGTAACATGTTTGATTGTGTGTAACATTTTCTATTTTTTTATTATAAATGGGGCATAATGTGTGTAACATGTTCTATTCTGTGTAACATGTTCTCTTGTGTTGTTTTACCTGGGATGTAAGGCATGTAACATGTTCTATTGTGTAAAGCATGTTCTATTGTATGTAACATGTTCTAGTGTGTGTAATGTGTTCTATTGTGTGTATCATGTTCAATTCTGTGTAACAGGTTCTTTTGTGTATATTTTACCTCATATCCTGTACCCCTGCTGTGAGTCCATCTGCAGATGAAAATAAGAGTTCTCTGATGTTTCTACATAGTTTGGTGGGTAATGTGCCTGCTGCAAGGATGTCCTGGCAGGCTCCTGTGTGCTCATCTGTGAGAGAGCAGGACCCTGCGCTATTATTATTAAGACTTTAGTGGGATAATCTGTCTACCATAAAGGAATTTTTTAAACAGTCTCAGGTGGTTGAACGGATTTATGGTGGTAAATTACATTTCATTTGTAATCTGCCTGCACCACCTTGTGATGTTTGTTGTACAACATTATTACCAATTTAAATATACAAATGGAGATGTAAATAAGTATCCCTATGGACCTCAGATGACAATTAAAAACCATGAATATTGACAACCATTCAAGGGTCCTTCGAGTCTCTAAATGAACAATGTGTTGAAAGGTTTTATCTTTGTTTTGTTCTTTCTTTGTCTGTCTCCCCGATACCGCCCCGGGCATTAATGCATAAATACGTCCTGCTCTGTTTTAACACTTTTAACTCTTTGTTTCAGGTAAAAGTGGGGCGCAGTCGGTGTCTCAGTCCCCGGAGAAGCTGTCGGTGTCGGAGGGGAGCCCCCTGTTCATAAACTGCACCTATGAATACTGGGGGACCCCCAATCTCTTCTGGTACTTCCAGCCCCCGGGTGAAGTCCCCCGAATGATGCTGAATGAATACGGAGAGAAGGAGCAGAGGGGCTTCAGTGCCCCCCACAATAAGACGATGAAGTCCTTTCACCTGCGGAAGGAGAGCAGTGAAGTGGGGGATTCAGGGCTGTACCTGTGCGCCTTGAGGGACACAGTGTGTGATGAGGCGCTGGGAGCTGCACAGAAACCAGGAAACGCACCGTCCTTCACTGTGAGCCCCTGTGACACCAGCCTTCCCTCCAGGGTCACAGAAACAACATGCTGACACATAAAGTGACCCCCAGCACACACCACAAGAACAGTGACGTCACTGCGAGTTCTGTCACCACATCAAGGAATGAGGGAAAAGGCGACATAAGGTGGTGGAACTCAGACGAGACTTGGAATAGCCTTTTACTGTACAGAGGGTGTTTTATTCTAAATAATACATGGTAACACCATCACCCTCCCCAAAACATGGTTAAATCCTTGCTGTCTTGCTCTCACATATGAAAAATATAGTATTTCTGCAAACAGGAGGAATAAAAGCACAATCTACCGTACAAAACTAAACACACTGAAAAAGCACTTGGGAAATTCTGTTCCCAAAAAAGATATCAGCATTGGTTTAACATAAACCAGAATTATAAATGCTGGCTCAGAATGTGTAGAAATATGCAGATACATTCAATATGCCATACAGCTCCTTCCAGCTGATCACTGTTCAGTTTAGAAAAAAACAGATCAGATTAAAGAAAATCCAGTTCTATTTATTGTTGTTTGACTGTAATTGTTGTCCCCGTCCTGCCTCTCACCTTGGATGCGGCTATGACATAATTCAACTTTAGTAACTATTTATATTTGAGCCGCTAAACCGTTCTCTTAATACAGGTAACTAGAGATGTCACAACTGATTGAACGAGGAAATCCTAGACCTTGCAGGATCTTGATAGTATATTCTGATCAAGAGACACCAGTGCTCGCAGCTGAGAGGGCTTCTTAAGAGGCAAACATATGATTTGTGCAGACATTGGGGGTTTAAAAAGCTCTTAATTGCTCTTAAATTGTCAGTTTTCAGTTCCCCGCTCTCTTTCAGTAATATTGGTGAAGTAATTTAACATGAACACCCAGAACGAATTGTGTATTTTTACCGCATTCACTTGCTAGAGCGCCCACACTCCACCTGGGAAGGCATCTTGGCGCTGTGGATCGGTGAAGGCACTGATGCTGGGACCTTCTTTCAATGCACAGCAGGTCTTGGGCAGTGCTGTGATGCAGAGCTGGCCTGCCTCTAGGCACAGCTGGGCAGAGACTGCTCCAAGACTCAGAACCCTGAACAGTGACACATCTGACCCCACCCCAGCCCCGCAACTCTCTCCACAGAAGGAGGCGCCAGCAGGGTCTGAGGGCACACTCGTGCCTGGGGTGTGAGGCTGGGAGGGGAGCTGAGATGGGGTGGACTCTGTATCCAGAGGGGCTTGTGCACCAGACACCCCCATTCAAAGGAGGGATTAAATGGCTGAAATATGTGGTAATAATCTTACCACATGTCTACCTCACCGCAGACTCAGAGCTATGCGGTAATCCTGCCTCTGCTGTAGGGATGAGGCTGTCTGCAGAGCAGAGTTTTCTACTTTTAAGACCCGACAAGATCAGTAGCATCAGGGCCGCCTTGTCCCTCTCACTGCGGCTTTTGGAGGTGTTAGGACCAGAAATATGGACCTCTCTGCTGAGGATGGAAAACCAAGACCACGTGACTGAGTTTCAGCAAAACAGTGAAGCTTCCTGGTTTAATATTGAGCTTGGCTTCCTGGTGATTACAGTTTATATCTTTTCTTTTATTTAACTCCTTGCCTTTTACACACTACAACTTGCTAATAAAGTTGTATTCAATCATGGTGAGGGGCCTATAATTCTGTAGTGTGCTCCATGCACAAAAATACATAAATAAATAAATAAATAACACAATAGACCGTGAAGCCACACAGCCCGGTGCATTAGTGACAATCTCACCTCCAGGAATGATCCCCGCCAGGCTGAGGAGAACCAGACGCAAACACATGTGGAGGACCCAGGGACATTCCAAGTCTTCAGAGTCCATGCAGGGCACTCTCCTCTACCTTTGTCCATGCAGGGTCCATACAGGGCCCATTCAGAGTCCATTCAGGGCCCATATTCCTACATTTCCATGAAGGAGGCAGGGTCCATGCAGGGTCAATGCAGGGTCCATTGAGGGTCCATGCTGGGTCCATGCAGGGTCCTCTCAGAGTACATTCAGGGCCCTAATTTCTACCTTTCTATGGAGGAGGCAGAACCCATGCAGGGTCCATGCAGTGTCCATATAGAGTCCATGCAGGGCCCTAATTTCTACCTTTCTATAAAGGAGGCGGTGTCCATGATGGGTCCATTCAGGGTCCACACAGGGCCCTCATTACTACCTTTCTTTGGAGGAGGCAGGGTCCATGCAGGGTCCATGGAGATCCCTCATTTCTGCCATTCTCTGAAGGAGGCATGGTCCATGAAGCGTCCTTTCAGGGTCCATGCAGTGTCCGTGCAGGGTCCATGCAAGGCCCTCATTTCTACCTTTCTCTGAAGGAGGAAGGGTCCATGAAGGGTCAATTCAAGGTCCATGCAGGGTCCATACAGTATCCATGCAGGGTCCATGCAGGGTCAATGTAGTGTCCATGCAGGGTACATTTAAGGTCCATGCAGGGTCCATGCAGTGTCCATGCAGGGTCCATGCAGTGTCCATATAGTGTCCATGCAGGGCCCTCATTTCTACCTTTCTCTGAAGGAGGCACAGTCCATGAAGGGTGCTTTCAGTGTCCATGCAGTGCCCGTGCAGGGACCTCATTTCTACCTTTCTCTGAAGGAGGCAGGGTCCATGTAGGGTCAATTCAAGGTCCATGCAGGGTCCATGCAGGGTCCATGCAGTGTCCATGCAGGGTCCATGCAGTTTCCATGCAGGGTCCATACAGTGTGGACAGAAGCTGCAGCGACGTATGTTTCTCAGCCAGCTCCTGGGGAAGGATTATGTGACCCTTGGAAATGACTTTCCCTTTAGAGCACTTCCCCTTGTCTAGTAACCAAAGCATATTGGAGGCCTTTTATTGTAACCTGGTGGCCCCTTGTGGTAGCGCCTTAAAGCCTACTGCCTACTGTGAGCTACTGTAACCGAGCTCTGGTAATACTCAGCTCAAATACAGAAAGTTCACTTCCTGCCATTGAGGGGCTACTAATACCTCATATGTCTATCTATTTTCTATCTCATATACAAATAGCTCACTTCCAGGCCCAGGAGTCTCAAGGCGCTTCTAGTAACTCATTTGACTATGTATTTTCTATCTCACATAGAGATATCTCACTTCCTGCCCCAGGAGCCTGGAGGTGCTACTAGTGCCTCATTCATCTGTATATTTTCTGTCTCATATACAGATAGTTCACTTCCTGTCCCAGAAGCCTTGAGGCCTCATTTATCTGTATATTTTCCATCTCATGTACAGATAGTTCACTTCCTGTCCCAGAAGCCTTGAGGCCTCATTTATCTGTATATTTTCCATCTCATATACAGATAGTTCACTTCCTGTCCCAGAAGCCTTGAGGCCTCATGTATCTGTATATTTTCCATCTCATGTACAGATAGTTCACTTCCTGTCCCAGAAGCCTTGAGGCCTCATTCATCTGTATATTTTCCACCTCATGTACAAATAGTTCACTTCCTGTCCCAGAAGCCTTGAGGCCTCATTTATCTATATATTTTCCATCTCATGTACAGATAGTTCACTCCCTGTCCCAGAAGCCTGGAGGCCTCATTCATCTGTATATTTTCCATCTCATGTACAGATAGTTCACTCCCTGTCCCAGAAGCCTTGAGGCCTCACTTATCTATGTATTTTCCATCTCATGTACAGATAGTTCCACTTCCTGTCCCAGAAGCCTCGAGGCCTCATCCATCTATATATTTTCCATCCCATGCACAGATAGTTCACTCCCTGTCCCAGAAGCCTTGAGGCCTCATTCATCTGTATATTTTCTGTCTCATGTACAGATAGTTCACTTCCTGTCCCAGAAGCCTCGAGGCCTCATTCATCTGTATATTTTCTGTCTCATGTACAGATAGTTCACTTCCTGTCCCAGAAGCCTTGAGGCCTCATTCATCTGAATATTTTCCATCTCATGTACAGATAGTACACTTCCTGTCCCAGAAGCCTTGAGGCCTCATTCATCTGTATATTTTCCATCTCATGTACAGATAGTTCACTTCCTGTCCCAGAAGCCTTGAGGCCTCATTTATCTATATATTTTCCATCTCATGTACAGATAGTTCACTCCCTGTCCCAGAAGCCTGGAGGCCTCATTCATCTGTATATTTTCTATCTCATGTACAGATAGTTCACTCCCTGTCCCAGAAGCCTTGAGGCCTCACTTATCTATGTATTTTCCATCTCATGTACAGATAGTTCCACTTCCTGTCCCAGAAGCCTCGAGGCCTCATCCATCTATATATTTTCCATCCCATGCACAGTTAGTTCACTCCCTGTCCCAGAAGCCTTGAGGCCTCATTCATCTGTATATTTTCTGTCTCATGTACAGATAGTTCACTTCTTGTCCCAGAAGCCTTGAGGCCTCATTCATCTGTATATTTTCTGTCTCATGTACAGATAGTTCACTTCCTGTCCCAGAAGCCTCGAGGCCTCATTCATCTGTATATTTTCCATCTCATGTACAGATAGTTCACTCCCTGTCCCAGAAGCCTTGAGGCCTCACTTATCTATGTATTTTCCATCTCATGTACAGATAGTTCCACTTCCTGTCCCAGAAGCCTCGAGGCCTCATCCATCTATATATTTTCCATCCCATGCACAGATAGTTCACTCCCTGTCCCAGAAGCCTTGAGGCCTCATTCATCTGTTATATTTTCTGTCTCATGTACATATAGTTCACTTCCTGTCCCAGAAGCCTCGAGGCCTCATTCATCTGTATATTTTCTGTCTCATATACAGATAGTTCACTCCCTGTCCCAGAAGCCTCGAGGCCTCATTCATCTGTATATTTTCTGTCTCATGTACAGATAGTTCACTTCCTGTCCCAGAAGCCTTCAGGCCTCATTCATCTATGTTAGAATCCGGGTTCTCTGGTTGGCACAGGTAGGTACTTGTGACAAGCAGGGATCCTTTCCTCTTTCAGGGTAAGGGGTTACACTCCTAAAATAACCCCTGCTCACCCTCTAGGTAGCTTGGCGCGAGCAGACAAGGCTTATCTCAGAGCGTTATAGGTTAAGCATTTGTGAACACATACAGTAACCAAGTGACAACACTACAAATGGACACCACACAGGTATTTATATTAAAAATAAGGATTCTTTATATAGAGTTACCACAAGACCATTAAACGACAAAAATACACAATACTGTTACTTAGATGGTAGAAGTTTGCTTAGTTCTCTTAAGTTCTTAAACGCGACACTTTAAGTCAATGTACCTTAGATGCGACACGCAGGGCAACGAAAGTGTTGCAGCGATGCAGATGCGTTGAAGTTCTTGGTGCAAAAGAAATAAAGACGGGATCTTCCAGATGTGTTACGCTTCTCCGATGTTGCGAGAAGACTCGACTCGATGCGTCAGCTACAGCGGCGTCACCCATGACGAGATGCGTTAACAGCGGCCTTGGCAGCGGCACTCTTCTCCGACGTTGCGAGACGCTTCCGCTCGATGCGATGCTACAGCGGGGACACCCCTTCTGCGAGATGCGACGACAGTGGCTCCGACGGTGGCACGCTTCTCCGTGGATGCGAGGCGCTTTTCTTGAAGCGGTGCAATGCGACAACTACGATGGCTGCGATGGTGACACGCTTCTTCCTCGATGCGAGACTCTTCTCTTGATGCGGTGCAATGCGTCAGCTATGATGGCTGCGATGGCGACACGCTTCTTCGGCGTTGCGAGGCACTTCCGGATGATGCGAGACGCTTCCGCGCGATGCTGCAGCGGCGACACCCTTTGCGAGATGCGATGACAGCGGTTCCGACGGCGGCACGCTTCTCCTCCTTGCGTCGCGCTTCCAGCTCCTTGCGACACGCAGTCCCTCAGAAGGCCCAATAACAGCAGCAGGCACTTCCTAAGAACTCTGGGGAGCTGGGGGGTAAAGTCCACTGGTCCTGGGACTTCGTTCAGGGGGCAAGCTCAGCACAAGCCCTTGGAGATCTTTTAAGCACAAGTTGAAATAAAGTCTTTGTAGTCTTTCTCCTCTCCTTTCAGCAGCAAGGCAACCACTGCAGGCCAATCCCCCAGGTCAGGGACAGTACTCCTTACAGCTTTCCCAGTTCCTTCTCCTCAGGCAGAGGTTCTTCTTGTCAAGCAGGATCTAATTTCTTGGGAGCAGGGTCCCAATACTTATACCCCTAAGTCCTTTATTCCTCTGGGGTAGAGGGGCCTTTGCCCAGTCCAAACCAGTTCTTGAGCACTCTGTTGACATGACTCTGCCTTTCTATTCAGGGTGCAGGGCAGAGACATCAGCCGCTCCACAGGAGGTGGAGCCAGCATTGTGGTGGCAGAGCACAGCCCTATTCAGAGTCCAGGTGTACTCCTCCCACCCATCTGGCTGTCAATCTCCCTATTCACCACCAGGCTACCTAGCCCTGCCCCTCTGGGTTTCCCCAGCCCTGTCTCTCACACAAACCAGACAGGCAGATACACATCATAGCAGAGGCGGGCTGAAATGGTCAGGCAAGCAAATACCAACTTTCTAAAAGTGGTATTTGCAAACACAGAATATTAAAATAAACTTTACTAAAAGATGTATTTTATTATTCTGAGTTCAGGCATACTAAACTCGAATTTCTACCATGTTCCCATGGTCTGTTAGGATCATAGAATGTAACAATTCTAACAGCCCATTCTGGCCAATGGGAGCAGGTAGCCTTGCAATAGTGAAACACGAAAATGGCTGTAATTTACTATTAGGACATGCCACACACATCAGGGCTTGTCCTACCTTATGCTTACAATGCATCCTGCCCTTGGGCCTACCATAGGGGTGACTAATATGAAGCTATGGGAAGGTTTAGGGACTGGGAAGTGGGTGCACTTGCCCAGTCAGCATGACAGTACCAGACTGCACGCAGGTTCTGCAATGGCAGACCTAGACACATTTTACTAGGCCGCTTCTGTGGGTGGCACAACCAGTGCTGCAAGCCCACCAGCAGCATTTGTATTTACAAGCCCTGGGCACTCCTGGTGCACTTTACTGGGGTCTGACAGTAAACCAAATAAGTCAATAATGGAATCCAACCAACATATACATTTGAAATAGTGAGCACTTGCACTGTGGCACTGGTTGGCAGTGGCACAGTGCTCTGAGCGGCCAACACCATAAAAACACATGAGGCACAGCGACAAAAAGTGGAAAGGAGACTCACGCCAAGGTGCCAGGTCTAACAATCTATATATTTTCTATCTAATGTACAGATAGTTCACTTCCTGTCCCAGAATCCTTGAGGCCTCATTCATCTGTATATTTTCTATCTCATGTACAGATAGTTCACTTCCTGTCCCAGAAGCCTTGAGGCCTCAATCATCTGTATATTTTCTGTCTCATGTACAGATAGTTCACTTCCTGTCCCAGAAGCCTCGAGGCCTCATTCATCTGTATATTTTCTATCTAATGTACAGATAGTTCACTTCCTGTCCCAGAATCCTTGAGGCCTCATTCATCTGTATATTTTCTATCTCATGTACAGATAGTTCACTTCCTGTCCCAGAAGCCTTGAGGCCTCATTCATCTGTATATTTTCTATCTCATGTACAGATAGTTCACTTCCTGTTCCAGAAGCCTTGAGGCCTCATTTGTTTATATATTTTCTCTCTCATGTACAGATAGTCCGCTTCCTGCCGCAGGAGTCACAATGCACTAACCAGCCCTGATCCCCATGAGACATTCTTTTCGGTGGCCACAAGTCACTTTACTAGTTAATTACTCAAAAACATACTTGTAATTTCCATAATTAAAAATGGTGAAAGAGTTGGACTGAATAAACTCTGTGAAAATGTAAAATTTGGAGGAACATGAGTGACAGAGAGCAGGAGTGTTAAAGGTGACTTGAGCACTGCCTGCCCTCTCCAGGCAGAGAGGAACTCACCCTCTTTAAATCCTCAGTCACAGAGTGAGATTCTTAAGAGATAAAGCTGAGCGTGGTGAGTTCTGCCTCTTAACCCATAAGTGAGATAGAAAAACAAACACCATTTATTACATGTATATCGCACAAAGTAACACTTGTCAGGTCCCTAGGCGCTGACAATTGCCCAGCTCAAATGGCTCTTTTTATAGACCTGAGAAGGATGAATGTCTGAGTGAACCAGCTGGGATTGGATCCTGTCAGTTCAGACTCCACTCAGATCTCTACACAGATGCCTCCAGTTATAGTAGAGACATACAGCTCTTACCGTCTGAAACAAAACCCTCAGTTATACCCGCCCTTTCCATCGTCCCTCACTGATGACGTCACACTGCAGGAGCCGGATGTACTGGGACTCAGAGGATGTATTAGTGAAGAACACATCTCAGAAGTGTACCTGGTCACAGCACTTTGGAATGCAGTGATCTGAGGCTTCCACACGAGGGCGACACATCCTTGAAAGTAGGCAAGCTATTCACATCTGGGTAAAATGCTTCTCGTCACTGATGCAAGAAACAGAGCAGCACACATCTGTAATACGGGGTAGAACACATGTTATTTGAGAAAAGGGAACCATTGGTGCCAACTAGTTTCATGCTACACTAATTTCATGCTGTACTACTGTCTATTATTTTGCTGGAATATTCTACATGTTGTAAATGAGAAATATGGGAGAATGTTTGAGGTAAAAATAAAAATATTCTATTTTGTATTACAGAAGTAACAAAAATAGTTCAAAAAGAGATTGTTCTATCTTTCATAAAAAACACAATGTATAAGTTAAACATATATTCTGTTAAAATGTATAATACTGATTTTAAAGAATTTATAAACAATATGTGTGCTTCTTATGGCTTCGAAATACATTCTCTTGATTTTCCCTGTTGCTGAGAATGGTATAAACACAGCTTTTCACTCACAGCCAGATCTTCGAAATGAGCCAAACCCTGCTTGTGTGAAACCCTAAAGCCAGATAAAACCAAGAGCAAACCAGAGACAAACACAATATTGTGTGATATCCCTACCCATTTGATGGACCACTGACAGAATACCTACAGTCAGAATATCGAGGAACAAAAATATCGACACAAAAATATCAATGACCAGAATATCGAAGTCCCATCTACATAATGGTAAGGAAAAAAATATCGAAGAAAAAATATTGTTGTTAAAAATATCAGGTTTTTTTAATGTTTAAAAATAATGCAAATTAAAGTAAATAATACATATAATTTGAAAAACATAGTTGAAATTATTAGAAAATGTTTAAAATTATAAGTAATACTTTTGATGTAAAACATTTTAACATATCTATGTATACAATCGAATATATACTTAAAAATATGTATACATAAATATTTTAATAAGTTATAAATTGTTTAAAAAACATATTAAAAATTGTAAATACATATTTGTACACATACAACAATAATATAAATTAAAAACAAAAAACATATATAACAAATTAATATATAAAATTAATTAATTTTTAAAATACATTTTACACTACATTAACTAAAACAGTATAGAAAATATCGGATAGCGGAGGGGATAAAATTACTATTCCTACTCCAGAGAGTGCAACAGTAGGGAAAGTGTTGGATAGCGTTGGGGTAAAAATTACTATTCCCACTTCAGTGAATGCAACAGTAGGGAAAGTTTTGGATAGTGTAGGGGTAAAAATTACTATTCCCACACCAGACAGTGCAACAGTAGGGAAAGTGTTGGATAGCGTGGGGGTAAAAATTACTATTCTCACTCCAGTGAGTGCAACAGTAGGGAAAGTGTTGGATAGCGAAGGGGTACAAATTACTATTCTCACTCCAGTGAGTGCAACAGTAGGGAAAGTGTTGGATAGCGAAGGGGTACAAATTACTATTCTGACTCCAGAGAATGTAACAATGGGTAAAGTATTGGATAGCATAGGGGTAAACATTGCTATTCCCTCTCCAGTGAGTGCAAAAGCTTGATGTGTATTTTGTTGTCTTGTGGGTAATTGGTTTTGTTTTTTTAGTGGAATATCGTTGGTTTTTGCTGTGTCCCTGTAGAGTAGGTGCTGGTGAGTGTAGCTGTCTCTTTCAAGTCAATCGTATAGTTTTTGAGTATATAAATCTTTGTGATGAAGGCACACATTTTTTTTACTTACTTATTTTGCACAGTGTTGGTTGTTGTTGACTTGTTTGTGCAGTCTCCTTTCTTAGTAAGGATAATGGCTAGCCGCAGGATTACTGCTCAGCAGGTTGTTGGTATGCTTTTTGAGTCTTCCTCTGACCATGGTCCAGAGACTGACTCTGCATCTGAGGCAGAGGAGGGAGGGGAAGATTCAGGCAGTGAGCTTTCTCTCTACGTGGAATCATCGGATGATGAAGCTACTCTCAGTGCGGATGAAGCTACTCTTAGTGCGAATGAAGTGTTTTAGATGAGGACACTGATGTGCCGATGGTGCGGCAAGAGGCATCTGGGCTGTAGCCTGGGGCTGCAAGGCTTTCAGTTGGAAGTGATGACCTCTGGGTTGCCCCAGACATGGTGCAGCCAGCATTGCCAGACTTTACTGGTATTCCAGGTTGTAGAGTGAATACAGAATTTGTGTTGCCAATACATTTTTTTCATTTGTTTATGGAAAATGTGTTTTTGGCAGAGATTGTTGAGCAGACTAATTTGTATGCCGAACAGTTTTTGAGGGATAACAGTGCCAGCCTTAGGCCCCACTCTAGAGCTACCCAGTGGACTCCCTAAAAACAGGAAGAGATGAAGAAGTTCTTGGGTTTAACTTTTTTGATGGGCTTGCTAAGGAAGCCATCAATGTCTTCACATTGGTCTATTAGTCACTTTATAGCAATGGCTATATTTCCGGCAGTTATGAGTCGTGATAGGTATTTGCTTCTGCTTCGGATGTGGCATTTTGTCGATAATAGATTGTGAACATCTTTTTAAGATTCGGCCTGTCATTGATCACTTTGTTGCTCTTTTTGAGATCTATGCTCCAGGGAAAGAAAAGCAGTGGATGAGTCTTTGGTGTTGTTCAAGGGCCGCTTGGTTTTTAGGCAATACATTCCTAGTAAGAGGGCATGCTATGGAATTAATCTGCATATGCTGTGTGACAGTAGGAATAGATATGTCTCTAATTTCAGTGTGTACACCGGTAAGGAATCCAGGATTAACCCCCCCTGGTTGTCTATCCACTTTTGGAGTGACTGAGAAAATTGTGTGGGAAGTTGGCAGAAGACTTTTTAATAAAGGTCACCATTTATATGTAGATAACTTCTACACTGGTGTGCGGTTGTTCAGGGAATTGGCCAAAGTGGACACTGTTGCTTGTGGCACAATCCGCTCTAACCGTAAAGCTTTCCCAAAAGAACTTGTTTGTCAAAAGCTTGTGTGGCGACAGTGCAGTGCGTTGCGTTGCGAGGAAATTCTAGCTGTGAAGTTTTCAGACAGGAGAGATGTCTACATGCTGACTACCATCGTTGATGAAAGCACTTCACCTGTGACTGTTTGGGGTCAGGTTGCTAAAGCGTGCAGAACTGTATGCATTTTAGAGTATAATAGGGACATGGGTGGTGTTGATAGAGTAGATCAGAGGTTGGAACCTTATGCTGCTCTTCGTAAGGCTTACATTTGGTATAAAAAGTTGGCTATCCATCTTTTCCACTTGGCAACCTTTAATGCTTTTGTTGTATTCAAGGATTCTTGCCCTGAGTCAAAGATGACTTTTGCTAAGTTTCAGGAGTCTGTAATATGCAGCCTTGTTCTAGTGAAATAGGCAAGTGTTCCTAGAGTTGGAGTGGTGGAGGATGTTGCTAGATTGAAAGATCGCCACTTTCCTGATCACATTCCTCACACACCCTCAAAAGACTTTCCCAGTAGAAGATGTAGAGTCTGTTGGCGAAGAGGTATGGGGAAGGAGACTCGAATGTGCTGCCCCGAGTGTCCTTCTTACCCTGGGCTGTGTGTGCCTAGTTGTTTTAGAATCTACCACACGCAAAATAATTTTTGGGAGCATCCATGAGTGATAAAGTAAACTGCCTAGTCTCTATTGTTTTATATTTTGTGTTCAGTTTCAAGGTTGGCATTTGTGCAATGTATTTACGGAAAATCAAACGGCAAACCAGGGTCAAGAACATCCAGTCCATATGTACTATCAATTATTTTTTTTTTTTTCGTCCTCATCTCACCAGTAAACATTTGTGGGTCTTATGAAGCTGCTTAAACGATCTGTGTGGGAGGAGGCACACGGCTTACCACATATGTTTCCATTGGTCGACCAGTCCCTTATTTTGTGTGGGTAACTGGTGTAATCATTGGACAAAGGTGTTTAGTCGTAGATTGTGACCCCAGTTCATAAAGGGATGCCAAAGATTGGTAGACGCATCCCCTGCTCCATCATATTCCAGATGAGCCATGGCAAAGGAGACCTTGAGCCAGTCTTCTCTATTGGGTGGTTGAGGGTCCTTCCATCTCTTACATATTTCCCTTCGTGCAAGCAGAACCAAGTATAACAATAGACCTCGTTGCTGTTGTGACGCCTTAATACAGAATAGGCCATCGTCCCCAAAGAAAATCAGTGACATGTTGACCTCAATAATAGAATTAAACACATCTTTAAGAATGTCTCCGATTTCCTTCCACAAGGTCTTAATTTCTGAGCACTCAAAGAATATATGTAGATCATTTGCTAGGGGAAGCTTGCACCTATAGCATTTCGGAGTTGGTGCCGGAGCAAATTTCGCAATTCTAGCTGGAGTGTAGTAAAGTCTATTGATAACAAAAAAGTGGTTCTTTTTTAAAGCTGCAGGTTTGATAAATTTATACAGCAGCTTCAGTGATGGCTCAAACAGTGCTTCTATTGTTGGCTCAAAGGGCGACTGCTCCCATATTTTAATCGATGAGGGTGTTTCCGGGTCAACGGCTTCAAGGGCTAAGTTGTACCACACTGATACTTATTTTTTTAAGACCTGGGCAGAGTGGCACAACTTTTCTACCTCCCAGTTTCCTTTTACTTGCTCTTTCTCTACCACGAGGCAAGCTGTAAGTATTTAAACCTGGAGAAACCTGTGCCTATCCTGGCCCTCAAAACCTCCCATGGAAGGATCCCCTCAGTGTCTACCAGCTCCGACCAGATTGTAATTCCAGCCCTCTTTATTGGTAAGGCCAGCCCGTCCTTTAGACAATGAGGTGTCCCCGGGGAGTCCCAAATGGGAGCGTGGTGTGACTATTACCCTATCCCCCATGTGGTTCTTACTTTAAGCCAAAGAACTAAAGCTGACCTTAGAACCTTGAAGCGTACTTTTTTGAAGTACTTTGTAGCACCAAACTTATGCAGAAATGCCTCTACTCTTCCTCCCTCTTCTACCGTTCTTGTCATTTCATACAGCAGTTTCCCCCACACCGAATCTTCAGGTCTCATCAGTAGCGAACGGATAGCTTTAAACTGGAAGGCCACTGCGTACCAGCATATATCCGGGAGTGCCAAACCCCCCTTAGCAAGTCTACGCCTAAGCTTTTTCCACGATAATCTGGTACCCTTATCTCCCCAAATAAAACTCCCAATCTTACTCTGAACTTTACTTATTAAGTTTTGGGGAAAAGAGAGAGGGATAGCTGAGAAGACCCATCTAGAGAAGAGGCGATCGATTTCCTTGGTTACTCTGGACAGATTTACAGAGGGGACTCTAGCTAGATCTTTAACTATGTAGATGCCCAAGTATCTTAGTTCTAATGAGTCAACTCCTCCCCATTGTTCGACATTCCAGCTCATCACTTCCGTCTTAGATTTGTTTACCAAGTAGCCTGACAAAGCCCCAAATTCCTCAGTAATGGACTCTAAACGGGAAAGAGCAACACCAGGATTGTTCGTAAATACAGTCAGGTCATCAGCATACAGTGCTAATTTGCAACTGTAAGATTGAGATTTGAAGGGATGAATATCGTTGTCTAACCTGATGGCTTGGGCTAGTGGTTCAATGTAGAAGTTGAACAAAAGTGGAGAGATCGGGCAACCCTGCCGAGTCCCTCTCTGAATGCTAAAACCTGGTGTGAGTATCCCGTTCAGTAGGATACGGGCAGATGAGCCTTGGTAGCAATTTCTCAGGGTTTGGATGAAAATTGGACCAAACCCTAGTGTTGCCAATACCTCCCATAAGAAGACCCAGCAAACTCTGTCAAATGCTTTGGCCGCATCCAAGGCTATTATAGCCAAAGGATCAGATCTTGTAGTGGCCAAATCAATATTTCCTATCATTAACTGAGTTTGCTCTTGAATCTGCCTGCCTTCTACGAATCCCTTTTGGTCTGGGTGGACCAACTTAGGAACCAACTTCGCCAATCTCCCTGCCAACACGCCCATAAAGATCTTATAATCGGCGTTGAGCAGGGAGATAGGACGATAAGAATCAGCACTCAATGGGTCTTTACCAGGTTTAAGGATCAAGACTATAGTTGCCTCTTTCCAAGACTCTGGGACCCTACCAGCAGAGCTATAGACCGAATTAAACAGGGAGCACAAAGCAGGGGTCAGTTCTTCCGCCAGAAGTTTATAAACTTCATTTGGGAGTGAGTCTGTACCAGCAGCTTTTTTATTCTTGCTTTTATTGATTTGCCCACTTATCTCTTCCATCATAATGGGGGCCTCTAATTCCTTTCTACATTCCTCTGTTATGGAGGGAAGAGATTTAGTGCTTAACCAGGCATGAACTAAGCGTGGGGAGGGCTCCAAATCCTCTTTATACAGATCTGAAAAGAGGGAAAGTAAGCAGGATTGGAGATCTTCAAATCTGCTTGAAGTCACCCCCGTGGTGTTTATTGTCAGTCTATTGATGTTATTTTTCGCTCTATCTGTTCTAGCCTTCCAAGCAAGTAGAGCCCCTGCTTTTTCCCCGTACTCAAAGTTCTGCATATTCCTTGCATGCCATTGGGCCCTGCACTTTGATTCTAACTTCCCTCTGTATTCCCGTCTTACATCTTCCAGATCATTTAAGACTTGTGGTAGTTGCTCCAAGTCTCCCGGGGGTAGTCTGTTCCTATCCCTCTCCAACTGACTTATTTTCGCCTCAGCAGATTTTAGGGCACTAGCTTCAATTCTGTTTTTAAAACAGATGAGACTAGGGAAATTACCTCTCAAGTTAGCCTTGTATGCGTCCCAAATAAAATCCCATGACGTTGATTCCCCATTTGACTCAAAAAAGTCAATAGCGGAAAGCTTAACAGCCTTAATAATCTCGAGATCGGACAGCATCGCTCTATTTAGTGTCCATCTTGGCTGTAATGCCGTCCCCTTGGTTCTGTAGACAATCTGAATTGGCGCATGATCAGAAAGGTGACTAGGTTTAACTAAAATATCCTCGATGTTATTGAGGGATGGTGAATCTGCCAGGACATAATCAATTCGGGAGGAATGACCATACTTTTTGCTATAGAACGTAAATTCTTGTAGATCACCTTTCTTTGCCCTCCAGATGTCTGCCAAATCTAAATCCTTTAACAAGTTAATAAAGGCTCGACGGGATTTTGGGGCACCGATGTAATAGCTCAGGTTGGATCTATCCCTAACTGGGTCGAGGAGAAGGTTAAAGTCGCCACCAATAACAAAAGGAGGTGTTGCCAGAGTTAAAATCGACTGAAGTTTACCGATGTAAGAAGGGTCGTCAGTGTTTGGTCCGTAGTATGACACACAGATTAAATTGGTATTGTCAACGGACAGGTTAGCCACTAGCCACCTCCCGGATACATCAGTCTGGTAATTTGTTATAGAGCAGTGTAGGCCCTTTCTGACTAAAATTGCCACCCCTCTATTGTGGGATGACTGCTGAGAGGTACAAAAACAATCTATCCAGGGGGACCTGGAGAAGAGGAGGGTACTTTCTATTTGACTCAGGTGAGTCTCCTGTAAGATGCAGACCAGGGCTGAAGAAAGCTCAAGATATTTTAAAATCAACCTTTGCCTACGGGGGCACCTTAACCCATTGACGTTCCAGGAAGTGAAGATAACCCTTCTCCCCCCGTATTACGAATTAAAGCCATTACATCGGATCCAACCTACCGACCAACAGTTCCCAAGACCAATATTACCAATATTCAATGTGAGATGAGGTTCATTTATTTTTATTTTTTACCCACTGCTCCCCACCCGTGTCCACCCCACCACCCTTTTCCCAACCCCCCTGTGCCTCCCTTCACCTTGAGGAACCAGATGCACCAAATCAAAACCGGAGAAGAAGCGGATGCTTTAATAGAGAGGATTAAAAGTAGCATCGGAAAGTAGGTCTTCTGTAAGTAACTTCAGGAAGAAGTAGAGTAGGAGGGTTAAAAATAATATTCTTTAATGTGACTTAAGGTGGCCCAAGTTAGGTCCATCAAGCAGATATATATATATATATTTTTTTTCAGTCCGAGGGGGGGGGGGCAGGGGTCGACTAGGCTCGCCTATTGGAAAAGAGGGTTTCTCAAGGTGGAGGGAGGTACTATCAATTTTTATATATTGGTGCAGTCTCTTCCCACACCCGCCGTCCAAGGGTGTCAAACAGAAGCCAAATTTGAAAGGAAAAGATGGAAGGTGCACTCGATCCAAAGTCAATAAGGTAGCGTAGTCAGTTATTCCATGATTAGATCCATTTATTCCAAATCTCTTAAAACTGGCACACAGCCGACGCGTTTCTTTCCCAATTCTTTGCCAGGGGGAACTTCATCAGGGCTGTAACATTATAGACAAGATGAAACATCAATATGGCATAACATAACAGATGACAAATTGCACATATATATGTACAAACGCAGGAGAAATATATACAAAATAAACGTAAATGTGTACAAATTTCACTAAAACTGGATGACCAAAAACCTCTGAAATAACAAAAGACAAATAAGAAGAAAGCAAATAGAAAACAAAAAGCGATTTTTAGGGACAAAGGATAAACACATACATAATATAGACCAAGAAACAATCCAAACAATTCACAAGACAATGCTTCATTTAAATTCCATATACCACTTAATAAAAAGCAATACTGTAAGTTTATCAAATGGGACATATACAGAATGTTAAAAACATTGAGAAAAATGTTCTGTTAAAAAGAAATATATATATATATAAATACAACAACAAATATATAATTAATCCTTGAAAATTACTAATTTACCATTAATATCAAATACATGTCAAATATATACCAAGAAATACATAGATACCACACCTCCTATTTAGCACAAAGTATAGGATATAGAACATAGATAAAGTGTCAAGATATAAGCTATATAGTGACCTATCTAAAAAATAAGAGCAGGATAAGGGAGAAGGAAACTTGATCATCAAAAGAAAACCTAATCATGAATTCCCCAGATGAGAAATCAGAAAGAGGTACAGAAAAGACTCAATCAAACCACCACATTAGGATTTGTGAATGTCACAAGACTCACGTCAAAAATCATATGTGTTAGTCATATGCTTTATGTAGCATAGCGTTAAGACCTCCCTCTCTGTATAATAAACAGAGGTACTAAAAAAGAAGAAGTAAATACAATGAAGGAAAACTAATTTCAACGATAAGAGAGTCCTAATTGGGCACTCTGGATTTGCACAAATTATGGTGCAATATGCACTCACCTTGCTATTCCAAATTAGGCGTGCAATATGAAATTCCAATACATTAAATGATATCCAATGTCAAGCGCTATCCGTCCATCAGCAGTAGTGTGGCATATTATAATAGAAACTGTATACAAAAAAATATATATGTATTTTTGATCAATATTGATAAGAGAAGGAAACCTGTATCATATATATAAACAGTATAGGTCCATGGACAATGATAATCCTATAGTGATATTTGTCTTCTAATACCGTAGTTATAATGCTTGTCAATAAAAGGTATACTGTTCTCCATAGTACAAAATTAACTGATTAAAACATAAATTAATGTAATGATCAACTATCTAGAATTTTATCCCGTACTTAAACAGGAAAAATTACTAAGTGCAGAAATCGACTTTTCAGATAAGGTAAAGTCAACCCTCTATCAAAATCATTGGTTAGCCACTAAAAATCTAATCGTGAACTATACCGCTAAATCGAAGGGTGCCATAATTCAAAATGCAACGAGTACCAGAGAAAAAAAAAAAATCATCATATCATTAAAAGCCACCTATCCTGCAAAACACCCTGATAAAAGCAATTAGAGAAAAGAGATATATCTAGACGAGACAACAATAGCTACAATTAACCGGGAGTCAAGCCAAAGGCTGGTCTCGATTCCCAAACCGTTCGTCTAGAGAAACAACCTATAACTAAGACCAATAATTATACGTAACTTGGAAAAGCACCTGCAGCCGTTCCCAATTGTAAATCTGAATACAGCCATAGATGCCGAACAGTATTTTAGACAAAACGCATGTCTCTTACCTTCAGGGCGGGAAGGTGAACGCCAAATGGTGTGATAACCTGCAGCAAAAGGTATATCGACACCGCGCCATTATTTAAAGGTCACGGACCACGGTAATGAAGGCGGAGCCTTCTGGTCGCGTGATGGGTAATATAACCAATAGAGGAAAGCGCCTTCCGGTCACGTGGTGTATATCTAACTAATAGTAACGAGCGCTCTAAGAATAATTACGACCGAAAAGTGCACCGCCATCTTATAGTGGTCGGGAGATCGAAATGCTGAATTGTAATCATCACTCTATGAAAAAAATAAAAAAGACTTATTAAACTATAAACACCAAAAAACAAATATTAAAAGAAAACAAACACATCCACCAGACAGGCCACGTATGACCGGTCGCTCATATGGTTGACCTAAGAGCAACCCTAAAAAAGGTAATAAACCTCTTCAGATAAATTTGTATTAGGTACTGAGTGTCCCTACAGGCCTCCGATAGAAACAATATCAAAAAAACTTGAAATAAAGAAGAGAACGAAAACAATAATACGCTCCAGAGAAACAATAAATAAACCAATCACCAAAGGCTTATTGACAGCTCTCGTTATTAAGGTCGGCCATCTTAGACTGGTTCTATAAGGAAAAGTATTGTAAGATCAAAATTAATTTGAAGAATATAAACATCAGAAATTTCTTGAAAACGAATATATGTTAACCTTTAGTTAGCCCCATCCTACGAGGTAGGATGAGACATCATATAGAAGTAACATAAAGAGCATAATTGACAGTATTCATAAAAGAAGCAATAGCCATAGTAGCATATTGCAGGCAAGATTATCACAGAAAAGTAATGATGACAGAGATACTGATGTATCTAAGTGGGATAGACTCTCAATCATTGAAGATCCTATTATTAACAAAGTGGAACGAGATCTCAGTTGTACCGAAAAATAACCTCTCAGTTAAATCATCTCAGGTTAGTCAAGAAAATAGTGTAGCTCATTATCGGTATTATGTCCCATGACTGTAGCTCGGAGACGACAAATCCATTTTGCCTCTCGTTGTCTAACCATGAATTCACGGTTGCCACCTCTGTTTCCTATTATAACATGGTCAATGCCATGAAACCAAAAAGTGTTATTATTGGAATGTTTTTCTCTATAGTGGTTACTGAGGGGGTAACGGCTGTCATGGTTGAGTAATGCCCTGCTGCCTAAATAAATAATACCGCATTCGCAACTCAATACATAGATTACATGAGTGGTATTGCAGTTTATGAAATGTGTAATGTTATAAGATCTAGAATTGTTGTAAGCAACATTAATAGTCTTGTTACATCCAAAAGGTCAAACATTACATGATGAGCATGTGTAGAAACCTAATGGCTTAGATGGAAGCCAAGTATCCTGTCTTTGTCTGTCCATAACATAGCTTGGACACAAGACATGGTGCAATGTCTTGCCTCTGCGATAAGTTAATGTAGGCACATTGGAGATACAGTTCATCAAACCAGGCACATCTAGCAGCAAGCCCCAATTCTTTTTAACAATGTTCCGGACTTTGTAACTATTAGTATTGAATTGTGTGACAAGGCTAATCATTCTCTTATTAACCATATCTTTCTGTTTTTTGGGATTGTCATGGAGTGTATACTCCCTTGTTATATATTTAGCTTTATCAATCGCCTTTTTCACAATGTCCTTTTTGTATCCCCTTTTCAGGAATCTCTTTGCGCAATCCTGTACATTTTTTATAAAGGTTGCCTCTTCACTACAGTTTCTACGGATGCGCGTTATCTCCCCAAAGGGAATGTTATTAATGACAGATTGTGAATGGGCACTCTCAGCATGGAGTACTCTATTACAAGCTGTATCGTTCCTATATAACGAGCTTTCGATCACCTCATCCTTAATGTAGAAGTGTATGTCTAAGAAGTCAATCTTCGCCTAGTCACTATTCATAGTAAACCTCACATTGTATTCATTTGTATTCAAATAGCAAAAGTATTCATGCAGTTGTTCATTTGAGCCTGCCCAAAGACAAATAATATCGTCAATGTACCTCCCCCAGAAGACAATATGTTCAAGACATTTCTGATGTTTATATTCTTCAAATTAATTTTGATCTTACAATACTTTTCCTTTTGGAACCAGTCTAAGATGGCCGACCTTAATAACGAGTGCTATCAATAAGCCTTTGGTGATTGATTTATTTATTGTTTCTCTGAAGGGTATCATTGTTTTCGTTCTCTTCTTTATTTCAAGTTTTTTTTATATTGTCTCTATCGGAGGCCTGTAGGGACACTCAGTACCTAATACAAATTTATCTGAAGAGTTTTATTACCTTTTTAGGGTCTCTCTTAGGTCAACCATATGAGCGACCGGTCATACGTGGCCTGTCTGGTGGATGTGTTTGTTTTCTTTTAATATTTGTTTTTTGGTGTTTATAGTTTAATAAGTCTTTTCTTTTTTTCATAGAGTGATGATTACAATTCAGCATTTCGATCTCCCGACCACTATAAGATGGCGGTGCACTTTTCGGTCGTAATTATTCTTAGAGCGCTCGTTACTATTAGTTAGATATATACCACGTGACCGGAAGGCACTTTCTTCTATTGGTCACGTGACCGCCTTCATTACCGTGGTCCGTGACCTTTAAATAATGGCGCGGTGTCGATATACCTTTTGCTGCTGGTTATCACACCATTTGGCGTTCACCCTCCCGCCCTGAAGGTAAGAGACATGCGTTTCATCTAAAATACTGTTCGGCATCTATGGCTCTATTCAGATTTACAATTGGGAACGGCTGCAGGTGCTTTTCCCAGTTACGTATAATTACTGGTCTTAGTTATAGGTTGTTTCTCTAGACGAACAGTTTGGGAATTGAGAGCAGCCTTTGGCTTGACTCCCGGTTAATGGTAACTATTGTTGTCTCGTCTAGATATATCTCTTTTCTCTAATTGCTTTTATCAGGGTGTTTTGCAGGATAGGTGGCTTTTAATGATATGATGAATTATTATTTTTTTTCTGGTACACGTTGCATTTTGAATTATGGCACCCTTCGATTTAGCGGTATAGTTCACGATTAGATTTTTAGTGGCTAACCAATGATATTGATAGAGGGTTGACTATACCTTATCTGCAAAGTCAATTCTGCACTTAGTAATTTTTCCTGTTTGAGTACCCTTATCCTGCTCTTATTTTTTAGATAGGTCACTATATACCTTATATCTTGACACTTTATCTATGTTCTATATACTATACTTTGTGCTAAATAGGAGGTGTGATATCTATGTATTTCTTGGTATATATTTGACATGTATTTGATATTAATGGTTAATTAGTTATTTTCAAGGATTAATTATATGTTTGTTGTTGTATTTATATATATATATTTCTTTTTAACACAACATTTTTCTCAATGTTTTTAACATTCTGTATATGTCCCATTTGATAAACTTACAGTATTGCTTTTTATTAAGTGGTATATGGAATTTAAATGAAGCATTGTCTTGTGAATTGTTTGGATTGTTTCTTGGTCTATATTATGTATGTTTTATCCTTTGTCCCTAAAAATCGCTTTTTGTTTTCTATTTGCTTTCTTCTTATTTGTCTTTTGTTATTTCAGAGTTTTTTGTTCATCCAGTTTTAGTGAAATTTGTACATATTTACGTTTATTTTGTATATATTTCTCTTGCGTTTGTACATATATATGTGCAATTTGTCATCTGGCCTATGGGGAACAGATAGCCTTGCAATAGTGAAAAACGAAAATGGCTGTAATTCTCTATTAGGACATGCCACACACACCAGGGCATGTCCTACCTTATACTTACAATGCACCCTGCCCTTGGGCCTCCCATAGGGGTGTCTGATATGAAGAAAAGGGAAGGGGTAGGGACTGACAGGTGGGTGCACTTGGCCAGTCAGTTTGGCAGTACCAGACTGCACATAGGCTCTGCAATGGCAGGCTTGAGACACACTTTACAAGCTGCTTCTGTGGGTGGCGCAACCAGTGCTGCAAGCCCACCAGCAACACTTGATTTACAAACCCTGGGCACCCCTGGTGCACTGTACTAGGGTCTGACAAGTAAATCAAATAACCCAATCATGGAGTCAATAATCAATACATGAACTTAACATAGAGAGCACTTGCACTGCGGCACTGAGTAGCAGTGGCACAGTGCCCAAAGCATCTAAACCAGCAAAACATATCAAAAACAGAGGAGGCAATCAGAAAAAATGGGAGGGAGACTCACGCCAATGGTACCAGGTCTAACATTTCCCTAGATGGTCGCCGAACCCCGGGTCAAAAACTCATGGGTCCCCCCTTGCAAAACCAGGTTGTTTTGTGAAAGGTAATTTTGATGTCGACTCAATAGGTTTTGAGCCCTTGTCTGTCGTGGGTCCTTGACCCACCCACGCAAGTGAGGTACCATTTTTATAGGGAGACCTGGGGCAACACTGGGTGGGAGGAAAAGTGTGGATCCACGCAGAATCCAGAAATTTCCCACACAAAAATTTGAGAAAAAAGTTATTTTTTCAGTGAAATTTGCGGTTTGCAGGGGATTCTGGGTAGGAGAATCTTGGGAGACCCACGAAAACCATAGCTCGCTGGACTCCCCCGGGTGTCTAATTACCAGAAATATGTGGGTTTGGTAGGTTTCCCTAGATGGCTGCCGAGCCCAGGGCCAAAAACTCATGGGATCCCCCTTGCAAAACCAGGTTGGTTTGTGATAGGTAGTTTTGATGTCGCCTCAATAGGTTTTGGGCCCTTGCCTCTCACTTGTCCTTGACCCACCCACGCAAGTGAGGTACCATTTTTCTCAGAAGACTTTGGTGAACGCGGGGTGGGTGGAAATTTGTGGATCCACGCAGATTCCAGAACTTTCCACCACAGAAATGTGATGAAAATGTGTTTTATTGGACATTTATTTAGGTTTGCAAGGGATTCTGGGTAAGAGAACCTGGTGAGACCCAGTCATGTCACCCCATCCTAGATTCCTGTGGGTGTCTAGTTTTCAAAAATGTATAGGTTTGCTAGGTTTCCCTAGGTGCCGGCAGAGCTAGGGCGAAAAAACGACAGATAGGCACTTTGCAAAAAAAGGGTCATTTTTCAATGTGAAATTGTGGTGTGCCCATGTTGCGTTTTGCGCCATTTTCTGCAGCAGGCACTAGGCTTACCCATACAAGGAAGGTACCATTTTTCTTGGTAGACTTTGTGGAACGCGGGGTGGGTGGAAATTTGTGGATCCACGCAGATTCCAGAACTTTCCACCACAGAAATGTGAGGAAAATGTGTGGTTTTTTTTAACAATTTTTTAGGTTTGCAAGGGATTCTAGGGAACAGAACCTGGTGAGAGCCAATCAAGTCTCCCCAACCTAGTTTCCCCTGGGTGTCTAGTTTTTTTGAAATATATAGGTTTGCTAGGCTTCCCTAGGTGCCAGCAGTGCTAGGGTTAAAAAACTACAGCTAGGCACTTTGCAAAAAAAGGGTCATTTTTCACTGTGAAATTGCGGTGTGTCCACGTTGCGTTTTGCGCAATTTCATGTCACGGGCACAAGGCCTACCCACGCAAGTGAGGTACCATTTTTGTTGGAAGACTTTGGGGACACAGGGTGGGTGGAAATTTGTGGATCCACCCAGATTCCAGAACTTTCCACCAGAGAAATGTGAGGAAAATGTGTTTTTGGGACAATTTTGTAGGTTTGTAAGGGTTTCTGGGTAACATAACCTAGTGAAAGCAAGTCAAGTAACCCCATCCTGGATTCCCCTGTGTGTCTAGTTTTAAAAAATGTATAGGTTTGCTAGGTTTCCCTAGGTGCCGGCAGAGCTAAGGTTCAAACACTACAGCTAGGCACTTTGCGGAAAAAGGGTAATTTTTCACTGTGAAATTGTGGTGTGTACTTATTGGGTTTTGTGCCGTTTCCTGTCGTGGGCACTAGGCCTACCCACACAAGTGAGGTACCATTTTTCTCAGAGGACTTTGGGAAACGCAGAGTGGGTGGACATTTATGGATCCACGCAGATTCCTGAACTTTCCACCACAGAAATATGAGGAAAACGTGTTTTTTCATTTGACAATTTTTTAGGTTTGCAAGGGATTTTTGGTCAGAGAACCTGATGAGAGCCAGTCAAGTCACCCCATTCTGGATTTCCCGGGATGTCTAGTTTTAAAAAATGTATGAGTTTGCTAGGGTTCCCAAGGTGTCGGCAGAGCTAGGGTTCAAAAACTACAGCTAGGCATTTTGCAAAAAAACAGTCATTTTTCACTGTGAATTTGCAGTGTGTTTACGTTGTGTTTAGTGACATTACCTGTCGCGGGCACTAGGCTTACCCACACAAGTGAGGTACCATTTTTCTCATAAGACTTTGGGAAATGCGGGGTCTGTGGACATTTGTGGATCCACGCAGATTCCTGAACTTTCCACCAGAGAAATTTGAGAAAAAATAGATTTTTTTCAGCAAAATTTGCGGTTTGCAGGGGATTCTGGGTAGGAGAATGTTGGGGGACCCACAAAAGCCATACCTCGCTGGACTCCCCCGGGTGTCTAATTCCCAGAAATATGTGGGTTTGGTAGGTTTCCCCAGATGGCCACCAAGCCCCGGGGCAAAAACTCATGGGATCCCCCTTGCAAAACCAGGTAGGTTTGTGATGGGTAATTTTGATGTCGCCTCAATAGGTTTTGGGCCCTTGCTTGTCGCGTGTCCTTGACCCACCCACGCAAATGAGGTACTATTTTTCTCGGAAGACTTTGGGGAACGCAGGGTGGGTGGAAATTTGTGGATCCACGCAGAACTTTCCACCACAGAAATTTGAGAAAAATTTGTTTTATTGGACTTCTTTTTAGGTTTCCTAGGGATTCTGGGTAAGAGAACCTGGTGAGAACCAGTCATGTTACCCCATACTGGATTCCCGTGGGTGTCTAGTTTTAAAAAAGTAGAGGTTTGCTAGGTGTCCCTAGGTGCTGGCAGAGCTAAGGTTCTAAAACTACAGCTATGCACTTTGCAAAAAAAGGGTCATTTTTCACTGTGAAAATGTGGTGTGTCCACGTTGCGTTTTGCGCCATTTCGTGTCACGGTCACTAGGCCTACCCAACCAAGTGAGGTACCATTTTTGTTGGAAGACTTTTGGGAATGCGGGGTGGGTGAAAATTTGGGGCTCCACGTAGATTCCAGAACTATCCACCACAGAAATGTGAGGAAAATGTGTTATTTTTTTGGTCAATTGTTTTAGGTTTGCAAGGGAATCTGGTTAACATAACCTGGTGAGAGCCAGTCAAGTCAACCCATCCTGGATTCCCCTTGGTGTCTAGTTTTCAAAAATGTATAGGTTTGCTAGGTTTCCCTATGTGCCGGCAGACCTAGGGCTAAAAAACTGCAGCTGCGCACTTTGCAAAAGAAGGGTCATTTTTCACTGTGAAATTGTGGTGTGTCCATGTTGCGTTTTGCTCCATTTCCTGCTGCGGGCACTAGGCTTACCCACACAAGGGAGGTACCGTTTTTCTCGGTAGACTTTGTGGAACGTGGGATGGGTGGAAATGTGTGTATCCACGCAGATTCCAGAACTTTCCACAACAGAAATATGAGGAAAATGTGTTTTTTGACAATTGTTTAGGTTTGCAAAGGATTCTGAGTAACATAACCTGGTGAGAGCAAGTAAAGTCACTCCATCCTGGATTCCCCTGGGTGTCTAGTATTAAAAAACGTATAGGTTTGCTAGGTTTCCCTAGGTTCCGGCGAAGCTAGGGTTCAAACACTACAGCTAGGCACTTTGCAAAAAAAGGGTGATTTTTCACTGTGAAATTGTGGTGTGTCCACGTTGCAATTTGCGCCTTTTCCAGTCGCAGGCACTAGGCCTACCCACACAAGTGAGGTACCATTTTGCTTGAAAGACTTTGGGAAACACAGTGTCGGTGGAAATTTCTGGATCCACGCATATTCCAGAACTTTCCATCTCAGGAATGTGCGGAAATTGTGCTTTTTGTGACAGTTTTTTAGGTTTGCAAGTGAATCTGGGTAACAGAACCTGGTGAGAGCCAGTCAAGTCACCCCATCCTGGATTCCCCTGGGTGTCTAGTTTTAAAAAAATATATAGGTTTGTTAGGTTTCCCTAGCTGCCGGCAGAACTAGGGTTAAAAAACAACAGCTATGCATTTTGCAAATAAGGGCCATTTTTCACTGTGAAAATGTGGTGTGTCCACGTTACGTTTTGCGCTGTTTCCTGTCACTGGCACTAGGCCTACCCACACTAGTGAGGTACTATTTTTATCTGAAGTCTTTGGGAAATGCGGGGTGGGTGGAATTTTGTGGATCCACGCAGATTCCTGTTTTTTTGACAATTTTTTTAGTTTTGCAAGGGATTCTGGGTAACAGGACGTGGTGAGAGCCAGTCAAGTCACTCTATCCTGGATTCCCCTTGGTGTCTAGTTTTTTAAAATGTACAGGTTTGCTAGGTTTCCCTAGGTGCCGGCAGAGCTAAGGTTAAAAAACCATATCTAGGCACTTTGCAAAAAAGGGACATTTTTCACTGTGAAATTGTGGTGTGTCCACGATGCATTTTGCACCGTTTCCTGCTGCGGGCACTAGGCCTACTCACAAAAGTGAGGTACCATTTTTCATGGAAGTCTTTGGGAAATGCGGGGTGGGTGGAAATTTGTGAATTTTTGCAGATTCCTGAACTATCCACCACAGAAATGTGAGGAAGATGTGGTTTTTTTGGATATTTTTTTTAGGTTTGCAAGAGAATCTGGGTAACAGAACCTACTGAGAGCCAGTCAAGTCACCCCATCCTGGATTCCCCTTGGTGTCTAGTATTAAAAAATGTATAGGTTTGCTAGGTTTCCAAATGGTGCCGGCAGAGCTAGAGCTAAAAAACTACAGTTAGGCACTTTGCAAAAAAAGGGTCATTTTTACTGCGAAATTGTGGAGTGTCCATGTTGAGTTTTGCGCCATTTCCTGCCACGGGCACTAGGCTTACCCACACAAGGGAGGTACCATTTTTCTCGGTAGACTTTGTGGAACATGTGATGTGTGGAAATATGTGAATCCAGGCAGATTCCAGAACTTTCCACCACAGAAATGTGAGGAAAATTTGTTTTTTTGACAATTTCTAAGGTTTGCAAGGGATTCTGCGTAACATAACCTGGTGCGAGTAAGTAAAGTCACCCCATCCTGGATTCCCCTGGGTGTCTAGTTTTAAAAATGTATAGGTTTGCTAGGTTTCCCTAGGTGCCGGCAGAGCTACGGTTAAAAAACCATATCTAGGCACTTTGCAAAAAAAGGGACATTTTTCACTGTGAAATTGTGGTGTGTCCACGATGCATTTTGCACCGTTTCCTGTTGCGGGCACTAGGCCTACCCACAAAAGTGAGGTACTATTTTTCATGGAAGTCTTTGGGAAATGCGGGGTGGGTGGAAATTTGTGAATTCATGCAGATTCCTGAACTATCCACCACAGAAATGTGAGGATGATGTGGTTTTTTGGATAATTTTTTTAGGTTTGCAAGAGAATCTGGGTAACAGAACCTACTGAGAGCCAGTCAAGTCACCCCATCCTGGATTCCCCTTGGTGTCTAGTATTCAAAAATGTATAGGTTTGCTACGTTTCCCTAGGTGCCGGCAGAGCTAGGGCTAAAAAACTACAGCTAGGCACTTTGCAAAAAAAGGGTCATTTTTCACTGTGAAATTGTGGAGTGTCCATGTTGAGTTTTGAGCCATTTCCTGCCGCGGGCACTAGGCTTACCCACACAAGGGAGGTACCATTTTTCTCGGTAGACTTTGTGGAACGTGTGATGGGTGGAAATATGTGAATCCACGCAGATTCCAGAACTTTCCACCACAGAAATGTGGGGAAAATGTGTTTTTTTGACAATTTCTAAGGTTTGCAAGGGATTCTGCGTAACATAACCTGGTGAGAGCAAGTAAAGTCACCCCATACTGGATTCCCCTGGGTGTCTAGTTTTAAAAATTTATAGGTTTGCTAGGCTTCCCTAGGTGCCGGCAGAGCTACGGTTAAAAAACCATATCTAGGCACTTTGCAAAAAAAGGGAAATTTTTCCCTGTGAAATTGTGGTGTGTCCACGATGCATTTTGCACCGTTTCCTGTTGCGGGCACTAGGCCTACCCACAATAGTGAGGTACCATTTTTCATGGAAGTCTTTGGGTAATGCGGGGTGGGTGGAAATTTGTGAATTCATGCAGATTCCTGAACTATCCACCACAGAAATGTGAGGAAGATGTGTTTTTTTGGATAATTTTTTTAGGTTTGCAAGAGAATCTGGGTAACAGAACCTACTGAGAGCCAGTCAAGTCACCCCATCCTGGATTCCCCTTCGTGTCTAGTATTAAAAAATATATAGGTTTGCTAGGTTTCCCTAGGTGCCGGCAGAGCTAGGGCTAAAAAACTACAGCTAGGCACTTTGCAAAAAAAGGGTCATTTTTCACTGTGAAATTGTGGAGTGTCCATGTTGAGTTTTGCGCCATTTCCTGCCGCGGGCACTAGGCTTACCCACACAAGGGAGGTATCATTTGTCTCGGTAGACTTTGTGGAACGTGTGATGGGTGGAAATATGTGAATCCAGGCAGATTCCAGAACTTTCCACCACAGAAATGTGAGGAAAATTTGTTTTTTTGACAATTTCTAAGGTTTGCAAGGGATTCTGCGTAACATAACCTGGTGAGAGCAAGTAAAGTCACCCCATCCTGGATTCCCCTGGGTGTCTAGTTTTAAAAATGTATAGGTTTGCTAGGCTTCCCTAGGTGCCGGCAGAGCTACGGTTAAAAAAACATATCTAGGCACTTTGCAAAAAAAGGGAAATTTTTCACTGTGAAATTGTGGTGTGTCCAAGATGCATTTTGCACCGTTTCCTGTTGCAGGCACTAGGCCTACCCACAAAAGTGAGGTACCATTTTTCATGGAAGTCTTTGGGAAATGCGGGGTGGGTGGAAATTTGTGAATTCATGCAGATTCCTGAACTATCCACCACAGAAATGTGAGGAAGATGTGTTTTTTTGGATAATTTTTTTAGGTTTGCAAGAGAATCTGGGGAACAGAACCTACTGAGAGCCAGTCAAGTCACCCCATCCTGGATTCCCCTTTGTGTCTAGTATTAAAAAATGTATAGGTTTGCTAGGTTTCCCTAGGTGCCGGCAGAGCTAGGGCTAAAAAAAACTACAGCTAGGCACTTTGCAAAAAAAGGGTCATTTTTCACTGTGAAATTGTGGAGTGTCCATGTTGAGTTTTGCGCCATTTCCTGCCACGGGCACTAGGCTTACCCACACAAGGGAGGTATCATTTGTCTCGGTAGACTTTGTGGAACGTGTGATGGGTGGAAATATGTGAATCCAGGCAGATTCCAGAACTTTCCACCACAGAAATGTGAGGAAAATTTGTTTTTTTGACAATTTCTAAGGTTTGCAAGGGATTCTGCGTAACATAACCTGGTGAGAGCAAGTAAAGTCACCCCATCCTGGATTCCCCTGGGTGTCTAGATTTAAAAATGTATAGGTTTGCTAGGCTTCCCTAGGTGCCGGCAGAGCTATGGTTAAAAAACCATATCTAGGCACTTTGCAAAAAAAGGGACATTTTTCACTGTGAAATTGTGATGTGTCCACGATGCATTTTGCACCGTTTCCTGTTGCGGGCACTAGGCCTACCCACAAAAGTGAGGTACCATTTTTCTTCAAATTCTTTGGGAAATGCGGGGTGGGTGGAAATTTGTGAATTCACCCAGATTCCTGAACTTTCCACCACAGAAATATGAGGAAAATGTGTTTTTTTGACATTTTTAGGTTTTCAAGTGATTTATGGTAAGAGAACCTGATGAGAGCCAGTCAAGTCACTCCATTCTGGATTCCCCTGGATGTCTTGTTTTCAAAAGCGTATAGGTTTGCTAGGGTTCCCAAGGTGCCGGCAGAGATAGGGTTCAAAAACTACAGCTAGGTACTTTGCAAAAAAATTGTCATTTTTCACTTTGAAATTACGGTGTGTCCACGTTGCGTTTAGTGCCATTACCTGTCGCGGGCACTATGCCTACCGTCTCAAGTGAGGTACCATTTTTCTCAGATGACTTTGGGGAATCCAGGGTGTGTGGAAATGTGTGGATCCACGCATATTCCAGAACTTTCCACCAGGAAATGTGAGGAAAATGTTTGTTGTTGTTTGACATTTTGTTAGGGTTGCAAGGGATTCTGGGTAACAGAACCTGGTGAGAGCCAGTCAAGTCACCCCATCCGTGATTCCCCTGTGTGTCTAGTTTTCAAAAATGTATAGGTTTGCTAGGTTTCCCTAGGTGCCGAGAGAGCTAGGGTTAAAAAACTACAGCTAGGCACTTTGCAAAAAAAGTGGCATTTTTCACTGTGAAATTGTGGTGTGTCCACGTTGCGTTTTGCGCTGTTTCCTGTTACGGGCACTAGGCTTACCCACAAAAGTGAGGTACCATTTTTCTCAGAAGACTTTGAGGAATGTGGGAGGGTGGAAATGTGTGGATCCACGCAAATTCCAGAACTTTTCACCACAGAAATGGAGAAACATTTGTTTTTTTTGACAATTTTTTAGGTTTGCAAGGGATTCTGGGTAACAGAACCTGGTGAGAGCCAGTCAAGTCACCCATCCTGGATTCCTCTGCATGTCTAGTATTTATAAATGTATAGGTTTGCTAGGTTTCCCTAGGTACCGGCAAAGCCAGGGTACAAAAACTACAGCTAGGCACTTTGCAAAAAAAGGTTGACTTTTTCACTGTGAAATTGTGTCAGGGGAACTTAACGAATCACACAGGAGCAGAATGAGGCTAACTCCCAATGCCCTTCTCAGGACCCCCCTGCTAGTTTTTTTTTAATCCATCGCAGGTAAGTTCGGAGGGGGAAAGGGGATTGGACAGAGAAGAGACAGCTCCAAAACACTGCTGGTCCTGCTTAATCTTCTTCTTCAGGTTGTTAGGCTAGAAACATTAAATAGTCAGATATATCGGTTACCTTGACAGACTGCTTTCCTTAATATAGATACCTATACATATAATAACTAATCTCACCAGTAAGTAGTTTTGGGCTTGCCACTCTTCTTACTTCTCTTGAGCGTTGTGTGTGTGTACCCAGAGAAGCCTTCTCTCCAATCACTTGTTCTTTTCCTTGCAGGTTGTTCTATTCTAAGGTTCTCTGTCTTGATAAAGGAAAAAAAAACAAGGTAAGTTATCTTTCTGTTCTGTAAGTATGTAATGTAGTTCGATGTTCCCTTCCTACCTATATACTTACTGGACAAGTGATTGAGATGTTTATAATTTGTTGCCTGAAGTATGAGAACTTCAATTAAATAGAGATATAAGGACAATTGCACCTGTATAAGATTTTTTCTAAATGGAAGATTTGCTGATTTATGCTTCCCAGCCAATTAGAGAAGGTGGTTATAATCAGTTTGGTATGACTATTTATCACAGCTCTTATGGCGGCTGCCAAGGCGTGTGCAATTTAATATTTTCCTTTTCAGGGAAAAAATGTAATGAAGCGCGAACGGAAATCTCTCAGTGTTCGCACTTGTTCATTTTTTGAATTACAAAGCTCAAAAGAGAGGCGCGTTTAAATATTGCAGAGGAATTTCTGTAACCTTGCCGGTAGTGCGCACAAACTGAAACGTGCGCACAAGTTTAATTCCTGCAGCCTTTAGGTACCGCGAGGCACTAAAGGATCAGTGCCCGCGAGTAAACTTCAAATCCAGAATGAGAAATTCGATCTAGAATAACGCAGCTCATAGAAACAATGCTCGTGTTTTTCCCTAGTACGAATTTACAGAACGTTAAGAGTTAACTGAGCTTGTCAACATTTTCTTCCTTGTCATTCTCTCAGGAAATACAATACTAAATATATTTAATTGGTTAAAGTTGAATTAATCTTCTTCACAGATTAATTTCAATCGTTAGTGCAAGCAAGGCTTCAGTCAGAATTATGTTTCAACAGCTTATTGCCTGAAAACTTGGATGGGAACAGGAATAATACTTTGAAGTTGACACTAACCTTTAATCTTGAATATTGGTAGTAACCGACGAAGCTAACCCCGCATTTTCCGCCACTACCCTGACTAACTTTCGTGACGCATGAACAACAGGTGCTGCTCCAGAAGAATCTTCAGTGAAGTGCGCAGTAGAATGTTGGAGCACACCTCACCAACTGTCATTTGCAGAAAGACTAGACTGCTAAACAGCGTTATGCTGTTGCAATGTCAGGATGTTGGTAGCCATGTTGGAGTTTCTATGGTGCCAACTAGAGCTCCAACTAAAAGGATTAGCTACTCTTTGAGTTTGTGAAGAGAGAATATTAGCTACGGAGGAAATAGGAGGAGTAAACCTCCTGTGATTCCTGACAAATTGTGATGTGTCCACGTTGCATTTTGCGCCATTTCCAGTCGCGGGCACTAGGCCTACCCACACAAGTGAGGTACCATTTTTCTCTGAAGTCTTTGGGGAATGCAGGGTGGGTGGAATGTTGTGGATCCACGCAGATTCCTCAACTTTCCACCACAGAAATGTGAGGAATATTTGTTTCTTTTGACAATTTGTTAGTTTTGCAAGGGATTCTGGGTAACGAAACATGGTGAAAGCCAGTCAAGTCACCCTATCCTGGATTCCCCTCGGTGTCTAGTTTTTAAAAATGTATAGGTTTGCTAGGTTTCCCTAGGAGCCGGGAGAGCTACCGTTAAAAAACCATATCTATGCACTTTGCAAAAAAAGGGATATTTTTCACTGTGAAATTGTGGTTTGTCCACGTTGCATTTTGCGCCGTTTCCCGTTGCGGGCACTAGGCCTGAACTTTCCACCAGAGAAATGTGAGGAACATGTGTTTTTTTGGAAAAAAATTAGGTTTGCAAGGGATTCTGTGTAAGAGAACCTGATGAGAGCCAGACAAGTCTCCCCATTCTGGATTCCCCTGGATGTCTAGTTTTCAAAAATGTATGGGTTTTCTAAGCTTCCCAGAGATAGGGTTAAAAACTACAGCTAGGAATATTGCAAAAAAGGACATTTTTCACTGTGAAACTGTGGTTTGTCCACGTTGCATTTTGCGCCATTTCCTGCTGCGGGCACTAGGCCTACCCACAAAAGTGAGGTACCATTTTTCTCGGAAGGCTTTGGGAAACGCGGAGTTGGTGAAAATTTGTGGATTTATGCAGATTCCAGAACTTTCCACCACAGAAATATGAGGAAAATGTGTTTTCGGTCAATTTTTTAGGTTTGCAAGGGATTTTGGGTAAGAGACCCTGATAAAAGCCAGTCACGTCACTCCATTCTGGATTTCCCTGGCTGTCTAGTTTTCAAAAATGTATAGGTTTGCTAGGCTTCCCTAGGTGCCGGCAGAGCTAGAGTTCAAACACTCCAGCTAGGCACTTTGCAAAAAAGAGAAATTTTTCACTGAGAAATTGTGGAGTGTCCACGTTGCGTTTTGTGCCGTTTCCTGTCACAGGCAATAGGTCTACCCACATAAGCGAGGTACCATTTTTCTCTGAAGTCTTTGGGGAATGCAGGGTGGGTGGAATTTTGAGGATCCACACAGATTCCAAAACTTTCTACCACAGAAATGTGAGGAAATTGTTTGTTGTTGTTTGCCAATTTTTTAGGTTTGCAAGGGATTCTGGGTAACAGAACCTGGTGAGAGCCAGTCAAGTAACCCCATCCTTGGTTCCCCTGGGTGTCTAGTTTAAAAAAATGTATAGTTTGGCTAGGTTTCCCTAGATGCCGGCAGAGCTAAGGTTAAAAAACTACAGCTAGGCACTATGCAAAAAAAGGATAATTTTTCACTGTGAAATTGTGGTGTGTCCACGTTGCGTTTTGCCCTGTTTCCTGTCATGGGCACTAGGCCTACCCACACAAGTGAGGTACCATTTTTCTGGTAAGACTTTGGGGAAAGCGGGGTAAGTGGAATTTTGTGGATCCACGCAGAGTACGGAACTTTCCACCACAGAAATTAGAGTAAAATATGTTGTTTGGACAATTTTTTAGGTTTGCAAGTGATTTTTGGTAAGAGAACCTGATAAGAGCCAGTCAAGAAACTACATTCTGGATTCCCCTGGATGTCTAGTTTTCAAAAAGGTATATGTTTGCTAGGGTTCCCAAGGTGTCGGCAGAGTTGGCACTTTGCAAAAAAACAGCCGTTTTTCACTGTGAAATTGTGGTGTGTCCTCGTTGTGTTTAGTGCAATTACCTGTCCTGGGCACTAGGCTTACCCACACAAGTGAGATACCATTTTTCTCGTAAGACTTTGGGAAACGCGGGGTGGGTGGATATTTGTGGATCCACGCAGATTCCTAAACTTTCTACCACAGTAATTTGAGAAAAAATAGATTTTTTCAGCGAAATTTGCGGTTTGCAGGGGATTCTGGGTAGGAGAATGTTGGGGGACCCACGAAAGCCATACCTCGCTGGACTCCCCGAGGTGTCTAATTCCCAGAAATATGTGGGTTTGGTAGGTTTCCCTAGATGTCCGCCAAGCCCCTTGCCAAAATCTCATGGGATCCCCCTTGCAAAACCAGGTTGGTTTGTGATAGGTAATTTTAATGTCGCCTCAATAGGTTTTGGGCCCTTGCCTGTCGCGTGTCCTTGACCCAGCCACGCAACTGAGGTACTATTTTTCTCGGAAGGCTTTGCGGAACGCAGGGTGGGTGGAGATATGTGGATCCACGCAGATTTCAGAACTTTCCACCACAGAAATTTGAGGAAAATGTGTTTTATTGGACTTTTTTTTAGTTTTGCAAGGGATTCTGAGAGAGAACGTGGTGAGAGCCAGTCATGTCACCCCATCCTGGATCCCGTGGGTGTCTAGTTTTAAAAAATGTATAGCTTTGCTAGTTATCCCTAGGTGCCGGCAGAGCTAGGTTTAAAAAACTACATCTAGGCACTATGTAAAAAAAGGGTCATTTTTCACTGTGAAATTGTGGTGTGTCCATGTTGCGTTTTGTGCCGTTACCTGCCGCGGGCACCTGGCTTACCCACACAAGGGAGGTACTATTTTTCTTGGTAGACTTTGTGGAACACGGGGTGGGTGGAAATGTGTGGATCCACGCAGATTCCAGAACTTTCCACCACAGAAATGTGAGGAAAATGTGTGGGTTTTTTTTTACAATTTTTTAGGTTTTCAAGGGATTCTAGGGAACAGAACCTGGTGAGAGCCAGTCAAGTCTCCCCAACCTAGTTTCCCCTGGGTGTCTAGTTTTTAAAAAATATATAGGTTTGCTAGGCTTCCCTAGGTGCCGGCAGAGCTAGGGTTAAAAAAACTACAGCTAGGCACTTTGCAAAAAAAGGGTAATTTTTCACTGTGAAATTGAGGTGTGTCCACGTTGCGTTTTGCACCATTTCGTGTCATGGGCACTAGATCTACCCACGCAAGTGAGGTACCATTTTTGTTGGAAGATTTTGAGGAATGCGGGGTGGGTGGAAATTTGTGGATCCACACAGATTCCTGAACTTTCCACCACATAAATGTGAGTAAAAAGTTTTTTTTGCAACAATTTTTTAGGTTTGCCAGGGATTTTGGGTAACAGAACCTGGTGAGAGCCGGTCAAGTCACCCCATCCTGGATTTCCCAGGGTGTCTAGTTTTCAAAAATGTATAGGTTTGCTAGCTTTCCCTAGGTGCCGGCAGAGCTAGGGTTCGAAAACTACAGTAAGGCACTTTGCAAAAAAGGGTCATTTTTCACAGTGAATTTGTGGTGTCCATGTTGTGTTTTGTTCCGTTTCCTGTTGCGGGCACTAGGCCTACCCACACAAGTGAGGTACCATTTTTCTCTGAAGTCTTTGGGGAACACGAGGTGCGTGGAATTTTGTGGATCCACGCAGATTCCAGAACTTTCCACCAAAGAAATATGAGGATGATGTGTTTTTTAGACAATTTTTTAGGTTTGCCAGGGATTCTGGGTAACATAACTGGTGAGAGCCAGTCAGGTCAGCCTATCCCAGATTCCCCTGGGTGACTAGTTTTCAAGAATGTATAGGTTTGCTAGGTTTCCCTAGGTGCCGGTAGAGCTAGGGTTAAAAAACTACTGCTAGGCACTTTGCGAAAAAAGGGTCATTTTTCACTGTGAAATTGTGGTGTGTCCACAATGCGTTTTGCTCCGTTTCGTGTCACGGGCACTTGCCTACCCAACTCAAGTGAGGTACCATTTTTCTTGGAAGACTTTTGAGAATGCAGGGTGGGTAGAATTTTGTGGATCCACGCAGATTCCAGAACTTTCCACCACAGACATGTGAGGAAAATTTGTTTTTTTGACTTTTTTTTGGTTTGCAAGGGATTCTGGGTAACAGAACCTGGTAAAAACCAGTCAACTCGACCCATCCTGGATTTTTCTGGATGTCTAGTTTTCAAAAATGTATAGGTTTGCGAGGTTTTCCTAGGTGCCGGCAAAGCTAGGGTTAAAAAACTACAGCTAGGCACTTTGCCAAAAAATTGGTAATTTTTGATTGTGAAATTGTGGTGTTTCACGTTGCGTTTTGCATTGTTTCCTGTCACGGGCACTAGGCCTACCCACACAAGTGAGGTACAATTTTTCTAGGAAGACTTTTGGAACGCGAGGTGGGTGGAAATTTGTGGATCCACGCATATTCCAGAATTTTCCACCACAGAAATGTGAGGAAAATGTGGTTTTTGTGAGAATTTCTTAGGTTTGCAAGGGATTTTGGGAAACAGATTCTGGTAAGAGCCAGTCAAGTCACCTCATTCTTGATTCCCCTGGTTGTCTAGTTTTCAAAAATGTATAGGTTTGCTAGCTTTCCCTAGGTGCCGGCAGAGCTAGGTTAAAAAAACGACAGCTAGGCACTTTGCAATAAAATTGTCATTTTTCATTGTGAAAATGTGGTGTGTTCACGTTGCGTTTTGAGCCGTTTTGAGCCGTTTCCTGTTGTGAGCACTAGGCCTACCCACACAAGTTAGGTACCATTTTTAGTGGGAGACTTAGGGTAATTCATATTTGTAGAGCAACTGTTATTACCTATTGACTTTTGATGCATTTCTGCCTTCCAAATGAAAGATAATGTGTAAAAAAGAAGTCATTCTGAAAAATGACCGATAATTCTCATGCAATTATGAGTATTTCCAATTTCGGAAATGTGCAAATATCTACTGTTTCTAAACTCTATATTTTGTTCCCATTTCAGAATACATAGGTGTATTTCATACCGATTTTTCAATGTATACATTTTCCCAGAATAATTGCTATAGTCCCAGTACATAATAAAAAAACAAGTCGCTGCTCAGTTTTTGGCTCTGGGTTCCTCGGTGAACCTACAAGTCCTATATATCCCCACAACCAATAAGGACCAGCTAATGTAATGGTATATTGCTTGCGAAGAGTTGACACAAATGGCTGTTATTTTCAACTAATTTTCAATTTTTCCTATATTTAACTGTTAGTTTCTATAAAGAAACCTTGAAGGATCTACTCAAATGACCCCTTGCAAAATTCAGAATTTTGCCTACTTTTCTAAAATAGGCTATGTCCCAAAAAAATGCCATAACTGTGTAAAAATCTTTGGTTTTCTGACAAAAGTCTGTCATTTCCTAAAAGCTGGGAAAATGGTGATTTCAGCCACACAAACCCTTTTTTTGATAGCATTTGCAGGGAACAAACAGATGCTTTCATTTGTAGCACTTTGTTCCCATATTTCCCCCCAAATAAAATGTAGCTGTATTTTGCCTAATTTCTGTCCCCTCCAGGGGAATCCACAAAGCCTGGGTACCTTTAGAATTCCCATGATGTTGGAAGAAAAGGACTCAAATTTGGCGTGGATACCTTATGTGGTCAAAAATGTACAGGGGCCTAAGCGCAAACTACCCCAAATAGCCAAAAATGGCTTAGCACAAGGGGGAAAGGCCTAGCAGCGAAGGGGTTAATAGCAGGAGTATCTTCCAGGTGTAAGAAATAATATAGCAGATTGGAATTCAAGGAATATGAGAGATTTCAGTGTTTGGGTGCTGGGGCAGGAATATTTCAGGAAGATAGATCAGAATTTGGGACCAATGGAGGTAGATTTGTTTGCGAGCAGGTTAACCTGTCAGTTGGAGAAGTATGACAGTTGGATGCCAGATCCGAGAGCTGCAGCGATAGATGCATTTCAACAGGATTGGACGGAGTTGATGGGTTATGCGTTCTCACAATTCGCGATGATTCAGAGGGCCCTTATGATAGTACGGTGGGAGGATGTCAATAACTCCTTTTTGAGTGTCTCAGGCATAGTTCCCTGCGGAATTGGAGTTGGCATGCAAGAGACCTTTTTTGCTTCCTGCAGAGAGAGGTCTGTTTTAAGTTTGAAAAGAGTTAAGTTTAGTGAAGTAAAAGGAAAGGGGTAAAGAAAAAGGAAATAAAATAAAAAGACATATATAATACATTATTAAAAATATAAATATACATAAATGAGTGGTTGTTGTAACAATAGAGAGAGGATATATGGAAACATAAAACAAATCTGGTCATTTCTCTGAAACGTGATAACATAGTTCTACTAAATCTATGCAAACAATGTTAAAAATAGAGAAAGGAGGTTTTGAAACGTCTTGCTCCAATACCTTGCGTGTATGTAAGAGCTTAACATGACAGTCAAGAAACATCGTAACTGGGGACCATCTATACAAACGCTTTACAGTCATGGACAATGGATATACATAAACAGTGTCCAGTCTGTGGTTGTGCATACCGCATAGCACCAGGCCTGGAAAGAGAGGTTAGACAAATGTTTCCAATGTGTGGCGATTTGTTGAAATGCTACTCCCAAAAGTAAATCCAAAATATGGACATTGGGACCAATCCTCAGAAAGAGAACCCAAAAAAACATTAGCAAAAGAGAAGGACACTACATAATGAAAGATCTGGGTGATTTGTTTCCAAACACTTTTTCAAGAGTCATGAACAAGTAAGAAGTAGTTGGCACATGCATCAACAAAGACTTTTGCGATTCCTTAATTGCGATTTTTAAGGAATCGCAATTAAGGAATTGCAAAAGCCTATGCATGTAGGAATCGCTATAAAAATAGTGATTCCTACAAATTCCTTAAGTGCGACTCGCAAATTGCGAGTCGCAATTAAGGAATGCCGTCCCATTCATTCCTATGGGCCTCCAGGCCCATAGGAATGAATTGGAGATTGCATGAGCAATTTGCGAGTACCAGTAGGTTCTCGCAAATTGCTCATGCAATTTCAAGGGTGCAAGGGTGTCAATAGGACACCCTATTGCACCCCTGAAATTGATCTGTGCACATATGTTGCACACACACATGCTCTAAGGGCATGTGTGTGCGCAACATAAAACTTTGAAAAATGCACAAAAGTGCATTTTTCAAAGTTTTTGCAAATTACCATGAAGTTCAACTTCATGGTAATTTGCTCCCCCTATTAGCGAAATCGCTACTTTTTTCACTTTCATGCATTGCATTTAAGGAATCTCAATTTGGGTTTCCTTAAATGCAATCGCAGTTTAAGGAATCGCAATTTAGAGATTCCTTAAATTGCGATTTTTGCTTTTGGGATGATGCATCCCAAATGCAAAAATACCGCAAAGGGGTAGATTCTGAGAATCTGCCCGTTTGCGACCGGTTTTTACATTGATGCATGTGCCTGTTGGTGTTTTAAATCTGCATTCGTGGAAGAACATGATCAAAAAGTATCGGGTAACTCAATGTTTATCTTATGGAGAAAGAAGGAGGAAAGAAGTAACCTATTGTAAATGAAGAAAAGCGTCTACTTGGTGTTAGCTGCTCTAGATGTTTTGCTAATCTTAAGCCAAATGTTGTTCCATAACTGAATGGGCCAATTGACATCTAAATCCCATCTACGTAAATAGGTATACATTTTAGATGCTTCGGGACCTGAATTTAAGAAAAACTCATGAGAGATGTAAGAAGTAATATAAGGCGAATTAGAATCTAGATCAGATTGATCAACAGTTCAATTTAAAGCATGTTGCAGCAGTTAATATTTATTAGAAAATAAGACAGGAAAGACACAAATAATTTTAGCTTGGTGAAATGATCTAATTTTATCATTCTGAAATAGCTTGTGGACCCAGAGAAGACCCTTTTGTCTCCATGATTTCCAATAAATGGGTTTGCCTTTAATCGTTATCCGATTGTTGTGCCAAATGGAGGATTGTAAATGTGATTATCTATTAGTAGAACTATCTAATTGAAATGTATCTAATAACTTATGCGTATATTTAACAATGGGAGTAGATAGTTTCTGAGGTTTTCGAGTGAAAGATAGGTACTCCTGAGTGGAAAAAGTGGCGAGATATAATTGTTCAATGGTAACCCAGAGAGAAGCGTCTGACATGGAATCGGTGAGCCAATGAGATGATTGACGTAAATTAAAAGCTTTATGATAAGTAGGAAAATCATTAAAATTGACAAAGAGAGAGGTCTGTTAATAAATGTAGAAGGAGCGGATCATCCTTTGGTTCAAGATGGGACGTTGAACCTTCTTGTTTGGAAGGTGTCAGGAGATCCAGTGCATTCGAGGGACTTTCGCAAAGGGCTGCGGAGTTGCTTGAGGAATCCTGGGCTCTAGGAAAAAGGAGGAGATATAGAAGCATTTGGAAGATTTGGGTTTGTTGTTGCATGGAAAGGTGTTTGGATCCCGTGGAAGCTCCTATAGTGGACGTAGTACATTTTTTAGTGAAATTTCTTTTTTTTAAATTCTTTATTGAGATTTTTTTTCTTTCCATATATATTACACAACATATATATAAGCCGACACCTGAAGAATTGACCCTCCCACCCCACTCCCAGGACTCATCCCCTCACCCCTCCCAGCCTGGTCCGATTCACTAAACTGGAAGAGAAAGACTCAAAAGAAAAAAAGAAATAGAAAACAGTTCTTCCACTGGCATGAAAGAGAGAAGAAAAGTTCTATAATACAGGAGACAAATAACATCATAGCAGATTATTAATTCAGCATTGTAGAATCATATACAATACAACCTCAAATATTAATAGACATAGAAACACATATTGGTGATACCTGTGCTGCTTAATGGTTTAATTTAGTGCTTTCTTATCACCCATTGCCCTCCCCTTGGCTATCTTGTGACCATCTTATTAAAGGTGCCCAGATTTCCATCCCCATTTCCCTTGCTCTGCGCCCCTTTCTAGCATTTACTGCAGTCTCTAACCTGTAAACTTCCAGAATCTACCCAGCCACTCTTGGCCTGTTGGTGGAACTGGATCAAGCCAGTGAATGGCTAGACAGAGTCTAAATACTGTCATAGCAATGAACAGAAAGGTCTGTACCCGCGCCTGAAGCAATGGGCAACTTACTTCAAGTACAATCAGTTGTGATGACACATCTACTTTCTGACCTAAATGATTTTCTAAAATAGTACCAACCTACCTTTCAAATATATCCAGGTCGGAGCAGGAAGCAAACATATGTACATATCGGCAGCAAGACAGCCGCACGGTGGACCTGTTGTTCCCATAGCTCCTCCCCATTTTTTAATCTTCTCAGGAGTTATATAGAGATTAAACCATGTTTTGAAGCATTGCAACTGAAGGTTAGCTGCAAAGCATTATTTTTGGGCCATATATAGTGAATCTTCTGCTATGCCTGGACCCACCGTCCACAGTGGTCACAGCCTTTAGATAGGTCATCCAGCATTGTTTCATTCAATTTCTTATAAATCCCACCTAGTGTACTTGACACTTTAATCAGTATCTCTACCAACGTCACCCAAGCAAAACCACTACTGCCCCCTGTCTTCCTTGCTAGAAAATCTCTTATCTGGAGATATAAAAAAAAATGGTCTGTTCTCAACCCCAAATACTTCCTTGATCGTATCAAAAGCAATCACTCCTGTCTCATCCATAATATCACCAACCATCCTGACACCTTTGTTGTACCAGTTTTTTATATGCCCGTCGTTGAAGATGCTAGGGAGTGAATCATTGCTATATAATGGGGTACAGGCATTAATAATACCCAGACTGAGCCTCTTCCGGACTGAGGTCCAGATTTTGAAAGTGCAAATTTTCGTCTTAAACTTTACTCTTTTGTAATAGTTAAAATCGATATGTCTTATAAGAAAGCCGCTAGCCTTTACCCCTAGTAGCAATTCTTAAATTGATGGGTGGCCGCCATCTGCACCGGCCTGTTTCAGCCCTGAGTAAGATTCCCATTTTAGATAACATTGCAGCTCAATTGTATAGCTGAAGGTTGGGTACCACCCGGCCCCCTCTGTATCTAGGTAGTGTTAAAAATATCAGTGCCCGTCGTGGGCGACAATTATCCCAGAGAAATTTAGTAAACATCAGAGTCATAGACTTAAACCAAGCATTTTAGATGATCAAAGGAATTGCCCTAAAGAAGTATCGAATTTTCGGTAAAAACAGCAACTTAATGATGTTGCATCTCCCCACCAGCATAAGCTTAAGGCTATCTATTCAGTTAAAATATGCTTTAAATTTTGGGAGTAAAGGGCCCAGATTAGTTTCCACGATTTCTGACACCTCTGCCATTATTTCGACCCCGAGATATGGTGCCTTCCGTACAACCAGAGGGTCATTTATCTGGAGCCCCTTACCAACAACAAGGGTTTTATAAGAGTTAAGTCAATAGCCCGATATATCTCTGAAAATCTGTGTTTCTTTTTCAATTTCTTCTAATGCACCCAGTGGATTAGGGATCACAACTGCTAAATCGTCGGCATACGCTAGAATCTTAGTACTCCCCCCATTAATGTGTATTGCCGAGATCTGATTATTGCCTGTAATCTTCCTAACTAACGGGTCAATATATAAAGCAAATAATAGGGGGGAGCATGGACACTCCTGAAGAGTCCCTCTCCTGATCGAAACAGGACCTGACAATTCCCCCATTATTGCTACTCTGGCCACTGGGTTGTTATACATTATTGCGATGGCTTTAATAATGCCTTTGCATAACCCTCTACTCTGGAGTGTTGCCCACAGGAAAGGCCAGGAGACCCTATCAAAGGCTTTCTCCGAATCTAGCAGGATTAGCCCAATAGGGTCTCCAGTGATCCCTGCAGTGTCAAAGAGAGCAATCACCCATTGAACATGGTCGATAGTGCTCTGGCCGGGGAAGAACCGAGGTTGAGTCGGTGAGACCAGTTTCTTAATCACCACTGCTAGTCGATTAGCTAAGAATTTAGCGCAGACCTTGGCATCACTATTGATTAACTTAATAGGTCGATAAGACCCAAGCACCCTAGTTGATTTTCCTTTTTTAGGAAAGACCACAATATTGGCCGAACCTCATGAATCGGGTGTCCCCTGACCAGATTGGACATCTAAAAAGACATCCACCATTAATTCCAGTAGACAGGGAGCCAATTTTTTATAAATTCCCCTGGGATGGAGTCAGTACCTACCGCCTTCCCATTTACCAAACAAAGATAGCACCAACAACTTCCTCTGCCGTGATGGGTACCTCAAGCGCCTCTCTTTCTTCCCTTGACAATTTTTCCCCTGGAAACCCTGCCAAATAGTCATAAACTTCATATTCACTGCCTCTGGTTTCTTCCATATACAACTGTTGATAGAATCACTGAAAGGCAGCCTGTATATCAGAAGTCTCTGAAACTATCCCGTCCAGGGGTTCTTCAATTTCAAGTATTCCCCTCTGTGTCACCCATTGTCTAGTACGGATTGCAAGCAGGTGTCCCATTCTCTCACTGAATTCGTACATTTTGGATTGCCAGGCAGCATACTTCCATGCCGCTTTGTGCGCCAAGACTTCTAAAATTTTAGACTTAGCTAATGTCACTAGTGTTTGAGCCACCCCACATTCCCACCTCTCATAATTGCATCTACTAATTGCGTCTCTGCTTCAGCCAGCTTTCTATAGAGTTCCTGCGTGTGCTATTTATCCTGCTTCTGGGACTTCCAACCATACCTCGATGTTTCCCCCCTTATCCCAGCTTTCAGAGTGTCCCATACCACCTCCACCTGTGTACTATCCCTATTCTCAGATATAAATCTGGGAATCCAACTTCACATATGTGTGATATAGTCCTCATTGTAAAGGAGTGCCCGGTTAAAGGTTCACCGTGTTGCCACCTGCTTTGAGGATTGGAATGAAATCTCGAGGACTAATGGATTGTGGTCCGTCATTACGCGTGGAAATTTAAAAATCTTGCAGTTTCTCGAAAGCCCCTGAGACACAAAAAAATAGTCTAGCCTGAGGTGTGACTGGTGTGGGGCAGAAAAAAAGGTATAGCCTAACTTCTGAGGTTCTTGCAAGCCCCAAACATCACTGAGTCCATGCATCATACACAGATTAACAAAGACTTAAAGACTTTAGGTTTATGGTAATGGTATAAACTAGGCCCTAGCTTGATAATATTTGTACTCAAATTTATATTAAAATTGCCACAAATAATTAAAGGTAGCAGCCACCCAACAATTTCCATATTTAACCAATTAAAAAGGGCAGGATCATCAAATACCGAGCCATAAACTGAGCAGAGCGTAAAAGAATAATCATCCGCAATGCGCTGAGTAATGGCCCATCTACCAAACTGATCAGCCGTTGAGCCTGGAAAGCTGAAAGATTTCCTGCGGGCCATAATGGCAACCCCCTTTGTGTGTGTTCCCTGGGTTGTGATGGATACTAGTTGATATCCTGCTAGTTCGGCAATCTTAGGCCTACCAACTTCTATGTGTGTCTCCTGCAAACATATTAAGTCTGCCTTCAAGTACTGAATGTCTTCATTAACCCAACACTTTTTTGGAGGATTATTTAATCCACAAATGTTGAAAGATGCGATTCATAGCCTCCCCTTCACCATTTGTCTTAATCAGGAAATTACATAAAAACCTAAATACTATCCATGCCATTTCATATAATGCTACCCATTGGACCAGCCTGCCACCCAGTAGCTTCCCCACACCCCCACCTGCCCGTCCCCAGTCCCCCCTTCCTTTAGGCAAGAAAGGTCCAAGGACCATTGTGATGCCTCCTGCATGATACTGTTTCCCACCACCACCCATCAAGCTCCACCAAGTAAACAGCAAAAAGAAGTGTGAATATTGTCCAAGTACATAAGCCCTCAGGATCTTTCTGATTTAAGACTCCTGATATTTCTTGTAAAAAGTCCTGTGCTTGATTCTTAGAAGAGAAAACCCTTATATTTCCCCAGTGAATGACTTTGAGACAAACAGGGCTCAGTAGATACACCTCACAGCCAATCTTCTGGAAGGGAGTAATAAGCCTCCACCTCCTTTCCACCGTCATATGACAGAAGTCAGGCCTGGCGAAGAAGAATGACCCTCAGCAGAGCGTCTTGCTTCAGGACGCGCCTTATCAAAAATTGCTTGTCGCAAGAGAAAGTTGCCGAAAAGTGTTAATATAGCTCTAGGTTTATCGTTCACGTCGTTCTGACCCTTCCTTTTTTTCAGCATGAGTGGGAAATGGTGTACACACTGAACTTCTGTGTCCCAATCACAATGTGCTAGCTCGGGTAAACCACCTTTCAGCAATTACAGCACAAACCCTCTAATGTTTTCTCCTTCCGTTTCTTCCAGTATACCCAGTAGTCTTAAATTATTATGCCTCAGGCGGTTTTCAAAGTCTTCAAGCTTCTACATGACATCCGTCATCCTTGATTCGTTTGATGTAACTTGTTGGGCAATGCTCTCAGTTCCGGTCTCTTATGCCACAACTTGCTTTTCCAACACCTTTGTCATTTCGGTGATTTCTGTGCATGTTTATTTTTTTTACGGATAGCCCCTTGTAACATCTTTGTTGCATTGTGGGCCCTCTTATGTTCCTGTCTAGCTTCAGATTGGATCTGTTTAAGAGTGGAGTATATGAGGTCCCTCGAGGGAGATACCTCAGTTGCAGGCTTCTTTTGAAAAGTCATATTATTTCCCCTTGTGCGTTATCAACTGGTGCTAATCCTCCAACCTCGATTCCAAAATGCGTAGTAGAATAATCCCAATAATTAAATAATGTTTCACCTCTTTCTGGGGTCCCCCGATCTTGTGTTGTATCTGAGAAAGTCTAGGGTCAAGTGGTAAACCTTCATTAATAACCTGCTCCTGCTCCTTATCCACATGTTTGCCTGCCATGTAATTAGCGTCAAAGCCCTCTGGTCCCCTCTGTAAGAGTTCGCCTCGGTGGTGAATCGCAGCACCTCACACAGCCGCCATCTTGCCTTCCGATCCACACTGGTGGAAAAGTTTGAGAAGGGTTTGAATTACAGAAGTTTAAATTGCTATAGGTCAGCAATTTCATCAGAACATGTTTTGGTTGGAGAGAAGTGTGTGGGAAGTAATGCTTTGGTTTGCAGAGTTCTGAAGAGGTGTGCAATGGAACAAGCAGGAGTAAACATGGAGAAGTTCAAAGGCCATTCAGTTAGGGGATCAATGGCTAGCAAGTCATGTTGGTATGGAGGACAACTGGATTCCAGTTCTGTATTTTCTGCAGATTGGTCTAATGTGGGAACTTTTGCAAAACATTATTTCAGACCAATTGAGCATATGTCAGAGGTGGTGTTGAAGGGCTTTCAACAAGCATAATGTTAGCCTCCAGTCTTGTAATGAAATGACGATTCTCAGATTAACATGGCAAGAGAATCAGGATTTCATTAAAAACGTGGGGGCATATTTACAAGGGCTTTATCTATGCTTTTTTGGCATAAAAAGCCAAAAAAGCGGAGATAAAAATATCGCCCTACTTACAAGAGGGTGCTAACATGCATAATCGCATATTAGCACCCTTTTTCCCAACGCCTCCCTTTGCATCTCAAATGAGATGCAAAGTGGACGTCACTGGCGTTCCCTGGATGGACTACCTTGCAAATATCGCTGATGTTCACATCGCGATATTTACAAGGCAGCCCACAGGCTTTTAGCACACGTTAGATTTTCGCCAAAAACTAACATCTGCTAAAATCCAGACTTACCTATGCTTTACATAGGGGGTGGATTATGCTGATACGACCACAGGGTCGTATCAGCAAGGTTATTGACGTGTTGCAGGGAACATCGCTGGAAAACCAGTGATGTTCCCTGCAAAACGGAGATAACCTCGCTATCCCTGGAATATTTATCGACCTGGAGAAACGCGTTGTTAATAATTATTGCTGGCCATTGATAATATGCCCCGTGGAGGCTAACATTATCCCTCCCTCCTCACCCTGGTATTGAAGGGTTTTGTTTGTTTGGACGAGGGTGATAGGAAGAAGTTTAAAGGTTTAAGAAATATTTAAGTTGGTTAAGATTATTACATAAAAAAAAGACAAAGAGTTTTTTGCTAATTCTGGTGCTTGGTGTTTGCCAAATATCAGACATAAAAGAGTGGAGATCAAGTGGAGGATGAGAACGAAGGAAGAGGAGAAGGAGCCGTTTCAGTTTTGCATTTAAAAGAGGAGGAGAGTTCCTTGCACGGGACATTTATTGTTTTAATTCCAATTCTGTATTTTTTATGTGGTTGAGATTCTCTAAAGGGGCTGCTGTCTGGAGGGGTAAATAAAAGAATATGCATAATGTTAGCCTCCGCGTCTTTAAGAAAATCCTGATTCTCTTGTCATGTTAATCTGAGAATCGTCATTTCATTTGAAGTATAGCTCTACTCATATCAGTGTCAAAGTACATTACATCATGCACACATTATACAGAGACAAACAATCATGCACGTATGTAAATCTATCTACAGGGAATGTCACATAAGCCAACAAGGATTACAAGGTCTAGGAATCATGTGTCATCTATACTGGTGGACGTTAATGTTAAGAGGGTTTGGTCTGGAGAAGCACAAACTCAGAATTTATAGCATACCCCAGTGGTTAGGGGTTGGGTTTACTGATAAAAATGTATATCCGCCCAAACAAACTCCTTTTGGCAACATTAAAATAATGAAAAACTGGGGAAGTTCTAACTATATTACAACACAAAAAAAGGAAAAAGCTAAGTTCTAACTATATCATTCAGGTTTGCATGCAGCTCTTTGATGACAGTTCATAGGTCACTGTCCTATGATAGGTTTGTAATTTCTGAACTGCAAGTAACACAAGAATCTCTGTGACAAAGGCAGTAACCTACTGAGCTATCCACATAAAATACAGTTTATCTGCATTTCAAAACTACCAATAAAGGATTGGAAGGATCAATAATCACCAGTTATCTGGACATTTGCATTGTTGTCTTACATCCGTGGCAGAGCTGGCCTTAATAATGATACAAAATGGTTTAAATAAAGAAATACAGGAAGTATGTGTCTTTCTGGGCCTTTCTGATGATTTTAAAAAGAACAAATAGCCAGACAGTCTCTCACCTGCTCGGTTCCTCGTCAAAGCCTGATCTGATAAGCAGCTGCAGGGGCCAGGATCTGCGAATCCTGAGAAACAAACATTTTGTCTCCAGCATGGGATAAAAAAGGAAATATCCACACAGCAGAATGGTTAAAGTTACCCAGTGTCAAAGAGAGTATTTGTCCCCATTGTAATGCCTCTATTTTACCTGCACGAGTGGGTGGGGAAACAGCACACCAATCTAAAAGGAGACGCGAGATTGGGGGTGCCTGTGAGAAGGAGCCCAGGCCCAATCACCCAACTCCAAGGACGGGAAGAAAAACAACATTCGGAGGAACGTTTTCAATGAAAGTGGCCATTTTCTACTGGCCTTTGTGATGTCACTGCCGGGGCCATGGCTCATGCTTGGGTGGGCCAGGCTCATGTTTGGGTGGACCTAGCCTACCTGGCCCACCCTCTAGAACCAGACCTTGTTGATATGGGTGCAACAAGAGCAGACTGCCACCTTCCCGCCCAAACCGGGATATGCTGATCACACAAAGCCAGTTTCTCTGCTTCATCCATGAGGTCTCTACTGTGCAGTAACTCTAGCAAAATACTGTGCATGATATAATAATTGCCTGTGACAAGAAACTCTAACACAGCCCGGACTCCTAACATGGGTAGATATTGAACCTCGGTTCACGTCCTCGGCAGTTCACCCAAACACGGCTGGTGGCAGAAGTTGCAGCCTTCATAGTAGATGCAGTGTGTGGTGGTCATTATAAGGAGGCAGTGGTGCTGGTCTCTACGGGCTCCACTCCAGCGGCTGCAGGTCTGAAAAGCACTGACTCAGCTGCCAGGTGGGGAGCTGGAGCTCTAGGCAAAGAGTTTCGAAACAAGAGAAGAATCGCCCATTGTGTGGACGGCGTGGACATCATTTCGAAATGTCATTGTTTGAGTAAAACTGTGTGACAATTCAATGCATTGAAATCCATCTGTTGCACAGAAGACTACAACTTCTGGGGCAGTGTCATATTCCATGGGAGTTGCATGGGAAAACCCACAGCAAGGCCCATGGAACGCATCCCGGGCGCAGAGTACGGCAATGCAGTGAGTTGTTGTGTGAGTCTTACTCATGATTTATGAGGGCATTCAAAGCCACATAGGGGGCTTTGCGTGACTTCATAAATCTGCATGAGAGCCCTGAATCATGCATGTACCTCTTTACATGGTACAAAAGTGACACAGGGCTCTCATACAAATGACCCTTTAAGTACAGAAGGGATGGCAGCTGGATTGGGAGAGTCCAGTCAGGTCTAACCAACATTTTTCGATCAATGATCTTGGTCCACATTTGGCAAAGTATCTTTCTAGGAGCTCAGTCATTAGACGCTTTCTGTAATGGTGATGTTTAGGTTCAGCTCTGAGTTCGGGCTCCAGAACATTCTAGCATTTTGGATCCAACGCTCTCAAAGATTGCCCTCTGTGTTTTCGCATTTTGAAGGGCCAATGTGGCATCAGGTGCATTTAGTAGGGTAGAGTGCAGGTTGGAAAGAGTGTTAATGAAAGTGCAATAAAGACACTGTGTTGGTGACAGGCAAGGTAGTGCAAGTAGACCAGTGTGCTAATGAGAGGTATGAATGAATGAATAAAAGAAAGAATGACTGAATGAATGTAATTTGTAAAGCTCAGGCAAATGCCCAAGGGCGTCTTGGCTCTATAGGAGGCGAGTATAGGTACAGAGCTGTCAGAGAAGAAAGATTTCTAACAGATGATCGAGTGCCTTCTAGTCCTGAGAAAAAAAGCCAGGTCTTCAAGGCCTTTCTGAAGGACAGTAGGGAGGGAGCAGCTTTTAGAGTCAGAGGTAGGCTATTCCAGAGCACCGCTGTTGTCTTAAAAAAGCTCTTCCCGCCCCAGGTTGTCTTCCTAAATGGGGGTACAGTCAGGTTCATAGCAGAGCCTGAGCAGAGGGTCCTCCCTAGGACATACCATTTGAGCTTCTCCTTGAAATGGACTGGGCCCTGTCCATGCAGTGATTTATAGGCCAAGCATAGGGCCTTGAACCTGCAACATTGTCTGACTGGTAGCCAGTGGAGATTCATAATGGCTCCCCTAGTACATTTATATTTTGGAATTTTGAGAAGGAAGTGTGCTACGGAATTCAGCAGAGTCTGAAGCCTCTTCAGGGGGGCTGATGCCAGGTTGAAGTAGAGGCTATTGCAGTAGTCGATCCTTGATCGTACCAGTGCAATATTCACAGCTTTCAGGAGCTCCGGAGACAGGCATTTTTCTTTTTTTTTTTACTAGTCTCAGGTAGCAGAATTAAGAGGCAGTAATTTTATTCACTTGTTCTTTGAGCTTCAACTCTTTGTCTAGCATAAAGTCTAGAACTTTTACTTTGTTTGCGGGTTCAGGATGTAGGCACAGCTCAGGTAAGGTACTGTAGGTTGGAGAGTGTGTTAATGAATGGTAAGGTAGGGCATGTAGGACAGTGTGTTAATGAGAGGCAAGGTAGAGCTAGTAGGACAGTGTGTTCTAATGAGAGGTAAGGTAGTGCAAATAAAACAGTGTGGTAGTGAGAGGTAAGATAGTGGAAGTAGGACCGTGTTAGTGAAAAGTAAGGTAATACATGTAGGGGAGTGTTAATGAAAGGTGAGGTAAAGCAGGCAAGATTGTAAGCCTCATTTACTATAGTTTCAGGAACGGCAGCAAAGCACGCCTTCTTACTGCACAGAAGGACATTGTCTTAATGAGAGGTAAGGAAGATCAAGAGGGACAGTGTGTTAATGGGAGGTAAGGTAGATCAAGAGGGACAGTGTGTTAATGGGAGGTAAGGTAGATCAAGAGGGACAGTGTGTTAATGGGAGGTAAGGTAGATCAATAGGGACAGTGTGTTAATGGGAGGTAAGGTAGATCGATAGGGACAGTGTGTTAATGGGAGGTAAGGTAGTGCAAATAAGACAGTGTGTTAATGAGAGGTAAGGTAGATCAAGTAGGACAGTGTGTTAATGGGAGGTAAGGTAGATCGATAGGGACAGTGTGTTAATGGGAGGTAAGGTAGATCAAGTAGGACAGTGTGTTAATGGGAGGTAAGGTAGATCAAGAGGGACAGTGTGTTAATGGGAGGTAAGGTAGATCAAGAGGGACAGTGTGTTAATGGGAGGTAAGGTAGATCAAGAGGGACTGTGTGTTAATGGGAGGTAAGGTAGATCAAGAGGGACAGTGTGTTAATGGGAGGTAAGGTAGTGCAGATAAGACAGTGTGTTTGTGAGAGACAAGCAGTGCAAGTAGGACCATTGGTTAATGAGAGATACATAAGTGCAAGTAGAACAGAGTGCTAGTGCAAGGTTAGATAGTGCAAGTAGGACAGTATCTTACTAAGACTTACATTAGTGAAAGTAGGAAAGTGTATTAATGAGAGATAAGTTAGAGATAAGTTCGTTACTGAGAAGCAAGGTAGTGCAAATATGCCAGTGTTAATGAGACGCAAGGTATTGTCAATGAGAGATAGGTTAGTGTAAGCAGGACAATGTTAATGAGCGGTAAGTCAGAGCAAGTACGACAGTGTTAATGAGAGGTAAGTTAGTACAAGTAGGACTGTATGTTAGCAGAATATTAGTGAAAGTAGGATAGTGTGTTAAAGACAAGTTAGATAGAGCAAGTAGGACAGCGTATTGGTGAGAGATAAGGTAGTGTGTTATTGAGAGGCAAGGTACCACAAGTAGAACAGTGTGTTAATGAGAAGTTAGGTGGTACAAGTAGGACAATGAGTTAGTGAGAGGTACAGTAGTGGAAGTAGGAAAGTGTTAATGAGATGTAAGGTAGTGCAAATAGGACAGTGTTAATGAAAGGTGAGATAGTGCAAAAAGGACAGTGCTAATGAATGGTAAGGTAGTGCATGTAGGACAGTGTGATAGTGACAGGTAAGGGAGTGCAAGTAGGACAATGTTAGTAAGAGGTAAACGAGTGCAAGTAGGACTGTGTTAATGAGAGAGAAGAAAGTGGATGTAGGACAGTGTTAAAGAGATGTAGGGGCATATTACCAAGGGCCGGCAATAAATATAGCAAAGAGCGCTTAGCGCTTGCATATTTATCGCCGGCTATCTCTGGAATGTATCGCCCGGTTAGCGCGTTATCATCAATGCGCATCGCCGAGGCGTTAAAAATTCCAGAGATAGTGTGGATATCACCGTTTTCCATGGTGGAAAACTGCGATGTCCTTGATGATAGGACCTGTGGTCTTAGCCACAGAATCCACCCCCCATGTTAAGTATGCCTTAGTCAGGAATTTAACAGACGTTAAATTCCTGCGTTAAGGCATACTTAACGCGATTTAAAAAATCGCTACCCTTCCTTGTTAATATCGCGAAGCTGCCTCCGCGATATTTTCCCTGGTTTGTTTCACAGCCGCGCCTACTTTGCATCTCATTTGCGATACAAAGGTAGGCGTGCTGGAAACGGGCACTGAGTCAGCAAAAGTGGCGATAAATTCATAGCGTCGCCTTGATAATATGCCCCGTAAGGTATTGTTAATGAGAGATAGGGTGGTGTAAGCAGGACGGTGTTAATGAGGGGTAAGTTAGAGCAAGTATAACAGTATGTTAATAAGAGGTAAGGTATTGCAAGTAGAACAGTGCATTAGTGAGAGGTAAGGTAGTGCAAGTAGGACAATTTTAATGAGAGGTAAGTTACAGTAAGTAGGAGAGTGTGTTAAAGAAAGGTATGGTATGGAAGTAGGACAGAGTGTTAATGAGAGGTAAGACAGTGCAAGTAGGACAGTATGCTAATGAGAGGTAAGGTAGTGAATGTAGAACAGTGTGTTAATGAGGGGTAAGGTAGTGAAAGTAAGACAGTGTGTTAATGAGAGGTAAGGTAGTGAAAGTAGAACAGTGTGTTAATGAGAGGTAAGGTAGTGCACGTAAGACAGTGTGTTAATGAGAGATAAGGTAGCGCAAGTAAGACAGTGTATTAATGAGAGGTAAGGTAGTGAAAGTAGGACAGTGTGTTGATGAGAGGTAAGGTAGTGCAAGTAAGATAGTGTGTTAACGAGAGATAAGGTAGTGCAAGTAAGACAGTGTGTTAATGAGAGGTAAGATAGTGAAGGTAGGACAGTGTGTTAATGCGAGGTAAAGTAGTGAAGGTAGAACAGTGTGTTAATGAGAGGTGTGCATATCTTCAATTAAAGCAATGTAAGGTCTTTGGCCTGTATCTCCAGTCTAGCCACTTAAGGTTATGGCTAACCCTGGGCATAGGACTACGCTACGCTCGTGTGGTTTGCGTAGTTTGCGCAACTATGCGCTACGCGAATTGCACATTGCACAGTGCAAAAACGCATAGCGGGCATTTTTTGCTTGCTCGCGGCCCTCAACGTCAAGTTGGCGACCGCGAGCGAGCAAAATAACATCTCAGCGAGACATTTCCACGTTCTCAATCAGCAACATCAAGTTGCCGATCGCGAGCATGGAAAATAAACCTCCCGGCGAGATTTTCAACGAGGGGAGGTCAGGTTTCTCATTTTGAGTGGTAACATATGCTCGCGACCGCTCGCAATGAGAAACTACCAGTCCGCATTGAGAAAGCTGCCGCTCGAGGACAAATCTTAGCCTATTATAGGCCTGTAGTAGCTTTTGTGAAAGCTGGAGACCCCACAATGTGTGGCATAATGGAATGTTGTACGCTTTATGAAACCGTTGTATACGGTAAGCAAATATATTCACAACCTTATACCTTGTTTTTTTGGGGAACTTCTCAGTACGCAGAGATGCTGGCAGCTTAACTGCGCTTTCTGTTAGCATCAGATTAAAAAAAAAGTTATCAAATTTCGAAGCAGGAGCCACCAGCTGTGTGAATAAACTAATCAACACAGCCTGATAGTAGGTGGAGCGGTGAGGTAACGCAAGTACCCCCTGCTCCACGTCTACTTGAAGAATGGAGAGCTGGGTCCGGGGCTTTTGTTTTGCCAAATAAACTCCAGTAAAATTTTGTCTACTTCTTCAAAATAAGAAATCAGTATTTTAAAGGGAGATTTAGAAACAGGAATATCAGCAGGGTAAGGATTGACATTTTCAATAAAGAGGCTCAGCCTACTATTGTCAGAGGTAAAATCGGCCATTTTTCCAAAAGATTTTTAATTTTATTGAGTCTTTTAATGTAGTTTAAATTACACAGTTATGAAAAATCTACTGTGACAAATAGCCCCAGATATCTAATAGGTTTTAGTGGCATTACTTTTAGCCCTTCAGGAAGATCGGCCTCAATTTTGGACTGGTTGATCTTGTATCCTCCTAATTCTGTAAATGCTTGAATTTCTCAAGCACCATATTTGCCCTCTATGGGTTTAAATATAAAATCAGATCATCAACAAAGATCTTAAGTTTTGTCATTCCTGGTAGGGGAGCCAAGATTGGCGTATTAGATCGGATCTTTGTTGCCAGAGGCTAGTTAAAAAGTGAAAATAATACGGGGGAAAGGGAGCAGCCCTGCTTGGTCCCCCGTCTTATCAGTACTCAACCCACCTGCTCTGCGTTAATGATTATTTTTGCAGTTGCTCCCATATAGATTCTTCTTAGCATCTCTATCAGGCGGGATGGAAAGCCGAACTTCTGAAGTATAAAAAAAAAGGGGCTGCCAATCCACCAGATCGAATGCCCTTTCTTCATCCATCATTAAAATAGCTGCACTGTCCTTCCTGGCTAGAAAATAGTCAATGGCTTAAATCAGATAGAAAGTATTTGCGGCCATCGATCTGCCAGGTAAAAAACCTGTTTGATCCGAATGCATCACATGTTAAAAACATTCTGAGATCCTCTTCGCCCAATTTTTCATAAAAAGTTTGTAGTCTACGTTTAATAGACAGGTTGGACGATAGGAATTTGGATCCATCGGATCCTTATCCTTCTTTAGGATAGTGATCACGACTGCTTCCTTAAATCTATCAGCGACAGGCAAGCCATCCATGATTTGATTATATAAAGACACTAACATGGGGGAAAGTTAATCTTTGAACACCTAATAATGCTCGAATCGTATCCCGTCATTACCACTTGCCTTCGCACTAGCCATTTCTTTTATTGTATCCCTGAGTTCTATAGATATAATGGATTCAGCCAGGACCTTACACTGATCCTCAGTAACCCTAGGTAGTTGGACTGAGCTGAAATAGTCCTCAAGGGCCTCGGTGCTAACTAGCTGAGTTACCTCATATATTTTCCCAAAATGTGCCAAGAAGATCTCAGCAATTCTTTCTTTGTTGGTAATCAGTTTGGTGGTACTGAGGTTCCTTATTTGTGAAATTAGTTGCGTCATCTGTTGCGTTTTCATTGACCAGGCTAAGAATTTGCCTATGTGTTGGCTTTCTTTGTAAACCCTCTGTTTGAATGCATCACTTCCTGAGATCTCTTCCAGGGTTAAAACTAATTTAAGTTGCTCCTTTGCCTTTGTTAAATCCGGCTGCGGAATTTCTTCCTCAGAGTTTCCTGAGGACATAGACATAAGTTCTAAACATGCTTCATACACGGCATTATGAAGTCCTTGGATCTTCTGCTGTCTAGTTTTATAAAGATTTGCCATGTATGCAATCACCCTGCCTCAAAAGCTTCCCATTCCATAAAACCAGATGCCGTGTTATTGTTTTCCTCATAAAACCATTGTAGGAATTCCCGAGTTTCAGTGATTCAGTTTTGATCCGAAATCAGTGCTTTATCAAAATACCATTTACTATTATATTTTTGGGGGGATGGTAAATATATAACCAGAGAGACTAACGAATGAGCTGAAAAAGAATTGGAAAAAATAATAGACTTGCCTCTTTCCAGTTGTTTATATCTAAGAATAAATCCAAGCTGGAGGCTGTTTTATATCTACCTGAGAAGCAAGTAAACTGAGCAAGGCCTGGGTGATCAAGGCGCCATGGATCAACTAAGGCAAAATCTTCATTGCTAGTTCTAAGAGTCTAGCTGTCTTTGGTTTTAGTTGTTTTTTACCTTTATTTGAGGTATCCAGACCCAGGTCTTGAATAAAATTAAAGTCGCCTCCCGTTAATATAATACCGTGGGCATTTATTAACAGATCATATATCTTGTTCAGAGGTCCATGTATAGTCACAAATTGTCCCATAGTAATTCAGCAACACCAAGTCCACACCATTAACTGAGACCTCAATCCAAATCCACCTTGCACATACAATTCAAATCACTTTTCCAAGCTCCCAAACTAGAGCGAAAGAGAGTAGAATCGCCACCCCCGAACCGCAGAATGTGATGAGGCAAAGTATGCATGAGCATATTTCTTGGGCAGTGTAAATTTAGGGGGAATAGATTTCAGGTGGGTTTCTTGAAGAAAAATCACCTGCGGAGAAAAAGAGGCCCTCCAGTTTAACATTGCACCTCTTTTCCGTGCATTCGAAAAATTTGTTTACATTACATGTAATTACTTTCATTGGTTGGGACATCCCTCAAATTAGCGCATGGCACCTTGATGCAGCCCACATAAACACATTATGCTCCCTCGTTTGACATGCTTCCTTTTGCAACAAAACACTCTTATTGGAATTGCTTGACATTGCCTAGTGGCATAACATTCGCACATCTCCCCTGCTTACCGATCTTAATTACATTCCTGACTTGATTCTGATTCTTATTCTTACATTTTACTTGCTTGCTACTACTGTGCCCATTTTGTTTTATGCTTCAACCCCCATGCCACCCTTGCCCTCCCCAGACTGCCTGAGGGAGGAGTTAGCCCATACCTCACCTCCTAAGTCCCCCCATCGTACTGGGGTGCCTTGACTTGGCATCTGGTTGCGCATCTATCCTCCCTTCCCTCCCCATTAACCTATAACATACACATTTTTCCTTTGCTAGCCCCGGGGTAGCTCTTAAAGAGTATCCTGTATTTAAAGTGCATGAAGTGTTAGCCTTTTCAAACAACAGGAAGTACTTGAACTTTAAATCTTCGTATGAGCCCACTTGCACTGGTTCTGCTGGCCATGATCCATAATACTTAAAAAACTAAGGGGCATATTCACACAAGAACGCGTGATAACTACCACAAGAGTAGCTTAACGCAACTCTCAACATCGCAGCCCATCACGGGAATATAACCCTGTGACAACGTGGAATTCACAACAAGGCGGTACCCTGCGATAGTCTGCCGAAACCGCGGACAATGTCCCTGATACAACCACCTTGATGGAGATAAAAACACAAACCACAACACCAAAAAACCTGCGATGAGCCAAAGCGCATTGAGAAAATCAGCGCTAAGCAGCACCAGGCCTGCAACACACACCTGGCCGATGGGAAAAATCACCATAAAAGTAGAAAAAAAAAAAATACAAACTGACCAACACCCAAGCACCATGAAGGCAGCCTGAGCAGGTGCAGAGGATGAGCGCAACCACACAAGCACTCCGTACGACCAGCCCGGGACATCGGGGACAGGGAAGGGCAAGGACAAGAAGAAGAGGAAGACGAAGTTCAGTCTGCAGGCGAACAGGATCATAGTCACGGAGGTGATGGAACACTGCCAACAACTGTTTGTCACCTCCAACGTGTCATTGGGCACCAAAACGGGAATATGGGGGGACATCATGAACAAGGTGAATGCCTTTGGAGAGCACAAGAGGACAATGGACGAGGTCAAGAGGCGATGGAATGATATCAAGCGGAAGACCAAGGAGAAACTTCAGCCAACCAGAAGACAGCAATGCAGACTGCAGGTGGGGGCCAGCGCCACAGCTCGAGCTGGATACTGTGGCCGGAGTCGGGGGACTGGACACTGATCGACAGGACAAAACACAATCGTAACAGGGTGAGTGACCACCAGGTTCTGGGGGGATGCGTGGAGATAGACACAATGGCACACATGCACAATCAAGCAGAGCACACTGCACACCCACAATGACTCTTGGTCATTGCCCAGATCCACAGACTGTCACAATGTACAATGCCATGCTGTCTAAATGTCAACATGTACCATGCAGCTACATAAATGTGGACACATTGCAATACACCATCTCCCCTTCACATTGCAGGGCCACTGTGGAAATATGGATTTTTCTGGTCAGTTATGTCCCCTATCTTGGACCCCAACGGTTCCATGTGCATGTCACAAGTACATGTATGTTCCCTCCAGTTCCAGTTATGAAGACGCAAATACATGTATGCCCACCGTCAACATGTCCTCTGCCAGATCCGCCATGAATAGGCCGGATATTCCATTCTTAAATATGAAAGGCCACCGGCTTTATATGGTTCACTTATGCCACTTTACAGTCCAGGCAAGTAGGCCCTGATTCTGTCATCAAAACTCCTCTTGCCTTCTGCCTCTGAAAGCTCCAGTCCGAGCCTGCATCTGTGACCATGAACTTTGTCTCATTCTCTGCGCGGCTCACGAAGCCTGACATCAGCCTATTCTCTGCCAAGAACTGTATTTCACCTTCGAATTATCTGCTTCCCCCTCAGCCGATGCATTCCTGCCTAGTAGTTTAAGTAAACATTCCTCCAGTTACCAAGTAAAAAGGCCCATCTTCTCTGTCCTCATGCAAGTAATTCATAGCCCTGTTACCATGGAATATTCCTACCCCCTCGCATTCAGTGTAGACACTTAGACGCTTGTACACGCACGCACAGTCAGTATAGAATAGATTCTGTCCGAGAGTCCTTCTTTTATGGATAACATAGTTCTTTAAACATAGGATGTTAGATATGATTTGGGATTAGGTTGACTTGACCCCCCAGACTTCTCGTCTCCACATATAGAGCTAAATGTCAAATCCCCGTCACCCCCTTGTTACACGTCAATTACACGTCATACTGCTGCGCGCGCATCCATGCCAAGTATTATCTTATAGATCCACCTATACATGACATCACAACCAATCATGTTCCTTTTTACTCATTATTACACCCATTTTCGGTTACGCGGACCACACGTCAATTTCCTTATCAATTGTTACGCCTACTGTATTCACTTCATTATAATGTATGGACTATAAAAGTTACTTCTTGTCAATAAAGTATGTACTTCACTTCCTGAACCCCCGTGGTGATGGAACTTGAAGCATCCGATTATAATCGATTACTGGAATAAAGCCCATTCCGAACCTCTAATACCACGGATTCTGCCTCTCATTTTACTGAGCTATTTTACTATGTTCCTGTATCAAATTCAGTCCCGGTAAAGGAATTTTTATTTACCACACCACCATCAACACCCTCTGCAGATCAGTCCCAGCCATTTTTCACTGACGATGAGGAGGACAACCCCAGCATTGACACTCAAGCCCTCCTTGACATCATTGACATAATCGGCGACTCACCTCCAGGATCAGGGCTAACCAGCTGCATCGAGGAGACCCCACCCACCACCCAAACCATCCAGCAGGAGGCACCTATGGCCCTGCCAGTCTCCCAAGACCCCAGGAACAACACATGGTCTTACAACGTTGTGTGCTGGAGGCCCAGAGGGAGACAGCTGAGCAGATGCAAGTGGGATTCAACCCCATGGCTACCAAACTGGACGCCATCCATGGGTGTCTAGACCCGCTCCATGGCCTCCAACAAGCCCTGACTGACATCGCTGGAGTCCTGACATGTAGTGAAGAACACCTGTCCGCTCAGAGGGGCTCCAGCGATAGCAGCCGTGACGTGGCACACATGCGGAGGCTCATGGAGGACATGGTGCGGATGGAGGCAGAAAGGATGGCAGCCACCGCTGTACATCAGCGAAATTTAGCTGGGATCTACCATGCCCTGCAAACCATCATCATTGCACTGCTTCCACAAGGTGTGGCACTGATGAATGCTGCTGACTCCACACCATCCACAACTCCTCTCCCTGGTGTGTCAGTGCCCCACAGTGCGGCAGGAATATCCACTCTGGCACCTGATGTGTCACTGCCACACAGTGCGGCCGACAACCCTCCTCCAGCCCCTGATGTGTCAGTGGCACACAGTGCCCCAACCGGTACTGCAACACCCACAGGTGGGGCAGAGCACACATCTGGGGACGAGGACAGGTTTGTGATCAGGAGGCACTAGCATTCATTTCCGCCACCTGGCCTCTTCCTGCTTGGGGCTGCACATGGCCCCATGACCTACCACTGACCCCTGATGCACTCCGATGCACTCACCTTGGACAGCGACATGGACTGCCATATCCTGTTTGATGACCAATGACATGGCTACCAGACTGCGGACTGTACCCTACCTCTTCCTCAGTACTTGTCATCCCCAGATGGACTCTGGCTAACCCTCCACGGGCCCATATTGTGTAGTGTGCTTGGCATTGCCCTGTACTGCTCCAGCTGCAGGACTGGATGTGCAATAAACATTCAGTGACGCACTGCTGTGTTATGTTGTTCATCATCCATGTATGAATGTGTGGGTGAATGTAGGGACAGTGATGTCCCTTGCGTCAATGATGCTCATCCTGTGGGATGCCAGTCAGAGGGTGCTACATAGCATATTGTGTACCGGGTCCAGTGAACACTACAACAGGGACACACGCATCAGTCACTTCCATGTCCGGACATGGACTGACCCACGCCCAGATCCCACGAGTCCTTGTTGCAAGCCCTGTGCTGGTCCAGTGTACGGCAGGCCAGACCACTCCCCTTATGTTCTGAGGGGGGCCCTCATTGCTACCCGCCGCAGGCATACTCGTTGGTGGTGTGCAGGTCACTGGTCTAGTTGTCAGCATGTCATAGCCACTCCCTGAGGGCAGGTTTCCATGCACACCACACCCATCCGGCACAGGCGTCACATACCATGTGGCTCCTCCAACATAAGGGGCCGACAACGTCACATTCCCCTCTGCCGATGGTGACTGGATGACGGACGCTCCACGGTTCTCAATCATAAAGGGTCCATGAGTTGTTGCGCACAGGGTTAGTGGCACCCGAGGCCTTACTGCCGTCACGGGCCTGCCACCAAGTGGCACTGACTGGGCTTTCACAGGGTTAGAGGCACCTGGAGCATTGCAGCCGGCACAGGCACCCCGCCATGGGACGGTGACTTTGGGTGCACTGAGTCAGTGGCACCCTTACGCTGCTGAGTGGGTGTGCAGCCTGCGATGATGCCCCGTCCCGGTAGTCCGGACAGCTCAGGTTTCGTGTGCCCTGATGGACCGCAGTGCAGGCCAGAGCCAGTGGGCAGCACGGGACTACTGCCACATGGCGTCGCTTCCGGGATCACAGAGTTGGTGGCACCTATTGGGCTGAGCAGGTGTGCACCCTGCGATGAGGCCGGGTGCCCTGGTATGTCCTCTGCCATGGGATAATCAAGACCCAGCACCAAACGTGAGACCTGGTGGCCTACGGAGCGGGGCGGCATAGTATGGAGTGTGCCATGTCCGCTGACCCCGGGCTTGTGGCCTGCAGTGGCACGTGCTGGGACCTCCTGTCTGCACGCCTGTGGCAGAAGGTGAGCAGTGCAGCCTGGGTGTGCACAGGCAGGCATGCTCTGATGGGCAGCGGTAGGGGCTGGTGTGCCTCTGTCAGGGTGTGCATGGGTGGGCAGGTGATGTTATCATGTGCAATTGTGTGTACTGTGCCAAACATGTATCTGGACTCTGTTTCAGATGACGGGTCTGTCTCAGATGTGTGACCCAATGGACTGCACTAGATACCGGCAAGTGAATGGAGACACACTGGTGGCAGCAGGGGACCAGTGTGGCCTGGGTGCGCAGGGGCAGCGCTATCTCTCTCTCTCTCTCTCTCTCTCCCCCTCTATTCTTCTTATTTCTCTCTCTCCCCCTCTCTTCTTCTCTCTCTCTCTCTCTCTCTCTCTCTCTCTTCCTCCATTCGTCTTCTCTCTCTCTCTCTCCCTCTCTTCCTCTCTCTCTCCTACGCTCTCTCTCTGTCCTTTGATCGGCACAAGACACACCTACTCATCATGATTTTTGTCCTGCAGGCTGTGACCTACGGATTGGCCTGAGGGGAGCCGCAATGTATCTTCATTTCATTTCAGTGTTCATTTTTAATAAAGTTTGATATGTTGCTTAGGAAATGAATGTGTGATGCTCATATTTGTGATGACACATGCATGTCACCAGTTGTGATTCTGCGACATCATGTGGATAATTTTGTATGTGATTGGGTGTATCTGATGTTGTATGTCTTTGGTCAGGGAGTTGCCGGGGAGGAGGGGTCCTGGGGGTGGTTGCGGCGGGTGTTGTTTCCCTTTTGGCCCGCCGGGCTACGTGTTCAGTTGCCCGGGTGCATCTGTTGTTCTTCAGGTGTGGCTGTGGGCTGGTCTCTCTTTTGTGGTGCAGGCTGTGGTCCGACTTAGCACCAGGTCACAGCAGGTGTTATTTTCCTGGTGCTAACGCGCCTTATCGCCTGTTTCGTTTTCTTATCGCAGTTCTGTCTGGTCATTGTGAATGTTGTGTAATGGTGTTGTCAAGGCTTTGGGCATGGGAACGCCTACTCTGCATCTCATAAGCAATAGTTGCGGGGCGCTTCTGTGGCGATGTTTTTTGCGCCTGCTATCGCAGGTAAACTGGTGCTGTGGGCTGTTAACACCAGCTTGTGAATGGGGCAATAGATTTATTGCACCTTTCGCTGTGATAAAGTGCCGTTAACTTGGCGATAGCTCCCCCTAAGAATTCCCAAGACAACCTGCCATAGTCTTACAAGGAAAAGTAGGGATCAGCTTTGCGGAGTTCCACAGCTATTCAGAAATTGATTACCAAAAGCTTATCCCACCTGCGGCTACAGATTGCCATGTCTCCATCTAGCAGAGATGAAACTAAAGTGCCATAGTGAAAGTGAACACCGAGCACAAAGTGCATAAAGTGCAAATACGATATGGTTACCCCCTAGAAAACAGGGAATCCTTAAAACACAAAAAGGTGGTGTAGCAACATATACATGACCCAAAGAAGAGAGCGGAATACAATCGTAAAGTGCACAGAGTTAAAGTGAACATGGTGCGTAAAGTGCGCAAATGTGCTTCCTCCAGAAAAGAGCAGAGATGCAACTTTCCTTTGAATCAAACTTTTAACTTCGACTGCTGGATTATAGAGACCTGTGCTCCTGCATTCATAAATTGACCCGTCATGCCCACAAAGTCCCTGCTTGTGTGTGCTGTAGATGCTGGCATATCGGAGAACACTCTCACTTTGGCTCTGTCTGGTAGAACAACATCTCTTTTTTGGATTGCTTTGGTTAGGATAGCCTCTCTAATCCGATAATCTGAAAGTTTGATGATCATTGTCCTAGGGTCAATGGCTCCCGGGGGTCTCTGAAAGGGGACTCTGAGGGCCCTCATTATAATAATGTCCTCTGGCGTTTTATCAAGTATATGGTCTCTGATCAATGGCTCTATATAGACTAGAGGATTGCACTGGCCATTGAGACGTTCACTATCCTCCGGCATCCCTGTGAAGCGCAGGTTTGATCATCTTGCATAGTTTTCCATGTCGTCCAACTTTAGCTGTGAGGCTTTCAGCTTTTTCTTGAGAGAGGCAATATCCGAGCCACAGACCAGGGAGTGATACTTGATATCCGATACACGTTGTTCCAGTTCTCCAAAATACTCTGGTATTTGCTGTACCATAGACTCAATTTTATCTAGTGTCTGATGCAATAATGATAGTTCCTGGGCCTGTGACGACTTGCAATCGCGTATTTCACCCAAGATAGTTTTAAAAAGCTTATGCATTGGATCCGTCAAGACCATCTGAGATTGAGGCATGGTAATACTTCCTCCAGCAGCTGCAGTTACACTTGCACTTGCATCGCCCTGCTGAATGGGTGGAGCTCGCTTGTTGTCCCAGGATTTCAACTGGCAACCGCTAGATACTGAGGGAAATGAAAGCCCAAGGTCACGCTGGTTCCTGATTTGGAGCATCACCATCTTTCCCAGAAGCAGGCTGTAAAGACCCCTTGGCGTTGTTCTCTCGTGGAGCCTGGCCGCCATGGCTCATAGTGCTGGGAAACACCATGCCCAGGGTGATTTGCGCTGTCCCGCCAGGGGATACCTGACCTTCAAAGGGCAGTTTGGTGACCCTCTGGGTTACATTACGATTTTTGGAGTCTATTGAACGATTGGCGGACTCTGTGATTGCACTCTTTGTCTCAGTTGCTGCAACTCTGGTATTTTGTGAAGCCGTGGCCTCATTCCCCCTTCATTAATCTCTCAATTCGTGGTGACAAATTGCGGAGTTTCCATACCCGATATCCTATCTGGGACCTTAGCTTCTTTTCCACCAGTACCCCTGCCCTTAACGGTGCTGTCTACAGTTTCTGATGAGGACCCAGAGGAGGCTAGGACGTCCCTGGGGGAGTATGCGCCAGAGGGGATCGCCTGAAAGTGCAAAATTGCTTTGAAAGTTCATTGCTTCACCCTTTTTCAGTGCTGGCGGGGTAGGGGCCGGCTGTAGCTCTTGCTCCTAGTCCTCTCAAAACCATCTGGTGCATACTTTGTGTTCCGAACTCCAAGTGAGTAGCTCACAGCTACAGGGCTCAGCTGCAGCTATAGGGTACTCTATTTGGCCAGAGACCACTTTACATTAGGGTGCTACTCCACCCCTGAGGCTCTTGGACTCTATCAAGAGAAAACAAAGCCAACTACATAGAGTAATCCGGTGGAAGGTAGAAGCCATCGCCCCTTTTTAAATTTCATTAACCACCCCTCACCAGGGGAGCCTCTCAAAACTGTCAGGGGCCGCGATACATATGCGAGGCTACATATAGAAGGCTCCCGCCGAGCACCTAGCACATCACCGCCTTCAGTTGTACTGTCAGTTGTGCCTGCCATGACTTCCTCACTTCATCGTTTCCTCCTGGGATCTGTGGCCTCTGTCCTCACAGACCTGCGGTTCGTCACCCTCGGCCAGCATGCAGGACCAGATGGTGGTGCATCAGCAGTTCGTGGCACTGGAGATTTTGATGGCCTCCCAGCTCCTTCCCAACTCCTTGTGCATGCTCCACTGCTCCGCGACTGAGAGACGACCCGGAAGTAACTCGTGGGAAGAGAGGAAGGGGAGGAGCGACGCGCCTCAACAGCAGCAGTACATCGGGCTCGCCCCACTGCCGCACCAAGTAGGACAGTGTTAATGAGAATTAAGGTTGTGCAAATAGGACATTGTTATTGAAAGGTAAGTCAGTGCAAGTGGCACAGTTTTAAAGAGGTAAGATGGTATAAGCAGGACAGTGTTAATGAGCTGTAAGTTCGTGCAAGTCAGACAGTGTGCTAATGAGAGGTAAAGTAGTGCAAGTAGGACAGTGTGTTAATGAGAGATATGGTATGGAAGTAGGACAGTGCGTTAATAAGAGGGAGGGCAGTGCAAGTAGGACAGTGTGGTAAAGAGAGGTACGGTAGTGCAAGTAAGACAGTGTGTTAATGAGAGATAAGGTAGAGCCAGTAGGACAGTATGTTAATGATAGGTAAAGTAGTGCAAGTCGGACTGTGTGTTAATGAGAGGTACGGTAGTGCAAGTAAGACAGTGGTTAGTGAGAGATAAGTTAGAGCAAGTAGGACAGTTTTAATGAGAGGTAAAGTAGTGCAAGTCGGACAGTGTGTTAATGAGAGGTACGGTAGTGCAAGTAAGACAGTGTATTAGTGAGAGATAAGTTTGAGCAAGTAGGACAGTTTGTTAATGATAGGTAAGGTAGAGCAAGTAGGACAGTAGTAATGAGAGGTAAAGTTCTCCACATAGGACAGTGTTTATAAAAAGTAAGGTAAAGCAAGTAGGACAGTGTGTTAATGAGAGATGTTAGTGCAAGTAGGACAGGGTGTTAGTGAGAGGTAAGGTAGTTCAAGTAGGACAGTGGTAATGAGAGATAAGGCAGTGTAAGTGGGACACAGGCAAGCGCTAGCACTGTTTCTTAAACTGTGTTCTTAATCTCACTGTTTTAATACCTTGTCAATGGCCCGGGGGCTTTTTATGGCAGCATCTTTCTTCCCTTTCAACCACGTCTTGTGCGATTTGTGCAGAGGCAGCTTTTCCTTAGACATTTATGTCCTGATTGCTGTAGGGAGCAGCAGTTAGCAGTCTAGCTGCTCCATTTACATCACTTCCGGCTGGCTATATCAAGCCGATGGTGCCGATGGTCATGCCCATGGTGTGCCAAATGCAAGCTCTTATGCGTCCGTCCTTGCCCAGTCATCGCCAGTCGCCAGGACCCCTGATTCTCCATCAGCAGATTTCATGTATCCTCTGAAATGTTGTATAAAATAGACAAACTAAATAGAGCAAATGCCCCTTTAGATTCTTGCTATAGTAACATCTTCAAAGCACAGCTAGATGGCCTTGGGGCCTGTCTTAAGTGTAGATTTCATTGTGCCCCTGAGCCACCTAAAATAACCAACAAACCCTCAGAACCTAAAAGTGCTCAGAAACATCTGACGGCTGCCGACCAAAGAGATCCACAAAAGATTACCCCCTTAGAGGACAAGTCCGCCCCTAATAGGTCTAAGAGCTTTTTACTCAACGTTAGGTCTCTGCCCAAAGATGCGGTGGAACTCATAAACATCGATGACCTAGTTTCCTCATTATCACCTGAAGGTGGCTTCATTACTTAAACCTAGTTAAGCACTACCGCTCTACAAGCCATAACGCCTGCATTACCTAAGAATTATAAAATGTTTAAATTGGACAGAAAAGGCTAGACTGGAGGAGGTGTTCCCATTGTTTATAAAGACAATGTTAAACTCTCATACTTGATGCCGCCATGGAAGATTGGGCAGAAATATGCAAATTTAAGCTCAAACTGTCTCCCACAGTAAACTAGAAAGGTGCATTAGTAGATCGTCCACCTGGTCCAAAAAAAGACAACACCTACTGGAATATATAGTGCCCCGTGTGCTTGCAACACAACAATTCCTATTGTTGGGAAACTTCAACTACCATGGAGAAGATTACGATAATTCAAAGACTAGTCAACTATTTTCAGATTTAGCAACACTTGGACAACTCATGACGCACGGCATACTCTGGACCTTGTTTATCGCAAACATTTAACCTTAAATTTGTGAATCGCCCAAACATTTAACATGGACAGACCACTAACTCATCTGTTTTCAGATCCCTAACTATAATGTGACAAGAAAAATGAAACATATGCTATAACAATGTGTCTAGACAGTGGTGGAAAATCACCTCTGATTTCGTGGCCAAGGTGCTGAAAGTCTCTGTCCTTTCAGAGAACCTGGATGTAGATCAATCACTTTCTGACTATAACAGCGCTCTGGAGATGGCTTTTGAAAAAACAGCCCATCTCAAACCTTATGACAATCCAGCACATAGACCCCACATGCCTCGGTACTCGACAGAATAATAAATAAAAAAGTCTCCTTTGAGAGGTTAAAAAGACGATGGCATCACACCAATAATGTAACCAATAAGGATTCATATAGAGCTTCCTTAAATCTATACCATGCAACATCAAGATTGCCCATTAATTATTTATATCAAACCAAATTGCAGAGGCCAACAATTCATCCAGAGCCTTTTTCAATGTGCTCAATACTTTTATTAATTCTGAAGCATGCTCCCAAGAAATAACTGCATCACCAACTCTTTGTGACTCCTTAGCCCACCATTTTGAAGTTAAAACTATAATTGTGCTACGAGCCTAAGCAAATTTGAATGCTCTACACGTGAGACAGTTCAGAAATTCCTTGTCCGAACTAAGTCAGACTCTCCCTTAGATGTCTGCCCAGCCAGAATACTGTCTGACCTCTTTAATTTGCTTGCCTCTTCAATCTGTTCCTTGCTTAACCTATCTATCAATGCAGGAAACATTATCTACCGGACTTGAAGGCAGCTCAGGTCAGACCTATTAAGAAAAAGGCCAATTTGGCATTAACCAATTTTGCCAATTACTGACCAATTTCCTTGCTCCACCTGCTGGGGAAGATACCGGAGAAAAATATAAATACGCAACTCATATCATATCTGGAGGCAAACAGTATCTTAGATCCATCACAGTCTGGTTTCAGACCATCGCACAGCACAGAGACAGCTCTGGTAGTGGTCACTGACCGCATCAAATGCTCTATCGATGCCAATATACCATCCATGCTGGTGCGGCTGGACTTATCTGCAGCGTTTGATACCGTATCTCATCCCACGTTACTCGGTTGGCTTCATGAGATAGGTATCCATGGAACAGCATTACAATGGCTCTCAGATTCCATCTCCAACAGGACCCAATAGCTATTCTGGGCTCTTATAAATGTAACACTGGATAGGGGGTGCCCCAGTACCATGTCTTAGCCCTACACTTTTTAACATCTATGTTGCCCCTTTCCAAAATTGTCAGAGTCTTTGGCTTTGAGATGATATCATATGCAGATGATACACAGCTTTGAATCTCCCCAGATAATATCCTGGCCAAAACCAGAGAATGTATCTCCACCGGGGTGAAGGCTATTGCCACCTGGATGGACAAAAACTGGCTCAAGTTAAATGCCAAAAAACAGAGATTATTCTGTTTGGGAAGGCCCAACAGCTTTGGGATTCTGAAGGGTGGCCACCAGAACTTGGTATGGCCCCTTCACCCAAACTAGTAGTTCAAAACTTGGGAGTCCGGATGGATCAATCTCTTACCTTGAAAGATCAGGTGGAGTCCCCTGTAGTCTCATGCTTCCGTATGATGAGATTGCTGAGAAAAGCATATCCTTTACTTACGCTGACAGCAAGGAAAACTTTAAACCTGGCATTGGTCCCTAGCCATCTGGATTATGGTAAAGCACTCTTGACCTCAGCAAACGAGTTGCTGTTATCTAAACTTCAGGAGGTGCAGAATATTGCCGCCTGCCTGATCTGCAATAATCCCTCTAGAGCAGTATCCTCCCCTCTCCTGCATGATTCACATTGGCTGCCAGTGAAAAACAGAATTATTTTAAGATCTGCTGTTGAACCCATAAAGCTCTATATGTTAAGGAGCCTTCCTATCTATCGTCTAAGCTTATTCGCCACTCCCTGCTCCCCCAAGACCTTTAAGATCATGCAACAAAGCATTGCACACGGTCCCCATGGTCAGAAAGTCCCGGTCTGGGGGCAGGTTGTTTTCTTTCCTAGCCCCATTCTGTTGGCATAAGCTGCCTCGAAATAAGCAAACTTGTAAGGACCATCTCCAATTTAGGAAATTATTGCCCTTAGTTCTGCTTGGCTTCTGGCATTCTTGCCGAGATACCCCTCCCGAGGTAATTTGCTTGTGCAATAAATTTTAATAACATAACAGTGTGTTAATGGAGGTAAGGTAGTGCAAGTAGGACAGTGTATGCTAGTGAGAGGTAATGTAGTGCAAGTAGGACAGTTTTAATGAGAGGTAAAGTAGTGCAAGTAGGACAGTGTGTGCTAGTGAGAGGTAAGGTAGTGCAAGTAGGACAGTGTGTGCTAGTGAGAGGTAAGGTAGTGCAAGTAGGACAGTGTGTTAGTGAGTGATAAAATAAGGTAAGTAGGACAGTGTCTTAGTGGATGGTACAGTAATGCAAGTAGGACAGTGTGTTAGTGAACAGTGATGCAGTGCAAGTAATAATGGGCCCGATTCAAAAAGGTAAACTTACACTTTTGTGTAAGTTTACTACTTTTCTGTATTCACAAAGGTAGCATTAGACCAAAAGTTTAACTTTATTAGTAGCAACTTACCTTTGCAAATACCGAAAAGTAGTAAAGTTAAACTTTTGGTCTAAGTTAAGTAAGTAAGTAAATAAATACATTTATTGTTTCAATTAATAAAAATTGTTACAAAAGGTCGTGCCTGGTGTGTCCTTTCATGCACCTTCTTCAGTCATTAATAAAAGCATCATCCTATCATTTCATTTAGTACATTTAGAACAATTACATTGGGCATAATACAGGACGCCATCAAAGTTGATATATGCTCGATGGTTTAGGCCTGTGGTCTCCCTTTAGGCCAAGGCTCGATGTTTGCTCAAAAGTTCTTTAAGCTTACATGCAGATTTCGCTAATCTTTCAAGTTCCACGGGGATCTCTAAGTTAAAAAGAAGTTTCATTGCATCTAGGCAGGTACGGGTGCCATATTTTAAAAACAAATGTTTTAGTAAAGTGCAACGTGCGTGACTCAATTGAGGGCAGATACAAACTAGGTGGGCCAAAGACTCCTCGTACTGATGGCACAATCTGCAAGAGGAGACCCTCTCTAGCGATTTCCAGCGATCGTTTCTGTCTTTTGTTGGCATGACCATTGGTCTGACTGACAGGTTTTGCTTCAGTATTGATTTGTTTAGAGCTCCTTCAAGGTATATTGCTGCCGCAATTTGTCCTTGTAGGAGGTTGCTAAAATCCGGATGTGGCTGCTAGAGGACTCTACAGCCCTGAGTCATCTTGCTCGGATAATAGTCTTACTTGTTTCCTTTAAATGGTCTTTCGTTATCCCAATTGATGAATAAAATAACCCCAGATGGACAGATTAAGGTGCAGTTCAATAAGGACAGTTGATAGGGCGTCTGACCAAAGATTTTTTCCTATTATGGAAAATTCTTTCAGGGTTGCTTTCATTGTATTTGGGAGGGCTGCGCATGTTCCTCGATAATAAGAGATGATCGATGCCCAGTGTTCATAGGATTGTTTGCTTAGTCGAAATTTCAGCCGTACTAAGGCACTCCGGGCATGGGCCGGTATCTGGTCTGTTTAAATGCTCGGCAATTGGCAGACTCCAGGATGTTAAATAATGCCCCAGGATAGACTAGTTGCCTGTAAGAAATTGAGAGAAGTAACTTAGCTTTTATTACCTTTGGGTTGGCTCGGGACTCGGGCTGCACAGTTTGGAGTTGAGTTTAGGGAGGGCGTGCGTCACCGCCTTGGCTTTTGATTCTATGGATGCAATATGTGCTGTCGGCGTGCCGTTGCTCCCGATCAATACCCCCAGATAGTTATACTTAGTTGTTGTAGTTATTTTCAGGTATTTTCCATAGATATTTACGTTTGTTAGCGTATTTTCCAAAGATCACTACCTTTGTTTTGCTGTTGTTTGCTGTCAATGTATTTTCATTGTTGTAGGTGCCTAATGTGTCCAGTGCTCTTTGCAGGTCCGTCTTTGTGTGGTCCATTAAGACCATGTCATCAGCGTATTGCATTAAGAACAATCTGGTCGTCCCAATTTTGGGTGTTAACAGGTTGGCTTTTGATATTGATTTGCCAAGGTCTGCAGTATATAGTTTAAAAAGTAAAGGTGCCAGTACGCAACCTTGTTTCAGCCCTCGGTCTGTGAATACCTTCTTTTTTGCTGTGTTCTGGGTTAATTTGACGCATACCCAGCTTCTAGTGTATAGGGCAATGATGGCGTTCAGCAGTGTGGTTGCAGTCCCCCAGTTTTGTAATTTTTGCCAGAGTAAATTCCTATTGACACAATTGAACGCTGCAGAATAGTCAATGAAACATGCAAAAGGGGGCGCTGTTTTTCCCTGGTGGACTGTTCTAACAGGTAGGCTAGGGATAGCATGTTGTCCAATGTTGATGGGCCTACCCTGAAGCCAGATTGGTAGAGTGGTAGTATTTAACCCTGGGCGTAGTTTGCAAAGTAGCGCTACGCGTAGCTATGCGAAGTGCACTTCGCACTACGCGAGCTACGCGTAGCTTCGCAAACTGCGTAGTGCACTGTGCAAGATGTTGTTCGCACTGATTGCACAGTGCAAGCAGTCGTTTTCTGCCGCTTGAGTAGATTTCTACTTGAGCGGCAGCTTTCTCAACGCGGACTGGTAGTTTCTCATCACGAGCGGTCACGAGCATACGCGACCACTCGCAATGAGAAACCTGATCTCCCCACGTTGAGAAGCTCGTCAGGAGGTTTATTTTCCACGCTCGCGATCGGCAACTTGATGTTGCTGATCGCGAACGAGGAAAAAGTCTCGCCGGGATGTCATTTTGCTTGCTCGCGGTCGCCAACTTGAAGTTGAGGACCACGAGCAAGCAAAAAATGACCGTTGCACTACGCTACGCGTGTTTGCACTGTGCTACGGGCAATTCGCGTAGTGCGAAGTAGCGCAAACTTCGTAAACTACGCGAGCTCAGCGTAGTGCTTTTCCCAGGCTTAGTAGTATTCCTTCCTCATTAGCCCAGTTTTGTAGATCATGTCAAAGAAGACTTGCGTATGCCTTTGCCTCGATGTCCAGAAGGGCTATCATTATGTAATTGGGTGGATCTGCAGGGTCTGCTTTTTTATGGTTTGGTTGTAGTAGGGGCCTTTCCATGTTTCAGGGGTTGTTGAGTTAATCATACAGTACCTATATAATGGGGTGAGTATAGTTGCCCAGAAAATGTGGTCCTCTTTGAATAGATGTCCAGGGAGGCCATGAGGCCCCGGAGCTCCGCTGCTTCTTATATTCTCTAATATTGTTAACACACAGTTTTACACATGATTTGCCATGATTTTGTTACCAGTGACATTGTGCAGGCTGGTACTTATAAATGATCACTGAAGTTCTGGAAGGGTGTTGTAAGAAGACTTGCAGTAGAGTGGTTTCACATGGATGATCCATGTGTGTCTTCGAACTCCGTTTCGCCGGTCGTGGCCGAGTCCGAACAGCATGTTGATGTATAATCAAAATTCTGCTTGTCTGCCTGGGATTAAAAAACTGTACATGTGTCTCAGTTAAACTTAATACCAAAACTTACGTTTAACTGGGACAAAATTCTACCTTTACTACTCGTAAATGCCCTTTGTAAATACCGAAAATTGTAAAGTTTACCTTTGTGAATCAGGCCCTTAGACATTAGTGAATACCAAAAAGTAGTAAACTTACACAAAAGTGAAACTTAACCGTTGTGAATCAGCCCTATGGTGTGTCAGTGAGCGGTAAAGTAGTGTGTAAGTAGGAAAATGTACTAATGAGAGGTATGGTAGTGTGAAAGTAGGGTAGTGTGTCAGTGAGTGCTGAGGGAGTGCACAAGTTAGACAGTATGCTAGTGTGACTCCTGCCTTTCACCTTCAGGCCAATATTAGAAATGGATGGGGTTACTCAGCCTTTCATCCATCTGCGGTTGATGAAAGGAGTGCCCTTTTACTTCCGTGACAGTAACACCTGCTGTCAGTGCCTTAAGATTATTCTCTCTTTACCCCGCCCTTCACTGTTGTCTTCCATTAGCCTCATGAGCGCCTCACACTGTTACTTCCACGTTTCTTCTTTTGTTAGCAGCACAAATAGCGCTGCAGCAGCTACTTGGCGCTTGTGCTGAGGCTTAGAGCAGGTTCATCAGCTAAGAGAAGAGGGCAAGGACCCTTAAACATGCTTATGATGGTTGTATTTTTATCAGCCCGTGGATGATGAAGAGCCCATTACACCCGCTCTTGCTGGTGGCTGAATGGGCGGGCTGTGACATCAGCAGTTGGCACCCCTGGGCATGATGCCAGGGAGGGGCTGAGCTGACTCAGCCCCAGTGCAGGCAGCGGATGCACCAGTTGTGATCTCAGCTTCGCCCTACAGAGATGTCTTCTCCTCTGCAGTACATGGCCCTCCTGCTCCTGGTGACAGGTGTGTAACAGGTTCTAGTGTGTGTTACATGTTCTATCGTGTGTAACTTGTTCTATTGCATTTATTTTGCATAGAAAGTCAGGTGTGTATCATGTTCTATTGAGTATAACATGTTCTATTGAGTTTTTTGTACCTGAGATGTCAGATGTTTAACATGTTCTATTGTGTTTATTTTACATGGGGATGTCAGGTTTGTACCATAATCTATTGTGTGTAACATGTTCTAATGTGTTTAGTTTACCTAATATTCTTCACTGCTTTCTGGACGGAGTCCAGGGACGAAAGGTGTGTAAGATGTTCTATTCTGTGTAACATGCTCTATTGTGTTTATTATACCAGGAATGTCAGGTGTGTAACATGTTCTGTTGTGTTAATGTTACCTTTGACATCAGGTGTGTAACATGTTCATGTGTATGTAACATGTTCTACTCTGTGTAACATGTTCTATTGCGTTTATTTTACATGGGACATCAGGTGTGTAACATATTCTGCTCTATTCTGCTTTTTTCACTTGATATTCTGCACCGCTGCTGTGAGTCCATCTGCAGCTGAAAATAAGAGTTCTCAGATATTTCTACATAGTCTGGTGGGGTAATGCGCCTGCTGCAGGAATGCCCGTGCAGGCCCCTGTGTGCTCATCTGTGCTGAGAGTAGGAGCCCGGGCATTATTATAAACACTTTGGTGGGATAAACTTAAACAGTCTCAGGCGGTTTAAATGAACATATTTATGGGAGCTGCACTGTACAGAAACCAGCCGGTGACACTGTCCTACTCTCTGTGCTCCACAGAAACCATCCAGTGACAACATTCCCCCTCTCTGTGCTGCACAGAAATCAGCTGGTGACACTGTCCACATCTCTGCGCTGCACAGAAACCAGCCAGTGACACTGTCCTACTCCCTGTGCTCCACAGAAACCAGCGGGTGACACTGTCCTACTCCCTGTGCTCCACAGAAACCATCCAGTGACACTGTCCTACTCCCTGTGCTCCACAGAAACCATCCAGTGACACTGTCCTACTCCCTGTGCTCCACAGAAACCATCCAGTGACAATGTTCCCCCTCTCTGTGCTGCGCAGAAATCAGCTGGTGACACTGTCCACATCTCTGTGCTGCACAGAAACCAGCCAGTGACACTGTTCTCCCCTCTGCTCCTCACAGAAACCAACTCTCTGCCCTGCAAAGAAACCAGTCAGCGAGACGGTCCTCCTCTCGGCGCTGCACAAATACAATCCAGTGACACTGTCTTCCTTTCTGCGCTGCACTGACATCAGTCAGTGGTACTCTCGTCCTCTCTTTACTGCACAGAAACCATCTGATGACTCTGTCCTCCTTCCAACAATGTACAATGACACTGTCAATGACACTGTCCTCCCCTGTGGACTGCACAGACACCACCTCTCTGCGCTGCACACACACCAGCCGGTGACACTGTCCTCCTTTCCCTGCTGCACTGAAACCATCTGATTCTACTTTCCTCCTCGCTGTGCTGAACAGAAACGACCCGGTAACACTGTCCTCCTCTTTCCTCCTCTCTGCGTTGCACAGAAAACAGCCAGTGACACTGTCCTCTCTGCTGCACAGAAACCAGCCAATGACACTGTCCTCTCTGCTGCACAGAAACCAGCCAATGACACTGTCTTCCTCTCTGTGCTGCATAGAAACATGACAGCGCCGCCAGCGCAGTATCAAGATGGGGTTTTCTGGTGCAGCGCAGAGCCAAGCACCTCTTTTATGTGAATGGAGGGCGTAAAGTCAATTCATGTAACTGGACATTTCCCAGAGTTATCGCTTCATTATCAGACACCAGAGCTCATAAAGAAAAAGAGGCAAACTTTATTCAATGTTTCCGACTTTTTCTGTTTAAAGTTCATGATTGACTTGGAGATATTATGAATTATATGTTTGAACTATAGACACCGCACGCGCAATCAAATGCTCCCCTGACAGCGCCTTAGAGGCCACCACAGAGCCGGACCCCAGACCCTCCTCTGGGCTCCATAAGTCACCGGCCGACAACTAAGAGGGGGTCCTTGTAAACTACAATGATGAAGTCACTAAGAAGCAAAAGGGCCATTTGTGCAGAATTTTGGGGTTTAAAAAATGCCCCACTTGCTCTTAAATTGTCTGTTTTCAGATCACTGCTATCTATCAGAAATGTGAAAGAGGGTCTTTATCATTAGCACCCAGAATGACTTGTGTATTTTGTATTTTTACACATTCACTTGCTAGAGTGCTCACACTTCATCCAGGGTCTATGCAGAGTCCACGCAGGGTCCACGCATGGTCCATTCAGAGTCAATGCATGGACCTCATTCCTACCTTTCTATGAAGGAGGCAGGGTCGACGCAGGGTCACCGCAGGGTCCATGGAGGGTCCACGCAGGGCCCTCATTCCTACCTTTCCATGAATGAGGCAGGGTCCATGCAGGGTCCATGCAGGGTCCTCATTCCTACCTTTCCATTAAGGAGGCGGGGTCCATGCAGGGTCCATGAACTGTCCATGCATGGACCTCATTCCTACCTTTCTATGAAGGAGGCAGGGTCGACGCAGGGTCACCGCAGGGTCCATGCAGGGCCCTCATTCCTACCTTTCCATGTAGGAGGCAGGGTCCATGCAGGATCCACGCAAGGTCCATGCAGTGTCCTCATTCCTACCTTTCCATGAAGGAGGCAGGGTCCATGCAGGGTCCATGCAGGGTCCTCATTCCTACCTTTCCATTAAGGAGGCGGGGTCCATGCAGGGTCCATGAACTGTCCATGCATGGACCTCATTCCTACCTTTCTATGAAGGAGGCAGGGTCGACGCAGGGTCACCGCAGGGTCCATGCAGGGTCCATGCAGGGCCCTCATTCCTACCTTTCCATGTAGGAGGCAGGGTCCATGCAGGGTCCATGCAGGGTCCATGCAGGGCCCTCATTCCTACCTTTCTATGAAGGAGGCAGGGTCCACGCAGGGACAATGCAGGGTCCATGAAGGGCCCTCATTCCTACCTTTCCATGAAGCAGGCAGGGTCCATGCAGGGCCCTCATTCCTACCTTTCCATGAAGGAGGCAGGCTCCATGCAGGGTCCATGCAGGGTCCATGCACTGCTGACATAAGCTGCCGTGATGTCTGTGTTAAGAAGTGTTTCAACACTTTTCACATGGGAAGTTGCTCTCACTACTATGGGTTTTGATGTGTTACAGTGAGTGAATATATTGTGAGAAACCAGGCTGGGACGCATGAGAAGCGTCGGGTACTGTCAAAGGGGTTACATTCGGCAGTGGTCCAAGAAGGAGTACCTGATGCTTCTCGTGTGCCCCAGCCTGGTTTCTCACGATATATTAACTAACTGTAATGCATCAGCACCCACAGAGGTGAGAGTAACTTCCCCCAACATCCCACAACATTTGTGGTGCACACTGGGGGTCCTTATTTATGAGGAATTGGCATAGGGCAGCACGACAAGTCTTCTTGATGCCCTGCCCTACACCGATATGAAAGGGTGGGCATGCACCATATTTACTGAAAAACAGGGCATTCCTGTCCTTTCCCCCTGATGCCTAGCACCAACGTAGGCACCCTTGTACTATGGTGCAAGGGTACCTACGTTGAGGGGATCATTATGTTTGTGGAGGAATTGGCACCTCCCTGCACAAAAACAAACCAACCTGGGAGGGGTTTTCCTCTTTCTATGTGTGCTGCAAAAAGCAGCAAACATAAAAAGAGGAAAAAATCTAGGAAACATCGAAATATTTCCTGTTGTTATGCCGGCTCTGGGGGATCACTGACAGAATATCGACGGACCAAATATCGACCTACAAGATTATCGAGTCTAGAATATCGATGGACAGAATATCGACATCCTATCTTATAAAAGGTGAGTGCAAAAATATCGTTGTTTAAAATATAATTGTATAAAATATTGTTTATTTAAATGTCTTAAAAATAATATAAAATTAACTAAATACTAAATATAATTAATAAAAACATAGGGGTCTATTATAATAGTGGGCAGATCGCCACCCCCCATATGGCGATGGCGATCCACCCGCCATTATTCTCCGCCCGCATGCAATTTAACCCCTACCTGATTATGTTGGTGGGGGTACCGTGGCGAACGGGAAGACCGTCTGCTGCTTTTCCATCTGGTCGATGAGTCGACCGGGCGGAAAAGGTTTGAATATGGTGGCGGTGTCTGTTAGACACCGACATCCATATTACTATACATGTGGGAGATCAGGTTTTCCGTGATGGCGTTGCCGCCACAGAAAGGCATGCGGATTTCACAGTTGGCGGCCCGTTGTGGGCCCCCAGGATATTGGGGAGGGTGGGGGGGGCACATGGTGAATTGGCATGGACAAAGTGGCAGGTATTGCGCGGTGCCTGTCACCTTGTGCATGCCAATGCACGACGTGCATTCCCAGCATTGTGGCGGGCGGTTCTGTGAGCACCGCCCACCACAATGCTGGAAATAGAGGATGCAACCATCGAGGTGGCATCCTAATTGCCGGGGCAGCACGACTGGTGGCCGGTCCCAGCCCCTTAGTTAGAATTTTTAATAATGATAAATAATAAATGTAACATTAAGGTGCCGATTCCAATCCTGCAAAACCCGGGTACGAATGGTCGTACGGAGCGTATTCTTCGTACGACTCGTACCCGGGAAATCCACCGTACAAACCAGCAAAGTATGATTCGTACAGAAATACCATTTCTGAACGAATCGTAAAAAACACCGTACGGCTCAAAAATACCTACTATTCTGATCGTGGACAGCGCGTACGCGACGTCCGTACGGAGTCAGGCAGCGTTTTACGGACCAGCAAGTACGATTCGTCCCTACGTCATTCCGCACAGCTATTTTTTTACGGCAGCTAAAAAAAGCCGGAAACCTGAGTCCAACGCGAAAAAGGAGCCCCTGTACGTGACGGACAGACATGGACCCCATCCTACGTGTCATCCCGGCCCTCTTAGCCTACGGCCTGGTGCACAGAACCCGACGCACACACCGCAGAAGGTGAGAACAACACCCAGGGGTCAAGGGGGGGTGAGGGGCTGGAAACAGACCCCCTACCCAAATTAAAACCTACAATATTGAGGACATACATTACCTCCAGGGTCTGGTCACTTCGGGGGGCGTGTCCACCAATCCCTGCGTACTGCAACAACGGAAGTGGACGTGTACGCGTACCCCTACCGTAACACTACAATAGTGAAGTGCACCGTACTCACACATCCATAGCGTGGGTACGGTGCGTATCACGATTGTAGTGGTGCCATAGGAGTACACGTGGTACGGACCCTACACACACTCGCAGAGCGTGTGTACGGTGCGTATCACGATTGTAGTGGTGCCGTAGGAGTATGCGTTGTACGTACCGTACGCACGCTCTCAGAGCATGTGTACGGTGCGTATCACGATTGTAGTGGTGCCGTACCACGCGTACTCCTACGGCACCACTACTATAGTGATACGGACCGTACCAACACATTCATAGCGTGGGTACGGCCTGTATCACAATTGGATTGGGGCCGTAAGGGTACGCGTGGTACGGACCGTACAAACCCTATGAATGCGGGTGTACGATCCGTATCACCCGTACCCCTACTGCACCAGTACATTTTGGATACAAGGCGTACACACGCCACGAATGTTGGCTTACGGCCTGGTGCAGCATATTACCAGTATATTGGGGTGTGTGTATGCCCAGGACAGAAGTGTACTGCACCAAGGGTGCGAGTGGGTGGGTGGGTGGCTGCATAGGATTCCCAGCAGTGGAGAGACATGTGAGGGGTGGGTGCAGAGGAATACCAGCAGTGGACAGAGACATGGGGGTGGGTGCCTATCACTCCCAGCAGTGGACAGAGATATGAGGGTGGGTGCCTATCACTCCCAGCAGTGGACAGAGACAAGGGGTCAGGTGCAGAGGAATACCAGCAGTGGACAGAGACGTGAAGGGTGGGTGCAACGGAATACCAGCAGTGGACAGAGACATGTGAGGGGTGGGTGCCTATCACTCCCAGCAGTGGACAGAGACATGGGGGTGGGTGCCTATCACTCCCAGCAGTGGACAGAGAAATGGGGGTGGGTGCAGAGGAGTACCAGCAGTAGACAGAGACATGGGGGTGGGTGCCTATCACTCCCAGCAGTGGACAGAGACATGGGGGTGGGTGCAGAGGAATACCAGCAGTGGACAGAGACATGGGGGTGGGTGCAGAGGAATACCAGCAGTGGCAGAGACGTGAGGGGTGGGTGCAGAGGAATACCATCAGTGGACAGAGACATGTGAGGGGTGGGTGCCTATCACTCCCAGCAGGGGACAGAGACATGGGGGTGGGTGCCTATCACTCCCAGCAGTGGACAGAGACATGGGGGTGGGTGCAGAGGAATACCAGCTGTGGACAGAGACATGGGGTGGGTGCCTATCACTCCCAGCAGTGGACAGAGACATGGGGCTGGGTGCAGAGGAATACCAGCAGTGGACAGAGACATGGGGATGGGTGCAGAGGAATACCAGCAGTGGACAGAGACGTGAGGGGTGGGTGCAGAGGAACACCAGCAGTGGACAGAGACATGTGAGGGGTGGGTGCCTATCACTCCCAGCAGTGGACAGAGACATGGGGGTGGGTGCCTATCACTCCCAGCAGTGGACAGAGACATGGGGGTGGGTGCAGAGGAATACCAGCAGTGGACAGAGACATGGGGGTGGGTGCCTATCCCTCCCAGCAGTGGACAGAGACATGGGGGTGGGTGCAGAGGAATACCAGCAGTGGACAGAGACATGGGGGTGGGTGCAGAGGAATACCAGCAGTGGACAGAGACGTGAGGGGTGGGTGCAGAGGAATACCAGCAGTGGACAGAGACATGTGAGGGGTGGGTGCCTATCACTCCCAGCAGTGGACAGAGCATGGGGGTGGGTGCCTATCACTCCCAGCAGTGGCCAGAGACATGGGGGTGGGTGCAGAGGAATACCAGCAGTGGACAGAGACATGTGATGGGTGGGTGCCTATCACTGCCAGCAGTGGTCAGAGACATGGGGGTGGGTGCCTATCACTCCCAGCAGTGGACAGAGACATGGGGGTGGGTGCAGAGGAATACCAGCAGTAGACAGAGACATGTGAGGGGTGGGTGCCTATCACTCTCAGCAGTGGACAGAGACATGGGGGTGGGTGCCTATCACTCCCAGCAGTGGACAGAGACATGGGGGTGGGTGCAGAGGAATACCAGCAGTGGACAGAGACATGTGAGGGGTGGGTGCCTATCACTCCCAACAGTGGACAGAGACATGGGGGTGGGTGCCTAGTACTCCCAGCAGTGGACAGAGACATGGGGGTGGGTGCCTATCACTCCCAGCAGTGGACAGAGACATGGGGGTGGGTGCCTATCACTCCCAGCAGTGGACAGAGACATGGGGGTGGGTGCCTATCACTCCCAGCAGTGGACAGATACATGGGGGTGGGTGCAGAGGAATACTAGCAGTGGACAGAGACATGGGGGTGGGTGCCTATCACTCCCAGCAGTGGACAGAGACATGGGGGTGGGTGCCTATCACTCCCAGCAGTGGACAGAGACATGGGGGTGGATGCAGAGGAATACCAGCAGTGGACAGAGACATGGGGGTGTGTACATCATTATCAGATGACCACAACTCCAAGGGTGTATATACGCATCCCTAATTTTCGACTATGATGATAGTGCCATAACAACACATCACTGACAGCAGTGTCCCACTCCCAGGAGGATGGATGTCTTTCCCCCACTGCATGACACACCACATGTGGGTGTGAGGACAAATGACAAATGCATAGCCACCCCTGGCGTATGCAGCACAATATACACACTGAGATCATGCCACAAGACTGTATAGTCATTTCAATGCCTACTAAACTAAGAGAGCCAAAGGGAACACACACTGTCACGCACATCCCAGGACTGATAGGAATGTACAGGTGCTGGGACAGCCACCAAGATGTTGTCTCTCATGGAAGGAATAGGGTGGACTTCCCACAGATACAATGCCCACAATTGTGAGTCAGGTGCCCAAAAACCCTTCAGAACAAGTACCATATGTGTGCTAGGGTAGGATTACACACATGCATAGTGCTGAAAAGGGAGAATTTCTCCATGAAGGCATTTCAACATACTCAATACACAAGTACAGTGACTAGCAAGGATGGCACAGACGATGCAGCCGGAGACATTGCTGAGCAGGCATGGCCATAGTTGAAGGGATTTGTCACCAACAAAGGAAATGTAGACACAGGTCAGGACAACAATTGTGCAACTCTCTGCAGGGAAGATGTCAGGTGCCACAGAGGAAGGAACACTCCTTGGTACAATGTCTCCAAAAAAAAATAACACCCACAACCAAAGATTCTTTGCAGAGACCTTGTGCAGGCACGCAGATACCATGGTCCACCTCATGACCATCAGACTAGAACATTTCTCTGAAACATAACACATTACCACAACACCAACTCCTGGAGCATCAGCACCAACATCAATACCTGAAATGCAATAGTGTTCAAAGTAAAAAGAAAATGCTTTATTCAGCATAAAACCAAAAGTTGGAAAGAACACCATATACAAAGGCCAATGGCCAGTCCATAATAGAAGTCCTTGGGGGGACACATGGGCACGCGTCTCCCCTAGCTTGCCTGCACAGTGGAACCCTCAGGTTCGTCGACCGGGGGGGGGGGGGGCATCATGTGTGGAAGGACCAGGCACCGCAGGGACAGGAGGGGGAAGGGTAGGTGTGGTGGGTGCAGGGCTGGACGCCTCCACCACAGGGGGTGGGGCAGCGCCAAAGGTGGAGGACAGCTCGGCGCTGCACACTGCTGCCAGGTCGTCCAGAGTATCCCCTGCACCGGAAGGAGCCACAGGCACAAAGGAGGTGGGGGGGTCCGAGGGATGGGGTGCAGCACTTCTGGGGGAGGGGGTGGACGGGGGGACTCAACTCCCCTGCCCGTGGAGTCCCTCGCCCGTTTGCAGGGTGGTGACACAGTGGGGCTGAGGACCAGCACAGACATGTCGCTTTCCTTGTCTGACTGTGTGGCAGGGGAGCCAAGGGGAGAGCTTTTGGAGGGCCTGGGTTGTGAGGCATGTGGACTCAGACTGTGGCTGCGTGTATGTCTGTGTGCCCCAGACCCAGTGGGTGTGCCTTTATCCCCCTGAGTGTGCGTGCCAGGAGGTGTGTGCTTGCCCTTACTTGGTGGTGTGCTGCCTGTGTGTGGTGGGGTGCGTGCTTGGGAATGTATGGGTGTGCATGGGACAGGTATGGGAGTGGGAAGTGTGGATGGGGCTGGGGTAGGGGGGGACGAAGCGCTGCAGTAGACTCACTGCTGCTGTCAGTGAAGAGTCCATGGACCGCAGCAACATCCGTTGGTCAGACATCGTTGCTGAGATGCCCTCCACGAACGACACCATCTGTGTCAGCAGTCTGGTGTGGCCATGGAGGACATTCAGCATCGATGTCTGCCCAACCTGCAACTGCCACTGAATGTCCACAGACTCTGCAGGGAGGGCAGCAGGGGTGACTTGGGCAGGGGGTGCGGTGCCTGGCACGAAGGAGACATGGTGGTGCCCTGCACGGACAGAAGGGACAGGAGCAACTGGGAGGGCGGTGATGGGAATGGAGGAGGCGGGGACAGATGTTGTGCTGCTGCCAGGTGTTGTAGCAGCCTCCGCCCCCTCTATGAGGTCAGCCTCGGACTCGTCAGCGTCGTAGTTGGGCTCGCCACCAGACAGGTCCTCTGACTGACTCACCTGGCCCTCCATGCCACTTGCTCCCGCAGATTTACCAGCACTGGTGGCACCGGTGCTGGATCCCTCCTCCAGGTCCGTGCAGGTGTCTCCCTCGGTTTCCTCCGATGATGCTGTGGGCAAGGTGAAGATACAGAAAAAAATCAGTCACCTGTATACATCTGACACATGAGTCCAAACAAAATAGGTCACAGTGCATATCAGGCAATGCATCATGAGTAACATCTAGATTACTCTGCACATATGTAAGCCCTGTACTCCCCAGTTGGTTGACCCACCATGCCACTTTGAAACAATGAAAAATAGGACACACCAGCTAAAACTTGAATGAGAAATATACTGAGAAGCTAGTGTCTGGGAACAGTTGAGCACAGCAATACTATGAAGTCATGCCTCCTCTTGTTTACCTGGAAAGAAACAGTATTGGTGCACCCAAGGCAAACTAACACACCTCAATGCTAAAGGTGTCCCCACACTCAGAGACCTGTAAGTACTTTGGAAACCCAAATGAAATACATTTTGATCCCTTGGGAATCACACCACTTTACACAATCGACGTGTTTAGAATGTATGAATGTGCCACTTTGTGAACAGAACACACATGTGCCTCTATAAAAGAAGTCTCCCAAGGAGGTGCACACAAAACTACATTTACCCAGTCATTGTATAAGCTGCCAGCCTCATTTAAAGAAGCCACTTTTAGAAAGAAATGGTGTTCCAGAAAGTACATATACATGGGCCCACGGCGGTCTGGATGACTTGACACTCGTAAGTTGTTATCACCAACAACCAAGGACTTACCCAAATTCCACCACACTGTGGGAACATGGATATGTATTATCTGAAAAACAGTCTTATTCGAACTGTGCCTGCGTGTTCCCTGAAAGTATAAAGGTGGTTTCTTGTGCACTTACTTGGAAGACATCTGTCATGCAGGCACATTATTGTCCTTCACAACAAAACATCAAACTCAAGCTTTGAAAACATGAAGCCATGTTGCCTGTGTGTTCCCTGAAAAACAGTCTTATTCGAAATGTGCCAGTGTTCCCTGAAAGTGTAAAGGTGGTTTCTTGTGCACTTCCCTGGGAGACATCTGTCATACAGGCACATTATTGTCCTTCACAACAAAACATCAAACTCAAGCTTTGAAAACATGAAGCCACGTTGACAAGTGTAGTGAGTGCCAAGGTACAATACTTTTTGACTAACAACTTGAATTATGCCACTTGTCACATGGCCATCCGTACCATGATGACACAGTTGGCACACATCTGACCCACTGCCTGTCATGTGGAGTGGCACACATGTCCAAACACAGGCCAATGCATAAGCTAATGGGCCTGCAATTGTGTTGGAAAAAGGCATACCTGCACTGAGGAGACACACTCATGGCAAGCCAGAATGTCCACACAGATGTCAGCACACAAAGACAAAACTACGTAGCATCTGGACCACACACTGGTGCCAAAAATGTATGAGCAGGAATCGTGTATTTAAACTATTGACACATGCTGCAAAGCCCAAACATTAAACTCTGCACAACATGACTGGGTCACTGCATGTTGAGTCTCTGTCCAGCCAATTATCACATACAGGTCAGACCTGGCAAGGAGACATAAGGTTTGGCCATGTAGGCCTCGCCCGCACAAAACCCCCCTACCTGAGACAATATGATTGAGACAGATCAAGAAGTGACACCTCTTAATCAGGGTTTACCAAAATGTGCAGCAAGAATTCCCTAATTTATCCCACATCACCTTGTGAGGCTGCCAACACATATTAGTGACAAACAACCATCAACAGATAGTTGTGAATAGACATACAGGCACTGCCCAGTGTGAGTATGCACAAGCCAAATGGGGTCTCCCTGTCCAGTGGACACATGTAGCACACTTTCGATAAATACAAATGAGGCCAGGGAACACATGGCAGAGGCCAACCTATGCTGAACACACAGAGAATGGGCACAGTGTTGGATGACACACATGATTACGAGGCAAGGGTGTCTCAGGGGACTGTAGTGGACACACTGCTCCATGGTCCTGACTGTAACATGAGCAACCGTCCTGGCACTATGCATATCTCCCACTCATGCACATCATGTCTGAGACCACAACATCGGTCATGCATGCTGCAAGTGTGTTCATTTGAAACCTCACACTCCTATGTTGAGACTCAGCATCAGTGGCAACAAATATGGACCACCAACTGACTGAACAGGACAGGGCACAGGCAAGGTACCAACACATGTCATAGACCACTCCCACACATGATGCAGAAAGCAATGTGCACTTGGATCAACTGGCAGCCTAGATGACCATTAGTGATTACACACAGACCAGGGAACAGATGTCAAGGAGGGGAAGGGAGGAATAAGAGCACTGGTTGACTTGGGGGAACAGAATATGCACTGCACATATAAACCCTGGCAGTGTATCCAGGCGACAGAGCACTTCCAAAAGCTGGTGACACACAACAAACACACATGTACCTACCCCCTCCTTGCTGCTGTCTCTCCTGGAACTGCCTATCCATGTCAGGGAAGACCAGCACCAGGACTCGCATCATCTGGTGGGTCAGGCGTCAGCGCCCACCGTGGGGGCGTGGAGGTGAGAGCCACAGCTGGACCCGGGCGATCCTCCGATTCCAGCACCGGATGTCTTGCCACCGTTTTTGGACTAGGGCTAGGCGCCGACTGCGACCCTCCACCGATCTCACAGCCCTGACAGCCCGCTTCCAAATCTCCCCCTTCTCCTAGGCAGTTACCTGTGAGGATGACAAAGTGAGACAACATCACTACACCTGCTCCATGTCACAGAGACACACATTTGAACATCTTTGATATGTTGAACAGGGCATAGGATGCTGCCAAGGAATAGCATCTTTGTCATATGGACATTGGCCTCTGTGAAAGCCCCAATGCACTACATGGCATTGAAAGTACACAGGTGGCATGAGGTGTGCAACACACTCCCTGATCATGGCACACACTGTGCATCACAAGCAACACCAGGCTGATGGACAGCACCTCAAAGCAGTTACATGCCCCAGGCCACTGACGCAACCTCAGGAGAGTACACAGACACACACAGGCACAGATCAATCACCTGCCATTGGCAACATCGGATACAAACCTCACTCTGCACATGTTCCACTTGCCTGTGGGGTGTAACTGGTGTCGGGCTAGCTCAGCAAGTCAGACACACAGCACAGCTTACTTCTCACATCAGATGGGTAGAGCTGTTGCCTCCTCCATGCAGCTGTGGTGCAACACTTCACATAGACACTCACCCACATGACAAGGAACATTCACACACATCAATGTCCAGGGGGTGTACACATCACTTGGACACTCTCACCACAGCTCCACTCAACTCACACACATCTGTGGGTACAGTCACCTGTCACACCGGGGGGACCACTGAATCACCTCAGGACTATAGACCAAAAATGCCACAAAGGATTAGCCAGGCTGAATGTGTCATGCACTATGCAGTGAATGTCACAGTAAGCACAATGCAAGTGAGGAGTGCACACATGAACTACATCATGCTCTGCATGAGAGACATAAGCCATTCCCCCCCGGGACCCACTCGAAACAACATTGCATGTCTGTCACACCTGGACACAATGCCAGAAGTGACAGTCACAAAAAAGGTACACAGTCAAAGGTAGTGGACTCAGCACTCACCTGCTCCCCTGGTCTCCCATACTAGGCTGGGGTACTGTGGGAGGATGACATCTAGCAATGCCTAATTCTCCTCTTGGGTGAATGGCTGGGCCCTCTCCACAGACCTTGACATGGTGCCAGAGGAAGCACAGACAGCAGCGGTGTTGTCGACAGGAAAGTTGTGCAGGCAAGTGCCCTCTCATGGGTTCTGGCTGACTTACATCTGTCTTGCTGAGGGGCATTCATTTGGAGGAGTACATAGTGATTGGTCAGATTCATTCGCATCTTACGTTTACTCCAATCCCTTGAAACATACACCAGTGACAGCATTTGCATCGTTCAAATTTTGAGCATCATGTCAAGTCAACAACCACTTTGCAACATTGTATTTTGTGGCCAACTGACTTTTCCAGGACACTTGATGGAAAAATTTGAACTGAAAACTCTGTCTGCATGACAACCAGCATGCATTTAGGGCCTAATACTTGTCCCTTATGTGTCCCCTATTGTAATTTTCAAATCCACACACAGGTACGGTGTGTTTCACACGTACCCCTACGGCACCAGTTTCACAGTGTGTTTCACACGTACGTGTGTGCACTGGTAGTACACGTACGTGTACTAAGGTAGTACACGTACGTGTACAACTAGTGCGTACACGTACGTGTACTACGGTAGTACACGCATGTGTACTACCAGTGCGTACACGTACTTATACACGTACGTTGTACGTGTACGCACTGGTAGTACACGTATGTGTACTAAGGTAGTACATGTACGTGTACAAGTACGTGTACGCACTGGTAGTACACATATGTGTACTAAGGTAGTACACGTATGTGTACAAGTACGTGGATGCACTGGTAGTACACGTACGTGTACTAAGATAGTACACGTACGTGTACGCACTGGTAGTACACTTCCGTGTACTACCTTAGTACACATACGTGTACTACCAGTGCGTACACGTTCGTGTACTACCTTAGTACACGTATGTGTACCACCAGTGCGTACACGTACTTGTACACATACGTGTACATGTACGTGTACAAGTACGTGTACGCACTGGTAGTGCACGTATGTGTACTACCAGTGCGTGCACGTACTTGGCTGGGCTATGGTGGTGGGGTACGGTGCGTACAAGTACGGGGCTGGGGTACGGTGTTGGGGTATGGTGTGTACAAGTATGGGGCTGGGCTACGGTGGTGGGGTACAGTGCGTACAAGTACAGGGCTGGGGTACGGTGTTGGGGTACGGTGCGTACAAGTACGGGGCTGGGCTACGGTGGTGGGGTACAGCGCGTACAAGTACGGGGCTGGGGTACGGTGTTGGGGTATGATGCGTACAAGTACGGGGCTTATATCTGTCTTGCTGAGGGGCATTCATTCAGAGGAGTACATAGTGATTGGTCAGATTCATTCGCATCTTACGTTTACTCCAATCCCTTGAAACATACACCAGTGACAGCATTTGCATCGTTCAAATTTTGAGCATCATGTCAAGTCAACAACCACTTTGCAACATTGTATTTTGTGGCCAACTGACTTTTCCAGGACACTTGATGGAAAAATTTGAACTGAAAACTCTGTCTGCATGACAACCAGCATGCATTTAGGGCCTAATACTTGTCCCTTATGTGTCCCCTATGTAATTTTCAAATCCACACACAGGTACGGTGCGTTTCACATGTACCCCTACGGCACCAGTTGCACAGTGCGTTTGACACATACGTGTGCGCACTGGTAGTACACGTACATGTACTAAGGTAGTACACGTACGTGTACAACTAGTGCGTACACGTACGTGTACTACGGTAGCACACGTATGTGTACTACCAGTGCGTACACGTACTTGTACATGTACGTGTACAAAAATAGTACACGTGCGTGTACAAGTATGTGTACGCACTGGTAGTACACGTACATGTACTAAGGTAGTACACGTATGTGTACAAGTACGTGTATGCACTGGTAGTACACATATGTGTACTACCTTAGTACACGTACGTGTACGCACTAGTTGTACACGTACGTGTACTACCTTAGTACACGTACGTGTTCTACCAGTGCGTACACGTACGTGTACTACCTTAGTACACGTACGTGTACTACCTGTACGTACATGTATGTGTACTACCTTAGTACACGTACGTGTACTACCAGTGCGTACACGTACGTGTACAAGTACGTGTACGCACTGGTAGTACACGTACGTGTACTACCAGTGCGTACATGTACGTGTACTACCTTAGTACACGTACGTGTACTACCAGTGCGTACACGTACTTGGCTGGGGTATGGTGGTGGGGTACGGCACGTACAAGTATGGGGCTGGGCTACGGTGGTGGGGTACAGTGCGTACAAGTATGGGGCTGGGGTACGGTGTTGGGGTATGTTGGACCCGGCCTCGTGGCGTGGTCTTAACCCTCTTGGATTGTGCTCGTCCCCCGCACCGGCCTACACGGGCCGCCCTTTCAGGCCGCCAGGGACCCCTCCTCCCTTCGAGGCCCCCTTTGGATTGTACCCGTTTTCCTACACCCGCCTCAGCGGCCCCCTTTTCCAGGCCGCACAGGGACCCCTCATCCCTTCGGGGTCCCCCCCATGCTTGCTCCATGCACCATGCCCACGCAGCCCGGCTCCCTCCGGCCTCGGCCCCAGCGAAGCCCCGACATCGAGGCACCAAGATCTGGCCAGGGGGCACCGCATGGCCACTTCACCACTCCCGGAGGAGGAGAGTTTCGATGGGACCCCCACCGTCCCTCAACACCTAGGTGCGATCGTCCTCCGGCCTCCCCAGGCCTGGCGCCTCTCCCGCTGGGCGTCTGGCCTCTCCCAGCCCGGCCTCTCCGCCCCCCAGGCGCAAGGGTCCGGACATCAAAGGGCTCCAGACCTATATCTGGGGCAACCCCGCAATGGGACAGTAGTTGTATCCCGGAGTCAAGAGCCCTGCTGATGGAATCGCGGCTGACCCTACGGAGAAGAACTCTTGCTTGACACTATACCACGAACCCTGCTGACTGCGTCGCGGCTCCACCTTATTGAGACAAGGAACCTCACGGAACATCGGGGCCCTGCTGACGCGGTCGCGGCCCAACCTCGCTGAAACCTCCCCCAGAGCCCTGCTGACGTCGTCGCGGCTCGAGCTGAACTGAAACACCTTAAGAGCCCTGCTGACCTAGTCGCGGCTCAAGCTCCACGAACTGATCGCCAGAGCCCTGCTGACGCCATCGCGGCTCGACCCCTCCGAGACCCAGAGTCCCTCCAGCTTGAGGATCAAGAACTGGGCCTAAGGTACCCTCGTACCCAGCTGCTACTAAAGACTGTCCCACTACCCCGTCCCTACCAAAGACTTTGAGACTCTTGCGGATCCCTCGATCCCCCCTTGTATATATCGATAACCGTAACTTCCTAAATGCTGATAAAGAATTGCTCGTCTTGATAAACATCCTCGAGTCCTGTGTGGTGGTGTTACTGTGCTAGTACGGTATAGGAGAAGGACCTCTCCTAGGAGGCTTCTCAGCAGCGCTCGGCTACTTCGTACAGTGTGGGGACCCCCCTGGGTGGTCTCTCCGACTCCCCCGAGTTCCGCCTTCCAACAGGGTACGGTGCGTACAAGTACGGGGCTGGGCTATGGTGGTGGGGTACGGCGCGTGTAAATACAGGGCAGGGGTACGGTGTTGGGGTACGGTGTGTACAAGTACGGGGCTGGGCTACGGTGGTGGGGTACGACACGTACAAGTACGGGCCTGGGGTACGGGGTTGGGGTTTGTGCGTACAAGTACGGGGCTGGGGTACGGAGGTGGGGTAGGGTGCGTACATGTATGGGGCTGGGGTACGGTGTTGGGGTACAGTGCGTACAAGTACGGGGCTGGGGTACGGCACTGGGGTACGGTGCATACAAGTACGGGGCTGGGGTATGGCGCATCAAAGTATGGGGCTGGGGTACGGTGTTGGGGTATGGTGCGTACAAGTACGGGGCTGGGCTACGGTGGTGGGGTACAGCGCGTACACGTACAGGGCTGGGGTACAGTGCGGCATGGGGGGGTACGGTGCTGACATACGGGGGTACGGTGCTGACATATGCGGGGGGGTGGGGAGGGGTGTACGACTCGTTTCCCGGGCACAAGTTTACCCGGATACGAGTGGTACGGCGTTCGCTTCATACGGGGCGTATTCCATGCGCTTGTGTATTCAGAAGGGCGGTACTGATCGTACTTGTGCGCTCAGACTTCAGTTTTACGATTTGTACGTAAAACTGTCCGGCTCCCTCTCGTACACCTTTTCCCGAAGCGATTCGTATGTATTTTTCACGTACAAATCGTACTTCACCGGTTGTACGGGACTTTTACGATTCGTATGTAAAAATATACGGATACGAGTCGTAGGGGTAATTTTTTTACCCATTCGGAATCGGCACCTAAAAGAAATTAAACATACATATTTTTTAAAAAAAAAATATATATATATATTAACTTAATAATATTAATAAATAATTATGTTATTTAATTCTAAAATGTTAGAAAATTAATACAAATTATAAATGCATATATATACATAACTGTCATATAAATATAATATATATATATATATAATAAAAAATATTTAAATTCATAACTATTTGTAAAAAAATATTTTACACTACATTAACTATAAAAGTAAATAATATGTTGGATAGCGTAGGGAATAAAATTACTATTCCCACTCCAGAGAGTGCAACAGTAGAGAAATTGTTAGATAGCGAAGGGGAATACCTTACTATTCCCACTGCAGCAATTGCAACAGAAGGGAAAGTGTTGGATAGCGGAGGGGAATAATTTACTATTCCCACTCCACGGGGTGTAGCAGTAGGGAAAGTGTTGAATAGCAGAAGGGTTAAAATTACTATTCCCACTCCAGTAATTACAACAGTAGGGAAAGTGTTGGTTATCGAGTGGGTAAAAATTACTATTCCACCTCCACTGAGTGCACCAGTAGTAAAAGTGTTGGATAGCGGGTGGGTAAAAATTACTATTCTCACTCCAGCAAGTGCAACAGTAGGGAAAGTGTTGGATAGTGAATGGATACAAATTACTATTCTCACTTCAGTAAGTGCACCTGTAGGGAAAGTGTTGGATAGCGGGGAGGTAAAAATGTATATTCCCACTCCAACAAGTGTAACAGTAGAGAAAGTGTTGGATAGTGGGTGGGTAACAATTATTATTCCCACTCCAGCGAGTGTAACAGTAGGGAAAGTGTAGGATAGCGGGTGGGTAAAAATTACTATTCCCACTCCAGCGAGAGCACCAGTAGGAAAAGTGTTGGATAGCGGGGGGTAAAAACTACTATTCCCACTCCAGTGAGTGCAACAGTAGGGAAAGTGTTGGATAGCGGCTGGATAAAAATTACTATTCCCACTCCAGTGAGTGCAACAGTAGGTAAAGTGTTGGATAGCGGGTGGGTAAAAATTAGGCCTGGGCAGTAAACTTTGCTCCGTTCGCGGAGTTTGCAGAGTTTTTTGCACTTTACACTCCGCGGAGTTCACGTAGTGCAGAAAACCCCGATTCGCGAATTGCAGCAAAGTTTTTTCCCGCCCGCAATCGCGAACGGTAAGTTCGCGATCATGAACGGTATGTTTGCGAGCGCGAGCTGCTACTCAGGAAGAATTTCTACCCGAGCGGCAAGCATACCAGCACAAACTGCAGTTCACACTGCACTCCGTCTCTCGCGGAACTTCGCGGAGTTTTTTTGTACCTTCGTAGAGTTTCACATAGCAAAACTCTGTGAACTACGCCCAGGCCTGGTACAAATTAGTATTCCCACTCCAACGTTGGTTCAGTAGGAAAAGTGTTGAATAGCAGAGGGGTAAAAATGACTATTCCCACTCCAGTAATTGCAACAGTAGTGAAAGTGTTGGATAGAGGGGAGGTAAAAATGTATATTGCCACTCCAGCAAGTGCAACAGTAGGGAAAGTATTGGATAGCGGGTGGGTAAAAATTAATATTCCCACTCCAGCGAGTGTAACAGTAGGGAAAGTGTAGGATAGCTGGTGGGTAAAAATTATTATTCCCTCTCCAGTGAGTGCAAGAGTAGGGAAATTATTGGATAGCGGGTGACTAAAAATCACTATTCCTGCTCCACCAAGTGTAATAGTAGGGAAAGTGTTGGATAGTGTAGGGGAATAAGGAGTAGTTTCTTTTCTGTAACTCCAGTTCTGTAGTAGGGGTATCTCTGTGATAGTCATAATCTAGTGAATAGTCCCGCCCATGTGCGTGGACCCCGGAGCAATAAAAAATACTCTCTTAAGGTGTCAAATCATGCAGACCTGCATCCACCTTTAAGAGAGAATTCAATTTAAAGACAGATAATGCAGCCTATGCCCACAGGCTACACTGTCCAGTACTTCAACTAGAATTCCACCAACATCCACAAACAGCACTGCCTGCCCAGCTTTTCTCCAACCAGGAAAAAGCACTGCCTCTACCAGCAAAAGCCTCTGGAATGATAGAGAGGAAGGAATGGACAGACAAGCCCCATAGGCTGCCATTATGTGGCTGAGAACAGGATACTGTGCCTTTAAGAAAACTTTCCAGATTTCCAGAACTTTCCCAGTATCCCAGAATGCACAGCAGGTCCCTTTTACTTTCAGTTCTTTTTGAAGGCGTAGCACGCCAGACCTGTAGCATTCCTCACATGAATAATTATCTCTCCACCGGGGACGAGGGCGGGCGCTTATGACTATCACAGAGATACCCCTACTACAGAACTGGAGTTACAGAAAAGAAACTACTCCTTCTGTAATAGGGGATCTCTGTGTATAGTCATAATCTAGTGAATAGAATGGCAAGCCCATCCCCATACAACAACGGCGGTGGAGAACACGCAAGACAATACCACTACTGTGCGAACAAATTTTGCAGCGAAGCCTGCCCAACCTGAGCATCTGCCCTGGCATCCGTGTCCAGACAGTAATGTGCAGCAAAGGTATGGACCGACTTCCAAGTGGCCGCCTTGCAGATTTCCGCAATCGGAACATTACGCAGCAAAGCCGTCGTGGCAGCTCTGCCCCTGGTGGAATGAGCCTTAGGTTTACCCCCTAAGGTCTTATTAGCCTTTTGATAACACAATTGTATGCAGGACACAATCCACCGAGAAATGGACTGCTTAGAGGTCGCGAGACCGGTCCTGACTGATCCATAATTAACAAACAATTGGTCTGACCTACGAATATCCTTGGTCTTATCCAGATAAAATTTCAACACCCTCCGAACATCCAGGGAATGGAGAGACCGTTCCGCTGGCGAAGAGGGATTCTGAAAGAACGTAGGTAAAGTCATGGTCTGGTTGACATGAAAATCAGAGATAACCTTAGGAAGAAATTTCGGGGGAGTACGCATCACAACCTTAGCAGCATGAAATACAGTATAAGGTTCTTGACAACATAACGCCTGAAGTTCACTCACCCTGCGGGCCGATGTAATGGCCACTAGGAACGCCGCCTTCCAGTATAGGTGCTGCAATGAAGCCTTGTGAATGGGTTCAAAAGGCTCCTTCATCAGTCTGGACAGCACCACATTCAAGTCCCAGGGAAGTCTGACAGGAGGAAACACTTTCTTCAAGCCTTCCAAAAAATCCTTGACCACAGGGATCTGAAAGAAGGAAGTCTGTGAAGGGCATTTGCCAAATGCAAAAGGTACGGAAGGATGACATCTTCCTTACATGTTGTAGGATCAAAGTTCTTGGACTTACACCAGATACAGAACCTCTTCCACTTATAGGCATAGGACGTCCTAGTGGAAGGCCGTTTAGACTCCTTCAGTATGTCCATACAATCTTCTGGTAGATTCAGATGGCCATATTGCACTATTTCAGGAGCCATGCCGCCAAACTCAAAGACGAGAGGTTGGGGTGCACCATCCGCCCCCCGAACTTCGTGAGAAGGTCCGGCCTGCACGGCAACCGTATGTGAGGAAGGAGAGACCGGTGAAGTAGGTCCGTGAACCACCACTGTCTGGGCCATTCCGGGGCGATCAGGATCATCCGCGCCCTGGACTGGGACAGCTTGATGAGCACTGCCGGAATCAGGGGAATGGGTGGAAAAGCGTACAGAAAGCTGTTCGACCAATCGATCCATAACGCATTCCCCAGCGTCCCCCACTGGTAGTACCTGGATGCGAAGTCTCGGCATTTGCTGTTTTCGGCGGTGGCAAACAGATCTACATCTGGAGTCCCCCACCTTGCGAAGACTTCTCCTAGTACTTCGTCGTTTATGACCCATTCGTGGTTTTCCTGAATCAGCCTGCTCAGTGCGTCCGCCTGAGCATTCTGTACCCCTGGCAGATGCGTGGCCGTAATCGTCAGTCCTCGGGCCAGAAGCCAGTGCCAGATCGCCTGCGCCTCCTGCGACAGAGTGCGCGATCTTGACCCCCTCTGCTTGTTGAGGTAATACATAGTGGTTGTATTGTCCGTCTGTATCAGCAGCGAGTTGGTCTGGAAGGACGGAAGGAAGGCCTTCAGTGCCAGGAAGACAGCTCTGAGTTCCAGGAAATTGATGTGGTACGTCGATTCCAATGGGGACCACTTTCCTTGAATCTGCAAGTCCCCGGAATGCGCTCCCCAGCCTTGGAGAGACGCATCCGTCACGACACTCTTCGTGGGAATGTCCTTGTGGAAGGGAACCCCCCTGAGGAGGTTTTCCGCCGAACACCACCACTTCAGAGACTGAAGAGCATGTAGAGACAGCCGTATCTTGTCGTCCCAAGAACCTGTCTTCTGATCCCACTGATCCTCCAAGCACTCCTGCAGTGGTCTCATGTGCAGCCGTGCGTGAGGCGTGAGGAAGATACAGGAGGCCATCGATCCCAGCAGCGAAGACACCTTCCTCACTGTCGTCAATGGAGCAGTCCTGAGGTCCTGAGCCTTCTGAAGGAGTGATAACCGTCTCTCCTCCGAAGGAGACACACTTGCAGACCGCGTATCGATGGAGGCTCCCAGGTACTGTATGCACTGGACCGGAGTCGGGACCGATTTGGACATGTTGACGTGTAACCCCAGCTTGTGCAAGAGAGCGCACGTCCACTGGAAGTGTTCTTCCGCTTCCGAGAAGGATGATGCCTTGATCAGCCAATCGTCCAGATACGGGTAGACAAACACCTTGTTCCTCCGCAGGTGTGCCGCCACCACTGCCATGCACTTCGAGAAGGTCCTGGGCGCAGACTTTAGCCCGAATGGCAGTACTGTGTATTGATAGTGATTGGCGCCGACTTGGAATCGCAGGAACTTCCTGTGCTTCCGTGCGATGGGCACATGGAAGTGCGCATCCTGTAGATCTATGGCACTGAGCCAATCTCCCCGTTGCAGCTGAGGGTAAATCTGATGCAACGATAGCATGCGAAACTTCTCTCTGCGAATCCATTTGTTTGCCTGTCGCAAATACAGAATGGGCCTGAACTCGTTCTTGTCCTTCTTGCGAACGAGGAAGAACCGAGAGTACAGACCTCTTCCCCTTTGAGACAGAGGTACCTCTTCTACCGCCTTTTTTCTCAACAAGAGGTCTGCCTCCGCCTGGAGCGCTCGCAGCTGGAACTGAGAGCTTACCGGCGGAATCGCTGGAGGCGGGCTGATAAACCGAAGACTGTATCCATTGCAAACAATATTCAGCACCCACGTGTCCTGAGTAATTTTTCTCCACTCTGCCAGAAAAAGTTGAATGCTTCCCCCACTGGAGTGGGTAACGGTTGAGGGGGAAGTAGTCGCTCAGGGCCGAGACCCGGCCGGGCCCTTGGTAGTGGTAGCAGCCTGCTGGCCTCCTCTACCCCTCTGCCGTTTCTGGAAGGGCTTCCAGAACTGCTGCTGTTGGTGCTGCTGCTGTCCCGAACCCTGCCCACGCCCTCTGCCCGTAGACCCGAACCGCCTCTGGAACAGGCGCTTCTTCTTCTCGGCCTTCTCCAACCCGACAGCCGTCAGGGTCTCCGCCTCCGCCTTCATGCGGGCCATCTCATCATCCGCATGTTTTCCAAACAGGGTTTCCCCCGAGAAGGGCAGATTGGCTACTCTGTGCTGAGCCTCTGGCTTGAGCGACGTCAGGCGCAGCCAAGAGTGACGCCTCTGATGGACACCGTGACAGTAGGAGTGCGCCGCCAACAAGGAGACATCCGCTGCCGCACTGATGACCTGGTTCGAAACCAGCATGCCCTCTCGCACCGTTTCCAGGAAGTCCTCCTTCCTGTCCCGGGGCAGCAGGTCCGCATACTGTTGGAGGGACTCCCACAGGGCCCGGTCATAACGTCCCAACAGCGCCCCCGCACTTGCCGCCTTCATGGTGGTAGACGCGGTCCCACACACCTTCCTGCCCGCCGAGTCCAGCCAGCGGCTTTCCTTGTCTGGCGGGACTGTCGATGAAGGTGCAGTCGCATGCTGCTTCCTCGCCGCCGTCACAATGACAGAGTCCGGCTTCGGGTCCATCCGTAAAAAAGCAGGGTCCGAGTCCGGGGCCCGATACTTTTTCATGAGCCGTGAGGGAGCGGATTTTGCCACCGCGGGGGTGAGGAACAACTCCAACGCGGGTTCCACCAGTCCCGGCACTAGAGGCAGCAGAGGGCGAGACATGTGTTTTTTGTGTAGCGTCTTGAATATCACGGACGTTGTGGGCGTCGGTACCGTCACCGAGATGCCCAACTTGGCTGCCCCCCGCAGCAGCACCTCCTGGAAGGAGACCAGATCATCCACCGGAGACACCCTAGTCCCCGGTGAGTCCGACAGCGTCGGCGAGAAGTCCCTGGCCGAGGACCGTGTGCGTGACCTGGACCTGTGCCTCCTATGGCGCCGTCCAGATGTCGACGACGACGACCTCCTGTGGCTCCGCAACCTTCTCCTCCTGCCGGAGCGGGAGCGCGACCTCCTCGGCTTCGGCCTGTCCGACGGTCTAGCCGGGCCCGGCGCCCGTGGGTGATGCGGCCTCGGCGTCCCCTGCGTACCTGGGCAGGGAGACCGACCTCGGTGGAACTGCAGGCGGCCCCAACGGCGTGCGAGGTGGTACAGAACACGGAGGGGGAGGTGGAGGTGGCGACACCGGCCATGGTGGCAGTGGTGGTGGCGGTGGAGGCGGTGTTGGCGGTGGCGGTGGTGGTGGTGGAGGAGTCGGTGGCCGTGGTGGCGGTGGTGGCGGTGGTGCTGGCGTAGGGTTCCGAGGGGGTGTATACACCACGGAGTACCCCGATCCCGGCGACTCCGTTCCCCTCTTACTCCTGGCGCCAGGGCTCCCCCTGCGCCGTCTCGACGTCGACCGCCTCGACGTCGAGCGTCTTCCCGACGTCGGCCGCCTCCTCGACTGAGACCGCCGCCTCGACGTCGACCTCCGTGACGTCGATCGCCTTCTCGACGTCGATCGTCTTTTTGACGTCGATCGCCTTCTCGACGGCGATCGTCTCGACGTCGATCTCCATGACGTCGATCGCTTCGACGGCGACCGTTGCCTCTTCGCCGACGGCGAGTGGCGCTCCCCCTTCGACGGGAGCGCTGACGCCGGGCCTGATCTCGCCGTCGATGGCTCGACGTCGACGGCGTTGTCGTAGAAGATGCCGATGTCGTCGACGGCAGCCTGTTCAGCTCCCTCGACGTCGAACGTCGACGCCGCTTCTCCCCAGAGCCCTGGGGAGATGGCGAACAGACCGTAGTCATCCCCCTCGATGCCGTCGTCGACGCCGTCGACATCGATGGGGAGAGGGGACGCTTGCTGGTCTTCCTGCCCCTGGGGAGCCCCCCAGAGGCCTCAGCATGGGCAGAATCAGCCTCTCCAGACCCACCTCGTGCCTTCAGCTTTCTGTCCTCCAGGACCTGGAGCCTGATCTTCTTCCTCTCTCTCAGGGTCCTGGCTGAAAAAGATCTGCAGATCTCACACTCCTCAGGCACGTGGGACTGGGGAAGGCAGACTATGCACACCCTGTGTGTGTCTGACTTAGCCTTTTTTCTTCCACAATCAGGACACTTGTCGAACAAGCCAGTCATTCTGATAACACCAGAAGGAAAAAGGACTTTCTAACACTTGAAAATTAACCAATAACCCTTGAAAAGGGAGAGCTCAATGCTCCAGGGTCCTGCTAGCAGGAGCCGGAAAAAAGAACTGAAAGTAAAAGGGACCTGCTGTGCATTCTGGGATACTGGGAAAGTTCTGGAAATCTGGAAAGTTTTCTTAAAGGCACAGTATCCTGTGCTCAGCCACATAATGGCAGCCTATGGGGCTTGTCTGTCCATTCCTTCCTCTATATCATTCCAGAGGCTTTTGCTGGTAGAGGCAGGGTTTTTTCCTGGTTGGAGCAAAGCTGGGCAGGCAGTGCTGTTTGTGGATGTTGGTGGAATTCTAGTTGAAGTTCTGGACAGTGTAGCCTGTGGGTATAGGCTGCATTATCTGTCTTTAAATTAAATTCTCTCTTAAAGGTGGATGCAGGTCTGCATGATTTGACACCTTAAGAGATTATTTTTTATTGCTCCGGGGTCCACGCACATGGGCGGGACTATTCACTAGATTATGACTATCACAGAGATCCCCTACCACAGAATTTACTATACCCACTCCAGCAAATACAACAGTAGGGAAAGTGTTGGATAGCGGAGGGGAATCATTTATTATTCCCACTCATGCAAAATAATTATTATAAATTACCAAATAATAAAGTTTTCAAAAATAATTCACCTCCCACCATATTCCTCTATAAACCACCAATATTGTTAAATATTACACAATTAACATAAATAATTAACAATTAATTAATTAATAACAATTAACATGCAATCTAAAAACCACCAAAAATAAACCAGTTCACACAATTAAAATAACTTTAAATAAATATTATATATAAAAATTCATAAACATGTTATTATAATTAAATTACTTCCCACCCTGCTCCCCTATCAACACACAACACTCTCCTAAAACAATTACACAATTAACATATTTACCCATTAATTATCAATAATTAATATCCAATTAATAACTAATTAATACCATTTAAACACAATTAACAAAATAAAATATGTATTGCATAAATATTAATTATTAAAAGTATTAATTAAATATTTATAATTTAATTACTTCCCATCCTACTCCCCTATCAACCCACAACCTGCCCCTTAAACAATTACACAATTAACATATTAATTAATTAATTATTAAGAATTAATATCTAATTAATAACTAATTAATAACTTTTGTAACCCAATTAACAATGTAAAATATTAATTACATAGATATTAATTAATAAAACACTTTATTAATTAATTATAATTACATTAATTCCCACCCTACTCCCCTATCAACCCACAACCCGCTCCTAAAACAATTACAGCATTAACAGATGCACCAATTAATTAATAATTATTAATAACCAATTAATAATTAATTAATAAAAAATGAAAGAACACAATTAACTATATAAATTTAAACAAACTAATAACTTCTAAAAAAATAATAATAAATATATTATAATTAAATTACTTCTCACCCTATTCCCCTATAAACCCACAATCCGCTATGGAACTAAAATATGCAAAAATTAATTAACATAAAATACATGATATCTAAAAAATTCGAACATACATTAAAAAATAAGCTATACTTTTAACACATATACTAACATACAGGACACTAAAAAAATGATGATATTATAAACAACGATATTTTTACTACCGATATTACTAACTTCGATATTCAGTAAAACGATATTTCTTACCTGCATGTCGATATTCTTGTTGACGATATTCTTGCAGGTTGATATTCTGTCAAATCGAGATTTAAACATCGATATTTTGGTTTATAGATATTTAAAGCTCAATATTATGACTGCATACCTGCTCTGGGAAGGCGTAAGTTTTTAGCGCTGCCCCAGCTTTACGCAATTTAGTCAATTTGGGGCAGCGTAAATCCATGGAAGGCCTCCTTGATGCAGAATAAGGCAAGGCAGCGTCTTGTGCCGATTTGTCTCACTCCATATCTATGAGGCAACGCAAAGTCACGTGGAATGGTTTTACATCGCCTCATAGATATGAGCATGGCAGGCCTCACAGCCACCTGAAGAGTTCCTGAGACCCCCCCACTCAAAGGGAACCTGAGCCACCTCACATTGGCTCTCTGATTTGTCTGCGGACACTACTGGATAGAATTTATGGGGGACAACCTGCTCTTTGGACACCAACCTGGAGCTGACAGCAGTTACACTGGCTTCTGTGTCTCTTAGAGCCTCCACTGTATGGCCATTCATGGTCACCCACTGCCTGTACTTTTTAGTGTTATCAGGCAGTGTAGGCTTAGGGACCATCTCAAAGTCTCCTAGTGAGACAAGGGTCAACTCTATGGGATCCCACCCACCTTGGGCACCCATCTCCTCCCCTCCCAGGGCTACACTAGCAAGCTGGCGGGTGGTGCATGGGGTGGTGCAGGAGCATCCCTTTGAGGACACTGGGGATCAAAGTATCTGTGGCCCACTTGACCACACTTATAACAAGTAAGGGGCCCCCTCTGCACAGGCCTTCCTGTTGGGGGCACTGGCTTCTTCTCTTGGGGACACCACTGCTTGGTTCCCTTGGGAATTACTTTGGGGCCCTCTCTGGAACTCCCTCGGTTTACCCCTGACCCCCCAACTTCTCTGCTCGGGACCATGCCCACCTTTGGCGAAGTCTCCCACTGGACCCTTGTGAACCCGGGTGCTCACCCAGAGGTCCGCCTCCTCAGCAAGCTTCCTAGGGTTAGTTAGCTTGCAATCAATCAGGTGCTGGCAAAGCTCAGGAAAACAGTTACTAGACAAATGCTCCCATGCAATCATATCATAAAGCTGCTCAAAAGTTTCTACTTTGCTACCTTTTACCCAGCGTTCCATTGCTCTGCAAAAAAAAGACACATATTCAACCCAAGTGGTACCTTCTAGCTTCTTTCAGGTCCTAAACCTCTGCCTATACATCTCAGGGGTCAAACCATAGCGGGTCATCAAAGCTTCCTTCATGTGGGCATAAACCATCCTACTTTCTGGGCGCAGATCCAACAAGATATCCCTCCCCTCACTCACAAAGCGTCCCCACAACGCCGTTCCCCAATCCTTCTCAGGGACCCGGTGGGACATCATGTCTAATTCGTAGGCTGCAAACCATTGCCCAATATCTTCACTTTTGTGGAAATCCTTAATAATCTCCTTGAGTATATACACTCTACTCTCAGTATACACTACTGGTAAGCTGCCACCAGAGGGGGAGATCTCTACACTCTTTGCTTTAATCTCCGACTCCTTCAATATTCTCTCATGCTCAAATTTCATTTTCATAATCTCAAATTCTAACTTCTTGTTCTCTAGGTCCCTCTGACCATCCATTTTAAGCTTAGCCATCTCCATATTATGCCGCCTATCTCTCTCCCTGTCCTCCATCTCTTCTGGGGACAGACCCCTTGTGGACACGTTAGTGCCTGGGCTGGAAATTGCTTTATCTCCCACCAAATCTACTACTTCACCCTTCTGCTCTCCTGCATTCTCTTCCCCCTCCACAGGATCTCCCACATTCCTAGGGGCAACCCAAGCTTCTAGCGCCAGGCCTTCAGCGCCTTGTAATACTCCTCCCTTCTAGTGAGACCTGTGATAGGAACTGCGAATTGCTTGCAGAAATATTTGAGCTGCTTGGAAATGTAGGTTTCTAATTTCTCTTCTTCCCAGGAGAGATCCTCTGAGGCATTGGATCTGGGCTTGCCCATTGTAGCAATAACTGGCAATATTAATCAAAAATAGAATTAAAAAAACTCAAAAACGTATGTGGTTGCGTTATGGTCTGCACTCACCAGTCCTGTACACTATAATTACTGTATGCGATCACAAATGCAAGTCCAGATCCTCACCGCTGACCACCAATGTTAGAAATGGGGGTCTCTAGTTGGCAATGGCTGGCCACTGTCCAAGTAGGGACCCTTCTTCCTAAGTCAGAGTAAGAGGGCTACACCCTTTGATAACCCCTGCTCAACCCTGTGGTAACGTAGCACAAGCAGCTAGGCTTATCTCAGAGGCAGTGTGTGAAGCATTTATGACCATACACAGTAACACAGTGAAGAACACTACAAAGGGACACCACACAAGTAGTTATAAAAAATAAGTATCTTTATATATAGACTTAACACAAGACCAATAACGATAAAAAGCCACAATACTGTAAAATAGGATTACTATCGAAATGCTGCAAAATAGTTCAAAGTGTGCAAAGAGGAGTTTAGTTCAAAGCGGTGTTCTCTGCAAACCTTTTAATTACAAAGTACCTGGATTTCGTAGCAAAACCACCAAAATGTCGCAAAGAAGCTGTAGCGAGGATTTTCTGCACGTGAGGCCGGTGATGCGATGAATCCTTGCAGCGAGGGAGGAGACGATGCGCCGATCTGCTGATGCGCGCGGGGACAAGGCGACAAACTTCTGCACGCTAGGCCGTTGATGCGATGACTCCTTGCCGCTAGGGAGGAGACGATGCGACGATCCTGTTACGTGTGCAATCGGGTTGCGATGTGAAGAAATGGCGCTCCGCGAAGGAGCGACGATCCTGATACGATGCGAGGAAAATGGCAGACGCCCGGCGTCCGCGCTGCAATGTCGTGATGTGATGATCTCGATGCGATAATCTCTGGGGTTAGCGAGCGCTTGGCAGCCCGCAAACGTGCAATGCGATGATCTCTGGAGTTAGCGAGCCATGGCAGCCCGCAAACGTGCGATGGGATGATTGTTGGTTGCGAGCACTCAGTGGCAGCAGCACGATGATTTTCCGGTGCGCTTTCGCTGCGGCGGCTCGCAAACGTGCGTTAGCGACGATTTCAGCACTCTCTTCTCTGTAGTAGAACTAGAGGCCCTGGAACTCACAGGAGCCTCACCTGCAGATAGAAATCCTTGCTGGGAGGAACCAGGAGGCTGGTGTTGAAGTCTGATGTACCAGAGACTTCAACAGATGGCTAGCTCTCTCCTAGCCCTTGGGTGATTGCTGTAGCAAGATAAATAAAAGTTCTCTCAAAGTCCTTAACCCTCTTCATCCAAGTCCAATGGTAACCACTGCAGGCCAGTCCAAGAAACAGTACACAAGCACAAGGACAATCCTCTCCTGCAGATTCCTTCAGTTACACGGACAGAGGTTTGTCTTGTTGTCCAGGAGCAATACAAATTGCAGGGGTTTCAGCACAGATATTTATACCCCAAAAGTCTTTGTTCTCAAAAGCTACAAGTCACTGAACCCAGCCAGAACCAGTTCTGGTCAGTCCTTGAGCACTTTGTTTACCAGGCTGCATCCATCTTTTCAGAAAGAGGGGGTCTGCCATCAGACGCACAGGAGGAAGTGGAGCCAGCATTCACCTTGCCAGGCACAGCCCAATTCAGGTCAGGGAGCTACCCCTCCCTATACTCCAATGCAGATCTCTCTATTCAACCCAGGTCTGACTCACCCTGCCCTGCCCCTCCAAAACCAGACAGCCAATACCTATAACAGCAGAGCACACTGGCTGGAAGGCTTAGGCAAGACAATACCTACTTTCTAAAAGTGGTATTTTCAAACACAGAGGGGCCGATTCCGATCCGGGTCGGAAAGCACTCCGACCGAGTCGGATCCAGACAGTTTTCCGACTGAGCCGGACCCCTACAGTCCGACCGAGCGAGTACGATGCGCACGTATGCTGTCGGACTCGGTTCGGTTGGACTCCCATAGAAATCAATGGGAGCCGGTCGTACAACGCGTACATGGGCTCCCATTGACTGAATGGGTACGTCTTGAACAAGTGCGCCCCCTACTTGGGAACGCATCGGTGCCACTTGCACTGTACATGCCTGTGTTGGGGAGACCCATAGGTCTTCCCCTGTGTCTGACTCGTAGGGCTGCGGGTGTCAGGGGGTCCGACGCGGACCCCCAAAGTCCAACTCCGGGAGCTTTTGCGAGCTGGACACTCCGGCTCTGTCATGATCCGGGGTCCGACCACGTGACTCCGAGAGCAGAGGACTCCAAGTCCCAGAAGCCCCCGCCGTTACCCGGCGGAAGAATACATCACGTAACCACGGACGCAGATAAAAAGCGCGTCAACCAGGAAGGCGGGGCCAATGATTCCCGTCAAACTTGCAAAGATCAACGGCTCCGCCGAGCAGACCCTCGCAAAGTCCTCGCTCCCGTCTCTTCGATCCTGCCGAGACTCGGCGAGGATATTACTGAAGCAGGTTACGAGACTCCCTCACGAAGGTAAGCGCGCCTTAGTAACCTCACTCCGCATCGCCCGCAGGAACTCGGGAGTTCTCCTAAGCCCACTCAGTACCTTCGGCCCCGACTGGCTACCGTGCTGATTCTTCAAGCGCTCCTCCGCCCTTGGATTTCCCGGCGTGAGTGGCAGCGCCACCCGCACCTCCAGACCTCCCGGCGCTCCTCCGCCCTAGGATTTCCCAGCGTGAGTGGCAGCGCCACCCACACCTCCAGACCTCCCGGCGCTCCTCCGCCCTAGGATTTTGCGGCGTTGAATGGCAGCGCCTACCACACCTACGGCTGCACCGGCGCTCCTCCACCCCTGGATTTCCCGGGCGTTGAGTGGCAGCGCCTGAATCCTCTGGTAATGCTTGGCTCTTTCCCTTCGCCTCCCCGTGACGCAACGAGGAAGGCGGTTGAGGAGGGCGCCTTGAAACCAACAGCAATGGCAACATTCCGAGCTGGCTTCTCTGGGGGTGTAGGGCCATCTCCCTCTTCGTCTCCCCATGAGATAACGGGACAGGGACTAGCGGAGAGCGCCCTAACTGTACTCACCAGCACCAGAGACCCCACCAGCGTTCCAGAGAGAACCCTAGCCCATCCTCAGATATAGGAAGGAAGGAGTACCAGGTAGGGGGAACGACAAGTCTAGGGTGGTGTCTTGGGGGTTGAGGAGAGCCTGTGGCTAATCCGTCTTCTTGTTTCTTCCAGGTCTCTCTCCCCGCTGTTCCTACCCTTCCTTCCCTCACCCACCTATCTTCTCGTCCGAGGGTATCACACGTACACCGGACAGGGGACGGATGGGCGGGGGACCCATACATAGCATCGGCGTCATCCCGAGGAGAGGAATCAATGGGACCGTGACAGAATCATTGGCCCACGAATATTTCTCCTCCTGATCTCGTCGGTGCGGAAACATGGCCTCGCTGGACGATGTGATGGCCGTATTGGCCCAAGTTCAGCTAGAATTAGCTGCATCCAGAGCAGACTCCGTCGCCCTGCATGCTCGCCTAGACCGCATGCAACGTAATTCCTTTGATGCGGGTATGCCATCCCCGTTACCCACACCGCAGGTTGTTGTGGAAATGCCGGCTCACATCCCCTTGGCCCCCCCGGAGAGGTTCCACGGGGAGGTCCAAAAAGTGCATGGGAACGAAAAGGCGAACATAAACGGAAGGACAAAACCTCATCACCGGTCGAACATCCCCGCTTGTCGGAATCAACGTCGACCAGACCCGACCCATTGGACCGCAGAGCAGACACCTTCTCCGCCGATCGCGACCCATTCGACCGCAGAGCAGACACCTTCTCCGCCGATCGCGACCTTCTAGACCTACGTCAAACCCCCTCTGATTTCCTGGGGTATGTTAACAGTTTTCGCCGCTTGGTAGCCGAAACCGATTGGCCTGAGACAAAGCAATCCGCGATCTTTTACAGAGGGCTCACTGAAGAGCTGAAAGACGTCATCGCCCAGATCGACCCACAGCCTCTCACATGTTCGGCCATGATTGAACTGGCTTCCAGGCTTGAATATCGACTCAGGGAACGAAAAGGCGAACATAAACGGAAGGACAAAACCTCATCACCGGTCGAACATCCCCGCTTGTCGGAATCAACGTCGACCAGACCCGACCCCATGGAGATAGGGACGGTGAGAGCGTCCTTGACCCTTTCAGAGCGGGACCACCGACGAAAACAGGGCCTCTGCTTATACTGCGGGAAGAAGGGCCATTTCTTACGCGAATGCCCGGTGCGCCCGAAGACCAGTCGGCCCCGAACGGGTCAAACAGCGGCCAGCCTCGGCGAGGGACCGGCGGAAAACCACCGAGCTTGAAGGAACGGGAAGGGAAACCTTCGAGCTGTCAGTTTATCCCTTCTCTGGACGCCGACGTCACCAAAGAACCCAACCATATGTTTATCACCGCGCAAGTGATGATTGACAACAGCCCTCTGGACGTCAGAGCCATGATTGACTCGGGAGCCACAGGTTGCTTCATGGATATCAAGGAAGCGGAGAGGTTGCGAATTCCCCTCCGTCTCAAAGACACTCCCGAACTGGTGTATGTCGTCGATGGCAAGGAGTTGGAATCTGGTCCCATTCGGCAAGTCACTCCGTCCCTGTGGGTGACGATAGGGAAAGAACATGGAGAGTGGCTCACCCTGAACATCATACAAGCCCCTCGATGCAAGATCATCCTTGGGTTACCTTGGTTAAGGCTACATGAGCCCAGGATACATTGGGCAATGAACACAGTCACGTTCGACTCTCCCTTCTGCCAGACCCATTGCCGTCACAGTGAAGAACCTCAGGGGAGGGAAGACGGAACCACGCACCATGTGGCCACCGCAGCGGAGAAGTAGATGGTTCTCCCCGAATGGTATGCACCATATACCAGAGTCTTTGATAAGCAAAAGGCCGAAGAACTGCCACCACATCGTGACTTTGAATGCCGCGTTGATCTAGTCCCAGGAGCCACCGTTCCGTGCAGCAGGGTGTATGCTCTCACCGGTCCCGAAACCTGCCACTTGAAAGAGTACTTAGAGAAGTACTTGAAACTGGGATTTATACGCCGCTCCAGCTCTCCTGCGGCATCCCCCCTTTTTTTTATACCCAAGGCCAACGGCGAGCTACGCTGCTGCATCGACTACCGCTCCCTCAATGCAATGACCATAAAGAACCAATATCCCTTGCCGCTCATTCCCGTCTTATTGGAACAAGTCCGGGAAGCGCGGATCTATACGAAATTGGACCTCCGAGGGGCGTACCATTTGGTTCGGATACGCGCGGGGGATGAGTGGAAAACCGCGTTCAAGACCCGATTCGGCTTGTTCGAGTACTTGGTGATGCCATTCGGCTCTGCAACGCCCCGGCCGCTTTCCAATACTTCCTCAACGAAGTATTGAGGGACTATCTGGACAAATACGTCGTGGTCTACATTGACGATATTTTGATCTTTTCGTCTGATCCCAAGGAACACGTCGGACACGTGCGGTCTGTGTTGAGGGCCCTTGAACGAAACCGACTGTTCTGCAAGCTCACAAAATGTGAGTTCCACGTTACCACCCTTGAATTCCTTGGCGTCCTGCTCACCCCCGAAGAACAGATCATGACCGACCGGAAGGTGCAAGCCGTGGCCACATGGCCTCAACCGACTACAGTGAAGGAGATACAGAGCTTCCTCGGCTTCGCGAACTTTTACCGGTGGTTCATTCACCATTTCTCCCAAACGGTAACACCACTCACCAAGTTAACCCGCAAAGGGGCCTCCTTCATTTGGTCTCCATAAGCCCAAACCGCATTCGAGCAACTCAAAAAAGCGTTTACGTCCGCTCCCATCTTACGACATGCCCATCCCGAGCTACCGTTCATCGTAGAAGCCGGAGCTTCCGACGAAGCTGTGGGAGCTGTTCTATCTCAGCGTCAGCCGGCTACCGGGCTACTCCATCCAGTGGCCTTTATGTCCAGAAAATTAAGCCCGGCCGAACTCAACTATACCATATCTGTGAAGGAGCTGCTCGCTATACGAGAGGCATTCTTGGAATGGCGGCATTGGTTGATCGGGGCTCGTCATCAAGTGACCGTGTTCACGGACCATCGCAACCTCCAATTCCTACGATCTGCTCGCCATCTGTTGCCCAGACAAAAGACGTGGATGCTCTTCTTCGCGGAGTACCATTTCGTGGTGACATATCGTCCCGGGGCACTGAACAGAAAAGCTGATGCCCTCTCACGCCAAAGACCTCCGTGTCTCCCCCTGCGGTGACTCCTGAGCAATCCATTCTCACTCCAGAACAGGTCATAGGCAGTCTGAAGACCGAATCCTTTATACAGGGGGTAAAGAAAGGAATCCAAACATTCGCCTGGTCGTCATGGTTACGAAGCCACAAGGAATGGCGGCTACACCAAGGTCTTCCTCTGTGGGGGTCCCGGGTATTAGTCCCCACACTGCGGCTACGAAAACTCGTCTTCTCATGGTGCCATGACCTACCCAGTGCTGGACACATGGGAGGGACCAAAACCCTGGAAAGGGTGTTGAGACAGTTTTGGTGGCCTTCCGTTCGACCGGACGTGTTACTATGGGTGAAAAGATGTGCGGTATGTGCACAGATGAAGACCGACCATCAACGTCAACAAGGGCTGCTGATGCCGCTTCCTACCCCGATGAATCCCTGGGAACGGATCTCCATAGACTTCGTGGTGGGGCTGCCGAAGGACCAGGGATGTACCGCCATCATCGTTGTCATTGACTACCTCACGAAGATGGGACACTTCATCGCCTGCAAGCAAGTCCCCTCGGCAGGGGTATTGGCGACACTCCTGTTGAGACACGTGGTGCGTCTTCATGGACTCCCGGTGGGGATAGTGTCTAACAGGGGGTCACAATTCACCGCCCGGTTCTGGAGGGTGTGGTGTGAACAGCTCGGCATCCACTCCTCCCTCTCCACGAGCTTCCACCCTCAGACGGATGGGCAGACAGAGCGACTCAACCAGACCCTCAAACAATATCTGCGTTGTTACGCAGATAAAGCAGCAGACTCTTGGGTTGACTTGCTCTGGGTGGCTGAGGTAGCGTATAACAACTCACAACACACCTCAACACACCACACTCCCTTCTTTCTATCTTCGGGGTTCCACCCACGATTTGTTCCTTTTCTTCTCCCCCGGGAGACGGTGTCCCTTCCTGATTTGCAGACACGGCTCAGCACCATACACTCCGCTCTCAAACAGGCCAGGGCTAGCCTACAGGTAGCAAAGGCACGGTACAAAGCACAAGCAGACAGGCGGCGGAGACCCGCACCTGTATACCATAAAGGGGAGAAGGTGTGGCTATCCACAAGAAACATCCGCTTCCGCAAACCCAGTGTTTTCCACCCGAAATTCATAGGGCCATACCCTGTAGTTCGACATGTGAACCCTGTGGCGGTGCTGCTGCGGTTGCCCCCGCATCTGCGCATCCACCCGGTGTTCCACGTGTCGCTGCTCAAACCCTCTCTGTGCCCAGTGAAGAAGGCCCCGGCACCTGTTTGGGTGCACCACGAACAGGAGTACGTCGTTCGCTGCGTCCTGGATTCCAAACTTGTGAGGGGCAAACTGTGGTACCTTTTGGCCTGGAAAGGTTACGGTCCTGAGGAAAACTCATGGGAGCCGGCTACGGCGGTGCACGCGGCCCGACTGGTGGTGGACTTCCACCGTCGTTCGCCCTCCAAGCCCGGGGGCTCCGGCGGTCCGGTGACCGGGGTGAAGAGGGGTGTGCTGTCATGATCCGGGGTCCGACGACGCGACTCCGAGAGCAGAGGACTCCAAGTCCCAGAAGCCCCCGCCGTTACCCAGCGGAAGAAGACATCACGTAACCACGGACGCAGATAAAAAGCGCGTCAACCAGGAAGGCGGGGCCAATGATTCCCGTCAAACTTGCAAAGATCAACGGCTCCGCCGAGCAGACCCTCGCAACGTCCTCGCTCCCGTCTCTTCGATCCTGCCGAGACTCGGCGAGGATATTACTGAAGCAGGTTACGAGACTCCCTCACGAAGGTAAGCGCGCCTTAGTAACCTCACTCCGCATCACCCACAGGAACTCGGGAGTTCTCCTAAGCCCGCTCAGTACTGTAATGATGTAACATGGCTCCATGCCAGAACACTAGGCATGGAACCAGCTTGTTCTGAGGTTCTGTCATGTGAGGGTTCTATGATGACAGTTGATATGCTGGCTGTTGGTTGAGGCTGTAATAAATACCTCTTACCACATATCTTCATCTGGTGTGGATTTACTTTATTACACTGGCGACGAGGATGGGATACGAACCCGGCCCCGACCGGCTACCGTGCCGATTCTTCAAGCGCTCCTCCGCCCTTGGATTTCCCGGCGTGAGTGGCAGCGCCTGAATCCTCTGGTAACGCTTTGCTCTTTCCCTTCGCCTCCCCGTGAAGCAACGAGGAAGGCGGTTGAGGAGGGCGCCTTGAAACCAACAGCAACGGCAACATTCCGAGCTGGCTTCTCTGGGGGTGTAGGGCCATCTCCCTCTTCGTCTCCCCGTGAGTTAACGGGACAGGGAGTAGCGGAGAGCGCCCTAACTGTACTCACCAGCACCAGAGAAGCCACCAGCGTTCCAGAGAGAACCCTAGCCCATCCTCAGATATAGGAAGGAAGGAGTACCAGGTAGGGGGAACGACAAGTCTAGGGTGGTGTCTTGGGGGTTGAGGAGAGCCTGTGGCTAATCCGTCTTCTTGTTTCTTCCAGGTCTCTCTCCCCGCTGTTCCTACCCTTCCTTCCCTCACCCACCTATCTTCTCGTCCGAGGGTATCACACGTACACCGGACAGGGGACGGATGGGCAGGGGACCCATACATAGCATCAGCGTCATCCTGAGGAGAGGAATCAATGGGACCGTGACAGGCTTGAACAGGCTGTCCGACGCGTGCATTGTACTGGCTCGGTTGTAAATCACATCCATTGCACGCCACAGTTAGCTTCCGACCGGGACGTACGGAGCGGTTCAGACCCGGAAACGACTCGGTCGGTGAATGTCATGTAGCTCGCATCGTACTTGCTCGCTCGTACCGCTGTACGAGTCGCCGGAAAACACTCGTACGGCTCATAGTTTTTCCGGCCGATCCCTATTCAGTGCCCTTCCGACCGAGATCGGAATCGGCCCCAGAATATAAAAATAAACTTTACTAAAAGATATATTTTAGTATTATGAGCTCAGGCATACTAAATTTGTTTTTCTACTATGTTCCTTAGGGCAGTTAGGACTATAGAATGTAATAGTCAAACTGCCCATTCTGGCCTATGGAGAACAGGTAGCCTCGCAGTAGTGAAAAAACGAAATTGGATGTAATTTACTACCAGGACATGCTACACACACCAAGGCATGTACTACCATACACATACAATGCACCCTACCATAGTGGTGACTTACATGATGCCAAGGGAAGGTTCAGGGGCTGAGAAGTGGGTGCACTTCACAGCCAAGATTGCAGTTCTGGACGGCACACAGACTCTGCAGTGGCAGGTCTAAGACACACTTTACAAGCTGCTTCTGTGGGTGGCGCAAACCAGCGCTGCAGGCCCACCTGCAGCATTTGGTTTACCAGTCCTGGGCACACACAGGCCATGCTAATAGTGACTAACAGGAAAACCAAATAAGCCAGTCATGGAAATACCAATTCACATGTCATACTTACACAGGGAGCATTCGCGCTGTGGCACTGAATGTCAGTGGCACAGCACCCAGAGCATCTAACACCAGCAAAAACAGAGGAGACAACAGCGAAAAATGGAAGGGCAACTCATGCCAATGGTGCCAGGTTTAACACGTACGCACTTTCTTATCATGTATTGCATTTACTTGTATATATTTATGATTACTGCAAAATGGTAGAACTGTACCATCCCTTTACTTTTGTAGCACTGCTAATCATATATCTCTGCTACTGTCTAATGGTTGTTACATCAAATCTATTCTACACTAGAATAACAACTGCTCAATAAATCCTTATTGAAACGCCCAGACTGTTTATTCTGTGAGACAAACTAAGTGAGCACGAGTGACTGAGCAGAAAGTAGTATATTGTTTCCACGATTCTAAGGGATCAGGGTTGTCATTGTTCTGAGGTTGCCAGAAACTCTTCTCTCCCTGATAAGAGGAGATTCTAGGGGCACTGTGGGCTAGCTTATGCAAACAGGTCAACATATCCGGTGGGGGTGCTCGGAAGCAGTTTGCAACCAAACCCACAGTTTATGTTACCTGAACGCGCAGATCCTGTATAGGATATATTGGAATTACATGACAGGAGCTGCTGCAAGCTGACACCTCTCCTACAGCCACAGGTGCACAACAGAACTACATTGAGCTGTAGGAAGGGCTGGTGAAAGGTGATAGCTCTCTGACAACCACTGGTGTACAACAGAACCAAGGTGAGCTGTAGGAAGAGCGGGTGCAAGCTGACACCTCTCCTCTAACCACTGGTGTATACAAGAACCAAGGTGAGCTGTAGGAAGAGCTGGTGCAAGCTAACACCTCTCTTACAACCACTGGTGCACAACAGAACCAAGGTGAGATGTAGGAAAGGCTGGTGCGAGCTGACACCTCTCCTACAACCATAGGTGCACAACAGAACCAAGGTGAGCTGTAGGAAAGGCTGGTGTGAGCTGACACCTCTCCTACAATCACTGGTGCACAACAGAACCACGGTGAGCTGTAGGAAAGGCTGGTGTGAGCTGACACCTCTCCTACAATCACTGGTGCACAGCAGAATCAAGGTGAGCTATAGGAAGGGCTGATGCAAGCTGACACCTCTCCTACAACCACTAGTGCACAACAGAACCAAGGTGAACTGTAGGAAGGGCTGGTGTAAGCTTACACCTCTCCTACAACCACCGGTGCACAAAAGAACCAAGGTGAGGTGTAGAAAGAACTGGTGCAAGCTTAGACCTCTCTTACAACCACTTGTGTACAACAGAACAAAGTTGAGTTGTAGGAAGAGCTGGTGCAAGCTGAGGCCTCTCTTACAACCACTGGTGCACAACAGAACCAAGGTGAGCTGTAGGAAGAGCTGGTGGAAGTTGACACCTCTCCTACAACCAGTGGTGCACAACAGAAATGTGAACTGTAGGAAGGGCTGGTGCAAGCTGACACCTCTCCTACAACCACTAGTGCACAACAGAACCAAGGTGAGGTGTAGAAAGAACTGGTGCAAGCTGAGACCTCTCTTACAACCACTTGTGCACAACAGAACCAAGGTGAGTTGTAGGAAGAACTGGTGCAAGCTGAGACCTCTCTTACAACCGCTGGTGCACAACAGAACCAAGGTGAGCTGTAGGAAGAGCTGGAGAAAGTTGACACCTCCCCTACAACCACCGGTGCACAACAGAACCAAGGTGAGCTGTAGAAAGGGCTGGTGCAGGCCACTTTTGCACCGGCTGGTTGGGGCAGGAGAACACACGTGGCAGAGGGAGACACAAGTAGGGGTGCAGAGACAAGGGGCAGAGAGGCAGCCAGCTCCAGCCTCACCTGCACTGTCCACGTAAAGAAGAGGGCTCCTGTTCTTATGCAGGCTCATGTGACCACTGCACAATACCCATAGGACACAATGCAATGGATTGTACATAAAGTGCACGCGCCAAAGCCGTCTCTAGCCAGAGCGAAACACCTGTTAATACCAGGCGGTCGGTGAAAACACCAGGTCAAGCCTGGGACCAAACCTCCAAGCATTAGAAAAAAAATGACAGTCTTCCAGGGAGCATTCCATTTTTTTCTTTTTCATTACAATATTTCTCCTCTTCAAAGAAAAAAGCATTAAATTAATACCAACAATATGCAATGCGGCAGATCTGTATGTAGAGAATAAAAGCCCAGAAAAATAACAGTTCTCACATTGGGAGGTCTTCCTTACAGGAAGGAAACTCTCACCTCTGTCACCACACTGCTCCCGGGCGGGGCTCCCTCCTCCCTGAAGCCCCTCTCGGGCTGCTTTATATTTCCGCCCTCAGCTTCCCTCAGTTGACTCCGGTGCCGAGGGTCACACATGCAGTCTGTCACTTCTAGAGCACACCACGATGTGTGTCCGGGCTCTGCTGCTGGTTGCGATGTTTGTGTGTAAGTTGTGGCTCTTCACACACTGAGTGTGACACAAGGGGCTGCCCTGTCCTGTGCGTTGTGTTTACTGATACAACTTTGGGGCATATTAACAAGCCAGGCGATAAAATTATCGCCGCTTTAGCGGCAAAAAACTGCCGCTAAAACGGCGATAATGGGCTTGATAATATAACGCAGAGAATTCCAATTGAAACCCATGTTAGATGTGAAGGACATCTAACATGGGCTTCAATTGGAATTCCATAGAGCATATTATCAAGCCCATTATCGCCGTTTTAGCGGCAGTTTTCTGCCGCTAAAGCGGCGATAATTTTTTCACCTGGATTGTTAATATGCCCCTTTGTTTCTTCATTTTATGTCTCCTGTGTGACTCTTCATGCCTCTGATCTACTAGCGCACACTAAAGACTTGTTTTCTTTTCAGCTCGAACACCTTGCAATTTACTTTTCATTTATTCTCCTCAGGTGCAGACACCAGAAACCAGGTCCTGCAGCCTCCGGCGCTGGAGGTCACGGAGGGAGGGACTGCGGAGGTCACCTGTAACCACACCATCAGTGACCCCCGGAACCTGTTCTGGTATCAGCACCGACCCCTGTGGTCCCCTGAGCTCCTGATTTCGGGGTACAGCTCTAACGAGACCATCAGACACTTCTCAATGTATATTACCAACACCCGCCTGTCCACCACTCTGAGGATCCGCGGAGCCGGAGTGAGGGACGCAGCTGTGTATTACTGCAGAGTGAGTGACACGGTGAGGGAAGTGAGGGGAAACCTGCACAAAAAGAGATACAGAGAACAGTGGAGAGAAGCAATGGCACCCTGGAGTGCGTGCTGCTGGCGCCACCTGGTGGATTAACGTTTATAAACACTCAAAGAGAAGCAGTGACATAAACACAAGTTGGCTCTGTGTGGCTTGGTAAATCTGACTTAAGTCCTTGTGTTGTCTTGTGTCACCTCACCTGAGTCAAGGGCTACACAAGCCCTTGATGCATCTGGGCTCAGTGTTCACAGTGATGACACAAACACAACTGAATCATGTTTCTATTTCCTAAATATGTTTATAAAACAGGTTCAGTCCGACAGAAACATTATTTTACAACAAGCACTGGAAGAAAAAGTCGTAAAATGTCACCCAAATGAAACAAGCATTGTCAAAGCCTATATATCGTTTTGTAAAACTGAAATTGCTTTTTCGTTGACCTACAAGTTTATGAGAGTATTTTTGTGAATGTGTGAATAAAAGATTGGTTGAATGGTTAGATGAATGGATGAACACATTGGATGATGAACAGTGAGTGAGTGAGGATAAATGAACTAATTGACAGTGATTAGTGTGTGAGTGAGAGCAGGGACAGGAGGCTGGTGTAAAAGAAAAGTCAAAGGGCAGCTGAATGGACAGTGTCAGGGTGGAAACAAACCACTTGAGTGTAAAGACAGTGTGAGGTGAGGCAAAGAAAGTGTGGGGCATAATTAGCAAGGGTTTGCATCATGTTAGCACCAGGCAACATGGTGCATGTGTGATGCAAACCCCAAAATGTGATTTATGCAGGGATGTCTTTCTATGGGTGTTCCTTGGCTGGTCCAGTGAAACTACCACGGACGTTGGCGCATTCCAAGGTTTACCGTCACCGGTAGACCTGAGAATGTACCAAAAAGATAGGCCTTCCCAGGTGAGGCATAACGAGGAGAAATATCTTCATTTATCCTTGTTACTTCCTCTTTCCATGTTAGCTACAGTCTGCAGCACACGTGGGTAGAGGAGAACGACTCTCAGGATTGTTTTTGTGCAGGGAGGTGTCTCATGCTCTGGGTCAAAGTTTGTTGAGGAACAGTAAGCACCGGTACCTGAAAATGAGTGCTGGAGACCTGAACCTGTAACTAATGGCTCAAATTAACTTGTGGGATTTATTATTACTGCAAGCAGTTTCAATAGTGCTTATGAGCTAATGAATATATTTCATCATCCAAATGTAAAAAAAAGATCCCTCCCGGGGGATCCTACTTTCAGCTGCACACCAATAACAGATCCAACCCAATTTTCATCTCCGCCTAGGCCCTCTGCCTCGGACTTGGTTTGAGAGCTTGTAATGGTAGGTCTCGCTCTGACACGCCTCTCACGACACAACTCGCATTTTCATTCCAGGTTCATCGACTATATATTGTTCATGCAAGCTGACTGGCATACGATTTTAAAACTAAACTGTGTCCATTAATGGGTTGAGTGCATTAAACTTAGGTCAAGTAGATAATTCAAGTCTCTAGTCCTGATTGTTTGGCGCTATTAAAAATATATTTTTTTAAAAGGCCTCTTAAATGTCAACCAGCATCAACACCACCCACTGCATTGATTGCAACTTCCATCAGCCCAGAAAGCCCTTAACCCCTTCCTCATGATTGCCCTCACACCAAACACTTGCAGCATTTGTTTCTCCCCCTGGAAAATGGAAAACGTCTGCAGAAAACATAACTATACCCAAATGTCACCTCCAGTAACTGTAAATACACTGACTAGTAGTCGGGCTGTCCGGCCGGGAGCCCAGCAGGGCCGGCTCTAGGGCGGTGCGATCGGTGCCACTGCACCGGGCGCTGACTTGGGTTGGGGGCGTCATTTTTACAAGTAATATTATAATTTTAAAAGCACCAACCTGCTGGTGTTTTCCTGGTCTCCAGCAAGTTTTGTCTGCATCAATTCTAACGTCAAGATAACTCCGGTGATTTACCGTGCTCCTGGAAAGAGACCGGAGGTTTCTCTAGTGAAGTTTTGACTCATCCAAAGGTAGCGCAGAGGGTTAAAATGGCTGCTGCTAAGAGCGTGTACCATGCAGATAACAAAGTGAATGTACTGTACATAGGTCAGTGGGTTCCTGCTTCTGTAAGGGAGCTCATTTTGATACTTGTGGTTTGTAAGTCAAAATCCTACTATAGAGCATTGAGCTATGAACTGCCATTAAAGAGCTGTGTGTAAACTGCAAGGTATATGTTAGATCTATATGTTTATTGCCCAGTCTTTCATTTCCCTCAACTTCCCAAAAGGGTTCCTATGGGTGGAAATGAATTCTTGTTATTAAAGAGAGCCCCTAACAATGGTGTTATATTTTAAATTCTGAATGTGTGCTTTTCCAGAATGAGGACTCTTAAACTATATTGCCTTCCAGTATCGATGACATGTTACTCATGCACTACACCTTGAGGTCCTGTCTGATGTAACATGTAACTGATTTACACACCTAAGTTCGTCTTTGTGCAATGTGTGTGTGATGTAAAGTGCTCTGACACCTTACACTGGTATGAGTGGTGCTATAAAACTAAATGAATCCAAGGGACAGTGGTTCAGGAGACTTGAGGGGCACTGTTAAAGGTGGTCATTGAGGGGGTGCCAACAGACATTGTCGCACAGGGTGCCACCAGCGCTAAAGCCAGCCCTGTAGCCCCGTAACCCCCGAGGACCTCCTGCAACCTTCTCAAGAAGGCTTCAAGGCACATGCAGCTCATACCCTGCAGAATCCCAGGAATCCATGATCAGCTTCTGATCCTGGGGCAGGCAGACCCCTGACTTGTAATATGGGACCTACTGCCAGACTCAGAAGATATCAATCCCAAGCCTGCTCTCCACAGCTCCTCGTGCGAGGCCACAGGGGTCGTGCCTCACTGACAGGAATAAACTCACCCAGAGGGACTGCATCAGGACCACCTTGAGCCTCTCACGTTGCAAAGACCCCTCCAACTCTGCTGCGACAGAAGCCCCTTCAGACTCTAGAGTGAGTAAAAGCCCTAAACAAAAGTGATGAAGGCCCATTCCACCATTCATTCTCCCATTGTTGATGTGGCTGTGAGAAAATGCTCCCTTTTATGCGGTCGAATATGTTTCTGCAGATATTTTTTCCTTTTTTTAATACATTTCTTCATTGTCATTTTCATATTCATATAAGCTGTCATTTTCATGGTGTGTGGACGATCCTCAGGGGTCAAGAACAGATGCAATATCACAAGTAATCAACTCTATAAAGCAAGGCACTCCAATTAACAAAGGAGTAACATTGCAGCGTGCCTACTACAACCGGTAACTGGAGTGGGCTGAGTGGTCGCTCCAGGACAGGGGGTGACACCGCCAGGGCTGCACGTATCCACAGGTGTCCCCTCCCAGGGTCTATAGCAGGCATTAGCAGGTCTAGTCATTCACAAGCACAGAAGACAGGTGGGGAGGAGAGGATGTTGATGCTTTTGCAGCACTGCATGAGGGGTGGGCTGGGGTGCTGCAATCAAACATGGGGAGCCACAGAAGCAGGAGAGAGGAAAGACATGACCTCTAAGCATGCATATCCCCATCAACATTCAAGTAAGTCAGTCCATGGGTGAGGGCAGGGGTGCAGGAAGGGTTCCTAGAGTGCCTCAAACACTCCCATGTGATCATTACATTTGTAGATGATGTGTGCAGAGTCCAATGTCCACACTAATCCTGCGAGGCAGTCCGAAGAAGTTGGGAGAGATGGCTACCTCCAGTGTCGAAGGATGCAAACTTCAGCTGATGGGAGGGCTGTCGCCAGCCAGTGTTGCACATGCTGGGATAGGATACACAGTCTGCCCTGTCACAAGGAGAGGCAAATACTCTGAGGGGTTTAGGGACAGTCCCTGGTTAGACAGAGTTGACCAAACTGTGGACCAATACTGCTGGAGTGCTGGACAATGCCACAGTATATGTGTTAGATGACTGCCCCCAGCCCCACATCTCCAGCAAGAGGCTTGTGGTAAAAGGCCAGCTCTCTGCAGCTTGTGGGACTTCCTGGCGCATATTTACAATGAAGTGACGGAGTGCGGCATTCTTAGGTTAACACAGCACACAGCCACTTCAGAAATGCAGGGCTGCACCATATTCACAAAAATATCTTGCAGCACTGCGTTTCCCCCTGCGCTGGTGCTAAACTTATCATCCTAACACCAACTCAGGTACCCTTGCACCATAGTGCAAGGGTGTCTGTGTTGAGGGGAAGATTGTTAATATGCAGGTAGGAGTCTCTTTCTACACATAAACAATCTTTAAACAATGGATTGTAACTTTTATGTGTGCTGTTTAATGCAGCACACGTACAAGTTGCAAAATGTAATTTCTTTTTTTGATTGTTTATGTGCAGGTAGGGACACCTTCCTGCACATAAACAATCAATGCCCTGGTCTTAATTTTGGCGCTGCCTCCTATTTACACCACTCTTGTAAATAGGGTGTGGCCAAGCAAGATGGCTGGGTGGACGTAATCCACTTCAGCTCCCGAGACCCATGCCGAACAGAACATGTGCATGCAGATATAACATTCCAAATCTTACCTCAAAAGGTCCAGTGCAACCCGGAGTGGCAGCGGAGAGCCCATGCACACTTTGAGCTGATGGGAAAGTAAATTTATGTGCAGTTGTCTGGAGCCCGGACCAGAGTGCCCGCGATCCCAAGATGGTGGTGGAGACGGAAGCCGTGAGAGGCCTGTAGTGACATTCGGCCACTGAGCCTATGGCATCCTACAAAGATGCGCAAGTGTCCCAGAAGCACTTGCTTGACGTGCAGCAGAGGCACAAGCGTGCTCAACAAGGGCTATTTGGGTGGCAGCGCCGCACCTGAAGGGTGGTGGACATCCTGAGTTGTGCAGCGCAGCCCAGTTGTTGAGAGGGCACCTGGTCTGCTTCAGGCAAGTTAAGAGGTGGGGAAAGCCTAGCAGATTGGTGGCACGACAGACAAGAGCAGCACAAGAGGGTGCCTCCCCCCGCTGGTTTTCTAATCATCAGGGCAGAGGCTGAAGAGGCCATCGAAGAGCCAGAGAAGGGCTGCATGATCCTAAGATGGCGCCTGAGCAGTGACGAGCGGACAGCAAGAGAGGTAGTGTGCCACCAAACAAAAGCCACATCCACTTGACCAGGGGATTCAGGGAGGAGAGGCCGTTTCTTTACCCCCACCAATACAAAGGACAGCCGAGGCGTGATAATTTCAATGCAACTTTGCTTGCCTGACACTAAGATGGCGCCTATTGATTGACTCTAGGGAACCAGGGGGAACCTGATCCTCAAGGCTGCAGTATAAACCCGTGTTGGAGGAATATGAGGAGATGCCCTGACCTCCAACACTACCTCGCCAGGACAAGGGGGATTGGTCAAACAGATGCAGTGCCTGCTTACATGCTAGTCAAAATGAGCTTTGCCACAACCCTCAGCTAACATAAGATTGTACTGAACAGGTTCTGCCCACAGACAGTTCGACACCAAAGACTCCCTCCCTACCTATCCGCAGGTCTCTGAAGGGAAATTATACACGTGAGCAAGGGGAGCTCTCGGAGCTGTCCATATGCCACCAAAAAAAGCATCAAACAAGGTCTCCACATACTTCTCTGTGATGGACAAGAGGCAAAACCACGACGAAAGTAGACAGCCCAACACAATGGCTCTTACTAGAGAAGGCCTACTGGACTCCCTCTGGGAATTCAAAGCTGAAGTCTGCGCCGAAATCAAACTGGATCTACGGGACTCAATAGGACAGCTGAAGTCAAAACTCTCTGATTGAATGGCAACCCTTCGGCAAGATAAAGATGCGGTAGCGACACGGGTCCTTGAAACTGAAGAACTCACGCAAGCACTGGTACATACCTCACCAGCGTACAGGCACAACAATAAGAGCTACAGATGCAGCTAAAGCAGACATACCTGAAGGAGGAGGACCTAGAAACACAGGAACAGGTCAGGAAGGGAAAACATTTGAATATGGCACCTGGAGGAGGGGGCAGAGGGACCTGATTTGGAGGCCTTTGCGGTGGGGGCTATTTACAGAAATTGTAAGCCCGCAACAGCTGAAGATTAAAATCAATAGCGTTCACCGAGTTGGAAATCAGCAATCAGGTGAGTGTCGCCGCACTCAAGACGTGCTGGTCAAGTTGCATTCATTTTCAACAACAACAATTATTTTGCAAGCAGCTAGGAAAAAAGGAGAATCTTCATTTCAGGGATATAAATGTCTGCTCTTCCAGGACCTAGCGCTCGCCACCCTGCCTCGGAGGCAACAGCTTAGACCGATCACAACTAAACTCAGAGAGGACAATATACATGACAGATGGACATTTCCATTTGACCTCGTCTTTGAATTCAACAACAAATCTCAGCATGTCTCTAGATTAGACGAAGGTCTGCACATCCTGGGGCTCACTGACCCTGAAGTTGAAAATGACCCAGGCACGTCAAAAGTAAGCCTGGGCAAATCACTACGCTACGCTCGCGTAGTTTGCGAAGTTTGCGCTACTTCGCACTACGCGAATTGCACGTAGCACAGTGCAAACATGCCTAGCGTAGTGTTGCGTAGTGCAGCGGTCATTTTTTGCTTGCTCGCGGTCCTCAACGTCAAGTTGGCGACCGCGAGCAAGCAAAATGACATCCCGGCGAGACTTTTTCCTCGTTCGCGATCAGCATCATCAAGTTGGCGATCGCGAGCGTGGAAAATAAACCTCCCGGCGAGATTCTCAACGCAAGGAGGTCAGGTTTCTCATTGTGAGTGGTCGCGTATGCTCGCGACCACTCGCGATGAGAAACTACCAGTCCGCGTTGAGAAAGCTGCCGCTCGATTAAAAATCTACTCGAGCGGCAGAAAACTACAGCTCGCACTGTGCAAGATGCCGTTTTCAATGATTGCACAATGCCGGTTGCTTGTCCGCACTGTGCAATCATTGAAAACAACATCTTGCACAGTGTGAACAGGGTACTACGCAGTTCACGAAGTGCTACGCGTAGCTCGCGTAGTGCGAAGTGCCCTTTGCGTAGCTTCGCGTAGTGCTACTTCGCGAACTACGCCCAGGGTTAGTCAAAAGGCTCTGATACGTCGAAGCGAGTTAGGCAGCAATGGCACACTGTCACAAAAGGGAAACGCAACAGCAAATGAGGGGTCAGCAAGGACACTCGACTGTTGGAAGAATCTCCGTGGCAGTTACCAGTAGAGGGAACCTCGAAGACAGGAGGGTTGGAAAAAGTTGTAACTGATTGGGTCTTGCGCTCCCCCCCGGCATGGCTGAATGCTCGTACTGGACTCCAAGACAAAAGACTTCTTTTATTTTGGTTTGTTAAATTGACACCGTTCGGCAGACGGGCCTCGGGCGCATCTCATTGTTCCCGTTATAATATCATCTTCTGTCAAATTTGTTCTGGCTGGAAGCCCATTGGCTGTTCGGTGAGGGGTTTTTGAAGGGTTTATTACTTTTTTTCTTTTTTTTGTGAATAGGGGGGTAACCTGGTGGTGGGTCCTGAAGAAGTTTGATCGATGGCTAAATGTGGGTACTATGGGGTCAACTCTCGCTGTTGGGAGATGAAGTTACACAACTAACAGGGAAGGACAGTAGAGGTAAGATAGTTTACAGGGGAGGGCATGGGTTGGACAGTGGAGGAGATTGATAAAATCGTCTCAATAGCTTCCTGGAATATAAAAGGCATGAATTTGCCCCTTAAAAGGCAAAAAGTTTGGAAATACATTTCAGACCACCATTTCAAAGTGGTCGCGCTGCAGGAAACACACCTTAAAAAAACACAGAAGAGATGCGTCTTCACCATAGAAGCTATCCACTAATATATAGATCATCTGCCAATTCAAAACAAAAGGGTGTTTGTTGCCTTGATGTTTCACAGCTCGACGAAGTTCCAAACTGAGGCCATTAAATTGGATCGGGAGGGTAGACTGATCATGGAAAAGGGGAAATTGAGAGGCAGACTCTGCACGTTCATCTCCATATATGTCCCCAATACTGGCCAAAACAGTTTTTTGAGCTCACTCCTAGTTCAGATAGGGGAGTTCGAGGCGGGCCCAATGATACTCATGGACGACTTTAACCTGACTTGGCAAGCTGACATGGATAGCACGCACCCTCAGAGGGTGAACACATGACTCTTTTTTAAGGGGAACCAGCAGAAACTGCAAGCACTGGGCCTACGGGATGCATGGCGAACACTTTACCACACTACTAAAGATTATACCTTCTTCTCACATGTATATGCGACTTACTCTAGGTTGGACCATATTTTCATAAGAAAATCACGTCTAGGTTCATTAGAGGCAGCAAAGATACTCCCCATCACAATCTCAGATCACAGTTTGGTAACTATTAATCTGTCATAGGGAAATGGTGAGGCGCCCCCTGTAGATGGTACTGCCCAGTTTCAGTGACCAGGCACAGACTCATGAGGGATCTCAGAATTCTTTGAGCTTAACCTTCCTCAGGCTACTTCAGTTCAGAATAACTGGGCTGCATTCAAAGCAGTCCTCAGGGTTAAATGTATAGAACTAAACTCCACCCTTAACAAGAGGAGGGCTGCGGAAAGACTAGTACTGGAGGAAGAACTGGAGACAGAGGAAAGGGAACATAAAAAAACACCTTCACAAACCACCCTGAAACGGCAACTCAAAGCTTTAAAGGGAAAAATTAAAGCTATTTACACAAATAGGGCAGAATACACACTGCTAAGGCTCTGGCAAACTCCCTATGCACAGGGAGGTAAATTGGGGACGCATCTAGCAAGGTGTTAGAATTGGGGGTCTCTGGTTGGCACAGGTAAGTACTTGTGACAAGCAGGGACCCTCTTCTCCAGCCAGGGCAAGGGACTTACTCTTAAAAAATAACCCCTGCTCACCCTCTAGAGAGTGTGGCGCAAGCAGACAAGGCTAAACTTCAGCGCATTATGGGTTAAGCATTTATGACCACATACAGCAATTCAATGTTACACCACAAATGGACACCAGTCTAAATTTGTATCAACAATAGGTTTCTTTATATATATCTCAAGCAGACTTAATACAAGACCCAGATAACGTTTCAAAAATGATGCCACAATACTATTTAGCAAAAGAAGAGTTTTCGTGTTAAAAATGCGTAGTTCTTGTTTGGTACATTTCGAACTCTCTGTTTTACTTGCATGGTGGTGAAAAGAAGGTCTACTACGTGGCACCGGCCCTGCGGACACTCGGGTCCGAGGTGGGTGCTGTGGGCATGCGAGGCGTGCAACAATACCTTCTTAATGGGACTTGGCTCGGACGCGGCTTGGCAGGAGGTGAAGGCAGTCCAGGTGAGTTGGGGCCCTGGATTGGAAGTGTTTGTTGCTCCTTGCGGCGTTCGAGCCGTACCTTCTTCAGCGAGGATGCCTTAATGAGGTGCGCAGCACGGCATGAGGCGGCCGGTACGTGACGAACGTACGGGCTGGCTCTTGGAGTGCGGCGCTGCCGGGGGACTGGATGAGCGCGGTGCACGGTGGCCGGTACGCTGCGGCGTACGGACCGTACTGGATCATGCGGTGCACCCCAATCCTTTAACCAGCGACAGTAGTGCGGCAATGTCAGTGCGGCTCCAAAAAAGGGGGGAGAGAAGGAAGCGAGGTGCGGGCGGCCCTTGCAGATGGTGCAAGCGATGACTCTAGTTGAGAGCCGAGGGGCACGGAGAGCGGGGCGGCCAGGCACGCACTTCAGAGCAGACAGGGGTAGGAGTCGCACTCGGATCATGGCTCCGACAGCAGGCAGATCTCTGGCAATATCCAGCGGGTTTTGAAGAAGGCAGGGGGAGTCCAATATTCCTGGGACTCCGTTCAGGGGGCAAGCTCACCCACAAGCCCTTGGAGATAGATTGAAGCACAAGTTCTGCAAAAGTTTTTCCTCTCCTTTCTCAGCAAGGCACCCACTGCAGGCCAATCCCCCAGGTCAGGGACAGTACTCCTCCTTCAGCTTTTCCAGGTCCTTCGAGTCGGGCAGAGGTTCTTTGTGGTTCAAGCAGGATCTGATTTCTTAGGAGCAGGGCTCCTATCTTTATACTGCATTTCTTTTGTTCTTTGAGGCCAGGGGGCCTTTGCCTTGTTCAGTCCAGTTCTTGAGCACTTTGTTGTGGTGACTTTGGTTTGTCTTTTCAGTGTGCAGGGCAGAGACATCAGACGCTCCACGGGAGGTGGAGCCAACATTGTGGTGGCAGAGCACAGCCCTATTCAGAGTCAAGGGGCACTCCTCCCACCCATCCTGGTGTAATCTTTCTATTCACCACCTGGCTGCCCAGACTGTCTCCTGGAATTCTCCAACCCTGCCACTCACACAAACCAGACAGCAGATACACATCAGAGCAGAGGCGGGCTGAAATGGTTAGGCAAGCAAATACCAACTTTCTAAAAGTGGTATTTGCAAACACAGAACATTAAAATAAACTTTGCTAAAAGATGTATTTTATTATTCTGAGTTCAGGCATATCAAACTCGAGTTTCTACCATGTTCCCTGAGTCTGCTAGGATTATAAAGTGTAATAATTCCAGCAGCCCATTCTGGCCTATGAGAACAGGTAGCCTTACAATAGTGAAAAACGAAAATGGCTGTAATTCACTATTAGGACATGCCACACACATCAGGGCTTGTCCTACCTTACACTTACAATGCATCTTGCCCTTGGGCCTACAATAGAGGTGACTAATATGAAGTTTAGGGAAGGTTTAGGGACTGGCAAGGGGGTGGCCTTGCCCAGTCAGCATGACAGTACCAGACTGCACGCAGGTTCTGCAATGGCAGACCTTAGACACATTTTACAAGGCGGCTTCTGTGGGTGGCACAACCAGTGCTGCAGGCCCACTACCAGCATTTGGATTTACAAGCCCTGGGCACTCCTGGTGCACTTTACTGGGGCCTAACAGTAAACCAAATAAGCCAATCATGGAATCACCAATTCATACAATAATTTACAATAGGGAGAGCAGATGCACTTTAGCACTGATCAGCAGTGGGAAAGTGGCCAGAGTCATAAAACAGTCAACAACAGGTCAGAAGAAATACAGGAGGAAGGCAAAAAGTTCAGGGATGACCCTGCAGAAAGGGCCAAGTCCAACACAAGGCAACTGTGCGAGATAAGGGAATGTGAGTACATAGGGGGCATAAGGCATAGGGACAGAACTATAACTCATAAAGATGACAGCAAAGCATATATTTTCAGGAAGTTCTACAGGGACTTATACACAGGCACTCAACCAGAGGTTACTCGACAACAACAATACTGAGATTCCCTAGAGCTCACACAGGTCCCACTAGCGGAGAAATAGAGGATAGTTGGACCTATCACTAAGTGGGAAGTGAGGACAGCCATTTCTAAACTCAAACTACACAAATCACCTGGGCCTAACAGGCTCACGGCCCAATTTTATAAAATATTTGCATCGGAAATTACACCTCACCTCACCCGGTTATTTAAGGCTATAGTGTAAGACGTACCAGTCTCAAACTACATGGCTGAGGCTGCGATCTCGGTGATCCCCAAACTAAGAAAAGATCTGCATAATTGTGCATCTTACCGACCTATTGCTTTGTTAAACCTCGATGCGAAACTCTACTCTGCTATACTAGCCACGAGATTAGACAATTTAATGCCCCTGCTAATCCACCCTGATCAATCGGGCTTTATAAAAGGTAGGCAAACTCACAATAACATCCTCAGAACCATTCACTTGATCGAACAAACTAACAAATTCAAAATTACGGCGCTATTGGTGGGCCTTGATGCTGAGAAGGCCTTTGACAGGGTGGATTGGTCTTTTCTATTTCTAACCATGCAGAGATTTTGATTCGGACAAAGCTTCATTAACATGGTGCGGGCGAACTACAGACATCCGCATTCGAGAGTACAGGTCAATGGGTCACTCTCACCCCCATTCTCTTTGAGCAGGGGTATACGACTGGGGTGCCCACTTTCCTCTTTATTGTTTGCTTTGAGCATAGAGCCTCTGGCAGTGCAGTTTAGGGCAAGCCCTGACTTTAGAGGAATACAATTTGGAGGCATAGAACATAAAGCCTCACTCTTTGCTGATGATATCTTAATGACGCTGACTGCCCCAGGCCCATCTCTACAGGCACTACAAACAGAACCAGATAATTTTGAAGAAGTGGCGGGCTTCAAGATCAACACATCCAAATCCTTCATTTTGAACCTTATGGTACCAGACAGGGAAGTCCAGCAACTTCAGGGCCAGTCTGCCTTTCAATGGGCCAAAAGTTCCATTCAGTATTTAGGAATCAACCTTACCCCGAGGGTGGAGGACCTCTACAAGGCCAACTATCCCTCGATGATGACCCAAATACAACATGACTTCAAACGCTGGAAACCACTATTCATCTCTTGGTTAGGGCGGAAAAACACTGTTAAAATGACGCTGCTCCCAAAATGACTCTACTTGTTTCAGGCACTCCCGACAGATTTAGACAGAGAGCTACTTCCCAAGTTACGGTCCCTAATTACCAAATTCATATGGCAAGGGGGAGAACACGTCTGCCGTTCCACGTGTTAAGACGTCCACAAAAAGAGGGAGGAGTGGCACTGCCAGATTTTTCTCGGTACTACAAGGCAGAGCAACTACTGGTATTAGTGGAGTGGTTCATGAGAGAATCTGATAAGCATTGGTTACACTTGGAGAGGGCAATGATGAGAAAGACGATTTGGAATATCCCCTGGAGATGAAAAAAAGAGAGGCCAGCCAATACATACATCAGCACCATGCTTAAGGTCTGGGTAGATGTCACGAGGGAGGGAGGGTTGACAACCTTTCCTTCACCATATACACCTATCCACTTCAACCCCAACTTTCCACCAGCTATGCAGGAAGGCTCGTTTGATACCTGGTGGGAGGGAGGGTGTTTCATGGTCTCGGACATGTTCCACAACCTCGATGTACTCACGTTCGAAAGTTGCCAGAGAGACTTCCAGATCCCAAGCAGCGAGTGCTATCATCATTATCTCCAACTCAAACATTGGGTTTCGCAGACCCAGGTGAGGGAGGCTGCTACAATAGAACACACAGCGATGGAGCGTTGGGTTCAGTAGGCAGGCACCATGAAGGGAGCAATCTCTTTTTTCTATGCCCTACTCTTGTCGGCAGTGCGTGCCCCACGAGCCTACTACATGTCCTTCTGGGAGCAAATAATTTGGAGAGACATCTCAGAAGAGGAGTGGAGGCACTTATGGCCTGACATAACCAAGTTCAACCACTCAGTGAATCTCAGAGAGGCCCAATACAAGACCTTATACGACTGGTACCTGGTACCACCTAAACTAAAATAAAATTCCCTAACTCTTCAGATCTCTGCTGGCGCGGATGCAGTCTGCTTGGAGACTCCTGCCATACCTGGTGGGACTGCCTGACAATTTGGCCTTTTTGGTAGGAAATCCTTGCGTACATCAAGGCGATCCTCAATTACCCCATACCGACCTCTATCGAGGAAGCCCTACTAGGCATCAGAGATACGGGTCTAGAGCATCAGACCCGAGCAGATAAGGAAATCCTATGGGTGTGTCTAGGGATGGCCAAAATTACGATTGTGGCACCTGGGAAAAAAATGAAGCTCCAGCAGTGTCACTATGGCACTCTCGGCTCTGGAGACTTGTCACAATGGAACGATTAGCTGACATTTTTAGGGACAATAATACAAACTTTGAGTATTGTTGGGGCCCGCTGCTTTCCTTTCTCTCATGTGGCCTCCTATCAGCGTTGTTCCCATCTTCCATAAGAGCACTACATCTCTTCCAGCTCTAAGTGGAAGCCTTACCCTAGGTCAAATATTCCCAGATACAACTCTAGATCTAACGGCCCTGGCAAGGCCAACAGGGGGCGAGGACCTCTGTCACACTGCAAGTCCGACTACCTGAAGACTTTTAAAGCGATGCACCACCACCAGGGAAGGGAGGGGGGTTTTAGGGGGTTATGTTTATACTTAAGTTAGGATGGGTTTCTTTTTCTTACTGGTTTCAGTTTCATTGGCTAAAATTGGCATGACTCTAAGCAAGAGGGGGGGGGTAAGAGGACATTGCTTGTAGAGACAATGAGCACGTCAATGTTGACCGATGGCCGTGGATTGTTTCATGCTCTCATTGCTCTGTACTTTGTTGATCTCAAGTCATGCTAAATAAATAAAGCTTTGAGAAAAAAGAAATCAATGGGGATTGCGGTGGGACACCCACCGCAACATCCATTCCCCTCCCCTTTCACGCTAAGTGCAGCGTGAAAGGGTGTCTGATTTACAAGGCAGCATTAAGCCACGTGATGGCGATAGGGGCTTGTAAATATGCCCCCCGGTGTCAGCCATGTAACACTGTGAAATAGTTACATTTTAGTTTGGACACACAGAGAAGAGTATCATTCATGTGAAGGAGATTCTGCCAGTCATCATCACTGCAATGGAGTGCAGGCCGGATACAGGACCCACACGGGGCCTGCTGAGCAAAAGTATCTTAATCCTTGTTGCAGCACACAATGCTTTGATGATCCCCACGCAGTTGAGGTGTTACGCCAAATTTCTCCACGCAACAGGGCCGATGCATCAGGCCTGTGAGTGAAGAATCTGATCTGGTGTTATATTCATATAGGTACCCTATATAGGCGCAGGTAACACTGCAACCTTTTACCCATATCCTTCCCTACATTAAATACATAATCATTCACAGGGACTGAACTTTTACCTAGATACAACACTGCATTCAGAACGTGGGCTTTTCCCTAGTTTGAAACTCATATGTGATGCATGAGTTCTTGGAAGCACAGTAGGACTGACAGCAGGACGAACATATTCTGTATAATATCTATGTATGAAGTTCAAGCTTGACGTCATTCTTTAGGCCGACACAGTAACACAGCAAGGTGGGACCCCTGGGGAGACCCATGGGTATACATACATCATGTCTTGCTTAGTCAGACAGAGGAGACCGTGACTTCCCGGCTGACACACTGACCAGAGACACTGAGGTTCCTGCATAAAGACACTCCAGCTAGCAGTGATCTACCATCCCTTGCGGGTTGTCCAACCCGAGACCAGGGCGGGGTCCCATATTCTCTCCTTACTCAGGTAATGGGGTTGACTAGACCTTAGAATGATTATTGGCATAACACCTACACCGATGCTAGGTACATTTAGGTACATCTAGTTAGGGAGACATCATAGGAGTACTCATTTATTTTTATGTGTTTTATGTACTTGTATATATCCATGATTACTGTAAAATGGTAGAAGTGTACCATCCCTTAAGCTTAGTAGTACTACTAATCATATATCTCTACTACTGTCAAATGGTTGTGAGAGCAAATCTATTCTACTCTAGAATAACAACTGTTCAATAAATCTTTATTGAAAACCCCAGACTGTTTATTCTGTGTATCAAACTAAGTGAGCACGAGTGACTGAGAGAAAAATAGTATATTGTTTCCACGATTCTGAGGGATCAGGTTTGTCATGTTCTGAGGTTGCCAAAAACTATTCTCTATCCGATAAGAGGAGATTCTAGTGGCACTGTGAGCTAGCTAATACAAACTGGTTAACATATCCGATGGGGATGCTCGGAACCAGTCTGTCACCAAACCCACAGTTTATTTTATCCGAACGCACAGATCCTGTAGGGGATATATAGGAACTACACTACACTGGAGTGCGGTGGTACAGAATGCGATGCACTAGGTTTCTCCACGGTGTAGAGGCAACCAGATGCACCAGGTTTCTACATGCTGTAGAGATGATATATTGTTCTTCACACAGTGGCAGCCATGCATCAGTTCTGGAGTGGTGGTTTGAGTATGATTCGGTGCTTCAGAGCACAATGCGCCAATCCGGTTCCTGCAACAGCAGCAATGCCTCGACTCTGCCCTTGCAGCAGAAAATGCATCATTTCCATTGGAGCAAATCGCTAGGTACACTTCCAAGGGTCATGGACCGGGTGGCACCACTTGGCAGGACAGACTCACAAGCAGATGATCCTAAGGCCTCGAACAGGAGGGTCTAAGTCCATTTTGTCCCTTGGACTTAGGCAACAGAAGGCAAGCCAGCAAGCCCTTGGAGTTACCCTGGGTTCAAGTGATGCAAGTCCAGTCCTTCTCACCCAGGCAGTGGAACAGCAGATAGCAGGGCAGCTCATCAAGGCAAGAGCACATCAAGGCAGAGTCCATTAAAGCAGTTATCCTGCAGAGGTGCAGTCCTTTCAGCAGCACAGTAGTTCTTTTTCCTGAGTAATCACAGGTCCAGAAGCAAACTGAGTTGGTGGTGTCAGGAGTCCAGTGCTTATTCCCAGTTGTGCCTTTGAAGTGGAGGAGACTTTGAAGAAAAGCTGTGAAGGGCACGAGGTCCCTGGCATTACCCCCCTGGCTCCAGAATCACTACAGGGGGGTATGCAGCTCTTTGAGTGGGAAGAGGCACAGCCCTATTCAGGTGTAATTTGCAGCTCCTCCATCCCATCTGGCTCAGAAATACCATCAGCTAGGTGATAGGCAATCAGGATGTGAATGGCCCATCAGGGCATACCTGCACTCCATTTGTGTTTGGCTCTCTAAAGGGAATGTACAAAGCCCAACTATCACCCACCACAGACGTGTATTCAAAGGGTAGACATGCACAGAATGGTTACAGTAAGAAAATGCCTAAAAGTGGCTATTTCAGACTTAAAATTTAAATCCAACATCACCATAACTTATGGTTTTAAATTGTGAGTCCAGATACCTGTCACACATTTAAAAAAACCTGTCACACATTTAAAAACTTTGTATAAAGCTAAATGTTTGTCGGTTGCTACTTATGGGGCAGGAGTTTGGGGGATTGAAAGCCCTGACTCACTACAGATTATGGAGAATAAATTTTTAAAGTGTGTATTGGCTACTCCATCAGGCTCCTCAAACAGATTTGTCCACAACGAATTAGGTCTAAGTTACGTGAGTGACACCATTCGCCTTTCCCCTTTATTGTTATGGGGCAAAATATGGCAATCAGAGGACTTACAGCTTACTAGAGATATCCACCGGGATTGTTTAAAGTTCGCAAACATGAAACAGATCCCCTGGCTATCTTATGTAAATGAAATGTTTCATAAATTAGGCCTGGGTGACATATTTGACAACCCCGAAAATATACAGGGAAACATCAAAGCTGTAATTAAAACAACTTATTGGAAATCACCGTTTGTGAATTCCCTGGTTAGCCCTTATGCCCCTAAGGCTACTTTGCTGCACCAGTTTTATTTATCTTTTACAAACCATGTGCAATGGCGATTCTACTTGACAAGGTTTAGGTTACACACCCTGCATTTTCTCTTTGCGTTTCCTAAACAGGGGGGTTGGTGTGAGAGACTGCCCCCCTGTCCTTGTAATGACAAAGATAGCCAAAGCACGATGCACATTGTTCTTTTCTGTTCCCTATATAAGGACCCGAGAATCAGGTTTATTAAGCCGATCCTTAAGGAAAAGCAACCATGCCATTATGAAGAGGGCTATGATCATTTACTATCCCTATCTTCACCTGGTGTTTGCTGTGCAATGCTAAATTTTATACGGATGTCACTTTTGATCAGGAAACGTTACGGCTAAATCGGGCACCATGAAGTTGACCCTTGATTATCTATATTGTATATCATTGCATCGTGATTTTCTGATTCTCTATTTGTTTTGACCGGCACTTTAATGTATGCCCTGGCATGAAGAACCAATGAAATCATTTAATTTGATTGGAAGTAACAGCTATGGGGTTTTATTTGTGATTATTTTAGCTAATGAATTTTAACAGTTTAGTGTTATAATTGTAAGAATGCCTTTTTAAAAAATGATTTTGAAATAATGTTTGTAAATGAAATTGTTTGACTTTTATGATTCCTTTGTTCTGAATCGAATAAAGTTTTTTGAGACTGAGTCCAGATACACCAAACAAAACATTTATAACTTTTTCCAATTGGTAATTATGGTTATAGGATGTATCACAGCAATCCCAATGCCAATCTGTGGGACAGATAAGCCTTGCAGTAGTGAAAATTGAATTTGATAGTTTTTCACTACCAGGGCATATAGAGCATAAAAGTACATGTCCTGCCTGTTAAATGCTCTGTACCCTTCCATGTTGGTTATACAGAGCGTACCTTAGTGGTGACTTATATGTATAAAAATGGAAGGCACCTTCTCTCGGCCTGGATCTGTCCAACGCTAAGAGACCCTTGGGTAATGCACGCTTTATAAAACTATCTCATTCCTTTGCATTCATTCATTAATTCATTCAGGTTTTGGCCTGGCAAGAGGGTTTTCTTGCAAGGTCGACAAGGTAGTGTCCAACTGCACTCACAGGCTCTGGATTGGCAGGCCTGAGACATGGTTAAGGGGCTTCTTATGTTAGTGGTACAATCAGTGCTGCAGGCCCACTAGTAGCATTTAATTTTCAGCCCCTGGACACATGGGGCGCACTTTACTAGGGTCTTATAAGTAAACTAGATTTGCCAATTGGGTATGATCCAATTTTACCATGTTTGATGGAGAGAGCACGAGCTATGGTTAGCAAGGCTAAAGTGCTCAGAGGCCTAAAGCCAGCAAAAACAAGATAAAAAAATTAGCAGGTGAAGGACAGAGTTGGGGGCAAGACCACTCTGAGGCTGTCAGGTCTAACAAAAATGAATTCTGCTATCCCAGGATTGGGACTAGCCAGAAATATGAACACACCACTATTTTTAGTAGTTGATTTAAGGAAAAGTAACTTTCAGAAAGGGACCTTTACTCTGCCTGAAGCTCCAGGAGACAAGTTTGCATTACCTCTATAGCCATGTCCCAGTGAGTGCCTAGCTGAGATGGGTTGTGAATAATGCTCCCAGAGCAGAGACAACGGCCTTGGTATAAGGAGGTGTTGTTGTTTCCCTGGCAGGAAGAATAGTTGAACTGTGTCTAGGGGTGCGTGGAGTTTGCTGAGTCCTACTATGCAGAATTCAACGGATTAAAAAAAAACTCTCCCACGATATACGGAGTTCCACTTACAGGCAAAGTTTGCCAAAGTGGCCATTTGTGTTGCTTTGGGAATGCTGAGTGCCTCCACGTGCTCCAAAATTGCACATGAACGGTAGTACATGGTCCTGAATTGTGCCTGCATTCTAGATCGCGCCTGAACAGCACCACATGGGTGTGGCCATATTGTTTTTCTGCTTTCTAATATGGTGCTGGGCCGAAATTAAAATTTTAACTTAATCTTTGCAATCCTCCTCCTTTCCCTTACTTTCTTTACTTCTTTCTTTCTTCTTTACTTTCCCTTCCTTTTCCTTCTTAGTTATCATTTCCCCACCCAGTGCCATGGCAGAGGGATGACTTCTGTGCGGACGTACCGCTGCCCAGGTGTGCAGCCCAAGGTGATCTTTGGGGAGGAGTCAGTGACAGCACTTGTTTTTTTGTGCCAGCTACCCTATATGCTGACAGCAGGCTGCTGACCCTGTAGCAAGTACACCCTTCAAGAGCGTCAGCAATGCTGGGGGATTGTCCACTGGTACATGCGTACTGCTCAGCAGCTGAAGCACTGTTGGGTGGACATTCTTGAATGCGAACAAGACCTGCTTCACCTGCTCGGCATAGGGATTCCATGGCTTGGTGAGTATTAATTGTTATTGTGTTAGTGTTCTACAATGCTAAAAAAAAATATTTCGAATAGCATGCTGCTCAAACTCACAGGTAAGACATGTTTAGTTTACGCTGGTATATTATTATTTGATCCAGTTTCTAGTTTCTGCTAAGCAGGTGCTGCTACCTAATCACACTCATCATGCATCCGCTTTGGCTGATTAATTAAGATGCCATTGTAGGCCTTCTCCTGTCACTATAGTGAGAAGCACAGTCTCTCTGTGACTTTGTTTCTGTAGCTCGTTCAGTTCTTGGTCATTTAATTGAATTCCCTGTGATGATGTATGCATTTATGCATTGCAAAAAAGGGAGACTGAGTTGGGTCATCAAGGGTGTTGAGAAATGGGAATAGATAGAATCAAAGATCATTAGCGCAACACATTAGTTCCAAATGTAGTTTTTGTTAAGGAGATTTGGAGTATGGATTTAACGACTGTCGATAGGCTCGAGCTGAAACTAGTAGTACTATAGGTGATTTGTTTTAGCGACTGCGTTTGCTTTACGTAAAACATCTTATGGAGATTATTAACGGAATCACTAATCTATTTTCATTTATCTTACGATTTGTAGTGGCCCGGACAAGCTAGTCAGCCGGCGCCAACCACCAGTGCCGATGCTGAAGGCTCTACAGACCCCAGTAAGTCCTTTAATGAGTGTTGAGGACTTCTTAGGGGGGAATCTTGGGGTATTGGAATTTTGGTACTGTCTTTCGTGATTCATGAAGTTTCAGATGGCAAGCCCACGTAAGCTAGTATTTTAAATAAAAATCACCTTGTATGTTTGTTGAGACGGCTTCTCTTTACCTGCTCATGCGTATCTTTAACACAGTTCAGTTCACAAGAGAGTTTCCATGGTCATCTTGGATCACGCCCCCAATACAGTATGCTGCAGACCCATTTATTTATAGTTACAGTATACCAGCAGTTTCCCATGACAGTGCAGCAAGGCTGGAAAAAAGTATGAGGGTCCACTCCTATTGCATTTTCCACCCAACACCATATGTCTTTTATTGGCCATTATTCCATGGCTGTCTTATATAATATTGTGAACCAACCAATCAAAAGCCCAGAGTGATATTTTTTTACATATTTTGAAGATACAGAAATGCTACCTGAGCTGTAGTGCTGTATTGCTGATGTATTTGAGGTTGCGTATCTGGGATCTAAATTATGTGTAATGTTTTATTTCGCCACACAGAACATCAGTGATGTCTGCTCCAGTGCCGCTGCAGTAGGAGATGGTGAGGGGCCAGTTGGAGGAGGAGAAGCAGAAGCAGGGACGGGCACTGGCAAGTCACATAATGTCTTGCAAATACTATGCCCACTTGCAATGGCCATGGGGCCGCTCGTCGTTATCAAAAATGACCGTGAAGTGAACCCCCCGCTTTACTGGCCACAGTGGTGATCGAGTTATTATTATGGCCTCTTTCATCTGCAATACAGCAAAATCTCACATAATAAACTTTGATGACTTAAGAGAAATGAAAGAATGGAAGGTAAAAGAAAGGACATGGTATATGAGTGAAAGGGTAGGTGGGTGAAAGGGTGCATTTAAGAAAGGGTTGCTATGGAAAGGGTGGATAATGTATTGGGAATTTTGGTGTAAGACTGGATTAGTGAAAGTAACGCTTAATCATGGTGGAAATTAGAATGAAATGATGAATGAATATTTGGATTGTTGGGATGAATAAGCAAGGCAGCTCTTCTTCTAATGAGGCGTGTGCTGCTGCTCATCTACTTTGCTCACTTGGTTTATGTAGGGTTATCAGGTTCTAAGTGGTGTTTATTATTTTTATTCTTTGTTCTGCTTCTTTGACTCGCTCTATTTGGTAAGTGAGACAGATGTATCCTACCTATCATTCATCATCCCCCCTCCCTGCTCATGACATTTTTGCCAACTAAGGCCGAAGTGCAGTACGGGGAAATCAATTTGTGACTGCAGTGTTGGCTGTGTAATGTGTGTCTGCTTCGCTTAATGCCGCATTTACAATGTTTTAAATACATTGGAAACTGAACACACAAGGTGTGTTGTTCCCTGACAACTCAGCCACCTCTTAGTACTTCACTCCTTTATTCTTTCCTAAGTTCTTCCATCCTAGCCTACCAAATTGGGAAATCCCTTATTGGCATGTGCCCAATTTAATCATTCGTGAAGTGACTCCAGAACATATATCCTGTTTCCCATAACAGATTTAATTTACACTTGTTCAGATTTTTCCCTTTTGAATTGTACCGTGACTGAACAAGCCAAAGATGATTAATTGATGATCAGTGTAGTGGCCCTTCTATTACATAAAAAAACTCTAAGCTACACATCTAATCTCTCTACCCTACCCCCTACAGAAGAGAAAAGCAAGTTTCATTTCCCTGGTGGCAACCCAGCAAATGAATTTGTTGTAAATATGCAGTGGTGGGCGAGGCCACAGAGTAAAGTGGGAGTAAGTACATGATTTTATATCAAGTTTGGCATATGGGATACACAGTGATGAATGTGCCAAATAAAATCTAGGTCCGTTCCTTTACCTGTAGTGCAGTCCATTAGATTCATGTTCCTCAAAGTCTACATATGGCAGACATGATAATATATTAATATCTGAATTTCATTCATGAAGTTTCTTATTTATTACTCATATGCCTCTTTGGAGACAGGGTAGAAAGATAAATATTTTTGCCGAAGAGCAGGGCCTGTGCAATAAAAAATAGATCATTGTCAACTATAGCTGCAGAGAGTAGCAAACTAGCAGAGGTGCTGGCTAGCAATGAGCATGGCTTCAATATTTTTGCACCACACACAACTTGTCTGAATCTGTTTATAGTTAGTTGAAAAGCCTTTAAAAAAATAATAATTAAATTAGTGTTTTTTTATCCTGTGATGTTATTCTCTGTTTGTTACTTTTCCGTCACACAGACAGTACTTTTTTTATGTTCGGCAACATGTGTGGGTAAAACATAAAATTGGCTTTGTGACTCTCCTAATCATAATCACCTCAAATAAATTCCAATGGCCGTAGGGGACCAGCAGTGTACTACTACTTTACCACCCACTTTAGAACCTTATTTACAATGTGTCTTTTTACTTTTTCTCAACATAGCTGCTCCTGCTGGTCCAGCTTTACCACCCGACAGGCAGGATAGAGTGGCTTATTTGGGGCGGCAGAGGCTGGAGCATATCCAGCAGGAATACCAGTGGCTGGTGGTCCTGGGACAGGAGGAGAAGGAAACAGATGCACAACAGCTGGACCACAGTGCAGCCGGTCCCCCTCAGCATCCAGCCACCCAGCCATTCCATCACCGGCACCACCACCAGCCAACTGCTGCCACCCCACCACAATGGCAACAGGCCATTGCTGTGCCGCATCTTGCAGCAGCTGCACACCATTAAGGGCCGGCACAACTCGATGGAGCAGAGCATAGACCAGCTCCAGTCTGACATCCATAATGCCCTATTTTGCCCTTTTTAAATTTTTTGTTTTGGTGGGAGGGATTTGCTGATTGTGGTGCTGGGTTTAGAGGGTGGAAAGGGAGTTGGGACTGGAGAGACATTACTGGACATTTTTTAGTTTGGGTCAGTTTTGTTTGGAAGAGGAGTGGGCATGTTTTTTTAGGTGGAGAGGGTGGGTTGTTTTGTAAACAAATAAAGGGTGACACTGTTTTTTTCTAATCTAAATTTATGCTTATTAGTTTCTTTTACTTTTACTTTGCATGCTGCCTCCAAGTAGTTTTACACAGCCTGTTTAAGTGCTTGTAACTTAAGAGAGAGGGAAGTACTGAGTTAAAGAGTCTAGGCTTATACCTCTCTAACTATCTTGCACATTATGGGGAATGCTGCCATGATCACCTATATTGTGTCGAAGTTCTGAACTGCCTTGATAAAAAACAGTAAAAATTTATTTATTTCTTACTAAGTTAAAATACATCCATATCAGTTGTCTTACCTGAATATACATGCAGCAATAACAGTGGAGGCATCACAACTTCACAAGTGAGGTCCCACTTCCAGTTATGCCCAGGTGAGGAATGATCTGAATGATTGGTTGATTATCCATCCTAGGCAACTAAATGGAAGTAGAAAACCCAGACCATTCATCATCATCATCATCACGAATCATGATGACCCGAGCAAGATAGATGTGGAGTGCAGTACACTGCCGTTGAAAAAAGTAGTATTTTGCATTGGTTTTAGTTTGTTAACTGAAGTGACTGCTCTGGCCTCTGAAGAACTAGAAAAAAGAAGCAAACATGCAATTAATTAAATCTGGCTAAGTGTGAAGAGACTGATCCTCACCTATAGTAAAATGAGTGCCCATCACTCAAGCCCCAAACAATGCAAATCAATATTCATCTCAAGAATTTTCCCATATTCAAGTTCAACACACTCCTCTCTCAGTGTCTGTCACCACATAAATCATCATTCAACTTAAATCATCACTTACACAATCAGTCACTATCCATTGCAATAATTGAAGTTACCTCATCCAATCTAAGCATGGGTAGTTCAAATAGGTATTCAATCATCTTTGATTCAGGCAACATAAAGGAATTTGGTACTGGCAGGCTGTTTTGTAGGTAATAAATAATTTTACAGGGCAGCATGTCTTATGCGAAGTGATGAAAAAAGGAATATGCATTAAGTAATAGGCATGCTAGTGTGGTAGGTATTGTCCCCAATGCCAAGAAGGAATGGTGGAGGCTTCTTCAATGCACACTGGTCAATTTGCAATCCAGCAATATATATGTGACAAATAAAAGGTGGGGCCGCATGAATTCGTCTGACACAAAAAATTATAACTTATATAAATAAACTAAGTTCAATGAGAAAAAAATTAAAAGTTCTATGGGGCACTGGCATACTTAGTACGGAAAGTATAGTTTGCCTTCAAACTCCGGTGGTTCACCCAGAAGTTGGTCAGCTAGCACATTTGATTCAATTTCGCACCAATCAACCTCCTCCTCCTCCTGTGCCCCTGTTTCAGGAATGGTGTAGTTGTATAGTATAACCTGTTGATTAATTTTGATCATAGTCAATCTCTCCACATTTTGAGGTGAGATACTCGTCTTTCTCACTCTGATGACTGCACCAACTGCACTGAACACATGTTCAGCAGACACACCGGTGACAGAACAAGCCAGATTCTTTATTGCCAGCCTGTTGAGCTCTGGCCATTGGCGCATCATCATATACCAATACATCAATGGATTTTGTCCACATAAACCTCTTTTGGATCGTCCATATACTCCTGGAACATCCTGTGGATGGTCATTGGTACTGCCACTTGCTCAAACAGTTTTGCCATCGCCTCTGCACTGGATTTGAGCCAATTGAAATCAATACAATGCAGAGGTTGGGTCGGGTCCTTCTTTTGCTGTTGATGCTGGTCTTCTGGCTGATGGCTTTGTTGACGGCTGATGGAGTCTGTGACTCGTATGGGTGAGGAGGCAGTAGAAGGCTGGAGAAGCATGGGGGGCCTTGGCACAGGCAGAATCCTCATGGAAAAATCCTGGGTTGGCACCTCGATCCTCACGGAGCAGTTCTACTCCTGCATCACTCGGACTAGCCATGGACTCGGGGGCCATCTCAAAGTGTTAACCTTCACGACCATACTCTACGGGGCTCGACCCTTAAATTGGATTTACCCTATCCTGGACCCTTCTCCTCACCCCCGTCTTACCAGTTTCCTAGCATACATTGCCCCAGCCTTTCCGGTGCATTCAAGCCTTTCTGACCGACCCCCTCCTACCTTTTTCTTTACTGCTTCGTCCCAGCGCGCTCAGTACACTTCATTCGGTAACCTGGTCCTGATGATGATCCTAATCTTCATGGATCGAAATACCGTTGATATCCCAGCTCAACTTTTGGCGTCCTATACTCTGGTTCACTAAAATGCCTAATTCTGTACAAATTTATGTAAATACTTACCAGTGAAACATAAGTACTTTATATCAATTGTCACATTCTCACCTTGCGCCGTCTATCACTGTTTTCACTTGTTACCTGTGCCGTCCACCTAGAGTTTCACTAGCACTTGCTTACAGTGCTATTACAACTGTATGCCCAGAACTGGGTCCCTTGCTCACTTTGCCACTGGATTCAAGCTAGCCTGGCTGATGAAGGGTGTTACCCAAAAACCGGTCCAAGGATGCTTGTTTCCTGTTCAGGGAAGACCTGGCTTGGCAGTTCGGGCTGGACTGTTCTCATGAGGAACAGGGTCAAGACTGATTTGCATTAAGCTGAGTCTGAACTGAGGTGGCAAAGTGAGCTAAAGAATTATGATGGATTCAACCCAGATCTGTGACTAGGGGTGATTGTCTGAAAAGTGTCATCGCTCCGTCCATCATCTCCTTGTGTTTGGTCTGTTACAACTGTTCCCAATTTGTCCGTATTGTTTCACATTTATGTTATCTCTTGTATTCATTCAATACATGATGCCTTTGGCATATTTAACCAAACAATGAGTATCCCTACCTTCCTTTCTTGCAATGTTTTGTGCATCCTTATTTACCAGTCTTGTAAATAATACTAGTTCAGATATTGTTGCTTGTATTTCACTGACAGATATGGTCCTGCACTTAGGTTCGGGAGCTGATGCTGTTGATGCAGGAGTGCAGCTCTGAGCTTGTTCGCCAAAAGCCAGTGCAGCAGGCACAACTTTCCTGAAAAGGTTGCGATCGGCATGCCATTGGTAGAAATCTGCTTCTTCTGCTACCCACTTGCCACTTTCTTGGTGACACCTTTCTTTGAGGCTATCTTGAAGCTGTCAGTGGGCAGTGGCACTTAGCTTCACAGCAAACTGAAGAGATGACCGTGTTGCGCAGTCAGTCACGCATCACTTTGTGCACAGTCCTTCTGTCTGGAAGTACTGTGGGTGATGTCTCTTCTCTTGTGCACCTAAAAGAAAACAAGTAAGAAAAACATCAGCAAAACGTGGCATTGTTGCAGTTGAAGTAGTAGTACCAACACACAATGTCATTTAGTGTGGTTACTTAAGTTATTATAAATAATTAACAATACAGTGTGTCCATATGTAATACGGAATCCTACACCAACATAAATCTTCATTGTGTACACTCTGGTAGGATAAGAAAGAGCAACAACAACAACAAAACATACAGACGTAACTGTTTGCTTTATGTGCATCACTTGGGATGTGGCACCTAGGGAGGTGAAACTGACAAAGTACAATAGAATAATCCCTCGACAATGAATGCTGTTGTGCACCTGAAGCAGACATGGGGTTGATTCATTGATGCCAGATGTTATTAAAAAGGTAAAAAAAATAATAAGATAAATACATGCATATCATTTTAGTTTGTAAGCATATGAAAAAGGGCCACACTGACTAGACACACACAATGGCTGCCTGCCATTGCCACATGGAGAACCAGCAAACACGGAGGTATGGACGCAAATAATGATAGAAGTACAACACATGTAGACCTATTGCAAAAGCAAACAGGATCCTAAGCAAAATGGCCACCAGCCACATGGTAAACCAGCAAGCAAGGAGGCATGGCCGCAACATATTGATGGAAGAACAATGCATGCAAGTCTATGGCAAAAGCACACTAGATGCCTATACAAAATGGCCATCAGCCACATGAATCAAGGAGACATGGGAAAAAAGAGAAGCCATGCAGGCCTATGGCAAAAGCACACTGGTTGGCTACACAAAATGTATGCCAGCCACATGTTCAAAACAACAACAACCAGCGAGGAGGCATGGTCACAAACAGCGAAGACATTCAGGCCTATCGCAAAAGCACACTAGCTGGCTACTTAAAATGGCCACCAGCTACATGGTCACAACAACAACCAGCAAGATGGCCTGGCCACAAATGAAAAAGACATGCAGACCTATGGGGAAAGCTTACTGGTTGCCTACGCAAAATGGCTGCCAGCCACATGGTTAGACTACAACAATAACCAGCAAGAAGTCATGGCCACAAACGAAGTAGACATGCAGTCCTATCGGGAAAGTACACTGGCTGGCTACACAAAGTGTCCGCCAGCCACATGGTAAGACAACAACCAACAAGGAGGCATGGTCACAGAGAAGACGTGCAAAAAACATGAAATACTACTAAAAATAATTTTGTATTTTAATCCAATGCCATCCATGGCCTAAATGATGTTTCAATTCAACAGAAACGGTTGTTTCAGGCACCCATAATGAGACAGGGCCTACTGGCTGAAAGGCCCAATGGAAGACTAGCCCACAAAGTAAATGTAATCAATATAGCAACTTTATATTAAATGGGTAGAAAACATAGTAAACTTGTTTCCTTCACAAAAGTAGAAAAATCAAATGCAAAATAAAAACATAACTAGACCCCTACTAAAACTGCAGGTCATCCACCACAATAAATGTTAAAAATTGAATAAAAGTGCAAATAAATCCAGGCGTATGCCCCCAGTCAAACAAACTACACCCGCATACACCAGTTTTTCAACTTGTGATATCTCAAAAACAAAGTCCTAAAATCCAATGGTATATATGCAGCAGACAAGGAGAGTGATCCATCCAGCTCTAAATTATAATGAAAAGTGACCAAGAGAGGGACAATTACTGGGAGGTGCCTCCTGGACAGGAATAGAAAGTTGGAGTCTCTGGGGCACTTACATCTGAATTAAAAAATAAAGTTTAAAAAAATGGATTCTTGCACAAAAAACCAACTCCAATGGACAGTTTGAGAAGAAAACCCACTCCAAATGCCTCTCAGCATCATTCTCAAGAAGAAAAGCTTCTCGACTGCTCCACTTGTGATCGTGATCAGCACTAAGGATGCTAGATTGGTGCCGTCGGGCCGGAAGCCGTGCAAGTGAGTGCAAAGTCTTATGTGAGCTCGCTAGCGGTGTGAGAAGACTCACGCACGCAAGCAGCCCGAGAGACTTGGCAACCGTGGTTGAGAGCCAAAAGAAAATTTGAGCGCATAAACAGAAAAAGAAATCCTCTGCTTTGCGCCCGAATTGCGGAATTCAGGAATTCGGCATTCCTCTGCAGAGCACAGAGTGTCTGAATTTCTCAAACTCTGTGAGCGTATCAGAGTTTACCCCCCAGGCTTAGCTCTTCCGAAGAGCATAAATTACTTCAAATGCATCTCTTTCTGTCACAAGAAGGGGTGTGTGAAATTTATGTAATTTGATTTCATGTAATTATGCACAATTACGGCATAGTTTCCAAAATTACATGTGTCCAATTGGTACAAGGATACATATAAACGGCACCAGAAACAACAATCACTCCCCTTTTCTTTTTCCCATGCACTTTTGCTAAATTGTTTTAACAGAATGTGCCATTCATGATACTTCTATTTGCAAGTGGCACATAATTATGTAAACTGGCATAATTTTGAGAATTTCACACCGGATGCATAATGACAAATTCTCACAATTACGCAAATTACATCAACAGTCCTCCCACTCAGACAGGTGCAAAACTAAATGAGGGTAAGCACCCCTCATAGCCGGTTTGGAGTGGCCACCCTGACCACAACTCTGGACAATGGAAAAAGGGTTTCTTCATCTTTGATTTAGAGTGTGAGGGTTTTTATGTGATTGGTTGCTATAGGGTACACAGGAAGTGCTGCAAAGGTGGGTAGGGTTACCCCTGGGGACTTTAGTTAGGGAGAGACCAAGCGGCATCCCTGACAAGCTAGTGCCAGGCATAAATGTAGCACCCCAAAACACATTTTTCAGAACACTGCTGGACCTGAGGAAGACCAGAAGAGTACTGGAGGTTCTGTCTGTGACCTAACAGGAGCCATGAAGGACTGTACCTGTTCCCTTTTGTAATTAGGACAAGACATGGACTCCAAGGGTCAGGCAGCTGGCTCAATGCTTGCCTACATGGATACAAAAAGAAACAAGAGAGGACTTCTCAAAGTGGCTAATTGTGGTAACAATATTAGGCCATTAAGTGGTCAGAAGGCATTTTCTATTAACAGAGGCCGAACTCACAAAGATACAGGGTCACGGGGGCCTTACCTCCCTTGTGTTCAATATCAAGGGCGCTTTGGTATTACCGAAGGTGTTGCAGACTCTTGTGCCTCCCCTTCTGCAATACTGATAGCATTATCATCAGAGGTCATGGCCTCAGTGCAAGGGAGGGAATCCCTTTGCATCTGTGCACGAATGGTATCATTGAAATGGGCACAAAAGCATAGAAGCTGTCAGTACACCCCATGATTTATTGTAGCCCTCTGGACCCCCCAGACACCATCTGCAGGTGGGTGCAACCACTCACTGCACCCACCTGCAAGAGGATCTCCAATCCCTCTTCAAAGTGCAGACAGATTCCCACCTGCAATGTGGTTTCTAAGCAGCCGTTCCGTTTTTCATATGAATGCTCTGTCTTCAGGGCACCAAGAGTTTGCGGCTGCCCTGGGGACAGCTCATTCATCCTAATACAGTGCACGTTCCTTGTTTGTGCTGGGCACACCTTTTAAAATTGTCCTCTGGGTAATGCGCTGTATCTCTGATAAGGCCTTAGGTGGCAAGATTTTGATGCCAGCCATCAGGACACTATTTGTATTGTTAGCGGGTACCAAAGAATGGGACCATCATAGAGGATACTGAGTCACTTATTAACAAGTGAATCCACTGGCCATGAACATTGTTATTCTCTCATTTTGGCCACAAGGCTTGTTATGCATGACAAAGTGTCAGAGTATATACAACTCCACCTGAAGAAACTGACTTGACTCTTGTCCTTCCCATTTTAGTTGCTGACATTTCTACTTAAAATTAAGACTGATTAATGAATGCATTTCAGTTATACAGTATTTACACGTGACACTTAATGATTTGTTTTTATCAGGATGAAACTTATACTATATTGTGTACCTTTTTGGGAGTTTTATGGATGATAATCAGGAAAAAACTTGACTGAAGATCCACTTAGCAGGGTTGGGTGATACTGATGTTATTCATTCTAGCCAACTACTGATAATTACAACAAACTTACTCATAATTACGTGTCATTGCTTGAGAAGAGGAAACCAGCATTTAGCACAAATTTATCATTATGCGTCCTCACATCCAAGGAGTCCAAGAATGCATCTTACCCTAAGAAAATAGCATTAACTGCTACTTGACATAGACAGCAGTAGCCAGAAGCCGCTTGTCATCTCTTAGTTAATTTTTCCTGTGCTCCTGTTGTACAATTTTTGTATCAAATACTAAATATTATTCTAATGCATGTTATGGAAGGGCAACGAGAAAAGAAAATCTTGCAATTAATGTAAAAGAGCATAACCATCCCCCAAATGTTACAGAGAGAAGTTAACAAGATTTTACAAGACATACGAGAGGCAATCACTAGTTCTCAGGAACCACAACCCAAATCCTTAAATACATACTACCCAAAAGTCCCTAAAAATATGACACGCCAACAACCATCTATCCCACCTTTAAATTGCACAATTTCTGTAATTTTGCATCACAAGAGTAATGCGTAATTACTAAAATTATTTCAATTACTGAGGCAACATTAAATCTGTCCCATGCGTAGCCCTTAGTGCTCCGATGGTCCCTCTTCAATTGTTACCTGCTTACACCTCTAGGGCTCCAAGTGCTATGCATTGTCTGCAGTGACATGCTGACACCTCTAGGGCTCCAAGGGCCCTCCATCTTCTGCTGTGACATGCCGAGACCTCTAGGGCTCCAAGGGCCCTCCATCTTCTGCTGTGATAAGCTGAGACCTCTAGGGCTCCAAGGGCCCTCCATCTTCTGTTGTAACATGCTGAGACCTCTAGGGCTCTAAGGGCCCTCCATCTTCTGCTGTGACATGCTGAGACTTCTAGGGCTCCAAGGGCCCTCCATCTTTTGTTGTAACATGCTGAGACCTCTAGGGTTCCAAGGGCCCTCCATCTTCTGCTGTGATGTGCTGAGACTTCTAGGGCTCTAAATGACCCCCATCTTCTCTTGTGACATGCTATAACCTCTGGGGCTCCAAGGGCTCTCCATCTTCTGCTGTGACATGCTGAGACCTCTAGGGCTCCAAGGGCCCTCCATCTTCTGCTGTGACATGCTGGCATGCTGGGACCTCTAGACCTCCAAGGACCCTCCATCTTCTGCTGTGACATGCTGAGACCTCTAGGGCTCCAAGGGCCCTCCATCTTCTGCTGTGACATGCTGAGACCTCTTGGGCTCTAAGGGCCCACCATCTTCTGCTGTGACCTGCTTAGACCTTGATGGTTCCAAGGGCCCTCCATCTTCTGCTGTGACATGCTGAGACCTCTAGGGCTCCAAGGGCCCTCCATCTTCTGCTGTGACATGCTGAGACCTCTAGACCTCCAAGAACCCTCCATCTTCAGCTGTGACATGCTGAGACCTCTAGGGCTCCAAGGGAACCTCCATCTTCTTTGATGACCTGCTGAGACCTCTATGGCTCTAAAAGCCCTCCATCTTCTGCTGTGACATGCTGAGACTTCTAGGGCTCCAAGGGCCCTCCATCTTCTGTTGTAACATGCTGAGACCTCTAGGGCTCCAAGGGCCCTCCATCTTCTTCTGTGACAGACTGAGAATTCTAGGGCTCCATGGGCCCTCCATCTTCTGCTGTGACCTGCTCAGACCTCTAGGGCTCCAAGGGCCCGTCATCTTCTGCTGTGATATGCCGAGACTTCTAGGGCTCTAAGGGACCTCCATCCTCTTTTGTGACCTGCTGAGACAGCTAGGGCTCCATCGGACCTCCATCTTCTGCTGTGACATGCTGAGAACTCTACGGCTCCAATGGCCTTCCATTTTCTGCTGTGTGAAGATGGGGCAGCTTGTCTTCCAGGACACTAAGGTCTTCTGCTGTGTCACAATGAGCCTCACACAGTTTGGGGAGCCTTCTTCTTCTGCTTTGACATGAAGAGCCACCGGTGTTTTGTCCTATCACTACTAATGTTCAACCTATGTTTGTTTCTTCTTGGCGACCTTCAGCAGCCACCCACGTGTATGTCAACTTTCATCAGCTCTACAAAAAGTACCAAGTTATGTTACCTTTGAGTGATTTCTGCTTTTTGCCATCCATAGTTCCAAGGATTCCTTTACAGCCCAGAGTCTCATTTCAGTCAGAGTTAGCTGTAGGGTCAGTAGTGACTTTTGGTAGGTGTGTGGAAGAGTTACAGTGTTAGATAGTTGTGGTTGAAGATCTTAGATAATCATTTGTATGTGAGCATATTAGAACAATTGAATGTGGTGGCAAAAAATCAAAGGAGTTTTTTTTTAAATATTGTACAAACATATCCTACAGAATCCTGTCTACTGCCATATCCACGACCCCTTGGAACCAAAGCATGGGATTTACGGCTAACCCTCACATGGGGACCTTTCAATATCAAAGACCTATTAGTGGAGGTTCTTGGAAGCACCCTGACTGCCCCTGTAATGGATCAATGACACAATATCGATACAACAAATATCGAGAAAGACAAATATCGGAAATTTAATGCTGAGGACAACAATATCTACTCCATATACATAGCTATAATTATCACAAACATTGAGCACACACATAATGCTAACAAAAATATAATTTTTAACTTATATTGATAACAAAAATATCAGAAACATAAATATTTTTACCTTTAAATGAACATATAGCATGTCAAAAATACTGATTACCACAATATCAGCTACAAAAGTATTATCAACATCACTAATAAATGCAATAAAAAATACACCAAAAAGCGATTTTCACAAAAACCATGAGTTTTATAATAAAAATCTATAATTATTTTAAAATACATCACATCACCCAAAATCTAAACGTTCTCCCATAAAAGTAGTACAACTATAAAATATACAATAAATGGATGTAAAACATTATTATTTATTGTAAACATTTAAATAGAAATAACAATACAAAACATTATATCAAATATATCATAACAAATACATTCATGGTTAAATAAATACATTTATACATAATAATACTAAAAGAAAACGTAAATTAGCGTTTACCAAACAAAGAACAGACTGATTAAAAAAGTTCAAATTATACAAAGCCAACCAATAAAATCACACTATAAACAACTTCTCAACTATTTCAACAACAATATAAAAGGCACATTAACTAAAGCAAACCATTCCTCTAAAAATGAAAATCACTGCAAGAATTCTGGCTACTAAAGATTACACATCAAAATGTAATACTTATATTTCAACTACATTTTAAATAGTCCTAAACTAGAAAATGATTAATTAACAAGTATATAGTAACACACTCTTTAGCTTTTGTCATTTTACACACTCTACCTGAAAATAAAACTGCAACTACCGGACCAACAAACTGCTTGAAAATCTAATTCATAACAATGCATCAAAAACATAACATAAAGCAAGTAGACATAATTAATAAATTAGAAACTCACACAACCAGTGACCAAAAACAAACCTAACTCCCTAAACCTCAACAAACAAGAAATAATATCAAACTAAAATAATCTAAAGTTTTTTCCTCTTTCAAAGGAAAACAGACACCTGCTCTACGTTTAAACAACCTAAAAGGAACTGCTGCAAAACTGTGTAAAACATCTCAACAAAACATACAAGTAGATACATAAAATAAAAGTAGTTGCATTTTTACATTTACAAATAAATAACATACATAATGTAACTATAACATATATTTATATTATTAAACTACTTACAGATATAATAACAAAAGGCACAAATTGACTGGATCCTCCGGCCTCTGGACATACGCATCCCTGCTAAGTGGTCTAAGAGCCGTACCACTAAATCTTGTCCTTGGTATAATGACAAGCTTGCTATTATGCGCAAAGCATGCAAAAGGTTGGAGCGGGCATGGAGATGGGATTACGATCGGATCCTTAAGGGTGCTATCAGGCAGCCATCAAGACAGGACTATCCAGATAGAATGGGCAGCTTACTTTGCAGAAGAAACCAGGAGCAGTAGCAACCCATCTAAAACAATAAAACAATTTTATCTATACTTAAAGATCTTAAATTGTCGGGGGTATTGACAGCGTCTTTGGTATCGTCCGAAGAGCAATGTGAGGTTCTCGCCACCTTCTTTGTTAAAAAGGTAGAGAACATCTATAAAACCTTTCCTCGATCTGTAACGTGTTCAGGTCCTGTTCACAGACCCCTTCCTACTCGCACTCTTGCTGCTTTCCCAGCGATCTCCCATGATCAGCTGCGCATTCTATGTAGCAAGGTTAAATCGGGCTCTCCTGCTGACCCTCTTAAACCTGAGCAATTTATGAAATCTTTACCTGTGCTTCTCACACCTCTGGCTCAGGTGATCAACATGTCCCTGTCCATGGCAGTCATCCCTAGGACTTGGAAACAAGCAAGGGTGGTCCTCCTGCTAAACAAACTCACCTTGGACCCAGCCAAACCTGAGAAATTCTGCCCCATATCTCTCCTGCCGTGGGTATCCAGGATCTCTGAGTCCTACATTAATTCCATCTTGACAGGATTTCAGAAAAAAACAACATACTAGATCCCTCGCAGCATGGCTTCTGTCCGGGGCACAGCACGGAGTCTACTCTCCTAGCTGTGACTGAACATCTGAGGGTAGCACTAGATGCGAGACGCACTTGGTGCTGATTTTACTAGATCTCAGTGCCGCGTTTGAAACGGTCTCTCTCCAAATCCTGCTGTAAAGGCAGGGAGAAGCGGGCATTGTGGGCTCTGCCCTGGAATGGTTTGCCTCTTTTCTCTCCGAGAGGACTTTCCAGGTGATGGCCCCCCTTTTTCTTCCTTGATCCATACTATTAAACAAGGGGTGCCACAGGGCTCAGCACTGAGCCCAACACTGTTCAACTTGTATGTTGAACCATTAGAAGCTGTGGCCAGGAGCAGAGGGCTTACAGTATTATCATATTCTGATGATACACAGTTGATAGTGGCACTCTCTGACAACTCCACGTATGAAAGAACATAACCACCCCCCAAATGTTACACAGATAAACATTAGTGAAATGTTATAAAAGATGAGAAAGGCAGGCATCAGTCTTCAGGAACCCACAACCAAAATCCTTAAAGACATACTACCTAAAGTCCCTGAACATATAATAGACCAACTACCATCCATCCCCACTTTCAAACATCTAATTACATGCGCTATAAAAGCTAACAGCTATAATACCCCATCTGCTCTTAGAAGACACCCGGACATAGACATAGCAGAACATTTACCAATAACACATACCGAGGAACCCTTCCTCTTGCGTAACAGAAAAAATAATGAAAAGCAAATCATAATCTTCTCCAGTGCAAACAACTTCATGAATCGTACCCAATGCCAAGCCTGTATGATGGATCGGACCTTTAAATTGTATCTCAAACTGTCCACTCAGATATACACCATACGTGGTGAATTTCAAAACACCAATATCCCTTTCATATACGCTTTACTCCCTGATCAACAAGCAGAACCTACCTTGAACTCCTAAACCATATAAAACAACAAACGAATAACTACTATCCCCAAAACAATAATCATAGACTTAAAACAAGATGTGATTAAAAAATCCTAAATGTATACCCCCACACAGCCACACAAGGGTGTCACTATCACTTTAATCTACTTATCTTGTGACACCACCGTACCATCAGTGGTAGTCCGACCGCCTCCTCCTCAGTGGTCTGACAGCCCAATTATGAGAAGGATGGTCAGACTGGCACAAGACCAATGCAACCACCAGGATCTTGGACCCAGTGGCTCCATCAGTTGGGAAAGCAGCGAGATATGGAGCCAGTGCCATCACCACCATGGTGATTACTACATGCCTTTCCTCTGACCTTGAAAAAAGTGGGCGGAAAAGCAGGGAAGATGCCCCAACAGAACCCCAAGGTGATTTTGCCAATTGTTGACTTTTCATAGAGCACATGTTGTGCCCCCTCTGTTTGCTCTGTTGTGCGGATATTGCGTGCCATGGATGACATGATGTATGGTACACAGTGCACCTGACATCCACATGGCACTGCGGCAGCATTTGCTTCAGGCTCTATTTCTGAGCCTATTTATGAGCCAAAGCATGCTGCTGCCATTCTACCCCCAACGACACACTGCCAGCCTGGCGGTAGTGTCATAATATGGAGTTCGGGATGTTGCCAGCTTAGTGGCGTTCTACCGACCACCGCAGTATCAGAGTCATAATCAGGGCCAAAGTCTAGAATACTCCACTAACTTTGCCTTCGAATCCACAAAATTATAGCAGTAGCCTATGTCCCTGTCACAGAGGTAGTCAACCATCATAACATACTAGCCCTTACTATTAATAAAATGAAGACAAACATAGTATACTAATGGACTAATTTGAAGGTATGTGGGCTGTCAGACTGCATCAGTCAGGACACAGAATCCAAGCAAATTCCAATACCATAGTGGAATGTCTATGACAGTACCCTGGCACAGGATGCCAATGCAAACATGCAGTGGAGGAATGGCATAATGCCTTCCAAGCCACACTAGGCAGAACTCAACCTCATTATATACATTTATCGAAGCATTGCAAAAAAGAACAAAGCCAAGAACTGAGAATAGACAAATCGATAAACAAAATTGGCTCTAAAGTTCACAAACAAACTAAAAAAATGTATGAGGTGCTGGAAATGAAAGTAAAAATATTCATAAATAACAAAGGACTAGATTACTTAGAAGCGACCCTTGACCCTGTTGTAGGCAGGTCGCTCAGGCAGCACAGCCCGTGTCTCTTGCTCCTAACTCTCGCTGCTGCTGCGAGTTCGAGGCCCTCCTCCACCCGCAGGCTCCCGCCTGCGCTTCATCCCTGGGGCCCCAGTGGTGAACCGTAAGTATCTGTCTGCTCGCTCTGTCCCTTGTCTGTATTCTTTATTCCTTTGTATTTCTTAGTTGTAATTGTTCTGTATTTGTATTGGTAATTGTATGGTAATTGCACTGTAGTATGTTTTCTTCTGCCCCTGTATTTCGTTCTCTGTCCGTTTCTCCCCTTCAGCCCTTCCTAGTGTTCTCAGCCTCTCACGCAGCTGCGTCCCCTGTGGCCCCGCCTCCCTTGCTCGCCCAATTGCTCCCGCCTCTCAGCTGCTCCTCCCCCCCACCTCCCCTTCTTATGACGGCCGCTGCACGGAGAAGAGAACGACTCTTGACCCTGTTGTAGGCCCTCCTCCACCCGCAAGATCCTGCCAGTGCCTCATCCCTGCTGAGCCAGTGGTGAGCCGTAAGTATCGGTCTGCTCGCTCTGTCCCTTGTCTGTATTCTATAACCCTTTGTATTTCTTAGCTAGAATTGTACCGTATTTGTATTGGAAATTGTATGGTAATTGCACTGTAGTCTCTTTTCTTCTGCCCCTGTATTTTGTTCTCTGTCTGTTTCTCCCATTCAGCCCTTCCAAGTGTTCTCAGCCTCTCCCGCTGCTGAATCCCCTGCGGCTCCGCCCCCTCGCTCGCCCAATCGCTCCCGCCTCCCAGCTGCTCCTCCCTCTCACTTCCCCTTCTTATGGCGGCCGCGCCGCTAGCGCCGAAAGCCCACCTTAGGCAAGCCCGTCTGCGCCCATCCGCGCCTGGACCGTGCCCAGCGCCAGACCCCCTGGCCCCCGTGAATGCCACAACACCCGATGCCGCTACGAAGCCAGCCCCCACCATGCACTCAACGCCAGCCGATCACACACCTGCTTCCAGGCCACCCCGAAGCGGACCCATGGACCCTTCTCCTGACGGAACTGCCGCTACACCAGCCTCCAAACCACCACCACGCCCACTGGGGTAGGTCACAACAGCCTTCGATACCTTCTACACAACATCGGTTCAGCCCGCAAACACGCCATCGAACTCTGGGACCTACTCGAGTCCACCACCCCAGACGTCGCCTTCCTGGCGGAGACCTGGATGGACCCCTCCTCGGCACCCGACATCGCCATAGCCATCGCTGATGGCTACAAGATCACCCGCAGGGACCACACCAACGGAACAGAAGGAGGAATCACCATTGTCCACAGAAACACCCTCAGAATCTCGAGCAGCACCGACGACACACTTATCACCGCCAAAAATCTGCACTTCCAGATCCACACTGACCCCAACACCGCCCTCAGAGGAACCCTCATCTACAGACCACCCGACCCCTGGCTGCAGTTCAGTGACTCCATCGCCGACTTCATCAGCACGCACGCCCTTGGGTCCACGGACTACATCCTCCTCGGAGACCTGAACTTCCACCTCGAGAATACCAACGACAGCAACTCCACCACCCTGCTCGACAACCTTGCCAACCTCGGACTGAAACAGCTCGTCATGACTCCCACCCACTCTGCCGGACACACGCTCGACCCCCTCTTCTTAGCTAGCAACGACGTCACCTTCAGCCACACCACTGAACTCCACTGGACCGATCACCGCTGCATCCACTTCACCTTCGACAAGCCTACCACGCACCAGCGCACACAACGGGCCCCCCACCACAGCTGGAGCAAAGTCACTGAAGACCAGCTAGTCACCACCCTCACCCAAATCCCACCAACGGACACTACCGACAGCGACTCCACCGCCCTCAACCTAAGGCAATGGATCGATAACTGCACCAACATTCTCGCCCCGATCAAGAAACCCACGAACAGACACACCAACAGAAAAGTCATCCGGCTCACCGTCAACCTCCAGGCATCCAAGAAGGCCTGCTGTAGGCTCAAGAAGAAGTGGCACCATGAACAGACACCAGACAGCAACACAGCCTACAAGAGCACCATCCACAGACACCACCAACTCATCTGAACCACCAAAAGGACCTCCTTCAAAGAGCGCATTGACTAACAACGCCCACAACAGCAAAGAGCCCTTCAACATCGTGAAGGGACTCTCCAACCCCAGCTCCAACTCCAACGACATCCCGCCATCACAAGACCTCTGTGACTCCCTAGCAACATTCTACCACTACAAGATAGCAGACATCCACGAAAGCTTCAGCAACCAGGCCCCCCCAACAAACACAGACACCTCAGACTCACTGCCCTCCAGCTACATCGACCCCCTGTTTTCCTGGACCCACGTCAACAACAAAGACACCATCAAAATCATGAACACCATCTACTCCGGTTCACCATCCGACCCCTGCCCGCACCACATCTTCAACAAAGCCAGCTCTACCATCCCACCCCATCTCCGCAAGATTATCAACAGCTCCTTCGAGACTGCCACCTTCCCTGAGAACTGGAAGCATGCCAAGATCAACGCCCTACTCAAGAAACTCAAAGTTGACCCCAAGGACCTCAAGAACTTCCGGCCCATCTCCCTCCTCCCGTTCCTGGCTAAAGTCATCGAGAAGATCGTCAACAGGCAGCTGACCTTCTTCCTCGAAAAGAACAACATCCTGGACCCATCCCAATCCGGATTCTGCAGCAACCACAGCACCGAAACAGCCGTCATCGCCGCAACCGATGACATCAGGGCCATGATGGACAACGGAGAAACCACGGCCCTCATCCTCCTGGACCTCTCGGCTGCCTTTTGCACTGTCTGCCACCACACCCTCCGCACATGTCTCCACAACACAGGGATCCGGGACAAAGCACTGGACTGGACCACCTCCTTCCTCACCGGCAGAACCCAGAGTGTCCGCCTCCCTCCATTCCGCTCTAAAGACACCAAGATCATCTGCGGCGTACCCCAAGGATCGTCCTTCAGCCTGACACTCTTCAACATCTACATGGCACGGCTGGCCAACATCGCCAGATCGCACAACCTCAACATCATCTCATACGCCGACGACACCCAGCTGATCCTCTCCCTCGCCAAGGCCCCCACCACAGCCAAATCCAACCTCCAAGAAGGAATGAAGGTCATCGCCAAATGGATGCCGATCAGCTGCCTGAAACTGAACTCGGACAAGATGGAGGTCCTCATCATCGGACCCACCCCCACCATCTGGTAGGACTAATGGTGGCTGGCCGCACTGGGAGCTGCACCGATACCCACTAACCACGCACGCAACCTGGGAGTCATCCTGGACTCCGCATTGTCAATGACCCAGCAAGTGAACGCCATCTCCTCCAACTGCTTCAACACCCTCCGTATGCTCCGCAAGATCTACAGATGGATTCCCACCAGTACCAGAAGGACAGTCACCCAGGCCCTCATCAGCAGCAGACTGGACTACGGCAACGCTCTCAACGTAGGAACATCAGCCAAACTCCATAAACGACTACAACGCATACAGGACGCCTCTACACGCCTCATCCTTGACATCCCCCGCCACAGTCACACCACAGCCCACCTGAAAGACCTACCCTGGCTCCCCGTCAACAAGAAAATCACCTTCAAGCTCCTCACCCACGCTCACAAAGCTCTCCACAACACCGGACCAGCGTACCTCATGAAACGACTCACCTTCTACACCCCGAACCGCCAGCATCGCTCCGCTGACCTCGCCCTCGCCATCGTCCCCCACATCCGTCGAGCGACCGCTGGTGGCAGATCGTTCTCTCACCTCACCGAAAAATCTGGAACACCCCCTCCCCATCCGCCTACGACAGACCCAGGACCTGCTGGCCTTCAGGAGACTCCTCAAGACCTGGCTGTTCGAACAGTAGCAGCACCCCTCCCCCCCCCCCAATGCCTTGAGACATTCACGAGTGAGTTGTACGCTCTACAAATGTACTGATTGATTGAATCTATCCTCTAAAATACATAATAGCCTACCATGAACCTCAGAAACCACAATATACTCCATCACACTAAAACAAATATATTTTTTGTAATAATATTATAAATATTTTATTATCAGTGACAACATAAAAAATAGCACATTATTATTCACTGATACAATAACAATATAAATATTAATAATTAAACATGTATATAATACAAACCAACAAACCAACTTGAAAGCAAACGCAGTGACATCAAATAAATACACCACATGATTTAAATAATACCATAAACATAAACATAAGACAAACAAAACAATATCATATTTCCCACCCACAACATCAAAATAAAACATACAGATTTGTAGCTGCAGATCTCTCGCCACATAGTCAAAAATAGTAATCCACCCACAAATTTATAAAATTAATACCAAAATGATAAAAAACTAACATTCAAAAATATTAACAATCCAATCTAAATTCCTCGAAGCAATCCATAGTCTGTAGGCTCCATAACAGTACCAGAAAATAAAAGTTTCACTCCAGGAAACCCAAAAATAGGAACAATAATTTATTAACAATTTGTATATAATAAACCAAAACATATTTCCTTAGAAAAACTGTAAACTTCTACTTCCTATTGAAATCATTTGTAAACACAAACCAGTAACACCCTCCGGTACGAAACATTACAATCCCAAACAAATACATACAGAGCATTTAACCATCAAATCATAAGTAACACCACATATTCTAGAATATAACAAATATACATTAACATTACATTTAAAATAATTAAAAAAACAACATACAACAATGGCCACCAAAAGATCTGAAAAGAAGCGAGTCATACAAAGGTACTGTGCCTCCTGTTTATTCCGTCCGTTGTTTCACGACCGCCAGCAGCAACTGCTGCTTCGATCCCTACCAAAGTTCCATGCCGGGAACCCCACGAGAGAGCATTCTAGATCCCAACACACCCACCTTCCTTCACAAATGGCAACAGGTAAATATAACAGAAAATTGCAAAACACAACAAGATACGTTGGCAGAACAGATATAACAAAAAATTGCAAAACACAACAAGATACATTGGCAGAACAAAAGTAGCCATAATACATAAGTAAGACAAGAAACACAAATTTGAGAGATATAGAACAAAATAAGTCGGCAGGATAAAAGTAAGAATATCATTTGAATGCTACAAGAAATAAAGAAGCTACTGCATAATATAATCCTGAAATTTGTCAGGAGCAGTTCTCACCTTGGATGAACGTCTTCTGTTGGGAACACAAATACAATCAGGATGCACACCCATCTTGTCATTCACACAACCCGCTTTGGAATCAGGCACCACTGAGATCGCACACTTATTCCATGTTTTCCCATTTTCCAACACCACCACACGATCTTTCACCTCCTTAACTCGAATAGGTGCAGAAAACCGTGATGACCATTTGCGAACAAAACCTGTCCCCTAGATTCTCACCCAGTCACCGACACAAACAGGAGAAACTCTGTAACTATCAGCCACAGTGCAATCCTTCTTCTGTACCGCAGCTCTCACATCAACCACTCTTCTCATTTTCCCCAGGGTGACACCTGGACATCCAATCCTTGTTCAACTTGGATTCTGCCATGCTCCCCCTGATTACTGTAAATGGATATATGCCTGTATTGATGTGTGTAGTATTTAACATTGTGTTATGTACCCCAATGTACCCCAATCTAGGTCTCGTGGCTACTCAACCTCTTTCTCCTACATTTTTCCTTCCTTGATCTGCATAACCGTTTCAGCTTTGACCTTCTACCCAGTTATGTGCTGAATAAATATCAATCGGTCACCTTGAAACTAGCCTAATTTATTATGCATGAGGATTCTTAGAAAAGTCCCTCCACATGAAGTACTTAACAGCATGAACATACTCTGTGTAAAAGTCATGGTCATCTTCATCTTAGGGTGAAAGAACTACTTTGCATAATCACAGGTGTTGTACTAGGCTCATTTGCATAATCATACTCACAACATATTGATTGTGTAAGGAACCCCGAGGCTATCTTTATGGTATAAAAGAACCATACCAAGACTAGATAAGCAGAGAATAAGCTTCAATGCTGACACTAGACGCAGAGGTCCCAGCCTGCAGAAGCAACAACACGCAGTGGTCTGACATCCTTTGCGGAGTGTCCAACTCAAGACCAAGATGGGGTCATTCATTCTCTCCCATCAGGTAATGGGGTTGGGTTTTTCCTAGTGGATTCTTGACTTTACACCCACAAACATGTTAGGTGCAATTAGATAAACTTAGGTACAGCTTGCATCATAGGAGTACACCTAATTATTGTCATGTATCTATATGCCCGCATATATTCACTGTTTTAGCACCATGGTAGAATTCTTCCCTTGATTTATTTTGTTTGTACTTGTAATCCTATACATCTCTTCCTCTCTAATGATTGTCGCAGAAAACATGTTTTATAATCAGATGACGCTGGTCCAAAAAATGTTTATTGAAACGTCCCCATTGTTTATTCTGTCTATCTCTCTGAGACTAAGGGAGCATAGCTGACTAAGTGAAAAGTACTTCACTGTTTCCATGATCCCTGAAGGATCAAGGGTTGTCGATAGTTACCAGAAACGATTCACTACTTGGTAAGGTTATGGGGATTATGGTGGCACTGTGATCTAGTTGGTCTAAAGGCTGACATATCCTTTAAGGGTGTCTGGAGTCAGTCATGACCCTAATCCCTTAGCTTATGTTGTCTAAATGTGCAGGTCCCATATATTTTTAGGAACTACACGACAAGACCTCACAACAGATCTGCGACCAACACCCTCCAATGCAATGTGCTCACAAGGGCCAATTGCAACTGGTCCTTGATAACAAGGTTCATCTGTTCCACTAAACCATTACTCCGAGGGTGATAAGCAGATGTGAGGATATGTTTGGTGCCATTTTCCTTGCAAAATTCCTCCATCTCTCTAAACACCAATTGTGTGCCATTGTCAGTCACCAGCTCCTCTCTAAGGAATACTTCTCTTAATAAACTAATGACCACAGCAGAACTCATGCTGTCCACAATCTTCACTTCTGGCCATTTTGTCATATAGACCACTAAGACCAAAGCATACTTTGGTGAGCTACCTGTGACACCAAAAGGTCCTGACACACCAAATGCAAGTTTGCACCAAGGGAAGGCTTTCACAGCAATTGGGTCAACAGGAGAAGGATATGTAACCTGCAACGTATCACTCAAGACACACATGCAGCAGTCTCAAACATAATGTTCAATGGCTTTATCTAAACCAGCCCTCCAGAAAACCTCCCTAATCCTACATTTCAAGGCTCGAATTCCAAGATGCCCTTCATGGACTAAATCCAAAGTTTTCCTTTGCAGGGCACCCTCGGACTAACAACAGACCACACCTACGCAAAATTCTCCCTACCATGGACAATTGCCTCCCAACTCTACCATAACGATTCAATTCTGAGGGCGTACCCTTTCTATTGGGTGAACCTGCAGCCACAACATTTGCCACCGCCTTCAATAATTTATTGTCCAATACTGCCTTCATCCATTCTTGCTCCGATAGTGCCCCTTTGAGTGTGTCAGCCACACACAGCACACTCCATCTCTAGATCGTCAATTACTTCTTTGTTCTAAAAACTCTCCTGCAAAGGCTACCTTGTCAAACAGTTGGCTACATATTTCTTCGCTCCAGCCATGTACTCCAACCTATAAAGAAATTCCTGCAGTCTGTACTGCCATTTTGCTATATGTGGAGTAGCTCTCCAGACCCCTTTTCGTGATGAAAACATCTACTAATGGTTTGTGATCCATTCTGAGAACGAAGTTATTGCCACACAAAACATTTCTAAAATACTGTACACCCCACCACAATGCCAGAGCCTCCTTTTCTGTAGTAGGGTAACTGCTTTCTGAACCTTGCAAAGTTCTGGATGCAAAATCTACGGTTTCATGTCTGCCATCATATCTCTTTTGCATGAGGACTGCGCCAAGATCAACATTGCTTGTATCGGTGGAGATGATGCATAAGTCATTGATGTTGAAGAATTTGAGAGGACGAGCCTGCACAATCTCCTTCTTCATGATTTCAAAATTGTTCATAAACTCTTCGTTCCATACACAACTTGCATTCTTCTTGAGAAGCTCACACAAACACACTGTCTTGTCAGGAAAATTGTTCACAAATTTGGCATAATACTCCACTAACCCAAGAAAGGAGCTGAGTTGGTCCTGATCTTTGGGCTCCGGTGCACTTTGGATGGCCTCCAAAATCTTAATTTTCGTTTCTACACTATTGCCTGAAATGTGATGACCCAAATAATCCACCCCTTCTTGAAAGAACTTACACTTGTCTTTCTTAAGAGTCAACCCACTCAACTTCACCATCTCCAAAACTTTCCTTACCCTGTCATCATGCTAAGATTCAGCTTTAGCATATATCAGAATGTCGTCATGGGAAAACATGAACCCCAAAGTGTTCTTGATTAGATTTCCCATCAGACGCTACACAGCAGAATCCGATGACAATACAAAAGGCATCCTTATGTAACGGTAAGCACCATCAGGAATTACAAAAGCTGTGAGATGCCTGGAATGTTTACTTGATTCAAGCTGATGATAAGGTGAAGAAATGTCTAGATAAGTGAAAAAATTGGCAACATCCAAAGTCGCCAGCATACCATTAATACTAGGTAGAGGCTGGTGATCATCCCAGATATTGGAGTTGAGATCCCTCAAATCCACACACAGTCTCACAACATGTCAGCCTTGCACGCCAAGTATTGAGGTCAACCACTCCGACCCTTCAATGGGCTTAATCTCTCCCATTGAACACAATCTTTCTAATTTTCGATTTAGTTAGTCGTGCAGGCTTAGTTGTACCTTAGGCACTTTGAGAGTTACTGCTCTTGCCCCTTCCTTGTGAATTATACGATGTTGGAATCCTTTCAGTTTCCTCAGGTTCAGGGGCCATCGGTCGGAGCCTTTATGGGCCGCATCGTAATCGCCCCCTCAGTTGTTTGATTTCCTCAGACTGTGCAGTTCCACTCATTTACTTCATGCAAAGCTGAGAATGTCTGATACATTGAGCAAGAGTGAGGGTAGTTTCCAGATCATGGTCTTCAGAGGATAACAGCTTTTCCTGGATTTTCCTATTACGTGTTCTCTTAATTAAATGATCAAGGAAGATTCCATTCCTAAATTCCCTGTAATTGCAAGAAGCAGATAAAGTTCTAATTTCAGGGACAAAATTGTCAATGGATTCACCAGGAATTTGATCACGTTGAAGAAACTTATGGTGTTCTAACACCACGTTCTTTTCGGGATTGAACCTTTTGTTAAAAGTTTGAATGATGGAGGTGTGATAATCAATCATAATAGAATCACCTTTATCCCCACCAAACACACGGGTGCTCACTACTTCTAGAGATAAAATCTTTAAAATGGTCCTTCCTTCAGAACCTAAATTGTAAATTAAAAGTGCTTTTTTCTTTTTCAAAGGGAATGTGTCCCCATCAATGGCTTCCAATTAGGCATCAAATGTGTCCTTCCATTATTGGCAATTCAATGGGGTTGTGCCTGCGGATTGGAAAAAAGGTAGTGGTGCTAAAATTCCATTAGGTGACCGTGCGTGGGTGAGTTGTTGCCTCACACCAAGAGTAGCCGAAGATAAAGTATTATGAGCAAAAATTCAAAATGCTGCTGTGCTTGCTTTACTCGATGTTATCTTTGTAAACATTTGAGGGAAAATAAGATGTCGAAATCGTGCAAAACTATTCTTTTATGCCCAGAACTAAATGCAATACAATGACAATAGTGAATGTATTAATGTATGTATAAACGTATTTTGCCAAATCAATGCACCTACATAAATTCATTATACTCACATAAATTTATTATTCCACAAACTGCTGATCCTAAGGTGTTCGCATCACCGAATGCCCATTACACTTTTAATTGCTCTATGCAAAGAATGTACACTGAAGATAAAGGTGTGCGTGTGACCGAAATGCAAACACATCAATAAATACAGTTACCGTTCAAAGGTGTGCGCTTCACCGAGTGCCTTTAGTCAAACTTTTCCCCGATGCAGCAGCCCACATGCCGAGTATACAGGAGGAGACAACGTTGCGTGGCTTGGGTGTAGGCACTCCAAGCGTTGTCAGAGTGACATGCACGCAGACGCTTTCAAACGCCAGCTGCAACTCTACCTCTGGTTTCTAAGCAACTGAATGCTTTTTTGCTCACACACCACGTCCCGTGCCATCCCTTGAGTGGGTCACACCCCTCCTCCAGTGATACAGTTGGCTGCTTCCTAAATCCCTGTGGGGCTCAACACGGGGACCCGACCTCCAGGACACTACCAAATACCAGGGAAACACCGCAGGGCAGATAATACCAAGACACGGTTTCCTGCCAGGACCCAGCCCCACAGGGAACCGGTAGGCAGATCACTGCAGTCCCCAGATGCTGCAACACCAAAAGTGTTGTCATAAGGGAGGGACCCCGGAGATAACAGACAGGTCGTCAACACTGAAAAGAAGCAAGTCACACAAAAGTACAGTGCCTCCTGTTTATTCTTTCCATCATCTCAGTACCCCTGGCAGCAACTGCTGCTATGATCCTGCTGGAGCAGGGTTTTCTATTAAAACTCGAACTTCAGTTTATATTTTTGTGTGTCATAATTAAAAAATACTAATGATTAATAATTAAGTACTAAGTTAGTGGAGTGTTTTGATTAATCAACCTTACTAATGAAAGAATTACACGTGGGAATGCAATTGCATGGCTTAATTAATAAGTGAACTAAGTTGGTGAGCAAATTAATTAAATAAGTGTAGCTAAAGTGCTATTTGTTATGTGTTTGCGCTTTAAAATAATATGCTTTAATGCTTTTTTATGTCGCAAATGGCTAGATAATTACATACACATAAGGGTATTAGTGGGAATTAACACTGTATAATCAATGTGATGTAGTAACGTTGTTTTGTGTTTCTTTTTAATTAAGTTGTCCATTTTGGCCTAACGAGAAATGGCTGACATCTACAGCCTGCATTTGAGTAGATGATGTACGGAGAGAGGCCTCGCTGAATATGGTTGAGAATATGACCTCGGCCTCTGTCTGAAGCCAAAAGTTAGGAAAGGACAGCAGCTCTGGGATCATCGCCAAATATCCTTGAAAGAGAATAATTGTCACAATGAACATTTTGATAAACTTGCGGTGGCTTCACTATAATTCCGGAGAAGAGAGCATCCATGGATGTTACAAAATTAGTTTATGCTTCCTTTTTCCGTGTTTTTATCTTTGAGATATTCGAGAGCAGAGATTTTTCTAATGTTGCGAGTCAACATCCTTTCCTGTTCGCTCTGCTCAACGGACGCTTAGAGCTTGTTTGTAACTTTTAATGTGTAAGTTTTCGTATAAATATTGTTAGACTAGAGAGGGTCTAAGGCCACTTCTTCCTGAACCTATGCTCAAAAGGATCGATGCTGATTGAGAGGACGGCGACTCGAGAGACTTTTGAGAGACCGGTCCTGACTTTAAATACGACATTTAGCTAGAATAGGTAACTATGAGAATAATTATTTTGTTATTGGATGAATTTCATTTGAACTAATTTAGATAAATAATTTCTGTTTGAATTACAGTGTCGGGTGGTTATTTCTTTGTCATTTATTGAAAATACAAATGTGTTCTTATTGTTTAAATCATGACTCGAGACAAATCAATTAGGTTACATTGACCTCAATTAGATGCAGATTGATTTAGGAGTTCTCTCATATATTTAGTGCGGATTGAGTAATAGAATGAATGTTGGTATGTTGGGCCCTAGCGTATGATGAGTGTATGTGTGTATGACTGTGAAATTACTCTGTCCGTGGAAGTAGGGAGAATTTGTAAGCTCCGATCTGCAGCAGTTTCCTGGTAGCAGTATGATGGTTATGATTATTTTCTTGATCTGATAGATTGCTTGTACATAGGCTTTCGGATTTATTGATTTATTGATTGATGTTGATACATGTACTAACATTAGATGTTCAAGTCGTCGTATTGAGTTATATGTAGTGTGTACGGCTTCTGGGACGTAGGGAGTCGGTGACGGTTCCGTAGTAGGGCAGAGGGAAGTAAGTGCTGCTCTAGGGAAAGACGGGATTGTTGGCCCAGTACGCATGCAGGGAAAAACGTGTGACAATTGAAGTTGCGCGTCGCATTGTCTGGTTTCGGCAAGGTAGCATCGACGTGTGTTGCCATTAGAGATGTTTCTTGTGTGAAAGAAGTGTATATGATAGCAAAGGTTATCTGTGAAACTCTGGTCTTAAGTCCCAGGGATCCGTAAGGTTTGCCGTTAAAGCTTACTGCTGGAGAAGTAATAGGTATTCTCTGAGCTTGTTTGAAGGACTGGGCAGAGGTAAGCGCTGCTTGGTTAACGTGTGTTATAATTCTGTAGCAGAGCAGACTGTTCGCTGTTCTCGGGAAAGGCAGGATTCTGTGTGGATGTACTACATTTCCTGGTGTGAAAGTGTGTGAAAGTATGAGCATTTAGTTAATTGTGAAACTCTTTGGAGCATTCTGAGAGGAAACAGTTAATGAATGCATGTTAGAAGGACAGAGTAGAGGGATGTGCTACTGTGTCAACGAAAGTAATAATTCCGTAGTGGAGCAGAGGTAAGCGCTGTTTCTGGGAAAGGCGGGATTCTTGTGAGAAAGACTTTCTTTACTATTCTGTGGTTAGCGGAGCAGACAATGGAGATGTTTATATGTTGTAACTAATAGATTTGTGGAATCTGAAACAGAGTTTACCGAGAAGGTTTTGTAAAGGAGGGGTAGACGAGTGACAGGAGACAGGAGTAGAAGCGACTGCAGCGACTACTGCCGTCAGAAAAGACCGCGCTGTGATTGGATAGTGGGTTAGAACAGCGAAAGCACTGTGATTGGTGCGTTGGTGTAAGTTGGAAGTTGGCAGGTATTGGAAGAAGTACAGGGTGACGTAGACGCTTCAGGATTGGTGCGTTAGTGTGAGTCGCGCTGTTATTGAACAAAAGATCGTACAGTTGCGGAAAGGACAAGAGGGTTGCGGTAAACGCAAAAATGTATTATCAAGCGGAGGAAAAGAAGAAGAAATCCTTGTTCGGTAAAATTAAAAAGTGGTTCGACAAGGATAAGAACATAATAACTAGAGAAGGTGAATTACTACCTCCGACAAGAACCCCTGCATCCTTCATGGTTGCGAAATATGGGTATCATACCTGTATATGGCTAGACAATTGGGCTAAGTACACTAAAGAGGATGGTGTTTTAGCGTTCCCGGAACATGGTTCATTTAATCTGGCCGTGTTGAGAAATTTACGGGAAAAGATGTTGTTATGTTATGTTATTTTATATTTATAAAGCGCACAGATGCCACAGCCAAGCGGCGTCCCGGCGCTACAAAGGACAAGCAACACAACAAACAGATGTATCGTACCAGCCATGACCGCTAAGCTAAAGGAAACAAGAATGTTTTCACCGCTTTCCTGAAAGGAAGCAAGTCCGGGATAGATCGAATACTGACAGGCAATGTGTTCCAAAGGCTGGCTGCCAAAACACTAAATGAGCGTCCGCCCATTCTGGCTTTTTTAAAACGGGGAACTTTAGCCAGGAATTGACCCGTTGAACAAAGTGTTCTAGCAGGAGTGTAGTAAGAAATGGTCTGAGCTAAAATAGGAGGGGAAGCAAACTTCAGAATTTTAAAAACCAGGCACAGTACTTTGAATTTTATCATCTGCCTGACGGGCAACCAGTGAAGATCAGAAATGGAGCTCCTGACTGTGCAAAATTTAGGCAAACCAATCAGCATACGAGCGGCCGCGTTTTGCACACGCTGAAGGCGTGTGAGCTCTGCTTGATTGGTGCCCAATAAGAGTGCACTGGCATAATCCAATCTGGAAAGAATCATGGCCTGCACTATAAGTTGCCTAGTAGAGGCATCAAAGAATTTAAAAATAGGCCTGAGACTCTGAAGAGCGCCAAAACAGGTGCCCACTACTTTCTTTGGGTGGGGGGTAAATGATAAATTGGCTTCAATCAGAATCCCAAGATTCTTCACCTGAGTGACTGGTATAGGAGTATGGCCAAGCTCTGAAGGCCACCAGTCGTCTCCCCAGAGATGAATTTCTTTGCCCAGCACTAAGACTTCGGTTTTTGTGGCATTAAGTTGGAGACGATTGTCGGTCATCCAGCTTGCCACCTCTCTAAGAGCTTTTTGAAAATTAGAGGAATTCAACGTAGTATTCCCATTAAGTGCGACTGCTAATTGAGTGTCGTCAGCGTATGATACCATAGTGAGACCCCATTTATTGGCAACTTCCGTCAGCGGTCTCACATACAAGTTAAACAGGGTCGGACTGAGTGCCGAGCCCTGCGGAACTCCTTGGGAAATAGAGCGGGGAGAAGACTCGTAGGGGGGAGTACACACTTTAAAAGTACGCTCGGCCAGAAATGAGCGAAACCAATCCAAAGCAATGCCGTCCACTCCGGCTTCTCTCAGTCTCTGGAGCAGAATCGGGTGGGAAACAGTGTCCAAAAGGATCAGTGCCGCCGTCTGTCCAGAGTCTAACAGACTGCGAAGATGCTCAACCATGGCCACCAAGGCTGTCTCAGTACTATGGCCTGCTCTAAAGCCATTCTGGGAAGAATGAAGGATACCTATATTTAAAAGGTGGCCAGATAGGATGTTATTAACATGAGCCTCAGCAATCTTAGAGACCCATGGAAGCAAAGAAATGGGCCGGTAGTGCTCTGGTTTTGCTGGATCTAATGTAGCCTTTTTCAGTACCGGCATAACCATAGCTTGCTTCCATTTTATAGGTACCATCCCAGTATTGAGAGATAGCTTAATGAGACTGAGAAGAAACGGAAGACAGATCTCTGACAGGTCCCTGAATTGTGCAGGTCTCAGAGGGTCCATCGGAGAACCCGATTTGACCTTCACCACCAGGGAGTCAAATTCTTCCTGAGAAGGCACAGGAAGCACTAATAATGGACTAGAGATGTCATTCATAGATTTTACAGTGTTAGTAGATGTGGCAGGGGGGGGGGGAAAGATCTGTAAATCGCATCCACTTTTTCAACAAAAAATGATGATAGTTCATCACAAAGGGCCTGAGAACCATTCCCCAACACAGTGGTTTTCCTGGTGGTTAAATCTTTAAGAACCTTAAAGATTAGCTTAGTTGGATTTGCACTATTCCTAAATTCTAAGGAATAGAAGGAAGCACGTGCTTTGCAGATGGCTCGATGGTATAACTTAATACTGGCTTGATAAACCTGTTTAAGAGTAGTGTCATATGTCTTACGCCAGGCTCTTTCTGCCCTTTTACAGGCAACCTTAAGGAGCCTGAGAGATTCATCATACCATGGGCTAGAATGGCCAGGCCTAGTCTTACTCCAACCGGCCAGTATTAAGGTGTCGAGGGCCTGGGTCAACCAATTACAGAAATAGTCATATCCAGAGGTAGCGTCAGTAGGAGGTTCTGGTAGGTGTTGTGACAGCAGCTGCTGAAAAACCTCCAGGTTCAGGTTCCTCCAAGGTCGTTTAAAAATGACAGGTGTAGTATTTCTGAGAGGAGAAACAATCGAAGTAATCCGAATATCAATCAGATAATGATCTGTCCAGATAATCGGTTTAGGTGGCAGTACTTTCGCGTTATCCAAATTCGTCAGGAAGGGGTCCAAAGTATGACCCCCAACATGAGTAGGACCGCAAATTAACTGATGTAATCTAAGTGCCTCAAGATCTGTGAGAAAACTGCACCCCACAGGGGACAGGGGAGCATCCATATGAATTGAGATCACCAATTACGCTGAAATTAGCTGATCTAAGGGCTAAGGCAGAGACTACCTCTGGAAGAGCTGACCGAAAGGCGTCGTCAGGACCAGGGGGTCTATAGATAACCAAGCCAGAAAAAGTGAACTGGGAGGTCAACGAGATAGCGAAGTGGGGACTTTCACAGCCCACTATACTCACAGCATTCCATAGACAAGGATAGCACGTCCTTACTACAACCGCAATCCCTCCACCTCTCGAATTACGGTGTAAGGTGTGCATAGTGTAATCTATAGGCAAGGCAAGATTAATCGCCGCCGTGGCATTGTCGTGTAGCCAGGTTTCTGTTAGAAACATTATGTCCGGTTTTTCATCAGTGAGCAAAGTAAATACATCTAGATGATGACATACTAGGGACCTCACATTTAGGTGAAGTATTTTGAAAGTAGATGAACAGAGAGAGACCAAAGGACGAGTAGCAATATTAGTAGCGTTTGGTGGGGGCTGTAAGGCCCTAATGGGCATGGGCGTAGGGAGTTCAAACCTGCACCCAATGCATTGCACAGGGCCCGAAAGGGGGTCAAGTGGCCCATGCACACATCCACTCATCCTGTGCCTATAGCTACGTAGGGTGTTTGCCGTGAGCATGCTCAGTCTTCTGCGCGGCCTGCCTAGCCCTGCCGAGGCACGGACGAGCGCAGACGGGCAGGACTCTGGCGCGACTCCGGCGCAGGGAAGGCGCCCACCACTGCGCGTCACCGCTGCGCGTGCGAATGGCTGGTTTAAATGCGCCGACCTTGCCTAGATTGCCCGCCTACTCCTCCAATATGGCGCCCAACAATGACCTGGCAGTTCCCCAAGCCAAAATGGCGTCTGCAGGTCACCCACACTTCCCCAATGATGGGACCCGCCAAACCACCAGTCTAGAGCCAAGACCGACACAGTTCGAGGCATTGGTAGAATGGGAAGATGAGGTACATGAGCGAGAAAAACAGAGGAGTGGAAGTAATTATAGGTACATTTTTGGGAGGAAATATGATCGTGAAACTCATCATGATCGAATGAGGAGATGGCGAGATGCTAGTATGTCAGAGGGATTGTATCCTATGAGAACTATTGAAGAAACAGAAGGGAGGAAAGGTACAGAGAAGGTACCTGAGGCAGAATTGAGAAGGTATGGGGCTAATGAATATGAGGATGAAGTCTTGGATGACATGATTTACAAGAGACCACCTCCATATAGACCCGAACCAGAAGTGAGAACACCAGTTGTTACCCCAGTGAGAGATACTTTGCGAATTATTAAAACAGAAGTTGTGACTCCTGATCTGAAAAGTGGTAGCTCTTTCGTGGAAAGGGAAGGAGAGAGAGAGCGAGAGAGAGAGAATGCAATCGGAGATGAGAAAACAAGGGAATTGGCAAGAACAACATCTGAGTTGACAGAGAAAATCAGGGAGTTGACAAAGAATCTAGAAGCTGTTACAGTACCTGTAACCATAGGTCCGGTTATGCCTATTTTTGATAAGCAGAGGACGGGTGAAAGTGGTTTGACGGTTCCATATGTGGGAAATCGATTAATGAGTTCTTCAGATGAGTCAGGAATAAGGACGGGAGAAAATCAGTTGAGGCATATCATATGTGATGAAGAGTTAAATGTGCAACCTAATTCAGGATTGAATACTGGTTGTGTGGGAGGATCAATTTTGGAACCACAGAGGATGGCAGAAAAAGTGAGTACAGTGAAAAAGTCTACAGAAATAACGGCTGAGGATTTGAATGATTGGTTGAAAGTTCTCCAAAAGAAGGATAAAGATTCTCAGGCAATTGATGTAGCCAGGTTACGCATAGAACTGGAAGAGCTCATAGCGGGAACAATTCCTACAGAAATGTTAAAAAATCATCATGATGGAGAATTGTTATTCATGTGCAAGAGTATTACCTGGAGGGCTAAGAATACACATGACAGGTTAAAAGGAACGAGCGAGTGAAATGGGAATTGACATGGATAAGGTGAAAGCTTTGCAGAAGCCTTACCGAGTGGACTTTTCTGATAAAGACATTGAAAATCTAAATGATGTTGGTAGAACAGGGCAGATTAAGGAAATGATTTCCTTTTTGCGAAAATGGGGTGATGTGGAAAAGTGGAAGGATAGATGGTATAAGAAAAGAGAAGATTCAGTGGACAGGGCTTACTCAGCATTTCCCATGAGAGAAAAGGAAAAAACAGTGGATGCTTATCCTATGAGAGAGATTCCTGGAGGAGGATATGTACATGTTCCATGGACTAGACAGGATATTTTGTCATTTACTAATGATTTCCCTCGACTGAGAGAAAAGCCCGTCGAGTGGTATAGGCAGGTAGACAGGTTTGTGAAATTGTCAAAAGTGCTGTGGATTGACCTGAATAGTCTGTTTGATATAATTGTTCCAGCAGACTTGTGGGCAGAGTGTAAAATAGTCATAGATTGGCCTGCTAAAGAGTATCCAAGAGATCCGAAAACAGGAGCACCAGATCCAGAGGTTATGAAAAAATATGAGCAGGTAATTGTGTTCCTGAAGAATAAGGTACCCCCTAAAGAGACAGATTGGGTTAAGATAGATCGAACACATCAGGAAGCAAAGGAATCAGTTCATGCTTTCTATGAAAGGTTGATACTGGCTTTTAAACAGTTTAGTGGAGATGAACACCTGGGTGATAAGGATTTGAGTCATTTTGTATACAGATTTGTATATGGTTTGAGAACTGAAATCAGTGAAATGATACGTGAGCACACAGTTGATTGGCAGAGTAAGAAAATTGATGAGATCCTGAGACATGCGAAGTATTTCAGTGATGAAATTGAGGCGAAACAAAGAAAGTTGAAGGAGAAAGCAATGTGGGCACAGGTAAAGGTTGCAGAAAGACAAGAAGCACAGCTGGTTGAACAAGCAAATAATCCAGGAAATAGGCCTAGATATGGTACAGGAAAAGGAAAGGGGAACCTAGAAGAGGCGAAGAATAAGTTCCCATGTCACAACTGTGGACAATTGGGGCACTGGAGATCCGAGTGTACGAATCCACCATTAGTAAGTAATGAGAATAAATCCTTGAATCAACAGGTGCAGAACGAGGGGTGTAATCATCAGCAGCAACAACAGAAGGTTGTCAAGCAGCAGAATCAAGAGCCAAAACCGCCTTTGCCACAGAACAGAGGGTCTCAGAAATATAACCAGGACTCGGGATTCCATAATGATGAACAGGTAAACAAACCGAGACGTACTAACCAAGTACAGCAATACTGGTTAAAGAATGAGGGGAGTGAGTCTGAAGGTGACTTCTGACGGTGCTGAAGAGAGGAGGAAGAGTGCATACTTGGAGCAACTCTAGAAATAGACCAGGCAGGACCATTTGTAGATGGGAAAATAAATGGAGAAAGTGTTACTTTTTTTGTAGACACAGGAGCAACAAGATCAACTGTCAGGTCAGCAGATATAAGAAATCTTCCTCTCTCGGTCGAAGCAATCCAAGTGGTTGGTGTATCAAATACACAGATTAAGACTCGTCTTACTGAACCAGTGAGGGTAAGGATAGGGAAATTTTCAGATATGCACAGGTTTGTCGTATGCGACACTAGTCCAGTGAATTTGTTAGGTAGGGACTTATTGTGTAAGATGAATTGCACAATTTTCTGTACTCCGGATGGAATAGCCTTTGAGACACCAGATGAGGATGTCTTATACCGGATGACTCTAGACAATAGAGAAAGTGAGATTGTTGGAGCATATGCTGTATTTAATCCAGATGATTTGCCACAGGAGTTGAGGAACACAGTAAAAACAGTGGTCTGGGATTTTACTGGAGAGGATGTGGGATTGATGAATAATGTAGATCCAGTAAAGATTACAGTGAAAGAGGGAATCACTTATCCTAATATCCCACAGTACAGATTGACACCAGAGATAATTGAGGGAATAACTCCTATAATTGACAAGATGATTCAGCAAGGTGTTTTGAGAGAGTTACTGAGTAGCCCATGCAATTCACCGATAATGGGACTGAAGAAACCTAATGGGAAGTTCAGGATTGTACAAGATTTGAGGAAAGTTAACAAAATGGTGGTATCGTGTTGTCCCATTGTGCCAAATCCATCAGTGATTTTGTATCAGATTCCACATGATGCTGAATGGTACACAGTAATTGATTTGTGTCATGCTTTCTTTTCAATTCCATTGCATCATGACAGCCAGCCGATTTTTGCATTTCGGTTTGGACAGCGTATTTTGGCATGGTGCCGAATCCCACAGGGGTATACAGAGAGTCCTTCAATATTCAATCAGTTGCTGAAGAAATCTTTGGAGAGTCTGACTATGCCTGAAAACTCAGTACTAGTACAATATATTGATGACCTACTTGTGGCATCAAAGACACGTGAAGCTTGTGAAGTAGATACCATAGCTTTACTGAATCATCTGGCTGATGGAGGATTAAAGGTATCTCCAGCCAAGTTGCAATTTTGCAAGAAAGAAGTACATTATCTTGGACACAATATTGAAAAGGGTCTAAGAAAAGTGACAAATGACAGGATCAAAATTATCAGAGGAATGAGAGCTCCAATGACCCAGAGAGAAGTAAGAATGTTTCTGGGAATGGTAGGTTATTGTCGTTAGTGGATAAGTAATTTTTCCCTGATAGCAAAGCCACTGATTAAATTGACCAAAAGTGAAATAAGAGACCCATTGGAGTTGAATGCAGAACAAATGGCAGCATTCGAAGAGTTAAAGAGCAGATTATGTGAAGCTCCTGCTCTAGGAATGCCAGACTATGAGAAGGAGTTTGAACTGTACTGTAGTGAGAGAAATGGATGTGCACTTTCAGTGTTAATCCAGAAACATGGTCGACTGAGAAGGCCAATTGCGTACTTCTCATCAACACTTGACCCAGTAGCAGTGAGTTTACCAGGTTGCCTGAAAGCAGTAGCTGCTACATGCAGAAGCTTGGAACAGAGTGAGGGTATAATAATGGGATATCCTGTAAGGGTATACGTACCTCATAATGTGGCAATTCTTTTGACAAGAAGCAGAACTCAATATATGTCACATAGTCGGCCGACTAAATATGAGAAAATAATTCTGGGAGCATCAAATGTGACTCTTGAGAGATGTGTGAATGTGAATCCAGCAACACTGTTGCCAGATGCTGAAAATGTGAGTGTGAGAGATGAGGTTGATCATAATTGCTTGGATGTACTTGATTACTGTACAAAACCGAGACCAGACATAAGAGATCTGCCACTGCCAGAGAGTGATCATGTGTTGTTTGTGGATGGATCATGTCTGAGAACAGAAGAAGGTGTGCTGAGTGCTGCATATGCAGTGTGTAACGTTTCAGAAGTTATGGAAGCTTCACCTTTGAAAGGAGTTAAGTCTGCTCAAGTAGCGGAATTGGTAGCACTGACAAAAGCTTGCAAGATTGGGAAAAATGTGAGAGTGACTGTAATGACTGATAGTCAGTATGGATTTGGAGTTGTGCATGATTTTGGCCAACTTTGGCTACAGAGAGGTTTCTTGACGTCGAGTGGAACTCCTATAAAGAATGCTGAAGTGATTGGGAAATTGCTTGAGGCGATACAGCTGCCTAAAGAATTAGCAGTTGTAAAATGTGCTGCTCATGGACAGGGAAATGATTTTGTTACTCTTGGTAACCGGTTTGCTAATGACATAGCACAGTATTGTGCAAAGAACAATCAATCGATTAACAAGGGAAGAGAGAAGGAGATGTCTTTTTCTTCTGTGATGTTTACTAATGTCCTGGAAACCTGGGATGAAGTGAAGCAGTTGCAGGATGAAGCAGGAGATGAGGAAATGAGAGATTGGATTAAAGCAGGTTGTGCACCAAGGGAAAAAGATCATGTTTGGATCTATAGAGATGGAAGACCAGTCATGCCAAATTCTATGTTGTCAACAATGGCAAGAATGTATCATGGCCAGGGACACCTGGGGAGGGATGCTATGATTAGGTCCTTTAAACAGACCTGGTACAATGCAAAGTTCAGGCTGATTGCAGAGAGCATCTGTCAAAGATGTTTGATTTGTCAGCAATTCAATACTGGAAAGAAAACAGTGGTGAGCCTAGGAACAATAGGCAGAGAAGGAGGTCCTTTTACCAGAATGCAAATAGATTTCATTGAAATGCCCCAAGTCAATAGATTGAGGTAAGTTCTAGTGGTAGTCTGTTTGTTCTCAAGGTGGGTGGAAGCATATCCGACTAGGAGAAATGATGGAATAACAGTGAAATACAGCATATTGGATACTCATCTGAAGAACTCATTAATCGATTTCCCACATATGGAACCGTAAAACCCCTTTCACCCGTCCTCTGCTTATCAAAAATAGGCATAACCGGACCTATTGTTACAGGCACTGTAACAGCTTCTAGATTCTTTGTCAACTCCCTGGTTTTCTCTGTCAACTCAGATGTTGTTCTTGCCAATTCCCTTGTTTTCTCATCTCCGATTGTATTCTCTCTCTCTCGCTCTCTCTCTCCTTCCCTTTCCGCGAAAGAGCTACCACTTTTCAGATCAGGTGTCACAACTTCTGTTTTAATAATTCGCAAAGTATCTCTCACTGGGGTAGCAACTGGTGTTCTCACTTCTGGTTTGGGTCTATATGGAGGCAGTCTCTTGTAAATCATGTCATCCAAGACTTCATCCTCATATTCATTAGCCCCATACCTTCTCAATTCTGCCACAGGTACCTTCTCCGTATCTTTCCTCCCTTCTGTTTCTTCAATAGTTCTCATAGGATACAATCCCTCTGACATACTAGCATCTCGCCATCTCCTCATTCGATCATGATGAGTTTCACGATCATATTTCCTCCCAAAAATGTACCTATAATTACCTCCACTCCTCTGTTTTTCTCGCTCATGTACCTCATCTTCCCATTCTACCAATGCCTCGAACTGTGTCGGCCTTGGTCTTGGCTCTAGACACATCATCTTTTCCCGTAAATTTCTCAACACGGCCAGATTAAATGAACCATGTTCTGGGAATGCTAAAACACCATCTTCTTTAGTGTACTTAGCCCAATTGTCTAACCATATACAGGTATGATACCCATATTTCGCAACCATGAAGGATGCAGACGTTCTTGTCGGAGGTAGTAATTCACCTTCTCTAGTTATTATGTTCTTATCCTTGTCGAACCACTTTTTAATTTTACCGAACTAGGATTTCTTCTTTTTCTCCTCTGTTTGGTAATACATTTTCGCTTTTACCACAACCCTCTTGTCCTTTCCGCAACTGTACGATCTTTTGTCCAATAACAGCGCGACTCACACTAACGCACCAATCCTGAAGCGTCTACGTCACCCTGTATTTCTACCAATCCCTGTGCGGCTCACACCAATGCACCAATCACAATGCTTTCGCTGGTCTAACCCACTGTCCAATCACAGCGCGGTCTTTTCTGACGTCAGTAGTCGCTGCAGTCGCTTCTACTCCTGTCTCCTGTCACTCGTCTACCCCTCCTTTACAAAACCTTCTCGGTGGACTCTGTTTCAGATTCCACAAATCTATTAGTTACAACATATAAACATCTCCATTGTCTGCTCCGCTAACCACAGAATAGTAAAGAAAGACTTTCTCACAAGAATCCCGCCTTTCTCAGAAACAGCGCTTACCTCTGCTCCACTACGGAATTATTACTTTCGTTGACACAGTAGCACATCCCTCTACTCTGTCCTTCTAACATGCATTCATTAACTGTTTCCTCTCAGAATGCTCCAAAGAGTTTCACAATTAACTAAATGCTCATACATTCACACACTTTCACACCAGGAAATGTAGTACATCCACACAGAATCCTGCCTTTCCCGAGAACAGCGAACAGTCTGCTCTGCTACAGAATTATAACACACGTTAACCAAGCAGCGCTTACCTCTGCCCAGTCCTTCAAACAAGCTCAGAGAATACCTATTACTTCTCCAGCAGTAAGCTTTAACGGCAAACCTTACGGATTCCTGGGACTTAAGACCAGAGTTTCACAGATAACCTTTGCTATCATATACACTTCTTTCTCACAAGAAACATCTCTAATGGCAACACACGTCGATGCTACCTTGCCGAACCCAGACAATGCGACGCGCAACTTCAATTGTCACACGTTTTTCCCTGCATGCGTACAGGGCCAACAATCCCGTCTTTCCCGAGAGCAGCACGTACTTCCCTCTGCCCTACTACGGAACCGTCACCGACTCCCTACGTCCCAGAAGCCGGACACACTACATATAACTTAATACGACGACTTCAACATCTAATGTTAGTACATGTATCAACATCAATCAATAAATCAATAAATCCGAAAGCCTATGTACAAGCAATCTATCAGATCAAGACAATAATCAAAACCATCATACTGCTACCAGGAAAGAGAGTCAGAAAGAGAGTCAGGTGATTCTTTTTTCTTACCAAGAGAGGTTTCAAGAGGAACATTGAGAGCCTCAGAAGAGGGTTCAGATTCTGGAAAAGTGCCTGAAGTTCCAACGAGTAGTGAAAAAGGAAAAGAGAAAGAAAGGAAAGAAAAGAGTGATTCCATAGAGACCACACCTGAGTCAGATGAAGAGATTGAGAATCCACCTGAGATTACTTCTGAAGAAGTAGGGTCAGAAGAAGATAGAGAGGGACAGATTGCGGAAGAACCCCGAGGAGGTGTAGGGAACATTCCTGATAAGTTAGGTGAAGGGACAAGTAGACAGCAAGAAGATTGCGTGTCGGAGACCCGAGGAGGGACAGTAGTAGGGAAATCTCAATCGGTGGAGAAGAAAACTGTGGAAAGAAAGAAGAGAATCGTTCATGAACAAGAGGCAAAGGAGACAGAATCAGATTAGAGTGAGAATGAGATACCAGAGGGTCGAGTTCTGAGAAAGAGAACTTGGATTGGAGAAAGAAATAATAAAGACGTGAAACAGAAAAAAAGTGTAAAAGGAGATCTTTGGCCTAACAAGATAAAGAGGCTGAGATATCGGCTGACACGAGTGAATTCATCGAAAGCTGAACAGGTGAACGAGGTGTCGAGCCAGAATCAAGCAAAGGAAGAAGAACAAAAAGAATCAGAGAAACCGGAAGAGGTTAAGAGAATCAGAAAGCCCAACCAGAAGTATAGGTCACCGGAATGGACGTACGTGGCACTGTCTGAAGGAGAAGAATAGGCAGAGAGTCAAGGAAATCCAGAGGGGACCTTACGGAGAGTGGTTGAGGAAGAGAAAACTGTTGGAATCCTGAAAGTCATCTTGACTGACATTGGAGAAGAGACAGATGTTCAGGATATTCAGGATCTAATACAATTTGATGTTGCTGAAGAAGAAGTGAAAAGTGATGAAAATCCAAATTGAGTGAACTAAAGGAGTCACTTGGAGAAGAGTGAAGACAAAGAGCCTTAAAAATTAACAGTTTGAAACGATCTAGTGTCCTAGACACTCAGTAGTGGAGTAGTAGAGGCTAAGTCAAAAGACACAGTCAAAGTAGTAAAATGGCTAACACAGAAAATAATCAAAGTAGATGTATCTTCTTGAAAAGATGGTGTAGAATGTGCTGCTGCTGTACAGGATTATTAATGCTATTATGGAGTGTACTTGCTTTATTAGTTACTTTTCGAGTTTCCATAGACACTTTTGGAATACATACTGAGAATATGACTAACATAGGGAAGAGTTCACAGAAAGTAGTGCCAACTAGAATTAGTAATACATACATACATAAAGATAGGTCAATTAATGATTTTTCTAGTAATGTTTTTTCAAAATTATTGTATGAATATGTAAAGACAATGGAAGTAAGGGATTGCTACGTTTGTATGCAATTACCTGCATCTGTTTCAGAGGGAGTTACTTATCATCATCTTCCAGCTACATATGGGATTTCATGTAGTGTGTTGAGTAGTGTTTTTTATTTGTTAGGGAAAATAGATTATGAGATGTCTAATAAGGATAACATTTTTGGGCAATTGCCTATGAATAGAAAACTGAATCCTGCTAAAGAAGCTAACATTTTAGGTGAGATTTTTATTGAGACTGAAGAATTAACATTAGATTATATTTTTAAGAATAATTTAACCTGCAGTTTAAAAGAAGAAGAAAAGGCTTTCCTAGACATGGTTGAGAAGAGGAGGATGAGCATGCATGAGAAGGGGAAAGAATACAAAATGAGTGAGACAATATGGGACATTGAGATGGGAAAGAAGTTGAAGAATGAGGCCAGTCCAACTTTGGCTTTAGATGCACCACATAAGGGTAAACTATGCATTACCAGAAGGAAATCCCAATATGATCATTATTTTGTTGGGACTAGTGAGTGCCATGATACATACTTTATTGCAACGGGATGAGGATTTAAAGGAGGAGAAGATCCAGTTTTCCCGGGAGTGTATTATATTAGTGGGAATAAGGCTTATTACAGGTTGCCTGACCATTGGTATGGCACATGTTATGTTGGCCTGGTCTTTCCAAAGATTTTCCATATGGATAGAATAGAAGATGCAGAACAGATTAATTTACTAACACGCTTCAAAAGAGAAACTTGGTCGGAAATTGTAGGAGATATTTTCGGAGCTTTGATTCCAGCAGTGGGAATTTCATTAAATGCATACGGAATTCGGAAATTGTCAACAGTGGTGGATCGCTTATCGGCAAACACCGCTGGAGGGTTTGTATTGGTAGATACTGAAATGGTTGCCTTACGCGCCATGTCTATGCAAAATCGACTTGCCCTTGATATTCTATTGGCAAAGGAGGGTGGAGTCTGTGGAATGCTGAAAGTTCAACATTGTTGCACTTACATTCCTGATAAAAGCAAAGATCTAAAGGTCTATATCAAAAATATTACTGATTTGCATGAAGAATTAGTACCACTGGAAGCTGAAAGTATCTGGACTAAAATGGCTAATAAGATGATAGCTGTTAAGAATTTTTTTGCTAAGATAGGTAGTACCATTTTTGGTAGGATATTATTTCCATTGACATGTGTGATTATTGCTTTATTGATTCTTAGATTAGGGTGTTTATGTTGTAAATTCAGGAGAAATAAGAAGAAAATAACAAAAGAAAATGTTAAAAAGAGACAAAAAAGGTCAGAAAGAGACCCACAAGAAATTGAATTAGAAGAATTTAGAGAGAGTATGTACTTAGAAACACAAACAGCATTGATATTTTTATCTTTACTAGTGAACGAGGAGATTTGTTTCTTCTTGGCTACTTTTATTTTAAAATGTACAGCTGCCAGGAAAAGTATTGTACTGTAATGTTGTTTACTGACCTGTCTGTACTTGTGTTATACAGCTGCCAGGGTTTATTCATGATGAAATTAATGTTATTATCCCTGTCTGTATACATATGTTTTATTTCTCTTTGAATTTCATACCAATGTCTGTATTAAGGTATTTATGCAGTGCCCCACAGTATAGAACGATTATTTAATAATTTTAATATACAGTTCCCAGTAAAGGCCTAGTAAGTAATTTCTACTGACTCCCAGTTAGTCTATGTAAGAACGTCGTATATTCTATAAAAACATGTCGATCTATAGAGGCATGATTACTTTTCACTTGCTGCACTTTAGCTTTTTCCATTTTTTAGGAAAGATTATTTGGTGATTTTAATATTTCAATTGTGTTTTTGCTTGTATGATTTGTATGTACAAATCGAATAAAAGCTTTTGAACGAACGAGAAACTAAAAGAGATGATGAGAGAGAGACTGGTGTGTAGTATAAATGCAAAAAGACATTTGAACTTCTCTTAAGAAAAAGGGGACTACATTTTTTGGGTTGGATTTTTGTGGTGATGATATATCACCAAAGGGGGGATTGCTGGAGCAGGGTTTTCTATTAAAACTCGAACTTCAGTTTATATTTTTGTGTGTCATAATTAAAAAATACTAATGATTAATAATTAAGTACTAAGTTTGTGGAGTGTTTTGATTAATCAACCTTACTAATGAAAGAATTACACGTGGGAATGCAATTGCATGGCTTAATTAATAAGTGAACTAAGTTGGTGAGCAAATTAATTAAATAAGTGTAGCTAAAGTGCTATTTGTTATGTGTTTGCGCTTTAAAATAATATGCTTTAATGCTTTTTTATGTCGCAAATGGCTAGATAATTACATACACATAAGGGTATTAGTGGGAATTAACACTGTATAATCAATGCGATGTAGTAACGTTGTTTTGTGTTTCTTTTTAATTAAGTTGTCCATTTTGGCCTAACGAGAAATGGCTGACATCTACAGCCTGCATTTGAGTAGATGATGTACGGAGAGAGGCCTCGCTGAATATGGTTGAGAATATGACCTCGGCCTCTGTCTGAAGCCAAAAGTTATAAAAGGACAGCAGCTCTGGGATCATCGCCAGATATCCTTGAAAGAGAATAATTGTCACAATGAACATTTTGATAAACTTGCGGTGGCTTCACTATAATTCCGGAGAAGAGCATCCATGGATGTTACAAAATTAGTTTGTGCTTCCTTTTTCCGTGTTTTTATTTTTGAGATATTCGAGAGCGGAGATTTTTCTAATGTTGCGAGTCAACATCCTTTCCTGTTCGCTCTGCTCAACGGACGCTTAGAGCTTGTTTATAACTTTTAATGTGTAAGTTTTCGTATAAATATTGTTAGACTAGAGAGGGTCTAAGGCCACTTCTTCCTGAACCTATGCTCAAGAGGATCGATGCTGATTGAGAGACCGGTCCTGACTTTAAATTAAGGGTGGGCGTAGTGGGGCTACGTGAAGCAGCACGTAGTGTGCCCAAATCTACGCACACTACGTGCTTCGCGTAGCCCCACTACGCGCCACCCGCCTCCCGCCCGCCCTCCTTTTAAATCAAACCCCCGCATTTACAATAAATAGTTAATTAAAGAAACTTACCTGAAACGCGGCGTCTCCGGGGCTCCCTCTTCCATTTCAAACTTCTTCTGACTAATGCGCATGCGCGGACGCCCGCGCATGCGCATTTTTCGCATTTCGCCCCCAGCTCTGACCCGGCATCGCCCCCAGCTCTGACCCGGCTTCGCCCCCAGCTTTGACCCAGCTTCGCCCCCAGCTCTGACCCGGCTTCGCCCCCAGCTCTGACCCGGCATCGCCCCCAGCTCTGACCCGGCATCGCTCCCAGCTGTGACCCGGCATCGCCCCCAGCTCTGACCCAGCATCGCCCCCAGCTCTGACCCGGCTTCGCCCCCAGCTCTGACCCGGCATCGCCCCTAGCTCTGACCCAGCTTCGCCCCCAGCTCTGACCCGGCATCGCCCCCAGCTCTGACCCGGCATCGCCCCCAGCTCTGACCCGACATCGCTCCCAGCTCTGACCCGGCATCGCCCCCAGCTCTGACCCGGCATCGCTCCCAGTTCTGACCCGGCTTCGCCCCCAGCTCTGACCCAGCATCGCCCCCAGCTCTGACCCGACATCGCTCCCAGTTCTGACCCGGCATCGCCCCCAGCTCTGACCCGGCTTCGCCCCCAGCTCTGACCCGGCATCGCTCCCAGTTCTGACCCGGCTTTTGACCCCAGCTCTGACACAGCTTCACCCCCAGCTCTGACCCGGCTTCGCCCCCAGCTCTGACCCAGCTTCGCCCCCAGCTCTGACCCGGCATCGCCCCCAGCTCTGACCCGGCTTCGCCCCCAGCTCTGACCCGGCATCGCTCCCAGTTCTGACCCGGCTTTTGACCCCAGCTCTGACACAGCTTCACCCCCAGCTCTGACCCGGCATCGCTCCCAGCTCTGACCCAGCATCGCCCCCAGCTCTGACCCGGCATCGCCCCCAGCTCTGACCCGGCTTCGCCCCCAGCTTTGACCCAGCTTCGCCCCCAGCTCTGGGCCGGCTTCGCCCCCAGCTCTGACCTGGCATCGCCCCCAGCTCTGACCCGGCATCGCCCCCAGCTCTGACCCGGCTTCGCCCCCAGCTCTGACCCGGCATCGCCCCTAGCTCAGACCCAGCTTCGCCCCCAGCTCTGACCCGGCATCGCTCCCAGCTCTGACCCGGCATCGCCCCCAGCTCTGACCCAGCTTCGCCCCCAGCTCTGACCCGGCTTTTGATCCCAGCTCTTTTCAGCGCCTGCCGAGCAGGGGGGCCCAGCATCAGGAGCGCCAGAGTTGGAGTGAGCTCGACCCGCCAGAGCATGCCTGGGCCCGCCTGGGCCCGCCTGAGCCCGCCTGAGCCGGTGTGAGCCCGCACAGCGCCTGCACAGCACACAGTGCTTCAGCGTCTCAAGCTGAACCAGTGGCGGCACGCGGGTGGGCCGTAGCACCAGTAGAACCGGCAGAACAGGCAGACAGCAGGCTGCTAAATCGGGGGGTTCATGACATCCCAGACTGAATGGAAACAGCGCTAAAATAGGCAACAACAGCTGTGTCTTTCTGCAGAGCTAAAAACGACAATTATAGCAGCTAATTCGGTGAAAATAGAAGGTAAAGTTTGGTGTAAAGTGTTATTCTGTTCAACATGTACAGAATCAGGGCCTGGGTAGTTTAGAGTGATGGCCTTTACTCCTTCATAGCAGCAACTTTTATCAGGTGAATCGAAATAAAAAGAAGCCTGAATAATATGTGAGAGGTGCAAACTCACTTCTGTCAGGAAGGAAACTCTCGCCTCTGTCACCACACTGCTCCCGGGCGGGGCTCCCTCCTCCCTGAAGCCCCTCTCAGGCCGCTTTATATTTCCGCCCTCAGCTTCCCTCGGTTGACTCCGGTGCCGAGGGTCACAGATGCAGTCTGTCACCTCTAGAGCGCACCACGATGTGGGTCCGGGCTTTGCTGCTGGCTGCGGTGTTTGTGTGTAAGTTGTGGCTCTTCACACACCGAGGGTCACACAAGGGGCTGCTCTGTCCTGTGTGTTGTCTTTACTGATACAACTTTGTTTCTTCATGTTATGTCTCCTGTGTGACTCAACGTGCTGCTGATCTACAAGCGCACAGTAAAGACGTGTTTGCTTTTCAGCTCCAACCCCTTTTAATTTACTTTTCATTTCTTCTCCTCAGGTGCAGACACCAGAAACCAGGTCCTGCAGCCTCTGGCGCTGGAGGTCACAGAGGGGGGTACGGCGGAGGTCACCTGTAACCACACCATCACCAACACCCAGTATCTAGCCTGGTATAAACATCATCATGGGGGGTCCCCCGAGCTCCTGATTTCGGGGTACAGCTCTAACGAGACCATCAGACACTTCTCGATGTATATTACGAACACCCGCCTGTCCACCACTCTGAGGATCCGCGGAGCCGGAGTGAGGGACGCGGCCGTGTATTACTGCGGAGTGAGGGACACGGTGAGGGAAGTGAGAGGAAACCTGCACAAAAAGAGACAGAGAACAGTGGAGAGAAGCAGAGGCACCCCGGAGTGCGTGCTGCTGGCGCCACCTGGCGGAGTAACATTTATAAACACTCAAAATTTCTCCCGATGCTTTTACTAAAGAATATATCACCCCAAACATAGAGAAAACAATGGATATACAGGGAGCTCTTAATTTATTCCACACCTCTCTCAATACAGTCAGCGACATCTGGCGCCTCTGGAAATTCACTCCTCCCCAAGACTAACGCCACATGCTCCTCGGTACACGACGCACGTCTGATTTACGCAAAGAGAAAACCCAACGCAAAAAATTGAAAAGACAATGGTGAACAACTCTCAATTCGAGCTATAAAGAAGATTATAAAACATCCCTAGCGCACTATCACAATAATATTAGAAACGCGCTGACAAATGTCATCTCTCAGCAACTTGACAAAGCGGGTAATTCCGCCCAGGAACTTTCCTAAACCCTTAATTCCTCCATCAATCCCCAGGCCTGCACAACCAACATTCCCCCTTCACAAATAGTTTGCGACCAGATTGCAGACCATTTGGAGGAGTAAATGTAATCTATAATAATCTTACAAGTTTGATACACCTCATCAGCTTGGAGTCTACATACGTTGGCACCTTAGAGAAGTTTCCCCCCTTCAATGTGGAGTCTGCTCAACTCCTTTCAAAGCTGTTAAATCAGGCTCTCCTATGGATTTTATTCCAGCCAAGAGAGCAGACACGCTATCCCATCAACTGGCCTCACCTATTAGCTCCTTACTGAATTTTTCACTGAGCACGGGAGAAATGTCAGCTGAGTGGAAAGCTGCTCAGGTCATTCCCATTCCCAAAGAAAACCTTCCTGCTACAGAGGTTTCTAAATATCACCCTATCACTTCTCCCCTGAGCAAGTAAAATAATGGAAAGGAATATCAATAAACAACAGTGCTTCAGAAACGTTCTGTCGGACCAAACACAGACAATTCACCTTGGTCCTTTTCGGTCACGCACCATTACAATTAATTAAGGAGTGCCCCAGGGCTTTTGTCTGAGCCCCACACTGTTTAACATATATGTTACTCCTCTTGCAAACATCATGAGAGCCCATGGTTTCCAACCTATCTCATATGCGGACGATAATCAACTACTGCTAACGTTTAATAAAGATTCGTCTGAGACAAGAGATCATTTTTCTAAAGGCATGAAAGCTGTTACAGCTTGGATGGCGGCAAATTTTCAGGGGAAAAACTGAAATCATGCTTTTCGGTGCCGCCCAACTGTCGTGGTGCCCGGAGTGGTGGTCGCCCAAATTAGGATCACCACCTATTCCAAAATCTTCACTGAAAAATCTTGCCATAAAACTTGACCAGAACCTTACCATGAAAGACCAAATGTTGTCTACCGCTGGCACCTGCTTTCATGTTATCAGGCTACTTCGTAGAGGTTTTCCAATGCTCCCACTGGCAGTACGCAAGACCCTAGTCCAGGCACTGGTGCTTAGTTGCCTGGACTATGTCAATGCTCTTCTGACCATGGTCAACAAATCTTTCCTGGATAAACTCCAGGTGGTTTAGAATGCAGCAGCTCGCTTAATACACAATCTTCCAGCAAGATCTGCCTTGGTCCCTTTACTATGTGCACTACACCGGCTGCCTGTAAGAAAGCGTATCCCCTTTAAAATCTGCTGCCCAGTGCACAAAACACCTAGTGGCAAGAGACCCAGCTATTTGATGGAAAAACTTGTCCCCTATCAACCAATAAGGTCTTTAAGATCTAGGAACAAGTCTCTCCTTACCGTACCACGCATCAAGAAAACCCGATCAGGAGGCCACACATTCACATTCCTAGCCCCCTATCTGTGGAATAAACTTCCCCTCCACCTACGGGAATGTACTGCCCACCACAATTTTAGGAAACTATTAAAAACTGAACTCTTTTAACCTCTAGGCTTTTGCAGAAGCTTTTTGTTCCTGCTGCACCGAGATATCCCTCTGGGGGTGATTCGTGCGCATTTTAAAACAAATAATATAAACATAAAGAGAAGCAGTGACGTAAACAAAAGTTGGCTCCGTGTGGCTACACAAGCCCTTGATGCATCCGGGCCCCAGTGTTTAAAGTGATGACACAAACACAACTGAAGTATGTTTCTATTTCCTAAATAGGTTTATAAAACAGGTTCAGTCTTACAGAAACATTGTTTTACAAAAAAAACACTGGATTAAAAAAACGTAAAATGCCACCCAAATGAAACAAGCATTGTCACAGCCTATATATCTTTTTATAAAACTTAAATTGCTTTTTCGTTGACCTACAAGTTGGTGAGAGTATTTTTCTGTGAAGAAGTAACTATAATAATGGGTCAATGGTTGGATGAATGGATGGACACATGAGTTCATTGGTTGACGAACAGTGAGAGAGTGAGGATGAATGAAAGCATTGACAGTGATTAGTGTGTAAGTGGAGCAGGGATAAGAGGCTGGTGTAAAGGGAGAGTGAATGGGCAGCTGAATGTGCAGTGTCAGGGTGTAAACAAACCACTTGAGTGTAATGACAGTGTGAGGTGGGACAAAGCAAGTGTGGGGCATAATTAACAAGGGGTTCTATCGCGTTAGCACCACACAACATGGTGCATGTGTGATGCAAACTCCAAAGTTTGATATATCAAGGCATGCAAGGCTACTTTTCATGGCCCTGATTGGCTTAATGAAACAGGTGAAACACAGCATGGCGCATATTGTTGTGTTGTGTTACACTGCCCTGGGTAGGCTTTTTATGGGCGTTGCATAGATGTTCCCACACAACTCCCACGGATGTTGACACATTCTCATATTTACGATCACTGGTATACCTGGGAATGCGCCAAAAAGATACGCCTTCCCAGGTGAGACGTAACAAGGAGAAATGTCTTCATTTCTCCTTGTTACTCCAGTCTGCAGCATACCTAGGAAAAGGAAAAGGCCTCAGGGGATTGTTTTTGTGCAGGAAGGTGTCTCATGCTCCGGGTCAAGATCTGTTAAGGAACAAAAGCTGCGGTCCCTGAAAATGAGTGCTGGAGGCCCCCCCCCCTAAACTACTGGCTCAAATTAACTTGTGGATTTATTATTTATTTGCAAGCAGTTTCAATAGTAGATATGAACTCATATTCCATCATCCGAATGTAAAAAGAAGATCCTGCCTGGGGATCCTACTTTCCTACTCCAATTCCCACACCTACCCAACCCCAAGACCCCTTTGTATTCCCCTGCCACCCCAACCCTAACCCTTCGTCCCCTAGACATCTCAAATCTTAATGCTGTCTTCCATTCTATGACATCCAATCAATCACTCTCTCTTGAATCCCCCCATGACGTCTCTAATTCACACAACATATCCCAAACTACCAAGCCCTCTCATGACCAATTACTTCCAACCCCTAACCCCACCCCTAACCCCTCTCCTGCCCCCAAGTCCCCCTCCTGGCTCACCCTACTATACCCCCACTTGCCCCTATTCCCCCCTCTTTGAACTGCACTCCAACCCCTAACTCTGATGTTGTTTCTCCCAACACCCCTCATGCCCTCGCTTCTTCTCAGACCCATCTCCTGCCTCTATTATTATCCCGTCCTCCTCCAAGCCCCTCCTTCCCTCCCACAGCCAGAGCACTCCTCTCTCCAACCCCCAGGCCTCTCACCCTCTCCGAACACCAGACCTCCTTCCCCGGCCAATACAGAACATACCCCTCCATCCCCTACTGCCCCAACTGCGTTCCCCCTCACTCTTTTAACCCAGACACTTTACAACGTTGACTGCAATGGGCGGGATCTGAAATGACAGGAGATCGATTGGAGCAACAGAGCCCCTTTGCTAGGCACTGTGTGTGATGGGCCTAATGTAGATATGGATTAGAGAACTTGACAGTGATTATCATATCACTACACCATATGGGATAATAATATCGATCTTTGCATGATAACAACATATTCAACTTATAAGATTTAGAAGCACTGGACAACAATGTCATTTTGGACAAGGACTATAGTCTCTTAAGTATTACATCCATCATTCCGTGGAAATTACAAACGCCCTGAAGAAGTTCTCTTTAGAGAACGAAATGCGTTGGCTGTGGTTCTTTTAAAAAAAAGAAGAATGTAAACAAACAATAAAGAAGGAAATTCAATCATCTGATGGACTCAATGTGGACTGATTGCCTGCATATAATTGGAAAGTGGTGCAACTCCAATATAACTCATTAATACTATTGACCCTGAGGGAAGGGGTGGTGCCCTTGGACAGAGGGCATCGTTGAAGCTTGTACACAGGAGTACTTTTGTTTTTCGATAATATATTGGTATATCTTCTGAGTTTGGTGCCTATTGCTAGCCAAAAGTTGGTCCACTGTCCAGTTTATGTATGTACAACATTGACTGCAATATTTCAACCTTGGCAACTGAACTCTTTCGACTTAGAGAGGATTTCAAAGACTTCAAATCCCTCAACCCCAGGACCCCTCCCCTTTCGTTCTACGTCTCTCTTCTCTGGCTTTCAAAAGTTCCCTAATCCTAAACATTGGAGAACTACACCCCTCCACAACCGTACACACAGACCTCTCCATACCTCGAGCGATCACTCCACTTCCGACCTCTCTGACCTTTGCAACTCTTACCTACCAAATATCTCGCTTAAGGTTCCTCCCCTTCCTCACTCTAGCATTCCTGTTATTCTGGGGACTAGCAGAATTCCATTTTCTCCCTGCTCCCCTGGACCCCCCCAACTTACCACCATCCACTCGCGCTCTACCCCCAAAAGCAACCCTAAACCCCTTGCCTGCATGCTTGGGAACTGCCATTCGGCTGGTCGACATGCGTCCGAAATATCTGAAACCATCCTTAGTGAAGCTATTGACGTCGCCTTCCTCGCAGAAACCTGGCTCAACGATCACCCACCCATCCTTGACTTACTCTCCCCCCCCGGTTACTCTATCATCAGAAAAGACAGACCTGAGATAAAAGTGGGTGGATTAGCTATAATCTTTAAAAACGAACTCCAACTCTCTCTAGTTAAGAACGCAGACTACTCGATCTTCGAATACCTTGGAGCCGAACTTAAGGTTTAAGGTTCTCCCCCAATTCGACTACACAATAGCTACCACCACCCAGGTGATCCTCTTCCCTTCGCTAAGGAACTATCTGACCTTCTTACTCAATCAATCAATCAATCATTTGTAAAGTGCACTACATACCCGGGAGGGTCTCAAGGTGCTGGGGGTGGGCGCTAATGATTGTACAGCCAGGTCTTGAGCATCCTCCTGAAGGTCAGCAGGTTTTGGGTCTGTCGTAGGCTCAGTGGGAGGGTGTTCCATGTCTTGGCGGTGAGGTGGGAGAAGGATCTCCCACCGGTGGTTGTTCTTCAGATGCGCGGGACGGTGGCTAGTGAGAGGTCGGCGGAGGGTAACTGGCAGTTGGGGATGCAGAAGGAGAGCCGTCTGATGAGGTAGGCTGGGCCGGTCTTGTATAGTGCCTTGTGTGTGTGGATGAGAAGCTTGAAGGATATCCTCTTGCTGACGGGGAGCCAGTGCAGGTCCCTAAGGTGGGGGGTGATGTGGCCGTGGCATGGCGTGGCATGGTACGTAAAGGATCAGTCGTGCCGAGGTGTTTTGGATGCATTGTAGTCATTTGATGAGCTTGGTCGGGGCTCCTGCGTAGAGAGCATTTCCGTAGTCGAGTCTGCTGCTGACGAGGGCCTGGGTGACTGTCTTTCTAGTGTCGGTCGGGATCCATCTGTAGATCTTACGGAGCATGCAGAGAGCATTGAGTCGAGGATGATTCCCAGGTTGCGTGCGTGGTCGGTGGGTGTCGGGGCTGCTCCCAGTGCCGTCGGCCACCAGGAGTCGTCCCAGGCTGAAGGGTTGGTGCCGAGGATGAGGACCTCCGTCTTGTCCGAGTTCAGCTTCAGACGGCTGGTCTTCATCCGGTTAGCGACGGCCTTCATTCCTTCGTGGAGGTTGGCTTTGGCGGTGATGGGGTCCTTGGTGAGGGAGAGGATCAGTTGAGTGCCGTTGGCGTAGGAGATTATGTTGAGGTCGTGTTGTATGGCAACGTGTGCGAGCGGGGCCATGTAAATGTTGAACAGTGTCAGAGTGAGGGAGGATCCTTTGGGTACACAGCAGATGATCTTGGAGGCTTTGGACCGGAATGGGGGGAGGCGGATGCTGTGGGTTCTGCCGGAGAGGAAGGAGGAGGTCCATTCCAGAACCTTGTCTCAGATCCCTGCGGCGTGGAGGCGTGCGCGTAGTGTGCGGTGGCAGACGGTGTCGAAGGAGGCGGAGAGGTCTAGGAGATTGAGTGCTGCGGTCTCGCCATTGTCAAGCAGGGTCCTGATGTCGTCGGTGGCGGCGATGAGGGCAGTCTCGGTGCTGTGGTTGCTGCAGAACCCTGACTGGGAAGGGTCCATCGAAGGGGAGCAGAGAGATGGGCCGGAAGTTCTTGAGGTCTCTTGTGTCTGCCTTGTTTTTTTTTAGTAGGGCGTTGATCTTGGCGTGTTTCCAGCTCTCTGGGAAGGTCGCGGTCTCGAGGAAGAGATTGATGACGTTGCACAGGTGGGGTGCGATGGAGCTGCTTGCTTTGTTGAAGACGTGGTGCAGGAAGGGATCTGACGGGGAGCCGGAGTGGATTGTGCTCATGGTCTTGATGGTGTCATCGATGCTCACGCTGGCCCAGGCTTCCAGTGGGTCGTGGTCGATGGTGTGCGGAGGGACTGTTGTGTTGCTGTCTGTTGGGGCTGTCTGGGTGTTGAAGCTGTTGTGGATGTCTGCTATCTTGCTGTGGAAGAAGGTGGCGAGGGAGTCGCACAGGGCTTGTGACGGCAGGCCCTGTCGTTGCTGTTGGAGCTGGGGTTGGAGAGTTCCTTCATGATGTGGAAGAGCTCCTTGCTATTGTGTGCGTTGTTGTTGAGGTGGTCTATGAACGAGGTTCTCTTGGCAGCCCTGATGAGGTGATGGTGGTTGCGGATGGCGTCCTTGTGTGCTGCGCGGTTGTCTGGAGTTTGTTCGCTGTGCCATTTCTTCTTTAGTTTCCGGCAGGCTTGCTGGGAGGCTAGGAGTTCTGGGGTGAACAAGCTGGCCCTCTTGCTAGTGTCTCTGTGGGGGTGTTTCTTCAGTGGGGCGAGGGTGTTGGCGCAGTCCTCGATCCAGTGTTTGAGGCTGCCTGCAGCGTCGTTGGTGTTGGAGGGTTCGGTAGGTGGGCTGAGAGCGAGGCTTGCATGTAGTTGGTCTTCAGTGATTTTGCTCCAGCAGCGGCGGGGGATCTGTTGGGTGCGGTGGTGTGTGGTGGGTTTCTGGAAGGTGAACTGGATGCAGCGGTGGTCGGTCCAGAGGAGTTCGGTGGTGTGGCTGACGGAGACATGTGGGCTTGAGGAGAAGACGGGGTCGAGCGTGTGGCCGGCAGAGTGGGTGGAAGTTGTTACGAGTTGATTTAGTCCGAGGTTGGCGAGGTTATCGATTAGGGTTGTGGGGTTGTTGTCGTTGTTGTTCTCAAGGTGGAAGTTCAGGTCTCCGAGGAGGATGTAGTCGGTGGATGTCAGGGCGTGCGTGCTGATGAAGTTGGCGATGGAGTCGCTGAACTGGGGGCAGGGTCCGGGGGATCAGTAGATGAGGGTGCCTCTGAGGGTGGGGTTGGGGTCTGTGTGGATCTGGAAGTGCATGTGTTCGGTGGTGCTGAGCACATCGTTGGTGCTAGTCGTGACCCTGATGCTGTTCTTGTGGATGATGGCAATTCCTCCTCCAACTCCGTTGGTGCGGTCTCTACGGGTGATCTTGTAGCCATTTGGGATGGCTATGCTGATGTCGGGTGCGGAGGAGTCGTTCAACCAGTTCTCTGTCAGGAAGGCGACGTCCGGGGTTGTTGTGTCAAGCAAGCCCTAGAGCTCTACAGCGTGTTTGCGTGCAGAGCGGGTGTTCAGTAGAATGCGTCACAGGTGGGTGCGGCCTTTCTTGGCGGGTGGTTCGTCGGCTCTGAGGCTGGTGTAGCTGCAGTTCCGGCAAGTGAAGGGACAGTGTGTGTGTTTTGCGGTGACTTTGAAGCAGGTGAGGGTCCGTCCAGGGTTGAGAGCTTGGAGTGTGCTGGCATCGTCGCATCGGCGGTCGTCGCGGCGGGAGCGGGTGCCAGGGGTTCTGGCATTTGGCGTGGTCCAGGCGCAGACGAGCTTGCCTTAGGCACGCCTTCGGGGCGCATATATGGGGAGGTGGGAGGGAGGAGTAGCTGGGAGGCGGGAGGTGGGGGCAGTGAATGGACAGTCAGGGGGGCTGGGCCGCAGGGGACACAGCAGCGGGGGAGGAGAGGGATGATGAAGGGAACAGAGGGAAGGGCACAAGATCGAGTGGAAAAACGGGTGTTACAGAAGGCAAAGGGCACAGGAAACAAGGGGTAAGTGAGTGGCACAGAAGGCAAAAGGGCTAAAAAAAACAGGTGTTACAGAAGACAAAAGGGCACAGAAATACAGGGGGAACGAGTGGTACAGAAGGCAAAAGGGCTCAAAAACGGGTGTTACAGAAGGCAAAAGGGCACAGAAGTACAGGGGGAACGAGTGGTACAGAAGGCAAAAGGGCTCAAAAAACGGGTGTTACAGAAGGCAAAAGGGCACAGAAATACAGGGGGAACAAATGGTACAGAAGGCAAAAGGGCTCAAAATACGAGGGGGACACGAGTGGAACAGAAGGCAAGAGGGCACAGAAATACAGGGGCAGCTAGGAGACAGAAGGCAGAGAGGCATGGGGCATCGAGGGGAACAGAGGGAAAAATGGCACAGATCAAGTACAGGCAGCAGGGAAAGACGGGGAACAGCAGTCACAGGCACAGTAATGAAGACAATGGAAATACAGGAAATACAGTGAAAACAATAAAAACAATACACTACAATACAATAACTAGCGGAAAAAAGCAGAGATGAACAAACCTACGGCCTACCACTGCCACCAGGGATGAGGTGCAGGTGGTAGCCTGCGGGTGGAGGAGGGCCTCAAACTTCCTCAGCAGCGGCAGCTGGGGCAGGGACACACAGGCGGCCCTGTGCGGAGGGGGAGCGACCTACCTGGTAGGGTCAAGGGTCGCTCAATCTTTACTTTCGAACTCAAAAAATCTCTTCCTAGGAGATTTCAACCTCCACTGGAATGAGCCCGAGGACCCCACAGTCAATCTTCTCATTAACCTTCTAGAGATTAGCGACCTCATACAACTTTGCCATTCCCCAACCCCCTCTAAAGGGGCCATTCTTGACGCCATCATTGCAAACAATGACTTGGCCTCCCTATCCAACATCAACCCTATCGACTGGTCTGACCACCACCTCATTCTGTTCATGATCTCGCCCTCGGCTCCGCCCCCCATCTAAAAACAACAAAGCCATGAAATGGACCAGAAATCCTAATCTTACCCCCCCTGGTGAACTGGAGTCCAAACTCCAAGCTCAACTTCGTCTCACCTCTCTCTCTTTTAATGCCAATGAGCTCACTCAGCATTTTAATGAAACTGTCTCTGAGGTCTTAGATTAATTTGCCCCGCCTAAACTAAAAACTCTTAAAAATATCCCTTCCAAATCATTGTTCTACTCAGATCTCAACAATGAAAGACGCGCACTTAGACTCTCCCTCTCATCTCGCCCTCCTCAGAGCCGCTAGATCTACATACAAGAACCACATTTTCAATGAAAGGGCATCCTTCTTCCGTTCACAACTCGCTTGTTCCACAAATAGACCCAGAGAACTGTTCAACATTGTTAGAAATCAAACTTCCTCTGCCCCCCTCAAGCTGACATCCTCCTCTAACAAATGTGGAGAAATTGCAAATTTTTTCTCCGAAAAAATTGCCAAAATAGATCAATCCTTCCTTTTAACTCAGATCCCTCCCAACGCCAATGTACCTTTGACACTACTTCAATACCACCCTCCCTTCTGATTCTACCCCCTGATTCCTCCCCGTACCTACTTATCACAACCCCTCCTGAAACCAACCTCGCCAAACTACAGCTTAAAAATAATGCCTCCTGGTATAATTTCCACCCGTTTCCGAACTTGAAGACTTTAACATCTTGTCTAAATTAAAACCATCCTCTCACTCTAAAGACCCTCTCCCTTTTTACCTTGTCCGAGAGCTAAAACACGTCATTGTCCCATATTGGACCAATATCATCAACTCCTCCCTCACCTCGGGGTATGTCCCTGTCTCCCTCCAACTCGGACAAATCACTCCCATTCTTAAAAATCCCAATGTTGACCCTAATGACCCTCACAACCTCCGCCCTATCTCTAACCTCCCCCTTCTTTCCAAAGCCCTTGAAAAATGTGCCTTACTCCAATTGGATAAACACATTGACACTTTCAACCTACTTGAACCCTTTCAATCCGGATTCCGTAAAGGCTGCAGCACTGAAACTGCATTGCTAAATATAGTTGATGACATCCACCACGCCCTGGATAATGGCGAGACCTGCCTACTCATTCTCCTCAACCTCACTGCTGCATTTAATATAGTTAACCATTCAACCTTGCTTAACACACACAAATGTTGTTTCGGCCTAAAGGGTCCTGTCCTTAATTGGTTTGCCTCCTACTTCAGACACAGAACTCAGCAAATCAAACTTCAAAACTGCCTCTCTAACCCCACACCTGTCTCCCTTGGTGTCCCCCAAGGATCTATTTTCTCTCCCGCTCTCTTCAACCTCTTTATGGAACCCCTTACCCTCATACTTAAACAAACTATAAATAACTACTACCTTTATGCCGATGACACACAACTGTACTATAAAATTAAATCCCACTCTGATGTCCTGCACCTTAACACTGCCCTGACTAAGATCCAATCCTGGTTCTACCCCAATCATCTCAAACTCAACCCTAATAAAATTAATTCTTATCTCTCCTAAAAACAAACCACTCCCCATCCAAGCATGGATCTCTGATCTTAATACCCTCAACTGTTCGCTCTCCCTATCCAAATCAGTAAAGTCTCTTGGTATCACCATTGACAAAAAGCTAACTCTCAATTTCCATATAAAAAATTCACATAAGGGAGCACTATTCACCCTCTGACATCTCAAAAAAATTAAACCTTTCATTCCAGCTGTAGATTACAAATCGGCTTGTGCAATCTCTAGTCCTCTCGAAAATTGACTATGGTAACGCTATCCTCTCCAGAAACCCCAAAGTTCACCTTGCCCCTCTCAAATCAGTTCTCAACCTAGCGGCCAGGCTAGCAACTGACTGCCACATCCTCCCTGCCCTTAAGGCCCTTAAATGGCTTCCTGTCGAAAGCAGATCCCTCTGTAAAATTGCCTGTATTACGCACAAAGCCCTTCATCAAAAGACCACGGACTACCTTTCAAACAAACTCAATAAAGCGGGCTGTGCCTGACCGATGAGAAGCATCAACTCTCTCCTCCTTGTATTCCCTATGTTAAAAAAGAAAGCCTCACCATCTTGCTCCTTCTCTTGCAATGCCCTCCCTAAAGATCTGCGATGTAACTCCTATTACGTCAGTTTAAAAAAAGACCTCAAGCTGCACCTGCTCAACAAATATTGGGGTCCATAATCCTTCTCTAATCTTACTTGCTCTACTCTCTCCATTCTCCCCCATCTATCCCCCACCCCCCTTTTTAACCTTTTGTACCCATCCCCTTTCTTACCCCCTCTCCACCTTTTCTTCCTCCCCAGACCCATCCTAACATTTCCCCTCTTTCTCACACCTAACCTACCTGCTATACACAGACTACTGAGCTTACCTCCTTTTACTGTATAAACTTTGTAACTACCTTATCCACTTTTTGCTTGTAAATAGCTCCTTCTTATCAGTGCAACCTATATTATTCAATGTGTTCTCTACGTTTACCCTGTCTTAATACTGAATTTGGAACAATTGTTTTTATTCCTGTACTATCTTCATACTTATGTAAAGCGCTCTGATACCCCTGGGTGGAGCAGGCACTAGATAAAATCTTTTAAAATAAAAATAAAAAATAAATCAATAAAACATCCAACCCAATTTACATCTCAGCTAGGCACTCTGCCTGTGACTGGGTTGGAAAGCCTGAAGTGGTAGGTCTTGATCTGACACGTCCCTCACTACGCAGCTTACATTTTCATTGGAGCTTCATCGACTATATATTGTTCATGCAAGCCAACTAAAATAATGATTCAAAATCAGAGTGTGTCCAGTTCATGGGATGAGTGCATTAACTTAGGTTGAGAAGATAATTCAAGTCTCTAGCCCTGATATTTTTTTTAAAATGGCTCTTAAATATCAACCAACATCAAAAACACCCACTGCGTTGATTGTAAAATCCATCAGCCTAGAAAGCCCTTAACCCCTTCCTCATGATTGCCATCACACCCAACACTTGCAGCATTTTCTTCTCCCCCTGGAAAATGGCAAATGTCTGCTCAGCTATCTATAACTACTGAATATCACCCGTTTTGTACAAGAGAACCTGAGCTTAACTATATAACATCCCTGCAACCTTTGTTTTTTTCAGTGAATTTCTATGTTTTTTTAAATTACAATTGCTAGCTATAACTTCCTTGTAACCTTTGGAATTTTCAGTGAATTTCTCCATTTTTGAGTAGTATTGGCATTTGCTTTTTTTTTTTTTTTTAATATTTTATTGAGATCAGGACAGGAGACCGGGAGAACAAGTAATAATTAGAGTTACAGACAATAAAACAAATTAGTCAAATCAAACAAACAAATCAGAGAAGGGCATGTAAATACAAATCGGCATTCCTACCAGCTTTGTCCGATTCGACCCAATTACATACAGATTTGTGTACATCAGTCTTTACATAGGGTTGAGGCGCCCCAAATTCTGTTAATTTTCTGAAGAAATTTGTGACCTCTGATCTTAGCTAAAGAGGTTTCCATGGTATGAATTTCTTTGACAAGAAGCCACCACTCCATAACGTGTGGTGGGTTACTTGAGATCCATGTCCTAGCGATAGTGAGTCTGGCACAACCGATTAAAATATTGATAAGGTCAGTTTGTGAGGCTACAGATGAGTAATTCAGCAAAGGAGGGCCGAGCAGTACATTAGTCAAGCTTATTGTAATTGGTTGTGACAGAATCTGCTTGATACCCTGGCTAATTTTAGACCAGAATTCAGTAAGTCGGGGACACGTGAACATCATTTGCAGAGTGGTGGAGAAAGGGGGGGTCTTTGACCAGCTCTTAGTAATTCTGCTGAGTAGGACATACAGAAAGAACCAGCAGGGCTTCTTGATCCAAGAGGACTTCATTCCATAACCAGTAGTGCCACATGATGTGCATTTGCAGAGTGGTGGAGAAAGGATGTGTGGCCTCCAAAGACCTCTTAGCAATCTCACTTTGTGGACTTACTGGAGCTAACAGGAGGGGTTGTTCACCACCAAGGACCCTAAGGATCGCTGAGAGGTCATTGAAGGCCACGCCCCCTTTCTCTACCGCTCTGCAAACACATTTCCTGACGCACTGATTTTTGGGAAATTAAGTCCCGATGGCTCCAGAGGGTTCTTGAGGGCCAACACGCCCTGCTATTTCCTCCAGTAAGGCCCACACAGCATTATTGATGAGAGATCTTTGGAGGACAAGTGGAGCTGAATTGCTTTTGGACATGTTGCTCCCTCTGTCCAAAAGCAATGCCAGCTCCCGCAGGAGGCGGGGAGACATCAGGGCCCTTCAGGCTAGGCATTATAGTTAGGCTCAAGTTTTACTCGTACAAAACTAGTGAAATCCGGCAGTTATAGTTAGCTGAGAGATAACTCACGCCCCGGCAATGCACTGCTTTTGACCCCGCATATGGGGCCCAGACGTGGGTCCCGTGCTCACTACACCACTGGAATCAAGCTAGCCTGGCTGAGGCGGGTGATGCCCAGAAACCGGTCCCAGGATGCTTGTTTCTGGTTCAGGGAGGACCTGGCTTGTCAGCTCGGGCTGGACTGTTCCCACAAGGAACAGGGTCAAGACTGATTTGCATGCGGCTGGGTCCAAACTGGGGTGGTGCGGTGAGCAAAAGAATGATGTATTTAACCCAGATCCTTGAGACTGGGGGTGAATGTTTGCATTGTCCAAGATTCCGTCCATCAATTGTTTCTTTTGCATATGACCCCACATATGACATCACTGATGACACAGTCACTGACATCTCAAATGACAATACTGATGACATCAATGATGACATCATCCACAGAAACTGTGATGCAGCCGCTCACACCCCAATATAACCTTTGATATACCCAATCCAAATTCCACACTACAATTTTCAAAACCATTGACGCATCCATACCAGTACTTACACACCCATTCACTGATCCATAGGTCTACACACACATCCACGCATACACACATATAGCTACCCATACACCAACTCACTCACTAATACAGCCACTGATAGTTCCATTTATACACCCGTACAGCTGCTCACACACTGTCAGCCACACATAGAGCTACTCACACACCTACTCACAGAGTCAATTTGGACATTGCCTACACACACCCTTCCCATGGATCGATTCCTCCCCAAAAATTGCACACACCCCAAACATCCATACCCATCACTGACAGAAGCTGTTTCCCCCAAGCAAGTGAAACCCCCTAAAAAGCACTTCTTGTCAACCCCCAAAACAAGCCTATTGGATAGCATTGGAAACCGGGCCTTCATACACTTACAGTTATATAGTGAAGACAGGGTTCAGCTTGCACACATTGCTATGTTAGCATAAGCGTTTTAGAAGTTCAAACGCCATCTTGCCACTTTGCCGCTTTTGCACACGACCCTACCGGTAACTGTTACTGTAAGTAAAACTGCTTGTTTGCTTTTCTTCGCATGAGAAAGGTCTGTTTTTCACATCCCTTGACTTTCACCGCGTTCACAGTCTGTACACTGTGTGCAGGAGTCTTCAAGGTCAAATAACAATGTATGCTGTTGATTCAGGTTGATCGGCCCACGCTCTCGACACAACACGCACACAGCTGCAAATATCTGAAACTCGGGTGCCTTTAATATTGCATTGCATGCATGATTCTGGCACTCAGAGAAAAACCTTTCCATCTACAGAGAGCGTTGCTGATCCTGTGATGTGATTCACCTAAGCTGATGTTGGAGGTATGGGGTTCCCCGTTCAAACCTAGAGACCTTCTATTATTATAAAACTAGCTCCTAGCCAGGGGAGGGTGGTATACAAGGTGCTATAAGACCTGTTTCCATTATCATTATAACATGATTTCTCCCTTTGTGTTTTATGGAATTGTAACAATGCTGATTGTTTTATTTCTAACCATTTGTTTGCTTATGTTAGTCAAAATACTGCATCTTAGAGCACGTAGTTAAAAATAAACATTTTAAACTTTTCCGTGTATCTGATTACTCACGTTGTGGACTGATATGAGAATAAAAACAAAAGAGTGTTCTTGATTCCCACCATTCCTGAGAGTACCTTAAGTCGCGTGTTCTGGGTTGTCTAATCATTGCTAGCTTCGCTGTAGTACGGAGAACGAATTAGACACTGATGCTAGTCAGATAGGGGTTCTGGGTACTGAGGTGAGTTTTTTGGTAAACCACAATTCACTGAGGTCCTGGTTTCCTGCGCATAGTTCTGTGCACGAGCAGAATCCCTGCAACATGGCACACCTAACGTTTGGTCTTGTATTTGAGACGCTTTAGCAGTAGTGCTTATATTTGTCCACAACACCCTCACTCCTGTTTCCGGTTGACAGTAGTGACGGGTTTACATACCGATATAGATAGATAATAGGTTCACTTAAAAAGGTTTGCATTTTGAATTACTGCCCTTTTTGTGCTACATTTCAAATAGATTATTTTTCTTCTCTGTGTCCTTATGGGTGATATTAATATAGCCCGGCACAGTCGCGCGGCACTCCGGCGTCATCTGACTCAGTTTGGGGTGCCCGACGATGGTATGTCAATAATCTTTGTGGTGAGTGCCGATGCAGCGGTTCCCTATCAGCTTTTTTACTCTTGGGTTACGTTTGCTGCTGTGAATGAGGATGATGAAACATTCCATACTTACACTCCCACTGCAATACCTGCAAAGGACACAGGAGATTCCGATTTCGGCATGGCAGCATCGTATTTGGTTTAATGGCGCCCTCCCCACGCCGCAACTCCGGTTTGTACAAGCCCCTTGTCTATCCCTGGGGCCACTTTGCCAGTCTTGGCCGGCTTCACACCACATCCACTTTATTTGCAAGCCCCAGTGGACAATGTACGTCAGCTACATACCGCCTTGATAGCAGTACACAGGACTTTAGTGCAATACGTCTCACGCAACCTCCAGGTGGGGGCTCCTGGGGTTGCGACGCAACCAGTTGGACTGGCCGGGATGTCTATTAGTCCCGTCATGGTTAATTCGGTAATGAGCAAGTGCCCCCCGGAATAATGAGGATATGCCTTATTGGCTTGCTGAGAAATTTGACTAGCTGGAAGCAATATTTCCTAATACGACTCCTGTGGAAAAACGGATTGTGAGATCTGGGGTAAAGTATTTGCAGCAGTCTACATTAAGTGCTTTGGCATACCGTCTATGACTGTGATGCCCTTCATGATTAAGCGTGTTCAGGATGAGCACGGTCCGGAGGCGGCAGTCAAGTTGGGAATGAGGCTTGTCGGCGTGTTTGATGTAGTTGCTGATCTCATTCTTGCTAACTTCATGGAGATGCAGTTAACTTTCAAGTGTCGAATGAGTTACGCCTTGTCACCGATAAACCCCGGCAGTTACCGAAGATTATTGCGGAGGCTTATAAGACCATTGGCTGCAATAGTTTGGGTGTTAAGCCTTTTTCTAAAATAGCAGCACAACCGCAAACTCAGACGGTCAAGTCTGCTAAAGACGACAGTCCTGTTTTTCCTAAACAAAATTGGAAAAATAAAAAACAGGGGAAGCAGCAACAGAAACAAGGGTCACATCCTGCAACACCAATACCAGTGTCTACTGAACGCACATATGAGTTGCGTAATCACGCGAGAATTAGGTCTCCTGATAGATTTCAGGTTCCTGATCAACGTTCTCCTCGTTCTTCACAGGAAACATCGGTCTCGCAAGTCAGTAGAGGAGAACGCATCAGAGGTCGGGGTGCCCCACAAGTAAATGAGCAGCCCCACCCAGCGGATGGTAAAGGCAAGCAGGACAACTTTCCACGTCAACGCCCTCAGTTTCAGAAAAAGAAAGTTCCTGCATTAACCGCAAGGTATGCCACAAATAGTGAGAACACAGCTTCGGAACCTGACACGGACGCTAACGCTGCTAGACAGCGTGGCGGAAGTTACAATAGTGCAGCAAGCACTGCGTTCGTATCTGAAGGCGAAAGCAACTGACACGTTCATTACCGTAGAAACTGCTGACACTAGAGTGGCTCCCCCTGACAGACTATATGAAATAGTCCTTTTAATTGAAGGTAACATACAACGTACAGTAAAAGGGATTCTTTGGGAGAATCTGACCTCTACATATGACATTTTGTTAGCGGAGGCGGACTGGCCCCCACCTTTCATTTTGGCCGCTTCAAGAGGGGAGGAGGTAATCCTCCCCTGTTTTGCACACACTGTGCCTAAGGAGCAAGCACAGAACTTGCAGTCATGCCTTACTCTTGGAGAGACTGAATGACTTTGGGATCAAAGTCCTGGCCTTTAAGTGGCTGCAATCCTTCCTGTTGGGAAGGACACAAAGTATACAACTAGGGGACGAAACATCTGAGGCGGGATCCTTGGAATGTGGGGTGCCACAGGGCTCTGCCCTGTCCCCACTCCTATTCAATCTTTACCTACAACCTCTGATTGCATCTTTGGCCAGCAGGGGTTGTAGAGTCTTTAACTATGCAGACAACACGCAGCTGCTGCTGAGTATCGACAATACTAGGACCGCACAACTCAACGCCCAAAATATTTTGAGGTACACGGTACAATGGATGGCTGAAAATCTGCTGAAGATTAATCCTGACAAGACCGAGGTATTGGTGATTCCATCTACCGCCTCACCCTGGAGCGACCTTTACTGGCCAGCGGAGTTAGGCCCTGCCCCAAAATCAAGTTCGAATGTAAAGAGCTTGGGGATCAAACTGGATTGTGACCTCTCAATGTCCAGTCAAATTTCCTCCGTGGTGGGAAGCTGTACAAATATCATTCGGCAATTACGGAAGTTAATACCTGTCCTCTCCCAAACAATGATGCGCTCAATCGTAGCAGCAACGGTCATCTCAAGGATAGACTATGGTAATGCTTTATATCTCGGTCTACCTAAAACTCTGACCAACAGACTGCAGGTCGTGATGAATGACGCTGCACGACTTATTTTCAGACTCCCAAGCAGAACCAAGGCTTCCCCTCTGCTACATAGCCTGCACTGGCTTCCTATTAAAGAACGAGTGGAATTTAAGAACTTATGCACGGCTCATAAGGCAATTTATGGTCAGGCACCAGCCTACATTGCCGATTGTTTGGAGGTGTACAGCCCAGTGAGAACATTAAGATCTTCAGATTCTCAGTTATTGGTCTGCCCCCGTTACAAACTACTAACGAAGGGAGGTAGAGCCTTCTCTGTGTTAGTTCCTCAGCTATGGAACACGCTGCCTGAGGTGCTGCGCAAGGAGGGGAACCTCCTGCGGTTTAGAAGGATGCTAAAAACACTGCTGTTTAAAAGGATCCTGTGTGTAATTTAGATCAGAGTGTGGCTTTTATTCCATGTTGCCGAGTGTATTGTTGTTAACATCGATTTCTGAGCGCCTAGAGACCTGCAGGTGATTGGGCGCGATATAAATCCAAAATAACAATAACAATAACAATAACTTTGCTGAAGATTGGGCTCAGGTGTTTGCACCGGCGTTGTACCGTACCCAGGTCGGATGGGATAAACTGTCGCCCTGCCATGAGATTCCATTGCGGTCAATGCAACAGCCACAACCCCAATATCTCATGCGCAGAGAAGCGAAAGCTCCCGTTGCAGAAATCCTTGAACAATTGGAATATCAAGGTGTAATTGAAACAAATATGTCACCCATGAGTAATCCTCTTTTCACTGTAACCAAACCTGATGGGTCGTACTGCCTAGTTTTGGATTATCAGCATTTAAACTCTCATTGTCGGACGCGCGCGGTACAGGTTACCCACAGGTCTGCCCTAGTTGATAGTCTTGTGAGAAAAAGGTTTAAGACCACACTTGACATTTCAAATGGCTTTTAAGGTCATAACATGTCCTCTATTAGCAGTCAATGGACAGACTTTACTTTTGGCAGCAAACAAAACCAGTTTAAAAGATTAGCCATGGGCTATAAAAACAGCCCAGGCATCTTTGCCGCACGTGTTGTCTCTCTGTTGGAGAGCATTGACCCTCATGCGTACTTGTATGTTGATGATATTTATCTCACAGACGACTAATTATGGTCACATCTGTGTCGCATTGACCGCATCATTGTCATGTTTGCGGATTTTGGTTACAAATTTAACTTTGCAAAATCACACATTGCAGAGTACACAGTGTTGTGTTTGGGCTATGAGCTCAACAACGAAGGACGAGGTTTAGCACCTCACTTCCTGGAGAAATGGGCGTGTTTGCACGCTCCAACAACTCTTGCTGTTATTTTTTAACTTCTGGCGTACTCACATTCCCGATTATGCCCAGTGTATCAAGCCAATATATGCCTTGATACAACCTACTGTTACCAAATCTTGCTGGGTCCCAGAACATTCAGCTATACTACAATCCTTACAGTCTGATCTTCTTGAATCTAAATACTTACTGACAAGTGACAACCACACAAACCTGGTAATAAGAATTGTGCCAGGCACAGTGGGTTTCAAGTATTTGACGTTTATTGAGACAGACACAGTCCCTATTGATTACAAGTCACATTTGTACACTTCGGCTGAAATGCGCTTTTCTTCAGTTGAAAAAGTTTTGACTGCTGTGCAGATGGCAATTCTAAAAAAGAGAGCACTGTCGCAGGGGAAACGCATGTTGGTTCTCACACCGTATCTTGCCCTTGAGGCAGTAACGAGAGCCAGTGTACCGAATTCTAAAGCTTTACATCCACGTTGGATACAATGGGCCACTTCCTTGACATCTCCGGATGTCACGTTTATCTTTGATTCCTTATTGCAAACTCAGGAGTACTTACAGTATGAATTTGTTCATCCTGCTCCTCTGTACATGCGCCCGCTTGAGGATTACCATTGTATCATTTACACTGACTGTTCAGCACAACCGGCAACGGAATCAAAGCATGTTTATTCAGCGGCCTGCACAATAGAGGTAGGTACCATGGTGCATGGCGAATTGAAGTCCGATGTCGTGCACACTCAAACATTAGGGGACTGTACCGCCCAGTTGGCAGAGCTATGTGTTCTGGTGCTTGCACTAGAGTTTGCTGCTCCCCGTGTGACTATTCTTATTGCAAGTGACTCTTACTACTGTGTTCAATCTTTCAACGATAATTTATTCTTTTGGACTCAAAATGGATATCGTGATTCCAAAGGTACCACAATCAAACATAAAATGCTTTGTGTTCAAGTGGCAGAACTTAAGGAATGTCTGCCTCTCGTGAATGTAATTCATTCTCTTGGTCACCAGCGCATAGGAGTACACGCTGTTGGTAACAGTTTAGCTGACGAAGCAGCGAAAACAGCAGTGGTGACATGTTTGGTAGCAGCAGTTACAAGATCCAAAAGTAAAATTGATGCTGATATCTTGACGGCTATTGCAGCAACTGAGAAGGGAGATAATTACCCTAGTGGATTCCCTTTTAAGTACTCTTATTATTTAAGTCCCGATAATGTTCCCTGTGTTAGAATTAACGACGTTGGTGACAGATTGATTCCCAACGCGGACCACAGGCTTTCCTTGATAACAGCCGCTCACGAAGGTATGGCGTCGGTACATGCAGGCATTTTAGCAACTGTCACTATCTTGCAGCAATGTTACTGGTGGCGCGGATTGTATAAACAGACTCGTGATTATGTCCTTAATTGTGACATTTGCCAGCAGATTAAGCCTTCATCTGCTGCGCGTCCACCACAAATACAGTGGCACATATCTAATAAACCACTTGGATATGTTCATTTAGATCACTGCGGTCCTTTCGCCTCTGATACTGGGTATAAGTACATCTTAGTTGCAGTGGATTCGTACACAGGTGTTCTATGGGTCTGGCCACAAAGGAGTACTGTTGCTGGAACTGTCATCAGGGTTTTGCTTGTCTTTGTGGGAATTTTTGCATGTGGTACCCTCCATTCGGACCAGGGTCTGGCATTTGCCTCTAAGGCGTACAAGGATGTCATGAGGTCTTTGGGGGTCCAAGTCAAATTTTCGTCTCCATACCGGCCTGAGGGCAATTCTGTTGTGGAACGAATGACCCGTGACTTAAAGCAATCTTTGACAGCTAGGGTTTTAGGTACTGGCAGGAACTGGTTGGCCCATTTTTATAACGTTCAACGTGCACTTAATAATCTCCCTGGAAGGTCTCTGGGTGGGCGGACCCCATACGAAATGCTCTTTGGCATAAAAATGTTTGTCCCAGACCTTGATGGTCTAGACATGGCGGCGTCGGCCGCACCCTTTAACGTAGATGATCGTTCTGCTGTGTTACAGAATCTACTAGAGGCTCGAGACAGTCTTGCAAAGGCACACCTGCCCTCCACAACTGATGCTGCACTTCAGATTCTGGTAGATGGCTGTCTAGCTCGAGTCAGTGACCTGGTCCGTGAAAAGGTGGAGAACAAGAAGGAGTTCGGCCCCTCTTATGGTGCACCTGTTCCAGTGCTTGGCGTGCAGGGTACAAGACCAGTCATTTTACCTCCACTTCCTGGTCGCAAGGATAACATGTACATCTTCATTGACAATGTCAAACTACAACGAGTGGCCTATTCTTCTTAGTATGACTCCAGCGGTCTCTTGTCCAGCAATGCTGAGAAATTTAGATTTTTCACAGCCTGGTGGGCAGAAAATCTGGATTTTATTAAGGACACGGAGGCCAGGATTATGCCAATCTCCTTTATTGCGCAGCTCACAGCAGCAACAATGAAGAGATCTAGAACTTCAAAAGAACATTCCAACATAGTATATAGTCCATGTGCACGAAGTCATCTCCCTTCTTTGTTGCTGCTGCTCACAAGATAAGTACCTATACTTTATCTATGCTTATTCTATGCCTGCTTGAACATGTGGCTGTCTGTTGTGGCCTATTACTGACTGCACAAGTGTGCCCCTCCTTCCTCTCTCCACCTTCTCTACATTACTGTGTGTATATTTGTATTAGCGGTGTCTTGTCCAGCAATGCTGAGAAATTCTGTTTTGGCCTCGGCAAATACGAACAGGCCTGACATTGCCATCGAGATGCATACAGTTACTCATCCATTGTTGAATGCACCGGCTGGTAATCACCATGAAGATACTGAGTATGGCTATCTCACAGATGTGTCGTTGCCTGGTGTGCAGACAAGTGCAGTAGACCAGTCACGTTTTTCATTTACAACATCGAGAGCCCCATCGAAAATTTCAATTTTTGTTGTTTGGTTTAAAAGACATTTTTTAACTCCAGCTTGGACTTATATTTAGTTGGTGCTCATATGTATTTTTTTGTTTATGTCGATTGGATTTTTTGGTTGTCTTTTTTCGTCTAGTAAATGGACATTTTCTTACCGAAAGATCTGCAAATAGATTAATTGATGGAACTTTGGCACCCCACTCCTCATCATACATCATGAAGAGGGACCAGACTTTTGTCAATATCACTGCCTGGCCTGTGTTAGATGGGATTGTATGGGATGCTGTAAAATTTCAAATTCATGGCCCTACAGAGGTGATTAATGCTCCCAATGTACTTCGTGTTTCTATGGGGGATGTTGTGAAACAAAACATACGCTTTGATGATTGGGATGTCCAAGCCGTTGAGGCTCTTTTTTCTGATTTGAAATATTATGCTGCGTTTTATGCTGTCCTCTAAGTCCTTTCTGGATGAATTAGCTATAGGGAGCTATGAGCTGTGGAAAGATACAATTGATCTTAAATCTGTTTGGGGTTCTAAAAGCTGGCAGGTGCAGGGCACCAAGGCTTTACATCATGCATGCCTCATCCCGAGCCACATGTGGTTTTTGAATTCTACTATTTTTCAAACCACTTGCTTTGGATTGGCTACTTCTAAAAAAATGAACGCCCTTACCATTCCTGATCTGGGTGCTTATCCTACCTGGGACAATCACACAGATATGTCCCTTGATGATTTGCAGTCCCTAATTACTAATACCTCCTTCAATATTTCCAACTTGGATCCCCAAGGATGGTTATTATGGCAAAAAAGTTGAGATACATGCCAACATCGTTTTCTGGGTCTGACCCCAGGCTATACACAGATTAGAGTAGACCCCGTTTTGAAAACGCTCATTCTGTTACTACCTATTGTGTAGGCAAATTATGACAAAACTGGCTTAAACATTCCACCTAAGCGCCAGTTAAACTTCATTTGTCTGGATTGACTGATGATGTCGATTTGAATGACTTTGTCAAAGGCCCTGTAGGAGGCAGGTCCAAAAGATGGGAATATGCGGTTTACAACGAAGTTTGGAAATTATCTCAAGTTGAAGCTGCGTCTAGACCGAGAGCGATTGAGCTAATTTAGAATAAGTGCTTGCTGTAATTGATAATAGAATTAATACTGTTTCTTCCAGAATTTACACATTGGATAATATTGTTTCATCTGTTTTGGATTTGTACAGGATGAAACGTCTGTTTTATACAATGGTCAAAATCAATTACGTTCCATAATGCAGTTTGTGTGGACTTTACAAACGTTGAAATCTGGGAAAGTTCCTTGGGACTACATGAATACCTCATCTCTGTTTTTACCGTTTAACCTAACTGAAAAACAACAATTCAGGTCCATGAAGGATGCAACATACTCACTATTGCACATTGAAAAATTGGAACCTTTACCATTTTCTGTGGCCGAATCTAACTCGGCCGTATGGCTCATTCATGGGTTAATCACACTACCGTTTCCCTTGTTTAAGTTCAGTTCATGTATGAAACACTATGCCTTAGGCAGATATGAACCATTGGGTAGCGCATTCCTCCATGAAGTTTGGTCACTCCGATTCACATACAGGTGCCTGAGAGAGGGTAAAGAAGTTTATTTAAAGCGAGAGGAGTGCACTTCTACACCTGATCACTCATTAGTACGCAAAAATATACAATTGCACAGTGTGTGTAATACACAAGCCCCGAATTTAGCTTGCATTTTAAAGGGAAATCCAGTGCCTGCTATAACACCCACTTTCACGTTACTAGCTAACGATAGTTATTTACTTTTAGATAATGAAGCGTGTTGTGGGATACTAGCAAGGATTCCGCACATTGTAACTGTCTCCCAACGTATAATTTTCTGTAAAAATGTGCTGTTCCCGCCCCCACATGGGAGACTGGACGTATCAATACCGGCTGTTTTTGATAAAGTGTAAAAAATATATATAGACAAATTTTAGAAAACAAATTGAGTCTAGCTGTTTAGTAACATAATGGTTTAACTTTATTTTAATAACACATTTGCAAAAAAACAACAGTTTAGAACAATAACTTTCAACATCGGAGGTCATGAATACAACATAGCTAACAAACAAAGAACTTTCATTGGTTTAAACTGTTTTACACCTCTGTTTGAACAATGCACAATATGTGACAAGACATTGTCAAGGGGTACAAATAAAAAATATTCTTTGGACTATGTCCATGCTTTACCATCCCAAAGCATACCATGTAATTGTCTAAAAGCACCAACAAGCCAACCGAAGACTAAAGGACCCTCAACTTCAATAGCAGCCACAGCAACTCCGGGCAGAGAGCCCCTTCAGAGGTCAAATCTCAACTTAAAGGTTTGTCTCCAGAGTGTTCCCAGATGGAATCATTCTGCATGGAATGTGGAATGGTACTGAATGCTTGAGTGCAGTCAATAACAGCCCTTCGTAATGCTGCAAAGAATCATAAATGCTGATTTATTTTTTAGTTTTTCTACATTACTAGGCATTTTGATTATCTTCTAATTTAATGTAACAGTACGTATATATAACTTGCAATATGCAATTTTGAAATCTCCTCAAAACTATCAAGTGTAATATCTCTGTCCTGCTCCACAACTCCTCCACTTAACAGCTTTTCATTTTCCATAGAATTCTGCTCAGGACCAAAGAAAAGAAACTGAACATCATCATAAGCCTTTTCTACCTCTGCCACAGTACCATGCAAAAGTGCTCTATTCATTTCCCCTAAACCTAAAGCAGGGGATTGCACACTGTACAGCCTCCTAACTAAGCTTTGCATTGTTGAGTGAATCAGAGCTCATATCCTGAAATGATTAATGGTGCTTTGGCACACTTTCTTTGATAAACAAGCTAGTGAGTGTCCCTGCAAATTTGTAAACTTTCTAATCTTGCAAAGATCCACTCCTTGTAAGGTACTTATTTTGTGTTTTAAACTTCACCTTGGAAAGATACATGGAAATTTCCTTATTATTGATTGCTGTCTAACACTACAAACACTACTACACTTCCATTTGTATACAGGCACGTTACTTCACCTTCCTTCTCCAATAACTTGTTCCATATTTGTAGGTACCATAACCTGTTTCACTATAGGAGTGCCATTCTACATTTCATAGCATCGTCCCGTGTAATCAAAAGCATGAACCAATGTTTTATCTTGGATATAGCTTTCTTCATTAAAGAAAGGCCCAGTAGTAGAATTTTGTATCCATTCTCAATTAAAAAAAGGTTTAAAAGGTACTTCTACTCACTAATCTTTTCTTCTGGATTTGTCTCCTCATGTTCAACACCATTTTGTTAAGAGACTTCATTCTATTCATAATCAAAATGAAAAGCTTCCTCTTCAAAGGAAAGGCCTTATTAACTATTCTTTCAAATTGTTCTTTCTGTTTCAGTGCCTCTTTCCTGCTTCTATACCTTTTCATAGTTCTCAGTAGATTTATAACTACTCTACTACGAAACATCCTGGCTCTAAATTCCTGAAACTGCTTCTGTCTCCTGGTTAAGGTGTGTCCATATTTGTTACATGCTTTCCTTTCTTGTTAAATAGATTTTGTAAACTGTTATTCTTTTTATAGTTTGAATTTTATTTGCATTATTTTGTAATCTTTGGAAATGTCCACATATTTTTTAAAATGACTTTGTCCTTTTACCAGTAGCTCTTTTTTCTTTCACCACTTTTTTTTTGCCCCTTTTGTGTCACAGCATAAGAGCTATTTCTGTATCTCTCTACCACTGTTTCACTTGTAGATTTAGTGTTTCAGTACTTTCCTACTTAGATGTGTCAGATTTACATTTTGAGAAACACTGCATATACAAATCTGCACATTAATCTGTATCACAGCATATAGCTTGCTAATCCTTCTGAGTGCATGCAAACAATGTGGGCAATGGTTACAGATACAATTCATCAGATGGTTCTAAAACAGTATATACTCATCGCTAAAACCTGTAGGCACACATGTTTCTGGTTGAGTACAGCAACACTCCCTGGATGATTGGATGATTGCATAGATAGTGCATGAATAGTGTATAGGTGATTCCCTCTGAATATAGGTATTGCCTGCATGATTACCTGAGTATGTAGAATCTTCATCAGTGGTTCCATATCTGCATCGTTAGTGCCTGTTAATGTGCATGACTAGATTGCTACTATCTGGGTGATTGAACAAATGCATGGGTGTTGCTTGTGTAGTTTAATGAGATCATAATTAGTGCATCCACTATTGGCATATGTAAGTGCTTGGGTGATGGAATAACTGCGTACAAAGTGCATGAGTGAGGTTACAGATACAATTCCCCAGATGTTTCTAAAACAGTATATACTCATCACTAAAACCCGTAAGTATATGTGTTTCTGGTTGAGTACAGCAATACTCCCTGGATGATTAGATGATTGCATAGATAGTGTGTAGGTGATTCCCTCTGAATATAAGTATTGCCTGCATGATTCCCTGAGAATGTAGAAACCACATCAGTGGTTCCATATCTGCATCGTTAGTGCCTGTGCATGACTATATTGCTACTGTCTAGGTGATTGAACAAATGCATGGGCGTTGCTTGCGTAGTTTAATGAGAACATAATTAATGCATCCACTATTGGAAGAGTGCATGTGTAAGTGTTTGGGCGATGGAATAACTGAGTACATAGTGTGTGAGTAATTTGATAACTTCCTAAGTATTGGCTGAGTGGTTGGATGAGTGCCCGAGTAATGCTTGGGTGACTGTAAAGTATCTCCATTGCTGTTAGATACATAACAGTTGTGACTATATCTGGAACTCGTTGTTTAACTCCTTCTGTCAACATCAAACTATCTGTTTTAGTGTATCTATCCATTTGTAATGACCTACACGTCAGAACGGTCTAGCTATCACACTGCCTATATAATTGGATACATGCCTCTCTACAAGCATAAATTGCTCTATTACTCAGGATGCATATGCATCAGTAAGTTTCCAAAACTGAAACAACAAATCTCACTTCTTCAAAGCCGAAAACCTTTTCTTAATGGCATACCAACATCATTTCTCAAATCATTCTTGTGCACTTAAAACATATATTTAGAATTTCTCAAAGTGAAAGTTACACACCAAATGAAGGTAGCACAATAACTCTCAACAGATATTCTGTACTATAAACTGTCCTCAATTTTAAACAGAGAATGTTTAACCCTTTCTGTGCCCATGACGAGCTGGACTCGTCATGGAGCACAGTCGCGCTGTGCCCATGACGAGTCCAGCTCGTCATGGCACCCACCCACGGGGGAAGCACTGGCGCTCCCCCTGTGATTGGTCGATCTTTTTTTTTTTTTACTGGGAAGGCAGGGGAAGACCTTCCCCTGCCTCCCCCCGCCCCCCTCCCCCGCGTCATTAATGACGTCAGCGCGCGAGGCGCGCTGACGTCATCGGAGGTTTCCCCTTTGCTCTCCGAGGCGCAGGAAGCCATTTGCTTCCTGCGTGTCGTAGAGTAAAGGTTAGTTTTGGGGCTGGGGAGGGGGGATTATTGTGATCGGTGGGTTAGGTAGGGTGGGGGCACAATGTTGGGGGGGTAGAAATGTTTTATTTTGGGCTCCGCTTTGTTAGTGCGCATGGATCCTTCAATTGCAGTAACTTTGAAGGTGAAATGGATCCAAAAAATAAACGCACGCTCTCGAGAGATGCCCTTTTCCTCTCGTTTTCTCTGTGAGGGGTGCTTCTAGCGTGGGATGGGGGGCGAAATAAAGTAATCCATAGGGGTTGCAAAGTGGCCAGATTGATTTTATTTGCATCCAAATACACCAGCATCACATAGTTTGCCAGTGAAGTGCTACTTTCGTTTTCTCGTCTTCCTTTGAACAGCATTGTTGTTCCCGGGGGGCAAAATAAAGGTAGACAGAGGGGTTGCAAAGTGGCCAGATTGATTTCATTTACATCCAAATACACCAGCATCACAGAGTTTGCCAGTGAATCGCTACTTTCGTTTTCTCTTCTTTCTTTGAACAGCATTGTTGTTCCCAGGGGGGTTGAAATAAAGTAAGACAGAGGGGTTGCAAAGTGGCCAGATTGTTTTTTTTTTCATCCAAATACACCAGCATCACAGAGTTTGCCAGTGACGTGCTACTTTCGTTTTCTCGTCTTCCTTTGAACAGCATTGTTGTTCCCATGGGGGCGAAATAAAGTAAGACAGAGGGGTTGCAAAGTGACCAGATTGATTTTATTTACATCCAAATACACCAGCATCACAGAGTTTCCCAGTGAAGCGCAACTTTCGTTTTCTCTTCTTTCTTTGAACAGCATTGTTGTTCCCAGGGGGGGCGAAATAAAGTAAGACAGAGGGGTTGCAAAGTGGCCAGATTGTTGTTTCCAGGGTGGGAGAGTGTACCATTCCTGGAGGTACTGCAATACCTGGTTGATGGGTGAATTGGAAAACACAATGTGCACCATGGCTCTGTGTTTCTGGATGTGGTCTACCATACTGCTTATGTTTTGTAAGGATGTAAGCAATGGGCAGTGAAACGGTTCCCTCATGTCCATAACTTTTCAGGTGAAACCACTCGCTGATTTCTGAATAGTTAGTGAGAGATCGTTTAGGTAACCATGTTGTTTCTGCTTACATTTCACATGCTTTGCATTCCCAATGAGTGGTTGCTTTTTTTTTTTTTTTAGGCAGCGTATTACTCTTATCAAGTGCATAATTTGAATTGAGCCACATCCAAGTGTTTATAGCGGGTACAATTAGGTTATAGCTGAAGGCAGTGCGAGTTTCTCTCAGTGGGCAAGTATGGCGTTCAGTGGGGATGTGGCACTATGGCCAGAGCTGCCGAATTTGGAACTGGGGAACTGGGTTCAACATTCATGACCAGTCCACCACACCACTGTACTGAGGGAGCACATTCCCATGCTAGACCGTAGAAGGCCCCACTAGACCTTAGAAGGCTTGATGTCTTAGCACAAGCAGGTGTACTGTAGTGGTGTCAATTGTGGGTTATCCTTGAAGGCCTGTCCACCACAAACCATACTGAAGTTCATCTCCAGTGTTGCTGACAGGCCTACGAAGCAGCACACCCTAGAGCAACAGTGATCCAGTCGCTGTGACTGTCACTGAGGTCACATGAACCTTGAGCAGGTTAGGGCGATGCGAACAGTGTGACCTCACTGGGTACCTATTTCGGGTGGGTGTTTGCATTGCGCTGAGGGGATTACCAGGTAATTATTCACGCAGCTCTCTGATGGATGTCACATGAGGTAAAATACTGCAATAAATGGCAGACACTCTGAAAACAAGAGCAAACGTTATGTTACATGAGGCAATGGTGGTAATTGTGCATGTATCAAAAGCAAACAAAATACAAGAGGTAGCAAACAATACGTTACAAGAGGAAAAGTGACATGTGTGCAACTTACAAAAGAGTACAAAGTACAAGTAGAGGTATAAGAGTGCAATAAATGGCAGACACGCAAAACACAGGAACACACTGGGAAGGCACTTCTACGGGCATGGAGAACAGAATTTCCTATAATGTAAAGACTTCCTTCAGACAATAGAGAGGGTATGAATTAAGTTTGGAAGTGTCTTTGCAGGAGGAGAACTTTGAGGTCAGTTTTGAAGGACTGGGAAGAGGGAGGGGGTGGTCGGGAGCTGAGGCTCAGTTCCAGATTCTCGCCACGTTGCTTGTAAAGGATTGGGCCATCGATCTTTCCTTCTTGAAAGTGGGAGGTTCTAGTAATACATTTTGCGCAGTACGTGATGGTCTAGAGCATTATATGCATATGTGACAATAAAGTTTTTTTCTCCTTTTTATTCTAGTCTAAAGCTTTTCGACAGTGGTTGTTCTGCAGTTCTGTGTAGTTGCATTGTTTTGGTAAGATTTTGTTTTTGTTGTATTTACTCCAAATGAGTAATATTATAATGTCTGAATGATTTTTTTTGTAAGTGATGTCATAATGGCGGCATATTTAGTTAGTAGCTTGAGCATGAAATTCTTTGCGATGTGTTTTGCATAGTCTTATGTGTAATTGCTTTTCTCTTTCTTTTTTAGTGGGATATTGTTGATCCATGCTGTGTCTGTACAGAGTAGGTGGTGGTGAGTAGTTTAGCTGCCTCTGGCAAGTGAGTGGTATTGTTTTGGAGTATATATGAGTTTTTGATAAAGGTGCTTTTTGTTTATTACTTATTTTATAAAGTGTTTGTTGTTGTTGACTTGTTTGACAAGTTTCCTTTATTAGTAAGCAATATGGCTAGCCGTAGAATGACTGCTCAACAGGTGGTCGGTATGCTTCTTGAATCTTCCTCTGAGCATGATTATGAGACTGACAGTGCGTCTGAGGGAGAGGAGGGAGGGGAAGATTCTGGCAGTGAGTTTTCACTCAACATGGAATCATCGAATGATGAAGGTACTCTCAGTGCAGATGAAGGTACTCTTGGTGTGGATGAAGCAACTCTGAGTGCGGATGAAGTGCCTGTCTTAGAGGAGGAAGCTGCTGTGCCGATGGTGCAAGAGGCATCTGGATTGCAGTCTGAGGCTGCTAGGCTTCCTACTGGAAGTGCTGGACTTTGGGTTGATCCAAACATGGTGCAGCCGGTGTTGCCTGCCTGTAGCGGTGATGCAGGGTGTACAGTGCTTTGTGAAAACATTTTGCCTATACAGTTTTTTCCGTTGTTTATGGATGATGTATTTTTGGGTGAGATTATGGAGCAGACGAATTTGTATGCTGAATAGTTTTTGAGGGACAACAGCGACAAACTTAGGCCCCAGTCTAGAGCTACCCGGTGGACTCCCACATATCTGGAAGAGATTAAGAGGTTTTTGGGTTTGACTTTATTGATGGGTGTGGTAAGGAAGCCAACCTTGGCTTCATATTGGTCTACTAGCCCCTTGTTGGCAACTGCCATATTTCCTGCAGTTATGACTCGTAATCGGTATTTACTTTTGCTACGTATGCTGCATTTTGTTGATAATTCTATGGCGTTGCCACGAGATCACCCTGACTGTGACCGTCTTTTTAAGATTCGGCCCGTTCTTGATCACTTTGTAGAACGATTTTCAGAGATCTATACTCCAGGGAAAGAAATATCTATTGATGAGTCTTTGGTCTTGTTCAAGGGCCGTTTGGTTTTTAGGCAGTACATCCCTAGCAAGAGGGCACGCTATGGAATTAAGCTGTATATGTTGTCTGAGAGTAGGACAGGATATGTTTTTAATTTTCGTGTGTACACTGGTAGAGATTCTACTATTGACCCCCCAGGTTGTCCGTCCACTTTTGGAGTTTCAGAGAAAATTGTGTGGGATCTTGCTAGAAGACTGTTTAACAGAGGCCACCATTTGTACCTTGATAACTTCTATACTGCTGTGCAATTATTTAAGGAATTGCATAAATTGGACACTTTTGCATGTGGCACAATCCGCTCTAACCGTAAAGGTTATCCGAAAGAGCTTGTTTGCAAAAAACTTCAGAGGGGGCAGTGCAGTTCCTTGCGTAGTGATGAACTACTAGCTGTAAAATTTGTGGACAGGAGGGATGTGTACATGCTGACTACCATCCATGATGAGAGTACCTCACCTGTGGCTGTTTGGGGTCAGGTTGCTGAAGTGCGCAAACCTGTGTGCATTCTATACTACAATAAGCACATGGGTGGTGTTGACAGAGTAGATCAGAGGTTGGAACCTTACTCTGCTATTCGGAAGGCTTATGTTTGGTATAAGAAGTTGGCCATCCATTTCTTTGAATTAGCAATGTTCAATGCTTTTATTGTGTTCAAGGAGTGTTCTCCTGCGTCAAAGTTGACATTTCTTCAGTTTCAGCACTCTGTGATAGCTAGCCTTGTTGTTGTGGAACAGGCAAGTGTTCCTAGACTTGGAGTGGTGGAGGATGTGGTTCGATTGAAAGATCGCCACTTTCCTGATGTCATCCCTCCCACACCGGCAAAACATTTTCCCACTAGGAGATGCAGAGTCTGTTGGCGAAGAGGTACGCGAAAGGAGATTCGTATGTACTGCCCCGACTGTCCATCTAAACCTGGGCTGTGTGTCCTGTGAGAAGTTGGCCTGATATGTAGTGCTCACTATTCTAGTGATCACTGTGTATCATTCCAAACAACCCTTATTGATGATTGGTTGTAAGTCAACCTTATAGACCAGCTATCCTAGTAGCGTGGATATGAGCAGTCTTAGGCTAAACTCTAGAGGGCGTGTTAAGCCAGCTGTTTACCATCACATATACCCCTTGAACACCAAGTGAAAGGACACCACACAAGTTGTTATGAAAATAAAGGATATTTATTTCTAACAAGACTACCCTGGCTCTTTATGAGTCAGGGAGCTAAGCACAATACAAAACTCTTAGGAAAATACTTCTGGTTGCACAATTTACACAAATGCCCGAGGGCACGAAACCATTACACTGCAAGTGGAAGGGGAGGGGTTAGAAAGTCTAAAGTTACTGATTCCGGAGTGATCCAATCAGTGGGACTAAACGAAAAAGGAGCTGGACACTTGTAAAGCGAACCTGCGGTGGAGCACCAAAATGCTTGAGTTACCTAGCCCAGAGGCTGCGGCTGTGGAAGGTTCGGCAAGATGTCGGAAGTCCTCGTTGTAGTCTCAGGAGCCTGAAAGAAGAGTTGCTGGCAGGCGACCAGTGTCGATGTTCAGCGAGATCCAAGCCTGGATTGGTGATGAAGGAAACCTGAAAGCAGAGGGGACTCAGTTCTCAACCGCTAGCCAGCGATCGTGTGGGCACCAGGAGGGTACCGGCTGAAGTCACCTCGACCAGGTGAGTGGATGACGTCGGACTCGGCTGTTCCTCGGACCAGGAGGCGCGGCGGCGACCAGGATGGAGGGCGAGCTGTCCCACGAAGGTGTCTGCTGTCGATGATGCTGGGCCCAGGAATGGGGCAGCGGATCTTGGCAGTGGCAAACCCACGCGGTGGAGTCAAGATGGCGTCTGGAGTGGACCAGGAGGGTCCGTGGTACTCCTCTGTTGAAGGGGAGCAAGAGCCAGTCTGGAGCAACCAGACTAGTGATGAAACAATCGTGGCGCGTCGTGAAGAGGGCCACAAGCCAGTCGGCAAGTGGTCGAACAACCCGGTGAACAGCAAGGAGCGGAAGGGCTCCCACGCAGATCTCGTGGATGCTGGGGAGGCAGACTTTGGTGCTGGAGCTGCTCAGGGTTAGGGCTTCTCAAACCCTAGGTGCACTCACTCGAGGGTCCCTCGGTGGGCGTGCTAGAAAAGCGTCGTGCAGGTTCTGAAGATGGCCGGTCCCGCAAGTCTCGTCACACCTACGACTCTCAGCTGGGCTGATGAGGTAGGTAAAAGGTCAGAGATGGCAGGGAACTCGGGTCTCGTCGAGCTGGGCAGTCTTGATCTGTAGGAGAGACTTACAGCAAACCGCAAGCGCTTAGGTGGTGCCTGCTGGTGCAGGGTGGCTACTCCTTAGCCACAAGGGAGAGTCTTCAGAAATAGTCAAGAGTTCCTTTCGTGGAAAGTAGTTCAAGATTCAGAATTATCCAATTTGGGAAGGGGACTCGCTCCTACCTTTATTCTAAGAAAAGGGGCTGGCCCGTGACCAGGTCCTACCTATAGGTGGAGCCAGGAGGGGGGTGGTTACACCCCTATCCTTTGTCCGGCTTCGCCCCAGCTCAGGGGCTGGTGTGCCCCCGAACTGGTTTGAGCCGAGCTATGCACAGTGAGCACCGGGGCGCCACTTGCAATCACCTTCCTTTCAGCCCTGCCTACCTGGGATACACAAACCCTGTCTGGGATGGTGCTAACACCGCCCTCGACAGGAAACCCTTTGTCCAAGCTCCCCTCGCTGGAAGGTCTCCCAGCAGCAGGAGGTCAGACTTGTGTCTGGTGGCAGCATCCATTTTGTGATGCTGAGGCTTGAGTCAACTTTAACCGGGGTTCAAGGTTACTCCCATGTCGTGCCCCTCTAAAAGGGGGGAATGCTAACCCCGTCGCCAGAACTGGCGAGGGGTTCGTATTCCAATTCGTAGGACACCTTACTCGACATGTGTAGGTGATGCGATGCCAAAGTTAGCAAATAACCGCGAGGATTATAATGCATTTAAAAGTAGTTGGCCCGCGTCACCATGGAGCGGCTATTAGGACTTGGTTCCGCAAGCCGTCGACGGGCTCAGCTCGCGCCAGAGCACCGTCCCACATGATTCCCTGCACTCTGCCTTCAGGATTGATAAGGCCTGCCATAGGAGTGACTGATAGGAATCCATGTGTCGATTTTAGGGTTAGGTGTAGGAATACTACCCCTACAGCAACAGGTGATTACACCACGTTGCCCCAGCTGTCGTGCAGCCAGTTGTGTCAGATTTGGGCGGCCATCCAGGGGTGGCATAATACATGCTGCAGCCCCTGGTAGGCCCTGGGTACACCGATGCCCTGGATACCTGTGGTATGCTGAGACAGGGACTGACAAGGCGGCCCAGTTCCAATTGGTGGATGCACCTAATGTACATGTGTGTTAATTTCGAGAGAGAACAGCTAGGCTGTGGGTCTGATTGGCAGGCCCACAGCCGGGGAAAGTCGTAAACCAATGAAGCAAAAGCAAAAAATCTGGGTGATCATAGGATTGCAGACCCTACTCTCCTACATGACCCCCTGTTAGACCTGGCACCTTGGCGTGAGTCTCCCTTCTTCTTTTTGTCACTGTGCCTCATGTGTTTTTATGGTGTTGGCCGCTCAGCGCGCTGTGCCACTGCCAACCAGTGTCGCGGTGCGAGTGCTCCCTATGTAAATTGTATATGTTGGTTGGATTCCATGATTGGATTGTTTGATTTACTGTCAGACCCCAGTAAAGTGCGCCGGGGGCGCCAGGGCATGTAAATGCGAACACCGCTGGTGGGCTTGCAGCACTGGTTGTGCCACCCACAGAAGCGGCCGGTAAAATATGTCTGAGGTCTGCCATCGCAGAACCTGCGTGCAGTCTGGTACTGACATGCTGACCGGCAAGTGCCCACACTTGCCAGTCCCTAAAACCTTCCCTTAGCTGCATGTTAGTCACCCCTCTGGTAGGCCCACGGGCAGGGTGCGTTGTAAGCCTAAGGTAGGACAAGCCCGGATGCGTGGCATGTCCTAGTAGTGAATTACCGCCATCTTGTTGTTCACTACTGCAAGGCTACCCTGTTCTCATAGGCCAGTATGGGCGGCCTGGATTATTACACCCTATGATCCTAACCGACCCAGGGAACATGGTAGAAGATCGAGTTTAGTATGCCTGAACTCGGAATAATAAGGTACATCTTTTCGCAAGGTTTATTTTAATATTCCGGGTTTGCAAATGCCGCTTTTAGAAAGTTGGCCTTTGCTTGCCTAAACCTTTCAGCCGCCTCTGCGTGATGTGTATCTGATGTCTGGCTTGTATGAGTGACAGGGCTGGGGGAACCCAGATGGGCAGGGCTAGGTAGCCTGGTAATGAATAGGACGATCGACAGGTAGATGGGTGGGAGGAGTGCTCCTAGGCTCTGAATAGGACAGTGCTCTGCTACCTCAATGCCGGCTCCGCCCCCTGTGGAGCGTCTGATGACTCTGCCCTGCACTCTGAAAGAAGAAGCCTGCATCGCGTAAACAAAGTGCTCAGAAACCGGACTGAACTAGGCAAGGGCCCCCCTGGCCTGGGAGAACAAAAGATTTGCTGTATAAATGGAGGAGCCCTGCTCCTGAGAAACTAGATCCGCTTTTGACCAAGAAGAATCTCTGCCTGAGGAGGAGGCACCGGGAAAGCTGTAGGAGGAAGACTGTCCCTATCCTGGGGGATTGGCCTGCAGTGGTGACCTTGCTGCCAAAGGAGAGAAGAGAAATTGTTGCTGAAGACTTTTACTTTACTTTTACTTTCAAGACTTGTGCTTTTCCAAAACGATCTCCAAGGGCTTGGAACTGAGCTTGCCCCCTGAACTGAGCCCCAGGACCATTGGGCTCTACCTGATCTTCACTCGCCTGCTGCTGGACTGTGGTGTCCTTTCCCTCGCCGGAGCTGTGACCCTCGTGCCCAGTCCCTCCCTGAGCCGTGACCAGGACTGCTTAGCCGCCCCCGCCTTGGGAAGAGCCTCGCTCGATCGGAGCCGCTCCCCCTACGCTGTGCTGGGCTGCCCCGTCACCTCGCTCGTGGAGGCTCACTGTGCACCTTCACCCTCCCGCCGGAATCGGCGTTTGTGAGCATCTCCAAGCCTCGGACGGCCCGGACGTATCTGCGTGCCCGGCTGCCCCGCTTTGTTCACACGCCACCTGCAACACCCCGCTCTTGTCGTGAGCCTGAAGATCAGACACCCTCGTGAAGTGTGGGAGCCCCGGACGCCGCCTCGCTCTTCTGTCGAAGAGCCGCTGAAATCCCGCACCCGCCTTTGCGTCAAGAAACAAGGTACTGTACTCACGACCTCGACCGCGAGCTCGCATCGGATCCAGGGTCCGCAACGTTCTTATTTCCCTGTCATCTGCTGTGTGCTCCCTGGGCGCTGCCTCAGCACGAAGTGCGCTGAGGCCCACAGTTACCTTGTGCCCGCCTAAAGAACTTTCCGTAAAACAAAGAGAACTTGACCGTACTTCCAAGAATTGTGGCCCCATCAGTTCAACGTTACTGGGCCTTGTATATGAATCTTCTGAAACTACATAAAAGCTTATTTTTATATACTTCCTGATTGGTGTCCGTTTGTGGTGCATGCAAGGGGTTTACTGTATGTGTAATTGCATTTGCTTAACCGTGTACGCCTGAGACTTAGCCTAGACTGCTCGCGCCACGCACCTAGAGGGTGAGCAGGGGTTATTCTGGGGAGTCATCCTTCGCCCTGACAAGAAGTAAGGGGTCCCTGCTTGTGGTGGGTTCACACCTGCGTCAACCAGAGCCCCCCTCATTTCTAACATTGGTGGCAGCGGTGAGGATTTACGGATTTGCAATTGTGGTTTGCGTATAGTGAATCACTGATCACCACGTAGTGAGAGCAGACCAGTAACACAGCCACAAGGCTAGCATTTGTTTTTGTTTTGCCAAGAATCTCCGTTGTTAGAGCCATGCCTGGTTCACTTTCTGCCGGAAGGGCGGCTTCCATAATCTCTGGATTTGAAGACGTAGATTGGGAGGAAGACGCACTTCAGAATCGTACCAATGAAGAATTGAAAGGTTTGTGCTCCAAGTTCAGGATTGCCCAAACTGGATTAAAAAACAAGGCCCAATTCGTGAAGGCGCTGAGGGCCTGGTATGAGTCAAAGGCACCAGAGAATCAGGTGGAAGTGGTTCCACCAGAAAGTGTCCATGAGTTTGGCAGAGGCCTGTCGCCAGAAGAATTGGCAGACAGGGCAGCAACCCGGGCACACGAGGTGGAAATGGCAAAACTTCATGGGCAGATGGATATGGAAAAACAAAGATTAGCCATGGAAGAAAAGAAACTACAATTAGAGCATGACATGAAGCTGAGGGAGCTGGAGCTGAAAGCAAAAAGTTTGGAGCTTAATCCCTCTGGTGGCAGCACACCGCCAGTACCGGCGGAACCAAGAGTTTATATTCCCAAGGATGTAGTGAAGGAGTTCTTCAGGAATGACGACATCGGGCAGTGGTTCAGAGCCTACGAGGTAGCCATGTCTTCCCACCGGGTCCCTGAGAAAGATTGGGGAGCGGGGTTGTGGGGAAGGTTCCTGAGTGAAGGGCGGGACACACTGTTAGATTTACCTGTTGATGTTCGTAATTCTTATGCCCATATGAAGGAAGCATTGATGGCTAGGTATGGGTTGACCCCTGAGTTATATAGACAGAGGTTCAGGGGTTGCACCAAGATTCCCAATAGTACGTATGTGGAGTATGTGACTTTCTTTTGCAGAGCGCTGGATGGTTGGGTAAAGGGTAGTAAGGTAAATGATTATCAAGGGCTTCTTGATTTAATGGCATGGGAGCACTTGTCCAGTAATTGTTTTCCTGAGCTACGCCAGCACCTGATCGATAGTAAGCTGACTAACCCGAGGAAGCTTGCTGAGGAGGCGGACCGCTGGGTCAGTACCAGGGTCCACAAGGGTACCGTGGGAGATTCCGCCAAAGGTGGGCAGGGTCCCCAGCAGAAGAGTGGGGGGGACAGGGGTAAACAGAAGCAGTTCCAAAAAGGGCCCCAAAATAGTCCCCAAGGGAACCAAGGGAAGGGTTCTCAGCCTCCCCCACCCCAGAAACCGACCGGGGCCCCGACAGGTCCTCCTGTTCCAAAGGGGCCCGTAAGATGTTACAGGTGTAACAATTTGGGGCATTTTGCCTCTGATGTAAAGTGTCCATTGTTTGGTAAACCAGCACCCACTGGTGCTCCACCCCGGCAGGTGACTAGTGTAGCCTTGGGGGAGGAGAGGGATGTCCAAGGTGGGTGGGGTCCCGCAGAGATGTCCCTGGTCTCGCTAGGAGACCGTGAAGTGGTCCCTCCAACCCAGCTGCCTGAGAACACTAAGAAGTACAGGCAGTGGGTGACCATAAATGGCCATAGGGTGGAAGCTCTTAGAGATACCAGAGCCAGTGTGACGGCTGTCAGGTGTCACCTGGTGTCTCAGGAGCAGGTGGTCCCCAATGCCTTCTATCCCGTTGTTGCCGCTGACAACACAGAGAGACACTGCAAGGTGGCTCAGGTTCCCTTTGAGTGGGGGGGGGGTCTCTGGTACTCTTCAGGTAGCTGTGAGGCCCGCCATGCCTGTAGACTGTTTGTTAGGGAACGATCTGGAGAGCTCACCTTGGGCTAAGGTGGAGCAGAGTGCTCACCTGGAGATGTTGGGTATGCCGGATTGGGCGTGTGTCACCACACGGTCCATGACAGCCAGTAGAGGTACTCAAGAGGTCCTGGAGCCTGAGAGGGAGGCCCAGGAACCGGCCTCAGAGAGAAGGAGCAAGGGGCGCGGGAAGCCGGCCCCTGAAGTTCCCACGGTCCAGGAGGAAGCAGACCTTGAGGGGGATGCCCTGGAGTCTACAGGGGAGCAGATAGCTGAACTGGGAGACCTGCCGGAGCTGACCCATTGGCAGCAGGAAGGGGGTCCCACCAGGGAGGACTTTTGCAAGGCACAGAAGGAGTGCCCTTCTCTCGTGGGTATGCGGCAGCAGGCTGCAGACCAGGCCGCAGGTGATCAGTCAGGATCACATTTTGTTTACTGGGAGAACGACCTCCTATATACAGAGCCTAAGGTTGCTGAGCCTGGGTCAGCCCGTGCGCTGGTGGTACCCCAGGACTTCAGAGCCTTCCTACTGGGGCTGGCTCACGATGTGCCATTGGCAGGGCATTTGGGGCAGGACAAGACCTTTGAAAGGCTTGTCACCCACTTTTATTGGCCTCAAATGCGCAGGAGTTCAGATACTCACTGCAGGACATGCCAGACTTGCCAGGCAAGTGGAAAGAGTGGAAGGAAGCAGAAGGCTCCACTCCAGCCATTCCCTGTGGTCGGTACCCCCTTCCAGCCAGTGGGGATTGACATTGTAGGGCCACTGGACCCCAGGACAGCGATGGGCAATAGGTTCATCCTGGTCCTGGTGGACCATGCCACCCGGTACCCGGAAGCCATTCCTCTAAGGACAGTGACGGCCCCCGTGGTGGGACGTGCACTGATGGGAATTTTCTCCCGAGTGGGATTCCCTCTAGAAGTGGTGTCTGACCGAGGTACCAATTTCATGTCCAAGTACATGAAATCTCTTTGGCAAGAGTGTGGGGTAACCTACAAGTTCACCACCCCTTACCACCCCCAAGGAAACGGGTTGGTTGAGAGATTCAACCGAACCCTCAAAGGCATGATAATGGGCCTAGAAGGAGCCATGAGGCGTAAGTGGGACGTCCTCTTACCATGCCTTCTCTTCGCTTACCGTGAGGTGCCACAGAAGTCTCTGGGGTTCAGTCCCTTTGAGCTTCTGTATGGTCACCCAGTCAGAGGACCTCTAAGTCTGGTCAAAGAGGGCTGGGAGCAATCTCCCAGGAAGCCTCCCCAGAATGTATATTGTTACATGCTGGCCTTCAGGAATCAGAGTAGGCGATTCAGGCAACTTGCTGAGGCAAATCTGGAAGCCAGCCAGGAGGAGATGAAGCGGTGGTACGACCAGAATGCCACTCTGGTAGAGCTTCAGCCTGGACAGAAAGTATGGGTCTTGGCCCCCGTGGAGCCGTGTGCGCTCCAGGATAAGTGGACCGGTCCCTTTGAGGTGGTGGAGCGCAAGAGTCCTGTTACCTACGTGGTGGACCTGAAGTCTCCTAGGAACCCCTTAAGGGTCCTACATGTCAACCGCCTCAAGCCCCACTTGGAGAGGTCCCAAGTGGGCATGCTCTTGGCAACAGATGCTGGAATGGAAGAGGAGACAGAACCTCTTCCTGACCTCCTGTCAGCCAAGGAGCAAGATGGGTCAGTGGATGGTGTCATCCTCTCTTCCACCCTGACCCCTGAGCAACAGAATGATTGTCGCCAGTTGCTGGGACAGTTTTCTGACCTGTTTTCCCTGGTCCCTGGTGTCACTGATTGGTGCGTCCATGATGTGGACACTGGGGATAGTCCACCTGTGCGGCACAAGGCCTACAGGGTGACTGACAGGGTGAGGACCTGCATCAAGGAGGAGGTCTCCAAGATGTTTGCCCTCGGGGTAATTGAGTCTTCTAGCAGTCCTTGGGCCAGCCCCGTGGTCTTGGTCCCAAAGGCTGCAGCGCCGGGAGCCACACCCGAACTCCGGTTCTGTGTGGACTACAGAGGACTCAATTCGGTCACTAGGACCGACGCACACCCCATCCCCAGAGCTGATGAGCTCATCGATCGGCTAGGGGCTGCCAACTACCTCAGCACGTTTGATTTAACGTCTGGGTATTGGCAGATCGCCTTGACCGAGGGGGCCAAAGAGATGTCAGCATTTTCCATCCCGGATGGGTACTACCAGTTCCGGGTTATGCCATTTGGGATGAAGAATGCCCCTGCCACCTTCCAGAGATTGGTCAACCAGGTGTTGGCTGGGCTGGATTCGTTCAGTGCAGCCTACCTGGATGACATCGCAGTGTTCAGCTCCACTTGGGAGGAACACTTGCGTCACCTCTGGGAAGTGTTGATGGCGCTGCGCAAGGCAGGCCTCACGATCAAGGCGAGTAAGTGCCAGATCGGGCAGGGTTCCGTGGTGTACTTGGGACACCAAGTTGGGAGTGGCCAGGTGGCACCCCTTCAGCCCAAGATAGAAACCATCCTGAATTGGGAGGCGCCCAAAACCCAGACAGAGGTGAGAGCCTTCCTAGGTCTCACCGGGTACTACAGGAGGTTTGTCAAGGGGTATGGCAACATGGTTGCCCCCTTGACAGCGCTGACTTCGAAGAAGCAGCCCAGGAAAGTGATCTGGACTGACACCTGTCAGAAAGCTTTTGAGGCCTTGAAAACTGCTATGTGCACGGCGCCCGTGCTCTTGGCTCCCAACTTCTCCAAAGAGTTTATCGTTCAGACAGACGCTTCAGAGCATGGTGTGGGGGCTGTTCTTTCACAGATTAATGAGGAGGGCCTAGATCAACCCGTAGCCTTTCTTAGCAGGAGGTTACTTCCACGGGAACAAAGGTGGAGTGCTATTGAGCGGGAGGCATTCGCTGTGGTCTGGGCGCTGAAGAAGCTAAGACCCTACTTGTTTGGGTCTCACTTCCGGGTTCAGACGGACCACAGGCCCCTCAGATGGTTGATGCATATGAGGGGTGAGAATCCAAAGCTGTTGAGGTGGTCCATTTCCCTACAGGGTATGGATTTCACGGTGGAACATCGCCCTGGTACAGATCACGCCAATGCTGACGGTCTGTCCAGATTTTTCCGCCTTAGTGATGAGGAACTCCCTGGGGTAGGGTAGTTCTCCCCACTTTTCAGCTGGAGGGGACACGTGTTAGACCTGGCACCTTGGCGTGAGTCTCCCTTCCTCTTTTTGTCACTGTGCCTCATGTGTTTTTATGGTGTTGGCCGCTCAGCGCGCTGTGCCACTGCCAACCAGTGTCGCGGTGCGAGTGCTCCCTATGTAAATTGTATATGTTGGTTGGATTCCATGATTGGATTGTTTGATTTACTGTCAGACCCCAGTAAAGTGCGCCGGGGGCGCCAGGGCATGTAAATGCGAACACCGCTGGTGGGCTTGCAGCACTGGTTGTGCCACCCACAGAAGCGGCCGGTAAAATATGTCTGAGGTCTGCCATCGCAGAACCTGCGTGCAGTCTGGTACTGACATGCTGACCGGCAAGTGCCCACACTTGCCAGTCCCTAAAACCTTCCCTTAGCTGCATGTTAGTCACCCCTCTGGTAGGCCCACGGGCAGGGTGCGTTGTAAGCCTAAGGTAGGACAAGCCCGGATGCGTGGCATGTCCTAGTAGTGAATTACCGCCATCTTGTTGTTCACTACTGTAAGGCTACCCTGTTCTCATAGGCCAGTATGGGCGGCCTGGATTATTACACCCTATGATCCTAACCGACCCAGGGAACATGGTAGAAGATCGAGTTTAGTATGCCTGAACTCGGAATAATAAGGTACATCTTTTCGCAAGGTTTATTTTAATATTCCGGGTTTGCAAATGCCGCTTTTAGAAAGTTGGCCTTTGCTTGCCTAAACCTTTCAGCCGCCTCTGCGTGATGTGTATCTGATGTCTGGCTGGTATGAGTGACAGGGCTAGGGGAACCCAGATGGGCAGGGCTAGGTAGCCTGGTAATGAATAGGACGATCGACAGGTAGATGGGTGGGAGGAGTGCTCCTAGGCTCTGAATAGGACAGTGCTCTGCTACCTCAATGCCGGCTCCGCCCCCTGTGGAGCGTCTGATGACTCTGCCCTGCACTCTGAAAGAAGAAGCCTGCATCGCGTAAACAAAGTGCTCAGAAACCGGACTGAACTAGGCAAGGGCCCCCCTGGCCTGGGAGAACAAAAGATTTGCTGTATAAATGGAGGAGCCCTGCTCCTGAGAAACTAGATCCGCTTTTGACCAAGAAGAATCTCTGCCTGAGGAGGAGGCACCGGGAAAGCTGTAGGAGGAAGACTGTCCCTATCCTGGGGGATTGGCCTGCAGTGGTGACCTTGCTGCCAAAGGAGAGAAGAGAAACTGTTGCTGAAGACTTTTACTTTACTTTTACTTTCAAGACTTGTGCTTTTCCAAAACGATCTCCAAGGGCTTGGAACTGAGCTTGCCCCCTGAACTGAGCCCCAGGACCATTGGGCTCTACCTGATCTTCACTCGCCTGCTGCTGGACTGTGGTGTCCTTTCCCTCGCCGGAGCTGTGACCCTCGTGCCCAGTCCCTCCCTGAGCCGTGACCAGGACTGCTTAGCCGCCCCCGCCTTGGGAAGAGCCTCGCTCGATCGGAGCCGCTCCCCCTACGCTGTGCTGGGCTGCCCCGTCACCTCGCTCGTGGAGGCTCACTGTGCACCTTCACCCTCCCGCCGGAATCGGCGTTTGTGAGCATCTCCAAGCCTCGGACGGCCCGGACGTATCTGCGTGCCCGGCTGCCCCGCTTTGTTCACACGCCACCTGCAACACCCCGCTCTTGTCGTGAGCCTGAAGATCAGACACCCTCGTGAAGTGTGGGAGCCCCGGACGCCACCTCGCTCTTCTGTCGAAGAGCCGCTGAAATCCCGCACCCGCCTATGCGTCAAGAAACAAGGTACTGTACTCACGACCTCGACCGCGAGCTCGCATCGGATCCAGGGTCCGCAACGTTCTTATTTCCCTGTCATCTGCTGTGTGCTCCCTGGGCGCTGCCTCAGCACGAAGTGCGCTGAGGCCCACAGTTACCTTGTGCCCGCCTAAAGAACTTTCCGTAAAACAAAGAGAACTTGACCGTACTTCCAAGAATTGTGGCCCCATCAGTTCAACGTTACTGGGCCTTGTATTTGAATCTGCTGAAACTACATAAAAGCTTATTTTTATATACTTCCTGATTGGTGTCCGTTTGTGGTGCATGCAAGGGGTTTACTGTATGTGTAATTGCATTTGCTTAACCGTGTACGCCTGAGACTTAGCCTAGACTGCTCGCGCCACGCACCTAGAGGGTGAGCAGGGGTTATTCTGGGGTGTCATCCTTCGCCCTGACAAGAAGTAAGGGGTCCCTGCTTGTGGTGGGTTCACACCTGCGTCAACCAGAGCCCCCCTCATTTCTAACACCCCCCCCAAACTTTGGGACAATAAGCTAACCTTGACCAGGTGAGTCTTCTTGCTCTAAGTGGAAATACCTGGAGAGCCCATCTGCATTGCCATGATCAGTGCCAGGTCTATGCTCCACTGTGAAGTCCATCCCCTGTAGGGAAATGGACCACCTAAGTAGTTTGGGGTTTTCACCCTTCATTTGATTTAGCCACAAGAGGGGCTTATGGTCGGTCTGAATCTTGAAGTGAGTGCCAAACAAGTATGGCCTCAACTTCTTCAGGGCCCAAACCACAGCAAAGGCCTCCCTCTCAATAGCTGACCAATTCTTCTCTCTGGGGGTCAGCCTCCTGCTAATAAAAGCTATGGGCTGGTCATGACCATCAAGATTCAGTTGAGATAGAACAGCTCCCACACCCAGCTCCGAAGCGTCTGTTTGTACAATGAATGGTCTGGAGTAGTCTGGACTCTTTAGGATAGGTGCTGTGCACATGGCCTGCTTTAGGTCATCGAATGCCTTCTGACAGCTTGCTGTCCACTGAACTTTTTTTGGCATCTTTTTACTTGTCAGGTCGTTTAGCGGGGTCACAATGGATCCATAATTTCTGACAAATTTCCGGTAATAACCAGTCAGGCCCAAGAAAGCTCGAACCTGAGTCTGGGTGGTTGGAGGAGCCCAGTCCTGGATGGCCTGTATTTTGCTCTCTAATGGTTGAACCTGGCCTCCACCTACAAGGTGGCCCAGGTATACAACCTGTGTCTGCCCTATCTGGCACTTAGTGGCCTTGATAGTGAGGCCTGCCTTTTGCAGGGCCTCTAACACTTTCCTCAGGTGGACCAGGTGATCCTCCCAGGTGGAGCTAAAGACAGCGATATCGTCCAGATACGCCGCGCAGAAGTCGTCCAACCCAGTGAGAACTCGATTCACCAGCCTTTGGAAGGTGGCAGGTGCATTTTTCAAACCAAAGGGCCTTACCACGAACTGATAATGCCCACCCGGGGTAGAAAATGCTGTTTTGGGCTTGGCCTCCTCAGCTAACCTGATTTGCCAATACCCAGCTGTCAGGTCAAACGTACTTAAGTAGCTGGCCGAAGCCAACCGGTCGATAAGTTCGTCTGCTCTTGGTATTGGGTGGGCGTCAGTCTTAGTGACTGCATTGAGACCTCTGTAGTCCACGCAAAACCTCATCTCTTTCTTACCGCCCTGGGTGTGAGGTTTCGGCACGAGAACTACGGGACTAGCCCAGGGGCTGTCCGAGGGTTCAATGACTCCCAGCTCCAACATTTTCTGCACCTCCGTCTTGATGCAGTCTCTGACATGATCAGGTTGCCGATAGATTTTACTCTTTACGGGCAGACTGTCCCCAGTGTCGACCTCATGGGTACACCAATTGGTCTGACTGGGCGTCAGAGAGAACATATGTCGAAAGGATTGAAGAACCTGTTTACAATCCTTTTGTTGATGTCCAGAGAGGCTGCCACAAAAGACAACACCATCTACTGTCCCATCGTCAGGGTTCTGAGAGAGCAGGTCCGGGAGAGGGTCACTCTCCTCCTCCTGTCCCTCATCTGTGGCCACGAGCAAGCCCATTCCCACCCTGTCGACATATGCCTTGAGCCTGTTTACATGGAGCACCCTGTGGGGGCTCCGGGGAGTTCCCAGGTCTACCAAGTAGGTGACCTCTCCCTTTTGCTCAATGATCGTGTGGGGCCCAGACCATTTGTCTTTGAGTGCTGCTGGGGCCACTGGCTCCAGCACCCACACCTTCTGTCCCGGCTGGTACACAGTCAGGACAGCCTTTTGGTCGTGCCAAGCTTTCTGTAATTCTTGGCTCGCCTCAAGGTTTTTAGACGCCTTTTCCATGTACTCCGCCATCCGCGAGCGGAGACCGAGTACATAGTCCACAATGTTCGATGCCGGCTTTCTGAGAGGTCTCTCCCATCCTTCCTTTACCAAACAAAGGGGTCCCCTTACAGGATGTCCGAACAGAAGCTCAAAAGGGCTGTAGCCAACCCCCTTCTGCGGGACCTCTCTGTAGGCGAACAAGAGGCAGGGTATCAGGACATCCCATCTCCGCCGAAGCTTTTCAGGTAGTCCGTGAATCATCCCTTTTAGGGTCCTGTTGAATCTCTCAACAAGCCCATTGCATTGTGGGTGATAGGGTGTGGTGAACTTGTAGTTGACACCACACTCCTTCCACATTGCAGTCAGATATCCCGACATGAAGTTTGCACCTCTGTCTGAGACGACCTCCTTAGGGAAGCCCACTCTAGAGAACACTCCAAGTAGGGCCCGTGCCACCACAGGTGCTGTAGTGGTCCTAAGTGGAATAGCTTCAGGATACCTAGTGGCGTGGTCCACCACCACCAGTATAAACTTGTGCCCTGATGCTGTCTGGGGTTCCATTGGTCCGACAATGTCGATCCCCACTCGTTCAAAGGATACCCCCACCACCGGTAGTGGTATGAGGGGGGCCTTTGTCGTGCCACCTGACTTACCACTGGCTTGGCAAGTGACACAGGAGCGGCAAAACTCCTTAGTATCTTCGGACATGTGGGGCCAGTGAAAGTGTGGAACAATTCTGTCCCAAGTCTTATTCTGGCCTAAGTGACCTGCAAGGGGAATCTCGTGGGCCAAGGTAAGAAGGAAACCTCTCAGAGACAAGGGGATGACCAGCCTCCTGGTCGCACCAGGTTTGGGGTCTCTTGCCTCGGAGTACAGGAGTCCATCGTCCCAGTACACTTTGTGGGTACCTGTGGCGTTCCCTGCAGCCTCAGCAGCAGCCTGCTGTCTGAGGGGTTCAAGGGAGGGGCAGTCTAACTGTGCCTTTCCCAGGTCTTCCCTGGAGGGTCCCCCTGAGCCCAGAAACTCAACCTGACCAGGTTCAAGCTCTTTCGGCTCAGTTTCCCCCAGTTCTTTAAGGTCAGCCTCATCAGAGACTTGATCCACAACCTGGGGCAAGGGGGAAGGCGAAGCCTTACCCTTACTGCTCCTCTTCTTGGAAGGTGTCTGGTCCGTTCTTCCAGGATCCAGCACCTGTTCAGTGGGGCACCTTTTGGCCTGTGACCTGGTCACAGCAAGGACATGTGCTGGCAAGCCTAACATTTCCATGTGAGTCCTCTGCTCCACTTCTGACCATTGTGACGTTTCCAAATCATTGCCCAACAGACATTCTACGGGGAGGTCTGAACTAACCACAACCTTTTTCGGGCCACTTACCCCTCCCCAGGAGAAATCAACAACTGCCATACTGTGATTGGTAGTGACGTTGCTGGCATTGGTCACTAGGTAACTGGTACCTAGCATGATCTGTCCAGGGTCCACAAAGTTAGGCGTCACCATGGTGACACTGGCACAAGTGTCCCTGTAGGCCTGAGCCACTTTTCCATTAATCAAAGGTGTCTGCCTGTATTTGCCCAAAGTATTGGGACTGGCATCAGGGGACATATCCATATCCCCTGTACAGACAAGGACGGCCTGAGTGAGTGTGCCGACTAAGTCGTCACTCCCCTCGGTTCCCAAGGTTATCCCAACTAATGCCTTGGGAGGCGCACTACCACTGCTGACTGTACTAGGGGGTGCAGGTGCCTTAGGGGCTGCAGTGGTAGGAGTTTGCCCTCCTTTCTTGGTGCACTCACTAAACCAGTGAGTCTTACTTTTACAGTATTGGCACCACCTTTTTGACTGGCCTTCTTGCGTCTTCTTTTTCTGTGAAGCCTGACCCCCACCCTCTTTGGTTTGTTGGGGACCTGTCGAAGACTTCTGGTCATTTTGTTCGTTCTTGTTACTACCCTTCTGGTCTGCTTTCTTCTGACCACCCTGGTTCTGGTTCTGGTTCTGCTTGACCCTTGTTCTGACCCATCTGTCTGCCTTCTTTCCCAATTCTTGGGGAGAGGTCAGATCCGAGTCGACAAGGTGCTGATGCAACAATTGGTTCTGACAGTTGTTTAAAATCTGTTCTCGCATGATAAGATTGTACAATCCTGTGTAATCAGTAACCTTGCTACCCAGCAACCAGCCGTCCAAAGCCTTAGTGGCACAATCGACAAAGTCAGTCCAATCCTGAGACTGAATTTTCTGGGTGTCCCGGAACAGCACCCGGTACTGTTCCGTGGTTAAGCCGAACCCATCAATCAGTGTGCTCTTCAGGACTTGGTAGTTATTAGCATCCTCAGCTCTAGTAGTGAGGAGCTTGTCCCTTCCTTTACCTTCGAAGGAAAGCCACAGTATAGCTGCCCACTGACTTGGGGGGACGCACTGGACAGTGCAGGCCCTCTCCAAGGCAGTTATCCACTTGTGGATGTCGTCCCCTTGTTTAAAGGGAGGCACTATTTTACTCAGGTGTCTAGTGTCTATACCCCTGTCTTTCTCTCTATTGAGAATGCTGCCGCCAGTGGGATCTAACCCACTTAATTTCTGCTCTCGGGCCAGGGCAAGTCTTTCTTTGGCGAGGGCAAGTTCTTCCCGCTCGATCCTCAGATTGACTTCCCTCATCTTCGCTTCATGCTCCCTTCTCTGAGGGGACGTCATTCCTCTCTGAGAAGATGCCTGAGAGACATGTGTATGAACCGATCTGCCAGAGCCTCTGGAGAGAGACCTAGCTCGTCCGTTCCCAAGGTTAGGCCTGCTTGAGCGTGGGCCCGGGGCTCCCCCAGTTCCATTCTCATGCCTGCTTAAGTTGGTCCTTGTAAGCCTGCCGACTACCACTGGACCTTTGTCTGCCTCGTCTTCTGATAACTCCTCCTCGTCCTCCTCCTCTGTGTGGAGGTCGAGGTCTGGGTCACCGAGGGTTCCCTCTAAGGGAGGCATGTTCCCATCAGCACTGGGGGGACCTGTGTTAGAGGACCTCCTAGCATCGTACGCCTCTAAGAGACCTATCCGAATTGCGATGGTAGGGTTAGAACCCTGGTTTAGCTTCCTGGAGGCACACAGTTGTCTCATCTCCTTGAAGCTAAGAGCTGCATATCGTGACACGACCTGTGGAGGGTCACTGACCACTAAGGGAGTCTCCGAAGACTCTCCGTGGACCGACATGCTTTTCTAGTGAGGTGTAAGTGATGCACCTACCTACACTATGTGTTTACCTACTGATCCCTTGCTAAGAGTTGTAGCCAGGGTGTGCTAAGCCCTGTTACACTACAACAGCCGGTTCAGTAGAACTCGGAGTATTCTAAGTTAAGTTATATGTACCTGGGTACTTATGTGATCTTTCACTGCAATATTCTTAGGATACGTGTGTGGTAAAACAACAGCAAACTCAAATCCCAACCGCTGCTCACCAATGTGAGAAGTTGGCCTGATATGTAGTGCTCACTATTCAAGTGATCACTGTATATCATTCCAAACAACCCTTATTGATGATTGGTTGTAAGTCAACCTTATAGACCAGCTATCCTAGTAGCGTGGATACGAGCAGTCTTAGGCTAAACTCTAGAGGGCGTGTTAAGCCAGCTGTTTACCATCACATATACCCCTTGAACACCAAGTGAAAGGACACCACACAAGTTGTTATGAAAATAAAGGATATTTATTTATAACAAGACTACCCTGGCTCTTTATGAGTCAGGGAGCTAAGCACAATACAAAACTCTTAGGAAAATACTTCTGGTTGCACAATTTACACAAATGCCCGAGGGCACGAAACCATTACACTGCAAGTGGAAGGGGAGGGGTTAGAAAGTCTAAAGTTACTGATTCCGGAGTGATCCGATCAGTGGGACTAAACGAAAAAGGAGCTGGACACTTGTAAAGCGAACCTGCGGTGGAGCACCGAAATGCTCGAGTTACCTAGCCCAGAGGCTGCGGCTGTGGAAGATTCGGCAAGATGTCGGAAGTCCTCGTTGTAGTCTCAGGAGCCTGAAAGAAGAGTTGCTGGCAGGCGACCAGTGTCGATGTTCAGCGAGATCCAAGCCTGGATCGGTGATGAAGGAAACCTGAAAGCAGAGGGGACTCAGTTCTCAACCGCTAGCCAGCGATCGTGTGGGCACCAGGAGGGTACCGGCTGAAGTCACCTCGACCAGGTGAGTGGATGACGTCGGACTCGGCTGTTCCTCGGACCAGGAGGCGCGGCGGCGACCAGGATGGAGGGCGAGCTGTCCCATGAAGGTGTCTGCTGTCGATGATGCTGGGCCCAGGAATGGGGCAGCGGATCTTGGCAGTGGCAAACCCACGCGGTGGAGTCAAGATGGCGTCTGGAGTGGACCAGGAGGGTCCGTGGTACTCCTCTGTTGAAGGGGAGCAAGAGCCAGTCTGGAGCAACCAGAATAGTGATGAAACAATCGTGGCGCGTCGTGAAGAGGGCCACAAGCCGGTCGGCAAGTGGTCGAACAACGCGGTGAACAGCAAGGAGCGGAAGGGCCCCCACGCAGATCTCGTGGATGCTGGGGAGGCAGACTTCGGTGCTGGAGCTGCTCAGGGTTAGGGCTTCTCAAACCCTAGGTGCACTCACTCGAGGGTCCCTCGGTGGGCATGCTAGATAAGCGTCGTACAGGTTCTGAAGATGGCCGGTCCCGCAAGTCTCGTCACACCTACGACTCTCAGCTGGGCTGATGAGGTAGGTAAAAGGTCAGAGATGGCAGGGAACTCGGGTCTCGTCGAGCTGGGCAGTCTTGATCCGTAGGAGAGACTTACAGCAAACCGCAAGCGCTTAGGTGGTGCCTGCTGGTGCACGGTGGCTACTCCTTAGCCACAAGGGAGAGTCTTCAGAAATAGTCAAGAGTTCCTTTCGTGGAAAGTAGTTCAAGATTCAGAATTATCCAATTTGGGAAGGGGACTCGCTCCTACCTTTATTCTAAGAAAAGGGGCTGGCCCGTGACCAGGTCCTACCTACGGGTGGAGCCAGGAGGGGGGTGGTTACACCCCTATCCTTTGTCCGGCTTCGCCCCAGCTCAGGGGCTGGTGTGCCCCCGAACTGGTTTGAGCCGGGCTATGCACAGTGAGCACCGGGGCGCCACTTGCAATCACCTTCCTTTCAGCCCTGCCTACCTGGGATACACAAACCCTGTCTGGGATGGTGCTAACACCGCCATCGACAGGAAACCCTTTGTCCAAGCTCCCCTCGCTGGAAGGTCTCCCAGCAGCAGGAGGTCAGACTTGTGTCTGGTGGCAGCATCTATTTTGTGATGCTGAGGCTTGAGTCAACTTTAACCGGGGTTCAAGGTTACTCCCATGTCGTGCCCCTCTAAAAGGGGGGAATGCTAACCCCGTCGCCAGAACTGGCGAGGGGTTCGTATTCCAATTCGTATGACACCTTACTCGACATGTGTAGGTGATGCGATGCCAAAGTTAGCAAATAACCGCAAGGATTATAATGCATTTAAAAGTAGTTGGCCCGCGTCACCATGGAGCGGCTATTAGGACTTGGTTCCGCAAGCCGTCGACGGGCTCAGCTCGCGCCAGAGCACCGTCCCACATGATTCCCTGCACTCTGCCTTCAGGATTGATAAGGCCTGCCATAGGAGTGACTGATAGGAATCCATGTGTCCATTTTAGGGTTAGGTGTAGGAATACTACCCCTACAGCAACAGGTGATTACACCACGTTGCCCCAGCTGTCGTGCAGCCAGTTGTGTCAGATTTGGGCGGCCATCCAGGGGTGGCATAATACATGCTGCAGCCCCTGGTAGGCCCTGGGTACACCGATGCCCTGGATACCTGTGGTATGCTGAGACAGGGACTGACAAGGTGGCCCAGTTCCAATTGGTGGATGCACCTAATGTACATGTGTGTTAATTTCGAGAGAGAACAGCTAGGCTGTGAGTCTGATTGGCAGGCCCACAGCCGGGGAAAGTCGTAAACCAATGAAGCAAAAGCAAAAAATCTGGGTGATCATAGGATTGCAGACCCTACTCCCCTACATGTCCCTGCTTGTTTTAGAGCGTACCACACGCAAAAGAATTTTTGGGAGCATTCATGAGTGGTAAAGTGAACTGCCTGGTCTGTATTCTTTAAAAAATTTGATTCTGTTTCACGGTTGGCGTTAGTGCAATGTGTTTAGTTTCTGATTTTGTGTTTGTAGATTTGTATCTGATTGCGATTTGTTTGTGTTTTTATTTTTGTCTAAAAAAAATCCTAAATGTGTTGGCGGTGTGTGTGGACTGGCACTTGGTTGGCGGTGTGCGTGGACTGGTACTTGGCTGGCGGTGTGCCTGGACAGGGGCTTGGCTAGCGGTGTGCGTGGACTGGTGTTTAGCTAGCGGTGTGCGTGGACTGGCGCTAGGCTAGCGGTGTGCGTGGACTGGCGCTTGGCTGGCTGTGTGTGAGTAGTGACTTGCTGCTGGTCACTACACACACTGCTAGCTGAGTGCCACTCCACGCAATCCATCAGCTTGTGTAGTTGCTGTGTCAGGAATGTGGGCGTGTGAAAGTGATGGGCCCTTGAATGGCGCTGTGTGCTGGTGTGAGTTTTGTTATGTGATGGGCCCGCGGCTGGCGGTGTGAATGGTTTTGTATGTCTCACATGTATGAAAGGTGTATGAATGGCCTGTAAAGAGGTTTGTGCCTTGTCGTGGCTTTACAGCTCTCGAGCTGTGAGTCAATGGTTCAGTTTCTCGCCCTTTCAATTATTATCAGTGCATTTCATTTTTGTGAAATCACTTGCTAATACAATTGTATATACTGAACCATCACTCACCCTCGTGCCAAATCCACCCAGTATGTGTGTGTGCTTGAGGATTAGATGGCTGTGCAGTAATATTTGCCTTTCAGAAGCAGGGTGTACCTTGTCCCTTTTGTGAATTTTGTAATGTGTTGTTTTTGTGCCTGGTGGTGTGAATGGTCTTGTGTGTATCACGTATGAAAGGTGTGTGAATGGCCTGTAAAGCGGTTGGTGCCTTGCCGTGGCTTTACAGCTTACGAGCTGCGAGTCCTTGGTTCAGTTTTTTCTCCATTTAATTATTGACAGAGCATTTCATTTTTGTGAAATCTCTTGTTAATAAAATTTAATATACTGAACCATCACTCGCCCTCGTGCCAAATCCAACCAGTATGTGTGTGCGTTTGAGGAATAGATGGCTGTGCAGGAATCTTTGTCTTTTTAGTTTCTCTGCCAAGGTGTATGTTCCATGTAAGAATAACCCACCAACTGTAGATATTGTTGTAAACCCACGGGAGTTCATGGTGATGTCTCTCTTGTGAATTCCCAAAAATTTATTTGATCCACAATGTCCTGCAAACCTCAAAATGTCTGTCACATTTTCCATGCAATTTTGTTCCGAATTTCTCACGCTGTAGAAACAAACAATGTCAAAACGATCTGGTTTTGCAAGGGGGTCACCTGGGTTTTTGGCCCGGTGCTCGGCGGCCATCTAGGGAAACCTACCAAACCCATACATTTCTGAAAACTAGACACCCGGGGGCTTCCAGGGAGGTATGGCTTGCGTGGATCCCCCAACGTTTCCTTACCCAGAATCCCCTGCAAACCTCAATTTTAGCTGAAAAAATCACTTTTTTCACACTTTTTTGAGTGGGAAAGTTGTGGCATCACCGGACTCACTCAAATTTCCCACCTCCCAGCGTTCCCCTGGGTCTCCCGGTAAAAATGGTGCCTCACTTGTGTGGGAGGCCCAAGTACCCGCGACAGGCAAGGGCCCAAAACGTAGTGTGGTGACATCAAAATTGCCTATCTCAAAACCACCTGGTTTTGCAAGGGGGGTCACCTGGGTTTTTGGCCCGGTGCTCGGCGGCCATCTAGGGAAACCTACCAAACACATACATTTCTGAAAACTAGACACCCGGGGGCTTCCAGGGAGGTATGGCTTGCATGGATCCCCCAACGTTTCCTTACCCAGAATCCCCTGCAAACCTCAATTTTAGCTGAAAAAATCACATTTTTCACACTTTTTTGTGTGGGAAAGTTGTGGCATCACTGGGCTCACTCAAATTTCCCACCTACCAGCATTACCCTGGGTCTCCCGGTAAAAATGGTGCCTCACTTGTGTGGGAGGCCCAAGTACCCGCGACAGGCAAGGGCCCAAAACGTAGTGATGCGACATTTGGGATAGGCAATGTTGATGTCACCACACTACGTTTTGGGCCCTTGACTGTCGCGGGTACTTGAGCCTCCCACACAAGTGAGGCACCATTTTTACCGGGAGACCCAGGGGAATGCTGGGAGGTGGGAAATTTGAGTGAACCCGGTGATGCCACAACTTTCCCACACAAAAAAGTGTGAAGAAAGTGATTTTTTCAGCTAAAATTGAGGTTTGCAGGGGATTCTGGGTAAGGAAACATTGGGGGATCCACGCAAGCCATACCTCCCTGGAAGACCCCGCATGTCTAGTTTTCAGAAATGTATGAGTTTGGTAGGTTTCCCTAGATGGCCGCCGAGCACCGGGCCAAAAACCCAGGTGACCCCCCTTGCAAAACCAGGTGGTTTTGAGATAGGCAATTTTGATGTCACCACACTACGTTTTGGGCCCTTGCCTGTCGCGGGTACTTGGGCCTCCCACACAAGTGAGGCACCATTTTTACCGGGAGACCCAGGGGAACGCTGGGAGGTGGGAAATTTGAGTGAGCCCGGTGATGCCACAACTTTCCCACACAAAAAATTGTGAAAAAAGTGATTTTTTCAGCTAAAATTGAGGTTTGCAGGGGATTCTGGGTAAGGAAACGTTGGGGGATCCACGCAAGCCATACCTCCCTGGAAGCCCCTGGGTGTCTAGTTTTCAGAAATGTATGGGTTTGGTAGGTTTCCCTAGATGGCCGCCGTGCACCGGGCCAAAAACCCAAGTGACCCCCCTTGCAAAACCAGGTGGTTTTGAGATAGGCAATTTTGATGTTACCTCACTACGTTTTGCGCCGTTTCCTCTCGCGGGCACTAGGGCAACACACACAAGTGAGGTACCATTTTTTTCTCTAAAGACTTTGGGGAACGCGGGGAGGGTGGAAATTTGTGGATCCACGCAGATTCCGGAACTTTCCACCACAGAAATGTGGGGAAAATGTGTTTTTTTGGACAATCTTTTAGGTTTGCAAGGGATTCTGGGTAACAGACCCTGGTGGGAGGCAGTCAAGTCACCCCATCCTAGATTCCCCTGGGTGTCTAGTTTTCAAAAATGTATAGGTTTGCTAGGTTTCCCAAGGTGCCCGCAGAGCTAGGGTTCAAAAACTACAGCTAGTCATTTTGCCAAAAAGAGTCTTTTTCACTGCGAAATTGAGGTGTGACCACGTGGCGTTTTGCGCCGTTTCCTGTCGCGGGCACTATGCCGAACCACACAAGTGAGGTACCGTTTTTCTTGTAAGACTTTGGGGAACGCGGGGTGGGTGGAAATTTGTGGATCCACACAGATTCCGGAACTTTCCACGACAGAAACGTGGGGAAAATGTGTTTTTTCTGACAATTGTTTAGGTTTGCAAGGGATTCTGGGTAACAGACCCTGGTGGGAGGCAGTCAAGTCACCCCATCCTGGATTCCCCTGGGTGTCTAGTTTGCAAAACTGTATAGGTTTGCTAGGTTTCACAAGGTGCCCGCAGAGCTAGGGTTCAAAAACTACAGCTAGTCATTTTGCCAAAAAAGGGTCATTTTTCACTGCAAAATTGAGGTGTGACCACGTTGCGTTTTGCGGCGTTTCCTGTCACGGGCACCTGGCCGACCCACACAAGTGAGGTACAGTTTATCTCGTAAGACTTTGGGGAACGCGGGGTGCGTGGAAATTTGTGGATCCACGCAGATTCCGGAACTTTCCACGACAGAAATGTGGGGAAAATGTGTTTTTTTGGACAATTTTAATGTTTGCAAGGGATTCTGGGTAACAGACCCTGGTAGGAGGCAGTCAAGTCGCCCCATCCTGGATTCCCCTGGGTGTCTAGTTTTCAAAAATGTATAGGTTTGCTAGGTTTCCCAAGGTGCCCGCAGAGCTAGGGTTAAAAAACTACAGCTAGTCATTTTGCCAAAAAAGGGTCATTTTTCACTGCGAAATTGAGGTGTGACCACGTGGCGTTTTGCGCCGTTTCCTGTCTCGGGCACTGGGCCGACCCACACAAGTGAGGTACCGTTTTTCTCGTAAGACTTTGGGGAACGCGGGGTGGGTGGAAATTTGTGAATCCACGCAGATTCCGGAACTTTCCACGACAGAAATGTGGGGAAAATGTGTTTTTTTTGACAATTCTTTAGGTTTGCAAGGCATTCTGGGTAACAGACCCTGGTGGGAGGCAGTCAAGTCACCCCATCCTGGATTCCCCTAGGTGTCTAGTTTTCAAAAATGTATAGATTTGCTAGGTTTTCCAAGGTGCCCGCAGTGCTAGGGTTCAAAAACTAAAGCTAGTCATTTTGCCAAAAAAGGGTCATTTTTCACTGCGAAATTGAGGTGTGACCACGTGGCGTTTTGCGGCGTTTCCTGTCGCGGGCACTAGGCCGACCCACACAAGTGAGGTACCGTTTTTCTCGTAAGACTTTGGGGAACGCGGGGTGGGTGGAAATTTGTGGATCCACGGAGATTCCGGAACTTTCCACGACAGAAATGTGGGGAAAATGTGTTTTTTTGGACAATTTTAAGGTTTGCAAGGGATTCTGGGTAACAGACCCTGGTGGGAGGCAGTCAAGTCACCCCATCCTGGATTCCCCTGGGTGTGTAGTTTTCAAAAATGTATAGGTTTGCTAGGTTTCCCAAGGTGCCCGCAGAGCTAGGGTTCAAAACCACAGCTAGTCATTTTGCCAAAAAAGGGTCATTTTTCACTGCGAAATTTAGGTGTGACCACGTTGCGTTTTGCGCCGTTTCCTGTCGCGGGCACTAGGCCGACCCACACAAGTGAGGTACCGTTTTTCTCGGAAGACTTTGGGAAACGCGGGGTGGGTGGAAATTTGTGGATCCACGCAGATTCCGGAACTTTCCACGACAGAAATGTGGGGAAAATGTGTTTTTTTTGACGATTTTTTAGGTTTGCAAGGGATTCTGGGTAACAGACCCTGGTGGGAGGCAGTCAAGTCACCCCATCCTGGATTCCTCTGGGTGTCTAGTTTTCAAAAATGTATAGGTTTGCTAGGTTTCCCAAGGTGCCCGCAGAGCTAGGGTTCAAAAACTACAGCTAGTCATTTTGCCAAAAAAGGGTCATTTTTCACTGCGAAATTGAGGTGTGACCACGTGGCTTTTTGCGCCGTTTCCTGTCGCGGGCACTAGGCCGACCCACACATGTGAGGTACCGGTTTTCTCGTAAGACTTTGGCCAACGCTGGGTGGGTGGAAATTTGTGGATCCACGCAGATTCCGGAACTTTCCAAGACAGAAATAAGGGGAAAATGTGTTTTTTTAACAATTTTTTAGGTTTGCAAGGAATTCTGGGTACCAGACCCTGGTGGGAGGCAGCCAAGTCACCCCATCCAGGATTCCCCTTGGTGTCTAGCTTTCAAAAATGTATAGGTTTGCTAGGTTTCCCAAGTTGCCCGCAGAGCTAGGGTTAAAAAACTACAGCTAGTCATTTTGTCAAAAAAGGGTCATTTTTCACTGCGAAATTGAGGTGTGACCACGTTTCGTTTTGCGCTGTTTCCTGTCGCGGGCACTAGGCCGACCCAGACAAGTAAGGTACCGTTTTTCTCGTAAGACTTTGGGCAACGCGGGGTGGGTGGAAATTTGTGGATCCACGCAGATTCCGGAACTTTCCACGACAGAAATGTGGGGAAATGTGTTTTTTTTGACAATTTTTTAGGTTTGCAAGGGATTATGGGTAACATGCCCTGGTGGGAGGCAGTCAAGTCACCCCATCCTGGATTCCCCTGGGTGTCTAGTTTTCAAAAATGTATAGGTTTGGTAGGTTTCCCAAGGTGCCCGCAGAGCTAGGGTTCAAAAACTACAGCTAGTCATTCTGCCAAAAAAGTGTCATTTTTCACTGCGAAATTGAGGTGTGACCACGTTGCGTTTTGCGCCGTTTCGTGTCGCGGGCACTAGGCCAACCCACACAAGTGAGGTACTGTTTTTCTCGTAAGACTTTGGGGAACGCGGGGTGGGTGGAAATTTGTGGATCCACGCAGATTCCGGAACGTTCCACGACAGAAATGTGGGGAAAATGTGTTTTTTTTGACGATTTTTTAGGTTTGCAAGGGATTCTGGGTAACAGACCCTGGTGGGAGGCAGTCAAGTCACCCCATCCTGGATTCCTCTGGGTGTCTAGTTTTCAAAACTGTATAGGTTTGCTAGGCTTCGCAAGGTGCCCGCAGAGCTAGGGTTCAAAAACTACAGCTAGTCATTTTGCCAAAAAAGGGTCATTTTTCACTGCGAAATTGAGGTGTGACCACGTGGCTTTTTGCGCCGTTTCCTGTCGCGGGCACTAGGCCGACCCACACATGTGAGGTACCGTTTTTCTCGTAAGACTTTCGCCAACGCTGGGTGGGTGGAAATTTGTGGATCCATGCAGATTCCGGAACTTTCCACGACAGAAATGTCGGGAAAATGTGTTTTTTTTGACAATTTTAAGGTTTGCAAGGGATTCTGGGTAACAGACCCTGGTGGGAGGCAGTCAAGTTACCCCATCCTGGATTCCCCTAGGTGTCTAGTTTTCAAAAATGTATAGGTTTGCTAGGTTTCCCAAGGTGCCCGCAGAGCTAGGGTTCAAAACTACAGCTAGTCATTTTGCAAAAAAAGGGTCATTTTTCACAGCGAAATTGAGGTGTGACCATGTTGCGTTTTGCGCCGTTTCCTGTCGCGGGCACTAGGCCGACCCACACAAGTGAGGTACCGTTTTTCTCGTAAGACTTTGGGAAAGGCGGGGTGGGTGGAAATTTGTGGATCCACACAGATTCCGGAACTTTCCACGACAGAAATGTCGGGAAAATGTGTTTTTTTTGACGATTTTTTAGGTTTGCAAGGGATTCTGGGTAACAGACCCTGGTGGGAGGCAGTCAAGTCACCCCATCCTAGATTCCCCTGGGTGTCTAGTTTTCAAAAATGTATAGGTTTGCTAGGTTTCCCAAGGTGCCCGCAGAGCTAGGGTTCAAAAACTACAGCTAGTCATTTTGCCAAAAAGAGTCTTTTTCACTGCGAAATTGAGGTGTGACCACGTGGCGTTTTGCGCCGTTTCCTGTCGCGGGCACTATGCCGAACCACACAAGTGAGGTACCGTTTTTCTTGTAAGACTTTGGGGAACGCGGGGTGGGTGGAAATTTGTGGATCCACACAGATTCCGGAACTTTCCACGACAGAAACGTGGGGAAAATGTGTTTTTTCTGACAATTGTTTAGGTTTGCAAGGGATTCTGGGTAACAGACCCTGGTGGGAGGCAGTCAAGTCACCCCATCCTGGATTCCCCTGGGTGTCTAGTTTGCAAAACTGTATAGGTTTGCTAGGTTTCACAAGGTGCCCGCAGAGCTAGGGTTCAAAAACTACAGCTAGTCATTTTGCCAAAAAAGGGTCATTTTTCACTGCAAAATTGAGGTGTGACCACGTTGCGTTTTGCGGCGTTTCCTGTCACGGGCACCTGGCCGACCCACACAAGTGAGGTACAGTTTATCTCGTAAGACTTTGGGGAACGCGGGGTGCGTGGAAATTTGTGGATCCACGCAGATTCCGGAACTTTCCACGACAGAAATGTGGGGAAAATGTGTTTTTTTGGACAATTTTAATGTTTGCAAGGGATTCTGGGTAACAGACCCTGGTAGGAGGCAGTCAAGTCGCCCCATCCTGGATTCCCCTGGGTGTCTAGTTTTCAAAAATGTATAGGTTTGCTAGGTTTCCCAAGGTGCCCGCAGAGCTAGGGTTAAAAAACTACAGCTAGTCATTTTGCCAAAAAAGGGTCATTTTTCACTGCGAAATTGAGGTGTGACCACGTGGCGTTTTGCGCCGTTTCCTGTCTCGGGCACTGGGCCGACCCACACAAGTGAGGTACCGTTTTTCTCGTAAGACTTTGGGGAACGCGGGGTGGGTGGAAATTTGTGAATCCACGCAGATTCCGGAACTTTCCACGACAGAAATGTGGGGAAAATGTGTTTTTTTTGACAATTCTTTAGGTTTGCAAGGCATTCTGGGTAACAGACCCTGGTGGGAGGCAGTCAAGTCACCCCATCCTGGATTCCCCTAGGTGTCTAGTTTTCAAAAATGTATAGATTTGCTAGGTTTTCCAAGGTGCCCGCAGTGCTAGGGTTCAAAAACTAAAGCTAGTCATTTTGCCAAAAAAGGGTCATTTTTCACTGCGAAATTGAGGTGTGACCACGTGGCGTTTTGCGGCGTTTCCTGTCGCGGGCACTAGGCCGACCCACACAAGTGAGGTACCGTTTTTCTCGTAAGACTTTGGGGAACGCGGGGTGGGTGGAAATTTGTGGATCCACGGAGATTCCGGAACTTTCCACGACAGAAATGTGGGGAAAATGTGTTTTTTTGGACAATTTTAAGGTTTGCAAGGGATTCTGGGTAACAGACCCTGGTGGGAGGCAGTCAAGTCACCCCATCCTGGATTCCCCTGGGTGTGTAGTTTTCAAAAATGTATAGGTTTGCTAGGTTTCCCAAGGTGCCCGCAGAGCTAGGGTTCAAAACCACAGCTAGTCATTTTGCCAAAAAAGGGTCATTTTTCACTGCGAAATTTAGGTGTGACCACGTTGCGTTTTGCGCCGTTTCCTGTCGCGGGCACTAGGCCGACCCACACAAGTGAGGTACCGTTTTTCTCGGAAGACTTTGGGAAACGCGGGGTGGGTGGAAATTTGTGGATCCACGCAGATTCCGGAACTTTCCACGACAGAAATGTGGGGAAAATGTGTTTTTTTTGACGATTTTTTAGGTTTGCAAGGGATTCTGGGTAACAGACCCTGGTGGGAGGCAGTCAAGTCACCCCATCCTGGATTCCTCTGGGTGTCTAGTTTTCAAAAATGTATAGGTTTGCTAGGTTTCCTGTTAGACCTGGCACCATTGGCGTGGGTCACCCTTCCATTTTTGTCTGTGCCTCAATGTGTTTTTGTGTTGGTGTTAGCTGCTCAGGGCACTGTGCCACTGCCATCCAGTGCCACAGTGCAAGTGCTCCCTATGGTAAAATGTATTATGTGAATTGACTTCCACGTTTGGTTTATTTGGTTTACTATCAGCCCCTAGTAGAGTGCACCAGGGGTGCCAAGGGCTTGTATATCCAAATGCTGCTAGTGGGCTTGCAGCACTGGTTGTGCCACCCACCGAAGCAGCGGGGTAAAATGTGTCTAGGGTCCGCCACTGCAGACCCTGCGCGCGGTCTGGTACCGTCGCGCTGACTGAGCAAGTGTCCCCACTTACCAGTCCCTAAACCTTCCCTTAACTACATGTTAGTCACCCCTCTGGTAGGCCTGAGCGCAGGGTGCATTGTAGGTATAAGGTAGGACATGCCCTGATGGTGTGGCATGTCTTAATAGTGAATTACAGCCCTTTTCGTTTTTCACTATTGAAGGCTACCTGCTCTCCATAGGCCAGGATGGGCTGCTGGGATCGCTACACGCTGTGACCCCAGTGGACTCAGAGAGCATGGTAGAAAGTCATGTTTAGTATGCCTGAACTCAGGATAATACAATACGTCTTTTAGTAAAGGTTATTTTAATATCCTGGGTTTGCAAATGCTACTTTTAGAAAGTTAGCCTTTGCGTGCCTAACCATCTCAGTCCGCCTCTGTGTGTGTGTGTTCTGCCTAGCAACAGTACAGGAGCAGGGCTGGGGGATTCCAGGAGACAGGTTGGCTGCCAGGTGGTGGGTAGAGAGATTACACCAGGATGGGTGGGAGGAGTGCACCCTGACTCTTGAATAGACCTGTGCTCTGCCACCACAAAGCCGGCGCCGCCCCCTGTGGAGCGGCTGATGTCTCTGCCCTGCTACTGAAAGGAACAAGCCGAGTCACCACAACAGAGTGCTCCAAAACTGGACTGAGCCAGGCCCAGGCCCCCTGGCGCTAAAGAACAAAAGAATCCCTGTATAAAAGTAGGAGCCTGGCTCCTAAGAAATCAGATCCAGATTGAACCACGAAGGAACTCTGCCCGACTAGAAGGACCTGGAAGAAGCTGAAGGAGGAGTAACTTTCCCTGACCTGAGGGACTGGCCTGCAGTAGGTGCCTTGCTAAGGAAGGAGAGGAAAAAGACTGAAAGAGACTTTTGCACTTTGTTCTTCAACTATCTCCAAGGGCTTGGAAGAAGAGCTTGCCCCCTGAACTGAACCCCAGGACCAGTGGGTTCACCGTGTCTCCGCTCGTCTGAGAATTCGAGCCGTGTGCTTTCTCCCGCCGGAGTGCCCTGCGCACCTTCGCATCCCTCCTAGGGCCGTGACACCCAGAAGCCTGGCCGCCTCCACTCGCCGAGAGCCCCGCTCTACCTGAGTCGCTCTGGACCCACGAGTCTGGCCGTCCCGCTTCCCTGTCACCTGCCTGCTACTGGAGCGCGCTTGGTGCCCTTTCGCCCTCCCGCCGGATTTCTAGGGGGGAAGTGAAATCCAGCCTCGGACGGCCGCCCGTACGTCGTAACGTATCCGGCCGCCCCGCTTCACCTCCCAGCCTGAGTCTGACCGTGCCGCCCTCCGCAGTGACCTCCCGCACAGTCCGTGTCGGAGGCCCTGGGCCGCACCTGTCTACCGAAAGCCGCCCGCTGAATTCTTGATCCGGAAGACCCACGAGGTGCAGAACCTGCATCTCTCCTGAAGACTCGTCCAAGCACATCGCACGTTCCCAGGTACAGTGAACTCTCTATCGGACTCGGGGTCCGCAACGTTCTGATTTCCCCGTATCACTGTACCCTGGGTGCACTGCGCATCTTCGTGACTGGACCGACTCAACCGAGCCCTGTGAAGCGCTCGGGACCGAAGAAGTTACCAAATACAAGAACAGTGCCTAATTATCATCTTGTGGCTTCCATTTCGTAACCGTTATTGATGGTCTTGTACATGCCTGCGTAACAAAGAATCTTTTATATAAAGCATCCGTATTTTTGATACAACTTACGCCTGGTGTCCGTTTGTGGGGGATCATTGTGGTTTACTGTGTGTGATCATAAATGCTTAACTGACTAGCGCCCTGAAGTTTAGCCCTGACTGCTCGCGCCACACTACCTATAGGGTGAGCAGGGGTTGTTCTGAAGGGGTAACTCTCTCGCCCTGAATAGAAGAAGGGACCACTGCTTGTCACAAGTACCTACCTGTGCCAACCAGAGGTTCCCCATTCTAACCTGTGCCAACCAGGGGTTCCCCATTCTAACACTGGTGGCAGCGGTGGGATTTCGAATTTGCATTTATGATTTACATACAGTGAATTATTGATCACCACGTAGAGCAGACCTATAACGCAGCCACAGATTGATTGACAGTTGTGCTAAAGAAGAATCTCCACCTTAAGAAACCATGCCTAGCTCAGTCAACGGAGGCGGAGCGCCCTCTGTATTCTCTGGAGTGGATGACATCGATTGGGAGCCCGAGGCACTGAGGAAGTGCACAAATGATGTCCTGAAGGGATATCTCTCCAAGTACAGAATAAAGCAAAGTGGACTAAGCACCAAGGATCAGTACGTGACCGCACTGAGAGCCTGGCACGAATCAAAGTTCCCAGAGAATGCCCGGGAGGTGATACCCCCCGAAGGTGTGTTTGAGCCTAGCAGAAGCCTGTCGCCAGAGGAGTTGGCCGACAGGAGTGCCGCACGAGCACACGAGGTGGAGATGGCAAAACTGCAAATGGAGAGAGAAAGGCAGAAACTGGCCATGGAGCATGAGGTAAAAATGAGGGAGTTGGATCTCAAGGCCAGGAGTTTAGACAACTCACCCTCTGGTGGCAGCAATTCGACAGAGTCAAGGGTGCACATTCCTAAAGATGTAGTCAAAGAATATTATAAGCAGGATGATATTGGGCAGTGGTTTAGGGCCTATGAAGTAGCCATGTCCTCCCACCGGGTCCCTGAGAAGGATTGGGGAGCGGGGTTGTGGGGAAGGTTCCTAAGTGAGGGGCGGGACACACTGCTAGACCTCCCCTCTGATGTCCACACATCCTATCCACACATGAAGGAGGCTCTTATGACAAGGTATGGGTTAACTCCTGAACTGTACAGACAGAGATTTAGGGATTGCACCAAGAAACCTGGTACCACTTATGTAGAATATGTGACCTTTTTTTGCAGAGCGCTGGATGGTTGGGTGAAGGGTAGCAAAGTGAATGATTACCAAGGGCTGTTTGATTTAATTGCATGGGAGCACTTGTCGGATAATTGTTTTCCTGAGCTACGCCAACACCTGATCGATAGCAAGCTGTCCAACCCGAGGAAGCTTGCTGAGGAGGCGGACCGCTGGATCAGCACCAGGGTCCACAAGGGTCCCGTAGGAGGCCCCGCCAAGGGTGTTCAGGGTCCCCAGCAGAAGAGTGGGGGGGACAAGGGTAAACAGAGGGAGTTCTACAGAGGGCCCCAAAGTAATTCCCAAGGGAACCAAGGGAAAGGTTCTCAGCCACCCCCACCCCCGAAGCAGACCGGGGCCCCGACAGGTAACCCTGTTCAAAGAGGGCCCCTCCGATGTTACAAGTGTAACAACCTGGGGCACATTTCCGTGGATCCCAAGTGCCCCCTGTATGGTAAACCAGCACCCTCTGGTGCTCCACCCCCCAAGCAGGTGAATAGTGTAGCCTTGGGGAGGGAGATAGATGTCCAAGGGGCGGGGGATCCCGTACAGATGACCCTAGTCTCATTAGGAGACAGTGAGATGGTCGCTGAGGCCCAGCTGCCCCCCAATACTCAAAAGTATGGGCAGTGGGTGACCATAAATGGCAAGAGGGTGGGAGCTCTTAGAGATACAGGAGCCAGTGTGACTGCTGTCAAGCAACACCTGGTGTCTCAAGAGCAGGTTGTCCCGCACGCATTCTGCCGTGTTGTCAACGCTGACAACACAGAGAGTCAGTGTCCAATGGCTCAGGTTCCCTTTGAGTGGGGGGGGGTCTCTGGTACTCTGCAAGTGGCTGTGAGAGAGGCCATGCCTGTTGATTGTCTCCTAGGTAACGATTTGGAGAGCTCCCCTTGGGAAAAGGTGGAGAAGACAACTCACCTGCGGATGGTGGGCTTGCCTGATTGGGCGTGCGTGACCACCCGGTCGATGGCAGCCAGTAGGGGTGTTGAAGGAACCCTGGAGCCTGAGGGAGAGGCCCAGGAACCGGCCTTAGAGAGAGGGCAAGGGAGGCACGGGAATCCGGCTCCTGACGTTCCCACGGCCCAGGAGGAAGCAGACCTTGAGGGGGATGCCCTGGAGCCTACCGGGGAACAGATAGCCGAACTGGGGGACCTGCCTGAGCTGACCCATTGGCAGCCAGAAGGAGGCCCCACCAGGGAGGAATTCTGCAGGGAGCAGAAAGAGTGCCCCTCTCTAGAGGGTATGCGGCAGCAGGCTGCAGCCCAGGCCAATGGTGATCAGTCCGGAACTCACTTGATCTACTGGGAGAACGACCTCCTATACTCCGAGCCTAAGGTTGCTGAACCTGGGTCAGCCCGTGCGCTGGTGGTACCCCAGAGGTTCAGAGCCTTCCTACTGGGGCTGGCTCACGACGTACCGTTAGCAGGACATTTGGGGCAGGACAAGACCTTTGAAAGGCTTGTCACCCACTTTTATTGGCCCCAAATGCGCAGGAGTTCTGACACTCACTGCAGGACATGCCAGACTTGCCAGGCAAGTGGCAAGAGTGGAAGGAAGCTGAGAGCTCCACTCCAACCTTTCCCTGTGGTCAGTACCCCATTCCAGCGGGTGGGGATTGACATTGTGGGGCCACTGGACCCCAAGACAGCCATGGGCAACAGGTTTATCCTGGTCTTGGTGGACCATGCCACCCGGTACCCTGAAGCCATCCCTCTGAGGACAGTGACGGCCCCCGTGGTGGGACGGGCACTGATGGGAATTTTCTCACGAGTAGGATTCCCTCTAGAGGTGGTGTCTGACAGGGGGACCAACTTCATATCGAAATATATGAAGTCCCTTTGGCAAGAGTGTGGTGTAACCTACAAGTTCACCACACCTTACCATCCCCAAGGAAACGGGTTGGTTGAGCGCTTCAACCGAACCCTGAAGGGCATGATTATGGGTCTCGAGGAACCCATGAGGCGTAAGTGGGACGTCCTCTTACCATGCCTTCTCTTTGCGTACCGCGAGGTGCCACAGAAGTCTCTAGGGTTCAGTCCCTTTGAGCTTTTGTACGGCCACCCAGTACGAGGACCTCTTAGTCTGGTCAAGGAAGGCTGGGAGCAATCTCCCAGGAAACCTCCCCAGAATGTATACAGTTACATGCTGGCCTTCCGGAACCAGACTAGGCGTTTCAGGCAACTTGCTGAGGCAAACCTGGAAGCCAGCCAGGAGGAAATGAAGCGGTGGTACGACCAGAATGCCACTCTGGTTGAGCTTCAACCTGGCCAAAAAGTGTGGGTCCTGGCCCCTGTGGAGCCTTGTGCACTCCAGGACAAGTGGACAGGACCCTTTGAGATTGTGGAGCGCAAGAGTTCTGTCACCTACTTGGTGGACTTGCGGTCTCCGAGGAACCCCTTAAGGGTCCTACATGTCAATCGACTGAAGCCCCACTTGGAGAGGTCCGAAGTGGGCATGCTCTTGGCCACCGATGATGGGACGGAAGAGGAGTCCGAGCCTCTTCCTGACCTCTTGGTAGCCTCAGAGCGAGACGGGTCAGTGGATGGGGTAAACCTCTCACCCACCCTGACCCCTGAGCAACAGGGTGACTGCCGCCAGCTGCTGGGGCAGTTTCCTGACCTGTTCTCCCTGGTTCCCGGTATCACAAATTGGTGCGTCCATGATGTGGATACGGGAGACAGCTTACCTGTGAAGCACAAGGCCTACCGGGTAACTGACAGGGTCAGGGCCTGCATCAAAGAGGAGGTCTCGAAGATGCTTGCCCTAGGGGTGGTTGAGTCCTCCAGCAGTCCTTGGGCCAGCCCAGTGGTCTTGGTCCCAAAGGCTGCAGCGCCGGGTGCCACGCCCGAACTCCGGTTCTGTGTGGACTACCGAGGACTCAACTCAGTCACGAAGACTGACGCGCACCCCATCCCCAGAGCTGATGAGCTCATCGATCGGTTAGGGGCTGCACGGTACCTCAGCACGTTTGATTTAACGTCTGGGTACTGGCAGATCGCCTTGACTGATGGGGCCAAAGAGAGGTCCGCATTCTCTACACCAGATGGGCATTACCAGTTCCGGGTGATGCCCTTTGGGATGAAGAATGCCCCTGCCACCTTCCAGAGGTTGGTCAACCAGGTGTTGGCTGGGCTGACCGAGTTCAGCGCCGCCTACCTGGATGACATCGCAGTGTTCAGCGGCACATGGGAAGAACACCTGCAACATCTCTGGGAAGTGTTGATGGCGCTGCGCAAGGCAGGCCTCACGATCAAGGCAAGCAAGTGTCAGATCGGGCAGGGTTCAGTGGTGTATTTGGGACACCAAGTGGGGAGCGGCCAGGTGGCGCCCCTCCAACCCAAAGTGGAAACCATCCTGGCTTGGGAGCCCCCAAAGACCCAGACGGAGGTGAGGGCCTTTTTAGGACTCACCGGGTACTACAGGAGGTTTGTCAAGGGGTATGGCAGCATCGTTGCCCCCTTGACAGAGCTGACTTCGAAGAAGCAGCCCAGAAAAGTGATATGGACTGACACCTGTCAGAAAGCCTTCGACACCCTGAAAACTGCCATGTGCACGGCGCCCGTGCTCTTGGCTCCTGACTTCTCCAAAGAGTTCCTGGTGCAGACGGATGCATCAGAGCATGGTGTAGGGGCTGTTCTCTCACAGATCACTGAGGAGGGCTTTGACCAACCCGTAGCCTTTATTAGCAGGAGGCTACTTCCCCGGGAACAAAGGTGGAGTGCGATAGAACGAGAAGCATTTGCTGTGGTCTGGGCGCTGAAGAAGCTAAGACCCTACTTGTTTGGGTCTCACTTCCGGGTTCAGACCGACCACAGGCCCCTCAGATGGTTGATGCAAATGAGGGGTGAGAACCCAAAACTGTTGAGGTGGTCCATCTCCCTACAGGGTATGGACTTTACGGTGGAGCATCGCCCTGGCACGGATCACGCCAATGCTGACGGTCTGTCCAGGTTTTTCCGCCTTAGTGATGCAGAACTCCCTGGGGTAGGGTAGTTCTCCCCACTTTTCAGCTGGAGGGGACACGTGTTAGACCTGGCACCATTGGCGTGGGTCACCCTTCCATTTTTGTCTGTGCCTCAATGTGTTTTTGTGTTGGTGTTAGCTGCTCAGGGCACTGTGCCACTGCCATCCAGTGCCACAGTGCAAGTGCTCCCTATGGTAAAATGTATTATGTGAATTGACTTCCACGTTTGGTTTATTTGGTTTACTATCAGCCCCTAGTAGAGTGCACCAGGGGTGCCAAGGGCTTGTATATCCAAATGCTGCTAGTGGGCTTGCAGCACTGGTTGTGCCACCCACCGAAGCAGCGGGGTAAAATGTGTCTAGGGTCCGCCACTGCAGACCCTGCGCGCGGTCTGGTACCGTCGCGCTGACTGAGCAAGTGTCCCCACTTACCAGTCCCTAAACCTTCCCTTAACTACATGTTAGTCACCCCTCTGGTAGGCCTGAGCGCAGGGTGCATTGTAGGTATAAGGTAGGACATGCCCTGATGGTGTGGCATGTCTTAATAGTGAATTACAGCCCTTTTCGTTTTTCACTATTGAAGGCTACCTGCTCTCCATAGGCCAGGATGGGCTGCTGGGATCGCTACACGCTGTGACCCCAGTGGACTCAGAGAGCATGGTAGAAAGTCATGTTTAGTATGCCTGAACTCAGGATAATACAATACGTCTTTTAGTAAAGGTTATTTTAATATCCTGGGTTTGCAAATGCTACTTTTAGAAAGTTAGCCTTTGCGTGCCTAACCATCTCAGTCCGCCTCTGTGTGTGTGTGTTCTGCCTAGCAACAGTACAGGAGCAGGGCTGGGGGATTCCAGGAGACAGGTTGGCTGCCAGGTGGTGGGTAGAGAGATTACACCAGGATGGGTGGGAGGAGTGCACCCTGACTCTTGAATAGACCTGTGCTCTGCCACCACAAAGCCGGCGCCGCCCCCTGTGGAGCGGCTGATGTCTCTGCCCTGCTACTGAAAGGAACAAGCCGAGTCACCACAACAGAGTGCTCCAAAACTGGACTGAGCCAGGCCCAGGCCCCCTGGCGCTAAAGAACAAAAGAATCCCTGTATAAAAGTAGGAGCCTGGCTCCTAAGAAATCAGATCCAGATTGAACCACGAAGGAACTCTGCCCGACTAGAAGGACCTGGAAGAAGCTGAAGGAGGAGTAACTTTCCCTGACCTGAGGGACTGGCCTGCAGTAGGTGCCTTGCTAAGGAAGGAGAGGAAAAAGACTGAAAGAGACTTTTGCACTTTGTTCTTCAACTATCTCCAAGGGCTTGGAAGAAGAGCTTGCCCCCTGAACTGAACCCCAGGACCAGTGGGTTCACCGTGTCTCCGCTCGTCTGAGAATTCGAGCCGTGTGCTTTCTCCCGCCGGAGTGCCCTGCGCACCTTCGCATCCCTCCTAGGGCCGTGACACCCAGAAGCCTGGCCGCCTCCACTCGCCGAGAGCCCCGCTCTACCTGAGTCGCTCTGGACCCACGAGTCTGGCCGTCCCGCTTCCCTGTCACCTGCCTGCTACTGGAGCGCGCTTGGTGCCCTTTCGCCCTCCCGCCGGATTTCTAGGGGGGAAGTGAAATCCAGCCTCGGACGGCCGCCCGTACGTCGTAACGTATCCGGCCGCCCCGCTTCACCTCCCAGCCTGAGTCTGACCGTGCCGCCCTCCGCAGTGACCTCCCGCACAGTCCGTGTCGGAGGCCCTGGGCCGCACCTGTCTACCGAAAGCCGCCCGCTGAATTCTTGATCCGGAAGACCCACGAGGTGCAGAACCTGCATCTCTCCTGAAGACTCGTCCAAGCACATCGCACGTTCCCAGGTACAGTGAACTCTCTATCGGACTCGGGGTCCGCAACGTTCTGATTTCCCCGTATCACTGTACCCTGGGTGCACTGCGCATCTTCGTGACTGGACCGACTCAACCGAGCCCTGTGAAGCGCTCGGGACCGAAGAAGTTACCAAATACAAGAACAGTGCCTAATTATCATCTTGTGGCTTCCATTTCGTAACCGTTATTGATGGTCTTGTACATGCCTGCGTAACAAAGAATCTTTTATATAAAGCATCCGTATTTTTGATACAACTTACGCCTGGTGTCCGTTTGTGGGGGATCATTGTGGTTTACTGTGTGTGATCATAAATGCTTAACTGACTAGCGCCCTGAAGTTTAGCCCTGACTGCTCGCGCCACACTACCTATAGGGTGAGCAGGGGTTGTTCTGAAGGGGTAACTCTCTCGCCCTGAATAGAAGAAGGGACCACTGCTTGTCACAAGTACCTACCTGTGCCAACCAGGGGTTCCCCATTCTAACATTTCCCAAGGTGCCCGCAGAGCTAGGGTTCAAAAACTACAGCTAGTCATTTTGCCAAAAAAGGGTCATTTTTCACTGCGAAATTGAGGTGTGACCACGTGGCTTTTTGCGCCGTTTCCTGTCGCGGGCACTAGGCCGACCCACACATGTGAGGTACCGGTTTTCTCGTAAGACTTTGGCCAACGCTGGGTGGGTGGAAATTTGTGGATCCACGCAGATTCCGGAACTTTCCAAGACAGAAATAAGGGGAAAATGTGTTTTTTTAACAATTTTTTAGGTTTGCAAGGAATTCTGGGTACCAGACCCTGGTGGGAGGCAGCCAAGTCACCCCATCCAGGATTCCCCTTGGTGTCTAGCTTTCAAAAATGTATAGGTTTGCTAGGTTTCCCAAGTTGCCCGCAGAGCTAGGGTTAAAAAACTACAGCTAGTCATTTTGTCAAAAAAGGGTCATTTTTCACTGCGAAATTGAGGTGTGACCACGTTTCGTTTTGCGCTGTTTCCTGTCGCGGGCACTAGGCCGACCCAGACAAGTAAGGTACCGTTTTTCTCGTAAGACTTTGGGCAACGCGGGGTGGGTGGAAATTTGTGGATCCACGCAGATTCCGGAACTTTCCACGACAGAAATGTGGGGAAATGTGTTTTTTTTGACAATTTTTTAGGTTTGCAAGGGATTATGGGTAACATGCCCTGGTGGGAGGCAGTCAAGTCACCCCATCCTGGATTCCCCTGGGTGTCTAGTTTTCAAAAATGTATAGGTTTGGTAGGTTTCCCAAGGTGCCCGCAGAGCTAGGGTTCAAAAACTACAGCTAGTCATTCTGCCAAAAAAGTGTCATTTTTCACTGCGAAATTGAGGTGTGACCACGTTGCGTTTTGCGCCGTTTCGTGTCGCGGGCACTAGGCCAACCCACACAAGTGAGGTACTGTTTTTCTCGTAAGACTTTGGGGAACGCGGGGTGGGTGGAAATTTGTGGATCCACGCAGATTCCGGAACGTTCCACGACAGAAATGTGGGGAAAATGTGTTTTTTTTGACGATTTTTTAGGTTTGCAAGGGATTCTGGGTAACAGACCCTGGTGGGAGGCAGTCAAGTCACCCCATCCTGGATTCCTCTGGGTGTCTAGTTTTCAAAACTGTATAGGTTTGCTAGGCTTCCCAAGGTGCCCGCAGAGCTAGGGTTCAAAAACTACAGCTAGTCATTTTGCCAAAAAAGGGTCATTTTTCACTGCGAAATTGAGGTGTGACCACGTGGCTTTTTGCGCCGTTTCCTGTCGCGGGCACTAGGCCGACCCACACATGTGAGGTACCGTTTTTCTCGTAAGACTTTCGCCAACGCTGGGTGGGTGGAAATTTGTGGATCCATGCAGATTCCGGAACTTTCCACGACAGAAATGTGGGGAAAATGTGTTTTTTTTGACAATTTTAAGGTTTGCAAGGGATTCTGGGTAACAGACCCTGGTGGGAGGCAGTCAAGTTACCCCATCCTGGATTCCCCTAGGTGTCTAGTTTTCAAAAATGTATAGGTTTGCTAGGTTTCCCAAGGTGCCCGCAGAGCTAGGGTTCAAAACTACAGCTAGTCATTTTGCAAAAAAAGGGTCATTTTTCACAGCGAAATTGAGGTGTGACCATGTTGCGTTTTGCGCCGTTTCCTGTCGCGGGCACTAGGCCGACCCACACAAGTGAGGTACCGTTTTTCTCGTAAGACTTTGGGAAAGGCGGGGTCGGTGGAAATTTGTGGATCCACGCAGATTCCGGAACTTTCCACGACAGAAATGTCGGGAAAATGTGTTTTTTTTGACGATTTTTTAGGTTTGCAAGGGATTCTGGGTAACAGACCCTGGTGGGAGGCAGTCAAGTCACCCCTTCCTGGATTCCTCTGGGTGTCTAGTTTTCAAAAATGTATAGGTTTGCTAGGTTTCCCAAGGTGCCCGCAGAGCTAGGGTTCAAAAACTACAGCTAGTCATTTTGCCAAAAAAGGGTCATTTTTCACTGCAAAATTGTGGTGTGACCACGTGGCTTTTTGCGCCGTTTCCTGTCGCGGGCACTAGGCCGACCCACACATGTGAGGTACCGTTTTTCTCGTAAGACTTTGGCCAACGCTGGGTGGGTGGAAAGGATCCACGCAGATTCCGGAACTTTCCACGACAGAAATGTGGGGAAAATGTGTTTTTTTAACAATTTTTTAGGTTTGCAAGGGATTCTGGGTACCAGACCCTGGTGGGAGGCAGTCAAGTCACCCCATCCGGGATTCCCCTGGGTGTCTAGCTTTCAAAAATGTATAGGTTTGCTAGGTTTCCCAAGTTGCCCGCAGAGCTAGGGTTCAAAAACTACAGCTAGTCATTTTGCCAAAAAAGGGTAATTTTTCACTGCGAAATTGAGGTGTGACCACGCTGCGTTTTGCGCTGTTTCCTGTCGTGGGCACTAGGCCGACCCAGACAAGTAAGGTACCGTTTTTCTCGTAAGACTTTGGGCAACGCGGGGTGGGTGGAAATTTGTGGATCCACACAGATTCCGGAACTTTCCACGACAGAAATGTGGGGAAAATGTGTTTTTTTTGACGATTTTTTAGGTTTGCAAGGGATTCTGGGTAACAGACCCTGGTGGGAGGCAGTCAAGTCACCCCATCCTGGATTCCTCTGGGTGTCTAGTTTTCAAAAATGTATAGGTTTGCTAGGTTTCCCAAGGTGCCCGCAGAGCTAGGGTTCAAAAACTACAGCTAGTCATTTTGCCAAAAAAGGGTCATTTTTCACTGCGAAATTGAGGTGTGACCACGTGGCTTTTTGCGCCGTTTCCTGTCGCGGGCACTAGGCCGACCCACAAATGTGAGGTACCGTTTTTCTCGTAAGACTTTGGCCAACGCTGGGTGGGTGGAAATTTGTGGATCCATGCAGATTCCGGAACTTTCCACGACAGAAATGTGGGGAAAATGTGTTTTTTTAACAATTTTTTAGGTTTGCAAGGGATTCTGGGTACCAGACCCTGGTGGGAGGCAGTCAAGTCACCCCATCCGGGATTCCCCTGGGTGTCTAGCTTTCAAAAATGTATAGGTTTGCTAGGTTTCCCAAGTTGCCCGCAGAGCTAGGGTTAAAAAACTACAGCTAGTCATTTTGCCAAAAAAGGGTCATTTTTCACTGCGAAATTGAGGTGTGACCACGTTGCGTTTTGCGCTGTTTCCTGTCGCAGGCACTAGGCCGACCCAGACAAGTAAGGTACCGTTTTTCTTGTAAGACTTTGGGCAACGCGGGGTGGGTGGAAATTTGTGGATCCACGCAGATTCCGGAACTTTCCACGACAGAAATGTGGGGAAAATGTGTTTTTTTTGACAATTGTTTAGGTTTGCAAGGGATTCTGGGTAACAGACCCTGGTGGGAGGCAGTCAAGTCATTCCATCCTGGATTCCCCTGGGTGTCTAGTTTTCATAAATGTATAGGTTTGCTAGGTTTCCCAAGTTGCCCGCAGAGCTAGGGTTCAAAAACTAAAGCTAGTCATTTTGCCAAGAAAGGGTAATTTTTCACTGCGAAATTGAGGTGTGACCACATTGCGTTTTGCGCCTTTTCCTGTCGGTGGCACTAGGCCGACCCACACAAGTGAGGTACCGTTTTTCTTGTAAGACTATGGGGAACGCGGGGCGGGTGGAAATTTGTGGATCCACGCAGATTCCGGAACTTTCCACGACAGAAATGTGGGGAAATGTGTTTTTTTTGACAATTTTTTAGGTTTGCAAGGGATTCTGGGTAACATACCCTGGTGGGAGGCAGTCAAGTCACCCCATCCTGGATTCCCCTGGGTGTCTAGTTTTCAAAAATGTATAGGTTTGGTAGGTTTCCCAAGGTGCCCGCAGAGCTAGGGTTCAAAAACTACAGCTAGTCATTCTGCCAAAAAAGGGTCATTTTTCACTGCGAAATTGAGGTGTGACCACGTTGCGTTTTGCGCCGTTTCGTGTCGCGGGCACTAGGCCGACCCACACAAGTGAGGTACTGTTTTTCTCGTAAGACTTTGGGGAACGCGGGGTGGGTGGAAATTTGTGGATCCACGCAGATTCCGGAACTTTCCACGACAGAAATGTGGGGAAAATGTGGTTTTTTTGATGATTTTTTAGGTTTGCAAGGGATTCTGGGTAACAGACCCTGGTGGGAGGCAGTCAAGTCACCCCATCCTGGATTCCTCTGGGTGTCTAGTTTTCAAAAATGTATAGGTTTGCTAGGTTTCCCAAGGTGCCCGCAGAGCTAGGGTTCAAAAACTACAGCTAGTCATTTTGCCAAAAAAGGGTCATTTTTCAATTCGAAATTGAGGTGTGACCACGTGGCTTTTTGCGCCGTTTCCTGTCGCGGGCACTAGGCCGACCCACACATGTGAGGTACCGTTTTTCTCGTAAGACTTTGGCCAACGCTGGGTGGGTGGAAATTTGTGGATCCATGCAGATTCCGGAACTTTCCACGACAGAAATGTGGGGAAAATGTGTTTTTTTGGACAATTTTAAGGTTTGCAAGAGATTCTGGGTAACAGACCCTGGTGGGAGGCAGTCAAGTCACCCCATCCTGGATTCCCCTGGGTGTCTAGTTTTCAAAAATGTATAGGTTTGCTAAGTTTCCCAAGGTGCCCGCAGAGCTAGGGTTCAAAACTAAAGCTAGTCATTTTGCCAAAAAAGGGTCATTTTTCACTGCGAAATTGAGGTGTGACCACGTTGCGTTTTGCGCCGTTTCCTGTCGCGGGCACTAGGCCGACCCACACAAGTGAGGTACCGTTTTTCTCGTAAGACTTTGGGAAAGGCGGGGTGGGTGGAAATTTGTGGATCCACACAGATTCCGGAACTTTCCACGACAGAAATGTGGGGAAAATGTGTTTTTTTTGACGATTTTTTAGGTTTGCAAGGGATTCTGGGTAACAGACCCTGGTGGGAGGCAGTCAAGTCACCACTTCCTGGATTTCTCTGGGTGTCTAGTTTTCAAAAATGTATAGGTTTGCTAGGTTTCCCAAGGTGCCCGCAGAGCTAGGGTTCAAAAACTACAGCTAGTCATTTTGCCAAAAAAGGGTCATTTTTCACTGCGAAATTGAGGTGTGACCACGTTGCGTTTTGCGCCGTTTCCTGTCGCGGGCACTAGGCCGACCCACACATGTGAGGTACCGTTTTTCTCGTAAGACTTTGGCCAACGCTGGGTGGGTGGAAATTTGTGGATCCACGCAGATTCCGGAACTTTCCACGACAGAAATATGGGGAAAATGTGTTTTTTTAACAATTTTTTAGGTTTGCAAGGGATTCTGGGTATCAGACCCTGGTGGGAGGCAGTCAAGTCCCCCCATCCGGGATTCCCCTGGGTGTCTATCTTTCAAAAATGTATAGGTTTGCTAGGTTTCCCAAGTTGCCCGCAGAGCTAGGGTTCAAAAACTAAAGCTAGTCATTTTGCCAAGAAAGGGTAATTTTTCACTGCGAAATTGAGGTGTGACCACGTTGCGTTTTGCGCTGTTTCCTGTCGCGGGCACTAGGCCGACCCAGACAAGTAAGGTACCGTTTTCTTGTAAGACTTTGGGCAACGCGGGGTGGGTGGAAATTTGTGGATCCACGCAGATTCCGGAACTTTCCACGACAGAAATGTGGGGAAATGTGTTTTTTTTGACAATTTTTTAGGTTTGCAAGGGATTCTGGGTAACAGACCCTGGTGGGAGGCAGTCAAGTCATTCCATCCTGGATTCCCCTGGGTGTCTAGTTTTCATAAATGTATAGGTTTGCTAGGTTTCCCAAGTTGCCCGCAGAGCTAGGGTTCAAAAACTAAAGCTAGTCATTTTGCCAAGAAAGGGTAATTTTTCACTGCGAAATTGAGGTGTGACCACATTGCGTTTTGCGCCTTTTCCTGTCGGTGGCACTAGGCCGACCCACACAAGTGAGGTACCGTTTTTCTTGTAAGACTATGGGGAACGCGGGGTGGGTGGAAATTTGTGGATCCACGCAGATTCCGGAACTTTCCACGACAGAAATGTGGGGAAATGTGTTTTTTTTGACAATTTTTTAGGTTTGCAAGGGATTCTGGGTAACATACCCTGGTGGGAGGCAGTCAAGTCACCCCATCCTGGATTCCCCTGGGTGTCTAGTTTTCAAAAATGTATAGGTTTGGTAGGTTTCCCAAGGTGCCCGCAGAGCTAGGGTTCAAAAACTACAGCTAGTCATTCTGCCAAAAAAGGGTCATTTTTCACTGCGAAATTGAGGTGTGACCACGTTGCGTTTTGCGCCGTTTCGTGTCGCGGGCACTAGGCCGACCCACACAAGTGAGGTACTGTTTTTCTCGTAAGACTTTGGGGAACGCGGGGTGGGTGGAAATTTGTGGATCCACGCAGATTCCGGAACTTTCCACGACAGAAATGTGGGGAAAATGTGTTTTTTTTGATGATTTTTTAGGTTTGCAAGGGATTCTGGGTAACAGACCCTGGTGGGAGGCAGTCAAGTCACCCCATCCTGGATTCCTCTGGGTGTCTAGTTTTCAAAAATGTATAGGTTTGCTAAGTTTCCCAAGGTGCCCGCAGAGCTAGGGTTCAAAAACTACAGCTAGTCATTTTGCCAAAAAAGGGTCATTTTTCAATTCGAAATTGAGGTGTGACCACGTGGCTTTTTGCGCCGTTTCCTGTCGCGGGCACTAGGCCGACCCACACATGTGAGGTACCGTTTTTCTCGTAAGACTTTGGCCAACGCTGGGTGGGTGGAAATTTGTGGATCCATGCAGATTCCGGAACTTTCCACGACAGAAATGTGGGGAAAATGTGTTTTTTTGGACAATTTTAAGGTTTGCAAGGGATTCTGGGTAACAGACCCTGGTGGGAGGCAGTCAAGTCACCCCATCCTGGATTCCCCTGGGTGTCTAGTTTTCAAAAATGTATAGGTTTGCTAAGTTTCCCAAGGTGCCCGCAGAGCTAGGGTTCAAAACTAAAGCTAGTCATTTTGCCAAAAAAGGGTCATTTTTCACTGCGAAATTGAGGTGTGACCACGTTGCGTTTTGCGCCGTTTCCTGTCGCGGGCACTAGGCCGACCCACACAAGTGAGGTACCGTTTTTCTCGTAAGACTTTGGGAAAGGCGGGGTGGGTGGAAATTTGTGGATCCACGCAGATTCCGGAACTTTCCACGACAGAAATGTGGGGAAAATGTGTTTTTTTTGACGATTTTTTAGGTTTGCAAGGGATTCTGGGTAACAGACCCTGGTGGGAGGCAGTCAAGTCACCACTTCCTGGATTTCTCTGGGTGTCTAGTTTTCAAAAATGTATAGGTTTGCTAGGTTTCCCAAGGTGCCCGCAGAGCTAGGGTTCAAAAACTACAGCTAGTCATTTTGCCAAAAAAGGGTCATTTTTCACTGCGAAATTGAGGTGTGACCACGTTGCGTTTTGCGCCGTTTCCTGTCGCGGGCACTAGGCCGACCCACACATGTGAGGTACCGTTTTTCTCGTAAGACTTTGGCCAACGCTGGGTGGGTGGAAATTTGTGGATCCACGCAGATTCCGGAACTTTCCACGACAGAAATATGGGGAAAATGTGTTTTTTTAACAATTTTTTTAGGTTTGCAAGGGATTCTGGGTATCTGACCCTGGTGGGAGGCAGTCAAGTCCCCCCATCCGGGATTCCCCTGGGTGTCTATCTTTCAAAAATGTATAGGTTTGCTAGGTTTCCCAAGTTGCCCGCAGAGCTAGGGTTCAAAAAATACAGCTAGTCATTTTGCCAAAAAAGGGTCATTTTTCACTGCGAAATTGAGGTGTGACCACGTTGCGTTTTGCGCTGTTTCCTGTCGCGGGCACTAGGCCGACCCAGACAAGTAAGGTACCGTTTTTCTCGTAAGACTTTGGGCAACGCGGGGTGGGTGGAAATTTATGGATCCACGCAGATTCCGGAACTTTCCACGACAGAAATGTGGGGAAAATGTGTTTTTTTTGACAATTTTTTAGGTTTGCAAGGGATTCTGGGTAACAGACCCTGGTGGGAGGCAGTCAAGTCATTCCATCCTCGATTCCCCTGGGTGTCTAGTTTTCATAAATGTATAGGTTTGCTAGGTTTCCCAAGTTGCCCGCAGAGCTAGGGTTCAAAAACTAAAGCTAGTCATTTTGCCAAGAAAGGGTAATTTTTCACTGCGAAATTGAGGTGTGACCACATTGCGTTTTGCGCCTTTTCCTGTCGGTGGCACTAAGCCGACCCACACAAGTGAGGTACCGTTTTTCTTGTAAGACTATGGGGAACGCGGGGTGGGTGGAAATTTGTGGATCCACGCAGATTCCGGAACTTTCCACAACAGAAATATGGGGAAATGTGTTTTTTTTGACAATTTTTTAGGTTTGCAAGGGATTCTGGGTAACATACCCTGGTGGGAGGCAGTCAAGTCACCCCATCCTGGATTCCCCTGGGTGTCTAGTTTTCAAAAATGTATAGGTTTGGTAGGTTTCCCAAGGTGCCCGCAGAGCTAGGGTTCAAAAACTACAGCTAGTCATTCTGCCAAAAAAGTGTCATTTTTCACTGCGAAATTGATGTGTGACCACGTGGCTTTTTGCGCCGTTTCCTGTCGCGGGCACTAGGCCGACCCACACATGTGAGGTACCGTTTTTCTCGTAAGACTTTGGCCAACGCTGGGTGGGTGGAAATTTGTGGATCCATGCAGATTCCGGAACTTTCCACGACAGAAATGTGGGGAAAATGTGTTTTTTTGGACAATTTTAAGGTTTGCAAGGGATTCTGGGTAACAGACCCTGGTGGGAGGCAGTCAAGTTACCCCATCCTGGATTCCCCTGGGTGTCTAGTTTTCAAAAATGTATAGGTTTGCTAGGTTTCCCAAGGTGCCCGCAGAGCTAGGGTTCAAAACTACAGCTAGTCATTTTGCAAAAAAAGGGTCATTTTTCACAGCGAAATTGAGGTGTGACCACGTTGCATTTTGCGCCGTTTCCTGTCGCGGGCACTAGGCCGACCCACAAAAGTGAGGTACCGTTTTTCTCGTAAGACTTTGGGAAAGGCGGGGTGGGTGGAAATTTGTGGATCCACGCAGATTCCGGAACTTTGCACGACAGAAATGTGGGGAAAATGTGTTTTTTTTGACGATTTTTTAGGTTTGCAAGGGATTCTGGGTAACAGACCCTGGTGGGAGGCAGTCAAGTCACCCCTTCCTGGATTCCTCTGGGTGTCTAGTTTTAAAAAATGTATAGGTTTGCTAGGTTTCCCAAGGTGCCCGCAGAGCTAGGGTTCAAAAACTACAGCTAGTCATTTTGCCAAAAAAGGGTCATTTTTCACTGCAAAATTGAGGTGTGACCACGTGGCTTTTTGCGCCGTTTCCTGTCGCGGGCACTAGGCCGACCCACACATGTGAGGTACCGTTTTTCTCGTAAGACTTTGGCCAACGCTGGGTGGGTGGAAAGGATCCACGCAGATTCCGGAACTTTCCACGACAGAAATGTGGGAAAAATGTGTTTTTTTAACAATTTTTTAGGTTTGCAAGGGATTCTGGGTACCAGACCCTGGTGGGAGGCAGTCAAGTCACCCCATCCGGGATTCCCCTGGGTGTCTAGCTTTCAAAAATGTATAGGTTTGCTAGGTTTCCCAAGTTGCCCGCAGAGCTAGGGTTCAAAAACTACAGCTAGTCATTTTGCCAAAAAAGGGTCATTTTTCACTGCGAAATTGAGGTGTGACCACGTTGCGTTTTGCGCCGTTTCGTGTCGCGGGCACTAGGCGGACCCCCACAAGTGAGGTACTGTTTTTCTCGTAAGACTTTGGGGAACGCGGGGTGGGTGGAAATTTGTGGATCCACGCAGATTCCGGAACTTTCCACGACAGAAATGTGGGGAAAATGTGTTTTTTTTGACGATTTTTTAGGTTTGCAAGGGATTCTGGGTAACAGACCCTGGTGGGAGGCAGTCAAGTCACCCCATCCTGGATTCCTCTGGGTGTCTAGTTTTCAAAAATGTATAGGTTTGCTAGGTTTCCCAAGGTGCCCGCAGAGCTAGGGTTCAAAAACTACAGCTAGTCATTTTGCCAAAAAAGGGTCATTTTTCAATTCGAAATTGAGGTGTGACCACGTGGCTTTTTGCGCCGTTTCCTGTCGCGGGCACTAGGCCGACCCACACATGTGAGGTACCGTTTTTCTCGTAAGACTTTGGCCAACGCTGGGTGGGTGGAAATTTGTGGATCCATGCAGATTCCGGAACTTTCCACGACAGAAATGTGGGGAAAATGTGTTTTTTTGGACAATTTTAAGGTTTGCAAGGGATTCTGGGTAACAGACCCTGGTGGGAGGCAGTCAAGTCACCCCATCCTGGATTCCCCTGGGTGTCTAGTTTTCAAAAATGTATAGGTTTGCTAGGTTTCCCAAGGTGCCCGCAGAGCTAGGGTTCAAAACTAAAGCTAGTCATTTTGCCAAAAAAGGGTCATTTTTCACTGCGAAATTGAGGTGTGACCACGTTGCGTTTTGTGCCGTTTCCTGTTGCGGGCACTAGGCCGACCCACACAAGTGAGGTACCGTTTTTCTCGTAAGACTTTGGGAAAGGCGGGGTGGGTGGAAATTTGTGGATCCACTCAGATTCCGGAACTTTCCACGACAGAAATGTGGGGAAAATGTGTTTTTTTTGACGATTTTTTAGTTTTGCAAGGGATTCTGGGTAACAGACCCTGGTGGGAGGCAGTCAAGTTACCACTTCCTGGATTTCTCTGGGTGTCTAGTTTTCAAAAATGTATAGGTTTGCTAGGTTTCCCAAGGTGCCCGCAGAGCTAGGGTTCAAAAACTACAGCTAGTCATTTTGCCAAAAAAGGGTCATTTTTCACTGCGAAATTGAGGTGTGACCACGTGGCTTTTTGCGCCGTTTCCTGTCGCGGGCACTAGGCCGACCCACACATGTGAGGTACCGTTTTTCTCGTAAGACTTTGGCCAATGCTGGGTGGGTGGAAATTTGTGGATCCACGCAGATTCCGGAACTTTCCACGACAGAAATATGGGGAAAATGTGTTTTTTTGGACAATTTTAAGGTTTGCAAGGGATTCTGGGTAACAGACCCTGGTGGGAGGCAGTCAAGTCACCCCATCCTGGATTCCCCTGGGTGTCTAGTTTTCAAAAATGTATAGGTTTGCTAAGTTTCCCAAGGTGCCCGCAGAGCTAGGGTTCAAAACTAAAGCTAGTCATTTTGCCAAAAAAGGGTCATTTTTCACTGCGAAATTGAGGTGTGACCACGTTGCGTTTTGCGCCGTTTCCTGTCGCGGGCACTAGGCCGACCCACACAAGTGAGGTACCGTTTTTCTCGTAAGACTTTGGGAAAGGCGGGGTGGGTGGAAATTTGTGGATCCACGCAGATTCCGGAACTTTCCACGACAGAAATGTGGGGAAAATGTGTTTTTTTTGACGATTTTTTAGGTTTGCAAGGGATTCTGGGTAACAGACCCTGGTGGGAGGCAGTCAAGTCACCACTTCCTGGATTTCTCTGGGTGTCTAGTTTTCAAAAATGTATAGGTTTGCTAGGTTTCCCAAGGTGCCCGCAGAGCTAGGGTTCAAAAACTACAGCTAGTCATTTTGCCAAAAAAGGGTCATTTTTCACTGCGAAATTGAGGTGTGACCACGTTGCGTTTTGCGCCGTTTCCTGTCGCGGGCACTAGGCCGACCCACACATGTGAGGTACCGTTTTTCTCGTAAGACTTTGGCCAACGCTGGGTGGGTGGAAATTTGTGGATCCACGCAGATTCCGGAACTTTCCACGACAGAAATATGGGGAAAATGTGTTTTTTTAACAATTTTTTAGGTTTGCAAGGGATTCTGGGTATCAGACCCTGGTGGGAGGCAGTCAAGTCCCCCCATCCGGGATTCCCCTGGGTGTCTATCTTTCAAAAATGTATAGGTTTGCTAGGTTTCCCAAGTTGCCCGCAGAGCTAGGGTTCAAAAACTACAGCTAGTCATTTTGCCAAAAAAGGGTCATTTTTCACTGCGAAATTGAGGTGTGACCACGTTGCGTTTTGCGCTGTTTCCTGTCGCGGGCAGTAGGCCGACCCAGACAAGTAAGGTACCGTTTTTCTCGTAAGACTTTGGGCAACGCGGGGTGGGTGGAAATTTATGGATCCACGCAGATTCCGGAACTTTCCACGACAGAAATGTGGGGAAAATGTGTTTTTTTTGACAATTTTTTAGGTTTGCAAGGGATTCTGGGTAACAGACCCTGGTGGGAGGCAGTCAAGTCATTCCATCCTCGATTCCCCTGGGTGTCTAGTTTTCATAAATGTATAGGTTTGCTAGGTTTCCCAAGTTGCCCGCAGAGCTAGGGTTCAAAAACTAAAGCTAGTCATTTTGCCAAGAAAGGGTAATTTTTCACTGCGAAATTGAGGTGTGACCACATTGCGTTTTGCGCCTTTTCCTGTCGGTGGCACTAAGCCGACCCACACAAGTGAGGTACCGTTTTTCTTGTAAGACTATGGGGAACGCGGGGTGGGTGGAAATTTGTGGATCCACGCAGATTCCGGAACTTTCCACAACAGAAATATGGGGAAATGTGTTTTTTTTGACAATTTTTTAGGTTTGCAAGGGATTCTGGGTAACATACCCTGGTGGGAGGCAGTCAAGTCACCCCATCCTGGATTCCCCTGGGTGTCTAGTTTTCAAAAATGTATAGGTTTGGTAGGTTTCCCAAGGTGCCCGCAGAGCTAGGGTTCAAAAACTACAGCTAGTCATTCTGCCAAAAAAGTGTCATTTTTCACTGCGAAATTGAGGTGTGACCACGTGGCTTTTTGCGCCGTTTCCTGTCGCGGGCACTAGGCCGACCCACACATGTGAGGTACCGTTTTTCTCGTAAGACTTTGGCCAACGCTGGGTGGGTGGAAATTTGTGGATCCATGCAGATTCCGGAACTTTCCACGACAGAAATGTGGGGAAAATGTGTTTTTTTGGACAATTTTAAGGTTTGCAAGGGATTCTGGGTAACAGACCCTGGTGGGAGGCAGTCAAGTTACCCCATCCTGGATTCCCCTGGGTGTCTAGTTTTCAAAAATGTATAGGTTTGCTAGGTTTCCCAAGGTGCCCGCAGAGCTAGGGTTCAAAACTACAGCTAGTCATTTTGCAAAAAAAGGGTCATTTTTCACAGCGAAATTGAGGTGTGACCACGTTGCATTTTGCGCCGTTTCCTGTCGCGGGCACTAGGCCGACCCACAAAAGTGAGGTACCGTTTTTCTCGTAAGACTTTGGGAAAGGCGGGGTGGGTGGAAATTTGTGGATCCACGCAGATTCCGGAACTTTGCACGACAGAAATGTGGGGAAAATGTGTTTTTTTTGACGATTTTTTAGGTTTGCAAGGGATTCTGGGTAACAGACCCTGGTGGGAGGCAGTCAAGTCACCCCTTCCTGGATTCCTCTGGGTGTCTAGTTTTAAAAAATGTATAGGTTTGCTAGGTTTCCCAAGGTGCCCGCAGAGCTAGGGTTCAAAAACTACAGCTAGTCATTTTGCCAAAAAAGGGTCATTTTTCACTGCAAAATTGAGGTGTGACCACGTGGCTTTTTGCGCCGTTTCCTGTCGCGGGCACTAGGCCGACCCACACATGTGAGGTACCGTTTTTCTCGTAAGACTTTGGCCAACGCTGGGTGGGTGGAAAGGATCCACGCAGATTCCGGAACTTTCCACGACAGAAATGTGGGGAAAATGTGTTTTTTTAACAATTTTTTAGGTTTGCAAGGGATTCTGGGTACCAGACCCTGGTGGGAGGCAGTCAAGTCACCCCATCCGGGATTCCCCTGGGTGTCTAGCTTTCAAAAATGTATAGGTTTGCTAGGTTTCCCAAGTTGCCCGCAGAGCTAGGGTTCAAAAACTACAGCTAGTCATTTTGCCAAAAAAGGGTCATTTTTCACTGCGAAATTGAGGTGTGACCACGTTGCGTTTTGCGCCGTTTCGTGTCGCGGGCACTAGGCGGACCCCCACAAGTGAGGTACTGTTTTTCTCGTAAGACTTTGGGGAACGCGGGGTGGGTGGAAATTTGTGGATCCACGCAGATTCCGGAACTTTCCACGACAGAAATGTGGGGAAAATGTGTTTTTTTTGACGATTTTTTAGGTTTGCAAGGGATTCTGGGTAACAGACCCTGGTGGGAGGCAGTCAAGTCACCCCATCCTGGATTCCTCTGGGTGTCTAGTTTTCAAAAATGTATAGGTTTGCTAGGTTTCCCAAGGTGCCCGCAGAGCTAGGGTTCAAAAACTACAGCTAGTCATTTTGCCAAAAAAGGGTCATTTTTCAATTCGAAATTGAGGTGTGACCACGTGGCTTTTTGCGCCGTTTCCTGTCGCGGGCACTAGGCCGACCCACACATGTGAGGTACCGTTTTTCTCGTAAGACTTTGGCCAACGCTGGGTGGGTGGAAATTTGTGGATCCATGCAGATTCCGGAACTTTCCACGACAGAAATGTGGGGAAAATGTGTTTTTTTGGACAATTTTAAGGTTTGCAAGGGATTCTGGGTAACAGACCCTGGTGGGAGGCAGTCAAGTCACCCCATCCTGGATTCCCCTGGGTGTCTAGTTTTCAAAAATGTATAGGTTTGCTAGGTTTCCCAAGGTGCCCGCAGAGCTAGGGTTCAAAACTAAAGCTAGTCATTTTGCCAAAAAAGGGTCATTTTTCACTGCGAAATTGAGGTGTGACCACGTTGCGTTTTGCGCCGTTTCCTGTTGCGGGCACTAGGCCGACCCACACAAGTGAGGTACCGTTTTTCTCGTAAGACTTTGGGAAAGGCGGGGTGGGTGGAAATTTGTGGATCCACTCAGATTCCGGAACTTTCCACGACAGAAATGTGGGGAAAATGTGTTTTTTTTGACGATTTTTTTTTAGTTTTGCAAGGGATTCTGGGTAACAGACCCTGGTGGGAGGCAGTCAAGTCACCACTTCCTGGATTTCTCTGGGTGTCTAGTTTTCAAAAATGTATAGGTTTGCTAGGTTTCCCAAGGTGCCCGCAGAGCTAGGGTTCAAAAACTACAGCTAGTCATTTTGCCAAAAAAGGGTCATTTTTCACTGCGAAATTGAGGTGTGACCACGTGGCTTTTTGCGCCGTTTCCTGTCGCGGGCACTAGGCCGACCCACACATGTGAGGTACCGTTTTTCTCGTAAGACTTTGGCCAATGCTGGGTGGGTGGAAATTTGTGGATCCACGCAGATTCCGGAACTTTCCACGACAGAAATATGGGGAAAATGTGTTTTTTTAACAATTTTTTAGGTTTGCAAGGGATTCTGGGTACCAGACCCTGGTGGGAGGCAGTCAAGTTTCCCCATCCGGGATTCCCCTGGGTGTCTATCTTTCAAAAATGTATAGGTTTGCTAGGTTTCCCAAGTTGCCCGCAGAGCTAGGGTTCAAAAACTACAGCTAGTCATTTTGCCAAAAAAGGGTCATTTTTCACTGCGAAATTGAGGTGTGACCACGTTGCGTTTTGCGCTGTTTCCTGTCGCGGGCACTAGGCCGACCCAGACAAGTAAGGTACCGTTTTTCTCGTAAGACTTTGGGCAACGCGGGGTGGGTGGAAATTTATGGATCCACGCAGATTCCGGAACTTTCCACGACAGAAATGTGGGGAAAATGTGTTTTTTTTGACAATTTTTTAGGTTTGCAAGGGATTCTGGGTAACAGACCCTGGTGGGAGGCAGTCAAGTCATTCCATCCTCGATTCCCCTGGGTGTCTAGTTTTCATAAATGTATAGGTTTGCTAGGTTTCCCAAGTTGCCCGCAGAGCTAGGGTTCAAAAACTAAAGCTAGTCATTTTGCCAAGAAAGGGTAATTTTTCACTGCGAAATTGAGGTGTGACCACATTGCGTTTTGCGCCTTTTCCTGTCGGTGGCACTAGGCCGACCCACACAAGTGAGGTACCGTTTTTCTTGTAAGACTATGGGGAACGCGGGGTGGGTGGAAATTTGTGGATCCACGCAGATTCCGGAACTTTCCACGACAGAAATGTGGGGAAATGTGTTTTTTTGGACAATTTTTTAGGTTTGCAAGGGATTCTGGGTAACATACCCTGGTGGGAGGCAGTCAAGTCACCCCATCCTGGATTCCCCTGGGTGTCTAGTTTTCAAAAATGTATAGGTTTGGTAGGTTTCCCAAGGTGGCCGCAGAGCTAGGGTTCAAAACCTACAGCTAGTCATTCTGCCAAAAAAGGGTCATTTTTCACTGCGAAATTGAGGTGTGACCACGTGGCTTTTTGCGCCGTTTCGTGTCGCGGGCACTAGGCCGACCCACACAAGTGAGGTACTGTTTTTCTCGTAAGACTTTGGGGAACGCGGGGTGGGTGGAAATTTGTGGATCCACGCAGATTCCGGAACTTTCCACGACAGAAATGTGGGGAAAATGTGTTTTTTTTGATGATTTTTTAGGTTTGCAAGGGATTCTGGGTAACAGACCCTGGTGGGAGGCAGTCAAGTCACCCTATCCTGGATTCCTCTGGGTGTCTAGTTTTCAAAAATGTATAGGTTTGCTAGGTTTCCCAAGGTGCCCGCAGAGCTAGGGTTCAAAAACTACAGCTAGTCATTTTGCCAAAAAAGGGTCATTTTTCACTGCGAAATTGAGGTGTGACCACGTGGCTTTTTGCGCCGTTTCCTGTCACGGGCACTAGGCCGACCCACACATGTGAGGTACCGTTTTTCTCGTAAGACTTTGGCCAACGCTGGGTGGGTGGAAATTTGTGGATCCATGCAGATTCCGGAACTTTCCACGACAGAAATGTGGGAAAAATGTGTTTTTTTAACAATTTTTTAGGTTTGCAAGGGATTCTGGGTACCAGACCCTGGTGGGAGGCAGTCAAGTCACCCCATCCGGGATTCCCCTGGGTGTCTAGCTTTCAAAAATATATAGGTTTGCTAGGTTTCCCAAGTTGCCCGCAGAGCTAGGGTTCAAAAACTACAGCTAGTCATTTTGCCAAAAAACGGTCATTTTTCACTGAGAAATTGAGGTGTGACCACGTTGCGTTTTGCGCTGTTTCCTGTCGCGGGCACTAGGCCGACCCAGACAAGTAAGGTACCGTTTTTCTCGTAAGACTTTGGGCAACGCGGGGTGGGTGGAAATTTGTGGATCCACGCAGATTCCGGAACTTTCCACGACAGAAATGTGGGGAAAATGTGTTTTTTTTGACAATTTTTTAGGTTTGCAAGGGATTCTGGGTAACAGACCCTGGTGGGAGGCAGTCAAGTCATTCCATCCTGGATTCCCCTGGGTGTCTAGTTTTCATAAATGTATAGGTTTGCTAGGTTTCCCAAGTTGCCCGCAGAGCTAGGGTTCAAAAACTAAAGCTAGTCATTTTGCCAAGAAAGGGTAATTTTTCACTGCGAAATTGAGGTGTGACCACATTGCGTTTTGCGCCTTTTCCTGTCGGTGGCACTAGGCCGACCCACACAAGTGAGGTACCGTTTTTCTTGTAAGACTATGGGGAACGCGGGGTGGGTGGAAATTTGTGGATCCACGCAGATTCCGGAACTTTCCACGACAGAAATGTGGGGAAATGTGTTTTTTTTGACAATTTTTTAGGTTTGCAAGGGATTCTGGGTAACATACCCTGGTGGGAGGCAGTCAAGTCACCCCATCCTGGATTCCCCTGGGTGTCTAGTTTTCAAAAATGTATAGGTTTGGTAGGTTTCCCAAGGTGCCCGCAGAGCTAGGGTTCAAAACCTACAGCTAGTCATTGTGCCAAAAAAGGGTCATTTTTCACTGCGAAATTGAGGTGTGACCACGTGGCATTTTGCGCCGTTTCTTGTCGCGGGCACTAGGCCGACCCACACAAGTGAGGTACTGTTTTTCTCGTAAGACTTTGGATAACGCGGGGTGGGTGGAAATTTGTGGATCCACGCAGATTCCGGAACTTTCCACGACAGAAATGTGGGGAAAATGTGTGTTTTTTTGATGATTTTTTAGGTTTGCAAGGGATTCTGGGTAACAGACCCTGGTGGGAGGCAGTCAAGTCACCCTATCCTGGATTCCTCTGGGTGTCTAGTTTTCAAAAATGTATAGGTTTGCTAGGTTTCCCAAGGTGCCCGCAGAGCTAGGGTTCAAAAACTACAGCTAGTCATTTTGCCAAAAAAGGGTCATTTTTCACTGCGAAATTGAGGTGTGACCACGTGGCTTTTTGCGCCGTTTCCTGTCACGGGCACTAGGCCGACCCACACATGTGAGGTACCGTTTTTCTCGTAAGACTTTGGCCAACGCTGGGTGGGTGGAAATTTGTGGATCCATGCAGATTCCGGAACTTTCCACGACAGAAATGTGGGAAAAATGTGTTTTTTTAACAATTTTTTAGGTTTGGAAGGGATTCTGGGTACCAGACCCTGGTGGGAGGCAGACAAGTCACCCCATCCGGGATTCCCCTGGGTGTCTAGCTTTCAAAAATATATAGGTTTGCTAGGTTTCCCAAGTTGCCCGCAGAGCTAGGGTTCAAAAACTACAGCTAGTCATTTTGCCAAAAAAGGGTCATTTTTCACTGCGAAATTGAGGTGTGACCCCATTGCGTTTTGCGCCTTTTCCTGTCGGTGGCACTAGGCCGACCCACACAAGTGAGGTACCGTTTTTCTTGTAAGACTATGGGGAACGTGGGGTGGGTGGACATTTGTGGATCCACGCAGATTCCGGAACTTTCCACGACAGAAATGTGGGGAAATGTGTTTTTTTTAACAATTTTTTAGGTTTGCAAGGGATTCTGGGTAACATACCCTGGTGGGAGGCAGTCAAGTCACCCCATCCTGGATTCCCCTGGGTGTCTAGTTTTCAAAAATGTATAGGTTTGGTAGGTTTCCCAAGGTGCCCGCAGAGCTAGGGTTCAAAAACTACAGCTAGTCATTCTGCCAAAAAAGGGTCATTTTTCACTGCGAAATTGAGGTGTGACCACGTTGCGTTTTGCGCCGTTTCGTGTCGCGGGCACTAGGCCGACCCACACAAGTGAGGTACTGTTTTTCTCGTAAGACTTTGGGGAACGCGGGGTGGGTGGAAATTTGTGGATCCACGCAGATTCCGGAACTTTCCACGACAGAAATGTGGGGAAAATGTGTTTTTTTGGACATTTCTTTAGGTTTGCAAGGGATTCTGGGTAACAGACCCTGTTGGGAGGCAGTCAAGTCACCCCATCCTGGATTTCCCTGGGTGTCTAGTTTTCAAAAATGTATAGGTTTGCTAGGTTTCCCAAGGTGCCCGTAGAGCTAGGGTTAAAAGACTAGAGCTAGGCACTTTGCAAAAAAAGGGTAAATTTTCACTGCGATATTGAGTTGTGAGCACGTTGCGTTTTGCGCTGTTTCCTGTCGTGGGCACTATGCCTACCCACACAATTGAGGTACCATTTTTATCGGGAGACTTAGGGTAATTCAGTTTTGTAAAGGAACTGTTATTATCTATTGACTTTCGATGCATTTCTGCCTTCCAAATGAAAGATATTGTGAAAAAAAGAAGTCATTCTAAAAAATGACTGATAATTCTCATGCTAGTATGAGTATTCCCAATTTCAGAAATGTGCAAATATCTACTGTTTCTAAACTCTATATTTTGTTACCATTTCAGAAATACATAGGTGTCTTTCATACCAATTTTTCCATGTACACTTTTTTACATAATTATTACTATATACCCGGTACAAAATAAAAACCATTGCAAGTTGCTGCTCAGTGTTTGGCTCTGGTTTCAATGGGTTCTTGGTGAACCTACAAGTCCTATATATCCCCACAACCAGTAATGTCCAGCGGATGCAACAGTATATTGCTATCAAAGAGCTGTCATAATTAGAAGAAGTTACAGGTGAAAACGTTGACACAAAAGGCTGTTTTTTTCAACTAATTTTCAATTTATCCTATATTTAACTGTTTGTTTCTATAAAAAAACCTTGATGGATCTACACAAATGACCCCTTGCTGAATTCAGAATTTTGTCTTCTTCTCGAAAATGTATAGTTATCCAGGATCCATTATTGCTTTTGTACCCATTTCTGCCATTAACTGGAAGGAGGTCAAAAGCACAAAAAAGAGCAAAAATCGGCTATGTCCCAAAAAAATGCCAAAACTGTGTAAAAAATGTTGGGTTTCTGACAAAAGTCTGGTATCCCCAAAAAGCTGGGAAAATGATGATTTCAACCCCACAAACCCTTTTTTGATAACATTTACAGGGAAAATCCCAGATGCTTTCATTTGCAGCCCATTTTTCCCATTTTTCAAAAACCAAACAACATTTTGCAGTATTTTGGCTCATTTCTGTGACCCCTCTAGGAGAATACACAAACCCTGAGTACCTTTAGAATCCCCATGATGTTGGAAGAATAGGACGCAAATTTGGCGTGGATACCTTATGTGGTCAAAAAGTTACAGGGGCCTAAGCGCGCACTACCCCAAATAGCCAAAAAAAGGCTTGGCACAGGAGGGGGAAAAGGCCTGGCAGCGAAGGGGTTAAAGAAATACACCACTGTCAACACATACATTAACTTTTCATTAGCCTTAAAGAACATCTATTACCGTGTAAATATATATGTGATTCCATAAAAAATATACACCTTAGAGCCATCTTTCCAAAAATATATAGTTCTCTGCATCTTTATTGAAACTCAAGAGTACCATCGTACGTATAACTATCTGCAACCACAAAAAACGTATCTCATCATCTAAACATATTCAAACTGGTCATATGAGTAGAAATCTAATTTGATAAACACTTCCAAATACATACCTAACAATTATTACTACTTTATAATATTATACAAACACAGACTATTTTCTCATCTTTTATCTGAGTCTACACTGCTGCTGTTTAATAAACTGACTAAAAGTACTACAACTCCCAGAGTGAAAATAACATAGATGTATCTATTATGCACATAATTCTTATACATTTAAAACATTTGTAGCTTTAAATACATTCCTAACTGTCACTTTCAATAAAACTATACTACTATGTTTCTATTAACTGCACAATGGAATAGAGAGCCACTATTTTTTTTCCTCTTACTTCCCGAAGCATTTCGTATTAACATCTTAAACGCATACCCTCTTATATATACAGATAATCTCATATATCTTTTCATATCATTGTGAGGCTCTTTTTTTCTTAAACTCCTACATGAATCTTCATTTATAATGTATTTTAATAAAAAAGTGAACAAGTTATATACATACCATTGAATTGAGGTCATAGATGATGTTGTTTTATCTCTTTCTTGATAGTTTTGACAATGTTAAAATGTGTAAAAACTAAACACAATAATGATATATTACTCTCATAGAAAGCAGCTATAAACTTTCCACTCTATGATCATGAGAAATGAAGCAAATGAAATAATGTTTTTCATTTTATAATGTTCTGTCTCCACTTGTGAATGGATAGCATCTGTTAACCCTTTCTCTCTCTTTCAAAACAAGATTTCAGTTGCTGCATGTTTGAGATGTTCTTGCGATGATTGTGGAGTAATCGCAAAATTAACGGAAGTCAAAACCTATATTTAGCTTCACTTCTGTTTTAATTTAGATACTGCACAACAGTTTATTACATGGTCCCTAATTGTAAATTAAAGTTTATAAATATATAAATTAAGTCATAACTCCTCAACATTTTAAAAAATATACTGTCTCTTCAACACCCTTCGCACCAATACACTCTTAGATCTGTGTACCTAGCAGCCAATGGGAACCAGTAGGTCACATGTTCACAGCACATTCTAGAATGAACATGCACCTTCCAAATGAGATACAGCAGGTGTGGTTTACTGCACAGATTCGAAAGCGTATCCAAGTCTGTATTACATTCCTTTTTTTAAACAGCAACTACTAATACGACTTCTTAGAAAATGCATCCAACGTACTACCTAATTTTATTCACTCACAGACAGCATCCAATTAAATATATCTTTAAAAAAGAAAACACCTCCATTTCAACTGATTTTCATTTGGAAAACTACCTCCTTCAGCTCTAGACTTCTCCTGACTGCTATTGCTCCTTCACGTCAAAATGCTTAGAGTGTGGATTGTTGGCCACCGCTATGTCTATTGGGCTAAAGAGGCTGCAGAAAAGAGAGGTATTGACAGGGACCTGGCTTTGCCAGATGTGGAGATTACTTGGTTTGGCGAGAGAGGGTTAACGTTTCATCAGTTGCTGGTTTTGGTTAAAGCTATTGCGGTTTGCCAAGCTCCACACCTCATGATTGTGCACTGTGGTGGCAATGACCTAGGCACATTGACTGGGGTAGGGCTGGAAATCCTAATGAAAGAAGCCTTTGAAAAACTGATGTCGCTTTTCCCTCACACTGTCTTGGTGTACGCTAATATATGCCAATATATGCCAATGACAGAAATGGAAGTAGGCAAATCTATTCTGTTCAGAGATTGGTAAAGTCAGGAAACATGTTAATAAAACAGCTTCTGCTTCCTCAGATACCATCTCATGGGCTGTATCTATAACAACAATCTGCGTTTTGACGTACAGAATTTATAAAAACGATGGAGTGCACTTTACAGAGGAAGGCAAACGGATGTTTATAAGCAACCTGAAACTCTGCATCCGGTCTTATTTGTACCTGTCATATACCCACAATCACACAAAATATTGTTAATTTTCTTCATGAAGATCCTTTTTTTTAAGTTTTTGAGAATCTTCACGACAACATTGCGATTGCCACAATTATATTGCAAAATCACAAAACAAAAGCAGACATTCAATGGCCACCAGCACATGCAAAAAAATAACTAATAAAATCCATTCTAAATATTGCACTACACACATTACTATATACATGCTTCTTTAAAAAATTTTAAACACATGTTTTTGTACTAAGTTTCTTTAAAATCCATCTTTAAGATCTATTTTCCATTTTTGCGGTTATTCATGCCTTTTCCATGAAGTGAAACACACATATATGCACAGATGTTGCAGAATTTTACACACTAGGGGTTTATTACTGTACACTTCAAACTCATGATTTTCCAGTGTTTTTCTAGAACAACCATCTCTAAAACCTATTTTCCATTTTTGGTGTTCAGACTGGAGATCTCTTTTACGTCGGTAATCGTTATCCCTGTCGATACGTTGTGAAATCCTTAAAGCAAAAGCAGGAATTCAATAGCCACCACCATATTCAAAAATTATAACTATATAATTGATTCAATCACTCACACTAGATAAAACACTATGGGGCAGATCTATGTCGGAGATGCGCCACTTTTACGCCGCCGTTGCGTCACTTTTGTGACGCAGCGGCGGTGTAAACCCTGCGCCACGTTGCGCCATATTTACATCGTGACGCATCTATGGAGATGCGTCACGATGTAAAGCCCTGCGCCACGTAAAACCTGCGTCAGGTTTCACGTGGGCGTGTCGACATAGGGGGGGGCGTTCCGTCGCAGGAACGCCCCTGAAAAGTGACTCAGTCAAATCTATAAGATTTGACTGAGTCACTTTCCCAACGCTGATGCGCCAAAACCCTGCGCCTGCTTGAAGCAGGCGTAAGGCTTGACGCACCATGTTAGGGATAGGGTTGGTTGGAACAGTGCTGGAGTTGCGTCGCGCTTGCGACGCAACTGAAGCACTGCGCCAACCTTACGCCATTGGATGCGTCACGCATCTGTTTATTCCTGCGCCATGATGCGCCGCATTATAAATGCGGCGCATCATGTGTGGCGCAAGGGTAAACTTGCGTGACGCATCATTCCTGGCGCATCCTTGCTGATTTGCAGGGATGCGCCAGGCAACATAAATCTGCCCCTAACTATGTAACTCCATGAAAACATTTATCAGTATCTCAATATAAATCAATGATTTAATGATATATTTTTTTAATATTTCCACCAATATTCATGATGTCGCTGAAACAGTACATGGGGGGCAACACTGACAACCACATTGTTGTCGCAAATATCGCCCAGTCACAATTAATCATGAAATCATCGTGATATATCCGCGACCAGAGATATATCTATAAATTTTGGCTTAAATTTTGTGAAAAATACTGAACAGATTTGCACCAACTACCACAAAGGAAAATCTGCATAACAACATCTATCTTTCTGGCATATTTGGTGTAATTCCATCCAGTGGTTCTGGCTGTAGGTTCAACATTGCATTCCTACAGGAATTGACATTACAAACGCGCCCTTATTTCATGCCATTAAGTAGTTATAGTTAAGACCAAGTTTCCATTGCAAAAGCGTTTTTTGTCATGCCCGTAACTTTGGCGCAGATTTTCACAAAAAAACGTGCTCCGGTGGTTCTTATTGCACGTGGAAAGTGTTGCAGGGATTCATGAAGTGGGGGGCTGAGAAAAAAACGGGTTGAAAAAAGGGTGTGTTTGCATTGTTAATTGCCATAGGAACCTGTCAACACAACCATCAGCCCGAACCACTGAATGGAACTACACAATTTCGGCAGAAAGGTAGGTGTTGTTACAAATGCAAATGCAAATTGGTTCAGACGCTTTTGAGAAATTTAAATTAAAAATTATAGTGATATCTCCGGCTGTGGATATTTCGCAACGATTTCTCGAGTAATCACAAATGCATGTGCCATCAAGAATGCTGTGATTGGCTGGATGCAAGCTGAACAGAAAGTTACGGCTGCCATTTTATCAATGTCTATGAAAGCTAATATCAGGGGTTAAGGTGGAGGTACTGTGACCCCTTTTTTTGAGAAATGGGGGTCTTAGTGACACAAGTTAGGTGTTCAAAATTGTTTTTTTAATCATGCACAAAATTTGTGATAATGCTGCGACTGCCAGTACAGCAACCATGTACCATTGCGGGGACATCACGAATATCGCTGCGAAAATTGGTGAAAATATAAGACAAAATGTTTCTATATAAAAAGGGTAGTGTGAAGGTTGGAAAGTGTGTTAATGAAAGTTAAAGTAGTGCAATGAGGACAGTGTGCTAGTGAGAGGCTAGGTAGAGCAGGAAGGACAGTGTGCCAAGGAGAGGTAAGGTAGTTCAAGTAGGGCAGTGTGTTAGTGAGAGGTAAGGTAGTGCAAGTAGGACAGTGTGCTAATGAGAGCTTAGGTAGAGTAAGTAGGGCAGTGTGGCCCTCATTTGTGGGGAACTGGTATAGGGCAGTGCTGCAAGTCTTCTTGCTGCTCTGCCCTATGCCAATTTGAAAGGACAGGATGGCACCACATTTAAACAATACGCTGCTTTCCTGTCCTTTACCCCTTTTCTGGTACACAATTTGCTACCTAGCACCAACATAGGAACTCTTACACTATAGTGCAAGGGTGCCTCCACTGCAGGAAGGATTGCTTATTTCAGGAAGGGGCACCTTCCTGCACAAAATCAATCCCTAGAGGGGCTTTCCTCTTTCTATGTGTGCTGCAGAATGTAACACACCTGGAAAGAGGAAAGAACAGGGAGAAATAACTATATTTCTCCTCCTTATGCCAGCTCTTGGGAGGCCTTTTTGGTGCTGCCACACGTTTACGCGATTAAGTAAATCCAGGGCATCATCAAAATCCATAGCTGATGCATTGGAAAACCCTCCGCAATGCCCATTGAACTCCTGCTTGACGAAGAGTAAGGCAAGACAGCAACATTAGCAGCTTTGTCTTATTCCTTATCTATGAGGCCATGCAAAGCCACGCAGAGTGACGGTATGATTGAGAAGCTTGCACCACTGTAGCATCAAAGAAAGCGAATATCAGTGGTGCAAGCCTCTCAAATAAATAAACACCTGTGTTAGTGAGAGATAAGGCAGTGCAAGTAGGACAGTGTGTCAATGTGAGATAAAGCGGTGCAAGTAGGACAGTGTGTTAAAGAGAGATAATGCAGTGCGAGTAGGACAGTGCGTTAGAGAGCGATAAGGTAGTGTAAGTAGGACAGTGCATTAGTGAGATGCAAGGCAGTACATGTAGGACAATGTATTAGTCTGAGGTAAGGTAGTGCAAGAAGGACAGTGCATTAGTGAGAGGTAAGGTACAGCAAGTAGGACAGTGAATTGATGAGAAATAGGTTAGTTAGGTAGGACAGTGTGTTAGAAAGAGATACTGTATTGCAAGTAGGCCAGTGTGTTAATGAGAAATAAGGTAGTGCAAGTAGGACAGTGTGTTAATGAAAGGTTAGTTGGTACAAACATGCCAGTGTGTTAATGATAAGTAAGATAGTGCATTAGTGAGAGGTACAGTAGTGCAAGCATCACAGTGTTAAATAGAGGTAAAAAAGTGCAAGTAGGACAGTGTTCATAAGAGAAAAGATAGTGCAAGTAGGGCAGTGTGTTAATGAAAGGTAAGTTGGTACAAGCATGACAGTGTTAAATAGAGGTAAACTAGTGCAAGTAGGGCAGTGGGTTAGTGATAGATAAGGTAGTGTAAGCAGGACAGTGTGTTTGGGAGAGGTAATGTAGTGCAAGTAGGATAGTTAATTAGAGGTAGGTTTGTGCAAGAAGGACAGTGTGCTAATGAGAGGTAAGATAGCACAAGTAGGACAGTGTAAATGAGAGGTAAGGCAGTGCAAGTAGGACAGTGTGTTACTGAACGGTAAGGTTCTGCAACACAGTGTGTTAGTGAGATGTAAGGTAGTGTAAGCAGGACAGTGTGTTAGTGAGAGATAAGGTAGTGCAAGTAGGACAGTGTGTAACTGAGAGGTAAGGTAGTGCAAGTAGGACAGTGTGATAATAAGATGTAAGGCAGTGTAATAAAAACATTGTGTTAGTGAGAAATAAGGTAGGACAAGTAAGAGAGTGTGTTAATGAGAGGTAAGGTATTGCATGTAGCACAGTGTATTAATGAGAGGTAAGGTAGTGCAAGTAGGAAAGTGTTAATGAGAGATAAGGTAGTGCAAGTAGGACAGTGTGATATATAGAATTAAGGTGGAGCAAGTAGGACAGTGTGTTAATGAGAGATAAGGCAGGTCAAAGATGACAGTGTGTAAGAGAGAAGTAGGGTAGTGCAAATAGGGCAGTGTTGCAAGTAGGACAGTGTGTTAGGGAGACAAAGGGTAGTGCAAGTAGTGTTAATGAGAAGTAAGGTAGTATAAGTAGGATAGTATGTGTTTGCTAGAGGTAAGATAGTGCAAGTAGGACAGTTTAATTGAAAGGTAAGGTAGGGTGAGTAGGACAGTGTTAATGAGAATTCAGGTAGTTCAAAAAGGACAGTGTTATTGAAAGTTAAGACAATGCAAGTAGAACAGTGTTAATGAGGTAAGGCAGTGACAGTAGGATAGTGTGATGAAGAGTGGTACAGTAGTGCAAGTAAGAGAGTGTGTTAGTGAGAGATAAGTAAGTGCAAGTAGGACACTCTTAATGAGAGGTACAGTACAGAAAGTAGAACAGTGTATTAAGAGAAGTATAGTACAGCATGTAGGACAGTGGGAATGAGAAATAAGGCATTGTAAGTAGGAAACAAGCATGCGCTAGCACTGTTTCTTAAATTGTGTTCTTAACCCCACTGTTTTAATACCTTGTCAACCGCCCGGGGGCTTTGCATTGCAGCTTCTTGCTTCCCGTTCAACCGCGGCTTGTGCCGTTTGTGTGGAGGAAGCTTTTTCTACATGTATTTCCTGATTGCTGTAGCAAGCAGCACTTAGCAGTCTAGCTGCTCCATTTACATCACTTCCAGCCGGCTATATCAAGCCAATGGTCACGCCCATGGCGTGCCAAATGCAAGCCCTTATGCGCCCATCCACGCCCAGCCGTCGTCAAGAGCCAGGACCTCTGCTTTTCCATCAGCATATTCCAGATACCCTCTAAGATTGGTCTACTCCTCTGAAATGTTGTATAAAATAGACAAACTAAATAGAGCAAATGTCCCTTTAGGTCCTTGCTGTAATAACATCTACACATCACAGCTAGATGGCCTTGTGGCCTGTCTAAAGTGTAGATTTCATTGTGCCCCTGATAAGTCCGTCCCTAATAGGTCCAAGAGCTTTTTACTCAACGTTAGGTCTCTGCCCAAAGATGCGGTGGAACTCATAAACATCGATGACCTAGTTTCCTCATTATCACCTGAAGTTGGCTTCCTTACTTAAACCTAGTTAAGCACTACTGCTCTACAAGCCATAACGCTTACATTACCTAAGAATTATAAAATGCTTAAATTGGACAGAAAAAGCAAGACTGGAGGAAGTGTTCCCATTGTTTATAAAGACAATGTTAAACTATCATTGTTGTTAAACTCTGTTGTGTGCCCGCCCCGCTCCCCGCTTCCCGCCACTGCTCCCTCGCGGCCCCGCCCCCTTTCCTTTCTGTAAACCCCATTGGCCGCCCCGCTCCCGCCTCCCAGCTGCTCCTCCCTCCCACTTGGCCTCATATGGAGACTGCGCGGCATAGGCGAGTGTGACCTGCCCCCAGGACACCCCCACGCCGCACGGCCCTCCAGCTGTTGGCGCGCCCCTGCCCTGCGCCACAGGCTCGACCCCGACCTTGGTGCCCCCTCTCTGCCGCTCGTTCTCCCTCCCTCGTAGCTCTCCGCCTTTCCCACCAGCTTGTCTTAATTGTACTTCTGTTCGCCAGTTAGTCTTAAATTGTATTTTTTTCTTCTGTTTAATTCCTTCTGTGCCTGTTGTTGGATTGTACCCTCTGTTGTGTGCCGCCCCGCTCCCCGCCGCTGCTCCCTCGCGACCCCGCCCCCTTTCCTTTCTGTAAACCCCATTGGCCGCCCCGCTCCCGCCTCCCAGCTGCTCCTCCCTCCCACTTCGCCTCATATGGAGACCACGCGCACGCGCAGCGGTCACGCGCAGCGGGCGTGCCGATTGTGCGCCGAAGGCGCGCCAAAGGCAAGCCCGTCTACGCCCGTCCGCGCCTGGACCGTGCCCAGCGCCAGGACCCCTGGTCCCCGACGATGCCAGCACACCCGACGGACCTACGACGCCGCCACCCTCCACGCTCTCAATGCCGGCCGGAACTCCGCCTGCTACCGAGCCACCCCGAAATGCACCCACGGACCCTTCACCTGCCAAGCCTGCCGACTCACCTGCCTCCGGACCTGCACCGCACCCACCAAGCCAAGCACCAGCAACAACCACCTCAAGTGCATCCTGCTCAACACCCGCTCGGTCCACAGGCACGCCGTGGAACTCTGGAACCTCCTCAACACAACCTCACCAGACGTCGCCTTCCTCACGGAAACCTGGATGAACGCCTCCTCAGCCCCTGACATCGCCATAGCCATCCTGGACGGCTACAAGATCACCCGGAGGGACCGCATCAACCAAACCGGAGGAGGCGTCGCCATCGTACACAGGAACACCATCTGCATCACGACCAACTCTGACGACACCCTCACCGCCGCTGAACACCTTCACTTCCAGATACACACCGACCCCAAGACCACCCTCAGAGGCACCCTCATCTACAGACCTCCGGGACCACGCACACAATTCAGCGAAGCCATCGCAGACTTCGTCAGTCCACACGCCCTCACCTCCACAGATTACATCCTCCTAGGGGACCTCAACTTCTACCTGGAGAACAACAAGGACTGCAACACCACCGCCCTGCTGGACAACCCCGCCAATCTCGGACTCAAGCAACTAGTGAACACCCCCACCCACTACGCCGGACACACACTTGACCCCGTCTTCTCCTCCAGCAAGCAGGTCTCCTTCAGCCACTCCACCGGACTACACTGGACAGACCACAGCTGCGTCCATTTCAACTTCAGGAGAACCACGACCTACCACCACCCGCAACAGATCCCCCGCAGAAGCTGGAGTAAGATCACCGCCGACCAGCTCACCACCGCCCTCAGTCAGAACCCGCCCACCAACACGACAGACCCCAACAAAGCAGCCCGCAACCTCACAAAATGGCTCACCAACTGCGCCGACAAACTCGCACCACTGAAAAATCCTCCCAGCAGACCCGGCAGCAGGAAAGCCTCATGGTTTACCACCGACCTCAAAAACTCCAAGAAAACCTGCCGCACCCTCGAGAAAGCCTGGCGCCACGACCAGACAGCAGAAAACATGACCGCCCTCAAGAACGCCACCCGCAAACACCACCAGCTGATCAGAAGCACCAAGAAGAACACATTCAAAGAAAGACTGGACAACAACACCCACAACAGCAAGGAGCTCTTCAACATCGTCAAAGAGCTCTCAAATCCCAGCGCCTGCAACACCGACATCACTCCCTTGCAAGACCTCTGCGACGCTCTCGCATCGTTCTTCCACCGCAAGATTGCCGACATTCACAACAGCTTCGGCGCACAAACCACGCACCCAACCGCCGAACCAGCGCCCCCAACCACCACCCTCTGCACCTGGACCCCTGTCAGCGCCGAAGACACCACCCGCACGATGAACACCATCCACTCAGGCTCCCCCACCGACCCCTGCCCACACCACATCTTCAACAAAGCCGACTCCACCATCGCACCCCAACTCCGGAACATCATCAACAGCTCCTTTGCATCCGCCACCTTCACGGAGAGCTGGAAACATGCCGAGCTGAGCGCCCTCCTCAAGAAACCCACCGCGGACCCCACGGACCTGAAGAACTTCCGCCCCATCTCGCTCCTCCCCTTTCCAGCCAAAGTCATCGAGAAGATCGTCAACAACCAACTCTCTGCCTTCCTCGAGACCAACGGATCCCTCGACCCCTCACAGTCCGGCTTCCGAGCAAACCACAGCACCGAGACTGCCCTCATCGCAGCCACAGACGACATCAGGTCCCTGCTCGACAACGGGGAAACGGCTGCCCTCATCCTCCTGGACCTCTCAGCAGCCTTCGACACCGTCTGCCACCGCACCCTGACACAGCGCCTCAGGAACACTGGAATCCAAGGAGCAGCACTGGAGTGGATCATCTCGTTCCTCGCCGGAAGAACCCAGAGAGTCCGCCTCCCCCCATTCCGTTCCGCGGCCACTGAAGTCATCTGCGGCGTCCCGCAAGGATCCTCACTCAGCCCCACCCTCTTCAACGTCTACATGAGCCCCCTCACAGCCATCGCCTGCCAACACAACCTCAACATCATCTCCTGCGCCGATGACACCCAGCTGATCCTCTCCCTCACCAACGACCCAGCCACCGCCTAAGCCAACCTCCAGGAAGGAATGAAGGACGTCGCGGAATGGATGAGGATCGGCCGTCTGAAACTGAACTCTGACAAGACGGAAGTCCTCATCCTCGGACCATCCCCTTCCGCCTGGGACGACACCTGGTGGCCCCCTGCCCTGGGCAGCGCACCCAAACCAACAGACCACGCACGAAACCTAGGAGTCATCCTGGACTCCTCTCTCACGATGACCAAGCAAGTAAACGCAGTATCATCATCCTGCTTCAACACCCTGCGCATGCTCCGAAAGATCTTCCGATGGATCCCCACTGAAACCAGGAAGACGGTCACCCAGGCCCTCGCCACCACCCGTATGGACTACGGGAACACCCTCTACGCTGGAACCACAGCCAAACTCCAAAAAAGACTCCAGCACATCCAGAACGCCTCAGCACGACTCATCCTGGACATCCCGTGCCGCAGTCACATCTCTGCCCACCTGAAAGACCTACATTGACTCCCAGTCAACAAGAGGATCACGTTCAGACTGCTCACCCACGCATACAAGGCTCTCCACGACTTGGGATCGAAGTACCTCAACAGCTGCCTCACGTTCTACAAACCCACCCGCCAGCTCCGATCCGCCAGCCTCGCCCTCGCCCTCGCCTCCGTCCCAAGAATTCGGAAATCCACCGTCGGAGGAAGATCCTTCTCCTACCTGGCAGCCAAGACATGGAACTCCCTCCCCACTCACCTACGGCTGACCCAGGATCACCTCTCCTTCAGGAAACAACTCAAAACCTGGCTGTTCAAGCAGTAGCCACCCCCCCCTCAGCGCCTTGAGACCCTTACGGGTGAGTAGCGCGCTTTACAAATTTCTGTGATTGATTGATTGATCATACTTGATACCACCATGGAAGATTGGGCAGAAATATGCATATTTAAGCTCAAACTTTCTCCCAAAGTAAACTAGAAAGGTGCATTCCTATATCGTCCACCTGGTCCAAAAAACGTTAATGCCTACTGGAATATATAGTGCCCCATGTGGTTGCAGCATAACAATTCCTATTGTTGGGAGACTTCAACTACCATGGAGAAGATTCTGCTAATTCAGAAAGTAGTCAACTATTTTCCGATTTAGCAACACTTGGACTACTCCAACTAGTTATCGGAGCAACTCATGATGCAGGGCATACTTTGCACGTTGTTTATAACAAACCTTTAACCTTAAATTTGTGAATCGCCCAAACCAAAACCCGGGACAGACCACTAACTCATCTGTTTTCAGATCCCTAAGTATAATGTGACATGAAAAAAGAAACATATGCTATAACAATGGCCCACATGCATCAAAGCAAAAACCAGTCGCAAACGGGCAGATTCTCAGAATCTGTCCCTTTGCGACTGGGATTTTTGCATTTGGGATGCATCATCCCAAATGCAAAAATCGCAATTTAAGGAATCTCTAAATTGCGATTCCTTAAAAGCAATGCATGAAAGTTAAAAAATTAGCGATTTCGCTAATAGGGGGAGCAAATTACCATGAAGTTGAACTTCATGGTAATTTGCAAAAACTTTGAAAAATGCACTAAAGTGCATTTTTCAAAGTTCCATTTTACACACACACATGCCCTTGGGGCATGTGTGTGTGCAAGATGTATTCATATGAAGATTTCAGGGGTGAAACAGGGTGTCTTTTTAAAACCCTGGCACCCTTGAAATAGAATGAGCAATTTGCGATTCTCTAATTGAGATTAGCAAATTGAGAAAGTCTTCCCATTCATTCCTATGGGCCTCTAGGCCCATAGGAATCAATGGGGAGGTATTCCTTAATTGCGACTCGCAATTTGCGAGTAGCAATTAAGGAATGTTTAGGATTCGCTATTTTGTAAGCGATTTCTATATGCATAGCCTTTTGCTATTCCTTATTAGCGAATCCTTATTTTTCGCTATTAAGGAATCGCAAATGGCATTGTTGATGCATGTGCCAGAATATGTCTAGACAGTGATGGAAAATCACCCCTTATTCCGTGGCCAAGGTGCTGAAAGTCTCTGTTCTTTCAGAGGACCTGGATGCAGATCAATCACTTTCTGACTATAACGAAGCTCTGGAGATGGCTTTTGATAAAACAGCCCTTCTCAAATCTTACGACAATCCAGCACTTGCCTCGGGATTCAACGGAATTTTTCAATGTGCTCAATATTTTTATTAATCCTGAAGCATGCTCCCAGGAAATAAATGCATCACAAACTCTTTCTGACTACTTAGCCCACAATTTTGAAGATAAAATCCAAATGATCTATCAGTATTTTTCTAGCCCACTTGATCGGGCTTGCGCGGAGAAATTTGAATGCTCCACAAGCGAGACAGATCGGAAATTACTTGACTCAACTAAGTCAGACTCTCCCTTAGATGTCTGTCCACCTACTGGGGAAGATACCCGAGAAACATATTAATAAGCAACTCATACCATATCTGGAGGCAAACAGTGTCTTAGTTCCATCACAGTCCTGTTTCAGACTGCACATAGCACAGAGACAGCTCTGGTAGCAGTCACTGACCACATCAGATGCTCTCTCGATGCCAATATACCATCTATGCTGGTGCTGCTGCGCTTGTCTGCAGTGTTTGACACCGTATCTCATCCCAGGTTACTTTGTAGGCTTCATGAGATAGATATCCATGGAACAGCGTTATAATGGCTTTCAGATTCCATCTCCAACAGGACCCAATGGAAATTCTTTGCTCCTATAAATCTGGATAGGGGGGTGTCCCAGAACCCATGCCTTAGCCCTACACGTTTTAACATCTATGTTGTCCCCCTTGCCAAATTGTCAGAGCCTTTGGCTTCGGGACTATATCATATGCGGACGATACACAGCTTATAATCTCCCCAGATAATATCCTGGCCAAAACCAGAGAATCATTCTCCGCCAGGATGAAGGCTATTGCCACCTGGATGGCCAAAACTGTCTCGAGTTAAATGCCACAAAAAGAGAGATTATGCTGTTTGGGAAGGCCCAACAGCTTTGGGATTCTGAAGGGAGGCCACCAGTACTTGCTATGGCTCTTTCACCCAAACTAGTAGCTAAAAACTTGGGAGTCCGGATGGATCAATCTCTTACCATGAAAGATCAGGTGGTGTCCACTGTAGGACATGCTTCTGTATGATGAGATTGCTGAGAAGAGCATTTCCTTCACTTCGGCTTACAGCAAGGAAAACTTTAAACCAGACATTGGTCATTATCCATCTGGATTATGGTAATGCACTCTTGACCTCAGCAAACGAGCCGCTGTTATCTAAACTTCAGGAGGTGCAGAATACTGCCGTCCCCCTTATCTGCAATCACCCCTCTAGAGCGGTATCCTCCCACATGCTTCACATTGGTTGCCAGTGAAAAACAGAATTATTTTTACTATCTGCTGCGTAACCCATAAAGCTCATATGGGAAAGCGTCTTCCTATCAATCATCAAAGCTTACTCGCTACTCTCCCCCCCCGGCCTTTAGGATCTTCTGAGAAAGCATTGCTCACGGTCCCCAGGGTCAGAAAGTCCCAATCTGGGGGCAGGTTGTTTTCTTTCCTAGCCCCATTCTGTTAGAATAAGCCTCCTCTTCAAATTCAAACTTGAAATGACCATCTCTAATTTAGGAAATTACTTAAAACCAACTAATTTTAACTGCCCTTAGTTCTGCTTGGCTTCTGGCATTAGTGCTGAGATACCCCTCTCGAGGTGATTCATGTGCGCAATAAATGTTAATAATGTAACATTGTGTTAATGGGAGGTAAGTTAGTGCACGTAGGACAGTGTGTTAATGGGAGTTAAGGTAGAGCAAGTAGTACAGTGTTAATGAGAGTTTGTAGTGGAGACAGGGTTTTTTCTGCATACATTGCTATGTTAGCATCAGCGTTTTACATGTTAACGCCATTTTGCCACTTTGCTGCTTTTGCACACAACACTACAGCTAATTGTTATTATAAGTAAAACTGCTTGCTTGCCTTTTCTTCAGATGAGAACGGTCAGTTTTTCACATCTCTAGATGTGCACTGCGACCTTAGTCTGAACACTGTGTGCAGAAACCGTCAAGGTCAAATAACAATGTATGCTGTTGAATTCAGGTTGATCGGTCCACGATCTAGACACAACAAGAACATAGCTGCAAATATCTGAAACTTGGGTGCCTTTAATATTGCATTGCATGCATGATTCTGGCACTCTTGGAGAAAACCTTGCCAGATTGTGTGATGTGATTCACCTAAGCTAATCTTGGAGGTATGGGGTTCCCCATTCAAACTTAGAGACCTTCCATTATTATTATAAAACTAGCTTATTAGCCAGGGAAGGGTGGTACACAAGGTATTATAGGACCTGTTTCCACTATCATTATACTATGATTTCTCCCTTTTTTTTAATGGAATTGTAACAATGCTGATGGTTTTATTTCTAATCATTTATTCTCTTATGTTAGCCAAAATACTGCATCTTAGAGCATGTAGTTAAAATAAACCTTTTAAACTTTTCCGTGTCTTTGATTACTCACGTTGTGGACTGATATGAGAATAATAACCAAAAGTTGTTCTTGATTCCCACCATTCCTGAGAGTATTCTAAGTTGCTTGTTCTGGGTTGTCTAATCATTGGTAGCTTCGATATGATACAGAGAACGAATGAGACACTTATGCTAGTCGGACAGGGGTTCTAGGTACTGAGGTGAGTTTTTTGGAACACCACAATTCACTGAGGTCCTGGTTTCCTGCGAATAGTTCCGTGCATTAGCAGAAACCCCGCAACAAGGTACGGTTGTGCAAAAAGGACAGTGTTAATGGGGGGTAAGGTAGTGCGAATAGGACAGTGTTAATGAGAGGTAAAGTAATTTAAGAAAAGCACTGTGTTAAAGAGAGGTAGGATAGTGCAAGTTGGACAGTCTGTTAATGAGAGGCAAGGTAGTGCAAAAAGGACAGTGTTAATGAACGAAAAGGAAGTGTAAGTAGGACAGTGTTCATGAGATGTAGGGTAGTAGAAACAGGACAGTGTTACTGAGCAGTAAGTTAGTAGAAGCAGCACAGTGCGCTAATGACAGTTAAGGTAGTGCAAGTAGAACAATGTTAATGAGAATTAAGTAGTGCAAATAGGACAGGGTTAATGAAAGGTATGGCAGCACAAGTAGGACAGTGTTAATGAGGTAAGGTAGTGCAAGGAGCAGAGTGTGATAATGAGAGATAAGGTAGTGCAAGTAGGACAGTGAGTCAATAAGAGGTAAGGCAATGCAAGTAGGGGCAGTGTGATAATGAGCACTGTGTATAAATACATTTTCCCATAGACACAGAATGGGTAAAACCCTTTGATACATATGGCCCTACAGAGAGGTAAGTTGGTGCAAGTTAGACATTTTGTATGTTGGTGGTATGGAAGTGCAAGAAGAACAGTGTGCCGCTAAAGAGAAGTAAGATAGAATAAGTAAGATAAGGTGGTATAAGAAGGACAGTGTGTTAATGAGAGGTAGAGTACTGCAAGTAGGACAGTGTGATAATGTGAGGTAAGGTAGTGCAACTAGGACAGTGTGTTAATGAGAGGTAAGTTAGTGCAAGATGGACAGTGTGTTAAAGAGATATACAATAGAGCAAGTTGGGCTGTGTTTTAATTAGAGGTAAGGTGGTACAAGAAGGAGTATGTTAATGAGAGAGACAATAGTGCAAGTAGACAGTGTGATTGTGAGAGGAAAGGTAATGCAAGTTTGACAGTGTTAATGTGAGGTAAAGTACCGCAAATAGGACAGTGTTAATGAAAGGTAAGTTATCATAAGTAGGACAGTGTTAAAGATAGCTACGGTATTGGAAGCAGGACCGTGTTAATTATCTGTAAGTTAATACAAGTAGGACACCTTGTTAATGAGAGGTAGGGAACTGCAAGTAGGACAGTTTATTAACAAGAGGTAAGGTAATGCAAGTAGGACAGTGTGTGTTAGTGAGAGGTAAGGTTGTGCAAGTAGGACAGTTTTAATGACAGGTAAAGTACTGAAAGTAGAACAGTGTGTGCTAGTGAGAGGTAAGGTAATGCACGTAGGACAGTGTATGCTAGTGAGAGGTAAGGTAGTGCAAGTAGGACAGGGTGTTAGTGAGTAGTAAAATAAGGTAAGTAGGACAGTGTGTTAGTGAGTAGTAAAATAAGGTAAGTAGGACAGTGTGTTAGTGAGTAGTAAAATAAGGTAAGTAGGACAGTGTGTTAGTGGGTGGTACAGTAATGCAAGTAGGACAGTGTGTTAGTGAACAGTGATGCAGTGCAAGTAATAATGGGCCCGACTCACAAAGGTAAACTCACACTTTTTGGGTAATTTTACTACTTTTCTGTATTCACAAAGATAAACGTAGTCCAAAAGTCTAACTTTATTAGTAGTAACTTACCTTTGTGAATGCCGAAAAGTAGCAAAGTTAGACCTTTGGTCTAAGCTAAGTGAGTAAGTAAATACATACATTTATTGTTAAAATTAATAAAAATTGTTACAAAAGGCCGTGCCGGGTGTGTCCTTCCATGCACCTTCTTCAGTCATTAATAAAAACAACATCGTGTCATTTCATTTAGTACATTTAGAACAATTACATAGGGCGTAATACAGGACGCCATAAAATCTGATATATGCTCGATGGTTTAGGCCTGTGGTCTCCCTTTAGGCCAAGGTTCGATCTTTGCTCATAAGTTCTTTAAGTTGACGTGCAGATTTCGCACATCTGTCAAGTTCCACGGGGATCTCTAAGTTAAAAAGAAGTTTCATTGCATCTAGGCAGGTACGGGTGCCATATTTCAAAAACAAAGGTTTTATTAAAGTGCAATATGCGTGACTCAATTGAGGGCAGATAAAAACTATGTGAGCCAAAGACTCCTCGTTCTGATGGCACAATCTGCAAGAGGAGACCCACTCAAGGGATTTCCAGTGAGTGTTTATGTCTTTTATTGGCCTGACCATTGGTCTGACTGACAGGTTTTGCTTCAGTATTGATTTGTTCAGAGCTCCTTCAAGGTATTGCTGCCAATATTTGTCCTTGTAGGAGCTGGCTAAAATCCCAATGTTGCTGCTAGTGGACTCAATAGCCCCCAAGTCGTTTCGCTTGGATAATAGTCTTACTTGTTTCCTTAAAAGGGTTTTAGAGATCCCAGTTGATGAATAAAATAACCCCAGTTGGACAGATTAAGGTACAGTTCAATAAGGGCAGTTGATAGGGCGTCTGACCAAAGATTTTTGCCTTTCGTGAAAAAGTTCTTTCAGGGTTGCTTTCATTGTGTTTGAGAGGGCTGCACATGTTCCTCGATAATAAGAGATGACCGATGCCCAGTGTTCATAGGATTGTTTGCTTAGACCAAATTCCAGCTGTACTAAAGCACTCCGGGCATGGGCCGGTATCTAGAAGATCTGTTTAAATGCTTGGCAATTGGCAGACTCCAGGATGTTAAATAATGCCCCAGGATAGACTAGTTGCATGTAAGAAATTAGGAGAAGTAATTTAGGGGCATATTATCAAGACAGGCGATAAAATTATCAAACAATATGAAACAGGACAGATTCATAGTGGTTGCACTTTAATTTTCCTTCTTCCGTTGGTCCAGCCAACACGTGTTTCGTCGCCCGGGAGTACCCGCGACTTCCTCAGGGCTGGAATAATAAGTTCAAGAACTTCACATCTAACATGGGCTTCAATTGGAATTCCATAGAGCATATTACCAAGCCCATTATCGCCGTTTTAGCGGCAGTTTTCTTAATTTTATCGCCTGTCTTGATAATATGCCCCTTAGCTTTTATTACCTTTGGGTTGGCTTGGGACTCGGGCTGCACAGTTTGGAGTTGAGTTTGTGGATAGCGTGCGCACTGCCTTGGTTTTTGATTCTATGAATGCAATATGTGCTGTCGGCGTGCCATTGCTTCCGATCAATACCCCCAGATAGTTATACTTAGTTGTTGTAGTTATTTTCAGGTTACCCATTTTCCATGTATATTTGAGTTTGTTAGCATATTTTCCAAAGATCACTTCCTTTGTTTTGCTGTTGCTTGTTGTCAATTTATTTTCATTGTTGTAGGTGCCTAATGTGTCCAGTGCTCTTTGCAGGTCCGTCTTTGTGTGATCCATTAGGGCCATGTCATCAGCGTATTGCATTAAGAACAATCTGGTCATCCCAATTTTGGGTGTTAACAGGTTGGCTTTTGTTACTGATTTGCCAAGGTCTGCATTATATAGTTTGAAAAATGCAAAGGTGCTAGTACGCAACCGTGTTTAAACCCTCGGTCCGTGAATACCTTCTTTGTTGCTGTGTTCTGGGTTAATTTGACGCATACCCAGGTTCTAGTGTATAGGGCAATGATCGCGTTCAGCAGCGTGGTTGCAGTCCTTTAGTTTTGTAGTTTTTGCCAGAGTAAATTCCTATTGACACAATTGAACAACTCAAGAATGGTCAATGAAACATGCATAAGGGGGCGCTGTTTTTCCCGGGTGGACTGTTCTACCAGGTAGGCTAGGGCTACAATGGTGTCCAATGTTGATGCTCCTGCCCTAAAGCCAGATTGGTAGAGTGGTAGTATTCCATCCTCATTAGCCCAGTTTTGTAGATCGTGTAAAAGAAGATTTGCGTATGCCTTCGCCTCGATGTCCAGAAGGGCTATCGTTCTGTAATTGGGTGGATCTCCAGATTAGCTTTTTTAGGTCTCGTCTGAGACAGCCGAGGCTGTCTCTTCGAGACATTTTGTAAGTGGCTTTTAAAAGTGCCACCAGAGGCTTTTCCTAGCATGAAGCTTGAGTGCATGAGCACGTGCACGCGCGCAGCAGACATCTGGCCGTCATGGCCCATAAAGCACAGTGCTCTCCCAAGCCCTCGCTCTGCCCCTCCACCACCTCCTCGTCTGCTTCAAAGGGTTTCATTAACAATCCATTTTTTTTTTAGAGCTTTATGTTGGTTGCAGCTCGGAGCCAGTCGGTCAGTCCATAAAACACAGAATAAATAAGAACATTTATTTATAGTTAGAAAACGCTCCACTGTTAATTCTTTGTTGAAAAAAACCGTGAAAAATAAGAAACAAACCCTAATCTTATTTGGAGGTGGGTGTTGCATGCATTCTCTTCTTTGTCAGTTAATGTAGAGAAATATCGACAAAAGTTATGGACGTTGCATTTTTTAAAATGTATTTTGCTTGCAGTATTGTTGTTCAGTTCATTTCCTAAACATCTATGTAGACTGGCTGAATAGGGTGTCACTTTAGTATCCGACTCAGCAAGGAGCAGGGTGTCGGCAACGTTTATGATTGAGAAAGTGCTACATTTTTAATCATGATGATTGGTTTATTTGCATTAAAAAATATTAGAGTATTTTCATTATTTTAAGTCACCCTCTCTCGATCGTTTCAAAAAATTAAATGTGCACTAGTCTGTTATTTTAAGGATTGGTTGTAGTAGGGAGCTTTTCCATGTTTTGGGGGTTGTTGAGTTAATCATGGGGGGCCCGATTCACAGAACAAACTTAAGACAAAATCCTAAACTTAGTACCATTTTGGTATTCACAGAATGCACTTACTACTTCTGGTATTCACAGAATGAACTTACTACTTTTGCGATTCACAGAATAAACTTACTACTTTTGCTATTCACAGAATGGATTTAAGACTACTAACTTTACGTCCGCACTCGGGCCGGAAATTCCGGCCCGGAGGCGGAGCTTCCGGCCCGGAGGCGGAGCTTCTGGCCCGAAGGCGGGGCTTCCGGCCCGGAGCCGGGGCTTCCGGCCCGGAGCCGGGGCTTCCGGGCCGGAGGCGGGGCTTCCGGCCCAGAGGTGGGGATTCCGGCCAGTGGTGGAGCTCCACCTCTGAGCCGGAATCCCCACCTCCGGGCTGGAAGCTCCGCCTCCGGCCCGGAAGCCCCGCCTCTGGGCCGGAAGCTCCGCCTCCGGGCCGGAATTTCCAGCCCGAGTGCGGACGTAAAGTTAGTAGTCTTAAATCCATTCTGTGAATAGCAAAAGTAGTAAGTTTATTCTGTGAATTGCAAAAGTAGTAAGTTCATTCTGTGAATACCAGAAGTAGTAAGTGCATTCTGTGAATACCAAAATGGTACTAAGTTTAGGATTTTGTCTTAAGTTTGTTCTGTGAATCGGGCCCACAGTACTTAAATAACAGGGTGAGTATAGTTGCCCAGAACAGGTGGTCCTCTTTGAATAGATGTCCAGGGAGGCCATGAGGCTTCGGAGCTCCGTTGCTTCCTATGTTCTTTAATATTATTAGAAACAGTTTTACACATCAAGAGGTTCACTTGTTTCTTCTGTGATTGTTTGATTTGCCATGATTTTGTTACCAGTGACATTTTGCAGGCTGGTACTTATAAATGATCGTTGATAGTCTGGAAGGGACTTGCATTGGCGTGTTTTCACATGGTTGATCCATGTGTGTCTTTGAACTCTGTTTCACGGGTCGTGGCCGTGCCCGAACAGCGTGTTGATGTAGAACCAAAATTCTGCTTGTCTGCTTGGGATTAAAAGACTGTGCATGTGCATTCATTGGGAATCTTGTTGTTGCCTTTTAAAGTTCCATATGTTTCTTCTATGCATGTTTTTGGAGTCCTGCTTTATCTCTCGTAACATTTGTAGTTGTGGTTGGCTTGTCTCACTGCCTACTTGCTAAGTTGGATTTTTATACACCTTGGCTTGTGTTGGCAGCACACCCTTTCTTTGAAATCTAACCGATGGTTTAGTTGTGTTCCTAGCAGTAGGTGGTACTGCTCCAGCACCAGTTTTGACCATTTCAAGGGGGAGATTTCCCTCTCCATAGTCAATGGAGAGTGTCGACCAATTGTTTTTCCAGGCTGCCAGGCCAGATATGGGAAATAATATGCTTGAGGCCAACCGTGTGCAGTGAAGTAGCTGTGAACAGTGGGAGGTGATCACTGGTCTGCTGGTCTGGTTTTAGAAACTCTACCACTTGTTCTTGGAGGCAATAGCTTATAATAATGTGATCAATGGTTGATTTTGTTTTTTTCTGGCAGTCCTTAATCGTAGCGTGGTTTGCTGCTTGTACTTCTTTTACGGGCCTTAGTCTGTAGGTGTTTAGAAGTGTGCTAAGCAAATTACCAGTGCGATCCCTGGATGGTAGAGCCTCTGTTCCTGTTCCCAAGTTGTGAGTCTTAAAGTCATTGGCCATTATTATCCCACTATTCCGGTAGGTGCTGAACAGTTCTACCAGTGTGTCTACCAGTTCCCTCATCTCACAATGTCTCGGGGAGTCTTTGCAATCGAAATAGACGTTCAATTGTAGGATTATTTTTGGGGATCGTTCAGTTTCAGGTCTTGCAAGTGTAAGGCTTGAACGATGTCCGTGCTTATTGGAGATTTTATGAATGTTATGGTAGTGCCAAAGCTTACGTATACGTATAGGTCCCCAGATGGCATTCGGAATCCATTGTACTTTTTTGCTGGGTGTTGAAATTCCTCAAATCCTGGTATGACCAAGGGAGCAAGTATCCAGGTTTCCTGGAGACACAGCAGGTCCCCTGTCTGTAAAAATTCAAAGGCTGCTCTGGATTTCAGTACATACACGTTCCATGAAATTATTTTTAGGATCTTCTTTGTTCTACTCGCGAGCCCGTTGAGTCTATCTGTGCTAGGAGCAGTTTGGTTGCCGACCTGGCAGGATTGTTTCTGTTCCATCCTGGCCATATTTGTAAGACTCAACTTTTCCTCTTTCGATGATTTTACGCCCTGTTGCAGAGGAAGAAGATGAGAAATGTTTTCTCAAGTTGGAGAATGGTGTAGGAGAGGTGAATACCGAAAAGTAGTCAAGTTAGACTTTTGATCTACGTTTACCTTTCTGAATACTGAAAAGTAGTAAAGTTAGGGCTTGAGTCACAAAGGAAAACTGAGACAAAAGTCTAACTTTACGACATTCAATATTCACAAAGGACATTTACGAGAAGTAATGTTAGGCTTCTGTCTCAGTTATACTTAAGTTTTAGTCACAAGTTTGACTGAGATGCAGTAATTTTGGTCTCAGTTAAACTTAATACCAAAACTTACGTTTAACTGAAACAAAAGTCTTCCATTACTACTTGTAAATGCGCTTTGGGAATACCGAAAATCCATTGTACTTTTTTGCTGGGTGTTGAAATTCCTCAAATCCTGGTATGACCAAGGGAGCAAGTATCCAGGTTTCCTGGAGACACAGCAGGTCCCCTGTGTGTAAAAATTAAAAGGCTGCTCTGTATCGTGGATTTCAGCACATATGCGTTCCATGAAATTCTTTTTATGACCTTTTTTGTTCAACTCACAGGCCTTTTGAGTGTGTGGTAAATTTAATTACCTAGACTTAATTTATGCGTTAAAATTAAATAAGAATAACTCAGTAAAAATAAGAGGCAGAATCCGTGGTATTTGAGGTTTTAAAATGGGTTTATTCCTTACAAAGGAATTGGTTCGAACCAGGCAATCGTATTCCGTCACCACGAAGGTTCGGGAAGGGATAGAAGCAATACTTTATTGACAGGTTGTCATATTTATAGTAAATGCATTACAGTGAAGACATATGCAGAAGGCGTTACAGCTGAGAAGAGAGATAAGAATACACATACGTAATGAAAAGGCGTTACAATAGGCGTGCATGAGGGCATGTACTAGAAACGTCATTATGATGATGACACAAGTGGGTGGATCCATAAGAGAATCCTGCAAAGTCAGCAGAAATACTTGCCAAATATGCACGCACAGTAGCATGACGTGGGATTGACGTGTAACTGGAGGGTGAAGGGGACTTGACATTTAGCCCTACATGAGGAGACAGAAGTCTGGGATGTCAGAACAACCTAATCCCAAATCGTATCTAATATCTTGTGTTTAAGGAACTGTATTATCTGGAAGGAAAGGTCTCTCAGGCAGAGGCTATCCTATACTAACTACTAGTGCGTGTATAAGCGTCTACGTGTCTGCATGAGATGCGAGGGGCATGGGCCTACCATGGAAACAGAAACCATGAATTACTTGCACGGAGACAGTAAGGCCGGGCCCTTTGCTCTGTAGCTGGAAGGATGTTTACCTAAACTACTAGACAGGAATGCATTTCTCGAGGAGCGGAGCAGATAACTTGAAGGCTGAATACAGTCTTGGCAGGCAACAGGCCGGGCCAGGCACCGTTAGCCGCGCAGGAAGTAAGACAAAGGTCACGGATACAGATACAGGTCCAGGCTGGAGCATTCAGAGGCAGAAGCAGGAAAGCTCGATGGCAGAATTCAGGGCCTACCTTGCCAGAGCTGGAAAACGTGAAAAGTATACCATATAAAGACGGTGGCAAGGCATACTTAGGAACGGAATATTCGACCCATTCATGGCAGATCTGAAAGAGGACATGTTGACGTTGGACACGATTGTATTTGCGTCTTCATAGCTTGAAGTGGAGGGAACATACATGTACTTGTAGCATGTACATGGAGCCGTTGGGGTCTAAGATAGGGGACACAATTGACCATAAAAATTAATATTTCCTCATTCCCTCCTTGTCCCCTACGGACCCTTCATGAGATATCGATCCTCAGGAATCCATCAATCTGTTCATGTAACATCATTTGCTCTTCTTTCTTCTTCCGGGATTTTGAACGAGAACTTGAACGTGGAATACATGATGTGGCACACAGGCCGCAAATCGCTGGCCCACATTGTAGACACAGGCAGCAACTGAATACTATGAGAAGGCCAATACCTAGGAAGGATAGGACTTTCCATCCCCAGGCTGACAACACGCTCCAGAACCAGCCGGACCATGTCCAGGTGCCTGGACTCTGATGTATCTGGCTTGCAATCTTGTGAAGACGAGTTATGGCTTTATATACGGATGGCGCGTTTTCTGGAATGAAAACACAACAACTTGATCCGATGACTCTACAGGCTCCGCCCCTATCGGCCAGGATGACGTCAAGGACAAGACGATTTTGGAGAACAACAATCCGCATCGCAGACTGCTCCTCTGTTAAGTTGCCTAGGGCAGAGGTAGTTTCATTCACTACTGCTTCAGTTTACTATTAGAGACAACACCTACGTAAGGAAAGAGACCTTTATTGAAGTCTGTATATTGTTCCCATGCTGTTTCAGTGTAGTCAACAATCGGGATATCTCTCTGGGGTCTATTGTGTACTAGATGGGTATTTCTATGATAATCAGGAGGGGCTAGGAAAACAGGTGGCAGAAGGAATGCAATGTAACAGGTACCATCCCAATCTAGAGGTAAGCGTATATATGCGGTATGACCACAAATGAAGAAGGAATGACGGGAAGCTCTAAATGTAGACTTGCCTTTATCACTGAATTCGATCATAGTGGTGCATTTACTATGACCCAGGTATACTGAACCATTCTTTCTTACACATAATTCACCTTTGACTGGTAATACTGACATAGCAGGCAAGACTAGTGCAGCTTCGGATTCAACATTCAGAATCATGAGGTTGAGTGTAAAATTACCTAATCCATATACTTCATTTTCTAGGTCAGTTCCTGTCCTTTTGGGAAGTCCCTCCTTGTTAGGGTAACAGGCTTTAAGCAAAACTAAGTTCAGGTTTCCCCATACCCAGTTGCTCTGGTAAACTACAGTATTTGAACCTAAAGAATTAATCAAACTAAACCATGCGCCACAGGAACCATTATGTGTGAATGGATACGGAAAGAGAGGCAGAACTCCTTTGTATTTCTGATAGGGAGGGAGTCGGCCACATATCCAACAATTTGTAGCATTGCTGGCCTGATGGGAGTGATGTAACATACTAATGAATGTGTTGTTGCGCAGCGCAAGTCTATAGGGCAACTCATGTGAAGGTAATTCGCTAAAAGAATGTTCGGCAGTATCATTGTAAGCAGAATGAGCACGCTTGAAAATAGGATAGTATATGTGCAACAGTATACTTGCAGCAATAATCAACAAATTTAGAAAAAACATAAACAACAATGTCACTATACAGTGACTATGAAGTGATTTACAATATGCACGTTTCTTGAGCTGTTTCTGTCTATCTCTCTCTCGAATTCGGTCTAGAGGATACATGTCAGAGACTAATTCAACCGATTCACCTAGGAGAGGACTTAAACAATCAAATTGTCTGACTTTCTAGACCTTAGTTTCAGTTTATAGTTTTGGGAAGCAGTGTTCTCGACCAGGGGAAGTTTTGAATCAGTCTGTGGAAGGGGGCAGGGCTGAGAGTTCAAATCAGACGGTAGTCCATGAAATTTCTTGATATGGCTCGAGTGTAGCCAACCCTTGCGACCCTCGACCTTCACTGCTGTCCTCGTGGTCAGGAGTATTCATCTCGGCGTTTGCCAGCGAGGCTCCAACGGGCTCCTCCTGTCAAAATTTCTTATGAAGACAAAATCTCCGGGAACCACTTCATGGGGCTTCACCTCGGTGTTGTCGGGAAAGGCTGCAGCTACCTGTGAACGGCAAGATTGTAGTGCAGACATCAAGGAAGCAAGGTAATCTGTCAGCATATTACAATCAACATCAGTGATTTTACGAGGTATAGGCGTCCCCCACATATTTGGTGGCCTACCGAAGACCACCTCGTACGGGGATAGCCCTGTGCGAGAATGTGCTACCATTCTTATGTAAAAGAGTGCAACTGGTAAGGCTACTATCCAGTCGACGCCTTTTTCTCTACAGATTTTTGAAAGTCGAATTTTCAGAGTCTGGTTATGACGTTCCACGAGACCTGCTGCCTCGGGATGCCGGACACAGTGGAATTTCCATTGATAGCCTAACAGGAGTGAAATGTGTTTCATCAGCTCGGATGAGAACGGTTGGCCATTATCTGAGTACACGATACGGGGCAAACCATACCGTGGGAAGAATTCACGAACCAGCTGCTTGGCAGTGGTCGGGGCAGTGTAATCTGAGACTGGATATGCTTCTGTCCAACGGGAAAGAGCGCATACAACTACGAGGACGTATTTGAATCCTCGACATCGTTCCATCTGGATATAATCCATCTGGAGGACTTCAAAAGGGTGATCAGGGGGTTGAAATCCACCTTGCTCTACAGGTACACCTTTACCTGGGTTGAACTGACAACAAATCATACAAGTACGGACTTTCTGTTTGGCTGCAGCTCGTAAGTGTTTATTAAACCAAATGTTTTGAATACTGTCTAACATAACTTTTTCTCCTAGATGTGCTGGACTATGTATTGTGTTAATGATAACTTGAACCATTGAGTCGGGGAGAAACCATGTAGATTTTCCCTTCGTTATCCATCCCTGATCTGTTTGGATCCCTCCTAGTTCAGTCCATTTCTTGGTTTCCTCTGGCGTAGCATGTGTCTGTATGTCAATTACATCAAGGGCGGGATCCCTAACTGTCATGCAGAGTGTCGGTGTCGGAACTATTGTCTTTGTCAAGTCAGTTGCATGAGTTCTATTCTGTACTGTTAGCTTAGCTGTTCGGTCTGCTAGGTCGTTACCCTGGGAAATGATATCGGTGACTTTTGTATGAGCCTTGCACTTCATGATAGATATCGAAGTAGGCAGATGTATTGCATCTAACAGAGCTTGAATGAGGGGACCGTGTTGAATGTTGGCACCGTGAGAAGTCAAATAACCTCTCTCTCGCCAAAGGACTCCGAAGTCGTGTACAACTCCGAATGCATAACGTGAATCTGTGTATATGTTGACTCTTTTATTTCTGGCTTGAATACAGGCTTGTGTCAGAGCGATGAGCTCTGCTGCTTGAGCTGACAATGTGTCAATACAATTTGTTTCAATGACTTCGGTGTCTGTCGTGACTGCGTAAGCAGCCACTAATTTTCCTGTACTTGTTCTCATGCATGAACCATCCACATAAAGTGTCAGGTCTGGGTCTGATAATGGGACATCTGTCAAGTCTTGTCTGGGTTTTGTCGTAATAGTAATGACTTCAATGCAATCATGTGCCAATGGGTCTGTTCCACTTAATGGCAAAAGTGTGGCAGGATTTAATGTACTACAGCGTCTGATTTCTATGTGTGGCTGAAACAATGTTAATTCGTAACCTGTCAGTCGTGCTATAGTCAAGTGCTGAGTCTGAGTTCGGTTTAAAAGAACTTCCACGGAGTGTGGAACTTGCACTGTCAATTGATGTCCTAATACTATGGAATCGCTTTGTCTGATCGCTAAAGCTGTCGCTGCGACTGATTTCAGGCATGTAGGCAGAGCCTGAGCTACTGGATCTAATGTGCTGGAAAAGTAAGCACACGGCTTGTGTGAACCTGCTTGTTCCTGAGTGAGTACTGACAAGGCAGTACCTTCGCGTTCTGTAACGAAGAGTGTAAAAGGCTTACTGTAACATGGTGTCGCTAAAACAGGTGCTTGACATAAGGCTTTCTTTAAGTCTTCAAAAGCTTGTGTATGTGCCTGAGTCCACGGGAGAAAATTCATTGTTAAATGCTCATAGAGATGCAGTTTCACACCTTCCTTTATCAACTTCCTCATAGTAATCCATTTAGACAAGTTTGCGTGCAGATTGGAGACGTGCCTCGCCTCGTGGCACGTGAATAATGATATCAGACAAAATAGCAGCAGAGATCTGTTGCATTCCAAACGCACTGCATAAAAAGGAGAAATTCCAACCTTTGTAAATTCAGCATTTTTATTCCTTGTTTTCTTCATAATCCATCTTTGTGGCTTAACACAGTTTTTTAACAACAATGCTATTCAAAGGACCCCGTTTGCTTCTCATGAGGCAATTGTGCCCATCCAGGCCTCTTATTGCTCCACGTAGGGCCATGTACTTCACAAAAAACAGCTTGAGAACTTAAATCCAATGCATTTCGGGCCTTGAAGATGCCCTTCGTCAGGGAAAGCTGTATAAGTCTAGAAATCAGAAAGAACCCCTGTTAGTCTAACAAACTTCAATGAATGAGTGAATTATAATTACATGTATTCTATTTATATCAATTTATAATGCCTAGCAAATGCCGAAGGGCATCTTGAAGGCCCGAAATGCATTGGATTTAAGTTCTCAAGCTGTTTTTTGTGAAGTACATGGCCCTACGTGGAGCAATAAGAGGCCTGGATGGGCACAATTGCCTCATGAGAAGCAAACGGGGTCCTTTGAATAGCATTGTTGTTAAAAAACTGTGTTAAGCCACAAAGATGGATTATGAAGAAAACAAGGAATAAAAATGCTGAATTTACAAAGGTTGGAATTTCTCCTTTTTATGCAGTGCGTTTGGAATGCAACAGATCTCTGCTGCTATTTTGTCTGATATCATTATTCACGTGCCACGAGGCGAGGCACGTCTCCAATCTGCACGCAAACTTGTCTAAATGGATTACTATGAGGAAGTTGATAAAGGAAGGTGTGCAACTGCATCTCTATGAGCATTTAACAATGAATTTTCTGCCTCACCAGCAGTATTGCACCCGCACTAAAATGACTCTTTTGTTCGCGCTACAACTCCGGAGACAATGCTACCTTAACTCACAAACCAGAAGTCATATCCGACCCGTGGAATGGTGGCATAGACAGCCATGAACTAACAAAGTGACCATTGGTCTTAATTCGGACATGTTACCTCAAGATGAATGAAATTATTGTTCATTGTTTAATCTGTTTAGATTAATGTATTTAACCCTATTCAAGTGCCTTTTTCTATTATAGTTTTTTATGTCAGTAGAGCATTATTGAATTTCTATAATTTGACACGGGATGTGGGAGGTCGAAATCTCCTTTTATTTATTTTTGGAATAGTTTGAGAGCAATGGTAGATGGGACATGTAGTTGTTTCAGTTTACTAGGATGTTGGTTTAGTATTCCAAGCATTTTTTTACGACACAAGACTGCATATAGTTTAAGTGAATTGTGGCAACCCATTGTGATTGGTTCAATTCAGCTCAGAAAGAGAGGTTAAATTACAAACGCAGGTGAAGAACATTTAACTGCTAGCCGTCTTGGCAGAGAGAGAGATGAGCGAGTTGCGAGCAGTCACGATCAGTTTCAACAGATTAACTGGTAAATGGGTTTAACTCGGGGTGGAGGGCAGCGTCATGATAGAATTATTTTTCAACTCTTATTTTCCTATAGTTAAGAGCACCGGAAAAAAAAAAAAGGGTTCACTCAGGGAACATTAGGCAGGGTGAATGTTTGCTTAACCACGCGGTTAATATGGCAGGTTTTACAATCGAGGTTGGAGTGGGGGAGGTTTCTGTGTGGTGCAAACTTCATAACTACGCATACATGGCAATTTTTTACGTTGATGAAGGGCATTTGCTAGGCATTATAAATTGATATAAATAGAATACATGTAATTATAATTCACTCATTCATTGAAGTTTGTTAGACTAACAGGGGTTCTTTCTGATTTCTAGACTTATACAGCTTTCCCTGACGAAGGGCATCTTCAAGGCCCGAAATGCATTGGATTTAAGTTCTCAAGCTGTTTTTTGTGAAGTACATGGCCCTACGTGGAGCAATAAGAGGCCTGGATGGGCACAATTGCCTCATGAGAAGCAAACGGGGTCCTTTGAATAGCATTGTTGTTAAAAAACTGTGTTAAGCCACAAAGATGGATTATGAAGAAAACAAGGAATAAAAATGCTGAATTTACAAAGGTTGGAATTTCTCCTTTTTATGCAGTGCGTTTGGAATGCAACAGATCTCTGCTGCTATTTTGTCTGATATCATTATTCACGTGCCACGAGGCGAGGCACGTCTCCAATCTGCACGCAAACTTGTCTAAATGGATTACTATGAGGAAGTTGATAAAGGAAGGTGTGCAACTGCATCTCTATGAGCATTTAACAATGAATTTTCTGCCTCACCAGCAGTATTGCACCCGCACTAAAATGACTCTTTTGTTCGCGCTACAACTCCGGAGACAATGCTACCTTAACTCACAAACCAGAAGTCATATCCGACCCGTGGAATGGTGGCATAGACAGCCATGAACTAACAAAGTGACCATTGGTCTTAATTCGGACATGTTACCTCAAGATGAATGAAATTATTGTTCATTGTTTAATCTGTTTAGATTAATGTATTTAACCCTATTCAAGTGCCTTTTTCTATTATAGTTTTTTATGTCAGTAGAGCATTATTGAATTTCTATAATTTGACACGGGATGTGGGAGGTCGAAATCTCCTTTTATTTATTTTTGGAATAGTTTGAGAGCAATGGTAGATGGGACATGTAGTTGTTTCAGTTTACTAGGATGTTGGTTTAGTATTCCAAGCATGTTTTTTACGACACAAGACTGCATATAGTTTAAGTGAATTGTGGCAACCCATCGTGATTGGTTCAATTCAGCTCAGAAAGAGAGGTTAAATTACAAACGCAGGTGAAGAACATTTAACTGCTAGCCGTCTTGGCAGAGAGAGAGATGAGCGAGTTGCGAGCAGTCACGATCAGTTTCAACAGATTAACTGGTAATTGGGTTTAACTCGGGGTGGAGGGCAGCGTCATGATAGAATTATTTTTCAACTCTTATTTTCCTATAGTTAAGAGCACCGGAAAGAAAAAAAAGGGTTCACTCAGGGAACATTAGGCAGGGTGAATGTTTGCTTAACCACGCGGTTAATATGGCAGGTTTTACAATCGAGGTTGGAGTGGGGGAGGTTTCTGTGTGGTGCAAACTTCATAACTACGCATACATGGCAATTTTTTACGTTGATGAAGGGCATTTGCTAGGCATTATAAATTGATATAAATAGAATACATGTAATTATAATTCACTCATTCATTGAAGTTTGTTAGACTAACAGGGGTTCTTTCTGATTTCTAGACTTATACAGCTTTCCCTGACGAAGGGCATCTTCAAGGCCCGAAATGCATTGGATTTAAGTTCTCAAGCTGTTTTTTGTGAAGTACATGGCCCTACGTGGAGCAATAAGAGGCCTGGATGGGCACAATTGCCTCATGAGAAGCAAACGGGGTCCTTTGAATAGCATTGTTGTTAAAAAACTGTGTTAAGCCACAAAGATGGATTATGAAGAAAACAAGGAATAAAAATGCTGAATTTACAAAGGTTGGAATTTCTCCTTTTTATGCAGTGCGTTTGGAATGCAACAGATCTCTGCTGCTATTTTGTCTGATATCATTATTCACGTGCCACGAGGCGAGGCACGTCTCCAATCTGCACGCAAACTTGTCTAAATGGATTACTATGAGGAAGTTGATAAAGGAAGGTGTGCAACTGCATCTCTATGAGCATTTAACAATGAATTTTCTGCCTCACCAGCAGTATTGCACCCGCACTAAAATGACTCTTTTGTTCGCGCTACAACTCCGGAGACAATGCTACCTTAACTCACAAACCAGAAGTCATATCCGACCCGTGGAATGGTGGCATAGACAGCCATGAACTAACAAAGTGACCATTGGTCTTAATTCGGACATGTTACCTCAAGATGAATGAAATTATTGTTCATTGTTTAATCTGTTTAGATTAATGTATTTAACCCTATTCAAGTGCCTTTTTCTATTATAGTTTTTTATGTCAGTAGAGCATTATTGAATTTCTATAATTTGACACGGGATGTGGGAGGTCGAAATCTCCTTTTATTTATTTTTGGAATAGTTTGAGAGCAATGGTAGATGGGACATGTAGTTGTTTCAGTTTACTAGGATGTTGGTTTAGTATTCCAAGCATTTTTTTACGACACAAGACTGCATATAGTTTAAGTGAATTGTGGCAACCCATCGTGATTGGTTCAATTCAGCTCAGAAAGAGAGGTTAAATTACAAACGCAGGTGAAGAACATTTAACTGCTAGCCGTCTTGGCAGAGAGAGAGATGAGCGAGTTGCGAGCAGTCACGATCAGTTTCAACAGATTAACTGGTAAATGGGTTTAACTCGGGGTGGAGGGCAGCGTCATGATAGAATTATTTTTCAACTCTTATTTTCCTATAGTTAAGAGCACCGGAAAGAAAAAAAAGGGTTCACTCAGGGAACATTAGGCAGGGTGAATGTTTGCTTAACCACGCGGTTAATATGGCAGGTTTTACAATCGAGGTTGGAGTGGGGGAGGTTTCTGTGTGGTGCAAACTTCATAACTACGCATACATGGCAATTTTTTACGTTGATGAAGGGCATTTGCTAGGCATTATAAATTGATATAAATAGAATACATGTAATTATAATTCACTCATTCATTGAAGTTTGTTAGACTAACAGGGGTTCTTTCTGATTTCTAGACTTATACAGCTTTCCCTGACGAAGGGCATCTTCAAGGCCCGAAATGCATTGGATTTAAGTTCTCAAGCTGTTTTTTGTGAAGTACATGGCCCTACGTGGAGCAATAAGAGGCCTGGATGGGCACAATTGCCTCATGAGAAGCAAACGGGGTCCTTTGAATAGCATTGTTGTTAAAAAACTGTGTTAAGCCACAAAGATGGATTATGAAGAAAACAAGGAATAAAAATGCTGAATTTACAAAGGTTGGAATTTCTCCTTTTTATGCAGTGCGTTTGGAATGCAACAGATCTCTGCTGCTATTTTGTCTGATATCATTATTCACGTGCCACGAGGCGAGGCACGTCTCCAATCTGCACGCAAACTTGTCTAAATGGATTACTATGAGGAAGTTGATAAAGGAAGGTGTGCAACTGCATCTCTATGAGCATTTAACAATGAATTTTCTGCCTCACCAGCAGTATTGCACCCGCACTAAAATGACTCTTTTGTTCGCGCTACAACTCCGGAGACAATGCTACCTTAACTCACAAACCAGAAGTCATATCCGACCCGTGGAATGGTGGCATAGACAGCCATGAACTAACAAAGTGACCATTGGTCTTAATTCGGACATGTTACCTCAAGATGAATGAAATTATTGTTCATTGTTTAATCTGTTTAGATTAATGTATTTAACCCTATTCAAGTGCCTTTTTCTATTATAGTTTTTTATGTCAGTAGAGCATTATTGAATTTCTATAATTTGACACGGGATGTGGGAGGTCGAAATCTCCTTTTATTTATTTTTGGAATAGTTTGAGAGCAATGGTAGATGGGACATGTAGTTGTTTCAGTTTACTAGGATGTTGGTTTAGTATTCCAAGCATTTTTTTACGACACAAGACTGCATATAGTTTAAGTGAATTGTGGCAACCCATCGTGATTGGTTCAATTCAGCTCAGAAAGAGAGGTTAAATTACAAACGCAGGTGAAGAACATTTAACTGCTAGCCGTCTTGGCAGAGAGAGAGATGAGCGAGTTGCGAGCAGTCACGATCAGTTTCAACAGATTAACTGGTAAATGGGTTTAACTCGGGGTGGAGGGCAGCGTCATGATAGAATTATTTTTCAACTCTTATTTTCCTATAGTTAAGAGCACCGGAAAGAAAAAAAAGGGTTCACTCAGGGAACATTAGGCAGGGTGAATGTTTGCTTAACCACGCGGTTAATATGGCAGGTTTTACAATCGAGGTTGGAGTGGGGGAGGTTTCTGTGTGGTGCAAACTTCATAACTACGCATACATGGCAATTTTTTCCGTTGATGAAGGGCATTTGCTAGGCATTATAAATTGATATAAATAGAATACATGTAATTATAATTCACTCATTCATTGAAGTTTGTTAGACTAACAGGGGTTCTTTCTGATTTCTAGACTTATACAGCTTTCCCTGACGAAGGGCATCTTCAAGGCCCGAAATGCATTGGATTTAAGTTCTCAAGCTGTTTTTTGTGAAGTACATGGCCCTACGTGGAGCAATAAGAGGCCTGGATGGGCACAATTGCCTCATGAGAAGCAAACGGGGTCCTTTGAATAGCATTGTTGTTAAAAAACTGTGTTAAGCCACAAAGATGGATTATGAAGAAAACAAGGAATAAAAATGCTGAATTTACAAAGGTTGGAATTTCTCCTTTTTATGCAGTGCGTTTGGAATGCAACAGATCTCTGCTGCTATTTTGTCTGAGTCCACGGGAGGACAGTCGAAGTCGCTGCCTCCTGGGTTGTCAACTGAATGAGTGGCTTTACTAAAAATGCATACTGGGGAATCCATTGTCTACAGTACGAAGTGAGACCTATGAAGGCCCGCACCTCCTTTTGTGTCTTGGGTGGTGGCATGTTTACAATTATCTGGATGCGATCAGGTGTGAGCTGTCTTCCCCCCTTGGACAGCAAGTGCCCAAGGTACACAACTTGCTGAACACAGAATTGCAGCTTCGAAGGGGACACCTTGTGCCCCTTGTCGGCCAGAAAATGTAAAACCGTCAGTGATGCTTTTTCACATTCGGGTTCGCTTCGGGCAGTGATCAGCAGATCATCGACATACTGAAGCAGTGCAGTGTTAACAGGCATGTGGATACTGTCAAGTTGTCTTTTCAGTGCTTGGCTGTAGATGCTGGGGCTTTCTGTGAATCCTTGAGGTGCGCGTGCGAATTTAAAGCTTCGTCCATTTAAACTAAATCCGAACAAATATTGGCTTTCCGGATCGATTGGGACGCTAAAGAAGGCGTTCTTGAGGTCAATTACAGTAAAGAACGTTGCTTCTGAATCAATAGCTGTCAATAATGAAGAGATATCTGGAACCACGGGATATTGTGGTACAATGCATTTATTCAATTCGCGCAGATCAATAATTAATCGATAAACTGGTGGTGCTTTTGGATCAGTTCGTTTAAGAACCGGAATTATAGGAGAATTACATACATTGGAGTCGGTTTCCACAACCACTCCTTGTGCAATGAGCTCGTCAATGATTTGCAGCAAAGCCACTACACCATCTGGGGGTAACTTGTATTGTCGAATTCGTGGTAATACCACTCCTACTTTGAGTGTGACTCGATATGGTGTAATGTGCATACAACCTACATCAGTAGGGCCTTGTGCCCATAAATGTGCAGGGACATTCTGTAACCTGTGATCCATGTCTCTAAATACATAGTGACCTTTAAAGTCACGCAAAAATAGTCGTACCCCCTCCGGGGAACAACATATTACAGCTCCTAGAGCTTTCAGTGTCTTTATACCTAACAAGTTTTCTGGGCATGATTTTGTAAGCAATAGATCTGTAGTCCGTGTTAATGGACCAACTGTAAGAGGCAGAGGTTGCGATACTTCATTAACAATAGGTTGTCCTGAAAATCCAAGGGAAACATTTTGTGAGCCTGAGAGGGGTGCCCCTGGAACCTCGTCGTGACTTATAGTTGTTCTGCTTGCCCCTGTATCAATTAAAAACTTTCTGTCTTTCCCTAATACTTGACTCTGTACATAAGGACCCTCTTGATCTACGGGAACCTCAATAAGGGGTAAGCCAACTTCCCTCTCTAGGCTATTTCATGTGTATCGCTGATAATCTGGATAGTCATTTTGTGCATACTGGTACATCTGTTGTGTGGTGTTTTGCGTTGCGGCAATAGGCTGTGACTGTGGTACCGCTACGGTCTGTTGTGCAGCTTGCATAGGCTGTACATTCTGAGGCACTTGTTGTTGGATCTGATCCTGTCTAGGCGGACGTGATCTCTCCTTGGTTTTACCCGTAGAGATATTATGTTTCAGAACTGCACAATCGTTTATATAATGACCTGGCTGTTTACAATAGTTGCATGTCCCTTTAACAGGAACCGCTGAATTACTGGACTGTGTTACACCCTTTTTATGACTGTCAGCCGGAACTGACTGGGCGACGAGCATTTTCATTTTCGTGTCTTTCATACGTCTCTGTTCGTGTTCTTGTTCTTCTCTAATTCTATTCTGGTGGTACTGTAACATTTGTAACATTTGTGATGGGGTATTAGCTTGCCAAGAGCTCTCTACTTTCAATACTCTGTTCTTAACCCGAGGCAAGGAATTTTCGACTAGTTTCGTTACAAAAAGATGTGGATATGAATCGCTACTTGCTTTCAGGCCGCTATTAATACCAAAACATTTTTCAAATCGGGAATAAAAATCACTAGTGTCTTCATCGGGTTTCTGTTTGCAAGCTGAGATTGCTCCCCAGTCTTCCTTTTTCGTAGTTAATAAACGTGGCAATACTTGTACTAATAATCCTGGTAATGCTTTAGTTTTGTCTCCAAGCCCTACGCCTGCAGTTCGGGCATTTTCTTCGTTTTCTAATGCTGTCCAATCAATCTTTTGTTCTCCCACCTCCCACTCTTTTTCTTTGAGTTTCTCGTAAATACCGGCAGGCAATAATACTTTCAATATTTTCATAATGTCCGGATAGGTATAATCACCCATGAGTAACATGTCTTTTATTTCACGGTGAAAACCTGCTGGATCTCTGTCATGGCTGGGCACTAATTTTTTCATTTCCAATAGTTCTATTTTAGTTATAGGCGTGTACACAAACACGCGTCTAAAAGTATTATCATCATTTCTAACTGGGTGTACTTCGCGTAAGGGATTCTGTCTGTCTATGTAATACGTTTTTCTTTCCATGGAGGGAGCTGGATCATGTTCTGGACACAAAAAGGCACTATATCTGTGTCGATATTCTAGAATTACTTTAATTAGATCGGTACCTAGACCTCTCCATTTATTCATGAGTAGTTCTATCAGTATATCAGGTAGGGGACCAGGATCGGAGTGTTGGCCTTTATATAATATAAGGAGATGTTGTATCATGTATATACCAGCTAAGCGCTGTTCGTCTGGTGAGAGATTCAAAAACGTATGTACTAGCGCGTCATCACTATATTTATCAGAACTGTCAGCCCATTGTACTGCTGACCTGGCTAATTCTTGTTCATCCATAGAATCGAGTACATGGTACCCCATTCGTTCTTGAAGTATTTTATCAGTAGCCTGAAACAAATGTTCAGGGGTCCTTGGGTTTGACATAGCTGCTTGAAACATTCTCTTACTTTCTGGACGTATCAGACGTATTGGAGTATTGAAGGATCTTCCTTTTCCTACATAAGCTATCATTTCTCTAGCTGGTAATTGTAATTGTCATGTTGTCATTTCTAGTTGTTCCTCATCCCCTGAGGACTCGGTTTTATCTGCATCTGTTTCTCTTTCAGGCTGTTCTCTTTCACATATTTGTTCTACCTTTTTCCTAATCCTTCTGTACATACTTTCTATACTATTCTGTTTATCATGTTTTCCGTCTGCTATATTCTGGCCCCATTTGTTAAGGGCTCTCATTTCTTCCGCGTCTACACCTGGCCTATCTCTGTGTCTTATCAGGCAGTTTATGAAGAAGCGTAACAGCAGTTTCTGCGTGTCCACTTTCTGGTATGCCATGGCCTCGCCAATACTTTCAGAACCTTGCCCTGTTTGGACAAAGCGATATATTTTGTCTAGATGTTCAATCATTCCTGGTAATATCATTAAATAGTTCGCAACTCGTCGTAGACGTACTGATGATAGCATCATTCTGTCGTCTTTACCTGGTACTGGATCATATCTACAATCTGTAAGAGGCTCTTTAAGTATGTCATAATTCGCTGTTTGAGGTGTACGTTGGTGCGCTAGATCCCTATAAGTCAATCGACGCACTGATGGCGGCGTATGAAAACTTCCTGTCGCACCTCCTGAGGTGCTAGGTCCAAAAGGATTCGTTGGGTGTAAGGTAGGAAGAATAGATGAAGGAAGAAGTGGAGCAACGGGCGGAAGGTTTTGGACGGACGGAGGAGTATGCTGCTGCAGAAGCGGGGACAGATTTTCTCGGGGTCGAGCACCATTTACAGGTGGTGTACGTGGCGGCGGAGCATTAACATATTCGGGGGCTATATCGTCTAAATAAGAAGAAAGGAAAATGTCCTTTGCAGTCTTGGGGTGCACTTTAGTCGGAAGCAATGGAGGTGGCAGATCTTTCGGTACTTCCAGGGTGGCCTTAGGTAAGCCCTCGGCCAGAAGAGGATACATACCATTCATAAGAGTGTTTCGTTGTCTGTCTACTTGTTCGGCTTTTGCTCGGATACCTTCCTCAATTAATATATTTTCTCGGGCTTTTTCTGAATCCTCCCTACTTTTCTCTTCTTTTCTGAGCGCTTTCTCTATGCGTCTATGCGATTCTTTACGCCATAATTCAATGGCATCTTTCTGTGACTGTCTGGCTTTCTTTTTCCATAATGCTTCTTCTACTCTCATGATGCAATCTGCATCCCATGTCCCAGTAGTGGGCCATCTCTGATTCTCTGCTAAATCCTTGGTGTAGTCTACCCACAATTCGAGATATAATACGGCATCTAGGCCATGCTTATGATACATAAAGTACCCTAAAGTGTCCCTAGGTGGAATGGGAACAGCTTCCTCGAGTATCCCTTTTCTAGTTTTTATCTGTCTTAATTTCGAGAATAACGGCATCTTGAACCTTGCTACTTGGTTCTTACTCGGACTTGAACACAATTAATACAATAAACACAGTAATGAAGATCGAACAATCACTCATACCACGACATTTAAAACATATTTAAAACATTTTAGAACGAACAATAATAATTAGAATACAACTAGTCAACTGCATAATACTAGATGTACTGCTAAACAGCACAGATACACTGCTGAAACAGTGCAGACCAGGTCTGTGTACCCAAACCCGTCTTGACCGGCACAAACCAATGTGCACGTCTAGATGCGTCCCCAGCAACGGTACTCACCGGGAAGCACGGAACGGAACAGAAGGCCTCGGAAGTCTGGACTTGACTAGACCAAACTGGACTGGACTCGACTCGTGGCTTAGATACTTCGGAACTTCGGAATCTGGTGGGCCTCTATATACCTCGGATCTTGCTCTCTCAGCTAGGCTCTGGTCGGGATCCTCCGCACTCCTCACCGCCTCGTCTGGGTGTTGATCGCAGCCTCAGTCACCCCCGTTGGCCTGAGGGAGATACAGGAAATCCTGCGGGTACGCGTAGTTGTCCGTCCGGCTGTGGCAGGAGACCGGGTCTGCAACGCACCTCCGGCGCGTGGGGTGTGAGAGGTGTCCCTGTTCGGGCGCCAATTATGTGGTAAATTTAATTACCTAGACTTAATTTATGCGGTAAAATTAAATAAGAATAACTCAGTAAAAATAAGAGGCAGAATCCGTGGTATTTGAGGTTTTAAAATGGGTTTATTCCTTACAAAGGAATTGGTTCGAACCAGGCAATCGTATTCCGTCACCACGAAGGTTCGGGAAGGGATAGAAGCAATACTTTATTGACAGGTTGTCATATTTATAGTAAATGCATTACAGTGAAGACATATGCAGAAGGCGTTACAGCTGAGAAGAGAGATAAGAATACACATACGTAATGAAAAGGCGTTACAATAGGCGTGCATGAGGGCATGTACTAGTATACCATATAAAGACAGTGGCAAGGCATACTTAGGAACGGAATATTCTACCCATTCTACCCATTCATGGCAGATCTGAAAGAGGACATGTTGACGTTGGACACCATTGTATTTGCGTCTTCATAGCTTGAAGTGGAGGGAACATACATGTACTTGTAGCATGTACATGGAGCCGTTGGGGTCTAAGATAGGGGACACAATTGACCATAAAAATTCATATTTCCTCAAGTGTCTCTGTGCTAAGAGCAGTTTGGTTGCCGACCTGGCAGGGTTGTTTCTGTTCCATCCTAGTCATATGTGTAAGACTCGACTTTCGATGATTTTACTCCCTTTTGCAGAGAAAAAAGATGAGAAATGTTTTCTCAAGTTGGAGAATGGTGTCGGATAGGTGAATGAAAAGTAGTAAAGTTTGACTTTTGATCTACGTTTACCTTCGTGAATACCTAAAAATAATAAAATGATTGCTCGATTTACAAAGAAAAACTGAGACAAAAGTCTAACTTTACGACTTTCAATATTCACAAAGGGCATTTACGAGAAGTAATGTTAGACTTCTGTCTTAGTTAAACTTAAGTTTTAGTCTCAAGTTTGACTAAGACTCAGGACATTTGGTCTCAGTTAAGCTTATTACCAAAACATACGTTAAACGGAGACAATACTCTTGCTTCACTAATGCCCTTTGTGAATACCGGAAATCATAAAGTTAGACTTTCGTCTCAGTTTAACTTTGTGAATCGGGCCCTTAGACTTTTTTGAATACCGAAAAGTGGTAAGTTTGCTCAAAAGTGTAAGTTTCTCTTTGTGAATACCAAAAAGGAGTAAAGTTGGACTTTTGGTCTAAGTTTACCATTGTGAATACCAAAACGAAGTAAACTTACACAAAAGTGAAACTTAACCGTTGTGAATCAGCCCTATGGTGTGTCAGTGAGCGGTAAACTAGTGTGTAAGTAGGGTAATGAACTAAGGAGAGGTATGGTAGTGTGAATGTAGGGCAGTGTGTCAGTGAGTGCTGAGGTAGTGCACAACTGAGACAGTATGCTAGTGTGACTCCTGCCTTTCACCTTCAGGTCACACATTAGAAATGGATGGGGTTACTCAGCCTTTCATCCATCTGCGGTTGATGAAAGGAGTGCCCTTTTACTTTAGTGACAGTAACACAAGCTGTCAGTGACTTAGGAACATTCTGTCTTACCACGCCCTGTCCTGTTGTCCTCCATTAGCTTCATGAGCGACTCACACTGTTACTTCCACGTTACTCCTTTTGTTAGCGGCGCAGATAGCGCTGCAACAGCTTCTTGGCGCTTGTGCTGAGGCTTAGAGCAGGTGCATCAGCTAAGAGCATAGGTATGGGACGTTAAAACATGTTTATAAGTGTTCCATTTTTATCAGCCTGTGGATGATGAACAGCACATTACACCTCCTCTTGCGGTTACGATGTCAGCAGGAAGTCAGCAGCTGGCACCCCTGGGCATCATGCCTGGGAGGGGCTGAGCTCACTCAGCCTCAGCACAGGCCGCGGATGCACCAGTTGTGATCTCAGCTCAGTCCTGCAGAGATGTCTTCTCCTCTGCAGTACATGGCCCTCCTGCTCTTGGTGACAGGTGTGTAACATGTTCTAGTGTGTGTAACATGTTCTATTGTGTGCAACATGCCCCCCCTGCGCCTGGTGACAGGTGTGTAACAGGTGCTAGTGTGTGTAACATGCTCTATTGTGTGTAACATGTTCTGTTGCATTTATTTTACATGTAAAGTCAGGTATGTAATCATGTTCTGTTGAGTATAACATGTTCTATTGTGTTTTTTGTACCTGAGATGTCAGGTGTGAAACATATTCTATTGTGTTTATTTTACATGGGGATGTAAGGCATGTACCATGTTCTATTGTGGGTAACATGTTCTAATGTGTTTAGTTTACCTGCTATTCTTCACTGCTTTCCATAACATGTTCTATTCTGTGTAATATGCTCTATTGTGTTTATTATACATGGAATGTCAGGTGTGTAACATATTCTGTTGTGCTAATGTTACCTTTGACACCAGGGTGTAACATGTTCATTTGTATGTACCATGCTCTATTCTGTGTAACATGTTCAATTGTGTTCATTTTACATGGGACGCCAGGTGTGTAACATGTTCTATTGTATTTATTTTACATGGGACATCAGGTTTGTAACATATTCTATTGTGTGTAACATGCTCTATTGTGTATATTTTACCTCTTATCCTGCACCCCTGCTGTGAGTCCATCTGCAGCTGAAAATAAGAGTTCTCTGATGTTTCTACATAGACTGGTGGGATAATGCGCCTGCTGCAGGGATGCCCTGGCAGATCCCTGTGTGCTCATCTGTGCAGAGAGCAGGAGCCCGCGCATTATTATAAATACTTTGGTGGGATAATCTGTCTGCCATAGAGTCAGATTTTAAACAGTCTCAGGTGGTTTAAATGAACGGATTTATGGCGCTAAATTACATTTCATTTGTAATCTGCAGCCACCATGTGATGTTTGTTGTTTTACAAAAGTATTACTAATTTAAATATACAAATGGAGATGCAAATAAGTATCCCTTTGGACCTCAGATGACAATTAAAAACCATGAATATTGACAACCATTCAAGGATCCTTTGAGTCTCTAAATGAATAATGTGTTGAAAGGTTTTATCTTTGTTTTGTTCTTTCTGTCTTTGTCTCCCGGATAACATCCCGGGCATTAATGCATAAATACGTCCTGCTCTGTTTTTACACTTTTAACTCTTTGTTTCAGGTAAAAGTGGGGCACAGTCGGTGTCTCAGTCCCCGGAGAAGCTGCCGGTGTCGGAGGGGAGCCCCCTTTTCATAAACTGCACCTATGAAGCTTCGGGGTACCCCTATCTCTTCTGGTACTTCCAGCCCCCGGGTGAAGCCCCCCGACTGCTGCTGCAGGACCTCGGGGTGAGGGAGCAGAGGGGCTTCAGTGCCCCCCACAATAAGACGATGAAGTCCGTTCACCTGCGGAAGGAGAGCAGTGAAGTGGGGGATTCAGGGCTGTACCTGTGCGCCTTGAGCGACACAGTGTGTGATGAGGCGCTGGGAGCTGCACAGAAACCAGCGAGTGACAATGTTCCCCCTCTCTGTGCTGCACAGAAATCAGTTGGTGACACCGTCTACATCTCTGCGCTGCACAGAAACCAGCCCGCGAGGTGGTCCTCCTCTCTGTGCTGCACAAAAACAATCCGGTGACACTGTCCTCCTTTGTGCACTGACATCAGTCAGTGGTACTCTCGTCCTCTCTTCACTTCACAGAAACCATCTGATGACTCTGTCCTCCTTCCAATAATGTACAATGACACTGTCAGTGACACTGTCCTCCCCTGTGGACTGCACAGACACCTCCTCTCTGCGCTGCACACACACCAGCCGGTGACACTGTCCTCCTTTCCGTGCTGCACTGAAACCATCTGATTCCACTTTCCTCCTCGCTGTGCTGAACAGAAACGACCCGGTAACACTGTCCTCCTCTTTCCTCCTCTCTGCGTTGCACAGATAACAGCCAGTGACACTGTCCTCCTCTCTGCTGCACAGAAAACAGCCAGTGACAATGTCCTCCTCTCTGCTGCACAAAAAACCAGCTGGTGACACTGTTTTCCTCTCTGTACTGAGAGAAGTTGGCCTATAGGTCTTCTGAGATCATACAACAGAAGTGCCTCTATGAGGCGTTGGGTGTTTGCACTTTTGCCTGTCTTCAGTCTCCTAGTGCTGCATAATGCTCTCAATTCCAAGAATGGCAGATTATCATACTTGGTTGGAAGAAGCCCAGTGGCTTCTGGCAGGGACCCACTGGTTCCTGGCCTTGAAGACAGGTGTGGTGTATGCACTACCTACTCTAGTGTGGCCTGCTAAACTCTCTTGAGTTGTAGAAAGGGTGTGCTAAGCACTTGACACACAACTCTAAGTTCAGTAGAACTTACTGTATTCTAAAGCTTGTATTATATGTACCTCAGGTACCTTTAGGTGGTTTTCAGTTAGTCACTCAATTGAGATTATCTGGTAAAACAATAGCAAGCTGGAATCCCACACGCTGCACACCAATGTGAGAAGTTGGCCTGGTATACGCTGTCCACTAGTTATAGTGGGCACCTTGCACCAGTCCAAACAACCCCTTGTTGATGATAGGTGAAAGACAACCTTTATTGAAAGCTATCCTAGTGGTAGCTGTGGAGAGCAGCCTTCTGGCAAAGTCTTGAAGGAATGTAAAGCAGCTTGTTTTACCAGTCTATAATCTCTTGAATGACCAAATAAAATGACAACCGCACCAGGTATATATATAAAATATATGTATTTATTACTAAACACACCCTACTAGTCTCTTTATGAGGCTAGAGGTCAAAACACACTTCAAATATTACAATAAAGTAGCACAAATACACGTTAGGCCCTAGGAGCGAGCCAAACCATATACTAAAATAGTGGTATAAGATCCACGACTTGACTAGACACAAGGCCTAGAGCCTGTCGAATCACTGGGACCCCAAAGAATCACCCAAGGTAGTGAAACAGGGGACCCACGAGGGCCGTGGTCAGTGTGATAACACAGCCGCGAGCTCCCGTTAGCTTCTATGGGGAAATCGCGGTTAGATTTTTAAAGATAAGGGACACTTAGAAATGGACTAGGACCAAACCCTTTTGGACTTAGACAGTTCTTGGGTAAACACCCATGGGAGCACCGGAGTACTCGAGTTACCTCACCCAGGGAAGCCGGGTGCATAGGTGTCAAATGCTGTCGGGTCGTGTCGTCGTTTTCAATTAAAGCTTGCGAAGAAGTGCTGCTGACTGGATGATGCGAAGTGTCCGAAGAGATACAAGCCTGGATTGAAGATGTGAAGAACCTGAAAGCAGAGGGGACAGAGTCTGGGTCACTTGCCAGTGACCAGGGGAACGACAGACGAATGCCCACCGATGTTGGGTGTTTCAGGTGAAGAAGGTGAATCTTGACTCTTCAGCCACGAGGACCAGGAGGCGTCAAGGATGACCAGGAGCTGGATTCGAGCTGTCCCATGAAGAATGTCGAGTGCTGCAGCATTGGTGCCCAGATTGGACACAACAAGCCTTGGCAACAGCAACCCACACAGAAAGGAGAAAGATGCTTGACCTTTAAGGTTTTGTTGAATCTTTCAACTAAACCATTGCATTGTGGGTGATAGGGTGTGGTGAATTTATAATTTACTCCACACTCCTTCCACATTGCAGTCAATTAACTTGACATGAAGTTTGCATCCCTGTTAGATACTACCTCCTTAGGAAAACCCACTCTTGAGAAAACACCCAAGAGGGCCCTTGCCACCATAGGTGCTGTAGTGGTCCTAAGTAGAATGGCTTCTGGGTACCTAGTGGCATGGTCCACCACCACCAGGATAAATCTGTGCCCAGATGCTGTCTGAGGATCCATGGGACCAACAATGTCAATCTCAACCCTCTCAAAGGGAACCCCCACCACAGGTAGTGGTATCAGGGGAGCCTTTTGGTTCCACCTGCCTTCCCACTGGCTTGGCAGGTTACACAGGAGCGACAAAACTCCTTAGTGTCTTCAGACATGTGGGGCCAATGAAAGTGAGGAACAATTCTGTCCCACGTCTTGTTTTGGCACAAGTGTCCTGCTAGGGGAATATCATGGGCTAGTGTCAGTAGGAAGCCCCTAAACTTCAAAGGTATTACCAACCTCCTGGAAGCACCAGGCTTGGGGTCTCTACACTCTTAAAAACGAGTCGATCTTCCCAATAGATTTTATGGGTGTCACCAGCATTCCCAGCAGCCTCATCAGCAGCTGGCTTTCTGAGGGTTTCAAGAGAGGGGCAGGTTTGCTGCTCCTTGCTCAGATCTGCCCTGGAAGGGCCCCCTGTCCCCAATAACTCAACCTGGTCAGGATCAAGCTCCTCTGGGACAGTTCCTTCTTCAGGTCCAAGATCATCTTCCTCAGGAGGCTGATCTGTTTTCTGAGTTAGGGGGAAGGCACTGCCTTAACCCTACTGCTCCTCCTCTTGGGAGGCACCTGGTCCATTCTTCCAGAATCCAGGGCCTGTCCAGTGTTAGACATTTTGGCCTGTGACCTAGTCACAGCAAATACATGTGCAGGGATCGCTATAATTTCTGCATGTGTCCTGAGCTCCAATTCAGCCCAAGCTGAAGTCTCCAGATCATTGCCAAGCAAGCATTCGACCGAGAGGTCTGCACTTACCACACCTTTTTGAGGCCAGTTACCCCCCCCCCCCACCCCAGGAGAAATTAACAACTGTCAATGAATGGTCTGTCCTGACATTGCTAGCATTGGTCACTAGGTACATTTCACCAAGTATAATCTGCCCAGGATCCACAAGATCTCTTTTCACCATAGTGACACTTGCTCCTGTGTCCCTGAATCCCAAAGCCTCTTTTCCATTAATCAAAGGCTGCTGTCTGTATTTGCCCACGTTACTGGGACTCACAAAGGAGGACATGTCCATGCCTATATCACAGATCAGGACAGCCTGAGTTGGAACTCTGACTAGGCCAGAGTCCATCTCAGAACCCAGGGTTAACCCTACTACACCCTTATTCTGAGTATTACCACCACCAATTATAGCTGCACTATAGGGAACAGTTGCCTTAGGGGCAATGGTGGCTGGAGTTTAGTCTTTGGACTTGGTGCAATCACTAGTCCAGTGGGTTTTCTGCTTACAAATCTTGCACCATGATTTCGTTTGGCCTTTTCCTTTATTAGATTGGGATTCCCCCCTGAAGAAGATTTTTGGGGACCTTGTGAAGACTTCTGGTCTTTACCCTTCTCCCCACCCTTGTCGAAGTTATTTGAATCTTGCTTCTTCTGGTCACCACCTTGGTTCTGTACCTTCTGCCTCACCCTGGTTCTGACCCATTTGTTTGCCTTCTTTCCCATTTCTTGGGGAGAGGTCAGATCAGAGTCCACCAGGTACTGATGCAACAGCTGATTTTGACAATTATTAAGGATCGGCTCCCTCATAATTAAATTGTACAATCCTTGAAAGTCATGCACTTTGCTGCCAAGTAATCAACCTTCCAGAGCCTTAGTAGCACAATCTACAAAGTCCACCCAGTCTTGATTCTGTGCCTCTTGGTTATCTCTGAACTTTGACCTATATTGTTCAGTGGTTAGGCCAAACATTCAATCAATTCACATTTCAGACTAGAGTAATCATCAGCATCCTCCTATCTAACATTGAGGTGCTTCTCTCTACCTTTGTTTGCAAAGGAGAGCAACAAGATTGCTGACCACTGCTCCTGGGGGACCCTTTGTACTTTACAGGCCCTTTCCAGTGCAGTAATCCATTTGTGGATGTCATCCCCACTCTGGTAGGGAGGGACAATCTTTATTTAGGTTTCTTTGGTCATGAGACCTCTCCCTAACAATAGGGAAGTTGCTGCCACCATGGGACTCTAGTCCCATCTTTTTCCTAGCTCTCAGGAGCTCTAGGGATTCCCTGTCTAAAGCCAGCTGCTGCTTTCTGATTTTAAGCTGAGCTTCCTCATACGTCAGCAGTCTCCCTCTCCTCTCCTGGAAGGTTTCCCTCCTATGAGCAGAGATGGAGGTCCCTATGAATGAACCAGAATGGTTAGACTCCACTGAGGGAGATCTGGACCTTCTAGGCCCACCACTAACTCTCCCAGGAGGGATAAAGCGAGGGCCATTGTGGTCCTCTTCCTCATCTTCTAGGGGAGCTGGGTTTTCCAGGTCAAGATCATTGTAATTTTCCTGGTCAGCTTCAGAGGTCTGGTCATGGGGAATTTCGCCCCTAGGCCCTTTCTTATCTGCTGCCCCACCCACTCTGCCTATCTCTTCAGACCCTATAGGTCTTCTGAGATCCTCCAACAGACGTACCTCTATGAGGCGTTGGGTGTTTGCACTTTTGCCTGTCTTCAGTCTCCTAGTACTGCATAATGCTCTCAATTCCAAGAATGGGAAATTATCATACTTGGTTGGAAGAATCCCAGTGGCTTCTGGCAGGGACCTACTGGTTACTGGTCTTGAAGACATCACTAGTGAGGTGTGGTGTATGTACTACCTACTCTAGTGTGGCCTACTAAAATCTCTTGAGTTGTAGAAAGGGTGTGCTAAGCCCTTGACACACAACTCTAAGTTCAGTAGAACTTACTGTATTCTAAAGATTGTATTGAATGTACCTTAGGTACCTTTAGTGGTTTTCAGTTAGTCACTCAAATGAGATTATCTGGTAAAACAATAGCAAGCTGGAATCCCACACGCTGCACACCAATGTGAGAAGTTGGCCTGGTATATGCTGTCCACTAGTTATAGTGGGCACCTTGCACCAGTCCAAACCACCCCTTATTGATGATAGGTTAAAGACAACATTTAATGAAAGCTATCCGAGTGGTAGCTATGGTGAGCAGCCTTCAGGCTAAGTCTTGAAAGAATGTAAAGCAGCTTGTTTTACCAGTGTATATTCTCTTGAATGGCTAAATGAAAGGAAAGCACACCAGATATATATATAAAATATATGTATTTATTACTAAACACACCCTACTAGTCTCTTCATGAGGCTAGATGTCAAAACACATAAGTTACACTTCAAATATTACAGTAAAGTAGCACAAATACACGTTAGGCCCTAGGGGCGAGCCAAACCATATACTAAAACAGTGGTATAAGAGCCAAGACTTAACTTGATACAAGACTTAGAGCCTGTAGAATCACTGGGACCCCAAGGAACCACCCAAGGTAGTGACAGAGGGGACCCACGGGGGCCATGTGCAGTGTGAGAACACAGCCACAAGCTCCTGTTAGCTTCTATGGGGAAAGTCGGGGTTTGATTTTTAAGGATAAGGGACACTTAGAGATGGACTAGGACCAAACCCTTTTGGACTTAGACAGTTCTAGGGTCAACACCCATGGGAGCACCGGAGTACTCGAGTTACCTCACCCAGGGAAGCTGGGTGCAAAGGTGTCAAATGGTGTCGGGTGGAGTCGTAGCTTTCAATGGAAGCTGGCGAAGAAGTGCTGCTGCCGGGAAGATGCGAAGTGTCCGAAGAGATCCAAGACTAGATCGAAGATGTGAAGAACCTGAAAGCAGAGGGGGCAGAGTCTGGGTCACTTGCCAGTGACCAGGGGCACGATAGACAAATGCCCACCTATGTCAGGTGTTTCAGGTGAAGAAGGTGAAGATTGACTCTTCAGCCACAAGGACCAGGAGATGTCGAGGATGACCAGGAGCTGGATTTGAGCTGTCCCACAAAGGATGTTGAGTCCTGCAGCATTGGTGCCCAGATTGGACACAACAAGCTTTGGCAACAGCAACCCATGCAGAAACAAGAAACATGCTTCGGTGCAGACCAACAAGGTCTGAGGGACTCCGCAAGTGAGGAGGAGTGAGGGCACGTCTGTAGCAACCAGACAAGCCCAAAGAAAGTCAGAGTTACCTTCACAGGGACCCACCAGTCGATGGACCAGGGATCGCGAAGGGATCTTGAGAGGAATCACAAAATGGCAGTCCATGGGTCACTCGAGGTGACAGGCTGAGAATCTTTGGTGGATTCTCTGCTTGGGGTCTGGGCTATAAGTAATCTAATGCACAGCCTCAGGAGATGTCGAGAAGCTGATGCACTTGCAAATGTGCACGTTGTCCAGGGGTTCTGGTTCCACGGTACCCACGAGGGCTACAGGTCTCAGATTTGTTGGGGACCTGGTTTGGCCTCTGGGAAGTCTGGAAATCTACCTCTGGTGTTGCAAAGTCTTCGGCATCCGGCGGGAGCTTCGGAGATGCAGACCGTACAATTGCATCTTGGGTGCCTGCCAAGCAGGGGAGTAACTCCTTTAATCCAATGGAGATTCTTCAGTCATCTGGCGTTGAACAGATCATCGAAGTTCCAGGATTCAGTTTCAGAGTTTCGTCCAGGGATATCTAAAGTCCTTTTGCCAGGGGTTCCTACTTTATACCCAAGGAAGGGGTTGGACTAACTCAGGTTACCCACCTATGGGAGGGTTTAGAAAGAGGGGTGGCTACACCCATTTCCTTTGTCCAGTTTCATGCCAGAGCAGGGGCTGGTAGCCCCTGAACCGGTTTGAGCCAAACTATGCACAGGTACACCAAATGTGCCCCCAGTGCAGAACTTCAAAGCACTCTCAGAGTGCACCCACCTAGCCCCAATACACTAAAGCCTGTCTGGGAGGTGGTGACACCTCCCTGTGACAGGAAACCTATTGTACAGGCATCCCCTGCCGGAGGTTTGGTCAGCAGCAGGAGGCCAGACTCGTGTCTGCGGCTGCAGCATCCATTTTGTGATGCCAGGCTCTTTTAAGGTGGTACCGGGTATACCGGTGCTGTCAAGTCTTTCCCTCTAGAAGGGTGGTATCATACTCTCACACCAGTTACTGGTGTGGGGGTATGATTCCAAGGTGTTTGACACCAAACACAACATGTTTCCGTGCAGCCAGTCCAAAGTTAGCATTTACCTTTTGGTTATAATGCACTTAAGAGTATATGGTCAGACTGCATCACAAGCAACCCCGGAGAAGAGATTCCGAGGACTGCAGAGGGGCTTCAGGATTGATAAGGCCTGGCATAGGAGTGACTGATAGGTTTCTATGTGCAGTGGTAGGTGAGATATAGTGAACCTACATCTCTGTAAGGGGTGCATGCACCACCTTACCCAGGCTGCAGTAGCAGACTTCTGGTGTCATTTTGTAGGGATTCCCAGGAGGGGCATAATACATGCTTCAGCCCCTGGTAGGCCTCTGTGGTACCTATGGCCTGGGGACATAGTATACCATATACTAGGGACTTATAAGGGCACCCCAGAATCCAATCTGTGGTGTACCTAAAGTACATGGAATCAATTTAGAGAGAAAGCAGCTAGGCTGTGGTCCTGAATAGCACGACCCCAGCCAGACTAAAGTCGAAAAACAGTGTTACAGCAGCAAAAAGTGGGGGTAACCATATGATCCTACTCTCCTACAACTCTCCTACAACCACCTCTCTGCGCTGCACAGAAACCAGCCAGTGACACTGTCCTCCCTTCCGTGCTGCACTGAAACCATCTGGTTCCACTTTCCTCCTCGCTGTGCTGAACAGAAATGATCTGGCAACACTATCTGCCTCTTTCCTCCTCTCTGCACTGCACAGAAAGCAGATGGAGACACTGTCCTTCTCTCTGCTGCACAGAAACCAGCAAGTGACACTATCCTCTCTGCGCTGCACTGAATCCAGCCAATGCCACTGTCCTCTTCTCTCCTGCACAGAAACCAGCCAGTAATGGTGACCTCTCTGAGCTGCACAGAAACCAGCCGGTGACACTCTTTTCCTCTCTGTATTGCAGAGAAAGAAGATGGTGACACTGCCCTTCTCTCTGCTGCACAGAAACCAGTCAGTGACACTGTCCTCCTCTCTGCTGTACAGAAACCAGTCAGTGACACTGTCCTCCTCTCTGCTGTACCGAAACCAGCGGTGACACTGTCCTCCTCTCTGCACTGTACACAAACTAGCCAGTGACACTATCCTCCTCTCTGCACTGCACAGAAACCAGCCAGTGACACTGTCCCCCTCTCTGCTACACAGAAACCAGCCAGTGACACTGTCCTCCTCTCTGCTGCACAGAAACCAGCCAGTGACATTGTCCTCCTCTCTGCACTGCACAGAAACCAGCCAGTGCCACTGTCCTCCTCTCTGCACTGCACAGAAACCAGCCAGTGACATTGTCCTCTTCTCTGTGCTGCACAGAAACCAGCCAGCGACACTGTCCTCTTTGTGCTGCACAGAACCATGACAGCACCGCCAGCCCTGTGTCAAGTTGGGCTTTTCTGGCGCAGAGCCCAGTGCCTCTTTTATGTGCCTGGAGGGCGTAAAGTGAATTCATGTAACTTGACATTTTCCCAGAGTTAGCGCTTCATTTTCAGACACCAGAGCTGATGAACAGAAAGAGGCAAACTTTAATCAATGTTTCAGCCTTTTTCTGTTTTAAGTTGATGATTGACTTGGAGAAATTATGAATTATATGTTTGAACTATAGACACCTCGCGCGCACCCAGCGCTCTCCACCTCAGAGGCCACCACAGAGCCGGTCCCATGACCCACCTCTAGGCTCCATAAGTCACCGGCTGACACCTAACAGGGGGTCCTTGTAAACTACAACCATGATGTTACTAAGAAGCGAAAGGGCCATTTGCGCTGAATTTTGGGGTTTAAAAAATGCCCCACTTGCTGTTAAATTGTCTGTTTTCAGATCACTGCTATCTATCAGAAATGTGAATGAGGGTCTTTATCATTAGCACCTAGAATGACTTGTGTATTTTGTATTTTTACAGATTCACTTGACAGAGTGCTCACACTTCATGCAGGTTCCATGCAGGGTCCACGCATGGTCCTTTCAGAGTCAATGCATGGACCTAATTCATACCTTTTTATGAAGGAGGCAGGGTCCACGTAGGGTCACCGCAGGGTCCATGCAGGGTCCATGCAGGGTCCATGCAGGGCCCTCATTCCTACCTTTCCATGAATGAGGCAGGGTCCATGCAGGGTCTTTATTCCTAGCTTTCTATGAAGAGACAGGGTCCATGCAGGGTCCATGCAGGGTCCATGCAGGGTCAATGCAGGGTCCATGCAGGGCCCTCAATACTACCTTTCTATGAAAGAGGCAGGGTCCACGCAGGGACAATGCAGGGTCCATGCAGGGCCCTCATTCCTACCTTTCTATAAAGGAGACAGGGTCCATGCAGGGTCTTCATTCCTAGCTTTCTATGAAGGAGGCAGGGTCCATGCAGGGTCCATGCAGGGTCCATGCAGGTTCCATGCAGGGTTCATGCAGGGTCCATGCAGGGCCCTCATTCCTACCTTTCTATGAAGGAGGTAGGGTCCACGCAGGATCAATGCAGGGTCCATGCAGGGCCCTCATTCCTACCTTTCCATGAATGAGGCAGGGTCCATGCAGGGTCCATGCAGGGTCCTCATTCCTACCATTCCATGAAGGAGGCAGGCTCCATGCAGTGTCCATGCAGGGTCCATGCAGGGTCCATGCACTGCTGACATAAGCTGCCGTGATGTCTGTGGTAAGAAGTGTTCCAACACCTTTCACATGGGAAGTTGCTCTCACTAATATGGGTTTTGATGTGTTACAGTGAGTGAATATATCTTGAGAAACCAGGCTGGGGTGCATGAGAAGCATCAGGTACTGTCGAAGGGGTTACATTTGGCAGTGGTCCAAGAAGGAGTACCTGATGCTTCTCGTGTGCTCCAGCCTGGTTTCTCACGACACATTAACTAACTGTAACGCTTCAGTACCCACAGAAGTGAGAGTAACTTCCCACAACATCCCACAATGTTTGTAGTGCACACTGGGGGCCTTATTTATGAGGAATTGGCATAGGGCAGCACCGCAAGACTTCTTGCTGCCCTTCCCTACACCAATATGAAAGGGCGGGCATGCACCATATTTACTGAAATACAGGGCATTCCTGTCCTTTCCCCGCTGCCTAGCACCAACGTGGGCACCCTTGTACCATGGCGCAAGGGTGCCTGCGTTGAGGGCAGTATTGTATTTGTGAAGGAATTGGCACCTTCCTGCACACAAAAAAAAGACGAGAGAGGTTTTCCTCTTTCTATGTGTGCTGCAAATTACAGCACACATAAAAAGAGGAAAAAATCGAGGAAAAATCTAAATATTTCTTGTTGTTCTGCCTTCTCTGTGAAGGGGTAAGTTTTTAGCGCTGCCCCAGCTTTACGCAATTTAGTAAATTTGGGGTAGCGTAGAAACCCATGGAAGGCCTCCTTGATGTAGAGTAAGGCAGCTTCTTGTGCATCTTTGTCTTACTCCATATCTGTGAGGCAAGGCAAAGTCACGTAGAATGGTTTTACATCGCCTCATAGATATGATTGAGAGGCTTGCGCCGCCAAAGCCAGACGCTGCTCCGCTAAGGCAGAGGATCGTCGCCCACAGGAAAATGAAACGATAACGACACCATGTCATTATCATTGTATTTTTCCCTAGTGGGCCTCTAGGGGCGGGCCTCGCTGCCCATAGAGCAATGGAAGGAGTGGTGGGTGCTTTCTACTTTCTGTATTACACAGCCTGGGTGGACAACATGCACAGCCTCCCATCCCCTGTCTGAGCACAGAACCACGGTGCTCAGACCAATCACAGCGCTCTTGTCATGCTGGTGGCAGCAGCATCGTGATTGGCTAGGGGAGGGTGGGTGCTTCCTGTTTCCTGCATCGTGGACAGAAAGACAGAGGAGAGGCGGCTGCCGCGACGGTAAGTTACATTTTCTTTTTATTTTCCCTTTCTTTCTTTTTTTGTAAATCTCCCCCCTCTCCACCATCAATGCCCCATAGCAGCTGCTACTGGTTGGAGTGTAAAAGAAAGTGATGCTCTGGCGGATCAAATCTCTCATAAATAAGCTCCTAAATGAGAAATGAATCCTTGAACAGCCTTCCCCTCCTTCTCTGCACGGCCCCCAACGTGCAGGAGTTCAGAAGGAGCCTTAAAATCTGGCTGTTTGACACGACAATCCCAGCAGCAGAAACCCCCTGCCCCAGGTCCTGGATACCCTCACGAGTGATAAGATGCGCTCTACAAATACTATGTGATTGATTGATTGATCTGAGGCATCTTTTCTAGCAGACCGTTTGCTTGAGGAGCCTCGAGAGCAGTGCAGAAATTAACAATAGACAAATCAGTGGGGAAATCTCACATCTTCTGTGAGTTGAACCCCATTGACCATTACAGTGGTCTTGGGAACACCCTCTCATGCGAACACTTCCTTCAGGAACTCCAAAACACTCCTATACGTGACAGAATTTACACATCAAGCCGTGACCCACTTAGAAGTGAATTCCTCTAAGACAAGGACCCATCTCTCATTGAGTGACAACAAATCTAAAGGACCCACCAAATCCACACCTAGTTTGCACTAAGGTTCATCAGGAATTTGAACTGAGGATAAGGGAACCGTTCTAACCTCTTTAAATTGACAATTTCCAGCGTACTGTAGAAAATCCGCCACCAATAAAACTCTCTTATTCTAGCATTAGTACGATTTCTGATCAAATGCCCCTCATGGGCCAGATTCACGATGCTCTCACACAACCCTACCAGGGGATTCAGTCTATCCCCTAAGTAGAGTCCACCAATCACTCACTATGCTCTGTACCTTTTTAATATTCCAAAATGCCCTCACATTTTCAGACACTCCACTCAAATTGGACCAAACTCCAATGATTTATTCAGACACCTGAATATGGACTGGATCCTTGTCAGCTTCCAATCCCCACTCGGACTTATTCAAGGCTGATTCCATGACCCACATCACAGGCAAGTCCGGGGGTTGGACTGGCCGTAGCGGGCACCAGGCATCTTTTCTCCGGTGGACCAGAAGGGTGGGGGCCGGTTTTGAACCGGTGGGGGATGTTTTTTGGTAGTGGGGGCCAGTTTTGCAGCAATTCTGCAATATCGGCCCCTACTATTAAAAGTGCATGCAGCAGCGGTGTTTTCCCCAGGGGCCCTCCCGGGCCGGTCAGACCTTATTGACAGGGCTGGTTTGTGATCTCAGTCTGGCCTTGCCCAACTCGGCCTCTGATGTGCTACCCCCTCCTGAGGGCATCATAGAAAGACAGTCAGCTGGAACATTCCTCTTACCACACAAATAATCAATCTGGAAATTGAATTCCATAAGACTCTCAACCCACCTTTTTATGCGGGGACTGGTATTTTCAGCATTCCTGCAAGTAAATATTTGAATAAGAGGCCTATGATCACTCCTCACCACAAAGGGCAAACTCCCCCCAAAAAACGTAATGTGATTCATGTTCCACACACAGGCAGGAGCCTCAATCAATCAATCATTCAGGGGTTGATAAAGCGCACTACTCACCCGTGAGGGTCTCAAGGTGCTAGGGGGGTGCAGCTCCGGATCAGTCGACGAGCCAGGTCTTGAGGCACTTCCTAAAGGTGTGCAGAGCATCTGATGATGACAGGGAGCTCGTTCCAGGTCTTGGCTGCGATGTAGGAGAAGACTCTTCCACATGCTCTGGTTCTGTGGATGCGTGAAGGTCTCGGCCAGGGTGAGGTCGGCGAAGCGGAGGTTACTTTTGGGTACGTGGAAGGAGACTCTTTTGTTGAGGGGTTTGGGTCCGATGTTGTGGAGGGATTTGTAGGCATGGGTGAGAAGCTTGAAGGTCACTCTCTTCTCGATGGGGAGCCAGTGGCGTTCTCGTAGGTGCTAGGTAATGTGCTTGTGTCGTGGTGTTTCAAGGACGAGTTTGGATGCGGTGTTCTGTATGGTTTGGAGCTTGTGTAGCAGAGTTTTGCTGATTCCGGCGTAGAGGGTGTTGCCTTAGTCCAATCTGCTAGTTATGAGTGTGTGGGTGATGGTCTTTCTGCATTCGGGGGGAGCCACTTGAACGTCTTGCAGAGGATGCAGAGGGAGTTGAAACAGTTGGAGGTGATGACGTTGATCTGGCGGGTCAAAGTGAGGGAGGAGTCTAGGATGATGCCGAAGTTCTGGGTGTGGTCCGTCGGGGTGGGTGGGTGTCCGAGGGCAGGGGGGCACCATGAGCTGTGCCACGTAGTGGGGGAGAGTATGAGGACGAGGACCTTTGTCTTCTCTGAGTTCAGTTTTAGGCAGCTGTTGCTCATCCAGGCTGCAACATCTTTCATTCTTTCTTGGAAGATGAGTCTGGTGTCTTCGGGGGTTCTTTGTGAGGTAGAAGATGAGCTGGGTTTCATCGACATAGGATACTATCCTGAGCCCATGCTGTCTGATGATGACAGCGAGGGGGCTATGTAGATGTTGAAGAGCTTGGGGTGAGCCAAGATCCTTGGGGTAGTGCGCAGTTGATCTCAGTAAGTTTGGAGAGGAAAGCAGGGAGTCTGATCCTTTGGGTTCTGCCAGAGAGAAAGGAGCAGATCCAGTTTGGGGCATTCCCCTGTATGCCGGTTGTAGTATCTGGTAATAATGCGAATAAGGCAAATCATGTGGATTAACGGTTTATTCCGAAGGAAAATACAAGTCGTAACCCTTCAAGCTCCAGGCAGAATCTGACCTGTAGATTCCACTTGGTCATACAGAATACAGAACACAGAATGTACACTTAGAAGTTCTAACTTCTACATCACTAAGCATGCACCACATAAACAGTATAATTTACTACATCACTACACATCCTTCCCCTTTAAAAAAAAATGAACAAAACAAAAAGAACACAGAAATTAATCACAAACAAAATCATTTAAATGCGATGGTTTCTTAATAACTCTACCACAAGCGGTTCTTACACTATCAGACGTAGTTAAAGAAGTTCTAATACACTCAGGTTGAGTTACATTACTAGAATCAACTTGACCCTTAGAAGAAACCTCTCCCAAAGAATCATCAACAATGGAATCAGTTGGATTTTGCACTGAATTATCATCTAAGACAGTTTGAGGACGAGAATTTGAACAAGAATCACTATCCAACATCCACCAAAACAATTTCTTATCCGGTAAGATGTCTAATTCATTAGTTGAATTTTTACTCATAGCTAAGCGATTCATATGCCAAACTTCATCATTATCCAAAACAACCGTATTATTGTTTACTTTAACAATTTGATGTGGTTGACTGAACTTACTAACTCCTTTAGGAGTTTCCTAGCAAGTTTAACACAAACCCATTGACCCACACAAAGATTACACGGTTTGCATCCATGTTTTGAATCAAAATAAGACTTATTTTTACGTTGAGATAACTCAATATGTTGCTTAATATTGTCCCAATCTGAATGAACAGAAGCATTTCTATTCATCCAACTAGGATTCTCCTTAGAAAATGGAATCCTACTTCTCATGATAGAGAAAGGACTACACCCTAATGAAGGATGATTAGTGATTCTGTAGGACCAGTTCATTTTTTTCAGCTCATTCTCCCAAGATAAATTAGATTTGTTAGATAATTGAATGATACCTTTAATGATTCTGTTAATCCTCTCTACTACACTATTGCCAGTGGGATTATACAGTGCAGCAAATTTTTGTTCAATGCCAGAAGCACGTAAATATTGTTTCATCTCATCAGATTTAAACTGTACACCGTTATCTGTCAAAATACAAGCTGGGAAACCTTCTCTGATGAATATTGAATCTAGAAATGAAATTACAGACTTTGAATTCACACGATTTTCTAAAGTTAACTCAAACCACTTAGAAAATACATCCACAAGTACAATTATGTATTTTGTGGAACCATCATGCCATACAATAGGTCCCATGAAATCCAGACTGAGTTCTTGCCAAGGAGCTTTTGGACAATGCACAGGAAAAGAAGGGGGGTTAAGAGTTTTATGCGTTTTATCTGCAATTTCACAATTTACACAATCTCTGACCAACCGTTCCACAGCCACATCAACTCCAGGCCACCAATATAAAGCTTTAACTCTTTGTTTAGTCCTAGTGATTCCAGAATGACCTTCATGGCACAACTTGATAATCCTCTCTCTTAAGGATGAAGGAAGCACAACTTTATCACCTCTCATCAAAAATGCATCACTAATACTTAATTTGTTCCTAACTTCCCAGAATCCTCTAATTTCATTAGTAATATCCTTTTTGTTCATTGTATGCCAACCCGAAACTACATTAGATTTAACTTCTTGAAAAATAGTATCCTCCTTCTCAGCCATGGACCAATCCGATTGTTCAATACAACCTTGAAGAATATCTACACAAGAAACACTGGCTACAGAAAATTCATTCCAAGGATTACTATCAAGTTCTATTAAAGGTAATGACATCCTACTTAAAAAATCAGCATTCCTATTCTTAACACCAGGAAGATATTTAATAGTATACGAAAAATCCTGTAACCTCATGGAAAGTCTGGCAATTCTAGCAGTAGCTTTAGATAAACCTTCAGTAGTAAGAAATTTGGTCAATGGTTTATGATCAGATCTTAAAGTAAAATTCCTTCCCCACAAAAAATTTTCTAAAGTGTTCCAAAGCCCAAACACACGCTAGAGTTTCCCTTTCAATCACAGAATATTTTTCTTCCGATGGAGACAAAGATCTAGACGCGAAAGCAATAACCACCTCTTTATTGTTTTCAGCAATTTGAGTAAGTACAGCACCTAACCCCTTAGCACTTGCATCAGTGGTGACAATTGTGTCCGCTGAAGGGTCAAAACCTTGGATGCATGGAGCCTTGCTTATGGCCTCCTTAATAGACAGAAAGGCATTTTGACAATCAGAAGACCACTCAAAGCTAACTTTGTTTTTTAAAAGGAGTCTCATAGGATGTGTTTTTACAGAAACATTTTCAACAAACTTCGAATAAAATTCTGCTAACCCCAAGAATGACCTCAAATCATCCTTGGAATTAGGAGAAGGAGCATCAGCAATAGCATTGATAAGTTTTGACTTTGGTTTAATTCCACGATCACTTACTTCATGGCCCAAATAGGTCACACTGCGTTCAGCAAATTTACATTTTGAAATCTCTCCAGTTAAACCTCTTGTCATTAAAGTTTTCAAAACACATCTTAACCTCTCATCATGTTCCATCCTGTCTCTACCCATTATAAGAATATCATCTTGAAAAAACGTTATGCCCGGCATATCACCAAATGACTGATTCATTAGCCTTTGAAAAACAGCGGCTGCAGAGGCCAACCCAAATGGCATTGTGCGAAATTGAAAACATCCAAAAGGAGTGGAAAAAGAGGTGAGATTTCTGCAAGACGGATGAAGTTCAATTTGGTGATATGCCGCAGACAAATCAATTGTAGAAAACCACTTAGAACCCCTTGTTAAAGAAAGCATTTCATCAATTCTTGGCAATGGAAATTGATCAACAATAATATTTTCGTTTAAATTTCTGAGATCAACACACAAGCGGATTTTTCCATTGGCACGCCTGGCCACAACCAATGGAGAAATCCACTCAGACGCCTCAATTGGCTCAATAATGCCTGCATCTTGTAATTTGTTCAACTCAAGTTTAACCTCATCTCTAAATATTAAGGGTATGTTGCGTGCTTTAAAATTTTTTGGAACTGCAGAGGGTTTTATCCTAATAAGGTGTGTGAACCCTGTAAGTTTACCAATTTTCCCATTAAATACGTCTTCAAATTCATTAATCACCCAAGATTTAGTGTCTGCACTATCGCCTGCTACCAGAACTTGTTCTGGACTATTGGGGTTAAGAATTATATTAAGTGCTTTATGATCTTTCCAACCTAACACAGAAGGACCATCAAACGCAATGTACAATTTGCAAACTGCATGTCTCCCTTTAAATTGAAATTTAAGTTTCCTGAAACCAAGTATATTTATTTTCTCACCCGTGAAACTTTCAGGAGAAATATCAGGAGGTTCTAAATGTGGACCAAGTAATTTCTTTAACTTATCCTCCCAAATAGGTTTAGCTATAATTGTGAACGGGGATCCCGAATCAGCAGCTACCTGTAAAGGAATACCACCAAGGTTAATAACACACAAAGGTTTACTTTTGTCAGAACTCGGGATGTTAATAACAATTGTTTTTTTTTGATTTGCGGAAGCAGCTTGAGAAAACTGAGTGTCATCAAAATCACTGTCCGAAGAATCTGAATTTTCTGTAAGACAAACGACTTGATTGACTTTCTTGTTAATTTTTTTTCTATTACAAACCTTAGCTAAATGGCCAATAATTCCACAATTAAGGCACTTTGAAGATCTAGCATAACATTTCTCTGAACTAGCATTATGCTTAGTGCTACCACATCTGTAACAAGCAAAATTCCCTTGGTTCTTAGAAGTACTCTTCTCAGAAGGCTTGTAGTTGACAAAACGTTTTTCTTGTGAACTGCACTTCCCTTTATGTTTTGTTGAAATTAAATTAACTGCAAGTTTTTCAGTACTGTCAGTAATTGCCTTTGCACTTCTTTCAGACAACTCCGCCTTTTTAATCAAAGTAGTTATATCTTTCAAGCTGGAATCTCCTTCAATCCAAAGCTTATCTTGAATACTCTTATTCTTCTGACAAATAACCAATTGATCTCTGATAATATCATCATGGAGAGTGCCAAATTTGCAAGGAATTGCTAAAATTTTAAGCGCCGAAATGTAATCTTCAATAGTTTCATTTTCTTGCTGTTTCTTTTTATAGAACGTATGTCTGGAAATTGCAACACAAACAATGGGTGCGAAGTAATTGTCTAAATCCAGAATAGCACATTTAAAAATATCAACATCTCCAGCTCTTTCTGTTTTTTGCATTTGATTATAAATTCTCAACGCTTCAGGGCCAAGACAATGCATAAGAATTCTTTTTTTCCTTTCAGGAGATAGACTGCCACTATTATCCTTGAATGTCGCAATGTAATTGAGCAAATACTCTTTCCAATCAATCCACTTAACTGCTGGTTCACCAGGACTCGTAAGGAACTCTTTTGGAGTGTTTAAGTTAACACCAACTACCAAATTGTTAACTACACTGGGAACAGCAGACAAAGTTTCTGCATTCCTTTCCATTTTTTTTTTATATAAACATAATAAAAAAAACTATCCAGAAATCCAGGGGCCTGTATAACGCGAAATGCTTACATCCACATAGAAGAAATTCAATTCAGCGTTAAAAATGCTTAAAACCGGTGAACTCCGTATCGACTGTTGCTAGGAAACCAGTAATAAAGCTTTACTCGTCTTTGTTAAATCCAAAATGGCGGCACGTAAAGGTCACGCAGCGTGACCCGTTCAATTTCCCAACAAACCTTGCGTTGCGTCGTCGCGTGTGACGAATCTGAAGAAGAATGCCGACTCGAATTTGAAGGTTCAAGCTGGTGAGTGCGCTCGCGATGCTGTAACGGCTAGCTGTACTCGTTTTCGATTCGAGAAACAGCTAAACAAAACTAACGTCAGCTCACACTCAAAATCAAGGCACTCACGGCAATTTGCTGAAATCCAAAGATGCCACTCTGGTTCCCTGTTCTTCCCTTCCTTTTACGAAGGTGGAAACTGTCACGAAGTGAAAAATTCCTTTCTCGAAGGCTAGTAGAGCGTGAAATCCGAATCAGTTAAGATCGTCGCCAATTTCTGTAGTATCTGGTAATAATGCGAATAAGGCAAATCATGTGGATTAACGGTTTATTCCGAAGGAAAATACAAGTCGTAACCCTTCAAGCTCCAGGCAGAATCTGACCTGTAGATTCCACTTGGTCATACAGAATACAGAACACAGAATGTACACTTAGAAGTTCTAACTTCTACATCACTAAGCATGCACCACATAAACAGTATAATTTACTACATCACTACACCGGTGTTGTGGAGTCTGGCTGCAAGAGTCCGGTGGGAGATGGTGTCGAAGGATGTGGAGAGCTCTAGTAAGATAAGGGCCGCAGTGTGGCCCTGGTTGAGTAGCATGCGGATAGCATTGGTGGAGGATGGTCTAGGTGCTGTGGTTGCTGCAAAATCCAGACCTTGAGGGGTCAACAATGGCTTTCTCTTCGATGAAGGTGGTCAATTGGTGTTGATGAATCACTCGGTGACTTTGGCAGCAAAGGGGATCTTGCTCAGTTTGTGCACATACTGAGCAGACCAAAAAAGTCGACATAGGGACAACGAGACCGTGGATCCTGAAAAAACACACAAATTGTAATTCAGAAAAGGTCATTTACATGATTACATGTCCTTGTCATCTTCGTTATGTGGGGATGACCACGCGTAAAATAAAACTTCGGATTAATGAACAAAAAAGTACCATTCGTTGTAAGAAACAATCAACAAGATTAACCAATCATTTTCTTGTATACAGACATAAGGTTGAAGATCTGAAATGGTTAGTGCTAGAACAACCATATATCCCTTCACACATAAGTGATATCACACGGTTTCTCTTCCAGAGAGAACAAAAATGGATTTACAAACTTAAGAGTGATATACAGGGATTGAACGACGAAATACCATGGGTTGCACTCTAGGTCTTTACTATACCATGACCTAGTTGTTACCTAGAGGCTGTGTTTTATATCTGTTTAGTACTTGCTTGTCAAATAAATAAAGATTTTTATCTCGACATTTGCTCTAGAGACACCAGTTTACCTGATGATTAGAGTACACCATCTCTTTTGGAGTTATTAGATTTCGTACAGACATGCATTGACTCATATTGAGTTAGATGACGTGTCACAATGAGAAATCTCTCACTTAGAGCCATAAGAAAATCTGTGATGCATAAGGAAATCAGCTTTGATATCTCACATTAACAAGCGAGCTCAAATCCAAATGATAAACAAATGGTGAATTTTTAAACGCTTAAGATATAGTGGATAATGTATTAGACACTTTGAGCCTGTGTATATACTTAATATGAGGCTCTTCATTATAAAATTTGCTTTTGTTCAACACGTGATTATTTGGATAGTGGCGAGTACGCCATATGATTTTCCTTTATTCTAAAGGAATTATTATTCCCATTATTCCTTGGCGCAATACTGTGACGCGAGAGAAGGCATGCAAAAAGAAGTGAATGCTTTTACATAATCGTTACACGTGTACGGGCGTGTTACATGCTAGCTCATCTTTCTTTATACTAAAGAACTACTTTTCCCATGATACTCCGGTATAGAGTTGCGACGCAAGACTATTCTGGCGCTAGCATTTCAACTTCTTTAATGCTAAAGGCATAATTTAGACAAAAGATCTCTTGCTTAGATACAGCGAGTATTTCTTAATCGGCATTATAGGCGCACTAACGGTACATTACTAGCTCACTCACTAGGAGGCTTAAGCACCACAACTCCCATGGTGCTTCAGCACTTAGTTTCGTCGCGCTTTCACTCCTGCTCGAGTAAGCGTGTGTATTTAAACCAACATCATACGCAGGTCGATGCCTCCCCTTCCTGCTTCTGTTAAGAACCGAGGTACCGACCGACAGGTTAGTTTCCGCCTGATATCTTTGAAGGAATTTTTTAATGTTTCTCATATCTTCGGAGACTCGCTTACTCTTTGATATTCTAAGGGCGAGTTGCTAAACGCTTCCATCTAGTTTGTGTGAGCGTTGTCAACATTTAACAAGTGTATGTTGAGCTATAGACTTATTTGAGTGTCGCTATCAGACTTTTACAAAACAACACGTTGGTCGTTTGTGACAGTTGATATTTTCAGCAACTTTTGCAACAAATAACATCTGTTTTAGAGAATATATATATTCACTGTCATTTGTACGACTTTGTCTTGATATGTGATCCTCTGAGACAATCTTGTATTTTCCATTACTTACGAGAAGCTTTTCTCATAATTAGTCATTAAATGGAGCTAGTGATTCGTGACTTATTTAGATACATGCTTCATGGAATGCCTGGCAACTATAAACGATAGAGGCACAGCCACAGGGCTGTAATGCCGCAGTTTCTTCAGGATTTGGTATGAAGAATGTGCTTTGTTTTGTTTGATGATTGAATTTAAGACACAGATTGGTCTTCCCAATATGTTCTATACCCGTTTATTTCCATATAGAGCGAGGCCTCATTTCTCAGAGCGGATGCCTGGTGAGGTGAGGAGAGTTCCCGTACATGAACGGGTAAGCGTTTCTTTCGGTTTTTCTATGTGGTTCTTTATTGATACAGGTAATACTGTGAGAACACATTGATGTGCTTAGAGTTGATAGGATTGAGCACACATAGTTATTGTTGATAAAGCAGGTGTGATGTACAATAATTGGCATTTAATGCTTTCCTTTATTTTTAGGAAATGGATCAACACTCCTGAAGAATTTGTACAGAGTGTTGTGTGAAAAATTCGCAACCAAAGTAGGTTGTTTAATTTCCAATACTATTGTGTTTTTACTTTTGGGATTACACAAAGATAGATAGCAGTAGCATTACATCATAGGTCCTGACGAAAGCCCAATTATCACTTAATCAAGAGGCTGAAACATGTAGACCCTTTTACTATCCGGACTTGAGCAGTTATTATTTCAAAACAGCTCCTGCACTGGTTTTATTTCTTCACTTGAACAGAATCAATAAAGCATCATATCTGTTCCAGTAGATGATTTTAAAATTTTCACTTTTCATTGCATTGCTTCCCTCACCACCATTAGCAACTAAACCACATTATTGAGAACTTCGGCTGATACTATATCTCAAACCGATAAGCAAGGTTTTTGTTGTCCATTGGTGCTGTTGCCCCGATTTCCATGGGTTCACAGTCAGGGACACTGAATCCCAAATGATGGTGGTTGCTACCCGGTGGCTGATGGGATTTATCTTCACTTGCTGAAGTACTCACAAGCTTTATCACTCTTTCCTTGTTCTGACCCTAGGTTTCTGGATTTTGTAGTTATTGTAAGTTGAGAATAAGGGGATAAGAAACCTAGTGGTCATTAAACATTGTTCCCTTTGACCCTTACGATAGACCTGGCAAATCTTAGGTTTATCTAGGTATTTAGAGGAGAGAGATGGGCCATTAGTTCATCAAGTCAGTCGAGTCGGCCGAGGGATTCTTGAGGAGGGGCTTGACCTCTGCCTGCTTCCAGTCATCGGGGAAGATGCCAGTGTCGAGGGAGGCATTGATGGTTCGGCATAATTCGGGTGCAAAGGCAGCGGCCACTCTGTGGTAGATGTGTGATGGCAGGGGTCCATGGGGGCTCCTGAGTGGGTGTTCATTATGGTCACGGTGGTGTCTGCAGTGGTGGCAGGTCTCCAGGTGGTGATGGTCGGCTGGTTGCCAGTGGTGGGGAGGAGCGCGGTGTCCGGAGTCTGTTCACTGAAGTTGGCATAGAGGGCCTTGATCTTCAGGTGGAAGTAGGAGATGAGCTTGTTGCTGAGGGCCTGAGAAGGAGTGATGTCTGTGGCTTTGCTGGGGGGTTTGGTGAGCTGCTGGATGACGTTGAAGAGTTCTTTAGCGTGGCTTGTGTTGGTGTGGATTTTGTTCTTGATAAAGGTCCGCTTGGTGGCTCAGTGGTTTTTCTGTTCTGCCAGAGTTTCTCGAAGCATCTACAGGAGCGCCTGGCCTCTTGGAGGTTAATGGTGAACCAGGAGACCTTCAGGGGGCGTTGTTTGATGGAGTGGCAGAGGGATGTGAGCTTGTCTGCGCAGGTGGCAATACAGTGGTGTAGTTCTTTGGCTGCGGAGTTTGCTTCGGTCGTTGCGGAGGGGGCTCGTGGAGGAGGGTGGTGTTGAGATGTTCCTCTGTGATCATGCTCCAGTTTCTCTGTGGCGGGCGCTGTGCGGGTTTGAGTGCAGTTTTGGTGATGAAGGTGAAGTGTACGCTGTAGTGGTCTGTCCAGAGTGGCTGCCTGATGTGGCTGAAATGGATGTTTGTCCCTCCTGCAAAGATGGGGACCAGGGTGTGTCCGGCTCCGTGGGTAGGGGTGTTGATGAGCTGCCTCAGTCCGAGGTTGTCAAGGTTTTCAAGGAGGGTGATGGAGTGGTCTCCGATGAGAATGCAGTCTGTGGAGGCGATGGCGTGGGGTGCGGTGAAGTCAGCAATGGTGGTGGAGGAAGAGGCGCAGGGTCCGGGGGGTCTGTAGGCGAGTGTCCCGCACAGCGTGGTTCTGGGGCTGGTTGGATCAGGAAGTGAAGGTGCTCTATGTTGGAGAGGGGGTCGCTCGTGCTAGAGGTAAAGTGTCGGAGGGAGCACTTGTGTGCAGTGGCGAGTCCCCCTCCTGGGCGGATCAGAGATGCGGTCCTTCCTTTGGATCTTGTATCCATCAGGGATGGCGGTGGCGATGTCGGGGGTCGAGGTGGCGTTGGTACAAGTTTCCATGTAGAAGGCGACGTCAGGTGAGAGGGTGTTGAGCAGGTCCCAGATCTCCATGGTGTGTCTGTGGAGGGTGCGTATGTTGAGGAGGATGCACGTCAGGGCTTGAGTGGTACAGGTGTCCGTTGTGGGTCCTGCGGTTGTGGGAGAGCTGTTGATGGTGAATGATAGTTGGCAGTGTCGGCAGGAGAATTGGCCATGGGTGATGTTCGGCTTTGATCTCTGACAGTGGTGGTTTCTCCTGGGGCTGAGTGTGAGTGCTGGAGCAGAGTTTTCTGTTAAAAATTTATCGAGTTTTAAGCTCCAGTTTTGTCTATATGTTAAGATTTTAAAACACTAATTAGTAATAATTAATTAATAGTTTGTTTTGTCTGGACTAATCAATATCACTATTGAGAGAAACTACACGTGGGATGCATAAATGTTGCTTAATAATAGTGTGCGGTTTATTCACAAATGCTATTTGTTTTGTGTTTTGTGCGTTTAAAATAACGTGTACAAATGCTTTATTGTGTTGCAGAAGGCTAGATAAGTACATACACATAAGGGTATTAGAGGGGTTTAACACTGTACAATCATTATGATGTGGTAACGTTGTTTTTGTCTCTTTTAATTAAGATGGTCCGTTTTTGCCTAGATAAAGATGGCTGCCTTTTACAGCCTGCGCTCGAGTGATCGAATTTTGATGAGAGGCCTTGCTGAACATGGTGAGAGTCACCTGACCACAGCTTTTGCCTAGTTTAGAAGTTTTCCGTGAGGACAGCAGCTCCGGGAACGGGTCCAATTGCCCTTGGACGAGGATAAAGTCACAATGAACAATGACAATGCTGCGGTGGCTCTGCTAAGATATCAAGGAAGAGCGTCTTTGAAAGAAACATTTGCAAACTCGAGTTTCCTTCTTCTGTCTTTTTATTTTTGTGATTTTTCCTGAGCAGAGATTTTCTAAATGTATCTAAAGACTTCCTTTCCTGCTCGCTCTGCTCAGTGGCTCAACGGATATCTAACATTTGTTTGTTACTTTTGTTCGCAACATATACTATAAGTATGTTAGACTAGAGAGGGTCCATGTTCGTTCGCTGGTTCATTCTTTCATCGCGTTTGGACGTTTCCTATGCTGAGGACGGCGGCTCGAGAGACTTTACCGAGAGACCTGTCCTGTCTCATTTAGTTAGAATAGGTAACTATGAGAATAACGATTTTGCTAATGATTGACTTTACTTTTGAATTAATTTTAGATAAACAAGCTTTTGTTTGAATTACAGTGTCGGGTGTTTATTCTTTGTCATTTATTGAGTTTCAAATGTATTTCCTATGTTCAAAATCATGACTCAAGGCAATGTCATTAACCCCTTCAGTGCCCGCCCCTTTCCCCGCCCTGTGCCGGCCGTTGTATTAGCGGGCGGGGTTTATGACGAGCTGGTCTCGTCATGGGCACAGCGCAACCGCGGCCCATGACGAGACCAGCTCGTCATGGGCATTGAAGAGGTTAAGGTCGCATTGACCTCATTGTAGATGCAGATTGGTCTAAGTATTCTCACCTATCGTCAGTGTGGATAGAGTAATAGCGTGAATTTAGTGATATGGGCCCTAGCGTATGATGTGTGACTGCGTGTGTGACTGTAGATTTACTCTGTCCGTGGAAGCAGGGAGAATTTATATGCGCCGATCTGCAACAGTTTCCTGGTAGCAGTATGATGGTTGTGATCATTGTCTTGATCTGATTAGATTGCTTGTACATAGGCTTTGATTTATTGATTTTTGATTAATGTTGGGATATGTACTAATACTATATGTTGAGGTCGTCGTGTTGAGTTCTATGTAGTGTGTGCGGCTTCTGGAACTTGGGAGCTGGTGACAGTTCCGTAGTAGGGCAGAGGGAAGTAAGTGCTGCTCTCGGGAAAAACGGGATTGTTGGCCCTGTACGTATGCGGGGAAAAACGTGTGACAATTGAAGTTGCGCGTCACATTGTCTGGGTTCGGAATCAGTGACATCGTCGTGTGTTGCTATTAGAGATATATTTTCGGTATAAAAGGAGTGTGTATGGTAGCGAAGGTTATCTGTGAAACTCTGGTTTTAAGTCCCAGGGATCCGTAAGGTTCGCCATTAAAGCTTATCGCTGGAGAAGTAATAGGTATTCTCTAAGCTTGTTTGAAGGACTGGGCAGAGGTAGGCTGCTTGGTTAACGTGTGTTATAATTCTGTAGCGGGACAGATTGTTCGCTGTTCTCAGGAAAGGCAGGATTCTGTGTGCATGTGCTATATTTTTCTGGTGTGAAAGTGCGTGAATGTATGAGCATTTAGTTGATTGTAAGACTCTTTGGGAGCAGTCCTAGAGGAAACAGTTAATGGATGCATGTTAGAAGGGCAGAGTAGAGGGATGTGCTACTGTGTCAACGACAGTGTTTATTCTGTGGTGGAGCAGAGGTAAGCGCTGTTCTAGAGAGAAGCGGGATTCTTGTGAGAAAGAATTTTCTTTACTATTCTGTGGTTAGCGAGGCAGACAATGGAGATGTTTATATGTTGTAACTAATTGATTTTGTAGAATCTGAAACAAAGTCTACTAAAAGGCTTTGTAAAGGAGGGGTAGACGAGTGACAGGAGACAGAGCAGAAGCGTTTGCAGCGACTGCTGACGTCATTCAGACCGCGCTGTGATTGGATAGTGACTCAGAATAGTGCTCGCGCTAGGATTGGTGCGTTGGTGTGAGCCGCGCAGGGATTGGAAGGAGTACAGAGTGACGTAGACGCTCCAGGATTGGTGCGTTGGTGTGAGTCGCGCTTTTATTGGAAAGATCCGCAACTGTACGGAAGGGACTAGAGAATATTGGTAAACGTTAAAATGTATTACCAACCGGAGGAAAGTAAGAAAAAATCTTTGTTCGGTAAAATAAAAAGGTGGTTCGACAAAGATAAAAATGTAATAACTAGAGAAGGTGAATTGCTACCTCCGACGAGAACTCCTGCATCCTACATGGTTGCGAAATATGGGTATCATACCTGTATATGGTTGGATAATTGGGCTAAGTATACTAAGGAAGATGGTGTTCTAGCATTCTCGGAACATGGTTCATTTAATCTGGCCGTGTTGAGAAATTTACGAGAGAAGATGATGTGTCTAGAGCCTAGACCAAGGCCGACACAGTTTGAGGCGTTGGTGGAATGGGAAGATGAGGTGCATGAGCGAGAAAAGCAGAGGAGTGGAGGCAATTATAGGTCCTTTTTTGGGAGGAAATATGATCGTGAAACTCATCATGATCGAATGAGGAGATGGCGAGATGCTAGTATGTCAGAGGGATTATATCCTATGAGGACTGTTGATGAAGCGGAAGGAAGGAAAGGTGCAGAAAAGGTGCCTGATACAGAAGTGAGAAGGTACGGAGTTACTGATTATGAGGATGAGGTCTTGGATGACATGATTTACAAGAGACCACCTCCGTATAGACCAGAACCAGAAGAGAGTACGCCAGTTTCTACTCCTGTAAGAGATACTTTGCGAATTATTAAAACTGAGGTTGTGACACCTGATCTGAAAAGTGGTAGCTCTTTCATGGAAAGGGAGAGAGAGAGAGAGAGCGTGAGAGAGAGAATCGAGTCAGTGAAGAGAAAACAAGAGAATTAGCCAGAACCACATCTGAGCTGACTGAGAAAATTCGCGAGCTGACAAAAAATCTTGAAGCAGTTACAGTGCCTGTAACTATTGGTCCGGTTGTGCCTATTTTTGATAAACAAAGAATGGGTGAAAATAATTTGACAGTTCCTTATGTTGGAAATGGTTTGGAGGAATCAAGAGTGAGAACAGGAGGAAATGATTCAAGGCAGTCAAGACATGACACATGTAGTGGAGGATTAGATGTGCAGCCTAATTCAGGATTGAATACTGGTTGTTTGGGAGGAACAATTTTGGAACCACAAAGGATGACAGAACAAGTGGGTGCAGTGAAAAAGTCTCCTGAAATAACAGCTGAGGATTTGAATGATTGGTTGAAAGTTCTTCAAAGGAAGGATAAAGATTCACAGGCAATTGATGTAGCCAGGTTGCGCATGGAATTGGAGGAGCTTATTGCAGGGACAATTTCTACAGACATACTCAAAAACCATCATGATGGAGAATTGTTATTTATGTGTAAGAGCATCACCTGGAGGGCTAAGAATACACATGAAAGGTTAAGAGCAATAGCGAGTGAACAGGGAGTTGACATGGATAAGGTGAAAGCTTTGCAGAAACCTTACAGAGTGGATTTCTCTGATAAAGATATTGAAAATCTAAATAGTGCTGGCAGAACAGGGCAGATTAAGGAAATGATTGCATTGTTGTGAAAATGGGGTGATGTAGAAAAATGGAAGGATAGGTGGTACAAGAAAAGGGAAGATTCAGTGGACAGGACTTACTCAGCTTTCCCTGTGAGAGAAAAAGAGAAAACAGTGGATGCTTAGCCTATGAGAGAGATTCCTGGAGGAGGATATGTACATGTCCCATGGACTAGACAGGATATTTTATCATTTACGAATGATTTCCCTCGACTGAGAGAAAAGCCCGTCGAGTGGTATAGGCAGGTAGACAGGTTTGTGAAATTGTCAAAAGTGCTGTGGATTGACCTGAATAGTCTGTTTGATATAATTGTTCCAGCAGACTTGTGGGCTGAGTGTAAAATAGTTGTAGATTGGCCTGCTAAAGAGTATCCAAGAGATCCGAAAACAGGAGCACCAGATCCAGAGGTCATGAGGAAATATGATCAGGTAATTGTATTCCTGAAAAATAAAGTACCCCCAAAAGAGACAGACTGGGTTAAGATAGATCGAACACATCAGGAAACAAAAGAATCAGTTCATGCTTTTTACGAAAGGCTGATACTGGCTTTTAAACAGTTCAGTGGAGATGAACACCTGGGTGATAAGGACTTGAGTCATTTTGTTTACAGGTTTGTATATGGCCTGAGACCTGAAATAAGTGAAAGAATACGTGAGCATACGGTTGACTGGCAGAGTAAAAAGATTGATGAAATCTTGAGACATGCAAAGTACTTCAGTGATGAGATCGAGGCAAAACAGAGAAAGCTGAAAGAGAAAGCAATGTGGGCTCAGGTGAAAGTTGCTGAAAGACAAGAAGCACAGTTGATGGAACAGGCAAGTAATCCAGGAATTAGACCCAGATATGCAGGAAAAAGAAAGGGGAATTTAGAGGAGGCTAAAAAGAAATTCCCTTGTCACAACTGTGGACAATTGGGGCATTGGAGATCTGAGTGTACCAATCCACCATTAGTGAGTAATGAAAGTAAACCCTTAAATCAACAGGTGCAGAACGAGGGGTGTAATCAACAGCAGCAACAGCAGAAGGTTGTCAGACAGCAGAGTCAAGAGCCAAAACCGCCCTTGCCGCAGAATAGAGGGTCCCAAAAGTATAACCAGGACTCAGGATTCTACAATGATGAGCAGGTAAACAAACCGAGACGTTCTAACCTGGTACAGCAGTACTGGTTAAAGAATGAGGGGAGTGAGTCTGAAGGGGACTATTGACGGTGCCGAAGAGAGGAGGAAGAGTGCATACTTGGTGCAACTCTAGAAATAGACCAGGCAGGACCATTTGTAGATGGGAAAATAAATGGGGAAAGTGTTACTTTTTTGGTAGACACAGGAGCGACGAGATCAACTGTCAGGTCAGCAGATATTAGAAATCTTCCTCTCTTGGACGAAGCAATCCAAGTAGTTGGTGTAGCTAATACACAGATTAAGACTCGTCTTACCGAACCAGTAAGGGTAAGAATAGGGACATTTTCAGACATGCACAGATTTGTAGTCTGTGACACCAGTCCAGTGAACTTGTTAGGTAGGGACCTATTGTGCAAGATGAATTGTACAATTTTTTGTACTCCTGATGGAATAGCTTTTGAGACACCAGATGAGGATGTTTTGTACCGGATGACTCTAGATAATAGAGAGAGTGAGATTGTTGGTACATATGCTGTGTTTAATCCAGATGATTTGCCTCAGGAGTTGAGACACACAGTGAAAACAGCGGTTTGGGATTTTACTGGAGAAGATGTGGGATTGATGAATAATGTAGATCCGGTGAAAATTTCAGTGAAAGAGGGAATCAATTACCCTAATATCCCACAGTACAGACTGACACCAGAGATAATTGAGGGAATAACCCCTATAATTGACAAGATGATTCAACAGGGTGTTTTGAGAGAGTTACTGAGTAGCCCGTGTAATTCACCGATAATGGGGTTGAAGAAACCTAATGGAAAGTTCAGGATTGTACAGGATTTGAGAAAAGTTAACAAAATTGTGGTGGCATGTTGTCCCATTGTGCCAAATCCTTCAGTGATTTTGTATCAGATTCCTCATGATGCTGAGTGGTACACGGTGATTGATTTGTGTCATGCTTTCTTTTCAATTCCATTGCATCATGACAGCCAGCCGATTTTTGCATTTCGGTTTGGCCAGCGTATTTTAGCATGGTGTCGTATCCCACAGGGGTATACAGAGAGTCCTTCGATATTCAATCAGTTGCTGAAGAAATCTTTGGAGAGTCTGACTATGCCTGAAAACTCAGTACTAGTACAATATATTGATGACCTACTTGTGGCATCAAAGACACGTGAAGCTTGTGAAGTAGATACCATAGCTTTACTGAATCATCTGGCAGATGGAGGGTTAAAGGTATCTCCGGCCAAATTGCAATTTTGCAAGAAAGAGGTGCATTATCTTGGACACAATATTGAAAAGGGTCTGAGAAAGGTGACCGATGACAGGATCAAAATTATCAGAGGAATGAGAGCCCCAATGACCCAGAGAGAAGTGAGGATGTTTCTGGGGATGGTGGGTTATTGTCGTCAGTGGATAAGTAATTTCTCTCTGATAGCAAAGCCACTGATTAAGTTGACCAAAAGTGAGGTGAGAGACCCATTGGAACTGGATGGGGAACAAATGGCAGCATTTGAAGAGTTAAAGAGCCGAATGTGTGAAGCCCCTGCTTTGGGAATGCCAGACTATGAGAAAGAGTTTGAGTTGTACTGCAGTGAGAGAAATGGATGTGCACTTTCAGTGTTAATTCAGAAGCATGGACAACTGAGAAGGCCGATTGCGTACTTCTCATCGACACTTGACCCCGTAGCTGTGGGTTTGCCAGGTTGCCTGAAAGCAGTAGCTGCTACATGCAGAAGCTTGGAACAGAGTGAGGGTATAATAATGGGATATCCTGTAAGGGTGTTCGTACCTCATGATGTGGCAATTCTTTTTACAAGAAGCAGGACTCAGTACATGTCACATAGTCGGTTGACTAAATATGAGAAAATCATTCTGGGAGCATCAAATGTGACTCTTGAGAGATGTGTGAATGTGAATCCAGCAACGTTGTTACCAGATGCTGACAATGTGAATGTTGGAGATGATGTTGATCATGATTGTTTGGATGTGCTTGACTATTGCACGAAACCAAGACCAGACATAAGAGATTTACCGTTGCCTGAGAGTGATCATGTGCTGTTTGTGGATGGATCGTGTCTGAGAACTGATGATGGTGTGCTGAGTGCAGCATATGCAGTGTGCAAGGTTTCAGAAGTTATGGAAGCTTCGCCTTTGAAAGGAGTGAGATCTGCTCAAGTGGCTGAATTGGTGGCATTGACAAAAGCTTGCAAAATTGGGAAAAATCTGAGAGTGACTGTGATGACTGATAGTCAGTATGGATTTGGAGTCGTTCATGACTTTGGCCAGCTTTGGCTACAGAGAGGTTTCTTGACATCGAGTGGGGCTCCAATAAAGAATGCTGAAGTGATTGGGAAATTGCTTGAGGCGATACAGCTGCCTAAAGAGTTAGCAGTTGTGAAATGTGCTGCTCATGGACAAGGAGATGATTTTGTTACTCTTGGTAATAGATTTGCCAATGACATAGCACAATATTGTGCCAAAAACAATCATTCGATTAATAGGGCACGAGAGAGGGAAATGTCTTTTTGTTCTGTGATGTTTACTAATGTCCTAGAAACATGGGATGAAGTGAAACAGTTGCAGGATGAGGCAGGAGATGAGGAAATGAGAGATTGGATCAAGGCAGGTTGTGCCCCAAGGGAAACAGATCATGTTTGGATCTACAGAGATGGTAGACCAGTCATGCCTAACTCAATGTTGTCGACAATGGCGAGAATGTATCATGGTCAGGGACATTTGGGAAGGGATGCAATGATCAGGTCTTTTAAGCAAACCTGGTACAATGCAAAGTTCAGGTTGATTGCAGAGAGCAACTGTCAGAGATGTTTGATTTGTCAGCAGTTCAATACTGGGAAAAAGACAGTGGTGAATCTAGGAACAATAGGCAGAGAAGGAGGTCCTTTCACAAGAATTCAAATAGATTTCATTGAAATGCCCCAAGTGAACAAATTGAGGTATGTTCTAGTGGTAGTCTGTTTGTTCTCAAGATGGGTGGAGGCCTATCCGACTAGGAGAAATGATGGAATAACAGTTGCAAAGTTACTGTTAAGGGAGTTGATTCCTAGGTACGGGTTCCCAGTGACCATTGAGTCTGATAGAGGTGGACACTTCTATAATGAGCTCATGGGTTTAATTTGTGAAGCATTGAGCATACAGCAGAAGCTACATTGTGCATACAGACCAGAGGCTTCTGGAGTCGTGGAGCAGATGAATGGCACAATAAAAAACCGAATTGGTAAGATGTGTTTAGCCACTGGAATGAAATGGCCTGATGTCTTGCCTCTAGTGCTGATGACTATTAGGTCTACTCCAGATAGAACCACAGGTTGGAGTCCGCACGAAATCTTAATGGGACGTGCGATGAGACATGCATTTGTGCCTGTCAACAAGTTGATGACAATAACTGATGACATGATTTTGGATTACTGTAAAGGCCTGGCTGACGCAGTTCATTCTGTGTTTCACCAGGTTGGAGAAGACGCTACCACACTTGAGAAGAAGCAAGCCCATGATCTGAGTCCAGGGGACTGGGTGAGGATTAAGGTGCACAGGAGAAGAAATTGCTTGGTTCCAAAGTGGGGAAGGCCGAGACAAGTAATTCTGACTACGACAACTGCAGTGAAGTGTGCCGGTGTGAAAAACTGGGTGCATGCGAGTTATACTCTGAGAGTTCCAAATCCAAAGGATGGGACTGGTAAGGAGTATTTTGAAGAGTCAGATTCCAGTGATGATGCAGAAACTGAACCAGTGAGAAGGGGGAGAAATCCTGAAAGGGGTGAAGATGAAAGAGAGTTGAGTGATTCTTTCCCCTTTCCAAGAGAGGCTTCAAGAGAAACATTGAGAGTCTCAGAGGAGAGATCGGATTCTGTAAGAGTGCCTGAAGTTCCAACAAGCAGTAGAAGAGAAAGGAGCAATTCCACAGAGATTACACCTGAATCAGATGAAGAGGTTGAAAATCCACTTGAGATTACACCTGAAGAAGCAGGGTCAGTAGAAGTTAGAGAGGGACAGATAGCGGAAGACCCCCGAGGAGGTGCATGGAACATTCCTGATAAGCTAGGTGAAGGGACAAGTAGACAGCAAGAAGATTGCGTGTCGGAGACCCGAGGAGGGACAGAATTAGGGAAGTCTCAATCGGTGGTGGAAAAGACTGTGGAGTAAAAGAAAATTGTTGAAGAACAAGAGGCAAATGAGTCAGAATCAGATGAGAGTGACAATGAAAAATCAGAGGGTCGAGTTCTGAGAAAGAGAACTTGGATCGGAGAAAGAAATAACAAGGAGGTGAGACCAAAAAGGGTTGTAAGAGGAGATCTTTGGCCCAACAGAATAAAGAGACTGAGGTACAGACTGACACGAGCAAATTCATCGAAAGCTGAACAAGTGAACGAGGTGTCTAGTCAGAATCAAGCAAAAGGTGAAAAACAAAAGGTTTCAAAGGAACCAGAGGAGATCAAGAGAATCATAAAACCTAACCAGAAGTATAGGTCACCGGAATGGACGTATGTGGCACTGTCTGAAGGTAAAGAGGCAGAGAGTCAAGGAAATCCAGAGGGGACCGTACGAGAAGTGGTTGAGGAGAAAACTGTTGGAATTCTAAAAGTTATCCTGACTGACATTGGAGAAGAGTCGGATGCACAGGATGTTGTTGATGATCTAATACAATTTGATGTTGCTGAAGAAGAAGTGAAAAGTGATGAAAATCCAAATTGAGTGAACTAAAGGAGTCACTTGGAGAAGAGTGAAAAGAGAAAATCCGAAATTAGCTGTGTGAAATAATTCTAAAACTCAGTAGTGGAGTAGAAGAGGCTAAGTCAAAAGACACTGCCAAAGTAGTGAAATGGCTAACACAGAGAATAATCAAAGTAGATGTGCCTTTTTGAAAAGATGGTGTAAAATGTGCTGCTGCTGTACTGGATTATTAATGCTATTATGGGGTGTTTTAGCTTTACTAGTTACTTTTAGAGTTACAATAGACGCTTTAGGAATACATACTGAAAATGTGACTGGTGTAGAGAAGGGTTCACAAAAAGTAGTTCCAACTAGAATTAGTAACACTTATGTGCATAAAGATAGGTCAATTAATGATTTTTCTAGTAATGTTTTTTCAAAGTAATTGTATGAATACGTAAATACAATGGAAGTTAGGGATTGCTACGTATGTATGCAATTGCTTGCATCCGTTTCAGAGGGTGTTACTTATCACCATTTACCAGCTACGTATGGGATTTCTTGTAGTGTGCTAAGTAGTGTTTTCTATTTGTTAGGGAAAATAGATTATGAGATGTCTAACAAAGATAACATTTTTGGGCAATTGCCTATGGATAAAAAGTTGAATCCGGCTAAAGAAGCTAACATTTTTGGTGAGATTTTTATTGAGAAAGAAGAATTAACCTTAGATTACATTTTTAGAAACAATTTAACTTGCAGTCTAAAAGAAGAGGAGAAAGCTTTCCTAAACATGGTAGAGGAAAGAAGAAGGAGCATGCATGAGAAGGCAGGGAAATATAAAATGAGTGAGACAATTTGGGACATTGAGATGGGAAAGGAGTTGAGAAATGGAGCTAGTCCGACTTTGGCTTTAGATGCACCACAGAAGGGTAAGCTATGCATTACCAGGAAGAAATCCCAATATGATACATATTTTGTTGGGACTAGTGAGTGTCATGATACATATTTTATTGCAATAGGATGGGGTTTTAAAGGTGGTGAAGATCCAGTTTTCCCAGGAGTGTATTATGTTTGTGGGAACAAGGCTTATTACAAGTTGCCTGACCATTGGTATGGCACATGTTATGTGGGCCTGGTCTTTCCAAAGATTTTTCATATAGATAGAATAGAAGATGTAGAACACATTAACATACTAACACGTTTTAAGAGAGAAACTTGGTCAGAGATAGTGGGTGACATTTTTGGTGCTTTAATTCCAGCAGTGGGGATTTCTTTGAATGCTTATGGGATTCGAAAACTGTCGACAGTGGTGGATCGTTTATCGACAAGTACCGCTGGAGGGTTTCTCTTGGTGAATACGGAAATGATTGCCGTACGAGCCATGTCTATGCAAAATCGACTTGCCCTTGATATTCTTTTGGCTAAAGAGGGTGGAGTTTGTGGAATGCTGAAAGTTCAACATTGTTGCACTTACATTCCTGACGAAAGCAGAGACCTAAAGGTCTATATTAAAAATATTACTGATTTACATGAAGAATTAGTACCACTTGAAGCTGAAAGTGTTTGGACTAAAATAGCTAATAAGATAGTCGCTGTTAAGAGTTTTATTGCTAAAATAGGTAGTACCATTATTGGTAAAATATTGTTTCCTTTGACATGTATAATTGTTGCTTTATTGATATTAAGATTGGGGTGTTTGTGTTGTAAAAACAGGGGAGGGAAAAAGAGAATAATTAGAAGCAATGCTGAAAAGAAACAAAAGAGGTCAAGGAGAGACCCACAAGAAGTAGAATTAGAAGAGTTGAGGGAGAGTGTGTACTTGGAGTCAAGGAGGGATGATGTGAGAGAATCTGGTGTTTAATGTTGTGTCATAAAGACATTTCCAAGTTCTCCTAAATTTGGGACTACATTTTTCTTTTTTGGGTGGTTTTTGTGGTGATAAGATATCACCAAAGGGGGGATTGCTGGAGCAGAGTTTTCTGTTGAAAATGTATCTAGTTTTAAGCTCCAGTTTTGTCTATATGTTAAGATTTTAAAACACTAATTAGTAATAATTAATTAATAGTTTGTTTTGTCTGGACTAATCAATATCACTAATGAGAGAAAATACACGTGGGATGCATAAATGTTGCTTAATAATAGTGTGTGGTTTATTCACAAATGCTATTTGTTTTGTGTTTTGTGCGTTTAAAATAACGTGTACTAATGCTTTATTGTGTTGCAGAAGGCTAGATAAGTACATACACATAAGGGTATTAGAGGGGTTTAACACTGTACAATCATTATGATGTGGTAACGTTGTTTTTGTCTCTTTTAATTAAGATGGTCTGTTTTGGCCTAGATAAAGATGGCTGCCTTTTACAGCCTGCGCTCGAGTGATCGAATTTTGATGAGAGGCCTTGCTGAACATGGTCGAGAGTCACCTGACCACAGCTTTTGCCTGGTTTAGAAGTTTTCCGTGAGGACAGCAGCTCCGGGAACGGGTCCAATTGACCTTGGACGAGGATAAAGTCACAATGAACAATGACAATGCTGCGGTGGCTCTGCTAAGATATCAAGGAAGAGCGTCTTTGAAAGAAACATTTGCAAACTCGAGTTTCCTTCTTCTGTCTTTTTATTTTTGTGATTTTTCCTGAGCAGAGATTTTCTAAATGTATCTAAAGACTTCCTTTCCTGCTCGCTCTGCTCAGTGGCTCAACGGATATCTAACATTTGTTTGTTACTTTTGTTCGCAACATATACTATAAGTATGTTAGACTAGAGAGGGTCCATGTTCGTTCGCTGGTTCATTCTTTCATCGCGTTTGGACGTTTCCTATGCTGAGGACGGCGGCTCGAGAGACTTTACCGAGAGACCTGTCCTGTCTCCTTTAGTTAGAATAGGTAACTATGAGAATAACGATTTTGCTAATGATTGACTTTACTTTTGAATTAATTTTAGATAAACAAGCTTTTGTTTGAATTACAGTGTCGGGTGTTTATTCTTTGTCATTTATTGAGTTTCAAATGTATTTCCTATGTTCAAAATCATGACTCAAGGCAATGTCATTAAGGTCGCATTGACCTCATTGTAGATGCAGATTGGTCTAAGTATTCTCACCTATCTTCAGTGTGGATAGAGTAATAGCGTGAATTTAGTGATATGGGCCCTAGCGTATGATGTGTGACTGCGTGTGTGACTGTAGATTTACTCTGTCCGTGGAAGCAGGGAGAATTTATATGCGCCGATCTGCAACATGAGGAGGACGGTGTAGCGGAGGGGGGCCTAGATCCAGGGTCCCTGGTGCTGGCCACGGTCAAGTCACGGATGGGCGCAGACGGGGCTGGCTGTGTAGGGGCCGGGGCCAAAGGGGCAGCAGCGGAAGGAAAATGGCCAAGCGAGGGGGCTGGCAAGGAAAGGCACCTAGAGGGGCAGAGGAGAGGAAAGAAAAAAATAAATGAATTAGAGGGAGAAAATAATGAAGAGGGCGAAAGAATGAATCAGGGAATAATGCGTGCGAGAGTCAGGAGTCAAGTGCAGACAGCCGGCTCAAACCCTCAACAGGAGGGGGATTCAGCTCAGCAGCGTGGTGATTAGAGATTGGGAGCTGCTGGAGAGAGAGCCAACCTAGACCGGAGGTCAAGATTTCACTCGTGCTCCCCCGCAGCAGCTGACATTAAGTTGGAGATGGGGCAGGAAGAGGAGTAGGGAGGTGGGGGCTGTGTAGGGGGTGTGGTGATCAGAGATGCGGAGCTGTCGGGGAGAGAGCTAGCCTAGACCAGAGGTCAAGGTTTCACTTCCGTTACATAACAGAATTGCAGTTCTCAGCTCCTGTAAGTGAATGCGAGGTGAACGCCACAACCCTCTCCTCACCTTCAACTACTAGAGACAGGACAGCACCAAGCCCATTCATACAGGCATCGATAATGAGAAAGGTCTTTCTTCTCACACCAAAATGCCCCAATGAAGGCATCTCCACAATCTTACACCTGACTTCCACAAAAGCACTCTGGAGACAATTTAAAGATCACTCCTTTCTTCAAGGGCAATTTCAGGGGTTGCACCACACTCACAAAATTGGTTAAAATTTCCCATACGATCTCACTTGGTCTGTTTCACATGGCGTAAGCACAGCTGTGATAGACTTGGCCAACTCCAATTTTGGCCTGATTCCATCTCTAGAGATTGTGCACCGCAAGTAAGAAACAGTGCCCACCATGGACTTACATTTTTTTCTTTTCAAAGTGAGGCCAATGCACTTCAGCTTGGCATCATGCTACAGTTTGTCTTCTCCAAACACCAGGATAACATCCTGAGAAAACATCACAGATTTGATACCCTTCAATACCCCTTTGTTCAACCTTTGGAAACAAGCAGTGACTGCAGCCAATCCAAAGGGCATTCTGACTAACCTGAAAGCTCCAAAAGTTGCGACAAAGAGGTAAGAGATCTGGAACCTTCATGAAGCAACACCTGGTGGTAAGCTGCTGAACGATCAATGACACTAAAAACTTTTGCTCCTGCTAGTATGGTCAAAGCCTCATTGATATTCGGCAAAGGATGACGGTCCACCCTTATACACTGGTTTAGCCATCTGAAGTCCATTATCCTTTGGAGCTAGAAGATTGGGCACCAGCCATTCACATGCTTCAATGTTCTTTATCACACTTATTTGCAGCAGCTTATCCAGTTCTTCCTGCAGGGGTTGAGGCATGAGGTGGGGCACCTTCCTGGCCCGATGCACAACTGGCTTGTCACTTGTATTTATGACAATCTTATGCTTGAAATTGTTCAACATACCAAATGTTGGAAAGTTAATTTTTAGTAGTGATAAGTAGGACTTACCACTATTAATATGGCCACAAACACAACAAAAGTGTCAGGTAGGGTCTAAATAAATTATTCCCTTGCTTAACCCTTTGGTAGCTGGCAACGAGTAGGCAGGCTTAACTTAGGAGACAGGTATGTAAAGCATTTAAAAACACCAATACCATAAATAAGTAAGACACAAAACACAATAAAATTCCACCCCAATTAATAAAATAGGTTATATTTTTATGAACAAATAGACAACAAAATACCAAACATCGAATGTAGAGAACTAGAGATCTGAATTTTTAAAGATTAATAGTAAAATTAGCACTTAGAAGCAAATAGTGCTCAAAAGGATAAAACAGGTCATGCTGGACCGGGACAAAGACAAGTGTTCTTTACACCTACTTCCAGAAGGGTTTGTTGATGCATGATAGTGGTTCACAGCACCAGACAAGGGTTCAGATGCTCTGGTTTGCCTCTTGGGTTCTGGGCAAGGGTGGGCGTAATTTGCGTAAGGGACCTAAGCAGAGAGGCACGGAGATGGAACCAATCTCCGCACTCTCCACATAGTTCCATTACGCACCGCCCGCCTCCCTCCCGCCGTATTAACTAACTTTAAAAAGCACATTTCAAATAACCTTACCTTATCGGCAGCGTCCCCGGGCTTCCATCCGTCTCCATCGCGTCTTCTGGGAACTGCGCATGTGTGGGAGCCCGCGCATGCGCATTCCTGGCGAGGACGCAATAGAGATGGATGGAAGCCCAGGGACTTCTTCCTGAAGTTCCTCCTTGAGGCTTCAAAGTATCCACAACAGCAATACAGGGGTCTAGAATCTCTGAGATGGTCCTTGGAATGTTGGGACAACATTTCCCGTAGTGCACTTGGCCAACTCCTTAAACGTCTACTTGACACACTCCAGGCTGGAGAATTCTTGTAGGAGATGATGCAGGTGAGCTCAGTTAACCTGCAGCTTGCAGGGAATCCACCCCTTAATCCTTCTTGAAGCAAGGCAAAGTCATTAAAGTTGCAGGTCCAAGTGTCAGCAGGTGTAGTTCTTCAGAGTGCAGTCCTTTGTTGTGCAGTCCAGGGTTCCATCAAGGCAGTCCTTTTTCTCCTTGTTGTTTCAGGCAGCAGATATGTGGATCTGTGCAGCTCTCCCATATTTATTCACAGTTTCTGGGCATCCAGCAGGGGGGAACCCCTGACCAATGGGATGCAGGGTACCACCCAGATGTATGACAACTTCTTCCAAAGTGCGCCATATTCTTGTCCCAGAAAGCACTATTTTCTCAAAATCCAACATGGCAAAAGTGTCTTTCTTGGGATTAGATCTAGCTAATACAACCCACTGGTGTGGCTAAGTTTCACTAACACAACCCTTCCATCCACCTGACTAATCTAATTTCTCAGGCTCCAGTGTAGCTGGGGGTGTTGGAAGTGGGGGTCAGCCTGGGCAGGTCCCAAACTGTCATTCTCCATTGAAGACCAGTTTGGCTCCCTCACCCCCTTCCTGCCTTTTAGATTCTGCAGCCAAAGGTATCCACCCACAGGAATTCCATTGTCTACTCTGACAGGACATTTCACACCTCATTAAGCAGCTCTGGCTCAGCCTGGGAAAGGCTGACCAATCAATCAATCAATCAATCAATCAATCAATCAATCAATCAATCAATCAATCAATCAATCAATCAATCAATCAGTCATTTGTTAAGTGCGACTACTTACCCGTAAGGGTCTCAAGGCACCGAGGGGGTAGCAGGTTCCAGTCCATCAAGGGGGGGGTCTTCTGTCAAAGAGCCATGTTTTGAGGTTTCTTGCGAAGATGGGGAGCGATGTTGTCTGTCTGAGGTGGAGCGGAAGGGCGTTCCAGGCTAGGACCGTTAGGAAGGAGAAGGAGCAGCCTCCCAATCTGGTCTTTCTGGTGCTGGGAACCATGGCTTAGGAGAGCTGGGCTGATCGTAGGTTCCTCTGGGGTGCGTGGAATTTGAGTCAGCTCTGCAGGTATGCTGTTCCTGTGTCGTGGCGGGCCTTGTGGGCGTGGGTGACCATCTTGAAAGGGACTCTAGCTTCGATGGGGAGCCAGTAGAGTGTGCGCAGGTGCTGGGAGATGTGGTAGTGTCTTGGCAGGTCGAGGACCAGTTTTGCAGCGGCATTCTGGATGTTCTGTAGCTTACAGGTGAGATTTTTGTTTATTCTGGCACAGAGTGCTTTGCCGTAGTCGATTCTGCTGGTGACCAGGGCATGAGTGACGGTCAATTAGGAGAAGGTACTGGAAAGCTGGATTTAGGCTCACAACAAAAAAAAGTTTAATAACAATGACAAGTTGTTGGATTTATCTTAAATATTAATCAGATACCGTGAAAAATATTTTAGGTGGCTCCTGTCAATATTTATACTTAGATAAAATATCTCAATATTAGCCTATGAGCCATACACTACAATTTTTTTTTTTTTGTTTAAACATTTTGTCTTTATTTGCATTCATCTGCATCATAACATCTTCATATTGGAACATACATCACATAGTTACTAACTGCCCGCTGCCCACTAAGTTCAGAGTTATTATCTTTTCCAAACACAGTATTACATATTGTTATCTGTGCAGCCATTTACGGTTCCTCATGGCAATTCAGCAAGTACTTCATACTAGTGCCAATGTTACTCATCCCCCCCCCCCTGAGCCATACACTACAATGGTGAACATTGAATTGGCAGTTGTTTTTCCTCACCAAGCCTTATAAACACATTTTACAATGCCCCTGCTTATAGTTAAAAGGCACCCTACCCCTGGGGCACCTAGGGGAGACCTCAGGGGTGATTGATATGTAAAAGTAAGGGAGGTTGTGACTCTGGACGTACCTTTAAATCTAAAGTTGAAATTGCATATACATTTAAGATAAAGGAAGCCTGAAAGTCTGTTCTGCATTTAAAATGACAGCAAAACACACAGGAATGATTGGCGCAATGAACATTCACCCCCCCAGTTAAGAGATCTGGGTTAAATCCATGGGGCCTCATTTATGAGGTTTTGCCGTAGGGAAGCACAGCAGGCCTTCCTGCTGCGCTTCCCTACGGCAAAAGAAAAGGGCAGGGATGCGCCGTATCTATAAAATGCGGCGCATTCCTGTCCTTTTCCCCTGCGCCGGCGCACAATGGGCTGCCTGCACCAACGCAGGCCCCTCTGCACCATGGTGCAAGGGTGCCTGCGTTGCGGGGATGAATATTTTTGTACAGGAAGGGAAACCTTTCTGTACAAAAATAATCACTAGAGGTTTTTCCTCTTTGTATGGGTGCTGCAGAATGCAGCACACATAGAAAAAGGAAAAACAAGGAGAAATAAAGATATTTCTCCTCGTTGTCCCTCCCTTACGCCTCCCCTGGGGAGGCGTAAGCTTTTGGCGCTGCCTCAGATTTACGATTTCTCGTAAATCTGGGGCAGTGTCAAAAGGCCATGGATGTTGCTGGGAACGCCCCCAGCAACACCCATTGCACGCCCCTTTAACGCAGAACACTGCGTTAAAGGGACTGATATTTATGAGGCAGCATTAAGACAAAAAAAGTGTCTCAGTGCTGCCTGATAAATATCACGCAGGCTTCTGCGCCACGGAACGTCACAAAAAGTGACGTTCCGATGGCGCAACAGGCCTCATAAATGAGGCCCATGTTTTTTTTGCTCACCATGCCAACCCAGTTTAGACCCAGTCAGATGCAAATCAGTCTTGACCCTGCTCCTCATGTGTAGAGTCCAGCCCGAACTGCCAAGCCAGCTCCCCCTTGAGCCAGGAACAGGCATCCTGGCACCGGTTTTGAAGTATCCTCCCTCATTAGGCAGACTATCTTGAATCCAGTGGCACAGTGAGCCCGTGACCTGGGTCTGGGCATACCTGGCGCACATAGAGCGAGAAAGCAAGAGACACACAAATGATGGATGGAATGCAGAACAAATTAAAAATTCACCCCCAGTCAAGATATCTGGGTTAAATCCATTGCTCTTTTGCTCACCATGCCAACTCAGTTTAGACCAAGCTATATGCAAATCAGTCTTGACCCTCCTTCTCCTAGAGAGAGCTCAGCCCTAACTGCTCAGCCAGGTCCTTCTTGGACTGGAAACAAATATCCTGGGACCACTTTCAGGGCATCCCCCCTAATTAGCAATACTATTCATTACATTTATTATGCACACAGTATCACTTGTCAGGTCTCTAGGGGATGACAATTGCCCAGCTCAAGGGGCTCTTTTAATAGACCTAGGAAGGATGAATGTCTGAATAAACCCCTGGGATTTGATCCTGTCAGTTCAGACTCCACATAGACCTCTACAACAGATGCCTCAGTTCATTGGAGAGACCTTTAGCTCTTACCATCTGAAACAAAAAACCCAATTGTACCCGCCCTTCCTACTGTCCCTCACTGATGTGGTCACACTGCAGGAGCCAAATGTAGTGGGACTCAGAGGGCGGGGTTCGTGAAGAACACGTCTCAAAAACTTAACATGTTCACAGCACTTTGAAATGCAATGATCTGAGACTTTCATATGAGGGCGACACATCCCTGAAAGTAGAAGAGCCTGTTCACATCCGGGTAAAACTCTTCTTGTCACTGATGCAGGAAACAGGGCCCCACACACACCATCTGTAATACAGGGTGGAACAAATATTATTTGAGACAAGGTAAACAGTTTTGCTAACTGATCTTGTACTGCACTAACTTCATGCCATTGTACTGTTTATTGTTTCGCTGGAAAATATTCTACACGTTTTATATGTGAAATATGGGAGTATGTTTGATGCAAATTCTTATTTCTATTACAAAAGTAACTAAAATGGTTCAAAAATATTTTGATCTATTTTTCATAAAAAACAATTCATAAGTTGAACATATATTATGTTAAAATGTATAGTACTGATTTAAAATCATCTATAAATAATTTGTGTGCTCCTTAAGGCTTCACAGTCCATCCTCTTCATTTTCTCTGCTACTGAGAAGAGTGCAAACACACTCAGGTTTTCACTCACAGCCAGATCTACTAAAAGAGCGAGATCCTGCTTGAGTGAAACCCTAAAGCTGCATGAAACCAGGAGCAAACTGTTGTCTCTTGTAGATATGAATAGCGGGTCCCTTCTGCCCCCTGATGGACTCTGTATGAGAATGACGTAATCTTTTGAGTGTGGTGTGTCTGGGTGCGGTTAATAAAGTTTATGTCACAGTGCGTGCAGTTAACAGTTGCATTCTGAAGAATAAACAAGTGAAGTATAGATCTCCATGTGTGGCGTGGTCATTTGCATGCTGCCGGGCTGGGGACGACGCTACAACTGGTGACGAGTTAGGGGATCCGTAACACAAAGCAACAAAAGTGCTCTCCGTAGGAGTTTACAGAGGTCCACATTTTCGTAACCCAATTCTCATTACATTTTTTAATGTCACTTTAAGGTGGCATTCATACTGTCTTATATGAGTGAAGATGCTGCTGCCTGGTCAATGCCTTCGAATCATTGGCAGAAGAGCAGTCACCACAGCCTCAGAAAATGATTTGCTACATCTACGACGAGGGAATAGAGATTCTATCGCTTACAGGGGACAATTCAACAAGCAGGTGGTAGAAACCAACTGACAAAAATCAAAAAGAGCTGCCATATGTTCTAGAGGTTTAAAAGATGAACTGAAAGACTCATTGGCGCAGTTACCCAATCGACCCACTGAAATTTCAGGGATCATAGATCTGGTTTACAGATGGATCAGAGATTAAATGAGCGTAAGACTGAGAAGCGAGGGGTTCTGCCACATTCCTCCATGTTTAGATTGAAAGTATTCGAGGTCCATTAACTAAGGAAGAGAAGGAAAAAACAAAGATTAGGAAGTCTCTCTATGTGCTGGAGCGGGTAATGCTAAATTTTGTATACCCTCCCTATTTGCATGTTCGAACTAATTAGAATAATCAATTAATTATAATCGTATTAATTGTTTGAAGTGATTTTTCTAAATCAACCTTATTAATATATGAATTACACGTGGGATTTGCATTTGCATGGCTTAATTAATATGTAAACTAAAATATGTACGCATATTAATATTAGAGAAATTAGAATATTGCATGATATATGTTGCTTTGGTGATGTATTTGTGATTTGTGCTTTATTAAGTAAGTATAAATCGCTTTGAATGTTGCTTTCGCTAGATAAATACACACACATATGGGTATTAGTGAGAGAATAAAAACATTTTAATAGCCATTTCTATGTATTAATTATGTTTTGTGTTTGTTTTGCTTAAGTTCACCATTTGGGTCTGTCACAAAATGGCCGCCTTCTGTACACGACGTGACCTAAACCACTCCACGAGATTCTGGGTGAAGTGCGCCTGCACCAACGCCAGCAAAAGTGGCCTCGTCTTGACCCTAGCCAGACTGTACCAATCAAGGTCATCCTGGGAAGCCTGCCAGAATCCTGGGAACAAAAGACTGTCTTTAAAACCGGAACCAGCAAGTGTGATGACACCATGGACTAAACTTTATGAGAACTTTGTAGGACGACCCCTGACTAGCCAATCAGGACAGTCTAAAACTCATTCTTGTTACATTTTGACATTGAAATCACTATAAATTATGGTAGAATAGTGAGGTTTATTGCGCATCACAAGATTCTTTGGTTTCCTGACGTTATGCTGACGGAGAGGACGGTGACACTGCAGGACAGCTGTTTCCCTGAATCTTTGACGGACTGAATTGAGGCCCAAATTCCTGATGAACTGAACCAGTTATATGGGCATAGATTGACGGGTACGCTCCTATGGTCTCAACCCAATCTGTGGGACTGTAGCGTGCTGCAGGACAACCTGATTGACTTAGAGGACGACATTTAGCCAGAATAGGTAAATATGGTGAATTGCGGTTTTGATTTACATTTCTTTCCAGATTTGCATTGATTTAGATAAAGTTTAATTATTGATCATTTAAATGTGTTGTGTTGTTTATTCATGAGAAATGTTCGAATCAGAAGGTAAGAGAGAGAATTAGAAGTTCACCTAAACGCGCAACTAGCACAGATCCATCGAGTCACATGGAAGGGATATTAGAAGATTTAGTATAGGACGTATTAAAGTATAGTTATGTAAAAATATTGTTTCCTAGGTTATAAGGTATTCCTTTCATGTCAGCGTTTGGAACAATCATCTCCCGGGAAAGACAGACCAATGATGAGTGAATGTTGGTGTTATGGGCCCCACCAGTGAAAGTATTGAATGGATGTATGAATGAGATAATTGGTCTGTGATAAAGGGAGGATTTTGGATTCCGCGCTGCATCAGTTTTTCTGGTAGCAGAGTTATGGTTTGTTATTGTTTGAGTTTGGTGAATATTGCTTGTACATTGCTTATTGATTTATGATTATTGATTGGTTTATGTACTAACACTCTATGTTGAGTTGCGGCGAGTTTTACGTTGTTCGCACGGCTTCTGGGATGTAGGAAGTCGGAAGTTTGTAACGATTCCGTAGTAGAGCGGAGGTAAGCGCTGCTCTCGGGAAAGACAGAATTGTTGTTGTTGCCCTGTAGGTACACAGGGGAAAACGTGTAACGATTGAAGTTGCACGACGCATTGTCTGGGTTCGATTCGGTAGCATCGTCGTATGTTGCCATTAGAGGTATTTTCCGTATGAGAGAAGTGTGTATGGTAGCAAAGTTTACCTGTGAAAGTTTGGTCTTAGGTACCAGGAGTCCAAATGGCATTCCAATAACGCTTTTCACTGGAAAGGTAGTAGGTATTCTCTGAGCTTGCTAGAAAGACAAAGTAGAGGGAAGCGCTGCTTTGTTAACGAGTGTTATAATTCTGTAGCAGGACAGACTGTTCGCAGTTCTCGGGAAAGACAGAATTCTGTGTAATTGTACTACCTTTTTCCTGTGTGGAAGTGCGTGGATGAAAAGGCATTCTGGTTAATTGTGAAACTCTAGTTTTATTTCTCAGGAGCATTGGGTCTCTAACTAAGTGTCTTAATTCTAGCGAAGCGGTTAGCTAATGCTTGCTAGAAGGGTAAGGTAGAGGGATGTGCTACTTTATCAACGGAAGTAACGATTCCGTAGTGGGGCAGAGGTAAGCGCTGCTCTTGGGAAAGATGGAATTCTTGTGAAAAAGGTCTTCTTCTATTTCTATGGTTAGCGAAGCGTACAATGGTGGTGTTTTTATGTAGTTACTAACAGAATTGTAAACTTGAAAAGTTTGAAAAACTTACCGAGAAATTTTGTAAAGGAGGGGTCAGTAGAAGCAGGAGCAGGAGCAGCGGCTGTTGATGTCAGAAAGACCGCGCTGGGATTGGACAGTGGGTCAGAAACGTAAAACGCTCCGGATTTGTGTGTTAGTGTGCGCCGCGCTAGGAATGGAGAAATACAGGGTGACCTAGACGCTCCCTATTGGTGCGTTAGTGTGAGTCGCGCTGGGATTTGAGAATTGTAAAAGTGACGTAGACGCTCCGGATTGGTGCGTTAGTATGAGTCGCGCTAGGATTGGATAGAATAACAGTACAGTTGTAAGGAAGAGACTAGCAATACAGGTTAGACAGGAAAATGTATTACGATCCACCAGAAAGGGAGAAAAAGTCCTGGTTTGGTAAAATTAAAAGGTGGTTTAAAAAGGACAAACCGATTGTGACAAGGGAAGGACAGTTACTTCCTCCACCAAAAACACCTGCATCCTTTATGGTTGCGAAATATGGATATCATTCTTGTATGTGGTTAGACAATTGGGTAAAATACACAGAAAAGGACGGAGTTTTGGCATTTCCAGAACATGGTATATTTAATTTGGCAGTTTTGAGAAACTTGAGAGAGAAAATGATGAATTTAGAAGCAGGACCTAGACCGACACAATTTGAGGCATTGACAGAGTGGGAAGATGAGATGCATGATCGAGAGAGACAGAGAAGTGGCGGAAGATATAGGTACATGTTTGGTAGACAGTATGGACATGAAAGTCATGACGATCGGATGAGAAAGTGGCGGAATGCTAGTATGACTGTAGATTTGTTTCCCGTAAGAACTGCAGGAGAAAATGAAGGAAGAAAGTGTGTAGAAAAGAGGCATAATGTGGAATCGAGAGGGTATGGAGTGAATGAATCAGAGGATGATGTTCTTGATGACATGTTCTATAAAAATCCACCCCCGTATCGACCAGAACCAGAAATGTTAACACCAAGTGCCACAATGAGAGAAACGTTACGAATTATTAAGACAGAACCAATGTCACCAGATTTAAAGAAGAGTAACTCCGTTAGAGAGGTAGAAAAGAAGTCAGAAAATAGAATAAATGGTAAAAATTCAGCAGAATTGGCAAAAACCACTTTAGAATTAACAGAAAATTGACTAAAAATTTGGAAGCCGTAACTGTCCCAGTAACGATAGGTCCAGTAATGCCCATATTTAATAAACAAAAAGATAGAGAACACTGTTTGACAGATCCTCATAAGAGCCCTAAACAGGTTGAACAGCTAAAACCGAGCCAGAATGAGAATCCATGGAGACAGACAATAAGTATGATCGAACCAAATGTTTCAAACAATCCATTCATAAGTCCGAATTTTCCTGAGAGGAGTAGAACAACAGTAGAGTCCTTCTTAGAACCACAAAAGAATTTGGAACAAGATAGCATAGAAAAACCTGTAGGTCCATCTACAGGAGAACTAAGTGAATGGTTAAGAAGCCTATAAAGAAAAGATAAAGAATCGAATCAATAGATGTGGCTAAATTACGGATGGTATTGGAAGAATTAATAGTAGGAACTATCTCTACAGAAAAATTAAAAACTTACCAAGATGAGGAATTGCTATTTTTGTGCAAAAGTGTGACATGGAGAGCAAAAAATCTACATGAGCGACTAGAAGAAGTAGCAAATGAAATGGGAATAGACATTGAAATGGTAAAAGCTTTGCAAAAACCATATTGAATCGATTTTACTGAGAGAGATATTGAAAATTTGAACACCACAGGACGGATAAGTCAGATTAAGGATATAATTGTCTTGTTGAGAAAATGGGGAGATGTGGAAAAATTGAAAAGTAGGTGGTATAGGAAACGTGATGATGCCTCAGATAAGACATTCGCAGCATTTCCTGTAAGAGAAAATGAAAAGGTAGTAACAGAATGTCCTATGAGAGAGATTCCAGGAGGAGGATACGCACATGTCCCATGGACAAGACAGGACATTTTGTCTTTTACAAATGATTTCCCTCGGACTGGTACAGGCAAGTAGACAGATTTGTAAAATTGTCTAAAGTACTATGGATTGATTTGAATAGTTTATTTGACATAGTAGTACCAACAGATTTATAGACCGAGTGCAAGCTGATGATAAATTGGCCAACGCAAGAAATGTCAATGTCTTTGTACTTATATACATATCAAGTCCGAGGAATTAATTAGCCCGAGACCACGCCGAGGCGGGAATCAAACCCTGGTCCCGGACCCGAGCTCTGCATCAACATCTGCCTCTCTAACCATTGAGCCACACTTCTCCACAATAATACCCTAGGGATCCAAAAACAGGGGCTCCAAACCCTGAGGTAATGAAGAAATATGAACAGGTGATGGCATTTTTGAAAAACAAGGTACCTCCTAAAGAGACAGACTCGGCAAAAATGGACCGAACACATCAAGAAAGTAAAGAGTCAGTATATGCATACTATGAAAGGCTGATATTAGCTTTTAAACAGTTTAGCGGAGACGAGAATCTGAGTGAAAAGGATTTGAGTCATTTCGTATACAGATTTGTATATGGTTTATGTCCATAAATTAGTGAAATAATAAAACAACATACTGTTGATTGGCAAAATAAGAAAATAGATGAAATATTGAGACATGCTAAATATTTCAGTGATGAGATTGAGGCAAAACAGCGAAAATTGAAAGAAAAGGCTATGTGGGCACAGGTAAAAGTAGCGGAAAGAGAGGAAGCTCAATTAGTGGAACAAGCAAATAACACAGGAACGAGACAGAGATTTGGTCCTGGGAAAGGGAAAGGCAGTATAGAAGAAGCTAAAAAGAAGTTCCCATGCCATAATTGCGGTAGGATAGGGCATTGGAAATCCGAGTGTAAATTTCCCCCGAGTACTAACAATGAAAATCCATCATTGAATCCACAGGTGCAGAATGAGGTGAGTGGTAAACTGCAGCAACAGCAGCAGGTTGTTACCTCACAGAATCAGGTGCCACAGAGCAGAAACTCTCAGAAGTATAGTAGTGAATCGGGATTCTACAATGAAGAACAGGTAAATAAGCTGCCACGCGCTAGCGCTGTCTCGCAGTATTGGCTGCAGCGCGATGAAAGTGACTCAGAAGAAAGCTATTGACGGTGCCGAAGGGAGGAAGAAGAGTGCGTACTTGGCACAACTCTAGAAGTAGACCAGACAGGACCATTTGTGGATGGGAAGGTTAATGATTAAAATATTACTTTCCTAGTGGACACTGGTGCTACTCGATCAACTGTTAGATCAGCTGATGTTAAGAATCTTCCTCTCACGGATGAAACGATCCAAGTAGTTGGTGTATCCAACAGACAGATTAAAACGTACCTTACAGAACCAGTGAAAGTTAGTATAGGGAAATTTTCAGAAATGCACCGCTTTGTTATGTGCGACACTAGTCCTGTGAATTTATTAGGCAGGGACCTGCTGTGCAAAATGAATTGCACTATATTTTGTACTCCGGATGGAATAGCATTTGAAACACCGAATGATGATGTATTGTATAAAATGACAATAGCCAATAGAGAAAATGAAGCTATTGAAACCTATGCTGTATTCAACCCTGATGAGTTGCCCAAAGAACTGAAACAATCTGTAAAAGCAGAAGTATGGGATTTCACTGGAGAAGATGTAGGGCTAATGAGAAATGTAGATCCAATAAAAATAACAGTAAAATAAGTAATAAGCTATCCAAATGACCCTCAATATAAATTGACACAACATACAGTTGAAGGAGTAACTTCTGTGATAGAGAAAATGATCAGACAAGGAATTTTGAGAGAAATAATGAATAGTCCATGTAATCCACCCATAATGGGACTGAAAAAGCCTAATGGAAAATTCAGGATAGTACAGGATTTGAGAAAAGTAAACAAAATCGTTGTGTCATGTTGTCCCATTGTACCAAATCGATCAGTGATTTTGTATCAGATTCCCCATGATGCAGAATGGTATACAGTGATTGATTTGTGTCACGCTTTCTTTTCTATCCCATTGCACCATGACAGTCAGCAAGTGTTTGCATTTCCTTTCGGCAAGCGTATTTTGGCTTGGTGCCGAATCCCACAGGGGTATGCAGAAAGCCCCTCAATATTTAATCAGTTATTGAGGAAGTCTTTGGAAAGTCTAGAAATGCCCAAAAATTCAGTGCTAGTTCAATACATTGACGACCTTCTAGTGGCGTCAAAAACACGTGAAGCCTGTTAGGTAGACACTATAGCATTGTTGAATCATTTGGCAGATGGAGGACTGAAGGTGTCACCATCAAAATTACAGTTTTGCAAAAAGGAAGTACAGTATCTAGGGCATAACATTGAGAAAGGACTGAGGAAAATAACGATAGACAGAATCAGAATCATAAAAGGAATGAAAGCTCCTATGACCCAAAGAGAGGTGAGAATTTTTCTGGGAATGGTTGGATATTGTCGTCAGTGGATCAGCAACTTCTCTTTGATTGCAAAACCTTTGGTACGATTGACGAGGAGTGATGTGAAGGATCCCATCGATTTGAATAAGGAAGAATTGGCAGCATTTAAACGATTGAGAGATGGATTGTGTGAAGCACCTGCCTTAGGCATGCCTGATTATGAGAAAGAGTTCGAGTTGTATTGCAGTGAGAGGAATGGATGTGCACTTTCTGTGTTGATACAGAAGCATGGAAAAATGAGGAGACCAATTGCATATTTTTCATCAATGCTTGACCCAGTAGCTGTAGCTTTACCTGGGTGTTTGAAAGCAGTAGCTGCTACATGTCGAAGTTTGGAGCAGAGTGAAGGAATTGTGATGGGATATCCATTGAAAGTGTTTGCACCTCATGATGTGGCAATCCTTTTAACAAGGAGTCGTACTCAGTATATGACACATAGTCGGCTGACTAAGTATGAAAAGGTCATATTAGGTGCAACAAATGTAAGCCTTGTGAGATGTCTGAATGTGAATCCTGCAACATTGTTGCCTGATGCTGAGAATGTGGAAGTAAGAGATGAAGCAGATCATGACTGTTTGGATGTACTTGATTTTTTTCACAAAACCACGACCAGTTATAAAAGATGTACATTTGCCAGAAAGTGATTTTGTGATGTTCGTTGATGAGTCTTGTTTGAGAACAGATGAAAGAGTGCTGAGTGCAGCATATGCAGTATGCATAGTCGCAGCAGTTTTGGAAGCATCCTATCTTAAAGGAGTAAAATCAGCCCAAGTAGCAGAACTAGTGGCCCTAACTAGAGCACGTAAGATTGGGAAAAGTGTGAGAGTGACTGTGATAACTGACAGCCAGTATGGCTTTGGAATCGTCCACGACTTTGGCCAACTATGGCTACAGAGAGGTTTCCTAACCTTGAGTGGAACCCCAATTAAGAATGCTGAAGTGGTTGGAAAGTTGCTTGAGGCGATACAGCTGCCTAGGCAATTGGCTGTTGTGAAATGTGCTGCTCATAGTCATAGTAGTGACTATATCTCCACAGGGGAAAGATATGCTAATGACATGGCACAATATTGCACACAAAATCAGAATTCTATCAATCGGGCTAAGGAAAGGGAAACGTTTTCTTGCTCTTTGATGTTTACTAACATTGTGGGCACATGGGAAGAAGGGAGACAATTGCAGGAAGAAGCAGGTGATGAGGAAATGAAACAGTGGATAAAAGCAGGATGTGCACCACGGGAGAAAGATCAGGTGTGGGTTTATCGAGATGGAAGACCAGTTATGCCTGATAGCATGATGTCTACCATGGCACAGATGTATCATGGCCAAGGGCACATAGGGAGAGACGCTATGATCAGGTCATTTAAGCAGACCTGGTACAATGCAAAGTTCAGACTTGTGGTAGAACGTTTGTGTCAATGATGCCTAATATGTCAGCAAAGCAATCCTGGGAGAAAGACAGTAGTGAGTCTAGGGACAATAGGCCGAGAAGGAGAGCCTTTTACCAGAATACAAGTAGATTTCATTGAGATGCCTCCCTGTAACAGATTAAGGTATGTTTTGGTGATGGTCTGTCTATTCTCCAGGTGGGTGGAAGCATTTCCAACAAGAAGAAATGATGCGATGACAGTGGCAACGCTACTTTTGAGAGAATTCATCCCTTGGTTTGGGTTCCCAGTGACAATTGAATCAGACGAGGAGGACATTTTCATAATGAGATCATAAAATTGATTTGTGAAGCATTGAATGTACAACAGAAACTACATTGTGCCTACCGACCAGAGGTTTCTGGTGTGGTTGAACAAATGAATGGTACCATCAAAAATAGAATAGGGAAAATGTGTTTGGCCACAGGTATGAAATGGCCTGATGTCTTGCCTCTGGAACTCATGACTATTAGATCAATTCCAGACAGAACTACAGGGTTAAGCCCCATGAAATCATCATGGGACGCGCCATGAGACACGTGTTTATACCAGTCAACAAGCTGATGACTATAACTGATGACATGGTGTTGGAATACTTTTAAAGCCTGGCTGACGCAGTACATTCTGTGTTTCATCAGGTTGGAGCGGATGCCATCACCCTTGAAAAGAAGCCAGCACATGATCTAAGCCCAGGGGACTGGGTAAGGATAAAGGTCCACAGAAGAAGAAATTGTTTGGTTCCCAGGTGGGGAAAACCAAGGCAAGTCATACTGACCACGACCACAGCTTTAAAGTGTTCTGGACTGAAAAATTGGATCCATGCAAGTCATACCTTGAGAATTCCAAATGCAGTGGACAGCACAAAAAAAAAAGAATATTTTGATGAATCAGAATCAAGTACTGAGTCAGATGAAGGAGAGTCAAAAACAGGAGAAAACTCCGAAAGGGGGGAAACAGAACCAAGTCTAACACTAGTCCCCAGAAGTAACTCTCTGAGAAGGAGACTGCAGATTTCTGATACCAGTTCAGACTCCGAAAACGAAAAAGGAAGGCAAGATTCCAGGAGAGAACATAGAAAGATCAGAGAAGAGGACAATGGAGAGACAATAAAAGGAATCAGTGAAAAGGAAGTGCCAGATGAAAGACTGAGAGAAATTCCACCTGAAGTAACAAGTTTAAGTGAACAAGGGACAGGTACAGAGAGAGGGACAGATATCTGCGGAAGACCCCCAAGGAGGTGTAGGGAACTGCAACATCCAGTTAGGTGAAGGGACAAGTAGTCAGCAGGAAGATTGCATGTCGGAGACCCGAGGAGGGACAGAAGTAGGGAAATCAAAACAAGTGGTGGAAATGGAGATTGTCGAAAAGAAAAAGAAAGTTGAGACAGAGTCTGAAGAAAGCGAAAATGAAATACCTGAAGGTCGAGTTCTAAGAAAAAGAGCTTGGAGAAATGAAAAGAATGACAAAGGAAATAAGTTGAAAAGAATTGCAATAGACGAAATTTGGGCAAATAAAATAAAGAAATTGAGATATCGGCTAACACGAGTAAATTCACCAAGGACTGAACAGGTGAATGAAGTGACAAGTCAGGAGAAATCAAAGGAAGAAGAGATAAGTGTGACTAAAGAAAGCAGAAGAACAAGGAAACCTAACCAGAAGTATAAGTGAATGGATGAATGGATGAAGAACAGCCGCCTGAAACTGAACTCAGACTAGACGGAAGTCCTCATCCTGGGATCATCGCCCTCCGCCTGGGACGACTCCTGGTGGCCCCCTGCCCTGGGCGCCACTCCCAAGCCAACGGACCACGCACGCAACCTGGGCTTCATCCTGGACTCCTCCCTCTCGATGACCAGACAAGTCAACGCTGTCTCATCATCATGCTTCAACACCCTGCGCATGCTCCGTAAGATCTTCAGATGGATCCCCACCGAAACCAGGAAGACGGTCACGCAGGCCCTCGTCACCAGCCGACTGGACTACGGGAACACCCTCTATGCCGGAACCACAGCCAAACTTCAGAAAAGACTCCAACGCATCCAGAACGCCTCTGCACGACTCGTCCTGGACCTCCCCCGACACAGCCACATCTCCGGCCACCTGAGAGACCTGCACTGGCTCCCCGTCAGCAAGAGGATCACGTTCAGGCTCCTCACCCATGCACACAAGGCTCTTCACGACCTGGGCCCCAAGTACCTCAACAACCGCCTGACCTTCTACACGCCCACCCGCCAGCTACGATCGTCCAGCCTCGCCCTCGCCGCCGTACCACGCATCCGCAGAGCCACCGCCGGAGGAAGATCCTTCTCCTACCTGGCAGCCAAGACTTGGAACTCCCACCCCATCCACCTTCGGCTGACCCAGGGCCATCTCTCCTTCAGGAAGCAACTCAAGACCTGGCTCTTCGAGCAGTAACGGACCCCTCTCCCCCAGCACCTTGAGACCCTTCCGGGTGAGTAGCGCGCTATACAAATGCTGTGATTGATTGATTGGTAAGTCACCGGAATGGACGTACGTGGCTCTGCCTGAAAGAAAACAAGAGGCAGATAGTCAAGGAAATCCAGAGGAGACTGTACTGAAAGTGGTTGAAGAAGAGGAAGAATCAGAAATCCTGAGAGTTCTCTTGTCCGACATTGGAGAAGAGGAAGCGGAAGTTCAGGAAATTCTGTATCCAGATTATGAGAAGAAGGCAAAAGTTGATGAGATGCCAAATTGAATAAGATCTAGAAGTCACCGAAGAAGAAATAAAATAAGTAAAAAGATAGAAAATGGTAGAACCAAGTAGGTGCTTAGAGCCTTGGGTTAGAAAAACTAGTTGTGAAGTAGAAGAGGCTAAGTCAAAAGACACGGTCCATTTTAGCAAAGATGACTAACATAGATAGTAGCAAAGGTAGATGTACCTTCATGAGAAGATGGTGTAAAATGTGTTGTTGTTGTACAGGATTATTGATGCTTCTATGCAGCATACTTGCGCTTCTGATTTCTTTTAAGGTTACTATAGATACATTAGAAGGACATGGTGAGAATAAAACTAATGTAGGGAAAATTCCAAAAGTAGTACTAACTGTAATAGATAAAAATTATTTACATAAAGATAGGTCTATAACAGATTTTTCTAACAATATGTTTTCAAAATTGTTGTATGAATATGTAAAGACAATGGATGTAAGGGATTGCTATGTTTGCATGCAGTTACCAGCATCTGTTTCAGAAGGAGTGACTTATCATCACCTTCCAGTAACATATGGAATAACATGTAGTGTAATAGCTAGTTTGTTTTATCAAACAGGAAAGTTAGAATATTATTTTTCAGATGTAGATAATATTTTCGCACAAGTACCTGCAATTAATAAACTAAATAAGGTGAAACCTGCTAAAGTATTAGGTGAATTTTTCTTAGAAACTAAATAATTAACATTAGAATCCATATTTAAAAACAATTTGACTTGCAGTTTGAAGAAAGAGGAAAAGACATTTTTAGACATGGTTGAAGAAAGGAGACTGAAAATGCAAAGAAAGGCATCTGAAGGAAAGGTGGAAAAGACAGTGTGGGATGTAGAAATGGAAAAACACTTGAAGGGTGAATCTAGTCCAACTAAGGCTCTAGACTGGCCTCAGAAAGGAAAATTTTGTATAAGAAGGAATCAAACTGTATATGATAATTACTTTTTAGGTAACGGTGAGTGCCATGATACATACCGAAACATGGGTGGATGGGGATTTAAAGGTGGAAGAGATCCAGTTTTCCCTGGATTATATTTTATAATTTAGTACGTAGCAAGAGAGAATCTTGGACAGAAATTGTGGGTGACATTTTTGGAGCATTGATACCAGCAGTGGGAATATCTCTGAATGCAAACAAAATTAGAAAATTATCAACAGTAGTGGATCGCTTGTCAACAAGCACCGCTGGAGGATTCTTATTGGTAAACACTGAAATGGTTGCCATGCATGCTATGGTGATGCAAAATTGACTTGCCCTTGATATACTATTGGCAAAAGAGGGTGGAGTCTGTGGAATGCTAAAAGTTCAACATTGTTGTACTTACATTCCTGATGACAGTAAAGATCTGAAAATTTACATTAGAAACATTACAGAATTGCATGATGAAATTGCACCACTGGAGGTTGAAGGTGTTTGGGAAAACATTGGAAAGAAGATATCAGCTATTAAGAATGTCTTAGTTAAGTTAGGTAGTACCTTAAAATATTGTTTCCACTAACATGTGTGATCCTCATAATATTAGTGATAAGATTAGGTTGTATTTGTTGTAAAAATAAGAAAACTAAGAAAAGAGTAAAAAGAGAAAATTGAGGAGAAAAGACAAGGAACAGGAAAGAGAATTTGAAGAGATAGAATTGGAAGAGTGGAAGGAGAGTATGTATAAAACAGCAAAAAGAGAAGAATTAGGGGAAACTGAATTATGAATAAGAGCAAGAACACATTTCAGAAATTTCCGTAAAGGAAAACACAACATTTTTTGTTGGTGTGGTGATAAAATCACCAAAGGGGGGATTGCTGGAGCGGGTAATGCAGAATTTTGTATACCCTCCCTATTTGCATGTTCGTACTAATTAGAATAATCAATTAATTATAATTGTATTAATTGCTTGAAGTGATTTTTCTACATCAACATTAATATTATATGAATTACACGTGGGATTTGCATTTGCATGGCTTAATTAATATGTAAACTAAAATATGTACGCATATTAATATTAGAGAAATTAGAATATTGCATGATATATGTTGCTTTGGTGATGTATTTGTGATTTGCGCTTTATTAAGTAAGTATAAATCGCTTTGAATGTTGCTTTCGCTAGATAAATACACACACATATGGGTCTTAGCGAGAGAATAAAAAATTTTTAATAGCCATTTCTATGTATTAATTATGTTTTGTGTTTGTTTTGCTTAAATTGACCATTTGGGCCTGTCACAACATAGCCGCCTCCTGACCTAAACCACTCCACGAGGTTCTGGGTGAAGTGCGCCTGTGCCAACGCCAGCAATAGGGACCTCATCTTGACCCTAGCCAGACTGTACCAATCAAGGTCATCCTGGGAAGCCTGCCAGAATCCTGGGAACAAAAGACAGTCTTTAAAACCGGAACCAGCAAGTGTGATGACACCATGGACTAAACTTTATGAGAACTTTGTAGGACCACCCCTGACTAGCCAATCAGGACAGTCTAAAACTCATTCTTGTTACATTTTGACATTGAAATCACTATAAATTATGGTAGAATAGTGAGGTTGATTGCGCATCGCAAGATTCTTTGGTTTCCTGACGTTATGCTGACGGAGAGGACGGTGACACTGCAGGACAGCTGTTTCCCTGAATCTTTGACGGACAGAATTGCGAACCAAATTCCTGATGAACTGAACCAATTATATGGGCATAGATTGACGGGTACGCTCCTATGGTCTCAACCCAATCTGTGGGACTGTAGCGTGCTGCAGGACAACCTGATTGACTTAGAGGACGACATTTAGCCAGAATAGGTAAATATGGTGAATTGCGGTTTTGATTAACATTTCTTTCCAGATTTGCATTGATTTAGATAAAGTTTAATTATTGATCATTTAAATGTGTTGTGTTGTTTATTCATGAGAAATGTTCGAATCAGAAGGTAAGAGAGGTAATTAGAAGTTCACCTAAACGCGCAACTAGCACAGATCCATCGAGTCACATGGAAGGGATATTAGAAGATTTAGTATAGGACGTATTAAAGTATAGTTATGTAAAAATATTGTTTCCTAGATTATAAGGTATTCCTTTCATGTCAGCGTTTGGAACAATCATCTCCCGGGAAAGACAGACCAATGATGAGTGAATGTTGGTGTTATGGGCCCCACCAGTGAAAGTATTGAACGGATGTATGAGTGAGATAATTGGTCTGTGATAAAGGGAGGATTTTGGATTCCGCGCTGCATCATATGCGCTGTGGAAAAGTGGGACACTGCAAAAGAGTGTCCAAAGAAATGAAGTTTGAACCAGCCAATAAAATAGAAATCCCATCAGTAAAAGTAGTTACTCTGATGGGTTTAAAAGTACAAAAGGCAACTCGTGATTCTCAACAAGTCTCAAACACACTACAAACTGCAGCGCCTCATCTCACTGTTTTTTTGCAATAAAATTCAATGAAGACAAGATCTATAGGTTTTAGTTATTGACTCTGGACAACTGAAAATTTCTGCAACATCAAGTATGCTAAAAAGATAGCCATTCATTCGATCAAGAAGAAAATATTTGAAATCGTATGGGCTGTTGATGGAATGAATCTGTCCTCTGGTCTCCTCACTGAAGGGACAGAATCAATAGAGCTCAAAGGATTTAATGGTCACCATATGGAAATCAGATTCAATTTAATTGATGCTCCATAGTTCCAGCTGATTTTAGGGTTACCTTGCCTCATGGGACATAACCCAACCATTGATTGGGAAAAGAGAACAGTTGAAATGAACTTTGAATTATTGCCATGAAAATTGTTTCCAGAAAACTCCAAAGTGGCAACGAGAAACACAAGCTAACCTTTGGCCAAGCTTTCTCAAATAATAAATACTGTAGTTACTACTGATATTCTGAGGGAATATAAAGATTTTGAAGCAGTGTTCAATGAAACAGCAGCAGACAAACTCCTGCTACATAAGCCATATGACTGTAAGATTGTTACGGAGCCAGGAGCAGCCTTACCATGCAGTTGACTTTATGCCCTAGCTGAAGCAGAAAATTAGTATCTAAAACAATATTTAGACCAATATCTTGCATATGGGTTCACTCAAATCTCTGAATCACCTGTTTCATCCCCTTTGTTTTTTGTTCCAAAGAAGAATGGAGAGCTTACAGCTTGCATTGATTTTAGAGCAATAAACCAAGTCACCATCAAGAGCCAATATCTCATACTGCTGGATTAGGTAAAACGTTCCAAAATACATACCAAACTAGACCTTCATGGAGCCTATCACTTAATTAGAGTTGATCAATCAATCAATAAGGGAATTGTGAAGCTTGCTACTCACCTGTGATGGTCTCAAGGTGCTGTGGGAGGGGAGCAGCTCCGGTCAGTCGAAGAGTCATGTCTTGAGAGTCTTCCTGAAAATGTGCAGAGTGGATGCCCGTCTGATGTTGATCAGGAACTCGTTCCAGGTCTTTGCTGCGACGTAGGAGAAGGCTCTTCCACCTGTTCTGGTTGTGCAGATGCGCTGGGTTTCGACAAGGGAGAGGTTGGCAGATCCGAGGTTTCTCTTGGGTACTTGGAAAGCAATTCTTTCATTGAGATATTGGGGTCCAATGTTGTATTGGCATTTGTAAATGTGGGTGAGTATCTTGAAAGTTACTCTTTTCTTGACAGATAGACAGTGGAGGTCTTGCATGTGTGGGGTGATTTGTTTGTGTTGGGGGATACTGAGGATGAGTCTGGCTGAGTCGCAAAAGGAGATGAATGGTATGGTTGGGCGGTGTTTGCAGAGTTTAACTCCACAAAAACTCTACTGACCGAGATAAAATCTCTTTTTGATTCTGCGGACACATCCACGGAGACTGAGGAGAGTTCCAAGGGTTAGGGTCATGATATTAATCTTATTAAAATGTGTTTTTCGCAGCACTGATGACAGATATAGCGATGCGCTGGGAAATAGCATTGGCAAACAAAAAATATATCAGCAAAAAATATTCCCTAGGAGGAAGGGCAGGGATAGAAGCCTGACACCTTGTCAATCTGCAGCATACAGCATTTTACCCAGCCTAATCTTGGCTGCTTTCCAAGGCTTCAAGCAAAGGACCAACACTCCAAGTATCAGCGCAGCAAAGAGTGGCATGGAAATCCCATATAATCCCCATTGAGACTTACCTCCCAGCAAAGGGTCTTAAACATCGATTTGATTGCCTCAGACTTAGTTTTGAGTTTCGACTCCTCAAGCCTTCAAAAAGAGCAGGTAAAGAGGGCTGTATTGGCTCAGAATTTGAAAGTCTGCGTTTGGTTAGAAGAGAGGAACATGACCTGGAAAAGATGACCCACCAATGACAGAGAGCGACTGCACAGGCTGAGCCCACACCTCAAATGTCAGACCCAGACTATGTGACTTGCCTGTCTTTAGATTAGTGACATGTATCCAGCCAAAAGTGTTGACATTCAAACAGAGGTATTGCTTTTCATTACCTCACACATGTGCTAAATACACTATGTAATAAATGTCCCAAGTCAGAAAATGCAAGATTGTCAGGGTGACAGCTAAAGATGGCTTGGGTGTAGACTGTGTGTCTGAAGATGCTTTGGTGTAGAGTGTGTGTCCGTCAGTGCATGTGTCTACAGGTGTGCATGTTTACATGAGTGTGTGCATGTGTGTGAATTTCTACACTGGTATTCCTCTCTACCATGACGATTCTCCTCCCTTGGGACCACCTGACCACCTCATGTTTGCTCAACTGCGGCTCCTGATACCCCTTGTCATACAGAGCCATATATAGCATTATTGTTCCCACTCCGTTCAGGTTGGTAGCCCTGGAATCATCATTGGCCATTTAAAGATGTGCAATTGAAGGCCATGCCCTTCAGGTGATACCCACATCTTATTAGTAGACCAACAAGCCCTGTGAGCATGAACCTGGCACACCCTGCATACATACAGATCTCTGCAGCAGGTACATCTACCCTTTGATCAGTTATAAGGAGGTTAGAGACAGGTACATGCAAATTGCACAGATTCCTCCGTGTGGGTCTGTTAACACACTGGTCTGTTTTGCTGTGCTTTAAACTTGTGATCATCAATTCAGATGCTATGGGAGTGCAGACACAGTGATTTCTTCATCAGGCCCTTTAACACACCAAGAAGCTACCTAACTGAATGCCAGTGCGTGCCTTGCAGTCCACATTTGGTGCTGTCTTAGATGTGGTGCCTCTTCAGCAGCCTGGGGTGGGGCTGTATGCCCTCTATGGTTTCCGGGTCACCAGTATATACTTACATCTTCCGGTAAGGCCTCTGCCTCAGCTGGATGTAAGTGGGAGCAACTGGGGCTCCTGGGAGATGCAATTGGATGGGTTGGAGTGCTGCTGATACAAACAGCACTGAGTATGCAGCACCCCTTGGGAGTGGATTCCCTGTAAATGAGTCTTCCTGCTTTCACACACACACATGGATGACGGAGAGGTAAGCTCACTTATACTGCCTCCCTTTCTGCCAGGGAGGATCAGCTAAGTGACTCATTAGAGGGAAGAAACAACTCTGTTGCCGGTTGACAGAGCAGACTACTCCGTTCACCCCTAATGAATGGAAGGCCACTTTCCATACTCACTTTGGACTCTACAAGAACAAGTGATGCCCTATGTTTTGTGCGGCCTTTCAGCATTTTGTCAGCGATGCACTGAGAGAATTTTTGTATAGGATGGCAGTGGTTTACATTGATGACATTTTGATTTTTTTGCAGAACAAACAAGAAAAAGTACAACCCGTAAAGGCCATTCTTCAGAGACTAAAAGAACATCAATTGCATGTAAAATTAGAAAAATGTCCCTAACATGTGGACGAAGTAGAATTCCTAGGATTTATCCTCCCACCTAGAGGAGTTTCCATGTATCCATACAAGATTCAGTTCATTCGTGATTGGCCATCACCAAATTCAGTGAAAAAGGTACAGAACTTTATTGGTTTCACCAATTTTTTATTGACGCTTCACCAAAGGTTTGTCCTAAAAGGTTGTTTCTTATCACATATATTGAAAAAAGGGATATATTTTTCATGGGCCTCTGAAGCGGAAAAGGTCTTTAATTCTGTGATGGGAGCTTTCGCTACATCTCCAATTTTGTTACACCCTCATCCTGATAAACCTATTCATGTATATGCCGATGAATCAGATTACACTATTTTGCATATACCAGTTAATGATCACAATCCCATTGTCTACTTCTCCTGAGTGCCAGTCTCCACACAGTACGACATCTAAAGTGGCTGAGAGGCAATGTGAACTTTATAGTCAAATCAAGTATGTCAACAGGTCTCTCAGTGGAACAAATTTTTACTGCTTCCAATACAGATTGAGATCTGCATGTTCTCTGAGACTTTGCCTAGCAATCGTGGAAGAAACACACTCGACCTATTACAGACAACTTTGAATACCAAAAATACAAACATGTGAGCGAGGAACTCTCTATCCCTCAAGAGGGCATTGGGTAATAGTGTCTCAAAGTGTCATTCCAGAGAGTCTGTGACAACAATTCCTTAAAATACCCCATGAGGGTCATCGTGACATTGTTGCCACCATAAGGGCTCTTTGAGACAGAGTGTGATTTTCTCACCTTGATGACTGAATTGTAAGAGAATGAATGGCTTATCATTTGTACAGTTCTTTGTCTCCCAAAAGGACACAGAATCAAAGTTATGTCTGACCTCCCTTTCCAGGTGCGGGAGAAGATTGACATTGATTTCTTTGGACCCCTTAACAATGGACATCACCTAATGGTAATTGTGGATGAGTACTCATCATGTCCCCTCATGGAGGAGCTGTCGTCAACCATATATGACAGAGTCATGGGGACATTAAATGCCATTTTTGCAACATGGGGTGTTTCTACCACTCTAAAGTCTGACAATGGCCCACAGTTCAACAAAAGGTACAGCCACCTCACATAATTCCGCTCACAGTCTGCCCAATGCCCCCCAACACAGCTAAAGCAATATCTCAATAGACACATGGATCAATGCCCTCAACACTACCCATCCCTTCTCCTCCAACACCCTAGACCAGAAAATTCAATTGGATCACCAAGTGCACCAGCAGTTTTGCTCCCATCACCATAGGAAACACCACCCACAGACGTCCAACAAGCGGGCTAGCTGGTACAGTGAAGACCTCAGAACAGCTAAATGAAACTGTAAACAAGTAGAAAGGACATGACACATCAGCAAATACACGACCCACAAAACTGCCTTCAAGACAGTCCTCAACCACTGCCACAGACATTTTAGAAAATCGAAATAAAATGTGTTAGCCTCATGCCTCGAATCAAGTTCCAAACACAGCAAAAAACTCTTCAACATCATCAAAGAATTCTGCAACCCCTCATCTGCAACAAAAATCATTACCCCCAAACTGAAGTAAACAGCAACCGAAGGCCACTGACTTCTTCAAGAATCACAGACATCCAAACAACCAATGGGATGGGAGCCAGTTTCCTCCACAGGACACCGCATCCATCATGAAATTCGTCTACTAAGGGACCCCAAGTGGCCCATACCCTCATTACGTCTTCCACCTATGTGAAGCGAGAATTAGACACGTACTCACCACCTTGTTCAACACCTGCATTGCCATGGCCACCTTACCTGAGAATTGGAATCACGGAGAAGTAAATGCCATACTAAAAAAATATCAGCAGACCCCAGCAAACTCAACAACTACTGAATGATCTCCCTGCTCCCAACCAAAGTATTCAATAATTCCATCAACCAACAACTCTCTTCACATCTGGAACAGAACCTCCTACTCGACTCCTCCCAATCTGGATCCAACCACAGCACCGAGAGAGCCCTCATTGCAGCTACCAACGACATCCAAGCCCCACGTGACTGAGGAGAGACTCCTAGACCTGATCCTTCTAGACCTCTAGGAAGTCTTCAATACAGTCGTCCATGACACGCTCATCACAAGGCTGCACAACAGAGGCATACAAGGAGCTGCTCTCAGATGGATCGCTTCTTTCCTCACCAGAAGAACACAAAAAGAACACCTCTCTCCCTTCACGTCTGAAACCAAGTACATCATCTGTGGAGTACTCCAAGTATCCTTGCTCAGCCCCACCCTTCTCAACAGTTATATGACACCTCTGGCTAGCATCGCCAAAACCCACAGACTCAACAACATATCCTATGCCGACAACACACAACTCATCTGAAGATACCACCAACACCAACTTCCTCATCTGCATGACAGCCGTCGCCAACTGGATGAAGAACAACTGCCTGAAGCTCAACACGGGCAAGGCAGAGGCACTGATTTTCAGAAAGCTAAGCTACCCATGTGATGTACACTGGTGGTCCTCAGAACTCGGATGTACTCCTACCCCCACTGACTATGCCAGGCACCTAGGCATCATTCTGGACAACAAGCTAGCCAGGGCAACTCAGGCCAACTCCGTCTCCTCCTCCTTATTCTTCATCTTCCACCTGCTTTATAGGATATTCAAATGGCTAACCCAAAGTTCAAGATGCACCATCACCCAGGCTCTCATCTCCAGACTGGACTATGGCTATGCTCTCTGCACAGGCATCACAGCCCACCTTCTCTGACATCTACAGACCACAAAGAACACCGCAGCAAAACTCATCCTGTATCCCCCTAGATGAACCCACTTCACTCCCTGCCTCAGGGTACTCCACTGGCTCCCCGTACAGAAAAGAAGTCAGTTCAAGATACTGACCAATGCATACAAGGCCCTACACAAGTGCAGACCCACCAACTTGAGTCACCGCCTGAACAACCATCAGGCCGCTGGACCCCTCCACTCCTCATCCCTTTCTCTAACCCTTACCACCTGCATTCAACCTAGCAGATGCAGAGGTTGCTACTTCTCCTACCTAGCAGCTAAGACAATGAACGAGTAACCCTTTCATCTCATCTACAGACCTCCTTACATCCTCCAATGTTCCAAAGTCCCTGAAGACCTGGCTATTAATCAACTGGACTCTACCAGCACCTGGAAACACTCACAAGTGGCAAGAAGGGCTCTACAAATCCACTGCTTTATTCATTGATTGATTGACATAATTAATGTGCATTGAGGTAAGGTGGAATGTTCTGTTCACAATGAAGAATGTGGTTTCTTACATCACAGAGACTATACGGCTAGCTTGGGACCCTCTATCCAGACGAGCAGCCACTGCCTAGAGATGCTGAGATATACATTCTGTTTAGATGTCCTCGGACATGTTCCATGTTATTTTCAAATGAAATACATGTGAGAGAGGGGCTGTGGAGAGGTGAGGAGCACTGTTGGAGGGTGAAAGTGAGGGAATCATTGAAGTGTTGTACTGTGCTTTGAAAGATATTACAATTAAATATTAAATAAAAAATGTATTGTAGAATGCACTTTTAAAAAAAAAAATGTTCTTGGGCGGAGAACACCTCAAAAACATCCCTGTCGTGGTCAGGCTCCCTCGCTGCACTCACCAGGCACTGTGCGGGGCCTGGTCTGACTAAATGTGCCAGAGCTGTTTGGGGTTCCCAGTCCGGCCCTGGTACTTGGTCACAGTGACAAAAACTGACCCTCTCGCTGCATCATTTAGAGTCAGGTGGAACTTAAGTATGTCAGCGATGGAGACTAAACCAGGATAGAGCAGTGCACGGAGTCTGAGGACCTGAGGATTAAGGGTTCAGAAACACCGGAAAACCTATAGATGCCCAGAGCGGTGTCCCCTCACACTGTCACTTCTACATTTCTTCCTTTGTTAGTGGCGCAGATATCACTGCAGCAGCTTCTTGGCGCTTGTGCTGAGGCTTAGAGCAGGTTCATCCGCTAAGAGCAGAGGACAAGGACCCGAAAACATGCTCATGATTGTTGTATTTTTATCAGCCTGTGGATGATGAAGGGTGCATTACACCTCCTCCTCCTGGTGGCTGAGTGGGCGGGTTGTGATGTCAGCAGGAAGTCAGCAGCTGGCACCCCTGGGCATGATGCCAGGGAGGGGCTGAGCTCACTCAGACTCAGAGCAGGCAGCGGATGCACCAGTTGTGATCTCAGCTCCGCCCTGTAGAGATGTCTTCTCTGCAGTACATGGCCCTCCTGCTCCTGGTGACAGGTGTGTAACATGTTCTATTGTGTGTAACATGTTCTATTGTGTGTAACATGTTCTGTTGCATTTATTTTACATGGAAAGTCAAGTGAGTATCATGTTCTATTGTATGTAACATGTTTGATTGCGTGTAACATGTTCAATTTTGTTTATTATAAATGGGACATAATGTGTTGAACATGTTCTATTCTGTGTAACATGTTCTCTTGTGTTGTTTTACCTGGGATGTCAGGCGTCTGACATGTTCTATTGTGTAAAGCATGTTCTATTGTATGTAACATGTTCTAGTGTGTGTAATGTGTTCTATTGTGTGTATCATGTTCTATTGTGTGTAACAGGTTCTTTTGTGTATATTTTACCTCATATCCTGCACCCCTGCTGTGAGTCCATCTGCAGCTGAAAATAAGAGTTCTCGGATGTCTCTACATAGTCTGGTGGGGTAATGCACCTGCTGCAGGGATGCCCTGGCAGGCCCCTGTGTGCTCATCTGTGCAGAGAGCAGGAGCCCGCGCATTATTATGAATACTTTAGTGGGATGATCTGTCTGCCATAAAGTAATATTTTAAAAAGTCTCAGGTGGTTTAAATGAACGGATTTATGGTGGTAAATTACATTTAATTTGTAATCTTCAGACACCTTGTGATGTTTGTTGTTTTACAAAATTATTACCAATTTAAATATACAAATGGAGATGCAAATAAGTATTTCTTTGGACCTCAGATGACAATTAAAAACCATGAATATTGACAACCATTCAAGGGTCCTTCGAGTCTCTAAATGAACAATGTGTTAAAAGGTTTTATCTTTGTTTTGTTCTTTCTGTGTCTGTCTCCCCGATAACACCCCGGGCATTAATGCATAAATATGTCCTGCTCCATTTTTACACGCTCAACTCTTTATTTCAGGTAAAAGTGGGGCGCAGTCGGTGTCTCAGTCCCCGAAGAAGCTGTCGGTGTCGGAGGGGAGCCCCCTGTTCATGAACTGCACCTATAAGGATGCAGGGTACCCCAATCTCTTCTGGTACTTCCAGCCCCCGGGTGAAGCCCCTCGACTCCTGCTGTGGGACCTCGGGGAGAAGGAGCAGAGGGGCTTCAGTGCCCCCCACAATAAGACGATGAAGTCCTTTCACCTTCGGAAGGAGAGCAGTGAAGTGGGGGATTCAGGGCTGTACCTGTGCGCCTTGAGGGACACAGTGTGTGATGAGGCGCTGGGAGCTGCACAGAAACCAGGAAACGCACCGCCCTTCACTGTGAGCCCCTGTGACACCAGCCTTCCCTCCAGGGTCACAGAAACAACATGCTGACACATAAAGTGACCCCTAGGACACACCACAAGAACAGTGACGTCACTGCGAGTTCTGTCACCACATCAAGGAATGAGGGAAAAGGATACATAAGGTGGTGGGACTCAGAAGAGACTTGGAATAGCCTTTTACTGTGCAGAGGGTGTTTTATTCTAAATAATACATGGTAACACCATCACCCTTCCCAAAACATGGTTAAATCCTTGCTGCCTTGCTCTCTCATGTGAACAATATAGTATTTCTGCAAACAGGAGGAATAAAAGCACCATCTGCTGAACAAAACTAAACACACTGAAAGAAGCACTTGGGAAATTCTGTTCGCAAAAAAGATATCAGCATTGGTTTAACATAAACCAGAGTAATAAATGCTGGCTCAGAATGTGTAGAAATATGCAGATACATTCAATATGCCATACATCTCCTTCCAGCTGATCACTGTTCAGTTTAGAAAAAACCAGATCAGAAAAAAGAAAATCCAGTTCTATTTATTGCTGTTTGACTGTAATTGTTGTCCCCGTCCTACCTCACCTTGGATGCTGGCTATGACATAATTCAACTTTAGTAACTATTTGTATTTGAGCCGCTAGACCGTTCTCTTAATACAGGTAATGTTACGGGGGCCGCCTGCGCTGGTGTGGGCCCCCTGGTGGTCGCGCCGCCGCTGCAATAATGGACGCAACACTCGGTTCTAGTGTCGGCGCCTGACTGACTCTCAGGCCGCGCCCCTTTATTATTTATAGACAGGCATATGCCACGTTCGTGGCGTACGCATTGCGTAATCACACGGCGCGCTCTAGCGTTAAACGCTAGAGCGCTAATTGTAACATCCCTCCCCAACTTTGACAACAAAATAAACTAAAGTCCATAATAGTCACTCACTTGCGTGGCAGGCAAAGTCTTTAAGGCGGCTGCTGGGTGTAGGGTTCGCTCTCAGACCATACCTGGCAGTGGCACGAGTGCTGGAACAGGGTGGGTGGTTGCTCGGGGCCTCACCTTCCGTGAGGGTATGATGGTTCTGCTCTGGGGCGCTGCAGGCCCCACTGGACGTCAGTCCCGGTCCCAACTCTGGGGTTGAGATCTCTTCCTCCGCTCCGTCCAGTCCCCTCGGGTCGCGGTCGGTGGCCTCCGGAATGCGTTTGAACCACGAGATGTTCCTTGTGGTCGACTCCGCCCCTCTTTCGGCTGTGACCATTGTACCCTGCCTCTGTGCCACAGTCCAGCTGCCTGGTTCATACCGGGGTCTGAATTTTCCTCCTGGCCTTCTGTCCCTCACGAGGACATTGTCCCCTGGTCTGATGTCGCGGTCTTGACTGCCTCTGGCTCGGCTTACTTGTCGGTTGCGGTGTGCTCGTCTTTGGAAGACTTCCTCCGTTTCGAACGGTGGGGGCGCCCACCCTGGGGCTGTGGGTAGCCCATCGCGGCGGGGCCCATTGAGCATAAGAGACCACGGGGCTTGTTTGGTGGAGCAGTGGGGCGTGCTCCGATACTCTCCCAGGAATCACTGGATTTCCCTCTCGGGGTCTAGTTGCTCTACTCCGGCTATTCGGATGACTTTATTCAGGGTCCTCATGAAACGCTCTACTTCTCCGTTGGCCTGTGGCCACTGGGGAGTTATTCGCCAATGTTGTACTCCTTGACTCTGAAGGAACTCCCGGAACTCATGACCCTGGAAGGGTGGCCCATTGTCACTCTTCACCTCCGAGGGCCGCCCGAACATGGCAAACATTTTCTCCAGTGCTGGTCCCACGAACATGAAAGCTGTAGACGGCAGAACCTCCACCAGGGGATACTTCGAGAAGTTGTCCATGACCACTAGCGACACTTTCCCGTTTGGGAGGCTCCCGAAGTCTATACTGATCTTGTCCCACGGGTACTTTCCTGGTTCCTCTGTCACGATGGGGGCCGGAGGTTCCGGGCCGCTCGTCACCTGACACGCGGCACAGTTTCTTACCACTTCCGCGTCTTCATCTTCTCCGTCCCTTGGTGGCCTTCGTGAGCAATTGCCGTGGCCTGACGGCGTAGTGCAGCGGGCATGACGATCCTAGACCCTCGCAGGACGACACCATCACGGGTCATGCTTAGTTCATTCCGCACTCGCCACATCTGCTGCAGGTCCTTCTTGTCCTCCTCTGCCCACGAGTTGGCGGTGTGCAGGAAATCAACCCAGGACCCTTTTTGAAGAGCTCCCCGTGTCCTTGCCAGCACGGCGTCGTGCTCCCCAGCACGTATGATTTCTTGGATTGTCAGGATCCGCGGGCACGTTAGAGCAGCTAGGAGGTCGATGTGTGCCTCGGTCTCTTCTTCTTCATCCTTCCCGCCCGAAGATGTCACCTCCTTCTCCGGGTGTCGTGACAGAAAGTCTGCCGGGTTCTTCGCACCTGGCCGGTATGTCACCTCCATCTGGTATTGCTGTAGGCCAATGGCCCACCTCTCGATCCTCGGGGGGGGTGTGGTGCTGTCCCTTTGAATAGGGGCACCAACGGCTGGTGGTCTGTCACCACAGTAAATGGGTGTCCGCAGACATATAGGTGGAAATGGCGGCAACCCCATCGGATGGCTAGTGCCTCGCGTTCAATCTGAGAATACCGCTGTTCAGTCGGGGTGAGCGCCTTGCTGGCGTATGCCAGGGTGGCCCACGTTCCTGGCTCTTGCTCTTGCGTAAGGACCGCGCCCAGTCCCACCGGGCTGGCGTCGACAAGCAGTTCTGTTTTCCTGGTCGGATCAAAGTATACCAGGGTGGCCTGGTCCAGGAGCGTGGTCTTGATCGCATTGAAGGCGTCTTCTTCCTCTTGCCCCCAGCGCCATAGGGCCTCTGCTTTCGTGAGGCGTCGGAGAGGTTCCGCCGTGGTGGCCAGGTTTGGGATGAACCGCCCACAGTATGTGGCCATCCCGAGAAAACTGCGGACTTCCGACGCTGAAGTTGGTGGTGGGGCATTCTTGATGGCCTGGGATTTTCTTGGATCTACTTGAATGCCATGGTTGGTAAACGTGTATCCGAAGAACTCAATGCTTTGTTGGAAGAACTGGCACTTCTCCTTGTGCAACGTGACTCCAAACTCCCTCAGCCTCTTCAAAGTGGACCGGACTCGTCGGTAGTGTTCATCCACGGTTGTGGCGTGTATTAGTATGTCATCACTGACGTTTAGCACTCCCGGTAGCCCCTGCAAGATGTCTCTAATGGTGTTCTGAAATATTTCGACTGCTGAAGAGATGCCAAAGTTGAGGCGTCGGTATCTGCGTAGCCCCAGGTGCGTGCTGAATGTGGTAATATACCTGCTCTCTTCGTCCAGCGTTAGTTGGTGGTACCCCGCGTTGAGGTCTAGTTTGGAGAACCACCGTGCTCCGTTAAGGTCTGCGATTATGTCATCCATCGTGGGTGTGATGTGCCTCTCCCTTTTGATGGCCTTGTTGGGCAGCCTCATGTCGATGCACACTCGAATCTTGCCTGGTTGCCGGGGTTTTTCCGCTATCACCATGGGTGATACCCAGGGGGTGGGTCCGGTTACTGTCTCTATGACCCCTTGCTCTTCCAGCCTCTTCAGCTCTTCCTCTACCAACGGGCGTAGGTGGAAGGGAATCCTCCTGTGCTTCAGCGCTGTGGGGGTGACCGACCGGTCAATGTGGAGCTTGACTGGTGGTCGTCGGATGTTCCCCAGCCCAGTGAACAGCTCTGGAAACTGGTCTAGCAGGGTAGTTGTTTGGGATTCTTGTACCTTCCGGAGGAATGCGATCAGCCCCAGGTCTTCTGCTGCGTGCCCGCTGAGGAGGGTGTCGGCCTCTTGGTTGATTACATGTATGTCAATCGTTATCTCTGCGTCATCTGACTTCACCGGCACCGTCATCTTTCCTGCCAACGGCAGGGGTGTGTCGCTCCCGTAGGCATAAATTTGAGCTTTTGAGCGTCGGAGTTCCGGCTTGGGTCGGAGGCGATTGTATTGTTGCACTCCCATTACGGTGACTGACGCCCCTGTGTCGATTACTGCGTTTATCCGGTACCCGGCGACTAGGATGTCGCACCTCGGTTGGGGCCTCCTGGAACTCTTGAGGGCCCTGGTGAATGAGATCAGGTACGTCTCCCCTTCGTCATCATCGGACTCCGTTGCGTTCTCCTGCAGGGCCTGTGCTTGCTTGCCCCTTGGGTTGGTGGGAGAGGACAGCGACAGCTGGGATAGTTGTCTCACCATGGCCTTCTCCGGCCTCCTTCCTCTCCGGTTGCGTGGCGCGTTTGCGACAAACAGACGCAAAGTGGTTCATCACGCCGCAGTTGTCACACACCTTTCCTTTCGCGGGGCACGGTCTGCCTCCGTGCTCCTCATACCCGCAGTACCCGCACGGGGCTGCCGGATTCTTTGCCGCCGGCCGGCGGGAAGCTCCACGCGACTGTATTGCGTCGGCCCGCTCTGTCTTGACTGTCACTCCTGATCCGGCGCTTCTTGTGAGCGCCATCTCCATCTCCTCCGCGCGGGCGTCGGATAGGTCATGGGACCGTGCCAGCACCAGAATGTCGGCCATCGGGATGTTCGGTTGGCGGAGGATGAGTGTCCGCAGCTTTTTGCTGCGTATTCCGCATATTATCTGGGCCCTGATCTCCTCCTTGGCTCTATCGCCCACGAGGTGTGTGTCTGCCAGCACCCTCAGTCGAGCGTGGAATGCGTCCACCGACTCCCCTTCCTTTTGTCTCGCTTGGCGCAATTTGAAATGTTCAAAGTCTGGGTTCAGCTGGGGGTCGAAATGCGCATTGAGGGCTCTCACTGCCGCATCATAGTCGTCCGCGTTCCCTGTGTTGGGGAGGTGCTTGAAAAGGAGATAGACTTCTTCGCCTGCGTAGTGAAGTAGTAGGGATCTTTTCACGGTGCCATCCGTTTCTCTGGTGCCCGCAAAGTAGTTGTCGAGCCGGCCAATCCACGTTTGCCAGCGTGGGGCGGCTGTGGCAGGGTCAGCAGCTTCACTAAACGGCGGCAGAACGCCGGACGCGGGGTGCAGTGGCACTGCCTGGGCGGGGCGCTCATCATCCCCCATGGCTCTCTGGGGCACAGCACAGCAGGCGGGACGGCAGCAGGCAGAGGAGTCTGCAGTGGCAGGAGATGCCCACTCTTGGTGGTGATGGAGGGCGGCAGGGTTTAGCCCTGGTGCAGCAGGCAGCTGGGGCAGAGGGCTTCAAGGCCCAGCCAGGACGCAGCAGGGACACAGAGGGCTACAGTTCAATGGCAGGGATGTTCGTCTGCCAGGATGGGCTGTGTTTGGTGCATACGTGCACTCACCAGTGATTAAGTAGGCTCAGCTGCACTCTGCCTGCATGAGATCGAGCTTGATCCGTCTGGTCGGCCTTTCAGGAGCACGTGCACGCGCGCGGGACTGCCGCGGAGCGCGTCGCTCAGCTGGGGCACACGTGGTGTATCATCCCACCCTCGTCGCCAGTGTTACGGGGGCCGCCTGCGCTGGTGTGGGCCCCCTGGTGGTCGCGCCGCCGCTGCAATAATGGACGCAACACTCGGTTCTAGTGTCGGCGCCTGACTGACTCTCAGGCCGCGCCCCTTTATTATTTATAGACAGGCGTACGCCGCGTTCGTGGCGTACGCATTGCGTAATCACACGGCGCGCTCTAGCGTTAGAGATGTCACTAATGATTGAACAAGGAAATCAAGCCATTGAGGATCTTGATAGTATATTCTGATCAAGAGACACCAGTGCTCGCAGCTGAGAGGGCTTCTTAAGAGGCAAACATATGATTTGTGCAGACATTGGAGGTTTAAAAAGCTCTTAATTGCTCTTAAATTTAACGTTTTCAGTTCCCCGCTCTCTTTTAGTAATATTGGTGAAGTAATTTAACATGAACACCCAGAACGACTTGTGTATTTAGTATTTTTACCGCATTCTCTTGATAGAGCGCCCACACTCCCCCTGGGAAGGCATCTTGGCGCTGTGGATCGGTGAACACACTGATGCTGGGGACTTCTTTCAATGCACAGCAGGTCTTGGACAGTGCTATGATGCAGAGCAGGCCTGCCTCTAGGCACAGCTGGGCAGAGGCTGCCCCAAGGTTCAGAGCCTTGAGCAGTGACACATCTGACCCCACCCCAGCCCCGCAGCTTGAAGGAGCCGCTAGCCGGGTCTGAGGGCGCACTTCTGCCTGGAGTGTGGGGCTGGGAGGGGAGCTGAGATGGGAAGAACTCTGTATCCAGAGGGGCTTGTGCACCAGACACCCCAATTCAAAGGAGGGATTAAATGGCTGAAATATGTGGTAATCATTTTACCGCATGTGTACCTCACCGCAGACTCAGAGCTATGCGGTAATCCTGCCTCTGCTGTAGGGAGGAGGCTGTCTGCAAATCACAGTTTTCTAGTTTTAAGACGCGACAAGATCAGTAGCTTCAGGGCTGCCTTGTCCCTCTCACTGCGGCTTTTGGGGGTGTTAGGACCACAAATATGGACCTCTCGCTGAGGATGGAAAACCAAGACCACGTGACTGAGTTTCATCAAAACAGTGAAGCTTCCTGGTTTAATGTTGAGCTTTGCTTCCTGGTGTTTCCAGATTTTATCTATTTCTTCCTTTTATCTCCTTGCCTTTTAGTCACTATAACGTGTTGATGGAGTTGTATTCAAACGCAGTGAGGGGCCTATAATTCTGTAGAGTGTGCTGTGCAAATCAATAAAAAAATAAACAAGCAATTACAATGCAATGGTCTCGGCAATATTATAGGTAGAGCTATTGGTATTGCTCATTATTTTTTTTATTATTTTTGTATCCCTAAATAAATGGCATTGTCATTTCTATTGGCATTAGCTTTTTTTTGCATATGTGATACCTATTGCATTAGCAGAGAGAGAGTGAGGTAGTGAGATAGAGAGAGAGAGAGTGAGTTATTGAAATAGAGAGTGAGGTAGTGAGAGAGAGTGAGGCAGATAGAGAGTGAGGTAGTGAGATAGAGAGTGAGGTAGATAGAGAGTGAGGTAGTGAGATAGAGAGAGTGAGGTAGTGAAAGAGTGAGGTAGTGAGGGAGAGGGATGTTGTGAGGTAGTGATATATAAGCATAGAGTGATGTTGTGATGTAGTGAGATAGAGAGAGAGGTAGTGAAAGAGAGAGTGAAAGTGAGTTAGTGAGATAGAAAGAGTGAGGTAGGGAGATAGAGAGTGATTGAGGTAGTGAGTGAGAGAGAGAGAAGTTGTGAGATAGTGAGATAGAGTGGAGTAGTGAGGTAGAGAGAGTTATGTAGTGAGAGAGAGTGAGGTAGTGAGAGAGAGTGAGGTAGTGAAACAGTGATGTAGTGAGGGAGAGGGATGTTGTGAGGTAGTGAGATGTAAGCAGAGTGGTGTTGTGATGTAGTGAGATAGAGAGAGGTAGTGAAAGAGACAGTGAAAGTGAGTTAGTGAGATAGAAAGAGTGAGGTAGAGAGATAGAGAGTGAGTGATGTAGTGAGTTAGAGAGAGAGTTTTTCTACTTCTGTCACGGTGGGTACATTTTTACTGTTTGTAGACTTTTAGGCCCCTTTACAAGGCCAAAGGCTTCTTACTGTCAGTTAAAAACAGCTGGCCCCCTCGTGCTCACCACCCTGCCGCCCCCCATGCTGGGGCACTTGCAAGTGGCCGACGCACGCCATGTTGCATTTTCGCCCAACACACGACGTACGAGAGAAATTCTGCGGTACGATAGATAAAATGCTCCTTTGCTCCGAGGCCCTGAAATAATTACACGGAGGCATTAATCACTTTAAAACATGCAGCGTTGGGAACCGAACACTGCTTGCCATGCGCCGAAGCTGAACGTCCATTTCTCGAGGCTACGCAGGAGCCCTGGATATTAGAATGAGCATACAACATGCCCCCCCAACGTCACAGATGAAACCGCCAGCAAATCTTATTGCAACCTGGACATACAGCGCACGCACCTTAGTAGCGCTGGTCATCTAGGCACGGTGCGGTAATTGACATGCTGCACGCACGTGCTCTCGGAGCGCTGTAAGCACTCACCACCATCTATGTCACAAACCCAGGCACGGGGAGGCCCAAGGTGGATGACGTCGCCACAGCGCCTCTATGCCCCACAACTGCACCACCAAAGCTCGACGAGCGGTCGCGAAACCGGGGGCACCGGAGCACCGTAAAACAACCAGCGCCGCTCGCACCCCTCTTCATCCAACCACCCCACAGCCACCCATCGCTGCGTGGGTATCGTCAATGAAATCGGAGGGCTACGTATTTGAAACCGGAGACATTGGCTAACAGTTACAGTGGTTAACCTTTTTATATTTATATAGCGCGTACTCGACCCGACGATAATGGGGCACCTTACTTCGCTCCGTATTTACAGTGGCTACGGCATTGGCATAATACATTAACGCGCTCGGCTAATAAACGGCTATTCACAGAGATCTACCTGCAACGACCAATGGGATTTGAAACCTGTAAACTTGAGAGTAAGAGCCTCAGACCTTAACCATTATGCCACAGTGCCTCCGATCTTAGCGCGTCCTTAAAATTAGCCAAGATCGGACACCGAGCCGCCACTCCTAGTGACTGGACTCGAACCAGGCTCTCCTGCTACACGGTCCGCCTTTCTCGCCCTCCGCCCAGCACAGCCCGAGAAAACGGCTCTCGCCGCTGCCCACAATACTGACCGACTCAATAAACTCTGCTGCCCAAAGAAACTACACTCACCGCAAACAAAAGGCACGGCGGGAAAACCCGGTGTGCAGGGCAGCGAGGAGGACCCAGCGCTGGGGCGACACATGAGTAGTAGATGGAAATGTGAAACAAGAAAACCGCGCTCCGCTTCCACCTGGTGCGGGGCCTCAGCCTCGGAGCCTCTGCATGTGTTACCCAGTCATGGCGGGTCCCGGCCGTGGTTACTGATTAAGATACAGGGCCTAACTAGGCGGGCAGCGCGCGAGAGCAACAGCAAGAAGATCCTCACGGCCAGACGATAGATAAAAAATGGCGGATGGGAGCTTCCAAACTTTTTCGTATTCGAGGGCGTGTTCCTGCTGTTCTAAAAAGGGCATGGCTAAAAAGTGGAAAGAACAGCACGGAACATGCCCCCGAATCTGAAAAAGACGGAGCCTATTTGGAGGGACGGCTCTCTCCTCCAATGGTTGGCCTCCGTTTAGGAAGCCAGCCAATGGAGGAGAGCCAAAAAGAGAGGCGGGCTAAATAGCCACTCTAAGAAACATAAGATCTCCGGACTTCCGGTTCTGCCTTCGGCAGACCGGATGGTCCCTGGACCTAAAAACGACAGACTGCAAAGCCACAGAGCCCAGTAGGGACAATCTCACCACCAGGAATGGTCCCCGGCTGTAAGAGGTTAAGAACCAGATGCAAACACATGTGGAAGACACAGGAACATCTCCATGTCTTCACAGTCCATGCAGGGCCCTCATTCCCACCTTTCTATTGAGGAGGCATGATCCATGCAGGGTCCATGCTTGGTCCATATAGGGTCCATGCAGGGTCCATGCTTGGTCTATATAGGGTCCATGCAGGGCCCTCATTCCTACCTTTCCATAAAGGAGGCAGGGTAAATGCAGGGTCTATGCAGGATCCAAGCACTGTCCATGCAGGGTCCATGCAGGGTCCATGTAGAGGCCATGCAGGGTCTTTGCAGGGCCCTCATTCCCACCTTTCCATAAAGGAGGCAGGGTAAATGCAGGGTCTATGCAGGATCCAAGCACTGTCCATGCTGGGTCCATTCAGATCCCTCATTTCTACCATTCTATGGAGGAGGCAGGGTCCATGCAGGTTCCATACATGGCCCTCATTTCTACCTCTCTATGAAGGAGGCAGGGTCCATGCAGGGTCTATGCAGGATCCATGCAAGGTCCATGCACTGTCCATGCAGGGTCCATGCAGGGCCCTCATTTCTACCTTTCTATGAAGGAGGCAGGGCCCATGCAGTGTCCATGCAGGGTCCATGCAGGATCCATGCAAGGTCCATGCAGTGTCCATGCAGGGTCCATGCAGGGTCCATGCAGGGCCATTATTTCTACATTTCTATGGAGGAAGCAGGGTCCATGCAGGGTCAATCCAGGCCCTCATTTCCACCTCTCTATGAAGGAGGCAGGGCCCCTGCAGTGTCCATGCAGGGTCCATGCAGGATCCATGCAAGGTCCATGTAGTATCCATGCAGGGTCGATGCAGGGCCCTCATTCTCACCTTTCTATGAAGGAGGTAGGGTCCATGCTGGGTCAATGCACGCCCTCATTCCTACCTTTCCATGAGAGAGGCAGGGTCCATGCAGGGCCCACATTTCTACCTTTCTATGGAGGAACCAGGGTCCATGCAGGGTCCCTGCAGGTCCCATGCACGATCCATGCAGGGGCCGTGCACGGTCTATGCAGGGTCCATTCAGAGTCCATGCAGGGCCCTCATTTTTACCTTTCTATCAGGGAGGCAGTGTGCATGCAGGGTCCATGCAGGGCCCTCATTTCTACCTTCTTATGAAGGAGGCAGTGTCCATGCAGGGTCTATGCAGGGTGCAGGCATGGCCCTCATTCCTACCTTTCTATGAAGGAGGCAGGGTTCATGCAGGGTCCATTCAGACTCAATAAGGGTCCATGCAGGGCCCTCATTTATGCCTTTCTATGAAGGAGGCAGTGTGCATGCATGCAGTGTCCATGCAGGGCCCTCATTTATACCTTTTATATGAAGGAGGCAGTGTCCATGCAGGGTCAATGCAGGGTCCATGCAGTGGCCAAGCAGGGTCCATTCAAAGTCAATGCAGGGCCTTCATTTATATCTTTCTTTGAAGGAGGCAGTGTCCATACAGGGTTCATTTAAGGCCCTCATTTTTACCTTCCTATGAAGGAGGCAGGGTCCATGCAGGGTCAATGTAGGGTCCATGCAGTGCTCATGCAGGGTCCATTCAACGTCAATGCAGGGCCCTCATTTATTCCTTTCTATGAAGGAGGCAGTATCCATGCAGGGTGCAGGCAGGGCCCTCATTTCTACCTTCCTATAAAGGAGGCAGGGTCCATGCAGGGTGCAGGCAGGGCCCTGATTCCTACCTTTCTATAAAGGAGGCAGGGCCTGTGCAGGGTCTATGCAGGGTCCATGCAGGGTCCATTCAGAGTCCATGCAGGGTCCATGCAGTGTGGGCAGATGCTACAGTGACGTATGTTGCTCTGTTAGCTCCTGAGGAAGGATTATGTGCACTGCCTCTTGTCTAATGATCAAGCCATATTGGAGTCCTTTTGTTGTAACCTGGTGGCCCCTTGTGGTATCGCCTTAAAGCCTACTGCCTACTGTCAGCTACTGTAATAGTGGCCAGTGCTCTGGTGTTGACTAGAATCTCATTTATCTATATATATTCTATCTCATATCCAGATAGCTCACTTCCTGTCCCAGGAGACTCGAGGCACTATCCAGCCTTGATACCTGAGAGACATTGTTTTTGGTGCCACCTGTATCTCTAGCCTTTAATTTCACAAACATATACGTGTCATTTCCATAATTATATATAAAGAGTAAGACTGAATAAACTCTGAAAATGCCAAATTTGGAGGAACATGAGTGACAGCGAGCAGGAGTATGAAGGGTGACATGAGCACTGCCTGTCCTCTCCCAGGCAGAGAGGAACTCCCTCCTCTGAGTCCTCAGTCACAGAGTGAGTGTCTTAAGAGATGAAGTTGTGGGTGGTAAGTTCTGCCTCTTCACCCTCAAGTAAGAGAGGTCAATAAATACTTATTATTACATTTATATCGCACAATGTACCACTTGTCAGGTCTCTAGGCGCTGACAATTACCCAGCTCAATGGGCTCTTTTATAGACCTGGGAAGGATGAATGTCTGAATGAACCCCTGGCCTTTGATCTTGTCAGTTTAGACTCTACAAACATTTCTACAATGGGTGCCTCAGTTCATTATAGAGACCTTTAGCTCTGACTGTAACTAAAACCCCAGTTATACCCGCCCTTTCCACTGTCCCTCACTGATGACGTCACATCAGGAGCCCGATGTTCAGGGGCTCAGAGGATGTGCTAGTGAAAAACATATCTCAGAATTGTAATATGTTCACAGCACTTTGATATGCAATTATCTGAGACTTCCACATGAGGGCGACACATCCTTGAAAGTAGAAGTGCATCTTCACATCCGGGTAAAAGTTTTCTTGTCACTGATGCAAGAAACAGAGCAGCACACACACACCATCTGTACCACAGGGAGGAACAAATGTTATTTGAGACAAGAAAACCATTGGTGGCAACTGAGTTCATACTATGCTGATTTCATACCACAGTTTTAAATGTGAAATATGCGAGTATGTTTCATGCAACGTTTTTCTTCCATTTTTGTATTACACAACTAACTAAAATGATTCAAAATCAGCTTGTTCTATTTTTCGTAAAAACACAATTCATAAATAAAATATATATTGTATTAAAATGTATAATCCTGATTTAAAAACATTTATAATCCATGTGTGTGCTCCTTATGGCTTCACAGTATATTCTCTTTGTTTTCCCCGGTGCTGAGAACAGAGCAAACACTCACAGGGTTTCACTCACAGCCAGATCTACTGAAAGAGCGAGACCCTGCTTATGTGAAACCCTAAAGCTGCATGAGACCAGGAGCAAAGAAGAGACAAACACAATATTGTGTGCTAATCCTACCCGTAAGATGCGCAATTACTGAGAATTACTGAGAAGCGACTCCTATCACGATGCTTCCCTAACACAGGTGCTCCTGCTTCGAAGCTTGCACTGGCGATGCTCAGTGTTGCACTGGTGATGCTCAGTGTTGCACTGATGATGCACAGTGTTGCTCTGGCGATGCTCAGTGTTGCACTGGTGATGCTCAGTGTTGCACTGGTGATGCTCAGTGTTGCACTGGTGATGCACAGCGTTGCACTGGTGATGCTCAGTGTTGCTCTGATGATGCACAGTGTTGCACTGGTGATGCTCAGTGTTGCACTGGTGATGCTCAGCGTTGCACTGGTGATGCTCAGCGTTGCACTGGTGATGCTCAGTGTTGCACTGGTGATGCTCAGTGCTGCACTGGCGATGCTCAGTGTTGCACTGGCAATGCTCAGTGTTCCACTGGCGATGCTCAGTGTTGCACTAGTAATGCTCAGTGTTGCACTGGTGATGCTCAGTATTGCACTGGTTATGCTCAGTGTTGCACTGTTGATGCTCAGTGTTGCACTGGTGATGATCAGTGTTCCACTGGCGATGCTCAGTGTTGCAATGGCGATGCTCAGTGTTGCACTGGTGATGCTCAGTGTTCCACTGGTGATGCTCAGTGTTGCACTGGTGATGCACAGCGTTGCACTGGTGATGCTCAGTGTTGCTCTGATGATGCACAGTGTTGCACTGGTGATGCTCAGTGTTGCACTGGTGATGCTCAGCGTTCCACTGGTGATGCTCAGTGTTGCACTGGTGATGCTCAGTGTTGCACTGGTGATGCACAGCGTTGCACTGGTGATGCTCAGTGTTGCTCTGATGATGCACAGTGTTGCACTGGTGATGCTCAGTGTTGCACTGGTGATGCTCAGCGTTGCACTGGTGATGCTCAGCGTTGCACTGGTGATGCTCAGTGTTGCACTGGTGATGCTCAGTGCTGCACTGGCGATGCTCAGTGTTGCACTGGCAATGCTCAGTGTTCCACTGGCGATGCTCAGTGTTGCACTAGTAATGCTCAGTGTTGCACTGGTGATGCTCAGTATTGCACTGGTTATGCTCAGTGTTGCACTGTTGATGCTCAGTGTTGCACTGGTGATGATCAGTGTTCCACTGGCGATGCTCAGTGTTGCAATGGCGATGCTCAGTGTTGCACTGGTGATGCTCAGTGTTGAACGGGCAATGCTCAGTGTTGCACTGGTGATGCTCAGTGTTGTAGTGGGGATGCTCAGTGTTCCACTGGCGATGCTCAGTGTTGTACTGGCGATGCTCAGTGTTGTACTGGTGATGCTCAGTGTTGCACTGGTGGTGCTCAGTGTTGCACTGGTGGTGCTCAGTGTTGCACTGGTGATGTTCAGTGTTGCACTGGCAATGCTCAGTGTTGTGCTGGCGATGCTCAGTGTTGCACTGGCGATGCTCAGTGTTGCTCTGGTGATGCTCAGTGTTGCTCTGGTGATGCTCAGTGTTGCACTGGTGATGCTCAGTATTGCACTGGTTATGCTCAGTGTTACACTGTTGATGCTCAGTGTTGCACTGGTGATGATCAGTGTTCCACTGGCGATGCTCAGTGTTGCAATGGCGATGCTCAGTGTTGCACTGGTGATGCTCAGTGTTGAACGGGCAATGCTCAGTGTTGCACTGGTGATGCTCAGTGTTGTAGTGGGGATGCTCAGTGTTCCACTGGCGATGCTCAGTGTTCCACTGGCGATGCTCAGTGTTGTACTGGCGATGCTCAGTGTTGTACTGGTGATGCTCAGTGTTGCACTGGTGGTGCTCAGTGTTGCACTGGTGGTGCTCAGTGTTGCACTGGCGATGCTCAGTGTTCCACTGGCAATGCTCAGTGTTGTACTGGCGATGCTCAGTGTTGCACTGGCGATGCTCAGTGTTGCTCTGGTGATGCTCAGTGTTGCACTGGTGATGCTCAGTGTTGCACTGGTGATGCTCAGTGTTGCACTGGCGATGCTCAGTGTTCCACTGGCGATGCTCAGTGTTGCACTGGCAATGTTCAGTGTTGCATTGGTGATGCTCAGTGTTGCTCTGGTGATGCTCAGTGTTGCACTGGTGATGCTCAGTGTTGCACTGGTGATGTTCAGTGTTGCACTGGTGATGCTCAGTGTTGCACTGGTGATGCTCAGTGTTGCACTGGTGATGCACAGCGTTGCACTGGTGATGCTCAGTGTTGCACTGATGATGCTCAGTGTTGCACTGGTGATGCTCAGTGTTGCACTGATGATGCTCAGTGTTGCACTGGTGATGCTCAGTGTTGCACTGGTGATGCACAGTGTTGCACTGGTGATGCTTAGTGTTGCACTGGTGATGCTCAGTGTTGCACTGGTGATGCTCAGTGTTGCACTGGTGATGCACAGTGTTGCACTGGTGATGCTTAGTGTTGCACTGGTGATGCTCAGTGTTGCACTGGCGATGCTCAGTGTTGCTCTGGTGATGCTCAGTGTTGCACTGGTGATGCACAGTGTTGCACTGGTGATGCTTAGTGTTGCACTGGTGATGCTCAGTGTTGCACTGGTGATGCTCAGTGTTGCACTGGTGATGCACAGCGTTGCACTGGTGATGCTCAGTGTTGCACTGGTGATGCTCAGTGTTGCACTGGTGATGCTCAGTGTTGCACTGGTGATGCTTAGTGTTGCACTGGTGATGCTCAGTGTTGCTCTGGTGATGCTCAGTGTTGCACTGGTGATGCTTAGGGTTGCACTGGTGATGCTCAGTGTTGCACTGGTGATGCTCAGTGTTGCACTGGTGATGCACAGTGTTGCACTGGTGATGCTCAGTGTTGCACTGGTGATGCTCAGTGTTGCACTGGTGATGCTCAGTGTTGCACTGGCGATGCTCAGTGTTGCACTGGTGATGCTCAGTGTTGCACTGCGATGCTCAGTGTTGCACTGAATGACACATAAGTGTGAACAAGGCTGATTATATCATCACCAGAGGTCGACTGCTGAACCCATGGCTGTGCAATGTCTGCCATCTGCACACTGCTGCTGGTGCTCACACGGTGCTGCACAAATGCTCCTCCGCCTCCGCCTTAGAGTTTGATCAGGTGTTATTACAATATTTAAGTTTATTCTCCCAGTTACCATTAAGGACCCTGGCGCGTGTCACTAATGCTGGTTTTTGCTGCTCATGCCTGGTGTACACTGCCGTACATCAATTGCGATGAAAGCAGGTCACTGGAGGTGGTAAAGTAACACAAGAATATTTGTGCATTGTTGCTTGTGTGACATTTTGTTGTGCTGGCTGTTGGTATTTTTGTTTTACTGTGTTTTAGTACCGCAATATTGCAATGCCATTTTCTTTTGTTTTGTTCTGTTTCTCTTTTGACTGAGTGGTTTGTTGTGTTGTGCCCTCCTATGTTTTACTTGTGTTGCAATGATGGTTTGTGTATGTTATTGTGTTACATTCTGCTGTTTAGATATGTCAGCAAACAATGTTACATATCTAGTCAAAAGCAACTCTTCCTTAAAGTTCCCATGCAGCCTTGAACTGTGGCACAGACTGTGGGGCAGATTCACTAACATTTGAGGCAACGCAGCACAGCACAGTAAGGAAACTTGTGTGCTGCACTGCCTGAAAGAGAGAGAGCAGAAGAGTGCCATATATACAAAGATGAGGCACATTTCGGCTGTCTCCCTGTGCTGCGCTGTGCTGCGCTGCACTGCCTGAAAGAGAGAGAGCAGAAGAGTGCCATATTTACAAAGATGAGGCACATTTCTGCTGTCTCCCTGTGCTGCGCTGTGCTGCGCTGCACTGCCTGAAAGAGAGAGAGCAGAAGAGTGCCATATTTACAAAGATGAGGCACATTTCTGCTGTCTCCCTGTGCTGCGCTGTGCTGCACTGCCTGAAAGAGAGAGAGCAGAAGAGTGCCATATATACAAAGATGAGGCACATTTCTGCTGTCTCCCTGTGCTGCGCTGTGCTGCACTGCGTGAAAGAGAGAGAGCAGAAGAGTGCCATATTTACAAAGATGAGGCACATTTCTGCTGTTTCCCTGTGCTGCGCTGCGCTGTGCTGCGCTGCCTGAAAGAGAGAGAGCAGAAGAGTGCCATATATACAAAGATGAGGCACATTTCTGCTGTCTCCCTGTGCTGCGCTGTGCTGCACTGCCTGAAAGAGAGAGAGAGCAGAAGAGTGCCATATTTACAAAGATGAGGCACATTTCTGCTGTCTCCCTATGCTGCGCTGTGCTGCGCTGTGCTGCGCTGCACTGCCTGAAAGAGAGAGAGCAGAAGAGTGCCATATATACAAAGATGAGGCACATTTCTGCTGTCTCCCTGTGCTGGGCTTCGCTGCACTGCACTGTGTGAAAGAGAGAGAGCAGAAGAGTGCCATATATACAAAGATGAGGCACATTTCTGCTGTCTCCCTGTGCTGCGCTGTGCTGCGCTGCACTGCGCTGTGCTGCGCTGTGCTGCACTGTGCTGCACAGCACTGTGTGAAAGGGGAAGGGCAGGAATGCACCATATGTTCCATTTTTCAGTCATTCCCATCCTGTCTTTGAACTGGCACACTTGTGTTTGCCTAGTGCCAACGCTCATACCCTTGCACCATAGTCAAGAAGGCCTGTGAGACAGGCAGGATTGTTCTTCAAAAACAATCCTTCAAGGCTTTTTTCCTTTTTCATTGTCTGATGCCGAATGTATCATGCATAGGAAAATGAAGTAACGGGGAGAAAATAAAGATATTTATTTTCATTACTCCTGGGTCTGGGAAGGCGCAGCATTTTGATGCATTACCAGATTGAACATTCTTTGTAAATCTTGGAATGCGCCAAAATCCATGGGTGGATGAATGGGAACACCCACACTTTGCCCATTGAATGCCTCCTTGTCTCACGGTAACGCAAGTCAGCTAATGTTCTGCCTTGCGTTACCTTGGATTTACTGATCCACGCAGAGCCACGACAGCAGCTCAGTAAATCCCACTCAAGGGTTTGGTTTGCCTTGTGTTACCTTAAGATTTAATAAACCACTTGGAGCCACGCAAGCAGCTCAGTAAATCCCACTCAAGGGCTCGCGCTGCCTTGCTTCACCTTGAATTTACTAAACCATGCAGAGCTATGAAAGCAGTTTAGTAAATCCCACTCGAGGGCTTGTGTTTAGTTGCGTCACCTTGGATTTACTAAACCACGCAGAGCCACACAAGCAGCTCAGTAAATCCCACTCAAGGGTTTGGTTTACCTTGGGTCACCTTGGATAAACCACGCAGAGCAACACAGAGCAGTTTAGTAAATCCCACTCAAGGGCTTGCCTTGCCGTGCATCACCTTGGATTTACTAAACCACGCAGAGCCACGCAAGCAGCTTAGTAAATCCCACTCCAAGGGCTTGCGTTGCCATGCATCACCTTGGATAAACCACGCAGAGCAACACAGAGCAGTTTAGTAAATCCCACTCAAGGGCTTGCCTTGCCGTCCATCACCTTGGATTTACTAAACCACGCAGAGCCACGCAGAGCAGCTTAGTAAATCCCACTCACATGCTTGTGTTTCTTTGCGTCACCTTGGTTTCACTAAACCACGCCGAGCCAAGCAAGCAGCTTAGTAAATCCCACTCGAGGGCGTGCGTTGCCTTGCGTCACCTTGGATTTACTAAACCACGCAGAGCCAAGCAACCAGCTTAGTAAATCCCAATTGAGGGCTTGCGTTGCCATGCGTCACCTTGCATTTACTAAACCATGCCGAGCCAAGCAAGCAGCATAATAAATCCCACTAGATGGCTTGCGTTGAGTTGCATCAACTTGGATTTACTAAACTACGCAGAGACACGCAAGCAGCTTAGTAAATCTCACTTGAGGGCTTGCGTTGCCTTGAGTCAAATTGGATTTACTAAACCACGCAGAGCCACGCAAGCAGCTTAGTAAATCTCACTCGAGGGCTTGCGTTGAGTTGCATCAACTTGGATTTACTAAACCACGCAGAGCCACGCAACCAGCTTAGTAAATCCCACTCGAGGGCTTGCGTGGCCTTGCGTTACCTTGTATTTACTAAACCATGCAGAGCCACTTAAGCAGCTTAGTAAATGTCACTTGAGGGCTTGCGTTGCCTTGCATCACCATGGATTTACTAAACCATGCAGAGCCACGCAAGCAGCTTAGTAAATCCCACTCGAGGGCTTGCGTTGCCATGCGTCACCTTGGATTTACTAAACCACTCAGAGCCACGCAAGCAGCTTAGTAAATCCCACTAGAGGGCTTGCGTGGCCTTGCATTACCGTGTATTTACTAAACCATGCAGAGCTATTTAAGCAGCTTAGTAAATGCCACTCGTGGGCTTGCGTTGCCTTGCGTCACCTTGGATTTACTAAACCACGCAGAGCCACGCAAGCAGCTTTGTAAATCCCACTCGAAGGCTTGCATTGCCTTGCGTCACTTTGGATTTACTAAACCACTCAGAGCCACGCAAGCAGCTTAGTAAAACCCACTCAAGGGCTTATGTTGCCTTGCGTCACCTTGGATTTACTAAACCACACAGAGCCACACAAACAGCTTAGTAAATTCCACTCGATGGCTTGCATTGCCTTGCGTCACCTTGGATTTACTAAACCACGCAGAGCCATGCAAGCAGCTTAGTAAAACCCACTCAAGGGCTTGTGTTGCCTTGCGTCACCTTGGATTTACTAAACCACATAGAGCCACGCAAGTAGCTCAGTAAATCTCACTCGAGGGTTTGCCTTGCGTCACCTTGGATTTACTAAACCACGCAGAGCCATACAAGCAGCTTAGTAAATCCCACTCAAGGGCTTGCGTTGCCTTGCGTCACCTTGGATTTACTAAACCATGCAGAGCCACGCAAGCATCTTAGTACATGCCACTCAAGGGCTTGTGTTGCCTTCTGGTACCTTGCAAGGGCAGCACAAGCCTTCAGTAAATCTTGCTCTGTGTCATTGCTCAATATTTTTTATATGGCCCCCACTGACCAACTGGGGCCACATTTATAATTTTTTTCATGCAAGACACCTTGCTGCTTTGCATGAAAGGTAGAGGGCAGGGACATGTCATCTCTATTAAGATATGGTTGGATGCAGGGGAACCGTCCCTCTCCACCAATGGAACCCTTCCCAGGAGCAGATAAAAGCAATGCGGCGACTAATGCTGCCTTGTGTTACTCCATATTTACCAAATCATGCAGGCCACGCAAGGTTGGTAAATTTCATTCTAGGTTTGCATCACTCTGTGCCCACTTGTGTGGCACAAGGGCGATGCAAAACCTTTGACAAATATGGCCCTTGATGAAAAAAAGGCCCTGCATCTTCTCTAGCGACTTATCATTATTACTAGAAGGGTGAGCCAACGGGGGGGTAATAAGAGAGAGGAGAGAGGTGGAGTGGTGTAACTTGAGCTGCAGTCGAAATGGAAGAGAAAATGTGTTAAAAAGTTCAAAGCCATTTTGCGGATTTCTTGTGGACCTTAGCCAAACCACACTTTGGGGCCCCCTGTTTAAATCACATTTAGTTCAATGTGCATTTCCAGTGCAATAAAATCTGTAATGAAGCAAAAACTATCCTAGCTAGCATTTCACATATTGAATCTATAAATGGACATTTACATGGTTACGGGAAACTCCCGAACCACGTCAGTAATAGTAACTAACTGAAATAGAATGAATGGACAACCTTGCAACCAAAGTTATGAGATTGGCCCCACATTCCAAAGGGACAGGGCTTAACAAAACTGTAGAAAGATTATTATACACTTTAGTGATTTGGTCATATATTCTCTTTTAGAAATCCGCATACATTCATACTCTAAACATATCAATGCCCAACAGTTCTATAATTATAGTGCCACAATTACTCAAATGGTGAAAAAATGTAAAGTATATTTAGTAAGGTTACTACTTAAAAATTGTATCATACAATCAATAAGTTAAAACATTGCTCCACACATTAAAACAATTTCATGATTATAACATTTTCCTTCTATAATACATGATTATAAAAAAACAAAAAATATCGGGAGAACAAACAGTTTCAAATACAAAGATAGCTTCAATATTTTATACAATCCAATAAAGTACATTGTAAAGCAAACATAAGTAAAAATTAGAATCAAGGAGGAGAGACAAATAGAAACAGCGATACAAAGATAGCTTCAATATTTTATACAATTCAATAAAGTGCATTGTAAGCAAACATAAGTAAAGATTTGAAACAAGGAGGAGAGACAAATAGAAAGAGAGACACAAAATATATATGACAATACACTTCTTTATAGTTAGTGGACTAATCTATAAAGAAAATAAAAAAACAGGCATATCATTAGTACAAACTTCCTTTTCAATTATGACAGACTGTTGAATGGATTTCAGCAGTGTTCCTATGAATATTAACCACTTTATTCAAGACCAAATTTTTTCTATCTATTTATTTAAAAACCTTTTTCAATATGACCTATGTACAAACACATGATTGTAAACAGTAATGTGTTTCTATATATGCTCCTATTTCTCTTAATCATTTAAAAAACATCTAGTCCACCATCATTTGAGTTCTGCAATGTGGCACTACAAATAGGTTTATTACACTAAGTCATCCCTCCCAAAATATAAATATGATATATGTTGGTGTAAACTTGACTGTCTTTATAACCAATTATGAATGGATTCCGTATATTATGCACCTAACCCATCCATCCCTACATTCAAATAGATTATCTTACCTACCGTTCGTTTAGGACAGTTGTTTTAGGATAGTCATAACAGCTCTGCCACCAGTTGTGAGTGTATTCACATCACTCCGATATCGGGACCATTGGTCTTCCAAGTGTTTAGAGATGTCTATTCGTCACATAGGACATGAGTAGCAGGCTAATCTACTTTCAATAAAAATGTACCTCCATACTCGCGATACTGCTGGTGTTCATGAGTCCTGGCTTCCTATTTTAAAATTGTTTTGCGTAGATGGGAAAGCTTTTAAAATACCCATCAAGGTGCATGCATGTGCCAGCTTATGACTACTTCCTGTTGCTGGCTCCTCCATATTCAATAAGTCCTAACACTCATAGCAAGAGAAGGAGGTGGCCATCTTCAAGTGGAGTGCAAAATTATATAAGCCTATCTATTTCTCCTAATAGCGTTCACACTACTATTTAAAAACCAAGTATATTTAAAACTGTTTAAAACATATAAGAAATATTTTAAAATTATTATCAAAATGCACAAAGGTATGCTACCTATTTATGTAATGTGGCGCTGATCAAAATCATACATCAGATATACCAATGAAGCAACCATCTATAAAAAAAGAAAGTGAGTCACTTTAGAATTTTCCATAATTGTCATATCTCCACATTGCTGTTTCAAAGACAACAATGTTTTGAATTGTCGATAAAAGACGGTCTCTGTAGTGGAGAGTACTCAATAGCAGCCTTACATATCAAGATCATGGTGATACTCTCATGTTGTGTACTTTATTTATATCCATCACGTGGGTGTCATTACTTTGATTAAGTTTCACATAATCACAAGGAGTTTGTTACTATTAATGACCAGAATCTTTGCAAACAGAGCCATTGTAGATGGGCAGGTTGTCCCACTCCCAATTAGGTGCTATGAAAACTGCTGAGCACAGGCCTGACTACTTCGACTTTGCAAAACACACAATATTCTTTCTTCATCAAGTTTTTTTCTTCCCCAGGGAATCAGCATAAGGTCCTAACTTTGTCTACAATAGTCCTCTGATGTCCAGGGAGCACCTTGTAGTGATGCATTCCACAATCAAACTACAGACACAAGAGCACACCCAGGAGAGAAGATATAGGGAAACGTGAGTGAATGAATTGCCTCTGACCTACTGCCCTGATATTCACCCTTTTATGTCCCCTGCTGCTCTTCTCTCAAAACACTGTCTCCCCCCCTGCTATTCTCTCCCCACTCTTTGGAGATCTGTGCTCCTCTGTTTTCCACAACTGCTCTCCTGTGGGCTCTCTCCAGATGTCATGTAATTTGCAGTTGCATCTTTAAGTTGCACGTCATTGTGCTCATGTTTTGGGTATTCCTGCCTGGAGCCAGCACCATCATTACCTGGTGTGAGAGGCATTACTTTTAAAAGACTGTGTCTGAGCTGCAGAAAGAACATGTAATATGAAACAGGTACTCCCCAAACCATTTCCAATAAATTGAGAATGGGCTCAATGTTCCCTGGATGGGAATAAATGTTGGACCCAAACTACCCCAAGTGGTTCCATTTCCAAGTTCTTCATGACTATGGTACACAGTGCTCTGCAGATTATTAGAAGAACAGCTGGTGTCCCAGAGGTGAGCAGACATCACTCAAAGTCTTTGTTTCTTGTTGAAAGATACATCAGCCTGCAGGTGACCTGGCAGCCTGCATCAACTGCTGAGAAGAGGGCAACGCCAGTCTGGCCAAAAAGGTGCTGACTGCCTGATAAAGGAGAGGTCCAGCTGCCGAAACTGGAAGAGAATCAACACACCAAAACAAATACAAATACTGATATCTATTCACACTTCATTCATCACAATCACATGTGGCACTCATAGTGATTGTAAAACAGCTAAATGTTTATTTTTCTTTTTGTGTTTTTTGTCTGTTTTATAAAGAATTATTTAAAAATAAACGAGTTCATGTAATATTTTCATGAACATTCCAAATACTTTTAGGACCACAAAATAATGCAACCATATGATACGAATATAACAATAAAAAATATGACACTACGTGACATTTCATATTTAAAAACATTTAAGACATATGAGCAAGTTCAAATTCCAACTGAAACTGAAAAGAATAAGTCAAAGAAAAAGAAAAAACAGAGAAGAGGCCCAAGGGAGAGGTTGGAAGGGTACACCAATAAATCAGGAGTATGTGAGATAGAACTGTAACCCAGGTAGAAAGTTTGCCAAACAGTACTGTAATCAGGTCTATAAGAAACTCAAATTCACTAGTTGACACAATCTGATGTAAATGTAAATGTCTTGGTACTTAAATAGCGCACGACTCACCCCCAGAGGTATCTCGGCGCTGTACTCATACCGCTGTAGGAACCCTTCCTGGCTTTTCCCTGTGAAGTGTCCACTCCTGGGCACCCCCATGGTGAAGCCAGGCATCCCAGCGCTGTTGGGGCCGTTGTGGAGATTAAGCAAGCTATTTCCCAGAGTTGCAGCGTGGGACCCATAATTAGAATAGGCACTGAGGCGAGAATATCAAGTCCGAGGAATTAATTAGTCCAAGACCACGCCAAGGCAGGAATCGAACCCTGGTCCCGGACCCAAGCTCTGCATCAAGGTCTGCCGCTCTAACCATTGAGCCACACTTCTCCACCACCATGTAGACTGATACTGGAAATATTTTACAGAACACTTGTTTGGTCACAAAAAATGGTCTACGCATTTCAAACCCCACTTGTGTTTTAACGGGGTTATCTTCAGGACCTGGAAAGAGAGCTTGTGTAGACTTTATCCTGGCACTCGCTGTGCCACTTGACAATATCATGACTGCCAATGTCAATATAACTGTCACTATTTAGAGATTAAACGTGGAGCTTTCAATCAAAGTGGCCAGGATGAGCTTTAGTGAACAATCTTCCAGATATACCGTGGTGGCACAAGATTGAATCCATACTCTTTTTCACCATCACGCGACCATACATGATTATCAATCTCACAATTCTGTGTTTTGGATTTTTTAGATGCATACAGTTGCCCGTCCATTACGCGGCCAGCACCTAAACTGGAAGAGAGGCTGTCCCGAAGAACGAACTGTGTGCTTCAGAGTGACCAGAACTGACCTGAATCTGAGATGTCATTTGTGATGTCATTAGTAATGTCACTGATCATGTTATGAGTGATCTAATATGTAACATCATCAGCAGTGTGTTGTGGGGGTATGAGTTATAGTTAGCTGAGCTAACTATAACGGCTGTATTTTTCTGGTTTGTATGAGTGAAATGTCAGCCTAACTATAACGTATATGTAACCTATGTTTTTTCCAGTGACTCTCCAAGGTTTTTTAAATGCTAATTCCTAACTATGACGCCCCTGAAACTTTGTTCCAGTAAATATTTATTTATTTATACATATATAATTTATATATATTTGAACAAAATATTATCATAGTTTTTTATATATTTATATACAAATGTATACATATATCTGTTTCAAAACCTTTTTAAAAAAAATATAAACATGGAGTTGTGTACCAGTTGCGGATCTTTACGTTATGTACGCAAACCCATTTATTTAATTATAAGTGTAAAATACAGTGACATTAATACTTTATGTATATCTTAGGGGTTGTAGTTTAGTTGTGGAGTAATATAATGAATATGTAGTTATGCTAAACTGTAATTAAACATTTAGTTTATGTATTTCACGGGTTCACAAATCTATCGCACACATTACTGGGCCTTCCTTCTGGATCCGCATAAGAATCCCGGCTCCAGTGTGATTTTTAACAGTTATATTTCACATAATGTAAATGTGGACACCACACTTTCTTTTTTATTTGTAATATTAATACATATATATGTCTATAGACAATAATAATCTTAAATTCAATGTTACCATTTTACGAAGATATTAAATAAACTTCTATGTTTATAAAAGAAAGTTATTAAAAACATTTTGTTTTAATAATTTCAGGAACGTACATCATAACTTCCGGATTTGCGTACGGGTGCACATCTAATGTTGTTTTAAACAATATTATATATAAATATAGATTCATTTACTTTATTTTAAATAAAGAGGTACAGTTATTTGTAATTAAAATATTATAAGATACAACCAAATATTGTTGAAATGTAAATGTAAAAGAAGTTGTGAAATCGCATCAGGTACGCGGTGGCACCAATTAGGAGTCGTGGCCCACATGTGACACAAAAAAAATAGAAATTTGATTGGTTAAAGATTCTTTCATTCTTAACTTAGCTAGAACCCATCCTCTTGCTTCTAATTTTGGGTGTGCTTGACAACAATCAAACTTATTCAGGAATAATCTATTTTGGAGATTTTTGGTGTTTTTCTAGATTTTTTCTTTGAAAATTTAAAATGGCAACACCAAAGCACTTGCAGGAGGAGCAGCCCTTTTGGAGGAGGAAGAAGATGGAGAGTGTCGTCGGGCAAATTTTTACTATTCCGGAGGGCCAGAAAAAGGTGAATGCACAGAAGGTGACTTTCAACATCTGCAAAAATGTGCTGTCGCAGGAATCCGAGAAAAACATTTCTGCGGTACATCTTCTATGTGCAAGCACCACAAGACGATGCATCAAAACCATCTTGCAAGAGCTGAACTTGTACGACTTAATGCAAGTGAGAGTAAACAGGATGCTCAGCCTTCTACATCCCATGCTGGCGACAAACTGCAGAGCATTCCACCAACTCTCTCTGATTTGCCAAGGCAGGACTTTTTTGCCCCAAATACATAACTGTGCTGAGTATTGGGGAACAGGTCATCCAATCCAATTTGGACACCATTAACAGCCACTGTTGTTATTTTTTCCCCAAAAAATGTGGCACAGTGCTTTGAGCCTGATTTTCTGTTTAAATTTTCAAATAAAAAATCTAAAAAACTACAAAATAGCTAGAACAAAATTCAAATATATATAAATTAGTTTAAAAAAAACAAAAAAAGGTTTCTTACGGAACCACCTATTCTGGCTTAAAAAAGGAAAAGTCTTCGTTTTGTGAATACATATGTCAATGGGTAGTGCTTGAGTGAATGGATGAGTGCAAAGGTAGTGCCTGGGTGATTGTGTGAGTGCATGGATAGTGCTGGGTGATTGGAAGAATGCATGCATATTGCTTGGATGATTGAATGAGTGCATGGGAACTGCCTTACTGAATGGATGAGTGCAAAGGTAGTGCCTAGTTGATTGTGTGAATGTATGGATAGTGCGTGGGAGATTGGATGAGTATATGAGTAGTGCCTGAGTGATTGAATGAGTGCATGGGTAGTGCCTGGGTGACTGGATAAGTACAAGAGTAGCACTTGGGTGATTGCATGAGTACCGCCTCATTGAATGGATGAGTGCAAGAGCAGTGCCTGGGTGATTCCATGAGTACATGGATAGTACCCGGGTGAAATAATGATTGTATGGGTAGAGCCTGGGTGCTAGGATGAGTGCATGCATAATGCCTGGTTGGTTGCATGAGTGTACGGGTAGTCCCTGGTTGATTCCATGACTCTCATAGGTAGTGGCTGGGTGAATAAAAGGGTAGTGCCTGAGTGAATGGATTAGTTCAAGGATAGTGCCTGGCTCGTTGTATGAGTACATATGTACTGTCTGGGTGATTGGATGATTGCATGAGTAGTACCTCGATGATTGCATGAGTGCATGGACAGTGCATGAGCGAATGAATGAGTGCATGAATAGTGCTTGGATGAATGGGTGAGTGCAAGAAAAGTCTCTGGGTGGTTCTATGAGTGCATGGATAGTACCAGGTAAATGAATGAGAGTATGGGTAGTACATGGGTGATTGGATGAGTGCATGCATAGTGCCTGGTTGGTTGCATGAGTGCATGGGTAGTCCCTGGGTGATTCCATGAGTGCATAGGTAGTGTCTGAGTGAATAGAGTAGTGAATTAGTAGGGGCTGAGTTAATTAATGAGTGTATGGGTACTGCATGAATGAATGGTTGAGTGCAAGGATAGTGCTTGAATGACTAGAGGACTGCATGGGTGGTGCCTGAGTGAATGGTTGAGTGCAAGGATAGTACCTGAGTGATTGAATGAGTGCATGGATAGTACCTGGGTGATTTGATGAGTATATCAGTAGTGTCTGGGTGATTGGAAGAGTGCATGAATAGTGCATTGATGATTGGATGAGTGCATGAGAAGTAGCCGAGTGAATCGAAGAGTGTATGGATAATGCATGAACAAATAGAAAAGTGCAATGATTACTGTATGACTGTTAATATGAATGAAGAGGTACTCCTTCTGTGAATGTGTGAGTGCATGAATAGTGCTTAAGTCAAAGAATGAGTACATAGGTACTGCCTGAGTAAATGGATGAGTGCAAAACTAGTTGTGTACAGTGAAGTGTGTGGATGAATGTATGAGTGTATGGGTTGTGCCATATACAGTAGATTCTATTGTTTAAACCTTAGGCCTCTATAGTATATTTTAAAATAATTCTTCAAATGAGAAGACACATCAAACTTCAAAACTATCAAATTTTCAAATATAATAAAACAACACTTTCAATACCTACCTGTCATGTGCAAGGAGGAGAAAGTTATGCATACACCTTCTTGTACGCAAATTCTGATAGCATGTGTTGTGAAACAGGTGTATTGTGGTATGTTTATGCTTCATTTAATCTATCAAGTCGCTAGAAAAAGGCAAAAAGACACACATTGATACCTTCAGAAACATGCTGAGACAGAATAGTCTAAAACTTGTAGGCTATTTATATTAGAAACAAATAACATGTACAAAAAATTAAACATTTCTTGAGTTGAAAATTCTATTAGATACTCTTACCTTTTAAGAAATATAGATAAATGATTCTGTAAGGCTATTTTTGGCTACTATTATTCTCAACAGCATTGACATTGTTTTCAACTTTGAACAGTACTATGAAGAAGAAAAAGAAAAAACTGTTATTTAATGATAATATTTTACAGATATTACAATATTATCTTTTGAGAACACATTAACAATTACACAACATTTTCAGTTTCACTTTTTTGCTGTTCTCAGATTGTACAGAACTTTGCCATACAGAGTGATTCAAATGTAGAATCATCATTGAACAGCGGGGAAAGAAACTATCACATTTATTGTACAAAAAAAACCAAATCAGCATAGTACATCATTAGCATTATGTGTAACTATGTGTTATTCCTATCTACACTTTGTTAATCACTTCTTTCAGCTACATTAACTCTATTATTTATGTTATGTTATGTTATGTTATGTTATGTTATGGGCACTTCTAGAGCGTGCGACTCACCCGGGGGCATCTCGGCGCTATACTTAGTTATTCACTGAGAGGGAAAAAATGGAAGAAGCAGCCACGACACTAATACTGAGGAGTCAGAAATAGAAAGGGTTTCAATTTTTTCCTAAAGATTGTAAGAGAGGGACAGTTACGAATGGCAATGGGAAGCGAGTTCCAGTAACGCGGCGCGATACATGAGAAAGCCCTCGCCCCGGAGCGGTAATGTCGGATTCTGGGAATCTTCAGAAATTCCATGGCAGACCTTAAATTTAGGGTGGAGGTCCTTTTTATTAGTTTGTTTGCCAAGTATTTGGGGCCTTTACCGTTCAAGGCTTTGTAAGTAAGGCAACAGGTCTTAAAGTGAGATCGTTTCACAATCGGGAGCCAGTGGAGGTCTAATAGGAGAGGGGCTGAAGGCGAGCCTGCCGGGCGATCAAGTATCATTCGGGCAGCGGTGTTCTGGATGACCTGTAGTTTCTTTAACAGGGACGGGCCAAGTTCGGCCAGCATAGCGTTGCCGTAGTCGAGGCGACAGATCACCATTGCCTGGACTAGAGTTCTTTATCACAAATACATTTAAAAAAAAGTACAATTACATTTACTTCTGGTACAATATTGATAACAAATATAAAAACTGTTTACTGTTAAACACATTTTTTCAAAATGTAATATCAATTAGGCCAAATAATAATCAACACACTATTTATAAACACTAATAGATTGCAGTCCTTGCTAATTTCTGTTGACATTTTCCCCAATAGGCCGAATGTTGTACTCAAAACTTTGGCTTCAGAAATAACATAAGAATTTGCTATTTGAAAAGGCAAACTTGCTTTGAATTCCAGGTGGGCATCACTGCAATGTGTCCATCCTTTGTTACACTTTAAAGGAACAGTATAGTGCCCAGATGTACTAGTAGGACAATCATGGAAAATAATAGCCACTGTTATATCCTGATCTGCTTTTTTCATCAATTTGTTAATAGGTACAGGTTTGCAATCTGGTATTTTCAAGTATAGAAATTGTTCTGTTAGTATTTCAGTGGTAGAAGTAAATGAACAATCTTCACACTGATGATCCCATCTGAAAGTTAGTCCAAATAAGTAATCAATGTGTATTCCTTCATGTTCCAGTACTCCAAGCATGAACATCAAAAATTTGTGTGCATCTTGTTGTATGTTTATGGTAAATGTCAATGAACCAGTACATATATCTAAAAGATGTTGAATGCCAGATGTAGTATGAATTTTACATCTGTCACTTACCAACTGTTGAAATAAATGATGTAGCACAGAACAACATCTTTTTTCACAATATTCCATGATTTCATGATGAAGATGTGGTAAATGAAACATAACATTCAGAATTACACTTGATTAACAGTTGATACCTGAACTGTTTTCCAACTGCTATCCTAGAATGTCATCAAAACTCTCCACTTTTTTTTTCTGTACGCCATCAACGTTACCTTCAATTGTTTTTTTATTTTTAACCTCAGTTGAATGTTTGCATTTTGGACACACTACACATTTCTCATATATTGGATATTCACCTAAATGAGAAGCATAAAGTCTTCTTAAACAAATGTACTCTTTTACACAATTTGTATCAGCACTAATCTTTTTCTGATCAAAATCTATCAAATACAAACCAGACAATGTTCTTATTTTAAAAAATGCAATGTATGCCATTCCCTCTTTGAACACCATACTTCCAATATTTACAAAAGCTCTGTCTATACTTAAACCTTGAGATTAATGAATTGTTCTGCATATGCTAGAGACAGAGGAAACTGCTGTCTACGAACATACTAGTCTTTTACAAGCAAAAAAAACGTACAACACAATGCCCAATCTATCTTACCTCATCAATCTGGTCAAATTTTATAATCAAAAATTCTATTCCATCTCTATTTTGAAAATTAACAAAATCCACAATGATTCCTATTGCTCCATTAAGTAATCCTTCTTCTACATTCAAATTACGTAGAAAAATTACTCGACAGTTTTTACATACAAATAAACTCTTTTCTAATTCTGCAGTTTTAGATTCAGACTTTTCCAAAGAATCCAGTTTATCCTGTAGATTCTTAGTAAAAGAATTGTTACTCCCTGGTGTTCGATCTTGTCAAAAAATTTAATTTCAAGAATTTGTTGTTTTTGCAGTTTGAGAAGTTGTTCATTAAATGTTGAACACTCTTGCAGTGGAGGCCTTCGGCAAACTGTAGACTTGTTTTCTACAAGCATACTGAGCATTGCTTCTGATGCTGTTTTTGCAGATGAATACAAGTTCCTTAGTAGCCAACTTTTTAACCATGTCCCATCAACATACCAATTCTTATGTCTCTGAAAATATTTCCATAGTCTTCATCACTTGCTTGTTGCATATTCTTAACAAGTTCTTTATATTCAAAGTGTAACCAAATATTTACATTCCCAATACTTCCCAAATATTTCCTTGTGTCATCATGTAGAAGAGTTTTAAAAACAGGTTGTCCTTTAATGGGAGAAAGGTGTAGTGGGTCTCAGAACACAATTAATTGTTTTCCTCCAAACAGACTCAGTTTTTAAAATCTGTGCGTTTTTCAAGTGCAAAAAGGCAAGCATGACACCATGCTCACATCATCAATGAGTAAAAGTTTTAGGGGGAGATTTACTAGGCTTTTGCGCCATGTTTGCATCACAAAAGTGACGCCAAATGGTGCAAAGTCTTTTTTTCCTAATTTCCTTTCCAGCGCTAAACTTGTTTAGCACCAGAAATAACGTAAAAGTAATGTGAAGCAGTGCAGAGCGCTGCTTTGCATTACTTTGTGCCATGGGGGCATGCCAAGGGTGGTGCAAGGGCATTCCTATGCAACGACCCAAGGTTTCTCACGCTAAACCCAATATACTAAACACAGTAGATTGTGTTTAGCATGAGAAAATTGTGCCCTTTAAACTAGGCGCAAGGAGGGAGAAATGCTTTTACTTCCCCTTCCTTTTCCGACTGTGCATACGTGGTGCATGGTGCAGCATGCATACAAAATGGGAAAAGCTTTCCCTCGTGTCTAAGGATGGTATTTTGTACAGAAAGGGTATCCGGCCTGTACGAAACCTATCCTGGACTCACATAGCAGCTTTAATCACCCCAATGGAAAGGGGAGGAGAGAGCCATATTTTCAAAAATATGGCGGTCTCCTGCTCCTTCCCTGTCACGTAATGCAGCGCAGCCTCGCTGGGGTACTGCACTGCATGGAGATTTAGAAAATCTCCCCCTTAGTTTCTTCAATACCTTTGAGACTTCATAACTCCCGATAATTTTTGATATTCCAATTTATTATCATGTTCAAAAAGTAGCATAAACAACGAAATGTAAAGTGATACCTTTAATGTTGTGCGCTGCTAATCCAATGGGAGCTGATACAACACAAGATAAATGTGATTCGTAGTCTTCTGTAGCTTACTGGTCTAAACTTTAATTAAGAAACCTTTTCCTGTTCCAGCTTGACCACTTATGTAGAATAGAAAAGGTTTAAATGATGAACATTGGCATTCATTTTTTTATGGACCAAACCATGTTCTACCTGTTGTTTAAATTATACTATATTTCTTTTTGTTCAATATGTAGTTGTCCCTCTAAATTTCAAACTGAATAATATCCTGTTGTGCTTGCTGCATTGCATTGCAGTTTTTACCTCATAAATGGCTATTGCTTCTCCATTTACAATAATTGATTGTCCTAGTGGATCTTGAGTCAGTGAACAAGAACTTTGACTGATTTGTAAACTTTCTCTAGCTATTTCAGCTGCATTAGTACCTTTCTGTTCAATCTCATCATTTAACATTTGTAAGTAAGTTGGAAAGATTTTGCACAGAATGCTGTCTTTAGTTGCATTAAAAGAATCTTTATAGCAGTCAATCAATCAATCAATCAATACATTTATATAGCGTGCTACTCACCCGTGAGGGTCTCAAGGCGCTGAAGGGAGGGGGGGGGGGTGTCGCTACTGCTCGAATAGCCAGGTCTTGAGGTGTTTCCTGAAGGTGAGATGGTCCTGGGTCAGTCGTAGGTGCGCGGGGAGGGAGTTCCATGTTTTGGCTGCCAGGTAGGAGAACGATCTTCCTCCTGTGGTGGTTCTACGGTGGCGAGGGCGAGGCTGGCGGAGCGGAGCTGGCGGGTGGGGATGTAGAACAAGAGGCGGTTGTTGAGGTATTCGGGGCCCTTGTTGTGTAGCGCTTTGTGTGCGTGGGTGAGGAGCCTGAACATGATCCTCTTTCAGACGGGGAGCTAGTGCAGGTTTCTCAGATGGGCAGATATGTGGCTGTGGCGAGGAATGTCGAGGATGAGTCGTGCGGAGGTGTTCTGTATGCGTTGAAGTGGTGTCTGAAGTTTGGCTGTGGTTCCTGCGTATAGGGCGTTTCCGCAGTCCAGTCGGCTGGTGGCGAGGGCCTGGGTGACGGTTTTTCTGGTTTCGGTGGGGATCAATCGGAAGATTTTTCGGAGCATGCGCAGGGTGTTGAAGCATGATGACGAGACGGCGTTGACTTGCTTGGTCATCGTGAGGGAGGAGTCCAGGATGAATCCCAGGTTTCGTGCGTGGTCCGTGGGTGTTGGCGCGGAGCCCAGTGCTGTGGGCCACCAGGAGTCATCCCAGGTGGATGGGGATTGTCCGAGGATGAGGACCTCCGTTTTGTCTGAGTTCAGCTTCAGGCGACTGAGCTTCATCCATTCTGCGACGTCTTACATTCCTTCCTGGAGGTTGGTTTTAGCGGTGTCTGGGGGGGAACAACCTTTACAACGCAAATTTTACAACGCACTACCTTTACAACGCATTTTTTACAACGCATAATCCATTACAACGCATGACATTACAACGCATGACACTACAACGCATTTTTAAAAACTACCTTTACAACGCATTCCATTACAACGCATACTACCATTACAACGCATACCATTACAACGCATAATATTACACTACACTATCCAACACTTACCCTACTGTTGCACCCCCTGGAGTTAGAATAGTAATTTTTACCCCTATACTATCCAACACTTACCCTACTGTTGCACCCCCTGGAGTTAGAATAGTAATTTTTACCCCTATACTATCCAACACTTACCCCACTGTTGCACCCCCTGGAGTTAGAATAGTAATTTTTACCCCTATACTATCCAACACTTACCCTACTGTTGCACCCCCTGGAGTTAGAATAGTAATTTTTAGCCCTATACTATCCAACACTTACCCTACTGTTGCACCCCCTGGAGTTAGAATAGTAATTTTTACCCCTATACTATCCAACACTTACCCTACTGTTGCACCCCCTGGAGTTAGAATAGTAATTTTTACCCCTATACTATCCAACACTTACCCTACTGTTGCACCCCCTGGAGTTAGAATAGTAATTTTTACCCCTATACTATCCAACACTTACCCTACTGTTGCACCCCCTGGAGTTAGAATAGTAATTTTTACCCCTATACTATCCAACACTTACCCTACTGTTGCACCCCCTGGAGTTAGAATAGTAATTTTTACCCCTATACTATCCAACACTTACCCTACTGTTGCACCCCCTGGAGTTAGAATAGTAATTTTTACCCCTATACTATCCAACACTTACCTTACTGTTGCACCCCCTGGAGTTAGAATAGTAACTTTTACCCCTATACTATCTAATACTTACCTTAAATGCAATTTAATATTATGCGTTGTAATGGTATGCGTTGTAAAGGTAGTATGCGTTGTAATGGAAATGCGTTGTAAAGGTAGTTTTTAAAAATGCGTTGTAGTGTCATGCGTTGTAATGTCATGCGTTGTAATGGATTATGCGTTGTAAAAAATGCGTTGTAAGTGCATGCGTTGTAAAAGTGTGCGTTGTAACGACATACATCCGTGTCTGGGTCTTTGGTGAGGGAGAGTATCAGTTGGGTGTCGTCGGCGTAGGAGATGATGTTGATGTTGTGTTTGCGTGCGATAGCGGTGAGGGGGCTCATGTAGATATTGAAGAGGGTAGGGCTGAGCGAGGAGCCTTAGGGTACTCCGCAGATGATCTTGGTGGCTGCTGAGCGGAAGGGAGGGAGGCGGACTCTCTGGGTTCTGTCAGAGAGGAACGAGGTGATCCAGTCCAGGGCCTTTCCTTGGATCCCAGTGTTGAGGAGGCAGGTTGTTAGGGTGCGGTGGCATAAGGTGTAAAAGGCTGCCGAGAGGTCTAGGAGGATGAGAGCGGTTGTTTCTCCGTTGTCCATCAGGGTCCTGATGTCATCGGTGGCTGCGATGAGGGCGGTCTCGGTGCTGTGGTTGGCTCGAAATCCAGACTGGGATGGGTCGAGCGAGTTGTTTGCCTCGAGGAAAGCAGTCAGCTGTTTATTGATGGTCTTCTCGATGACTTTAGCCGGGAAGGGAACGAGAGAGATGGGGCGGAAGTTCTTGAGGTCTTTGGGGTCCGCTGTGGGTTTCTTCAGAAGGGCGTTGATTTCTGCGTGCTTCCAGCTCTCAGGGAAGGTGGCTGACGTGAAGGAGTTGTTTATGACGTTCCGGAGGTGGGGTGCGATGATGATGTTGGCTTTGTTGAAGATATGATGGGGGCAAGGGTCAGAGGGGGAGCCAGAGTGGATGGTGTTCATGACGTGGGTGGTGTCTTCAGTGCTGATGGGGGTCCAGGCGCTGAGGGTGGTGGTGGGGGTCGTTGCTTCGGTGGCTAGAGGCGGAGTCTGGGGTCCGAAGCTGTCGTGTATCTCTGCGATCTTGCGGTGGAAGAACGTGGTGAGGGAGTTGCAGAGGTCTTGCGATGGTGTGATGTCGTTGTTGCTGGCGCTGGGGTTGGAGAGCTCTTTGACGATGCTGAAGAGCTCCTTGCTGTTGTGGGTGTTGTTGTCTAGCCGCTCTTTGAACGATGCCCTTTTGGTGGTGCGGATCAGCTGGTGGTGTTCGTGAGTGGTGTTCTTGAGGGCTGTCAGGTTTTCTGTTTTCCGTTCATGGCGCCAGGTTTTTTCGAGGGTTCGGCAGGGTTTCTTTGAGTCTTTGAGGGCGTCTGTGATCCATGAGGTTTTCCTGTTGCTGGTCTTGCCTGGGGGGTTCTTCAGTGGAGCGAGGTCGTTGGCGCAGTTGGTGATCCACTGTGCGAGGTTGTGGGCTGCGTCGTTGGTGTCAGCGGTGTCGGCTGGCAGGTTCTGGCTTAGTGATGAGAGGAGCTGGTCTGTGGTGATTTTGCTCCAGCATCTACGGGGGATTTGTTGCGTGCGGTGGTGTGATGTATTCTTTTTGAAGGTGAAGTGGATGCATCTGTGGTTGGTCCAGTGCAGTCCGGTGGAGTGGCTGAAGGAGACGTGGTTGCTGGCGGAGAAGATGGGGTCGAGCGTGTGGCCAGCGAGATGGGTGGGGGTGTTCACCAGTTGTTTGAGTCTGAGGTTGGCGAGGTAGTCGAGCAGGGTGGTGGTGTTGTTGTCATTGTTTTTCTCCAGGTGGAAGTTCAGGTCCCCTAGGAGGATGTATTTTGGTGAGGCCAGGGCGTGTGGGCTGATGAAGTCGGTGATGGTTTCGCTGAATTGTGTGCGCGGGCCCGGGGGTCTGTAGATGAGCGTTCCTCTGAGGGTGGTCTTGGGGTCGGTGTGAATCTGGAAGTGTATGTGTTCAGCGGTGGAGAGTGTGTATTCGGCATTGGTCGTGATGTTGATGTTGATGGTGTCCCTGTAGATGATGGCGATTCCTCCTCCGGTTTGGTTGATGCGGTCCTTCCGGGTGATCTTGTAGCCGTCCGGGATGGCTATGGCGATGTCGGGGGCCGAGGAAACGTTCATCCATATCTCTGTGAGGAAGGCGATGTCTGGTGCTGTTGTGTCGAGGAGGTCCCAGAGGTCGACGGCGTGCTTGTGGACGGAGCGTGTGTTGAGGAGGATGCACTTGAGGTGGTTGTTGTTGATGTTAGGTCCGGTGGGTGGTCTGCAGGTTCGGAGGCAGGTGAATTTGCAGGCTTGACAGGTGAAGGGTCCCTGGGTTCGCTTCGGGGTCGCTCTGTAGCAGGCGGGTTGTCGTCCGGTGTTGAGTGCGTTGAGGGCAGAGGAGTCGTATCTCAGTCGAGTTCCCTGGCTCCGGCAGGGGCCAGGGGTTCTGGCGCTGTGTGCGGTCCAGGCGCGGACGGGAGCAGACGGGCATGCCTTTGGCTCGCCTATCGCCGCGCCAGCGACGCGGCCGCTGGGCGGCCTCCATATGAAGGGCTGTGGGAGGGAGGAGCAGCTGGGAGGCGGGAGCGGGGCGGCGAATGGGAACAGCGGGGGGCGGGGCCGCAGGGACGCAGCGGCGAGAGAGGAGGAGCAGAGGGACATGGGGAAAGGACACGGAGGCAATACGGGGGGAAGGGGGCACAGAAGGCAAAAGGGAGTACAAAATACACCAAAACAGAATGCAACAAGGCAACAAGGGGGCACAAAAGGCAAGGGGGAGTACAAAATCAGCAAAACAGAATGCAGAGAGGCAACAAGTGAACGAGGGACAAGAACAGGGGCAGAGGGGACTCACGTAACAGCAATCAGCGGCAGGAGCAAGGCGACTGCACAGGTGGGGGCAGCGACACAGGAGGACCGTCTGGCGGCTGGGGGGGCGTCCTGCCTGAAGACAGGGTCAAAGGTCACTCCCTTCACCGCTGCGCGGCCTCCATATGAAGGGCTGTGGGAGGAAGGAGCAGCTGGGGGCGGGAGCGGGGCGGCGAATGGGAACAGCGGGGGGCGGGGCCTCAGGGCCGCAGCGGCGGGAGAGGAGGAGCAGAGGGACACGGGGAAAGGACACGGAGGCAAAACGGGGGCAAGGGGGCACAGAAGGCAAAAGGGAGTACAAAATACACCAAAACAGAATGCAACAAGGCAACAAGGGGGCTCAGAAGGAAAAGGGGAGTACAAAATCAGCAAAACAGAATGCAGAGAGGCAACAAGTGAACGAGGGACAAGAACAGGGGCAGAGGGGACTCGCGTAACAGCAATCAGCGGCAGGAGCAAGGCGACAGCACAGGCGGGGGCGGCGACACAGGAGGACCGTGTGGCGGCTGGGGGGGGCGACTTGCCTGAAGACAGGGTCAAAGGTCGCTCCCTTCACCGCTGCGCGGCCTCCATATCAGTACCATTATCATACCAGTCAAAATCTCTAGTAATTCTGTTTTACTGCGTCAAGACTTGAACAGTTGCAGAAGTGCTAAATAGAAAAATTCTCTCTTATATGCAGTTTCACAACTCAGTTTTCTGTGTTCACTGAACATCCATCACATCTCATTACTGCACATTTTTCTTCTTTTATATTTCCTCTAAAAATATTTTTAAACCTATAATGTTGAAGTATTTAATTAAGACATAGGTTTTCAAGATGTGGACTCCTTTTGGGATAGTATGTATCCAACATAGTTTTGACAATATCAGTACTTTCTGGCTCATACTGTGCTAAGTATTCCATTTATTGTAAAATGTCAATACTCGGGTGGAGGCAAGATCTAGATCCGAGCTCAAGCGATCCAAAAATTCATAGGACCCAATCTCTCCATGGGAAACTTTTTTCAAGCTGAAACTGTACAATTTCTTGCTAAGACTCTTTTCTGCTGAAATTTTTCCCCACATTTCTTTCATTTCAAACTTTTCTGATTTTGTAAATATACTATGTAACATAACGAGAGCCGGCAATTGAATTATTGACAACATATTGAATATCCATGTTTGCATTCCACATTTTCAAAATAACTAGTCATTAATGTACTTTGAAGCTTCTGTTCTTCTTAAGTTGTATGTATTCTTGAGCGATTTTCGAGTTATTATATGTCTTACTGCTGAGAAAATACTATTTACTCTTCCTTTGGCAATTATAGGACGTGGGAATCCAAAACAGCGTTTTGTATAAAATTTTCCTTTACATTTATATTTCCGTCTGCAGTATTTGCCACATTGATGACTGTGAAATACATAGTTTGGTTATAAAAAAATGTTTGTTTCAATTCAAAAGCACTATCTATTAAACTTTCAATCTGTTGCTTTTTCTCATACGCTACTGATCTTTTATATTCTTAAAATTGTTGTAATAAATTATGAATTACGCTACTTCTAAACATTCTTCTAAGTATATCCTCATGCTCATTTTGCCTTCTTGTAATATGTGTTATTTTCCCTTAAACTAATGCTGTTTTACCATGACAATTATTCTTTTCCTTCTGATTTCTTGTAAAACTTTTCTTTTTCTTTTCAGCATTATTGACTTTTTTAATCCCTCTACAACTGTTTTAAAAAACTGTTTAGTGCTCTTCCCATCCTGTATAACGGTTTGCTCTTTTTCTAATGTGCTATTTTCACTTTTCTTTAAGTAGAACTGTTTTCTTTGTTCTTTTCATGTTTTCTTGCTATCTTTAATTTGTGTTCAAAATAAAATAAATATCTAAAAACAAAGAGCAGTTTCAAAAGTTTGTTACATCAATTAATAATTGTAAATTAAATACATATTAATATTCATAATAATCAATAAACAATCACTTACAATTACATTGCCATTCTCTTCTTAACAAATAAAAATGTATGATACCTAAGTATGCACTTTTGCAAAGCTCTAAATTCTTGAAAGTCTGGGGGAAAACATTTATAAATTACTGTACACTTTCATTTTCTAAATTTGTGAACAATGAAAAATTATTGTATTACTTTCTTATTATTATATAGGTGTGGGGTCCACTTCCGGAATCCTCAGGATGGTGCTGATGCTCAATGAGGTCCACCTCTTGACTGCCCCAAGTCCGGAATGATATACACACGGACTAGTGAGATTGTCAAGTGAGGGAAGGAAAGGATAGGAACTGCAAGGAGGGAGATCTGAGAATAACACAATAAGAACACAATAAGTACACAGTCCCTTAATGAGTAAAGCATACAGTTCCTATACTATGAGTTAATAGGACAGTAAGACTGACTGAAACACTCTACCTGTAAAGGAAGAGAAGGAGCTGTATCAGGAGAGAGAAGAGTGTGTCTTTTCAGTCTTCCAATACGGATACTATTGTGAGGAAACAACAAGTAATAACATTTGTACAGGTATCAATATTCATATTTGAAGAAGAAGTAAAAGAAAGGGTTACTAAACACTTCCACCTACCCCCAATTAGTTGTGGAATAGCCTGATGTGAAAAAGGCTGAAGTCCTCTTGGACACCCCCTTACTAACTCTCCTAGAATTTAAATAAAAGAAAAGACCATGTCAAGTATAAATCCTTAGTACAATAGCAAACTTGTACTATCACTGATGTGAATGCAGTTTAGTTGCAAACAGCCTCAAAGAACACCAATGTAAGGGGAAATTGGTATCATAACATATGCACTAAACACAGCCATGAAGGAAGCCTGTAAAGGTCAACAATGCTCTTATTGGTAGAGCACGATGGCATCAAGCATGCTGGGTAAAGCTGTATCCTGTGTCATCAAATACAAGGTACTGAGAGCCATAAAACAAGTGTATCCAATATGAGCTCTAAAGGATACAAATTAAAAGTCTCATAACACAGAAAGGTTTCTGTGTACTGCGCCTCGAGCTCTTTAAAAAAATATATATATTAGGATTTTTTAATTAAACATTGCCAGTTAGTCATGGCACATAATACAGCAAAATAATACATTCACATTCTGAGAGAACTTAACACGTATTGAAAAACAAAATAAAAAAAAAAGAACAACAAAACAAGTGAAACAAAAAAGACACTTAGCAAAAATGCAAGAAACATAGATACAGATACAATTACAAATCCCTCGGGAAAAGAAAAAAAAGGGGAAAAACAGAATATCATCTGGGAGAAGAAGAAAATCGAGGAATAATGTATAAACACGTAGGGACCAGGATAGTATACCTAAAGCCGGTACCGGAAAAGTTTACCCTATCCAACTAGTGACTGGTGCCCACATTTTCCTCCCCATTTCTCGTCTCATGCATCCTTTCAGTCTATATACAGCCACATCCATGTTATAAATAGCTAACAACCTAGCCCGCCAATTATTAAATGTAGGAGAGTCAGGGCTAATCCACTGTGAGGTGATGCAAGTTCTTGCAGTGGTCATTGCTATGAATATCAAACCTATTTCAGATCTGGTCCAAGCCATACTACTCTGACTCCCTTCTATCCCCAGGATGATTAAATCAGGTGTTATTGGTATCGGTGTAGCAAGGATCTGATTCAGAAAAAATTCAATATCTTGTAAATATTTAACCAGATTGGGACAGGAGAAAAACATGTGAACCGTATCGTCAGCCCAAGCCCCACACCTACTGCATGAATTCCCCTGTGGGCCACCCCATTTAGAAACCTTCCCCGGGGAATAATATAAATCGAAAACGGACATGAAATGTTGAGTCCTCAGGCTGCCAGTTATTAAGATCTGGTTGGCTAGTTCCAAAGACGCCTCAAGGTCAATGCCTTCCTTGCCAAACTTCCTCTTCCATTTATCTTTCTGGATACTCAGATCATCAGGAGAACAGGCCAACAGCATCTGGTATATTTACCCAATACGGGATCTGTTTCCTATTTTGTTGACCAGGGGTATTTTTCCCAGATTTGCGTCCACTTATAACATAATTTTACCCAGGAAACTCCTGATCTGCAAAAACTTTAGAAAAGTGTCTCATAGAGAGCCCAAACTTCTCTTATAAATTAGAAAATGAGGCAATCTGCCCATCATAACAGACATCCCCCAGAACATTAATTCCTAAATCCCCCCACCTAGAAGTACTTAGGTCTTGAAAAAGTGGCGGTAAAAGCCCAAGTGCCAAGAAAGGAGTATATGCATGAATAATACTAAATCTCCGTCGTATCTTTTTCCAAATAGAGCAAGCTGATTGAATGATTTTAAATTTTGTCTTTTTATAATAACTTGGCTCTAAAATTTTAACTAAACATTGCCCAGCATTCTCGCCACATGCTACTTTATAAATAGTTGGTCTAACAGCTATGGGAACTACTGCTTTAGTCCCAGTCAGCAATATCCCCATATGTGTGCTTCCCAGTGATATAGGAGATGGCTGGGTAAACCCCATCCCCCCTTAGTCTGGGTATAATCATCCATTTAGCTGCCCTTCTGGCTCTGCGATACTCCCATAGGAATCTGACACATGCCCTTTCAGCTCTGGTGATGCAGGATGACAGAAATTCTAAAAAGTATGGTTCAAAATTTAGGGAAAATCATAATTTTAATGACATTGTACCGACCTTGTATTGATAGATGTAAGTGGTCTAATCTCTCAAGTGTTTTATTTATGTTCAGAATTATTGGCAATATATTTAATTCTGGTATATGCTCAACTGATGCAGTGATCTTCACTCCCAAATAAGTTGCTACGGAAACAATTGGTATATCTTTCTGGAGCAAAGTCTCCGAATGTAAATCTGGGTTTTGTCAATATTTAATTTATATCCCGATACGGAGCCAAATTGCTCCGCTAGTTCCTTTACTGTTCCGCAGCAACCACAGCACCGAAACTGCCCTCAATGCCACCAGCGATGACATCAGGGCCCTGCTGGACAACGGCAAAACGGCGGTCCTCATCCTCCTGGACCTGTCAGCCGCCTTCGACACTGTCTTCCACCGCACAAGCATCCACGACGCTAGAATCCATGACAAGGCTCTGGAATGGACCAACTCCTTCCTCTCTGGCAGAACCCAGAGCATCCACCCCCCCTTCCCGTTCCGAAGCCACCGAGATCATCTGCGGCGTACCCCAGGGCTCATCCCTCAGCCCGACATTGTTCAACATCTAAATGGCACCGTTCGCCCACGTCGCCCGACTGCACGACCTCAACATCATCTCCTACGCTGATGACACCCAGCTGATCCTCTCCCTCACCAAGGACCCCTCACCGCCAAAACCAACCTCCACGAAGGAATGAAAGCCATCGCCGAGTGGATGAAGAACAGCCGTCTGAAGCTGATCTCGGACAAAACAGAAGTCCTCATCCTCGGCTCCACCCCCTCGGCCTGGGACGACTTCTGGTAGCCAACCGCACTGGGAACAGCACCAACACCCACTGACCACGCACGCAACCTGGGGTTCATCCTCAACTCTACTCTCTCCATGAAAAAGCCGTCCCATCCTCCTGTTTCAACACCCTCCACATGCTCCGCAAGATCTACAGGTGGATCCCCATCGAAACAAGAAGAACGGTCACCCAGGCCCTCGTCAGCAGCAGGTTGGACTACGGAAACGCCCTCTACGCAGGAGCCTCGGCCAAACTCCTGAAACAACTACAATGCATACAGAATGCCTCTGCACGCTTGATCCTCAACATACCCCGCCGCAGCCACATAACACCCCACCTGAGTGACCTGCACTGGCTTCCCTTCGACAAGAGGATCACCTTCAAGCTCCTCACCCACGCACACAAGGGACTCCACAACACCGGAGAGGCATAACTCAACAGACGACTCACCTACTACACCCCCAACCGCCAGCTCCGCTCCGCTGACCTCGCCCTCGCCACTATCAACCGCATCCGAAGAACGACCTCCGGTGGCAGATCGTTCTCCCACCTCGCCGCCAACACCCTCCCCATCCTCCTATAGCAGACCCAGGACTTGCTAACCTTCAGTAGACTACTCAAGACCTGGCTAGTCGAACAGTAGCAGCATCCCCCCCAGCACCTTGAGACCCTCATGGGTGAGTAGTGCGCTTCACAAATGTTCTGATTGATTGACCATAACCACTTTAATCTGCATATTTGCATCCAAATTGTTAAGAAAAGGATCAATATACATAGAGAATAATAGTGGGGAGCATGGGCATCTTTGCCGGGTTCCTCTACTTATGGCACAAGATTGGGATTCCTGTCCGGATATGTGGTTACGGGCCTCAGGAAGTACGTAAGTGCCTGTACTACTTGAATAAAGTCCTTAGGTAAACCCTTTGCCTGTAGTGTCAAGCCAGAGAATCCCCCATGAGACCCTGTCGAACGCTTTCCTTGCGTCCAACAGGATCATCCTGAGTGGTGTCTTCGTGGCCTGGGCCCGATCAAACAAGGCTATGGCTCGGCGAACATGGTCCGATGTATCTTGACCCGGGATAAACCCGTGTTGGCGGATGGTAACCAATGGGGTAATAACCTTGCCCAGCCTTAGGGCAATAATTTTAGAATATATCTTGCTATCAGCACAGATCAAAGCAATGGGTCTATGTGATAATGGGCTGAGCTCGGGTTTATCTTTTTTTTTTAAAGACTACTATGGTAGTTTTGCACCAAGAATCGGGGATCTGACCCTTCTAGGCAAGTAGGAATAAACAATTTGGATTGGCTTCGAAGAATTTGCCGGAATGTAAGGTAAAATTCTAGTGATACCGCATCAGGACCGGCAGCTTTGCCGGCTGCCAAAGAAGTTATGGCAAGCTCAACCTAGTCCCCCGTAATCAATGCAGACAACATCTCACTTTGTTCCGGGGTGATCTTCGAAGTTTCATGGTCCCGAAGGAATTCTTCCACAGAGGTTGTTGCTACATCACTATCAGCGGTATATAACTCTTGATAAAAATCCTGAAAGACCTTCAGAACCTCAACCGGCGAGTCCTGAATCTGGCCCGCTTGATCCTTAATTCAGCAGATTCTATTGGAAACTCCCCTTTGTTGCAAGCGTTTAACCAGCAATCTGCCTGTATTTTCCCCAAATTCGTATATGTCGGCCCAGTGCTGTACATATTTAACAGCCAGTTCATCCCCGAAGAATTGATGTATTCTGGCTTTACCAACCGCTATTTGCCGCTGACACTCATCCGTTTTTTGCGGGTCCCCGATTGCCCGCATAAGTTCTTCCTCAGCCTTCCGAAGCTGTTCCACCAACCCATTAATCTTCTCCTTTGCCATCCTCTGTCGATACAAAGAGAAGCTAAGGGTCTCACCCTGTAAAAGCATCCCAGACAGTAGTTACAGAAGCAGTACCCTTGTTTATATAAAAAAAAATCTGTGATCCATTTGAACATATGCAGACAATAGGACTGATCTAACAGTAATTTCCTATCGAACGTCCAGGTCGTAGGAGGTTGTGCGGTGCCACCCAGTGGAATTTCAATTACTAACGGATTGTGGTCTGATATTATCCTAGGAAAAAGCTCAATAGTGACCTTTTCCGCAGTTTGATTGGACACAAAAAAATAGTCTAGGGGGACGAAGTTATGATGAGGAGTGGAAAAATAAGTTTACCCCGTCTCCGCCGGTCTATGTCTATGCCAAATATCGGCCAATCTGTGTTCCCTGACGAGTCCCTGTAGAGCCCTAAAGGTTTTGCTCTTTCTTCCCTGATATGAGGAGTGACTAAGAAGATTGAAACTACTGTTCAAATGGATATTAAAGTCACCACAGAGGACTACCGGAAAGGGCCATAAAGCCAATTCTATATTCAGAAAATTCAAGGTTTCAGGATCGTCCAAATCTTACCCATACAAAGAGCAGATAGTAAATGACATGCCCTTGATTACTGCTTCCACGATTGCCCATCGACCTACATTTTCCTCCTTGGTTCGCTTGAAGATTAAAATACCACGCCTAGCCAAAATAGCTACCCCTCGTGTGGTCGTAGCTTGGCAAAAGCTTGCCAGGAGATCAAGACCCAGATCCTTTAACCACCCGCGATTTTTCCAGGGAATGTGAGTTTCTTGTGGGCATAGTACATCTATCTGCATATACCTTATAACGTTGGCAAATAAGCCTCTTTTTTTTCTATCATTAAGGCCACAGCAATTTAAAGAGCAAATTCAGATTTTACTTTTCTTATCCATCCTCCTTATGAGATACAAATATTTTACAGTAATTCACATAGCTATACAAAAACCTCTCCAAGGGGATACCTCGACAAAATATACTTATAGAATCTTTCATGTCTCGATGCTGGCTAGAGCCATGACTATACAAATAGAAAAATTGCTGTGTCGCCCCACCCCTCACCCACCTCCCCACACCAACAACCCCCACTACACTTCTACCAGAAGCCTTCCCCCACCCACCCAACTTCTCACCCCATGAGGCATGGGGACCAATGGTCCCTGGTGATGCTGAGCTAAGCCACTCCCCCTTCCACTAAGCTAGACCCCCCTCCATAAAGTGTGTGTCATGCTGTGAAAGAAAGCAAAAAATTGAGAAAGAAGAGACCATACAAAAGTTATCAGATGAAAGAGGGGACCCTCAGGGTGCAGGAATAGGCTGCTTAGTCATCCACAACAATTACAATACAGCGCACGGCGAAAATACAGATCACTGGGATGACTACATTGAGAGCATAAAATCTTTTGCTTGGATTTCAGACTGAAAATAATGTGTTTGTCTCTGAGAGACCACCTTCAATTTAGCAGCATTAAGTAAGAAGACCTGAGCCCCCTTTGCCTGGAATGCCGGAATCAATTGACGCAATAGCCATCTCTTTTCAACTGTCAGCTGACATAACTCAGGCCTCACAAAAAAATCGCAGCCCTTTCCAATCCTTTTCCAATCTGGCCTAGCTAAATCATACAGGGCCTCCCTGGCTAAAAGATTATTGAGGCAAATCATGATAGCCCGTGGTCGGCTATCGGGTTGCCCCCCTTTTTTCACAGAATAAAAGGGAAACGGTGGGCCCTTTGCAATTGCATTTTCCATTCCCAATGTTGAAGTTCTGGAAAAGCCTCCTCAAAAAGCTTGATCACAAACTGGTGAACATCTGACCCCTCCTTCCCCTCAGTGATACCCAAAATTTGCAGATTGTTCCTCCTCGATCAATTTTCAAGGTCAGTCAGTTTCAGCAACGTATCATCCTTCATAGATTGCATAGACTCAGTCAGATTTTTCTGTGCGATCAGGTCGTCTTCCAACTGAGAAATTCTGGTCTCTGCCTCTCCGATTCTTGCCGCAAAGTCAGAACACGTCTTAGCAATCCTGCGTATAGAATTCTGAACCTTCCTGCATGCACCTTGAGTCCGAGAGCTCTCGTCTCTTGTTTCCTCTCGATGGGCCATAATGGACTGATATATGGTAGAAAGTGTGATTTCTTCAAAATCATTAGGGTTGCAACTGGCCACTCTAGGTAATACGGCTCCATTAGGTGCCTCCTTTCCTTCCAGATTTGATGAAAAAGAATAGTCCCAGGTCATTCAGCTGGTCGCACCCTCAGCCTGCACAGAAAGGGCAGATCGATCTTTCAATTTTCTGACTGTTCCAGAATTTAGCAATGACTGATCACTCTCTTCCTCCCAGTGTAGGCTACTGGTATTGTTACAAGAACAGCACTATCAACAGCAGCTCCCATTTAGAGTACTTCAGAGATGTAATTGATTCATTTATTTTCTGTTTATTTTCTTGTTTGTACCAATGATTATTTGATTCATGTGCCCCAAGGAAAAAGATTGTCATGTGTACTTTTAATTGCACGTGTAAAAGCCTGTTTTCACGTTTGTATCAATGATTATTGCTGGCTCACGTTTTTCACCGTTACATTGCACATGCAAGCGTAAGATCGTGTGCACTGAAAACGTGATTTACTGCCTTGTTCATCTCCCCGTGGCACGGGCGTAAGGACACGTGCGTGAAAAGCGTGGCTTGCAGTCTTGCTCCCCTTCCGTAATACTATAAAAACCCCACCCACCTCAAACCGGTGCTTCGCTTACTCGATAGCGGATCACTCACCTGTTCCTGACCGAAGCTCTCCGGGCTCTCTCCAGTGCGTCTTCCTCGGCATCTGTTCCTGGTTCCGGGTTTCCGGGTCCTCCTCCTCTGCTCTCCTGAACTCCGCCGACTCTGCATCCTTTTTCATTCTCGGGCGGACGGTGTTGTCGACGGACCAACTTCCGGAGCCGACTTCCTGAAAGACAAAAGGAAAGAAGGTTGATTCAAAACAACAGTGAATTCCTTTGTTGACAGCGGTAAGATCGTTCCTATTTTAAAGCGGATCTTGATGTGTTTTGGCACAAAGAACGTTCACAACAAACGGACTTCATTAGCGGAAAAACTTCTTTTTTGATAGTGTTGCATATCTGAACTACCTAAGAACGGACAACAATAACATGGACATATTGGTTTAGTGAGTGACTAACGAAGCTGTAATGCTCACTATTGCGCCCAAAGTAGCATGTAGATAAATAAGCAGAAAAGATTATGTTCATTGTATTGGGCAACTATTATGTATGTGCATCAATGTTAATACAAGAGAATTACTGAGTGTACAAAGGTCAAGTATTCTCAGAACCAAGCAGCATTATTTGTAGTGGCTCTTGTCTCTTGTTCTTTTGTTTCTTATTTCTTTTAGTTCACGAATATTTGAATTCAGCCAGAAGAATTTCAAGGTATGTCACTACAGGCACTAATCGCGTTACATTAACATACTAACCATAACAAAAGACGTTAAGAGTCTGATCCAGTCTATGATGAATGGTAAATTACAGTATTGTTGCATCTTTCTTCTTCAACAGAACTTATGAGATTCTGATGGTAGTTAAACCTTGTTATTGAAGCATGAAAAAGAGCTTGTCGTCTAGGGTAGGTGATTCCCGATAAAGGAGTATAACAGATTGTGATATTCAGGAGAGTCAGTCTACTAAGCGTGTGTTTGCATTTCTAGGACACTACTGATTGACGCTCACAGACGCTTCAACTTGAGAGAAAAACTTGCACCGATCTGGCGCAGATAAGAAGCTGACGATTCAACTCAGTGTATCTTGTTTTTCTCATTCCCATTCCCCTTCCCCTTAGGGGTTTGTCAGAGTGGTTAAGTATACTTCTTGCCACTCTGGTAGGCCTCGGAGGGTTTTGGGACCTATCGGCATCAGAGAAGAAGCAATCCAAAGAACAGGTGGGTGACTTCGTAACAGAAAGCGAAGCCACAAAAACTACCCCTGTTTCTTCTTTGATTCCGAAACCATGGATCTAGAGCAGGGAACGTTAGATACCACACAATTAATACAATTGGTCAGAAAATTAAACGAGGAAGTGCAGGAGGTGCGACATGAGAATCAGGTTCTTAGACAGGAATTGGATAGGACAAGATCAGGGTTCACTTCTTGGAGAGATTCTCAAACAACCACTACTAAACCCATTATTTCCCCCGCTAAGTTTAACCCCACTATGTATCCTTCTCAGCATTCAACAGAATCGCACGCAGACCAACCCTTACAGGTTACTGTCGTTACCCCGACACCTGTTCCCCTAGCCAACCCAGAAAGATTTACAGGGGACAGCAACCTTTACACTACATTCATGAGTCAATGTCAACTCCATTTTTTGTGTAAACCTCAGGTATTCACATCAGACACTGCAAAGGTAGCTTTTATTATTTCTTATTTGGGAGGAGTAGCTGCCAATTGGGCCATGCCTTTGGTTGACACCAATGACCCTCTATTACATGATCTAAATTCTTTTAAGACAGCAATGTCTAGTTTATTTGCTAAACACGTTTTTATCCAAGCCTCGGATAATGAACTTTTGAGTTTACGTCAAGGGTCAAAAGATCTTATTACCTACGTAACTACCTTTAATAGGCTTTTAGCAGAGACCCGTTGGCCAGAAGACAAGAGAATTTCATTATTCTATAAGGGCCTTAGAGATGATTTAAAGGATTCTTTGGCCCATATTGTTAATCTTCCTGACGACTATAGTGAGTTCGTTGACTTAGTCATTAAACTGAATCATAGAATTGGGGAACGAAAGAATGAAAGACCAAGAGGGGACATTAGGAATTTGCAATTTAAGATTGAGAAAAAAGATGACAAAACGTCCCATGTGGAACCAATGCAAATTGGTGGTTTGAAAGGCCCGCTTTCCCTAGAAGAAAAGGAACGCAGACGGAAGGGTAATCTATGTCTGTACTGTGGGAAATCAGGTCATTATGCAAAAGACTGCTCTGCTAAACCCACTAAAAAGAAAAATATAGCCACCATAGATGGGTCAGAAGAATCGGGAAACTGAGATTCTCGAAGAAAGAAGAGGTCGTTTCCTCGAGATTGAAACCCACTCAGATCTCCCGGTATATTACAAATGTTAATAAGACCATTCCTAAACACTTCACTATTAGAATGACCTTTGTGATCACCACGCAACAAAGACACTGTTTACCAGTATTGCTAGATTCAGGGGCAACTGGTAATTTCTTTGATTTAAAACTAGCACAAAAACTACGGATTAGTCAAATATTGAAACCTGAACCAGAAGTGGTTAAGTCTGTTGATGGTTCAGCGTTATCTTCTGGATTAATCAGGTATCATACATCACCGCTGATCGTAGTTGGTGACAATGGCCATATTGAGGAAATAACTTTTGATTTAATCGACACTCCAACTTTTGGAATCATTTTGGGAGTACCATGGCTAGAATTACATAATCCCAAAATAGATTGGATTAAACGAACAGTAACCCTGGATTCTCCATTTTGTAAAACTCATTGTTACCAAGAAATAAAAGACCCTGTTTTCCTCTCTTTTGCGCTACTTCTGATCAGGAACCACTGTCAATACCTGTAGAGTTTCAAGATTATGCTGATGTTTTTGACGCCATCCAAGCTACAAAATTACCACCACACAGAATCTACGATTGTAGAATAGACCTAATTCCTGGGGCAGTCCTACCTTGTAGTAGAATTTATGCCCTGACAGAACCAGAAAACCAATACTTGCGACAATATCTAGATGAACTGCTTGATATTGGGTTCATCAGGCATTCCACCTCACCGATCTCTTCGCCACTCTTTTTCGTGGCAAAGAAATCAGGCGATTTGAGAGCCTGTATTGATTATCGTACGCTCAATAAGGCAACGATTAAAAATCGTTATCCTCTGCCTTTGATTCCGGTACTCTTAAATCAAGTTAAAGGCTCTAGTGTGTACACCAAATTGGATTTGCGAGGGGCCTACCATCTCGTCCGCGTCAAAGAAGGCGACGAACGGAAGACCGCCTTTCGCACCAAATTCGGTCTCTTTGAATATACTGTGATGCCGTTCGGGCTCTGTAATGCTCCGGCAGCATTTCAGTATTTCATTAACAAAGTTTTGCTTGATCTCCTTGATATATGTGTCATTGTGTACATTGACGATATATTAATCTATTCAAAAAATCAAGACGAACATAACAAACACGTTCGCGCAGTTCTACAAAAATTGCGCGACAATTCATTGTTCGTGAAACTGGAAAAATGTGTTTTTAACACCACAAAAGTCGAATTTCTAGGTTACTGGTTGTCGCCTGAAGGAATCACCATGGATCCGAAAAAGGTGGAGGCAATCCTTAAATGGCCATCTCCCTCATCAGTGAAAGACATACAAAGGATCCTAGGATTCGCAAATTTCTATAGACGTTTTATCTCAAAATTTTCTGAAATTGTCACGCCAATCACACAATTACTAAAAAAAGGACAAAAGTTTAAATGGACCTCAGAGGCTGAGTTAGCCTTCAATACGTTAAAAGAAGCGTTCACTTCAGCACCAATTTTAATCCATCCTGACCCAGATAAACCATTTTTTGTAGAAGCAGACGCCTCACAAACAGCCTTGGGAGGGGTTTTACTACAAAAAGATTCTGGAACTGGACGTTTACATCCAGTAGCCTTTTACTCACGTAAATTGCTGGCTGCTGAACAAAATTACACCATAGCTGAACGTGAGTTATTAGCAATCAAAGCTGTTTTCCAAGAATGGAGACATCATTTATTAGGAGCAAAACATACCATCACAATATTCTCAGACCATAAAAATCTTCAATTCTTCTCCACAGTCAAAGCGCTAACTCCCAGACAAATGCGTTGGTTGCTTTTCTTTAGCGAATTTGACTTCCTGATTACTTATCGCCCGGGAGAGCAACAACTGTTGTCCGATACTTTGTCACGATTAGTGTGCGAGAAGAATAATGACAAAAGCTATGACCCACCAAGCATAATTCCACTTGAAAAAATTGCAGCTCCCACTCAATCTGAAACCTTTTTAAATCAGGTTAAACAAGAAACACAACATATTAACCATCAACAATGGTTAACACAAAAAAAGAATTCTATTCACAATGGGTTTCTTTTTTATGACAACAAATTATATATCCCTCACAAGGACTTACAACTAGAAGTTTTAAAATGGAATCATGATTCTAGTATTGCAGGACATCCAGGCATTACTAAAACCCTAGATTTATGTCAAAGACATTTTTGGTGGAACACTCTTAAACAAGATGTACAACAATATGTTAAGTCCTGTCCGATTTGTGCGCGACAAAAATCTTCCCATTTACCTCCTATGGGGTTACTACAACCTTTACCAATTCCCCCTTCACCCTGGCATACCATCAGCCTGGATTTTATTACGGACCTTCCTAAATCACATAATCACACCACAATTCTGGTAGTAGTTGATTTACTATCTAAGATGGGACATTTTATTCCCTTATGTAAATTACCATCAGCTATGGAATTTAGTGATATCTTCTTGAATAATATTGTGAAACTACACGGCTTGCCTAGTAAGATAATTTCGGACAGAGGCCCTCAGTTCCTTTCAAAATTTTGGCAGCAGTTATGTCAGCAATTAGGAATTGAAATAGCATTATCGTCGTCTTACCATCCGCAAACTGATGGTCAGACCGAAAAAGTAAACCAATATTTGGAACAGAGCTTGCGCTGTTTGACCTCGTCAGTAGCATCTGAATGGGATGAGGTCTTACCCTTAGCTGAATTCTCATACAATAATAGTCACCATGCTGCATTAGGTTGTTCCCCGTTTTTCTTTTTAACTGGTTGGCATCCACGATCAGTTCCGGTATTATTCCCTGAACCAGACACTAACATACCTGCAGTCAATGAGAGGTTGAGAAAACTACAAAAATTTCAAGAACATGCACGAAATCACTTGGCCAAAAACAAAATAAAGGCCAAAATATCCACTGATAAACATCGGATCCCAGCACCACCATATAATGTAGGGGATTTAGTTTGGTTGTCTACTCGAAATATCCAGTTGGAGGGTCCTAAGAAATTAAAACCAAGATTCATTGGTCCATTCCCAATTGAAAAGATCATTAACCCAGTTTCCATTAGACTCACGTTACCCAAAGATTACAGCATTCACCCGGTGTTTCATGTTTCTCTTGTTAAACCTCACGATTCCCACGCTAGATCGGATAATCCACCTCCACCAGTAATTATTGGGGATCACCTGGAATATGAAGTACACCGCATTCTTGATTCAAAAAGAGTAAACGGTCGTCTTTATTATTTAATTGACTGGAAGGGGTATGACGTTTCAGACAGGTCATGGGAACCAGAAACTCAGGTCCACGCCCCTAGATTGGTTAGATCCTTTCATGCTCTTCATCCCACGAAACCTCGCCCTGTAAGGCGACCTTTGGGGGGGGGGGAACTGTTACAAGAACAGCACTATCAACAGCAGCTCCCATTTAGAGTACTTCAGAGATGTAATTGATTCATTTATTTTCTGTTTATTTTCTTGTTTGTACCAATGATTATTTGATTCATGTGCCCCAAGGAAAAAGATTGTCATGTGTACTTTTAATTGCACGTGTAAAAGCCTGTTTTCATGTTTGTATCAATGATTATTGCTGGCTCACGTTTTTCACCGTTACATTGCACATGCAAGCGTAAGATCGTGTGCACTGAAAACGTGATTTACTGCCTTGTTCATCTCCCCGTGGCACGGGCGCAAGGACACGTGCGTGAAAAGCGTGGCTTGCAGTCTTGCTCCCCTTCCGTAATACTATAAAAACCCCACCCACCTCAAACCGGTGCTTCGCTTACTCGATAGCGGATCACTCACCTGTTCCTGACCGAAGCTCTCCGGGCTCTCTCCAGTGCGTCTTCCTCGGCATCTGTTCCTGGTTCCGGGTTTCCGGGTCCTCCTCCTCTGCTCTCCTGAACTCCGCCGACTCTGCATCCTTTTTCATTCTCGGGCGGACGGTGTTGTCGACGGACCAACTTCCGGAGCCGACTTCCTGAAAGACAAAAGGAAAGAAGGTTGATTCAAAACAACAGTGAATTCCTTTGTTGACAGCGGTAAGATCGTTCCTATTTTAAAGCGGATCTTGATGTGTTTTGGCACAAAGAACGTTCACAACAAACGGACTTCATTAGCGGAAAAACTTCTTTTTTGATAGTGTTGCATATCTGAACTACCTAAGAACGGACAACAATAACATGGACATATTGGTTTAGTGAGTGACTAACGAAGCTGTAATGCTCACTATTGCGCCCAAAGTAGCATGTAGATAAATAAGCAGAAAAGATTATGTTCATTGTATTGGGCAACTATTATGTATGTGCATCAATGTTAATACAAGAGAATTACTGAGTGTACAAAGGTCAAGTATTCTCAGAACCAAGCAGCATTATTTGTAGTGGCTCTTGTCTCTTGTTCTTTTGTTTCTTATTTCTTTTAGTTCACGAATATTTGAATTCAGCCAGAAGAATTTCAAGGTATGTCACTACAGGCACTAATCGCGTTACATTAACATACTAACCATAACAAAAGACGTTAAGAGTCTGATCCAGTCTATGATGAATGGTAAATTACAGTATTGTTGCATCTTTCTTCTTCAACAGAACTTATGAGATTCTGATGGTAGTTAAACCTTGTTATTGAAGCATGAAAAAGAGCTTGTCGTCTAGGGTAGGTGATTCCCGATAAAGGAGTATAACAGATTGTGATATTCAGGAGAGTCAGTCTACTAAGCGTGTGTTTGCATTTCTAGGACACTACTGATTGACGCTCACAGACGCTTCAACTTGAGAGAAAAACTTGCACCGATCTGGCGCAGATAAGAAGCTGACGATTCAACTCAGTGTATCTTGTTTTTCTCATTCCCATTCCCCTTCCCCTTAGGGGTTTGTCAGAGTGGTTAAGTATACTTCTTGCCACTCTGGTAGGCCTCGGAGGGTTTTGGGACCTATCGGCATCAGAGAAGAAGCAATCCAAAGAACAGGTGGGTGACTTCGTAACAGGTATCACTTTCTTCCCCAGCCCAGCGTTTATCACAAATGTCCTCACCAGAGGAATTTGAATGATCCGATAAGGAATAGAATTTATCTGCTACATCCTCTTCCCTACCTGTTGTTGGATTAAACTTCCATATCTTCCAAACAACCAGCCTCCCTATCTGGGTGAATCTGACCCAGGGCCACTTATGCTTGGCTATTGCTTGAGAGAACTCCATCTACCAGAATGCACTGGCCTTGCTGTTCAAGCGTTGTACCATCTACCGCCTCAGGGGGGAGCGCAACTGTCATGCTATCAGTGACCCAGCTCCCACCTTGGAGGCTGTCTGCACTTGTGCGATTGGGCCCTTGATCTGATGTCCCCCCATCAGTTTCCCCTTCAGCAGTCTCACCCAGGACCAGCTCTGTCATCGGTGGTGCGGCATCAGGAGACATGGAGGGGGTTTCACGAACAGGCAGAGGGGTATTGATTTTCCCAATGGCTTTAATCCCTGCTGTGACCTGTTCTTCACAGTGTGCACTTTGAACAAAGCAGGAACCGTCTGTTTTCCCTGAATGGCAGCACCGCATTTCCCCTTGGATTGTTCCCCGGGGCCCGACGATGCAGCCGGTGTCTCAATGGTACCGCGGCGTCTTCCGCCATCAAGGCTTCCTCCTGCTTGGTCCGGAGCAGGTTTTCCTGGGCTGCCAGAGCCCACAGGCGGCCGCCTTTCCTTGATGCTCCTGGCAGCTGTCTTCGCCGGCATCAGTGAAGCGGATCCGGTGAACAAAGCAGGAGAGATTGACAGAATGTAAGTTTGTCTGGACACCAACCTGCAGGGCAGCGGGACCCCCCGCAGCCAAAACCGTGATCGCCAAATCATCCAAAGGAAAGCACTGGTAAGTTTTCACTGTGCCATTTGATTTGTGCAGAACAATCGGGCTGAAATCGGAAGGGAAAGATTTTTGCAGGGAATAAGTGTATGGGCAGCTCACTCATCTTGCTTCGCAATCGGGTACCAGATTTTACGTGCCTCCCGCTCTTAAATACAAATGGGAGCAGTGGCGTAGCTAGAGCTTGTGGCGCCCGGGGCTACCCCTCAGATTGCCGCCCCTGGAGAGGGGGGGTGCTGGGGGAAAAGGGCGGCGAGCACTTGAAAGAGGTCCGAGAGACACGTAGTATCGCCGCTAATAGTTACCTTGATCATGCAAATTACATGCATATACATGACGCGGTCCAAGGCTACACAGTTGAATAGAACGGCGACTGGCAGTACAAAAGAGAACACACAGACTGCATGATCCATCTGGGGACTCAGAAAAACCACATGTGCCATCCATCTGAGAGCTACATGAACAATTACCTGGTAATCCCCTCAGCACAATGCAAACATGCACATACATGACACTGTTCAGGGATCCATCATCTACAGCTGACATTAAATGACCATACATCATGGTCCCCCCATTAAAGCAGTGGGGACCTGCACAAACAATATGTGCTCTGGGGATCCAAAACCAACTTAACAGTGGCGAAGCCTGTAATTCTTTATCTTTCAAAAACAGCAAATTAATTATTCACAGGAAATGACTCACTGTGTGCCCTTAGAACTAAACGCAGCACAAAGGGGTCAATCAGCTCCACCTTGCCAACACAGACCGGATACAAAGCCCACTCTGGTGGCCCAAAGGCAACAACCAGGGGTCGCGCCCTGTCATTACTTCTAAGCAGCAGCAACCAACTCCCTGGGAATGAAAAGACGTGCGCTCTGGGACCCAAAGCCAGCTTGTAATAGTGCATCTCTCCTTCATAGCAGCCTCAGAACACACATGGTGCACAGCCTGCCCGGGGGTCCAAAGCTAAAAAACAGGGAGGGGGTGAGACATTGTCATCACAATCCTTAAACACAGCTGTAGGGGCCATGGGATCATGTTCAACTCTATCCAAGGCCCAGGACAAACTGCTCCGGCGCTGCGGCACTCCATGAATATTCAGAAGAAACAAGGAACATTACATTTTTCTGCGATTTTGTTTTCACATTACTTTCATGGTAACCAACAGTGTTAAAAGTCTACAAGAACAGTAAAATGATAATAATGTGTCAAGTACGGAACGCCAAGGCTTGCACACATCCCAACTTGTCATTCTTTCATACACCTTGACTTCTTTGACCAAAAGAAATTGTCAGAGCCACCAGTCGACTAACCCCTCCCCTTGGATAAAAATACACTCCAAAGTCCAAAAGGTTGTGTGAATTAACTTTGCATTAACTACTGCTCAGGATGATGTATAGATAGCCATTTGGTTCCTACTCAGGGTTTTAGCCTGTCTGTTACATTAGTAGATAAGCAAGTAAAAGTCTAGGTAAGTTTCTATTTGTGAATCGCCAGGACTCGGACTGAAACAACCATGCAGCCACTGAAAGACACCAACCAGGGTACAATTCCGGGGTGCACAGCGTCCACCCATTATTTTCACAGGGTGAACGCCGTCCACCCTGCCAAGAAGTTGGCCCCACAGAAATATGCTGAACTTGTCCAGGTGTTATTTTCAGACTCCTAGACAAGTTCAGCAGCACCTGCACATTGTCTGCTTTTCATTCCCAGCAGCAACGTGCAGGCAGCGAGGTTTTTTTTTTCTTCATATTTATCTCCAGCTGAAACAAAGATAAAGGGCAAGTTGAGGGGCCATTAGGCCTCCTTTTGATAGAGTGGCCTGGAACTTCACACTTAAATGTAAATACAATGGAGGAACAAAAAAAGCACACATCTGGTTATTTCTTCACAGGTACTTGAGGCTTTTGACTTTGTTAGGCCCCTTTATGTAAGTGCATGAACTGGAAGTATCTCAGATGTATTGGTCGGTGCCAGTATTTACACACAATTTAAATAGCACTATTTTACTTTCTTTTATAAAGCTACACATACCAATGCAGTGTCAGAGCGATTTACATAACATACAGATTGAAAATAAATCATGCAAGCGTGTAAATCAGTGTACAAGATGTGTTGCATGAGTCAGTGAGGGTTAAAATTTGTAGCAGTCACATATCCTAAATAGCTTACAGTGCTTTATTAAAAGGCTTACTATTTATGAACTGCAAGTAACAAAAGGATCTGTGTTCAAAGCAGTAACCTTAACTAGCTACATTAAAAAAAAAAATCTGTCATCTGCATATTACATGATGTGCTTTGCAGGCACATTAACCTTCTATACTACTATTCTAGCCTACAACAAATCAGGACTATTGGCTTTGTCAATGGTTATTAGTTGCATAAGATAAATAAGCTGCAACTATGGCTTGTTACATATAATATTGAAAAAGCTTCCACTTAAAGCCCTGGTGACAATACCACAATATTGCTGCTCTTGTATTTCAAAAAGAGAGCAGCAGGGCGCAATGGGGCTTCAAGCCACTGTGAGACATTAGGATGATCATGAAAAACGCTAATTTTCCAGTTCACAATGGCCTAGGGTGGGCCTGGCCCACCCTCTAGAACCGAGCCTGGTTGTAGGTATGATGTTACTTGTTGTATCACATAGCTGGATGCAGTGATAGAAACAGCAAAATATAAGGCAGGCGGCACACTATACTAAACACAGATTCTTAGGGTAAGTGTTTTAAAGCCACGCCCTTAATTAAATCGGCCACCCCCTTTGAGAGACCCCCCCAGTTTTTTCATCCCACTTAAAGCCCTGTTGGCAGCTATGCTGCCACTCTGCCACTCACTAAGTATCCCCAAAACTATTCTCTTACCTCACTCATGACTGCCTCCAGAGTCTCTATAGCAGGCAGAGGGGGCGTGGGGGGGTGGGGGGTGTTGGGGGAGTTGGTTCGAACGAACTTCAGCAGCCAGACCAGTCTACAGAGCCAACAAATTGCCCAGAGATCAGCACTGCCACAGACTGCCCCAGGCCCCCAGCCCCCGGCCAGAATGAGCGCGAGAGCGCGTAGCGCGTCACTGCTACGTCGTTCGTTCTCATCGCGAGGGCAGGGCTGGCCATAATAAAATCATTTTTTTAATGTCGCCAGGGCCGTCATTGGTAGCGCTCGTGCGCTACAAGATTGATTGACGGCCCTGGAGGCTAAGACGGACCAATAGTAACGACTAGAGGTCTATAGCTGAGCTAATAGAAACGCGGGACGTCGTAGCCGCGATTTTGGAAAGCACTTTTGACTGCCAGTGCCGCTGGCGCACTAGCAGTTTAACAGCAGGTCAGTGCGCACTTTCAAACTGGGCCGCGCGCGCTGGAACCCGTTGCGGCCGCGGTGGCCTTTATAATTTATTTGGGGACACAGTGTCCCCAAATAAATGATAAAGGCCGCCGCGGCCGCAATGGCCCACCAGTGCCGCGCGGCCGCCCTCAAAATTGTGCCGCCTGGGGCGGACCGCCCCCACCGCCCCCCCCTAGCTACGCCAGTGAATGGGAGCACACGCCAACCGCAAGCTTATGCAGGTCTCGCCAACAGGGAAACTAAACCACCAATGCCCCGAAGCAGCTCAAGGTTCTCCTCCGCAAGAGACCGCTGAAAACGCGGTCTATCCAACAGCGGAGACGAGAAAGGAGCTTCAGCAACAAACACAAGGTCGGACAAGAGTATTATTCAGAGAAAGGAATGTTGGTGCCAAAGGCACCCTTACTGCCTGTGGACCTTTCAGGAACATAACCAATGCCGTATCAGCAAAATAATCGTCAGCTCGTAAACTTCACCTCTGACCTATATCCGGTTACCAGTAATGGCGTCCGGATCATTGTAGTATTACAGCCTTTTTCCTGTTAATCACGATAAATGGCAGTCAGTGTGCTCAAGACCGATGCGCCCTGACAATAGGGCAGTCAGATTTTTATCTCTATATTATAGTGGTTCTATGTTTGCTACCCAGCTAAATGATCTGACTTTAGCTACTAAATGCTGTAGTACGACTTCTGTGACACCTTCATAGGTAACAGATCTCAACTTCTACGATTGAATGGTGTAGTATGACTGACAAGATTTGTGCACCTTTAAAATAACCTGCATAGTTTTGAACTTAGGGTCATCAGCTGCACAATCCATGTTACAATGGATGTACAAGGAGACATATGTCATTCAGAAGAGCACACGCACCTTTAGACTTGACAGACTGCACTTCCCATATGTCCTACTTCGTATGCACCTTTTCAAAAACGTATACTAAGTAGCCTAATCTCTAATCCCTCTGTCAACATATGTTAAAACTCACTTTTTTCTTGCAGCTTCAGTATTTACTGTCTTCTCAGAATGTTGAACCAACCCAAATATAAAACAGCAGCCCTTCCCATGACACTATTCTATGTGTCACCATGTTTCTGAAGTCATCAATGAGTGTGTTTGTGGCTTTGCCTAGTGACATAAAACATAAAAAGAAACCTAGAAATAGTATACCTGTGTTTCACACCACATTCTCTCTAAAATAGTATAGGAGAAGGTGCACTTATTCCGTTCTGCTCATAATACAGGGCATCTGAGTATGAAACGATGTATTTGTGAGGGGGAACAACCTTTACAACGCAACTTTTACAACACACTACACTTACAACGCATTTTTTACAACGCAACATCCACTACAACGCATTCCAAGACATCGCATGACACTACAACGCATTTTTAAAAACTACCTTTACAACGCATTCCATTACATCGCATACTACCTTTACAACGCATACTATTACAACGCATAATATTACATTAAAACCCCTACACTATCCAACACTTACCCTACTGTTGCACCCCCTGGAGTTAGAATAGTAATTTTTACCCCTACACTATCCAACACTTACCCTACTGTTGCACCCCCTGGAGTTAGAATAGTAATTTTTACCCCTATACTATCCAACACTTACCCTACTGTTGCACCCCCTGGAGTTAGAATAGTAATTTTTACCCCTATACTATCCAACACTTACCCTACTGTTGCACCCCTTGGAGTTAGAATAGTAATTTTTACCCCTATACTATCCAACACTTACCCTACTGTTGCACCCCCTGGAGTTAGAATAGTAATTTTTACCCCTATACTATCCAACACTTACCCTAATGTTGCACCCCCTGGAGTTAGAATAGTAATTTTTACCCCTATTCTATCCAACACTTACCCTACTGTTGCACCCCCTGGAGTTAGAATAGTAATTTTTACCCCTATACTATCCAACACTTACCCTACTGTTGCACCCCCTGGAGTTAGAATAGTAATGTTTACCCCTATACTATCCTACACTTACCCTACTGTTGCACCCCCTGGAGTTAGAATAGTAATTTTTACCCCTATACTATCCAACACTTACCCTACTGTTGCACCCCCTGGAGTAAGAATAGTAATTTTTACCCCTATACTATCCAACACTTACCCTACTGTTGCACCCCCTGGAGCAAGAATAGTAATTTTTACCCCTATACTATCCAACACTTACCCTACTGTTGCACCCCTTGGAGTAAGAATAGTAATTTTTACCCCTATACTATCCAATACTTACCTTAAATGCAATTTAATATTATGCGTTGTAATGGTATGCGTTGTAAAGGTAGTATGCGATGTAATGGAATGCGTTGTAAAGGTAGTTTTTAAAAATGCGTTGTAGTGTCATGCGATGTAATGGAATGCGTTGTAGTGGATGTTGCGTTGTAAAAAATGCGTTGTAAGTGCATGCGTTGTAAAAGTGTGCGTTGTAACGACATCAATCCATTTGTGAGGCTCATTGACACCTACCTACATAGGTAAGACATATCTCCCTCTGAGATTTGTGCACCTGTATGATAAGCTACCACTTTTTTGAGGTAGGCTCTTCAGACGCACAACATGTACAAGTAGACACATACCTGAGTCACAAGAACACACAGACCTTAATATTGACAGAGCGCACTTCCCATTGTAAACAGAGTCCTGAAGTTATGCAGCCTAGTTAACATGTAACCTTTCCAGGGACTCATATGAAGTAGCATAGTCCAAAATTCCTCTGCCAACATGTGTTAAACCTCGCTTTTCTCTGGCAGCGTCACTGTTCACCAACTGCTCAAAATGTTGGGCCTAGCCAAATATAAAACAGCAACCCTTCCTATGTCACTGTTGTAAGTCTCACCATGTCTCCGAAGGCTTAAATGCGTGTATCTGTGCCTTTTCCTAGTGACAAGATACATAGAAAGAAACCTAGAAATAGTAGAATACCCGTGTTTTAGACCGCATGCTCTATAGGTTTCTGTATAGGAAGGTGTTTGTATTCCTTTCTGCTCACAATACAGGGCACGTGGGTATTCAACAGTCTATTTAAGGGGTCCTGTGACACCTACATATTTAAGACATGTCTCCCATGGTGCAGCAGAATTGATAAGATGTATGCACCTGTATGAGAAGCTACAGTTTTTGAAGTTAGCATCGTCAGACACACAGCATATGTCAGAATACATGCACAAGTAGCCACATACCTGAGTCACGAGAGCATGCAGACCTTTAAACTTGACAGACTGTATTTCCAATTCCAAGAAGATACCTAAATTTATACAACTTCTTCAAGTGTACCTTTAAACTGACTCATACGAAGTAGCCTAATCACTAATCCCTCTGCAAACAAGTCTTAAACTTCACTTTTCTGTGGCAGCTTCACTATTCATCGACTGCTCAGAATCTTGGGCTTAGCCAAATATAAAAAAGCAACCTTCCCCATGTCACTGTTGTAAATCTCACCATGTCTCTGAAGGGTTCAATGCATATTTATCTGCCTTTTCCTAGTGACAAGATACATAAAAAGAAACCTAGAAATACTGGAATACCTGTGTTTCAGACCGCATGCTCTCTAAGTTTCTGTACAAAAAGGTGTTTGTATTCCTTTCTATTCAAAATACAGGGCACATGGGTATTCAACAGTTTATTTGAGGGGTTCTGTGACACCTACATAGGTAAGACATGTCTCTCTCTGCGCCCGAATGATGGAACGGAACTGTGAAGATTTTTGCACCTCTATGAGAAGCTACCAGGTTTTAAGCTAGCATCTTCAGGCGCACAGCGTGTGTCAGAAAACATGTACAAGTAGACAAATACCTGCATCACCTTCAGCACGCAGACCTTTAAACTTGACATCGTACAATTCCCATTGCAAGCAGACACCTACATTTATACAACCTATGTCAGGTGTACTTTTCTAAAGACTTATACGCATTAGCCTAATCTTTAGACCCTCTGCCAACATGTCTAAAACCTTACTTTTCTCTGGCAGCTTCAGTATTTACCAACTGCTCAAAATGTTGGGCCTAGCCAAATATAAAACATAAACCCTTCCCATGCCAAAGTCTAACTCTCACGATGTTTCTCAAACCATCAATGCCTATATGTGTGCCTTTTTCTAGCGACCTAATACATAAAAGCAAACATAGAAATAGTACAATACCTGTGTTTTAAACTCCATGCTCGAGGGACGTAGGTATTGAAGAGTCTATTTAAAGGCTTCTGTGACATCTACACATGTGAGACATATCTGTCTCTGCGACCCAATGACAGAGCAGAAATGAGAAGATTTGTGCAGCTGTGTGAGAAGGTACCAGGTTTTTAAGCTACCATTCTCTGACGCACAGGACGGGTCAGAATACATCTACAAGTAGACCAGTACCCCTCTCACAACAGGACGCAGATCTTTAAACTTCACATATTGCACTTCACATTTCAAACAGACACCTAAATGTATATGGCCTAGTTCAAGTGTACCTTTCTATATAGACTAGTTCAAGTGAACCTTTCTATATGGACTAGTTCAAGTGTACCTTTCTATATGGCCTAGTTCAAGTGTACTTTTCCATATGGCCTGTTCAAGTGTACCTTTCTATTTGGCTTAGTTCAAGTGTACCTTTCTATATGGCCTAGTTCAAGGGTACCTTGCTAGAGACTCTTTTGCAGTAGCCTAATCACTAATCCCTCTGCCAACATGTGTTAAACATCACTTTTCTCTTGCTGCTTCACTATTCACCAACTGCTCAAAATTGTGGGCCTAGCCAAATATAAAACAGCGACCCTTCCCATGCCACTGTGCTAAGTCTCATGATGTTTCTGAAGGCATCAATGCATATATGTGGGCCTTTTCCTGGTGACATAATACATAAAAACTAACCAATTTCTGCACCTGTATGACTAGTTACCAGATTTGCAAGCTACTATCCTCAGATGCACAGGATGTGCAGCTTCACTATTCACCAACATCTCACAAACTAAGATTTATGCAAATTGGAACAACTAACTCTTCTCATATCACTATTATAAGTCTTGTACTTTTAAACTGATTTCAAATAAATATGATGTTACTACGCAAACTATTACAATGCTTACTTTTCCAACATATTTTTACTATGCAACTTCCCCATTACAGTCCATACTGTTACAATACAAGCCATTACAACACATGTACCATTGTAATGCCTGCGTGATAGTGGATGTTTCGCACACATACACTTATATAGACTGGAATACAGTTTAATACATCTGCCAACATGTATTAAACTTCAGTTTTTTCTAGTACTTTCATCACAAACTCTGGAAGCACACATATTAGTATGCACAACCTATTTCAAATTTCATTTCAGTCCAATAAAACAGACTACAATACATGTTCCAAACATTTGGTACCATATTTCAAAGATCACATTTTTCCTAATGCTTCACAAATAATTCATTACAAAGTTAAAAATATAATTTCAAACACTCATGCACTGCTCCACAATACATAACACACCTTACATATTACTAACTCACCTCTTATATAGTATTGCGGAATATGAAAATATCTGAAACTCCTAAAAGATTTTCTTTCACACACAATAAATGTGATGCACCAATCTCAACAAGCAAAACCAGTAATGGCAAACTTTCCCTCTCGTCTGCACACAAATTAATTTAAGTAACAAATCAAAAGGCTCTCTTCAGTTTTTCAAATTCTAAATTTCATTTCGTTTGGTTACACATATTAACCCTTTATTAGTCTCTTCCAAAAGTACCCAATCTGGTTCTATCATTTATTAGAGTCGCGACTCCACCGCGGTTCCGCAGTGTAGCGTCGCGATGCAGCCTCGAACCCTTAAGGGAGTTCAAAAACATATTTCCAATAATACTAGTGGTATTATTTAAGAAAACTCCACTTCTAAACATAGTATTGATATTGGAAAACTTTCTTTAGGAGCATATCACTTATATATAACTTACAATTTCATATTTTAACACCACAGTTATGTTTCAACCCTTCCTCAATTTTCCTTAATCCTAGTTTCCATATTAACAGTTTCTGCAACATTCAACTGTACCAGCAGGTCACTAGTTCACCATATTTTCAAATTCAGCACACTATCTTACAAATGCAAATAGTAAGCGTGGTTGACTTTTGCAGAATAATAGCTGATCCTATCTACTGTACCTTCCAAACATGTTTCTTTAACCAATCAGAATGATGCTTGTTCAGCAAATTAACATGCATCCTATTTTTGGAGTACACACTGATTATGAACAACCTATCACTTTTCTGCTTTTTGTAAAACAGCATCTTCTTCACCATTTTAGTTACCTCTCATTCTACCAACTGACTTACTCAGCTACAGACATATTTTGATCCCTTCCACACATCCCTTAAAAATGCTTACAATATGGTTTGCAGGGTACAGCCATGTTTTCTGGTGCAAAAGTTATGCTGAACACAGAATTATTGACAGAGAGCTAGGTTTGCAAAATGTTGATATTAAATTGTTTGTAGAGAGAGGATTAAAGTGGCACTAATTGATGCCTTTGATTGAAACCTTTTTGCATCTCCAGCCCCCAGACCTCATGATTGTGCACTGTGATGGCAATGACCTAGGCACATTGACCGAGGTAGGTCTGGAGATCATAATGAAGGACACCTGTGCACAATTGATGTTGCTTTTCCCTCACATAGTCTTTGTATACTCTAATATATGCCAAAGACAGAAATGGAAGTGGTCAAATCAATTCTGTCCACAGATTGCCAAAAGTTAGAAGCATATAAATAAAGATGTTTCTACTTACCTCAGAGACCATAACATGGGCTCTATCTATCACAACATTCTACTTTTTGATATGCATAACATATTTACAGAAGTGACGGAAACAGAGTGTTTCTCAACAACCTTCACCTGTGCATCCGGACTTAAATGTAGCTGGAAGAAAATCATAATGAACACAATGACTCTTTTTAGAGCCAACCCATCAGTGAAACATGTATATTAACCATGGGCAATGGACTCCGCTCTGCTAGCCGAGGTTGCGGAAATTTGGTAACTACGCATTACATTGAAAACACGGAATTCATGCGAAAACTCCGACTCCGCCACGTAGGCGAGTTAGCTACTGCACTCACAACTCTTTGATAAAATAACTTTACCTTTACATGCTAAAAAGCATATAACCAATTCACAAAAGGGAGCTTTGAAAAATATCAGGCAATGAGATAGGTGATGATTTTGGGGCCCCTCTAACCTAGGGGGAGGACAAAGCAGATGTCTTGAACACAAAGACCATATTGCGAAATAAGTATAATGAATTGATATTTTCTGCTTGGGAGTGAGGATATTGACACAATAAGTGCCACAAGCTGGGAGACATTGTACGCAGAGGTAACATGTAAAGATGATACCAGTGACCACAGCCAAGATAATGAGGATCTTCCAACCTCAGGAGGTTAGAGTGTTCCAAAACCACCCCAACAGTGTCCAAGTATCTATGTCAGGAATCACGGGAGGTTTCCTCCCTCTATCTCCACTGTGGCTACTATTTTCTCGTTACAAACCCATTCAAGAGCAAATGACCTCTTTAGTTGGAGCAATTGCTGGCATCGCAGAAATTCCAACATGGCTGCCAATAATCCGATACTGCAACAGCACACCGCTGTTTAGCAGTCTAGTGTTTTTAGTATCAACTGCCTGAGGAATGTTCTTCAACATTCCTCTGTGCACTTCACTGAAGAAAATCACAAGGAGAACACCTGTTTTCATGGTGTCGTGGAAGATAGTCAGGGTAGACGCGAAATATCGGGGTTAGAATTCGCCGGTCAACATACACTTCTAGTACCAGGTTAGTTTGAATATAAATATTATTGGTCAAATAATATTTCTGAGAGAGATAATTCCGAGTTCATATGACAATATAAAAGGCAGCTAGTAGTGTTTCAAGATACGATGTAAATAGAGAAATAATAATTTCTTGAGTCATTTATTTGGCCACCTCAGTTTCATTTCCTGTCTTCCAGCAGTTAAATGCGAGCGTTTCCTTCTTTCGAACGCTGCATTTGACAGAAGAGCCTTTGTGTTTAACTCATTATTTAATTAGAAATGTTGGCATAATATAAAGGCTCTCCGTTAACCCGACCAAAACAGTGTGCATTCAAAGGTCCCTGAACTCGTCAGACGGAGGCTTCCGTTGACGGGTTCTTGAAAAGAATTCAACCGGAACTAATTTAAACTTAACACTGATAATTGCTTCGTGCTGCGTGTAACAGGAAACCTGGCATTAGCGCTGTCAGGAAGAATTACTGGCTCACGCGAAGCAACTTGCGAAGCCACAAAAAGGTTAAGCTTGTCACTGAAAGCTTTCAATTCAAGTTACGTGATTTGGGGAAGATAAATTAAAACGCGTCTCTAGGCAAATAAACGCGTGCAACCTTGAAAATATTTAGAGAGAGCTCGCGCTTAATTAACAGTGCAACACCCCTTAGGTTCTTAGAGAAAGAAACAATAAAAGGGGTGTTAGGCTCAAGTTCCTTCCCTGATAAAACTTAAAAGACAGTTGGCAATTACAGAAAAAAGCATTTCTCCTGGCTCTGCTGTAAAGGCAGACTAAAGAATCTATCATCCAGAGACAACCATTCCAGGCTTCACCAGTTCTCTTCAAGTGAGTGGAATAAGAGAGAGACTATAGAACCTCATTCATTTGTATAAAAAGAGACACACTCACCTTGATTATCTCCCCTCTCAACTGCGCAGAATCAGAACAAGAGAAGGCCTGTAAAAGAAAAAAAGAACAGAGTGAAGACTTCCCTTAGTGTAGAATACGCACACGAGAAGTATGAAGAGTAGCAAGCCCAAAACGCCATCCTGGTAAGACAAGTTATCTATAGATTTAAAATGCAGTAAGTTTGTGAAGGTTCAGTCTTATAATTTGCATAAATGTTTTAGCCAAAAGAAAAAAAAAAAGAAAAGAAGAAGAGGAGCGCAGAAGACGAAGCAGGCTTGGCAGTGTTTTGGAGCTGTCTCTTCTTGTCCCAATCCCCTTTTCCCCCCTTGGAACTTACCTGCAAAGGAGTGCTGATCCCTGGCGGGAAGTTCTGGGAGGGGCATAGGTACTTAGCATCATTCTGCTCCTGTGCAGCCTTACACAAGTATCTGATACAGTCCTGACAGAGTGAAGTGCCCACGTTGGTACTAGCACCCGAGCAGAATGGCTGAAGGCTTAGATCTAAAAAGGCTAGGTGACATTTTGAGTAATATACAAAGGGATCTGGAGGCAGTCAGAGAGGACAACAAGGCTTTAAGACAAGAGATCATAACTTTTAAGACAGGAGCTTCAGGTCTAGGAATTAGTCAAGGTACTACACCCTTTGGAACCCAAAATCCCAACCCTAGTAATTCGTCCTTTGCCCCCACACAAGTCATACACTCTTTGTCCCCAGTAATTCCTCTAGCTCCCCCAGAGAGATTTAATGGAGATCCACAAAAGACCCAAACTTTTTTTAACTCAATGTTCGCTCCATTTTATGTGCCGCCCCACGATTTTTCCCGATGCTCAGTCCAGAGTAGCATTCATTTTATCCTACCTTAGCGGGGACGCAGCTTCATGGTCAATGCCGTTAGTGACTAAGGATGACCCAATACTATATAATCTGGATGAATTCAAAAAAGAATTCCTTCGAATTTTTGACCGGAGAACAGCTTCTCAGGCTTCGGACAATGAACTATTAGAGTTAAGACAGGGAAACAGGGAACTCGTGGCCAACCTAGCCCAGTTTAATAAGCTTGTAGTGGAGACCAACTGGCCCGAAGACAAACGAGCAGCAGAGTTTACGCCTTAACAGAAAAGGAAAACATCCATTTAAAATAATATCTAACTAAAAATTTGGAGAACGGATTTATTAGGCCATCCCAGTCCCCATTCTCTTCCCACCTTTTTTTTGTTCCGAAGAAGGGAGGAGATCTAAGGACTTGCATTGACTTTAGAGCCATAAATAGAATCACAGTAAAAAATCGATACCCATTACCTCTTATATCGGTACTGATTGACCAAGTGAAAGAAGCTAAAATCTACACTCGCCTGGATCTACGAGGAGCGTACCATCTCATTAGACTTCGAGAAGGCGACGAGTGGAAAACCGCGTTTAGGACAAAATTCGGGCTTTACGAGTACCTAGTAATGCCGTATGGTCTCTGTAACGCACCCGCCGCCTTCCAGTAATTCATCAACGATGTACTAAGTGAATTCATTGATCAGTGCGTCATAGTGTACATCGACGACATCCTGATCTATTCGCATTCAACTGCAGAACATCATGACCAGGTCAGAGCCGTGTTACAACGTTTACGTGAGAACTCGCTCTACGTAAAATTGGAGAAATGCATATTCAACACCAATACCGTGGAGTTTTTGGGCTTTGTGTTGTCCCCTAATGGAGTTCAAATGGACGAGCAGAAGGTGCGGGCAATAACTGACTGGAAATCTTCTACCTGTATCAAGGAAGTTCAAAGTTTCATTGGATTCTCCAATTTTTACAGAAGATTCATTCATGGGTTCTCTTCCAAAATTTTGCCTCTGACTCGCCTTTTGAAAAAAGGTGTTTCGTTTCAATGGTCTGAAGAGGCGGAACAGGCTTTCCAGTTGATGAAGAATAGTTTTATCACAGCACCAGTGTTACTCCACGCGGATCCTTCAGAACCCTTTTATTTGAAAACGGATGCTTCGGATCTAGCCATTGGAGGAATACTTTCTCAGAGGCACAAAGATACGGGGCAGTTGCATCCAGTGGCCTTTCGCTCACGCAAACTCAACCCTGCGGAATGCAACTATACTATTACTGAAAAGGAACTCCTGGCTATTAAGGATGCCTTCAAAGATTGGAGGCATTAATTAATGGGGGCTAAACACACTGTCACGGTGTTTACAGACCACCGCAATCTGAAGTTTTTGCGTTCTGCTCGCACTCTCACTCCACGCCAGCTGCGTTGGTCTCTGTACTTCGCGGATTTTGATTTCGTTATCACCTTCCGTCCAGGCTCAAAAAACGGGAAGGCTGATGTTCTTTCCAGATTGGATACTGAAAATCAAACACCAGTCATTGCCAATCAACAAATCATACCCGAAGAAAAATTAATCGGAATAATTGCAGTGGAACCTTTTGAGCAGCTTGTTCGCGATTCATTATCGGATTGGGATATGGAAACCTGGGCCTCTGAAGATCCACTTCGCTCCATCCGCCATGGCCTTCCTTACCACGGTTCCACTCTGTATTTACCCACCAAGGAACTCCGACTAAAGGCAATGCAGGAATGTCATGATAACCCTCTGGCTGGTCACAAGGGCATTTTAAAAACCGAAGATTTACTCAAACGAAGTTTTTGGTGGCCATTCATGTGTCGAGATGCTCGTCAATATGTCCTAAGTTGTGAACTTTGTGCACGGTGTAAATCAGATAGGCAAGCTCCAAAAGGTTTATTACAACCCATGCCCACCCCTCCATATCCTTGGCACACAGTTTCCCTAGATTTGATTGTTGATCTACCTTCATCTCAGGGTTATGACACCATCCTGGTAGTGGTTGACACCTTCAGTAAAATGGCACACTTTGTACCCTTCAAAGGTACACCCACTTCTAAACAATTGGCACTACTTTTCAACCAACACATAATTCGTCTCCATGGCATCCCTAAAGTACTCATTTCGGATAGGGGCCCCCAGTTTCTCTCACATTTCTGGAAGGCTTATATCAAGGGTCTTCATATTGATCATCGTTATTCTACTAGCTTACACCCAGAAACTGATGGTCAGACTGAACGTGTTAATCAAGAACTTGAACAACACCTTAGGTTATATCTGTTAGACGAGGAGGGCGACTGGCCTGATCATTTATGGACTGCTGAGTATGCTTATAATAACGCCCTCAATGTCTCCACAGGTTACTCACCCTTCTTTATCAATTCAGGCAGACACCCTAATTCCTATGTTAACTTTGACAATGCTAACACTCCTGCTGTCGAAGACATAGCCCAACAGTTTACTAGGATTCACCACACTGTAACCCAAAATTTAACAACTGCTAAGACTCGTTACAAACACTTTGCTGATCGTAAACGAAAACAGGCACCTGAGCTTCATGTGGGAGATTTAGTCTGGTTGTGCACCAAAAAGCTTAAACTCAAGGGTCCACGTAAATTCCAGCCCTGGTTCATGGGTCCTTATCCTATCGAGAAGGTCATCAATCCTGTCACCTATCGATTATCTCTCCCTGGTTCCACCAAATTTCATCCGGTCTTTCATGTCTCTCTACTAAAACCAACTCACCCAGGTTTGCGTAGGTCTTCCCCTCCTGATCCTGTCATCTTGCATGGTGAGCCTGAGTATGAAGTCAAACGGATTTTAGATTCAAAATTCATCCGTAATGACCTCTTTTATCTTATTGACTGGAAGGGTTATGGTCCGGATGAACGCTCCTGGGAAAAGAATACTGATGTCCATGCTCCTCGTTTAATTAAAGCCTTCCATGCCAAATTCCCTACTAAACCTCATCAGGAGGAAACCCCGTTGGGAGGGGGTACTGTCAGGAATCAGGGGAGGTTTCCTCCCTCTATCTCCACTGTGGCTACTATTTTCTCGTTACAAACCCATTCAAGAGCAAATGACCTCTTTAGTTGGAGCAATTGCCGGCATCGCAGAAATTCCAACATGGCTGCCAATAATCCGATACTGCAACAGCACACCGCTGTTTAGCAGTCTAGTGTTTTTAGTATCAACTGCCTGAGGAATGTTCTTCAACATTCCTCTGTGCACTTCACTGAAGAAAATCACAAGGAGAACACCTGTTTTCATGGCGTCGTGGAAGATAGTCAGGGTAGACGCGAAATCTCGGGGTTAGAATTCGCCGGTCAACATACACTTCTAGTACCAGGTTAGTTTGAATATAAATATTATTGGTCAAATAATATTTCTGAGAGAGATAATTCCGAGTTCATATGACAATATAAAAGGCAGCTCGTAATGTTCCTAGATACGATGTAAATAGAGAAATAATAATTTCTTGAGTCATTTATTTGGCCACCTCAGTTTCATTTCCTGTCTTCCAGCAGTTAAATGCGAGCGTTTCCTTCTTTCGAACGCTGCATTTGACTGAAGAATTTCCTTAAGGAGCCTTTGTGTTTAACTCATTATTTAATTAGAAATGTTGGCATAATGTAAAGGCTCTCCGTTAACCCGACCAAAACAGTGTGCATTCAAAGGTCCCTGAACTCGTCAGACGGAGGCTTCTGTTGACGGGTTCTTGAAAAGAATTCAACCGGAACTAATTTAAACTTAACACTGATAACTGCTTCGTGCTGCGTGTAACAGGAAACCTGGCATTAGCGCTGTCAGGAAGAATTACTGGCTCACGTGAAGCAACTTGCGAAGCCACAAAAAGGTTAAGCTTGTCACTGAAAGCTTTCAATTCAAGTTACGTGATTTGGGGAAGATAAATTAAAACGCGTCTCTAGGCAAATAAACGCGTGCAACCTTGAAAATATTTAGAGAGAGCTCGCACTTAATTAACAGTGCAACACCCATTAGGTTCTTAGAGAAATAAACAATAAAAGGGGTGTTAGGCTCAAGTTCCTTCCCTGATAAAACTTAAAAAGACAGTTGGCAATTACAGAAAAAAGCATTTCTCCTGGCTCTGCTGTAAAGGCAGACTAAAGAATCTATCATCCAGAGACAACCATTCCAGGCTTCACCAGTTCTCTTCAAGTGAGTGGAATAAGAGAGAGACTATAGAACCTCATTCATTTGTATAAAAAGAGACACACTCACCTTGATTATCTCCCCTCTCAACTGCGCAGAATCAGAACGTGCTATTGGCTATTGGCATTGTTTAATACGTTTTTAAAAATACCTCTTTTAAAATCACTTGCGGCGTTGTTTTAACTTGCACGCATTGCTACAACATTACCATCTGTGTTGTACATTATTTTGTGGACAGCCTATTGTTCCTTTCTGCAATGTGTGGGGCTCCAGGGGCCGGATTCTGTCTTGACTCGGTGTTTCAGCCTACCCGCCCTGGTCCGACTCGGTAGCCAATACCGTTGAGCGGAGGGCGGGCAGACAAGAGCAAGACACGCCCAGTGAACCCGGAACTGTCGAGCGGTTAGCGCTCTAACATCAATCCACACAGGGCTATTTAGGCGGCGAGGAAGACCGGTCATTTGCGGTAAGGGAGGACAGTGGCAGTGTCTCCCGACTCCGCTTGGCGTCAGGTAAACCCTTATCAGAACGGAGCATTGAGCATCAAGCAGTGTAGCGTGCTATTGGCTATTGGCATTGTTTAATACGTTTTTAAAAATACCTCTTTTAAAATCACTTGCGGCGTTGTTTTAACTTGCACGCATTGCTACAACATTACTATCTGTGTTGTACATTATTTTGTGGACAGCCTATTGTTCCTTTCTGCACTGTGTGGGGCTCCAGGGGCCGGATTCTGTCTTGACTCGGTGTTTCAGCCTACCCGCCCTGGTCCGACTCGGTAGCCAATACCGTTGAGCGGAGGGCGGGCAGACAAGAGCAAGACACGCCCAGTGAACCCGGAACTGTCGAGCGGTTAGCGCTCTAACATCAATCCACACAGGGCTATTTAGGCGGCGAGGAGGACCGGTCATTTGCGGTAAGGGAGGACAGTGGCAGTGTCTCCCGACTCCGCTTGGCGTCAGGTAAACCCTTATCAGAACGGAGCATTGAGCATCAAGCAGTGTAGCGTGCTATTGGCTATTGGAATTGTTTAATATATTTTTAAAAATACCTCTTTTAAAATCACTTGCGGCGTTGTTTTAACTTGCACGCATTGCTACAACATTACCATCTGTGTTGTACATTATTTTGTGGACAGCCTATTGTTCCTTTCTGCACTGTGTGGGGCTCCAGGGGCCGGATTCTGTCTTGACTCGGTGTTTCAGCCTACCCGCCCTGGTCCGACTCGGTAGCCAATACCGTTGAGCGGAGGGCGGGCAGACAAGAGCAAGACACGCCCAGTGAACCCGGAACTGTCGAGCGGTTAGCGCTCTAACATCAATCCACACAGGGCTATTTAGCCCCTCGGAGGTCGAAGCGCGCAGCGGTTGCACGCAGAGGGGCGCCATTGACGGTGCCGAAGACAAGCCAAAGACCTGCCCGTCTGCGCCCGTCCGCGACAGGACGGGGCTAGGGGCCATGGGGCCAAACAATACTGACCTCCCATCTACGCCGATCCCAAGGACGACCTACTCAGCACAGGTACTCCGCGCGATAGGCCGGAATCAATATCAGTTTCAAGAGTGTATGATGGGAAGATGTCTCCAGTTAGACAGCCCATTTTCTTGCCGCTTTTGTCGAGCTCAGTTTGGCATAGTTTCAGAGGAGACTGGTGTTAATAAAAATACCCACTTTGCTAGCATTAAAATGAATGGAAGCAAATCCGTTGTCGGAAGGAAAAACATACTCTGTAACATTAGATCCCTTCCTAAACATACGTCAGAAGTATGGGATCTAATTTCTACTTGTGAGCCTGATTTTTGTTTTCTCACAGAAACTTGGCTCAAACCCCATTCTAATCCAGCAATTACGTTAGCAATTCCCTCAGGTTACAAAATAATTAGGCTGGACCGTCCGAGCAAGATAGGAGGGGGGATAGCCATTGTACATAAACAAGATATTTACTGTACCATTCTGGCTGAATTGAGCTCGCCAGTCATTGAATTATTGGTTTTTAAATTTTATTACTCTCCTAAAAACATCCAGATGGGTGCTTTAGTATATCGCCCCCCAGGACCATGCACTAACTTTTCCAACACGTTAATTGAGGCTCTTGCCCCCCATATTAGTATTGACAGGGACTTTTTACTGGTAGGGGATTTCAACATACACAGTGATTTGATAGACTGTAAAGAGGCACAGTCTGTGTTAAATGATCTGTCTCTACTTGGGCTAACCCAAAGGAACTTTGGGCCAACTCACCGGGCAGGACACACACTAGACCTGGTTCTATCCAAATTTCCGGCAGTTACATGCTCTCCTCCCATTCAAGTAAGTTGGACTGACCACTATATTATCGAATTTTATTCTTCCCACCCTACTCACACTTTGCACAGACCAATTGCTCTTCCTTGTCTCCGACGGCAGTGGCACAAAGTTAACACAGAAGTCTTTTCCAACAACTTTATTGAGCCCTCTATTACTTGGTTGGAAAATGTGGAAAGTGTTCTGGAAAAGTTGGAAGCGGCTTCTGGAGCAGCCATAGACAAGATAGCCCCCATAAAGAGCTTCAAATCCCGGCCTGCTAATAAACAGGAAGTTTGGTTCTCCAAAGACCTGAAAATACTAAAGCAAGCAGCCAGAAAACTGGAGAAACTATGGAGGTCCTCCCATTTGGAGAGTGATAGAAAGCTCTATTGGGTCTCGTTATCCAGCTATCATAAAGCAATCCGGAGTGCGAGGAAAATACATATAACTTCTCAAATCACGGCAGCAGGGAATTCTCCCAGGGTTCTTTATCAAATACTTAACTCATTTGTTAAACCAGTAGCGTGTGAAAGCACCGAACCTGTATCTCAGCAGCTCTGTAATAACATATCTTCTTTTTTCTCTAATAAAATTGATGTTATTTATGAGAAAATTGTGGCATCTAATGCTGCTATGGTTACAGACACAGCTTCTGCTTTTCAAAATACAGAGTTCGATCATGGCATACACACTCTGGACTCCTTTCCCTCCATTACTGTTGAGGAGCTATCCGTATTGGTTAAACAGATTAAAAGTGGTAGTCCAGACGATACTATTCCAGCCAGATTAATGCCCTCCTTATTTGACACATTATGTCCCACGGTCATTAAACTTATTAATCTGTCCCTGAGTACTGGATCTGTCCCTAAAGAATGGAAACGTGCACTTGTCAGGCCCATCAGGAAAAATACCACCATTGCCTGGACTGAATTATCCAACTTAAGGCCAATTTCACTGCTACCTTTTCTTGGGAAACTTACAGAAAAGTATGTCAATAGACTCCTTTCCAACTTTATTGAAACTGTGGGCGGCCTTGACCACTCTCAATCTGGTTTCAGGCCGAAACACAGTACAGAGTCTACATTACTATCTGTTATGGACGACCTGCACATGTTCCAGGATAGGGGTTATTCAGTGATCTTGGTCTTACTGGACTTATCAGCAGCGTTCGACACCGTGTCTCATAACATTCTTATTGACCGGTTGTCGAACGTGGGGGTTAAGAACAAAGCTCTGGCATGGTTGGGAAGCTTCCTCTCTGATCGTACCCAGACTGTCACCATGGGTACGTATCGTTCAGCAGAGATGAAAGTCTCGAAAGGGGTACCACAGGGCTCTTGTTTAAGCCCAACACTTTTCAACATTTATGTGGCGCCCCTAGCGAGAGTGATGCGCAAATTTGGCTTCATCCCCGTGTCTTATGCGGACGATACGCAGCTCCTCTTCCCTTTTAAGACTCTTACCCCGGAATTGAGGAGCTCTTTCTCTGCAGGCATGGAAGCTGTGGCATGTTGGATGTCCTCCAACTATCTACAGTGTAACGTAAGTAAAACGGAGGTCATGCTGTTTGGTGAAGCAAAAATACTTTGGTCTCCTGACTGGTGGCCTCCTGGTCTAGGCGTAGCACCTGAGCCCAAGCAGCTTGTTAAAAACCTGGGGGTTCGCCTTGACCAGGATTTGTCATTGAAACAACACACGAACTTTGTCGCAGGCGTATGTTTCCACACTATTAGCTTGCTGCGTAAAGCCTTTCCATTGCTGCCTGACCAATTCAGGAAAACGCTGGTGCAGGCCCTTGTCATGAGTCGGATTGACTACTGTAATGGTCTCCTACTCTCTGCAAATGAGGGAGTACTGAATAGACTTCAGGTAATACAAAACACTGCGGCTCGCCTTGTTCTCAATGCCCCCCAAAGAACTGCATCAAAGCCTCTGTTAGAAGAACTCCATTGGCTTCCTATCCGTCAAAGGATAAAATTTAAAACTTGCTGCTTAATATACAAGAGCCTAAACAGACAAGGTCCACTTTATTTGGAAAAGAAATGTATCCCATACATTCCATCTAGAACGCTCAGATCCAGCAATGGGCACTTACTGGTAGTGCCGCGTGCCAAGAAGGCCAGGCACGGAAGTAAGGCACTTTCAGTGTTGGGACCTAAATTGTGGAACTGTCTTCCTGTAGCTATTCGTTCCTGTTCTGAACACTTGGTGTTTAGGAAAAAACTAAAAACCCTGTTGTTCACAAATGCGATCTAATGCCTTCCGCATGTCCCACTCTTGATATAGGACTCTCACGCCAGAAGCGCAGAGATACTCCAGTTGGAGTCGATTCTAGCGCTATAAAAACCTGCAAATAAATAAATAAAATAAATAAATAAACAAACAAGAGAAGGCCTGTAAAAGAAAAGAAAAGAACAGAGTGAAGACTTCCCTTAGTGTAGAATACGCACACGAGAAGTATGAAGAGTAGCAAACCCAAAACGCCATCCTGGTAAGACAAGTTATCTATAGATTTAAAATGCAGTAAGTTTGTGAAGGTTCAGTCTTATAATTTGCATAAATGTTTTAGCCAAAAGAAAAAAAAAAGAAAAGAAGAAGAGGAGCGCAGAAGACGAAGCAGGCTTGGCAGTGTTTTGGAGCTGTCTCTTCTTGTCCCAATCCCCTTTTCCCCCCTTGGAACTTACCTGCAAAGGAGTGCTGATCCCTGACGGGAAGTTCTGGGAGGGGCATAGGTACTTAGCATCATTCTGCTCCTGTGCAGCCTTACACAAGTATCTGATACAGTCCTGAAAATCTATTTCTTGGTGTATTTCAGCTGATATTCTATGTAATTTTGTATAGCTAAATAAACATTGGGAGCATTTTCAGGTATGTAAACACAACAGCTACTGCCTACGATGAGACACGCCCCTCCATGGGCAAAAGTGTAATGTCTAGCACCATCCTGTTCTGCAAAGTCACTAATCTCGTAGCCTGGAGCTCAGCAGTGACATTTGTCACTATCCCAGCTGTTGTATTGATAACCACTTCAACTACTCTTGTTAACTGACGAACTTGAAGGCTATTAGCCATAGTGCCCCAAAAAAGAAGTAGGCCCTTCACAGCACTTCCAAATTGCTGTGCGGTGGTGTCTGTCTGATCTATATCCTTTGTGTCAATAACCCTTTTGACTCGGGTCAGGAATGTAGTTCTACGTTGCAGCCGATGCGTCTTGTGATAATTAGATGGGGAAACATATACAGAGGGAAAAAGGAAGAAGAGATAACATGTGCCTGACGATCCCCTTGGCAGCCAGACGTGAGCTTGTGACCAACAGACGAAATAAACATTAAGGGGTAGGATTAAAGGCAGACTATTAGTCGTATTCAGTTTGTAGGTGAAATTGCATTTATTCTCCCCCAACTTTACCGCCTTTACCTCCCCAGGCCCCTGGACACAAAACCCAGCTGTCTTACTAATCACTGACACAGGCATCGGTTTATCTTTGGTAATATTTCCAGCTCTGAAGGATTGAAAGTACTCAGAGGTGTTAAACCATTGGAACCAGGCATTATCCTTTACTTTATGGTACGTTCTGAAGCATGTCTTTAAGGACACTGTGCCTAGAGTCCCTTGTCCTGCTGGTCCTATAAGGGTAAACCCTTGGTAGAAGCGCAAATATTTATTCCCAATATGGGAATTAGTGGATATTGTATCCAAAGTAGAAAGTTGAAATTGGAAGTACACCAGCCAAAACAGTTCATGCCAACCCTCACCGCTACCAATATACGACAATGGCATAGATAACAGGTTATCACTCTTGTGAGTGACCGAAAGGAGCAAACCACAAACCAAACAATTAGTTGCATTGGACACATTATGAGCATGATGCGACATTTGTATGAAGACATTATCTGTGTAGGACTGCCTATGTACTTCTTTGTGTGGGGCTAGAGTAACAAAAATGTGTTCAGAGGGAGTGGGAGTATTACCTACCAAGGAATATACAGGATGTTTCTCCTCTAGAAACCAAGATATTCCAAATATTGTCGCTATTGCAATCACAACAATTAGTATGCAGACTATTTTACTCTTTGTCTACCGACCCCTCATTGAATGCCGTGGTGCAAATGGCTGTTCCTCCTCATCAATAGGCCGACCAATGGGATGCATAATTATGCAAGGAGAGAAATGCCACAAAATGATAGTGCAACACAAATGATAGTAAAGGTAAGTGTTCTCAGTGTCCATCAGAGCCTCACTGGTACAGAGTCCTATTGTTCATCAATACGTTGGTGCTCTTGAGCACCGGCGGTAGAGCTTGCTCTGTCCTAAGCTCTTGATGTATCCCACGTAGATCAGGACAATATGGTACTTAAGAGAGTACGTTCAAGCTATCCTGTCCAATGTCAAAACAGTGCACCAATCTCACATCACCCTAAACTAACCCCGTTGGTACAACAACAAAGTACACCCTTACTTACACAGTCCATCCCTGTCTAGTCTGACTTCTCTGTTTGTGCACTATTTCCCAGTCGGGGTCGCAAATTGTACCTGGTGACTCCTGGCACAGTGGATTAGTGAAAAGAGGCTCCTGGATAGCTCGTATATCCTGTGGAATTGCAGCATTCAGCACTTCATCGTTCTCCGCATCCGTTTTGGTCCAAGTCAACTTGGCATCACCGAAGGGGGAAAACTAAGGCCCCGTCCCAAACTCAGAGTCCCCTACTCCGTCTTTGATCCATTGGTCATAAGGCAAAGGCAGGGGCACCCTCTTGCAATGGGAGGTATGAATCCAGTTCCTATGTCTGGAAACTTTGATGGCGGTCCCTCATCGTTCAATTGGGCCGTTCTTTCTTGCCTTATTGCTCATTCTTCTATTGTAGCCTCACTTTGTATCTCTTTCACATTCTCAAGCGTATCCTCAAACATAGAAACCCCAGGCACCCACCTAGCAGGTCCTGCTACAAACATTCTTTTCATTTTGGTCTGGGCCATCTCTTTAGCTGTCTGATCTGCGAAAGCATTTCCCCTTCCTACATCATCAGTAACTTTAAGGTGTGCACTACCCTTCACTATGGCCAATTTTTTAGGCAGCGTCAAAGCAGACAGAATCCGCAGTATAAGGTGACCGTGCTGGATTTTGGTGCCATGTGAAGTAAGAAACCCTCTCTCAGCCCAGAGTCGCCCAAAGTTATGCGCGACTCCTAAAGCATATTGGCTGTCAGTATAAATATTGACAACCAGTTCCTAGCTCAATTCACAAGCTCGAATAAGGGTGGCTAACTCAGCTGCTTGGGCTGACTGATAAGGAACTTGTGATGTCTCTCCGATTGTACGCAATGTGGTCATAGCATAAGCAGCGGTAGTAGTGTCATCTGGTAATTTGAAACAAGACCCATCAACATTTAGTTCTCCTTATGTGTCAGATAAGGGAACATCAGTCAAGTCTACCCGTTCTTTTGTCTCCTCTTTTGTCCGGAAGATACAATCATGTTTCTCATTTTCATCATTTTCAGAAGGGAGGGGCAGTAACGTGGCTGGATTCAGAGTGGCACATCTTTTGATCATGATATGTTTAGCGAACAGTGTTAATTTATAGCCTGTCAGACATGCACTGGTGAGGTGCTGTGTTTTAGTCTTATTCAAAAGTGTATTCACAGCATGAGGTACCATGACTGTGAGATCAGTATCAAGCATGAGTCCAGCCGACTGTCTTATTGAGATGGCCACAGCCGCGACTGCTCTAAGACAGGTCGAGAGGGCTTTTGCGACAGGGTCAAGAACCACTGAGAAATAAACACACAGCCTTTGCTTGTTTCCAAATTTTTGTGTTAAAACAAAAAAAAGCGCACAAAAAGCCGTCTCATGGACATACAACACAAACAGCTTGCCATAGTTGGGTGTGCCAAGCACAGGAGCCAAACAAAGCACAGTCTTTAATTGCTCAAAAGACAGCTGATATTCAGGTGTCCAAGGCAGGGGCTCATGCACATCTTTAGTGGTTAGTGCAAGCAAGGGTTTGGTTAGTAAGGAGTAGTTAGGTATCCACTGACTATAGTACGAAGTGATACCTATGAATGCGTGCACATCTTTGTGAGTCTGTGGGATAGGAATTTTAACAAAGGTGCTGATGAGTTCAGGAGTCAATCTCCTACCCTCCTTTGAAATGTAGGTGACCTAAATAGGTGACCTCCTGTTGACAATACTGAAATTTGGAAAGGGACACTTTATGTCCGTGCTGTGCCAAATGCAACAACAATTTAACTGTACTATCCCTGCAACCTTGTTCTGTGTCAGAAGAGATGAGTAGATGGACAACGTACTGAACCAATACATTACCTGTAGGAAGTGAAAGGGAATCCCATTGGCTCTTTGAAGCTTGACTATAGATACTTGGACTCTCAGCATAGCCCTGAGGAGCTCAACAGAGTCTAAAACTCCTGCCAACTAGTGTAAAACGAAACAAATACCTGCTATCTGGATGGATAGAAACACTGAAGAATGCATTTTTCAAGTCAATGACAGAGAAGAATATAGCAGTAGAAGGAATCATTGTCAAAAGAGTAGTAATGTCAGGGACCACGGGAAACTTGGGAACTACTATTTTATTAACTTCGCGCAAATCAATCACAAAATGATAAATATGTGCATGATCATCAGAGGAACCTGAGGGTGTCCATTTTAGAATGGGAAGCATAGGTCTATTACAAATATTAGCACTCGTCTCCTCAATCACTCCTTTCTCAATCAAATCCTGTACAATTTGCAATAAAGCTCGCTCACCTGCCTGCGGTATTTTATACTGAGGGATATGAGGCAAAATAGCATTATCTTTAACTTGGATCAAAACCAGCGATATCTGTAACAGTCTCACATCTGTGTTGCCTGTTGCCCACAAAGTGGGCGGCACATCTTTAAACTCAGCAGGAAAGGGCGCATCTTTGGACAAACAATGTTTAGCACCTACCACATCTGGACCCATTATTATGTAAACACCTCTGAGGGAGCAATAAATTGTAGCATGCAATTTCTTCAACAAATCCAAACTCATCCAATTTTGCCACAATTAGATGTCAACGAGAATGGTGAATCCACAGTGAAAGGACCAATAGTAGGGGTGGGTGGAATTTGCGTAGTCGCGCTACGCAAAGCTCCGCGATACGGTATAAATCTCCACAAGCACGCAGAGTTCCGCGAACACGCAGAATTGCTTCGCCTGCCCATTCACGGTGCTTTTTTCCTGTTTGCAAATGCTGTTTGCATGCTCGGGAGCAAATATCTCGCGATCACGCATTTTGAAAGTGCAAACACATTTTTGGCAATTCCACGTTCTCCGCTGAACGCGAAATTACCCAAATTCCGCAAGAATTTACCGCCCAGGCCTTACCAATAGTCAACGCAAGAGGTCTTTAAATGGGGCTTACAACCGGTACACCAGAGAAACTACCAAATCATTATCATGGCCAGGCAGAGCCACCCGGGGACAAAAGAACGAGAAATAGAACTTTTCATTGCACCTGTATCCACCAAAGTTCCTTAGCCGAGGCATGCAAATCTGCAGTAATGTAAGGACCGCGTTGATCTACAGGTATCTGAACTGGTCCCTCATTCTGTCCCTGGCTGTCCTCGCTGTAAGACATTCCTGTCACCTCATCTGTGTTATAATCATCATGATAATACTGTCCGCCCCGAGGGTCATCAAAGTAATTATTATCAGAACGATCCTGTGAGGCCGCAGAATGTTGAGCCCTGTCCGCCCCTCCAGCTCCACGACCCCATCCACGGGAAGCATGTCCTCTAGGGACTGCCACCTTCTGCAGCAACACAGGACACTCCGTATGCCAGTGCCCCTCCTCCTTACAATACGCACACTGATTCGGCCCTAAAGGCATAGTATTCGGCAGCCTGCTAGTATGTGGAAGCTGTCAGGCCACACCACCACATCCTCTACCATTCCCTCAAGAAACCTGCTCCAACAATACCTTTCTCTTCAAATCCTTGTGCTTCTTCTCTGTCCTCTCTTTATCCTCATTTTCCCTATGCTCATAGTACCGACCATATTCAAACTAACAGAAGGGGAGGAGGTGGACCAAGTGCTTTCCAAAGTCTGTATTCGAGTTGCAACGTTGGGAAGCAAATTTGAACAAATCTAATAACAAACAACCGGACACCTCCCTTAACAGACAAATTTGGCCCACTATAATCCAGAAACACATCTTCAAACCTAGTGAAAAAAATGGGTTCAGGCCCACTGTGCAGCCTGGTTAGCCACTACCTTTTTCTCTGCATCTCCCACTTCAGATCGCACATACGGACCCATGCCCTCTTTCAACTTTGTCCAATCTCCATCTCCAAACCTAGCACAGGCATCCCATCACTCAAGGAAACTGGAGGATGGAAAACCAGGAAAGGATAGGTAACTGGAGTGACGCATACAAAGATGCTGAGGCCTGCGTCACAGGATAAAAAGCTGACGAGAAAGAAGCTGAAACAATGGGCGTGAGGGGGGTGCTAACAGTCACAGTTGCTGCGGACGGCCAGGAAGCAGAAGGAAGAGAAAGAAGACAAGGAGCCGATGCCACGGCCGTCAAAAAAGCAGCAGTAGATACAGGAACTGACACAGTATAAGCAACAGTAACAGGCAGCTGTGAGGGCAATGGAACAGTGGGGTATATACTTTGTGGGGCATACAGGGGCGGGGGTCAATTTTCCAATAACACCTCCATGAAAGTGTCATTTTCTTCTTGGGCCACATAAGATTTATCAATATACAATCGAAACCTTCTATCTTGACGTTCAATCACTATCTCTTGTTTCTCTCTCCCATGTGCTACAGCTTTCTGAGTCAATGTTTGCATTCTCCCATTTTTTGCCTCCTTTTCCATCTTTAATTGTCTCTGTTTAGCCTCCTTTTGCCTCGTTCAAAGAGAATCAAACATAGACTGACTACTTCTTTTCTCAAACAATTTTTCCTGTAAAAACCCAATTTTTTGTTGATCAAAAGTGAATGTCAGTGGCCACGGCAACTCAGCATTGTCCCTCGTATATTTGTGCCATAATTTACTAAACATAATAGGGCCAAGACCATGTTTCACATACATATCAAAATTATGAGTGCCTTCTGGAGGCGCTGGCGGAGCTTCTTCCAACCGAGCATCTGCAGAACAACAACGACAGCACAAAGAAACCAATGTACTTACTCCGGGCATTCTCAAAAGAAAACAAATTCACTATTCTATGCCTGGCAAAACATTTGCAAACCCTTTTTTTTATGCAAAAGACGGCCCTTAGACCATACCAAATACAAACCAAAATAGTACCATATAGTAAGTAAAGTAAAGTAATAATCCATTTGTAGAGCGCAAACTGTCACTCCAAGGAGCATCATGGCGCTAAACGGAAACCAGTGATGGGAACTCAGAAACCTGGTTGACTGCTAATAGTCTGCGAGGGACCTCAGATCAGTGTTTTGCAAAGAGAGTCAAATGCGCTGAAAATCCAGGTTTTTAGGACTTTCCTAAAATGGAACTCAGATGTAAGCTGTGAAGGAAGTTTGTTCCATGCCTTTGAGCCTAACCACAAAGAACCAAAACAAACTCACCTGATGTATACACAGGTCAACCAAATTTATTCTTCACTGCCACACTCTTCAAATCAAACGGTCAAATCCAAGGGTTTCACCGTTCAGGAATCCAGTTGGGATGACCACTGAGTGAGGCACCGTCCTGCGGGACAGAAGAGGCAGCTGCGAGTACAGGAACTCTCTCATGCAGGGATCCCTCACCCGTCTGTCTGACCCGACAATAGTCTCGACCTCCCCACCTGTCTGCAAGAAGGGGGTGGGTCACTCCCCCGAAGGAGTGGCTGTTCGGGTGGCAGATGAAGGAAGTCACCCGCTTAGGGTTACCAGGGTCACTCACGACCACCTCTCAGCCTTCCATACAAATACAGAGTCGATCAGACAGTAGATAATACAAACCAATATATGTTTATTCAGATACACTCGAGCGGAGCCCGGTCTTCCCAGTCTCTCAGGAGTGCTGCAGAGGGACTGGCATCAGCGAACGTGGAGATACATCATGTACAATTCATAACCAATGGAGGCACGCCCACAATGGAATTTTCCAGGCAGATGTAACTAAACAAAGAAGTACAGAAGGATAGGTTTCGATACTGAGGCCGGGCACACACTATCTGCTACTCAAGGTCGCTCTGTCCATGCCCGCCGCTAGACTAGTGGGAGAGGGCCTCTATCTAGAGGGAAAGGTATATGTTAATAAGAACAGTGTATCCATTAGCAAAGCAAGGCCCAAACTTGGAGAAACAAAACCTACCACAAGGCGTTTCTTGAAAAGACAAAGATTAGTTGCGATCATGGTTCAAAATGGCGGGCAAACATAAAATGGTGCCACAAATGCAAACTTACATAGGATAATGCGCAACCAAAGATAACAAAGACATTTTTATTCCAACATGCCCAGGCCTAGTAGTCAGGAGAGTAGTGCTCATCCTCAAACAGAGGTAGTTTTCCTGGGGGTAGTTTTCCCAGAAGTTATGTTTTGTTAGGTTATGTAGCTTTACAGAGTGCACTGCTGCCCCAGCAAAGGGGTGTCCCAGCGCTAGAAGCAAACACAAGGGGAGGCTATCGACAGAAATAGGCATATAGTGGAGGGAAGAGGTGGGTCTTATTAGCCTTATGAAAAGCCAGATAATTATCAATGCTGCAAATGTGTATAGGGAGTGAATTCCAGAGTGTAGCTGCCAGTGTGCGGAAAGAACACCCACCAGCACGTATCCTTCTTACCGGGGAACAACCTCCAGATGATGACCTATCGAGCGGAGTTGGCGGGTGGGAGTATATGATGAAAGCAGGTTGGCAAGATGCCAGGAGAGGAAAAATTCAAGATCTTAAAAGCAATGCAGAGAGACTTAAACTTTGCATGTCTGGCCACCGGTGTAGCCGACGAATAGCACTGGTGGTGGAGCAGGTTCTAGGGAGGCCAAGGAGAGTTCTGGCAGCTGCATTTTGGACCCTCTGCAGTCTCAAAATCTCAGTCTTGTTTGCCCCCAGGTAGAGTGAGCTGGCGTAATCCAGTCTCAATAAAATGGAGGCCTGAACAATACCCTGCCTGATGGGTGGATCAAGAAAAACAGCAGTGGTTTGAGCCCCCGTACCATACCAAAACAAGTCCCTGCCACTTTCTTAGTTTGGGCCCTGAAGCTGAGAGCCGAGTCAATCCAGACACCTTGATTTTTCACTACCTGTTTGGGGGTGGGTGCACATCCCACGGTAGCAGGCCCCCAGCGTTCACTCCACAGCTCAGGATCTTTCCCTAACAGCAAAACCTCAGACTTGCTGGCATTGAGCTGAAGGCAGTTGGCAGTCATCCACTAAGCGACAGCAGCAAGATTACTCCGAAACTTATGAGCGTCCTGCATGCAGTCATCGGAGAGTGCAGCTTCAATGGTTGGACATACAAGTTAAAAAGCGTTGCGCTCAGAGCAATTCATGTTTAATAGTGTGAACCATGGAAGTGAAAGTAGGGGTCATTACCTGGAAGGTCCGCTCAGAAAGAAACAAGACAAACCAGTCCAGGGAAAGGACCACAATGCCTGCCTCCTCCAACCTTTGCAGCAAGATCTGGTGAGAGACTGTGTCAAACGCAGCACTGAGATCAAATAAGATCAGTACCAAAGTACGTCCTGCATCCAGTGCTACCCTCAGATGTTCGGTCACAGCTAGGAGGGCAGACTCCGTGCTATGACCATGACGGAAGCCATTGTCAGAGGGGTTAAGTATGCTATTCTCTTCCAAAAAACCTGTCAAGATGGAATTTATGTAGGCCTCAGAGATCTCGATGCCCACGGCAGGAGAGAGATAGGACAAAAGTTCTCAGGTTTAGCCAAATCGAGAGTAGTTTTTTTCAACAGTGGAACAACCCTGGCCTGCCTCCAAGTCCTGGGGACAACTACCATATACAGGGACATGATATTCACCTGGCCCAGATGTGTAAGAAGCACAGGTAGCAGTTTCATAAGTTTATCAGGCTTCATGGGATCAGCAGGAGAGCCGGATTAAACCTTGCTGCATAATGAGTGCAGCACATCTTGGGAGATCGGTGGGAAGGTGGCAAGCGTGTTAGTGGGAAGGGGTTTACCCACAGGGTCAGAGCACATATCAGCTTGAGGAAAGGTCTTATAGATGTTTTCCACCTTTTTCATAAAGAAGGTGGCTAGAACCACACAATGCTCATCCGCCTTGACAGAGGGCGCTGCAGATAAACAACATGATTTAAGTTCTTTAAGTATGACGAAAATACTCTTGGTGGGGTTACTGCTGCTCCTGCAAAGTAGGCTTCCAGTACTGTCTGAATAGCCCTGTGATACTTCTTGGTAGCTTCCTGATAACACCCCTTCAGGATCGGGTCATAATCTTGACTCCACGCCCACTCCAACCTCTTACAAGCTATACACATAGTGGCGAGCTTGTCATTATACCAAGGACTACATTTGGTGTTACGGCACTTAGACCGTTTAACAGGAATAAGTGTGTCCAAAGGGCGGAGGATCCAGTCCGATAGTGCTTTATCTGCAGCATCCGGACCATCCGGCGAGCTGGGTGTGTTCATAGAGAGGAGGGCGTGGAAATGGTCAAAATTTAATTTGTGCCAGTTGCGTTTGAGAGAGAATTTCTGGAGCACCCTCCGAGGGGGCTCTACCCCCGAGAGTGTCATGGGGATCAGATAGTGGTCAGACAAGCACACCGGGATGGGGTAGTAACTGTGAGATAGGGAAGGTTTGAGAAGACTGGATCTAGCAAATTAGAAGTAGAGTATCTAACACACTACTTCCATGATTTGAGTCTCCCTCATCTTCCTCCTGCCATACTGCAGGTATGGAGTAATGCGGTGGTATAAGCAGTGATTCATTTTAATCATGGTTAATCTCTTCATGTTTTGGGGCAAGAGACTGGTCCTTCTCACGGTGGCAACAGCACCAGCAGCACTTAAAACAAGCTCAGTGGAGAAAATGGCTACCGGGCAAGCCAGAAAGTGTATTGCCAGCCTGCGGAGCACTGTCCATTAGTGCCTCTTCCCATAACAATACACCAAAGGATTTTGATCAAATCAGAACAATTGCCACTTGCTCCTGCCAACTCGAGCTGGATGCAGATGCAGATCGCAATATTGATATCCTCTCTCGCTGGCTATATACCATGTTGGACAATATAACTCCCATCTCTCGAACACCAAAAAAAGAAAGGAAGTTGTCCCAACCTTGGTATAATGAGAATTTAAGACGATCTAGACAGGAATGTCGTAGACAGGAACAAAAATGGAGAGGAAACTATGAGGCAGATGAGAAAATAGCATACAAAGTGAAACTTGCAAAACATAAAAAAGATATGATAAAAGCCAAAGCAGATTATTTTACGAAAAAAATAAGAAATGCCTGTGACACCAACAGAACTCTTTTCTCGGTGGTCAACAGATTGGTTAAACCTAATAAGACCAGCCATAAGGAATCTAGTCAGGACGTCTGTAATGTGCTGGCAAACTTTTTTCAAAAAAAGGTGACCGACATTTACGATAAGTTCACTAGCATTGATTGTCAGAGTAATTTTAAAACCAATCCCAAGAAAGATCTAATTAGCTTTTTTGAATTTACAGAGCCCTCAGATGAACAACTATCAGACCTTATTCTATCAATTAAGTCAGGCTCTCCTCATGATCCCTACCCGCCCAGTATAATGCATTTGATTCCTACACAATTGGCAATGTATCTGGGCTCTATCATTAACATAGTATTTGCCAGCGGAATTTTCCCTACTCAATTGAAACGGACCTCAATTCTCCCTCTTTTAAAGAAGGACAATCTTGATATTTCAGAACCCGGTAACTACCGCCCTATTGCAAGATTACCCTTCGCTGCCAAATGTATTAAAATGTAATGAACCAAAAAAATTACTCAACACATTGAATCTAATTTCATACTAGATGAAACACAACACGGATTTAGGAAGCATCACAGCACTGAGTCAGCCTTAATTACTGCTACTGAAGACATTTGGTCAATTTTAGACGAAGGAGGTACGGCCGCTCGGGTGTTGCTTGATCTCTCGGCGGCCTTCGATATGGTCAGCCATGAGATCTTGGCTGTTCGTATGCAAGAAGCAGGAATGAAAGGCACGGCACTCGAACTTTTAATATACTTTCTTAGCAATCGGCAGCTTGATGTAGCAATGGGGTCGGCAACCTCTAAACAATTTTCTTTACCATGTGGAGTTCCACAGGGCTCTGCCCTGAGTCCCACACTTTTAAATCTATATGTTGCACTACTTGCCTCGATAATAAAAAAAGCAGGATTTTTCCTGGCTTCCTATGCTGATGACACACAGATTGTGATGTCTTTAACAAATGGAGGAAAGCACCCGGGTGAGGCCTTTAAGATCTGTATGAAGAGTGTGAGTGATTGGATGGATGTCAACTGCTTGAAGTTCAACGCAACTAAGACAGAGGTCCTCATCTTTAGTAACAAACCCTCTCTCTGGACACCCGACTGGTGGCCGCCTGCACTCGGAGTGCTACCAGCACCCGCTGCCAAAACCAGGGACTTGGGTATCATTATCGATAAAGAACTTACATTTAAAGCCCAAGTTAAAAAAATCACAGCCATCTCTTGAAGTGCTATTAGACTAATTAACAAAATAAAGCAATTTATACCAGAGGATCTCTTAAAAACAGTGACCCTGGCTCTGGTCCTCTCCCGCCTAGATTATTGTAATAGCCTCTACCTTACCATCAATTCAGGCCTGATCAACGGGCTCCAGATTGTACAAAATGCGGCGGCACGCCTCAGTTTGAATATCCCTAAGAAAGTCTCAGGCAAAGAAGCCATAAAAAAACTACATTGGCTCCCAGTCAGGCAGAGATGTAAGTTTAAGGTCCTGTGCATTGCATAGATCTCTGTCAGTTTGATTAGATAGGGTGTTTGAACCTGCAAGACTCTTGTGTGAGTTGGACAAATGTATAAGGGGGCAGGATCCTATTTGGGTGTTCTCTCTCCTGCGAGGAAGCTATAGCAAAGCTCAATTAGTTAATATGGAGTTTCACTAGAAAACGATCAGATAATGTAGAAGTGGGGTGGCTCTGAAGAAAGCGTTTGTAATGTATAGGGTACAGTTTGATGTCCAACTGGATGCATCCCTTCATATGATAAGGGTAGAACCTGTTTTCTTCTGCAGTGATGTCCACACTATCTTTCCTTTAGCTGCCTAGCATATCAAGATGGATATTGTTACTGATAATTGCGTCTCAATACAAACTGACTTACATTTGCTTTTGATTTTTTATTTAAGTCCTTCAAGTTACTTAAGATGCCAGGTAAAAAACAGAAAAAGAAAAGATTAAGGCAAACATAGTACGAACAAGCCTGCAAAGTTTCAGACTGTCCAAAGAATGTAAGATGGTAAAAAGTATTGAATTCCAGTAAAAACACCCAAACTTTCATTAAAAACAGTTATTAACCAGATGTAACATTTCTCATGCAGGAGTAAGTTATAATACAAATGTATCAATGACTAACAAAAGATGTTGGGGCAGATTTACAAGAAAGTGACGCATCTGTAGAGATGCGTCACTTTCCCTGCGCCAACATGCCAAATCCTTGCGTCACCATGGATGCGTCGTATTTACAATATGGCACACCATGGCGCAAGGATTGACAGATGCGTCAGAAATTCTGACGCATCTGTTGACGGAAAAGTCATGGATTGCTGAAGTTGTGTCGCAAGCACAAAGCAACTCCAGCAATGCTCAGGGGCGCCCTATGCCTCACATGCTGCGTCACTCCTTACGCCTGCTTCAAACAGGCGTAGGGTTTTGACGCAGCATGGACGTAAAAGTGACTCAGTGAAATCTTGTAGATTTCACTGTGTCACTTTTATGGGGCTTCCTGCGATGGAACGCCCACCCTGCATACATTAAACCTGACGCAGGTTTAATGTGGCGCAGGGCTTCACAAAGTGACGCATCTCCCTAGATGCGCCACGCTGTAAATGGGCCGCAACTTTTATGCTGCCGCTGAGTCACAAAAGTGCCGCAACGATGGTGCAAAAGTGACGCAAGGGACTTGTAAATCTGCCCCATTGTTCTTTCCAGAAAAATCACCAAAAAAAATTCAAGAGAAACTAAGCAAAGTAGATTGAGGAACAGTAAATTTAAATAACTTCACCAGAAGTTCCTCCATAGTAGAGTGCACTTAAAAATTAAGAGGCGCATGAAGAAAGTGAAAAGCAAAAAAAATTACATCAGCAGAGTTTGTCAACTGTCTAGTAGACAAGGCATTTATTTTAAAGATAAAATAATTTATTTTAATTTTATACAAAATAAAGTGTTTATATAAACTGGTTGATTTTCTTAAAAAGGAAGTGATGCCAAAAGGTGTAAATTATTAAAAGAAACATTTGCACTATTTTCCAGAGACTGAGAAAACCCACTTCCAGTAGTGAGGCATTTCAAATGAGGAAAGTTATTTACAGAAGAATGAGTTACTCTTTGGAATTGACACAGATGTTCCTGCATATGAAATGAATGAAGGTACACCAATTCACAACAGAAATGTGAACTGTAGGAAGGGCTGGTGCAAGCTGACACCTCTCCTACACCCACTTGTGCACAACAGAACGAAGGTGAGATGTAGGAAGGAAGGGTGCAAGCTGACACCTCTCTTACAACCACTAGTGCACAACAGAACCAAGGTGAACTGTAGGAAGGGCTGGTGTAAGCTTACACCTCTCCTACAACCACCGGTGCACAACAGAACCAAGGTGAGGTGTAGAATGAACTGGTGCAAGCTGAGACCTCTCTTACAACCACTTGTGCACAACAGAACCAAGGTGAGTTGTAGGAAGAACTGGTGGAAGTTGACACCTCTCCTACAACCATTGGTGCACAACAGAAATGTGAACTGTAGGAAGGGCTGGTGAAAGCTGGCACCTCTCCTACAACCACTGGTGCACAACAGAACCAAGGTGAGCTGTAGGAAGAGTGTTATATTCCATATAGATACCCTATATAGACACAGTTAACACTGCAAACTTTCACCTATCTCCCACCCTACATTTCATACATAATGGTTCATAGGGACTGATCTTTAACCTAGATACGACACTGCATTCAGACTGCAGGTTTTCCCTGGTTCGATACTCATACATTATGCATGAGGCTTCTTGGAAGCACAGCAGGACTCACAGCAGGATGAACATCTCCTGTGTAATATCTATATTAAAGTTCAGGTCCGATGTCATCGTTTGGGCCGTCACTGTAACACAGCAAGGTAGGACCCCTGGGGAGACCTGCAGGTACATATAAATCGTGTCTTGCTTAGACAGATGGAGGAGACCGTGACTTCCCGGCTGACACACTGACAAGAGACGCTGAGGTTCCTGCATGCAGACACTCCTGCTAGCAGTGGTCAAACATCCCTCGCGGGGTGTCCAACTCAAGACCACGATGGGGTCCCATATTCTCCCCTTGCTCAGGTAATGGGGTTGACTAGACCTTAGAGGGGTTCTTGGCATAACGCATAACACCTATACTGATGCTAGGTACATTTAGGTACATCTAGTTAGGGAGACATTGTAGGAGTACGCACTTTCTTATCATGTATATTGTGTACTTGTATATATTCATGATTTCTGCACAATGGTAGAACTGTACCACTCCTTTACTTTCGTAGCACTGCTAATCATATATCTCTGCTACTGTCTAATGGTTGTTACATCAAATCTATTCTACACTAGAATAACAACTGTTCAATAAATCCTTATTGAAACACCCAGACTGTTTATTCTGTGATTCTCTGAGACTAACTGAGTGAGCACGAGTGACTAAGCGAAAAGTAGCATATTGTTTCCATGATTCTGAGGGATCAGGGTTGTCATGTTCTGAGGTTGCCAGAAACTATTCTCTCCCCGATAAGAGGAGACTCTTGTGGTACTGTGGGCTGGCTAATGCAAACTGGTTAACATATCCGGTGGGGATGCTCGGAACCAGTCTGCCACCAAACCCACAGTTTATGGTATCCGAATGCGCAGATCCTGTATAGGAGATATAGGAACTACACAACAAGAGATGCTGCAAGCTGGCACCTCTCCTACAGCCACAGGTGCACAACAGAACTACATTGAGCTGTATGAAGGGCTGGTGAAAGGTGATACATCTCTTACAACCACTGGTGCACAACAGAACCAAGGTGAGCTGTAGGAAGGGCTGGTGTGAGCTGACACTTCTCTTATAACCACTGGTGCACAACAGAAGCAAGGTGAGATGTAGGAAGAGCTGGTGCAAGATGACAACTCTCTTACAACCACTGGTGCACAACGGAACCAATGTGAGCTGTAGGAAAGGCTGGTGAAAGGTGATAGATCTCTTACAACCACTGGTGCACAACAGAATCAAGGTGAGATGTAGGAAAGGCTGGTGTGAGCTGACACCCCTCCTACAACCACTGGTGCACAACAGAAGCAAGGTGAAATGTAGGAAGAGCTGGTGCAAGATGACAACTCTCTTACAACCACTGGTGCACAACAGAACCAAGGTGAGCTGTAGGAAGAGCTGGTGCAAGATGACAACTCTCTTACAACCACTGGTGCACAACAGAACCAAGGTGAGCTGTAGGAAGAACTGGTGCAAGATGACAACTCTCTTACAACCACTGGTGCACAACAGAAGCAAGGTGAGCTGTAGGAAAGGCTGGTATGAGCTGACACTTCTCCTACATCCACTGGTGCACAACAGAACCAAGCTAAGGTGTAGAAGAGCTGGTGAAAGCTGACACGTCTCCTACAGCCACTTATGCACCCCCTGGTTGGGGTGGGAGATCACACGTGGCAGAGGGAGGCACAAGTAGGGGTGCAGAGACAAGGGCAGAGAGGCAGCCAGCTCCAGCCTCACCTGCACTGTCCACGGAAAGAAGAGGACTCCTGTCCTTATGTAGTCATGTGACCACTGCACAATGAAACTGTCCTATGATTGTGTGCCTACAAAGCCCATGTAATCAACGAAATGTATCATCATGCAAATGACGAAGGCGGGCGCATAACAATGTAAATGATGCTTTTAAGAGTCAAACTACTGGGGCTCACATGTCCGTTGTCCCCTCAGCCTCAATAGAACGCATTATATAAATACCCATAGGACACAATGCAATGGATTGTACATAAAGTGCAGGGGCCCCTACGCCGTCTCTAGCCAGAGCTAAACACCTGTTAATACCAGTCGGTCGGTGCAAACACCAGGTGAAGCCTGGGGCCAAACCTACAAACATTAGAAATAAAATGACAGTCTTCCCAGGAGCATTCCATTTGTTTCTTTTTCATCACAATATTTCTCCTCTTCAAAGAAAAGGGCATTAAATTCCTACCAGCAATGTGGAATGAGGCAGATTTGTGTCTGAAATGAGAAAAGAAGCCCAGAAAAATAACAATTCTCACACTGAGAGATCTTCCTTACAGGAAGGAAACTCTCGCCTCTGTGACCACACTGCTTCCGGGCGGGGCTCCCTCCTCCCTGAAGCCCCTCTCGGGCCGCTTTATATTTCCGCCCTCAGCTTCCCTCGGTTGACTCCGGTGCCGAGGGTCACACATGCAGTCTGTCACTTCTAGAGCACACCGCGATGTGGGTCCGGGCTCTGCTGCTGGCTGCGGTGTTTGTGTGTAAGTTGTGCCTCTTCACACACCAAGGGTCACACAAGGGGCTGCTCTGTCCTGTGCGTTGTGTTTACTGATACAACTTTGTTTCTTCATTTTATGTCTCCTGTGTGACTCAACGTGCCGCTGAAATACAAGCGCACAGCAAAGACTTGTTTCCTTTTCAGCTCCAACACCTTGTAATTTACTTTCCATTTATTCTCCTCAGGTGCAGACACCAGTCACCAGGTCCTGCAGCCTCTGGTGGTGGAGGTCACGGAGGGAGGGACAGCGGAGGTCACCTGTAACCACACCATCACCAACACCCTGTATCTAGCCTGGTATAAGCATCATCATGGGGGGTCCCCCGAGCTCCTGATTTCGGGGTACAGCGCTAACGAGACCACCAGACACTTCTCAATGTATATCACCAACACCCGCCTGTCCACCACTCTGAGGATCCGCGGAGCCGGAGTGAGGGACGCGGCCGTGTATTACTGCGGAGTGAGGGACACGGTGAGGGAAGTGAGGGGAAACCTGCACAAAAACAGACAGATCCATGGACAGCGGTAGAGGCACCCTGGAGTGTGTGCTGCTGGCGCCACCTGGTGGATTAACGTTTATAAACACCCAAAGAGAAGCAGTGACATAAGCACAAGTTGGCTCTGTGTGGCTCAGTAAATCTGACTTAAGTGCTTGTGTTGTCTTGTGTCACCTCACCTGAGTCAAGGGCTACACAAGCCTAAATCCGGGTTTAGTCTTATAGAAACATTGTTTTACAACAAACACTGGATCAAAAAACATGTAAAATGCCACCCAAATGAAACAAGCATTGTCAAAGCCTATATATCGTTTTGTAAAACTAAAATTGCTTTTTCGTTGACCTACAAGTTTGTGAGAGTATTTTTGTGAATGTGTGAATGTAAGATCGGATGAATGGTTAGTTGAATGGATGAACACATTGGATGATGAACAGTGAGTGAGTGAGAATGAATGAAAGCATTGACAGTGTTTAATGTGTGAGTGAGAGCAGGGATAGGAGGCTGGTGTAAAGGGAGAGTGAATGGGCAGCTCAATGGGCAGTGTCAGGGTGGAAACAAACCACTTGATTGTAAAGACAGCGTGAGGTGGGACAAAGAAAGTGTGGGGCATAATTAACAAGGTTTGCATCATGTTAGCACCACGCAACATGGTGCATGTGTGATGCAACCCCCCAAATATGATTTATGCAGGGATGGCCATCTATGGGTGTTCCTTGGCTGGTCCAGTGAAACTACCACGGACGTTGGCGCATTCCAAGGTTTACCGTCACCGGTAGACCTGAGAATGTACCAAAAAGATAGGCCTTCCCAGGTGAGGCATAACGAGGAGAAATATCTTCATTTATCCTTGTTACTTCCTCTTTCCATGTCAGCTACAGTCTGCAGCACACGTGGGTAGAGGAGAACGACTCTCAGGATTGTTTTTGTGCAGGAAGGTGTCTCATGCTCTGGGTCTGTTGAGGATGAGTAAGCACTGGTACCTGAAAATGAGTGCTGGAGACCTGAACCTGCATCTATTGATTCAAATGAACTATTATTATTGCAAGCAGTTTCAATACTACATATGAGATAATTAATATATTTCATCTTCCAAATGTAAAAAAAAAGATCCTTCCTGGGGGATCCTACTTTCAGCTGCACACCAATAACACATCCAACCCAATTTAGATCTCCGCCTAGGCCCTCTGCCTCGGACTTGGTTTGAGAGCTTGCAATGGTAGGTCTCGCTCTGACACGCCTCTCACGACACAACTCGCATTTTCATTCCAGCTTCATCGACTATGTATTGTTCATGCAAGCTGACTGGCATACGATTTTAAAAATAAACCGTGTCCATTAATGTGCTGAGTGCATTAAACTTAGGTCAAGTAGATAATTCAAGTCTCTAGTCCTGATTGTTTGGCGCTATTAAAAAGATTTTTTTTTTAAAAGGCCTCTTAAATGTCAACCAGCATCAACACCACCCACTGCATTGATTGCAACTTCCATCAGCCCAGAAAGCTCTTAACCCCTTCCTCATGATTGCCGTCACACCCAACACTTGCATCATTTGTTTCTCCCCCTGGAAAATGAAAAACGTCTGCAAAAAACATAACTATCCCCAAATGTTACCTCCAGTAACTGTAAATATACTGACTTATAGTCCAGTTGTCAGGCAGGGAGCCCAGCAGGTCTGGCTCTAGGGCGGTGCGATCGGTGCATATGGGGTGGGGGAATAATTTTTACAAGCAATTGTGTAGGAGAGTAGGATCTGCTTCACATGGGTACCCCCACTTGTTGCTGGTGTTTCACTGTTTTTCGACTTTAGTCTGGCTAGTACCCTGTTATTCAGGGCCCCAGCCTAGCTGCTTCCTCTCTAACTTGATTGCATGTACTTTAGGTACACTGCAGATTGAATTCTGGGGACCCTTGTGAGTTCCTAGTATGTGGTATACTATGTACCCAGGGAATAGGTACCCCAGAGGCCTACCAGGGGCTGAAGCATGTATTAAGCCACCCCTGGAAAGCCATGCAAAATGACACCAAAGGTCTGCTACTGCAGCCTGGGTGAGGTGGTGCATGCACCCTTTACTGAGGTATAGGTTCACTATACCTCACCTAACACAGCACATAGTAACCTATCAGTCACCCCTATGGCAGGCCTTATCAATCCTGAAGGCAGGGTGCTTGGGTATATGTGAGAGGGTACCCAGGCATGAGCTGAGCCCCTCTGCAGCCTTCAGAATCACTTCTCTGGGGTTGTCAGTGGTGCTGCCTGACCACATACTCTTAAGTGCATTATATCTTAAACGGTTAATGCTAACTTTAGACTGACTGCACGGAAACATGTTGTGTCAAACACCTTGGAATCATACCCTCAAATCAGTTCTTGATGTGAGGATATGATCCCACCCTTCTAGAGGGAGATACATGACAGTACTGGTATACCCAGTAGAAAACTAGTAGAGCCCTGGCATCACAAAATGGATGCTGCAGCCACAGACACTCCGGCAGAGGAGGCCTGGACAATAGGTTTCCTGTCACAGGGAGGTGTAACCTCCCAGGCAGGCTTATGTGTATTGGGGCTGGGTGGGAGCACTCTCCGAGTGCTTTGAAGTCCTTCACTGGGGGCACATTTGGTGTCCCTGTGCATAGTCCCGCTCAAACTGGTTCAGGGGCTTCCAGCCCCTGCTCTGGCATGAAACTGGACAAAGGAAATGGCTGTAGCCACCCCTCTTTCTAGACCCTCCCATAGGTGGGTCCCTAGATCTAGTCCAACTCCTTCCTTAGATATAAGTCTTAGGTATAAGTAAGGAACCTCTGTAACCAGAACTTTAGATATCCCTGGATGAAACACAAGCTGAATCCTGGAACTTTGACACTTTACTAAAGTCTAGAGGACTGAAGAAATCTAACTTTGGGGTCAAGGAATGACTTCCCTGCTTGGCAGGCACCAACAAAGCATTTTGCCAGTCTGCATTTCCAAAGCTCCTGCTGTACTCCGAAGTATTTGCAGCCCAGGAAGAGGATTTCCAGACATCTCAGAGGCCGACCCGAGGCTCCAGCAAAGCAGAGACCCGCAGCCCTCATGAGTAGCGTGGAACCGGAACTAATGGTCACTGTACACTTTTGCAAGTGCATTGACTTCTCGACATCTCTTGAGGTCGTGCTTGGGGATAGTTGTAGCCAACACCTCGAGCAGAAGATCCACTGAAGATTGTTGGCCTAGTCACCCAGAGTTACCCGTGGGCTGCCATTTTGTGTTTCCTCTCGAGGTCCCTTCGCGATCCCTAGTCCGACGACTGGTGGGTCCCTGAGGGGGTAACTTTGAATTTCCTTGGGCTTCCCTGGTTGCTCCAGACGTGCTCAGACTCCCTTCCAAGTGGTGAGTCCTTCAGACCTTGCTGCTCTGCACCGAAGCACCTTTCTCCATCTTGCGTGGGTTGCTGTTGCCAAGGCTTGTTGTGTCCAATCCGGACACCGACTATGTAGCACTCGACATCCTTTGTGGGACAGCTCGAATCCAGCTCCTGGTCATCCTCGACGCCTCCTGGTCCTTTTTCCTGAAGAGTCAACCTTCACATTCTTCACCTAAAATCCCCCGACATCGGTGGGCATCCGCCTATCGCCTTCCTGGACACTGGCAAGTTACCCAGACTCAGACACTTCGCAACTTCCCAGCAGAAGCACTTCTTTGCCAGCTTCCATTGAAATCGACGACACGGCCTGACACCATTTGACACCTACACACCCGCTTCCCTGGGTGAGGTAACACGAGTACTCCGGTGCTTCCGTGGGTGTTGGCCCTAGAACTGTTTAAGTTCAAAGGGTTTGGTCCTGTCTCATTTCTAAGTGTCCCTAATCTTTAAAAATCTAACCGCGACTTTCCCCATAGAAGCTAACTGGAGCTCGCGGCTCTGTTCTCACACTGCACACGGCCCCCGTGGGTCCCCTGTGTCACTACCTTGGGTGGTTCCTTGGGGTACCAGTAATTCTACAGGTTCTATGTCTTGTGTCTAGTTACGTCGTGGTTCTTATACCACTATTTTAGTATATGGTTTGGCTCGCCCCTGGGGCCGGATGTGTATTTGTGCTGTTTTACTGTGACACTTGAAGTGTAACTTATGTGTTTTGATCTCTAGTCTCATAAAGAGACTAGGAGGGTGTGTTTAGTATTTAGTAATAAATATATATACCTGGTGTGGTTTCCTTTCATTTAGCCACTCAAGAGATTATAGACTGGTAAAACAAGATGCTTTACATTCCTTCAAGACTTAGCCTGAAGGCTGCTCTCCATAGCTACCACTAGGATAGCTTTCAATAAAGGTTGTCTTTAACCTATAACCAATAAGGGGTTGTTTGGACTGGTACAAGGTGCTCACTAGAACTAGTGGACAGCGTATACCAGGCCAACTTCTCACAAATATTATCATTTTAAAAGCACCAACCTGCTGGTGTGTTCCTGGTCTCCAACAAGTTTTGAAGGCATCAATTATGACGTCAAGATAATTCCACCGATTTATAAAGAGACTGGAGGTTTGTCTAGTGAAGGTTTGACTCATCCAAAGGTAGCGCAGAGGGTTAAAATGCCTGCTGCTACGAACGTGTACCATGCAGATTACAAAGTGCATGTAATGTAAATAGGTGAGTGGGTTACTGCTTCTGTAAGGGAGCTCCTTTTGTTACTTGTCGTTTGTAAGTCAAAATCCTACTATAGAGCATTGAGCTATGAACTGCCATCAAAGAGCTGTGTGTAAACTGCAAGGTATATGTTAGATCTATATGTTTATTGCCCAGTCTTTCATTTCCCTCATCTGACCAAAAGGGTTCATTTAGGTGGAAAACAATTTTTGTTATTAAAGAGAGCCCCTAACAATGGTGTTATATTTTAAATTCTGAATGTGTGCTTTTCCAGAATGAGGACTCTTAAACTATATTGCCTTCCAGTATCGATGACATGTTACTCATGCACTACACCTTGAGGTCCTGTCTGATGTAACATGTAACTGATTTACACACCTAAGTTCGTCTTTGTGCAATGTGTGTGTGATGTAAAGTGCTCTGACACCTTACACTGGTATGAGTGGTGCTATAAAACTAAATGAATCCAAGGGACAGTGGGTCTGGAGACTTGAGGGGCACTGTTAAGGGTGGTCATTGAGGGGGTGCCAACAGACATTGTCGCACGGGGTGCCACCAGTGCTAAAGCCAGCCCTGGAGCCCAGTAACCCCCAAGGACCTTCTGCAACCTTCCCAAGAAGGCCTCAAGGCACATGCAGCTCATACTCTGCAGAATCCCAGGAATCAATGATCAGCTTCTAATGCTGGGGCAGGCAGACCCCTGACTTGTAATATGGGATCTACTGCCAGACGCAGAAGATATCAATCCCAAGCCTGCTCTCCACAGCTCCTCGTGCGAGGCCACAGGGGTCGTTCCTCACTGACAGGAATAATCTCACCCAGAGGGACTGCATCTGGACCACCTTGAGCCTCTCACGTTGTAAAGACCCCTCCAACTCTGCTGCGACAGAAGCCCCTTCAGACTCTAGAGTGAGTAAAAGCCCTAAACATAAGTGATGAAGGCCCATTCCACCATTCATTCTCCCATTGTTGATGTGGCTGTGAGAAAATGCTCCCTTTTATGCGGTCGAATATGTTCCTGCAGATATTTTTTGCTTTTTTTATACATTTCTTCATTGTCATTTTCATATTCATATAAGCTGTCATTTTCTTGGCATGTGGTCGATCCTCATGGGTCAAGTACAGACGCAATATCACAAGTAATCAACTCTATAAAGCAAGGCACTCCAATTAACAAAGGAGTAACATTGCAGCGTGCCTACTACAACCGGTAACTGGAGTGGGCTGAGTGGTCGCTCCAGGACAGGGGGTGACACCGCCAGGGCTGCACGTATCCACAGGTGTCCCCTCCCAGGGTCTATAGCAGGCATTAGCAGGCCTAGTCATGCACAAGCACAGAAGACAGATGGGGAGGAGAGGATGTTGATGCTTTTGCAGCACTGCATGAGGGGTGGGCTGGGGTGCTGCAGTCAAACATGGGGAGTCAGGAAACCAGGAGAGAGGAAAGACATGACCTCCAAGCATGCATATCCCCATCAACATTCAAGTAAGTCCATGGGTGAGGGCCGGGGTGCAGGAAGGGCTCCTAGAGTGCCTCAAACACTCCCATTTGATCATTACATTTGTAGATGATGTGTGCAGAGTCCAATGTACACACTAATCCTGCGAGGCAGTCTGAAGAAGTTGGGAGAGATGGTTACCCCCAGTGTCGAAGGATGCAAACTTCAGCTGATGGGAGGGCTGTCACCAGACAGCATTGCACATGCTGGGATAGGATACACAGTCTGCCCTGTCACAAGGAGAGCCAAATACTCTGAGGGGTTTAGCGACAATCCCTGATTAGACATAGTTGACCAAACGGTGGACCAATACTGCTGGACTCCTGGACAATGCCACAGTATATGTGGTATATGACAGCCCCCAGCCCCACATCTCCAGCAAGAGGCTTGTGGTAAAAGGCCAGCTCTCTGCAGCTTGTGGGACTTCCTGGGGCATATTTACAATGAAGTGACGGAGTGTGGCATTCTTAGGTTAACACAGCACACAGCCACTTCAGAAATGCAGGACTGCACCATATTTACAAAAATATCTTGCAGCACTGCGTTTCCCCCTGCGCTGGCACTAAAATTATCATCCTAACACCAACTCAGACACCCTTGCACGGGGAAGATTGTTCATTTGCAGGTAGGAGTCTCTTTCTGCACATAAACAATCTTTAAATCATGTTTTGTAACTTTTATGTTTGCTGCTTAAAGCAACACACATAGAAGTTGCAAAATGTCATTTCTTTTGATTGTTTGTGTGCAGGAAGGTTATGGTTTTAAATTGTGAGTCCAAAGACACCAAACACAACATTAATAACTTGTTCCAATTGGAAAGTATGCTTTTAAGATGTAATACAGCAATGCCAAAGCCAATCTGTGGGACAGATATGCCTTGCAGTAGTGAACATTGAATTTGATAGTTTTTCACTACCAGGACATGTAAATCATACAAGTACATGTCCTGCCTGTTAAATACTCTGCACCCGTCCATGTTGGTTATACAGGGCCTACCTTAGTGATGACTTATATGTATATAAATGGAAGTCACCTTCTCTCGGCCTCGATCTGCTCAGCGCTAAGACACCCTCGGGTAATGTGCGCTTTATAAAACGATCTCATTCATTCTCATTCATTCATTCATTCATTCAGGTTTTGGCCTGGCAAGAGGGTTTTCTTGCCAGGTCGACAAGGTAGTGTCCAACTGCACTCACAGGCTCTGGATTGGCAGGCCTGAGACATGGTTAAGGGGCTTCTGATGTGAGTGGTGCAATCAGTGCTGCAGGCCCACTTGTAGCATATAATTTTCAGCCCCCGGACACATGGGGCGCACTTTACTAGGGTCTTATATGTAAACTGGATTTGCCAATTGGGTACGATCCAATTTTACCATGTTTGATGAAGAGAGCACGAGCTATGGTTAACAAGGGTAAAGTGCTCAGAGTCCTAAAGCCAGCAAAAAACAAGATTAAACAAACTAGTAGTGAAGCTGAGAGTCGGGGGTAAGACCACCCTAAGGCTGTTAGGTCTAACAAAAATGAATTCTGCTATCCCAGGATTGGGACCAGCCAGATATGAATACGCCACTATTTTGAGTAGTTGAATTAAGGAAAAAGTTACTTTTCTCTGCCTGAAGCTCCAGTAAACAATTTAGCATTACCTCTATAGCCATGGCCCAGTGAGTGCTTATCCCAGATGCGTTGTGAATAATGCTCCCAGAGCAGAGACAACAGCCTTGGTGTAAGGAGGTGTTGTTGTTCCCCTGGCAGGAAGAATAGTTGAAATGTGTCTACGGGTGGGTGGAGTTTGCGGAGTCCTACTTTGCGGAATTCAACGGATTTTAAAAAACTCTGCCATGCTATGCAGAGTTCTGGTATGGGCAGAGTTTGCCGACATGGTGTACTGCCCAGCAGCGGAAGCATCGTTATGTGGACATTCTCAACTGAAAACAAGACCAGCTTGACCTGCTTGGCATAGGGATTCCATGGCCCCTAATCCATCTACCCTACCCCCTGCAGTAGAGAAAATAAAGTTTCATTTCGTTGGTTACAGCCCAGTAAATGAATTTGTTGAAAATACGTGGTGGTGGATGAGGCCACAGTGTAAAGTGGGAGTAAGTGCATGATTTGATATCAAGTTTGGCATATGGGATACACAGTGAAGAATGTGGCAAATAAAATCTATATAGTCCGTTCCTTTATTTGTAGTGCAGCTCATTACATTAATTATTCTCGACGTCAACTTACTGCAGAAATGATAATGTATTAATATCCTCATTTCATACATGAGGTGTGTGACTGACGTAGTATCTTATCCATTACTCACCTGCCTCTTTGGAATCAGGATAGAAAGAGAAATGCATTTGCCAAAGAGCAGGGACTCTGGATTTAAAAATAGAGCATTGTCAACTACATCTGCAGACAGTAGCAAACTAGCAGAAGCTGGCTAGCAATGAGCATGGCCCCTCAGAGAGAACCTGCCCCTCGGTCAATTTCTGCGCATACCCCGGAATTGCAGTCTCATACAGGACTACCGAGAACAGTCCACTGACCTGGCTAAAAAACGTAAAGAACGAGGGTACCCAGAAAAGATCATCTGGACAACAAAAAGATGTGCACAAAACCAGACAAGAGAGGCCCTTCTGGAAGACACCAGACGTGAAAACACCACTACTCCTCTCACATACGTTACCACATATAACACAGCTTTTAACAAACTGGCAAAAATAATTACAGGTGCCCTCAAATGGGAACAACCACTCTTTTCATATAAGAAGGCAGGAAGATTGAAGGACCGTCTCATTTCCACTCACCCCAAAAAAAAAAAAACACCAGCCACCAACACGGTACAAAACACATGGGGACTACCTGGTACAGTAGACCACTACCCCTGTGGCGATTGCAGTGTTTGCCACCTCACCCAGGCTACCAAAATTCTGGACCTGGAGGTAGGAAAAACCTGGCACCAGAGGAAACACACAAATTGTAATTTATCCAACGTTTTCTACCTCATTGAGTGCCCATGCAGACTCCGTTATTTAGGAATGATGAGCCGTAAAGTGAAAACACGAATTTTAGAACACCGTAGCACCATACGATGCAAAAAGAACACAAGTAAAATGACAGACTACTACATCCAGAAAGGCCACACCCCTAATGACATGAGGTGGACACTGATTGAGCAAATCGATTGCCAGAACTTCACTAACGACAGACTATTACTGCAAAAAGAACAGCAACGGATATATCGCCTTTCAACTCATAAAGCGGGATTAAACTATAATATCCCGTGGAATAGCCTGAATCACCCCTGATCACTACTACAGACCAAGAAAGATGCACTATGCATCCACAAACATCACTTCCTTGTACCCCAGTCACCTTCATGCGACACCTTCTCTTTATAGCATCCCATTTTCATCCACTGGTACACAGAGACCTATGACTTTATGCTGGCAGAGATATAGCACCTTCTACTAGCCAGAAAGCCTAGTGCTCACCCACCAACATCACATGTTGGAAGTAAATGTACATGTAAATGTAAATGTCAAGGTACTTATAGAGCGCACAGTCACCAGACGGTCACACACTCAACAAAATACTATATCCACCCTAGCCCCACAAGATACTTTAAAGATGCGCTCCCACAGACTGCACAAGTGGGCTCAGAATCTCTTCCCTCTCTTTGCCGAAATTCGGTATTTTAAATTTCCCAAATTTGAAACATACCTGAATCCAGATAGCACCACAATTCATTTAATTTAATTTACTTAATTCCTGCACACGCATTCAGGATTTCTCACTCCATCAATAAAACTTTATGTGGTGAACAACAGGAGCGTAGAACACATACAGAAACACGTGTCTGCTCTCTCCACGTGTCTTACCCTTTGCGGTTTAGATGCTATTCACAGAAGCAGATTGATTGCACATAGAGAACCTTTACGGTATTTAAGCTCCCATTCCACACATGGCACACATCGGTGGAGTTCCGATGCGGCCACAGCAGGTACGGGATGCGGGCCTCAGACTTTGAGGAAGTAAGTGGGTTAACCAAAGGGGGTTTTCCTGTTTCCTCTTGACACACCGACATGCGGAGTCCTTACGCTGCCTGGTGTTCCTCTCTAAAAACAATATCTGAGTCATTTTTTATCTCTCATTCACACGCATGGAGTGTGACCATAGGTCGGGCCCCCCACGGAACTCATGGGGCACATTCCTAAAATGTTCAGAGTAGGATTAACCGCCTTTTGGCATCTTATCATATGTATCACAGATAACGCAATTCTATTACAGGACCGGAGGCTTCGGATTATGCTTCTCTTTCTTATATTTGCTACTCACAGCAGCCAATGAAAAACGTTTTGTATGCAAATAAAACTACATTTCCCATGATGCTCGTCCATACATCACATCCTGTACAGCCCCATAAGAGCTACAGTATCCTGTTTCTCCTCCTCTTTCTTTGCTGCTCACGCAAACAGTTAAGTGCTCAGAACGTTATGTTGTGATTATGTTTTATTTGACTGTTGAATTAGCTTTGACGATGTTGCAGTTATGTTTGCGCTTATATCGCGCTAGGTTGAATAATTGTGTTTAAACATTTCTCGATTTAGCGCTCGCGGGCGCTCTTGTTATCAGCTTACCGGCGTCTTAAGAGGTTCCCGCTGGGAGCAGCGTGATCTGTGGGGCACTCCCACTGAAGCGTTGTGCATAATCACCTGGGCGTCCCCTTTGGACTTGTTGTTTCCTCCCCCGATGGCCTGCAGGCCCCCTTTAGAGGTTCCCGATTGGTGATGCACTCCCGCTCGGAGCAGAGCTTTGATATTGTACTGACAGCCGTTTGGCATTCGCTTCACTCCCTGCTGGCCAATGAGTACTGCGCTGTTTTCACGCGCATGGCTCAATTAAAACTTAAACAGGCGCGCGCCGCCATTACTATTTGAAGGTGAGTATGACGGGGCGTTCCCCGTCAGGAGAGGGGAATCTTTAATGCGGGCGGCCTGATCAGGCTTAATGGTACTCCCGCTGACCTAAAAATGCCGCGCTGCCCTCGGCAGCTTCCATTTACGGTTATACGCCACAGGTTCCCCTCAGGATTACGCATTTAAGGTTTGCAGTGAGTCTATGTGGCCTAGGGGCAAGGCTTTTGCCTCCAACCCCAGAGGTTCGGGGTTCGCACCCAGGTTCTCCGGGTTGTGTTTTTTTCGCATGCCAAGATTATATTTAGATTTATTTTATATTAAAATTTGAACTCTTATTACAATTTAGGCGTGATTTTTTCTCTGATGAATGATCAGTCTTAATACTGCACTGGCTTGTGTGCGCGTGGTAGCGCTCTTGGTTTAGCCCGCCAGGGTTCAGATTAAAGTCGCTCCCACAGGAGTGGAGATGGCGCACTGATGATGCCTGCGACATAACTGATTGGGCCTCCGTTTGATCCTCATGGGAAGGACTTGGTACGGCCGAACACAGAATTATAACGCTCCCTCAAGAGCTGAGATACTGCGCTGTCGTTGCAGCATTCAAAATGAGTCACTGTGGGGCAAAGGTCAGGTGTTTCAATGATTATGGTTTTCTGAATTAACATTACTCCTGTCACTTCCATAGGGTTGTTCTGATCATTGCGCGGTTTCGCGCTTTCTCCGCCAAAGGTTTTCCCTAGTAGCCGAGTGTGGTTATGGAGTCATAACGCTCCGGTGTGCGTAACCCAATTGGGCTACATTTGGGCGATTTTGGTCTATGCACGTCGCACGCGTCCCTGTTTTGCTTCATAGGTTCTGTGCCTCGTACCTTACATGGGCAGATTTCTTTGTACGCCTTCCAGGCTGTAACAATCGGCTGGCCCTTGGAGTGCGCACACGCTTCTGATATTTCACTATGACTCGGACGCCCATGGGGCTGGAATAATTTGACTACAGCTTTGCTGAGGAGCCGATACATTGTTATTTTTCAATTCTCGTGTGCACAGGGTTGGCTCCCCCTCTACTCCTCCGTTATGGGGTGCTTGGCACTACTATATTGAATGCAGACACCCCATGGCAACGCATGGGTGAGATATATAAGGAGGATGTGATCTATTCGAACGGAGCGCACAAGGCTCCTGAGATAATTATGTTGACGCTCCAGTTCTACATGTCTGTGAGTAGGTCAACTGGGCCCCAGATGTACCAGCCCCTAGCTCGGGGACGCAAGGCTTGATTAATGCCCATCATTCTTGAGTCACTTTTCCTTGGGCATGTTTTTTCTCTTTATCACTCAACATGACAAATATTAAGGCATCCGCGCGCGCTCGACGGGACTTAGATAAGGACACAATAGTTATAGTTCGGGAACTGCGGCCGGATACACTGGTTACGGTGGAAGAGTTGTCCGGCGTCAACGCCGGTCTCCTTCTTTACTGGCTAGTTGTACAAGAAATCTCAGAAAGGGTTTCCCGGAGCTGGCAGGTTGCCAGGACAACCTCCTGGTCAGGGCCGGACACAAGCAGCGATGGACATCTTTGACGTCCTGACTGCGCTGATCCGTGGCGACGGACCCCATCTGGGACAGCTTTGTTATGGGTCGCATCTATGATATGTAGACATAGTTAACCTTTGGTCTCACCCTCTGGATTTCGGGGGGTTTTCACGATGCCGGTCCTTTGTAGACCGTTTAGGGATTCTGTTTGTTTTAGCAATTGCTTTCCCACCATGTTCCACAAATTCCTACTATATGGCTTTCGGGAGAGCATCTCGTGGTCACCAGTTTTTCCTTCCCGTCATTGGTGGCTGCTCCAATGACGAACTAGAGGGTTAATTATATACTCTCCTCCAACTTTCTAATTAGGTGATTGCTCCCTCAAGGGAACAGGGCGTCCTCCCTTTCGGGTTTAACGGGATGTATATGTAGGTGTGTATGTATGTGTATATATATATATATACATATATATATATATATTCACTGAAAAAACCATAGGTTTCAGGCACGTTATAGTTAGGAATTAGCATTTAAAAAACCTTAGAAATTCACTGAAAAAACCATAGGTTTCAGGGGCGTTATAGTTAGCTGGACATTTCCCTCGTACAAAACCCTAGAAATTCCCATGTTATAGTTAGTTCAGCTAACTATAACTCACGCCCCCGCAATGCACTGCTGATGACGTCACATATTACATCACTAACCTATGGTTTTTTCAGTGAATTTCTAAGGTTTTTTAAATGCTAATTCCTAACTATAACGTGCCTGAAACCTATGGTTTTTTCAGTGAATTTCAAAGGTTTTTTAAATGCCAATTCCTAACTATAACGTGCATGAAACCTATGGTTTCTTCAGTGAATTGCAAAGGTTTTTTAAATGCTAATTCCTATCTATAACTTATCTCTAAAGATATCATGAAAAGCATTCTTTTTTTAAAGTAGGGTGCACATTAGTTTTGTGGAAAAGCATCTTTGTGATTGGTTAAGAAAAAGCAGTTTCAACGTGGAGTACATATCATAGGATAAAATTTGCTCAGCTCAACCACACCTGCTACTTGCATTTGGAAGGCACTGTTCGAACTTAAAACAATCGTGAACTTTTAACCTGCACGTGTCGTTAAATGTTCAAGAAAATGTTGCAAAAAAATATCGTTAAGTTTTAAAAAATTGATGAACTTTTAACCTGCACGTGTTGTAGAATGTTCTAGAAAGTGTGTCGATAGAATACGTTGCACTTCTGACTTCTATGTGTTGTTGAATATTAAAAAAACTGTTTATATGGAAAATTAAAAAGAAACCAATAGAGAGAAGTTTTGAAACCTAAAAAAATCAAGGGACTATTCTAATTTGTTCTTTGTGTTTATGTGTGGCGCAACAAAATTATAGACACAACAGCACCAGGAAGAGGAAGAAGCAGGGAACGGGGAGATGGAGGGAGATGGGCAGAATGACACACATGCACAATTAAGTACAGCACAAGTATAGATAAACAATGGACAAAATGAAACACACCAACAAGGAGCACAAGTCACACAACCCGCCAACATCACACCACTGAACGAGCATAGAAGTGAAAAACACACTGCATTCATACAGGATGTGTACAAAGGCCAGTCGTTGGTGTTGTGGGATGTCTGCGACCGTGGTCATCATGGATGAGATGCCCAGCATGTGGCAGTTCACTGTGTGTTATGTTGCCAAACGGCTGCTCCTCCCTCCCACGAGCCCCCCACACATTTGTACGGTACGCTGTTGTATCTCCTGGACTAGTACGGCACACCATTGTAATGCCTATTTGCGCATGTCCTGCTACATTCCAACTACACCATCACAGTGCCGTTTGGAGGTGGTGCATGCCACTTTACAACATCGACTGCTGCGGCTCTTGTAGCAGGCCACACCAGAACACAGAGACACACTTACCGCACTTCTTGTACACGGACATGTCCGAGACACCCCGTTCCCCTTGCTGGATAGGCACACCCCTGCACTGACCTGTGAACCCCAGACCAGCACATGCCAGTTGTGCATGCAGGAGGATGTGTGCATAGCTACACGTCCAGGCTCACTGCCAACGCTGAGGTGACAGCACACTGTGATGTTGCAGGACTCGTGCCTATCATGCTAAGACAATGACCTCAGGGACACACTTGCTAAGATGTGGGTTTGGGGGGCATTGGCGGTCCTGGAGTTGTTGAGATGAGTCTTCTGGCCCTCATGGGTATCCCTGTATCATGCTCATTGACTCCATGGCACCTGTGGGTGTTCCGGTGTGGCTCTTGGCTGTGTTCCCATTCATGGTGCAGGTAGTTGTCCTGCTTAACACCAGCAGAAAGCAGTTGTAAAATCCCTGGTGCTAACATGTCTTATCGCCGGAATTTGTTTTGCATTGCAATTGGTGTGAAAGTTGTGATGTGATTTTTTTCGTCTGCAGAACAATATACGAACTGAGCAGTGTATCTCGTCAAGATCCAGCACCTGACGCACTATTCCCAATCAATATAAATACAATGAGATTTCTTAATAGATTTTGTGTGTACACTGTAAGTGCAGCCATTACCTCAGTGCAATTCCATACAGGATTTTAGTATTTAGAATAAATCGGAAAGGTGCACCTCGTGTCTTTTTGCACGGGAACGGCTAGTCTCCATTTCATTATCAGCACTTTAACGGAAGTAAAGTTGAGATAAATCTAACACACTATTCAGGAGTTGGTGCAAACTGCAGATATCACCAGTATTCCAGCGATAAGTGCCCCAAAATGTAACACCATGGTGGACTCCATCAAATTACAGTAATAAGGACAAGAAAGAATCACACAGCAGTTAAAAGAACAACCAAAAACGTTATAATTTTTTTTTTAAACTTTATTTTTTATAATAATAAATATATAAACGATAAACTAAACAGCAATAATACAAAACAACAAGGCGGAACACTCCTGTAGGGACCATGGATGTCGACGACAGACCTGGAAAATCAGAAAGATTGTTAAAAAAAAAAACAACATGGTATTCTCAACAAAATACCACAAGAAACAAATCACAGATATATAAAATGCATACAGCTAACAAAATTTTATAAGTTTAACTTACAAAAACTGTAAATGTTGCCGCTTTAAAATATTTACCGAATCTGAGGAAATTTTTTTGCAGAAGGCACCACGCACACAACGTTTTTCTTCAGTGGTGAAGAAATTTTTTACTTTTCCCAAGGGGCAAACAAAGACCAATGCCACCTTCGTCACTCGCAAGATTTTCCAAACGAGTTCTGTTACGAGGGGATCCTAACAAAAAATACTTGTGCGGCACAGCAAGTATGATGAAACACCTAAGGGCCCTTCATCCAAACAATCTTGCACGAGAAGAATGCAAACAGATGAGAAACACTCCTGTTCTGTATCGGTAAAAAAGAATCACAAATAAATGTATATTAATAACTTTCAAATTTATGCTATTCCATTACTGTACAAACATATTTTATATAAAAACTGACTAAGAAACTATAGCCCTGAACCACAAGTGTGACGATCGTTAAAACACTACATGCATAGTGCATACTACTTTGAAGCAGTTCATGCCCTAAAGCCTACCTCACTAAAAGACTACATGCTAACTGACTAAATGATTACAGTACTATAAGGAGACACACTGGGTGAGTGACAGGGTGTTTTCTAGAAGAGTATGAATACTAACTAGAAGGTGTGAAACAGAACTGTGTAGGTGATTAGAGTACTGCATCCATACTGCATAGGCATTTAAAGCAGTCCATGTGCTAAGGCCTGGCTCACTGCTTGACTACTTGGGTACTGTTAGACCTGGCATGATTGGCATGAGTCTCTCCTCCATTTCTTTCTGTTGGCCTCCTCTGTTTACGATGTTTTGCTGGAATATTGCTTTGGGCACTGTGCCACTGCTGATCAGTGCCACAGTGCAAGTGCTCCCTATGTTAAATTGTTACATTGATTGGTGTTACCATGATTGGCTTGGTTGACTTACTGTTCAGACCCTAGTCTAGTGCACTGCGTGTGCCAAGGGCATGTAAGTTAACTGCTGCTGGTGGGCTTGCAGCACTGGTTGTGCCACCCACAGAAGGAGCTTGTAAAATGTGTCCCAGGCCTGCCATCGCAGAGCCTGTGTGCAGTCCCTGACTGCCATGTCGACTTGGCAAGGAAACCTGTTTGCCAGTCTCTAAAACCTTCACTTTGCCACATTTCAGACACCTCTATGGTAGGCCCTAGGGCTGGGTGTATTGTTGGTAAAAGGTAGGTCATGCCCTGATGTGTGTGGCATGACCTAATAGTGAATTACAGCCATTTTCGTTTTTCACTATTGAAGGGCTACCTGCCTCCCATAGGCCAGAATGGGAAGACTGATTATTAACTCTATTATAATCTATCTGACTCAGGGAGCATGGTAGCAGGTTGAGTTTAGTATCCCTGAACACATAATTTAATAACACATCCTTTAGGATGGATGATTTTTAAATTCTGTGTTTAAAAATAGCCCTTTTAGAAAGTGGCTATTTTCTCGTCCAACTATCCACCGGTCTCTGCTGGTTTGGTGTGTGTGTCAGGGGCTGGGTGGCTCCAGAGGCCTGAATGAGTCAGTGTGGGGTGAATGAGGCATTTACACTTAGAGTGGGGGAAGAGTAGTCCCTGATAGCCTGCCCTGCCTTACACAATGCTGGCTCCACCTCCTGCCGGGCGACTGATAGCCCTGCCCCTGCCAGTGACAATACTGGCTCCGCCTCCTGCTGGGCGGCTGATGACCCTGCCCTGCTCAGTGAATAGGCCAGGTGCCTCGGCCTGGCAACACCCACAACAAACCTAGGATGGGGGGAATTTCCCTGCTTGGACAAAGGGAACAAAGCAGAAAAGGGGTATAAAAGAAGGACCCTTGAACCAAAGAACATAGATCACTTCTGACAAGGAAACCTCTACCAAGGACAAGACGCCTGCTGATCCAAGGACTTGCCTCCCCCTTCTGCCAGTGTGCTGTTTGCTGGGGGGAACCTGAAGCTGCTTCTTTATTTTTGCCAAGGGACAAGGAGAGAGGAACTGAGGGTGTACTCTCAAGCTTGCAAGAAGATCTCCAAGGGCTGGAAGAGTGCCAGCCTCCTGTTGAAGTCACAGGGCCAAAGGACTTCACCCTCTGCTGAATTGCTGGTTGCTGGAACGTGTTGTTTCCAGTGCACAGGGGAAATCTGCAGTCTCGACGTCGCCGGACGCCGCCGAATCCAGCTCGACATCGTGAGTACGGCTCCAGTGTTCCGAGCCTTCGACGCCGGCCGCCGGGCCCGATCGACGCCAGTAGCGACGCCGGTAGCGACGCCGGTAGCAACGCAAGTGAGTAGTGAGTTCGGCTCCAGCTCCAAGTGACCCCGTCTCGACGCCGGTATCGATGCCAGTGAGTAGTGAGTTCGGCTCCAGCTCCAAGCGACCCCGTCTCGACGCCGCTGCTGATCGCATCGACGCGACGCCCTTCTCGACGCCATGAGCGCTGCTCCGGCCCGACACCTCTCGACGCCGCTGTGGATCGACCCCGACTCCGAGGCACCCCGACCCTTCGACGCCGACCTCTCGACGCCGTGGATCATCGTTTTTCTTCATTCCAAAGGTACTGTGTTTGTGGGGTCTGTTGCAACTCCAGGCTCGACGTAGCGCTCCTCGCGGTCGACGCCGAACCTTGGGAATATCGTAAACTCGACGTCGTGTGACTCCTGTGGGGGTCACATTGTTGCCAAAGAACTGTGCTTTAAGAGAATACTTACTTTTGTTGCTAATGAACTATTTGCTAAGAAGAAACTTTACCTGAACTATTATTTTTCCTTCCAAAGAGTATTTATTAAGATTGTGGTATATTTTTATCGTTATTTGGTCTTGTGCTTATTATAGTACATTGTTGTGTCCATTTGTAGTGTATTCACTTTATTACTGTATATGGTCATAAATGCTTAACACACTGCCTCTGAGATAGGCCTGACTGCTCTGCCAAGCTACCAAGGGGGTGAGCAGGGGTTATCTGAGTGTGTAATCCCCTTGCCCTGACTAGAAAAGGTGGGTCCCTATTTGCCAGAAGTGTATACCTCTGCCAACTAGAGACCGCCGGTTCTAACAGGTACTGACTGAATGATTAGAGTACAGCAAGGAGAGTGCCAAGGTGAATGTATAAGTGCTAGGCTTTTCGCACAGGGAATGGATTAGTACTTGGTACTGAATGGGTCACTAGAGGAGTGCAAAGGCAGTGACAAGTGCTGGACTGTATGGATAATGACTAGGAAATTGAAAGTGTGAAAGACAAGTGTCTAGGTGGCTAGAAGACTGCATGCATAGTGTATAGGGGTTTGAAGCAGTCCATGTGCTAAGGCCTGGCTCAGTTTATGAATTCTTAAGCACTGACTGAATGATTAGAGTACTGCAAAGGTAGTATCTTGGTGAATTTATAAGTGTTTGGGTTTTAGCACAGTGAATGGATTAGTACATGGTGCGGAATGGGTCAATAGAGGACTGCAAAGGGAGTGACAGGGTATTTCCTGGAAGTGTATGGATACTGACTAGGGAATTGAAGGTGTGAAAGACAATTGTGCAGGTGGTTAGAGGACTGCATGCATAGTGGATAAGGGTTTGAAGCAGTCCATATACTAAGGCCTGGGTCACTGGATGAGTACTTGGGTACTGACTGAATGATTAGAGTACTGCAAGGAGAGTGCCTGGGCGAATTTATTAGGGTTTGGCGCAGTGAATGGATTAGTACATGATGCTGAATGGGTCACTAGAGGAGTGCAACGGCAGTGACAGGGTGTTTGCTGGAAGTGAACAGATACTGACTGGGGAATTGAAGGTGTGAAATACAAGTGTGTAGGTGGTTAGAGGACTGAATGCATAGTGGATAGGGGTTTGAAGAAGTCCATGTGCTAAGACCTGGCTCAGTGCATGAATACTTAGGCAGTGACTGAATCATTAGAGTACTGGAAAGAGAGTGTCTTGGTGAATGTATAAGTGTTTGGGTTTTGGCACAGTGAATGGATTAGTACATGCTGTTGAATGGGTCTCTAGAGGACTGCAAAGGAAGTGACAGGATGTTTCCTGGAAGTGTATGGATACTGACTAGGGAATTGAAGGTGTAAAAGACAAGTGTATAGTATGTTAGAACACTACATTTGAAGCAATCTATTTGGTACTTAGAAACCGACTAAATAATCAGACTACTTCTAGGACAGTGCTTAGGTAAAACTTTTAAATTTTCAGTTCTGCCACAGTGAACAGAATAGTACATGGTACTGCACCTTAGTGTCAAACCCTGACTCATTTTATCAACGCATAAGCAAAGACTAGCTTCTAATGCTGCTAAAACTTGACAACATGAGAGGTTTTAAATTAGTTATCTGTCAGCAAATACACGATGTTACCAAATGCTTCTCTCACAGTGGTTCCCAAATGCACACAGACTCACAGAGTGATTCTAGACAACAACCACTATACCCAGGAGTTTACCAAAAATCATTCACTACTGTGGAAGTGGTAAGGGAACTGCACACAATCTTCATATTTCAGGACTGCACTTTAATGTCAAAGCCTGACTCATTTAATCAAAGCATAAGCAAAGACTGGCTTCTAATGCTACTAAAACTTGACAACTTGACCGGTTTTAAAACAGTTATCTGTCAGCAAATACAAGATGTTACCAAATGCTTCTCTCACAGTGGGATTCTAGACAAGCAACACTATCCCTATGAGTTTACCAAAACTCATTCACTACAGTGCAAGTGGTAAGGGAACTGCACACAATCTACATATTTCACAACTGCAATTTACTGTCAATGCCTGACTAATATAACGAAAGCATAAGCCATAACTGTCTTCTAATGCTACTAAAACTTGGCAACATGACATGTTTTAAAACAGTTATCTCTCAGCAAATACACGATGTTACCAAACTCTTCTCTCACAGTGGTTCCCAAATGCACACAGACTCACAGTGAGATTCTAGACAAATGACACTATCCCTAGCAGATTACCAAAACTCATTCACTATAGTGGAAGTGGTAAGGGAACTGCACACAATCTTCATATTTCACGACTGCACTTTAGTGTCAATGCCTGACTCATTTAATCAACGCATAAGAAATGACTAGCTTCTAATGCTACTAAAACTTGACAACATGACAGGTTTAAAATAGTTATCTGTCAGCAAATACACAATTTCATCAAATGCTTCTCTCACAGTGGTTCCCAAATGCACACACACTCACAATGTGATTCTAGACAACAACAACTATACCCAGGAGTTTACCAAAAATTATTCACTTCTGTGGAAGTGGTAAGGGAACTGCACACAATCTTCATATTTCAGGACTGCACTTTTGTGTCAAAGCCTGACTCATTTAATACAAGCATTAGCAAAGACTGGCTTCTAATGCTACTAATACTTGACAACATGACCGGATTTAAAACAGTTATCTGTCAGCAAATACACAATGTTACCAAATGCTTCTCTCACAATCCTTACCCAAATGCACACAGACTCACAGTGTGATTTTAGACAAGCAACACTATCCTAGGAGTTTACCAAAACTCATTCACTAGTCTGGAAGAGTTAATGGTACTGCACACAATCTACATATTTAAGTACACCACATCAGTGTCAAAGCATGACTCATTTATTCAACGCATAAGCAAACACTGGATTCTAATGCTACTAAAACTTCACAACATGACAGGTTTTAAAACAGTTATCTGTCAGCAAATACATGATGTTACCAAATGCTTCTCTCACAGTGATCCCAAATACACACTAACTCACAGTGTGATTCTAGACAAGCACCACTATCCCTAGGAGTTTACCAAAACTCATTCACTACAGTGCAAGTGGTACGGGAACTGCACACTATCTACACATTTCACGACTGCAATTTACTGTCAATGCCTGACTCATTTAATGAAAGCATAAGCCAGAAATATCTTCTAATGCTACTAAAACTTGACAACATGACCGGTTTTAAAACAGTTATCTGTCAGCAAATACACCATGTTACCAATTGCTTCTCTCACAATCCTTACCCAAATGCACACAGACTCACAGTGTGATTTTAGACAAGCATCACTATCTTAGGAGTTTACCAAAACTCATTCACTAGTCTGGAAGAGTTAATGGTACTGCACACAATCTACATATTTAAGTACACCACATCAGTGTCAAAGCATGCAATTTACTGTCAATGCCTCACTCATATAATTAAAGCATAAGCCATAAATGTCTTCTAATGCTACTAAAACTTGACAACATGACATGTTTTAAAACAGTTATCTGTCAGCAGATACACAATGTTATCAAACACTTCTCTCAAAGTGGTTCCCAAATGCACACAGACTCACAGTGTGATTCTAGACAAACAACACTATCCCTAGCAGATTACCAAAACTCATTCACTACAGTGGAAGTGGTAAGGGAACTGCACACAATCTACATATTTCACAACTGCACTTTAGTGTCAAAGCCTGACTCATTTAATCAAAGCATAAGCAAAGACTGGCTTCTAATGCTACTAAAACTTCACAACATGACAGGTTTTAAAACAGTTATCTGTCAGCAAATACATGATGTTACCAAATGCTTCTCTCACACTGATCCCAAATACACACTAACTCACAGTGTGATTCTAGACAAGCACCACTATCCCTAGGAGTTTACCAAAACTCATTCACTACAGTGCAAGTGGAAAGGGAACTGCACACACTCTACATATTTCACGACTGCAATTTACTGTCAATGCCTGACTCATTTAATGAAAGCATAAGCCATAACTGTCTCCTAATGCTACTAAAACTTGACAACATGACAAGTTAAAACAGTTATCTGTCAGCAAATACACGATGTTACCAAATGCTTCTCTCACAGTGGTTCCCAAATGCACACAGACTCACAGTGTGATTCTAGACAAATGACACTATCCCTAGCAGATTACCAAAACTCATTCACTACAGTGGAAGTGGTAAGGGAACTGCACACAATCTACACATTTCACGACTGCACTTTAGTGTCAATGCCTGACTCATTTAATCAACGCATAAGAAATGACTAGCTTCTAATGCATGTGTGATTCTAGACAAACAACACTATTCCTTGCACTATACCAAAACACATTTCTTCATCTAGAAGTAGTACTACATTTTAGTATAGAAACATAACATAACTCATTTCACAAATTCATAAACAATGACTGATTTCTAATTCTACCAAAATATAAAAACAGCACAGTTATCTGTCTACAAACACATGAAAAACACAAATTCCTATCACAGAATGGTTTCTACATGCACACACATTGTAGAGAAAAAAAGTACTCCCTACACTTTAGCAGGAGAAATACATTAGTCTGATTAATATCAAAATAGTCTACATACAACCCCTCACAATTAAATAACTCATCTTTCAAGTTCTTTTGTAGATTAAGAAGTATTTCAATCACTCACCATATTTTCTTTTATAGAATCTCTGCACTGTGCACCTCTCAGCAAAAGCAAAGAATGGAAAAGTTTCCCTTTCATTTTCCACACATATACATGTAAACATCAAATCACAATCCTTCACACATAAACTCAAAAGCAAAGAAAAATTCTATTGGTTAAACATTTCAACCCTTTCCAACTGAAATACATTTCAACCCTTCCCCCAATCTGCCTTCTGCCTATTACCATAGAAACAGGTCATGGAACACTGCACTGAGCTCACAGGTCACAAGTTCAGCACACACTGTTCCTACACAGGAAGTGTGCTTGACTTTTCAACATATCAGCTTATCATATATAATGTTCCTTACAATCTGTTTTTGTTAACCAATAACAATCATACCTTTAAAAAACAGAAATATACACCCTACCTTTCAGTGTAGAAAGTTGTCATACAACCAATAATTTCTTGTAGTTTTCAAAAAACGTTGCCGTGTATCCACGCACCCACCGTGAGAGAATCCATGCATCCAACGCGATATGATGCGCGCATCGTGCGCGCATTTCGCCGTATTTTTTTTTTTTTTAAAAGAGGGGCCCCAGGGTGTCCTTCTGGGACCCCCTTAGCAACTCCAGAGGGTCAGAGTATTTCCACTCTGCCCCTTTATATGTTTTACACACTTTTTCCCCTTTCTTCTTCAGCCTCGCTTCTACCGAGGCAGAAAATGGCCGCCGACAGTTCCTGGTTTCGAATGCAGAGAGACACTCGACAGTCAATTAGCATTCAGCGCGCGATCGGGAGGGTGCGCGCTTGGTTTGGGGAGGGTGCGCTTATGGTGCGGGTAGGGTCTGCGGATCCTCTGAGGCCATAGCTATATATGTACATTTAATTCTAATTTTCTCAGGAACTACTGAACAGATTCACACCATATATGCAAAAGGCACGAGTCCAAACTGGGGACTACCTCTTTGCCAAATTTGGTGTCATTCCGTTCAGCGGTTCGGGCTGTAGCTGCGACAACAGATCCTATGGGAAATTGCATGGGGAAAATGCGTTTTGGGACTCCCCTTTTTTCTCGTCCCCCGCTCGACGGATCACCACAAAACTTTGAGGGTAGGAGCGGAGCTGGCCAAAAGTTTGAAAAATTTCGTGAAGATTCGTCAACCGGCGCCAGACTTATTGGGAATAGAATGTTGCGGATTTCCTATGGAAAATAGGTCCTAACTATAACTACCTACTGGCGACCGCCAGTAGGTAAAATATATATATATATTCACTTAACAAACCATAGGTTTCACACATGTTATAGTTAGGTGGACATTTCACTCGTAAAAAAACAATGAAATTCCCCCGTTATAGTTAGTTCAGATAACTATAACTCACGCGCCCGCAATCCACTGCTCATGACGTCACATATTACATCACTCATGACTTGGTCAGTGGCATCACTCATGACATCACTTATGACATCATCCTTATGATAGAGTGGCGGTCGCGCGAGTTATAGTTATCTGAACTAACTATAACGGGGGAATTTAATTGGTTTTTTACGAGTGAAATGTCCACCTAACTATAACATGTGTGAAACCTATGGTTTTTTAAGTGAATTTGCAAGGTTTTTTAAATGCTAATTCCTAACTATAACGTGTGTGAAACCTATGGTTTTTTCAGTGAATTTGTACGTTTTTTAAAATGCTAAGTTATGTATGTATTATTATATTTTTCATATATTTATTTTACAATAAACTACGTATTAAAAAGATTTTTTATTTTTTTATGGTATTTTACCGTGCGCGCACCCCGCGATTTAAAAAAGAAAAATAAAATGTTTATTTTCTGCCTTCGGGGTCCTTAAGGGACCCCCTGACAAAGGCTTGGGGGTCAGGAACTCTCTACCCTGCCCCCTTTTCACGTTCGCCACCTTCCTTTTTCACTCTCGCACTCAAAACAAACAAAATGGCAGCCGACACTTCCTAATTTCGACCGATTCGAACGTTGACTGACATTTAACCACCAATCAGAATTACGCTCGCGCACGTTAGGGTGCGCGCACCATGCGTGCACGGCGCGTGCACAGTGCGCGGCTGTGGATATATATGTACTTTTAACTGCAATTTTCTCAGGAACTACTGAACAGATTAACTCCATATATGCAAAACGCCCTGACCTGAGGGCTACCTCCTTGCCAAATTTCAAGTAATTCTGTTCAGCCGTTCGGGCTGTACCTTCGACTAAAGGTCCTATGGGAAAATGCATGGGGAAAACGCGTTTTAGGACCCCCCTTTTTTCTCGGCCCCCGCTTGACGAATCCCCCCAAGACTTTCAGGGTAGGAGCTGAGCTCCCAATCTCCCCACACTGCCCCGGGGACCACCACCCCCCGGGGCTCCAAGATTGTATATGTGAGGGGGGCTCACGGCCCCCCGCAGCCACGGGGAGCACCACCCCCAGGGCTTCGTTAACATTGGTGGGGGGGCTTAAAACAATTTGATGTGGGGGGCTCTCAGGCCCCCCCAGCCCCTGGGACTGCCACCCCCCGGGGAAATTTGCAGATGTGGGACGGGGGCCACGCGGCCCCCCTCCTGTAGCCTTGGACATGCCCTGGGGACCACCACCCCCCCAGGGCCGGCTCCTGCAGTGTCCCGGGGTGCCCACCCTGCCATTGCAAACTGCTTTGCTTCATTGAAGCGAGAGCAGGGAAACCTGCTCTCACTGCAATGAAGCAAAGCAGATTGCTTTTCCACATGGGGAGCAGCATGTTAGCTGCTCCCCATGTGGAAAAGCATTGCTGGCTCCCGCAGGAGGCGGGGAGCTGGCTGGGACCGTGGGGGGGATTGGGGACCCTCCCGCTGTCTCCAACGAGAGGCCAGACACCGGTGGATGGGGTCCCCGGTGCCAGAAGTGGCCCGGGAGGGGGGCCAGGCGGCATCCCTCCCCCATTAAATTAAAAAAAAAAACAATGGCCCGTCCCGGGGGATGGGGTCCCCGGGGCCTTAAAGTGGCCAGAGGAGGGGGGCTGCAGAGCCCCCCTCCATACATTTTTTTTTTAAAAAGCCCATGCCCCGGGGGATGTGGTCCCCGGGGCAAATTATGGCCTTGGGAGGGGGGCTACTCGGCCCCCTTCCCGATTTTTTTTTAATAAATATAAAAATTGGGGTCAGGCCCTGGGGGATGGGGTCCCCAGGGCCAAAAAAATAGAATTTTAAGCTGGGGAATTAATCCCTCTTCAATCCAGAGGTCCCCTAGGAGCCAACTAGCCCACTAGGTACCTCCAGGAAGCACCACGGAGCTGCGTTGCAGAGTGTTGTAAAAAGGGGCGTGGCCTCTGAACACGTCTCTGCAACACAGCTACCTGACGCGTACTGGAGGTACCTGGTGGGCTAGTTGGCCCCCAGGGGACCACAGGATTGAAGAGGAATTAATTCCCCAACTTAAAACGCGCCACAGGGCGTGTTTCCACACGTCACCTCAGGCCCCGCCCCCTTCCTTTACCATTGTACAAATATTCCTCTAAAATCAGCCGAACTACGAATTCTGATTTACTCACCTGTTATCAGGAGAGAACCCAGGGCTGCATCTTTTAGACCAGCACTGACCCTGAAAATTAATTCTAAGCGTACTTACCAGTAACTTGTATTTCCTTCCATAGGAATTCATTGTGTGGTTTTCAGCAAAAAAGTTTCTAAGTGTCCATTTTTAAAACGTACAAATATTCCTCTAAAATCTGCCAAACTACCACTTCCAATTTACTCACCTGTTATCAGGAGAGAACCCAGGGCTGCATCTTTTAGCCCAGCACTGACCCTGAAAAGTAATTCTAAGTGTCCTTACCAGTAACTTGTATTTCTTTCCATAGGAATCCATTGTGTGGTTTTCACCAGAAAAGATTTTGAGTGTCCATTTTTGAAACGTACAAATATTTCTCAAAAATCAGCCGAAATACGAATTCCGATTTACTCACCTGTTATCAGGAGAGAACCCAGTGCTGCATCTCTTAGCCCAGCACTGACCCTGAAAAATAATTCTAAGCGTACTTACCAGTAACTTGTATTTCCTTCCATAGGAATCCATTTTGTGGTTTTCAGCAGCAAAGTTTTTAAGTGTCCATTTTTGAAACGTACAAATATTCCTCTAAATTCAGCCGAACTACGAATTCCGATTTACTCACCTGTTATCAGGAGAGAACCCAGTGCTGCATCTTTTAGACCAGCACTGACACTGAAAAGCATTTCTAAGCATACTTACCAGTAACTTGTATTTCCTTCCATAGGAATTCATTGTGTGGTTTTCAGCGGAAAAGTTTCTAAGTGTCCATTTTTAAAACGTACAAATATTGCTCTAAAATCAGCCAAACTACGAATTCCGATTTACTCACCTGTTATCAGGAGAGAACCCAGGGCTGCATCTTTTAGCCCAGCACTGACCCTGAAAAATAATTCTAAGCGTACTTACCAGTAACTTGTATTTCCTTCCATAGGAATCCATTGTGTGGTTTTCAGCAGCAAAGTTTTTAAGTGTCCATTTTTGAAACGTACAAATATTCCTCTAAATTCAGCCGAACTACGAATTCCGATTTACTCACCTGTTATCAGGAGAGAACCTAGGGCTGCATCTTTTAGACCAGCACTGACCCTGGAAAGTAATTCTAAGCGTACTTACCAGTAACTTGTATTTCCTTCAATAGGAATCCATTGTGTGGTTTTCAGCAGCAAAGTTTTTAAGTGTCCATTTTTGAAACTTACAAATATTGCTCTAAAATCAGCCAAACTACGAATTCCGATTTACTCACCTGTTATCAGGAGAGCACCCAGGGCTGCATCTTTTAGCCCAGCACTGACCCTGAAAAATAATTCTACGCGTACTTACCAGTAACTTGTATTTCCTTCCATAGGAATCCATTGTGTGGTTTTCAGCAGAAAAGTTTCTAAGTGTCCATTTTTGAAACGTACAAATATTCCTCTAAAATCAGCCGAACTACGAATTCCAATTTACTCTGCTGTTATCAGGAGAGAACCCAGTGCTGCATCTTTTAGACCAGGACTGACCCTGAAAAGTAATTCTAAGCGTACTTACCAGTAACTTGTATTTCTTTCCATAGGAATCCATTGTGTGGTTTTCAGCAGAAAAGTTTCTAAGTGTCCATTTTTGAAACGTACAAATATTCCTCTAAAATCAGCCGAACTACGAATTCCGATTTACTCACCTGTTATCAGGAGAGAACCCAGTGCTGCATCTTTTATATCAGCACTGACCCTGAAAAGTAATTTTAAGCGTACTTGACAGTAACTTGTATTTCCTTCCATAGGAATCCATTGTGTGCTTTTAAGTAGAAAAGTTTCTGTCTATTTTCACAAACTAAAAATATTTCTAAAAAATCGTCTGTATGACTTAAACACATTCTTTCAACTGTTTACAGGAGATTCACCTGTGCTGGAGCCAGGATCCTCCACTGAGTATTAAAAAGTAACGATAACACTACTTACCTGCTAAGTGAATTTTCTGCCATAGGATAACATTGGTGATTCTATGTGAAAAATGTTCTAAGTGTCAAGTTTTAAAATACAATAATAATCCTTAAAAATCACTACTGTAACCAAAACGCTTTTACTCAACTGTTTACAGGAGATGTCCACGGACTGAATCTAGCATCCAGTCCTGTGGTTAGAAAAGTAATCCATAAAGTAACTAATTGCATTTGACTAGAAATTCACATTGAGCACAATGTTGCTTTGTATTTGAAATTGTGTTGCCCATTGCAACAACTGTACCTACTGTACTTAAAAGTCTATTGCCTATTTGCAAAGTATTTAAACTAAAGTAATTCATTCTGAGAAAGTATATTTTGTATTGTAATGTATGATGTAATTTAAAAAAAAAAATATCTAAAAATAAACAATGTAGTAAATCAGCGTAAAAAAAATCAGTATAACAATTAATACATTAAAAATTGTCATTTACAAAACCTTTGAAATTCACTGAAAAAACCATAGGTTTCAGGCCTGATATAGTTAGGAATTGGCATTTAAAAAACCTTTGAAATTCACTGAAAAAACCATAGGTTTCAGGCCTGATATAGATAGGAATTAGCATTTAAAAAACCTTAGAAATTCTCTGAAAAAACAATAGATTTTAGGGGTGTTATAGTTAGCTGGACATTTCACTCGAACAAAAACATTGAAATTCCTCCGATATAGTTAGTTGTACTAACTACATCTCGCGCGCCCGCAATCCACTGCTGATGATGTCACATATTACATCATTCATGACATGGTCAGTGACATCACTGATGACATCTCAAATGACATCATTGATGACATCACTGATGACATCATCCACGTGACAATCAGATACACCTCATCATACACTAGTATAACCTTTCATCACTCACTGTAAAATAGAGAGTGCCAGATTTAAAACCATTGACACATCAATACAAGTTTCTAAACACCAACTCAGTGATTCCTAGATCAATACACACATCTAATCACTTACCTATAGATTCGCTCATACATGCTGTCAATGATCAATAGAACACTATCAAATATACTTATACACCTATATCGACATTACACACCAGCACACATCCTAATTACTTATAAAGTCATCCTACTCACTTAAGCAAACAATGGATCATACTTACTTTTACTTAGCTATACACTTATAAAAACACCACTTCATCTATTCATATAGATAAAAGCTCATACTTAGTGTGTTTTAAAATCACTATTACAACTATACAGTTATCCATACAGTCACTCATACAATCACTGTGTCTTATGTATACTTATTTATATATAACAACTGACACATACACTGGCTTTTATTTTTCTAGTTTGTTGATCATGTACCATTGAGACATATATTCATCGCCACACCAATAATGATATTTACTCACCCAAACAACTGTTATAACATGTAGTTTTAACTTCATATACCTACTGAATCAACTATTCACACATCTTTGGGCAGTCACACACCCCCCACCGAACCACACACACATTCACTCTCCAATACAAATACTTAGTTAACTAATCAATAAATAATGTAGACTTTCACGTAACTAGTAACCAACAAGTGCAGCAGTTTACACAACAACTGACAAAGTGATACAGATTTTCACACAGTTTAGTCACTATCCAATATATTTAGTGAGACACTATAAATTAGTCGAGTAAACAGTCAATCACACTGCTACTAAATCCTCCATCCAGACATTTATATTTATATATCCACTCATTCTTCAATGCAGATTGCTATATATAATACATATTTAAATAATGAACCAAACCACATTCACTGGAAGATGTCTTCAGTGATGTCATCAGTACTGTAATTTGTGGAGTAATACGTGAAAGAGGCCCATATTTACAATTACATTTGCTTCCGGGGGCTTTCTTTCCCCCCCCTTAACCATGACTGTCGAATCAGGTTGAACTCTTCGTGAAAAGGGGTTTTCTTTTGTTCCCCTGAGGGGCCTGCTGTGTCATCTCCGGACTGCTCGTTTTCAGTCAAGTCTGGACGCAGACATAGACAGACCAGAAGGGGCGGTTGGAAGAGGAAGAGGAAGAGGAAGAGGAAGAGGAAGGGGCAACGATTAAGAACTACACGGAGCAAGAGAGGCGCAAGGTGGTAAACAGAGAAGACAGTCTCACCATTATAAATTTAACATCTAAACAACTAACCGAAACGGAGGAATCGGTATTAAAATTGGGACTCTCCTTTTGCCCACAAATGAGCTTTGAATTTACGAAGACCAGGATCGATCCTTTTAAATTCGTAAAGGAAGCTCAAGCTGCACAAATTTTTCAAAATGAAACCAACGATTAAAGAAGCCAGACAAATTAAGGGAAATACCAAAGAAACAGATCTACTGACAGTAGATGACCTCACAACATTGGAATTATTAGAAGAACTGCGACAAGGACAGGAATCGATCGTAGATCACAGTGAAGCTACAATAACACAAAGGACCAGGAACTTAGGGATTGACCAGGAGGCACCATGTAGCAATTTTAAACCGATCTCACAATTTTTGCCACAAATGCCCCAAGACGCAAACGATGTCTTTCCAGAATCGGTGATCAAGGACCTGGTCCGACTGCGAGAAAAAGGCAGTCGTGGAACAACAAAACGAAACCTATCAAGAGCCCAAGAAGAAGCCATAAAAGAATTATAGAAGGATCCCACTGTGGTTTATAAACCCTCCGACAAAGGGGGAAATATTGTCCTAATGCCAAGAGAACAATATGTGGGGGAAGCTCTACGTCAATTGACTGATAAACAATATTATGAATTAACAACCAGGAAGAGATATGATGACAGTGTAAACGAATACCATCGATTAATTAAGAATTGGCAGGATAAATCTATGCTAACTATGAAGGAATTTCTCTACCAGAGAACGACTAACCGTATAATTCCTACCTACTACCATTTACCAAAGATACACAAGGACAAAATAAATCCACCTGGCAGACCCATAGTTTCATCACTGGGGAGCCTAACTGAAAACCTGTCTGTCTTTGTGGATCATTTTCTATTTCAATCAGTACTACAGTTATCCTCCTACATTAGAGACACTAAGGATTTCATTGCCCGCATTGAAAACTTACAATGGGAGTCATCATTTGTTTTCATAGTACTTGATATTACAAGTTTATACACATGCATAGACCACAAACAGGGACTGAAGGCGGTGGAGTATTTCTTGAACAAGAAGGCATTAAAATTGCTAGAACATAGCAGTATGTTGATCGAGCTCATACAGTTTTGCCTATACAACAACATATTTTTATTTCAGGGAGACCTTTACAGGCAGGTCTCGGGGACCGCGATGGGCACCTGCTTCGCCCCCAGTTACGCGAATTTATTTGTGGGCTGGTGGGAGGAGCAGGTGGTATGGTCCCCCTCCAATGTCGCATGGACAGATAACATAGTGACCTGGCATAGGTATATTGACGACCTCTTCCTAGTATGGAGGGGGTCTGTCAACAACGCTAAAGACTACATTAATCATCTGAACAAGAACAATCTTAATCTACACTTCACAGGCGAGATTAGTTCAGTGGCAGTGAACTATCTCGACCTTGAAGTAAGGATACAAGATGACAAGATAACAACGGTTCTTTATCGAAAGCCAACTGCAGGCAACAGCACACTGCATGCCACAAGTAGTCATCCAGTGAGGTTGAAGAACAGTATACCATATGGGGAACTTTTGCGTTTGAAACGCAACTGTTCAAGGGAATGCGACTTCGCAAATGTAGCCAAAGAGAGTCTTGAGAGATTTGCAGCTAGAGGATATGATTTAACATTACTAGACAATACACTAAAAAGAATAAGTAGAATACCTAGAAAGAAATTACTAGAGGTCAACAAAAAAGAAGAAAAGAAAGAAGAGGGTAAATTTCGCTTGATCACAACTTATTCGGAGGATGCAGATTCCTTAAGACATATTTTTCGAAAAAACTGGCACGTCCTGAAAACTGATATGATTATTGGGAAAGATATCCCACCAGTCCCATTAATGACGTTTAGGAAAGCTAGGTCACTAAGAGACAAGCTGGTTCATAGCCATATAGACAACCTTACAGCAAAGCAAGGGACATTTGGTGAACTAAAAGGTTTTTACCCTTGTGGTAAATGCAAGGCCTGTGCGTTTAGTAAAAAAACTTTGAGTTATGAAATCAAAGGAATGAAGGAACAAAAAACTATCAAGAAATTCATAACATGTCAAACTACACATGTGGTTTACTGCCTGATGTGCCCCTATAAGTTAAGGTACATCGGCAGTACTATACACAGTGTTAAGATCAGGATTTTGGAGCAGATGCGTGCTATTACTAACAGGGACATGAGTTATCCAGTGGCGAGGCATTTTGCCATTGAACACCAGAGTAACAAGAACCTACTTCAATACTTTGGGTTAGATCATGTACCACTCCACATCAGAGGAGGAGATAGGGTGCTTAGGTTGAGGAGATTAGAGTCAAGATTTATCATTGACCTACAAACTAAAAGCCCGAATGGTATGAACAGTGGGGAAGAGTTAACGGTGCACTTAGGGATCTAGGTAATTGACAGAATGCAATTCGGTAGAAATAAAAAAGAAAAACATGTAACATTGTAAATATCCAAGACCTCTTAAAATAAATAACACATATTTAGGTTTTTATTAGCCGATACACGGCGAGAATGACGAACGTGATGAGGGGCAGGGCGGTTCAACTGAACCGCCATCAGCCGAACCACGGCAAGATTTGTAAACTAATGAGATATATGTACAAATAAGGGTGCAGTTACACTTGACACAATATTCATTGTTGTAAAGGATATGTTGATTCCTGTGTATATTGAATACAATTAGAATTGGTAATCAAGTGTTAAATGCGGCATTTGTACACTCAAAGATGGCGCCCAATAACCTATAGAGGCGGCAATGTCCTTCTTTGCTTTCAATTCCCGGAAATGTGACGTTTTTTGTATATAAAAAAATGGCGCAGCGCAATGTACATTGTTAAACACACTGGCGAAGGGAGAACCAGTCAATGTTAGCCTATGGAAGGAAATTCAAGTTACTGGTAAGTACGGCTAGAATTACTTTTCAGGATCAGTACTGGGCTCAAAGATGCAGCACTGAGGTCTCTCCATGTTCACGGGAGTACTATTAAACAGGAACAGGGGTGGGAGCACACCGCTTCAAATCCCAGCAAGGTTCGCTTCTGGCATTGTAGTAAATGCAGTTTCAGTTACTTGCTTGCTTCAAGACTGTTCGACTGTTTTGCCATAGTTGGCGCAGATAGTGCTGATCTTCAGACACATGGTTCTGGTTCTTTAACCGTCATCAGTAGAGATTACAGTCTTTCAAATGTGGAGTTTGCTGAGTAGGCTCCCAAAATCTTTCTCAGGTCTGGTACCTCTCACAGGCATGTGGGTGCTTCATCCACCAGCTCGTCAGCTCAATAACTCACGGGAGAACTATTAAACAGGAACAGGGGTGGGAGCACACCGCCTCACCTCCAGCAAGGTTCGCCCTGGCATTGTGGTAAATGCAGTTTCGGTTACTTACTTGCTTCAAGAGTGTTCGAGTGTTTCACCACAGTTGGCGCAGATAGTGCTGATCTTTAGACACGTGTTTCTGGTTCTTTAACCATCATGTACGTCTCACAGGCATGTGGATGCTTCATCCACGAGCTCGTCAGCTCAATGACTCACAAGAGTACTATTAAACAGGAACAGGGGTGGGAGCACACCGCTTAACCTCCCAGCAAGGTTCACACACTGGCATTGTGGCAAATGCAGTTTCAGTTACTTGCTTGCTTCAAGAGTGTTCGAGTGTTTCGCCACAGTTGGCGCAGATAGTGCTGATCTCTAGACACGTGTTTCTGGTTCTTTAACCGTCATCAGTAGAGATAACAGTCTTTCAAATGTGAGGTTTGCTGAGTAGGCTGCCAACATCTTTCTCAGGTCACATACCTCTCACAGGCATGCGGGTGCTTCATCCACAAGATCGTCAGCTCAATGACTCACTGGAGAACTATTAAACAGGAACAGGAGTGGGAGCACACCGCTTCACCTCCCAGCAAGGTTCGCCCCTGGCATTGTGGTAAATGCAGTTTCAGTTACTTGCTTGATTCAAGAGTTTTCAAGTGTTTCGCCACAGTTGGCGCCGATAGTGCTGTTCTCTAAACACGTGGTTCTGGTTCTTTAACTGTCATGGGTAGAGTTTACAGTCTTTGAAATGTGGGGTTTGCTGAGTAGGCTGCCAACATCTTTCTCAGGTCATGGTAGCTCTCACAGGCATGCAGGTGCTTCATCCACGAGCTTGTCAGCTCAATGACTCATGGGTGTACTATTAAACAGAAACAGGGGTGGGAGCACACCGCTTCACCTCCCAGCAAGGTTCGCCCCTGGCATTGTGGTAAATGAAGTTTCAGTTACTTGCTTGCTTCAAGAGTGTTCGAGTGGTTCGCCACAGTTGGCGCAGATGGTGCTGATCTCTAGACACGTGTTTCTGGTTCTTTAACCGTCATCAGTAGAGCTTACAGTCTTTCAAAGGTGGGGTTTGCTGAGTAGGCTCCTAACATCTTTCTCAGGTCATGCTACCTCTCACAGACATGCAGGTGCTTCATCCACGAGCTTGTCAGCTCAATGACTCATGGGCGTACTATTAAACAGGAACAGGGGTGGGAGCACACCGCTTCACCTCCCAGCAAGGTTCGCCCCTGGCATTGTGGTAAATGAAGTTTCAGTTACTTGCTTACTTCAAGAGTGTTCGAGTGTTCGAGTGTTTTGCCACAGTTGGCGCAGATAGTGCTGATCTCTAGACACGTGTTTCTGGTTCTTTAACTGTCATCAGTAGAGATTACAGTCTTTGAAATGTGGGGTTTGCTGAGCAGGCTTTCTACATCTTTCTCAGGTCTGGTACCTCTCACAGGCTTGCGGGTGCTTCGTCCACGAGCTTGTCAGCTCAATGACTCACAAGAGTACTATTAAACAGGAACAGGGGTGGGAGCACACCGCTTCACCTCCCAGCAAGGTTCGCACACTGGCATTGTGGTAAATGCAGTTTCGGTTACTTGCTTGCTTCAAGAGTGTTTGAGTGTTTCACCAGTTTGCGCAGATAGTGTTGATCTCTAGACACGTGGTTCTGTTTCTTTAACCGTCATCAGTAGAGATTACAGTCTTTCAAATGTGGGGTTTGCTGAGTATGCTGTCAACATCTTTCTCAGGTCAGGTACCTCTCACAGACATGTGGGTGCTTCATCCACGAGCTCGTCAGCTCAATGACTCACGTGTGTACTATTAAACAGGAACAGGGGTGGGAGCACACCGCTTCACCTCCCAGCAAGGTTCGCACCTGACATTGTGGTAATTGCAGTTTCAGTTATTTGCTTGCTTCAAGAGTGTTCGAGTGTTTCGCCACAGTTGGCGCAGATAGTGTTGATCTCTAGACACGTGGTTCTGTTTCTTTTACTGTCATCAGTAGAGATTACAGTCTTTCAAATGTGGGGTTTGCTGAGTATGCTGTCAACATCTTTCTCAGGTCAGGTACCTGTTAGAAAGGGTAGACGGACCGGGAGGGTCGGCCGGGGTCAGGAGGAGAGGTCTCCGGGGAGAGCCGTCTCCAGCGATCGTACAGACAAGTAACTTCCCCCCCACAGACAGATACCACACACGGATAAGGTTCAGTGATCTTTATAAGCACTTCTTAAGGTACGGTTGAATGGTACAAGGAGGTCTGGACTCAGGGGTCCCCTCGATTCAAGTCTCTCAAAGCAGGGTAAGGGGTAGCGGGACAGTCAGTCTACCAGTCAGGTAGTCCGGATGAGATGATGACTAGCTCACAATCCTCGAGCTTGGTGGTTTAGTTGGTACGGGCCGCGGCAGCGCCAGCAGGTCCCGGTTGAGATGGTCGGTACACGGTCCGCGGCAGCGCCAGCAGGTCCTGGAAAGATGGTCGATGTACGGTCCGCGGCAGCGCCAGCAGGTCCCGGTGAGGATGGTCGATACAACGGGCCGCGGCAGCGCCAGCAGGTCCCGACGAAGATGGTCGTTACAACGGGCCGCGGCAGCGCCAGCAGGTCCCGACCAGGATGGATGTTGCAGAAGGCCGCGGCAGCGCCAGCAGGCAGGACGATGGTTCACAAGAGCGGGCTACGGCAGCGCCAGTAGTCCGTCAAGGCTGAGTTCTCTCGGTGTCTCTCGACTCCAGGATACAACTGCCTTCTTGCTCCGGAGTTGCCCCAGTTATAGGGCAGGCGCCCTTTGATGTCCGGACCCTCGCACGTGGAGGTCGGAGGGCCCGGGATGAAGGTGTCCAGACACCCAGCAGGGGGTGGAGCCAGCGCCTGGGGGAGCTGGGGGCGATCGGCACCTGGCGGGGGAAGAGCTCTTGACACTTCGTTCTCCCATTGACCTGCCAAGTGGTCCGCTCACCTCCTGGGTGGAGGGTGGTGCCGGGATGTCGGGGCCGGCCAGGCCCGGGGTTAGGGTCGGGCCGAGGCCACGCGGCCTCATGGTGCAGGGCCCAAGATGGCGGCTTGAACCGGCCGGGGGAGCCGGTGGGGCTGGGCCCCGTGATGAGTAGAGGTCCGAGGGCAGAAGATCCGTCGGGAGACGGGGTACAGGTGCTTTTCGTGGGTTATGCCTGGTGGGCCGGAGCTCGGGCCCTGTCGTGCGGGGAGGGAGCAAGCCCTTCGTGTGGCCTGTCCAACATGCGTCCCCCCCAGCTGAAGGCGGGGAGAGTCACCCATCTCCTTGGGGACTCTCTTCGTCGAGGCGGAAAAAGCGGGACAGGCCATCCGCGTTGGCGTGGTCTTGGCCTGGTCGGTGCTCCACAGTGAAGTCCATTCCCTGCAGGGAAATGGACCAGCGCAAGAGTTTTGGGTTCTCCCCCCGCATCTGCATCAGCCACTGCAGGGGTCGATGGTCGGTTTGTACCCGGAAGTGGGTACCGGAGAGATAGGGCCGGAGCTTTTTGAGGGCCCACACCACTGCGAAGGTCTCGCTCTCGATGGTGCTCCAGCGCTGTTCTCGGGCCAGGAGACGTCGACTGATGAAGGCCACCGGCTGGTCATGACCCTCGGGGTTTAACTGAGAAAGGACGGCTCCGATGCCGTGGTCGGAGGCGTCGGTCTGTACCACGAATTCCCGACTGTAATCGGGGGCCTGGAGCACAGGGGCGGTGCACAGGGCGGCCTTCAGCTTCTCGAAGGCCGCTTGACAATCGGGGGTCCAGTTAATCCGCCTCGGCTGGTTCTTGGACGTGAGACCCGTGAGGGGCCCCACGATGCTGCCGTAGTCTTTCACGAACCGCCGGTAGTAGCCGGTGAGCCCCAAGAAGGCTCGGACCTCGGTCTGGGTGACGGGGGGCTGCCAGGACTGGATGGCAGCAATCTTAAGTTGTAGCGGGGCCACCAGCCCGCTTCCCACTTGGTGCCCAAGGTAGGTCACAGACCCTTGGCCAATTTGGCACTTGCCGGCCTTAATTGTGAGGCCGGCCCGCTGGAGGGCCTGTAGGACCTCTTGGAGGTGACGGAGGTGGTCGGGCCAGTGGCGGCTGTATACAGCGATATCGTCCAGGTAGGCAGCGCTGAACTCTTCGAGCCCCGCCAAGACCTGGTTCACGAGGCGTTGAAACGTGGCGGGGGCATTCTTCATGCCGAAGGGCATGACCTTGAATTGGTAGTGGCCATCGGGGGTAGAGAAGGCTGACCGTTCCTGAGCCCTGGGTGTGAGGCCGATCTGCCAGTAGCCCGCTGTTAGGTCGAAGGTACTAAGGTAGCGGGCGGCCCCCAGCCGGTCGATCAGCTCGTCTGCTCGGGGAATCGGATGAGCGTCGGTCCGGGTGACAGCGTTCAAGCCCCGGTAGTCGACGCAGAATCTCAGTTCAGGTGCGGTGCCGGGGGCAGCGGCTTTGGGAACCAATACAACCGGACTGGCCCAGGGACTGTCCGAGGGCTCGATGACCCCGATTGTGAGCATCTTGGCCACTTCCTCCTGTATGCCGGCCCGTACCCGATCTGGTACGCGGTAGGCCCGGTGTCGGACAGGGGGACTGTCCCCGGTGTCCACGTCGTGCAAACACCAAGGGGTGACCCCGGGGGTGAGGGAGAACAGGGTAGCGAACTGCAGCAGGAGGTTCCGGCAGCCCTGGCGTTGCTCCGAAGTGAGGGCGTCAGAGAGCCGGACCCCGTCCACGGAGCCGTCATTCTCCTGAGTCTTCAGAAGATCCGGGAGGGGTTCGGAGTCTTCCTCTGCCCCACTGTCCGTAGCCATCAGGAGGCTGAGTTCTGAGCGCACAAAGTGTGGTCTGATCTTTAGACACGTGTTTCTGGTTCTTTAACCATCATGTACGTCTCACAGGCATGTGGATGCTTCATCCACGAGCTCGTCAGCTCAATGACTCACAAGAGTACTATTAAACAGGAACAGGGGTGGGAGCACACCGCTTAACCTCCCAGCAAGGTTCACACACTGGCATTGTGGCAAATGCAGTTTCAGTTACTTGCTTGCTTCAAGAGTGTTCGAGTGTTTCGCCACAGTTGGCGCAGATAGTGCTGATCTCTAGACACGTGTTTCTGGTTCTTTAACCGTCATCAGTAGAGATAACAGTCTTTCAAATGTGAGGTTTGCTGAGTAGGCTGCCAACATCTTTCTCAGGTCACATACCTCTCACAGGCATGCGGGTGCTTCATCCACAAGATCGTCAGCTCAATGACTCACTGGAGAACTATTAAACAGGAACAGGAGTGGGAGCACACCGCTTCACCTCCCAGCAAGGTTCGCCCCTGGCATTGTGGTAAATGCAGTTTCAGTTACTTGCTTGATTCAAGAGTTTTCAAGTGTTTCGCCACAGTTGGCGCCGATAGTGCTGTTCTCTAAACACGTGGTTCTGGTTCTTTAACTGTCATGGGTAGAGTTTACAGTCTTTGAAATGTGGGGTTTGCTGAGTAGGCTGCCAACATCTTTCTCAGGTCATGGTACCTCTCACAGGCATGCAGGTGCTTCATCCACGAGCTTGTCAGCTCAATGACTCATGGGTGTACTATTAAACAGAAACAGGGGTGGGAGCACACCGCTTCACCTCCCAGCAAGGTTCGCCCCTGGCATTGTGGTAAATGAAGTTTCAGTTACTTGCTTGCTTCAAGAGTGTTCGAGTGTTTCGCCACAGTTGGCGCAGATGGTGCTGATCTCTAGACACGTGTTTCTGGTTCTTTAACCGTCATCAGTAGAGCTTACAGTCTTTCAAAGGTGGGGTTTGCTGAGTAGGCTCCTAACATCTTTCTCAGGTCATGCTACCTCTCACAGACATGCAGGTGCTTCATCCACGAGCTTGTCAGCTCAATGACTCATGGGCGTACTATTAAACAGGAACAGGGGTGGGAGCACACCGCTTCACCTCCCAGCAAGGTTCGCCCCTGGCATTGTGGTAAATGAAGTTTCAGTTACTTGCTTACTTCAAGAGTGTTCGAGTGTTCGAGTGTTTTGCCACAGTTGGCGCAGATAGTGCTGATCTCTAGACACGTGTTTCTGGTTCTTTAACTGTCATCAGTAGAGATTACAGTCTTTGAAATGTGGGGTTTGCTGAGCAGGCTTTCTACATCTTTCTCAGGTCTGGTACCTCTCACAGGCTTGCGGGTGCTTCATCCACGAGCTTGTCAGCTCAATGACTCACAAGAGTACTATTAAACAGGAACAGGGGTGGGAGCACACCGCTTCACCTCCCAGCAAGGTTCGCACACTGGCATTGTGGTAAATGCAGTTTCGGTTACTTGCTTGCTTCAAGAGTGTTTGAGTGTTTCACCAGTTTGCGCAGATAGTGTTGATCTCTAGACACGTGGTTCTGTTTCTTTAACCGTCATCAGTAGAGATTACAGTCTTTCAAATGTGGGGTTTGCTGAGTATGCTGTCAACATCTTTCTCAGGTCAGGTACCTCTCACAGACATGTGGGTGCTTCATCCACGAGCTCGTCAGCTCAATGACTCACGTGTGTACTATTAAACAGGAACAGGGGTGGGAGCACACCGCTTCACCTCCCAGCAAGGTTCGCACCTGACATTGTGGTAATTGCAGTTTCAGTTATTTGCTTGCTTCAAGAGTGTTCGAGTGTTTCCCCACAGTTGGCGCAGATAGTGTTGATCTCTAGACACGTGGTTCTGTTTCTTTTACTGTCATCAGTAGAGATTACAGTCTTTCAAATGTGGGGTTTGCTGAGTATGCTGTCAACATCTTTCTCAGGTCAGGTACCTGTTAGAAAGGGTAGACGGACCGGGAGGGTCGGCCGGGGTCAGGAGGAGAGGTCTCCGGGGAGAGCCGTCTCCAGCGATCGTACAGACAAGTAACTTCCCCCCCACAGACAGATACCACACACGGATAAGGTTCAGTGATCTTTATAAGCACTTCTTAAGGTACGGTTGAATGGTACAAGGAGGTCTGGACTCAGGGGTCCCCTCGATTCAAGTCTCTCAAAGCAGGGTAAGGGGTAGCGGGACAGTCAGTCTACCAGTCAGGTAGTCCGGATGAGATGATGACTAGCTCACAATCCTCGAGCTTGGTGGTTTAGTTGGTACGGGCCGCGGCAGCGCCAGCAGGTCCCGGTTGAGATGGTCGGTACACGGTCCGCGGCAGCGCCAGCAGGTCCCGGAAAGATGGTCGATGTACGGTCCGCGGCAGCGCCAGCAGGTCCCGGTGAGGATGGTCGATACAACGGGCCGCGGCAGCGCCAGCAGGTCCCGACGAAGATGGTCGTTACAACGGGCCGCGGCAGCGCCAGCAGGTCCCGACCAGGATGGATGTTGCAGAAGGCCGCGGCAGCGCCAGCAGGCAGGACGATGGTTCACAAGAGCGGGCTACGGCAGCGCCAGTAGTCCGTCAAGGCTGAGTTCTCTCGGTGTCTCTCGACTCCAGGATACAACTGCCTTCTTGCTCCGGAGTTGCCCCAGTTATAGGGCAGGCGCCCTTTGATGTCCGGACCCTCGCACGTGGAGGTCGGAGGGCCCGGGATGAAGGTGTCCAGACACCCAGCAGGGGGTGGAGCCAGCGCCTGGGGGAGCTGGGGGCGATCGGCACCTGGCGGGGGAAGAGCTCTTGACACTTCGTTCTCCCATTGACCTGCCAAGTGGTCCGCTCACCTCCTGGGTGGAGGGTGGTGCCGGGATGTCGGGGCCGGCCAGGCCCGGGGTTAGGGTCGGGCCGAGGCCACGCGGCCTCGTGGTGCAGGGCCCAAGATGGCGGCTTGAACCGGCCGGGGGAGCCGGTGGGGCTGGGCCCCGTGATGAGTAGAGGTCCGAGGGCAGAAGATCCGTCGGGAGACGGGGTACAGGTGCTTTTCGTGGGTTATGCCTGGTGGGCCGGAGCTCGGGCCCTGTCGTGCGGGGAGGGAGCAAGCCCTTCGTGTGGCCTGTCCAACATGCGTCCCCCCCAGCTGAAGGCGGGGAGAGTCACCCATCTCCTTGGGGACTCTCTTCGTCGAGGCGGAAAAAGCGGGACAGGCCATCCGCGTTGGCGTGGTCTTGGCCTCGTCGGTGCTCCACAGTGAAGTCCATTCCCTGCAGGGAAATGGACCAGCGCAAGAGTTTTGGGTTCTCCCCCCGCATCTGCATCAGCCACTGCAGGGGTCGATGGTCGGTTTGTACCCGGAAGTGGGTACCGGAGAGATAGGGCCGGAGCTTTTTGAGGGCCCACACCACTGCGAAGGTCTCGCTCTCGATGGTGCTCCAGCGCTGTTCTCGGGCCAGGAGACGTCGACTGATGAAGGCCACCGGCTGGTCATGACCCTCGGGGTTTAACTGAGAAAGGACGGCTCCGATGCCGTGGTCGGAGGCGTCGGTCTGTACCACGAATTCCCGACTGTAATCGGGGGCCTGGAGCACAGGGGCGGTGCACAGGGCGGCCTTCAGCTTCTCGAAGGCCGCTTGACAATCGGGGGTCCAGTTAATCCGCCTCGGCTGGTTCTTGGACGTGAGACCCGTGAGGGGCCCCACGATGCTGCCGTAGTCTTTCACGAACCGCCGGTAGTAGCCGGTGAGCCCCAAGAAGGCTCGGACCTCGGTCTGGGTGACGGGGGGCTGCCAGGACTGGATGGCAGCAATCTTAAGTTGTAGCGGGGCCACCAGCCCGCTTCCCACTTGGTGCCCAAGGTAGGTCACAGACCCTTGGCCAATTTGGCACTTGCTGGCCTTAATTGTGAGGCCGGCCCGCTGGAGGGCCTGTAGGACCTCTTGGAGGTGACGGAGGTGGTCGGGCCAGTGGCGGCTGTATACAGCGATATCGTCCAGGTAGGCAGCGCTGAACTCTTCGAGCCCCGCCAAGACCTGGTTCACGAGGCGTTGAAACGTGGCGGGGGCATTCTTCATGCCGAAGGGCATGACCTTGAATTGGTAGTGGCCATCGGGGGTAGAGAAGGCTGACCGTTCCTGAGCCCTGGGTGTGAGGCCGATCTGCCAGTAGCCCGCTGTTAGGTCGAAGGTACTAAGGTAGCGGGCGGCCCCCAGCCGGTCGATCAGCTCGTCTGCTCGGGGAATCGGATGAGCGTCGGTCCGGGTGACAGCGTTCAAGCCCCGGTAGTCGACGCAGAATCTCAGTTCAGGTGCGGTGCCGGGGGCAGCGGCTTTGGGAACCAATACAACCGGACTGGCCCAGGGACTGTCCGAGGGCTCGATGACCCCGATTGTGAGCATCTTGGCCACTTCCTCCTGTATGCCGGCCCGTACCCGATCTGGTACGCGGTAGGCCCGGTGTCGGACAGGGGGACTGTCCCCGGTGTCCACGTCGTGCAAACACCAAGGGGTGACCCCGGGGGTGAGGGAGAACAGGGTAGCGAACTGCAGCAGGAGGATCCGGCAGCCCTGGCGTTGCTCCGAAGTGAGGGCGTCAGAGAGCCGGACCCCGTCCACGGAGCCGTCATTCTCCTGAGTCTTCAGAAGATCCGGGAGGGGTTCGGAGTCTTCCTCTGCCCCACTGTCCGTAGCCATCAGGAGGCTGAGTTCTGAGCACACAAAGTGTGGTTTGAGTCGGTTGGTGTGGAGGACCCGGAGGGGGTTCCGGGAGGTCCCCAGGTCGATGAGATAAGTGACGGGGCTTTTGCGCTCGACCACTTTGAAGGGCCCCGTCCACTTATCTTGCAAGGCACACGGTTCGGTGGGGGACATCACCCATACTTGTTGTCCGGGCTCGAACTCAACGGAGGAGGCATTGTGATCATACCACCTCTTCATGTCCTCCTGGCTGGCCTCGAGGTTCGCCTTGGCCATCTCTCTGAAGCGCCGGGTCTGATTGCGTAGGGCCAGGATGTATTTGAAGACGTCTGGAGGGGTCTTTAGGGGGGCCATCTCCCAACCTTCTTTTACGAGGCTGAGGGGCCCTCGCACAGGGTGCCCGTACAGGAGTTCGAAAGGGCTAAAACCGAGGGACTTCTGGGGAACTTCTCGGTAGGCGAAGAGGAGGCACGGGAGTAGTACATCCCACTGGCGACGGAGGGGCTCTTCCAATCCCCCAATCATCCCCTTGAGAGTGCGGTTAAAACGCTCCACTAGTCCGTTCCCTTGGGGGTGATAGGGGGTCGTGAATCTGTAGGTGACCCCGCATTGTTGCCAGAGGGACTTCATGTATTTGGATATAAAGTTCGTGCCTCGGTCGCTGACGACTTCTCGGGGGAAGCCTACCCGGGAGAAGATCCCCATTAGGGCCCGGCCAACCACCGGAGCTGTCACGGTCCGTAGGGGCACCGCCTCGGGGTAGCGGGTGGCATGGTCCACCAGTACTAAGATGAACCTGTGTCCTTGTGCCGTGCGGGGGTCCAGAGGCCCCACAATGTCTATCCCCACCCTTTCGAACGGGGTGGTGACCACAGGGAAGGGTTGCAGAGGGGCTTTCAGCTTCCGACCACTCTTCCCGCTGGCTTGGCATGTGGGGCAAGATCGGCAGTGGTTCAGGACGTCGTTCCTCATTTTCGGCCAGAAAAAGTGGGTCACTAGGTGGCTGTACGTTTTGTCCTGGCCCAGGTGTCCAGCCAGGGGGACATCGTGGGCCAGGTTGAGCAGAAAGTCTCTGAAGCGGAGAGGTACCACCAGTACTCGACCGGCCCCCAGCTCGGCGATTCTTTGCTCGCTGTATAGCAGGTCGTTATCCCAGTAGACCCAGTGAGTTCCGGTGGAATCCCCTGCGTTCTGGGCGCTGGCTTGTTGGCGGAGTCCCTCGAGGGAGGGACAGGTCTTTTGTTCCTGGCGGAACTGTTCTTGGGTGGGCCCCCCTTCTTGACGCCACTGAGCCAGGTCAGGAAGGTCCTGGGGTTGCGCGCCCCCTTCGGTCGTCGGGTCTGGGAGGCTGGCCTCGTCGTTGTCTTCTACTGGGGCGACCGGGGGCGGAGGTGCTGGCCATTCTGGTTCTTCTGATCGAGGGACGGCACGGGCGGCCATGGACCGGGTGGTTATGCAGGCCCAGTCCGGGAGGCCCAGCATCCCCAGGTGCTCTCTTCTCTCAACGGTGGCCCACGGGGAACTCTCGAGGTCATTCCCCAGGAGGCAGTCCACGGGGGCATCGTCCCGGACCGTCACCTTCAACAGGCCGGAGACCCCTCCCCATTCGAATGGGACGCAGGCCATTTGACACATACTTTCAGAGTTGTCTGCCGAGCGGACGGGGCAGAGAATGTTCGGCAGGATCTGCTCGGGCTTCACCAGGTGACAGCGGACGGCCGTCACACTGGCGCCTGTGTCACGCAAGGCCTCGGCTCGCTGTCCATTAATGGTCACCCACTGACCGTATTTCCTGGTGTTAGCGGGTAGGGGAGCCCGCGGGACCATGTCTCTTCCCCCTAAGCACGCCAGGACCATGGCGGCCGGTTCCCACTCTTGCTGGGCCGGCTCATACTCTTCTGGTTCCTCCGATGATCGCTCTTCCCCCAGGGCGGCGGCAGCTACCTGGCGGGGCTTGGGTGTCTGGTTCTGCGGGCAGCTCGGGTCATTGGCGTAGTGGCCGACTCGCTGGCATCGGTGGCACGTGACGTTGGCCCGGAACCCAGGACGCAACGGGGGTTGCCCCGGCCGGCCGGAGGCGGGGTGCTGGCCACGGGTGTTGCCGGCAAGGCATCTCTCCCTCGCCCCTGGCCTCCTCCTCCTCCCCGAGGACGGTGCTGGCCTTGGTTGCTTCGATTCTGCTCGTGTGGCCCTCTCCGGCCCACTCGGGTGCTTTCCCATCGGTCAGCTTCGGCGGCGAGCTGCCGGGGGTCAGTCAGCTTACTGTCGAGGAGGTGCTGCCTGAGCTCGACGAAACAGTTGTTCGACAGGTGCTCCCATACCATAAGGTTAAAGAGTTGTTCGTAGGTGGTGACATGGCTCCCCTTTATCCAACCCTCGAAGGCACGGCTGAAATAGTTCACGTATTCTACCCAAGTTGTACCTGGGATCCGGGTGCAATCTCTGAACCTCTGGCGGTACATCTCGGGTGTGAGGCCGTAGCGGGTGAGGAGGGCAGCCTTCATGTGGTCGTAGGACGACATTTGGTGATCTGGGAGCTGCAGTAGGGCATCGCGACCCTCGTTGATAAACCTCCCCCAAAGTCCGGCTCCCCAATCACTCCGGTCGATCCGGTGGGAGGTCATGGCGATCTCGTAGGCTTTAAACCACTGTTGTATGTCGTCTTCTCGGACATACTCGCGGACAACATCCTTGGGGATGTGGACTTTTTTCTCGATTGGCCCCGGGGTGTGTGGTCGCTCAGGCACCCCCAGTTCTTTATTCTGTTTCCGAAGTTCTATCTCCGCTAGTTGGCGCTCGTGCTCGAGCGTTATTTTTTTCTCCTCCAGCTCTCTCTGTCTCTGCTTCTCTTCTCGTTCTTCTCGGAGCCGCATATGCTCGAGGTTGAGTTTCTGTTCAGCTAACTTGAGTTCCCCATCCATCTTGAGTCTTGCCATTTCCAACTCGTGCAATCTGGTTCTTTCTCTTTCTCGGATCTCCTCCTGCGAGAGGCCCGTTCCCCGCTCCTCGGGAGCCGTGGCGTTCCCCTCTGGTGTGATGCTGCGTTGGTCGGAGGGTCCGGCGACCCCAGTTTCTGTCCACGACTCTAGGGCGGGCTTTAAATCATCCTTGGTACTCAGGCCGGTGGTAGCAATGCCAAGTTCTATGCAGAATTGTCTCAGTTCGCGGTGGTTGTATTCTTCTAATTTATCCATTTGGAATTTCTCGGTGGAGCTGCTATCTTTGGCTGACATCGTGTTTTTGTCGTGGGGTGAGCTACTCTCTGTACGATTACGCGTTGATTCGGATCGCGCCGCTGGCCACCAATGTTAGAAAGGGTAGACGGACCGGGAGGGTCGGCCGGGGTCAGGAGGAGAGGTCTCCGGGGAGAGCCGTCTCCAGCGATCGTACAGACAAGTAACTTCCCCCCCACAGACAGATACCACACACGGATAAGGTTCAGTGATCTTTATAAGCACTTCTTAAGGTACGGTTGAATGGTACAAGGAGGTCTGGACTCAGGGGTCCCCTCGATTCAAGTCTCTCAAAGCAGGGTAAGGGGTAGCGGGACAGTCAGTCTACCAGTCAGGTAGTCCGGATGAGATGATGACTAGCTCACAATCCTCGAGCTTGGTGGTTTAGTTGGTACGGGCCGCGGCAGCGCCAGCAGGTCCCGGTTGAGATGGTCGGTACACGGTCCGCGGCAGCGCCAGCAGGTCCCGGAAAGATGGTCGATGTACGGTCCGCGGCAGCGCCAGCAGGTCCCGGTGAGGATGGTCGATACAACGGGCCGCGGCAGCGCCAGCAGGTCCCGACGAAGATGGTCGTTACAACGGGCCGCGGCAGCGCCAGCAGGTCCCGACCAGGATGGATGTTGCAGAAGGCCGCGGCAGCGCCAGCAGGCAGGACGATGGTTCACAAGAGCGGGCTACGGCAGCGCCAGCAGTCCGTCAAGGCTGAGTTCTCTCGGTGTCTCTCGACTCCAGGATACAACTGCCTTCTTGCTCCGGAGTTGCCCCAGTTATAGGGCAGGCGCCCTTTGATGTCCGGACCCTCGCACGTGGAGGTCGGAGGGCCCGGGATGAAGGTGTCCAGACACCCAGCAGGGGGTGGAGCCAGCGCCTGGGGGAGCTGGGGGCGATCGGCACCTGGCGGGGGAAGAGCTCTTGACACTTCGTTCTCCCATTGACCTGCCAAGTGGTCCGCTCACCTCCTGGGTGGAGGGTGGTGCCTGGATGTCGGGGCCGGCCAGGCCCGGGGTTAGGGTCGGGCCGAGGCCACGCGGCCTCGTGGTGCAGGGCCCAAGATGGCGGCTTGAACCGGCCGGGGGAGCCGGTGGGGCTGGGCCCCGTGATGAGTAGAGGTCCGAGGGCAGAAGATCCGTCGGGAGACGGGGTACAGGTGCTTTTCTTGGGTTATGCCTGGTGGGCCGGAGCTCGGGCCCTGTCGTGCGGGGAGGGAGCAAGCCCTTCGTGTGGCCTGTCCAACAGTACCTCTCACAGATATGCGGGTGCTTCATCCACGAGCTCATCAGCTCAATGACTCACGAGTGTACTATTAAACAGGAACAGGAGTGGGAGCACACCGCTTCACCTCCCAGCAAGGTTCGCACACTGGCATTGTGGTAAATGCAGTTTCAGTTACTTGCTTGCTTCAAGAGTGTTCGAGTGGTTTGCCACAGTTGGCGCCGATAGTGCTGATCTCTAGACATGTGTTTCTGGTTCTTTAACCGCCATCAGTAGAGATTACAGCCTTTCAAATGTGTGGTTTGCTGAGTAGGTGGCCAACATCTTTCTCAGCTAAGGTACCTCTCACAGGCATGTGGGTGCTTCATCCACGAACTCATCAGCTCAATGACTCACAGGAGTACTATTAAACAGGAACAGGAGTGGGAGCACACCACCTCACTTCCAGCAAGGTTCGCCCCTGGCATTGTGGTAAATGCACTTTCGGTTACTTACTTGCTCCAAGAGTATTCGAGTGTTTCACCACAGTTGGCGCAGATAGTGCTGATCTCTAGACACATGGTTCTGGTTCTTTAACTGTCATGGGTAGAGATTACAGTCTTTCAAATGTGAGGTTTGCTGATGCTACTAAAACTTAACAACATGGCAGGTTTTAAAACAGTTATCTGTCAGCAAATACATGATGTTCCCACATGCTTCTCTCACAGTGATCCCAAATACACACTAACTCACAGTGTGATTCTAGACAAGCACCACTATCGCTAGGAATTTACCAAAACTCATTCACTACAGTGCAAATGGTAAGGGAACTGCACACAATCTACATATTTCACGACTGCACTTTAGTGTCAATGCCTGACTCATTTAATCAACGCATAAGAAATGACTAGCTTCTAATGCATGTGTGATTCTAGACAAACAACACTATCCCTTGAACTATACCAAAACACATTTCTTCATCTAGAAGTAGTACTACATTTTAGTATAGAAACATAACATAACTCATTTCACAAATTCATAAACAATGACTGATTTCTAATTCTACCAAAATATAAAAACAGCACAGTTATCTGTCTACAAACACATGAAAAACACAAATGCTTATCAAAGAATGGTTTCTACATGCACACACACTGTTAATAAGATTGTAGACAAAAAAAAGTACTCCCTGCACTTTACCAGGAGAAATACATTAGTCTGATTAAAATCAAAATACACCACATATATCCCCTCACAATTAAATAACTCAACTTTCAAGTTGTTTTGTAGATTAAGAAGTATATCAGTCACACACCAGATTTTCTTATACAGAATCTCTGCACTGTGCACCTCTCAGCAAAACCAAAGAATGGCAAAGTTTCCCTCTCATTTTCCACACATATACATGTAAACATCAAATCGCATTCCATCCCACATAAATTCAAAAGCAAACACACATTTCTATTGGTTAAACATTTCAACCCTTTCCAAATGACATAAATTTGAACCCTACCCCCAATCTGCCTTCTGCCTGTTACCATAGAAACAGGTCATGGAACAATGCACTGAGCTCACTGGTCACAAGTTCAGCACACAATGTTACTAAACAAGACACAGGAAGAGTGCTAGACTTTTCAACATATCAGCTTATCATATATAATGTTCCTTACAATCTATTTTTGTTAACCAATAAGAATCATACCTTTAAAAAACTGAAATATACACCCTACCTTTCAGTGTAGAAAGTAGTCATACAACCAATGATTTCTTGTCTTTTTTAAAAAAACATTGCAGTGGATCCGCGCACCTAACGCAAGAGAATCCGTGCACCCAACGCGTTAGGATGCGCGCACCGTGCGCGTATGTCGCCGTTTTTGTTTTTTAAAAGGGGGCCACAGGGGGTCCTTCTGGGACCCCCTAAGCACCTCTAGAGGGTCAGAGTATTTCCACTCTGCCCCCTTTATGTGTTTTACACACTTATTCCCCTTGCTTCTTCAGCCTCGCTTCTACAGAGGCAGAAAATTGCCGCCAACAGTTCCTGGTTTCGAATGTAGAGAGACACTCGACAGCCAATTAGCATTCAGCGCGCGATTGGGAGGGTGCGCGCTCGGTTCGGGGAGGGTGCGCTTACGGTGCGGGTAGGGTCCGTGGATCCTCCCCGGCCATAGATATCACTAACTTTTTTACCCTAATTTTCTCAGGAACTACTGAACAGATTCACACCATTTATGCAAAAGGCACGAGTCTGAACTGAGGACTACCTCTTTGCCAAATTTGGTGTCATTCCGTTCAGCGGTTCGGGCTGTAGCTGCGACAACAGATCCTATGGGAAATTGCATGGGGAAAACGCGTTTTGGGACCCCCCTTTTTTCTCGGCACCCGCTTGACGAATCACCACAAAACTTTCAGGGTAGGAGTGGAGCGGAGCTGGCCAAACGTTTGGAAAATTTCACGAAGATTTGTCAATCGGCGCAAGACTTATTGGGAATAGAATGTTGCGGACTTCATATCGAAAATAGGTCCTAACTATAACTATCTACTGGTGACTGTCAGTAGATAATATATATGTGTGTGTTTTACTTAACACAGACATAGGCCTTAGCCTCTCATCTTTCCCGACATTAGATTTCCTCTTCGGATTCCAATTTGCCTTCGGGGTTACAATTTGTAATGGCCTTTTCGGCTATTCACTTCGATACACTTGTGTCGCTTGGCTGAGATTTTTTCCAGAGTTATCTCCTTCCTCACAGATCAACTATCTCTTACAAGCTCCTAATTGGGAGCTTCAATGGATCCCATTCTGACGTTACCCATGCAGAGGGTTCCATATGGGCAGTTGCCGGAGTAGTGGGGCGCTTAGCATAGTCTGTCAAACTGTTTTTTTCCTGCCCTCCAGTCATTTCGAGTCTTTTTCCACATAGGTCTCTTGACACGTACTTCTCACCACGTGTAATATCTCGGTTGTGAGAGCTATCGACAAGCCAAAGGGTACGAGGTCATGTTCCTAGCGGATTTGGTCACAGACTTTTGGCATTCTGCCAGAAGAATCAGATTTAAGTCAGTACGGAATAGAATCCATAGCAACAGGGCACAGTGGCGGACTGGTAATTCTGGTATCTCCAGATGGCAGTAGGTGGCAGCTTCATCCGAAGGACATTCAGTGGTTGTAAGCCTTTTTTGGGTTCTTGCTCCGCAGACCTTTTTAGTGGCAGGACTGATCCATCACAGACGTTCGGCTGGAGATAAAATCCATGGGGTAAAGGATGTATGCCTTGTCTCATGACTGTCGGTGGGACTGAACTATGTTTTCCTCCATTCCATCCACATTTCGGAGAAGGGGACGCAAAATTGCATTGATTAGCGGAATCAATCGTTACAACTCTTGTAGGAAAGTCTCCATTTTGTTTTCCAGTACTCCTTGAGTCGGCGGCGCCCGACTCCGAGTTCTCCGTGACCCTTTACAACATTCCATTTCATGCAGAGGCACGCATGGTGAATTGGGGCAGTGGTCCTTATGATATACCAAGGAACTATAGCTCAAAGGTTAGTCTGGCGCCTTTTGGTGGCACAGGGTCAGGGTTCGAAACATGTCAGGGCTGTACATTCAGTTTCCCAGGTGGTATATATATTTTTCAAACATTGTTTTTGTTATGATCTACGTTGTTCGGACACACTGTCGGGGTTCATTTAATAACTCTGGGTCCTTCCACGCAAACACAATATTTTTTCGGCGTCGGAAAATCGCGTTTGGGCTGATTTTTCCTACTTTGTGTATATTTTATCAGGTAATGTAATTCGGATTTGTGTGGCATTCACTTCGCAGCGGCCATTTCGGCCATTATGCAGGTAATTATAGATACAGGCAAGTTGGTGGGCTTGCGTCATTTTTTTCTGGGAGTTGTTGAAAGGCAATGGGTAGCATAAACACCCAGACCAGAATAATCCTCTGTGGGAGGTTCTCTCGCTTTTCTTCTTTGAAAAGTGACCAACAAAAATATGTCGACATGGAATAGACTATCGTCAGGCTGTGTTACGAGACCTTCTACCTTCGGTGTTCCGACGACGGGACAGGCCCACGATTTTACAGGTACAGTATCTACTCCAGGAAGTTTCATTATAATTAATGTCAGAATTACATCTGGTCAAGGTCTGTTCGCATTATGTTTTCCAAATAATGCAACTTACGTGTGGTTTCCATGCCTCAAGGTTTACCAGGGAGATTACTTGGGGTTACTACTTGAGCTTGTGACATAATTGTTGTGCTATAACTATGGATTACATTATAGAACCTTTACATATGTCTACGGCTATTAGAGCCGGTGGTTGATGCAGTTATGCCAGAATACGGTATCCATAACCAAATGTTTGAGACAGTCTGTTAGTGTGACCATATCTCTCAATATGGTTTGCTGATTCCCATAGTACAGGATATTTTAACATCTACTGATTGATTTTCTTACTCTATATTTAAACAATTATTATTAAACCGGTGGGTGATATGACTGTAGTTGTGTCGGATAAGCGTTAAACTAGCATAATCTGAAGCCTCCGGTCCTGTAATAGAATAAAAAATTAGCTAGCATTCGCGCCAAGAATTTTCAATTCTATGAATGAAACGGAGGCGAGGATTATCCCACCCGGTTTATTACAATATTGGTAATAATTACTCACCCGCATGTACTTGATATTCTGTGTAAGCAGAAGTTACGGGTTTTCCCTGTCTCATTCCTTTCAGGTTTTGGGAAAAGAAGACGGAGCAGGTGTACTTCGGGTTTAGAAGACGTGCAATTCCAGTTTGGATATGGATCTGCCACGTTGGAGGATGATTATTGGACTCATATTCCTTATTTTGGACTAAAGTATTAATGTTATTGATTATTAAGGTTCGAGCAAAGAAAGAGGAGGAGAAACAAGATACTGTGGCTCTTATGGGGCTGTACAGAATGTGATGTATGGATGAGCATCATGGGAAATGAAGTTTTATTTGCATACAAAACGTTTTTCATTGGCTGCTGTGAGTAGCAAATATAAGAAAGAGAAGCATAATCCTCGCCTCCGTGTCCTTAATAGAATTGAAAATTCTTGCCGCGAATGCTAGCTAATTTTTTTTTGTTACCACCAGATAGCACATATTTCAAGGCGTTTTTTTTAAACCACAACGCACAAAAACGCCACGTTCGGTCCCAACTACGCAAATTTTCCGCATAGAGCACAGACACGACACTCTTGAGTCACTTGATATATTATGTAAAAAATAAGCCATTATTATATGTATTTGTTTGTTTGTCTGTCCGTCGCTTTTTTCTCCTTACAGGAAATGAGCCATTAGAGGAAAACATTCTCTTCCACATATCGTGCCTTAGTGTGTGCGGCACATAGCTGGTCCTAAATATATTATTACTTTTAGACCACCTTTTAAATTCACACACATAGGTCCTGATGAAAGCCAGTTTAACACATGGCTGACACATGTTGACCACACCGGACATCGGAGTCATTAATTATCTCCACTGATATCCACTTCTCAGTTTTTAATCAGTACCAAGGGCCCAGCATTAAAATAGTCTTTTGAATTCTGGGACCCATTGGACAGTTTTTTTAACTCATACACAACTCACCTTCATTGCTCACTCACAGCACAAAACCTGCTCTGCTGTAACCAGGCGTTGTAGCACACCCAAGGTACACTCAGTGCCTTAGGTGGGACCCAATGATGAAGCATGCCACCAACTAGGTTGGTGGGTGAGGGTCTTCATAAAAACAAATGTTTTTTTCTTCAAACAAACACACGCTAGGAGCTTCTACCCTGTAGCTAGTTCCCTTTGATTTATATACATTAATTGGGTAAGTGAACTAGCCCTAGTTTTTCCTCTCTCTCCCGCTTGATAGTAACCTTCATTATTTTTGCACCACACACAACTTGTACCACATATAATGCATAATGCCATCTCAAAGTGCGTGAATCTGTTTATAGTTACTTGAAATGCCCTAAGAAAAAAAAAAATTTAAATTAGTTTTTTTTATAACCTGTGATGTTATTCTCTGTCTGTTGCTTTTCTGCCACACACAGACCTTTTTTATGTTTGGCAACATGTGTGGATAAAACATAAAATTGGCCTTGTGACTCTCCTAATCATAATCACCTAAAAGCAATTCCAATGGCCCTAGTGGACCAGCAATGTACTGCTACTTTGCCATCCAGTTATTCAATAGTTTGCAACAACCTTATTTACAATTTGTCTTTTTTCTTTTCTCAATATAGCTGCTCCTGCTGGTCCAGCTTGATCACCCGACAGGCAGGACAGAGCGGCTCATTTACGGTGGCGGAGGCTGGAGCGTATCCAGCAGGAATATCAGAGGCTGGCGGTCCTGGAACAGGAGGAGGAGGAAATAAATGCAAAACAGTCGTACCCTAGTGCAGTCGGTCCCCCTCCCAGCCATCCCATTGCCGGCACCGCTACCAGCCAACTGATGCCACCCCCACCACAATAGGAACAGGCCAGTGCTGCACCGCATCCTGCAGCGGCTGAACACCATTGAGGGCCGGCTCAACTCGATCGTGCAGAGCATGGACCAGCTCCAGTCTGACGTCCATAATGCTCTCTATTTGCCCTTTTTTAATTTTTTGTTTTGATGGGAGGGATTTGCTGATTGTGGGGCTGGGTTGAGAGGGTGGGAAGGACATTGGGATTGGAGTGACTGGAGAGACTTTCTTGGACATTTTTGAGTTTTGTGTCAGTTTTGTTTGGGAGAGGGGTGGGCATGTTGATTGGGTGGAGAGTGTGGGTTGCTTTGTAAATAAATAAAGGGGGAAACAGTTTTTTTTTCTAATCTAAATTTATGCTTAAAGTAGTTTCTTTTACTTTACTTTGCATTCTGCCTTCAAGTAGTTTTATACAGCCTGTTGAAGTGTTTGTACTTTAAGAGAGAGTGAAGCACTTAGTTATAGAATCTAGGCCTATACTTTTCTAACTATCTTGACCATTATGGGGAATGCAGCCATGTCAGCTTCCTGCCGAGGAATGCGCATGTGCGGGCTCCCGTGCATGTGCAGTTCCCAGAAGAAGACACGCTGGAGGAGGATGGAAGCCCGGGGACACCGCCAATAAGGTAATGGTATTTAAAAATTGCGGGCGGGAGGCGGGCGGCCAACTTTCGTTATGCCCGAGTGTGCGGAGATTTGCCCTGTTTCTCTGCCTATTATCGCAGAAGGCGGAAGGGCTAATCTCCGCACATTTCGTGGGCGACGCGGAGTTGTCCGCCCAGCCTTGTTGCAAAGACTGCGGCGTGCAATGATTATTGTTATGTAGACATGAATAGTCGGACACATCCTACCTTAAGCACCTGCAGATCACCAACAATAGCATCCTCCTCATCCGCCCTCTATCCTTGACCTGATGCCTAACATCCATGACCTGATGTCCAACAATAGGGCCAGGGAGGACCACAGGATGCTGACAAGTGTAAGTTCTGCTCGAACCTCTTACTGAAGACTACCCAACATCCTCAGTAAACACATCACCACATCGGCCCACTCTGTACCTTTGAAAGTAACACATGGATGTGATGCCCAACATTGGAGTTAAGGAAGACCACTTAACGCTGACCCATCTACGGTCTGCTCGGTCAACTCCTTGGAGACCACCCAACATCCTCAATAAACACATCACCACATCGGCCCACTCTGTCCCTAAAGGAGTAACACCTACATATGATTTTTACATTGGTTTTACATTGGAGTCAAAGAGGATCTCTGGAGGCTGACACATGTAAGGTCTGCACGGTCACCTTCTTGAAGACCGCCCGAAATCCTCAATAAACGCATCATCGCATCAGCCCACTCTGTCCCTGTGAAAGTAATACCCGGACCTGATGTCTAACCTTGGCATCTAGGAGGAACAATGGATCCTGAAATAAAAGGTCTGCTGGGTCCCCTCTTCCAAGATGTGGCTAGCAGTGTTCTCTCACAGCAAGGAAGGAGGCACAACCTTCAGGAGAACCTCCTTGGGTGCTTCATCTGTGATGGAGTTGCACCGGTGGAGATCTCCTCAGCTAAGATCCACTCAGCAGATCCACGCTCAGAAGATCTAGTCCAGGCACTATTTGTGTTAATGCAACCTTGGGGTTCAGAAAAATGATGGAAAGAGAAGAGGTAAGGGAGTAGCCAGACAATTAAAATACTCCACACATTGAACCAAAGCTCTTATTGAACTTAATAAACACAGCAAGTCATCATAATCCTCTCCAGAATAGCTCTCTTGTCTCTTCCATCCAAGCACCTACCCATTCATCCGGCCAATCACCTGCTGAAATCCACAATTTCACCTTTAAATTATGTGATCCATCCAATCTTTCATCTATCATTCAGTCTTTTACCATTTTGTTGGTCCAACCATCCATATCCAAACCTTTGGATCCAACTTCAAGCCTCTCCATCCATCCATCCATCCATCCATCCATCCATCCATCCATCCATCCATCCGTCCATCCATCCATCCATCCATCCATCCATACATCCATCCATCCATCCATCCATCCATCCATCCATCCATCCATCCATTCATCCATCCATGCATCCTTTCACTCACCCATCTCTCATTCACCCTTTAAGTCATCCATCCATCTATCAATACTTTCTGCTATCCTTTCATCCGTCCATTCTTTCACTACATCCATCTGTCCACTCTATCCATCTGTTCTCCCTTCCACTCATTCATCCATCTACTTTTTCAGTCTGCCACTCAATCATCCGCCCTTTCACTCATACCTCCACCCAACCACTCATCCATTAATCCATTTACCCTTTCACTCATCTATCCACGCACTCGTCCATCCATGCATTCACTCATCCGTCCATCCATGCACCTTCCCTTTTAGTCATTCATCCATTATTTCACTCATTCATCATCCATTTAAAGACCCACCCTTTCACTTATTGATTTTTTTGCTCATCCCATCCAAGTTTCATCCTTCCATCCACCCTTCTATCATTCATTCAGTCACATTTTCATTAATTTATCCTTTCACTCATCTATCCATCCTTTCACTCATCCATTAATACTTTTGCTCATCCATCTACCCTTTCACTCTGTCCATCCATCTATCTACCTTTCACTCCATCCATATGTCCTTTCTCCCTTTTACTCATCCCAACCACCCTCTTTCACTCAGCCATCCAACCTATCACTCAATCATTCAGCCACCCTTTCACTCATCCATTCACCCTTTCATTCATTCATAATTTCACTCCATCCATCTGTTCATCCACACTTTCACTCAGCCATCCATCCATTTATCCCTCTATCTACCCTTATTTTCACTCATCCATCCATTCATTCACTCATCCATCAAACTTTTAATCCATGCTTTCAGTCATTCATCCACCCATCTACCCATCAATCATACTTTCACCCACCCATCCATCCACCTTTTCACTCACACATCCATCCTTTCACTCACTCACTCCCCTCTGGCTGCCAAGTTGCAGACAGAAGAGGCCCATTAAGAACTCCATCTCACTGTAGCTTCTAGAGATCGAGGGTTCATGATGGCCCAGCATCCATCCATCTATCCATGTATCCTTCCATCCTTTCACTCGTATGGATGACTTATCCATCCATCCATACATTCATCGACCCTTCCACCCTTTCACAACACCCATCCTACTTTTCATTCACACACCTAGCCGATGCTCCTTTCAGTCACTCATCCATTCATCCACCCTATCACATTAATTAAAGCCTTTTACTGCCAACACTTACCGCAGAGGAGGCCCATCAAGGACTCCACCCCTACTTTAGCTGCTAAATCAGGGGGTTCATGACGTCCCTGGCAAGTTGGGCCACCAAATGGAAATAGCACTAAAATAGGCAACAACAGTAGTGTCTTTCTGCAGAGCTAAAAACCACAAATTATAGCAGCGAATTCGTTGAAAATAGAAGGTAAGGTTTGGTTGAAAGTTTTATACTGTTCATTTACCGAATCAGGTCCAGGGTAGTTTAGAGTGATGGCTTTTACTCCTTCATAGCAGCAACTTTTATCAGGTGAATTGAAATAAAAAGAAGCCCTGAAGAATATATGAGAGGTGCAAACTCACTTCTGTCAGGAAGGAAACTCTCACCTCTGTGACCACACTGCTCCCGGGCGGGGCTCCCTCCTCCCTGAAGCCCCTCTCAGGGCGCTTTATATTTCCGCCCTCAGCTTCCCTCGGTTGACTCCGGTGCCGAGGGTCACACATGCAGTCTGTCACCTCTAGAGCGCACCACGATGTGGGTCAGGGCTCTGCTGCTGGCTGCGGTGTTTGTGTGTAAGTTGTGGCTCTTCACACACTGAGTGTGACACAAGGAGGCTGCTCTGTCCTGTGCGCTGTGTTTGTGTTTACTGATACAACTTTGTTTTGTCATTTTATGTCTCCTGTATGACTCAACATGCCACTGATCTACAAGCAAATAGTAAATACTTGTTTCCTTTTCAGCTCCAACACCTTGTAACTTACTTTTCATTTATTCTCCTCAGGTGCAGACACCAGTCACCAGGTCCTGCAGCCTCCGGCGCTGGAGGTCACGGAGGGAGGGACTGCGGAGGTCACCTGTAACCACACCATGTCCAGCCCGGACTATCTCACCTGGTATCAGCAGCGTCCTGGGGGGTCCCCTGTGCTCCTGATTTCAGGGTACAGCTCTCCCCCAGACATCGGACCCCTCTCGATGCACATCACCAAGGACCGCCTGTCCACCACTCTGAGGATCCGCGGAGCCGGAGTGAGGGACGCTGCTGTGTATTACTGCGGAGTGAGGGACACGGTGAGGGAAGTGAGGGGGAAACCTGCACAAAAAGAGAGACAGAGCCGTGGACAGGGGCAGAGGCACCCCGGAGTGTCTGCTGCTGGTGCCACCTGGTGGAGTGACATTTAAAAACACTCAAAAGTTCTCCGGATGCTTTTAATAAAGAATATGGTTTGATCATGCCTGTACTCAGGCACACAAAACTAAAGAGGGTTCTGGAAGAGACACCTAGAACCCTACAGAAGTACAGAATTGCAGGCGTGCCTACAGGCTAGCATTAAAAAACACAAAAAGGGTCTCAAGGAGGAGGCGTGGGATCACCTGCACAAGGCGAGCCTTAACAAAGACTCCATGGCATTCTGGGGTGTCATAAACTCCCCCTTCTTTAGTGATGAGGATAAGCCCAGAATTGAGGTTGCCATTACAGAAGAAGAATGGGTAACTCACTTTGCCAAATTATATACGGGTTTCACTGAACACGGTCAAAATAGCTTTGCTTCTGTGGTGGGAAATGTGCCCTCTAGACCAACGTTATTGTTGAAATACTTTGATTTTAATTTTACAATGTAGGTGGTGAATCTCAATAAGTCATTTTTTAATGTCCTTGTCCCCCGGGACCATTCTTTTTCTGACCGACCCCATCTCCCCTTTTCTCCATAGAAGCACTACCTCAAATTAATGACCTATTGTCCTGGTGATGACCTGAAATCATACAGGTTGAAACGCCGTCGACAACAAAGCCTAGAACTCGGGCGCTTTTGTGGTCAATTCAATTACTTGAATATTCTTGTAGAGACAATTTGTATATGTACCTGCCTTGTTCTTTTGACCACTTCAAATATTCTTCTAATTCCCCGTTCACTCTGTTTTTTTGCACCCTTGTGTCACTGCACCATCCACTTCTCACTAGCACGCCCAGTGGCCACCTTGTGTGTTATGGTCATTGTATAAATATATGTTCTGTAGTGCTTCTCAACTACTTACAGAACTATATAAATTCGACTTTCTTTACCTCACCCCGATGCTGTGGTCTCCCCTCCTTTGTTCCCCTCCCCACATGTGATTGAATTCACTGCTTGTAAATTGTCCTCTCTAAACAACTGGCTTTGAAAGCTGTTGAATCAGGCTCTCCTATGGATTTTATTCCAGCCAATGGAGCAGACACGCTATCCCATCAACTGGCCGCACCTATTAGCTCCTTACTGAATTTTTCACTGAGCACAGAAGAAATTTCAGCTGAGTGGAAAGCAGCTCAGGTCATTCCGATTCCCTTCCTGCTACAGAGGTTTCTAAATATCACCCTATCGCTTCTCCCCTCAGCAAGTAAAATAATGGAAAGAAATATCAATAAACATTGGGTGGAATACCTTGAGTCTAACAGGGTCCTAGATCCCTCTCTGAGGTTTTAGACCAATGCACAGCACCAAAACTGCACTCTTAGCTGTTGCAGACCACATCAGATGCAGCCAAGACAAGATCAACCATCAATGCTGGTGCTGTTAGACTTGTCTGTGGCCTTCGATACAATTTCTCATCCAAGATTGATCCAGAGACTGGAAGAGATAGGCATCCAGGGCCTGGTGCTACATTGGTTCAGAAACGTTCTGTCGGACGGAACACAGACAATTCACCTTGGTCCTTTTCGGTCACGCACCATTACAATTAATAAAGGAGTGCCCCAGGGCTCTTGTCTGAACCCCACACTGTTTAACATATATGTTACTCCTCCTGCAAACATCATGAGAGCCCAAGGTTTCATACCTATCTCATATGCGGACGATAATCAACTTCTGCCAACGTTTGATAAAGATTCATCCGAGACAAAAGATCATTTTACTAAAGGCTTGAAAGCTGTTACAGCTTGGATGGCCGTAAATTTTCTTCAGCTAAACAGTAGAACAACTGAAATCATGCTTTTGGGTGCCGCCCAACTGTCGTGGTGCCCGGAGTGGTGGCCCCCTCAATTAGGATCACCACCTATTCCAAAATCGTCAATGAAAAATCTTGCCATAAAACTTGACCAGAACCTTACCATGAAAGACCAGGTGCTGTCTACCACTGGCACCTGCTTTCATGTTATGAGGCTACTACGTAGAGTTTTTTCAATGCTCCCACGGGCAGTACGCAAGACCCTAGTCCAGGTGCTGGTGATTTGTCGCCTGGACTATGTCAATGCTCTTCTGGCTGCGATCAACGATTCTCTCCAGGATAAACTCCAGGTGGTTCAGAATACAACAGGTGGCCTAATACACAATCTTCTAGCAAGATCTGTCTCGTTCTCTGTACTAAGTGCACTACACTGGCTGCCTGTAAGAAAGCGTATCACCTTTAAAATCTGCAGCCTAGTGCACAAAACACTTAGTGGCAAGGGACCCAGCTATTTGATGGAAAAATGTGTTCCCTATCATCCAATAAGCTCTTTATGATCTAGGAACAAGTCTCTCCTTACCGTACCATGCATCAAGAAAACCCGATCAGGAGGCCACACATTCACATTCCTAGCCCCCTATCTGTGGAATAAACTTCCCCTCCACCTACGGGAATGTACTGCCCACCACAAAACGGAACTATTTTAACCTCTCGGCATTTGCTGATGCTTTTTGTTCCTGCTGCACCGAGACATCCCTCTGGGGGAGATTCATGTGCATTATAAAATAAATAATATGAACACAAGTTGGCTCTGCGTGTCTTAGTAAATCTGACTTAAGTGCTTGTGTTGTCTTGTGTCACCTCACCTGAGTCAAGGGCTACACAAGCCCTTGATGCATCTGGGCTCAGTGTTCACAGTGATGACACAAACACAACTGAAGTATGTTTCTATTTCCTAAATAGGTTTATAAAACAGGTTCAGTCTTACAGAAACCTTTTTTTACAACAAGCACTGGATGAAAAAGACATAAAATGCCACCCAAATTAAACAACCTTTTTAAAAAGCCTATATATCTTTTTGTAAAACTGAAATTGCTTTTTCATTGACTTCCAAGTTTGTGGGAAATTTTTTTGTGAATAAGTGACTATAAGAATGGGTCAATGGTTGGATGAATGGATGGACACATGAGTTGATTGGTTGACGAACAGTGAGAGAGTGAGGATGAATGAAAGCATTGACAGTGATTAGTGTGTAAGTAGAGCAGGGATAAGAGGCTGGTGTAAAGGGAGAGTGAATGGGCAGCTGAATGTGCAGTGTCAGGGTGTAAACAAACCACATGAGTGTAATGACAGTGTGAGGTGGTACAAAGGAAGTGTGGGGCACAATTAACAAAGGGTTGCATCTCGTTAGCACCACGCAACATGGTGCATGTGTGATGCAGACTCCCAAAAATGATATATCAAGGCATTCAAGGCTTCTGTGAGTGGCCCTGAGTGACTTAATGAAACCGGAGAAACACAGCATGGCGCAAATTGCTGTGTTGTGCTACACTACCCTGGGTAGGCTTTCTATGGGCGTTGCATGCGTGTTCCAACACAACTCCCATGGATATTGACACATTCCCATATTTACGATCACTGGTATACCTGGGAATGCGCCAAAAACATAGGCCTTCCCAGGTGAGGCGTAACAAGAAGAAATATCCTCATTTCTCCTTGTTACTACAGTCGGCAGCACACCTAGGTAGAGGAAAATGCCTCAGGGGTTGTTTTTGTGCAGGAAGGTGTCTCATGCTCCAGGTCAAGATCTGTTAAGGAACAAAAGCTGCGGTCCCTGAAAATGAGTGCTGGAGCTCCCCACCCTCAACTACTGTCTATAATTAACTTATATGATCTATTATTTTTGCAAGCATTTTCAATACTACATATGAATTATGACTATATTTAATAATTCGAATGTAAATAGAAGATCCTTCCTAGGGGATCCTACTTTTAGCAGAACATCAATAACACATCCAACCCAATTTTCATCTCAGCTAGGCACTCTGACTCTGACTTTGTCGGAGAGCTTGAAATGGTAGGTCTTACTCTGAGACGCCCCTCACTACGCAGCTCACATTTTCATTGGAGCTTTATCGACTATGTATTGTTATGCAAGCTGACTGACAACATGATTCAAAACCAAATTGAGCCCAGTTCATGGGATGAGTCCATTAAACTTAGGTCGAGTAGATAATTCAAGTCTCTAGTCCTGATTTTTTAGCACCGTTATAAAGATATTTTTTTTTAAAAAGGCCTCTTAAATGTCAACCAGCATAAAAACACCCACTGCGTTGATTATAACTTCCATTAGCCTAGAAAGCCCTTAACCCCTTCCTCATGATTGCCATCACACCCAACACTTGCATCATTTTCTTCTCCCCCTGGAAAATGGTAAACGTCGGCGCAGTTAACTATAATGCTGAATTTCACCTGTTTTCATACAAGAGAATCCTGAGCTTAACTATATAACATCTCTGCAACCTTCGTTTTTTTCAGTGAATTTCCATGTTTTTTTAGTAGTATTGGAGTTTACAGAGTGGTGGAGAAAGTGGGGGCTTTGACCACCTTCAAGGAATTCTGCTGAGTAGGACTTACAGAAAGTACCAGGAGGGCTTCTTGATCCCAAGTTCCTCCCACATCCAACAGGACTTCATTCCGTAACTAGTAGTGCACCAGGAGATGTATTTGCAAAGTGGTGGAGAAAAGGGGTATGGTCTCCAAAGACCTCTCAGCAATTTTACTGTGTGGACTTACTGGAGCTAACAGGAGAGGTTGTTCACCCCCAAGGACCCTCACGATTGCTGAGAGGTCATTGGAGGCAACGCCCCTTTCTCCACCACTCTGCAAACACATCTCCTGATGCACTGATTTTTAGGGAATGAAGTTCCCTTGGCGCCAGAGGGTTCTTGAGGGCCAACACGCAATTCTATTACTTCCAGTAAGGCCCACACAGCATGATTGCTGAGTGATCTTTGGAGAACAAATGAAGCTGAATTGCTTTTGGACATGCAGCTCCCTCTATCCAAAAGCAATGCTGGATCCCGCAGGAGGCGGGAAGCCAGCAGAGACCGCGGGGTGCTTCAGGCTAGGCATTATAGTTAGGCTCAGGTTTTACTTGCACATAACTAGTAAAATCCAGCAGTTATAGTTAGCTGAGCTATAACTCACACCCCTGCAATGCACTTCTCATGACCTCACATATAACATGAATGATGAAATGGTCAGCGACACCTCAAATGACATCCCTGATGACACCAATGATGAAATCATCCACTCACATCCCCATATAACCTTTCACACACCCAATCCAAATTCCAGACTACCATTTTCAAAACCATTGACACATCCATACCAGTACTTACACACCCACTCACTGATCCATAGGTCTACACACATCCACTCATGCATGCATATAGCTACTCATACACCAACTCACTCACTAATACAGCCACTGATAGTTCCATTTATACACCCATACAGCCACTCACACACTGTCAGTCACCCACAGAGTTTTTCACACACTTACTCACTCACTCACAGAGTCAATTTGGACATTGCTTAAAAACACCCTTCCCATGGATCGATTCCTCTCTAAAACAATTGCAAACACATCAAACATCCCTACCCATCACTGACAGAAGATGTTCCCCCCTGAGCAAGTGGAACCCCCTAAAAAGCACTTCTCAATGACCCCCAAAACAAGCCTATTGGATAACATTGCAAACTGGGCCTTCAAACACTTACAGTTATACACTCACCCACTTGCTTATTCCTACAGATAATAACACATACTCACTCACCCATACTGTCAGTGACACAAGCACAAACTCACCCATACAGCCACTCTCACAATCACTCACTCACACAGTCACTATATATACTCCAACACTCACCTATATTGCCGTTTGCATATGGAGTTCCTCACCCATATACCACTGACACATCCATTCACTCACTCACCCATACTGTCAGTGACACAAGCACAAACTCACCCATACAGCCACTCTCACAATCACTCACTCACACACACAGTCACTATATATACTCCAACACTCACCTATATTGCCGTTTGCATATGGAGTTTCTCACCCATATACCACTGACACATCCATTCACTCACTCACCCATACAGCTCCTCACAGCTCCTCACAGATGCACTCACTAACCCATATAGCTACTGACCCACCCACTTACAAATCCATGGAAGCAGTCACTTATACCCTCACCTGCCCACACAGACATTCATACATCCATACAGGCACTCAGACAACCATTGGATCACCCATACCACCATTCATGTACCCACTCACACCCATCCAGCCACTTAGACATCAACTGACAGACTGATACAGACATTCATACAACTTAGTTAATCACCCATGCATTAACTGAGACACATAATCACTCACTTATACAGTCAACCATGCAACCACGGAATCATCCATACTTGCACTCATACACCCACCGATTCCTCGAAACACATTGGTATATGTATTTAACACTCGTACATTTTTTTAAAAAAATCTCAGTAACTGGAAGGTTTTTTTAAATGCTAATTCTTAACTATAATGTCCCTGTAACCTTAGTTTATTTCTGTGAATTTCTGTGAATTTCAAAGTTTTTTTAAACTTTATTTCCTAACTGTAACCTGCCAACTTTGAGAGTGGGTGTGAGAGTGGCTGTATAGGTCGGTGACTATGTGTATGAGTGGCTGTATGGGTCTGTGAGTGAGTGTGTAATGGTTGGGTAATTACTAAATACATGAGTAGTGCCTGAGTGATTGTATGATTGCATAGGTCATGCCTGTGCAATTTTATGAGTGCAATTGCAAAGGACACACTGCACATACAGGCTGTTTTTGACAAAGTGTGAATAAAGATATATAGACAAAAATGTACAACAAAAAAATTGAGTCTAGCTGTTTAGTAACATAATGGTTTAACTTTATTTTAACAACACATTTGCAAAAAAAAAAAACAACAGTTTAAACAAAGAACTTTCAACATCGGAACTCATAAATAGAACATAACTACCAAACTAAGAACTTTCATTGGTTTGAACAATTTAACACCTCCGTTTGCACATTGCACAATATGTGACATGACATTGTCAAGCGGTACAAATAAAAAATATTCTTTGGACTATGTCCATGCTTTACCATCTAAAAACATACCACGCAATTGTCTAAAAGCACCAGCAAGCCAACAGAAGACTAAAGGACCCTGAACTTCAATAGCAGCCACAACAAATCCGGGCAGAGAGTCCCTTTAGTGGTCCAATCTCAACTTCAAGATTTGGCTCCAGAGTTTTCCCAGATGGCATTATACTGCATTGAATGTGGAGTGGTACTGAGTGCTTGAGAGCAGTCAATAACATCCATTCACAATGCTGCAAAGAACTTTAAATGTTTATTTTTTTTAAAATGTTGGCCATTCGTAGTTTTTTTACATTACCAGGCATTTTATTATCTTCTAATTTAATGTACCAGTACATATATATACCTTGCCATAAGGACAAGTCAAAGCGTTTCTCTACAAATAAATACAAAGCTGATTTTTTCCAGTCATCATCATTTTCTTTTTCACTTTTTTAAATACAAGTCAACAGTCCATGTTTGAATCTTGTAGTGGGTGCGCCGACACATATACAATTATATTTTTTCTCTGGTTTTGCAATCAACACTGTTTTACATTTCAAAATCTCTTCAAAAATATCAACTGTTACATATGTGTCCTGTTCTGCAACTCCTTCTCTTAACAACTTTTAATTTTCCGTAGAATTCTTCTCAGGACGAAAGAAATGAAACTGAACATCATCACAAGCCTTTTCTACCTCTGCCACAGTACCATGCAAAAGTGCTCTATTAATCTCTCGTAAATATAAAGCAGGTGATTTTACATATTACAGCTTCCTATCTGAAGTGTGCATTGTTGAGTGAATTAGAGCTCACATCCTGAAATGAGGAAAGGTGCTTTATAATACCTTCTTTGATAAACAAGCTAGTGAGTGTCCCTGCAAATTTGTAAACTTTCTAATCTTGCAAGGATCCACTCCTTGTAAGGTACTTATTTTGTGTTTTAAACTTCACCTTGGAAAGATACATAGAAATGTCCTGAATATATTAATGGATTGCTGCCCAATACTACAAACACTGCTATACCTCCATTTGCATACAGGAACGTGACTCCGCCTTCCTTGTACCTCTTCTCCAATAACTTGTTCCACATTTGTAGGTACCATCTCCTGTTTTTCTATAGGAGTGCCATTCTACATTTCATAGCATCATCCCATGTAATCAAAAGCATGAACCAACATATTATCTTGGATATAGCTTTCTTAATTAACAAAATGCCCAGTAGTAGAATTATCTATCCATTCTCCATTAAAAACTGTATAAAAGTTACTTTTACTCACTAATCTTTTCTTATGAATCTGTCTCCTCATGTACAACACCATTTTGTTAAGAATATAAAATGATAAGCTTCCTCTTCAAAGCAAAGGCCTTATTAAATATTCTTTCAACTCGTTCTTTATATTTCGGTGCCTCTCTCCTGCTTCTATACTTTATCATAGTTCTCAGTAGATGTACAACTGCTCTACTACGAAACATCCTGGCTCTAATTTCCTGAAACTGTTTCTGTCTCCTGGTTAAGGTGTGTCCATCTTAGTTACATGCCTTCCTTTCTTGTTATATAGATTTTGTAAACTGTTATTCTTTTTATAGTTTGAATTTTATTTGCATTATTTTGTAATCTTTGGAAATGACCACTCATATTTTTTAAATGACTTTGGGCCATATGTATCATTCAAAATTGCGATTGCAAATGCCGAAATTCTCAGAATTTCGGCGTTTAGATCGCAATTTAGCTAAGTGGGATGTAGTAAGGTAAAACTGCCTCACAAAATAGGGAATCGCAAAATTTGCGATTCCTTATTTTGCGATTGCATTTAAGGAATCGCAAATTTTGCAATTCCTTAAATACAATGTAAGAGGCACAGAAAAAGTGCAATTTGGGCTTAAGGAATCGAAAATTACCACCTTCTTCAAGTTGGTGGTAATTTGCTATTTCTCTAAAAAATGCACTATTTTGCATTTTTCAAAGTGCCATGTGACGCACATACATGCCTTCAGGGCTAAGGGTGGGCGACAATTTCCGTTCCGCTCGCGGAAATTGCGAAAATGTTGAAACTTCCGTGATCCACAGCGGAACGGAAATATGCAGGGCAGGACTCATTCTGGCACGATTTATTTATTTATTTATTTATTTATTTAATGGTTTTATAAAGCGCGTAGTAACTCAAAGAGCATCCCAGCGCTGACCTGTTTCTCCAAGGGTTTCAGCCGTCTGATGAAATTATGTCTGCGGGAAAAGGAGGGTCTTTAGAGTTTTTCTGAACTGGAGGTAGTTCGGTTCTGTCCTGAGTCTTCGTGGTAGATGGTTCCAATGTTTGGCCGTGTGAACCGAGAAGCGATGGCCACCGGTCTTGGCTTTTCTGAATCTAGGGACTACGATAAGATTTTCTACGCTAGACCGGAGGTCTCTCTTCGCTTTGTATGGGATTAGGAGTTCTTTGAGAAGAGGGGGGCCGTTATTGTTGAGGGTTTTATGGGCCAGACAGAGGGCCTTGAAGACGACCCTTTCTCTGACTGGGAGCCAGTGGAGGGATTTAAGAGCCGGCCTGGCGGAGGATCTTCCAGGTGTGCCCGTGAGTAGGCGGGCGGCGGCGTTTTGGACTTTTTGCAGCGAGTTCAGGGTGGCTTCAGGGGCTCCCAGGTAGATGGCGTTACAGTAGTCTAATCTTGCCAGGATTAGACCCTGAATGAGGAGCCTCCTTGCGGTATCGGGGAGCAGGGGGAAGATCTTCCTGCAGGCTCTGAGTAGCCCAAAACATGTCCCTGTCGTTCTTTTAGCCTGAGTTTTAAAGCTCATGTCCTTCTCAATCCACACACCAAGGCTCTTGACCTTTTCCTTGGGTGCGGGAGGGTCACCTAGGCAACTGGGCCAAAGGTGAGATGGTAGAGAGGGCCCCTTGTGGCCCATCAAGAGGATCTCAGTCTTGGACCCATTCAGTTTCAGTGAGGAGAAATTCATCCATCGGTGGACTTCAGAGAGGCGGCTGTGGAGATCGGATGGGGCGTGGTGGGGGTGTGAAAGGGTTACGACCAGCTGAGTGTCGTCGGCGTAGTTGATAACTGACACGCCGAACGAGCTGACCCTCTTCTCCAGTGGGGCCATGTACACGTTGAATAACGTAGGGCTAAGGGATGAGCCCTGTGGTACTCCGCACCGGAGGGGGATGGTGGATGAGCAGCTGTCGTTTTCCCGCACCTGGAAGGAGCGTCCTGACAAGAAGGATTCTAGCCATTTCAAGGCCGTACCCTTTAGTCCGATCTCTCCCAGTCGGTGGATTAGAGTGGGATGGTCTACAGTGTCGAAGGCCGCACTGAGATCCAGGAGGATCACTGCCACTGATCCTCCTGTGTCCAGAATGCTTCTGGCCTTCTCCACCGCTGCCAGGAGGGCGATGTCCGTGCCCTGACCTGGACGGAACCCTGTCTGGGAGACCGCTAAGAGGTTGTTGCTTTCTAGGTAAAGCGATAATTGCTTGTTTACCAGCTTCTCTGCGATCTTGCTGTTTCCAGGGAGAAGGGAAATGGGCCTATAGTTGGTGAAGTCCTGCGGGTCTAAGGAGGGTTTTTTTAATAGACCTTTGACTGCAGCCGCTTTCCAGCTGGGGGGGACTATGCCCTCCGAGAGAGAGGAGTTGATCAGGGCCGTGAGGGGAGGGATGATGGTGCTCGACACTTTTTTTAGGAAGCGGAGGGGTGCAGGGTCAAGGGGGGAGCCACTTTTGATTGAGGCCAGCGTTGCTCCTACTTCTTCCGTTGTTACGGGGCCGAAAGCGTCCAGGGAGGGTTGGGGGTGGGCTAACAGCAGAGGAGGATAGGTGGTGGTGGTAGTGAGAGCCTGCTCTGTGTGGGCCTGATCGGGGGGGGGTATGGTAAGAAGAATTTTTTGAATCTTCTCGTCAAAGAAGGTGGCTAAGTTGTTACATTTGATTTCAGCTTCTTTGGGATCGAGGGGTTTAAGTGGGGGGTCAGGGGCGTGGAGGAGTTCTTTAAGAAGTGAATAGGTTTCATGGGCCGAGCAGGCAGCGTTTTTAATTCTGTTCTCGTAGAAGCTAGTTTTGGTGTTGCGGAGCTCTTTTTTGTAGGTTTTTACAGAGGTAGGGAATGATTCTTTTTGTTCCTTGGTTTTTTCCTTCCTCCAGATACGTTCATTCCTTTTGCAAGCCTTACGCAGAAGGTTGAGTTCCGGGGTATACCAGGGTGAGGGATTAACTCTCTTGGTGTGTTTCAGAGAGTGGGTTTCAGGCAAAATGGCGTCGAGCGATTGGGTAATCCAGGTACTGAATTCTTTGTCCCCTGCTACGGTGTCGTGGGGGGGGTAGGGAGCGTTTTCCCTAAGTTTGGCTGCCCAAACGCCTGGTTCCAATTTCTGCCATCGTCTGGTATACGTTCTGGTTTTGGGAGGTGGAGGGGGCGGAGTGATGATGTTCCATACTAGGGAGACCAAAAAGTGGTCCGTCCAGGGAAGGGGGATATGGTCAAGAGTTCTCAGATTGGGGATATTGGAGAGAATAGGATCAAGCAGTTGCCCTCTTTCATGAGTGGCCTGTGGGTTTTTGAGGTCAAGGCCCATTGAGGTGAAATCCTGGAGTAGTTCACTGGCCTGCTTGTCATCCGGGTCCAAGAAATGTACATTCAGGTCTCCTAGTAGTAGGTAGTTGGTGGTGGACGTGCATTTGATGGACGTCTGGTCAATAATTTTGTTCGGAAAGTCTCCTAGATTGCCTGGCGGGCGATATACCAGCGTTCCTGACAGCGAGGTAACTGGGGAGATTTGTATTGTATAGTGGCAGCTTTCGTATCCCTTGATGTTGCCATCAGATGTTCTACAGGTGAGGGTGTCTTTAAGAATTATCGCTAGTCCACCTCCCCTCCCCTCTGGTCTGTTCAGTGAGCACATGACGTACCCGGGGGGGAGTGCTAGAACGATGTCTGGGCCGCTACTGGGGGTGAGCCAGGTTTCTGTTAGAAACAGAATGTCTAAGGCATTGTTTGTGATTAAGAGGTTCACTTCGTGTGAGTGTTTCACGAGCGACACGATGCTCCTGTCATTTTAAACCTCAACAGGAAGCACTTACAGATTTAAATAAAGCAGGTTCCCGAGTTGAAGGTCAAATTCAGTAACGCATTCATCAGCACAAAAGATTCATGAGCACGGTGGAGGCTAGGCAGATGTGCTTTCTCCCCATATCTACCGTCAACAATTTGCTGTAATCCTTAATGGAGGTCTGTGCATCCATGAGAATCTCGAGCGCAATCCCCGTGTAGTTCCTGACACCAGGAGGTTCTGTCTCCTCATCTGCTGCTCTGGTCGGTCTCTGACCCTTTATAAACAAGAGGCATGTGAACTGCATAGAAGCCCTGCCATTTGGCTCCAGCCCACACACCAACGGTGTGCAACGTCTTCCCGCCCTTTCCCCACTATGATGGACAGATCACTCGAGGGACCCCGGTGTCCATCGGCGCGGTGACAAAAGTTACAGACACACATGGTCACTGGAGACAGCTCTTCTGGCCTTTCACGCAGCTGTAGTGTAGTAAAAGCACTATACATTTACCCACCTAGGTAGCACTTACTGATTATCCAGTAGAAAGTACTCCAGTTGAGTAGAGGTATTGCACAAAATGGTGGCATCTTCTTGGATAAATAATCACGCACCAAGTCCGTCCATCCATCCCCCAAGGCCCTTCATACGATCTTTCCGACCCATGAGCCCAGTGGCCCACAATATTTCCAAGAGGGCAAGGACTTTCTTCACATGGTCTGGGGTGCTCTGGGGCAGAGTCCTACTGGCAGGCAGTGGTCACCAAGCCGAACGCGCTACGGGATGTCAAGTTGCTCAGACTGGTCCCGGTTCATGAGAGAAGGAAACTGAGCCGGACGTTTGTAATGCTTGGCTTGGTGTTCGCTAAATGCAGTGATAGCGACTGACTGACCGGGTATGTAGAGAGGATTATGACAAAGACAGAAGACCACGGATGTGCCTTGGAGTGCAGGATTCGGGCAGGTGCATGGTATGGATGGAGGCGTGATATTAGGGTAACTACTGTCCTGATCCACAGTGTGTGTTAAATATGCAGGGCAGGATTCCTTCTGGCATGATGCTCCTGTCACAAAAATTAAACCTCAACAGGAAGCATTTACAGATAGAAATAAAGCAGGTGCCCAAGTTGAAGGTTAAATTCAGTAACGCATTAATCAGCACAAAAGATTTGTGAGCACGGTGGAGGCTAGGCAGGCGTGCTTTCTCCCCATATCTACCGTCAACAATTTGCTGTAATCCTTGATGGAGGTCTGTGCATCCATGATTTTCTCGAGCGCAATCCCCGTTTAGTTCTTGACACCAGGAGGTTCTGTCTCCTAATCTGCTGCGCTGGTCGGTCTCTGACCCTTTATAAACAAGAGGCATGTGAACTGCATAGAAGCCCCGCCGTTTGGCCCCAGCCCACACACCAGTGGTGTGCAACATCTTCCTGCCCTTTCCCCACTATGATGGACAGCTCACTTGAGGGACCCCGGCGCCCATCGGCGCGGTGGCAAAAGTTACAGACACACATGGTTGCTGGAGACAACTCTTCTGGCCCTTTACGCAGCTGTAGTGTAGGAAAAGCACTATACATTTACCCACCGAGGTAGCACTTACTGATCAGCCAGTAGAAAGTACTCCAGTTGAGTAGAGGTATTGCACAAAATGGTGGCATCTTCTTGGATAAATTTGCAGGGCAGGATTCCTTCTGGCATGATGCTCCTGTCACAAAAATTAAACATGAACAGGAAACACTTACAGATATAAATAAAGCAGGTGCCCGAGTTGAAGGTCAAATTCAGTAACGCATTAAACAGCACAAAATCTCCGCGAGCACGTGAAATTTCATGTGTTCGCGGAGATTTTTTGACGTTTCGCGGAATTTTGCAAAAGGCCATTTTGCAAATTCCACCCACCCTTATTCAGGGCATGTATGTGTGCCACATGTGCATATATGCACATTTCAGGGATGCAACAGGGTGTCCTTTTGACACCCTGGCACCCTTGAAATTTGAGAATCGCAAATCGAGAATGTCTTCCTATTCAATCCTATGGGCCTTAAGGTCCATAGGAATGAATGGGGGGGTATTCCTTAATTGTGAATCGCAATTCGCAATTAAGGAATATGTAGGATATGCAAAATTATTTGAAAATCCTACATACATAGTGTTTTGCGATTCACAAATAGCGATTTTCAAAAAATCGCTATTTGACAATCGCAAAACCAAAATTTCATACATATGGCCCTTTATCCTCTTACCAGTAGCTCTTTTTTCTTTCACCATTTTTTCTTTGCCTCTTTTGTGTCACAACATAAGAGCTAATTCTGTATCTCTCGACCACGGTTTCACTTGTAGATTTAGTGTTTCAGTACTTTCCTACTTAGATGTGTCAGATTTACATGTTGAGAAACACTGCATATACAAATCTGCACATTAATCTAAATCGCAGCATCAGCTTGCTAATCCTTCTGAGTACTTGCACACAATGTGGGCCAGGTTACAGATAAAATTCACCAGATAGTTCTAAAACAGTATATACTCATCACTTAAACATGTAAGTACATGTGTTTCTGGTTGAGTACAATACTCCCCAGATGATTGAATGATTGCATAGTTAGTGTGTAGGTGATTCACTCTGAATATAGGTATTTCCTGCATGATTCCCTGAGTATGTAGAAACTACATCAGTGGTTCCATATCTGCATCGTTAGTGCCTCTGCATAACTATATTGCTACTATCTGGGTGATTGAACAAATGCATGGGTGTTGCTTGCGTAGTTTAATGAGAACATAATTAGGGCACCCACTATTGGAAGAGAAGAGTGCATGTATAAGTGCTTGGGTGATGGGATAACTGCATACAAAGTGCATGAGTGATTCAATAACTTCCTGAGTAGTGGCTAACGGTTGAATGAGTGTATGAGTAATGCCTGGGTGACTGTAAAGTATTCGATGCATGACCAATCATCTGGGCTTTCGTAAATGTATAAAAACTTTTTTGTTCCCATAAACATCTACTATTTTTTAGCTTTGGCCTTAGCGCGGGGATGCCTTTGGTAACCATGCGCTCTATAAATACTTTTACAATTACAATTACAATTAAAATCTCCATTGCTGTTAGATACATAACAGTTGGAACTATATCTGTAACTCATTGTTTAACTCCTTCTGTCAGTATCAAACTATCTGTTTTAGTGTATCTATCCTTTTCTAATTACCTATGTGTCAGAAAAGTCTAGATATCACACTTCATATATAATTGGATTTATGCCTCTCTATAAGGATACATTGCTCTATTACTCAGCATGCACATGCATCAGAAAGTTTCCAAAACTGAAACAACAAATCTTACTTCTTCAAAGCCGAAAATCTTTTCTTAGTGGCATACCTACATCATTTCTCAAATGTTTCTTGTATACTTAAACATATATTTAGCATTTCTCAAAGAAAAGTTACTCACCAAATGAAGGTAATGCAATAACTCTCAACAGACATTCTGCACTCTAAATTGTCCTCAATTTTAAACAGAGAATGTTTAAATAAATAGACCACTGACAATACATACATGAACTTGTCATTAGCCTTTAAGAACATCTATTACCGTGTAAACATATATGTGATTCCATAAAAGATATACACCTCAAAGCCATCTTTCCAAAAATATATAGTTCTTTGCATCTTTGAATATACTTGAGTCCCACCATACATATGACTATCTACAACCACAACAAAACATATCTCACCATCTAAGCATATGCAAACTCACCATATGAGAAGAAAACCAAATTGAAAAACACTTCCACATAAATACCTAAAAACTATTAATTACTACTTTATAATACATATACAAAGACAGAATATTTTCCTTATCTTTTATCTTTGTCTACACTGCTGCTGTTTAATAAAGTGACTAAAAGTACTACAACTCCCAGAATGAAAATAACATAGATGTATCTATTATGCACATAATGCTTATACATTTAAAACTTTCTTAGCTTTAAATACATTCCTCACTGTAACTTTCACTAATACTATACAACTATTTTTTCTATTAGCTGCACAATGGAATAAAGAACCACTGTTTCTTTTCTTCTAACTTCCCAAAGCATTTGGTATTAACATCTTAAACACATACTCTCTGATACATACAGTTCATCTCATATATATTTCATATAATTGTGATTCTCTTTTTTTCTTAAACTCCTATATGAATCTTAATTTACAATGTTTTTTTATAAAATAGTCAACAAGTTATATAGATACCATTGGAGTGAGTTCATACATGATATGTGTAAAAACTAAAAACCAGAATGATATATTACTCTCATAGAAAGCAACTATAAAATGGCAACCTCTTAAACTTTCCACTCTATGATCATGAGAAAGGAAGCAAATGAAATCATGTCTTTCATTTTATAATATTCTATCTTCACCTATGAATGGATAGCATCTGTTAACCCTTTCTCTCTCATTCAAAACAAGATTCCTGTTGCCGCGAGTTTGCTACTTTTTCTTGATGATTACGGAGTAATCGCAGAAAAAACAGATGTCAAAACCGTTATTTAGCTTCAGTTTTGTTTCAATTTAGATACTGCACTACAGTTTATTACATATTACTCAATTGGAAATTAAAGTTTATTATTACATAAATTAAGTCATAACTCCTCAACTTTGAAAAAATGTTCTGTCTCTTTAACACCCTTCGCACCAATACACTCTGAGCCCAGTGTATCTTGCAGCAAAGTGGAACCAGTAGATCACAAGTTCACTGCACATTCTAAAAGGAACATGCACCTTCCAAATGAGATACAACAGGTGATGTTTACTGCACAGAATCAGAAGCATATCCAAGTCTGTATTACATTCCTTTTTTGAAACAACAACCACTAATACGACTTCTTAGAAAATGCATCCAACGTACTATCTAATTTTTTTTACTCACTGACAGCATACAATGAATTATACCTTTAAAAAAAAGAAACACCTCCATGTTAACTGCTGTTCATTTAGAAATCACAAAACAAAAGCAGACATTCAACGGCCACCAGCACATTAAAAAATAATAACTAAATAAAATCAATTTTACATATTGTGCTACACATATGACTATATACATGCTTCTTTAAACGTGTTTAAACACGTTTTTGTACTAAGTTTCTTTAAAATCCATGCTTAAGACCTAATTTCCATTTTTGCGGTTATTCGTGCCTTTTCCATGAAGTATGCACACAAATTACAGGATTTTACACACTAGGGGTATATTACTGTACACTTCAAACTCATGATTTTCCAGAGTATTTCTAGAACAACCATCTCTAAAACCTATTTTCTATTTTCGCTGTGCGGGCCGCAGATCACGATGATGTCCGCAATTGTGATCCCTGCAGATACTTTGTAAAATCCAGAAAGCAAAAGCAGGAATTCAATAGCCACCACCATATTCAAAGATTACAACTATATAATTGATTCAATCTATCACACTAGATAAATCACTTTCTATGTAACTCCATAAAACATTTATCAGTATCTTAATATAAATCAATGTGTATCAATGATTTACTGATCCAATATTCATGATGTCGCTGCAACAGTACATGGGGGGCAATGCTGGCGACCAAGTTGTTGTTGCAAATATCCCCCATGATTTGAGAAATCAATTTTGGAGATATAACTTGTGTCACTAAAAATTACATTTCACAAACTTGGGGACAGAGTACTTCTACCCTGACCCCTTATGTTTGCTTTCACAGAAAACTTTAGCCCCGATAACCGTTCCCAATAGATAAAATGGTGGCCGCAACTTTCTATTCATGCTGCCTCCAGCCAATCAGAGCATTCCCGTTGGCATACGCAGTCACAATTAATCGTGAAATCATTGTGATATATCCGTGGCCAGAGATATATCTATAAATTTAGGCTCAAATTTTGCAAAAACGCCTGAACAGATTTCCACCAACTAACAAAAAGGACAATCTATCTTTCTGCCATATTTGGTGTAATTCCATCCAGTGGTTCTGGCTGTAGGTTCAACAATGCATTCCTACAGGAATTAACATTACAAACGCACCCTTATTTACACCAGTAAGTAGTTATAGTTAGGACCAAGTTTCCATAGAAAAAGTGTTTCTTGTCTTGCCTGTAACTTTGGCGCAGTTTGACGAATCTTCACAAAATTTTCACAAAAAAAGTGCACCGGTGATTCTTTTTGCACGTTGAAAGCGTTGTGGGGATTCATGAAGAGGGGGGCTGAGAAAAAAAGATGCTGAAAAAAGTGTGTGTGTGCTTTGTTAATTGCCATAGGAACCTGTCCACAAAACTACAGCCCCAACCACTGAATGGAACTACACAATTTCGGCAGAAAGGTAGGTGTTGTTACTCAGATTGTTCTTTTTGTAATTCGGTTCAAATCCGTTCAGTCGCTTTTGAGAAATTTAAGTTGAAAATTATAGTGATCTCCGGCTGTGGATATTTTGTGACGATTTGTCGAGTAATCGAATGCATGTGTCAACAAGAATGCTGTGATTGGCTGGACGCAACCTGAACAGATATTTACGGCTGCCATTTTATCAATGTCTGTGAAAGCTAACATTATTAACGTGCAAAATTTGTGGTCACGCCGCAACAGCCAGTGCAGCCCCCATGTACCGTTACGGGAACGTTGCGAATATCGCGGCGGCACAGCAAAAATTGGTGAAAATATAAGCCAAAAAGTTTCTATATACAAAGGGTAGTGTGCAGGTTGGAAAGTGTGTTAATGCGAGGTAAATTAGTGCAATGAGGACAGTATGCTAGTGAGAGGCTAGGTAGAGCAGGCAGGACAGTGTGCCAAGGAGAGGTAAGGTAGTTCAAGTAGGGCAGTGTGTTAGTGAGAGGTTAGGTAGTGCAAGTAGGACAGTGTGCTAATGAGAGCTTAGGTAGAGCAAGTAGGGCAGTGTGGCCCTCATTTGTGGGCAACTGGTATAGGGCAGTGCTCCAAGTCTTCTTGCTCCTCTGCCCTATGCCAATTTGAAAGGACAGGAATGCACCACATTTAAACAATACACAGCTTTCCTGTCCTTTCCCCCTGTGCTGGTGCACAATTTGATACCTAGCACCAAGGAAGGCACACTTACACTATTGTGCAAGGATGCCTCCAGTGCAGGCATGATTGCTTTTTTCAGGAAGGGGCACCTTCCTGCACAAAATCAATCCCTAGAGGGGCTTTCCTCTTTCTATGTGTGCTGCATAATGTAACACACATGGAAAGAGGAAAGAACAGGGAGAAATAACTATATTTCTCCTCCTTATGCTGTTCTGAGGAGATCTTTTTGGTGCTGCCCCATGTTTACACGATTAAGTAAATCCATGGCATCATCAAAATCCATAGCTGATGCATTGGAAAACCCACTGCAATGCCCATGGAACTCCTGCTTGACGAAGAGTAAGGCAAGACAGCAAGATTAGCAGCTTTGTCTTATTCCTTATCTATGAGGCCATGCAAAGCCACGCAGAGTGACAGTATGATTGTGAAGCTTGCACCACTGTAGCATCAAAGAAAGCGAACTTCGGTTGTGCAAGCCTTTCAAATAAATGAACACCTGTGTTAGAGAGAGATAAGGTAGTGTAAGTAGGACAGTGCATTAGTCTGAGGTAAGGTAGTGCAAGTAGGACAGTGCATTAGTGAGAGGTAAGGTTCAGCAAGTAGGACAGTGAATTGATGGGAGATAGGTTAGTTAGGTAGGACAGTGTGTTAGAAAGAGACACTGTATTGCAAGTAGGCCAGTGTGTTAATGAGAGATAAGGTAGTGCAAGTAGGACAGTGTGTTAATGAAAGGTAAGTTGGTACAAGCAGGACGGTGTGTTAATGATAAGTAAGATAGTGCAAGAAGGACAGTGCATTAGTGAGAGGTACAGTAGTGCAAGCATCACAGTGTTAAATAGAGGTAAAATAGTGCAAGTAGCACACTGTTCATAAGAGGTACGATTGTGCAAGTAGGGCAGTGGGTTAGTGAGAGATAAGGTAGTGTAAGCAGGACAGTGTGTTTGGGAGAGGTAATGTAGTGCAAGTAGGATAGTTAATAAGAGGTAGGTTTGTGCAAGAAGGACAGTGTGCTAATGAGAGGTAAGGTAGCACAAGTAGGACAGTGTAAATGAAAGGTAAGGTAGTGCAATTAGAACAGTGTGTTAGTGAGAGGTAAGGTAGTGTAATCAGGACAATGTGTATGTGAGAGGTAAGTTTGTGCAAGTAGGACAGTGTGCTAGTGAGAGGTAAGGCAGTGCAAGTAGGACAGTGTATTACTGAGCGGTAAGGTTCTTCAAGCAGGACAGTGTGTTAGTGAGAGATAAGGTAGTGCAAGTAAGACAGTGTTAATGAGAGGTAGGTTTAAGCAAGTAGGACAGTTTGATAGTGAGAGGTAAGCTAGTGCAAATAAGACAGTGTGTTGTTGAGAGGTAAGGCAGTGCATGTAGGACAGTGTGTTACTGTGAGGTAAGGTAGTTCAAGTAGGGCAGTTTTAATGAGAGGTAAGGTAGTGCAAGTAGGACAGTGATAATGAGAGGTAAGCTAGTGCGATTAGGACAGTGTTAATGAAAGGTAAGGCAGTGCAAGTAGGACAGTGTATTACTGAGCGGTAAGGTTCTTCAAGTAGGACAGTGTGCTAGTGAGATGTAATCTAGTGTAAGCAGGACAGTGTGTTAGTGAGAGATAAGGTAGGGCAAGTAGGACAGTGTTAATGAGAGGTAGGTTTAAGTAAGTAGGACAGTTTGATAGTGAGAGGTAAGCTAGTGCAAGTAAGACAGTGTGTTGTTGAGAGGTAAGGCAGTGCATGTAGGACAGTGTGTTACTGTGAGGTAAGGTAGTTCAAGTAGGGCAGTTTTAATGAGAGGTAAGGTAGTGCAAGTAGGGCAGTGATAATGAGAGGTAAGGATCTGCAAGTAGGACAGCATGATAATAAGATGTAAGGCAGTGTAAGAAAATGTAGTGAAGTATGAAGGTATGTAGGACATCAGACAAGGATACTTCAAGACGTGTGTTTATTAGCCACAGCTGCTGCAGTCAGAGTAACAGTAACATCTGGAATCTCTGAGCTACAAGCTCACACAGAACATTCCACATTCCAATGACATGTCACCATGAAGGAATGAAAGCAAGATCACAACAATATTTCCCTTGTTTACAACAAATGACAACAGATAAAACAACAAATAAAATGTCACAGTATCAATACATCAAATCATAAACATACCGTAAATAACTAATAAGAATGAACATCAATTGCGATATCTTAAAGGTTTGATAATATTTCGTCTAATACTCCTACGTATGGGTTCAGGATGAAAAGAACACCTTGATTCTAACACATCAATATCAGAATAAGAAGATGAAGGAGAAACACAGGAATGCAAGACCGGTTTGGATGGAACAGAAGAATCATTGGGAAGAACATCGTCATTATGCACTTTCACCACTCTTCCCTTATTCCACCATTCATTCTTGCTAGTCCTCACTGCATTCCTGGTCACAACCTCAATTCTAACAGGAGGTCTAAATTTCGACATTCCCTTGGGAACATGACTGGGATCCTTGACACGAATCCTGTCTCCTATCTGCAGTTTGTCTTCTACAGGTTTGACTCTATGGGTAGTGTCAAAATGACCCTTCATTTTACTCTGAACATTTTCAACCTTTGGACTCACAATTTGGTCCATTTTTAACATATGGTCATTTTTATGTTGACACTCTCTCAACCATGCGGGACACAATCTAGAAGCAGGTGGGCATCCTCTTAACACTTCGAATGGTGTAAAACCTGAAACAGCATTTGGACAACATCTATGTGACCACAGCATTTTCTCAACAGATTTACAGATATCAAGCTTATTCTGTATGGCCCATTGAATACACTCAACTAATGTGCGATTCATTTTTTCCACGAGACCATTTGCCTGTGGGTAGTATAGAGCGACACACTTGTGTTTGATGGCATTGCTACCAAGAAAACTCTCCATTTCCTTAGATACAAATTGGACGCCATTGTCCGACACAATTTCTTTGGGAAACCCTTCTCTTAAAAACACATTTTTCAAAAACTTAATTACATTTTCTCTTTTTGCGTGGATCCTTGCTATCCCATCCTCGTCGCCAAATTGCAGTGAAGTATGAAGGTATGTAGGACATCAGACAAGGATACTTCAAGACGTGTGTTTATTAGCCACAGTTGCTGCAGTCAGAGTAACAGTAACATCTGGAATCTCTGAGCTACAAGCTCACACAGAACATTCCACATTCTAATGACATGTCACCATGAAGGAATGAAAGCAAGATCACAACAGAAAAACATTGTGTCAGTGTGAAATAAGGTATTACAAGTAAGAGAGTGTGTTAAAGAGAGGTAAGGTATTGCTTAGTAGCACAGTGTGTTAATGAGAGGTAAGGTACTGCAAGTAGGAAAGTGTTAATGAGAGATAAGGTAGTGCAAGTAGGACAGTGTGATATATAGATTTAAGGTGGAGCAAGTAGGACAGTGTGTTAATGAGAGATAAGGCAGGGCAAAGAGGACAGTGTGTAAGAGAGAAGTAGGGTAGTGCAAGTAGGGCAGTGTTGCAAGTAGGACAGTGTGTTAGGGAGACACAAGGTAGTGCAAGTAATTAGTAGTGTTAATGAGAATTAAGGTAGTATAAGTAGGATAGTATGTGTTTGCTAGAGGTAAGATAGTGCAAGTAGGACAGTTTTATTGAAAGGTAAGGTAGGGTAAGTAGGACAGTGTTAATGAGAATTAAGGTAGTTCAAAAAGGACAGTGTTATTGAAAGGTAAGACAATGCAAGTAGAACAGTGTTAATGAGGTAAGGCAGTGACAGTAGGATAGTGTGATGAAGAGTGGTACAGTAGTGCAAGTAAGAGAGTGTGTTAGTGAGAGATAAGTAAGTGCAAGTAGGACACTGTTAATGAGAGGTACAGTACAGAAAGTAGGACAGTGTGTTAAGAGAAGTACTGTACAGCATGTAGGACAGAGGTAATGAGAAATAAAGCATTGTAAGTAGGACACAGGCAAGCGCTAAAACTGTTTCTTAAATTGTGTTCTTAACCCCACTGTTTTAATACCTTGTCAACCGCCCGGGGGCTTTGCATTGCAGCTTCTTGCTTCCCGTTCAACCGCGGCTTGTGCCGTTTGTGTGGAGGAAGCTTTTTCTTACATGTATTTCCTGATTGCTGTAGCAAGCAGCACTTAGCAGTCTAGCTGCTCCATTTACATCACTTCCAGCTGGCTATATCAAGCCAATGGTCACGCCCATGGTGTGCCAAATGCAAGCCCGTATGCGCCCATCCACGCCCAGCCATCGCCAGGAGCCGGGACCTCTGCTTTTCCATCAGCAGATTCCAGGTACCCTCTAAGATTGGTCTACTCCTCTGAAATGCTGTATAAAATAGACAAACTAAATAGAGCAAATGTCCCTTTAGGTCCTTGCTGTAATAACATCTACACATCACAGCTAGATGGCCTTGTGGCCTGTCATAAGTGTAGATTTCATTGTGCCCCTGAGCCCCGTAAAATAACCAACAAACCCTCAGAGCCTAAAAGTGCTCATAAACATCTGACGGCTGAAGCCCAAAGAGATCCACAAATGATTTCCCCCTTAGAGGACAAGTCCGCCCCTAATAGGTGTAAGAGCTTTTTACTCAACGTTAGGTCTCTGCCCAAAGATGCAGTGGAACTCATAAACATCGATGACCTAGTTTCCTCATTATCACCTGAAGTTGGCTTCTTTACTTAAACCTAGTTAAGCACTACCGCTCTACAAACCATAACGCTTGCATTACCTAAGAATTATAAAATGCTTAAATTGGACAGAAAAGGCAAGACTGGAGGAGGTGTGGCCATTGTTTTTAAAGACAATGTTAAACTCTTATACTTGATGCTGCCATCGAAGATTGGGCAGAAATCTGCATATTTAAGCTCAAAATTTCTCCCAAAGTAAACTAGAAAGGTGCATTAGTATATCGTCCGCCTGTCCAAAAAAAGTCAATGCCTACTGGAATATATAGTTCCTCATGTGCTTGCAGCACAACAATTCCTATTGTTGGGAGACTTCAACTACCATGGAGAAGATTCTGCTAATTCAGAAAGTAGCCAACTATTTTCCGATTTAGCAACACTTGGACTACTCTAACAAGTTAGCAGAGTAACTCATGACACAGGGCATACTCTGGACCTTGTTTATCACAAACGTCTAACCTTTAATTTGTGAATCGCCCAAACATTTACCCTGGACAGACCACTAACTCATCTGTTTTCAGATCCCTAAGTAGAATGTGACAAGAAAAAAGAAACATATGCTATAACAATATGTCCAGACAGTGGTGGAAAATCACCCCTGATTCCGTGGCCAAGGTGCTGAAAGTCTCTGTCCTTTCAGAGGACCTGGATGTCGATCAATCACTTGCTGACTATAACGGAGCTCTGGAGATGGCTTTTGATAAAACAGCCCCTCTCAAATCCTACGACAATCCAGCACTTGCCTCGGGATTCAACAGAATTTTTCAATGTGCTCGATATTTTTATTAATCCTGAAGCATGCTCCCAAGAAAAAAATGCATCACAAACTCTATGTGACAACTTAGCCCACGATTTTGAAGATAAAATCCAAATGATCTATTAGTATTTTTTTAGCCCACTTGATCGGGCTTGCGCGGAGGTACGCAAATTTGAAATTGTCTCGCTCCACAAGCGAGACAGTTCGGAAATTCAATCAATCAATCAATCAATCAATCATGACATTTGTAAAGCGCGCTACTCACCCGGGAGGGTCTCAAGGCGCTGGGGGGAGGGGTACGTTACGGCTCGAACAGCCAGGTCTTGAGCTGCTTCCTGAAGGAGAGATGGTCTTGGGTTAGCCGGTGGCGAGGGCGTGGCTGGTCGATCGTAGCTGGCGGGTGGGCGTGTAGAAGGTCATGCGGTCGTTGAGGTACTTGGGGCCCAGGTCGTGGAGGGCCTTGTGTGCGTGGGTGAGGAGTCTGACCGTGATGCATTGAAACTTCTTTTTGACTTAGAGATCCCCGTGGAATATGACAGATTACCGAAATCTGCACGTCAACTTTACTACTTTTCTGTATTCACAAAGGTAAACTTAGACCAAAAGTCTAACTTTATTAGTAGTAACTTACCTTTGTGAATACCGAAAAGTAGTAAAGTTAGACTTTTGGTCTAAGTTAAGTGAGTAAGTAAATAAATACATTTATTGCTTCAATTAATAGAAATTGTTACAAAAGGCCGAGCCTGGTGTGTCCTTCCATGCACCTTCTGGAGTCATTAATAAAAACAGCATTGTGTCATTTAATTTAGTACATTTAGAACAATTACAAAGGGCATAAAATAGGACGCCATAACATCTGATATATGCTCGATGGTTCAGGCCTGTGGTCTCCCTTTAGGCCAAGGCTCGATCTTTGCTCATTAGTTCTTTAAGTTGACGTGCAGATTTCGCTAATCTTTCAAGTTCCCCGGGGATCTCTAAGTTAAAAAGAAGTTTCATTGCATCTAGGCAGGTAAGGGTACCATATTTTAAAACAAAGGATTTAGGAAAGTGCACAGAAATCAGCTGTTGTTTGTTGTCAATTTATTTTCATTGTTGTAGGTGCCTAATGTGTCCAGTGCTCTTTGCAGGTCCGTCTTTGTGTGATCCATTAGGGCCATGTCATCAGGTTATTGCATTAAGAACAATCTGGTCATCCCATTTTTGGATGATAACAGGTTGGCTTTTGATACTGATTTGCCAAGGTCTGCAGTATATAGTTTGAAAAATGTAAAGGTGCCAGTAAGCCCTTGGTCCGTGAATACCTTCTTTGTTGCTGTGTTCTGGGTTAATTTGATGCATACCCAGGTTCTGGTGTATAAGGCAATGATTGCGTTCAGCAGCGTGGTTGCAGTCCCACAGTTTTGTAGTTTTTGCCAGAGTAAATTCCTGTTGACACAGTTGAACGCCGCAGAATAGTCAATGAAACATGCAAAAGGGGGCACTGTTTTTGCCAGGTGCACTGTTCTACCAGGTAGGCTGGGGCTAGAATGGTGTCCAATGTTGATGGGCCTGCCCTGAAGCCAGATTGGTAGAGTGGTAGTATTCCATCCTCAGTAGCCCAGTTTTGTACATCGTGTAAAAGAAGACTTGCGTCTGCCTTTGCCCTGATGTCCAGGAGGGCTATCATTCTGTAATTGGGTGGATCTCCAGGGTCTGTTTTTTATGGATTGGTTGTAGTAGCGAGCTTTTCCATGTTTCGGGGGTTGTTGAGTTAATCATACAGTACTTATAAACCGGGGTGAGTATAGTTGCCCAGAACACGTGGCTCCAGCACCTGCTTTGACCATTCCACGGGTATTTTTCCCTGAACATAGTCAATAGAGAGTGTCGACGAATTAATTTTCCAGGGTGTCAGGCCAGATATGTTGACTTTATTCCATTTAAGTCAACTTAGGACCGTATTTATTTCCTCCCCATTGGACGCGCCCAGGGGAATAATATGCTTGAGGCCAACCGTGTGCAGTGAAATAGCTGTGAACAGTGGGAGGTGATCACTGGTCTGCTGTTCTGGTTTTAGAAACTCTACCACTTGTTCTTGGAGGCAATAGCTCATAAATATGTGATCAATGGTTGATTTATTTTTTTCTGGCAGTCCTTAATCGCAGCGTGGTTTGCTGCTTGTACCTCTTTTACGGGTCTTAGTCTGTAGGTGTTTAGAAGTGTGTTAAGCAAATTACCAGCGCGATCCCTGGATGGTGGAGCATCTGTTCCTGTTCCCAAGTTGTGAGTCTTAAAGTCGCCGGCCATTATTATCCCACTATTCCGGCAGTTGCTGAACAGTTCTACCAGTTCACTCATCTCACCATGTCTCGGGGAGTCTTTGCAATTGAAATAGACGTTCAATAGTAGGATTGTTATTGGGGATCCTTCAGTTTTAGGCCTTAAAAGTGTAAGGCTTGAACGATGTCCGTGCTTATTGGGGATTTTATCGATGTTATGGTAGTGCCAAAGCTTACGTTATGTATAGGTCCCCAGATTGCCTTCAGAATCCATTGTACTTTTTTGCTGGGTGTTGAAATTCCTCAAATCCTGGTATGACCAAAGAGGCGAGTATCCAGGTTTCCTGGAGACACAGCAGGTCCCCGGTCTGTAAAAATTCAAAGGCTGCTCTGGATTTCAGCACATACACGTTCCATGAAATTATTTTTATGATCTTATTTGTTCTTCCCATTCAGGCACGTTGAGTCTCTCTGTGCTAGGAGCAGTTTGGTTGCCGACCTGGGAGGGTTGTTTCTGTTCCATCCTGGTCATATGTGTAAGACTCGACTTTTCCTCTTTCGATGATTTTACGCCCTGTTGCAGAGGAAGAAGATGAGAAATGTTTTCTCAAGTTGCAGAATGGTGTAGGATAGGTGAATGACAAGTAGTAAAGTTAGACTTTGGATCTACGTTTACCTTTGTGAATACTGAAAAGTAGTAAAGTTAGGGCTTGAGTTACAAAGGTAAACTGAGACGAAAGCCTAACTTTACGACTTTCAATATTCACAAAGGACATTTACGAGGACTAAAGTTAGGCTTCTGTCGCGGTTAAACTTAAGTTTTAGTCTCAAGTTTGACTGAGACTCAGTCATTTTGGTCTCAGTTAAACTTAATACCAAAACTTACGTTTATCTGAAACAAAAGTCTTACATTACTACTCGTAAATGCACTTTGTGAATACCGTAAATCGTAAAGTTAGATTTTCGTCTCAGTTTACCTTTGTGAATCGGGCCCTTAGACATTAGTGAATACCAAAAATTAGTAAACTTACACAAAAGTGAAACGTAACCATAGTGAATCAGCCCCATGGTGTGTCAGTGAGCAGTAAAGTAGTGTGTAAGTAGGAAAATGTACTAATGAGAGGTATGGTAGTGTGAAAGTAGGGCAGTGTGTCAGTGAGTGCTGAGGTAGTGCACAAGTGAGACAGTATGCTAGTGTGACTCCTGCCTTTCACCTTCAAGCCAAACATTAGAAATGGATGGGGTTACTCAGCCTTTCATCCATCTGCGGTTGATGAAAGGTTTGCCCTTTTACTTCAGTGACAGTAACACAAGCTCTCAGTGCCTTAGGATCATTCTGTCTTACCACGCCCTGTCCTGTTGTCCTCCATTAGCTTCATGAGCGCCTCAGACTGTTACTTCCATGTTTCTCCTTTTGTTAGCGGCGCAGATAGCGCTGCAGCAGTTTCTTGGCGCTTGTGTTGAGGCTTAGAGCAGGTGCATCAGCTAAGAGCACAGGACTGGGACGTTAAAACTTATAATTGTTCCATTTTTATCAGCCTGTGGATGATGAACAGCACATTACACCTCCTCTTGCGGTTATGATGTCAGCAGAAAATCAGCAGCTGGCACCCCTGGGCATAATGCCAGGGAGGGGCTGAGCTCACTCAGCCTCAGCGCAGGCTGCGGATGCACCAGCTGTGATCTCAGCTCCTCCCTGCAGAGATGTCTTCTCCTCTGCAGTACATGGCCCTCCTGCTCTTGGTGACAGGTGTGTAACATGTTCTAGTGTGTGTAACATGTTCTATTGTGTGTAACATGGCCTCCCTGCTCCTGGTGACAGGTGTGTAACAGGTCCTAGTGTGTGTAACATGTTCTATTGTGTGTAACATGTTCTATTGCATTTATTTTACATGGAATGTCAGGTGTGTATCATGTTTTATTGAGTATAACATGTTCTATTGTGTTTTTTGTTCCTGAGATGTCAGGTGTGTAACATGTTCTATTGTGTTTATTTTACATTGGGATGTCAGGTGTGTACCATGTTCTATTGTGTGCAACATGTTCTGTTGTGCTAATGTTACCTTTGACAACAGGTGTGTAACATGTTCATTTGTATGTAACATGTTCTATTCTGTGTAACATGTTCTATTGTGTTTATTTTAGATGGGACATCAGGTGCGCAACATATTCTAATGTGTGTAACATGTTCTACTGTGTGTAACATGTTCTAGTGTGTTCATTTTAGATGGGACATCAGGTGCGCAACATATTCTACTGTGTGTAACATGTTCTAGTGTGTTTATTTTACCTGATATCTAGCACTGCTGCTGTGAGTCCATCTGCAGCTGACAATAAGAGTTCTCAGATGTTTCTACATAGTCTGGTGGGGTAATGCGCCTGCTGCATGGATGCCCGTGCAGGCTCCTGTGTGCTCATCTGTGCTGAGAGCAGGAGCTCGCGCATTAATATAAATACTGTGGTGGGATAATCTGTCTGCCATGAAGTCAGGTTTTAAACAGTCTCAGGTGGTTTAAATGAACGGATTTATGGTGGTAAATTACATTTCATTTGTAACCTGCAGCCAACATGTGATGTTTGTTGTTTTACACAATTATTACTAATTTAAATATACAAATGGAGATGCAAATAAGTATCTCTTTGGTCCTCAGATGACAATTAAAAACCATGAATATTGACAACCATTCAAGAGTCCTTCGAGCCTCTAAATGAACAATGTTTTAAAAGGTTTTATCTTTGTTTTGTTCTTTCTGTGTCTGTCTCCCCGATAACACCCCGGGCATTAATGCATAAATACGTCCTGCTCTGTTTTTATACTTTTAACTCTTTGTTTCAGGTAAAAGTGGGGCGCAGTCGGTGTCTCAGTCCCCGGAGCAACTGTCGGTGTCGGAGGGGCGCCCCCTGTTCATAAACTGCACCTATAAAGCTTCGGGGGACACCTTTCTCTTCTGGTACTTCCAGCCCCCGGGTGAAGCCCCCCGACTCCTGCTGCAGGACCTCGGGGAGAAGGAGCAGAGGGGCTTCAGTGCCCCCCACAATAAGACGATGAAGTCATTTCACCTGCGGAAGGAGAGCAGTGAAGTGGGGGATTCAGGGCTGTACCTGTGCGCCTTGAGCGACACAGTGTGTGATGAGGCGCTGGGAGCTGCACAGAAACTAGTGGCATTGTCTTCCTCTCTGCACTGTACAGAATCCAGCTGGGGACACTGTTCACATCTCTGCGCTGCACAGAAACCAGCCAGTGAGATGGTCCTCCTCTCTGCGCTGCACAAACATAAGCCAGTGACACTGTCCTCCTTTCTGCGCTGCACTGACATCAGACAGTGGTACTGTCCTCCTCTCTTCACTGCACAGAAACCATCTGATGACTCTGTCCTCCTTCCATCAATGTACAATGACAGTGTCAGTGACACTGTCCTTCCCTGTGGCCTGCACAGATACCACCTCTCTGCGCTGCACAGAAACCAGCCAGTGACACTGTCCTCCTCTCTGCGCTGCACAGAAACCAGCCGGTGACACTGTCCTTCTTTCCCTGCTGCACTGAAACCATCTGGTTCCAATTTCCATCTCGCTGTGCTGAAGACAAACGACCCAGTGACACTGTCCTCCTCTTTCTACCTCTCTGCACTGCAGAGAAAACAGCCAGTGATGGTGTCCTCCTTTCTGCACTGCACAGAAATCAGCCGGTGACACTGTTTTCCTCTCTGCACTGCACAGAAAGCAGATGGTGACACTGGCCTCCTCTCTGCTTCACAGAAACCAGCAGGTGGCATTGCCCTCTCTGTGCTGCACAGAATCCAGCCAATGCCACTGTCCTCCTCTGTGCACTGCATAGAAACCTGACAGTGACACAGTCCTGCTTTGTGCGCTGCAAAGAAACAACCAGGTGACACTGTCCTCCCCTCAGTGGTGCACAGAAACCACCTCCATGTGCTGTCTTAAAACAGCTTCTGACACTGTCCTCCTCTTTCATAGCCGGTAAAACTGTCCTGCTCACTGTAGTGCACAGAAACCAGCTGGTGACACTGCCCTGCTTTCTGTGCTTCACAGAAGCCAGACAATGACACTGTCCTCCTCTCTGCTGCATAGAAACCAGCCAGTGACACTATCCCCCTCTCTGCTCCATAGAAACCAGCCACTGACACTGTCCTCCTCTCTGCGGTACATAAACCAGCCAGTGACACCGTTCTCCTCTTTGCTGCACAGAAATCAGCCGGTGACACTGTCCTCCTCTCTGCACTGCATAAAAGCCAGCCAGTGACACTGTCCTCCTCTCTGCTGAACAGAAACCAGTCGGTGACACTTTCCTCTCTGCACTGTACAGAAACCAGCTGGTGACACTTTCCTCCTCTCTCCTGCACAGAAACCAGTCGGTGACACTGCCATCCTCTCAGCTGTACAGAAACCAGCCAGTGACACTGTCCTCCTCTCTGAACTGTACAGAAACAAGTTGGTGACACTGTCCTCATCTCTGGTGGACAGAAACCAGCTGGTGACACTGTCCTCCTCTCTGCACTGCATGGAAACCAACCAGTGACACTGTCCTCCTATTTGCGCTGCAAAGAAACAAGCAAGTGGTACTGTCCTCCTCTGTGCCTTGCATAGAAACCTGCCGGTGACACTGTCCTGCTCTGTGTGCTGCAAAGAAACAACCCGGTGACACTGTCCTCCCCTCAGTGGAACACAGAAACCACCTCCAAGTGCTGCACTTAAACAAGCTGCACTGTCCTCCTCTTTCCTCCTCTCTGTGCTGCACAGAAACCAGCCAGTGACACTGTCCTCCTTGCTGTGCTGCACAGAAACCAGCCGGTGACACTGTGATCCTCTCGGTTCTGCACAGAAACCAGCCGGTGACACTGTCCTTCTCACTGTACTGCACATAAACCAGCTGGTGACACTGCCCTGCTCTCTGCGCTGCACAGAAACCAGCTGGTAAAACTGTCCTGCTCATTGTACTGCACAAAAATCAGCAGGTGGCACTGTCCTGCTCTCTGTGCTGCACCAAAAGCAGCCAATGACACTGTCCTCCTCTCTGCTGCACAGAAACCAGCCAGTGACACTATGCCCCTCTCTACTGCAAACAAACCAGCCAGTGACACTGTCCTCCTCACTGCCCTATACAGAAACTAGCCAGTGACACTGTCCTCCTCCCAGCACTGCACAGAAGCACAGCACTCAGCCAGTGACACTGTCCTCCTCTCTGCTGTACAGAAACCAGCAAGTGACACTTCCCTCCTCTCTGCGCTGCACAGAAACCAGCTAGTGACACTGTTCTCCTCTCTGCTGCACAGAAACCAGCCGGTGACGCTGTCCTCGTCTCTGAACTGCATAGAAACCAGCCAGTGACACTGTCCTCCTCTCTGCTCTGCACAGAACCCAACAGGTGACACTGTCCTCCTCTCTGCTGCACAGAAACCAGCCGGTGACACTGTCCCCCCCTCTGCACTGCATAGAAACCAGCCAGTGACAATGTCCTCTTCTCTGCTGAACAGAATCCAGTCGGTGTCACTGTCCTCCTCTCTGCGGCTCAAAAAGCTGCCAGTGACAGTGTCATTCTCTCTGCTGCACAAAAACCAGCCAGTGACACTGTCCTCTATGCACTGCACAGAAACCAGCCAGTGACACTGTCCTTCTCTCTGCGCTGCACAGAAATCAGCCAGTGTCACTTTCCTCCTCTCTGCTGCACAGAAACCAGCTGGTGGCACTGTCCTCCTCTCTGCTGCACAGAAACCACCTCCATGTGCTGCACTTAAACCAGCTTGTGACACTGCCTTCCTCTTTCCTCCTCTCTGTGCTGCACAGAAACCAACCAGTGACTCTGCCCTCCTTGCTGTGCTGCACTGAAACCAGCGGGTGACACTGTCATCCTCTCTGCGCTGCACAGAAACCAGCCGGTGATAATGTGCTTCTCACTGTACTGCACAGAAACCAGCTGGTGACACTGCCCTGCTCTCTGCTGCATAAAAACCAGCCAGTGACACTGTCCTCCTCTCTGCGCTGTACAGAAACCAGCTTGTGACACTGTCCTCCTCTCTGCACTGCACAGAAGCCAACCGGTGACACTGTCCTCCTCTCTGCTGCACAGAAACCAGCATGTGACACTGTCCTCCTCTCTGCTGAACAGAAACCAGCTGGTGACACTGTCCTCCTTTCTGCAATGCAAAGAAACCCGCCAGTGACACTGTCCTCCTCTCTTCTGAACAGAAACCAGTCAGTGACACTGTCCTCCTCTCTGCTGCTCAGAAACCAACTCGTGACCCTGTCCTCCTCTCTGTGCTGCACAGAAACCAGCCAGTGACACTTTCCTCCTCTCTTCTGCACAGAAACCAGCCAGTGACACTGTCCTCCTCTCTGGTGGACATAAACACTGTCCTTCTCACTGTACTGCACAGAAACCAGCAGGTGACACTGCCCTGCTTTCTACGCTGCACAGAAACCAGCCGGAAAAACTGTCCTGTTCACTGTACTGCACTGAAACTAGCAGGTGACACTGTACTCCTTTCTGCAATGCAAAGAAACCCACCAGTGACACTGTCCTCCTCTCTTCTGAACAGAAACCTGTTGGTGACACTGTCCTCCTCTCTGCTGCTCAGAAACCAGCCGGTGACACTGTCCTCCTCTCTGCTGCACAAAAACCAACCGGTGACACTGCCCTCCTCCTTCCCCCTCTCTGCGCTGCACAGAAACCAGTCAGTGACAATGTCCTCCTCTCTGCCGCACAACAACCAGCCAGTGAAACTGTCCTCTCTGCACTGTACAGAAACCAGCTGGTGATACTGTCCTCCTCTCTGCTGCACAATCACCAGCCAGTGACACTGTCCTCTCTGCACTGTACAGAAACCAGCTGGTGACACTATCCTCCTCCCTGCTGCAGATAAACCATCCAGTGACACTGTCCTCTCTGCTGCACAGAAACCAGCCAGTGACACTTTCCTTCTCTCTGCGCTGCACAGAAATCAGCCAGTGTCACTTTCCTCCTCTCTGCTGCACAGAAACCAGCTGGTGGCACTGCCCTCCTCTCCGCTGCACAAAAACCACCTCCATATGCTGCACAGAAACCAGCCAGTGAAACTATACCCCTCTCTGCTGCAAATAAACCAGAAAGTGACACTGTCCTCCTCACTGCCCTATACAGAAACTAGCCAGTGACACTGTCCTCCTCCCAGCACTGCACAGAAGCACAGCACTCAGCCGGTGACGCTGTCCTCGTCTCTGAACTGCATAGAAACCAGCCAGTGACACTGTCCTCCTCTCTGCTCTGCACAGAACCCAACGGGTGACACTGTCCTCCTCTCTGCTGCACAGAAACCAGCCGGTGACACTGTCCCCCTCTCTGCACTGCATAGAAACCAGCCAGTGACAATGTCCTCTTCTCTGCTGAACAGAATCCAGTCGGTGTCACTGTCCTCCTCTCTGCGGCTCAAAAAGCTGCCAGTGACACTGTCATTCTCTCTGCTGCACAAAAACCAGCCAGTGACACTGTCCTCTATGCACTGCACAGAAACCAGCCAGTGACACTGTCCTTCTCTCTGCGCTGCACAGAAATCAACCAGTGTCACTTTCCTCCTCTCTGCTGCACAGAAACCAGCTGGTGACACTGTCCTCCTCTCTGCTGCACAGAAACCACCTCCATGTGCTGCACTTAAACCAGCTTGTGACACTGCCTTCCTCTTTCCTCCTCTCTGTGCTGCACAGAAACCAACCAGTGACTCTGCCCTCCTTGCTGTGCTGCACTGAAACCAGCAGGTGACACTGTCATCCTCTCTGCGCTGCACAGAAACCAGCCGGTGATAATGTGCTTCTCACTGTACTGCACAGAAACCAGCTGGTGACACTGCCCTGCTCTCTGCTGCATAAAAACCAGCTTGTGACACTGTCCTCCTCTCTGCACTGCACAGAAGCCAACCGGTGACACTGTCCTCCTCTCTGCTGCACAGAAACCAGCATGTGACACTGTCCTCCTCTCTGCTGAACAGAAACCAGCTGGTGACACTGTCCTCCTTTCTGCAATGCAAAGAAACCCGCCAGTGACACTGTCCTCCTCTCTTCTGAACAGAAACCAGTCAGTGACACTGTCCTCCTCTCTGCTGCTCAGAAACCAACTTGTGACCCTGTCCTCCTCTCTGTGCTGCACAGAAACCAGCCAGTGACACTTTCCTCCTCTCTTCTGCACAGAAACCAGCCGGTGACACTGTCCTTCTCTCTGGTGGACATAAACACTGTCGTTCTCACTGTACTGCACAGAAACCAGCAGGTGACACTGCCCTGCTTTCTACGCTGCACAGAAACCAGCCGGGAAAACTGTCCTGTTCACTGTACTGCACTGAAACTAGCAGGTGACACTGTACTCCTTTCTGCAATGCAAAGAAACCCACCAGTGACACTGTCCTCCTCTCTTCTGAACAGAAACCTGTTGGTGACACTGTCCTCCTCTCTGCTGCTCAGAAACCAGCCGGTGACACTGTCCTCCTCTCTGCTGCTCAGAAACCAACTCGTGACCCTGTCCTCCTCTCTGTGCTGCACAGAAACCAGCCAGTGACACTTTCCTCCTCTCTTCTGCACAGAAACCAGCCGGTGACACTGTCCTTCTCTCTGGTGGACATAAACACTGTCGTTCTCACTGTACTGCACAGAAACCAGCAGGTGACACTGCCCTGCTTTCTACGCTGCACAGAAACCAGCCGGAAAAACTGTCCTGTTCACTGTATTGCACTGAAACTAGCAGGTGACACTGTACTCCTTTCTGCAATGCAAAGAAACCCACCAGTGACACTGTCCTCCTCTCTTCTGAACAGAAACCTGTTGGTGACACTGTCCTCCTCTCTGCTGCTCAGAAACCAGCCGGTGACACTGTCCTCCTCTCTGCTGCACAAAAACCAACCGGTGACACTGCCCTCCTCCTTCCCCCTCTCTGCGCTGCACAGAAACCAGTCAGTGACACTGTCCTCCTCTCTGCCGCACAACAACCAGCCAGTGACACTGTCCTCTCTGCACTGTACAGAAACCAGCTGGTGATACTGTCCTCCTCTCTGCTGCACAATCACCAGCCAGTGACACTGTCCTCTCTGCACTGTACAGAAACCAGCTGGTGACACTATCCTCCTCCCTGCTGCAGATAAACCATCCAGTGACACTGTCCTCTCTGCTGCACAGAAACCAGCCAGTGACACTTTCCTTCTCTCTGCGCTGCACAGAAATCAGCCAGTGTCACTTTCCTCCTCTCTGCTGCACAGAAACCAGCTGGTGGCACTGCCCTCCTCTCTGCTGCACAAAAACCACCTCCATATGCTGCACAGAAACCAGACAGTGAAACTATACCCCTCTCTGCTGCAAATAAACCAGAAAGTGACACTGTCCTCCTCACTGCCCTATACAGAAACTAGCCAGTGACACTGTCCTCCTCCCAGCACTGCACAGAAGCACAGCACTCAGCCGGTGACGCTGTCCTCGTCTCTGAACTGCATAGAAACCAGCCAGTGACACTGTCCTCCTCTCTGCTCTGCACAGAACCCAACGGGTGACACTGTCCTCCTCTCTGCTGCACAGAAACCAGCCGGTGACACTGTCCCCCTCTCTGCACTGCATAGAAACCAGCCAGTGACAATGTCCTCTTCTCTGCTGAACAGAATCCAGTCGGTGTCACTGTCCTCCTCTCTGCGGCTCAAAAAGCTGCCAGTGACACTGTCATTCTCTCTGCTGCACAAAAACCAGCCAGTGACACTGTCCTCTATGCACTGCACAGAAACCAGCCAGTGACACTGTCCTTCTCTCTGCGCTGCACAGAAATCAACCAGTGTCACTTTCCTCCTCTCTGCTGCACAGAAACCAGCTGGTGACACTGTCCTCCTCTCTGCTGCACAGAAACCACCTCCATGTGCTGCACTTAAACCAGCTTGTGACACTGCCTTCCTCTTTCCTCCTCTCTGTGCTGCACAGAAACCAACCAGTGACTCTGCCCTCCTTGCTGTGCTGCACTGAAACCAGCAGGTGACACTGTCATCCTCTCTGCGCTGCACAGAAACCAGCCGGTGATAATGTGCTTCTCACTGTACTGCACAGAAACCAGCTGGTGACACTGCCCTGCTCTCTGCTGCATAAAAACCAGCTTGTGACACTGTCCTCCTCTCTGCACTGCACAGAAGCCAACCGGTGACACTGTCCTCCTCTCTGCTGCACAGAAACCAGCATGTGACACTGTCCTCCTCTCTGCTGAACAGAAACCAGCTGGTGACACTGTCCTCCTTTCTGCAATGCAAAGAAACCCGCCAGTGACACTGTCCTCCTCTCTTCTGAACAGAAACCAGTCAGTGACACTGTCCTCCTCTCTGCTGCTCAGAAACCAACTCGTGACCCTGTCCTCCTCTCTGTGCTGCACAGAAACCAGCCAGTGACACTTTCCTCCTCTCTTCTGCACAGAAACCAGCCGGTGACACTGTCCTTCTCTCTGGTGGACATAAACACTGTCATTCTCACTGTAGTGCACAGAAACCAGCAGGTGACACTGCCCTGCTTTCTACGCTGCACAGAAACCAGCCGGAAAAACTGTCCTGTTCACTGTACTGCACTGAAACTAGCAGGTGACACTGTACTCCTTTCTGCAATGCAAAGAAACCCACCAGTGACACTGTCCTCCTCTCTTCTGAACAGAAACCTGTTGGTGACACTGTCCTCCTCTCTGCTGCTCAGAAACCAGCCGGTGACACTGTCCTCCTCTCTGCTGCACAAAAACCAACCGGTGACACTGCCCTCCTCCTTCCCCCTCTCTGCGCTGCACAGAAACCAGTCAGTGACACTGTCCTCCTCTCTGCCGCACAACAACCAGCCAGTGACACTGTCCTCTCTGCACTGTACAGAAACCAGCTGGTGATACTGTCCTCCTCTCTGCTGCACAATCACCAGCCAGTGACACTGTCCTCTCTGCACTGTACAGAAACCAGCTGGTGACACTATCCTCCTCCCTGCTGCAGATAAACCATCCAGTGACACTGTCCTCTCTGCTGCACAGAAACCAGCCAGTGACACTTTCCTTCTCTCTGCGCTGCACAGAAATCAGCCAGTGTCACTTTCCTCCTCTCTGCTGCACAGAAACCAGCTGGTGGCACTGCCCTCCTCTCTGCTGCACAAAAACCACCTCCATATGCTGCACAGAAACCAGCCAGTGAAACTATACCCCTCTCTGCTGCAAATAAACCAGAAAGTGACACTGTCCTCCTCACTGCCCTATACAGAAACTAGTCAGTGACACTGTCCTCCTCCCAGCACTGCACAGAAGCACAGCACTCAGCCAGTGACACGGTCCTCCTCTCTGCTGTACAGAAACCAGCAAGTGACACTGCCCTCCTCTCTGCGCTGCACAGAAACCAGCTAGTGACACTGTTCTCCTCTCTGCTGCACAGAAACCAGCCTGTGACGCTGTCCTCCTCTCTGAACCGCATAGAAACCAGCCAGTGACACTGCCCTCCTCTCTGCTGAACAGAAACCAGTCAGTGACACTGTCCTCTCTGCTCTGCACAGAACCCAACGGGTGACACTGTCCTCCTCTCTGCTGCACTGAAACCAGCCGGTGACACTGTCCCCCTCTCTGCACTGCATAGAAACCAGCCAGTGACAATATCCTCTTCTCTGCTGAACAGAAACCAGTCGGTGTCACTGTCCTCCTCTCTGCGGCTCAGAAAGCTGAGAGTGACACTGTCATTCTCTCTGCTGCACATAAACCAGCCAGTGACACTGTCCCCTATGCACTGCACAGAAACCAGCCAGTGACACTGTCCTTCTCTCTGCGCTGCACAGAAATCAGCCAGTGTCACGTTCCTCCTCTCTGCTGCACAGAAACCAGCTGGTGACACTGTCCTCCTCTCTGCTGCACAGAAACCACCTCCATGTGCTACACTTAAACCAGCTTGGGACACTGTCTTCCTCTTTCCTCCTCTCTGTGCTGCACAGAAACGAGCCAGTGACTCTGCCCTCCTTGCTGTGCTGCACTGAAACCGGTCGGTGACACTGTCATCCTCTCTGCGCTTCACAGAAACCAGCCGGTGATAATGTGCTTCTCACTGTACTGCACAGAAACCAGCTGGTGACACTGCCCTGCTCTCTACTGCACAAAAACCAGCCAGTGACACTGTCCTCCTCTCTGCACTGTACAGAAACCAGCTTGTGACACTGTCCTCCTCTCTGCACTGCACAGAAGCCAACCGGTGACACTGTCCTCCTCTCTGCTGCACAGAAACCAGCACGTGACACTGTCCTCCTCTCTGCTGCACAGAAACCAGCAGGTGACACTGTCCTCCTTTCTTCAATGCAAAGAAACCCGCCAGTGACACTGTCCTCCTCTCTTCTGAACAGAAACCAGTCAGTGACACTGTCCTCCTCTCTGCTGCACAAAAACCCACCAGTGATACTGCCCTCCTCATTCCCCCTCACTGCGCTGCACAGAAACCAGTTAGTGACAATGACCTCCTCTCTGCCGCACAACAACCAGCCAGTGACACTGTCCTATCTGCACTCTGCAGAGTCCTGACTACTCCAAAAAGTTCATTGTTCAAACTGATGCATCTGAATTGGCGGTTGGGGCTGTACTGTCACAATTGAATGAAGAAGGTCAGGATCAGCCAGTAGCTTTCATAAGCCGAAGGCTGACCCCTAGAGAGAAACGTTGGTTAGCCATTGAGGGGGAGGCCTTTGCTGTGGTTTGGGCTCTGAAGAAGTTGAGGCCATACTAGTTTGGTACTCACTTCCTTGTTCAGACAGACCATAAGCCCCTCTTATGGCTAAAACAAATGAAGAGTGAAAACCCCAAACTGCTTAGGTGGTCCATTTCCCAACAGGGGATGGACTTTACAGTGGAACATAGACCTGGGAGTAACCATGCCAATGCAGATGGACTCTCTAGGTATTTTCACTTAGAACATGAAGACTCAACTGGTCAAGGTTAGTTTAATGTCCTTGCATTTGTGGGGGGGTTGTGTAAGAGAGTAGGATCTGCTTCACATGGGTACCCCCACATTTTGCTGGTGTTTCACTGTTTTTCGACCTTAGTCTGGCTGTGGCCCTGCTAATCAGGACCACAGCCTAGCTGCTTCCTCTCTAAAATGGTTTCCATGTACATTAGGTACATATCTAATTGGATTCTGGAGTGCCTTATAAGCCCCTAGTATATGGTATACTATGAACCTAGGGCATAGGTACCTCAGAGGCCTACCAGGGGCTGCAGTATGTATTATGCCACCCCTGTGAAGCATTCCAAAATGACACCGCAGGTTCGCTACTGCAACCTGGGTAAGGGTGTGCTTGCACCCCTTACTGTGGTATAGGCTACCTACATCACTACCTTATGCAGACACATATAAACCTATAAGCCACTCCTATGGCAGGCCTTGACAATCCTGAAGGCAGAGTGCTTGATTTTATGTGAGAGGGTGCCCTAGCATGAGCTGAGCCCCTCTGCAGCTTTCGGAAATACTTCCTTATGGTTGGTCTGCCTCAAAACATGTTGTGTTTGGTGTCAAACGGTTTGGAATACTACCCCCCTGCCAGTTCTGAGGGCGGGGGTAGCATTCCACCCTTCTAGAGGGAGAGACATGTTCACACTTTCTAAACCCGATTAAAACTTTCCAAAGCCCTGGCATCACAAAAATGGATGCCACTGTCACAGACACGGGTCTGGCCTCCTGCTGCTGGGGGAATATCCGGCAGGGGAGGCCTGGACAATAGGTTTCCTGTCACAGGGAGGTGTAACCACCTCACCAGACAGGTTGATGTGTATTGGGGCAGTGTGGGTGCATTCAGAAAATACTTTTGAGACACTGCCTGGGGCACACAAGGTGTCCCTGTGCATAGCCCAGTTCAAACCGGTTTGAGGGGCACTCAGCCCCTGCTCTGGTGCGAAACTGGACAAAGGGGAAGGGGTGTAACCACCCAAACCCCAGGCCCACCGATAGGTGGAGCCTTAGAGTTAGTCCATCCCCTAAACTTAGTATAAGTGTAGGAATCCAGTCACTGTGTACAGACCAAGACAAGATGGCGGACGCGTTCCGCGCCCGTGAGAGCAGCTGAGTTGTGCTCACCAATCCTTTGCTTCCCTATGCACCGTTGAGCTCGGCTACCGGCTACCGGTCTCTGTACGCTTCTGAGTTTCTGCTACTTTTGATATGTTAAACGCTGTCACTCTTTATCGTCGATCTATTTCCCTGCTTTGGCGGTCAGTGCTTACCGGCTTACTGCAGCTGAAGGGGGTGGGTCTGCGCTCTCCTCCATTGTGTGCGGACTACGACCAGGGCTTCAGGCACTATTCAACCTCAGAGTTGGCACTCTCTACTGCAATGCCGCCGAAAAACTTCAACGCCGTCATGAAGGTGACTAAGGCAAAGCCAAAATCGAAGACACGGGCGGCTACTGCAGCAACGGAGAGTCAAGGTTCAGAGGTTGACATTCCTGTGGCTGTGATGGAAACCTCTTCAGTAAACCTGCCGACAACATCAGGGCGAATGGCAGTCCCGGCTCCCCTCCCGGATTGCTCAGCGTCCTATCTGAACGGTGAGGAGAGTTCAAATAATGTACATTGCAATCCATCGGGAGACCAGCTAGAGTCGGGTAAAGGCTTAGATATATCAAAACAAAAGGCTGCAGTAGTGCCTTCTGGGACCTGTAGTTCTGGGGTGCTCCAAAAATTCCTAGAATGTTCAAAAAGAAAAATGTGATCTTGGCGAATTCTTTGAATCCCCGCTCAGACCTCTCTCTTACCGAGACTACTTCTTTAAGTGCTGCATTTAATAAAGTATGTGAATCGGCTGTCGAGTTAACCCCTAATACTTCTCCGCTAGTAGGACAGACTCCGACTGTGCCGACTGTGCCGACTGTGCCCCTATTGTTAGACTTGCCTGAAAGTACTTTACAGGGGGGTCATCTGGAATCAAGCAGGGATCTATACATCATCGACCCGGTTTCTCTTGTTTCGTCGCCAGGTTCCATGTCTGCTGATAACACACCTTCGAAAGCTATTGTGGATACAGAATCTGCCGACTCAGCTGGCAATTTCTATTCGATGTCCGATCTCTCCAATGCATTGGGGTTGGGGAGTATAGACGCAGATGAGGAGTGGGGGGACGACGCAAATTTAACTACCTCGTTCCAAGAAGAAGATCAGGACTCACGAATTGAAGAAGAGGCTGATAATGAAACACCCCTGTCAGCTAGAACGGAGTGGGGTGCAGGAGACAACACGGTTTGTAAGGCTCCAGTGCTTCCTGGAAAGAGCCTCCCCTTTGTATCTCGAAGCCTGTCAATACCTTCTACAGTGGCAATATCTGATGATCAACCCCATCTACCAGAGGTCACCCTTACTATGTTATATCAAGTTATGCTCCAACATCGAGAGGAAACCAAGATGGAGAATTTGCGTATACAAGGGGCAGTCCGTCGACTTCAAAATAACTTCAGGAGGGTGGCGAAAACTTGCAATGAAACATCAGCTAGAGTTTTGGAAGCTGAAGGCAGAATCTCGGCAATGGAGGACGCTATAGTTGAACAGAAATCCCAGCTCTCTTCTCTAGACACATTAAAGGATGACATCAATTGGAAGTTGATTGATTTAGAAAATAGGTCTAGGCAAAATAATTTACGAATTCTTGGAATCCCCGAATCCAGCGAAGGGTCAAATGTCAGGCAGTTTGTTATTGAGCTCTTTACAGAAGCATTTCCTGATCTCTCCCAGTGGCAGTGGGAGGTTGAGATACAAAGAGCTCACAGGTTTCCTTTTCTACAGAAGAAATCCAGAGCTGCTTCAAAAGTGATGCCCAGAGCCATGTTGATAACTCTTAATAACTTTTTGGCTCGAGAAGCCTTATACGACCTGGTTCGCCCAGACCGGAAGCGTAAAGGGAAAAATCTGGAATTCTTTGTTCGCCCGGACTACTGTCATGCTACGGTTAAACAACGTTGGCAACTTCGTTAATTGAATCCCTCTTTTCAAGCCAAGGGATCCCAGGCCTTTTTAATTAATCCGTCAAAGCTTAAAGTCATCCATAAGGAAAGAGTACATTTCCTGACTACAGAGAAGGCTGCTAAGGACTGCTTACAATTGCTTTGATGTCACTGTAAATTTTTGTTGTAATGGATGACTATCTGGCTCATTGGGGGTATCATGGCTTATTTTGGATGAGAAAGGGAAAGGAATATGTTCAAGCATTTAAAATATTTAGTAGCTTGCGCTAGGATGCAACTCAATTTTCCCTTTTTCTTTTTCATCTTTTCTTTCCCTTTTGCAAATTCTGTAGAGTTGGGATTCCTATATTCCTTATTCTTAAAACTGCTTTGTTAGCGAGATACCCTATGCGTTGGGAAGCGAATGGTGAGACGCACATTGCTTCTCTATCCATCATTAGAGGGACTTGTCAGTCCCCATGCCTTGTGTGGGTGGGTGATTGGAAGGGAGGGGGGTGGGACTGTAATGGGTGGGTGGGGATTGTGGGGTTAGGTGTGGGGGCAAGCAGGGACGGCTTTATCAACTTCAAGAAACAATGTGATTGTGAAGGACTTTTGTATTTATGTTTATTTTTTCACTGTTCAGTATCTTCAATATTTAAATTAGATCATAGGTTAGTATGTGATCTATTTCTCAGACATGGGCTAACTTGCTGTGATGGCCAGAATTAGAGTATGTTCTTGGAATGTGTGTGGCCTTAATAATAAAAGGAAAAGGGGAATATGCGCACAAATAATTCAGAGCATGAGGTTAGATTTCCTTTGCATACAGGAAACTCATCTTAAATGGAATAATAGAGCCTGGTTGGGCCATTTGGGCATGTATGTAATTGGGTGTACTAATCAAGGTACCACCACTAAGGGGGTGGCTATTCTTAGCAGAAGAAACCAGGCTACCCTGAAAGGATTAAGACAGATCAGCATGGTCGGTGGGCAATAGCCGAAATTTTAATAGAGTGCACCTCGTGGACTCTTTGTTCTATCTATGGCTCAAACACAGAAGACCCTGAGGTGTTAAATTTATTAAGTGTAGAACTTGCAGGCTGGCCTTCTACTCTTATCCTCTGCGGCGATTTAAATATTCATTTGGAAGCAGACTTTGATATTTTTTCTGATTCGCCGTATACAGGGTAAAAAAAAAAGATGTTTAAAGCATTATGTGGTTTGGTATCTGAATTGGGCCTTCAGGACGTAGGTTTTGTCAAAAGAAATCTTTTTCCAGGCTATACTTTCTTCTCCGCACCTCATCAATAATTTGTCCGTTTGGATTATTTTCTCATATCTTCCCTTTTAATACCTGATTGCAAGTATGAGATTTTTCCAAAAATAATATCTGATCATAATCCCATTGTAATAGAGATTAAAATAGACTCTGGATCGCTGGGCAAAGTAACGACATGGACATTCGAACGGAGGCTCTTAGCAGATTCATCCTATATTGAGCATATGGAAAAATGGATTAAGGATTTCTTTGAGCTCAATACAGGATCTACGTCTATTCAGATGGTATGGGATGCTTTTAATTCAGGGGTGAGGGGGGAGACTCTCTCTTTCTCAATCAATAAGCAAAGAAAGTATCAGGATAAATTAACAACTTATTATAACGCAGTACAGGAATGTGAGACAAAATTAGCTGTAGCCATTAAGAATTCTCTAGATACTGAGAATATCAAAGCTACTTTAGCCATACTCAAGTCTAGGCTATATGAGAACTTTGCTTCCAAACTTGCAGAACAGCTTGCTGCTTTCAGGGCACAGGTATATGAGTTGGGGGAGAGATCAGGACATATTCTGGCAAAAAAATTCGGCAAAAAAGAAATCCTTAACACTATAAATAAAATACAGGATGAATCTGGTCAAGTTCATGATCAGCCTGACAAAATTTTGGAGGTTTTTCGTCTGTTTTATAGGAATCTATATACGGAGGAGGTGATATCATATACATCGGACTCGATTTTAAACTTTACTGCTAATAATACCATCCTTAGGTTATCATCTATATAGGTAGCCTCACTAGATAAAGATATTACTTGGGATGAGATAGATGCAGCCATCCTTTCCTTACCAGTGGGTAAGGCCATGGGACCAGATAGAATTCCCCTTGAATTTTACAGAAACTTTCGACATGTTTTAAAACAAGCGTTACTCCTCATATGCTTGGAAGCACAGAAAGGGACAGCTCCCCCTTCTTGGAGAGAATCAATTATCATGGCCTTTCTCAAAAAGGAGAAACCACCTTTACAACCAGCTTCATATAGACCAATGTCTCTCTTAAATGCAGATAGTAAAATTTACTCAAAAATATTAGCCTCTCGGCTTTCTGGGGTTATCGCTACAATTGTTTCGCATCTGCAGCATGGGTTCATTCCTAACCGAGATACTACTGACCATGTCAGATGAGTGATTGCTCTAATGGACTGGGCCCAAGGCTCAAATATAGATATCGGAATCACCCTGTTGGATGCCGAAAAGGCATTTGATAGGGTGGCGTGGCCATATCTCTGGGATCTACTCACCTTAAAGGGCTTTGGTCCCAAAATGGTTACGGCACTAAAAGCACTTTATGATGCCCCTTCTTCAAGTATTAGTATCGGTGGGAAGAAATCTCTTCCCCTTAGTATTCATCGTGGGACTCGACAGGGGTGCCCTGCTTCACCTCTTCTTTTTGCTCTATATATTGACGTTTTCTTAAATAGATTGAATAATGCAGAGGATATAAAACCATTTCAGGTGGCTGCTATGATATATAGAGCTCTAGCTTATGCAGATGACATAGTAGTACTGACAACGGATATTAAAGGGGCAATGCCAGTAATCCAAGATCTTGCAATCCAATTTGGCAACTTTTCTGGCTATAGATTAAATATACAAAAAACACAAGTTTTGTTTATCGGTCTGAACCCCCCCCCCCCAAAACAACTAAATATAGTTCAAGTGGCTACTTATTTGGGCATAAAAATTACATCACCAGTTGATGCTATTCCAGAACTTAATTTGATTCCTGTACTGAAAAAAGCGAATTCATCTTTAGAACGCATTGACCATCTCCATTTATCTTTATTTGGTTCTAAAAATGATGATCCTCCCTAAATTTTTATATATGTTCAGGGCAATTCCATTAGCGTTCCCCTCGACATTTTTTAAACAATTGGAAAGGATGTCTGCCAGATTACTTTGGGGGTATAGAGGGCAACGTAGGTCATATAAAAAAATGATTCTACTTAAATCAAGAGGAGGCTGGGGGATTCCTCATTTTCTTTATTATTATCTGGCTGCGGTGTTACAGTTTATCTCACCACTGATAATTGGGCCTAGAGTACGAATTCCAGGTAGTCATTCACCATCAATCTATGAATTTGCAATGGGTACAGAATGCCAAGGAAGCTTTTTGAGAATTATAGAGCCTAGCTACTTCAAAAAAACCAAGTTTAAGATTTTGAGAGCTGCGTACGGTGCTTGGCGGCTAATTAAAAGGCAAATGGGCTTTGATAAAATCTTGGTGTATACTCCGTTTACATCATCTAGTATCTTTCCAGCAATTTTTCAGGATGTAGTAATGACCCGGTGGCGTAACTTAGGAATTAGCTGTATAGGCGATCTTTGGCAGGATGATCAGCTAATTACTTACTCATCATTAGTGAACAAATATAATTTAACCCGTCATGATTATTTTAAATATGTGCAGATACATAGCTTTTTAATACCCTTCGTCCGCAAGATCGATCCCGGTTAAGGAGGATCCCACTCATTGATAGTCTGTTTACCAAAAAATCGATTGGCTCTTACTATAATTTACTTTTGGCTTCACTCCCAGACGATAATTTGTTACATCAAAGTAGATGGAGTGAAAAATTGGGTATTGCTAATATCAAAATACAAGAATCAATAGCTTTGGCCAATACTATACTAATAACTGGGAGAGCCCGTACACAGCATTATATGGCCTTATTTGATTTATATTATTCACCCTCCAAAATTAGTAAATGGGGTACTAATGTAGGTACCTCATGCAATAGATGTGGACTTTTTGCAGAAGATGCACTTCATATGTTTTTTATGTGTCCTCGACTGTCCTCTGTGCTGTCTGAAATTCAAACTTTTCTTAAAGTATTGATAGGTCAAACAATTGTTCTGTCAGGAGAATTAGTGCTAATAGGCGTATCGTCTCTCGATCTATCTGAAGGCCAGACAAATTTTCTTTTTATTTCCATGGCAACCTGGAGGGCATGTATCACCCAAGGCTGGGTGAATCCAGATCCTCCTTCCTTTTCTTCTTGGAGAGCATGCTTATTAGCCAAGTATAATTTGGAAAGGGCTATACATAGGGCTAAAGGCAGGAAAAGGAGAATGGCGGGTGTACAACTTTGGGCGCCTTTAGAGAATTGGATTAATGAGATTTTGAACTAAGATGTTTATTTATCTTGTGTCTGGAAGCGTTCTATCTTTGTTAACAATCATGTATACATTTAACAAAAAAACAAAAAAATCTTTTCTTTTTTTTTGTTTTGTTTTTGTTTCTGTTATATATTTGTTCTTCCCTGCTTGCGTTAAATGAAACTGATAATAAAGAGATTTAAAAAAAAAAAAGGAATACAGTCCCTAGGACTTTAGATTACCCTGGACGAACCTCTGAAACATATATCCTGGACCTTCGACTTTCTATCACGACTAGAAGACGGAAGAAATCTCCTTTGGGATCAAGGAGTGACTTCCCTGCTTGGCAGGCACCAAAGAAGCAACTGACCAGTCTCATTACTGAAGCTCCCGCCAGACACCGAAGTCTCTGCATCACCAGAGGTAGATTTCCAGACTTTCCTGAGGCTACATTGAGTCCACAGCAAAGCTGAGGTCCGTGGCTATTGTGGGTAACGTGGAAACCTGGACATAGTGAACTTTTGTAGCAACAACACCTTCCTGGTTATACTCGAAGTTGTGCTTTGGGCTCAGAGTAGCCCCAGCCTTGAGCACCTCCTGCTCCGAAGAATGTTGGCCTCCACTCCACGAGTGACCCGTGGGCCAGCTCCAAGTGCAACCGCTCGAGGCTCCTTTGCGATCACTAGCCCGTTGGCTAGCAGGTCCCCATGAAGGCAACTCCACTTCTGCTTGGGCTTTTCTGGTTGCACCTGACTTGCTCTTATTTACCCTTGCTGGGTGAGTCCATCAGACCTTGCTGGTCTGCACCGCAGTCCTTTCTCTGATTTCCTGATACTTGCCGTTGCCAAGGCTTGTTGGGTCCTTTCTGGTCTCCGACACCGCAGCACTCGATAGACTTTGTGGGACAGCTCGAATCCGGCTCATGAACTTCATCAACACCTCCTGGACTTCGTGGCTGAAGAATCAAGACACCCGTCAACTCACCTGAAGCACCCAACATCTGTGGGCATTGGTCCATCCTTCCCTAGGTCACTGGCAAGTGACCCAGACTCTGTCCCCTCTGCTTTCAGGTTCCTTACATCCTAGATTCAGGCTTGGATCTCTCCGGACACTTCTCCTTTTCAAGGCAGCAGCAGTTCTTTGCAAGTTTCCATTGGAATCGACAACGCGACCCGACACCAAAAGACACCTATGCACCCGGCTTCCCTGGGTGAGGTAACTCGAGTACTCCGGTGCTCTCGTGGGTGCTAACCCTAGAACTGTCTAAGTCCAAAAGGGTTTGGTCCTAGCTCGATTAGAAGTGTCCCTAATCTTTAAAATTCCAACCACGACATTCCCCATAGAAGATAATAGGAACCCACGGTTGTGTTTTCACACTGCATACGGCTCCCGCGGGTCCACTGTGTCACTAACTTGGGTGGTTCCGTGGGGCCCCAGCGATTCTAGAGGCAATAGGCATACTGCCTATTTCAGTTGTGGTTCTTATACCATTTTTTAGTATATTGTATGGTACGCCCCTAGGGCCCAAACGTGTATTTGTGCTTTTACTGATGCTTAAACACTTGTAACTAAAGTACTTCCAGCTCCAGTCTCATGAAGAGACTAGAGGGGGGTTTGTTATCTTAAATACATCTATTTTAAATATATACCTGGTGTGGTTGTCTTTTCATTTGATGATTCAAGAGATTATAGACTGGTATAACAAGCTGCTTTACATTCCTTCAAGACTTAGCCTGAAGGCTGCTCTCCATTGCTACCAGTAGGATAGCTTTCATATAAGGTTGTCTTTAACCAATCACCATAAGGGGTTGTTTGGACTGATACAGGGTGCCCACTAGAACTAGTGGACAGCATATATCAGGCCACCTTCTCACACAAAGTTCAAGATGCACCATCACCCAGGCTCTCATCTCCAGACTGGACTATGGCTATGCTCTCTACACAAGGATAACAGCTCAAATTCTCTGACATCTACAGACCATAAAGAACACTGCAGCCAAACTCATCCTGTATCTCCCTAAACGAACCCACTTCACTCCCTGCCTCAGGGTACTCCACTGGCTCTCCGTACAGAAAAGATGTCAGTTCAAGATACTGACCAATGCATACAAGGCCATACACAAGTGCAGACCCACCAACTTGAGTCACCGCCTGAACAACCATCAGGCCACTGGACACCTCCACTCCTCATCCCTTTCTCTAACCCTCACCACCTGCATTCAACCTAGCAGATGTAGAGGTTGCTACTTCTACATAGCAGCGAAGACATGGAACGACTAACCCTTTCATCAGACCTCCTTACATCCTCCAATGTTCCAAAGTCCCTGAAGACCTGGCTATTAATCAACTGGACTCTACCAGCACCTGGAAACACTCACAAGTGGCAAGTAGAGCTCTACAAATCTACTGCTTTATTCATTGGTTGATTGACATAATTAATGTGCATTGAGGTAAGGTGGAATGAAGAATGTGGTTTCTTACATCACAGAGACTATATGGCTAGCTTGGGACCCTCTATCCAGATGTGCAGCCACTGCCTAGAGATGCTGAGATATACATTCTGTTTAGATGTCCTCGGACATGTTCCATGTTATTTTCAAATGAAATACATGTGAGAGAGGGGCTATGGAGAGATGAGGAGCACTGTTGGAGGGTGAAAGTGAGGGAATCATTGAATAGTTGTACTATGTTTTGAATATGCAATAAAAAAATGTGTTGTAGAATGCACCTTTTTTTAACAATGTTCTTGGGCGGAGAACACCCCCAAAGCATCCCTGTGGTGGTCAGGCTCCCTCGCTGCACTCACCAGGCACTGTGCGGGGGCTGGTCTGACTAAATCTGCCAGAGCTCCTTGGGGTTCCCAGTCCGGCCCTGGTACTTGGTCACAGTGGCGATAACTGACCCTCTCCCTGCATCATTGAGAGTCAGGTGGAACTTAAGTATGTCAGCGATGGAGACTAAACCAGGATAGAGCAGTGCACGGAGTCTGAGGACCTGAGGGTTAAGGGTTCAGAAACACAGAAAAACCTGTTGATACCCAGAGCGGTGTCCACTCGCACTGTCACTTCTACATTTCTTCCTTTGTTAGTGGCGCAGATATCACCGCAGCAGCTTCTTGGCGCTTGTGCTGAGGCTTAGAGCAGGTTCATCAGCTAAGAGCAGAGGACAAGGACCCGAAAACATCTTTATGATTGCTGTATTTTTATCTGCCTGTTTATAATGAAGGGCGCATTACACCTGCTCCTCCTGGTGGCTGAGCGGGCGGGCTGTGACGTCAGCAGGAAGTCAGCAGCTGGCACCCCTGGGCATGATGTCAGGGAGGGGCTGATCTCACTCATCCTCAGTGCAGGCAGCGGATGCACCAGATGTGATCTCAGCGTCGCCCTGCACAGATGTCTTCTCCTCTGCAGTACATGGCCCTGCTGCTCCTGGTGACAGGTATGTAACAGGTTCTATTGTGTGTAACATGTTCTATTGTGTGTAACATGTTCTGTTGCATTTATTTACATGGAAAGTCAGGTGTGTATCATGTTCCATTGTATGAATCATGTTCCATTGTATGTATCATGTTCTATTGTGTGTAACATGTTCTATTTTGTTTATTATAAATGGGACATAATGTTTGTAATGTGTACTATTCTGTGTAACATGTTCTCTTGTGTTTGTTTTACCTGGGACGTCCAGTGTGTAATGTGTTTTATTGTTAGTAACATGATTTTATTGTGTGTAACATGTTTTGTTGTGTCTAGCACGTTCTATTGTGTTTAACATGCTCTATTGTGTTTATTTCAACTGACATCCTGCATTGCTACTGTGAGTTTATCTACAGCTGAAAATAGGAGTTCTCTGATGTTTCTACATAGTCTGGTGGGGTAATGCGCCTGCTGCAGGAATGCCCTGGCAGACCCCTGTCTGCTCATCTGTGGCAGAGAGCAGGAGCCCGCGCATTATTATAATTACTTTGGGGCCGATTTACAAGAATTGGCGCATCTCTGCATATTAGCAGAGATGCGTCTATTCATTTGCGCCCCATAAAAAAATGCTTGCACCCCCACGGATGTGTCACATTTACAATGCGGCTCACCGTGGTGCAAGGATAGACAGATGCGTGGCGCATCTTCTGGCGTAAAGGCAGTACATTGCTGGAGTCGTGCTGCAAGCATGACACAACTAGACCAATGGTTAGGTATGCCTATTCCTAACATGCTGTGTCACTCCTTACGCCTGCTTCAGCCGGCGTAAGGTTTTGACGCAGTGGCATCGTAAAAGTGATTCAGTGAAATCTTGTAGATTTCACTGCATCACTTTTACGAGGCTTTCTCACGTCGGAACGCCCAGCCTGCATACATTATACCTGACACAGGTATAATGTGACGCAGGCCTTTACAACGTGACGCATCTCCCTAGATGCGTTACGTTGTAAATATGTCGCAATGTGGCGCATTGTTTACGATGCCACTGCAGTACAGAAGTGACGAAACGGCGGCGTAAAGTTGTCGCAAGGGGCTTGTAAATCTGCCCCTTTGGTGGGATAATCTGTCTGCCATAGAGTAATATTTTAAACAGTCTCAGCTGGTTTAAATTAACGGATTTATGGTGGTAAATTACATTTCATTTGTAATCTGCAGCCACAATGTGATGTTTGTTGTTTTACAAAATTATTACAAATTTAAATATACAAATGGAGATGCAAATAAGTATCTCTTTGGACCTCAGATGACAATTAAAAACCATGAATATTGACAACCATTCAAGGGTCCTCTGAGCCTCTAAATGAACAATGTGTTAAAAGGTTTTATCTTTGTGTGTCTGTCTCCCCGATAATACCCCGGGCATTAATGCATAAATATGTCCTGCTCCATTTTTACACACTCAACTCTTTATTTCAGGTAAAAGTGGGGCACAGTCGGTGTATCAGTCCCCGGAGAAGCTGTCGGTGTCGGAGGGGAGCCCCCTGTTCATAAACTGCACCTATGAATACTGGGGGACCCCCAATCTCTTCTGGTACTTCCAGCCCCCGGGTGAAGTCCCCCGAATGATGCTGAATGAATACGGAGAGAAGGAGCAGAGGGGCTTCAGTGCCCCCCACAATAAGACGATGAAGTCCTTTCACCTGCGGAAGGAGAGCAGTGAAGTGGGGGATTCAGGGCTGTACCTGTGCGCCTTGAGGGACACAGTGTGTGATGAGGCGCTGGGAGCTGCACAGAAACCAGGAAACGCACCGCCCTTCACTGTGAGCGCCTGTGACACCAGCCTTCCCTCCGGGGTCACAGAAACAACATGCTGTCACATAAAGTGACCCCTAGCAGACACCACAAGAACAGTGACGTCACTGCGTGTTCTGTCACCACATCAAGGAATGAGGGAAAAGGCGACATAAGGTGGTGGAACTCAGAAGAGACTTGGAATAGCCTTTAACTGTACAGAGGGTGCTTTATTCTAAATAATACATGGTAACACCATCACCCTTCCCAAAACATGGTTACATCCTTGCTGTCTTGCTCTCCCATATGAAAAATATAGTATTTCTGCAAACAGGAAGAATAAAAGCAGAATCTGCTGAACAAAACTAAACACACTGAAAAAGCACTTGGTATCCTCTGTTTGCAAAAAAGATCTCAGCATTGGTTTAACATAAACCAGAATAATAAATGCTGGCTCAGAATGTGTAGAAATCTGCAGATACATTCAATATGCCACACATCTCCTTCCAGCTGATCACTGTTCAGTTTAGAAAAAACCAGATCAGAAAAAAGAAAATCCAGTTCTATGTATTGCTGTTTGACTGTAATTGTTGTCCCTGTCCTGCCTCACCTTGGATGCTGGCTATGACATAATTCAACTTTAGTAACTATTTGTATTTGAGCCGCTAAACCGTTCTCTTAATACAGGTAACTAGAGATGTCACAAATGATTGACAAAGGAAATCCTAGACCTTGCAGGATCTTGATAGTATATTCTGATCAAGAGACACCAGTGCTCGCAGCTGAGAGGGCTTCTTGCAAACTACAGTTATGACCTCACTAAGAAGCAACAATATGATTTGTGCAGAATTTGGGAGGCTCACAATCTGTTACTTGCTCTTAAATTGTCTGTTTTCAGGTTCCTGCTATCTTTCAGTAATGTGTGAGAGGGTTTTTAACATGAATCCCCAGAATGACCTCTGTATTTTCACCATATGCACCTGGGAAGGCATCTTGGCGCTGTGGCTCGGTGAACACACTGATGCTGGGGACTTCTTTCAATGCACAGCAGGTCTTGGACAGTGCTGTGATGCAGAGCAGGCCTGCCTCTAGGCACAGCTGGGCAGAGGCTGCCCCAAGGTTCAGAGCCTTGAGCAGTGACACATCTGACCCCACCCCAGCCCCACAGCTCTCTCCACAGAAGGAGGCACCAGCAGGGTCTGAGGGCACACTCGTGCCTGGGGTGTGGGGCTGGGAGGGGAGCTGAGATGGGGTGGACTCTGTATCCAGAGGTGCTTGTGCACCAGACACCCCCATTCAAAGGAGGGATTAAATATTACCGCATGTGTACCTCACCGCAGACTCAGAGCTATGCGGTAATCCTGCCTCTGCTGTAGGGATGAGGGTGTCTGCAAAGCACAGTTTTCTAGTTTTAAGACGCGACAAGATCAGTAGCATCAGGGCCGCCTTGTCCCTCTCACTGCGGCTTTTGGAGGTGTTTGGACCAGAAATATGGACCTCTCTGCTGAGGATGGAAAACCAAGACCACGTGACTGAGTTTCAGTAAAACAGTGACACATCCTGGTTTAATGTCGAGCTTTGCTTCCTGGTGTTTCCAGATTTTATCTTTTTCTTCCTTTTATCTCCTTGCCTTTTAGTCACTATAACGTGTTAATGGAGTTGTATTCAAACGTGGCGAGGGGCCTATAATTCTGTAGTGTTCACTATGCAAATCAATAAAAAAATAAAAAACGACAGACTGCAAAGCCGCAGAGCCCAGTATGGACAATCTCCCCACCAGGAATGGTCCCCGCCTGTAAGAGGTTGAGAACCAGATGCAAACACATGTGGAAGACACAGGAACATCTCCATGTCTTCAGAGTCCATGCAGGGGCCTCATTCCTACCTTTCTATGGAGGAGGCAGGATCCATGCAGTGTCCATGTAGGGTCCATGCAGGGTCCATGCAGAGGCCATGCAGGGTCTTTGCAGGGCCCTCATTCCCACCTTTCCATAAAGGAGGCAGGGTAAAAGCAGGGTCTATGCAGGATCCATGCACTGTCCATGCAGGGTCCATGCAGGGCCCTCATTCCTAGCTTTCTATGGAGGAGTCAGGGTCCATGCAGGGCCTATGCAGGATCCATGCAAGGTCCATGCACTGTCCATGCAGGGTCCATGCAGGGCCCTCATTTCTACCTTTCTATGGAGGAAGCAGGGTCCATGCAGGGTCAATCCAGGCCCTCATTTCTACATCTCTATGAAGGAGGCAGGGCCCATGCAGTGTCCATGCAGGGTTCATGCAGGATCCATGCAAGGTCCATGCAGTATCCATGCAGGGCCATTATTTCTACATTTCTATGGAGGAAGCAAGGTCCATTCAGGGTCCATTAAGGGACCTCATTCTCACCTTTCTATGAAGGAGGCAGGGTCCATGCAGGGTCAATGCAGGCCCTCATTCCTACCTTTCCATGAAAGAGGCAGGGTCCATGCAGGGCCCACATTTCTACCTTTCTATGGAGGAACCAGGGTCCACGCAGGGCCCCTGCAGGAACCATGCACAATCCATGCAGGGTCCATGCACGGTCTATGGAGGGCCCATTCAGAGTCCATGCAGGGCCCTCATTTTTACCTTTCTATCAAGGAGGCAGTGTGCATGCAGGGTCCATGCAGGGCCCTCATTTCTACCTTCTTATGAAGGAGGCAGTGTCCATGCAGGGTCTATGCAGGGTGCAGGCAGGGCCCTCATTCCTACCTTTCTATGAAGGAGGCAGGGTCCATGCAGGGCCCATTCACACTCCATAAGGGTCCATGCAGGGCCCTCATTTATGCCTTTCTATGAAGGAGGCAGTGTGCATGCAGTGACCATGCAGGGCCCTCATTTCTACCTTTTATATGAAGGAGGCAGTGTCCATGCAGGGTCAATGCAGGGTCCACGCAGGGCCTTCATTTATACCTTTCTATGAAGGAGGCAGTGTCCATGCAGGATCCATGCAGGGCCCTCATTTTTACCTTCCTATGAAGGAGGCAGGGTCAATGCAGGGTCCATGCAGTGCCCATGCAGGGTCCATTCCAAGTCAATGCAGGGCCCTCATTTATACCTTTCTATGAAGGAGGCAGTGTCCATGCAGGGCCATCATTCTACGTTCCTATAAAGGAGGCAGAGTCCATGCAGGGTCCTCATTTCTACCTTCCTATTAAGGAGGCAGGGTCCATGCTGGGTGCAGGCAGGGCCCTCATTCCCACCTTTCTATAAAGGAGGCAGTGCCCGTGCAGGGTCTATGCAGGGTCCATGCAGGGTCCATTCAGAGTCCATGCAGGGTCCATGCAGGGTTCATGCAGTGTGGGCAGAAGCTACAGTGACGTATGTTGCTCTGCCAGCTCCTGAGGAAGGATTATGCGCACTGCCTCTTGTCTAATGACCGAGCCATATTGGAGGCCTTTTGTTGTATCCTGGTTGCCCCTTGTGGTAGCGCCTTAAAGCCTACTGCCTACTGTCAGCTACTGTAATAGTGGCCAGTGCTCTGGTGTTGACTAGAATCTCATTTATCTATATATGTTCTATCTCATATACAGATAGCTCACTTCCTGTCCCAGGAGACTCGAGGCACTATCCAGCCCTGATACCTGAGAGACATTGTTTTTGGTGCCACCTGTATCTCTAGCCTTTAATTTCACAAACATATACGTGTCATTTCCATAATTAAAAATGGTGAAAGAGTAAGACTGAATAAACTGAAAATGCCAAATGTTGAGGAACACGAGTGACAGCGAGCAGGAGTGTGAAGGGTGAGTTAAGCACTGCCTGTCCTCTCCAGGCAGAGAGGAACTCCCTCCTCTGAGTCCTCAGTCACAGAGTGAGTGTCTTAAGAGATGAAGTTGTGGGTGGTAAGTTCTGCCTCTTTACCCTCAAGTAAGAGAGGTCAATAAATACTTATTATTACATTTATATCGCACAATGTACCACTTGTCAGGTCTCTAGGCACTGTCAATTACCCAGCTCAATGGGCTCTTTTTATAGACCTGGGAAGGATAAATGTCTGAATGAACCCCTGGGATTTGATCCTGTCAGTTCAGACTCTACAAACCTCTCTGCAATGGGTGCCTCAGTTCATTGTAGAGACCTTTAGCTCATACAGACTGTAACAAAAACCCCAGTTATACCCGCCCTTTCCACTGTCCCTCACTGATGACGTCACACAGCAGGAGCCGGATGATCAGGGGCTCAGAGGATGGTCTAGTGAAGAACATATCTCAGAATTGTAATATGTTCACAGCACTTTGATATGCAATGATCTCAGACTTCCACATGAGGTCGACACATCCTTAAAAGTAGAAGTGCATCTTCACATCTGGGTAAGACTCTTCCTGTCACTGATGCAAGAAACAGAGCACCACACACACACACACCATCTATAACACAGGGAGGAACAAATGTTATTTGAGACAAGAAAACCATTGGTGGCAACTGAGTTCATACTATGCTGATTTCATACCACAGTTTTAAAGGTGAAATATGCGAGTATGTTTCATACAACGTTTTTCTTCCATTTTTGTATTACACAACTAACTAAAATGATTCAAAATCAGCTTGTTCTATTTTTCGTAAAAACACAATTCATAAATAAAATATATATTGTGTTAAAATGTATAATGCTGATTTAAAAACATTTATATTCCATGTGTGTGCTTCTTATGGCTTCACAATCCATTCTCTGTGTTGTCCCTGGTCCTGAGAACAGAGCAAATACTCACAGGGTTTCACTCAACGTCAGATCTACTGAAAGAGCGAGACCCTGCTTATGTGAAACCCTAAAGCTGCATGAGACCAGGAGCAAAGAAGAGACAAACACAAAATTGTGTGCTAATCCTACCCGTAAGATGCGCAATTACTGAGAATTACTGAGAAGCGACTCCTATCACGATGCTTCCCTAACACAGGTGCTCCTGCTTTGAAGCTTGCACTGGTGATGCTCAGCGTTGCACCGGTGATGCTCAGTGTTGCACTGGTGATGCTCAGTGTTGCACTGGTGATGCTCAGTGTTGCACTGGCGATGCTCAGTGCTACACTGGTGATGCTCAGTGTTGCAGTGGGGATGCTCAGTGTTGCACTGGTGATGCTCAGTGCTACACTGGTGATGCTCAGTGTTGCACTGGTGATGCTCAGTGTTGCACTGGCAATGCTCAGCGTTGCACTGGCGATGCTCAGTGTTGCACTGGCGATGCTCAGTGCTACACTGGTGATGCTCAGTGTTGCACTGGCGATGCTCAGTGTTGCACTGGTGATGCTCAGTGTTGCACTGGCGATGCTCAGTGTTGCACTGGTGATGCTCATTGTTGCACTGGTGATGCTCAGTGTTGCACTGGCAATGCTCAGTATTGCACTGGTGATGCTCAGTGTTGCACTGGTGATGCTCAGCGTTGCACTGGTGATGCACAGTGTTGCACTGGTGATGCTCAGCGTTGCACTGGTGATGCGCAGTGTTGCACTGGCGATGCTCAGTGTTGCACTGGTGATGCTCAGTGTTGCACCGGTGATGCTCAGTATTGCACTGTTGATTTTCAGTGTTGCACCGGTGATGCTCAGTGTTGCACTGGTGATGCACAGTGTTGCACTGGTGATGCTCAGTGTTGCACTGGTGATGCTCAGTGTTGCACTGGTGATGCTCAGTGTTGCACTGGTGATGCACAGTGTTGCACTGGTGATTCACAGTGTTGCACTGGCGATGCTCAGTATTGCACCGTTGATGCTCAGTGTTGCACTGGTGATGCACAGTGTTGCACTGGTGATGCACAGCGTTGCACTGGTGATGCTCAGTGTTGCACTGGTGATGCTCAGTGTTGCACTGGTGATGCACAGCGTTGCACTGGTGATGCTCAGTGTTGCACTGATGATGCTCAGTTTTGCACTGGTGATGCTCAGTGTTGCACTGGTGATGCTCAGTGTTGCACTGGTGATGCACAGCGTTCAACTGGTGATGCTCAGTGTTGAACTGGTGATGCTCAGTGTTGCACTGGTGATGCTCAGTGTTGCACTGGTGATGCTCAGTGTGAGAAGGGGACCTGATATATGCTGTCCACTAGTTCTAGTAGGTTAAAGACAACCTTATATGAAAGCTATCCTAGTGGTAGCTATGGAGAGCAGCCTTCAGGCTAAGTCTTGAAGGAATGTAAAGCAGCTTGTTTTACCAGTCTATAATCTCTTGAATGATCAAATGAAAGGACAACCACACCAGGTATATATTTAAAATATATGTGTTTAAGATAAAACACACCCCTCTAGTCTCTTTATGAGACTGGAGTTCGAAGTACCTAATTTACAAGTTACCCTCACCTGCTGCCCCACCCACGCTGCCTACCCCACTAGTCCCACTAGGCCCTGTGATATCATCCAGTTTCAGTATATTTATGAGATGTTGTGTGGATGGACTTTTGCCTGTCTTCAGCTGCCTAATGGAACATAAGGCCCTAAGCTGAGCGAAGGAGAGATCCTCATATTTATAGGGAAGGAGCTCACTGGGTCCTGGTAGGGACCCACTGGTTCCTGGATGGTTAGACATTACTAATGTGGTGTGGTGTATTGCACTACCTACACTAGTGTGGCCTACCAAACTCTCTTGAGTTGTAGAAAGGGCGTGCTATCCCTTAACACACAACTCTAAGTTCAGTAGAACTTACTTTAGCTAAACTTGATATTATATGTACCTCAGGTACCTTTAGTGGTTTTCAGTTGATCAATTCAATTGAGATTATCTGGTAAAACAATAGCAAGCTGGAATCCCACACGCTGCACACCAATGTGAGAAGTTGGCCTGATATATGCTGTCCACTAATTATAGTGGGCACCTTGTATCAGTCCAAACAACCCCTTATGGTGAATAGGTTAAAGACAACCTTTATTGAAAGCTATCCTAGTGGTAGCTTGCTTTACCAGTCTACAATCTCTTGAATGATCAAATGAAAGGACAACCACACCAGGTATATATTTAAAATAAATGTCTCTTTATGAGACTGGAGTTCGAAGTACTTAATTTACAATTTAGCAATCAACAGTAATAGCACAAATACACGTTTGGGCCCTAGGGGCGTACCAAACCATATACCAATAAAGTGGTATAAGAACCACGACTGAACTAGACACTAGGCCTAGAGCCTGTAGAATCGCTGGGACCCCAAGGAACCACCCAAGATAGTGACACAGGGGACCCACGGGGGCCGGGTGCAGTGTGTAAACACAACCGCGGGTTCCCGTTAGCTTCTATGGGCAATGTCGCGGTTGGAAATTTAAAGATTAGGGACACTTAGAATCAAGTCAGGACCAAACCCTTTTGGACTTAAGAAGTTCTAGGGCTAGCACCCACAGGAGCACCGGAGTACTTGTGTTACCCTGGGAAGCCCGGTGCATAGGTGTCTTTTGGTGTCGGGTCGCGTCGTCGATTCAGTGGAAGCTGACGAAGAACTGCTGCTGCCGTGAAGAGGAGAAGTGTCTAAAGGGATCCAAGCCTGGATCTAGGATGGAATGAACCTGAAAGCAGAGGGGACAGAGTCTGGGTCACTTGCCAGTGACCGAGGGCAGGATGGACCAATGCCCACAGATGTCGGGTGCTTCAGGTGAGTTGACGGGTGTCTTGCCTCTTCTGCCACGAGGTCCAGGAGGCGTCAATGAAGTCCATGAGCTGGATTCGAGCTGTCCCACGAAGTCTGTCAAGTGCTGCTGTGTCGGCGACCGGAATGGACCCAACAAGCCTTGGCAACGGCAAGTTTCGTGGAAAGAGAAGAAGGACGTCGGTACAGGTCAGCAAGGTCTGAGGGACTCACCCAGTGAGGGTAAGTTGGGGAACGTCTGGAGCAACCAGGAAAGCCCAAGCAGGAGAGGAGTTGCCTTCGTGTGGACCCACTAGCCAATGGGCTAGCGATTGCGAAGGGGCCTCAAGCTGTCACACTGGAACCCGGCCCACGGGTCACTCATGGATTGGAGGCCAGTGATCTTCAGTGCAGTCAGTGCTCAAGGCTGGAGCTACTTGGAGCCCAAATCAGAACTTCAAGGATAAACAGGAAGTTGATGTACCAGGAATAGTACGCCGTGCCCAGGGGTCACGGTTCCTCGTCACCCACGATAGCCACGGGCCTCATTGCTGTGGACTCCTTGGTGAAGTCAGGAAATCTACCTCTGGTGATGCAGAAATTTCAGCGTCCAACAGGAGCTTCGGAATTGCAGACTGGACAATTGCTTCTTTGGTGCCTGCCGAGCAGGGGAGTCACTCCTTGACCCCAAGGGAGATTTCTTCAGTCTTCTAGTCAGGATAGAAAGTCGAAGGTCCAGGATATATGTTGCAGAGTTTCGTCCAGGGTAATCTAAAGTCGCAAGGACTGGGTTCCAATACTTATACTAAGTTTGGAGGTTGGACATACTCTAGGGACCCACCTATGGGAGGGTTTGGAAATAGGGGTGTTTACACCCATTTTCTTTGTCCAGTTTCACGCCAGAGCAGGGGCAAGTAGCCCATGCCACCGGTTGGAACTGGACCATGCACTCGCCCAACCCCAATACGCATCTGACTGTCTGGGGAGGTGGTTACACTTCCCTGTGACAGGAAACCTATTGTCCAGGCCTCCCCTGCCGGAGTTTAGGTCAGCAGCAGGAGGCCAGACCTGTGTCTGTGGCAGAGGCATCCATTTTGTGATGCCAGGTCGAATGCTGAACCCGGGGCTGTGCAATGTCTGCCATTGACATACTGCTGCTGGTGCTCACACAGTGCTGCACATATGCTCCTTCACCTCCGCCTTCGAGTTTCATCAGGTGTTATTACAATATTTACGTTTATTCTCCCAGTTACCATTAAGGACCATGGCGCGTGTCACTAATGCTGCTTTTTGCTGCTCTTGCCTGGTGTACACTGCCGTACATTGATTGCGATGAAAGCAGGTCACTGGAGGTGGTAAAGTAACACAAGAATATTTGTGCATTGTTGCTTGTGTGACATTTTGTTGTGCTGGCTGTTGGTGTTTTTGTTTTACTGTGTTTTAGTGCCACAATATTGCAATGCCATTTTCTTTTGTTGTGTTGTTTCTCTTTTGACTGAGTGGTTTGTTGTGTTGTGCCCTCCTATGTTTTACTTGTGTTGCAATGATGGTTTGTGTATGTTATTGTGTTACAGTCTGTTGTTTAGATATGGCAACAGACAATGTTACATATCTAGTCAAAAGCAACTCTTCTTTAAAGTTCCCGTGCAGCCCTGAACTGTGGCACAGACTGTGGGGCAGATTCACTAACATTTGAGGCAACGCAGCACAGCGCAGTAAGGAACTTGTGCGCTGCACTGCGTGAAAGAGAGAGAGCAGAAGAGTGCCATATATACAAAGATGAGGCACATTTCTTCTGTCTCCCTGCGCTGTGCTGTGCTGCGCTGTGCTGCGCGGTGCTGCACTGCACTGTGTGAAAGAGAGAGAGCAGAAGAGTGCCATATATACAAAGATGAGGCACATTTCTGCTGTCTCCCTGTGCTGCGCTGTGCTGCACTGCACTGTGTGAAAGAGAGAGAGCAGAGGAGTGCCATATATACAAAGATGAGGCACATTTCTGCCGTCTCCCTGTGCTGCGCTGTGCTGCACTGTGTGAAAGAGAGAGAGCAGAAGAGTGCCATATATACAAAGATGAGGCACATTTCTGCCGTCTCCCTGTGCTGCGCTGTGCTGCACTGCCTGAAAGAGAGAGAGCAGAAGAGTGCCATATATACAAAGATGACGCACATTTCTGCTGTCTCCCTGTGCTGCGCTGTGCTGCACTGCCTGAAAGAGAGAGAGCAGAAGAGTGCCATATATACAAAGATGAGGCACATTTCTGCTGTCTCCCTATGCTGCGCTGTGCTGCACTGCGTGAAAGAGAGAGAGAGCAGAAGAGTGCCATATATACAAAGAAGAGGCACATTTCTACTGTCTCCCTGTGCTGCGCTGCGCTGCACTGTGTGAAAGAGAGAGAGCAGAAGAGTGCCATATATACAAAGATGAGGCACATTTCTGCCGTCTCCCTGTGCTGCGCTGTGCGGCACTGTGTGAAAGGGGAAGGGCAGAAGAGTGCCATATATACAAAGATGAGGCACATTTCTGCTGTCTCCCTGTGCTGCACTGTGCTGCGCTGTGCTGCACTGCCTGAAAGAGAGAAAGCAGAAGAGTGCCATATATACAAAGATAAGACACATTTCTGCTGTCTCCCTGTGCTGCGCTGTGCTGCACTGCGTGAAAGAGAGAGAGCAGAAGAGTGCCATATATACAAAGATGAGGCACATTTGTGCTGTCTCCCTGTGCTGTGCTGCGCTGTGCTGCACTGCCTGAAAGAGAGAGAGCAGAAGAGTGCCATATATACAAAGATGAGGCACATTTCTGCTGTCTCCCTGTGCTGCGCTGTGCTGCACTGCCTGAAAGAGAGAGAGCAGAAGAGTGCCATATTTACAAAGATGAGGCACATTTCTGCCGTCTCCCTGTGCTGCGCTGTGCTGCAAGGTGCTGTACTGCACTGTGTGAAAGAGAGAGTGTAGAAGAGTGCCATATTTACAAAGATGAGGCACATTTCTGCTGTCTCCCTGTGCTGCGCTGTGCTGCAGTGCACTGTGTGAAAGAGAGAGAGTAGAAGAGTGCCATATTTACAAAGATAAGGCACATTTCTGCTGTCTCCCTGTGCTGTGCTGTGCTGCGCTGTGCTGCGCTGTGCTGCACTGCACTGTGTGAAAGAGAGAGAGTAGAAGAGTGCCATATTTACAAAGATGAGGCACATTTCTGCTGTCTCCCTGTCCTGCGCTGTGCTGCGCTGTGCTGCACTGCGTGAAAGGGGAAGGGCAGGAATGCACCATATGTTCCATTTTACAGTCATTCCATCCTGTCTTTGAACTGGCACACTTGTGTTTGCCTAGTTCCAACGCTCATACCCTTGCACCATCTCCCTCTGACCCCTGTCCTCACCACATCTTCAACAAAGCCGACACCATCATCGCACCCCACCTCCGGAACATCATAAATGCAAACAGCATAGTAAATCCCACTCAAAGGCTTGCGTTGTCATGCATCACCTTGGAATTACTAAACTACACAGAGCCACGCAAGCAGCTTTGTAAATCACACTCAAGGGCTTGAGTTGCCTTGCATCACCTTGGATAAACCACGCAGAGCAACACAGAGCAGTTTTGCAAATCTCACTCAAGGGCTTGCCTTGCCGTGCATCTCCTTGGATTTACTAAACCACACAGAGCCACGCAGAGCAGCTTAGTAAATCCCACTCAAGGGCTTACGTTGCCTTGCATCACCTTGGATAAACCACGCAGAGCAACACAGAGCAGTTTTGTAAATCCCACTCAAGGGCTTGCCTTGCCGTGCATCTCCTTGGATTTACTAAACCATGCAGAGCCACGCAGAGCAGCTTAGTAAATCCCACTCAAGGGCTTGCGTTGCCTTGGGTCACCTTGGATAAACCACGCAGAGCAACACAGAGCAGTTTAGTAAATCCCACTCAAGGGCTTGCCTTGCCGTGCATCACCTTGGATTTACTAAACCACGCAGAGCCAAGCAGAGCAGCTTAGTAAATCCGACTCACATGCTTGTGCTGCCTTGCATCACCTTGGATTTACTAAACCACGCCGAGCCAAGCAAGCAGCTTAGTAAATCCCACTCGGACCGGGGCCACATGTTGGGGTGTGATTAGAATCCTAAATAGGATTCGTAGCTATCTTTCTCTCCAGGCGCGGAAGCAGATTTCAGTCGCTCTTGTTGGCTCTAGGCTCGATTATTGTAACTCCCTATATGCTGAGTCCAACAAAGGCCTTATCCATAGACTGCAAATTGTGCAGAATGCTGCTGCACGTTTTGTTCTGGCTCTTCCCTTGACATCTTCAGCTTCGATTGCTAGGAGAGATCTTCATTGGCTTCCTGTTCAACATAGAGTCTTTTTTAAGATTCTATGTCTTACTTACAGAGCTCTTGTGGCTGGCACGGAAAATGCACTTGGGTCTTTGCTTACTCGTTACAGCCCATCCAGATCTCTTCGATCTGCTGGATTATTTCAATTGGTAGTCCCCCGTACAAGACTTGCTAGATGGGGAGCGAGAGCTTTTTCTGTTGCCGCTCCTAAGCTTTGGAATTCTCTTCCAATTGAGGTCAAAACCCTTCCCTCTTTGGATTTGTTTAAAAAGGCCCTTAAAACTTGGTACTTTACCAAAGCTTAGCAATAAGAGAATGCTGGTTTCGATTGACGAGCTGTATTATTTGAGTTAGGCGCCTTGACGCCCATTGGGCTAAGTTTGCGCATGATAAGATTTATTTCATTCATTCATTCACTCAAGGGCGTGCGTTGCCTTGCATCACCTTGGATTTACTAAACTACGCAGAGCCAAGCAACCTGCTTAGTAAATCCCACACAAGAGCTTGCGTTGCCATGCTTCACCTTGGATTTACTAAACCACGCCGAGCCAAGCAAGCAGCTTAGTAAATCCCACTAGAGGGCTTGCGTTGAGTTGCATCAACTTGCATTTACTAAACTATGCAGAGCCACGCAAGCAGCTTAGTAAATCCCACTCGAGGGCTTGCGTTGCCTTGAGTCACCTTGGATTTACTAAACCACGCAGAGCCACGCAAGCAGCTTAGTAAATCCTACTCGAGGGCTTGCATTGCCATGTATCACCTTAGATTTACTAAACCACGCAGAGCCACGCAAGCAGCTTAGTAAATCCTACTCGAGGGCTTGCATTGCCATATGTCACCTTGGATTTACTAAACCATGCAGAGCCACACAAGCATCTTAGTAAATCCCACTCAAGGGCTTGCGTTGCCTTCCGGTACCTTGCAAGGGCAACACAAAACTTCAGTAAATCTGGCTCTGTGTCTTACATTAGCACCTTCATTGCTCAATATTTTTTATATGGCCCCCAACTGGGGTCACATTTATAACACAATGAAAGTCACCTTGCTGCTCTTCATAAAAGGTAGAGGGCAGGAACATGTCATCTCTATTAAGATATGGTTGGATGCAGGGGAACAGTCTCGCTCCACCAATGGAACCCTTCCCAGGAGCAGATAAAAGCAATTCGGCGACTAATGCTGCCTTGTGTTACTCCATATTTACCAAACCGTGCAGGCCACGCAAGGTTGGTAAATTTCATTCTAGGTTTGCATCACCCTGTGCCCGCTTGTGTGGCACAAGGGCGATCCAAAACCTTTGACAAATATGGCCCTTGATGTGAAATGGCCCCGCAACTTTTCTAGTGACTTATCATTATTACTAGAAGGGTGACCCAACGGGGAGGAAGGAGAGAGGTGGAGAGAGGTGGAGTGGTGTAACTTGAGCTGCAGTCGAAATGGAAGAGAAAATGTGCTAAAAAGTTCAAAGCCATTTGAGGATTTCTTGTGGACCTCAGCCAATACACACTTTGGGGTCCCCTGTGGAAACCCCCGAACCACGTCAGTAATAGTAACTAACTGAAATAGAATGAATGGACAACCTTGCAACCAAAGTTATGAGATTGGCCCCACATTCCAAAGGGACAGGGCTAAAAACAACTGTAGAAAGATTATTATTCACTTTGGTGATTTGGTCATATATTCTCTTTTAGAAATCCTCATACATTCATACTCTAAACATATCAAAGCCCAACAGTTCTATAATTATACGGCCACAATTACTCAAATGGTGAAAAAATATAAAGTATATTTAGTAAGGTTACTACCTAAAAATTGTATCATATAATCAGTAAGTGAAAACATTGCTCCACACATAAAAACAATTTCATGATTATAACATTTTCCTTCTATAATATATGATTATAAAAAAAAATTAAATATCGGGAGAACAAACAGGTTCAAATACAAAGATAGCTTCAATATTTTATACAATCAAATACATTACATTGTAAAACAAACATAAGTAAAAATTAGAAACAAGGAGGAGAGACAAATAGAAAGAGAGATACAAAGATAGCTTCAATATTTTATACAATCCGAAAAAGTACATTGTAAGCAAACATAAGTAAAAATTAGAAACAAGGAGGAGAGACAAATAGAAAGAGACTAGTGGACTAATCCATAAAGAAAATAAAAAAAACAGGCATATGATTAGTACAAACTTCCTTATCAATTATGACAGACTGTTGAATGGATTTCAGCATTGTTCTTATGAATATTAACCACTTTATTCAAGATCAATTATTTTCTATCTCTCTATTTAAAAACCTTTTTCAATATGACCTATGTACAAACACATAATTTTAACTGATCACAAAAACATAACTTAATGATTATCAAACAGTAATGTGTTTATATATATGCTCCTATTTCTCTTAATCATTTAAAGAACATCTAGTCCATCATCATTTGAGGTCCGCAATGTGGCACTACAACTAGGTTTATTACACTAAGTCATCCTTCCCAAAATATAAATATGATATATATTGGTGTAAACTTGACTGTCTTTATAACCAATTGTGAATGGCTTCCGTATATTATACATCTAACCCATCCTTCCTTACATTCAATATTTATTATTATATTACCTACCGTTTGTTTGGATAGTTGTTTTAGGATAGTCGTAACAGCTCTATCACCTGTCGTGAGTGTATTAAAATCACTCCGATATCGGGACCATTGGTCTCCCAAGTGTTTAGAGATGTCTATTCGTCACATAGGACATAAGTAGTAGGCTAATCTACTTTCAATAAAAATGTACCTCCATACTCGCGATACTGCCGGTGTTCGTGAGTCCTGGCTTCTTATTTTAAAATTGGCTTGCGTAGATGGGAAACCGATTAAAATACCCATCTAAGTGCATGCATGTACCAGCTCATGACTACTTCCTGTTGTTGGCTCCTCCATATTCAATAAGTCCTAACACTCACGAGAAGGAGGTGGCCATTTTCAAGTGGAGTGCAAAATTATATAAGCCTATCTATTTCTCCTAATAGCATTCACACTACTATTGAAATAACAAGTATATTTAAAACAGTTTAAAAAAAAGTAAAACATAAGAAATATTTTTAAATTATTATCAAAATGCACAAAGGTATGCTACCTATTTATGTAATGTGGCGCTGATCAAAATCATACATCAGATATACCAATGAAGCGACCATCTATAAAAAGAAAAAGTGAGTCACTTTAGAATTTTGCATAATTGTCATATCTCCACATTGCTGTTGAAAAAACAACGTTTTGAATTGTCGATAAAAGACGGTCTCTGTAGTGGTGACTACTCAATAGGAGCCTTATATATCAAGATCATGGTGATACTCCCATGTTGTGTACTTTATTTAAACCCATCTCGTGGGTGTCATTACTTTGATTAAGTTTCACATAATCACAAGGAGTTTGTTACTATTAATGACCAGAATCTTTGCGAACAGAACCATTGTAGATGGGCAGGTAGTCCCACTCCCAATTATGTGCTATGTGAATGAATTGCCTCTGACCTTCTGCCCTGATATTCACCCTTTTATGTCCCCTGCTGCTCTTCTCTCTAAGCATTGTCTCTCCCCCTGCTATTCCCTCCCCATTCTTTGTAGATCTGTGCTCCTCTGTTTTCCACAACTGCTCTCCTGTGGGCTCTCTCCAGATTTCATGTAATTTGTATTTGCATCTTTAAGTTGCACGTCATTGTGCTCATGTTTTGGGTATTCCTGCCTGGAGCCAGCACCATCACTACCTGGTGTGAGGGGCATTACTTTTAAAAAGACTGTGTCTGAGCTGCAGAAAGAGCATGTAATATGAAACAGGTACTCCCCAAACCATTTCCTATAAATTGACAAAGGGATCAATGTCCCCTGGCCGGGAATAAATGTTGGACCCAAACTACCCCAAGTGGTTCCATTTCCAAGTTCTTCATGACCATGGAATACAGTGCTCTGCAGATTATTAGAAGAACTGCTGAGACCCAGGTCTTGTGTCTGTCAGACAGCTGGTGTCCCAGAGGTGAGCAGACATCACTCAAAGTCTTTGTTTCTTGTTGAAAGATACATCAGCCTGCAGGTTACCTGGCAGCCTGCATCAACTGCTGAGAAGAGGGCAAAGCCAGTCTGGCCAAAAAGGTGCTGACTGCCTGATAAAGGAGAGGTCCAGCTGCCGAAACTGAAAGAAAATGAACACACCAAAACAAATACAAATACTGATATCTATTCACACTTCATTTGTCACAATCACAGGTAGCACTCATAGTGATTGTAAAACAAATAAATGTTTATTTTTCTTTTTGTGTTTTTTGTCTGTGAGTTCATGTTACTATTTTCATGCACATTCCAACTACTTTTAGGACCAAAAAGCAATGCAACCATATGATATGAATATAACAATAAAAAAAATGACAATATGTAACATTTCATGTTTAAAAACATTTAAGACATATGAGCAAGCTCAAATTCCAACTGAAACTGAAAAGAATAAGTCAAAGAAAAAGAAAAAACAGAAAAGAGGCCCAAGGGAGAGGTTGGAAGGGTACACCAATAAATCAGGAGTATGTGAGATAGAACTCTAACTCAGGTAGAAAGTTTGCCAAACAGCACTGTAATCAGCTCAATAAGAAACTCAACTTCATTAGTTGACACAATCAGTTGTGGACCTGATATTCGAAATATTTTACAGAACACTTGTTTGGTCACAAGAAATGGTCTACGAGTTTCAAGTTTCAAACCCCACTTGTGTTTTAATGGGGTTATCCTCAGGACCTGGAAAGAGAGCTTGTGTAGACTTTATCCTGGCACCAGCTGCGCCACTTGACAATATCACGACTGCCAATGTCAATACAACTGTCACTATTTAGAGATTAAACGTGGAGCTTTCAATCAAAGCGGCTAGGATGAGCTCCAGCGAACAATCTTCAAGATATGCCGTGGTGGTCCAAGATTGAATCCATACTCTTTTTCACCATCACGCGACCATACATGATTATCAATCTCACGATTCTGTTTTTTGGATTTTGAAGACGCATGCAGTCGCCTGTCCATTACGTGGCCAGCACCCAAACTGGAAGAGAGGCTGTCCCGAAAACGAACTGTGTGCTGGAGAGTGACCAGACCTGACCTGAATCTGAGATGTCATTTGTGATGTCATTAGTAATGTCACTGACAATGTAATGAGTGATCTAATATGTAACATCATCAGCAGTGTGTTGTGGGGGTGCGAGTTATAGTTAGCTCAGCTAACTATAATGGCTGTATTTTTCTGGTTTGTATGAGTGAAATGTCAGCCTAACTATAACGCCCATGAAACCTGTGTTTTTTTCAGTGAATCTCCAAGGTTTTTTAAATGCTAATTCCTAACTATAACATCCGTGAAACCTGTGTTTTTTATTCAGTGAATTTCTAATGTTTTATAAATGCTAATTCCTAACTATAACGTCCCTGAAACTTTTTTCCAGTAAATATATATATTTCTACATTTATAATTTATATATATTTTTAAAAAAATATGGTTTTTATATATTTATATACAAACATATACATATATAAGTTTCAAAACCTTTTTTAAAAAAAATATAAACATGGAGACATGGAGTTGTTTACCACATGCGGATCTTTACGTTATGTACGCAAACCCATTTATTTAATTCTAATTGTAATATATATTGCAATTAATACTTTATGTATATCTTAGGAGTTGTAGTTTAGTTGTGGAGTAATATAATGAATATGTAGTTACGCTAAACTGTAATTAAACATTTAATTTATGTAGAGGAAAAGTAGGTCGCACACCGCTCGTCACACCAGCAAGTTGCCCCAAAGGACTGTGGGAAATGTAGTGGCGACGGCGGGTACGCCTATGCCACAAAATGTAAATAGAACAGTATGTGTATGCGTTAGCCATCCCTGGACACGTGTTTCGAGGTAGTTGCCTCTCGTCAGCAGGGAGCAGGTCAATGTAACACGTGTCCAGGGATGGCTAAAGCAACACATACTGTTCTTTTTACACATCGTGGCATAGGCGTACCCGCCGTCGCCACTACATTTACCACAGTCCTTTGGGGCAACTTGCTGGTGTGACGAGCAGTGTGCGACCAACTTTTGCATAATTTATTACGGCTCCCTTGAGCCAACGGGCTGACGAGCCTTGGATCTGCACCTGCGCGCCATGAGAGGTACTTGACCTCTTTTAATTACATTTTGGCAGTCCACACGGCACCCCTTTACACTGACCTGCTCCCTGCTGACGAGAGGCAACTACCTCGAAACACGTGTCCAGGGATGGCTAACGCAACACATACTGTTCTTTTTACACATCGTGGCATAGGCGTACCCGCCGTCGCCACTACATTTACCACAGTCCTTTGGGGCAACTTGCTGGTGTGACGAGCAGTGTGCGACCAACTTTTGCATAATTTATTACGGCTCCCTTGAGCCAACGGGCTGACGAGCCTTGGATCTGCACCTGCGCGCCATGAGAGGTACTTGACCTGTTTTAATTACATTTTGGCAGTCCACACGGCACCCCTTTACACTGACCTGCTCCCTGCTGACGAGAGGCAACTACCTCGAAACACGTGTCCAGGGATGGCTAACGCAACACATACTGTTCTTTTTACACATCGTGGCATAGGCGTACCCGCCGTCGCCACTACATTTACCACAGTCCTTTGGGGCAACTTGCTGGTGTGACGAGCAGTGTGCGACCAACTTTTGCATAATTTAATTTATGTATTTCACGGGTTCACAAATCCATTGCACACGCTACTGGGCCTTACTTCTGGATCCACATACAAATCCCGGCTCCAGTGTGATTTTCAACAGTTATATTCACATAATGTAAATGTGGAATCACGAACAGGACACAACTCTTTCTTTTTTATTTGTAATATTAATACATATATGTCTATAGACAATGATAATCCTAAATTCAATGTTACCATTTTACGAAGATAGTAAATAAACTTCTATGTTAACCCCTTCCCTGCTCATGACGGAACCACTCCGTCATGAGCCACGGTCGCGCTGTGCTCATGATGGAGTGGTTCCGTCATGCTGCGGCCGTTGGCGGCCGCTCCGCCCACGCGGCGCCTTTTCCCTGCCTGTGCAGGTGTGTAGCGTAAGTGGGCGGTGCCGTGACGGAACCACTCCGTCATGAGCACAGCTCGCCCGTGACTCATGACGACGTGGTTCCATCATGAGCATGGCGGCGCCGCTCTCCCTGAAAAAACCCCCAGCGCCGCGGCGGAATTCACGCCACGGCGAAGGGGTTAATAAAAGAAAGTTATTAAAACATTTTTTTAAATAATTTCAGGAACGTACACCGCAACTTCCGGATTTGCATATGAGATGCACATCTAATGTTGTTTTAAACAATATTATATATAAATATAGATTAATTTACTTTATTTTAAATAAAGAGGTACAGTTATTTGTAATTAAAATATTATAAGATACAACCAAATATTGTAGAAATGTAAATGTAAAAGAAGTTGCGAAATCGCATCAGGTACGCAGTGGCACCAATTAGGAGTCGTGGACCCCATGCGACACAAAAAAAATAAAGATTTGATTGGTTAAAGATTCTGTCATTCTTAAATTATCTAGAACCCATCCTCTTGCATCTAATTTTGGGTGTGCTTGGCAGCAATCAAACTTATTCAGGAAGAATCTATTTTGGAGGTGTTTTGGTGTTTTTAAGATTTCTTCTTTGAAAATTTAAAATGGCAACACCACAGCACTTGCAGGAGGAGCAGCCCTTTTGGAGGAGGAAGAGGAGCCACTGGGCAAGAAGATGAAGAGTGTCGTCTGGCAATTTTTTACTATTCCGGAGGGCCAGAAAAAGGTGAATGCACAGAATGTGACTTGCAACATCTGAAAAAATGTGCTGTTGCAGGGATCAGAGAAAAATATTCCTGCGGTACATCTTCTATGTGCAAGCATCACAAGACGATGCATCAGAACCATCTTCCAAGAGCTGAACTTGTACGACTTAATGCAAGTGAGGGTGACCGGGATGCTCAGCGTACTACATCCCATGCTGGCAACAAACTGCAGAGCATTCCACCAACTCTCCCTGATTTGCCAAGGCAGGACTTTTTTGCCCCAAATGCATAACTATTCTGAGCATTGGAGAACAGGTCATCCAACCCATGTTGGACCCCATTAACAGCCACTGTTGGTATTTTTTTTCTCAAAAATTTGACACAGTGTTTTGTGCTTGATTTTCTGTTTACATTTTCAAATTAAAAATCTAAAAAACAGTAAAATAAACTACAAAATAGCTAGAATTTTTTTAAAATATATATAAAATAGTTTAAAAAAATGAAAAAAACATTTCTTACGGAACCACCTATTCTGGTTTGAAAAAGAAAAAGTCTGTGTTGTGTGAGGGCATACGTATAGTCTGAGTGATTGGATCAGTTAATGGGTAGTGCTTGAGTGAATGGATGAGTTCAAAGGTAGTGCCTGGGTGATTGTGTGAGTGCATGGATAGTAGTGCTGGGTGATTGGAAGAATGCATGCATATTGCCTGGATGATTGAATGGGTGCATGGGAACTGCCTAACTGAATAGATTAGTGTAAAGGTAGTGCCTAGCTGATTGTGTGAGTGCATGGATAGTGTGTGGGAGATTGGATGAGTATATGAGTAGTGCCTGAGTGATTGAATGAGTGCATGGGTACTGCCTGGGTGACTGGATAAGTATAAGAGTAGCACTTGGGTGATTGCATGAGTACCGCCTCATTGAATGGATGAGTGCAAGAGCAGTGCCTGGGTGATTCCATGAGTGCATGAGTATGGGTAGAGCCTGGGTGCTTGGATGAGTGCATGCATAATGCCTTGTTGGTTGCATGAGTATACGGGTAGTCCCTGGTTGATTCCATGACTCTCATAGGTAGTGGCTGGGTGAATTAAAGGCTAGTGCCTGAGTGAATGAATTAGTTCAAGGGTAGTGCCTGGTTTGTTGGATGAGTGCATAGGTACTGTCTGGGTGATTGGATGATTGCATGAGTAGTGCCTTGATGATTGCATGAGTGCAAGGACAGTGCATGAGTGAATGGATGAGTGCATGAATAGTGCTTGGATGAATGGGTAAGTGCAAAAGCAGTCTCTGGGTGATTCTATGAGTGCATGGATAGTACCAGGGAAATGAATGAGAGTATGGGTAGTGCATGCATGATTGGATGAGTGCATGCATAGTGCCTGGTTGGTTGAATGAGCGCATGGGTAGTCCCTGGGTGATTCCATGACTGCATAGGTAGTGCCTGAGTGAATAGAGTAGTGAATTAGTAGTGGCTGAGTTAATTCATGAGTGCATGGGTACTTCATGAATGAATGGTTGAGTGCAAGGATAGTGCTTGAATGACTAAAGGACTGCATGTGTAGTGCCTGAGTGAATGGTTGAGTGCAATGTTAGTACCTGAGTGATTGAATGAGTGCATGGATAGTACCTGGGTGATTTGATGAGTATATGAGTAGTGTCTGGGTGATTGGATAAGTGCATGGGTAGTGCATTGGTGATTAGATGAGTGCATGAGTAGTAGCTGAGTGAAGCGATGAGTATGGATAATGCATGAACAAATAGGAAAGTGCAATGATTACTGTATGGCTGTTAATTTGAATGCAGAGGTAATCTTTCTGGTAATGCGTGAGTGCATGAATAGTGCTTCAGTCAATGAATGAGTACATTGGTACTCCCTGAGTAAATGGATGAGTGCCAAACTAGTTGTGTACAGGTAAGTGCATGGATGAATATATGAGTGCATGGGTTGTGCCGTATACAGTAGATTCTATTGTTTAAACATCAGGCCTATTATCTCTATAGTTTATTTTAAAATACTTCTTCAAATGGGAAGATACATCAAACTTCAAAACTATCAAATTTTCAAATATAGTAAAAAGGCACTTTCAATACCTACCTGTCCTGTGTAAGGAGGAGAAAGTTATGCATACACCTTCTTGTGCGCAAATTTTGATAGCATGTGTTGTAAAACAGATGTATTGTGGTATGTTTATGCTTCATTTAATCTATCAAGTCGCTAGAAAAAGGCAAAAAGACACACATTGATACCTTCAGAAACATGCTGAGACCTACAATAGTCTAAAACGTGTAGGTTATTTATATTAGAAACAAATAACATATAAATACATTTTAAACATTTCTTCAGTTTATCTTGAAAATTCTATTAGATACTCTTACCTTTTAAGTAATATAGATAAATGATTCTGTAAGCCTATTTTTGACTACTATTATCCTCAACAGCATTTCAACTTTGAACAGTACTATGAAGAAGAAAAAGAAAAAACTTATTTAATGATAATATTTCACAGAAATTATAATATTATTTTTTTGAGAACACATTAATTAACAATTACATAACATTTTCAGTTTCACTTTTTTGCTGTTCTCAGATTGTACACAACTTTGCCATACAGAGTGATTCAAATGTAGAATCACATTGAACAGCGGGGAAAAAAAACAATCACATTTATTGTACAAAAAACCCCAAATCAGCATAGTACATCATTAACATTATATGTAACTATGTGTTTTTCCTATCTACTCTTTGTTAATTACTTCTTTCATCTACATTAACTCTATTATTTATCACAAATATAATTTAAAAAAGTACAATTACATTTACTTCTGGGACAATATTGATAACAAATATAAAAACTGTTTACTGTTAAACACATTTTTTCAAAATGTAATATCAATTAGGCCAAATAATAATCAAAACACTAATTATGAACACTAACAGATTGCAGTCCTTTCTAATTTCTGTTGACATTTTCCCCAATAGGCGGAATGTTGTACTCAAAACTTTGGCTGCAGAAATAACATATAAGAATTTGCTATTTTAAAAGGCAAACTAGCTTTGAATTCCAGGTAGGCATCACTGCAATGTGTCCATCCTTTGTTACACTTTAAAGGAACAGTATAGTGCCCAGATGTAGTAGTAGGACAATCATGGAAAATAATAGCCACTGTTATATAAGTTCTTCCTGAAATAGTCATTTGGCTTCCTTTAAAATATGTTATTTCTGTTTCCAATTCATTTCCATTTGCTCTGCAACTTTGTAACATTAAAATGACAAATTTTCTAAATCTGTCTATATGTAATGTAGACAATACCTTCGATCTACAATGTGAACATGTCATATCCTGATCTGCTTTTTTCATCAATTTGTTAAAAGGTACAGGTTTGCAATCTGGTACTGTCAAGTATAGGAATTGTTCTGTTTGTATTTCAGTGGTAGAAGTAAATGAACAATCTTCACACTGATGATCCTATCTGTAAATTATTCCAAATAAGTTATCAATGTGTATTCCTTCATGTTCCAATACTCCAAGCATGAACATTAGAAATTATTGTGCATCTTGTTGTATGTTTTCGGTAAATGTCAATGAACCAGTACATACATCTAAAAGATGTTGAATGCCAGAAGTAGTATGAATTTTACATCTGTCACTTACCAACTGCTGAAATAAATCATGTAGCGCAGAACACAATCTTTTTTCACAATATTCCATGATTTCATGATGAAGATGTGGTAAATGAAACATAACATTCAGAATCACACTTGCTTAACAGTTGATACCTGAACTGTTTTCCAACTGCTATCCTAGATTGTCATCAATACTTTCCACTTTTTTTTTCTGTACGCCATCAAAGTTCTCTTCAATTGTATTTTTATGTTTAACCTCAGTTGAATGTTTGCATTTTTGGACACACTACACCTTTTCATATATTGGATATTCACCTAAATGAGAAGCATAAAGTAAAAATCAAAAATCCGATTGGCCGCACTGTGGAAATGTGGATTTTCCTGATCAGTTATGTCCCCTATCTTGGACCCCAACGGTTCTATATGCATGTTACAAGTACATGTATGTTCCCTCCGGTTCCAGTTTCTAAGACGCAAACATATGTGTGTCTACCGCCGACATGTTCTCTGTCAGATCCGCCATCAATGGGCTGGATATTCGATTCCTAAACATGAAAGGCCACCGACTTTATATGGCTAAGTTACTCCATTTTTACAGTTCAGGCAAGTAGGCCCGATTCTGTCCTCAAAGCCTTTCCCTGCTCTCTGTCTTTGACAGCTTCAGCTTGAGCTCGCATCTGTATCCATGAACTTTGTCCTACTCCCTGTGCAGCTAACGGTGCCTGCCTCGGCCAGTTTTCGCCTGCCTGCCAAGAAGTTGTATTTCACCTTCGAATTATCTATTTTGCTCTTCAGCCGATGCATTCCTGTCTAGTAATTTAGGTAAACATTTCCCTTAGCTCACAAGCAAAGGACTCAGCCTTTCCGTCCTCCTGCAAGTGATTCATAGCCCTGCTGCCATGGAAAGTTTTCTGCCCCTCGCATCTCATATAGACACTTAGACGCTTGTACACGCACACACAGTTAGTATAGAATAGATTCTGTCCGAGAGTCCTTCCTTGTGGATAACATAGTTCTCCAAACATAGGATGGTAGATATGATTTGGGATCAGGTTGACTTGACCCCCCAGACTTCTCGTCTCCACATGTAGAGCTAAATGTCAAGTCCCCTTCACCCCTAGTTGCACGTCTATCACACGTCATGCTGCTGCGCGCGCATCTATGCCAAGTATTATCTTATAGATCCACCTATGTCTGATAATCTTAACCAATCATGTTTCTTTTATTCCTTATTACGCCTAGTTTCGATTACGTACCTATTTTGTCACTTTTCTTATCAAATGTTACGCCTTCTACATTCGTTTCATTGTAATGCACTTATTATAAAAATACATGTCTGTCAATAAAGTATTGTACTTCACTTCCTGAACCCTCGTGGTGACGGAACCTGAAGGCCGCGACTCGAGTCGGCCATTTTGAATGGAATAAAGCCCATTTAGAAAACCTCTTATACCACGGATTCTGCCTCTTGTTATTTTGAGCTATTTACTTTATTTTAAGATTCCGTATGAAATTCAGTCCGGTATTTTTATTTACCACAGCACTCTGCTCGTCCTACCAGCGTGTTACCCCAAAGCATTGTGGTCCATGAAGTAGCGTCGGCGGGTACGCCTATGCCAAAAGTTTAAAATGAAAATGAGTGTTGCGTTAGCCATCCCTGGACATGTGTTTCGAGGTAGTTGCCTCTCGTCAGCAGGGAGTAGGTGTGTGTGTAGGGTTGCTGCGTTGGCTTCTAAAAAATATTATCAGGTAAAGTACCACTCAAGGCGCGCAGGTGCGTAGCCATGGGCTCGTCAGCCCCACCGGGTCAAGGGAGCCTGAATATAAACAAAAATCCGATTGGCCGCACTCTGCTCGTCCTACCAGCGTGTTACCCCAAAGCATTGTGGTCCATGAAGTAGCATCGGCGGGTACGCCTATGCCAAAAGTTTAAAATGAAAATGAGTGTCACGTTAGCCATCCCTGGACACGTGTTTCGAGGTAGTTGCCTCTCGTCAGCAGGGAGAAGGTGTGTCTGTAGGGTTGCTGCGTAGGCTGCCAAAAAATATTATCAGGTAAAGTACCACTCAAGGCGCGCAGGTGCGTAGCCATGGGCTTGTCAGCCCCACCGGCTCAAGGGAGCCTGAATATAAACAAAAATCCGATTGGCCGCACTCTGCTCGTCCTACCAGCGTGTTACCCCAAAGCATTGTGGTCCATGAAGTAGCGTCGGCGGGTACACCTATGCCAAAAGTTTAAAACGAAAATGAGTGTCGCGTTAGCCATCCCTGGACACGTGTTTCGAGGTAGTTGCCTCTCGTCAGCAGGGAGTAGGTGTGTGTGTAGGGTTGCTGCGTAGGCTGCCAAAAAATATTATCAGGTAAAGTACCACTCAAGGCGCGCAGGTGCGTAGCCATGGGCTCGTCAGTCCCACCGGCTCAAGGGAGCCTGAATATAAACAAAAATCCGATTGGCCGCACTCTGCTCGTCCTACCAGCGTGTTACCCCAAAGCATTGTGGTCCATGAAGTAGCGTCGGCGGGCACGCCTATGCCAAAAGTTTAAAATGAAAATGAGTGTCACGTTAGCCATCCCTGGACACGTGTTTCGAGGTAGTTGCCTCTCGTCAGCAGGGAGTAGGTGTGTGTGTAGGTTTGCTGAGTAGGCTGCCAAAAAATATTATCAGGTAAAGTACCACTCAAGGCGCGCAGGTGCGTAGCCATGGGCTCGTCAGCCCCACCGGCTCAAGGGAGCCTGAATATAAACAAATATCCGATGGGCCGCACTCTGCTTGTCCTACCAGCGTGTAACCCCAAGGCATTGTGGTCCATGAAGTAGCGTCGGCGGGTACGCCTATGCCAAAAGTTTAAAATGAAAATGAGTGTCGCGTTAGCCATCCCTGGACACGTGTTTCGAGGTAGTTGCCTCTCGTCAGCAGGGAGTAGGTGTGTGTGTAGGGTTGCTGCGTAGGCTGCCAAAAAATATTATCAGGTAAAGTACCACTCAAGGCGCGCAGGTGCGTAGCCATGGGCTCGTCAGCCCCACCGGCTCAAGGGAGCCTGAATATAAACAAAAATCCGATTGGCCGCACTCTGCTCGTCCTACCAGCATGTTACCCCAAAGCATTGTGGTCCATGAAGTAGCGTCGGCGGGTACGCCTATGCCAAAAGTTTAAAATGAAAATGAGTGTCGCGTTAGCCATCCCTGGAAACGTGTTTAGAGGAAGTTGCCTCTCATCAGCAGGGAGTAGGTGTGTGTGTAGGGTTGCTCACATTTTTTCATAATTTTCATAATTTTCACATATATAAAAAAAATAGGTATTCTTTTTGAGTATTTTATTCTAATGTTTTACTAATTTTTAAAGTAATGTGTAATGTTAAATAAATAGTTAGGGGATTTATTGGTATTTTTTTAGTTGTTATGTTTGTTTGGGTCTTTTATTTTGTAACCGCTCGCTGTTGTTTTGGGGTATTTTGGTAGAATCCAGGTCGCGGTCGGGAGCTGTTTCGCGTTTGAGAAGGTAAGAGTTATTTTCTTTAATATTAAATTGTTTTAAGTGTTTTGTGAAAGTAGTAATGTTGTAATAAGTGTGTATGGATTGATGTTTTAGAAGTTAGGGTGTTAGTAATAGTTTGTATACGGTTTTATAATTTACGTTGTGTTCTGTGTTTGTGGCTTTGTTAGTGTTTTGTTATTTAGGTGTGTTAAAGTTTTATAGTGTTTGAATAATGTTTGTAGTGATGTTTTTAGGTGCATTATGTGTGTTTGTGTGTGGGTGGGAATGTTTGTTTCTCTTTTGTAGGTTTTAGGGAGAAGATATTTTCGTCTCTTTCAAACACCTTATTTTTTTTTAAGGAAGTGTGTATTAGTTGTGTTTACTAATCGTTATTTTACACTTCCTTTATTGTTCGGGTTTCCAGGAGCGATTATTTACCTTTTTAATATTTTTCAGGATTTTTATGGTTAATGGATAGTCGTTTTTTGGCGTAGACGTTTTTTTTCGAAAAACAGTTGTATTTTTCAATTTTATTTGGATTTCTTTTTGATACCTATGGATTTTGAACTACCTGGATTTATTTGGAAGGAATGTTATTATCCCATTGGAGCAACTACACAGGTAAGTTCATTTAAATATTTTAATTGTGGGTGGGCAAATCTTATACATTTAATATTGTTGTTGTGTACTTGGTTTGTTTAATTATGTTGTCTAAATATATGTAGATATAAATTATTTATATATTTGAGACCACATAATTAAATATGTGATATAATAAAGTGGTTTATTTATGTTGTGATAGTTGTTTTAGTAGAATTGTGGGTTAATATTTTGGAAAGGGTTTAGAAGAGAGTTTGAGCTATTATATTTAAGTACTCAAGTCCTCTTGTGGATAGGTATAGCTGTACCTGTTGTTGTAGGTAATTATACATTTGAGTAGTTTGTCTAGATTGTTTTGGTTTTAATTGTAGGACAGATTGTTGCATTCTTAATTCTTGGAAACTTTGTTCCTTTTGTATGGCAATTAGTAGTTTTTGTAGTGTTGGAGTTGTTCTCCCAGTAGAAGTTAGGAATGCATTATGCCAGCCCTCGACGGCGTTGTTAGTTTTGGCTTGTTGGTTGAGTGTACTTACATATACATTCCACCAAGGTATTTGGAACTTGGGCTGACGTCTATGGCCTGATCTGTGTAGTCTCCCCACCCAGGTATCTATGGCCTGATCTGTGTAGTCTCCCCACCCAGGTATCCTCAAAATAATCTAAGAGGGGAGATAACATTACTTCATTTTGTTTGTAGAATGGACTTTCTAATAAATGATTGTAATGTTCTGCAACATCTGTGGTTGGTACATAAGCTAGGGCTGTTAGAAGTTTTATTTGATGTGCAAAAGTTATGTTTGTGGCATATTCTACACTTAGTGAAGATTTTTGTAAATGTCTCCATATACATTGGTTTAGATGGAAGTAACATCCTTGGATAGCTGTATGGGGGTACAGTTTTAGAATGCAATTTATCATGGCTTGCTCAAAGTCTATGATAATTCTTTGAGGGTAAAAATCATTTGATTCTTGTTTTATTTTTCCTAGCATTTCATTATATGTTGTGTTTTGTTTGTTAGGTAATAGTGCATAAATTAAAGGTATGGAAGTGTTGTGATATTGACCGTGTATTGTGTAAAGCTGGTAGAATGGTTTTGGGCATATTGTAAAGGTGCCATCCATCATCCATGTTTGGCATTGTTGGAGTTTAGTTATATTGTTTGCAGTAGCAAACATTATGATTCTTTTTTCTGTGCTTTTGTTATCAAAAAAAATAAAAGGTTCATTATTGTGGGTGATAGTTAATTCTGGTGGAATGATGATATCTTGAAAAGTTTTAGGGGATGGTATAGTTGTCGTGGTTGATTTTTTGGTCCTAGCAATTGTTCTTTTTATAGAAGCAATTGATGGTAATTGGCCTCTTGCTTCTTTGGGCACTCTAGGTAATAGTTCTTTTAGGATTACACTTGTAGCAGTTTGTGAACCAGTGCTTAATTCTTTTATATTTTCAAGGGTTGATCTGACTTCTATTTCAGAGAGATTGGGTGGATGGTTATGCTCTCTTGTATATAGTACAGTTGTTTCTCTTGTTGTTGCTCGTCCATAGCATTTGTTAGAATAATATTTAGAACACTTCCAGTTCACTTTTCGGTCCGTCTGCTTTTCTTGGGTGTATGTGCAACCCATGTAACACAATAGGAATTTTCCTTTCTGCGAAGTTATAAATTGGGCTTCTTCTGTCATCGTGATGTGTTAGAAATCTGGAAAAAATGTATATGAAAATATATGCAATAGTACTTAATATATTTCTATAAAAATAGGAAACAAAAAACTTTTTTATATATACTTACCAAGTGTTTTTGGTTGTATTTGAATGAAGATGTTCTTTGTAGACAAAATGCTGTTTAGTTGATGTAGTCTCTCAAAGTTAAAGAACATATATTGTTTTGGTTGGTTTAGTTTTTTTAAGTGGGGTGGTATTGCTGTTTGGTATAGACTATATTTTTTTTGTTGAAACGTTTTTTATTGTTTTACAAATCAACAACTCAACAAACATCCCCCCGCCTTCACCCGTCCCGGAAGTACCACGCATTTATCATCAAGACCAATTATTCAGGAGAAGGAACAATCTTCCCACCCAGTTCTCTACCCCCCCCTCCCCCACCCCATGTCAGTGTACCCCCGTCCCCTACCCCTCTTCCTATGAGCCCCTCCTCCCTAATAAATAAGATGCAGGAGCCCAACCTCTCCCTAAGCAAACGGAGCCTTCCCTCATGCCGAGTGGTATAGACTATAGGTGTTAATTTATACAGGTTTTTAAAAACTTAAAAAAGAGAACATGGATTTGTTTAGGGGTTTAGGATGTTTTGGGGTTTGAATAGGATTTAATTAATATTTTAAAAAGTATTTTGATAGTATACTTACTTTTTAGTGAGTCCTTTCTGGCAATCTTCAATATTTTCTTTAGCTGTTTTGAGTAATATCTGTAGTGGAAACATAAAGAGATGGAATATATAAGTTAGTTATTTATTTGAGTAAAGATAAATTAGTGTTTTAGTTTAATTTGGCAGTTTAGTTAGAAAAGATTATTTACTTACGTTTTTAGAATAGTAGTAGGATGTAGGTTTCTTCTGTTTAGCAGAGTTTCTTCTTCGTTCAATTCTTTGGTTTAAGGCACAGTAGAAGACTTGTTTTAATTGGTTTATATAGTGGTTTTAAATTGTTTCTTGAATGTTATTGGTTGTTTTCTGTATGTGGCCTTTCTATTGGATGGTTTGAATTTTTTTTAGTTAATTGGTTTCCTTTTATGGAAAATGCTAAGTAAGAGTATATTTAGTTTTAAAGGAGGAGAGTTTTAAATAATTATATATAAAAAGATTGTTTATAATGTGTTTTAATTTTTTTAAATGTGTTCGAAATGCCTATGTGATAATTATTTCAGTGTTTTTTTATTATGTTGTTAAATATTTAGATCGTTATAAATGTTATGTTTATGTTTAAGTAGAATATAATTGGAAAATGTATGTTTTCGGAAAATATTGTATTTATGTTGTTTAAAGTATTGGTTTTAATATTATTAGAATTGTCGATATATTTTAAAAAAACGATATTATTGATGTCTATATTTTGGTTATCGATATTTGTTACATGTGTTATATTTATTTACTTATGTCGATATTTAGTATTGCGACATTGATGTGTGCGATTTTTGTGTGATCGATATAATTGTATTACGATATTGTAGTGTCGATATTAGTGTAGTTTTTTAATTAAGTATACAATGTCGATAATTTTGATGTCGATATATTTGATGCGATATTTGTGTAGTTCGATAATGTGTCTTTCGATAATATGTCAGAGATGCGGCTAACGCGACACTCATTTTCATTTTCAACTTTTGGCACAGGCGTACCCGCCGACACTACTTCATGGACCACAATGCTTTGGGGTAACTGTCAGGCTTTACGGCTACGATGAATATTGGCGCCCTGAGACACGCCGCGCGTCGTTGGGAAGGCGGTAGGGTTAAGACTACAATACCCATCACCCCCAGCGAGCGCGCGAACGCACTTCCTGAGGCGGTACAAAAGCCGCGCTCACGGAAGAAACAGGGCTTGTCAATCAAGTCCCTTCTGGCGTATCTCGAGGTAATTGACCTCGCTAGACTGCTTCCCGAGAGTTACTAGCTGCGTGAGCCGCTGCCCGGTTCACCTTCGCGTATTCCGTTCCGACAGACCTACGGGCTCACATGAGCTCACCCGCACCTTCCGCCTGCATAATTCTTTGAGTGGCACTTCACTTCTCCTTCGACACTCCTGCCTGTGACCCGAAGCGTTGGAGACCGGACTAGAGTTTCTCCGCTTCGAAGACGTGCCCTGCCCGCACCCCCGCTTGGAGCCGACTGAAAGGCTCGGAGAGCTCCGGTGCGCCTCTGAAGACACCTGCGTGTTGCTGTTCCTGCGCTTGGAGCCGACTGAAAGGCTCGGAGAGCGTCCGCTCTTCCTCTCCTGGAGGCGTGAGTACCCTGGTCTGAAAGCGACTGCCTGTGCGACACAGGGAACTGCCTGAGTGAGTGTGAGGAGGAATTCACTCTTTGTGTACTGTTATCGTGTCTTGCTGGGTGGGTCGGGGTTCCTGTAGCTCATGACTGTTCCTTCTCCTTCAACAGGAGTGGAGTACCTCCCCCGTTTAGTCGCCTCTGCCCTTCTTTGTTATCCCTTTTCCCCGGGGGAGGTGTTGCTTGTAGAGGGGGCTCTCAATCCTCTAGGGTGATACTGTTCTCGGGGAGAAAGGACTCTAGCATCGTGGATCGCCCCTGCTGTATCCGGCTTATAAGGTTAGTGAGCAGGGTTGCCGCTGACAGATTGACAAGCCCACGGATAACTACAGCCCGGGCGATGGATACCGCTACAGTCTTGGCCACTATGTTGGACACCTTGAATGCTCTTAGAGTGGAGGTGGACGCAGTTAGAGCGGAGAATCATGAGCTTAAGAACGAGATGGGCACCATGCGAAGAGAAGTAGCCTGCCTGTCCCGTCACTCTCCCGCTGGTCCAAAAGGGGGTTCATATATTCGAGACTGGACTCTGCCTCCCCCTGCGAAAACCCAAACGCATGTAGTGGATGGAGGTACGCAGGCATCTGGCGGGGGTTCCCCCACTCCCGGGGTCTTCCCGAATCACTCCTTCTCTACGCCTCTCTAGTCCGGTCCTCCCCCGGTCCATATAATGCAACCCATGCAGATGCCCCTTGCCCCTCCGGAAAGATTCTATGGAGACCCCAAGAAGTATGGCATCTTCATGGGTCAATGTCGGCTTCATTTCTTATGCAAACCACAGGTCTTCCCAACGGACCAGGCAAAAACGGCCTTTGTGATGTCGTATTTAGGAGGCAATGCGGCGAGCTGGTCCTTCCCGTTAATCGAACGAGACGACCCTGTCCTGTACAACTTCCCCGCTTTTTGTGTGGAGATGCGGCGGCTGTTCGATCGCAAGGCGCATCAGTTATCGTTGGATAAAGAACTCCTAACCCTAAAACAGGGTTCACAGGACCTGCTGACCTACATTACCTCCTTCAACAGACTCGTGGTCGAAACAGATTGGCCAATGGAAAAAAGAACTTCCTTATTCTATCAGGGGTTGAGAAGCGAGCTCAAGGATGTTCTGGCTCAAGTGGTGCAGATGCCGGCCACTTGCGATGAATTAATTGATTTAACCGTCCAATTGGATCACCGGTTCTTAGAGCGAAAAGGGGACAAGAACCGCAGCGATGCCCGGTTCCTTCCTAGTAGGCCCCGATATGTGCCGGAGGAAAAACCTTCCCAAGGGGATGGAACAGAGCCCATGCAGATCGGTGGCATCCGAGGCCCCTTGAGTCAAGCAGAAAGAGAAAAAAGGAGAACTCAGAAACTCTGCTTATATTGTGGCAAGCCCGGCCACTTCATCAAAGATTGTAGAAGCCGAACCAAGAACACCACTACAGGAAGCCCTGGACCTAAGACGGTGTCTGTAGTGGATTACTCGACTGAGGACCCGGAAAACTGATGAGCCCAAATAAGATGAGGACCGCTTGTTTGAGGCCTAGCAGTAAAGAGGTCTTCCCTGCAGTAGCCAATACTATACAGCCCTCTGTCGCTCACATGAATGTGTGCGTTGTGTTGACCTTGCCTCGTGACATATCTGTGGTGGTCCATGCTCTGCTGGATTCCGGGGCCACTGGAAATTTCATGGACTAACGATATGCAAAAGAGTTAGGCATCCCTGTAGATCAAAAGGATACCCCCGAGAAGGTGAAGGCAGTGGACGGCTCAGCCCTAACCTCGGGTCCAGTATGTTATCACACCAAGCCCCTCGTAATGCAAATAGGGTTACATCACTTCAAACAGATACAATTCGACCTGATCGATGCCCCTCATTTCACGCTTATTCTAGGAATGCCATGGCTAACTCTCCATGATCCCTTAGTGAGGTGGGCAGCACGCACTGCGACATTAAATTCATCCTTTTGCCAAGAACACTGTATTGAAGAACAAGTCAAGACGTCGGCCCATAGGGGGAGTCCAGCTGGATTCCTTGCCAGCACATGCATCCAGCCACAGGCAAATCCTGTTACCGTGTTACCTCACATTTACGAAAGGTTTAGAACTGTCTTCGACACCCAAGAAGCGAAAAGATTACCCCCACACCGGGACTATGATTGTGTCATAGAACTAGAGGCAGGAGCCAATATACCCTGCAGCAGAATCTATGCCCTCACCGAAGCCGAAACCTCGTATCTCCGGACCTACCTTGACGACATGCTTGCCACCGGGTTTATACGACCGTCTTCCTCGCCTGCCTCCTCTCCGATCTTTTTTATTCCGAAGAAAGAGGGATGATTAAGGGCCTGCATTGATTACAGGGCAATCAACAAGGTCACCGTAAAGAACAGGTATCCCCTGCCATTGATCCCTGTTCTTATAGACCAACTGAAAACCGCGACAGTATTCACCAAACTGGACCTCAGGGGAGCCTACCATCTGGTACGGGTACGGCGCGGCGATGAGTGGAAGACAGCCTTTCGGACCAAATTCGGCCTGTTCGAATACACGGTCATGCCCTTCGTCCTGTGCAACGCTCCCGCCGCGTTCCAGTACTTCATGGATGAAGTACTGAGGGGCCTCTTAGATGTATCCTGCATCGTGTACATCGATGACATCTTGGTGTACTCCACATCCCTGGAAGAACATGTGAAGCACGTGGCGGAGGTACTGGAGCGCCTACAACAGTATGCGCTATACGCCAAACTGGAAAAATGTTTGTTCCACGTTTCTGAAGTGGAATTCTTGGGATATGTCATCGGTCCCGAAGGCTTGGTCATGGACGAGAAGAAAACGCAGGCTATCACCCAGTGGGAATCGCCCACCACCGTAAAATCCCTACAAAGCTTCTTGGGCTTCGCGAATTTTTATCGCCGATTTATAAAGAACTTTTCCGGTATCATACAACCGTTGACACTTCTCCTGAGGAAAGGAGCCTCCTTCGAGTGGACGGCCGCGGCAGAAACGGCCTTTCAGACCTTGAAGAACTGCTTCATGACAGCCCCCGTGCTTCGTCATCCTGATGCCACACGTCCTTTTGTGGTTGAAACCGACGCCTCCCAATATGCAATAGGGGGAATACTATCACAGAGACACCCGGACACGGGACAATTGCATCCCGTCGCCTTCTTTTCCAAGAAATTGGCCCCTTGTGAAATAAACTACAGCATTATGGATAAGGAGCTCCTAGCCATAAAAAGAGGGTGCGAAGAGTGGCGACATCATTCACTCGGCGCCAGACATACCGTAGAAATCTATACGGATCATCGGAATCTCTTATTCCTCAAAACCGCCAGATCTCTGACCCCGAGACAACTACGTTGGTCGTTGTTTTTCTCTGATTACGACTTCGTAATCAAATATCGTCCAGGCCCACAAAACGGAAAGGCCGATGCTCTGTCCCGGCCCCAACCACCCGTCAGTACGAGCCCTGTACCCGTCTCCGACACTCCATTGATTCTAGAAGCCGCATCATTCCCTGATGAACTGACGGCAGCTGCAACTACACCCGACTTCATAGAAGAAGTACAACACCAAACCTCCGCGACCGAAGAAGCAGTTTGGGTAGCCAAAGACCCACTACACAGGTCCTCTAGGCAACGCCTATTATTTCAGGATCAACGCTTGTATCTGCCGACCCCTTCCCTACAACAACAAGCCTTGAGATGGGTTCACGATTCCACCTTGGGTGGACACCAGGGAGTACTTAAAACCACACTAGCCATGAAGGAGCCATTTCTGGTGGCCTACGTTAAACCCAGATACAGCTGCCCACATCGCGGGATGTGCTATATGCACACAAGGGAAGTCTCAGCACAAACGACCAAGTGGGTTGCTCCATCCTATTCCAATCCCTCCAGCTCCGTGGCACACTCTGTCTATGGATTTTATAGTGGATATGCCCTCTAGTAGAGGAATGACTACCATCCTGGTCGTCATCGATCATTTGATGAAGATGGGCCATTTTATTGCCATGGAGAAACTCCCTTCAGCCGCAGGCCTAGCCCAGCACTTTTTACAACACATCGTACGAAGTCATGGAATCCCAGCGGTTCTCATTACAGATAGAGGCACACAGTTCACGTCGAGGTTTTGGAAGGCCTTGTGTCAAGTCATGAAGATGGACGCCCGTCTCTCCACCAGCTACCACCCCCAAACAGATGGCAAGACCGAAAGACTGAACCAGACATTGGAGCAGTACCTCAGATGTTTTACGTTGCTCTACGAAGAAGAATGGAGTACTCTACTATGGATGGCGGAGTTTGCCTACAATAATGCTGAACACTCATCGCTGGGATGCTCCCCCTTCTTCTGTTTAACTGGATACCATCCAAACATGCTGCCCTTTGAATGGCCTGCACAAACCAAACACCCTTCTATCCAAGAACATCACTCGTACCTGAAAGTGGTGTTACGGACAGCCAAGAAACAACTGGAAATAGCCCAAGAAAGAGACAAACGCTACGCGGACAAAAGAAGAACCCCTGAGCCGGACTACAAAGTAGGAGACAAGGTGTGGTTAGACACACGACATCTACGCATAAAGGGGAACATGCGCCCGAAACCAAAATACGTGGGTCCATACCCCATTATCAAAGTGGTGAACTCTGTAGCTATGAAATTGACTCTCCCTTCCACGTGGCGCATTCATCCAGTGTTCAACGTGTCTCTGCTCCGACCATGTCTTCCTCTCACTAGACTCCCCCCAAAACCTCCGCCACTACTTATAGATAGCGAGGAGGAGTACGAAGTCAAAGGGGTACTAGATTCTAGATACATCAGGGGCAGGCTACACTACTTAATCGATTGGAAAGGGTATGGTCCCGAGGAGAGGTCCTGGGAACCTCTGTCCAATTTACATTGCCCTGCATTGCTGCGCCGCTTCCACGCGGCTCATCCTACAAAACCCAGGGGCCCGTCGAGACGCCGGCCCTAGTTGGGGGGTTCTGTCAGGCTTTACGGCTACGATGAATATCGGCGCCCTGAGACACGCCGCGCGTCGCTGGGAAGGCGGTAGGGTTAAGACTACAATACCCATCACCCCCAGCGAGCGCGCGAACGCACTTCCTGAGGCGGTACAAAAGCCGTGCTCACGGAAGAAACAGGGCTTGTCAATCAAGTCCCTTCTGGCGTATCTCGAGGTAATTGACCTCGCTGGACTGCTTCCCGAGAGTTACTAGCTGCGTGAGCCGCTGCCCGGTTCACCTTCGCGTATTCCGTTCCGACAGACCTACGGGCTCACATGAGCTCACCCGCACCTTCCGCCTGCATAATTCTTTGAGTGGCACTTCACTTCTCCTTCGACACTCCTGCCTGTGACCCGAAGCGTTGGAGACCGGACTAGAGTTTCTCCGCTTCAAAGACGTGCCCTGCCCGCACCCCCGCTTGGAGCCGACTGAAAGGCTCGGAGAGCTCCGGTGTGCCTCTGAAGACACCTGCGTGTTGCTGTTCCTGCGCTTGGAGCCGACTGAAAGGCTCGGAGAGCGTCCGCTCTTCCTCTCCTGGAGGCGTGAGTACCCTGGTCTGAAAGCGACTGCCTGTGCGACACAGGGAACTGCCTGAGTGAGTGTGAGGAGGAATTCACTCTTTGTGTACTGTTATCGTGTCTTGCTGGGTGGGTCGGGGTTCCTGTAGCTCATGACTGTTCCTTCTCTCTCAACAGGAGTGGAGTACCTCCCCCGTTTAGTCGCCTCTGCCCTTCTTTGTTATCCCTTTTCCCCGGGGGTGGTGTTGCTTGTAGAGGGGGCTCTCAATCCACTAGGGTTATACTGTTCTCGGGGAGAAAGGACTCTAGCATCGTGGATCGCCCCTGCTGTATCCGGCTTATAAGATTAGTGAGCAGGGTTGCCGCTGACAGTAACACGCTGGTAGGACGAGCAGAGTGCGGCCAATCGGATTTTTGTTTATATTCAGGCTCCCTTGAGCCGGTGGGGCTGACGAGCCCAGGGCTACGCACCTGCGCGCCTTGAGTGGTACTTTACCTGAGAATGTTATTTGGCAGCCTACGCAGCAACCCTACACACAGACCTACTCCCTGCTGACAAGAGGTAACTACCTCGAAACACGTGTCCAGGGATGGCTAACGCGACACTCATTTTCATTTTAAACTTTTGGCACAGGCGTACCCGCCGACGCTACTTCATGGACCACAATGCTTTGGGGTAACACGCTGGTAGGACGAGCAGAGTGCGGCCAATCTGATTATTGTTTATATTCAGGCTCCCTTGAGCCGGTGGGGCTGACGAGCCCATGGCTACGCACCTGCGTGCCTTGAGTGGTACTTTACCTGAGAATATTTTTTGGCAGCCTTCGCAGCAACCCTACACAGACACCTACTCCCTGCTGACGAGAGGCAACTACCTCGAAACACGTGTCCAGGGATGGCTAACGCGACACTCATTTTAATTTTAAACTTTTGGCACAGGCGTACCCGCCGAAGCTACTTCATGGACCACAATGCTTTGGGGTAACACGCTGGTAGGACGAGCAGAGTGCGGCCAATCAGATTTTTCTTTATATTCAGGCTCCCTTGAGCCGGTGGGGCTGACGAGCCCATGGCTACGCACCTGCGCGCCTTGAGTGGTACTTTACCTGAGAATATTTTTTGGCAGCCTACGCAGTAACCCTACACACTCACCTACTCCCTGCTGACGAGAGGCAACTACCTCGAAACACGTGTCCAGGGATGGCTAACGCGACACTCATTTTCATTTTAAACTTTTGGCACAGGCGTACCTGCCGACGCTACTTCATGGACCACAATGCTTTGGGGTTACACGCTGGTAGGACGAGCAGAGTGCGGCCAATCGGATTTTTGCTTATATTCAGGCTCCCTTGAGCCGGTGGGGCTGACGAGCCCATGGCTATGCACCTGCGCGCCTTGTGTGGTAATTTACCTGTGAATATTTTTTGGCAGCCTACGCAGCAACCCTACACACACACCTACTCCCTGCTTACGAGAGGCAACTACCTCGATACACGTGTCCAGGGATGGCTAACGCGACACTCATTTTCATTTTAAACTTTTGGCACAGGCGTACCCGCCGACGCTACTTCATGGACCACAATGCTTTGGGGAAACACGCTGGTAGGACGAGCAGAGTGCGGCCAATCGTATTTTTTTTTTATATTCAGGCTCCCTTGAGCCGGTGGGGCTGACGAGCCCATGGCTACGCACCTGCGCGCCTTGAGTGGTACTTTACCTGAGAATATTTTTTGGCAGCCTACGCAGCAACCCTACACACACACCTACTCCCTGCTGACGAGAGGCAACTACCTCGATACACGTGTCCAGGGATGGCTAACGCGACACTCATTTTCATTTTAAACTTTTAGCACAGGCGTACCGGCCGACGCTACTTCATGGACCACAATGCTTTGGGGTAACATGCTGGTAGGACGAGCAGAGTACGGCCAATCGGATTTTTTTTAATATTCAGGCTCCCTTGAGCCGGTGGGGCTGACGAGCCCATGGCTACGCGCCTGCGCGCCTTGAGTGGTACTTTACCTGAGAATATTTTTTGGCAGCCTACGCAGCAACCCTACACACACACCTACTCCCTGCTGATGACAGGCAACTACCTCGATACACGTGTCCAAGGATGGCTAACGCGACACTTATTTTCATTTTAAACTTTTGGCAAAGGCGTACCCGCCGACGCTACTTCATGGACCACAATGCTTTGGGGTAACACGCTGGTAGGACGAGCAGAGTGCGGCCAATCAGATTTTTGTTTATATTCAGGCTCCCTTGAGCCGGTGGGGCTGACGAGCCCATGGCTACGCACCTGCGCGCCTTGAGTGGTACTTTACCTGAGAATATTTTTTGGCAGCCTACGCAGCAACCCTACACACACACCTACTCCCTGCTGACGAGAGGCAACAACCTCGAAACACGTGTCCAGGGACGGCTAACGCGACACTCATTTTCATTTTAAACTTTTGGCACAGGCGTACCCGCCGAAGCTACTTCATGGACCACAATGCTTTGGGGTAACACGCTGGTAGGACGAGCAGAGTGCGGCCAATCAGATTTTTCTTTATATTCAGGCTCCCTTGAGCCGGTGGGGCTGACGAGCCCATGGCTACGCACCTGCGCGCCTTGAGTGGTACTTTACCTGAGAATATTTTTTGGCAGCCTACGCAGTAACCCTACACACTCACCTACTCCCTGCTGACGAGAGGCAACTACCTCGAAACACGTGTCCAGGGATGGCTAACGCGACACTCATTTTCATTTTAAACTTTTGGCACAGGCGTACCTGCCGACGCTACTTCATGGACCACAATGCTTTGGGGTTACACGCTGGTAGGACGAGCAGAGTGCGGCCAATCGGATTTTTGCTTATATTCAGGCTCCCTTGAGCCGGTGGGGCTGACGAGCCCATGGCTATGCACCTGCGCGCCTTGTGTGGTAATTTACCTGTGAATATTTTTTGGCAGCCTACGCAGCAACCCTACACACACACCTACTCCCTGCTTACGAGAGGCAACTACCTCGATACACGTGTCCAGGGATGGCTAACGCGACACTCATTTTCATTTTAAACTTTTGGCACAGGCGTACCCGCCGACGCTACTTCATGGACCACAATGCTTTGGGGAAACACGCTGGTAGGACGAGCAGAGTGCGGCCAATCGTATTTTTGTTTATATTCAGGCTCCCTTGAGCCAGTGGGGCTGACGAGCCCAGGGCTACGCACCTGCGCGCCTTGAGTGGTACTTTACCTGAGAATGTTATTTGGCAGCCTACGCAGCAACCCTACACACAGACCTACTCCCTGCTGACAAGAGGTAACTACCTCGAAACACGTGTCCAGGGATGGCTAACGCGACACTCATTTTCATTTTAAACTTTTGGCACAGGCGTACCCGCCGACGCTACTTCATGGACCACAATGCTTTGGGGTAACACGCTGGTAGGACGAGCAGAGTGCGGCCAATCTGATTATTGTTTATATTCAGGCTCCCTTGAGCCGGTGGGGCTGACGAGCCCATGGCTACGCACCTGCGTGCCTTGAGTGGTACTTTACCTGAGAATATTTTTTGGCAGCCTTCGCAGCAACCCTACACAGACACCTACTCCCTGCTGACGAGAGGCAACTACCTCGAAACACGTGTCCAGGGATGGCTAACGCGACACTCATTTTAATTTTAAACTTTTGGCACAGGCGTACCCGCCGAAGCTACTTCATGGACCACAATGCTTTGGGGTAACACGCTGGTAGGACGAGCAGAGTGCGGCCAATCAGATTTTTCTTTATATTCAGGCTCCCTTGAGCCGGTGGGGCTGACGAGCCCATGGCTACGCACCTGCGCGCCTTGAGTGGTACTTTACCTGAGAATATTTTTTGGCAGCCTACGCAGTAACCCTACACACTCACCTACTCCCTGCTGACGAGAGGCAACTACCTCGAAACACGTGTCCAGGGATGGCTAACGCGACACTCATTTTCATTTTAAACTTTTGGCACAGGCGTACCTGCCGACGCTACTTCATGGACCACAATGCTTTGGGGTTACACGCTGGTAGGACGAGCAGAGTGCGGCCAATCGGATTTTTGCTTATATTCAGGCTCCCTTGAGCCGGTGGGGCTGACGAGCCCATGGCTATGCACCTGCGCGCCTTGTGTGGTAATTTACCTGTGAATATTTTTTGGCAGCCTACGCAGCAACCCTACACACACACCTACTCCCTGCTTACGAGAGGCAACTACCTCGATACACGTGTCCAGGGATGGCTAACGCGACACTCATTTTCATTTTAAACTTTTGGCACAGGCGTACCCGCCGACGCTACTTCATGGACCACAATGCTTTGGGGAAACACGCTGGTAGGACGAGCAGAGTGCGGCCAATCGTATTTTTTTTTTATATTCAGGCTCCCTTGAGCCGGTGGGGCTGACGAGCCCATGGCTACGCACCTGCGCGCCTTGAGTGGTACTTTACCTGAGAATATTTTTTGGCAGCCTACGCAGCAACCCTACACACACACCTACTCCCTGCTGACGAGAGGCAACTACCTCGATACACGTGTCCAGGGATGGCTAACGCGACACTCATTTTCATTTTAAACTTTTAGCACAGGCGTACCGGCCGACGCTACTTCATGGACCACAATGCTTTGGGGTAACATGCTGGTAGGACGAGCAGAGTACGGCCAATCGGATTTTTTTTAATATTCAGGCTCCCTTGAGCCGGTGGGGCTGACGAGCCCATGGCTACGCGCCTGCGCGCCTTGAGTGGTACTTTACCTGAGAATATTTTTTGGCAGCCTACGCAGCAACCCTACACACACACCTACTCCCTGCTGATGAGAGGCAACTACCTCGATACACGTGTCCAAGGATGGCTAACGCGACACTCATTTTCATTTTAAACTTTTGGCAAAGGCGTACCCGCCGACGCTACTTCATGGACCACAATGCTTTGGGGTAACACGCTGGTAGGACGAGCAGAGTGCGGCCAATCAGATTTTTGTTTATATTCAGGCTCCCATGAGCCGGTGGGGCTGACGAGCCCATGCCTACGCACCTGCGCGCCTTGAGTGGTACTTTACCTGAGAATATTTTTTGGCAGCCTACGCAGCAACCCTACACACACACCTACTCCCTGCTGACGAGAGGCAACAACCTCGAAACACGTGTCCAGGGACGGCTAACGCGACACTCATTTTCATTTTAAACTTTTGGCACAGGCGTACCCGCCGAAGCTACTTCATGGACCACAATGCTTTGGGGTAACACGCTGGTAGGACGAGCAGAGTGCGGCCAATCAGATTTTTCTTTATATTCAGGCTCCCTTGAGCCGGTGGGGCTGACGAGCCCATGGCTACGCACCTGCACGCCTTGAGTGGTACTTTACCTGAGAATATTTTTTGGCAGCCTACGCAGCAACCCTACACACAGACCTACTCCCTGCTGACAAGAGGTAACTACCTCGAAACACGTGTCCAGGGATGGCTAACGCGACACTCATTTTCATTTTAAACTTTTGGCACAGGCGTACCCGCCGACGCTACTTCATGGACCACAATGCTTTGGGGTAACACGCTGGTAGGACGAGCAGAGTGCGGCCAATCTGATTATTGTTTATATTCAGGCTCCCTTGAGCCGGTGGGGCTGACGAGCCCATGGCTACGCACCTGCGTGCCTTGAGTGGTACTTTACCTGAGAATATTTTTTGGCAGCCTTCGCAGCAACCCTACACAGACACCTACTCCCTGCTGACGAGAGGCAACTACCTCGAAACACGTGTCCAGGGATGGCTAACGCGACACTCATTTTAATTTTAAACTTTTGGCACAGGCGTACCCGCCGAAGCTACTTCATGGACCACAATGCTTTGGGGTAACACGCTGGTAGGACGAGCAGAGTGCGGCCAATCAGATTTTTCTTTATATTCAGGCTCCCTTGAGCCGGTGGGGCTGACGAGCCCATGGCTACGCACCTGCGCGCCTTGAGTGGTACTTTACCTGAGAATATTTTTTGGCAGCCTACGCAGTAACCCTACACACTCACCTACTCCCTGCTGACGAGAGGCAACTACCTCGAAACACGTGTCCAGGGATGGCTAACGCGACACTCATTTTCATTTTAAACTTTTGGCACAGGCGTACCTGCCGACGCTACTTCATGGACCACAATGCTTTGGGGTTACACGCTGGTAGGACGAGCAGAGTGCGGCCAATCGGATTTTTGCTTATATTCAGGCTCCCTTGAGCCGGTGGGGCTGACGAGCCCATGGCTATGCACCTGCGCGCCTTGTGTGGTAATTTACCTGTGAATATTTTTTGGCAGCCTACGCAGCAACCCTACACACACACCTACTCCCTGCTTACGAGAGGCAACTACCTCGATACACGTGTCCAGGGATGGCTAACGCGACACTCATTTTCATTTTAAAATTTTGGCACAGGCGTTCCCGCCGACGCTACTTCATGGACCACAATGCTTTGGGGAAACACGCTGGTAGGACGAGCAGAGTGCGGCCAATCGTATTTTTTTTTTATATTCAGGCTCCCTTGAGCCGGTGGGGCTGACGAGCCCATGGCTACGCACCTGCGCGCCTTGAGTGGTACTTTACCTGAGAATATTTTTTGGCAGCCTACGCAGCAACCCTACACACACACCTACTCCCTGCTGACGAGAGGCAACTACCTCGATACACGTGTCCAGGGATGGCTAACGCGACACTCATTTTCATTTTAAACTTTTAGCACAGGCGTACCGGCCGACGCTACTTCATGGACCACAATGCTTTGGGGTAACATGCTGGTAGGACGAGCAGAGTACGGCCAATCGGATTTTTTTTAATATTCAGGCTCCCTTGAGCCGGTGGGGCTGACGAGCCCATGGCTACGCGCCTGCGCGCCTTGAGTGGTACTTTACCTGAGAATATTTTTTGGCAGCCTACGCAGCAACCCTACACACACACCTACTCCCTGCTGATGAGAGGCAACTACCTCGATACACGTGTCCAAGGATGGCTAACGCGACACTCATTTTCATTTTAAACTTTTGGCAAAGGCGTACCCGCCGACGCTACTTCATGGACCACAATGCTTTGGGGTAACACGCTGGTAGGACGAGCAGAGTGCGGCCAATCAGATTTTTGTTTATATTCAGGCTCCCTTGAGCCGGTGGGGCTGACGAGCCCATGGCTACGCACCTGCGCGCCTTGAGTGGTACTTTACCTGAGAATATTTTTTGCCAGCCTACGCAGCAACCCTACACACACACCTACTCCCTGCTGACGAGAGGCAACAACCTCGAAACACGTGTCCAGGGACGGCTAACGCGACACTCATTTTCATTTTAAACTTTTGGCACAGGCGTACCCGCCGAAGCTACTTCATGGACCACAATGCTTTGGGGTAACACGCTGGTAGGACGAGCAGAGTGCGGCCAATCAGATTTTTCTTTATATTCAGGCTCCCTTGAGCCGGTGGGGCTGACGAGCCCATGGCTACGCACCTGCGCGCCTTGAGTGGTACTTTACCTGAGAATATTTTTTGGCAGCCTACGCAGTAACCCTACACACTCACCTACTCCCTGCTGCCGAGAGGCAACTACCTCGAAACACGTGTCCAGGGATGGCTAACGCGACACTCATTTTCATTTTAAACTTTTGGCACAGGTGTACCTGCCGCCGCTACTTCATGGACCACAATGCTTTGGGGTTACACGCTGGTAGGACGAGCAGAGTGCGGCCAATCGGATTTTTGCTTATATTCAGGCTCCCTTGAGCCGGTGGGGCTGACGAGCCCATGGCTATGCACCTGCGCGCCTTGTGTGGTAATTTACCTGTGAATATTTTTTGGCAGCCTACGCAGCAACCCTACACACACACCTACTCCCTGCGTACGAGAGGCAACTACCTCGATACACGTGTCCAGGGATGGCTAACGCGACACTCATTTTCATTTTAAACTTTTGGCACAGGCGTACCCGCCGACGCTACTTCATGGACCACAATGCTTTGGGGAAACACGCTGGTAGGACGAGCAGAGTGCGGCCAATCGTATTTTTTTTTTATATTCAGGCTCCCTTGAGCCGGTGGGGCTGACGAGCCCATGGCTACGCACCTGCGCGCCTTGAGTGGTACTTTACCTGAGAATATTTTTTGGCAGCCTACGCAGCAACCCTACACACACACCTACTCCCTGCTGACGAGAGGCAACTACCTCGATACACGTGTCCAGGGATGGCTAACGCGACACTCATTTTCATTTTAAACTTTTAGCACAGGCGTACCGGCCGACGCTACTTCATGGACCACAATGCTTTGGGGTAACATGCTGGTAGGACGAGCAGAGTACGGCCAATCGGATTTTTTTTAATATTCAGGCTCCCTTGAGCCGGTGGGGCTGACGAGCCCATGGCTACGCGCCTGCGCGCCTTGAGTGGTACTTTACCTGAGAATATTTTTTGGCAGCCTACGCAGCAACCCTACACACACACCTACTCCCTGCTGATGAGAGGCAACTACCTCGATACACGTGTCCAAGGATGGCTAACGCGACACTCATTTTCATTTTAAACTTTTGGCAAAGGCGTACCCGCCGACGCTACTTCATGGACCACAATGCTTTGGGGTAACACGCTGGTAGGACGAGCAGAGTGCGGCCAATCAGATTTTTGTTTATATTCAGGCTCCCTTGAGCCGGTGGGGCTGACGAGCCCATGGCTACGCACCTGCGCGCCTTGAGTGGTACTTTACCTGAGAATATTTTTTGGCAGCCTACGCAGCAACCCTACACACACACCTACTCCCTGCTGACGAGAGGCAACAACCTCGAAACACGTGTCCAGGGACGGCTAACGCGACACTCATTTTCATTTTAAACTTTTGGCACAGGCGTACCCGCCGACGCTACTTCATGGACCACAATGCTTTGGGGTAACACGCTGGTAGGACGAGCAGAGTGCGGCCAATCGGATTTTTGCTTATATTCAGGCTCCCTTGAGCCGGTGGGGCTGACGAGCCCATGGCTACGCACCTGCGCGCCTTGAGTGGTACTTTACCTGAGAATATTTTTTGCCAGCCTACGCAGCAACCCTACACACACACCTACTCCCTGCTGACGAGAGGCAACTACCTCGAAACACGTGTCCAGGGATGGCTAACGCGACACTCATTTTCATTTTAAACTTTTGGCACAGGCGTACCTGCCGACGCTACTTCATGGACCACAATGCTTTGGGGTAACACGCTGGTAGGACGAGCAGAGTGCGGCCAATCGGATTTTTGCTTATATTCAGGCTCCCTTGAGCCGGTGGGGCTGACGAGCCCATGGCTACGCACCTGCGCGCCTTGAGTGGTACTTTACCTGAGAATATTTTTTGCCAGCCTACGCAGCAACCCTACACACACACCTACTCCCTGCTGACGAGAGGCAACTACCTCGATACACGTGTCCAGGGATGGCTAACGCGACACTCATTTTCATTTTAAACTTTTGGCACCGGCGTACCCGCCGACGCTACTTCATGGACCACAATGCTTTGGGGTAACACACTGGTAGGACGAGCAGAGTGCGGCCAATCGGATTTTTTTTTATATTCAGGCTCTCTTGAGCCGGTGGGACTGACGAGCCCATGGCTACGCACCTGCGCGCCTTGAGTGGTAGTTTACCTGAGAATATTTTTTGGCAGCCTACGCAGCAACCCTACACACACACCTACTCCCTGCTGATGAGAGGCAACTACCTCGAAACACGTGTCCAGGGATGGCTAACGCGACACTCATTTTCATTTTAAACTTTTGGCACAGGCGTACCCGCCGACGCTACTTCATGGACCACAATGCTTTGGGGTAACACGCTGGTAGGACGAGCAGAGTGCGGCCAATGGGATTTTTTGTTTATATTCAGGCTCTCTTGAGCTGGTGGGGCTGACGAGCCCATGGCTACGCACCTGCGGGCCTTGAGTGGTACTTTACCTGAGAATATTTTTTGGCAGCCTACGCAGCAACCCTACACACACACCTACTCCCTGCTGATGAGAGGCTACTACCTCGATACACGTGTCCAGGGATGGCTAACGCGACACTCATTTTCATTTTAAACTTTTGGCACAGGCGTACCCGCCGACGCTACTTCATGGACCACAATGCTTTGGGGTAACACGCTGGTAGGACGAGCAGAGTGCGGCCAATCGGATTTTTGTTTATATTCAGGCTCCCTTGAGCCGGTGGGGCTGACGAGCCCATGGCTACGCACCTGCCCGCCTTGAGTGGTACTTTACCTGAGAATATTTTTTGGCAGCCTACGCAGCAACCCTACACACACACCTACTCCCTGCTGACATGAGGCAACTACCTCGAAACACGTGTCCAGGGATGGCTAACGCGACACTCATTTTCATTTTAAACTTTTGGCACAGGCGTACCTGCCGACGCTACTTCATGGACCACAATGCTTTGGGGTAACACGCTGGTAGGACGAGCAGAGTGCGGCCAATCGGATTTGTGCTTATATTCAGGTTCCCTTGAGCCGGTGGGGCTGACGAGCCCATGGCTACGCACCTGCACGCCTTGAGTGGTACTATACCTGAGAATATTTTTTGGCAGCCTACGCAGCAACCCTACACATACACCTACTCCCTGCTGACGAGAGGCAACTACCTCGATACACGTGTCCAGGGATGGCTAACGCGACACTCATTTTCATTTTAAACTTTTGGCATAGGCGTACCCGCCGACGCTACTTCATGGACCACAATGCTTTGGGGTAACACGCTGGTAGGACGAGCAGAGAGTGGCCAATCGGATTTTTTTTTATATTCAGACTCCCTTGAGCCGGTGGGGCTGACGAGCCCATAGCTACGCACCTGCGCGCCTTGAGTGGTACTTTACCTGAGAATATTTTTTGGCAGCCTACGCAGCAACGCTAGACACACACCTACTACCTGCTGACGAGACGCAACTACCTCGAAACACGTGTCCAGGGATGGCTAACGCGATACTCATTTTCATTTTAAACTTTTGGCACAGGCGTACCCGCCGACGCTACTTCATGGACCACAATGCTTTGGGGTAACACGCTGGTAGGACGAGCAGAGTGCGGCCAATCGGATTTTTGCTTATATTCAGGCTCCCTTGAGCCGGTGGGGCTGACGAGCCCATGGCTACGCACCTGCGCGCCTTGAGTGGTACTTTACCTGAGAATATTTTTTGCCAGCCTACGCAGCAACCCTACACACACACCTACTCCCTGCTGACGAGAGGCAACTACCTCGAAACACGTGTCCAGGGATGGCTAACGCGACACTCATTTTCATTTTAAACTTTTGGCACAGGCGTACCTGCCGACGCTACTTCATGGACCACAATGCTTTGGGGTAACACGCTGGTAGGACGAGCAGAGTGCGGCCAATCGGATTTTTGCTTATATTCAGGCTCCCTTGAGCCGGTGGGGCTGACGAGCCCATGGCTACGCACCTGCGCGCCTTGAGTGGTACTTTACCTGAGAATATTTTTTGACAGCCTACGCAGCAACCCTACACACACACCTACTCCCTGCTGACGAGAGGCAACTACCTCGATACACGTGTCCAGGGATGGCTAACGCGACACTCATTTTCATTTTAAACTTTTGGCACCGGCGTACCCGCCGACGCTACTTCATGGACCACAATGCTTTGGGGTAACACACTGGTAGGACGAGCAGAGTGCGGCCAATCGGATTTTTTTTTATATTCAGGCTCCCTTGAGCCGGTGGGACTGACGAGCCCATGGCTACGCACCTGCGCGCCTTGAGTGGTAGTTTACCTGAGAATATTTTTTGGCAGCCTACGCAGCAACCCTACACACACACCTACTCCCTGCTGATGAGAGGCAACTACCTCGAAACACGTGTCCAGGGATGGCTAACGCGACACTCATTTTCATTTTAAACTTTTGGCACAGGCGTACCCGCCGACGCTACTTCATGGACCACAATGCTTTGGGGTAACACGCTGGTAGGACGAGCAGAGTGCGGCCAATGGGATTTTTGTTTATATTCAGGCTCTCTTGAGCTGGTGGGGCTGACGAGCCCATGGCTACGCACCTGCGGGCCTTGAGTGGTACTTTACCTGAGAATATTTTTTGGCAGCCTACGCAGCAACCCTACACACACACCTACTCCCTGCTGACGAGAGGCTACTACCTCGATACACGTGTCCAGGGATGGCTAACGCGACACTCATTTTCATTTTAAACTTTTGGCACAGGCGTACCCGCCGACGCTACTTCATGGACCACAATGCTTTGGGGTAACACGCTGGTAGGACGAGCAGAGTGCGGCCAATGGGATTTTTTGTTTATATTCAGGCTCTCTTGAGCTGGTGGGGCTGACGAGCCCATGGCTACGCACCTGCGGGCCTTGAGTGGTACTTTACCTGAGAATATTTTTTGGCAGCCTACGCAGCAACCCTACACACACACCTACTCCCTGCTGACGAGAGGCTACTACCTCGATACACGTGTACAGGGATGGCTAACGCGACACTCATTTTCATTTTAAACTTTTGGCACAGGCGTACCCGCCGACGCTACTTCATGGACCACAATGCTTTGGGGTAACACGCTGGTAGGACGAGCAGAGTGCGGCCAATCGGATTTTTGTTTATATTCAGGCTCCCTTGAGCCGGTGGGGCTGACGAGCCCATGGCTACGCACCTGCCCGCCTTGAGTGGTACTTTACCTGAGAATATTTTTTGGCAGCCTACGCAGCAACCCTACACACACACCTACTCCCTGCTGACATGAGGCAACTACCTCGAAACACGTGTCCAGGGATGGCTAACGCGACACTCATTTTCATTTTAAACTTTTGGCACAGGCGTACCTGCCGACGCTACTTCATGGACCACAATGCTTTGGGGTAACACGCTGGTAGGACGAGCAGAGTGCGGCCAATCGGATTTGTGCTTATATTCAGGTTCCCTTGAGCCGGTGGGGCTTACGAGCCCATGGCTACGCACCTGCACGCCTTGAGTGGTACTATACCTGAGAATATTTTTTGGCAGCCTACGCAGCAACCCTACACATACACCTACTCCCTGCTGACGAGAGGCAACTACCTCGATACACGTGTCCAGGGATGGCTAACGCGACACTCATTTTCATTTTAAACTTTTGGCATAGGCGTACCCGCCGACGCTACTTCATGGACCACAATGCTTTGGGGTAACACGCTGGTAGGACGAGCAGAGAGTGGCCAATCGGATTTTTTTTTATATTCAGACTCCCTTGAGCCGGTGGGGCTGACGAGCCCATAGCTACGCACCTGCGCGCCTTGAGTGGTACTTTACCTGAGAATATTTTTTGGCAGCCTACGCAGCAACGCTAGACACACACCTACTACCTGCTGACGAGACGCAACTACCTCGAAACACGTGTCCAGGGATGGCTAACGCGATACTCATTTTCATTTTAAACTTTTGGCACAGGCGTACCCGCCGACGCTACTTCATGGACCACAATGCTTTGGGGTAACACGCTGGTAGGACGAGCAGAGTGCGGCCAATCGGATTTTTGCTTATATTCAGGCTCCCTTGAGCCGGTGGGGCTGACGAGCCCATGGCTACGCACCTGCGCGCCTTGAGTGGTACTTTACCTGAGAATATTTTTTGCCAGCCTACGCAGCAACCCTACACACACACCTACTCCCTGCTGACGAGAGGCAACTACCTCGAAACACGTGTCCAGGGATGGCTAACGCGACACTCATTTTCATTTTAAACTTTTGGCACAGGCGTACCTGCCGACGCTACTTCATGGACCACAATGCTTTGGGGTAACACGCTGGTAGGACGAGCAGAGTGCGGCCAATCGGATTTTTGCTTATATTCAGGCTCCCTTGAGCCGGTGGGGCTGACGAGCCCATGGCTACGCACCTGCGCGCCTTGAGTGGTACTTTACCTGAGAATATTTTTTGACAGCCTACGCAGCAACCCTACACACACACCTACTCCCTGCTGACGAGAGGCAACTACCTCGATACACGTGTCCAGGGATGGCTAACGCGACACTCATTTTCATTTTAAACTTTTGGCACCGGCGTACCCGCCGACGCTACTTCATGGACCACAATGCTTTGGGGTAACACACTGGTAGGACGAGCAGAGTGCGGCCAATCGGATTTTTTTTTATATTCAGGCTCCCTTGAGCCGGTGGGACTGACGAGCCCATGGCTACGCACCTGCGCGCCTTGAGTGGTAGTTTACCTGAGAATATTTTTTGGCAGCCTACGCAGCAACCCTACACACACACCTACTCCCTGCTGATGAGAGGCAACTACCTCGAAACACGTGTCCAGGGATGGCTAACGCGACACTCATTTTCATTTTAAACTTTTGGCACAGGCGTACCCGCCGACGCTACTTCATGGACCACAATGCTTTGGGGTAACACGCTGGTAGGACGAGCAGAGTGCGGCCAATGGGATTTTTGTTTATATTCAGGCTCTCTTGAGCTGGTGGGGCTGACGAGCCCATGGCTACGCACCTGCGGGCCTTGAGTGGTACTTTACCTGAGAATATTTTTTGGCAGCCTACGCAGCAACCCTACACACACACCTACTCCCTGCTGACGAGAGGCTACTACCTCGATACACGTGTCCAGGGATGGCTAACGCGACACTCATTTTCATTTTAAACTTTTGGCACAGGCGTACCCGCCGACGCTACTTCATGGACCACAATGCTTTGGGGTAACACGCTGGTAGGACGAGCAGAGTGCGGCCAATCGGATTTTTGTTTATATTCAGGCTCCCTTGAGCCGGTGGGGCTGACGAGCCCATGGCTACGCACCTGCCCGCCTTGAGTGGTACTTTACCTGAGAATATTTTTTGGCAGCCTACGCAGCAACCCTACACACACACCTACTCCCTGCTGACATGAGGCAACTACCTCGAAACACGTGTCCAGGGATGGCTAACGCGACACTCATTTTCATTTTAAACTTTTGGCACAGGCGTACCTGCCGACGCTACTTCATGGACCACAATGCTTTGGGGTAACACGCTGGTAGGACGAGCAGAGTGCGGCCAATCGGATTTGTGCTTATATTCAGGTTCCCTTGAGCCGGTGGGGCTGACGAGCCCATGGCTACGCACCTGCACGCCTTGAGTGGTACTATACCTGAGAATATTTTTTGGCAGCCTACGCAGCAACCCTACACATACACCTACTCCCTGCTGACGAGAGGCAACTACCTCGATACACGTGTCCAGGGATGGCTAACGCGACACTCATTTTCATTTTAAACTTTTGGCATAGGCGTACCCGCCGACGCTACTTCATGGACCACAATGCTTTGGGGTAACACGCTGGTAGGACGAGCAGAGAGTGGCCAATCGGATTTTTTTTTATATTCAGACTCCCTTGAGCCGGTGGGGCTGACGAGCCCATAGCTACGCACCTGCGCGCCTTGAGTGGTACTTTACCTGAGAATATTTTTTGGCAGCCTACGCAGCAACCCTACACACACACCTACTCCCTGCTGACGAGAGGCAACTACCTCGAAACACGTGTCCAGGGATGGCTAACGCGACACTCATTTTCATTTTAAACTTTTGGCACAGGCGTACCCGCCGACGCTACTTCATGGACCACAATGCTTTGGGGTAACACGCTGGTAGGACGAGCAGAGTGCGGCCAATCGGATTTTTGTTCATATTCAGGCTCCTTTGAGCCCGTGGGGCTGACGAGCCCATGGCTACGCACCTGCGCGCCTTGAGTGGTACTTTACCTGAGAATATTTTTGGGCAGCCTACGCAGCAACCCTACACACACACCTACTCCCTGCTGACGAGAGGCAACTACCTCGAAACACGTGTCCAGGGATGGCTAACGCGACACTCATTTTCATTTTAAACTTTTGGCACAGGCGTACCAGCCGCTGCTACTTCATGGACCACAATGCTTTGGGGTAACACGCTGGTAGGACGAGCAGAGTGCGGCCAATCAGATTTTTGTTTATATTCAGGCTCCCTTGAGCCGGTGGGGTTGACGAGCCCATGGCTACGCACCTGCGCGCCTTGAGTGGTACTTTACCTGAGAATATTTTTTGGCAGCCAACGCAGCAACCCTACCCTACACACACACCTACTCCCTGCTGATGAGAGGCAACTACCTCGAAACACGTGTCCAGGGATGGCTAACGCGACACTCATTTTCATTTTAAACTTTTGGCACAGGCGTACCCGCCAACGCTACTTCATGGACCACAATGCTTTGGGGTAACACGCTGGTAGGACGAGCAGAGTGCGGCCAATCGGATTTTTGTTTATATTCAGGCTCCCTTGAGCCGGTGGGGCTGACGAGCCCATGGCTACGCACCTGCGCGCCTTGAGTGGTACTTTACCTGAGAATATTTTTTGGCAGCCTACGCAGCAACCCTACACACACACCTACTCCCTGCTGACGAGAGGCAACTACCTCGAAACATGTGCCCAGGGATGGCTAACGCAACACTCATTTTCATTTTAAACTTTTGGCACAGGCTTACCCGCCGACGCTACTTCATGGACCACAATGCTTTGGGGTAACACGCTGGTAGGACGAGCAGAGTGCGGCCAATCGGATTTTTGTTGATATTCAGGCTCCCTTGAGCCGGTGGGGCTGACGAGCCCATGGCTACGCACCTGCACGCCTTGAGTGGTACTTTACCTGAGAATATTTTTTGGCAGCCTACGCAGCAACCGTACACACACACCTACTCCCTGCTGACGAGAGGCAACTACCTCGAAACACGTGTCCAGGGATGGCTAACGCGACACTCATTTTCATTTTAAACTTTTGGCACAGGCGTACCCGCCGACGCTACTTCATGGACCACAATGCTTTGGGGTAAAATGCTGGTAGGACGAGCAGAGTGCGGCCAATCGGATTTTTGTTTATATTCAGGCTCCCTTGAGCCGGTGGGGCTGACGAGCCCATGGCTACGCACCTGCTCGCCATGAGTGGTACTTTACCTGAGAATATTTTTTGGCAGCCTACGCAGCAACCCTACACACACACCTACTCCCTGCTGACGAGAGGCAACTACCTCGAAACACGTGTCCAGGGATGGCTAACGCGACACTCATTTTCATTTTACACTTTTGGCACAGGCGTACCCGACGACGCTACTTCATGGACCATGATGCTTTGGGGTAACACGCTGGTAGGACGATCAGAGTGCGGCCAATCGGATTTTTGTTTATATTCAGGCTCCCTTGAGCCGGTGGGGCTGACGAGCCCATGGCTATGCACCTGCGCGCCTTGAGTGGTACTTTACCTGAGAATATTTTTTGGCAGCCTACGCAGCAACCCTACACACACACCTACTCCCTGCTGACGAGAGGCAACTACCTCGAAACACGTGTCCAGGGATGGCTAACGCGACACTCATTTTCATTTTAACCTTTTGGCACAGGCGTACCCGCCGACGCTACTTCATGGACCACAATGCTTTGGGGTAACACGCTGGTAGGACGAGCAGAGTGCGGCCAATCGGATTTTTGTTTATATTCAGGCTCCCTTGAGCCGGTGGGGCTGAGGAGCCCATGGCTATGCACCTGCGCGCCTTGAGTGGTACTTTACCTGAGAATATTTTTTGGCAGCCTACGCAGCAACCCTACACACACACCTACTCTCTGCTGACGAGAGGCAACTAGCTCGAAACACGTGTCCAGGGATGGCTAACGCGACACTCATTTTCATTTTAAACTTTTGGCACAGGCGTACCCGCCGACGCTACCTCATGGACCACAATGCTTTGGGGTAACATGCTGGTAGGACGAGCAGAGTGCGGCCATTCGGATTTTTGTTTATATTCAGGCTCCCTTGAGCCGGTGGGGCTGACGAGCCCATGGCTACGCACCTGCGCACCTTGAGTGGTACTTTACCTGAGAATATTTTTTGGCAGCCTACGCAGCAACCCTACACACACACCTACTCCCTGCTGATGAGAGGCAACTACCTCGAAACACGTGTACAGGGATGGCTAACGCGACACTCATTTTCATTTTAAACTTTTGGCACAGGCGTACCCGCCGACGCTACTTCATGGACCACAATGCTTTGGGGTAACACGCTGGTAGGACGAGCAGAGTGCGGCCAATCGGATTTTTGTTTATATTCAGGCTCCCTTTTTAGCCAGTGGGGCTGACGAGCCCATGGCTACGCACCTGCGCGCCTTGAGTGGTACTTTACCTGAAAATATTTTTTGGCAGCCTACGCAGCAACCCTACACACACACCTACTCCCTGCTGATGAGAGGCAACTACCTCGAAACACGTGTCCAGGGATGGCTAACGCGACACTCATTTTCATTTTAAACTTTTGGCACAGGCGTACCCGCCGACGCTACCTCATGGACCACAATGCTTTGGGGTAACATGCTGGTAGGACGAGCAGAGTGCGGCCATTCGGATTTTTGTTTATATTCAGGCTCCCTTGAGCCGGTGGGGCTGACGAGCCCATGGCTACGCACCTGCGCGCCTTGAGTGGTACTTTACCTGAGAATATTTTTTTCAGCCTACGCATCAACCCTACACACACACCTACTCCCTGCTGACGAGAGGCAACTACCTCGATGCACGTGTCCATGGATGGCTAACGCGACACTCATTTTCATTTTAAACTTTTGGCACAGGCGTACCCGCCGACGCTACTTCATGGACCACAATACTTTGGGGTAACATGCTGGTAGGACGAGCAGAGTGCTGCCAATCGGATTTTTTTTTATATTCAGGCTCCCTTGAGCCAGTGGGGCTGACAAGCCCATGGCTACGCACCTGTGCGGCTTGAGTGGTACTTTACCTGAGAATATTTTTTGGCAGCCTACGCAGCAACCCTACACACACACCTACTACCTGCTGACGAGACGCAACTACCTCGAAACACGTGTCCAGGGATGGGTAACGCGACACTCATTTTCATTTTAAACTTTTGGCACAGGCGTACCCGCCGACGCTACTTCATGGACCACAATGCTTTGGGGTAACACGCTGGTAGGACGAGCAGAGTGCGGCCAATCGGATTTTTGTTTATATTCAGGCTCCCTTGAGCCAGTGGGGCTGACGAGCCCATGGCTACACACCTGCGTGCCTTGAGTGGTACTTTACCTGAGAATATTTTTTGGCAGCCTACGCAGCAACCCTACACACACACCTACTCCCTGCTGACGAGAGGCAACTACCTCAAAACACGTGTCCACGGATGGCTAACGCAACACTCATTTTCATTTTAAACTTTTGGCACAGGCGTACCCGCCGACGCTACTTCATGGACCATGATGCTTTGGGGTAACACGCTGGTAGGACGACCAGAGTGCGGCCAATCGGATTTTTGTTTATATTCAGGCTCCCTTGAGCCGGTGGGGCTGACGAGCCCATGGCTATGCACCTGCGCGCCATGAGTGGTACTTTACCTGAGAATATTTTTTGGCAGCCTACGCAGCAACCCTACACACACACCTACTCCCTGCTGACGAGAGGCAACTACCTCGAAACACGTGTCCAGGGATGGCTAACGCGACACTCATTTTCATTTTAAACTTTTGGCACAGGCGTACCCGCCGACGCTACTTCATGGACCACAATGCTTTGGGGTAACACGCTGGTAGGACGAGCAGAGTGCGGCCAATCGGATTTTTGTTTATATTGAGGCTCCCTTTTTAGCCAGTGGGGCTGACGAGCCCATGGCTACGCACCTGCGCGCCTTGAGTGGTACTTTACCTGAGAATATTTTTTGGCAGCCTACGCAGCAACCCTACACACACACCTACTCCCTGCTGACGAGAGGCAACTACCTCAAAACACGTGTCCACGGATGGCTAACGCAACACTCATTTTCATTTTAAACTTTTGGCACAGGCGTACCCGCCGACGCTACTTCATGGACCACAATGCTTTGGGGTAACACGCTGGTAGGACGAGCAGAGTGCGGCCAATCGGATTTTTGCTTATATTCAGGCTCTCTTGAGCCGGTGGGGCTGACGAGCCCATGGCTACGCACCTGCGCGCCTTGAGTGGTACTTTACCTGAGAATATTTTTTGGCAGCCTACGCATCAACCCTACACACACACCTACTCCCTGCTGACGAGAGGCAACTACCTCGATACACGTGTCCAGGGATGGCTAACGCGACACTCATTTTCATTTTAAACTTTTGGCACAGGCGTACCCGCCGACGCTACTTCATGGACCACAATGCTTTGGGGTAAAATGCTGGTAGGACGAGCAGAGTGCTGCCAATCGGATTTTTTTTTACATTCAGGCTCCCTTGAGCCAGTGGGGCTGACGAGCCCATGGCTATGCACCTGTGCGGATTGAGTGGTACTTTACCTGAGAATATTTCTTGGCAGCCTACGCAGCAACCCTACACACACACCTACTACCTGCTGACGAGACGCAACTACCTCGAAACACGTGTCCAGGGATGGCTAACGCGACACTCATTTTCATTTTAAACTTTTGGCACAGGCGTACCCGCCGACGCTACTTCATGGACCACAATGCTTTGGGGTAACACGCTGGTAGGACGAGCAGAGTGCGGCCAATCGGATTTTTGTTCATATTCATGCTCCTTTGAGCCGGTGGGGCTGACGAGCCCATGGCTATGCACCTGCGCGCCTTGAGTGGTACTTTACCTGAGAATATTTTTTGTCAGCCTACGCAGCAACCCTACACACACACCTACTCCCTGCTGACGAGAGGCAACTCCCTCGAAACACGTGTCCAGGGATGGCTAACGCGACACTCATTTTCATTTTAAACTTTTGGCACAGGCGTACCTGCCGACGCTACTTCATGGACCACAATGCTTTTGTGGTAACACGCTGGTAGGACGAGCAGAGTGCGGCCAATTGGATTTTTGTTTATATTCAGGCTCCCTTGAGCCGGTGGGGCTGACGAGCCCATGGCTACGCACCTGCGCGCCTTGAGTGGTACTTTACCTGAGAATATTTTTTGGCAGCCTACGCAGCAACCCTACACACACACCTACTCCCTGCTGACGAGAGGCAACTACCTCGAAACACGTGTCCAGGGATGGCTAACGCGACACTCATTTTCATTTTAAACTTTTGGCACAGGCGTACCCGCCGACGCTACTTCATGGACCACAATGCTTTGGGGTAACACGCTGGTAGGACGAGCAGAGTGCGGCCAATCGGATTTTTGTTTATATTCAGGCTCCCTTGAGCCGGTGGGGCTGACGAGCTCATGGCTACGCACCTGCGCGCCTTGAGTGGTACTTTACCTGAGAATATTTTTTGGCAGCCTACGCAGCAACCCTACACACACACCTACTCCCTGCTGACGAGAGGCAACTACCTCGAAACACGTGTCCAGGGATGGCTAACGCGACACTCATTTTCATTTTAAACTTTTGGCACAGGCGTACCCGCCGACGCTACTTCATGGACCACAATGCTTTGGGGTAACACGCTGGTAGGACGAGCAGAGTGCGGCCAATCGGATTTTTTTCATATTCATGCTCCTTTGAGCCGGTGGGGCTGACGAGCCCATGGCTATGCACCTGCGCGCCTTGAGTGGTACTTTACCTGAGAATATTTTTTGGCAGCCTACGCAGCAACCCTACACACACACCTACTCCCTGCTGACGAGAGGCAACTCCCTCGAAACACGTGTCCAGGGATGGCTAACGCGACACTCATTTTCATTTTAAACTTTTGGCACAGGCGTACCTGCCGACGCTACTTCATGGACCACAATGCTTTGGGGTAACACGCTGGTAGGACGAGCAGAGTGCGGCCAATCGGATTTTTGTTTATATTCAGGCTCCCTTGAGCCGGTGGGGCTGACGAGCCCATGGCTACACACCTGCGTGCCTTGAGTGGTACTTTACCTGAGAATATTTTTTGGCAGCCTACGCAGCAACCCTACACACACACCTACTCCCTGCTGACGAGAGGCAACTACCTCAAAACACGTGTCCACGGATGGCTAACGCGACACTCATTTTCATTTTAAACTTTTGGCACAGGCGTACCCACCGACGCTACTTCATGGACCATGATGCTTTGGGGTAACACGCTGGTAGGACGAGCAGAGTGCGGCCAATCGGATTTTTGTTTATATTCAGGCTCCCTTGAGCCGGTGGGGCTGACGAGCCCATGGCTATGCACCTGCGCGCCTTGAGTGGTACTTTACCTGAGAATATTTTTTGGCAGCCTACGCAGCAACCCTACACACACACCTACTCCCTGCTGACGAGAGGCAACTACCTTGAAACACGTGTCCAGGGATGGCTAACGCGACACTCATTTTCATTTTAAACTTTTGGCACAGGCGTACCTGCCGACGCTACTTCATGGACCACAATGCTTTGGGGTAACATGCTGGTAGGACGAGCAGAGTGCGGCCAATCGGATTTTTGCTTATATTCAGGCTCCCTTGAGCCGGTGGGGCTGACGAGCCCATGGTTACGCACCTGCGCGCCTTGAGTGGTACTTTACCTGAGAATATTTTTTGGCAGCCTACGCATCAACCCTACACACACACCTACTCCCTGCTGACGAGAGGCAACTACCTCGATACACGTGTCCATGGATGGCTAACGCGACACTCATTTTCATTTTAAACTTTTGGCACAGGCGTATCCGCCGACGCTACTTCATGGACCACAATGCTTTGGGGTAACATGCTGGTAGGACGAGCAGAGTGCTGCCAATATGATTTTTTTTTATATTCAGGCTCCCTTGAGCCAGTGGGGCTGACGAGCCCATGGCTACGCACCTGTGCGGCTTGAGTGGTACTTTACCTGAGAATATTTTTTGGCAGCCTACGCAGCAACGCTAGACACACACCTACTACCTGCTGACGAGACGCAACTACCTCGAAACACGTGTCCAGGAATGGCTAACGCGATACTCATTTTCATTTTAAACTTTTGGCACAGGCGTACCCGCCGACGCTACTTCATGGACCACAATGCTTTGGGGAAACACGCTGGTAGGACGAGCAGAGTGCGGCCAATCGGATTTTTGTTCATATTCATCGCCTTTTGAGCCGGTGGGGCTGACGAGCCCATGGCTATGCACCTGCGCGCCTTGAGTGGTACTTTACCTGAGAATATTTTTTGGCAGCCTACGCAGCAACCCTACACACACACCTACTCCCTGCTGACGAGAGGCAACTCCCTCGAAACATGTGTCCAGGGATGGCTAACGCGACACTCATTTTCATTTTAACCTTTTGGCACAGGCGTACCCGCCGACGCTACTTCATGGACCACAATGCTTTGGGGTAACACGCTGGTAGGACGAGCAGAGTGCGGCCAATCAGATTTTTGTTTATATTCAGGCTCCCTTGAGCCGGTGGGGCTGACGAGCTCATGGCTACGCACCTGCGCGCCTTGAGTGGTACTTTACCTGAGAATATTTTTTGGCAGCCTACGCAGCAACCCTACACACACACCTACTCCCTGCTGACGAGAGGCAACTACCTCGAAACACGTGTCCAGGGATGGCTAACGCGACACTCATTTTCATTTTAAACTTTTGGCACAGGCGTACCCGAAGACGCTACTTCATGGACCACAATGCTTTGGGGTAACACGCTGGTAGGACGAGCAGAGTGCGGCCAATCGGATTTTTGTTTATATTCAGGCTCCCTTGAGCCGGTGGGGCTCACAAGCCCATGGCTACGCACCTGCGCGCCTTGAGTGGTACTTTACCTGAGAATATTTTTTAGGCAGGCTATGCAGCAACCCTACACACACACCTACTCCCTGCTGACGAGAGGCAACAACCTCGAAACATGTGTCCAGGGACGGCTAACGCGACACTCATTTTCATTTTAAACTTTTGGCACAGGCGTACCTGCCGACGCTACTTCATGGACCACAATGCTTTGGGGTAACACGCTGGTAGGACGAGCAGAGTGCGGCCAATCGGATTTTTGCTTATATTCAGGCTCCCTTGAGCCGGTGGGGCTGACGAGCCCATGGCTACGCACCTGCGCGCATTGAGTGGTACTTTACCTGAGAATATTTTTTGCCAGCCTACGCAGCAACCCTACACACACACCTACTCCCTGCTGACGAGAGGCAACTACCTCGAAACACGTGTCCAGGGATGGCTAACGCGACACTCATTTTCATTTTAAACTTTTGGCACAGGCGTACCCGAAGACGCTACTTCATGGACCACAATGCTTTGGGGTAACACGCTGGTAGGACGAGCAGAGTGCGGCCAATCGGATTTTTGTTTATATTCAGGCTCCCTTGAGCCGGTGGGGCTCACGAGCCCATGGCTACGCACCTGCGCGCCTTGAGTGGTACTTTACCTGAGAATATTTTTTAGGCAGGCTATGCAGCAACCCTACACACACACCTACTCCCTGCTGACGAGAGGCAACAACCTCGAAACACGTGTCCAGGGACGGCTAACGCGACACTCATTTTCATTTTAAACTTTTGGCACAGGCGTACCTGCCGACGCTACTTCATGGACCACAATGCTTTGGGGTAACACGCTGGTAGGACGAGCAGAGTGCGGCCTATCGGATTTTTGCTTATATTCAGGCTCCCTTGAGCCGGTGGGGCTGACGAGCCCATGGCTACGCACCTGCGCGCATTGAGTGGTACTTTACCTGAGAATATTTTTTGCCAGCCTACGCAGCAACCCTACACACACACCTACTCCCTGCTGACGAGAGGCAACTACCTCGAAACACGTGTCCAGGGATGGCTAACGCGACACTCATTTTCATTTTAAACTTTTGGCACAGGCGTACCTGCCGACGCTACTACATGGACCACAATGCTTTGGGGTAACACGCTGGTAGGACGAGCAGAGTGCGGCCAATCGGATTTTTGCTTATATTCAGGCTCCCTTGAGCCGGTGGGGCTGACGAGCCCATGGCTACGCACCTGCGCGCCTTGAGTGGTAGTTTACCTGAGAATATTTTTTGGCAGCCTACGCAGCAACCCTACACACACACCTACTCCCTGCTGATGAGAGGCAACTACCTCGAAACACGTGTCCAGGGATGGCTAACGCGACACTCATTTTCATTTTAAACTTTTGGCACAGGCGTACCCGCCGACGCTACTTCATGGACCACAATGCTTTGGGGTAACACGCTGGTAGGACGAGCAGAGTGCGGCCAATGGGATTTTTGTTTATATTCAGGCTCCCTTGAGCTGGTGGGGCTGATGAGCCCATGGCTACGCACCTGCGGGCCTTGAGTGGTACTTTACCTGAGAATATTTTTTGGCAGCCTACGCAGCAACCCTACACACACACCTACTCCCTGCTGACGAGAGGCTACTACCTCGATACACGTGTCCAGGGATGGCTAACGCGACACTCATTTTCATTTTAAACTTTTGGCACAGGCGTACCCGCCGACGCTACTTCATGGACCACAATGCTTTGGGGTAACACGCTGGTAGGACGAGCAGAGTGCGGCCAATCGGATTTTTGTTTATATTCAGGCTCCCTTGAGCCGGTGGGGCTGACGAGCCCATGGCTACGCACCTGCCCGCCTTGAGTGGTACTTTACCTGAGAATATTTTTTGGCAGCCTACGCAGCAACCCTACACACACACCTACTCCCTGCTGACATGAGGCAACTACCTCGAAACACGTGTCCAGGGATGGCTAACGCGACACTCATTTTCATTTTAAACTTTTGGCACAGGCGTACCTGCCGACGCTACTTCATGGACCACAATGCTTTGGGGTAACACGCTGGTAGGACGAGCAGAGTGCGGCCAATTGGATTTGTGCTTATATTCAGGTTCCCTTGAGCCGGTGGGGCTGACGAGCCCATGGCTACGCACCTGCACGCCTTGAGTGGTACTATACCTGAGAATATTTTTTGGCAGCCTACGCAGCAACCCTACACACACACCTACTCCCTGCTGACGAGAGGCAACTACCTCGAAACACGTGTCCAGGGATGGCTAACGCGACACTCATTTTCATTTTAAACTTTTGGCACAGGCGTACCCGCCGACGCTACTTCATGGACCACAATGCTTTGGGGTAACACGCTGGTAGGACGAGCAGAGTGCGGCCAATCGGATTTGTGTTCATATTCAGGCTCCTTTGAGCCCGTGGGGCTGACGAGCCCATGGCTACGCACCTGCGCGCCTTGAGTGGTACTTTACCTGAGAATATTTTTGGGCAGCCTACGCAGCAACCCTACACACACACCTACTCCCTGCTGACGAGAGGCAACTACCTCGAAACACGTGTCCAGGGATGGCTAACGCGACACTCATTTTCATTTTAAACTTTTGGCACAGGCGTACCAGCCGCTGCTACTTCATGGACCACAATGCTTTGGGGTAACACGCTGGTAGGACGAGCAGAGTGCGGCCAATCAGATTTTTGTTTATATTCAGGCTCCCTTGAGCCGGTGGGGTTGACGAGCCCATGGCTACGCACCTGCGCGCCTTGAGTGGTACTTTACCTGAGAATATTTTTTGGCAGCCAACGCACCAACCCTACCCTACACACACACCTACTCCCTGCTGATGAGAGGCAACTACCTCGAAACACGTGTCCAGGGATGGCTAACGCGACACTCATTTTCATTTTAAACTTTTGGCACAGGCGTACCCGCCAACGCTACTTCATGGACCACAATGCTTTGGGGTAACACGCTGGTAGGACGAGCAGAGTGCGGCCAATCGGATTTTTGTTTATATTCAGGCTCCCTTGAGCCGGTGGGGCTGACGAGCCCATGGCTACGCACCTCCGCGCCTTGAGTGGTACTTTACCTGAGAATATTTTTTGGCAGCCTACGCAGCAACTCTACACACACCTACTCCCTGCTGACGAGAGGCAACTACCTCGAAACACGTGTCCAGGGATGGCTAACGCAACACTCATTTTCATTTTAAACTTTTGGCACAGGCTTACCCGCCGACGCTACTTCATGGACCACAATGCTTTGGGGTAACACGCTGGTAGGACGAGCAGAGTGCGGCCAATCAGATTTTTGTTTATATTCAGGCTCCCTTGAGCCGGTGGGGCTGACGAGCCCATGGCTACGCACCTGCGCACCTTGAGTGGTACTTTACCTGAGAATATTTTTTGGCAGCCTACGCAGCAACCCTACACACACACACCTACTCCCTGCTGACGAGAGGCAACTACCTCGATACACGCGTCCAGGGATGGCTAACGCGACACTCATTTTCATTTTAAACTTTTGGCACAGGCGTACCAGCCGACGCTACTTCATGGACCACAATGCTTTGGGGTAACACGCTGGTAGGACGAGCAGAGTGCGGCCAATCGGATTTTTGTTTATATTCAGGCTCCCTTGAGCCGGTGGGGCTGACGAGCCCATGGCTACGCACCTGCGTGCCTTGAGTGGTACTTTACCTGAGAATATTTTTTGGCAGCCTACGCAGCAACCCTACACACACACCTACTCCCTGCTGACGAGAGGCAACTACCTCGAAACACGTGTCCAGGGATGGCTAACGCGACACTCATTTTCATTTTACACTTTTGGCACAGGCGTACCCGCCGACGCTACTTCATGGACCATGATGCTTTGGGGTAACACGCTGGTAGGACGATCAGAGTGCGGCCAATCGGATTTTTGTTTATATTCAAGCTCCCTTGAGCCGGTGGGGCTGACGAGCCCATGGCTATGCACCTGCGCGCCTTGAGTGGTACTTTACCTGAGAATATTTTTTGGCAGCCTACGCAGCAACCCTACACACACACCTACTCCCTGCTGACGAGAGGCAACTACCTCGAAACACGTGTCCAGGGATGGCTAACGCGACACTCATTTTCATTTTAACGTTTTGGCACAGGCGTACCCGCCGACGCTACTTCATGGACCACAATGCTTTGGGGTAACACGCTGGTAGGACGAGCAGAGTGCGGCCAATCGGATTTTTGTTTATATTCAGGCTCCCTTGAGCCGGTGGGGCTGAGGAGCCCATGGCTACGCACCTGCGCGCCTTGAGTGGTACTTTACCTGAGAATATTTTTTGGCAGCCTACGCAGCAACCCTACACACACACCTACTCCCTGCTGACGAGAGGCAACTACCTCGAAACACGTGTCCAGGGATGGCTAACGCGACACTCATTTTCATTTTAAACTTTTGGCACAGGCGTACCCGCCGACGCTACCTCATGGACCACAATGCTTTGGGGTAACATGCTGGTAGGACGAGCAGAGTGCGGCCATTCGGATTTTTGTTTATATTCAGGCTCCCTTGAGCCGGTGGGGCTGACGAGCCCATGGCTACGCACCTGCGCACCTTGAGTGGTACTTTACCTGAGAATATTTTTTGGCAGCCTACGCAGCAACCCTACACACACACCTACTCCCTGCTGATGAGAGGCAACTACCTCGAAACACGTGTCCAGGGATGGCTAACGCGACACTCATTTTCATTTTAAACTTTTGGCACAGGCGTACCCGCCGACGCTACTTCATGGACCACAATGCTTTGGGGTAACACGCTGGTAGGACGAGCAGAGTGCGGCCTATCGGATTTTTGTTTATATTCAGGCTCCCTTTTTAGCCAGTGGGGCTGACGAGCCCATGGCTACGCACCTGCGCGCCTTGAGTGGTACTTTACCTGAAAATATTTTTTGGCAGCCTACGCAGCAACCCTACACACACACCTACTCCCTGCTGACGAGAGGCAACTACCTCGAAACACGTGTCCAGGGATGGCTAACGCGACACTCATTTTCATTAAAAACTTTTGGCACAGGTGTACCCGCCGACGCTACCTCATGGACCACAATGCTTTGGGGTAACATGCTGGTAGGACGAGCAGAGTGCGGCCATTCGGATTTTTGTTTATATTCAGGCTCCCTTGAGCCGGTGGGGCTGACGAGCCCATGGCTACGCACCTGCGCGCCTTGAGTGGTACTTTACCTGAGAATATTTTTTTCAGCCTACGCATCAACCCTACACACACACCTACTCCCTGCTGACGAGAGGCAACTACCTCGATGCACGTGTCCAGGGATGGGTAACGCGACACTCATTTTCATTTTAAACTTTTGGCACAGGCGTACCCGCCGACGCTACTTCATGGACCACAATGCTTTGGGGTAACTCGCTGGTAGGATGAGCAGAGTGCGGCCAATCGGATTTTTGTTCATATTCATGCTCCTTTGAGCCGGTGGGGCTGACGAGCCCATGGCTATGCACCTGCGCGCCTTGAGTGGTACTTTACCTGAGAATATTTTTTGGCAGCCTACGCAGCAACCCTACACACACACCTACTCCCTGCAGACGAGAGGCAACTCCCTCGAAACACGTGTTCAGGGATGGCTAACGCGACACTCATTTTCATTTTAAACTTTTGGCACAGGCGTACCTGCTGACGCTACTTCATGGACCACAATGCTTTGGGGTAACACGCTGGTAGGACGAGCAGAGTGCGGCCAATCGGATTTTTGTTTATATTCAGGCTCCCTTGAGCCAGTGGGGCTGACGAGCCCATGGCTACACACCTGCGTGCCTTGAGTGGTACTTTACCTGAGAATATTTTTTGGCAGCCTACACAGCAACCCTACACACACACCTACTCCCTGCTGACGAGAGGCAACTACCTCAAAACACGTGTCCACGGATGGCTAACGCAACACTCATTTTCATTTTAAACTTTTGGCACAGGCGTACCCGCCGACGCTACTTCATGGACCATGATGCTTTGGGGTAACACGCTGGTAGGACGACCAGAGTGCGGCCAATCGGATTTTTGTTTATATTCAGGCTCCCTTGAGCCGGTGGGGCTGACGAGCCCATGGCTATGCACCTGCGCGCCATGAGTGGTACTTTACCTGAGAATATTTTTTGGCAGCCTACGCAGCAACCCTACACACACACCTACTCCCTGCTGACGAGAGGCAACTACCTCGAAACACGTGTCCAGGGATGGCTAACGCGACACTCATTTTCATTTTAAACTTTTGGCACAGGCGTACCCGCCGACGCTACTTCATGGACCACAATGCTTTGGGGTAACACGCTGGTAGGACGAGCAGAGTGCGGCCAATCGGATTTTTGTTTATATTGAGGCTCCCTTTTTAGCCAGTGGGGCTGACGAGCCCATGGCTACGCACCTGCGCGCCTTGAGTGGTACTTTACCTGAGAATATTTTTTGGCAGCCTACGCAGCAACCCTACACACACACACCTACTCCCTGCTGACAAGAGGGAACTACCTCAAAACACGTGTCCAGGGATGGCTAACGCGACACTCATTTTCATTTAAAACTTTTTGCACAGGCGTACCTGCTGACACTACTTCATGGACCACAATGCTTTGGGGTAACATGCTGGTAGGACGAGCAGAGTGCGGCCAATCGGATTTTTGCTTATATTCAGGCTCTCTTGAGCCGGTGGGGCTGACGAGCCCATGGCTACGCACCTGCGCGCCTTGAGTGGTACTTTACCTGAGAATATTTTTTGGCAGCCTACGCATCAACCCTACACACACACCTACTCCCTGCTGACGAGAGGCAACTACCTCGATACACGTGTCCAGGGATGGCTAACGCGACACTCATTTTCATTTTAAAGTTTTGGCACAGGCGTACCCGCCGACGCTACTTCATGGACCACAATGCTTTGGGGTAAAATGCTGGTAGGACGAGCAGAGTGCTGCCAATCGGATTTTTTTTACATTCAGGCTCCCTTGAGCCAGTGGGGCTGACGAGCCCATGGCTACGCACCTGTGCGGATTGAGTGGTACTTTACCTGAGAATATTTCTTGGCAGCCTACGCAGCAACCCTACACACACACCTACTACCTGCTGACGAGACGCAACTACCTCGAAACACGTGTCCAGGGATGGCTAACGCGACACTCATTTTCATTTTAAACTTTTGGCACAGGCGTACCCGCCGACGCTACTTCATGGACCACAATGCTTTGGGGTAACACGCTGGTAGGACGAGCAGAGTGCGGCCAATCGGATTTTTGTTCATATTCATGCTCCTTTGAGCCGGTGGGGCTGACGAGCCCTTGGCTATGCACCTGCGCGCCTTGAGTGGTACTTTACCTGAGAATATTTTTTGGCAGCCTACGCAGCAACCCTACACACACACCTACTCCCTGCTGACGAGAGGCAACTCCCTCGAAACACGTGTCCAGGGATGGCTAACGCGACACTCATTTTCATTTTAAACTTTTGGCACAGGCGTACCTGCCGACGCTACTTCATGGACCACAATGCTTTTGTGGTAACACGCTGGTAGGACGAGCAGAGTGCGGCCAATTGGATTTTTGTTTATATTCAGGCTCCCTTGAGCCGGTGGGGCTGACGAGCCCATGGCTACGCACCTGCGCGCCTTGAGTGGTACTTTACCTGAGAATATTTTTTGGCAGCCTACGCAGCAACCCTACACACACACCTACTCCCTGCTGACGAGAGGCAACTACCTCGAAACACGTGTCCAGGGATGGCTAACGCGACACTCATTTTCATTTTAAACTTTTGGCACAGGCGTACCCGCCGACGCTACTTCATGGACCACAATGCTTTGGGGTAACACGCTGGTAGGACGAGCAGAGTGCGGCCAATCGGATTTTTGTTTATATTCAGGCTCCCTTGAGCCGGTGGGGCTGACGAGCTCATGGCTACGCACCTGCGCGCCTTGAGTGGTACTTTACCTGAGAATATTTTTTGGCAGCCTACGCAGCAACCCTACACACACACCTACTCCCTGCTGACGAGAGGCAACTACCTCGAAACACGTGTCCAGGGATGGCTAACGCGACACTCATTTTCATTTTAAACTTTTGGCACAGGCGTACCCGCCGACGCTACTTCATGGACCACAATGCTTTGGGGTAACACGCTGGTAGGACGAGCAGAGTGCGGCCAATCGGATTTTTGTTCATATTCATGCTCCTTTGAGCCGGTGGGGCTGACGAGCCCATGGCTATGCACCTGCGCGCCTTGAGTGGTACTTTACCTGAGAATATTTTTTGGCAGCCTACGCAGCAACCCTACACACACACCTACTCCCTGCTGACGAGAGGCAACTCCCTCGAAACACGTGTCCAGGGATGGCTAACGCGACACTCATTTTCATTTTAAACTTTTGGCACAGGCGTACCTGCCGACGCTACTTCATGGACCACAATGCTTTGGGGTAACACGCTGGTAGGACGAGCAGAGTGCGGCCAATCGGATTTTTGTTTATATTCAGGCTCCCTTGAGCCGGTGGGGCTGACGAGCCCATGGCTACACACCTGCGTGCCTTGAGTGGTACTTTACCTGAGAATATTTTTTGGCAGCCTACGCAGCAACCCTACACACACACCTACTCCCTGCTGACGAGAGGCAACTACCTCAAAACACGTGTCCACGGATGGCTAACGCGACACTCATTTTCATTTTAAACTTTTGGCACAGGCGTACCCACCGACGCTACTTCATGGACCATGATGCTTTGGGGTAACACGCTGGTAGGACGAGCATAGTGCGGCCAATCGGATTTTTGTTTATATTCAGGCTCCCTTGAGCCGGTGGGGCTGACGAGCCCATGGCTATGCACCTGCGCGCTGTTGGACAGGCCACACAGAGGGCTTGCTCCCTCCCCGCACGACAGGGCCCGAGCTCCGGCCCACCAGGCATACCCCCGCGACAAGCACCTGTACCCCGTCTCCCGACGGACCTTCTGCCCTCGGACCACTACTCATCACGGGGTCCAGCCCCACCGGCTTCCCCGGCCGGGTCAAGCCTCCATCTTGGGCCCTGCACCACGCGGCCGCGTGGCCTCACCCCGACCCCAACCCCGGGCCTGGCCGGCCCCGACATCCCGGCACCACCATCCACCCAGGAGGTGAGCGGACCACTTGGCAGGTCAATGGGAGAACGAGGTGTCAAAGGTTCTCCCCCGCCAGGTGCCGATCGCCCCCAGCTCCCCCAGGCACTGGCTCCACCCCCTGCTGGGTGTCTGGACACCTTCATCCCGGACCCTCCGACCTCCAAGTGCGAGGGTCCGGACATCAAAGGGCACCAGCCCTATAACTGGGGCAGCTCCGGAGCAGGAAGGCAGTTGTATCCTGGAGTCGAGAGACACCGAGTCAACTCAGCCTTGACGGTCTACTGGCGCTGCCGTAGCCCGCTCTTGTGACCCATCGTTCTGCCTGCTGGCGCTGCCGCGGACCGTACATCGACCATCTTCCTGGGACCTGCTGGCGCTGCCGCGGCCCGTTGTAACGACCACCATCACCGGGACCTGCTGGCGCTGCCGCGGCCCGTACCACCTAACCACCAAGCTCGAGGATTGTGAGCTCATCATCTCATCCGAACTACCTGACTGGTAAACAGACTGTCCCGCTACCCCCTTTCCTACCTTGCGAGACTCGAATCGAGGGGACCCCTGAGTCCAGACCTCCTTGTACCATTCAACCGTACCTTAAGAAGTGCTTATAAAGAACACTGAACCTTATCCGTGTGTGGTATCTGTCTGTGGGGGGGAAGTTACTTGTCTGTACGATCGCTGGAGACGGTTCTCCCCGGAGACCTCTCCTCCTGACCCCGGCCGACCCTCCCGGTCCGTCTACCTTTTCTAACATTGGTGGCCAGCGGCGCGATCCGAATCAACGCGTAATCGTACAGAGAGTAGCTCACCCCACGACAAAAACACGATGTCGACCAAAGATAGCAGCCCCACCGAGAAATTCCAAATGGAGAAATTAGAAGAATACAACCACCGCGAACTGAGACAATTTTGCATAGAACTTGGCATTGCTACCACCGGCCTAAGTACCAAGGATGATCTAAAGCGCGCCCTTGAGTCATGGACAGAAACTGGGGTCGCAGGACCCTCCGACCAAAGCAGCGTCACACCAGACCAAAACAGCATCACACCAGAGGGGAACGCCACGGCTCCCGAGGAGCGGGGAACGGGCCTCTCACAGGAGGAGATCCGAGAAAGAGACAGAATCAGATTACACGAGTTGGAGATGGCACGACTCAAGATGGATGGGGAACTCAAGTTAGCGGAACAGAAACTCAACCTCGAGCACATGCGGCTCCGAGATGAACGAGAAGAGAAGCAGAGACAGAGAGAGCTGGAGGAGAAAAAAATAACGCTCGAGCACGAGCGCCGACTAGCGGAGATAGAACTGCGAAAACAGAATAAGGAACTGGGGGTGCCTGAGCGACCACACACCCCGGGGCCAATTGAGAAAATATCCCCAAGGATGTTGTCCGCGAGTATGTCCGAGAAGACGACATACAGCAATGGTTTAAAGCCTATGAGATCGCCATGACCTCCCACCGGATCGACCGGAGTGATTGGGGAGCCGGACTTTGGGGGAGGTTTATCAACGAGGGTCGCGATGCCCTACTGCAGCTCCCAGATCACCAAATGTCGTCCTACGACCACATGAAGGCTGCCCTCCTCACCCGCTACGGCCTCACACCCGAGATGTACCGCCAGAGGTTCAGAGATTGCACCCGGATCCCAGGTACAACTTGGGTAGAATACGTGAACTATTTCAGCCGTGCCTTCGAGGGTTGGATCAAGGGGAGTCAGGTCACCACCTACGAACAACTCTTCAACCTTATGGTATGGGAGCACCTGTCAAACAACTGTTTCGTCGAGCTCAGGCAGCACCTCCTCGACAGTAAGCTGACTGACCCCCGGCAGCTCGCCGCCGAAGCTGACCGATGGGAAAGCACCCGAGTGGCCCGGAAAGGGCCACACGACCAGAACAGAAGCAGCCAAGGCCAGCACCGTCCTCGGGGAGGAGGAGGGGGCCAGGGTCGAGGGAGAGACGCCTTGCCAGCAACACCCGTGGCCAGCACCCCGCCTCCGGCCGGCCGGGGCAACCCCCCGTTGCGGCCCGGGTTCCGAGCCAACGTCACGTGCCACCGGTGCCAGCGACTAGGCCACTACGCCAATGACCCGAGCTGCCCGCTAAACCAAACACCCAAGCCCCGCCAGGTAGCGGCCGCCGCCCTGGGGGAAGAGCGATTATCGGAGGAACCCGAAGAGTATGAGCCGGCCCAGCAAGGGTGGGAACCAGCCGCCATGGTCCTGGCGTGCTTAGGGGGAAGAGACATGGTCCCGCGGGCTCCCCTACCCGCCAACACCAGGAAATACGGTCAGTGGGTGACCATTAATGGACAGAGGGCCGAGGCCCTGCGTGACACCGGCGCCAGTGTGACGGCCGTCCGCTGTCACCTGGTGAAGCCCGAGCAGATCCTGCCGAACATTCTCTGCCCCGTCCGCTCGGCAGATAACTCTGAGAGTATGTGTAAAATGGCCTGCGTCCCATTCGAATGGGGAGGGGTCTCCGGCCTGCTGAAAGTGACGGTCCGGGACGATGCCCCCGTGGACTGCCTCCTGGGGAATGATCTCGAGAGTTCCCCGTGGGCCACCCTCGAGAGAAGAGAGCACCTGGGGATGCTGGGCCTCCCGGACTGGGCCTGCATAACCACCCGGTCCATGGCCGCCCGTGCCGCCCCCCGATCAGAAGAACCCGAATGGCCAGCACCTCCGCCCCCGGTCGCCCCAGTAGAGGGCAACGGCGAGGCCGGCCTCCCGGACCCGACGACCGAAGAGGACGCGCAACCCCAGGACCTTCCGGATCTGGCTCAGTGGCGTCAAGAAGGGGGGCCCACCCAAGAACAGTTCCGCCAGGAACAAAAGACCTGTCCCTCCCTCGAGGGACTCCGCCAACAAGCCAGCGCCCAAAACGCAGGGGACGCCACCGGAACTCACTGGGTCTACTGGGATAACGACCTGCTCTACAGCGAGCAAAGAATCGCCGAGCTGGGGGCCGGTCGAGTTCTGGTGGTACCTCTCCGCTTCAGAGACTTTCTGCTCAACTTAGCCCACGATGTCCCCCTGGCTGGACACCTGGGCCAGGACAAAACGTACAGTCGCCTAGTGACCCACTTTTTCTGGCCAAAAATGAGGAATGACGTCCTGAACCACTGCCGATCTTGCCCCACATGCCAAGCCAGCAGGAAGAGTGGTCGGAAGCTGAAAGCCCCTCTGCAACCCTTCCCTGTGGTCACCACCCCGTTCGAGAGGGTGGGGATAGACATTGTGGAGCCTCTGGACCCCCGCACGGCACAAGGACACAGGTTCATCTTAGTGCTAGTGGACCATGCCACCCGCTACCCCGAGGCGGTGCCCCTACAGACCGTGACAGCTCCGGTGGTTGGCCGGGCCCTAATGGGGATCTTCTCCCGGGTAGGCTTCCCCCGAGAAGTCGTCAGCGACCGAGGCACAAATTTCATATCCAAATACATGAAGTCCCTCTGGCAACAATGCGGGGTCACCTACAGATTCACGACCCCCTATCACCCCCAAGGGAACGGACTAGTGGAGCGTTTTAACCGCACTCTCAAGGGGATGATTGGGGGATTGGAAGAGCCCCTCCGTCGCCAGTGGGATGTACTACTCCCGTGCCTCCTCTTCGCCTACCGGGAAGTTCCCCAGAAGTCCCTCGGTTTTAGCCCTTTCGAACTCCTGTACGGGCACCCTGTGCGAGGGCCCCTCAGCCTAGTCAAGGAAGGTTGGGAGATGGCCCCCCTAACAACCCCTCCAGACGTCTTCAAATACATCCTGGCCCTACGAAACCAGACCCGGCGCTTCAGGGAGATGGCCAAGGCGAACCTCGAGGCCAGCCAGGAGGACATGAAGAGGTGGTATGATCACAATGCCTCCTCCGTTGAATTCGAGCCTGGTCAGCAGGTATGGGTGATGTCCCCCACCGAACCATGTGCCTTGCAAGATAAGTGGACGGGGCCCTTCAAAGTGGTCGAGCGCAAAAGCCCCGTCACTTACCTCATCGACATGGGGACCTCCCGGAACCCCCTTCGGGTCCTCCACACCAACCGACTCAAACCACACTTTGTGCGCTCAGAACTCAGCCTCCTGATGGCTACGGACAGTGGGGCAGAGGAAGACTCCGAACCCCTCCCGGATCTTCTGAAGACTCAGGAGAATGACGGCTCCGTGGACGGGGTCCGGCTCTCTGACGCCCTCACTTCGGAGCAACGCCAGGACTGCCGGAACCTCCTGCTGCAGTTCGCTGCCCTGTTCTCCCTCACCCCCGGGGTCACCCCTTGGTGTTTGCACGACGTAGACACCGGGGACAGTCCCCCTGTCCGACACCGGGCCTACCGCGTACCAGATCGGGTACGGGCCTGCATACAAGAGGAAGTGGCCAAGATGCTCACGATCGGGGTCATCGAGCCCTCGGACAGTCCCTGGGCCAGTACGGTTGTATTGGTTCCCAAAGCCGCTGCCCCCGGCACCGCACCTGAACTGAGATTCTGCGTCGACTACCGGGGCTTGAACGCTGTCACCCGGACCGACGCTCATCCCATCCCCCGAGCAGACGAGCTGATCGACCGGCTGGGGGCCGCCCGCTACCTTAGTATCTTCGACCTAACAGCGGGCTACTGGCAGATCGGCCTCACACCCAGGGCTCAGGAACGGTCAGCCTTCTCTACCCCCGATGGCCACTATCAATTCAAGGTCATGCCCTTTGGCATGAAGAATGCCCCCGCCACGTTTCAACGCCTTGTGAACCAGGTCTTGGCGGGGCTCGAAGAGTTCAGCGCTGCCTACCTGGACGATATCGCTGTATACAGCCGCCACTGGTCCGACCACCTCCGTCACCTCCAAGAGGTCCTACAAGCCCTCCAGCGGGCCGGCCTCACCATTAAGGCCGGCAAGTGCCAAATTGGCCAAGGGTCTGTGACCTACCTTGGGCACCAAGTGGGGAGCGGGCTGGTGGCCCCCCTACAACTTAAGATTGCGGCCATCCAGTCCTGGCAGCCCCCCGTCACCCAGACCGAGGTCCGAGCCTTCTTGGGGCTCACCGGCTACTACCGGCGGTTCGTGAAGGACTACGGCAGCATCGTGGGGCCCCTCACGGGACTCACGTCCAAGAACCAACCGAAGCGGATTAACTGGACTCCTGATTGTCAAGCGGCCTTCGAGAAGCTGAAGGCCGCCCTGTGCACCGCCCCTGTGCTCCAGGCCCCCGATTACAGTCGGGAATTTGTGGTGCAGACCGACGCCTCCGACCACGGCATCGGGGCCGTCCTCTCTCAGTTGAACCCCGAAGGTCATGACCAGCCGGTGGCCTTCATCAGTCGACGTCTCCTGGCCCGAGAACAGCGTTGGAGCACCCCCGAGAGGGAGGCATTTGCAGTAATGTGGGCCCTCAAAAAGCTCCGACCCTATCTCTTCGGTACCCACTTCCGGGTACAAACCGACCATCGACCCCTGCAATGGCTGATGCAGATGCGGGGGGAGAACCCAAAACTCTTGCGCTGGTCCATTTCCCTGCAGGGAATGGACTTCACCGTGGAGCACCGACCAGGCCAAGACCACGCCAACGCGGATGGCCTGTCCCGCTTTTTCCGCCTCGACGAAGAGAGTCCCCAAGGAGATGGGTGACTCTCCCCGCCTTCAGCTGGGGGGGACGCATGTTGGACAGGCCACACAGAGGGCTTGCTCCCTCCCCGCACGACAGGGCCCGAGCTCCGGCCCACCAGGCATACCCCCGCGACAAGCACCTGTACCCCGTCTCCCGACGGACCTTCTGCCCTCGGACCACTACTCATCACGGGGTCCAGCCCCACCGGCTTCCCCGGCCGGGTCAAGCCTCCATCTTGGGCCCTGCACCACGCGGCCGCGTGGCCTCACCCCGACCCCAACCCCGGGCCTGGCCGGCCCCGACATCCCGGCACCACCATCCACCCAGGAGGTGAGCGGACCACTTGGCAGGTCAATGGGAGAACGAGGTGTCAAAGGCTCTCCCCCGCCAGGTGCCGATCGCCCCCAGCTCCCCCAGGCACTGGCTCCACCCCCTGCTGGGTGTCTGGACACCTTCATCCTGGACCCTCCGACCTCCAAGTGCGAGGGTCCGGACATCAAAGGGCACCAGCCCTATAACTGGGGCAGCTCCGGAGCAGGAAGGCAGTTGTATCCTGGAGTCGAGAGACACCGAGTGAACTCAGCCTTGACGGTCTACTGGCGCTGCCGTAGCCCGCTCTTGTGACCCATCGTTCTGCCTGCTGGCGCTGCCGCGGACCGTACATCGACCATCTTCCTGGGACCTGCTGGCGCTGCCGCGGCCCGTTGTAACGACCACCATCACCGGGACCTGCTGGCGCTGCCGCGGCCCGTACCACCTAACCACCAAGCTCGAGGATTGTGAGCTCATCATCTCATCCGAACTACCTGACTGGTAAACAGACTGTCCCGCTACCCCCTTTCCTACCTTGCGAGACTCGAATCGAGGGGACCCCTGAGTCCAGACCTCCTTGTACCATTCAACCGTACCTTAAGAAGTGCTTATAAAGAACACTGAACCTTATCCGTGTGTGGTATCTGTCTGTGGGGGGGAAGTTACTTGTCTGTACGATCGCTGGAGACGGTTCTCCCCGGAGACCTCTCCTCCTGACCCCGGCCGACCCTCCTGGTCCGTCTACCTTTTCTAACACGCGCCTTGAGTGGTACTTTACCTGAGAATATTTTTTGGCAGCCTACGCAGCAACCCTACACACACACCTACTCCCTGCTGACGAGAGGCAACTACTTTGAAACACGTGTCCAGGGATGGCTAACGCGACACTCATTTTCATTTTAAACTTTTGGCACAGGCGTACCTGCCGACGCTACTTCATGGACCACAATGCTTTGGGGTAACATGCTGGTAGGACGAGCAGAGTGCGGCCAATCGGATTTTTGCTTATATTCAGGCTCCCTTGAGCCGGTGGGGCTGACGAGCCCATGGTTACGCACCTGCGCGCCTTGAGTGGTACTTTACCTGAGAATATTTTTTGGCAGCCTACGCATCAACCCTACACACACACCTACTCCCTGCTGACGAGAGGCAACTACCTCGATACACGTGTCCATGGATGGCTAACGCGACACTCATTTTCATTTTAAACTTTTGGCACAGGCGTATCCGCCGACGCTACTTCATGGACCACAATGCTTTGGGGTAACATGCTGGTAGGACGAGCAGAGTGCTGCCAATCGGATTTTTTTTTATATTCAGGCTCCCTTGAGCCAGTGGGGCTGACGAGCCCATGGCTACGCACCTGTGCGGCTTGAGTGGTACTTTACCTGAGAATATTTTTTGGCAGCCTACGCAGCAACGCTAGACACACACCTACTACCTGCTGACGAGACGCAACTACCTCGAAACACGTGTCCAGGGATGGCTAACGCGATACTCATTTTCATTTTAAACTTTTGGCACAGGCGTACCCGCCGACGCTACTTCATGGACCACAATGCTTTGGGGAAACACGCTGGTAGGACGAGCAGAGTGCGGCCAATCGGATTTTTGTTTATATTCAGGCTCCCTTGAGCCGGTGGGGCTGACGAGCCCATGGCTACACACCTGCGTGCCTTGAGTGGTACTTTACCTGAGAATATTTTTTGGCAGCCTACGCAGCAACCCTACACACACACCTACTCCCTGCTGACGAGAGGCAACTACCTCAAAACACGTGTCCACGGATGGCTAACGCGACACTCATTTTCATTTTAAACTTTTGGCACAGGCGTACCCACCGACGCTACTTCATGGACCATGATGCTTTGGGGTAACACACTGGTAGGACGAGCAGAGTGCGGCCAATCGGATTTTTGTTTATATTCAGGCTCCCTTGAGCCGGTGGGGCTGACGAGCCCATGGCTATGCACCTGCGCGCCTTGAGTGGTACTTTACCTGAGAATATTTTTTGGCAGCCTACGCAGCAACCCTACACACACACCTACTCCCTGCTGACGAGAGGCAACTACCTTGAAACACGTGTCCAGGGATGGCTAACGCGACACTCATTTTCATTTTAAACTTTTGGCACAGGCGTACCTGCCGACGCTACTTCATGGACCACAATGCTTTGGGGTAACATGCTGGTAGGACGAGCAGAGTGCGGCCAATCGGATTTTTGCTTATATTCAGGCTCCCTTGAGCCGGTGGGGCTGACGAGCCCATGGTTACGCACCTGCGCGCCTTGAGTGGTACTTTACCTGAGAATATTTTTTGGCAGCCTACGCATCAACCCTACACACACACCTACTCCCTGCTGACGAGAGGCAACTCCCTCGAAACACGTGTCCAGGGATGGCTAACACGACACTCATTTTCATTTTAACCTTTTGGCACAGGCGTACCCGCCGACGCTACTTCATGGACCACAATGCTTTGGGGAACACGCTGGTAGGACGAACAGAGTGCGGCCAATCGGATTTTTGTTTATATTCAGGCTCCCTTGAGCCGGTGGGGCTGACGAGCTCATGGCTACGCACCTGCGCGCCTTGAGTGGTACTTTACCTGAGAATATTTTTTGGCAGCCTACGCAGCAACCCTACACACACACCTACTCCCTGCTGACGAGAGGCAACTACCTCGAAACACGTGTCCAGGGATGGCTAACGCGACACTCATTTTCATTTTAAACTTTTGGCACAGGCGTACCCGAAGACGCTACTTCATGGACCACAATGCTTTGGGGTAACACGCTGGTAGGACGAGCAGAGTGCGGCCAATCGGATTTTTGTTCATATTCATGCTCCTTTGAGCCGGTGGGGCTGACGAGCCCATGGCTATGCACCTGCGCGCCTTGAGTGGTACTTTACCTGAGAATATTTTTTGGCAGCCTACTCAGCAACCCTACACACACACCTACTCCCTGCTGACGAGAGGCAACTCCCTCGAAACACGTGTCCAGGGATGGCTAACGCGACACTCATTTTCATTTTAAACTTTTGGCACAGGCGTACCTGCCGACGCTACTTCATGGACCACAATGCTTTGGGTAACACGCTGGTAGGACGAGCAGAGTGCTGCCAATCGGATTTTTGTTTATATTCAGGCTCCCATGAGCCGGTGGGGCTGACGAGCCCATGGCTTCACACCTGCGTGCCTTGAGTGGTACTTTACCTGAGAATATTTTTTGGCAGCCTACGCAGCAACCCTACACACACACCTACTCCCTGCTGACGAGAGGCAACTACCTCAAAACACGTGTCCACGGATGGCTAACGCGACACTCATTTTCATTTTAAACTTTTGGCACAGGCGTACCCGCCGACGCTACTTCATGGACCATGATGCTTTGGGGTAACACGCTGGTAGGACGAGCAGAGTGCGGCCAATCGGATTTTTGTTTATATTCAGGCTCCCTTGAGCCGGTGGGGCTGACGAGCCCATGGCTATGCACCTGCGCGCCTTGAGTGGTACTTTACCTGAGAATATTTTTTGGCAGCCTACGCAGCAACCCTACACACACACCTACTCCCTGCTGACGAGAGGCAACTACCTCGAAACACGTGTCCAGGGATGGCTAACGCGACACTCATTTTCATTTTAAACTTTTGGCACAGGCGTACCTGCCGACGCTACTTCATGGACCACAATGCTTTGGGTAACACGCTGGTAGGACGAGCAGAGTGCGGCCAATCGGATTTTTGTTTATATTCAGGCTCCCTTGAGCCGGTGGGGCTGACGAGCCCATGGCTACACACCTGCGTGCCTTGAGTGGTACTTTACCTGAGAATATTTTTTGGCAGCCTACGCAGCAACCCTACACACACACCTACTCCCTGCTGACGAGAGGCAACTACCTCGAAACACGTGTCCAGGGATGGCTAACGCGACACTCATTTTCATTTTAAACTTTTGGCACAGGCGTACCTGCCGACGCTATTTCATGGACCACAATGCTTTGGGGTAACATGCTGGTAGGACCAGCAGAGTGCGGCCAATCGGATTTTTGTTTATATTCAGGCTCCCTTGAGCCGGTGGGGCTGACGAGCCCATGGCTACGCACCTGCGCGCCTTGAGTGGTACTTTACCTGAGAATATTTTTTGGCAGCCTACGCAGCAACCCTACACACACACCTACTCCCGCTGACGAGAGGCAACTACCTAAGAAACACGTGTCCACGGATGGCTAACGCGACACTCATTTTCATTTTAAACTTTTGGCACAGGCGTACCCGCCGACGCTACTTCATGGACCATGATGATTTGGGGTAACACGCTTATAGGACGAGCAGAGTGCGGCCAATCGGATTTTTGTTCATATTCATGCTCCTTGAGCCGGTGGGGCTGACGAGCCCATGGCTATGTACCTGCGCGCCTTGAGTGGTACTTTACCTGAGAATATTTTTTGGCAGCCTACGCAGCAACCCTACACACACACCTACTCCCTGCTGACGAGAGGCAACTCCCTCGAAACACGTGTCCAGGGATGGCTAACGCGACACTCATTTTCATTTTAAACTTTTGGCACAGGCGTACCTGCCGACGCTACTTCATGGACCACAATGCTTTGGGTAACACGCTGGTAGGACGAGCAGAGTGCGGCCAATCGGATTTTTGTTTATATTCAGGCTCCCTTGAGCCGGTGGGGCTGACGAGCCCATGGCTACACACCTGCGTGCCTTGAGTGGTACTTTACCTGAGAATATTTTTTGGCAGCCTACGCAGCAACCCTACACACACACCTACTCCCTGCTGACGAGAGGCAACTACCTCAAAACACGTGTCCACCGATGGCTAACGCGACACTCATTTTCATTTTAAACTTTTGGCACAGGCGTACCCGCCGACGCTACTTCATGGACCATGATGCTTTGGGGTAACACGCTGGTAGGACGAGCAGAGTGCGGCCAATCGGATTTTTGTTTATATTCAGGCTCCCTTGAGCCGGTGGGGCTGACGAGCCCATGGCTATGCACCTGCGCGCCTTGAGTGGTACTTTACCTGAGAATATTTTTTGGCAGCCTACGCAGCAACCCTACACACACACCTACTCCCTGCTGACGAGAGGCAACTACCTAAGAAACACGTGTCCACGGATGGCTAACGCGACACTCATTTTCATTTTAAACTTTTGGCACAGGCGTACCCGCCGACGCTACTTCATGGACCATGATGATTTGGGGTAACACGCTTATAGGACGAGCAGAGTGCGGCCAATCGGATTTTTGTTTATATTCAGGCTCCCTTGAGCCGGTGGGGCTGACGAGCCCATGGCTATGCACCTGCGCGCCTTGAGTGGTACTTTACCTGAGAATATTTTTTGGCAGCCTACGCAGCAACCCTACACACACACCTACTCCCTGCTGATGAGAGGCAACTACCTCGAAACACGTGTCCAGGGATGGCTAACGCGACACTCATTTTCATTTTAAACTTTTGGCACAGGCGTACCTGCCGACGCTACTTCATGGACCACAATGCTTTGGGTAACACGCTGGTAGGACGAGCAGAGTGCGGCCAATCGGATTTTTGTTTATATTCAGGCTCCCTTGAGCCGGTGGGGCTGACGAGCCCATGGCTACACACCTGCGTGCCTTGAGTGGTACTTTACCTGAGAATATTTTTTGGCAGCCTACGCAGCAACCCTACACACACACCTACTCCCTGCTGACGAGAGGCAACTACCTCGAAACACGTGTCCAGGGATGGCTAACGCGACACTCATTTTCATTTTAAACTTTTGGCACAGGCGTACCTGCCGACGCTACTTCATGGACCACAATGCTTTGGGGTAACACGCTGGTAGGACCAGCAGAGTGCGGCCAATCGGATTTTTGTTTATATTCAGGCTCCCTTGAGCCGGTGGGGCTGACGAGCCCATGGCTACGCACCTGCGCGCCTTGAGTGGTACTTTACCTGAGAATATTTTTTGGCAGCCTACGCAGCAACCCTACACACACACCTACTCCCGCTGACGAGAGGCACCTACCTAAGAAACACGTGTCCACGGATGGCTAACGCGACACTCATTTTCATTTTAAACTTTTGGCACAGGCGTACCCGCCGACGCTACTTCATGGACCATGATGATTTGGGGTAACACGCTTATAGGACGAGCAGAGTGCGGCCAATCGGATTTTTGTTCATATTTATGCTCCTTGAGCCGGTGGGGCTGACGAGCCCATGGCTATGTACCTGCGCGCCTTGAGTGGTACTTTACCTGAGAATATTTTTTGGCAGCCTACGCAGCAACCCTACACACACACCTACTCCCTGCTGACGAGAGGCAACTCCCTCGAAACACGTGTCCAGGGATGGCTAACGCGACACTCATTTTCATTTTAAACTTTTGGCACAGGCGTACCTGCCGACGCTACTTCATGGACCACAATGCTTTGGGTAACACGCTGGTAGGACGAGCAGAGTGCGGCCAATCGGATTTTTGTTTATATTCAGGCTCCCTTGAGCCGGTGGGGCTGACGAGCCCATGGCTACACACCTGCGTGCCTTGAGTGGTACTTTACCTGAGAATATTTTTTGGCAGCCTACGCAGCAACCCTACACACACACCTACTCCCTGCTGACGAGAGGCAACTACCTCAAAACACGTGTCCACGGATGGCTAACGCGACACTCATTTTCATTTTAAACTTTTGGCACAGGCGTACCCGCCGACGCTACTTCATGGACCATGATGCTTTGGGGTAACACGCTGGTAGGACGAGCAGAGTGCGGCCAATCGGATTTTTGTTTATATTCAGGCTCCCTTGAGCCGGTGGGGCTGACGAGCCCATGGCTATGCACCTGCGCGCCTTGAGTGGTACTTTACCTGAGAATATTTTTTGGCAGCCTACGCAGCAACCCTACACACACACCTACTCCCTGCTGACGAGAGGCAACTACCTAAGAAACACGTGTCCACGGATGGCTAACGCAACACTCATTTTCATTTTAAACTTTTGGCACAGGCGTACCCGCCGACGCTACTTCATGGACCATGATGATTTGGGGTAACACGCTTATAGGACGAGCAGAGTGCGGCCAATCGGATTTTTGTTTATATTCAGGCTCCCTTGAGCCGGTGGGGCTGACGAGCCCATGGCTATGCACCTGCGCGCCTTGAGTGGTACTTTACCTGAGAATATTTTTTGGCAGCCTACGCAGCAACCCTACACACACACCTACTTCCTGCTGACGAGAGGCAACTACCTCGAAACACGTGTCCAGGGATGGCTAACGCGACACTCATTTTCATTTTAACCTTTTGGCACAGGCGTACCCGCCGACGCTACTTCATGGACCACAATGCTTTGGGGTAACACGCTGGTAGGACGAGCAGAGTGCGGCCAATCGGATTTTTGTTTATATTCAGGCTCCCTTGAGCCGGTGGGGCTGACGAGCCCATGGCTACGCACCTGCGCGCCTTGAGTGGTACTTTACCTGAGAATATTTTTTGGCAGCCTACGCAGCAACCCTACACACACACCTACTCCCTGCTGACGAGAGGCAACTACCTCGAAACACGTGTCCAGGGATGGCTAACGCGACACTCATTTTCATTTTAAACTTTTGGCACAGGCGTACCTGCCGACGCTACTTCATGGACCACAATGCTTTAGGGTAACACGCTGGTAGGACGAGCAGAGTGCGGCCAATCGGATTTTTGTTTATATTCAGGCTCCCTTGAGACGGTGGGGCTGACGAGCCCATGGCTATGCACCTGCGCGCCTTGAGTGGTACTTTACCTGTGAATATTTTTTGGCAGCCTACGCAGCAATCCTACACACACACCTACTCCCTGCTGACGAGAGGCAACTCCCTCGAAACACGTGTCCAGGAATGGCTAACGCGACACTCATTTTCATTTTAAACTTTTGGCACAGGCGTACCTGCCGACGCTACTTCATGGACCACAATGCTCTGGGGTAACACGCTGGTAGGACGAGCAGAGTGCGGCCAATTGGATTTTTGTTTATATTCAGGCTCCCTTGAGCCGGTGGGGCTGACGAGCCCATGGCTACACACCTGCGTGCCTTGAGTGGTACTTTACCTGAGAATATTTTTTGGCAGCCTACGCAGCAACCCTACAGACACACCTACTCCCTGCTGACGAGAGGCAACTACCTCGAAACAAGTGTCCAGGGATGGCTAACGCGACACTCATTTTCATTTTAACCTTTTGGCACAGGCGTACCCGCCGACGCTACTTCATGGACCAGAATGCTTTGGGGTAACATGCTGGTAGGACGAGCAGAGTGCGGCCAATCGGATTTTTGCTTATATTCAGGCTCCCTTGAGCCGGTGGGGCTGACGAGCCCATGGCTACGCACCTGCGCGCCTTGAGTGGTACTTTACCTGAGAATATTTTTTGGCAGCCTACGCAGCAACCCTACACACACACCTACTCCCGCTGACGAGAGGCACCTACCTAAGAAACACGTGTCCACGGATGGCTAACGCGACACTCATTTTCATTTTAAACTTTTGGCACAGGCGTACCCGCCGACGCTACTTCATGGACCATGATGATTTGGGGTAACACGCTTATAGGACGAGCAGAGTGCGGCCAATCGGATTTTTGTTCATATTTATGCTCCTTGAGCCGGTGGGGCTGACGAGCCCATGGCTATGTACCTGCGCGCCTTGAGTGGTACTTTACCTGAGAATATTTTTTGGCAGCCTACGCAGCAACCCTACACACACACCTACTCCCTGCTGACGAGAGGCAACTCCCTCGAAACACGTGTCCAGGGATGGCTAACGCGACACTCATTTTCATTTTAAACTTTTGGCACAGGCGTACCTGCCGACGCTACTTCATGGACCACAATGCTTTGGGTAACACGCTGGTAGGACGAGCAGAGTGCGGCCAATCGGATTTTTGTTTATATTCAGGCTCCCTTGAGCCGGTGGGGCTGACGAGCCCATGGCTACACACCTGCGTGCCTTGAGTGGTACTTTACCTGAGAATATTTTTTGGCAGCCTACGCAGCAACCCTACACACACACCTACTCCCTGCTGACGAGAGGCAACTACCTCAAAACACGTGTCCACGGATGGCTAACGCGACACTCATTTTCATTTTAAACTTTTGGCACAGGCGTACCCGCCGACGCTATTTCATGGACCATGATGCTTTGGGGTAACACGCTGGTAGGACGAGCAGAGTGCGGCCAATCGGATTTTTGTTTATATTCAGGCTCCCTTGAGCCGGTGGGGCTGACGAGCCCATGGCTATGCACCTGCGCGCCTTGAGTGGTACTTTACCTGAGAATATTTTTTGGCAGCCTACGCAGCAACCCTACACACACACCTACTCCCTGCTGACGAGAGGCAACTACCTAAGAAACACGTGTCCACGGATGGCTAACGCAACACTCATTTTCATTTTAAACTTTTGGCACAGGCGTACCCGCCGACGCTACTTCATGGACCATGATGATTTGGGGTAACACGCTTATAGGACGAGCAGAGTGCGGCCAATCGGATTTTTGTTTATATTCAGGCTCCCTTGAGCCGGTGGGGCTGACGAGCCCATGGCTATGCACCTGCGCGCCTTGAGTGGTACTTTACCTGAGAATATTTTTTGGCAGCCTACGCAGCAACCCTACACACACACCTACTTCCTGCTGACGAGAGGCAACTACCTCGAAACACGTGTCCAGGGATGGCTAACGCGACACTCATTTTCATTTTAACCTTTTGGCACAGGCGTACCCGCCGACGCTACTTCATGGACCACAATGCTTTGGGGTAACACGCTGGTAGGACGAGCAGAGTGCGGCCAATCGGATTTTTGTTTATATTCAGGCTCCCTTGAGCCGGTGGGGCTGACGAGCCCATGGCTACGCACCTGCGCGCCTTGAGTGGTACTTTACCTGAGAATATTTTTTGGCAGCCTACGCAGCAACCCTACACACACACCTACTCCCTGCTGACGAGAGGCAACTACCTCGAAACACGTGTCCAGGGATGGCTAACGCGACACTCATTTTCATTTCAAACTTTTGGCACAGGCGTACCTGCCGACGCTACTTCATGGACCACAATGCTTTAGGGTAACACGCTGGTAGGACGAGCAGAGTGCGGCCAATCGGATTTTTGTTTATATTCAGGCTCCCTTGAGACGGTGGGGCTGACGAGCCCATGGCTATGCACCTGCGCGCCTTGAGTGGTACTTTACCTGTGAATATTTTTTGGCAGCCTACGCAGCAATCCTACACACACACCTACTCCCTGCTGACGAGAGGCAACTCCCTCGAAACACGTGTCCAGGAATGGCTAACGCGACACTCATTTTCATTTTAAACTTTTGGCACAGGCGTACCTGCCGACGCTACTTCATGGACCACAATGCTCTGGGGTAACACGCTGGTAGGACGAGCAGAGTGCGGCCAATTGGATTTTTGTTTATATTCAGGCTCCCTTGAGCCGGTGGGGCTGACGAGCCCATGGCTACACACCTGCGTGCCTTGAGTGGTACTTTACCTGAGAATATTTTTTGGCAGCCTACGCAGCAACCCTACAGACACACCTACTCCCTGCTGACGAGAGGCAACTACCTCGAAACAAGTGTCCAGGGATGGCTAACGCGACACTCATTTTCATTTTAACCTTTTGGCACAGGCGTACCCGCCGACGCTACTTCATGGACCAGAATGCTTTGGGGTAACATGCTGGTAGGACGAGCAGAGTGCGGCCAATCGGATTTTTGCTTATATTCAGGCTCCCTTGAGCCGGTGGGGCTGACGAGCCCATGGCTACGCACCTGCGCGCCTTGAGTGGTACTTTACCTGAGAATATTTTTTGGCAGCCTACGCATCAACCCTACACACACACCTACTCCCTGCTGACGAGAGGCAACTACCTCGATACACGTGTCCATGGATGGCTAACGCGACACTCATTTTCATTTTAAACTTTTGGCACAGGCGTATCCGCCGACGCTACTTCATGGACCACAATGCTTTGGGGTAACATGCTGGTAGGACGAGCAGAGTGCTGCCAATCGGATTTTTTTTTATATTCAGGCTCCCTTGAGCCAGTGGGGCTGACGAGCCCATGGCTACGCACCTGTGCGGCTTGAGTGGTACTTTACCTGAGAATATTTTTTGGCAGCCTACACAGCAACCCTAGACACACACCTACTACCTGCTGACGAGACGCAACTACCTCGAAACACGTGTCCAGGGATGGCTAACGCGACACTCATTTTCATTTTAACCTTTTGGCACAGGCGTACCCGCCGACGCTACTTCATGGACCACAATGCTTTGGGGTAACACGCTGGTAGGATGAGCAGAGTGCGGCCAATCGGATTTTTATTTATATTCAGGCTCCCTTGAGCCGGTGGGGCTGACGAGCCCATGGCTACGCACCTGCGCGCCTTGAGTGGTACTTTACCTGAGAATATTTTTTGGCAGCCTACGCAGCAACCCTACACACACACCTACTCCCTGCTGACGAGAGGCAACTACCTCGAAACACGTGTCCAGGGATGGCTAACGCGACACTCATTTTCATTTTAAACTTTTGGCACAGGCGTACCCGCCGACGCTACTTCATGGACCACAATGCTTTGGGGTAACACGCTGGTAGGACGAGCAGAGTGCGGCCAATCGGATTTTTGTTTATATTCAGGCTCCCTTGAGCCGGTGGGGCTGACGAGCTCATGGCTACGCACCTGCGCGCCTTGAGTGGTACTTTACCTGAGAATATTTTTTGGCAGCCTACGCAGCAACCCTACACACACACCTACTCCCTGCTGACGAGAGGCAACTACCTCGAAACACGTGTCCAGGGATGGCTAACGCGACACTCATTTTCATTTTAAACTTTTGGCACAGGCGTACCCGCCGACGCTACTTCATGGACCACAATGCTTTGGGGTAACACGCTGGTAGGACGAGCAGAGTGCGGCCGATCGGATTTTTGAGAAGCATAAAGTCTTCTTAAACAAATTTACTCTTTTACACAATTTGCATCAGCACTAATCTTTTTATCATCAAAATCTATCAAATACAAACCAGACAATGTTCTTGCTCTAAAAAATGCAACGTATGCCATTCTCTCTTTGAACACCTTACTTCCAAAATTTACAAAAGCTCTGTCTATACTTAAACCTTGAGATTAATGAATTGTTACTGCATATGCTAGAGACAGAGGAAACTGCTGTTTACGAACATACCAATCTATTTACAAGCAAAAAATGTACAACACAATGCCTAATCTGTCTTACCTCATCAATCTGGTCAAATTTTATAATCAAAAATTCTATTCCATCTCTATTTTGAAAATTAACAAAATCAACAACGATTCCTATTGCTCCATTAACTAATCCTTCTTCTACATTCAAATTATGCAGCAAAATTACTCGACAGTTTTTACATATAAATAAACTCTTTTCTAATCCTGCTCTTTTAGATTCAGACTTTTCCAAAGAATCAAGTTTAGCCTGTAGTTTCTTAGTAAAATAATTTTTATTCCCTGGTGTTCGATCTTGTCAATAAATTTAATTTCAAGAATTTGTTGTTTTTCCAGTTTGAGAAGTTGTTCATTAAATGTAGAACACTCTTGCAGTGGAGGCATTAGGCAAACTGTAGATTTGTTTGCTACAAGCATACTGTACATTGCTTCTGATGCTATTTTTGCAGATGAATACAAGTTCCTTAGTAGACGACTTTTTAACCATGACCCATCAACATACCAATTCTTATGTCTTTGAGAATATTTCCATAGTCTTCATCACTTGCTTGTTGCATATTCTTAACAAGTTCTTTATATTCAAAGTTTAACCAAATATTTACATTCCCAATACTTCCCAAATATTGCCTTGTGTCATCATGTAGAAGAGTTTTAAAAACAGGTTGACCTCTAATGGGAGAAAGTTGTAGTGGGTTTCAGAACACAATTAATTGTTTTCCTCCTAACAGAACATCAGTTTTTAAAATCTGTGCATTTTTCAAGTGCAAAAAGGCAAGCATTAAGTTTGACACCATGCTCACATCATCAATGAATAAAAGTTTTAGGGGGAAATTTACTAGGCTTTTGCGCCATGTTTGCATCACAAAAGTGACGCCAAATGGTGAAAAATCTTTTTTTCTAATCTACTGTCCAGCCCTAAACTTGTTTAGCACCAGAAATAACGTATAAGTAATGTGAAGCAGTGCATAGCGCTGCTTTACATTACTTTGTGCCATGGGGGCATGCCAAGGGTGGTGCAAGGGCATTCCTATGCAACGACCCAAGGTTTCTCACGCTAAACCCAATATACTAAACACAGTAGATTGTGTTTAGCATGAGAAAATTGTGCCCTTTAAACTAGGCGCAAGGCGGGAGAAATGATTTTACTTCCCCTTCCTTTTCCGACTTTGCATACATGGTGCATGGTGCAGCATGCATACAAAATGGGAAAAGCTTTCCTTCGTGTCTAGGCATAGTATTTTGTACAGGAAGGGTATCCTGCCTGTACAAAACCTATCCTGGACTCACACACACACCCTAGCACTATGGCACTAAGGTGTTGGAGTGGCACACAGCAGCTGTAATCACCCCAAGGGAAAGCGGAGGAGAGAGCCATATTTTCAAAAATGGCGATCTCCTGCTCCTTCCCTGTCACGCAATGCAGCGCAGCCTCGCTGGGGTACTGAGCTGCATGGAGATTTGGTAAATCTCCCCCTTAGTTTCTTCAGTACCCTTGAGACTTCATAACAAGCTTCTTCTGATAATTTTTGATATTCCAATTTATTATCATGTTCAAAAAGTAGCATGAACAACGAAATGTAAAGTGATACCTTTAATGTTGTGCGCTGCTAATCCAATTGGAGCTGATACAACACAAGATAAATGTGATTCGTATTCTTCTGTAGCTTACTGGTCTAAACTTTAATTAAGAAACTTTTTCCTGTTCCAGCTTGACCACTTATGTAGAATAGAAAAGGTTTAAATGATGAACATTGGCATTCATTTTTTTATGGACCAAACCATGTTCTACCTGTTGTTTAAATTGTACTATATTTCTTTTTGTTCAATACGTAGTTGTTCCTCTAACTTTTCAAACTGAATAATATCCTGTTGTGCTTGCTGCATTGCATTGCAGTTTCTACCTCATTCATGGCTATTGCGGCTCCATTTAAAATAATTGATTGTCCTAGTAGATCTTGAGTCAGTGGACAAGAACTTTGACTGTTTTGTAAACTTTCTCTAGCTATTTCAGCTGCAATAGTACCTTTCTGTTCAATCTCATCATTTAACATTTGTAAGTAAGTTGGAAATATTTTGCACAGAATGCTGCCTTTACTTGCATTAAGAAGATCTTCATAGCAGTCAAAATCTCCAAGTATTTATGTTTCACTACGCCAAGACGTGAACAGTTGCAGAAGTGCTAAATAGAAAAAGTCTCTCTTACCTGCAGTTTCACAACTCAGCTTTCTGTGTTGACCGAACATCCATCACATCTGAATACTGCACATTTTTCTTCTTTTATATTTCCGATAACTAACACATTTTTAAAATCTATAATGTTGAAGTATTTCATAAAGACATAGGTTGTCAAGATGTGGACTCCTTTTGGGATAGTATGTATCCAACATAGTTTTGACAATATCAGTACTTTCTGGCTCATACTGTGCTAAGTATTCAATTTATTGTAAAATGTCAATACTCGTGTGGAGGCAAGATCTAGATCCGAGCTCAAGCGATCCAAAAATTCATAGGATCTAATCTCTCTATGGGAAACTTTTTTCAAACTGAAACCGTACAATTTCTTGTTAAGACTCTTTTCTGCTGAAATTTCTTCCCACATTTCTTTAATTTCAGACTTTTCTGATTTTGTAATATACTGTGTAACTTAAAGAGAAACGGCAATTGAATTATTTACAACATACTGAATATCCATGTTTGCATTCCACATTTTCAAAATAACTGGATTGTAGTCATTAATGTACTTTGAAGCTTCTGTTCTTCTTAAGTTGTATGTATTCTTGAGTGATTGTATGTCTTACTGCTGAGAAAATACTATTTACACTTCCTTTAGAAATTATAGGCCGTGGGAATCCAAAACGACGTTGTGTATAAAATGTTCTTTTACATTTATATTTCCCAAATTGATAACTGTGAAGTTCATAGTTTGGTTATAAAAAATGTTTGTTTCAATTCATTATCTACTAAACTTCCAATCTGTTGCTTTTTCTAATACGCTACAGGTCTTTTATATTTTTAAAATTGTTGTAACAAATTATGAATTACCCTACTTCTATACATTCTTCTAAGGATATCCTTATGCTCGTTTTGCTTTCTTGTAATATGTGTTATTTTCCCTTAAACAAATGTTGTTTTACCATGACAATTATTCTTTTCCTTCTGATTTCATGTAAAACTTTTCTTTTTCTTTTCAACATTATTGACTTTTTTTAATCCCTCTTCAACTGTTTTAAGAAACTGTTTAGTGCTCTTACCATCCTGTATAATGGTTTGCTCTTTTTCTAATGTGTTATTTTTACTTTTCTTTAATTAGTACTGTTTTCTTTGTTCTTTTCATGTTTTCTTACCATCTTTAGTTTGTGTTCAAAATAAAATAAATAACTAAAAAACAAAGAGCAGTTTCAAAAGTTTGTTTCATCAATTAATAATTGTAATTTAAATACATATTAATATTCATAATAATCAATAAACAATTACTTACAATAACATTGCTATTCTCTTTATAACAAATAAAAATGTACGATACCTAAGTATGCACTTTTGCAAAGCTCTAAATTCTTTAAAGTCTGGGGGAAAATATTTATAAAGTACTGTAAACTTTAATTTTCTAAATTTGTGAACAAGAAAAAAGTATTGTATTACTTTCTTCTTATTATATAAGTGTGGGGTCCCCTTCTGGAATCCTCAGGATTGTGCTAATGCTCAATGAGGTCCACCTCTTGACTGCCCCAAGTCCGGAGTGATATACACACGGACTAGTGAGATTGTCAAGTGCGGAAAGGAAACGATAGGAACTGCAGGGAGGGAAATCTGAGGATAGCACAATAAGAACATAATAAGTACACAGTCCCTTAATGCGTAAAGCATACAGTTCCTATACTATGAGTTAATAGGACAGTAAGACTGAAACACGCTACCTGTAAAGGAAGAGAAGGAGCTGTAACAGGTATCAATATTCATATTTGAAGAAGAAGAAGAAAAAGAAAGGGTTATTAAACACTTCCACCTACTCCCAATTAGTTGTGGAATAGCCTGATATGAAAAAGGCTGTAGTCCTCTTGGACACCCCCTTACTAAGTCTTCTAGAATTTAAATAAACCAAAAGACAGTGTCAAGAATAAATCCTTAGTACAAGAGCAAACTTGTACTATCACTGATGTGAATGCAGTTTAGTTGCAAACAGCCTCAAAGAACACCAATGTAAGGGGAAATTGGTATCATAACAGATACACCAAACACAGCCATGAAGGAAGCCTGTAAAGGTCAACAATGCTCTTATTGGTAGAGCACAATGTCATCAAGCATGCTGGGTAAAGCTGTATCCTGTGTTATCAAATACAAGGTACTGAGAGCCACATAACAAGTGTATCCACTATGAGCTCTAATGGATACAAAACAAAAGTCTCATAACAAAGAAAGGTTTCTGTGTACTGTGCCTCCAGATCTTTAAAAAAAAAAAAGTATTAGGATTTGTTAATTAAATCGTTGCCAATTAGTCATGGCACATAATACAGCAAAATTATACATTCACATTCTGAGAGAACTTAACACGTATTGGAAAAAAATAAATTAAAAAAAAAACAACAACAAAACAAGAGAAACAAAAAAGACAGCATAAATGCACAAAACTAAATACAGATACAAGTACAAATCCCTCGGGAAAATAAAAAAAAAGGGGAAAAGCAGAATATCGTCCGGGAGAAGTAGAAAATTGAGAAATAAGGTATAAACACGGGGGACCAGGATAATATACCTAAAGCCGGTACCGGAAAAGTTTACCCTATTCAGCTAGTGATTGGGGCACACATTTTCCTGACCATTTTCCGTCTCCTGAGTCCTTTCAGTCTATATACAGCCAAATCCATGTTATAAATAGCTAACAACCTAGTTCACCAATTAATAAATGTAGGAGAGCTGGGGCTAATCCACTGTGAGGTGATGCATGTTCTTGCAGTGGCCACTGCTATGAATATCAAACCTATTTCAGATCTGGTCCAAGCCATACTACTCTGACTCCCTTCTATCACCAGGATGATTAAATCAGGTGTTATTGCTATCGGTGTAGCAAGGATCTGATTCAGGAAAAATTCAATATCTTGTAAATATTTAACCAGATTGGGACTGGAGAAAAACATGTGAACTGTATCGGCAGCCCAAGCCCCACACCTACTGCTTGAATTCCCCCATTTAGAAACCTTCCCCGGGGTATAATATAAATCAAAAACGGACATGAAATGTTGAGTCCTCAGGCTGCCAGTTATTAAGATCTGGTTGGCTAGTTCCAAAGATGTCTCAGGGTCAATGACTTCCTTGCCAAACTTCCTCACCCATTTATCTTTCTGGATACTCATATTATCAGGAGAACCGGCCAACAGCATCTGGTATATTTCCCCAATACGGGATCTGTACCCTATTCTGTCGACCAGGGGTATTTTTCTCAGATTTTAATCCACTTGTAGCATAATTTTACCCAGGAAACTCCTGATCTGCAATAAATTAAGAAAGTGTCTCATAGAGAGCCCAAACTTCTCTTGTAAATTAGAAAACGAGGCAATCTGCCCATCGCAACAGACATCACCCAGAACATTAATTCCTAAATCCCACCACCGAGAAGTACTTTGGTCTTGAAAAAGTGGAGGTAGAAGCCCAAGTGCCAAGAAAGGAGTATATGCATTAATATTCAAAATACCAAACCTCCATCGTATCTTTTTCCAAATAGAGTAAGTTGATTGAATGATTTTAAATGTTGTCTTTTTATAATAACTCAGCTCTAAAATGTTAACTAAACATTGCCCAGCATTCTCACCACGTGCTATTTCATAAATAGTTGGTCTAACAGCTACAGGAACTACTGCTTTAGTCCTAGTCAGCAATATCCCCATATGTTGTAGTAATGCTGCCCAGTGATATAGGAGACAGCTGGGTAAACCCCATCCCCCCTTTAGTCTGGATATAATCATCCATTTAGCTGACCTTCTGGCTCTGCGATACCCCCATAGGAATCTGACACATGCCCTTTCAGCTCTGGTGATGGAAGATGATGGAAATTCTAAAGGTATGGTTCGAAACAAATATAAAAATGTAGGGAAAATCATCATTTTAATGACATTGTACCGACTGTGCATTGATAGATGTAAGTGGTATAAACTCTCAAGTGTTTTATTTATGTTCAGAATTATTGGCAATATATTTAATTCTGGTATATGCTCAACTGATGCAGTGATCTTCACTCCCAAATAAGTTTCTATGGAAACAATTGGTATATCTTCCGGGAGCAAAGTCTCCGAATGTAAAATCTGGGTTTTGACAATATTTAATTTATATCCCGAGACAGAGCCAAATTGCTACGCTAGTTCGTTTACTGCTGGAAGACCTGATCTTATATCGATCGTGAAGACAGCAATGTCATCAGCATACGCTAATGTTTTATACTCTACACCGTCAACAGACAACTGACCCGCTACCTCGAGGAGCACAGCTTCCTGGCCCCATCCCAATCCAGGTTCCGCAGCAACCACAGCACCGAAACTGCCCTTATCGCCACCACTGATGACATCAGGGCCCTGCTGGACAGTGGCAAAACTGCGGCACTCATCCTCCTGGACCTGTCATCCGCCTTTGACACTGTCTGCCACCACACCCTACGCACATGCCTCCACATTGATGGCATACATGACAAGGCTCTGGAATGGACCACCTCATTCCTCTCCAGCAGAACCCAGAGCGTCCGCGCCCCCCTTTCCGTTCCGAAGCCACCAAGATCATCTGCGGTGTACCCCAGGGCTCATCCCTCAGCCCAACATTGTTCTACATCTACATGGCACCGCTCGCCCACGTCACCCGACTGCACAACCTCAACATCATGTCCTATACCGACGACACCCAGCTGATCCTCTCCCTCACCAAGGACCCTCTCACTGCCAAAACCAACCTCCATGAAGGAATGAAAGCCGTCACCGAGTGGATGAAGGACAGCCGTCTGAAGCTGAACTCGGACAAGACAGAAGTCCTCATCCTCAGCTCCACCCCCTCGGCCTGGGACGACTCCTGGTGGCCAACCGCACTGGAAACAGTACCAACACCCACAGACCACGCACGCAACCTGGGGTTCATCCTCGACTCTACTCTCGCCATGACAAAGCAGGTCAAAGCCGTTTCGTCCTCCTGCTTCAACACCCTCCGCATGCTCCGCAAGATCTACAGGTGGATCCCCATCTAAACAAGAAGAACTGTCACCCAGGCCCTCGTCAGCAGCAGGTTGGACTACGGAAATGCCCTCTACGTAGGAGCCTCGGCCAAACTCCTGAAACGACTACAACGCATACAGAACACCTCCGCACGCTTGATCCTCGACATCCCCCACCACAGCCACATCACACCCCACCTGAGAGACCTGCACTGGATTCCCGTTGACAGGAGGATCACCTTCAAGCTCCTCACCCACGCACACAAGGCACTCCACAACACCAGACTGGCATACCTCAACAGACACCTCACCTTCTACACCCCCAACCGCAAGCTCCACTATGCCGACCTCGCCCTCGCCACCGTCCCCCGCATCCGAAGAGCAATCTCCGGCAGCAGATCATTCTCTCACCTCGCCGCCAAGACCTGGAACACCCTCCCCATCCTTCTACGGCAGACCCAGGACTCGCTAACCTTCAGGAGACTACACAAGACCTGGCTATTCGAGCAGTAGCAGCATCCGCCCCCAGCACCTTAAGACCCTCACGGGTGAGTAGTGCGCTTTACAAATGTTCTGATTGATTGATTGATTGATTGACCATGACCACTTTAATCTGCATATTTGCATCCAAATTGTTAAGAAAAGGATAAATATATATAGAGGACAATAGTGGGGATTCCTGTCCGGATATTTGGATACGGGCCTCAGGAAGTACGTAAAGTGCCTGTACTGCTTGAATAAAGTCCTTAGGTTAACCCTTTGCCTGAAGTGCCATACAGAGAAACCCCAAAGAGACCCTGTTGAACGCATTCTCTGCGTCCAACAAGATCATCCGGAGAGGTGTCTTTGTGGCCTGAGCCCGATCAAACAAGGCTATTGCACGCCGAACATGGTCCGATGTATCTCGACCCAGGAAAAACCTGTGTTGGCGGATGGTAACCAATGTGGTAATAACTTTGCCCAGCCTTAGGGCAATCATTTTAGAATATATCTTGCTATCAGCCACAGATCAAAGAAATGGGTCTATATGATGATGGGCTGAGCTCGGGTTTATCTTTTTTTTAAAGACTACTATGGTAGATTTGTGCCAAGATGGGGATCGGACCCTTCTGGGCAAGTTGGAATAAAGATTCAAACTCGGTTCGAAGAATTTGCCGGAATGTACGGTAAAATTCTAGATGTAACTTATCATGACCGACAGCTTTGCCGGCTGCCTAAAAAGTTATGGCAAGGTAATCAATGCAGACAACATCTCACTTTGTTGCGGGGTGAACTTCGAAGTTTCATGGTCCCAAAGGAATTCCTCCCCAGACGTTGTTGCTACATCACTATCAGCCGTATATAGCTCTTGATAAAAATCCTGAAAAACCTTCAGAACCTCTACCGACGAGTCCTGAATCTGGCCCACTTGATCCTTAATTTGGCAGATTCTATTGGAAACTCCCCTTTGTTGCAAGCCTTTAGCCAGCAATCTGCCTGTATTTTCCCCAAATTCGTATATGTCAGCCCGGTGCTGTACATATTTAATAGCCAGTTCATCCCCGAAGAATTGATGTATTCTGGCTTTACCAACCGCTATTTGCCACTGACACTCATCCGTTTTTTGCGGGGTCCCTGATTGCCCGCATAAGTTTTTCCTTATCCGTCCAAAGCTCTTCCACCCACCCATTAATCTTCTCCTTTACCATCCTCTGTCGATACAAAGAGAAGCTAAGGGTCTCCCCCCGTAAAAGCATCCCAGACAGTAGTTACAGAAGCAGTACCCTTGTTTATACAAACAAATTCTGTTATCCATTTGACCATATGCAGACAATAGGACTGATCTAACAATAATTTCCTATCGAACGTCCAGGTCGTAGGAGGTTGTGCGGAGCCACCCAGTGGAATTTCAATCACTAATGGATTGTGGTCTGATATTATCCTAGGAAAAAGCTCAATAGTGTCCGTTTCCGCAGTTTGATTGGACACAAAATAATAGTCTAGGCGGACGAAGTTATGATGAAGAGCGGAAAAATAAGTATACCCCGACTCCGCCGGTCTATGTCTATGCCCAATATCGGCCAATCTGTGTTCCCTGACAAGTCCCTGTAGAGCCCTAAAGGTCTTCCGCTATCTTCCCTGATATGAGGAGTGACTAAGAAGATTAAAACTACTGTTCAAATGGATAATAAAGTCACCACAGAGGACTATCGGAAAGGCCCATAAAGCCAATTCTATATTCAGAAAATTCAAGGTTTCAGGATCGTTCAAATTTGACCCATACAAAGTACAGATAGTAAACGAGATGCCCTTGATTACTGCTTCCACGATTGCCCATTGTCCTTCATTGGCCTCCTTGGTTCGCTTACAGATTAAAATACCACGCCTAGCCAAAATAGCTACCCCTCAAGTGGTCGTAGCTTGGCGAGAGCTTGCCAGGAGATCAAGAACCAGATCCTTTAACCACCTGCAATTATTCCAAGGAATGTGAGTTTCTTGTAGGCATAGGACATCTATCTGCATATACCTTATATGCTTGGTAACTAAGCCTCTTTTTTTTCTATCATTAAGGCCACAACAATTTAAAGAGAACATTTGGATTTTACTTTTCCTATCCATCACCCTTATGAGATGCAAATATTTTACAGTAATTCACATAGCTATACAAAAACCTCTCCAAGGGAATACCTCAACAAAATATACTTCCTGTTCCCACACAACAACCCCCACTACACTTCTACCAGAAGCCCTCCCCCCCACCCACCCAACTTCCCACCCCATGAGGCATTGGGACCAACAGTTCCGGGTGATGCTGAGCTAAGCCACTTCCCCTTCCACTAAGCTAGACCCCTCCATAAAGTGTGTGTCATGCTGTGAATAAAAGCAAAAAATGGAGAAAAAGTTATCAGACGAAAGAGGGGGCCCTCAGGGTGCAGGAATAGGCTGCTTAGTCATCCCTAACAATTACAATACAGCGCACGGTGAAAACACAGATCACTGGGATGACTACATTGAGAGCATAACATTTTTTGCTTGGATTCCAGACTGAAAATAATGTTTTTGTCCCCGAGACACCACCTTCAATTTAGCAGCATTAAGTAAGAAGACCTGAGCCCCCTTTGCCTGGAATGCCGGAATCAATTGACGCAATAGCCATGTCTTTTCAACTGTCAGTTTACTGAAATCAGGCCTCACAAAAAAATTGCAGGCCATTCCAACTATTTTCCAATCTGGCCTAACTAAATCATACAGGGCCTTTCTGGCCAAAACATTATTGAGGCACATCAAGATAGCCTGTGGTCGTCTATCGGCTTGCCTCCTTTTTTTTTGCAGATTAAAAAGGAAATGGTGGGCCCTTTGCAATTGCATTTTCCATTCCCAATGTTGAAGTTCTGGAAAAGCCTCCTCAAAAAGCTCGATCACAAACTGGTGAACATCTGACCCCTCATTACCCTCAGGGATACCCAAAATGTGCAGATTGTTCCTCCTCGATCAATTTTCAAGGTCAGTCAGTTTCAGCAACGTATCATCCTTCATAGATTGCATAGACTCAGTCAGATTTTTCTGGGCGATCAGGTCGTCTTCCAACTGAGAAATTCTGGTCTCTGCCTCTCCAATTCTTGCCGCAAAGTCAGAACACTTCTTAGCAATCCTGCGTATGGAATTCTGAAGTTTCCGGCATGCACCTTGAGTCTGAGAGCTCTTGTCTCTTGTTTCCTCCCGATGGGCCATAATGGACTGATATATTGTAGAGAGTGTGATTTCTTCAAAATCATTAGGGTTGACACTGGCCACTCTATGTAATACGGCTCCATTAGGTGCCTCCTTTCCTTCTAGATTTGATGAAAAAGAATAGTCCCAGGTCATTGAGCTGGTCGCACCCTCAAGAATTTAGCAGGGACTGATCACTCTCTTCCTCCCAGTGTAGGCTACTGGTATCGCTTTCTTCCCCAGCCCAGCCTTTATCACAAATGTCCTCACCAGAGGAATTTGAATGATCCGATAAGGAATAGAATTTATCTGCTACATCCTCTTCCCTAAATGTTGGTGGGTTATCTTCCATACGACCAGCCTCCCTGTCTGGGTGAATCCGATCTAGGGCCACTTTTGCTTGGCTATTGCTTGAGAGAACTCCATCTACCAGAATGCACTGGCCTTGCTGTTCAAGCGTTGTACCATCTACCGCCTCAGTTGGAGTGCAGTTGTCATGCTATCAATGACCCAGCTCCCACCTAGGAGGCTGTCTGCACTTCTGCAATTGGGCCCTTGATCCGATGTCCCCCCATCAGTTTCCCCTTCAGCAGTCTCACCCAGGACCAGCTCTGTCGTCGGTGTTGCGGCATCAGGAGACATGGAGGGGGTTTCACAAACAGGCAGAGGGGTATTGATTTTCCCAATGGCTTTAAGCCCTGCTGCCGACCTGTTCTTCACGGTTTGCGCTTTGAACAAAACAGGAACTGTCTGTTTTCCCTGAATGGCAGCACTGCATTTCCCCTTGGATTGTTCCCCGGGGCCCGGCGATGCAGACGGTGTCTCAATGGTACCGCGGCGTCTTCCGCCATCAAGGCAGCCTCCTGCTTTTTCTGGAACAGATTTTCCTGGGCTGCCAGAGCCCGCAGGTGGCCCCCGTACCTTGATGCTCCTGGCAGCTGTCTTCGCCGGCATCAGTGAAGCGGATCCGGTGAACAAAGCAAGAGAGATTGACATAATGTAAGTTTGTCTGGACACCAACCTGCAGGGCAGCGGGACCCCCCACAGCAAAAAACTGTGATCACCAAATCATCCAAAGGAAAGCACTGATAAGTTTTCACTGTCCCAATCGGGCCAAAATCGGAAGGGAAAGATTTTCGCAGGGAAGGCGTGTATGGGCAGCTCACTCAGCCGCTGATGCATTCGCCATCTTGCCTCGCAGTCGGGTACCAGATTTTACGTGCCTCCCGCTCTTAAATACAAATGGGAGCACACGCCAACAGAAGGAATATAACGAGCAAAGTATTTTTTCCAAGATATGTATTCCCCTGCATGAGACCGCGAGCGAATGCAGGTCTCGCCAACAGTGAAACGAAACCACCAATGCCCCAAAGCAGCTCAAGGTTCTCCTCCGCAAGAGACCACCGAAAACGCGGTCTCTCCAAGAGCGGAGACAATAAAGGAGCTTCAGCAACAGACACAAGGTAGGACAAGAGTATTATCCAGAGAAAGGAATGTTGGTGCCAAAGGCACCCTGACTGCTTAAGGACCTTTCAGGAACGTAACCAATGCTGTATCAGCAAAATAATCGTCAGCTCGTAAATTTCACCTCCACCCTATATCCGGTTACCAGTAATGGCGTCCGCATCACGTGGGGTGTCCCCGATGTCCGGCATGTCAGGAATTGTAGTATTACAGCCTTTTTCCTGTTAATCACGATAAATGGCAGTCAGTGTGCTCAAGCCCGATGCGCCCTGACAATAGGGCAGTCAGATTTTTAACTCCATATTATAGTGGTTCTATGTTAGCTACCCAGCTAAATGATCTGACTTTAGCTACTAAATGCTGTAGTACGACTTCTGTGACACCTTCATAGGTAACAGATCTCTACTTTTACGATTGAATGGTGTAGTATGACTGACAAGATTTGTGCACCTGTAAAATAACCTACATAGTTTTGAACTTAGGGTCATCAGCTGCACAATCCATGTTACATGGATGTACAAGTAGACATACGTCATTCAGAAGAGCACACACACCTTTAGACTTGACAGACTGCCCTTCCCATACGTCCTACTTCGTATGCAACTTATACTAAGTAGCCTAATTTCTAATCCCTCTGTCAACATATGTTAGACCTCACTTTTTTCTTGCAGCTTCAGTATTTACTGTGTTCTCAGAATGTTGAACCAACCCATATATAAAACAACAGCCCTTCCCATGACACTATTCTATGTGTCACCATGTTTCTGAAGTCATCAATAAGTGTGTTTGTGGCTTTTCCTATTGACAAAAAACATAAAACGAAACCTAGAAATAGTATAATACCTGTGTTTGACACCACATTCTCTCTAAAATAGTATAGAAGAAGGTGCACTTATTCCATTCTGCTCATAATACAGGGCATCTGAGTAGGAAACAATGTATTTGTGTGGCTCTGTGACACCTACCTACATAGGTAAGACATATCTCCCTCTGAGACCAAATGATAGAGCAGAACTGAGAAGATTTGTGCACCTGTATGATAAGGTACCACTTTTTTGAGGTAGGCTCTTCAGACGCACAACATGTACAAGTAGACACATACCTGAGTCACAAGAACACACAGACCTTAATATTGACAGAACGCACTTCCCATTGTAAACAGACTCCTGAAATTATGCAGCCTAGTTAACATGCAACCGTTCCAGGGACTCATATGAAGTAGCACAGTCCAAAATTCCTCTGCCAACATGTGTTAAACCTCGCTTTTCTCTGGCAGCGTCACTGTTCACCAACTACACAAAATGTTGGGCCTAGCCAAATATAAACAGCAGCCCTTCCTATGTCACTGTTGTAAGTCTCACCATGTCTCCGAAGGCTTAAATGCGTGTATCTGTGCCTTTTCCTAGTGACAAGTTACATAGAAAGAAACCTAGAAATAGTAGAATACCCGTGTTTTAGACTGCATGCCCTATAGGTTTCTGTATAGGAAGGTGTTTGTATTCCTTTCTGCTCATAATATAGGGCACGTGGGTATTCAACAGTCTATTTAAGGGATCCTGTGACACCTACATAGTGAAGAGATGTCTCCCATGATCTAGCAGAATTGACAATATTTATGCACCTGTATGAGAAGCTGCAAAAACAACAATTGATGTTCCAGTTTGAACCCAGCCATATGCAAATCAGTCTTGACCCTGTGCCTAATGGGAACAGTCCAGCCCGAACTGCCAAGCCAGGTCCTCCCTGGACTGGAAACAAGCATCCTAGGACTGGTTTCGGGGTTTCACCCCTCTTCAGCCAGGATAGCTTGATTCCAGTGGCATGGAGAGCAAGGGACCCACGTCTGGGCAAACCCTTCCCACTCGGGCTGACAAATGCAAAAACAACAATTGATGGACAGAATGCAGAACAATGTCATACATTCACCCCAGTACAGAGATCTGGGCCTAAATCCATCGTTTTTTTGCTCACCATGCCGTTCCAGTTTGAACCCAGCCATATGCAAATCAGTCTTGACCCTGTGCCTAATGGGAACAGTCCAGCCCGAACTGCCAAGCCAGGTCCTCCCTGGACTGGAAACAATACAAATACCTGAGTCACCTTCAGCACGCAGACCTTTAAACTTGACATAGTACAATTCCCATTGCAAGCAGACACCTACGTTTGTACAACCTTTGTCAGGTGTACCTTTCTAAAGACTCATACGCAGTAGCCTAATCTTTGGACCCTCTGCAGCATGTCTAAAACCTTACTTTTCTCTGGCAGCTTCAGTATTTACCAACTGCTCAAAATGTTGGGCCTAGCCAAATATAAAACAAACCCTTACCATGCCAAAATCTAACTCTCACAATGTTTCTCAAACCATCAATGCGTATATGTGTGCCTTTTTCTTGTGACATAAAAGCAAACATAGAAATAGTACAATACCTGTGTTTTAAACTCCATGCTCGAGGAAAGTAGGTATTGAAGAGTCTTTTTAAAGGGTTCTGTGACACCTACACAGGTGAGACATATCTGTCTCTGCGACCCAATGACAGAGCAGAAATGAGAAGATTTGTGCAGCTGTGTGATAAGCTACCAGGGGTTTGAACCACCATTCTCTGACGCACAGGACAGGTCAGAATACATGTACAAGTAGAAAAGTACCTCTCTCACAACAGGACGCAGATCTTTAAACTTCACAGATTGCACTTCACATTTCAAACAGACACCTAAATGTATATGGCCTAGTTCAAGTGTACCTTTCTATATGGACTAGGTCAAGTGTACCTTTCTATATGGCCTAGTTCAAGTGTACCTTTCTATATGGCCTGTTCAAGTGTACCTTTCTATATGGCCTGTTCAAGTGTACCTTTCTATATGGCTTAGTTCAAGTGTACCTTTCTATATGGCCTAGTTCAAGGGTACCTTGCTAGAGACTTTTTTGCAGTAGCCTAATCAGTAATCCATCTGCCAACATGTGTTAAACATCACTTTTCTCTTGCTGCTACACTATTCACCAACTGCTCACAATTGTGGGCCTAGCCAAATAAAAAACAGCAACGCTTCCCATGCCACTGTTCTAAGTCTCACAATGTTTCTAAAGGCGTCGATGCATATATGTGGGTCTTTTCCTGGTGACATAATACATAAAAACAAACCAATTTCTGCACCTGTATGACAAGTTACCAGATTTGCAAGCTACTATCCTCAGATGCACAGGATGTGCAGCTTCACTATTCACCAACATCTCACAAACCAAGACTTATGCAAATTTAAAAGACTAATTCTTCATATATCACTATTATAAGTCTTGTACTTTTAAACTTATTTCAAATAAAAATGATGTCACATCGCAAACTATTACAATGCTTACTTTTCCAACATATGTTCACTATGCAGCTTCCCCATTACAATCCATACAGTTACAATACAAGCCATTAAATGTACCATTGTAATGCCTGCGTGATAATGGATGTTTCGCACACATACACTTATATAGACTGGAATGCAGTTTAATACATCTGCCAACATGTATTAAACCTCAGTTTTTTCTACTACTTTCATCACAAACTCTGGAAGCACACATATTAGTATGCACAACCTATTGCAAATTTCATTTCAGTCCAATAAAACAGACTACAATACACGTTCCAAACATTTGGTACCATATTTCAAAGATCACATTTTTCCTAATGCTTCACAAATAATGCATTACAAAGTTAAAAATATCATTTCAAACACTAATGCACTGCTCCACAATACATAACACACCTTACATATTACTAACTCACCTCTTATATAGTACTGCGGAATATGAAAATATCTGAAACTCCTAAAAGTTTTTCTTTCACACACAATAAATGTGATGCACCACTCTCAACAAGCAAAACCAGTAATGGTAAACTTTCCCTCTCTTCTGCACACAAATTAATTTAAGTAACAAATCAAAATGCTCCATTCAGTTTTTCAAATTCTAAATTTCATTTCGTTTGGTTACACATATTAACCCTTTATTAGTCTCTTCCAAAAGTACCCAATCTGGTTCTATAATTTATTAGAGTCGTGACTCCACCGCGGTTCCACAGTGTAGCGTCGCGATGGAGCCTCGAACCATTAAGGGAGTTCAAAAACATATTTCCAATAATACTAGTGGTGTTATTTAAGAAAACTCCACTTCTAAACATAGTATTGATTTCGGAAAACTTACTTTAGGAGCATATCACTTATATATAACTTACAATTTCATTTTTTAACACCACAGTTAAGTGTCAACCCTTCCTCAATTTTCCTTAATCCTAGTTTGCATATTAACAGTTTCTGCAACATTCAAATGTACCAGCAGGTCACTAGTTCACCATATTTTCAAATTCAGCACACTATCTTACAAATGCAAATAGTAAGTGTGGTTGACTTTTGCAGAATAATAGCTGACCCTTTCTACTGTACCTTCCAAACATTTTTCTATAACCAATCAGAATGATGCTTGTTCAGCAAATTAACATGCATCCTATTTTTGGAGTACACACTGATTATGAACAACCAATCACTTTTCTGCTTTTTGTAAAACAGCATCTTCTTCACCATTTTAGTTACCTCTCATTCTACCAACTGACATATTTTGATTCCTTCCACACATCCCTTAAAAATGCTTACAATATGGTTTGTAGGGTACAGCTATGTTTTCAGGTGCAAAAGTTATGCTGAACACAGAATTATTGACAGAGACCTAGGTTTGCAAAATGTTGATATTAAATCGTTTGTAGAGAGAGGATTAAAGTGGCACCAATTGACGCCTTTGATTAAAACCTTTTTGCATCTCCAGCCCCCTGACCTCATGATTGTGCACTGTGGTGGCAATGACCTAGGCACATTGACTGGGGTAGGCCTGGACATCATAAGGAAGGACACCTGTGCACAATTGATGTTGCTTTTCCCTCACATAGGGCCATATGTAGGAAGCCTAATACTGGTCGGTAAAGGCCGATTTTCGGTAAATATCCCGTTACCGACCGGTATTTAGGCTTTTGCTATGTAGGGGGATCATTTCAGGATTCGGCAATTTACCGAATCGGTAAAATTACCGAATCGGTACTTTTACCGATTCGGTAAATACCGAATCCTGAAATGAGATGTAGGGGGAGTGTGTCGTGGGTGTGGGGATTCGTTATTTACCACCAACTAAAAGTTGGTGGTAAATGACGAATACCTGTCAAAAGGCATTTTTTTGCTATTTGAAGTGTGCAATGTGGCAGACATACATGCCCTTAGGGCATGTATGTGCGCCACATGTGCACACATGGATGAATCAGGGGTGCAACAGGGTGTCAATGTGACACCCTGCCACCCATGATGATGCCTCCCCCATTACCGATTCAGTATTTACCGATTCGGTAATGGCAACTGGCTTCCCATTCATTCCTATGCACCTCCAGGCCCATAGGAATCAATGGGAAGCCAGTTGCCATTACCGAATCGGTAAATACCGATTCTAAAATACCGACCCATTCAGAATCGCTAAATATTACCGATGGATTACCTACATATCATTTACCACTTCATAAATATCGAATCGGTAAAATTCGGTATTTATGAAGTGGTAAATGTTAGGCTACCTACATATGGCCAACAGTCTTTGCATACTCTAATATATGCCAAAGACAGAAATGGATGTGGTCAAATCAATTCTGTCCACAGATTGACAAAAGCTAGGAAGCATGTCAATGAAGATGTTTCTACTTACCTCAGAGACCATAACATGGGCTCTAGCTATCACAACATTCTACTTTTTGATATGCATAACATTTACAGAAGTGATGGAGTTCACTTCATAGATGACGGAAACAGAGTGTTTCTCAACAACCTTAACCTGTGCATCCAGACTTAAATGTAGCTGGAAGAAAATCATAATGAACACAACGGCTCTTTTTAGAGCCAACCCAACAGTGAAACATGTATATTAACCATGGGCAATTGACTCCGCTCTGCTAGCCGAGGTTGCGGAGATTTGGTAACTACGCATTACATTAAAAACACGTAATTCATGCAAAAACTCAGACTCCGCCACGTAGGGGAGTTAGCTATTGCACTCACAACTCTTTGATAAAATAACTTTACCTTTACATGCTAAAAAGCATATAACCAATTCAGAAAAGTGAGCTTTGAAAAATATCAGGCAATGAGAGAGGTGATGATTTTGGGGCCCCTCTAACCTAGGGGGAGGACCCAGCAGATTCCTTGAACACAAAGACCATATTGCGAAATAAGTATACTGAATTGATATTTACTGCTTGGGAGTGAGGATATTGACACAATAAGTGCCACAAGCTGGGAGACATTGTACGCAGAGGTAACATGTAAAGAGGATACCAGTAACCACAGCCAAGATAATGAGGATCTTCCAACCTCAGGAGGTTAGAGTGTTCCAAAACCACCCCAACAGTTTCCAAGTACCTATTTCTTGGTGTATTTCAGATGATATTCAATGTAATTTTGTATAGCTAAATAAACATTGGAAGCGTTTTCAGGTATGTAAACACAACAGCTACTGCCTATGACGAGACACGCCCCTCTACGGGCTGAAAGTGTAATGTCTAGCACCATCCTGTTCTGCAAAGTCACTAATCTCGTAGCCTGGAGCTCAGCAGTGACATTTGTCACTATCCCAGCTGTTGTATTGATAACCACTTCAACTACTCGTGTTAACTGACGAACTTGAATGCTCTTAGCCATAGGGCCCCAAAAAGGAAGTAGGCCCTTCACAGCACTTCCAAATTGCTGTGCGGTGGTGTCTGTCTGATCTATATCCTTTGTGTCAACAACCCTTTTGACTCAGGTCAGGAATGTACTTCTACGTTGCAGCCGATGCGTCTTGTGATAATTAGATGGGGAAACATATACTACGGGAAAAAGGAAGATGAGATAGCATGTGCCTGACCATCCCCTTGGCAGCCAGACGTGAGCTTGTGACCAACAGATGAAATAAACATTGGAAAAAGTGGACTTCCGGCCTCTTCGTCTGTGCCCGGCCTGCTGCGGAGGAGGAGGGATTCCCTGTCAGTTTGCAGTTTGCAGCGTTGGGGGTTGCACCTGGCGGACGCCCGAGCAGCGAGTTGGATGGGTGTTTGCGCTGACCGCTGAGATCCTGGAGCTGGCCGTCGACGCTGCCCGTGGCGGCGGGAGGATCCGCATCGTCCCTGGACACCTCCAGCTGGCCATCCGGGGTCCCTTGCTGTTTGGAGCGCTGCTCCTGATTCCTGTTGCTCTTCGGCCACTCCGGCCACTTCGCCACTTCGCCACGCCTCGCGGCCCCCGCTTCGCGGGTTCCACTCGTAGGTGGAGATTTTGGTTGCTGTGGACTTGGCCTCCTGTCCCTCGACGTGCATGAACGCCAACGCGCTTCCTGGAAACCAACAGCTGGTCACCAAGGTCAGAGGCGGGACTGCGAGGACCAGCGTGCCTAGCGGCGCGGATCTGTCACAGCTGGTCCTCTTCCCGCCCCCTCCACTTGACCTCTCCTTAGACAAGCTGTGGCAGCAACGCGCACGCGGGACGCGCGCGGGACGCGCGCGGGGCAAAGGCCGGGGCGTTTAAGGCCGTTCAAGGAAGGCAGAGGACGGCCCTGGCCCTGAACCCCTGTATCCTCGCCCTTCATCCGTTGGCAAGGTAGGCGGAACTGTGATTTCCATCTCTTTTATAAACACATAGTGCCCGCCTCCTAGCCCTATCATCTACCGCTTTTGAGAGGCCCCTTCTTGCATCTGACCCAGCACCACAGATGTCAACTATGCGCAATAGAACTAGAAGCTGTACTAAAAAAGCCATGGCGGTAGCACAAGTGACTGGACCTATAGATCTTTTTATTTCACGGGTGAATGAGACCATCGATAAAAGTATTATATTGCTGGAAAAAAGAGTTTCCTTGGACCTCATGAACGCTAAGCGCTCTTCCTTGGGCTCTCTTGCAAACGCAAATTCACCCTCCCAGCAAGCTTTGATTAACTGTTCCTTACCCCTACCCTTGACCACCGCTGGCGAATTCACAGTTCCGAACGTTGTCGATTTGTCAGTCACCCAATCTGACTCGGATCCATCTTATGTTGATCTTGAGGCTACCCCAGATCTAGAAGTCTGCCAGACATCTGAAAAGACGAAGCCAAGCCTAGATGGGCAAATGGACAAAGGAACACTTTCTGTACCTATCGACACTGGGGACAGGGTTACTATTCCTACAAAGGTGGCGTCCAAGACCAAGTCTAAGGAAAAACTTAAAGCTAAAGCAAGGAATCACAACTTGATATCGCCTACCCCGCACCTGGCGTCAGGCATACCCTGCTGGGTTGAAAACATGGTAACAGATCTTAAACTGGACCTTGAGGCCACAATAGCAGCGCAAATAAAGCCTTTAATCTCCAAACTTGACAGACTCACGTCGCTAATAACTTCGAAATGGCCTAATAAGATGAATGGGCCTGGGTCTATTCAGTCACAAGGGATTAAAGAAACGCTTCCCAAACCTTCACCTTGCGTCAAGCCCCCTAAAGATGCATCTAACAAGGCAAAAATACCATCAGCTACCAAGGATTCAGCTGTATTACACCTGTCCCAAACAGGGAATACTTCTGCTCAATCCCCACCCCTATCTACTCCGAAGGCGGTGGGTCCTACTTCGGCTTTGCAACAATCTGCTGGTGGAAATAAAACTACCAATTTACAAGCAAAAGATCTCACAGGTAAGTCTACTAACCCTACTGCTCCTCATTCTACAAACAAGCCCGAAGGCTCTAAGCCAAAGCAGGCGCGCTTTAAGTCAATTAGCCTGCCACCGGAAGTCTCTCCTTTTGTGGTTGTGCTGACAGCCGTTCCCCCACTGAAGGAGGGAGTAAAAGGCAGCTGTCTTCGCCGGCATCAGTGAAGCGGATCCGGTGAACAAAGCAAGAGAGATTGACATAATGTAAGTTTGTCTGGACACCAACCTGCAGGGCAGCGGGACCCCCCACAGCAAAAAACTGTGATCACCAAATCATCCAAAGGAAAGCACTGATAAGTTTTCACTGTCCCAATCGGGCCAAAATCGGAAGGGAAAGATTTTCGCAGGGAAGGCGTGTATGGGCAGCTCACTCAGCCGCTGATGCATTCGCCATCTTGCCTCGCAGTCGGGTACCAGATTTTACGTGCCTCCCGCTCTTAAATACAAATGGGAGCACACGCCAACAGAAGGAATATAACGAGCAAAGTATTTTTTCCAAGATATGTATTCCCCTGCATGAGACCGCGAGCGAATGCAGGTCTCGCCAACAGTGAAACGAAACCACCAATGCCCCAAAGCAGCTCAAGGTTCTCCTCCGCAAGAGACCACCGAAAACGCGGTCTCTCCAAGAGCGGAGACAATAAAGGAGCTTCAGCAACAGACACAAGGTAGGACAAGAGTATTATCCAGAGAAAGGAATGTTGGTGCCAAAGGCACCCTGACTGCTTAAGGACCTTTCAGGAACGTAACCAATGCTGTATCAGCAAAATAATCGTCAGCTCGTAAATTTCACCTCCACCCTATATCCGGTTACCAGTAATGGCGTCCGCATCACGTGGGGTGTCCCCGATGTCCGGCATGTCAGGAATTGTAGTATTACAGCCTTTTTCCTGTTAATCACGATAAATGGCAGTCAGTGTGCTCAAGCCCGATGCGCCCTGACAATAGGGCAGTCAGATTTTTAACTCCATATTATAGTGGTTCTATGTTAGCTACCCAGCTAAATGATCTGACTTTAGCTACTAAATGCTGTAGTACGACTTCTGTGACACCTTCATAGGTAACAGATCTCTACTTTTACGATTGAATGGTGTAGTATGACTGACAAGATTTGTGCACCTGTAAAATAACCTACATAGTTTTGAACTTAGGGTCATCAGCTGCACAATCCATGTTACATGGATGTACAAGTAGACATACGTCATTCAGAAGAGCACACACACCTTTAGACTTGACAGACTGCCCTTCCCATACGTCCTACTTCGTATGCAACTTATACTAAGTAGCCTAATTTCTAATCCCTCTGTCAACATATGTTAGACCTCACTTTTTTCTTGCAGCTTCAGTATTTACTGTGTTCTCAGAATGTTGAACCAACCCATATATAAAACAACAGCCCTTCCCATGACACTATTCTATGTGTCACCATGTTTCTGAAGTCATCAATAAGTGTGTTTGTGGCTTTTCCTATTGACAAAAAACATAAAACGAAACCTAGAAATAGTATAATACCTGTGTTTGACACCACATTCTCTCTAAAATAGTATAGAAGAAGGTGCACTTATTCCATTCTGCTCATAATACAGGGCATCTGAGTAGGAAACAATGTATTTGTGTGGCTCTGTGACACCTACCTACATAGGTAAGACATATCTCCCTCTGAGACCAAATGATAGAGCAGAACTGAGAAGATTTGTGCACCTGTATGATAAGGTACCACTTTTTTGAGGTAGGCTCTTCAGACGCACAACATGTACAAGTAGACACATACCTGAGTCACAAGAACACACAGACCTTAATATTGACAGAACGCACTTCCCATTGTAAACAGACTCCTGAAATTATGCAGCCTAGTTAACATGCAACCGTTCCAGGGACTCATATGAAGTAGCACAGTCCAAAATTCCTCTGCCAACATGTGTTAAACCTCGCTTTTCTCTGGCAGCGTCACTGTTCACCAACTGCTCAAAATGTTGGGCCTAGCCAAATATAAACAGCAGCCCTTCCTATGTCACTGTTGTAAGTCTCACCATGTCTCCGAAGGCTTAAATGCGTGTATCTGTGCCTTTTCCTAGTGACAAGATACATAGAAAGAAACCTAGAAATAGTAGAATACCCGTGTTTTAGACTGCATGCCCTATAGGTTTCTGTATAGGAAGGTGTTTGTATTCCTTTCTGCTCATAATATAGGGCACGTGGGTATTCAACAGTCTATTTAAGGGATCCTGTGACACCTACATAGTGAAGAGATGTCTCCCATGATCTAGCAGAATTGACAATATTTATGCACCTGTATGAGAAGCTGCAAAAACAACAATTGATGTTCCAGTTTGAACCCAGCCATATGCAAATCAGTCTTGACCCTGTGCCTAATGGGAACAGTCCAGCCCGAACTGCCAAGCCAGGTCCTCCCTGGACTGGAAACAAGCATCCTAGGACTGGTTTCGGGGTTTCACCCCTCTTCAGCCAGGATAGCTTGATTCCAGTGGCATGGAGAGCAAGGGACCCACGTCTGGGCAAACCCTTCCCACTCGGGCTGACAAATGCAAAAACAACAATTGATGGACAGAATGCAGAACAATGTCATACATTCACCCCAGTACAGAGATCTGGGCCTAAATCCATCGTTTTTTTGCTCACCATGCCGTTCCAGTTTGAACCCAGCCATATGCAAATCAGTCTTGACCCTGTGCCTAATGGGAACAGTCCAGCCCGAACTGCCAAGCCAGGTCCTCCCTGGACTGGAAACAATACAAATACCTGAGTCACCTTCAGCACGCAGACCTTTAAACTTGACATAGTACAATTCCCATTGCAAGCAGACACCTACGTTTGTACAACCTTTGTCAGGTGTACCTTTCTAAAGACTCATACGCAGTAGCCTAATCTTTGGACCCTCTGCAGCATGTCTAAAACCTTACTTTTCTCTGGCAGCTTCAGTATTTACCAACTGCTCAAAATGTTGGGCCTAGCCAAATATAAAACAAACCCTTACCATGCCAAAATCTAACTCTCACAATGTTTCTCAAACCATCAATGCGTATATGTGTGCCTTTTTCTTGTGACATAAAAGCAAACATAGAAATAGTACAATACCTGTGTTTTAAACTCCATGCTCGAGGAAAGTAGGTATTGAAGAGTCTTTTTAAAGGGTTCTGTGACACCTACACAGGTGAGACATATCTGTCTCTGCGACCCAATGACAGAGCAGAAATGAGAAGATTTGTGCAGCTGTGTGATAAGCTACCAGGGGTTTGAACCACCATTCTCTGACGCACAGGACAGGTCAGAATACATGTACAAGTAGAAAAGTACCTCTCTCACAACAGGACGCAGATCTTTAAACTTCACAGATTGCACTTCACATTTCAAACAGACACCTAAATGTATATGGCCTAGTTCAAGTGTACCTTTCTATATGGACTAGGTCAAGTGTACCTTTCTATATGGCCTAGTTCAAGTGTACCTTTCTATATGGCCTGTTCAAGTGTACCTTTCTATATGGCCTGTTCAAGTGTACCTTTCTATATGGCTTAGTTCAAGTGTACCTTTCTATATGGCCTAGTTCAAGGGTACCTTGCTAGAGACTTTTTTGCAGTAGCCTAATCAGTAATCCATCTGCCAACATGTGTTAAACATCACTTTTCTCTTGCTGCTACACTATTCACCAACTGCTCACAATTGTGGGCCTAGCCAAATAAAAAACAGCAACGCTTCCCATGCCACTGTTCTAAGTCTCACAATGTTTCTAAAGGCGTCGATGCATATATGTGGGTCTTTTCCTGGTGACATAATACATAAAAACAAACCAATTTCTGCACCTGTATGACAAGTTACCAGATTTGCAAGCTACTATCCTCAGATGCACAGGATGTGCAGCTTCACTATTCACCAACATCTCACAAACCAAGACTTATGCAAATTTAAAAGACTAATTCTTCACATATCACTATTATAAGTCTTGTACTTTTAAACTTATTTCAAATAAAAATGATGTCACATCGCAAACTATTACAATGCTTACTTTTCCAACATATGTTCACTATGCAGCTTCCCCATTACAATCCATACAGTTACAATACAAGCCATTAAATGTACCATTGTAATGCCTGCGTGATAATGGATGTTTCGCACACATACACTTATATAGACTGGAATGCAGTTTAATACATCTGCCAACATGTATTAAACCTCAGTTTTTTCTACTACTTTCATCACAAACTCTGGAAGCACACATATTAGTATGCACAACCTATTGCAAATTTCATTTCAGTCCAATAAAACAGACTACAATACACGTTCCAAACATTTGGTACCATATTTCAAAGATCACATTTTTCCTAATGCTTCACAAATAATGCATTACAAAGTTAAAAATATCATTTCAAACACTAATGCACTGCTCCACAATACATAACACACCTTACATATTACTAACTCACCTCTTATATAGTACTGCGGAATATGAAAATATCTGAAACTCCTAAAAGTTTTTCTTTCACACACAATAAATGTGATGCACCACTCTCAACAAGCAAAACCAGTAATGGTAAACTTTCCCTCTCTTCTGCACACAAATTAATTTAAGTAACAAATCAAAATGCTCCATTCAGTTTTTCAAATTCTAAATTTCATTTCGTTTGGTTACACATATTAACCCTTTATTAGTCTCTTCCAAAAGTACCCAATCTGGTTCTATAATTTATTAGAGTCGTGACTCCACCGCGGTTCCACAGTGTAGCGTCGCGATGGAGCCTCGAACCATTAAGGGAGTTCAAAAACATATTTCCAATAATACTAGTGGTGTTATTTAAGAAAACTCCACTTCTAAACATAGTATTGATTTCGGAAAACTTACTTTAGGAGCATATCACTTATATATAACTTACAATTTCATTTTTTAACACCACAGTTAAGTGTCAACCCTTCCTCAATTTTCCTTAATCCTAGTTTGCATATTAACAGTTTCTGCAACATTCAAATGTACCAGCAGGTCACTAGTTCACCATATTTTCAAATTCAGCACACTATCTTACAAATGCAAATAGTAAGTGTGGTTGACTTTTGCAGAATAATAGCTGACCCTTTCTACTGTACCTTCCAAACATTTTTCTATAACCAATCAGAATGATGCTTGTTCAGCAAATTAACATGCATCCTATTTTTGGAGTACACACTGATTATGAACAACCAATCACTTTTCTGCTTTTTGTAAAACAGCATCTTCTTCACCATTTTAGTTACCTCTCATTCTACCAACTGACATATTTTGATTCCTTCCACACATCCCTTAAAAATGCTTACAATATGGTTTGTAGGGTACAGCTATGTTTTCAGGTGCAAAAGTTATGCTGAACACAGAATTATTGACAGAGACCTAGGTTTGCAAAATGTTGATATTAAATCGTTTGTAGAGAGAGGATTAAAGTGGCACCAATTGACGCCTTTGATTAAAACCTTTTTGCATCTCCAGCCCCCTGACCTCATGATTGTGCACTGTGGTGGCAATGACCTAGGCACATTGACTGGGGTAGGCCTGGACATCATAAGGAAGGACACCTGTGCACAATTGATGTTGCTTTTCCCTCACATAGGGCCATATGTAGGAAGCCTAATACTGGTCGGTAAAGGCCGATTTTCGGTAAATATCCCGTTACCGACCGGTATTTAGGCTTTTGCTATGTAGGGGGATCATTTCAGGATTCGGCAATTTACCGAATCGGTAAAATTACTGAATCGGTACTTTTACCGATTCGGTAAATACCGAATCCTGAAATGAGATGTAGGGGGAGTGTGTCGTGGGTGTGGGGATTCGTTATTTACCACCAACTAAAAGTTGGTGGTAAATGACGAATACCTGTCAAAAGGCATTTTTTTGCTATTTGAAGTGTGCAATGTGGCAGACATACATGCCCTTAGGGCATGTATGTGCGCCACATGTGCACACATGGATGAATCAGGGGTGCAACAGGGTGTCAATGTGACACCCTGCCACCCATGATGATGCCTCCCCCATTACCGATTCGGTATTTACCGATTCGGTAATGGCAACTGGCTTCCCATTCATTCCTATGCACCTCCAGGCCCATAGGAATCAATGGGAAGCCAGTTGCCATTACCGAATCGGTAAATACCGATTCTAAAATACCGACCCATTCAGAATCGCTAAATATTACCGATGGATTACCTACATATCATTTACCACTTCATAAATATCGAATCGGTAAAATTCGGTATTTATGAAGTGGTAAATGTTAGGCTACCTACATATGGCCAACAGTCTTTGCATACTCTAATATATGCCAAAGACAGAAATGGATGTGGTCAAATCAATTCTGTCCACAGATTGACAAAAGCTAGGAAGCATGTCAATGAAGATGTTTCTACTTACCTCAGAGACCATAACATGGGCTCTAGCTATCACAACATTCTACTTTTTGATATGCATAACATTTACAGAAGTGATGGAGTTCACTTCATAGATGACGGAAACAGAGTGTTTCTCAACAACCTTAACCTGTGCATCCAGACTTAAATGTAGCTGGAAGAAAATCATAATGAACACAACGGCTCTTTTTAGAGCCAACCCAACAGTGAAACATGTATATTAACCATGGGCAATTGACTCCGCTCTGCTAGCCGAGGTTGCGGAGATTTGGTAACTACGCATTACATTAAAAACACGTAATTCATGCAAAAACTCAGACTCCGCCACGTAGGGGAGTTAGCTATTGCACTCACAACTCTTTGATAAAATAACTTTACCTTTACATGCTAAAAAGCATATAACCAATTCAGAAAAGTGAGCTTTGAAAAATATCAGGCAATGAGAGAGGTGATGATTTTGGGGCCCCTCTAACCTAGGGGGAGGACCCAGCAGATTCCTTGAACACAAAGACCATATTGCGAAATAAGTATACTGAATTGATATTTACTGCTTGGGAGTGAGGATATTGACACAATAAGTGCCACAAGCTGGGAGACATTGTACGCAGAGGTAACATGTAAAGAGGATACCAGTAACCACAGCCAAGATAATGAGGATCTTCCAACCTCAGGAGGTTAGAGTGTTCCAAAACCACCCCAACAGTTTCCAAGTACCTATTTCTTGGTGTATTTCAGATGATATTCAATGTAATTTTGTATAGCTAAATAAACATTGGAAGCGTTTTCAGGTATGTAAACACAACAGCTACTGCCTATGACGAGACACGCCCCTCTACGGGCTGAAAGTGTAATGTCTAGCACCATCCTGTTCTGCAAAGTCACTAATCTCGTAGCCTGGAGCTCAGCAGTGACATTTGTCACTATCCCAGCTGTTGTATTGATAACCACTTCAACTACTCGTGTTAACTGACGAACTTGAATGCTCTTAGCCATAGGGCCCCAAAAAGGAAGTAGGCCCTTCACAGCACTTCCAAATTGCTGTGCGGTGGTGTCTGTCTGATCTATATCCTTTGTGTCAACAACCCTTTTGACTCAGGTCAGGAATGTACTTCTACGTTGCAGCCGATGCGTCTTGTGATAATTAGATGGGGAAACATATACTACGGGAAAAAGGAAGATGAGATAGCATGTGCCTGACCATCCCCTTGGCAGCCAGACGTGAGCTTGTGACCAACAGATGAAATAAACATTGGAAAAAGTGGACTTCCGGCCTCTTCGTCTGTGCCCGGCCTGCTGCGGAGGAGGAGGGATTCCCTGTCAGTTTGCAGTTTGCAGCGTTGGGGGTTGCACCTGGCGGACGCCCGAGCAGCGAGTTGGATGGGTGTTTGCGCTGACCGCTGAGATCCTGGAGCTGGCCGTCGACGCTGCCCGTGGCGGCGGGAGGATCCGCATCGTCCCTGGACACCTCCAGCTGGCCATCCGGGGTCCCTTGCTGTTTGGAGCGCTGCTCCTGATTCCTGTTGCTCTTCGGCCACTCCGGCCACTTCGCCACTTCGCCACGCCTCGCGGCCCCCGCTTCGCGGGTTCCACTCGTAGGTGGAGATTTTGGTTGCTGTGGACTTGGCCTCCTGTCCCTCGACGTGCATGAACGCCAACGCGCTTCCTGGAAACCAACAGCTGGTCACCAAGGTCAGAGGCGGGACTGCGAGGACCAGCGTGCCTAGCGGCGCGGATCTGTCACAGCTGGTCCTCTTCCCGCCCCCTCCACTTGACCTCTCCTTAGACAAGCTGTGGCAGCAACGCGCACGCGGGACGCGCGCGGGACGCGCGCGGGGCAAAGGCCGGGGCGTTTAAGGCCGTTCAAGGAAGGCAGAGGACGGCCCTGGCCCTGAACCCCTGTATCCTCGCCCTTCATCCGTTGGCAAGGTAGGCGGAACTGTGATTTCCATCTCTTTTATAAACACATAGTGCCCGCCTCCTAGCCCTATCATCTACCGCTTTTGAGAGGCCCCTTCTTGCATCTGACCCAGCACCACAGATGTCAACTATGCGCAATAGAACTAGAAGCTGTACTAAAAAAGCCATGGCGGTAGCACAAGTGACTGGACCTATAGATCTTTTTATTTCACGGGTGAATGAGACCATCGATAAAAGTATTATATTGCTGGAAAAAAGAGTTTCCTTGGACCTCATGAACGCTAAGCGCTCTTCCTTGGGCTCTCTTGCAAACGCAAATTCACCCTCCCAGCAAGCTTTGATTAACTGTTCCTTACCCCTACCCTTGACCACCGCTGGCGAATTCACAGTTCCGAACGTTGTCGATTTGTCAGTCACCCAATCTGACTCGGATCCATCTTATGTTGATCTTGAGGCTACCCCAGATCTAGAAGTCTGCCAGACATCTGAAAAGACGAAGCCAAGCCTAGATGGGCAAATGGACAAAGGAACACTTTCTGTACCTATCGACACTGGGGACAGGGTTACTATTCCTACAAAGGTGGCGTCCAAGACCAAGTCTAAGGAAAAACTTAAAGCTAAAGCAAGGAATCACAACTTGATATCGCCTACCCCGCACCTGGCGTCAGGCATACCCTGCTGGGTTGAAAACATGGTAACAGATCTTAAACTGGACCTTGAGGCCACAATAGCAGCGCAAATAAAGCCTTTAATCTCCAAACTTGACAGACTCACGTCGCTAATAACTTCGAAATGGCCTAATAAGATGAATGGGCCTGGGTCTATTCAGTCACAAGGGATTAAAGAAACGCTTCCCAAACCTTCACCTTGCGTCAAGCCCCCTAAAGATGCATCTAACAAGGCAAAAATACCATCAGCTACCAAGGATTCAGCTGTATTACACCTGTCCCAAACAGGGAATACTTCTGCTCAATCCCCACCCCTATCTACTCCGAAGGCGGTGGGTCCTACTTCGGCTTTGCAACAATCTGCTGGTGGAAATAAAACTACCAATTTACAAGCAAAAGATCTCACAGGTAAGTCTACTAACCCTACTGCTCCTCATTCTACAAACAAGCCCGAAGGCTCTAAGCCAAAGCAGGCGCGCTTTAAGTCAATTAGCCTGCCACCGGAAGTCTCTCCTTTTGTGGTTGTGCTGACAGCCGTTCCCCCACTGAAGGAGGGAGTAAAAGAAACCTTTGTAGAGCTAAAAAACAAATGTGCTCAGTGGCTTCAACTACACAAACCTTTACCTAGCAATATGAGTGGTGAAATTCTTACAGTGCGTAGAGGGGACTGGGTGGGCAGGAGTAAGAAAACAATAGCAGGGGATGTAATTACAGTTAACTTTAGGGATATAGGGGCAGCCAGCTACATATGCAATACACCCAATAGTGGTCCTGCTACCCAAATCAATCCACTCCCTTTGTCTTATTTCCTTCCCATGCCGCCAAGACTAAATCCCCATCGGCCTACTTTTCCAACTAACAGAGGGTCTGTGTATCCCCCGCAACATACCACTAAACACTGGCAACAACCATCACAATTCTCATCTTTATTCCCACATCATGCTAGTCTTCAGTGACAACAACCTTTCCAACATCTACCACCCTTATATCAGGCTGCTCAGCAGTGGCAGCAACCCCTTCAGCCTCCACAATTCGCTAACCATCATTGGCAACAGCCATGGCAGGACTTGCCCCCTTCTTTCGATCCCTCGTATTCACAATTCGCTCATCCAAATAGATACTGTGTGCTAGATGAGGTAGACTGACTCAACTTCATGGAAGGTCCAGATATAAATCTCACTATCACCGATAACGATATGGAGGATGTTCCGCCAGCCACATCTCTCCCTATATGTTCCGAATTCCCAACAGAGGCACCCCTAATACCACTTGCCCACATATTTACTAGGGACAGTGTAGACCCACCAAATTCTAAAATTATTACCATCCCCGACGGTGATCCAACACATGGCGAGATAAAAATTCTTAGTTGGAACCTTGCGGGGATCTCTAGGAAATTAGGCCTCCCGGAGTGGAACTTCCTGATTGACGCCCACAAGATTTGTGTATTCCAAGAGACCTGGATCACTGAGCCACTGCACCGTGTCGGGTTTGTCACATTTTATACACCAGCTGTAAAACCTAAGGCAGGGAAGGGGCGGCCATCAGGGGGGCTTATCATCTGGGTAAGCATTTCGCTCAACTGTCGGATAACCATAAAAAAGGCAGGAAACCCAGACATCCTTGGTATCTCTCTATCGGGCCAACGTGGGGGACTACTTGTAGATCTCTACGATGTCTACATTAGAGGCTCCAAAAATGGGTGCATCTCACCAACAGTAGCGGAACTTGAGGCCCAATTAGGGGACCATAACGAACCTGGCCATATCATAATAGCAGGAGATTTCAACTGCACATATGAGCCACTCCCCCTAGAAGGAATACCCGATTTAGGAGAAGAGGACAGTAGGTGGGGTATTCCCATCCTCTCTATCCCACCCATTAAGCGCTGGACTCGCAGTGCAATACAGCTTAACGCACTTACATTAGAGTTTGGATTAAGAGCAGCCAATGGCCGCACATGTTCTGATCAGATGGGTGCCCCAACGTTCAACAGAGTTGGTCACTCCACAAGGATAGACTATATTCTGCTGGACCGGGGGCTCTGGAGTTCGGTCATCGATATGGTTGTTATTCCTACCATAGAGAGTGATCATAACACACTTTCCCTAACCCTAATGAATTCTTGGTCTACCAGAGCGCCGCTAGCACCACCGAGCTGTCCACAGGAGATTACTGTCTCCTCTTGTGGAAGACGCCTTAAGTGGAATAAGATCTTGTGTAATACTAATAAATTGTCCACTATTGAAGAGGTGATTAATGGCACACAAGATGTAATCAGCTCCATAGATTTATTTATGGCAGCAGATAAGGTAACAACTATCTACGAAGTAGCCATAAAAACTATAGGGGACCTTTTCTGGGTAAAAGGGATTATAGGGAAAACCAAACCTCTAACCAAACCCAAAGGCAGACACGACTGGTATTCTGCATCATGCAGAAAGGCCAAGACATGTCTAATTGAGGCAGTTAAAGGGAAGTCCCCCTTATCAATTCAAATAGCTAGAAGGGAATATAAAAAGGTCTTGTGGTTGGCCAAAAGGGAGTGGGAAGATGCCTACTGGTTAACCCTTAAAGAAGCCAGCCTGAAAAAAGACTCTAAATATTTTTGGGACACTATAAGGGCACGTAACAGACCAGACAGTGATCTGCTAACCTGTAACATCTCAAGCCAGGTGTGGGAGGACCACTTCTCCAAACTCTACTTCTGCCATGACGGCTCCAACGGGAGAGGGTCTGCTATATCCCTGCCTACCACAAACTATGCACTCTGCCCCACTGACTTTGATTTTACGCTAAAGGAAGTGGAATACGCAATAAGTTCTATCATTCCACAAAAAGCGGCCGGACCTGATGGGATTCCCGGGGACCTGCTAAAATCCGATAGCACCAAATGGGGCAAATTGATCCACTCCCTTCTTGTTGCCATCTGTAGGGGTGCCCCTATTCCCTCATCGTGGAAAGGGGCGGAGGTGGTCCCCATCCATAAGAAAGGTTCGAGGGATGACCCATCTAACTATAGGCCAATCAGCTTGTTAGATACCAGCCAAAAAGTTGTCGGCAAAGTCCTGTTACTTAGAATCCTAAATTGGGTAGAAGAAAATAAAATCCTTTCCGACTTCCAGGCAGGTTTTAGAGTGGGTACTGGAACGATTGAGCAGGCATTCAGGCTCATGATGGTATATTGGAAGGTTGTGGTTATAGGCAATGGCAGTCTTTATCTCGCGTTTATCGATTTAAAGACTGCCTTTGACCTAGTACCTAGGGACCTATTATGGAAAGTACTTGCTGACATGGGGCTGCCACATTATCTATTATCCCTATTAGTCAGACTACACCAGGACAGCTTTGCCCAGGTCAGGTGGGGCCCTGGAGGGGAGAAAACGGGCAGTATTCCGGTCGAGAGAGGAGTCCGCCAGGGATGTGTTCTGGCTCCCACCCTTTTCTCTCTCTACATCAATGGGGTGGTTGAGCATCTCCTCAAACATCCATCTGACGAGCCATCCCTGGCTGGCGAACGCATACCGACCCTCCTCTTCGCGGATGATACGCTTTTAATCTCCAAAACCCCAATGGGACTCCAGAGACTTTTGGACAATTTCCAATCATTTTGTACCAAACGAGGTCTGGTAATAAATACTAACAAAACGAAGTACCTTGTCCTCAATCCACCGAAACAACATGTGCGTTCCCCCACCCTAAACGCTGAGCTTCTGGAAAGGGTAAAGGTCTTTGATTACCTTGGGATACGCCTTTCGGATAAAATGGACTGGACGCCACACCTAGATAAAATGCTGCTGAGCCACAAAAGGATTACAGGTGCCCTATTAAGAGAGCAACGTTCCAGTACAACAAGGCCTATAGGAACAGTCCTTGAGATTTACACAGCTAAAGGAGTTAGCTCTGCCCTTTATGGGGCGGAACTCTGGGGCTTTTCGTCCACTGACGCTCTGCAGAGATCTGAGAACAAATTCTGCAGAGAAATAATGTCCCTTCCACAAGGCACCCCGACACTTCCTTTATTCATGGACCTTGGCTGTACCCAGATTGGCGAAATCGCAAAATATCGCCCTTTATTATTATGGGCCCGTATTTGGCGGGTAGAAGAACTAAGCGGATATGCCAGAGGCCTCAAGGAAATCATGTCATCACCAAGCTGGTATAAAATCAAATGGCTAAAAGACATGAAAAACTTATTAATTAAGTTGGGTCAACTTGAATCATGGCTAAGTAGAACTTCACCCCCAAAGCAAACACTTAAAAAGCTTTATTGGGACTGGATTTGTTCTGAAAGAAACTCTAGCACCTCCCTGGGCAGGCTAACAGAAGACTTTCTGAGGTTCAAAGACTGCCCCAGGCGGGAACTGTACCTGGATGCAATTGGAAAACCCTTTGATAGGGCCTTGTATTTTAGATTTAGAATGGGAACCTTACCACTTAATACCTTTACTAAGAGATGGAAATCCTGTATGGAAATGTCTGAGCTATGCCCATCGTGTCTTGTTAAACCGGAAACATTAGCACATTTTATGTTTGTGTGCGGCGAATATGCTACTCCAAGGAGGGTCTGGCTCAAAAACCTATGCCGTCAGCTGGGGACTAGGAGTCATGATGTGGCAATCAGGATACTTATTTCGGACAGTAGCGTACCCTATGCTTGCGCCCTAGCCAAGTTTCTATCCTGGGCTTGGGCTATCCGAGCCAAAAAGCTAAAACAATCTGTTTAATTCTTTGTTAGAAAAATTTCTTAAACTGAAAATGCTGCCATAATTGTTTAATCTCTAAAATTTAACCAACTAGTTGGCTAGTTTAACTGAACAAACATTTTTTGAAACTATTGCCCTTCCTAAATGTTGGAACAGAGATATAAAATCTTTTTAAATTTATTACTGTTGTTCTTAACTGTAACTTTTTATACACCGAGCTGCTTTTATGATAATGACTTTTTATCGAAATAAAGCTTTGACTTTGAACTTTGACTTTGAAATAAACATTAAGGGATAGGATTAAAGGCAGACTATTAGTCGTATTCAGTTTGTAGGTGAAATTGCATTTACTCTCCCCCACCTTTACCTCCTTTACCTCCTCAGTCTCCTGGACACAAAACCCAGCTGTCTTACTAATCACTGACACAGGTATCGGTTTATCTTTGGTAATATTTCGAGCTCGGAAGGATTGAAAGTACTCAGAGGTGTTAAACCATTGGAACCAGGCATTATCCTTTACTTTATGGTACGTTCCGAAGCATGACTTTAAGGACACTGTGCCTAGAGTCCCTTGTCCTGCTGGTCCTATAAGGGTAAACCCTTGGTAGAAGCGCAAATATTTACTCCCAATATGGGAATTAGTGGATGTTGTAGCCAAATTAGAAAGTTAAAATTGGAAGTACACCAGCCAAAACAGTTCATGCCAACCCTCACCGCTACCAATATACGACAATGGCATGAATAACAGATTATCGCTCTTATGAGTGACCGAAGGGAGCAACCCACAAACCAAACAATTAGTTGCATTGGACACATTATGAGCATGATGCAACATTTGTATGAAGACATTATCTGTGTAGGACTGCATATGTACTTCTTTGTGTGGGGCTAGAGTATCAAAAATGTGTTCAGAGGGAGTGGGAGTAATACCTACCGAGGAATATACAGGATGTTTCTCCTCTAGAAACCAAGATATTCCAAATATTGTCGCTATTGCAATCACAACAATTAGTATGCAGACTATTTTACTCTTTGTCTACCAACCCTTCATTGAATGCCGTGGTGCAAATGGCTGTTCCTCCTCATCAATAGGCCGACCAATGGGGTGCATAATTATGCAAGGAGAGAAATGCCGCAAAATGATAGTGCAACACAAATGATAGTAAAGGTAAGTGTTCTCAGTGTCCAGCAGAGCCTCACTGGTACAGGGTCCTATTGTTCATCAATACGTTGGTGCTCTTGAGCACCGGTGGTAGAGCTTGCTCTGACCTAAGCTCTTGATGTATCCCACGTAGATCAGGACAATTTGGTCCTTAAGAGAGTACGTTCAAGCTATCCTGTCCAATGTCAAAACAGTGCACCAATCTCACATCACCCTAAACTAACCCCGTTGGTACAACAACAAAGTACACCCTTACTTACACAGTCCATCCCTGTCTAATCTGACTTCTCTGTTTGTGCACTATTTCCCAGTCGGGGTCGCAAATTGTACCTGGTGACTCCAGGCACAGATGGATTAGTGAAAAGAGGCTCCTGGATAGCTCGTATCTCCTGTGGAACTGTTGCATTCAGCACTTCATCGTTCTCCGCATCCGTTTTGGTCCAAGTCAACTTGGCATCACCGAAGGGGGAAAACTGAGGCACGGTTCCAAACTCAGAGTCCCCTACTCCATCTTTGATCCATTGGTCATAAGGCAAAGGCAGGGGCACCCTCTTGCAATGGGAGGTATGAATCCAGTTCCTATGTCTAGAAACTTTGATGGCGGTCTCTCATCATTCAATTGGGCTGTGCTTTCTTGCCTTATTGCTCATTCTTCTATTGTAGCCTCACTTTGTATCTCTTTCACATTCTCAAGCATATCCTCAAACATAGTAACCTCAGGCACCCACCTAGCAGGTCCTGCTACAAACATTCTTTTCATTTTGGTCCGGGCCATCTCTTTAGCTGTCTGATCTGCGAAAGCATTTCCCCTTTCTACATCATCAGTAACTTTAAGGTGTGCACTAGCCTTCACTATGGCCAATTTTTTAGGCAGTGTCAAAGCAGACAGAATCCGCAGTATAAGGTGCCCGTGCTGGATTTTGGTGCCATGCGAAGTAAGATACCCTCTCTCAGCCCAGAGTCGCCCAAAGTTATGCGTGACTCCTAAAGCATATTGGCTGTCAGTATAAATATTGACAACCAGTTGCTAGCTCAATTCACAAGCTCGAATAAGGGCGACTAACTCAGCTGCTTGGGCTGACTGATAAGGAACTTGTGATGTCTCTACGATTGTACGCAATGTGGTCATAGCATAAGCAGCGGTAGTAGTGCCATCTGGTAATTTGAAACAAGACCCATCAACATATAGTTCCCCTTATGGGTCAGATAAGGGAACATCAGTCAAGTCTACCCGTTCTTTTGTCTCCTCTTTTGTCCAGAAGATACAATAATGTTTCTCATTTTCATCATTTTCAGAAGGGAGGGTCAGTAACGTGGCTGGATTCAGAGTGGCACATCTTTTGATCATGATATGTTTAGCGAACAGTGTTAATTTATAGCCTGTCAGACATGCACGGGTGAGGTGCTGTGTTTTAGTCTTATTCAAAAGTGTATCCACAGCATGAGGTACCATGTCTTTGAGATCAGTATCAAGCATAAGTCCAGCCGACTGTCTTATCGAGATGGCCACAGCCACGACTGCTCTTAGACAGCTCGAGAGGGCTTTTGCAACAGGGTCAAGAACCACTGAGAAATAAACACACAGCCATTGCTTGTTTCCAAATTTTTGTGTTAAAACACAAAAAAGCGCACAAAAAGCCGTCTCATGGCCGTACAACACAAACAGCTTGCCATAGTTGGGTGTGCCAAGCACAGGAGCAAAACAAAGCCCAGCCTTTAATTGCTCAAAAGTCAGCTGATATTCAGGTGTCCAAGGCAGGGGCTCATGCACATCTTTAGTGGTTAGTGCAAGCAAGGGTTTGGTTAGTAAGGAGTAGTTAGGTATCCACTGCCTATAGTAGGAAGTGATACCTATGAATGCACGCACATCTTTGTGAATCTGTGGGATAGGAATTTTAACAAAGGTGCTGATGAGCTCAGGAGTCAATCTCCTACCCTCCTTCGAAATTTAGGTGACCGAAATAGGTGACCTCCTGTTGACAATACTGACATTTGGAAAGGGACACTTTATGTCCGTGCAGTGACAAATGCAACAACAATTTAACTGTACTATCCCTGCAACCTTGTTCTGTGTCAGAAGAGATGAGTAGATAGACAACGTACTGAACCAATACATTACCTGTAGTAAGTGAAAGGGAATCCAATTGGCTCTTTAAAGCTTGACTATAGATACTTGGACTCTCAGCATAGCCCTGAGGAGCTCAACAGAATCTAAAACTCCTGCCAGCTAGTGTAAAACCAAACAAATACCTGCTATCGGGATGGATAGGAACACTGAAGAATGCCTTTTTCAAGTCAATGACAGAGAAGAATTTGGCAGTAGAAGGAATCATTGTCAAAAGAGTGGTAATGTCAGGGACCATGGGAAACTTGGGAACTACTATTTTATTAACTTTGCGCAAATCAATCACAAAACGATAAACATGTGCATGATCATCAGAGGAACCTGAGGGTGTCCGTTTTAGAATGGGAAGCATAGGGCTATTACAAATATTAGCAGTCGTCTCCTCAACCACTCCTTTCTCAATCAAATCCTGTACAATTTGCAATAAAGCTCGCTCACCTGCCTGCGGTATTTTATTCTGAGGTATATGAGGCAAAATAGCATTATCTTTAACTTGGATCAAAACCAGCGATATCTGTAACAGTCTCACATCTGTATTGCCTGTTGCCCACAAAGTTGGCGGCACATCTTTAAACTCAGCAGGAAAGGGCGAATCTTTGGACAAACAGTGTTTAGCGCCTACCACATCTGGACCCATTATCATGTAAACACCTGAGAGGGAGCACTAAATTGTAGCATGCAATTTCTTCAACAAATCAAAACTCATCCAATTTTTGCCACAATTAGATGTCAGCAAGAATGGTGAATCCACAGTGAAAAGACCAATAGTAGGGGTGGGTGGAATTTGCGTAGTCGCACTACGCAAAGCTCAGCGATACGGTATAAATCTCCACGAGCACACAGAGTTCCGCTAACATGCAGAATTGCTTGGACCATCCGTTCACGGTGCTTTTTTCCTGTTCGCAAATGCTGTTTGCGTGCTCGGGAGGAAATATCTCACGATCACGCATTTTGAAAGTGCAAACAAGCAAAAAATTCCTCAAAGCCATGGATCACACAATTTTTGGCAATTCCACGTTCTCCGCCGAACGCGAAATTACCCAAATTCCGCAAGCGGAACGGAATTTACCGCCAAGGCCTAACCAATAGTCAATGCAAGAGGTCTTGAAATGGGGCTTACAACTGGTACACCAGAGAAACCTACCAAAGCATTATCATGGCCAGCCAGAGCCGCCCGGGGAGAAATAGAACTGTTCATTGCACCTGTATCCACCAAAAATTCCTTAGCCGAGCCATGCAAATCTGCAGTAACGTAAGGACTGCGTTGATCTACAGGTATCTGAACTGGTCCCTCATTCTGTCTCTGGCTGTCCTCGCTGTAAGACATTCCTGTCACCTCATCTGTGTTATAATCATCATGATAATACTGTCTGCCCCGAGGGTCATCAAAGTAATTACTATCAGAACGATCCTGTAACGCCGCAGCATGTTGAGCCCTGTCCGCCCCACCAGCTCCACAACCCCGTCTACGGGAACCTCATCCTCTAGGGACTGCCACCTTCTGCAGCAACACAGGACACTTGCTATGCCAGTGCCCCTCCTCCTTACAATACGCACACTGATTCGGCCCTAAAGGCATAGTATTCGGCAGCCTGCTAGTATGTGGAAGCTGTCAGGCCACACCACCACATCCTCTACCATTCCCTCAAGAAACCGGCTCCAACAACACCTTTGTCTTCAAATCCTTGTGCTTCTTCTCTGTCCTCTCTTTATCCTCATTTTCCCTATGCTCATAGTACCGACCATATTCAAACTAACAGAAGAGGAATAGATGGTGGACCAAGTGCTTTCCAGAGCCTGCAATAGAGTTGCAACGTTGGGAAGCAAATTTGAACAAATCTAATAACAAACAACCGGACACCTCCCTTAACAGACAAATTTGGCCCACACTAATAAAGAAACACATCTTCAAACCTAGTGAAAAAAATGGGTTCAGGCCCACTGTGCAGCCTGGTTAGCCACTACCTTTTTCTCTGCATCTCCCACTTCAGATCGCACATACGGACCCATGCCCTCTTTCAACTTTGTCCAATCTCCATCTCCAAGCCTACTCACAGGCATCCCATCCATCAAGGAAACTGGAGGATGGAAAACCAGGGAAGCATAGGTAACTGGAGTGACACATACAAACGATGCTGAGGGCTGAGTCACAGGATAAAAAGCTGACGAGAAAGAAGATGAAACAATGGGCGGGAGGGGGGTGCTAACAGTCACAGTTGCTGCGGACGGCCAGGAAGCAGAAGGAAGAGAAAGAAGAGAAGGAGCCGATGCCACGGCCGTCAAAAAAGCAGCAGTAGATACAGGAACAGAGACAGTAGAAGCAACAGTAACAGGCAGCTGTGAGGGCAATGGAACAGTGGGGTATATACTTTGTGGGGCGTACAGGGGTGGGGGTCAATTTCCCAATAACACCTCCATGAAAGTGTCATTTTCTTCTTGGGTCACATAAGATTTATCAATATGCAATCGAAACCTTCTATCTTCACGTTCAATCCCTATCTCTTGTTTCTCTCCCTCATGTGCTACAACTTTCTGAGTCAATGTTTGCATTCTCCCATTTTTTGCCCCCTTTTCCATCTTTAATTATCTCTGTTTAGCCTCCTTTTGCCTCGTTCAAAGAGAATCAAACATAGACTGACTACTTCATTTCTCAAACAATTTTTCCTGTAAAAACCCAATTTTTTGTTGATCAAAAGTAAATGTCAGTGGCCACGGCAACTCAGCATTGTCCCTCGTATATTTGTGCCATAATTTACTAAACATAATAGGGCCAAGACCATGTTTCACATACATATCAAAATTATGAGTGCCTTCTGGAGGCGCTGGCTGAGCTTCTTCCAACCGAGCATCTGCAGAACAACGATTGCACAAAGAAACCAATTTACTTACTCCGGGCATTCTCAAAAGAAAACAAATTCACTATTCTATGCCTGGCAAAACATTTGCAAACCTTTTTTTTATGCAAAAGACGGCCCTTAGACCATACCAAATACAAACCAAAATAGTACCATATAGTAAGTAAAGTAAAGTAAAGTAGTAATCCATTTGTAGAGCTCAAACTGCCACTCCAAGGAGCATCATGGCACGAAACGGAAACCAGGGATGGGAACTCAGAAACCTGGTTGAATGCTAATAGTCTGCAAGGGACCTCAGATCAGAGTTTTGCAAAGAGAGTCAGATGCTCTGAAAATCCAGGTTTTTAGGACCTTCCTAAAATGGAACTCAGATGTAAGCTGTGAAGGAAGTTTGTTCCATGCCTTTGAGCCTAACCATAAAGAACCAAAACAAACTCACCTGATGTATACACAGGTCAAACAAATTTAGTCTCCACTGCCTACTCTTCAAATCAAACGGTCAAATCCAAGGGTTTCGCCTTTCAGGAATCCAGTTGGGATGACCCCTGAGTGAAGCACCGTCCTGGGGGACAGAAGGGGCAGTTGAGAGTACAGGAACTCTCTCATGCAGGGATCGCTCACCCGTCTGTCCGACCCAACAATAGCCTCGACCTCCTAACCCGTCCGCAAGAAGGGGATCGGTCACTCACCTGAAGGAGTGCCTGTTCGGGTGGCAGATGATGGAAGTCACCAGCTTAGGGTCACCAAGGGTCACTCACGACCACCTCTCAGCCTCCCATGCAAATGAAGAGTCGGTCAGAGAATACAAACCAATATATGTTTATTCAGATACACTCGAGCAGAGCCCAGGAGGAATCCCTGCTAAGTGTGTGCCAGTGGTAATTCCTGTTAGGAGATTTAGGAGAGGAGCAGTGTGGTGAAGTCTAGTATGTATGAAATTGTGAGAATGGATGCTGCGCAATAGTGTGTGCAGATCCGTTATGACTATATGAGAAATACCACTTTTAGAAGTTGGCCTTTCTGTGTGCTATGTGCCTGCCTGCCTGATGTGTATTGGATGTTTGGTTTTGGAAGGTCAGGGCAGGCTGAGCCAGACCTGGGTTGAATAGAGAGGTCTGCTTTGGAGTATGGGGAGAGGTGACTCTTTAATCCGAGCAGGGCTGTGACTGGCAAAGTAAATGATGGCTCCACCTCCCACTGAGCATCTGATAGCAGACCCTCTCTCCCTGAAAGGCAGGATGCAGCCTGGTAATAAAGATGCCCCAGGGCCACACAGGCTGGGTTCAATGACTTGTAACTGTTGAGAACAAAGACTTTTGGTAATATAAGTAAAGGGGCTGGGACCCCATGAGGTTGTTCAGTTCCATGGTGCCATGATGCTGTACTAATTCTGCTGGGGCGTGCTGCTGGGGCCCAGGAGGGCTGCCTTCCTGGGCCCTGCATTGCCCCTTTTATTCCTAAAAGACTTGATGGGACATCCTGTGCCCTAGGAGCGCTTTGCTTTTGATTCCAGGACTTCTAGCTACATCTAGCGATTTGCAATCGCTTTTATTCTTATTTCCCCAGAAAGGAAAAAGCGTGGGTTGCGCTGTGCTGTGCTGCAGCCCCCTTTGGAGAGGGAATCCCCATAGAAGGGATTCCCCCGTGATGCCTCAACAGCGGATGCCCACCCCGCATCTTTCTGTACTTCGCAGGTGCCCACCGCGCCTTTATGCCGCATTCACTTTTATTTAAATGGCAGGAGCCCACCCTGCTTTATATTTTAAGTGAGGAGGGAGTCTACCCCTCATTGACCGCTTTATGTTTTCCACTAGCGGGTGCCCACCCTGCTCTGCCGCTGAGGAATCAGCGCCGCGGCCGGGATGAAGTCAAGCAACGTGGTGCCTGATGGCGGGCGGTCTTCCGGTTTTGCGCGGGAAGCCCCGCGCACGCCCACGCAGCAGGATGAGGCAAGCCGAGCAATGGCCTACTGTTTCTCGGGGCTCCCGTGAGCTGTTGGGAGCCCCGGTGACCCAGTGGAGGGAGAGAGCGCCCTAGAAGAGGTGGGGGCTCTCCTGATGATCACCGCTGTATCCGCCGCATCCGTGGGGAGCCCAGGCGCCGGAAAAGAATTGGCGATGGAGCCTCGCGGGCTCAATAGAGAAGTCCTGGGTCCCAGGAGGGGGCCCCGGTGAAGGTAGCGTGGCCGAGACCCGACGCGGCACCTTGGGATGCGGTTCCCAGCAAAGAGAGGAGCCTCGCTGGAGAAGCCGTAGGCAGCCGTGAAAAGGAGACCAGCGAGTCCCCAGAACCCAGTGGGCTAGGGCTTGACAGGGGACATGGCCGCATTTTGCTACCGCTCCCACAAGAAGGGCAGCTTCTATTTTCAGAGCCAGTGTGCTCCTACGTTTGGGGACATATTTGTTTAGGAGGAGCCCCATGTGGCTCCAACGATGGGGCATGATTGCTGTAGAACCCCGTATGGCATCCAACGTGGGCATGATTGTTTCAGAGCCCCGTGTGGCTCCAACGATGGGGAAAAGTTGGTTAAGAGCCCCAACGGGGGCCCCGAGTGCCAGTAGTGCCCGTGCTTCTCAGAGTTGGCGATTTTCCCAGCTGCCCTACTTCATAGTGGGCAAATGCACCGATGGGGGCAAAGTTCATTTAATAGCCCCAGTGAAGCCCCGGGGGCACAGTTGTGCCAGGGCCCCTTTAATCTGTTCTCGGCTGCGCTGCACCAGCGCGGGCAGCTGCAACGTTTTTCGCATATTTCGTCCAAGGGCACATTTAGAGCCCAGGCCACATTCTGATCCCAGCTGCCCAGCAAGTAGTGGGCAGCTGCACCGTTTAGGCTATTCTTTCTTCAGAGGGCATGTTGTGAGTTATGAGTGGGATACACTCCTCTGCCCCAGTACTTCTACAGCTGCGCAGCACTTAGTGCCAGTATAATGATGACTGCATGATATGATTTATGATGGCCTAATGTGTTTTATACTTGCGGGGCATATTGCCTCAAGTGATGATTGGATAAGGTAGTATGCTGACGATGCCCATGGCATCCTGTGATTTATTTCCTACTGTGGTTTTTGCTGGTGAGGTTATTCCCTAACGTGAGTTACACATAGGTGGTTATAGCCTGATACGTTTAGACTTATGAGAAGATTGCAAATGTGTTTAGGTATAAGGTTGGCGCAGAATATATTTATCGCCTGATATGATACTGTGTATAATATGATTTATGGTTACAGGATGATGCCGAGTACAGTGGTTACCAGTAATTACTGGTTGTGTTCTATGTTTATTCTATATGTCCTTACTTTTACTATTCTTACTAAGTGATGGTTCTGACAGTTGGCACAGTGTATATTGTGTGTTCACTATCTTAATGTATTTTATGATAATACAAAGGCTATTTTTATATATAACCTTGTGTGGAATTCCTTTTTGTGGCGTGCCTAGTATGTTGTTAATGTGCGTGTGTTGCGCAAAAGCTTTACACATTGCCACCAGGATAAGCCTGACTGCTTGTGCCAAGCTACCAAGGGGGTGAGCAGGGGTTATCTTTGGCATGTAACTCCCTTGCCCTGACTAGAATGGTGGTTTCTGCCTAGCTTTAGCACACACCTTAGCCAACCAGAAATCCCATTTCTAACAATAGGTTTTGATTATGAGGCCGGGCACACACTATCTCCTACTCAAGGTCGCTCTGTCCATGCCCGCCGCTAGACTAGTGGGAGAGGGCCTCTATCTACAGGGAAAGGTATATGTTAATAAGAACAGTATATTCATTATCAAAGCAGCCAAACATAAAATGGTGCCGCAAATGCAAACTTACATAGGATAATGCGCAAGCAAAGATATCAAAGACATTTTCATTCCAACATGCCTCAGGCCTTGTAGTCAAGAGAGTACTGCTCATCCTCAAACAGAGGTAGTTTTCCCGGGGGTGGTTTTCCCAGAAGTTATGTTTTGTTATGTTATGTAGTTCTACAGAGTGCACTGCTGCCTCAGCAAAGGGATGTCCCAGTGCTAGAAGCAAACAGAAGGGGAGGTCATCAACAGAAATAGGCCTATAGTGGAGGGAAGAGGTGGGTCTTAATAGCCTTATGAAATGCCAGGTAATTAACAATGCTACCAATTAGTATAGGGAGTGAATGTGTGTTTTTCTAAAAATTAAATATGTTTTATATATGTATATCTCAAGGTCGATGGAAGAATAAATGGGTATATAAGTGTCTCAATGGATGATTTGTTTTTGAAAAATTGATTGTGTAACTGACTGATTAAGTGTATCATAGTGAATACATGGCTTAGTGAGTAATGTTTAAATATGTAAATATCTGTATCAGTGTCTCACTTTGTGTATAAGTGGCTGCATGGGTTGGTGAGTAGTTACATGGGTGTCTATATAGGTTAATAGTTGGTTTTTTGAGTATCAGTCTGAGTGTCTGCATGGTTCGGTGGGGGATATTACGTAGTGCATAGGTGCATGAATGAGTGACTCACTGTTTGTATGTGTTGAAGACAGCATGTGTGCAGGACTGTATGGGTGGATGAGTGTGTGTATTGGTGTGTTAGTGAGTGAATGACTGTCTCAATAGTGTCTTTATGAGTAACTACATATCTTTTAAACTAGTATATGTGACTATTGGTGTATATAAGTGAGTATATGTGAGAGTGAGAGATTGAAAGAGTTCCTGTATGAATAAGTATGTGTTTCTATAAGTGATTGTTTAAAAGACTAAGTATGTGTAAGTTTCCGTAGAAGTAAGTGTGGTGGTGTGTGTATAACTGAATATGCAAGTAAATGTATGTTTGATTCTTTATTAGCATGAGCGACTATGTGTGTGAGTAACTCTATGGATGAGTGGCATTGTGTAACAGGATGTATAGGTGTATGAGTACATATGATGAGTGAGTACATGTATGAGTGACTGTAAAGGACTGTTGGTGAATGAGTGGATGTGTATGTGGATCTTAGAATTACTGAAGAGGTTATTGTAACTGGTATTGGTATGTCCATTGTTTTGAAAATGTTAGTCTCTATTTTTGAATGTGTGCATCAAAGGTTATATTAGGGTGAGAGGAGGTCTGCCGCTCTATCACAAGGATGATGTCATCAGTGATGTCATCAGTGATGTCATTTGAGATGTCATCAGTGATGTCATGAGTGATGTCACTGACCATGTCATGAGTGATGTAATATGTGACGTCATCAGCAGTGCATTGCGGGCGCGCGAGTTATAGTTAGCTGAACTAACTATAACGGGGGAATTTCAATGGTTTTGTACAAGTGAAAAGTCCAGCTAACTATAACACCCCTGAAACCTATGGTTTTTTCAGTGAATTTCTGAGGTTTTTTAAATGCTAATTCCTAACTATAACGTGCCTGAAACCTATGTTTTTTTCTGTGAATTTCAAAGGTTTTTTAAATGCTAATTTCTAACTATGCCTACAGAGAAAGGACATGTGAAGAAAGAAGAAAAAATGCACAGAAAGAAAAAAAAGAAGTGCAGAAAGAAGCAACAGAAATCCTCAAAGACGAAGAAAAGTGCAGGAAGAAGGATAACGTGCAGAAAGAACAAAAAGAAGAGCAGAAAGAAGCCTTGTTGCAAAATCATCCTGTACCCTCAACTTTTTCAGACGGATACTGGTGGTAACTGAGTCTGACTAACCAGTCCTAGAGCCAGTGCTATGTTAAAAGACACTTAGAATACAGTGAAAACACCTACATACACTAGGGAACATTATGCGTTGGGGTCCCCTGTATATAATAGGGCAGGGGGATTAAAACTACCTCTTAAAACAGGCCACAGGGCGTTTTTGCACATGTTAACTCAGGCCCCGTCCCCTTCCTTCACCACTGTGTAAACACGCCCTGTGTCCGTTTTTAGTTGGGAGATTAAGTTCATTTGAATCCTGAGGGTCCCTAGGGTCCAACTAGCCCACTAGGTGCCTCCAGTAAGTGCCACAGAGCTGCATTGCAGAGAGGTGTAAAAAGGGGCTTGGCCTCAGAACACCTGTCTGCAGCACAGCTCCCTGGCGCATACTGGAGATGCCTGTTGGGCTAGTTGGCCCTCAGGGACCCTCAGTTTTGAAGAGGAATTAATTCCCCAACATACAACTCGCCAGGGGGCCCGTTTGCAGAGTGCTGCAAGGAGGGCGCGTGGCCTCCGGCGCGATGCCAGTCTTTTATTTATTTTAATTTTTTAAGAAGGGGGGCTGTGTGGTTCCCCTTCTTATTCTAATTTATTGGCCCTGATGACCCCATTCCCCAGGGCCTGTCTCCTAATTATATTTTTTTGACCCCAATCCCCAGGGCCGGCCACTGTTTTTTAATATTTTTAAAAATATATATATTTATAGACACACCTAGGACATGCTGGACAAACCGTACGTACCTATCACCATGACAATTTGCGTGATATTCATTAAAAGGCGGCTATGCATACAATGAATCCACGTGGAATGTATTTACACCACTAGTGAAGCTCTGACATGTCTGATGCCCTACCGTGCCTAATCCCGGTAGACACCCTTGTCGTTTATTTATACAAACATGGGTAGCTATTGACGGGCACATTTAATACACATGCACACCAAGCCATTCAAAGGGGATTCGACAAAAATTCGACCAAAACTATGCAAGAAACCCCCCTCATGGTTAATAAAACACACATCCACTGCCGGATGTGTAATACTTTTTATTTTACTCTCTGGAAAGGGGACGAACATCACTTGAGAGTCACAGCGTGCTCCTGGCAGAGCCCAATGCTGTGTTACACCCACCATTGCCTGCTGAGTGCCACACACCTCTGTGTTGTATTCCACCAGCTAGTGCATATGCTATATCACTCTCTAGCCCATGTGCACTGTAACACCACCCCGTGAATATGTCATGCCACACTTGTCTTCGCACGGGTTATATGGCCCCATCTAACGTGCCTTCCTCGATGCCTATGTTGTAACGCACAGTGCTATGCCATACATATTACAATCTGGGATCCATATCTTTGCCACAGTGCATATGCAACGTTACACTCCCCAGCACATATTTTATATTACAACTTTAGAGACTAGTTAGGTTACACAACACTGCCCTGTGCATATTACACTCCAAGGCGCATATCGCATAGCACGCGCTAGTGCCTGTGCTATCTCGCGCTCTCCAATGAATCTGTCATTGCGCACAATGTATTGTATATTATATTTCACGCCCGGTTCATCTTATATCACACTTTTTGGTGCATAGTTTATACCATACACTATATCTAGTTTTCATTTTCAATCGTGCTCTCAGGACTATGTTCTTTATAACACTGTGTTCACCTACCCTTTTCACGGGCATTACATTTTGCGATGGGGTAGAGGGTAAGGGGGTGTTTCTGCCAAGTGAGCCCGGAGTCACAGTCACAAACGTCCTCTTCTTCCTGAATAAAAGTGAGATTATGCTGCATACTTGTTCATATTTTAAGTAGTTCGCACAGACACACATTTTAAAAACAATAAAGTTCCTAATACCCGCATTCTCTGAACAGTTAGCTTGCTGCCCCATCCCCCTCCTCCCTATCCTCTGTTGTGTGAATCCATTGACTAGCCTCCTCCCTCCTGCCATGCATGGTCTGATGTGCTGCCACTGCCCTCAATTTAGTATGATGTACGAGTCCACTCCTCCTGCCCTCCATTGCCCAATTCTATGCCCCATCATTGATGCCTGCCCTGCAGGGTCAGTTTGGTGCACCTCTCCATGTCCCTCCTGTCCTCTGTTATCCAAGTCCATGTCCCTACCCCATTTCCTTCCATGATCCAATGTACCATACTTGCAAACATTTTGAACTTGGTAAGAGGGAGATTTTGAAAAAAAAACTGGGGTATTGATTTTCCCCTTTGAGTTACATTGAAAAAGAGGAGATTGTAGACAGGAGACAGATCAAATAAAGCCCATTTGAGCTTAAAAACATTGGACGTTTCCTGGCTGAATCGGGTCTGTTGGCATGTATGGTTGTACTACCATTGCCTCTTCCTTCTGCCCACAATGGTCTATTACATTGCCACAGCCTCTCTTGCAAGTCCTGTATTGTTGGTTTGTTGCCCCTGCCCCCCTATCCACTGCCCTCCATAGTCTGTTGTGCTGCCACGGCCCTTCCTGCCTGCTCAGGGTGGTTAAATTGTTGCCTTTGCACCCTCCTACCTGCCTTCAATTTTCAGAGTCCGTGCCCCTGGCCTCTGCCTCTCAACAGTATCCTAATGAACAACTAGATTGCTAACATTCTATATTTATTACAAAAGTGTGGAACGCCTGACGTCATCTTGATGTAATCAAAACTGTAATACCTAGAGCATTTCCTTTAGAAATTACATATATGAGAGGGTCTTAATGGCATCAAAATTATGGTTAGTGCTCTAAAAGACTAAAATAAGGACATATTTTCTGAGTTTTCAAATAGCGACAAAGCACTTTTAAATTATTTGTTATCTTTATGTTTTTTATCCAGTTGACCACTTGATTAAATGTTGCACTTAGGGGAGAGGATGTGGTGTTACTTCCAGAACTGCAGACTTTGCAACTGGGGACCAGGTTGGAGTTTCTGCTTCAGCTCGACATTCTGTGATTCTGGTCAAATCACTTAGTCTCCCCATGTCTGCAACCAAAATGAATTTGTTCTTGTGTGATGTAACCAATGCTCATGTAAAGCACTCCAATACCTGACCAAGTCTGCACTATATAACACTGCAAAAACACTTCTGTCATTGGGCTATATTTGGGCTACATCTGGGTGATTTTGGGCTACATTTGGGCTCTTTTGTCTCCGGTGGCCATCTTGGGAGATTTATTTGTTATGAAGTTTCCTAATTTCCTCATGTACTGCAGTCTCCTCAGTAGGAAATGCTTTCAGTTTTTTACTTTGATTCCATCATGAAGGTATTCAGATATGTCACACATTTGCCATAAATTCTGAATGTTAGCACTCTAGTTGCTCATTAGATCACTGTAGTAAAACTACTGTTCACCATGGAAGTCTGCTCCTGGTATTAAAAGTGCATGTTTCAGTCTGCACGTCAGAATTTTTCTATGAAATAGAAGAGGATTTGAGAAGTCACTCAAAATGTGCCCTCATTTTCTTTCTTCAGCATTAATCCTAATTTCTATGGCAAAATGAACCCCCTCATTGTGTTCCTTTTTAAATTAAATGTTTTAAGTGTTACCAGTTTATTCCAATCAAGATGGCTTCAGGTGTGCCATACTTTTGTCATAATGAAGACAGTAAGCGCTCTAGTTGGGACTGGCATGAGCAAATGTGGAGCTACATCATGTACAATTCAGAACCAATGGAGGCACGCCCATAATGGAATTTTCCAGGCAGATGCAGCTAAACAAAGAAGTACAGAAGGATAGGTGTTGGACTTCGCCCTTTTTGCAGGTTCACCCCTAAACATTTCACATTTCTCCCAGCCTTTTCACGGTGCAGTGTTAGTGGTTTTAGGCCTGTAGGCGCTTTTACACTGCTGCTCAGTATGAAGTGCATGTGCTCTGTGTTACATTTGGTAAGATTGGCCTGCCCTCTCAAAGGGATTCATTGGGGAATCCCTGCTAAGTGTGTGCCAGTGGTAATTCCTGTTAGGAGATTTCGGAGAGGAGCAGTGTGGTGAAGTCTAGTATGTATGAAATTGTGAGAATGGATGCTGCGCAATAGTGTGTGCAGATCCGTTATGACTATATGAGAAATACCACTTTTAGAAGTTGGCCTTTCTGTGTGCTATGTGCCTGCCTGCCTGATGTGTATTGGATGTCTGGTTTTGGAAGGTCAGGGCAGGCTGAGCCAGACCTGGGTTGAATAGAGAGGTCTGCTTTGGAGTATGGGGAGAGGTGACTATTTAATCCGAGCAGGGCTGTGACTGGCAAAGTAAATGATGGCTCCACCTCCCACTGAGCATCTGATAGCAGACCCTCTCTCCCTGAAAGGCAGGATGCAGCCTGGTAATAAAGATGCCCCAGGGCCACACAGGCTGGGTTCAATGACTTGTAACTGTTGAGAACAAAGACTTTTGGTAATATAAGTAAAGGGGCTGGGACCCCATGAGGTTGTTCAGTTCCAGGATGCCGTGATGCTGTACTAATTCTGCTGGGGCGTGCTGCTGGGGCCCAGGAGGGCTGCCTTCCTGGGCCCTGCATTGCCCCTTTTATTCCTAAAAGACTTGATGGGACATCCTGTGCCCTAGGAGCGCTTTGCTTTTGATTCCAGGACTTCTAGCTACATCTAGCGATTTGCAATCGCTTTTATTCTTATTTCCCCAGAAAGGAAAAAGCGTGGGTTGCGCTGTGCTGTGCTGCAGCCCCCTTTCTAGAGGGAATCCCCATAGAGTGGATTCCCCCGTGATGCCTCAACAGCGGATGCCCACCCCGCATCTTTCTGTACTTCGCAGGTGCCCACCGCGCCTTTATGCCGCATTCACTTTTATTTAAATGGCAGGAGCCCACCCTGCTTTATATTTTAAGTGAGGAGGGAGTCTACCCCTCATTGACCGCTTTATGTTTTCCACTAGCGGGTGCCCACCCTGCTCTGCCGCTGAGGAATCAGCGCCGCGGCCGGGATGAAGTCAAGCAACGTGGTGCCTGATGGTGGGCGGTCTTCCGGTTTTGCGCGGGAAGCCCCGCGCACGCCCACGCAGCAGGATGAGGCAAGCCGAGCAATGGCCTACTGTTTCTCGGGGCTCCCGTGAGCTGTTGGGAGCCCCGGTGACCCAGTGGAGGGAGAGAGCGCCCTAGAAGAGGTGGGGGCTCTCCTGATGATCACCGCTGTATCCGCCGCATCCGTGGTAAATTTAAATTACCTATACTTAATTTATGCGGTAAAGTTCAATAAGAATAACTCAGAATAAATAAGAGGCAGAATCCGTGATATTTGAGGTTTTAAAAGGGGTTTTATTCCTTAAAAAGGAATTGGTTCGAACCAGGCAATCGGATTCCGTCACCACGAAGGTTCGGGAAGGGATAGAACATACTTTATTGACAGGTTATCATATATATAGTCAATGCATTACAGTAAAGGCAGATGCAGAAGGCGTAACAGCTGAGAGGAGAGATAAGAATACACATACGTAATGAAAAAGGCGTTACAATAGGCGTGCATAAGGGCGTGTACTAGAAACGTCATTATGAGGATGTCACAGGTGGGTGGATCCATAAGAGAATCCTGCAATGTCAGCAGAAATACATGGCAGAGATGCGCGCGCAGCAGCATGACGTGTGATTGACGTGTAACTGGAGGGTGAAGGGGACTTGACATTTAGCCCTACATGAGGAGACAGAAGTCTGGGATGTCAGAACAACCTAATCCCAAATCGTATCTAATATCTTGTGTTTAAGGAACTGTATTATCTGGAAGGAAAGGTCTCTCGGGCAGAGGCTATTCTATACTGACTGCTAGTGCGTGTATAAGCGTCTACGTGTCTACATGAGATGCGAGGGGGCATGGGCCTACCATGGTAACAGGAGCTATGAATTACTTGCACGGAGACAGTGAGGCCGGGCCCTTTGCTCTGCAGCTGGAAGGATGTTTACCTAAACTACTAGACAGGAATGTATTTTTCGAGGAGCGGAGCAGATAACTTGAAGGCAAAATACAGTCTTGGCAGGCAACAGGCCGAGCCAGGCACCGTTAGCGCGCAGGGAGTAAGACAAAGGTCATGGATACAGATGCAGGTCCAGGCTGGAGCATTCAGAGGCAGAAGGCAGGAAAAGGCTCGATGGCAGAATTCAGGGCCTAACTCACTCGCCAGAGCTGAAAAACGTGAAAGGTGCACCATATAAAGACGGTGGCAAGGTATACTTAGGAACGGAATATTCGACCCATTCATGGTGGATCTGAAAGAGGACATGTTAACGTTGGACGCAAATGTATTTGCGTCTTCATAGCTGGAAGTGGAGGGAACATACATGTACTTGTAGCACGTACATGGAGCCGTTGGGGTCTAAGATAGGGGACACAATTGATCATAAAAATTCATATTTCCTCATTCCCTCCTTGTCCCCTACGGACCCTTCATGATATATCGATCCTCATGAATCTATCAATCTGTTCACGTAACATCATTTGCTCTTCTTTCTTCTTACGGGATTTTGAATGAGAACTTGAATGTGGAATACATGATGTGGCACACAGGCCGCAAATCGCTGGCCCACATTGTAGACACAGGCAGCAACTGAATACTATGAGAAGGGCAATACCTAGGAAGGATAGGACCTTCCATCCCCAGGCTGACAACACACTCCAGAACCAACCGGACCAAGTCCAGGTGCCTGGATTCTGGTGTATCTGACTTGCAATCTTATGAAGACGAGTTATGGCTTTATATACTGATGGCGCGTTTTCTGGAATGAAAACACAGCAGCTCGATCCGATGACTCTACAGGCTCCGCCCCTATCGGCCAGGATGACGTCAAGGACAAGACGATTTTGGAGAACAACAATCCGCATCGCAGACTGCTCCTCCGTTAAGTTGCCTAGGGCAGAAGTAGTTTCATTCACTACTGCTTCAAGGGTTCTGGTTAATTTGCGTATCAGTTTACTATTAAAGACAACACCTATGTAGGGAAAGAAACCTTTATTGAAGTCTGTGTATTGCTCCCATGCCGTTTCAGTGTAGTCGACAATCGGGAGATCTCTCTGGGGTCTATTGTGTACTAGATGGGTATTTCTATGATAATCAGGAGGGGCTAGGAAAACAGGTGGCAGAAGGAATGCAATGTAACAGGTACCATCCCAATCTAGAGGTAAACGTATATATGCGGTATGACCACAAATGAAGTAGGAATGACGGGAAGCTCTAAATGTAGACTTGCCTTGATCACTGAATTCGATCACAGTAGTACATTTACTATGACCCAGGTGTACTGAACCATTCTTTCTTGCACATAATTCACCTTTGACTGGTAATACTGACATAGCAGGCAAGACTGGTGCAGCTACGGATTCAACATTCAGAATCATGAGATTAAGTGTAAAGTTACCTAATCCATATACTTCATTTTCTAGATCAGTTCCTGTCCTTTTGGGAAGTCCCTCTTTGTTAGGGTAGCAGGCTTTAAGCAAAACTAAGTTCAGGTTTCCCCATACCCAGTTGCCCTGGTAAACTACGGTATTTGAATCTAAAGAATTAATCAAACTAAACCATGCACCACAGGAACCATTGTGTGTGAACGGGTACGGAAAGAGGGGCAGAACTCCCTTGTATTTCTGGTAGGGAGGGAGTCGGCCACATATCCAACAATTTGTAGCGTTGTTGGTCTGATGGGAGTGATGTAACATACTAATGAATGTGTTGTTGCGCAGCGCAAGTCTGTAGGGCAACTCATGCGGAGGTAATTCGCTAAAAGAGTGTTCGGCAGTAACATTGAAAGCAGAATGTGCACGCTTGAAAATAGGGTAGTATATGTGCAACAGTATACTTGCAGCAATAATCAGAAGATTTAGAAAAAACATAATCAATAATGTCACTATACAGTGACTACGAAGTGATTTACAATATGCACGTTTCTTGAGCTGTTTCTGTCTATCTCTCTCTCTATTTCGGTCTAGGGGATACATGTCAGAAACTAATTTAACCGATTCACCTAGGGGAGGACTTAAACAATTAAACTGTCTGACTTGCTAGACCTTAGTTTCAGTTTATATTCCTGGGAAGCAGTTTTCTCGACCAGGGGGAGTTTTGAGTCAGTCTGTGGAGGAGGGCAGGGCTGAGAGTTCAAATCAGAAGGCAGTCCGTGAAATTTCTTGATATGGCTCGAGTGCAGCCAACCCTTGCGACCCTCAATCTTCACTGCTGTCCTCGTGGTCAGAAGTACTAATTTCGGCGTTTGCCAGCGGGGCTCCAGCGGGCTCCTCCTGTCGAAATTTCTTATAAACACATAATCGCCAGGAACCACTTCATGGGGCTTCACCTCGGTGTTGTCGGGAAAGGCTGCAGCTACCTGTGAACGACAAGATTGTAGTGCAGACATCAAGGAGGCAAGGTAATCTGTCAGCATATTACAATCAACATCAGTGATTTTACGAGGTATAGGCGTCCCCCACATATTTGGTGGCCTACCGAAGACCACCTCGTACGGGGATAGCCCTGTTCGAGAATGTGCTATCATTCTCATGTAAAAGAGCGCAACTGGTAAAGCTACTATCCAGTCGACGCCTTTCTCTCTGCAGATTTTAGAAAGTCGAATTTTCAGAGTCTGATTATGACGCTCCACGAGACCTGCTGCCTCGGGATGCCGGACACAGTGGAATTTCCACTGATAGCCTAACAGGAGTGTAATGTGTTTCACTAGCTCTGATGAGAACGGCTGACCGTTATCTGAGTACACGATACGGGGCAAACCATACCGTGGGAAGAATTCTCGAACCAGCTGCTTGGCAGTGGTCGGAGCAGTGTAATCTGGGACTGGATATGCTTCTGTCCATCGGGAAAGTGCGCATACAACTACGAGGACATATTTGAATCCTCGACAACGTTCCATCTGGATATAATCCATCTGGAGGACTTCAAAAGGGTGATCGGGAGGTTGAAATCCACCTTGCTCTACAGGAATGCTTTTACCTGGGTTGAACTGACAACAAATCATGCAAGTACGCACTTTCTGTTTGGCTGCTGCTCGTAAGTGTTTATTGAACCAAATGTTTTGAATACTGTCTAGCATAGCTTTCTCTCCTAGATGCGCTGGACTATGTATTGTGTTAATGATAACTTGAACCATGGAGTCGGGGAGAAACCATGTAGATTTTCCCTTCGTCATCCATCCCTGATCTGTTTGGATCCCTCCTAGTTCAGTCCATTTCTTGATTTCCTCTGGTGTAGCATGTGTCTGTATGTCACTTACATCAAGGGCGGGATCCCTAACTGTCATGCAGTGTGTCGATGTCGGAACTATTGTCTTTGTCAAGTCAGTTGCATGAGTCCGATTCTGCGCTGTTTGCTTAGCTGTTCGGTCTGCCAGGTCGTTACCCTGGGAAATGATATCGGTGACTTTTGTATGGGCCTTGCACTTCATGATAGATATCGCAGTAGGCAGATGTATTGCATCCAACAGAGCTTGAATGAGGGGACCGTGCCGAACGCTGGCACCGTGCGAAGTTAAATAACCTCTCTCTCGCCAGAGGACTCCGAAGTCGTGTACAACTCCGAATGCATAACGTGAATCTGTGTATATGTTAACTCTCTTATTTTTGGCTTGAATACAGGCTTGTGTCAGAGCGATGAGCTCTGCTGCTTGAGCTGACAAGGTGTCAATACAATTCGTTTCAATAACTTCGGTGTCTGTCGTGACTGCGTAAGCGGCCACTAACTCTCCTGTACTTGTTCTCATGCATGAACCATCCACATAAAGTGTCAGGTCTGGATCTGGTAATGGAATGTCTGTCAAGTCTTGTCTGGGTTTCGTCGTAATAGTAATGACTTCAATACAATCATGTGCCAATGGGTCTGTTCCACTTAATGGCAAAAGTGTGGCAGGATTTAATGTACTACAGCGTCTGATTTCTATGTGTGGCTGAAACAATGTCAATTCATAACCTGTCAGTCGTGCTATAGTCAAGTGCTGGGTCTGTGTTCGGTTTAAAAGAACTTCCACGGAATGTGGAACTTGCACTGTCAATTGATGTCCTAATACTATGGAATCGCTTTGTCTGATCGCTAAAGCTGTCGCTGCGACTGATTTCAAGCACGCAGGCAGAGCCTGGGCTACTGGATCTAATGTGCTAGAAAAGTAAGCACACGGTTTGTGTGAACCTGCTTGTTCCTGAGTGAGTACTGACAAGGCAGTACCTTCGCGTTCTGTGACAAAAAGTGTAAAAGGCTTACTGTAACATGGTGTCGCTAAAACAGGTGCTTGACATAAGGCTTTCTTTAAGTCTTCAAAAGCTTGTGTATGTTCCTGAGTCCAAGGGAGGAGAGTCGATGTCGCTGCCTCCTGGGTTGTCAACTGAATGAGTGGCTTTGCTAGAAATGCATATTGGGGAATCCATTGTCTACAGTACGAAGTGAGGCCTATGAAGGCCCGCACCTCCTTTTGTGTCTTGGGTGGTGACATGTTTACAATTAACTGGATGCGGTCAGGTGTGAGCTGTCTCCCCCCTTTGGACAGCAAGTGCCCAAGGTACACAACTTGCTGAACACAGAATTGCAGCTTCGAAGGGGACACCTTGTGCCCCTTGTCGGCCAGAAAATGTAAAACCGTCAGTGATGCTTTTTCACATTCGGGCTCGCTTCGGTACATATTTTCTATACTATTCTGTTTATCATGTTTTCCGTCTGCTATATTCTGACCCCATTTGTTAAGTGCTTTCATTTCTTCCGGGTCTACACCAGGCCTATCTCTGTTTCTTATCAAGCAGTTTATGAAGAAGCGTAACAACAGTTTTTGCGTGTCCGCTTTCTGGTATGCCATGGCCTCGCCAATACTTTCAGGACCTTGCCCTGTTTGGACAAAGTGATATATTTTGTCTAGATGATCAATCATTCCTGGTAGTATCATTAAATAGTTCGCAACTCATCGTAGACGTACTGATGATAGCATCATTCTGTCGTCTTTACCGGGTACTGGATCATATCTACAGTCTGTAAGAGGCTCATTAAGTATGTCGTAATTCGCTGTTTGAGGTGTACGTTGGTGTGCTAAATCCCTATAAGTCAATCGATGTGTTGGTGGTGGCGTATGAAAACCTCCTGTCGCACCTCCTGAGGTGCCAGGTCCAAAAGGATTTGTTGGGTGTAAGGTAGGGAGAATAGGTGCAGGAAGGAGTGGAGGAACAGGCGGAAGGTTTGGAACGGGAGGAGGAGTATGTTGCTGCAGAGGTGGGGGCAGATTATCTCGGGGTCGAGCGCCGTTAGCAGGTGGTGTGCGTGGCGGCGGAACATTAACATATTCGGGGGCTGCATCGTCTAAATAGGAAGAAAGGAAAATGTCCTTTGCGGTCTTGTGGTGCAATTTAGTCGGAAGCAATGGAGGTGGCAGATCTTTTGGTACTTCCAGGGTGGCCTTAGGTAAACCCTCGGCCAGAAGAGGATACATACCATTCATAAGAGTGTTTCGTTGTCTGTCTACTTGTTCTGCTTTTACTCGGATACCTTCCTCAACTAATACGTTTTCTCGGGCTTTGTCTGAATCCTCCCTACTTTTCTCTTCTTTTCCGAGCGCTTTCTCTGTGCGTCTATGCGATTCTTTACGCCATAATTCAATGGCATCTTTCTGTTGTGGAAATGTGGATTTCCCTGATCAGTTATGTCCCCTATCTTGGACCCCAACGGTTCTATATGGTTCTATATGCATGTTACAAGTACATGTATGTTTCCTCCAGTTCCAGTTTCGAAGACGCAAACACATGTGCGTCCACCGTTAACATGTCCTCTGTCAGATCCGCCATGAATGGGCTGGATATTCGATTCCTAAGTATGAAAGGCCACCGACTTTTTATGGCTAAGTTACTCCATTTTTACAGTTCAGGCAAGTAGGCCCGATTCTGTCCTCAAAGCCTTTCCCTGCTCTCTGCCTCTGACAGCTTCAGCTTGAGCTCGCATCTGTGACCATGAACTCTGTCTCATTCTCTGCGCGGCCCACGAAGCCTGACATCAGCCTATTCTCTGCCAAGAGCTGTATTTCACCTTCGAATTATCTGCTTCCCCCTCAGCCGATGCATTCCTGCCTAGTAGCTTAAGTAAACATTCCTCCAGTTACCAAGCAAAAGGCCCGGTTTCTCTGCCCTCATGCAAGTAATTCATAGCCCTGTCACCATGGAATATTCCCATCCCCTTGCATCTCATATAGACACTTAGACGCTTGTACACGCACACACAGTCAGTATAGAATAGATTCTGTCCGAGAGCCCTTCCCTTGTGGATAACACAGTTCTTTAAACATAGGATATTAGATATGATTTGGGATTAGGTTGACATAACCCCAGACTTTTGTCTCCACATGTAGAGCTAAATGTCAAGTCCCTTTCACCCTCTAGTTGCACGTCTATCACACGTCATGCTGCTGCGCGCGCATCTCTGCCAAGTATTTCTGCTGACATTGCGAAATCATCTCCAGGTATCCACCCACACATGACAATTTACCCCTTATCATCAAGTGGACGCCCACATGGACGCCCACCTTCACGCCTACTTACACGCCCACATGCTCTTATCTCATTCTCTCTTGCTCTCTTGCTTACGTACAATTGAGAAATGTATATATACTGTACTCTGTGAATAATGTTTTGAGAATATTGAGAATACTTTTCAGCCCCGTCCAGATCCTTTTTGGTGATGGAGATATTCTCCCTTTGACTCGAGTTATTGGAATAAAGCCCTTTATGTATCTGATACCACAGACTCAGCCTCTTGCTTTATGCATGATCTTATTGATATCTGAAAAATTATGACAGCGTGATATTTTATTTACCACAGAATGGCGCCCGAACAGTTTAATCTCTTTCCCCACACGCCGGAGATGAAGGTCCTGTTTTGCCCCCTTCCATAGCCGTGATGGACTTCAAGCGTGCACGTCGCGGGTTTTCCCGCCAACTCCCTCAGGCCACCGAAGGGGACAGACTGTGACCAGGCATCCATACGAGGCGGTGAGGAACGCAGATTGTCTACCCAGAGCCCACCTGCGAGAGAGCTGCGTCCGAGGTATACAGAGGCCAACCAGGTTTTCAAAGTCCCGATGTCCAGAGGGTCCGATGTCCGCAGTCGTCGAGTCCAGTCCATTCTCTGAGGCCTTCCGTTTCAAGGAGCTACTCGGTGAGTACCATCGCCGGGGAGGCGTGTTGACGCGCACATAGGTTGTGCCGGTCAAGACGGATTTGGGTACACAAATCCGGTCTGCACTGTTTAGCAGTGTATATGTACTGTTTAGCAGTATATCAAGTATTCCGAAGTATTCAGTTATTGTCAAGAATTCAGCGTGGTGATTAGTTAGGCAGACTGTCATCATTGTCGGTCGTTGTTAAAATGTTTAATGTTTAAAGTGTTCAAATATTGTGGTATGAATGATTGTTCATTGTTCATTGTTCATTTTTGTGCTTTTTGTATTAAGTGTGTTCCAGATTAAGTATCAGATCAGTTGTCAATATGCCGCTCTTTTCGAAGTTAAGACAGATTATTACTAGAAAAGAGGTGCTTGAAGAAGCAGTTCCTATTCCTCCTAGGGACACTCCAGGGCAAATAATGTATCACAAGCATGGCTTAGACGCCATATTATTCCTTGATCTATGGGTGGACTACACCAAAGAGTTACCAGAAAGTCAGAGATGGCCCGTAGCTGGGACCTGGGATGCCGAATGTATCATGAAAGTCGAAGAAGAGTTGTGGAAGAGGAAAGCTAGACAGTCACAGAAAGACGCTGTTGAATTATGGCGTAAAGAATAGCATAGACGCACAGAGTAAGCGCTCAGAAAAGAAGAGAAAAGTAGGGAGGATTCAGACAAAGCCCGAGAAAACGTGTTAGTTGAGGAAGGTATCTGAGTAAAAGCAGAACAAGTAGACAGACAACGAAACACTCTTATGAAAGAGGAAATGTAGACCAGCTTGGAAGGATGCCATTGAGTTTTTGGCGCACGGAGTGACATAGAAGGACAGAGTAAGTGTTTCACGAAGCAGAGAGAAGTGGACTGGTGTCTGGAAAAGCCAAGGATGAGATGTTACAGGAGGAATTTGAGCTGGTAAAATGAGCGCAGGCTGACAGAAAAAGAAATACTGACGTTGCTGGTATTTATCCCGTCCTTTCAGAGGACCTGGCAAGAGTGGCCCCAGTAAAAAGACCAGTTATAATACATATATTAATTACATAGTAGCCCAAAGGTTCTTGAGCCACCCACCAGATGAACAGCGCATAGCTGGTGTTTACATGGTCCAACATTTGACTACGTTGTCAATAGGAAATTGAGAGGGGTGCAGCTAGAGAAGGAGCAACTCCTGTGATTTGATGACACCCCTAATGTACAAAGTGTTAACGAAAAATAATTAGTGACAAGTTTAGCTTGGAAAAAGAATTGTGGGTATTTCGAATTTGCAAATTTTTCATGAATACAGGTTTGTGTTCTTGGTGGTCCAGTGAGCCAATGTGCTGGGTCAAGTCGGTAAGATTATGACCCCCTGAGTGCAAATTGTATGTAAAAATAATTTTTCAATTGAGCGAATTATTGCAGTTTTTATGGAATTGAGTAGTCTTTTTGTCTTTGACAGCTTCAGAGTAAGGAGAAGGTGGGGGCCGTGTAGAGCAGAATGTGATACAGAAATCGGAGACAGATTCTGACCTTGTAGCCAGTGTAGGTGGGGGCCGATGAGAGGAGCAGAACAGGGCACTGCTTAGAAGGCTTCTCTGACATCGCATCTGTGTAATGCCTGCAGCTGGAGAGCCTTGGGGCCAGGAGTAGGAAAAACAAAAAAAAGATGGCTGGCAGCCCAGGCTCAGGCCGCGCTGAGGGGCTATTTTTAACTTCTCTGATAAGACAGGGCAGCTGAGAAATGTAAGTCGAGAAAGATTCCCTTGTTCTATTCTGTGCAAAACAAGTGCCCCGAGGAAATGTCTATGGAGAAGATTTGTTTTATTTTTTAGCAATTGTTATATTGCTTCTGGTCAGAAAGTAAAATGTTGCTCTTGTTTGGAATTTTAAGGGCTATGTGCCTATATAAAAACGATTTTCAAATTCAGACATTTTTGAATTGTGGCCACAAGCTGCCACCAGTTGCATTGGATAAATGATCCAGTGGTTACGGGTCTGTGAGGAAAGATGTGAGATGCATCTTCGACTAGGACATGAGGGTACATTGTGTACAAAGAAGCATAGCACATTTTTATAAAAAAAAAAAAAAAAAAAAAAGAGACAGGTTCGTGTGTTCGTCATTTTTTGATTATTGTTGCTGATCCTGTGTGTCAGACTTGACGCGGTCATCATTGGGATGACCCACTGCCAGATGGGGTTGTATAGGGCAGGTAAATAAGTTATTGATTATAAGCCTGACAAATTAAGCAGGCCAGAATGTTCGCATCTGAGCTGTAGGTACTGTAATTACGCATCGCTGCTCATTTATATATGTTAGTGTAATTATCTATGCTTTCTGTGCCCGGTATACTGATGGCTTGGCACAATTACTAAATTTCACAGACATGATATTACCATTATCATGCTGTCAAAATAGCAGACAACACGTTATCAGTGTATGTCTAATTGGTGTTGGAGATGAATGAAACAAAAGAAAAAGGCTATGCAAGACTAAAATATTTTTCACATAACTGCCTTTCTCTTATAGACAGGCAGCCTCGGTCATATGTTTCCAGATTGGACATTAAGGAACAATTATGATCTGTGCACTCGCATTTTAACTCTTGAAAGGCCTGTTTTAAATAAGGACTGCCACCACAGAGTGACAAATAAGGCTCGGTATTTAGGGTAATGAGAAAATATCTGACAGGATTTCCTTTTTAAAGTTTGCTTTAGTAAGCTCATTCTTGTGAGTGGTGGCCCCAAAAGTTGACTTGTTTTTGAATTAGGCTATTTATTGTATAGGTGGAAATTATTGCACATTGACTGATTTCTTTAGCAGATAAATTATTAATTATCAACATTAACAACTGTTCTTAAACTTGGTTTTCCGAATATTTAGGTAATTTAGCATTCCTATTAGGGCCTCCTAGCATTAATATTGACTTCAGGTTGGTGTAGGTTCATGTAATAGGGACATTTGCATATGAGATGTCATTTGGCCAGCTTATGAGCTAACACAATGAGGTTTGTACATTAATTTGAAGGATTTCTCGCCGTTTCACATACGCTGTGTATCTCCTATAATTTTGCTTACGCCCAGTAGCTACACACAGGGATTAATAGTGTTGACAAGACACAGGGTTTGATAGTGTTTGACAGCAGTGAAATCTGTTTCAGATTTCCTCCTGTCAAAAAGGGGGGGAAGGAGGAGAATATTGGCTTTCTGCTGGCCCCTGAGGAGGTTCGCTTCCCGCTAGCCCCTTAAGAAATTAAGCCCCTTAGAAATTAGCCCCCTTAGAAATTAAGCCAAGGAAATAGGTATGGTGTTTTCCCCTTTTTTCTCATGTTTTATTGTGATCTTTCAGGGGAATTAGTCCAAGCCCCTAATACAGCTTCTACTAAAGTCCTCCCTTGGACACAAGAACACACTGTGGCATTTGAAGAATTAAAGAGAGCTTTATGTCAAGCACCAGTTTTAGCAAACCCTGATTACAACAAATCGTTTATGTTTTTGTGACAGAGCGGGATGGAACAGCACTATCTGTCCTAACACAAGATCATGCAGGAAAACACGAGCCCTGTGCTTATCTTTCTAGTACATTAGACCCAGTAGCACAGGCTTTGCCTGCGTGCCTAAATCAGTTGCAGTAACGGCCTTAGCCATAAGACAAAGTGACTCGATAGTGCTGGGCCACCCTCTGACAGTACAAGTACCACACGCAGTAGAGGTTCTCTTGAACCGGACACAAACACGACACCTGACTGTAGCTAGACTGACAGATTATGAGCCAACGTTATTTCAACCACACATAGAGATCAGACGATGCAACATACTGAATCCCGCTACCCTTTTGCCCTCCAGTACAGAAAGCGTTTCACCACACAACTGTGTTGAAGTAATACATACCGTGACTAAACCAAGACAAGACTTGACAGATGTTGCACTCCCAGACCCCGAGCTAACACTATATGTTGACGGCTCATGCATGAGGACAGGGGCGGGAGAATTAGTGGCAGCATATGCAGTGACTGCTGATACTGTAATAATAGAGACTAAAAGAATAGACATATTGTCAGCACAAGCAGCAGAGCTCATCGCCCTGACACAAGCGTGCATAAGAGCTAAGCACCTGAGAGTAAACATTTACACCGATTTTGTGGAGAGAAAGAGGTTTCTTGACCTCTCATGGGGCCAAGATACAGCATGGCCCCCTTATTCAAGCCCTACTGGAAGCAATACATTTACCAACAGCCATAGCTATCCTAAAATGTAAAGCACATACTAGAGCCACAGATACCATTTCCCAAGGCAATGATCTGGCAGACCGAACTGCTAAACAGACAGCTCAGACCCCACTAGACATGACAAAGTTACAGGTTCAATAAGTGTCCAAAGCCATGACAGTTAGGGATCCTTCCAAGGATGTACAAGACATACAGACACATGCTACTGTAGACGAATTAAAGAAATGATCGGAACAAGGAGGGGTACTGACTGATCAAGGTTGGATGACAAAGGGCAAATCCACATGGTTTCTTCCTGATACCATGGTACAAGTGATTATAAATACCGCACATAGTCCTGCACACTTAGGAGAGAAAGCAATGATAGATAGCTTACAGAATATATGGTTCAACAAGCACCTGCGTGCAGCAGCGAAACAAAAGGTCAGAACATGTATGATCTGTTGCCAATTCAATGCAGGTAAAGGCATTCCGATGGAACAAGGTGGATTCCATCCACCTGACCACCCTTTTGAAGTGCTCCAAATGGATTATATCCAAATAAACAGATGTAGAGGTTACAAATATGTCCTGGTACTAATGAAGCAGGTGTCCCTTCTGTTAGGGTATACCTGGAAATTCCATTGTGTGCGACATCCTGAAGCAGCAGGCCTTGTAGAAAGACATAATCAGACATTAAAATTTTGCGCAGACAAAGGTATAGACTGGATGGTAGCCCTGCCGGTTGCCCTCTTTTACATGCGAATGGTAGCTCATTCTAGAACAGGCTTATCTCCCTATGAAGTGGTCTTTGGTAGACCACCAAAATATGTGGGCACTACAATGCCTAAAAGATTACTTATGTTGACAGTAACATGCTGACAGATTACCTGGCTTCCTTGATGTCTGCACTACTCTCTTGTTGTTCGCAGGTTGCTGCCGCCTTCCCTGACAACACCCAGGTCAAAGAATACTCCATCGCTCCTGGATGACAGGCGCCGAAGTCAGTGCTCTGGACCACGGGGACGGCCGTTAAAGTCAAAGTGCACCTTCACCACTCTTTTACAAAAAAAAAAAAAAAACTTTGAACTTGGATTTTGAACAACATTTTCTAGAGGAGAATGCCCAGAAGTTTCCACAAAGCTAAACCTTGATTCAAAAAGTCAGAACCCGTTTGATCAATTAAGTCCACTAGGTGGTGAAGCGGTTGAACATGTATTCTGGCTCGCATAAGATCTTGGACAATAACATAAAGCAAAAATAAGAGAGTTAGATAAGAAGCAAATAGATGTATAGTGACTGTAATTTTTCAATATCTTAAGAGCATCACGATAATATGTATCAGCTTAATACTACATGCTATTTTTCCTCCTATTGCCTCACTTTTACACTCCTCCACTAATGATACCATAAAGCACACATTTAGTGATCTGCCATCCTATGAGCTATCATATCGACTTGCCTTACGCAACAATACCTTTATTCAGATGCTGCACCATTCACATCAGACTAGCAATGCTACAGACTGCTGGGTCTGTGGCCGACTCCCCCCCTATCAGAACTATAAGGGAGTTTTGCCCCTCTTTCTCTATCCGTTCACACACAATGGCTCCTGTGGAGCATGGTTTAGTTTGATTAATTCCCTAGATTCGAATTCCGCAGTTTATCAAGACAACTGGGTATGGGGAAACCTGAACTTAGTTTTGCTTAAAGTCTGCTACCCTAACAAGGAGGGACTTCCCAAAAGAACAGGAACTGATCTAAGAAATGAAGTATATGGATTAGGTAATTTTACACTTAACCTCATGATCCTGAACGTTGAATCTGAAACTACACCAATCTTGCCCGCCATGTCCGTATTCCCAGTAAAAGAGGAATTATGTATAAGAAAGAATGGCTCCATACACATGGGCCATAGTAAATGCACCACTGTAATAAAATTCAGTGATCAAGGCAAGTCTACATTTAGAGCTTCTCGTCATTCCTACTTTATATGTGGCCAGACCGCATATATACGCTTACCTCTAGATTGGGATGGTACCTGTTACATAGCATTCCTCCTACCACCTGTTTTCCTAGCTCCTCCTGATTCTCATAGAAATACTCATTTAGTACACAATAGACAGCAGAGAGATCTCCCAATTGTCGATTACACTGAAGCAGCATGGGAAAAATACACAGATTTCAATAAAGGTTTCTTTCCCTATATAGGTACAGTTACCAATAGTAAGCTGATACGTAGATTAACCAGAACCCTTGAAGCAGTAGTGAACGAAACTATTTCCGCCTTAGGCAATTTAACAGAAGAGCAGTCTGCTATGCGGATTGTTGTGCTTCAAAATAGTCTTGTCCTTGACGTTATCCTGGCCGATAGGGGCGGAGCTTGTAGGGTCATCGGATCAAGCTATTGCATTTTTCATACCAGAAAATTCGCCATCTGTATATAAAGCCATAACTCGCCTTCATAAGATTGTAAGCCAGATACACCAGAATCCAGGCACCTGGACTTGGTCCGGTTGGTTTTGGAGTGTATTATCTACCTTTGGATGGAGGGTCCTATCCTTCCTAGGTATTGGCCTTCTCATACTATTCAGTTGCTGTCTATGTCTACAATGTGGACCAGCGATCTGTGGTCTGTGTGCCACATCGTGTATTCCACCACCAAGATTTCATTCAAGATCACGGAAGAAGAAAGAAGAACAAATGATGCTATATGAACAGATCAATGGATTGATGAAGATTGATATCTCTTGAAGGGCAAGTAGGGGACAAGGAGGGAATGTGGAAATGTGGATTTTCCTGGTCAGTTATGTCCCCTATCTTGGACCCCAACGGTTCTATGTGCATGTCACAAGTACATGTATGTTCCCTCCAGTTCCAGTTTCGAAGACGCAAACACATGTGCGTCCACCGTTAACATGTCCTCTGTCAGATCCGCCATGAACAGGCCGGATATTCCATTCCTAAATATGAAAGGCCACCGGCTTTATATGGTTCACTTATGCCATTTTTACAGTCCAGGCAAGTAGGCCCTGATTCTGCCATCGAAACTCCTCTTGCCTTCTGCCTCTGAAAGCTCCAGTCTGAGCCTGCATCTGTGACCATGAACTCTGTCTCATTCTCTGCGCGGCTCACGAAGCCTGACATCAGCCTATTCTCTGCCAAGAACTGTATTTCACCTTCGAATTATCTGCTTCCTCCTCAGCCGATGCATTCCTGCCTAGTAGCTTAAGTAAACATTCCTCCAGTTACCAAGCAAAAGGCCCGGTTTCTCTGCCCTCATGCAAGTAATTCATAGCCCTGTCACCATGGAATATTCCCATCCTCTCGCATTCAGTGTAGACACTTAGACGCTTGTACACACACACACAGTCAGTATAGAATAGATTCTTCCCTTGTGGATAACACAGTTCTTTAAACATAGGATATTAGATATGATTTGGGATTAGGTTGACATAACCCCAGACTTTTGTCTCCACATGTAGAGCTAAATGTCAAGTCCCTTTCACCCTCTAGTTGCACGTCAATCACACGTCATGCTGCTGCGCGCGCATCTCTGCCAAGTATTTCTGCTGACATTGCGAAATCATCTCCAGGTATCCACCCACACTACCCATTATCATCAAGTGGACGCCCACATGGACGCCCACCTTCACGCCTACTTACACGCCCACATGCTCTTATCTCATTCTCTCTTGCTCTCTTGCTTACGTACAATTGAGAAATGTATATATACTGTACTCTGTGAATAATGTTTTGAGAATATTGAGAATACTTTTCAGCCCCGTCCAGATCCTTTTTGGTGATGGAGATATTCTCCCTTTGACTCGAGTTATTGGAATAAAGCCCTTTATGAATCTGATACCACAGACTCAGCCTCTTGCTTTATGCATGATCTTATTGATATCTGAAAAATTATGACAGCGTGATATTTTATTTACCACAGGAGCCTCTACCACTTACGATAGGGCCTTTGACACGAACTACAGATTTATTGCTTACTAAATCATGCCCAGAAAATCTGTTAGGAATTAAGACTCTGAAAGCACTAGGAGCCATAATATGTTGTTCTCCGGAAGGAGTAAGGTTGTTTTTGCGTGATTTTAAAGGTCACTATGTGTCTAGAGACATGGATCCCCGACTACAGACTTTACCAGTACATCTATGGGCACAAGGCCCTACGGATGTTGGCTGCATGAACATTACACCCTATCGAGTTACATTGAAAGCAGGAGTGGTACTACCACGAATGCGACAATACAAGTTACCGCATGATGCTGTGGTGGCTTTGCTGAAAATCATTGACGAGCTGATTGCCCAGGGAGTAGTTGTAGAAACAGACTCTAATATATGTAATTCACCGATAATTCCGATTCTTAAACGAACTGATCCTACTGCCCCACCAGTATACCGATTGGTTATTGATTTGCGTGAACTAAACAAGTGTATTGTACCACAATTCCCTGTGGTCCCTGATATATCATCATTATTGACAGCAATTGATTCCGAAGCAACATTCTTTACTGTAATTGATCTCAAGAATGCCTTTTTCAGCGTCCCAATAGATCCGGAAAGCCAATACTTGTTCGGATTCAGTTTAAATGGGCGCAGCTTTAAATTCTCACGCGCTCCCCAAGGATTCACAGAAAGCCCCAGCATCTACAGCCAAGCATTGAAACGAGAACTTGACAGTATCCACATGCCAGTCAATACTGCACTGCTTCAATATGTCGATGATCTGCTGATCACCGCGAGAAGCGAGTCAGAATGTGAAAAAGCTTCTCTGACAGTTTTACATTTCCTAGCCGACAAGGGGCACAAGGTGTCCCCTTCCAAGCTGCAATTCTGTGTTCAGCGAGTTATTTATCTTGGTCACTCGCTGTCCAAGGAGGGAAGGCAGCTTACACCAGATCGCATCCAGTTAATTGCTAACATGTCAATACCCCAGACACAAAAGGAGGTGCGAGCTTTCATAGGCCTCACTTCATATTGTAGGCAGTGGATCCCTCAGTACGCATTTCTAGCAAAACCACTCATTCAGTTAACCACACAGGAGGCAGCCACATCGACTGTTCTCCCTTGGACTCAAGAACATACACAAGCTTTTGAAAGTTTAAAGAAAGCTTTATGTCAAGCACCTGTTTTAGCAACACCATGTTATAGCAAACATTTTACACTCTTTGTTACAGAACGCGAAGGTACTGCCTTGTCAGTACTCACTCAGGATCAAGCAGGATCACGTAAGCCATGTGCTTATTTTTCCAGTACATTAGATCCCGTAGCTCAGGCTTTGCCTGCATGCCTGAAATCAGTGGCAGCGACAGCCTTAGCTATCAGACAAAGCGATGCCATAGTATTAGGACACCCATTGACAGTACAAGTACCACATGCGGTAGAGGTTCTTGTGAACCGAATACAAACACAACACTTGACCATAGCAAGACTTACCGGTTATGAACTGACATTGTTTCAACCACACATAGAGATCCGACGGTGTAATACATTGAATCCTGCTACACTATTACCTATAATTGGAACAGACCCACTAGCTCATGATTGTGTTGAAATCATTGAAATAAAGACGAAACCTAGACAAGACTTGACAGACGTTCCATTGTTAGATCCAGACCTGACGTTGTATGTAGACGGATCGTGCATGAGAGCAAGTACAGGAGACTTAGTGGCCGCGTATGCAGTCACAACAGACACTGAAGTTATTGAGACAAATTGTGTAGATACTTTGTCAGCCCAAGCAGCAGAACTTATTGCTCTAACACAAGCCTGTATTCAAGCCACAAATAAGAAAGTTAATGTATACACTGACTCACGTTATGCATTCGGAGTTGTACACGACTTCGGCGTGCTGTGGCGAGAGAGAGGTTATTTAACCTCCCATGGTGCCCACATTCAGCACGGACCCCTCATTCATGCTTTGTTAGACGCAATACATCTACCCACTGCTATATCGATTATGAAATGTAAAGCACATACGAAGGCCACTGATACCATTTCTCAAGGCAATGATTTAGCTGATAGAACAGCTAAACAGACTGCTCAGAATCGCACATTAGACATGACAAAGCCAATAGTTCAGACACCAACACAGTGTATGACAATTAAGGATCCCGCACTTGACGTAATTGACATACAGACACATGCCACAGCAGAAGAAATAAAGAAGTGGACTGAACTAGGAGGGATCCAGACAGATCAAGGGTGGATGACGAAGGAGAAATCTGTATGGTTTCTCCCTGATTCCATGGTTCAAGCCATTATAGCTACAGTTCACAGTCCAGCACATTTAGGAGAGAAGGCTATGCTAGACAGCATTCAGCACATTTGGTTCAATAAACATTTACGAGCAGCAGCTAAACAAAAAGTTCGTACCTGTATGATATGTTGTCAGTTTAATCCAGGAAAAAGTGTTCCCGTAGAGCAGGGTGGATTTCAGCCTCCTGACCATCCTTTTGAAGTCCTCCAGATGGATTATATTCAGATGGAACGTTGTCGAGGATTCAAATATGTCCTCGTAGTTGTCTGCGCTCTCTCCCGTTGGACAGAGGCGTATCCCGTATCAGATTACACTGCCCCGACTACTGCCAAGCAGCTAGTTCGAGAATTCTTCCCACGGTACGGTTTACCACGTGTTGTATATTCAGATAACGGCCAGCCTTTCTCATCCGAATTAATGAAACATGTCTCACTTTTGTTGGGATATCAGTGGAAATTCCACTGTGTCCGACACCCCGAGGCAGCAGGTCTCGTGGAACGACATAATCAACTTTTAAAAATCAGATTGTCTAAAATATGTCAGGAAAAAGGTGTGGACTGGATAGTAGCCTTACCAGTTGCGCTATTCTACATGAGAATGGTAGCACACTCTCGAACAGGGCTATCCCCGTATGAAGTGATCTTTGGTAGACCACCGAATATGTGGGGGACGCCTATACCCCGTAAAATAACTGATGTTGACTGTAATATACTGACAGATTACCTGGCTTCCTTGATGTCTGCACTACAATCTTGTCGTTCACAGGTAGTCGCAGCTTTTCCCGACAACACCGAGGTGAAACCTCATGATGTAATTCCCGGTGATTATGTTCTCATCAGAAATTTTGATCGGAAAACCCAACTGGAGCCAAGGTGGAGGCTTCCTAAGTTGGTCCTGCTGACGACCAGAACAGCTGTGAAGATCGAAGGAAGAAAAGGATGGGTGCATTCCAGCCATATAAAAAAATTTCATGGACTTCCTCCTGACACAAACAGTACTCCCCGTGTGTCTTCCCCCATTGACTCAAAGCTACCTTTGGCTGAGGCCAGTAGCACCGAACTCTATAAACAGAAACTCAGGTCCAGATCCAAGCTGTCGGACGATTTGATTGTTTAAGTCCTCTCCAAGGTGAAGCGGTTGAATCTGTCCCGACATGTATCCCTTAGGTCTGAATCATGTAGAGTCCAGAATCATAATGAAACGACATGCTTATTGTAAATTACTGCGTAACCACTGTATTGTGACTTTATTAATTTTGTTTTCCTTGAGTTTTTTAATAGTTACTGCAAGTATATTGTTGCATATGTATTATCCTGTTTCTAAACGTACTTTCAATATAACTGGTGAACATTCTTTTAGTGACCTACCGCCACATGAGTTGTCCTATAGACTTGCGCTGCGCAATAACACCTTCATTAGTATGTTACATCATTCCCATCAGACTAGTAATGCCACCAATTGTTGGGTGTGTGGCCGACTCCCTCCCTATCAGAATAACAAAGGAGTTCTGCCTTTCTTTCCACATCCGTTCACACACAATGGCTCCTGTGGAGCATGGTTTAGTTTATTAAATTCCATAGACCCAGACACAGCAGTTTATCAACAACATTGGATATGGGGAAATCTGAATCTAGTTTTATTCAAAGTCTGTCACCCTAATAAGGAGGGTCACCCCAGTAGAACAGGAACTGATTTAGAGAATGAAGTGTATAAATTAGGTAATTTTACGCCTAATCTTATGATTTTAAATGTCAAATCCGAAGTTGAACTAATTCTGCCCACTATGTCAGTATTTCCAGTTAAAGGTGAATTATGTGTAAGAAAAGTTGGTTCCATACATATGGGCCATAGCCAATGCATTACTACAATAGAATATAGTGATCAAGGCAAATCTTCATTTAGAGCTTCTCGCCATTCTTACTTCATATGTGGCCAGACGGCATATATGCGTCTGCCTCTAGATTGGGATGGTACCTGTTACATAGCATTCCTTTTGCCACCTGTTTTCCTAGCTCCCCCTGATTATTATCGAAATGTTCATTTAGTACATGAAAGAGAGCGTAGAGATCTCCCAGTTGTCGATTATACTGAGACGGCATGGGACAAGTATGTAGATTTCAATAAAGGTATCTTTCCCTATATAGGTACCATATCAAATAGTAAGCTGATACGTAGACTAACCAAGACTCTTGAAGCTGTAGTAAACGAGACTATAGCCGCCCTAGGCAATCTGACAGAGGAACAATCAGTGATGAGAATTGTTGTTCTCCAGAATCGTCTTGTCCTTGACGTCATCCTGGCCGATAGGGGCGGAGCTTGCAGGGTCATCGGATCCAGCTGTTGCATATTCATACCAGAAAATTCGCCATCTGTATATAAAGCTATAACACGACTTCATAAGATTGTAAGCCAGATACACGAGAATCCAGGCACTTGGACGTGGTCCGGGTGGTTTTGGAATGTGATATCAGCCTGGGGATGGAGAGTTCTATCCTTCCTAGGTATTGGCCTTCTTATGCTCTTCAGTTGTTGTTTATGTCTGCAATGTGGACCAGCGATTTGTGGTCTGTGTGCCACATCATGCATCCCATATCAAAGTTCTCGTTCAAAATGCCGGAAGAAGAAGGAAGAAGAAATGATGCTCCATGAGCAAATCGATGGAATGATGAAGATTGATATCTCTTGAAGGGCAAGAAGGGGACAAGGAGGGAATGTGGAAATGTGGATTTTCCTGATCAGTTATGTCCCCTATCTTGGACCCCAACGGTTCTATATGCATGTTACAAGTACATGTATGTTCCCTCCGGTTCCAGTTTCTAAGACGCAAACATATGTGTGTCTACCGCCGACATGTTCTCTGTCAGATCCGCCATCAATGGGCTGGATATTCGATTCCTAAACATGAAAGGCCACCGACTTTATATGGCTAAGTTACTCCATTTTTACAGTTCAGGCAAGTAGGCCCGATTCTGTCCTCAAAGCCTTTCCCTGCTCTCTGTCTTTTGACAACTTCAGCTTGAGCTCGCATCTGTATCCATGAACTTTGTCCTACTCCCTGTGCAGCTAACGGTGCCTGCCTCGGCCAGTTTTCGCCTGCCTGCCAAGAAGTTGTATTTCACCTTCGAATTATCTATTTTGCTCTTCTGCCGATGCATTCCTGTCTAGTGATTTAGGTAAACATTTCCCTTAGCTCACAAGCAAAGGACTCAGCCTTTCCGTCCTCCTGCAAGTGATTCATAGCCCTGCTGCCATGGAAAGTTTTCTGCCCCTCGCATCTCATATAGACACTTAGACGCTTGTACACGCACACACAGTTAGTATAGAATAGATTCTGTCCGAGAGTCCTTCCTTGTGGATAACATAGTTCTCCAAACATAGGATGGTAGATATGATTTGGGATTAGGTTGACTTGACCCCCAGACTTCTCGTCTCCACATGTAGAGCTAAATGTCAAGTCCCCTTCACCCCTAGTTGCACGTCTATCACACGTCATGCTGCTGCGCGCGCATCTATGCCAAGTATTATCTTATAGATCCACCTATGTCTGATAATCTTAACCAATCATGTTTCTTCTATTCCTTATTACGCCTAGTTTCGATTACGTACCTATTTTGTCACTTTTCTTATCAAATGTTACGCCTTCTACATTCGTTTCATTGTAATGCACTTATTATAAAAATACATGACTGTCAATAAAGTATTGTACTTCACTTCCTGTACCCTCGTGGTGACGGAACCTGAAGGCCGCGACTCGAGTCGGCCATTTTGAATGGAATAAAGCCCATTTAGAAAACCTCTTATACCACGGATTCTGCCTCTTGTTATTTTGAGCTATTTACTTTATTTTAAGATTCCGTATGAAATTCAGTCCGGTATTTTTATTTACCACATAATGATTCCTTCTGTGGTAAATAAAATATCACGCTGTCATAATTTTTCAGATCTCAATAAGATCATGCATAAAGCAAGAGGCTGAGTCTGTGGTATCAGATTCATAAAGGGATTTATTCCAATAACTCGAGTCAAAGGGAGAATATCTCCATCACCAAAAAGGATCTGGACGGGGCTGAAAAGTATTCTCAATATTCTCAAAACATTATTCACAGAGTACAGTATATATACATTTCTCAATTGTACGTAAGCAAGAGAGCAAGAGAGAATGAGATAAGAGCATGTGGGCGTGTAAGTAGGCGTGAAGGTGGGCGTCCATGTGGGCGTCCACTTGATGATGATGGGTAAATTGTCATGTGTGGGTGGATACCTGGAGATGATTTCGCAATGTCAGCAGAAATACTTGGCAGAGATGCGCGCGCAGCAGCATGACGTGTGATAGACGTGCAACTAGAGGGTGAAAGGGACTTGACATTTAGCTCTACATGTGGAGACAAAAGTCTGGGGTTATGTCAACCTAATCCCAAATCATATCTAATATCCTATGTTTAAAGAACTGTGTTATCCACAAGGGAAGAATCTATTCTATACTGACTGTGTGTGTGTGTACAAGCGTCTAAGTGTCTACACTGAATGCGAGAGGATGGGAATATTCCATGGTGACAGGGCTATGAATTACTTGCATGAGGGCAGAGAAACCGGGCCTTTTGCTTGGTAACTGGAGGAATGTTTACTTAAGCTACTAGGCAGGAATGCATCGGCTGAGGAGCAAAATAGATAATTCGAAGGTGAAATACAGTTCTTGGCAGAGAATAGGCTGATGTCAGGCTTCGTGAGCCGCGCAGAGAATGAGACAAAGTTCATGGTCACAGATGCAAGCTCAAGCTGAAGCTGTCAGAGGCAGAGAGCAGGGAAAGGCTTTGAGGACAGAATCGGGCCTACTTGCCTGAACTGTAAAAATGGAGTAACTTAGCCATATAAAGTCGGTGGCCTTTCATACTTAGGAATCGAATATCCAGCCCATTCATGGCGGATCTGACAGAGGACATGTTAACGGTGGACGCACATGTGTTTGCGTCTTCGAAACTGGAACTGAAGGGAACATACATGTATTTGTAACATGCACATAGAACCGTTGGGGTCCAAGATAGGGGACATAACTGATCAGGGAAATCCACATTTCCACATTCCCTCCTTGTCCCCTACTTGCCCGTCAAGAAACATCAATCTTCATTAATCCATCGATTTGCTCATGGAGCATCATTTCTTCTTCTTTCTTCTTCCGGGATCTTGAGCGAAAACCTTGATGTGGAATACACGATGTGGCACACAGACCACAAATCGCTGGTCCACATTGCAGGCATAGACAGCAACTGAATAGTATGAGAAGGCCAATACCTAGGAAGGATAGGACCCTCCATCCAAAGGTAGATAATACACTCCAAAACCAACCGGACCAAGTCCAGGTGCCTGGATTCTGGTGTATCTGGCTTACAATCTTATGAATGCGAGTTATGGCTTTATATACAGATGGCGAATTTTCTGGTATGAAAAATGCAATAGCTTGATCCGATGACCCTACAAGCTCCGCCCCTATCGGCCAGGATAACGTCAAGGACAAGACTATTTTGAAGCACAACAATCCGCATAGCAGACTGCTCTTCTGTTAAATTGCCTAAGGCGGAAATAGTTTCGTTCACTACTGCTTCAAGGGTTCTGGTTAATCTACGTATCAGCTTACTATTGGTAACTGTACCTATATAGGGAAAGAAACCTTTATTGAAATCTGTGTATTTTTCCCATGCTGCTTCAGTGTAATCGACAATTGGGAGATCTCTCTGCTGTCTATTGTGTACTAAATGAGTATTTTTATGATAATCAGGAGGAGCTAGGAAAACAGGTGGTAGGAGGAATGCTATGTAACAGGTACCATCCCAATCTAGAGGTAAGCGTATATATGCGGTCTGGCCACATATAAAGTAGGAATGACGAGAAGCTCTAAATGTAGACTTGCCTTGATCACTGAATTTTATTACAGTGGTGCATTTACTATGGCCCATGTGTATGGAGCCATTCTTTCTTATACATAATTCCTCTTTTACTGGGAATACGGACATGGCGGGCAAGATTGGTGTAGCTTCAGATTCAACGTTCAGGATCATGAGGTTAAGTGTAAAATTACCTAATCCATATACTTCATTTCTTAGATCAGTTCCTGTTCTTTTGGGAAGTCCCTCCTTGTTAGGGTAGCAGACTTTAAGCAAAACTAAATTCAGGTTTCCCCATACCCAGTTGTCTTGATAAACTGCGGAATTCGAATCTAGGGAATTAATCAAACTAAACCATGCTCCACAGGAGCCATTGTGTGTGAACGGATAGAGAATAAAGGGGCAAAACTCCCTTATAGTTCTGATAGGGGGGGAGTCGGCCACAGACCCAGCAGTCTGTAGCATTGCTAGTCTGATGTGAATGGTGCAGCATCTGAATAAAGGTATTGTTGCGTAAGGCAAGTCGATATGATAGCTCATAGGATGGCAGATCACTAAATGTGTGCTTTATGGTATCATTAGTGGAGGAGTATAAGAGTGAGGCAATAGGAGGAAAAATAGCATGTAGTATTAAGCTGATACATATTATCGTGATGCTCTTAAGATATTGAAAAATTACAGTCACTATACATCTATTTGCTTCTTATCTAACTCTCTTATTTTTGCTTTATGTTATTGTCCAAGATCTTATGCGAGCCAGAATACATGTTCAACCGCTTCACCACCTAGTGGACTTAATTGATCAAACGGGTTCTGACTTTTTGAATCAAGGTTTAGCTTTGTGGAAACTTCTGGGCATTCTCCTCTAGAAAATGTTGTTCAAAATCCAAGTTCAAAGTTTTTTTTCCTTTGTAAAAAGAGTGGTGAAGGTGCACTTTGACTTTAACGGCCGTCCCCGTGGTCCAGAGCACTGACTTCGGCGCCTGTCATCCAGGAGCGATGGAGTATTCTTTGACCTGGGTGTTGTCAGGGAAGGCGGCAGCAACCTGCGAACAACAAGAGAGTAGTGCAGACATCAAGGAAGCCAGGTAATCTGTCAGCATGTTACTGTCAACATAAGTAATCTTTTAGGCATTGTAGTGCCCACATATTTTGGTGGTCTACCAAAGACCACTTCATAGGGAGATAAGCCTGTTCTAGAATGAGCTACCATTCGCATGTAAAAGAGGGCAACCGGCAGGGCTACCATCCAGTCTATACCTTTGTCTGCGCAAAATTTTAATGTCTGATTATGTCTTTCTACAAGGCCTGCTGCTTCAGGATGTCGCACACAATGGAATTTCCAGGTATACCCTAACAGAAGGGACACCTGCTTCATTAGTACCAGGACATATTTGTAACCTCTACATCTGTTTATTTGGATATAATCCATTTGGAGCACTTCAAAAGGGTGGTCAGGTGGATGGAATCCACCTTGTTCCATCGGAATGCCTTTACCTGCATTGAATTGGCAACAGATCATACATGTTCTGACCTTTTGTTTCGCTGCTGCACGCAGGTGCTTGTTGAACCATATATTCTGTAAGCTATCTATCATTGCTTTCTCTCCTAAGTGTGCAGGACTATGTGCGGTATTTATAATCACTTGTACCATGGTATCAGGAAGAAACCATGTGGATTTGCCCTTTGTCATCCAACCTTGATCAGTCAGTACCCCTCCTTGTTCCGATCATTTCTTTAATTCGTCCATAGTAGCATGTGTCTGAATGTCTTGTACATCCCTGGAAGGATCCCTAACTGTCATGGCTTTGGACAGTGATAGTATCTGTGATTTTGTCATGTCTAGTGGGGTCTGAGCTGTCTGTTTAGCAGTTCGGTCTGCCAGATCATTGCCTTGGGAAATGGTATCTGTGGCTCTAGTATGTGCTTTACATTTTAGGATAGCTATGGCTGTTGGTAAATGTATTGCTTCCAGTAGGGCTTGAATAAGGGTATCTTGGCCCCATGAGAGGTCAAGAAACCTCTTTCTCTCCACAAAATCGGTGTAAATGTTTACTCTCAGGTGCTTAGCTCTTATGCACGCTTGTGTCAGGGCGATGAGCTCTGCTGCTTGTGCTGACAATATGTCTATTCTTTTAGTCTCTATTATTACAGTATCAGCAGTCACTGCATATGCTGCCACTAATTCTCCCGCCCCTGTCCTCATGCATGAGCCGTCAACATATAGTGTTAGCTCGGGGTCTGGGAGTGCAACATCTGTCAAGTCTTGTCTTGGTTTAGTCACGGTATGTATTACTTCAACACAGTTGTGTGGTGAAACGCTTTCTGTACTGGAGGGCAAAAGGGTAGCGGGATTCAGTATGTTGCATCGTCTGATCTCTATGTGTGGTTGAAATAACGTTGGCTCATAATCTGTCAGTCTAGCTACAGTCAGGTGTCGTGTTTGTGTCCGGTTCAAGAGAACCTCTACTGCGTGTGGTACTTGTACTGTCAGAGGGTGGCCCAGCACTATCGAGTCACTTTGTCTTATGGCTAAGGCCGTTACTGCAACTGATTTAGGCACGCAGGCAAAGCCTGTGCTACTGGGTCTAATGTACTAGAAAGATAAGCACAGGGCTCGTGTTTTCCTGCATGATCTTGTGTTAGGACAGATAGTGCTGTTCCATCCCGCTCTGTCACAAAAACATAAACGATTTGTTGTAATCAGGGTTTGCTAAAACTGGTGCTTGACATAAAGCTCTCTTTAATTCTTCAAATGCCACAGTGTGTTCTTGTGTCCAAGGGAGGACTTTAGTAGAAGCTGTATTAGGGGCTTGGACTAATTCCCCTGAAAGATCACAATAAAACATGAGAAAAAAGGGGAAAACACCATACCTATTTCCTTGGCTTAATTTCTAAGGGGGCTAATTTCTAAGGGGCTTAATTTCTTAAGGGGCTAGCGGGAAGCGAACCTCCTCAGGGGCCAGCAGAAAGCCAATATTCTCCTCCTTCCCCCCCTTTTTGACAGGAGGAAATCTGAAACAGATTTCACTGCTGTCAAACACTATCAAACCCTGTGTCTTGTCAACACTATTAATCCCTGTGTGTAGCTACTGGGCGTAAGCAAAATTATAGGAGATACACAGCGTATGTGAAACGGCGAGAAATCCTTCAAATTAATGTACAAACCTCATTGTGTTAGCTCATAAGCTGGCCAAATGACATCTCATATGCAAATGTCCCTATTACATGAACCTACACCAACCTGAAGTCAATATTAATGCTAGGAGGCCCTAATAGGAATGCTAAATTACCTAAATATTCGGAAAACCAAGTTTAAGAACAGTTGTTAATGTTGATAATTAATAATTTATCTGCTAAAGAAATCAGTCAATGTGCAATAATTTCCACCTATACAATAAATAGCCTAATTCAAAAACAAGTCAACTTTTGGGGCCACCACTCACAAGAATGAGCTTACTAAAGCAAACTTTAAAAAGGAAATCCTGTCAGATATTTTCTCATTACCCTAAATACCGAGCCTTATTTGTCACTCTGTGGTGGCAGTCCTTATTTAAAACAGGCCTTTCAAGAGTTAAAATGCGAGTGCACAGATCATAATTGTTCCTTAATGTCCAATCTGGAAACATATGACCGAGGCTGCCTGTCTATAAGAGAAAGGCAGTTATGTGAAAAATATTTTAGTCTTGCATAGCCTTTTTCTTTTGTTTCATTCATCTCCAACACCAATTAGACATACACTGATAACGTGTTGTCTGCTATTTTGACAGCATGATAATGGTAATATCATGTCTGTGAAATTTAGTAATTGTGCCAAGCCATCAGTATACCGGGCACAGAAAGCATAGATAATTACACTAACATATATAAATGAGCAGCGATGCGTAATTACAGTACCTACAGCTCAGATGCGAACATTCTGGCCTGCTTAATTTGTCAGGCTTATAATCAATAACTTATTTACCTGCCCTATACAACCCCATCTGGCAGTGGGTCATCCCAATGATGACCGCGTCAAGTCTGACACACAGGATCAGCAACAATAATCAAAAAATGACGAACACACGAACCTGTCTCTTTTTTTTTTTTTTTTTTTTATAAAAATGTGCTATGCTTCTTTGTACACAATGTACCCTCATGTCCTAGTCGAAGATGCATCTCACATCTTTCCTCACAGACCCGTAACCACTGGATCATTTATCCAATGCAACTGGTGGCAGCTTGTGGCCACAATTCAAAAATGTCTGAATTTGAAAATCGTTTTTATATAGGCACATAGCCCTTAAAATTCCAAACAAGAGCAACATTTTACTTTCTGACCAGAAGCAATATAACAATTGCTAAAAAATAAAACAAATCTTCTCCATAGACATTTCCTCGGGGCACTTGTTTTGCACAGAATAGAACAAGGGAATCTTTCTCGACTTACATTTCTCAGCTGCCCTGTCTTATCAGAGAAGTTAAAAATAGCCCCTCAGCGCGGCCTGAGCCTGGGCTGCCAGCCATCTTTTGTTTGTTTTTCCTACTCCTGGCCCCAAGGCTCTCCAGCTGCAGGCATTACACAGATGCGATGTCAGAGAAGCCTTCTAAGCAGTGACTCTGTCCTGCTCCTCTCACCGGCCCCCACCTACACTGGCTACAAGGTCAGAATCTGTCTCCGATTTCTGTATCACATTCTGCTCTACACAGCCCCCACCTTCTCCTCACTCTGAAGCTGTCAAAGACAAAAAGACTACTCAATTCCATAAAAACTGCAATAATTCGCTCAATTGAAAAATTATTTTTACATACAATTTGCACTCAGGGGGTCATAATCTTACCGACTTGACCCAGCACATTGGCTCACTGGACCATCAAGAACACAAACCTGTATTCATGAACAATTTGCAAATTCGAAATACCCACAATTCTTTTTTCAAGCTAAACTTTTCACTAATTATTTTTCCGTTAACACTTTGTACATTAGGGGTGTCATCAAATCACAGGAGTTGCTCCTTCTCTAGCTGCACCCCTCTCAATTTCCTATTGACAATGTAGTCAAATGTTGGACCATGTAAACACCAGCTATGCGCTGTTCATTTGGTGGGGGGCTCAAGAACCTTTGGGCTACTATGTAATTAATATATGTATTATAACTGGTCTTTTTACTGGGGCCACTCTTGCTGGGCCCTCTGAAAGGACGGGATAAATACCAGCAACGTCAGTATTTCTTTTTCTGTCAGCCTGCGCTCATTTTACCAGCTCAAATTCCTCCTGTAACATCTCATCCTTGGCTTTTCCAGACACCAGTCCACTTCTCTCTGCTTCGTGAAACACTTACTCTGTCCTTCTATGTCACTCCTTGCGCCAAAAACTCAATGGCATCCTTCCAAGCTGGTCTACATTTCCTCTTTCATAAGAGTGTTTCGTTGTGTGTCTACTTGTTCTGCTTTTACTCAGATACCTTCCTCAACTAACACGTTTTCTCGGGCTTTGTCTGAATCCTCCCTACTTTTCTCTTCTTTTCTGAGCGCTTACTCTGTGCGTCTATGCTATTCTTTACGCCATAATTCAACAGCGTCTTTCTGTGACTGTCTAGCTTTCCTCTTCCACAACTCTTCTTCGACTTTCATGATACATTCGGCATCCCAGGTCCCAGCTACGGGCCATCTCTGACTTTCTGGTAACTCTTTGGTGTAGTCCACCCATAGATCAAGGAATAATATGGCGTCTAAGCCATGCTTGTGATACATGAAGTGCCCTGAAGTGTCCCTAGGAGGAATAGGAACACCTTCTTCGAGTACCCCTTTTCTAGTTGTGATCTGTCTTAATTTTGAAAAGAGCAGCCTATTGACAACTGATCTGATACTTAATCTTGAACACACTCAATACAAAAAGCACAACAATGAACAATCATTCATACCACAATATGCAGGACATTTTAACACATTAAACATTAAACATTAAACATTTTAACCTTTAAAAATGACCAACAATGATGACAGTCTGCATAACTAATCACCAAGCAGAATTCTTGACAATAACTAGATACTTCGGAATACTTGATATACTGCTAAACAGTACATATACACTGCTAAACAGTGCAGACCGGATTTGTGTACCCAAATCCGTCTTGACCGGCACAACCTATGTGCGCGTCAACACGCCTCCCCGGCGATGGTACTCACCGGGTAGCTCCTTGAAACGGAAGGCCTCGGAGAATGGACTGGACTCGACGACTGCGGACATCGGACCCTCTGGACATCGGGACTTCGAAAACCTGGTGGGCCTCTGTATACCTCGGACACGGCTCTCTCGCAGGTGGGCTCTGGGTAGACAATCTGCGTTCCTCACCGCCTCGTATGGATGCCTGGTCGCAGTCTGTCCCCTTCGGTGGCCTGAGGGAGTTGGCGGGAAAACCCGCGACGTGCACGCTTGAAGTCCATCACGGCTATGGAAGGGGGCAAAACTGGACCTTCATCTCCGGCGTGTGGGGAAAGAGATTAAACTGTTCGGGCGCCATTCTGTGGTAAATAAAATATCACGCTGTCATAATTTTTCAGATCTCAATAAGATCATGCATAAAGCAAGAGGCTGAGTCTGTGGTATCAGATTCATAAAGGGATTTATTCCAATAACTCGAGTCAAAGGGAGAATATCTCCATCACCAAAAAGGATCTGGACGGGGCTGAAAAGTATTCTCAATATTCTCAAAACATTATTCACAGAGTACAGTATATATACATTTCTCAATTGTACGTAAGCAAGAGAGCAAGAGAGAATGAGATAAGAGCATGTGGGCGTGTAAGTAGGCGTGAAGGTGGGCGTCCATGTGGGCGTCCACTTGATGATGATGGGTAAATTGTCATGTGTGGGTGGATACCTGGAGATGATTTCGCAATGTCAGCAGAAATACTTGGCAGAGATGCGCGCGCAGCAGCATGACGTGTGATAGACGTGCAACTAGAGGGTGAAAGGGACTTGACATTTAGCTCTACATGTGGAGACAAAAGTCTGGGGTTATGTCAACCTAATCCCAAATCATATCTAATATCCTATGTTTAAAGAACTGTGTTATCCACAAGGGAAGAATCTATTCTATACTGACTGTGTGTGTGTGTACAAGCGTCTAAGTGTCTACACTGAATGCGAGAGGATGGGAATATTCCATGGTGACAGGGCTATGAATTACTTGCATGAGGGCAGAGAAACCGGGCCTTTTGCTTGGTAACTGGAGGAATGTTTACTTAAGCTACTAGGCAGGAATGCATCGGCTGAGGAGCAAAATAGATAATTCGAAGGTGAAATACAGTTCTTGGCAGAGAATAGGCTGATGTCAGGCTTCGTGAGCCGCGCAGAGAATGAGACAAAGTTCATGGTCACAGATGCAAGCTCAAGCTGAAGCTGTCAGAGGCAGAGAGCAGGGAAAGGCTTTGAGGACAGAATCGGGCCTACTTGCCTGAACTGTAAAAATGGAGTAACTTAGCCATATAAAGTCGGTGGCCTTTCATACTTAGGAATCGAATATCCAGCCCATTCATGGCGGATCTGACAGAGGACATGTTAACGGTGGACGCACATGTGTTTGCGTCTTCGAAACTGGAACTGAAGGGAACATACATGTATTTGTAACATGCACATAGAACCGTTGGGGTCCAAGATAGGGGACATAACTGATCAGGGAAATCCACATATTCGATTCCTAAGTATGAAAGGCCACCGACTTTTTATGGCTAAGTTACTCCATTTTTGCAGTTCAGGCAGAGTAGGCCCGATTCTGTCCTCAAAGCCTTTCCCTGCTCTCTGCCTCTGACAGCATCAGTCTGAGCCTGCATCTGTGACCATGAACTTTGTCTCATTCTCTGCGCGGCTCACGAAGCCTGACATCAGCCTATTCTCTGCCAAGAACTGTATTTCACCTTCGAATTATCTACTTTGCTCTTCAGCCGATGCATTCCTGTCTAGTAGTTTAGGTAAACATTTCCTTTAGCTCCCAAGCAAAGGGTTTGGCTTCTCTGTCTTCATGCAAGTAATTCATAGCCCCGTTACCATGGAATATTCCTACCCCCTTGCATCTCATATAGACACTTAGACGCTTGTACACGCACTCAGTCAGTATAGAATAGATTTTGTCCGAGAGCCCTTCCCTTGTGGATAACACAGTTCTTTAAACATAGGATATTAGATATGATTTGGGATTAGGTTGACATAACCCCAGACTTTTGTCTCCACATGTAGAGCTAAATGTCAAGTCCCTTTCTCCCTCTAGTTGCACGTCTATCACACGTCATGCTGCTGCGCGCGCATCTCTGCCAAGTATTTCTGCTGACATTGCGAAATCATCTCCAGGTATCCACCCACACATGACAATTTACCCATCATCATCAAGTGGACGCCCACATGGACGCCCACCTTCACGCCTACTTACACGCCCACATGCTCTTATCTCATTCTCTCTTGCTCTCTTGCTTACGTACAATTGAGAAATGTATATATACTGTACTCTGTGAATAATGTTTTGAGAATATTGAGAATACCTTTCAGCCCCGTCCAGATCCTTTTTTGGTGATGGTGATATTCTCCCTTTGACTCGAGTTATTGGAATAAAGCCCTTTATGAATCTGATACCACAGACTCAGCCTCTTGCTTTATGCATGATCTTATTGATATCTGAAAAATTATGACAGCGTGATATTTTATTTACCACAGAATGGCGCCCGAACAGTTTAATCTCTTTCCCCACACGCCGGAGATGAAGGTCCTGTTTTGCCCCCTTCCATAGCCGTGATGGACTTCAAGCGTGCACGTCGCGGGTTTTCCCGCCAACTCCCTCAGGCCACCGAAGGGGACAGACTGCGACCAGGCATCCATACGAGGCGGTGAGGAACGCAGATTGTCTACCCAGAGCCCACCTGCGAGAGAGCTGCGTCCGAGGTATACAGAGGCCCACCAGGTTTTCAAAGTCCCGATGTCCAGAGGGTCCGATGTCCGCAGTCGTCGAGTCCAGTCCATTCTCTGAGGCCTTCCGTTTCAAGGAGCTACTCGGTGAGTACCATCGCCGGGGAGGCGTGTTGACGCGCACATAGGTTGTGCCGGTCAAGACGGATTTGGGTACACAAATCCGGTCTGCACTGTTTAGCAGTGTATATGTACTGTTTAGCAGTATATCAAGTATTCCGAAGTATCTAGTTATTGTCAAGAATTCTGCTTGGTGATTAGTTATGCAGACTGTCATCATTGTTGGTCATCTTTAAAGGTTAAAAAAAAATGTTTTAATGTTTAATGTTTAATGTGTTAAACGTCCTGCATATTGTGGTATGAATGATTGTTCATTATTGTGCTTTTTGTATTAAGTGTGTTCAAGACCAGGTGTCAGATCAGTTGTCAATATGCCGCTCTTTTCGAAGTTAAGACAGATTACTACTAGAAAAGGGGTGCTTGAAGAAGCAGTTCCTATTCCTCCTAGGGACACTCCAGGGCACTTTATGTATCACAAGCATGGCTTAGACGCCATATTATTCCTTGATCTATGGGTGGACTACACCAAAGAGTTACCAGAAAGTCAGAGATGGCCCGTAGCTGGGACCTGGGATGCCGAATGTATCATGAAAGTCGAAGAAGAGTTGTGGAAGAGGAAAGCTAGACAGTCACAGAAAGACGCTGTTGAATTATGGCGTAAAGAATAGCATAGACGCACAGAGTAAGCGCTCAGAAAAGAAGAGAAAAGTAGGGAGGATTCAGACAAAGCCCGAGAAAACGTGTTAGTTGAGGAAGGTATCTGAGTAAAAGCAGAACAAGTAGACAGACAACGAAACACTCTTATGAAAGAGGAAATGTAGACCAGCTTGGAAGGATGCCATTGAGTTTTTGGCGCAAGGAGTGACATAGAAGGACAGAGTAAGTGTTTCACGAAGCAGAGAGAAGTGGACTGGTGTCTGGAAAAGCCAAGGATGAGATGTTACAGGAGGAATTAGAGCTGGTAAAATGAGCGCGGCTGACAGAAAAAGAAATACTGACGTTGCTGGTATTTATCCCGTCCTTTCAGAGGACCTAGCAAGAGTGGCCCCAGTAAAAAGACCAGTTCTAATACATATATTAATTACATAGTAGCCCAAAGGTTCTTGAGCCCCCCACCAAATGAACAGCGCATAGCTGGTGTTTACATGGTCCAACATTTGACTACGTTGTCAATAGGAAATTGAGAGGGGTGCAGCTAGAGAAGGAGCAACTCCTGTGATTTGATGACACCCCTAATGTACAAAGTGTTAACGAAAAATAATTAGTGACAAGTTTAGCTTGGAAAAAGAATTGTGGGTATTTCGAATTTGCAAATTTTTCATGAATACAGGTTTGTGTTCTTGGTGGTCCAGTGAGCCAATGTGCTGGGTCAAGTCGGTAAGATTATGACCCCCTGAGTGCAAATTGTATGTAAAAATAATTTTTCAATTGAGCGAATTATTGCAGTTTTTATGGAATTGAGTAGTCTTTTTGTCTTTGACAGCTTCAGAGTGAGGAGAAGGTGGGGGCCGTGTAGAGCAGAATGTGATACAGAAATCGGAGACAGATTCTGACCTTGTAGCCAGTGTAGGTGGGGGCCGATGAGAGGAGCAGAACAGGGCACTGCTTAGAAGGCTTCTCTGACATCGCATCTGTGTAATGCCTGCAGCTGGAGAGCCTTGGGGCCAGGAGTAGGAAAAACAAAAAAAAGATGGCTGGCAGCCCAGGCTCAGGCCGCGCTGAGGGGCTATTTTTAACTTCTCTGATAAGACAGGGCAGCTGAGAAATGTAAGTCGAGAAAGATCCCCTTGTTCTATTCTGTGCAAAACAAGTGCCCCGAGGAAATGTCTATGGAGAAGATTTGTTTTATTTTTTAGCAATTGTTATATTGCTTCTGGTCAGAAAGTAAAATGTTGCTCTTGTTTGGAATTTTAAGGGCTATGTGCCTATATAAAAACGATTTTCAAATTCAGACATTTTTGAATTGTGGCCACAAGCTGCCACCAGTTGCATTGGATAAATGATCCAGTGGTTACGGGTCTGTGAGGAAAGATGTGAGATGCATCTTCGACTAGGACATGAGGGTGCATTGTGTACAAAGAAGCATAGCACATTTTTATAAAAAAAAAAAAAAAAAAAAGAGACAGGTTCGTGTGTTCGTCATTTTTTGATTATTGTTACTGATCCTGTGTGTCAGACTTGACGCGGTCATCATTGGGATGACCCACTGCCAGATGGGGTTGTATAGGGCAGGTAAATAAGTTATTGATTATAAGCCTGACAAATTAAGCAGGCCAGAATGTTCGCATCTGAGCTGTAGGTACTGTAATTACGCATCGCTGCTCATTTATATATGTTAGTGTAATTATCTATGCTTTCTGTGCCCGGTATACTGATGGCTTGGCACAATTACTAAATTTCACAGACATGATATTACCATTATCATGCTGTCAAAATAGCAGACAACACGTTATCAGTGTATGTCTAATTGGTGTTGGAGATGAATGAAACAAAAGAAAAAGGCTATGCAAGACTAAAATATTTTTCACATAACTGCCTTTCTCTTATAGACAGGCAGCCTCGGTCATATGTTTCCAGATTGGACATTAAGGAACAATTATGATCTGTGCACTCGCATTTTAACTCTTGAAAGGCCTGTTTTAAATAAGGACTGCCACCACAGAGTGACAAATGAGGCCCGGTATTTAGGGTAATGAGAAAATATCTGACAGAATTTCCTTTTTAAAGTTTGCTTTAGTAAGCTCATTCTTGTGAGTGGTGGCCCCAAAAGTTGACTTGTTTTTGAATTAGGCTATTTATTGTATAGGTGGAAATTATTGCACATTGACTGATTTCTTTAGCAGATAAATTATTAATTATCAACATTAACAACTGTTCTTAAGCTTGGTTTTCCGAATATTCAGGTACTTTAGCATTCCTATTAGGGCCTCCTAGCATTAATATTGACTTCAGGTTGGTGTAGGTTCATGTAATAGGGACATTTGTATATGAGATGTCATTTGGCCAGCTTATGAGCTAACACAATGAGGTTTGTACATTAATTTGAAGGATTTCTCGCCGTTTCACATACGCTGTGTATCTCCTATAATTTTGCTTACGCCCAGTAGCTACACACAGGGATTAATAGTGTTGACAAGACACAGGGTTTGATAGTGTTTGACAGCAGTGAAATCTGTTTCAGATTTCCTCCTGTCAAAAAGGGGGGGAAGGAGGAGAATATTGGCTTTCTGCTGGCCCCTGAGGAGGTTCGCTTCCCGCTAGCCCCTTAAGAAATTAAGCCCCTTAGAAATTAGCCCCCTTAGAAATTAAGCCAAGGAAATAGGTATGGTGTTTTCCCCTTTTTCTCATGTTTTATTGTGATCTTTCAGGGGAATTAGTCCAAGCCCCTAATACAGCTTCTACTAAAGTCCTCAAGAACACACTGTGGCATTTGAAGAATTAAAGAGAGCTTTATGTCAAGCACCAGTTTTATGTTTTTGTGACAGAGCGGGATGGAACAGCACTATCTGTCCTAACACAAGATCATGCAGGAAAACACGAGCCCTGTGCTTATCTTTCTAGTACATTAGACCCAGTAGCACAGGCTTTGCCTGCGTGCCTAAATCAGTTGCAGTAACGGCCTTAGCCATAAGACAAAGTGACTCGATAGTGCTGGGCCACCCTCTGACAGTACAAGTACCACACGCAGTAGAGGTTCTCTTGAACCGGACACAAACACAACACCTGACTGTAGCTAGACTGACGGATTATGAGCCAACGTTATTTCAACCACACATAGAGATCAGACGATGCAACATACTGAATCCTGCTACCCTTTTGCCCTCCAGTACAGAAAGCGTTTCACCACATGACTATGTTGAAGTAATACATACCGTGACTAAACCAAGACAAGACTTGACAGATGTTGCACTCCCAGACCCCGACCTAACACTATATGTTGACGGCTCATGCATGAGGACAGGGGCGGGAGAATTAGTGGCAGCATATGCAGTGACTGCTGATACTGTAATAATAGAGACTAAAAGAATAGACATATTGTCAGCACAAGCAGCAGAGCTCATCGCCCTGACACAAGCGTGCATAAGAGCTAAGCACCTGAGAGTAAACATTTATACCGATTTTCTGGCGAGAAAGAGGTTTCTTGACCTCTCATGGGGCCAAGATACAGCATGGCCCCCTTATTCAAGCCCTACTGGAAGCAATACATTTACCAACAGCCATAGCTATCCTAAAATGTAAAGCACATACTAGAGCCACAGATACCATTTCCCAAGGCAATGATCTGGCAGACCGAACTGCTAAACAGACAGCTCAGACCCCACTAGACATGACAAAGTTACAGGTTCAATAAGTGTCCAAAGCCATGACAGTTAGGGATCCTTCCAAGGATGTACAAGACATACAGACACATGCTACTATGGACGAATTAAAGAAATGGTCGGAACAAGGAGGGGTACTGACTGATCAGGGTTGGATGAATAAGGGCAAATCCACATGGTTTTCTTCCTGATACCATGGTACAAGTGATTATAAATACCGCACATAGTCCTGCACACTTAGGAGAGAAAGCAATGATAGATAGCTTACAGAATATATGGTTCAACAAGCACCTGCGTGCAGCAGCGAAACAAAAGGTCAGAACATGTATGATCTGTTGCCAATTCAATCCAGGTAAAGGCATTCCGATGGAACAAGGTGGATTCCATCCACCTGACCACCCTTTTGAAGTGCTCCAAATGGATTATATCCAAATAAACAGATGTAGAGGTTACAAATATGTCCTGGTACTAATGAAGCAGGTGTCCCTTCTGTTAGGGTATACCTGGAAATTCCATTGTGTGCGACATCCTGAAGCAGCAGGCCTTGTAGAAAGACATAATCAGACATTAAAATTTTGCGCAGACAAAGGTATAGACTGGATGGTAGCCCTGCCGGTTGCCCTCTTTTACATGCGAATGGTAGCTCATTCTAGAACAGGCTTATCTCCCTATGAAGTGGTCTTTGGTAGACCACCAAAATATGTGGGCACTACAATGCCTAAAAGATTACTTATGTTGACAGTAACATGCTGACAGATTACCTGGCTTCCTTGATGTCTGCACTACTCTCTTGTTGTTCGCAGGTTGCTGCCGCCTTCCCTGACAACACCCAGGTCAAAGAATACTCCATCGCTCCTGGATGGAAGGCGCCAAAGTCAGTGCTCTGGACCACGGGGACGGCCGTTAAAGTCAAAAGGCGGAAAGGATGATTGCACCTTCACCACTCTTTTACAAAGGAAAAACAAAAAAAAAAAAAACTTTGAACTTTGAATTTTGGATTTTAAACACCATTTTCTAGAGGAGACTCCCCAGAAGTTTCCACAAAGCTAAACCTTGATTCAAAAAGTCAGAACCCGTTTGATCAATTAAGTCCACTAGGTGGTGAAGCGGTTGAACATGTATTCTGGCTCGCATAAGATCTTGGACAATAACATAAAGCAAAAATAAGAGAGCTAGATAAGAAGCAAATAGATGTATAGTGACTGTAATTTTTCAATCTCTTATGTACATCATGATAATATGTATCAGCTTAATACTACATGCTATTTTTCCTCCTATTGCCTCACTTTTACACTCCTCCACTAATGATACCATAAAGCACACATTTAGTGATCTGCCATCCTATGAGCTATCACATCGACTTGCCTTACGCAACAATACCTTTATTCAGATGCTGCACCATTCACATCAGACTAACAATGCTACAGACTGCTGGGTCTGTGGCCGACTCCCCCCCTATCAGAACTATAAGGGAGTTTTGCCCCTTTATTCTCTATCCGTTCACACACAATGGCTCCTGTGGAGCATGGTTTAGTTTGATTAATTCCCTAGATTCGAGTTCCGCAGTTTATCAAGACAACTGGGTATGGGGAAACCTGAATTTAGTTTTTGCTTAAAGTCTGCTACCCTAACAAGGAGGGACTTCCCAAAAGAACAGGAACTGATCTAAGAAATGAAGTATATGGATTAGGTAATTTTACACTTAACCTCATGATCCTGAACGTTGAATCTGAAACTACACCAATCTTGCCCGCCATGTCCGTATTCCCAGTAAAAGAGGAATTATGTATAAGAAAGAATGGCTCCATACACATGGGCCATAGTAAATGCACCACTGTAATAAAATTCAGTGATCAAGGCAAGTCTACATTTAGAGCTTCTCGTCATTCCTACTTTATATGTGGCCAGACCGCATATATACGCTTACCTCTAGATTGGGATGGTACCTGTTACATAGCATTCCTCCTACCACCTGTTTTCCTAGCTCCTCCTGATTCTCATAGAAATACTCATTTAGTACACAATAGACAGCAGAGAGATCTCCCAATTGTCAATTACACTGAAACAGCATGGAAAAAATACACAGATTTCAATAAAGGTTTCTTTCCCTATATAGGTACAGTTACCAATAGTAAGCTGATACGTAGATTAACCAGAACCCTTGAAGCAGTAGTGAACGAAACTATTTCCGCCTTAGGCAATTTAACAGAAGAGCAGTCTGCTATGCGGATTGTTGTGCTTCAAAATAGTCTTGTCCTTGACGTTATCCTGGCCGATAGGGGCGGAGCTTGTAGGGTCATCGGATCAAGCTATTGCATTTTTCATACCAGAAAATTCGCCATCTGTATATAAAGCCATAACTCGCCTTCATAAGATTGTAAGCCAGATACACCAGAATCCAGGCACCTGGACTTGGTCCGGTTGGTTTTGGAGTGTATTATCTACCTTTGGATGGAGGGTCCTATCCTTCCTAGGTATTGGCCTTCTCATACTATTCAGTTGCTGTCTATGTCTACAATGTGGACCAGCGATCTGTGGTCTGTGTGCCACATCGTGTATTCCACCACCAAGATTTCATTCAAGATCACGGAAGAAGAAAGAAGAACAAATGATGCTATATGAACAGATCAATGGATTGATGAAGATTGATATCTCTTGAAGGGCAAGTAGGGGACAAGGAGGGAATGTGGAAATGTGGATTTTCCTGGTCAGTTATGTCCCCTATCTTGGACCCCAACGGTTCTATGTGCATGTCACAAGTACATGTATGTTTCCCTCCAGTTCCAGTTTCGAAGACGCAAACACATGTGCGTCCACCGTCAACATGTCCTCTGTCAGATCCGCCATGAATGGGCTGGATATTCGATTCCTAAGTGGCTTTTTATGGCTAAGTTACTCCATTTTTACAGTTCAGGCAAGTAGGCCCGATTCTGTCCTCAAAGCCTTTCCCTGCTCTCTGCCTCTGACAGCTTCAGCTTGAGCTCGCATCTGTGACCATGAACTCTGTCTCATTCTCTGCGCGGCCCACGAAGCCTGACATCAGCCTATTCTCTGCCAAGAGCTGTATTTCACCTTCGAATTATCTGCTTCCCCCTCAGCCGATGCATTCCTGCCTAGTAGCTTAAGTAAACATTCCTCCAGTTACCAAGCAAAAGGCCCGGTTTCTCTGCCCTCATGCAAGTAATTCATAGCCCTGTCACCATGGAATATTCCCATCCCCTTGCATCTCATATAGACACTTAGACGCTTGTACACGCGCACACAGTCAGTATAGAATAGATTCTGTCCGAGAGCCCTTCCCTTGTGGATAACACAGTTCTTTAAACATAGGATATTAGATATGATTTGGGATTAGGTTGACATAACCCCAGACTTTTGTCTCCACATGTAGAGCTAAATGTCAAGTCCCTTTCACCCTCTAGTTGCACGTCTATCACACGTCATGCTGCTGCGCGTGCATCTCTGCCAAGTATTTCTGCTGACATTGCGAAATCATCTCCAGGTATCCACCCACACATGACAATTTACCCCTTATCATCAAGTGGACGCCCACATGGACGCCCACCTTCACGCCTACTTACACGCCCACATGCTCTTATCTCATTCTCTCTTGCTCTCTTGCTTACGTACAATTGAGAAATGTATATATACTGTACTCTGTGAATAATGTTTTGAGAATATTGAGAATACTTTTCAGCCCCGTCCAGATCCTTTTTGGTGATGGAGATATTCTCCCTTTGACTCGAGTTATTGGAATAAAGCCCTTTATGTATCTGATACCACAGACTCAGCCTCTTGCTTTATGCATGATCTTATTGATATCTGAAAAATTATGACAGCGTGATATTTTATTTACCACACTGTGACTGTCTGGCTTTCTTTTTCCATAATGCTTCTTCTACTCTCATGATGCAATCTGCATCCCATGTCCCAGCAGCGGGCCATCTCTGATTCTCTGCTAAATCCTTGGTGTAGTCCACCCACAAATCGAGATATAATACGGCATCTAGGCCATGTTTATGGTACATAAAGTACCCTGGAGTGTCCCTAGGTGGAATGGGAACGGCTTCCTCGAGTATCCCTTTTCTAGTTTTTATCTGTCTTAATTTTGAGAATAACGGCATCTTAAACCTTGCTACTTGATTCTTACTCGGACTTGAACACAATTAATACAATAAACACAGTAATGAAGATCGAACAATCACTCATACCACGACATTTAAAACACATTAAAACATTTTGAAACGAACAACGATAATTAGAATAAAACTAGCTAACTGCATAATACTGGATGTACTGCTAAACAGTACAGATACACCGCTAAAACAGTGCAGACCGCGTCTGTGTACCCAAACCCGTCTTGACCGGCACAAATTAATGCGCACGTCTAGATGCGTCCCCAGCAATGGTACTCACCGGGAAGCACGGAACGGAAGGCCAAGCAAACTCTGGACTGGACTGGACCGGACTGGACTGGACTCGACTCGTGACGTAGGTACTTCGGAACTTCGGAACCTGGTGGGCCTCTGTATACCTCGGATCTTGCTCTCTCAGCTAGGCTCTGGTCGGGATCCTCCGCACTCCTCACCGCCTCGTCTGGGTGTTGATCGCAGCCTCAGTCACCTCCGTTGGCCTGAGGGAGGTACATGAAATCCTGCGGGTACGCGTAGTTGTCCGTCCGGCTGTGGCAGGGGACCGGGCCTGCAACGCACCTCCGGCGCGTGGGGTGGGGGAGGGGTCCCTGTTCGGGCGCCAATTTTGTGGTAAATTTAAATTATCTATACTTAATTTATGCGGTAAAGTTCAATAAGAATAACTCAGAATAAATAAGAGGCAGAATCCGTGATATTTGAGGTTTTAAAAGGGGTTTTATTCCTTAAAAAGGAATTGGTTCGAACCAGGCAATCGGATTCCGTCACCACGAAGGTTCGGGAAGGGATAGAACATACTTTATTGACAGGTTATCATATATATAGTCAATGCATTACAGTAAAGGCAGATGCAGAAGGCGTAACAGCTGAGAGGAGAGATAAGAATACACATACGTAATGAAAAAGGCGTTACAATAGGCGTGCATAAGGGCGTGTACTAGAAACGTCATTATGAGGATGTCACAGGTGGGTGGATCCATAAGAGAATCCTGCAATGTCAGCAGAAATACATGGCAGAGATGCGCGCGCAGCAGCATGACGTGTGATTGACGTGTAACTGGAGGGTGAAGGGGACTTGACATTTAGCCCTACATGAGGAGACAGAAGTCTGGGATGTCAGAACAACCTAATCCCAAATCGTATCTAATATCTTGTGTTTAAGGAACTGTATTATCTGGAAGGAAAGGTCTCTCGGGCAGAGGCTATTCTATACTGACTGCTAGTGCGTGTATAAGCGTCTACGTGTCTACATGAGATGCGAGGGGGCATGGGCCTACCATGGTAACAGGAGCTATGAATTACTTGCACGGAGACAGTGAGGCCGGGCCCTTTGCTCTGCAGCTGGAAGGATGTTTACCTAAACTACTATACAGGAATGTATTTTTCGAGGAGCGGAGCAGATAACTTGAAGGCAAAATACAGTCTTGGCAGGCAACAGGCCGAGCCAGGCACCGTTAGCCGCGCAGGGAGTAAGACAAAGGTCATGGATACAGATGCAGGTCCAGGCTGGAGCATTCAGAGGCAGAAGGCAGGAAAAGGCTCGATGGCAGAATTCAGGGCCTAACTCACTCGCCAGAGCTGAAAAACGTGAAAGGTGCACCATATAAAGACGGTGGCAAGGCATACTTAGGAACGGAATATTCGACCCATTCATGGTGGATCTGAAAGAGGACATGTTAACGTTGGACGCAAATGTATTTGCGTCTTCATAGCTGGAAGTGGAGGGAACATACATGTACTTGTAGCACGTACATGGAGCCGTTGGGGTCTAAGATAGGGGACACAATTGATCATAAAAATTCATATTTCCTCAGGAGCCCAGGCGCCGGAAAAGAATTGGCGATAGAGCCTCGCGGGCTCAATAGAGAAGTCCTGGGTCCCAGGAGGGGGCCCCGGTGAAGGTAGCGTGGCCAAGACCCGACGCGGCACCTTGGGATGCGGTTCCCAGCAAAGAGAGGAGCCTCGCTGGAGAAGCCGTAGGCAGCCGTGAAAAGGAGACCAGCGAGTCCCCAGAACCCAGTGGGCTAGGGCTTGACAGGGGACATGGCCGCATTTTGCTACCGCTCCCACAAGAAGGGCAGCTTCTATTTTCAGAGCCAGTGTGCTCCTACGTTTGGGGACATATTTGTTTAGGAGGAGCCCCATGTGGCTCCAACGATGGGGCATGATTGCTTTAGAACCCCGTATGGCATCCAACGTGGGCATGATTGTTTCGGAGCCCCGTGTGGCTCCAACGATGAGGAAAAGTTGGTTAAGAGCCCCAACGGGGGCCCCGAGTGCCAGTAGTGCCCGTGCTTCTCAGAGTTGGCGATTTTCCCAGCTGCCCTACTTGATAGTGGGCAAATGCACCGATGGGGGCAAAGTTCATTTAATAGCCCCAGTGAAGCCCCGGGGGCACAGTTGTGCCAGGGCCCCTTTAATCTGTTCTCGGCTGCGCTGCACCAGCGCGGGCAGCTGCAACGTTTTTCGCATATTTCGTCCAAGGGCACATTTAGAGCCCAGGCCACATTCTGATCCCAGCTGCCCAGCAAGTAGTGGGCAGCTGCACCGTTTAGGCTATTCTTTCTTCAGAGGGCATGTTGTGAGTTATGAGTGGGATACACTCCTCTGCCCCAGTACTTCTACAGCTGCGCAGCACTTAGTGCCAGTATAATGATGACTGCATGATATGATTTATGATGGCCTAATGTGTTTTATACTTGCGGGGCATATTGCCTCAAGTGATGATTGGATAAGGTAGTATGCTGACGATGCCCATGGCATCCTGTGATTTATTTCCTACTGTGGTTTTTGCTGGTGAGGTTATTCCCTAACGTGAGTTACACATAGGTGGTTATAGCCTGATACGTTTAGACTTATGAGAAGATTGCAAATGTGTTTAGGTATGAGGTTGGCGCAGAATATATTTATCGCCTGATATGATACTGTGTATAATATGATTTATGGTTACAGGATGATGCCGAGTACAGTGGTTACCAGTAATTACTGGTTGTGTTCTATGTTTATTCTATATGTCCTTACTTTTACTATTCTTACTAAGTGATGGTTCTGACAGTTGGCACAGTGTATATTGTGTGTTCACTATCTTAATGTATTTTATGATAATACAAAGGCTATTTTTATATATAACCTTGTGTGGAATTCCTTTTTGTGGCGTGCCTAGTATGTTGTTAATGTGCGTGTGTTGCGCAAAAGCTTTACACATTGCCACCAGGATAAGCCTGACTGCTTGTGCCAAGCTACCAAGGGGGTGAGCAGGGGTTATCTTTGGCATGTAACTCCCTTGCCCTGACTAGAATGGTGGTTTCTGCCTAGCTTTAGCACACGCCTTAGCCAACCAGAAATCCCATTTCTAACAATAGGTTTTGATTATGAGGCCGGGCACACACTATCTCCTACTCAAGGTCGCTCTGTCCATGCCCGCCGCTAGACTAGTGGGAGAGGGCCTCTATCTACAGGGAAAGGTATATGTTAATAAGAACAGTATATTCATTATCAAAGCAGCCAAACACAAAATGGTGCCGCAAATGCAAACTTACATAGGATAATGCGCAAGCAAAGATATCAAAGACATTTTCATTCCAACATGCCTCAGGCCTTGTAGTCAAGAGAGTAGTGCTCATCCTCAAACAGAGGTAGTTTTCCCGGGGGTGGTTTTCCCAGAAGTTATGTTTTGTTATGTTATGTAGTTCTACAGAGTGCACTGCTGCATCAGCAAAGGGATGTCCCAGTGCTAGAAGCAAACAGAAGGGGAGGCCATCAACAGAAATAGGCCTATAGTGGAGGGAAGAGGTGGGTCTTAATAGCCTTATGAAATGCCAGGTAATTAACAATGCTACCAATTAGTATAGGGAGTGAATGTGTGTTTTTCTAAAAATTAAATATGTTTTATATATGTATATCTCAAGGTCGATGGAAGAATAAATGGGTATATAAGTGTCTCAATGGATGATTTGTTTTTGAAAAATTGATTGTGTAACTGACTGATTAAGTGTATCATAGTGAATACATGGCTTAGTGAGTAATGTTTAAATATGTAAATATCTGTATCAGTGTCTCACTTTGTGTATAAGTGGCTGCATGGGTTGGTGAGTAGTTACATGGGTGTCTATATAGGTTAATAGTTGGTTTTTTGAGTATCAGTCTGAGTGTCTGCATGGTTCGGTGGGGGATATTACGTAGTGCATAGGTGCATGAATGAGTGACTCACTGTTTGTATGTGTTGAAGACAGCATGTGTGCAGGACTGTATGGGTGGATGAGTGTGTGTATTGGTGTGTTAGTGAGTGAATGACTGTCTCAATAGTGTCTTTATGAGTAACTACATATGTTTTAAACTAGTATATGTGACTATTGGTGTATATAAGTGAGTATATGTGAGAGTGAGAGATTGAAAGAGTTCCTGTATGAATAAGTATGTGTTTCTATAAGTGATTGTTTAAAAGACTAAGTATGTGTAAGTTTCCGTAGAAGTAAGTGTGGTGGTGTGTGTATAACTGTATATGCAAGTAAATTTATGTTTGATTCTTTATTAGCATGAGCGACTATGTGTGTGAGTAACTCTATGGATGAGTGGCATTGTGTAACAGGATGTATAGGTGTATGAGTACATATGATGAGTGAGTACATGTATGAGTGACTGTAAAGGACTGTTGGTGAATGAGTGGATGTGTATGTGGATCTTAGAATTACTGAAGAGGTTGTTGTAACTGGTATTGGTATGTCCATTGTTTTGAAAATTTTAGTCTCTATTTTTGAATGTGTGTATCAAAGGTTATATTAGGGTGAGAGGAGGTCTGCCGCTCTATCACAAGGATGATGTCATCAGTGATGTCATCAGTGATGTCATTTGAGATGTCATCAGTGATGTCATGAGTGATGTCACTGACCATGTCATGAGTGATGTAATATGTGACGTCATCAGCAGTGCATTGCGGGCGCGCGAGTTATAGTTAGCTGAACTAACTATAACAGGGAATTTCAATGGTTTTGTACAAGTGAAAAGTCCAGCTAACTATAACACCCCTGAAACCTATGGTTTTTTCAGTGAATTTCTGAGGTTTTTTAAATGCTAATTCCTAACTATAACGTGCCTGAAACCTATGTTTTTTTCTGTGAATTTCAAAGGTTTTTTAAATGCTAATTTCTAACTATGCCTACAGAGAAAGGACATGTGAAGAAAGAAGAAAAAATGCACAGAAAGAAAAAAAAGAAGTGCAGAAAGAAGCAACAGAAGTCCTCAAAGACGAAGAAAAGTGCAGGAAGAAGGATAACGTGCAGAAAGAACAAAAAGAAGAGCAGAAAGAAGCCTTGTTGCAAAATCATCCTGTACCCTCAACTTTTTCAGACGGATACTGGTGGTAACTGAGTCTGACTAACCAGTCCTAGAGCCAGTGCTATGTTAAAAGACACTTAGAATACAGTGAAAACACCTACATACACTAGGGAACATTATGCGTTGGGGTCCCCCTGTATATAATAGGGCAGGGGGATTAAAACTACCTCTTAAAACAGGCCACAGGGCGTTTTTGCACACGTTAACTCAGGCCCCGTCCCCTCCCTTCACCACTGTGTAAACACGCCCTGTGTCCGTTTTTAGTTGGGAGATTAAGTTCATTTGAATCCTGAGGGTCCCTAGGGTCCAACTAGCCCACTAGGTACCTCCAGTAAGTGCCACAGAGCTGCGTTGCAGAGAGGTGTAAAAAGGGGCTTGGCCTCAGAACACCTGTCTGCAGCGCAGCTCCCTGGCGCATACTGGAGATGCCTGTTGGGCTAGTTGGCCCTCAGGGACCCTCAGTTTTGAAGAGGAATTAATTCCCCAACGTACAACTCGCCAGGGGGCGCGTTTTCAGAGTGCTGCAAGGAGGGGGCGTGGCCTCCGGCACGATGCTAGTCTTTTATTTATTTTAATTTTTTAAGAAGGGGGGCTGTGTGGTTCCCCTTCTTATTCTAATTTATTGGCCCTGATGACCCCATTCCCCAGGGCCTGTCTCCTAATTATATTTTTTTGACCCCAATCCCCAGGGCCGGCCACTGTTTTTTATTATTTTTAAAAATATATATATTTATAGACACACCTAGGACATGCTGGACAAACCGTACGTACCTATCACCATGACAATTTGCGTGATATACATTAAAAGGCGGCTATGCATACAATGAATCCACGTGGAATGTATTTACACCACTAGTGAAGCTCTGACATGTCTGATGCCCTACCGTGCCTAATCCCGGTAGACACCCTTGTCGTTTATTTATACAAACATGGGTAGCTATTGACGGGCAAGGGGACGAACATCACTTGAGAGTCACAGCGTGCTCCTGGCAGAGCCCAATGCTGTGTTACACCCACCATTGCCTGCTGAGTGCCACACACCTCTGTGTTGTATTCCACCAGCTAGTGCATATGCTATAACACTCTCTAGCCCATGTGCCACTGTAACACCACCCCGTGAATATGTCATGCCACACTTGTCTTCGCACGGGTTATATGGCCCCATCTAACGTGCCTTCCTCGATGCCTATGTTATAACGCACAGTGCTATGCCATACATATTACAATCTGGGATCCATATCTTTGCCACAGTGCATATGCAACGTTACACTCCCCAGCACATATTTTATATTACAACTTTAGAGACTAGTTAGGTTACACAACACTGCCCTGTGCATATTAAACTCCAAGGCGCATATCGCATAGCACGCGCTATTGCCTGTGCTATCTCGCGCTCTCCAATGAATCTGTCATTGCGCACAATGTATTGTATTGTATATTATATTTCACGCCCGGTTCATCTTATATCACACTTTTTGGTGCATAGTTTATACCATACACTATATCTAGTTTTCATTTTCAATCGTGCTCCCAGGACTATGTTCTATATAACACTGTGTTCACCTACCCTTTTCACGGGCATTACATTTTGCGATGGGGTGGAGGGTAAGGGGGTGTTTCTGCCAAGTGAGCCCGGAGTCACAGTCACAAACGTCCTCTTCTTCCTGAATAAAAGTGAGATTATGCTGCATACTTGTTCATATTTTAAGTAGTTCGCACAGACACACATTTTAAAAACAATAAAGTTCCTAATACCCGCATTCTCTGAACAGTTAGCTTGCTGCCCCATCCCCCTCCTTCCTATCCTCTGTTGTGTGAATCCATGGACTAGCCTCCTCCCTCCTGCCATGCATGGTCTGATGTGCTGCCACTGCCCTCAATTTAGTATGATGTACCAGTCCACTCCTCCTGCCCTCCATTGCCCAATTCTATGCCCCATCATTGACCTCCAGCTTAAACTCTGTGCTTAGCTTGCTGCCCCTATTCTCCTTCCCCCTGCCCTCCGATGTCTTTGTGCATGCCCTTGCTCCACCCTTTTTGCCCACCATGTTCCATGGACCTGCCACTCCTATCTACTCTGAGTGTTCTGTTTAGCTGCCACTCCCCTCCCACCTGCCTAGCATTGTCAGATGACTGTAACCTGTCCCTGCCACCTCCACCCTGCCTGTCCACATGCCATGCCCCTATCCTCTTCCTCCTGTCCTACATGGTCCATTTTACTGCCACACCCTTCTGCCCTCCCTGGTCTTTTGTGCTGCAACTGCTCCTCATGCCTGCCCCGTGCGGTCTGTTGTGAGGCCCCTTCCCCTGAACTTTCTTGTCTGTGCACAGGTCCTGACCCTCCCTTCTATCCTCCATTGTCCTTTGTGCATGCCCCTGCACCCTCCTTCTTGCCCATCATAGCCATTGTGCTGCCACCAACCCTCTCACTTGCCATGCATGGTCTTCTGTGCTGCCATGGCCCCTCCTACCTTCCCTGTGTTGTCAGTTAGCTGCCCCTGACCCCCTCCCACCTTCCCTCCATGGTCTGTGTGTATGCCATCACAGTCTCACTGTTGCTCTTCATGGTGTGGCTTGCTTCTAGTGCCCATCCTGCCTGACCTCCATGGCTATCTTGCTGCTCCTGCCCTGCCCCCTTGCCCCCAGCCCTCTGTTTACATGTGCAGACCCCTACTCCCTCCCTCCTGGCTGGTCCGTTCCATTGTAATGCCCCTGATCCGTCCCTCCTGCCCTTTATGGTCTGTTATGCTGCAGCTTTCTCTCCTCTCTGTCCATTATGGTCAGCTAGCTACCATTGCCTCTTGCCCCTCTGTTCTCTGCTGTCCATGTGCATGGTCCTGTCCCCTCCCTCTTGCTTTCTATGGATTGTTGTGCTGCACTCCCGTCCCGCATGCCCTGTGTGGTGTATTGTGCTGCTATAAACCCTGATGCCTGCCCTGCAGGGTCAGTTTGGTGCACCTCTCCATGTCCCTCCTGTCCTCTGTTATCCAAGTCCATGTCCCTACCCCATTTCCTTCCATGATCCAATGTACCATACTTGCGAACATTTTGAACTTGGTAAGAGGGAGATTTTGAAAAAAAACTGGGGTATTGATTTTCCCCTTTGAGTTACATTGAAAAAGAGGAGATTGTAGACAGGAGACAGATCAAATAAAGCCAATTTGAGCTTAAAAACATTGGACGTTTCCTGGCTGAATCGGGTCTGTTGCCATGTATGGTTGTACTACCATTGCCTCTTCCTTCTGCCCACAATGGTCTATTACATTGCCACAGCCTCTCTTGCAAGTCCTGTATTGTTGGTTTGTTGCCCCTGCCCCCCTATCCACTGCCCTCCATAGTCTGTTGTGCTGCCACGGCCCTTCCTGCCTGCTCAGTGTGGTTAAATTGTTGCCTTTGCACCCTCCTACCTGCCTTCAATTTTCAGAGTCCGTGCCCCTGGCCTCTGCCTCTCAGCAGTATCCTAATGAACAACTAGATTGCTAACATTCTATATGTATTACAAAAGTGTGGAACGCCTGACGTCATCTTGATGTAATCAAAACTGTAATACCTAGAGCATTTCCTTTAGAAATTACATATATGAGAGGGTCTTATTGGCATCAAAATTATGGTTAGTGCTGTAAAAGACTAAAATAAGGACATATTTTCTGAGTTTTCAAATAGCGACAAAGCACTTTTAAATTATTTGTTATCTTTATGTTTTTTATCCAGTTGACCACTTGATTAAATGTTGCACTTAGGGGAGAGGATGTGGTGTTACTTCCAGAACTGCAGACTTTGCAACTGGGGACCAGGTTGGAGTTTCTGCTTCAGCTCGACATTCTGTGATTCTGGTCAAATCACTTAGTCTCCCCATGTCTGCAACCAAAATGAATTTGTTCTTGTGTGATGTAACCAATGCTCATGTAAAGCACTCCAATACCTGACCAAGTCTGCACTATATAACACTGCAAAAACACAAAATAATAAGTGTTTTGCACACTTCTGTCATTGGGCTATATTTGGGCTACATCTGGGTGATTTTGGGCTACATTTGGGCTCTTTTGTCTCCGGTGGCCATCTTGGGAGATGTATTTGTTATGAAGTTTCCTAATTTCCTCATGTACTGCAGTCTCCTCAGTAGGAAATGCTTTCAGTTTTTTACTTTGATTCCATCATGAAGGTATTCAGATATGTCACACATTTGCCATAAATTCTGAATGTTAGCACTCTAGTTGCTCATTAGATCACTGTAGTAAAACTACTGTTCACCATGGAAGTCTGCTCCTGGTATTAAAAGTGCATGTTTCAGTCTGCACGTCAGAATTTTTCTATGAAATAGAAGAGGATTTGAGAAGTCACTCAAAATGTGCCCTCATTTTCTTTCTTCAGCATTAATCCTAATTTCTATGGCAAAATGAACCCCCTCATTGTGTTCCTTTTTAAATTAAATGTTTTAAGTGTTATCAGTTTATTCCAATCAAGATGGCTTCAGGTGTGCCATACTTTTGTCATAATGAAGACAGTAAGCGCTCTAGTTGTTTTTAAGAACACTCTGGGACATTCTGTCATTGGGCTATACTTGGGCTACATCTGGGTGATATTTGGGCTACATTTGGGCTGTTTTGTCTCTGGTGGCCATCTTGGGAGACTTATTTGTTATGAAGTTTCCTAATTTCCTCATTTACTGCAGTCTCCTCAGTAGGAAATACTTTCAGTTTTTTTACTTTAATTCCATCAAGAAGGCATTCAGATGTGTCACACATTTGCCATAAATTCAGAATGTTAGCACTCTTTTTGCTCATTAGATCACTGTAGTAAAGCTACTGCTCACCAGGGAAAACTGCTGCTGGTATTGAAAGTGCATGTTTCATTCTGCATGTCAGAATTTTTTGATGAAATAGAAGAGGATTTGAGAAGTCACTCAAAATGTGCCAAAATTTTCTTTCTGTAGCACTAATCATACTTTTTATGGAAAAATGAACCCCCTCATTGTGTTCCTTTTTAAATTAAATGTTTTAAGAGTTACCACTTTAATCCAAGCAAGATGGCTTCAGGTGTGCCATACGTTTATCATAAGTAGGGAGTGAATTCCAGAGTTTTGCTGCCAGTGTGCGGAAAGAACATCCACCAGCAAGTACCCTCCTTACCCGGGGAACAACCTCCAGATGATGACCTATCGAGCGTAGTTGGCGGGTGGGAGTATATGATGAAAGCAGGTTTGCCAAGATGCCAGGAGAGGAAAAATTCAAGATCTTAAAATCAATGCAGAGAGACTTAAACTGCTCTTGTCTGGCCACTGGCAACCAGTGTAGCCAACGAAAAGCACTGGTGGTGGAGCAGGTTCTAGGAAGGCCAAGGAGAGTTCTGGCAGCTGCATTTTGGACCTTATGCAGTCTCAAAATCTCAATCTTGTTTGCTCCCTCTTCCTGGTTGACGGCAACTTCTTCTCACAAATGCGCATGCGCGGACGGCTTCATGGGATCAGCAGGAGAGCTGGATTTAACCTTGCTGCATAATGAGCGCAGCACATCTTGGGAGATCGGTGGGAAAGTGGAAAGCGTGTGAGTGGGAAGCGGTTTACCCACAGGGTCAGAGCACATATCAGCTTGAGGAAAGGTCTTATAGATGTTTTCCACCTTTTTAATAAAGAAGGTGGCGAGAACCTCACAATGCTCATCCGCCTTGATAGAGGGCGCTGCAGATAACCCAGATAATTTAAGATCTTTAAGTATGTCGAAAATACTCTTGGGGTTACTGCTTCTCCTGATCTCGTCTACAAAGTAGGCCTCCAGTACTGTCTGAATAGCCCTGTGATACTTCTTGGTGGCTTCCTGATAACACCCCTTCAGGATCGGGTCATAATCTTGACTCCACGCCCGCTCCAACCTCTTACAAACTATACACATAGTGGCGAGCTTGTCATTATACCAAGGACTACATTTGGTGTTACGGCACTTAGACCGTTTAACAGGAATAAGTGTGTCCAAAGGGCGGAGGATCCAGTCCAATAGTGCTTTATCGGCAGCATCCGGGTGTGTTCATAGAGAGGAGGGCGTGGAAATGGTCAAACTTTAATTTGTGCCAGGGGCGTTTCAGAGAGAATTTATGGAGCATTTATGGAGCACCCTCTGAGGAGGCTCTACCCCCGAGAGTATCACGGGGATCAGATAGTGGTCAGACCAGCACACCGGGATGGGGGTAGTAACTGTGAGATAGGGAAGGTTTGAGAAGACTGGATCTAGCAAATTAGAAGTAGAGTATCTAACACACTACGGGAATATGAAGGGGAGAGTAATCCTCACAGAGTATTGTGCTACAGTTCCGTAAGAATCTTTCCTGACTCTCGTTCATTTTAAATTTGGGCTCACGACCAGCACTTTTCAATCGCGATCAGTCAGCGTGTTTTTAAAGTCTGCTACTTTTTTAATCAATTACCGGGCTTTTACTGTGAAATGTATTGATATTGCACGTAGGTTTTAACAATCTGTATGTTGTTTTAACTTCACTTACTTGCACTGAATTTGTTGCCGTCTCCGCTTCCCAGGTCCAACGACGGCTTCCAGCCGTTTGATTGGAGGGAATCGGACACGCCCCATTTCGGCCGATCTGTTTTCCGGCTTGGGGGAACTTCTGGTAGGGAGACCGGAACCTAGCCCCTCCCGCGCACGGCCAGCTATTTTAGTTCCATGCTGGGCCGGACGCGCAGCGGAAACCTAAGGGGAGAATAATCCTCACAGAGTATTGTGCTACAGCTCCGTAAGAATTTTCCCTGACTCTCGTTCATTTTAAATTTGGGCTCACGACCAGCACTTTTCAATCGCGATCAGTCAGCGTGTTTTTAAAGTCTGCCACTTTTTAAATCAATTACTGGGCGTTTACTGTGAAATGTATTTATATTGCAGTTAGGTTTAACAATCTGTATGTTGTTTTAACTTCACTTACTTGCACTGAATTTGTTGCCGTCTCCGCTTCCACGGTCCAACGCCGGCTTCCAGCCATTTGATTGGAGGGAAGCGGACACACCTGATTCTCGGCTTGGGAGAACTTCCGGTAGGGAGACCGGAACCTAGCCCCTCCTGCGCCCGGCCAGCTATTTTAGTTCCATGCTGGGCCGGACATGCAGCGGGCACGCCGCTGGCGCGCCAAAGGCAAGCCTGTCTGTGCTCGTCCGCGCCAACGACGCGACAAGGGCTGGGAACTCTGCCCGACCTCAACCAGAGTGGGTATATAGTTCTGAGGCTTTAAAGCTCCTTAATTTTAAGGGACATTGTAAATGCCAAGTTGCACCTGAAAAAATATGGGGGGCCTGCTCCTGCTATAAGTGCAGACTGGACTTTCTTTTGGGCCCTACCATATTATTAATAAATAAGATGAGCTTACCTATTACAACACACAAAGCCAAAATTCAAGGAGCCCTAATTAATGCAAGATCACTTATTAAACATTGTCAAGATGTTAGGGACTTAATCCTCGATCGGCAACTTGATTTTTTATTTTATCACTGAATCTTGGTTGAAAGATTGGTGTAATCCGGATGTAGCAATAGCACTCCCACCGAATTATAAAATTCATAGGAAGGATAGATTAGATGGCAGAGGTGGTGGCTTGGCCATCATTCTACGTGATTCATTGCATTGTTCTAGCTTTGACCTTGATACTATTAAGGGCAGAAAGCTTAGTCTTTTGCATCTCCCTTAATGCCTCCATGTCCTTCTCAGGTGCCCTGATTTATCGGCCTCCAGGGCAAAGCTCCACCTTCACAGACTCGCTTGGAGACTCCCTAAGTCAGCTACTTCTTAGATATGCTAATTTTACGTTGCTTGGCGACATCAATCTTCACTTGGAATCTAGGCTTGCACCAGGAGCGGATAATTTCCTTCAAAATATAGAGCTCCTTACATTAAAACAATTGGTGGAGCTCCCAACTCATCAGTCGGGCCATATCCTAGATGGGGTGTGTTCCAGTTTCGCAGCACTCACAGTAGATACCCCTGTCCCGCTGATTTGGTCAGACCATTTTCTGATACCACTCACAATTGGGATACCGCAGAAAGGTTGTTCCGATTTACCATCCTCTGACTCCCAACCCAGACGCAAATGGGTCCAATTAATTGATAATCCAAAGCTGATCACCTATGCACAGGTACTCATACCCCCATGACAGGAAACCCAAGGAGGGACTCGTGCCGTCTCCACTCCTTGCTTACAATTGTATGTAATAAGCTAGCACCACTAGAGAAACACGACAAGAATAAGAAACAAAAATCTCAGAAGGCTCCCTGGTTCACGATCGATTTTGCATCAAAGCATTCCAAATGTAAGCAACAAGAGCGTAAATGGAGAAGGTCGTATAATAGTGCAGATAGAACAGCTTATAAAAAGAGCAGGAAACTTTATCATTATCATATTAAAATTGCAAAAAAAGAGTACTATTCAAAGAAAATAATGGAGGCCTATTTAGATCAAAAGGCAATCTTCACGATCGTAAAATCTTTCACCAACCCCAAAGTATTGCAGAAAGAACTATCCCCTTCACAAACTTTGTGTAATGACATATCAAACTATTTTGAAGAAAAGATTCTCACTATCCAATAGAATTTTCCAATCACTCCCAGCAATAATGATTACACAGATTCAGCTCCCTGTGCCAGTGCCCACTGCATTACGACCTTCAAACCGGTACCACTAGAATCAACTTACGAGGCATTCTTGGCCTGCAAATCAGGGTCTCCTTTAGATGCATGTCCTCCCATGATTCTCCATAAAATTATTGATATAGTCAACCCTGTCATAAACCAAATTGTCAATTCCTCACTAAGTACAGGTACTGTACCAGATGAGTGAAAACTTGCCCTGGTAAAACCTCTTAAAAAGAAACAGAATATTGATCCTTCGGTGCTCTCTAATCTCCGGCCCATTTCACTGCTCCCTGTGTTGGGTAAAATAACAGAGAAATTTGTACACAAGGAACTCACAAGATTCATTGAATCAGCCAATATTCTCCATCCACAACAATCAGGTTTCCGACCAAAGCACTCAACTGAATCAGCCCTTTTTGAAGTTACGGAGGTGCTAAAAACTCTAGCAGATAAGGGCAGGAAAGCAGTTCTGATCCTACTCGATTTGTCAGCTGCGTTCAATACTAACTCGCATGACATCCTCTTAAAGAGACTCGAGCACGGCGGCATTTCAGGTACTGCTCTAGATTGGATTAAATCTTTGGTAACCAACCGTAGACAAGCGGTGACCCTAGGTACCTTTCTCTCGACAGAGAAAATGATAACAACAGGAGTCCCGCAAGGCTCCTCATTGAGCCCTCTGTTGTTCAATATTTATATAGCCCCACTCATCTCTCTTATAAGCTCCTTCGGAATCGAAGTAATGTCTTATGCAGACGATACTCAAATGATCGTATCTCTCGACAACGATAATGGTTGTATGACATAATTTCGACAGACAGAAAATCGACCTACAAATATATCGCAACAAAACTATCGATGTCAAGAATATCGACATCCTATCTACAACATGGTAAGTACAAAAATATCGAAAATTAAATATCGATGTCAAAAATATCGTTATTAAAAATATCGTTTTTTTTTACTTTAAAAATATATGTAAAATAAACCAAATTATACTTAGAAATTAAATAAACATAATTAACTATATTGTATAATATTTAAAATGTATAATTAATATATATAATTTAATAAAACTTTAATTAAACATATACATATAATATATAATATATATACTAACTTAATAATTAATTTTACTAATAATTTCTGTAACGTATAAATTATTGTTTTTAAAAATTACCAATACATCTATACACATAAAATAATAACATTAATAAATATTTAATAATGACATATAGCAAATAATAATCAATATTTTTAATGTGAATTATTTTTATTATTAATGATATATTACAATAGCAAAAATAATACAAAACATATGAAATATCAGACACAATAAAACTACTAGTCCAACTCCAACAAAAACAACAGAAAGTAAAATGTTGGATACCGTAGGGGTAAAAATTACTATTCCAACTCCAAAGAGTGCAACAGTAGGGAAAGCGTTGGATAGCGTAGGGTTAAAATTACTATTCCAACTCCAGAGAGTGCAATAGTAGGGAAAGCGTTGGATAGCGTAAAGGTAAAAATTACTATTCCAACTCCAGAGAGTGCAACAGTAGGAAAAGCGCTGGATAGCGTAGGGGTAAAAATTACTATTCCAACTCCAGAGAGTGCAACAGTAGGGAAAGCGTTGGATAGCGTAGGGGTACAAATTACTATTCCCACTCCAGTAAGTGAAACAGTAGGTAAAGCGCTGGATAGCGTAGGGGTAAAAATTACTATTCCAACTCCAAAGAGTGCAACAGTAGGGAAAGCGTTGGATAGCGTAGGGGTAAAAATTACTATTCCAACTCCAAAGAGTGCAACAGTAGGGAAAGCGTTGGATAGCGTAGGGGTAAAAATTACTATTCCAACTCCAGAGAGTGCAACAGTAGGGAAAGCGTTGGATAGCGTAGGGGTACAAATTACTATTCCCACTCCAGTAAGTGAAACAGTAGGGAAAGCGCTGGATAGCGTAGGGGTAAAAATTACTATTCCAACTCCAAAGAGTGCAACAGTAGGGAAAGCGTTGGATAGCGTAGGGGTAACAATTACTATTCCAACTCCAGAGAGTGCAATAGTAGGGAAAGCGTTGGATAGCGTAAGGGTAAAAATTACTATTCCCACTCCAGAGAGTGCAACAGTAGGAAAAGCGCTGGATAGCGTAGGGGTAAAAATTACTATTCCAACTCCAGAGAGTGCAACAGTAGGGAAAGCGTTGGATATCGTAGGGGTACAAATTACTATTCCCACTCCAGAGAGTGCAACAGTAGTGAAAACGCTGGATAGCGTAGGGGTACAAATTACTATTCCCACTCCAGTAAGTGAAACAGTAGGTAAAGCGCTGGATAGCGTAGGGGTAAAAATTACTATTCCAACTCCAAAGAGTGCAACAGTAGGGAAAGCGTTGGATAGCGTAGGGGTAAAAATTACTATTCCAACTCCAAAGAGTGCAACAGTAGAAAAAGCGTTGGATAGCGTAGGGGTAAAAATTACTATTCCAACTCCAGAGAGTGCAACAGTAGGGAAAGCGTTGGATAGCGTAGGGGTACAAATTACTATTCCCACTCCAGTAAGTGAAACAGTAGGGAAAGCGCTGGATAGCGTAGGGGTAAAAATTACTATTCCAACTCCAAAGAGTGCAACAGTAGGGAAAGCGTTGGATAGCGTAGGGGTAAAAATTACTATTCCAACTCCAGAGACTGCAATAGTAGGGAAAGCGTTGGATAGCGTAAGGGTAAAAATTACTACTCCCACTCCAGAGAGTGTAACAGTAGGGAAAGTGTTGGATAGCGTAGGGAAAAGAATTACTATTCCAACTCCAGAGAGTGCAATAGTAGGGAAAACGTTGGATAGCGTAGGAGTAAAAATTACTATTCCCACTCCAGTGAGTCCAACAGTAGGGAAAGCGTTGGATATCGTAGGGGTAAAAATGACTATTCCCACTCCAGAGAGTGCAATAGTAGTGAAAACGCTGGATAGCGTAGGGGTACAAATTACTATTCCCACTCCAGTAAGTGAAACAGTAGGAAAAGCGCTGGATAGCGTAGGGGTAAAAATTACTATTCCCACTCCAGTAAGTGAAACAGTAGGGAAAGCGCTGGATAACGTAGGGGTAAAAATTACTATTCCAACTCCAGAGAGTGCAACAGTAGGAAAAGCGCTGGATAGCGTAGGGGTAAAAATTACTATTCCAACTCCAGAGAGTGCAACAGTAGGGAAAGCGTTGGATAGCGTAGGGGTACAAATTACTATTCCCACTCCAGTAAGTGAAACAGTAGGGAAAGCGTTGGATAGCGTAGGGGTAAAAATTACTATTCCAACTCCAGAGAGTGCAATAGTAGGGAAAGCGTTGGATAGCGTAAGGGTAAAAATTACTATTCCCACTCCAGTGAGTCCAACAGAAGGGAAAGCGTTGGATAGCGTAGGAGTAAAAATTACTATTCCCACTCCAGAGAGTGCAACAGTAGTGAAAACGCTGGATAGCGTAGGGGTACAAATTACTATTCCCACTCCAGTAAGTGAAACAGTAGGGAAAGCGCTGGATAGCGTAGGGTTAAAAATTACTATTCCAACTCCAGATAGTAAAACAGTTGGGAAAGCACTGGATAGCATAGGGATTCTATAAACATAATAACCACCAATTAAATAATTAGTTATAAAAAAATAGCATATTAATAATTAATTTACAAAATATGTATTATTAAATACCAATTATTTAAAATAAATATTTATATAAATAACTTTAAATTACATCCCACACTATTCCCCCTTTAACACACAACACACTACACATACAAAATACACAATACATTTAAATATCAGTTTATCTATTATTTACAATTCATAATACATTCTTTATAATTAATATACTTATTATTTACAAATGTATACATATTAACTACCAAATTACAATTATTCACAAAATAATTATTAATTAACAATACATTAATTAGCAATAACAACAAATAACATGGAATAATAAATTATTTATATTTACTATATTTAACGTACTAATAACAATTAAATACCAATTAATAATTAATTAACAATTAATTATTATTAATTACAAATAAATAAAAATTATCAGTAATTATTTGAATTTAATTACATCCCACCCTATTCCCCCATAAACCCACAACCCACTACACATAAAAAAATTCACATAATTAATGTAATCATCAATTAATCACTTAATAAAATTAAATCACCAATTAATTAGTAATTAACAATTAATTAATTAACAATACCAATAAAAAATAATAATATTAAACTAATTATAACTTATATGATTAACCAATTAATAAAATTAATTTACAATTAATAATTAATTAACAATTAAGTAATCAATTAATATATTTAATAAACAATTAGTAATTAATTAACAATTAATTAATCATAAATACCAATTAAACAATACATATTAATTAATTAATTATAATTAAATTACTTCCCACCCTATTCCCCTATAAACCCACAACCCGTTCTGATACTAAAACGCAAAATTATATTTTACATAATTATTAATCTCTAAACATTTATTTTTAAATGTATTAAAATACATTACAATAGTCTTTAACATACAAATAAAATACATATTAAAATACATTACACTAATAAAATGTCGATATTCTTGACATCGAAATTTTTGATTACGCGATTACTTACATCTATATTAATGACTTCGATATTATTAACTTCGATAATACTTACCTTGGGGTCGATATTCTGTCCATCGATATTCTTGACTTCGATATTCTTTACCTACGATATTTACAACTCGATATACTTGTAGTTCGAAATTTAAAACTCGATATTTAGACTGCTCACCAACGATAACACAGATGCCGAAGTGAGCTTTAAATGCTGTTTATCGCAAGTTATACAGTGGATGAGGGATAAACATTTTAAATGCAATACCGATAAAGCAGAAATTCTGCCCATTGGGAGAAATGTTACCTTCCTTCCGGATAGGTGGTGGCCAGAGGGAACTACCCGCCCCACCAGACATGGTTAAAGTAGCTAAAAATCTAGGGGTACAGTTCGATTCCGCGTTGTCCTTTCTCCCGCATGCGTCAGCCACAGCAGGGACCTGCTTTAGCGTAATAAGATCATTAAGGAAATGTTTTGATTTGTTCACGCTTCCGGCAAAGAAATCAGTAGCAGTGGTCCTAATTCTTTCGCGCTTGGACTATTGCAATAGTCTCTTTGCGGGGGCAAATAAAACCACAATAAAAAAACTGCAAGTGGTCCAAAACGCTGCAGCGCGCCTTGTTTTGAGGCTCCCAAGCAGAGCATCTGCATCAGTGGCGCTTAAAACTTTGCATTGGCTTCCGATTCATAAAAGAATCCTTTTTAAGATTCTTTTAATCACTTATAGAGCCAAGCTTAAATTAGGACCTAGGTACGTCACTGCACGATTCTCCCATATACCACCACGAGGATTCTTAGGTCATCCACAGCCAACCTCCTGAGACCGCCCATCTTTAGACGGATAACAAAAGGAGGAAAAACTGTTGCTGTCCTGGGGTCTAAAGCTTGGAACGCACTTCCAATCAACTAAAGACTACAGGAAACGGAATCCCATTTTAGGAAGGCACTGAAAACATGGATATACAACATTTCCGATGTCTGCTGCCTCGCGCTAATTTAAGCGGAACACAGGCGGATTTCTCAAAGGACCCTCCCTTATCGTCTATTTCTCAGCGCCAGGATGCTACTTGCGGAGTGACAGCTTGCACTTAATAAATGCCAATTTACATTTACATTACATTACATTTACTACTTCCATGACCTGAGTCTCCCTCATCTTCCTCCTGCCATACTGCAGGTACGGAGTAATGCGGTGGTATAAGTAGTGATTCATTTTAATCATGGTTAATCTCTTCATGTTTTGGGGCAAGAGACTGGTCCTTCTCACTGTGACAACAGCACCAGCAGCACTTAAAACAAGCTCAGCAGAGAAAATGGCTACCGGGCAAGCCAGAAAGTTTATTGCCAGCCTGCTGAGCACTAGCCATTAGTGCCTCTTCCCATACCAATACACCAATGGATTTTGATTAAATCAGAACTCTGTTGGGTCATCCAGAAAGGCCTGGACCATTCGCTCAATGGTCATTGGTGCTACACCTTGCTGAACCTCTTTTGCCTTCTTCTCTGCACTAGACTTAATCCCTCACAGTAGAAACCATTGAGCTGCCGATTTTGGGGCTGATGTTCCTGTTCTTGTTGTTGGAGGTGTTCTTTCTGTTAGTTTTGGCTGCTGTGAGCAAACAGTACTGCTCTTAAGCTCTAAAATTGAAAGTTGCCCCACAGAACTTGTGCCCTGGAGGAGTGAGCATCTAATTCCTGGGTGTTCATGTCAGGTATTTGTTCAGGCCCAACAGTTGCATCACCTCATTGCATGACATATTCATTGATTGCTCCGTACTGCTCAAACAGGCGTTCAAGCATGAAGTAAGTTGAGTTCTACCCTGTTGGCACCTCCTGTATGAGTGCTTTAACTGGTGTTATATTATCACACTGAATGACCCTCAGCTGTTTATGGGCTTTGAATGAATGGCTTAAATGAGTGCACACTCTTCTGCAGGTGGACTGTAAAATACTTACTTGGTCTTCTCTTTTGAGAAAGTCCAGTACAATGATGTTGATGCAGTGCAGCCAAACACCGGACCATTAAAAAATCACCATTGGTTATGGTCCTAACTATATTACTGCCATTGTCCGTGGGAAAAAATCCAATGTAAAGCTCTCGTGGTTGCAGCCATTCAAAGACCTTGTTGTTAAAGTCTTCCAAAATGATTGCAGCAGAATGGGATTTATTCATGGTGAACATATCTACTGTTGCATGCTTCTGAGCGCCATTAAAAATCCCAGCAGTGTCAGCACATGCAGATATATTTTCTCTCACCCCCACAAAGAGATCCAAGGTGCAGTGATGCTCATGTAATCAGTCCCCATGTCTGTTGTCAGGTGAATAGTGTGAACGGCACCCTGAGCTAAGCATGCCCAAGCAATTCCAGCACATCTTGATGTAGCGCTGAAACATCAACTCTGGTTACATAGGACCGGCAGGAAACCTTCCATTTTAGGCAGATGGCTGCCACTCAAAAGAAAAAGGGAGGAGGTCCAGCGCTATCATTTAAGCCAGCTTCACATTGAACAAAAGTGCCATTGGGTGGTTGTGTTCATACTGCCCCTCCGACCTAGACATGGCAGGAAAAGAAGCCTGGATTTTGTCCTTTTCTGGCGCTACTCTGCAGGTGAATTCTTGAGAGCAGGCGGTGTTAGGCTCAATGTGTGTTTCACCGGGGAAGTCACTGTTCTCTCTTGCATTGGTATCTCTACCTGAGTCTTGTGCCATTGCAATGTTGCTGATGTGGGCATTTCTGCTGGGGACAGGGCTGCTTTGCATAACGAAAATGTCTTCCTCTACTTCACCTTCCACCATGATCGGATTAGATTGCCCGCTCAGCCTTTCACCCCCTTAAACAACACTTGCATTTTTTGGGCCGCTAAGGTTCGCCTCCCAATGGATCATATGGTGCTTTCTCAAATTGATTTTTTGGCCGGTGCCATAGTTTGTACCAAGTTTACCCTGACTAACACTTGCTCCCCAAATGGAGCATATGGCATTGCTAACCTCCCTCTTGCTAACCATAAAGAAGTCCCAAACTGGGGATGCCAACTTTCTGACACTGGTGCCACTGCCAATGCCGGATGAGCTGGCTGTAGGTGGGTGTTTTGACGCTTGACTCTGCAGTAACTATTCTACGAAGGGGGTTGTGGATGTAGATCACTGCTGGGACTTTGCAAAAATGGCAGCTGGCAGTGGTGGTGGTAACTATGGTGCAACATACCTCACAGCAAGTTAGGATGGGGTAACATTGGTCTCCACTGGGGTTGGGCCAATATCTGTGATGACTGGCTCGTCATCATACTCATTCTCTACATCTGCACCCATAAGTCCAAGGCTTTCAGGAACCTTCCTTTTCCCTTGCCTTTCGTGGTATGTCTCAGTCTCAGACTGAGGTGGGATGTAAGTGGTGTTTGCATCATCAGAAGGGGGGCTTGTAGAAGAAGATGATGTACTAACCCTCCTGTTTCTTTTAGGAGATCTGGAAGACAATGTATCTTCTGAAAGAGTGGTTCCCTCTACTTCCTCAGCATGAAGCTCAATCTCCAGAGCTGCTCATAATACAGGAGTAACTACTATTTGTGGTTGCGGCTGTGGTTGTTATTCTCCACTTTCCTGAAATTATTGGGCAATATTATAAGTTTTATTATGAAACGTATAGTTCACACAGGTACTCCTAGTGGCTTTCCGGGGCAGAGCGGAAGGAGGGGAAAATCTTAAAGGAGATGCTTTGCGATGGAGATTAGTTAATTTTCACACCACTGCCCATCGGCGTTGTCGTGATTAGACTGGCTGTCTCTGTGACAGACATGGGCTTTGCCCTAGGTTTGAATTGGTCTGCTGTTGCGGGAATGCTGCTCCCACCTTGCTCCCCAGTGGCAGTCATTGTGGCAGGCACAGTTTTTCCCCCCAAAAAAGGTCTGGGTCAATATACCAGTGGTGATAAGCTACTTCTTCTTCTTCCACTTTTTTGGTAGCTCCTTTCTTTGGTACCATCTTAAAGCTGTCAGCAGTGCCACTTAGCTTCCCAAGTTGAAGAGATTTCTGTGATGTGTGGGTCACTCATGAGTCTCATTGTGCACAGGCCTGCTGGCTGGAAGTACCGTGGAAGATGTCTCATCTCTTATACACCTAAAAGCAAAGAAGCACGAAGAATATCGGTGAAACATGGCATTATTGCAGTTCAATTAGTAGTACAAACAAACAATATCACTTAGTGTGGTCACTGGTTACTTAACTTATTTTAAATAATTAACAATACAGTGTATCCATTTGGAAAATGGAAAACCACAAGAACAAAAACTTTTATAGTGACTGACTGTACACTCAGGAAGGATAAGAAGGAGCAACAGCAACACATACAGATGTAGCTGTTTGCTTTACGTGCACTCAGGGATTTGGCACACAGGGAGGTGCAGCTGACAAATGACAATGTACTAATCCTTAGACAATTAATGCTGTTCTGCACCTATAGCAGCCAAAACAAAAATTAAAAACATACATTAAAAATTTAAAAACTGTACAGAAAAAATTATAATAATTGAAAACTAAAAATAAAAAATGAAAATAATGTAAAGAAAAATGTGAAATTATCCTCAAGCATATCATTTTAATTTATTAAACTGCTATCTCATTGCTCAACCATCCATGCAAGCATATGGCAAAGGCCACACTGGCTGGATGCACAAAATGGCTGCCTGCCATTGCCATATGGTCATCAACAACAACACTACTGAGTAAGAAGGCATTGGGAAGAAAGAGAAGACATTCAGGCCTATGGCAAAAGCACACTGGCTGCCTACACAAAATGGCTATTGACTGACCACATGGTGAACCAGAAAGCAAGGAGGCATGGCCGCAACATAAAGGTAGAAGAGCAAAGAATGTAGGCCTATGACAAAAGTACACTGGCTGGCTGCACAAAATGGCCGCCAGCCACATGGTGACAACAACAAACAAGAAGGTATGAGGAACAAAGAGAAGACATGCAGGCTTATGTCAAAAGCACACTGGCTGCCTACACAAAATGGCCATCAGCCACATGGTCACAACAACTAGAAGGAGGCCTGGAAAACAAAAAACACATGCAAGCCTATGCACACTGCCCGTGGCCACATGGGGAACAAAGACAAATGGCGGCCTATAGAAAAACGCACCCACACCCTGGCCAGACAAAGAAGTCATGGTAAAGATTACATAGCAGTAATCAGCAAAGCCAAAATGGAACCTAACAGGGCAAAAAAAGTTTACAAGTTACAACAGCACACATCTTCTGAAGGCATTACACCACCCTATACACTGTTTGTATTTAATTCAAATCCATCCATGGCCTATATGATGTTTCAATTCAACAGAAATCACAGAAACAGTTGTTTAATGCACCCATGACAAGCACTGGGCCTACTGGCTGGAAGGCCCATTGGCAGACAAGGCCCCATAGTGAATTGAATCGATATTGCAAATTTATTAAAAAACATGGAGAAAATGTAGTGGCCTGATCAACATTTTTTTTTAGAAAAGAAGGAAAATTATTTGCAAAGAAATTACTAGGTCCCTACTGAAATCTATAGGCCAACCACCACAATACATTTTAAAAATTGATTAAAAGTAAAAATACATCCACGGGCATGGCCCCAATCAAACAACAACACCAGTTTTCAACTTACTTGTGAAATCTCAAATACAAAGTCCTTCATTCCAATGGTATATATGCAGCAGACACAAAGAGTGATCCTTCCAGCGAGAACTCTAAATGCAATGTAACCAGGAGATAGACAAAGCACTGGGAAGAGCCTGCTGGACAGGAACAAGAAGTTGGAGACTCTGGGGCACTTCCTTCCAGGTGGAAACTCCTCACACAAAAACACCAATGTCAAAGGTCCATTTGAGTAGGTTTTTGACTCCAAATCATCATTTCAGGAAGATTTTGATGCTTCTTGAGGAGAAGATCTTACCCAGATTGCAGCTGCACTAGATCCTGAGTGTTCAGGATGATGTATGTCAGAAAAACTCCTGCTTGAAGTCGCAGGTGCACCCGAATGACGTGTTGGTGGCTGAAAAATCTCGTAGGGAGCAAGTGGCCAGGTAAAAAAAATCTTGTGGAGCTCTCAAATGGCTTTAAAAATCTCGTGGGTGATTGCAAGCACACAGCAAGTCACTCCCACGTGCCTGAAAGGACATTTGGAGTGCACTGTCAAAAAAAGTTTGTCAGTAACTGCGTTCTTCGCAAGTTGCTGAACTCTGGGAGCGGAGCAGAGTTTTACATCCAGGCCTAGTTCTCAGTGGAGACGCCAGTCCCTCCCCACACCCTAATATGCATACTCATCATCAAAGGGATAGGTGTCAGCGGAGAGACCAGGTGCTCCCCACAACCTACTACTCACTTCTGTCATGCAAGAAAGAGCTCTCAGAACAGAGGCTAGTCCCTTCCAATACCCTAATATGGACCCCTCATCCAAGAGAGAGATCCACGCAGAGAGGGAAATCCAACACTCATTATCCATGAGAGAGGTCTCAACAGATAGATCAGTCTATTTCCATGTTCTATGATGCACACCCATTTTCCAAGAGAGAGGTGTCATTGTAGAGGGCAGTCCCTATCCACACTCTACAACACATTTCTGTCATGCAAGAGAGTAGTTTCTCATCAGAGAGGCCTGTCCCTCCTCACATTCTATGATGCACTTTTGTCATGCTTGAGAGAGGCCAGCCCCTCTCTGTACCATACTATGCACTTTGTCATGCAAGAGAGAGGTCTCTGCGAGATTTCAGTCCTTCCTACACCTTACTCTGCACACCCATCTTCCAAGAGAGAGGTGTCAGTGGAGAGGCTAATCCCTCCCCACACCATACCACACACTTCTGTCATGTAAGCGAGAGGTCTCAGCAGAAAGGTCTGTCCCTTTTCACACCCTAGTATGCACACTCATCTTCCAAGAGAGAGATTGTTGCAGAGAGGTCAATCCCTTGCTACACCCTGCTCTGCATACCCATCATCCAAGAGAGAGGTCTCAGTGAAAGGGTCAGTCACTTCCCACACCCTCCTACTCACACTCGTCTTCCAAGAGAGAGGGTACAGCGGAGAAGGCAGTCACTCCTCAATCCCCTACGCACTTCTGTCATCCAAGCAAGAGGTGTTAGTGAAGATGTTAGTCTCTCGCCACACCCAACTAAGCACTTCTGTCATGCAAGAGAGTAGGTTCTCAGCAGAGAGGCCAGTCCCTCTCTACAACCTACTATGCCCACCTGTCATCCAAGAGAGAGTTCTTAGTAGAGAGGCCAGCCTCTCCCCAGACTCTACAATGCACGTTTGTCATGCATGAGAGAGGTCTCAGAAGAGATGTCAGTCCTTTTTTCACCCTGCCACTTATCTGTCTACCAGGAGAGAGGTGGCAGCTGGGAGGCCATTTCCTACCTATATCCTGCTGGGCACCTCTGTCATGTAAGAGAGAGATCTCAGCAGAGACACCAGTCCCTTTCCACACCCTACTGCATACAACCAGCATCAAAGAGAGAGGTGTCATGGGAGAGCCAAGTCTCTCCCTACACCATACTACGCACATCCATCTTCCAAGACAGAGGTGTCAACAGAGAGGTCAGTCCCTCTCACAGCTTGTTACACTTATGTGTCATGCAAGAGAGAGGTGTCAGGGGACAGACCAGTCCCTCCACACACCCTAGTACACACACCTGTCATTCAAGAGAGAGGTGACAGTGGAGAGGTCAATCACTCCCCGCAGAGTAACACACACTCTGTAATGCAAGAGAGAGGTCTTAGTGGAGAGGTCAGACCTTCCCCACATCATAGTACCCACACCTGTCTTCCAAGAGAGATATCCCAGCGGTGAAGCTATTACCTCCCAAGACTCTTCTATGATTTTTTCATAAAAAAGAGAGAGAGGTCTCAGGAGAGAAGTCAGTCCCTCCAATACCCAACTATGCACACCCATCATTCAAGAGACAGGTCACAGCAGAGAGGCCAGTCACTCCATACATTCTACTAAATATGCCAGTGGAGGAGTCCTAGCAGAGAGGGCAGGCCATCTCCACACTCCAGTGTGCACAGATGGTATGGAAAGAGGTGTCAGTGGTGAGGACAGTCCTTCATCACACCATACTATGCACACCTGTTACTCTGCAGAGTTCTCAGAACTGTGGATGCCTGTCACACTGGTGAAGAGGTCTTGGCAGAGAAGGACGATTCTTACTGTATTGTGCATTGCATAGATCTCTGTCAGTTTGATTAGATAGGGTGTTTGAACCTGCAAGACTCTTGTGTGAATTGGACGAATATATAAGGGGGCAGGATCCTATTTGGGTGTTCTCACTCCTGCGAGGAAGCTATAGCAAAACTCAATTAGTTAATATGGAGTTTCACTAAACAACGAACAGATAATGTAGGAGTAGGGTGGCTCTGAAAAAAGCTTTTGTAATGTATAGTGTACAGTTTGATGTCCAACTGGATGCATCCCTTCATATGATAAGGGTAGAACCTGTTTTCTTCTGCAGTGATGTCCACACTATCTTTCCTTTAGCTGCCTCGCATATCAAGATGGATATTGTTACTAATAATTGTGTCACAATACAAACTGACTTACATTTGCTTTTGATTTTTTATTTAAGTCTTTCAAGTTATTTAAGATGCCAAGTAAAAAACAGAAAAAGAAAAGATTAAGGCAAACATAATACGAAAAAGGCTGCAAAGTTTCAGACTGTCCAAAGAATGCAAGATGATAAAAAGTATTGAATTTCAGTAAAATTACCCAAACTTTCATTAAAAACAGTTATTAACCAGATGTAACATTTCTCATGCAGGAGTAAGTTATAATACAAATGTATCAATGACTAACAAAAGATGTTGTTCTTTCCAGAAAGAGCACACAAAAAATACAACAGAAACTGAGCAAAGTAGATTGAGGGACAGTAAATTCAAATAACTTCATCAGAAGTTCCTCCATAGTAGAGTGCACTTATATATTAAGAGGCGCATGAAGAAAGTGAAAAGCAAGACAATTACATCAGCAGAGTCTCTCAACTGTCTAGTAGACAAGGCATTTATTTTAAAGATAAAAGAATTTATTTACATTTTATAAAAAATAACGTGCTTAGATAAACTGGTTAATTTTCTTAAAAAGGAAGTGATGCCAAAAGGTGTAAATAATCAAAAGAAACATTTGCACTATTTTCCAGAGACAGAGAAAACCCACTTCCAGTAGTGAGGCATTTCAAACGAGGAATGTTATTTACAGAAGAATGATTTACTCTTTGGAATTGACACAGATGTTCCTGCATATGAAATGAATGAAGGTACACCAATTCACAACAGAAATGTGAACTGTAGGGAGGGCTGGTGCAAGCTGACACCTCTCCTACACCCACTTGTGCACAACAGAACCAAGGTGAACTGTAGGAAGGGCTGGTGCAAGCTGACACCTCTCCTACAACCGGTGGTACACAACAGAACCAAGGTGAACTGAACAAAGGGCTGGTGCAAGCTGACACCTCTCCTACAACCACTGGTGCACAACAGAACCAAGGTGATGTGTAGAAAGAGCTGGTGCAAGCTGAGACCTCTCTTACAACCACTTGTGCACAACATAACCAAGGTGAACTGTTGGAAGAGTTGGTGCAAGCTGGACCTCTCTTACAACCACCAGTGCACGACAGAACCAAGGTGAGCTGTGGGAAGAGCTGGTGAAAGTTGACACCTTTCTTACACCCAGTGGTGTACAACAGAAATGTGAACTGTAGGAAGGGCTGGTGAAAGATGACACCTCTCATCTAACTACTGGTGTACAACAGAACCAAGGTGAGCTGTAGGAAGGGCTGGTGCAAGGTGGCACCTCTCCTACAACCACTGGTGCAAAACAGAATCAAGGTGAGCTGTAGGAAAGGCTGGTGTGAGCTGACACCTCTCTTACACCCAGTGGTGTACAACAGAAATGTGAACTGTAGGAAGGGCTGGTGAAAGCTGACACCTCTCCTACAACTGCTGGTGCACAACAGAACCAAGGTGAGCTGTAGGAAGAGTGTTATATTCCATATAGATACCCTATATAGGCACAGGTAACACTGCAAACTTTCACCTATATCCCTCCCTACATTTCAGACATAATGGTTCATAGGGACTGACCTTTTACCTAGATACAACAGTGCATTCAGAACGCGGGCTTTTCCCTGGTTTAATACTCCTACATTATGCATGAGGCTTCTTAGAAGCACAGCAGGACTCACAGCAGGATGAACATCTCCTATATAATATCTATGTTAAAGATCAAGCCCAACGTCATCCTTTAGGTCGACATTGTAACACAGCAAGGTAGGACCCCTGGGGAGACCTGCAGGTATATACATCGTGTCTTGCTTAGACAGATAGAGGAGACCGTGACTTCCCAAATGACACACTGACCAGAGACACTGAGGTTCCTGCATGAAGACACTCCAGCTAGCAGTGGTCTAACATCCCTCGTGGGGTGTCCAACTCAAGACCAGGATGGGGTCCCATATTCTCTCCTAACTCAGGTAATGGGGTTGACTAGACCTTAGAGGGATTCTTGGCATAACGCATAACACCTACACCGATGCTAGGTACATTTACGTACATCTAGTTATGGAGACATTGTAGGAGTACGCACTTTCTTATCATGTATATTGTGTACTTGTATATATTCATGATTTCTGCAAAATGGTAGAACTGTACCATCCCTTTACTTTCGTAGTACTGCTAATAATATATCTCTACTATTGTCTAATGGTTGTTACATCAAATCTATTCTACACTAGAATAACAACTGCTCAATAAATCCTTATTGAAACGCCGAGACTGTTTATTCTGTGTATCTCTGAGACAAACTAAGTGAGCACGAGTGACTGAGCGAAAGGTAGTGTATTGTTTCCACGATTCTGAGGGATCAGGGTTGTCATGTTCTGAGGTTGCCAGAAACTATTCTCTCCCCGATAAGAGGAGACTCTTGTGGTACTATGGGCTAGCTTATGCAAACAGGTCAACATATCCAGTGGGGGTGTTCGGAACCAGTCTGCCACCAAACCCACAGTTTATGGTATCCGAACGCGCAGATCCTGTATAGGATATATAGGAACTACATGTCAAGAGCTGCTGCAAGCTGACACCTCTCCTACAGTCACAGGTGCGCAACAGAACTACATTGAGCTGTAGGAAGGGCTGGTGAATGTGATACATCTTTTAGAACCACTGGTGCACAACAGAACCAAGGTGAGCTGTAGGAAGGGCTGGTGCAAGCTGACACCTCTCCTACAACCACTGGTGTATTAAAGAATCAAGGTGAGCTGTAGGAAAGGCTGGTGTCAGCTGGCACTTCTCCTACAACCACTGGTGCACAACAGAACCAAGGTGAGCTGTAGGAAAGGCTGGTGTGAGCTGACACCTCTCCTACAACCACTGGTGCACAACAGAACCAAGGTGAACTGTAGGAAGGGCTGGGGCAAGCTGACACCTCTCCTACAACCACTGGTGCACAACAGAACCAAGGTGAGCTGTAGGAAGAGCGGGTGCAAGCTGACACCTCTCCTCTAACCACTGGTGTATAAAAGAACCAAGGTGAGCTGTAGGAAAGGCTGGTGTGAGCTGACACCTCTCCTCTAACCACTGGTGCACAACAGAACCAAGGTGAGCTGTAGGAAGGGCTGGTGTGAGCTGACACCTCTCCTACAATCACTGGTGCACAACAGAACCAAGGCGAGATGTAGGAAGGGCTGGTGTGAGCTGACACCTCTCCTCTAACCACTGGTGCACAACAGAACCAAGGTGAGCTGTAGGAAGGGCTGGTGTGAGCTGACACCTCTCCTACAAACACTGGTGTATAAAAGAACCAAGGTGAGCTGTAGGAAAGGCTGGTGTGAGCTGACACCTCTCCTCTAACCACTGGTGTATAAAAGAACCAAGGTGAGCTGTAGGAAAGGCTGGTGTCAGCTGGCACTTCTCCTACAACCACTGGTGCACAACAGAACCAAGGTGAGCTGTAGGAAAGGCTGGTGTGAGCTGACACCTCTCCTACAACCACTGGTGTACAACAGAACCGAGGTGAACTGTAGGAAGGGCTGGTGCAAGCTGACACCTCTGCTACAACCACTGGTGCACAACAGAACCAAGGTGAGGTGTAGGAAGAGCGGGTGCAAGCTGATACCTCTCCTCTAACCACTGGTGTATAAAAGAATCAAGGTGAGCTGCAGGAAGATCTGGTGCAAACTGACACCTCTCCTACAACCACTGGTGTACAACAGAACCAAGGTGAGCTGTGGGAAAGTCTGGTGTGCGCTGACCCTTCTCTTACAACCACTGGTGCAAAACAGTACCAAGGTGAGATGTAGGAAAGGCTGGTGTGCACTGACCCTTCTCTTACAACCACTGGTGCACAACAGAACCAAGGTGAGCTGTAGAAAAGGCTGGTGTGAGCTGACACTTCTCCTACAACCACTGGTACAAAACAGTACCTAGGTGAGCTGTAGGAAAGGCTGGTGTGAGCTGACACTTCTCCTACAACCACTGGTACAAAACAGTACCTAGGTGAGATCTAGGAAAGGCTGGTGTGAGCTGACACTTCTCCTACAACCACTGGTGCATAACAGAACCAATGTGAACTGTAGGAAGAGCTGGTGCAATCTGACACCTAGCCTACAACCAGTTGTGCACAACAAAACCAAGGTGAGGTGTAGAAAGAGCTGGTGAAAGCTGACACGTCTCCTACAGCCACTTTTGCACCAGCTGGTTGTGGTGGGAGATCACACGTGGCAGAGGGAGAGACAAGTAGGGGTGCAGAGACAAGGGGCAGAGAGGCAGCCAGCTCCAGCCTCACCTGCACTGTCCACGGAAAGAAGAGGGCTCCTGTCCTTATGCAGAGTCACGTGACCACTGCACAATGAAACAGTCCTATGAATGTGTGCCTTCAAAGCCCATGTAATCAACGAAATGTATCATCATGCAAATGATGAAGGCGGGCGCATAACAATGTAAATGATGCTTTTAAGAGTGAAACTACTGGGGCTGACATGTCCTTTGACCCCTCAGCCTCAATAGAACGCATTATATAAATACCCATAGGACACAATGCAATGGATTGTACATAAAGTGCAAGCGCCAAAGCCGTCTCTAGCCAGAGCTAAACACCTGTTAATACCAGGCAGTCGGTGCAAACACCAGGTCAAGCCTGGGGCCAAACCTACAAACATTAGAGAAAAAAAAATGACAGCCTCCCCAAGAGCATTTAATTTTTGTATTTTTCATCACAATATTTCTCCTCTTCAAAGAAAAAGTCATTAAATTCATACCAGCAATGTGGAATGAGGCAGGTTTGTGTCTTAAATGAGAAAAGAAGCCCAGAAAAATTACAATTCTCACACTGAGAGATCTTCCTTACAGGAAGGAAACTCTCACCTCTGTGACCACACTGCTCCCGGGCGGGGCTCCCTCCTCCCTGAAGCCCCTCTCAGTCCTCTTTATATTTCCGCCCTCAGCTTCCCTCGGTTGACACCCGGAGCCGAGGGTCACACATGCAGTCTGTCACTTTTAGAGCACACCACGATGTGTGTCCGGGCTCTGCTGCTGGCTGCGGTGTTTGTGTGTAAGTTGTGGCTCTTCACACACCGAGTGTGACACAAGGGCTGCTCTGTCCTGTGCGTTGTTTACTGATATATCTTTGTTTCTTCATTTCATGTCTCCTGTGTGACTCAACGTGCTGCTGATCTACAAGTGCACTTCAAAGACTTGTTTCGTTTTCAGCTCGAACACCTTGTAATTTACTTTTCATTTATTCTCCTCAGGTGCAGACACCAGTCACCAGGTCCTGCAGCCTCCGACGGTGGAGGTCACGGAGGGAGGGACGGCGGAGGTCACCTGTAACCACACCATCACCAACACCCTGTATCTAGCCTGGTATAAGCATCATCATGGAGGGTCCCCCGAGCTCCTGATTTCGGGCTACAGCGCTAACGAGACCATCAGACACTTCTCAATGTATATCACCAACACCCGCCTGTCCACCACTCTGAGGATCCGCGGAGCCGGAGTGAGGGACGCAGCCGTGTATTACTGCGGAGTGAGGGACACAGTGAGGGAAGTGAGAGGAAACCTGCACAAAAAGAGACAGAGAACAGTGGAGTGTGTGCTGCTGGCGCCACCTGGTGGATTAACGTTTATAAACACTCAAAGAGAAGCAGTGACATAAACACAAGTTGGCTCTGTGTGGCTTAGTAAATCTGACTTAAGTGCTTGTGTTGTCTTGTGTCACCTCACCTGAGTCAAGGGCTACACAAGCCTAAATCCAGGTTTAGTCTTATAGAAACATTGTTTTACAACAAACACTGGATCAAAAAACATGTAAAATGCCACCCAAATGAAACAAGCATTGTCACAGCCTATATATCTTTTTGTAAAACTGAAATTGCTTTTTCATTGACCTACAAATTTATGAGAGTATTTTTGTGAATGTGTGAATATAAGATTGGGTGAATGGTTATTTGAATGGATGAACACATTGGATGATGAACAGTGAGTGAGTGAGGATAAATGAACTCATTGACAGTTTTTTTGTTGGTTTTTTTGTTGTTGTTTGATAAGCTTTATTAGCATTTAATGACACATAAACATATCAGCAATATATTGATAAAAATACAAATGTAAAAATATGACATAGTAAATACCTGATACTTAAAAGAAAAGAGCAAAAGCAATTTTTGGAATTTTAAACAAGGTAGAAGGGGAGAGGGAAGACAGGAAGAGGGGAAGGAAAGGGGATGTCAGTATCCTGATAGGAGAGAAATAGGAATAATAAAATAAAACAGAGAAAGGCATACTAGATTACTATTTATAAATAAGTAAGTAAGGATTGTTGAATGAGTAGATAATTCAAGGAGGTTTAAATTTATCAGAAGTATGGTGCGAATTATTTTGCAAAACCATACGGTCTAAATAGGAGGTAAGGGGTAACCAGAATAGATCTCTATTAATGATCGGATTACATGAGGATGCGAAAGCAACATCAAGTCTATGGAAATGACAGAGGGTATTCCACCAATGTTGTATGGAATGCTTTGTGAGAGTTTTCCAGTTGAAAGAAATGTGTTGAAAGGCTAGAGCAAGCATAAGATCATAAAGACCATGGTTATGTGAGGGAAGATCTAAAGAGTCAGAAAGGCTTCCAGCAAAGAGAAGGGGTATAGAATAAGGAATGGAAATTGAAAACAGATGAGACATGTATGACCAGACCTTTTCCCAAAAATCGGAAACAGGAGGACAGAGAAAGAGAAGATGAATGAGATTGGCATTAGAAGAGCCGCACGTCCAACAATTAGAGTCAGCAATGGAGGAAGAGAACATTGCCAAAGAAACAGGGGAAAGGTAAAGCCTGTGATAAAGGAAGAACATAGATTGGATGAGAGAGGCAGAGCGAGAGATTTTTAAAGATCTGGACCAAAGTTTATCCCAAAAAGTGATAGACCATTCGCATCCCAGATCCGATTCCTAAGAAAGTTCTAATTTAGATTTAGCACGGTCTGGATTGGGGGCTAAAAAATATTTATATATAAGAGAGGCTTAGGGAAAGTAAGAAGTATTTTAAGAAGCGGATTTTGGGTGACAGGTGAGGGTGAGGGTGAAGGAGGAAGAGAGGAAGAGAAAAATATATGTCAAGAATAATCGCCATAAAGTAATAAACTTCTGTAAAAAGGAGCGAGGGCAGTGGAATAAGGATTGAAAGTGGGGAAAGGTACAAGGAGAAGTTCCGTTGAAAAGGTGTTTAACCCATATAATACCCTTTAATCTCCACTCCTTCCAAAAAATTGGTCTATTTTTAAGAAGAATAAGCGAGTTATGCCAGATAGGGGAATCTAAGAAAGATTCGCGAGAAGTTGAATTAGGTTAAGTCAAAGATTTCAGGAGAGAGCATGTATGTTTAAATAGGGGAAAATAAGTGTGAGAGGTCTTGGCAGAAAAACCTATAACTTCCTTGAAAGAGAAGGGTAACAATAAGGTTTGTTCAATGGAAAACCAAAGAGGAGTAAAGGGGGAGGGATCTGATATGAGCCATTTAGAAGCTTGGAGAAGGACTTATGATAAAGACGAAAGTCCGTGAAATTCACTCCACCGCTAGATTTTGGCTTTCGAAGAGAGGTTAAAGCAATTCTAGATTATTATTTTTTTCCAAAGAAAACTAGAAAGACACAAATCAATGCGTTTAAAATATATATCTGGAATATGAACGGGGAGCATGGAGAGTACATAAATTAAAATTGGGACAATCATCATTTTAATCGAATCCAACCGGCCCCACCAAAAAAGAAAAAGAGGATTCCAAGAAGAAAGTAATTTGGAATTGGAGAACCATATGCCCAGGTATTTAATTTGTGAACTATTCCAAGCAAAACCAGTAGCAAAGAAGGAATGGGGAAGACAGAATTTGGTGAGAGGGAGAATTTCAGTCTTGTCTGAGTTATTTGTGTAACCGGAGACCAGCGAAAAGGATTAAAATTCAAGTAATAATGGAGGAATAGAGGTTTCAGGGGCCGAAATAAATAAAAGAATATCATCTGCATATGCAGAGAGTTTTAATTGATGACCACCATAAGGAAATCCGGAAATGGAATCATTATTACGGATGGAATTCAAAAAGAGAAGAGAAAAGTAAGAAGAGACCCGGCCATTAACTAAAACCTAAGCCTTAGGGGCGGAGAACAATAAAGAAATAAGCGATATGAATTTAGGACCAAAACCATGCCAACGTAAAGATGCAAACAAAAAGACCAATCTACTCTATCAAAGGCTTTCTCTGCATCGACAGATATAGCAGCGAAAGAAATAGAAAGGGAGGGAATTTTATTCAAAACATTGAGAAGAAGACGTGAATTATCAGAAGTGAGCCTACCCTTAACAAAACCACATTATTCTTTACCAATAAGATGAGTCATGAGGGGGTCTAAACGCAAAGCAAGCAATTTATCAAATAGTTTATAATCAACATTAACTAGAGAGATCGGTCTATAGTTTTTACAAAATTGGGGATCACGACCTTCTTTAGGGATAAGGCAGATAGTAGCTTCCTGAAAAGTGCCTTCTGTTTTACCAGTTGAATAAAATGATTGAAAGAGTTTTAAAAGCTTAGGGAGTAACAAATCAGAGAAATGCAAATAAAATTCCACAGAAAACCCATCTGGGCCAGGTGTCTTCCCTTTAGTAAGAGTATGTAATGCATTGGAAAGTTCATTAAGGGAAAGATCATTTTCAAGATTGAGGAAATTGATATGGGAAGTAGAAGGAGAAGGAATTTTATCAAAATAAGCTTGAATGAGATCAGAGGAGGGAGGAGATTCTGGTGTGTAAAGATTTTGATAAAAAAGTTTGAATTCATTAAGTATATCCTGATCTTTATGTAAAAGGGGGTTATTAGAAGAATAAATAGAGTCTATGAGAGTGCGCTCTCTGCGAGTTTTTATATAATTTGCTAAGAGTTTTCCTGCTTTATTATGGCCACCATAGAAACGAGCGCTACTACGAAGAAGCACGGATGAAGCATTGTCCGTAGTAGTTTTGTTAAACTCTAGCTTAGCTCGTATCAATTCTGGCGAAATGGAGTTCTTTGAGGATATATAAAATTCATGCTCCAAAAGCTTGATATGTGCGAGGGTGGTTTTCCGTTTCTGAAGATAGCATTTCTTTTTCTTGGAGACAAATTCTATAATATAACCCAGTGCAGTGGCCTTAAAGGAGTCCCAAAGAATATGGGGGGGAAGAGGTGGAGTCACAATTGAGTTCAAAGAATTCATTAATAAAAGAGCGAAAGGAAGAGGAAAAAAGAGGGTCATTAAGGAGAGAGTTATTAAAACGCCATCGAGAAGATTTTGGATGTGGAGGGAGTAAATCAAGGTCCGTGACAATTGGGGCATGGTCAGAAATAACTATGGGTTCAATAGACGAGGACAGAAGATTTTGAGACAAAGATTGAGAGAGAAAGATATAGTCTAAACGAGAGAGAGATGCATGAGGAGGAGAGAAAAAAGAGTAGTCGAGAGTGTCAGGATGAGAGAGTCTCCAAGAATCAATGAGATGTGTTTGAGAAATAGTATTAAGAAATTGTTTGTGAGGTTTGTGTGGAATAAAACGGACTGTAGATTTGCGATCGAGAAATGGGTCAACAATTTGGTTGCAATCGCCACCTAAAACAAATAAATCATCTTGAAATTGAATACATTTTTGTGTAATCAAAGACCAAAAAAAACAATCAGGTTGTGTAGGACCGTAAATATTAAAAACAGTTAAAGAGACAGAATTAATTAATAGCTTGGCTAGTATCCATCTACCTTCTCTGTCATGTTCTTGCAGTAAAACTTTACATTTCAATTTCTTATGACATAGAATGACAACACCGTTTTTTTATTAGTAGAAGGAGAGAACAAAACCGTACCCACCCAGCTTCGTTTTAACTTAAGTGATTCCATTTCGGTAAGATGGGTCTCTTGTAAAAGAACTATATCAGGATTATAGGAGGCTAGGTGGGAAAGGATTCTCTGTCTTTTAATAGGATTGATAAAACCCTTTACATTGCAGGAGATGACTCTGAATGTGAATACAGAAAAAAGTTAAAAGGAATGGGGTCTAGGAAAACCAAAACAAGATTATAAGTGATAAGGAGAGAAAAAATACTCTGACATTTAATAGGGCAAACGGAGCCTTTCACATGCCAAAAGCTAGCACTGAATGTAAAAACATTAACGAACCAAGGAGAACGAAACATTTCATGACAAAATAATAAAAGATAGAACAGGAAGAAGAAAAGGAAAAGAGGGTAAATATAGGAAAAATAAGGAAGAATAGTGCTTTTAGGAAGAAAGGGGAGAGAAGGAAGAGTGAAAAAAGGGAAGAAAGATAAAACATAAGAAGAGACAGTACATATCCAAAAGGGACGACTGAGAACAACATACCTGTGGGGAATAAAAAAGGACAATGGGGCGGTGGCGACACATGACAAAACGAACAACCAGGAAGTGGAAGTCCTGCCTTCATCGGGATGGTAGGGAAGGAGAAGGGGAGCCATACGGAATGAAAGGACGTAAAGCTGTATAAATAAACAAAGGAAACAGTCAACGTAAGACTTAAGACAGAAAAGAGATAAAGAATACAAGCATGTAACAAATAATAATAAGTGCTTATTCTGAAAAACTATGCTTCTAAGATGAACAATTACAAAAAGAAGCAAACGGTAAAAAGAACATCGTGCAACTTATATAAAATATCAAAAGATAAAATAGTTACATAACATGCAAAAAGTAGAGATGCAAAAGCATCAGGAAGCAACCTGTAAGGAGAAAAAGAAAGATTAGATATTCAACCATTAGAAGGGTTCGATGTATCCATGCCACTGGAAGTATGAATATGGATGAAGTTCTTAAGTTCTGCAGGATCTTGGAAAGACCATGTTTGGTTTTGATATGTCACTTTGAAAATACATGGGTGAAATAAACCAAACCTAGCACCAAGAGTTCGAAGAGGAGCACGAAGATTTAGGAACTCTTTCCGTCTAGACGCAGTAGCATTGGAAACATCTTGGGATAAGAACACTCTCTGACCCAGCCAGGAGATTTGACGCTTAGACCTGGCTGCAGCAAGGACTGAAAGAAGATCTGTAAATTTCAAGAAGAGAATGATGATGCCTCGAGGCTTAACTGGATTAGTTGGAGAAGACAAGCAAGGACCAAGTCTATGAGCCCTTTGAATGCTGAGAGAGGTAATAGATGGCATATCCAGAATTTTGGGAAGAAAAGAGGAGAAGAATGACACAGGATCTTCACCTTCCCAGGACTCCGGCAGACCATAAATACGTAGATTATTTCTACGATTTCTGTTTTCCAAATCCTCCGTATGTTGTTGGAGGCTGAGGATCGATTTTTCTAAGGAAGAAATGCGCTGGGAATTGACCTGTATCTCCGAGGTCTGCTGCTCCAACGAACCCACTCTGTCATTCATTGTACACCATTTATCCTCAAGGAGTTGTAATTTGTTGTTAGTTTCCTCCACAATCAGGCACAGAGCGCGTATCTCCTCCAATAACAACTCCATAGAGATGGGAGATAGTGTCTTATCCGGAGATGGAGGGTCATGTTTCAGACGTTTAGTTGAAGAAGTGGGTGGAGAAAGCTTACTTGAAGTAGATGGCGCCAAAGAAGAGCGATTAGAAGTTACACCAGCCATTTGAGCAATATTAGAGTCTGATGCTGAGGAAAAGGAAGGCGGAGCCACAGGGATATGTTTTGATGGTACAAAAACACATTTTGGCTTACGCAACCTTCCCATAAATGACAGAGGTCAGTTCACAAGAGAAAAATATATGTGTGTTGAGGCAGTAGAACTAGACAGGCATTGAAAGAATTGACATCCTGTAAAACTAGAAGAGTGTTGATAAGTCACAAAAGGATATGAGGAGCCATCTAATTATAATATGAGGAGGTGACGTAAAATAACCAGGTGTTGAGAATACAGTAACAGGCAGCAGAGTAATTATCTAATTTAAACTACCAGTTCCAGATAGGTTATAGTCTTATAGTGCCTTGGAAAAGCAAAAGTTCAGGTAAGTGAAGCATGAAACCACTGGTATGCTCAAAAACAGATATATCCAGGTATGTCCAGAAGCAGCTTCTCTGAATCCTTACTGGAAGCACCACACGATCCAAATTCAAATGTAAGCAGACATCATTAAAAAGGGCAGCAGCAGGTCAAGCAATGAAGAACATAGGCATTAATCATTGATATCCACTTGCCTCATAACAATAAATATGATAATCCAGTCGCACTGCATGGCACACGCATTGCTGGTGATGACAGGGAAGCCCGCAGCGTGAGGAAACGCGCGCACCTAAGATGGCGGCGCCGTGAGGAGAAAGCTGCAGTCACGAAAACGAGACGAAGCGCAGCGCGCTTTGTAATAAAAGTTATCTCAACGGAATCCCCACATCTTCCGGTGCATAATGCAGGCAAATGCTCCGAGCGTTTAGGGCAGGAAATGCATCGGCAAGCTCCGAATGTGTCCCGGCGAAGCGGAGCGAAGTGTCTAGGCGGCCATTTTGTCCAGCGCCGTAGCCACGCCCCCCTCATTGACAGTTTTTAATGTGTGAGTGAGAGCAGGGATAGGAGGCTGGTGTGAAGAAAAATGAAAGGGCAGCTGAATGGACGGGGTCAGGGTGTAAACAAACCACTTGACTCTAAAGACAGTGTGAGGTGGGACAAAGAAAGTGTGGGGCATAATTAACAAGGTTTGCATTGCGTTAGCACCACGCAACATGGTGCATGTGTGATGCAAACCCCAAAATGTGATTTATGCAGGGATGGCTTTCTATGGGTTTCCTTGGCTGGTCCAATGAAACTACCATGGACTTTGGCGCATTCCAAGGTTTACCGTCACTGGTAGACCTGAGAATGTACCAAAAAGATAGGCCTTCCCAGGTGAGGGATAAGAAGGAGAAATATCTTCCTTTTTCCTTGTTACTTCCTCTTTCTATGTCAGCTACAGTCTGCAGCACACGTGGGTAGAGGAGAATGATTTTTTTTGTGCAGGGAGGAGGCTCGTGCTCTGGTTCTGTTGAGGATGAGTAAGCACTGGTACCTGAAAATGAGTGCTGAGACCCGAGCCTGCATCTATTGGTTCAAATGAACTATTATTATTGCAAGCAGTTTCAATAGTGCATATGAGCTAATGAAGATATTTCATCATCCAAATGTAAATAAAAAGATCCTTCCTGGGGGATCCTACTTTCAGCTGCACACCAATAACAGATCCAACCCAATTTACATCTCAGCCTAGGCCCTCTGCCTCGGACTTGGTTTAAGAGCTTGTAATGGTAGGTCTCGCTCTGACACGCCTCTCACTACACAACTCGCATTTTCATTGCAGGTTCATTGACTATATATTGTTCATGCAAGCCGACTGGCATAATGTTTTACAACTATACTGTCTAGTAGTCCAGTTGTCAGTTAGGGAGCCCAGCAGGCCCGGCTCTAGGGCGGTGCGATTTGTACATATGTGGTGGGGTCATCATTTTTACAAGCGATTGTGTAGGAGAGTAGGATCTGCTTCACATGTTTTTCCCCACTTTTTGCTGGTGTTTCACTGTTTTTCGACTTTAGTCTGGCTAGTACCCTGCTATTCAGGGCCCCAGCCTAGCTACTTCCTCTCTAAATTGATTGCATGTCCTTTAGGTACACTCCAGATTGGATTCTGGGGTACCCTTGTGAGTCCCTAGTATATGGTATACTATGTACCCAGGGCATAGGTACTCCAAAGGCCTACCAGGGGCTGAAGCATGTATTATGCCACCCCTGGAAAGCCATGCAAAATGACACCACAGGTCTGCTACTGCAGCCTGGGTGAGGTGGTGCATGCACCCCTTACTGAGGTATAGGCTCACTATACCTCACCTAACACTGCACATAGTAACCTATCAGTCACCCCTATGGCAAGCCTTATCAATCCTGAAGGCAGGGTGCCTGATAATATGTGAGAGGGTGCCCAGGCACGAGCTGAGCCCCTCTGCAGCCTTCGGAATCTCTTCTCCGGTGTTGTCAGTGGTGCAGTCTGACCATATACTCTTAAGTGCATTATAACTTAAATGGTTAAAGTTATCTTTGGACTGACTGCACGGAAACATATCGTGTTTGGTGTCAAACTCCTTGAAATCATACCCCCACATCTGTTCTTGATGTGAGGATATGATCCCACCCTTCTAGAGGGAGAGATATGACAGTACTGGTATACCTGGTAGAAATCTAACAGAGCCCTGGCATCACAAAATGAAGGCTGAAGACACAGACACGGGTCTGGCCTCCTGCTGCTGACCAAAACTCCGGCAGGGGAGGCCTGGACAATAGGTTTCCTGTCACAGGGAGGTGTAACCACCTCCCAGACGGGCTTATGTGTATTGGGGCTGGGTGGGAGCACTCTCTGAGTGCTTTGAAGTCCTGCACTGGGGGCACATTTGGTGTCCCTGTGCATAGTCTGGCTCAAACCGGTTCAGGGGCTTCCAGACCCTGCTCTGGCACGAAACTGGACAAATGAAATGGGTGTAGCCACTCCTCTTTCCAAACCCTCCAATAGGTGGGTCCCCAGAGCTAGTCCAACCCCTTCCTTATGTTTAAGTAAGGATCCTCTGTAACCAGAACTTTAGATATCCCTGGATGAAACTCTGAAGCTGAATCTTGGAACTTCGACGCTCTACTCAAGACTAGAGGACTGAAGAAATCTCCCTTGGGGTCAAGGAGTGACTCCCCTGCTTGGCAGGCACCAACAAAGCAGTTTGCCAGTCTGTATTTCTGAATCTCCCGCCAGACTCCGAAGTATTTGCAGCCCAGGAAGAGGATTTCCACACATCTCAGAGGCCGACCCGAGTCCCCAGCAAAGCCCTCATGAGTAGTGTGGAACCGGAACGCCTGGTCACCGTGCACTTTTGCAAGTGCATTGACTTCTCGACGTCTCTTGAAGTCGTGCTTGGGGTTACTTGTAGCACCCACCTCGAGCAGAGGATCCACTGAAGATTGTCAGTCTAGTCACCCAGAGTGACCCGTGGGCCACCATTTTGTGTTTCCTCCCGAGGTCCCTTTGCGATCCCTGGTCCTTCGACTGGTGGGTCCCTGAGGGGGTAACTTTGAATTTCCTTGGACTCACCTGGTTGCCCCAGACATGCCCTGACTCCCTACCAAGTGGTGAGTGCCTCAGACCTTGCTGGTCTGCACCAAAGCCCATTTTTCTTTCTGCGTGGGTTGCTGTTGCCAAGTCTTGTTGTGTCCAATCCGGGCACCGACACTGCAGCACTCGACATCCTTCATGGGACAGCTCGAATCCAGCTCCTGGTTGTCCTCGACGCCTCCTGGTCCTCATGGCTGAAGAGTCAAGCTTCACCTTTTTCACCTGAAATCACCCGACATCGGTGGGCATCTGCCTATCCCCTTCCTGGTCACTGGCAAGTGACCCAGACCCTGTCCCCTCTGCTTTCAGGTTCTTCTTGAATTCGATCCAGGCTTGGATATCTTCGGGCACTTCCCATCTTCCCGGCAGCAGCACTTCTTTGCCAGCTCCCTTTGAAATCGGCGACACGACCCAACACCATATGATACCTATGCACCCGGCTTCCCTGAGTGAGGTAACACAAGTACTCCAGTGCTCCCGTGGGTGCTGGCTGTAGAAGTTCCTAAGTCCCTAAGGGTTTGGTCCTGACTAATTTGTAAGTGTCCCTAATCTTTAAAAATCTAACTGCGACTTTCCTCATAGAAGCTAACGGGAGATCGCGGATGTGTTCTCACACTGCACACGGCCCCGTGGGTCCCCTGTGTCCCTGTGGGTGGTTCCTTGGGGTCCCAGAGATTCTACAGGCTCTAGGCCTTGTTTCTAGTTAAGTCGTGGTTCTTATACCACTATTTTAGTATATGGTTTGGCTCGCCCCTAGGGCCTGATATGTATTTGTACTGTTTTACTGTGATATTTGAAGTGTAACTTATGTGTTTTGACCGCTAGTCTCATAAAGAGACTAGGAGGGTGTGTTTAGTAATAAATACATATTTTTTATATATATACCTGGTGTGGTTGTCTTTCATTTAGGCATTCATGAGATTATATACTGGTAAAACAAGCTGCTTTACATTCCTTCAAGACTGAGCCTGAAGTCTGCTCTCCATAGCTACCACTAGGGTAGCTTTCAATAAAGGTTGTCTTTATCCTATAACCAATAAGGGGTTGTTTGGACTGGTGCAAGGTGCCCACTAGAACTAGTGGACAGCATATACCAGGTCAACGTCTCACAAATATTATTATATTAAAAGCACCAACCTGCTGGCGTGTTCCTGGTCTCCAAAAAGTTTTGTAGGCATCAATTATGACGTCAAGATAATTCCACCAATTTAAAAAGAGACTGGAGGTTTGTCTAGTGAAGTTGTGACTCGTCCTAAGGTAGCGCAGAGGGTTAAGATGTCTGCCGCTAAGAGCGTGTACCATGCAGATCACAAAGTGCATGTACTGTAAATAGGTCAGTGGGTTCCTGCTTCTGTCAGACAGCTCCTTTTGTTACTTGTGGTTTGTAAGTCAAAATCCTACTATAGAGCATTGAGCTATGAACTGCCATCAAAGAGCTGTGTGTAAACTGCAAGGTATATGGTAGATCTATATGTGTATTGCCCAGTCTTTCATTTCCCTCATCTGACCAAAAGGGTTCATTTGGGTGGAAAACAATTTTTGTTATTAAAGAGAGCCCCTAACAATGGTGTTATATTTTAAATTCTGATTGTGTGCTTTTCCAGACTGAGGACTCTTAAACTATATTGCCTTCCAGTATCGATGACATGTTACTCATACACTACACCTTGAGGTCCTGTCTGATGTAACATTTCCTATACACTGATTTACACACCTAAGTTCGTCTTTGTGCAATGTGTGTGTGATGTACAGTGCTCTGACACCTTACACTGGTATGAGTGGTGCTATAAAACTAAATGAATCCAAGGGACAGTGGGTCTGGAGACTTGAGGGGCACTGTTAAAGGTGGTCATTGAGGGGGTGCCAACAGACATTGTCGCACGGGGTGCCACCAGTGCTAAAGCCAGCCCTGGACCCAGTAACCCCCAAGGACCTTCTGCAACCTTCCCAAGAAGGCTTCAAGGCACATGCAGCCCATACTCTGCAGAATCCCAGGAATCCATGATCAGCTTCTAATCCTGGGGCAGGCAGACCCCTGACTTGTAATATGGGACCTACTGCCAGACTCAGAAGATATCAACCTCAAGCCTGCTCTCCACAGCTCCTCGTGCGAGGCCACAGGGGTCGTGCCTCACTGACAGGAATAAACTCACCCAGAGGGACTGCATCAGGACCACCTTGAGCCTCTCACGTTGCAAAGACCCCTCCACCTCTGCTGTGACAGAAGCCCCTTCAGACTCTAGAGTGCGTAAAAGCCCTAAACAAAAGTGATGAAGGCCCATTCCACCATTCATTCTCCCATTGTGGATGTGGCTGTGAGAAAATGCTCCCTTTTATGCGGTCGAATATGTTTCTGCAGATTTCTTGTGCTGGTTTTTTATACATTTCTTTATTGTCATTTTCATATTCATATAAGCTGTCATTTTCATGGTGTGTGGACGATCCTCAGGGGTCAAGAACAGATGCAATATCACAAGTAATCAACTCTATAAAGCAAGGCACTCCAATTAACAAAGGAGTAACATTGCAGTGTGCCTACTACAACCGGTAACTGGAGTGGGCTGAGTGGTCGCTCCAGGACAGGGGGTGACACCGCCAGGGCTGCACGTATCCACAGGTGTCCCCTCCCAGGGTCTATAGCAGGCATTAGCAGGCCTAGTCATGCACAAGCACAGAAGACAGATGGGGAGGAGAGGAGGTTGCTGCTTTTGCAGCACTGCATGAGGGGTGGGCTGGGGTGCTGCAGTCAAACATGGGGAGCCACAGAAGCAGGAGAGAGGAAAGACACAACCTCTAAGCATGCATATCCCCATCAACATTCAAGTAAGTCAGTCTGTGGGTGAGGGCAGGGGTGCAGGAAGGGCTCCCAGACTGCCTCAAACACTCCCATTTGATCATTACATTTGTAGATGATGTGTTCAGAGTCCATTGTCCACACTAATCCTGCGAGGCAGTCTGAAGAAGTTGGGAGAGATGGTTACCCCCAGTGTCGAAGGATGCAAACTTCAGCTGATGGGAGGGCTGTCACCAGACAGCCTTGCACATGCTGGGATAGGATACACAGTCTGCCCTGTCACAAGGAGAGTCAAATACTCTGAGCGACAGTCCCTGATTAGACAGAGTTGACCAAACTGGGGACCAATACTGCTGAACTGCTGGACAATGCCACAGTATATATGGTATATGACAGCCCCCAGCCCCACATCTTCGGCAAGAGGCTTGTGGTAAAAGGCCAGCTCTCTGCAGCTTTCGGGACTTCCTGGGGCGTATTTACAATGAAGTGACGGAGTGCAGCATTCTTGGTTTAACACAGCACACAGCCACTTCAGAAATGCAGGGCTGCACCATATTCACAAAAATATCTCGCAGCTCTGCGTTTCCCCCTGCGCTGGTGCTAAACTTATCATCCTAACAACAACTCAGGCACCCTTGCACCATAGTGCAAGGGTGTCTGTGTTGAGGGGAAGATTGTTTATGGATAGGAAGGTGTCCCTTCCTGCACATAAACAATCTTTAAATGATGGATTGTAACTTTCATGTTTGCTGCTTAATGCAGCACACATAGAAGTTGCAAAATGTCATTTCTTTTGATTGTTTATGTGCAAGAAGGGACACCTTCCTGCACATAAACAATCAATGGCAATTAGCTCTTTCTATGTGTGCTGCACAATGCAGCACACATGGAAACAGCAATAACGAGGAGAAATAAAGTATTTGTCCTGATTTTGCCTGTTAAAGACCATGTTTTCCCTGGTCTTAATATTGGAGCTGCCTCCTATTAACGCTACCCTCATAAAAAGGGGGCAGCATCAAAATCAATGGGTGTTGCGGTGGAACCCCCACTTGCAACACCCATTGCCCTCCCCTTTCACAATAAGTAGAGAGTGAAAGGGTGCCTGATTAACAAGGTAGCATTAAGCCGCATTATGGAGATAGGGGTTGTAAATATGACCCCCGGTGTCAGCCATGTAACACTGTGAAATAGTGGAATTTTAGTTTGGGCACACAGAGAAGAGTATCATTCATGTGAAGGAGATTCTGCCAGTCATCATCACTGCGATGGAGTGCAGGCCGGATACAGGACCCACATGGGGCCTGCTGTGCAAAAGTACCTTAATCCTTGTTGCAGCACAAAATGCTTTGATGATCCCCACGCAGTTCAGGTGTTACGCCAAATTTCTCCACACAACAGCAGTGATGCATCAGGCCTGTGAACGAAGAATCGGATCTGGAGTGCAGTGGAACAGAATTTGATGCACCAGGTTTCTCCGCGGTGTAGAGGCAACGGGATGCACCAGGTTTCTACATGCTGTAGAGATTATATATTGATCATCTCCACACAGTGGCAGCCATGCGTCAGTTTTGGAGTGGTGGTTCTGAGTGCGATTCGGTGGTTCAGAGCACGATGCACCATTCCGGTTCCTGCAACAGTAGCAATGCATTGATTCTGCCCTTACAGGAGAAAATGCATCATTTCCATTGGAGCAAATTGCTAGGTACACTTCCAAGGGTCATGGACCGGGTGGCACCACTTGGCAGTCCAGACTCACAAGCAGATGATCCTAAGGCCTCGAACAGGAGGGTCTAAGTCTATTTTGTCCCTTGGACTTAGGCAAAAGGAGGCAAGTCAGCAAGCCCTTAGAGTTACCCTGTGTTCAAGTGGTGAAAGTCCAGTCCTTCTCACCCAGGCAGCGGAACAGCAGATAGCAGGGCAGCTCATCAAGGCAAGAGCACATCAAGGCAGAGTCCATTAAAGCAGTCGTCCTGCAGAGGCGCAGTCCTTTCAGCAGCACAGTAGTTCTTTTTTCTGAGTAGTCACAGGTCCAGAAGCAAACTGAGGTGGTGGTGTCAGGAGTCCAGGGCTTATTCCCAGTTGTGCCTTTGAAGTGGGGGAGGCTTTGAAGAAACGCTGTGAAGGGCACGAGGTCCCTGGCATTACTCCCCTGGCTCCAGAATCACTACAGGGGGGTATGCAGCTATTTGAGTGGGGAGAGGCACAGCTCTATTCAGGTGTAATGTTCAGCTCCTAACTCCCATGTGGCTCAGGAAGACCATCAGCCAGGTGATAAGGGATCAAGATGTGAATGGCCCATCAGGGCATACCTGCACTCTATTTGTATTTGGCTCTCTAAACGGAATGTACAAAGCCCAACTATCACCCACTACAGACATGTATTCAAAGGTAGACAGACACAGAATGGTTACAGTCAGAAAATGCCAAAAGGTGGCCTTTTTAGACTTTAAATTTAAATCCAACTTCACCGTAGGTTATGGTTTTAAATTGTGAGTCCAGAGACAGCAAACACAACATTAAAAACTTGTTCCAATTGGAAAGTATGCTTATAAGATGTAATACAGCAATGTCAATGCCAATCTGTGGGACAGATAGGCCTTGCAGTAGTGAAAATTTAATTTGATAGTTTTTCACTACCAGGACATGTAAATCATACAAGTACATGTCCTGCCTGTTAAATACTATACTATGCACCCGTCCATGTTGGTTATACAGGGCCTACCTTAGTGATGACTTATATGTATAAAAATGGAAGTCACCTTCTCTCGGCCTCGATCTGCTCAGTACTAAGACACTCTCGGATAATGTGCGCTTTTTTAAAACTATCTCATGCATTAATTAATTAATTAATTCATTCATTCATTCATTCAGGTTTTGGCCTGGCAAGAGGGTTTTCTTGCCAGGTCGACAATGTTGTGTCCAACTGCGCTCACAGGCTCTGGATTGGCAGGCCTGAGACATGGTTAAGGGGCTTCTGATGTGAGTGGTGCAATCAGTGCTGCAGGCCCACTAGTAGCATTTAATTTTCAACCCCAGGACACATGGGGCGCACTTTACTAGGGTCTTATAAGTAAACTGGATTTGCCAATTGGGTACGATCCAATTTTACCATGTTTGATGGAGAGAGCACAAGCTATGGTTAGCAAGGGTAAAGTGCTCAGAGTCCTAAACCCAGCAAAAAACAAGATTAAAAAAACTAGTAGTGAAGCTGAGAGTCGGGGGTAAGACCACCCTAAGCCTCTTAGGTCTAACAAAAATGAATTCTGCTATCCCAGGATTGGGACCAGCCAGATATGAATACGCCACTATTTTGAGTAGTTGAATTAAGGAAAAAGTTACTGCCTGAAGCTCCAGTAAACAAATTAGCATTACCTCTATAGCCATGGCCCAGTGAGTGCTTATCCCAGATGCGTTGTGAATAATGCTCCCAGAGCAGAGACAACAGCCTTGGTGCAAGGAGGTGTTGTTGTTCCCCTGGCAGGAAGAATAGTTGAACTGTGTCTAGGGGTGGGTAGAGTTCGCGGAGTCCTACTACGCAGAATTCAACGGAGTCGAAAAAAACTCTGCCATGCTATGCGGAGTTCTGGTACGGGCAGAGTTTGCCGACATGGTGTACTGCCCAGCAGCGGAAGCATCGTTGTGTGGACATTCTCAACTGCAAACAAGACCAGCTTGACCTGCTTGGCATAGGGATTCCATGGCCCCTAATTCATCTACCCAACCCCCTGCAGTAGAGAAAATAAAGTTTCATTTCCTTGGTTACAGCCCACTAAATGAATTTGTTGAAAATATGTGGTGGTGGATGAGGCCACAGTGTAAAGTGGGAGTAAGTGCATGATTTGATACCAAGTTTGGCATATGGGATACACAGTGAAGAATGTGGCAAATAAAATCTATATAGCCCGTACCTTTACTTGTAATGCAGTTCATTAAATTCATTTTTCTCAACGTCAACTTACTGCAGAAATGATAATATATTAATATCCTCATTTCATACATGAGGTGTGTGACTGACGTAGTTTCTGATTCATTACTCACCTGCCTCTTTGGAATCAGGATAGAAAGAGAAATGCATTTGCCAAAGAGCAGGGACTCTGGATTTAAAAATAGATCATTGTCAACTACATCTGCAGACAGTAGCAAACTAGCAGAAGCTGGCTAGCAATGAGCATGGCCCCTCAGCGAGAACCTCCCACATGGTCAATTTCTGCGCATACGCCGGAATTTCAGTCTCATACAGGACTTCAGAGAACAGTCAACTGACCTGGCTAAAGAACTTAAAGAACGAGGGTACCCAGAAAAGATCATCTGGACAACAAAAAAATGGGCACAAAACCAGACAAGAGAGGCCCTTCTGGAAGATACCAGACGTGAAAACACCACTCCTCCTCTCACATGCGTTACCATGTATAACACAGCTTCCAACAAACTGGCAAAAATAATTAGAGGTGCCCTCAAATATGAACAACCTCTCTTCTCATATAAGAAGGCAGGAAGCTTGAAGAACCGTCTCGTCTCCACTCGCCCCCCAAAAAAAAAACACCATCCCCCAACACGGTACTTAACGCATGGGGACTACCAGGTATAGTAGGCCACTACCCCGTGGCGATTGCAGTGTTTGCCACCTCACCCAGGCTACCAAAATTCTGGACCTGGAGGTAGGAAAAACCTGGCACCAGAGGAAACACACAAATTGTAATTCATCCAACACTGTCTACCTCATTGAGTGCCCATGCAGACTCCGTTATATAGGGATGATGAGCCATAAAGTGAAAACACGAATTTTAGAACACCGTAGCACCACACGATGCAAAAAGAACACAAGTAAAATGACAGACTACTACATCCAGAAAGGCCACACCCCTAATGACATGAGGTGGACACTGATTGAGCACCTGTGAACCATAAGTAATTTGTATCAATTGTCACATTCTCAACTTGCGCTGCTTATCGCTGTTTTCACTTGTCACCTGTGCCGTCCACCTAGAGTGCCACGAGCAATTGTGGGCACAAAGTTCATCGGGTTACTTACATATTTATTGCTTACAGTGCTTTTACAACTGTTCCCAATTTGTGTGTATTGTTTCAAGTTATCTATTGTATTCATTCTATACATGATGCCTTTGGCACATTTACCCAAACAATGAGTCTCCCTACCTTCCTTTCTTGCAATGTTTCATGCATGTTTATTTACCAGTCTTGAAAATAATACCAGTTGTGATATTGTTGCTCATATTTCACTGACAGACATGGTCCTGTGCTTAGGATGGGGAGGTGGTGCTGTTGATGCAGGAGTGTAGCTCTGCACTTGTTCGGCGGAGGACAGTGCAGCAGGCACAGCTTTCCTAAAAAAGGTTGTGGTCGGCAGGCCAGTGGTGGAAATCTGCTTCTTCTGCTTCCCACTAGCCACTTTATTGGCAGCACCTTTCTTTGAGGCTATCTTGAAGCTGTTAGTTGGCAGTGGCTTGTAGCTTCACAACAAACTGAAGATATGACTGTGTTGCGCAGTCAGTCACGCATCAATTCGTGCTCATGAATTCTTTCTGGCAGTACTGTGGGGGATGTCTCTTCTCTTGTGCACCTAAAAGCAAACAAGCAAGAAAAACATCAGTAAAACGTGACATTGTTGCAGTTAAGGTAGTAGTACCAACAAACAATGTCATTTAGTGTGGTTACTTAAGTTATTATAATTAATTAACAATGCAGTGTGTCCATATGTAACACTGAATCCTACAACAACATAAACTTTCATGGTGTACACTCAGGTAGGATAAGAAAGAGCAACAACAACAACAAAACATAAAGATGTAACTGTTTGCTTTATGTGCATCACTTGGGACGTGGCACCCATGGAGGTGCAACTGACAAAGGACAATAGAATCATCCTTAGACAATGAATGCTGTTGTGCACCTAAAGCAGACATGGGGTCGATTCATTGATGCCAGATGTTATTAAAAAGGTAAAAGAATAACCTAAATATAATACAAAATATTAAAAAATGAAAAATAATGAAACATTTATTAAATTTAAAAAATAAAATTGAATTTGTTTTATAATTAAGTGACATTATTCTCAAGCATATCATTTGAGTTTGTTAAACTGCTATCTCATTGCTCAACCATCCATGCAAGTATATGGCAAAGGGCCTCACTGGCTGGACACACAAAATAGCTGCCTACCATTGCCAGAAGGTGAACCAGCAAACAAGGAGGTATGGACACCAATAATGATAGAAGAACAATACATGCAGACCTACGGCAAAAGCACACTAGATCCTAAGCAAAATTGTGAACCAGCAAGCAAGGAGGCATGGCCGCAACATATTGATAGAAGAAAAATACATGCAAGCCTATGGCAAAAGCACACTAGATGCCTATGCTAAATGGCTGTCAGCCACATGGTTAAACATCAATCAGGGAGACATGGGAAAAAAGAGGAGACATGCAGGCCTATGGCAAAAGCACACTGGCTGGCAACACAAAATGTTTGCCAACCACATGGTCAAAACAACAACAACCAGCAAGGAGGAATGGTCACAAACAGAGAAGACATGCAGGCCTATGGCAAAAGCACACTAGCTGGCTACACAAAATGGCCACCAGCTACATGGTCACTATAGCAACCAGCAAGACGGAATGGGCACAAACGAAGAAGACATGCAGACCTATGGGGAAAGCACACTGGTTGGCTACACAAAATGGCTGCCAGCCACATGGTCAGACTACAACAACCAGCAAGATGTCATGGCCATGAACGAAGAGGACATGCAGGCCTATGGGGAAAGCACACTGGCTGGCTACACAAAATGTCCGCCTGCCACATGGTAAGACAACAACCAACAAGGAGGCATGCTCACAAACAGAGAAGACGTGCAAAAAACCCTTAAATACTAAACAAAAATGATGTTTAAATTCAACAGACACCACAGAAACAGTTGTTTCAGGCACCCATGAATTGGACAGGGCCAACTGCCTGGAAGGCCCATTGGCAGACTAGGCCACAAAGTAAATTTAACCAATATAGCAAGTTTCTAAACAAATGGGAAGAAAATGTAGTAAACTGTGCAACTTTTTTCCTTCACCAAAGAAGAAAAATTAAATGTAAAAAAATATAACTAGACCCCTACTAAAACTGCAGGACACCCTCCACAATACATTTTTAAAATTGAATAAAAGAGCAAATAAATCCAGGCGCATGCCCCCAGTCAAACAAACTACACCCTTATACACCAGTTTTTCAACTGACTTGTGATATCTAAAAAAAAAGTCCTAAAATCCAATCGAATATATGAAGCAGACAAGGAGAGTGATCCTTCCAGCTCTAAATTCCATTGAGAGGTGACCAAGAGAGGGACAATTACTGGGAGGAGCCTTCTGGACAGGAACAGGAAGTTGGAGTCTCTAGAGGCACTTCCTTCTGGTTTGAAAAATAAAGTTAAAAAAATGGCTTCTTGCACAAAAAAACAACTCAAACAGCCAGTTTGAGAGGAAAATCCACTCCAAATGCCTCTCAGCATCATTCTCAAGAAGAAAAGCTACTTGACTGCTCCATTTGTGATCGCAATCAGCACTAAGGATGCTAGATTGGTGCCTTTGGGCCAGAAGCCGTGCAAGTGAGTTCAAAGTCTTGTGTGAGCTCGTTAGTAGTATGAGAAGACTCAAGCACGCAAGTAGCCCGAGAGACTTGGCAATTGTGGTTGAGAGCCAAAGGAAAATGCGAGCGCGTAAATGGAAAAAAAAATCTCTGCTTCGTGCCTAAGTTGCGGAATTCAGGAATTCTGCATTCCTTTGCAGAGCGCAGAGTGCCCAAATTCGCAAACTCTGTGAGCGGAGCAGAGTTTACCGCACAGGCTTAGCTGATCCCAGGAGCTTAAATTACTTCAAATGCATCTCTTCTGTTACAAGAAGGAGTGTTTGAAATTTGTGTAACTTGCTTTAATGTAACTATGCACAAGAACGTGTGTCCTATTGGCACAAGGACGCATTTAAACAGCACCTCAAACAACAATCACTCCCCTTTTCTTTTTACCATATATTAGTGCTTAATTGTTATCACAAATTGTGCCATTCATGATACTTTTTTCTGCGAGTGCCACATAATTATGTAAACTGGCATAATTTTGAGAATTTCACGTAGGATGCATAATGAAAGATTCTCAAAATTACGTAAATTACAAACAACAATATTTCAATTTTGTCCAGGCCTAGTCACCAGCAGATGTCAGATGTTCAAAGACCCTTTCCTTTGTCCTCCCACTCAGACAGGTGCAAAACTAAATGATGGTAAGCAGCCCTCAAAGCTGGTTTGGAGTGACCACCCTGACCACAGCTCTGGGTGGGCACACATTCTCTGGACAATGGAATAAGGGTTTCCTCATCTTTGATATAGAGTGTGAGGGGATTTATGGCATTGTTTGCTACAGGGCACACAGGAAGTGCTGAAAAGGTGGGTAGGGTTACCCCTGGGGACTTTAGTTCAAGAGAGACCAAGAGGCATCCCTGACAAGCTAGTGCTAGTCATAAATGTGGCACCAGAAGACACATTTTTCAGAACACTGTTAGACCTGAGGAAGACCAGAAGAGGACTGGAGGTTCTGTCTGTGAACTAAGAGGAGCCATGAAGGACTGTACCTGTTACCTTTTGTACCCAGAACAAAGACATGGACTCCAAGGGTCAGACAGCTGGCATTATGCTTGCCTACAGGAATACAAATAGAAAAAAGGGAGGACTTCTACTGATTTTTTACTTTCTGAGCTTCTCCAGTTAAGAGCAATTGCTTCACTGGGACTTCGTCCAACAACTATCAAACTTTGTAAGGGCTTTCTCAGATATAGCCAGCTGTCTTGCTCCGCTGAAGAATTCTGACTAGTAAACCTCTAAGTGGGCCAAACCTGGTTGGTATATCCAACCCATGCTCCATTGTAGTCGGCCTCAAATCACACCTAGGTCCTGGCATACTGCTACCATTGACTATCAATGGAGTTTTAGCACTGGATTAATTAAAGTAATTTCAGTAATTCCACATTACTCTTTGAAGTGGAGTCACCGATGATTATGCTATTACTTCTGTTGACATAATTACAAGTTATTTTGGAGGAAAAACCTGTAGCGAGAGCACATTTAGGTTGCATAAGTTACGCTTATTGTTCGTGTTCTGCTTCATTATGCTTAGTTTTTTAGTGCAAAATGTACCCTCATATCCATTTTGGACCCAAAAGTGCATTAGATCGAAAGAAAATAGAGCTAAATGCCAGTAGTAAATTGGATTATGCTGCACAGAATTATGCGAGTTATACCCACCCCTAGTTTAAGTTACTGAAGCATTTTACTGGGCCAAAAAACTAAGGGGTATATTTACAAGCCCTGTGCGTTACTTTTGCGCCACTGTTGCATCACCTTTGTGATGCAGTGGCAACGGAAATAATGCGCACATTTCAGCCCATTTACAACATGATGCATCTGGGGAAAGTCCTGCCACATATTATACCTGCAACAGGTATAATGTATGCAGGGTGGTGTTCCCACCTGGGAAACCATTATAGAAGTGACGCAGTGAAACCTACAAGATTTCACTGCACCACTTCTAGGACATCACTGCTTGGAGCAGGCGTAAGGACTGATGCAGCACAAGAAGTATATGCGTCACCATGCATTGCTGGAGTTGCGTCGCACTTGCAACACACATCCAGTAATGTGTGACTTTTGTGCCAACAGATGCATTTATCAATCCTTGCACCATGGTGTGCCGTATTATAAATACAACACATCCTTGGTGGCGCAAGGTCTTTGTACGCAGGCATAGGGAAACTGATGCATCTCTGGTCTAATGCAGAGATTCATCAGTTTCTTGTAAATCTGCCCTTAAGTGACTTTAGTACTTGTGGTGGACTACCATCCACCCCAACTAATGAACCACTTTCTCAAAGTGGCTAATTGTGGTATCAATGTTAGGCCATTAACTGGTCAGAAGGCATTTTCTATCAAAAGAGGCCCAACTACCAAAGATACAGGGTCATGGGGGCTTTACCCCACTTGTGTTTAATATCAAGGGCACTTTGGTATCACAGAAGGTGTCACAGACTCTTGTGCCTCCCCCTCTGTAATGCTGATAGCAATATCATCAGAGGTCATGGCCCCAACAAAAGGGAGGGAATCCCTTTGTATCTGTGGACACAATGTATCGTTGACGTGGGTGCAAAAGCATAGAAGCTGTCAGTGCGCCCCATGATTTTAGCCCTCTGGACCCCCCAGACATCCGCTTGCAGCTGCTCAATTTTTCACATGAATGCTCTGTCTTTAGGCCAGCGAGAGTTTGTGGCTGCCCTGGGGGTAGTCCATTCATCCTAATACAGTGCGTGTTCCTTGTTTGCCCCCTGGATAATGCGCTGTATCTCTGATAAGGCCCTAGGTGGTAAGATTTTTATTCCAGACATCAGGACACTATTTGTATTGTTAGAGGGTACCGAAGAACGAGACCATCATATTGCGATACTGAATCACTTATTAGCGAGTGAATCCACTGGAACATAGGACACTGTTATTCTCTCATTTCGGGCGCAAGGCTTGTTCTTCTCATTTTAATTGCTGATATTTCTACTGAAAATGAAGACTGATAATGAATGTATTTCAGTTATACAGTGTTTACACGTGACACATAATGATACGTTTTTATCAAGATGATCTTATACTATATTGTGTACCTTTTTGGGAGTTTTATGGAAGATAATCAGGACAAAATGTATTTGACTGATGAACCACTTAGCGGAGTGACTGATGTTATTCACTCTAGCACAACTACTGACAATCACAATAAAATTACTCATAATTATGCGCCTTTGCTTGAGAAGAGTAAACCAGTATTTAGCACTAATTTATTATTATGCGCCCTCACATTCGATGTGCCCAAGAATGCATCTTGTGCTAAGAAAATAGCATTAACTGCTACATGACATAGACAGCATTAGCAAGAAGCTGCTTGTCCTCTCTTAGTACATTGTTGCTCTACTCCTAATCAAATGATGCAATTAATGTAAAAGAGCATATCCATCCCCCAAAAGCTCCAGAGAGAAATTAGCAAGATTTTACAAGGCAATCACTAGTTCTCAGGAACCACAACCAAAAATCCTTACCGACATACTACCCAAAAGTCCCTAAAAATAGGACAGGACAACTACCATCTATTCCCACTTTAAATTGCACAATTTCTGTAATTTTGTATCACAACAGTAATGCGTAATTACTAAAATTATTCCAACTACTGAGGCATAATTACAATCTGTCCCAGGCGTGGCCCTTAGCGCTCTGATGGTCCCTCTTCTTTTGTGACCTGCTTAGACCTCTACAGCTCCAAGTGCCTTCCATCTTCTGCTGTGACATTCCGAGACCTCTAGGGCTCCAAGGCCCCTCCATCTTCTGCTATAACATGCTGAGACCTCTAGGGCTCCAAGGGACCTCTGTCATTGGCTGTGACATGTTGAGACCTCTAGGGCTCTAAGGGAACCTCCATCTTCTTTTGTGACCTGCTGAGACCTCTACGGTTCCAATGGCTCTCCATCTTCTGCTGTGTGAAGGTGGGGCAGCATGGCTGCCAGGACACCAACTTCTTCTGCCGTGTCACAATGATGTCCATACTCTTTTGGGGGCCTTCTGCTTCTGCTGTGACATAAAGAGCCACCAGGGCTTTGTCCCTATCACTACTAATGTTCAACCTATGTTTGTTTCTTCTTGGAGAACTTCAGCAGCCACCAATGTGTATGTCAACTTTTACCAGAGCTGCAAAAAGTAACAAGTTATGCTACTTTAGACTTTTTGCCATCCATGGTTCCAAGGATTCCTTTACAGCCCAGAGTTTCATTTCAGTCAGAGTTAGCAGTAGGGTCAGTAGTGACTTGTGGTAGATGTGTGGAAGAATTACAGTGTTAGATAGTCGTGGTCGAAGATCTTAGAGAAACATTTGTATTCGAGCATATTAGAACAATTGAATGTGGTGGCAAAAAATCAAAGGAGGTTTTTAAAAAATATTGTACAAACATATCCTACAGTATCCAGTCTACAGCCATATCCGTGACCCCTTAGAACAAAAGAATGGGATATGCGGCTAACCCTGACATGTCAATATCAATGACCTATTAGTGGTGAACCTTGGAAGCACCCTGACTGTCCCTAGCATGGATCAATGACACAATATCGAATCAACAAATATCGAGAAAGTCAAGTATTGGAAATTTAATGTTGAGAACAGAAATATCTACCCCATATACATAACTGTAAATATCTCTAACATCGAGCACACACATATTGCTAACAAAAATATAATTGTTAACTTATATTGATAACAAAAATATCAGAAACATAAATATTGTTACCTATAAATGAACATATAGCATATAAAAAATACTGATTACCACAATATTAGCTACACAATTATTATTTACATCATAAATAAATGCAATAAAAAACAACAAATATCAATTCTCACAGAAACCATGAGTCTTATAATAAAAATCTATAAATATTTTAAAATATATCACATCACCCAAAAATTAAACGTTCAGCCATAAAAGTAGTACAATTATAAAATATACAATAAATGGATCTAATCATTATTATTTATTATAAACATTTAAAGAGAAATAGCAATACAAAAAATAATATCAATGATATCAAAACAAATAAATTCATAGATAAATAAATACATTTATATTTAATACTACTAAAAGAAAACATAAATTAGCGTTTACCAAACAAAGAACTGACAAAGTCAACCAATAAAATCACACTATAAACAACTTTAACCAATACAATGTCTTAACTAATTCAACAAATAATATAAAAGGCACATTAATTAAAGCAAAATATTTCTCCAAAAATGACAATCACTGCAAGAGGAGGAAACTCTGCATAATTCTCGCTACTAAAGATTACACATCATAATATACAGCTCCAAAACAACAAATTCAAGAATGATTTCTAATTAAACTACATTTTAAATAGTCCTAAACTAAAAAATGATTAGCTTTTGTCATTCTACACACTCTAACTGAAAATAAAACAGCAACTACCAGACCAAGAAACTGCTAGAAAATCTTGTTCAGAACAATGCATCAACAATATAACAAAGTAAGAACACATAATTAATACATTAAAAAACTCACACAACCAGCAGCCAAAACAAACCTAACTCCCTAAACCTCGACAAACAAGAAATGATACCAAATTTAAATTAAAAGAAAACAAACACCTGCTCTGCGTTTAAACAACCTAAAAAGGAACCGCTGCAAAATCCTTAAAGACATACTACCTAAAGTCTCATAACATATAACCGGCCAACTACCATCCATCCCCACTTTTAAACATCTAATTACATGCACTAAAAAATCTAAGAGCAATACCTTATCTGCTCCTCGAAGTCACCCAGACATAAACATACCAGTGCATTTAACAATAATACATAAAGAGGAACCCTTCCTCTTACGTAACAGTAAAAATAATGAAAAGACAATCCTAATCTTCTCCGGTGCAAACATATAAAACAACAAACAAATAACTACTATCCCCCAAAAATAATCATAGATTTGGAACAAGCGATGATTCAAAAATCCTAAATATATACCCCATACCGCCATACAAGTCTGTTACTATCACTTTAATACTTATCATCTTGCGACACCACCATACCATCAGTGGTGGTAGGACCGCCGCCTCTTCGGTGATATGACAGCCCAATTACAAGAAGCATGGACAGACCGGCACAAGACCACTGCAACCACCAGGATCTTGGATCCCGTGGTGGCGTCGGTTGGGAAAGCAGCAGGATATGGAGCCAGTGCTGTTGCCTTCACCACCATGGGGATTACTACATGCCTTTCCTCAGACCTTGAAAAGGTGAGCGGAAAAGCAGGGAAGAGGCCCCAAACAGGACCCCAAGGTGATTTTGCCAAGTGTTGACTGTTCATGGGGCACATGTTGTGCCCCCTCTGTTTGCTCAGTTGTGCGTATATTGCGTGCCATGCATGACATGATGCATAGTACACAGTGGACCTGACATCCATATGGCACTGCACTGCGGCAGCATGTGCTTCAGGCTCTCTTTATGAGCCAAAGCACAACGCTGCAATTCCACCACCTATGACACAAAGCCAGCCTAATGGTAGTGTCATAATATGGAGGTCGGAATGTCGCCAGCTTGGTGGCGTTCAACCAACCGCCACAGCAGCGATACGGCGGTCGGACCATCGGAGTCGTAATCAGGGCCAAAGTCTAGAACACTCCACTAACTTCACCTGCAAAGCCACAAAATTATAACACTTGCCTACGTCCCTGTCACAGAGGTAGTCACTCACTATCACATACTAGCCCTTACTATTAATAAAATGAATACAAACTTAGTCAACTAATGGACTAATTTGAGATACGTGGGTCGGCAGATTGCATCAGTCAGGACACAGAATCCAAGGAAATTCCAAATACTTAGTGGAATATCTATGACAGCACCCTGGCACAGGAAGTCAAAGAAAACAATGCAGTGGCGGATGGCACAATGCTTTCCAAGCCACGCTAGGCAGAACTCAAATTACATTGTACAAATTTATTGAAGCATTACAAAAAAGAACAAAGCCAAGAACTGAGAATAGACAAATCTATTACCAATATTGGCCCTAAAGTTCACAAACAAATTAAAAAAATGTATGAGATGCTAGAAATTAAAGTAAAAATATTCATAAATAACAACGAACTAGGTTCCTTAGAAGGAATAGCCAAATGCATCCTCTAAAATACATATTAACCTACCATGAACCTCAGAAACCACAATATACTCTGACACAATAAAACAATTTTTTTTTTGTATTACTAATAAACATATTTTATTATCAGTGAAAACATACAAAATAGTACATTATTATTCACTGATACAATAACAATACACATATTATTATTTAAACATGTGTACAATACAAACCAACTTAGAAACAAACTCAATGATATCAAATAAATACCACACATGATTTAAAAAATACCATAAACATAAACATAAGACAAACAAAAAAATATCACATAACCCACCCACAACATCAATACAAAATGTACTAATTTGTAACTGCCGGTCTCTCGCCAGATAGTAAAATATATTAATCCATGCACAAATTTATAAAAATGAGTACAAAAATGATAAAACCGAAATGCAAAAACATTAACAATCCAATCTAAATCCCTCGAAGCAATCCAACGTCAGTAGGTTCCACAAAAGTACCCCCAAAAAGTTTTAAAATAAAAGGATCACTCCAGGAAACCCAAGAATAGGAACGATAATCTATTAACAATTGGTATATAATAAACCACATCATATTTCATTTTAAAAAAAATGTAAACTTCAAATCATTTGTAAACACAAACCTGTAAAACCCTCCTGCACAAAACATTACAATCCCAAACAAATATATACAGAGCATTTAACCATCAAAAATTAAGTAACACCACATATTTTAGAAAATAACAAATATACATTAACATTACATTTAAAATAATGCAAAAAACAACATAAAACATTGGCCAACAAATGATCAGAAAAAAAACCTATCTGAATAGAAGCAAATCACACAAAGGTACTGTGCCTCCAGTTTATTCTGTCTGTCGTTTCACGACCGCCAGCAGCAACTGCTGCTCCGATCCCAACTAAAGTTCCACACAGCGAACCCCACAAGAGAGTATTCTAGATCCCAACACACCCAGCTTATATATAAAAAAATTGCAAAACAGAACAAGATACGTTGGCAGAACAAAAGTAGCCATAAGATCTAAGTAACACAAGAAATTCAAAATCTAGATATATAGAACAAAATAAGTTGGCAGGATAAAAGTAACAATATCATTTTAATGCATAATATAATCCTGAAATTTGGCAAGAGCAGTTCTCACCTTGGATGAAGCTCTTCTGTTGGGAACACAAATACACTCAGGATGCACACCCATCTTGTTATTCACACATCCCGCTTTGGAATCAGGCACCACAGAGAGCGCACACTTATTCCAAGTTTTCCCATTTTCCGACACCACCACACAATCTTTCACCTCCTTCACTCGAATAGGTGCAGAAAACTGTGATGACCATTTGAGAACAAAACCTGGCCTCTTGATTCTCACCCAATCACTGACATGAACAGGAGAATCTCTGTAACTATCAGCCACAGTGCTATACTTCCTCTGTACCACAGCTCTCACATCAACCACTCTATTCATTTTCCCCAGGTCGACACCTGGACATTCAATCCTTGTTCAACTTGGATTCTGCAATCCTCCCTTCTATTAGAGTAAATGGATATATGCCAGTACTGATGTGTGAAGTAGTCCTCATTGTTTTATGTACCCAAATATACCCCAATCTAGGCCTCGTAGCTACACAACCTTTCTCCTACATTTTTCCTACCTTGATCAGCATAACCATTTCAGCATCCTATATATTTTTAGGAACTACGCGACAACAGCCCACAACGGATGTGCAACCACCACCCACCAATGCCATCTATTCATCAAGACCAATTGCAACTGGTCCTGGATAACCCAGTTCATCTGCTCCACTAAACCATTACCATGAGGGTGATAAGCAGATGTGAGGATGTGTTTGATGCCATTTTCATTGCAAAAGTCCTCCATCTCTCTAGCCACCAATTGTGTGCCATTGTCAGTAACCAGCTCCTCTCTAAGGAATACTTCTCTGAATTAACTAATGACCATAGCAGAACTTGCGCTGTCCTCAAACTTCACTTCTGGGAATTTTGTCGTATAGACCAATGCATACTTCGGTGAGCTGCCTGTGACATCAAAAGGTCCTGACAAACCAAATGCAAGTTTGCACCAAGGCGAGTCTTTTACAGTAATTGGGTCAACAGCAGAAGGATATGTAACTTTCAACTTATCACTCAAGACACACATGCAGCACTCTCAAACATAGTGTTCAATGGCCTTATCTAAACCAGGCCACCAGAAATCCTCCCTAATCCTACCTTTCAAGGCTTGAATTCCAAGATGCCCTTCATGGGCTAAATCCAAAATCTTCCTTCGCATGCACCCTGGGACTAACAACAGTCCACACCTACGCAAAATTCCCCCAATCATGGACAATTCCTCTCCAATTCTACTGTAAGGATTCAATTCAGAGGGCGTACCCTTGCTATTGGGTGAACCTGCAGCCACAGCATTCGCCACCACCTTCCATTGTTTATTGTCCAATACTGCCTTCATCCATTCTTGCTCCGATAGTGCCCCTTTGACTGTGTCATCCTCACACAGCACACTCCATCTCTAGATCATCAATTCATTCTTTGTTCATAACACTCTCCTGCAAAGGCAGCCTTGACCAGCAGTCGACTGCATATTTCTTCGCTCCAGTCATGTACTCCAACCTATAGTGAAATTCCTGCAGTCTGTACTGCCATTTTGCTATACGTGGAGTAGCTCTCCAGACCCATTTTGTGATTAAAAGATCTACTAATGGTTTCTGATCCCTTCTTAGAATGAATTTATTGCCACACAAAACATTTCTAAAATACTATACACCCCACCACAATGCCAGAGCCTCCTTTTCTATAGTAGGGTAACTGCTTCCTGCTCCTTGTAATGTTTTGGATGCAACAGATATGGTTTCTTGGCTGCCATCATATCTCTTTTGCATGAGGACTGCACCAAGTTCCTCATTGGTTGCATAAGTGGATATGATGCATAAGTTATTGATGTTGAAGAATTTGAGAGGACTAACCTGTACAATCACCTTCTTGATGATTTCAAAATTGTTCATAAACTCTTCGTTCCATACATACCTAGCATTCTTCTTGAGAAGCTCACGCAAACACACTGTCTTGTCAGGAAAATTTTTCACGAATTTGGCATAATACTCCACTAACCCAAGAAAGGAGCTGAGTTGCTCCTTATCTTTGGGCTCTGGTGCACTTTGGATGGCCTCCAAAATCTTAATTTTTGGTTCTACACTGTTGCCCGAAATGTGATGACCCAAACAATCCACTCCTTCTTGAAAGAACTTACACTTGTCTTTCTTAAGAGTCAACCCACTCAACTTCACAATCTCCAAAAGTTGCCTTACCCTGTCATCATGCTCAGAGTCAGTTTTACCATATATCAGAATGTTGTCTTGGAAAATCATGAACCTTAAAGTGTGCTTGGAATCGATTTCCCATCAGACGTTGGAACACATCAGAAGCCGATGCCAATCCAAAAGGCATCCTTATGTAAAGCTAAGCACCATCAGGAATTACGAAAGATGTGAGATACCTGGAATCTCTACTTGATTCAACCAGATGATAAGTTGAAGAGATGTCTAGAGAAGTGAAAAAATTGGCAACATCCAAAGTCGCCAGCATCTCATTAATACTAGGTATATCCGCCCAGATATTGGAGTTGAGATCCCTCAAATCCACACACATTCGCAGGACTTGTCAGCCTTGCATGCCAAAACTATTGAGGCCAACCACTCTGACCCTTCGATGTGCTCAATCTCTCCCATTCAACACAATCTTTCTAATTCTTGATTTAGTTAGTCGTGCAGGCTTAGTGGTACCTTACGCACTTTGTGAGTTACTGCTCTTGCCCCTTCCTTGTGAATTATATGATGTTGGAATCCTTTCAGTTTCCTCTAGTTCTCACTAAATACTTCAGTATTGAGGAAATATGAATTTTGTGATCAGTTATGTCCCCTATCGCAGACCCCAACGGCTCCATGTGCATGCTATAAGTACATGTATGTTCCCTCCAGTTCCAGTTATGAAGACGCAAATACATGTGCGTCCACCGTCAACATGTCCTCTTTCAGATCCGCCATGAATGGGTCAGATATGCCATTCCTAAGTATGAAAGGCCACCGACTTTATGTGGTTCACTTTCCACATTTTACAGATTCAGGCGAGTAGGCCCTGAATTCTGCCATCAAGCCTTTTCCTGCCTTCTGCCTCTGAAAGCTCCAGTCCGAGCCCGCATCTGTATCCATGAACTTTGTCCTACTCCCTGCGCGGCTAACGGTGCCTGATCCAGCCTGTTGCCTGCCAAAAACTGTATTTCACCTTCAAGATTATCTGCTCCGCTCCTCATCCGATGCATTCCTGTCTAGTAGTTTAGGTAAACATTCTTCCAGCTACCGTGCAAAGGGCCAGGCCTCACTGTCCTCATGCAAGTAATTCATAGCCCCTGTTACCATGGAAGATTCCTGCCCCCTCGCATCTCATGTAGACACTTAGACGCTTGTACACGCACTAACAGTCAGTATAGAATAGATTCTGTCCGAGAGACCTTTCCTTTTGGATAATACAGTTCTTTAAACATAAGATATTAGATATGATTTGGGATTAGGTTGACATAACCCCTCAGACTTCTGTCTCCACATGTAGACCTAAATGTCAAGTCCCCTTCACCCTCTAGTTGCACGTCAATCACACGTCATGCGGCTGCGCGCGCATCTCTGCCAAACATTTCTGCTGACATTGCAGGATTCTCTTATGGATCCACCCACTTGTGACATCATGTTTAATGACGTATTTAGTTACGCCTCTTGCATCTGTCTTAATGTAATGCTTTCCATATAAATATCATTACTTGTCAATAATGTATTGCCTTCCTTCCTGAACCTTCACGGTGATGGAATTTGAAGCCTGCAGTTCGAACTGTAATTCCTTTGTAGAGGAATAAAGCCTTTTAGAACCTCTAATACCACGGATTCTGCCTCTTATATTTACTGAGTTATTCTTATTAGACTTTACCGCATAAAAAAATAGTACCGGTAATGAAATATTTACCACAGTATAACACCGGATCCACTCATCACCTGTCAAATATCCTATCACATTTTCTTTAGATGGGGTAGCAGACAGGGGTACACAGTAAAATTCCTTCACATCCCATCTGGACAGAACAGTGTCAGGATGGTTGCGGTCCAAAATAATCCTGAGCTCTCCTTGCTTCACCCACCCCCAAAAATGTGCCCTGTCCTTCACAATATATACAATTCTGTTCACAAAATTTCTACCAAATTCCAAATCAGCCTCACATTTTGCTAGGGCCTCCACCCTCTTGCCCAATAAGCAATAACATTTTATGTTTGAATGGTGCAATTAAATGTCTCTCAACCCATCAAAATCCTTGGCATTAATAAGCGTGAACGGGAAACCCAAATCAGCTAAGATATTTATCTTCTTGCTACTCGCACTAATGACACAGCTGGAGATTTTCTCTTATGTGACCCCCATCATGGATGCTATTTCAACCACACCATTTGCCTGCATGGACGAAGAAGACAGTATTGGTAACACATTGATCTAATTATCCGAGTCATTGAGGTTTTCCTCAATGGTTTTGATGGTTTGCCCAGTGATCTTCTGTGCTAAGATAGCCTTACATATCAGTGCAAAGTGCACTTTTTTCCACACTTATAACATGTTTGATTTAGAGCAAACCGCAACGGTAACATCAGAGTTCTGCCTTCTTAGTCTTGGTTCTAGATGATACTGTTTCTGGATTATGCACTGAACCAGTTCTGGTCCCCTTTAAGGGTTTAGGATTGTTCTTCACACTAAGAGGCTAATTACGATGTCAGGACACTGTCTCGGTCCTGGGATTGACCTCTGGTCGGCAGTCCTGACCGCCTAATTAGGATGTGACTGAACACTGTTCGGTCGTATAACTACATTTCTCTATGGTAGTGTGCATTACTGCCATAAACGGAAGCAATACATGCTCCCATAAGAAAATGTGAGGTGCTGTTGATCCCTGCACCCTGTGGCAGGCACCCGCCAAAGGAAGCAGGGATCAACAGTGGGGCACCATAAGTGCCCCCTCAGCCACCAAATGGAGGCCTTGCCCTGCTGGTGGCCCCCACACATGCTTGTCAACATGGATTTCATATGGGAAAGGCCAGCATGGAAACCCTGCCGGAAACTATGCATCGTAATTAATACTGGGCGTAGTTCGCGTAGTCGTGCTTCGCGAAGCTACGCGAAGATGTACTTGCACTACGCGTAGCTTCGTGAGATTGCGTAGTTGCTTGGGGCGCCCGTTCGCGATGGCTTTTTCTTGTTCGGGAGCGCGGTGAGCGTGTTCGGGAGCGGTTTGCACGCTTAGGGGATAATATCTTGCGATCTTACCCATGCGGTCGCCAATGGGCATGGCCATCTTGTTTTTCAATTGTCCTGCCCTCTCGCGATGCCTTATTTCCTGTTCTGGGTCGTGGATAGCGTGTTTGCGATGCGCATTGTCGTGTTCGGGAGCGCATTTTACTTTTTCGCGACAAATAGTGCATGTTCGCGAGAAATATAGCGCAAACTTACCCACGCGGTCGCGAATGGGCATGGATATCTTGTTTTTCACTCTATTCTATGGTTCTGGGCCTACTTTTCTATCCTCCCTTAATCTTTGTAATCCTTTGTATTTAAAACATTTTTGTGTGACTTTTTTTAGTTATCATCTATCTCTCTCTTTCCCTATGTTTATATTTTGCATTTTATTTCTACTTTTACTGTGTTTTTTTTACTTTTATAAAGTTCTTCCTTTCTTCTTCCCCTAACTTTTTTTTCCCCTTCTAACTTTTCTTTTCCGCCTCCCACCCACCCCAGAACCATGGCCAAGGGCACACCTAATGCTAAGGGCAAAGGACCTGCAGGAGCAGACAAGGGCTGCCTGCCTTGCGGCAGAATGCGTCCTGCAGGGGTGCAGGCCCGGCAACTTTTTGGGGAGCCGGAGGTGGCCGCCCTTGTTTTTTTCATTCAGCGCCACCTCCCCTTGACCAGGAGCGTCACAGTCGGTGGGCGAAGGTGCGCCGGGCAGTGTTCCGGTGCTCTGGGGTCCGGCGCACCCATAATCAGCTGGCCCAGCGGTGGTCCGACATCCTGGACCGGGAGCAGGACCTGTTAGGTGTCGAGGTCGTCGGGCTTGGTGAGTAACTTATTGTGTATAAATTAAATTTGACGAATAACAAGATTATTGCTGCGTGCAACGCGTTGCTGGTAAATTACGTTCCAAAAAGTTAAATCTTCTGTGATTGTAGGACCCAGGTGCTCGGTGGTACTCTTACTTGTTTGCAACTTAGTTTGCGCTAGCTTGTGCTGATTATGTAAGAGTTTATTTTAGAGAACTGAAGTTAGGTAATGCAATTTGCTAGAGAGACTCTAGTCCTTCCATTGTCCTACTGTGAAATAGTGGTGGATGGATATTGGATACTAGGTTTAGTTTGTTAGTATTAGTTAATAATTGTTTTATGCGGGCTGTGTGACGCCTCCTCTGTCACTGAGTGCTGCTTACCCCAGTCCTCCGTAGAACCTTTTGTACTTTGTTTAGTGAGTGGTAGGCTTAGCATGGTCAGTCAGTAGCAGAACTAGATCAGAATCATGCAACCAACCCACAATTTTTTGTATGTATGCACAAATTTATGCATGTGTCCTCCATCTCATCTATGCATTTGATGGCTAAAAAAAATGGAAATGCAGACTTAGTGAACAACTGGCCCGTCTGGAATAGGGGATCTAGCTCAGGTGGTACTTAGGCTTCGTTAGTATTTGGAATCAGAATGCTTATGGAACACTGGAGTGTTCATAAATAACTAAGTAGACGATCCGTGAATCCAGCAAGCAGCCCAGTAGTCGATCCATCTGATTAGATAGGTCAATTTTATTGCAATTGTTGTTTCCTAAAATGTTTTTTGACATTTTTTCCAAATGATTTATTTGTTTCACAGCACTACTTAATGTTTGTCTCTTTCTTTATTATATCTTACATGAACATCAGCACCACCCAGGGGCAAGAAGACGGGGTCGGAGTCGGCGGGGGAACCACAGGACCGCTCCTCTACCGAGGCTCCTGCTGCTGGCCCCAGTAAGTCCTCCAGTGGTTATATTGACAGTTATATTTCCCTAACTTTTACTGCATCTTTTTTTTCCGAACTATAAATTCTATACAAAAGCTTCTTTGACCTTGACTATCTGTTTCCAAATTCTGTTTATCCCTGCCTCTAACTAAGTTCCTTGTAACTGCCTCTGCTATGACTCTCTGTACTACTACTACTACTATTATTCTGTCTGTAGCGAAGCTTGCACAGTTGCCCACTCTTTATTGAAGGTTTTCTTTGGAATTATAAAACTCTGATTGACCAATAGCTCTAGCCACTGTGTCCTGTCCTTTGGGTTGTCCTCTTCTAGTCTTCTCAATGTTGAGGCTTTGACAATTACCACAAACAAAATGGCCAACCAGATATTTGACTAGTATTTTGGATCGGATAGTACATGATACTACTATTGTTGTAGTGATTCTGCAGAGTCACATACAGAACTATGCACAACAAAATAGGATGTTGGTGATGGGAGGTTGGACCTTACTGATCACACCTCAGTCCGAAGAACCCACGATCCCCTGACCGACTAGCTATAGTGTCTCACATTAGGGTCCCACTCCCGAACCCCCCCACGAAGAAGATACACAATGTTGATGATGACTGAGACAGACAACCCAGAACATAACACCATTTTGCTCACTCTCTTGTGTCAGCCCACCCCACCACACCAAATACCACAGAGTCTATGTGTAAGTTCAAAAGGTTTATTTGAAACAAGTAACAAGCTCTGTACGTCGTTATATGAAATTTAATTTACTACAGCCATCGTCAATAAGCCAGCAAAAAGCATAGGATTAAAACAGTAAACATTTACAAGTGCATGACAACAAGAACAAGAGACAAGAGACAAGATCTTTTGAATTCTGGAAGACCCCTCACCGTAGAACGTAGAGGGGTTTGTAGAAGGGAATCTTCCGCCTATTATATGAGAAAAATGCTGCGCGTTAGCCGTTAGATAGTATACTGGTGAATACAAGCATTTTGCAGTCATGGCAAAAAGTGTAACATGTATGTAATGGCTAAGCAAAACGGACTAACCAAACTCAATAACAAAGTGAATTGTTTTTCGACCTCTTCACTTGTACGCAACAGTCATGTGGCCTCAAAGGCGTCTACTGCACATGTCAATAAGCTGCCAGGTATAATTAAATATGCACCAAAAGAGTAGTAGGGACATGATGAATCTAAAAGGGTTACACATGGCTCAGGCTAACTTTCAAAAGAGTAGAGTAGGGCTAGATGACCCTAGGAACCATATCACTACTAGTGTCTGTCTACTGACTGTACTTACTACTCTAGTGCTGATGTATGTTGTATTAACTTTTTTTTCAATGTTCCAAGTGAACACTAATAAAATAGGGGGAGGTTTCCAGGCATCTAAAAATTTGTGAAGTTTTTTTCTAGGCACACTACCAACCACCAGTGCCGGCGGGGCCAGCGGCGATGCGGCCATTCCGGAGGGGGCAGGAGAACTGGCGGCACCTGCAGGAGCGACAGGGGGGGAGCCAGCAGCAGTGGCCGGCGGTGGTAAGTTATATTCATTACTTCTTGACATTACTACTAGATGGAAGTGTGTTCACTACTTCACTGTACTGTGCGACTTATTAAGTTGTAGTGAACATTATACAACGTTTGAAGAAGACACCCTTTACTTAGCAATGGCATTAGCAGCGTGAGTTGAGTAACCAATTGCCTCTTCTATTTGACTCCAAAATCAGCTGTGAAGGTTTTATGGAGAAGACAAACTCAGATCAGATGACCTTGATGGATGTGTTGAACAAAGAGGGAAAGAAGGGTGGAAGGACGGACGAGATAAATAATATGACTGACTGGCAGAGAAAGATATGTTGGAAGCATGCATAGGTGGTTGATAGTAATCTGATCAGATGCATGGGTTGTTGAAGGATGGGTGGAAGGTGAAAGAGAATGCATGCCTGGGTGGGTGACACAGTATGGGTGGATAGTACTAGATAGCAAGAATCAGCGGTGTTTGGTTCAAACTCAAAGCCAAGGCAAGCAAGGAAGGAGCAGAAGCATGGGTGGTTGTTGGTGAAACCAACTAAGGTTTGTTATGCGATATATAAAAAAGAAGGATAAACGTTTACTTTAATGGATGTATGCCTGGATGTACAATCATGAATAGACAGCATAGGTGGAAAGTGTCACTGGAGAGTCTTACTTTGAAGAAAATGTAAAAGAAACTGTGCCACAGTAGCAAAGCGTAGGGGAATTTAGGTAGTATTATCAGAATACAGTTGACTCGCAGTAGTTTGCAAGCACGTCCTCTGACTCCGGGAACCACTCCCTACCTATTAATGTATTTTCGATTGGGTCAGCCAGCCTGCAAAGGGTGGCCTATCTGTTGGTTATGGTTACACAATCAATCAAAGCAAAGTACCCTATGCAGTAGCGGTTTGTGGTGGGAGTGCTGGTGGACAGTGACATGGGGAGGATCAGGGTGGGTGGCACTGACAAGTAAACTATGTATTACGGCCAAATACAGGTAATCAACATAAAAATAAAAATAAATAAAATGATTTTCGCACTGCACCGCCGAATGCGATGCAGTGCGTGCAAAAATTATTTTGTATGTATGTATTGTTTAATTACCTGTGAGTGTCCATAGCCCACCCTGCACCTTCCCACGTCACCGCCCGGCAGCACTCCCACCACCGACCGCTACTGACCTGATGTTGTATTACCATCTATAATATAAATATAAGCCATGATCATTGGATCAGATAAATAATCAGCCTTTTTGTAGAACCCAGGGCAGGGTGTAAGTGAAATTAATCATCTGCCCTCATGTAACAGACAGAGTATGGCCAGTGCCACCGGCCGCAAGACGTAATACAAAAATATGAGCTTCCCCACCTGCAGACAGTAGTAGTAAATAAAACTAACGTGATTCTGCATCATGTGACTCATATCTGTTTCTCTTGGGTGCAAGCTTAGCTGACTGAGCTGGCATGCCGGCTACAATAAGGTTATGTAATTGCGCTAAACTAGAGATAAGAACAACACGACTGGTGTACCGGAGTACATAGTACGAGTATAATGTCGGAAACTCCCACAAATGTCCAAGGAAGAAGGAGTATAGATACTTACCACCAAACCACAAATGTTATGTACTGTGTTTGCTAGTGATACTGTGACACTATGTGACACTATGTGTTGAATGATTTTAGTGTTTCTGTTTTGCTAAGAGTATTGGCTACAACATGTTCTTTTTCTTTCTTGATATAGATACTCCTTCCACATCCACACCAAAACCATTGAGCTTCGCCTCCATCTCAACCACTGCTGCCCCCCACCCTGCATGTAACTGCAGAGCATTTCACCGCCAGATTGGAGGAGAACCTAGAGGAGCGGGTAAAAATCCTCGTGGATAAAAACCTGAAGGCCCTTGTCATTTGCCCTTCTTTTAATTCCTTTTGTTGGTGGGTGGGTTTTTGGGCTTTGGGGATTCACTTTCGGACATTGGGACTTGGACTTTCGTTGTGGACATTGGTTGGGGTTAGGGAGGGGGTAGGTTAGGTCAGAGTGGGATAGTTTATTTTTGTTAGGGTCTATTAAATTTTATATTATTTACTTAAACATACAATGTTAATGTTTTGTGGTGGGTTACTCTTTTCCGAATTCAATATAAGTTACATGGTTTGTTACTTTGTTTCCTTGCTGCTGCATGTCCGCAGCCAGTGTTTGATTTAAAAGATCTGCCGATTTTGTAACACACATACCGATAGATGCAGTAAGCCTCACTGAGTTATTTTTAATTGTCATAATAGTACTGTCAGTCTCTCCACCTAGTCCATTATACCTCCCACCAAACGTATCTTACCAGTGATTGATGATGAAGTTCGGCACACTGATGGCTGCATGGTTGGTTTCCCAAATGAACGAGAAGATGCCATTATTGTGGTGGTAGTAGTAGACACTGGCAATAGCATTTAAAAAAAGAAAGAGAAAGTTACTTGACTGAGAGACTGTGGGAGGGGTAGTAGAACAAAGTAAACTACAGCTAGGGTGGGCAAGCAGAAGAAGATCCTTGCCCTGCCATAGTTGAAATTCAATTAGTGTTGCTTTGACCTCATCTGCCCCAGCAAGCGTGTGATCAATTGTTGGTGTACATTTAATGTAGTCACATCACACCTCAATATAAATCACACAGCCCAGGGGAAGAGGGTTAGGGATTGATGAATGGATGGGAAGTGAGGTTTTGGGAAAGGTTTGAGAAAGAAAAATAGACAGTATGCATGGACACAACAAAAGTAAAACACAATCTTGTAAGACAACCATGATCCATTATCAAAGAAATCAAAGTATAAAGTGAGAAAAAGGAAATGCATGCATGCTGAGGAAGAGAACTTGATGGTTAATGATAATGAGTTGTACTTACTAACTACTACTACACATTTAGACAGTACAGGGCAGAAATTATTAATATGAAATTTGCCTTGCCTGTGTGCCGCCCTCAGAGCTCAGACCGAACCAAATTACATGCTGTACCGAGCTTACTTTTATTTTTCAAGCTAGCACAGGAAATGAAAAAATAGTTGTAGGGATTAATTACTAAACAAACCACAACACACAGTCGTAATGATTGAAGAGAAAAAAGGAATCAAATACATTTAAAGACGAATGATGAATGATACTAAAGTTACTGTATTATCCTGGTCCAAATGTGGAGTTGCATCATTCTCGTCATTACTCTTGGTCCTCCCTTCCATGGACACTCCGCACATCAATCTTGGGTACCACTGCCTGCGTGATGCGGATTGGTAAGGTAAGTGTGAGTTGTTTCTCCCACTATAGCACAGGTTAAAGGCCGGCCTGTAAGTGTAGATGGAAAAACAAAAGGGGTATTGAAAAATAACTGAATTAAAAAAAATAAACTCAATTACAGTGGAGTGCAAGAAGAGAAGACAAGCCTCTTGAGAGAACACTTTCAGACTGAGGCAGCTTGGATAAGATACATAGTGTCTACTCTACAGCATTAAGCTACAACAACAACGGGACAGGAGCTAGCACAGCCACAGAACAGGACAACTGCGGCACAGGCCAGGCACCCTACCCCTTACCTTACATTTTGACCGAGCCAGACAAATAGCATATGCACTGCAGCAACCTAGCATTTTCCAAATGAAGTGACTAAATCAATGCGCCACTGTCCCTCATACCACTACACTCTACTCAAGTCCACACCACTACACGGACATGTAGCCTAGTTCTGCTGTGGTTCTTGTTGAAATTGTTTACCGTTTAAGGCAGTCCATGAAATGCAGTTAGTCCATCAATTATCTCCGATCCAACTGACTGACTGTGTGCAAAGATAGTATGCTCAGCAGCATCATGATGACCGTGTGGTACATGTTCTCCAACACCAACTCAGTCTGTAGTGACTGATTAAGTTTATAAAATATTCCATATTACAAAATTGCAACGGATATTGGCCGGCACCTGCAGTGGTAGGAGTACAATGTGGTTATTAAACAGCAAGGAAACTTTGACTGTCACCTGACCTGAGTCACTTTTACTTTGTCGATAAACTAGTTTAGTTCGACTTCATGCACACTCATTCGTAGTCAGCAAGCATCCAATGCAATGCATGCCATCATTCACAATAATCACTCATTACCTGTCTTGCTGTTCTCTTTGGCTGTCAGATCTGATGCCTGCCTGGCCTTCTGACAGTCAGTGATGAGTTTCTTTCGGCTTGGAAACAAAACGGAATATAGCTGGAGTCACGTTTCACTTCTTATGGAGGGACTGTTAGAGGCAACATGTATTGTACTATTCTCCATCTCCATCCAATGTCTGGCTTGCTTTAAATGTATTTAGGGAGAGTAAGGAAGATGGATCAGGACTCTGAGGAGTGGAGTGGACAGTTATGCACAGACGTGCAACTTCAATAGGGAAATAAAAAGAGGAGACTGTTGATGGATTTGTTGTGATTAGATTTTGAACCAGAAAAACAGATACACAGTCACACACAAATAAAGGAAGGGAGAACAATTTGAAAGCCTAGTTGTCAGGGAATAGGAGCTCGTCCTCAAACTCTGGTGGTTCGGACAGAAGTACGTCATGTAAGAACCCACTACTTATGTCATCGAAGTTGCTCTCCTCTTCCTGCTGTGATTCACGTATTTTGTACTCCGGTGGTATAAAGTGCTGATTCATTTTGATCATGGTTAACCTCTCCATGCTGTTGGGCGAGAGACTGGTCCTTTTCACAGTAACAATGGCACCAGCAGCACTGAAAACACGCTCTGAAGAGACACTTGCAACAGGGCAAGCCACATACTTTATCGCCAGCCTGCTGAGCACTGGCCATTGGCTTCTTTTCCTATACCAATACACCAATGGGCTTTGCTCCATTAAGACCTCGGTTGTGTCATCAAGATAGGCCTGAACCATCTGCTCAATGTTCAGGGGTGCTCCGATTTGCTTGGCCTCTTTTGCCTTTGCATCAGTCATGGACGTACAAAACCCTTTCCGTAGAAACCAATCACCTGCCGTTTTTTTAAATGTGGCTGATGATCCTGTTGGTGCTGTTGATGTTATTGCTGGCAGTGTTGTTGACTGCTGGGAGGCAAACACACTGCTCTCGGCCTCTGAAGTAGAACTTGACTCTGGGTGCCCTGCATTACTTTTTCTGCCCTGGGGTGGCGGGCCTCTAATTAAGATCCGTTCATTTTCAAAGTCAGTGGCTTCCTCAGCTATCAAAGTTTTGTACTTGGCAACATCCACTTTTGAAAAAGGAATTACTTCATTACTGCTCAGCAATAATTTGTAACGTGGATCTAAAATTGAGGCAGTAATCTAATGTCGATGTGACACAATGTTATTTTGAATCCTTGTATTGTCAGATAAGCGAGCAGCTAAGGTGTCCACCAAATAATATGCGTCTACTTTGCCATCCACACCTGCGTACATTTCTGACACCTCCATCAGCTGTTGCTCTAGCATGTACAACAATGGGATAGCTTGGCCCATAGTACAGTCCTCCCTGCTGACTTCACGTGTGAAGACCTCAAAAGGAAGTAGCATCTCTGTCAGGCATTTAACGAGGTCCCATTAGGCCATCTCAACGGTCATGCCTTTCACAGTAGGATCTCCTGACCTTTTCATGACATAAGCATTGAGTGGTATGTACTGCTCAAACAGACGCTCAAGCATGTAATAAGTTGAGTTCCAATGTGTTGGCACCTCCCGGATGAGTGCTTTGACTGGCATTTTATGCTCACGTTGAATGACCCTCAGCTGCTTCCGGGCTTTAAAAGAATGGTTGAAATGTGTGCATATTCTTCTGCAGGTGGTCAGTAAGCTGCTGACTTTGCTTTCATTTTTCAGAAAGTCTTGAACAACAATGTTAATGCAGTGTGCCAAACACGGTACCCTGAAATAGCCACCATCTTTCATGGCCCTAACTACATTACTGCCATTGTCCGTGGCAACCAAACCAATGGTAAGCCCTCTTGGTCACAGCCACTCAAACATCTTGCTGTTAAACTCATCCAAAATGTTTGCAGCAGTATGAGATTTCTCCATGGCAAACATGGCTACAGTTGCATGTTTTCGAGTGTCTTTAAAAATCTCAGCGGTGTCAACAACACCGTCAGATATCTTATCTTTAACACCCGAAAAAGAGACCCAGTGTGCTGTGATGCACATGTAATCAGTGGCTTGGCAACTGGTCCACATGTCTGTTGTCAGGTGGATACTCTGAACAGCACTCTGTTTTAAGGCTTTTCCAAGCAAATCCAGCATGTCGTGATGTAGTGCTGGAACAGCAACTCTTGCGATATTGTAGCGGCTGGGAACTTTCCATTTTGGGCAGATGGTGGTCACAAATTCAAGAAAACCCACCCCTTCAACAAATGGAAAAGGGAGAAGGTCCAGTGGTAACATTTTAGCCAGCTTCGCATTGTACAAACGTGCTATTGGGTGGTTGCATTCATACTGCCCCTCCGGCCTAGTAAACATGCTAAGAATGGTAGGCTGCGTGGTATTCCTTCCTGTGCTCAACGTCACACTTTTTTTGAAAGCAGTACTCCTTGGTGTCTCAGGCTGACTCTTACTCTTGTGCCACTGATATGTGGCTGAGGATGTGGGCGTTACCACTGCAGTGCTGGGGACAGGGCTACTTTGTGTACCACTACCACAGAGAATGTCTCCCTCTTCTTCCTGTTCCACCGTGTGCGGACTTTCTACTCATTTATCCCCAACAGTAATGGTTCCAGTTTTTTATGCGACTAAGGTGCTCCTCCCACTGGATTGCGTGGTGTTTTTTCAGATGGGTCATTTGGCCTCCGGTACCATAGTTTGTACCAAGCTTACCACGACTATCAGAGGTATGACAAACGGAGCATATAGCAATGTTCTCCTCCTTTCCGCTAACCGTAAAGAAGTTCCACACTGGGGAGCTTAACTTTTGTCTCCTGCTGGAGGTGCCACTTCCAACGCTGGATGAACTGGAGGGTGTGTGTTGAATTTGACTCTGTGCAGTACCACTACCTACTTCTACTGAGGTGGTGCTTGTGCTGGATGTAGGACGCTGCCATCCCTTTGCTAATGATAATATGGAAGCTGGAGGTCGTGTTGGTGTTACCTGTGTTGGAGGTATGCATGCTACATCCCTTGCAGCCATTTTGGATAGTGTAAAAATGTTGGTCTCCATCTCCTCAGGCCCGGGAATGATGCTCGTGATGACTGGCTCATCATCATCATCATCATCCTGCTCTTCTACATCAACCTCCATAAGTCTAAGGCTTTCTGGAACCTTCCTTTTCCCATGCCTGCTCTTGTGACGTGTTTCCCACTCAGACTCAGTTTGTGGCTTCCAAGTGGCATCTAGATCATCAGAAGGGGGGCTTAGTGAAGAACTTGATGTACTAACCCTCCTTTTCCTTGCTGGGGATTTGGAAGACAATGGAACTTCTGAAGGAGTAGCTTCCTCTTCTTCCTCTGCATGAGGCTCAATTTCCTGAACTGCCCCTACTTCAGGAGGAACTACAGCTACTATTGCGGGCGGTGGTTGCAGCTGTTGACCACTTATCTGCTGTGTTCCCTCCTGCGTTGATTGTGTACTACTTTGAGATAGCGATAAGTTTAGTTCAGGCTCAGCATCACTGCTTTTCACCATAAGACTGGCTACCTCTTCCACACTCATCTGCTTGGGCCTGGGTTGGTGGGTTGGGCCCACTGCTGCAGGCGTCATTTGACCTCATCAAAAGTTGATGAGGTCAAATTTATTGGCGGCGTTACGATTGACGCCTCACGATCAAAGATTAGGCACCCACAGTCCTTCCTTGGACTGTGGGTGCCTAATCTTTGATCGTGAGGCGTCAATCGTAACGCCGCCAATAAATTTGACCTCATCAACTTTTGATGCTCACTGTTTTGGATACCATACAGAGAAATTTCGCATATAAGGGCGCTTTTGGAATTACACTTTCGATTGACTTAATCTACTTCGGTTTTTACTCTCTTTGGGTATTTACAGTAAAAACTCACACGGAACGCTTATTTCAGAATTACTTTCTGCCCTGATGAAGTTCCTTTAAACGGAACGAAACGCGTTGGCTGTTTTTACATGTTACATGAAGGAGAATAAAGTACCACAGTGAACCTATCCGTTCTCACGTGACTGTGACTTCATACCTGGTGCCACCTCCACTTCTTTTCAGAAGATAAAGGAGTGCGTGTGACCGAAATGCAAACACATCAATAAATACAGTTACCGTTCAAAGGTGAGCACATTACCGAGTGCGCTTAGCCAAACTTACCCCGATGGAGCAGCCCACATGCCGAGTATACAGGGGGAGCATAGCTTGGGTGTAGACGCTCCAAGCGTTGTCAGGGTGACACACACGCCGACGCTTCCAAATGCCAGTTGCAACTCTACATCTGGTTGCTAAGCAAATTAAGGCTCTTTTGCTCACAAACCATTTCCCATGCCATATCTTGAGTGGGTCACACCCCTCCTCCAGGGATACAAGTCATGTCAAAAACACTTTATTCGATTATTAAAAATCATAAAAGTATACTATACAAATACATAATTTAAAAAAATTCAAAAGCATATCATACAATTAAATTTGTTTGAATATATAAAGCCAGTAATATATACATAAAATCAATTCAAGTATAAACTGGGGTTTTATATTAACAGATATTTCATGATTCATAACCCTAGTATTTCATGTAATACAGGAAAATTAATTTATATTATAGAATTAGAATTTAAAGAGGTATTTACTGTACCAACGCCTACATTCATCCGAAGTCTCTTCCCTCTAGCACGGATTGAAGCAATCAGAAAATTAGCTACACCAAACATCACTAGAGGGGTCTCCAATAACTGAAGATAATACATTGCGGGTTAAAACTTTACAAACCCCTTTTCCCTTAACAGTGGTTTGATGAACTTTTTCCTACTTTCCCCATAAAAGGAGCAGAAAAACACAAAATGTGTCTGATCCTGATCAGAGAAATTGTCACATTCAAAAGGCACATTCTCACTTGGGTTACACCATTTATCGTAGATACCCAACAGGAAATGCGCCTGGTTAAATCTGAATTTTGTTAAAAGCCACCGATGGTAAGGTCTAATGACAATGGTCAAATAAGGTTGAATTGACAGTGTCAAAATCAACAAATAGTGTGACCTAACTGTTGGCTTGATAATTTCCTTTGCTTCACGATCTGATTCTCGTATTTTCATAAAATGAGTTTTTACCCAAGTAATATCTTCCTTGGTCAGATTTTCCGGATGCAGATATAATTCAGGGTGACCCAAATGTACTGCAGATGTTTTAATAAATGTCAACCACAAAATATCTGCCACTTTGTCGCGCCCCATACAATCCTTAATAATCTTGTGGTTTAGTGTAAGGTTGGGGTTCAGCCAGATTCTAATCCATAATAAAAGCGGCGCCATATTTAGCATATCTGTAATATACCCTATCCCTAGTTCCAAATGCACTGCAAAGGAAGATGTAGATTGGGGGAGCCCCAAGACAGATCGCAAAAATTTGTTTTCTTCTCTTTGTAAAGGGGCTAGGTCTTTATAGCCCCAAATTGCTCCAGAGATACAGTTGGCTGCTTCCTAAATTCCTATGGATCTCAACACGGGGACCCGACCTCCAGGACACCACCAAATACCAGGGAAACATCGCAGGGCATATAATGCCTAGACACGGTCTCCTGCCACGACCCAGCACCACAGGGAACCGGTAGGCAGATTGCTGGAGTCCCCAGATGCTGCAAAACCAAAAGTGTTGTCATCAGGGGGGCACGCTGGAGACAACAGACAGGTCGTCAACACTGAAAAGAAGCAAGTCACACAAAAGTACAGAGCCCCCTGTTTATTCTTTCCATCATCTCACTATGCCTGGCAGCAACTGCTGTTCTGATATCCACCAAATTTCCACGCAGAGACCCACACGAAGCAGCATTCTAGATCCCAACACCATCTTCCCATAGACATCAATGGAAAATAAAGCACAAATGTTTAGTATATGCTAAAAAAAAACCAGTAAAAAAATATTACACATGATAAACATACCAAACAATGTTGTAAAAATGTTCAAAAAATTGTAAAGTATAAATTAAATAATATAAAATATATAAAATAATTTAATATGCACTAATTACAAATATGTTACAAAATTGTTCAAATATGTATGTAAAAAAGTTAAAAAGATGTTCTACACTAAAGAGGTTGCAGTCACTATTCCCACTACAATCTAAAACAATTCGGGAAAGGTTTAGGACACTAAAAGGATTACATTTTCTTTTGTCACTCCAATCTAAACCAACTCAGGGAAGGTGTTCGAAACTAAAGGGGTGACACTTGCTATGCCCACTCCAATCTAAGCCAATTTAGGGAAGGTGCTGGACAGTAAAGAGGTGACACGTACTATGCCAACTCCAATCTAAGCCAATTTGGGGATGGTGTTGGACAGTAAAGGAGTGACATTTACTACACCCACTCCAGCCTAAACCAACATGAGGAAGGTGTTGGACACAAAAAAGGTGACATTTACAATTCCTACTCCAATATAAACAAGCTTAGTGCAGGGGTTGGTCAGTAAAGAGGGTAGATTTACTATTCCCACTAAAATATCAAACAATTAGGTGAAGGAATTTAACAGTATAGCAGTGACATTTATTAATGCCACTCCAATCTAAACAAACTTGGGAGAGATATACAAATGTAAAAATATAAATCAAATAGTTCAAAATAAAACTTTTTACCTACATATTTATATTTACAAAATGCAAAATAAACAATTAATACTACACATTAAAATAATTAAATAATTATACATTTTTCTAAAATGCTTTATTATAACATACTAATTTAAACTAATATAGTTATATTAAAAAGTAAATGAAAAAAATAAAAATTTTAATTTACTAATAAAATGTGCCAATTTTAAAATATTAATTTCTACCATTCATACATTGTTTTAAAAGTAAGACAACATTTTTTGCAAAGAAACATATTTTATAAAACATGTTATCAACATTAAAATATTGAATTTTATATTATTCTAAAAAGTTGCATTCTATTTATTTTTTACAAATGTCATACCAAAAAACATAATACTTCTAGTTGAAACGTATAAATACATACAAGCATAATGTTTAAAAAAATATTACATCTTGTTAATCATTTTAATTATTAGGGCTCTCTTGAGGATGTCAGTCGGAAAGCCACAGGTCAGAGGCTTTCCAATCGAAATTCTTGGTTTGAATTCCAACTGCCGTATTAGGATTATTGCTGGCCCGTTGGCTTCCGATGGGCTCATAGAGCTTGTTGACCAGTCAGAAACCAAACATAATCCTCTGCAGACTGCGTTTCCGCCATCAGGAGTATGATATCGGTATCTGACAGGCTTTCCATGTCAGGATTTCTGACATGGAAAGCCTGTCCGAAAGCAACTTTGGGGGCCCCAAGCATGGACCTCCTTTCTCCAAGGCCTCTGGTTAGGGGCCAAGGGTGCCCCTGTATATCTCTGCACCATGTGACACACACCATGGGGTGCCTGCCACACGGTGCAGGGATTTACATTGACCCTCATTTCTCAATGGAAGTTTGTTCTTCTGCCGGTTTCGGAACACTGCACAAGCTCCCATAGGGAAATGGGAGTCTCTGATAGCACCATGTGTGGTTGCATTGTATTTGAGACTTCGGACTGTCAGACCTAGGTCGGTCGGTCTCAAAACACAGGGTTGTCAGTCGGAGCAAAGTCCAACCGACATCCTAATCAGCTCCTTAATATTTTAGTTAAAAAAACTATTTAAATATTATCTTATTTCACATAATTTTTCGTTAAAACATATACAAAATAATAAAGTACTCATTAATTAATAATTATTTAATTAATTCATTCATACTTCACCCCTTTCCTTTCATTTTTCTAACAATCTATTGACAATCTATCCATTGAACCACAGTTCATTCTTCAATCCGTTCAGTCACCAGCCCATCCTTTAACCTTTCCATCCGTCCATCCGACCATTCATCATTCCATCCATCCATCTATCCGACCATGAATCATTCCATCCATCTATCCATCTATCCATCCATCTACCCATCGATCTATTCATCCATCCATCTATCCATCCTTCCTTTTATCATTTCATCTATCCAATGACCATTTCCTTCACACTTCAATCCATCCTTTCACACTTCCATCCATTTGTCCTTACACCCTTTTATCCATCTTTCATGAGTCTATCCTTGCAACCTGTGAATATACCTACTTGGACTGACCCGTAGGTTTATCTCTGAAGAATTTCCTACTTGCTATTGAAAACTGGAGTGCAGGAAACCATTAAGGTTATTAAAAGAACCCTCACCCAACAAACTGGTTGGTGGCATGCTTCATCATAGGGTTCCCAGCTAGGCAAACCCCCGGTTGCTCAGGCCCACAACAGCCCGATGGACTAACGGGTCGCCGACACAGATTCCATGAACCTCCCATGAGGCTCCTGAGTTTCGGCTCTGGCACCCCAATGTGCCGCACAGAGGTACCCTTCTGTACCCATTTGCTTCCAGATCGCCCTGTAACTCCGCCACAGCCCTGGAGGTGGCTCCCCGTCGCCGCCAGGGCCCCCTACCCACTGCTCTTGTCTTACCTGCAACCCTTTTGTGCTAGCGCTTCTTGCAAGTCTAACAAGAACAAGTCCATCCCTACTGGTGTGAGGTGTACCCCATCTGCCTCAAAGTATCCCTTGACCCTCTCTTGAATCATTTTGTGTCTAATGAATCCCAGGCCCCTCTGCTGAGTGAACTTGCGCATGGAGCTGTTCACGCATCTCCTCGACCGCTCCACAGCCTCACCAGACTTCGCCCCCTGCCAAACTCGCACTGACCCAAGGGCTTGCTAAGTTCCCCCAAGTCAGTTTTCATGGCATGCAGGAGCAGAGTTCTCCCAGAGGTAGTGAGGTCATTGCCCCCAGATGGACCCTGCGACTGCTCCAGTCTGTTCCTGAGGCTGCTCCATCACATTCCTGGGAAACCCAACCACTCAAACTTGGTCTGCGAGAATCCACGCATCCAGTTCCTGATTGATGCCCAACGGGCCAACCGGAAGATGGCTGAATGCCCAATGACCCATACTTGTGACCCTGATAAAACAAAGGACACGGTTCAACTCAGTATTTTTATTATTCAAAGCATTATGCCATTGCACTACAAAACACATCAAACCATGTGGCACACAACACTGCAACCTACAACACTATTTGTCACTACACAGACGCCTTCAAGGGCGGATATAGCGTTTGTAACACTGGGACTCCCAGCGTCCCACTTTCTTGACACGTTCAGGTTCCATGCCTGATTTAAATGCAGTGGTGGCTGCCCCAATCCTGAACGAGTGGCTGGAATATTTTTTATCCGTCTGGAGGAGGCCAGCCCTGGACAAGCAAGCACCCATTAAACGCTCCACCTGGTATTTGGTAAGAGGCACCAGGTCGGCATGGATCAATAAATACCCCAGTGCCACTGGGAGAAGTGATAAGTACTCCCTGACCTTGGAAACCGGGCAGTATCGGGGGTCTCCCAATGGCAATAACTCCACATCAACCCCCTTCCCATTCTGGTCTGTTTTCGACCTCCTGAGGTGGATGGTCAACTTACCGTTCCACCCAATATCCAATATGCCCAATGCGTCCCCTGACCTGTCTGTTTTGGACCGAACCACTAGCTCACTAATGCGGAACGCTCCAAAAAATACCAAGCAAAAAGCAGCTGAAAGAGAGAAGCCTCAAAGGGCGAGTGGGTAACTCCTCCCAGGACGTCTAACATGGCCTGCAGGATGGGAAAATCTATTGGGGACCTGCTGTCCGGAACCCTGGGCTCCTCTCTGTCCCACCCTTTCAGGGCTGCCCTAATGACAAAGGACTTAGTTGGGTCCTGCCCTCCCCTCAACTTAACATCGTGGCTGACTTCCGCCAAATGTCCACAAACCCAGGAGTGGCTCTTCCCCAGTTTTTTGGCCCATACCACAAACGCCTCTACTTTGCCTTCCATAGGTTGCCCGGACAAGCCCAAGGCATCCCCCACTTTGTTGAAGGCGGCCAGCTGGGCCAGGTAGCATTATCTAGTACCTGGGTCCAAGGAACGGTCTCCCAGGGCTATCAACTGTTCCACTCCAAGATCCTCCAGAGGGTCGCCGAGAAGGGGGTCATCTCCGCTTTTGCCTGCGGCCAGGCCTCCCAGAAATGGAGCCACTGAAAACGAGAGAGAGTGTCAGCTGCCACATTCTTGACCCCCTCGATATGTCTAGCCCTACACTCCATATTGCAGCGCAGGCTCCCTCTGGCTAGTTCCCTGAGCAAGCAGAGCACCAGCGGGCACTTGGCTGTCTGCCCATTGATGGCCTGCACCACCGCCATGTTGTCCGACCAGAATAGGACCTTCCTGTCTGACAGGATCGCTGGCCACAGGTGGAGTGAGATGGTTGAACAGCTCCAAAACTGTGATCTTGGCGGTGATGCCGCACTTGCGCCAGGTGTTGGGCCATTCCTGTGCGTACCACTCCTCGCCCAGGATGTAAATTGATACTTGTATAGCGCACTACTCACCCGCAAGGGTCTCAAGGCGCTTGTAGGAATACCGCTGTGGAACCCATCCTGGCTTTCCCTGTGAGGCGTCCACTCCTGGGCACCCCCAAGGTGGAGGCCAGGCATCCTTAGCGTTGTGGGGGCCGTTGTGGAGATTAAGCAAGCTATTGCCCAGAGTTGCAGAGTGGGACTCCATGATTGGAATGGCACGAGGCGAGAATTATCAGGTCCGTGGAATTTTTGAGCCCAAGACCCGCCGAGGCGGGGAATTGAACCCTGGTCCCGGGCTAGACCTCTGCATCAGGGTCTGCCGCTCTAATCATTGAGCCACACTTCTCCACAGTCCAGTTGAAGTGAGACAGGAACTCCCCCCACATGGCTAGGTCCTTCTTCAGGCCTACTGCCAACTTGACCAGGTGGTGTTTCTTAGACACTTTTGCTGTGGCCCTGGCTAATCTTCTAGCGAACACCCTCCCCACCGGGATGACTCTGGCAGCAAAGTTGAGCTTGCCCAAGAGGCTTTGGATGACACCCAAAGGAGCCTTGTCTTTCCCCAGCAGTGACTGGATGTCCTGACGCAACGCCTGCACCTTCACAGCAGGGAGTCTAGACACGCCCATCACCGTGTCCAGCTCGATGCCCAAGAACGTGAGAACCTGCGCAGGGCCTTCTGTCTTACCGGGTGCTAACGGCACCCCCAGGTGTCGGGCCATGTCTTGAAAGCGTTGTAGCCCCCTGCTGCACTCCTGCGTACCAACACCCCCGATGAACAGGAAATCGTCATGGTAGTGGGTCACTCCTTCCACGTTAAATCTTTCTGAGAGTGCTAACTGCAGGAATGAGCTGAAGGCCTCAAAGTAGGCACAAGACACAGCACACCCCATGGGCATGCACTTGTCGTAAAAGAATTACCCTTACCACTTGAACCCAAGGAGGTGCTGCCTCTCCAGGTGGACAGGTAGTAGGCGGAATGCTAACTCAATGTCAGCCTTGGCCAACCACGCTCCCCTGCTCGCCCTTCTGACCATGTCCACCGCCATGTCATGTGAACAGTATGAGACTGAGCAGGAACCCTCCTTCAGCCAGTGGTTCACTGAATCCCTATCCAGGTATGACAGATGTTGGATCAACGAGAAGGCCCCTGGCTCCTTCTTAGGAACCACACCCAAGGGAGAGACCACAAAGTTCGGGAGAGGAGGATGCTGGAAGGGGCTCGCCACCCTCCCCAGGGATGCATCCTTTTTAATCTTGGCCAACTACGACTTCGGGATGATCCCTGGAGGACCTACAGTTCTCAGAATCTCTACAAACCAGGGGCCCCTGATAAGGAATTCGGAAACCTTCCACAAACCCATGTGCTAGTAACGTTCTGTCCTTAGCATTAGCATAATCCCTTAACAGAGGTAGCAAGTTGGAAATGACAATGGGGAACGGACCTTTGTCCAGGCGCTCCCCATCAGGGGAACCCGTGGGGGGACGTGCTGGGCTATCCAGGGAGGAAGGAGGAGGGGGGTTGGCCCTGGAAGGACGAGCCAGAGGCCTACTTGGCCTGCACCGATGCGGGCTCGTGCTTGTCGCAAGAGGTGGCAGAGTGTGTGGAGCCACACTTGCTGCAGGTTTGGGAAAATCTACAGGACTTGTGCCAGGAGCATGCCCCCACGTTATACAGCCTGCACGTCCCACTAAAGACTCTTCTGGGTCCCTGATTCTGACCCCCACCACGGCCTCCCCGAAAGGGCTGCCTGGACTGACCCTTCTTGTCCTGAAGCTGGCCCTTGCTTGTCTCCCCCTTCTTTTCGTTGGTGCATGACTTCTCGCTGGCCTCAACCCTTCCCTTGTCCATGTGCTGAACCCAAAGACGCACCTCCAACTGGTCCGACCCCAGTTCCGGGCATATGGCCATCTTTTTTCTAAACTCACAGTCGTACTTGTACCAGCCCATCCCACCGTTAGTCTCCGCTTCATTGGTGATGATGCCGGCATATTGAAACAAACCAGGCCCCTTTTCGGGGTATCGCTCCATCACTACCGCTGCCAGAATTGTGAAGGCCTGGCCCCATCTCTTAATTGTTTTTTCTGCCCATGCTTGAAGCGAACCTTCTTGTCCTCTTCCTTGGAACCCATTCTCCTCCTGTCCACCCCCTTGGCCCCATGCATGAGATGGGTAAAGAGATTGATGAACTCCCTCCTCCCTATTCCTTCATTAGCCGCAAGTGGCACCTCCCACCCTAGGGAGCACCGACCTGACATCAGGTGGACCAATGTGACTAGTGGCACTGGTGCAGGAAGCACGGAGGGTATCAATGCAGGAGGGGAGGGAGTACCTGCTGCTGGGGGTGCAGATGGAGCGGTCGCGGCGGAGCCAGTTACCGGGGGGGAGCATATTGCTGCAGACGGAGGCGTTGACTCTGCCCATTGCTGGCTGCCTAAGTCGGGTACGGGCCCCCTTACTGCTTCGGCCCCCGTAGGGGTGCTGTGTGTATTCAACTGGCCCGGGTCCTGGCTCAGGCCCTGTACCCCCCTGCTGCAGGCTCCCGCATTGCAACCTTGCTCGTTAACTGCACCCCCAACTCCGCCCCAAACATGCGAGATCGATGGGCCACCCTGTACCTGCGCGGGAGGTCCAGGCCAAGGTACCCCCACGCCACGGTTCGTGTTGCTGACCAAACTGGGGTTTCTAGCAGCCAGGAGGCCTGCTCTGACCTCTGCCATAAAGTTTGATAACGTGTCCGTGAGCTTACCCAGGTCGTCACATGTGGCAAAGCTCGTCGACGGCGTTGCGTTGGCCAGGGATACCACCAGTCTGGCTGGGGGGGGCAGTGGGGCATCAGCCACCGGCATGGCCACAGTCCATGCATTAGCTGGCAGTGGGTCTGCAGGGAAGTCCTTTACTGTGGTTCTGCGAACCCTCTTAGATCTGGTGGGGCCTGTCTCCTCGGCGGGCACCTGCCCAGTGTGAGGGGCAGAAATGGCGATACCAGAGTCGTCCGGGCTGTGCACCATCAATAGCTCGGTGGCCCAAACCACTCCTTTCACCATAACCATCTCCATAACGGCTGCCAGCTGCGCATCTTGGGAGGTTCCTGGCTTGGAATTCTCCACCTGGGACATCTGAGAGAAAGCGGGGGTGATCTCTGGCTATTCATCTGATCAGTTCGGAAGCAGTTCACCTGGAAAACAAATAGAACTGTAAAGCCATAAAACCTAGCTTTAGGTGGCATTCTGACCTTCCTGTCCCGCCCCTCGAGCGCTCGGTCTCCAGCCCCCAGCCCCGTACTTACTTCGCTATTAGTCGCTACGATCTTATACTTCCGACACTGAGGTTGGGGGGGGGGTGGTGGGGAGGCTCTTGATGAATACTCGGAAAACGCCTCCTGAGAATGGGCCTGTGCTGGACCCTACACTTTAACGAGCCTAGGAGGGTGCAGATTGTGGCTGAAAAACAAAACAGCGCGGCGTGAGCAGAAGCTAAGACATATTACACATTATGCCGTGGGTCATCCCAGTCTGACCCATTTGATGCCAACTGCCCAGGTGGTGTTATGCCAAACCCCATCCACTTCTCACTGACCCAGTGTCCCTTCCCCACCTAAGGTGTCCCCTCTCCTCGACTGCCTGGAAACGCCATGGAGACATAACAGTGGGTCAGGCCCACACTTAAAATGTTGGGGGGGACACACACCACGTGCGACGCACTGAGCGGTGTCAGGAAGCGCCCTTCGATACCTTGCCTGCCGCAGCTCTCTTTGCTGCTTTCTCATGCATGCTCAATCTCCTTTCCTCCACCATATTTAGGAAAGCTTTCTCCTCTTCTTTCAGACTGCAAGTTAAATTATTCTTAAAAATGTAATCTAATGTTAATTCTTCTTTTTCAATAAAAATCTCACCAAAAATATTAGCTTCTTTAGCTGGATTCAGCCTTTTGTTCATTGGCAAGTGCCTAAAAATACTATCTTTGTTAGACATCTCATAATCTATTTTCCCTAACAAATAATAAACACTACTTAATACACTACAAGAAATTCCATACGTAGCTGGTAAATGGTGATAAGTAACACCCTCTGAAACGGATGCAGGTAATTGCATACAAACGTAGCAATCCCTAACTTCCATTGTCTTCACATATTCGTATAACAACTTTGAAAAAACATTACTAGAAAAATCATTAATTGACCTATCTTTATGTATGTAAGTATTACTAATTCTAGTCGGAACTACTTTTTGTGAACTTTTCTCTGCAAAAGTCACATTCTCAGTGTGTATTCCTAAAGTGTCTAATGTAACCCTAAAGGTAACTAATAAAGCTAAAACACCCCATAATAGCATTAATAATCCAGTACAGCAGCAGCACATTTTACACCATCTTCTTAAGAAGGCACATCTACTTTGGTTGTTCTCTGTGTTAGCCATTTTACTACTTTGACCGTGTCTTTTGACTTAGCCTCTACTACTCCACTACTTGAGACTCTAAAATTCTGGATTATTTCAAACAATCAATTTCAGTTTCTTCTTCTTTTCACTCTCTCCAAGTAATTTCTTCTGTTCACTCAATTTGGATATTCATCATTTTTCACTCCAACTTCTTCGACATCAAATTGTATTAGATCTCCAACAATATCCTCAGTATCCGACTTTTCATCAATGTCAGTCAAGATTACTTTCAGGATTTCACCTGTATCTTCCTCAACCACTTCTCGTACGGTCTCCTCTGGATTTCCTTGACTTTCTGCCTCTTCACCTTCAGACAGTGCCATGTACGTCCATTCCGGCGACCTATACTTCTGGTTAGGTTTTCTTATTCTCTTGATCTCTTCTGGTTCTTTTGACACTTTTCTCTTTTCACCTCTTGCTGGATTTTGACTCGACACCTCATTCATTTGTTCAGCTTTCGAGTTATTTGCTCTTATCAGTCTGTATCTCAGCCTCTTTATTCTGTTGTTAGGCCAAAGATCTCCTCTTACAACCTTTTTCAGTCTTGTTTCTGTATTATTTCTCTCTCCAATCCAAGTTCTCTTTCTCAGAACTCGACCCTCTGATTTCTCATTTTCACTTTCATCCGATTCTGTTTCAAATGCCTCTAGTTCTTCAGCAGTTTTCTTTCGCTCCACAGTCTTTTTCACCACTGTTTGAGACTTCCCTAACTCTTTCCCTCCTCGGGTCTCCGACACGCAATCTTCTTGCTGTCTACTTGTCCCTTCACCTAGCTTGTTAAGAATGTTCCCTACACCTCCTCGGGGGTCTTCCGCAATCTGTCCCTCTCTATCTTCTTCTGACCCTGCTTCTTCAGGTACAATCTCAAGTGGTACTTCGATCTCCTCCTCTTCTAATTCAAGAGTAGTCTCTGTGGAATTGGTCTTTTCTTTTTTTTTCTCTTCACTGTTTTTTGGAACTTCAGGCTCTCTCACAGAATCTGATCTTCTTTCTGAGACTCTCACTGGTTCTCTTGGAGCCTTTTCTGCTTCTTTTCTCACTGGTTCTGGTTCTGTATCTTCATCATCACTGGAATCTGACTCTTCAAAATACTCCTTACCAGTCCCATCCTTTGGGTTTGGAACTCTCAGAGTATGACTCGCATGTACCCAGTTTTTCACACCAGCACACTTTACTGCAGTTGTCATAGTTAGAATGACTTGTCTCGGCCTTCACCACCTTGGAACCAAGCAATTTCTTCTTCTGTGCACCTTAATTCTCACCCAGTCCCCTGGACTCAGATCATGAGCTTGCTTCTTCTCAAGTGTGGTAGCTTCTTCTCCAACCTGGTGAAACACAGAATGAACTGCGTCAGCCAGGCCTTTACAGTAATCCAAAATCATGTCATCAGTTATTGTCATCAACTTATTGACAGGTACATATGCATGTCGCATTGCACGTCCCATTATGATTTCGTGCGGACTTAAACCAGTATTTCTATCTGGAGTAGATCTAATAGTCATTAGCACTAGAGGCAAGACATCTGGCCATTTCATACCAGTGGCTGAACACATCTTACCAATCCTGTTCTTGATTGTGCCATTTATCTGCTCAACCACACCAGAAGCCTCTGGTCTGTATGCACAATGTAGCTTCTGCTGTATGCTCAATGCTTCACAAATCAAACTCATGAGTTCATTATAGAAGTGTCCACCTCTATCAGACTCAATCGTTACTGGAAACCCGTACCCAGGAATCAACTCTCTCAACAGTAACTTTGCCACTGTTATTCCATCATTTCTCCTAGTCGGATAGGCCTCCACCCATCTCGAAAACAAACAGACTACCACTAGAACATACCTCAGTCTGTTCACTTGGGGCATTTCAATGAAATCAATCTGCATTCTCGTGAAAGGACCACCTTCCCTGCCTATTGTTCCCAGACTCACCACTGTCTTTTTCCCAGTGTTAAACTGCTGGCAAATCAAACATCTTTGACAGATGCTCTCTGCAATTGTCCTGAACTTTGCATTATACCAGGTCTGCTTAAACGACCTGATCATCTCATCCCTTCCCAAATGTCCCTGGCCATGATACATTCTTGCCATTGTCGACAGTATGGAGTTCGGCATTACTGGTCTTCCATCCCTATAGACCCAAACATGGTCTGTTTCCCTTGGGGCACAACCTGCCTTAATCCAATCTTTCTTCTCTTCCTTTCCTGCCTCATCCTGCAACTGTTTCACTTCATCCCATGTCTCTAAGACATTAGTAAACATCACAGAACAAAAAGACATTTCACCCTCTCGTTCCCGATTAATGGATTGATTGTTTTTAGCGCAATATTGAGCAATATCATTGGCATATCGATTGCCAACTGTCACAAAATATCTCCTTGTCCATGAGCAGCACACTTCACAACTGCTAACTCTTTAGGCAACTGTATCGCTTCAAGTAATTTCCCAATCACTTCAGCATTCTTTATTGGAGTCCCACTCGACGTCAAGAAACCTCTTTGTAGCCATAGTTGGCCAAAATAATGCACAACTCCAAATCCATACTGACTATCAGTCATCACAGTCGTTCTCAAATCTTTCCCAATTTCACAAGCTTTTGTTAATGCCACTAATTCAGCAACTTGCGCAGATTTCACTCCTTTCAATGGTGATGCTTCCATAACTTCTGAAACTTTGCACACCGCATATGCTGCACATAGCATACCCTCATCATTCCTCAGGCATGATCCATCCACAAACAACACATGATCACTCTCATGCAAGGGAAGATCCCTTATGTCTGGTCTCGGTTTTGTACAGTAATCAAGCACATCCAAACAATTATGATCATCTTCTGTTTTCACACCCACATTTTCAATATCCGGCAACAATGTCGCTGGATTCACATTCACACATCTCTCAAGAGTCACATTTGATGCTCCCAGAATCACTTTCTCATATTTAGTCAGCCGACTATGTGACATGTACTGGGTTCTGCTTCTTGTCAAAAGAATTGCCACATTATGAGGTACGAATACCCTTACAGGATATCCCATTATGATTCCCTCACTCTGCTCCAGGCTTCTGCATGTTGCAGCCACAGATTTCAAACAACCTGGTAAACCTACAGCTACAGGGTCAAGTGTCGATGAGAAGTACGCAATAGGACTCCTCAGCTGTCCGTGCTTCTGAATTAACACTGAAAGTGCACATCCATTTCTCTCACTGCAGTACAACTCAAACTCCTTTTCGTAGTCAGGCATACCCAAAGCTGGGGCTTCACACATTCTGCTTTTCAGCTCTTCAAATGCTGCCATTTGTTCTCCATCTAGTTCCAATGGGTCTGTCATCTCACTTTTTGTCAGCTTAATCAGTGGCTTTGCTATCAGAGAAAAATTAATTATCCACTGACGACAATAACCCACCATACCCAGGAACATTCTCACTTCCCTCTGGGTCTTTGGGGCCTTCATTCCCCTGATGATTTTGATCCTGTCATCAGTCACTTTTCTCAGACCTTTTTCAATATTGTGTCCAAGATAATGCACCTCTTTCTTGCAGAATTGTAATTTGGCTGGAGATACTTTTAACCCTCCATCTGCCAGATGATTCAGTAAAGCTATAGTATCTACTTCACAAGCTTCACGTGTCTTTGATGCCACAAGCAGGTCATCAATATACTGCACTAGTACTGAGTTTTCAGGCATGATTAAGCTCTCCAATGACTTTTTCAATAACTGATTGAATATCGAAGGACTCTCTGTATACCCCTGTGGGATACGACACCATGCTAAAATACGCTGGCCAAATCTAAAAGCAAAAATCGGCTGGCTGTCATGATGCAATGGAATTGAAAAGAAAGCATGACACAAATCAATCACTGTATACCACTCAGCATCATGTGGAATCTGATACAAAATCACTGACGGATTTGGCACAATAGGACAACATGCCACCACAATTTGATTAACTTTTCTCAAATCTTGTACAATCCTGAACTTTCCATTAGGTTTCTTTAGCCCCATTATCGGTGAATTACACGGGCTACTCAGTAGTTCTCTCAGAACTCCCTGCTGAATCATTTTCTCAATTATAGGAGTTATTCCTTCAATTATTTCTGGTATCATTTTATACTGAGGAATGTTAGGATACGTAATTCCCTCTTTCACTGAAATTTTCACAGGATCTACATTATTCATCAATCCCACATCCTCTCCAGTAAAATCCCAAACTGTCCTTTTCACTGTGTCTCTCAGCTCTCGAGGCAAATCCTCCGGATCAAACACAGCAAATGCACCAACCATTTCACTCTCTCTATTTCCTAGAGTCATTCGGTACAAATCATCCTCATCTAGTGTCTCAAAAGCTATTCCATCCGGTGTACAGAAAATTGTGCAGTTCATCTTACACAATAGATCCCTACCTAACAGGTTCACTGGACTAGTGTCACAGACGATAAATCTGTGCATGTCTGAAAATTTCCCTATTTGTACTCTTACTGGTTCTGTAAGACGTGTCCTGATTTGTGTATTGGCTACACCAACTACTTGGATTGTTTCATCCGAGAGAGGAAGATTTCTGATATCTGTTGACCTGACAGTTGATCTTGTTGCACCTGTGTCTACCAAAAAAGTAACACTTTCTTCATTTATTTTCCCATCTACAAATGGTCCTGCCTGGTCTATTTCTAGAGTTGCACCAAGTATGCACTCTTCCTCCTCTCTTCGGCACCGTCAATAATCACCCTCAGACTCACTCCCTTCATTCTTTAACAAGTACTGTTGTACCTGATTAGAACGCCTTGGTTTGTTTACCTGTTCATCATTGTAGAATCCTGAATCCTGATTATACTTTTGTGACCCTCTATTCTGCGGCAAGGGCGGTTTTGGCTCTTGACTCTGCTGTCTCACAACTTTCTGTTGTTGCTGCTGTTGATTATTTCCTTCGTTCTGCACCTGTTGATTTAAGGGTTTTCCCTCATTATTCACTAATGGTGGATTGGTATACTCAGATCTCCAATGTCCCAGTTGGCCACAGTTGTGACATGGGAACTTTTTTTTGGCTTCCTCAAGATTCCCCTTTCCTTTCCCTACATACCTAGGTCTATTCCCTGCATTATTTCCTGCATTATTCGCCTGCTCCACTAACTGTGCTTCCTGTCTTTCCGCAACTTTCACTTGTGCCTACATTGCTTTTTCTTTCAGCTTTCTCTGTTTTGCTTCAATTTCATCACTGAAGTATTTTGCATGTCTCAGAATCTCATCTATTTTCTTACTCTGCCAGTCCACTGTGTGCTCACGAATTCTCTCACTAATCTCAGGTCTCAGGCCATATACAAATCTGTATACAAAATGACTCAAATCTTTGTCACCCAGGTGTTCATCTCCACTGAATTGTTTAAATGCCAGTATCAGCCTCTCGTAAAAAGCATGAACTGATTCTTTTGCTTCCTGTTGTGTTCAATCTATTTTAACCCAGTCTGTCTCTTTTGGAGGTACTTTACTCTTCAGGTATACCATCACCTGTTCATACTTTCTCATTACCTCTGGATCTGGTGCTCCTGTTCTCTGATCTCTTGGATATTCCTCAGTAGGCCAACTCACAACTATTTTACACTCAGCCCACAAGTCTGCTGGAACAATTATATCAAACAGACTATTCAGGTCAATCCACAGCACCTTTGACAATTTCACAAACCTATCTACCTGCCTATACCACTCGATGGGCTTTTCTCTCAATCGAGGGAAATCATTTGTGAATGATAAAATATCCTGTCTGGTCCATGGAACATGTACATATCCTCCTCCAGGTATTTCTCTCATAGGATAATTATCCACTGGTTTCTATTTTTCTCTCACAGGAAATGCTGAATAAGTCCTATCTCCTGATTCTTCTCTTTTCTTATACCACCTATCCTTCCACTTCTCTACATCACCCCATCTTCGCAATAATGCGACCATTTCTTTAATCTGTCCTGTTCTACCAGTACCATTCAGATTCTCAATATCTTTGTCTGTAAAATCCATTCTGTAAGACTTCTGCAAAGCTTTCACCTTATCGATGTCAACTCCCTGTTCATTCGCTATTGCTCTTAACCTATCATGTGTATTTCTCGCTCTCCAGGTGATATTTTTACACATAAACAACAGTTCACCTTCATGATGGTTTTTCAGAATTTCTGTTGGAACTGTCCCTGTAACAAGCTCTTCTAATTCTACACGTAACCTAGCCACATCAATTGCTTGTGAATCTTTATCCCTCTTTTGAAGAACCTTCATCCAATCATTCAAATCTTCAGGTGTTATTTCAGTAGTTTTTCTCACTGGAACCACTTTCTTTTGCGGTTCTAAAATCGGCATCCCTGAACAACTAGCTTCACTAGCATCCAGTCCTTCACTACATGTGTCATGTCTGGATTGTCTCAGATCACTACTTTCTGTCCTTCTTCCTGAATCTCCTGAGGGACCAACTAAACTTGTTATCTTATTCCCAACATATGGACTCACCAAACCATTTTCACCTGTCCTCTGTTTATCAAACACAGGCATAACCGGACCTATAGTTACAGGCACCGTAACAGCTTCCAGATTCTTTGTTAACTCCCTAATCTTTTCAGTCAGCTCTGTTGTACTTCTGGCTAACTCTCTTGTATTTTCGTCACCACCTCGATTCTCTCTCTCCCTGAAAGGATTACCACTTCTTAACTCAGGTGTCACATTTTCTGTCTCAATGATACACACTGTATCTCTTATCGGAGAAACAACTGGTGTACTCTCGTCTGGTTCTGGTCTATATGGAGGTGGTCTCTTGTAAATCATGTCATTCAAGACCTCATCCTCATACTCATTAACTCCATATCTTCTCACTTCTGCCTCAGGAACCCTTTCTGCTCCCTCTTCAACTGTTCTCATAGGATATAATCCCTCTGACATGCTAGCATCTCGCCATCTTTTCATTCGATCATGATGAGTTTCACGATCATGTCTCCTCCCAAACATGTACCTGTAATGTCCTCCAGACCTCTGCTTTTCTCGCTCATGTACTTCCTCTTCCCATTCCACTAAAGCCTCAAACTGTGTCGGCCTTGGTTTTGGGTCAAGACATAACATCTTTTCCCGTAAATTTCTCAACACGGCCAGATTAAATGAACCATATTCTGGAAATGCTAGAACAACATCCTCTTTGGTATACCTAACCCAATTCTCCAACCATATACAGGTATGATACCCATATCTCGCAGCCATGAAGGATGCAGGTGTTTTCGCTGGAGGTAACAATTCACCCTCTCTCGTCTTAACATCTTTATCCTTGTCGAACCACCTTTTGATTTTTCCGAACAATGTTTTTTTCTTTTTCTCTTCTTGGTAATACATTTTAGCGTTTACCAAAACTTTTCTAATTCCTTCCGTATTACAAATATACAATACGATTTTTCAACCAATAACAGCGCGACTCACACTAACGCACCAATCCTGGAGCGAACACTATTCTGATCCACTACCCAATCAGAGCACGGTCTCTATGACGTCAGCAGTCGCTGCAGTCGCCTGTCTCCTGTCTCTTGTCACTCGTCTACCCCTCCTTTACAAAACTTCTCAGTAGACTTTGTGTCAAATTTCTACAAAATCTATTAGTTACAACATATAAACATCTCCATTGTCTGCTTCGCTAACCAAAGAATAGTAAAGAAAATCTATTTCATAAGAATCCCGTTGACACAGTAGCACATTACTCTGCCCTTCTATCATGCATTCTTTAACTGCTTCCTCCAGGACTTATCCAAAGAGTCTTACAATCAACTAAATGCTCTTACATTCACGCACATTCATACAAGAAAAATATAGTACATACACACAGAATCCTGCTTCCCGAGAACAGCGAACAATCTGTCCCACTACAGAATTATAGCACACGTCAACCAAGCAGCTTACCTCTGCCCAGTTCCTCAAACAAGCTCAGAGAATACCTATTACTTCTCCCGCGATAAGCTTTAACGGTGAACCTTACGGATCCCTGGGACTTAAGACAAGAGTTTCACAGATAACCTTCACTACCATACACACTCCTTATATACCAAAAATATTTCTAATAGTAACATACGACAATGTCACTGATTCCGAACCCAGACAATGTGACGCGCAACTTCAATTGTCACACGTTTTTCCTACAATCCCGTCTTTCCCGAGAGCAGCATATACTTCCCTCTGCCCTACTACGGAACTGCTACTAGCTCCCAAGTTCCAGAAGCACTACATATAACTCAACATGACGATTCCAACATATAGTATTAGTACATATACCAACATCAATCAATAATCAATAATCAACAAGCTAATGTACAAACAATCTAATCAGATCAAGACAATCATCAATAACCATCCTATGCTACCAGGAAATTGATACAGATCAGGGTGCACAAAATATCCCCACTTCCACGGATAGAGTAATTACACAGTTACACGCACATGCACTCATCATACACTAGGGCCCATTTCACTAACATACGCTCAAATACTCTACCAGCACTGAACCTGTGGAAAGAAAACTCCCAAACACCCTGCATCTACATCGAGGTCGATAAGACCTGGTTATTGTAACTGTCCTGAAACATGATCTAAACAATCTATACAACAATAATAATAATCAAAATAGAGTACTCAATAATTGACAAGAAATAATAACCAACACCATATTCAAAATTATAATGCTTTATCTAAAATTAGTCAAAGGAAATGAATCAGAATAAATCATTTTTCTCATAATTACCTATTCTAGCTAAATGTCAGAATGGGTCAGGACAGGTCTCTCAGTAGAAGTCTCTCGAGTCGCCGTCCTCACAACGTCGATCCTCACCAACGCAGATTTGGGAAGAAGTGGCAAAGTGGCAAGAACCCTCTCTAGGCTAACAATATTTATAGTATTTTAAACAAAAGAAAGCAACAAAAAGTGTTCTTCGCGTCCGCTGAACCTCTGAGCAAAGCGAGAAGGAAAGGATGTAGCATCGCTACATTTGGAAAATCTCCGCTCAGGAAAATCACAAAAATAAAAAGACAGAACAGGAACCAAAAATAAAAAAGTATCTTTTAGCATCCACATTTCCTCGGCGATGACACAATGAGCTCAGAGTTCTTTCTTTATGGCTCCTTTGTCTTCCAAGGCTGTTCCGATACATCTGGAGACTTGCCCAGAACTGCTGCTGTCCTCACGGAAAGTTTTAACCAGGCAAGGACTGTGGTCAGATGTCTCGTGACCATATTCAACAAGGCCCTCTCATCACAAATCACTCACTCGAGGCCAGGCTGCAAACGGCAGCCATTTTTCGTTAGGCCAAAATAGACCATCTTAATTGAAAGCACAGCATAGTGATTAAACAGTGTTAACCCCACTAATACCCTTATGTGTATGTAATTATCTAGCCTTTGCAACACAGAAAAGCATTAATTCAAAAGCATTTTGTGCTTTAAATAAACAGCACTCAGCAACATTTAAACGTGCACATTATTATTAATAGGCAACACATACGCGTTCCCACGTGTAGTTCTCTCTTGTTAATACGTACATGTTGATAAGTAAAAAACACTTACACAAAACAAATAATTAGTAATTAATGATTATTAATTTTAATTACGACAAATAGACAAACCGGAGCTTAAAACCCAATAGATTTTCAACAGAAAACTCTGCTCCAGCACCGCGTCCCAACATCCCCGACCGGGGGTTACTGAGGCGGATATCTGTTTCTGCGGGCAGCTCGCGAGCCTGGTGCCCAGCCCCACTGGGACACGACCCGCACTGTAATGCAACCACCGGCATGCGTGGGGAATAACCGTGCCGCTAGGGAGGGGGTCGCTACCCCGTATCCCCTAGGCCCAGGACATGTGGCCTACTACAGCTGCTGCCAGATGCTCAAAGCCTACCGGAGTTGCGGGGGGACGCTGCTCAAGCTCACCCATACAACCCCTCCCCCCTGACCCCAGGGCTGTGGCCACGCGAGTATGACCCTGCTGGGGGAGGGTGCACTCACCGGAAACACAGCGAGCGCATCGACGATGATGTTGACGATGACCCGCTCCCTCCGCCAGCCAGGTAGCATGTCAGGTGTAGTGGCGTCCGTGGAGACAGCGTGACGAGTGTAGAGGCGTCCGTGGTGCGTCCGGTACACAAGAGGCAGAAAACATGGTGAGGGGGACATATGTACCCCTCACCCTGCCTGGCACACCGGACGTGACGCGGCATGCCCACGACCCTGGTGGGGACTCCTCCCCAGGCCAAACCCCCCCCGAGGAGGGAGGGAAAGGAAGGGGGGGGAGGAAAGTCCGATGCCACTAGAGGTACACCCTCCTGAGTGGCCCCCTGCGGTGGCCTCGGGCAGCCGCAAAGTGTGCTTGCAAAGACTGCGGCGTGCAATGATTATTGTTATGTAGACATAAATAGTTGGACACATCCTACCTTAAGCAACGAGTTGTGTTAGGAGTACAGATGTCTTAAATCCAATAAAACTCCCATAAAGTAGGATGGTTATTTAGACATCAATAGTCTATACTTGTACCCGCATGGAATTGCAGACATGGTAGCTTCATTTAAATTTGGAGACATCATTGTTACCAAAATGGGGAAAGATGAAAATTAAATCCCTACTGATTTAACCCAGTGAATTCCAAGGCTCCATTAACCGTGCAATGCAGTATTGAATGTATACTCTTCACCTAATGTTGCTACGATCAGGAGGTTGTCACAAGGGCGGAAGAAGTAAATATCCCTTGTGCCTTAGAGTTTGGCATATCTATATCATTATTACACCTCAGTAGATGGTATATGTATAAACAGTCCGTTATATCTCATTATCTGGTTCTGCAGGTCATCTGTCTATTAGTGATTAATGAGTGTCACTGTGAAATCTATGCGGGAACTGCTCTATGGTGGTTTATTTAGCAAGTTTCAGGGAATATTATCATTAAGGCCTTCGTTATGTGTATTAAGGTGATATACCCAATGCTGTTCTTTGTCATGTAGGCGATGTTAAAGGTTGTTTAGACCAGTGTCTAGCTGTTCAATGACCACCCATCTCATGTTGCTAGTGGTGTGGCCCATTTCCAAAAAGTGATTCATCATTTTGGTGGTGTTTTTCTTGCAACGAATGTTGCTTCTATGCTTGCATATCTGTATCTTTATTTTGCGGCTTATCATCCCCACATACCTAAGATTTCAGGGGCAGGTAATAAGGTAGATAACATCACTGGAGTTGCAGCTTGTATGTCACCTGAGTTGCCATGTTTTATCTGTTTTTTAATCAAGAGTTTTGGCTGCTTTAGTGAGGTGGCACACACTGCAGTTACCACAGGGGAAATGGCCCATCACATTTGGCAGCCCCCAGGCATTCAATACTGTATTTGTAGGGCATATTGTAGGGTGTGGACACCAGATTATCTTTAAGACTTTTGGAAAGTTTGTATGAAAAAAGAGGTTTGTTCCAGTTTAATTTGTCACTTGTAAGTATCCTCCAGTTCTTTTGGATAATGCGTGCCACTCTGTTAGAGATGGTGTTCATAGTGGTCACGCACGTAAGTGGTATGTCTGCTGAGTTGGTTTGAGAAGTCCTTCACGATTTTGATTTCTTGCTTGTTTCTGAACTTTAGTTGTAATTCGAGGTGGGTATCCTCTGGCTTAAATTTTTGTGGTCAAGGCAGCTGCCTGTTCTTTGTAGTCAGTTGTTCTGCTGCAATTTCTGCGTAATCTCAGATATTGACCATATGGGAGATTTTCACGCAGTGGTCGACGATGAAAATTCTCATAGTGTAGAATAGAGTTTCTTGCCGTTGGTTTAAAATGAGTTTTGTAGTGAAGTGGCCATCCTCTGCAATTATATCCAGATCAAGAAATGTGATTGTGTTTTTACTGATAGTATGGGTGAATTTGAGTTTAGGATCTTGATCATTAATCCACTTCAGAAAAGTATGTAAGGAGTCTGCGGACGTCATCAATATATCTCTTGTAAGATTTGATGTGTCTTATGTGAGGTGTGCAAGTCTCAAAAGATGGATTCACTCAAAATGGTAGACGAACAGGCCTGCCGCACTAGGGGTAATAGTGCTGCCCATAGATGTCCCGTACGTCTGCAAAAACAATGTTCCTTCAAACTCAAAATAGTTGTCCTTCAAGGCTAGTTCTGCACATTGAAGCACAACAAATTTGTGAGTGTTGTATTTCCAAGGGATGGAGTCCAATGATGATTTGAGTACTCTTAAGAGTGTCATCTTATGGGAGGCTGGTATAAAGGCCCTCAATATCAAGACTTACCAAAAAAGTAAAAAAGTGGTGTCAGAATTAAAACCCAAATTCTGTGAGAGTCTTACTAGGTCGTTGGTGTCCTTTAGGTACGTAGGTGTAGATTGTACAATCAAATGTAAATAGAAGTCGCAAAAATGTGAAAGTGGTTCCAACAATGAACCTATCCCCGAAACTATCAGGCGACCTGGTGGAGGGTGTATGCTTTTGTGAACTTTGGGGTTCTTGGCCCCATTTGCAATCGTCCACTAGGGTTTGAATTCAGTTTTTCAACTCTTCACTAGGATCAATGTCTGATTTCCGGTAGATTCTTGATATCACCAAGTTGTTTTTTGCACTCTGTTTGGTAGTTCTCCTTATTTTGTACAACAATACCTCCTCCTTTGTTTGCCGGTTTGATTAAGATGGTGCCATTAGATCTGAGTGCCTGTATTGCTTCAAATTCTGCACAACTTGTGTTTTTGAATGCTGTACACTCATTGGTAACTTCAATTTCCTTGAAGATAGCTTGTTCGAAAGAGGATGTACTCCCTTTCTTCCTTGCTCTCTCCTTTGTTCTTAGCATCCCAGCAACCTTTCATTAGATCATTTCACCCTCACCAAATCTTTCATCCTTCTAACCCCACATCCTTGCACCCTTCCTTGCTGTGAAATTTCTTCATTACTGTTTTCCTCCCCAGTTCATAGTATTTCTCACATTCTATTTCTCCCCATTAACTTTATTTGCAGCTCTATTTATTCTTTTTAAATGTTTTCATTATTTCTGTTTCTCTTTCCTTCCCCAAACTGGGCTCACTTAACAACTCTTGACCGATACTCCTGCCCTGCTTTTCCCTTGTAACATTTTCTGAGACTTTGCCTGATGGCCTCACACAGAACAGATCAAATATAAACCTAATTAATTTTCACTGGAACCCAGATCACTATGCTCTGGGGTGCAGTATCAACCCCACTCAATCTGCTAAAGGTGGGTTATCCAACCACATAGGCTTTGGGGTTGCACTGCCTTCTGCCCACTTGCAGATCACCAACAATAGCATCCTCCTCATCTGCCCTCTATCCTTGACCTGATGCCTAACATCCATGACCTGATGTCCAACAATAGGGCCAGGGAGGACCACATGATGCTGACAAGTGTAAGTTATGCTCGAACCTCTTGCTGAAGACTACCCAACATCCTCAGTAAACACATCACCACATCGGCCCACTCTGTCCCTGTGAAAGTAACACATGGATGTGATGTCCAACATTGGAGTTAAGGAGGACCACTTAATGCTGACCCATCTATGGTCTACTCGGTCACCTCCTTGGAGACCACCCAACATTCTCAATAAACACATCACCACATCGGCCCACTCTGTCCCTGTGAAAGTAACACATGGATGTGATGTCCAACATTGGAGTTAAGGAGGACCACTTAATGCTGACCCATCTACGGTCTACTCGGTCACCTCCTTGGAGACCACCCAACATCCTCAATAAACACATCACCACATCGGCCCACTCTGTCCCTAAAGGAGTAACACCTACATATGATTTTTATATTGGTTTTACATTGGAGTCAAAGAGGATCTCTGGAGGCCGACACATGTAAGGTCTGCATGGTCACCTTCTTGAAGACCGCCTGAAATCCTCAATAAACGCATCATCGCATCAGCCCACTCTGTCCCTGTGAAAGTAATACCCGGACCTGATGTCTAACCGTGGCATCTAGGAGGGACAATGGATCCTGAAATAAAAGGTCTGCTCAGTCCCCTCTTCTAAGATGTGGCTAGCGGTGTTCTCTCACAGCAAGGAAGGAGGCACAACCTTCAGGAGAACCTCCTCGGGTGCTTCTTCTGTGATGGAGTTGCACTGGTGGAGATCTCCTCAGCTAAGATCCACTCTGCAGATCCACGCTCAGAAGATCTAGTCCAGGCACTATTTGTGTTAGTGCAACCTTGGGGTTCCAAAAAATGGGGGGAATGGGAAAGAGGTAAGGGAGTAGCCAGAAAATTAAAATACCCCACACTTTGAACTACAGCTCTTATTGCACTTATTAAACACAGCAAGTCATCATGACTCTCTCCAGAATAGCTCTTTTGTCTCTTCCATCCATGCACCTACCTATTCATCCTGCCAATCACCTGCTGAAATCCACAATTTCACCTTTATATTATGTGATCTATCCAATCTTTCATCTATCATTCAGTCTTTCACCATTTCGTTGGTCCAACCATCCATGTCCAAACCTTTGGATCCAAATTCAAGCCTCTCCATCCATCCATCCATCCATTCATCCATCCATCCATCCATGCATCCTTTCACTCACCCATCTCTCATTCACCGTTTTAGTCATCCATCCATCTATCAATACTTTCTGCTATCCTTTCATCCGTCCATTATTTCACTACATCCATCTTTGCACTCTATCCATCTGTTCTCCCTTCCACTCATTCATCCATCTACTCTTTCACTCAGCCACTCAATCATCCATCCTTTCACTCATACCTCCACCCACCTACTCATCCATAAATCTATTTACCCTTTCACTCATCTATCCACTCACTCATCCATCCATGCATTCACTCATCCATCCATTCATGCACTCACTCATCCATTCATCCATGCACCTTCACTTTTAATAATACATGCATTATTTCACTCATCCATCCATCCATTTAAAGACCCCCCCTTTCACTTTTTTATTTATTTGTTCATCCATCTAAGTTTCATCCTTCCATCCACCCTCCCTATCATTCACCCATTCACATTTTCATTCATTTATCCTTTCACTCATCTATCCATCCTTTCACGTATCCATTAATACATGTGCACATCCATCTACCCTTTCACTTTGTCCATCCACCTATCTGCCCTTTCATTCTATCCATATGTCAATTCTCCCCTTTAATCATCCCAACCACCCTCTTTCACTAGCCATCCATCCTATCAGTCAATCATTCAGCCACCCTTTCACTCATCCATCCACCCTTTCATTCATTCATCAATTCAGTCCATCCATCTGTTCATCCACACTTTCACTCAGCCTTCCATCCGTTTATCCATCTATCTACCCTTATTTTCACTCATCCATCCATTCATTCACTCATACATTAAACTTTTAATCCATGCTTTCAGTCATTCATCCACCCATCTACCCATCAATCATACTTTCACCCACCCATCTATCCACCTTTTCACTCACACATCCATCCTTTCACTCACTCACTCCCCTCTAGCTGCCAAGTTGCAGACAGAAGAGGCCCATTAAAAAATTCATCCCACTGTAGCTTCTAGAGATCGAGGGTTCATGATGGCCCAGCATCCATCCATCTATCCGCGTATCCATCCATCCTTTCACTCATCTGTCTATCTACCCTTCCATCTATTCACCCTTTCACTTCACCCTTCCATCCACCTCTGCACTAATCCATTTATCCTTTCTCATCATCCATCGCCCTTTCACTCATCCATCCATCCACCCTTTCATTCATTCTTTCACTTATCCATCCATCCACACTTCTATCCATCTCTCATTAGGACATGTTTTTACTCATCCATCCATCCATCTACCCTTCCACACTTTCACTCACCCATTCTCCTTTTCATTTATACCCCTATCCAATGCTCCTTCTACTCATTCATCTATCTATCCAACCTTTCACTCATCTATTCATTCACCCTTTCATCCATCCATCCATCCTTTTATTCACTCATCTATATATTCACCCTTTAATCCATCCATCCACCCTTTTATCATTGGTCATGATATCCCTGGGAAGTTGGGCCACCAAATGGAAACAGCACTAAAATAGGTAACAACAGTAGTGTCTTTCTGCAGAGGTAAAAACCACCAATTAAAGCAGCTAATTCGGAGAAAATAGAAGGTAAAGTCTGGTTGAAATTTTATACTTTTCATTTACAGAATCAGGTCCAGGGTAGTTTAGAGTGATGGCCTTTACTCCTTCATAGCAGCAACTTTTATCAGGTGAATCTAAATAAAAAGAAGCCTGAATAATATGTGAGAGGTGCAAACTCACTTCTGTCAGGAAGGAAACTCTCACCTCTGTGACCACACTGCTCCCGGGCGGGGCTTACCCCCTCCCTGAAGCCCCTCTCAGTCCTCTTTATATTTCCACCCTCAGCTTCCCTCGGTTGACTCCGGTGCCGAGGGTCACACATGCAGTCTGTCACTTCTAGAGCACACCGCGATGTGTGTCCGGGCTCTGCTGCTGGCTGCGGTGTTTGTGTGTAAGTTGTGGCTCTTCACACACCGAGTGTGACACAAGGGCTGCTCTGTCCTGTGCGTTGTGTTTACTGATACAACTTTGTTTCTTCATGTTATGTCTCCTGTGTGACTCTTCATGCCGCTGATCTACAAGGGCACAGCAAAGACTTGTTTCCTTTTCAGCTCGAGCACCTTGTAATTTACTTTTCATTTATTCTCCTCAGGTGCAGACACCAGTCACCAGGTCCTGCAGCCTCTGGCGCTGGAGGTCACTGAGGGAGGGACGGCGGAGGTCACCTGTAACCACACCATCACCAACACCCAGTATCTGCTCTGGTATCAGCAACATCCTGGGGGGTCCCCGGAGCTCCTGATTTCGGGGTACAGCTCTAACGAGACCATCAAACACTTCTCAATGTATATTACCAACACCCGCCTGTCCACCACTCTGAGGATCCGCGGAGCCGGAGTGAGGGACGCAGCCGTGTATTACTGCGGAGTGAGGGACACGGTGAGGGAAGTGATGGGGAAACCTGCACAAAAAGAGACAGAGAACAGAGGAGAGAAGCAGAGGCATCCCGGAGTGTGTGCTGCTGGCGCCACCTGGTGGATTAATGTTTATATAAACACTCAAAGAGAAGCAGTGACATAAGCACAAGTTGGCTCTGTGTGGCTCAGTAAATCTGACTTAAGTGCTTGTGTTGTCTTGTCAGTCAAGAAGGCTTTATTTCGATATAAATATATCTTAAAAAGCAGAACTGCAATACTACACAGTAAAATATTAAAAAAACATCAGTGCATTGAGAAGTAAACAAACATTTCAAAACAGCTACTGGTGCCAATAAATTAAATAAAAACCAGTGTATTTTGGATAAAAAAAACAAATTAAACAAGATACAAAAGCCTAGCTGATCTGATACGCCAAGCCCAACCTAGGAACTTGGCTAACCCACAGGCAAAAAGGGGACGTGGATCATTTTTTAGTATTCGCATGGCCTCTACGTGGAGTCTAGTTCCAAGTACTCTGCAAAGAGGCTTGAGCCATCTACTCCGAGGGGCTGCATAGGCCGGGCATTCGAACAGGAAGTGGGGGACAGACTCAGACCTTTTTTCGCAGAAGGGGCAAGAAGGAGTTGTCTGGATTGGTACCTTCCACCTGAATGTCAGTTCACCAAGGGGGAGTAAACCTACTCTGAATTGGAAATATAAAGCCCTGTCTTTACGGTTTGAAATAATGTCCAGGTAAGGTTCACAAAAATGCACTTCCTTAATCAGGAGAAAGTCCATAGAGGACCTACACAAATTGGCATTACTACTTCTGGTGCCAGCTACCCAGCTCCAGTAGATCTTTTTCAGCTCTAGCTTAGGAGGTGCAGTTCTGTTATTCCAGTCTTCGCCGAGGCCAAGGCTGAAGAGAAGACGCTTGACTTCCTTCAGCCAAGGAATCTTGGCCCAGGCTGGAGATCCCAACACATCGGTTAAGCCATCCGCATAGCTGGATAATTCTGGTGTTTTCCATATTCTCGCCCATAGGAGAAGAGGGCGGAGCCTTGCCTGATCGCTCAGTGGGCGAATGCCCGTATCTAGAAGCAAAGGGAGGGTTGGGGTGCTATAGGGGAGCCCCATAAGATCTTTAAGGAATTTATTTTCCGAGCGGGAAAGAAGGTCCACCTTATGAACCCCCTAAAGTTCTGCCCCATATAGAGCAGCGCCAACAGCTCTTGCCCTGTAAATATCTAGAACAGCAGCGATGGGTTTCATGGACGAAGCACGATGTTCCTTGAGCAGGGCACCCACCACCCTCTTGTGGGTCAGCAACATCTTTTGGAGGTGGTGATTCCAGCTCATGGAGTCGCAGAGTCGAATACCGAGATAGTCGAACTCTGAGACTCTCTCAAGGGCGACGAGATCTAGAGTCGGTGGTTTGGCCAACTTTTTCGGGGGATTGAGGACCAAATACTTGGTCTTCGCAGTATTGATAACTAACCCTCTCGCGTCACAGACAGACTTAAAGTTGGCTAATAGACTCTGCAAACCTGCTGGGGATTTGGAGATCAGGAGGGTGTCATCTGCAAATAGGAGGGTAGGTATTCTTCTGCAGGCCAGGGATGGTGCGTCTGCAGATTGTTGAAGCAGGTGCTCCACCACTCCATTGACATACAAGGAGAACAAGGTGGGAGCAAGAACACATCCCTGGCGTACCCCTCTATTTACAGGGATGCATGCTGTTTTTTGCCCCTGATTACCCCACCTGATCTGTGCAAAATTGTCCACGTGGAGATTTATTAACAGGTTTAACAAATAGGGTGGAATACCCTGTTCGTCAAGCACTCTCCAGAGTTGGCTACGGGGAACTAGGTCAAAGGCAGTCCGCAAATCTATAAAAGCAAGGTACAGACTGCCCTTGGCCAATACAACAACCTTCCAATAAAGCATCATAAGTCGAAAGGATTGCTCTATTGTCCCCGTGCCAGATCTAAAGCCAGCCTGAAAGTCTGAGAGAATGCCCTTTTCCTCCACCCACTGCAGTATCCTGGTCAAGACTACCTTTCCAGCCACCTTTTGTGAAGTGTCTTGGAGACTTATTGGGCGATAGTTAGCTGGGTCGTTCCGACAGCCTTTCTTAAAAATAGGGACGACCTCAGCACCCTTCCATGAAGTCGGGAAGGTTGCCCCTTCAAAACTAGAATTTAATAGGGCAGAAATAAGTTTTCCCCAATCTTCCGGATTGGTGCGTAACAAGTCTCCGGGAATGCCATCCAGACCTGCTGCTTTGTTGGGCACAAGACTATTTATCGCCCCCACCACTTCCTTAGAAGTAAACAGAAGCTCGTCCTTAGACTGGGGAGAAACATAAGGGTGTCGTTCACTCAAGCTATCCCCCACTTCCTGAGCCATTGAATAGAGTTGGGAGAAATGGTCAACCCACGCACTCTCTGGGACATTACATGTAATCACTGTGTCCACAGGTTTCTCCCTGGATCTCAGTAGGTCCCAAAAACCCTTTGCATCCTTCCTTATGCTTGCGGCTTTGAGGTCGCTCCAGAACTGGTCTTCCCAATCTGCCTTTGTTTTTACTAAGGCCCTTCTATAATTGCCCCTAGCAGCACATACCAGGGCTCTATTCTTAGCTTTTACTGCCTTTAGTAGTTCCCATTTGGCCACTCGACATGCACCTGAGAACCACCCGGCTGGACCCTTCCTGCCATCTCTCATATTAGCCCCCTTTCTCGCGTTCTTGGCTATGAATAACTCACCTATAGTTTTTGTGGTTTGTTCAAAAACTGCGGATACCTCTGGCGCACTGATAGAGGGGGAGTCTAGGCGAGGTAAAATATTAGCCATTATAGATTGTGCCTCCCGCATCTTGGCCTCGTTGCCAATAAAGTTCTTCCATTTCAGGCGCCTGCCACAGTTAGATGGGCACACTTCGTGTGATGATTTCCACACATGGGGAGTTGAGAGAGGGGAGCTACCCTTCCACAAGGGTGACAGTGATAAGAGTAGAGGGTTATGGTCACTGTCGATGGATGGACGGACCTCCATATCCACCAGGAAAGACCACAAACGAAAATTCAATATAATGTAGTCAATCCTGGAGGAATGGCCTATTCTATTGAATGTATGTGCCCCCATTAGGTCTGACTTGGATCTGCCATTGGTAGCTCTTAGGCCGTGCTCCAGACAGAGGGCATTAAGGTCAATTGCGTTTTGGGACCATCTTTTAATTGGAGCAATTGACAGCGGCGGGATGCCTCTCCTTGCATCATCGTCGCTGTAGCCCAGCACATCGTCCACTGCAAGAGGTTTGAATGTGCAATTAAAATCCCCGGCTAATAAAACAAGGGAATCTGGGCCACAGTTCTTAAGTTCCTCATCGATGCCCGTCGGGGAGAGGATAGATACACCACCCCTATTGCCTCTAACATAAATGTTAAATATTTAGAGTGCCCGCCCTCCACACGGGCCTCGAACTGAGAGTCTCTGTAAATCCGGGGAAATGGTGGCAATACATTTAATAGAATACCGCAGGGAAATGCTTACCCAAATTAAGAGACCTCCGGAAGGGCGCCCCTTACCTTCCTTCGGTCGAACAGCTGGAACAAAGTAGGTGGTAAAGCCCAGCTTGTGCTGTGGTTCCAGGCACCAAGTTTCCTGGAACAAGCAAATCCCAAAGGTTTCAATAAATGCATTCCAGTCTGGGATACCTATGTTTCGAGCTAGACCGGCAATATTCCAGCTAGCTACCTTCAGGGGCATGTTAGGGTCCCCTCCCTGCCCTAGGGCTGGTGCTCTTATAGTGGGAGTAATGTTAATGATATTGTTTATTTCGCCAACAAGTGGTGCCACATCATAAGGGGTCAGGAGGCCTTTAGCGGGCAAATCCCTACTGGGCTCGGGCACAGCCTGAGGATGTCCCCTAGGGGTAAATAAGGAGGGGAGGGTAGGAGTGGAAGGGCTCCCCAGTTGCTCTCAAGGGGGAGAGTTGTCGATGTCAGATTCCCCAGATGCTTCAATATAGCGCTCCTGTCTAGGGCAGGTTGCCTGTCAATAACCTTGCCAAGGACAGCCCTGCGGCTGGCTGAGGTTAATATTGAATAAGCTGAATTTAGAAGTGTAACCACCGAAATGGCAGCTGTCCCAGCCCTCCCGCATGTGGAGTCCAGCTTGTCTTACGGGCGGGATTGGAGGATTAAAATAACTAAGGTCGCAAGTATCAATTGAGCTCATACTGCCCACTGAACTATGTACCTTCCTAGGTCCCCTACATATATAGCTCACAATCCTTGGGTCTTCAAAGTTCACTATGATACAGTCCCCATTGATGGATTTTTTCCTGTTACCAATCCAACCAACTCTACGTACATGGATTATCCGGCCCACCCAAGACTCGGGCAAGGGTCTATTCTCTTTGAGCCAGAATAGAGTCTTATTAAACAAATCGATGTAAGGCTCACTCTTGCCCGTACTAAGCGCCGGAACACCAGTCAACACAACTACATAGGGCTGGCAATCAGGAGGAAGGTTTATGTTGAGGTCCCGCGTACAAGAAGGGGCCTCACCTGGCTGCACCATGTTGACCTTTGCAGTTTCAACTGAGCTGGCGATTGGGGTCTCATGTGTGCTATGTACTGCTGGCGAGGTAAATATGATAGTTGGGTTTTCGTCGCCTGAACAAACCGGGGCTAAGGAGCGTGTCGTTTTTTTGCCTGAGATGTGGCTGGGAGGCTTGGGGGTCTTGAGTTTCACTGCGGGCTTGTGGGAGGGGTGGGCTGGATTACTGGCAGTGTCCTCCGCCAACACAGGAGGGTACAAGTTACGGTTAGGTACTTCCAACCCAACTGATAAGTTGTCAACGGTGGTAACTAAACTATGTTGAGCGGTAGACAGTGCCTTGCCATCGTGTCCCCCCCCTAGTCCTTCATCCCTCATCCTTAGCTGCACTTTTATGAATGATTTTAATGAGAAAAAGTTATCTAAGATTGACTGTTCCATTTTGTCCACGCGCTCAGTTAACCCTCTAATTCTATCAAGTACTGGAAGGAGTAAAGATTTCATTATTTCCTCCATTTTTTTGGTGAGGGAAGAATCTAGGGGGAGAGTCACTGCACTACCCGCAGTCTGATTTTTGGACACAGAATCTGCAGGCCCCTCAGTAGTGTCCTCTTCATTCTCTTCCTGGAACGGTCTGATCACCCCCCCCCCACTACATTATTGGGATCACCCCTCCTGACGTCTACCCGCCTCTTGTTCTTACAATTTTTAGACAGTCTGGTTTTCCGGGGGGTGACAGATCTTATCCTCTTCGTAGAGGCAGGATGGATTTCTGCCTGCACCCCAATAACCGCCGTGGGGGGCGATGTTAGGGGAATAAAGGGGTCAGCCGAATGTGAAGAAGAAGAAGAAGTGGCTGACTTGGTTTCTGCTAAGATGGGGGCCACATGGTTTTGGGTATTGAGAGCCGTGGCCGTCAGGCTCTCAAGGCCTTCTATGTTGGCTCTCAAAGCCGCAACTCGAGGGTGGTCCAAGGAGTGGGGGGCATGAGAGGCATGGGGGAGCGAGACCAAAAAACGGTCCGGTGAGGGTGTCTGGGCTAGCTGGCCAATCGAAGAACGTCTATCGGCAAACGGGCTTTGGGATAGCCGCCGTTCAGCCATAGTAATTTCTTTATCGATAACATTGGCCACACGGGTGATGAACTGGTCCATAGTGCCCGCCATACCCCCCTCGTTCCCCCTCAAACTTTTCCCAGAGCGAGTTGACATTGCTGTTACTAAACAGAGCTTTACATAGAGACACAACAAAGCCCTGGGACAAGCTTAGATAATGCGTAACAATGGGGAATAAGAGATAACAACAGTCCGATATTGAGGCAGAAGGTCCCAAGCTCTATCGTGCCTAGAAGCAGCTAAAAGATTACCAAAGATTAAGTCCGGTAGACACAAACCCAGTCCGCAACCACTGCATTAGGCGTATAATCACAAAAGTCAGTAACAGTACCTGAATGGGGCCAGGTGTGGTAGAACCAACGTTTTAGGGGGGGAGCCCAGCCCAGCCTCTTCCGGCCCCGGACGGCCACAGACGGCCCGCCCTTTGCCCGGGCTTAGCCCGTCGGTGCCCGCGCGCGTCCCGCGACGCGGGGGAAGCACCGGTCTTTTTGAGCGCCTCCTGGCGCGTAAGCGGCGTCAGCTGCTCCCCTGGCGCACGGGATGTTGGGAGGTGTAGTCCGTCCCCGCACAGCGGCCGCAGCTGGTAATGGCGGCAGCGGGGGACGGAGAGCGGCAGGACAGCAGGACAGCGAGATGCAAGGCGCAAAGGTGAGTAGGTGCCCAGGGACTCAAAATGCTACCACAAAGTCCTGTGTTGTCTTGTGTCACCTCATCTGAGTAAAGGGCTACACAAGCCTAAATCCGGGTTTAGTCTTATAGAAACATTGTTTTACAACAAACACTGGATCAAAAAACATGTAAAATGCCACCCAAATGAAACAAGCATTGTCACAGCCTATATATCTTATTGTAAAACTGAAATTGCTTTTTCATTGACCTACAAGTATCTGAGAGTATTTTTGTGAATGTGTGAATATAAGATTAGGTGAATGGTTAGTTGAATGGATGAATACATTGGATGATGAACAGTGAGTGAGTGAGAATGAATGAAAGCATTGACAGTGTTTAATGAGTGAGTGAGAGCAGGGATAGGAGGGTGGTGTGAAGAAAAGTGAAAGGGCAGCTGAATGGACAGTGTCAGGGTGGAAACAAACCACTTGAGTGTAAAGACAGTGTGAGGTGGGACAAAGAAAGTGTGAGGCATAATTATCAAGGGTTTGCATCATGTTAGCGCCACGCAACATGGTGCATGTGTGATGCAAACCCCAAAATGTGATTTATGCAGTCATGGCATTCTATGGGTGTTGCTTGGGTGTTCCAATGAAGAAATTGTTTAAAAAGGACAAACCGATTGTGACTAGGGAGGGACGGTTGCTTCCCCCACCGAAAACCCCCTCATCCTTTATGGTTGCGAAATACGGATATCATACTTGTATTTGGTTAGATAATTGGGTGAAATAAACAAAGAATGACGGAGTTTTGGCATTTCCAGAGCATGGTTTGTTTAATTTAGCGGTTTTGAGAAATTTGAGAGAGAAAATGATGAATCTAGAACCGAGACCAAGACAGACACAATTTGAAGCATTTACAGAATGGGAAGATGAGAAGGTACAGATACATGTTTGGTAGATATGGGCATGAAAATCATGGTGACAGAATGAGGAGGTGGCGGAATGCAAGTATGACTGATGGGTTGTTTCCTGTAAGAAACGTTGAAGAAATTGGAGGTAAAAAATGTACGGAAAAGAGACATAATATAGAATCAGGAGGGTATGGAGTGAATGAATCGGAGGATGATGTTCTTGATGACATGTTTTATAAAAATCCACCTCCGTATCAACCAGAATCTGAAATATTGACACCAAGTGCCCCAATGAGAGAAACTTTGCGAATTATTAAGACTGAACCAGTACCCCAAGAATTAGGGAAAAATAATTCCATAAGAGGGATAGAGAGAAAATCAGATGATAAAATGAGTGGTGAGAATTCGGCAGAATTAGCAAAAACACCTTTAGAATTAACTGAAAAGATAAGAGAATTGACCAAAAATGTAGAAGCTATAACTGTTCCAGTGACTATAGGCGCTGTGATGCCTATTTTTGATAAACAGAAAGATAGTGAACATTGTTTAACAGTTCCTTATAACAGTAATAAACAGACTGAGAAGCCAAAGCAGAGCCTAAATGAAAATCCATGGAGACAGACAATGAGTACGATTGAGCCAAATGCTTCAAATAACCCATTTCTAGGTTCAAATATAGCAGAGAGACACACAATGACAATGGAATCAGTTTTAGAGACTCATAGGGATGTAGAACGAAGTAATGTAGAGAAACCAGTAGGCCCAACTTCAGCGGAATTGAGCGAATGGTTGAGAAGTTTACAGAGAAAAGACAAAGAATCTCAATCAATAGATGTGGCCAAACTACGAATGGTACTGGAAGAGTTAATAGTAAGAACTATCCCCACAGAGAAGTTAAAAACTTATCAGGATGAGAAGTTACTGTTTCTGTGCAAAAGTGTAACATGGAGAGCAAAAAATCTGCATGAAAGATTAAAAGAAGTAGCAAATGAAATGGGTATAGATATTGAAAAGGTGAAGGCTTTACAAATTTGAATACCACAGGATGAATAAGTCAGATTAAGGAAATAATTATCTTATTGAGAAAATGGGGAGATGTGGATAAATGGAGAAGCAGATGGTATCGAAAACGAGATGATGCCTCAGATAAAACTTTTACAGCTTTCCCTGTAAGAGAAAAAGAAAAGGTAGTAACAGAATGCCCCATGAGAGAAATTCTAGGAGGAGGATATGTACATGTTCCACGGACTAGGCAAGATATTTTGTCATTTACCAATGATTTGCCTCGACTACGCGAAAAGCCTGTCGAGTGGTATAGGCAAGTGGACAGATTTGTGAAATTATCTAAAGTATTATGGATTGATCTAAACAGTCTGTTTGACATAATAGTGAGCATCATTGAATCCACAGGTGCAGAATGAGGTGAGTGGTCAACCGCAGCGACAGCAGCAGGTTCAAACCCAACAGAATCAGGTGCCAAAACCGCCTTTTCCACAAAGCAAAAACTCACAGAAATACAGTAATGAGACAGGATTTTACAACGGGTAACTAAGCTGCCGCGCGCTAGCGCAGTTTCGCAGTATTGGCTACAACGCGATGAGAGCGAGTCAGAAGAAGGTTATTGATGGTGCCGAAGGGAGGAAGAAGGGTGCGTACTTGGCGCAACTCTAGAAGTAGACCAGACAGGCCCATTTGTGGATGGAAAAATAAATAATGAAAGTATTACTGTCTTAGTGGATACTGGTGCTACTCGATCAACTGTTAGGTCAGCTGATGTTAAGAATCTTCCTCTCTCGGATGAAACAATCCAAGTAGTTGGTGTATCCAACAGACAGATTAAAACTTATCTTACAGAACCAGTGAAAGTTAGCATAGGGAAATTCTCTGAACTGCACCGCTTTGTTGTGTGCGACACAAGTCCTGTGAATTTGTTAGGTAGGGATTTGCTGTGCAACATGAACTGCACCATTTTCTGTACCCCTGATGGGATAGCATTTGAGACCCCTGATGAAGATGTGCTGTATAAGATGACTATGGAAAACAGGGAAACTGAGGTTACTGAAACCTATGCTGTATTTAACCCTGATGAATTACCCAAAGAATTTAAACAGACTGTAAAGGCAGAAGTCTGGGATTTCACGGGAGAAGATGTGGGACTAATGAGAAATATGGACCCAATAAAAATAACAGTGAAGGAAGGAATAAGCTATCCAAATGTCCCTCAATATAAACTGACACCAGAGATAATTGAAGGAACTTCTCCTATAACTAAGAAAATGATAAAACAAGGCATTTTGAGAGAAATAATGAGTAGTCCATGTAATTTCCAAAATATGGGACTGAAAAAGCCTAATGGGAAGTTCAGGATAGTGCAAGATTTGAGAAAGATAAACAAGATTGTTGTGTCATGCTGTCCTATTGTACCAAATCCATCTGTGATTTTGTATCAGATTCCCCATGATGCAGAATGGTATACTGTGATTGATTTATGCCATGCTTTCTTTTCCATCCCATTGCACCATGACAGCCAGCAGATTTCTGCGTTTCGTTTTGACGAACGTATTTTGGCTTGGTGCCCAATTCCACAAGGGTATACAGAAAGCCCCTCAATCTTTAATCAGATATTGAAAAAGTCCTTAGAAAGCCTAGAAATGCCTGAAAATTCAGTGTTAGTGCAATACATCGACGACCTTCTAGTGGCGTCGAAGACTCGTGAAGCTTTTGTAATGGACACTATAGCCTTGCTGAATCATCTGGCCGATGGAGGACTTGAAGTGTCACCATCAAAGATGCAATTTTGCAATAGAGAAGTACCTTATTTAGGCCATAATATTAAAGAAGGTCTGAGGAAAATAACAATAGACAGAATCAGGATCATAAAAGGAATGAGAGCCCCCATGACGCAAAGAGTGGTGAGAATGTTTCTTGGAATGGTTGGATATTGTCGCCAGTGGAGAAGCAATTTCCCCCTGATTGCAAAGCCTTTGGTACGTTTGACAAGAAGTGATGTGAGAGATCCCATTGATTTGAACAAAGAGGAATTGGCAGCTTTTAAACGATTGAGAGATGGTTTGTGTGAAGCGCCAGCATTGGGAATGCCCGATTACGAGAAGGAGTTTGAGTTGTACTGCAGTGAGAGGAATGGATGTGCACTTTCTGTATTAATACAGAAGCATGGAAAACTGAGGAGACCAATTGCATACTTTTCATCAATGCTAGACCCAGTAGCTGTAGCCTTACCTGGGTGCATGAAAGCAGTGGCTGCTACCTGTCGGAGTTTGGAACAGAGTGAAGGAATTGTGACGGGATATCCTGTAAAAGTGTTTGTACCTCATGATGTGGCAATCCTTTTAACAAAGAGTCGCACTCAGTACATGACACATAGTCGGCTGACTAAGAATGAGAAAGTCATATTAGGTGCAACTAATGTGAGTCTTGTGAGATGCTTGAACGTGAATCCTTCAACATTATTGCCTGATGCTGAGAATGTAGAAGTCAGAGATGAAGTGGATCATGATTGTCTGGATGTGCTTGATTTCTGTACCAAACCACGACCTGACATAAAAGATGTACCATTATCAGAAAGTGATTTTGTGATGTTTGTAGATGGGTCTTGCTTGAGAACAGATGGTGGAATGTTGAGTGCAGCATATGCACGGTTGCAACAGTAATGGAAGCATCTTACCTGAAAGGAGTAAGATGAGCCCAAGTAGCTGAAATTGTTGCTTTGACTTGAGCATGTAAGATTGGGAAGAGTGTGAGAGTGACTGTGATAACTGACAGTCAGTATGGATTTGGTGTGGTGCACGACTTTGGCCAAATATGGCTACAGAGAGGATTTTTGACATCAAGTGGAACTCCCATTAAGAATGCTGAATTGGTTGGAAAATTGCTTGAGGCGATACAGCTGACTAAGCAATTGGCTGTTGTGAAGTGTGCTGCATACAGTCAGTCTGGCGATTACATTGCCATCGGCAACAAATACGCCAATGATATGGGCCAATACTGTGCACGTAATCAGAATTCCATTAATCGGGTGAAGGAGAAGGAAGTGACTTCTTGCACCTTAATGTTTACTAACATTGTGGGTACCTGGGAGGAAGTAAGGCAATTGCAGGAATAAGCAGGAGAGGAGGAAATGAAGCAGTGGGTAAAAGCAGGATGTGCACCGAGGGAAAAGGACCATGTGTGGGTCTATCGGGATGGAAGACCAGTTATGCCTGATAGCATGATGTCTGCCATGGCACGGATGTATCATGGACAGGGACACATAGGGAGAGACGCTATGATCAGGTCATTTAAGCAGACCTGGTACAATGCAAAATTTAGACTTGTAGCAGAAAGTCTCTGTCAGAGGTGCCTTATATGTCAGCAATACAACCCTGGAAGAAAGACAGTGGTGTGTCTAGGAACAATAGGTCGAGAAGGAGGGCCTTTTACCAGAATGCAAGTAGATTTCATTGAGATGCCTCCCAGTAACAGGTTGAGGTATGTTCTAGTTATGGTCTGTTTGTTTTCTAGATGGGTAGAAGCATACCCAATGAGAAGAAATGAAGGAATCACAGTGGCAAAATTGCTTTTTCTGGAATTTATTCCTAGATTCGGGTACCCAGTGACAATTGAATCAGACCGAGGAAGACATTTCCATAATGAGATCTCAAAATTGATTTGTGAAGCATTGAATGTACGACAAAAACTACATTGTGCCTATCGCCCAGAGGCTTCTTGTGTGGTGGAACAAATGAATGGTACAATCAAAAACAGGATAGGGAAAATGTGTTTCGCCACGGGTATAAAATGGCCTGATGTCTTGCCTCTAGTACTCATGACTATTAGATCAATTCCAGACAGAACTACAGGGTTGAGCCCCCATGAAATTATCATGGGTAGAGCAATGCGTCATGTGTTCATACCAGTCAACAAGCTGTTGCCTATAACTGATGACATGGTGTTGGATTACTGTAAAAGCCTGGCTGACGCAGTTCATTCTGTGTTTCATCAGGTTGGAGTGGATGCCACCACCCTTGAAAAGAAGCAAGCTCATGATCTGAGCCCAGGGGACTGGGTAAGGATAAAGGTCCACAGAAGAAGAAACTGTTTGGTCCCAAGGTGGGGAAAACCACGACAAGTGATTTTGACTACAACAACAGCTGTGAAGTGTGCTGAAATCAAAAACTGGATTCATGCAAGTAACACATTGAGAATTCCAAATCCAGTGGATAGCACAGAAAGAGAATATTTTGATGAATCAGAATCTAGTACTGAATCAGATGATGAAGAGACAAGAACAAAAGAAAACCCTGAAAGGGGGGAATCAGAGTCAGATCTAACTTTTGTCCCAAGAAGTATTTCCCTGAGGAGAAGGTTACAGATTTTTGATACCAGCTCAGACTCAGAGACTGAACAAGGAACTCTATATTCGAGAAAAAACTGTGAAAAGACAATTAAAGAAATTGTTGATAAAGAAGTTCCAGATGAAACACTGCAAGAAATTCCACCTGAGATAACAAATTTAGATAGACAGGTGCCAGATACAGAGAGAGAGGGAAAGATTCTTGCGGAAGACCACCGAGGAGGTGTAGGGAACTCCAACATCCAGTTAGAAGAAGGGACAAGTAGTCAGCAGGAAGATTGCGTGCAGGAGACTCGAGGAGGGACAGAAGTAGGGAAACCGAAAGAAGGGGTGGAAAGAAAAGCTGTTGAAAGTAAAAAGCAAGTTGAAACAGAGTCGGAGGAAAGTGAAGACGAAGTACCAGAGATTAGTCTTAAGAAAGAGAGCATGGAAAACTGAAAAGAATGATAAAGGAAGTAAACTGAAAAGATCAGCAAAAGATGAAGTTTGGCCAAACAAAATAAAAAGGCTGAGATATCGATTGACATGAGTAAATTCACCAAGAGCAGAACAGGTGAATGAAGTAACAAGTCAAGAGAAGTCAAAATACGAAGAAATAATTGTAATAGAGGAAAGCAAAAGAACGAGGAAACCTAACCAGAAGTATAAGTCGCTGGAATGGATGTATGTGGCCCTGCCTGAAATAAAAGAAGAAGCGATTAGCCAAGGAAACCCATAGGTGACTGTACCGGAAGTGGTTGAGGAAGACGAGGAATCGGAAATCCTTAGAGTTATCTTGTCCGATATTGGAGAAGAAGCGGATGTTCAGGAAATTCTGTATTCAGATCACGAAGGAAAGGTGAAGGACGATGAGATGCCAAACTGAATGAGACAAGAAAGCTGCTAATGGAAAGACAATAAAATACAGGAAAAAGACAAAAACTGGTAGAAACAAGTAGGTGCTTAGAGCCTTGGGTTAGACAAACTAGTTGTGAAGTAGAAGAGGCTAAGTCAAAAGACACTGCTCATTTTTTACAGAAATGGCAAACACAGATAGTAGAAAAAGTAAATGTATATTTTTGAAGCAATGGTGTAAAATGTGTTGTTGTCGTACCGGATTACTAATGCTTCTGTGGAGTATACTAGCTCTGATGATCTCATTTAAAGTTACCATTGACACAATAGAAGGACATAGTGAAAACAAAACTAATATAGAAAAGATTCAGAAGGTAGTTCTGACTAAAATAGATAGAAATTATTTGCATAAAGACAGGTCTATAACTGATTTTTGTAACAATGTATTTTCAAAATTACTGTATGAATACGTAAAGACAATGGACGTAAGGGACTGCTACGTTTGTATGGAGCTACCTGCATCTGTATCGGAGGGAGTGACTTATCACCACCTTCCAGTAACTTATGGAATAACATGTAGTGTAATAGCTAGTTTATTTTATCAAACAGGGAAGTTAGAATATTATTGCTCAGATGTAGATAACATATTCTCACAAGTATTATCAATTCACAAGCTAAACAAGGTAAAACCTGCAAAAGTATTAGGTGAATTTTTCTAAAAGACTAAAGAACTAACATTAGAGTATATATTTAGAAATAATTTGACTTGCAGTTTAAAGAAAGAAGAAAAGACGTTTTTGGATATGGTTGAAGAAAGGAGATTGAAAATGCAAAGGAAGGCATCTGAGGGAAAAGTGGAAAAGACAGTTTGGGATGTAGAAATGGAAAAACACTTGAAGGGAGAAGATAGTCCAACTATGTCTTTAGATTGGCCACAGAAAGAAAAATTGTGTATTAGAAGGAATCAGACTGCATATGATAATTACTTTGTAGGTAACAGTGAGTGCCATGATACATACCGAATCATGGGTGGATGGGGATTTAAAGGAGGAAATGATCCCGTTTTTCCTGGGTTATATTTTATTCTGTGGGAGCAAAGCATATTATCGTTTGCTAGACCATTGGTATGGCACATGTTATGTAGGCCTGGATTTCCCAAAGATTTTTCACATGGGAAGAGGAGAAGATGGTGTACATAAGTTAGGTAGTTATTAGCACATAGAAAGAGAGAATCTTGGTCAGAAAATGTAGGTGACATATTTGGAGCATTGATACCAGCAGTGGGAATATCTCTGAATGCAAACAAAATTAGAAGGCTATCAACAGTAGTGGATCGCTTGTCAACAAGCACCGCTGGAGGATTTTTATTGGTAAATACTGAAATGGTTGCCATGCGTGCCACGGTAATGCAAAATCGACTTGCCCTTGATATATAATTGGCAAAAGAGGGTGGAGTCTGTGGAATGCTGAAAGTTCAACATTGTTGTGCTTACATTCCAGACGAAAGTAAAGATTTGAAAATTTATATTAAAAATATAATTGATTTGCATGATGAAATTGCACCACTGGAGGTTGAAGGTGTTTGGGAAAAGATTGGAAAGAAAATATCTTCTGTTAAAAATTTCTCAGTAAACCTAGGTAGTACCTTCTTAGGTAAAATCTTATTTCCATTAACATGCGTGATTTTCTTAGTATTAATATTAAGATTAGGATGCCTCTGTCATAAAAAGAAGAAAATTCAGAAAAAGTTAAAAAGAGAAAATTTAAGGAGACAGGATAAGAGACAAGAGAGAGAATTTGAAGAAATAGAATTAGAAGAAGTAAAAGAAAATATGTATAAAACAGCCAGAAGAGAAGAGATTGGGGAGACTGAGATGTAAACAAAAGCAAGAACTCATTTCAACTCCATGAAAAGTAATACAAAATTTTAATGGTGTGGTGATAAAATCACCAAAGGGGGGATTGATGGAGCAGTTAGTACAAAATTTTGTATACCTCCCATATTCTGCATGCCTATGCTAATTAGAATAATCTATTAATTATAATACTATTAATGTGTTTGCATGATATTTAATCAACATTACTAATGTATGGAAAACATGTGGGATTTGCTAGTTGCATGTCTAAATAATTTGTAATTAAAATATGTACGCATACTAACACTAGAAAATAGAATATCGCATGATATATGTTGCTTTTGTGACGTTTTCGTAATGTCGCACCAGATGACATCAAATGGGTGAATATGAACGCTTTAAATGTCGCTATACGCTAGATAATTACAAGCACATAGCGGGATTAGTAAAGGGTTAACATTTTATTCATTATTTCTATGTATTAATTACTCTTTTGTGTTTGTTTCGCTTAAGTTGTCCTTTGGGCCTAAAGCAAAGATGGCTGCCGACGTAACACGACGTGATGGCCACCATTCCACGAGGTTTTGGGTGAAGTGCGCTTGCGCTACAATATGTTCCTGTGGCCTCGACATGACCCTTGTCACACTGTGCCCAAGCAAGGCCACGGTGGGAAGCTCGCCAAGTACTCGAACAAAGGACAGATACAAGGAACTGGAAAGATCATGAACAGTGACATAACCTCTTGAACTGTGTGAAACCTCACCGGACGATTCCAACCGACCAATGGGAGAAGCCCAAATTTTGCAAAATGTTACATCTTGACTTTACTTTTATTATAAAAATGATGGTAGAATAGAGAGGACAACACACGTGCTTTCCTTTTTGCTGACGAAGACGACGGTGACGCTACGTGATTGCTGCGTTCCTGAATCTTTGACAAACTGAATGCTGCCCATTTCTTTGATGAACTGAGAACTTTATCAAATCTATGGGTACGGATAGATGCTTGCACATCTCTGGTCCTTGTCCATTCTTGGGACTGTAGCCTGCTGCATGAAGAACTTTCGAATTCCGACTGATTGACGACTAAATTTGATGACTTAGAGGACGACCGATAGCCAGAATAGGTAAATATGGTGTTCTGTGATTTACGAAAGGTTTAAAACTTACTAGATGGAACAAAATTCTTGCAATAAATAGATAAACAACTATTGATTAACGAGCAAATGTGTTTTGTCGTTTATTGAGGGAGGATAGATCAAATCCTAAATGTGGTTTTAGCTGGTCTAAATCACCATACTGATCCAACTAAATGATCCATTGATCACGTGGGGGGAGCATCTAGATGTTTAGGATTAAGGTCTGTAGGTGTGAGGATATTCATGCATAGTTATGTAATATAATATTTTTCCTATAGGTTATAAGATATTCCTTTCATGTCAGCGCTTGGAACATTCATCTCTCCTGTAAGTGCAGACCAGTGAGTAGTGAATTGTGAATGTTGGTGTTATGGGCCCCATCAATGATTGTATGAGTAAATGTGTTAATGTGGTATTTGGTCTGTGACGAAGGGAGGATATTTGATACGGGGTTTGTCCTGATCTCCGTTACCCAGGTTTCCGCGCCGCAACACCTTTACTGAAATCACTAAATTTTAGACAATGTAGACCGGCTGTTTTATATAGCGCGAACCTGACCTGAATAGAGTATCAGAGCGCTTTACATAGCACCAATTGCATTAGAGGAGGACCCATTCATTTTTGTGAGGCAAGGGGAGATTGAGTGATTTGCCCAGAATCACAGGATGTTCAGCGTCATTGCTGAGATTCAAACCCAGTACCCAAGGTTCGAGGTCGACCACCATAGCCATTAGGCCAACTCCTCTCTTACTTATTTTCACAATTGCTTCCAAATTTGCTTACATGTGTGGCATTGGCAAGATTCTTGAGGGGTGTTATTACCAGAAGGAATATATTAACTGGCATATTTTAAACAGTGTTTGTTCTTATTTTACCTGTTTTTAAATCCTGACAATTTTTATATCATATTGTAATGTATATTTTTATGATTCTCCATTTGAATCAAATAAAGATGATTTGATTGATTGATACTAAAGAATATATTACCCCTAACATATAGAAAAGAATGGATATACAGGGAGCTCTTAATTTATTCCACACCTCTCTCAATACAGTCAGCGACATCTGGCTCCTCTGAAAATTCATTCCTCGCCAAGACTAACGCCACAGGGACCTCGATACATGTCTGATTTACGCAAAGAGAAAACCCAATGCGAAAAACTGGAAAGACAATGGTGAACACCCCCAATTTGAGCTATAGAGAAGCTTATAAAACATCCCAAGCGCCATATCACAGTAATATTAGAAAAGTGCTGAAAAATGTCATCTCTCAGCAACTTGACAAAGCGGGTAATTCCGCCAAGGAACTTTTCAAAACCCTTAATTCCTCCATCAATCCCCAGGCCTGCATAACCAACATTCCCCCTTCACAAATACTTTGCGACCAGATTGCAGATCATTTGGAGAATAAAGTAAATTTAATCTATAATAAACTTACAAGTTTGATACACCTCATCAGCTTGGAGTCTACATACGTTGGCACCTTCAAAAAGTTTGCCCCCTTCAATGTGGAGTCTGCTCAACTGTTTTGAAAGCTGTTAAATCAGGCTCTCCTATGGATTTTATTCTAGCCAAGAGAGCAGACACGCTATCCCATCAACTGGCCGCACCTATTAGCTCCTTACTGAATCTTTCACTGAGCACGTAAGAAATTTCAGCTGAGTGGAAAGTTGCTCAGGTCATTCCGATTCCCAAAGAAAACCTTCTTGCTACAGAGGTTTCTAAATATCACCCTATCACTTCTCCCCTGAGCAAGTAAAATAATGGAAAGAAATATCAATAAAGAATGGGTGTAATACCTTGCGTCTATCAGGGTCCTGGAGCCCTCTCTGAGGTTTTAGACCAATGCACAGCACCAAAACTGCACTCTTAGCTGTTGCAGACCACATTAGATGCAGCCAAGACAAAAATCAGCCATCACTGCTGGTGCTGTTAGACTTGTCTGTGGCCTTCGATACAATTTCACATCCAAGATTGATCCAGAGACTGGAAGAGATAGGCATCCAGGGCCTGGTGCTACATTGGTTCAGAAACGTTCTGTCGGACGGAACACAGACAATTCACCTTGGTCGTTTTCGGTCACACATCATTACAATTAATAAAGGAGTGCCCCAGGGCTCTTGTCTGAGCCCCACACTGTTTAACATATATGTTACTCCTCTTGCAAACATCATGAGAGCCCATGGTTTCATACCTATCTCATATGCGGACGATAATCGACTTCTGCCAACGTTTGATAAAGATTCAACCGAGACAATAGATCATTTTACTAAAGGCTTCAAATCTGTTACAGCTTGGATGGCCGTAAATTTTCTCCAGCTAAGCAGTGGAAAAACTGAAATGATGCTTTTCGGTGCCGCTCAACTGTCGTGGTGCCCGGAGTGGTGGCCCCCTCAATTAGGATCACCACCTATTCCAAAATAGCCAATGAAAATTATCGGCATAAATCTTGACCAGAACCTTACCATGAAAGACCAGGTGTTGTCTACCACTGGCTCCTGCTTTCATGTTATGAGGCTACTACGTAGAGTTTTTTCAATGCTCCCACTGGCAGTATGCAAGACCCTAGTCCAGGTGCTGGTGATTTGTCGCCTGGACTATGTCAATGCTCTTCTGGCTGTGATCAACAATTCTCTCCTGGATAAATTCCAGGTGGTTCAGAATACAACTGGTCGCTTAATACACAATCTTCTAGCAAGATCTGTCTCATTCTCTGTACTAAGTGCACTACACTGGCTGCCTGTAAGAAAGCGTATCACCTTTAAAATCTGCTGCCTAATGCACAAAACACTTAGTGGCAAGGGACCCAGCTATTTGATGGAAAAACGTGTTCCCTATCATCCAATAAGCTCTTTATGATCTAGGAACAAGTCTCTCCTTACCGTACCATGCATCAAGAAAACCCCATCAGGAGGCCACACATTCACATTCCTAGCCCCCTATCTCTGGACTAAACTTCCCCTCCACCTACGAGAATATACTGCCCACCACAATTTTAGGAAACTATTAAAAACTGAACTCTTTTAACCTCTAGGCTTTTTCAGAAGCTTTTTGTTCCTGCTGCACCGAGATATCCCTCTGGGGGTGATTCGTGCGCATTGTACAACAAATAATATAAACCTAAAGAGAAGCAGTGACATAAACACAAGTTGGCTCTGTGTGGCTTAGTAAATCTGACTTAAGTGCTTGTGTTGTCTTGTGTCACCTCATGCATCCGGGCCCCAGTGTTTAAAGTGATGACACAAACACAACTGAAGTATGTTTCTATTTCCTAAATAGGTTTATAAAACAGGTTCAGTCTTACAGAAACATTTTTTTACAACAAGCACTGGATGTAAAAGACATAAAATGCCACCCAAATTAAACAAGCATTGTCAAAGCCTATATATCTTTTTGTAAAACTGAAATTGCTTTTTCATTGACCTACAAGTTTGTGGGAAAATTGTTTGTGAATAAGTGACTATAAGAATGTGTCAATGGTTGGATGAATGGATGGACACATGAGTACATTGGTTGATTAACAGTGAGTGAGTGAGTGACGATGAATGAAAGCATTGACAGTGATTAGTGTGTGAGTGAGAGCAGGGACAGGAGGCTGGTGTAAAGGGAGAGTGAATGGGCAGCTGAATGTGCAGTGTCAGGGTGTAAACAAACCACATGAGTGTAAAGACAGTGTGAGGTAGGACAAAGAAAGTGTGGGGCATAATTAACAAGGGGTTGCATCTTGTTAGCACCAAGCAATATGGTGCATGTGTTATGCAGACTCCCAAAAATGATATATCAAGGCACTCAAGGCTACTGTGAGTGGCCCTGAGTGACTTAATGAAACCGGAGAAACACAGCATGGCGCAAATTGCTGTGTTGTGCTACACTACCCTGGGTAGGCTTTCTATGGGCGTTGCATGCGTGTTCCAACACAACGCCCATGGATATTGACACATTCCCATATTTACGATCACTGGTATACCTGGGAATGCGCCAAAAAGATACGCCCTCCCAGGTGAGGCGTAACAAGCAGAAATATCTTCATTTCTCCTTGTTACTACAGTCTGCAGCACACCTAGGTAGAGGAAAATGCCTTAGGGGGTTGTTTTTGTGCAGGAAGGTGTCTAATGCTCCGGGTCAAGATCTGTTAAGGAACAAAAGCTGTGGTCCCTGAAAATGAGTGCTGGAGCTTTGAATGTGAGTCCTGTAACTCTGCTTGCTGGGTCCCTGCTGGCGCACTGAACTACCTGCCCTGCCGTTGCCGTTCCTGGGCCTCCTGCACATCGGGTCTCCCTCGCTGCCGCTACTCTACTCTGTGGCCGGAGAGCGGGGAGACTACATCTCCCAGGCGCCCTAGCGCCCGTCTGACGCCACCCACGTGCCCGGAGGCGCACTAAAAGCCCGCAGCTTCATCGGGGGAGCGGGAAGTTTTGAATGTGAGTCCTGTAACTCTGCTTGCTGGGTCCCTGCTGGCGCACTGAACTACCTGCCCTGCCGTTGCCGTTCCTGGGCCTCCTGCACATCGGGTCTCCCTCGCTGCCGCTACTCTACTCTGCGGCCGGAGAGCGGGGAGACTACATCTCCCAGGCGCCCTAGCGCCCGTCTGACGCCACCCACGCGCCCGGAGGCGCACTAAAAGCCTGCAGCTTCATCGGGGGAGCGGGAAGTTTTGAATGTGAGTCCTGTAACTCTGCTTGCTGGGTCCCTGCTGGCGCACTGAACTACCTGCCCTGCCGTTGCCGTTCCTGGGCCTCCTGCACATCGGGTCTCCCTCGCTGCCGCTACTCTACTCTGCGGCCGGAGAGCGGGGAGACTACATCACCCAGGCGCCCTAGCGCCCGTCTGACGCCACCCACGCGCCCGGAGGCGCACTAAAAGCCCGCAGCTTAATCGGGGGAGCGGGAAGTTTTGAATGTGAGTCCTGTAACTCTGCTTGCTGGGTCCCTGCTGGCGCACTGAACTACCTGCCCTGCCGTTGCCGTTCCTGGGCCTCCTGCACATCGGGTCTCCCTCGCTGCCGCTACTCTACTCTGCGGCCGGAGAGCGGGGAGACTACATCTCCCAGGCGCCCTAGCGCCCGTCTGACGCCACCCACGCGCCCGGAGGCGCACTAAAAGCCCGCAGCTTAATCGGGGGAGCGGGAAGTTTTGAATGTGAGTCCTGTAACTCTGCTTGCTGGGTCCCTGCTGGCGCACTGAACTACCTGCCCTGCCGTTGCCGTTCCTGGGCCTCCTGCACATCGGGTCTCCCTCGCTGCCGCTACTCTACTCTGCGGCCGGAGAGCGGGGAGACTACATCTCCCAGGCGCCCTAGCGCCCGTCTGACGCCACCCACGCGCCCGGAGGTGCACTAAAAGCCCGCAGCTTAATCGGGGGAGCGGGAAGTTTTGAATGTGAGTCCTGTAACTCTGCTTGCTGGGTCCCTGCTGGTGCACTGAACTACCTGCCCTGCCGTTGCCGTTCCTGGGCCTCCTGCACATCGGGTCTCCCTCGCTGCCGCTACTCTACTCTGCGGCCGGAGAGCGGGGAGACTACATCTCCCAGGCGCCCTAGCGCCCGTCTGACGCCACCCACGCGCCCGGAGGCGCACTAAAAGCCCGCAGCTTCCTCCGCGTCGCGGGACGCGCGCGGGCGGCGCCGGGCTAAGCCCGGGCAAAGGGCGTGCCCTCTGTGGCCCTCAGAGGCCGATAGAGGTTGGGTTGGAACTGCCCTCTGTAAAGTGACTGTAAACTGGTGTTGGACTGCCCACCCATTCTTGGGTTTGTACAGGTGACTGTGAGGAGGAGTTCATAGCACGAGTTACCGTGCCGTTTATTGGTTGGTTGGATTGTGCTGTGTACTGGGCGGTGGAAGTATGTCGAAAGGGTCTTTGAAGGCATGCACCAGGGTTGCGGGTATGGGGACATTGGATAATTATCTAAAGCAGGCAGAATCTGCCATCGTGAAAGAGATTGCTTCGGTCGAACGAAGACTATCTTTGGACCCCATCAGATTATCCGTCCCTCTATCACCCGCTGTGGTCTGTTCATCAGATAATGTCCCTTTGGTTGATCTGCATTTGCTTGAGAATATGAATGGTTCCTGTATTAATGTTAGTCCTACAATTGTGTCACCCCCCTCTACCGCAGTGAGTCCCGTACAACCCTCACCGGTTGTTCGTACTAGGCAATCAAGGATTAGGTCTAATTTGAACGTTGGTGGTGGTAAAATTGCCATGGGGAAAAGAAAGGCGAAGGATAACCCTCAAGGTGGTAGAAAACCGGCAAAATTACCTAAAGCTAGTCCCGCTCCTGGTTCGAACAAAGTTAAAGTTAATATTGAGGCCCCCCGCTCAGTTAGCGAGACTCTGGGAGCGACAGGGAATGTTGGTACTAATTCAGCAACTGATAGTATTGTCGACAGAAACAGTGAAAAATGTATGTCAGATCTCAAAACTGTTCTTGATGATCATCTTAAATCATTTACTGCTCCTTTATTGATTACCCTGAGGCGTATTGAGGAGCGGCTGAATATAATTGAGTCGCATCTCACTCCTAGGGCTTCCATTCCTGACCCTAGTACCCGGGCAATTAATTCTCTTAGCCTAGCCACTGCCTCGGTTACTAATCTTTTGGACACCATAATTACTGTACCCCAACAACCAGTATCTCATGGTTCCATCTCGACTACTGGTGTAAACCCTCCAGCCCCAGTTTTAACATCTAGGGGCACAACACAAGCGGTGGTCTCAGGTTCCCGGAATACTGAAGTGAGGCCTGGTTCTTTGGCCAATTATGATAAGAGGGACTCCCTCCATTTACCTGTTGAGGCCTGCCCATATACCATCATTTTAGCTAATGTTCCAAAATTGGAAGGGGATAATAGAGAACACTGGACTTCTTTGAAAAATAAGGCCATCCACTTCTTATCTAATAAAACTGTCTTGGGACAACATCTTGCCAACAATTTTATGATGATCAGAAGGGTTCCGTGGGTGGGCAGGACGAACAAGAGTTTGACGGGTGATTGTATTGTTGTAAGTTTTAGATCTCCAAGGTTGGTTGAGGATATATTGAAACAGGCGGGGACAGTAAGAATTCAGACGGATTTTGTTAATGTTCTCCCCTTAGCCTTTTTTTATCCTCCATCTCTTGTTGGGCCGCTATTTAGTGACCCCACCAGGGATATTGGCTTAAACAACTATACTATCCCTATTTCTAATAGATTTGACGCTCTTTCAAACCTAGATAACAATGAATGACTAGGGACACTGGTAGAGTGCAATACTCTGGTTAGTCGGGTAGCTGGTTGTGATGAGAACATATTGCAGCCATTGGATGACTGTAATACCGCATCCATTTCTGGCGTATTGGGTAATCTATTCAGTGTGGTCACCTGGAACATAGCTGGCTTGAAAAATAAAATTGATGATCCAGCTTGGCGATCATTTATAGGCTCAGGACACATTATTAGTTTACAAGAAACTTGGGACATAGAGAATACCCTGTCCATTGATGGGTACAGGAGCTTTTTTGTTCCAGCCGTGCCCTCAAATGCGGGGAGGGCAAAAGGTGGGCTGGCTACTTTAATCTCCGCTATCATTCCGGGTCAACTGACTCAAATAGATACAGGTTCACGGAACAGTCTGGCAGTTCAAATTTCCCTATTAGAAAGAGGTGTTCTTTTAATAGTAAATTTTTATAATTCTTTTGATAGAGTCACCACAACTGATCATCTCTTAGCTTTAACACGCTTCTTGGCAGCTTACAAGGATGCAAATCAAAACGATTGTTCTATTATAATGTTGGGTGATTTTAATATTCACGGCTGTCCTGAAAATTGTTTGTCTTTTGATCCTCTAGGCTCATCTACACAAGGCGATGCTCATTTTGAGCACTCAGTTCAGGGAGACTGTCTCGAGTCAATTTTAGCTGACTTTGGTCTTATACTCCCTCTTACGACGTCTGAGGTAATTCCTACCTTTAAAGGGAATGGCAAACATTCTGTCATTGATTATATTTTTATTAGTTGTGCACTCGGTGATTTGATTCACGATTATAAGGCGACTTGGTCACATTTTAGTGACCATAACCCTGTGATCCTTAGCTTTTCAGATATTTTTATCATCCCTACTAAAACTTTGGGCAGGACGGATAAATCTTGCATCCGCCCCTCTGATCAGAATCGCAGGATTAGATGGAACAAAATAATTCCGGAGGACTTTCATTCGAATCTAAAAAGGAAAGTGGGCTCCGAGATAAATACTTGTTTGGATTTGGATGCCGATAACAAGGAAGTTCTAGAGGCTTATTCGGCAATCTGTTCCCAAATCTCTGCGGATCTTAGTTGCCCAGCCAAGGGTAATGATAACGCCGTTTTAGGTTGGTTCGACAGTAATTGCTCTTCGGCTAATAGAAGGCTGAAGGCTGCTTTATGTTGTAAACCTATCAATAGGCCGATTGTTGCTAAACTCAGGAAAGAATATGATAAGGCCTTGAAAACAAGAAAGCAAAAGATTAGAGAGGATGCTTGGGGGGAATTAGCTTCTGTGGATGTTCTTAGAAATAGTGCAAAGTTCTGGTCTGTCGTGAATAAACCCTATTTTCACGATGCATGTAATGGCCAATTAGACTGTGGCATAGAGGAAGACTTGTGGTGTACTCATTTTAAGTCAGTCTATGAAGGGGTGAGCAATGGGGCGTTGACCACGTTGCCCCCTATTACAAATCAATATACTTTATCGGTCACCAAGTCCGAGGTAGTAGAGGCCATTGTAAAAATGACAAGTAATAAGGCCCCGGGACCGGATGGTGTCCCGGTTGACCTTTATAAATCTGACCTTGAGACTTGGTCTGTAATTTTAATGAATGTTTTTAACAGGGTTTGTGTCTCAGGCATCCCGGACACCTGGTCCGAATCCGTGATTATACCAATTTTTAAAAAAGGTTGCAGGGGGGATCCTAGTTGTTACCGCCCTATCTCCCTTATTGATTCTGCAGTCAAAGTCCTTGGGCGTGTAGTCTTGGGGAGACTTACAGCATGGCTGGAGGTGAACGAGACCCTTTCTTGTTTACAATATGGGTTCAGAGCAGGTAGAGGCACTATAGACCAAAGTCTGAACCTATATCTATTAATAGGTAAATACACAATTGCCAAAAAAGGGAAGTTATATCTCGCCTTTATGGACCTGTCCTCGGCATTTGACCGAGTGAATCGGTCAAAGCTGTGGGATTTGCTCCTTAAGTGTGGCATTGATGAAAATATTGTATTTTTCCTGGCTGACTTACATAGGGACCTCTCCGCCACTGTCAGATACGACCGCCAGGGTAATTGTACTGGTAAGATTGAAATTTCAAATGGTGTTAGACAGGGCTGTATTTTAGCCCCCCTGCTTTTTACTTTATATATCAACGATTTAGGTGCTATTTTAACTAGGTCGTGCAAGGACATCCCAAGAGCTGGCAAATTCTCCATACCGGCATTATTATATGCCGACGATGCCGCCTTATTAGCACGTACACCTGTGGGTCTGCAACGTTTGCTGGACTCTTTTGCAAACTTTATGAAAGCACTGGATCTTAGTGTGAATTTTTCCAAATCGCATGTCATGATTATTGGTTGTAAAGCAAAAAAAGTTAAGACCTTGTATTGCGAAGGGCATGTTTTATCCCGTGTGACCAGATTTCCCTATTTGGGGGTTATCTTTGATGACAAGTTCAATTGGTCTCCGCAATTGGCAGCTAAGCGCAATGTATATGTCAGGTCTACCTTAGCTGTCTTGGACTTTGCCCGCAAATTGGGGGTGAAGCCCATACAGGCCATTTTGAACATTTATGTTGCTAAATGTCTTTCTATAGCAATGTACGGGGCCGATTTGTGGGGAATCAAAGATGTTAAAACTCTTCAAATAGTTGAAGATAAATTTCTAAAATCCATCTTATGTTTACCTCAGTCAACCCCTGCTTTTATTGTTCATCAGGAATGCGGGATAGATTTTTTAGAGGATCGTATTGCCCTAGCTCCATTGTTAAAATGGATTACAACTTGGCTAAACCCTGATCTGGAACTAAATCATGCGATTTTAAAAGATTGTTTATCTCTTGAGTATGGCTGCTCCATTCCCTGGATAAATTATATTAAGAACTTATCCAGGGAATTAGGTCGTCCAGAATTATTTGATTTACCGGGCAATTTAATCAAGGGGGATCTAAAATGGGTGAAAACTGAATTTAAACAGCGGATAGTTTTAGAAAGAGAAGATAAGGAGCTACTTAAACCCTCAGTCAGGGCCCATCAGTTGATAATTACATCCAACAGTATTGAACCCTACTTGGTCATCGTTAACAATATGAACCATCGTTTTTTACTGACCAAGTTTAGACTGAACAAATTCCATCTTTTGCTCACCAATTCCCCAGGATGGTCTAGCAATAGGGATTTGGGAATCTGCTCTTGTGACGGATTCTCGCTTAAAGACACAGTGCACTTTATCTTCTTTTGTAAACACCTGTCTCCTATTCACAAAAAATTCATTATCCCCCTTATCAAGGAGAAAGGCTTTAGGCAGGTTAAACCTGCCCTTTTATATTTACAAATGCTGGGATCTACGTGGGAGATGTTTAATATTGCCAATTTTTTAGCAATCTCAATGAGACTAAGGAAGAAAATTTCTTGGGTATAATAATTATCTGGGTAACTCATGAATTGAAACCAAGTGTCTTGTATGCCTTTTTAATCCAATTTGTAGTGTTTATTACTATTGATATTTATAGTGTATGTCTTTTAATATTTATATGCTTTTATGGTTTCTGTTGTAAACCGAATAAAGTAATTCTTGACTGACTGAGTGCTGGAGCTCCCCACCCTCAACTACGGTCTATAATTACCTTGTGTGATCTATTATTATTGCATGCATTTTCAATACTACATATGAATTATGACTATATTTAATCATCTGAATGTAAAAAGAAGATCCTTCCTAGGGGATCCTACTTTTAGCTGGACATCAATAACACATCCAACGCAATTTTCATCTCAGCTAGGCACTCTGACTCTGACTTTGTCGGAGAGCTTGAAATGGTAGGTCTCACTCTGAGACTCCCCTCACTACGCAGCTCACATTTTCATTGGAGCTTCATCGACTATATATTGTTATGCAAGCTGACTGACAACATGATTCAAAACCAAATTGTGCCCAGTTCATGGGACGAGTGCATTAAACTTAGGTCGAGTAGATAATTCAAGTCTCTAGTCCTGATTTTTTAGCACCATTTCAAAGATATTTTTAAAAAAAAGCCTCTTAAATGTCAACCTGCATAAAAACACCCACTGCATTGATTATAACTTCCATTAGCCTAGAAAGCCCTTAATCCCTTCTCCATGATTGCCATCACACCCAACACTTCTTCTCCCCCTGGAAAATGGTAAACGTCTGCTCAGTTAACTATAATGCTGAATTTCACCTGTTTTCGTACAAAAGAAACCTGAGCTTAACTATATAATATCCCTGCAGCCTTTGTAGTAGTAGTATTGGAGTTTACAGAGTGGTGGAGAAAGGGGGGGCTTGGACCAGCTCCCCGGAATACTTCTGAGTAGGACTTACAGAAAGTACCAGGAGGGCTTCTTGATCCCAAGTACCTCCCACATCCAAGAGGACTTCATTCCGTAGCTAGTAGTGCACCAGGAGATGCATTTGCAGAGTGGTAGAGAAAAGGGGTGTGGCCTCCAAAGACCTTTTAGCAATTTTACTGTGTGGACTTACTGGAGCTAACAGGAGGGGTTGTTCACCCCCAAGGACCCTCAGGATTGCGGAGGCGTCATTGGAGGCAATGCCACTTTCTCCACCACTATGCAAACACATCTCCTGATGCACTGATTTTTGTGGAATGAAGTCCCCTTGGTGCCAGAGGCTTTTTGAAGGCGAACACGCAATTCTATAACCTTCAGTAAGGCCCACACAGCATGATTGCTGAGTGATCTTCGGAGAACAAGTGACGCTGAATTGCTTTCGGACATGCAGCTCCCTCTATCTAAAAGCAATGCTGGCTCCCGCAGGAGACGGGAAGCCAGCAGAGACCGCGGGGCGCTTCATGCTAGGCATTATAGTTAGGCTCAGGTTTTACTCGCACAAAACTAGTAAGATCCATCAGTTATAGTTAGCTTAGCTGTAACTCACACCCCTGCAATGCACTGCTTATGACCTCACATATTACACGACTGATGAAATGGTCAGTGACATCTCAAATGACATCCCTGATGACATCAATGATGACATCATCCACCCACATCCCCATATAACCTTTCACACACCCAATCCAAATTCCAGACTACCAATTTCAAAACTATTGACACACCCATACCAATACTTACATACCCACTCACTGATCCATAGGTCTACACACACATCCACTCATGCATGCATATACCTACCCATACACCAACTCACTCACTTATACAGCCACTGATTGTTCCATTTATATACCCAGACAGCCACTCACACACTGTCAGTCACCCATAGAGTTATTCACACACCTACTCACTCACTAACAGAGTCAATTTGGACATTGCTTAAAAACACCGTTCCCATGGATAGATTCCTCCCTAAGAAATTGCACACACACCAAAAAACCCTACCCATCACTGACAGAAGCTGTTCCCCCCTGAGCAAGTGGAACCCCCTAAAAGGCACTTCTCAATGACCCCCAAAACAAGCCTATTATATAACATTGCAAACCGGGTCTTCATACACTTACATTTATACAGTCACCCACTCACTTAATCCTACAGATACTAACACATACTCACTCACCCATGCTGTCAGTGACACAAGCACAAACTCACCCATACAGCCACTCTCACAATCACTCACGCACACAGTCACTATATAAACTCCAACACTCACCTATACTGCCTTTCACATTTGGAGTTCCTCGCCCATATACCACTGACACATCCATTCACTCACTCACCCATATAGCTCCTCACAGCTCCTCACAGATGCACTCACTAACCCATAGAGCCACTGACCCAACAACTTACTAATCCATGGAGGCAGTCACTTATACCCTCACCTGCCCACACAGACATTCATATCTCCATACAGGCACTCAGACAACCACTGAATCACCCATACCACCATTCATGTACCCACTCACACCCATCCAGCCACTTAGACACCAACTGACAGACTGACACAGACATTCATACAACTTAGTTAATCACCCATGCATTTACTGAGACACATAATCACTCACATATACAGTCAGCGATGCACCCACTGAATCATCCATACTGGCACTCATACACCCACCGATTCCTCGATACACTTTGGTGTATGTATTTAACACTCATAAACTTTTAAAAAACACTCACAGTAACTGGATGATGTTATCAGTGATGTCATCAGTGATGCCAGTTGAGATATCATCAGTGATGTCATCATTGATGTCACTGATCAAGTTAAGAATGATGTGAGGTCATAAGCAGTGCATGGTGGGGGTGCAAGTTATAGTTAGCTCAGCTAACTATAACTGCTGATTTTCACAGGGTTTTGTCCGAGTGAAACTTGAGCCTAAATATAATGTCTCAGTAACCTTTGTTTTTGTCAGTGAATTTCTAAGATTTTTAAAATTATATTTTTTATCTACGCCGCCCACGTAACCTTTGTTTTTTTCAGTGACTTTTTAAGGTTTTTTTATATGCTAATTCCTAACTATAATATCCAAGTGACCTTTGTTTTTTAGTGAATTTTAAAGTTTTTTTCAAATGCTAATTGTTAACTATAATGTCCTTGTAACCTTTGGTTTTTTTGGTGAATTTCAAAGTTTGTTTCTACTTAATTTCCTAACTGTAACCTGTAAAGTTTGAGAGTGGGTGTGTGAGTCACTGTATAGGTCGGTTACTAGGTGTATGAGTGGCTGTATGGGTCTGTGAGTGAGTGTGTAATGGTGAGTAATTACTAAATGCATTAGTATTGCCTGAGTGATTGTATGATTGTATAGGTCATGCCTGTGCAATTTTATAAATGCAATTGCAAAGGACACACTGCACATACAGGCTGTTTTTGACAAAGTGTAAAAAAGATGTATAGACAAAAATTTACAAAAAAACAATGAGTCCAGCTATTTATTAACATAATGGTTTAACTTTATTTTAACAACACATCTGAACTCATGAATAGAACATAACTTCTGCAATTCTTCTTCTGCAGATCTTCTGCAATTCAGGAAATTCCTGAAAACGTGGCTATTTGCACAGGGCTAGCTTCTATGTTTCTCTCTGACAGCCCTCTGAGCATTAGCGCCATGAAGCCACCCGGCGTACGTGTTATTAACATTAACATTAACATAACAACCAAACAAAGAACTTTCATTGGTTTAAACAATTCAACACCTCCGTTTGCACAATGCACAATATGTGACAAGATATTGTTAAGTGGTACAAACATCTTTACCATCTAAAAACATACCATACAATTGTCTAAAAGCAGCAACAAGCCAACAGAAGACTAAAGGACCCTCAACTTCAATAGCAGCTACAACAAATCCGGGCAGAGAGTCCCTTTAGAGGTCCAATCTCAACTTCAAGATTTGGCTCCAGAGTTTTCCCAGATGGCATTATACTGCATAGAATGTGGAGTGGTACTGAGTGCTTGAGAGCAGTCAATAACAGCCCTTCACAATGCTGCAAAGAACTTTAAATGTTGATTTTTTTTTAATGTTTGGCCCTTCATAGTTTTTTTACATTACTAGGCATTTTATTATCTTCTTATTTAATATAACAGTACATAGATATACCTTGCCATAAGGACAAGTCAAAGCGTTTCTCTACAAATAAATACACAGCTAATTTTTTCCAGTCATCATTATTTTCTTTTTCACTTTTTTAAATACAATTCAACAGTCCATGTTTGAATCTTTTAGGGGGTGTGTCAACACATATACAATCATATTTTTTCTCTGGTTTTGCACTGTGTTACATTTTGAAATCTCTTCAAAACTATCAACTGTAACATATGTATCCTGTTCTGCAACTCCTCCTCTTAACAACTTTTAATTTTCCGTAGAATTCTTCTCAGGACGAAAGAAATGAAACTGAACATTATCACAAGCCTTTTCTACCTCTGCCACAGTACCATGCAAAAGTGCTCTATTAATTTCTCGTAAACATAAAGCAGGTGATTTAACATATTACAGCTTCCTATCTGAAGTTTGCATTGTTGAGTGAATTAGAGCTCACATCCTGAAATGAGGAAAGGTGCTTTAGTATACCTTCTTTGATAAACAAGCTAGTGAGTGCCCCTGCAAATTTGTAAACGTTCTAATCTTGCAAGGATCCACTCCTTGTAAGGTACTTATTTTGTGTTTTAAACTTAACCTTGGAAAGATACATAGAAATGTCCTTAATATATTAATGAATTGCTGTCCAATACTACAAAGACAGCTATACTTCCATTTGCATACAGGAACGTGACTCCGCTTTCCTTGTACCTCTTCTCCAATAACTTGTTCCACATTTGCAGGTACCATCTTCTGTTTCTCTATAGGAGTGCCATTCTACATTTCATAGCATCATCCCATGTAATCAAAAGCATGAACCAATATATTATCTTGGATATAGCTTTCTTAATTAACAAAAGGCCCAGTAGTAGAAGTATCTATCCATTCTCCATCAAAAACTGTATAAAAGTTTCTTTTACTCACTAATCTTTTCTTATGAATTTGTTTCCTCATGTACAACACCATTTTGTTAAGAATATATCATAATTCTCAGTAGATGAACAGCTACTCTACTACGAAACATCCTGGCTCTGATTTCCTGAAACTGCTTCGGTCTCCTGGTTAAAGTGTGTCCATCTTAGTTACATGCCTTCCTTTCTTGTTATATAGATTTTGTAAACTGTTATTCTTTTTATAGTTTGAATTTTATTTGCATTATTTTGTAATCTTTGGAAATGACCACTCATACTTTTTAAATGACTTTGTACTCTTACCAGTAGCTCTTTTTTCTTTCACCATTTTTTCTTTGCCTCTTTTGTGTCACAACATAAGAGCTGATTCTGTATCTCTCTACCACTGTTTCACTTGTAGATTTAGTGTTTCAGTGCTTTCCTACTTAGATGTGTCAGATTTACATTTTGAGAAACACTGCTTATAAAAATGTGCATATTAATCTAAATCACAGCATAAGCTTGCTAATCCTTCTAAGTACTTGCACACAATGTGGGCCAGGTTACAGATACAATTCACCAGATGGTTCTACAACAGTATATACTCATCACGTAAACATGTGAGTACATGTGTTTCTGGTTGAGTACAACAATACTCCCCAGATGATTGAATGATTGCATAGATAGTGTGTAGGTGATTCACTCTGAATATAGGTATTGCCTGCATTATTCCCTGAGTATGCAGAAACTACATCAGTGGTTCCATATCTGCATCGTTAGTGCCTGTGCATAACTATATTGTTACCGTCTGGGTGATTGAACAAATGCATGGGTGTTGCTTGTGTAGTTTAATGAGAACATAATTAGGGCATCCACTTTTGGAAGAGAAGAGTGCATGTATAAGGGCTTGGGTGATGGAATAACTGCATACAAAGTACAAGAGTGATTCAATAACTGCCTGAGTAGTGGCTAAGTGGTTGGATAAGTGTCTGAGTAATGCTTGGGTGACTGTAAAGTATCGCCATTGCTGTTAGATACATAACAATTGGAACTATATCTGTAACTCATTGTTCAACTCCTTCTGTCAGTATCAAACTATCTGTTTTAGTGTATCTATCCTTTCCTAATGACCTATGTGTCAGAAAAGTCTAGATATCACACTTCATATATAATTGGATGTATGCCTCTCTACAAGCATACATTGCTCTATTACTCAGCATGCACATGCATCAGAAAGTTTCCAAAACTGAAACAACAAATCTTACTTTTTCAAAGCCGAAAATCTTTTCTTAGTGGCATACCTGCATCATTTCTCAAATCTTTCTTGTATACTTAAAACATATATTTAGCATTTCTCAAAGAAAAGTTACACAACAAATGAAGGTAATGCAATAACTCTCAACAGATATTCTGCACTCTAAATTGTCCTCAATTTTAAACAGAGAATGTTTAAAGAAATACACCACTGACAATACATACATGAACTTTTCATTAGCCTTTAAGAACATCTATTACCGTGTAAACATATATGTGATTCCATAAAAGATATACACCTTAAAGCCATCTTTCTAAAAATATATAGTTCTCTGAATCTTTGAATAAACTTGAGTCCCACCATACATATAACTATCTACAACCACAAAAACACATATCTCACCATCTAAGCATATGCAAACTCATCGTATGAGAAGAAAACCAAATTGATAAACACTTCCACATAAATACCTGAAAACTGTTACTACTTTATAATACATATACATACACAGAATATTTTCTCATCTTTTATCTGAGTCTACACTGGTGCTGTTTAATAAAGTGACTAAAAGTACTACAACTGCCAGAATGCAAATAACATAGATGTATCTATTATTCACATAATTCTTATACATTTAAAACATTCTTAGCTTTAAATACATTCCTCAATGTAACTTTCAATAATACTATAATATTATTTTTGGTCAGAAAAATCCTCCTTTGAAGTATTGATTGCACATCAAGGAGTATTCTTTTCCTCTTGAAATTTGTTGACGTTCTGTGAATAACACTCAAGTGTTTTGAAGCCCTCTTTAGAGGTCTGTTCTGAGGAGAAAAGAGGTCAGTTTTCTAAGTTTCCTATTAAAACATCTGCTCTACAGAAAACTCAAGCCTCAAGTAAGGTTTTTAATACTTTTCACTGACACTGTAAGGAAGATATTGAAGTATTAATAAAAAAACAAGTGAAATGTTCTCCTGACCCAGGATATAATGTGATACCTCTTACAAATATTTTCTTTTTTCATGAACTTTCCCAAACAAACACTACACAAAGAAGGTCTCCTAAGAACATAATATAAAATAATAAACCATATGAGAGCGAGGATATTGACTAAAGGTTTTTAGGTATATAGTGAATTGTATGTTGTGCACAATCAGTTGTTTACCACAAAGTTGAGATACCTATTGTGAAAGAATATTGTCCTCCAGTTATTGTTCATACACTCGTTATCCGCTTTTAGATTCCTGCTCATCTTCATACTGTACTTTATTTTGGCTTGAAATCCCTAAAAGTATAATATCCACCACATGAAAGACAATTTTATAATATATACAAACTCAAATAAACCCCTCCATATGCAATAATACACCAATATACAATGTAAATCCCTATGGCATATAAAATGTTCATGATTAATCTAAGGGCTCCCACGTAAGATACATAGATTAAATAATTCCATATCAAATTACAGTTGTGGAGTTAAAACACCAATAAACCGAATATAAAAGCGTATATATGGCAGCAAATGCACACTTATTGGTATTTTCTCCCTATTTACAGTTATTATATAAAGATCAAGTTCTCTGCAGTAGTCCCTCTAGTAAACAAAGGATATCTACTGTACAAATATAGAATTTGTACCTGCTCATATTGTGCCTAGTTGGAGGTTTCCTGGAGCTCGCCCTTACGATCAAATTTTCCATGCCCACTTTAAAAAATGTGCAACTGCAAACACAATTGTTTTCTTCAGTTCACTCTTCAAAAATGTTTAATGCCTCCCAGTAATGCCCAACCCCCGCCAGCTTGCACACTGCAATAATCCATTGCTCAGGAGGTAAAGTGTATCCTGGGCAAAAAAAGAAAAAATGGTCTTCCGTTTCCTTTACCTGCAGGCAATGGGCAATGTACTGGAGAGCAGTCTGGTGTGTTCCATTTAGATGAAAACGATGTTAGTGGCAGAGTACCATGTCTAAACTGTTCATAAAGGTGCATTGCTTGGCAGGGATAAATGCTGTCCATATATGAATCAAGATTAGGAGAACATTATTGTCTCACTAACTGTCCTGTTAAGCTCCCTTCATTTTGATCATGCCAGATCCATAGCATAACAATTTCCCAATTTGCCTTTTTCATTTTCTGGGCTGCACCTTTAGTAATTTCTACTGGGGAGTTCCATGATTCCCTTATTTCACACCGCTTTCTAACGTGTTTTGAGCATGATGTACGAATTTGGCTGTCACATGAGATTAGTCCTGCTAGGGATTAGCTCTGGGGTTGACCAAAGTGGTTCCAAGGACATCCATAGTTTTAAGGAGAGCAAATATATATGCGATTTTGTGCTTGATCTAAGCTCAGCAGATTAAGGGGAGTACTCAGACATAAATTAAGGAGACTCCTGATGAATGTGTTCTCTCCTAGTGTAAGGGCAGTTGCATCAACACATCCCCATATCTCTGCCCCATAGATGTCTTCCGCCACTGCCTTGGCTTCATATATTTTAAGGGCAGGTGATACCACACCTCCAAAGGTGGCCTTGTGCTTCCTCCCAATTAACACTGCTCTCTTATTGAGAGCTGTTTTGCTCTTCCTAATTTGTGACCCCCAGGTCACGGTGTCAGGGAATCTCACTACTGAACAGTCAAAATGTTTGACCTGTTCTGTCGAGGCACCCTGCTTGTAACACAACGCTGAACAGAGAAAGGACACACTAGAAGATATTGAGGCGTATTTGAAGGCAGCGTCAGGAACCTAGACATTCTTTAGCTTTTGTATCCCATTACCCATCCCCTTAGTGCATGCTGGCAACTGTGGATTTTTTTCCTTTCCTGTAAACATCGGAGGGCACCAGAAGGAAAATCATCTGCTCCTGTGGAACCAGTTGGCATCAGGTCTCCCTTTTGACAAATTGAAGTGACATATACTAATTTCCCCTGAGCAGAACGGCAGAAGGTCTAGATTTAAAAGGTTAAGCTGCAATTTTAGAGACAATACGAAGACAACTGAATCAAACAATAGAAGAAAATGAGAGTGTAAGGGTGAAAATAGATGAACCCTAACCAGGTCCCTCTAGTTTTGCTAAAGAAAATAAAACAGGAATGCCTTCCACATTCACCCAAGAATTGTCCACGTAGATAATTCATGCGGTTTCTCCCATAGTTTAATTAGCCCTGCCAGATCTCTTTAGTGGCGATCTGCACAAGGATAACATTTTTGTAACCCAATTCTCATTACATTTTTTAATGTCACTTTAAGGTGGAATTCATACTGTCTTATATGAGTGAAGATGCTGCTGCCTGGTCAATGCCTTCGAATCATTGGCAGAAGAGCAGTCACCCCAGCCTCAGAAAATGATCTGCTAAATCTACGACGAGGAAATAGAGATTCTATCGCTTACAGGGGACAATTCAACAAGCAGGTGGTAGAAACCAACTGACAAAAATCAAAAAGAGCTGCCATATTTTCTAGAGGTTTAAAAGATGAACTGAAAGACTCATTGGCGCAGTTACCCAATCGACCCACTGAAATTTCAGGGCTCATAGATCTGGTTTTACAGATGGATCAGAGATTGAATGAGCGTAAGACTGAGAAGCGAGGGATTCTGCCACATTCCTCCATGTTTTAATACAATTAGATCTGAAGATAATCGAAACGTTGATCCTAATCTGGGTCAAGAACTAATGCAGATTGAAAGTATTCGAGGTCCATTAACTAAGGAAGAGAAGGAAAAAACAAAGATTAGGAAATCTTTGTATGCGCTATGGAAATGTGGGACACTGCAAAACAGTGACCAAAGAAATGAAGGTTGAACCAGCCAATAAAATAGAGATCCCATCAGTAAAAGTAGTTACTCTGATGGGTTTAAAAGCACAAAAGGCAACTCCTGATTCTCAACAAGTCACAAACACACTACAAACTGCAGCGCCTCATCTCACTGTTTTTTTACCACAAAATTCAATGAAGACAAGATCTATTGGTTTTAGTTAATGACTCTGGACAACTGAAAATTTCTGCGACATCAAGTATGCTAAAAAGATAGCCATTCATTCGATCAAGAAGAAAATGTTTGGAATCGTATGGGCTGTTGATGGAATGAATCTGTCCTCTGGTCTCCTCACTGAAGAGACAGAATCAATAGAGCTCAATGGATTTAATGGTCACCATATGGAAATCAGATCCAATTTAATTGATGCTCCATAGTTCCAGCTGATTTTAGGGTTACCTTGCCTCATTGGACATAACCCAACCAATGATTGGGAAAAGAGAACAGTTGAAATGAACTTTGAATTATTGCCATGAAAATTGTTTCCAGAAAACTCGAAAGTGGCAACGAGAAACACAAGCTAACCATTGGCCAAGCTTTCTCAAATAATAAATAATGTAGTTACTACTGATATTCTGAGGGAATATAAAGAGTTTGAAGCAGTGTTCAATGAAACAGCAGCAGACAAACTCCTGCTACATAGGCCATATGAATGTAAGATCGTTACAGAGCCAGGAGCAGCCTTACCATGCAGTTAACTTTATGCCCTAACCGAAGCAGAAAATTAGTATCTAAAACAATATTTAGACCAATATCTTGCATATGGGTTCACTCAAATCTCTGAATCACCTGTTTCGTCCCATTTGTTTTTTGTTCCAAAGAAGAACGGAGAGCTTACAGCTTGCATTGATTTTAGAGCAATAAACCAAGTCACTATCAAGAGCCGATATCCCCTACTGCTGGATTAGGTAAAACGTGCCAAAATACATACCAACTAGATCTTCGTGGAGCCTATCACTTAATTAGAGTTGATCAATCAATCAATAACGGAATTGTGAAGCATGCCACTCACCTGTGATGGTCTCAAGGTGCTGGGGGAGGGGATCAGCTCCGGTCAGTCGAAGAGTCATATCTTGAGGGTCTTCCTGAAGATGTGCAGAGTGGATGCATGTCTGATGTTGATCAGGATCTAATTTCAGGTCTTTGCTGCAACATAGGAGAAGGCTCTTCCACCTGTTCTGGCTGAGCAGATGCGCTGGGTTTCGACAAGGGTGAGGTTGGCGGATCCGAGATTTCTCTTGGGTACTTGGAAAGCGACTCTTTCATTGAGACATTGGGGTCCAATGTTGTATTGGCATTTGTAAATGTGGGTGAGTATCTTGAAAGTTACTTTTTTCTCGACAGGGAGACAGTGGAGGTCTCGCATGTGTGGGGTGATTTGTTTGTGTTGGGGACGCTGAGGATGAGTCTGGCTGAGTCGCCAAAGGAGATGAATGGTATGGTTGGGCGTGCTTGCAGAGTTTTAATCCACAAAAATTCTTCTGAGGGAGATAAAATCTCTTTTTGATTCTGCGGACACATCCACGGAGACTGACGAGAGTTCCAAGGGTTAAGGTCATGATATTTATCTTATTAAAATGTGTTTTTCGCAGCACTGACGACAGACATAGCGATGCGCTGGGAAATAGCATTGGCAAACAAAAAATAAACCAGCCACAAATATTCCCTAGGAGGAGGGACAGGGATAGAAGCCTGACACCTTGTCAATCTGCAGCATACAGCATCTTACCCAGCCTAATCGTGGCTGCTTTCCAAGTCTTCAAGCAAAGGACCAACACTCCAAGTATCGGCGCAGCAAAGAGTGGCATGGAAATCCCATAAACTCCCTATTGAGACTTACCTCCCAGCGAAGGATCTTAAACATCGATTTGATTGCCTCAGACTTAGTTTTGAGTTTCGACTCCTCAAGCCTTCAAAAAGAGCAGGTAAAGAGGGCTGTATTGGATCAGAATTTGAAAGTCTGCGGCTGGTTAGAAGAGAGGAATATGCCCTGGAAAAGATGGCCCACCAAACCCAGAGAGAGACTGCACAGGCTGAGCCCACACCTCAAATGTCAGACCCAGACTTTGAGACGTGCCTGTCTTTAGTTTAGTGACATATATCCAGCCAAAAGTGTTGACATTCAAACAGAGGTATTGCTCTTCATTAACTCACACATGAGCTATATACACTATGTCCCAAGTCAGAAAATGCAAGATTGTCAGGGTGACAGCTAAAGATGGCTTGGGTGTAGGCTGTGTGTCTGAAGATGCTTTGGTGTAGAGTGTGTGTCCGTGAGCGAATGTGTCTACAGGTGTGCATGTTTACATGAGTGTGTGCATGTGTGTGAATTTCTACACTGGTGTTCCTCTCTACCAGGACAATTCTCCTCCCTTGGGACCACCTGACCAACGCATGTTTGCTCAACTGTGGCTCCTGATACCCCTTGACATACAGAGCCATCTATAGCATTATTGTGCCCACTCCGTTCAGGTTGGTAGCCCTGAGATCATCTTGCCCATTTAAAGATGTGCAATTGAAGGCCATGCCCTTCAGGTGATACCCACATCTTATTAGTAGACCAACAAGCCCTGTGAGCATGAACCTGGCACACCCTGCATACATACAGATCTCTGCAGCAGGTACATCTACCCTTTGATCAGTTATAAGAAGGTTAGAGACAGGTACATGCAAATTGCACAGATTCCTCTTTGTGGGTCTGTTAACCCACTGGTCTGTTTTGCTGTGCTTTCAATTTGTGATCATCAATTCCGATGCTATGGGAGTGCAGACCGCACAGTGATCTCTTCAGCAGGCCCTTTCACACACCAAGAAGCTACCTAACTGAATGCCAGTGCATGCCTTGCAGTCCACATTCGGTGCATTAGCTCGCTGTGCTATCTTAGATGTGGTGCCTCTTCATCAGCCTGGGGTGGGGCCGTATACCCTCCATGGTTTCCGGGTCACCAGTATATACTTACATCTTCTGGTAAGGCCTCTGTCTCAGCTGGATGGCAGTGGGAGCAACGGGGGCTCCTGGGAGATGCTATTGGATGGGTTGGAGTGCTGCTGATACAAACCACACTGAGTATGCAGCACCCCTTGGGAGTGGATTCCCTGTAAATGAGTCTTCCTGCTTTCACACACACACTTGGATGACCGAGAGGCAAGCTCAATAATACTGCCTCACTTTCTGCCAGGGAGGATCAGCTAAGTGTCTCATTAGAGGGAAGAAACAACTCTGTTGCCGTTGGACAGGGCAGACTATTCTGCTCACCCCTAATGAAGGCCACTTTCCATATTCACTTTGGACTCTACAAGAACAAGTGATGCCCTATGTTTTGTGCGGCCTTTCAGCATTTTGTCAGCGATGCACTGCGATAATTTTTGTATAGGGTGGCAGTGGTTTGCATTGATGACATTTTGATCTTTTTGCAGAACAAACAAGAACAAGTACAACCAGTTAAGGCCATTCATCAGAGACTAAAAGAACATCAATTGCATGTAAAATTAGAAAGATATCCTTAACATGTGGTCGAAGTAGAATTCCTAGGATTTATATTCCCACCTAGAGGAGTTTCCATGGATCCATCCAAGATTCATGTCATTCGTGATTGGCCATCACCAAATTCAGTGAAAAAGGTACAGAACTTTATTGGTTTCACCTATTTTTTATAGAGACTTCATCAAAGGTTTCTCCTAAAAGGTTGTTCCTTATCACATATATTGAAAAAAGGGATATATTTTTCATGGACCTCTGAAGCGGAAAAGGTCTTTAATTCTCTGTAGGGAGCTTTCGCTACAGCTCCATTTTTGTTACACACTCATCCCGAGGAACCTATTTATGTATATGCCGATGAATCACATTACAGTATTTTGCATACACCAGGCAATGATCACAATCTCACTGTCTACTTCTCCTGAGTGCCAGTGCACACACAGTACAACATCTTAAGTGGCTGAGAGCCAATGTGAACGTGATAGTCAAATCAGCTCTCCCAGTGGAACACATTCTTACTGCTTCCAATACAGATTGAGATCTGCATGTTCTCTAAGACATTATTGCCTAGAAATCCTGCAAGAAACACACTCGACCTCTTACAGACAACTTTGAATACCAAACATACAAAAATGTGAGGGAGGAACTCTCTATCACTCAAGAGGGCAGTGGGTAATAGTGTCTCGAAGTGTCATTCCAGAGAGTCTATGACAACAATTCCTTAAAATACCCCATGAGGTTCATCGTGGCATTGTCGCCACCATAAGAGCTCTTTGAGACCAAGTGTGGTTTTCTCACCTTGATGACTGAATTTAAAGAGAATGAATGGCTTATCATTTGTACAGTTCTTTGTCTCCCAAAAGGACACAGAATCAAAGTTATGTCTGACCTCCCATTCCAGGTGCGGGAGAAGATTGACATTGATTTCTTTGGACCCCTTAATAATGGACATCACCTAATGGTAATTGTGGATGAGGACTCATCATTTCCCCTCATGGAGGAGCTGTCGTCAACCATATATGACAGAGTCATTGGGACATTAAATGCCATTTTTGCGACATGTGGTGTTTCCTTAACTCTCAAGTCCGACAATGGCCCACAGTTCAACAAAAAGTACAGCCACCTCACAGAACTCCGCTCACAGTCTGCCCAATGCCCCCCAACAGAGCTAAAGCAATATCTCAATAGACACATGGATCAATGCCCTCAACACCACCCATCCCATCTCCTCCAACACCCTAGACCAGAAAATTCAATTGGATCACCAACTGCACCAACAGTTTTGCTCCCCTCACCATAGGAAACACCACCCACAGACGTCCAACAAGCAGGCTAGCTGGTACTGTGATGACCTCAGAACCGCTAAATGAAACTGTAAACAAGTAGAAAGGAGATGACCCATCAGCAAATACATGACCAACAAGACTGCCTTCAAGACAGTCCTCAACCACTGCCGCAGACAGTTTAGAAAATCGAAGAAAAATGTGTTAGCCTCATACCTCAAATCAAGCTCCAAGAACAGCAAAAAACTCTTCAACATCATCAAAGAATTCTGCAACCCCGCATCTGCAACAAAAAACATTACCCCCTAACTGAAGTAAACAGCAACCGAAGGCCACTTACTTCTTCAAGAATCACAGACATCCAAACAACCAATGTGATGGGAGCCAGTTCCCCCACAGGACACCGCATCTATCATGAAATGTGTCTACTAAGCGGCCCCAACTGGCCCATACCCTCATTACATCTTCCACCTAGGTGAGGCGAGAATTAGACACGTACTCACCACCTTGTTCAACACCTGCATTGCCATGGCCACCTTACCTGAGAACTGGAATCACAGAGAAGTAAATGCAATACAAAAAAAACATTGGCAGACCCCAGAAAACTCAACAACTACCGAATGATCTCCATGCGTGGACAAGTGTGGCTCAATGGTTAGAGCGGCAGACCCTGATACAGAGGTCTGGCCAGGGACCAGGGTTCAATTCCCGCCTCGGCGGGTCTTGGGCTCAATTTCCTCGGACCTGATGATTCTCGCCTCAATGCCTATTCTGTTAATGGGTCCCACTCTGCAACTGTGGGCAATAGCTTGCTTAATCTCCACAACGGCCCCAACAGCGCTGGGATGCCTGGCTTCACCTTGGGGGTGCCCAGGAGTGGACATTTCACAGGGAAAAGCCAGGAAGGGTTCCACAGCGGTATGAGTACAGCACCAGGACACCCCAGGGCAAGTAGGGCTCTACAAATCTACTGCTTTATTCATTGATTGATTGACATAATTAATACTCATTGGAGGTAAGGTGGAATGTTCTGTTTACAATAAAGAACGTGGTTTCTTACACCACAGAGACTATAAGGCTAGCTTGGGACCCTCTATCCAGACGAGCAGCCACTGCCTAGAGTTGCTGAGATGGACATTCTGTTTAGATGTCCTCGGACATGTTCCATGTTATTTTCAAATGAAATACATGTGAGAGAGGGGCTATGGAGAGATGAGGAGCACTGTTGGAGGGTGAAAGTGAGGGAATCATTGAAGTGTTGTACTATGCTTTGAAAGATAATCCAATTGAATATGCAATGAAAAATGTATCGTAGAATGCACCATTTTTATAAAAATGTTCTTGGGCGGAGAACACCTCAAAAACATCCCTGCCGTGGTCAGGCTCCCTCGCTGCACTCACTAGGCACTGTGCGGGGGCTGGTCTGACAAAATCTGCCAGAGCTGCTTGGGGTTCCCAGTCCGGCCCTGGTACTTGGTCACAGTGGCGATAACTGACCCTCTCCCTGCATCATTGAGAGTCAGGTGGAACTTAAGTATGTCAGCGATGGAGACTAAACCAGGATAAAGCAGTGCACGGAGTCTGAGGACCTGAGGGTTAAGGGTTCAGAAGCACAGAAAAAACCTATAGATGCCCAGAGCAGTGTCCCCTCACGCTTTCACTTCTACATTTCTTCTTTTGTTAGCGGCACAGATATCACTGCAGCAGCTTCTTGGCGCTTGTGCTGAGGCTTAGAGCAGGTTCATCAGCTAAGAGCAGAGGACAAGGACCCGAAAACATCTTTATGATTGCTGTATTTTTATCAGCCTGTGGATGATGAAGGGTGCATTACACCTGCTCTTGCTGGTGGCTGAGTGGGCGGGTTGGGCGGGGTGTGATGTCAGCAGCTGGCAACCATGGGCATGATGCCAGGGAGGGGCTGAGCTCACTCATCCTCAGTGCAGACTGCGGATGCACCAGTTGTGATCTCAGCTCCGCCCTGCAGAGATGTCTTCTCCTCTGCAGTACATGGCCCTCCTGCTCCTGGTGACAGGTGTGTAACATGTTCTATTGTGTGTGCCATGTTCTATTGTGTGTAACATGTTCTATTGTGTGTGCCATGTTCTATTGTGTGTAACATGTTCTGTTATATGTAACATGTTTGTGTGTAACATGTTCAATTTTGTTTATTATAAATGGGACATAATGTGTGTAACATGTTTTATTCTGTGCAACATGTTCTCTTGTGTTGTTTTACCTGGGATGTCAGGTGTGTAACATGTTCTATTGTGTAAAGCATGTTCTATTGTTTGTAACATGTTCTAGTGTGTGTAATGTGTTCTATTGTGTGTAACATGTTCTATTGTGTGTGACATGTTCTGTAGTGTGTGACATGTTTTATTGTGTATAACATGCTCTATTGTGTGTGACATGTTCTACTGTGTGTAACATGCTCTGGTGTGTTTATTTACCTGATATCTTGCACCCCTGCTGTGAGTCCATCTGCAGCTGAAAATAAGAGTTCTCGGATGTTTCTACATAGTCTGGTAGGGTAATGCGCCTGCTGCAGGGATTCCCTGGCAGGCCCCTGTGTGGTCATCTGTGCAGAGAGCAGGAGCCCGCGCATTATTATAAATACTTTGGTGGGATAATCTGTCTGCCATAAAGTAATATTTTAAACAGTCTCAGGTGGTTTAAATAAACGGATTTATGGTGCTAAATTACATTTCATTTGTGTAATCTGCAGCCACCATGTGATGTTTGTTGTTGTACAAAATTATTACTAATTTAAATATACAAATGGAGATGTAAATAAGTATCTCTTTGGACCTCAGATGACAAATAAAAACCATGAATATTGACAGCCATTCAAGGGTCCTTCGAGCCTCTAAATGAACAATGTGTTAAAAGGTTTTATCTTTGTTTTGTTCTTTCTGTGTCTGTCTCCCCGATAACACCCCGGGCATTAATGCATAAATACGTCCTTCTCTGTTTTTACACTTTTTACTCTTTGTTTCAGGTAAAAGTGGGGCGCAGTCGGTGTCTCAGTCCCCGGAGAAGCTGTCGGTGTCGGAGGGGCGCCCCCTGTTCATAAACTGCACCTATGAAACTTTGGGAACCACCTATCTCTTCTGGTACTTCCAGCCCCCGGGTGAAGCCCCTCGACTGCTGCTGCAGGACCTCGGGGAGAAGGAGCAGAGGGGCTTCAGTGCCCCCCACAATAAGACGATGAAGTCCTTTCACCTGCGGAAGGAGAGCAGTGAAGTGGGGGATTCAGGGCTGTACCTGTGCGCCTTGAGGGACACAGTGTGTGATGAGGCGCTGGGAGCTGCACAGAAACCAGGAAACGCACCGCCCTTCACTGTGAGCACCTGTGACACCAGCCTTCCCTCCAGGGTCACAGAAACAACATGCTGACACATAAAGTGACCCCTAGCACACACCACAAGAACAGTGACGTCACTGCGAGTTCTGTCAACACATCAAGGAATGAGGGAAAAGGCGACATAAGGTGGTGGAACTCAGAAGAGACTTGGAATAGCCTTTAACTGTACAGAGGGTGTTTTATTCTAAATAATACATGGTAACACCATCACTCTTCCCAAAACATGGTCAAATCCTTGCTGTCTTGCTCTCTCATGTGAACAATATAGTATTTCTGCAAACAGGAGGAATAAAACCACCATCTGCTGCACAAAACTAAAAACACTGAAAACGCACTTGGTAAATTCTGTTCCCAAAAAAGATGTCAGCATTGGTTTAACATAAACCAGAATAATAAATTCTGGCTCAGAATGTGCAGAAATATGTAGAAACATTCAATATGCCACACATCTCCTTCCAGCTGATCACTGTTCAGTTTAGAAAAAACCAGATCACAAAAAAGAAAATCCAGTTCTATTTATTGTTGTTTGACTGTAATTGTTGTCCCCGTCCTGCCTCTCACCTTGGATGCTGTGTAGTGATGGTGTATGAATCAGGAATCAGACGAGGTAGTATATTTAGAAGTTTATTCCAAGTAGAAGATGGAAGCTTATGCAGAGACCCCACCAGGAGCAGTATGTTACTTGCTCAGCCCAGCTCTCAACTCTCTCCTAGAGTCAAGTATCCCAACATTCCAAGACATCACATGAATGATAACATTCCACAGGATAACTAGACTGGCTAAACAGAAATGCAAGACACTACATGCTGGCTATGACATAATTCAAATTTAATAACTATTTATTTCTGAGCCGCTAAACCGTTCTCTTAATACAGGTAACTAGAGATGTCACAAATGATTGACAAAGGAAATCCTAGCCACTGTAGGCCCTCGATAGTATATTCTGATCAAGAGACAACGGTGCTCCCAGCTGAGAGGGCTTCCTAAGAGGCAAACATATGATTTGTGCAGACATTGGGGGTTTAAAAAGCTCTTAATTGCTCTTAAATTGTCTGTTTTCAGTTCCCCGCTCTCTTTCAGTAATATTGGTGAAGTAATTTAACATGAACACCCAGAATAACTTGTGTATTTTTACCGCATTCACTTGATAGAGCGCCCACACTCCACCTGGGAAGGCATCCTGGCGCTGTGGATCGGTGAACACACTGCTGATGGGGACTCCTTTCAATGCACAGCAGGTCTTGGACAGTGCTGTGATGCAGAGCAGGCCTGCCTCTAGGCACAGCTGGGCAGAGTCTGCCCCATGGTTCAGAGCCTTGAGCAGTGACACATCTGACCCTACCCCAGCCCCGCAGCTTGAAGGAGCCGCCAGCAGGGTCTGAGGGCGCACTTCTGCCTGGAAGCTGGGGCTGGGAGGGGAGCTGAGATGGGAAGACTCTGTATCCAGAGGGGCTTGTGCACCAGACACCCCCAGTCAAAGGAGGGATTAAGTGGCTGGAATATGTGGTGATCATTTTACCGCATATCTACCTCACCGCAGACTCAGAGGAATGTGGTAATCATTTTACCGCTTCTATACCTCACTGCAGATTCAGAGCTATGCGGTAATCCTACCTCTGATGTAGGGATGTGGGTGTCTGCAAAGCACAGTTCTCTAGTTTTAAGATGTGACAAGATCAGTAGCTTCAGGGCCGCCTTTTCCCTCTCACTGGTGGTTTTTGGCAGGTGTTAGGACCAGAAATATGGACCTCCCTGCTGAGTATGGAAAACAAAGACGACCTGACTGAGTTTCATCAAAATAGTGACACATCCTGGTTTAATGTCGAGCTTTGGCTTCCTGGTGATTACAGTTGTTATATTTTCTTGTGTTTAACTCCTTGCCTTTTACACACTACAACTTGTAAATAAAGTTGTATTCAAACATGGTGAGGGGCCTATAATTCTGGAGTGTGCTCCATGCACATAAATAAACAAATAAATAAGTAAATAAATAAATAAATAAATAAATAAGTAAATAAAAAACACAACAGACTGCGAAGCCACACAGCCCGGTGCATTAGTGACAATCTCACCACCAAGAATGGTTCCCGCCAGTTAGAGGCTGAGGAGAACCAGATGCAAACACATGTGGAGGACACAGGGACATTCCATGTCTCCAGAGTCTATGCAGGGCACTCTTCTCTACCTTTGTCCATGCAGGGTCAATGTAGGATCCATTCAGGGTCCATTCAGGGCCCTCATTTCTCGCTTTCCATGAAGGAGGCAGGGTCCATGCAGGGTCAATACAGGGTCCATTCAGGGTCCATGCTGGGTCCATGCAGGGTCCATTTAGAGTTCATTCAGGTCCCTAATTTCTACCTTTCTATGGAGGAGGTGGTGTCCATGATGGGTCCATTCATGGTCCATGCAGGGCCCTCATTTCTACCTTTCTCTGAAGGAGGCAGAGTCCATGCAGGGTCCTTTCAGGGTCCACGCAGTGTCCATGCAGGGCCCTCATTTCTACCTTTCTCTGAAGGAGGTAGGGTCCATGAAGGGTCAATTCAAGGTCCATGCAGGGGCTATGCAGTGTCCATGCAGGGCCCATGCAGGGTCCATGCAGGGTACATTTAAGGTCCATCTAGGGTCCATGCACTGTCCATGCAGGGTCCATGCAGTGTCCATATTGAGTCCATGCAGGGCCTTCATTTCTACCTTTCTATAAAAGCGGCGGTGTCCATGATGGGTCCATGCATGGTCCATGCAGGGCCCTCATTTCTACTTTTCTCTGAAGGAGGCACGGTCCATGAAGGGTGCTTTCAGGGTCCATGCAGTGTCCGTGCAGGGCCCTCGTTTCTACTTTTCTCGGAAGGAGGCAGGGTCCATGAAGGGTCAATTCAAGGTCCATGCAGGGTCCATGCAGTGTCCATGCAGAGTACATTTAAGGTCCATGCAGGGTCCATGCAGTGTCCATGCAGGGTCCATGCAGTGTCCATGCAGGGTCCATTCAATGTCCATGCAGGGTCCATGTAGTGTGGACAGAAGCTGCAGCGACGTATGATTCTCTGTCAGCTCCTGGGGAAGGATTATGTGACCCTTGGAAATGACTTTCCCTTTAGGGCACTTCCCCTTGTCTAATAGCCAAAGCATATTGGAGGCCTTTTATAGTAACCTGGTGGCCCCTTGTGGTAGCGCCTTAAAGCCTACTGCCTACTGTCAGCTACTGTAACAGTGGCCAGAGCTCTGGTGTTGAATAGTACCTCATTTATCTATACATTTTAGATCTCAAATACAGACAGTTCACTTCCAGCCCCAGGAACCTTCAGGAGCTACTAGTGCCTCATTCATCTGTATATTTTCCATCTCATGTACAGATAGTTCACTCCCTGTCCCAGAAGCCTCGAGGCCTCATTCATCTGTATATTTACTTTTTCATGTACAGATAGTTCACTTCCTGTCCCAGAAGCCTTTAGGCCTCATCCATCTATATATTTCCTATATCATGTACAGATAGTTCACTTCCTGTCCCAGAAGCCTCGAGGCCTCATTCATCTGTATATTTTCCATCTCATGTACAGATAGTCCGCTTCCTGTCCCGGAAGCCTTGAGGCCTCATTCATCTGTGTATTTTCTGTCTCATGTGCAGATAGTTCACTCCCTGTCCCAGAAGCCTTGAGGCCTCATTCATCTGTATATTTTCCATCTCATGTACAGATAGTTCCACTTCCTGTCCCGGAAGCCTTGAGGCCTCATTCATCTGTGTATTTTCTATATCATGTACAGATAGTTCAATTCCTGTCTCAGAAGCCTCGAGGCCTCATTCATCTGTATATTTTCCATCTCATGTACAGATAGTTCACTCCCTGTCCCAGAAGCCTTGAGGCCTCATTCATCTGTATATTTTCCATCCCATGTACAGATAGTTCACTTCCTGTCCCAGAAGCCTTGAGGCCTCATTCATCTGTATATTTTCCATCTCATGTACAGATAGTTCACTTCCTGTCCCAGAAGCCTTGAGGCCTCATTCATCTGTATATTTTCCATCTCATGTACAGATAGTTCACTTCCTGTCCCAGAAGCCTCGAGGCCTCATTCATCTGTATATTTTCTGTCTCATGTACAGATAGTCCGCTTCCTGCCGCAGGAGCCACAATGCACTAACCAGCCCTGATCCCCATGAGACATTCTTTTCGGTGGCCACAAGTCACTTTACTAGTTAATTTCTCAAAAACATACTTGTAATTTCCATTATTAAAAATGGTGAAAGAGTTGGACTGAATAAACTCTGTGAAAATGTAAAATTTGGAGGAACATGAGTGACAGAGAGCAGGAGTGGTAAAGGTGAGTTGAGCACTTCCTGCCCTCTCCAGGCAGAGAGGAACTCCCTCCTCTGAGTCCTCAGTCACTGAGTGAGTTTCTTAAGAGATGAAGCTGTGCGTGGTGAGTTCTGCGACTTCACCCATAAGTGAGATAGAAAAACAAATACCATTCATTACATTTATATCGCACAATGTACCACTTGTCAGGTCCCTAGGCGCTGACAATTACCCAGCTCAAATGGCTCTTTTTATTGACCTGAGAAGGATGAATGTCTGAGTGAACCAGTTGGGATTGGATCCTGTCAGTTCAGACTCCACATAAATCTCTACACAGATGCCTCCATTTATAGTAGAGACCTTTAGCCCTTACCGTCTGAAACAAAACCCCCAGTTATACCCGCCCTTTCCAACGTCCTTCACTGATGACGTCACACTGCAGGAGCCGGATGTACTGGGACTAAGAGGATGTATTAGTGAAGGACACGTCTCAGAATTGTACCTGGTCACAGCACTTTGAAATGCAGTGATCTGAGGCTTCCACACGAGGGCGACACATCCTTGAAAGTAGACAAGATATTCACATCTGGGTACAATTCTTCTCGTCACTGATGCAAGAAACAGAGCAGCACACATCTGTAGTACAGGGTAGAACACATGTTATTTGAGACAAGGGAACCATTGGTGCCAACTAGTTTCATACTACACTAATTTCATGCTGTACTACTGTCTATTATTTTGCTGGAATATTCTACACGTTTTAAATGAGAAATATGGGAGTATGTATGAGGTACAAATACAAATCTTCTATTTTGTATTACAGAAGTAACACAAATAGTTCAAAAAGAGTTCGTTTTATCTTTTATAAAAAACACAATGGATAAGTTAAACATGTATTCTTTTAAAATGTATAATACTGATTTTAAAGTATTTATAAACAATATATGTGCTTCTTATGGCTTCGAAATACATTCTCTTGATTTTCCCTGTTGCTGAGACTGGTATAAACACAGCTTTTCACTCACAGCCAGATCTTCGAAAAGAGCCAAACCCTGCTTGTGTGAAACCCTAAAGCCAGATAAAACCAAGAGCAAACAAGAGACAAACACAATATTGTGTGATATCCCTACCTATAAGATGGATCACTGACAGAATATCAACAGTCAGAATATCGTGGTACAAAAATATGGATACAAAATGGTAAGGAAAAAAAGATCGAAGAAAAAATATTGTTGTTAAAAATATCAGTTTTTTTTAATGTTTAAAAATAATGCAAATTAAAGTAAATAATACATATAATTTGAAAAACATAGTTAAAATAATTAGAAAATGTTTAAAAATATAAGTAATACTTTTAATGTAAAACATTTTAACATATCTATGTATAAAATCTAATATATACTTAAAAATATGTATACATAATTATTTTAATAACTTATAAATTGTCAAAAAAATATTACAAATTGTAAATACATATTTGTACACATACAGCAATCATATAAATTAAAAACAAAAAAATACATAACAAATTAATATATAAAAATAATTAATTTTTAAAATACATTTTACACTACATTAACTAAAACAGTATAGAAAAATTGGATAGCGGAGGGGATACAATTACTATTCCTTCTCCAGAGAGTGCAACAGTAGGGAAAATGCTTGATAGCTTTGGGGTAAAAATTACTATTCCCACTTCAGTGAATGCAACAGTAGGGAAAGTGTTGGATAGTGTAGGGGTACAAATTACTATTACCACTCCAGAGAGTGCAACAGTAGGGAAAGTTTTGGATAGTGTAGGGGTAAAAATTACTATTCCCACACCAGACAGTGCAACAGTAGGGAAAGTGTTGTATAGCGTGGGGGTAAAAATTACTATTCCCACACCAGACAGTGCAACAGTAGGGAAAGCGTTGGATAGCCAAGGGGTAAAAATTACTATTCTGACTCCAGAGAGTGCAACAGTAGGTAAAGTGTTGGATAGCATAGGGGTCAAAATTGCCAGTGAGTGCAAAAGCTCGATGTGTATTTTGTTGTCTTGTGGGTAATTGTTTTTTTTTTTGTGGAATATCGTTGGTTTTTGCTGTGTCCCTGTAGAGTAGGTACTGGTGAGTGTAGCTGTCTCTTTCAAGTCAATTGTATAGTTTTTGAGTATATAAATCTTTGTGATGAAGGCACACATTTTTTTTACTTACTTATTTTGCACAGTGTTGGTTGTTGTTGACTTGTTTGTGCAGTCTCCTTTCTTAGTAAGAATAATGGCTAGTCACAGGATTACTGCTCAGCAGGTTGTTGGTATGCTTTTTGAGTCTTCCTCTGACCATGGTTCAGAGACTGACTCTGCATCTGAGGCAGAGGAGGGAGGGGAAGATTCAGGCAGTGAGTTTTCTCTCCACGTGGAATCATCGGATGATGAAGCTACTCTCAGTGCGGATGAAGCTACTCTTAGTGCGAATGAAGTGTTTTAGATGAGGACACTGATGTGGTGATAGTGCAGCAAGAGGCATCTGGGCTGCAGTCTGGGGCTGCCAGGCTTCCAGTTGGAAGTGATGACCTCTGGGTTGCCCCAGACATGGTGCAGCCGGCATTGCCAGACTTTACTGGTGTTCCAGGTTGTAGAGTGAATACAGAATTTGTTTTGCCAATACATTTTTTTCATTTGTTTATGGACAATGTGTTTTTGGCAGAGATTGCTGAGCAGACTAAATTGTATACTGAACAGTTTTTGAGGGATAACAGTGCCAGCCTTAGCTACCGGGTGGACTCCCACAAATCTGGAAGAGATGAAGAAGTTCTTGGGTTTAACTATTTTGATGGGCTTGCTAAGGAAGCCATCAACGTCTTCATATTGGTCTACTAGTCCCTTGATGGCAAGGGCTATATTTCCGGCAGTCATGAGTCGTGACAGGTATTTGCTTCTGCTTCGGATGCTGCATTTTGTCGATAATAGATTGTGAACGTCTTTTTAAGATTCGGCCTGTCATTGATCACTTTGTTGCTCTTTTTGAGATCTATGCTCCAGGGAAAGAAAAGCAGTGGATGAGTCTTTGGTGTTGTTCAAGGGCTGCTTGGTTTTTAGACAATACATTCCTAGTAACAGGGCACGCTATGGAATTAATCTACATATGCTGTGTGACAGTAGGAATAGATATGTCTCTAATTTCAGTGTGTACACCGGTAAGGAATCCAGGATTAACCCCCCCTGGTTGTCTAGCCACTTTTGGAGTGACTGAGAAAATTGTGTGGGAAGTTGGCAGAGGACTTTTTAATAAAGGTCACCATTTATATGTAGATAACTTCTACACTGGTGTGCTGTTGTTCAGGAAATTAGCCAAAGTGGACACTGTTGCTTGTGGCACAATCTGCTCTAACCGTAAAGGTTTCCCAAAAGAACTTGTTTGTCAAAAGCTTGTGCGGGGACAGTGCAGTGTGTTGCGAGGAAATTCTAGCTGTGAAGTTTTCCGACAGGAGAGATGTCTACATGCTGACTACCATCTTTGATGAAAGCACTTCACCTGTGACTGTTTGGGGTCAGGTTGCAGAAGCGCACAAAACTGTGTGCATTTTAGACTATAATAGGCACATGGGTGGCGTCAGAGTAGATCAGAGTTTGGAACCTTACGCTGCTCTTCTTAAGGCTTACATTTGGTATAAAAAGTTGGCTATCCATCTTTTCTACTTGGCAACCTTTAATGCTTTTGTTGTATTCAAGGATTCTTGTCCTGAGTCAAAGATGACTTTTGCTAAGTTTCAGGAGTCTGTAATATGCAGCCTTGTTCTAGTGAAACAGGCAAGTGTTCCTAGAGTTGGAGTGGTGGAGGATGTTGCTAGATTGAAAGATCGCCACTTTCCTGATCACATTCCTCCCACACCCTCAAAAGACTTTCCCAGTAGAAGATGTAGAGTCTGTTGGCAAAGAGGTATCGGGAAGGAGACTCATATGTACTGCCCTGAGGGTCCTTCTAACCCTGTGCTGTGTGTGGCTGCTGGTTTTAGAATGTACCACAAGCAAAATAATGTTTGGGAGAATCCATGAGTGGTAAAGTAAACTGCCTAGTCTCTATTGTTTTATATTTTGTGTTCAGTTTCAAGGTTTGCATTTGTGCAATGTATTTAGTTTCAGATTTTTGTGTTTTCTTTTTTGTATAAAAAAATCCTAAATGTGATGGCGGTGTGTGTAGGCTGGCACTTGACTGGTGGTGTGCGTGGACTGGTGCTTGGCTGGCAGTGTGCCTGGATTGGTGCTTGGATGGCAGTGTGCATGGACTGGTGCTTGGCTGGTGGTGTGTGTGGGCTGGCGCTTGGCTGGCGGATGCCTGGACTAGCGCTTAGCTGGCGGTGTGTGTTGATTGGTGCTTGGCTGGCAGTGTGCGTTGACTGGCGCTTGGCTGGCAGTGTGCGTGGACTAGTGCTTGGCTGGTGGTGTGAGTGGACTGGTGCTTGGCTGGTGGTGTGAGTGGACTGGCGCTTGGCTGGTGGTGTGCGTGAACTGGCCCTTGACTGGCGGTGTGCGTGGACTGGCGCATGGCTGGTGGTGTGGGTGGACTTGCACTTGGCTGGCGGTGTAGGTTGACTGGCACTTGGCTGGCTGTGTGTGAGTAGTGACTTGTTGTTGGTCACTACACACACACTAACACACACACTATTAGCCAAACGCCACTACACGCAATCCGTGAGCTGGTGTGGTTGCTGTGTCAGGAATGTGGATGTGTGAAAGTGATGGGCCCTTGAATGGCACTGTCTGCTGGTGTGAGTGTTGTAATGTGCTGGGCCCGCGGCTGGCGGTGTGAATGGTTTTGTATGTGTCACACATATGAAAGGTGTATGAATGGCCTGTAAAGAGGTTGGTGCCTTGTCGTGGCTTTATAGCTTACGAGTTGTGAGTCAATGGTTCAGTATCTCGACCTTTCAATTATTAACAGTGCATTTCATTTTTGTGAAATCTGTGGTTAATACAACTGTATATACTGAACCATCACTCACCCTCGTGACAAATACAACCAGAATGTATGTGTGCTTGAGGAATAGGGGGTTGCGCAGAAATATTTGTCTTTTCTGTTTTGTCAAGCAGGATGTCCCTTATCCCTTTTTGTGAATGTTGTAATGGTTTGGTTTTGTGCCTGGTGGTGTGAATGATCTTGTGTGTATCATGTATGAAAGGTGTGTGAATGGCCTGTAAAGCGGTTGGTGCCTTGTCGTGGCTTTACAGCTCACTAGCTGCGAATCAATGGTTCAGTTTTTTGTCCTTTTAATTATTGACAGTGCATTTAATTTTTGTGAAATCTCTTGTTAATAAAATTATATATAAAAAACCACTACTCGCCCTTGTGCCAAATCCAACCAGTATGTGTGTGTGCTTGATGAATAGATGGCTGTGCAGTAATCTTTGTCTTTTTTGTCTCTCTGCCAAGGTGGACATTTCAACATAAGAAAAACCTACCAACTGTAAATATTGTCGTTGTTAGAAATGGGATTTCTGGTTGGCTAAGGCTTGCGCCAAAGCCAGGCATAAACCACCACTCTAGTCAGGGCTGGGGAGTTACACGCCAAAGATAACCCCTGCTCACCCCCTTGGCACGAGCAGTCAGGCTTATCCCGGAGACACTGTGTAAAGTGTTTGTGCGGGCACACAGCATCAACACCCTAGGCCCACCACAAAAGAAACTCCACACAAGGTTTATATATAAAAAATAGCCTTTGTATTATAATAAACACATTAGATGATAATCACATAATTTACACTGTGCCAACTGGCACTGGGCAGAATTTTACAAGGGACTATTTACACGGGACAGAGCCACATGGACCACTGTCAGAATCAGCACAAATCACCAATTGTACATGTAGGACATATACTAACTGTAGCACAAATTATCACTGTAGAGCACAACCAGTAACTACTGGCGCAATAATGACCTCAGCGTCATCACACTAGCATCAGGTATAAAATCCATCCTGCATCCATCACAGGGGCATAAACACATTATGCAATTTCTCATAAGTCTAACGCATTAGACCCTACCACCTAAGTATAACTACACTAGGGGCGTACATCACACAGGGAAGTATAATCTCCCTAACATTAACCTAAACAGGTGAAACAACCTCACAATCATAAGACCACATTTGGAGGTATAACACAGGGTGCGTAAAACATAGTACATGAATTACATTTCCTAGCACCAAAATCACATTGGAAATCTAAACGCATTAGACACTAACATCCTAATCATAAATCACATTTAGGGCCTGGCGCCCTACAAACCTAACGATCCCCCTGGCCATCCCAAAGAGGGGCTCAAATGCCCTGTGTCCCAAAAGTCAGGGCACGCTGCCTATGCAGCGCAAGTCAAGGGTGCGCACTTTTGCGTAGACCTAAATGTTGCAGCTGCCCACTACTTGCTGGGCAGCTGGGAATATTGGTAAAGGCCTGGCACCACTGTGCCACTTCTGTTCCTCTCAGGGACTAACTCACAAAACTGCTCAAAAACGTTGCAGCTGCATGCGCTCTCGCAGTGCAGCTGGGATCAGCAAAAACGTGGGCCCCTCTGGACCTTCTATTAACAATTTCAGCGACGTTGGAGCGGCCCGCTCTCCTGGCGGGACCACTCAGACTCTGTGCCACCGCACGGAGAAAAACATGGGCCCCTCGGGCCCTCTAATAAATAATTATACCCATCGTTGGAGCCCGAAGGCTCAGATCACTAACGACTTGGCCCCCATGTTGGAGCCACCAAGGCTCTGTCCAAACATGCCAAAATGCTGGAGCCACCGGGGCTCTTAAAACAACTATGCCCCTTTGGAGCCACGCAGGCTCTGGAATTCATTATGCTCATGTTGGAGCCACGGGGCTCTTAAAAGACACATACCCCCGATGGAGCGGCCCTCTGCCATGTGGGGCCGCTCAAGCAGTAGGCACCGGCACTGGTACCTCGGTCCCCTCTTCCTCCCCAGCCCTCTTCACTCACCGGCTGGGGCGAAGCTAGGACTTTACTCCTCTCGCGGCGCGGGGCTTCCCTCACTCCTGGGAGCCCCGCGCTGCAGTCTTCACCCGGGCCCCCTCCTGGGACCCGGGACTTTACCTATTGGCTCGTGGAGGCGGGGTGGGCTCCCGCCCTCCTTGAATGATGCCGCCAGGCTACCACGCTTCACCCGGTCCCCCATCTCGGGACCGGGACTTAAAGGATGGAGTCCTCGCGGCTCCTGCCATGACTCCTTTTCCGGGGCCTGCAACTCTCGCGCCGCTTCCGCCCCAGCAGCTGGCCCCGCCCACATCATAGGTAGAGTTGCCTGACTTCCGGGCGGGCGCGGCTGAGCCGCGGCGGCGATTTTTGAATGCGGCTCGGGCCGCGGCGGTGATTTCTTTTGCGGGCAATACGGGGTAGGCTCCCGTGAATAAATTACGCCAAAGCGGGGTGGGCACCCGCTACAATAGAGCAAAGTCGCGGGGTGGGCACCAGCGCACTATAATGAAAATAAGTGGGGTGGGCTCCCGCAACCATGATCAGAACAAGCGGACATAAGCGGGGTGGGCGCCCGCAAGGCTCATCAAAAAGGGGGGAATCCCTACGCTGGAGATTCCCTCAGCCAGGGCTGCAGCGCCGCCCTGCTCAGCCCCCAGGCTCTCCCTCTCCTGGAGAAGCACAGTGCGCTCCAGGCGCAAAAAGGTTGGACAACGCTTTGGCAGCATCCAGGGGGCAATGTAGGGCCCAGGGGCCAGCACACAGGGCCCTCCAGCAGGGAGGCAGACCTCATGGCGGTCCCTCCTGGGCCCCACCAGCAGCAAGCCCCCTCCTGTCAGGATCCAAGCGCTCACCAGGCGCTAGAAACAAAGTCCTTGAAGTCCATCAGGCATCCAGGGGCTGGGCAGGGCCCCAGCAGCAGCACGTCCACTGGGACACAGTGTAAAAGCGCCTAGAGGCCTAAAACCAATAATCCCTCATAGGAAAAAGGCTAGGATAATGCAAAAAGTTTAGGGGTGAACCTGCCAGAAGGGCCAAGTCCAACAGTCGTAAACTAAACACCCATGGGAGTACATGGTTATGTCTCTGTTGTGGATCCCAACAAGTTATCTTACCCACAATGTCCTGCAAACCTCAAAATGTGACTGTCACGCTGCAGAAAGTAACAACAAATTTCCAACCCCCCAGCATTTATCCAAGTATCCCAATAGAAATGATACCTCACTCGTGTGGGTGGGCCAAGTACCCGTGGCAGGGAAGGGCCCAAAACCTATTGAGGCAACATCAAATTTACCTATCACAAACCAACCTGCTTTTTCAAGGGGGATACCATGAGTTTTTGGCCCGGGGCTTGGCGGCCATCTAGGGAAACCTACCAAACCCACACATTTCTAGAAACTAGACACCGGGGGAGTCCAGCAAGGTATGGCTTCGATGGGCCCCCAACATTCTCCTACCAAGAATCCCCTGCAAACCTCAAATTCCACTGAAAAAATCACTTTTTTCTCAAATTTCTGTGTGGGAAAGTTCTGGAATCTGCAAGGATCCACACATTTCCTCCCACCCAGCGTTCCTCCAGGTCTCCCGATAAAAATGGTACCTCTCTTGTGTGGGTAGGCACAGTGGCTGCAACAGGAAATTGCCCAAATTGTACTGTGGAGAATTTAAAATTGCCTATAACTAAACTACCTGGTTTTATTTGGGGGGAAACCTGAGATTTTGGCCTAGGGCTCGGCGGCCATCTTGGAAAAGTACCAAATCCAAGTAGGGGATGCGTCTTGATCCTTACAGGAGAGGAGGTGATGCGTAGATTCTCGTGCTGCAGCCCGGTTGCGATGCAGCAAGATGGCGCCTCGATGCGATGCAACAATCCGGTGCGATGCGATAAGATGGCATCCTTGATGCGACGATGTTGAGACGATACGGGCATGCCCTGGCAGCCTTGTGGCTACTCTGTACTTTGGAGCCACGACAGGCTCTGCGACACGTTTCTCCAGTGATGCGAAGACGACCCTCACGGTAGTGACGCGCTTCTCCAGTGATGCGACAGCAGACAGCTGCGATGAAGGCACGCTCCTGGGAGATGCGGCGGCGGCACGCTTCTCCGGCAATGCGATGACTACAGCTGTGGCGGCAACATGCTTCTTCTTGTTGCTTCACGCTTCCAGCTCCCAGCGACACACAGGCTTCTGCCGGTAGAATTCCCAGTAAGGAAATTCAGGGTGGAGCTGGTGGTGAAGTCTGTTGTCCCTGAGACTTCAGCAGGAGGCAAGCACACGTTCAAGCCCTTGGAGAAATATTCTGCAAGATGATGAAGTACACACAAACATTCCTTCTCCTCTACTTGGCACTGAAGACACCACTGTAGGCCAACCCAGCAACACAGCACACTGGCAGGGGGGCAGTCCACTCCTACAGCTTCCTTTGGTTCTTCTCCTTGGCAGAGGTTTCTTATTGTTGTTCAAGAAGTCTTGGGGTCTGGGTCCTCATATTTATACTACTTTTCTCTTTGTTCTCTGAAGGCAGAGAGGCCTTTACCTAGTCCAAACTTGTTCTGGTCAGTCCTGGAGCACTTTGTTGACAAGACTCCTTTCCTTTCATAGTGCAGGGAAGAGATATCAGATGCACCACAGCAGGTGGAGCCAGCATTGCGGAGGAAAGGCACAGCCCTATTCAGGTCCCTGATTGCAAAGGTTTTAATTAATCATGCAATAAAGAGATTACTTACTTACTTACCTATTCAGGTCCCAGGTGCAACTCCTCCCATCCATCTACATGCAGATCTTTCTATTCAGCCATGTGCTGACTCACCCTGTCTCCTGGAATCCCCCAGCCCCTGTCACTCACAGAACCAGACACACAATACACAACCTAGCAAAGGCAGGCTTGGACAGTTAAGCAAGAAAATACCTACTTTCTAAAAGTGGCATTTTCAAACACAGAATGTTAAAACCAACTACACTAAAAGATGTATTTTATCATTTTGAGTTTAAGCATACTAAACTCGAATTTCTACCATGTTCCCTGAGTCAGTTAGGATTATAAGATGTAGAAACCAAACTGCCCACTCTGGCCTATGGGGAACAGGTAGCCTTGCAATAGTGAACAAAGAATATGGCTATAATTCACTATTAGGACATGCCACACACACCAGGGCATGTCCTACCTTATATTTACAATGCACCCTGCCCTTGGGCCTACCATAGGGGTGTCTGATATGAAGAAAAGGGAAGGGGTAGGGACTGACAGGTGGGTGCACTTGGCCAGTCAGCATGGCAGTACCAGACTGCACATAGGCTCTGCAATGGCAGGCCTGAGACACACTTTACAAGCTGCTTCTGTGGGTGGTACAACCAGTGCTGCAAACCCACCAGCAATACTTGATTTACAAGCCCTGGGCACCCCTGGTGCACTGTCCTAGGGTCTGACAAGTAAATCAAATAACCCAATCATGGAGTCACTAATCAATACATAAACTTAACATAGGGAGCACTTGCACTGTGGCACTGAGTAGCAGTGGCACAGTGCCCAAAGCATCTAAACCAGCAAAACATATCAAAAACAGAGGCGGCAATCAGAAAAAATGGGAGGGAAACTCACGCCAATGGTACCAGGTCTAACATTTCCCTAGATGGTCGCCGAGCGAGGTACCATTTTTATAGGGAGGAAAAGTGTGGATCCACGCAGAATCCAGAAATTTCCCACACAAAAATTTGTGTGGGAAATTTGAGAAATTTGAGAAAAAAGTTATTTTTTCAGCAAAATTTGCGGTTTGCAGGGGATTCTGGGTAGGAGAATCTTGGGAGACCCACGATAGCCATAGCTCGCTGGACTCCCCCGGGTGTCTAATTACCAGAAATATGTGGGTTTGGTAGGTTTCCCTGGATGGCCGCCGAGCCCCGGGCCAAAAACTCATGGGATCCCCCTTGCAAAACCAGGTTGGTTTGTGATAGGTAATTTAGATGTCACCTCAATAGGTTTTGGGCCCTTGCCTCTCACGTGTCCTTGACCCACACATGCAAGTGAGGTACCATTTTTCTCAGATGACTTTGGAGAACGCGGGGTGGGTGTAAATTTGTGGATCCACGCAGATTCCAGAACTTTCCACCACAGAAATTTGATGAAAATGTGTTTTATTGGACATTTTGTTAGGTTTACAAGGGATTCTGGGTAAGAGAACCTGGTGTGAGCCAGTCATGTCACCCCATCCTAGATTCCTGTGGGTGTCTAGTTTTCAAAAATGTATAGGTTTGCTAGGTTTCCCTAGGGGCCGGCAGAGCTAAGGTTCCAAAACTACAGTTAGGCACTTTGCAAAAAAAAGGGTCATTTTTCACTGTGAAAATGTGGTGTGTCCACGTTGTATTTTGCGCCATTTCGTGTCATGGGCACTAGGCCTACCCACGCAAATGAGGTACCATTTTTATGGCAAGACTTTGGGGAACGCGGGGTGGGTGGAAATTTGGTGCTCCACACAGATTCCAGAACTATCCACCACAGAAATGTGAGGAAAATGTGTTTTTTTGGACAATTGTTTTACGTTTGCAAGGGAATCTGGGTAACAGAACCTTGTGAGAGCCAGCCATATCACCCCATCCTGGATTCCCCTTGGTGTCTAGTTTTCAAAAATGTATAGGTTTGCTAGGTTTCCCTAGGTGCCGGCAGAGCTAGGGCTAAAAAACTACAGATAGGCACTTTGCAAAAAAAGGGTCATTTTTCAATGTGAAATTGTGGTGTGTCCATGTTGCGTTTTGCGCCATTTTCTGCAGCGGGCACTAGGCTTATCCACACAAGAGAGGTACCATTTTTCTCGGTAGACTTTGTGGAACGTGGGGTGGGAGGAAATTTGTGTAACAACGCAGATTCCAGAACTTTCCACCACAGAAATGTGAGGAAAATGTGTGTTTTTTTGACAAGTTTTTAGGTTTGCAAGGGATTCTGCATAATATATCCTGGTGAGAGCAAGTAAAGTCACCCCATCCTGGATTCCCCTGGGTGTCTAGTATTAAAAAATGTATAGGTTTGCTAGGTTTCCCTAGGTGCCGGTGAAGCTAGGGTTCAAACACTAAATCTAGGCACTTTGCAAAAAAAGAGTGATTTTTCACTGTGAAATTGTGGTGTGTCCACGTTGCAATTTGCGCCATTTCCAGTCGCAGGCACTAGGCCTACCCACACAAGTGAGGTACCATTTTACTTGGAAGACTTTGGGAAACACAGTGTCGGTGGACATTTCTGGATCCACGCATATTCCAGAACTTTCCACCTCAGAAATGTGAGGAAAATGTGCTTTTTGTGACAGTTTTTTAGGTTTACAAGTGATTCTTGGTAACAGAACCTGGTGAGAGCCAGTCAAGTCACCCCATCCTGGATTGCCCTGGGTGTCTAGTTTAATTTTTTTTTATAGGTTTGTTAGGTTTCCCTAGCTGCCGGCAGAACTAGGGTTCAAAAACTACAGCTAGGCACTTTGCAAATAAGGGCCTTTTTCACTGTGAAAACGTGGTGTGCCCACGTTACGTTTTGCGCTGTTTCCTGTCGCTGGCACTAGGCCTACCCACACAAGTGAGGTACTATTTTTCTCTGAAGTCTTTGGGGAATGCGGGGTGGGTGGAAGTTTGTGGATCCACGGAGATTCCTGTTTTTTTGACAATTTTTTTAGTTTTGCAAGGGATTCTGGGTAACAGAACCTGGTGGGAGGCAGTCAAGTCACCCATCCTGGACTCCCCTGGGTGTCTAGTTTTGAAAACTGTATAGGTTTGCTAGGTTTCCCTATGTGCCAGCAGAGCTAAGGTTAAAAAACCATATCTAGGCACTTTGTAAAAAAGGGACATTTTTCACTGTGAATTTGTGGTGTGTCCACGATGCATTTTGCACCGTTTCCTGTTGCAGGCACTAGGCCTACCCACAAAAGTGAGGTACCATGTTTCTTGGAAGTCTTTGGGAAATGCGGGATGGGTGGAAATTTGTGAATTTATGCAGATTCCTGAACTATCCACCACAGAAATGTGAGGAAAATGTGTTTTTTTGGATAATTATTTTAGGTTTGCAAGGGAATCTGGGTAAGAGAACCTACTGAGAGCCAGTCAAGTCACCCCATCCTGGATTTCCCTTGGTGTCTAGTTTTCAAAAATGTATAGGTTTGCTAGGTTTCCCTAGGTGCTGGCAGAGCTAGGGCTAAAAAACTACAGCTATGCACTTTTCACAAAAAAGGGTCATTTTTCACTGTGAAATTGTGGAGTGTCCATGTTAAGTTTTGCGCCATTTCCTGCCGCGGGCACTAGACTTACCCACACAAGGGAGGTACCATTTTTCTCGGTACCCTTTGTGGAACGTGTGATGGTTGGAAATTTGTGGATCCACGCAGATTCCAGAACTTTCCACCACAGAAATGTGAGGAAAATGTGTTTTTTTTACAATTTCTAAGGTTTGCAAGGGATTCTGCGTAACATAACCTGGTGAGAGCAAGTAAAATCACCCCATCCTTGATTCTAATGGGTGTCTAATTTTAAACAATGTATAGGTTTGCTAGGTTTCCCTAGGTGACGGCAGAGCTACAGTTAAAAAACCATATCTAGGCACTATGCAAAAAAGGGGACATTTTTCACATTGAAATTGTGGTGTGTCCACGATGCATTTTGGCCCGTTTCCTGCTGCGGACACTAGGACTACCCACAAAAGAGAGGTACCATTTTTCTTGGAAGTCTTTGGGAAACGCGGGGTGGGTGGATATTTGTGAATTCACACAGATTCCTGAAATTTCCACCAAAGAAATATGAGGAAATGTTTTTTTTTGACAATGTTTTAGGTTTTCAAGAGATTTTTGGTAAGAGAACCTGATGAGAGCCAGTCAAGTCACCCCATTCTGGATTCGCCTGGATGTCTAGTTTTCAAAAATGTATAGGTTTGCTAGGGTTCCCAAGGTGCCGGCAGAGATAGGGTTAAAAAACTACAGCTAGGCACTTTGCAAAAAAATGGTAATTTTTCACTGTGAAATTGTGGTGTGTCCACATTGCGTTTAGTGCCATTACCTGTCGCGGGCACTAGGCCTACCCACTCAAGTGAGGTACCATTTTTCTCGGATGACTTTGGGGAACGCAGGATGCGTGGAAATTTGTGGATCCACGCATATTCCAGAACTTTCCAGAGCGGAAATGTGAGGAAAATATTTGTTGTTGTTTTATATTTTGTTAGGGTTGCAAGGGATTCTGGGTAACAGAACCTGGTGAGAGCCAGTCAAGTCACCCCATCCTTGATTCCCCTGTGTGTCTAGTTTTCAAAAATGTATAGGTTTGCTAGGTTTCCCTAGGTGCCGAGAGAGCTAGGGTTAAAAAACTACAGCTAGGCACTTTGCAAAAAAAGGGTCATTTTTCACTGTGAAATTGTGGTGTGTCCACGTTGCGTCTTGCGCCATTTCGTGTCATGGGCACCTGGCCTACCCACGCAAGTGAGGTACCATTTTTGTTGGAAGACTTTGGGAAATGCGAGGTGGGTGGAAATTTGTGGATCCACGCAAATTCCAGAACTTTCCACCACAGAAATGGAGAAAAATTAGTTTTTTTGAAAATTGTTTAGGTTTGCAAGGGATTCTGGGTAACAGAACCTGGTGAGAGCCAGTCAAGTCACCCCATCCTGGATTCCTCTGCAAGTCTAGTTTTTATAAATGTATAGGTTTGCTAGGTTTCCCTAAGTGCCGGCAGAGCTAGGGTACAAAAACTACAGCTAGGCACTTTGCAAAAAAAGGTGATTTTTCACTGTGAAATTGTGGTGTGTCCATGTTGCATTTTGCGCTGTTTCCTGTCGAGGGCACTAGGCCTACCCACACAAGTGAGGTACCATTTTTCTTAGAAGACTTTGGGAAACACAGTGTGGGTGGAAATTTCAGGATCCACGCATATTCCAGAACTTCCCACTTCAGAAATGTGAGGAATGTGTGTTTTTTGGGACAGTTTTTTAGGTTTGCAAGTGATTCTGGGTAACAGAACCTGGTGAGAGCCAATCAAGTCAACCCATCCTGGATTCCCCTGGTTGTCTAGTTTTAAATTTTTTTATAGGTTGTGTTAGTTTTCCATAGCTGCCGGCAGAGCTAGGGTTCAAACTCTACAGCCAGGCACTTTGCAAATAAGGGCCATTTTTCACTGTAAAAATGTTGTGTGTCCATGTTACGTTTTGCGCTGTTTCCTGTCGCTGGCACTAGGCCTATCCACACAAGTGAGGTACCATTTTTCTCTGAAGTCTTTGGGGAATGCTGGGTGGGTGCAATGTTGTGTATCCACACAGATTCCTCAACTTTCCACCACAGAAATGTGAGGAATATTTGTTTTTTTTGGACAATTTTATAGTTTTGCAAGGGATTCTGGGTAACGAAACATGGTGAAAGCCTGTCAAGTCACCCTATCGTGGATTCCCCTCGGTGTCTAGCTTTTAAAAATGTATAGGTTTGCTAGGTTTCCCTAGGTGCCGGGAGAGCTACGGTTAAAAACCATATCTATGCACTTTGCAAAAAAAGGGACATTTTTCACTGTGAAATTGTGGTTTGTCCACGTTGCATTTTGTGCCGTTTCCTGTTGCTGGCACTAGGCCTACCCACAAAAGTGAGGTACCATTTTTCTCGGAAGACTTTGGGAAACGCGGAGTGGGTGGAAATTTGTGGATTAATGCAGATTCCAGAACTTTCCACCACAGAAATATGAGGAAAATGTGTTTTTTTCACAATTTTTTAGGTTTGCAAGGGATTTTGGGTACGAGACCTGATGAAAGCCAGTCAAGTCACTCCATTCTGGATTTCCCTGGATGTCTAGTTTTCAAAAATGTATAGGTTTGCTAGGGTTCCCTAGGTGCCGGCAGAGCTAGAGTTCAAACACTCCAGCTAGGCACTTTGCAAAATAAGAGTCATTTTTCACTGAAAAATTGTGGAGTGTCCATGTTGCATTTTGCGCCGTTTCCTGTCACGGGCATTATGCCTACCCACATAAGCGAGGTACCATTTTTCTCTGAAGTCTTTGGGGAACGCAGGGTGGGTGGAATTTTGTGGATCCACACAGATTCCAGAACTTTCCACCGCAGAAATGTGAGGAAAATATTTGTTGTTGTTTGATATTTTGTTAGGGTTGCAAGGGATTCTGGGTAACAGAACCTGGTGAGAGCCAGTCAAGTCACCCCATCCTTGATTCCCCTGTGTGTCTAGTTTTCAAAAATGTATAGGTTTGCTAGGTTTCCCTAGGTGCCGAGAGAGCTAGGGTTAAAAAACTACAGCTAGGCACTTTGCAAAAAAAGGGTCATTTTTCACTGTGAAATTGTGGTGTGTCCACGTTGCGTCTTGCGCCATTTCGTGTCATGGGCACCTGGCCTACCCACGCAAGTGAGGTACCATTTTTGTTGGAAGACTTTGGGGAATGCGGGGTGGGTGGAAATTTATGGATCCACGCAAATTCCAGAACTTTCCACCACAGAAATGGAGAAAAATTAGTTTTTTTGAAAATTGTTTAGGTTTGCAAGTGATTCTGGGTAACAGAACCTCGTGAGAGGCAGTCAAGTCAACCCGTCCTGGATTCCCCTGGTTGTCTAGTTTTAAATTTTTTTATAGGTTGTGTTAGTTTTCCATAGCTGCCGGCAGAGCTAGGGTTTAAACTCTACAGCCAGGCACTTTGCAAATAAGGGCCATTTTTCACTGTAAAAATGTTGTGTGTCCATGTTACGTTTTGCGCTGTTTCCTGTCGCTGGCACTAGGCCTACCCACACAAGTGAGGTACCATTTTTCTCTGAAGTCTTTGGGGAATGCTGGGTGGGTGCAATGTTGTGTATCCACACAGATTCCTCAACTTTCCACCACAGAAATGTGAGGAATATTTGTTTTTTTTGGACAATTTTATAGTTTTGCAAGGGATTCTGGGTAACGAAACATGGTGAAAGCCTGTCAAGTCACCCTATCGTGGATTCCCCTCGGTGTCTAGCTTTTAAAAATGTATAGGTTTGCTAGGTTTCCCTAGGTGCCGGGAGAGCTACGGTTAAAAACCATATCTATGCACTTTGCAAAAAAAGGGACATTTTTCACTGTGAAATTGTGGTTTGTCCACGTTGCATTTTGTGCCGTTTCCTGTTGCTGACACTATGCCTACCCACAAAAGTGAGGTACCATTTTTCTCGGAAGACTTTGGGAAACGCGGAGTGGGTGGAAATTTGTGGATTAATGCAGATTCCAGAACTTTCCACCACAGAAATATGAGGAAAATGTGTTTTTTGACAATTTTTTAGGTTTGCAAGGGATTTTGGGTACGAGACCTGATGAAAGCCAGTCAAGTCACTCCATTCTGGATTTCCCTGGATGTCTAGTTTTCAAAAATGTATAGGTTTGCTAGGGTTCCCTAGGTGCCGGCAGAGCTAGAGTTCAAACACTCCAGCTAGGCACTTTGCAAAATAAGAGTAATTTTTCACTGAGAAATTGTGGAGTGTCCATGTTGCATTTTGCGCCGTTTCCTGTCACGGGCATTATGCCTACCCACATAAGCGAGGTACTATTTTTCTCTGAAGTCTTTGGGGAACGCAGGGTGGGTGGAATTGTGTGGATCCACACAGATTCCAGAACTTTCTACCACAGAAATGTGAGGAATATTTTTTTTATTGTTTGACAATTTTTTAGGTTTGCAAGGGATTCTGGGTAACAGAACCTGGTGAGAGCCAGTCAAGTAACCCCATCCTTGATTCCCCTGGGTGTCTAGTTTAAAATTTTTTATAGTTTTGCTAGGTTTCCCTAGGTGCCGTTAGAGCTAAGGTTAAAAAACTACAGCTAGGCACTATGCAAAAAAAGGCTAATTTTTCACTGTGAAATTGTGGTATGTCCTTGTTGCGTTTTGCGCCGTTTCCTGTCATGGGCACTAGGCCTACCCACACAAGTGAGATACCATTTTTCTCAGAAGACTTTGGGGAACGCGGGGTAGGTGGAATTTTGTGGATCCACGCAGATTACAGAACTTTCCACCACCGAAATTAGAGTAAAATTTGTTGTTTGGACAGTGTTTTAGGTTTGCAGGGGATTTTTGGTAAGAGAACCTGATAAGAGCCAGTCAAGACAGCCCATTCTGGATTCCCCTGGATGTCTACTTTTCAAAAAAGTATAGGTTTGCTAGGGTTCCCAAGGTGTCGGCAGAGCTAGGGTTCATAAACCACAGCTAGGCACTTTGCAAAAAAACTGTCATTTTTCACTGTGAAATTACGGTGTGTCCTCGTTGTGTTTAGTGCCATTACCTGTCGCGGGCACTAGACTTACCCACACAAGTGACGTACCATTTTTCTCGTAAGACTTTGGGAAATGCGGGGTGGGTGGATATTTGTGGATCCACGCAGATTCCTAAACTTTCCACCACAGAAATTTGAGAAAAAATAGATTTTTTCAGCGAAATTTGCGGTTTGCAGGGGATTCTGGGTAGGAGAATGTTGGGGACCCACGAAAGCCATACCTCGCTGGACTGCCCCAGGTGTCTAATTCCCAGAAATATGTGGGTTTGGTAGGTTCCCCTAGATGGCCGCCAAGCCCCGGGTCAAAAACTCATGGGATCCCCTTGCAAAACTAGGTTGGTTTGTGATAGGTAATTTTGATGTCGCCTCGATAGGTTTTGGGCCCTTGCCTGTCGTGTGTCCTTGACCCACCCACGCAAGTGAGGTACTATTTTTCTCGGAAGACTTTGGGAAACGCAGGGTGGGTGGAAATATGTGGATCCACGCAGATTCCAGAACTTTGCACCACATACATTTTAGGAAAATGTGTTTTATTGGACTGTTTTTTAGGTTTGCAAGGGATTCTGGGTAAGAGAACCTGGTGAGAGCCAGTCATGTCATCCCATCCTGGATTCCTGTGCGTTTCTAGTATTAAAAAATGTAGAGGTTTGCTAGGTTTCCCTAGGTGCTCGCAGAGCTAAGGTTCCAAAACAACAGCTAGGCACTTTGCAAAAAAAGGGTCATTTTTCACTGTGAAATTGCAGTGTGTCCACATTGTGTTTTGCGCCATTTCGTGTTACAGGCACTAGGACTACCCACGCAAGTGAGGTACCATTTTTGTTGGAAGACTTTGGGGAACGCGGGGTGGGTGGAAATTTGGGGCTCCATGCAGATTCCAGAACTATCCACCACAGAAATGTGAGGAAAATGTGTTTTTTTGGACAATTGTTTTAGGTCTGCAAGGGAATCTGAGTAACAGAACCTGGTGAGAGCCAGTCAATTCTCCCCATCCTGGATTCCTCGGCATGTCTAGTTTTAAAAAATGTATAGGTTTGCTAGGTTTCCCTAGGTGCCGGCAGATCTAGGGTTCAAAAACTGCAGCTAGGCACTTTGCAAAAAAAGGGTTATTTTTCAATGTGAAATTGTGGTGTGTCCACGTTGCATTTTGTGCCACTTCCTGTCACAGGCACTAGGCCTACCCACACAAGTGAGGTACCATTTTTATTGGAAGACATTGGGAAAAAAGGGGTGGGTGGAATCTTTTGACTCCACGCAGATTCCAGAACGTTCCACCACAGAAATGTGAGGAAAATTTGTTTTTTTTTAAAAAAAGTTTAGGTTTGCAAGGGATTCTGGGTAACAGAACCTGGTGAGAGCCAGACAATTCACCCTATCCTGGATTCCCCTCGATGTCTAGGTTTTAAAAATGTATAGGTTTGCTAGGTTTCCCTAGGTGCCAGCAGAGCTAGGGTTCAAAAACCAGATCTAGGCACTTTGCAAAAAAGGACATTTTTCACTGTGAAATTGTGGTTTGTCCACGTTGCATTTTGCGCTGTTTCCTGTTGCGGGCACTAGGCATACCCACAAAAGTGAGGAACCATTTTTCTCTGAAGACTTTGGGAAACGCGGAGTGGGTCGAAATTTGTGGGTTCATGCAGATTGCAGAACTTTTCACCACAGAAATATGAGGAAAATGTGTTTTTTGGACAGTTTTTTAGGTTAGCAAGGGATTTTGGTTAAGAGAACCTGATGAAAGCCAGTCAAGTCACACCATTCAGGATTTCCCTGGATGTCTAGTTTTCAAAAATGTATAGGTTTTCTAAGCATCCCAAAGTGCCGGCAGAGATAGGGTTAAAAACTACAGCTAGGAACTTTGCAAAAAGGACATTTTTCACTGTGGAATTGTGGTTTGTCCACGTTGCATTTTGCGCCATTTCCTGTTGCGGGCACTAGGCCTACCAACAAAAGTGAGGTACCATTTTCTCGGAAGACATTGGGAAACGTGGAGTGGGTGGAAATTTGTGTATTCATGCAGATTCCAGAACTTTCCACCACAGAAATATGAGGAAAATGTGTTTTTGGACAGTTTTTTAGGTTTGCAAGGGATTTTGTGTAAGAGAACCTGATGAAAGCCAGTCAAGCAACCCCATCCTTGACTCCCCTGGGTGTCTAGTTTTAAAAAATGTATAGGTTTGCTACGTTTCCCTAGGTGCCAGCAGAGCTAAGGTTAAAAAACTACAGCTAGGCACTATGCAAAAAAAGGATAATTTTTCACTGTGAAATTGTGGTGACGTTTCCTGTCATGTGCACTAGGCCTACCCACACAAGTGAGGTACCATTTTTCTCGGAAGACTTTGGGGAATGCAGGGTAGGTGGAATTTTGTGGATACACGCAGATTCCAGAACTTTCTACCACAGAAATATGAGGAAAATATTTTTTGTTGTTTGACAATTTTTTAGGTTTGCAAGGGATTCTGGGTAACAGAACCTGGAGAGAGCCAGTCAAGTAACCCCATCTTGGATTCCCCTGAGTGTCTAGTGTTTAAAAATGTATAGGTTTGCTAGGTTTCCCTAGGTGCCGGCAGAGCTAGGGTTAAAAAACTACAGCTAGGCAATTTGCAAAAAAGGGTAATTTTTCACTGCGAAATTGTGGTGTGTCCACTTGTTTTGCGCCGTTTCCTGTCGCGAGCACTAGGCCTAACCACACAAGTGGGGTATCATTTTTCTCTGAAGTCTTTAGGGAACACAGGGTGGGTGGAATTTTGTGGATCCACACAGATTTGAGAACTTTCAAACACAGAAATGTGAGGAAAATGTTTTTTTTAAAACAATTTTTAGGTTTGCAAGGGATTCTAGGTAACAGAACCCGGTGAGAGCCAGTTAAGTCACCCCATCCTTGATTCCCCTGTGTGTCTAGTTTTCAAAAATGTATAGGTATGCTAGGTTTCTCTAGGTGTCGGTAGAGCTAGGCATCAAAAACTACAGCTAGGCAATTTACAAAAAAAGGGTCATTTTTCACTGTGAAACTGTGGTGTGTCCACATTGCGTTTTGCGCCGTTTCCTTTTGCAGAAACTAGGCCTACCCACACATGTGAGGTACCATTTTTCTCGTAAGACTTTGGGTAATGCGGGGTGGGTGGAAATTTGTGGATCCACACAGATTCCTGAACTTTCCACCACAGAAATGTGAGTAAAATGTGTTTTTTGCGACAATGTTTTAGGTTTGCAAGGGATTTTGCGTAATAGAACCTGGTGAGAGCCGGTCAAGTCAACCCATCCTGGATTTCCCAGGGTGTCTAGTTTTCAAAAATGTATAGGTTCACTAGGTTTCCCTAGGTGCCGGCAGAGCTAGGGTTAAAAAACTACAGCTAGGCACTTTGCAAAAAAGGGTCATTTTTCACTGTGAAATTTGTGGTGTCCACGTTGTGTTTTGTGCCGTTTCCTTTTGCGGGCACTAGGACTACCCACACAAGTGAGGTACCATTTTTCGCTGAAGTCTTTGGGGAACACGAGGTGCGTGGAATTTTGTGGATACACGCAGATTCCAGAACTTTCTACCACAGAAATATGAGGAAAATATTTTTTGTTGTTTGACAATTTTTTAGGTTTGCAAGGGATTCTGGGTAACAGAACCTGGAGAGAGCCAGTCAAGTAACCCCATCCTGGATTCCCCTGAGTGTCTAGTGTTTAAAAATGTATAGGTTTGCTAGGTTTCCCTAGGTGCCGGCAGAGCTAGGGTTAAAAAACTACAGCTAGGCAATTTGCAAAAAAGGGTAATTTTTCACTGCGAAATTGTGGTGTGTCCACTTGTTTTGCGCCGTTTCCTGTCGCGAGCACTAGGCCTAACCACACAAGTGGGGTATCATTTTTCTCTGAAGTCTTTAGGGAACACAGGGTGGGTGGAATTTTGTGGATCCACACAGATTTGAGAACTTTCAAACACAGAAATGTGAGGAAAATGTTTTTTTTAAAACAATTTTTAGGTTTGCAAGGGATTCTAGGTAACAGAACCCGGTGAGAGCCAGTTAAGTCACCCCATCCTTGATTCCCCTGTGTGTCTAGTTTTCAAAAATGTATAGGTATGCTAGGTTTCTCTAGGTGTCGGTAGAGCTAGGCATCAAAAACTACAGCTAGGCAATTTACAAAAAAAGTGTCATTTTTCACTGTGAAACTGTGGTGTGTCCACATTGCGTTTTGCGCCGTTTCCTTTTGCAGAAACTAGGCCTACCCACACATGTGAGGTACCATTTTTCTCGGAAGACTTTGGGTAATGCGGGGTGGGTGGAAATTTGTGGATCCACACAGATTCCTGAACTTTCCACCACAGAAATGTGAGTAAAATGTGTTTTTTGCGACAATGTTTTAGGTTTGCAAGGGATTTTGCGTAATAGAACCTGGTGAGAGCCGGTCAAGTCAACCCATCCTGGATTTCCCAGGGTGTCTAGTTTTCAAAAATGTATAGGTTCACTAGGTTTCCCTAGGTGCCGGCAGAGCTAGGGTTAAAAAACTACAGCTAGGCACTTTGCAAAAAAGGGTCATTTTTCACTGTGAAATTTGTGGTGTCCACGTTGTGTTTTGTGCCGTTTCCTTTTGCGGGCACTAGGACTACCCACACAAGTGAGGTACCATTTTTCGCTGAAGTCTTTGGGGAACACGAGGTGCGTGGAATTTTGTGGATCCACGCAGATTCCAGAACTTACCACCACAGAAATGTGAGGATAATGTTTTTTTTGTTTGACAATATTTTAGGTTTGCAAGGGAATCTGGGTAACAGAACCTGGTGAGATCCAGTCAAGTCACCCTATCCTTGATTTCCCTGGGTGTCTAGTTTTAAAAAATGTATAGGTTTGCTAAGTTTCCCTAGGTGCCAGCAGAGCTAAGGTTCAAAAACTACAGCTAGGCACTTTGCAAAAAAACTGTGATTTTTAACTGTGAAATTGTGGTTTGTCCCTTTAGCGTTTTGCACCATTTCCTGTCGGAGGCACTAGGCCTACCCACATGAGTGAGGTCCATTTTTTCTCGGAAGACTTTGGAGAATGCGGGTGGGTGGAAATGTGAGGATCTACGCAGATTCCAGAACTTTCCACCAAAGAAATGTGAGGAAAATGTGTTTTTTGGACAATTTTTTAGGTTTGCAAGGGATTCTGGGTAACATAACTGGTGAGAGCCAGTCAGGTCACCCCATCCTAGATTCCCCTGGGTGTCTAGTTTTCAAAAATGTATAGGTTCTCTAGGTTTCCCTTGGTGCCGGCAGAGCTAGGGTTAAAAAACTACAGCTAGGCACTTTGCAAAAAAATGGTAATTTTTAACTGTGAAATTGTGGTGTGTCCACGTTGCGTTTTGCGCTGTTTCCTGTCGTGGGCACTATGCCTACCCACACAAGTGAGGTACCATTTTTATTAGGAGACTTACGGTAATTCATATTTGTAGAGCAACTGTTATTACCTATTGACTTTCGATGCATTTCTGCCTTCCAAATGAAAGACAATGTGTAAAAAAGAAGTCATTCTGAAAAATGACCGATAATTCTCATGCAATTATGAGTATTTCCAATTTCGGAAATGTGCAAATATCTACTGTTTCTAAACTCTATATTTTGTTCCCATTTCAGAAATACATAGGTGTCTTTCATACCGATTTTTGCTTGTATACATTTTTCCAGAATATTTGCTATATTCCCGGTACATAATAAAAAAAACAAGTCGCTGCTCAGTTTTTGGCTCTGGGTTCCTCGGTGAACCTAAAAGTCCTATATAGCCCCACAACCAATAAAGACCAGCAAATGTAATGGTACATTGCTTTCAAAGAGTTGTCATAATTAGTAGAAGTTACAGGTGAAAACATTGACACAAATGGATGTTATTATCAACTAATTTTCAATTGTTCCTATATTTAACTGTTAGTTTCTATGAAGAAACCTTGAAGGATCTACACAAATGAGCCCTTGCTAAATTTAGAATTTTGTTTACTTTTCTAAAATAGGCTATGTTCCAGAAAAATGCCATAACTGTGTAAAAAATTTTGGTTTTCTGACAAAAGTCTGTTATTTCCTAAAAGCTGGGAAAATGGTGATTTCAACCACACAAACCCTTTTTTGATACCATTTGCAGGGAAAAAAATAGATGCTTTCATTTGTAGCACTTTGTTCCCATATTTCCCCCAAAAAACAAAATGTAGCTGTATTTTGGTTTATTTCTGTCCCCTCCAGGGGAATCCACAAACCCTGGGTACCTTTCAAATTCCCATGATGTTGAAAGAAAAGGACGCAAATTTGGCGTGGATACTTTATGTGGTCAAACATGTACAGGGGCCTAAGTGCGAACTACCCCAAATAGCCAAAAATGGCTTAACACAAGGGGGGGAAAGGCCTTGCAGTGAAGGGGTTAACAGCGGAGTATCTTCCAGGTGTAAGAAATAATATAGCAGATTGGAATTCAAGGAATTTGAGAGATTTCAGTGTTTGGGTGCTGAGGCAGGAATATTTCAGGAAGATAGATCAGAATTTGGGGCCATTGAAAGTAGATTTGTTTGCGAGCAGGTTAACCTGTCAGTTGGAGAAGTATAACAGTGGGATGCCAGATCCGGGAGCTGCAGCGATAGATGCATTTCATCAGGATTGGACGGAGTTGATGGGTTATGCGTTCTCACCATTCGCAATGATTCAGAGGGTCCTTTTGATAGGACGGTGGGAGGATGTCAATTAATGTCGATAACTCCTTTTTGAGTGTCTCAGGCATGGTTCCCTGCGGCATTGGAGTTGGCATGACAAAGCCCTTTTTTGCTTCCCGCAGAGAGAGGTCTGTTTTAAGTTTGAAAAGCGTGAAGTTTATTGAAGTAAAAGGAAAGGGGTAGAGGAAAAGGAAATACAATAAAAATTCATATATAATACATTATTAAAAACATAAATATACATGAATGAGGGGTTGTTGTAACAATAGAGAGAGGATATATGGAAATATAAAACAAATCTGGTCATTTATCTAAAACGTGACAACATAGTTCTACTAAATCTATGCAAACAATTTAAAAAAATAGAATTTCAAGGAGGTTTTGAAACTTCTTGCTCCAATACCTTGCGTGTATGTAAGAGCTTAACATGACAGTCAAGAAACATCGTAACTGGGGACCATATATTCAAACGTTTTACAGTCAGGGACAATGGATATACATAAACAGTGTCCAGTCTGTGGTTGTGCATACCGCATAGCACCAGGCCTAGAAAGAGAGGTTAGACAAATGTTTCCAATGTTTGGCGATTTGTTGAAATGCTACTCCCAAAAGTAAATCCAAAATATGGACATTGGGACCAATCATCAGAAAGAGAACCCAAAAAAACATTAGCAAAAGAGAAGGACACTACATAATGAAAGATCTGGGTGATTTGTTTCCTAACACTTTTCCAGAAGTCATGAACAAGTAAGAAGTAAGTGTTTTAAATCTGCATTCGTGGAAGAACATGACCAGCAAGTATCGGGTAACTCAATTTTTATATTATGGAGAAAGAAGGAGGAAAGAAGTAACCTATTGTAAATGAGGAAAAGCTTCTGCGTGATGTTAGCTGCTCTAGATGTTTTGCTAATCTTAAGCCAAATGTTGTTCCATAACTGAATGGACCAATTGACATCTAAATCCCGTTCCCATCCACGTAAATAGGTATACATTTTAGATGCTTCGGGACCTGAATTTAAGAAAAACTCATGAGAGATGTAAGAAGTAATATAAGGCGAATTAGAATCTAGATCAGATTGATCAACAGTTCAATTTAAAGCATGTTGCAGCAGTTAATATTTATTAGAAAATGAGACAGGAAAGAGACAAATAATTTTTGCTTGGTGAAATGATCTAATTTTATCATTCTGAAATAGCTGGTGGACCCCGAGAAGACCCTTTTGTCTCCATGATTTCCAATAAATGGGTTTGCCTTTAATCGTTTCCAATTGTTGTGCAAAATGGAAGAATGTAAAAGTGATTTCCTATTAGTAGATCTATATAATAGAAATGTATCTAATAACTTATGTGTATATTTAACAATGGGAGTAGATAGTTTCTGAGGTTTTCGAGTGAAAGATAGGTACTCCTGAGTGGAAAAAGGGGTGAGATATGATTGTTCAATGGTAACCCAGAGAGAAGCGTCTGACATGGAATCGGTGAGCCAATGAGATGATTGACGTAAATTAAAAGCTTTATGATAAGTCTTAAAATCATTAAAATTGACAAAGAGAGAGATCTGTTCATAAATGTAGAAGTAGCGGATCATCCTTTGGTTCAAGATGGGAGGTTGAACCTTCTTGTTTGGAAGGTGTCAGGAGATCCAGTGCATTCGAGGGACTTTCGCAAAGGGCTGTGGAGTTGCTTGAGGAATTCTGGGCTCTAGGAACAAGGAGGAGATATAGAGGAATTTGGAAGATTTGGGTTTGTTGGTGCATGGAAAGGAGTTTGGATCCAGTGGAAGCTCCTGTAGTGGACGTAGTACATTTTTTAGTGAAATTTCTTTTTTTTTTCATTATTTATTGAGATTTTTTTCCTTTCCATATATAATACACAACATATAGAAGCCGACACCTGAAGAATTGAACATCCCACCCGACTCCCAGGACTCATCCCCCCACCCCTCCCAGCCTGGTCCGATTCTAAACTGGAAGAGAAAGAGTCAAAAGAAAAAAAGAAATAGAAAACAGTTCATCCACTGGCATGAAAGAGATAAAAAAAATTCTATAATACAGGAGACAAATAACATCATAGCAAATTATGAATTCAGCATTGTAGAGTCATATACAATACAACCTCAAATATTAATAGACATAGAAACACATATTGGTGATACCTGTGCTACTTAATGGGTTAATTTAGTGCTTTCTTATCACCCATTGCCCTCCCCTTGGCTATCTTGTGACCATCTTATTAAAGGTGCCCAGATTTCCATCCCCATTTCCCTTGCTCTGCGCCCCTTTCTAGCATTTACTGCAGTCTCTAACCTGTAAACTTCAAGAATCTACCCAGCCACTCTTGGCCTGTTGGTGGAACTGGATCAAGCCAGTGAATGGCTAGACAGAGTCTAAATACTGTCATAGCAATGAACAGAAAGGTCTGTACCTGCGCCGGAAGCAATGGGCAACTTACTTTAAGTACAATCAGCTGTGATGACACATCTACTTTCTGACCTAAATGATTTTCTAAAATAGTACTAACCTCCCTTTTAAATATATCCAGGTCGGGGCAGGAAGCAAACTTATGTACAATGTCTGCAGCAAGACAGCCGCACGGTGGACATGTTGTTCCCATAGCTCCTCCCCATTTTTTAATCTTCTCAGGAGTTATATAGAGATTAAACCATGTTTTGAAGCATTGCAACTGAAGGTTAGCTGCAATACATTAAGTTTGGGCCATATATAGTGAATCTTCTGCTACGCCTGGACCCACCGTTTAGACCTATCTAAACGTTGTGCCAGCGGTCACAGCGCTTAGATAGGTCATCCAGCATTGTTTCATTCAATTTCTTATAAATCCCACCTAGTGTACTTGACCCTTTAATCACTATCTCTACCAACGTCACCCGAGCAAAACCACTACTGCCCCCTGTCTTCCTTGCTAGAAAATCTCTTATCTGGAGATATATAAAAAAAATGGTCTGTTCTCAACCCCAAATACTTCCTTGATCGTATCAAAAGCAATCACTCCTGTCTCATGCATAATATCACCAACCATCTTGACACCTTTGCTGTACCAGTTTTTTATATGCCCGTCGTTGAAGATGGTAGGGAGTGAATCATTGCTATATAATGGGGTATAGGAATTAATAATACCCAGACTGAGCCTCTTCCGGACTGAGGCCCAGATTTTGAAAGCGCAAATTATCGTCTTAAACTTTACTCTTTTGTAATAGTTAAAATCGATATGTCTTAAAAGATAGCCGCTAGCCTTTACCCCTAGTAGCAATTCTTAAATTGAAGGGGTGGCCGCCATCTGCACCGGCCTGTTTAAGACCTGAGTAAGATTCCCATTTTAGATAACATTGCAGCCCAATTGAATAGCTGAAGGTTGGGTACCGCCCTGCCCCCTCTGTCTCTAGGTAGTGTTAAAAATATCAGTGCCCGTCGTGGGCGACAATTAGCCCAGAGAAATTTAGTAGACATCGGAGTCATAGACTTAAACCAAACATTTTAGATGATCAAAGGAATTGCCCTAAAGAAGTATCGAATTTTCGGTAAAAACAGCAACTTAATGATGTTGCATCTCCCCACCAGCGTAAGCTTAAGGCTATCTATTCAGTTCAAATCTGCTTTAAATTTTGGGAGTAAAGGGCCCAGGTTAGTTTCCACGATTTCTGACACCTCTGCCATTATTTCGACCCCGAGATATGTTGTCTTCTGTACAAGCAGAGGGTCATTTATCTGGAGTCCCTTACTAACAACAAGGGTTTTATAAGAGTTAAGTCAATAGCCCGATATATATCGGAAAATCTGTGTTTCTTTTTCAATTTCTTCTAATGCACCCAGTGGATTAGGGATCACAACTGCTAAATCGTCGGCATACGCTAGAATCTTAGTACTCCCCCCATTACTGTGTATTGGCGAGATCTGAATATTGCCTGTAATCTTCCTAACTAACGGGTCAATATATAAAGCAAATAATAGGGGGGAGCATGGACACTCCTGAAGAGTCCCTCTCCTGATCAAAACAGGACCTGACAATTCCCCCATTATTGCTACTCTGGCCACTGGGTTGTTATACATTATTGCGATGGCTTTAATAAAGCCTTTGCATAACCCTCTACTCTGGAGTGTTGCCCACAGGAAAGGCCAGGAGACCCTATCAAAGGCTTTCTCCGAATCTAGCAGGATTAGCCCAATAGGGTCTCCAGTGATCCTTGCAGAGTCAAAGAGAGCAATCACCCATTGAACATGGTCGATAGTGCTCTGGCCGGGGAAGAACCGAGGTTGAGTCGGTGAGACCAGTTTCTTAATCACCACTGCTAGTCGATTAGCTAAGAATTTAGCGCAGACCTTGGCATCACTATTGATTAACTTAATAGGTCGATAAGACCCCAGCACCCTAGTCGATTTTCCTTTTTTAGGAAAGACCACAATATTGGCCGAACCCCATGAATCGGGTGTCCCCTGACCAGATTGGACATCTAAAAAGACATCCACCATTAATTCCAGTAGACAGGGAGCCAATTTTTTATAAATTCCCCCGGGTTGGAGTCAGTACCTTCCCATTTACCAAACAAAGATAGCACCAGCAACTTCCTCTGACGTGATGGGTACCTCAAGCGCCTCTCTTTCTTCCCTTGACAATTTTTCCCCTGGAAGCCCTGCCAAATAGTCATAAACTTCCTTTTAACTGCCTCTGGTTTCTTCCATATACAACTGTTGATAGAATCACTGAAAGGCAGCCCGTATATCAGAAGTCTCTGAAACTAACCCGTCCAGGGGTTCTTCAATTTCAAGTATTCCTCTCTGTGTCACCCATTGTCTAGTACGCATTGCAAGCAGGTGTCCCATTCTCTCACTGCATTACGCGTGGAAATGTAAAAATCTTGCAGTTTGTCAAAAGCCCCTGAGACACAAAAAAATCATCTAGCCTGACGTGTGACTGGTGTGGGGCAGAAAAAAAGGTATAGCCTAACTCCTGAGGTTCTTGCAAGCCCCAAACATCACTGAGTCCATGCGTCATACACAGATTAACAAAGACTTAAAGACTTTAGGTTTATGGTAATGGTATAAACTAGGCCCTAGTTTGATAATATTTGTACTCAAATTTATATTAAAATTGCCACAAATAATTAAAGGTAGCAGCCACCTAACAATTTCCATATTTAACCCATTAAAAAGGGCAGGATAATCAAATACTGAGCCATAAACTGAGCAGAGCGTAAAAGAATAATCATCTGCAATGCATTGGGTAATGGCCCATCTACCAAACTGATCAGCCGTTGAGCCTGGAAAGCTGAAAGATTTCCTGCGGGCCATAATGGCAACCCCCTTTGTGTGTGTTCCCTGGGTTGTGATGGATACTAGTTGATATCCTGCTAGTTCGGCAATCTTAGGCCTACCAACTTCAATGTGTGTCTCCTGCAAACATATTAAGTCTGCCTTCAAGTACTGAATGTCTTCATTAACCCTACACTTTTTTGGAGGATTATTTAATCCACAAATGATGAAAGATGCGATTCGTAGCCTCCCCTTCACCATTTGTCTTAATCAGGAAATTACATAAAAACCTAAATATTATCCATGCCATTTCATATAATGCTACCCATTGGACCAGGCTGCCACCCAGTAGCTTCCCCACCCCCCCACCTGCCCATCCCCACTCCCCCTTCCTTTAGGCAAGAAAGGTCCAAGGACCATTGTGATGCCTCCTGCATGATACTGTTTCCCACCACCACCCATCAAGCTCCACCAAGTTAACAGCAAAAAGAAGTGTGAATATTGTCCAAGTACATAGCCCTCAGGATCTTTCTGATTTGAGACTCCTGATATTTCTTGTAAAAAGTCCTGTGCTTGATTCTCAGAAGAGAAAACCCTTATATTTCCCCAGTGAATGACTTTGAGACAAACTGGGCTCAGTAGATACACCTCTCAGCCAATTTTCTGGAAGGGAGTAATAAGCCTCCACCTCCTTTCCACTGTCATATGGCAGAAGTCAGGCCTGGCGAAGAAGAATGACCCTCAGCAGAGCGTCTTGCTTCAGGACGCGCCTTATAAAAAATTGCTTGTCGCAAGAGAAAGTTGCCGAAAAGTGTTAGTACAGCTCTAGGTTTATCGTTCACGTCGTTCTGACCCTTCCTTTTTTTCAGCATGAGCGGCAAACGGTGTACACATTGAACTTCTGTTTCCCAATCACATTGTGCTAGCTCGGGTAAGCCGCCTTTCAGCAATTGCAGCACAAACCCTCTAATGTCTTCTCCTTCCGTTTTTTCCAGTATACCCAGTAGTCTTAAATTATTATGCCTCAGGCGGTTTTCAAAGTCTTCAAGCTTCCATATGACATCCGTCATCCTTGATTCGTTTGATGTAACTTGTTGGGCAACGCTCTCAGTTCCGGTCTCTAATGCCACAACTTGCTTTTCCAACACCATTGTTATTTCGGTGATTTCTTTGTAACATCTTTGTTGCATTGTGGGCCCTCTTATGTTCCTGTCTAGCTTCAGATTGGATCTGTTTAAGAGTGGAGTATATGAGGTCCATCGAGGGAGATACCTCAGTTGCAGGCTTCGTTTGAAAAAGCATATTATTTCCCCTTGTGCGTTATCAACTGGTGCTAATCCTCCATCCTCGATTCCAAAATGCTTAGTAGAATAATCCCATTTTAATTGACCAGATTGACTGAATCACTTTGCCTGGTATCCTGTGCCTTTCTCCCTTTATTTCTATTTAGCCGTGTCTGAGAGGAAAGGAGCGTTTGCGTGCTGGGGTTAGATAGTGAGCTGTCCGAGTCCATCTCTGAATCTTCTAGCGTGGATACCTCATTTCCACTGACGTTAGATATCTAAGAGTCTTTATTGAGGGAAAATAATGTTTCACCTCTTTCTGGGGTCCCCCCATCTTGTGTTGTATCTGAGAAAGTCTAGGGTCAAGTGGTAAACCTTCATTAATAACCTGCTCCTGCTCCTTATCCACATGTGTGCCTGCCATGTCATTAGCGTCAAAGCCCTCTGGTCCCCTCTGCCTTGGTGGTGAATCGCAGCACCTCCCACAGCCGCCATCTTGCCTTCCGATCCACACTGGTGGAAAAGTTTGCGAAGGGTTTGAATTACAGAAGTTTAAATTGCTATAGGTCAGCAATTTCATCAGAACATGTTTTGGTTGGAGAGTTCTGAAGAGTATGAGGCTAAAGAGACCTCCTAAGGTATGGTATGAATTGCTTTGCGATGTTAATTTGGTATTAAGATTATTTCAAGATTGGCCTGTTAATAAATTCTTAAGTAATAAGATTCCTTCTGTTAAGTTACTTACTCTGCTGATATCTGATACCTTGTAGAAGAGTGTCGGATGTAAAATGTTTAGAGGTGAATAACAGAAACTTTAGTCCTGGAGGAGCTTATCTTGAAATACGGAAATGGACAAAAACAATGTTGAGTTTAATTTACTATCCTAAGTATGATGAATGTAAGAAGCTGCATGTGGTGGTATGTTTAAAAGAGTACGAATGTAGAGTTAAAGAGAACAGAAGTGATGGTGAGTATCAGATTTGATATAATTTGTGAGGCCTCATAAAGCGGTAAGTACTACGACAATTTCGAGATGGGTACGATGTCTGATGGAATAAGCGGGAGTAAACATGGAGAAGTTCAAAGGTCATTCGGTTAGGGGAGCAATGGCTAGCAAGTCATGTTGGTATGGAGGACAACTGGAGAACATTTTAAATGCTGCAGATTGGTCTAATGTGGGAACTTTTGCAAAACATTATTTCATACCAATTGAGCATATGTCAGAGGTGGTGTTGAAGGGCTTTCAACATGCATAATGTTAGCCTCCGGTCTTGTAATGAAATTACGATTCTCAGATTAATATGGCAAGAGAATCAGGATTTCATTAAAAACGTGGGGGCATATTTACAAGGGCTTTATCTACGCTTTTTTGGCATAAAAAGCCAAAAAAGCGGAGATAAAAATATCGCCCTACTTACAAGAGGGTGCTAACATGCATAATCGCATGTTAGCACCCTTTTTCCCAACGCCTCCCTTTGCATCTCTAATGAGATGCAAAGTGGGAGTCACTGGGTGTTCCCTGGATAGACTACCTTGCAAATATCGCTGATGTTCACATCGCGATATTTACAAGGCAGCCCACAGGCTTTTAGCACACGTTAGATTTTCGCCAAAAACTAACATCTGCTAAAATCCAGACTTACCTATGCTTTACATAGGGGGTGGATTATGCTAATACGACCACAGGGTCGTATCAGCAAGGTTATCGACGTTTTGCATGGACATCGCTGGAAAACCAGCGATGTTCCCTGCAAAACGGAGATAACCTCGCTATCTCTGGAATATTTAACGCCCAGGAGAAACGCGTTGTTAATAATTATCGCTGGCCGTTGATTATATGCCCCGTGGAGGCTAACATTATCCCTCCCTCCTCACCCTGGTATTGAAGGATTTTGTTTGTTTGGAGGAGGGTGATAGGAAGAAGTTTAAAGGTTTAAGAAATATTACATATTACATAAAAAAAGACAAAGCGTTTTTTGCTAATTCTGGTGCTTTGTATTTGCCGAATATCAGACATAGAAGAGTGGAGCTCAAGTGGAGGATGAGAACGAAGGAAGAGGAGAAGGAGCCGTTTCAGTTTTGCATTTAAAAGAGGAGGAGAGTTCCTTGCACGGGACATTTATTGTTTGTTTTAATTCCAATTCTGTATTTTTTATGTGGTTGAGATTCTCTAAAGGGGCTGCTGTCTGGAGGGGTAAATAAAAGAATATGCATAATGTTAACCCCCGCGTCTTTAATGAAATTCTGATTCTCTTGTCATGTTAATCTGTGAATCGTCATTTCATTTGCTGTATAGCTCTACTCATATCAGTGTAGGGTGTGACAGTACATTACATCATGCACACATTATACAGAGACAAACAATCATGCACGTATGTAAATCTATCTACAGGGAATGTCACATAAGCCAATGAGGATTACAAGGTCTAGGTATCATGTGTCATCTATACTGGTGGACAGTATATTTTGAGAGGGTTTGGTCTGGAGAAGCACAAACTCAGAATTTAGAGCATACCCCAGTGGTTAGGGGTTGGGTTTACTGATAAAAATGTATATCTGCCCAAACAAACTCCTTTTGGCAACTGTTAGACCTGGCACACTGGTGTGAGTCTCCCTTCCATCTTTTCGTTGTGCCTCATGTATTTTTGTTGGTGTTAGCTGCTCAGGGCACTGTGCCACTGCTGTCCAGTGCCACAGTGCAAGTGCTCCCTATTGTAAATTAATGTATAATTTGTGATTCCATGATTGGTTGGTTTGGTTTACTTGTCAGACCCTAGAACAGTGCACCAGGAGTGCCCAGGGCTTGTAAATTCAAATACCGCTGGTGGGCTTGCAGCACTGGTTGTGCCACCCACAGAAGCAGCCTGTAAACATGTGTCTAAGGTCTGCCATTGCAGAGCCTGCGTGCCGTCTGGTACTGTCATGCTGACTGGGCAGGTGCACCAACTTGCCAGTCCCTAAACATTCCCTTTTCTTCATATCAGACACCCCTATGGTAGGCCCAAGGGCAGTGTGCATTGTAAGGATAAGGTAGGACATGCCCTGGTCTGTGTGGCATGTTCTAATAGTGAATTACAGCCATTTCGTTTTTCACTATTGCAAGGCTACCTGTTCGCCATAGACCAGAATAGGCAGTTTGGTTATTACATTTTATAATCCTAACTGACTCAGAGAACATGGTAGAAATTCGAATCTAGTATGCCTGAACTCAGGATGATAAAATACATCTTTTAGTGAAGTTGGTTTTAACATTCTGTGTTTGAAAATGCCACTTTTAGAAAGTAGGCATTTTCTTGTCTAACCATTCAAACCTGCCTCTGCTAGGCTGTGTGTATTCCTTTGTCTGGAGTTTAAGTGACAGGGCTGGGGAATTCCAGGAGACAGGGTGAGGTGCCCCAGTGGTGAATAGAGAGATCTACATCCAGATGGGTGGGAGGAGTTGCACCTGGGACCTGAATAGGGCTGTGCCTGCCTTCCACAATGCCGGCTCCACCTCCTGGGGAGCGGCTGATGTCTCTGCCCTGCACAGTGAATGAAGAGAAGGAATCCTGTCAACAGAGTGCTCCAGAGCTGTACTTGCCTTCCACAATGCTGGCTCCACCTCCTGTGGGGCTTCTAATGATTCTGCCCTGCACTGTGAAAGGAAAGTAGAAGTCTGGTAAATAGAGTGCTCAAGAACTGGTTTGGACTGGGCAAGGGCCCCTCTGCCTTCAAAGGACAAAGGATTTCTGGGTATAAATTTTGGGACCCTGATCCCAAGAAATTAGATCACTTTGGGAAAACAAGAAGAACCTCTGCTGAGGGAGGAACCAAAAGAAGCTGAGGAGGAAACTATCCCTGAAGCTGGGGGATTGGCCTGCAGTGGTTGCCTTACTGCCAAAGAGAGGAGAAAGGAACTTTGTGTGTACTTTTGCTCAACTTGAGAAGGATCTCCAAGGGCTTGGAAAAGAGCTTGCCTCCTGGTGAAGTCTCAGGAACAACAGACTTCACCCCCCAGCTCCCCATAGTTCTTTGGAAGTGCCTGCTGCTGTTGTTGGGCCTTCTGAGGGACTGCGTGTCGCAAGGAGCTGGAAGCGCGACTCAAGAAGGAGAAGCGTCCCGCCGTCGGAGCTGTTGTCGTCGCATCTCGTAAAGTGTGTCGCCGCTGCAGCATCGCATCGAGCAGAAGCGTCTCGCATCATCCAGGAAGTGTCTTGCAACGCCGAAGAAGCGTGTCACCATCGCAGCCATCGTAGCTGATGCATTGCACTGCATCAAGAGAAGAGTCTCGCATCGAGGAAGAAGCGTGTCGCCATCACAGCCATTGTAGTAGTCGCATTGCACCGCATCAAGAAAAGCGCCTCGCATCCATGGACAAGCGTGCCGCCGTCGGAGCTGCTGTCGTCGCATCGTGTAAAGGGGTGTCGCCGTTTCAACATCGCATCGAGCGGAAGCTTCTCGCAAACGTCGGAGAAGAGTGCCGCTGCCAAGGCCGCTGTCGTCGCATCGGGTAAAGGGTGTCGCCGCTGCAGCTGATGCATCGAGTCGAGTCTTCTCGCAACATCGGCGAAGCGTACCGCATCTGGAAGATCTTCACGACTTTATTTCTTTGCACCAAAAACTTAATAGCATCAACATCGTTGCAACACTTTCGTTGCCCTGCGTGTCGCATCTAAAAGGTACATTGACTTAAAGTGTCGCATTTAAGAACTTAAGAGAACTAAGCAAAATTCTACCATCTAAAGTAACAGTATTGTGTATTTTTGTCGTTTAATGGTCTTGTGGTAAATCTATATAAAGAATACTTATTTTTTATATAAAACCTGTGTGGTGTCCATTTGTAGTGTTGTCACTTGGTTACTGTATGTATTCACAAATGCTTTACACACTGCCTCTGAGATAAGCCTGTCTGCTCGTGCCAAGCTACCAAGGGGGTGAGCAGGGGTTATTTTAGGAGTGTACCCCCCTACCCTGACTAGAGGAGTGGGTCCCTATTTGTCACAAGTGCATACCTGTGCCAACTAGAGACCCCCAAGTCTAACAGCAACATTAAAATAATGAAAGACTGGGGAAGTTCTAACTATATTACAACGCAAAAAAAGGAAAAAGCTAAGTTCTAACTATATCATTCAGGTTTGCATGCAGCTCTTTGATGACAGTTCATAGGTCACTGTCCTATGATAGGATTGTAACTTCTGAACTGCAAGTAACACAAGAATCTCTGTGACAAAGGCAGTAACCTACTGAGCTATCCACATAAAATACAGTGTATCTGCATTTTAAAACTACCAATGAAGGATTGGAAGGATCAATACTCACCAGTTATCTAGACATTTGTATTGTTGTCTTACATCCGTGGCAGAGCTGGCCTTAATAATGATTAAAAATGGTCTAAATAAAGAAATACAGGAAGTAAGTGTCTTGCTGGGCCTTTCCTGATGATTTTAAAAAGAACAAATAGTCAGACATTCTCTCACCTTCTCGGTTCCTCGTCAAAGCCTGATCTGATAAGCAGCTGCAGGGGCCAGGATCTGCGAATCCTGAGAAACAAACTTTTTGTCTCCAGCGTGGGATAGAAAAGGAAATATCCACACAGCAGAATGGTTAAAGTTACCCGGTGCCAAAGAGAGTATTTGTCCCTTTTGTAATGCCCCTATTTTACCTGCACGAGTGGGTGGGGAAACAGCACACCAATCTAAAAGGAGACGCGAGATTGGGGGTGCCTGTGAGAAGGAGCCCAGGCCCAATCACCCAACTGCAAGGACGGGAAGAAAAACAATGTTCGGAGGAACGTTTTCAATGAAAGTGGCCATTTTCTACTGGCCTTCGTGACGTCACTGCCAGGGTCATGGCTCATGCTTGGGTGGGCCAGGCTCATGTTTGGGTGGACCTAACCTACCTGGCCCACCCTCTAGAAATGGACCTTGTTGATATGGGTGCAACAAGAGTAGACTGCCACCTTCCCGCCCAAACCGGGATATGCCGATCACACGAAGCCAGTTTCTCTGCTTAGTCCATGAGGTCTCTACTGTGCAGGAACTCTGGCAAAATACTGTGCATGATATAATAATTGCCTCTGACAAAAACTCTAACACAGCCCGGAATCCTAACATGGGAAGATATTGAACCTCGGTTCACGTCCTCGGCAGCGCACCCAAACACCTCTGGTGGCAGAAGTTGCAGCCTTCATAGTAGATGCAGTGTGTGGTGGTCATTAAAAAGAGGCACTGGTGCTGGTCTCTACGGGCTCCACTCCAGCGGCTGCAGGTCTGAAAAGCACTGACTCAGCTGCCAGGTTGGGAGCTGGAGCTCAAGGCAAAGGGTGTCGAAACAAGAGAAGAATCGCCCATTGTGTGGACGGCGTGGACATCATTTCGAAATGTCATTGTTTTGAGTAAAACTGTGTAACAATTCAATGCATTGAAATCCATCTGTTGCACAGAAGACTACAAATTCTGGGGCAGTGTCAAATTCCGTGGGTGTTGCATGGGAAAACCCACAGCAAGGCCCATGGAATGCATCCCGGGCGCAGAGTACGGCAATGCAGTGAGTTGTTCTGTGAGTCTTACTCATGATTTATGAGGACATTCAAAGCCACATAGGGGGCTTTGCGTGACTTCATAAATCTGTATGAGAGCCCTGAATCATGCATGTACCTCTTTACGTGGTACAAAAGTGACACAGGGCTCTCATACAAAAGACACTTTAAGTACAGAAGGGATGGCAGCTGGATTGGGACCAGCATCATAACCAACATTCTTCGATCAATGATCTTGGTCCACATTTGGCAAAGTATCTTTTTAGGAGCTCAGTCATTAGACGCTTTCTGTACTGGTGATGTTTAGGTTCAGCTCTGAGTTTGGGCTCCAGAACATTCTAACATTATGGATTCAATGCTCTCAAAGATTGCCCTCTGTGTTTTCGCATTTTGAAGGGACAATGTGGCATCAGGTGCTTTTAGTAGGGTAGAGTGCAGGTTGGAAAGTGTGTTAATGAAAGTGCAATAAAGACACTGTGTTGGTGAGAGGCAAGGTAGTGCAAGTAGGACAGTGTGTTTATGAGAGGTATGAATGAATGAATGAATGAATGAATACGATTTGTAAAGCTCAGGCAAATGCCCAAGGGCGTCTTGGCTCTATAGGAGGCGGGTATAGGTACAGAGCTGTCAGAGAAGAAAGATTTCTAACAGATGGTCGAGTGCCTTCTAATCCTATGAAAAAAGTCAGGTCGTCAATTCCTTTCTGAAGGATAGTAGGGAGGGAGCAGCTTTTAGAGTCAGAGATAGGCTATTCCAGAGCACCGCTGTTGTCTTAAAAAAGCTCAACCCGCCCCAGGTTGTCCTCCTAAATTGGGTCAGGTTCATAGCAGAGCCTGAGCAGAGGGTCCTCCCTAGGACATACCATTTGAGCTTCTCCTTGAAATGGACTGGGCCCTGTCTATGCAGTGAATTATAGGCCAAGCATGGGCCCTTGAACCTGCAACATTGTCTGACTGGTAGCTAGTGGAGATTCCCAATGGCTCCCCTAGCGGATTCATATTTTGGAATTTTGAGAAGGAACTGTGCTACATAATTTTGCAGAGTCTGAAGCCTCTTTAGGGGGGCTGATGCCAGGTTGAGGTAGAGGCTATTGCAGTAGTCGATCTTTGATCGTACCAGTGCAATAATCACAGTTTTCAGGAGATCCGGAGGCAGACATTTTTCATATTTTTTTACTAGTCTCAGGGAGCAGAATTAAGAGACAGTAATTTTATTCACTTGTTCTTTGAGCTTCATCTCTCTGTCTAGTACAAAGCCAAGAACTTTTACTTTGTTTGCGGATACAGGAGGTAGGCACAGCTCAGGTAAGGTACTGTAGGTTGGAGAGAGTGTTAATGCACGGTAAGGTAGGGCAGGTAGGACAGTGTGTTAATGAGAGGCAAGGTAGAACAAGTAGGACAGTGTTCTAATGAGAGGTAAGGTACTGCAGGTTGGATAGTGTGTTAATGAATGGTAAGGTAGGGCAGGTAGGACAGTGTGTTAATGAGAGATAAGGTAGTGGAAGTAGGACCGTGTTAGTGAAAAGTAAGGTAATACATGTAGGGGAGTGTTAATGAAAGGTGAGGTAAAGCAGGCAAGATTGTAGGCCTCATTTACTATAGTTTCAGGAACGGCAGCAAAGCACGCCTTCTTACTGCACAGAAGGACATTGTTTTAATGAGAGGTAAGGTAGATCAAGAGGGACAGTGTGTTAATGGGAGGTAAGGTAGATCAAGAGGGACAGTGTGTTAATGGGAGGTAAGGTAGATCAAGAGGGACAGTGTGTTAATGGGAGGTAAGGTAGATCAAGAGGGACAGTGTGTTAATGGGAGGTAAGGTAGATCAAGAGGGACAGTGTGTTAATGGGAGGTAAGGTAGATCAATAGGGACAGTGTGTTAATGGGAGGTAAGGTAGATCGATAGGGACAGTGTGTTAATGGGAGGTAAGGTAGTGCAAATAAGACAGTGTGTTAATGAGAGGTAAGGTAGATCAAGTAGGACAGTGTGTTAATGGGAGGTAAGGTAGATCGATAGGGACAGTGTGTTAATGGGAGGTAAGGTAGATCAAGTAGGACAGTGTGTTAATGGGAGGTAAGGTAGATCAAGAGGGACAGTGTGTTAATGGGAGGTAAGGTAGATCAAGAGGGACAGTGTGTTAATGGGAGGTAAGGTAGATCAAGAGGGACAGTGTGTTAATGAGAGGTAAGTTAGATCAATAGGGACAGTGTGTTAATGGGAGGTAAGGTAGTGCAGATAAGACAGTGTGTTTGTGAGAGACAAGCAGTGCAAGTAGGACCATGGGTTAATGAGTGATACGGAAGTGCAAGTAGGGCAGTGTGCTAGTGCAAGGTTAGATAGTGCAAGTAGGACAGTGTCTTACTGAGACTTACATTAGTGGAAGTAGGAAAGTGTATTAATGAGAGATAAGTACGTTACTGAGAAGCAAGGTAGTGCAAGTATGCCAGTGTTAATGAGACGCAAGGTATTGTCAATGAGAGATAGGTTAGTGTAAGCAGGAGAATGTTAATGAGCGGTAAGTCAGAGCAAGTACGACAGTGTTAATGAGAGGTAAGTTAGTACAAGTAGGACTGTATGTTAGCAGAAAATTAGTGAAAGTAGGATAGTGTGTTAAAGACAAGTTAGATAGAGCAAGTAGGACAGCGTATTGGTGAGAGATAAGGTAGTGAAAGTAGGACAGTGTGTTATTGAGAGGCAAGGTACCACAAGTAGAACAGTGTGTTAATGAGAAGTTAGGTGGCACACGTAGGACAATGAGTTAGTGAGAGGTACAGTAGTGGAAGTAGGAAAGTGTTAATGAGATGTACGGTAGTGCAAATAGGACAGTGTTAATGAAAGGTGAGATAGTGCAAATAGGACAGTGCTAATGAATGGTAAGGTAGTGCAAGTAGGACAGTTTGATAGTGACAGGTAAGGTAGTGCAAATAGGACAGTGTTAGTAAGAGGTATACGAGTGCAAGTAGGACTGTGTTAATGAGAGAGAAGAAAGTGGATGTAGGACAGTGTTAAAGAGATGTAGGGGCATATTAACAAGGGCCGGCGATAAATATAGCAAAGAGCGCTTAGCGCTTGCATATTTATCGCCGGCTATCTCTGGAATGTATCGCCCGGTTAGCGCGTTATCATCAATGCGCATCGGCGAGGCGTTAAAAATTCCAGAGATAGTGTGGATATCGCAGTTTTCGATGGTGGAAAACGGCGATATCCTAGATGATAGGGCCTGTGGTCTTAGCCACAGAATCCACCCCCCATGTTAAGTATGCCTTAGTCAGGAATTTAACAGACGTTAAATTCCTGCATTAAGGCATACTTAACGCGATTTAAAAAATCGCTACCCTTCCTTGTTAATATCGCAAAGCTGACTTCGCGATACTTTTTCTGGTTGGTTTCACAGCCACGCCTACTTTGCATCTCATTAGCGATGCAATGTTTGGCATGCTGGAAACATGCAATGAAATCTTTGATGATAAGGCAATGAAATTATTGCCCCTTTTCACCCGAAAACGGACGCAAAAGAGGAGATAAATTCATAGCGCCACCTTGATAATATGCCCCGTAAGGTATTGTTAATGAGAGATAGGGTGGTGTAAGCAGGACGGTGTTAATGAGGGGTAAGTTAGAGCAAGCATGACAGTGTGTTAATAAGAGGTAAGGTATTGCAAGTAGAACAGTGCATTAGTGAGAGGTAAGGTAGTGCACGTAAGACAATTTTAATGAGAGGTAAGTTACTGTAAGTAGGAGAGTGTGTTAAAGAAAGGGATGGTATGGAAGTAGGACAGGGTATTAACAAGAGGTAAGACAGTGCAAGTAGGACAGTATGCTAATGATAGGTAAGGTAGTGAAAGTAGGACAGTGTGTTAATGAGAGGTAAGGTAGTGAAAGTAGGACAGTGTGTTAATGAGAGGTAAGGTAGCGCAAGTAAGACAGTGTGCTAATGAGAGGTAAGGTAGTGAATGTAATACAGTGTGTTAATGAGAGGTAAGGTAGTGAAAGTAGGACAGTGTGTTAATGAGAGGTAAGGTAGTGAAAGTAGGACAGTGTGTTAATGAGAGATAAGGTAGTGCAAGTAAGACAGTGTGCTAATGAGAGGTAAGGTAGTGAATGTAGTACAGTGTGTTAATGAGAGGTAAGGTAGTGAAAGTAGGACAGTATGTTAATGAGAGATAAGGTAGTGCAAGTAAGACAGTGTGCTAATGAGAGGTAAGGTAGTGAATGTAGTACAGTGTGTTAATGAGAGGTAAGGTAGTGCAAGTAAGACAGTGTGTTAATGAGAGATAAGGTAGCGCAAGTAAGACAGTATGTTAATGAGAGATAAGGTAGTGCAAGTAAGACAGTGTGCTAATGAGAGGTAAGGTAGTGAATGTAGTACAGTGTGTTAATGAGAGGTAAGGTAGTGCAAGTAAGACAGTGTGTTAATGAGAGATAAGGTAGCGCAAGTAAGACAGTGTGTTAATGAGAGGTAAGATACTGAAAGTAGGACAGTGTGTTAATGAGACGTAAAGTAGTGAAGGTAGTACAGTGTGTCAATGAGAGGTGTGCATATCTTCAATTAAAGCAATGTAAGGTCTTTGGACGATATCTCCAGTCTAGCCACTTAACATTATGGCTAACCCTGGGTATAGGACTACGCTACGCTAGCATAGTTTGCGCAACTATGCGCTACGCAAATTGCACGTTGCAGTGCAAAAACGCGTAGCGCAGCTTAGCGGGCATTTTTTGCTTCCTCGTGGCCCTCAACGTCAAGTTGGCAACCGCGAGCGAGCAAAATAACATCCCGGCAAGACTTTTTCCTCGTTCGCAATCAGCAACATCAAGTTGCCGATCGCAAGTGTGGAAAATAAAGCTCCCAGTGAGATTCTCAACGCGGGGATGTCAAGTTTCTCATTCGAGTGGTCGCGTATGCTCGTGACCTCTCACGATGAGAAACTACCAGTCTGCGTAGGATTTTCTTGAGTATTGATTTGTTCAGATCTCCTTCAAGGTAATGATGCCTCAATTTGTCCTTGTAGGAGCTGGCTAAAATCCCAATGTTGCTGCTAGCGGACTCAATAGCCCCCAAGTCGTCTCGCTTGGATAATAGTCTTACTTGTTTCCTTAAAATCGTTTTTAGAGATCCCGGTTGATGAATAAAATAACCCCGGTTGGACAGATTAACATGGATTTCAGTAAGGGCAGATGATAGGGCGTCTGACCAAAGATTTTTGCCTTTCGTGAAAAATTCTTTCAGGGTTGCTTTAATTATTTTTGGGAGGGCTGCACATGTCCCTCGATAATAATGGATGATCGATGCCCAGTGTTTACAGCATTGTTTACTTAGTCCAAATTCCAGCCATACTAAAGCACTCCGAGCATGGGCCGATATCTGGAAGATCTGTTTAAATGCTCGGCAATTTGCAGACTCCAGGATGTTAAATAATTCTCCAGGATAGACTAGTTGCCCGTAAGAAATTGAGAGAACTAACTTGGTTTTTATTACTTTTGGGTTGGCTTGGGACTCGGGCTGCACAGTTTCGAGTTGAGTTGGTGGATAGTGTGCGCACTAGTGTGCTCCTGATCAATACCCCCAGATAGTTATACTTAGTTGTTGTAGTTATTTTCAGGTTACCCATTTTCAATAGATATTTGAGTTTGTTAGCATATTTTCCAAAGATCACTACCGTTGTTTTGCTGTCAATTTATTTTCATTGTTGTAGGTGCCTAATGTGTCCAGTGCTCTTTGCAGGTCAGTCTTTGTGTGATCCATTAGGGCCATGTCATCAGCGTATTGCATTAAGAACAATCTGGTCATCCCAATTTTGGGTGCTAACAGGTTGGCTTTTGATACTGATTTGCCAAGGTCTGCAGTATATAGTTTGAAAAATGCAAAGGTGCCAGTACGCAACCTTGTTTCAGCCCTCGGTCCGTGAATACCTTCTTTGTTGCTGTGTTCTGGGTTAATTTGACGCATACCCAGGTTCTGGTGTATAAGGCAATGATTGCGTTCAGCAGCGTGGTTGCAGTCCTTTAGTTTTGTAGTTTTTGCCAGAGTAAATTCCTGTTGACACAGTTGAACGCCGCAGAATAGTAAATGAAACATGCAAAAGGGGGCACTGTTTTTCCCGGGTGGACTGTTCTACCAGGCAGGCTAGGGCTGGAATGTTGTTCAATGTTGATGGGCCTGCCCTGAAGCCAGATTGGTAGAGTGGTAGTATTCCACCCTCATTAGCCCAGTTTTGTAGATCGTGTAAAAGAAGACTTGCTTATGCCTTTGCCTCGATGCCCAGAAGGGCTATCATTCTGTAATTGGGTGGATCTCCAGATCTGATTTTTTATGGATTGGTTGTAGTAGGGAGCCTTTCCATGTTTCGGGGGTTGTTGAGTTAATCATACGGTACTTATATAACGGGGTGAGTATAGTTGCCCAGATTATGAGGTCCTCTTTGAATAGATGTCCAGGGAGGCCATGAGGCCCCGGGCTCTATTGCTTCCTATGTTATTTAATATTATTAGAAACAGTTTTACACATCAAGAGGTTCTCTTGTTTCTTCTGTGATTGTTTGATTTGCCATGATTTTGTTACCAGTGACATTGTGTGGGCTTATCTTATAAATGATCGTTGATAGTCTGGAAGGGACTTGCATTGGAGTGTCTTCACATGGTTGATCCATGTGTGTCTTTGAACTCTGTTTCACGGGTCGTGGCCGTGCCCAAACAGCGTGTTGATGTATAACCAAAATTCTGCTTGGGATTAAAAGACTGTGCATGTGCAGCCATTGGGAATTTTTTTGTTGCCTTCTAAATTTCCATATGTTTCTTCTATGCATGTTTTTGGAGTCCTGTTTTATCTCTCGTAAAATTTGTAGTTGTGGTTGGCTTGTCTCACTGCCTTCTGGCTTAGTTGGATTTTTATACACCTTGGCTTGTGTTGGCAGCACACCCTTTCTTTGAACTCTAACCTGTGGTTTAGTTTTGTGCCTAGCAGCAGGAGGTACAGCTCCAGCACCAGTTTTGACCATTCCACAGGTATTTTTCCCTGAACGCAGTCAATGGAGACTGTCGACAAATTAATTTTCCAGGGTGTCAGGCCAGATATGTTGATTTTATCCCATTTAAGTCAACTTAGGACCGTATTTATTTCCTCCCGATTAGTAGCGCTCAGGGGAATAATATGCTTGAGGCCAACCGTGTGCAGTGAAATAGCTGTGAACAGTGGGAGGTGATCACTGGTCTGCTGTTCTGGTTTTAGAAACTCTACCACTTGTTCTTGGAGGCAATAGCTTATAATAATGTAATCAATGGTTGATTTAGTTTTTTTCTGGCAGTCCTTAATCGTAGCGTGGTTTGCTGCTTGTACCTCTTTTACGGGCCTTAGTCTGTAGGTGTTTAGAAGTGTGTTAAGCAAATTACCAGTGCGATCCCTGGATGGTGGAGCATCTGTTCCTGTTCCTAAGTTGTGAGTCTTAAAGTCGCCGGCCATTATTATCCCACTATTCCGGCAGTTGCTGAACACTTCTTCCAGTTCCCTCATCTCACCATGTCTCGGGGAGTCTTTGCAATTGAAATAGATGTTCAATTGTAGGATTATTATTGGGGATCGTTCAGTTTCAGGTCTTGCAAGTATAAGGCTTGAACGATGTCCGTGCTTATTGGAGATTTTATTGATGTTATGGTAGTGTCAAAGCTTACGTTATGTATAGGTCTCAAGATTGCCTTCAGAATCCATTGTACTTTTTTGCTGGGTGTTGAAATTCCTCAAATCCTGGTATGACCAAAGAGGCGAGTATCCAGGTTTACTGGAGACACAGCAGGTCCCCGGTCTGTAAAAATTCAGAGGCTGCTCTGGATTTCAGCACATACACGTTCCATGAAATTATTTTTATGATCCTGTTTGTTCTTCCCATTCAGGCACGTTGAGTCTCTCTGTGCTAGGAGCAGTTTGGTTGCCGACCTGGGAGGGTTGTTTCTGTTCCATCCTGGTCATATGTGTAAGACTCGACTTTTCCTCTTTCGATGATTTTACGCCCTGTTGCAGAGGAAGAAGATGAGAAATGTTTTCTCAAGTTGGAGAATGGTGTAGGATAGGTGAATGACAAGTAGTAAAGTTAGACTTTCGTCTCAGTTTACCTTTCTGAATCGGGCCCTTAGACTTCTGTGAATACCGAAAAGTGGTAAACTTACACAAAAGTGAAACTTAGCCGTTGTGAATCAGCCCCACGGTGTGTCAGTGAGCGGTAAAGTAGTGTGTAAGTAGGATAATGAACTAATGAGAGGTATGGTAGTGTGAAAGTAGGGCAGTGTGTCAGTGAGTGCTGAGGTAGTGCACAAGTGAGACAGTATGCTAGTGTGACTCCTGCCTTTCACCTTCAGGCCAAACATTAGAAATGGATGGGGTTACTCAGCCTTTCATCCGTCTGCGGGTGATGAAAGGAGTGCCCTTTTATTTCCGTGACAGTAACACCTGCTGTCAGTGCCTTAAGATCATTTTCTCTTTACCCCACCCTTCACTGTTGTCGTACATTAGCCTCATGAGCGCCTCACACTGTTACTTCCATGTTTCTCCTTTCGTTAGCGATGCATATAGCACTGCAGCAGCTTCTTGGCGCTTGTGCTGAGGCTTAGAGCAGGTTCATCAGCTAAGAGCACAGGACTGGGATCTTAGAACATGTTTATAATTGTTCCATTTTTATCAGCCTGTGGATGATGAACAGCACATTACACCTCCTATTGCGGTTACAATGTCAGCAGGAAGTCAGCAGCTGGCTCCCCTGGGCATGATGCCAGGGAGGGGCTGAGCTCACTCAGACTCAGCGCAGGCCGCGGATGCACCAGTTGTGATCTCAGCTCCACCCTGCAGAGATGTCTTCTCCTCTGCTGTACATGGCCCTCCTGCTCTTGGTGACAGGTGTGTAACATGTTCTAGTGTGTGTAACATGTTCTATTGTGTGTAACATGGCCCCCCTGCTCCTGGTGACAGGTGTGTAACATGTTCTATTGTGTGTAACATGTTCTATTGCATTTATTTTACATGGAATGTCAGTTGTGTATCATGTTTTTTTGAGTATAACATGTTCTATTGTGTTTTTTGTTCCTGAGATGTCAGGTGTGTAACATGTTCTATTGTGTTTATTTTACATGGGGATGTCAGGTGTGTAACATGTTCTATTGTGTTTATTATACCTGGAATGTCAGGTGTGTAACATGTTCTGTTGTGCTAATGTTACCTTTGACGTCAGGTGTGTAACATGTTCTGTTGTGCTAATGTTACCTTTGACGTCAGGTGTGTAACATGTTCATGTGTATGTAGCATGTTCTATCGTGTTTATTTTAGATAGGACATCAGGTGTGCAACATATTCTACTGTGTGTAACATGCTTTTTTGTGTTTATTTTACCTGATGTCCTGCACTGCTGCAGCTGAAAATAAGAGTTCTCAAATGTTTCTACATAGTCTGGTGGGGTGATGTGCCTGCTGCAGGTATGCCCTGGCAGGCTCCTGTGTGCTCATCTGTGCTGAGAGCAGGAGCCCGCACATTATTATAAACACTTTGGTGGGATAATCTTAATCAGTCTCAGGCGGTTTAAATGAACATATTTATGATGGTAATTTACATTTCATTTGTAATCTGCAGCCACCATGTGATGTTTGTTCTTGTACAAAATTATTACCAATTTAAATATACAAATGGAGATGTAAATAAGTATCTCTTTGGACCTCAGATGACAATTAAAAACCATGAATATTGACAACCATTCAAGGGTCCTTCGAGTCTCTAAATGAACAATGTGTTAAAAGGTTTTATCTCTGTTTTGTTCTTTCTGTGTCTGTCTCCCCAATAACACCCCTGGCATTAATGCATAAATACCACACGCTCTGTTTTTACACACTTAACTCTTTGTTTCAGGTAAAAGTGGGGCGCAGTCGGTGTCTCAGTCCCCAGAGAAGCTGTCGGTGTCGGAGGGGCGCCCCCTGTTCATAAACTGCACCTATGAAACGTTGGGGACCCCCTATCCCTTCTGGTACTTCCAGCCCTCGGGTAAAGCCCCCCAAATGATGCTGAATGTATACGGACAGAAGGAGCAGAGGGGCTTCAGTGCCCCCCACAATAAGACAATGAAGTCATTTCACCTGCGGAAGGAGAGCAGTGAAGTGGGGGATTCAGGGCTGTACCTGTGCGCCTTGAGCGACACAGTGTGTGATGAGGCGCTGGGAGCTGCACAGAAACTAGTGGCATTGACTTCCTCTCTGCACTGTACAGAATCCAGCTGGTGACACTGTCCACATCTCTGCGCTGCACAGAAACCAGCCAGTGAGATGGTCCTCCTCTCTGTGCTGCACATAAATATTCCAGTGACACTGTCCTCCTTTCTGTGCTGCACTAACATCAGCCAGTGGTACTGTCCTCCTCTCTTCACTGCACAGAAACCATCTGATGACTCTGTCCTCCTTCCAACAATGTACAATGACACTGTCAGTGAGACTGTCCTCCCCTGTGGACTGCACAGATACCACCTCTCTGCGCTGCACAGAAACCAGCCGGTGACACTGTCCTCCTTTCCCTGCTGCACTGAAACCATCTGGTTCCAATTTCCTCCTCGCTGTGCTGAAGACAAATGACCCAGTAACACTGTCCTCCTCTCTGCTGACAGAAACCAGTCGGTGACTGTTAGAAATGGGATTTCTGGTTGGCTAGTGCTTGCGCCAAAGCCAGGCAGAAACCACCACTCTAAGTCAGGGCTGGGGAGTTACACGCCAAAGATAACCCCTGCTCACCCCCTTGGTAGCTTGGCACGAGCAGTCAGGCTTATCCCGGAGGCAATGTGTAAAGCGTTTGCGCGCGCACACAGCAGCAACACCCTAGGCCCACCACAAAAGAAACTCCACACAAGGTTATATATAAAAAATAGCCTTTGTATTATAATAAACACATTAGATAATATTCACACAAATTACACTGTGCCAACTGGCACTGGGCGGAATTCACAGGGGACTATTTACACCAGACAGGGCCACATGGACCACTGTCAGAATTAGCACAAATCACCAAATTGTAAATGTAGAAATGTAGAACAAATAATAAATGTAGCGCAAAACCAGTAACCACTGGTAAACGGTAAGTACACCCTATGCAAACCTAAACACCTTAGGCATATATCACGCAGGGAACCATAAACACACTAGCATAACCTATACTAGGAAAACAGTCTCCTGCGCATGGACACAGTTAGGAATAAAAATAAGCATACAGGCAATACACCTGGCGCAAAAGTACACATGTAAAAATACACAGGTGAATATAGCCCTATACCCTAGGGGAGTGCACAATACAAGACAAACTGTCCCCAGGCCAACTTGGCCTTTCAGGGGCTCAAACGCCCTTTGTCCAGAGAGTCAGGGCTGGACTGCGCACGCAGTCAAGGCAGAAGGCGCAAAGATCAGGCCTAAACGTTGCAGCTGCCCACTACTTGCTGGGCAGCTGTGCAGGCTGGCATGTCAAAGGGGCCTGGGCTCTCAATGGCCCTTTCAACAAATATGCCCAGGGCTCTGAAAGTAAACTATGCCCTCCAAACATTGGAGCCTCTGTGGGCTCTAGACGGAGAATGCCCCCTTCGGTGGAGTCCCTCTGGACTCTAAGGGCCCGATTCACAGAACTAACTTAAGACAAAATCCTAAACTTACTACCATTTTGGTATTCACAGAAGGCACTTACTCATTTTGGTATTCACAGAAGGCACTTACTCATTTCGGTATTCACAGAAGTTAGGACTCCTAACTTTAGGACTCCTAAATGCCTTCTGTGAATACCGAAAGTCTTAAAATTAGGATTTTTCTCAGTTTAGTAGTAGTATAGTTAGGACTCCTAACTTTAGGACTCCTAAATGCCTTCTGTGAATACCGAAAGTCTTAAAATTAGGATTTGTCTCAGTTTAGTAGTAGTATAGTTAGGACTCCTAACTTTAGGACTCCTAAATGCCTTCTGTGAATACCGAAAGTCTTAAAATTTGGATTTTTCTCAATTTAGTAGTCCTAAATTTAGATTTAGGACTACTAAATTGAGAAAAATCCTAATTTTAAGACTTTCAGTATTCACAGAAGGCATTTAGGAGTCCTAAAGTTAGGACTCCTAACTTCTGTGAATACCGAAATGAGTAAGTGCCTTCTGTGAATACCAAAATGAGTAAGTGCCTTCTGTGAATACCAAAATGGTAGTAAGTTTAGGATTTTGTCTTAAGTTAGTTCTGTGAATCGGGCCCTAAACGAATAATGCCCCCACTGGAGCGGACTGGGGCTCAGAACGACACCTGCCCCCAAAGCGCTGCCGCTGCCCATTGCCAGGAGGAGCAGCGGGGAGGAGGAATGAGCACTGCGCCCGCAGTGCCCTGACTTCGTTACGGGGGCGGGCACCGAAAAACGTGCCCCGACACACCCCCAACTACCCAGCAGCTGAGCCCCACTCACCGGCTTGTCCAGGACTCCAGGCGTTTCCTCCCGGCATCGCGGTGATGGCTGATGCTGTGCTACACACACGGGGCCCTCTTCCCCCGCAGCGGGGGCAGGCACCGGCAATGTGCCTCGAGCCCCCTCCGCTTCACGGATTGTTAGGGCGGCACTTGCTGGACTCTCAATACCGAGGGAAGTCCCGTGCCGCAGTAGGCCTCACTTCACTTCGTTATGGAGCCCGCAAGGCTCCGGGTCACTTCCGCCTAGTCCCGCGGCAGAGCTGGGCAAGCCTCCCTGTTGGGACGTGCTCGAGGCGGGGACCAATCCGGGCTCGACTCTGGCCTGGCCTACGGTGGGGATTGGCCAATGCACCCAGCAGCACGGGTGATTGGGTCACGGAGTCCGGGCCCGCAGCGGTGAGTCTTCACTACGGTGACCAGGAGGGGTGGGCTCCCTCTCTTTTGTGCACAGAGACCCTGGCGGGGTGGGCACCCGCTAGGGATATAAAATGGCAGATTTGCGGGGTGGGCACCCGTTACTAATTAAATTGATAAGGCGGCATAACGCGGGGTGGGCACCCGCTTTTAACGTACCGATGCGGGGTGGGCTCCCGCTCGGTCTTGAGCATAAATTAGCGGGGTGGGCTCCCGCTAAGTTCATAACAGGGCATAAGAACGCGGGGTAGGCTCCCGCTTTCCCCACGCCCAGAAGGGAGGGTTCCACCCGAGGCAGCTTCGTGCTGCAGGCAGATCCGGAGCGCTTCTCCTCTTGGCACAGGAATAAAGCGTTTTCCAGTAAAGAAAGATATAGCGTTCCCCAGGTGCTGCAGTACACAGTTCCAGGGAACAAGTGGAAAGCTCTCCTCAGCGAGGCAAAGTCCAGGGAAAGTCTTTAGGAAGGCAGGGGGGCAAGGGCTGGGACCAGGGTCCAGCTCGCAGGGCCCTCCAGGCAGGAAGGCAGTCCCCAGTGGCGGTCTCTCCTGGCGCCGAGCAGCAGCAGCAGGCCCCCCCAGTTAGGATCAGCAGAGAACAACATTACATGGGGTCACAGCCCCTTTTTATACACAGGTTTCCTTTGTCTCAAGGTGCAGGGAAGGGGCGAACCAGTTGCAACTGGTTCCTGAGCACTTTGTTTTGCTCAGCCCCTCTCCCTATTCACAGAACAGGCCAGGGTCATCAGTCGCACCACAGGGGGTGGAGCCAGCATTGTGTGGGGAAAGCCCAGCCCTATTCAGGTCCCAGGTGTACTCCTCCCACTCATCAACATGCAGAGCTCTCCACTCACCACTGGGACAGACCCATCCTGACTCGTGGAGCCAGGCACACCAGCCAATCACACGCCAGACAGTCACTGCACATTTATTCCAGCATCCAGAAGTGGCACTTCTACACTAGCTACAGTAACGCCGCACACATCATCGCGCAGCATTTACTCTCACGAGCTCGCACATACCAAACTCGGCCCTGCACTCCCCACGCACCAGGAACTACCATGGACACATACATTCCCCATGCATTCCTATGGGAGGGCAGGTCGGTCTCACTAAACTATACACAGAGCACACGCGCTTTCCACTTGGACACAGTGTGAAAGCGCCTAGAGGCCTAAAACCACTAGTACTCCATAGGGAAAAAGCTAGGATAATCGCAAAAAGTTTAGGGGTGAACCTGCCAGAAGGTCCAAGTCCAACAGTGACACTGTCCTCCTCTCTGTTGTACAAAAACCAGCCAGTGACACTTTCCTCTCTGCACTGTACAGAAACCAGCTGGTGGCACTGTCCTCCTCTCTACTGCAGGGAAACCAGCCAGTGACACTGTCCTCTGCTGCACAGAAACCAGCCGGTGACAATGTCCTCCTGTCTGCGCTGCACAGAAACCAGCCAGTGACACTTTCCTCCTCTCTCCTGCACAGGAACCAGCCGGTGACACTGCCCTTCTCTCTGCTGTACAGAAAACAGCCAGTGACACTGTCCTCCTCTCTGCACAGTATAGAAACCAGTTGGTGACACTGTCCTCATCTCTGGTGGACAGAAACCAGCTGGTGACACTGTCCTCCTCTCTGCACTGCACAGAAACCAACCGGTGATACTGTCCTACTCTCTGCTGCACAGAAACCAGGCAGTGACACTGTCCTCCTGTCTGCTGCACAGAAACCAGCCGGTGACACTGTCCTCCTCTCTGCTGCACAGAAACCAGCAGGTGACACTCCTAATTTTTGCACTGCAAAGAAACCCGCCAGTGACACTGCCGTTCTCTCTGCTGCAGAGAAACCAGCCAGTGTCACTGTCCTCCTTTCTGTGCTGCACTGAAACTAGCCTCTGACACTGTCCTCCTCTCTGCACTGCAGAAACCAGCCAGTGACACTGTTCTCCTCTCTGCACTGCACGAAAACCAGCCAGTGACACCATCATCCTCTCTGCTGCACAAAAACCAGACAGTGACACTGTCCTCTCTGCACTGTACAGAAACCAGCTGGTGACACTGTCCTCCTCTCTGCTGCAGATAAACCAGCCAGTGACACTGTCCTCTCTGCTGCACAGAAAGCAGCCAGTGACACTGTCCTCCTCTCTGCTACACAGAAACCAGCTGGTGACACTGCCCTCCTCTCTGCTGCACAGAAACCACCTCCATGTGCTGCACTTAAACAAGCTTGTGACACTGTCCTCCTCTTTCCTCCTCTTTGTGCTGCACAGAAACCAGTCAGTGACACTTTCCTCCTTGCTGTGCTGCACAGAAACCAGCCGGTGACACTGTCATCCTCTCTGCGCTGCACAGAAACCAGCCGGTGACACTGTCCTTCTAACTGTACTGCACAGAAACCAGCTGGTGACACTGCCCTGCTCTCTGCGCTGCACAGAAAACAGCCAGCAAAACTGTCCTGCTCATTGCACTGCACAGAAACCAGCTGGTAACACTGTCCTGCTCTCTGTGCTGCACAGAACCCAGCCAATGACAATATCCTCCTCTCTGCTGCACAGAAACCAGCCAGTAACACTATGCCCCTCTCTGCTTCACGGAAACCAGCCAGTGTCACTGTCCACCTCTGTCCTCCTCCCAGCACTGCAGAGAAGCACAGCACTCAGCCAGTGACACTGTCCTCCTCTCTGCTTCACAGAAACCAGCCAGTGACACTGTCCTCCTCTCTGCGCTGCACCGAAACCAGCCAGTGACACTGTTCTCCTCTCTGCTGCACAGAAACCAGCTGGTGACACTGTCCTCCTCTCTGCACTGCATAGAAACCAGCCAGTGACACTGACCTCCTCTCTGCTGCACGGAAACCAGCCTGTGACACTGTCACTCTCTCTGCAGCACAAAAACCAGCCAGTGCCACCATTCTCCTTGCTGTGCTGCACAGAAATTAGCCTATGACAGTGTCCTCCTCTCTGCACTGTATAGAGCCAGTGACACTGTCCTCCTAGTTGCCTTGCACAGAAACCAGCTAGTGACTCTGTCCTCCTATCTGCGCTGCATATATACCAGCCCGTGACACTGTCCTCCTATCTGCAGTGCAAAGAAACATGCCAGTGGTACTGTCCTCCTCTGTGCAATGCATAGAAACCAGCTTGTGACACTGTCCTCCTCTTCCCCTCTCTCTGCGCTGCACAGAAAGCAGTCAGTGACAATGTCCTCCTTCCTGAACTGCACAGAAACCAGCTGGTGACACTGTCATCCTCTCTGCACTGCACAGAAACTAACCGGTGACACTGTCTGTTGGACTTGGCCCTTCTGGCAAGTTCACCCCTAGAACTTTTTGCAGTATCCTAGCCTTTTTCCTGTGTTGTACTAGTGGTTTTAGGCCTCTAGGCGCTTTCACACTGTGTGCCAGTGGAAAGCGCGTGCGCTCTGTGTAGGGTTTAGTGAGACTGACCTGCCCTCCCATAGGAATGCATGGGGGATCTGAGTGACCGTGTTAAGTCCTGATGTGAGAGGAGTGCAGGGTCGAGTTTGGTATGTGCGAACTCGTGAGATTATATGCTGCGCGATGATGTGTGCGGCGTTACTGTGGCTAGTGTAGAAGTGCCACTTCTAGACGCTGACATAAATGTGAAGTGACTGTCTGGCTTGTGATTGGCTGGTGTGTCTGTCTCCAGGAGTCAGGATGGGTCTGCCCCGGTGGTGGGTGGAGAGATCTGCATGTTGGTGGCAGGGAGGAGTACACCTGGGACCTGAATAGGGCTGGGCTTTCCCCACACAATGCTGGCTCCACCCACTGTGGTGAGTCTAATGTCCCTTGCCTGTCCTGTGAATAGGGAGAGGGGCTGAGCAAAACAAAGTGCTCAGGAACCAGTTGCATCTGGTCCGCCCCTTCCCTGCACCTTTGGAAACAAAGGATTTGGTGTATAAAAGAGGGGCTGTGACCCCATGAAAATGTTCTCGCTCTGACTTGAATCTGCCAGGGGCGTGCTGCTGCTGGGGCCCAGGGGAAGGCTTGCCTCCCTGGGCCCTGCCCAGCCCCTGGATACCTGGAGGACTTCTGGGGACCCTTTTTGCCTTGCTTGGGATCCTCCAGGACCTTGAAGGGGTTTTTGCTGCATCTGGCGCCTTGGGAGCGCTGGGTGCCTTGCTTTTGATGGCCCTTGTGCCCTGTGGGCGCCTTGCTTTATGTTTGTGGGAGCGCCTTGGTGGCCCTGAAGAGCGCTCCTGTTTTGGAACTGCAGCGCTGGGCTACGATCGCCACCGAGGGAGTCCCGACGTAGGGATTCCCCCATTCTGTCCGATGTGTTGCGGGTGCCCACCCCGAGTTTGGAGTGCTGATTGTAATTTGTGGAGAGCGGGTGCCCACCCCGCTCCCCTGCTATTTTGAGTGAGGGTGCCCACCCCGCGTGCTGTTGTGGGAGGATCGTCGCCGCAGCCCGCTCTGAAGGGAGCCGGCCGGAGGCTGCCGAACTCAGCGCGGCCGAGGCGGAAGTCAGGCAATGATGTGCCTGGCGGCGGGCAGGACTTCCGGTTTTGCGGAGGAAGTCCCGCCGCCGCCTGAGAAGTCCCGGGAAGAGAAGTAATGGAAGAGTCCAGGCGGGAGCCCACCCCGCGCTTGACTGCGCCGAGCGAAGTGGAGGCGGTGTCGTCGGCGGGGCTCCCGTAGTGATGAGAGGAGCCCCGCGTGCTGCCTTGTGTGTTGGGAGCCTCGCAAGCTCCATGTAGAGTCCCGGGTCCCGCTCTTTTTTCTTTTTCCAGCCACGTTTTTTGCGATCACAGGGGACAGTGAGGCTTGGATTCAACGGACTGCTCCCCCTAGTGTAGTTATACTTACGAGGTTAGGTCTATTGCGTTAGACTTATGAGAAATTGCATAATGTGTTTATGCCCCTGTGATGGATGCAGGATAGGTTTTATACCTGATTCTCGTGTGATGACGCTGAGGTCATTATTGCGCCAGTAGTTACTGGTTGTGCTCTACAGTGATAATTTGTGTTACAGTTAGTATATGTTCTACAAGTACAATTGGTGATTCGGCTGGTTTCTGTGCTGCTGAGAGGAGGACAGGGTCACGGGTTGGTTTCTGTACAACAGAGAGGATAGTGTAACTGGATTATTTATGTGCAGCACAGAGAGGAGGACCATCTCACTGGCTGGTTTCTGTGCAGCAGAGGAGGAGTGTCACCAGCTGGTTTCTGTACAGTGTCACTGGCTGGTTTTTGTGCAGCAGAGAGGAGGACAGGGTCACTGGCTGGTTTTTGTGCAGTGCAGCAAGGAGGTCATTGTCACTGACTGGTTTCTGTGCAGCACAGAGAGAGGGAAAGAGGAGGAAAGTGTCACAAGCTGGTTTAAGTGCAGCGCAGGGAGGTGGTTTCTGTGCAGCATTGAGGGGAGGAAAGTGTCACCGGCAGGTTTCTATGCAGTGCACAGAGGAGTACAGTACCACTGGATTTTTTTTTTTGCAGGCTAGTGTCTGTGCAGCACAGCAAGGAGGACGGTGTCACTGGCTGGTTGTTTTGCAGCAGAGAGGATGTCAGTGTCACTGGTGGGTTTCTTTGCAGTTCAGAAAGGAGGACAGTGTCACTGTCTGGTTTCTGTGTAGCAGAGAGGAGAACAGTGTCACCGGTTGGATTCTGTACAGCAGAGAGGAGGAAAGTGTCACTGGCTGGTTTCTGTGCAGCACAGGAAGGAGGACAGGGTCACGGGTTGGTTTCTGTACAACAGAGAGGACAGTGTCACTGGCTGGTGTCTCTGCAGCAGAGGAGGACTGTGTCACCAGCTGGTTTCTGTACAGTGCACAGAGGAGGACAGTGTCATTGGCTGGTTTCTGTGCTGCAGAGAGGAGGACAGTGTCGCTGCCTGGTTTCTGTGCAGCAGAGAGGAGGACAGTGTCACCGGCTGGTTTCTGTACAGTGCACAGAGGAGGACAGTGTCATCAGCTGCTTTCTGTGCTGCAGAGAGGACAGTGTCACTGTCTGGTTTCTGTGCAGCAGAGAGGAGGACAGTGTCACCCGTTGGATTCTGTGCTGTGCAGAGAGGAGGACAGTGTCACCGGCTGGTTTATGTCCACCAGAGAGGAGGACAGTGTCACCGGCTGGTTTCTTTGCAACAGAGAGGAGGACAGTGTCACCGACTAGTTTCTGTACAGTGCAAGTGACTGCACACAGACACAGCGCCCAGAGCATCTATTACCAGCAAAAAACAGAGGAGACACAGCGAAAAATGGAACGGAGACTCATGCCAATGGTGCCAGGTCTAACACGCGTCCCCTCCAGCTGAAATGTGGGGAGAACTACCCATCCCCTTGGAAGTTCTCATCACTGAGGCGGAAAAATCTGGACAGACCATCAGCATTGGCATGTTCTGTACCAGGGCGAAATTTCACCGTGAAGCCCATACCCTGTAGGGAAATGGACCACCTCAACAACTTAGGATTCTCACCCCTCATCTGCATCAACCATCTGAGGGGCCTGTGGTCTGTCTGAACCCGGAAGTGAGTCCCAAACAGGTATGGTCTCAGCTTCTTCAGTGCCCAGACCACAGCAAATACCTCCCGCTCAATTGCACTCATCTGTGACAGAACAGCCTCCACCCCATGCTCTGAAGCGTCTGTCTGGACAATAAATTCCTTAGCAAAGTTGGGTGCCTGGAGTACGGGTGCTGTACACATGGCAGTCTTGAGGGCATCAAAAGCTTTCTGACAGGTGTCAGTCCTGTTCACAATCTTTGGCTGCTTCTTGGAAGTCAGCTCAGTCAAGGGTGCAACAATGTTGCCATACCCCTTGACAAACCTCCTGTAATAACCCGTGAGTCCTAAGAAGGCCCTCACCTGGGTCTGGGTCCTTGGGGGCTCCCAAGCCAGGATGGTTTCAATCTTGGGCTGTAGGCGTGCCACCTGGCCACTCCCTACTTGGTGTCCTAAGTACACCACCAAACCCTGCCCAATCTGGCACTTACTGGCCTTGATTGTGAGGCCTGCTCTGTGCAGCGCCATCAACACTTCCCAGAGGTGGTGCAAGTGGTTCTCCCAGGAGGAACTAAACACTGCAATGTCATCCAGGTAGGCGGCACTGAAATCCTCCAGCCCAGCCAACACCTGGTTGACCAACCTCTGAAAGGAGGCAGGGGCATTCTTCATCCCAAAGGGCATCACAAGGAACTGGTAGTGCCCATCTGGTGTGGAGAATGCTGACCTCTCCTTTGCCCCATCAGTTAATGTGATCTGCCAGTACCCAGACATTAGATCAAATGTGCTGAGGTACCGGGAAGCCCATAACCAATCTATCAGCTCATCAGTTCTGGGGATGGGGTGCGCGTCGGTCCTCGTGACCGAATTGAGACCTCGGTAGTCCACACAGAACTTAAGTTCTGGAGTGTCACCAGGCGCTGCAGCTTTTGGTACCAAGACCACGCGGCTGGACCAAGGGCTGCTAGAGGACTCAATCACTCATAGGGCAAACATTTTGGAGACCTCCTCCTTAATGTAGGCCCTGACCCTGTCAGTCACTCTGTAAGCCTTGTGCTTGACAGGAGGACTGTCCCCGGTGTCTACCTCATGTACGCACCAATCAGTGACACCAGCCACCAGGGAAAACAAATCAGAAAATTGCCCCAACAGCTGGTGACAATCTCTCTGCTGCTCAGGGGTCAGTGTGGTGGAGAGGACCACACCCTCCACTGACCCATCCTTCTCTCCTGCACACAGGAGGTCTGGAAGAGGCTCACTCTCCTCCTCCATTCCTGCGTCTGTGGCAAGAAGCATGCCCACTTCAGACCTCTCAAAGTGGGGCTCTAGGCGGTTCACATGCAGGACCCGCAGGGGGTTCCTGGGAGATTTAAAGTCCACCAAGTAGATAACTGGACTCTTGCGCTCCACCACCTCAAACGGACCAGTCCACTTATCTTGGAGCGCACAAGGCTCCACTGTGGCCAGTACCCATACCTTCTGACCAGGTTGAAACTCGACCAGAGTGGCATTCTGGTCGTGCCAACATTTCATCTCCTCCTGGCTGGCTTCCAGATTTGCCTCAGCAATTTTTCTGAAACGCCGAGTCTGGTTCCTGAAGGCCAACATGTAGCTAAATACATCTTGGGGAGGTTTCCTGGGAGATTGCTCCCAGCCTTCCTTGGCCAGACTCAGAGGCCCTTTTACCGGATGGCCATAGAGCAGTTCAAAGGGACTGAACCCTAAGGACTTCTGTGGCACCTCACGGTATGCAAACAACAGGCATGGCAAGAGGACTTCCTATTTACGCCTCAGGGTCTCTTCTAGGCCCATGATCATGTCCTTCAAGGTCCGGTTGAACCTTTCATCCAGACCGTTACCTTGGGGGTGGTAAGGAGTGGTGAACTTGTAAGTCACCCCACACCCCTTCCACAGAGAATTCATATACTGGGAGATGAAGTTGGTCCCCCTGTCACTCACAACCTCTCTGGGGAAGCCCACATGGGGGAAGATCCCCATCAGTGCACGTCCCACCACAGGGGCCGTCACTGTCCTGAGCGGGATGGCTTCAGGGTACCGGGTGGCATGGTCCACCAAGACCAGGATGTACCTGTTGCCCATGGCTGTCTTGGGGTCCAGAGGCCCCACAATGTCAATTCCCACTCGCTCGAATGGGGTACTCACAACTGGAAAGGGCTGGAGTGGGGCTTTGATCTTCCCCCCACTCTTCCCACTTGCCTGGCAAGTCTCACAGGTTCTGCAATACGTATCTGAGCTCTTCCGCAGCTGGGGCCAATAAAAGTGGGTTGCCAGCCTCTCAAAGGTCTTGGTCTGCCCCAGATGGTCTGCCAATGGAATGTCATGAGCCAACCCCAGTAGGAAGGCTCTGAAGCACTCGAGTACCACCAGCACACGGGCTGACCCCAGCTCAGCAGCCTTAGGCTCGCTATACAGGAGACTGTTCTCCCAAAGATGTGAACCAGATATTTCACCTGCTGCCTGGGCTGCAGCCTGTCGCTGCATACCCTCAAGAGAAGGGCAAACTCTTTCCGGCTCACAAAACTCCTCCCTGGTGGGCCTTCCTGCTGCCAATGGGTCAGCTCAGGCAGGTCCCCCAGGTTGGCACTCTGCTCCCCGGTAGGCTCCAGGGCATCCCCCTCAGGGTCTGCTCCCTCCTGGGCCATGGGAATCAACAAGGAGGGCGGCTTCCCACGCCCCCTGCCCCTTCTCTCTAAGGCAGGGACCTGGGCCATACTCTCAGGCTCCAGGTCTTTCTCAATACCCTCCTTGGCTGCCATGGACCGAGTGGTAGCACACGCCCACTCAGGCAGACCCAAAATGTCCAAGTGAGATCTCCTCTCCACCGTAGCCCACGGGGAGTTCTCCAAATCATTGCCCAACAGACAGTCTACAGGCATGGCGGGCCTCACAGCCACCTGAAGAGTTCCTGAGACCCCCCCCCCCCCACTCAAAGGGAACCTGAGCCACCTCACATTGGCTCTTTGAGTTGTCTGCGGACACTAGTGGGTAGAATGCAAGGGGAATCACCTGCTTTTTGGACACCAACCGGGAGATGACAGCAGTTACACTGGCTCCTGTGTCCTTCAGAGCCTCCACTCTATGGCCATTGATGGTCACCCACTGCCTGTACCTTTTAGTGTTATCAGGCAGTGCAGGCTTAGGGACCATCTCAAAGTCTCCTAGCGAGACAAGTGTCAATTCTACGGGATCCCACCCACCTTGGGCACCCATCTCCTCCCCTCCCAAGGCTACACTAGCAAGCTGGCGGGGTGGTGTACGGGGTGGTGCAGGAGCATCCATTTGGGGACACTGTGGATCAAAGTACCTGTGGCCCACCTGGCCACACTTAAAACAAGTAAGGGGCTCCCTCTGAACAGGTCTACCTGTCGGGGGCACTGGCTTCTTCTCTTGGGGAGGCTGGGACACCACTGCTTGGTTCCCTTGAGAATTACTTTGGGGCCCTCTCTGGAACTCCCTTGGTTTACCCCTGTCCCCCCACATCTCTGTTGGGGACCCTGTTCACCTTTGGCGAAGTCTCACACTGGACCCTTGCGAACCCGGGTGCTCACCCAGCGGTCCGCCTCCTCAGCAAGCTTCCTAGGGTTAGTTAGCTTGCAATCTATCAGATGCTGGCGTAGCTACGGAAAACAATTACTAGATAAATGCTCCCATGAAATCAAATCATACAGTTGCTCAAAAGTTTCTACTTTGCTACCTTTAACCCAGGGGTTCATTGCTCTGCAAAATAAAGACATATATTCAACCCACGTGGTACCCTCTAGCTTCTTGCAGGTCCTAAATCTCTGCCTGTACATCTTAGGGGTCAAACCATAGCGGGTAATCAAAGCTTCCTTCATGTGGGCATAAACCACCCTACTTTCTGGGGGTAGGTCCAACAAGGTATCCCTCCCCTCACTCACAAAGCGTCCCCACAACCCCACTCCCCAATCCTTCCCAGGGACCCGGTGGGACACCATAGCTAATTCATAAGCGGCAAACCATTGCCTAATATCTTCATTTTTATGGAAATTTTACAATACCCCTGCTTATAGTTACAAGGCACCCTACCCCTGGGGCACCTAGGGGAGACCGTAGGGGTGATTGATATGTAAAAGTAAGGGAGGTTTAGACATTTGACGCACCTTTAAATCCAAAGTTGAATTTACATATACATTTAAGATAAAGGAAGCCTGAAAGTCTGTTCTGCCTTTAAAATGAAAGCAGGACACACAGGAATGATGGGCGGAATGAACATTCACCCTCCAGTTAAGAGATCTGGGTTAAATCCATGGTTCTTTTTGCTCACCGTGCCACCCCAGTTTAGACCCAGTCAGATGCAAATCAGTCTTGACCCTGCTCCTCATGGATAGAGTCCAGCCCGAACTGCCAAGCTAGCTCCCCCCTGAGCCAGAAACAAGCATCCTGGGACCGGTTTTGGGGTATTCCCCCTCATTAGGCAGACTATCTTGAATCCAGTGGCACAGTGAGCCTGTGACCTGTGTCTGGGCATACCTGTTGCACTTGGAGAGAGAAAGCAAAAGACACACAAATGATGGATGGAATGCAGAACAAATTAAAATTCACCCCCAGTCAAGATATATGGGTTAAATCCATTGCTCTTTTGCTCACCGCGCCAACTCAGTTTAGACCAAGCTATATGCAAATCAGTCTTGACCCTGCTCCTCCTAGAGAGAGCTCAGCCCTAACTGCTCAGCCAGGTCCTTCTTATACTGGAAACAAGTATCCTGGGACCACTTTCAGGGCATCCCCCCTAATAAGCAATACTATTTATTACATTTATTATGCACACTGTATCACTTGTCAGGTCTCTAGGTGCTGACAATTGCCCAGCTCAAAGGGCTCTTTTTATAGACCAACGAAGGATGAATGTCTGAATAAACCCCTGGGATTTGATCCTGTCAGTTCAGACTCCACAAAGACCTCTAAAACAGATGCCTCAGTTCATTGGAGAGACCTATTAGATTGTATTAATTTTTAAAGGATAGTAAACGATTAACTAACTACATAATGTGTTGTCAACTATGTCAGAATCACAAATTTTTTTGGGGGGGGGAATATCTCCGATAGTGCCAGAAATACAATAAAACAAAAAGAAAATATTAGATCCTTGATAGTAAATGCTATTTTGAATTCCAAGTTTGAGGAGTGTGAGCCAGGGTAACATCAGTACTTCCCACATGATATCGGGCGTTTAAAACTGGTAACTATCCTTCATTTATATAGTCGCCATTCACATCTACATGACACGTTCTCCCAGAAACCTGCCATTCCGGGTAGACAATCAGAATTCAGGCGGTCAGCACCGGATACCATTATCTTGACAAACATTGCCATGAGGCTGCCAGAATCTTCCAAACACCTGGGGCCCGATTCACAGAACTAACTTAAGACAAAATCCTAAACTTACTACCATTTTGGTATTCACAGAAGGCACTTACTCATTTTGGTATTCACAGAAGGCACTTACTCATTTCGGTATTCACAGAAGTTAGGAGTCCTAACTTTAGGACTCTTAAATGCCTTTTGTGAATACCGAAAGTCTGAAAATTAGGATTTTTCTTAGTTTAGTAGTAGTATAGTTAGGACTCCTAACTTTAGGACTCCTAAATGCCTTCTGTGAATACCGAAAGTCTTAAAATTACGATTTTTCGGAATTTAGTAGTAGTAAAGTTAGGACTCCTAACTTTAGGACTCCAAAATGCCTTCTGTGAATACCGAAAGCCTTTAAATTAGGATTTTTCTCAGTTTAGTAGTAGTATAGTTAGGACTCCTAACTTTAGGACTCCTAAACTGAGAAAAATCCTAATTTTAAGACTTTCGGTATTCACAGAAGGCATTTAGGAGTCCTAAAGTTAGGACTCCTAACTTCTGTGAATACCGAAGTGAGTAAGTGTCTTCTGTGAATACCAAAATGGTAGTAAGTTTAGGATTTTGTCTTAAGTTAGTTCTGTGAATCGGGCCCCTGGCATTTGTTACCTGAATTCAGCAGTAGAGCTGTTGAAAGGCTCAAATAAAAACAACACCCTGTCAGATCTCACCATTAAAGAGCAAACAGATACCAAATCAAATGCCTCCTTGAAATTGACAAGAGGAGGCTAAAAGATAAATAAATCTGATCTTTTAATAAACATTTTGGATGTTGCAAAAACATCAGAGGTTTGCTGGATATTGAAAAAAACCCTGAAACACTGAGCAGTACTAACTGTATTTCTGGAAAATGTTGCTATGCTCAAGACTCGTTATCGGTAAGGGTGGGCGGAATTTGCGAAATTAACTTTCGCAATTTATCTCGAAAATGCTAAAAATCTCCGCAAACACTTATTTATAAGTTATTTTCCCGCCTGTTCGCGGTATTTTTTGGGTGATCGCGGGTCGCCAACTTACACATGCGGATGCTCACGGGCGCGGCCGTCTTGTTTTCACTTGTCGCGCCCTCTCGCGATGCTTACTTCCTGTTCCGGGTCGCGCAATGCATGTTCGCGCCCGTTCGCGGTCGATATTTCCTGTTCGCGACCGCTTTAACTTGATCGCGTTGCTTTTTGCTTGCTCGGGGAGAAAATATCGCGCGAACGTGCGCACGTGGTCGCAATGGGCGCGGCCATCTTGTTTTTCACTCTATTGCATGGTTCTGGGGCCTGTTTTTCTATCCTCTCCAAATCTTTTCAATCCTTGGTTTAAACCCACTTTTTTTTTATCTTTCTTATTTATTATTTAACTTACTATTTTCCAGCTTCTATATTTTTGGTTTTTGTCTCCTTTTTTTGTTTTTTTAGCTACTTTTTCTCTTTCTATTGCCTGCTAATATTTATTTCCTTTACTTCCTTAATTTTATTACCTTTTCTTACCCCAGAACCATGTCTAAGGGTAGGGCTGGTGGACGACGCAGCCAGAGCCGCGACCGCCTTCCTTGCGGAAGGCGTTGCCCACAAGGGGTGCAGGCACGGGCCTTATTTGGGGAGATGGAGTTGGCTGCACTAATTTTCTTTGTGCAGCACCACCTCCCCTCAACCCTGGCAGCAGGTGGCAGGCCTGGGTCCGTCAGCAGCGGTGGGGGAAGGTGCGCCGGGCAGTGTCGCGCTTCTCTGGGGTCCGGCGCACCAAGGCGCAGCTCACGCACCGGTGGTCCGACATCCTGGACCGTGAGCAGGACCTGCTGGACCTGCTAGGAGTGGAGGTCCCGGGGCTTGGTGAGTACCTATTTAATTATTACAACGTTGTGTCTGTTCTTCTGCTCTGTGTTACATATTGCGAATATCTTTTTTTCTTCCAACCAGCTAGAATGTTGCTGCTTACATTTCAGGTTAATTACGTTTAAAAGTCTTCTGTGATTATGACACAGGTGCTCTTCTGCGCTACTACTGATCTTACTTGTTTGCAACTTTGCGTTTGCGCTTGCTTAGCGTGATTCTTTACGAGTTTATTTTAGACAAATTAAGTTACGTAATGCTACAGTGACTCTAGTCCACTCCTTACTTTGTCCTGTCACTACTAGATAGGGGCGGACTGATACTTAGATTTAGGTACTTTGTATGAGCTTCTAATTTGTTAGTGGTATGCGTGATGCCCCCTCAGTTACGTGACGTGCTGCTAGTACGGCAGTCTTTATTAGAAGTTTAGAACCGTTTCTAGTTTGTTCAATGAGTGGTGGTAATTGGCTTAGCACTAGCAGAACATCAGCATCAATCAATCAACCCAAAATTTGGTGTATACAAAAAATGTAGTCATGTGTCCTCCATGATTTGACCATATGCATTGTTGAGGAATAAAGTGGAAATTCATACTTAATGTACAATTGGCATGCCTGGAAGAGGTGGGCTAGGTTGGGTGGTACGTCGTACTTAGGCTTAGTTGTAACTTAGTATTCTGGAATCAGAATGGAAGACTGGATTACTGTTGATAAATAGTAACTTAAGTAGTCGATCTGTGAATCCCCCGATATTACTTGTTGACCAGATGAGATCGGTCAATTTAGTTATTTCAATTGTTGTTTATATAAGTGTTTTTTGACCGTTGTTGAAAAATATTGTATTTGTTTGACATCATCCATCAATGTTTGTCTCTTTCTTATATCTTTCCTGTTCATCATTCAGCACCCAGGGGCAGACAGACAGGGAGTGGGGGTTCGGCGGGACAACAGTCCGAACAGCACCAGGAGGACACCAATGAGGGCTCCTCTGCTGGCCCCAGTAAGTCTTCTTGTTTTTAATAATATTTCTTATTCCATAACTTTTACTGCCCCATATTTTTCACGAACTATTGTTTGTTTCCAAATGCTAATACTATCAGTCTGTCTGTACTGTAGTAGCTAGTCTTGCCCAGTTGGCCAGTGCCACTCTTTATGTGAACGGTTGTAATATAAAACTCATATTCACCAGTAGCTCGAGCCATTGAGTCCAATCCGTTGGGTCGTCGTCTTGTAATACTTTTACTCTTATTGATCTTGAGTCTTTGTTAATCTTGAGGCTTTGAAAATTCACAGCAACAAAAGCCCAACCAGATTTATTACTATTTTGATATGATAGCCTATAGGACATACTACTACTGTTGTAGGGATCTTGCACATACACAGACATTTGCACTAGAAAATAGGATGTTGGTGATGGTAGGTTGGACCTTCCTCAAACACCTCAATCAGAAATTCAGCACCCACCACAATTCCATTGCTTGAATATAGTACTGTCTTTTCATAACTATTAGGTCTCCGAACCCTCCCCCCAACATACCCAACAAGTACACAACCCAGAACATAACACACCCAACCTCTCAGTCGTGGAAGCAATGCACATGCACACCATTACTTTAATTTGCTCACTCGTGTAAGTTAGTCCACACCAAATACCGCCAAGTCTATGTAAGTTCAAAATGTTAATTTTGAATTGAGAACGAAGCTCTGTACATTGTTTTATTATAAAATGCAGCACCAACCGGAAAATCAATAACATTAAAACAATCTACAGTGTTACACTTATACAGTTGGGAATTAAATCATGATAACTGAACAGTGGTGGAAGGCAGCACCACCATCCCCTAGGAATTTTATAAATAAAGATGTGAGTGAAGGGACCCCTCACCTAAAGAAGAACCTAGTACTGGTAGTTGTTGCATCATTCAGAAGCTCTGGTTCGTAGAAGGGAATCTTCCGTCTGTAATGCGAAAAATGAAATGGTGTGCATTAGTATATTGCAACTTTCAAGCATTTCTCAGCCGTGCCAAAAAGTGTAGCATTTATGGATAGGCAATATGGACTAACAGTACACCAGTACTTCCTAAAAAAGTGGCTTGTTAATGTTTTTGTTGACCGTTTGTACGCAGCGCGTAGACTAGACAGTAGCAGTGTGAGGCAGGTCATGTGGGCTCAAAGGTGTCTTATACAAGAAGCTGCAAGGTAACGTCACATGTGCAAAAATAAAAGACACAAAGGTAAAATGGTAGCATGGCTAGGGCTAATTAAGCAAAGGCTACAATGCTCATATATAACTATTACTGTCTACTCTACTACTACCTGATTTGTACTAGTGATGTATGTTAGTATTAACTCATTTTTCAACCTTGCTACTGATCAATAGGGGGAGGTGTATATAACGCCTAATAAATGTGTAATGTTTTCTAGGCGCACTACCGACCACCATTGCCGGGGCCAGCGAAGGCGACGTGGAGGGCGAGGATGCGGCAGTTGCTGCAGATAGCAACGGAGCGGTAGGGGGAGTGGCAGCACCAGTGGCGGGCAGTGGTAAGTTAGATTCATAATCCTTAACTATTGTTGAACTTGACAGTACACTCACTGCAAGGGTGTACTGTATGTATATGTATAATGTACAGTTGCGACTTAGGGCCCCATTAGGATGGCTGGCGTATTGCCCCCGCCGGGCCGACACCGCAGGGGCAAACCTCCTGCCATCCCTGTAGAAAATATTCAGACCCCCCCACATGTCGACCAGGCGGAAAAGGGTTCAATATGGCGGTGGTGTCTCTCTGAACACACCGCCAGTCATATAATCTGCATTTTAGAATGCCTTTGCGTGGCGGCATTGCCGTCCGCCACGGAAAGGCATGCAGACATTTCAGAGTATGCTTGGGGGCCCCCATGGAGGGTACTACCTACCTATGCTATGGTACCCCCCCGGCCTTTCAAAGCAAAACGTGACAGGCTCCGTGCGGGGCCCATCATGTTGTATTTTTAGCATTGCTTTCGGCAACGCCTACCAGAATGTAAAAAAAAAACAGGATGCGCCCACCACTGTGCCGGGTGCATCATCCTAATTAATTGTCCCCACTGGACCCCCACCCTTTTTAGCGTGAGGATGGGAGTCCGGATGGATCAATCTCTTACCATGAAAGATCAGGTGGTGTCCACTGTAGTCTCATGCTTCCATATGATGAGATTGCTGAGAAGAGTATATCCTTTACTTCCGCTGACAGCAAGGAAAACTTTAAGCCTGGCATTGGTCCCTAGCCATCTGGATGATGGTAAAGCACTCTTGACCTCAGCAAACGAGTCGCTGTTATCTAAACTTCAGGAGGTGCAGAATACTGCCGCCCACCTTATCTGCAATCACCCCTCTAGAGCAGTATCCTCCCCTCTCCTGCATGATTCACATTGGCTGCCAGTGAAAAACAGAAATAATTTTAAGATCTGCTGTTGAACCCATAAAGCTCTATATGTTAAAGAGCCTTCCTATCTATCGTCAAAGCTTACTCGCCACTCCCCGCTCCCCCAAGACCTTTAAGATCATGCAACAAAGCATTGCTCATGTTCCCCATGGTCAGAAAGTCCCGGTCTAGGGGCAGGTTGTTTTCTTTCCTAGCCCCATTCTGTTGGCATAAGCTGCCTTGAAATAAGCAAACTTGAAAGGACCATCTCCAATTTAGGAAATTACTGCCCTTAGTTCTGCTTGGCTTCTGGCATTCGTGCCGAGATACCCCTCCCAAGGTAATTTGCTTGTGCAATAAATTTTAAGAACATAACATAACAGTGTGTTAATGGAGGTAAGGTAGTGCAAGTAGGACAGTGTATGCTAGTGAGAGGTAAGGTAGTGCAAGTAGGACAGTTTTAATGAGAGGTAAAGTACTGCAAGTAGGACAGTGTGTGCTATTGAGAGGTAAGGTAGTGCAAGTAGGACAGTGTGTGCTAGTGAGAGGTAAGGTACTGCAAGTAGGACAGTTTTAATGAGAGGTAAAGTAGTGCAAGTAGGACAGTGTGTGCTAATGAGAGGTAAGGTAGTGCAAGTAGGACAGTTTTAATGAGAGGTAAAGTACTGCAAGTAGGACAGTGTGTGCTAGTGAGAGGTAAGGTAGTGCAAGTAGGACAGTGAGTTAGTGAACAGTGATGCAGTGCAAGTAATATTGGCCCGACTCACAAAGGTAAACTTACACTTTTGTGTAAGTTTACTACTTTTCTGTATTCACAAAGTTAGACTTAGACCAAATGTTTAACTTTAATAGTAGTAACCTACATTTGCAAATGCCGAAAAGTAGTAAAGTTAGACTTTTGGTCTAAGTTAAGTAAGTAGGTAAATAAGTACATTTATTGTTTCAATTAATAAAAATTGTTACAAAGGGCTGCACCTTGTGTGTCCTTCCACGCACCTTCTTCAGTCATTAATAAAAACATCATCCTATCATTTCATTTAGTACATTTAGAACAATTACATAGGGCATAAAATAGGACGCCATAAAATCTGATATATGCTCGATGGTTTAGGCCTGTGGTCTCCCTTTAGGCCAAGGCTCGATCTTTGCTCAAAAGTTCTTTAAGCTGACGTGCAGATTTCGCTAATCTTTCAAGTTCCACGGGGATCTCTTAGTTAAAAAGAAGTTTCATTGCATCTAGGCAGGTACGGGTGCCATATTTTAAAAACAAATGTTTTAGTAAAGTGCAACATGCGTGACTCAATTGAGGGCAGATACAAACTAGGTGGGCCAAAGACTCCTCGTACTGATGGCACAATCTGCAAGAGGAGACCCCCTCTGGGGATTTCCAGCGAGTGTCTCTGTCTTTTATTGGCATGACCATTGGTCTGACTGACAGGTTTTGCTTCAGTATTGATTTGTTCAGAGCTCCTTCAAGGTATTGCTGCCGCAATTTGTCCTTGTAGGAGATGGCTAAAATCCGGATGTAGCTGCTAGAGGACTCTACAGCCCTGAGTCGTCTTGCTCGGATAATAGTCTTACTTGTTTCCTTTAAATGGTCTTTCGTTATCCCAATTGATGAATAAAATAACCCCAGATGGACAGATTAAGGTGCAGTTCAATAAGGACAGTTGATAGGGCGTCAGTCCAAAGATATTTTCCTATTGTGGAAAATTCTTTCAGCGTTGCTTTCATTGTTTTTGGGAGGGCTGCACATGTTCCTCGATAATAAGAGATGATCGATGCCCAGTGTTCATAGGATTGTTTGCTTAGTCGAAATTCCAGCCGTACTAAAGCACTCCGGGCATGGGCCGGTATCTGGAAGATCTGTTTAAATGCTCGGCAATTGGCAGACTCCAGGATGTTAAATAATGCCCCAGGATAGACTAGTTGCCTGTAAGAAATTGAGAGAAGTAACTTAGCTTTTATTACCTTTGGGTTGGCTCAGGATGCGGGCTGCACAGTTTGGAGTTGAGTTTGTGGAGGGCGTGCGCACTGCCTTGGCTTTTGATTCTATGGATGCAATATGTGCTGTCGGCGTGCCATTGCTCCCGATCAATACCCCCAGATAGTTATACTTAGTTGTTGTAGTTATTTTCAGGTATTTTCCATAGTTATTTAAGTTTGTTAGCATATTTTCCAAAAATCACTACCTTTGTTTTGCTGTTGTTTGGTGTCAATTTATTTTCATTGTTGTAGGTGCCTAATGTGTCCAGTGCTCTTTGCAGGTCCGTCTTTGTGTGATCCATTAGGGCCATGTCATCAGGTTATTGCATTAACAACAATCTGGTCATCCCAATTTTGGGTGCTAACAGGTTGGCTTTTGATATTGATTTGCCAAGGTCTGCAATATATAGTTTGAAAAATATAAAGGTGCCAGTACACAACCTTGTTTCAGTCCTCGGTCCGTGTATACCTTCTTCGTTGCTGTGTTCTGGGTTAATTTGATGCATACCCAGGTTCTGGTGTATGGGGCAATGATGGCGTTCAGCAGTGTGGTTGCAGTCCTTTAGTTTTGTAGTTTTTGCCAGAGTAAATTCCTGTTGACACAGTTGAACGCCGCAGAATAGTCAATGAAACATGCAAAAGGGGGCGCTGTTTTTCCCCGGTGGACTGTTCTAAAAGGCAGGCTAGGGATAGAACGTTTTCCAATGTTGATGGGCCTGCCCTGAAGCCAGATTGGTAGAGTGGTAGTATTGAACCCTGGGCATAGTTTGCAAAGTAGCGCTACGCGTAGCTGTGCGAAGTGCACTTCACACTACACGAGCTACGCGTAGCTTCGCAAACTGCGTAGTGCACTGTGCAAGATGCTGTTCGCACTGATTGCACAGTGCCGGATGCTTGTCCGCACTGTGCAATCAGTGCAAACTGCATCTTGCACAGTGCAAGCAGTCATTTTCTGCCGCTTGAGTAGATTTCTACTCGAGCGGCAGCTTTCTCAATGCGGACTTGTAGTTTCTCATCGCGAGCGGTCGCGAGCATACGCGAACACTCGCAATGAGAAACCTAACCTCCCCGCGTTGAGAAGCTCGCCAGGAGGTTTATTTTCCACGCTCGCGATCGGCAACTTGATGTTGCTGATCGCGAATGAGGACAAAGTCTCCCCGGGATGTCATTTTACTTGCTCGCAGTCGCCAACTTGACGTTGAGGACCACGAGCAAGCAAAAAATGACCGCTGCACTACGCTACGCTACCCGTGTTTGCACTGTGCTACGGGCAATTCGGATAGTGCGAAGTAGCGCAAACTTCGCAAACTACGCGAGCTCAGCATAGTGCTTTGCCCAGGCTTAGTAGTATTCCATCCTCATTAGCCCAGTTTTGTAGGTCGTGTCAAAGAAGACTTGCGTATGCCTTTGCCTCGTTGTCCAGAAGGGCTAACATTATGTAATTGGGTGGATCTGCAGGGTCTGCTTTTTTATGGATTGGTTGTAGTACGGAGCCTTTCCATGTTTCAGGGGTTGTTGAGTTAATCATACAGTACCTATATAACGGGGTGAGTAAAGTTGCCCAGAAAATGTGGTCCTCTTTGAATGGATGTCCAGGGAGGCCATGAGGCCCCGGAGCTCCGCTGCTTCTTATATTCTCTAATATTGTTAACACACAGTTTTACACATGATTTGCCATGATTTTGTTACCAGTGACATTGTGCAGGCTGGTACTTATAAATGATCACTGATGTTCTGGAAGGGAGTTGTAAGAAGACTTGCAGCAGAGTGTTTTCACATGGATGATCCATGTGTGTCTTCGAACTCCGTTTCGCCGGTCGTGGCCGAGTCCGAACCCCATGTTGATGTATAATCAAAATTCTGCTTGTCTGCTTGGGATTAAAAGACTGTACATGTGTCTCAGTGAAACTTAATACCAAAACTTACGTTTAAATTAGACAAAATTCTACCTTTACTACTCGTAAATGCCCTTTGTAAATACCGAAAATGGTAAAGTTAGACTTTCGTCTCAGTTTACCTTTGTGAATCAGGCCCTTAGACATTAGTGAATACCAAAAATTAGTAAACTTACACAAAAGTGAAACGTAACCATAGTGAATCAGCCCCATGGTGTGTCAGTGAGCAGTAAAGTAGTGTGTAAGTAGGAAAATGTACTAATGAGAGGTATGGTAGTGTGAAAGTAGGGCAGTGTGTCAGTGAGTGCTGAGGTAGTGCTCAACTGAGACAGTATGCTAGTGTGACTCCTGCCTTTCACCTTCAGGCCAAACATTAGAAATGGATGGGTTTACTCAGCCTTTCATCCATCTTCGGGTGATGAAAGGAGTGCCCATTTACTTCCGTGACAGTAACACCTGCTGTCAGTGCCTTAAGATCATTTCCTCTTTACCCTGCCCTTCACTGTTGTCTTCCATCAGCTTCATGAGCGCCGCACACTGTTACTTCCACGTTTCTTCTTTTGTTAGCAGCACAAATAGCGCTGCAGCAGCTTCTTGGCGCTTGTGCTGAGGCTTAGAGCAGGTTCATCAGCTAAGAGAAGAGGGCAAGGACCCTAAAACATGTTTATGATGGTTGTATTTTTATCAGCCCATGGATGATGAAGAGCCCATTACACCCGCTCTTGCTGGTGGCTGAATGGGCGGGCTGTGACATCAGCAGTTGGCACCCCTGGGCATGATGCCAGGGAGGGGCTGAGCTCACTCAGCCCCAGTGCAGGCAGCGGATGCACCAGTTGTGATCTCAGCTTCGCCCTACAGAGATGTCTTCTCCTCTGCTGTACATGGCCCTCCTGCTCCTGGTGACAGGTGTGTAACAGGTTCTAGTGTGTGTTACATGTTCTATCGTGTGTAACTTGTTCTATTGCATTTATTTTGCATAGAAAGTCAGGTGTGTATCATGTTCTATTGAGCATAACATGTTCTATTGAGTTTTTTGTACCTGAGATGTCAGATGTTTAACATGTTCTATTGTGTTTATTTTACATGGGGATGTCAGGTTTGTACCATAATCTATTGTGTGTAACATGTTCTAATGTGTTTAGTTTACCTAATATTCTTCACTGCTTTCCGGATGGAGTCCAGGGACGTCAGGTGTGTAAGATGTTCTATTCTGTGTAACATGCTCTATTGTGTTTATTATACCAGGAATGTCAGGTGTGTAACATGTTCTGTTGTGTTAATGTTACCTTTGACATCAGGTGTGTAACATGTTCCTTTGTATGTAACATGATCTATTCTGTGTAACATGTTCTGTTGTGGTTATTTTGCATGGGACGCCAGGTGTGTAACATGTTTGATTGTATTTATTTCACATGGGACATCAGGTGTGTAACATATTCTATTGTGTGTAACATGCTCTACTGTGTTTATTTCACTTGATATCCTGCACTGCTGCTGTGAGTCCATCTGCAGTTTCTACATAGTCTGGTGGGGTAATGCGCCTGCTGCAGGGATGTCCTGTCAGGCTCCTGTGTACTGGCAGAGAGAAGGAGCCCGCGCATTATTATAAACACTTGTGTGGGATAATCTGTCTGACATGGAGTAATATTTTTAACAGTCTCAGGTGATTTTAATAAACAGACTTATGGCGGTAAATAACTTTTAATTTGTAAACTGCAACCCCCATGTGATGTTTGTTGTACAAAATTATTACTACTTTAAATATACAAATGGAGATGCAAATATGTATCCGTTTGGACATCAGATGACAATTAAAAACCATGAATATTGACAACCATTCAAGGATCTTCTGAGCCTCTATTTGAACAATGTTTTAAAAGGTTTTATCTTTGTTTGTTCTTTCTGTGTCTATCTCCGGGCATTAATGCATAAATACGTCCTGCTCTGTTTTTACACTTTTAACTCTTTGTTTCAGGCAGAAGTGGGGCGCAGTCGGTGTCTCAGTCCCCGGAGAAGCTGTCGGTGTCGGAGGGTGGCCCCCTGTTTATAAACTGCACCTATGAATACTCGGGGTACCCCAATCTCTTCTGGTACTTCCAGCCCCCGGGTGAAGCCCCCCCGACTGCTGCTGAATGAATACGGAGAGAAGGAGCAGAGGGGCTTCAGTGCCCCCCACAATAAGACGATGAAGTCATTTCACCTTCGGAAGGAGAGCAGTGAAGTGGGGGATTCAGGGCTGTACCTGTGCGCCTTGAGTGACACAGTGTGTGATGAGGCGCTGGGAGCTGCACAGAAACCAGCGAGTGGCGTTGTCTTCCTCTCTGCACTGTACAGAAACCAGCCGGTGACACTGTCCACATCTCTGCGCTGCACAGAAACCAGCCAGTGACACTGTCCTCCTTTCTGCGCTGCACTGACATCAGACAGTGGTACTGTCCTCCTCTCTTCACTGCACAGAAACCATCTGATGACTCTGTCCTCCTTCCAATAATGTACAATGACACTGTCAGTGACACTGTCCTCCCCTGTGGACTGCACAGACACCACCTCTCTGCGCTGCACACACACCAGCCGGTGACACTGTCCTCCTTTCCGTGCTGCACTGAAACCATCTGATTCCACTTTCCTCCTCGCTGTGCTGAACAGAAACAACCCGGTAACACTGTCCTCCTCTCTGCTGCACAGAAACCAGCCCGTGACACTGCCCTCCTCTCTGCTGCACAGAAACCAGCCCGTGACACTGCCCTCCTCTCTGCTGCACAGAAACCAGCCAGTGACACTGTTCTCCCCTCTGCGCCTCACAGAAACCACCTATCTGCCCAGCAAAGAAACCAGCCAGCGAGACGGTCCTCCTCTCTGCGCTGCACAAATACAATCCGGTGACACTGTCCTCCTTTCTGCGCTGCACTGACATCAGCCAGTGGTACTGTCCTCCTCTCTTTACTGCACAGAAACCATCTGATGACTCCTCCAACAATGTACAATGACACTGTCAGTGACACTGTCCTCCCCTGTGGACTGTACAGACACCACCTCTCTGCGCTGCACACACACCAGCCGGTGACACTGTCCTCCTTTCCGTGCTGCACTGAAACCATCTGATTCCACTTTCCTAATCGCAGTGCGCAACAGAAACGACCCAGTAACACTGTCCTCCTGTTTCCTCCTCTCTGCGTTGCACAGAAAACAGCCAGTGACACTGCCCTCCTCTCTGCTGCACAGAAACCAGCCAGTGACACTGTCTTCCTCTCTGTGCTACATAGAAACATGACAGCGCCGCCAGCGCTGTATCAAGATGGGGTTTTCTGGTGCAGTGCAGAGTCAAGGACCTCTTTTATGTGAATGGAGGGCGTAAAGTCAATTCATGTAACTGGACATTTCCCAGAGTTATCGCTTCATTATCAGACACCAGAGTTCATAAACAAGATGCAAACTTTATTCAATGTTTCCGACTGTTTCTGTTTAAAGTTCATGATTGTCTTGGAGATAATATTAATTATATGTTTGAACTATAGACACCTCACGCTCAATCAAATGCTTCCCTGACAGCGCTCTCCACCTTAGAGGCCACCACAGACCCAGGCCCTCCACTGGGCTCCATAAGTCACCGGCCAACAACTAGGAGGGGGTCCTTGTAAACTACAACAATGATGTCACTAAGGAGCAAAAGGGCCATTTGTGCAGAATTTTGGAGTTTAAAAAATGCCCCACTTGCTCTTAAATTGTCTGTTTTCAGATCACTGCTATCTATCAGAAATGTGATTGAGGGTCTTTATCATTAAAACTCAGAATGACTTGTGTATTTTTTATTTTTACACATTCACTTGATAGAGTGCTCACACATCATGCAGGGTCCATGCAGGGTCCACGCAGGGTCCACGCATGGTCCTTTCAGAGTCAATGCCTGGACCTCATTCCTACCTTTTTATGAAGGAGGCAGGGTCGACGCAGGGTCACCGCAGGGTCCATGGAGAGTCCATGCAGGGCCCTCATTCCAACCTTTCCATGAATGAGGCAGGGTCCATGCAGGGCCCTCATTCCTACCTTTCCATTAAGGAGGCAGGGTCCATGCAGGGTCCACACAGGGTCCATGGAGGGTCCATGCAGGGCCCTCATTCCTACCTTTCCATGAATGAGGCAGGGTCCATGCAGGGTCTATGCAGGGCCCTCATTCCTACCTTTCCATTAAGGAGGCAGGGTCCATGCAGGGTCCACAGAGGGTCCATGCAGGGTCCATGCAGGGTCCATGCAGGGCCCTCATTCCTACCTTTCTATGAAGGAGGTAGGGTCCACGCAGGATCAATGCAGGGTCCATGCAGGGCCCTCATTCCTACCTTTCCATGAATGAGGCAGGGTCCATGCAGGGTCCATGCAGGGTCCTCATTCCTACCATTCCATGAAGGAGGCAGGCTCCATGCAGTGTCCATGCAGGGTCCAAGCAGGGTGCATGCACTGCTGACAGAAGCTGCCGTGATGTCTGTGTTAAGAAGTGTTCCAACACTTTTTACATGGGAAGTTGCTCTCACTACTATGGGTTTTGATGTGTTACAGTCAGTGAATAAATTGTGAGAAACCAGGCTGGGGCGCAAGAGAAGCGTCAGTTACTGTCAAAGGGGTTACATTCGGCAGTGGTCCAAGAAGGAGTACCTGATGCTTCTCATGTGCCCCAGCCTGGTTTCTCACGATACATTAACTAACTATAACGCTTCAGCACCCACAGAAGTGAGAGTAACTTCCCACAACACCCCACAACGTTTGTACTGCACACTGGGGGCCTTATTTATGAGGAATTGGCATAGGGCAGCACCACAAGTCTTCTTGCTGCCCTGCCCTGCACCAATATGAAAGGGTGGGCATGCACCATATTCACTGAAATACAGGGCATTCCTGTCCTTTCCCCCTGATGCCTAGCACCAACGTAGGCACCCTTGTACCATGGTGCAAGGGTGCCTGCGTTGAGGGGATCATTGTGTTTGTGAAGGAATTGGCACCTCCCTGCACAAAAACAAACAAACCTGGGAGGGGTTTTCCACTTTCTATGTGTGCTGCAAAATACAGCACACATAAAAAGAGGAAAAAATCTAGGAAAAAATCGAAATATTTCCTGTTGTTATGCTTGTTCTGGGGGATCACTGACAGAATATCGACGGACCAAATGTCGACCTACAAGATTATCGAGTCTAGAATATCGATGGACAGAATATCGACATCCTATCTTATAAAAGGTGAGTGCAAAAATTTCTAAATCAAAATATCGTTGTTTAAAATATCATTGTATAAAATATTGTTTTTTTAAATGTCTTAAAAATAATATAAAATTAACTAAATACTAAATATAATTAATAAAAACATATGGGTCTTTTATAAAAGCGGGCGGATCGTCACCCCCATATGGCGGTGGCGAGCCACCCGCCATTATTCTCCGCCTGCAAGCAATTTAACCCCTGCCTGATTATGTTGGCGGGGGTACCGCAGCGAACGGGAAGACCGTCCGCTGCTTTTCTGTCTAGTCGATGAGTCGACCGGGCGGAAAAGGTTTGACACCGCCATCCATTTTACTATTCATGTGGGGATTAGCTTTTCCGTGATGGCGTTGTTGCCACAGAAAGGCATGCAGATTTCACAGTTGGGGGCCCGTTGTAGGTCCCCAGGATATTGGGGAGGGTACATGGTGAATTGGCATGGACAAAGTGGCTGGCATCGCGCGGTGCCTGTCACCTTGTGCATGCCAATGCATGACGTCCATTCCCAGCATTGTGGCGGACGGTTCTGTGAGCACAATGCTGGGAATAGAGGATGCAACCGTCGTGGTGGCATCCTAATTGCCGGTGCAGCACGACTGGCGGCCGGTCCCAGCCCCTTAGTTAGAAGTTTTTAATAATGATAAATAATAAATGTAACATTAAAAGAAATTAAACGTACATATTTAAAAAAATATATATATATATTAACTTAATAATATTAATAAATAATTATTTTATTTACTTCTGAAATGTTAGAAAAGGTATACAAATTATAAATGCATATATATAGATAAAACTGTCATATAAATATAAAATATATAATAAAAAATATTTAAATTCATAATTATTTGTAAAAAAATATTTTACACTACATTAAATAAATGTTGGATAGCGTAGGGGATAAAATTACTATTCTCACTCCAGCAATTGCAACAGTAGGGAAAGTGTTGGATAGCGGGGAAGTAAAAATATATATTCCCACTCCAGCAAGTGTAACAGTAGGGAAAGTGTAGGATAGCGGGTGGGTAAAAATTACTATTCAATCGAAAAGAAGGGGGAGAGATAGAGAAAGGAATAATTCAGGGCAACATTTTTTTTCATTTGGAAAAAGACCCATCACTCACCAACCTGGTTGGTGACATGCTTCATAATCTGGGTCCCACCCTGACCGCCGAATGCCGTCAGGGTGTGCTTCGACGCATGGAATTCCAGCGGAGCGGGTTTTCGTGTGTGTAGGTGAGTGAAAACGTGAATGATGAAAAATAAAAGTGATATATTAAAAGTGTCAGTTGTGTGCTTCCTAATAATTTAATATGAAGCCACTTGGCATGATTAAAACATGTGAATAGATATCGTAACTGGTATTAATGGCCAGTGATATCAGTGTTGGTATGTGTGTGTGGTCAACATGTTTCAACCTTTCTAGTAATTCTTAGGTTTTCGTCAGGACCAGGAATTTGAGGAACGGGGGGTCTGCACTCGCTAAGGTGCACCCAAACAACCTGAACCTCTGTGTACTACATCTTTATTAGAGAGTAGTTTGTTGTGCCTTCAAGCCGTTCTTGAAGGATGATTCGGATCTGTAAAAGTAAAATCCAAAAAAAGAAACTTTCTATTGGAATTATTCCCATTAGCTCTCCACGCTCACTTATTATGGTATGCGATATGCAATGTGAGTCGTTGCATGCAATCTATTGTGGGTTATTGAGGGTGGTTTTTGCATGTCTCAATCCATGTATAGGGCATGCATTGTTGATTTGGCGAAAAAAATTATTATTAATATTCTCGCATCACGTGCATTAGTTGTGCCTGTCTGTTGGCAATACAAGAAGGGCATACGTGATGATTCACACTGCTATCAAACATTTCTATGCAGTGCGCGTATATTTGTAAAAAATTAGACAGAGACAAACAAATAAAGAGCGCTCAAGGACTCACGTTAAAAAGGCTAAATATAAAGCCTCATGGTTCCCGTGGGGAGCGTGGGCTCTGAACCATTGCTGTGCTAGAAAAGGAAACAACATTTTCAGCTTGATTTGTCTTACCTTGATCTTGTAAGGCCCTTCTATAGTTGGAGTAGGGATACACTTACGTTCTCTCACGGGTAAGCACGTTTACACACCTACTTCGGGGTCCCACAGTTACCGAATGCTGGCGCCGGGTCTATCACGGTCGGTATTTAAGGGAAAATGCTTTCGCCCTTGTGACTTGGGGTGTGGTTTAATTGGGTCATAGGGATCAAGGTAAAATTCTGTATTTTGTGAAAATGATAAGGGTTCTGCAATAAAGAGGTGTTTATTTGCAGATGTTTGCTGAGTCATAGGGCTCAGCATAAAATTCAGTAACCCGTGTAAATAATAAGGGCTCTGCAGTAAAGAGGTATAGTGCAGAGAAAAGGTAACAATGGATTCTGATTGAAACCTTGGTGTGTGTTGTAACAATAAACTGAGAAGAAGAGATAACAGAGACCAAATTCATCTACTAAGTACCGAGTTCCATGGTATTTTGTCGTTCAGCCCTGTTATGTGGGTTGACAGACGGTAGACCCATCTTTGTTCCTTTTCAAAGAGTGTATTCTGACTTTCGACAGATTCAAGAACAGTCCAAGTCATGTCATTTGGAGTGCGGTTATTGCTGATAAAATGTTCAGTCAGTTTAGTAGTCGCTTTCTTGCATCGGATAGTACTACGATGCTCTGTTATGCGTTGTTTAACCTTACGAGTGGTCATGCCTACATAACGTAGATTACAGGGGCATGTTATGAGGTAGACTACATTGCAACTGTTGCAATTGGTATGGTTTTTTTGTGTCCAGATCTTGTTGTTTTCCAGTGTCAGTGTTTTGGTGTGTGTAGTGAGGTGACATACTGAGCAGTTCCCGCAGGGATAGTGACCTGTAACTTTCGGTAGTCCCCAAAAGCTCAGGACTGTGGCTGCATCAACTGCAGTGATTTTCTTCGGTCGAGTGTTAACCAGTGAGTCCTTTAGACTTCTTGCTCGTTTGTTTGAGAATAAAGGCTTCTCCCATTGCAGATTGCCAGTGTTTAGGATTGACCATCTTTTTCTGATGGTGTTCATCACCTGATTCGACATAATATTATAGGTTGTCACACAGGTGAGAGGTGGTTTCTGTATTGGTCTACTGGTTTCTTCTAATAGGGCATCTCGGGGTTGGTTTCTCGCCCGTTTTTGGCCCTTGCTGAAGATATGCTGAGGGTAACCTCTTTCTGAGAGCTTTTTGGAGAGAGAAGAGGCCTGTGCTTTGTCGTCTGTCAGTTTGCTACAGTTCCTTCTTAATCGAAGGAACTGGCCATAGGGTAGATTCTCTTTTAGTGCTCTCGGGTGAAAGCTATCATATTGTAGTAGATTGTTTTTGGATGTTGGCTTGGTATAAGTTTTTGTTTCAAGTTTGTTGTTTCCATTGTGGATTTCCACATCTAAAAATATCATAGTGGTTTTATCAATGCTGTGTGTAAATTTTAGATGGGGGTCACAGGTGTTGAGCAAAAAGATGAAATCTTGCAATGTTGTCATTGGGCCTTGCCAGATTGCCAGTACATCATCTATATACCTACGCCAAAGTTTGAGGTATATGGAGAAGGGTCTGTTAGTCCCGAGAATAAATTGTTCCTCAAAAGCAAAAACATAGAGGCCCGCTACACTAGGAGCAAAAATGCTCCCCATAGATGTACCTCCTGTTTGGAGGTAAAGTTGACCTTCAAATTCAAAGTAATTCTTCATTAGGGCGAGTTCTGCGCATTTGAGGACAAAATCTCTTGGGACATTATGGTCCCAAGTGACGTTCTCCAGGGCTTTTGCTAAGACTGCCAATGTAGCCTCTTGAGGGATATTAGTATACAGGCTTTCTAAGTCGAAACTGACAAGGATAGTTTCTTCATTAGTCTCGATGTCTTTTAATACATTGAGGACATCTTTGGTGTCTCTCAGATATGTGGAATTCTTCTGTATCATGGGTTTGAAGAAGAAGTCACTATATTCAGAAAGGGGTTGGAGGACAGAGCCTATCCCAGATACGATGGGTCTGCCTGGTGGGGGAGATTTATTTTTGTGCACCTTAGGAAGTACATAAAAGTAAGGTATTTTACCTTCATTGCTGGTTAGGAAATTAGCCTCCTGTTTGCAAATATACCCTCTTTCCTCGGCGCTGTTGACAAGTTCGGAAATTTCTTGTTTCAGTGCAACAGTAGGGTCTGAGGTGAGGGGTTTATAATTGCTACGATCTTCGAGGAGTCTCCTACTACCTGATAGGATGTTTTGTCCATTATGACTATCCTACCTCCTTTATCGGCAGGTTTTATGACGATGGTGTCGTCATTACGGAGCGTTATTAGGCATTCCTGTTAGGTTTTAGTCATATTCATAAAAGGTTTTTTTGGGGAAAGTTTTTCTATGTCATTGTAGACCGCCTGTTCGAAAGTTAGAACCTCAGGAGGAGTAGTATGGGGAGGTGGAATGAAAGTAGATTTCCCTCTAAAACCAGTCACATTAGGATTAGTACTGATGGACGCTGCGTCAACCTCTTCCTTTTCAAAAAAGGCTTTTAATCTCAATTTTCTAAAGAAACCTGATAATTCTGCTTGCAACTTGAATCTATCAAGGCTAGGAGTCGGTACGAACCCCAATCCTTTGTTTAGAACACTTTGCTCGGACTCAGTCAGGTTTCTAGAGGACAGGTTAGTTACTAACTCTTGCTTGTTCCTGGGCCCTGCCCCATCGTTTTGCTCCTGGTATTTTTGCCTACACTGTCGTCGTCCTCCCAGTGCACCTGTGTGTTCCCTCTCCGTCTTCCTCTCCCTCTCCCTCCCCTCTCTAAAAAAGGAGGCCTGAACGTGTTTTGTGGGAAAAACGGTTGTTGAAAAGGGGGTTGCCAACCATACATTGGGTCGTGCTGTGGGGGAGGAGGGTAGGGATTTTGGTAGGGATTCATTTTGTAATTAGTGTTGGGCCACTGGTTTTGTCCTCTGCCTCGTCCTCTTTGTCTCCCTCTTCCACTTCCTGAACTGGAGTCACTGCTCATGGAAGAATCATCACTGGATTGATCCGTGTTCCTGTCTTGTTTGGAACTATCTACATAGTCTGGGTCAGAGTAGGGGTATGCTTTTATATAAGAGAATTTTTTAAGGTCTTTATGAAACTTCTGTATATTTTGTTGTGTGAGATTTTCTTTGTATTATGTCTATGCCATCAGGAAACTCTGAGGAAGAAATTCCGCAGCATGATTTAACAAACGCAAAGGAGAAGCTTAAATTAGTTTTAACCCTGGAAGAGATCTCAGGAAGTGATGCATTCAACCAGAGGGTGTACAAAGAAAGCCAACACATAGGCAAATTCTTAGACTGGGCAACGAAAACGCAACAGATGAAGCAACTAATTTCACAAATAGTTGACTCCAGTACCACGAAACTGATTACCAACTAAGATAGAATTACTGTGATCTTCTTGGCACATTTTGGGAAAATATATGAGGTGACTCAGCTAGTTAGCACCCAGGCCTTGAGGAGTATTTCAGCTCAGTCCAGCTACCTAGGGTTACTGAGGATCAGTGTAAGGTCCTGGCTGAACCCATTATATCTATAGAACTCAGGGATACAATAAAAGAAGTGGCTAGTGCAAAGGCAAGTGGCAATGACGGGATACCAATCGAGCATTATTAGGTGTTCATCGATTAACTTTCCCCCATGTTAGTATCTTTATATAATCAAATCATGGATGGCTTGCCAGTTGCTGATAGATTTATGGAAGCAGTCGTGATCACTGTCCTAAAGAAGGATAAGGATCCGATGGATCCAAATTTCTATCGTCCAATCAGTCTATTAAACGTGGACTACAAGCTTTTTATAAAAATTTGGGCGAAGAGTATCTCAGAATGTGTTTAGCATGTGATACATTTGGATCAAACAGGGTTTTTACCTTGCAGATCAATGTCTGCAAATACTTTCTATCTAAGCCATTAACTATTTTCTAGCCAGGAAGGACAGTGCAGCTATTTTAATGATGGATGAAGAAAGGGCATTTGATCTGGTGGATTGGCAGACCCTTTTTTTTTATTCTTCAGAAGTTTGGTTTTCCATCCCGCCTGATAGAGATGCTAAGAAAAATCTACATGGGAGCAACTACAAAAATAATCATTAATGCAGAGCAGGTGGGTGGAGTACTGCTAAGACGGGGGACCAGGCAGGGCTGCCCCTTTTCCCCCTTATTATTTTCGCTTTTTATAGAACCACTGGCAACAAAGATCCGAGCTAATATGCCAATCTTGGCTCCCCTACCACGAATGACAAAACTTAAGATCTTTGTTGATGATCTGATTTTATATTTAAACCCAAACCAGTCCAAAATGGAGCTTCTCCTATTTAATTCGCTAGAGGCCGATCTTCCTGAAGGGCTAAACGTAGGGCTAAACGTAGTGCCACTAAGACCTATTAGATATCTGGGCCTATTTGTCACAGTAGATTTTTCACAACTGTGTAATTTAAACTACATTAAAACACTCAATAAAATTAAAAATCTTTTGGAAAAATGGTCGATTTTACCTCTGACAATAGTAGGCTGAGCCTCTTTAGTGAAAATGTCAATCCTTACAATGCTGATATTCCTGTTTCTAAATCTCCCTTTAAAAATACTGATTTCTTATTTTGATGAAGTAGATAAAATTTTACTGGAGTTTATTTGGCAAAACAAATGCCCCGGACCAAGCTCTTCATTCTTCAACTAGACGTGTAGCAGGGGGTACTTGCGTTACCTCAACGCTCCACCTACTATCAGGCTGTGTTGATTAGTTTATTCACACAGCTGGTGGCTCCTGCTTCGAAATTTGATAACTTTTTTTTTAATCTAATGCTAACAGAAAGCGCAGTTAAGCTACCAGCATTTCTGTGTACTGAGAAGTTACCCAAAAAAACAAGGTAAAAGGTTGTGAATATATTTGCTTACCTTAGACAACGGTTTCATAAAGCGTACAACATTCCATTATGCCACACATTGTGGTTCTCCAGCTTTCGCAAAAGCTACTACAGGCCTATAATATGCTAAGATTTGTACTCGAGCAGCAACTTTCTCAATGCGGACTGGTAGTTTCTCATCACGAGCGGTCGTGAGCATACGCCACCACTCGAAATGAGAAACCTTACCTCCCCCGTTGAGAATCTCGCCGGGAGGTTTATTTTCCACTCTCGCGATCGGCAACTTGATGTTGCTGATTGCGAACGAGGAAAAAGTCTTGCGGGGATGTTATTTTGCTCACTAGCAGTCGCCAACTTGACGTTGAGGGCCGCTAGGAAGCAAAAAATGCCCGCTAAGCTACGCTACGCTAATATAGCATCCACATCTTCAGCGCTATACGTGAGTCCTTGATTATCTCCCATTGTTGTGTCGTCACTGTCACAGATACATACACTCTCGCAGGTGTGCGCTGCTAAATCATCCAAAAAAACAATAGAGAGAGTGAGGGTAATGAGGATCCCGAACCCCCGGTCTGGATATGAGTATAAAACAAAGGAGGGAGAGAGATGCAGTCGAAAAAGATTCAATCGAAAAGAAGGGGGAGAGATAGAGAAAGGAATAATTCAGGGCAAAAAAATGTTTGGATAAAAATTACTATTCCCACTCCAGCGAGTGCACCAGTAGGGAAAGTGTTGGATAGCGGAGGGTAAAAACTACTCTTCCCACTCCAGTGTGTACAACAGAAGGGAAAGTGTTGGATAGCGGCTGGATAAAAATTACTATTCCCACTCCAGTGAGTGTAACAGTAGGTAAAGTGTTGGATAGCGGGTGGGTAAAAATTAGGCCTGGGCAGTGAACTTTGCTCCGTTCGCGGAGTTTGCAGAGTTTTCTTCACTTCACACTCCGCGGAGTTCACGTAGTGCAGAAAACCCCGCTTGCGAAGTGTAGCAGAGATTTTTCCCGCCCGCGATCGCGAACGGTAAGTTCCCGATCATGAACGGTATGTTTGCGAGCGCGAGCTGCTGCTCAGGAAGAATTTCTACCCGATCGGCAAGAATACCAGCACAAATTGCAGTTCACACTGCACATGTTGGATAGAGGGGAGGTAAAAATCTATATTCCCACTCCAGCAAGTGCAATAGTAGGGAAAGTGTTGGATAGTGGGTAGGTAAAAATTTATATTCCCACTCCAGCTAATGCAACAGTAGGGAAAGTGTTGGATAGCGGGGGGTAAAAATTACTATTCCCTCTCCAGTGAGTGCAACAGTAGGGAAATTATTGTATAGCGGGTGACTAAAAATTACTAATCCTGCTCCACCAAGTGTAATAGTAGGGAAAGTGTTGGATAGTGTAGGGGAATAATTTACTATTCCCACTCCAGCAAATACAACAGTAGGGAAAGTGTTGGATAGCGGAGGGGAATCATTTATTATTCCCACTCATGAAAATAATTATTATAAATTACCAAATAATACATTTTTCAAAAATAATTCACCTCCCACCATATTCCTCTATAAACAGCACCACCAATATTGTTAAATATTACAAAATTAACATAATTGATTAACAATTAATTAATTATTAACAATTAACAAGCAATCTAAAAAACATCAAAAATAAACCAGTTCACACAATTAAAATAGCTTTAAATAAATATTATATAAAAAATAAAAAAAAATGTTATTATAATTAAATTACTTCCCACCCTGCTCCCCTATCAACACACAACACTCTCTTAAAACAATTACACGATTAACATATTTACCCATTAATTATCAATAATTAATATCAAATTAATAACTAATTAATACCATTTAAACACAATTAACAAAATAATATATGTATTGCATAAATATTAATTATTAAAAATATTAATTAAATATTTATAATTAAATTACTTCCCACCCTACTCCCCTATCAACCCACAATCTGCCCCTTAAACGATTACACAATTAACATATTTATTAATTAACTATTAAGAATTAATATCTAATTAATAACCAATTAATAACTTTTGTAACCCAATTAACAATATAAAATATTAGTTACATAGATATTAATTAATAAAACACTTTATTAATTAATTATAATGACATTAATTCCCACCCTACTCTCCTATCAACCCACAACCCGCTCCTAAAACAATTACACCATTAACATATGCACCAATTAATCATTACTTATTAATAACCAATTCATAATTAATTAATAAATAATGAATGAACACAATTAACAATATACATTATTAAATACAAATATAGTAATTATTAAAATTATTATTTAATTAATTTCAATTAAATTACTTCCCACCGTATTCCCCTCTGAACACACAACCTGCTACGGAACTAAAACGCAATATTTTATTTAAACAAACTAATAACTTCTAAAAAAATATTAATAAATGTATAATAATTAAATTACTTCTCACCCTATTCCCCTATAAACCCACAATCTGCTATGGAACTAAAATATGCAAAAATTAATTAACATAAAATACATTATTTCTAAAATATTCTAAGATACATTAAAAAATAAGCTATACTTTTAACACATATACTAACATACAGAACACTAAAAAAAATGCTGATATTGTAAACAACGATATATTTACTAACGATATTACTAACTTCGATATTCAGTAAAATGATATTTCTTACCTGCATGTCGATATTCTTGTTGACGATATTCTTGCAGGGCGATATTCTGTCAAATCGCGATTTAAACATCGATATTTTTGTATATAGATATTTAAAACTCGATATTATGACTGCATACCTGCTCTGGGAAGGCGTACGTTTTTAGCGCTGCCCCAGCTTTACGCAATTTAGTCAATTTGGGGCAGCGTAAAAATCCATGGAATGCCTTCTTGATGCAGAATAAGGCAAGGCAGCGTCTTGTGCGTCTTTGTCTCACTCCATATCTATGAGGCAACGCAAAGTCACGTAGAATGGTTTTACATCGCCTCATAGATATGAGCATGGCAGGCCTCACAGCCACCTGAAGAGTTCCTGAGACCCCCCCCCACTCAAAGGGAACCTGAGCCACCTGACATTGGCTCTCTGAGTTGTCTGCGGACACTACTGGATAGAATGCATGGGGGACAACCTGCTCTTTGGACACCAACCGGGAGCTGACAGCAGTTACACTGGCTTCTGTGTCTCTTAGAGCCTCCACTCTATGGCCATTCATGGTCACGCACTGCCTGTACTTTTTAGTGTTATCAGGCAGTGTCGGCTTAGGGACCATCTCAAAGGCTCCTAGTGAGACAAGGGTCAACTCTACGGGATCCCACCCACCTTGGGCACCCATCTCCTTCCCTCCCAGGGCTACACTAGCAAGATGGCAGGGTGGTGCACGGGGTGGTGCAGGAGCATCCCTTTGAGGACACTGAGGATCAAAGTATCTGTGGCCAACTTGACCACACTTATAACAAGTAATGGCCCCCCTCTGCACAGGCCTTCCTGTTGGGGGCACTGGCTTCTTCTCTTGGGGAGGCTGGGACACCACTGCTTGGTTCCCTTGGGAATTACTTTGGGACCCTCTCTGGAACTCCCTCGGTTTACCCCTGTCCCCCCCACTTCTACGCTGGGGACCCTGCCCACCTTTGGCAAAGTCTCCCATTGGACCCTTGTGAACCCGGGTGCTCACCCAGAGGTCCGCCTCCTCAGCAAGCTTCCTAGGGTTAGTTAGCTTGCAATCAATCAGGTGCTGGCGTAGCTCAGGAAAATAGTTATTTGATAAATGCTCCCATGCAATCAAATCATAAAGCTGCTCAAAAGTTTCTACTTTGCTACCTTTTACCCAGCGCTCCATTGCTCTGCAAAAAAAAGACACATATTCAACCCAAGTGGTACCCTCTAGCTTCTTTCAGGTCCCAAACCTTGCCTATACATCTCAGGAGTCAAACCATAGCGGGTCATCAAAGCTTCCTTCATGTGGGCATAAACCATCCTACTTTCTGGATGCAGATCTAACAAGGTATCCCTCCCCACACTCACAAAGCGTCCCCACAACGCCGCTCCCCAATCCTTCTCAGGGACCCGGTGGGACACCATGGCTAATTCGTAGGCTGCAAACCATTGTCCAATATCTTCACTTTTGTGGAAATCTTTAATAATCTCCTTGGGTATATACACTCTACTCTCAGGATGCACTACTGGTATGCTGCCACCAGAGGGGGAGCTCACTACACTCTTCAATCTCCAACTCCCTCAATATTCTCTCATACTCAAATTTCATTTTCATAATCATAAATTCTAACTTCTTGTTCTCTAGCTCCCTCTGACCATCCACTTTAAGCTTAGCCATCTCCATATTCCGCCGCCTATCTCTCTCCCTGTCCTCCATCTCTTCTGGGCACAGACCCCTTGCGGACGCGCTAGTGGCTGGGCTGGAAATTGCTTCATCTCCCACCAAATTTACTACTTCACCCTTCTGCTCTCCTGCATTCTCTTCCCCCTCCACAGGCTCTCCCATATTCGTAGGGGCATCCCTGGCTTCTAGCGCCAGGCCTTCAGCGCCTTGTAATACTCCTCCCTTCCAGTGAGACCTGTGATAGGAACTGTGAATTGCTTGCAGAAATATTTGAGCTGCTTGGAAGTGTAGGTTTCTAATTTCTCTTCTTCCCAGGAGAGATCCTCCGAGGCATTGGATCTGGGCTTGCCCATTGTAGCAATAACTGGCAATATTAATCAAAAATAGAATTAAAAAAACTCAAAAATGTATGTGGTTGCGTTATGGTCTGCACTCACCAGTCGTGTACACTATAATTAGTGTATGCGATCACAAATGCAAGTCCAGATCCTCACCGCTGACCACCAATGTTTGAAATGGGGGTCTCTAGTTGGCAATGGCTGGCCACTCTCCAAGTAGGGACTCTTCTTCCTAAGTCAGAATAAGAGGGCTACACCCTTTGATAACCCCTGCTCAACCCTGTGGTAACGTAGCACAAGCAGCTAGGCTTATCTCAGAGGCAGTGTGTGAATCATTTATGACCATACAGAGTAACACAGTGAAGAACACTACAAAGGGACACCATACAAGTAGTTATAAAAAATAAGTATCTTTATATATAGACTTAACACAAGACCAATAATGATAAAAAGCCACAATACTGTAAAATAGGATTACTATTGAAATGCTGCAAAAATAGTTCAAAGTGTGCAAAGAGGAGTTTAGTTCAAAGCAGTGGTCTCTGCGAACCTTTTACTTACAAAGTACCTGGATTTCGTAGAAAAAACAACAAAATGTTGCAAAGAAGCTGTAGTAATGATTTGCTGCACGTGAGGCCGGTGATGCGATGAATCCTTGCAGCGAGGGAGGAGACGATGAGCCAATCTGCTGATGCGTGCGGGGACAAGGTGAAAAACTTCTGCACGCTAGGCCGTTAATGCGATGACTCCTTGCCGCCAAGGCGGAGACGATGCGACGATCCTCTTACGTGTGCAATCGGGTTGCGATGTGAAGAAATGGCGCTCCGCGAGGGAGCGACGATCCTGATGCGAGGAAAATGGCAGACGCCCGGCGTACGCGCTGCGATATCATGATGTGATGATCTCGATGCGATAATCTCTGGGGTTAGCGAGCGCTTGGCAGCCCGCAAATGTGCAATGCGATGATCTCTGGAGTTAGCAAGCCATGGCAACCCGCAAACGTGCGATGTGATGATTGTTGGTTGCGAGCACTCAGTGGCAGCAGCGCAATGATTTTCCGGTGCGCTTTCGCTGCGGTGGCTCGCAAACGTGCGTTAGCGATGATTTCAGCACTCTCTTCTCTGTAGTAGAACTAGAGGCCCTGGAACTCACAGGAGCCTCACCTGCAGATAGAAATCCTTGCTGGGAGGAACCAGGAGGCTGGTGTTGAAGTCTGATGTACCAGAGACTTCAACAGGAGGCTTGCTCTCTCCTAGCCCATGGGTGATTGCTGTAGCAAGATAAATAAAAGTTCTCTCAAAGTCCTTTTCCCTCTTCTTCCAAGTCCAATGGTAACCACTGCATGCCAATGCAAGAAACAGCACACAAGCACAAGGATAGTCACCTACTGCAGATTCCTTTAGTTACACGGACAGAGGTTTGTCTTGTTGTCCAGGAGCATTACAAATTGCAGGGGTTTCAGCACAGATATTTATACCCCAAAAGTATTTGTTCTAAAAAGCTACAAGTCACTGAACCCAGCCAGAACCAGTTCTGCTCAGTCCTGGAGCACTTTGTTTACCAGGCTGCATCCATCCTTTCAGAAAGAGGGGGTCTGCCATCAGACGCACAGGAGGAGGTGGAGCCAGCATTCACCTTGCCAGGCACAGCCCTATTCAGGTCAGGGAGCTACCCCTCCCTATACTCCAATGCACATCTCTCTATTCAACCCAGGTCTGACTCTGCCCCTCCAAAATCAGACAGCCAATACCCATAACAGCAGAGCACACTGGAAGGCTTAGGCAAGAAAATACCTACTTTCTAAAAGTGGTATTTTCAAACACAGAGGGGCCGATTCCGATCCGGGTCGGAAAGCACTCCGACCGAGTCGGATCTGGATAGTTTTCCGACCGAGCCGGACCCCTACACTCCGACTGAGCTAGTACAATGCGCACGTATGCTGTCGGACTCGGTTCAGTCGGACTCCCATAGAAGTCAATGGGAGCCGGTCATACGACGTGCACATGGGCTCCCATTGACTGAGTGGGTACGTCTCGAACAAGTGCCCCCCCTACAGTGGGTACGCATCGGTGCCACCCGCACTGTAAATGCCTGTGTTGCGGAGATCCATAGGTCTCCCCCTGTGTCTGAGTCATAGGGCTGCGGGTGTCAGGGGGTCCGACGTGGACCCCCAAAGTCCGACTCCGGGAGCTTTTGTGAGCTGGACACTCCTGCTCGCACAGGCTGTCCGACGCGTGCATTGTACTGGCTCGGTTGTAAATCGCATCCATTGCACGCCACGTTTAGCTTCCGACCAGGCTGTACGGAGCGGTTCGGACCCGGAAAAGACTCGGTCAGTGAATTTCATTTAGCTCGCATCGTACTTGCTCGCACGTACAGCTGTACGAGTCAGCCGGAAAACACGCGTACGGCTTGCAGTTTTTCCGGCCGATCCCGATTCAGTGCCCTTCCGACCGAAATCGGAATCGGCCCCAGAATATAAAAATAAACTTTACTAAAAGATATATTTTAATATTCTGAGCTCAGACATACTAAATTCGTTTTTCTACCATGTTCCTTAGGGCAGTTAGGACTATAGAATGTAATAGTCAAACTGCCCATTCCGGCCTATGGAGAACAGGTAGCCTCGCAGTAGTGAAAAAACGAAATTGGATGTAATTTACTACCAGGACATGCTACACACACCAAGGCATGCCCTACCTTACACATACAATGCACCCTACCATAGTGGTGACTTACATGATGCCAAGGGAAGGTTCAGGGGCTGAGAAGTGGGTGCACTTCACAGCCAAAATATTGCAGTTCTGGACTGCACACAGACTCTGCAGTGGCAGGTGTAAGACACACTTTACAAGCTGCTTCTGTGGGTGGCGCAAACCAGCGCTGCAGGCCCACCAGCAGCATTTGGTTTACCAGTCCTGGGCACACACAGGCCACACTAATAGTGACTAACAGGTAAACCAAATAAGCCAATCAAGGAAATACCAATTCACATGTCATACTTACACAGGGAGCATTCGCACTGTGGCACTGAGTGGCAGTGGCACAGCGTCCAGAGCATTTAACACCAGCAAAATCAGAGAAGACAACAGCGAAAAATGGAAGGTCTTACACGTACGCACTTTCTTATCATGAATTGCATTTACTTGTATATAAATGTATGATTACTGCAAAATGGTAGAACTGTACCATCCCTTTACTTTCGTAGTACTGCTAATCATATATCTCTGCTATTGTCTAATGGATGTTACATCAAATCTATTCTACACTAGAATAACAACTGCTCAATAAATCCTTTTTGAAACGCCCAGACTGTTTATTCTGTGATTCTCTGAGACAAACTAAGTGAGCACGAGTGACTGAGCAAAAAGTAGCATATTGTTTCCACGATTCTGAGGGATCAGGGTTGTCTTGTTCTGAGGTTGCCAGAAATGTATCTCTCCCCGATAAGAGGAGATTCTAGGGGCACTTTGGGCTGGCTTATGCAAACAGGTTAACACATCCGGTGGGGGTGTTCGGAACCAGTCTGCCACCAAACCCACAGTTTATGTTATCTGAACGCGCAGATCCTGTATAGGATATATAGGAACTACACGACAAGAGCTGCTGCAAGCTGACACCTCTCCTACAGCCACAGGTGCACAACAGAACTACATTGAACTGTAGGAAGGGCTGGTGAAAGGTGACACCTCTCCTACAACCACCGGTGCACAACAGAACCAAGGTGAGATGTAGGAAGGGCTGGTGCGAGCTGACACCTCTCCTCTAACCACTGGTGCACAACAGAACCAAGGTGAGATGTAGGAAGAGCTGGTACAAGCTGACACCTCTCTTACAACCACTGGTGCACAACAGAACCAAGGTGAGATGTAGGAAGAGCTGGTGCAAGCTGACACCTCTCTTACAACCACTGGTGCACAACAGAACCAAGGTGAGATGTAGGAAGAGCTGGTGCAAGCTGACACCTCTCTTACAACCACTGGTGCACAACAGAACCAAGGTGAGCTGTAGGAAGGGCTGGTGAAAGGTGACATCTCTCCTACAACCACTGACGCACAACAGAACCAAGGTGAGCTGTAGGAAGGGCTGGTGAAAGGTGATACCTCTCTTACAACCACCGGTACACAACAGAACCAAGGTGAGATGTAGGAAGAGCTGGTGCAAGCTAACACCTCTCTTATAACCACTGGTGCACAACAGAACCAAGGTGAGATGTAGGAAGGGCTGGTGTGCGCTCACACCTCTCATACAACCACTGGTGCACAACAGAACCAAGGTGAGCTGTAGGAAGGGCTGGTGTGAGCTGACACCTCTCCTACAATCACTGGTGCACAACAGAACCAAGGTGAGCTGTAGAAAAGGCTGGTGTGAGCTGACACCTCTCCTACAATCACTGGTGCATAACAGAACCAAGGTGAGATGTAGTAAAGGCTGGCGCGAGCTGACACCTCTCCTACAACCACTGGTGCACAACAGAATCAAGGTGAGCTGTAGGAAGAGGTGGTGCAAGCTGACACATCTCTTACAACCGCCGGTGCACAACAGAACCAAGGTGAGCTGTAGGAAGGGCTGGCGTGAGCTGACACCTCTCCTACAATCACTGGTGCACAACAGAACCAAGGTGAGCTGTAGGAAAGGCTGGTGTGAGCTGACACCTCTCCTACAATCACTGGTGCATAACAGAACCAAGGTGAGATGTAGGAAAGGCTGGTGCGAGCTGACACCTCTCCTACAACCACTGGTGCACAACAGAATCAAGGTGAGCTGTAGGAAGAGGTGGTGCAAGCTGACACATCTCTTACAACCGCCGGTGCACAACAGAACCAAGGTGAGCTGTAGGAAGGGCTGGTGTGAGCTGACACCTTTCCTACGAACAATGGTGCTCAACAAAACCAAGGTGAGCTGTAGGAAGGGCTGGTACAAGCTGACGCGTCTCCTACAACTACTGGTGCACAACAGAACCAAGGTGAGATGTAGGAAGGGCTGGTGTGCGCTGACACATCTCTTACAACCACCGGTGCACAACAGAACCAAGGTGAGCTGTAGGAAGGGCTGGTGTGAGCTGACACCTCTCCTACAATCACTGGTGCACAACAGAACCATGGTGAGCTGTAGGAAGGGCAGGAGAATACACGTGGCAGAGGGAGACACAAGTAGGGGTGCAGAGACAAGGGGCAGAGAGGCAGCCAGCTCCAGCCTCACCTGCACTGTCCACATAAACAAGAGGGCTCCTTTCCTTATGCAGTCACGTGACCACTACACAATACCCATAGGACACAATGCAATGGATTGTACATAAAGTGTAGGCGCCAAAGCCGTCTCTAGCGCGAGCTAAACACCTGTTAATACCAGGTGGACGGTGACAACACTAGGTCAAGCCTGGGACCAAACCTACAACCATTAGAGATAAAATGACAGTCTTCCCAGGAGCATTACATTATTTTCTTTTTCATCACAATATTTCTCCTCTTCAAAGAAAAAAGCATTAAATTAATACCAACAATATGCAATGCGGCAGATCTGTATGTAGAGAAAAAAAGCCCAGAAAAATAACAATTCTCACATTGAGAGATCTTCCTTACAGGAAGGAAACTCTCAGCTCTGTGACCACACTGCTCCCGGGCGGGGCTCCCTCCTCCCTGAAGCCCCTCTCAGGGCGCTTTATATTTCCGCCCTCAGCTTCCTTAGGTTGACACCCGGAGCCGAGGGTCACACATGCAGTCTGTCACTTCTAGAGCACACCACGATGTGTGTCCGGGCTCTGCTGCTGGCTGCGGCGTTTGTGTGTAAGTTGTGGCTCTTCACACACCGAGGGTCACACAAGGGCTGCTCTGTCTTGTGCGTTGTGGTTACTGATACAACTTTGTTTCTTCATTGTATGTCTCCTGTGTGACTCAACGTGCCGCTGATCTACAAGGGCACAGCAAAGACTTGTTTCCTTTTCAGCTCGAACACCTTGTCATTTACTTTTCATTTCTTCTCCTCAGGTGCAGACACCAGAAACCAGGTCCTGCAGCCTCCGGCGGTGGAGGTCACGGAGGGGGGGACTGCGGAGGTCACCTGTAACCGCACCAGTAGTGACCCCCAGAACCTGTTCTGGTATCAGCAACGACCCCGGTGGTCCCCTGAGCTCCTGATTTCGGGGTACAGCTCTTACGAGACCATCAGACACTTCTCAATGTACATCACCAAGGACCGCCTGTCCACCACTCTGAGGATCCGCGGAGCCGGAGTGAGGGACGCTGCCGTGTATTACTGCGGAGTGAGGGACACGGTGAGGGAAGTGAGGGGGAAACCTGCACTAAAAGAGACAGAGAACAGTGGAGAGAAGCAATGGCACCCCAGAGAGCGTGCTGCTGGCACCACCTGGTGGATTAACGTTTATAAACACTCAAAGAGAAGCAGTGACATAAACACAAGTTGGCTCTGTGTGTATTAGTAAATCTGACTTAAGTGCTTGTGTTGTCTTGTGTCACCTCACCTGAGTCAAGGGCTACACAAGCCCTTGATGCATCTGGGCTCAGTGTTCACAGTGATGACGCAAACACAACTGAAGTATGTTTCTATTTCGCAAATATGTTTATAAAACAGGTTTAGTCCTACAGAAACATTGTTTTATAACAAGCACTGGAAGAAAAAGTCGTAAAATGCCAGTAAAATGAAACAAGCATTGTGAAAGCCTATATATCTTTTTATAAAACTGAAATTGCTTTTTCATTGACCTACAAGTATCTGAGAGTATTTTTGTGAATGTGTGAATATAAGATCGGGTGAATGGTTATTTGAATGGATGAATACACTGGATGATGAACAGTGAGTGAGTGAGGATGAATGAAAGCATTGACAGTGATTAGTGTGTGAGTGAGAGCAGGGATAGGAGGCTGGTGTAAAGGGAGAGTGTTAGACCTGTCAGCCCTTTGGGTGGTCCCTCCTCATCATTATTTATTTTGTCCCACTTTTGCCTCAAACCCTGTTTGAATTTTTCCTTTTTGGGAACCACCAGACTTTTTAGTGTTGCTACAGATTCAGGGAGCCATTTTAGCTACCCCTGAAACTTCTGTCTGAGGGCCTGAAGCACAAAATGGTGGCCTCCTGTGACATCACCAGCATCCACTGGAACCTACCAGCACCTTCCAGAACCTTCCAGGAGATTCCAGAACTGTGTGACAGTTGGAAACCGTTTAGAATGTTGGGAGGATAAGAGAGGCAGTTGGCAGTTGGAGCTGGCAGTTGGCACCTGACTGGTGAAGAGAGAGGAGCACAACAGTGAAGGAGGAAGGAGTGAAGCAGCAGGGGTGGAAACTTGTGCCTGGAGTGGGGTCCATAAACCCACCCTTGATACTTGTCCCTACTGATGGATCCCAGCCTATAGCCCTGTGTGGGGAGAAGACAGAAGAAAACCATCCTAAGGACCTGGACAGCAGGAACAGGCCTTAGAACCAAGAAGACAGCAAGATTCTGACCTGAGAACTGGTTTCCCTGGAGCCTGGCGTCGAGTAGCCGAAGACCTGGAGCCCGAGGTGGAGAAGCGGCGCTGACTGAGGTAGCAGACGTCGTACCCGGAGCCGCCTGAGGTCGTAAGAGGGCGCCGGCGGAGGTCGAGAGGAATACCAAGGGTCGAGAAGGAGGTGAACCGAGGTCGAGCGAGCGGCGTCATCGGAGGAGTGAAGTCCGCCCTCCGGAGTCGTCGGAGACCGAGGTAGAGGAGCACCGGAGGTCGGGAGTGAGGATCGCACTCCGGAGTCGCCCGGAGCCTGTGAGGAGGAGCACCGGAGGTCGGGGGTGAGGATCGCACCCCAGAGTCGCCGGAAGTCGACAGCGAGGCCAGGCCGGCCGACGTCATCGGAGCCGAGAGCGCCATCGGACCGGAGCCGCCCGAAGTCGACATCGTGAAGAGACTGCCCGACGCCGTCGAATCGGAGGTCGAGATCGAACCGAGGCCACCGACATCGGACCGGAACCGCCTGCCGGCGTCGTCAAAGAACTGACATTGTGCCGAGGCCGCCGAGACCGAACCGGAACCGCCTCACGGCGTCGACACGACTCCAGCGGCGTCGGAACATCAGAAAAGGGCAGTAAGTGGAGTAGAGGGCGCCTAAGGCCCTGTGGAGACCTGAGAGACTACTCTAAGGGGCTAGGGAGGTGCTGAAACCAACCTGACTGTGCCTGGGGTGAACTGGGACTAACCTAGAGAGGTTGTGTGGAGAAGGAAAGCCAGGGCATTGGTATTCCCCCCTTTGATCTACCTCAGTTTAGGCCTCAGCCTTTGCCTCAGCCAGGGAGTAGAGCCCCCCTCAAGCCTTCCACACCCTACAAGCTGTGCCTGGGCCAAATCAGCCCTTAAGAATTGAAGTGTCATCTGATTCATGAGTGTTGCTGTATACTTTTAATTATTTATTGGGGATACTGTATTTATTAAGTTCTTATCTATTTATTGCTGCACTGTATTTATAGGTCCACAGGACTTGTTGGTGTACAGTATTTATTGGAACAGTATTTATTGGTACAGTATTTATTACCTCAAAGTATTTAATTGTCTGTATATATTGCACTTGTATTTATGTCCTGTTATTTATGATCACCCCTATTTATTTCAGCAAACAGCAAATATTTATTTGACCTGCTCTATTTAAGAATTTGTATATTGTGATTGTTATTTATTTTCCCAATCAGCAACTAAGAGAAAAAGATAAAGAAAGCATATTTTCATAATTTTTACGGTGTAGAGTCGTTTTTGGAACGGATGCACGCATGGTTATTGTATGGGTATATTGTATGCTTAGCACTGCGCCTGTTTCCTGACCACTCGAGCCAAGCTACCACAGTGTGTTCGGGAAGGTCCACCACCACCCTGCGGAGTGGGGGTGGGCTGTTTCCAACATAAATTGGTGTTCAGTGGTGGGATAGAGCTGTGCCTACATATACTCAACAATAACTGTGGGTAGTCCATAGGCCTACACCGGGAGTTTTCTCACAGCGGCCTTCCTAATTGTGGGTTTTTGTTTTTTCCAAATTTACTCTGGTGGTGGGAGGAGGTATTACTAAAGGTACCCCCCTGCATTGTTACTACACAAAACCTGTCCTCTAACCTGAGTGGGCAAGATGGAGTTTGTTCTTGAAAATCTAGACACGTACACTGTGGCCCAACTCAGGGAGTTTTGCCAGCGAGAGGGGGTGTACTGTCCCCCAGGAGCAAAGAAGGGTGCACTCCAAACCAGCTTAAGGGCTTGGGGGGAGGCACGCAGGGAAAGCAAGGCTGAGGAAGAAGACAGGGATGGAGAGCCTGACCCCGAGGGGGCTGAGATGTACCAACCTGAGGTGGGGAACCTGTCCGCAGGGCCCAGGACACTTTCTAGGAAGGGCAGCACTGTCTCTAGTGGGGGCTTATCCGAAGTGGAGTTAGCAGACCGGAGAGAGAAGAGACAGCTCACATGGGACTTAGCAAGGCTGGAAAAGGAGAAAGAGGAGCAGAGGATGGCCCATGAATTGCGCCTGAAAGAAATAGATCTTCAGATTTTGCGAATCGGGGCACAACCTGTTCCTAATGGTGGCAGCCAAAACCAAGAGTCCACCAGGGAATCCAAACCTTACCTGCCAAAGGACATTGTAGCGAGCTATGGGGCGGGTGACGACATCGCCAAGTGGCTAGCAGCCTATGAGGTCTCATTGAGGGCCCATGGGGTTCCAGCGAAGTATTGGGGAGGGGGATTGTATAAGTACATGCCTCCAGCTGGTAGGGATGCTTTATTGGCCCTCGAAGAGGAGGAGCAAACCCACTACCCCACCATGAAACTGGCGCTCATCAGAAAGTTTGGACTAACTCCGGAAAAGTACAGACAGAAGTTCAGGGGTAGTCACAAACTGGGCACACAGAATTGGGTGGACTTCCTGGACTATGCAAAGAAGGCACTGGAAGGTTGGATTCAAGGCAGTGAAGTAAGGAACTACGAGGAGCTGTTTGACCTAGTATTGAAGGAACACCTACTCGAGAAATGTTTCCCTGAACTGCGGCAACACCTGGTGGATAGCAAGCTGACCAGTCCCCGGAAGCTTGCTGAGGAGGCGGACATTTGGGCTAGTACCCGGGTGTCCACAAGGGGGACTGGAGGGGATACTCAAAAGGCCGGACAGGGCGCCCCCCAGAAGAAAGAGGGAGGGGAAAAGAAAAAGGAGTTCTCCAAAGGCCCCCAAAATAACTTCCAAGGGAAGGGAACAGGATTCACCTCTAAGGCTAACCCACCCAGAAACCCTAATCCTGGCCAGAGTCAGCAGCCAAGGGTTGTCCATTGCTATGAGTGCGGTGGCGTTGGACACTATAAAGGAGATCCGAAGTGTCAGAAACGATCACCCCCTCCCACTGGAGGAAAGCCCCCCGGAGTAGCTAGTGTAGTGCTCGGGGAGGAGATGCCCTTAACTAAGGGAAGGGAGTGGGCGGGTGTCACTTTAGTGTCCCTGGGAGAACGGGAGATGGTTCCTAAGATCCAGGTGCCCGCAAATACCGCAAAGTATGGGCAGTGGATCACCATCAACGGCCAAAGAGGGGAGGCTCTGAGAGACACAGGAGCCAGTATGACTATGGTGCGTAGCCAGCTGGTGTCTCCAGAGCAGGTAATTCCCGATGTACTCCACCCAGCCGCGATGGCTGACGGCAGAACAGGTCACTATCCAGTGGCCGAGGTTCCCTTTGAATGGGGGGGGGTTGCAGGTTCACTTCGAGTTGCCGTAAGCCCTGCCGTGCCAGTCGATTGTCTGCTGGGCAATGATATGGAGCACAACGCTTGGAAGGAGGTGGAATACCGGACTCACACCGAGATGCTGGGTACACCTGACTGGGCCTGTGTTAGCACCAGGTCCGAGACTACCCGAAGAGGGAGTTCATTCCGGCTGGAGCCTGGAACAAAGGCCCAGCCAGCTGCCAGTCAAGGGAAGAACCGAGGACAGGAGGAGCCTGCCTCGGCGTCTTCACCCCGTAGGACGGATAGGCCACCGGAGGTGGTGGGCCAGGAGTCTGCGGAGGGGGACGTTACCAATCTGGAGGACTTACCCATCCCGGCCGAGTGGCACGTGGAGGGAGGCCCGTCCAGGGAGGAATTCTGCCAGGGCCAGAGGGAGTGCCCTACCCTTGAGGGGCTGAGGCGACAGGCCGAAGCCCAGGCAGCAGGGAACGTTGAAGGGAACTACAGTGTTTACTGGGAGGATGGCCTCCTCTACAGTGAACCCAAGGCACCCCTACATGGATCGTCACGAGCCTTGGTAGTCCCTCAACGTTATCGAGCCTTCCTTTTAGAGTTGGCTCATGAGATACCCTTGGCAGGACACCTGGGGCAAGACAAGACCTTCGCCCGTCTTGTCCCACACTTTTATTGGCCTCAGATGAAAGTGTCGTCCGATACCTACTGCCGGACATGTGTGTCTTGCCAAGCCAGTGGGAAAACAGGGGTGAAGCTGAAAGCTCCCCTGGAACCACTTCCTGTCGTTAGCACCCCCTTTGAAAGGGTGGGCATCGACATTGTGGGTCCATTAGATCCACCGACTACAGCTGGTCACAGGTTTATCCTGGTTCTGGTGGATCATGCCACACGGTACCCAGAGGCAATACCTCTGAGGACCATAACAGCACCTGTTGTGGCTAGGGCCCTGATGGGAATCTTTACCCGAGTGGGTTTTCCCAAGGAAGTTGTGTCCGACAGGGGGACCAACTTCATGTCAGCATATATGCGGGCAATGTGGAAGGAGTGTGGAGTGACCTACCGGTTCACGACTCCTTACCACCCCCAGACCAATGGTCTGGTGGAGAGGTTTAATAAAACCTTGAAAGGCATGATCAGAAGTCTGCCTGAAAGCCTGCGGAGGAAATGGGACGTCCTCCTACCCTGTCTATTGTTTTCTTACAGGGAAGTGCCACAGAAGGGAGTGGGCTTCAGCCCCTTCGAGCTTCTGTATGGGCACCCTGTACGTGGACCTCTCAACCTGGTGAGAGACGGATGGGAAAGAACTCCCAGAAAGCTTCCCCAGGATGTGGTGAGCTACATGCTGGCCTTCCGGAGCCAAATGGCTAAGTTGTGGAAGCAAGCTTCTGACAACTTGGAAGCCAGCCAAGCAGTAATGAAGGCGTGGTATGACCACAATGCTCACCCGCTGGAGTTGGAGCCTGGCCAGAAAGTGTGGGTGATCGAACCGATAGAGCTTAGTGCCCTCCAGGATCGCTGGTCAGGACCCTTTGAGGTGTTGGAGAAGAAGGGTAAGGCTACCTACTTGGTGGACCTGAAGACCCCTCGTCAGCCCCTGCGGGTGCTGCATGCCAACCGCCTCAAACCCCACCACGAGAGGCCCGAAGTCATCTTGATGATGGTGACTGACGGAGGAGAGGACGTGGAAAGCGAGCCTCTCCCTGATCTGTTTGCGTCTCAGGAAAAGGATGGGTCGGTGGAGGGAGTGATTCTCTCCCCATCTCTAACTCCTGAACAGCAGGAGGACTGTCGCCAGGTCCTGGGGCAGTACTCTTCGTTGTTCTCCCTTGTCCCGGGTAGGACTCACCTGTGCGTCCATGACGTGGACACAGGAGACAGCCCACCTGTGAAGTCCAAGATCTACCGGATGTCAGACAAGGTGAAGGCCAGCATTCATAGTGAGGTCACTAAGATGCTGGAGCTAGGAGTGATTGAACCTTCTAGCAGCCCCTGGTCCAGTCCGGTGGTGTTAGTACCAAAAGCTGCACCACCGGGTGCCCAACCAGAACTGAGGTTCTGTGTGGACTACCGGGGACTGAATTCAGTGACAAAGACTGATGCACATCCGATCCCTAGGGCGGATGAATTAATTGACCGGCTGGGAGCTGCCCAATATCTAAGTACCTTTGACCTTACCTCTGGGTACTGGCAGATCTCTTTGACTGATGGAGCAAGGGAAAGGTCAGCCTTCTCCACGCCCAATGGCCACTACCAGTTCTGTGTGATGCCCTTTGGGCTCAAGAACGCACCTGCCACGTTTCAGCGCCTGGTAAACCAGATCCTCACCGGAATGGAGAGTTTCTCTGCTGCATATCTGGATGACATAGCCGTCTTCAGTAACAGCTGGGAGGATCACTTGCAGCACCTGCAAGCTGTTCTCCAGGCCCTGAGACAAGCTGGATTGACGATCAAGGCCAGCAAGTGCCAGATCGGGCAGGGGTCGGTAGTGTACCTTGGACACTTGGTGGGTAGGGGAACGGTGCAGCCCCTCCAGGCGAAGATCGAGGCCATCATGGCCTGGGAACCCCCCAAGACACAGACTGAGGTCCGAGCATTTTTGGGCCTCACGGGATACTATCGCCGCTTCGTGAAGGGGTACGGTACCATCGTAGCCCCTCTCACGGAGCTCACGTCCAAGAAACAACCTCGACGGGTAGTCTGGACGGAGGCTTGTCAGCAAGCCTTTGAGAAATTGAAGAAAGCCATGTGCGAGGCCCCGGTCTTAAGGGCCCCAGACTTTTCCAAGAAGTTCATTGTCCAGACAGATGCATCAGAACATGGCATTGGGGCAGTGTTATCGCAACTCAACGAAGAGGGTCTGGATCAACCCGTGGTCTTCCTATCCAGGAGACTACTTCCCAGGGAACAGAAGTGGAGTGCAATAGAGCGTGAAGCCTTTGCAGTGGTATGGGCTCTGAAGAAGTTGCGGCCATACCTGTTTGGCTCGCACTTCCTGGTTCAGACCGACCACAGACCCCTTCGTTGGCTGATGCAAATGAAGGGGGAGAATCCCAAGTTGTTGAGGTGGTCTATTTCCCTACAGGGGATGGACTTTCAGGTGGAACATCGGCCTGGAGTGGACCACGCCAATGCAGACGGTCTCTCAAGGTATTTCCGCCTTAGTGATGAGAACTCCCAAGGGGTTGGGTAGCTCTCCCCACTTTCAGCTGGGGGGGACGCGTGTTAGACCTGTCAGCCCTTTGGGTGGTCCCTCCTCATCATTATTTATTTTGTCCCACTTTTGCCTCAAACCCTGTTTGAATTTTTCCTTTTTGGGAACCACCAGACTTTTTAGTGTTGCTACAGATTCAGGGAGCCATTTTAGCTACCCCTGAAACTTCTGTCTGAGGGCCTGAAGCACAAAATGGTGGCCTCCTGTGACATCACCAGCATCCACTGGAACCTACCAGCACCTTCCAGAACCTTCCAGGAGATTCCAGAACTGTGTGACAGTTGGAAACCGTTTAGAATGTTGGGAGGATAAGAGAGGCAGTTGGCAGTTGGAGCTGGCAGTTGGCACCTGGCTGGTGAAGAGAGAGGAGCACAACAGTGAAGGAGGAAGGAGTGAAGCAGCAGGGGTGGAAACTTGTGCCTGGAGTGGGGTCCATAAACCCACCCTTGATACTTGTCCCTACTGATGGATCCCAGCCTATAGCCCTGTGTGGGGAGAAGACAGAAGAAAACCATCCTAAGGACCTGGACAGCAGGAACAGGCCTTAGAACCAAGAAGACAGCAAGATTCTGACCTGAGAACTGGTTTCCCTGGAGCCTGGCGTCGAGTAGCCGAAGACCTGGAGCCCGAGGTGGAGAAGCGGCGCTGACTGAGGTAGCAGACGTCGTACCCGGAGCCGCCTGAGGTCGTAAGAGGGCGCCGGCGGAGGTCGAGAGGAATACCAAGGGTCGAGAAGGAGGTGAACCGAGGTCGAGCGAGCGGCGTCATCGGAGGAGTGAAGTCCGCCCTCCGGAGTCGTCGGAGACCGAGGTAGAGGAGCACCGGAGGTCGGGAGTGAGGATCGCACTCCGGAGTCGCCCGGAGCCTGTGAGGAGGAGCACCGGAGGTCGGGGGTGAGGATCGCACCCCAGAGTCGCCGGAAGTCGACAGCGAGGCCAGGCCGGCCGACGTCATCGGAGCCGAGAGCGCCATCGGACCGGAGCCGCCCGAAGTCGACATCGTGAAGAGACTGCCCGACGCCGTCGAATCGGAGGTCGAGATCGAACCGAGGCCACCGACATCGGACCGGAACCGCCTGCCGGCGTCGTCAAAGAACTGACATTGTGCCGAGGCCGCCGAGACCGAACCGGAACCGCCTCACGGCGTCGACACGACTCCAGCGGCGTCGGAACATCAGAAAAGGGCAGTAAGTGGAGTAGAGGGCGCCTAAGGCCCTGTGGAGACCTGAGAGACTACTCTAAGGGGCTAGGGAGGTGCTGAAACCAACCTGACTGTGCCTGGGGTGAACTGGGACTAACCTAGAGAGGTTGTGTGGAGAAGGAAAGCCAGGGCATTGGTATTCCCCCCTTTGATCTACCTCAGTTTAGGCCTCAGCCTTTGCCTCAGCCAGGGAGTAGAGCCCCCCTCAAGCCTTCCACACCCTACAAGCTGTGCCTGGGCCAAATCAGCCCTTAAGAATTGAAGTGTCATCTGATTCATGAGTGTTGCTGTATACTTTTAATTATTTATTGGGGATACTGTATTTATTAAGTTCTTATCTATTTATTGCTGCACTGTATTTATAGGTCCACAGGACTTGTTGGTGTACAGTATTTATTGGAACAGTATTTATTGGTACAGTATTCATTACCTCAAAGTATTTAATTGTCTGTATATATTGCACTTGTATTTATGTCCTGTTATTTATGATCACCCCTATTTATTTCAGCAAACAGCAAATATTTATTTGACCTGCTCTATTTAAGAATTTGTATATTGTGATTGTTATTTATTTTCCCAATCAGCAACTAAGAGAAAAAGATAAAGAAAGCATATTTTCATAATTTTTACGGTGTAGAGTCGTTTTTGGAACGGATGCACGCATGGTTATTGTATGGGTATATTGTATGCTTAGCACTGCGCCTGTTTCCTGACCACTCGAGCCAAGCTACCACAGTGTGTTCGGGGAGTCCACCACCACCCTGCGGAGTGGGAGTGGGCGTTTCCAACAGAGAGTGAATGGGCAGCTGAATGTGCAGTGTCACGGTGTAAACAAACCACTTGAGTGTAATGACAGTGTGAGGTGGGACAAAGAAAGTGTGGGGCATAATTAACAAGGGGTTGCATCTCCTTAGCGCCACACAACATGATGCACGTGTGATGCAAACTCCAAAATATGATATACCAAGGCATGCAAGGCTACTTTTCATGGCCCTGATTGGCTTAATGAAACAGGTGAAACACAGCATAGCGCATACTGTTGTGTTGTGTTACACTGCCCTGGGTAGGCTTTTTATGGGCGTTGCATAGATGTTCCCACACAACTCCCACGGATGTTGACACATTCTCACATTTACCATCTCTGGTATACCTGGGAATGCGTCAAAAAGATACGCCTTTGCAGGTGAGACGTAACAAGGAGAAATATCTTCATTTCTCCTTGTTACTCCAGTCTGCAGCATACCTAGGAAAAGGAAAATGCCTCAGGGGGTTGTTTTTGTGCAGGAAGGTGTCTCATGCTCCAGGTCAAGATCTGTTAAGGAACAAAAGCTGCGGTCCCTGAAAATGAGTGCTGGAGGCCCCCACCCTATCCTACTGGCTCAAATTAACTTGTGGATTTATTATTTATTTCCAAGCAGTTTCAATAGTACATATGAACTCATGACTATATTCCATCATCCGAATGAAAAAAGAAGATCCTGCCTGGGGATCCTACTTTCCAACTCCAATTCCCACACCTACCCAACCCCAAGACCCCCCTTCTATTCCCCTGCCACCCCAACCCTAACCCTTCTTCCCCTAGACATCTCAAATCTTAATGCTGTCTTCCGTTCTACGACATCCAATCAATCACTCTCTCTTGAATCGCCCCTTGACGTCTCTAATTCACACAACATATCCCAAACTACCAAGCCCTCTAATGACCAATTCATTCCAACCCCATAACCCCTCCTCTAACCCCTCTCCTGCCCCCGAGTCCCCCTCCTGGCTCACCCTACTATACCCCCACCTGCCCCTACTCCCCACTCTTTGAACTGCACTCCAATCCCTAACTCTGATGTTGCTTCTCCCAACACCCCTCACACCCTCTCTTCTTCTAAAACCCATCTCCTGCCTCTATTATTGTCCCATCCTCCTCCAAGCCCCTACTTCCCTCCCACAGCCTGAGCACTCCTCTCTCCAACCCCCAGGCCTCTCACCCTCTCCGAACCCCAGACCTCCTTCCCCGGCCGATACAGAACATACCCCTACTGCCCCAACTGCGTTCCCCTCACTCTTTTAACCCAGGCACTTTACAACATTGACTGCAATATTTCAACCTTGGCGACTGAACTCTTTCGACTTAGAGAGGATTGCAAAGACTTCAAATCCCTCAACCCCAGGACCCCTCCCCTTTCGTTCTACTTCTCTCTTCTCTGGCTTCCAAAAGTTCCCTAATCCCAAACATTGGAGAACTACACCCCTCCACAACCGTACACAGATGCCTCTCCATACCTCGAGCAATCACTCCGCTTCCGGCCTCTCTGACTTTGTAACTCTTACCTGCCAAATGTCTCGCTTGAGGTTCCTCCCCTTCCTCACTCTAGCATTCCTGTTATTCTGGGGACTAGAAGAATCCCCTTTTCTCCCTGCTCCGGTAGATCCCCCCCAACTTACCACCATCCACTCGCACTCTACCCCCAAAAGCAACCCTAAAACCCTTGCCTGCATGCTTGTGAACTGCCATTCGGCTGTTCGACATGCGTCCAAAATATCTGAAACCATCCTTAGGGAAGCTATTGACGTCGCCTTCCTCACGGAAACCTGGCTGAACGATCACTCAACACCCATCCTTGACTTACTCTCCCCCCCTCCCCAGTTACTCTATCATCCAACTCTCTCTAGTTAAGAATGCAGACTACTCGATCTTCAAATACCTTGGAGTCGAACTTAAGGTTTAAGCTTCTGCCCCAATTCGACTACACAAATCTACCACCACCCTGGTGATCCTCTTCCCTTCGCTGAGGAACTATCTGACCTTCTTACTCAATCTTTACTTTCTAACTCTAAAAATCTCTTCCTAGGAGATTTCAACCTCCACTGAAATGAGCCCGTGGACCCCACAGTCAATCTCCTCATTAATCTTCTAGAGATTAGCGACCTCATACAACTTTGCCATTCCCCAACCCACTCTAAAGGGGCCATTCTTGACGCCATCATTGCAAACAGTGACTTGGCCTCCTTATCCAACATCATCCCTATCGACTGGTCTGACCACCACCTCATTCTGTTCATGATCTCACCCTCGGCTCCACCCCCCATCTAAAAACAACAAAGCCATGAAATGGACCAGAAATCCTAATCTTATCCCCCCTGGTGAACTGGAGTCCAAACTCCAAGCTCAACTTCTTCTCACCTCTCTCTCTCTTAATGCCAATGAGCTCACTGAGCATTTTAATAAAACTGTCTCTGAGGTCTTAGATGAATTTGCCCCGCCTAAACTAAAAACTCTTAAAAATATCCCTTCCAAATCATTGTTCTACTGAGATCTCAGCAATGAAAGATGCGCACTTAGACTCTCCCTCTCATCTCGCCCTCCTCAGAGCCGCTAGATCTACTTACAAGAACCACATTTTCAATGAAAGGGCATCCTTCTTCCATTCACAACTCGCTCGTTCCAAAAATAGACTCAGAGAACTGTTAAACATTGTTAGAAATCAAACTTCCTCTGCCCCTCTCAAGATGACATCCTCCTCTAACAAATGCGAACTCTTTCTCCCAAAAATTGTCAAAATAGATAAATCCTACCTTTTAACTCAGATCCCTCCCAACGCCAATGTACCTTTGACGCTACTTCAATGCCACCTTCCCTTCTGATTCTACCCCCTGATTCCTCCCCGTACCTACTTATCACAACCCCTCCTGAAACCAACCTCGCTAACCTACAGTTTAAAAATAATGCCTCCTGGTATAATTTCCACCCCGTTTCCGAACTTGAAGTCTTTAACATCTTTTCTAAATTAAAACCATCCTCTCACACTAAAGATCCTCTCCCTTTTTACCTTGTCCAAGAGTTAAAGCACGCCATTGTCCCATATTGGACCAATATCATCAACTCATCCCTTACCTCGGGGTATGTCCCTGTCTCCCTCCAACTCAGACAAATCACTCCCTGTCAGACTTGGGGGTCTCTAGTTGGCACAGGCATGCACTTGTGACAAATAGGGACCCTCGCCTCTAGTCAGGTTAAAGGGGTACACTCCTAAAATAACCTCTGCTCACCCCCTTGGTAGCTTGGCACGGGCAGACAGGCTTATCTCAGAGGCAGTGTGTAAAGCATTTGTAAACACATACAGTAATCAAGTGACAATACTACAGATGGACACCACACAGGTTTTATATAAAAAATAAGTATTCTTTATATAGAATTACCACAAGACCATAAACGACTAAAATGCACAATACTGTTACTTTAGATGGTAGTATTTTGCTTAGTTCTCTTTAGTCCTTGAATGTGACACTTTAAGTCAATGTACCTTTTAGATGCGACATTCAGGGCAACGAAAGTGTTGCAACGATGTTGATGCGTTGAAGATTTTGGTGCAAAGAAATAAATACGTGAAGATCTTCCAGATGCAGCACGCTTCTCCAATATTGCGAGAAGACTCGATTCGATGCGTCAGCTGCAGCGGCGACACATTTAACGCGATGCGACGACTGCGGCTTTGGCGGCGACACTCTTCTCTGACGTTGCAAGACGCTTCTGCTCGATGCGACAGCTTGCAGCAGCGACACACTTTACGCGATGCGATGACAACAGCTCCGACGGCGGCACTCTTCTCCGTGGATGCGAGACGCTTTACTTGATGGGGTGCAATGCGACAACTACGATGGCTGCGATGGTGACACACTTCTTCCTCGATGCGAGACTCTTCTCTTGATGCGGTGCAATGCGTCAACTATGATGGCTGCGATGGCGACACACTTCTTTGGCGTTGCGACACACTTCAAGGATGATGCGAGACGCTTCCGCTCGATGCGTTAGCTGCAGCAGCGACACACTTTACGTGATGCGACGACAACAGCTTCGACAGCGGCACGCTTCTCCTTCTTGAGTCGCACTTCCAGCTCCTTACGACATGCAGTCCCTCAGAAGGCCCAACAACAGCAGCAGGCACTTCCAAAGAACTCTAGGGAGCTGGGGGGTGAAGCTCTTTTCCAAGCCCTTGGAGATCTTTCACAAGTTGTGCAAAAGTACACACAAAGTTCCTTTCTCCTCTCTTTGGCAGTAGGCAACCCCTGCAGGCCAATCCCCCAGTTTCAGGGATAGTCTCTCCCCAGTTTCTTCTTGGTTCCTCTCCTCAGCAGAGTTTCTTCTTGTTTCCTAAAGTGATCTAAATTCTTGGGATCAGGGTCCCAATACTTATACCCCAAAATCCTTTGTCCTCTGAGGGCAGAGGGGCCTTTGCCTTGTTCAAACCGGTTCTGGTCAGTCCTGGAGCACTTTGTATACCTGACTCCTTCTTTTCTTTCAGATTGCAGGGCAGAGACATCAGATGCACCACAGGGGGTGGGGCCAGCATTGTGGAGGGAAGGTACAGCCCTATTCAGGTCCCAGGTGCAACTCCTCCCACCCATCTAGATGCAGATCTCTCTTTTCACCACTGGGACACCTCACCCTGTCTACTGGAATTCCCCAGCCCTGTCACTCAAATTCCAGACAGGGAATACACAGCCTCGCAGAGGCAGGTTTGAATGGTTGGACGAGAAAATGCCTACTTTCTAAAAGTGGCATTTTCAAACACAGAATGTTAAAACCAACTTCACTAAAAGATGTATTTTATCATTCTGAGTTCAGGCATACTAAATTAGAATTTTCACCATGTTCACTGAGTCAGTTAGGATTATAAAATGTAATAACCAAACTGCCCTTACTGGCCTATGGAGAACAGGTAGCCTTGCAATAGTGAAAAACAAAAATGGCTGTAATTTATTTATTTATTAATTTTTGCGATTTTTACAGCGCGCAAATACCCAGGGGTGTCTCGGCGCTTTGATGATCAAACTGAACAGGTAAGGCAATTATTGTGCAAACAGCCACGTTTTGAGTTGTTTTCTGAAGCTAAGCAGTGTAGGGCATGTCTTTATACTGAGGGGGAGTGAGTTCCACAGTTTGGCAGTGGCAACTGTGAAGCTTCTGTCACCCCAAGTGACCTTTTTTGTGCGTGGCACGTTGAAGAGGTGGGCTGATGAAGAACGAAGTGTTCTAGATGCTTCTAAAGGTCTAAAGGCGTGTTTCAGGAACAGAGGATCAGAGTTGTTAATGGCCTTGTATGCTATGCAGAGGGCCTTGAACTTAATGCGGCACCTCACAGGGAGCCAGTGGAGTTTGCGAATGGAGTGGGAGATAGAATTGTGTTTAGGGATGTTAAGCAGAAGCCTGGCTGCGGCATTCTGTACCAACTGAAGTTTTTTAAGCACCTTTTCCTGGGCGTGGAGGAATAGGGAGTTACAGTAGTCGGTTTTTGAAAATACCAGGGAGGTGATTAGGGTCTTTGCAGCTGAGGTTGGGATGAAGGGTAGGAGCTTTTTAATTTTCCTCAGGGTGAAGAAAGAGGCCGAGACAACATTATTTGCATGATGGTTAAAAAGAAGCCGATCATCAAAGATGACTCCAAGGTTTGGGAGGAGTGCCTAAATTGTTTGGCCACCACTGAGGGGACCAACAGGGCTCCAGTTTACCAAAGGTCATGATCTCAGTCTTGTTGGAATTCAGTTTGAGACAGTTGGCCGCCATCCAGGAACCGATGGCCAACATTCCCTCTTGGAAGTTGGCGGCCACCCTGTCTCCGTCCTGGTGTATTGAAAGGACTAACTGAGTGTCATCAGCATAGGTAGTGAGGCGGATGCCATGTTCCTTAATCACCCTCGCCAAGTCCGACACATAGATGTTAAAGAGGGTCGGACTAAGCGAGGAACCCTGTGGTACACCGCAGGGAAGGGAAAGGGGAAGTGAAATAAAGGAACCTAGTTTGACATTGTGGGAACGGTTGTGTAGGAATGAGGCGGTGAGATCCTTAGCTTTATGTACCACACCCATGGCTGCGACACGGTCGATTAGGATGTTATGGTCGACCGTGTCGAAGGCCGCGGATAAGTCCAACAACACCAGGACTGCCGCTCCTCCCTTGTCCATGGTGTGTCTTATCTCATCCGCTGCCTTGATGAGTGCCGTCTCTGTTCCATGGCCTTTCCTAAAGCCAAATTGTGTATCGTCCAGAAGGTTGTGGGTGTGACTGTAGTGTGATAGTTGTTGGTTCATGAGGTTCTCGAAGATTTTAGCTGGGAAGGGTCGGCAGGCAATAGGTCTGTAACTAGCCGGGTCAGTGGGGTCAAGGGAAGGTTTCTTTAACAGGGGTCTGATAATTGATTTTTTCCACACTGCTGGGTAGATACCTGTTTGGAACATGTTGTTGCATATGTTGGCAAAGGCTGGTGAGATTGCCTCCGGAATGAGGTTAAGGATGGAGGGAGGGCATGGGTCTAGTGGTGAGCCTGATTTGAGGGTTGTAATAAGATGGGAGATTTGTTCAAGTGTGACAGGCTGGAAAAGTGGAAAAGATCGGGTGATGGAGGAAGGGGTAGAGGCAGAGGTCTTTACCATGGGTATGGTTTGAGGGGTGAATGCAGAGAATATGGAGGTGACTTTATCAGTAAAAAAGTCTGCCAGAGAATTGCAAAGTTCTTGTTTTCAGGTGGGGCGGGAGGGTTGGCCAGATGGTTGACCACCTGAAAGAGCTTTCTGGTGGAATTTACTGCTGAGGTGATCTGGGTAACATAATAACTGCTTTTCTCAGTGGCTAGCTGCTGTTTGTATTTAGTAAGCGCGTTTTTGTATGTGATTTGGTCAGTGGGGTTGTAATGTTTGCGCCAGTTTCTTTCTAAATTCCTGCAGAATTGTCTCTGCAGGCGCAGGTTTTCGGAGAACCAAGGTGCTGACGGGGAGGTACGGTTTGGATAGGTTGTTTTCAGTGGTGCCTGATAATTTATTGCAGTATTAAGGTGAGTAAGATAGTTACTGGAGGATGTGACTGGATCGGTGTCAGAAGAGTCTAATGCGGTTGCAAGAGTAGCCGCTAGTTCGGGAATATTGATGTTTCTCCAGTTCCTGGACGTAACTGGTGCCACGGGTTTGGATGGAGGGACCGTGGGTGATTTAAAATTAATGTGGAACAGTACCGCTGAGTGGTCAGTCCAGGTGAGGGGTAATTGTGAGGAGTAAGCAATGTCTGTGTTGTTACAGAATATCCCGTCAAGGGTGTGCCCTGCAGTATGCGTGGGTGCCACGACTAGTTGGATAAGTCCCGCGGCTGACATGTCTTCCAGGAGTAAGGTCGTGTCAGTGTCAGTTTTGGCCTCTAGGTGGAAATTAAAATCGCATAGAATAGTGACATTAAATTTCCCAGCAGCATTCTCTAAGAGGCTGTTAATGTTAGCTAGGAATTTGGGGCGAGAACCTGGAGGACGGTAGACTAAAATCTCTGTGAGTGACTGGTTGCCAGAGAGGGTGATCGTAAACGAGAGTGCTTCGCATTCCAAGTTGGGGAGGGGGGAGGTATTAGTGCAGAGATGTTCTCTGTATATAATGGCCAAACCGCCTCCCTTTTTTAGTGGTCTGTCTAACCGATTGACACAGAAGCCAGGTGGAAGAGCCGCCGTGAAGTCAGGGTCAGCTGCCGCGTCTCCCCACGTCTCTGTGACAAACAGTATGTCCAGAGAGTGTGCTGAAATAAGTTCCAAAATGTCAAGATGTTGTTTTGGGAGGGAGCGTGCATTTATGAGAGCCGCCTGTAGTGGTTTAGATACTCTTTGTTTGGGGGGAGGACGTGTGCAGAGTTTACAGATGGATGGTCCACAAATGTGTTCTGACAGAAAGAATTGAGGGGGAGTGTGTGATAGCAATAGAGAGGGTCTAAGTGCATGCAATTGCACGGAGCTGTAGATATGGTGGGGAGAGGTTGGGCCAGGGGGGATGGCACGTGGCACGGCCCAGGTGCGGACGGGTGCAGACGGGCATGACTCTGGCGCGACTCTGGCGCGCTAATGGCGCGCCCGATGCGCACGTCCGCTGCGCTTGACTGAGTGCATCGCCTCATGTATCGGGGGAGGCAGAGAGCTACACAGCTAACCTTGCAGGAGGTGGTGGCACACCGGAAGTGGAAGGGGGAGTCTTCCGGGTGTGGCGCTCGTTCTCTCCACGCTGCCAAACTTTTGGTGGTGGAGAAGTAGAAGACGCCTGGTACAATTAGGTGAGTGATACAGCGAATTAAATGGTGACACAATGAGGTTCAATACTAAGTGCAAATATCTTTTAAAATCAGATACAGTGATAACGATTAAAATACAGTACGCTGCGCTTCTGTTGCTAGGAGCAAGCTACCGTCGGCAAACAGGAGCGGGACTGCTGTTTAAAAACACGTAACCTGAATTAATCTCAGGTGGTGATCTCGATCGTGGGTTGTGAGCACGCTGCTGCGCTCGTAAGTTCAAATTCAAACTACCTGGCAGAAGCACCCTTCAGGTCTTATGTACCGGCGGGGGAGGCGGAGAGCCAAACAGCTAACCTTGCAGGAGGTGGTGGCACACCGGAAGTGGAAGGGGGAGTCTTCCGGGTGTGGCGCTCGTTCCCTCCACACTGCCAAACCCTTGGTGGTGGAGAAGTAGAACACGCCTGGTACAATTAGGTGAGTGATACAGCAAATTAAATGGTGACACGATGAGGTTCAATACTAAGTGCAAATATCTTTTAAAATCAGATACAGTGATAACGATTAAAATACAGTACGCTGCGCTTCTGTTGCTAGGAGCAAGCTACCGTCGGCAAACAGGAACGGGACTGCTGTTTAAAAACATGCAACCTGAATTAATCTCAGGTGGTGATCTCGATCGTGACTGTGAGCACGCTGCTGCGCTCGTAAGTTCAAATTCAAACTATTCACTATTAGAACATGCCACACACACCAGGGCATGTCCTACCTTATACGTACAATGCACCCTGCCTTTGGACCTACCATAGGGGTGTCTTTGATATGAAGAAAAGGTAAGGTTTAAGGAATGGCAAGTGGGTGCACTTGCCCAGTCAGCATGACAGTACCAAACTGCACGCAGGATCTGCAATGGCAGACCTTAGACACACTTTTACAGGCTGCTTCTGTGGGTGACACAACCAGTGCTGCAAGCCCACCAGCAGCATTTGATTTTACAAGCCCTGGGCGCTCCTGGTGCACTGTACTAGGGTCTGACAGGTAAACAAAACCAACCAATCATGGAATCACAATTTCATACATTAATTTACAATAGGGAGCACTTTCATTGTGGCACTGGACAGCAGTGGCATAATGCCCTGAGCAACTAACACCAGCAAAAACACACGAGGCAACAGCAAAAAATGGAAGGGAGACCCACGCCAATGTGCCAGGTCTAACCCCCCCTTTCTTAAAAATCCCAATGTTGACCTTAATGACCCTCACATCCTCCGCCCTATCTCTGACCTCCCCCTTCTTTCCAAAGCCCTTTAAAAATGTGCCCTACTCCAATTGGATAAACACATTGACACTTTCAACCTACTTGAACCCTTTCAATCCGGCTTCTGTAAAGGCTGCAGCACTGAAACTGCATTGCTAAATATAGTTGATGACATCCACCACGCCCTGGATAATGGCGAGACCTGCCTACTCTTTCTCCTCAACCTCACTGCTGCATTTAATACAGTTAACCATTCAACCTTGCTTAACACACACAAATTTTGTTTGGGCCTAAATGGTCCTGTCCTTAATTGGTTCGCCTCCTACTTCTGACACAGAACTCAGCAAATCAAAATTCAAAACTGCCTCTCTAACCCCACACCTGTCTTCCTTGGTGTCCCCCAAGGATCTATTTTCTCACCCGCTCTCTTCAACCTTTTTATGGAACCCCTGACCCTCATACTTAAACAAACTGAAAAAACCTACTACCTTTATGCCGATGACACACAACTGTACTATAAAATTAAATCCCACTCTGATGTCCTGCACCTTAACACTGCCCTGACTAAGATCCAATCCTGGTTCTACCCCAATTATCTCAAACTCAACCCTAATAAAACTAAATTCTCCGAAAAACAACCCACTCCCCATCCAAGCCTGGATCTCTGACCTTACATCCCTCAACTGTTCGCTCTCCCTATCAAAACGTCTCTTGGTATCACCATTGACAAAAAGCTAACTCTCAATTTCCATATAAAAAAATTTGGCTAAGGGAGCACTCTTCACGCTCTGACATCTCAAAAAAATTAAACCTTTCATTCCAGCTGTAGATTTCAAATCGGCTTGTCCAATCTCTAGTCCTCTCGAAAATTGACTCTGGTAACGCTATCCTCTCCGGAACCCCCAAAGTTCACCTTGCCCCTCTCAAATCAGTTCTCAACCTAGCGGCCAGGCTAGCAACTGACTGCAAAAGTTTTGGCCACATCCTCCCTGCCCTTAAGGCCCTAAAATGGCTTCCTGTCGAAAGCAGATCCTCCTACAAAATTGCCTGTATTACGCACAAAGCCCTTCATCAAAAGACCCCGGTCTACCTCTCAAACAAACTCAATAAAGCGGGCTGTGCTTGACCGATGAGAAGCATCAACTCTCTCCTCCTCGTCCCCCCTATGTTAAAAAAGAAAGCCTCACCATCTCGCTCCTTCTCTTGTAAGGCCCATAACATCTGGAATGCCCACCCTAAAAATCTGCGATGTAACTCCTAATACATCAGTTTAAAAAAAGACCTCAAGCTGCACCTGCTCAACAAATATTGGGGTCCATAATCCTTCTCTAATCTTACTTACTATACTCTCTCCATTCTCCCCAATCTATCCCCCACCCCCCTTTTTAACCTTTCTCACCCATCCCCTTCCTTACCCCTCTCCACCTTTTCTTCCACCCCTTCCCCATCCTAACATTTCCCCCCTTTCTTACACCTAACCTACCCGCTTTACACAGACTACTGAGCTTACCTCCTTTTAATGTATAAACTTTGTAACTACCTTATTCACTTTTTGTTTGTAAATAGCTCCTTTTTATCAGTGCAACCTATATTATTCAATGTGTTCTCTAAGTTGACCCTGTCTTAATGATGAATTTGGAACAATTGTTTTTATTCCTGTACTATCTTCATACTTGTGTAAAGCGCTCTGATACCCCTGGGTGGAGCCGGCACTATATAAAACCTTTTTAAATAACATTTTTAAAAATCAATAAAACATCCAACCCAATTTACATCTCAGCTAGGCACTCTGCCTCTGACTTGGTTGGAAAGCTTGAAGTGGTAGGTCTTGATCTGACACGTCCTTTACTACTCAGCTCACATTTTCATTGGAGCGTCATCGACTATATATTGTTCATGCAAGCCAACTAAAATAATTATTCAAAATCAGAGTGTGTCCAGTTCATGGGATGAGTGCATTAACTTAGGTTGAGTAGATAATTCAAGTCTCTAGCCCTGATATTTTTTTTAAATGGCTCTTAAATATCAACCAACATCAAAAACACCCACTGCGTTGATTGTAAAATCCATCAGCCTAGAAAGCCCTTAACCCCTTCCTCATGATTGCCATCACACCCACATCTTGCAGCATTTTCTTCTCCCCCTGGAAAATGGCCAATGTCTGCTCAGCTATCTATAACTACTGAATTTCACCCGTTTTGTACAAGAGAAACCTGAGCTTAACTATATAACATCCCTGCAACCTTTGTTTTTTTCAGTGAATTTCTCCATTTTTGAGTAGTATTGGCATTTGCAGAGTGGTGGAGAAAGGGGGGGTCTTTGACCTGCTCTTAGGAATTCTGCTGAGTAGGACATACAGAAAGAACCAGGAGGGCTTCTTGATCCAAGAGGACTTCATTCCATAACCAGTAGTGCCACATGATGTGCATTTGCAGAGTGGTGGAGAAAGGATGTGTGGCCTCCAAAGACCTCTTAGCAATCTCACTTTGTGGACTTACTGGAGCTAACAGGAGGGGTGGTTCACCACCAAGGACCCTAAGGATCACTGAGAGGTCATTGAAGGCCACGCCCCCTTTCTCCACCGCTCTGCAAACACATTTCCTGACGCACTGATTTTTGAGAAATGAAGTCCCCATTGCTCCAGAGGGTTCTTGAGGGCCAACACGCCCTGATATTACCTCCAGTAAGGCCCACACAGCATTATTGCTGAGAGATCTTTGGAGGAAAAGTGGAGCTGAATTGCGTTTGGACATGATGCTCCCTCTGTCCAAAAGCAATGCCAGCTCCCGCAGGAGGCGAGTAGCCAGCAGAGACAGCAGGGCCCTTCAGGCTAGGCATTATAGTTAGGCTCAAGTTTTACTCGTACAAAACTAGTGAAATCCGGCAGTTATAGTTAGCTGAGAGATAACTCACGCCTCGTCAATGCACTGCTTTTGACCCCACATATGGGGCCCAGACGTGGGTCCCGTGCTCACTACACCACTGGATTCAAGTTAGCCTGGCTGAGGCGGGTGATGCCCAGAAACCTGCCACAGGATGCTTTCTTCTGGTTCAGGGAGGACCTGGCTTGGCAGTTCGGGCTGGACTGTTCCCACAAGGAACAGGGTCAAGACTGATTTGCATATGGCTGGGTCCAAACTGGGGTGGTGTGGTGAGCAAAAGAATGATTGATTTAACCCAGATTCTTGTGACTGACTGGGGGTGAATGATTGCATTGTCCAGCATTCCGTCCATCAATTGTTTTTTTTGCATATGTCGCCCTAAGTGGGAAGGGTATGCCCAGACGTGGGTCCCATGCTCACTACACCACTGGATTCAAGCTAACCTGGCTGATGACGGGTGATGCCCAGAAACTGGTTCCAGGATGCTTGTTTCCGGTCCAGGGAGGACCTGGCTTGGCTGTTCGGGCTGGACTGTTCCCACAAGGAACAGGGTCAAGACTGATTTGCATATGGCTGGGTCCAAACCCGGGTGGTGTTGTGAGCAAAAGAATGATGGATTTAACCCAGACCCTTGAGACTGGGGGTGAATGTTTGCATTGTCCAGCATTCCGTCCATCAATTGTTTCTTTTGCATACGTCGCCCTAATTGGGAAGGGTATGCCCAGACGTGGGTCCCGTTCTCACTACACTACTGGATTCAAGATAGCCTGGCTGATGATGGGTGATGCCCAGAAACCGGTCCCAGGATGCTTGTTTCCGGTCCACAGAGGACCTGGCTTGGCAGTTCAGGCTGGACAGTTCCCACAAGGAACAGGGTCAAGACTGATTTGCATGCGGCTGGGTCCAAACTGGGGTGGTGCGGTGAGCAAAAGAATGATGGATTTAACCCAGATCCTTGAGACTGGGGGTGAATGTTTGCATTGTCCAACATTCCGTCCATCAATTGTTTCTTTTGCATATGACCCCACATATGACATCACTGATGACACAGTCACAGTCACCATTGACGCATCCATACCAGTACTTACACACCCACTCCCTGATCCATAGGTCTACACACACATCCACTCATAAACACATATAGCTACCCGTACACCAACTCACTCACTAATACAGCCACTTATAGTTCCATTTATACACCCGTACAGCTACTCACACACTGTCAGCCACACATGGATGTCCAAGCCGCTGAGGCTCTTTTCTCTGATTTGAAATATTATGCTGCGTTTGATGCTGTCCTCTAAGTCCTCTCTGGATGAATTAGCTATAGGGAGCTATGAGCTGTGGAAAGATACAATTGATCTTAAATCTGTTAGGGGTTCTAAAAGCTGCCAGGTGCAGGGCACCGAGGCTTTACATCATGCATGCCTCATCCCGAACCACACGTGGTTTTTGTATTCTACTATTTTCCAAACCACTTGCTTTGGATTGGCGACTTCTAAAAAAATGAACGCCCTTACCATTCCTGATCTGGGTGCTTATCCTACCTGGGACAATCACACAGATTTGTCCCTTGCTGATTTGCAGTCCCTAATTACTAATACCTCCTTCAATATTTCCAACTTGGATCCTCAAGGATGGTTATTATGGCAAAAAAGTTGAGATACATGCCAACATCGTTTTCTGGGGCTGACCCCAGGCTATATACACAGATTAGGGTAGACCCCGTTTTGAAAACTCCCATTCTGTTACTATCTATTGTGTAGGCAAATTATGTCAAAACTGGCTTAAACATTCCACCTTAGCGTCAGTTAAACATCATTTGTCCGGATTGACTGATGATGTTGATTTGAATGACTTTGTCAAAGGCCCTGTAGGAGGCAGGTCCAAAAGATGGGAATATGCGGTTTACAACGAAGTTTGGAAATTATCTCAAATTGAAGCTGCGTCTAGACTGAGAGCGATTGAGCTAATTTAGAAAAAGTGCGTGCTGTCATTGATAATTGCATTAATACTCTTTCTTCCAGAATTTACACATTGGATAATATTGTTTCATCTGTCTTGGATATTGTACAGGATGAAATGTCTGTTTTATACCATGGTCAAAATCAATTACGTTCCATAATGTAGTTTGTGTGGACTTTACAAACGTTGAAATCTGGGAAAGTTCCTTGGGACTACGTGAATACCTCATCTCTGTGTTTACCGTTTAACCTAACTGAAAAACAACAGTTCATATCCATGAAGGATGCAACATATTCACTATTGCACATTGAAAAGTTGGAACCTTTACCATTTTCTGTGGCCGAATCTAACTTGGCTGTATGGCTCATTCATGGGTTAATCACACTACCGTTTCCCTTGTTAAAGTTCATGCAAAAATGTACAATTGCACGGCGTGTGTAATACCCAAGCCCCGAATTTAGCTTGCATTTTAAAGGGAAATCCAGTGCCAGCTATAACATCCACTTTCACGTTACTAGCTAACGATAGTTATTTACTTTTAGATAATGAAGTGTGTTGTGGGATACTAGCAGGGATTCCGCACATTGTAACTGCCTCCCAACGTGTAATTTTCTGTAAAAATGTGCTTTTCCCACCCCCACATGGGAGACTGGACCTATCAATACCGGCTGTTTTAAAAAAGTGTAAAAAATATATATAGACAAATTTTAGAAAACAAATTGAGTCTAGGCAAAAAGACACATTAGGGGGGAAACATGGCGGCAGCTAGGTAGCTGTCGCAGCACTCTATTCTGAGTTCCCTGTTCGTGCGTCAACAGCAAGAATAATGCGAAGACACGTATATGGTATTGCAGGCTTGTAGATGACGCTGCTCTTTGATAATACCTGGATGTCCGATGTGTGGAGACGGGAGGTGCTGAGACATCGCCATTGCCGTTGTTGGAGACATCGGTCCGCGGGTTGATTCCTGCGGAGCTGCTGCCGCTCTGATTGCTGCATTTGCTCCTCCCTCCAGGCTTGGGTCAGCTACGGCGGGCGAGAGGCCAGAGATCTCGGTTGATTGTCGAGTTCCGAAGCAGGCCGTTCTCAGCTTGCAACTGTGGCATCTGGCTGCGCTGGAGCTCCATCGAGGAAGGAAGGCTCGTAGCCTTCTCCAGGGGCCTCGCAGGGAGGAATTCCACACAACCATTGCATCTGAGTTCGGTAGGAGGGGTAGGGGGAGAGTGGAGGGGGCTAAACCCACAAAAGATTTATGGAGATGTGAGAGGACTCAGACAGAGATCTCTGAGGCAGCAGAACCGTTACAAGGGTGTTTTGGCAGGCTAAAAGACCCAGAGGAACCTGTGCCTGTTTGTTTGGACGTCTCTGTCATTAGCCCTGTTTCCGGGCTGCCCCCCCCCCCCGCAAGACATCGTTGAAACTAATACTCCCCCCGAAAAATGTGGAGTCAGGGGGAGGAAGAAAGGTGCTTCAAATAGAAAGACTAAAATTGTTGGAACAACTGCTGAATCAACTGAGGGAGATCAGATACTATCGAGTTCAGAAGGGTTATCGAAGTCAAATCGGACCGCTCAGGTTGTTCAGGCTACTCAAGGGTCCCTCTTAAAGACAAGAGTCTCCTCATATCTTTCGGGTGAGGTTAAGGCGAAACGTGCTTTTACTAATAAAGCAGCAAAAAATCCTAAGACTGCCAGAAACATCAAGGCAGTTAAGAATATAGCCAAGAATATAGAGTCTAGGATAACGCTGTCCTTGCGGTCTTACTTTAAGGCTATCCCGCAAGTTCTGTGCCTTCCCGATCAGCAACTATTTGAAAGTACCTCTTCCACGATGGCGTCACAGAGTAATTTTGAGTCTTCTTTAGCTACAGGTGCAGACCCGGTTATTTCTTCGGGGTCAGTACCGGGGTCAGTACCGGCTAAAACAAACGCGCCGTTGCTCCAGGTTGAAAGGACGGATACAAACGTAGAGGAGGATGTTGAGGCTGCGGATAATATCGGTAGTCTTCCAGTCCTTCTCACCCAAGGTTCCACCCCCCCCTGCTAAGAGTCCTAGTGCTTCGGGTCAACCGGATTCCTTATTACAAAGCCAAATGGATCGCCCATGCTCCGTAGAGTCTCCGACCCTCCTGTCGTCCCCAAAGCATTTGGCTACGAAGCCTTTATCAACGGTTTCCAATCTCGGGTCTTCGTTAACAGGGTCATCTCATAGTATCGATTTACCACAAGAGGATGGTCAAAGGGATATAACCTCTGCCCCAGATACATACTCAGCTGGTGGGATTGATCCATCTTTAGCCTCCTATCTCCAGTCGATGTTTTCATCTCTATCAGCAGACATCAAAAAAGGGTTTGAGGCCTCGTCAACCATCCAATCTGAAATTCGGAACTACTGCGAATCTCTAGATAGCAAACTAGTTAGCCTCGCGACAAGAACAGAAAGATTGGAGGATAACATGACTGTTATGTCTTTGTATTTGGATGAAACCAAACTGGATATCAATAAGCTCAAAAGGGAGGATCTGATGTTGGCTGAGAGGATGGAGTCTTTGGAGAATAATGCACGCCGCAATAATCTTCGTATTCTTAATTTTCCGGAAGGTAGTGAGGGGTCAGATATTAAGCAATATATCACTTGGTTGCTAAAAGAATCTTTGAGATTAGATCAGTCGGTTGAGGATCTATCTCTTGACATTCAGCGCATCCACAGAGACCCCTTCAGGAGAAACCCTCAAAGGGAAAAACCAAGAAAAATATTAGTGAACTTCCGTACTTATACTTTGAAGGAATCCATCTTGGGTTTGGCCCTAAAGCAGAAGTCATTGAGTGGGAAGGGGTTTAACTTCCAGGTTAGATCAGACCTCTCAAGGGCCACATTGGATAAGCAGTGGGAGTTCGGGAGGAGGTTGGAGGCATTCAGGAGTCTTGGTGCGGTGGCTCAGCTAGTATTTCCAGCCACCCTGAAGGTTATGCATAATAATACTATGCACAACATTCGATCAGTGCAGGCGGCTGATGAGCTCCTAGCTTCTCTGGGGAAGAGCAGAGAGAAGAATAAGGATAAGGGGGCCTCTAATTAGGTGCAGTTGAGAGTAGTGTAGAGTATTGTTTTTGTAAAAGGAAGAAAGAGTAGAGAAGGAAGGAAGGAAGGGGAAAAAAAAAAGGCTTTTGTGGACACGGAAGGATCTATAATACAACTGCTTTTCCTATTTTTCTATTTGCTGTTTTTTACTTTTTTTTCTTCTTTTTTTTTTCTCTCTCACATCTTGTGGGTGTAATTGTAACAATAAAGACAGTAAAGACAGATTAAAATAGGACAGGAGCTCAGTAGGAGTGCTATCTACTGGAATATCCAGATAGATAAAGCAAGGGTTTCCCATGGGGAGGGGGGAGGTTTGGGTGGGCACGAGGCGGTGGTGCAAGTAAAAATTTCTAAAAAGTCCTCTTTTTTTGCCCGTTGTTACCTTCTTTGGGTATGGAGAATCATGGTTCTGCAGGAGAAAGTTAGTATTGTTAGTATCACTACCATAGGTTTTTCTTTTTGTGGCTATGGGGTGAATACTTGGTTGGGGGGTGGAATTTGCCTCTATGGATAAGCTTAGAGTTCTTTCATGGAACATCAACGGCCTGCGCTCTAGCCCAAGAAAATGGAAGATTATGCAGTATCTCCGAGATTTTGATGCTCAAGTATTGATATTACAGGAGACACATCTTACGGAAAAAGAGATGCTTTCTTTGGGTAAAAAAAATAGATGGGTCGATTTTTGCGTATCTACTACACAAAACTCTAATACTAGAGGGGTCGTGATTATTATTAAAAAATCATTAAAAGCCAGGTTAGTTGATAAACTTGCTGATTCAAGTGGGAGGTGGCTTATTGTTTCGGTAATTATAGCTGGGGCCCGAGTTACCATAGTAGGTTATTATGGACCTAACCAGGATGACCCCGCAGTTCTAAGTACTGTCTTCTCTCATCTCCTTCTTTATCAGAACCGATCATCCTGGCTGGAGATTTTAATGTGGTCTTGGACCCTCTCCTCGACAAATCTTCATCTAATAGACCTATATCTTCATCTAAGACAGAGCGTCTCATTTCGGAACTACAAATATCAACACCAGTCGAGGATAGATGTAGCATTGGTCAGTCAGGAACTAGTTAAACTGGTGCAAAAGGTCTATTATCTTCCCTTTCATCTCTCTGACCATGCTGCTCTATGCCTTGAGCTGGTTGGGCTGTCGGAAATCACTGCCACTGCCAGAACATGGTCATTTGACCGCTCGTTCCTTAATGTTCCAGATGATATTTCTTTTTGAAGAACTGAAACGCAGTATTTTTTTGAAAACAATACTGGCTCTGCTTCGTCCGGCTCTGTATGGGACGCATTCAAGGCTTTTTTGCGGGACCTAATTACCAACATGGTCTCGTATAAAAGGAAAACTTATAGAGACACGGTCACTTCGTTGGAAGTAGATATGGCTATGGTTCAGGATAATATCTTGTCACATCCTGTCGCTCCTCCAGAAATATTAGAAGACTGGCAAAATAAACTACTTACATTAAAGGGGGAACTGGGTTCCATATTGAATTTACGAGTTCTTCAGAGATGGGAGGCCAGTAAGATGGCCCACTTTGAATATGGAGAAAGTGCAGGAAAGCTTTTGGCTTGGAAAGCAAAAACGGATCGTATTAGAAATAATATTGATCAAATTTCGGCAGAAGGTACGGTCCATTCAGCGGATAATGATATCAGAAATGCCTTTCGTGATTATTTTAAGAACATATATCACGAGGACAAGAGCATCGATGCACGACAAGTTGAGGACTGGCTGAGTGGAGTATCTCTTCCCTCTCTTTCTCCTGTTCAGAAAGTTGCCTTGGATAGACCTATCACAAAAGAAGAGGTAACTGGAGCGATCCTAGGTAGTAAGAAGGGCAAGGCATCAGGTCCGGATGGCCTCCTTTCGGAGGTTTATCAGGTTTTATTACCAACAATAGTTCCCTTCTTAACTCAGTTGTTTAATCAGATCTTTTTGGAGGGGGTGTATCCTCCTGAATCTTGGAACGATGCCTCTATTACTTTGATACTAAAGCCTGGTAAACAGGCTGACAGCTGTGGGTCATACAGACCAATTTCTATTCTAAACTCAGATTATAAGCTTTTTTCATCTGTCCTAGCTAAAAGGCTGGGGGAGGTGGCACCCTGTATTTTACATCAGGATCAGCGGGGCTTTGTGAAGGGTTGTCAGCTCTTTGAGTTGACCTATGATCTGATGGGTGCTATCGACATGGCGACTACGGACTCCTTGCATTTAGCTGTTATCACATTGGATGCCACCAAGGCCTTCGACAGGGTGAATTGGACATTCCTGTTGGGGGTCTTGGTGAAATTTAATATTGGCGAGGGTTTCCGTGGAGCGGTCGGTTTGCTGTATCGGAATCCAACAGCTTCCTTATTAGTCAATGGTGAATTGTCAGATCCCCTTAATATCACTCGGGGTACCAGGCACGGCTGCCCACTCTCCCCTCTCCTATTTGATTTATACATCGAGCCCTTTGCCCAACGATTGAGGGATGATGTTAATATCAAGCCCTTTACCTATAGGGGATGGGAGAGGAAGGTAGCCCTGTATGCGGATGACATTCTCATTTTTTCTTCCGACCTGAGTACAGCATTACCCGCGATCATTGCACAGGCCAATGACTATGGTGGGATGTCAGGATACCAGATTAATGCATCCAAAACAGAGATGATGATATGGAATGAGGCTGAGCCAGTGGTAGGGGTCCAGCCCAACTGTTCCATGCATTATCTCGGACTTACCATCGTTAGAGATATAGACAAAATTGTACCGCTGAATCTAGACATAGTGACAAGAGATTGTAGAAAGCTTATGAAGTCGTGGTCTTCGCTCTCCCTTTCCATCTTGGGTAGAGCTAATTTGGTAAAGATGTTTATATTACCCAAAATTTCTTTTCTTTTCAACAGTATTCCGTTGTATTTTGAACCTTCTATTTTACAAAAACTGCAAGGCTATATTAGTTTGTTTATCTGGAACGAGCATACACCTCGGATAGCATGGAAAAAGATTAGGCGCCGTAGAGAAAAGGGGGGTTAGCAGCACCTGATTTACAGCTATATGCTTGGGCTTTCCAACTTTCCCATGCCAGGATGCTGCTTAAGATGCCAATAAATGTGGGTATATGAAGCATGTTTGCTGCATTATTGAGAGGAGGGGGAGTAGACCAGAATGGTTTTTTGTTTAAATTTGGGGATCCTAAGTTTTTTAAAAAGATTAAGTTGAAGATTCTGTTGGGTTTCATAAGAACATGGGTCAAAATAAGAGGTGCAATAAAGGTGGGTTATTTCTCAGGTAGGTCACCATTATGGAACTCTCCCGGTTCCCCGGTGTGGCTTCTTGACAGTGTGGCAGTACCTCTGAGAGAGGCGGGTCTGGAAATTTGGGGAGATCTTTTTTTTGATGGAGTTTTGCTATCTTGGCACCACATACTAGCTAGAGTGGGGTTAGGTCTCTCGAAATTTAAATATCTACAGATGGCAAGTTGGGCCCGTATGCAGAGCTCCGTCAGAGGTAGGTTCGAAATAGGTGGTGAGAGTAGTATAGTGACCCTGTTGATGGATAGACCTCCTGCACCTAAAGAGATTTCGTTTTGGTATAACTTGTTACTAGATGAAGTTGACGGGGAGTTTGTCTTACCTGAGACATTATGGAGTTCCTCTTTCCCAGGGGAGGACCTTGAGAACATCTGGTATTCCTCTTGTAAAATCTTATGGGATACAGTGAAGCCATCATGGTTATGTAGGAACCACCTTTTTACGTTACACAGGGCTTATTACTCCCCACAGCGGTTATCTAAATTTTCTAATGAATCCACTGTGGCATGCCCTAAATGCGGATTGTTAGCAGCCTCGGATCTACATATGTTTTATGAATGCCCATTGGTGTTACCTTTTTGGGACGCTATTAGCACACTGTTGACAACATCTGTGGGACATCAAATTTCAATTAATGCGCTGTTCGTAATCTTTGGAACATCACTGGAAGTTCAAGGTTCGGTTAAAAAACTCTTGTTTTATTGTATCCTACTTGCAAGAAGAGAGATGTGTAGGAAATGGAAGGATCCACTGCCTCCCACTTTGCTGGACTGGCGCTTATCAGTATTGCGTACATCAAAAATGGACCTAGTAAGATCGGGTAATCCCGAAAAACGAGATTTTTGGCACCTTCTGAACTGGTCCTAAGTGTGTGCTTGGGTTTTTTTTTTTTCCCATTGTCCGATGATTAACGCTGCTTGGTCTGCTCTCCCTCCTAGACATGGATATACCCAGATATGGGTATTTAACAGCAGCAATATTGCCCCTATATGGATTAATATTTTGCGGTGTTTTCTCTGGAGAGTCTCTGAATAACACTGAGTGCTATCCTAGTGTGTGAGAGCACTACCAGTTTACCTGTGACAGTGTATCGTATCATTTTTTCTCTCCTAGAGTTTCTATGCGACTTTCCAAAGGCAAAATGTGGACAAAAAAAAACACATTTGTAAAAAAACAACAGTTTAGAACAATAACTTTCAACATCGGAGTTCATGAATAGAACATAACTAACAAACAAAGAACTTTCATTGGTTTAAACTGTTTTACACCTCCGTTTGCACAATGCACAATATGTGACAAGACATTGTCAAGGGGTACAAATAAAAAATATTCTTTGGACTATGTCCATGCTTTACCATCTCAAAGCATACCATGCAATTGTCTAAAAGCACCAACAAGCCAACCGAAGACTAAAGGACCCTCAACTTCAATAGCAGCCACAACAACTCCGGGCAGAGAGCCCCTTCAGAGGTCAAATCTCAACTTAAAGATCTGGCTCCAGAGTGTTCCCGGATGGCATCATACTGCATGGAATGTGGAATGGTACTGAATGCTTGAGAGCAGTCAATAACAGCCCTTCGCAATGCTGCAAAGAATCATAAATATTGATTTATTTTCTTATTTTTGGCCCTTCATAGTTTTTCTACATTACTAGGCATTTTATTATCTTCTAATTTAATGTAACAGTACGTATATATAACTTGCAATATGGACAGGTCAAAGCGTTTCTCTACAAATAAATATACAGTTAATATTTTCCAGTCATCATTATTTTCTGTTTCACTTTTTTAAATACAAGTCAACAGTCCATGTTTAAATCTTGTAGTGAGTGCGTTAACACATATACAATCATATTTTTCTGACCACATGGTGTTAAATTTTGAAATCTCCTCAAAACTATCAACTGTAATATCTCTGTCCTGCTCCACAACTCCTCCACTTAACAGCTTTTCATTTTCCATAGAATTCTGCTCAGGACCAAAGAAAAGAAACTGCACATCATCATAAGCGTTTTCTACCTCTGCCACAGTACCATGCAAAAGTGCTCTATTCATTTTTTCTAACCTAAAGCAGGGGATTGCACACCGTACAGCCTCCTAACTAAGGTTTGCATTGTTGAGTGAATCAGAGCTCACATCTTGAAATGATGAAAGGTGCTTTGTCACACTTTCTTTGATAAACAAGCAAGTGAGTGTCCCTGCAAATTTGTAAGCTTTCTAATCTTGCAAGGATCCACTCCTTGTAAGGTACTTATTTTGTGTTTTAATCTTCTTCTTGGAAAGATACATAGACATTTCCTTAATATTGATTGCTGTCTAATACTACAAACACTACTACACTTCCATTTGTATATAGGCACATTACTCCACCTTCCTTCTCCAATAACTTGTTCCACATTTGTAGGTACCATAACCTGTTTCACTGTAGGAGTGCCATTCTACATTGCATAGCATCGTCCCATGTAATCAAAAGCATGAACCAATGTTTTATCATGGATATAGCTTTCTTCATTAAAGAAAGGCCCAGTAGTAGAATTGTGTATCCATTCTCAATTAAAAAAAGGTTTAAAAGGTACTTCTACTCACTAATCTTTTCTTCTGGATTTGTCTCCTCACGTACAACACCATTTTGTTAAGAGACTTCATTCTATTCATAATCAAAATGAAAAGCTTCAAAGGAAAGGTCTTATTAAATTTTCTTTCAACTCGTTTTCATAGTTCTCAGTAGATTTATAACTACTCTACTACGAAACATCCTGGCTCTAAATTCCTGAAACTGCTTCTGTCTCCTGGTTAAGGTGTGTCCATATTTGTTACATGCTTTCCTTTCTTGTTATGTAGATTTTGTAAATTGTTATTCTTTTTATAGTTTGATTTTATTTGCATTATTTGGTAATCTTTGGAAATGTCCACTCATATTTTTTAAAATGACTTTGTCCTCTTACCATTAGCTCTTTTTTCTTTCACCACTTTTTCTTTGCCACTTTTGTGTCACAGCATAAGAGCTATTTCTGTACCACTGTTTCACTTGTAGATTTAGTGTTTCAGTACTTTCCTACTTAGATGTGTCAGATTTACATTTTGAGAAACACTGCATATACAAATCTGCACATTAACCTGTATCACAGCATATAGCTTTGCTAATCCTTCTGAGTGCATGCAAACAATGTGGGCAATGGTTACAGATACAATTCATCAGATGTTTCTAAAACAGTATATACTCATCACTAAAACCAGTAGGCACATGTGTTTCTGGTTGAGTACAGGGACACTCCCTGGATGATTGGATGATTGCATAGAAAGTGCATGGATAGTGTATAGGTGATTCTCTCTGAATATAGGTATTGCCTGCATGATTACCTGAGTATGTAGAATCTTCATCAGTGGTTCCATATCTGCATCGTTAGTGCCTGTGTATGTGCATGACTAGATTGCTACTATCTGGGTGATTGAACGAATGCATGGGTGTTGCTTGCGTAGTTTAATGAGATCATAATTAGTGCATCCACTATTGGCATATGTAAGTGCTTGGGTGATGGAATAACTGTGTACCAAGTGCATGAGTGAGGTTACGATACAATTCACCAGATGGTTCTAAAACAGTATATACTCATCACTAAATCCCGTAAGTATATGTGTTTCTGGTCGAGTACAGCAATACTCCTTGGATGATTGGATGATTGGATGATTGCATAGATAGTGTGTAGGTGATTCCCTCTGAATATAAGTATTACCTGCATGATTCCCTGAGAATGTAGAAACTACATCCGTGGTTCCATATCTGCATCGTTAGTGCCTGTGCATGACTATATTGCTACTATCTGGGTGATTGAACAAATGCATGGGTGTTGCTTGTGTAGTTTAATGAGAACATAATTAATGCATCCACTATTGGAAGAGTGCACGTGTAAGTGCTTGGGTGATGGAATAACTGAGTACATAGTGTGTGAGTAATTTGATAACTTCCTGAGTATTGGCTGAGTGGTTGGAAGAGTGCCCGAGTAATGCGTGGGTGACTGTGAAGTATCTCCATTGCTGTTAGATACATAACAGTTGTGACTATATCTGTAACTCGTTGTTTAACTCCTTCTGTCAGCATCAAACTAACTGTTTTAGTGTATCTATCCATTTGTAATGACCTATACGTCAGAAAGGTCTAGATATCACACTGCCTATATAATTGGATACATGCCTCACTACAAGCATACATTGCTCAATTACTCAGCATGCTCATGCATCAGTAAGTTTCCAAAACTGAAACAACAAATCTCACTTCTTCAAAGCTGAAAACGTTTTCTTAATGGCATGCCAACATAATTTCTCAAATCTTTCTTGTGCACTTAAAACATATATTTAGAATTTCTCAAAGTGAAAGTTACACACCAAATGAAGGTAGCACAATAACTCTCAACAGATATTCTGTACTATAAACTGTCCTCAATTTTAAACAGATAATGTTTAAAGATATACACCACTGTCAACACATACATTAACTTTTCATTAGCCTTAAAGAACATCTATTACCGTGTAAATATATATGTTATTCCATAAAAGATATACACCTTAGAGCTATCTTTCCAAAAATATATAGTTCTCTGCATCTTTATTGAAACTCAAGAGTACCACCGTACATATAACTATCTGCAACCACAAAAAACGTATCTCACCATCTAAACATATTCAAACTGGTCATATGAGTAGAAATCTAATTTGATAAACACTTCCAAATACATACCTAACAATTATTACTACCTTATAATACTTATACAAACACAGAATATGTTCTCATCTTTTATTTGTGTCTACACTGCTGCTGTTTAATAAAGTGACTAAAAGTACTAGAACTCCCAGAATGAAAATAACATAGATGTATCTATTATGCACATAATGCTTAGACATTTAAAACATTCTTAGCTTTAAATATATTCCTAACTGTAACTTTCAATAAAACTATACTACTATGTTTCTATTAACTGCACAATGGAATAGAGAGCCACAATATTGTTTTTCCCTCTTACTTCCTGAAGCATTTCGTATTAACATCTTAAACGCATACCCTCTTATATCTACAGATCATCTCATATATCTTTTCATATCATTGTGATGATCTTTTTTCTTAAACTCCTACATGAATCTTCATTTACAATGTATTTTTATGAAATAGTGAACAAGTTGTATACATACCATTGAATTGAGTTCATATATGATATTGTTGTTTTAGCTCTTTCTTGATAGTTTTGACAATGTTAAAATGTGTAACAACTAAACACAAGAATGATAATTTACTCTTATAGAAAGCAACTATAAAATGGCAACCTATTAAACTTTCCACTCTATGATCATGAGAAATGAAGCATTTTATAATGTTCTCTCCCCACTTGTGAATGGGTAGCATCTGTTAACCCTTTCTCTCTCTTTCAAAACAAGATTTCAGTTGCTGCTTGTTTGAGATTTTCTTGCGATGATTGTGGAGTAATCGCAAAAATAACGGAAGTCAAAACCTATATTTAGCTTCAGTTTTGTTTTAAGTTAGATGCTGCACAACAGTTTATTACATAGTCCCTAATTGTAAATTAAAGTTTATCAATATATAAATTAAGTCATAACTCCTCAACATTTAAAAAAATATACTGTCTCTTCAACAGCCTTCGCACCAATACACTCTTAGATCTGTGTACCTAGCAGCCAATAGGAACCAGTAGGTCACATGTTCACAACACATTCTAGAAGGAACATGCACCTTCCAAATGAGATACAGCAGGTGTGGTTTACTTCACAGATTCGAAAGCGTATCCAAGTCTGTATTACATTCCTTTTTTTAAACAACAACCACTAATACGACTTCTTAGAAAATGCATCCAACGTACTACCTAATTTTATTCACTCACAGACAGCATCCAATGAAATATATCTTTAAAAAAAAAAACACCTCCATTTCAACTGATTTTCATTTGGAAAACTACCTCCTTCAGCTCTAGACTTCTCCTGACTGCTATTGCTCCTTCACGTCAACATGCTTAGAGTGTGGATTGTTGGCCACAGCTATGTCTATTGGGCCAAAGAGGCTGCAGAAAAGAGAGGTATTGACAGGGACCTGGGTTTGCCAAATGTGGAGATTACTCGGTTTGGCGAGAGAGTGTTAACCTTTCATCAGTTGCTGGTTTTGGTTAAAGCTATTGCGGTTTGCCAAGTTCCTCACCTCATGATTGTGCACTGTGGTGGCAATGACCTAGGCACATTAACTGGGGTAGGGCTGGAAATCCTAATGAAAGAAGCCTTTGCAGAACTGATGTCGCTTTTCCCTCACACTGTCTTGGTGTACGCTAATATATGCCAATATATGCCAATGACAGAAATGGAAGTAGGCAAATCTATTATGTTCAGAGATTGGTAAATTCAGGAAACATGTTAATAAAACAGCTTCTGCTTCCTCAGATACCATCTCATGGGCTGTATCTATTACAACAACCTGCGTTTTGACGTACAGAATTTATAGAAACGATGGAGTGCACTTTACAGAGGAAGGCAAACGGATGTTTATAAGCAACCTGAAACTCTGCATCCGGTCTTATTTGTACCTTTCATATACCCACAATCCCACAAAATACTGTTAATTTTCTTCATGAAGATCCTTTTTTTCAGTTTTTGAGAATCTTCACGACAACATTGCGATTGCCACAACTATATTGGAAAATCACAAAACAAAAGCAGATATTCAAAGGCCACCAGCACATGCAAAAAAATAACTAATAAAATCCATTCTAACTATTGCACTACACATATTACTATATACATGCTTCTTTAAAAATGTTTAAACACATGTTTTTGTACTAAGTTTCTTTAAAATCCATCTTTAAGATCTATTTTCCATTTTTGCGGTTATTCGTGCCTTTTCCATGAAGTGAAACACACATATATGCACAGATGTTGCAGGATTTTACACACTAGGGGTTTATTACTGTACACATCAAACTCATGATTTTCCAGTGTTTTTCTAGAACAACCATCTCTAAAACCTATTTTCCATTTTTGGTGTGCAGACTGGAGATCACTTTTACGTCAGTAATCGTTATCCCTGTCGATACGTTGTGAAATCCTTAAAGCAAAAGCAGGAATTCAATAGCCACCACCATATTCAAAAATTATATCTATATAATTGATTCAATCAACCCCAGTTTGCGCTCGGACGGGGCGGCGGGCAAAATGGCGGCCGCGCTCCGTCACTGACATCGGAGCGCCGAGAGCTGCCCCACCACCCGGAGGTGCCTGTGACACAGCGGGAGGCGGCCTGCTTTCCCTGGGGACGCTGGGCAGTGGCAAGTGAGAGCAGCCGCGTTGGTGGTTGCGGAGCGGTGCGATTTCCACAGCGCCCAGTGCTGGTCGCCTGACCCCAACATGGCGGCGCGCGCTACATCCAACGGGTCGAGAGGCTGAAACCGGCCGCCGATGGAGATCAGCGTTTGGGGTCTCCTGCACTGGCAACCCGCTAACCTGGCCTTGGAGGGTACTCTTGGTGCTGGAGGGCAGAGAGGGTGCGGAGCCTGTCTACTAGAGAGAGCATGCGAATGTGAGGAAGGCCCTGGGGACAGTGCTCGTGGAGGCCAGCGCTCTTTGTGGAGGACGAAGCCTGCGCTTCCCACGGTGGCTGAGAACTGCGTCTGCGCACCTATAGCACCCGCTGAGTGCCCTAACCGGGAGCTGGAGCTGTTCTGTCGACTTGCGGGGAGCTGCGGAGGCTTTGGGAACCTACTGGTTGGTCTTGCGAGAGGGGTACGACTGCCTGCATGAGACGGTGACGGTCGGGAGGAGTGCGACCGGAGGATCGTGGGAGTGTGCACTCTGGGCTGGCGAACCTGACGGACACGCTCTGCAGCGGAGCCCCAGAACTGGTCCCCTCTGTGGTCCCCCACTAGAGGCTTGGTGTGTCCCGCCGCGACTGGTGCGGATGGGCCGTACATCCCGCCGGAGGGGCTTCACGGCCTTGCATGAAGAATCCACGGGGCGACAATCGGATGAAGGGGAGGATATGGCGGAACAGCGAAGCCACGATGGGGCGGAGGGCCCCACGTTAGGGGATATCATGCAGGCCATCACCTCCTCGAGAGAAGCTTTTGAGACCAAGATGGATGCCATAGGGGTGGACCTTAATCTCCTGAAGGATGACCACCGCAAGTTAAAGGAGCGGGTGAAAATCACTGAGACGACCCTGGCGGAGGTTCCGGACGCGATCTCTACCCTGCAGCGCTCCCTGAAAGTGGTGGAGGAGAAGGTCCGGATCTTGGAGGTGCGTGCAGAGGACAGCGAAGGGCGCTCCCCCAGGAACAACCTGCGCTTAGTGGGGGTCCCGGAGCGGGAGGAAGGAGACGACGCTGTTCGATATCTGGAGAACTGGCTGCGGACCGAGGTTGCCCCTGAGGGACTCTCCCCCTTCTTCGCCCTGGAGCGCGCGCACAGGGTTCCAGCCTGACCACCGAGGCCGGGTGCACCCCCGATACCGGTGGTTGTGCGGTTACTTCATTACCGCGACAGAGACCACATATTGCAGCAGGCCCGAGGAAAGCAGAACCTCCAAATTGCGAATGCTAGGGTGATGATTTTCCCGGACTTCACCAGGGAGGTGCAGAGACAGCGTGCTTCCTTCCTTGTCTTGAAGCGGAAGCTTCGACAGTTGCGATTACCGTACGCCATGTTGTTCCCCGCACGCCTCAGAGTAGTGGATGGTGCGACTACTCATTTTTTCACCACACCACAAGACGCATGGCAGTGGCTGGAGGCACGAAAATCGGGATCGGGGGGGTCTTCTGCGGGGGACACAGCGGAACGCAGATCACCTGAGGCTTCGCACTCGCAGAGATCTATGTCCCCGCCCGGCCTCCAATTGGAAAGAGATAGGGCGGTGAGGGCGGTTGCAGAGATTAGCCGTGGTGCCCTTGCTCTACTGTTGCTAGCCGGGATGTAGGTGGCCTTGTGACTTTCCCGGCCGGCAGCACAAGCGGAGACTCTGAGCTTGCACTTCCTGTGGTTACACCACAGACAGCGGACCTCTTCATGTGAACTGGTTCATTGATGCCGGGGGCGAACGGGCCAAGCTCCCGCTGGGGAGCAGCGACTGCTCGGACTGAATGCTGGGGGCAGAGGGGGGGAGCCTCTTGTTCAGACTAATGATTGGGTCCCTTCCTCCTTGCTGTAGGCGGGAGGGGTGCCTGGGGGAGCTCTGGGTCCTATTGGGTCAGCACACGCCTCACATCGTTTAGTGACCGGTTGATCGTTGCATTGGTTTGGATGGGAGCTAGTTTGAATGTACCTGTCCTGGGGAGTGGGAGTTGGGAAGTTTCTTGGGGTTGGGGGGGTTTTACAGGGGATTGGCATGCCGCCGAGGTGGGGCAGGAGGGAGGACCACTACGATTCCAGCTATGGGTTCCACCGTAGGGCTTAAATGTATGTCATTGGTGAGGAGGGGGGTACAGATTGCTATGCTGCAGGAAACGCATTTGACGCAGGTGGAGGGGGCGGCGTTGCAGCGTAGATGGAGGGGGCAGTTGTTCCACGCCTCATACTCGGCCTTTTCCAGGGGTACGTTAATTTGGATACAGGCGGGGGTCCCGTTTCAGAGCGTTAGGCAATTGATTGACCCAGAGGGTAGATACGTGGTGGTGGCGGGGCGGCTGGACTGTCGGGATATAGTGTTGGGGAGCATCTACGCCCCCAACGTAGCTCAAGCTGACTTCTTTCAGCGCCTGTCCGGGAAGCTGGCTCCCCTGCTGACGGGTCCGGTGCTGTTGGGAGGGGACTTTAATTGTATTCTTGATGTAGTCCTGGATCGGTCTCACCCGCCTCTCCCGGATGCTCCCGCGCATAGGCTTGCTGTGACTAGGCGGGCATGGCAGGACCAGTGGGGACTGACAGATACTTGGAGGGCTCACCACCCGACGGACAGGGACTATTCTTTCTTCTCTGGGCTGCATGAGCTACATGTTCGCCTGGACTCATTCCTCTGTTCCCCAGGGGTACACAGAGGGGTTACCCACAGCGAATATCTGAGCAGAACGATCTCTGATCATAACCCGTTGTTACTACTGCTGGATTGGACGCGGGCAAGGCCTGCCATTCCTACTTGGCGGCTGCGTCCGGAGGCGCTCGACGATCCGGTGTTTGGGGCCTCGATCGGATCGGCGATAGACGACTATTTTTTAGCAAATACGGGGTCTGCGTCGAGCCCGCTTATTGAATGGGACGCGTTCAAAACTGTAATCAGAGGGCGCTGCATTGGAGAGGTGGTGGGAGTCCGCAGGGTGCTGACACGGGAGGTGTGCATGGCAGAGGACAGGCTTCGGGACCTGGAGAAGGAGAGGCAGGAACGGCCTGACAAGCAGGGGGACCTGCTTACGGCACGCGAGGAGGTGGCAACGCAGGTGGAAAGGCTGCGCTCCTTTGATTACAAGGCTTATACCACCCGGGCCCATGCGGAACGGGACAAATCAGGGGCGCTGCTGGCATGGTTGGCGAACCCGGCATGCAGAGGCACGCCGATTCTGGAGATTAGGGATCAGGAGGGTGTGGCGTATTACACTCAACAAGCCATTAATATGCATTTCCTGGACTACTATACCACTCTTTATCAGAGTAAGATTGCTCCTGGGGCTGCCGATAGAGTGGGGTTCTTAGAGGGGATAGAACTCCCCCAGCTGGATAATGAGACGGCGGAGGAGCTTGGTAAAGATGTTGAGGTGGGAGAAGTGCGCAGCGCCATCAAACATATGGCTAGGAACAAGACTCCGGGGACAGATGGCCTCCCGGTGGAATTTTATTCGGCATTTGTGGATGCCCTGGCCCCGAAGTTAGTCGTAGTGTATAGCACAGCCCGTAGGGAGGGTTGCCTTCCTGCTTCCACGTGGGAAGAAATCATTGTGCCTCTCCTTAAGCCGGGAAGACCGCCCTGGGATCGGACCGCCTATAGACCCCTTGCGATACTTAACCTGGACTATAAGATACTCAGTCGAATTCTTGCTAGTCGGTTAATGGCCCACATGTCAGCGTTGGTCCATGAAGACCAGTCGGGTTTTATCCCGACAAGGAACACGGCGATGAATATCAGGAGATTGCTACGTGTCCTGCGGGCGGACACCTACTGTGGGGAGGAGGCCTGTATCTTTGCAGTTGATATTGAGAAGGCCTTTGATAGGCTGGAATGGCCATATCTTTTTGCGGTCCTGAGGGCGTTTGGCTTAGGAGAGCGCTTCGTGGAATGGACTGCTATCTTGTATAATAACTCTACTGCCAGGGTCCGAACGGGGGGGCTGTCACCGCTGCTCTTTGCCTTGGCAATGGAGCCCATGGCTGTTCGGGCACGATCGGGACGTCACTACCCGGGGCTGGTAGTGGAGGGACAAATGCACCACATAGCGCTGTATGCCGATGATTTACTACTTTTTCTGACCGACTCGAAGGAGGCCCTCCGGGGGGCCAAGGGACTGTTGCACTCTTTGGGAGAGGCCGCAGGGCTTCGTGTGAACTTGTCCAAGTCCTGTCTTTTCCCGACTCGCCCAGGCAGGGCTGATGCGCAGCCGGCGGAGGGGGTCCCGTGGGAGGCTCGCTGCTTGCCTTACCTTGGAGTCCAGATCTAGCACAACCCTAATGACATGCTGGAGGGTAACATAGGGCGGGCCATACGTAAGGCTAAGGCCTGTTTTGAGTTTTGGGGACAGCTCCCATTGTCGGTAGCGGGCAGGGTTGCCTTGATAAAAATGGTCACACTGCCCAAACTCCTCTATTTCTTTGGGACGCTGCCAATCTGGGTCCCAGCGCAGGTGTTCGCGCAGCTCAACACATTGCTCACAGGATTCTTATGGGGTGCAGGGCGTCGAAGGGTGGCCCTGATCACCATGCAGCACCCCAGGGCGGAGGGGGAATTTGCCTTGCCGGATCTAGAGGCGTATTATCACGCAGCGCAGTTCCAGTGGTTCACTAAGTGGATGGTGGGCAGACTTTGACATCGAGAGGGGGCTGATGGGCCGGACCCTTCTTTGGCGCTTCTATCCCGGGTACTGCTGTGCTTACCCACAAGGAATAGGGAGCTCCCGACCGACTTACAGGTGGTGCGCAAGTGCTGGAACCGTTTGGATAGTGCAAGTAAGACAGTGCATTAGTGAGAGGTACAGTAGTGCAAGCATCACAGTGTTAAATAGAGGTAAAAAAGTGCAAGTAGGACAGTGTTCATAAGAGATAAGATAGTGCAAGTAGGGCAGTGGGTTAGTGAGGAATAAGGTAGTGTAAGCAGGACAGTGTGTTTGGGAGACGTAATGTAGTGCAAATAGGATAGTTAATTAGAGGTAGGTTTGTGCAAGAAGGACAGTGTGCTAATGAGAGGTAAGGTAGCACAAGTAGGATAGTGTAAATGAGAGGTAAGGTAGTGTAATCAGGACAATGTGTTAGTGAGAGGTAAGGTCATGCAAGTAGGACAGTGTTAATGAGAGGTAGGTTTGTGCAAGTAGGACAGTGTGCTAGTGAGAGGTAAGGCAGTGCAAGTAGGACAGTGTGTTACTGAACTGTAAGGTTCTGCAAGCAGGACAGTGTGTTAGTGAGATGTAAGGTTCTGCAAGTAGGACAGTTTGATAGTGAGAGGTAAGCTAGTGCAATTAAGACAGTGTGTTGTTGAGAGGTAAGGTAGTACAAGTATGACATTGTGTGATGAAAGATAAGGCAGTGCAAATAGGACAGTTTATTAATGAGAGGTAAGGTAGTGCAAGTAGGGCATTGTGATAATAAGATGTAAGGCAGTGTAAGAAAAACATTGTGTTAGTGAGAAATAAGGTAGTACAAGTAAGAGAGTGTGTTAATGAGAGGTAAGGTACTGCAAGTAGGACAGTGTGTAAGAGAGAAGTAGGGTAGTGCAAGTAGGACAGTGTGTAAGTGAGAAGTAGGGTAGTGCAAATAGGGCAGTGTTGTAAGTAGGACAGTGTGTTAGGGAGACAAAAGGTAGTGCAAGTAATTAGTAGTGTTAATGAGAAGTAAGGTAGTATAAGTAGGATAGTATGTGTTTGCTAGAGGTAAGATAGTGCAAGTAGGACAGTTTAATTGAAAGGTAAGGTAGGGTAAGTAGGACAGTGTTAATGAGAATTAAGGTAGTTCAAAAAGGACAGTGTTATTGAAAGGTAAGACAATGCAAGTAGAACAGTGTTAATGAGGTAAGGCAGTGAAAGTAGGATAGTGTGATGTAGAGTGGTACAGTAGTGCAAGTAAGCGAGTGTGTTAGTGAGAGATAAGTAAGTGCAAGTAGGACACTGTTAATGAGAGGTAATGTACAGAAAGTAGGACAGTGTGTTAAGAGAAGTACAGTACAGCATGTAGGACAGTGGTAATGAGAAGTAAGGCATTGTAAGTAGGACACAGGCAAGCGCTAAAACTGTTTCTTAAACTGTGTTCTTAACCCCACTGTTTTAATACCTTGTCAACCGCCCGGGGGCTTTGCATTGCAGCTTCTTGCTTCCCGTTCAACCGCGGCTTGTGCCGTTTGTGTGGAGGAAGCTTTTTCTTACATGTATTTCCTGATTGCTGTAGCAAGCAGCACTTAGCAGTCTAGCTGCTCCATTTACATCACTTCCAGCCGGCTATATCAAGCCAATGGTCGCGCCCATGGCGTGACAAATGCAAGCCCTTATGCGCCCGTCTACGCCCAGCCATCGCCAGGACCTCTGCTTTTCCATCAGCAGATTCCAGGTACCCTCTAAGATTGGTGTACTCCTCTGAAATGTTGTATAAAATAGACAAACTAAACAGAGCAAATGTCCATTTAGATCCTTGCTGTAATAACATCTACACATCACAGCTAGATGGCCTTGGGGCCTGTCTAAAGGGTAGATTTCATTGTGCCCCTGAGCCCCGTAAAATAACCAACAAACCCTCAGAGCCTAAAAGTGCACATAAACATCTGACAGCACAAGTAGGACAGTGTTAATGAGGTAAGGTAGTGCAAGGAGGAGAGTTTTATAATGAGAGATTAGGTAGTGCAAGTAGGACAGTGTGTCAATAAGAGGTAAGGCAATGCAAGTAGGGGCAGTGTGATAATGGGCCATGTGTATGAACACATCTTCCCATAGACACAGAATGGGTAAAGCCCTTTGATACATATGGCCCTACAGAGAGGTAAGTTAGTGCAAGTTAGACATTTTGTATGTTGGTGGTTTGGAAGTGCAAGTAGGACAGTGTTCTAAAGAGAAGTAAGATAGAATAAGTAGGTCAGTGTGTTCATGAGAGATAAGGTGGTATAAGAAGGATAGTGTGTTAATGAGAGGTAGGGTAGTGCAAGTAGGACAGTGTGATAATGTGAGGCAAGGTAGTGCAAGTAGGAGAGTCTGATAATGAGAGATAAGGTAGTGCAAGTAGGACAGTGTGTCAATAAGATGTAAGGCAATGCAAGTAGGGACAGTGTGATAATGAGAGGTAAGTTAGTGCAAGTTAGAGATTTTCTATGTTGGTGGTATGGTATTGAAAGTAGGACAGTGTTCTAAAGAGAAGTAAGATAGAATAAGTAGGTCAGTGTGTTCATGAGAGATAAGGTGCTATAAGAAGGATAGTGTGTTAATGAGAGGTAAGGTAGTGAAAGATGGACAGTGTGTTAAAGAGACATACAATAGAGCAAGTAGGGCTGTGTTTTAATTAGAGGTAATGTGGTACACGAAGGACTATGTTAATGAGAGAGACAATAGTGCAAGTAGACAGTGTGATTGTGAGAGGAAAGGTAATGCAAGTTTGACATTGTTAATGTGAGGTAAAGTACAGCAAATAGGACAGTGTTAATGAAAGGTAAGTTATCATATGTAGGACAGTGTTAAAGAGAGCTACGGTAGTGGAAGGAGGACCGTGTTAATTATCGGTAAGTTAGTACACGTAGGACATCTTGTTAATGTGAGGTAGGGAAGTGCAAGTAGGACAGTGTGTGCTAGTGAGAGGTAAAGTAGTGTAAGTAGGACAGTGTGTGCTAGTGAGAGGTAAGGTAGTGCAAGTAGGACAGTGTGTTAGCGAGTGATAAAATAAGGTAAGTAGGACAGTATGTTAGTGGATGGTACAGTAATGCAAGTAGGACAGTGAGTTAGTGAACAGTGATGCAGTGTAATAATATTGGTCCGACTCACAAAGGTAACCTTACACTTTAGTGTAAGTTTACTACTTTTCTGTATTCACAAAGGTAAACTTAGACCAAAAGTCTAACTTTATTAGTAGTAACTAAACTTTGTGAATACCGAAAAGTAGTAAAGTTACACTTTTGGTCTAAGTTAAGTGAGTAAGTAAATAAATACATTTATTGTTTCAATTAATAGAAATTGTTACAAAAGGCCGTGCCTGGTGTGTCCTTCCACGCACCTTCTTCAGTCATTAATAAAAACAACATTGTATCATTTCATTTATTACATTTAGAACAATTACATAGGGCATAAAATAGGACGCCATAAAATCTGATATATGCTCGATGGTTTAGGCCTGTGGTCTCCCTTTAGACCAAGGCTCGATCTTTGCTCATAAGTTCTTTAAGCTGACGTGCAGATTTCGCTAATCTTTCAAGTTCCCCGGGGATCTCTTAGTTAAAAAGAAGTTTCATTGCATCTAGGCAGGTACGGGTGCCATATTTTAAAAACAAATGTTTTAGTAAAGTGCAACATGCGTGACTCAATTGAGGGCAGATAAAAACTATGTGAGCCAAAGACTCCTCGTACTGATGGCACAATCTGCAAGAGGACATGCCCTCTGGGGATTTCCAGTGAGTGTTTATGTCTTTTATTGGCCTGACCATTGGTCTGACTGACAGGTTTTGCTTCAGTATTGATTTGTTCAGAGCTCCTTCAAGGTATTGCTGCCAATATTTGTCCTTGTAGGAGCTGGCTAAAATCCCAATGTTGCTGCTAGCGGACTCAATAGCCCCCAAGTTATTTCGCTTGGATAATAGTCTTACTTGTTTCCTTAAAATGGGATTTAGAGATCCCAGTAGATGAATAAAATAACCCCAGTTGGACAGATTAAGGTGCAGTTTAATAAGGGCAGTTGATAGGGAGTCTGACCAAAGATTTTTGCCTTTTGTGAAAAATTCTTTCAGGGTTGCTTTCATTGTGTGTGGGAGAATAAGGCTTGAACGACGTCCGTGCTTATTGGGGATTTTATTGATATTATGGTAGTGCCAAAGCTTACGTTATGTATAGGTCCCAAGATTGCCTTCGGAACCCATTGTACTTTTTTGCTGCGTGTTGAAATTCCTCAAATCCTGGTATGACCAAAGAGGCGAGTATCCAGGTTTCCTGGAGACAGAGCAGGTCCCCTGTCTGCAAAAATTCAAAGGCTGCTCTGGATTTCAGCACATGCACGTTCCATGAAATTATTTTTAGGATCTTGTTTGTTCTACTCGCGAGCCCGTTGAGTCTATCTGTGCTAGGAGCAGTTTGGTTGCCGACCTGGCAGGGTTGTTTCTGTTCCATGCTGGTCATATGTGTAAGACGCGACTTTTCCTCTTTCGATGATTTTACGCCCTGTTGCAGAGGAAGAAGATGAGAAATGTTTTCTCAAGTTGGAGAATGGTGTCGGATAGGTGAATGACAAGTAGTAAAGTTAGACTTTGGATCTACGTTTACCTTTGTGAATACCAAAAAGTAGTAACGTTAGGGCTTGAGTTACAAAGGAAAACTGAGACGAAAGTCTAACTTTACGACGTTCAATATTCACAAAGGACATTTACGAGTACTAAAGTTAGACTTCTGTCGCGGTTAAACTTAAGTTTTAGTCTCAAGTTTGACTGAGTCTCAGTCATTTTGGTCTCAGTTAAAATTAATACCAAAACTTACTGAGGTAGTGCACAAGTGAGACAGTATGCTAGTGTGACTCCTGCCTTTCACCTTCAGGCCAAACATTAGAAATGGATGGGGTTACTCAGCCTTTCAGCCACCTAAGACTGATAAAAGGAGTGCCCATTTACTTCTGTGACAGTAACACCTGCTGTCAGTGCCTTAAGATCATTCTCTCTTTACCACGCCCCGTACTGATGTCTTCCATTAGCTTCATGAGCGCCTCACACTGTTACTTCCACGTTTCTCCTTTCGTTAGTGGCGCAGATATCTCTGCAGCAGTTTCTTGGCGCTTGTACTGAGGCTTAAGGTAGGTTCATCATCTAAGAGCACAGGACTGGGATATTAAAACATGTTTATAAGTGTTCCATTTTTATCAGCCTGTGGATGATGAACAGCACATTACACCTCCTCTTGCGCTTACGACATCAGCAGGAAGTCAGCAGCTGGAACCCCTGGGCATGATGCCAGGGAGGGGCTGAGCTCACTCAGCCTCAGTGCAGGCCGCGGATGCACCAGTTGTAATCTCAGCTCCACCCTGCAGAGATGTCTTCTCCTCTGCAGTACATGGCCCTCCTGCTCCTGGTGACAGGTGTGTAACAGGTTCTATTGTGTGTAACATGGCCCCCCTGCTCCTGGTGACAGGTGTGTAACAGGTTCTAGTGTGTGTAACATGTTCTATTGTGTGTAACATGTTCTATTGCATTTATTTTACTTGGAAAGTCAGGTGTGCATTATGTTTTATTGAGTATAACATGTTCTATTGTGTTTTTTGTTCCTGAGATGTCAGGTGTGTAACATGTTTATTGTGTTTATTTTACATGGGGATGTCAGGTGTGTACCATGTTCTATTGTGTGTAACATGTTCTATTGTGTTTAGTTTACCTAATATTCTTCACTGCTTTCGAAAACTGAGACCAGGGTTGTCAGGTGTGTAACATGTTCTATTCTGTGTAACATGTTCTATTGTGTTTATTATACCTGGAATATCAGGTGTGTAACATGTTATTTTGTATGTAACATATTCTATTCTGTGTAACATGTTCTATTGTGTTTATTTTTGATGGGACAACATCAGGTATGTAACATATTCTACTGTGTGTAACATGCTCTATTGTGTTTATTTCACTTGATATCCTGCACTGCTGCTGTGAGTCCATCTGCAGTTGAAAATAAGAGTTCTCGGATGTTTCTACATAGTCTAGTGGGGTAATGCGCCTGCTGCAGGGATGCCCTGGCAGGCTCCTGTGTGGCAACTGTGCAGATAGCAGGAGCCCGCGCATTATTATAAATACTGTGGTGGGATAATCAGTCTCAGGTGGTTCAAATGAACAGATTTATGGTGGTAAATTACATTTCATTTGTAATCTGCAGCCACAATGTGATGTGTGTTGTTTTGCTAAATTATTACAAATTTAAATATACAAATGGAGATGCAAATAAGTGTCTCTTTGGACCTCAGATGACAATTAAAAACCATGAATATTGACAGCCATTCAAGGATCTTCTGAACCTCTAAATGAACAATGTGTTAAAAGGTTTTATCTTTGTATTGTTCTTTCTGTGTCTGTCTCCCCAATAACACCCCGGGCATTAATGCATAAATACATCCTGCTCAATTTTTACACATTTAACTCTTTGTTTCAGGTAAAAGTGGGGCGCAGTCGGTGTCTCAGTCCCCGGAGAAGCTGCCGGTGTCGGAGGGGCGCCCCCTGTTCATAAACTGCACCTATGAAACTTTCGGCACCCCCTATCTCTTCTGGTACTTCCAGCCCCCGGGTGAAGCCCCCCGAATAATGCTGAATGAATATGGCGAGAAGGAGCAGAGGGGCTTCAGTGCTCCCCACAATAAGACGATGAAGTCCTTTCACCTGCGGAAGGAGAGCAGTGAAGTGGGGGATTCAGGGCTGTACCTGTGCGCCTTGAGGGACACAGTGTGTGATGAGGCGCTGGGAGCTGAACAGAAACCAGTGGCTTTGTCTTCCTCTCTGTACTGTACAGAATCCAGCTGGTGACACTGTCCACAAGCCAGTGACACTGTCCTCCTCTCTGCACTGCATGGAAATCGGCCAGTGACACTGTCCTCTTACTTGCACTGCACAGAAACCTGCCGGTGACACTGTCCTCCCCTCAGTGCTGCACAGAAACCAGCTCCCTGCTCTGCCCTTAAACCAGCTTGTGACATTTTCCTCCTCTTTCCCCTTCTCTGCGCTGCACAGAAACGAGTCAGTGACAATGTCCTCCTTGCCTCACTGCACAGAATCCCGCCAGTGACACTGTCTTCCTCTCTGCTGCACAAAAAACAGCCAGTGACACTGTCCTCTCTACTGCACAGAAACCAGCCAGCGACACTATCCTCCTCTCTGCTGCACAGAAACCAACCGGTGACACTGTCCTCCTCTCTGCCCTGCACAGAAACCAGCCAGTGACACGTTCCTCCTCTCTGGTGGACATAAACCAGCCAGTGACACTGTCCTCCTCCCTGCACTGCACAGAAACCAACTGGTGACACTGTCCTCCTCTCTGCTGCACAGAAACCAACCAATGACACTTTCCTCCTCTGTGCACTGTACAGAAACCAGCCAGTGACACAGTACTCCTCTCTGCAGCACAGAAACCAGCCGGTGACACAGTCCTCCTCTCTGCAGCACAGAAACCAACCGATGACACTTTCCTCTTCTGTGCACTGTACAGAAACCAGCCAGTGACACAGTACTCCTCTCTGCAGCACAGAAACCAGCCGGTGACACAGTCCTCCTCTCTGCAGCACAAAAACCAGCCGATGACACTGCCCTCCTCTATTCACTGTACAGAAACACTGTCCTCCTCTCTGTTGCACAGAAACGAGCAGGTGACACTGTCCTCCTCTCTGCTGCACAGAAATCAGCCAGTGAAACTGTCCTCCTTTCTGTGCTGCACAGAAGCCAGCCGATGACACCGTCCTCCTTTCTGCACTGCATAGAAACCAGTCAGTGACACTGTCTTCTTCTCTGCACTGCATAGAAACCTGCCGGTGGCTCTGTCCTTTCTGCGCTGCACAGAAACCAGTCAGTGACAATGTCCTCCTTTCAGCGCTGCACAGAAACCAGCTGGTGACACTGTCATCCTCTCTGCGCTGCACAGAAACGAGCAGGTGACACTGTCCTGCTCTCTGTGTTGCACAGAAACCAGTCAGTGACAATGTCATCCTTGCAGCGCTGCACAGAAACCAGCCAGTGACACTGTCATCCTCTCTGCGCTGCACCGAAACCAGCTGGAACCAGCCGGTGACACTGTCCTCCTCACTGTCCTGCACAGAAACCTGCCGGTGACACTGTCCTCCTCTCTGCACTACAAATAAACCAGCCGGTGACACTGTCCTCTCTGCTGCACAGAAACCAGCCAGTGACACTGTACTCTTCTCTGTACTGCATAGAAACAGGACAGCGCTGCCAGCACTGTCTCAAGATGAGCTTATCTAGCGCAGCGCCCAGCGCCTCTTTAATGTGCTTGGAGGATGTAAAGTGAAGACATGGCTTGGCAGTTCGGGCTGGACTGTTCCCATGAGGCACAGGGTCAGACTGATTTGCATATGGCCATGTCTGAACTGGGGTGGCAGAGTGGGCTAAAGAACGGTGATGGATCAAATCCAGATCTGTTGACTGGGTGTGAGTGTTTGATTGGTTCTGATGCTCCGTCCATCACCACCCCCTTTTGTACCGCTTTCTTCGCCAGAAGTTGGCAGGGTATGCTCAGACGTGAGTCCCTTGCTCACTTTGCCACTGGATTCAAGCAAGCCTGGCTGAAGACGGCTGAAATGCCATAAACTGGTCCTAGGAAGCTTGTTTCCGGTCCAGGGAAGGCATGGCTTGGCAGTTCGGGCTGGACTGTTCCCATGAGGCACAGGGTCAGACTGATTTGCATATGGCCATGTCTGAACTGGGGTGGCAGAGTGGGCTAAAGAACGGTGATGGATCAAACTCAGATCTGTTGACTGGGTGTGAGTGTTTGATTGGTTCTGATGCTCCGTCCATCACCACCCCCTTTTGTACCGCTCATAGATATGATTGAGCAAGGGAAGGAGTGGTGGGTCATTTCTACTTTCTGTGTTACACAGCCTGGGTGGAAAACTTGCACAGCATCCCATCCCCTGTCTGAGCACAGAACCACGGTGGTCAGACCAATCACAGCGCTCTTGTCATGCTGGTGACAGCACACAGCAGTGTGATGATTGGCTGGGGGAGGCTGGGCACTTCCTGTTTCCTGCATTGTGGACAAAAAGACATAGGAGAGGCGGCTGCTGGGACGGTAAGTTACATTTTCTATTTATTTTCCCTTTCCTTTTTTGCAAATCTCCCCCTCCCCACCATCAATGCCCCATAGCAGCTGCTACTGGCAGAGCGTGAAAAAAGTGACGCTCTGGCGGTGTAAATCTCGGATAAATAAGCCCCTAAATGAGAAATGAATCATGGAACATCCTTCCCCTCCTTCTCTGCACGGCCCCCACCGTGCAGGAGTTCAGAAGAAGCCTTAAAATCTGGCTGTTTGACACGACGATCCCAGCAGCAGAAACCCCCTGCCCCAGGTCCTGGATACCCTCATGGGTGATAAGATGCGCTCTACAAATACTATGTGATTGATTGATTGATCTGAGTCATCTGTTCTAGCGGACCGTTTGCTTGAGGAGCCTCGAGAGTAGTGCAGAAATTAACAATAGACAAATCATTGAGGAAATCTCACATATTCTGTGAATTGAACTCCATTGACCATCACAGTGGTCTTGGGAACACCCTCTCATGCGAACACACCCTTCAGGAACTCCAAAACATTCCTAGCGGTGACGGAATTTACACATCAAGCCGTGACCCACTTAGAAGTGAATTCCACTAAGACAAGGACCCATCTCTCATTGAGTGACAACAAATCTAAAGGACCCACCAAATCCACACCTAGTTTGCACTAAGGTTCATCAGGAATTTGAACTGAGGATAAGGGAACCGTTCTAACCTCTTTAAATTGACAATTTCCAGCGTACTGTAGAAAATCTTTCACAAAACCGCCACCAATAAAACACTCTTATTCTAGCTTTAGTAAGATTTCTGATCAAATGCCCCTCATGGGCCAGATTCACGATGCTCTCACACAACCCTACCAGGGGATTCAGTCTATCCCCTTAGTAGAGTCCACCAATCACTATGCTCAGTACCTTTTTAATATTCCAAAATGCCCTCACATTTTCAGACACTCCACTCAAATTGGACCATACTCCTATGATTTATTCAGACACCTGCTTACGGAATGGATCCTTGTCAGCTTCCAATCCCCACTCGGACTTATTCAAGGTTGATTCCATGACCCACATCACAGGCAACTCCAGGGTTGGACTGGCCATAGCGGGCACCAGGCGTCTTCTCTCCGGTGGGCCAGAAGGGTGGGGGTTTTGGACCAGTGGGGGATGTTCTTTGGTAGTGGGGGCCGGTTTTGCAGCACCAAAAGTGCATGCAGCAGCGGTATTTTCCCCAGGGGCCCTTCCGGGCCGCTTGGACCTAATTGACAGGGCTGGTTTGTGATCCCAGTCTGGCCCTGCCCAACTCGCCCTCTGATGTGCTACCCCCTCCTGAGGGCATCATAGAAAGACAGTCAGCTGGAACATTCCTCTTACCACACAAATAATCAATCTGGAAATTGAATTCCATAAGACTCTCAACCCACCTTTTTATGTGAAGACTGGTATTTTCAACATTCCTGCAAGTAAATATTTGAACAAGAGGCCTATGATCACTCCTCACCACAAAGGGCAAACTCCCCCCAAAAATGTGATTCATGACCCACACACAGGCAGGAGCCTCAATCAATCAATCATTCAGGGGTTTATAAAAAACGCTACTCACCCGTGAGGGTCTCAAGATGCTAGGGGGGGTGCAGCTCCGGATCAGTCGAAGAGCCAGGTCTTGAGGCACTTCCTAAAGGTGTGCTGAGTATCTAATGATGACAGGGAGCTGCGATGTAGGAGAAGACTCTTCCACCCGCTCTGGTTCTGAGGATGTGTAAAGGTCTCTGCCAGGGTTGAGGTCGGCGGAGCAGAGGTTACTTTTGGGTCAGTGGAAGGAGACTCTTTTGTTGAGGGGTTTGGGTCTGATGTTGTGGAGGGATTTGTAGGCATGGGTGAGAAGCTTGAAGGTCACTCTCTTCTCGATGGGGAGCCAGTGGAGGTCTCATAGGTGCTAGGTAATGTGCATGTGTCGTGGTGTTTCAAGGAAGAGTCTGGCTGCGGAGTTCTGTATGGTTTGGAGCTTGTGTAGCAGGGTCTTGCTGATTCCGGCATAGAGGGCGTTGCCTTAGTCCAATCTGCTGGTTATGAGTGTGTGGGTGACGGTCTTTCTGCATTCAGGGGGGATCAACTTGAACGTCTTGCAGAGGATGCGGAGGGAGTTGAAACAGGTGGAGGTGATGACGTTGATCTGGTGGGTCAAAGTGAGGGAGGAGTCTAGGATGATGCCAAAGTTCTGGGTGTGGTCCGTCGGGGTGGGTGAGTGTCCGAGGGCAGGGGGCCACCAGGAACTGTGCCACATAGTGGGGGAGAGTACGAGGACAAGGACCTTTGTCTTCTCTGAGTTCAGTTTTAGGCAGCTGTTGCTCATCCAGGCTGCAACATCTTTCATTCTTTCTTGGAAGATGAGTCTGGTGTCTTCGGGGTTCTCTGTGAGGGAGAGCTGGGTTTCATCGACATAGGATACTATGCTAAGCCCATGCTGTCTGACGATGGAGGTGAGGGGGCCATGTAGATGTTGAAGAGCGTGGGGCTGAGCGAGGATCCTTGGGGTACTCCGCAGTTGATCTCAGTAAGTTTGGAGAGGAAGGCAGGGAGTCTGATCCTTTGGGTTCTGCCAGAGAGAAAGGAGCAGATCCAGTTGAGGGCATTCCCCTGCATGCCGGCGTTGTGGGGTCTGGCTGCAAGAGTCCGGTGGGAGATGGTGTCGAAGGCTGTGGAGAGCTCTAGTAAGATAAGGGCAGCAGTGTGGCCCTGGTTGAGTAGCATGCGGATAGCATCGGTGGAGGATGGTCTTGGTGCAGTGGTTGCTGCAAAATCCAGACCTTGAGGGGTCGACGATGGCGTTCTCTTCGATGAAGGTGGTCAATTGGTGTTAATGAATCACTCGGTGACTTTGGCAGCAAAGTGGAGGAGAGAGATGGGCCATTAGTTTATCAAGTCAGTCGAGTCGGCCGAGGGATTCTTGAGGAGGGGCTTGACCGCTGCCAGCTTCCAGTCATCGGGGAAGATGCCAGTGTCGAGGGAGGCATTGATGGTTTGGCATAATTCAGGTGCTATGGCAGTGGCCACTCTGTGGTAGATATGCAGTGGCAGGGGTCCGTGGGGCTCCTGAGTGGGTGTTCTTTATGGTCAAAGTGGTGTCTTCAGTGGTGGCAGGTCTCCAGGTGGTGATGGTCAGCTGGTTGCCGGTGATGGGGAGGAGCGCGGTGTCCGGAGTCTGTTCACTGAAGTTGTCATAGAGGGCCTTGATCTTCAGGTGGAAGTAGGAGCTGAGCTTGTTGCTGAGGGCCTGAGAAGGAGTGATGTCTGTGGCTTCGCTGGGGGGTTTGGTGAACTGCTGAATGACATTGAAGAGTTCTTTAGCGTTGCTTGCGTTGGTGTGGATTTTGTTCTTGATAAAGGTCTGCTTGGTGGCTCTTATTCGCTGGTGGTATTCGCTCACGGCATCTACAGGAGCGCCTGGCCTCTTGGAGGTCAATGGTGAACCAGGAGACCTTCAGGGGGCATTGTTTGACGGAGTGGCAGAGGGATGCAAGCTTGTCTGCGCAGTTGGCAATACAGTGAGAGAGGAGTTGGCCTAACGGTTAGGGCGCTCGACCTTGGACCTCGAGGAACTGGGTTCGAGTCTCGGTAATGATGCTAAAACACCCTGTGATTCTGGGCAAATCACTTAATCTCCCAGTGCCTAACAAAAAATGAATGTGTGTCCTCATGTAACGTAACTGGTGCTATGTAAAGCGCTCTGATACCTGATTGGATTCGGGTCAAGTTCGCACTATATAAAACTCTGCAAAAAAAAACAACGGTGGTGTAGTTCTTTGGCTGCAGAGTTTGCTTCGGTCGTTGCGGAGGGGGCTCATGGAGGAGGGTGGTGTTGAGTTGTTCCTCTGTGATCATGCTCCAGTTTCTCTGTGGCGGGCGCGGTGCGGGTTTGGGTGCAGTTTTGGTGATGAAGGTGAAGTGTACGCAGTAGTGGTCTGTCCAGAGCAGCTGCGTGATGTGTGTGAAATGGATGTTTGTCCCTCCTGCAAAGATGGGGTCCAGGGTGTGTCCGGCTCTGTGGGTAGGGGTGGTGACAAGCTGCCTCAGTCCGAGGTTGTTAAGGTTGTCAAGGAGGGTGATGGAGTGGTCCCCGATGAGAATGCAGTCCACGGAGGCGATGGAGTGGGGTGCCGTGAGGTCAGCAATGGTGGTGGAGGAAGAGGAGCAGGGTCCGGGGGGTCTGTAGATAAGTGTCCTGCTCAGCGTGGTTCTGGGGCTGGTTTGGATCAGGAAGTGAAGGTGCTCTATGTTGGAGAGGGGGTTGCTCGTGCTAGAGGTGAAGTGTCGGAGGGAGCTCTTGTGTGCAATGGTGAGTCCCCCTCCTGGGCGGATCAGAGATGAGGTCCTTCCTCAGGGATGGCGGTGGCGATGTCGGGGGCCGAGGTGGCGTTGGTCCAAGTTTCCACGAATAAGGTGACGTCAGATGAGAGGGTGTCGAGCAGGTCCCAGATCTCCATGGTGTGTCTGTAGAGGGTGCGTATGTTGAGGAGGATGCATGTCAGGGCTTCGGTGGTGCAGGTGTCCGTTGTGGGTCCTGCAGTTGTGGGAGAGCTGTTGATGGTGAATGATAGTTGGCAGTGTCGGTAGGAGAATTGGCCATGGGTGATGTTCGGCTTTGATCTCTGGCAGTGGTGGTTTCTCCTGTGGCTGAGTGTGAGGAGGACGGTGTAGCGGTGGGGGGCCATAGATCCAGGGTCCCTGGGGCGGGCCACGATCAAGTCACGGATGGGCGCAGACGGGGCTGGCTGTGTAGGGGCCGGGGCCAAAGGGGCAGCAGCGGCAGGAAAACGGCCAAGTGAGGGGGCTGGCAAGGAAAGGCACCTAGAGGGGCAGAGGAGAGGAAAGTAAAAAATAAATAAATTAGAGGGAGAAAATAATGAAGAGGGCGAGAGAATGAATCAGGGAATAATGCGTGCGAGAGTCAGGAGTCAAGTGCAGACAGCTCAGCAGTGTGGTGATTAGAGATTGCGAGCTGCTGGGGAGAGAGCTAACCTAGACCAGAGGTCAAGGTTTCACTCGCGCTCCCCCGCAGCAGCTGACATTAAGTTGGAGAAGGGGCAGGAAGAGGGGTAGGGAGGCGGGAGGGGGCTGTGTAGGGGCGTGGTGATCAGAGATGCGGAGCTGCCGGGGAGATAGCTAACTTAGACCAGAGGTCAAGGTTTCACTTCCGTTACTTAACAGAATAGCAGTTCTCTGCTCCTTTAAGTGAATGCGAGGTGAACGCCACAACATTCTCCTCACCTTTAACTACTGGAGACAGGACAGCACCAAGCCCAGTCATACAGGCATCGATAATGAGAAAGGTCTTTCTTCTCACACCAAAATGCCCCAATGAAGGCATCTCGACAATCTTACACCTGACTTCCACAAAAGCACTCTGAAGACAATTTACAGTTCACCCCTTTCTTCAAGGGCAATTTCAGGGGTTGCACCACACAAAATAGGTAACAAATTTCCCATACAATCTCACTTGGTCTGTTTCACATGGCATAGGCACAACTGTGATAGACTTGGCCAACTCCAATTTTGGCCTGATTCCATCTCTAGAGATTGTGCACCGCAAGTAAGAAACTGTGCCCACCCTGAACGTACATTTTTATCTTTTCACAGTGAGGCCACTGCACTTCAGCTTGGCATCATGCTTCAGTTTGTCTTCTCCAAACACCAGGATAACATCCTGAGAAAACATCACAGATTTGATACATTTCAATACCTCTTTGGTCAACCTTTGGAAACAAGCAGTGACTGCAGCCAATCCAAAGGGCATTCTGACTAACCTGAAAGCTCCAAAAGTTGCGACAAAGAGGTAAGAGATCTGGAACATTCATGAAGCAACACCTGGTGGTAAGCTGCTGAACGATCAATGACACTAAAAACTTTTGCTCCTGCTGGTAAGGTCACAGCCTGATTGATATTCGGCAAAGGAGGACGGTCCACCCTTATACACTGGTTTAGCCATCTGAAGTCCATTATCCTTTGGAGCTAGAAGATTGGGCACCAGCCATTCACATGCTTCAATGTTCTTAATCACACTTAGTTGCAGCAGCTTATCCAGTTCTTCCTGCAGGGGTTGAGGCAAAAGGCGGGGCACCTTCCTGGTCCGATGCACAACTGGCCTGCCACTTGACTTTATGACAATCTAATGCTTGAAAATGTTCAACAGACCAAATGTTGGAAAGTGAAATATTAGTAGTGATAAGTAGGAGTTACCCCTATTAATATGGCCACAAACACAACAAAAGTGGCAGGTAGGGCATAAATAAATTATTCCCTTGCTCAACCCTTTGGTAGCTGGCAACGAGTAGGCAGGCTTAACTTAGGAGACAGGTATGTAAAGCATTTAAAAACACAAATACAATAAATAGGTAGGACACAAAACACAATAAAATTCCACCCCAATTAATAAAATAGTTTAGATTTGTATGAACAAATAGCCACCAAAATGACAAACATCGAATGTAGAGAACTAGAGATCTGAATTTTTAAAGATTAATAGTAAAATTAGCACTTAGAAGCAAATAGTGCTCAAAAGGATAAAACAGGTCATGCTGGACCGGGACAAAGACAAGTGTTCTTTACACCTACTTCCAGAAGTGTTTCTTGATGCATGATAGTGGTCCAAAGCACCAGACAAGGGTTCAGATGCTCTGGTTTGCCTCTTGGGTTCTGGGCAAGGGTGGGCGTAATTTACATAATGGAAATAAGCAGAGAGGCAAGGAGATGGAACCAATCTCCGCACTCTCCGCATAGTTCCGTTACGCGCCGCCCGCCTCCCGCCCGCCTTCCGCCCGCAGTATTAAATAACTTTAAAAAGCACATTTCAAATAACCTTACCTTATCGGCAGCGTCCCCGGGCTTCCATCCGTCTCCATCGCGTCTTCTTCTGGGAACTGCGCATGTGTGGGAGCCCGAGCATGCGCATTCCTGACAAGGACGCGATGGAGATGCATGGAAGCCCAGGGACGTGGGCGGGAGGCGGGAGGCGGGTGGCGGGAGGCCAAGTTCCGTTACGCCCGAGTGTGCAGAGATTTGCCTTGTTTATCAGCCTATATCGTGGAAGGCAGAAGGGGCAAATCTCCACACATTCCGTTTGCGGAACGGAGTTGTCCGCCCACCCCTAGTTCTGGGACTACAACTCCACAGTGAACCAGGTCAGCTAATGGAGCTCTTCACAAACGTTGCTCTAAATTTCACCAAACTAATGGAACTTCTTCCTGAAGTTCCTCCTTCAGGCTTCAAAGTATCCACAACAGCAATGCAGGGGTCTAGAATCTCTGAGATGGTCCTTGGGATGTTGGTACAACATTTTCCGTAGTGCACTTGGCCAACTCCTTAAAGTCTACTTGGCGCACTCCAGGCTGGAGATTTCTTGTAGGAGATGATGCAGGTGAGGTCAGTTAACCTGCAGCTTGCAGGGAGTCCACCCCTTAATCCTTCTTGAAGCAAGGCAAAGTCATTAAAGTTGTAGTTCCAAGTGTTCAGCAGGTGTAGTTCTTCAGAGTGCAGCCCTTTGTTGTGCAGTCCAGGGTTCCATCAAGGCAGTCCTTTTCCTCCCTGTTGTTTTAGGCAGCAGATATGTGGATCTGTGCAGCTCTCCCATATTTATTCACAGTTTCTGGGCATCCAGCAGGGGGGAACCTCTGACCAATGGGATGCAGGGTACCACTTACTCTTACAAAGTGCACCATATTCTTGTCCCAGAAAGCACTATTTTCTCAAAATTCAACATGTCTTTCTTGGGATTAGATCTGGCTAATCCAAAACACTGGTGTGGCTCAGTTTCACTAACACAGCTCTTTCATCCCCCTGACTAATCTAATTTCTCAAGCTCCAGTGTAGCTGGGGGTGTTGGAAGTGGGGGTCAGCCTGGGCTGGTCCCAAATGGTCATTCTCTATTGAAGACCAGTTTGGCTCCCTCACCCCCTTCCTGCCTTTTAGATTCTACAGCCAAAGGTATCCACCCACAGGAATTCCTTGGTCTACTCTGACAGGACATTTCACACCTCATTAAGCAGCTGTGGCTCAGCCTGAGAAAGGCTGGCCAATCAATCAATCAATCAATCAATCAATCAATCAATCAATCAATCAATCAATCAATCAATCAATCAGTCATTTGTTAAGTGTGACTACTTACCCGTAAGGGTCTCAAGGCACTGGGGGGGGGAGTAGGCTCCAGTCCATCAAGGGGGGGGGTCTGTCAAAGAGCCAGGTTTTGAGGTTTCTTGCGAAGATGGGGAGCGATGTTATCTGTCTGAGGTGGAGCGGAAGGGCGTTCCAGGCGAGGGTCGCTAGGAAGGAGAAGGAGCAGCCTCCCAATCTGGTCTTTCTGGTGCGGGGAACTATGGCATAGAAGAGCTGGGCTGATCGTAGGGTCCTCTGGGGAGCGTGGAATTTGAGTTGGCTGTACAGGTATGCTGGTCCTGTGTCGTGGCGGGCCTTGTGGGTGTGGGTGACCATTGTGAAAGTGACTCTAACTTCGATGGTGAGCCAGTGGAGTGTGCGCAGGTGCTGGGAGATGTGGCAGTGTCTTGGCAGGTCGAGGCGGCATTCTGGATGTTCTGTAGCTTGCAGGTGAGGTTTTTGTTTATTCTGGCATAGCGTGCTTTGCCGTAGTCGAGTCTGCTGGTGACCACGGCATGAGTGACGGTCAATTAGGAGAAGGTACTGGAAAGCTGGATTTTGTTATTTTGTTATTAAAAAGTTTAATAACAATGACAAGTTGTTGGATTTATCTTAAATATTAATTAGATACCATGAAAAATATTTTAGGTGGCCCCTGTCAATATTTATACTTAGATAAAATATCTCAATATTAGCCTATGAGCCATACACTACAATGGTGAAAATTTAATTGGCAGTTGTTTTTCCTCACCAAGGCTTATAAACACATTTTACAATGCCCCTGCTTATAGTTAAAAGGCACCCTACCCCTGGGGCACCTAGGGGAGACCTTAGGGGTGATCGATATGTAAAAGTAAGGGAGGTTGTGACTCTGGACGTACCTTTAAATCTAAAGTTGAAATTGCATATATATTTAAGATAAAGGAAGCCTGAAAGTCTGTTCTGCATTTAAAATGACAGCAAAACACACAGGAATGATGGGCAGAATGAACATTCACCCCCAAGTTAAGAGATCTGAGTTAAATCCATTGTTATTTTGCTCACCATGCCAACCCAGTTTAGAGCCAGTCAGATGCAAATCAGTCTTGACCCTCCCCCCTGAGCCAGAAACATGCATCCTGGGACCAGTTTTGAGGTATCCCCCCTCATTAGGCAGACTATCTTGAATCCAGTGGCACAGTGAGCCCATGACCCGTGTCTGGGCATACCTGTTGCACTTAGAGCGAGAAAGCAAAAGACACACAAATGATGGATGGAATGCAGAACAAATTAAAAATTCACCCCCGTTAAGATATCTAGGATAAATCCATTGCTCTTTTGCTCACCGTGCCAACTCAGTTTAGACTAAGCCATATGCAAATCAGTCTTGACCCTGCTCCTCCTAGAGAGAGCTCAGCCCTAACTGCTCAGCCCGGTCCTTCTTGGACTGGAAACAAGTATCCTGGGACCAGTTTCAGGGCATCCTCTCTAATTAGCAATACTATTCATTAAATTTATTATGCACACTGTATGACTTGTCAGGTCTCCAGGGGCTGACAATTGCCCAGCTCAAAGGGCTCTTTTTATAGACCTAGGAAGGATGAATGTCTGAATAAACCCCATGGGATTTGATCCTGTCAGTTCAGACTCCACGTAGACCTCTACAACAGATGCCTCAGTTCATTGGAGCGACCTTTAGCTCTTACCATCTGAAACAAAAACCCCAATTGTATCCGCCCTTCCTACTGTCCCTCACTGATGACGTCACACTGCAGGAGCCAAATGTACTGGGACTCAGAGGGCGGGGTTAGTGAAGAACACGTCTCAGAAACTTAACATGTTCACAGCACTTTGAGATGCAATGATCTGAGACTTTCATATGAGGGAGACACATCCCTGAAAGTAGAAGAGCCTGTTCACATCCGGGTAAAACTCTTCTTGTCACTGGTGCAAGAAACAGGGCCCCAAACACACCATCTGTAATACAGGGTGGAACAAATATTATTTGAGACAAGGTAAACAGTTTTGCTAACTGATCTTGCACTGCACTAACTTCATGCCATTATACTGTTTATTGTTTAGCTGGAAAATATTCTACACGTTTTATATGTGAAATATGAGAGTATGTTTGATGCAAATTCTTATTTCTATTCCAAAAGTAACTAAAATGGGTAAAAAAACAGTGTGTTCTATTTTTCATAAAACAATTCATAAGTTGAACATATATTATGTTGAAATGTATAGTACTGATTTAAAATCATCTATAAATAATTTGTGTGCTCCTTAAGGCTTCACAGTCCATCCTCTTCATTTTCTCTGCTACTGAGAACAGTGCAAACACACTCGGGTTTTCACTCACAGCCAGATCTACTAAAAGGGCGAGACCCTGCTTGAGTGAAACCCTAAAGCCGCATGAAACCAGGAGAAAACTGTTGTCTCTTGTAGATATGAATAGCGGGTCCCTTCTGGTCCTGGATGGACTCTGTATGAGAATGGCGTAATCTTTTGAGTGTGGTGTGTCTGGGTGCGGTTAATAAAGTTTATGTCACAGTGTGTGCAGTTAACAGTTGCATTCTAAAGAATAAACATGTGAAGTACAGATCTCCATGTGAGGCGTGGTCATTTGCATGCTTCCGGGCTGGGGACGACGCTACAGCTGGTGACGCGTTAGGGGATCCGTAACACAAAGCAACAAAGTGCTCTCCGTAGGAGTTTACAGAGGTCCAACAGATTGCAGTGCATGCCACGTGCACCTCAGTCAAAGTGAAGCATCCAACACTGGCTTATGTGGAGTCAAAGCGCTATTCCAGCCGTGCAAGGCTTTCAGAGAAGCAAAGGCCCTTTAGAAAGTAAAGCCCTAGTCGTGTCTGTCTGGAACCTGCTGGCAAGGCTGAAAGAAGAGGTACTGTGCCCCAAGATAACACACAGCCAGCACACGCACAGTGCAATAGCGCTCAAGGCAGCGACAAGCAGGTACAAAGAGGCACAGAAAGCCACGGTAACCAGGTGAAAAAGCACGCCAAATGCACAAGCATACAAGGGCCATAAAAACACTAAAGGCAGTAAAAACCTGGTACGATGCAGAAGTGGAGAATGGTGACGAACAAGCGCATGAGACAAAGCAGTTACTCAGCGCTTAAAATGAGCTTGAGTAATTACAACGGGGGAGCCGCACCAACACAGGTGCACGCTCTCCACTGGGGCTTAGAGATGGTATGGTTGGAGCAGGTCTCAGCGGTCAGCGTATGGAGCCAGAGCAAGCCTGGCTTTCAACAGCAGAAAGTTCCACAGGTAGTTATAATGCTACCACCTTTTTGAAACCACCGCCTCCATTAGATACTGTCAAAAAACAGAATATTGGCACCAGAAGTCAGAAAAACTTTTGCGAATGCCTACATCTAAGGAAACTATACCAACAATTAGCTTAAAGTCAAAAAGTATCTGTGCTGAAGATTTAAATTTCCATTTTCCCAGTTCCTTCTTGGCTTTCTTCCGAAGTTGTGTTGTTGCAGACGAGTCACGGGAATCAATCATTGCTGCCGACTACAAAACTGAATCAGTCACTGTTTGCTCCTCTCCTTCGCCTGTCAGGCCATTGGAGCGGGGACGTGCGAGCTCGCCATCTTGGGCTGCTCTGGGGTTGGCGGTGCAGCCTTTTGGCCCCTCCCCCCTGGCAAGTATATCCGGTGCTCGACAGCGTCCACGTACAGTTCTGACCCGCATTGCAGATCTCCCGAGGCGCTTACCGGGAGCAACGTCACCTGCCTCCTGCATTTTAATTGACTCTTGTGCGATTGCGCTCTGGACTCTGCGCATTTACTCATTTTAAAGCCCCCCTACCTGTACTCGATCCTGAGCGCCTCTTGCTGTTTGCTCCTCTCCTTCGCCTGTCAGGCTATTGGAGCGGGGACGGGTGAGCTTGCCATCTTGGGCTGCTATGGGGTTGGCGGTGCAGCCTTTTGGCCCCTCCCCCCCTGGCAAGTATATCTGGTGCTCGACAGCGTCCACGTACAGTTCTGACCCACATTGCAGATCTCCCGAGGCGCTTAGCGGGAGCAACGTCACCTGCCTCCTGCATTTTAATTGACTCTTGTGCGATTGCGCTCTGGACTCTGCGCATTTACTCATTTTAAAGCCCCCCTACCTGTACTCGATCCTGAGCGCCTCTTGCTGTTTGCTCCTCTCCTTCGCCTGTCAGGCTATTGGAGCGGGGACGGGCGAGCTCGCCATCTTGGGCTGCTCTGGGGTTGGCGGTGCAGCCTTTTGGCCCCTCCACCCCCTGCCACGCCCACACTGCGCCTTGAGCATCCTATTTATGGCGCCACAATCCCGGCAGCGCAGCGGACGTGCGCAGCGTGCGCGACGAAGGCGCGCCGAAGTTGCGCCTAAGTTAAGCCCGTCTGCGCCCGTCCGCGACGGGCCGGGACCAGGGGCCACAGACTCTGTTCCTCTGTTGGTTTATTCTTCTGCTCAGCTGCTCTCCCATTCTGTCAACTTACCTCTTCCTCTCCCTTTGCTACAGCGCCTTGATTCCCTGGGCATTTCTGCACCTTGTCATTTTCCCATGCCCCCTGCTTTATCTATCTCCCCTGCTTTTCCTTTGGGCTCCCTTCCTGTCATTCATTCCCCTTCCTCTCCTTATATTGCCTCTGCCTGTCTCCTGAATACCCGCTCGGCTGGCAAGCATCAACTGGAATTATTTAACTTCCTGACCACCGAGTCCCCTGACTTCCTGTTCCTTACCGAAACTTGGTTTTCCACAGATTCTCTTCCTGACGTCCTGGCCATTCTCCCCAATTCCTATTACGCCCTCCGGGCAGATCGCCCTGAGAGCAAGGTAGGTGGGGGGGTGGCCATGATCGCCCGCTCCAGCTTGCAGTTCCAGCTTCTCTCTCATTCCTCCATACCTAGTGTGGATTTTTTGGTGGCCCGCTCACTTAATCTTCTAGCTCCCCTTACTGTTGTTCTTATGTACTGACCCCCTCAGCACATGCCCCTGTTCGTAGCTACCCTGCAGGAACTTCTTGCCACACTTGTGGTAATTAATTCTTCGGTTCTCCTACTGGGAGACTTCAATTTCTGGCCGGGTGACCCTAGGGAAGATATGTCTTCTAAAGATTTTTCGGCCACCCTCCAGTGTCTGAATTTTCAGGCCCATGTTACTGCCCCCACCCATGACCAGGGTCATATACTTGACCAAATTTGGTCATCACGTTGCACGGTTCTCTCTCCCAGCATTCTTCCCTGCATCTGGTCTGATCACACTCTTATATCCTTTTCTATTAACCTTGGTGTCCCTCACAAACCAGTTTTACCTAAAAATATGGCTGCACGTATTTAGAACCGGGTTGACTTGAATTCCCTTTCTCTCTCTCTTATTTCTTCTATCCCCGTTCTTTCTGAGCTTTCTCTTGATTCTCAAGCCGAGGCAGTTAGCACCTGGCTGTCTTCTTCTTGCGATCGGGTTGCTCCCCTTGGGAAAATTAAGGCCGTTCGTCCTCATGATGCCCATAAATGGTTCAATACTGAGCTTAAAGCTCTAAAATTGGACCTTAGATGTTCTGAACGTCATTGGAGACGTAATTATTGCCCTGTCCTTCAGGCCAAATACAAACTTCTCTCAACTGAATATAAGAGAGCCGTTCTCTCGGCCAAAACTAAGTATTTTTCTGAGCAAGTCGCCCTCTCTGCTAATAAGTCCAAAGAGATTTTCTCTTTGGTGAACAACTTGGCGATCTCTGATCGCGCCAATCTTAATCTTATCCCTTCTCAGGCCCTCTGTTCCTCCCTCAACGATTATTTCATTGAGAAGATCGTTAAGATTAAATCTAATATCCCTTCTGTTTCTTCTCTTTCCTTTTCTCCTCTTCCTCCTGCGTCCTTTTCTTTTCTTGACTCTTTTTCTCCTATTTCCTTGGACTCATTTCTTGCCTTGCTCACTAAAATCAAGTCTGGCTCACCGGCCGACTGCGCCCCGGCACGTATTTTGAGAGCATTGTTCTCTAACTGTCCTGCTCCCCCTCTCTCCTTTCTTAATGCTTCCCTTTCCCTGGGCTCAGTTCCTTCATCTTTTAAATCTGCTATTGTTTTACCCATCCTTAAAAAGCCTGGATTAGATCCCTCTCTTCCTTCCAACTTTAGGCCCATTTCTCTTCTTCCCTTTTTGGGCACGATACTGGAAAGTCACGTTACCTCCTGTCTTTCCACCTATATCGAGGAGAATCATCTTTTAGCTTCCCATCAAGCTGGCTTTCGTCCGGGCCACTCTACGGAGTCGGTGGTCCTCGCAGTTCTTGATGAGCTGAAAGCGTAAGCCGATTCCTCCCTTCCTCAAGCTCTGGTTCTCCTCGTCATGTCCGCTGCGTTTGACACGGTTGACCATCCCATTCTCCTTGACCGTGTCAGCGCAGCGGGCATTCGGGGCTCCGCTTTCTCCTGGCTCGCGTCCTTTCTTTCGGGACGTTCTCAAGCGGTTCATCTTTCCGTTTCTCTGCCCCCTCTCGTTTGGTTCCCTGTGGGGTCCCTCAAGGGTCTTCTCTTTCCCCCCTTCTCTTTAATCTTTATATCTATCCTCTTATCACCTCTTTACTCGATCTGGGGGTCTCCGTGTATAACTACGCAGATGACCTCCAGCTCGTCTTTGACCTTTCCTCTCCTTCTCAGTCTCTCTCTAAGTTTCGTTCTACTTTGGTCTTTATTTCTGAGTGGATGAGTGTAAATCATCTTAAACTCAACCCGGACAAGACCGAGCTGGTCTTGACGGGTGGTTCATCCAGTCCTTGGTCCTCTGCCTTCTGGCCCTCTACTTTCGGTCCCCCTCCTGCACCTGCTTCTTCTGTTAGGACCTTGGGTATTAAGGTTAGCCAGGACCTATCCATGCACGCCCAAGTCAGCTCTGTTGTATCTTCTTGCTTTCTCTCTCTTCGACTTATCCGGAAAATCTCTCGTTTTTTTTCTTTTGAAGCTCTCAAAATCATCATTTCGGCCCTAATCACCTCCCGCCTTGATTACGGAAACAGCCTGTATGTGGGCATACCAGCTTATGAAATACGTCGCCTACAAGCAATCCAGAACCAGGCTGCCTGCCTCATTCTTCACTTGCCTAAAACCCATCACATTACCCCTGTACTCAAGTCCCTTCACTGGCTTCCCGTTCATCAGAGATCCCTTTTTAAACTTGGCTGTTTAGTTTTTCGGGCTCTTGCCCGCTCTGCCCCGCTCTTTATCAGTTCTCTTATTTCCTCTCACATTCCAATCCGCACCCTTCGTTCCTCCTCTTTGGCTCTCCTCAACGTTCCCCGATTCCATAAGTCCAGAACGGGAGGTACCAGATTTTCTGTTCTGGCCCCCCGTTTCTGGAATAGTCTTCCCTTATCTTTGCGCTCTATCCCTATCTATTCTCATTTCCGTAAAGCCCTGAAAACCCTCCTGTTTTCTCAGGCGTTCTCCTGCTAACTGCCCTGGGTTTCCCCTGTGACTGTTGGCCAGAGCTCTCAGCGCCAGGAAGCCGCTTGGCCACAGTGCGCTTTATCAAATACTTTTTTCATTCATTCATTCATTCATACTATACCTTTACTCCTTTCTAGACTTATACAGGATGTAGTGCACCTGCGGGAAACATGTGGCACACATCAACTGTTGTCTGCCTTTGAAGAGCATGTCTCATCTACGTGCCTGCTGCCTGACAAGAATTTTTGGTCAGAAAAATCCTCCTTTGAAGTATTGATTGCACATCAAGGAGTATTCTTCTCCTCTTGAAATTTGTTGACGTTCTGTGAATAACGCTCAAGTGTCTTGAAGCCCTCTTTAGAGGTCTGTTCTGAGGAGAAAAGAGGTCAGTTTTCTAAGTTCCCTATTAAAACATCTGCACTACAGAAAACTCAAGCCTCAAGTAAGGTTTTCAATTCTTTTCACTGAGACTGTAAGGAAGATATTGAAGTATTAATAAACAAACAAGTGAAATGTTCTCCTGACCCAGGATATAATGTAATATCACTTACAAATATTTTATTTTTTAATGAGCTGTCCCAAACAAACACTACAGAAAGAAGGTCTCCTAAGAACTATAAGAGAGAGAGGATATTGACTAAAGGTTTTTAGGTATCTAGTGAATTGTATGTTGTGCACAATCAGTTGTTTACCACAAAGTTGAGATACCTATTGTGAAAGCATATTGTCCTCCAGTTATTGTTCATACAGTCCTTATCCTCTTTTAGATTCCTGCTCATCTTCATACTGTACTTTATTTTGGCTTGAAATTCCCAAAAGTATAATATCCACCACATGAAAGACAATTTTATAATATATACAAAATCAAATAAACCCCTCCATAGGCAATAAATATACCAATATACAATGTAAATCCCTATGGCATATAAAACGCTCATGATTAATCTAAGGGTTCCCATCTAAGATACATAGATTAAATAATTCCACATAAAATTACAGTTGTTGAGTTAAAACACCAATAAACCATTGCATTGGCTTAGAATTTGAATTTGAAGGTCTGCGGTTGGTTAGAAGAGAGGAACATGCCCTGGAAAAGATGGCCCACCAATCCCAGAGAGCGACTGCACAGGCTGAGGCACACCTCAAATGTCAGACCCAGACTTTGTAACTTGCCTGTCTTTAGTTTAGTGACATGTATCCAGCCAAAAGTGTTGACATTCAAACAGAGGTATTGCTCTTCATTATCTCACACATGTGCTAAATACACTATGTAATAAATGTCCCAAGTCAGAAAATGCAAGATTGTCAGGGTGACAGCTAATGATGGCTTGGGTGTAGGCTGTGTGTCTGAAGATGCTTTGGTGTAGAGTGTGTGTTCGTGAGCGCATGTGTCTACAGGTGTGCATGTTTAAATGAGTGTGTGCATGTGTGTGAATTTCTACACTGGTGTTCCTCTCTACCATGACGATTCTCCTCCCTTGGGACCACCTGACCACCTCACGTTTGCTCAACTGTGGCTCCTGATACCCCTTGACATACAGAGCCATCTATAGCAATATTGTGCCCACTCCGTTCAGGTTGGTAGCCCTGGGATCATCTTGGCCATTTAAAGATGTGCAATTGAAGACCATGCCCTTCAGGTGATACCCACATCTTATTAGTAGACCAACAAGCCCTGTGAGCATGAACCTGGCACACCCTGCATACATACAGATCTCTGCAGCAGGTACATCTACTCTTTGATCAGTTATAAGGAGGTTAGACACAGGTACATGCAAATTGCACAGATTCCTCCGTGTGGGTCTGTTAACCCACTGGTCTGTTTTGCTGTGCTTTAAACTTGTGATCATCAATTCAGATGCTATTGGAGTGCAGACCGCACAGTGATTTCTTCAGCAGGCCCTTTAACACACCAAGAAGCTACCTAACTGAATGCCAGTGCGTGCCTTGCAGTCCACATTTGGTGCTGTCTTAGATGTGGTGCCTCTTCAGCAGCCTGGGGTGGGGCTGTATTCCCTCTATGGTTTCCGGGTCACCAGTATATACTTACATCTTCTGGTAAGGCCTCTGTCTCAGCTGGATGGCAGTGGGAGCAACGGGGGCTCCTGGGAGATGCTATTGGATGGGTTGGAGTGCTGCTGATACAAACAGCACTTAGTATGCAGCACCCCTTGGGAGTGGATTCCCTGTAAATGAGTCTTCCTGCTTTCACACACACACTTGGATGACCGAGAGGCAAGCTCATTAATACTGCCTCCCTTTCTGCCAGGGAGGATCAGCTAAGTGTCTCATTAGAGGGAAGAAACAACTCTGTTGCCGGCGGACAGAGCCGACTATTCCGCTCACCCCTAATGAATGGAAGGCCACTTTCCATATTCACTTTGGACTCTACAAGAACAAGTGATACCCTATGTTTTGTGCGGCCTTTCACCATTTTGTCAGCGATGCACTGAGAGAATTTTTGTATAGGGTGGCAGTGGTTTACATTGATGACATTTTGATCTTTTTGCAGAACAAACAAGAACAAGTACAACCAGTTAAGGCCATTCTTCAGAGACTAAAAGAACATCCATTGCATGTAAAATCAGAAAAATATCCTTAACATGTGGACGAAGTAGAATTCCTAGGATTTATACTCCTACCTAGAGGAGTTTCCATGGATCCATCCAAGATTCAGTTCATTCGTGATTGGCCATCACCAAATTCAGTGAAAAAGGTACAGAACTTTATTGGTTTCACCATTTTTTTATTGACGCTTCACCAAAGGTTTCTCCTAAAAGGTTGTTCCTTATCACATATATTGAAAAAAGGGATATATTTTTCATGGGCCTCTGAAGCGGAAAAGGTCTTTAATTCTGTGAAGGGAGCTTTCGTTACACCCTCATCCTGATAAACCTATTTATGTATATGCCGATGAATCACATTACAGTATTTTGCATATGCCAGTTACTGATCACAATCCCATTGTCTACTCCTCCTGAGTGCCAGTGTCCACACAGTACGACATCTAAAGTGGCTGAGAGCCAATGTGAACTTTATAATCAAATCAAGTATGCCTACAGCTCTCCCAGCGGACCAAATTTTTACTGCTTCCAATACAGATTGAGATCTGCATGTTCTCTAAGACATTAAGACAGCAATCGTGGAAGAAACACACTCGACCTCTTACAGACAACTTTGAATACCAAAAATACAAAAATGTGAGCGAGGAACTCTCTATCACTCAAGAGGGCATTGGGTAATAGTGTCCCGAAGTGTCATTCCAGAGAGTCTGTGACAACAATTCCTTAAAATACCCCATGAGGGTCATCGTGGCATTGTCGCCACCATAAGAGCTCTTTGAGACCGAGTGTGATTTTTTCACCTTGATCACTGAATTTAAAGAGAATGAATGGCTTGTGATTTGTACAGTTCTTTGTCTCCCAAAAGGACACAGAATCAAAGTTATGTCTGACCTCCCTTTCCAGGTGCGGGAGAAGATTGACATTGATTTCTTTGAAACCCTTAACAATGGACATCACCTAATGGTAATTGTGGATGAGGACTCATCATTTCCCCTCATGGAGGAGCTGTCGTCAACCATATATGACAGAGTCATTGGGACATTAAATGCCATTTTTGCAACATGGGGTGTTTCCTCCACTCTCAAGTCTGACAATGGGCCACAGTTCAACAAAAGGTACAACCACCTCACAGAACTCCGCTGACAGTCTGCTCAATGTCCCCCAACACAGCTAAAGCAATATCTCAATAGACACATGGATCAATGCCCTCAACACCCCCCCATCCCATCTCCTCCAAAATCCTAGACCAGAAAATTCCATTGGATCACCAACTGCACCAACAGTTTTGCTCCCATCACCATAGGAAACACCACCCACAGACGTCCAACAAGCAGGCTAGCTGGTACAGTGAAGACCTTGGAACCGCTAAATGAAACTGTAAACAAGTAGAAAGGAGAAGACACATCAGCAAATACATGACCCACATGACTGCCTTCAAGACAGTCCTCAACCACTGCCACAGACAGTTTAGAAAATCGAAGAAAAATGTGTTAGCCTCATGCCTTGAATCAAGCTCCAATAACAGCAAAAAGTCTTCAACATCGTCAAAGAATTCCGCAACCCCTCATCTGCAACAAAAAACATTACCCCCTAACTGAAGTAAACAACAACCGAAGGCCACTGACTTCTTCAAGAATCACAGACATCCAAAGAACCAATGGGATGGGAGCCAGTTTCCCTCACAGGACATCGCATCCATCATGAAATTCATCTACTAAGGGGCCCCAAGTGGCCCAAACCCTCATTACGTCTTCCACCTATGTGAAGCGAGAATAAGACACGTACTCACCACCTTGTTCAACACCTGCATTGCCATGGCCACTGTTGGACTTGGCCCTTCTGGCAGGTTCACCCCTGAACTTTTTTGATTTTTATCGGTGACTTGGTGTGGTGATTTTTGGTTTCGGCGCACTTTCCCTGTGTCCCAGGGTAAAGTGCGTGCGCGCTCTGAGTGCATGTGGTGAGATAGGCCTGCCCTCCCATAGGAATGCATGGGGAATGTATGTCTCCCTAGTAGTTCCTGATGCGTGGGGTGTGCAGGCCCGAGTTTGGTATGTGCGGACTCGTGGGAGTGAATGCTGCGCGATGATGTGTGCGGCGTGCATGTACCTAGTGGGGAAGTGCCACTTCTAGAAGTGGGCACTTCTGTGTGCAGTGTGTCTGTCGCGTGATTGGCTGGTCATGTCATGTGACGGGCTAGGGATTCCCCAGTGTCAGGATGAGTCACCCAGTGGTGAATGGGGAGATCAGCAGCTAGATGGGTGGGAGGAGTCCACCTGGGTCCTGAATAGGACAGGGTTTTCCACACACAATGCTGGCCCCGCCCCCTGTGGTGCGACTGACGACCCTAGCCCTGCCAGTGAATAGAGTGAGGGGCTGAGCACCTCAAGGGTGCTCCCCAACCAGCTGCGACTGGTTTTCCCCCTCACCCTGAACCCAGAACAAAGGGTTTTGCTGTATAAAAATGGGGCTGTGTCCCCACAGAAACTGTTCTCTGCCAGGATCTTACCTGAGGGGGGCTGCTGCTGCTGCTGCTGGACCAGAGGACCGCCACTTGGATTACCTCCCTGCCTGGAGGCCCAGTGAGCTGGCTCTGGGTCCAGCCTTGCCCCCCACCCCTGCCCTGCTGCATGCAGGGAAGAACTTTGCTGGACTTTGTGGTAATTTGCCCCAAAGCGCTGGGAGCGCTTTATTGTGTCCCTCAAGCGCCTGGAAGCGCTTTTAATTGCCGTTTAGCGCCAGGAGCGCTCTATTGCTGGACCTGTGGCTCTAAGCGCCTGGGAGCGCTGGACTGGCCTTCAGCGCTGCAAGCGCTTTCCTTTTTGACCGTAGCGCTAGGAGCGCTTTGATTCTGTTAGCCGGTGCCCACCCGGCGTGTGCCCCGCTTGTGCCGATTCCAGAGTCCTCTGGCAGGTGCCCACCCTGCCAGGGACATTGCAGTAACTGATAACGGGAGCCTACCCCGTATTGCAACCACCGAAGAAGGATCACCGCAGCGGCCCGGTCCGTCCCCGGAAGTCAGGCGACCTCCGTCGGGACGTGGGCGGGACTTCAAAGCAGGAAGCGACGGGAGCCTACCCCGCGCTCCTGCACTGGGCGGAAGACGGGAACCAGGGAGTCTGCGAGTAAGCGGGGCTCCCGTGTGCCAGGAGAGCCCCACAGCCACAGAGGAGGTGGGAGAGCTGCGTGTTCCCTTGCAGCTGTCCCCATCGCCTGACCGGAGCAGCCCGTCGGAGCAGCCCATCAAAGTCCTGGTGAGTGGGGGCTGAAGGGGGAGCCGGGTTAGCCTCCCCAAGCACTGTAAGAGCCTGCGAGGCTCACGAGTCCCCCGAGCGGGACTCCAACGTCGGGGTGATCTCGGTTAGAAGGTCCCCAGAGAGGGGGCCCCCACCTACCTGTGCAAACGCTACGGGGGCATTTCTGAGTCAGTAGAGCGGCCCCGGAAGGCAGCGGGCCGCTCCAACGTCGCCCCCACCTTTACCCTAGAGCTCCGTGTAGCTCCAACGAAGAGGCACATTGTTTTGAGAACCTGCGAGGCTCGCGAGTCACCCGAGCGGGACTCCAACGACGGCGCATGGTTGGTTTAGAGCCCACGAGGCTCCAACATTGCCCCAGGGCATATTCGTAGTTCAGAGCCACGGAGGCTCTAGGGGGCATTTCTAGTTGTTTGAGCCCAGCGAGGCTCCCAGGGGCCAGTCCTTTGTGTTGAGCCCAGAGGGGCTCAGGGGACAGTCAGTTGGACAGAGCCTGCCAGGCTCCAGTGTTGGCCCCATCCTTGTCCTACAGCTGCCCAGCACTTAGTGGGCAGCTGCAACGTTTAGGTTGTGGCCTCTGTGTGTTGGCTGGCGCAGCTTGCGCAGCCTTGCCCTAACATTTGGACGCAGGGCGTCCTTGCCCCTACTAGGCCAGTTGGCCCAGGGACTGCCACAGATAGTGGCTAATGTGAGTTTTTGCGCCATTGTACCTTTCCTGCACCTCTGAATGTGTTTATGCGTCATGTGCTTTGCTTTACACCTCTGAATGTTATACATCATGTGTTTATGTGCTTAGACCCCTACAGGTATTGTGATACTTAGGTGGTTGTTTTTTTCTCCTAGTACAGGTGGTGCTAGTGAGGTCCTGATTCCCTGCGCAGTATTTTTCCTAAGGTGGTTAGGGTTGCGTAGGTGGTACTTACCTGATACCAGTAGTCACGGGTTGTGTGCTACATTTGCTATTTTATACTACAGTATTATTCCTATGTTCCAAAAGTGCTAATTCCTGACAGTGGTCCATGTGGCCCTGTCCCCTGTACATATAATCCCTTGTAAATTCTGCACGTGCCTGTCGGCACATTGTAAAGTGTGTGTTTTTATCTAATGTGTTGTGTATAATACAAAGGCTATTTTTATAGAATACCTTGTGTGGAGTTTCCTTTGTGGTGGGCCTTGGGTGTTGTTGCTGGGTGCGCGCGCAAACGCTTTACACATCGCCTCAGAGATAAGCCTGGCTGCTCGTGCCAAGCTACCAAGGGGGTGAGCAGGGGTTATCTTTGGCGTGTAACTCCCCAGCCCTGACTAGAGTGGTGGTTTCTGTCTGGCTTTGGCGCAAGCCCTAGCCAACCAGAAATCCCATTTCTAACATTGGTGATCAGCGGTGGGATTTGGACTTGCGTTTGCGCTGTACCGCAGCAGCAACTGGCTGCACTACAAAACTCTGCATTTAGATAAATCACATGGTATAGGGATTATTGTTTTAAGTTTGTTTTTAATTGTCATTTCTTAGGAAATGTGTTTTTGTGCACTGTGAGTTAGGTGTCCCTAGCTCGGGAGGGTAGATAATCCCCCTTAGTGCATTGTGTTTCTGGATTCACCAGAGGGTGGGATCCAGTGGTGGCAGCGTAATAGTGTCCAGTACATTTGTTCCCCGCCCTGCGCCCAGAGTTGGTACCTGTGTCACGTGGTGGTCAGGTTGAGGAATCAGGGGTGGTAGGAACTGCCTTACCAGTCCGAGGGGAGGGTTGTGTGTGGATGAGTGGTGAGTGGCACTAGGCAAGTGAGTGTGAGTTCTCTGGGTTAGAGAGCTTGCTGAATCTTTTTGTGAATTGTGTGCTCCTGTTAGACGCAGACCCCTAGGTTCCCTGTGTAATCTTTTCACCAGAACGTCTGCCAGAATGGAGCCTGCTTTTGATCTCAGTGATCTAATTTATTACAGTATGCAGGAGTTGGAAAGGTTCTGTAGAGAGAGAGGCATAGGGGTGAGAAAGTCAGACACTATGTGTGAACTTAGGGGCCACATGATCCAGTGGGTTAAGAGGCAAAGGGATCTTGAGCGCAGTACAGAAAGGGCCCAGGCCTCACACCTGGAGGGTGGTGGGTCTGTGGGGAGCCCTGAAGATTCAGAAGAGGAGGTAGAGGATGACAATACCTGGACGCCAGTAGAGAGTGAGGACCCCATAGGTAGGGAGTCCCTTGCTGGGTCCAGAGTAGGAGGCAGCGCCTCATCCCTTTCCCTGTCCCCAGAGGAGTGGGAAGATAGGAGGAAAGAAAGGGAGCACCAGCTGACGTTAGAAAAGCTCAGGTTGCAGCATGCCCAGGCTATGGCGCAGCTGGAGGTCAAAAGACAGATGGCGGAGGCTGAGAGGGCCTTTGCCAGAGAGAAACTAGCTCTGGAGGGTAGGTTATCCCCTGAGCGCAGTTGTGGTTTTCTGGACTCTCCAGGGAGGGTTGAGTCCAGTGGTAGCAGCCAGATAGATCCCAGTGTAGGAAATCCCAGTCCCAGTTCCCCCAGTCTGGTACCTGTTCCCCAGGAGGAGGAGTTAAGGTTGAAGTTCAGGGGCAGTAGGAAACTGTCTCACCAGTCTTGGGAGGAGTTTGTGGATGAATGTGAGGATGCACTGTTTGATTGGATAAGAGTTCCCGCAGAATCTGATTATGATAAACTGTGTGATCTGATTCTCAGAGAACACCTGCTCAATTGTTGTGCGCCGGGGTTGCGCCAACACCTGTTAGGGTGTGGAGTGTCTGCGCCATTTGAGCTTGGAGATGAAGCAGAGCGCTGGGAAAGGGCTAGAGGTTCTCTAGAGTCATTAGGGAGTGACTCCAAAAGTAGTGGGTCAGGTATCTTCCAGCCCAGCGTGGTGGAAGAGGCTCAGTGTAGCCCAGCTAGGTCCCAGGATAGCGAGGAGGGTGTAGGGGCTCACTGCCTGGCTCAGTGGAGCAGGAGTGAGAGGGTGACCGAGGGTCCCCGGACGTACGAAACCCTGCCTCAGGACTTGGATGGTTCCATGAGGGAACACCGAGTTGGGGACCTAGGCTGTCCTGTTAGCCCATTTGAGGAAGATCTCCTGGTGAGTAGAGGACCTAGAGCACCTGTAACCAGGGCTCCTGTGGTTCTAGTGTCTGGCAGTACCGCTCCGGTAGGGAGGGTACAGGAGTCCAGCGTGGTGAGTGATTGGGGGATGAGTTCCCCAGTGGAAGAGCCTGTGGGTCAGGGACTACCCAGTTGGGCTAGGATCCCGTGTAGTGGCCAGGGTGGCACCACTTCTGTTCTGGGGGATCTCCGCGCACTGTCAGGTGGACAGGGGACGGGAGATCAGCGCCAGACAGACAGTCGCTCGACATATGTGTCATTTGATAGCCTCAGGGGGATGGAGTGGAAATCCCCAGAAGTCCTGGAGTGCCAGGCAATTATTCCACCGAAGGTTTTAGACCAGAGGTTGGGAGGCCAGGTTCAGGATCAGCCTGACCTGAAGGGTGGGACGTCTGTAATCAGCGTCCCGACCAGTTCTTCTTCCAGAGGTACCGCCCCAGTTGGTAGGGAGCAGGGTTCTGGAAGGGGGTGCAGAGGGTGGGAGAGCCCACCTCTGGCCCCGGTACAACCTGAGGGGTTAAACCCTGGGTTGGAATGGCGTTCTAGGTGTACCCCTCGCCAGAGGAAGAGGAACCCTAGGAGAAGAGGTAGGGGGAGGAGAGCCTTCCCTGAGACTCCTGGTCCGCCTGAGGGTGTAGACCCTAGGCTGGAGAACCAGTGGCAGTCTAGTCCTGTCTTGCAGAGAGGAAGAGTGGAGAATGGCCGCTATGTGCCAGGGGTTACTACCCCCCACTCTGTGATTAGGCAAAGACCGGTGGCACCTGGGTGGCCTAGGGCCTGGTCTTGGCCGCGGACAGCTTGGGAGTACCAGTGGGGTAGCCCAGTTGGTCCAGATAGTGGTGTGAGAAGGAAATCCATGGGTTCACCGTGGCGTAGAACCGGAGGGTGTCCCTGCAGTTGCGGGCCCGCGTCCGTGTTCTATCGCCCCAAGCAGGGAAGTCCATCACGGTGGTGATTGGTCTGCCCTGCGTTTTGGCTGGAAGGGGGTTGTGTTGGACTTGGCCCTTCTGGCAGGTTCACCCCTGAACTTTTTTGATTTTTATCGGTGACTTGGTGTGGTGATTTTTGGTTTCGGCGCACTTTCCCTGTGTCCCAGGGTAAAGTGCGTGTGCGCTCTGAGTGCATGTGGTGAGATAGGCCTGCCCTCCCATAGGAATGCATGGGGAATGTATGTGTCCCTAGTAGTTCCTGATGCGTGGGGTGTGCAGGCCCGAGTTTGGTATGTGCGGACTCGTGGGAGTGAATGCTGCGCGATGATGTGTGCGGCGTGCATGTACCTAGTGGGGAAGTGCCACTTCTAGAAGTGGGCACTTCTGTGTGCAGTGTGTCTGTCGCGTGATTGGCTGGTCATGTCATGTGACGGGCTAGGGATTCCCCAGTGTCAGGATGAGTCACCCAGTGGTGAATGGGGAGATCAGCAGCTAGATGGGTGGGAGGAGTCCACCTGGGTCCTGAATAGGACAGGGTTTTCCACACACAATGCTGGCCCCGCCCCCTGTGGTGCGACTGACGACCCTAGCCCTGCCAGTGAATAGAGTGAGGGGCTGAGCACCTCAAGGGTGCTCCCCAACCAGCTGCGACTGGTTTTCCCCCTCACCCTGAACCCAGAACAAAGGGTTTTGCTGTATAAAAATGGGGCTGTGTCCCCACAGAAACTGTTCTCTGCCAGGATCTTACCTGAGGGGGGCTGCTGCTGCTGGACCAGAGGACCGCCACTTGGATTACCTCCCTGCCTGGAGGCCCAGTGAGCTGGCTCTGGGTCCAGCCTTGCCCCCCACCCCTGCCCTGCTGCATGCAGGGAAGAACTTTGCTGGACTTTGTGGTAATTTGCCCCAAAGCGCTGGGAGCGCTTTATTGTGTCCCTCAAGCGCCTGGAAGCGCTTTTAATTGCCGTTTAGCGCCAGGAGCGCTCTATTGCTGGACCTGTGGCTCTAAGCGCCTGGGAGCGCTGGACTGGCCTTCAGCGCTGCAAGCGCTTTCCTTTTTGACCGTAGCGCTAGGAGCGCTTTGATTCTGTTAGCCGGTGCCCACCCGGCGTGTGCCCCGCTTGTGCTGATTCCAGAGTCCTCTGGCAGGTGCCCACCCTGCCAGGGACATTGCAGTAACTGATAACGGGAGCCTACCCCGTATTGCAACCACCGAAGAAGGATCACCGCAGCGGCCCGGTCCGTCCCCGGAAGTCAGGCGACCTCCGTCGGGACGTGGGCGGGACTTCAAAGCAGGAAGCGACGGGAGCCTACCCCGCGCTCCTGCACTGGGCGGAAGACGGGAACCAGGGAGTCTGCGAGTAAGCGGGGCTCCCGTGTGCCAGGAGAGCCCCACAGCCACAGAGGAGGTGGGAGAGCTGCGTGTTCCCTTGCAGCTGTCCCCATCGCCTGACCGGAGCAGCCCGTCGGAGCAGCCCATCGAAGTCCTGGTGAGTGGGGGCTGAAGGGGGAGCCGGGTTAGCCTCCCCAAGCACTGTAAGAGCCTGCGAGGCTCACGAGTCCCCCGAGCGGGACTCCAACGTCGGGGTGATCTCGGTTAGAAGGTCCCCAGAGAGGGGGCCCCCACCTACCTGTGCAAACGCTACGGGGGCATTTCTGAGTCAGTAGAGCGGCCCCGGAAGGCAGCGGGCCGCTCCAACGTCGCCCCCACCTTTATCCTAGAGCTCCGTGTAGCTCCAACGAAGAGGCACATTGTTTTGAGAACCTGCGAGGCTCGCGAGTCACCCTAGCGGGACTCCAACGACGGCGCATGGTTGGTTTAGAGCCCACGAGGCTCCAACATTGCCCCAGGGCATATTCGTAGTTCAGAGCCACGGAGGCTCTAGGGGGCATTTCTAGTTGTTTGAGCCCAGCGAGGCTCCCAGGGGCCAGTCCTTTGTGTTGAGCCCAGAGGGGCTCAGGGGACAGTCAGTTGGACAGAGCCTGCCAGGCTCCAGTGTTGGCCCCATCCTTGTCCTACAGCTGCCCAGCACTTAGTGGGCAGCTGCAACGTTTAGGTTGTGGCCTCTGTGTGTTGGCTGGCGCAGCTTGCGCAGCCTTGCCCTAACATTTGGACGCAGGGCGTCCTTGCCCCTACTAGGCCAGTTGGCCCAGGGACTGCCACAGATAGTGGCTAATGTGAGTTTTTGCGCCATTGTACCTTTCCTGCACCTCTGAATGTGTTTATGCGTCATGTGCTTTGCTTTACACCTCTGAATGTTATACATCATGTGTTTATGTGCTTAGACCCCTACAGGTATTGTGATACTTAGGTGGTTGTTTTTTTCTCCTAGTACAGGTGGTGCTAGTGAGGTCCTGATTCCCTGCGCAGTATTTTTCCTAAGGTGGTTAGGGTTGCGTAGGTGGTACTTACCTGATACCAGTAGTCACGGGTTGTGTGCTACATTTGCTATTTTATACTACAGTATTATTCCTATGTTCCAAAAGTGCTAATTCCTGACAGTGGTCCATGTGGCCCTGTCCCCTGTACATATAATCCCTTGTAAATTCTGCCCGTGCCTGTCGGCACATTGTAAAGTGTGTGTTTTTATCTAATGTGTTGTGTATAATACAAAGGCTATTTTTATAGAATACCTTGTGTGGAGTTTCCTTTGTGGTGGGCCTTGGGTGTTGTTGCTGGGTGCGCGCGCAAACGCTTTACACATCGCCTCAGAGATAAGCCTGGCTGCTCGTGCCAAGCTACCAAGGGGGTGAGCAGGGGTTATCTTTGGCGTGTAACTCCCCAGCCCTGACTAGAGTGGTGGTTTCTGTCTGGCTTTGGCGCAAGCCCTAGCCAACCAGAAATCCCATTTCTAACAGCCACCTTACCTGAGAACTGGAATCACGGAGAAGTAAATGCCATACTAAAAAAAATATCGGCAGACCCCAGCAAACTCAACAACTATTGAATGATCTCCCTGCTCCCAACCAAAGCATTCAATAATGCCATCAACCAACACCTCTCTTCACATCTGGAACAGAACCTCCTACTCGACTCCTCCCAATCTGGATCCCACAGCAACCACAGCCCCGAGAGAGCCCTCATCACCGCTACCAATGACATCCAAGCCCTCCGTGACTGAGGAGACTCCTAGACCTGATCCTTCTAGACCTCTAGGAAGTCTTTGATACAGTCTCCATGGCACGCTCATCACAAGGCTGCACAACAGAGGCATACAAGGAGCTGCTCTCAGATGGATCGCTTCTTTCCTCACCGGAAGAACACAAAAAGAACACCTTTCCTCCTTCACCTCTGAACCCAAGTACATCATCTGTGGAGTACTCCAAGGATCCTTGCTCAGCCCCATCCTTCTCAACAGTTATATGACAGCTCTGGCTAGCATCGCCAAAACCCACAGACTCAACAACATATCCTATGCCGACAACACACAACTCATCCTCTCCCTCTCAGAAGATACCACCAACACCAACTTCCTCATCTGCGAGACAGATATCGCCAACTGGATGAAGAACAACTGCCTGAAGCTCAACATGGGCAAGGCAGAGGCACTGATTTTCAGAAAGCTAAGCTCCCCATGTGATGTACACTGGTGGTCCTCAGAACTCGGATGTACTCCTACCCCCACTGACTATGCCAGGAACCTAGGCATCATTCTGGACAACAAGCTAGCCAGGACAACTCAGGCCAACTCCGTCTCCTCCTCCTGATTCGTCATCTTCCACCTGCTTTATAGGATATTCAAATGGCTAACCCAAAGTTCAAGATGCACCATCACCCAGGCTCTCATCTCCAGACTGGACTATGGCTACGTTCTCTACACAAGGATCACAGCCCACCTTCTCTGACATCTGCAGACCATAAAGAACACCACAGCCAAACTCATCCTGTATACCCCTAGATGAATCCACTTCACTCCCTGCCTCAGGGTACTCCACTGGCTCCCTGTATAGAAAAGATGTCAGTTCAAGATACTGACCAATGCATACAAGGCCATACACAAGTGCAGACCCACCAACTTGAGTCACCGCCTGAACAACCATCAGGCCGCTGGACCCCTCCACTCCTCATCCCTTTCTCTAACCCTTACCACCTGCATTCAACCTAGCAGATGCAGAGGTTGCTACTTCTCCTACCTAGCAGCGAAGACATGGAACGAGCAACCCTTTCATCTCATCTACAGACCTCCTTACATCCTCCAATGTTCCAAAGTCCCTGAAGACCTGGCTATTAATCAACTGGACTCTACCAGCACTTGGAAACACTCACAAGTGGGAAGTAGGTCTCTACAAATCTACTGCTTTATTCATTGATTGATTGACATAATTAATGTGCATTGAGGTAAGGTGGAATGTTCTGTTCACAATGAAGAACGTGGTTTCTTACACCACAGAGACTATATGGCTAGCTTGGGACCCTCTATCCAGATGAACAGCCACTGACTAGAGATGCTGAGATAGACATTCTGTTTAGATGTCATCAGACATGTTCCATGTTATTTTCAAATGAAATACACGTGAGAGAGGGGCTATGGAGAGATGAGGAGCACTGTTGGAGGGTGAAAGTGAGGGAATCATTGAATAGTTGTACTATGTTTTGAATATGCAATAAAAAAATGTGTTGTAGAATGCACCTTTTTTTAACAATGTTCTTGGGTGGGGAACACCCCCAAAACATCCCTGTGGTGGTCAGGCTCCCTCGCTGCACTCACCAGGCACTGTGCGGGGGCTGGTCTGACTAAATCTGCCAGAGCTGCTTGGGGTTCCCAGTCCGGCCCTGGTACTTGGTCACAGTGGCAAAAACTGACCCTCTCGCTGCATCATTTAGAGTCAGGTGGAACTTAAGTATGTCAGCGATGGAGACTAAACCAGGATAGAGCAGTGCACGGAGTCTGAGGACCTGAGGATGAAGGGTTCAGAAACACCGGAAAACCTACAGATGCCCAGAGCGGTGTCCACTCACACTGTCACTTCTACATTTCTTCCTTTGTTAGCGGCGCTGATAGTGCTGCAGCAGCTTCTTGGCGCTTGTGCTGAGGCTTAGAGCAGGTTCATCCGCTAAGAGCAGAGGACAAGGACCCGAAAACATTTGTATGATTGTTGTATTTTTATCAGCCTGTGGATGATGAAGGGTGCATTACACCCGCTCTTGCTGGTGGCTGAGTGGGCGGGTTGGGCGGGTTGTGATGTTAGCAGGAAGTCAGCAGCTGGCACCCCTGGGCATGATGCCAGGGAGGGGCTGAGCTCACTCAGCCTCAGCGCAGGCCGCGGATGCACCAGTTGTGATCTCAGCGCCGTCCTGCAGAGATGTCTTCTCCTCTGCAGTACATGGCCCTCCTACTCCTGGTGACAGGTGTGTAACATGTTCTATTGTGTGTGCCATGTTCTATTGTGTGTAACATGTTCTGTTGCATTTATTTTACATGGAAAGTCAGGTGTGTATCATTTTCTATTTTATGTAACATGTTTGATTGTGTGTAACATGTTCTTTTTGTAATTATAAGTGGGACATAATGTGTGTAACATGTTCTATTCTGTGTAACATTTTCTCTTGTGTTGTTTTACCTGGGATGTCAGGTGTGTAACATGTTCTATTGTGTAAAGCATGTTCTATTGTATGTAACATGATCTAGTGTGTGTTATAAGTTCTATCATGTGTATCATGTTCTATTGTGTGTAACAGGTTCTCTTGTGTATATTTTACCTCATATCCTGCACCCCTGCTGTGAGTCCATCTGCAGCTGAAAATAAGATGTTTCTACATAGCCTGGTGGGTAATGCGCCTGCTGCAGGGATGCCCTGGCAGGCTCCTGTGTGGCAACTGTGCAGATAGCAGGAGCCCGCGCATTATTATAAATACTTTGGTGGGATAATCTGCTGCCATAGAGTCAGATTTTAAACAGTCTCAGGTGGTTTAAATGAACGGATTTATGGCAGTAAATTACATTTCATTTGTAATCTGCAGCCACCATGTGATGTTTGTTGTACAAAATTATTACGAATTTAAATATGCAAATGGAGATGCAAATAAGTATCTCTTAGGACCTCAGATGACAATTAAAAACCATGAATATTGACAGCCATTCAAGGGTCTTCTGAGCCTCTAAATGAACAATGTGTTATAAGGTTTTATCTTTGTTTTGTTCTTTCTGTGTCTGTCTCCCCGATAACAGCCCGGGCATTAATGCATAAATACGTCCTGCTCTGTTTTTACACCTTTAACTCTTTGTTTCAGGTAAAAGTGGGGCGCAGTCGGTGTCTCAGTCTCCGGAGAAGCTGTCGGTGTCGGAGGGGCGCCCCCTGTTCATCAACTGCACCTATGAATACTCGGGGAACCCCTATCTCTTCTGGTACTTCCAGCTCCCGGGTGAAGCCCCCCGACTGCTGCTGAATGAATATGGAGAGAAGGAGCAGAGGGGCTTCAGTGCCCCCCACAATAAGACAATGAAGTCCTTTCACCTGCGGAAGGAGAGCAGTGAAGTGGGGGATTCAGGGCTGTACCTGTGCGCCTTGAGTGACACAGTGTGTGATGAGGCGCTGGGAGCTGCACAGAAACCAGGAAACGCACCGTCCTGCACTGTGAGCCTGTGACACCAGCCTTCCCTCCGGGGTCACAGAAACAACATGCTGACACAAAAAGTGACCCCTAGGACACACCACAAGTACAGTGACGTCACTGCGTGTTCTGTCACCACATCAAGGAATGAGGGAAAAGGCGACATAAGGTGGTGGGACTCAGAGGAGACTTGGAATAGCCTTTTACTGTACAGAGGGTGTTTTATTCTAAATAATACATGGTAACACCACCACCCTTCCCAAAACATGGTTAAATCCTTGCTGTCTGGCTCTCTCATTGAAAAATATAATATTTCTGCCAACAGGAGGAATGAAAGCACCATCTGTTATACAAAACTAAACACACTGAAAAAGCACTTGGGAAATTCTGTTCGCAAAAAAGATGTCAGCATTGGTTTAACATAAACCAGAGTAATAAATGCTGGCTCAGAATGTGTAGAAATATGCAGATACATTCAATATGCCATACAGCTCCTTCCAGCTGATCACTGTTCAGTTTAGAAAAATCCAGATCTATTTATTGTTGTTTGACTGTAATTGTTGTCCCTGTCCTGCCTCTCACCTTGGATGCTGGCTATGACATAATTCAACCCAGTGCTTTAAATGGGCCGGTACTCACGGGTACTGAGTACCGGCACTTCTTAGTTTTATCACCCTGAGTATCGGCACTTCTCTACGGCCGTGGAGAATACCGGTACTCATGAAGGGTTGGTGCATTGGCCTCTAGTGTTGGTAGCGTGTCTCTTTGTTCAGCCAAATCACTTTTAAAGCCCTGAGCTGAGCCCCTGCTGAACTATTCAGCGGGGGCTCATTTGCATGACATCCCAGTGTTCGTCATCACGCTGTGTTGCAAGGAATCGAGGCAGCCCAGTGACTGCACAAAGAGAAAAGCCATGGGAGGTTAAAAGGGCTTTAGTCCCACCTGATTCTTTTGTGTGAGTGTCTGCTTATGTGGGTCTGTTTGCCTGTGCGTGTGTGTTTTTGTGAGAAATATTACAAAATGAGGAAAGGTTAAAATATCACTGTTTGAATTTCATTTTGTATAAGGAATTAACCTGATTTGTTTATAAAAAGACATTTCTGGGTGTGTGTATTGCAGCTAGTATATAAGCCGATAAACTTCACATGTCTGGCATTAAGCCCCGCCCCAACCCCGCCCACTCGCCACATTTAAATGAGTACCTACACTATATTTTCCCCATTTAAAGCACTGTTAATAACTATTTGTATTTGAGCCGCTAAACCGTTCTCTTAATACAGGTAACTAGAGATGTCACAACTGATTGAACAAGGAAATCACAGCCACTGTAGGCCCTCGATAGTATATTCTGATCAAGAGACACCAGTGCTCGCAGCTGAGAGGGCTTCTTAAGAGGCAAACATATGATTTGTGCAGACATTGGGGGTTTAAAAAGCTCTTAATTGCTCCTAAATTGTCTGTTTTCAGTTCCCCGCTCTCTTTCAGTAATATTGGTGAAGTAATTTAACATGAACACCCAGAATAACTTGTGTATTTTTACCGCATTCACTTGATAGAGCGCCCACACTCCCCCTGGGAAGGCATCTTGGCGCTGTGGATCGGTGAACACACTGCTGCTGGGGACTTCTTTCAATGCACAGCAGGTCTTGGACAGTGCTGTGATGCAGAGCAGGCCTGCCTCCAGGCACATCTGGGCAGAGACTGCCCCAAGGTTCAGAGCCATGAACAGTGACACATCTGACCCCACCCCAGCCCCGCCGGCAGGGTCTGAGGGCACACTCCTGCCTGGAACCTGGGGCTGAGAGGGAGCTGAGACGAGAAAATTATCTATCCAGAGGGGCTTGTGCAGCAGACACCCACATTCAAAGGAGGGATTGAATATGGTAATCATTTTACCGCATGTATACCTCACCGCAGATTCACAGCTATGCGGTAATCCTGCCTCTGCTGTAGGGATGAGGCTGTCTGCAAGGTACAGATTTCTAGTTTTTCGACGCGACAAGATCAGTAGCTTCAGGGCCGCCTTGTCCCTCTCACTGCGGCCTTTGGAGGTGTTTGGACCAGAAATATGGACCTCTCTGCTGAGGATGGAAAACCAAGACCACGTGACTGAGTTTCAGTGAAACAGTGAAGCTTCCTGTTTAATATTGAGCTTTGCTTCCTGGTAATTGCTGTTTTTATCTCTTCTTGTGTTTAACTCCTTGCCTTTTTCACACTACAACGTGTAAATAAAGTTGTATTTAAACATGGTGAGAGACCTATAATTCTGGCGTGTGCTCCATGCGCAAAAATAAATAAATAAATAACTAACAAAACAGACTGTGAAGCCACAGAGCCTGGTGCATTAGTGACAATCTCACCACCAGGAATGGTCCCCGCCAGGAGAACCAGATGCAAACACATGTGGAAGACACAGGGACATTCCATGTCTTCAGAGTCCATGCAGGGCACTCTCCTCTACCTTTGTCCATGAAGGGTCAATGTAGGGTCAATTCAGACTCCATTCAGGGCCCTCATTCCTACCTTTCCATGAAGGAGGCAGGGTCCATTCAGGGTCCATGCAGGGTCCATTCAGAGTCTATTCAGGGCCCTCATTCCTACCTTTCCATGAAGGAGGCAGGGTGCATGCAGGGTCAATGCAGGGTCCATTCAGACTCCATTCAGGGCCCTCATTCCTATCTTTCCATGAAGGAGGCAGGGTGCATGCAGGGTCAATGCAGGGTCCATTCAGGGCCCATGCTGGGTCCATGCAGGGTCCATGCAGAGTTCATTCAGGGCCCTAATTTCTACCTTTCTATGGAGGAGGCAGGGTCCATGTAGGGTCCACCTAGGGTCCATGCAGGGTCCATGCAGTGTCCATATAGAGTCCATGCAGGACCCTAATTTCTACATTTATATAAAGGAGGCGGGGTCCATGCAGGGTCCATGTAGGGCCCTCATTTCTACCTTTCTTTGGAGGAGGCAAGGTCCATGCAGGGCCCTCATTTCTACCTTTCTCTGAAGGAGGCATGGTCCATGAAGGGTCCTTTCAGGGTCCATGCAGTGTCCGTGCAGGGTCCATGCAAGGCCCTCATTTCTACCTTTCTCTGCAGGAGGAAGGGTCCATGAAGGCTCAATTCAAGGTCCATGCTGGGTCCATGCAGTGTCCATGCAGGGTCCATGCAGATCCATGCAGTGTACATTTAAGGTCCATCCAGGGTCCATGCAGTGTCCATGCAGGGTCCAAGCAGTGTCCATATAGAGTCCATGCAGGGCCCTCATTTCTACCTTTCTATAAAAGAGGCGATGACCATGATGGGTCCATGCATGGTCCATGCAGGGCCCTCATTTCTACCTTTCTCTGAAGGAGGCACAGTCCATGAAGGGTGCTTTCAGGGACCATGCAGTGTCCATGCAGGGTCCATGCAGTGTCCATATAGAGTCCATGCAGGGCCCTCATTTCTACCTTTCTATATAAGAGGCGATGACATGATGGGTCCATGCATGGTCCATGCAGGGCCCTCATTTCTACCTTTCTCGGAAGGAGGGAGGGTCCATGAAGGGTCAATTCAAGGTCCATGCAGTTTCCATGCAGTGTCCGTGCAGGGCCCTCATTTCTACCTTTCTCGGAAGGAGGGAGGGTCCATGAAGGGTCAATTCAAGGTCCATGCAGGGTCCATGCAGTGTCCATGCAGGGTCCATGCAGGGTCTATGCAGTGTCCATGCAGGGTATATTTAAGGTCCATGCAGGGTCCATGCAGCGTCCATGCAGGGTCCATGCAGTGTCCATTCAGGGTACATTCAATGTCCATGCAGGGTCCATGTAGTGTGGACAGAAGCTGCAGCGACGTATGATTCTCTGCCAGCTCCTGGGGAAGGATTATGTGACCCTTGGAAATGACTTTCCCTTTAGGGCACTTCCCCTTCCCTAATAACCAAAGCATATTGGAGGCCTTTTATTGTAACCTGGTGGCCGCTTGTGTTAGCGCCTTAAAGGCTACTGCCTACTGTCAGCTACTGTAACAGTGGCCAGAGCTCTGGTGTTGACTAGTACCTCATTTATCTATATATTTTATATCTCTAATGCAGACAGTTCTCTTCCTGCCCAGGAACCTTGAGGGGCTACTAATACCTCAGATGTCTATGTATTTTCTATCTCATATACAAATAGCTCACTTCCAGCTTCAGGAGTCTCAAGGCGCTTCTAGTAACTCATTTGTCTATATATTTTCTATCTCACATAGAGATATCTCAGTTCCTGCCCCAGGAGCCTGGAGGTGCTACTAGTGCCTCATTCATCTGTATATTTTCCATCTCATGTACAGATAGTTCACTCCCTGTCCCAGAAGCCTCGAGGCCTCATTCATCTATGTATTTTCCATCTCATGTACAGATAGTTCACTTCCTGTCCCAGAAGCCTCGAGGCCTCATGTATCTGTATATTTTCTGTCTCATGTACAGATAGTTCACTCCCTGTCCCAGAAGCCTCGAGGCCTCATGTATCTGTATATGTTCTGTCTCATGTACAGATAGTTCACTTCCTGTCCCAGAAGCCTCGAGGCCTCATGTATCTGTATATGTTCTGTCTCATGTACAGATAGTTCACTTCCTGTCCCAGAAGCCTCGAGGCCTCATGTATCTGTATATGTTCTGTCTCATGTACAGATAGTTCACTTCCTGTCCCAGAAGCCTCGAGGCCTCATGTATCTGTATATGTTCTGTCTCATGTACAGATAGTTCACTTCCTGTCCCAGAAGCATGGAGGTGCTACTGATGCAGCGTGGAATACAAAATCCCTCTCTTCGTCACAGACCAAAAGTTCTACTAACGCACTCATTTATTACATTCACTGGTGGGCCCATAACACCAACATTCATTCATCAATAGCCTGTTCTTTAAGGAGATGATTGTTCCAACCGCTGTAATGAAAGGAAATACCTGTTTTATTCGATAATACTTGATTCTCTAGTTTCCCTATTCATTTAGACTTAAATTCTTCTCTTGGTATTCCTCCCATATATAGGCCATGGATCACCCTAGTTGCTGATTTGATTCTCCTAATTCTACAATTCTTTACCATCAATTCATTCAGTAAATAAACAACTCAACACATTTCTGTAATCAATAAATGACATTTTATCTAAATAATGCAAGCAGATTCATTAATCAATTTAGCAGCTGATCATCATATTTACCTATTCTGACTAAAATGCCGTCCTCTAGGTCAGATTCAGTCGTTCTGCCACTCAAATGTAAGAGTTCTAAGCATCTGGGAAATAGGCATTCGATCAGTCCGTCATAGAGTTAGGGGAACAGCTGTCCTGCAGTGTCACCGTCCTCTCCGTCAGCATAACGTCAGGAAATCGAAAACGCCTCGCCCAACCTCTCTATTCTATGGTATTTTATAGTAAAATCACATTCCAAAAGTATCGAATATTAATTTTGAATGTCTCTGATTGGTCGGTCAAATTTGTTCAACAGGGTTCCCGTGCGCTAAATGTCTCTTTAGATGTAGTTCATAATTTTCCGGTTCAAAGTATCTTTATATTGTTCCTTCAGGGCATCTGGCTTGCAGCCCAGAACGTCCTTGAGGGGTACAGTCGAGTTAGGGTCATAGTAAGGCCACTGTTGCTGATGGTAACGCATGCGCACTTCACCCAGAGACTTTCATCATGGAGTCAGTTCATCAAATAGGGATGTCAGCCATTTTGTGGCCACTCCAAATGGTCAACTTAAGCAAAGAAACACAAAAAAAACGTAATTAATACATTGAAATGACTAATAAAATGTTATTCCCTCACTAAAACCCATATGTGTGTGTATTTATCTAGCAAAAGCAACACTCATTGCAGGTTATACTCACTTTATAGAGCACGAATCACAAAATACATCACGAAAGCAACACTTATCATGCAATTTCTAATTATCTATGATTAATATGCGTACGCAATTTAGTTTACGTATTAATTAGGCCATGCAAAAGCAATTCCCACGTGTATTTCATATATTAGTAGGTTGATAAGTAAATACTGCAAACCAACTAGTATTAATCAATTAATCTTTTAAATGGAAACATGCAGAATGGAGGGGTTATATCAATTTTTATAATTAATCCCGCTCCAGCACTACTAGTGCCTCATTCATCTGTATATTTTCTGTCTCATGTACAGATAGTTCACTCCCTGTCTCAGAAGCCTTGAGGCCTCATTCATCTGTATATTTTCTATCTCATGTACAGATAGTTCGCTTCCTGTCCTAGAAGCCTTGAGGCCTCATTCATCTGTATATTTTCCATCTCATGTACAGATAGTTCACTCCCTGTCCCAGAAGCTCGAGGCCTCATTCATCTGTATATTTTCCATCTCATGTACTGATAGTTCACTCCCTGTCCCAGAAGCCTCGAGGCCTCATTCATCTGTATATTTTCCATCTCATGTACAGATAGTTCACTTCCTGTCCCGGAAGCCTGGAGGCCTCATTCATCTGTATATTTTCTGTCTCATGTACAGATAGTTCACTTCCTGTCCTAGAAGCCTTGAGGCCTCATTCATCTGTATATTTTCCATCTCATGTACAGATAGTTCACTCCCTGTCCCAGAAGCCTCGAGGCCTCATTCATCTGTATATTTTCCATCTCATGTACTGATAGTTCACTCCCTGTCCCAGAAGCGTCGAGGCCTCATTCATCTGTATATTTTCCATCTCATGTACAGATAGTTCACTTCCTGTCCCAGAAGCCTCGAGGCCTCATTCATCTGTATATTTTCCATCTCATGTACTGATAGTTCACTCTCTGTCCCAGAAGCCTTGAGGCCTCATTCATCTGTATATTTTCCATCTCATGTACAGATAGTTCACTTCCTGTCCCAGAAGCCTCGAGGCCTCATTCATCTGTATATTTTCCATCTCATGTACAGATAGTTCACTTCCTGTCCCAGAAGCCTCGAGGCCTCATTCATCTGTATATTTTCCGTCTCATGTACAGATAGTTCACTTCCTGTCCCAGAAGCCTCGAGGCCTCATTCATCTGTATATTGTCCGTCTCATGTACAGATAGTTCACTTCCTGTCCCAGAAGCCTCGAGGCCTCATTCATCTGTATATTTTCTGTCTCATGTACAGATAGTCCGCTTCCTGCCCCAGGAGCCACAATGCACTAACCAGCCCTGATACCCATGAGACATTCTTTTCGGTGGCCACAAGTCACTTTACTAGTTAATTTCTCAAAAACATACTTGTAATTTCCATAATTAAAAATGGTGAAAGAGTTGGACTGAATAAACTCTGTGAAAATGTAAACTTTGGAGGAACATAAGTGACAGAGAGCAGGAGTGTGAAGTGTGAGGTGAGCACTGCCTTCCCTCTCCCAGGCAGAGCGGAACTCCCCCCTCTGAGTCCTCAGTCACAGAGTGAGTTTCTTAAGAGATGAAGCTGTGCGTGGTGAGTTCTGCCTCTTCACCCATAAGTGAGATAGAAAAACAAATACCATTCATTACATTTATATCGCACAATGTACCACTTGTCAGGTCCCTAGGCGCTGACAATTACCCAGCTCAAATGGCTCTTTTTATAGACCTGAGAAGGATGAATGTCTGAGTGAACCAGCTGGGATTGGATCCTGTCAGTTCAGACTCCACACAAATCTCTACACAGATGCCACCATTTATAGTAAAGACCTTTAGCTCTTACCGTCTGAAACAAAACTCCCAGTTATACCCGCCCTTTCCAACGTCCCTCACTGATGACGTCACACTGCAGGAGCCGGATGTACTGGGACTCAGAGGATGTTTTAGTGAAGAACATGTCTCAGAATTGTGCCTGGTCACAGCACTTTGAAATGCAGTGATCTGAGACTTCCACACGAGGGCGACACATCCTTGAAAGTAGACAAGCTATTCACATCTGGGTAAAATTCTTCTCGTCACTAATGCAAGAAACAGAGCAGCACACATCTGTAGTACGGGGTAGAACACATGTTATTTGAGACAAGGGAACCATTGGTGCCAACTAGTTTCGTACTACACTAATTTCATGCTGTACTACTGTCTATTATTTTGCTGGAATATTCTACACGTTTTCAATGAGAAATATGGGAGTATGTTTGAGGTAAAATTAAAAATATTCTATTTTGTATTACAGAAGTAACAAAAATAGTTCAAAAAGAGGGTGTTCTATCTTTTATAAAAAAACACAATGGATAAGTTAAACATATATTCTGTTAAAATGTGTAATACTGATTTTAAAGAATTTATAAACAATATGGTGCCGATTCGGATCCTGGAAAAACCGGGTACGGTCGGAGCGTTTTCTCCGTCCGACTCGTACCCGGTCAAAAAACATTACAAAAATGCAAGTACGATTCGCATGGAAACACTATGTCCGTATGAATCGTACAAAACACCGACCGACAAAAATATACATACAAATGTGATCCGGGAAAGCACCGACGTGACGTCGGGACGCATTCAGGCTGCGTTTCACGAACCAGGAAGTACGATCCGTACCGACGTCACCCCGCACGGATTATATTTTCCGACTGCCAAAAACTGCCGGGAAATCAGGACGACGCGCACAAGGAGCACCTGTACGCGACGGACAGCCATGGACCCGAACCTACGTGTCATCCCAGCCCTCATAGCAGTCCACCTGCTCTACAGGAACCGACGCAGACGCCGCAGAAGGTCAGAACAACACCCAGGGGCAAAGGGGGGGGCAGGGGCAGGACACATACCCCCCACCCAAGTCACAAATCATACATGCCCTGGACATACCTGACCTTCAGGGCCTGGTCACTTCGAGGGGGTGGGGGCGTGTCCAGCAACGCATGCGTCCGCTACAACGGAAGTGGATGTTGATGCGAACCGGCAACACAAAAATTCCGGTACGTGCCGTACCCACGCTTTAGGAGCGTGGGTACGGGTGATACCACGCCCACCCCTACGTCACCCCAACAATGGCGGTACGGCCCGTACCCACGTTCTAAAGGCCTGGGTACGGGCCGTACCAGCATTGTTGGGGTGACGTAGGGGTACGCGTGGTACGACCCGTACCCACGCTCTGAAGGCCTGGGTGCGGTGCGTACCCCTACGGCACCCCATTGGGGGTCCGCACCTTACCCAGGCCTTAAGAGCGTGGGTACAGGTCGTACCACGCCCACCCCTACGTCAACCCAACAATGGCGGTACGGGCCGTACCCACGTTCTAAAGGCCTGGGTACGGGCCGTACCAGCATTGTTGAGGTGACGTAGGGGTATGCGTGGTACGACCCGTACCCACACTCTGAAGGCCTGGGTACGGTGCGTACCCCTACGGCACCCCATTGGGGGTCCGCACCGTACCCAGGCCCTAAGAGCGTGGGTACGGGTCATACCACGCCCACCCCTACGTCACCCCAACAATGGCGGTACGGGCCGTACCCACGTTCTGAAGGCCTGGGTACGGGCCGTACCAGCATTGTTGGGGTGATGTAGGGGTACGCTTGGTACGACCCATACCCACGCCCTGAAGGCCTGGGTACGGTGCGTACCCCTACAGAACCCCATTGGGGTCCGCACCGTACCCAGGCCTTAAGAGCGTGGGCACGGGCCGTACCGCCATTGTTGGAGTGACGTAGGGGTACGCGTGGTACGACCCGTACCCACGCTCAGAAGGCCTGGGTACGATGCGGACCCCTACGGCACCCCAACAATGGGGGTACGCACCGTACCCACGTTCCATAGGCATGGGTACGGGCCGTACCCAGCCTGCAGAGCGTGGGTACGGGTACGTACGGAGCGTACCCCCACCCGTGTATGTATGGAGCGTACCCACACCCCACCAGTGTATGTTCGGAGCGTACCCCCACCCGTGTATGTCCCGAGCGTACATGGCCAGACATAGGAGGGGTGGGTGCCTATCACTCCCTGCAGTGTCCAGACACAGGAGGGGTGGGTGCAGAGTCCTCACAGCAGTGCCCAGACATAGGAGGGGTCGGTGCAGAGTCCTCCCAGCAGTGCCCAGACACAGGAGGGGTGGGTGCAGAGTCCCCCCAGCAGTGCCCAGACATAGGAGGGGTGGGTGCAGAGTCCCCCCAGCAGTGCCCAGACATAGGAGGGGTGGGTGCAGAGTCCTCCCAGCAGTGCCCAGACACAGGAGGGGTGGGTGCCTATCACTCCCAGCAGTGCCCAGACACAGGAGGGGTGGGTGCAGAGTCCTCCCAGCAGTGCCCAGACATAGAAGGGGTGGGTGCAGAGTCCCCCCAGCAGTGCCCAGACATAGGAGGGGTGGGTGCAAAGTCCTCACAGCAGTGCCCAGACACAGGAGGGGTGGGTGCAGAGTCCTCCTAGCAGTGCCCAGACATAGGAAGGGTGGGTGCCTATCACTCCCAGCAGTGCCCAGACACAAGAGGGGTGGGTGCAGAGTCCTCCCAGCAGTGCCCAGACACAGGAGGGGTGGGTGCAGAGTCCTCCCAGCAGTGCCCAGACACAGGAGGGGTGTGTGCAGAGTCCCCCCAGCAGTGCCCAGACACAGGAGGGGTGGGTGCAGAGTCCTCCCAGCAGTGCCCAGACACAGGAGGGGGTGGGTGCAGAGTCCTCCCAGCAGTGCCCAGACACAGGAGGGGTGGGTGCAGAGTCCTCCCAGCAGTGCCCAGACACAGGAGGGGTGGGTGCAGAGTCCCCCCAGCAGTGCCCAGACACAGGAGGGGTGGGTGCAGAGTCCTCCCAGCAGTGCCCAGACATAGGAGGGGTTGGTGCAGAGTCCTCCCAGCAGTGCCCAGACATAGGAGGGGTGGGTGCAGAGTCCTCCCAGCAGTGCCCAGACACAGGAGGGGTGGGTGCCGATCACTCCCAGCCGTGCCCAGACATAGGAGGGGTGGGTGCAGAGTCCTCCCAGCAGTGCCCAGACATAGGAGGGGTGGGTGCCTATCACTCCCAGCAGTGCCCAGACACAGGAGGGGTGGGTGCAGAGTCCTCCCAGCAGTGCACAGACACAGGAGGGGTGGGTGCGGAGTCCCCCCAGCAGTGCCCAGACACAGGAGGGGTGGGTGCAGAGTCCTCCCAGCAGTGCCCAGACATAGGAGGGGTGGGCGCAGAGTCCCCCCAGCAGTGCCCATGGAAAGAAAAGGGTGCAGTACCCACATATACAATGCCCACAATTGTCAGTCAGGTGCTCAAAGACCCTGCAGAACACGTAACACATGTGTGCGAGGCTGGGAGTACACACATGCATAGTGTGTAAAAGGGAACATGTCCACATGAAGTCATGTCAATATACTCCATACACAAGTACAGTGACCACCAAGGATGCCACTAATGATGCAGGTGGAGACATTGCCCAGCATGCATGGGCAAAGTTGAACGGATCCGTCACACACCATGTATATGTAGACACAGCTCAGCACAACATTTAGGAAACACCCTGCAGGGAAGATGTCAGGGTCCACAGAGGAAGGAACACACCGTGGGACAATGTCACCATGCAGTAAGAGCTTACATGAACAAAGTTATTTCTCAAATACCTTATGATGGCACACAGATACCAGGGTCCACCCCATGAGCAGCACACTACTACATTTCCCAGACACCGGAACACTCCTGAGGCGGAAGCCGGGAGATTGAGCTTCTGTATTTTAAAAATTGTGTCACTAATCTTGTATTTTTAAACGCGCACTTTCACTCCCTTAGCCCCTGCTTACTTGGCTGTTGGGAAACACCTGCACAGCGGACTTTATCGCTGATTGACGGTGGGGAACAGCGCTGCCGCCTTCGCGCGCTTGACCCGCAAACCACGCCCACTTTGAGGCCACGCCCACCGCCACCATAACTATGAACCCTCCCCGGACGCGCAGCGGACGAGCGCAGCGGGAGCGCCGACTTCGCGCTGAAGTCGAGCCAAAGTCCAGCCCGTCTGCGCCCGTCCGCGTTCGTACGCGGTCCAGGGCCCCAACCCCTGCTCCTCCACAGGGTCACATACGGTGGAGCAAGCAGGACTTACTGAACTTATGCCACAATATCAATGACTCCTGCAAACATAGCCTATGTGTGGAAAACGTTATGGGTTGCGAACACTGTCACTTTTCATTTGACAACGGTAATAATATAAACAGTATGGGCTACACCTTACATTGCGGATTACTTAACGTACGTTCACTGAGAAAACATAGGCTAGACCTCTATGACCTACTCACCGAAAAACAATGGGATCTTATGTTCCTAACAGAGACATGGCTAGATAATGAGTCTACCCCCTACGCCCTTGAGGCAATTCCAGGAGGGTATACTATACATAGACAGGACCGACCCACTGGCAGAGGAGGCGGCATCGCAATTATAGCCCGCAAAACCCTACGCTGCCAGCTCGACAGCTCTCCCATCCTGGACAGTGAAGCAGGGAGCTTCTCTGTCAAAGTGAATAACAACTACACACTAAAGGGCATGCTTATTTACAGACCCCCAGGCCCTATAGCCAGGTTCGAGGAGAGTCTGGTTGAAGGAATCATGGAAACCGTACTGTGCAATGATAAGTTTCTGGTTCTTGGGGATCTCAATCTACATCTAGATAACCCTTCAGATAACGTCAGCAAGAATTTCGGTCAGGCACTGAGAGCCCTCCAACTGAACCAAATTGTTAAAGGCCCTACCCACCAACTGGGCCATCTGTTGGACCCCATATTTGTCAACTGGGGGGAAGTGGAAGCCCTGACCCCTACTCCCATCCCTTGGTCGGACCACTATCTGGTCCCTTTCTCCATACGAATACCCGGATGTAGACCCCCACAGCCACCAGTCATGTACCACCTTAAACGGAAATGGGCAAATTTTTCTCAGTCCAAATTCTGTGAAGAATTGACGAAAGGAGGAAGCCCAGGGGGGGAGGATGTGGACACAGCCAATACTAACTTCTGCACACGGATTAATGAGGCACTTGACTGCACAGCCCCCTTGCTAAAAACCAAATCTTGGAGCCGGGTAAACAAAACCGCCTCTTGGTTCAACGCCGAACTAAGAGTCCAGAAAACTGCTCTAAAAAGAACTGAAAGAGAATGGCGTAAGAGTTTCTCTGAAGAAACCAGAACTAAGTACCTAACCGAGAGACGAACCTACCATGGACTAATCAGAAAAACAAAAAAATCATACTTTACGTCTAGGATTAGTGAGGCGGGTAATTCAACAAAAGAGCTGTTCACACTCTATAAAACTCTTTCAGGTGGAAATTCAGCTACTATCCCTGATGACTGCTCGCCAGAATTGTGTGACAAAATCGCAGACTTCTTTTCAGAAAAAATAACAAAAATATACTTAGCATTCCCTACGCAGCCCAAAACCGGGGCAGAGTTCGCCGAAAACCCTAGGGAATGGGGAGATAAACCTATACTTACCAACTTTGTCACCCCTCCCACGGAAGATCTTCTAAAAATTTGCAGGTCGGTGAAGTCGGGCTCTCCTCGAGACCCAACCACACCCAAACGCCTAACAGATAGTCTAAGAGTACTAGAACCATACATTAGACATTTGCTCGATGTATCTTTCAGCACAAAGACAGTACCTAGGGATTGGAAAAAGGCGGTTGTTCTACCCCTTAGGAAGAAAGCCACCATCTGTTTTGAGAAACTCGACAACCTCCGCCCAATTTCACTCCTTCCCTACCTGGCTAAGGTGGCGGAAAAAACGGTCAATATACAGCTAATGGACTTCGTGGAAAAGGCTGCCCTATTACACGACACCCAATTTGGATTCCGACCTCGCCACTCTACAGAGTCTGCACTCCTAACAGCAGTAGAGACCCTACGCCAGGGGGTGGATGAGGGACATACCATGGCCCTCATCCTATTGGACTTGAGTGCAGCATTCGACACTGTAGCGCACTACAACTTGCTACAGTGTCTGAATAATGGAGGAATATCCGAAGCTGCACTCCAATGGCTACAATCCTTCCTGACAGGGAGAAGCTTCCAGGTTCGCCAAGGTGACCACTACTCGAGAGACATAGGCTTGGGACAGGGTGTTCCCCAGGGTTCGTCCCTGAGCCCAACTTTGTTTAATCTCTATGTCTCTCCAGTGGCTTCAATTGCCGTGAGTCACGGATTGAGCATCGTGTCATACGCCGATGACACGCAGCTGGCTATCTCCCTATCGCGTGCACCCGGTCTTGCGATGGACAGTTTCAGGGATTGCATGCAAGAACTTGCAACCTGGATGTCCACCAATTGCCTTAAATTAAACGGCAACAAGACCGAGGTGCTCGTGGTGGGGAGGGACCCATCTGCTTGGTCATCGACGTGGTGGCCTCCATGCCTGGGCGAGGCTCCCATACCCACCCAGGGAGTCAAAAATCTTGGCATATGGCTCGACGCTGACCTATCTTTTGGACCCCAAATAGACCGAGTTGCAGGGGTCTGTTTTGGCATCCTAAAAACCATAAGGAAGGTCCTTGACCTTCTCCCTATGTCAGCACGGAGAACACTGGTACATGCCCTGGTGACATCACGCCTAGACTATGGCAATCTACTTTACCTGGGCACCACCTGCAAAGCCATGAACCGCCTTCAGGTAATACAGAACGCGGCTGCCCGTCTCATCTTAAACATCCCAAAACGATCAGATACCAAAGCCGCTCTCAAAACCCTCCACTGGCTGCCAGTTAAAAACAGAGTGGTATTTAAAGCCCTCTGCACCTGTCACCGCATCCTGGCTAAAAAATCTCCGATCCCACTCCAGAACTTGGTGACAAGGTATACACCAGCACGTGATCTGCGCTCAGCATATGGGGGTCTACTACTGGTTCCAAGAATCAAAAAGGCCCGCATGGGCGGACGCTCCTTCCGCTATTTGGCAGCAAAGAGCTGGAACTCCCTCCCTCTCCATCTTCGCCTTGACTCATCCGAAACCAGCTTCCGCAGGAACCTAAAAACATACCTGTTCTCCAGATAAAAGATCTCCGGTCTGCAACCCTCGCAATGAGTTTTTCAGTTGTAGCGCGGGGACACGCTTCTGCGTAACCATGCGCTTTATAAGCTACCCTTATTATTATTATTATTATCCCCACCCCAAATCATGGAGCAGCACCACCAACAGCAATACCAGAAAAGAAGTAATGTGCAAAGGGAAAAAAACATTGCTTTATTCAGCATGAAAATATTTGGTTATTAAAAGTTCAATATTTACAAGGTCCATAGGGCAGTCCATAGTCCAATTCCTGGTGGGGGACACATAGGGACGCGTGTCCCCTAGTTTGCCTGCACAGTTCATACCTCCTTTGCTTCCACAGGGGGGGGGGCATCATGTGGGGGGAAGGACCAGGCACCGCAGGGACAGGAGGGGCAAGGGTAGGTGTTGTGGGTGCAGGGATGGAGGACTCCACCACAGGGGGTGGGGCAGCGCCAAAGGTGGAGGTGAGAATGGCGCTGCACACGGTTGCAAGGTCCTCCAGCGTCTCCCCTGCACCCGAAGGAACCAAAGGCCCCAAGGAGGGGGGGCGGTGTCGAAGGGATGGGTTGCAGCGCTACTGGGGGAGGGTGTGGACGGGGGGGTGCTCAACTACCCTGACCGGGGACTAGGCCTGGGCGGTAAATTGCGTTCCGTTCGCGGAATTTGCGGAATTTGCGTAATTTCGCGTTCCGCGGAGAACGCGAAATTACCCAAAAATCTGCGTTCCGCGACTTCGCGAAATTTTTTGCTTGTTCGCGTTCTCAATATGCGTGTTCGTGAGATATTTCACCCCGAGCACGCAAACAGCGATCGCGAACAGGAAAAAAGTATCGCGAACAAGCAATTCCGCGTGTTCGCGGAATTTCTGCGTGTTCGCGGAGATTTTTTACCGTTTCGCGGAGATTTGCGTAACGCGATTACGCAAATTCCGCCCACCCCTACCGGGGACTCCTTCGACCGCTTGCGGGGTGGTGTCACACTGGGGCTCAGGGACAGAGCGGCCAGGAAGGATTCTTTGTTGGAATCTTGGCCAGGAGAGCTGAGGGGAGTGGATTTGGAGGGAGTGGGTTGTGAGGAATGTGGACTCCCACTGTGGCTGCGTGTCTTCCGTTTGCCCCCCGACCCAGTGGGTGTGCCTACTTCACCCTGTGTGTGCGTGACAGCAGGTGTGCGCTTGGCCTTCCTTGGTGGTGTGGTGCCTGTGTCTGGTGGGGTGCGTGCATGGGTACGTCTGGGTGTGCTTGGGACAGGCATGGAAGTGGGAAGTGTGGATGGTTACAGGGGTAGGGGGGGACGTAGCACTGCAGTAGACCCACTGCTGCAGTCAGTGTCGAGTCTATGGACCTCAGCAACTGGCGTTGGTCAGACTGCGCAGCTGAGATGCCCTCCATGTATGCCTCCATCTGGGTGAGCACTCGGGTGTGGCCATGGAGGACATTAAGCATCGCAGTCTGACCAACCTGCAACTGGCGCAGGATGTCCACAGACTCGGCATTCACGGCAGCAGTGGAGACAGGGGCAGGGGGTGCGGTGCCTGGCAAGAAGGAGACACGTGGTGACCTAGCACGGCGGGAAGGGACCAGAGCAAGTGGGAGGCCGGTGATGGGAATAGAGGGGGCGGGTAGAAATGGAGTGCTGCTTTCAGCTGTGGGAGCAGCCTCTGCCCCCTCTGGGAGCTCAGCCTCGGATCCGTCAGCGTCATAGTCGGTGGTGGGACTGGACAGGTCCTCCGCCTCACTCCCCTCGGCCTCCGTGCCACTCGATGCGCCAGACAAGACAGCACTGCTGCCACTGGTGATTGCTCCCTCCTCACGGTCTGTGCCAGTGTCCCCCTCGGAGTCCCCCGACGATGCTGTGGGCAAGGTGAAGAGACAGGAAATAATCAGACACCTGTATACATATGTCACATGAGTCAAATCTACATAGGTCACAGTGCATAGCCTGAAAAGCAACATGAGTAACATCTACAATACAAGGTACATATGTAGGCCCTGCAACACACAGCTGGTTGACCCACCATGCCACTGAGAAACAATGGAGAGCATGACACAACAGCAAATTACTTTATATCAAATTGGACAGAGGAGCCATGCTCTGAGGACAATCGTGCACCGCATCAGCACCACACAGCGTTGCCAAAAAAGGGATGAGCAGGAACCATGTCCATTAACTTTTTGCACATGCTGCAAAGCTAATACATTAAAACATGCCCAACATGACTGGGTCACTGCACCTTGAGTGTATGTCCAGACAAACATCACACACAGGCCAGACCTAGCAAGGAGACTTCAGATTTGGACATGTAGGCCTTGCCCGCACATACCACCCCCTACCTGAGACAATGTGATTGAGACAGAGGAAGTACTTACACCTCTTACTCTGGGATAAAAACACATGGCCTGCACTAAATCCTGATTGTACACAAACTACCCCTGGTGCGCCTGTCCACATATATCATTGACAATCAACCATCATCAGATTGTCGTACCAAGACACACAGGCACTGCCCACTGTGAGTATGCACAAGCAAAATTGGTTACACTGTACAGTGGACACATGCAGCACAGTTTACGTAAATACAGATGAGGCCAGGGTACAATGCCACAGAGCCCAACCCATGCCGAAGACACAGAGAATGTCCACATTGTTGGATGACACACATGATACCTAGGAAAAGGTGCCCCAGGGCATGGTAGTGGCCACACTCCTCCATGGTCCTGGATGGATATGACTGCAACTGAAGCAACCGTCCCTGCACTATGCATTACTCCCACTCATGCACATCATGTCAGAGGGCACAACATTGGACATGCATGCTGTAAGGCAGTACACCTTTAAGACACACTCCTATGTCGGGACTCAGCATCAGTGCCAACTGACATGGACCCCACAATGACTGAACTGGCCAGGGCACAGGCAAGGTCCCAAAACCTGTTACACACCACCCCCACACATGATGCTGCAAGCATTGGGCACTTGGAGTAACTGCCAGCCTAGATTACCTTGTGCAAGAGTGACTACACACAGACCAGGGAACACATGGCAAGGATGGGAAGGGAGGAAGAACAGCACCGGTTTACTTTGGGGAACTGGTTATGCACTGCACATTTAAACCCTGGCAGTGTATCCATGCAACTGCGCACTTCCAAAAGCTGGAGACACACAACAAACACACATGTACCTACCCCCTTCCTGCTGCTGCTTCTCCTGTAAGCGCCTATCCAAGTCGGGGAAGACCACCGCCAGCACACGCTTATGGATGTGGGTCAGACGCCGGCGCCCACGGTTCTTGTGGCTCTCAGGTGAGTCCCCCAGCAGGACCCGTGCGATCCTCCTCGTCCAGCACCGGATATCCTGCCAGCGTTTCCTCACCTGGGCTAGGCGCCGCTTCCGACCCTCCGTCTTCCTCACAGCACTGACGGCTTGCTTCCATATCTCCCCCTTGTCATGGATGCCTACCTGTGAGGATGCAAAAGTGAGAATACTTTAATACACCTGAGCAATGACACAGAGACACACATATTAATAATTTGTCTTGTTTGAACAGGCCATGGTATGCAGGCAACTCATTGCACCTTTGTCATAGGGACATTATCCTCTGGGGAAGGCAAAATGCACTACGTGGCATTGAAAGTACACAGGTGGCATGAGGGGTGCCACACAATCAATGATCCTGGATCACACTGTGCATCACAAGCTACACCAGGATTATGTACAGCACCTCAAAGCAGTCACATGCCCCAGCCCACTAACGCAACCTCAGCAGAGTACACAGACACACACAGGCACAGGACAATCACCTGCCATTGCCAACTGCGGGTACAAACCTCACTCTGCCCATGTGCCACTAGACTGGGGGGTGTCACAGGTGTGGGGCTGGCTCAGCACGGCAGTCACACAGCACTGCTCCCTGCTCACATCACATGGGCAGGGCATATCCATCCCTCATGCAGCTGGTGTGCAACACTCCCCATATGCACTCACCCACATGACAGGGGACTTACACACACACACCAATGTCCAGGGGACGAACACATCATTTGGACACTCACAGCACAGGTACACTAAACAAACACACATCTATGGGTACTGTCACCTGTCACACTGGGGGGACCACAAAATCACATCAGGACTGTAGCAACAACATTCCCAGGAGGAGTAGCCAGGCAGAATGTGGCATGCACCATGCATTGATTGTCACAGTAAGCACTATGCAAGTGAGGAGTGCACACAGGAACTACAGCATGCTCTGCATGGCAGACATGAGGCCTTCCCCACCCTGGGACCCACTCTAAACAACATTGCATGTCTGTCACACAGGGACACAATGCCAGAAGTCACAGTCACAAAAAAGGGGCACAGTCTAAGCTAGTGGAGTCAGCACTCACCTGCTCCCCTGGTCGACCATACAGCATGGTGTACTGTGGGAGGATCACATCTACCAACGCCATATTCTCCTCCATGGTGAATGGCTGGGCCCTCTCCACAGACCTGGACATGGTGCCAGAGGAATCACGAGCTGCAGCAGTGCTGTGGAATGAAAGGATGTGCAGGCAAGTGCTCTCTCATGGGACCTGGCTGCCTCATATCTGCCTTTCTGGCCTGTTTCATTTACAGGAGTACAGAGTGATTGGTCAGTCACATTAGCATCCTACGTTTCCTCCAATCCCTTTAAACCTACCCCAGTGAGTGGCTTTGCATGGTTTAAAAATTGAGCATGATGTCAAGTCAATAACCACTTTGCAACAAAGTATATTGTTTCCAACTGACTTCTGCTGGCCACCTGATGCAAAAATTCAAACTTTAAACTCGGTCTCCATGACAACCAGCATGCCTTTAGGCCCTTATACTTGTCCCTCATGTGTCCCCTATGTTATTTCAATATTTACACACAGGTACAGTGCGTTCCACGGCCCTAGGGCACCCCAAATGCAGTGAAACGGACCGTACAGGCATGTGTACGGTCCCTATCACTATGGGAGTGCTTGCGTATGTGTACGCCATAGTAATACGGACCGTACACTCGCATGTACGGGTCGTATTACTATGGCGTACGCATACGCCAGCACTCCCATAGTGATAGGGACCCTACACATGCATGTACGGTCCATATCACTATGGCGTACGCATATGCCAGCACTCCCATAGTGATAGGGACCCTACACACGCGTGTACGGTCCGTATCACTATGGCGTACGCATACGCCAGCACTCCCATAGTGATAGGGACCCTACACACGCATGTACAGTCCGTATCACTATGGCGTACGCATACGCCATCACTCCCATAGTGATAGGGACCCTACACACGCCCTCAGAGCGTATGTACGGTGCGTTTCACACCTGACAGTGGTGACAGGCAGCACACAGACAGGAATAGAGCTGTCATACTTGGCCAAGGCTGGACATCAAGGCATTGTCTGTGCAGTACTACATGTGTCGGGCACAGGTGTGTCAGGCTGTGATGTGGCACATTACTCCTGAGGTGTGAAGCAAATAAATGTATGATGAGCTGTGTACACATGTCATGTGTGATGGTGCACTATGTGCCACACATCCCCTTCACTCCTTTACATGTGTGCATGTAGTACAGACTTGTTGAGCCATGCGTCACTGGCATGGCACAGTCACCGACACTCGCAACTGTGCCCTGATGCCAGGTACACGGAATATTACACCTGACATGTGAATGCCCGCGTTGCACGCTGTAACTATGTCATGTGTGTGTCATGTGTTCCCATAAGTTTGCTGTAGGTGTTTGGTCAAATGCATCTGCAGTTGCTGCAACCAACATGTGTCTGTGTGTAGATGGGCATGGCACACTGTTACGCACACCAGCCCACATGTGTAATCCGACGTAAGGTGTGTATGTATGCATCGACACGGAGTTTCTAAACAAGGACATATCTGCATACTCTCAATGTATGTGTGATCAGTCTTGACATGTACTCCTTCATGGCAAGGTGTGTGGTCTGTCCTTTTTCTATGACATGTGACCTGTGCATCTAGTGTTCCGCAACCTGTCTGTACAATAAACATCCTTCTTCTGCACATATGTGGATGTCTGTAACTCCTGTAATACGTCTGCCTGTTCACTTACACTGGCCCACAGCTAGTTTCATGGCATGGCATATTGAGGTTGAGAATCAACGTTTGTAGCTGGCTCTTGGTAGGAGTGTCACCTGCCTGGCATACGTGTCCAGGGCATATTGCACAGACCTGACTCTGTATGTAGCATATGTGTATTGCCTGTTGAACATGTGCTCAGTACATTGACATTGGTGGTGTACTGTACTCACTCTTCGTTGTCCCTTCAAATTTACTGCAGGGCTCCGCCTCTCCCTCGACCAATTCCGGACTTGGCTGACCTGAGGGAACATGACTGTATACGCCGCTACCGCTTCCCCCAACAGTTGATCGAGGACTTGACGACACGGCTGGCACCACACCTTCAACCGCTACACAGGTATCCTACTGCACTGACACCCAAGATGAAGGTGATGGCAGCCCTACATTTCTTTGCCACGGGTACCTTTCAATATACCATTGCTCATGTTGGTGGCATGTCCCAAACAATGTTCAGCCGTGTTCTGCATTATTTTTTAGAGGCCATGTTGGCTCACCTGGATGAGTTCATTAAATTACCAACTCCTGAGCAGTTGACAGGTGTCAAGCGTGAGTTCTATGCCCTGGGAGGGATGCCCCATGTCATTGGGTCCATAGATGGAACACATGTGGCTTTGGTACCACCACAGGCACAGGAGGTAGCGTATAGGAACCGCAAGCATTACCACTCCATTAATGCCCTTGTGGTGTGTCTTGCCAACATGGTAATTTCACATGTCTGTGTTCGTTTTCCAGGATCAGCACATGATGCCTACATCATGAGGTGTAGCAGGGTGCCTGAAATGATGCTGCAGCTGCGCAATGAACAAGCATGTATTGTTGGTGGGTATACTCTGTCAGTCCTGTATTTAGCGTCATCTTCCTGTCTTACTGCTTCTCCTGACCCACTTTTGTCCATGATGTTTCCATGTAGGGGACGCTGGCTATCCCAACATGCCATGGCTGATCATGCCTCTCCGCAACCCCAGCACGGCTGCCGAGCACCGCTACAACAACGCCCATGGGCGGACCAGGCGAGTGATAGAGAGGACGTTTGGCCTCCTGAAGAGCCGATTCCGTTGCCTCCACAAGACCAGTGGCGCACTCCCATATGCACCGGTGAAGGTCTGCAAGATCTTCCTCGTGTGCTGCATGCTGCACAACATGGCAGTGGAGAAAGCTGTGCCACTCATCCTGGATCCGGATGAGCAGGACCATCCACCCGTGGAGGATGAAGGGCTTGGTCACGAGGCAAGTGATGTGGAGGAGGAGGAGGCGGAAGAGGACATCCGGAGTCGGCTCATACGCAACTTCTTTGCTTAGTGGTGAGTTCCAGTGTCTGAGTGTGCACGCATTGGGCCGTGTGTGGCACGTGTTGCAATGTGTGTGTCCATCTGCATGTCTGCCAAGTGAGTCAGAGGTGTGTTTGGATGTGTCACTCGAGTGATGGTGCAATCGAAGAATGTTTTTCCAGAGTCATCATTGTCACCTGGCATGTTGACAACCTTATACGTGTCGAGTACATGCACATGCATGCGGATGTGCTTTTTTTGGCTGACTTCTGGTGTGTCTCTCATCCACAGGTACTTGCGCATGCTGTGTGCTGGTGGCATTGTTGTGCTCCTGCTATTCCTCATGAACACAGCAACATGTGCTGAATCAGCGTTACATGCACGGACAAGTTAGAAAATCTCCTTAGGGTAAGGGATGCAGCACGGCATTTTGGGTGTGGTATTTGTTTTGAATGTGTGTGCACTGCTCCTGTTCATGTTTGGATACTTTGCCTACATGTAGAATCACCATGGGGCACATGGCATGGAGCTGAATTCACCTGAATTGATGGTCAGACTTGGTGACAGTCATCTGTAATGGGATTGTGGATAGTGGTGAAGCCATCAATGTGTGTAACACTGCCCTCGGAAACATACGGGTTGCACCGGGTTGACATGGTGTGTGAATTCCCCATTAGAGGCTCAATGGTGTATAGAAGCCTCTCCGTGAGCAGCAGGGGGTGTTTAGCTGTAACCCGTCACTTGTGTGCCAGTTCTATGGATTTCCAGCATCAGTGGTGCAAAGGGGGGTGCCAGTGTCGGTCCCACATGTTCATCCACATGACCTGTGTATGTGTTGACAGAGTTGCATTAGCATTCCGACACACATGACTAATAAAGGTGTCCCTCTGCCTCCAAGGTGCCTCATCTCTGTCAACGGTGGTCTGTTGCCACTGTGCATGCGGCATGTCTGGCATAGTTATCAGAGATAGTGCATATGAGTCTATGTGTAGAGTAGCAAGATGCAAGCTGTTTGTCAGGGATTAGAATCTGTATTGTGCATGATGTCCATGGCTGTGTAGGTATTGTGGCATGTCAGTCTCCACGACGCCCACTGTGCTGCATGTGCATCCATTGTGTGTGTTTGTGCCATGTTGAACCAGACATTCCTTCCTTGACATACACCTTTTGCATAGTTCCTTCCTGAGATCCTTGTCTTTGTGTGCAACTTGTGGCATTGTTTTCTTGACATGGCGCATGCTGCTGCAGGCCCTGCAGCAAGGGCACCCAGTGTCCACGCAAACGAGCTGGTGTTCATCATGGATTGCTTGCTGACATGTGCTATGCTGATCAGCAGCATCTGTGCCTCATGCTGCAGCACACTCTGCATTATGCACAAGATGCCCAGTTCCAGCCACCTCAAGGCAAGAGTGACCATCCCCCAGGTCAACTACGACATCCGTGTCTAATCCTACCCTGCACTCTACGGACATGTGCGTTACAACTCCCATGATACTTGTCCACATCCAGGGTGCATCTGCACAGCTCTGCTTCTACATCCGGCGACCAGGCCACATAAACGTCCAACAGAGATGGGGGGAATGGATCACTGCCAGCTGCAGGATGACCTTCTCAATCCATGCACACACTCAGGATGCAGCCCACAACCACAACACAACCTTGTGGCACTGTGATCCAAGACCCCATTGTGCCATCTCCATGCATCCAACCTTGGCCGGCCCACCTTTCTCCACATCCACCTGACTCAAGCATGCAGGACATGGTCCTGCCACCTGTCTACACATACCTGGGAGTAGCACCCCAGGACACTCCACATGATCCCTGACCTCTGTGCATGACTATTGCTCTTCTAAATAGGTCTGTAGGCACAGTTGTGCGGGCACCCCCTCAGCTGGTTGGGCCCATCTCGGGTGAGTATGGTGCTCCATGTCTGTGTTGGATGATACATTCTGACCCATGTGTGTCCTGTGCCAGACTCAGACCCCAGGGTATGGATGTTTGGAGTTACTTCTGAAATCAGGCATGGTTTGACTTTACAACACACACATGTAGTGGAATAATGCAAAATGACGGCATCATCTCGTGATTGTGATGATTTTTATTTGTGGTGGGGTACGTGTTTGGGGGGATGACAAGAGGTGCTTGGCGTGAGTGTAGAATCCAAAGTTCACTGGGGGAGTTGGTATCCTTGCCATTGGAAGTCATCAGAGTCTATGCCACAGTCTTTGTCAACATTGGTCAGACAGTGACCAGTAATCTATGTGCCAGAGAATGTCATGTGATGATGTGCTGCTGTTGGGCCAGAGGGCCAGCTGCCAAGCCAGGTGACCTGGGAGATGGTGATGTTCCGCTGACTCTCACGGTCTTTTGCGTGGACGACCCACCTTCCTGCGGGGACCCTCAGAAGCAGGCCGTGACGATGCTTGTGATGCTCCGTCGGATGAATCCTCCTCCTCCTGATCCCTCCCTGTGGGTGGTGATGTTCTTCACCTGGTGGCACAGGGAGGGTTGCCCATGTTTTCGGCAATCCGACGGAGTACACGGGTCATGTCCGTTTGCACCGCCACGAGCTCAGCCTGTCTTGCCTCCATCCGTCCTTGGTGTCGCTGTTGACAGGCAGGTTGCTCGGCCTGCAGGGTCTTCATCTCCTCAAGGGTCCCCTTGATGTCTGTGAGGGTGGACGCAATCTGGACCATGCCCCTGGTGTTACGCCGGTATGTGTCCAGGATGTTGCTGACGTGTGACATTACCGGTTCCTGAACCAACTGGTCAGGTTCGTGCCTCCGCCATCCTCCACTCCCACCACCCCTGCCCACTTGTGCCTGGCCTGCCGTTGTGGGCACATCGGGTCTCCGGAACCCCTGAGGGATGGCATTTGCGGTGTCGCCTGCCTCCTCCTGGGTGCCCGGAGAACCTTGTCCCTCCTGGACAGACTGGCTGTGTTGTTGTGTGCGGGCAGGGCTCCTGGGTGTCTCCTGGGATGTGGCAGGAATGGGGATGGTGGTTGGCACAGTTGTACCTGACGCAGGTGCTGCAGGTGGTTGGACACCAGAGGGGCCAGGTTGGTCTGGGACATCCACGGAGTCGTCGCTGCCGGTGGGGTCCTCTTCAGGCAGAGCCTGGTCCTGTGAGTCTTCCCCCCCACTGTTGGGGGGAGATCGACGACGTTGACCTGTGTGTGAGAGAGACAATGTTAATTGTGTTACATGCAACATCCATGTTTCATTCATTTTTGAGTTGGCACAGTTCCTCTGGGTGGTTGGATATGGCTTGCATTCCTCTCACAGTGCACTTGTGCATGGGTATGTCCCTTGGCCACAGCTTTCAACACTTTACCTATGTGTGACACAATCTTAGTTGATGCATCTTTTTGGAACGCAGTCAGTAGTGTAGTGAGCGGGCGTAGCAAGCCATGCAGAGCCGCCTTACGTGTTGCACTGTACGTGGCCAAATGGTGTTTTTTCCATGCTATTTGAAAATGCAGGTAGGTAACTTAAGCATTTGTGACAGGGTTCTAACAAACAGTGGGCCCGATTCACAGAACAAACTTAAGACTAAATCCTAAACTTAGTACCATTCTGGTATTCACAGAATGCACCTAGTACTTCTGCTATTCACAGAATGAACTTACTACTTTTGCTATTCACAGAATGAACTTAGTACTTTTGCTATTCACAGAATGGATTTACGACTCCTAAACTTACGTCCGCACTCGGGCCGGAAATTCCGGCCCGGAGGCGGAGCTTCCGGCACGGAGGCGGGGCTTCCGGCCCGGAGGCGGAGCTTCCGGCCCGGAGGCGGAGCTTTCGGCCCGGAGGTGGGGATTCCGGCCGATTTAGCTATGGCCGAAATCTCCACCTCTGGCCCGGAAGCTCCGCCTCCGGCCCGGAAGCTCCGCCTCCGGCCCGGAAGCCCCGCCTCCTGGCCGGAAGCCCCGCCTCCGGGCCGGAATTTCCGGCCCGAGTGCGGACGTAAGTTTAGGAGTCGTAAATCCATTCTGTGAATAGCAAAAGTACTAAGTTCATTCTGTGAATAGCAAAAGTAGTAAGTTCATTCTGTGAATACCAGAAGTACTAGGTGCATTCTGTGAATACCAGAATGGTACTAAGTTTAGGATTTAGTCTTAAGTTTGTTCTGTGAATCGGGCCCAGTGGGTGGGTATACTGGGTGTAAGGTTAGGTTTGTGCCTGCAGCACGGATGTACTCGTGCACAGATTGACACATGGCCCAGTGTTTATCAAAGGAAAAAGGGAGGGTTCACGCACTGCCAAACCTTGTCTACATGCACACAATTCACCTGCTGACGAGCGGACATGGCCACACCACCCAAGGGTGATTTGGTCTCCCTCTGTCTCCCTTTCTCCCTCCCTCTGTCACCCTCCTCCCTCTGTCCGTCTCCCTCTGTCACCCTCCTCCCTCTGTCCATCTCCCTCTGTCTCCCTTTCTCCCTCCCTCTGTCAGCCTCCTCCCTCTGTCCGTCTCCCTCTGTCTTCCTTTCTCCCTCCCTCTGTCAGCCTCCTCTCTCTGTCCGTCTCCCTCTGTCTCCCTTTCTCCCTCCCTCTGTCAGCCTCCTCCCTCTGTCCGTCTCCCTCTGTCTCCCTTTCTCCCTCCCTCTGTCAGCCGTCTCCCTCTGTCTCCCTTTCTCCCTCCCTCTGTCAGCCTCCTCCCTCAGTCCGTCTCCCTCTATCTCCCTTTCTCCCTCCCTCTGTCACCCTCCTCCCTCTGTCCGTCTCCCTCTGTCACCCTCCTCCCTCTGTCCGTCTCCCTCTGTCTCCCTTTCTCCCTCCCTCTGTCAGCCTCCTCCCTCTGTCTGTCTCCCTCTGTCTCCCTTTCTCCCTCCCTCTGTCAGCCTCCTCCCTCTGTCCGTCTCCCTCTGTCTCCCTTTCTTCCTCCCTCTGTCAGCCTCCTCCCTCTGTCCGTCTCCCTCTGTCTCCCTTTCTCCCTCCCTCTGTCAGCCTCCTCCCTCTGTCCGTCTCCCTCTGTCTCCCTTCCTCCCTCCCTCTGTCAGCCTCCTCCCTCTGTCCGTCTCCCTCTGTCTTCCTTTCTCCCTCCCTCTGTCAGCCTCCTCCCTCTGTCCGTCTCCCTCTGTCTCCCTTTCTCCCTCCCTCTGTCAGCCTCCTCCCTCTGTCCATCTCCCTCTGTCTCCCTTTCTCCCTCCCTCTGTCAGCCGTCTCCCTCTGTCTCCCTTTCTCCCGCCCTCTGTCAGCCTCCTCCCTCAGTCCGTCTCCCTCTATCTCCCTTTCTCCCTCCCTCTGTCACCCTCCTCCCTCTGTCCGTCTCCCTCTGTCACCCTCCTCCCTCTGTCCGTCTCCCTCTGTCTCCCTCCCTCTGTCAGCCGTCTCCCTCTGTCTCCCTTTCTCCCTCCCTCTGTCAGCCTCCTCCCTCTGTCCGTCTCCCTCTGTCTCCCTTTCTCCCTCCCTCTGTCACCCTCCTCCCTCTGTCCATCTCCCTCTGTCTCCCTTTCTCCCTCCCTCTGTCACCCTCCTCCCTCCCTCTGTCTGTCTCCCTGTGTCCCCCTCTGTCTCCCTCCCTCTCTCTCCCTTTCTCCCTCCCTCTGTCAGCCGTCTCCCTCTGTCTCCCTTTCTCCCTCCCTCTGTCAGCCTCCTCCTTCTGTCCGTCTCCCTCTGTCTCCCTTTCTCCCTCCCTCTGTCACCCTCCTCCCTCTGTCCGTCTCCCTCTGTCACCCTCCTCCCTCTGTCCGTCTCCCTCTGTCACCCTCCTCCCTCTGTCCGTCTCCCTCTGTCTCCCTTTCTCCCTCCCTCTGTCAGCCTCCTCCCTCTGTCCATCTCCCTCTGTCTCCCTTTCTCCCTCCCTCTGTCAGCCTCCTCCCTCTGTCCGTCTCCCTCTGTCTCCCTTTCTCCCTCCCTCTGTCACCCTCCTCCCTCTGTCCGTCTCCCTCTGTCACCCTCCTCCCTCTGTCCGTCTCCCTCTGTCTCCCTTTCTCCCTCCCTCTTTCAGCCTCCTCCCTCTGTCCGTCTCCCTCTGTCTTCCTTTCTCCCTCCCTCTGTCAGCCTCCTCCCTCTGTCCGTCTCCCTCTGTCTCCCTTTCTCCCTCCCTCTGTCAGCCTCCTCCCTCTGTCCGTCTCCCTCTGTCTCCCTTTCTCCCTCCCTCTGTCAGCCGTCTCCCTCTGTCTCCCTTTCTCCCTCCCTCTGTCAGCCTCCTCCCTCAGTCCGTCTCCCTCTATCTCCCTTTCTCCCTCCCTCTGTCACCCTGCTCCCTCTGTCCGTCTCCCTCTGTCACCCTCCTCCCTCTGTCCGTCTCCCTCTGTCTCCCTTTCTCCCTCCCTCTGTCAGCCTCCTCCCTCTGTCTGTCTCCCTCTGTCTCCCTTTCTCCCTCCCTCTGTCAGCCTCCTCCCTCTGTCCGTCTCCCTCTGTCTCCCTTTCTCCCTCCCTCTGTCAGCCTCCTCCCTCTTTCCGTCTCCCTCTGTCTCCCTTTCACCCTCCCTCTGTCACCCTCCTCCCTCTGTCCGTCTCCCTCCGTCTCCCTTTCTCCCTCCCTCTGTCAGCCGTCTCCCTCTGTCTCCCTTTCTCCCTACCTCTGTCAGCCTCCTCCCTCAGTCCGTCTCCCTCTATCTCCCTTTCTCCCTCCCTCTGTCACCCTCCTCCCTCTGTCCGTCTCCCTCTGTCACCCTCCTCCCTCTGTCCGTCTCCCTCTGTCTCCCTTTCTCCCTCCCTCTGTCAGCCTCCTCCCTCTGTCTGTCTCCCTCTGTCTCCCTTTCTCCCTCCCTCTGTCAGCCTCCTCCCTCTGTCCGTCTCCCTCTGTCTTCCTTTCTCCCTCCCTCTGTCAGCCTCCTCCCTCTGTCCGTCTCCCTCTGTCTCCCTTTCTCCCTCCCTCTGTCAGCCTCCTCCCTCTGTCCGTCTCCCTCTGTCTCCCTTTCTCCCTCCCTCTGTCAGCCGTCTCCCTCTGTCTCCCTTTCTCCCTCCCTCTGTCAGCCTCCTCCCTCAGTCCGTCTCCCTCTATCTCCCTTTCTCCCTCCCTCTGTCACCCTCCTCCCTCTGTCCGTCTCCCTCTGTCACCCTCCTCCCTCTGTCCGTCTCCCTCTGTCTCCCTTTCTCCCTCCTTCTGTCAGCCTCCTCCCTCTGTCTGTCTCCCTCTGTCTCCCTTTCTCCCTCCCTCTGTCAGCCTCCTCCCTCTGTCCGTCTCCCTCTGTCTCCCTTTCTTCCTCCCTCTGTCAGCCTCCTCCCTCTGTCCGTCTCCCTCTGTCTCCCTTTCTCCCTCCCTCTGTCAGCCTCCTCCCTCTGTCCGTCTCCCTCTGTCTCCCTTTCTCCCTCCCTCTGTCAGCCTCCTCCCTCTGTCCGTCTCCCTCTGTCTTCCTTTCTCCCTCCCTCTGTCAGCCTCCTCCCTCTGTCCGTCTCCCTCTGTCTCCCTTTCTCCCTCCCTCTGTCAGCCTCCTCCCTCTGTCCATCTCCCTCTGTCTCCCTTTCTCCCTCCCTCTGTCAGCCGTCTCCCTTTCTCCCGCCCTCTGTCAGCCTCCTCCCCCAGTCCGTCTCCCTCTATCTCCCTTTCTCCCTCCCTCTGTCACCCTCCTCCCTCTGTCCGTCTCCCTCTGTCACCCTCCTCCCTCTGTCCGTCTCCCTCTGTCTCCCTTTCTCCCTCCCTCTGTCAGCCTCCTCCCTCTGTCTGTCTCCCTCTGTCTCCCTTTCTCCCTCCCTCTGTCAGCCTCCTCCCTCTGTCCGTCTCCCTCTGTCTCCCTTTCTCCCTCCCTCTGTCAGCCTCCTCCCTCTGTCCGTCTCCCTCTGTCTTCCTTTCTCCCTCCCTCTGTCAGCCTCCTCCCTCTGTCCGTCTCCCTCTGTCTCCCTTTCTCCCTCCCTCTGTCAGCCTCCTCCCTCTGTCCATCTCCCTCTGTCTCCCTTTCTCCCTCCCTCTGTCAGCCGTCTCCCTCTGTCTCCCTTTCTCCCGCCCTCTGTCAGCCTCCTCCCTCAGTCCGTCTCCCTCTATCTCCCTTTCTCCCTCCCTCTGTCACCCTCCTCCCTCTGTCCGTCTCCCTCTGTCACCCTCCTCCCTCTGTCCGTCTCCCTCTGTCTCCCTCCCTCTGTCCGTCTCCCTCTGTCTCCCTTTCTCCCTCCCTCTGTCACCCTCCTCCCTCTGTCCATCTCCCTCTGTCTCCCTTTCTCCCTCCCTCTGTCACCCTCCTCCCTCCCTCTGTCTGTCTCCCTGTGTCCCCCTCTGTCTCCCTCCCTCTCTCTCCCCCTCTCCCTCCCTCTGTGTGTCACCCTCTGTCACCTCAGCCCAGCTTCCTGGGCTCCCACAGTTTGCAGGTCTTTCAAAGGCCATTGGCTTCTTCATGTGGGTTTGTTTCTAATCTCCGGGCACCCATTGGGCGGAGTGGCTGAGTCTACGCTGCTGCTGTGGCGGTGCGTGCTGGCACTCTTTCAGAGTGATGCGTCTTTATTAGCTGCTGTTATGTGCAAATTGTGCCTTCATACCCATGTCATCCTGCAACACGGCCACCATTTGTAGACAACACAGTACTGTGTGGGGACACACTGTATGGCTGTGCCCTAGGCCATATGGGCTGAGGGCATTGTTGTGTGCTTCTGAGTTGCTCAATGTTAGTTTTGAGGCCCACCCTCTCGGCATCGGGGACATCCTGTCTTGTGTTGGTGTTTTGTGTGGCCTGTGACTTGGCATGGCCTTGCTTGGTGCATGGGGCATGGAGGCGCTAGTGGCATGTGTGTGTTTTTGGAGTGTGGTTGTGTCCGGTGCTGGCTTTGTGGGGGTTGCGTGCATGATTGGGATTTTGGTTGTGTATGGCGTTCCCCCCATGTGAGGTGAGTTGTTTGTGTACTCACCAGGGTCTGGGACTCCTTGTACTCCGTCTACTACCACCGGCGGCAGCGTGGCCATCACCTTCTCCTCCCAGGGATGGTAGTGTACCGGTCTGCGGGGCGGCCCTCCTCCAGTGATGTTCCCCTGTGTCGTACTTTAAAATTTGGGACCGCGTAGGAGGCAGGGCCCTACCCCTGTCTATCCCAGTATTAGTGAACCGCGAATGGTTAATGCGGTATGTACAAGTGTTTGTTTGTAACGTTTTATCTATGAATGCACTGTGTATACGATATTTCACATCACTACGTGGGTTCCATTTTGTATCGGTGGCCATCTTATGGTTGCCCTCACATAGGCTATATAGCATGAAGCGAAAACGGGCCTTTTAGAGCACATGTGCCTTTCTTTGACTTTTCTGTGACCTGGGCAGCTTGGGTCCGCCACCCCAGGTCAAACTGGTCTCACGAGTTCCCCGTCCTCTGGCCACCTGTGATTAGCATCAGGGCTTGACACACCATAAAGTCTTTTCATCCTACACAAGCCTCCGGCTAATCTCTTTCACACCTGACTGTTCCTGCTTTATGGCTTGTTTCCCAAAACAGGAGATGCTCATGTTTATTGGGGCCTATCGATATCTGATGTGGGATCTGAGCCTTGCTGGGTTAATAATTACGGGCTGGCTTAACTGGAATGTGGGATGGTCATCATGACTCTGCCTTTTCGTTTGCAATGTATATATGTGAATGACCAACTGCAAGAGAAGGGCGGTGTTGCCCAGAGCGTAACATTCTCCATAAAAGAGGAGACTGGTTTCTGTTCTCCAGACTGCCTCATTCAGTTGCTAAGGCTTCTGTGCGACGTAGTCTCACTCATTTGAGTTTAATAAAGATGTCTTTTCATATTTCAGCTTCTGTTGCCAAGTTCTTTGTTATATTATCAAGATATGCAGAATTTTATAATACCACATCAGGAAGTACTCGAAGTCATAGGGTGCTACCCCTAGCACCTCTGGGGTCTCAAAAATTGGAGTACTTCACCTGGTTGTGATCGTCCGTCATTTTGCGGCGGACCGTCCTCCGCAGATCGTACCACCTGGCTTGGCACTCATGCCTGGTCCTTCTGGTGGCCCCAACAGCATTCACAGAATTGACAATCCTCTGCCACATGGCTGATTTTTCGGATATATGCTGGTCCGTCTGACCAATGTTCCAAAGAGCTGTGGCTCGACTCTGACGATTTCGTCGACAAGGACCTCCAGCTCATCCTTTGGGAACTTTGGATTCTTGTTAATGAGCATGGTGTGGGGTGTGGGTGTGGATGGTTGTGGGGGTGTGGGTGTGGATGGTTGTGGGTGTGTGAGTGTGGTTGTGAAGGTGTGTGTGTGTGAATGTGATGAGGGGGTGTTTGTGATGGTGGTTGTGTGAAGGAGTGCAAGTGTAAGGTGTATTGATGGATGTAGTATGGTGCAGTGCGTTGTTTCTGTGGTCTGGCAGTAGTGGATCTGTTGCAAAGGATCATGGTTTGTGTGTGTTGGGCCTTTTTATTGGTCCATTTGTGGGTGTGGCTGTGTTTGAACTTTGGGTGGGTGTGTTATAAGGAGTGGTTGAGTTTTGGGCCTCTGTTTAGCTGTTTGGCAGTTGCAGGTCAGTGTTTAGGATGTATTTGTGCTTGTTGGACATGTTTTGTGGTGTTGTGTGAATCGAATTGACTCTCCTTGTGTTGTTTTGGTTTGTCCTGGTTCAGTACGAGTGTTTTTGGCGTCTGTACGGTGCGTACATGGCCCATGTTGTTGTACAGTGCTGTCCTTTGCTATGGCTTAGTACGACTCGTACATGTGCGATGTTGGGTGAGGGTGCTGGTGTAGGGGCCTGGGGTAGGGTGCGTACAGACACGGGCAGGGTGTTGGTCCGCACCGTCCATCGGTGGTGGTGTTTCGCACCGTACATACAGGGGGGGCTGGGTGTACGCTCCGTACATACATGGGTGGGGGTACGCTCCGTACATACACTGGTGGGTTGTGGGTATGCTCCAATCATACACGGGTGTGGGTATGCTCCGTACATACACGGGTGGGGGTACGCTCCATTCATACACGGGTGGGGGTACGCTCCGTCCATACACGGGTGGGGGTACGCTCCATACATACACTGGTGGGGTGTTGGTACGCTCCATTCATACAGGGGTGGGGGTACGCTCCGTACATACACGGGTGGGGGTACACTCCGTACATACACTGGTGGGGTGTTGGTACGCTCCAATCATACACGGGTGTGGGTACGCTCCGTACATACACTGGTGGGGTGTTGGTACGCTCCATACATACACGGGTGGGGGTACGCTCCGAACATACACGGGTGGGGGTACGCTCCAGTCAAACACGGGTGGGGGTACGCTCCGTACATACACTGGTGGGGTGTGGGTACGCTCCATTCATACACGGGTGGGGGTACGCTCCGTACATACACTGGTGGGGTGTTATAACGCTCCATACATACACTGGTGGGGGTACGCTCCGTACATACATGGGTGGGGGTACGCTCCATTCATACACGGGTGGGGGTACGCTCCGTACATACACTGGTGGGGTGTGGGTACTCTACATTCATACACGGGTGGGGGTACGCTCCGTACATACACTGGTGGGGTGTGGGTACGCTCCATTCATACACGGGTGGGGGTACGCTCCATACATACACTGGTGGGGGTTCGGAGCGTACATCCGCGGCCGGGGGGGCGTTTGGCGCATACATACAGGGGCTGGGGGGGTGTTCGGCGCGTACATACGAGGGCTGGGGGGGCGTTCTGCGTGTACATACGGGGTCTGGGGTGGGATGTTCGGCGCGTATGCGGGCACATGTCTCCATGGTTGCTATTGGAGTTCGGTCCATACGGTGTTCCGTACGGGGTTTTTTCCATACGGTTGTAAAATCGGAAGGACGGGACGGATCGTACTTGCGCGGTCGGACTTCATTTTTCCGACTCGTACGGTAAATCGTCCGGGGATGTGTCGGACACATTTTCCGACCCGAGGACGTGTGGGGAAATTTTCCCAATGCGATTCGTATGGACTTTTTCCCATACGAATCGTACTTGGCAGTTTGTACGCTACTTGTACGATTCGTACGGTAAAAAATCCGGATACGATTCGTACGGGGAACATTTTTCCAGGATCGGAATCGGCACCATAGTGTGCTTGTTATGTCTTCAAAATACATTCTCTTGATTTTCCCTGTTGCTGAGAATGGTATAAACACTCACAGCTTTTCACTCACAGCCAGATCTTCGAAAAGAGCCAAACCCTGCTTGTGTGAAACCCTAAAGCCAGATAAAACCAAGAGCAAACAAGAGACAAACACAATATTGTGTGATATCCCTACCTATGAGATAATATCAACAGTCAGAATATCGAGGAACAAAAATATCGACACAAAAATATCGATGATCAGAATATCGAAGTCCTATTTACATAATGGTAAGTAACAATATTGAAGAAAAAATATCGTTGTTAAAAAATCGGGTTTTTTCATGTTTAAAAATAATGCAAAATAACGTAAATAATACATATGATTTGAAAAACATAGTTAAAACTATTAGAAAATGTTTAAAATTATAATACTTTTAATGTAAAAATAAATCAAATATATCTATGTATACAATCTAATATATACTTAATAATATTTATACATAATTACTTTAATAACGTATACATTGTTAAAAAACATTACAAATTGTAAATACATATTTGTACACATACACTAATAATATAAATTAAAAACATATTTAACAAATTAAAATATAAAAAATAATTCATCTTTTTAAAAATAAATTTTACACTACATTAACTAAAACAGTATAGAAAATATTGGATAGCGGAGGAGATAAAATTACTATTCCTACTCCAGAGAGTGCAACAGTAGGGAAAGCGTTGGATAGCGGGAGGGTAAAAATTACTATTCCCACTCCAGAGAGTGCAACAGTAGGGAAAGTGTTGGATAGTGTAGGGGTAAATATTACTATTCTCACTCCAGAGAGTGCAAGAGTAGGGAAAGAGTTGGATAGCAGAGGGGTAAAAATTAATATTCCCACTTCAGAGAGTGCAAGAGTAGGGAAAGTTTTGGATAGCGTAGGGGTAAAAATTACTATTCCCACACCAGACAGTGCAACAGTAGGGAAAGTGTTGGATAGCGTGGGGGTAAAAATTACTATTCTCACTCCAGTGAGTGCAACAGTAGGTAAAGTATTGGATAGCGGAGGGGTAAAAATTACTATTCCCACTCCAGAGAGTGCAACAGTAGGGACAGTGCTGGATAGCGGAGGGGAAAAATTTACTATTACCACCCCAAGTGAGTAAACAGTAGGGAAAGTATTAGATAGCGGAGATGTACAAATTACTATTCCAACTCCAGTGAGTGCAAGAGTAGGGAAAGAGTTGGATAGCAGAGAGGTCCAAATTACTATTTCCGCTCAAGTGAGTTCAACAATAGGGAAAGTGTTGGATAGCAGAGGTTTAAAATTAACATACTTATGAATAATTATTAAAATTAAATAACCAATAGTTAATTAATTAATAATTAATAAATCATAAATACTAATAACTACATATTAATAATTACTTCATTATAATTAAATTGCATCCCACCCTATTCCCCTATAAACCCACAACTTGCTCCTAAAAACAATTGATATTGTTATTGATTAATTTATTAATAAAAAATAATAACCAATTTATAATTAATAATTGATTAATTATTACTACTAATAAATACAAATTAATATTGACCTTCTTTATAATTAAACTACATCCCACCCTATTCCACTAAAAACCCACAACACGCTCATAAAAAATAACACAATTAATATAATTATCTATTAATTAATGTATGTTAATTAATAAACATTTTGCAAATGAATTAATAATAAATTAATTATAAATGCTAAATAAATTTTTTTATATAATTAAATTACTTCTCACCGTATTCCCCTATAAACCCACAAGCCGCTCCTAAAAAAAATACCACATAATTATCTATTAATTAATTAATACAAATTAATAATTAATTAATAATATTTTACAATAATAATCTGATGCACCTCCTCACACCCTGATATAACCTTTGATACACCCACTCCAAAATACAGACTACCATTTTCGAAACTAGGACACACCAACACCAGTTACTACATACTCACTCACTGATTTCTAGGTTTACACACAGATCGACTCATTCACCCATACAATCACTTATACATGCAGTCACTCATCAATACAGCATTATCATGTGCATTCATACATCTGTACAGACCCTCATACACCACCACTCACCCATAGAATTACTCACACACCTAGTCAGTCATGTAAAGAATTAATCACTCCCATCAGTGATGTCATCAGTGATGTGATTTGAGATGTCATCAGTGATGTCATCAGTGATGTCACTGACCATGTCATGAATGATGTGATATGTGACGTCATCAGCAGTGCATTGCGGGGGCACGAGTTATAGTTAGCTCAACTAACTATAACAGGGGAATTTCTATGGTTTTCTATGAGTGAAATGTCCAACTAACTATAACATCCTTGAAACCTATGTTTTTTAGTGAATTTCAAAGGTTTTTTAAATGCTAATTTCTAACTATAACGTGCCTGAAACCTATGTTTTTTCAGTGAATTTCTAAGGTTTTTTAAATGCTAATATCTAATTATAATGTTCATTAAACCTATCTTTTTTCTGTGTTTTTTAATTATCAACCCATTCTCAACTTGGTGAAAACTGCAAATCTCACCACTCTTCCGCCATCAAAAATTGCCTCAAACGAGAGCCACAACTAACGCTAATGAAATGCAAAGTAGGCGTTCCCGTGCAAAAAACCCACAAAAACCACTTCCCCATATTTTCAATGACCAGCCAAATCTGCAATGCGATCCAAAAAGCAGGCGATAAACCGAGTTAGCAGTAACAAATTAACATCAACCTTTAACTGGTGTAAGGAGGTCAACTATCTACTCTGTGAATTGGACCCAACTCACAGCCACATCTAAAGACCAACACGTGATAGAGCTACTGATCATGCAGGTCCGAAATGCAACAAGACCACAACACCCGACGCCACCAACACCAGAACCTCCCCCAGCACCACCCCCTTACTGCCACCAAGGCAGCACAAAACAGGACAACGGACCTTCCCAAAACACCATGCCCATCAGCCACACAATAGCTGAATGTTGGGAGATGTGGCAACCAACTACATATGAAGGAGTCAAGTCACCCTTCAACAATAAAGCACACAATGCCAAGTGTAACGCTGATGTGCTGCACAGACCTTACTATGCAAAGCACAAACCTCACCATGTAGAGATATACTGTTGATACTTATAGTGTAATGCACAGTGGACGCAACCATGTTACCTCAGGCAGTGGGGAAGATCTCGGTCATGTAGCTGTGTTGTCCCCCCCTGGAAGCAGAAGCGGAGTGGACTGCTCCAACGTACGCCACTCCAGCGTAGCAGTATGAATAAATAGGCCAGGTCCTAAGCGTGGTTCACTTGAGGGAAGACCAACAAGTCTGTCACAGCAGCAGCCCTCACCCTGGCTTGTGGCTGCTGCCATAACCGCGGGCCTCCTCGACACAGGCCCCCTGTGAACCCAGCGGCACAGTACCGCAGACTTATGTCTGTACTGACTACTGCCTTTGATCTGCACTGTGGACAGCAGCGCTCAAAATTCAGATGCAGTGGCGATTGCAGATGTCGCAGTCCAGTTCGCAAGACACTTTGCTTCCAGTGTGGACCACCCAGACCACGCATCATTGCACGGTGCGCACACGCTGTGTGCTTCAGGTGCTACTAACTCACTGCACCATAAATCATCGCCATGTTGCTGTGTGCCAATCTTGACCGCTGCCTCTGCCCTACACTGGGGTTACACAGTTCCCAATTCAAGATTAGTAGCGATGCAAATTGTGTAAGACACTATAATTGGTTAAGAAGACCACATGCTCCCAATCTGTGCAGCTCAAGTCAACGTCACCTGCCTGTGGTCCTTTGCTGACGGCTGCATCCGGCCTACACAGTGGAAGACCGACGACACGTGGTGGCAACTAACCCTGTTCACCACAAGCCGTTCCCACATGTGTATGTGTGTCCTGAGTCCTGAATAGCAGTGACCACAGCACCAGACTCCCTATGATCAGTGAGGGTTATTTCCATATGGAATGCCGGTGACACGTGGTGCCATTGAACCTGCACTATGCAGCCCGGGGGGGCTACCAATGTATGCACGTGGCTGTGGGCCCTTGCTCACAGCTACCTCTGGCCTACACTGTGGAAGACCGGCGTCAAATGGTGCCACTAACCGTCTTCAACACAAGCCGATCCCTCATGTGGAACTGTGTGTCCTAAGTCCTGAATGGTGGTGACCCTATCTCCATGAAACAACCACAGCACCAGACTCTCTTCGAACAGTGAGGCATATTTCCATATGCAACGGCGGCGACACATGGTGCCAATAACTCTGTTCAACACAAGCCGAACAATCCCACATGTGGAACTGTGTCCTGAGTCCTGAATGGCAGTGACCCCAAGTCCATGGCAGCGACCACAGCAGCATACTCCCTCTGATTAGTTAGGCATATTTCCATATGCAATGGCGGCGACACGTGGTGCCAATAACTCTGTTCAACACAAGCCGAAAAATCCCACATGAGAAATTGTGTTCTGAGTCCTGAATGGCAGTGACCCCAAGTCCATGGCAGCGACTGCAGCAGCATACTCCCTCTCATTAGTTAGGCATATTTCCATATGCAACGGTGGTGAAATGTGGTGCCAATAACTCTGTTCAGCGCAAGATGATCCCACATGTGTAACTGTGTCCAGAGTCCTGAATGGCAGTCACCCCAAGTCTGTGGCGGTGACCACAGCACCACACTCCCTTCGATCAGTGAGGCATATTTCGATATGCAAGGCCGGCAATACGTAGTCCAACTAACCCTCTTTAACACAAGCCGATCCCACATGTGTAACTGTGTCCTGAGTCCTGAATAGCAGCCACCCCAAGTACGTGACATCGACCACAGCACCACACTCCCTTTGATCAGTGAGGGGTATTTCCATATGCAACTACAGACTCCAGTAGGCAACTAACTATCGCAGTCCTACACCCTACATATTATCCTTTTAGTGTCCTCGCTTCAAGAATAATTTTTTTATATCAGTTATAGCTTTACTACAATCACCAAATTAATCTTCAAATGCAAACTAACATGGAATAGCAGTCTACACTACAGACAGTACAGCTCGCAATTCCAATTTTAAATGCTAATTTCTAAGATTGTACTCGTCAATGTATTCTATACTTATTTCATCTTATCATCAAACGCCTACACTGCACTCAGTAGGGCTCACAATGAAAATTATTCCTTCATTCATTAACTGCAGAGTCCACTAGGCAAGTAACTATTACAGGCCTCAAATCTACATAATATCCTTTTAGTATCCTCTCTTCTTGAATATTTTTTATATCAGTTATAGCTTTAGTACAATGACCAAATTCATTTTCAAGTACAAATGAACACTCAGCAGTCTACACTGCGGGCAGCAGACCTCACAATTAGAATTTTGGACACTTGGTGCCAACTAACACTCTCCAACACAAGCCGATCCCACATGTGTAACTGTGTCCTGAGTCCTGAATTTCAGTGACAACAAGTCCATGGCAGCCACCACAGCAGCAAACTCTCTTTGATCAGTCAGACCTATTTCCATATGCAGTGACCCAAAACTTCATAGCAGCGACCACACCACCACAGTCCCTTCGATTAGTGAGGGGTATTTTCATATTGAAGGCTGGCGACAAGTGGTGCCACTGAAACTGTACTACGCAGGCCGGTGAGGCCACCATCGTATACAAGTGGCTGTGGACCCTTGCTCAACGCTACCTCTGACCTACACTACGATCAGCAGGCCTCACAATTCAGATACAGTTGTAATTCAACATGACGCAGTCCAGTAGCCAAGACACATTGCTCCCAGAGCGGCCCGTCCACACCAAGCATCATCACAGACTTATAAAGTATCAATACTTCAGGTACCACTAACCCTCTTTAACACAAGCCGATCCCACATGTGTAACTGTGTCCTGAGTCCTGAATGGCAGTGACCCCAACTTCGTGGCAGCGCCCACACCACCAGACTCCCTTCAGTCTTATTTGTTGTTCTTTTCTTTAAATAATTTTTTTTATATGTAAATCTATACATGACTAAGGGCCTCATGTAGGTAGCCAAATACCGGTCGGTAACGGCCGATTTTCGGTAATTATACCGTTACCGACCGGTATTTTGGCCATTGGTATGTAGGGGGACATATTTTGCTTTCGGAATTTACCGAATCGGTAAAATTATCGATTCGGTAATAATACCGAATCGGTAATGTTACCGAATCGGTAACTTTTCCGAATCGGTAATTTTACCGATTCGGTAAATTCCGAAAGCAAAATCGAGATGTAGGGGGAGTGTGTGTGTGTGTTTATGAGTCGGTATTTACCACCAACTTATAGTTGGTGGTAAATAATGAATGTATGTGTAAATGCATTTTTACGCGCGTAGCAGTGTGCAATGTGGCATACATACATGCCCTTAGGGCATGTATGTGTGCCACATGTGCACACATGGCCGAATCAGGGGTGCAACAGGGTGTCAATGTGACACCCTGCCACCCTTGTATGTGTTCCCCCCATTACCGAATCGGTATTTACCGATTCGGTAATGAGTAGGGGTGGGCGGAATTTGCGGAATTAACCTTCGCAAATTATCGCGAGAATGTTTAAAATTATCGCAAACAAGCAGAAATATCGCAAAGATGCGGAAGTTTTTTTCCGGCATGTTCGCGAGATTTTCTGCATGGTTGCGGGTCGCCAACTTACCCATGTGGTTGCTTGCGGGCGCGGCCATCTTGTTTTGAGTTGTTCTCGCGGTGCATGATCGCGAGAAGAAAGACGTGATCGCGCGACGCATGACGTCACTGCGGGCGCGAACTGTCGCGAGACAGCGCAAATGGCTAAAAACAATACAACATCTCATGGAGAACGCGACCGGATCAAGAAAACTTGTCGGCGAACGCAGGGATTCAGGTAAGGCGATCGCGCGCGCGCGAGAATGTATCATTTTACAGCGCGAGCAAGAAACAAATTATCGCCAAGCTGCGGAAACCGGAATTTTTGACATTTTCGCGCTCTCCGCGGAACGCAAAAATGTCAAATTATCGCAATTTCCGCGAACGGAACGAAATTTTTGCCCAGGCCTAGTAATGAGGCATACCTTCCCATCAATGGGAAGGTATGCCTCATTACCGAATCGGTAAATACCGATTCGGTAATTACCGACTAGTAACGATTCGGTAAAAAATACCGACTCATTACCTACATACCAGTTACCACTTCTAAAATACCGATTCGGTATCGTTCGGTATTTTAGAAGTGGTAACTGGTATGCTACCTACATGAGGCCCCAAGATTCTTCTTTGTCCAACGGCACAGGGACACTTCCAGGCCCAAGAAGGTTGTTTGGGGTATGATGGTAATGTGGGAAGAGGGTACGTTACCTGCTGATGTTGGGAGAGGCAGCATCAAAGGGGTATCTATTACAGTTAGAACTCCGATATGTTTTCACAAATGCCTCGGACAAATGCCAGCTGACGGACTGAATCACAAAATGGTTTTTCAATGCTCATGTAGTGTGAGTTATAAACAGTTCGCACCCAGGCTCACAGAGGGCCAGCTGCAGCCTGTCCGCTCGACTCACAGACGCAGTACTATGAGACGTCCGCGTTATTGTAGCTATCCCTGCCCTGTTCCGTCATACGCCACACTATGCCACTGCGATTCAATTCTGACGTTGGCCCCACATAGCTACCTGTCGCAGGCGTACTCGCTGTTGGTGTGCAAGTCAGAGGTCTAGTTTTCAACATCTCACAGCCACTCCATCAGGGCAGGTTTGCACACACACCACACCCATCCGATATATATAATAGATCGACAACGTCACAGCCTTTAATGTCGGTGTTGACTAGATGGCGGACGCTCCACGTGTCTCAACCATAAAGAGTCTTTGAAAATTTTCACAGATGGTTAGTCACACCCTGATCTGTATAGCCATGAGGGGCCTACCACCCCCTTGGCGCGGACTTCAGATGCACAGGGTTAGCACCACCCAAACCTCATATGGCCATCAGGGGCCTACCACCACGTGGCACAAACTTAAATTCCAGAGGCCTCAGTGGCCCCAAAAGCTGATGTGGTCTCCGCCATTGATGACTCAGGACTCAGTGACCTGTGTGAGATCTGCCGGGCCGCGGAGAAGCTGATGTGGTGTCTGCCATTGATGACTCGGAACTCAGTGACATGTATGAGATCTGCCGGGACATGGAGAAGATGATGTTATCTCCGCCATTCATGACTCAGGACTCAGCGACATATCTGGGATGCGTGGAGTTTTGAGGGGCAAGTGGAGTGCCCACTGCTGCACACTCCGGTGGCACCAGGTAATCATTTGGTCATGGATGCGCAGAGGCGGCAGTGTCTGTCTCTCTCTCTCTCTCTCTCTCTCTCTCTCTCTCTCTCTCTCTCTCTCTCTCTCTCTCTTTCTCTCTCTCTCTTAGTTTAGTTTAGTTTAGTTTTTAAATTTATAATGCACAACAGCTACTCAAAAAAAAAAAATCCTGGAGCAAAGGACAAGTCAGGGCTTAGAAGAAAACAGAAAGAAGCAGTTTATCTGTCGAATAGCCAAGTTTTTAAAGACTTGCGAAACTGAGTATAGTTTGTCTCGTTACGGAGTGCTGTGGGTAAAGAGTTCCAGGATGAGGGACCAAGGTAAGAGAAAGACCTACCGCCCATCCCGGCTAGTTTGAACTTAGGGACGATGAACCTTCCTTGGGTGGCATAGCGGAGATTTCGGGAAGGAAAGTAAGGATTAACCAAGGACTGAAGATAATGAGGAGCACAACATGATTTAATTTTATGCATATAACTCAGTACCTTGAACTTTATTTGATTTTCGATTTTAAGCCAATGCAGCTTGCGTCGATAGGTCGAAATGGAGGTGGTCTTTGGGACTCCACACAAAAGTCTGACAGCAGCGTACTGTAGCCTATGGACTACAGATTTGTTTGAGCCCAGATAAATTACGTTTCCATATTCAAGCCTAGATGTAATTAGGGCATTGACTACGGTTTTTCTGGCAGATTGCGGTAGCATCCAACAGATTTTCCTTAACCATTTGAGAATGGTGAAGCAAGTCGATGCGACTTTGACTGATTGGGGGTGCATACTGAGTGAGTCATCGATCGTGATACCCAGATTTTGAACTTGGCGAGAAGGGGACGGAAGATCACCCATTTCACAAGGCCAGTATTAGGGGTTCCAGAGGTCTCTGGGGCATATTATCAACGGCCAGCGATAATTATTGCTGGTTGTGCTTAGCAATACATTTCTTATTGCAGGCTATCTCTGGAATTTATTGCCCTGGTAGCGCGTTATTAGCAAAACGTTTCTCCAGGGCGATAACAATTCCAGAGATAGCGAGGTTATTGCCGTTTTGCAGGGAACATCGCTGATTTTCCAGCGATATTCCCTGCAAAACGGCGATAACCTTGCTGATACGACCCTGTGGTCGTATCAACAAAATCAAGCCCCTATGTCAAACATAGGTAAGTCAGGATTTTAGCAGACGTTAGATTTGGGCGAAAACGGCAGTTTTCACCAAAATCTAACTTCTGCTAAAATCGTGTGGGCTGCCTTGTAGATATTTCGATGTGAACATTAGCGATATTTGCAATGTAGTCCATCCGGGGTACGCCCAGTGACGCCCACTTTGCATCTCATTAGAGATGCAAAGGGAGGCGCTGTGAAAAAGGGTGCTAACATGCGATTATGCATGTGTGCACCCTCTTGTAAATAGGGCAATAGTTTTATCTCCGCTTTTTTGGCTTTTTAGGCCAAAAAAGAAGCGATAAAGCCCTTGTAAATATGCCACTTTGTGTTTTTCTAACACCAATATCTCCGTTTTCTCTCCATTTAGCTTAAGAAAATTTTGCTGCATCCAAGATGCTATTTGGTTCAAGCCAATTTTGAGAATAGAAGGAGCATTTGTATTGTGTGAGGAAAGGGAGAACATGATTTGAGAATCATCGGAGTAAGAGAAAAGGGATAACCCTGGTTTCTCTGCTACCTCAGCCAGTTGTCTTACATAAAGATTGAATAACAAGGGGCTGAGGATGGATCCCTGTGGCACCCCATGGGCAAAAGAGTGGACTTCAGAGCAGGCTGTTTTTGAGAAAACTTGGAAAGTGTGATTTGAAGGGAAAGCAATAAGCCAGTTTAAGGCGGGTCCGCCGATACCCTGTGATTTAAGTGTATTTATTAACACAGCATGAGACACTGTATCAAAAGCGGCGCTCAGATCTAGTAAAATGAGCGCAACGGTGTCCCCATTGTCCAGATGGTGACTTATGCTTTCAGTGACCCCAAGTAAGGTGGTTTTGGTGGAAAAACCCGCTCTGAAGACTAACTGAGAGGGATGAAGAAGTCTGTGTGTTGTCACAAACTGAGTTAAGTGTGAGTGGATATGTCTTTCCAGAATCTTTGAAAAGACAGGAAGTAGAGATATAGGGTGGTAATTACTGGACATTTACTCTTCTTTCTTTTCCTTCTATCTCTCTAACTCTCTCTCTTCCTTCTCCCTTTCTCACTCCCTTTCTTTCTTTCCCTCTCTTTTTCTCTCTGACTTTATTTTCCTTCTCTGTTTCTCTGTGCCTGTCTCCTTTGATATGCCCATCACACACGTCCTTATTTTGTGCTTTTTTTTCCAGGCTCTGTCGTCGACATCCATGGTCCACACAGGAGTGTTCGCCTTCTTGTTTTCTATTATTTTTGTTACATTTTGTTTATTAGTTTATCATTTGTATATATGTTAATAAAACAAATACATTTTGCAAATAGTTTTTCGTTTATCGTTTACATTTATATTTATAAAAAAATTACGTTTTAAAAAAAAATTACGTTTTTGGTTGTTCTCTTCACTGCTGTGTGACTCTTTCTTGTTCTTATTACTGTTATTTGATGAAGTCCACCATGGTGTTAAATTTTGGGGCACTTATCATGGGAATACTGGTGAAGTCTGCAGTTTGCACCAACTTCTGAATAGTGTGTTAGATTTATCTCAACTTTACGTCCATTAAAGTGCTGATAATGAAATGCAGACTAGACGTTCCCATACAAAAAGACACGAGGTGCACCTTTGCGATTTATTCTAAATACTAAAATCCTGTATTGAATTGCACTGAGGTAGTGGCTGCACTTACAGTGTACACACAAAATCAATTAAGAACTCTCATTGTATTTATATTAATTGGGAATAGTGCGTCAAGTGCTGGATCTTGACGAGATACACTGCTCAGTTTCTATATTGTTCTGCACATGAAAAAAATCACATCACAACTTTCACACCAACTACAATGCGAAACAAATTCCAGCGATAAGCCACATTAGCACCAGGTATTTTTCACCTGCTTTCTGCTGGTGTTAAGCAGGATGACTAACTGCACTATGAAACAGAACACAGCCAAGAGCCACACCAGAACACCCACAGGTGCCACAGAATCAATGAGCATGATGCAGGGATACCCATGAGGGCCACAAGACTCATCGCAACAACTCCAGGACCGCCAACACCCCCCAAACCCACATCTGAGCAAGTGTGTCCCTGTGGTCATTGTCTTAGCATGATAGGCACGAGCCCTGCAACATCACAGTGTGCTGTCACCTCAGCGTTGGCAGTGAGCCTGAACATGTAGCTACGCACGCATCCTCCTGCATGCACAACCGGCATGTGCTGGTCCAGAGTACACAGGTCAGCGCAGGGTTGTGCCTATCAGGCAAGGGAAACAGGGTGTCTCGGACATGTCCGTGTACAGGAAGTGCGGTACATGTGTCTCTGTGAACTAGTGTGGCCAGCCACAAAGGCCGCAGCACTTGATGTTGTAAAGTGCCATGCACCACCTCCAAACAGCAGTTTGAATGTAGCAGGACATGCGCGAATAGGCATTACAATGGTGTTCCGTACCAGTGCACGAGACACAACAGCGCACCGTAAAAAAGTGTGGGGGCTCGTGGGAGGGAGAAGCAGCTGTTTGGCAATGTAACACACAGAGAACTCGCCCATGTGCCATGTGCTGGGCATCTCATCCATGATAACCACGGTCGCAGACATCCCACAACACCAACGACCGGCCTTTGTACACATCCTGTATGAATGCAGCGTGGTTTTCACTTCTATGCTCGTTCAGTGGTGTGATGTTGGCGGATTGTGTGACTTGTGCTCCTTGTTGGTGTGTTTCATTTTGTCCATTGTTTGTCTATACTTGTGCTGTACTTAATTGTGCATGTGTGCCATTCTGCCCATCTCCCTCCATCCCCCCATTCCCTGCTTCTTCCTCATCCTGGTGCTGTTGTGTATATAATTTTGTTGCTCCACACATAAACACATATAAAGAACAAATTAGAATAGTTATTTGATTTTTTTAGGTTTCAAAACTTCTCTCTATTGGTTTCTTTTTAATTTTCCATATAAACAGTTTTTTTAATATTCAACAACACATAGAAGTCAGAAGTGCAACGTATTCTATCAACACACTTTCTAGAACATTCTACAACACGTGCAGGTTAAAAGTTCATACATTTTTTTAAACGTAACGATTTTTTTTGCAACATTTTCTCGAACATTTAACGGCACGTGCAGGTTAAATGTTCACGATTGATTTAAGTTCAAACAGTGCCTTCCAAATGAAAGTAGCGGCTGTGGTTCAGTTGAGCAAATTTTATCCTATGGTATGTACTCCACGTTGAAACTGCTTTTTCTTAACTAATCACAAAGATGCTTTTACACAAAACGAATGTGCACCCTACTTTAAAAATAAAATGCTTTTCAGCTCCCAATCACGTATAGTTTTGTATGGCAAAAAAAGTACTTCCCCATCTTTAAACATCTCTCTTATTCTACCAAGGAACTGCATGAGCTACAGACATCTTTCCATACCTTCCAACCATACTTGCAAAATGCTAGTGTGGATCATAGGACATAGCTATATTTTCAGGTGCAAGAGGTATGCAGAACACAGACGTATTGACTTAGACCTAGGTTTACAAAATGTGAACATTAAATGGTTTACACAGAGAAGATTGAAGTTGCACCAATTGCTACCTTTGGTCAAAACCTCTTTGCATCTTCCACACCCTGACCTCATGATTATGCATTGTGGTGGAAATGACCTAGGCACATTGACTGGGGTAGGTTTGCAAATGCTTATGAATGACACCTTTGGACACTTCAGCTCAGCGCCATGTGACTCTGGGCAATAGCTCACTTAATAGCTCACATAATTTCCACGCCGGCCTTGAGGGCCTTCAGACCCATAGGGGTGAGTAGTTTGCGCTTTACAAATACCATATTGATTTGATACGCGCAAATGTACCTTTGCACTCCCTGTATAACACCCCTAAGCACCATACACAAGTTACAATGTTCAAAACAAAAGTTCCTCCGAGTAGGTATAACTGCATGCTGACACTACGTGACAGATGTGGCAAAGCGGCCAGAGCACATGACTTTACAGCATAAGACACACAGTTTAGTCTCACGCTTTCATCCCCGACTCCCACAGCAGCTCACCTTAGCAGCATCAGACTAGGCAATATCTCACTTAATTTCCGTACCCAGCACTTTCAGACCAGTAGGTATGAGTAGTTAGCTTGGCACCCCCTCTATAGCACACCCTAAACACCCCACAGAGATTACAGTGCTCACACCCTCCTCTTTCCCACATTTTTTGCCCTTTTTCCCCCTTACTCGCTTCAACGGAATCACAAAATGGCAGCCAACACTTCCTAGTTGCAAACGCTTGCAGTGCTCACAACCAATCAGCAGCTTGCAGGCACCCGATTTCATCGGTGCAGGCACCCCCCACAACAGCGGAATCGTGCTGAAAAGGGAGAATCCCTGACTAACTTCCGCCGCCATCACCCACACCCAGCCACGGGACACGCCCACTTGAGGCCACGCCCATCGCACCCTTCCCTTGCCCTATAAACATGTGTTTCTACCGGAAGCGCAGCGGACGAGCGCAGCAGGTGCGATAAATGCGCGCCGAAGGCATGCTTAAGGCAAGCTCGTCTGCGCTCGTCCGCGCCGAATCCGGGCCCAGGGCCATACGCCCTACACCTCAGCTACAAGAGTCCAGGTATTACAGTGCTGAAACCCTCCACACTCTTAGACCCCCTGCTACAAACTGCCTACTGCATCGCTATCATGTTGAAAGCATTCCACAAACCGGTCCACATTGCAAACTATCCCTCAAACCTAAGCTGGCCAAAGAACCGACACACGACTACCGTATGTTTATGCTAAATTGCAGATCCCTGCCGAAACACAGAGCGGAAATTGCCCTTCTCTTAGAAGAACGAATGCCGGACATCGTTTTCCTGACGGAAACATGGCTCACCACATATTCCGACCCTGCCCTAGTAACCGCCTTCCCTCCAGTCTTCCAAATTATTCGGCAGGACCGACCTGAGGGGAGAGGAGGAGGTCTAGCAATCATTTATAAAGAACAGTTTCATTGCCGAGTTACTTCTGAAACCCTTCCTGATTGTGAGAGCCTTGCCTTCAGTCTCGAACTTTCCCCCAATAACTGTCTCTCAGGAACACTTATCTATCGTCCCCCCGGCCCCCTTAAGCAATTCCACAATCTTCTCCCCTCGATTGTGGCGGAACGCGTTAGTACCACTTCTAATTTCACTCTGCTAGGTGATCTCAATCTTCATTTTGATTCTGCACTAGACCATACAGTCACTACGCTCGTGGACGACTTAGCTGCTCTACAACTAACCCAACTTGTCAAAACCCCTACTCACGTTAAGGGCCACCTGTTGGACCCAGTGTTCAGCAACTGTGCTGACCTGGTAGCCGGCCTACCAATCCCGCTCCCATGGACGGACCACTTACTGGTCCCCTTCACCTGGACCACACTTAAGCCCCCACCAACTGGACCCACTATAAGATTCACCAGAGCCTGGTCTCGTCTTTCAGTCGACGAATGGTCCATCAAGCTCGCCAGCAACCAACCCCTCTATAATGAGGACCCTGGTCTAGCCAACCAGGCTTACGAAGACTGGATCACACATACTCTCGAAGACACCCTCCCTAAAAGTAAAACCTCGCTGAAACGCTCCCACAAAACTGCCCCCTGGTACACGGAGGCTCTCAGGGAAAAGAAACGCCACTGCCAGAAAACCGAAAGACGTTGGCGTCTAGACTATTCTCCAGGAAATAAAAGTCGATATCGAGAGTCAATCAATGACTACAAAGCAGAAGTCAAAGCTGCTCAAGCTATATACTTCTCAAACAGAATCATCCTAGCAAAATCAAAACCAAAAGAAATTTTTCAAATTGTGAAGAAACTTACCAAACCCCCACCTAGCCTGTATGAAACTAAATCCACTACTCACTGCAATAACGTAGCTGAATTTTTCCACCAAAAAGTTAGCAAAATCTACGCATCCTTCCTCCCCATACTTACCACTCTTTCAGTCCAGACCAATACTATTATGGCAACCCCCCCCCTTCAGCCTTCACCTACTCTGGACCACTTCCCCCTTCTGGACCTTGCAACCCTTGAGTCCGTGGCTCGGAAAGTAAAATCAGGTTCCCCTGACGATCCAGCCCCGCCAGACATTATAATGTCAGCACCCCAGATCACGCTGCCAATCATTAGGGACGTCCTGAATGTATCTATCACCTCCAGCACTGTCCCTCCTGTCTGGAAACGGGCCATGGTCCGAGCATTGTTAAAGAAACCCAATCTGAACCCCTTAGATTTCAGCAACTACCGGCCCATCTCCCTGCTCCCATGGGTGAGTAAAATCCTGGAAAGATATATTAATCTCCAACTGGTGAACTTCTTAGAAGACCACCAACTGTTAGACCCTACCCAAACGGGCTTCAGACCCAAACACGGAACCGAGTCCACCCTCCTTATGGTCACTGAGGAATCCAGAAAAATCCTGGATCAAGGAGGATCAGTGGCAGTGATCCTCCTTGACCTCAGCGCGGCATTCGACACGGTCAGCCATGACACCTTGCTGTACCGTTTGTCTAGTGTCGGAATCAAGGACCAAGCCTGGCTTTGGTTCAAATCTTTCCTGGAGGACAGATCCTTTCGAGTATTCGATGGTGAGTCTGTATCCAATAGTAGACCACTAAAATGTGGAGTCCCTCAGGGATCCTCTTTAAGCCCCGCACTTTTCAACATCTATATGAGGCCACTGGCTGAGGTCGTCCGTCCATTTGGGGCCAAGATTATTTCTTACGCGGACGACACCCAGCTGGTGGTCTCATTGGCGCAGGAGGCCAACACGCCAATATCAGGCGGACTCGGAGAGTGCCTAAAGGAAGTAAAAAACTGGATGTCCTCATCATCCCTCAAACTAAATGGGGACAAAACGGAGCTGATGCTCCTGGGCCCCTCCAACCCCAGCTTCTTCAACTCCTTATGGCCCCCCTGTCTAGGCACCCCTCCAGCACCCAAGGGCAACATCAAGAGCCTTGGGGTGTGGCTGGACAGTACCCTCTCTTTCAAAACTCAGGCCACAAAACTTTCAGCCACCTGTTTTGGCCTCCTCAGGACGTTAAAGAAAATCTTCCCCCTTCTACCCATGGAGGCAAAGCAGGTAGCTATCCAGGGTCTAATACAGTCTCGACTAGACTTTAACAACGTACTCTATCTAGGCGCTCCAGATTACACCTTACGCAGACTCCAGACAGTGCAGAACTGCGCGGCTCGCTCACTGCTTGAGCTTCCTCGCAGGCAATAAGTGAGAGCCGGTCTGCTCAGCCTTCATTGGCTGCCAGTGCGTCAGAGAATCCTTTTCAAGGCCATGTGAATTGCCCATCTGGCCTTCTGGGACACAGGTCCTGTGATTACACGTGACTTAGTCACCCATTACCAACCCAACAGAATCCTTCGCTCAAGCCAGACTTTTAAGGCTAAGGTCCCTAGAATAAAAAAAACTAGGACTGGCGGCAGGACGTTCTCCTACAATGCCTCCAAGACCTGGAATACTCTTCCCCTACATCTTAGAGCCAACCCCAACCTTTCCTCATTCCGTAAGCAGTTAAAGACTTTCCCATTTAACTCTCCCCACTAACTCTCTGCTAACCACTCTACGAGGTTTCCTTTGTTATTTTCTAGCGCTTGGACGCCCCTGGGCAGCAATTCGCGCTCTATAAATTTACCTTCTATTCTATTCTATTCTATTCTATTCTATTCTATTCTATTCAAGCTCATGCTTGTAACGCCTCAGCCAATCAGATGGCAGAATTCCCAAATATTGATATCTGTAAATTTAGATATTTCTCAAAAACTACTGAACGGATTTACACTAAATAAACAAAAGCATGCTTTCTAGACCAAGACCCTTCTCCCTGCCAAATTTGGGGTAATTCCATTCACCCGTTCGACCTATAGCCTTGTCTAAAGTTTCCTATGGAAATGAACGTTGAAAAAACACGTTTTAGGACCCCCCTTTTTTCTCGGCCCCCCTTGACAAATCACCCCCAAACCTTTAACATAGGAGCTGATCTCAACAATGAATTAGTTCTGAAAATTTCACGAAGATTCATCAATCAGCGCCACAGTTATTGCAAATAGAATGTTGCCATTTTCCTATAGTAACTAGGTCCTAACTATAACTACCTACTGGTGACCACCAGTAGGTAGTATATATATATATATCTATATATATATACATATATATATACACACATACTACCTACTGGTGGTCGCCAGTAGGTAGTTATAGTTAGGACCTATTTTCCATAGGAAATCTGCAACATTCTATTCCCAAGTCTGGTGCCGGTTGACGAATCTTTGCGAAATTTTCCAAACTTTTGGCCAGCTCCAGTCCGCTCCTATCCTGAAAGTCTCGGGGTGATTCGTCAAGCGGGGGCCGAGAAAAAAGGAGGGTCCCAAAACGCGTTTTTCCCTATGCATTTTCCCATAGGACCTTTAGCTGCAGCTACAGCCCGAACTGCTGAACGGAATTACACCAAATTTGGCAAAGAGGTAGTCCTCAGTTCAGTCTCGTGCCTTTTGCTTAAATGGTGTTAATCTGTTGAGTAGTTCCTGAGAAAATTACAGTTAAAAGTACACATATATCTATGGCCTTGGAGGATCCGCGCACCCTATGCGCACCCTGAGCGCACCCTCTGCGCACCCTGCGCGCACCCTCCCGATCACGAGCTGAATGCTAATTGGCTGTCAAGTGGTTGTCAACATTCGAAACCAGGAACTGTTGGCAGCCATTTTGTGCCTCGATAGAAGCGAGGATGAAGAAGTAAGGGGAATAAGTGTGTAAAACATATAAAGGGGGCAGGGTAGAAATACTCGGACCCTCTAGACCTGCTTAGGGGGTCTCAGAAGGACTCCCAGGCCCCCCCCCCTTTTTTTTTTTTTTAAATGGCAAAATGCGCGCTGGGTGCACGGATGCAACCGTAAAAAAAAAAACGAAGCGCGGGCTTCCGCAGTTCCTTAATAATTAGCCCCCGGGGGGCCAAATCCCGGGGGCAAACACCGTAACATTTATTGGGTCCCCGGGGACCCCTACCCCCCAGGGCCGACTCGTGCAGTGTTCTGGGGTGCCCACCCCCAGGATACTGTTGTTTGCTATGGGTGGGCGGGAGTCTCCCGCCCTCCCATAGCAAACTTTGTTTGGATTTTGAAAGAGAGAGCAGTGAAACCTGCTCTCTCTTTCAAAATCCAAACCATATTGCTTTTCCACACGGGAAGCTGCATGTCAGCAGCTCCCCATGTGGAAAAGCAATGCCGGCTCCTGAAGGACGCGAGGAGCCGGCTGGGACCATGGGCGCGTTGGGGCTCCCCCCACGGTCCCCAACGTTTTTTATATGTCCCGGGGGATGGGGTCCCCGGGGATAATAAAAATTAGTGATAGAGAATATTTTATTTTACGGTAAAATTAGGAGTCGCGCATCCAGCGAGGCTCTCAGTGCGCCCCCTGGTGTGCACATGTTGGGTGCATGACTCCGATCGCGTCGGGTGCACGATTTCTCCCGCATAGGGTGCACAGTTCCTACCGCGTTGGGTGCGCGACTCCAAGCAAAAAAAAAATGATTTAGATAAAAACCAAGCTTATGTGTTTTGTTCTTGAGTGGCTCTAAAAAGAGCCGTTGTGTTCATTGAGAGTTTTTGGTACTTAAAAGTAAGTACCTATACAGAGTCTAAAGTTGTTGAGGAAGACTCTGTTTCCTTCATCAGTAAAGTGTACACCATCTCTCCTATAGATCTCTTGCATATGAAAACGCATATTGTTATTGTAAATGGACCCCATTCTATAGTCTCGGAGAAAAGCAGGAACAGATTTATTCACATGTTTCCTAGCTTTTTCAATCTGTGGACAAAAATGATTGGACCAGTTCCATTTCTGCCTTTGGCATATATTAGAACAGGCAAAGGCAGTTTGGGGAAAAAGTGAAATCAATTCTGCACAGGTGTCCTTGATAAGCATTTCCAGACCTACCCCAGTCAAAGTGCCTAGGTCATTGCCACCACAGTGCACAATTAAGAGGTCAGGGTGTTGGAGATGCAAAAAGGATTTTACCAATGGCATCAATTGGTGCCACGTTAACCCTCTCTGTCCAATCCATTTAATGTGTACATTTGGCAAACCTAGGTCTTTGTGAATGCCTTTGTTTTCTGCATAACTTTGGCTCCAGAAAATATAGCTGTGTCCCACAATCTACACTCTAAGCATCTTGAAGGGAGGTCTGGATGCACTCAGATGGTCTCTGTAAATGAAATGGTAGTTTGAAAAGTAAGATATTTCTAAAATGGTGGATAAGATGCAGTTTTGAAAAAAGAAAATAAATGATTGGTTGTTTGACAACATTCTACACTGAAAACTAGGGCGCATGTTTCTGTTTTTTAAACGCATGATTCCTATTGGTTAACGAAAACTGATTGAAAGGAACATTATATATGATAAGCTGATATGTTGAAAAGTCAAGCACACTTGCTGTTTTGATTAGAAACATTGTGTGATGAACTTGTGACCTGTGTGCTCAGTTAAGTGTTCCATGAACTGTTTCTATGGTAACAGGCAGAAGGCAGATTGGGGGTAGGGTTCAAATTTATGTCATTTGGAAAGGGTTGAATTGTTTAACCAATAGAAATGTGTGTTAGCTTTTGAATTAATGTGGGAAGGAATGTGATTTGATATTTACATGTATATGTGTGCAAAGTGAGAGGGAAACTTTGCCATTCTTTGGTTTTGCTGACAAATGCACAGTGCAGAGATTCTATATAACAAAATCTGGTGTGTGACTGACATACTTCCTAATCTACAAAATAACTTGAAAGGTGAGTTATTTGATTGTGAGGGGATGTATGTGGTCTATAATGTGTTTCTCCTGCTAAAGTGCAGGGAGTACTTTTTTTTGTCTACAATATTATTGTCAGTGTGTGTGCATGTAGAAACCATTCTGTGATAAGCATTTGTGTTTTTCATGTGTTTGCAGACAGATAACTATGCTGTTTTCATGTTTTGGTAGAATTAGAAATCAGTCATTGTTTATGTATTTGCAAAATGAGTCATGTTTCTACACTAAAGTGTAGTACTCCTTCTAGATTAAGAAATGTGTTTTGGTACAATGCAAGGGATAGTGTTGTTTGTCTAGAATCACACCGTGAGTCTGTGTGCATTTAGGAATCATTTTGAGAGAAACATTTTGGTACTAATGTGTAGTAGAAAATGTTCTACAATGTGTGCAGTCACCTTACATCTTGTAGACTAGTAAATGTATTTTGTACAAGGGATAGTTGGTTGTCTACAATCACACTGTGTGTCTGTGTGCATTTGGGCAACTATTGTGAGAAAAGCATTTGGTAACATCATGTATTTGCTGGCAGATGACTGCTTTAAAACCTGTCAAGTTTGAGTAGCATTAGAGGCCAGTCATTGCTTTTGCAATTGCAAAATGAGTCAGGCTTTCACAGTATTGTGCAGTATTGAAATATGTAGAAGGAAGAGTGTTGCTTGTCTAGAATCACACTGTGAGTCTGTATGCATGTGGGAACCACTGTGAGAGAAGCGTTTGGGTACTTCATATCATTGCATATACATAACTTCTTAAAACCCTTTCCTGTTCTCAAGTTTTGGTAGAATTAGAAGCCAGTCATTGCTTATGTATTCGGAAAATGAGTCAAGCTTTGACAGTAAAGTGCAGTACTGAAATATGTATAATGTGTGCAGTCACTTTAACTCTTCCAGAGTAGTGAATGTGTTTTGGTAAAGTACAGGGGATATTGTTGCTTGTCTAGAATCACACTGTGAGTCTGTCTGCATTTGGGTAACCATTGTGAGAGAAGCATTTGGTAACATCGTATATTTGCTGACAGATAACTGTTTTAAAACCTGTCATGTTGTCAAGTTTAAGTAGCATTAGAAGCCAGTCATTGTTTATGCATTCATAAAATGAGTCAGGCTTTGACACTAAAGTGCAGTACTGAAATATGTAGATTGTGTGCAGTCCCCTTACCCCTTCAAGAGTAGTGAATGTGTTTTGGTAAAGTCCAAGGGATAGTGTTGCTTGTCTAGAATCGCACTGTGAGTCTGTGTGTATTTGGGAACTAATGTGAGAGAAGCATTTGGGGGTTTCATGTTTTTGCAGACACATACGTGCTTAAAAACCTATCCTGTTGTTATATTTTGGTAGAAATAGAATCCATTTATTGTTTATGTGTTAGTAAAATGAGTCAGGTTTATACACTAATGAGCAGTAGTACAATATGTGGAATATGTGCACTCACATTACCTCTTCAAGAATGGTAAATATGTTTTTGTAAAATCCAAGGGATATTGTTTGTTTTCTAGAATCACACTGTGAGTCTGTGTGCATTTAGAAACTTTACTAAGAGAAGGATTTGGGTATTTGATGTGTTTGCAGACACATAACTGGTTAAAAACCTGTCCTGTTCTCATACTTTGGTAGAATAAGAAACAAGTCATTGGTTAGGTTTTTGTAAAAGAGTCAGGGTTCTACAATTATGTGCAGTAGTACAATATGTGGATTGTGCGTACTCTGTTTACCAATTCCGGAAAAGAAAATGTGATTTGGTAATATGTATGGGATAGTGTTTGTTCTCTAGAATCACACTGAGAGTCTGTATGCATTTAGGAATCATTTAGAGAGAAGGTTTTGGGTACTTTATGACTTTGCATACATATAAGTGCTAAAAAAACTCTAATCATTTAGTCAGTATCCAAGTACTCATACACTGAGGCAGGCCTTAGCTCATGGACTGTTTCAAACATCTATCCACTATGCATGTAGGTCTCTAACCACCTACACACTTGTCTTTCACACCTTCAATACCCTAGTCAGTATTCATACAGTTCCTGCAAACACCCTGTCACTCCCCTTACACTATTCCACTGATTTATTCAGCACCATGCACTAATCCAGTTACTGCGCCAAAAACACAAACACTTATAAATTCACCCAGGCACTCTCCTTGCAATACTCTAATCATTCAGTCAATACCCAAGTTCTAATGGAGTGACGCAGGCCTTAGCACATGGATTGATTCAAATGCCTTTCCACTATGCAGGTAGGCATCTAACCACCTACACAATTGTCTTTCACTCCTTCAATTGACTAGTCAGTATCTATATACTTCAATAAACACCCTGTCACTCACCTTGCACACCTCCAGTGACTCATCCAGTACCATGTACTGATCTATTTACTGCGCCAAAACTGAAAAACTTAAAAGTTTCACCAGGCACTCTCCTAGCAGTACTCTAATGATTCAGTCAGTACCCAGGTACTCATGCAGTGAACCATGCATTACCACATGGACTGCTTCAAATGTCTATCCACTATGCATGCAGGCCTCTAACCTACTACACACTTGTCTTTAACACCTTGAATTCCCCAGTCAGTATCCATACACTTCCAGCAAACACCCTGTCACTCCCCTTGCACTCCTCCAGTGATTTATTCAGCACCATGAACTAATCTATTTACTGTGCCAAAAAGAAACACTTATAAATTCACCCAGGCACTCTCCTTGTAATACTCTAAACATTCAGTCAGTACCCAAGTACTAATGGAGTGAGGCAGGCCTTAGCAAATGGATTGATTCAAACGCCTATCCACTATGCATGGAGGCCTCTAACCACCTACACAATTGTCTTTCAGGCCTTCAATTTCCCAGTCAGTATCTATAAACTCCAATAAACACCCTGTCACTCCACTTGCACACCTCCAGTGACTCATCCGGCACTATGTACTAATCTATTCACTGCGTCAAAACCCCAAAACTTAAAAAGATTCATCCAGGCACTCTCCTTGCAGTACTCTAATGATTCAGTCAGTACGCAGGTACTCATGCAGTGACCCAGGCCTTAGCCCATGGACTGTTTCAAACATCTATCTACTATGCATGCAGGCTTCTAACCACCTACACACTTGTATTTCACACTTTCAATACCCCAGTCATTATTCATACAGTTCCTTCAAACACCCTGTCACTCCCCTTACACTCCTTCAGTGACTCATTCAGCAACATGTAGTAATCCATTTACAGCGCCAAAACCCAAACACTTATAAATTCACCCAGGCACTCTCCTTACAATACTCTAAACATTCAGTTACTATCCAAGTACTAATGGAGTGAGGCAGGCCTTAGCACATGGATTGATTGAAACGCCTATCCACTATGCATGCAGGCCTCTAACCACCTATACACTTGTCTTTCACATCATCAATATCCCAGTCAGTATCCATACAGTTCTTGCAAACACCCTGTCACTCCCTTTGCACTTCTCCAGTGATTTATTCAGTACCATGCAGTAATCCATTAACTGTGCAAAAAAACAAACACTTATAAATTCAACCAGGCACTCTCCTTGCAATACTCTAATCATTCAGTCAGTACCCAAGTACTAATGGAGTGAGGCAGGTCTTAGCACATGGATTGATTCAAACGCCTATCCACCATGCATGGAGGCCTCTAACCACCTACACAATTGTCTTTCACACCTTCAATTGACCAGTCAGTATCTATAAACTCCAGTAAACACCCTGTGGTAAATATTCTTTGTTACCTAATACTGAATTTCATACGGAATCTTAAGTAAAGTAAAATAGCTCAAAATAACAAGAGGCAGAATCCGTGGTATAAGAGATTTTCTAAATGGGCTTTATTCCATCAAAAATGGCCGACTCGAGTCGCGGCCTTCAGGTTCCGTCACCACGAGGGTTCAGGAAGTGAAGTACAATACTTTATTGACAGACATGTATTTTTATAATAAGTACATTACAATGAAACGAATGTAGAAGGCGTAACATTTGATAAGAAAAGTGACAAAACAGGGACGTAATCGAAACTAGGCGTAATAAGGAATAAAAGAAACATGATTGGCTCTGGTTATCTTACATAGGTGGATCTATACGATAATACTTAACATAGATGCGTGCGCAGCAGTATGACGTGTGATTGACGTGCAACTAGGGGGTGAAGGGGACTTGACATTTAGCTCTACATGTGGAGACGAGAAGTCTGGGGGGTCAAGTCAACCTAATCCCAAATCATATCTAACATCCTATGTTTAGAGAACTATGTTATCCACAAGAAGAGACTCTCGGACAGAATCTATTCTATACTGACTGTGTGCGTGTACAAGCGTCTAAGTGTCTATATGAGATGCGAGGGGATGGGAATATTCCATGGTGACAGGGCTATGAATTACTTGCATGAGGGCAGAGAAACCGGGCCTTTTGCTTGGTAACTGGAGGAATGTTTACTTAAGCTACTAGGCAGGAATGCATCGGCTGAGGGGGAAGCAGATAATTCGAAGGTGAAATACAGCTCTTGGCAGAGAATAGGCTGACGTCAGGCTTCGTGGGCCGCGCAGAGAATGAGACAGAGTTCATGGTCACAGATGCGAGCTCAAGCTGAAGCTGTCAGAGACAGAGAGCAGGGAAGGCTTTGAGGACAGAATCGGGCCTACTTGCCTGAACTGTAAAAATAGAGTAACTTAGCCATATAAAGTCGGTGGCCTTTCATACTTAGGAATCGAATATCCAGCCCATCGATGGCGGATCTGACAGAGAACATGTTGACGGTAGACACACATATGTTTGCGTCTTAGAAACTGGAACTGGAGGGAACATACATGTCCTTGTGACATGCACATAGAACCGTTGGGGTCCAAGATAGGGGACATAACTGATTAGGAAAATCTACATTTCCACATTCCCTCCTTGTCCCCTACTTGCCCTTCAAGAGATATCAATCTTCATCATTCCATCGATTTGCTCATGGAGCATCATTTCTTCTTCCTTCTTCTTCCGGCATTTTGAACGAGAATTTTGATATGGAACGCATGATGTGGCACACAGACCACAAATCGCTGGTCCACATTGCAGGCATAAACAACAACTGAAGAGCATAAGAAGGCCAATACCTAGGAAGGATAGAACTCTCCATCCCCAGGCTGATATCACACTCCAAAACCACCCGGACCACGTCCAAGTGCCTGGATTTTCGTGTATCTGGCTTACAATCTTATGAAGGCGTGTTATAGCTTTATATACAGATGGCGAATTTTCTGGTATGAATATGCAGCAGCTGGATCCGATGACCCTGCAAGCTCCGCCCCTATCGGCCAGGATGACGTCAAGGACAAGACGATTCTGGAGAACAACAATTCTCATCACTGATTGTTCCTCTGTCAGATTGCCTAGGGCGGCTATAGTCTCGTTTACTACAGCTTCGAGAGTCTTGGTGAGTCTGCGTATCAGCTTACTATTTGATACGGTACCTATATAGGGAAAGATACCTTTATTGAAATCTACATACTTGTCCCATGCCGTCTCAGTATAATCGACAACTGGGAGATCTCTACGCTCTCTTTTGTGTACTAAATGAACATTTCGATAATAATCAGGGGGAGCTAGGAAAACAGGTGGCAGAAGGAATGCTATGTAACAGGTACCATCCCAATCTAGAGGCAGAAGCATATATGCCGTCTGACCACATATAAAGTAAGAATGGCGAGAAGCTCTAAATGACGATTTACCTTGATCACTATATTCTATTGTAGTAACGCATTGGCTATGGCCCATATGTATGGAACCAACTTTTCTCACACATAATTCACCCTTAACTGGAAATACTGACATAGTGGGCAGAATTAGTTCAACTTCGGATTTGACATTCAAAATCATAAGATTAGGTGTAAAATTACCTAATTTATACACTTCATTTTCTAGATCAGTTCCTGTTCTACTGGGTCGACCCTCCTTATTAGGGTGACAGACTTTGAATAAAACTAGATTCAGATTTCCCCATATCCAATGTTGTTGATAAACTGCTGTGTCTGGGTCTATGGAATTTAATAAACTAAACCATGCTCCACAGGAGCCATTGTGTGTGAACGGATGTGGAAAGAAAGGCAGAACTCCTTTGTTATTCTGATAGGGAGGGAGTCGGCCACACACCCAACAATTGGTGGCATTACTGGTCTGATGGGAATGATGTAACATGCTAATGAAGGTGTTATTGCGCAGCGCAAGTCTATAAGACAATTCATGCGGAGGTAAGTCACTAAAAGAATGTTCAGCAGCAACATTATAAACATGTCTAGAAATAGGGTAATATATGTGCAACAACATACTTGTAATAATTATTAAAAGACTTAATAAAAACAAAATTAATAATGTCACTATGCAGTGGCTACGCAGTGATTTACAATACGCCTGTCGTTTCAACATTTTTCCGGTATTTCCTCTACTTAGGTCCAGGGGATACATGTCAGAGACAATTCAACCGCTTCACCTTGGAGAGGACTTAAACAATCAAATTGCTCGACGTCCTAGGCCTTAACTTAACTTTGTAAAGTTCGCTTTCAGTTTTTTCCACCAAAGGAAGTTTTGAATCAGTCTGTGAGGGAGTGCAGGGCACAGTGTCTATATCTGAAGGTAGTCCATGAAATTTTTTTATGTGACTTGAATGAATCCAACCTTTGCGTCCCTCGATCTTCACGGCTGTTCTTGTGGTCAACAGGACCAACTTGGGTGCTTTCCACCTGGGCTCCAGTTGATTCTTCCTGTCGAAATTTCTCACAAAGACAAGATTACCCGGAACAACGTCATGGGGTTTCGCCTCAGTGTTGTCGGGAAAAGCTGCAGCTACCTGTGAACGAGAAGATTGTAGTGCAGACATCAAGGAAGCCAGGTAATCTGTCAGCATATTACAGTCAATATCAGTTATTTTGCGTGGTATAGGCGTCCCCCACATATTCGGCGGTCTACCGAAGATCACCTCATACGGGGATAGCCCTGTTCTAGAGTGTGCTACCATTCTCATGTAAAAGAGTGCAACTGGTAATGCTACTATCCAGTCGACACCTTTCTCTCTACATATTTTGGACAGTCTGATTTTCAATGTCTGGTTATGTCTTTCTACGAGACCTGCAGCCTCGGGATGTCGGACACAGTGGAATTTCCACTGATAACCTAACAGAAGTGAAACGTGTTTCATTAATTCGGATGAGAACGGCTGGCCGTTATCTGAGTAGACAACACGTGGTAAACCGTATCGTGGGAAGAATTCTCGAACCAACTGTTTGGCAGTAGTCGGGGCAGTGTAATCTGAAACCGGGTACGCCTCTGTCCAACGGGACAGAGCGCAAACAACTACGAGAACATATTTGAATCCTCGACATCGTTCCATCTGGATATAATCCATCTGTAGGACTTCAAAAGGGTGATCAGGAGGCTGAAATCCACCCTGTTCTACGGGAACACTTTTTCCTGGGTTGAACTGGCAGCAGATCATACAGGTACGGACCTTTTGTTTGGCTGCTGCTCGTAAATGCTTATTAAACCAAATGTGTTGAATGCTGTCTAGCATAGCTTTCTCTCCTAGATGTGCTGGACTATGTATAGTGTTAATTATGGCTTGGACCATTGAATCAGGAAGGAACCATACAGACTTTTCCTTCATCATCCATCCTTGGTCCGTTTGGATCCCTCCTAATTCAGTCCATTTCTTTATTTCGTCTGGTGTAGCATGTGTCTGTATGTCAATTACGTCAAGAGTAGGATCTTTAACTGTCATACAATGTGTCGGTGTCGGGACTATTGTCTTTGTCATATCGGGGGTTTGAGTTTGAGCAGTCAGTTTAGCTGTTCTGTCGGCTAGATCATTGCCTTGGGAAATGGTATCAGTAACTTTTGTATGGGCTTTACATTTCATAATTGATATTGCAGTGGGTAGATGTATTGCATCTAATAATGCATGAATGAGGGGTCCGTGCTGAATGTGGGCACCGTGAGAAGTTAAATAACCTCTCTCTCGCCACAGCACGCCGAAGTCATGTACAACTCCGAATGCATAACGTGAATCAGTGTATATGTTGACTTTTTTATCCGTGGCTTGAATACAGGCTTGTGTCAGAGCGATGAGCTCTGCGGCTTGAGCTGACAAAGTATTTATACGATTAGTTTCAACAACTTCAGTATCGGTTGTGACTGCATAAGCGGCTACTAACTCTCCTGTACTTGTTCTCATGCATGAACCATCGACATAAAATGTCAAGTCTGGTTCTGACAATGGAACATCGGTCAAGTCTTGTCTGGGTTTTGTCGTTACAGTAATGACTTCAATACAGTCATGGGCTAGTGGGTCTGTTCCGATTACTGGCAAAAGTGTGGCAGGATTCAATGTGTTACAGCGTCTTATTTCTATATGCGGCTGAAACAGTGTCAGTTCATACCCTGTAAGTCGTGCTACGGTCAAGTGTTGTGTTTGTGTTCTATTTACAAGAACCTCTACTGCGTGTGGTACTTGAACTGTTAATGGATGTCCTAATACTATGGCATCGCTTTGTCTGATTGCTAAAGCTGTCGCTGCTACTGATTTTAGGCATGCAGGCAAAGCCTGAGCTACTGGATCTAATGTACTAGAAAAATAAGCACATGGTTTGTGTGCTCCTGCTTGTTCCTGTGTGAGTACTGACAAAGCAGTACCTTCGCGTTCTGTAACAAAGAGTGTAAACTGTTTTCTGTAACATGGCGTTGCTAAAACTGGTGCTTGACATAAAGCTTTCTTTAGGCTTTCAAAAGCTTGTGTATGTTCCTGAGTCCAAGGGAGAACAGTCGATGTGGCTGCCTCCTGGGTTGTCAACTGAATGAGTGGTTTTGCTAGGAATGCATATTGCGGGATCCACTGTCTACAATATGAAGTGAGGCCTATGAAAGCCCGCACCTCCTTTTGTGTCTTAGGTATTGGCATGGTAACTATCAACTGAATACGGTCGGGTGTAAGCTGCCTTCCCTCCTTGTCCAGCGAGTGTCCAAGATAAACAACTCGCTGGACACAGAATTGCAGCTTAGAAGGGGAAACCTTGTGTCCTTTTTCGGCTAGAAATTGTAAAACTGTCAGTGACGCTTTTTCACATTCAGCTTCGCTTCTTGCGGTGATCAGCAGATCATCGACGTATTGAAACAGAGCCGTGTTAACTGGCATGTGGATACTGTCAAGTTCTCGTTTCAATGCTTGGCTATAGATGCTGGGGCTTTCTGTAAATCCTTGAGGTGCGCGTGAGAATTTAAAGCTACGTCCATTTAAACTAAATCCGAACAAATATTGGCTTTCCGGATCTATTGGGACACTGAAGAAGGCATTCTTGAGATCGATTACAGTAAAGAATGTCGCTTCGGAATCAATAGCTGTCAGTAATGACGAGATATCTGGGACCACAGGGAATTGTGGCACAATGCATTTGTTTAATTCGCGCAGGTCAATAACCAATCGATATACTGGCGGGGCCTTCGGATCTGTTCGTTTAAGAATCGGTATTATCGGTGAATTACTTATATTGGAGTCTGTTTCCACAACTACTCCTTGGGCAATGAGCTCGTCAATGATTTGTAGTAAAGCCACTACAGCATCTGGTGGTAACTTGTATTGTCGCATTCGTGGTAGCACCACTCCTGCCTTTAACGTGACTCGATATGGTGTAATATTCATGCAACCAACATCAGTAGGGCCTTGTGCCCATAGACGTGTGGGTAAAGTCTGTAATCGGGGATCCATGTCTCTAGATACATAGTGACCTTTAAAATCACGTAAAAACAATCTTACTCCTTCCGGAGAACAACATATTATAGCTCCTAGGGCTTTTAACGTTTTTATTCCTAATAGGTTTTCTGGACATGATTTAGTAAGCAATAAATCTGTAGTTCGGGTCAGAGGTCCTATCGTGAGTGGCAGAGGCTGTGACACTTCATTAACAATAGGTTTGCCTGAAAAACCAAGGGAAATATTTTGAGAGCCTGAGAGGGGTGCCCCTGGAACTTCACTACGTTTTATAGTTGTTCGACTTGCCCCTGTATCGAGTAAGAATTTTCTATCCTGACCTAATAATTCACTATGTACATAAGGTCCTTCTTGATCTACAGGAATCTCGATAAGCGGTAAGTCAACTTCCCTCTCTAGGCTGGTTCATGCGTAACGCTGATACTCAGGATATTCATACTGTGCAGTCTGATACATTTGTCGTGTTGCGGTTTGTGTGGCAGTAGCAGGCAACGGTGGTGCAGCTGGCACAAACTGTATTGGCTGTTGTGCGGCTGGCATGGCCTGGGAATGCGGCATAGCTCCTTGTTCATTCTGATCTTGTCTATGTGGCCGTGATCTTTCTTGTGTTTTACCTATGGCGATATTATGTTTTAGAACTGGACAATCGTGTACGTAATGACCTGGCTTTTTGCAATAATTGCATGTTCCTTTTACCGGTCCTGCTGAATCGGACTGTGTCGTACCCTTTCTATGTCCTTCAGCCGGTACTGTCTGAGACACTAGCATTTTCATTTTTGTATCTTTCATGCGTCTTTGTTCGTGTTCTTGTTCATCTCTACTGTAACATTTGTAGCATTTGCGACGGAGTGTTACTTTGCCAGGTACTCTCGAATTTCAATATTCTATTCTTTACTGGAGGTAAAGCATTTTCTACTAATTTTGTCACAAATAAATGTGGATACGACTCACTACTTGTTTTTATACCACTATTTATTCCAAAACATTTTTCAAACCGGGCATAATAGTCACTTGTGTCTTCATCGTGCTTTTGTTTACAGGCCGTGATTGCACCCCAATCTTCCTTTTTCGTAGTTAATAAACGTGGCAGTACTTGTACTAGTAGACCTGGTAATGCTTTGACTTTATCCCCGAGCCCTGAACCTGCAGCTCGGGCCTTTTCTTCCTCTGCTAATGCTGTCCAATCTATCTTTTGGTCTCCCACTTCCCACTCTTTTTCTTTCAGTTTTTCATAAATGCCAGCAGGTAAGAGCACCTTTAATATCGTCATAATATCAGGATAGGTATACTCTCCCATCAGCAACATGTCCTTAATTTCTCGGTGGAAACCCGCTGGGTCTTTGTCATGACTTGGTACTACTTTCTTCATTTCTAACAATTCAATTTTTGATATGGGTGTGTATACAAACACACGGTGAAACTCGTTGTCTTCGCCTTTTATTGGGTGCACTTCTCGTAAGGGATTTTGTCTATCCATATAATACGGCGTTCCTTCTCTGCGGGGCAGCGAGAAAGAATCCGGACTTACAAAAAGGACATACTGTTTACGTGACACTAATATTTCTTTAATTTACTTGTTACCAGAACCTCTCCATCTGTTCGTGAGTAGTTCCGTTAATATATCAGGTAAAGGACCAGGGTCAGCATGTTGGCTCTTATATAGTATAAGAAGCTGCTGAATCATATAGATTCCAGCTAAACGTTGTTCATCTGTACTAAGGTTAAAAAACGTGTGTGCTACGGTCTCATCACCGTATTTTTCAGGACTGTCAATCCAGTGAACAGCTGATCTGGCTAATTCTTGCTCATCCATGGAATCGAGGAGGTGGTAACCCCTTCGTTCTCGTAGTATTTTATCTGCGGCTTGAAACGAATGTTCAGGAGACTTCAGATTTATTACAGGCGTCGGATACGTTCTGCTATTATTTGGACATACAGAGTGTATGGGATCAGAAAAACATCTAGTATTTTCACAGGATCTTCCTCTGCCTACATATGCTATGGTTTCTGACTGTCTTGCGGAATTCCCTGATTCGGACACTTCATCTTGCTCGAACTCGTCTGTTCCCAATCTCTCTTCATGAATACGCTCTATTTCTTTACGGATTTTTCGGCACATGGCTATTATACAATTTTTCTTATCGTGTCTCCCTTCTGATATATTCTGGCTCCATCTTGTAAGAGTAAGCATTGTATTCGGGTCTACCCCCGGTCGGTCTTGATTTCTGATCACACAGTTTATGAGGAAACGTAGCAGTTCCCCCTGTATCTCTACTTTCTGGAATTCCATAGCTCTGTTAATACATCCTGGATCTCGTCCTGTTTGAACGAAATGATATATGTTATCTAGATGCGTAGTCATTCCTGGTAACCTCGCTAAATACTCTGCGGCTCGCCTGATACGTAATGATGCCAGGACCATTTCATCCTCTTTACCAACCACCGGGTCATATCTACAATTTACAAGGAGTTCTTTAAGCGTACGTTCACTTACGAACTTGGGTGTACGTGAATGTGCTGATTCTTGAAAAACAAGTTTATTTATTCTGGGCGGTGTAAAGGTACTGCTAGCACCTCCCGTGGCCCCATCTGGGGCGTCGGGTGTGAATGGGTTCGTCGAACGTGACACAGCAACTATGGGCGTCGATACCACTGTAGAATCGATTGCGGAGACAGATGCGGAAACAGATGTGCTTGCCGAAGCTTGCGTCGGGACTTGCTGTTGCACGGGGACAGATACCTGATCCTGACGTTGAACCCCTCCGCCAGACGGTCTATGTGGTGTGGGGTTAGCATACTCGGGAGCTGCGTCGTCTAGATATGAGGAAAGAAAAACATCTTCTGCGGTTCTGGGATGCCCTTTTGGATGTACCCTAATTGGAAATAATGGGGGTGGCAAGTCTTTTGGCGTCTCTGGAACAGCCTTAGGTAGTCCTTCGGCTAGGAGGGGGTACATACCACTCATAAGAGCGTTTCTTTGTCTATCTACTTGTTCTGATTTCACTCGGATACCTTCCTCGATTAATAGATTCTCTTGAACTTTATTTGAACTTTCTTTACTCCTCTCTTCCTGTCTACGTGCTTTTTCTGTACGTCTATGAGATTCTTTACGCCATAATTCAACGGCGTCTTTCTGTGACTGTCTGACCTTTCTTTTCCATAACTCTTCCTCCACTTTCATGATGCACTCTGCATCCCAGGTTCCCGCTGCGGGCCACCTTTGACTTTCCGGCAATCCCTTGGTATAATCTACCCATAGATCAAGAAACAATATGGCATCTAAGCCATGCTTATGGTACATGAAATGCCCTGGGGTGTCCCTAGGAGGAATAGGAACTGCTTCTTCGAGCACCCCTTTTCTGGTAGTAATCTGTCTTAACCTCGAGAAGAGCGGCATTTCGACAACTGATCTGATACTTACTCTTGAATTCACTTAATACGGAAAACACAATAATGAACGGTGAACAATGAACAATCATTCATACCACAATATGCAAGACATTTGAACACTTTAAACATTAAACATTAAACATTTTAAAAATGACCGACGATGATGACAGTCTGCATAACTAATCACCAAGCAGAATTCTTGACAAAAACTGAATACTTCGGAATACTTGATATACTGCTAAACAGTACATATACACTGCTAAACAGTGCAGACCGGATTTGTGTACCCAAATCCGTCTTGACCGGCACAACCTATGTGCGCGTCAACACGCCTCCCCGGCGATGGTACTCACCGAGTAGCTCCTTGAAACGGAAGGCCTCAGAGAATGGACTGGACTCGATGACTGCGGACAGCGGACCTTTTGGACATCGGGACTTCGAAAACCTGGTGGGCCTCTGTATACCTCGGATCTTGCTCTCTCAGCTAGGCTCTGGTCGGGATACTTCGCACTTCTCACCGCCTCGTCTGGGTTGATCGCAGCCTCAGTCGCCCCCGCTTGACCGGAGGGAGCTTACAGGAAATCCTGCTGGTACGCGTTTATGGTCCGTCCAGCTGTGGCAGGAGACCGGGCCTGCAACGCACCGCCGGCGCGTGAGATGAGAAAGTGTCCCTGTTCGGGCGCCATTATGTGGTAAATATTCTTTGTTACCTAATACTGAATTTCATACGGAATCTTAAGTAAAGTAAAATAGCTCAAAATAACAAGAGGCAGAATCCGTGGTATAAGAGATTTTCTAAATGGGCTTTATTCCATCAAAAATGGCCGACTCGAGTCGCGGCCTTCAGGTTCCGTCACCACGAGGGTTCAGGAAGTGAAGTACAATACTTTATTGACAGACATGTATTTTTATAATAAGTACATTACAATGAAACGAATGTAGAAGGCGTAACATTTGATAAGAAAAGTGACAAAACAGGGACGTAATCGAAACTAGGCGTAATAAGGAATAAAAGAAACATGATTGGCTCTGGTTATCTTACATAGGTGGATCTATACGATAATACTTAACATAGATGCGTGCGCAGCAGTATGACGTGTGATTGACGTGCAACTAGGGGGTGAAGGGGACTTGACATTTAGCTCTACATGTGGAGACGAGAAGTCTGGGGGGTCAAGTCAACCTAATCCCAAATCATATCTAACATCCTATGTTTAGAGAACTATGTTATCCACAAGAAGAGACTCTCGGACAGAATCTATTCTATACTGACTGTGTGCGTGTACAAGCGTCTAAGTGTCTATATGAGATGCGAGGGGATGGGAATATTCCATGGTGACAGGGCTATGAATTACTTGCATGAGGGCAGAGAAACCGGGCCTTTTGCTTGGTAACTGGAGGAATGTTTACTTAAGCTACTAGGCAGGAATGCATCGGCTGAGGGGGAAGCAGATAATTCGAAGGTGAAATACAGCTCTTGGCAGAGAATAGGCTGACGTCAGGCTTCGTGGGCCGCGCAGAGAATGAGACAGAGTTCATGGTCACAGATGCGAGCTCAAGCTGAAGCTGTCAGAGACAGAGAGCAGGGAAGGCTTTGAGGACAGAATCGGGCCTACTTGCCTGAACTGTAAAAATAGAGTAACTTAGCCATATAAAGTCGGTGGCCTTTCATACTTAGGAATCGAATATCCAGCCCATCGATGGCGGATCTGACAGAGAACATGTTGACGGTAGACACACATATGTTTGCGTCTTAGAAACTGGAACTGGAGGGAACATACATGTCCTTGTGACATGCACATAGAACCGTTGGGGTCCAAGATAGGGGACATAACTGATTAGGAAAATCTACATTTCCACAACCCTAACACTCCCCTTGCACACCTCCAGTGACTCATCCGGCACCATGTACTAATCTATTCACTGCGCAAAAACCCAAACCTTTAAAAGATTAATTCAGGCACTTTCCTTGCATTACTCTAATGTTTCAGTCAGTACCCAGGTACTCATGCAGTGAAGCATGCCTTTTCACAAGGACTGCTTGGAATAACTATCCACTATGCATGTAGTGGTCTAACCAGTTTCACACTTGTGCTTCAGGCCTACATTTCCACAGTCACTATGCATACACTCCAGCAAACACACTGTGACTACTGTTGCAAACTCATAGTGAGTCTTTCAGTTCCATGTAGTAATCTATTCAGTAAAGTAAAACCCAAACAACTGTGAATTCACTCAGTGTCTCTCCTTATAGTACTGTAATCATTCAGTCAGTAAGCATGCAGTCTTTCAGTGAGGCAGGCTTTAGGGCATGAACTGCTTCAACGTAATATGCACTATGCATGTAGTGGTCTATCCACCTTCACACTTGTGCTTCAGGCCTATAATTTCTTAGTCAGTATTTATATAAAATGTGTTTGTATAGTAATAGAAAAGTATAATATATAAAGATATTAAAATACTTTTTTGTGATTAATTTTTACAGATACTGTTTATTACCATTAAAATAGAGAAATCATGTCGGACAAAGTAAGAAAAAGAAAAGAACAGAAAAAGGACAGTTACTTGAAGAAAAATCAACCAAAAGTATTGACTGAACAACATAATGTGGCTAAAAAGAAAAACTCTTCTGGTAAGTTCACAAAGCAATTTATTAAAAATGTTTGTAGGACCAGACAGAATGTACAGAATGCTGAAACCTCTGAGAATGCTTCAACTAAAAAAAATGTTCAAAATAATAGGAAAAGCAAAAAAGCTAATGGACAGTCAAAGGAGACAAATTATGGTAAAAGAAGACAAAATCAGTATAAAGAAATACGCAAAAAATTAGTAGTATATAATTTGCTGAAAGATGTGAAGAAATATAAAAAGAGAGCTCTATTTTATAAAAAGAAGAAGCATATTGAAACCATTGTTGAAAAGGCTTTTGAAGTAAAAAGGAAACTATTCATTTTAGTATGAAACAGAATTCGATCACTAGATAAACCAATCCATTTAATGAAGGTCAAAATTAAGAGGAAAAGAGTAATTAACAGAACACATTTTTGTGATTTTTTTTGGGTGAATGGAAACACAGTTCAAGTTCAGAGCCTTTCTTTAATGAAGAGAGTTATTTACAGAGCAATCATTTATTGCATGCAGTTGACACCAGTGGTCGAGTTTAAGAGGTTAGAAATGGTTGTCCAATTGACAAAGAGAAAATGGTTCAAAGAAATGCAGAAGAAGTGATAGCTGATGAAGTTCTAGGGAGACGTCCTAAAGACACTGTGTACACTTGGGATTGCAGTAGTATTTGTAGGGCACGACAAGAATCTATTGATAAATTATGCAGTTTCTTACGAGCATATAGTAAAACAAGTGTTGAACAAAAGATTAAGGTGTTGCAAGAACTAGACCGTTGCAGAGTGAGAAAAAATACTGGTATGCAAGGTCATTCTCTGGCTTGTCTTTCTAGGAAAGTTTGTCAAAGTGTTTTTCACCATTTCAGGATGTTGGTAGTACATCATACTCACATGCGGAAGTTAGTGAGAAGATTGTATTATGCAAAAAGTCCAGCACTAAAGTTAAATGAGTTGAACAGTGCTCTTTTGTGTGGGTCAGTATCAGATGTGAAGAAGGTTTGTGATGATATTGAGTTTTGTTACTTTAGTCCTCAGCAAGAGAGTGCAGAAACTAACACATTAATAGAAGAAAATGTTGAAGACAATGTAGAACCCATGATTACAAAAGATTTTGAAGATCAAAGTTTAAGGTGATTTCAGGTGAAAGACCAAATGTTTCTTGTATTTGTTGTCGGCGAACTCACTGTAAAAATCAGACAAGGAGTGTCAATCTGTATTTTTAAAAAGTGAAACAGAAGATAATGATAAGTGGAAGGAATTTGCAACTTATTTGTTGGTAGAGGATTGTTTTGATTTGGGATCTGAGCAGCATATTTTCAAATATTGTTATAACAAATTAGATGAGAATAAAATGCCTGCTAGAGCTGTTCACAATAATCTAAAGTTGGTTGCTATTTCTCCAGAGCTGACAGATTTAAATACCTAGAAGTCTATTCTCATTCAATGTGTGCACCCGTTTCAGGCTATTGTTCATATTGAGCCTAAAACAGGTAAATTGCCTCCATCAGACTTACAAAGAGGATTGAAAAGATGAGTTGTGTATAGTTACTGTTAGATTTAAAGAAAAACATTGAAACTATTGGTGTAGACCGTGCAGAAAATGAACCACCAGTCATTAATGGTGTTCCTACTAAGAATAAGAAAATCTGGCAAGAGTTAGTGGATGTTAGAAAAGTGCAAAAGGCAACGTTGTATCTGATAAAAAATAATGAGTACTATAGAAATGTGTTTGTAGGAGAAGAAGAAATAGTTTTAGCAGAAGATACTGAAACATTAAGTGGTCAAATTGAAAAAGTGGACATGTCCAGATGTGAAGAAATCTATGAACATTACAGTGTACATCCACTTAATTCCAAAGAAGTGATGGGGAATACAATTGAGTTGTTCCAAATGAAAAAAGCAAGAGGAAGTCCCATGAGTGTATGGGAAGAGAGCTTGGAAGCTTGTTGTTTCCCGCAGTTGTTTCCAACAGGAAAAGGTGGATGATATGATGAACGTCCTGTACAGATTCCTGCATCTGAATATCGGACAACAAGATTATATGCAGAAGAACCAAGATTTCGACACTGTATCCCTTATATGTTTCATCTTCTGTTTGAAAGTGACTTGTCTGGACTTTCGTATGCAGTAAATCACATTTTAAAAACTGGAATGCATCTGCAAAATGTAACTGCAAAGGATTTTATGGATAAAGTGCATCAGAGAGTTAATCATTTAGAATCTCAATTGATTAATCTGATGGCATGTCAGCGTGGGACTAATGAATATTGGTACCGTCATCATGGAGAACTGAAATGTATGCTACGGAACTTAGGAACTCCTACATGGTTCGTTACACCAAGCTGTGCTGAGTATGCTTGGGATGATTTACTTGAATTTCTTCGAGAGGCAAATTCCAATATAAAAAATATTGAATACAAGACACCTGGAGAATTGTGCTCTTTGGATCCTGTTAATGTATGCAGATATTTCAATCATAGATTTGAAGCTATGATGTCTTTCATCTGCAATAAAAAGAATCCTCCTCTTGGAGAAGTTGTGGATTTCCTTTGGAGAAAGGAGTAGCAAGCAAGAGGTGCTCCTCATATACATATGTTGTTATGGATCAAGTACGCCCCTGAATTTGGAACAGATTCAGATGATACTGTTTTGTCTTTCATTGAAGAATATGCCACATGTGCTGTACCCAATAGCAGAGAAGATAACAACTTAAAACAACAAGTCTTACGATTCCAAAGCCATAGATGTGGAAAATACTGTCGACAAAAGTACAAGTCTAAGGATAAGTTCTATACCAAATGTCGTTTTGCATTTCCACGTCCTGTATTATCCAAAGGAAGAGTGAACAGTTTTATGTCAGCTATGCGACATCCCATCAAAAGAAAGTCTCCGAAAAATACCTACAACTTAAGAAGAAGCAAAGAGTCAAAATACATAAATGACTACAATCCAGTTACTTTATCCATGTGGAACGCTAAGATGGATATTCAGTACGTTGCGGACAATTCCATTGCTGTTGCTCGATATGTAACGTTCTACATTACTAAATCAGAAAAGACGGAATTGAAAGAAATGTGGGAAGAGATTTCTCACGAGAAGACTCTAAGTAAGAAATTATACAGTTTCAATTTGAAGATGTTATCGCATCGTGAAATCGGGTTCTGAAATCTGTTCAAGAAATTGAATATTTAGCAGAAAAAGAACCAGAAAGTACAGATATTTTGAAAATGAATATGTTAGACACATATTACGCAAACAGAAGTCATCATCTTGAGAACATGTGTCTCTATGAAGTGCTGCAAATCTACACTTTTAAACGGAATACTACAGAGAACATCAATGATGGAAAATATGCAGTGATTGGTTCCGAAGGATGTTTGGTGAAACAAAGGAAAGGAAATTTAATTAATCACAGGAAACTGAGTTGCGACACTGCTGATAAAAGGGAATTTTCCTATTTAGCCCTTTTGCAAATGTTCAAACCATGGCGTTCAGAACTGGAATTACTTGGAGATTTTCAGAGCTATGAAGATTCATTTAATGCTTGTAAAGATAGCATATAATGCAGTGCTTTTGCAAATTATGTGAAAATGTTGAATGATGAAATTGATCAAGAAGCTACAATTGCAGCTGATATTGCTAGAGACAGTTCTCAAGACAGTCAAAGTTCCACTAGGACAACCAATTGTTGAAAATGAAGCAGCAAATGCCATGAATGAGGTGGAAACAGCAATGCATCAAGCTCAAGAAGATGTAATGCAGTTAGGAAACTTGGAAGAACAACTAAATGTTGAACAGAAACAAATATATCAGCAAGGGAAAGAACAGATTGACCATGTATTATTTCATGAAAAAAAAGAGTGCTCATGTACATCATTTCAACCTATCCGAATGTATTTGAGTGGTCAAGCTGGAACAGGAAAAAGTTTGATAATTAAAGTATTTACAAGTTATCAGCAGAAAACAACTGATTTGTCTTGTGTTGTCACTGCTCCAACTGGGTTGGCAGCACATAACATTAAAGGAATTACTTTACATCATTTACTAATGCTACCAGTAGAGCATGAGAACAAATTGGAATACCACAAGCTATCTGGAGAAGCTTGTTGTGAGGTTTCAAGAGTCCTGAAGAAAATGAAACTTCTCATTATTGATGAGGTAAGCATGGTCTCAAACTTGATGCTTGCCTTTGTGCATTTAAGAATGCAGCAAATTCTTAAAACAGAGTATGACGTGTTATTTGGAGGAAAACACGTCATAGTTTTTGGAGATCTACTGCAACTGACTCCTGTAAAAGGACAAACTGTATTTAAAATACTTGTGCATGAGGATACCAGAAAGTCTCTGGGTAGTGTTGGAAACGTGAACATTTGGACATATTTTGATAACAAAGAATTGACTAAAAATATGTGACATGCAAATGATGCTGATTATGTAAATATTCTTCAAGATATAAGAATTGGACTTCTGACAGAACATGGCAAACAAGTTTTGCAGAGTCGATTACTTTTCCAATTTGTTTCCAAATGAAAATGTAGTTCCTGAGAAAATATACATGAAAATTGCAGAAAATAAATCAGTGATCTGCTTAATGCCAACACTGCGCGAGTGTTCTATATTCAACGAAGAACTATTGAAACTGGAAAATGAAGAAATTATAAAAATGGAAGCCATCGATAAAATAGAGCATGAAGGAATCACTATTATTTTGACGGGAAAATTGAAAACAAAACTGGATTCTTTAGAAAAAAAGATATCTAAACCGCTGGTTTAGAAAAAACTCTGTATGCATGTATAAACTGTCGAGTAATTTTAAGTCGTAACTTGGATGTAGAAAAAGGTTTAGTTAATGGAGCAATGGGTAAAGTGGTGGATTTTGTTGATTATGAGAAAAAAGATGGAATTGAGTTTTTAAAAACTAAATTTGATCAGATTGAAGAAGTTAAAGAAATTGGTCATTGTTCAGTTCATTTTCTGCTTGTTAAAGAATTATGTGTCCATAGGAGACAATTTCCATTTTCTCTGGCACACACAGTGACTATTCATAAATCTCAAGGATTAAGTGTAGATAGTGCATATTGGATCTACTGTGTTTAAAGAGGGTATGGCATATGTTGCTTTGTCACGAGTCAGAACATTATCTGGTTTGTTTTTGATTGATTTTGACGACACAAAGGTTACTGCAGATGCAAACTGTGTAAAAGAGTATAGTAGGTTAAGAAGAGCGTATTCTCCCAATTTAGGTCAATATCCTGTATTTGAAAAGCGTGTGGTTGGTCGAAAAAGAAGGTATGAGAATATCTGTACTGAAGGTGTAGTTAAGGGAAAAGAACAACATAATGTTGTCATTGCAAGCAAAAAGAAAAAGGACACTGTTGAAGAGATTGCTGGTTATCAGTTTGAAAATAGTTCAGGTGTCAACTGCTATGCTAATGTAATGGTCAATGTCGTTTTTTATCTTGAAGGTTTGCAACAACCAATTATGCAGAATCGGGAAAAAAGATTTTGTTCCTTGTTGCATTCTGTTTATGAAAAATTGAGAACAGACAAGTAAAATACAAACTGTTTCAGATGTTCGTAATCTTTTAGATATATGTTCTGGTTCTAAATAATTTATGCAAAATATCTAACAAGATGCTTTTTGAAAATGAAGGTGTAGAAATAGAAAATATTTTTGGCCTTTGTTACAAATGGGAACATCATTGTGAAAATTGCTTGTATACATCTAGCACTAATGTAGATACTGAAAGATTTCTATATTTAACATTACCGGACTGTAAATCAGTGTCTTTCAATAAATTAGTTAAAGCTGCAAATCAAAACATGGAGTGTAGCCAATGTAAATCAGAAATGTTATCCACATTATTTAAAAAAAATATGGACAATATATAATTTTGATGATGCAACGTTGTACAGCTGATGGAAGAAAATTGAACATTTTAATAAAGCAATTTGTAGCAACACAACTATCAATATCAGGAAGGACTTTTGTAACAATTGCAATACTTTTCCATGATGGTCCTGCCACAATATCTGGACATTACACTGCCTATCTAAAATGTGACGAAGGCTGGACACGTTGTAATGATGCCCAGTTGGTTTTCAAACAACGTTTGCCTAGTGAATTACAAAATTCCTACCTAATATTTTTAAAGCCAAAGTTTTAGGAAGATATTTCAGTCTCTGAGGAATTTATTATTATAATTTATTAGGATTACCATTGGACAATTTACATTAAAAACAGTGCAAAAATACCATTTGGCCTCAAGGAAAGGTATATGTTTGAATTATGGACTTTTTCTTACTCTTTGACTCGGTGAATATTTTAAAGCGACAACATTTACAGTTTTTATAAATTGAAGTTATAAAATTTTGTTAGCAGTAAGCATTTTAGATATGTGTGATTTGTATTTTCTGGTACTTTACTGAGAATAGAATGTTAATTTTTTTTAAACAATCTTTTTGATTGTTTTTTTTTTGCCGGCTGTTATGTGATGAGTACAATTGAAATCACTATATCTAGTGAAATTCAACATATTCTGAGAACAGCAAAAAAGGCAAACAAATTACTTTGTTTAAATTATGCTGTGTTGTTAAAAATATATTATTACATTATAACTATTTTTTCTTTTCTTTCACAGATCCTAAGTCTAAAATAAGCAATTTACCACAATTTACATTACAGAAAACAACTGAAAAAAATGTGTACCATTTTTTATTTCTAATACTGTGAAGGTAAGTTTAACTAAGTATTACTATGCACAATGGGCAGATCTGCAAGAAGCTACAAAGTTTTAATACGTTTTTCAAAACACCCTGTTTATACCTATGTAGTTTTGGAATGTCCCTATTATAGGATATCATGTGACCTGCAAAAAAACAGATTTGAGTGGTTCATAATATTTCCTATTGTACCTATTGAAGAACCGCTATCATTTCAATCATTCTTCTTTGAGCATCTTTGCAGACAAACATCGGTGCTTACCTCCTATCATTCACAAGCAATTTTCCAAACAGAAATATGTTACTTTCTGTAACATAGTTATAGTGGAAGACACTCTTTTATATTTACAAATAGAGGAAAAGGCACTCTGTATACCTTTTTTTCTCAATGTAGATACGACCTCATCATACACACCACTTTGCGTTGAAAGGATGTTCTATAAGTGGTGCTGTGCGTGATTGCACAGAATACTCATAGAACAAGACACATCTCCAGATTTATCAAAAATAATAAATCTGGACGTGTGTGAATGCTGCACCATTCTCCAATTGGTGTAGCAAAGCACAAATAGGAGAATTGTTTTCATTATTTAACCTTCAATATATGCTAAAATGTTCAGCATACATTGAAGGAGACAAATGCCTTTACTGATTATTTTTGTGCAGGAAGGTGTGTCTCCCTGCAGAAAAATAAACACCACATGACACAGATATCCTTGCACCATGGTGGAAGGGGGCCTGTGTCACCATATGGCTGCAGTTTAAGCAGCTGTGCAGAGAGAAGCTTATACTTGCAACATATTTATGTACATATGTTGCATCCCTGTGCTTCGGAAGTACTACAGCACACTGCAGTTAAAGAGGTTACTCTGTGTGATGCTGCAGCACTTCCTCATAGCTCTGCACTTATACATTCACCATACACTACTAATGCATTTGTTCAGTCAATGACGCACTACACATACATTCATCTAAACTTTTTTTTTTCTTCTTCTATATTTTTTTTTGTTTTTCTGAACTATTTTTAAAATTTTTTGGTTTTTCTGGAAAAAAAGGAAAAAACAGAACTGGAGGAACAAACCAATGAACTTCAGGGAAAAAACCCCCCAAAAAAACCTAACAATGATGGTTTTCTTGCTTCCTGCAAATTACTTCAATGGACTGCTCTTCGTAGCAAAGGACGGCATTGCATTTTAGGCAGAAGACTTTCAGTGTGGCAAACTGTAGACGGATGTCCAAGTGTTGGTCTGATGGATCCACATGCGAAGTACTCAGCTGTGATGCCTGTGAAGGACCAGGAAGAACTTGCATTCTTCGGCACTCTTCACGTGCCAGGTTGACTGGATGCATGGTTTTGAGGTGTTTTTTCATGCTGGCTATACCACATTAATATTTTTTAGCTGGATCACCACGGGAGAGCACTCGTTGACATATCTTGCAAGTCACTTTGGTGACATTGGTTTTGGATTGCCCCTCTGGAAAAGTAAAAAATGTCCAGACCACAGATGAATATCTTTCTGGAAGTGGTGGTTCAACCAGGAATTCATCTTCAGATGAATGTGCAGATGTTGGAGATGCCTGCTGCCCTTAAGCCATTGTTAGCCAAAAAGGTTTGTACCAAGTGTAAACTTAGCCCAAAAGAGTTCTTCTCAGCAGAGAGATGCTCCTCCAAAGAAGGTCTAAGAAGAATGATAGAAATGGGTGGGGTCTTTCAATAGTTAGAATAGGAAGTCTAATGAACCAATCAAATCTCTTTTTTTCAGGTCACAAGGGATCCGCGCACCCTGCGCATAGGCAGCACGCACCGAGCATGAATTCGCGAAATTACATTTAAAAGCAATATAGGATGATTAAAAGTAAAAATATATAAATTTTATGAGTAGCTTAGATTATGTCTTCCCTTAATATTTACATGAAATATATATATATATGTTTTTTGACATTTAAAATACTTCGCGGGTTTCGTGCACCCACCGCGTCAACCACGTACATGATGTTTTGCGCAAGCGCGTGAGCATCGCGTAACGTATTTCGTACATGTCGCGTATGCGCTTGGAGTCACGTACTGGTCACATAGATATCGCGCATGAAAATACGTACCCAACGCACATGGTACGCGGATTCTACACTACAATCGTAAAATGGCGTTTATGTTCAGCACAGGGATCGAGAAAGGTAAGCATTGGGTGTGCGAATCCAAAATATAATTGAAAAAAATTAATACCAAAGTATTAAAAATATAGTTTATACCATTTAAAAAAAAACTTATAAAAAAAAGAGTTAAAAAAATTTAAAGATTTTTGAAATCAAAATTTCATTAAAAACAAATATTATTTATTACTTTTTTAAAGAAATAAGTAAAAAAAACTTTACAAAATGGGGAAAAACAATATAAAAAATATAAATAAAGGAATTGATACACTATGTTAGGAATTAGCATTTAAAAAACCTTGCAAATTCATTTAAAAAACCATAGGTTTCAGGGGTGTTATAGTTAGCTGGACTTTTCACTTGTACAAAACCATTGAAATTCCCCCGTCATTTGATGACATCTCAAATGACATCACTGATGACATCACTGATGACATCATCCTGTTGATAGAGTGGCAGACCTCCTCTCACCCTAATATAACCTTTGATACACACATTCAAAAATAGAGACTAAACTTTTCAAAACAATGGACATACCAATACCAGTTACAACAACCTCTTCAGTAATTCTAAGATCCACATACACATCCACTCATTCACCAACAGTCCTATACAGTCACTAATACAAGCGCTCACTCAGCATATGTGCTCATACACCTATACATCCTGTTACACAATGCCACTCATCCATAGAGTTACTCACACACATAGTCACTCATGCTAATAAAGAATCATACATACATTTATTTGCATATACAGTTATACACACACCACCACACTTACTTCTACGGAAACTTACACATACTTAGTCTTTTAAACAATCACTTATAGAAACACATACTTATTCATACAGGAACTCTTTCAATCTCTCACTCTCACATATACTCACTTATATACACCAATAGTCACATATACTAGTTTAAAACATATGTAGTTACTCATAAAGACACTATTGAGACAGTCATTCACTTACTAACACACCCATACACACACTCATCCACCCATACAGTCCTGCACACATGCTGTCTTCAACACATACAAAGAGTGAGTCACTCATTCATGCACCTATGCACTACGTAATACCCCCCACCGAACCATGCCCCATAGTGGGCATTTGCATAGTGCAGTTTGTTTTTTAAAAGAATGATGGGACACGAAGTCCATCAGCGGTTTCATTTCACTTATAGTAAGTCTAAGTGTTCTCTTGTTTGGACCTGCTGTACCACGGTGTAGTCCAGCGACTACAGTCAACCAAGCTCAATAATCATGTGAAGAAGTTAGCTACGGAAGTAGAGTGTGATGCACCTACACAGAGGGAGTTCTGTCAAAACCAAGCAGCAGGTAATATCGGACATCGTCCATTGTGGGATCAAGACACCGTTCCACTGTTGGGACCTAGAGTTGGTTGCACCTGGTCGAAGGGAGTACGTTCATCTCCACTCTCAGATGCAGTTATAACATCGTCCATTGTGGGATAAAGTCACTGTTCCACTGTTGGGACCTAGAGTTGGTTGCACCTGGATGAAGGTAGTACCTTCATCTCCACTCTCAGATGCAGTTCTAACATAGTCCATTGTGGGATCAAGACACCATTCCACTGTTGGACTACTGTGTTAGTAGTATACAGAGCACTCCACGTGCTGGGCCTCAGGCTGGGCGCTGTGTGCCTGTGTTGCTGTAGCCAGCGTTGATCTCAGAAGCCTTCCTAGCTCGCAGACATCGGCCCAGGAGCTTCCGCCGGCACATGATGGGCCCTCTTTCACATACAACGGTGTCAAAAGGTGAACTGTGGGGCATATGTGCGTCGCAGCGGCCATGATGGTTTCTGGGCACCAGCTAGCTGAGAGCATCATTCATGAACCCACCTTCGCTCACGGCGTCAGCCTCGTGGCGGTGTAAGCTGTGCAGACCTGGAAGACACCTTCGCCATTCCAGAAGAGAACCACATCCAGAGAAACGTGCCTTTTATTCATACCCCTACGCTAGCCTTGCGTACGCCGAACCAGCCCACTATGCTAAAGATTTGGGGGAGTGAGGGGGCACGTACGCACTATATTTTCGTAATCTTCCCTACTAACTGTACTGTCATGGTTGCACCCCTTACTGTGATATAGATTACCTATATCACTATATATATAAACACATATAAACCTATAAGTCACTCCTATGGCAGGCCTTATCAATCCTGAAGGCAGAGTGCTTGGTTCTTATGTGAGGGGGTGCCCCTACATGAGCAGAGCCCCACTGCAGCCTTCGGAGACCCCTCTCTCATGCTGTTTGTAGTGCAGCCTGACCATATACTCTTAAGTGCATTATAACCAAACGGTAAATGCTAACTTTGGACTGGCTGCACAGAAATATGTCGTGTTTGGTGTCAAACACCTTGGAATCATACCCCCACACCAGTACCTGGTGTGGGAGTATGATCCCACCCTTCTAGAGGGAGAGACATGACAGCACTGGTATACCCTGTAGAAACTTAATAGAGCCCTGGCATCACAAAATGGATGCTGCAGCCACAGACACGGGTCTGGCCTCCTGCTGCTGACCGAAACTCTGACAGGGGAGGCCTGGACAATAGGTTTCCTGTCATAGGGAGGTGTAACACCTCCCAGACAGGCTTATGTGTATTGGGGCTGGGTGGGAGCACTCTCTGAGTGCTTTGAAGTCCTTCACTGTGGCACATTTGGTGTACCTGTGCATAGTCCAGCTCAAACCGGTTCAGGGACTTCCAGCCCCTGCTCTGGCATGAAACTGAACAAAGGAAATGGGCATAGCCACCCTCTTTCCAAACCCTCCCATAGGTGGGTACCGACCCGAGTCCCCAGCAAAGCTGAGACCCGCAGCCCTCGTGAGTAGTGTGGAACCAGAACTCCTGGTCACCGTGCATTTCTGCAAGTGCATTGACTTCTCGACATCTCTTGAAGTCATGCTTGGGCTGACTTGTAGCCCCTACCTCGAGCACTGAATCCACCAAAGATTGTCAGCCTGGTCATTCCGAGTGACCCGTGGGCCGCCATGTTGTGTTTCGTCTCGATGTCCCTTTGCAATCCCTGGTCCATTGACTGGTGGGTCCCTGAGGGGGTAACTTTGAATTTCCTTGGACTTCCCTGGTTGCTCCAGACGTGCCCTGACTCCCAACCAAGTGGTGAGTCCCACAGACCTTGCTGGTCAGCACCGAAGCATCTTTCTCGTTTCTGCTTGGGTTGCTGTTGCTGAGTCTTGTTGTGTCCAATCCATGGCACCAATGCTGCGGCGCGTGACATCCTTTGTGGGACAGCTCGAATCCAGCTCCTGGTTGTCCTCGATGCCTCCTGGTCCTCGTGACTGAAGAGTCAAGCTTCACCTCTTTCACCTGAAATCACCCGACATCAATGGGCATCTGTCCATTGCCTTCCTGGTCACTGCGTAATGTCCCAGACTCTATCCCCTCTGCTTTCAGGTTCTTCTCATCTTTGATCCAGGCTTGAATTCCATATCAGGGGCGTATTTGTAACTAAGGAAGGCTGCCATACCGGGTGATGTTTAATTCTGCTTTATGGGGTTCTACTCTAATTGGTTGCATATTGTCCCTAATCCTACATAGGTACAGGTGGATGAGACATTTTGCTTTCTATGTAGCTATCTCTTGGTATAAGTAAAACCTGTCTATAGCTATGGCGTGGGTATCAGCGAACAAATGTAAAATAACCTGTTCGTGATTTAGGTGCTCACGGTGGTCATGTGCTGATACCATGTGTTGTCTAGGACTGTGCTGTGTAGTGAATGTAGGACTGTGCTGTGTAGTGAATGTGGAATGTTAGTGTTCAGTTCAGTGTAAGTGTGATTGAGGTAGGAGAGGTCCTTATGCGAGCGCTGTAAGAATGTCAAGGTAGGTTCCATGAAACTATGCAGATTTCTGGCTCCGGGGGGGCTCAAGTGCACCCATTCTAGACAAAGAGTCCACAAGAATACATAAATACGTAACATTTGTAGGTCTTGGGGTGGTATTCAGGGACTATGTCTGTCGTCTGGGCATCCAAGGCTGTCTTGGGTTGGTGCAGTGCAAAAAAGAGTCTATAAAAAGTGTTGTGACGGCAGCTTGCAGTCTGTGTTCTTGTGGATTCGGACCTCCTTGAAGTCCTGTTGGAAGCTTCGGTTAAATAGGTGGGTGTCTGCTGTGACAATGGTGCACATGTGGCTCAATTGCAGACCTATTGTAAAACAGTTGTGGGTTGTAGGTTAGCTTGGAAATAACATATATCATTATACAGTTTTCTGGAAATTCCTGCTCCTTCTTTTCAGGGGTATATTCTGTAGCTTCATTATGTGTGAAACTGTTTAGTGGGGTACTGGAAGGAGGTGGTAGTCCTTTTTGGGAATGTTAAGATTAAGTCACTTTAGCTTTAGCTTGTGGGTACTTTGGTTTCCCCCCCTTCTCTACGGCAATGAAGAGTAGGTCTCTACTTTGCGGGCTGCTTCCGACACATATATGTGTATGTGCGCATGAGGTTTTATCGATATAGGGGTAGCCTTTCCACCTCCATGTGTGTTGTGCAATGTGACAGGAAGTGAATGAGTAATGATTTTAGGGGCTTTGTCGGTAATGGCAATGTTTTTGTTGTTTTTTTTGTCACATGCACGTCCCTCTGGTCTCAACACGTAGTGGGTAATGAGATCCTCCGAAATGGAGTTGGGTGATTAGGTTATGCCTCTTTTCTGGAAGGTTTGTGTTTTCTGGGCTACATTTGGGTTTATTTGTGTGGGTTCAGGTGGTTGTTTAACTATTATTTTGGGCGTTGCTGCTTCTAACGTAATATACTGGATGTAGTCGGCGAGTTGTTTGTGGCCCCTCGATGGCTCTGCAGGAAAGGGACGGGGATTGTGCTTATTTGTCGGCTGTATTCTTCCGATGTGATCAATGCTGTTCCTTTTTAAAGACAGTTGGGAGTGGGATCTCACTCCTCGGTTCGACTGAGCTCAGGTTTTTCAGCCTAAACTGCCGGCCTCTCGTGAAACATCATGCTGAGATATTTGACCTTCTAACAGATAAACTGCCTGATGGCCTATTTCTGACAGAGACTTGGTTAACTCAGGACTCTGGGGCAGAAGCCTGGTTGGCACTTCCCCCAGGCTATATTATGTATCAACTTAATCGCCCTGTCAATCGGGGTGGCGGTATTGCACTAATCCTCAAAGAGCATTTTTCATGCAGTTTTAGGAAGGAGGATATTCCTGAGTGTGAAAGTGCTTTTTTTAAAATCACCCTCAACCATACCTTCACGGTTTCTGGACTGCTTATTTATCGGCCTCCAGGGCCATTAAAAAAATGTAGGGAAGCCCTAGTGAATAGGGTTACCCTATTGGCGAGTAAAGCTGCTAACTTTACTATTTTGGGTGATTTAAACCTCCAGACATTGTCTGCTTTCTGGACGATTTGGAGGCCTGGCAAGTGATACAATGTGTGGCAGATAGCACATATATTGCCGGGCATTTGTTGGGCCCTATATTTTCTAATTTGGGTGCTTCAACTGTGTCACCCTCGGTCCCTCTGGTCTGGACAGACCATTATTTGGTCCCCTTTTCCCTTCGGTTGCCTGGGAAACCTGTTTTAAACCGCTTACCGTCTGTGATGTAACACCCTTGGCATAAATGGGATGCGAGCCAATTTTCAGACTCTTTGTTAAATCTCAAGCCTCAGCTCCCCTCTAATATGGCGGCAGCGGATTCTCTCTGTCACGACAGGCTTACTCAAGCCCTAGATACCTGTATTCCTGAAAAACTTGGCAGAAGCAACAAAGGCCTGTCAGCAATTGGAACAAACATCGAGGCGTGCTTACGATATGGAAGCTAAAAATAAATATTGAGACTCTCTTAAATTGTATCATAAGCTGATCTGGAAAGCTAGAGCTGAATATATTGCGGCACAAATTTGGGAGAGCAGCAACCCTCCTTAAATGATCTTTTCCCTTCTTAAAAAGATGCAACATTCTAACGAAAAAGTTGATTCCCCAGTTTCTTCTAACACTCAATGTGAGGAACTTGCAGATTTTTTTGTGCGCAAGGTGGAGACTATCTATAACAACCTTCCAACTGCCTGCCTCTCTTCAGCTACTTCTGATATTAAGCGAATAGCCGAGCCTGAGGATAGGTAAATTTTCTCCGAATCAACGCTGTGTTCCTACCCCCTACTCTCGCTCTCTGAGATTAAATCTCTCTGTGTCAAAAATTAAATCAGGTCCTCCGGCTGACCCTCTAAGACCAGACCAACTTCGTCAAGTTTTCAATTCAATCTCTCCAGCAATCAGGGAATTGGTTAATTTATCACTGTCCTCTACATCATTGCCTGCATCATGGAAGCATGCAAAATGTATACCTCTTTCAAAGAAGCCTTCCTTGGAGCCATCAAACCCGGGTAACTTTCGCCCGATCCCCCAGCTCCCTTTCTTATCTAAGGCTACAGAAATATATCTTAATTCAGTCTTGGCCGAATTTGTGGAGCACAACAAAATTCTCGACCCCTCAAAAAACGGTTTTCGTCCTCGCCACAGCACTGAGTCGGCATTGTTGCCAGTGACCAAGGATATCCGTAGCAGCCTAGATGTCGGGAACTCTGCGGCCTTAATTTTCTTAGATTTAAGTGCCACTTTCGACACTGTTTCCCATGACATCCTTTTAGGCATATTACACGATATCGGGGTCAGGGTGTCGGCCTTGGCCTGGTTCCGGTCCTTCTTGGAAGGCAGAACTTTTCAAGTTTCAACCCCTAGCACTGATAGTAAGAAGTAGAGGGTTGTCATTGGTCTCCTACGCCGATGACACCCAGTTAGTCATCACCTTCTCAAAAAAGTGTAAAAACAATCTTTTTAAATTTAAAGAGGACCTTTTAGCAATTTCTGACTAGATGAAAGCAAATTGCTTACAGCTTAATACTGCCAAGTCAACAATTCTCGTGATGGGGAGAGACAGTACTCTTTGGTCTGAACAGTGGTGGCTGGATAATGTAAAACCAGCACCTCTGCCAAAAAAGGCAGTAAAGAATTTAGGGTTTTGGATAGACTGTGAGCTTTCATTCGACACACAATCCAAGGCATGAGCGGGATCTTGTTTTGGCCACCTAAGGGGGCTGAAACCTTTACTCAGCTACTTTGCACCAAAAGTCCGTCAAACTATTCTTCAGGCTACAATCCTAGCGAGGTTGGACTATGGTAATTCCCTCTGTTTAGGTGCCAATCAATCCTGTATTTCTCGCCTCCAAAGAATCCAGAATGCTGCAGCTCGCGTCCTGCTAGCACTTCCAAAGTCATGCTCGGTCTCGAATTTCCTGCCTAAGCTCCACTGGCTGCTGAAAGCTAAAAGAAGTCAATTGAAGACTTTGTGTATAGCCCAGAAAATTTTGACACAGCAACGCCCGCCGATTTTAGCGGATCTGCTAGTCCAATATGTGCCAAACTGTCCTCTGCGTTCTGCCAATTCTGGTTCGGTCTGTACTCCCCGATTTCAAAGAGCTAGAGCAGGTGGCCGCTCCTTTAAGGTCCAGGCGGCCCACCTATGGAATTCCCTCCTGATGTCAATCAGAAGACTCCAGAACCATTTGGGTTTTTGAAAGGCTTTAAAGACCTGGCTCTTTTCAGCGTAATGTGTTTCCATCTGCATGAGTGGTCTATTGGCAATTGTTCGTAGGTGGGACGTCCCGTTGCTGGGGCAGCTTTTGCGTTTTACAAATTTGAAAAGAAATAATAAATATTAATTTGCTGTTCTTTCGACAAGAGTCTAGTGATCAGTTAGGAGTCTTTGTGATCAGCCCAATTTGGGTAATACTAATGGCTTTGAGGGATTTTTGAGAATGGACTGGGTATCATGTAGTTGCTTGTTTTGGAGTTTTCAAGACATCTTTGTCCTAGGTGTGTGTGAAGACTGGCTCCTGACTCTGCAGCATTTACCTTGTTTTGGAACTGTAACGGGACCTCTATTTGGATGAAACCCTGAGGCTGTTGAGACATCCATAGCTCGTTCAAGGCTGAATTTGGACGAGTATTCTTGGGTGCCAGTTTTATGCACCAGTCGGTGGCCACCCTGCCCTGTCATCAGAAGGTCTTCCCCCCAAGGGCGTGAGCAGCCAACCCCACCCCAATGGATCAACAGCAGAGAGAAGTCCAACCCCTTGCACTCCACTGGATGGCCAACGCTGGTGCCTTTCCCTGATCGATATAGTGTACTGTGGCCTTAAAAGTTGTTTGGAAATTCAGGCAAAGAAATGTATCTGGAAAGATATAAAGGGGATATGTCATGCTGGGGTTGGTTTTGGACTTACTGCTTGTTTGCATTCTGCGATTGTGCAAAGGCTTTGCCTCCGAGTCACGCCTCCCTGCCGTGGCTATGGACCCGGTTCTTGCTGTCCTGGGCTCCTTGTCTGTTATGGCTGTTGCCATGTGCTCGACCAGCCACCAAGATCCTGCTGTGGTGGTGTGGCTGTTGCCTGATATCCCTGAGGCTGATTGTATGATGCATTTGCCTTGCAGTGGGCTTGGTTTTGGGAATTGCTTTATTGTGGACGCTGTCCTGGGAATTTTCCATTCTGCTTGTGATATGTTTTTATTCAACACTAGTCAATCTTGTGTTTTTTCTGTAATGATAGTGCCATTCTCTGAGATCTCAACACAAAACTACTGTGTGATTCGTACACGTTTTTACTTTTTGGTGAGGATCCTTTTACTCAATAAACCTGACCTCTAATTCGTTTTTACCTTTGATTCAATCACATTTCAGGCTTCATTATCTTTCCAAAGAAGATACCAGCAATCAATTCTCAGATATGCAAGTTTTTTTAAAGCATTGTGATCAATGTGAAGAAAAAGAACATATATTTAAGCATAACAAAAATACAAGAAAAATACAAGAAAATATGTATGACATTCAGTGTTCAGCAGTCCTACAATTGAAGAGCTAGAGTGAAATATTTAAAATAATATTGGGAGATCTTTGCATAACGCACATCAATATGGAGGACTCAAATTAGGTTCCAGTCAAAAACAATTTCTTCAAGCCCATATTAGAACAGCCTGGACCCCCATACTGTATACCGAGAGCGTCAGTTGTAAATGTATCATTCTCGGTGAACTGGATGGACATTCTTAGCTTGGTCAGTAGGTCTCGTCTTAGTATAATGGCCGGGGAGGAAGGATGATATAACAAATACTGGTGTACGCCCTCCATCAAAAAACAAACATCTAAAAAAAGCTTTTAACTCACATATCTCACAAAAAGTCCTTAAAATCCAATGGTAACTATGCAGCAGGGATTGCAGACAAAGAGTGATCCTTTGACCACCAAATCCAAACGAAAAGTGACCAAGGGATAGACAAAGCATAGACCCGCCTTCTGGACAGGAAGGAGAAGCTGAAGACCCTGTGGTGCTTCCTTCCTCTTTCAAACAATAGTAAAGTACAAAAAATGTGTTTCGTGCTAAAAAACAACTTGAACCATAAAAACTACTTGAACCATCCGTTTGGGTGGAATTCTTACTTGAAAACCTATTTTCAAGTTGATTTGGCTGCTTCACGAGTAGAAAACTTGCTTATATGCAGCCGTCTGAAGGCAACCGCGGCTGGCAATCCCGCTAGGCCTCGCCAGCTCGCTTGCGGGAGCCTCACTTTGTTCCTGTTGTCTTCTCATTGCTCGAATAGGATAAAAATCACGACACACAGCATAGGCCGAATTTGGCCGAACTCCATTGACCAGAGTCCAACAATTCCGCGAGCGGAATGAAAAATTACTCTGGGCCTAAAATATAAACAAAGGCTAAATTAGCACCATATCAGTGGATCCTAGCTCCACCCGCTGGTCAGTTGAAGCTTGCCGTACTAAAACCCAAACATTTTGGTGCTACATATATACATTTATTATCAATGCAGAGAGTGGAAGCCGGAACACGTGATGGGCTGAAATTGTTGATAGGTGCTAAGGAGGCGGTACCAAGCTCTTCCTGCAGGAAGAATGTGAGAAGACCTTGGGAGAAGGAACAGTTTCTTCAGTAGAAGGTTGACTGCACTAGGTTTAAAAGTGAGACCACAGTTGTTAATACAAGCGATGTGACCTGTAAATCCATGTTCTCATTATCCAATCCGGTTATTTCGGCATGGTTTGATTATTTAATTAATTTTGTGCGTTTGTCAAACATTTCAAGTCTATTTCTGGTTCTCTGCTCTGTTTAGAGCATGTTACTGTTAGTCGAAGATTTATAGGGAAAAACCCAATTTAGATTTCGGATTTTGATGTTTCATTTTGCAAAGCCCTTGGGATCTCTAATTTCAAGTGTGAGATATTCACATGCACTCCTAAGGGACATAGCATCTTATGGTCTCTAGGTTTAAGGTTGCGCTCTTAAGCTCTCTGGCTTTTTGTATGAGATGCTCACCAGTGCTCAGTAGATCTCTAGCTTCAAGTGTGAGATGCTCACCAGTGCTCGTTAGATCTCTAGCTTCAAGTGTGAGATGCTCACCAGTGCTCGTTAGATCTCGAGCTTCAAGTGTGATATGCGCATCAGTGCTCATTAGATCTCGAGCTTCAAGTGTGAGATGCGCATCAGTGCTCGTTAGATCTCTAGCATCAAGTGTGAGATGCTCACCAGTGCTCGGTAGATCTCTAGCTTCAAGTGTGAGATGCTCACATGCACTCCTAAGGGCCCTAGCATCTTATGGTCTCTAGCTTTAAGGTCGAGCTCTTAAGATCTCTAGCTTCAAGTGTGAGATGCTCACCACTGCTCATTAGATCTCCAGCTTCAAGTGTGAGATGCTCACCAGTGCTCACTAGATCTCCAGCTTCAAGTGTGAGATGCTCACCACTGGTGAGTAGATCTCTAGCTTCAATTGTGAGATGTTCACCAGTGCTCAGCAGATCTCTAGCTTCAAGTGTGAGATGCTCCCCAGTGCTCAGTAGATCTCTAGCTTCAAGTGTGAGATGTTCCCAAGGGCTTATTAGATCTCCAGCTTCAAGTGTGAGATGCTCCCCAGTGCTCAGTAGATCTCTAGCTTCAAGTGTGAGATGTTCCCAAGGGCTTATTAGATCTCTAGCTTCAAGTGTGAGATGCTCATCAGTGCTCCTTAGATCTCTAGCTTCCAGTGTGAGATGTTCACCAGTGCTCAGCAGATCTCTAGCTTCAAGTGTGAGATGCTCCCCAGTGCACAATATATCTCTAGCTTCAAGTGTGAGATGTTACCAAGGGCTTATTAGATCTCCAGCTTCAAGTGTGAGATGCTCCCCATTGCTCAGTAGATCTCTAGCTTCAAGTGTGAGATGTTCCCAAGGGCTTATTAGATCTCTAGCTTCAAGTGTGAGATGCTCATCAGTGCTCAGTAGATCTCTAGCTTCAAGTGTGAGATGCGCATCAGTGCTCGTTAGATCTCTAGCTTCAAGTGTGAGATGTTCACCAGTGCTCAGCAGATCTCTAGCTTCAAGTGTGAGATGCTCACCAGTGCTCACTAGATCTCCAGCTTCAAGTGTGAGATGCTCACCACTGGTGAGTAGATCTCTAGCTTCAATTGTGAGATGTTCACCAGTGCTCAGCAGATCTCTAGCTTCAAGTGTGAGATGCTCCCCAGTGCTCAGTAGATCTCTAGCTTCAAGTGTGAGATGTTCCCAAGGGCTTATTAGATCTCCAGCTTCAAGTGTGAGATGCTCCCCAGTGCTCAGTAGATCTCTAGCTTCAAGTGTGAGATGTTCCCAAGGGCTTATTAGATCTCTAGCTTCAAGTGTGAGATGCTCATCAGTGCTCCTTAGATCTCTAGCTTCCAGTGTGAGATGTTCACCAGTGCTCAGCAGATCTCTAGCTTCAAGTGTGAGATGCTCCCCAGTGCACAATATATCTCTAGCTTCAAGTGTGAGATGTTACCAAGGGCTTATTAGATCTCCAGCTTCAAGTGTGAGATGCTCCCCATTGCTCAGTAGATCTCTAGCTTCAAGTGTGAGATGTTCCCAAGGGCTTATTAGATCTCTAGCTTCAAGTGTGAGATGCTCATCAGTGCTCAGTAGATCTCTAGCTTCAAGTGTGAGATGCGCATCAGTGCTCGTTAGATCTCTAGCTTCAAGTGTGAGATGTTCACCAGTGCTCAGCAGATCTCTAGCTTCAAGTGTGAGATGCTCCCCAGTGCTCAGTAGATCTCTAGCTTCAAGTGTGAGATGCTCACCAGTGCTCAGTAGATCTCTAGCTTCAAGTGTGAGATGTGCATCAGTGCTCGTTAGATCTCTAGCTTCAAGTGTGAGATGTTCACCAGTGCTCAGCAGATCTCTAGCTTCAAGTGTGAGATGCTCACCAGTGCTCAGTAGATCTCTAGCTTCAAGTGTGAGATGCGCATCAGTGCTCGTTAGATCTCTAGCTTCAAGTGTGAGATGCGCATCAGTACTCATTAGATCTCTAGCTTCAAGTGTGAGATGCGCATCAGTGCTCTTTAGATCTCTAGCTTCAAGTATGCGATGCGCATCAGTGCTAGTTAGATCTCTAGCTTCAAGTGTGAGATGTTCACCAGTGCTCAGCAGATCTCTAGCTTCAAGTGTGAGATGCTCCCCAGTGCTCAGTAGATCTCTAGCTTCAAGCGTGAGATGTTCCCAAGGGCTTATTAGATCTCCAGCTTCAACTGTGAGATGCTCACCAGTGCTCATTAGATCTCCAGCTTCAAGTATGAGATGCGCATCAGTGCTTGTTAGATCTCTAGCTTCAAGTGTGAGATGCTCACCAGTGCTCAGTAGATCTCTAGCTTCAAGTGTGAGATGCGCATCAGTGCCCGTTAGATCTCTAGCTTCAAGTGTGAGATGTTCACCAGTGCTCAGCAGATCTCTAGCTTCAAGTGTGAGATGCTCCCCAGTGCTCAGTAGATCTCTAGCTTCAAGTGTGAGATGTTCCCAAGGGCTTATTAGATCTCCAGCTTCAAGTGTGAGATGCTCCCCAGTGCTCAGTAGATCTCTAGCTTCAAGTGTGAGATGTTCCCAAGGGCTTATTAGATCTCTAGCTTCAAGTGTGAGATGCTCATCAGTGCTCAGTAGATCACTAGCTTCAAGTGTCAAATGCTCACCAGTGCTCAGTAGATCTTTAGCTTCAAGTGTGAGATGCGCATCAGTGCTTGTTAGATCTCTAGCTTCAAGTGTGAGATGTTCACCAGTGCTCAGCAGATCTCTAGCTTCAGGTGCAAGATGCTCCCCAGTGCTCAGTAGATCTCTAGCTTCAAGTGTGAGATGCTCACCAGTGCTCAGTAGATCTCTAGCTTCAAGCGTGAGATGCACATCAGTGCTCGTTAGATCTCTAGCTTCAAGTGTGAGATGTTCACCAGTGCTCAGCAGATCTCTAGCTTCAAGTGTGAGATGCTCCCCAGTGCTCAATAGATCTCTAGCTTCAAGTGTGAGATGTTCCCAAGGGCTTATTAGATCTCCAGCTTCAAGTGTGAGATGCTCACCAGTGCTCATTAGATCTCCAGCTTCAATTGTGAGATGCGCATCAGTGCTCGTTAGATCTCTAGCTTCAAGGGTGAGATGCTCCCCAGTGCTCAGTAGATCTATAGCTTCAAGTGTGAGATGCGCATCAGTGCTCGTTAGATCTCTAGCTTCAAGTGTGAGATGTTCACCAGTGCTCCTAGTAGGACTGGTCCACAGAACTAATCTGAGACAAAAACCTAAGCTTACTACTTTTGGTATTCACATAAGGCATTTAGTAGTAGTAAAGTTAAGATTCCTAACTTTACTACTACTTAAACTGAGACAAAATGCTAACTTTACAACTTTCGGTATTCACAAAAGGGATTCAGTAGTAGTAAGTTTAGGATTTTGTCTCAGATTACTTTTAAGAATCAGGCCCATGATCTCTAGCTTCAAAAGTGAGATGTTCACCGACACTCCTAAGGCCTCGAGCTTCAAGTGTGAGATGTTCAGCAGCGCTCTTAAGATATCTAGCTTCAAGAGTGAGGTGTTCACCAGCGCTCTTAAGATCTCTGGCTTCAAGAGTGAGATGCTCACCAGCGCTCTTAAGATCTCTAGTTTCAAGAGTGAGATGTTCACCAGCGCTCTTAAGTGCTCTAGTTTCAAGAGTGAGATGTTCACCAGCGCTCTTAAGATCTCTAGTTTCAAGAGTGAGATGTTCACCAGCACTCTTAAGATCTCTGGCTTCAAGAGTGAGATGTTCTCCAGCGCTCTTAAGAGCTCTAGTTTCAAGAGTGAGATGTTCACCAGCGCTCTTAAGATCTCTGGCTTCAAGAGTGAGGTGTTCACCAGCGCTCTTAAGATCTCTGGCTTCAAGAGTGAGGTGTTCACCAGCGGTCTTAAGATCTCTTGCTTCAAGAGTGAGGTGTTCACCAGCGCTCTTAAGATCTCTTGCTTCAAGAGTGAGATGTTCACCAGTGCTCTTAAGATATCTAGTTTCAAGAGTGAGATGTTCACCAGCGCTCTCCCGATCTTTGCTTTAAGTGTGAGTTGTTCACCAGCGCTCTTAAGAGCTCTAGTTTCAAGAGTGAGATGTTCACCAGCACTCTTAAGATCTCTGGCTTCAAGAGGGAGATGTCCACAGGTGCTCTTAAGAGCTCTAGTTTCAAGAGTGAGATGTTCACCAGCGCTCATTAGATCTCTAGTTTCAAGAGTGAGATGTCCACAGGTGCTCTTAAGATCTCTGGCTTCAAGAGTGAGGTGTTCACCAGCGCTCTTAAGATCTCTGGCTTCAAGAGTGAGGTGTTCACCAGCGCTCTTAAGAGCTCTAGTTTCAAGAGTGAGATGTTCACCAGTGCTCTTAAGATCTCTAGTTTCAAGAGTGAGATGTTCACCAGCGCTCTTAAGATATCTAGTTTCAAGAGTGAGATGTTCACCAGCGCTCTTAAGATATCTAGTTTCAAGAGTGAGATGTTCACCAGTGCTCTTAAGATCTCTAGCTTCAAGAGTGAGATGTTCACCAGCGCTCTTAAGAGCTCTAGTTTCAAGAGTGAGATGTTTACCAGCGCTCTTAAGATCTCAGGCTTCAAGAGTGAGGTGTTCACCAGCGCTCTTCAGATCTCAGGCTTCAAGAGTGAGGTGTTCACCAGCACTCTTAAGAGCTCTAGTTTCAAGAGTGAGATGTTCACCAGCGCTCTTAAGATCTCTAGTTTCAAGGGTGAGGTGTTCACCAGCGCTCTTAAGATCTCTGGCTTCAAGAGTGAGGTGTTCACCAGCGCTCTTAAGATCTCTGGCCTCAAGGGTGAGATGTTCACCAGCGCTCTTAAGATCTCTGGCTTCAAGAGTGAGGTGTTCACCAGCGCTCTTAAGAATTCTAGCTTGAAGAGTGAGATGTTCTCCAGCGCTCTTAAGATCTCTGGCTTCAAGAGTGAGGTGTTCACCAGTGCTCTTAAGATATCTAGTTTCAAGAGTGAGATGTCCACCAGCGCTCTCACGATCTTTGCTTTAAGTGTGAGTTGTTCACCAGCACTCTTAAGAGGTCTAGTTTCAAGAGTGAGATGTTCACCAGCACTCTTAAGATCTCTGGCTTCAAGAGTGAGATGTCCACAGGTGCTCTTAAGAGCTCTAGTTTCAAGAGTGAGATGTTCACCAGCGCTCATTAGATCTCTAGTTTCAAGAGTGAGATGTCCACAGGTGCTCTTAAGATCTCTGGCTTCAAGAGTGAGGTGTTCACCAGCGCTCTTAAGATCTCTGGCTTCAAGAGTGAGGTGTTCACCAGCGCTCTTAAGAGCTCTAGTTTCAAGAGTGAGATGTTCACCAGTGCTCTTAAGATCTCTAGTTTCAAGAGTGAGATGTTCACCAGCGCTCTTAAGATATCTAGTTTCAAGAGTGAGATGTTCACCAGCGCTCTTAAGATATCTAGTTTCAAGAGTGAGATGTTCACCTGTGCTCTTAAGATCTCTAGCTTCAAGAGTGAGATGTTCACCAGCGCTCTTAAGAGCTCTAGTTTCAAGAGTGAGATGTTCACCAGCGCTCTTAAGATCTCAGGCTTCAAGAGTGAGGTGTTCACCAGCGCTCTTCAGATCTCAGGCTTCAAGAGTGAGGTGTTCACCAGCACTCTTAAGAGCTCTAGTTTCAAGAGTGAGATGTTCACCAGCGCTCTTATGATCTCTAGTTTCAAGGGTGAGGTGTTCACCAGCGCTCTTAAGATCTCTGGCTTCAAGAGTGAGGTGTTCACCAGCGCTCTTAAGATCTCTGGCCTCAAGGGTGAGATGTTCACCAGCGCTCTTAAGATCTCTGGCTTCAAGAGTGAGGTGTTCACCAGCGCTCTTAAGAATTCTAGCTTGAAGAGTGAGATGTTCTCCAGCGCTCTTAAGATCTCTGGCTTCAAGAGTGAGGTGTTCACCAGTGCTCTTAAGATATCTAGTTTCAAGAGTGAGATGTCCACCAGCGCTCTCACAATCTTTGCTTTAAGTGTGAGTTGTTCACCAGCACTCTTAAGAGGTCTAGTTTCAAGAGTGAGATGTTCACCAGCACTCTTAAGATCTCTGGCTTCAAGAGTGAGATGTCCACAGGTGCTCTTAAGAGCTCTAGTTTCAAGAGTGAGATGTTCACCAGCGCTCATTAGATCTCTAGTTTCAAGAGTGAGATGTCCACAGGTGCTCTTAAGATCTCTGGCTTCAAGAGTGAGGTGTTCACCAGTGCTCTTAAGATATCTAGTTTCTAGAGTGAGATGTTCACCAGCCCTCTTAAGATCTCTAGTTTCAAGTGTGAGATGTTCAGCAGCGCTCTTAAGATCTCTTGCTTCAAGAGTGAGGTGTTCACCAGCGCTCTTAAGATCTCTTGCTTCAAGAATGAGATGTTCACCAGCGCTCTTAAGATATCTAGTTTCAAGAGTGAGATGTTCACCAGCGCTCTTAAGATATCTAGTTTCAAGAGTGAGATGTTCACCAGCGCTCTTAAGATATCTAGTTTCAAGAGTGAGATGTTCACCAGTGCTCTTAAGATCTCTAGCTTCAAGAGTGAGATGTTCACCAGCGCTCTTAAGAGCTCTAGTTTCAAGAGTAAGAGGTTCACCAGCGCTCTTAAGATCTCAGGCTTCAAGAGTGAGGTGTTCACCAGCGCTCTTAAGAGCTCTAGTTTCAAGAGTGAGATGTTCATCAGCGCTCTTAAGATCTCTAGTTTCAAGGGTGAGGTGTTCACCAGCAGTCTTAAGATCTCTTGCTTCAAGAGTGAGGTGTTCACCAGCGCTCTTAAGATCTCTTGCTTCAAGAGTGAGATGTTCACCAGTGCTCTTAAGATATCTAGTTTCAAGAGTGAGGTGTTCACCAGCGCTCTTAAGATATCTAGTTTCAAGAGTGAGATGTTCACCAGCGCTCTTAAGATATCTAGTTTCAAGAGTGAGATGTTCACCAGTGCTCTTAAGATCTCTAGCTTCAAGAGTGAGATGTTCACCAGCGCTCTTAAGAGCTCTAGTTTCAAGAGTAAGATGTTCACCAGCGCTCTTAAGATCTCAAGCTTCAAGAGTGAGGTGTTCACCAGCGCTCTTAAGAGCTCTAGTTTCAAGAGTGACATGTTCACCAACGCTCTTAAGATCTCTGGCCTCAAGGGTGAGATGTTCACCAGCGCTCTTAAGAGCTCTGGCCTCAAGGGTGAGATGTTCACCAGCGCTCTTAAGATCTCTGGCTTCAAGAGTGAGGTGTTCACCAGCGCTCTTAAGAACTCTAGCTTCAAGAGTGAGATGTTCTCCAGCGCTCTCACAATCTTTAGTTTCAAGTGTGAGATGTTCAGCAGCTCTACATTTGTAGCTGCCTTCATCCCTGCTCTTTGATACTGGAAACCCAGCGGCCCATGGTGACCGCCCCCCCCCCCCCCACACACTCACACACTCACTCACATACACAGGTCCAGCTATGCAGAATGTGCAGTTGCTGCTTGTCTGAAAATAAACCCCTCCCCCAATTCTGCACACACAGACCCTGCAGGCATGCCAGGAAACAGTTAGCTCTCTGTGGGCAGGTCTGCGGTGGAAAGAGCTGAGGGTGGAGCCGGGGTGAACACTACCACCCTGTGACCCGCTCACACACCTGTGATCTTCGGCAGCCCCTGCACACAAGAGGAGGCAGCGCTAGGAATGGCTTCTCTGCGCCTCTTCACCGGGCTCTTTGCGTTGGGTGAGAGGAACCTCGAGGATTGTGGAGGGGTTTGAGGGGGAGAAGGGGGCAGACGTGAGGGTGTGGTGGGGGTAGATAGGGTACATGGAGATGGTGAAGGGTTTTGGAGGGATAGATGGGAGTACACACAGGGGAGTGTAGAGTGGATATATGGGGTACGTGGATGGGATAGATGGGGTACACACAGGGAGTGTAGAGTGGATATATGGGGCACATAGGGGACGTGGATGGGATAGATGGGGTACACACAGGGAGTGTAGAGGGGATATATGGGGTACAAAGGGGACGTGGATGGGATAGATGGGGTACACACAGGGAGTGTAGAGGGGATATATGGGGTACATAGAGGGACGTGGATGGGATAGGGGTACACACAGGGAGTGTAGAGGGGATATATGGGGCACATAGGGGACGTGGATGGGATAGATGGGGTACACGCAGGGAGTGTAGAGGGGATATATGGGGTACATAGAGGGACGTGGATGGGATAGGGGTACACACAGGGTGTGTAGAGGGGATATATGGGGTACATAGGGGACGTGGATGGGATAGATGGGGTACACACAGGGAGTGTAGAGTGGATATATGGGGCACATAGGGGACGTGGATGGGATAGATGGGGTACACACAGGGGAGTGTAGTGTGGATATATGGGGCACATAGGGGACGTGGATGGGATAGATGGGGTACACGCAGGGAGTGTAGAGGGGATATATGGGGTACATAGAGGGACGTGGATGGGATAGGGGTACACACAGGGTGTGTAGAGGGGATATATGGGGTACATAGGGGACGTGGATGGGATAGATGGGGTACACACAGGGAGTGTAGAGTGGATATATGGGGTACATAGAGGGAAGTGGATGGGATAGATGGGGTACACACATGGTGTGTAGAGGGGATATATGGGGTACATAGGGGACGTGGAGGGGATAGATGGGGTACACACAGTTTGTGTAGAGGGGATAGAAATGGCTCACAGGGTGATGTGGAGGGGATAGATGGGGTACGCACAGGGGTATAAAGGGGATAGACAGGGGTGCACACAGAGGGGTGTAGAGAGGATGCATAAGGTTACACATGAGGTTCTGGAGTGGGTTAAAAGGGGTACACACCAGAGGGGGGGCGGGAGCCCAGAAGCCATCCTAACAATACAGGACACTTTACACCTGAGCTGTGGTCAGCATCTGTATCTTGACGCCTTTGGCTTCTGTTCATCTGTTTGACTGATGTCCCCGGCTCCATGAGGCGCTTTAGGGTGAAGACATATAATGATAAGAATAAGAATATTAATAACATTATGATAACATTAACAATAATATTAGTGAGAATTCTTCATGACAAACTGGTGACGTATCCAGGCCTCTGCTCTGAGCCTTCATTCTGTAGATTTTGTTTTTAATATTGATTGTTTAATGATCAGTTTGTGTCTTTGTAACTAAGATTTTAGTATTAAATACAATTTTAAACGACGTCACCTTATCTGCTATTGACTGAACATTTCCCCCGAGAACCATCTCTGAATATTGACCCAAAAAGTGAGTTCTTCCCCTGCTTTCTCCCTCTACCAGCAGACGTCGCAACGCAACTGTAATATGTTATTACAGAGATGAGCATTCGCGTGTTCTTATTATAGGTGACTAGTGATGTCACTGTTGGAGTTCAGTAAGTGAATTAAAGACCATTTTTTGTAAAAACATCCACTGTACACCCACATATTTCCTGTGCACCCCAGCCTTCACTGTACACCCACATTTCTCTTGTGCACCCAGTGTTCACTGTGCACCCACATTTCTCCTGTGCACCCCAGTGTTCACTGTGCACCCACATTCCTCAAGTGCACCCCAGTGTTCACTGTGCACCCACATTTCTCCTGTGCACCCCACTGATGACCCTCCTCTCATTTCACAGGTGTTGCTGTGGGTGACTCTGTCTTCCAGTCCCCCCACACTCTACAGGTCACCGAGGGACAGAGGGGCTCCATTGAGTGTAATTTCACCACAGCTGACAGTAGCCCAGATCTCTTCTGGTACCGGCAGCACCAGCACCGTCCCCCCCACAAGCTCCTCCATGTCACCAAATACAAAAAAGATGACCATTCGGCGGACGGAGGCCTCTCAGCGGCCATGGACTGGGATCGGAGGCAGGTGCGGCTGCAGCTGTCCTGGGTCAGCCTTGAGGACGACGGTGCAGTGTTCTTCTGTGCACTGAGGCCCACAGTGGCAGAGCCACAGTGCACACTCATGCAAGAAGTGAGGACACGCCTCTGAGCTCCTCCAGCTGCAGGGAAACATCCGGCCTCATGCAAAGCAAAGATGCAAAGCCAGGAGCAGAGGAAGCTTGCAAAACAGAAATGGGTCGATAGCTGAGGATATGTTATTTTTATTTTGATTTCTGAGGTGAAGAAAACATATATTTTGAGGAGAAAAATCCCTGGAAATACAGTGTCTCGAATGCACATGTCTGCTCAGCCCCATTGAACGTCCTGCCAGAGTTTATCAGTGCCTATCTCCCACGCACATCTCTCCTCAGCCCAAACATGTCCATCAATGTCTGTTCGTCCCTCACAAATATCTACTCAGCTGCTTTATGTATCCTGTCAGTGTTTCTGCACCCTTAGAAATCTTTTATGATTTCCCTTGTATTTCCTGTCAGAGACTAGCTCTCATTCAAGGATTTCTCAGTCTCCTTGTATGTACATATATCAGTATCTGCGTACCCCTCACACATCTCTCTTCACCTCCTTGTACATCCTAATACCTGCATCTGTGTACCTGTCAACCACCTCTCCTCAGCCCCCTTGTACGGCCAAATATCAGTGGCCATGTACCCCTCACATCTCTCTTCATTCCCTTATACATCCAAATATAAGTATCTGATCCCCTTTTGCACATCTCTTACACCCCTGTACATTCTTATGCATTCCCCTCACACATCTCTCCTCAGCTCCATTCTCCATCCGAATATCAGTATGGGTGCCCCCTCACACATCTCTTCTCAGCCCCCTTGTACAGCCAAATATCTGTGTCCATATACCCCTCACATGTCTCTCTTCATTCCTTTGTACATCCGAATAGACGTATCTGGTCCCTTTTGCACATCTCTTACACCCCTGTACATTCTTATACATTCCTCTCACACATCTCTCCTCAGCTCCATTTTCCATCTGAATATCTGTATGGGTGTCCCCTTACACATCTCTCCTCAGACCTCTTGTATATCCTAATAAAAGTATATTTGTAACCCTCACACATCTCTCCTCAGCTCTCATGAACATCCTAAAAACAGTATATGTGAACCCCTCACATATCTCTCTCTGCCCCTTGCAGTCCTAAGATCAGTATATGTGAACCCCTTACACATCTCTCTTCAGACCTCTTGTACATCCTAATATCAGTATACATGTACCCCTCACACATCCATCTCTTGTACACCCTAATATCAGTATGCATGTACCCCTCACACGCCTCTCTTCTGCCCCTTGAAAACCTAATATCAGTATACGTGAACCTATCACACATCTCTACTCAGCTCTCTTGTACTTCCTAATATCAGTAAATGTGTACTCTCAGACATCTCTCTTCTGCCCCTTGTAATCCCAAAATCAATATATGTGTACCCCTTACACATCTCTCTGCTGCCTCTTGCAATCCTAATATCAGTATACGTGTACCTATCACATATCTCTCTTCTGCCCATTGTACATCCTAATATTAGTGGATGTTTGGATCCAGCTGGCAGCCTCATCGATCTCGTCCATAAGGACTTTTCTCCAGGAAAACAACTGCCAGAAGATAAGCTTTCCACCAGGAGAAGCCTGGCTCCTCTATCCGACCATGGTCCATTGTGATCAGCCTTAACTTTTGACTTTGAACCAGTCTAGCATGACCAAATACCCTTGGGTAGCACGTGGTGCTTCTCAGCACTAGAAACCTATCCAAGTTTGAAAAATCACATGTCTGGTTCCCTACATCTGATTTCTCTTGTTTTGGTGCCTCATTCTTGCTTGAAATTTTCTCTGTTTCTGAAAATCGGAGAGGGATTTTAATCTTGTTGTGTTTTCTACTTTTTAACTGTATGACACTGATAAATGCTTTACACATTTCTCCTGTTTTATACCTGCCTGCTCTGTGCTACAGCTACCAAGGATGGAGCTTGGGGTTAAATAATCATTATTTTCCACCAACCATGGACAAAAAGCCCCTAAATTGTGGGCTGATCAACAGTAGATCTCTGATAATAATCATCATTTAGAAGTGTCTCTTATGATAGAGGACATGGATTTAGATGTGCTATTTCTGACTGAGACTTGGACTAGCACCAACTCTTCTGTAGAAATGGGGTTTGCCTGCACTGAAGGTTATAAAATCCTCCACAAACCAAGGGCCGTTGGAAGAGGAGGAGCGGTGGGAATGATCTTCAAGGAAAAATTTAATTTTGCACCGTTCAAGGTAGATGAGGTTATAGGGATTGAACTCATGGGCTTCTCGTTGCAGGAAGTTAAAGGCAGGCTACTCACAGGACTGGTATGCTATAGACAACCAGGACAGGATACCCAATATCAGATATTCCTGGACACCATCACCAATTTGATCGTAACCCCTTCCAGAATGATCCTATTGGGGGACTTTAATCTATGGGATAATGGAAATTTAGGCAGCAACGTGAGAGACTTAAGACATACATGTGCTAATCTTAATTTACAACAATTGGTGTTACAACCAACTCATCAAGGGGGGCATGTTTTAGATCTCTTGTTCGCTAATCAGCAGAGACTGAAGTGACAGAAATACTGCCACAAAGTTGGACTGATCACTATCTAATCCTTTTTAACATCAAGCTAATCAGATCGGAAAATAATAATAAATGCCCGACGACGTTCCGAAAGGGAAGAGAGTGGGTCAAATTAGGAAAAAACAAGACCCCGACGACCTTTCCAAATACTAACTTCTTTGCCCCTTCTATCTCCGTAGAGGAAAATTATCAAAAATCCTGCAATCATATAACTGAGACCTTGGACCTGCTAGTCCCAGTAAAGAGACTTATAAATAGGACGAAAGTATCAGCCCGGTGGTATAATGAGCGAGCGCTATGTAAGAAAGCTGAGAGGAAATGGAGGAAGAACTATTTAGAGCAGGTTAAAAAAGAATTGAAATTAGCACAGATTAAGTATAAAGAGTCTATTTCTAAGTCACAAGAAACTCTGCGATGAGATTGCCTTCCATTCTGAAGAAAAAATCGCCAGAATTGTTGGAGACTTTTATACCAACAATACTAGTGAGTAGGATAATCACCCCTGGAAGTTGGATGAAGAACCCCAGGTGAACACTTCCCTGGAAAACTTCCAAGTTTTTACGGAAGACTCTTTTAATAATCTGGCTCACAGTGTGTCTTCGGGCTCCCCACTTGACCCCCTCCCACATAAAATCTGGAAAGCTTTCGGTCAGGAAACTTTCCCTTGGCTGCGACAGATCTGTGGCCAATCTTTGGAAGAGGGAGTGGTTTGGGAGGCGTGGAAGCAGGCAGTAGTGACACCTCTGCTAAAAAAACCCTCATTGTGTGGAAATATGGATTTTTCTGGTCAGTTATGTCCCCTATCTTGGACCCCAACGGTTCTATGTGCATGTCGCAAGTACATGTATGCTCCCTCCAGTTCCAGTAATAATGACGCAAACACATGTGCGTCCATCGTCAACATGTCCTCTGTCAGATCCGCCATAAATGGGCTGGATATTCCATTCCTAAATATGAAAGGCTACCGGCTTTATATGGTTCACTTATGCCATTTTACAGTTCAGGCAAAAAGGCCCTGATTCTGTCATCGAACTCCTTTTGCCTTCTGTCTCTGAAAGCTCCAGTTCAAGCCTGCATCCGTGACCATGAACTTTGTCTCATTCTCTGCGCGGCTCACGAAGCCTGACATCAGCCTATTCTCTGCCAAGAACTGTATTTCACCTTCGAATTATCTGCTTCCCCCTCAGCCGATGCATTCCTGCCTAGTAGCTTAAGTAAACATTCTTTCAGTTACCAAGCAAAAAGGCCCATCTTCTCTGTCCTCATGCAAGTAATTCATAGCCCTGTTACCATGGAATATTCCTACCCCCTCGCATTCAGTGTAGACACCTAGACGCTTGTACACGCACGCACAGTCAGTATAGAATAGATTCTGTCCGAGAGTCCTTCTTTTGTGGATAACATAGTTCTTTAAACATAGGATGTAGATATGATTTGGGATTAGGTTGACTTGACCCCCCAGACTTCTTGTCTCCACACGTAGAGCTAAATGTCAAGTCCTCGTCACCCCCTAGTTATACGTCAATTATACGTCAGACTGCTGCGCGCGCATCAATGCCAAGTATTATCTTATAGATCCACCTATGTATTACATCATAGCCAATCATGTTCTTTTTTTCTCATTATTACACCCATTTTCGGCTACGCACACCAAAACGTCAATGTCCTTATCAATTGTTACGCCTACTGTATTCACTTCATTATGATGTATATGTTATAAAAGTTACTGCTTGTCAATAAAGTATGTACTTCACTTCCTGAACTCCCGTGGTGATGGAACTTGAAGCATCCGATTATAATCGCTTATTGGAATAAAGCCCATTCTGAAACTCTAATATCACGGATTCTGCCTCTCATTTCATTGAGCTATTTTATTATGTTCCTGTATCAAATTCAGTCCCGGTAAAGGAGAAATATTTACCACATGATGGCGCCCGAACAGGGACACTTTCTCATCTCACGCGCCGGCGGTGCGTTGCAGGCCCGGTCTCCTGCCACAGCTGGACGGACAATAACGCGTACCAGCAGGATTTCCTGTATCTCCCTCCGGTCAAGCGGGGGCGACTGAGACTGCAATCAACACCCAGACGAGGCGGTGAGAAGTGCGAAGTATCCCGACCAGAGCCTAGCTGAGAGAGCAAGATCCGAGGTATACAGAGACCCACCAGTCTGACGTCAAGCCCAGTGTCCGACGAATCGAGTTGAGTCCAGTCCAAATCCGAGTCAAGTTCAAGTTACTGAGGCCTTCCGTTTCCGAAGCTACCCGGTGAGTACCATTACTGGGGAGGCATTTTCTGACGTGCACATAGGTTGTGCCGGTCAAGACGGGTTTGGGTACACAAATCCGGTCTGCACTGTTTTAGCAGTGTATCTGTACTGTTTAGCAGTATATCAAGTATTCCGAAGTGTCTAGTTATTGTCTAGTTATTGTCGAGAATTAAGCTTGGTGATTAGTCATGCAGACGATCATCATTGTTGTTCCAGTTAAAGGTTTAATGTTAAATGTTTGAAGTGTTTAAGTATATCGTGGTATGAATGACTGTTCATTATCGTGTTTATTGTATTAAGTCTGTTCAAATTCAAGTATCAGGTCAAAATCAAGTATAAGGTCAGTTCTCAATATGCCGCTCTTTTCGAAATTAAGACAGATCACTACCAGAAAAGGGGTTCTCGAAGAAGCCGTCCCTATCCCTCCTAGGGACACCCCAGGGCATTTTATGTATCATAAACATGGATTAGATGCCATATTATTTCTTGATCTATGGGTAGACTATACCAAGGGATTACCAGAAAGTCAGAGATGGCCCACAGCGGGGACCTGGGATGCAGAGTGCATCATGAAAGTCGAGGAAGAGTTATGGAAAAGGAAAGTCAGACAGTCACAGAAAGACGCCGTTGAATTATGGCGTAAAGAATCACATAGACGAACAGAAAAAGCACGTAGACAGGAAGAAAAGAGTAAAGAGAATTCCACTAAAGTTCGAGAAAATCTATTAATTGAGGAAGGTATCCGAGTAAAATCAGAACAAGTAGACAGACAAAGAAATACCCTTATGAATGGTATGTATCCCCTTCTGGCCGAAGGATTACCTAAGGCTACTCCGGAAACGCCAAAAGACTTGCCAACCCCATTGTTCCCAATAAAGGTACATCCTAAGGGGCATCCTAGAACCGCAGAAGATGTTTTTCTTTCCTCTTATTTAGATGACGCAGCTCCCGAGTATGCCAATTCCGCCCCACGTAGACCACCTACCCGGGAGGTTCAACGCCAAGATCCAGTACCCATATCCCTACGGCAACAAATCGAGTCACAAGTTTCGGCAAGCACATCTGTTTCTGTATCCGTTCCTACAGCTACTTCTATGGCTGTGTCCACACCTGTAGTTGCTGTGTCACGTTCAACGAATCCTTTTACACCCGACGCCCCAGATGGAGCCGCGGGAGGAGCTGCCAATATCTTTTCTACACCACCCAGAATAAATAAGCTTACTTTTCAAGAGTCAGCGCATTCACGTACACCCAAACTCCTTAGTGCCCGTGCGCTTAAAGAACTTCTTATAGATTGTAGATATGACCCGGTGCCTGGAAAAGAGGACGAAATGACCCTAGCATCATTGCGTATCAGACGAGCCGCAGTGTATTTAGCAAAGTTACCAGGAATGACTGCGCATCTAGATAATCTATATCATTTTGTCCAAACAGGGCGAGATCCAGAATGTATTTACAGAGCTATGGAATACCAGAAAGTAGAGATACAGGGGGAACTGTTACGTTTCCTCATAAACTGTGTGATCAGAAATCAAGACCGACCGGGGGTAGACCCGGAAGCCATGAGAATTCTTACAAGATGGAGCCAGAATATATCAGAAGGGAGACATGATAAACAAAATTGTATAATAGCCATGTGCCGAAAGATCCGTAAAGAAATAGAACGCCTACACGAAGAGAGATTAGAGACAGACGAGTTCGAACAAAACGAGGAAGAAGGGCCAGGACTGCTCACAGGACAGTCAGACACCATAGCCTATGTAGGTAGAGGAAGATCTTGTAATAGGAATCAGACCAGATATCATACTGACTCAATGCATCCGACGTGTCCAGATAATAGCAGGAATTTTCAAATACCTATGATTAATATAAGGTCTAACGAGCATTCGTTCCAAACCGCCGACAAACTACTCCAAGAACGAAGGGGTTATCATTTCCTCGATTCTATGGATGAACAAGATTTAGCCAGGGCAGCTGTCCATTGGGTGGACAGTCCCGGAAAATATAGTGATGATACAGTAGTACGCGCATTTTTGAATCTTACCCCAGATGAACAAAGGTTAGCTGGGATTTATATGATCCAACAACTCATTATACTGTATCGGAGTCAGCACTCGGACCCTGGTCCCTTGCCTGACATACTGACTGAATTACTTATGAATAAATGGAGAGGTCCAGGTACTGAATTAATTAAAGAAATTCTAGAATCAAGAAAGCAGTATATTCTTTTCGTGTGTTCAGAACATGTTCCATTGTCCGCCAAGGAAAGAACTACGTACCACATAGATAGACAGAATCCCTTACGAGAAGTGCACCCAATAAAGGGTGAGGACAATGAGTTTAAACGCGTATTTGTATATACGCCTATATCGAAAATAGAATTATTAGAAATGAAGAAAGTAGTACCCAGTCATGACAAGGACCCAGCGGGGTTTCACCGAGAAATTAAAGACATGTTACTCATGGGAGAGTATACCTACCCCGACATTATGACAATATTAAAGGTGTTGATGCCTGCTGGCATTTATGAGAAACTCAAAGAAAAAGAGTGGGAGGTAGGTAATCAAAAGATAGAATGGTCAGCATTAGAAGCAGAAGAAAGGGCCCGAGGTCCAGGTTCGGGGCTTGGGGACAAAACTAAGGCATTACCAGGACTACTAGTACAGGTACTGCCACGATTATTAACTACGAAAAAGGAAGATTGGGGTACAATTTCAGCCTGTAAACAGAAGCAAGATGAAGACACTAGTGATTACTATGCCCGTTTCGAAAAATGTTTTGGTATAAATAGTGGCATAAAAGCAAGTAGTGAATCATACCCACATCTGTTTGTAACAAAATTAGTAGAAAATGCTCTGCCTCCAGTAAAGAATAGAGTATTAAAATTCGAGAGTACCTGGCAAGGTAACACTCCATCACAAATGTTACAAATGTTACAGTACCACCACAATAGAATTAAAGAGGAACAAGAACATGAACACAGACGCATGAAAGACACAAAAATGAAAATGTTAGTTTCCCAGACGGTCCCAGCCGAAGGACATAAAAAGGGTATGACACATTCCGATTCAGCAGGACCTGTAAAAGGGACATGCAATTATTGTAAAAAGCCAGGCCATTACGTACACGATTGTCCAGTTCTAAAACATAATATCGCCATAGGTAAAACACAAGAAAGATCACGGCCACTAAGACAAGACCAGAATGAACAAGGAGCTATACAGCATGTCCAGGCAATGCCAGCCGCACAACAGCCAATACAGTTTGTACCAGCTGCACCCCCATTACCTGTTGCTGCCACACAAACAACAACACGACAAATGTATCAGACCGCACAGTATGAATATCCCGAGTATCAGCGTTACGCATGAACTAGCCTAGAGAGGGAAGTTGACTTACCCCTTATCGAGATTCCTGTGGATCAAGAAGGACCTTATGTACATAGTAAATTATTAGGTCAAGATAGAAAATTTTTACTCGATACAGGGGCAAGTCGAACAACTATAAAACGTAGTGAAGTTCCAGGGGCACCCCTCTCAGGCTCACAAAATATTTCCCTTGGTTTTTCAGGCAAACCTATTGTTAATGAAGTGTCACAGCCTCTGCCACTCACGATAGGACCTCTGACCCGAACTACAGATTTACTGCTTACTAAATCATGTCCAGAAAATCTATTAGGAATAAAAACGTTAAAAGCCCTAGGAGCTATAATATGTTGTTCTCCGGAAGGAGTAAGATTGTTTTTACGTGATTTTAAAGGTCACTATGTATCTAGAGACATGGATCCCCGACTACAGACTTTACCTACACGTCTATGGGCACAAGGCCCTACTGATGTTGGTTGCATGAATATTACACCATATCGAGTCACACTAAAGGCAGGAGTGGTGCTACCACGAATGCGACAATACAAGTTACCACCAGATGCTGTAGTGGCCTTACTACAAATCATTGACGAGCTCATTGCCCAAGGAGTAGTTGTGGAAACAGACTCCAATATATGTAATTCACCGATAATACCGATTCTTAAACGAACAGATCCGAAGGCCCCGCCAGTATATCGATTGGTTATTGACCTGCGCGAGTTAAACAAATGTATTGTGCCACAATTCCCTGTGGTCCCAGATATCTCGTCATTACTGACAGCTATTGATTCCGAAGCGACATTCTTCACTGTAATCGATCTCAAGAATGCCTTTTTCAGCGTCCCAATAGATCCGGAAAGCCAATATTTGTTCGGATTTAGTTTAAATGGACGTAGCTTTAAATTCTCACGCGCACCTCAAGGATTTACAGAAAGCCCCAGCATCTATAGCCAAGCATTGAAACGAGAACTTGACAGTATCCACATGCCAGTTAACACGGCTCTGTTTCAATACGTCGATGATCTGCTGATCACCGCAAGAAGCGAAGCTGAATGTGAAAAAGCGTCACTGACAGTTTTACAATTTCTAGCCGAAAAAGGACACAAGGTTTCCCCTTCTAAGCTGCAATTCTGTGTCCAGCGAGTTGTTTATCTTGGACACTCGCTGGACAAGGAGGGAAGGCAGCTTACACCCGACCGCATTCAGTTGATAGTTAACATGCCAACACCTAAGACACAAAAGGAGGTGCGGGCTTTCATAGGCCTCACTTCATATTGTAGACAGTGGATCCCGCAATATGCATTCCTAGCAAAACCACTCATTCAGTTGACAACCCAGGAGGCAGCCACATCGACTATTCTCCCTTGGACTCAGGAACATACACAAGCTTTTGAAAGCCTAAAGAAAGCTTTATGTCAAGCACCAGTTTTAGCAACACCATGTTACAGAAAACAGTTTACACTCTTTGTTACAGAACGCGAAGGTACTGCCTTGTCAGTACTCACACAGGAACAAGCAGGAGCACACAAACCATGTGCTTATTTTTCTAGTACATTAGATCCAGTAGCTCAGGCTTTGCCTGCGTGCCTGAAATCAGTAGCAGCGACAGCTTTAGCAATCAGACAAAGCGATGCCATAGTGTTAGGACATCCATTGACAGTTCAAGTACCACACGCAGTAGAGGTTCTTGTAAATAGAACACAAACACAACACTTGACCGTAGCACGACTTACAGGGTATGAACTGACACTGTTTCAGCCGCATATAGAAATAAGACGCTGTAACACATTGAATCCTGCCACACTTTTGCCAGTAATCGGAACAGACCCACTAATCCATGACTGTATTGAAGTCATTACTGTAACGACAAAACCCAGACAAGACTTGACCGATGTTCCATTGTCAGAACCAGACTTGACATTTTATGTCGATGGTTCATGCATGAGAACAAGTACAGGAGAGTTAGTAGCCGCTTATGCAGTCACAACCGATACTGAAGTTATTGAAACTAATCGTATAAATACTTTGTCAGCTCAAGCCGCAGAGCTCATCGCTCTGACACAAGCCTGTATTCAAGCCACGGATAAAAAAGTCAACATATACACTGATTCACGTTATGCATTCGGAGTTGTACATGACTTCGGCGTGCTGTGGCGAGAGAGAGGTTATTTAACTTCCCACGGTGCCCACATTCAGCACGGACCCCTCATTCATGCATTATTAGATGCAATACATCTACCCACTGCAATATCAATTATGAAATGTAAAGCCCATACAAAAGTTACTGATACCATTTCCCAAGGCAATGATCTAGCCGACAGAACAGCTAAACTGACTGCTCAAATTCAAACCCCCGATATGACAAAGACAATAGTCCCGACACCGACACATTGTATGACAGTTAAAGATCCTACTCTTGACGTAATTGACATACAGACACATGCTACACCAGACGAAATAAAGAAATGGACTGAATTAGGAGGGATCCAAACGGACCAGGGATGGATGATGAAGGAAAGGTCTGTGTGGTTCCTCCCTGATTCAATGGTCCAAGTCGTAATCAACACTATACATAGTCCAGCACATCTAGGAGAAAAAGCTATGCTAGATAGCATTCAACACATTTGGTTTAATAAGCATTTACGAGCAGCAGCCAAACAAAAGGTCCGTACCTGTATGATCTGTTGCCAGTTCAACCCGGGAAAAAGTGTTCCCGTAGAACAGGGTGGATTTCAGCCTCCTGATCACCCTTTTGAAGTCCTACAGATGGATTATATCCAGATGGAACGATGTCGAGGATTCAAATATGTTCTCGTGGTTGTCTGCGCTCTGTCCCGTTGGACAGAGGCGTACCCAGTTTCAGATTACACTGCCCCGACTACTGCCAAACAGTTGGTTCGAGAATTCTTCCCACGATACGGTTTACCACGTGTTGTCTACTCAGATAACGGCCAGCCGTTCTCATCCGAATTAATGAAACACGTTTCACTTCTGTTAGGTTATCAGTGGAAATTCCACTGTGTCCGACATCCCGAGGCAGCAGGTCTCGTAGAAAGACATAACCAGACACTGAAAATCAGACTGTCCAAAATATGCAGAGAGAAAGGTGTCGACTGGATAGTAGCATTACCAGTTGCACTCTTTTACATGAGAATGGTAGCACACTCTAGAACAGGGCTATCCCCGTATGAGGTGATCTTCGGTAGACCACCGAATATGTGGGGGACGCCTATACCACGCAAAATAACTGATATTGACTGTAATATGCTGACAGATTACTTGGCTTCCTTGATGTCTGCACTACAATCTTCTCGTTCACAGGTAGCTGCAGCCTTTCCCGACAACACTGAGGCGAAACCCCATGACGTTGTTCCGGGTAATCTTGTCTTTGTGAGAAATTTCGACAGGAAAAATCAACTGGAGCCCAGGTGGAAAGCACCCAAGTTGGTCCTGTTGACCACAAGAACAGCCGTGAAGATCGAGGGCCGCAAGGGTTGGATTCATTCAAGTCACATAAAAAAATTTCATGGACTACCTTCAGATATAGACACTGTGCCCTGCACTCCCTCACAGACTGATTCAAAACTTCCTTTGGTGGAAAAAACGGAAAGCGAACTTTACAAACTAAAGCTTAGGCCCACCAAGTCGAGCAATTTGATTGTTTAAGTCCTCTCCAAGGTGAAGCGGTTGAATTGTCTCTGACATGTATCCCCTGGACCTAAGTAGAGGAAATACCGGAAAAATGTTGAAACGACAGGCGTATTGTAAATCACTGCGTAGCCGCTGCATAGTGACATTATTAATCTTGTTTTTATTGAGTCTCTTAATAACTATTACAAGTATGTTGTTGCACATATATTACCCTATTTCTAGACATGTTTATAATGTTGCTGCTGAACATTCTTTTAGTGACTTACCTCCGCATGAATTGTCTTATAGACTTGCGCTGCGCAATAACACTTTCATTAGTATGTTACACCATTCCCATCAGACTAGTAACGCCACCAATTGTTGGGTGTGTGGCCGACTCCCTCCCTATCAGAATTATGAAGGAGTCCTGCCATTCTTTCCGCACCCATTTACACATAATGGCTCCTGTGGAGCATGGTTCAGTTTAATTAATTCCATAGACTCAGACACAGCAGTTTACCAAGACCATTGGATATGGGGAAACCTGAACCTAGTTTTACTCAAAGTCTGCTACCCTGACAAGGAGGGTCGCCCCAAAAGAACAGGAACTGATCTAGAAAATGAAGTATATGGATTAGGTAATTTTACACCTAATCTCATGATTCTAAATGTCGTATCCGAAGTTGAGCTAGTCTTACCCACCATGTCAGTATTCCCAGCAAAGGGTGAATTGTGTGTAAGAAAGGTTGGTTCTATACATATGGGCCATAGTAAATGCACTACTACAGTAGAATTCAGTGATCAAGGCAAATCTTCATTCAGAACTTCTCGCCACTCCTACTTTATATGTGGTCAGACTGCATATATGCGTCTACCTCTAGATTGGGATGGTACCTGCTACATAGCATTCCTTTTGCCACCTGTTTTCCTAGCTCCTCCTGATTATTACAGAAATATTCATTTAGTACACAATAGAGAACGGAGAGATCTCCCCATTATCGATTACACTGAGACGGCATGGGACAAGTATGTAGATTTCAATAAAGGCATCTTTCCCTATATAGGTACTGTTACTAATAGTAAGCTAATACGTAGATTAACTAGAACCCTTGAAGCAGTAGTGAATGAAACTATTTCCGCCTTAGGCAATTTAACAGAAGAACAGTCTGCTATGCGGATTGTTGTGCTTCAAAATCGTCTTGTCCTTGACGTCATCCTGGCTGATAGGGGCGGAGCTTGTAGGGTCATCGGATCAAGTTGCTGCGTATTCATACCAGAAAATTCGCCATCCGTATATAAAGCCATCACTCGCCTTCATAAGATAGTAAGCCAGATACACCAGAACCCAGGCACTTGGACTTGGTCCAGTTGGTTTTGGAATACGGTATCAGCCTGGGGATGGAGAGTTCTATCCTTCCTAGGTATAAGCCTTCTCATACTATTCAGTTGCTGTCTATGTCTGCAATGTGGACCAGCAATTTGTGGTCTGTGTGCCACATCGTGCATTCCACATCAAGATTTTCATTCAAGATCCCGGAAGAAGAAAGAAGAACAAATGATGCTATATGAACAGATAAATGGATTGATGAAGATTGATATCTCGTGAAGGGCAAGAAGGGGACAAGGAGGGAATGTGGAAATATGGATTTTTCTGGTCAGTTATGTCCCCTATCTTGGACCCCAACGGTTCTATGTGCATGTCGCAAGTACATGTATGCTCCCTCCAGTTCCAGTAATAATGACGCAAACACATGTGCGTCCATCGTCAACATGTCCTCTGTCAGATCCGCCATAAATGGGCTGGATATTCCATTCCTAAATATGAAAGGCTACCGGCTTTATATGGTTCACTTATGCCATTTTACAGTTCAGGCAAAAAGGCCCTGATTCTGTCATCGAACTCCTTTTGCCTTCTGTCTCTGAAAGCTCCAGTTCAAGCCTGCATCCGTGACCATGAACTTTGTCTCATTCTCTGCGCGGCTCACGAAGCCTGACATCAGCCTATTCTCTGCCAAGAACTGTATTTCACCTTCGAATTATCTGCTTCCCCCTCAGCCGATGCATTCCTGCCTAGTAGCTTAAGTAAACATTCTTTCAGTTACCAAGCAAAAAGGCCCATCTTCTCTGTCCTCATGCAAGTAATTCATAGCCCTGTTACCATGGAATATTCCTACCCCCTCGCATTCAGTGTAGACACCTAGACGCTTGTACACGCACGCACAGTCAGTATAGAATAGATTCTGTCCGAGAGTCCTTCTTTTGTGGATAACATAGTTCTTTAAACATAGGATGTAGATATGATTTGGGATTAGGTTGACTTGACCCCCCAGACTTCTTGTCTCCACACGTAGAGCTAAATGTCAAGTCCTCGTCACCCCCTAGTTATACGTCAATTATACGTCAGACTGCTGCGCGCGCATCAATGCCAAGTATTATCTTATAGATCCACCTATGTATTACATCATAGCCAATCATGTTCTTTTTTTCTCATTATTACACCCATTTTCGGCTACGCACACCAAAACGTCAATGTCCTTATCAATTGTTACGCCTACTGTATTCACTTCATTATGATGTATATGTTATAAAAGTTACTGCTTGTCAATAAAGTATGTACTTCACTTCCTGAACTCCCGTGGTGATGGAACTTGAAGCATCCGATTATAATCGCTTATTGGAATAAAGCCCATTCTGAAACTCTAATATCACGGATTCTGCCTCTCATTTCATTGAGCTATTTTATTATGTTCCTGTATCAAATTCAGTCCCGGTAAAGGAGAAATATTTACCACAATTGGACCCTACGATTCCCGCAAATTTTAGACCTATTTCCCTCTTGCCATATCCGATTAAAATTCTGGAAAAAGCAGTCAGTAAAATCTTATCATGCTACCTTGAGGATAACCATTTGTTGGATAGGGACCAATTTGGGTTTCGCCCAGGCCATGGCACCGAGACTGCTCTGGCAACCGTAATGGACAACTTACGAATGCGAGCCGACAATGGGAATGCTACCGTCCTAGTGCTATTAGATATGTCGGCCGCATTCGACACGGTGAGCCATACAGTACTGGTGGGAAGACTGGCGAAGATAGGGGTGAAGGGACGGGCTTTACAATGGCTACAGTCCTATTTATCAGGAAATAAACAGGTGGTGACCATGACATCGTTCACTTCCAGTAAGTCTCCAGTACACCATAGGGTACCGCAAGGCTCTGCGATTAGCCCGATTCTTTTAAATATCTATCTACGGCCCCTGTTCCCCATTATTAAATCCTTTGGCATTGACTTGGTCAACTACGCTGACGACACTCATTTGGTGTTTTCCTTGGATACATTCCAGGAGTGTATGTGTCAGACTGCTGGATGGCTCAAGAACAATTCCCTACAATTTAATGGGGGGAAAACAGAGGTGCTTTACTGCTCTGCTAGTAGAACACCTCGGCACCTACCACTGGAATTTAAGCTAACTCCCGAGGTAGAAACCCTAGTCCCAGTCAACTCGGTATGCAACGTGGGCGTCCTGATAGATAACAACCTCCAGATGGAGTCACAGGCCAATAAAATTATTGGCGTGTGCTTCTCTTTGATGCGCAAGCTACGGCAGAGTCTCCCACTACTCCCAAAGGATTTGCGCTCCCTCGTTGTAAGGAACTCGGTGCTGAGTAGGCTGGACTACTGTAATTCCTTGTATCTGGGAGCTCCTCAATACATTTTTCAGGGATTGCAGAGAATCCAGTCCATGGTGGCAAAGCTGGCGCTAAATAGGCAACGTGGGTCTTCTACTATTCTGCCGCTGAGAGATCTCCACTGGTTGCCTATTAAGGAAAGGGCCTGCTTCAAACCGCTTTGTATTGTATACAAAGCAGTACACGATGTGGGTCCGGTCCCGCTGCAGGAAAAGTTTACCTAGTACAATCCCAAGAGGCAGCTTCGTTCCTCCAGCGCAAACTTGATGACAACCACCAAGGGGGGTAGAACCTTCAGTGTGGCTGCTGCACATCGATGGAATGCGTTGCCCCAGAGCATCAGACAAGCCAACTCTCTGACTGAGTTCAGAAGGAGCTTGAAAACCTGGCTATTTCCTAAGGATTGATCCTAGTTTCTTCTGTGTCACTCTGGTCTGCTCTTATGCCGGTCATGTCTAAGTCTAAGCGCCAGGATACCCGTAGGGTAGCAGTCTGCGCTATATAAGACCTAAATACAATACAATATTTTTAGAACTATTTCATCATCTGTGAGTAGCATGTTCATCAAATCTTTGTGCTCCTCTGAGATCGCCTTATGACTTCGTATTCGCCACAGAGTCATGGCTTAAGGGTTGGTCCAACCCGGATATCGCAGCCGCCCTCCCATCAGGCTACTCCATCCTTCACTGTGATAGATCGCGGCTACGAGGGGAGATCAGCTATTATTTTCCATGAGCAGTTTCAGTACAAATCGTTGGTGGGTGACAGTCTTGAAGATGCGGGGAGCCTTGGCTTCTGTTTTAAACGTAATCAATCAAGCTAATTTGTTGGATTCCTGATTTACCACACGCCTGGACCCTGCTCCAGGTTCCTGAACTCTCGCGGAGAAGCGTTGACTCCTCATGTGCCTCGCTTTCCCAATTTAACATTGCTGGATGATTTCAAGTGTCATGTAGACGACCCCCTCAATGTGGATGGTGGGAGCCTCATTAATAACTTGGCTGTACTGACCCTCCTTCAACGTGTGACTGGTCCGACTCATGTAACCGGCCACTCACTGGATTTAATCTTTACTATCATCACATGCGTTGTCCAGAGGTTCAAGGACGGTCCGTCCACTGACTTATTTCCGTTAATATAGGAATAAGTCATTGGCCTTCAGGTAATAGCCCCATAGGCTTCAATAATTTCAGAGTTTATTAACAGGGCAACAAGTCATATCATATCATACCATATATCAAGGCATATCATATCATGTTATATCACATCGTGTCATATCGTACCATATATCAAGTCATATCATATCATGTCATATCACATCGTGTCATATCATACCGTATATCAAGTCATAGTTTACATCAAGTCATATCATACCATATATCAAGTCATATCATATCATATCATATCATGTCATATCACATCATGTTATATCATACCATATATCAAGTCATATCATGTCATATCATACCATATATCAAGTCATATCATACTATGTCAAATCAATTGATATCATATCATGTCATGTCACATTATATATCATGTTGCATCATATTGTATCATATCATGTCATAGCATACCATATATCAAGTCATATCATATTGTATCATATCATTTCATATCATATCATAACATATCATATTACATCATAGCATAGCATATTATATCATATTGCTGGAGTGAAAGCTCCCAGAAGCATCCCAATCACAGAGCGCCTCTGGACTCTCCCCAAAGACTCATGGGGCAGTGGGGGGGCTGTACTAGTGAGGGGGGTTTTACTGCAGAGGAAATTGAAAAATAAACTACTGGACCCCTTTATTTCCAGGCGATATGTATGTTGTAGACCGGACCAATTAATAACACAAGATTACACAGTTAGATGATCATGAGGGAGGCAGATGGTGAGAGTCCTGGTCAGGCCATCGAGTCTTATGGCATGGAGGCGATAGAAGCCCCTCCAGGGGGCAGAGTAAAGGGGGCGGACAATGCGGATAGCATGTGAAAAGTACAAGGGCATCCGAGAGGGACACAGGGCAGAGCACAACAGGAAGAGGAACAAATAAAACACAGGCAGAGGTAGTGATGGATGCAAAACACCAGCTGTAATGTAATGTGTAGAGAGGATTCTTTTCAGCCAGGAATAATAAACCTTTTAAAGGGAAAGTGTCCCTCAAGGTGTGCATTGTGCTGTCTTTAAAGCTACAGGGATCACATGATCTCTTCCCCCCTCCCCTCCCAGACCCCTGTGAACTGGGCACAGAAAGAGCCAAAGTCGAACAGTCAGAGCATCTTCAATACACTTCAAACAGAACTTACACACCAGTGAGCTGAAGCCCTCCACCACCTCACACACAAGAGGCTCCTGGTAGGAGGGTAGGGGGTGGGGAGTGGGGGTTAGGATTGCATCTAAGAGGCAAATCTTAACAAAGAAACAGAGCTTCACTGCAGCCCCCCTAACCCCTGCCTCTCCTGTGAAACTAGCTGCAGCCCCCTAACCCCTGACTAGGGCTTGCACAATATCTCTAGAAAGATGCAAAGTGGAAACGCTGAAAACTTTACAAGCTCTTGATGGGAGTATATTAGAGCTGCACTTCCGGGAATGCAGCTTCTTGGCTATGAGGATTAAAAACACATTTTAGAGGAAACTTAGGAGCCGAGTCAACATCTCATCTCAAATATGCATAACAACCACCTGTACCTCTGAGAAGGAAGGCACACTTCAGAGTGTGGAAAGAGCTCTGAGATCATACTGATGCTGCCCCGGCAGCACCGTCCAATCACAGACACCGATGCTGGTGAGCTTTCAAATGGATTAAGGTGCCGATTACGATCCGGTAAAAAAATTCCCCGTACGACTCGTATCCGGTCTTTTTACCGTACGAATCGTACAAGTGCCGTACAAACTGCCAATTACGATTCGCATGGTAAAAAGTCCATACAAATCGCATTGGGAATTATTCCCCACACGTCCTCGGGTCGGAAAATGTGTCCGACACGTCCACGGACGATTTACCGTACAAATGTGAAAAGTGAAGTCCGACCGCGGAATTACGATCCATTCCGTGCGTCCGATGTTACAACCGGATGGAAAAAACACCGTCTGCACCGAACTCCCATAGCAACCATGGAGACATGTGCCCGCATACGCGCCGACCCCCTCCCCAGCCCCCGTACGTATGCGCCGACCCCCCCAGCCCCCATACGTACGCACCGACCCCCCCCAGCCCCCGTACGAACACGCCGACCCCCCCAGCCCCCGTACGTACGCGCCGACCCCCCCCAGCCCCCGTACGTCTGAGTCGTACCCTCCAGCCCCTGTACGTTCGAGTCGTACCCCCACCCGTGTATGTACACCCGTGTACGTGTCGAACCCCCCCGTGTATGTACACCCGTGTACGTGTCGAACACCCCCGACACGTACAAGGGTGTACATACACGGGTGGGAGTACGACTCGAACGTACACGGGTGTACATACACGGGGGGGTTCGACACGTACACGGGTGTACCTTCACGGGTGGGGGTCCGACTCGAACGTACACGGGTGTACATACACGGGGGGTTCGACACGTACACGGGTGTACATACACGGGTGGGTGTACGACTCGAACGTACGGGCTGGGGGGGGTACGACTCGGACGTATGGGGGCTGGGAGAGGTCGGCGTGTACGTACGGGGGCTGGGGGGGTCAGCGCATACGTACGGGGGTGGGGGGGTACGGCGCGTACGTACGGGGGCTGGGGGGGTCGGCGCGTACGTACGGGGGCTGGGGGGGTCGGCGCGTATGTACGGGGGCTGGGGGGGGTCGGCGCGTACATACGGGGGCGGGGGGGGGGTACGGTGCGTACCAGGCCACCTACTCTGGTCGTTTCGCGACATACTTCGCTTTTCCGGCACTTTTTGGGTGCCGTGAAAATATTGCTGTCCGGACTGCTGTCGGTTCGAATCGTGGTTCCTGGGTCGTGAAACGCTGCCTGAAAGCGTCCTGACGTCACGTCGCAGCATTCCCGGATCACATTCGTATGTATATTTTCGTCGGTCGCTGTTTTTTACGATTCGTACGGAAATGGTGTTTCCGTGCGAATCGTAATTCCATGTTTGTAAAGTTTTACGACCAGGTATGAGTCGGACGGAGAAAACGCTCCGACCGACGGTTCGTACCCGGTTTTTAGCGGATCGTAATCGGCACCAAAATGTGCAGCCACAGGAACAGAAATGCCGAAGTTATTTATTTTATCCCAAGGAGTGAGAAGAACCCTCTCAGACACACATTTCCAGAAAGACAAAATACAATAATAACTTACCACGTAAGTGCTTTAATACCCCGCCAGGGACACTAAGAGCTATATAAATACACTTAACGTAATCACTGAAAATTAATGAAGACTGCCAGCTCGCCTGATCTTTAAACTGTTTCCATTCTTAGCATGGTCCTGCAAACATCACATGATGGTCTTATGACAGAAGCATCCTGCTTATTTTGCAGTTGGAAAAAAGCAATCGACCTGGTCAAAACATCGCCTGATACTAATCAATAAATCAATGGCCTGTAGCACCTTAATATGATGAGGCTTCCAAGAAAGAGGGTGGACAGCTGTTTGCCCTCTAAGGCAGGTCCAATGTTGAAAACACAAGGTGCCCCTCAAAGAGGTAACATTTAGGGTTTAATCTAACACATATGTTGCAGTTCACGTCATCATGTCACCCATGTTGACTTCCCTGTCCTTGAGATAAAGTAAACACATACTATGGACCAGGGTCAACATAGGATGCTCCAAACAAAGGCAGCACTATGCATGTTTAAACAAGTCCTGTGGGAGAATAAATGAATGAGTAACTTTACTACACAAGTAAACCCTGGAATTAGTTACCCAATTCTGCAAACAATAACAAGGAAGTTCGACGGGACACGTTATCGATGGCGTGTAAATGATACCTGTTTGCAAACATATACCGAGTATACCAGAGTGACCATGAAACAGAATCACAAGTTTCCCCGTGATGGGGGACGCTAGGTGGCGCACACGCAAAATAGCCGCACTGTTGTGAGGCTCCTGCAGCCCAGCGTGCAAATCCTTAAATTATCCTGCTCAGAGGATCCGATAGCTGTTTGAAATTGTGGCGGGGTGAAGCGGTGGCATTACTGGGGACTCGCTGAAGAGTTCAGCTGTTTTGCGTCATTCCTGCACTTGCTGCCACGCTGGGAAGATCCGGCCGATAGGAGGGACGGAGCGGCGCGGTGCCCTAACTCAGCCTCAAGAATCACGGGAGGCCAATGCTGACCACGAGGTGACCAGGCCCCGCAACGCGAATTCAGCAGAGAGTCCGGAGCCGATATCCTTGTCCCCGTGAGTGAAGCCAGCGGCGTACATGCGAAGAGCCCCGCCTGCTTCTTGGCTGGGAACTGCTGTGTATGCCGCGGCGTTGCCGAGGAGCAGAGGTGAGCGATGTTGCATGGTGCCGCGGTGCCCTGAGAGCCTCGGCGGGTAGTTGCTGTTTTTGCGTGCCTGCGGACAGAACACTGGAGGAAGCGTTGCTTTGCCTCTCCCGCATCGAGGGGTGTCTGAATGCTAGGAGCCTGCTCCTGCCTGCTATGGTGGCCGCGCTGACCTGGCAACTCTAACTCGTCGCGCGCCTGGCCTGAGCCTGGCCTCACTTGCTGCTGCTGTGCTGGGAAGCTTTGGGGGCAGCCTGGTGGCGAGGCGACCCGGACACTTCTATATGGGCCTCAAGGTGGGTCATCCTGCAGTGATTGGGGGTGCAGAGGGTGAAGTACTGCGTCTAGGCCCCCCCCCCCGGATACTTTGGAGATACGAGGCGCGCTTTGATCTGGCACCAGACTGAACTGGGGAGCACAGATACACGCATTCCGTGTGCTACATGGCTGGTGACCCGGGGGTGCTGTTTGAGAGGACAATTGAGGAGGTCACAGCATCAGAGGAAGTGGCATTTTGGACTCTCTTCCCAAGTTGCTGGTCATTTGCGTGGAGACTGCCCTGAGTGATTGTCCTGGCCCCGGGACATTGCTGTACTTGTCCTCAAGGTCCACTTGATTTGAAATGCTTGCTCCTGGCGCCCTGGGGGAACTACGATCGCTTGGTGAGCCACACGCTAGTGGAGGGCGCCTTGATATACCTTCTGCATTACTATCCCACCTAGGACTAGCCCCTACTGGATCCGGTGTGTGACACCCCGTCCCCTCTTGAGACACAGACTGCAGCATAGATCATCAAACCGAGAGTGCTGTACATTCAGGGCGCCATGGGCAAATCAGATACCCATCAACCCAAAATTGACTTTGAGGCGGCGAAACGGAATGCGAGTAAATGGGCAGAACACTGAATCTTTTCCTCTTATTCATCATATGCGTGGGGCACAGCCATACTTATAAAGAAGCAAACGCCCTTCCAGCTGGCGGGGGCTACCTGGGACGCGCAGGGGAGTTATTGCCTGGCTTGGGGTAGACTGGGTCGTGATTCCGTCACTCTGTCTGGCTGCTATGGGCCGAACGTGGACGTCCCAGATTTTTACTCCGCATTATGGGCTCGGATCTTTGATATAGGCTCTAACCATATAATTTGGGGAGGGGACTTAAATGTCGCATTCAATCCAGAGGTTGATAGGTATCACCCTGCCCCTCATCATTACACTAAAGCTCGCGCTGTCCTACAAAGCACACTCAAGCTAGAGGGCACACACTTCACGGCGCAAGCGGCGTCGTGGGCGAGACTGGATTATTTGTTTGTGACCCGTGGATTGGGCCCAGCCTTATCCCAGGCACAGCATTTGGCCCGTACTTACTCGGACCACGCCCCGTTAAACTTACGCTCACATCAGCAGATTATGGCCCCCCACGCAACAGTTGGAGACTGCACGCTCCTATTCTTTTGGACCCGGTTTTCCAGGAGGAGTTAGGGGAGGAGGTGCGCAACTTTTTTGTGCGGAATAAAGACTTAGTAGACAATGTTGAGACCATTTGGGAGGCATGCAAAGTTACACTTAGGGGTTATTGCATATCTAAGGGGTCAGGAGTACTCAAGGACATCATGAGCACACTGCGCAAGCTGGATAAAGAACTCAAGGCACTTGAAACAAAATTGGCCTCACACCCGGATGGTCCCACCCAACTAAAATTTAGAGAGGCGCTCACAGAGTATATGGAGTCGGCACGGAGAGAGGCGTGCTATCGGGGTAGATATTGGATGGCTCGACGTTATGGGGGGGAAAGGCCAGGCAAGGCGCTGGCAGACACAATTAGGAAACCGTGTTATTCCAACTATGTGTTGGAACTTGAGGGTCCGGGGGAGGCGGTATATAGAGACACTACCAGAATACTCAATGCCTTTACCACGCATTATGCCCAATTGTACGCCACGCATAGGGTAGATGAGTTAGATCTGGACAGCTATTTGGAGGATGTGACATTGGGATGGCTGAGCGATAGACAGAGAGAGTTTTTATGTGCCCCGTTTGAGCTTGATAAGGTAAGGGACGCAATTATGCACTTGCAGTCGGGAAAGGCTACAGGCACAGACGGCATACCTGTAGAATTCTATAAAACTTATATAGATCAGATGGCCCCCATACTTTGTGAAGTCTATGAAGGTGCCTTAGAAACTGGACACCTACCCCCCTCTATGAGAGAGGCCCTAATCGTTTCGCTATTAAAGCCAGGGAAAGCACCTCATCAGTGCGATTCTTACAGGCCGTTGTCACTTCTTAATTGTGATGTAAAAATACTGGCCAAACTCATAGCCAACCGACTTAGCCTGCTGCTAGAAAACATAATTCTTCCTGATCAGTCCCCCGACCGAGCTACTTCCCACAATTTAAGAACTCTCTTCACCGTGCTCAATAATGTCTCTTCTGAATTGACTTTGGCGGCTGTATTTCTCGATGCCACAAAGGCTTTTGATTCAATTGAATGGGACTATATCTTTGGGGTGATGTTGCGTATGGGCTTTCCCCCCCTCTTCCTCTCCTGGATCAAACTACTGTACTGTTCGCCAGTTGCTAAGGTGCTCATAAATGGTCGCACGTCCCGGGCGTTCCCGGTCACAAGGGGTACCTGGCAGGGATGCCCTCTATCCCCATTACTTTTCGCGCTTGCCGTTGAACCCTTGGCGGTGAAACTGCGGCAGTATCATAAAGATAAAGTGCTGTGGTGCAACATGAGGCAAATATTAATATCCCTATATGCGGATGATATTACTCTATACATTCGCGACCCGCAAAATAATTTAAACCCAATCCTCAGAGAGTTCATTGTTTTTGGGAAACTCTCCGGGATCCAAATCAATTGGGGTAAATCCTGTATTCTCCCTTTGACTGCTGCAGCAGTCCGCTTCCAACTGGATTTCCCCCTGGAGTGGTGCGAGGATGAATTGCGGTATCTAGGCATTCGTGTCATGAGGGATAGGGATGAGTTAATGCGCCTCAATTACGAAACGGCCCTGATGCGCATAACGGATTGAGTCTCCCGCTGGATTACACTCCGTCTTTCAATGGCGGGGCGAGCCTCCCTAATTAAAATGGTGATATTGCCCCAGTTACTTTACCTTTTTTTAAACATACAGTTTTATCCGGGTAATTACTTTTTTAAAACACTGAAATCCGAATTGATACGCTTGGTATGGGGGCCAAGCACCCAAGACTACAGTGGGGTGTACTCATTAGGCCATACTCGCAGGGAGGTTTTGGCGTGCCCAATTTTGAATTATATTATATTAGTGCGCAGGCTCATTACGCACATTTTTGGGTGCGCCAACCACGATATATGCCACAAGTGGCAGAAGAACACTGGCTTGCACACCCCGTACCGATTGATGGTGCGCTGTATGAAGTGTCCACTGACAGGGAACAGCCGTCGACTACTGTTATCTGTACTGTTGCAGCGTGACAATGCATACGTAGTACACTGAACGCCCCCATGCTCTATTACCCGCTGATGCGTCTCACATATCATCCCAGCATGCCCTTGCTTCAAGAAGCAGTATTTCACAAATTTGCGGCGCGCGCACACATAAAAGCTTGGGGGGATTTGTATCATGAAGGCCAGTTTCGGAAGATTGAGCACGTTTTTCAGAACTTACAGCAGACCCCGCTTGATGTGTTTTTATATATTCGTCTTAGACAGGGCATCCGCTCCCTTACTCCGAGCTTCCCGGCTGAGCCCCGAGAACTTGCTCCGCTACAGCTGACTCTTAAAAGCGCGACAGCCAAACGACTATATTCACTGATATACCGCACAGTACACACACAAAGAAAGGAGCCATCTGCGCTAGCTAGGACGCGCTGGGACGTAGAATTGGATTTTGAACTGTCAGATGAGCAATGGGAGTACTGCTCATCACAGACAGCGCAGGTTTCGGCTAGAAGTAGCCTACGTATAATCCATTACAAATTCTTACATAGATTGTACGACACCCCGGCGAGGATGCATAGGTATAATCTGAGGGATACAGACAGCTGTGACAGGTGCCGGGCACCGGGTGCAGATTTTTTGCACTTAGCCTGGGAATGCCCGGAAGTACATAATTATTGGAAACAGGTTTTTAAAGCTCTGGACTTGATGGTGGATACTCATATCGAGCCCACACCCCTATTGGCTCTACTAGGATATGTTAAACCACTGAAAGCCGTGCATCTCAAATATGTGGCACTTGCGTTGCTTCTGGCAAAGAGGCGTGTGGCGTACCACTGGGGTAGATGGCGGGCACCCAAGTTCAAAGTCTGGATGGACGACTTAGAGTATTGTCAGGAGCAACTCACTACATATGCGGAATTGTTACCGAGCACCTCCAGGCCCAAGAATATCTTGGGCCCCCTAAAGTGCTATCTGCTAGCATACCCGCGGGCGGACCCCGCAACAGAGTAAGAGGTGCCTGCTTTCCTGAGAGGTGCTAGGTACACACAGCATCAGTGGGGCTGGATCCACTTAAGAGTTGGGGTGCTATGGGTTTATGCTGTTCATAGTGCAAAGTGTCAGGTTTGGGATGGCCGGGAGTGCCCGGGATTGGGCTATACCAGGGGCGTCAGAATGATGGCTCTCCATGGAGGGACTGTGTTGCGAACAGATGGTAATATTAATTAAATGTGGATGTGTGTGATGCTTTAACCAAGATACTCCTCGATGTCTATGTAAATACCTTATTATATTCTCCTAAACGATGATATGTGCTCCAATGCTCTTGGAAGTTGTGCAATAGATGTACTGATACTGTGCCGAACATTTTTCAATGTATATGACACCTATGTATGGTTTGTTTGAAAAACTAATTAACAGAATAAAAAAAAAAAAAGAGCAACGAGAACATCAACGTACACTATGATAAATTACCGCCTGGGCAGGCGCGTACAGCGACAGACCGCGTGCATTATTCAGATATTTCGAAATATACATGAGTGCCAAGAACCAACATTTTTAATTAACTGGGATCAGGTCCGGCTCCAGCAATTTTTATTTGGGGGGCCAGGGATGCATTTGGGTGGGCCACTGCGGGCCCAATTGGTCACTTATATGTCTAGCCAGGCCTGCTTCAGGGCCCTCGTTTATCTCTCCTTAGTCTTACAAGGGCCAGTAAAACGCATTATTTTCTTTCCGAATCTCCTTCTAAATGTTGTCACTCTCAAAAAGTTTTTTTTTTAATGTAATGTCCTTCTGATGGGAAGAGGAGGTTTCTGAGGTGGGAGTATCAGGCAAGTGACACCTCTAGGGCTCTCCCTCACTACCACCCTCCGCTAGCGCCTCTCATCTCCCTGTAGCCCCTCCTCTATTGACCTCCTCCTCGGATTCCCACACTGCCACCCTCCACCAGAGCCCCATATCGCTACATAGTCCCCCCCCATTGACCTCCTCCTCTGATTCCCTCACTGCCACCCTCCACCAGCACCCCTCATCTCCCCGTGGCCCCCTCTATTGACCTCCTCCTCAGAGTCCCACACTGCCACCCTCCGCCAGCACTTCTCATCTCTCCGTAGCCCCCCTCTATTGACCTCCTCCTCGGATTCCCACACTGCCACCCTCCACCAGAGCCCCTCATCTCTCCATAGCCCCCCCATTGCCCTCCTCCTCTGATTCCCTCACTGCCACACTCCACTAGTACCCCTCATCTCCCTGTAGCCCTCCTCTATTGACCTCCTCCCCAGAGTCCCACACTGCCAGCCTCCACCAGCACCCCTCATCTATCCAAACCCCCTCACCCTATTGACCTTCTCCTCAGACTCCCTCACTACCACGCTCCTGCAGTGCCACTCATCTCCCTGTAGCCCCTCCTCCATTGACCTCCCCCGCTGATTCCCTCACTGCCACCCTCCACCAGCACCCCTCATCTCCCCGTTGCCCCCCTCTATTGACCTCCTCCTAAGATTCCCTCACTGCCACCCTCCACCAGCACCCCTCATCTCTCCGTAGCCCCCCTTTATTGACCTCCTCCTAAGATTTTCACACTTCCACCCTCCACCAGCACCCTTCATCTCTCCATAGCCCCTCTCCCTATTGACCTCCTTCTCGGACACCCTCATACCACCCTCCACCAGTGCCCCTCATTTCTCCGTAGCCACTCATATGGATTTTATCACAAGACTGGCGGCTACCATTATGCATATTCTTTTATTTGCCCCTCCTGACAGCAGCCCCTTTAGAGAACATCAACCACATAAAAAATCCAGTACAAGAATTAAAACAAACAAACAATGTCCAATGCACAGAACTCTCATCCTCTTTTAAATGCTGCCCCTGATGAGGTAAGTACTATTTCTATATTACGTTGAATGTTGATATGAGATGAGTATGTTGGTGGAATAGAGCTTCGAATTTTCAGAAGCATCTGAATGAGGGAAGCTTTGTTAGGTGCAGTTTTATTTTAGTATTTAAAAATTATCAGTAGCAAATGAGGTGATGGTAATTTTTAGTCGCTGTAGTTACGTGTTTAGTGGAACAGGAAGAGGATATCAGGGCTCATCGGGATTTTTTCCCCAAAGGGGTAGATTTGCAAGAGGAGGTCGAGGAAGAAGCCAGACAGCATCAGGATCAAGCGGTGAGTATGCAGATAATTATTGGGTCTACCCAAAATTGGTAGGTGGTCGTTTGAAGCAGTTTCAGAAGGAATGGGGAAAGATATCAAAAGACCCTCAGATTCTAAAAGTAGTAAATGGATTTGCGATAGAGTTTATAGAAGAACCATGGAAGGAAAGGGAGCCAATGGAATTAGTTTTAACAAAAGAAAAAGAAAGAGTAGTGGAGAAGGAGGTGTTGGAAATGTTAGAAAAAGGAGCAATTTGCAAAATAGAGGAACATTTAAAAGGTTTTGTGGGCACTTTGTTTTCAGTGGGAAAAAAGGAGAAAGGGTGGAGGCCCATAAAAAAATTAAGGATTTTAAACAGTTCCATAATATACAGACACTTCAAGATGGAAGGGATTCATCTTTTACAGGACATGTTGCAATCAAAGGATTGGCTGAAGAAGTTAGATTTGAAGTAAGCTTACTTCACAGTACCTATGAAGGGAGTCAAAAATGTCTTTAATTCAGATGGATAAACCAATTATATCAGTTTTTAAGTCTCCCTTTTGTTCTGTCCTCAGCACTGTGGTGCTTCACAAGGATTATGCGAGCAGTGGTAGCTTACTTACGAGAGAGGGGGATCCGTATGATTGTGTATTTGGGCGATGTTTTAATCATGTCACAAGATGCTGTGGAATTAGTTTCACAACTCAAAATACCTATGGAAAGATTGGAGAGTTTGGATTTTTTGATAAATCAGAAAGAAATGGTCCTGGCGCCTTCACAGGATATGGAATTCCTAGGGCTCAGTATAGGCACAAGAGAGGAAGTTTTGAAGATACCTGAGAAAAAGGTGAGGATGATAATGAAATAGGTACAAAAGAGTTTGCGGAAGGAGGCTATAACGTTAAGGAAATTGGCAAGAATTCTGGGTTTGTTCTCAGGCAATTTTTCCAGGTCCATTGCATTATCGAGATTTACAGCGAGTGAAAGCAGAGGCGTTGAGGAAAGGCTTGTGGTATGGAGACAAAGTGAGGTTGAATCAGGAAGCGAGAGAGGAGTTAGATTGGTGGTTACACAATCTGCAGGCATGGAATGGGAGAGCGATTTTTGGATGTGTTCCAGACTTGATATTAGAGGCAGATGCCACTCTGTCTGGATGGGGTGCACGTTTGGGAGAAGAGGAGACAGGTGGAACATGGTCAGGAATAGAGAAGGGTTGTCACATAAACGGGTTGGAGTTGACAGCAGCTTTGTTCACTGTGAGAAGTTTTATGGAGAAATTACTAGAAAAGACGGTCTTGTTAAAGATGGACAACATTTCTGCAGTGACTTGCATAAACCGATTAGGTGGATGCAGGTCGAAGATGCTGTCAGATGTGGCAAAGGAATTGTGGATGTTTTGTCTACAGTAAAGATTTCTTTACTAGCAGAGTATCTTCCAGGTGTAAAGAATGTTACAGCGGATTGGAATTCAAGAAATATGAGAGATTTCAGCGATTGGATGCTGAGGCAGGAATATTTCAGGAAGATAGATCAGAATTTGGGGCCATTGGAGGTAGATTTGTTTGCGAGCAGGTTAACCAGTCAGTTGGAGAAGTATTACAGTTGGATGCCAGATCCGGGAGCTGCAGCGATAGATGCATTTCAGCAGGATTGGACGGAGTTGATGGGTTATGCGTTCTCACCATTGCGATGATTCAGAGGGTCCCTCTGAAAGTACGGAGGGAAGGATGCCAGTTAGTGTTGATAACTACTTTTTGAGTGTCTCAGGCATGGTTCCCTGCGGCATTGGAGTTGGCATGCGAGAGACCTTTTCTGCTTCTGCAGAGAGAGGTCTGTTGATAAACGTAGAAGGAGAGGATCATCCTTTGGTTCAAGATGGGAAGTTGAACCTTCTTGTTTAGAAGGTGTCAGGAGATCCGGGGCATTTGAGGGACTTTCGGCAAGGGCTGCGGAGTTGCTTAAGGAGTTCTGGGTTCAGGGAACTAGGAGGAGATACAGAGGAATTTGGAAGATTTGGGTTTGTTGGTGCATGGAAACGAGTTGGGATCCCGCGGAGGCTCCTGTGGTGGAGGTAGTACATTTTCATTCTAATTCTGGTGCTTTGTGGTTGCAGAATCTCAGACATAGAAGAGTGGAGCTCAAGTGGAGGATGAGAACGAAGGAAGAGGAGAAGGAGCCGTTTCAGTTTTGCATAAAAGAGGAGGAGAGTTCCTTGCACGGGACATTTATTGTTTGTTTTAATTCCAGTTCTGTATTTTTTATGTGGTTGAGATTCTCTAAAGGGGCTGCTGTCTGGAGGGGCAAATAAAAGAATGTGCATAATGTTAGCCTCCGCGTCTTTAAGGAAATCCTGATTCTCTTGTCATGTTAATCTGCGAATCGTCATTTAATTTGCTGTATAGCGCTACTCATATCAGTGTAGTGTGTCACAGTACATTACATCATGCACACATTATACAGAGACAAACAATCATGCACGTATGTAAATCTATCTACAGGGAATGCCACATAAGCCAATGAGGATTACAAGGGCTAGGAATCATGTGTCATCTATACTGGTGGACAGTATATTTTAAGAGGGTTTGATCTGGAGAAGCACAAACTGAGTATCTAAAGAATACCCCAGTGGTTAGGGGTTGGGTTTACTGATAAAAATGTATATTCGCCCAAACAAACTCCTTTTGGCAACATTAGAATAATGAAAGACAGGGAAAGTTCTTACTATAATACAATGCAAAAAAATAAAAAAGCTAAGTTCTAACTATATCATTCAGTTTTGCATGCAGCTCTTTGATGACAGTTCATAGGTCACTGTCCTATGATAGGATTGTAACTTCTGAAATGCAAGTAACACAAGAATCTCTGTGACAAAGGCAGTAACCTACTGAGCTATCCACATAAAATACAGTTTATCTGCATTTCAAAACTACCAACAAAGGATTGGAAGGATCAATAATCACCAGTTATCTGGACATTTGTATTGTTGCCTTACATCCATGGCAGAGCTGGCCTTAATAATGATAAAAAATGGTCTAAATAAAGAAATACAGGAAGTATGTGTCTTGCTGGGCCTTGCCTGATGATTTTAAAAAGAACAAATGGCCAGACATTCTCTCACCTGCTCGGTTCCTCGTCACAGCCTGATCTGATAAGCAGCTGCAAGAGCCAGGATCTGCGAATCCTGAGAAACAAACTTTTTGTCTCCAGCGTGGGATAGAAAAGGAAATATCCACACAGCAGAATGGTTAAAGTTACCCGGTGCCAAAGAGAGTATTTGTCCCCTTTGTAATGCCCCTATTTTACCTGCACGAGTGGGTGGGGAAACAGCACACCAATATAAAAGGAGACGCGAGATTGGGGGTGCCTGTGAGAAGGAGCCCAGGCCCAATCACCCATCTCCAAGGACGGGAAGAAAAACAACGTTCGGAGGAACGTTTTCAATGAAAGTGGTCATTTTCTACTGGCTTTCGTGACGTCACTGCCAGGGCCATGGCTCATGCATGGGTGGGCCAGGCTCATGTTTGGGTGGACCTAGCCTACCTGGCCCACCCTCTAGAAACGGACCTTGTTGATATGGGTGCAACAAGAGCAGACTGCCACCTTCCCGCCCAAACCGGGATATGCCGATCACACGAAGCCAGTTTCTCTGCTTAGTCCATGAGGTCTCTACTGTGCAGTAACTCTGGCAAAATACTGTACATGATATAATAATTGTCTCTGACAAAAAACTGTAACACAGCCCGGACTCCTAACATGGGTAGATATTGAACCTCGGTTCACGCCCTCGGCAGCTCACCCAAACACCTCTGGTGGCAGAAGTTGCAGCCTTCATAGTAGATGCGGTGTGTGGTGGTCATTAAAAAGAGGCAGTGGTGCTGGTCTCTACGGGCTCCACTCCAGCGGCTGCAGGTCTGAAAAGCACTGACTCAGCGGCCAGGTTGGGAGCTGGAGCTCTAGGCAATGGGTGTCGAAACAAGAGGAGAATCGCCCATTGTGTGGACGGCGTGGACATCATTTCGAAATGTCATTGTTTTGAGTAAAACTGTGTAACAATTCAATGCATTGAAATCCATCTGTTGCACAGAAGACTACAACTTCTGGGGCAGTGTCAAATTCCGTGGGTGCTGCATGGGAAAACCCACAGCAAGGCCCATGGAATGCATCCCGGGCGCAGAGTACGGCAATGCAGTGAGTTGTTGTGTGAGTCTTACTCATGATTTATGAGGGCATTCAAAGCCACATAGGGGGTCTTTGCGTGACTTCATAAATCTGTATGAGAGCCCTGAATCATGCATGTACCTCTTTACGTGGTACAAAAGTGACACAGGGCTCTCATACAAAAGACACTTTAAGTACAGAAGGGATGGCAGCTGGATTGGGACCAGCATCCTAACCAACATTCTTCGATCAATAATCTTGGTCCACATTTGGCAAAGTATCTTTTTAGGAGCTCAGTCATTAGACGCTTTCTGTACTGGTGATGTTTAGGTTCAGCTCTGAGTTTGGGCTCCAGAACATTCTAGCATTTTGGATCCAATGCTCTCAAAGATTTCCCTCTGTGTTTTCGCATTTTGAAGGGACAATGTGGCATCAGGTGCATTTAGTAGGGTAGAGTGCAGGTTGGAAAGTGTGTTAATGAAAGTGCAATAAAGACACTGTGTTGGTGAGAGGCAAGGTAGTGCAAGTAGACCAGTGTGCTAATGAGAGGTATGAATGAATGAATGAATAAATGTGATTTGTAAAGCACAGGCAAATGCCCAAGGGCATCTTGGCTCAATAGGAGGCAGGTATAGGTACAGAGCTGTCAGAGAAGAAAGATTTCTAACAGATGGTCGAGTGCCTTCTAGTCCTATAAAAAAAGTCAGGTCGTCAATTCCTTTCTGAAGGACAGTAAGGAGGGAGCAGCTTTTAGAGTCAGAGATAGGCTATTCCAGAGCACCGCTGTTATCTTAAAAAAGCTCGACCCGCCCCAGGTTGTCCTCCTAAATGGGGTCAGGTTCATAGCAGAGTCTGAGCAGATGGTCCTCCCTAGGACATACCATTTGAGCTTCTCCTTGAAATGGACTGGGCTCTGGCTGTGCAGTGATTTATAGGCCAAGCATAGGGCCTTAAACCTGCAACATTGTCTGACTGGTAGCTAGTGGAGATTCCCAATGGCTCCCCTAGCAGATTCATATTTTGGAATTTTGAGAAGGAAGTGTGCTACGGAATTCAGCAGAGTCTGAAGCCTCTTCAGGGGGGCTGAGGCCAGGTTGAAGTAGAGGCTATTGCAGTAGTCGATCCTTGATCGTACCAGTGCAATAATCACAGTTTTCAGGAGCTCCGGAGACAGGCATTTTTCATATTGTTTTACTAGTCTCAGCGAGCAGAATTAAGAGGCAGTAATTTTATTCACTTCTTCTTTGAGCTTCAACTCTTTGTCTAGCATAAAGCCAAGAACGTTTACTGTGTTTGCGGGTTCAGAAGGTAGGCACAGCTCAGTAAGGTACTGTAGGTTGGATAGTGTGTTAATGAATGGTAAGGTAGGGCAGGTAGGACAGTGTGGTAATGAGAGGTAAGGTAGGGCAGGTAGGACAGTGTGTTAATGAATGGTAAGGTAGGGCAGGTAGGACAGTGTGTTAATGAATGGTAAGGTAGGGCAGGTAGGACAGTGTGTTAATGAGAGATAAGGTAGTGCAAGTAAAACGGTGTGGTAGTGCTAAGTTACTTCTCTCAATTTCTTACAGGCAACTAGTGTATCCTGGGGCATTATTTAACAACCTGGAGTCTGCCAATTGCCGAGCATTTAAACAGACGTTAAATTCCTGTGTTAAGGCATACTTAACGCGATTTTAAAAATCGCTACCCTTCCTTGTTAATATCGCGAATCTGCCTTCGCGATATTTTCCCTGGTTGGTTTCACAGCCACGCCTACTTTGCATCTCATTAGCGATACACAGTTAGGCGTGCTCGAAACGGGCAGGTAGGACAGTATGCTAATGAGAGGTAAGGTAGTGAATGTAGGACAGTGTGTTAATGAGAGGTAAGGTAGTGAAAGTAGGACAGTATGTTAATGAGAGATAGTGCAAGTAAGACAGTGTGTTAATGAGAGGTAAGGTAGTGAAAGTAGAACAGTATGTTAATGAGAGATAGTGCAAGTAGGACAGTATGTTAATGAGAGGTAAGGTAGTGCACGTAAGACAGTGTGTTAATGAGAGATAAGGTAGCGCAAGTAAGACAGTGTGTTAATGAGAGGTAAGGTAGTGAAAGTAGGACAGTGTGTTGATGAGAGGTAAGGTAGTGCAAGTAAGATAGTGTGTTAATGAGAGATAAGGTAGTGAAAGTAGGACAGTGTGTTAATGAGAGGTAAAGTAGTGAAGGTCGGACAGAGTGTTAAGGAGAGGTGTACATATCTTCAATTAAAGCAATGTAAGGTCTTTGGGCTATATCTCCTGTCTAGCCACTTAAGGTTATGGCTAACCCTGGGCATAGGACTATGCTACGCTTGCGTATTTTGCGTAGTTTGCGCAACTATGCGCTACGCGAATTGCACGTTGCACAGTGCAAAAACGCGTAGCGTAGTTTAGCTGGCATTTTTTGCTTCCTAGCGGCCCTCAACGTCAAGTTGGCGACCGCGAGTGAGCAAAATAACATCCCCGCAAGACTTTTTCCTCGTTGGCAATCAGCAACATCAAGTTGCCGATCACGAGCGTGGAAAATAAACCTCCCGGCGAGATTCTCAACGCGGGGAGGTCAGGTTTCTCATTTCGAGTGGTCGTGTGTGCTCACGACAGCTCGTGATGAGAAACTACCAGTCCGCATTGAGAAAGCTGCCGCTCGAGTAGAAATCTACTCAAGCGGCAGAGAACGACCGCTTGCACTGTGCAAGATGCAGTTTGCACTGATTGCACAGTGCGGACAAGCATCCGGCACTGTGCAATCAGTGCGAACAGCATCTTGCACAGTGCACTACGCAGTTTGCGAGCCTACGCGTAGCTCGAGTAGTGCGAAGTGCACTTCGCATAGCTACGCGTAGCGCTACTTTGCAAATTATGCCCAGGGTTAAATACGACCACTCTGGCTTCAGGGCAGGCCCATCAACATTGGACAACATTCTAGCCCTAGCCTACCTGTTAGAACAGTCCACCTGGGAAAAACAGCGCCCCCTTTTGCATGTTTCATTGACTATTCTGCGGTGTTCAATTGTGTCAATAGGAATTTACTCTGGCAGAAATTACAAAACTGGGGGACTGCAACCACGCTGCTGAACGCCATCATTGCCCTATACACTAGAAGCTGGGTATGTATCAAATTAACCCAGAACACAGCAAGAAAGAAGGTATTCACAGACCGAGGGCTGAAACAAGGTTGCGTACTGGCACCTTTACATTTTTCAAACTATATACTGCAGACCTTGGCAAATCAGTATCAAAAGCCAACCTGTTAGCACCCAAAATTGGGACGACCAGATTGTTGTTAATGCAATACGCTGATGACATGGTCTTAATGGATCACACAAAGACGGACCTGCAAAGAGCACTGGACACATTAGGCACCTGCAACAATGAAAATAAATTGACAACAAACAACAGCAAAACAAAGGTAGTGATCTTTGGAAAATATGCTAACAAACTCAAATATCCATGGAAAATGAGTAACCTGAAAATAACTACAACAACTAAGTTTAACTATCTGGGGGTATTGATCGGGAGCAATGGCAAGCCAACAGCACATATTGCATCCATAGAATCAAAAACCAAGGCAGTGACGCACGCCCTCCCCAAACTCAACTCCAAACTGTGAAGCCCGAGTCCCGAGCCAACCCAAAGGTAATAAAAGCTAAGTTACTTCTCTCAATTTCTTACAGGCAACTAGTCTATCCTGGGGCACTAATTAACATCCTGGAGTCTGCCAATTGAAGAGCATTTAAACAGATCTTCCAGATACAGGCCCATGCCCGGAGTGCTTTAGTACGGCTGGAATTCGGACTTTGAGCGGGTGCGGCTGCACTTGAGAACGCTCATGAAAATTGTTAACTTTTGGGAACCAAAAGAGTATTGACTTATGCTTTTTCAAAGTAGGTCTAGGACCACTGTTTTTTGTATTGCATTATACCCAGGTCCAGTACCGTATTAGGGTAACCCCATTTCTATAATGGAATTCGGACTAAGCAAACAATCCTATGAACACTGGGCATCGATCATCTGTTATTATCCAGGGACATGTGCAGCCCTCCCAAAAACAATGAAAGCAACGCTGAAAGAATTTTCCACGAAAGGCTAAAATCTTTGGACTAACGCCCTATCAGCTGCCCTTGTTGAACTGCACCTTAATCTGTCCATCTGGGGTTATTTTATTCATCAACCGGGATCACTGAAGACCATTTAAAGGAAACAAGTAAGACTATTATCCAAGCAAGATGACTCGGGACTGTAGAGTCCTCTAGCAGCTACATCTGGATTTTAGCAACCTCCTAGAAGGACAAATTGCGACAGCAATACCTTAAAGGAGCTCTGAACAAATCAATACTGAAGCAAAACCTGTCAGTCAGACCAATGGGCATGCCAATAAAAGACAGAAACGATCGCTGGAAATCCCTAGAGGGGGTCTCGTCTTGCAGATTGTGCCATCAGTACGAGGAGTCTTTGGCCCACCTGGTTTGTATCTGCCCTCAATTGAGTCACACACGTTGCACTTTACTAAAACATTTGTTTTTGAAATATGGCACCCGTACCTGCCTAGATGCAATGAAACTTCTTTTTAATTTACAGATCCCCGGGGAACTTGAAAGTTTAGCGAAATCTGCACGTCATCTTAAAGAACTTTTGGGCAAACATCGAGCCTTGGCCTAAAGGGAGACCACAGGCCCAAACCATTATTTATTGTCTTCCTCTCTGCACTGCATAGAAACCAGCCGGTGATGGTGCCCTCTTCTCTGCACTGTACAGAAACCAGCCGGTGACACTGTCCTACACCCTGTGCTGCCCAGAAAACATCCAGTGACAATGATCCCCCTCTCTGTGCTGCACAGAAATCAGCAGTTGACACCGTCCACATCTCTGCGCTGCACAGAAACCAGCCAGTGACACTGTTCTCCCCTCTGCGCCTCACAGAAACCACCTCTCTGCCCAGCAAAGAAACTAGCCAGCGAGACGGTCCTCCTCTCTGCACTGCACAAAAAAAATCCAGTGACACTGTCCTCCTTTCTGTGCTGCACAGAAACCAGCCGATGACACTGTCCTCCTCTCTGCACTGCATAGAAACCAGCCAGTGAGACGGTCCTCCTCTCTGTGCTGCACATAAATAATCCAGTGACACTGTCCTCCTTTCTGTGCTGCACTAACATCAGCCAGTGGTACTGTCCTCCTCTCTTCACTGCACAGAAACCATCTGATGACTCTGTCCTCCTTCCAACAATGTACAATGACACTGTCAGTGACACTGTCCTCCCCTGTGGACTGAACAGACACCACCTCTCTGCGCTGCACTCACACCAGCCGGTGACACTGTCCTCCTTTCCCGGCTGCACTGAAACCATCTGATTCCACTTTCCATCTCGCTGTGCTGAACAGAAACGACCCGGTAACACTGTCCTCCTCTTTCCTCCTCTCTGCGTTGCACAGAAAACAGCCAGTGACACTGCCCTCCTCTCTGCTGCACAGAAACCAGCCCGTGACACTGTCCTGCTCTCTGCTACACAGACACCCACCGGTGACACTGTCCTCCTCTCTGCTGCACATAAACCAGCCAGTGACACTCTCGAACCTACCAATTTATGTTCCCACTAAGACTTTCTGTGACATGGAGCGTCTATCCCGAGACCTCATATGGAACAAGGGCAGACCCAGGGTTGCACTGTGGAAGTTATATGCTCCCACTTCTCAGGGAGGGCTGGCCGTTCCCAACCTGGAGTTGTACTACATAGCAGCTCAACTGCAATGGGTGACGAAATGGCTTAATGGCACTGACCTTGAAGACACGGCGACTTTGCAGCAGCCGTGGACTCGCGCCCAAATATGTAATCTATTTCACCCGGCTGCTCGGACCCCGCGTCCACATCAGCTTCATCTGGGCATTGCCCATCGATGTTATAAAAGGAGCTTGTACCTCACTTGTGCGACGCTCCCGTATGCCCCGATCACACCGCTCTTGGGGACTCCCAGGGGTGAAATAAGCACCTCTGAAACCACCCTCCGGCTTTGGCACACAGCAGGAATAGACACTCTGGGTGATTTTTACAGGGACGGCACGCTCTTAACATTTGAGGAGCTAGCAGAGGATACTGATTTACCTGCTGGACAGTTTCTTCTCCACACTTCTCTCATACGAACTCTTTCGGCCCTGTTGGGGGATTTGACGTCTGAGCCGCCGATGCACCTTTTGCTGCAATATCTGCACATCATGGGGGCAGGCTCTCACATTGTGCATTGGCTGGTGACGGCTTTACTCATGCACACACTGAAGCCGATGCTGGCTCTTCGTGCCCGCTGGGAGGCTGACAGGGGTCGACCCTGGACACTTAAGGGATGGACCACTATCCTAACTGGTGCTACATGCATACCACGGAATTCAAAATTTAAGCTAATACAAACATATATCATACAGAGAGCGTATCTATCTCCCGATAGCATCAATAGATACTTTAACATTGCCACCTCTGAGTGCCCGCGTTGTCATAAGCTTGATGCAGATCTACTGCATATGTTGTGGGCCTGCCCCTCCCTTCGACTGTATTGGAGGAGTGTTGTTTCAGCGTTGGCACTTTGCACGGGCACCTCCCTGCCGCCCACGTGGGAGCTCTGCATATTGGGGGCTTATGTTAGGTCCAAGAAGAATAGGGTCACATCACGGCTCAGAGATTTAGGACTAATAACTGCCAAGCGTTTAATTACGAAACGGTGGAAACAGGCAAACCCTCCGGAGGCGATCAGCTGGACGCACTCACTTCAGATATGGGCGCAGGCAGAAAGCACAGCACTTCATAGGGAAGAGACGGTGGGGCTGCGTAAATATCCCATAGCACTACAATGGGACGCCCTACTGACAGCTTTCAACACTGTGAATACTGGGGAGGGCTACCACACCTAGGCAGTCGTCCCATACGCACTGTTTGCATTTAGTGGCGTGGGCCTGGTGCAGCGTAATCCTCTGCCCCCCCCCCTTTTTATTATTATGTCCCGGCACCTACGCACCTGGAGCGGGTCCATGGCACTGTCATGCGCTCGACCTCCGCCCCAGTGCCTTCTCCTGCCATACCTCCTGCATTTAAAAGTCCCATACTCTATAGTGCAATGATTTTCAGAACGGTCTTTAGAAGGCAGCCTTTTAATTGTTGTTTATAGTTTATATAGAAAAGGTTTAATTTGTTGGGGTATCTGCTTTTCTCCTTCCTATTTCCCTCTGGCACCAGTCCCTCGTCGGCCTGGTGTTCTGGCCACTGAAGATAGTTTTTCAACACTTGTCATTCGCACGACAATCTGATAAGGGTGGTCTTACTGCTATAGGAAATGTTATTAAGTAGCACTGGCATATTTTTCTCTCCCTCATTTCTCACTGGGCTGTACTCCTCTCTCTCCGCGGGCGATTAAGCACTGTGAAGAGATATGTAGGTCTGCTGATCAGGGGAGGGTTAGGAGCGATAGTCACTCGATGAAAATTGTGTATGTTGTAACGCATTGTACCATGATCTGCAATAATCTGAGTGGTTTACTCGCAACAATATTGACGCAAAAATGCAATGTATATTTGGAAACATTGCTCTTATTTAATCTTTGTTTTCTGAAGAACTGTTATGATATGTACCATGACAGCGCCGCCAGCGCTGTATCAAGATGGGGTTTTCTGATGCAGCGCAGAGCCAAGCACCTCTTTTATGTGAATGGAGGGCGTAAAGTCAATTCATGTAACTGGACATTTCCCAGAGTTATCGCCTCATTATCAGACACCAGAGCTGATAAACAAGAGGCAAACTTTATTCAATGTTTCCGACTTTTTCTGTTTAAAGTTCATGATTGTCTTGGAGATATTATTAATTCTATGTTTGAACTATAGACACCTCACGCGCAATCAAATGCTTCCCTGACAGCGCTCTCCGCCTCAGAGGCCACCACAGAGCCGGACCCCAGACCCTCCTCTGGGCTCCATAAGTCACCGGCTGACACCTAACAGGGGGTCCATGATGTTACTAAGAAGCAAAAGGGCCATTTGTGCAGAATTTTGCTCTTGCTCTTAAATTGTCTGTTTTCAGATCACTGCTATCTATCAGAAATGTGAGAGAGACTCTTTATCATTAGCACCTAGAATGACTTGTGTATTTTGTATTTTTACACATTCACTTGATAGAGCGCTCACACTTCATGCAGGGTCCATGCAGAGTCCACGCAGGGTCCACGCATGGTCCATTCAGAGTCAATGCATGGACCTCATTCCTACCTTTCTATGAAGGAGGCAGGGTCGACGCAGGGTCACCGCAGGGTCCATGGAGGGTCCATGCAGGGCCCTCATTCCTACCTTTCCATGAATGAGGCAGGGTCCATGCAGGGTCCATGCAGGGCCCTCATTCCTACCTTTCCATTAGGGAGGCAGGGTCCATGCAGGGCCCTCATTCCTACCTTTCCATTAAGGAGGCAGGGTCCATGCAGGGTCCACACAGGGTCCATGATGGGTCCCTGCAGGGCCCTCATTACTACCTCTGCATGAATGAGGCAGGGTCCATGCAGGGTCCATGCAGGGCCCTCATTCCTACCTTTCCATTAAGGAGGCAGGGTCCATGCAGGGTCCACACAGGGTCCATGGAGGGTCCATGCAGGGCCCTCATTCCTACCTTTCCATTAAGGAGGCAGGGTCCATGCAGGGTCAACGCAGGGTCCATGGAGGGTCCATGTAGGGCCCTCATTATGACCTTTCCATGAATGAGGCAGGGTCCATGCAGGGTCCATGCAGGGCCCTCATTCCTACCTTTCCATTAAGGAGGCAGGGTCCATGCAGGGTCCTCGCAGGGTCCATGGAGGGTCCATGCAGGGCCCTCATTCCTACCTTTCCATGAAGGAGGCAGGGTCCATGCAGGGTCCTCATTCCTAGCTTTCTATGAAGGAGGCAGGGTCCATGCAGGGTCCTGGCAGGGTCCACGCAGGGTCCATACAGGGCCCTCATTCCTACCTCTCCATGAAGGAGGCACGGTCCATGCAGGGTCCGTGCAGTGTCCTAATTCCTAGATTTCTATGAAGGAGGCAGGGTCCAGGCAGGGTCCACGCAGGACACCTAACTGTGTCTATGCGATCCAATGTCCCTGTTCATTGACCTATGTCGGTGAAACCTCGAGAGAGGTTAGCGTTCGCATTGGTGAGCATAAATCTAATATCAGACGGCTCAAGCATACTGCTCCTTTGGTGGGTCACTGGGCGGAAAAGAACCACAAAGAGGAAGATCTACGGTGGACTATTTTGGAAAGAATACAGCCTCAAAAAGGCACGAATCCAGATAACCTGCGTAAAAAACGCGAGGTTTTTTGGATCTTTGTCCTTGACACGAAGAACAGAGGCCTTAATGAATCCCTTCCATGGCAAAATGCCATCCTATAGGACCTTTTTGCTTGCTTGCGTCCCTGAACTCTATAGCTGATGATTTTTTTATTTTATTTTATTTTATTTTATTTTATTTATCTTGTCGTTTTCTTCTTTTTTCACCTTTTTCATTTCTTTTGTTTTTATTTTGGCTCATTATTGGCACCTATTTTTCTCTGATTAAGGAATATCTATTTCTCTTTCTCCTTTTCTTTTTCTCCTTTTTCATTGGAACATTGTATCGGCTTTTGATGATTTAGAGCTCTTTTTACTCTTTTCTGCCTTGGCATTTCCATACTTTTAGGACCGCTATTTTGGCCCTTTGTTTAGCTGATCCCTGCGCTATATACGTATATTTATTTATTTTATTATTTTTTTGACTTGTTATTAGTTATATATCATTTGTTTGGTCTCCGTACACCAATAGTTATCTCCCTTTTTCGTCCTGGCCCGCGTACAGCCTTTCCTACTGGCTTATATATTTTGGCCTTTTTGATTGGTCTTTACTTGTCTCGCCCCGTGCTTTGATTTGCTGACAATCTGGGAGGGTCCTTTTTGGAGGATTTAAATTTTGCTCTCCAACATGGTTTCCCCTGCGATCATCCTCGCGAGATTCGTGTTATTTGGACCTTGGCTAATCGAGCTTTGACGTCGGACCTAATCATAAAGGTAATTTTTGGGAGACTCGAGTGCGGCCCTGTGCTTTTATCCTATACTTGTAATATCCGTGGCCTGTGTATCAGGTTGCCGCTCTGGGTGTGATTCTATTTCAGTTTCCCCCGTTTTTCTCTATATTTCTTTAGCGATCTGACCTCCATGGTCTTGCTGCCTTGAAAACGCTTCTGTAATCCGGATAGTGTTTGCCTGTTGGAGTGCGCACCACGGGAAGGTTTTTCCGGACCCAGGTGAGCTGACCTTTCTCTATCAGGCGTTATTTTTATTACCATCGTTTTTGAATTGGAATTTCCGTAGTGTATTAGCATGTTGTGTGGTAGTGAATTTGCAGCCATCCTTAACGCACTGTCTCGTTTCCCGTGTTTGAATAACATCACTTTTTTTATGTAGGGGCTTGCAGTGCGTTCTACCTTCTCTATCATTCCCACCTCGTGTGCTTTCTGGTTTTAGGTTCTACGAGAACCGCTTTTGGAACTTTTCCTTGATGATTGGACCGGAAATAGAAACGGGAGAAACAGAGACAGAACCTAATCGCTTCTTTGTCTATATCTAACGGGTAGATGTACTCCCGCTATGTTTAGCCCCCGTGGAATCTAGGTAAATCTTTTCTATACAATATTTACCCACATTGTTTTCTCCAGCAGATTTGTTAGGACAAACTAAGCTATTAATCCTTGAATAGCACCTCCTGATCCACCTTTGTGGATATCGAGTGCTTTTGCGCTCATTTCTTCTATTTCTCTATTCTTAGGTATCAAATCTGTTTTTGTCTTTCCTCGACTCGGAATTGGAGGATTTTGTTCTAGAATACTACCGCAAGGAAATTTTCCCTCTTCCTCTCGTGATCTCAACGCAGGTAAGCGCTTATCTGTGCACCTTCCTGCGTTTTTTGTCTTTTTGTTCTATTGTCTGTGTGTTTGTTAGTATATTCTCTGCATAAAGTTCAGCGAGGTGTTGTTTGATTTTTTTGATTTTTTTGCTTTTCTTGGTATTTTTCAATTTTTCCCTTTCCTATTGATAGTTCTCTTTATTGTTGTTCCAAGTGCCTGTATATGTGTTAGTCTACGTTTGAACTAAATAGTTCTAAAAAGAAAACTGTAGTTACTCATTTTAAGGTTTTGACACTCAGGTTGGAGTCTATTCATTCCTTGTTTTTTGCTATGTGGCATACACTTTGTATTATGTTCGCGAGGAAATGTCTTTTCTTCCCTGCCTTCTCTCCTTTTTTTGTTTTTTTTTGTCCATGCATACATCTGATTTATCGATTTTTCAGTCTATTTCTTGAGTTTATTTCTATTTTTATTTTATCTTATTTCTACAGGTCCCAGCCTGTGGGGGTCGGTCTGTTACGCCCTGAAGAAGGTGGTACTCCTGATTAGGAGTTGTCTCACCGAAACGCGCGTCAGCGTTGTTTATTGGGCCTGTCATACCCCCATTGAGTTTATCTGCATACTTTGATCAACCATCAAAGTATCCTGGGATCATCCATCCCATGTCCCTGGATTGGGCCCACGAGTGTCTTTGGTCTTTTTTGAATGAACTATGTAATGTTGTATGAATGTGAGCTGTTTGCATTTGAGTGTATGTATGTTTGATCAAAAACATTCCCTTTTCCTCTCTCCCCTGGTTTGGGAACCTGTTATTTATTGATCCATTTCTTTCATTTTGTGTCATATCCCTCTCTGTACTAACTTTTAGTAATTTTTGTGCGCTGTTGAATTTTTCCATTTCTGTACTAAAATATTACATGATTTATCCAATGTGATTATTTTCGGTGGAAGTATCCACTAAAAAGAATTTTTATCTATGTATTATAAAAAAGTTACATCAACAAATGAAATAAATTTATATTCCAAAAAAAAAGGAAAAAATATTTTTGCTATATTGATTGTTCTGTGTCTTTCTGCCTCTGCATTCTTCTCTATGGTGACCTTATGTGTTTGTTTGCCACATTTTCTTTATCCAATTTGAGTGTCATCCTTTTTGGAGTTAGATATATGATACACTGTACATTTTTCAATCATAGGGGTAGAGTATATTCTGTTGTTTTTTTGCTAGGGTCCACGCAGGGTCCATGCAGGGCCCTCATTCCTACCTTTCCATGAAGGAGGCAGGGTCCATGCAGGGTCCATGCAGTGTCCTCATTCCTCGCTTTCTATGAAGAGGGCAGGGTCCACGCAGGGTCCATGCAGGTTCCATGCACTGTGGACAGAAGCTGTAGTGACGTCTGTGTTAAGAAGTGTTTCAACACTTTACATGGGAAGTTGCTCTCACTACTATTGGTTTTGATGTGTGATAGTAAGTTAATATATCTTGAGAAACCAGGCTGGGGTGCAAGAGAAGCGTCAGTTACTGTCAAAGGGGTTACATTTGGCAGTGGTCCAAGAAGGAGTACCTGATGCTTCTTGTGTGCCCCAGCCTGGTTTCTCACGATACGTTAACTAACTATAACGCTTCAGCACCCACAGAAGTGAGAGAAACTGATGAAACATGGATGTAGCATGGACCAAATTTAACATTGTCTCTCTCACACACAGGTCAACGTCGTGGTTCACCCCCCAACACTGGGGGAGAAGACTCACAGGACCCTGATCTGCAGGAGCCCGATCCCACCGGCAGCGACCACTCTCACCACTCTGTGGACGAGCCCAACCAACCTGGCCCCTCTGGTGTCCAACCACCTGCAGCACCTGCGTCAGGTACAACTGTGCCAACCACCACCCCCACTCCTGCCACATCCCAGGAGACACCCAGGATCCCTGCCCCACCACCACAATGCAGCCAGGCTGGCCAGGAGGGACACGGTGTCCCGGGCACCCAGGAGGAGGCAGGCGACAACGCCAATGCCACCCCTCAGGGGTCCCGGAGACCCGATGTACCCACAAGGGCAGGCCAGGTGCAAGTGGGCAGGGGTGGTGGGAGTGGAGGACGGCGGAGGCGCGAGCCTAACCAGTTGGCTGGGGAACCGGTATTTGCCCATGTCCGTAACATCATGGACACATACCGGCAGGACACCACGGGCATGGCCCAGGTTGTGTCCACCCTCAATGAGATCAAGGGGACCCTCGATGAGATAAAGACCCAGCAGGCCCAGCAACATGCCGAGCAACATGCCTGTCTACTGCAACACCAACGGAGGATGGAGGACAGACAGGCTGAGCAAGTGACGGTGTTCCAGGGGATTCACGATACACTCCGTCAGATGGCCGACAACATGGCCGACCCTCCCTGTGCCAGAAGGCGGAGAACATCACCACCCACAGGGAGGGATCAGGAGGAGGAGGAGGAAACATCCGATGGAGCATCCCAGACGTCGTCACGGCCTGCTTCTGAGGGTCCCCGCAGGAGGGCGGGTCGTCCACGGAAAAGACCGTGAGGGTCGGCGCAACATCACCATCTCCCAGGACACCTGGCCTGGCACCTGGCCCACTGGACCAACAGAATCACAGCATCAAGAGACATTCTCTGCCACATGGCCCTGCTGGTCACTGTCTGACCAATGTTGACAAAGACTGTGGCATGGACTATGAGGATTTCCAATGGCAAGGACACCAACTCCCCTACTGAACTTTGGATTCCAAACTCCCGGAAAGCCCCTCACTTCATCCCCCCCCCCCCCAATAATAAATCACACTATGAAGAGAAGATGCCTGCTGGTTGCATTATTACCTTACATGTGTGTTGTAAAGTCAAAACATGCCTGAGTTCTCTTTTGACTTCAACCATCCACACCCTGGGGCCTGAGTCTGGCACAGGACACACGGGTCACAGTGTATTAGGCAAGACAGACATGGAGCACCATACACACCCGTGATGGGCCCAACCAGCTGAGGGGGTGGCCGCACAACCGTGTTGACAGACACATGGAGTACAGCAACAGTCATGCGCAGAGGTCAGGGATCATGTGGAGTGTCCTGGGGGGCATCCAGGTATGTGTAGACAGGTGGCAGAACCATGTCCTTCAAGCTTGAGTCCGGTGGATGCAGAGAATGGGGGCCTGGCCAACGTTGGATGCATGGGGATGGCACATGTCACAATACCCACACAGTCATGGACATCATGCCCACTACACAGTCTCAGCCCACACACACAGCTTGCTTCTTGCTACTCGACACATTGACACATAGCCACAATCAGGGAATACCATGCCAGACATGCTGGATGCACCGTGGCAACACACCAGCATTGAGTGAGAAGAGGCACCTTGGAGGCATAGGGACACCTTTATTAGTCATGTTTTCGGGATTGCAGAGGCAACTTGAAGTACACATGAACACATCTTGTGGAGTAACATGTGGGTCCAACACTGGCACCCCCCTTCTACAGCACAAATGCGTGTTCGCCATGGAACTGGCACACAAGCGTTGGCTAACAGCTAAACACCCACAGCTGCTCACGGAGAGCCTGCCATACACCATAGATCCGCTGATGTGGAAGTCCCACACCATGTCAAGCCAATGCTAACCGCATGTGTCCGAGGGCAGTGTCACACACATTGATGCCATCATCACAATCCACTATCCCATCACTGATGACTGTCAACCAGTCAGACCATCTATTCAGGTGTACACAGCTGCATGTCGTGTCCCATGGTGCTGCTACATGGCTGCAGAGGAACCAAACATCGACAGGGGCAGTGTGCATACATCGTGAACAACTGCCACACCCAATACACCCCTGATGCATCCCTTACCCTATGGAGACTTCCAAACGTGTCCGTGCCTGTAACGCTGAGTCAGCCCACGATGACGTGTCCATGAGGAATAGCAGTGCCACAACAATGCAAGCAGCAGACGGCATGCGCAAGTACCTGGGGAAGAGAGACACACAAGAAGTCAGCCACAAAAATCACAGCCACTTGCATGTGCATTTACTCGACACATGTATGGATGACAACATGCTAGGTCACAATTATGACTGGGGAAATACAACCATCACTGCCACCATCACTCCAGTGACACACCCACACACACCTCTGACTCACGTGCCATACATGCAGGTGGAGACACACATCACAACACATGCCACACGGGGACCAATGCGTGCACACTCAGACACTGGTACTCACCACTAAGCAAAGAAGTCGCGTATGAGCCGAGTCTGGATGTCCTCCTGCGGCTCCACATCCTCCACATCACTAGCCCCATTGCCAAGGCCTTCGTCCTCCACGGGTGGATGGTCCTCGTCATGTTGATCCAGGATGAGTGGCACAGCTTTCTCAACTGCCATGTAGTGCAGCATACAGCAGACCATGAAGATTTTGCAGACCTTCGCAGGGGCATATGGGAGGGCGCTGCCAGTCTTGTGGAGGCACCGAAAGCGGCTCTTCAGCAGGCCAAACGTCCTCTCTATCACTCGCCTTGTCCGGCCATGGGCGGTGTTGTAGCGGAGCTGGGCCGGCGTGATGGGGTTGCGGAGAGGTGTGAGCAGCTAAGGCATGTTGGGATAGCCAGCGTCCCCTACATGGGAAGCACATGGACATCGTTAGAACTGGTGAAGCGGTCGTGCTGGTAGGCTATGCAAAATACAGGACAGACAGACTGTACCCACCAACAACACATGCTCTTTCGTTGCGCAGCTGCATCATCATTTCAGGCATCCTGCTACACCTCATGATGTAGGCATCGTGTGCTGATCCTGGAAAACGAGCACAGACATGTGAAATCAACATGTTGGACTGACACACCACAAGGGCATTGATGGAGTGGTAGTGCTTCCGATTGCGGTACGCTACCTCCCGTGCGTGTGGTGGTACCAAAGCTACATGTGTCCCATCTATGGACCCAATGACATGGGGCATCCCTCCCAGGGCATAGAATCCACGCTTGACCGCAGTCAACTGTTCAGGGGTTGGGAACTTGATGAAGTCATCCAGGTGAATCAACATGGCCTCTAAGAAATCATGCAGCACACGGCAGAACATGCTCTGGGACATGCCACCAACATGAGCTATGGTATTTTGAAAGGTACCCGTGGCAAGAAAATGTAGGGCAGCCATTACCTTCAGCTGGGGTGTCAGTGCCGTAGGATACCTGTGCTGCGGTTGCAGGTGTGGTGCCAGTCTCGCCGTCAACTCCAGAATCAACGGTTGGGTGAAGCGGTAGCAACGGATGCAGTCATCCTCCCGCATGGCAGCCAAGTCCGGAATTGGTCGGGCAAGAGGCGGCGCTCTGCAGTAATTGGGAAGTGACAAGGAAGAGTGAGTGCACAACGACAACAATTCATATGTACTGAGCACATGTTAATCTGTCAATACACATATGCTACATAGGGAGTCAGGTATGTGCTACATGCCCAGGACACGTATGGCTGCCAGGTGACACTCCTACCAAGACCCAGCAACACACGGAGATTCTGAACCTCCACATGCCATGGCATGGGAATAGCTGTGTCCCAGTGCAAGTGAACAGCCAGACGCAAGACAGGAGTGACATACGCCCACACATCTGCAGAAGTAGGATGCCGATTGCAGAGACTGGTAGCGGAACACTAGAGCCACAGGTCACATGACATTACACTAGGACAGCCCACACACCTTGCCATGAAGGTGCACATGTCATGACTCACCACACACTCATTGTGAGGATGCAGACATGTCCTTGTCACGCTACTCCGTGTCCCATGCATACATGTGCACCTCACATCCCATACCACATGTGGCATGGTGTGCGGAACAGTGTGCAATGTCCATCTACACACAGACACATGTTGGTTGCTGCAACAGCTGCAGCTTTTGAGGGTGCTCCAACATCAACCTGATGGGAAGCCCCCACACATACATGACATGGTCACATTGTGCACCGTGGGTAGTGTCAAGGCAGGTGTGGTAACCCCTGTACCGGGCATCAGGGGACACTTCCGTGTGTTGGTGTCCGTGGCATGCCAGTGACGCTCATCCCAAGTGTGCAGTACGACATGCACACATGTCAAAGGAGTCAAGGGCATGCCTGGCACACATTGCACCGTCACACAGTACACCTGTACACATCTCATCATACATCTGGTGCCTTCTCCCCTCAGGAGTAATGTTCCACATCACAGCCTGTCACACCTGTGCCCCACACATGTAGTAATGCACAGACGATGCCTTGATGTCCATTCCTGGACAAGTATGTCCATCCATGGACAAGTATGTCCGCCCTATTCCTACCTGTGTGCCGCCTATCACCACTGTGATGTGTGAAACCCGCCGTACTGCAGCTAAGAGGGCCTCTGTACGTTCCCATATCACTATGGGAGTGCTGCCGTATGTGTACCCATCGTGATGGCGAGCGTACAGGCATTTGTACGGTCCGTACCACTACGAGTACGCATACGCAAGAACACCCATAGTGGTCGGTCCGTACGCACGCATGTACGCTCACTATCACTATGGGTGTCCTGGCGTATGCGTACTCGTAGTGGTACGGGCCGTACACACGCATGTACGCTCACTATCACTACGAGTACGCATACGCGAGGAGACCCATAGTGATAGTGAGCGTACATGCAAGGTGTATTGATGTAGTGTCACTTGTTCATCCTCACAGGTAGACGCCTCTGCCAAGGAGCAGATATGGCTGGACGCCGTCAGCGCCGTGAGGAGTGCAGATGGTCGGAGGCGGCACCTGTCCCAGGTGAGGAAACGCTGGCAGGATATCCAGTGCTGGACGCGGAGGATCGCACGGGTCCTGCTGGGGGACTCACCTGAGAGCCACAAGAACCGCGGGCGCCGCCGTCTCTCCCACATCCAGAAACGTGTGCTGGCGGTGGTCTTTCCTGACTTGGACAGGCATCTACAGGAGATGCAGCAGCCGGAAGGGGGTAGGTACATGTGTGTGTTTGTTGTGTTTCACCAGCATTTGTAAGTGCACTGTTCCATGGACACACTTCCAGGGTTTATGGTGCTGTGCAGATCATGTTCCCCACAGTATTGCAGTGTTCTCCTGCCTCCCTTCCCCTCCTTGCAATGTGTTCCCTGGTCTGTGTGTAGTCACTCCATCACAAGGTTATGTAGCCTGACACCTTCTCCAAGTGTACAATGCCTGCAGCATCATGTGTGGGGGTGGTGTGTAACAGGTTGTGTGACCTTGCCTGTGCCCTGTCCAGTTCTGGACTTGTGGGTTCCATGTCAGTTGGCACTAATGCTGAGTCCAGACATGGGAGTTAATCTCTCGAGTGCCAGGCCTTCCAGCAGGCATGTCCCATGTGGTGGCCTGTGACATGATGTGCATGATTGTGCGTTAGGCATAGTGCAGGGATGTTAGCGTGTGTCGCAGTCATTCCCATTCAGGAGCATGGAGTTGTGTGGCCACTACTGTCCCCAGGGTCATTTTTTCCTAGGTATCATGTGTGTAATCCGAGAATGTCGACAATCTCTGTGTCTACAGCATAGGTTGTGCTCTGTGCCATTGTCCCCTGCAAACATGTATATTGACGTGAGATATATTACAAGTGTCCACTGTACAGCCTGACCTGATTTTCCTATTACATACTCACGGTGGCCATTGCCTTTGTGTCTTGTTGCAATCATCTGATGCTGCCCATTTGTACATGATAATTTGCACTGCCGCACCTTGGGTCGTTTGTGTGCAATATAGAAGTTTAGCATCCCATGTGTATTTCACCCTGACTAAGAGATGTACATGCTTCCTGTGTCTCCATTGATTTGTCTCATGTAGGGGGTGGGTGGTGCGGGCATGTCCGACATGTCAAGGCCTGATATCTCCTTGCTAGGACTGGCCAGTGTGTGATGTTTGCCTGGACATACACTCAAGGTGCAGTGTGCCAGTCAGGGTGGGCATGTTCTCAGTATTACCTATGCTTCATGTGCCTCTAGTTCCTGGATTTGGTCCCTGCTCATCCCAATTTCCTGCCACGCTGTGTGGTGCAGATGCAGTGCTGGATTGTCCCCAGGGCCATGCTCCTCAGTCAAAATTCCATATCATCTCATTTGCTATTGTGTCATGCTCTCCATGGATTTTCAATGGCATGGTGGGTCAAAAAACTGTGTCTTGCATGCCCTACATATGTACCTTGTTATGTAGATGTAACTCTTCCTTTGTTTCAGGCTATGCACTGTAACCTACGTAGATTTGACTCATGTGACATATGTATACAGGTGTATGATAACTTTCTGTCTCTTCACCCTGCCCACAGCATCGTCGGGGGACACGGAGGGAGACATGGACACAGACGGCGCGGAGGGACCGAGCACCAGTGCCAGCGGTGACATCAGGGCTGGCACTTCGAGTGGGACAGAGGCGGTGGAGAGTGAAACCGGGGACCTGTCGACTGGCACAACAGACTATGAAGCTGACGGGTCCGAGGATGATCACTCCGAGTGGGCGGTGGCTGCACCACCATCTGACAGCAGCCCTACATCTGGCACCGCCCCCTCCATTGGCATCAGCCGCCTCCCACTTGCTCGTGTCCCTTCCCAACGTGCCCGGTCACCACATGTCTCCTTCCTGCCAGGCACCGCACCCCCTGCCCCTGTCTCCACTGCTGCCGCCAATGCTGAGTCTGTGGACATCCAGCGGCAGTTGCAGATTGGTCAGACTGCGATCCTTAATGTCCTCCATGGCCACAGCCAGGTCCTCAACAACATGGAGGCATACTTGGAGGGCATTCATTCATCGCAGGCTGACCAACGCAACTTGCTGAGGTCCATAGACTCCACACTGACTGCAGCAGTGGGTCTCCTGCAGCGCTATGTCCCACCCCCTACCCCTGCTCCTTCCACACTTCCCACTCCCATGCCTGTCCCACATACACCCAGACGTAAGCATGCACCCACCACAACAGACACAGGCACCACACCAGCAGGGAAGGTCCGCCGCACACCTCCTGACAAGCACACACAGGGTGCAGTAGGCACACCCACTGGGTCGGGGGGCAAACGTGTGACACGCAGCCAGAGTGGGAGTCCGCATTCCACCCAATCCACTCCCTCCAAATCCCCTCCCCTCAGCTCTCCTGGCCACATCTCCCCCAAAGACTCCTTCATGGCCGCTCTGTCCCTGAGCCCCACAGTGACACCACCCCGCAAGCGGTCAGGGTGGTTGAGTCCCCCCCCTGTCCACACCCTCCCCCAGTGGCGCTGCAACCCATCCCTCTGACCCCCCCCTCCTTGGGGCCTGTGGTTCCTTCGGGTGCAGGGGAGTCCCTGGAGGACCTTGCTAAGGTGTGCAGCGAGATCCTGGCCTCCGCCTTTGGCCCTGCCCCACCCCCTGTGGTGGAGTCCTCCATCCCTGCACCCACGACGCCTACCCTTCACCCTCCTGTCCCTGCGGTGCCTGTTTCTTCCCCCACACATGATGCCCTCACCCCTGTGGAAGACAACAGATTGTAACTGTGCAGGCAAGCTAGGGGACACGCATCCCACTGTGTCCCCCATCCAGCTGGGACTCCTGGACTGCCCTATGGCCTTTGTTGAAATTGGACTCACGTCATACTAGTTTTTTTCTCATGCTGAATAAAGCTATTTTTTTTTTGCCCTTGGAACACTCCTGCATTGCTGGCATTGCTGTTGGTGGGGCTGCTACATGGTTGTGGGTGTTGGTCAGGTGTTGGGTGTGTGGGAAATGTAGTAGTGTGCTGCTCATAGGGGGGACCCTGGGATCTGTGTGCCATCACACGGTGTTAGCTACCTTTCTCCATTCATGTAAGCAGTTGCTGCATGTTGCAATTGTCCCAAGGTGTATTCCTTCCTCTGTGTACCCTGACTTCTTCCCTGCAGGGTGTCCCCTGACTTTGGCACCGAGCTGTGTGTCCATTAGCTGGGTGTGTGACGTAGTCCTTCACCTTTGCACATGCATGCTGAGCGATGTCTCCACCTGCATCATTCGTGGCATCCTTGGTAGTCATTGTACTTGTGTATGTGGCCTATTGACATGACTTCATGTGTACATGTTTTCTTTTCTGCGCTATGCATGCGTATACTCCCAGCCTCGAACACATGTGGTACATGTACTGCAGGGTCTTTGTGCACCTGACTGACATTTGTGGGCATGGTATCTGTGACTACTCCACCCTTTGCGTTCCATGGGCACTGCTGGGAGTGATGGTCCCCCACCCCTCCTGTCTTAGGGCACTGCTGGGAGTGATAGGCACCCGCCCCTCCTGTATCAGGGCACTGCTGGGAGTGATAGGCACCCACCCCTCCTGTCTCAGGGCACTGCTGGGAGTGATAGGCACCCACCCCTCCTGTGTCTGGGCACTGCTGGGAGGACTCTGCACACACCCCTCCTGACTCTGGGCACTGCTGGGAGTGATAGGCACCCACCCCTCCTGTCTCAGGGCACTGCTGGGAGGACTCTGCACACACCCCTCCTATGTCTGGGCACTGCTGGGAGGACTCTGCACCCACCCCTCCTGTCTCAGGGCACTGCTGGGAGTGATAGGCACCCACCCCTCCTGTGTCTAGGCACTGCTGGGAGGACTCTGCACACACTCCTCCTGACTCTGGGCACTGCTGGGAGTGATAGGCACCCACCCCTCCTGTCTCAGGGCACTGCTGGGAGGACTCTGCACACACCCCTCCTATGTCTGGGCACTGCTGGGAGGACTCTGCACCCACCCCTCCTGTCTCAGGGCACTGCTGGGAGTGATAGGCACCCACCCCTCCTGTGTCTGGGCACTGCTGGGAGGACTCTGCACACACCCCTCCTGTGTCTGGGCACTGCTGGGAGGACTCTGCACACACCCCTCCTGACTCTGGGCACTGCTGGGAGTGATAGGCACCCACCCCTCCTGTCTCAGGGCACTGCTGGGAGGACTCTGCACACACCCCTCCTATGTTTGGGCACTGCTGGGAGGACTCTGCACCCACCCCTCCTGTCTCAGGGCACTGCTGGGAGTGATAGGCACCCACCCCTCCTGTGTCTGGGCACTGCTGGGAGGACTCTGCACACACCCCTCCTGTGTCTGGGCACTGCTGGGAGGACTCTGCACACACCCCTCCTGTCTCAGGGCACTGCTGGGAGGACTCTGCACCCACCTCTCCAATTTCACAATATGTACGCTCATGACATACACGGATGTGGGTACGCTCCATGCATTCGAGGTGGGGGTACGAGTCGTACTTACACTGTTGGGGTGGGGGTACGCTCCATACGTACGCGGGTGGGGGTACGAGTCGTACATACACTGTTGGGGTGGGGGTACGCTCCATACGTACGCGGGTGGGTACGGGTCGTACTTACACTGTTGGGGTGGGGGTACGCTCCATACGTACGCGGGTGGGGGTACGAGTCGTACTTACACTGTTGGGGTGGGGGTACGCTCCATACGTACGCGGGTGGGTATGGGTCGTACTTACACTGTTGGGGTGGGGCTACGCTTCATACGTACGCGGGTGGGGGTACGAGTCGTACTTACACTGTTGGGGTGGGGGTACGCTCCATACATACGCGGGTGGGTACGGGTCGTACTTACACTGTTGGGGTGGGGCTACGCTCCATACGTACGCGGGTGGGGGTACGATTCGTACTTACACTGTTGGGGTGGGGGTACGCTCCATACGTACGCGGGTGGGGGTACGAGTCGTACTTACACTGTTGGGGTGGGGGCACGCTCCATACGTACGCGGGTGGGTACGGGTCGTACTTACACTGTTGGGGTGGGGCTACACTCCATACGTACGCAGGTGGGGGTACGAGTGGTACTTACACTGTTGGGGTGGGGGTACGCTCCATACGTACGCGGGTGGGGGTACGAGTCGTACTTACACTGTTGGGGTGGGGGTACGCTCCATACGTACGCGGGTGGGTACGGGTCGTACTTACACTGTTGGGGTGGGGCTACGCTCCATACGTACGCGGGTGGGGGTACGAGTCGTACTTACACTGTTGGGGTGGGGGTACGCTCCATACGTACGTGGGTGGGTACGGGTCGTACTTACACTGTTGGGGTGGGGCTACACTCCATACGTACGCGGGTGTGGGTACGGGTCGTACTTACACTGTTGGTGTGGGGGTACGCTCCATGCATACGGGGTGGGGGTAGGGTGCGTACATATCCGTCCCCACGCTATGTGATGCTTGTGCGGGCCGTACCCAGGCCTTTGCCACGTGGGTACGAGCCGTCCCGCCATTGTTGGGGTGACGTGGGTGTGGGCGTGGTTCGACTCTTACCCACGCTCTTCAGGCGTGGGTACGGGACGTACCTGTCTGGTTGTGTTGCCTGTTCGCGTCGTGATGGACTTCCGTTGTGGCGGTCGCTGGCTTATCTGGACACGCCCCCACCCCCTCGTAGTGACCAGGGCATGGGAGTCAGGTATGTCCAGGGCATGTGTGCTGTGTGACTTTGGTGGGGGGTTTGTGGCCTGCCCTGGTCCTGCCACCCCCACCCCACCCCACTTTCCCCCCTCCCTTAGTTGTTCTGACCTTCTGCGGTGTCTGCGTCCGAACCTGTAGAGGAGGTCGACTGCTATGAGGGCCGGGATGACTCGTAGGTTCGGGTCCATGTCTGTCCGTCGCGTACTGGTCCTCCTTGTTCGCGTCGTCCTGTCGCGTACTGGTCCTCCTTGTTCGCGTCGTCCTGTCTGTCCGTCGCGTACTGGTACTCCTTGTTCGTGTCGTCCTGTCGCGTACTGGTCCTCCTTGTTTGTGTCGTCCTGTCTGTCCGTCGCGTACTGGTAGTCCTTGTTCGCGTCGTCCTGATTTCCCGGCAGTTTTTGGCTGCCGGAAAATATTCACCGTGCGGGATGACGTCGGTGCGAATCGTAATTCCTGGTTCGTGAATGGCAGGCTGCGAGCGTCCCGACGTCAGGTCGGCGCTTTCCCGGATCGCATTTGTAGGTTTATTTTGTTCGGTCGGGGTTTTTTACGATTCGTACGGAAATGGTGTTCCCGTGCGAATCGTAATTCCATGTTTGTAAATTTTGACGACCGGGTACGCGTCGGACGGAGAATATGCTCCGTCCGACGGTTCGTACCCGGTTTTTACAGGATCGTGATCGGCGCCAAAATGTTGCAAAGAAGCTGTAGCAATGATTTGCTGCACGTGAGCCGGTGATGCGATGAATCCTTGCAGAGAGGGAGGAGACGATGCGCTGATCTGCTGATGCGTGCGGGGACAAGGTGACAAACTTCTGCGCGCTAGGCCGTTAATGCGATGACTCCTTGCCGCTAGGGAGGAGACGATGCGACAATCCTCTTACGTGTGCAATCGGGTTGCGATGTGAAGAAATGGCGCTCCGCGATGGAGTGACGATCCTGATGCGATGCGAGGAAAATGGCGGACGCCCGGCGTCCCCGCTGCGATGTCATGATGTTATGATCTCAATGCGATAATCTCTGGGGTTAGCGAGCGCTTGGCTGCCCGCAAATGTGCAATGCGATGATCTCTGGAGTTAGCAAGCCATGGCAACCCGCAAACGTGCGATGCGATGGTTGTTGGTTGCGAGCACTCAGGGGCAGCAGCGCGATGATTTTCCGGTGCGCTTTCAGCTGCGGCGGCTCGCAAACGTGCGTTAGCGACGATTTCAGCACTCTCTTCTCTGTAGTAGAACTAGGGGCCCTGGAACTCACAGGAGCCTCACCTGCAGATAGAAATCCTCGCTGAGAGGAATCAGGAGGCTGGTGTTGAAGTCTGATATACCAGAGACTTCAACAGGAGGCTAGATCTCTCCTAGCCCTTGGGTGATTGCTGTAGCAAGATAAATCAAAGTTCTCTCAAAGTCCTTTTCCCTCTTCTTCCAAGTCCAATGGTAACCACTGCAGGCCAATCCAAGAAACAGCACACAAGCACAAGGACAGTCACCTCCTGCAGATTCCTTCAGTTACACGGACAGAGGTGTGTCTTGTTGTCCAGGAGCAATACAAATTGCAGGGGTTTCAGCACAGATATTTATACCCCAAAAGTCTTTGTTCTAAAAAGCTACAAGTCACTGAACCCAGCCAGAACCAGTTCTGCTCAGTCCTGGAGCACTTTGTTTACCAGGCTGCATCCATCCTTTCAGAAAGAGGGGGTCTGCCATCAGACGCACAGGAGGAGGTTGAGCCAGCATTCACCTTGCCAGGCACAGCCCTATTCAGGTCAGGGAGCTACCCCTCCCTATACTCCAATGCAGATCTCTCTATTCAACCCAGGTCTGACTCAGCCTGCCCTGCCCCTCCAAAATCAGACAGCCAATACCCATAACAGCAGAGCACACTGGAAGGCTTAGGCAAGAAAATACCTACTTTATAAAAGTGGTATTTTCAAACACAGAGGGGCCGATTCCGATCCGAGTCGGAAAGCACTCCGACCCAGTCGGATCCGGATAGTTTTTCGACCGAACCGGACCCCTACAGTCCGACCGAGCTAGTACAATGCGCACGTATGCTGTCGGACTCCGTTCAGTCGGACTCCCATAGAAGTCAATGGGACCAGGTCGTACGACACGCACATGGGCTCCCATTGACTGAGTGGGTACGTCTCGAACAAGTGCGCCGCCTACAGAGGGTATGCATCGTTGCCACCTGAACTGTACATGCCTATGTTGGGGAGATCCATAGGTCTCCCCCTGTGTCTGAGTCGTAGGGCTGCGGGTGTCAGGGGGTCTGACACGGAGCTTTCGTGAGCTGGACACTCCGGCTCGCACAGGCTGTCCGACGCGTGCATTGTACTGGCTCGGTTGTAAATCGCATCCATTGCACGCCACGTTTAGCTTCCGACCGGGCTGGACGGAGCGGTTCGGACCTGGAAACGACTCGGTCGGTGAATTTCATGTAGCTCGCATCGTACTTGCTCGCTCCTACAGCTGTACGAGTCGGCTGGAAAACATGCGTACGGCTCGTAGTTTTTCCGGCCGATCCCGATTCAGTGCCCTTCCGACCGAAATCGGAATCGGCCCCAGAATATAAAAATAAACTTTACTAAAAGATATATTTTAATATTCTGAGCTCAGGCATACTAAATTCGTTTTTCTACCATGTTCCTTAGGGCAGTTAGGACTATAGAATGTAATAGTCAAACTGCCCATTCCGGCCTATGGAGAACAGATAGCCTCGCAGTAGTGAAAAAACAAAATTGGATGTAATTTACTACCAGGACATGCTACACACACCAAGGCATGTCCTACCTTACACATACAATGCACCCTACCATAGTGGTGACTTACATGATGCCAAGGGAAGGTTCAGGGGCTCAGAAGTGGGTGCACTTCACAGCCAAGATTGCAGTTCTGGACGGCACACAGACTCTGCAGTGGCAGGTCTAAGACCCACTTTACAAGCTGCTTCTGTGGGTGGTGCAAACCAGCGCTGCAGGCCCACCAGCCGCATTTGGTTTACCAGTCCTGGGCACACACAGGCCACGCTAATAGTGACTAACAGGTAAACCAAATAAGCCAATCATGGAAATACCAATTCACATGTCATACTTACACAGGGAGCATTCACGCTGTGGCACTGAATGGCAGTGGCACAGCGCCCAGAGCATCTAACACCAGCAAAAACAGAGAAGACAACAGCGAAAAATGGAAGGTCTTACACGTACGCACTTTCTTATCATGTATTGCATTTACTTGTATATATTTATGATTACTGCAAAATGGTAGAACTGTACCATCCCTTTACTTTCGTAGCACTGCTAATCATATATCTCTGCTATTGTCTAATGGATGATACATCAAATCTATTCTACACTAGAATAACAACTGCTCAATAAATCCTTTTTGAAATGCCCAGACTGTTTATTCTGTGATTCTCTGAGACAAACCAAGTGAGCATGAGTGACTGAGCAGAAAGTAGCAAATTGTTTCCACGATTCTTAGGAATCCGGGTTGTCATGTTCTGAGGTTGCCAGAAACTATTCTCTCCCCGATAAGAGGAGATTCTAGTGGCACTGTGAGCTGGCTAATGCAAACAGGTCAACATATCCGGTGGGGGTGCTCGGAAGCAGTCTGCCACCAAACCCACAGTTTATGTTATCTGAACGCGCAGATCCTGTATAGGATATATAGGAACTACACGACAAGAGCTGCTGCAAGCTGACACCTCTCCTACAGCCACAGGTGCACAACAGAACTACATTGAGCTGTAGGAAGGGCTGGTGAAAGGTGATACCTCTCTGACAACCACTGGTGCACAACAGAACCAAGGTGAGCTGTAGGAAAGGCTGCTGAAAGGTGACACCTCTCTTACAACCACTGGTGCACAACAGAACCAAGGTGAGATGTAGGAAGGGCTGGTGAAAGGTGACACCTCTCTTACAACCACTGGTGCACAACAAAACCAAGGTGAGATGTAAGAAGAGCTGGTGTGAGCTGACACCTCTCCTACAATCACTGGTGCACAACAGAACCAAGGTGAGCTGTAGGAAGAGCTGGTGCAAGCTGAGACCTCTCTTACAACCACTGGTGCATAACATAACCAAGGTGAGCTGTAGGAAGGGCAGGAGAACACACGTGGCAGAGGGAGAAACAAGTAGGGGTGCAGAGACAAGGGGCAGAGAGGCAGCCAGCTCCAGCCTCACCTGCACTGTCCACATAAACAAGAGGGCTCCTTTCCTTATGCAGTCACGTGACCACTGCACAATACCCATGGGACACAATGCAATGGATTGTACATAAAGTGTAGGCGCCAAAGCCGTCTCTAGCCAGATCTAAACACCTGTTAATACCAGGTGGTCGGTGACAACACCAGGTCAAGCCTGGGGCCAAACCTCCAAGCATTAGAGAAACAATGACAGCCTCCCTATGAGCATTCCATTTTTTTCTTTTTCATCACAATATTTCTCCTCTTCAAAGAAAAAAAGCATTAAATTAATACCAACAATATTCAATGCGGCAGATCTGTATGTAGAGAAAAAAAGCCCAGAAAAATAACAATTTTCACACTGTCTTTGTTACAGTGAGGAAACTCTCGCCTCTGTGACCACACTGCTCCCGGGCGGGGCTCCCTCCTCCCTGAAGCTCCTCTCAGGGCGCTTTATATTTCCGCCCTCAGCTTCCTTAGGTTGACTCCGGTGCCGAGGGTCACACATGCAGTCTGTCACTTCTAGAGCACACCACGATGTGTGTCCGGGCTCTGCTGCTGGCTGCGGTGTTTGTGTGTAAGTTGTGGCTCTTAACACACTGAGTGTGAGACCAGGGGCTGCTCTGTCCTGTGTGTTGTGTTTACTGATCCAACTTTGTTTCATCATTGTATGTCTCCTGTGTGGCTCAACATGCCGCTGAAATACAAGCGCACAGTAAAGACTTGTTTCCTTTTCAGCTCCAACACCTTGTAATTTACTTTTCATTTATTCTCCTCAGGTGCAGACACCAGAAACCAGGTCCTGCAGCCTCCGGCGGTGGAGGTCACGGAGGGGGGGACGGCGGAGGTCACCTGTAACCACACCATCAGTGACCCCCGGAACCTGTTCTGGTATCAGCACCGACCCTGGTGGTCCCCCGAGCTCCTGATTTCGGGGTACAGCTCTAACGAGACCATCAGACACTTCTCAATGTATATTACCAACACCCGCCTGTCCACCACTCTGAGGATCCGCGGAGCCGGAGTGAGGGACGCAGCCGTGTATTACTGCGGAGTGAGGGACACGGTGAGGGAAGTGATGGGGAAACCTGCACTAAAAGAGACAGAGAACAGTGGAGAGAAGCAGAGGCACCCCGGAGTGCGTGCTGCTGGCGCCACCTGGTGGATTAATGTTTATAAACACTCAAAGAGAAGCAGTGACGTAAACAAAAGTTGGCTCTGTGTGGATTAGTAAATCTGACTTAAGTGCTTGTGTTGTCTTGTGTCACCTCACCTGAGTCAAGGGCTACACAAGCCTAAATCCGGGTTTAGTCTTATAGAAACATGGTTTTACAACAAACACTGGATCAAAAAACATGTAAAATGCCACCCAAATAAAACAAGCATTGTCAAAGCCTGTATATCTTTTTGTAAAACTGAAACTGCTTTTTCATTGACCTACAAGTTTATGAGAGTATTTTTGTGAATGTGTGAATATAAGATTGGATGAATGGTTAGTTGAATGGATGAACACATTGGATGATGAACAGTGAGTGAGAATGAATGAAAGCATTGACAGTGATTAGTGTGTGAGTGAGAGCAGGGATAGGGGGCTGGTGTAAAGGGAGAGTGAATGGGCAGCTGAATGGACAGTGTCAGGGTGGAAACAAACCACTTGAGTGTAAAGACAGTGTGAGGTGGGACAAAGAAAGTGTGGGGCATAATTAACAAGGGTTTGCATCGCGGTAGCACCACACAACATGATGCACGTGTGATGCAAACCCCAAAATATGATATATCAAGGCATGCAAGGCTACTTTTCATGGCCCTGATTGGCTTAAAGAAACAGGTGAAACACAGCATAGCGCATATTGTTGTGTTGTGTTACTCTGCCCTGGGTAGGCTTTCTATGGGCGTTGCATGCGTGTTCCCACACAACTCCCACGGATGTTGACATTTACCATTTTTTACCATACCATCTCTGGTATACCTGGGAATGCGTCAAAAAGATACGCCTTCCCAGGTGAGGCGTAACAAGCAGAAATATCTTCATTTCTCCTTGTTACTCTAGTCTGCAGCACACCTAGGAAAAGGAAAATGCCTCAGGGGATTGTTTTTGTGCAGGAAGGTGTCTCATGCTCCAGGTCAAGATCTGTTAAGGAACAAAACCTGTGGTCCCTGAAAATGAGTGCTGGAGCCCCCCCCCCCTAAACTACTGGCTCAAATTAACTTGTGGATTTATTGTTTATTTGCAAGCAGTTTCAATAGTACATACGAACTTATGACTATATTCCATAATCCGAATTTAAAAAGAAGATCCTGCCTGGGGATCCTACTTTCCTACTCCAATTCCCACACCTACCCAACCCCAAGACCCCCCTTGTATTCCCCTGCCACCCCAACCCTAACCCTTCGTCCCCATGACATCTCAAATCTTAATGCTGTCTTCCATTCTACGACATCCAATCAATCACTCTCTCTTGAATCCCCCATGACGTCTCTAATTCACACAACATCTCCCAAACTACCCAGCCCTCTAATGACCAATTCATTCCAACCCCTAACCCCACCTCTAACCCCTCTCCTGCCCCGAGTCCCCCTCCTGGCTCACCCTACTATACCCCCACCTGCCCCTACTCCCCACTCTTTGGACTGCACTCCAACCCCTAACTCTGATGTTGCTTTTCCCCACACCCCTCACGCCCTCGCTTCTTCTCAAACCCATCTCCTGCCTCTATTATTGTCCCATCCTCCTCCAAGCCCCTCCTTCCCTCCCACAGCCTGAGCACTCCTCTCTCTAACCCCCAGGCCTCTCACCCTCTCCGAACACCAGACCTCCATCCCCGGCCGATACAGAACATACCCCTACTGCCCCAACTGCGTTCCCCTCACTCTTTTAACCCAGGCACTTTACAACATTGACTGCAATATTTCAACCTTGGCGACTGAACTCTTTCGACTTAGAGAGGATTTCAAAGACAAATCCCTCAACCCCAGGACCCCTCCCTTTCGTTCAACTTCTCTCTTCTCTGGCTTCCAAAAGTTCCCTAATCCCAAACATTGGAGAAGTACACTCCTCCACAACCGTACACAGATGCCTCTCCATACCTCGAGCAATCACTTCGCTTCCGACCTCTCTGACCTTTGTAACTCTTACCTACCAAATGTCTTACTTAAGGTTCCTCCCCTTCCTTACTCTAGCATTCCTGTTATCCTGGGGACTAGCAGAATTCCATTTTCTCCCTGCTCCCGTAGATCCCCCTCAACGTACTACCATCCACTCGCACTCTACCCCCAAAAGCAACCCTAAAACCCTTGCCTGCATGCTTGTGAACTGCCGCTCGGCTGTTCGACATGCGTCCAAAATATCTGAAACCATCCTTAGTGAAGCTATTGACGTTGCCTTCCTCATGGAAACCTGGCTCAACGATCACTCAACACCCATCCTTGACTTACTCTCCCCACGCCCGGTTACTCTATCATCCAACTCTCTCTAGCTAAGAATGCAGACTACTCTATCTTCGATCTTCGAATACCTTGGAGTCGAACTTAAGGTTTAAGGTTCTCCCCCAATTCGACTACACAATATCTACCACCACCCTGGTGATCTTCTTCCCTTTGCTGATGAACTATCTGACCTTCTTACTCAATCTTTACTTTCTAACTCTAAAAATCTCTTCCTAGGAGATTTCAACCACCACTGGAATGACCCCGAGGACCCCACAGTCAATCTTCTCATTAACCTTCTAGAGATTAGCGACCTCATACAACTTTGCCATTCCCCAACCCACTCTAAAGGGGCCATTCTTGACGCCATCATTGCAAACAGTGACTTGGCCTCCTTATCCAACATCATCCCTATCGACTGGTCTGACCACCACCTCATTCTGTTCATGATCTCGCCCTCGGCTCCGCCCCCCATCTAAAAACAACAAAGACATGAAATGGACCAGAAATCCTAATCTTATCCCCCCTGGTAAACTGGAGTCCAAACTCCAAGCTCAACTTCGTCTCACCTCTCTCTCTTTTAAAGCGAATGAGCTCACTGAGCATTTTAATAAAACTGTCTCTGAGGTCTTAGATTAATTTGCCCTGCCTAAACTAAAAACTCTTAAAAATATCCCTTCCAAATCATTGTTCTACTGAGATCTCAACAATGAAAGATGCGCACTTAGACTCTCCCTCCCATCTCACCCTCCTCAGAGCTGCTAGATCTACTTACAAGAACCACATTTTCAATGAAAGGGCATCCTTCTTCCATTCACAACTCGCTCGTTCCAAAAATAGACTCAGAGAACTGTTAAACATTGTTAGAAATCAAACTTCCTCTGCCCCTCTCAAGATGACATCCTCCTCTAACAAATGCGAACTCTTTCTCCCAAAAATTGTCAAAATAGATAAATCCTACCTTTTAACTCAGATCCCTCCCAACGCCAATGTACCTTTGACGCTACTTCAATGCCACCTTCCCTTCTGATTCTACCCCCTGATTCCTCCCCGTACCTACTTATCACAACCCCTCCTGAAACCAACCTCGCTAACCTACAGTTTAAAAATAATGCCTCCTGGTATAATTTCCACCCCGTTTCCGAACTTGAAGTCTTTAACATCTTTTCTAAATTAAAACCATCCTCTCACACTAAAGATCCTCTCCCTTTTTACCTTGTCCAAGAGCTAAAGCATGTCATTGTCCCATATTGGACCAATATCATCAACTCATCCCTTACCTCGGGGTATATCCCTGTCTCCCTCCAACTCGGAAAAATCACTCCCTGTCAGACTTGGGGGTCTCTAGTTGGCACAGGTATGCACTTTTGACAAATAGGGACCCTCGCCTCTAGTCAGGGTAAAGGGGTACACTCCTAAAATAACCCCTGCTCACCCCCTTGGTAGCTTGGCACGAGCAGACAGGCTTATCTCAGAGGCAGTGTGTAAAGCATTTGTGAACACATACAGTAATCAAGTGACAATACTACAGATGGACACCACACAGGTTTTATATAAAAAATAAGTATTCTTTATATAGATTTACCACAAGACCATAAACGACTAAAATACACAATACTGTTACTTTAGATGGTAGTTTTGCTTAGTTCTCTTTGTTCTTGAATGTGACACTTTAAGTCAATGTACCTTTTAGATGCGACATGCAGGGCAACGAAAGTGTTGCAACGATGTTGATGCGTTGAAGATTTTGGTGCAAAGAAATAAAGACGTGAAGATCTTCCAGATGCAGCACGCTTCTCCAATGTTGCGAGAAGACCCGATTCGATGCGTCAGCTGCAGCGGCGACACATTTTACGCGATGCGACGACTGCGGCTTTGGTGGCGACACTCTTCTCTGACGTTGCAAGACGCTTCTGCTCGATGCGACAGCTTGCAGCGGCGACACACTTTACGCGATGCGATGACAACAGCTCCGACGGCGGCACTCTTCTCCGTGGATGCGAGACGCTTTACTTGATGCGGTGCAATGCGACAACTACGATGGCTGCGATGGCGACACGCTTCTTCCTCGATGCGAGACTCTTCTCTTGATGCGGTGCAATGCGTCAGCTACGATGGCTGCGATGGCGACACACTTCTTCGGCGTTGCGACACACTTCAAGGATGATGCGAGACGCTTCCGCTCGATGTGACAGCTGCAGCGGCGACACACTTTACGTGATGCGACGACAACAGCTTCGACGGCGGCACACTTCTCCTTCTTGAGTCGCGCTTCCAGCTCCTTACGACATGCAGTCCCTCAGAAGGCCCAACAACAGCAGCAGGCACTTCCAAGGAACTCTAGGGAGCTGGGGGGTGAAGTCTGTTGTTCCTGAGACTTCAGCAGGAGGCAAGCTCTTTTCCAAGCCCTTGGAGATCTTTCACAAGTTGTGCAAAAGTACACACAAAGTTCCTTTCTCCTCTCTTTGGCAGTAGGCAACCCCTGCAGGCCAATCCCCCAGTTTCAGGGATAGTCTCTCCCCAGTTTCTTCTTGGTTCCTCTCCTCAGCAGAGTTTCTTCTTGTTTCCCAAAGTGATCTAAATTCTTGGGATCAGGGTCCCAATACTTATTCCCCAAAATCCTTTGTCCTCTGAGGGCAGAGGGGCCTTTGCCTTGTTCAAACCGGTTCTGGTCAGTCCTGGAGCAGTTTGTTTACCTGACTCCTTCTTTCCTTTCAGATTGCAGGGCAGAGACATCAGACGCAGCACAGGAGGTGGAGCCAGCATTGTGGAGGGAAGGTACAGCCCTATTCAGGTCCCAGGTGCAACTCCTCCCACCCATCTCGATGCAGATCTCTCTTTTCACCCCTGGGACACCTCACCCTGTCAACTGGAATTCCCCAGCCCTGTCACTCAAATTCCAGACAGGGAATACACAGCCTAGCAGAGGCAGGTTTGAATGGTTGGACAAGAAAATGCCTACTTTCTAAAAGTGGCATTTTCAAACACAGAGGTGCCGATCACGATCGTGTAAAAACTGGGTACGAACCGTCGGACGGAGCATATTCTCCGTCCGACGCGTACCCGGTCGTCAAAACTTACAAACATGGAATTACGAATCGCACGGAAACACCATTTCCGTACGAATCGTGAAAAACCCCGACCGACGAAAATAAACATACAAATGCGATCCGGGAAAGCGCCGACGTGACGTCGGGACGCACGCAGCCTGCCATTCACGAACCAGGAATTACGATTCGCACCGACGTCATCCCGCACGGTGAATATTTTCCGGCTGCCAAAAACTGCCGGGAAATCAGGACGACGCGAACAAGGAGTACCTGTACGCGACGGACAGACATGGACCCGAACCTACGTGTCATCCCGGCCCTCATAGCAGTCGACCTCCTCTACAGGTTCGGACGCAGACGCCGCAGGAGGTCAGAACAACAAAGGGAGGGGGGAGGGGGGGGCAGGACCAGGGGCAGGCCACAAAACCCCCACCAAAGTCACACAGCACACATGCCCTGGACATACCTGACCCCCAGGCCCTGGTCACTACGAGGGGGTGGGGGCGTGTCCAGCAAAGCCAGCATCTGCCACAACCGAAGTGCTTCACGACGCGAACCGGCAACACAACAATACAGGTACGTCCCGTACCCACGCCTTAAGAGCATGGGTACGAGTCGTACCACGCCCACACCTATGTCACCCCAGCAATGGCGGGACGGCTGTACCTACGTGGCAAAGGCCTGGGTACAGCCCGCACAAGCATTCCATAGCGTGGGTACGGATATGTACGGACCGTACCCCCACCCGCGTATGCCTGGAGCGTACCCCAACCATGTATGTACGACCCATACCCTCACCCGCGTACGTATGGAGCGTACCCCCCACCCCAACAGTGTAAGTACGACCCGTACCCTCACCCGCGGACGTATGGAGCGTACCCCCACCCAAACAGTGTAAGTACGACCCGTACCCTCACCCGGGTACGTATGGAGCGTACCCCCACCCCAACAGTGTATGTACGGACCGTACCCCCACCCCAACCGTGTATGTACGACCCGTACCCTCACCCGCGTAGGTATGGAGCGTACCCCCACCCCAACAGTGTAAGTACGACCCGTACCCTCACCCGCGGACGTATGGAGCGTACCCCCCATGCCAATAGTGTACATACGGACCGTACCCCCACCCCGTATGCATGGAGCTACCCCCTACCCCAACAGTGTAAGTACGAACCGTACCCCACCCGCGTACGTATGGAGCGTACCCCCACCCCAACAGTGTAAGTACGACCCGTAACCCCACCCGCGTATGCATGGAGCGTACCCCCACCCCAACCGTGTATGTACGACACGTACCCCCACCTCGTATGCATGGAGCGAACCCACACACCTGTATGTTCTAAGCGTACATATTGTTAAATAGGAGGGGTGTGTGCAGAGTCCTCCCAGCAGTGCCCAGAGACAGGAGGGGTGGGTGCCCATCACTCCCAGCAGTGCCCAGAGACAGGAGGGGTGGGTGCAGAGTCCTCCCAGCAGTGCCCAGATGCAGGAGGGGTGGGTGCAGAGTCCTCCCAGCAGTGCCCAGACACAGGAGGGGTGGGTGCCTAACACTCCCAGCAGTGCCCATGGAACGCAAAGGGTGGAGTAGGCACAGATACCATGCCCACAAATGTCAGTCAGGTGCACAAAGACACTGCAGTACATGTACCACATGTGTGCGAGGCTGGGAGTATACGCATGCATAGCGCCGAAAAGAAAACATGTCCACATGAAGTCATGTCAATAGTCCACATACACAAGTACAATGACTACCAAGGATGCCACGAATGATGCAGGTGGAGACATCGCTCAGCATGCATGTGCAAAGTTGAAGGAGTCCGTCACACACCCAGCTAATGTACACACAGCTCAGCGCTAAATATTGGGAACACCCTGCAGGGAAGATGTCAGGGTACACAGAGGAAGGAATACACCTTGGGACAATTTCACCATGCAATAACTGCTTACATGAACAGAGAAACCTAGCTAACACCGTGTGATGGCACACAGATACCAGGGTCCCCCCTATGACCAGCACACTACTACATTTCCCACACACCCAACACATGATTACCACCCAAAATCATGTAGCAGCCCCACCAACAGCAACATCAGAAAAGCAGTAGTGTTCAAAGGAAACAAAAATGGCTTTAATCAGCATGATCTTAAATAGTGTGTTCGTAGAAAGTTCAATATTTACAAAGCCCATAGGGCAGTCCATGAGTCACAGCTGGACGGGGGACACAGTGGGACGCGTGTCCCCTAGCTTGCCTGCACAGTCAGACTCCTTCGTCTTCCACAGCGGGGAGGGCATCATGTTGGGGGGAAGGACCAGGCACCGCAGGGACAGGAGGGCGAAGGGTAGGCGTCGTGGGTGCAGGGATGGAGGACTCCACCACAGGGGGTGGGGCAGGGCCAAAGGCGGAGGCCAGGATCTCGCTGCACACCTTAGCAAGGTCCTCCAGCGTCTCCCCTGCACCCGAAGGAACCACAGGCCCCAAGGAGGGGGGGGGGGGTGGATGGAAGGGTCGCAGCGCCACTGGGGGAGGGTGTGGACAGGGGGGGGACTCAACCACCCTGACCGCTTGCGGGGTGGTGTCACAGTGGGGCTCAGGGACAGAGCGGCCATGAAGGAGTCCTTGCCGGATATGTGGCCAGGAGAGCTCAGGGGAGGGGATTTGGAGGGAGTGGATTGGGTGGAATGCGGACTCCCACTCTAGCTGCGTTTCTTACGTTTGCCCCCCAACCCAGTGGGTGTGCCTACCTCACCCTGTGTGTGCGTGCCAGGAGGTGTGCGCATGACCTTCCCTGCTGGTGTGGTGCCTGTGTCTGTTGTGGTGGGTGCATGCTGACGTCTGGGTGTACGTGGGACAGGCATGGGAGTGGGAAGTGTGGATGGGTCAGGGGTAGGGGGAGGGACGTAGCGCTGCAGGAGACCCACTGCTGCAGTCAGTGTCGAGTCTATGGACCTCAGCAACTGGCGTTGGTCAGCCTGCGACGAAAAAATGCCCTCCAAGTATGCCTCCATGTTGTGCAGCACTTGGCTGTGGCCATGGAGGACATTAAGGATCGCAGCCTGACCAACCTGCAACTGCCGCTGGATGTCCACAGACTCGGCATTGGCGGCAGCAGTGGAGACAGGGGCAGGGGGTGCGGTGCCTGGCAGGAAGGAGACATGTGGTGACCGTGGACGTTGGGAAGGGACATGAGCAAGTGGGAGGCGGCTGATGGCAATGGAGGGGGCGGGGTGCGATGTTGTTCCGCTGTCAGCTGCTGGTGCAGCCTCCGCCCACTCGGAGAGATCTTCCTCGGACCCGTCGGCTTCATATTCGGTGGTGCCAGTGGACAGGTCCTCGGCCTCACTCTCCTCCGCCTCTGTACCACTCAATGTGCCAGCCACGATGTCAACGCTGGCACTGGTGCTCGGTCCCTCCGCTCCGTCGGTGCTCATGTCTCCCTCCGTGTCCCCCGACGATGCTGTGGGCAAGGTGAAGAGACAGCAATTAATCACACACCTGTATACATATGTCACATGAGTCCAATCTACATAGGTTACAGTGCATAGCCTGAAAAGAGAGATCAGTAACACCTACAAAACAAGGTACAGATGTAGGGCATGCAACACACAGTTGGTTGACACACCATGCCAATGAAAATCCATGGAGAGCATGACACAATAGCAAATTACATGAAATGGAGTTTGACATAGGAGCCAGGCCCTGGGGACAATCCAGCACTGCATCTGCACCACACAGCGTTGCCGAAAATAGGGATGAGGAGGGACCATATCCATGAACTTGAGGCACATGCTGCATAGGTAATACTGAAAACATGGCCAACATGACTGGCTCACTGCACCTTGAGTGTATGTCCAGACAAACATCACACACTGGCCAGACCTAGCAAGGAGAATTCTGGTTTTGACATGTCGGCTTGACCCGCACCAACCACCCCCTACATGAGACAATTTGTTGAGACACAGGTGGCACTTACATCTCTTAGTCTGGGTGAAATACACAGGGGATGCATAAATGCAAGATTGGACGCCAAATACCCGAGGTGCGCCTGTCCAAATAATCATGTACAAATGGTCATCATCAGATGATTGTAACAAGACACACAGGCACTGGCCACTGTGACTATGAACAAGGAAAATCAGGTCAGGCTGTACAGTGGACACTTGTACTACATTTCACATCAATATACATGGTGCCAGGGGACAATGGCACAGAGCACAACCTATGCTGTAGACACTGAGAGTGTCCACGTTTTGTGATGACACACATGACACCTATGAAAATATGCCCCAGGGGACAGTAGTGGCAACACAACTCCATGGTCCTGATTGGGAATGACTGCAACACACGCCACCATCCCTGCACTTTGCGTATCGCACACTCATGCACATCATGTCACAGGCCACAACATAGGACATGCGCGCTGTAAGGCATGACACTTGTGAGACTAACTCCCATGTCTGGACTCAGCATCAGTGCCAACTGACATGGAACCCACATGTACTGAACTGGACAGGGCACAGGCAAGGTCCCAAAACCTGTTACACACCACCCCCACACATGATGCTACAGGCATAGTTCATGTGGAGAAAGCGCCAGCCTACATTACCTTGGGAAGGAGTGACTACACACAGACCAGGGAATACATTGCAAGGAGGGGAAGGGAGGCAGGAGAGCGCTGCTATACTGTGGGTAACTGGATCTGCACAGCACCTTTAAACCCTGGCAGTGTATCCATGCAACTGTGCACTTACAAATGCTGGTGAAACACAACAAGCACACATGTACCTACCCCCTTCCTGCTGCTGCTTCTCCTGTAAGCGCCTCTCCAAGTCTGGAAATACCACCGGCAGCACACGCTTGTGGATGTGGGTCAGTCGGCGGCGCCCGCGGTTCTTATGGCTCTCAGGTGAGTCCCCCAGCAGGACCCGTGCGATCTTCCGCGTCCAGCACCGGATATCCTGCCAGCGTTTCCTCACCTGGGCTAGGCGCCGCTTCCGACCATCCGCACTCCTCACGGCGCTGACGGCGGTCAGCCATATCTGCTCCTTGGCAGAGGCGCCTACCTGTGAGGATGAACAAGTGACACTACATCAATACACCTGGCGCATGTCACAGGGACACATATTAGAACACATTTGCTGTTTACAACAAGGCATAGTATGCATCCAACGCATTGCACCTTTGTCATAGGGACATCATCCTCTGGGGAAGGGCAAAAGCAGTACGTGCCATTGAAAGGACACAGGTGGAATGAGGGCAACTACACAATCAATGATCCAGGCTCACACTGTGCATCACAAGCTACACCAGGATAATGTGCAGCACCTCTAAGCAGTCACATGCCACAGGCCACTGACGCTACCCCAGCAGAGTACACAGACACACACAGGCACAGGACATTCACCTGCCATTGCCAAATGCAGTGACATACCTCACTCTGCACATGTGCCACTAGACTGGGGGGGGCTCACAGGTGTGGGGCTGGCTCTGCACGTCAGACACACAGTACTGCTCCCTGCTCACATCACATGGCCAGGGTATATCCATCCCTCATGCAGCTGGGGTGCTATACTCCACATATGCACCCACCCACATGACAGGGGACTTACACACACACCGATGTCCAGGGTACGAACACATCATGTGGACACATTCAGCACAGGTACACAGAACTAACACACATCTGTGTGTACAGTCACCTCTCACACTGGGCTGACCATATAATCACATGAGGACTGTAGAGGCTACATTCCCAGGAGGACAAGACAGGCAGAATGTGGCATGCACCATGCAGTGATTGTCACAGTAAACACAATGCAAGTGAGGACGGCAGACATGCACCACAGCATGCACTGGCTGGGAGACATCAGGCATTCCCCCCCCGGGACCCCCCCTACAGTACATAGCATGTGTGCCACACCTGGACACAATGCCAGAAGTCACACTCACAAAAAAGGGACACAGTCTGTGCCGGTGGACTCTGCACTCACCTGATACCCTGCTCGCCCATACAGCATGGGGTACTGTGGGAGGATCACATCCAGCAAAGCCAGGTTCTCCTCCAGGGTGAAGGGCTGTGACCTCTCCACAGACCTTGACATGGTTCCAGGGAATCAGTAGCAGCAGCTGGGTCGTGGAATACAAAGATGTGCAGGCAAGTGCCCCCTCATGGGACCTGGCTGCCTTATATCTGCCTTGCTGGCCTGTTTCATGCACAGGAGTACAGAGTGATTGGTCACTCACATTTGCATCCTATGTTTCCTCCAATCCCTTCAAACCTAGCACAGTCAGTGGGTTCTTATTGTGTTTTTTTCTTCAGCATGATGTCAACCCCACAAACACATTGCAACAAAGTAGATTCATTCCAACTGACTTCTGCTGTGCACCTTCCAGAACAAATTCAAACTTTAAACTTGGTCTCCATGACAACCAGCATGCATGTAGGCCTTTATACTTGTCCCTCATGTGTCCCCTATGTAATTTGGAGCTTCACACACAGGTACGGTGCGTTCCGGGGCCCTAGGGCACCCCAAATGCATATCAACGGCCCGTACAGGAATGTGTACGCTCCGTACCACTATGGGTGTTCTCGCGTATGCGTACTCATGGTGGTATGGCCCGTACACACGCCTGTACGCTCACTATCACTATGAGTACGCATACGCTAGAACACCCATAGTGATAGTGAGCGTACAGGCGTGTGTACGGGCTGTACCACCATGAGTACGCATAGGCGAGAACACCCATAGTGGTACGGCCCGTACACACGCCTGTACGCTCACTATCACTATGAGTACGCATACGCGAGAACACCCATAGTGGTACGGCCCGTACACGCCTGCGTACACTCACTATCACTATGGGTACACATACGGCAGCACTCCCATAGTGATAGGGAATGTACACAAGCCCTATTTGCGAAAGTACGGTGCCTTTCACACATCACAGTGGTGACAGGCAGCACACAGGAAGGAATAGGGCTGACATACTTGTCCATGGATGGACATCAAGCCATTGTCTGGGCAGTACTACATGTGTGGGGCACAGGTGTGAAAGGCTGTGATGTGGCAACTCACTCCTGAGTCGAGAAGGCACCAGATGTATGATGAGATGTGTACAGATGTTATGTGTGACGGTGCAATGTGTGCCGGGCATGCCCTTGACTCCTTTGACATGTGTGCATGTCGTACTGCACACTTGGGATGAGCGTCACTGGCATGGCACGGTCAACAACACACGCAAGTGTCCCCTGATGCCCGCTACAGGGGTTACCACACCAGACAGGTCACTACCCACGGTGCACCTTGTGACTATGTCATGTATGAGTGGGGGGTTCACATTGGGTTGATGTTGGTGCTCCCTCAAAAGCATCAGCTGTTGCAGCAACCAACATGTGTCTGTGTGTAGATTGACATGGCACACTGTTCCGCACACCAGGCCACATGTGGTACCCGATGTGAGGTGCGTATGTATGCATGGGACACAGAATAGCGTAACAAGGACATGTCTCCATCCTCTGTATGAATGTGTGGTGAGTCATCACATGTTCACCTTCATGGCAAGGTGTGTGGCCTGTCCTAGTGTAATGTCATGTGACCTGTGGCTCTAGTGTTCCGCTACCAGTCTCTGCAATCGACATCCTACTTCTGCTGATGTGTGGATGTATGTCACTCCTGTCTTGCGTCTGGCTGTTCACTTACACTGGGACACAGCTAGTCCCATGCCATGGCATGTGGAGGTTCACAATCTCCGTGTGTAGCTGGGTCTTGGTAGGAGTGTCACCTGGCAGCCATACGTGTCCAGGGCATGTAGCACATACCTGACTCCGTATGTAGCATATGTGTATTGACAGATTAACATGTGCTCAGTACATATACATTTTTTTTGTAGTGCACTCACTCTTCCTTGTCACTTCCAAATTACTGCAGAGCGCCGCCTCTTCCCCGACCAATTCCGGACTTGGCTGTCATGCGGGAGAATGACTGTATCCGGTGCTACCGCTTCCCCCAACGGTTGATTCTGGAGTTGACGGCGAGACTGGCACCACACCTGCAACCGCTGCACAGGTATCCTACGGCACTGACACCCAAGCTGAAGTTAATGGCAGCCCTACATTTTCTTGCCACGGGTACCTTTCAAAATACCATAGCTCATGTTGGTGGCATGTACCATAGCATGTTCTGCCGTGTGCTGTATGATTTCTTAGAGGCCATGTTGCTTCACCTGGATGACTTCATCCATTTCCCAACCCCTGAAATGTTGACTGGGGTCAAGCGTGGATTCTATGCCCTGGGAGGGATGCCCCATGTCATTGGGTCCATAGATGGGACACATGTGGCTTTGGTACCACCACAGGCACAGGAGGTAGCAGAATCGCAAGCACTACCACTCCATCAATGCCCTTGTGGTGTGTCTATCCAACATGGTGATTTCACATGTCTGTGCTCGTTTTCCAGGATCAGCACACGATGCCTACAGCATGAGGCGTAGCAGGGTGCCTGAAATGATGACGCAGCTGCGCAACGAACGAGCATGTGTTGTTGGTGGGTACACTCTGTCTGTCCTGTATTTTGCGTAGACTTCCAGCACGACCGCTTCTCCTGTCCTGCTTATGTCCATGTGCTTTCCATGTAGGGGACGCTGGCTATCCAAACATGCCATGGCTGATCACACCTCTCCGCAACCCCATTACGCCAGCCCAGCTCCGCTATAACACCGCCCATGGCCGGACAAGGCGAGTGATAGAGAGGACATTTGGCCTCCTGAAGAGCCGATTCCGATGCCTCCACAAGACCGGCGGCGCCCTCCCATATGCCCCGGCGAAGGTCTGCAAAATCTTCATGGTCTGCTGCATGCTGCACAACATGGCAGTTGAGAAAGCTGTGCCACTCATCCTGGATCAAGATGATCAGGACCATCCACCCGTGGAGGACGAAGGGCTTGGCAATGGGGCTAGTGATGTGGAGGATGTGGAGCCGCAAGAGGACATCCGGACTCGGCTCATACGCGACTTCTTTGCTTAGTGGTGAGTACCAGTGTCTGAGTGTGCACGCATTGGTCCCCGTGTGGCATGTGTTGCGATGTGTGTGTCCATCTGCATGTATGGCACGTGAGTCAGAGGTGTGTGTGGATGTGTCACTGGAGTGATGGTGCCAGTGATGAGTGTATTTCCCCAGTCATAAGTGTGACCTAGCATGTTGTCATCCATACATGTGTCGAGTACATGCACATGCAAGTGGCTGTGCTTTTTGTGGCTGACTTCTTGTGTGTCTCTCTTCCCCAGGTACTTGCGCATGCCGTCTGCTGGTTGCATTGTTGTGGCACTGCTATTCCTCATGGACACGTCATCGTGTGCTGACTCAGCGTTACACGCACGGACAAGTTTGGAAGTCTCCTTAGGGTAAGGGATGCATCAGGGGTGTATTGGGTGTGGCAGTTGTTTACGATGTATGCACACTGCCCCTGTCGATGTTTGGTTCCTCTGCAGACATGTTGCATCACCATGGTACACATGACATGCAGCTGGGTACATCTGAATAGATGGTCAGACTTGTTGACAGTCATCAGTGATGGGATTGTGGAATGTGATGATGGCATCAATGTGTGTTACACTGCCCTCGGACACATACGGTTTGCATTGGCTTGACATGGTGTGGGACTTCCACATCAGCGGTTCAATGGTGTATGGCAGGCTCTCGGTGAGCAGCAGGGGGTGTTTAGCTGTTAGCCGACACTTGTGTGCCAGTTCCATGGATATCACGCATTTGTGCTGCAGAAGGGGGGTGCCAGTGTTGGACCCACATGTTACTCCACATGACCTGTTCATGTGTACTCCGAGTTGCCTCTGCAATCCCAAATACATGACTAATAAAGGTGTCCCTATGCCTCCAAGGTGCCTCTTCTCAGTCAATGCTGGTGTGTTGCCATGGGGCATACGGCATGTCTGGCATGGTTTACCGTGATAGTGGCTATGTGTCTATGTGTAGAGTAGCAAGATGCAAGCTGTTTGTGTGGGATTAGACTGTGTATTGTGCATGATGTCCATGACTGTGTGGGTATTGTGACATGTGCCATCCCCATGCATCCAACGTTGGCCAGGCCACCATTCTCTGCATCCACCTGACTCAAGCTTGCAGGACATGGTTCTGCCACCTGTCCACACATACCTGGGTGCCCCCCAGAACACTCCACATGATACCTGACCTCTGCGCATGGCTGTCGCTATACTCAATATGTCTGTCGGCACGGTTGTGCGGCCCCCCCCCTCAGCTGGTTGGGCCCATCACGGGTGTGTATGGTGCTCCATGTCTGTCTTGCCTAATACACTGTGATCCGTGTGTCCTGTAACAGACTCAGGCCCCAGGGTGTGGATGGTTGAAGTCAAATGAGAACTCAGGCATGGTTAGACTTTACAAGACACATGTAAGGTAATAATGCAACCAGTAGGCATCTTCTCTTCATGGTGTGACTTTTTATTTTAGTGGGGGGGGGGGTTGACATGACGGGCTTTCCGGGTGTGTGGAATCCAAAGTTCACTAGGGGAGTTGGTGTCCTTGCCATTTGAAATCCTCAGAGTCTATGCCACAGTCTTTGTCAACATTGGTCAGACAGTGACCAGCAAGGCCATGTGGCAGAGAATGTCTTTTGATGCTGTGCTGCTGTTGCTGCTGTGGGCCAGGTGCCAGGTCAGGTGTCCTGGGAGATGGTGCTGTGGCGCCGACCCTCACGGTCTTTTACGTGGATGACCCGCCCTCCTGCGGGGACCCTCAGAAGCAGGCCGTGACGATGTTTGGGATGCTCCATCGGATGTTTCCTCCTCCTCCTCCTGATCCCTCCCTGTGGGTGGTGATGTTCTACGCCTGATGGCACAGGGAGGGTTGCCCATGTTGTCGGCCATCCGACGGAGTGTACTGTGAATTCCCGTGAACACCGTCACGAGCTCAGCCTGTCTGTCCTCCATCCGCCATTGGTGTTGCTGTAGACACGCATGTTGCTGGGCCTGCTGGGTCTTGATCTCCTCGAGGATGGACACAACCTGGGCCATGCCCGTGGTGTCCTGCCGGTATGTGTCCAGGATGTTTCGGACATGGGAATATACCGGTTCCCCAGCCAACTGGTCAGGCTCGCGCCTCCGCCGTCCTCCACTCCCACCACCCCTGCCCACTTGCACCTGGCCTGCCCTTGTGGGCACATCGGGTCTCCGGGACCCTTGAGGGGTGGCATTGGCGTTGTCGCATGCCTTCTCCTGGGTGCCCAGGATACTGTGTCCCTCCTGGCCAGCCTGGCTGCTTTGTGGTGGTGGGGCAGGGATCCTGGGTGTCTCCTGGGATGTGGCAGGAGTGGGGGTGGTGGTTGGCCCGGTTGTACCTGACGCAGGTGCTGCAGGTCGTTGGACACCAGAGGGGCCAGGTTGGTCGGGGTCGGGTTCGTCCACAGAGTGGTGAGAGTCGTCGCTGCCGGTGGCTCCTTCATCCCGCTGAGCCGGGTCCTGTGAGTCTTCCCCCCCAGTGTTGGGGGGTGATCCACGACGTTGACCTGTGTGTGAGAGAGACAATGTTAATTTTGTTCCATGCAACATCCATGTTTAATTCGTTTGAAAGTTGGAACATTTCCTCTGGGAATTTGGTTATGTCTTGCATTCCACTCACAGTGCACTTTTGCATGGGTATGTCCCTTGGGCACAGCTTTGGCGACTTTACCTATGTGTGGCACAGTCTTACTTGCTGCGTCAAGTGTGACTGCAGTCAGCAGTGGAGTGGGCAGGTGTGGCGAGCCGTGCATTGGCGCCTTCCGTGTTGCACTGTACGTGGGCACATGGAGTGGTTCCACACACTTAGATAATGCAGGTAGCTGGCGTTGTGCTCGTGCACAGGTTGAGACATGGTCCTGTGTTTTGCCATGGAGAAGGGGGGGGTTCTGGCACTGGCCACCCTTGTCTACATGCACGCAGTCCACCTGATGACGAGCAGACATTCCCACACCCCCCAAGGCTGAATTGGGCTCCCTGTGTGTCTCTTTCTCACTCCCTCTCTGTCCCCCTCTCCCTCCCTCTGTGTGTCAGCCTCCTCCCTCTGTCCGTCTCCCTGTGTCTCCCTCCCTCTCTGTCCCCCTCTCGCTCCCTCTGTGTGTCACCCTCTGTCACCTCAGCCCAGCTTCCTAGGCACACACTTTTTGCAGATCTTTGAATGGCCCTTGGCTTGTTGATGTGAGTTTGTTTCTGATCTCCAGGCACCCATTGGGTGTAGTGTCTGTGTCTGCGCTGCTGCTGTGGTGGTGTGTGCTGCCACTCTTTCACAGTGTTGGCTGTTCATTATCTGCTGTCATGTGCAAAAACGTGCCGTCACCCCCATGTGTTAATGCAAGGTGTCCGCCATTTGCTGGAAAGTCTTTCCTGTGTGGGGACACACTGTTTGTCTGGCTGTGACCTAGGCCATATGGGAAGGGGGCATTGTTGTCTGCTTCTGAGTTGCACTATGTGATTTTTGGGGCCCACACTCCCGCCATCCGGCTTACCGTGTCTTGTGTTGGTGTTTTCTGTGGCCTGTGACTTGGCATTGTCCAGCTGGGTGCATGGGGCATGGTGGCGCCAGTGGCATGTGCGTGTTCATGGAGTGTGGTTGAGTCATGCGATAGCTTGGGGTGGTTGCGTGCCTGTTTGTGAGTTTGGTTGTGGATGACGTTCCCCCCCATGTGAGGTGAGTTGTTTGTGTACTCACCCGGCTCTCGGAGTCCATCTACTCCGTCCACTGCCACCACCGGCAGTATGGCCATCACCCTCTCCTCCCAGGGATGGTAGTGTACGGGTCTGCAGGCCGGCCCTCCTCCAGTGACGTTGGCCTGGTTGTGTTTATCGGTCATCTTGGCTCGGACCCTCCTCCGCAGATCGTACCACCTGGCTTGGCATTCCTGCTTGTTCCTTCTGGTGTCCGCAACAGCATTCACAGCATCGACGATGGTCTGCCACATGGCTGTTTTTGCTGAAGTGCTGGTCTGTCTGACCAATGTTCCAAAGAGGTGTGGCTCGACAAGGACCTCCAACTCTCGGCTAGTGAACTTTGGATTCTTGTTAGTGGGCATGGTGAGGGGTGTGGGTGTGGATAGTGGGGGGGGTGTGGATGGTTGTGGGTGTGTGGGTGTGGTTGTGCAGGTGTGTGTGTGAATGTGATGAGGGGGTGTTTGTGAAGGTGTGTGTGTGAAGGTGTGCAAGTGTAAGGTGTGGTAAAGCTTCTAGTATGGTGCTGTAGGTTGTCTGTGGGGTCTGGCAGCAGTGAGTCTGTTGCAAAGGCTCATGGTTTGTGTGTGTGGGCCCTTTTAATTGGTCCATTGGTGGGTGTGGCTGTGTTTGAACTTTAGGTGGGTGTGTTATAAGGAGTGGTTGTGTTTTGGGTCTCTGTTTTTGATTTTGGCAGTTGCAGGTCAGTGAATGTGTTGTTTTAGTGGTTGTTGGACATGTTTTGTGGCTTTGTGCCATTCGAATGGTGTATTCTTGTGTCGTTTTGGTTTGTCCTGGTTGTGTACGTGCGTTTTTAGTGTGTGTACGGTGTGTACATGGGCCATTTTGTTGTACAGTGCTGTCCTTGTGTGTGGCTTGGTACGACTCGTACATACGCGATGTTGTGTGAAGGTGGTGATGTTGGGGCCTGGGGTGCGCTCCGTACTTAGAATGTTGGGGTGGGGGTACGCTCCATGCATACGCGGGTGGGGGTACGACTCTAACGTACACGGGTGTACATACACGGGGGTAAGACACGTACATGGGTGTACATACACGGGGGTATGACTCTAACGTACACGGGTGTACATACACGGGGGGGTACGACTCTAACGTACACGGGTGTACATACACGGGGGGTATGACTCGAACGTACACGGGTGTACATACATGGGGGTATGACTCGGACGTACACGGGTGTACATACACGGGGGGTACGACTCTAACATACACGGGTGTACATACACTGGGGGGTACGACACGTACACGGGTGTACAAACACGGGGGGTACGACACGTACACGGGTGTACATACACGGGGGTTACGACACGTACACGGGTGTACATACATGGGGGTACGACACGTACACGGGTGTACATACACGAGGGGGTACGACACGTACACGGGTGTATATACACGGGGGGTACGACTCTAACGTACACGGGTGTACATACATGGGGGTACGACTCGGACGTACACGGGTGTACATACACGGGGGGTACGACTCTAACGTACACGGGTGTACATACACGGGGGGTACAACACGTACACGGGTGTACATACACGGGGGTACGACACGTACACGGGTGTATATACACGGGGGGTTACGACACGTACACGGGTGTACATACATGGGGGGGTACGACACGTACACAGGTGTACATACACGGGGGGTACGACACGTACACGGGTGTACATACATGGGGGGGGTACGACTCGAACGTACACGGGTGTACATACACGGGGGGGTACGACACGTACACAGGTGTAAATTCACGGGGGGTACGACACGTACACGGGTGTACATACAGGGGGGGTACGACACGTACACGGGTGTACATACACGGGGGGTACGACACGTACATGGGTGTACATACACGGGGGTACGACTCGAACGTACATGGGTGTACATACACGGGGGGTACGACTCGAACGTACACGGGTGTACATACACGGGTGGGGGTACGACTCGAACGTACACGGGTGTACATACACGGGGGTATGACACGTACACAGGTGTACATACACGGGGGTACGACACGTACACGGGTGTACATACACGGGGGGTACGACACGTACACGGGTGTACATACACGGGGGGTACGACTCGAACGTACACGGGTGTACATACACGGGGGGGTATGACTCGAACGTACACGGGTGTACATACACGGGTGGGGGTACGACTCTAACGTACACGGGTGTACATACACGGGGGGGTACGACACGTACACGGGTGTACATACACGGGGGGTACGACACGTACACGGGTGTACATACACGGGGTGGGTACGACACGTACATGGGTGTACATACACGGGGGGTACGACACATACACAGGTGTACATACACGGGGGGGTACGACACATACACGGTGTACATACACGGGGGGGGTACGACTCGAACGTACACGGGTGTACATACATGGGGGTACGACTCTAACGTACACGGGTGTACATACACGGGGGGTACGACATGTACACGGGTGTACATACACAGGGGGTACGACTCGGACGTACACGGGTGTACATACACGGGGGGTACGACTCTAACGTACACGGGTGTACATACACGGGGGGGTACGACATGTACACGGGTGTACATACACGGGTGGGGGTACGACTCAAACGTACACGGGTGTACATACACGGGGGTACGACACGTACACGGGTGTACATACACGGGGGGTACGACACGTACACGGGGGGTACGACACGTACATGGGTGTACATACACGGGGGGTACGACACATACACGGGTGTACATACACGGGGGGTACGACACGTACACGGGTGTACATACACGGGTGGGGGTACGACTCGAACGTACACGGGTGTACATACACGGGGAGTACGACACGTACACGAGTGTACATACACGGGGGTACGACACGTACACGGGTGTACATACACGGGGGGTACGACACATACACGGGTGTACATACACGGGGGTACGACTCGAACGTACACGGGTGTACATACACGGGGGGTACGACTCGAACGTACACGGGTGTACATACACGGGTGTGGGTACGACTCTAACGTACACGGGTGTACATACACGGGGGGTATGACACGTACACGGGTGTACATACACGGGGGTACGACAAGTACATGGGTGTACATACACGGGGGGTACGACACGTACATGGGTGTACATACACGGGGGTACGACACGTACACGGGTGTACATACACGGGGGTACGACACGTACACGGGTGTACATACACGGGGGGGTACGACTCAAACGTACACGGGTGTACATACACGGGGGGTACGACTCTAACGTACACGGGTGTACATACACGGGGGTACGACACGTACACGGGTGTACATACACGGGTGGGGGTACGACTCGAACGTACACGGGTGTACATACACGGGGGTACGACACGTACACGGGTTTACATACACGGGGGTATGACACGTACACGGGTGTACATACACGGGTGGGGATTCGACTCGTACATGGGAGGGCTGGGGGAGTGTTTGGCGCGTATGCGGGCACATGTCTCAATGGTTGCTATGGGAGTTCGGTGCGGACGGTGTTTTTTCCATACGGTTGTGACATCGGACGCACGGGATGGATCGTGATTCCGCGGTCGGACGTCACTTTTCACATTTGTACGGTAAATCGTCCGAGGACGTGTCGGACACATTTTCTGACACGAGGACGTGTGGGGAATGATTCCCAATGCGATTCGTATGGTCTTTTTCCCATGCGAATCGTAATTGGCAGTTTGTACGGCACTTGTACGATTCGTACGGTAAAAAGACCGGATACGAGTCGTACGGGGAAATTTTTTACCGGATCGTAATCGGCACCAGAATGTTAAAACCAACTTCACTAAAAGATGTATTTTATCATTCTGAGTTCAGGCATACTAAATTCGAATTGTGACCATGTTCCCTGAGTCAGTTAGGATTATAAAATGTAATAACCAAACTGCCCATACTGGCCTATGGAGAACAGGTAGCCTTGCAATAGTGAAAAACGAAAATGGCTGTAATTCACTATTAGAACATGCCACACACACCAGGGCATGTCCTACCTTATCCTTACAATGCACCCTGCCTTTGGACCTACCATAGGGGTGTCTTTGATATAAAGAAAAGTTAAGGTTTAAGGAATGGCAAGTGGGTGCACTTGCCTAGTCAGCATGACAGTACCAAACTGCTCGCAGGATCTGCAATGGCAGACCTTAGACACACTTTTACAGGCTACGTCTGTGGGTGGCACAACCAGTGCTGCAAGCCCACCAGCAGCATTTGATTTTACAAGCCCTGGGCGCTCCTGGTGCACTGTACTAGGGTCTGACAAGTAAACCAAACAACCAATCATGGAATCACAAATTCATACATTAATTTACAATAGGGAGCACTTGCACTGTGGCACTGGACAGCAGTGGCATAATGCCCTGAGCAACTAACACCAGCAAAAACATATGAGGCAACAGCAAAAAATGGAAGGGAGACCCACGCCAATGTGCCAGGTCTAACCCCCCCATTCTTAAAAATCCCAATGTTGACCTTAATGACCCTCACAACCTCCGCCCTATCTCTGACCTCCCCCTTCTTTCCAAAGCCCTTGAAAAATGTGCCCTACTCCAATTGGATAAACACATTGACACTTTCAACCTACTTGAACCCTTACAATCCGGCTTCCGTAAAGGCTGCAGCACTGAAACTGCATTGCTAAATATAGTTGATGACATCCACCACGCCCTGGATAATGGCGAGACCTGCCTACTCTTTCTCCTCAACCTCACTGCTGCATTTAATACAGTTAACTATTCAACCTTGCTTAACACACACACATTTTGTTTTGGCCTAAATGGTCCTGTCCTTAATTGGTTCGCCTCCTACTTCAGACACAGAACGCAGCAAATCAAAATTTAAAACTGCCTCTCTAACCCCACACCTGTCTTCCTTGGTGTCCCCCAAGGATCTATTTTCTCACCCGCTCTCTTCAACCTCTTTATGGAACCCCTTACCCTCATACTTAAACAATCTGAAAATAACTACTACCTTTATGCCGATGACACACAACTGTACTATAAAATTAAATCCCACTCTGATGTCCTGTACCTTAACACTGCCCTGACTAAGATCCAATCCTGGTTCTACCCCAATTATCTCAAACTCAACCCTAATAAAACTAAATTCATTCTTTTCTCTCCTAAAAACAACCCACTCCCCATCCAGGCCTGGATCTCTGACCTTAATGCCCTCAACTGTTCGCTCCCCCTATTCAAATCAGTAAAGTCTCTTGGTATCACCATTGAAAAAAAGCGAACTCTCAATTTCTATATAAAAAATTTGGCTAAGGGAGCACTCTTCACGCTCTGACATCTCAAAAAATGTAAACCTTTCATTCCAGCTGTAGATTTCAAATCGGCTTGTCCAATCTCTAGTCCTCTCGAAAATTGACTCGGAACCCCCAAAGTTCACCTTGCCCCTCTCAAATCAGTTCTCAACCTAGCGGCCAGGCTAGCAACTGACTGCAAAAGTTTTGGCCACATCCTCCCTGCCCTTAAGGCCCTTAAATGGCTTCCTGTCGAAAGCAGATCCTCCTACAAAATTGCCTGTATTACACACAAAGCCCTTCATCAAAAGACCCCGGTCTACCTCTCAAACAAACTCAATAAAGCGGGCTGTGCTTGACCGATGAGAAGCATCAACTCTCTCATCCTCGTCCCCCCTATGTTAAAAAAGAAAGCCTCACCATCTCGCTCCTTCTCTTGTAAGGCCCATAACATCTGGAATGCCCACCCTAAAAATCTGCGATGTAACTCCTATTACGTCAGTTTAAAAAAAGACCTCAAGCTGCACCTGCTCAACAAATATTGGGGTCCATAATCCTTCTCTAATCTTACTTACTATACTCTCTCCATTCTCGCCCATCTATCCCCCACCCCCCTTTTTAACCTTTCACACCCATCCCCTTCCTTACCCCCTCTCCACCTTTTCTTCCACCCCTTCCCCATCCTAACATTTCCCCCCTTTCTTACACCTAACCTACCCGCTATACACAGACTACTGAGCTTACCTCCTTTTAATGTATAAACTTTGTAACTACCTAATTCACTTTTTGTTTGTAAATAGCTCCTTTTTATCAGTGCAACCTATATTATTCAATGTGTTCTCTAAGTTGACCCTGTCTTAATGCTGAATTTGGAACAATTGTTTTTATTCCTGTACTATCTTCATACTTATGTAAAGCGCTCTGATACCCCGGGGTGGAGCCGGCACTATATAAAACCTTTTTAAATAACATTTTTAAAAAATCAATAAAACATCCAACCCAATTTACATCTCAGCTAGGCACTCTGCCTCTGACTTGGTTGGAAAGCTTGAAGTGGTAGGTCTTGATCTGACACGTCCCCCACTACGCAGCTCATAGTTTCATTGGAGCTTCATCGACTTTATATTGATTCAAAATCAAAGTGTGTCCAGTTCATGGGATGAGTGCATTAACTTAGGTTGAGTAGATAATTCAAGTCTCTAGCCCTGATATTTTTTTTAAATGGCTCTTAAATATCAACCAACATCAAAAACACCCACTGCGTTGATTGTAAAATCCATCAGCCTAGAAAGCCCTTAACCCCTTCCTCATGATTGCCATCACACCCAACACTTGCAGCACTTTCTTCTCCCCCTGGAAAATGGCAAATGTCTGCTCAGCTATCTATAACTACTGAATTTCACCCGTTTTGTACAAGAGAAACCTGAGCTTAACTATATAGCATCCATCGCCAAGAGTCAAAGGGCGACACGGAAGGAGTATCCAATACCGCCGTTCTGGGACTACAATTCCCGGTTGTCCCTGCGGCGGCGCGGAGCTTGGACGCCACATTTGCACCAGGAGGCGCCTATAACCGACGCCGCGGCCGGCGGAGCGGGGGGAATTTGTCCTACCTGTACCGTTGTGAACGCCGCCACCGCCACGAGTCAAGGGGCATAAATCCTTGCGTGTTCAGTTGCTCCCTGGTTGCCGGTCCATCGCCAAGAGTCAAAGGGCGACACGGAAGGAGTATCCAATACCGCCGTTCTGGGACTACAATTCCCGGTTGTCCCTGCGGCGGCGCGGAGCTTGGACGCCACATTTGCGCCAGGAGGCGCGTATAACCGACGTCGCGGCCGGCGGAGCGGGGGGAATTTGTCCTACCTGTACCGTTGCGAACGCCGCCACCGCCACGAGTCAAGGGGCATAAATCCTTGCGTGTTCAGTTGCTCCCTGGTTGCCGGTCCATTGCCAAGAGTCAAAGGGCGACACGGAAGGAGTATCCAATACCGCCGTTCTGGGACTACAATTCCCGGTTGTCCCTGCGGCGGCGCGGAGCTTGGACGCCACATTTGCGCCAGGAGGCGCGTATAACCGACGTCGCGGCCCGCTTTGCGGGACGCGCGTGGGCGGCGCCGGGCTGAGCCCGGGCAGAGGGCGGACCGTCAGTGGCCGTCCGGGGCCAGAGGAGGCCGGGTCGGGACACCCCCCTTGGTCCATCATCTGCAAGTAACCGGAGTACCAGGTGACTTTGTTGAACATTGCCGCACAAGCCACTGTATTATATGTGCTTTAGTGGTGTGTAGGGGCACATTATTGGTTCATCATGAGTAAACGCAAGGGCGCGGCAGGGACATTGGACGCTTTCATGATCAGGGCTGAGAGCTTACTGACACATGAGATTGAGCTAACTGAGCGACGTCTATCTTTAGACTTAATGGCGGCTCAGCGACGCTCATCTCTTGGAGCAGCGACACAGGGCGTTACTGTTTGCCACCGCCTCTCCGTGTCACCAACTCTGCCCCGGATGCCCGCGACACCCGCTCAGCAACTGTCCCCGTCACACGTCTCAGCTACATCTTCAGATATTTGTCCCAGTGGCCAACAAACTCGCACCAGATCTCACGCCCCTAAATTAATTGGCGTAACTAAATCCAGTGGCCCACCGGCCAAACGGAAAAGGGGGCCAACAATAAACCCAATACTCTTGGCCGCCCCGCCAAATGTAATAAAATGGCATTGCAGACAATTGTCGTTCCTAATTTTGTGTCGGTGGGCACCCAAACTGATGAGCCCACTTCCACCTCTCATAGCAAGGATGACATTATGTCAGCTCTGGAGTCGGGTTTAAAAGCCATAGTTAGCCACTCTAAGGCCCTCTTTGACGCAAATATTGTCCCTTTAAACGAGAGACTCCTACGTATGGAACAATTGTTAACTCGGGAGTCAGCTTCTGTTGCATCGGCTGTCGATTGTACCTCCCTACCTATCACGACGTGCCTGTTGGGGGCCGCTGATAAATTAGATAACGGACCAGCCAATCCCAACAATAGTACTCAGCGCTTACCCAACGGTCTAACACAACCTCCACCGGCGATGATCCCTCCTTTTTCATCGGACATTGATGTTAGACCACGGCCCACTGTACCAGTTCCACTGAAGTCTTTGCCCAGTACTGCGACTCTAAACCTCCCCCCCGCATCATATCCTTATGTTATAATTCTAGCCGGAGTCCCCTGTTTGCCCGAGAATAAGAAGGAATCTTGGGTGGACCTTCGCAATAAATGTGTGGACTGGTTAAGGAAACACAAGGGTTTTGAACCGGCCAGATTGCATGAAATTTTAATGGTGCGGAGAGTGGGATGGGTGGGCACATCGGCAAAAAATATTAGTGGGGATTGCATTGTCATAAATTTTTGCAGACCCCATACTGTTCAATCGCTAATGCGCACCCGTGAGTTATTGCCAGGGCTTATGACGAACATATGTATGTTTTCCCTTGGCTATTTCTATAAACCCATCCCTAATAATTGTGTGCCCACGCCTACGGCCCTCCCTCTGGCCAATCGTTTCTTGGGTTTGTCTGACTTAGATGTTCCTGATTGACAACCAAGCTTGAGTAACGGACTCCTTGCCCTACCGTTGATAGAGGACCCTATCCTGCCGTCAGCACCTGTACCTATGACTTCTGATAATGTTGCTAACTCCTTAGAGTGTATAGCATCAAGGACAGGTAAGTTAAATGTTATAAGTTGGAATATAGCAGGTCTCCAACAAAGGCTCCTCGACCCTGGGTGGGTCAATTTCATTCAGAGTCAAGATATAATTATGTTACAGGAGACGTGGGCAACGGTTAATTTACATGCTAATGGGTTTCAGTGCCATAATATTCTTGCCGCAAAATCTAGAATGGGCCGCCCTTCCGGAGGTTTATCCATCTGGATTAACATCTCTGCTGGAGGCTCTTCCAGGGTCATACCGACCAATAATCAGAACTTCCAGGCTATATTATTCAAACAGAAAACTAGTCTTTTAAATTGTAAATTTTTATAATAATGATTTTAGCTCACTACCTAATACACATTTTAGGAATGTTTTTAATTTTATCACCACTCTGGAGGCTAGGGATGATTTTAATGATACCTCCGGCCTTGTATTGGGTGGTGACTTTAATGCTAAATTAAATGGTGATTGCCCAACTTTTAAGGATTGTAACTCAGGTCTGGGGTGCCAAAGGGGTGTGGAATTAACTACTCTTTTGAGTACACATAATTTGGAGAATGTTATGGACCGCTTTCCCACTGTTCCCCTAGTGCCAACATTCCCAACATTCAGAGGTAGAGATTGTTCTTCAATAATTGATTACATTTTTATATCCCCTGGCCTGACAGACCGCATCAGTGAGGCCAAGGTAATTCCAATGTCCCAAGGGGACCATAATCCTATCAAGATCAGTTTAAAGATTACCCATCGACCGGTCTACAATAAGGAATGCGGCGCTAGGAACCTTTCCTTAAGCTCAAACAATCTCAGATTAAAATGGAGGGGTATTAATGTGATGACGACTGTACAGACCCTGGTCAGAGATAACCTTCCTCTTTTCCTCTCATGTTTGTCCGATTTAAGTCCTAACCCTGGGGTAGTAGATGACTTTGTCAAGATCTGCTTAGCCCTTCGTGCACAGCTCATGATTCCTTTGTGCGCCATGACGGATGACCAGGGATGGTTTGATCATGAGTGTTCTCTGGCCAACCGCGAATTGCGACTAGCCTTATCTGTTAGCCCGAGGAATCAGACTGATGTAAAAAACGCTAGGTCACGATATAAATTGGCCATTAGGAGAAGTAAGGAGGAGATTCTCGAGAAGCGCTGGGAGGTGCTAGTACAAACTGCTGCCCGTGGTAGGGGAGATATTTTTTGGGCCGCGGTCAAAGACCTGCGTTGCGCGGGCCAGTTCGCGACCCCAATAGATTGTACCATCCCTGGAGCTGCATGGGTGGACCACTTTTCTAAGATCTATGCGGTTCCACCTTCTGCGGCGGCCATCCCAATATTTAACAGCCCCCCACGGGCTGATATATTACTATCTGAGGTAATGGAGGCCATCGCACAGAGCCTCCCAATTGACATTATTAAGACCCACCCTGATTAATGGGCCCCACTCTTATTGAATGTTTTTAAGAATTTAAATTTTACCTCTTTACCACCTCCAACCTGGTCATCTAGTATTATAGTGCCTATTTTTAAGAAGGGTGACCGTTCACAACCATCATGCTATAGGCCTATCTCCCTTATTGACAATACTCTAAAGATTTTAGGGAGAGTACTGTATAATAAAATCCTGTTATGGGCCGAGGACAACCATATTCTAGAGAGTTCTCAGTTGGGTTTCCGCAATAAAGTGGGAACTGCGGAGCAATGCCTTAATCTGAACCTTATTTTGGGCAAGTACACCGTAGCACGTAATTGCCCAATTTATCTGGCCTTCATGGACTTATCCACCGCCTTTGACCTTGTCAATAGGTCATTACTCTGGAAGGCCTTATTGGATTACGGCTTGGATGAATCGTTGGTATATTTTTTGGCCTATTTGCATAGGGATTTGAAGGCCTGTGTCAGGATTGGCACTGGGGGTGAGGTTTCCGAGCCTGTTACAGTCAATAGAGGGGTCAGACAGGGATGTGTCCTAGCCCCCCTTTTATTTATAATATACATTAACGGCCTACACAGATATTTGGTCTCTTTAACCGGTGATGTCCCGTTTATAAAAGATAACCATCTCCCCGCACTGCTATATGCAGACGACGCGGTCCTTATGGGACGCACCCCAAACGCACTACGCATATTGGTGAATGGCTTTGTTGCACATATGGACTCCCTAGATTTGAAGACCAATTTTAAAAAGTCTTTTGTAATGTCTTGCGGCCCGAAGAGGCATCACATTGGCAGCATAGTAGTGGGGGCAGAAAGACTGGGGTCAACTGGCAGTTTCCCGTATTTGGCAGTGGTCTTTGCTGCGAACAACTCCTGGAGTGGGCATATTGCCCACGCCAGGAGTAAGTTCTCAAAGTCCATTAATTCAATTTTGAGCCTCCCCCGTCCAAAACTGACCGGGCATTGCCTGCTATCCTAAAAATATACAAAACTCAATGCGTCCCGGTTGCTACTTATGGCGCTGAGGTTTGGGGTATTGCCAGTTGCTCTGATATAATTACCGAGGAACATAGATTTTGTAGGAAACTCCTCTGTGTTCCCATTACTTCCCCACATTTTATATGCCATAGGGAATTGGGTTTGCATTTTATAGGGGATTTTATTCGTGCTCGTCCAGCCCTTTTTTGGCTGTCGATCTGGAAAAATCCCGCCGCCAAACTGACTAGGGACATCATTGAGGATTGTCTCCGCTGCGATAGGGGCATGACCATTCCCTGGCTATCAGGGGTGCATAGCATTCTTCGCAGTGTGAATTTTGAAGAGATTTTCCTGAAACCCTCCACCACTAAGCACCCCACTAAATGTAAACTTAAAAAAGCACTTTATACGTTATTTGATGTCGAAAGGGTAGCAAGGGAGTCCTTGAAATCTAGTGTTTCTGGTTACTTAGCCCGTAATTTTATAATACATCCCACACCCAGATATTTAACTCTTCCGTTGAGCCATTGGGAGCGAGGCCTTATATTTCGCCTTAGGGCAGGCACCTTTAAACATGCACTTAGCTTCCCTTTATTGAATTTCAATGACCAATGTGTTGAGCCATGCCCCTGTGACTCCCAGAGTAGGCAAACAACTCTACATTTTGTATTCTTTTGTAAATTTTATATGAAGTATATCAAATGGTTTTTAACTCCGTATTTTAAAAAATCAAAACCAATTAGCCTGGAACTTGCATTTTCAATGATTTTGTCCCTGGACGATGATGAACTTGTCTTTCGTGTGAGCTCTTTTTTAAAAATTGCGGTTCGTGCCCGGTCTACAATGTCTTAAAGTTTAGATGGACTATTCCCCATGTGTAAACAGTATTTTATTTTATTGCATGATTTTATAATTGTTTCTCTTGTACTTTTATGGATTGTTAATGATCCGAATAAAGTTTTCACTGACTGACTATATAGCATCCCTGCAACCTTTGTTTTTTTCAGTGAATTTCTACGTTTTCTTAAATTACAATTGCTAGCTCTAACTTCCTTGTAACCTATGGAATTTTCAGTGAATTTCTCCGTTTTTGAGTAGTATTGGCATTTGCAGAGTGGTGGAGAAAGGGGGGGGGGTCTTTGACCAGCTCTTAGTAATTCTGCTGAGTTGGACTTACAGAAAGAACCAGGAGGGCTTCTTGATCCAAGAGGACTTCATTCCATAACCAGTAGTGCTCCATGATGTGCATTTGCAGAGTGGTGGAGAAAGGATGTGTGGCCTCCAAAGACCTCTTAGCAATCTCACTTTGTGGACTTACTGGAGCTAACAGGAGGGGTGGTTCACCACCAAGGACCCTAAGGATCGCTGAGAGGTCATTGAAGGCCACCCCCCTTTCTCCACCGCTCTGCAAACACATTTCCTGATGCACTGATTTTTGGGAAATTAAGTCCCCATTCCTCCAGAGGGTTCTTGAGGGCCAACACGCCCTGCTATTACCTCCAGTAAGGCCCACACAGCATTATTGCTGAGAGATCTTTGGAGGAAAAGTGGAGCTGAATTGCTTTTGGACATGTTTTACTCGTACAAAACTAGTGAAATCCGGCAGTTATAGTTAGCTGAGAGATAACTCACGCCTCGGCAATGCACTGCTTATGACCCCACATATGGGGCCCAGACGTGGGTGCCGTGCTCACTACACCACTGGATTCAAGCCAGCCTGGCTGAGGCGGGTGATGCCCAGAAACCTGTCATAGGATGCTTGTTTCTGGTTCAGGGAGGACCTGGCTTGGCAGTTCAGGCTGGACGGTTCCCACAAGGAACAGGGTCAAGACTGATTTGCATATGGCTGGGTCTTGGAAGACCTCTCTTGTCTTTGACCACTGGAGGGCGCTGCTGAGTTGTCGAGTTTGTCGAGCAAGCGGCAGAAGCGGTAGAAGCGGCGGCGGCGGCTGTGAGAGGAGCTGTGAGGGGAGCTAGAGGAGCCCTGAGCCGGCATTGGTGCCTGTATTGAAGCCTGCACCGGAGCCTGAGCGGAGCTTGAGCGGAGCTTGAGCAAGGCCTGAGCAAGCCGACCTGAGCGGTACCCGGCCCCCGAGCTGAGGAGCGGCAAGTGGCAAAGAGGTAAAGAGGCGGAGGCGGGCAGTAAGAGCGGGCGGTGAGAGAGTGGCGGCCAGCCCGCGGCTCACCCTCCACACAGCCACACAGCCACACAGCTCCATGACCACGTCCCCACCTGGCTTGCTTGCTTGCTTGCTTGCTTGCTTTTCCTCGTGTGTGTGAGGAGGAACTGCGTGGAGCTGCACGGAGTTTGGAGCTCAGAGCTTGGAGCGTGGAGCGTGGAGTAACGAGGCGGTTCTGCAGCAGGATTCCTTGGGGTCAGCTTTAGGTTGGTGGCCACTGTGACCCTCGCACCCCCCCACAGTCTCGTTAAAAATTAAAACAGCGGTGGTAGTTATTGACGGCTGCTCTTCGCGGCCTCGACCGCCCCCGCGGACAACGGCCACGGCAGCGGAGAGGGAGAGGGAGTGAGCGGTGATGTGGTCGGCCATCGCCGGAGGTGTCGGGGTGAAGCCTGATCCGGGGCTCCGAGCCGAAACCTGAGCTCAAACTGGTGTTGATCTTAACCCCGGTCCCCGAGACTTCTGAGGACCGAACCGACACTTTGAAACCGGTGAACCGCCAGAGCAGGCGCCACACACCTATTGTTATGTTATGTTATAGTGTGTTTATATAGCGCCCGGCTACTCCAGAGGAGTGTCCCGGCGCTTTCCACAGGCAGCTCAGTGTAACACAGCAAAACAAACAAACAGCAGAGCACAAGGCAACAGGGGAGAAAGAAAAAACTAAAGGTTAAAAAGCCAGGTCTTCAAGCTCTTTCTGAACTGCAGCAAATTAGCAGAGCTTCACCAAGCTCTATCCAATAACTTAATAACTCCGCAATCAATTCACCATCAAATCAACATAAATAAATTAAAGGTGAATTCAAGGTCTCACTTTGATTAAGTCTGATCACCGTGTTCTCATTGATCTGGTCCCTCATTAAGCCCCTCAATCGCAACCTTCAGGACCACCAGGAAGCTTTGCAGTTATTCAAAAAAATAAATTACAAAAAAAAAAAGGAAAGGAAGGGCGCCTGGAATGAGGTCAGGACGAGTAAGGAAAGCTCTGGCAAAACCGCCAAAAAAAGGAGCAAACAACATGGACTTCTGTGAGCCACTGGCAACTTCTCCAATGATGTCCACACCACACCAAATATTAGCATCCACAAGGATAACCTCAGATCCAGGGCTAGTATATGCCCATTCAATGACCGAGGAACAATCACCTGGCTCTAAAATACAATCAAAATCAGCAAAAAACAAGGTCTCCCTAAGGGACTACTTCAGGACCACAGCTCCAGCCACAGCCCGGAAGAGTGCCACAGGTACCCAGAATAATCAACAGGTATCCCCTTCTCGGCAGGTACCTGCATCAGCAGTCCCTGAGCCACGGCCTCACCAAACTACGGTTCTCCCATTGATTCATAGGGTCGATGAAGGATCCATTGATTTAACTCAACACAGTGCCTTATCAATAAAAGAGTCTCCTCGCAAGGACGCCCCAGAAGCCCAGAACCTTATTTAATTACAACAGGCTCTCCCTCAACCTTCAGCTCATCAATTAATTTATTCAGATCAAGTTTCATTTAAGGTAACAACTCACAGCAATGCTGACCCTTCAATTCCCCAACCAATTCTAAACTCAAGTTCTCTCTCTCCGTCTGTATTTTATTCTTCAGTTAATCTTAACCAGGATAAACCACAAAAGAGTCCAACAGCTGCTCCATTACAGGCTAGGGCTTTTCCACAAGTGGCCCTCAGCAACTTAGTTCAATCCGAACTGGACCCCTGTTCGAACAGAATGAATCTAGGGGCGGCAACGGACCAAGTTCCTATATCTGAAGACCTAAAAACTAACATTATAAACACCTCTTTGGACTTATCATTTTTCAATACTGTGCATAAAGAGCAGGATAGGCAAAACACATCCTCAACGGCGAACTTCAACAACCTATGGTCTCAACTATTACAAACCTTTCAAACAACGTCAGCTGCTTTAACATACCATTCAGATAAGATGGACATGCAGGTACACTTACTAAACACGCTTGCAGTGTACACCGCTGGGATCGATCAAAAACTGGAGGCGCTCAATGCTCTTATTAAAAAAGCCCAAGCCCAAACACAACTGGTGCAATCAGTGTGCTGCTGTTCGCCCATAATAGATTCTCTCTCATCTCTACCTCAATTTCTTTCAGCCGTTTTAACGGAAATAAAGAAACCCTCGGAGTCCAAGTCGCAAGATCCCACCACTCAGGCTCTAAGTCAGCCACAGGATTCTCATCGCCCGAAAGTTCACACTAGTCCAAAGTCCCTTAACCTAATCGATACAGCAGTTGCTGAACCACTTTCCATTAAACCACCCAAAAAATCACACCGCCTGTCGAAAAGGGAAAAGAAAAGACAACGAAAAAGCCGTAACAAACTAATAATCGGCCTAACATCTTTAAATATGAGCAATTCCCTCAGGGATGAGGCAGCTCCCTTAGGAAATGCCCCATCAATAGCACCAATACTTTCTTCGAAAGGAGAACGGACAAGCCCTCAACCTCCGTCAAATCAGCCGTTAACACAGACAGATCTTCTAACCTGGATTAATAGGCAACCAGTGACATCTCAAGCTTTGGAATCTTCTTCTCATTCACCAACACAAGTAAATCTGGCACTACAGAACTATCACTTAAGTACCTAGTTTCGGGAGCTGTTCAACAGAGCCCCGCATCATCTCAAATTACTACTCAAGCATTTACTTCATTTCAACCCCTCACCAGTGCCAATAATAATAAACCATGCATACAAAGTATAGCTATAGATCCTGGTTGTAAAAGAGATTTAAATTTAGCAAACCATCGCAGCTTGGAGTCCATAAACAAAAGTCACCCCCCACATTCTTTAAATATAAACCACAAGGAAAAGTCCTCTTTTTCACCCATTATATCCGAATTGTCAAGAAAGCTCTCCAAAGAAAATTCCAAGCAAAAACAGCCAGCAACGGCCAACGAGCTTTGTGAGCCCCAAAACAGCACCCAAAACACCAAATTGCTGTTTACTCGAGAATTCATCTCAAGGGGCCCGCAAGACATTCTCAACCGAGGAAATATATTAAAACTCTTCAAATCATTATCAGATTTAAATCATCTTCAATCGAGGGATATAATTGCGATAGAATTTATTCCATGTACTGGATCCAATACAGGCGAAGCCACTCAAATAACGCTGTCAACGTCCGCAATTCGGGATCTAGTGTTGACTAAAATCGACCAATTCAAAACATGGGGTATAATAATAACAACCCCGAGTGTTCCCTGTTACCCCTCAATATTTGAAACGAATCAGGCATGCATTGTAAGTTCCATCTTAGCTCCCTATTCAGTATTGAGGTCAGTCAGAGGTAGCTCGCCAACAGGCAACCCTGAGCCGGCACATAACCAGCGAATTAGTGGCATCGCAGACTGGTCATGGCTACCGGGGGTTCTATCTCGAAATCAGACCGATTGACCCATTATTAATCACAACTTGACAATATGTTCTTGGAATATTAATGGATTCGGCCCGGAAAAACAATCACCAGCTACAATGGACTTTCTAAAAGAATATGACGTTCTCCTTTTACAGGAAACATGGGCAGGAGAAAGTATCCCAATTGTGGGTTTTTTGGAGTTTATGACACCCGCCTCCAGGCAGTCCAAGTTCGGTCGTCTCAAGGGCGGTCTCTCGATTTATGTATCAACCAAAATATTAACAAGTGTTAAACAGATCGAATTTGCGGAGGAATGGCTTTCTGGAATAACTCTGGGAAGCTCGACCATCGATCCTCAGTTGTTGATTCTTAATGTCTATATTCCCCCCGGCACTACTAAGAAAAAATCTAAAATGGATAGTCTGATCAATTCCATTTGCAACCTAATCAGCAAGTACGGAAGTACACCAAGCATCATCTCGGGTGATTTCAACACTAATCTATTTTCCAACCATGTAGATGACACATGTCCGGATCCTCCAAGAACCCCCTCACATTTTCTACCTCAGGTAATCCCCGTTGGGAATAAATCATCAACATTGGGGGAATACGTGGGAACACAGTTCAACAACTTGGGATATACTTTATTGAATGGGCGTTTTTCTTTTGATATCCCGCCTGCTTGGACCTGGTCAAATGGCAGATCCCATTCGTTTTTGGACTTTACATTAGGGAGCAGAGAATTCCTGCCTTGGATTAAGAGCTATCAAATTGCCCAACAGGGAGATAGTGATCATCGGGCTCAAATAATAACATTATCCACTCGCGACTCATATCATCAGGAATTGGCTCACACGCATTTAGGTAGCCATTCAGAGGACCTTAAGCGGTTAAAGTGGACAGATTCCATGGCTCCATCTTTGATGGAAAAAAGTAGAGCCTTGTTACATCAATCTCGAGATTCAGATACCCATGTGGTCAGTGGTTGGGCCTCTCTCATAAATCTTCTTCTCAATGAATTTCCTATAAAGAGGGGCCCGAGAAACCAAACCTCTCAATTTTTCATCTCAAAAGCCACAAGGAAATTAAGAACTGAGAGGAACCGAGCACTCCGTCTTTCAACAAAGTTCCCTAGTAACAAAACCTACTTTAATAATTACAAGCAAACACAAGTTTCTTTCAGAAGCGCCATTCAAAAAGAAAAATTAAAGGCCTCGGTTCAATTCTGGCTGAAGCTCATCCATGAAAGTAAAAATCCTAATCCGAAGCAATTCTGGTCCCTTGTGAATAGGAGCAATCAAAGTGTAACTGGACATGGCAGCGCAAACATCAGTGAAGCAGACTGGAGCAAGTTTTTATCTCTTCATTTTGGATACTCTCATGACAACAAAGTTGGTCTCGATTCCGCCAGCCCAGTAAGATTCAAATCCCTTTACTCGGGTCCAGAGAGCCAGAGGAGGGCTTGGCCCGAAAACACCCCATTAGAAGACCCGACAAAAAAGGACCTTATGGAACGGAATGACACCCTACCAGAGCCTACGGTGTTGCCAGCAGCATTAAAAAATAAGATCTCAAATCATAAGGAAAGCAAGAGCTGATGGAGCCCCGGGTCTGAACGGCCTCCCCCAAGCAATGTTTAAATCTGACATTAATTTATGGTCAGATTATTTGACCCCGCTGTTCTATTATTGCAGACTAAACAACACGGTCCCAGAATCTTGGCGAGGAGCAATCATTCACCCGATCTACAAAGGCGGAAAGAGAAACGAGCCAAAAAATTATAGAATGATTGCACTTCTTGACGTGGAGTCCAAGTATTTTGCAAACATCTTACTAGAGGAGCTACAGGCCTGGGCTGAAACAACCGCGCGTCTCCCCTTCAATCAGACGGGCTTCGTAGCCAACTCCGGGACAATAACCATTCTGCTAACATTAACAGTCTTGATGAATAAAGCAGCATGCCAACACATACAGCTACATTGCTGCTTTGTAGACTTCAAAGCAGCTTTCGACCGCGTACCCAGAAGCCTGTTATGGCAGAAATTAAAATCATGGGAAATACCACGGTCTCTTCTACAGGCAATAATTCAGCTCCATACTGAAACATGGATCAAAATCAAGCTGGGCGAAGGCCGCCATGTTTCCAGGAAGATCAAAACTGTAACCGGTGTTAAACAGGGATGTGTATTGGCTCCACTCCTGTTTAACCTATTCATATCGGACCTTTCCCCAGCACTTGATAGTGTAAACTGTCATCCTCCTAAACTTGATGGGACCCGCATTACCAACTTACTTTATGCCGACGACCTGGTGCTACTAAGCCACACAAAAGTGGGTCTACAGAGGTTATTGGACGAACTGTTGTCATACTCGACAAAAAAACATCTAGAACTTAACTTGTCAAAAACCAAAACAATTTCCTTTGGGAAGCAAAAAAGGACAACAGAAAGGTGGTATTTTAATAAAACAAAGCTGGACTCAACTCCCAGTTATAAATATCTGGGTATCTTTTTGGAGGCAAGTGGCTCCTTTGGTAAGCATGAGGAAGCATTACAAATAAAAGCCCTTTCATTAGAGGTGGCCACCGCAAAACTGACAAACCAGCTATTAGGTCCCAGCCTTACACCTATGCTGAAAGTAATGAAAGCCAAAGTAATTAACTCACTGACATATGGTCACGAGATCACCAAGGGCACAACCAGTACATTGATAAATAAATTAATCACAAAAATCTTTAAACGAGCCTTCCGGCTGCCAAAATCTGCATCGCCAGCCCAGGTGAGACTAGAACTGGGACTCCAAGATCATCTCGGCGTGGAGGCAGGTGCTTTTGCTAAATTGTGCCATAGACTGCGCCAGGCCAGGGTGGGTTCATTGGAGGCCCGACTCTGGCAGGAAATACAGAAAAAGCCTACAAGCCAAAAGCACCGACAACTCTTGGATTACAGTTTTCAGCTGTTAGGGGTAAAGGATCTATGGGACTCAAATCCCTCTCCATCGGTGTTAAAATCTGTTATAAAGAAATCTGTTAGGTTGTGGTCCTTCCATTCAGACAGGGCAACACTATCAAAGAGGGGACATGCCTGGGCGGTAATTGCCAACTACGAAGTGGGTGTCCAGTTGCCCTACCTGTCTAGCACATATGCACTTTATTGGAAACGTACGTTTTTAGCCTTGAGGATGGGAGAATGGCCCTTTTTGAAGAAGAAGAATCTCCCGGTATGGCGCCGGTCGGGCAGTAGCATCGCATGCAGGCTGTGTGGTTATCATATTGAATCAATGGAACATATTGTTTGTGCATGCCCAGCATTACTTCAAGCCAGATGGCAGTTACTGAGAGGCCAATGTATTATGTTGGGTGTACGCTCCTGCCGCCAAGCAATAATGGCTGCCCTCAACCCTGCTAACATCAAGCTAAATATTGGGCTTACGAAATTTGTTCATAAAGCGTCAAGACTCCTTGACGCCAAACTTTCAATCTAGCCAGAGTAGTGATTCTGAGCTAAAAGTCGACTTATCTAAATCAGAAACTACATGAAATCCAGGGTGATGTATTGTATTGGAAATCACCAGACTTTAATGATTACTGAATTTTATCTTATTGATTAATTGTTTTAAAACTTTTATAATAGTTAACTTGATTATTCAATTTTTAGCATGTTCAGTTGTAAATGGTTTTTTTAAACCAAACAATAAAGAATTTTAAAATATATATATATATATGGCTGGGTCCAAACTGGGGTGGTGTGGTGAGCAAAAGAATGATTGATTTAACCCAGATTCTTGTGACTGACTGGGGGTGAATGATTGCATTGTCCAGCATTCCGTCCATCAATTGTTTCTTTTGCATATGTCTCCCTAAGTGGGAAGGGTATGCCCAGACGTGGGTCCCATGCTCACTACACCACTGGATTCAAGCTAACCTGGCTGATGACGGGTGATGCCCAGAAAGTGGTTCCAGGATGCTTGTTTCCGGTCCAGGGAGGACCTGGCTTGGCTGTTCGGGCTGGACTGTTCCCACAAGGAACAGGGTCAAGACTGATTTGCATATGGCTGGGTCCAAACCGGGGTGGTGTGGTGAGCAAAAGAATGATGGATTTAACCCAGACCCTTGAGACTGGGGGTGAATGTTTGCATTGTCCAGCATTCCGTCCATCAATTGTTTCTTTTGCATACGTCGCCCTAATTGGGAAGGGTATGCCCAGACGTGGGTCCCGTTCTCACTACACCATTGGATTCAAGATAGCCTGGCTGATGATGGGTGATGCCCAGAAACCGGTCCCAGGATGCTTGTTTCCGGTCCACAGAGGACCTGGCTTGGCAGTTCAGGCTGGACAGTTCCCACAAGGAACAGGGTCAAGACTGATTTGCATGTGGCTGGGTCCAAACTGGGGTGGTGCGGTGAGCAAAAGAATGATGGATTTAACCCAGATCCTTGAGACTGGGCGTGAATGTTTCATTGTCCAACATTCCGTCCATCAATTGTTTCTTTTGCATATGACCCCACATATGACATCACTGATGACACAGTCAGTGACATCTCAAATGACAATACTGATGACATCAATGATGACATCATCCACAGAAACTGTGATGCACCCGCTCACACCCCAATATAACCTTTAATATACCCAATCCAAATTCCACACTACAATTTTCAAAACCATTGACGCATCCATACCAGTACTTACACACCCACTCCCTGATCCATAGGTCTACACACACATCCACTCATACACACATATAGCTACCCATACACCAACTCACTCACTAATACAGCCACTTATAGTTCCATTTATACACCCGTACAGCTACTCACACACTGTCAGCCACACATGGATGTCCAAGCCGCTGAGGCTCTTTTCTCTGATTTGAAATATTATGCTGCGTTTGATGCTGTCCTCTAAGTCCTTTCTGGATGAATTAGCTATAGGGAGCTATGAGCTGTGGAAAGATACCATTGATCCTAAATCTGTTAGGGGTTCTAAAAGCTGGCAGGTGCAGGGCACCGAGGCTTTACATCATGCATGCCTCATCCCGAACCACATGTGGTTTTTGTATTCTACTATTTTCCAAACCACTTGCTTTGGATTGGCGACTTCTAAAAAAATTAACGCCCTTACCATTCCTGATCTGGGTGCTTATCCTACCTGGGACAATCACACAGATTTGTCCCTTGCTGATTTGCAGTCCCTAATTACTAATACCTCCTTCAATATTTCCAAATTGGATCCTCAAGGATGGTTATTATGGCAAAAAGTTGAGATACATGCCAACATCGTTTTCTGGGTCTGACCCCAGGCTATATACACAGATTAGGGTAGACCCCGTTTTGAAAACTCCCATTCTGTTACTACCTATTGTGTAGGCAAATTATGTCAAAACTGGCTTAAACATTCCACCTTAGCGTCAGTTAACTTAATTTGTCCGGATTGACTGATGATGTTGATTTGAATGACTTTGTCAAAGGCCCTGTAGGAGGCAGGTCCAAAAGATGGAAATATGCGGTTTACAACGAAGTTTGGAAATTATCTCAAATTGAAGCTGCGTCTAGACTAAGAGCGATTGAGCTAATTTAGAAAAAGTGCTTGCTGTCATTGATAATAGCATTAATACTCTTTCTTCCAGAATTTACACATTGGATAATATTGTTTCATCTGTTTTGGATATTGTACAGGATGAAATGTCTGTTTTATACCATGGTCAAAATCAATTACATTCCATAATGTAGACTTTACAAACGTTGAAATCTGGGAAAGTTCCTTGGGACTACATGAATACCTCATCTCTGTGTTTACCGTTTAACCTAACTGAAAAACAACAGTTCACATCCATGAAGGATGCAACATATTCACTATTGCACATTGAAAAATTGGAACCTTTACCATTTTCTGTGGCCGAATCTAACTTGGCTGTATGGCTCATTCATGGGTTAATCACACTACCGTTTCCCTTGTTTAAGTTCATGCAAAAATGTACAATTGCACGGCGTGTGTAATACCCAAGCCCCAAATTTAGCTTGCATTTTAAAGGGAAATCCAGTGCCAGCTATAACACCCACTTTCACGTTACTAGCTAACGATAGTTATTTACTTTTAGATAATGAAGCGTGTTGTGGGATACTAGCAGGGATTCCGCACATTGTAACTGTCTCCCAACGTGTAATTTTCTGTAAAAATGTGCTTTTCCCACCCCCACATGGGAGACTGGACGTATCAATACCGGCTGTTTTTGATAAAGTGTAAAAAATATATATAGACAAATTTTAGAAAACAAATTGAGTCTAGCTGTTCAGCAACATTATGGTTTAACTTTATTTTAATAACACATTTGTAAAAAAACAACAGTTTAGAACAATAACTTTCAACATCGGAGTTCATGAATAGAACATAACTAACAAACAAAGAACTTTCATTGGTTTAAACTGTTTTACACCCCCGTTTGCACAATGCACAATATGTGACAAGACATTGTCAAGGGGTACAAATAAAAAATATTCTTTGGACTATGTCCATGCTTTACCATCTCAAAGCATACCATGCAATTGTCTAAAAGCACCAACAAGCCAACCGTAGACTAAAGGAACCTCAACTTCAATAGCAGCCACAACAACTCCAGGCAGAGAGCCCCTTCAGAGGTCAAATCTCAACTTAAAGATTTGGCTCCAGAGTGTTCCCGGATGGCATCATACTGCATTGAATGTGGAATGGTACGAAATGCTTAAGAGCAGTCAATAACAGCCCTTCGCAATGCTGCAAAGAATCATAAATTTTGATTTATTTTTTTATTTTTGGCCCTTCATAGTTTTTCTACATTACTAGGCATTTTATTATCTTCTAATTTAATGTAACAGTACGTAAATATAACTTGCAATATGGACAGGTCAAAGCGTTTCTCTACAAATAAATATACAGTTAATATTTTCCAGTCATCATTATTTTCTGTTTCACTTTTTTAAATACAAGTCAACAGTCCATTTTTAAATGTTGTAGTGAGTGCGTCGGCACATACACAATCATATTTTTTTCTCTGGTTTTTCTGACCACACGGTGTTAGATTTTGAAATCTCCTCAAAATTATCAACTGTAATATCTCTGTCCTGCTCCACAACTCCTCCACTTAACAGCTTTTCATTTTCCATAGAATTCTGCTCAGGACCAAAGAAAAGAAACTGAACATCATCATAAGCGTTTTCTACCTCTGCCACAGTACCATTCAAAAGTGCTCTATTCATTTTTTCTAACATAAAGCAGGGGATTGCACATAGTACAGCCTCCTAACTAAGGTTTGCATTGTTGAGTGAATCAGAGCTCACATCCTGAATGATGAAAGGTGCTTTGGCACACTTTCTTTGATAAACAAGCTAGTGAGTGTCCCTGCAAATTTGTAAACGTTCTTATCTTGCAAGGATCCACTCCTTGTAAGGTACTTATTTTGTGTTTTAAACTTCTCCTTGGAAAGATACATAGACATTTCCTTAATATTGATTGCTGTCTAATACTACAAACACTACTACACTTCCATTTGTATATAGGCACACTAGTCCACCTTCCTTCTCCAATAACTTGTTCCACATTTGTAGGTACCATAACCTGTTTCACTATAGGAGTGCCATTCTACATTTCATAGCATCGTCCCGTGTAATCAAAAGCATGAACCAATGTTTTATCTTGGTTATAGCTTACTTCATTAAAGAAAGGCCCAGTAGTAGAATTTTGTATCCATTCTCAATTAAAAAAAGGTTTAAAAGGTACTTCTACTCACTAATCTTTTCTTCTGGATTTGTCTCCTCACGTACAACACCATTTTGTTAAGAGACTTCATTTTATTCATAATCAAAATGAAAAGCTTCAATGGAAAGGCCTTATTAAATATTCTTTCAACTCGTTCTTTCTGTTTCAGTGCCTCTTTCCTGCTTCTATACTTTTTCATAGTTCTCAGCAGATTTATAACTACTCTATTACGAAACATCCTGGCTCTAAATTCCTGAAACTGCTTCTGTCTCCTGGTTAAGGTGTGTCCATATTTGTTACATGCTTTCCTTTCTTGTTATGTAGATTTTGTAAATTGTTATTCTTTTTATAGTTTGAATTTTATTTGCATTATTTGGTAATCTTTGGAAATGTCCACTCATATTTTTTTAAATGACTTTGTCCTCTTACCAGTAGCTCTTTTTTCTTTCACCACTTTTTCTTTGCCCCTTTTGTGTCACAGCATAAGAGCTATTTCTGTACCACTGTTTCACTTGTAGATTTAGTGTTTCAGTACTTTCCTACTTAGATGTGTCAGATTTACATTTTGAGAAACACTGCATATACAAATCTGCACATTAATCTGTATCACAGCATATAGCTAATACTTCTGAGTGCATGCAAAAATGTGGGCCAGGTTATAGATACAATTCATCATATGTTTCTAAAACAGTATATACTCATTACTAAAACCAGTAGGCACACGTGTTTCTGGTTGAGTACAGGAACACTCCCTGGATGATTGGATGATTGCATAGAAAGTGCATGGATAGTGTATAGGTGATTCCCTCTGAATATAGGTATTGCCTGCATGATTACCTGAGTATGTAGAATCTTCATCAGTGGTTCCATATCTGCATCGTTAGTGCCTGTGTATGTGCATGACTAGATTGCTACTATCTGGGTGATTGAACGAATGCATGGGTGTTACTTGCGTAGTTTAATGAGATCATAATTAGTGCATCCACTATTGGCATATGTAAGTGCTTGGGTGATGGAATAACTGTGTACCAAGTGCATGAGTGAGGTTACAGATACAATTCACCAGAGGGTTCTAAAACAGTATATACTCATCACTAAAACCCGTAAGTATATGTGTTTCTGGTTGAGTACAGCAATACTCCTTGGATGATTGGATGATTGCATAGATAGTGTGTAGGTGATTCCCTCTGAACATAAGTATTGCCTGCATGATTCCCTGAGAATGTAGAAACTACATCCGTGGTTCCATATCTGCATCGTTAGTGCCTGTGCATGACTATATTGCTACTATCTGGGTGATTGAACAAATGCATGGGTGTTGCTTGTGTAGTTTAATGAGAACATAATTAATGCATCCACTATTGGAAGAGTGCACGTGTAAGTGCTTGGGTGATGGAATAACTGAGTACATAGTGTGTGAGTAATTTGATAACTTCCTGAGTATTGGCTGAGTGGTTGGAAGAGTGCCCGAGTAATGTGTGGGTGACTGTGAAGTATCTCCATTGCTGTTAGATACATAACAGTTGTGACTATATCTGTAACTCGTTATTTAACTCCTTCTGTCAGCATCAAACTAACCGTTTTAGTGTATCTATCCATTTGTAATGACCTATACGTCAGAAAGGTCTAGATATCACACTGCCTATATAATTGGATACATGCCTCACTACAAGCATACATTGCTCAATTACTCAGCATGCACATGCATCAGTAAGTTTCCAAAACTGAAACAACAAATCTCACTTCTTCAAAGCTGAAAACGTTTTCTTAATGGCATGCCAACATCATTTCTCAAATCTTTCTTGTGCACTTAAAACATATATTTATAATTTCTCAAAGTGAAAGTTACACACCAAATGAAGGTAGCAAACTAACTCTCAACAGATATTCTGTACTATAAACTGTCCTCAATTTTAAACAGAAAATGTTTAAAGAAATACACCACTGTCAACACATACATTAACTTTTCATTAGCCTTAAAGAACATCTATTAACGTGTAAATATATATGTGATTCCATAAAAGATATACACCTTAGAGCTATCTTTCCAAAAATATATAGTTCTCTGCATCTTTATTGAAACTCAAGAGTACCACCGTACATATAACTATCTGCAACCACAAAAAACGTATCTCACCATCTAAACATATTCAAACTGGTCATATGAGTACAAATCTAATTTGATAAACACTTCCAAATACATACCTAACAATTATTACTACTTTATAATACTTATACAAATACAGAATATGTTCTCATCTTTTATTTGTGTCTACACTGCTGCAGTTTAATAAAGTGACTAAAAGTACTACAACTCCCAGAATGCAAATAACATAGATGTATCTATTATGCACATAATGCTTAGACATTTAAAACATTCTTAGCTTTAAATACATTCCTCACTGTAACTTTCAATAAAACTATACTACTATGTTTCTATTAACTGCACAATGGAATAGAGAGCCACAATATTGTTTTTCCCTCTTACTTCCTGAAGCATTTCGTATTAACATCTTAAACGCATACCCTCTTATATATACAGATACTCTCATATATATTTTCATATCATTGTGAGGCTCTTTTTTTCTTAAACTCCTACATGAATCTTCATTTACAATGTATTTTTATAAAATAGTGAACAAGTTATATACATACCATTGAATTGAGGTCATAGATGATATTGTTGTTTTAGCTCTTTCTTGATAGTTTTGACAATGTTAAAATGTGTAAAAACTAAACACAATAATGATATATTACTCTCATAGAAAGTAGCTGTAGAATGGTAACCTATTAAACTTTCCACTCTATGATCATGAGAAATGAAGCAAATGAAAAAATGTCTTTCATTTTATAATGTTCTATCCCCACTTGTGAATGGGTAGCAACTTTTAACCCTTTCTCTCTCTTTCAAAACAAGATTTCAGTTGCTGCATGTTTGAGATTTTCTTGCGATGATTGTGGAGTAATCGCAAAAATAACGGAAGTCAAAACCTATATTTAGCTTCAGTTTTGTTTTAAGTTAGATGCTGCACAACAGTTTATTACATAGTCCCTAATTGTAAATTAAAGTTTATCAATATATAAATTAAGTCATAACTCCTCAACATTTAAAAAAATATACTGTCTCTTCAACACCCTTCGCACCAACACACTCTTAGATCTGTGTACCTAGCAGCCAATAGGAACCAGTAGGTCATGTCGTACTTTGGTATTTGGGACCACGTAGGAGACAGGGCCCTACCCCTGTTTATTCATGTATTAGCAAACCGCGATTGGTCAATGCGGTATGTACAAGCGCTTTGCATAATGTCCCATTGCCAAATGCACTATGTATACGTTATTATACATTGACTCCGTGGGTTCCATCTTGGAGTGGTGGCCATCTTATAAGTTGCCCTCACATAGACAAACACATTATAAGCAAGTACGGGCCTTTAGAATACATGTACTTTCTGCTTGACTTCTCCATGACCTGGGCAGCTGGTCTCCGCTGCCCCAGGTCAGTCCGGTCTCACGAGCTCCCCTTCCTCCGGCCACCTGTGATTAGCATCAGGGCTTGACACACCATAAAGTCCTTTCATCGCACACAAGCCTCCGGCTAATCACTTTCGCACCTGCTTGTTCCTGCTTTATGGCCTGTTTCTCAAAACAGGAGATGCTCATGTTTATTGGGGTCAGTTGATATCTGATGTGGGATCTGAGCCTTGCTGGGTAAATAATTGCGGGCTGGCTGAACTGAAATGTGAGATTGCAATCATGACTCTGCTTGTTCTTTGAAGTAAAATATGTGAATGACCAACTGCAAGAGAAGGGCGGTGTTGCCCAGACTCTGTATAAAAAAGGAAACTGGTTTCTGTTCTAGAGACTGCCTCATTCAGTTGCTAAGGCTTCTGTGCGACGTAGTCTCACTCATTTGAGTTTAATAAAGATGTCTTTTCATATTTCAGCTTCTGTTGCCAAGTTCTTTGTGATATTATCAAGATATGCAGAATTTTATAATACCACATCAGGAAGTACTCGAAGTCATAGGGTGCTACCCCTAGCACCTCTGGGGTCTCAAAAATTGGAGTACTTCAATTGGCGCCCAATGTAGGGCCTCATCAGAGAAGTGACTTTCTGTGGGAGTGATCTTGTCAGGAGACTGAAATCTACTGGAAGGACAGAACGGGATTCTACCAAGAAGGTACTCTGTGCACAGGGATTCTGGAGATTCTTTGATTATGTAGTCCGGTATATTTCTGCTCTTCCTGATTTTGATCCTCCACATGATGTCACTCAAAAGGTGAGAAAAAGAACCCTTTTGGCGTGAGTATTATAAAAGACGTCTGGGCATGTAGAACTTGACAATTAGAATTTGGATAACCTTTTGATTATTAAGAATAAGAATTAAGTATAAGTGGGTCGCTCCCAGTCCTTTGGTTCTTTGGGTCTTTAATTTGGTTATCGCAATTACCAAAGCCGAGGGGTTGGTTTCTTGGTTTCTGATTTGGTTATTGCAATTACCAAAACCGAGGGTCTCGCATATTTGCGAGTTTATTGGTAGAGATAAACCCTTGAAGTTTGAAGCTAGATTAGTGAGCTATAAGATGCCTGATTTTAGCAAATTTGGAAATGTAGCTTTTGGTTTGTATAGGTTTGGATATGCGAATTGCAATTTGTGTAGGCAGGTAATGAGGAGATATTTCTCCATTTGGTTTTGATTATAATACTTGCGTTTTCCGCAGTATTTTTGGCATGCCTGTTTGTAAGCTCACATGGAAAAATGTGTTGCTTTTTGTTTTGAAAGGTACCATAGTGTGGGAAATATCTAAATAGGTTAGATTTAAAAACATATTTCTTCCTTGGTGATTTTGTATCCCCAGGGAATTAAAATATGACATAATACAAAACAAAGATCCTTCGTTCTGCGCAGTTTCACGAATGAAGATATGCACAACGATTTTGTGTGGTGTTCTGCTAGGCAGAGCTAGTGAATTGAGCGCATTCACTACTTCTTGGACATGCATCTGTCTGTGGGGCTGTTCATGCAGCCTTTTGGAACACTATTGAAAAGCGTTGCTTGTAAATATGACCTACAACAGTATTTGCAAATGGTTTGTTTCAAGTATAGTCTGTGAGCTGTTCTTTCTTTCTGTCATGCGTATTGATTTGTAAGTCAACTGTGTGTTTAAATGTCTGTGGTTTTTTTTATCATTAGTGCAACTTCTGTAAGTAAATTGCGACGGCACTATTTATGAAAAATGGCTAAAGCGCGCTGTATTGTCTATTTAACCCCTTTCTGTTTATGTCTGAAATGAGCTCAATATGTGTTTGTGGGTCTTCTGATGTTTCCAGTCTGTTAAGTAGTTTGCTGGTTAATTAATATCAAGTAGAAACTTAAAACAAAAATCCAGAAATGAACAATGTGATGTGCTACAATAGCTATGTGTTGCTCTTTAATTTATAGAATGAGCAATTGTGCACATATACAAAACTGCCGTTAAATGCTTAAAGGATAAAATTAGAAACACATTCGATAGATATAAATCAGGCCCCAAAAACGAAATTATCTATTTTTGCAAAAGTAAATAAATTTACAGCATTTTCCTTAGATGCATTATATTAGATGTTCACAGGCAAACTTTTCAGCTGCAGTATATTTGATAGAAATGTTCATTCAGCCAGCACTTTCCCAGTTGAACACGGGTGAAATTTGGCAGAACCGTTTTTTAAATGAAAGTGGCGCAAAAATGTGACGCGTTTCAAATTGGGCTTATGCGCTTAGGCTTGTGAGTTAAATGTGTCCAAAATGATAGGCAAGGGATGCAGCTTGTTTTTTATACATGGAATTATCACAAAAACGAATAATTGGGATTTTTTAAAAGAAAATTATTAATCATGGGAAAAATTATTTAAAAAAAAATAAGTGCTTTTCAAAATCGTTTTTTGATATTTATAAAGCTTAATACTCATACTATGACCTCCTAGCATTAAAATTTGATTTAAGTTGTGTTGCATCACTAAAATGACAAGCATTCGCGCGTACAATTTTCCCTTGGCGCAGGCGCAAACAAGCTCATTTTTATAAAGTATAAGTTATTATTTCCAATGCCTGACTCATGGGTTATGTAATAGACATTCTGGTAATGCATATTATGCAAGAAAATTGTAGGATATTCATTTTTTAATGCTTAAAATATCAAAGTCGAATTTGGGTAAAAAAAGACTGTTTCAATTGCATTTTCTTTCATTCAGAGTACTGTTTAAAGTGTCTCAGGCTTCAGTAAATGCATACGTTTAGGTTTTGATTTATATTTACAGGTTGTGCCTTCTTATGATTCAATGAGTCAATGTGCCAGTACAAAGGCCTGTTTTAATATCAGGGTTGAAGGTTCTAACTTTAGCTGTGTCTGTCACGATACTACTGAACACGCTATGAAAAACAAGACCTTTTTAAAAACTTGGGGAAATTAAATAAAATATGGTGTCGCAACCCGCAACTATTTGATGTTAATAAAAAACGGCCTTAATGGAGTTAGCACCCACATAGAGAAAGAGAAATGGAGAAATTTTTTTTTGATGAAGGGAAAAGAGGATGTTTGTGAGCAGGTACGTGATGAAGTCAGTAATGATAGAGGGGTGGAGAAATGTAGAACTACGGTTATAGGAACTGGGTAATACGTAGGAAGGAGAAGAACAATTGGGAAAGTACAATGCCGTGGAGGGAAGAGAGATGATGAAGGGGAGTAATAAAGACATGAAGAGTAGCGTGAGGAAGGTTGTATTGACGAAGGGAATAAAGAGGAATGTGGTATCGGTTTGAGTAAGTAGGAGGGGAAAGATGAGATTGCAGGTTCTAGCAGTGGGGGTGAAAATATTGTAATTACCTGACGGGAGGCACTGAGTTTCATATGCTAATATGAAAGCGACGAACAGAGCTTGAATAAAGGCAAATGACTAAATGATGAAGAAAATATCAAAACTCATTGTGAATATAATTCACTTAAGGTTGATGAAATGTATACCATTGCATAGGATTACAACAAGCATTTATTCTAAAAACTGGTATGTGTGTTATTAAGTTTTGTGAATTTTTCACAGTACATGTAGTTTAACAATCTGGGAATAGGGATAATTTTTTAGCGCCTAAAAAGGAGAAATTATTTTTCAACATAGAGCGAATTATTGCAAGTCATGAGGGATTAGGAAGGCCTTCTGGCTTTGACGAATTCAGAGTGTCAGAAGCTGGGGGTTGGGAGACCTGCAGAGGCTGGCTCAGTCACGCTGCTGAGATGCTATCTTTCCCGTAAACAATGGAGTTGACATTTATGACCTTTTAAATTAGGGCCTTGCCTCTGTGGAATGCAGAATGCCCTTGCTACACGGGCCTCTAAAGGTGGGGTTTCTGGTTTCTCCATAGCATCACTAAAACTAAAGAACTTAATTCCACCGGGAAAATATAGCAAAGGGTTTTTTTTTTGAAAGTCCAAACATCATGTTAAATGCTTTGCTGATACATTGGTGCTCTAAAAAAGAAAATAGAATGATGCCTGCTATAGTTGCTCTTCTTTAACAGAAAACGAAGTGGTGCATTAAGTCTTAGACAGACAAAAAGATTCTAAAATGTTTTTTTAAGGCTACATGCCTAAATGTGAACGAATTGCTATCATGAATTGTTCTTGCTGGTCCTGTATGTTAGAAGAGAAACAGTAGAGTTATGTTTGACAGCAGATTTCCATTGCCTGGTGATCTACTGTCAAAAAGGAGGGTAAGTATTTTAAACCTGACAAATTAAACAGGCCCAAATATTGGGTTTTGGGCTGCAGTTTTACAGTGCATAAAGTACATGACATGGTGTTGTGTGTCACCGCTTTTTACATATGCTATTGTTTTGTCTATGCTTTTTTGTGCTTGATATACAGCAAGTATATCTGATGGCTTGATGTTTTGTGCGTTTTTATTATTTTTTGCATGTTTTCGTTGTTTTTGTTGCTGCTTTTTATACTATTACAAGTTTACCTGTGTTGTGAAGGGGATGGTCATGACGATGCCCATCGCTACGCAACAGTTGGTTGAACTTGTTCTGGTTACTAAATTCCACAGCTAATGATATTTCATGCTGTGAACATGAGAGGCAACACTTCACCAGTGCATGTCTAAATTGGCTATAATGGTATTACAGAAAACTAAAAGAGATCTACAGGATCAAAGTGTGTCACCTGTCACCTGTCACCTGTCACGTTATACTGCCCTTCCCTTAAAGGAACAGGCAGCCCTACATTTATGTATCCTTGATTGGACCTATGGATGAAATTATAGATCTGTGACTCAAGGTGGCCTAATTTCTATATTACATTAGGTAATGGTGTCCTGTCTCCTAAGTAGCATATGGCCTTTGCTTCTTGAAAGGAAACTAGGTTTTCATTTTTCCCTGCAGAAGGAACTGGAACATTACCTAAGATTACCGTATATGGTGTAGTCGCCATCGGTAGAGTTAAAACGTTTGTGACTTTGGCCTTTTGTGTATCACCCGTACTCTTGGTGATGTCACATGCCTGACTACCACCCAAGTAAATTCTTGTCCTTCCTATAGATTTTTATTTTTTATTGCTTTTGTTTCTTCCCTGCCCAATGTCGCATTATGCTTAGTGATTGGGGATTTTAGTTGTGTCCTAGTTCCAATTCCCTTTTCCGTATTCCTTTCACCAGTCAGCCCATTTATTATTGTAGGTGTATTGTTCAGGTACATACTTCCAGACTGCAGTGATGCACCAAGAACCCCCATATTATGTACAATTCCCTTTTGCATGACCAGACTGGTTTCCAAGAATTTTCCTTAGGCCTGCTTCAATGTTTTCCAGCCTGATTGTCAGGGTAGCGATAAACTGGCTAACTGACTCAATATTATAGTAAGACAAGTTTTCCATACCAATAGGAGATATCTTACGTTTACCCTTCTGAACATGACAAATTTCCAATGTCTATTTTTAATGTGGCTTTTACCCTTTTGTTCCTGCTGCTTTAATTTTCGGTGGGATCAGAAGTTTCTAATCATGCAAATATCAGGACCCTCTAGTTCTTGTCTTTTGTTTTCATATCTGACTATTAGCCTGTGTATTGCCTAGTGCACCTGATGTGAAAGGTTTCTACATGCCTATGATAATCTGTACCATGTGATTTCTCTATTGAAATGTCCTAGATAAGGAATTTAGAAACACTTATATGTAATCATTCAGAAAAAAATGTGTTTGCCCTATTAGACAATGCCACCATATGTGAAGACATCCATTTTAGATAGAATTCTCGTGTAGTTATCTACCCTTAGATGATGGAGGCTCTCACACGGAAACCCAATTGAAAAGCTTAGAGGCACTGTTTTGCCTACTGCCTTTTTATTTGTGTTGCTTCCTGAGAAAGACAGTGTATTCTAGACGAAAATTGTCCCATGGCATGTGGCCACTCATTTGAAAATCACAGGCCACCTGTTTACAGTCACCTTGTTATACAACGAACTGTTTAAAGCATCGCACTTGCTTCATCAGAAGGCGTTCAACATCAGAAAAGAAGGAGGAGCTGGTTTTGCCAAGAACCAGAATTTCAGTACAAAAGAGCGCCTGCCATGTGCTGGTAACCTCTGACAGTGTGCAGTCCCTTGAGCCCCTTGGCCTGAGTTTTTGGCCACACACACCCCCTCTTTTCCTTTGCTTCAATGGAAGTGCAGTGCACCGGCGGATCCAAGATTGACAGAAGGCACTACATTCTGGTGCCCATGGAAGAGCAGCCAGAGCGTCCTCTGACACTGAGTGACGAGTGTTGGAGTCTGAGAATGGTCCCGAATCTGCACGAGATGACCTGTGCCCTTGATCAATGGAGAGCACACTACCTGTAGTGCCTGCCGCAAAGGAAAGATACTGCCTTGAAACATTGAGACTCTCAAGTGAGCTGTGAGTGTTTGCCAGGAGGGCACTCCAACTAAGCAGTACTTTCTTTTCTCATGTAAGGCTTGAATGAAGAGGCCCATGCCAAAGAAAACAACAGAAGAAGATTTGATGGACAATAGAAGCCTGCCAGTGAGGCTTTTTGAACGGACTCTGGGCATAGGTGGTTTCACAAGAGGTTTCCGTGTGATTGTATAGACTAGGTGTTAGAAGACTGTTTGTTTTGCTGGCATTGTCTAGTATAAGCAGAATAAAATCCATTTTCTGTGGAAAGATGCCCCCTTTTCACCTCAGAGCATTGATGAGGGTCACCACTGTTTCACCTGAACATACAAAATGTATAGGAGCCCTAAAATGTTACTAAATATTTCATTTGTAATAGTGGTCGCTACTTTCTCCCGTTGTCTATATATATTCTTAATAACGTGTTTTCTAGTGGGTTTTAAACATGACGTTGTCATTTATGGGTGGGATTGTTTTTCTCTACCCAATTGACTTCTGCACCCGCTTCCCAATCTATGTCTTTTTTCCACTACTGTTTCTTTGCACTCTTTTCACCCTTTTCCTGAACATGAGCAGGTTAAAAGATTAGAATTCGTAAGCAATTCTTCTATACAGCTTCTGCATTGACACTAGTTAGTAGTGAACATCACTAATTGTTGGAGGTGTGATCTTATGCCACCTAGATAAAGGTATTCCTTATTTTGTCCTGCCATATGTGGCCTTTCTGCTTCTTCGTGTTCAAGGAGACCTGTCCAGAGAGAGAGTCCAAGTACTAGGATTTTGCTCCATCAGCAACATCTTGATGATCTGGTGAATATAGACCTGGACTAAGATCAGCATGAGTATAGTGATTGCCTATGTAAGGGCAAAAGGAGGGTCTGTCGTACTTTGGTATTTGGGACCACGTAGGAGACAGGGCCCTACCCCTGTTTATTCATGTATTAGCAAACCGCGATTGGTCAATGCGGTATGTACAAGCGCTTTGCATAATGTCCCATTGCCAAATGCACTATGTATACGTTATTATACATTGACTCCGTGGGTTCCATCTTGGAGTGGTGGCCATCTTATAAGTTGCCCTCACATAGACAAACACATTATAAGCAAGTACGGGCCTTTAGAATACATGTACTTTCTGCTTGACTTCTCCATGACCTGGGCAGCTGGTCTCCGCTGCCCCAGGTCAGTCCGGTCTCACGAGCTCCCCTTCCTCCGGCCACCTGTGATTAGCATCAGGGCTTGACACACCATAAAGTCCTTTCATCGCACACAAGCCTCCGGCTAATCACTTTCGCACCTGCTTGTTCCTGCTTTATGGCCTGTTTCTCAAAACAGGAGATGCTCATGTTTATTGGGGTCAGTTGATATCTGATGTGGGATCTGAGCCTTGCTGGGTAAATAATTGCGGGCTGGCTGAACTGAAATGTGAGATTGCAATCATGACTCTGCTTGTTCTTTGAAGTAAAATATGTGAATGACCAACTGCAAGAGAAGGGCGGTGTTGCCCAGACTCTGTATAAAAAAGGAAACTGGTTTCTGTTCTAGAGACTGCCTCATTCAGTTGCTAAGGCTTCTGTGCGACGTAGTCTCACTCATTTGAGTTTAATAAAGATGTCTTTTCATATTTCAGCTTCTGTTGCCAAGTTCTTTGTGATATTATCAAGATATGCAGAATTTTATAATACCACATCAGGAAGTACTCGAAGTCATAGGGTGCTACCCCTAGCACCTCTGGGGTCTCAAAAATTGGAGTACTTCAGTCACATGTTCACAACACATTCTAGAAGGAACATGCACCTTCCAAATGAGATACAGCAGGTGTGGTTTACTGCACAGATTCGAAAGCGTATCCAAGTCTGTATTACATTCCTTTTTTTAAACAACAACCACTAATACGACTTCTTAGAAAATGCATCCAACGTACTACTATATTTTATTCACTCTCAGACAGCATCCAATGAAATATATCTTTAAAAAAGAAAACACCTCCATTTCAACTGATTTTCATTTGGAAAACTACCTCCTTCAGCTCTAGACTTCTCCTGACTGCTATTGCTCCTTCACGTCAACATGCTTAGAGTGTGGATTGTTGGCCACAGCTATGTCTATTGGGCCAAAGAGGCTGCAGAAAAGAGAGGTATTGACAGGGACCTGGGTTTGCCAAATGTGGAGATTACTTGGTTTGGCGAGAGAGAGTTAACGTTTCATCAGTTGCTGGTTTTGGTTAAAGCTATTGCGGTTTGCCAAGTTCCTCACCTCATGATTGTGCACTGTGGTGGCAATGACCTAGGCACATTAACTGGGGTAGGGCTGGAAATCCTAATGAAAGAAGCCTTTGCAGAACTGATGCCGCTTTTCCCTCACACTGTCTTGGTGTACGCCAATATATGCCAATATATGCCAATGACAGAAATGGAAGTAGGCAAATCTATTATGTTCAGAGATTGGTAAATTCAGGAAACATGTTAATAAAACAGCTTCTGCTTCCTCAGATACCATCTCATGGGCTGTATCTATAACAACAACCTGCGTTTTGACGTACAGAATTTATAGAAACGATGGAGTGCACTTTACAGAGGAAGGCAAACGGATGTTTATAAGCAACCTGAAACTCTGCATCCGATCTTATTTGTACCTTTCATATACCCACAATCCCACAAAATACTGTTAATTTTCTTCATGAAGATCCTTTTTTTCAGTTTTTGAGAATCTTCACGACAACATTGCGATTGCCACAATTATTTTGGAAAATCACAAAACAAAAGCAGATATTCAATAGCCACCAGCACATGCAAAAAAATAACTAATAAAATCCATTCTAACTATTGCACTACACATATTACTATATACATGCTTCTTTAAAAATGTTTAAACACATGTTTTTGTACTAAGTTTCTTTAAAATCCATCTTTAAGATCTATTTTCCATTTTTGCGGTTATTCGTGCCTTTTCCATGAAGTGAAACACACATATATGCACAGATGTTGCAGGATTTTACACACTAGGGGTTTATTACTGTACACTTCAAACTCATGATTTTCCAGTGTTTTTCTAGAACAACCATCTCTAAAACCTATTTTCCATTTTTAGTGTGCAGACTGGAGATCACTTTTACGTCGGTAATCGTTATACCTGTCGATACGTTGTGAAATCCTTAAAGCAAAAGCAGGAATTCAATAGCCACCACCATATTCAAAAATTATATCTATATAATTGATTCAATCAACCCCAGTTCGCGCTCGGACGGGGCGGCGGGCAAAATGGCGGCCGCGCTCCGTCACTAACATCGGAGCGCCGAGAGCTGCCCCACCACCCGGAGGTGCCTGTGACAAAGCGGGAGGCGGCCTGCTTTCCCTGGGGACGCTGGGCAGTGGCAAGTGAGAGCAGCCGCGTTGGTGGTTGTGGAGCGGTGCGATTTCCACAGCGCCCAGTGCTGGTCGCCTGACCCCAACATGGCGGCGCGCGCTACATCCAACGGGTCGAGAGGCTGAAACCGGCCGCTGATGGAGATCAGCGTTTGGGGTCTCCTGCACTGGCAACCCGCTGACCTGGCCTTGGAGGGTACTCTTGGTGCTGGAGGGCGGAGAGGGTGCGGAGCCTGTCTACTAGAGAGAGCATGCGAATGTGAGGAAGGCTCTGGGGACAGTGCTCGTGGAGGCCAGCGCTCTTTGTGGAGGACGAAGCCTGCGCTTCCCACGGTGGCTGAGAACTGCGTCTGCGCACCTATAGCACCCGCTGAGTGCCCTAACCGGGAACTGGAGCTGTTCTGTCGACTTGCGGGGAGCTGCGGAGGCTTTGGGAACCTACTGGTTGGTCTTGCGAGAGGGGTACGACGGCCTGCATGAGACGGTGACGGTCGGGAGGAGTGCGACCGGAGGATCGTGGGAGTGTGCACTCTGGGCTGGCGAACCTGACTGACACGCTCTGCAGCGGAGCCCCAGAACTGGTCCCCCCTGTGGTCCCCCACTAGAGGCTTGGTGTGTCCCGCCGCGACTGGTGCGGATGGGCCGTACATCCCGCCGGAGGGGCTTCACGGCCTTGCATGAAGAATCCACGGGCGACAATCGGATGAAGGGGAGGATATGGCGGAACAGCGAAGCCACGATGGGGCGGAGGGCCCCACGTTAGGGGATATCATACAGGCCATCATCTCCTCGAGAGAAGCTTTGGAGACCAAGATGGACGCCATAGGGGTGGACCTTAATCTCCTGAAGGATGACCACCGCAAGTTAAAGGAGCGGGTGAAAATCACTGAGACGACCCTGGCGGAGGTTCCGGACGCGATTTCTACCCTGCAGCGCTCCCTGAAAGTGGTGGAGGAGAAGGTCCGGATCTTGGAGGTGCGTGCAGAGGACAGCGAAGGGCGCTCCCGCAGGAACAACCTGCGCTTAGTGGGGGTCCCGGAGCGGGAGGAAGGAGACAACGCTGTTCGATATCTGGAGAACTGGCTGCAGACCGAGGTTGCCCCGGAGGGACTCTCCCCCTTCTTCGCCCTGGAGCGCGCGCACAGGGTTCCAGCCAGACCACCGAGGCCGGGTGCACCCCCGAGACCGGTGGTTGTGCGGTTACTTCATTACCGCGACAGAGACCACATATTGCAGCAGGCCCAAAGGAAAGCAGAACCTCCAAATTGCGAATGCTAGGGTTATGATTTTCCCGGACTTCACCAGGGAGGTGCAGAGACAGCGTGCTTCCTTCCTTGTCTTGAAGCGGAAGCTTCGACAGTTGCGATTACCGTACGCCATGTTGTTCCCCGCACGCCTCAGAGTAGTGGATGGGGCGACTACTCATTTTTTCACCACACCACAAGACGCATGGCAGTGGCTGGAGGCACGAATATCGGGATCGGGGGGGGGCTTCTGCGGGGGACACAGCGGAACGCAGATCACCTGAGGCTTCGCACTCGCAGAGATCTATGTCCCCGCCCGGCCTCCAATTGGAAAGAGATAGGGCGGTGAGGGCGGTTGCAGAGATTAGCCGTGGTGCCACTAGCCCTTGCTCTACTGTTGCTAGCCGGGATGTAGGTGGCCTTGTGACTTCCCCGGCCGGCAGCACAAGCGGAGACTCTGAGCTTGCACTTCCTGTGGTTACACCACAGACGGCGGACCTCTTCATGTGAACTGGTTCATTGATGCCGGGGGCGAACGGGCCAAGCTGCCGCTGGGGAGCAGCAACTGCTCGGACTGAATGCTGGGGGCGGAGGGGGGGAGCCTCTTGTTCAGACTAATGATTGGGTCCCTTCCTCCTTGCTGTAGGCGGGAGGGGTGCCTGGGGGAGCTCTGGGTCCTATTGGGTCAGCACACGCCTCACATCGTTTAGTGACCGGTTGATCGTTGCATTGGTTTGGATGGGAGCTAGTTTGAATGTACCTGTCCTGGGGAGTGGGAGTTGTGAAGTTTCTTGGGGTTGGGGGGGTTTTACAGGGGATTGGCATGCCGCTGAGGTGGGGCAGGAGGGAAGACCACTACGATTCCAGCTATGGGTTCCACCGTAGGGCTTAAATGTATGTCATGGAATATTAGGGGCATGCACACTATGACACGCCGGCACAAGATCCACGCCTATTTGGTGAGGAGGGGGGTACAGATTGCTATGCTGCAGGAAACGCATTTGACGCAGGTGGAGGGGGCGGCGTTGCAGCGTAGATGGAGGGGTGTCAGGATCCCTAGCTCCATTCCCAAAAAGACTCGCAAACGGTTACACACTAGTGATCATTCAGGGTTGAAAACCAAGCGTCAGTGGTCAAGTTGCTGGCAAGTCCGCAACTCCAAGATGGCCGCTAAGGTGCTGGGGTCTGCGGTCTAGTTGATTACAAGATTCTGGAGCGAGCTGATGTGACGCGCGCACACCTGAAGCATTGCGCACTTCACTGAAGCGTTTCCACAGAGAAGACAGAATTTAAGAGCGTCCATAGTTTAAGGCATAAATACCCTTAGATCTCGAGTTTAAGAGAGTTTATCAAGCGTCCTAGTTAGTTAGTCATAGCATCACAATAGTTACCCGAGGTGAGAGAAAGATGTCATTCGGAATCTCCGAGCAGAAAAACTTACCGACATCCTGACAGCGCTTCGTTGTTCTAGTCTTCGAGTCAAGTGGGGAAGCAGCAAAACCTGAAAAGAAAAGAAGAAGAAAAAAGCTAAGTGAACTTCTGAGAGAATTCCTAGAGTGATAAGATACAATAAGTAAAAGTAAGAATTCAATGTCGTTAAGGTAGATTCTTACCAATGACAGCAGATTTTAAGACTCAGTAACCTGTAAGAAAATAAGAGAAGATAAATGATTATTGGTTGCGAGAAGTCCTAAGAGATACGACATCAATAAGACATTAAAGACAGTAAGAAAAGATAAAAAGCAATACCTGAGGAGAATAATCCAGTATAGAACTAGTACTGAGAATTCCTGTGGAGAGAAGCCGAACCAAGAAAAAATAAAGAGACAAGAAAGGAACAACCTAAAAGACAATAGATAAAACCATAAGAAAGAAGCAACGACATATTAGGAGAAAAACCCAGTTAATTCACATCTGGTAGGTTAAAGAGTAGGAGGGGAACACATTAGGAAGCAAGGAATAAATAGGTAATAACAAATTAAATATTTTACAGGAAAGAACACCAACTCGAACCAGAGAGAGAAGAAGGCAGCATAGAGCCAAGGAGAGGGGCACAGAGTTTTAGGATCTCGGGTAGGTAGCATATCAAAGGAAAATGTAGAAGCAAGAAGTAGGATAGATAGAGGAGGGAAAACAAATAATTGTTGTGTGCTTAGTTTTTCTAGGGAGACATCAGCTAGCCAGATCAAAGGCGGAAGAAGGTTTCCAGATAGAAAAATCTGAAGGTCCAGAACCAGTCTCTCTTATTGTTTATTATTTTATCCACTTTCCCCCTTCCCCCTTGCTGATCAGTTAGCGTCAAGTATTCTTTTGGGGCTGAGTGGTTGGTAGTGGGAGTTGGGAAGCAAGCAACTTCTGTTCCTGTGCAAGACTACAGAACCAGCGAGAAGCTGAAGGTGAGCCCTGACGTTTCAGAGCGTTAGGCAATTGATTGACCCAGAGGGTAGATACGTGGTGGTGGCGGGGCGGCTGGACGGTCGGGATATAGTGTTGGGGAGCATCTATGCCCCCAACGTAGCTCAAGCTGACTTCTTTCAGCGCCTGTCCGGGAAGCTGGCTCCCCTGCTGACGGGTCCGGTGCTGTTGGGAGGGGACTTTAATTGTATTCTTGATGTAGTCCTGGATCGGTCTCACCCGCCTCTCCCGGATGCTCCCGCGCATAGGCTTGCTGGGACTAGGCGGGCATGGCAGGACCAGTGGGGACTGACAGATACTTGGAGGGCTCACCACCCGACGGACAGGGACTATTCTTTCTTCTCTGGGCTGCATGAGCTGGACTCATTCCTCTGTTCCCCAGGGGTACACGGAGGGGTTACCCACAGCGAATATCTGAGCAGAACGATCTCTGATCATAACCCGTTGTTACTACTGCTGGATTGGACACGGGCAAGGCCTGCCCTTCCTACTTGGCAGCTGCGTCTGGAGGCGCTCGACGATCCGGTGCTTGGGGCCTCGATCGGATCAGCGATAGACGACTATTTTTTAGCAAATACGGGGTCTGCGTCGAGCCCGCTTATTGAATGGGACGCGTTCAAAACTGTAATCAGAGGGCGCTGCATTGGAGAGGTGGTGGGAGTCCGCAGGGTGCTGACACGGGAGGTGTGCATGGCAGAGGACAGGCTTCGGGACCTGGAGAAGGAGAGGCAGGAACAGCCTGACAAGCAGGGGGACCTGCTTACGGCACGCGAGGAGGTGGCAACGCAGGTGGAAAGGCTGCGCTCCTTTGATTACAAGGCTTATACCACCCGGGCCCAAGCGGAACGGGACAAATCAGGGGCGCTGCTGGCATGGTTGGCGAACCCGGCACGCAGAGGCACGCCGCTTCTGGAGATTAGGGATCAGGAGGGTGTGGCGTATTACACTCAACAAGCCATTAATGTGCATTTCCTGGACTACTATACCACTCTTTATCAGAGTAAGATTGCTCCTGGGGCTGCCGATGGAGTGGGGTTCTTAGAGGGGATAGAACTCCCCCAGCTGGATAATGAGACGGCGGAGGAGCTTGGTAAAGATGTTGAGGTGGGAGAAGTGCGCAGCGCCATCAAACATATGGCTAGGAACAAGACGCCGGGGACAGATGGCCTCCCGGTGGAATTTTATTTGGCATTTGTGGATGCCCTGGTCCCGAAGTTAGTCGTAGTGTATAACACAGCCCGTAGGGAGGGTTGCCTTCCTGCTTCCATGCGGGAAGCAATCATTGTGCCTCTCCTTAAGCCGGGAAGACCGCCCTGGGATCGGACCGCCTATAGACCCCTTGCGATACTTAACTTGGACTATAAGATACTCAGTCGAATTCTTGCTAGTCGGTTAATGGCCCACATGTCAGCGTTGGTCCAAGAAGACCAGTCGGGTTTTATCCCGACAAGGAACACGGCGATGAACATCAGGAGATTGCTACGTGTCCTGCGGGCGGACACCTACTGTGGGGAGGAGGCCTGTATCTTTGCAGTTGATATTGAGAAGGCCTTCGATAGGCTGGAATGGCCATATCTTTTTGCGGTCCTGAGGGCGTTTGGCTTAGGAGAGCGCTTTGTGGAATGGACTGCTATCTTGTATAATAACTCTACTGCCAGGGTCCGAACGGGGGGGCTGTCACTGCTGCTCTTTGCCTTGGCAATGGAGCCCATGGCTGTTCGGGCACGATCGGGACGTCACTACCCGGGGCTGGTAGTGGAGGGACAAATGCACCACATAGCGCTGTATGCCGATGATTTACTACTTTTTCTGACCGACTCGGAGGAGGCCCTCCGGGGGGCCAAGGGACTGTTGCACTCTTTGGGAGAGGCCGCAGGGCTTCGTGTGAACTGGTCCAAGTCCTGTCTTTTCCCGACTCGCCCAGGCAGGGTTGATGCGCAGCCGGCGGAGGGGGTCCCGTGGGAGGCTCGCTGCTTGCCTTACCTTGGAGTCCAGATCTATCACAACCCTAATGACATGCTGGAGGGTAACATAGGGCGGGCCATACGTAAGGCTAAGGCCTGTTTTGAGTTTTGGGGACAGCTCCCGTTGTCGGTAGCGGGCAGGGTTGCCTTGGTAAAAATGGTCACACTGCCCAAACTCCTCTATTTCTTTGGGACGCTGCCAATCTGGGTCCCAGCGCAGGTGTTCGCGCAGCTCAACACATTGCTCACAGGATTCTTATGGGGTGCAGGGTGTCGAAGGGTGGCCCTGATCACCATGCAGCACCCCAGGGCGGAGGGGGGATTTGCCTTGCCGGATCTAGACGCGTATTATCATGCAGCGCAGTTCCAGTGGTTCACTAAGTGGATGGCGGGCAGACTTTGACATCGAGAGGGGGCTGATGGGCCGGACCCTTCTTTGGCGCTTCTATCCCGGGTACTGCTGTGCTTACCCACAAGGAATAGGGAGCTCCCGACCGACTTACAGGTGGTGCGCAAGTGCTGGAACCGTTTGGCCAGGCGCTCGGGCATGCGTACCCCCTATGCTCCGGAGATCCCGTTGGTAGTGTGTGAGGCCCTGCCACACGGTGGTGATTGGGGTAGACTCCGAGACTGGGAGGAGACGGGGATACTTGCGGTAGGGGACCTATTTGAGGACGGCATCCTCCTTCCTTTTAATGACCTGATGGAGCGCCATGATATACTGCGAGGGGATTTTGTGCTCCATGCCGCCCTAACGGCAGCCATTAGGAGACACTGGCGGGAGGGGATGGCAGAACCTCAGACCTCGCTGGCCTGACAATATGTTGCAATCGCGACGGGAACGCTCAAGGCGGTCACATGTCTCTACAGGCGGGTTACCCACAGCCTGCGAAAACCACTGGTGACCCTACGTCTCAAGTGGGAGGAGGACTTGGGGGAGCTCATCGGGGATAAGCCATGGGGGGAATTAGTAGAGCGGGCCTGGAAGTGTTCTGGGAACGCCCGGTTTCAGTTGATCCACTTTTATGTGCTACATAGGGCCTACCTCACCCCGGGCAAGGTGAGTGACTACTTCGGGGTTTCGGCAGCGTGCCCGCGGTGCGGCCTGGAGGGGGCACGGTTCCTCCACATGCTTTGGGATTGCCCGCTCCTGGGAGAGCTCTGGCTGGGAGTGACGTCTGGATTGGCGGCCGCAACTGAAAGAGATGTAGCATTGACGCCGAGTTGTTGTTTGTTACATTGGTTTCCACACACTGCCAAGACCAAAATTACTAGCAAGTTTCTTGACCTGGGGCTGGTCTTGGCCCAGAGGGAGATTACTAGCCACTGGAAGTCAAGGACGGGTCCCAACTTGGCGCGATGGACTAGGGAGTTAGTGAAATGGGCAGAGGTAGAGGGGAACTGCAGGTTGCGTATGGCCGCCCGCACTGGGAGTGACAGATCTCTGGAGATGGCGCGAGCGTGGGTTGCATTGGTGGAGCTGGTAAAACACCCGCCTGGAGATACTGACGGCTCTTCTGACCGGGGGGAGTCAGCAGCGGATGCTTAAGGCTTGGTGGCACTGATGTAGCATGGAGTGGGGTGCCGATACGATGGTATGCTCTTTGGTGAATACTTGTCCCTTACACAGGCATTGGCGGTTCGGAATGCATGAACTGTGAACTATCACTATCCTGCCAGTGGCTTTAGCCTGGAATCTGGTCTTCGCTCGGTGGCATGCCGAGGGGGAGGGGGGAGAGGGAGGAGGGGTTAGTTGGGGTAGGGGGGTGTGGGGGGACGGGTGAGTTCCAGGCTGCAGCAGTTGATCGGAGGGATACCTATTAATAGATTTCGTTAATTCCTACTGCCAGACGGCGAAAGAGGCGCCGGGGATTCCCCCCAATTTGATTACATTTCCCTATGGTAGGCGGGAGTGCCTTTCTTTGTTGCTTGCAGTTGATTGGTGCTGCCTTGTGGTGCTGTAATATCCTATTCAACACTAAGTTTGTACTTAATCTGTCTATATGCAGCTTTCTTTGAGTATGTGTATGTGCCTATGTCCTTGGCTAACTCAATAAAATTAGTTTAAAAAAAAAAAAAAATTGATTCAATCAATCACACTAGATAAAACACTATCTATGTAACTCCATAAAAACATTTATCAGTATCTCAATATAAATCAATGATTTAATGATATATTTTTTTTATATTTCCACCAATATTCATGATGTCGCTGCAACAGTACATGGGGGGCAATACTGACAACCACATTGTTGTCGCAAATAATGTCCAGTCACAATTAATCATGAAATCATCGTGATATATCCGCGACCAGAGATATATCTATTCATTTCGGCTTACATTTTGTGAACAATCCTGAACAGATTTGCACCAACTAACAAAAAGGAAAATCTGCATAACAACATCTATCTTTCTGGCATATTTGGTGTAATTCCATCCAGTGGTTCTGGCTGTAGGTTCAACATTGCATTCCTACAGGAATTGACATTACAAACGCGCCCTTATTTCATGCCATTAAGTAGTTATAATTAAGACCAAGTTTCCATAGCAAAAGCGTTTTTTGTCTTGCCTGTAACTTTGGCGCAGTTTGACGAATCTTCACAAGATTTTCACAAAAAAACGTGCTCCGGTGATTCTTATTGCACGTGGGAAGTGTTGCAGGGATTCATGAAGTGGGGGGCTGAGACAAACAGGGGTTGAAAAAAGGGTGTGTTTGCATTGTTAATTGCCATAGGAACCTGTCATGTCAACACAACTACAGCCCGAACCACTGAATGGAACTACACAATATCGTCAAAAAGGTAGGTGTTGTTACTGAGATTGCTCTTTTTGTTATTTGTTGCAAATTGGTTCAGACGCTTTCGAGAAATTTAAATTAAACATTATAGTGATATCTCGGCTGTGGATATTTCGTGACGATTTTTCGAGTAATCACAAATGTATGTGCCAGCATGAATGCTGTGATTGGTTGGACGCAAGCTGAACAGAAAGTTACGGCTGCCATTTTATCAATGTCTGTGAAAGCTAATATCAGGGGTCAGGGTGGAGGTACTGTGACCCCTTTTTTTGAGAAATGGGGGTCTTAGTGACACACGTTAGGTGTTCAAAATTGTTTTTTTAATCATGTACAAAATTTGTGATAATGCTGCGACTGCCAGCACAGCAACCATGTACCATTGCGGGGACATCACGAATATCGCTGCGACTCAGCGAAAATTGGTGAAAATATAAGACAAAATGTTTCTCTATAAAAAGGGTAGTGTGAAGGTTGGAAAGTGTGTTAATGAAAGTTAAAGTAGTGCAATGAGGACAGTGGGCTAGTGAGAGGCTAGGTAGAGCAGGAAGGACAGTGTGCCAAGGAGAGGTAAGGTAGTTCTAGTAGGGCATTGTGTTAGTGAGAGGTAAGGTAGTATAAGTAGGGCAGTGTGTTAATGAGAGGTAAGGTAGTATAAGTAGGGCAGTGTGTTAATGAGAGGTAAGGTAGTGCACGTTAGACAGTGTGCTAATGAGAGGTAAGGTAGTGCAAGTAGGACAGTGTGCTAATGAGAGCTTAGGTAGAGTAAGTAGGGCAGTGTGGCCCTCATTTGTGGGGAACTGGTATAGGGCAGTGCTGCAAGGCTTCTTTCTGCTCTGCCCTATGCCAATTTGAAAGGACAGGATGGCACCACATTTAAACAATACACTGCTTTCATGTCCTTTACCCCTTTGCTGGTGCATAATTTGCTACCTAGCACTAACGTAGGCACTCTTACACTATAGTGCAAGGGTGCCTCCACTGCAGGAAGGATTGCTTATTTCAGGAAGGGGCACCTTCCTGCACAAAATCAATCCCTAGAGGGGCTTTCCTCTTTCTATGTGTGCTGCAGAATGTAACACACACGGAAAGAGGAAAGAACAGGGAGAAATAACTATATTTCTCCTCCTTATGCCTGTTCTGGGGAGGTCTTTTTCGTGCTGCCCCAGGTTTACACGATTAAGTAAATCCATGGCATCATCAAAATCCATAGCTGATGCATTGGAAAACCCTCCGCAATGCCCATGGAACTCCTGCTTGACGAAGAGTAAGGCAAGACAGCAAGATTAGCAGCTTTGTCCTATTCCTTATCTATGAGGCCATGCAAAGCCACGTAGAGTGACGGTATGATTGTGAAGCTTGCACCACTGTAGCATCTAAGAAAGCGAACTTCGGTGGTGCAAGCCTTTCAAATAAATGAACACCTGTGTTAGTGAGAGATAAGGCAGTGCAAGCAGGACAGTGCGTTAGTCTGAGATTAGGCAGTGCAAGAAGGACAGTGCATTAGTGAGAGGTAAGGTACAGCAAGTAGGACAGTGAATTGATGGGAGATAGGTTAGTTAAGTAGGGCAGTGTGTTAGAGAGCGATACGGTAGAGTAGGACAGTGCATTAGTGAGATGTAAGGTAGTGCAAGTAGGACAGTGAATTGATGGGAGATAGGTTAGTTAAGTAGGGCAGTGTGTTAGAGAGCGATACGGTAGAGTAGGACAGTGCATTAGTGAGATGTAAGGCAGTGCGAGTAGGACAGTGTTAATGAGAGGTAGGTTTAAGCAAGTAGGACAGTTTGATAGTGAGAGGTAAGCTAGTGCAAGTAAGACAGTGTGTTGTTGAGAGGTAAGGTAGAACAAGTATGACATTGTGTGATGAAAGATAAGGCAGTGCAACTAGGACAGTGTGTTACTGTGAGGTAAGGTAGTGCAAGTAGGGCATTGGTAATGAGAGGTAAGGATCTGCAAGTAGGACAGTGTGATAAAAAGATGTAAGGCAGTGTAAGAAAAACATTGTGTTAGTGAGAAATAAGGTAGTACAAGTAAGAGAGTGTGTTTATGAGAGGTAAGGTATTGCAAGTAGCACAGTGTGTTAATGAGAGGTAAGGTACTGCAAGTAGGAAAGTGTTAATGAGAGATAAGGTAGTGCAAGTAGGACAGTGTGATATATAGATTTAAGGTGGAGCAAGTAGGACAGTGTGTTAATGAGAGATAAGGCAATGCAAGGAGGACAGTGTGTAAGAGAGAAGTAGGGTAGTGCAAATAGGGCAGTGTTGCAAGTAGGACAGTGTGTTAGGGAGACACAAGGTAGTGCAAGTAATTAGTAGTGTTAATGAGAATTAAGGTAGTATAAGTAGGATAGTATGTGTTTGCTAGAGGTAAGATAGTGCAAGTAGGACAGTTTTATTGAAAGGTAAGGTAGGGTAAGTAGGACAGTGTTAATGAGAATTAAGGTAGTTCAAAAAGGACAGTGTTATTGAAAGGTAAGACAATGCAAGTAGAACAGTGTTAATGAGGTAAGGCAGTGACAGTAGGATAGTGTGATGAAGAGTGGTACAGTAGTGCAAGTAAGAGAGTGTGTTAGTGAGAGATAAGTAAGTGCAAGTAGGACACTGTTAATGAGAGGTACAGTACAGAAAGTAGAAGAGTGTGTTAAGAGAAGTACTGTACAGCATGTAGGACAGAGGTAATGAGAAATAAAGCATTGTAAGTAGGACACAGGCAAGCGCTAGAACTGTTTCTTAAATTGTGTTCTTAACCCCACTGTTTTAATACCTTGTCAACCGCCCGGGGGCTTTGCATTGCAGCTTCTTGCTTCCCGTTCAACCGCGGCTTGTGCCGTTTGTGTGGAGGAAGCTTTTTCTTACATGTATTTCCTAATTGCTGTAGCGAGCAGCGGTTAGCAGTCTAGCTGCTCCATTTACATCACTTCCAGCCGGCTATATCAAGCCAATGGTTGCGCCCATGGCGTGCCAAATGCAAGCCCTTATGCGCCCGTCCACGCCCAGCCATCGCCAGGACCTCTGCTTTTCCCTCAGCATATTCCAGGTACCCTCTAAGATTGGTCTACTACTCTGAAATGTTCCATTTAGATCCTTGCTGTAATAACATCTACACTTCACAGCTAGATGGCCTTGGGGCCTGTCTAAAGTGTAGATTTCATTGTGCCCCTGAGCCCAGTAAAATAACCAACAAACCCTCAGAGCCTAAAAGTGCTCATAGACATATGACAGCACAAGTAGGACAGTGTTAATGAGGTAAGGTAGTGCAAGGAGGAGAGTTTTATAATGAGAGATTAGGTAGTGCAAGTAGGACAGTGTGTCAATAAGAGGTAAGGCAATGCAAGTAGGGGCAGTGTGATAATGGGCCATGTGTATGAACACATTTTCCCATAGACACAGAATGGGTAAAGCCCTTTGATACATATGGCCCTACAGAGAGGTAAGTTAGTGCAAGTTAGACATTTTGTATGTTGGTGGTTTGGAAGTGCAAGTAGGACAGTGTTCTAAAGAGAAGTAAGATAGAAAAAGTAGGTCAGTGTGTTCATGAGAGATAAGGTGGTATAAGAAGGATAGTGTGTTAATGAGAAGTAGGGTAGTGCAAGTAGGACAGTGTGATAATGTGAGGCAAGGTAGTGCAAGTAGGAGAGTCTGATAATGAGAGATAAGGTAGTGCAAGTAGGACAGTGTGTCAATAAGATGTAAGGCAATGCAAGTAGGGACAGTGTGATAATGAGAGGTAAGTTAGTGCAAGTTAGAGATTTTCTATGTTGGTGGTATGGTATTGAAAGTAGGACCGTGTTCTAAAGAGAAATAAGATAGAATAAGTAGGTCAGTGTGTTCATGAGAGATAAGGTGCTATAAGAAGGATAGTGTGTTAATGAGAGGTAAGGTAGTGAAAGATGGACAGTGTGTTAAAGAGACTTACAATAGAGCAAGTAGGGCTGTGTTTTAATTAGAGGTAATGTGGTACAAGAAGGACTATGTTAATGAGAGAGACAATAGTGCAAGTAGACAGTGTGATTGTGAGAGGAAAGGTAATGCAAGTTTGACATTGTTAATGTGAGGTAAAGTACAGCAAATAGGACAGTGTTAATGAAAGGCAAGTTATCATATGTAGGACAGTGTTAAAGAGAGCTACGGTAGTGGAAGGAGGACCGTGTTAATTATCGGTAAGTTAGTACACGTAGGACATCTTGTTAATGTGAGGTAGGGAAGTGCAAGTAGGACAGTGTGTGCTAGTGAGAGGTAAAGTAGTGCAAGTAGGACAGTGTGTGCTAGTGAGAGGTAAGGTAGTGCAAGTAGGACAGTGTGTTAGCGAGTAGTAAAATAAGGTAAGTAGGACAGTATGTTAGTGGATGGTACAGTAATGCAAGTAGGACAGTGAGTTAGTGAACAGTGATGCAGTGTAATAATATTGGTCCGACTCACAAAGGTAACCTTACACTTTAGTGTAAGTTTACTACTTTTCTGTATTCACAAAGGTAAACTTAGACCAAAAGTCTAACTTTATTAGTAGTAACTAAACTTTGTGAATACCGAAAAGTAGTAAAGTTACACTTTTGGTCTAAGTTAAGTGAGTAAGTAAATAAATACATTTATTGTTTCAATTAATAGAAATTGTTACAAAAGGCCGTGCCTGGTGTGTCCTTCCACGCACCTTCTTCAGTCATTAATAAAAACAACATTGTATCATTTCATTTATTACATTTAGAATAATTACATAGGGCATAAAATAGGACGCCATAACATTTTATATATGCTCGATGGTTTAGGCCTGTGGTCTCCCTTTAGGCCAAGGCTCGATCTTTGCTCATAAATTCTTTAAGTTGACGTGCAGATTTCAGTAATCTGTCAAGTTCCCCGGGGATCTCTAAGATAAAAAGAAGTTTCATTGCATCTAGGCAGGTACGGGTGCTATATTTCAAAAACAAAGGTTTTAGTAAAGTGCAACATGCGTGACTCAATTGAGGGCAGATACAAACTAGGTGGGACAAAGACTCCTCGTACTGATTTCACAATCTGCAAGAGGAGACCCCTCTGGGGATTTCCAGTGAGTGTTTATGTCTTTTATTGGCCTGACCATTGGTCTGACTGACAGGTTTTGCTTCAGTATTGATTTGTTCAGAGCTCCTTCAAGGTATTGCTGCCAATATTTGTCCTTGTAAGAGCTGGCTAAAATCCCAATGTTGCTGCTAGCGGACTCAATAGCCCCCAAGTTATTTTGCTTGGATAATAGTCTTACTTGTGTCCTTAAAATGGGTTTTAGAGATCCCAGTAGATGAATAAAATAACCCCAGTTGGACAGATTAAGGTGCAGTTCAATAAGGGCAGTTGATAGGGCGTCAGTCCAAAGATTTTTGCCTTTTGTGAAAAATTCTTTCAGGGTTGTGTTCATTGTGTGTGGGAGAATAAGGCTTGAACGACGTCCGTGCTTATTGGGGATTTTGTTGATGTTATGGTAGTGCCAAAGCTTACGTTATGTATAGGTCCCAAGATTGCCTTCGGAACCCATTGTACTTTTTTGCTGGGTGTTGAAATTCCTCAAATCCTGGTATGACCAAAGAGGCGAGTATCCAGGTTTCCTGGAGACAGAGCAGGTCCCCTGCCTGTAAAAATTCAAAGGCTGCTCTGGATTTCAGCACATGCACGTTCCATGAAATTATTTTTAGGATCTTCTTTGTTCTACTCGCGAGCCCGTTGAGTCTATCTGTGCTAGGAGCAGTTTGGTTGCCGACCTGGCAGGGTTGTTTCTGTTCCATCCTGGTCATATGTGTAAGACTCGACTTTTCCTCTTTCGATGATTTTACGCCCTGTTGCAGAGGAAGAAGATGAGAAATGTTTTCTCAAGTTGGAGAATGGTGTCGGATAGGTGAATGAAAAGTAGTAAAGTTAGACTTTTGATCTACGTTTACCTTTGTGAATACCGAAAAGTAGTAAAGTTAGGGCTTGAGTTACAAAGGAAAACTGAGACGAAAGTCTAACTTTACGACGGTCAATATTCACAAAGGACATTTACGAGAAGTAAAGTTAGACTTCTGTCGCGGTTAAACTTAAGTTTTAGTCTCACGTTTAACTGAGACTCAGGACTTTTGGTCTCAGTTAAACTTAATACCAAAACTTACTGAGGTAGTGCACAAGTGAGACAGTATGCTAGTGTGACTCCTGCCTTTCACCTTCAGGCCAAACATTAGAAATGGATGGGGTTACTCAGCCTTTCAGCCACCTAAGACTGATAAAAGGAGTGCCCGTATTGATGTCTTCCATTTGCTTCATGAGCGCCGCACACTGTTACTTCCACGTTTCTCCTTTCGTTAGTGGCGCAGATATCTCTGCAGCAGTTTCTTGGCGCTTGTACTGAGGCTTAAGGTAGGTTCATCATCTAAGAGCACAGGACTGGGATATTAAAACATGTTTATAAGTGTTCCATTTTTAACAGCCTGTGGATGATGAACAGCACATTACACCTCCTCTTGCGCTTACGACATCAGCAGGAAGTCAGCAGCTGGAACCCCTGGGCATTATGCCAGGGAGGGGCTGAGCTCACTAAGACTCAGCGCAGGCCACGGATGCACCAGTTGTGATCTCAGCTCTGCCCTGCAGAGATGTCTTCTCCTCTGCTGTACATGGCCCTCCTGCTCCTGGTGACAGGTGTGTAACAGGTTCTAGTGTGTGTAACATGTTCTATTGTGTGCAACATGGCCCCCCTGCTCCTGGTGACAGGTGTGTAACAGGTTCTAGTGTGTGTAACATGTTCTATTGTGTGTAACATGTTCTATTGCATTTATTTTACTTGGAAAGTCAGGTGTGCATTATGTTTTATTGAGTATAACATGTTCTATTGTGTTTTTTGTTCCTGAGATGTCAGCTGTGTAACATGTTTATTGTGTTTATTTTACATGGGGATGTCAGGTGTGTACCATGTTCTATTGTGTGTAACATGTTCTATTGTGTTTAGTTTACCTAATATTCTTCACTGCTTTCGAAAACTGAGACCAGGGTTGTCAGGTGTGTAACATGTTCTATTCTGTGTAACATGTTCTATTGTGTTTATTATACCTGGAATATCAGGTGTGTAACATGTTATTTTGTATGTAACATATTCTATTCTGTGTAACATGTTCTATTGTGTTTATTTTTGATGGGACAACATCAGGTATGTAACATATTCTACTGTGTGTAACATGCTCTATTGTGTTTATTTCACTTGATATCCTGCACTGCTGCTGTGAGTCCATCTGCAGTTGAAAATAAGAGTTCTCGGATGTTTCTACATAGTCTAGTGGGGTAATGCGCCTGCTGCAGGGATGCCCTGGCAGGCTCCTGTGTGGCAACTGTGCAGATAGCAGGAGCCCGCGCATTATTATAAATACTGTGGTGGGATAATCAGTCTCAGGTGGTTCAAATGAACAGATTTATGGTGGTAAATTACATTTCATTTGTAATCTGCAGCCACAATGTGATGTGTGTTGTTTTGCAAAATTATTACTAATTTAAATATACAAATGGAGATGCAAATAAGTGTCTCTTTGGACCTCAGATGACAATTAAAAACCATGAATATTGACAACCATTCAAGGATCTTCTGAACCTCTAAATGAACAATGTGTTAAAAGGTTTTATCTTTGTATTGTTCTTTCTGTGTCTGTCTCCCCGATAACACCCCGGGCATTAATGCATAAATACATCCTGCTCAATTTTTACACATTTAACTCTTTGTTTCAGGTAAAAGTGGGGCGCAGTCGGTGTCTCAGTCCCCGGAGAAGCTGTCGGTGTCGGAGGGGCGCCCCCTGTTCATAAACTGCACCTATGAAACTTTCGGGAACCCCTATCTCTTCTGGTACTTCCAGCCCCCGGGTGAAGCCCCCCGGATAATGCTGAATGAATATGGCGAGAAGGAGCAGAGGGGCTTCAGTGCCCCCCACAATAAGACGATGAAGTCCTTTCACCTGCGGAAGGAGAGCAGTGAAGTGGGGGATTCAGGGCTGTACCTGTGCGCCTTGAGGGACACAGTGTGTGATGAGGCGCTGGGAGCTGAACAGAAACTAGTGGCTTTGTCTTCCTCTCTGTACTGTACAGAATCCAGCTTGTGACACTCTCCACAAGCCAGTGACACTGTCCTCCTCTCTGCACTGCATGGAAATCGGCCAGTGACACTGTCCTCTTACTTGCGCTGCACAGAAACCTGCCGGTGACACTGTCCTCCCCTCAGTGCTGCACAGAAACCACCTCCCTGTGCTGCACTTAAACCAGCTTGTGACACTTTCCTCCTCTTTCCCCTTCTCTGCGCTGCACAGAAACCAGTCAGTGACAATGTCCTCCTTGCCTCACTGCACAGAATCCCGCCAGTGACACTGTCTTCCTCTCTGCTGCACAAAAAACAGCCAGTGACACTGTCCTCTCGACTGCACAGAAACCAGCCAGCGACACTATCCTCCTCTCTGCTGCACAGAAACCAGCCAGTGACATGTTCCTCCTCTCTGGTGGACATAAACCAGCCAGTGACACTGTCCTCCTCCCTGCACTGCACAGAAACCAACTGGTGACACTGTCCTCCTCTCTGCTGCACAGAAACCAACCAATGACACTTTCCTCCTCTGTGCACTGTACAGAAACCAGCCAGTGACACAGTACTCCTCTCTGCAGCACAGAAACCAGCCGGTGACACAGTCCTCCTCTCTGCAGCACAGAAACCAGCCGATGACACTGTCCTCCTCTATGCACTGTACAGAAACACTGTCCTCCTCTCTGTTGCACAGAAACGAGCAGGTGACACTGTCCTCCTCTCTGCTGCACAGAAATCAGCCAGTGAAACTGTCCTCCTTTCTGTGCTGCACAGAAGCCAGCCGATGACACTGTCCTCCTTTCTGCACTGCATAGAAACCAGTCAGTGACACTGTCTTCTTCTCTGCACTGCATAGAAACCTGCCGGTGGCTCTGTCCTCTCTGCGCTGCACAGAAACCAGTCAGTTACAATGTCCTCCTTTCAGCGCTGCACAGAAACCAGCTGGTGACACTGTCATCCTCTCTGCGCTGCACAGAAACGAGCAGGTGACACTGTCCTGCTCTCTGTGTTGCACAGAAACCAGTCAGTGACAATGTCATCCTTGCAGCGCTGCACAGAAACCAGCCAGTGACACTGTCATCCTCTCTGCACTGCACAGAAACCAGCTGGAACCAGCCGGTGACACTGTCCTCCTCACTGTACTGCACAGAAACCTGCCGGTGACACTGTCCTCCTCTCTGCACTACAAATAAACCAGCCGGTGAGACTGTCCTCTCTGCTGCACAGAAACCAGCGAGTGACACTGTACTCTTCTCTGCACTGCATAGAAACAGGACAGCGCTGCCAGCACTGTCTCAAGATGAGCTTATCTAGCGCAGCGCCCAACGCCTCTTTAATGTGCTTGGAGGATGTAAAGTGGATTCATTCAAATGTTTCTGACTTTTTCTGTTTAAAGTTCATGATTGACTTAGAGACATTATGAATATGTTTGAACTAGAGACACCTCGCGCGCAATCAGATGCTTCCCTGACAGCGCTCTCCGCCTCAGAGGCCACAAAAGACCCGTTCCTAGAACCACCTCTGGGCTCCATAAGTTACCGGCTGCCAACTAAGAGGGGGTCCTTGTAAACTACAATGATGACGTCACTAAGAAGCAAAGGGGCGATTTGCACAGAATTTGGGAGTTAAAAAAATGGGCTACATGCTCTTAAATTGTCTGTTTTCAGATCACTGCTATCTATCAGAAATGTAAGTGAGGGTCTTTATCATTAGCATCTAGAATGACTTGTGTATTTTGTATTTTTACACACATTCAATTGATAGAGCGCCCACACTCCATGCAGGGTCCATGCAGGGTCCATGCAGGGTCCTCATTCCTACCTTTCCATGAAGGAGGCAGGGTCCATGCAGGATCCATGCAGTGTCCTCATTCCTAGCTTTCAATGAAGGAGGCAGGGTCCATGCAGGGTCCATGCAGGGTCCATGCACTGCTGACAGAAGCTGAAGTGACGTGTGTGTTAAGAAGTGTTCCAACACTTTTCACATGGGAAGTTGCTCTCACTACTATGGGTTTTGATGTGTTACAGTGAGTGAATATATTGTGAGAAACCAGGCTGGGGTGCAAGAGAAGCGTCAGGTACTGTCAAAGGGGTTACATTCGGCAGTGGCCCAAGAAGGAGTACCTGATGCTTCTCGTGTGCCCCAGCCTGGTTTCTCACGATACGTTAACTAACTGTAACGCATCAGCACCCACAGAAGTGAGAGTAACTTCCCCCAACACCCCACAACGTTTGTACTGCACACTGGGGGCCTTATTTATGAGGAATTGGCATAGGGCAGCACCACAAGTCTTCTTGCTGCCCTTCCCTACACCAATATGAAAGGGCGGGCATGCGCCATATTTACTGAAATACAGGGCATTCCTGTCCTTTCCCCGCGCTGCCTAGCACCAACGTGGGCACCCTTGTACCATGGCGCAAGGGTGCCTGCGTTGAGGGGAGTATTGTGCTTGTGAAGGAATTGGCACCTTCCTGCACACAAAAAAAAGACGAGAGAGGTTTCCCTCTTTCTATGTGTGCTGCAAAATACAGCACACATAGAAAGAGAAACAAATCGAGGAAAAATCTAAATATTTCTTGTTGTTATGCCTTCTCTGGGGAGGCGTAAGTTTTTAGCGCTGCCCCAGCTTTACGCAATTTAGTACATTTGGGATAGCGTAGAAATCCATGGAAGGCCTCCTTGATGTAGAGTAAGGCAGCTTCTTGTGCATCTTTGTCTTACTCCATATCTGTGAGGCAAAGCAAAGTCACCTAGAATGGTTTTACATCGCCTCATAGATATGATTGAGAGGCTTGCGCCGCCAAAGCCAGCCGCTACTCCGCTACGGCAGAGGATCATCACCCACAGGAAAATGAAACGATAACGACACCATGTCATTATCATTGTATTTTTCCCTAGTGGGTCTGTAGGGGCGGGCCTGCGCTGCCCATAGACCAGGGGAAGGAGCGTGGGGTGCTTTCTACTTTCTGTATTACACAACCTGGGTGGACAACATGCACAGCCTCCCATCCCCACTCTGAGCACAGAACCACAGTGCTCAGACCAATCACAACGCTCTTGTCATGCTGGTGGCACGGCTTCATCGTGGACAGAAAGACAGAGGAGAGGCGGCTGCCGGGATGGTAAGTTACATTTTCTTTTTATTTTGCCTTTTTTTCTTTTTTTGTAAATCTCCCCCCTCTCCACCATCAATGCCCCATAGCAGCTGCTACTGGCGGGAGTGTAAAAGAAAGTGATGGTCTGGTGGATTAAATCTCTTATAAATAACCCCCTAAATGTGAAATGAATCCTGGAAAAGCCTTCCTCTCCTTCTCTGCACGTCCCCCACCGTGCAGGAGTTCAGAAGGAGCCTTAAAATCTGGCTGTTTGACACGACGATCCCAGCAGCAGAAACCCCCTGGCCCAGGTCCTGAATACCCTCACGGGTGATAAGATGCGCTCTACAAATACTATGTGATTGTTTGATTGATCTGAGTCATCTTTTCTAGCGTATCGTTTGCTTGAGGAGCCTAGAGAGCAGTTCAGAAATTAACAATAGACAAATCATTGAGGAAATCTCACATCTTCTGTGAATTGAACCCCATTGACCATCACAGTGGTCTTGGGAACACCCTCTCATGCAAACACATCCTTCAGGAACTCCAAAACACTCCTAGCGGTGACGGAATTTACACATCAAGCCGTGACCCACTTAGATTTGAATTCCACTAAGACAAGGACCCATCTCTCATTGAGTGACAACAAATCTAAAGGACCTACCAAATCCACACCTAGTTTGCATTAAGGTTCATCAGGAATTTAAACTGAGGATAAGGGAACCGTTCTAACCTCTTTAAAAAAAAAAAATATTTTTAATTTTTTTAATTTTTTTTTTTTTTTTTTTTTTGAAAACCTTTATTGTCAAAATCAAATTGTACACAGCTTGTTACCTACATCCTGCAATGAGACAGGCCGGTAGCGACAACTCAGTATCAGAAGCTATAAGCATTGCAGGGCCAGTACCGACCAATTAACACAGCTCAAATGCCTACAACCCTTACGGGCCAGCAGCGGGATAGGAACAACAAGCTGCTTATGTGGAAAACGAATGCATAGTTATAGAGCAATGGAAGTTCGAACAGGGAGTAAGTGAGGTTTAATTTATCTGCGTGAACTAACTCAAAGGAAACATGACATCAGCACCCTCCCAGGGTACGTCCACCATACACAGTATGTGGCATAACGGACCTTTCAGCGCGGGGCTGCAATACCGCACATCGCACTGCAGAAGAAATTGGAAGTGTAAAGTGGCGCAGCGCAGCTCCGGCTAGCAAAGCTACTTCTCTAGGAGGGGGTCGGTATGAACCAATCAGGAAAGAAAGAACTTAGTGCTACTGTCTAGGATGCCATGCTATATACGTCAGTAGGGAACTAGGGCCTGCGGACCTTGGATCCCGGGGAAGCGCAGAGCCCCCGCCCATCTCCCCCAAGCCCCCGGCATGCGGTATGTGAATACCTTAGAGAGCGTGTATCTGTGCTGGATGCGTTCAGGAAAGCCATGTGAGGTGCGCACCGGGAGGAAGGGAGCAAGTGGGGCAAGGAGATGCATCAGCAAGGAACGTCAAAGGGGGCAGGCGCAGGACAGCTCGTAGTGGGCGGGCAATCCCCCCCCGAATTTCCGCACAGGTTCCCCCCCGCCTCGATCGCGTCCTGAGATCGCAAGAGATATGCCCTGAGGGGCCCCCATAAGTCTTTGGGACGGGACTTGTGAGGCAACAGGTCCGCGTAGTTGTGAAGTTGATCCTGCCAAGTGGACATCGTCGCCAGCCAAGTCTTAAACTTGGGCGCTCGTCCCCGCCCCCATCTGCACGCCACATGGCGCTTAGCCAGCAAAAGACCAAGCGCGAGAAACCTCCGATGCGCCTTTAGCGTTGGGCAGGAGCGGCCCAGGAGGGCGACAGCAGGGCAGGGCGCTATAGCCATCCCGACCATCCCGGAGAGGGCAGCGAAAACCGCAGCCCAATATGTAGCCACTGCCCGGCAGGACCATGCTAAGTGCATGAAATCTGCGCCCGGCTCACGGCATCGCTGACAACGATCGTCATCCCGGAGTCCGAAGCGGTACAGTTTGGCAGGTGTGAAATAAAGGCGATGCAAGAATTTATAATGCACCAAGCGGAGGCGCGCATTACCCGTCACTGCAGTAATGTGGGAGCAACTTTCCTCCCATTGGTCATCTGACATTGGATCAGCCAGGTCGCTGTCCCAGTCCATCCGCGCCTTGAGCGAGGGAGGGGTGGGAACCGCCTGTACATGTGTGTATAACAGCGAGACCACATGTGTCAGGGCGGGCGTCTGAAGCAGAGCGTGCAAGGGTGCCATGGTTTCCGGCTCAGCTGGGAAGTTAGGCGTAACAGCCCTGATATTTTGCCGAAGGCGAGTGTAGAGAAATGTGTCCATTACAGAAGGGGTGGTGTCCCCAAAGAAGTGTGTTGCCGCTCGAAAACCTCCCTGGTGATAGAGATCTCCCCACGTGTGAATCGCCAGGCGCGTAAGCATCCTGCGCCCAAGCTCCTCGCGGGCGATACTCAGTCTGGGGTCATGTGCCAGGACCATGCAAGGAGAATATAGAAATTTGACATCTATATAACCCGCTAAGCGCCTCCAAGCCAAACCAGCTATTGCAGAGAAACCAGCCAGTGACACTGTCCTCCTCTCTGCACTGCACAGAAACCAGCCGGTGACACTGTCCTCCTCTCTGCACTGTACAGAAACCAGTTGGTGACACTGTCCTCATCTCTGGTGAACAGAAACCAGCTGGTGAAACTATCCTCCTCTCTGCAATGCACAGAAACCAACCGGTGACACTGTCCTACTCTCTGCTGCACATAAACCAGGCAGTTACACTGTCCTCCTCTCTGCTGCACAGAAACCAGCCGGTGACTGTAGGAGAGTAGGATCTGCACTTATGTTGCCCCCACTTTGTTTCTGATGTTAACACTGGTTTCTGGCTATAGTCTGGCTAGGTCCCTGCTAATCAGGGCCCCAGTCTCTCTGTTCTCTCTAAACAACTTGGAGTGCATATTAGATGCACTAGTGATTGGATACTGTGCTACCTTATGAGCCCCTAGTATATGGTACCTTAGGTACCAAGGGCATAGGTACTTCACAGGCCTACCAGGGGCTGAAGCATGTATTATGCCACCCCTGGGAAGCAGATTAAATCTGACACCACAGGCCTGCTACTGCAGCCTGGGTGAGGTAGTGTTAGCACTCCACACTGAGGTATAGGTTCACTATATCTCACCTTACACACACATATAAACCTATCAGTCACCCCTAAGGCAGGCCCTATCAATCCTGAGGGCAGGGTGCTTGGTTTACAATGTGAGGGGGTGCCTCTGCATGAGCAGGGTCCCTCTGCATCTGGCAGAGTCTATTCTCTGTGGCTGTTTGTGGATGCGGTTAAACCATATACTCTTAAGTGCATTATGACCTACCGGTAAATGCTAACTTTGGAATGACTGCATCAAAACATGTTGTGTTTGGTGTCAACCAACTTGGAATCATACCCCCACACCAGTAACTAGTGTGGGAGTATGATCCCACCCTTCTAGAGGGGAAGACATGTACCTACTGTGGAAACACTATAGAAATTTGAAAGAGCCCTGGGCTGCCCTCCTGCTGCTGACTGAAACTCGCAGTGGAGGAGGCCCAACAATAGGCATCCTGTCAGAGGGAGGTGTAACCACCTTCCAGACAGGATTTAGTGTATTGGGGCTGGGTGGGGGCACTCCTAGAGTGCTTTGAAGTCCTGCACTGGGGGAGCAGTAGGCTCCTCTGTGCATATGCCAGCTCAGGGGCTACCTGCCCCTGCTCTGGTGCGAAACTGGACAAAGGGAAGTGGGTGTAACCACCCACTCCCCTGACCCTCTCATAGGAGTGGTCATAGAGCTAGTCCCTCCCTTTCCTTTAGTATAAGCTAGGGAAACCTTGCCATTGCAAATCAGATATCCCTGGATGATGCTCTACAAGAAGAATCCTGGCCCTTCGACGTTCCACTACCTTTGGAAGACAGAACAATCTCCCTTGGAGTCAAGGAGTGACTCCCCTGCTTGGCAGGCACCAAAAACAAGAATCAATGGTTGCAAACTTTACCACTCCCGCTGGAGTCCGAAGTCCCTGCAGCTCCAAAAGTAGATTTTCTGACTTCACGACTGCTATTGTGAGTCCGCAGCAAAGCTGAGGCAAGTGGACCCTACGAGTGATGAGGAACAGCAATACCCGGGTACCATGCACTATTGTCAAGTGCAACCCCTTTGCTACATTCTACGAACCTGCGCATTGGACCACATGTGGTCTATTCCTCCACCAGAGTTTTCCTTAAAAATCAGAGGCCTACCTTGTCCAGAGTGACCGTGGGCTCCTGTGAAGTGAATCCTCATGAGGTGTCTTTGTGATCCCTTGCTGGCTGGCATGTGGGTCTCCTGAAGACTTTCTCATCAAACCAAAGTACTCCTCTGGTTGCTCCAGGATTGCCCTGACTTACCCTCGCTGGGTGAGTCCCTCAGACTTTGATGGTCTGAACCGCAGACTTTCTTCATTTTCCACAAGACTTGCTGTTGCCAAGGCTTGTTGGCTCCAATCCGGTTGCTGACACCTCAGTAAGCTGCAGACTTTGTGGGACATTCTTAATCCAGCTCCTGGTCATTGTCGACACCTCCTGGACCTCATGACTGAAGAGTCAAATCACCCTTGATCACATGAAATCACCTGACATCGGTGGGCATCCATCTTCCTGGCCCCGGGTCACTGGCAACTGACTGTGAACACTGTCCCTTCTGCTTTCAGGTCTTCTTCATCCTGAATCCAGCCTTGGATTCCACCGGACACTTCTCCAGTCTTCACAAGCAGCAAAACTTCTTCGGCTTCCATTGAAAACGACGACGCGACCCGACACCAAAAGACACCTATGGACCCGGCTTCCCTCGGTGAGGTAACTTGTGCACTCCAGTGCTCCTGCTGGTGTTGGCCCTCGAACTACTTACCTTGTAAGTGGCTTGCTTGTAGACTCTCTAGAAGTACCCTAAAACTTTAAAATTCCAACCGCGACTTGCTCCATTGAAATCAATAGGGAACCCGCGGCTGTGTCCTCACACTGCACGCATCTCCCGTGGGTCCTTTACTTACATGCCTTGGGTGGATTAGTGAGGCCCCAGCGATTCTACAGGCCCTAGGCCTCGTCCCCTTGCAAGTCGACATTCCTAAACCTCTTTTTTAGGATATGGTCCGGTACGCCCCTAGGGCCCCAGCCATATTTGTGCTTAACTTATTGTGAAACGTTAATATTTGCATATGTTCCTGACTTCTAATCTCATAAAGAGCTTAGAAGAGTGTGTCTAGTAATAAATACATATATATTTTATATATATACCTGTGTGGTGTCCTTTAATTTGGTAATTCAAGAGATTATAAGGTAAAACAAGCTGCTTTACATTCCTCTGAGACTTAGCCTGAAGGCTGCTCTCCACAGCTACCACTAGGATAGCTTTCTTTAAAAGGTTGTCTTAAACCTTTCTACCATAAGAGTCGAATTGGACTGGTGCAAGGTGGCCACTATAACTAGTGACCAGCATATGCCAGGCCAACTTCTCACAGTGACACTGTCCTCCTCTCTGCTGCACAGAAACCAGCAGGTGACACTCCTAATTTTTGCACTGCGAAGAAACGCGCCAGTCACACTGTCATCTTCTCTGCTGCACAGAAACCAACCTGTGACACTGTCCTCCTTTCTGCGCTGCACAGAAACTAGCCTATGACACTGTCCTCCTCTCGGCAATGCATAGAAACCAGCCAGTGACACTGTCCTCCTCTCTGCACTGCAAAGAAACAAGCCAGTGGTACTGTCCTCCTTTGTGCACTGCATGGAAACCTGCCAGTGACACTGTCCTGCTCTGTGCACTGCAAAGAAACAACCTGATTACACTGTCCTCCCCTCAGTGGAACACAGAAACCACCTCCATGTGCTGCACTTAAACAAGCTTGTGACACTGTCTTCCTCTTTCCTCCTCTCTGTGCTGCACAAAAACCAGCCAGTGACACTGTCCTCCTAGCAGTGCTGCACAGAAACCAGCCGGTGACACTGTCATCCACTCTGCGCTGCATAGAAACCAGACGGTGGCACTGTCCTTCTCACTGTACTGCACAGAAACCAGCTGGTGACACTGCCCTGCTCTCTGCGCTGTACAGAAACCAGCCGGTAAAACTGTCCTGCTCATTGTACTGCACAAAAACCAGCTGGTGACACTGTCCTGCTCTCTGTGCTGCACAGAAACCAGCCAATGACACTGTCCTCCTCTATGCTGCACAGAAACCAGCCAGTGACACTACCCCACTCTCTGCTGCAAAGAAACCAGCCAGTGACACTGTCCTCCTCACCGCCCTATACAGAAACTAGCCAGTGACACTGTCCTGCTCTCTGTGCTGCACAGAAACCAGCCGGTGACACTGCCCTCCTCTCTGCTGCACAGAAACCACCTCCATGTGCTGCACTTAAACCAGCTTGTGACACTGTCCTCCTCTCTGTGCTGCACACTAACCAGCCAGTGACACTGTCCTCTTTGCTGTGCTGCACTGAAAGAAACCGGAGACACTGTCATCCTCTCTGCTCTGCACAGAAACCAGCCGGTGACACTGTCCTCCTCTCTGCACTGCATAGAAACCAGCCAGTGACACTGTCCTCCTCTCTGCTGAACAGAAACCAGTCGGTGACACTGTCCTCCTCCCTGCGTCTCAGAAAGCAGCTGGTGAAACTGTCATTCTATCTGCTGCACAAAAACCAGCCAGTGATACTGTTCTCTCTGCACTGTACAGAAACCAGCTGGTTACACTGTCCTCCTCTCTGCTGCATATAAACCAGCGAGTGACACTGTCCTCTCTGCTGCAAAGAAACCAGCCAGTGACACTGTCCTCTCTGCGCTGCACAGAAATCAGCCAGTGACACTTTCCTCCTCTCTGCTGCATAGAAACCAGCCGGTGACACTGCCCTCCTCTCTGCTGCACAGAAACCAGCCAGTGACACTGTCCTCCTCTCTGCACTGCACAGAAACCAACCGGTGACACTGTCCTCCTCTCTGCTGCACAGAAACTAGGCAATGACACTGTCCTCCTCTCTGCTGCATTGAAACCAGCCAGTGACACTGTTCTCCTCTCTACTGCACAGAAACCAGCAGGTGACACTGTCCTCGTTTCTGCACTGGAAAGAAACCCGCCAGTGACACTGCCATCCTCTCTGCTGCACAAAAACCAGCCAGTGACACCGTCCTCCTTGCTGTACTGCACAGAAACTAGCCTATGACACTGTCCTCCTCTCTGCACTGCATAGAAACCAGCCAGTGACACTGTCTTTCTCTCTGCACTGCACAGAAACCAGCCTGTGACACTGTCCTCTTCTCTGCACTGCAAAGAAACAAGAAAGTGGTACTGTCCTTTTCTGTGCACTGCATAAAAAACTGGAGGGGACACTGTCCTCTCTGCTGCACAAAAAACAGCCAGTGACACTGTACAGAAACCAGCTGGTGACACTGTTCTCCTCTCTGCACTGCACCGAAACTAACCGGTGACACTGTCCTCCTCTCTGCAGCACAGAAACCAGACGTTGACACTGTCCTCCTCTGTGCACTGTACAGAAACCAGCAGGTGACACTGTCCTCCTCTCTGTTGCACAGAAAAAAGCAGGTGACACTGTCCTCCTCTCTGCACTGCAAATTAACCGGTGAAACTGTCCTCCTCTCTGCTGCACAGAAATCAGCCAGTGACACTGTCCTACTTTCTGTGCTGCACAGAAGCCAGCCGATGACACGGTCCTCCTTTCTGCACTGCATAGAAACCAGCCAGTGATACTGTCCCCCTCTCAGCACTGCATGGAAACCAGCCGGTGACACTGTCCTCCTGTCTGTGCTGCACAGAAACCAGCCCTTGACACTGTCCTTCTATCTGCACTGCAAAGAAACAAGCCAGTGGTACTGTCCTTCTTTGTGCACTGCATAGAATCCTACCGGTGACACTGTCCTCCCCTCAGTGCTGCACAGAAACCAGCTCCCTGCTCTGCACTTAAACCAGCTTGTGACACTGTCCTCCTCTTACTCTCTCTCTGCGTTGCACAGAAACCAGTCAGTGACAATGTCTTCCTTTCTGCACTGCACATAAACCAGCTGTTGACACTGTCATCCTCTCTGCACTGAACAGAAACCAGCCAGTGACACTGTCATCCTCTGTGTGCTGCACAGAAACCAGCAGATGGCACTGTCCTGTTCTCTGCACAGAAATCAGCCAGAGACAACATCATCCTTGCTGCGCTGCACAGAAACCAGCCAGTGACACTCTCATCCTCTTTGCCCTGCACAAAAACCAGCCGGTGACACTGTCCTCTTCGCTGCACTGCATAGAAACCAGCCAATGACACTGTCCACCTCTCTGAACTGCATGGAAACCAGCCAGTGACACTGTCCTCCTATTTGCGCTGCACAGAAACCAGCCAGTGACACTGTCCTCCTCTCTGCACTGGAAAGAAACAAGCCAGTGTTACTGTCCTCCTCTGTGCACAGCATCGAAACCTGCCAGTGGTGACACTTTCCTCCCCTCAGTGCTGCACAGAAACCACCTCCCTGAACTGCACTTAAACCAGCTTGTGACACTGTCCTCCTCTTTCCCCCTCTCTGCACTGCACAGAAGCCAGTGACAATGACCTCCTTACTGTGCTGCACAGCAACCTGGCAGTGACACTGTCCTCCTCTCTGCTGCACAAAAACCAGCCAGTGACACTGTCCTCTCTGCTGCACAGAAACCAACCCATGACCTTATCCTCCTCTCTGTGCTGCACAGAAACCAGCCAGTGACACTTTCCTCCTCTCTGCTGCACAGAAACCAGCCGGTGACACTGTCCTCCTCTCTGCACTGTACAGGAACCAACAGGTGACACTGTCCTCCTCTCTGCTGCACAGAAACCAGACAGTGACACTTTCCTCCTCTCTGCAACACAGAAACCAGCCGATGACACTGTCCTCCTCTGTGCACTGTACAGAAACCAGCCAGTGACACTGTCCTCCTCTCTGCGCTGCACAGAAACCAGCCAGTGACACTGTACAGAAACCAGCTAGTAACACTGTCCTCCTCTTTGCTGCACTGAAACCAACCCTTGACCCTATCATCCTCTCTGTGCTGCACAGAAACCAGCCAGTGACACTTTCCTCCTCTCTGCTACACAGAAACCAGCCGGTGACACTGTCCTCCTCTGTAGTGGACATAAACCAGCTGGTGACACTGTCCTCCTCTCTGCACTGCACAGACACTAACCGGTGACACTGTCCTCCTCTCTGCTGCACAGTAACCAGACAGTGACACTGTCCTCCTCTCTGCAGCACAGAAACCAACCGATGACACTGTCCTCCTCTGTGCACTGTACAGAAACCAGCCGGTGACACTGTCCTCCTCTCTGTTGCACAGAAAAAAACAGGTGACACTGTCCTCCTCTCTGCACTGCAAATAAACCAGCCGGTGAAACTGTCCTCCTCTCTGCTGCTCAGAAATCAGCCAGTGACACTGCCCTTTTTTCTGTGCTGCACAGAAACCAGCCAGTGACACTTTCCTCCTCTCTGCTGCACAGAAACCAGCCGGTGACACTGTCCTCCTCTCTGGTGGACATATACCAGCCGGTGACACTATCCTCCTCTCTGCACTGCACAGAAACCAACCGGTGACACTGTCCTCCTCTCTGCTGCACATAAACCAGACAGTGACACTGTCCTCCTCTCTGCACTGCACAGAAGCCAGCCGATGACACTGTCCTCCTCTGTGCGCAGTACAGAAACCAGCCGGAGACACTGTGCTCCTCTCTGCTGGACAAAAACCAGGCGGTGACACTGTTCTCCTCTCTGCACTGCAAAGAAACCAGCCAGTGACACTGTCCTCTCTGCTGCACAGAATCCAGCCGGTGACACTGTCCTCCTCTCTGCGCTGCACAGAAACCAGCCAGTGACAATTTCCTCCTCTCTGCTGCACAGAAACCAGCCGGTGACACTGTCCGCCTCTCTGCTGCACAGAAACCAGCCAGTGAAACTGTCCTCCTATCTGCACTGTACAGAAACCGACCGGTGCCACTGTCCTACTCTCTGCTGCACAGAAACCAGGCAGTGATACTGTCCTCCTCTCTGCTGCACAGAAACCAGCCGGTGACACTGTCCTCCTCTCTGCACTGCACAGTAACTAACTGGTGACACTGTCCTCCTCTCTGCTGCACAGAAACCAGACAGTGACACTGTTCTCCTCTCTGCAGCACAGAAACCAACCAATGACACTGTCCTCCTCTGTACACTGTACAGAAACCAGCCGGTGACACTGTCCTCCTCTCTGTTGCACAGAAAAAAAGCAGGTGACACTGTCCTCCTCGTTGCACTGCAAATAAACCAGCAGGTGAAACTGTCCTCCTCTCTGCTGCTCAGAAATCAGCCAGTGACACTGCCCTTTTTTCTGTGCTGCACAGAAATCAGCAAGTGACACTTTCCTCCTCTCTGCTGCACAGAAACCAGACAGTGACACTGTCCTCCTCTCTGCAGCACAGAAACCAGCCGATGACACTGTCCTCCTCTGTGCACTGTACAGAACGCAGCCAGTGACACTGTCCTCCTCTCTGCACTGCACAGAAACCAGCCGATGACACTGTCCTCCTCTGTGCACTGTACTGTAACCAGCCAGTGACACTGTCCTCCTCTCTGCAGTACAGAAACCAGCCGATGACACTGTCCTCCTCTGTGCACTGTACAGAAACCAGCCAGTGACACTGTCCTCCTCTCTGCTGAACGGAAACCAGTCTGTGACACTGTCCACCTCTCTGCTGCACAGAAACCATTCTGTGACACTGTCCTCTCTGCTGCACAGAATCCAGCCTGTGAAACTGGTCTCCTCTCTGCGCTGCACAGAAACCAGCCAGTGACACTTTCCTCCTCTCTGCTGCACAGAAACCAGCTGGTGACACTGTCCTCCTCTCTGCTGCACAGAAACAAGCCAGTGACACTGTCCTCCTATCTGCACTGCACAGAAACCGACTGGTGACACTGTCCTCCTCTCTGCTGCACAGAAACCAGGCAGTGATACTGTCCTCCTCTGTGCACTGTACAGAGACCAGCTGGTGACACTGTCCTCCTCTCTGCACTGCACAGAAACTGACCAGTGACACTGTCCTCCCCTCTGGTGCACAGAAACCAGGCAGTGATACTGTCCTCTCTGCTGCACAGAAAACAGCCAGTGACACTGTCCTCCTCTCTGCTGCGCAGAAACCAGCAAGTGACACTGTCCTCCTTTCTGCAATGCAAAGAAACCCGCCAGTGACAATGTCATCCTCTCTGCTGCACAAACACCAGCCAGTGACACCGTCCTCCTTGCTGTGCTGCACAGAAACTAGCCTATGACAGTATACTCCTCTCTACACTACATAGAAACCAGCCAGTGACACTGTCCTCCTCTCTGCATTGCATGGAAAGCAGCAAGTGACACTGTCCTCCTAGTTGCGCTGCACAGAAACCAGCCGGTGACACTGCCCTCCTCTCTGCACTGCACAGAAACCACCTCCCTGCGCTGCACTTCCACCAGCTTATGACACTGTCCTCTTTCCCCCTCTCTGCGCTGCACAGAAACCAGTCAGTGACAATGACCTCCTTGCTGCGCTGCACAAAAAGCAGCCAGTGACACTGTTCTCCTCTCTGCTGAACTAAAATCAGCCAGTGACACTGTACAGAAACCAGCTGGTGACACTGTCCTCCTCTGCTGCACAGGAAGCAGCCAGTGACACTGTCCTCTATGTTGTACAGAAACCAACCCGTGACCCTGTGCTCTTTTCTGTGCTGCGCAGAAACCAGCCAGTGACACTTTCCTTCTCTCTGCTGCACAGAATCCAACCGGTGACACTGTTCTCCACACTGCTACACAGAAACCAGCCGATGACCCTGTCCTCCTCTGTGCACTGTACAGAAACCAGACGGTGCCACTCTCCTCCTCTCTGTTGCAAAGAAACCAGCCGGTGACACTGTTCTCCTCTCTGCTGCACAAAATCCAACCAGTGACAATGTTCTCCTCTCTGCTGCACAGAAACCAGACAGTGACACTGTCCTCCTCTCTGCAGCACAGAAACCAGCCGATGACACTGTCCTCCTCTGTGCACTGTACAGAAACCAGCCGGTGACGCTGTCCTCCTCTCTGTTGCAAAGAAACCAGCCGGTGACACTGTCCTCCTTTCTGCACTGCAAAGAAACCAGCCGGTGACACTGTCCTCCTTTCTGCACTGCAAAGAAACCAGCCGGTGACACTGTCCTCTCTGCTGCACAGAAACCAGCCAGTGACACTGTCCTCCTGTCTGTACTGCATAGACACATGACAGCGCCACCAGCACTGTCTCAAGATGGGCTTTTCTGGTGCAGCGCCTCTTTTATGTGCCTGGAGGATGTAAAGTGGATTCATTAAAATGTTTCTGACTTTTTCTGTTTAAAGTTCATGATTGAATTGGAGACATTATGAATGATATGTTTGAACTATAGACACCTCGCGCACAAACAAATTCTTCCCCGACAGCACTCTTCGCCTCAGGGGCCACCACAGACCCGGACCCCAGACTCACCACTTGGCTCTATACGTCACCGGCTGCCAACTAAGAGGGGGTCCTTGTAAACTACAATGATGACATCACTAAGAAGCGAAGGGGCGATTTGCATGGAATTTGGGGGTTTAAAAATGCCCTACTTGCTCTTAAATTGTCTGTTTTAAGATCATTGCTATCTATCAGAAATGTGAGGGACTTTAACGTCCACACCTAGAATGACTTGTGTATTTTGTATTTTTACACACATTCACTTGATAGAGCGCTCACACTCCATGCAGGGTCCATGCAGGGCCCTCATTCCTACCTTGTACAAATATTCACTTGCAGGAATACTGAAAATACCACTCCCCACATAAAAAGGTGGGTTGAGAGTCTTATGGAATTCAATTTCCAGATTAAGTATTTGTGTGGGAAGAGGAATTTTCCAGCTGACTGTCTTTCTACCATGCCCTCGAAAGAGGTAGTACACCAGAGTCCGAGTTGGGCAGGGCCGGACTGGGATCACAAACCAGTCCTGTCAATTAGGTCTGACTGGCCCGGGGGGGCTGCTGCGGGATACACAGCTGCGGGGTGTGCTTTTATTAGTAGGGGCGGATTGCAGCCTTTCTTCTCACACCAAAATGCCCCAATAAAGGCATCTTCACAATCTTACTCCTGACTTCCACAAAAGCACTTTGGAGACCATTTAAAGTTCACCCCTTTCTTCAAGAGCGATTTCAGGGGTTGCACCATATTCACAAAATTGGTAACACATTTCCCATACGATCTCACTAGGTCTGTGTCACATGGCGTAAGCACAGCTGTGATAGACTTGGCCAACTCCAGTTTTGGCCTGTTTCCATCTCCAGAGATTGTGCACCGCAAGTAAGAAACAGTGCCCACCCTGAACTTACATTTTTTTCTTTTCAAAGTGTGGCCACTGCACTTCAGCTTGGCAGCATGCTTCAGTTTGTCTTCTCCAAATACCAGGATAACATCCTGAGAAAAGATCACAGATTTGATACCTTTCAATACTTCTTTGGTCAACCTTTGGAAACAAACAGCGACTGCAACCAATCCAAAGGGCATTCTGACTAACTTGAAGCTCCAAAAGTTGTGACAAAGAGGTAAGAGATCTGGAACCTTCATAAAGCAACACCTGGTGGTAAGCTGCTGAAATATCAATGACACTAAAAACGCTTGCCCCTGCTAGTATGCTCATTGATATTCGGCAAAGGATGGCGGTCCCCCCTTATACACTGGTTTAGCCATCTGAAGTCCATTATCCTTTGGAGCTAGAACATTGGACACCAGCCATTCACATGCTTCAATGTTCTTTATCACACTAAGTTGCAGCAGCTTATCCATTTCTTCCTGCAGGGGTTGAGGCATAAGGCGGGGCACCTTCCTGGCCTGATGCACAACTGGCTTGTCACTTGACTTTAAGACAATCGTATGCTTGAAATTGTTCCACAGACCAAATGTTGAAAAGTGAATATTAGTAGTGATAAGTAGGACTTACCACTATTAATATGGCTACAAACACAACAAAAGTGTCAGGTAGGGTCTAAATAAATTATTCCCTTCCTCAACCCTTTGGTAGCTGGCAACGAGCAGGCAGGCTTAACTTAGGAGACAGGTATGTAAAGCATTTAAAAACACCAATACAATAAATAAGTAAGACACAAAACACAATCGAATTCCACCCCAATTGATAAAATAGGTTATATTTTTATGAACAAATAGACACCAAAATGACAAACATCGAATGTAGAGAACTAGAGATATGAATTTTTAAAGATTAATAGTAAAATTAGCACTTAGAAGCAAACAGTGCTCATAAGGATAAAACAGGTCATGCTGGACCGGGACAAAGTCAATTGTTCTTTACACCCACTTCCAGAAGTGTTTCTTGATGCATGATAGTGGTCCACAGCACCAAGCAAGAGTTCATATGCTCTGGTTTGCCTCTTGGGTTCTGGGACAACAACTCCACAGTGAACCTGGTCAGCTAATGGAGCTTTTCGCAAAAGTTGCTCTAAACTTCACCAAACTAATGGAACTTCTTCCTGAAGTTCCTCCTTGAGGCTTCAAAGTATCCACAACAGCAATCCAGGGATCTAGAATCTCTGAGATGGTCCTTGGGATGTTGGGACTACATTTCCCGTAGTGCAACTGGCCACATCCTTAAAAGTCTACTTGACGCACTCCAGGATGGGGACATCTTGGTGGAGATGATGCAGGTGAGCTCAATTACCTGTAGCTTGCAGGGATTCCACCCCTTAATCCTTGAAGCAAGTCAAATGTCCACAGGGTTATAGTTCCAAGTGTGCAGCAGATGAAGTCCTTCAGAGTGCAGTCCTTTGTGGTGCAGTTCAGGGTTCCATCAGGCAGTCCTTCTCCTCCTTGTTGTTTCAGTCATAAGATATGAGGTTCTATGCTGCTCTCCCATATTTATTCACAGTTTCTGGGCGTCAAGCAGGGGGGACCCCTGACCAATGGGCTGCAGGGTGCCACCCAGATGTATGACCACTTCCTCCAAAGTGTGCCATATTCTTGTCTCAGAAAGCACTATTTTCTCAAAATCCAACATGGCAAAAGTATTTCCCTTGGTGTGGCTAAGTTTCACTAACACAGCCCTTCCAACCCCCTGACTAATCTAATTACGGAGGCTCCAGTGTAGCGGGGTGCTGGATGTGGGGGTCAGCCTGGGCTGGTCCCAAATTGTCATTCTCCATTGAAGACCAGTTTCGCTCCCCCACCCCCCTCCTGCCTTTTAGCTTCTGCAGTCAAAGGTATCCACCCACATTAATTCCATTGTCTACTTCTCACCTCATTAAGCAGTTCTGGCTCAGCCTGGGAAAGGCTGGCCAATCAGGAGAAGGCACTGGAAAGCTGGATTTTGGCTCACAAAAAAGAAAGTTCAATGACAAGTTGTTGGATTTATCTTAAATATTAATTAGATACCTTGAAGAATATTTTAGGTGGCTCCTGTCAATATTTATACTTAAATAAAATATCTCAATATTAGCCTATGAACCATTCACTACAATGGGGAAACATTGAATTTTTCCTCACCAAGGCTCATAAATACATTTTACAATACCGCTGCTTATAGTTACAAGGCACCCTACCCCTGGGGCACCTAGGGGAGACCTTAGGGGTGATTGATATGTGAAAGTAAGGGAGGTTCATACATTTGACGCACCTTTAAATCCAAAGTTGAATTTACATATACATTTAAGATAAAGGAAGCCTGAAAGTCTGTTCTGCCTTTAAAATGACAGCAAAACACACAGGAATGATGGGCGGAATGAACATTCACCCCCCAGCTAAGAGCTCTGGGTTAAATCCATGGTTCTTTTGCTCACCATGCCAACCCAGTTTAGACCCAGTCAGATGCAAATCAGTCTTGACCCTGCTCCTCATGGGTAGAGTCCAGCCCGAACTGCCAAGCTAGCTCCCCCCTGAGCCAGAAACATGCATCCTGGGACCGGTTTTGGGGTATCCCCCTCATTAGGCAGACTATCTTGAATCCAGTGGCACAGTGAGCCCATGCCCTGTGTCTAAGCATACCTGGCGCACTTAGAGCGAGAAAGCAAAAGGCACACAAATGATGGATGAAATGCAGAACAAATTAAAAATTCAGCCCCAGTCAAGATATCTGGGATAAATCCATTGCTCTTTTGCTCACCATGCCAACTCAGTTTAGACCAAGCCATATGCAAATCAGTCTTGACCCTGCTCCTCCTAGAAAGAGCCCAGCCCTATATGCTCAGCCGGGTCCTTCTTGGCCCGGAAACAAGTATCCTGGGACCAGTTTCAGGGCATCCCCACTAATTAGCAACACTATTCATTACATTTATTATGCACACTGTATCACTTGTCAGGTCTCCAGGGGTGACAATTGCCCAGCTCAAAGGGCTCTTTTAATAGACCTAGGAAGGATGAATGTCTGAATAAATCCCTGGGATTTGATCCTGTCAGTTCAGACTCCACGTAGACCTCTACAACAGATGCCTCAGTTCATTGGAGAGACCTTTAGTCTCTTACCATCTGAAACAAAAACCTAAGTTGTACCCGCCCTTCCTACTGTCCCTCACTGATGACGTCACATTGCAGGAGCCGGATGTACTGGCAATCAGAAGGCGGGGTTCGTGAAGAACACGTCTCAGAAACGTAACATGTTCACAGCACTTAGAGATGCAATGATCTGAGACTTTCATATGAGAGCGACACATCCCTGAAAGTAGAAGAGCGTGTTCACATCCGGGTAAAACTCTTCTTGTCACTGATGCAGGAAACAGGGCCCCACACACACCATCTGTAATACAGGCAGGAACAAATATTATTTGAGACAAGGTAAACAGTTTTGTTAACTGATCTTGAACTCCACTAACTTCATGCTATTATACTGTTTATTGTTTAGCTGGAAAATATTCTACACGTTTTATTTGTGAAATATGAGAGTATGTTTGATGCAAAATCTTGTTTCTATTACAAAAGTAACTAAAATGGTTCAAAAACAATTTGTTCTATTTTTCATTAAAAACATTTCATAAGTTGAACATATATTATGTTAAAATGTCTAATACTGATTTAAAAGCATTTATAAACAATACTCTTGCTCCTTAAGGCTTCACAGTCCATCCTCTTCATTTTCTCTGCTACTGAGAAGAGTGCAAACACACTCAGGTTTTCACTCACAGCCAGATCTACTAAAAGAGCGAGACCCTGCTTGAGTGAAACCCTAAAGCCGCATGAAACCAGGAGAAAACTGTTGTCTCTTGTAGATATGAATAGCGGGTCCCTTCTGGTCCCTGATGACTCCGTATGAGAATGACGTAATAATTTGGATATGGTGTGTCTGGGTGTAGTTAATAACGTTTATGTCGCAGTGTGTGCAGTTAACAGTTGCAATCTGAAGAATAAACACGTGAAGTACAGATCTCCATGTGTGGCGTGGTCATTTGCATGCTTCTGGGCTGGGGACGATGCTACAACTGGTGACGAGTTAGGGGATCCATAACAAAAAAGAAGCAAAGGCCCTTTAGAAAGTTCAGCCCTAGTCATGTCTGTCCAAAACCTGCTGGTAAGGCTGAAAGAAGAGGTACTGTGCCCAAGATAACACACAGCCAGAATACATAAAGTATAATAGCGCTCAAGGCAGCGACAAGCAGGTACAAAGAGGCACATAAAGCCACGATAGCCAGGTGAAAAAGCATGCCAAATGTACAAGCATACAAGGGCCAGAAAAATGCTAAAGGCAGTAAAAACCTGGTACGTGGAGAATGGTGATAAACATGCGCATGAGATAAAGCAGTTACACACCGACTAAAATGAGCATGAGGAATTACAACAACATGGCAGCCGCAACGACACATATGCAAGCTGTCCGCTGGGGCTTGGAGATGGTAAAATTGGAGCAGGTCTCAGTGGTCAGCGTATGGAGCCAGAGCAGGCCTGGCTTTCAACAGCAGAAAGTTCCACAGGTAGTTATGATGCTGCCACCTTTTTGAGACCACCGCCTCCATTAGATACTGGCAAAAACCAGAATATTGGCACCAGATGTCAGAAGAACATTTTTGAATGCCAACATCCGAGGAAACTATACCAACAAATGGCTTAAAGCCAAGAAGTATGTGTGCTGGAGATTTCAATTACACTTTTACCACTTTTTTGACTTATCCAGGATTTGTTGTGCCTGCGCAAAACACATGGCGCACATCAACTGTTGTCTGCCTTGGAGGAGCATGTCTCATCTACATGCCTGCTGCCTGACAAGAATTGTTGGTCAGAAAAATCCTCCTTTGAAGTATTGATCTCACATCAAGGAGTATTCTTCTCACCTTTCAGTTTGTTGACGTTCTGTGAATAATGCTCAAGTGCTCTGAAGCGCTTTTCAGAGGTCCTTTCTGAGGAGAAAAGAAGTCAGTTTTCTAAGTTCTCTACCAAAACATCTGCACCTCCTGAAAACTCAAGCCTCAAAGTTTTCAATCCTTTTCACTGAGACTGTAATTTGTATTGAGAAACAGGAAGATATTGAAGTATTAAAAAAAAGTGAAATGTTCTCCTGACCCAGGATATAATGTAATATCTCTTACAAATATTTTCTTTTTTCATGAGCTGTCCCAAACAAACGCTACACAATGAAGGTTTCCTAAGAACTATAAGAGAGAGAGGATATTGACTATAGGTTTTTAGGTATCTAGTGAATTGTATGTTGTGCACAATCAGTTGTTTACCACAAAGTTGAGATACCTATTGTGAAAGAATATTGTCTTCCAGTTATTGTTCATACAGTCCTTATCCTCTTTTAGATTCCTGCTCATCTTCATACTGTACTTTATTTCGGCTTGAAATCCCCAAAAGTATAATATCCACCACATGAAAGACAATTTTATAATATATACAAAATCAAATAAATCCCTCCATAGGCAATAAATATACCAATAGACAATGTAAATCCCTATAATATATAAAACGCTCATGATTAATCTAAGGGCTCTCATTTAAGATACATAGATTAAATAATTCCATATCATATTACAGTTGTGGTGTTAAAACACCAATAAACCAAATATAAAAGCATATATATGGCAGCAAAAGCACACTTATTGGTATTTTCTCCCTATTTACAGTTATTATGTAAAGATCAAGTTCTCTGCAGTTTTCTGGGTAGTCCCTCTAGTAAACAAAGGATATATACTGTACAAATATAGAATTTGTACCTGCTCATATTGTGTCTAGTTGGAGGTTTCCTGGGGCTCGCCCTTTCGATCAAATTTTCCATGCCCACATAAAAAAATTTCCAGCAGCAAACACGATTGTTTCCTTGAGGTCACCCTTCAAAAATGTTTACTACCTGCCAGTAATGCCTAACTCCGCCAGCTTGCACACTAGAATGATCCATTGCTCAGGAGGCAAAAAAAGGAAAAATGGTCCTCCGTTTCCTTTACCTGCAGGCAATGGGCAATGCACTGGAGAGCAGCCGGGCTTGTTCCATTTAGATGAAAACGATGTTAGTGGTAGAGTACCATGTCTAAACTGTTCATAGAGGCGCTTTGCTTGGCAGGGATATATTATGTCCATATATGAATCAAATTTAGGAGAACATTACTGTCTCAGAAACTGTCCTGTTAAGCTCTCTTCATTTTGATCATGCCAGATCCATAGCATAACAATTTCCCAAATCACTTTTTTCATTTTCTGGGCTGCATTTTTAGTAATTTCTACTGGGGAGTTCCATAATTCCCCTATTTTCATCATTCCACACTGCGTCTTAACATGTTGTGAGCATGATGTATGAATTAGTCCTGCTAGGGAGTCCCTATAGGGCTCCAGCTCTGGGGTTGACCAACGCTGTACTCAGCATGTCCATAGTTTTATGGAGGAGGCCATATTTATGTGATTTAGTGCTTGATACAACCTCTGGGTACTGAGGGGAGAACTCAGAGGCAAATTAAGGAGACCCCTGGTGAATGTGTTCTCTCCTAGTGTAAGGGCAGTTGCATCAACACATCCCCATATCTCGGCCCCATAGATGTCTGCCGCCACTGCCTTGACTTCATATATTTTGAGGGCAAGTGACACTGCACTTCCTAAGGTGGCCTTGTGCTTCCTCCCAATTAACAATGCTCTCATATTGAGAGCTGCTTTGCATCTTTCTAATTTGTGGCCCCCAGGTCAAGGTGTCAGGCAATCTTACTACTAAACATGTTTGACCTGGTCTATCGAGTCACCCTGCTTGTAACTAGGCCTGGGCGTAGTTAGCGGAGTTTTGCTACATGAAACTCCGCGAAGTTATAAAAAACTCTGCGAAGTTCCGCGAGTGGCGGAGTGCAGTGCAAACTGCAGATTGTGCTGGTATTCCTGCCACTCAGGTAGAAATTCTACCCGAGCGGCAGCTCGTGCTCACTAACTTACCGTTCGCGATCATGAATTTACCATTCGCAATCGCGAAATGGAGCTCCGCGGAGTGCAGAAAACTCTGCAAACCCCGTGAACGGAGCAAAGTTCAACACCCAGGCCTACTTGTAACACAACGCTGAACAGAGAAAAGACACATTAGAAGAAATTGAGGCATATTTGAAGGCAGCGTCAGGAACCTAGACAGTCTCTCGCTTTTCTATCCCATTTCCCATCCCCTTGGTGCGTGCTGGCAACTGGGGATTATTTTTCCTTTCCTATAAACATCGGATGGCACCAGAAGGAAAATCATCTGCTCCTGTGGAACCAGGACAGTTTGAAGTGACAGATATTCATTTCCCCTGAGCAGAACAGCCGAAGGTCTAGATTTGAAATGTTCAGCTGCAATTTTAGAGACAATGCAAAGACAACTGAACTAAACAATAGAAGAAGATAAGTGTATAAGGGTTAACATAGATGAACTCTAAGCAGGTCCTTCAAGTTTTGCTACACAAAATAAAACAGAAATGCCTTCCACATTCACCCCAGGATTGTCCACTCAGATAATTCATGCAGTTTCTCCCATAGTTTAATTAGCCCCACCAGAGTGCTTCATGGGGATCCTCACAAGGCTCGAAATTTTGTAACCCAATTCTCATTACACTTTTTTTATGCCAACTAATTACTTTAGGTGGTGTTCCTACTGCCTTATCTGAGTGAAGATGCGGCCGCCTGGTCAACGCCCTTGGTTACCCAAAAGGATCAGATTCTTTATGATTTTGACAGATTTAAGTCTGAGTTCCTTTGAATCTTTGGCAGAAGAGCAGTCACCCAAGCCTCAGATAATGATTTGCTAGACCTACGACGAGGGAATAGAGATTCTATCTCTTACAGGGGACAATCCAACAAGCTGGTGGTAGAAACCAACTGACAAAAATCAAAAAGAGCAGCCATATTTTATAGAGGTTTAAAAGATTAACTGAAAGACTCATTGGCACAGTTACCCAATCGACCCAGTGAAATTGCAGGACTCATAGATCTGGTTTTACAGATGGATCAGAGAATGAATGAGCGTAAGACTGACAAGAGAGGGAATTTTGCCACATTCCTCCATGTTTTGACCCAATTAGATCTGAAGTTAATAGAAATGTTGATCCTAATCTGGGTGAAGAACCAATGGAGATTGAAAGTATTCGAGGTCCATTAACTAAGGAAGAGAAGGAAAAAACAAAGATTAGGAAATTTCGGTATGCGCTGTGAAAATGTGGGACACTGCAAAAGAGTGTCCAAAGAAATGAAGGTTGAACCAGCCAATAAAATAGAAACCTCATCAGTAAAAGGAGCTGCTCTGATGGGTGTAAAAGAACAAAAGGCAACTACTGACACTCGACAAGTCCCAAACACACTACAAACTGCAACGACTCATCTCACTTTTTTTTACCACAAAATATAATGAAGACAAGATCTATAGGTTTCAGTTAATGACTCTGGACAACTGAACATTTTTGTGACATCAAGTATGCTATAAAGATAGCCATTCGTTCAATTAAGAAAAAAATGTTTGAAATTGTCTGGGCTGTTGGAGGAAAGAATCTGTCCTCTGGTCTCCTCACTGAAGAGACAGAATCAATGGATCTCCATGGATTTAATTGTCACCATATGGAAATCAGATCCAATTTAATTGATGCTCCATACTTCCAGGTGATTTTAGGGTTACCTTGCCTCATGGGACATAAACCAACCATTGATTAAGAAAAGAGAATGGTTGAAATGAACTTGAATTATTGCCATGAGAATTGTTTCCAGAAAACTCCAAAGTGGCAATGAGAAACACAAGCTAACCTTTGGCCAAGCTTTCTCAAATAATAAATACTGTGGTTACTACTGACATTCTGAGCGAATATCAAGAGTTTGAAGCAGTGTTCAATGAACCAGAAGCAGACAAACTCCTGACACAGAGGCATATGACTGTAAGATTGTTCTGGAGCCAGGAGCAACCTTACCATGCACTTGACTTTATGCCCTAACCGAAGCAGAGAATTAGAATCTGAAACAATATTTAGACCAATGTCTTGCAAATGGGTTACTTCAAATTTCAGAACCACCTGTTTCATCCCTTTTGTTTTTTATTCCAAAGGAGAATGGAGAGCTTAGATCTTCTAATGATTATAGAGCAATAAACCAAATCACCTTCAAGAAACAATATCCCCAACTGCTGGATCAGGTGAAACGTGCCAAAATACATACCAAGCTAGATCTTCATGGAGCCTATCACTTAATTAGAATGAATCAATCAGGCAATTGTGAAGTGCGCTACTCACCTGTGAAGGTCTCATGGCGCTGGGGAGGGGAGCAGCTCTGGTCAGCCGAAGAGTCAGGTCTTGAGGGTCTTCTTGAAGATTTGCAGAGTGGGTGCGTGTCTGATGTTGATCAGGAACTCGTTCCAGGTCTTTGCTGCGATGTAGGAGAAGGCTCTTCCACCTATTCTGGCTGTGCAGATGAGCCGGGTTTCAGCAAGGGCAAAGTCGGCGGATAGAATGTTTCTCTTGGGTACGTGGAAAGCGATTCTTTCATTGAGATATTGGGGTCTAATGTTGTGTTGGCATTTGTACATGTGGGTGAGTATCTTGAAAGTTACTCTTTTCTCAACGGGGAGCCAGTGGAGGTCTCGCAGGTGTGGGGTGATATGTAACCCTGGGCGAAGTACTACGCTATGCTCACGTAGATTGCAAATTTTGCGCTACTTCGCACTATGCGAATTGCACGTACCACAGTGCAAACACACGTAGCGTAGCGGTCATTTTTTGCTTGCTCGCGTTCCTCAACATCAAGTTGGTGGCCGCGAGCGAGCAAAATGACATCCCGGCGAGACTTTTTCCTCGTTTGCGATCAGCAACATCAAGTTGCCGATCGCGTGTGTGGAAAATAAAACTCCGAGATTTTCAACGCGGGAGGTCAGGTTTCTCATTGCGTGTCGTCACGTATGCTCGAGACTGCTCGCGATGAGAAACTACCAGTCCGCGTTGAGAAAGCTGCCACTCGAGTAGAAATCTACTTGAGCGGCAGAAAACGACCGCTTGCACTGTGCAAGATGGAGTTTGCACTGATTGCACAGTGCGGACAAGCAGCTGGCACTGTGCAATCAGTGCGAACAGCTGAGTCTCAGAAGGAGATGAATGGTATGGTTGGGCTGTGCTTGCAGAGCTTCACTCCACAAAAATTCCAATGAGTGAGATAAAATCTTTTTGTGATTGTGCGAACACATCCACCGAGACTAAGGAGAGTTCCAAGGGTGGGGGTCATGATATTAATCTTATTACTATGTGTTTTTTGCAGCACTGATGACAGAAATAGCATCGGCAAACAAAAAATAAATCAGCCAAAAATATTCCCTAGGATGAGAGAGCAGAGATGGCAGCCTGACACCTTGTCAATCTGCAGCATACAGCACCTGACCCAGCCTAATCTTGTGAGATGGATTAAGCCACGCCCTATTTACAACACTAAGTTAGCATAACCGAGATCATGGTTAACAAGCAAGCTTGTCGTTTCTGCTGCGCTGCACACAACACTGTTGTTATGTGTTATTCATTTTAGAAATGCTGACTCGACTTTGCCTTACAGGATAACAAACTGTTGTTTCACATTCTTAACCATGAAATGTGCCCTTGGTCTGTACATCATGCAAAGAACGCGTCTGGGTCACTAGAAGGTACAGAGTGTTGTATTTAGATTGATCGTACCACTTGTTAGACATATCATGCATACAGCTGCCAATATTTGAAGGACAAGCGTCTTTAATATTGCAGAACAGTTTGGTTTTACATTCATTCGAACAAGAAGAGCTGATGCATGCTGTGAGAGCTGATCCTTTGATGTGATTCTACTAAGCTGATCTATACGGTATGGGGTCCCCCCTGTTAGCCTAAGAGACCTTCTAATAGTCTAATAATAATAATAATGTATTAGACTATAGTGAAAGGAGTGTGGCCGTATACCACTGTCATTAATAGTATGATTGCTCCTTTCATTCTATATGGTATTGTAATAATGCTAATGATTCTGATCTGTACTGTTAGTCTGCTAGTGTTAGCCAAAGTACTGCATCTTAGGACGCGAGGTTTATAAAATAAACTCTTTAAACTTTACCGTGTCTGTATTATTATGTTGTGGACTAACAAATAAGTACGAACAGGTATTTCGGATTCCCACCACTCCTGAGAAATATCTAAGTCGCTTGTTCTGGTTTGTCTATACATTGGGCCCACCTAGCTAGATCTAGGTTAACGAATGAGATACTAAGCTAGTCGGATAAGGGGTTCTGGGTTCTGAGGGGAGTTTTCTGGTACACCACAATTCTCTGAGGTCCTGGTCTCCTGCGCATAGTTCTGTGCAAAAGCAGAATCCCTGCAACATGGCGCACCTAACGTTTGGTCTTAAGGTCTGAGACGCTTTAGTAGTGCTAGTTTTAGTCCACAAAAACCCTCACTCTCGTTTCCGGAAAACTTGAGTGATGGTTTAACCTACCTAGGTTTAGGCTAAAGGTTCTATCAAGCTTGAAAATTAAAAAGGTTATAATTTTTGAGCCCAAGTGCTACTGTGAATATCGTTGTTACTCTTTAAGGAGTCCTTATGGCGGTTAATATTCCCGCTCATAGTAGGGTTCCTCTGCGCGCTCATTTGAGGGCATATGGGGTACCTGATGACGGGATGTCTGTAGTCTTTGTGGTCAGTGCTGATACCACCTACCCGTATGAGTTGTTTTACTCATGGGTGACCTTTGCGGAGGTGGATACGGACGATAATTTGTTCCACGAATATACAGCCTCGGCTGTTCCTGCGGCTTATGCCCCGTATAGGACTCTGGAAATTTCTATTTCTGCCTGGCAGCATACAATTTGGTTTAATGGCGCCCTCCCCCATGAGGTCGTATCGGCAAGAATGGGCCTGTTGTCAATTAAAGGGGCTACATGGCCGGTACTGGCCGGATATACTCCACACCCACGCTACCTGACGGTGGGAGTGAGTGATTTACGAATGCTACACACAGCCCTGATTACGGTCTATAGGGCTTTAGTGCAGTATGTGTCATGCAGTTCAGGTGGGAGCATCTGCGGTTGCTGGACACGGGGCGGATCACCATCACGCGGTGGTGATTAGCCCTGTTATCGTTAACGCGGTTGTCGGCAAGCGCCCCCTCAGTAAGGATGAATTTCCTTACTGGCTTGCGGAAAAATTTGATCAATTAGAAGCCGTGTTTCCAAACACCACGCCTGTGGATAAACACAGGATACTCACCATTACTTTGCCGAAAGACCTGGTCCCTGAACTTGTGGATTGTGACAATTGGGGCAAGGTCTTTGCTGCGACATATTCGAAGTGCTACGGCACTCCGTCTATGGCTGTACTACCCTCCGTCATCAAGAAAGTCCAAGAAAGTCATGGTGCGGAGGCAGCTATTGAGTTGGGATTACGGCTTGTCGACAGTTTCGATATGGTTTGTTCCATGGTAATGAGCAACCTCAAAGGAGATGCCATGCAGTTCCAAGTTGGTAATATGCTGGAGCTTTTGGCTGATGCCGACAAGCCTAGGCAGTTCACAAAAATTATTGCGAAAGCCTACAGGATGGTTGGACGTAGTGCCTTAGGTGTGAAACCCACCATCAAAATTCCAGATGTAGTGCAACAAACTAAGGTGAGTTCGTCTACAAAAGACGAAAAGCCCAACTTTCCTAAGCAGAGTTGGCGAGCCAAAAAACAAGAGAAGCAGCAACAGAAACAGGTTTCTCGTCCTGCCTCACCAGTTCAGTCGTATAGTGAACGCACTTATGATTTGTGCGATCGTACTCGTATTAAGTCACCTGATAGGTTTCAGGTTTCTGAACAACGCTCTCCTCGTTCTTCACAGGAAACATCGACTTCGCACTCTGGTGGTGGTGGAGAGCGTGGAAGAGGACGGGGCACTCAAGGTCGAGACCAGCCCCGCCAGACTGACGGTAAAGGCAAGCAGGAAGACGCTGCCAGACCACATCCACCGTTTCAGAAAAAGAAAGTTGCTGCTATCTCAGCGAGATATGCCTCAGATGGTCAGGACACAGCTTTGGAACCTGACATGGGCACTAACGCTGCTAGACAGCGCGGCGGAAGTTACAGTAGTGCGGGAAGCATTGCGTCCATTTCTGGAGGCGACAGCAACTGACATATATGTGACAGTTGAAACTGCTGATACTCGCGTAGCCCCCCCAGAAAGATTATTTTAAATAGTCCTTAATATTGAGGGTGACATACAACGCAAAATTAAAGTGGTTTTTTGGGATAATCTTACCACCACATATGATATTCTTTTGGCGGAGAAAGATTGGCCTCCGGCTTTCATTTTGGACGCCCCTAGGGGAGAGGAAGTTATACTTCCTTCCTTTGGACACGCAGTGCCCACGGAGGAGTCTACTAGGTTGGCCGGGGAGTGGGCGCAGGTGCTTGCGCCTGCGTTATATCGTAATCAGGTTGGCTGGGATAAATGTTCTCCCAATCACGAGATTCCATTGCGATCCGATCCCCAGCCTCAACCCCAATATCCCATGCGTCGCGAGGCTAGACCTCACGTTGCGTCAATCCTTGAACAATTGGAATATCAAGGAGTGATTGAGACATGTGTGTCACCCATGAATAATCCTTTATTCACTGTAACGAAGCCTGACGGGTCGTACCGCCTAGTTTTGGATTACCGGCATTTAAACTCACATTGCCGGACGTGTGCGGTACAAAATACTCATAGTTCGGCTCTCGTAGATAGTCTTGTGAGAAAATGTTTCAAAACTACGCTCGACTTATCCAATGGCTTTTATTGCCATAACCTGGCCCCTCTTAGTTATGAGTGGACAGCATTCACCTCGGGTGGTAAACAAAAATTGTTCAAAAGGCTCCTGATGGGCTATAAAAACAGCCCTGGAGTTTTTGCCGCTCGCGTGGTCTCTCTCTTGGAGATGGTAGACCTGGAAGCATACTCGTATGTTGATGACATCTATCTGACTGACGACGAGTTGCTTCCACACCTTGCTCGTGTGGATAACATAGTGACTATGTTTGCGGACTTCGGTTACAAGTTTAACTTTAAGAAGTCCCACATTGCAGAATTTACAGTGTTGTTCTTGGGGTACGAACTCAATAATGAAGGTCGAGGCTTGGCACCGCAGTTCCTTGAGAAATGCGCAAACCTTCGTATCCCTACGACACTGAAAAAACTCCAATCCTTGCTGGGTTTTCTGAATTTCGGTCGATCCTACATTCCTGATTATGCCCAGCGTATCAAGACACTTTATGCCTTGATACAACCTACTTATACCAGATCTTGCTGGTTGCCAGAGCACTCGTTGGCATTGTATACTTTGCAAACTGATCTTCTTACAGCTAAATATCTAAAAACTCGTGACAACCACACCAACCTGGTCATTAGAATTGTTCCAGGCGTGGAAGGTTTCACGTACTTAACGTTCAATGAGGGTGACACAGTCCCCATTGCTTACAAATCTCATCTGTACACTTCGGCTGAGCTGCGATTTTCCACTGTTGAAAAAGTCTTGACAGCAGTTCAGATGGCGATCCTGAAAGAACGAGCGCTATCACAAGGAAAACGCATGCTGGTGGTAACACCGTTTCCTGCTCTTGAAGCAGTCACTAAAGCTAGTGTACCAAATTCTAAGGCTTTGCATCCGAGGTGGATACAATGGGCAATCTCCTTGGCTTCGCCAGACGTCGAATACATCTTTGACGTGGCGTTGCAGACTCAAGAGAGTTTGGAGTATGAATTAGTTCATCCTGCTCCACAGTCATTGCGCCCCATCGAGGAATACCATTGTGTCATATACACTGACGGGTCGGCGCAACCCGCAACTGGATCAAGGCACGCTTATTCAGCGGCTTGCGCAATTGTAGTCGGTACTTTCGTGAATGGAGAGTTCAAATCTGATGCAGTGCATACACAGTCATTGGGTGATTGTACCGCGCAACTGGCGGAGCTTCGTGCTCTGGTGCTTGCACTTGAGTTTGCTGATCACAGAGTCACTACTCTTATAGTGAGTGACTCTTACTATTGTGTTCAATCTTACAACGACAATATACTTTTTTGGATTATGAATGGTTTTTGTGATTCCAAAGGTAGCGCAGTGAAGCATAAAACGATTTGGGCTTGAGTGTCGGAACTCAAAGGGAGTCTGCCACTTGTGGATGTAATTCACACTCTTGGTCACCAACGAGTTGGTGTCCATGCTGTCGGTAACAGTTTGGCTGACGAGGCAGCTAAAACAGCAGTGGCGACATATTTAGTAGCAGCAGTTACAAGATCAAAATCTAAGATAGATGCAGACATCTTAGCAGCTATAGCTGCTTGTGAGACAGGGACAAACTTCCCTAGAGGTTTCCCTTCTCGATACCATTATCACTTAAGTCCTGATAACGTCCCATTAGTGAGGATTAACGATGTTGGTGATAGATTGATTCCCAACGCTGACTGCAGACCAAATCTGATAACAGCTGCCCACGAAGGTGTTGCGTCTGCGCATGCTGGAGTGTCAGCAACTGTGTCTCTTTTGCAGCAGCGTTACTGGTGGTACGGTTTGTATAAACAAGCGTGGGCGTATGTACTTAATTGTGACATTTGCCAGCAGATCAAACCTTCTTCTGTTGCGCATCCACCTCCAACGCAGCTGCATATATCTAATCAACCACTAGCGTGTGTTTATTTAGATCACTGCGGTCCTTTTACCTCTGATACTGCGTACAAGTACATCTTGGTTGCAATGGATTCGTGCACACGTTTTCTGTGGGTGTGGCCACAAAGGAGTGCTGATGCCAGGACTGTCATCAAAGCATTGCGTGTCTTTATAGGGAGTGTGGTACCCTTCACTCTGATCAGGGCCCGGCGCTCGCCTCTAAGGCTTACAATGAGGCAATGAGAAGTTTGGGGGTCCAAGTCAAATTTTCGTCTCCATACCGGCCTGAGGGCAATAGTGTTGTGGAACGGATGAACCGTGACCTAAAGCAATCGTTGACAGCCAAGGTGTTAGGTACAGGCCGGAACTGGCTTGCCCACTTGTATGACGTCCAACGTGCAGTTAATATTCTCCCTAGAAGGTCTCTGGGTGGGCGGACCCCGTACATGATGCTCTTTGGAGTGAGAATGTTTGTTCCGGACCTTGATGGTCTAGACATGGCGGCAGCTGCCGCGCCTTTTGACCTCGATGACCACTGTGCTGTATTACGGAATCTACAAGAAGCAAGAGACACTCTAGCAAAGGAACACGTGCCCTCTACATCTGAAGAAGCGCTCTTGATTCCGGTGGTCGGCTGGCTGCCTCGAGTTGGTGATCTGGTCCGTGAGAAGGTGGAGAACAAGAAGGAGTTTGGCCCCTCTTATCGTGCACCAGTCCCGGTGCTTGGAGTATTGGGTACATGTACAGTTGTTTTACCACCGCTTCCTGGTCGCAAGGAAAAAAGGTACATTTCAATTGAAAATGTCAAGCTACACAGGGTGGCCGATTCTCCATAGTATGACACCTTCGGTTTCCTGCCCTTCAATGCTGAGAAACTCTGTTGTGTTGCCACCCTCTATCATCGTGCCTGAAGTATCCATTGAGATGATTACAGTTACTGATCCACCACCTACTGCTGGTGGTTTGCCCGCTGATCCTGAGTATGCTTATCCTACAGAAGTTGCTTTGCCCCTTTTAAATACAACAACACTTACCCAGTCAAATTCTTCCTTTGAAACTGAATCATTGACTTCCACTGTCCCTTCCAAAATCTCTATATTTTTTGCCTGGTTCAAGGGACATTTTTTGGTACACCTTGGACTTACATCTAGTTGGTGCTGATTTGTATTTTTTTATTCATGACAATTGGCTTTGTGGTAGTGTTTTTTAGACTTATCAACGGACACTACCTGAATGAGCGTTCTACAATTCAATTAATTGATGGAACTTTGGCCCCCCATTCCTCATCACACATCATGAAAAGAGACCAGACGTTTGTGAACATCACCGCCTGGCCTGTAGGTGATGGGATTGCTTGGGATGCGGTGAGCTTTCAAATTCATGGTCCCACCGAAGTTATTAATGTGCCAACTGTTTTTCGTGTTTCTATGGGTGATGTAGTTAAACAAAACATCCACTCAGATGATTGGGGTGTACAAGCAATAGAAGCACTGTTTTCTGATTTAAAATATTATGCTGCATTTGATGCTGAAGACCTGTATTTAAATACTGCAAACTACGATGAGCAGTTTTGTTTTCAACATTATGGTACACATTTCCTACACAGAGCAAATACTTTTAGAAATGTTGTTAATTTCACACAATGGGAACATTGTCCTGTCCCTGTGCCCGGCAGCTCTGCCACTTTATTGAAAAAATTCACATACTTTTCGGATTTTAGTGTGTCAAACCCTGAGTCTTTTTATTTTAAGGTAGCGGTAGAACCCACTTCTAAGGTCAGACTGACACACACAAAATTATTATATTCCAAATCCTTTATGGAGGAATTGGCTATTGGAGGTTATGACGTATGGAAAGCTACTGTCGATCTTAAATCGGTTTGGGGAACTAAACCATGGCAAGTACAAGGAACAGAAGCTTTGCATCGTGCCTGTCTTATCCCAAACCATATTTTATTTTTAAATTCATTTATTTTTGGATTGGCTATATCTAAAAAAATTAATTACCTCCTCGATCCCTGATCTGGGTGCTTATCCTGGTTGGGAAAATCACTCAGATCTGTCCCTTACTATGTTGCAGTCACTTGTTTCCAATGGCACCTTCAATATTTCGACATTGAATCCTGAGGGGTGGTTGATATGGCAAACAAGCTCAGATTCCTGTCAACGTCGGTTTCTGGATTTGGCTCCAGGATATACACAACTTAGGGTTGACCCTCGTTTTACATCTTCACACACAGTGACTACCTACTCTGTAGGTAAATTATGTCAGTCATGGCTGCAACATTCCACGTTAACTTCAGTTAAGCTTCATTTATCACGCTTAAATGACAAAATAGATTTAAATGATTTTATTAAGGGTCCTGCAAATGGCAGATCTAAACGATGTGCTTATGCTATTTACAATGAAATCTGGAAATTGTCGCAAATTGAAGCTGCTTCTAGATTACGTGCTATTGACCAGGCCAATATGGAAAAAGTATTGGCTGTGATAGATAATAGTATTAATACGTTGTCTTCTAGAATTTATACATTAGATAATATTGTTTCTTCTGTTGTAGACATTGTGCAAGATGATGTATCTGTGTTGTATCATGGTCAAAATCAGTTGCGTTCAATTATGCAGTTTGCATGGACATTGCAAACGTTAAAGGCAGGGAAAGTCCCTTGGGATTACATGAATATTTCATCATTGTTCCTTCCGTTTAATTTGACTGAAAAACAGCAGTTCATGTCCATGAAAGATGCAACTTATGCATTGCTGCACATTGAAAAATTAGAACCTTTACCCTTTTTCTGAAGCTGAGTTAAATTCAGCCGTGTGGTTAATTCACGGATTAGTAACTTTACCGTTCAGTTTGTTCAAGTTTAGCTCGTGCATGAAACACTATGCTATCGGCAGATATGAACAACTCGGTGATGCGTTTTTGCATGAAGTTTGGTCACTTCCGTTCACTTACAGATGCGTGAGGGATGGCAAGGAAGTTTACTTAAAAGGTGAAGAATGCAATTCCGCTCCTGATCACTCTGTTGTTTGCAGACATATACAATTACATGGCGCTTGCAATATACACGCTCCTAATTTAGCTTGTGTCCTAAAGGGGATTCAAATGCCAGTTATAACGTCTTCTTTTAAGCTGCTTGCCAACGGTAGTTATTTGCTTTTAAATAGTGAAGCTTGCTGTGGGATGCTAGTGGGTATTCCTTACATAGTGACTGTTTCACAAAAAGTAGTTTGCTGTAATAACGTCCTTTTCCCGCCCCCGCAAGGCCGACTCGACATATCCATCTGGCCAGCGATTCCAACCTTGAACGCAGAGTTCAATATGATGAGCAGAAAAAGGGCTCTTTTGTCTAAAAAAGAGGTTGCGTTGACTTCATCTCGTGAAACATTTCTTTTTAATGTTGCGAACACACGCACTGAGGTACAAGCTCTTTTAAATACCGACCTCCCCCTCCATTTTGGAACCTTGATTCAAACTATCATTAATGATTTGTCTACGACTGGCCTTGTTCATTTTTTTTAAATTGTGGGCTCCGGCCTCGTGACATCTTTCCAGACTGTTTTCGGTGTGATCCCCTGCATTTTTACATTCTATTTTTTCAAGTGTCTTAGGAGGGTTCCCCTTGCTCCTCGCTTTGGTGGCTGGGATCCTCTTGTTGATTTGCGCACTTCGATATGGCTGCACACCGGGAGTTGCAAGACAGAATGCTGCGCTTGCTCCATCTTCGTAGCCGGATGCTTGATTTCTACGGCACCTTACCACTGGCGGTATTAAGCGTCAAGTATGGATTGTCTTTCCGGTTTCCCTTTTTTACGTGTGTGCAACCTGTCTTTCATTGCCTAGATTGTCCCTTCCAATGGGCTCTGGACTTGTGCCTGTCAAACTTGGCGTCACCTGACCCGGATTTTGATGAACTAATGTGTCCCTTAGTGGATCATGAATTCGACTGTTCTGGTGTCGGGTTTATGGCTTTGGGTGCTGCACACGGAGTCCTTGGAAACTGGGATATCGGAGAGGCAGCTATTGATTTCCTTGAAAGGAGTTGTATTGAGGAGACTGACAGTTGTCCTATCATTGTGCTGGATGCTCCGATAATTGATGAACATGTGTGTTCCTTTCCCTTACTCAACTGGATGGCGATACTTTTGCGGATCGCTCCAATGATTACCTCTTGGAGGCAGTCGCAACTTACGGTGCATATACCTTCATGGATTGACTGATTGACATTGTCAATGCAGCTTGCATCCAGAATTGTTAATTTTCCACGAAAATTTTGCTTATTTTTTACCACATCATTTTTCATTTTCTAAACGAACATTTTTTTATTCTCGGACTTTACACTTACCGTATATGTCCTTGGTTCCGCTCTAAATCACTTGAACTCTGCGTTCTTGATAAGTGTATCCTATTGGTTAGTGCTCCGATCATGGGGGGGTGTGAGATGGATTAAGCCACGCCCTATTTACAACACTAAGTTAGCATAACCGAGATCATGGTTAACAAGCGAGCTTGTCGTTTCTGCTGCGCTGCACTCGACACTGTTGTTATGTGTTATTCATTTTAGAAATGCTGACTCGACTTTGCCTTACAGGATAACAAACTGTTGTTTCACATTCTTAACCGTGAAATGTGCCCTTGGTCTGTACATCATGCAAAGAACGCGTCTGGGTCACTAGAAGGTACAGAGTGTTGTATTTAGATTGATCGTACCACTTGTTAGACATATCATGCATACATCTGCCAATATTTGAAGGACAAGCGTCTTTAATATTGCAGAACAGTTTGGTTTTACATTCATTCGAACAAGAAGAGCTGATGCATGCTGTGAGAGCTGATCCTTTGATGTGATTCTACTAAGCTGATCTATACGGTATGGGGTCCCCCCTGTTAGCCTAAGAGACCTTCTAATAGTCTAATAATAATAATAATGTATTAGACTATAGTGAAAGGAGGGTGGCCGTATACCACTGTCATTAATAGTATGATTGCTCCTTTCATTCTATATGGTATTGTAATAATGCTAATGATTCTGATCTGTACTGTTAGTCTGCTAGTGTTAGCCAAAGTACTGCATCTTAGGACGCGAGGTTTATAAAATAAACTCTTTAAACTTTACCATGTCTGTATTATTATGTTGTGGACTAACAAATAAGTACGAACAGTTATTTCGGATTCCCACCACTCCTGAGAAATATCGAAGTCGCTTGTTCTGGTTTGTCTATACATTGGGACCACCTAGCTAGATCTAGGTTAACGAATGAGATACTAAGCTAGTCGGATAAGGGGTTCTGGGTTCTGAGGGGAGTTTTCTGGTACACCACAATTCTCTGAGGTCCTGGTCTCCTGCGCATAGTTCTGTGCAAAAGCAGAATCCCTGCAACAATCTTGGCTCCTTTCCGAGGCTTTGAGCAAAGGACGAACACCTCAAGTATCGGCGCCGCAAAGAGTGACATGGAAATCCCACAGAATCCCCATTTAGACTTACCTCCCAGCAAAAGGTCTTAAACATCAATTTGATTGCCTCAGACTTAGTTTTGAGTTTCGACTCCTCAAGCCTTCAAAAAGTGAAGGCGAAGAGGGCTGTATTGGCTCAGAATTTTAAAGTCTGCTTTTTTAGCAGAGAGAAAAATGCCCTATAAAAGACGACCCTCCCATCCCAGAGAGAGACTGTAGAGGCTGAGGCCACACATCAAATGTCAGCTCCAGACTTCGTGACTTGCTTGTCTTTAGTTTAGTGACATGTATCCAGCCAAAAGTTTTGACATTAAAACAGAGGTATTGCTCTTCATTAACTCACGCATGTTTAGTTAACCAGGATATTTATACTACAGGTCTAATGTGCAAAAAAGCGCTAAATACACTCTGTAATTAATGTCTCAAGTCAGAAAATGGAAGATTGTCAGGGTGACAGCTAACAATGGCTTGGGTGTAGACTGTGTGTCTGAAGATGCTTTGGTGTAGAGTGTGTGTCCGTGAGCGCATGTGTCTGCAGGTGTGCATGTTTACATGAGTGTGTGCATCGGTGTGAATTTCGACACTGGTGTTCCTCTCTACCATGACAATTATCCTCCTTTGGGACCACCTGACCAGCTCATCTTTGCTCAACTGTGGCTCCTGATGCCCCTTGACATACAGAGCCATCTATAGCATTATTGTGCCCCCTCCAGTTAGTTCGGTGGCAGTGAGATCATCTTGGCCATTTAAAGATATAAAATTGAAGGCCGTGCCCTTCAGGTGACACCCACATCTGATTAGTAGACCAACAAGCCCTGTGAGCATCAACCTGGCACCCCCTGCATACATATAGATCTTAGCAGCAGGTGCATCTACCCTTTGATGAGTTATAAGGAGGTCAGAGACAGGTACATACAAATTGCACAGAGACCTCTGTGCGGTCTGTTAACACACTGGTCTGTTTTGCTGTGCTTTAAACTTGTGATCATCAATTCAGATGCTATGGGAGCACAGACTGCACTGCGATTTATTCAGCATGCCCTTTAACACACCAAGAAGATATCTAACTGAATGCCGGTGCATGGCTTGCAGTCCATATTTGGTGCATTAGCTCACTGTGCTATCTTAGATACGGTGCCTTTTCAGCAGCCTGGGGTGGGGCAGTACGCCCTCCATGGTTTTCGGGTCACCAGTATATACTTACTTCTTCCGGTAAGGCCTCTGCCTCAGCTGGCCAGCAGTGGGGGCAACAGGGGCTCCCGGGAGACACCTAAGGAAGGGTTGGAGTGCTGCTGATACAAACAACACTGAGGATGCAGCACCCCTTGGGAGTGGATTCCCTGTAAATTAGTTTCCTGCTTTCAAGCACACACTTGGAGGACCGAGAGGTGAGCCCACTTCTGCTGCCTTCCTTTCTGCCAGGGAGGATCAGCTAAGTGTCTCAATAGAGGGAAGAAACAACTCTGTTGCTGGTGGACAGAGCGGACTATTCCGCTCACCCCTAATTTGTATTTGTATTTGTATAGGGATTTGTAAAGCGCAGGAATCACCCCCAAAGGGGTACCTCCACGCTATAGGAGCAGGTAAGTCAGAAAAACATGGACAGACAGGTTTAAGCTCTGAACAATGCTGTTCACAGGAGTCTCCTGAAACAGAGTAAGTTGGAGAATTTGCAAAGCTCCCCAGGCAAGGTATTCCACAATTTTGAGGCTAGATGGACAACGGTTTTGCCTCCGGTTCTAAACTTTTTAAACCGGGGAACCACCAGCAACCATTTACCTTCCGATCTAAGATGACGATTCGGACAGTAGATTTTAAATTTATCTGACATGTAACTGGGGCTCGCACCATATAAAGCTTTATGGGGGAGACAACAAAGCTTAAAATTAATTCTCTGGCGGATGGGGAGCCAGTGAAGTTGTTGTGGCAATGGTCCTGAGGAGGTGCGAGGTGAATTTTTTAGGGACAAGCGAGCCGTCACATTTTGTACAATCTGCAATCTAGTTAGTAGGGACTCCTTTGCAGATGCCAGCAGTGCATTACAATAATCTAAGTGGCCAATGATCAAAGCCTGAGTCAGGGTTCTGCGTACAGAGAGAGGCAGCCATCGGAAAACTCTGCGCAAAAGGCTCAGTGTATGGTAACAAGTCCCTGCTGCAGTCATCACTTGGTCATTCATGGATAACAACACATCCAAGCCTACTCCCAGGTTTTCTGCCACCATGGTAGGAGTAGGAGCAGAACCCAAAGTTACAGGCCACCACCCAGGGGACCAGAAATTCTGTGCTTACCCAAACAGCAACATTTCTGTCATTTAGTTGCAGACAGTGGTTCGTCATTGTTGGAAATGGCCCTTTTTGCAGGGTTATCCCCAAACCTTTTGCTTCTTCCTCCTTTGTTTTTCCAGACCCATGGTTGTTAGCAATAGGACTCTGGGCACTTTACCACTGCTGATCAGAGCTAAAGTGCATATGCTCCCTAGGTAAACTGTTATTGTAATTGGTTATCCATGATTGGCATATTTGTGTTACCAGGAAGTCCCTAGTAAAGTGCACCAAGTGTGCCAGGGCTGGTGATTCAAATGCTACTAGTGGGCCTGCAGCACTGATTGTGCCACCTACAGGAGTAGCCCTAAAATGGTGTCTCAGGCCTGCCACTGCGGTGCCTGGGTGCAGTTGCTAACTGCCATGCTGCCCTGACCAGTGTCCACACTGGCCAGGCCTATCCCTTCCCTTTCTATACACATTGGACACCCCTATGGAAGGCAATAGGTACACCCCTGGGCAGGGTGCCGTGTATGTGAAAGGTAGAACATGTACTAGTGTGGGTGACATGCTCTGGTAGTGAATTACAGCCATTTTCGTTTTTCACTATTGAAAGGCTATCTTGCCCATAGGATATAATGGGGAATGCTGTGTATAAGGTTTACCTGCATATCTTTCCATAGGAGCAAGATAGAAAATAAAAGTCTGGTATCCTTGAACTCAGAATTTAATAACGCATCTTTTAGGAAGGATGGTTTTTAAATCCTGTGTTTGAAAACAGCACTTTTTAGAAAGTGGCTGTTTTCTTGTCTAACCTTTCTGTGTGCTTCTGCCTGTTTGTGAATTGGCTGTCTGGAGTTTGAGTGACAGGGCTGGGAAATTCCAGGAGGCAGGGTGAGTCAGCCCAGGGCTGAATGGAGCTATCTGCATTTTGAGTAGTGGGAGGAGTTGCACCTGGGACCTGAATAGGGCTGTGCCTGCCTTTCACAATGCTGGCTCCACCTCCTGCTGTGCGGCTGATGACCCTGCCCCTCTCTCTCAAAGGTAGAAGGTGTCCACTGACAGAATCCACCCAGAACTGTTTTTTGCTGGGCTCAGAGCCCTCTTGCACAAAGGGAACAAATACTTTTGGGGTATAAGTACCGGACCCCAAACCCCTGAATTTTAGATCATCCTGGAATCAAGAAGGAACCTCTGCCAAGGAGAAAGCTGGAAGACTGAAGAGGAAGGACTGTCCTACTGTGTGTTTGTGGGCTGACCTGCAGCCAAGGAGAGGGGAAGGACTTTGCTGTTGCTGTGTCCCCTTGCTTGAAGAGATCTCCAAGGGCCTGAGGAGAGCTGGCCTCCTGTTAAGAAGTCCCAGGAACAAAAGGACTTCACCCCCTGCTTCCCCCCTGAACTCTGCTGAGTGAGTTCTGCCCTTCCTAGAGCGCGTGATCCAATTGTGGGGCCTCTGGAAGTTGTGTCTGCTGTTTGGGGAGCTGGACAAGAAGAAAAGAAGATCTGCAAGATTCATGCATCGCTTGCTTGCGGAGCGCATCATCGACAGTGCGAGAAAATTCCCCTCGCCGCAAATATCACCGCAGCGCCTGTTGCCGCAGCAGGAACCGACGCATCTTTCGCTTGCGGAGCGCATCGCCCCAGTGCAGGAAGATTCCTGTTGCTGCGAGTATCGTCGCAGAGCCTGTCGCCGCTGAGTGAGATCGTCGTAGAGCCATCGCATCGAGGGGCCGCGAGAGGAAAAGATCGACGCTGCGCCGCGCATCGCCGCCGCACCTGAGAAACGCTTCCAACCGAACCTGCGCATCGGAATCCATACAAGGTATCGCATCCCTCCCCATACAGACCAGATTTGTCACAACATGCCCGCTGCGTGCAGCGGGGCTGTCACATCGCCTCCCCAGGGTCTCAGGAGTGACGCATCGCTTGTTTTTCAACGCTGCAGCTTCCATTTGGAACTTTTGTCGCATCTACATGTACTTTGGGCTAAACGTGACGCAACTGTGAATTAATTTGACGCAAACCCTAGAACTCTTTTAAAATCATATTCTTGAACTGTGTTTGTTGGATTTTTGTTGTTTTGGTCTTGTTTAGTTTAGATTAAATATTTTTATTTTTCTAAACTGGTGTGGAGTCCATTTGTGGTGTTTTCACTGTGTTACTGTGAGTGTTGGTACAAATACTTTACACATTGCCTTTGATAAGCCTGTCTGCTCTTGCCAAGCTACCAAGGGTGTGAGCAGGGGTTATCTAAAGAGTGTATCCCCCTTACCCTGACTAGAAGCAAGGTTCCCTATTTGGAGAGTGGTACCTACATCTGCCAACTAGAGACGATCTAAGAGTCATCCACTCTGCAATAGCTGACATCCCCTTAGTAAAACGCTAATGAATTTAAGACCGCTTTCCATGTTTCATTTGGGCTCTTCAAGTACAAGTGATGCCCCTAAGTTTTGTGCAATGCTCCAGCGGCCTTTCAGCATTTTGTTAGCGATGCACTGAGAGAATTTTTGTATAGGGTGGCAGTGGTTTACATTGATTACATTTTGATCTTTTTGCAGAACAAACAAGAGCAAGTACAACCCGTTAAGGCCATTCTTCAGAGACTAAAAGAATATCAATTGCATGTCAAATCTGAAAAATGTCCTTTACATGTGGAGGAAAAAGAATTCCTAAGATTTATACTCCCACCTAGAGGAGTTTCCGTGGAATCATGCAAGATTCAGGTTATTCGTGATTGGCCATCACCAAATTCAGTGAAAGAAGTACAGAACTTTATTGGTTTCACCAATTTTTTATCAACGCTTCATCAAAGGTTTCTCCTAAAAGGTTGCTCCTTATCACTTGTATTGAAAAAAGGGATCCATTTTTCATGCACCTCTGAAGCGTAAAAGGCCTTTAATTCTGTGAAGGGAACTTTTGCTACAGCTCCAATTTTGTTACACCCTCAACCTGAGGAACCTATTTATGTACATGCCGAAGAATCAGATCAAGCAATTGGAAGAACCCTATCTCACCATTTTATGAATCCGACGGTCAAGATGCCCCTTGCATCAAGAGGTGAAGGTTGTGTTTGCAAGAATATGATTACACTATTGTGCATACACCAGGCAAAGTTCAAAATCCCACTGTCTACTTCTCCTGAGTGCCAGTGCCATGCCACAGTACAATATCTAAAGTGGCTGAGTGTCTATGTGAACTTTATAGTCAAGTCAAGCATGCCTGCAGCTCTCCCAGTGGACTAGATTCTTACTGATTCCTATACAGATTGAGATCTGCATGTTCTCTAATAGATTATTGCCTACCAATCCCGGAAGAAACACACTTGACCTCTTCTAGACAACTTTGAATACAAAAGATAAAAAAATGTGAGTGAGGAACTCTCCATCACTCAAGAGGGCAGTGGGTAATAGTGTCTCGAAGTGTCATTCCAGAGAGTCTCTGACAACAAGTCCTTAAAATACCCCATGAGGGTCATCGTGGCATTGTCGCCACCAAAAGAGCTCTTTGAGACTGAGTGTGGTTTTCTCACCTTGATGACCAAATTGAAAGAGAAGAACAGCTTGTCATTTGTACAATTCTTTGTCTCCCAAAATGACACAGGATCAATTGTATGTGTGACATCCCGTTCCAGGTGCGTGAGAAGATTGACATTAATTTCTTTGGATCTCTTGACAATGGACATACCTGATGGTAATTGTGGATGAGGACTCATGATATCCCTTCGTAGAGGAGCTGTCGTCAACCATATTTGACAGAGTCATTGGGACTGATATGCATTTATTGGATTGACTATTAATTTGAAATAAAATACCTTAACTTCAATCACTGATTCCTGGTCCTTACTGTGTGACCAAATGGACTTTCACAAAGATAGAACTGTTTTATTACTGCAAACTCCCTTCTCACCTCAGTCAATTTAAAATGATCAATCAGAGGAGGGATTGGAAATCATGCACCTGTACACTCTGAGCACTGTGGTGTCTCTCTAGGTTCTTCAGTGTGCAAACACATGAGGCACCCATACTCTTACTGGCACCATCCCCCAGGCCAATCACACTGCACCTGTTGAACAACAGAGACCACATTTTATTGGTTTCCAAGAGACATGGTCATCATAAGTGACAAGGTGCCCATTTTCCGAGACTTTTTTGCAGCCGTGCAGCAAAACCTGACTTCTTCCTTGAAGTAGATCAACAACTACGGCAACAGGCTTGAAGGACATACTGTTTTTACCAGTCGAACTGACATACTAAACGAGGAAACTATTAATTTCTTTACTGAGATTAAAATGCTGCATGATTTGTTAGCTCTCTTAGGGCCTCATGTAGGTAAAAAAATTTTACCGGTTCTTAAATACCGAGCCGTACCGAATCGGTAAATTAGAATCGGTAAGTTATATGTAGGTAAAAATTCGGTAACAGTTACCGATTCGGTAACATTCGGTAAATACGAATCGGAATTCACCGATTCGGTAAATACCGAGGTGATAATTACCGATTCGGAAAATACCGAGGTGGAATCTACCGAATCGGAAAATACCGAGGTGGTATCTACCGAATCGGAAAATACCGAATCGGTACGTACGGATTCGGTAAATAACATCACATGACTTGACGAAACAGCTAATCCTGTGCAACGACAGCCCACCCAACCAGGAACTGCCCACACCCAGGCAGGTGTACACAATTAGCCGAAGTGGCCACACCCAGGCAGGTGTACATAATTAGCCGACCCTGGAGAGGCTCGGAGTGCAGAGGAGAGGCAGGGAGCAGTTGCATGTGCGAGCGGGAAACGAACAGCATGTCCAGCCAGAGAACACAGAAAGACGGAGGGGAAAGGAGGAGGAAGCTCAAATTCAGCCCCAAGGAACTCCAGGTGCTGGTGGAGGAGGTGGTGAAGCAGCACCAGAAGCTGTTTGGGAGGCAATCCCTGCAAGTGCCTGAGGCCGAAAAGCGCAACATATGGCTGGCCATCCAGGCGCAGGTCAATGCTGTGGGAGTGACCCACAGGGACATTGAGGTCCTCAAAAAGCGCTGGTATGACCTGAGGATTGTGACCAAGAGGAAGATGGGCGACATCCAGAAGGAGGCCAGCCAGACCGGAGGTGGAACCAACAGGGCACCTGCCCTCACCGAACTGGAGGAGCTGGTGGCGGCCACACTCGAGCAAGAGAGCGTCGTGGGTCTTGGGGACGCCGACAGCTCTGCCAGAGCCGCAACACAGCAAGGTAAGACGAAAGCACAGCAATGTAGCCGCCCCTACCCCTATCCCACATCCCCCATTGTGAAACGAGAATCACACTGCAGTCCACACGTGTCAGTGCAGACAGGCAATGCATTCCGGGAGATGTCGTCAGGGCAACACTAACCATGACGTAAATGTCACAGGGCAACAAGGCATGTCACGCACTCGAGGCACAAGGAGACAGAGGACAGATTGGAATGTGAAATTATTTATTGTGACGCTTGCAATGCAGCCCTTCGGGGACACTGAGCCAATGTTGTTTTTCTGTCCACAGATGTGACATCATGCAGTACAGGGCATGCTGCAGGGGAGACGGCACACCGGCCACAAAAATCACCTCTAGCCAGCACGAGTTCAGACCAGGGAGCAGGCCCACTTGCAGCCGCACCACCTACGCAGCCAGCCTTGCCGCACACAGAGCCAGCATCACCTCACCGAGAGCCAGCACCACCACCACCAGAGCCAGCATCGCCACTCATGTTCGATTCACCGGCCACATCTCCGCTTGCAGGTGTGAGAATGAGGAGGCGTCCAGCAGCCAGGCTACGAGCCTTAGACACCTCGTCAGACGACAGCATGGGCCCAGAAGACCGCACCGGGCCCCAGGAAGGGAGCCATCCCACTGTGCCCCACACCTCACAGGCAGCACAGACGGGAGCAAGAGGGCGCCGCAGGTCGCGTGTCCAGAGTCCACCAGCACCCACTGACGGCCATGGTGTCTTCTTGGGGCTCGAGGGCCAAATGTTGAAGCAACAGCGCCTGCAATCAAAGGCAGTAATGTCAGTCCAGAGGCACATGCGGGTGATGAGGACAAGCTTAGTCAACATGGACACAAACATTGGCGGCATGGCTGCGGGCATTCGGGACATGTCCCAGTCAATCCAGCAGTTGTGCAGCAAATTAGATCCTGACATCGAAGCACGGCGCCGGGAACGCCAGAGAAGGGACACTACCAGCAGGGCACTCAACCGTCTGGCAACTGCGACTTCCCTACTTTGCCGGCGCTCTGTGACGATGCAGGAGGGCCTAACACAGTGCTGCAGCGATCTGTCTCGGGGGATGGTGCAGGTGACAAGTGCACTAGGGGTGCTATTGACTAGTCAGGCGTCGACAACTGCTGCATGGGATGCTGCGGAGAGCATCGACACCAGCAGCAGCATCACACCCCCCGTCCCCGAAGCACGCAGGAGCAGCAGGCGGCTTGGGGTTGGCTCTAGTGAGGATGCACAGGCCGTGCAATCCACCACTGCAGCGCGTATGCGCAAACATTGATGTGGCCCTGCTTATCCACTTGCCATTGGGTGACGTAACCCTGGACATACTCATTGTATAGATGGCATATTGCCAGATTGGCCTGTTCATGTGTTCATGGCGTGGTGCCACATTAAACTACGTCATGACTTCTCACAACTCGCTGTGTCCCCTCACTTACTCAGAAATAGTTGCATGTGATCTCTGCCCGTCTCTCTCTCCCATCGATTGCAGTTGGCACTCTAGCTGCGCTGCCCTCTGGCTGGCCTGACTCATCCTCGTTGTCCTCAAAATATGTTAGTTCCACATCTGTACCTTTTTTCGTGGCAAGGTTGTGCAGCATTGCACAAGTGGCAATTATCTTGCAGCAGGTAATGGGTTCGTACTGGCGTGCGCCTCCGCTCTTGTGGAGGCAGCGGAACCTGCACTTCAGCAGTCCAAACGTGCGCTCCACCACATTGCGTGTAGATTTGTGGGCCACGTTGTATCGTCTCTCACTCTGGGTTGCTGGGTGTAGGTAGGGAGTGAGGATGAATGAACGGCATGCATATGCACTGTCGCCTGGATGAGTAAAAGGGAACCATCAGTTACATGCCTCTATACACTCTGATTTGCAGGTTTCAAGGGGCGTCACTGTTACTTACCCAGCAGGTATCCCTCTCCGAATTCTCCGGCTCTCAGTCGTGTGTAGATCCCACTATTCTGGAAGATGTAAGAGTCGTGGGTGCTCCCAGGAAACTTTGCAATAATATCTGTGATGATGTTCCCTGCATCACAGATCACCTGCACATTGATGGAGTGGGTGGACTTCCTGTTCCTGTAGATGTGCTCTGTCTCAGCTGGTGGACAGATTGGGATGTGTGTACCATCAATACAGCCGATGACATGGGGGAACTGTGCCATGTGATAAAAGTCTGTTTTTGTTTTTCTGCAGTGCAGCCTGTGTGTTTGGGAAGCTTATGTAGTGGTGCATTCTCTGCATCATGGCATCCAGGAACTTCCTGAAGAAACGTGACAGGCAACTCTGGGATACCCCACCCACCGCAGCTATCACCACCTGATAACTGCCGGATGCCAACAGATGTAGGCTGCAGAGCACCTGCACATGTGGGGGTATGGCGTGCGCCCTTCTTATTGGCTGGTCCAGGAGTGGGTGAAGGTCCCTGATTAAGTCCATGATGGTTTCGGGGTGTAGCCTGTACCTCTCATGTATCTCTGCATCAGTCAGCTGTAATAGTGTGATGCGCTGTCTGTAGATTTGTTCCTCCCGTCGCCACACCCTCAGTCCTGCTGCCTGTAGACGTAGGCGCCTTGCAATGACGTACATGGCGGCCATGTTGTCCACGCTGTTGCATTTTGGGATTGCTTATGTGCATTGTTGATGGTTACCACCTGCTTTCCATCCGTGTTAATTACCGACTCTTATTTACCGATTTTCCTGGATTTCTTAATTACCGACTGCTCCTACATGTCATTTTAAATTTTTACCACTTCATATTTACCACTTCATATTTACCGATTCGTTAATAATGTATTCGGTAAATATGAATCGGTATTTTAGAATTCGGTAACTATGAATCGGTATTTACCGCCTCATATTTACCGAAAAGTGGTTTTTGGACTCCTACATCTCACTTGTCTGAATACCGGTCGGTAACGGCATATTTACCGAAAATCGGCCGTTACCGACCGGTATTTGGCTACCTACATGAGGCCCCAAGTGTTGTAACGTAAGTGTACAGATGGATTTTGAGTTTTATCACAACAACCCTTGTGACTGACTGGATAGCAGTGATTCCAGATGTGTTAGTATAGCATGATCAACACTGCTACATGGGTGGATGATGAACCGACCTGGGAATACATTGCTTATATTATCGGTTAAGATTTTGTCCTAAACATCTTTCTATTATGTTGACAGCCAGCATGAAATAAGCAGATACACCACACTAGCTCCATCTTTAAAAAATGCGTACATTTTGTTTTCAGCACTAATAGACCAATCTCACTCTACCCCAGCCCTACGCGGTTTTCATGTGGCAAATATACCCTCTCCAAAAATGGTGACAGTGGGTTCCCCTTTAAACACTCCATTTGCCCCTGACCTTCTTCTATTTCCCCAGGCAACCCAACCCCAATACACCACCTTCTCAGCTACCATATACCAACCCATGTCTCTCCTCCAATCTTCCAAAGGTGGTGTTGTCGCCGACCCCCACAGTCGAGCTATATTTTGCTTAGCAATAATCATACCTAATATCATTTGGTCTATACGTCCTAAGTCAGTAGCCTCCCACACATTAAGAAGGCACCATTTGCGGAGACCTGTTGATCACTACCACATAGAGTATTCAAGTTTTTTGACAAATAAGTGATTTTGCCTTGTGGATTACGTGTTCATCTAGTAATCTGTCCTCTAGTGGCGAAGATTTAGGGAAGTCTTCCCTGGCAGGGATTTGCCACCTGAAGGTCATGGTGTATTTGCAGGTACCTGAAGGTTTCCACTAGCTCCACCCGACTTCCACACCCGACATCACCACTGCAACACCCAAAGGATACAAGATCAGCCACCGTGACAGCATCAACATGTTTGGTAGAGGAATCCCCATCATACACAAGGAATCCATCCAATGCTTTACCACAAATGACAACATTGACAGAGCCATGGAACACCTCAACTTCTGACTCAAAACAGACAGCAAAACCACTATCAGGGGAACCCTCTCCTGCCATCCTCCAGAAGCAAATCCAGCCTTTTACAACTTTATCACCCCCCTCGCCATAGCCTACAACTAAATTTTCCTCAGCAAACTCTACTTCCAACTCAACGGCGACAATGATATCAACACAATAAACTTCGTCAACAGCATGAACAAATTTGGATACACCCAACTCATCCACCACCTTACCTACACCCCAGGCCCAAAGCTACACCCTATCTTCACCTCCAGTGACCGCTTCAGGTTCAGCCACACCATGGAACTTACCTGGACCACCCACTCCATTGTCCACTTCAAGATCATCACTCACAGAGCTCCACTCCCAGTCTGCCCAATGCCCCCCAGCACAGCAAAAGCAATATCTCGATAGAATCATGGATCAATGCCCTCAACACCACCCATCCCATCTCCTCTAACACCCTAGACCAGAAAATTCATTTGGATCACCAACTGCACCAAAAGTTTTACTCCCATCACCATAGGAAACACCACTCACAGAAGTCCAACAAGCAGGCTAGCTGGCACAGTGAAGACCTCAGAACAGCTAAACGAAACTGTAAACAAGTAAAAAGGAGATGGCAAATCAGCAAAGACATGACCAACATGATTGCCTTCAAGACAATCCTTCACCTCTGTCACATACAGTTTAGAAAATTGCAGAAAAAGGCGTTAGCCTCATGCATCAAATCAAGCTCCAATAACAGCAAAAAACACTTCAACTTTGTCAAAGAATACTCCAACCCCTCAGCTGCAACGAACAACAATACCCCCTAACTGAAGTAAATGGAAACCCAAGGCCACTGACTTCTTCAAGCATCAAAGACATCAAAACAACAAATGGGAGCCAGTTCCCCCTACAGGACACTGCATCAGTCATGAAATTGGTCTACTCAGGGGCCCATGCCCTCATTACATCTTCCACCTAGGTGAAGCCACGTAGTCACCACCTTGTTCAACACCTGCATTGCCAGGGCCAATTAACCTGAGAACTGGAATCACGCAGAAGTAAATGCCATACAGACAAAAAATCTGCAGACCTCAGCAAACTCAACAACTACATAACAATCTTCCTGCTCCCAACCAAAGTATTCGAAAATGCCATCAACCAACAACTGTCTTGACATTTGGAATAGAAACTGCTACTCAGTTCCTCCCAATCTGGATCCCACAGCAACCACAGCACCGAGAGAGCCCTCACTGCAGCTACCAATGACATCCAAGCCGTACGTGACAGAGGAGAGACTCCTAGAACTGATCCTTCTAGACCTCTAGGAAGTCTTTGATACAGTCCTCCATGACACGCTCATTGTTGGACCCGGCCTCGTGGCGTGGTCCTTAACCCCCTGGATTGTGGCCGTTCCCCGCCCCGGCCGTCACGGGCCACCCGTCTGGACTACACCAAGGCCCTTCACCCGGAGCTGCACGTGGTCGCATACTCCTCGTGGCTCCGCCATCTTGTTGGCATCCACGTCACACCGTGCCCCAGCCGGCGCGACCCCGCTCAACCCGGCCTCGACCCCAGCGAAGCCCCGACATCGAGGCACCACGAACTGGCCAGGGGGTGCCGCAGGAACCATTCATCGCCCCGGCGGAGGACAGTATCGATGGGACCCCCAACTGTCCTCCCCCCTCGAGGTGTGATCACCCTGCAACTCCCATGGGCCTGGCGCCTCTCCTGCTGGGCGTCTGGCCACCTCCACCCGGCCACTCCGCCCCCTCGGGCGCATAGGTCCGGACATCAAAGGGCTCCAGACCTATATCTGGGGCGACCCCACCACAGCTCGGCAGTTGTATCCCGGAGTCGAGAGCCCTGCTGATCGAATCGCGGCTGACCCTACGGAGAAGAACTCTTGCCGGAACCATCACGAGCCCTGCTGACTGCGTCGCGGCTCCCTCTTGTGAACCCTTTCTGAACCACCTGGAACATCGGAGCCCTGCAGACGCTGTCGCGGCCCAACCTCGCTGAAACCTTCCTCGGAGCCCTGCTGACGACGTCGCGGCTCGAGCTGAGCAGAAACCATCTTGAGAGCCCTGCTGATTGAATCGCGGCTCTCCACGAACTGTACGCCAGAGCCCTGCTGACGCCGTCGCGGCTTGACCCCTCCGAGATCGGAGGTCCTCCAGCTTGAGGATAAGAACTGGGCCCCAGGTACCCTCGTACCACATTCCTGCCAAAGACTGTCCCGCTACCCCTACCCTTCCAAAGAGACATTGAGACTTTTGGTGGATCCCTCGATCCCTTTGTGTAAATATTGAACTCGTAACCTTTTATTGATGATAAAGAATTGCTTGTCTTGAGACAACCTCCTTGAGTCCGGTGTGGTGGTGTTACTGTGCTAGTATGTGATAGGAGAAGGATCTCTCAGGAGACTTCTCGGCAGCGCTCGGCTACTTCGTGCAGTGAGAGGGCCCCCCCCCCTTGGTGGTCTCACCGACTCCTCGGGGTCCGCCTTCCAACATTTGGTGGCCAGCGACGGGATCCGAGCCGAACGCAGTACGTACCAGCCAGTACCCACTAGCTACCCATCCAAACGAATAGCATCATGAGCAGCCAGGAAAACAACGCGACAATGGAGTTCCAGCCCGAACGGCTGGAGGAATATACGCACAATGAATTAAAACAGTTCTGCAGAGACAAAGGCATTGCAACCACCAGCCTCGGTACCAAGGAAGAGATGCAGAAAGCTCTGTGGGCATGGTTGGAGGCTGGGGCAGGCCCCTCCCAGGAAGAAGGGCCCTTGCCCCTGACGGAGACCACAGCAACCGCACTGACCCCGGCAACCGGAGGAAGAAAGAGCCTAGAAACCGGCCTCTCCGAAGAAGAAATACGAGAGCGGGAAAAGGTCCGGAGCCACGAACTAGAGCTCACCCGACTGCGACTGGACGGCGAACTCCAGCTGGCAGAAAAGAAACTGGCCCTCGAGCAGCTACGCCTTCAAGAAGAAATAGAAGAGAAGAGACGACACCGGGAGTTGGAGGAAAAGAAACTAACTCTTGAGCACGAGCGCAGTCTCAAGGAGCTCGAGATCAAGGCCAAGAACGGAGGGACCAACACCCCCAGTACTAGAGACACTCTACCGCCCCCCGAGGCCAAGGTGCATATCCCGAAGGAGGTCATCAAGGAGTATTACAAGAATGACGATATCCAACAATGGTTCAAGGCCTACGAGGTGGCCATGACCTCCCATCGAGTGCCCCGAAAAGACTGGGGCGCAGGCCTGTGGGGGCGATTCCTGAGTGAAGGGCGGGACACGCTGCTCCAGCTACCGGAGGAGGTGATGACCTCCTACGATCACATGAAGGAGGCCCTGCTCACCCGCTACGGGCTAACAGCGGAGATGTACCGCCAGCGGTTCCGAGACTGCAAGAAAATCCCGGGTACCACATGGGTGGAATATGTCACCGGGCCCTAGAAGGGTGGATCAAAGGCAGCAAAGTAACCACCTACGGGCAACTGGTCGACCTCATCGTCTGGGAACATCTTTCCAACAATTGCTTCGTGGAACTGAGACAGCACCTCCTCGACAGCAAAATGACCGACCCACGAAAACTTGCCGTCGAGGCCGATCGATGGGTCAACTCCCGGGTCCCCCGGAGCTCAATGGGGGAGTACCAGAGGAACCCCAACGGACCCCCACGCCAGCGCGGTGGGGGGGGAGGGCCGAACAGGAACCGAGACCCTCCCGCTGGGGCCCCCAGGAGCCCCCCTCGAGGGCCACCGCAGCCACATCTCTCCCCGAGCCTAGCGCGAAGGGTGGGCCCGGCCCGACCCGGACCACGGCCACCAGTGACCTGCTATGGCTGCCAACAAACCGGACACTTTGCCAGCGACCCGGCCTGCCCCCTGAACCGAAGAAACAGGGCCGGCGGGCCCCCGCCCCCGCAGCTGACAGCCGCCGCCTTGGGGGGAGGAGAAGAGGAAGAAGAGGCCCTCGACCGAGAAAACACTGAGTGGGAGCCGGCAGCCATGTCCCTGGTCTGCCTGGGTAGCCGAGAGATGGTACCCTGCACCCCCATCCCAACCAACACCCAGAAGTACCGGCAGCAGGTCACGGTCAACGGACAACGGGCCGAAGCCCTTCGCGACACCGGCGCCAGTATCACCGCTGTCCGCTGCCACCTGGTGACCCCTGAACAGATTCTACCGAATGTGCTGTGCCCTGTACGGACGGCCGACAACAGTGAAAGCCTATGCCAGATGGCCCTGGTCCCCTTCGAGTGGGGAGGGGTGACGGGCCTGCTGAAGGTGACAGTGCGCGACGACGCCCCGGTCGACTGCCTCCTGGGGAACGACTTGGAGAGTTCCCCCTGGGCTCAAGTAGAACGACGAGAGCACCTCCGAATGTTGGGACTGGCTGATTGGGCCTGCGCCATCACCCGGTCCATGACCACCCAGGCCCCCCGCTCATCCTCGACCTCCGGGACCGCCCGACCCGAGGGGCTCACACCCCCTCCCGCCAGCAGCGAGGAGGAGGCGGACACCGACCCTGGGCCCAGCGAATCCTCCCCCGAAGAGATGGCTTCTCCGAGCGTCCTACCAGAGCTGACGCAATGGCAACATGAAGGGGGCCCCACCCGAGAGCAGTTCCAGCAAGAGCAACAGTCCTGTCCCTCTCTCGAAGGGGTCCGACAGCAGGCGACCGCGCAAGCCAACGGTGACCAGACCGGCACCCACTGGATCTACTGGGCCGAGGGCCTGTTGTACAGTGAACAGAAAGTAGCAGAACTCGGGGCCAGCCGCGTGTTGGTGGTCCCCCTCCGCTTCCGGGAGTTCCTTCTCAACCTGGCCCATGATGTGCCCCTCGCCGGACACTTGGGGCAAGACAAAACGTACAGTCGTCTGGTGACCCACTTCTACTGGCCCCGGATGCGGAGAGATGTGGACAACCACTGCCGGTCCTGCCAGACCTGCCAAGCCAGCGGAAAGACGGGGGGTCGGGTCAAGGCCCCCCTCCAGCCCTTTCCCGCCGTCAGCACCCCGTTTGAACAAGTCGGAATCGACATTGTGGGACCCCTGGACCCCCAAACCGCCCTGGGCCACCGCTTCATCCTGGTCCTCGTGGACCACGCCACCAGGTACCCGGAGGCGGTCCCGCTCAGAACTATAACGGCCCCTGTGGTAGGCCGGGCCTTGATGGGGATCTTCTCCCGAGTGGGATTCCCCAGCGAAGTGGTGAGCGACCGCGGCACGAACTTTATCTCCAGGTACATGCGGTCCCTGTGGCAACAATGCGGGGTCACATACAAGTTCACGACCCCATATCACCCTCAGGGGAACGGACTGGTTGAGCAGTTCAACCGAACATTGAAAGGGATGATCCAGGGCCTGGAAGAACCCCTCAGGCGGAAATGGGATGTCCTGCTGCCCTGCCTCCTGTTTGCCTATCGGGAGGTCCCGCAGAAGTCCCTGGGGTTCAGCCCGTTTGAACTATTGTATGGACACCCGGTCCGCGGACCGCTCAGCCTGGTCAAGGAGGGCTGGGAGATGAAGCCCCGAGGCGCCCCTCCTGACGTCTACCGATACCTCCTGACCCTCCGAAACCAGACCCGCAAGTTCCGAGCCGTAGCCGAAGCCAACCTCGAGGCCAGCAAATGCCAAATCGGCCATGGATCCGTGACCTACCTGGGCCATCAAGTGGGGAGCGGGCAGGTGGCCCCCCTCCAAGCGAAGATAGATGCCATCCAGACCTGGGAACCCCCCACTACCCAGACCGCTGTCCGGGCCTTCCTGGGCCTCACCGGATACTACCGGCGGTTTATCCGGGACTATGGGAGCATTGTTGGCCCCCTCACAGAGTTAACGTCCAAAAAACAGCCCAAGAAGGTACACTGGACACCCCGCTGCCAAACAGCCTTCGACACCCTCAAAACGGCCATGTGTACTGCTCCGGTGCTGCAAGCCCCGGACTACCAGAAGGAGTTTGTGGTACAGACGGACGCCTCCGAGTATGGGATCGGGGCCGTCCTCTCCCAAACTGACGAAAAGGGGCTCGACCGACCAGTGGCCTTCATCAGCCGGCGACTACTGCCCCGGGAGCAACGCTGGAGCACTATTGAGAGCGAGGCCTTCGCTGTGGTGTGGGCCCTCAAGAAGCTCCGGCCCTACCTCTTTGGCGCCCACTTCCGGGTCCAGACCGACCACCGGCCCTTGCAATGGTTAATGCGAATGCGGGGCGAGAACCCCAAGCTGCTGCGATGGTCCATCTCGCTACAAGGGATGGACTTTGACGTCGAACACCGGCCCGGCAATGACCACGCCAACGCCGACGGCCTGTCCCGCTTCTTCCGCCTTGACGAGGAGAATCCCCAAGGAGATGGGTGACTCTCCATGCCTTCGGCTGGGGGGGACGCCTGTTGGACCCGGCCTCGTGGCGTGGTACTTAACCCCCTGGATTGTGGCCGTTCCCCGCCCCGGCCGTCACGGGCCACCCGTCTGGACTACACCAAGGCCCTTCACCCGGAGCTGCACGTGGTCGCATACTCCTCGTGGCTCCGCCATCTTGTTGGCATCCACGTCACACCGTGCCCCAGCCGGCGCGACCCCGCTCAACCCGGCCTCGACCCCAGCGAAGCCCCGACATCGAGGCACCACGAACTGGCCAGGGGGTGCCGCAGGAACCATTCATCGCCCCGGCGGAGGACAGTATCGATGGGACCCCCAACTGTCCTCCCCCCTCGAGGTGTGATCACCCTGCAACTCCCATGGGCCTGGCGCCTCTCCTGCTGGGCGTCTGGCCACCTCCACCCGGCCACTCCGCCCCCTCGGGCGCATAGGTCCGGACATCAAAGGGCTCCAGACCTATATCTGGGGCGACCCCACCACAGCTCGGCAGTTGTATCGCGGAGTCGGGAGCCCTGCTGATCGAATCGCGGCTGACCCTACGGAGAAGAACTCTTGCCGGAACCATCACGAGCCCTGCTGACTGCGTCGCGGCTCCCTCTTGTGAACCCTTTCTGAACCACCTGGAACATCGGAGCCCTGCAGACGCTGTCGAGGCCCAACCTCGCTGAAACCTTCCTCGGAGCCCTGCTGACGACGTCGCGGCTCGAGCTGAGCAGAAACCATCATGAGAGCCCTGCTGATTGAATCGCGGCTCTCCACGAACTGTACGCCAGAGCCCTGCTGACGCCGTCGCGGCTCGACCCCTCCGAGATCGGAGGTCCTCCAGCTTGAGGATAAGAACTGGGCCCCAGGTACCCTCGTACCACATTCCTGCCAAAGACTGTCCCGCTACCCCTACCCTTCCAAAGAGACATTGAGACTTTTGGTGGATCCCTCGATCCCTTCGTGTAAATATTGAACTCGTAACCTTTTATTGATGATAAAGAATTGCTTGTCTTGAGACAACCTCCTTGAGTCCGGTGTGGTGGTGTTACTGTGCTAGTACGTGATAGGAGAAGGATCTCTCAGGAGACTTCTCGGCAGCGCTCGGCTACTTCGTGCAGTGAGAGGGCCCCCCCCCCCCTTGGTGGTCTCACCGACTCCTCGGGGTCCGCCTTCCAACACTCATCACAAGGCTGCACAACAGATGCATACAAGGAGCTGCTCTCAGATGGATCGCTTCTTTCCTCACCGGAAGAACACAAAAAGAACACCTTTCCCCTTTCACCTCTGAACCCAAGTACATCATCTGTGTAGTACTCCAAGGATCGTTGCTCAGCCCCACCCTTCTCAACAGTTATATGACAGCTCTGGCTAGCATCGCCAAAACACACAGACTCAACAACATATCTTATGCCGACAACACACAACTCATCCTCTCCCTCTCAGAAGATACCACCAACTTCCTCATCTGCGAGACAGACGTCGCCAACTGGATGAAGAACAACTGCCTGAAGCTCAACACGGGCAAGGCAGAGGTACTGATTTTCAGAAAGCTAAGCTCCCCATGTGATGTACACTGGTGGTCCTCAGAACTCGGATATACTCCTACCCCCACTGACTACGCCAGGCACCTAGGCATCATTCTGGACAAGAAGCTAGCCTGAGTTGCCCTGGCTAGCTTGTTGTCCATCTCCTCCTCCTGATTCTTCATCTTCCACCTGCTTTATTGGATATTCAAATGGCTAACCAAAGTGTAGGAGAGTAGGATCTGCTGCAGAAGGAACTGTCCCAGAGGAGCTTGAACCAGACCTGATTGAGTTCTTGGGGACAGGGGACCTTTCCAGGTCTGACCTGAGCCAGGAGCAGAAAACCTGCCCCTCTCTTGAAACCCTCAGACAGCAAACTGCTGACGAGGCTGCTGGGAATTCTAGTGGCACCCATAAAGTTTATTGGGATGATGGACTCCTTTACTCAGAGAGTAGAGACCCCAAGCCAGGTGCATCCAGGAGGTTGGTTATACCTTTGAAGTTTAGGGGTTTCCTATTGACACTAGCCCATGATATTCCCCTAGCAGGACACTTAGGCCACAACAAGTCTTGGGACACAATTGTTCCTCACTTTCACTGGCCACACATGTCTGAAGACACAAAGGAGTTTTGTCACTCCTGTGTAACCTGCCTTGCCAGTGGCAAAGCAGGTGGCACTACAAAGGCCCCCCTGAGAGCACTACCTGTGGTGGGGGTTCCCTTTGAGAGGGTAGGGATTGACATTGTTGGTCCCATGAATCCTCAAACAGCATCTGGGCACAGGTTTATACTGGTGGTGTGGATCATGCCACCAGGTATCCAGAAGCTATTCCCCTAAGGACCACTACAGCCCATGTAGTGGCAAGAGCTCTCTTGAGTGTGTTCTCAAGAGTAGGTTTTCCTAAGGAGGTAGTATCTGACAGAGGTAAAAACTTTATGTCAAGTTACTTCAAAGGACTCCCAGAGAAGCTTAGGCGAAAATGGGACCTTCACTTGCCCTGCCTTTTATTTGCATACAGGGAGGTGCCTCAGAAGGGGGTTGACTACAGCCTATTTCAACTTCTGTTTGGTCACCCTGTCAGGGGTCCATTGTGTTTGGTGAAGGAAGGATGGGAGTTACCTCTCAAGCCCCCAAAGCAAGCCATAGTGGACTATGTACTTGGTCTCCGCTCCCGGATGGCTGAGTATATGAAAAAGACAAACAAAAACCTTGAGGCTAGCCAGGAACTGCAAAAATCCTGGCATGACCAAAAGGCTGTACTGACTGTTTATCAGCCAGGACAGGAAGTGTGGGTGTTGGAGCCTGTGGCCCCAGCAGCTCTCCAGGACAAGTGGAGTGGACCCCACACTATTGTTGAACAGAAAGGGGAGGTTACCTACTTGGTAGACCTTGGAACCCCTAGGAGTCCCCATAGGGTACTTCATGTCAACAGGCTAAAGCCGTTATGGACACAGGGCTGACATGGGCTTGCTCACGGCAACTGATGAGGGACAGTAGGAAGAGAGTGAGCCACTCCCTGACCTCATCTCACAGAACCCTGATGATGGGTCAGTTGATAGTGTAGCCTTGGCAGGCAGCCTCACTGTCCAGCAACAAACTGATTGCAGACAGGTGCTCAATCAGTTCAGACACATGTTCTCACTGACTCCAAGTTAGACAACCTGACCATGTCAGGGACTGTTTCAGGACATAAGTCCAGAAAATGTTGGATTTAGGTGTTATTGAACCCTCAGATAGCCCTTTGGCTAGTCCAGTGATCCTTGTGCCAAAACCTCACACCAGTGGTGGAAAAAGAGAGATGAAGTTTTGTGGGGACTACAGGGGTCTCAATGCAGTCACTAGGACTGATGGCCATCCAATACCAAGGGCAGATGAGCTTATAGATACTTTGGCCTCAGCCAAGTACCTTAGCACATTTGACTTGACAGCTGGCTACTGGCAGATCAGACTAGCTGATGATGCAAAGCCAAAAACAGTATTTTCTACCCGTAGTGGGCACTATCAATTTGTGGTAATGTCCTTTGGTTTGAAGAATGCACCTGCCACTTTCCAAAGGTTGGTGAATACAGTTCTCACGGGCCTGGAAGCCTTTAGTGCAGCATATCTTGATGATATTGCTGTCTTTAGCTCCACCTGGGAGGATCACTGGTCCACCTAAGGAATGTTTTGGAGGCCCTGCAAAAAGCAGGCCTAACTATCAAGGCTACTAAGTGCCAGATAGGGAAGAGTCAGGTTGTGTACATGGGCCACCTTGTGGGTGGAAGCCAGTTTCAACCCTTGCAGAGTACAATCCAGACCATAATAGACTGGGATGAGCCAACCACCCAGGCTCAGGTCAGAGCTTTCTTGGGCCTGACTGTGTACTATAGATGATGTGGGCATTGGTCCATCCTTCCCTAGGTCACTGATTAGTGACACAGACTCTGTCCCCTCTGCTTTCAGGTTTCTTACATCCTAGATCCAGGCTTGGATCTCTTCGGACACTTCTCCTCTTCTCGGCAGCAGCAGTTCTTTGCAGGCTTCCATTGGAATCGACGACGCGACCCGACACCAAAAGACACCTATGCACCCGGCTTCCCTGGTGAGGTAACTCGAGTACGCCGGTGCTCTCGTGGGTGCAAAAGGGTTTGGTCCTAGCTCGATTAGAAGTGTCCCTAATCTTTAAAATTCCAACCGCGACATTCCCCATAGAAGATACGCGGTTGTGTTTTCACACTGCATACGGCTCCCGTGGGTCCCCTGTGTCACTACCTTGGGTGGTTCCGTGGGGTCCCAGCGATTCTAGAGGCAATAGACATACTGCCTATTTCAGTCGTGTTTCTTATACCATTTTTTTTGTATATGGTTTGGTACGCCCCTAGGGCCCAAACGTGTATTTGTGCTTTTACTGATGCTTAAACACTTGTAAGTAAAGTACTTCGAGCTCCAGTCTCATAAAGAGACTAGAGGGGTGTGTGTTATCTTAAATACATATATTTTAAATATATACCTGGTGTGGTTGTGTTTTCATTTGAGGATTCAAGAGATTATATACTGGTAAAACAAGCTGCTTTACATTCCTTCAAGACTTAGCCTGAAGGCTGCTCTCCATAGTTACCAGTAGGATAGCTTTCATATAAGGTTGTCTTTAACCAATCACCATAAGGGGTTGTTTGGACTGATACAGGGTGCCGACTAGGACTAGTGGACAGCAGATATAAGGCCACCTTCTCACACAAAGTTCAAGATGCACCATCACCCAGGCTCTCATCTCCAGACTGGACTATGGCTACGCTCTCTACACAAGGATCACAGCTCAAATTCTCTGACATCTACAGACCATAAAGACCACTGCAGCCAAACTCATCCTGTGTCCCCCTACACGAACCCACATCACTCCCTGCCTCAGGGTACTCCACTGGCTCCCTCTAAAGAAAGGATGTCAGTTCAAGATACTGACTAATGCATACAAGGCCATACACAAGTGCAGACCCACCAACTTGAGTCACCGCCTGAACAACCATCAGGCCGCTGGACACCTCCACTCCTCATCCCTTTCTCTAACCCTCACCACCTGCATTCAGCCTAGTAGATATAGAGGTTGCTACTTCTCCTACCTAGCAGCTAAGACAATGAACGAGTAACCCTTTCATCTCATCTACAGACCTCCTTACATCCTCCAATGTTCCACAGTCCCTGAAGACCTGGCTATTAATCAACTGGACTCTACCAGCACCTGGAAACACTCACAAGTGGCAAGTAGGGCTCTACAAATCTACTGCTTTATTCATTGATTGATTGACATAATTAATGTGCATTGAGGTAAGGTGGAATGTTCTGTTCACAATGAAGAATGTGGTTTCTTACACCACAGAGACTATATAGCTGGTTTGGGGCTCTCTATCCAGATGTGCAGCCACTGCCTAGAGTTGCTGACATGGACATTCTGTTTCGATGTCATCAGAAATGTTCCATGTTATTTTCAAATGAAATACATGTGAGAGAGGGGCTATGGAGAGATGAGGAGCACTGTTGGAGGGTGAAAGTGAGGGAATCATTGAAGTGTTGTACTATGCTTTGAAAGATATTACAATTGAATATGCAATGAAAAATGTATCGTAGAATGCACCATTTTTTCCAAAATAGTGAGTTAGGAGATAGAACACCCCCAAAGCATCCCTGCCGTGGTCAGGCTCCCTCGCTGCACTCACTAGGCACTGTGCGGGGGCTGGTCTGACTAAATCTGCCAGAGCTCCTTCGGGTTCCCAGTCTGGCCCTGGTACTTGGTCACAGTGGCAAAAACTGACACTCTCCCTGCATCATTTAGAGTCAGGTGGAACTTAAGTATGTCAGCGATGGAGACTAAACCAGGATAGAGCAGTGCACGGAGTCTGAGGACCTGAGGATTAAGGGTTCAGAAACACAGAAAAACCTGTTGATACCCAGAGCGGTGTCCACTCGCACTGTCACTTCTACATTTCTTCCTTTGTTAGTGGCGCAGATATCACTGCAGCAGCTTCTTGGCGCTTGTGCTGAGGCTTAGAGCAGGTTCATCAGCTAAGAGCAGAGGACAAGGACCCGAAAACATTTTATGATTGCTCTATTTTTATCAGCCTGTGGATGATGAAGGGTGCATTACACCTGCTCTTGCTGGTGGCTGAGTGGGCGGGTTGGGCGGGTTGTGATGTCAGCAGGAAGTCAGCAGCTGGCACCCCTGGGCATGATGCCAGGGAGGGACTGAGCTCACTCAGCCTCAGCGCAGGCAGCGGATGCACCAGTTGTGATCTCAGCGCCGCCTTGCAGAGATGTCTTCTCCTCTGCAGTACATGGCCCTCCTGCTCCTGGTGACAGGTGTGTAACATGTTCTATTGTTTGTAACATGTTCTATTGTGTGTAACATGTTCTGTTGCATTTATTTACATGGAAAGTCAGGTGTATATCATGTTCCATTGTATGTATCATGTTCTATTGTGTGTAACATGTTCTATTTTGTTTATTATAAATGAGACATAATGTTTGTAATGTGTTCTATTCTGGGTAACATGTTCTCTAGTGTTTGTTTTACCTGGGACGTCCAGTGTGTAATGTGTTTTACTGTTAGTAACAAGATGTTATCGTGTGTAACATGTTCTGTTGTGTGTAGCACGTTCGCTTGTGTGTAACATGCTCTATTGTGTTTATTTCAACTGACATCCTGCATCGCTACTGTGAGTTTATCTACAGCTGAAAATAAGAGTTCTCGGATGTTTCTACATAGTCTGGTGGGGTAATGCGCCTGCTGCAGGGATGCCCTGGCAGACCCCTGTGTGCTCATCTGTGGCAGAGAGCAGGAGCCCGCGCTTTATTATAATTACTTTGGGGTCGAATTACAAGAACTGGCGCATCTCTGCATATTAGCAGAGAAGCGTCTCTTCATTTGCGTCCCATAAAAAACGCTTGCACCCCCATGGATGCGTCGTATTTACAATGCGGCTCACCGTGGTGCAAGGATAGACAGATGCGTGGCGCATCTTCTGGCGTAAAGGCAGTGCATTGGTGGAGTCGTGTCGCAAGCATGACACAACTCCAGCAATGGTTAGGTATGCCTTTTCCTAACATGCTGTGTCACTCCTTGCGCCTGCTTCAAGCTGGTGTAAGGTTTTTACGCAGTGGCATCGTAAAAGTGACTCCGTGAAATCTACAAGATTTCACGGAGTCACTTTTACGATGCCACTGCATCACTTTTACAAGGATTTCTCTCGTCGGAACGCCCAGCCTGCATACAATTCAATTCAATGCTTTTATTCGATTTGTACATACAAATCATACAAGAAAAAACACAATTGAAATATTAAAATCACCAGATAATCTTACCTAAAAAATGGAAAAAGCTAAAGTGCAGCAAGTGAAAAGTAATCATGCCTCTATAGGTCAACATGTTTTGATAAAATACACGACGTTCTTACATAGACTAACTGGGAGTCAGTAGAAATTACTTACTAGGCCTTTACTGAGAACTGTATATTAAAATTATTAAATAATCATTCAATACTGTGGGGCACTGCATAAATACCTTAATACAGACATTGATATAAAATTCAAAGAGAAATAAATCATATGTATACAGACAGGGATAATAACAATAATTTCATCATGAATAAACCCTGGCAGCTGTATAACACAAGTACAGACAGGTCAGTAAACAACATTAAAGTACAATACTTTTCCTGGTAGCTGTACAATTTAAAATAAAAGTAGCCAAGTAGAAACAAATCTCCTCGTTCACTAGTAAAGATAAAAATATCAATGCTGTTTGTGTGGTACAGATGTTGTATTTAATAAAAATTGGTTTAAGGTATTTAAGCCTAAAATACTGATAAAATTTACAAAAAAGTAAAAAATGGCAACTACTCTGACGAGAAGTACCGTCACACGGACAAGGTGTGTTTGAACTAGTCTTTGTGTTTGGAAAAGCAACCAAGTGGTGTACTATACCCAATCTGACCCGTGTTAAAACATACTGGTGGGAAGGGCGGGTCACAAATACAAGATAGGATTGTAGTCCAGAAGCTAAATTTAGATCTTTGTAAAATTTCAAAGTAGCAAGATTTCCAACAGCTTTGTCTCGCTCGGCCTTACGAAAATTAAGGAACGTTATCTTGATTTCTTTTTTTGAAATGGATACAACCTTTTCCGGCACACGGAACACATTAATGTTGAACAAAAGTAGATACCAATGATGGATGTATCTTAACCATAATACCCGTGAGGAATGATCCAAGCCTATACAGTCAAGGATAATATCCTGAGTGAATCGGGTCTCCGGCTTAGCCCAAATAGATCGCCACAATAAAAGTGGCCGAACTGCTGCTAAGTCAGAGATGTACTCGATCCCAACTTCGTCATGGATCAACTGTATGGAGGCGGAAGGGGGAACACATAATAACCTCCTTAAGAACTTGTTTTCCTCCTTCTGCAGGGAAATACCCTCACAGTGACCCCATACCCCTGCCCCATACAGAGCAGAGGAAACACAACATACATTATATATGTTCGTCATATCATAGATACTTCGTGAGCCAAGTTTAGAGGCAAAACGAAAAATGCTACTAGTGGACCGTAACATTTTTATTTTTACGGCATCAAATTCCGCATTCCAGGACCCACTGTTACTATATGTTATTCCCAAATAACAAAAAGATTTAACAGAGGTCAGCTTTTCCTTATCTAGAAAGAAAGTATGTTTTACCTGCTTGGCTGCCTGACCACATGACATTACGTATGTCTTAGTTTTATTCACACGAAGCTGCCTAGCTTGTATAAACTGCGTGAAATTATCAATAAGGCGCTGTAGGCCCAACTGTGTTCGAGATAAAAGAACAGCGTCATCCGCATAAAGTAACAGCGGAACAGGTTTACCACCAATCAGGGGGGCATCTGCTAAAATGTTGGTCAAGGATCGGTCTACACCATTAATAAAAAGGGAAAATAAAAGCGGGGCTAAAACACAACCCTGACGAATGCCCCGAGACACTTTAAAGAACGGGGTACATTCGCCAAGGGTGCCATAGCGGACTTTACATGAAAGTTTTTCATATAGTCTGGCTAAAAAATACACTATTTCCCTTGGTGCCCCTGCATCAAGCAGAACCTCCCAAAGAATACTATGGTTAACCAAATCAAAAGCGCTGCTCAAATCAGCAAAGCATAAAAAGAGGTTGCCACTTTTGGCCACAGTATATTTACTGATTAAAAGGTCCAGATTTACGCATTGGTCCAGTGTGCCCAGACCTTTGCGGAAACCGTATTGGACTTTAGTTAAGATGTTAAAATCAGTTGCCCAGTCTTCTAGCCTCTTCAGCAAAATCCTGCTCATCACCTTTACAGAGGCATCCAGTAATGAAATTGGGCGATAATTAGAGGCCTCTGACTTATCGCCCTTCTTATGTAAAGGAATGATGATCGATTGACCCCAGGTAGAAGGGAATTCATTTTCAGCCGCACAATTAAAAATCCTTGTCAAAATGGGAGCCCATAACGCTGTTTCATCTTTATATAAATCCAGCGGGACCCCATCGGGGCCAGGTGCCTTGCCTCCTTTACTTAAAGAAATTGCTTCCTGACATTCTTCCAATGTTATAGCCAACGAAAGGGGCAACCATGGGTTTATATCTGGTGGTAGTAACTCAGAAGTTGGTCCTCCAGGGTTAAATATTTTAGAAAAATGATTAACCCAGTCGCTACATGCCACATATGAGGTCAGTTCTGGAACATTTTCTCTACTGAGAAACGGACTATTAATCGTTTCCCAATAGAGTTTACTGTTTTTAGTCTCAGCAGCCTCCCTCAGCTTGTCCCACGCCTCAGACTGTAATACCCTTTTCCTTTTATTAATGGCTAGTTTATAACTAGCCCTGAGGTGTTGTATCACAGTCTTAACACGAGGTTTGGTGCCTAGCGCATTCTTTAGGTTGCGGAGGGCGACGGTACATGTCTTATCAAACCACCCCTGCTTATGACCACTGTTGGCTGACGGGGTCTTAGTGAAGATACCCTCAATAATAATATTCAAAGATACAAAACATTCTATTAAACAGCCAGAATCACTGTCATCATCCAAACAATAACTAATTTGATTCTTGCATAGGGTGACAACCTCCTTCTGCTTAACTTTGGAATTTACACCGGTCCATTTAACCCTAATGCCCTTTGGTCTAGTAGGCACTATATCGGTTGTACATTTACCACCTGACACTGTTGAGGTGCCATGCCCCAAGAGGGTAACACGTAGGCTATTATGGTCACTGAGACTTTCTTCATTCACATATAAATCAGTGTAGTCTCCACTGCTAGACAACAAGATATGATCAATAAATGAACCTGTATCTCTGCCCCTGAATGTAGGGCATGTTATTGCCCGATTGTTAACATTGCAGTTTAACAGAGTCATATCTAGCATGGCTAGCATATTATTTAGGGTAGAACCATAACTGCAGTGTTGGAAATGGGGGGAATCCTCCTTCCCCCCCTGATCTCTCCAAGGGCTATTTAATGCTACATCAAAGCCACAGATATTCCCGTTAGATAGATGGCAAGGCTGCAAATTAAAATCCCCAGCCCATACCACCTCAGCCTTTCTTTTCGAGATATCTAGAGCTTTAATGATTTCCTTTTCTAAAGGCAGTAAAATATCCCCCCTGGTGGCGTCAAAAATGTTGTTATAGAAGTTAACAATGACTAAGTCAATGTTCTTTCTGCATTCCACCCTTATAACTTGGCTGTGCGTCCCCACGGTTGTACTATATTTGACCGTACAGTCACGCAGCTTAGTTGACACTAACAATAAAAGGCCTCCCTTAGCCCTACCCGAGCTGGATTTGGTTGCTCTGAGACAAAAAGATACATACCCTTCAATATTAATAGGGTCTGGGCACCAAGTTTCCTGTAATAAAATTAAATCAAAACCCTCGCCCAAAAAGCTGGTCCAAAAGGGTGTACCCAATTTACTAGTAAGACCAGCAATATTCCAGGAAATAAGAGAGATTCCTGCTGGTTTCCCAGCATTACCAGCAACAGGTGACTCCTGCTGGTTTACTGGTAATAATAAAGCAGGACCCTCTTCCCGAAGGATGGTAACCGAACTTAGGCTGGGGCTTACAGTAGTTGTACATATATCCAGGCTACCCTGATTGCCTATGTGCTGGGAAGATCTTAATGATGACAATTCAATAGATTCGTGGAGTACAACTGGGGGCTTGGCAGGGAAAAAAGAAGAATACTCCATCTCTGAATTAGGGTTGTTTAGATCCAAAGCTTCTAGTGAGCTGAGTCAGTCTACCTCATCTAGCACGGCATATCTATTTGGGTGGGCGAATTGTGAGGACATGGGGTCTTGAGAGTGGGGCGGGTCCTGCCACGTTTGTTGCCAAGAATATTTATCCAATTGGGGTGGCTGAAAAGATTGCGGCCATTGGTAAACTGACTGGGGTAAAGGTGGCGAAAAATGAAAAGGGTGTTGCCAGTGGGCTTTTGCTTGATGCATAGGAAAAAGTGGGGCATTTGGGGGCTGCTGCTGTAAATTAACATGATGTGGAAAAAAAGGGGGCGGATAAGGTGGTTGCAACCAAGATTTGGCAGGTTGCTGTGGAAAATATCCAGGTCCACTGTTGCTTTGAAAAGTGGGACAGGGAGTGTTAGGTCGTACGGGCTTTGATAGAAAATAAGACAGGGGAAGTGGGTTAATTTGGGTCGCAGGACCACTGTTGGGTGCATTACACACGTAGCTTGCTGCCCCTACATCCCTAAAATTAACAGTTATTACGTCCCCTACTATTGATTTCTTGCTTCTGCCCACCCAATCCCCTCTACGCACGGTAAGAATTTCACCGTTCATGTTGTTAGGTAGGGGTTTATGTAAATGGAGCCATTGAGCACATTTGTTCCTAAGCTCGGTAAACGATTCTTTTACTCCCTCCTTCAATGGGGGAACCGCCGTCAGCACGACTACAAAAGGGGAAACCTCTGGTGGTAGGTTTATGGACCTAAAACGTGTCTGCTTTGGTTTGGGCCCTTCAGGTTTGTTTATAATGGGAGGTGCAGAAGTTGAGTTAGGTTTCCCTGCTACTTCTTTAGCTTGAATAGTGGGGGTAGCAGTATTAGCAACAACAGAATGTTGAGTCGCCTGGACAGGAGTATTCCCCTTTGTAATCTGAACAGTTATTGGTTGAGCGGGAATATTCCCTGTTTGCGGCTTAGGGAGTATAACTGGGTTCCCATGGACTGTGGTACCTTGAGCCTTATTTGATACACCTTTGAGGGCCTGAGTACTCGTTGGACATTCAGGGGTTGATTCTATGGTCCCTTGTGACTGGACAGACACTTGTACCTGCTTTTTTTGTGGCCATTTGGAGTGTATTAGGGAAGTAAGCCTATCCACTTTAGAAATTAAAGGCTTAATTTGAGCTACTAAAGTGGCTTCTAGGTCTAGCTTTAAGTCTATTACCATGTTTTGCACCCAACACGTGATACCTGATGTCAATTGTGGGGTAGGGGAGATCAAATTATGATTCCTAGCTGGGGCTTTTGCTTTACTTTTGCCCTTCAATATGGCCTTATGGGGGTTAGAAGCCCTTCCCCGTGGAGCAATGGGTATGGAAACTGTTTCCGCATCCTTATGCCCACTCAGACTCGGCTCCACTTTGTCAAGTGACTGACAGATTTCGAGATCTGGTGTAACCTCCAGGTCTTCAAAAGACGGGTCCGAGTATGATGGGGCAACCGATAGATCTACAGTATTCGGTACAGTCAAAACATGATTAGTGGGCAAGGTTATAGGTAATGAACAATTATTCACATTCTGCGGAACAGGAGATTTAGCCTTTGCCAAAGGGCCCAGGGATGAACGCCTAGCGTTAGCAAGGTCCATAGAGACTCTTTTTTCCAATAAAACAATACTTTGGTCAATAGTCTCATGTACGCGTGAAATAAAGAGATCAATAGGACCAGTCACCTGAGCTACCGCCGTAGCTTTTTTCGCGCAACTTCGAGTTCTGTTGCGTATGGTCGACATCTTGGGTATTGGTTTTCAGGGGTGAAGACACAAGAGTTCTGGGCCAGGGCCGTCCTCTGCCGTCCTTGAACGGCCTTAAACGGCCCGCTCTTTGCCCGGTCTTCGCCCCGCGCGCGTCCCGCGTGCGCGTTTTTACAGCAAAATATATGGAAGAGGCAGGTGAAGGGGCGGGAAGAGGACCAGCTGCGGCCGATCAGCGCCGCGCTGCCTGCTGGTCCTCGCAGTCCCGCCTCACGTCCTCTGATGAGATGCTGGCTCGACTTAGCCGCGTTGGTGCTTCTAGGCACTATGGTGTTGGTCCAGCTACACAAAACTGCAAATTGACCTAGCCTGCGAGCGGCACCCGCGAAGCGGGAGCCGCGAGGCGTAGGTCTCAGCAACAGAGGAATGGAAAAGAAGGATCTGCACTCGCTGCACAACAGCTGACGACGAGAGTCCCAGACAGCTCACTCGGCAAGGTGTATTTGACCGGTGGAGGGGCGGGAAGAGGACCAGCTGCGGCCGATCAGCGCCGCGCTGCCTGCTGGTCCTCGCAGTCCCGCCTCACGTCCTCTGATGAGATGCTGGCTCGACTTAGCCGCGTTGGTGCTTCTAGGCACTATGGTGTTGGTCCAGCTACACAAAACTGCAAATTGACCTAGCCTGCGAGCGGCACCCGCGAAGCGGGAGCCGCGAGGCGTAGGTCTCAGCAACAGAGGAATGGAAAAGAAGGATCTGCACTCGCTGCACAACAGCTGACGACGAGAGTCCCAGACAGCTCACTCGGCAAGGTGTATTTGACCGGTGGAGGGGCGGGAAGAGGACCAGCTGCGGCCGATCAGCGCCGCGCTGCCTGCTGGTCCTCGCAGTCCCGCCTCACGTCCTCTGATGAGATGCTGGCTCGACTTAGCCGCGTTGGTGCTTCTAGGCACTATGGTGTTGGTCCAGCTACACAAAACTGCAAATTGACCTAGCCTGCGAGCGGCACCCGCGAAGCGGGAGCCGCGAGGCGTAGGTCTCAGCAACAGAGGAATGGAAAAGAAGGATCTGCACTCGCTGCACAACAGCTGACGACGAGAGTCAGCCTGCATACATTATACCTGACTCAGGTATAATGTTGAGCAGGGCTTTACAACGTGACGCATCTCCCTAGATGCGTTACGTTGTAAATATGTCGCAATGTGGCGCATTCTTTACGATGCCACTGCATCACAGAAGTGACGCAACGGCGGCGTAAAGTTGTCGCAAGGGGCTTGTAAATCTGCCCCTTTGGTGGGATCATCTGTGTGCCATAGGGTAATATTTTAAACAGTCTCAGGTGGTTTAAAGAACGGATTTATGGTGGTAAATAACTTTTAATTTGTAATATGCAGCCACCTGGTGATGTTTGTTGTACAAAGTCATTACCAATTTAAATATACAAATGGAGATGCAAATAGGTATCTCTTTGGACCTCAGATGACAATTAAAAACCATGAATATTGACAACCATTCAAGGGTCCTCTGAGCCTCTAAATGAACAATGTGTTAAAAGGTTTTATTTTTGTATTGTTCTTTCTGTGTCTGTCTCCCCGATAACACCCCGGCCATTAATGCATAAATACATCCTGCTCCGTTTTTATACTTTTAACTCTTTGTTTCAGGTAAAAGTGGGGCGCAGTCGGTGTCTCAGTCCCCGGAGAAGCTGTCGGTGTCGGAGGGGCGCCCCCTGTTCATAAACTGCACCTATGAAGTTTTGGGGACCCCCTATCTCTTCTGGTACTTCCAGCCCCTGGGTGAAGCCCCCCGAATGATGCTGAATGAATACGGAGAAAAGGAGCAGAGGGGGTTCAGTGCCCCCCACAATAAAACAATGAAGTCCTTTCACCTGCGGAAGGAGAGCAGTGAAGTGGGGGATTCAGGGTTGTACCTGTGCGCCTTGAGGGACACAGTGTGTGATAAGGCGCTGGGAGCTGCACAGAAACCAGGAAACACACCGTCCTTCACTGTGAGGGCCTGTGACACCAGCCTTCCCTCCGGGGCCACAGAAACAACATGCTGTCACATAAAGTGACCCCTAGCAGACACCACAAGAACAGTGACGTCACTGCGAGTTCTGTCACCGCATCAAGAAATGAGGAACATGTCTACATAAGGTGGTGGGACTCAGAAGAGACTTGGAATAGACTATTACAGTACCAAGAGTGTTTTCTTCTAAATAGTACATGGTAACACCAACACCCTTCCCAAAACATAGTTAGATCCTTGCTGCCTTGCTCTCTCATGTGAAAAAGATAGGGCCCGATTCACAGAACTACCTTAAGACAAAATCCTAAACTTACTACCATTTTGGTATTCACAGAAGGCACTTACTCATTTTGGTATTCACAGAAGGCACTTACTCATTTCGGTATTCACAGAAGTTAGGAGTCCTAACTTTAGGACTCCTAAATGCCTTCTGTGAATACTGAAAGTCGTAAAATTAGGATTTTACGCAGTTTAGTAGTAGTATAGTTGGGCTCCTAACTTTAGGACTCCTAAATGCCTTCTGTGAATACCGAAAGTCTTAAAATTACGATTTTTCGCAGTTTAGTAGTAGTAAAGTTAGGAGTCCTAACTTTAGGACTCCTAAACTGAGAAAAATCCTAATTTTAAGACTTTCGGTATTCACAGAAGGCATTTAGGAGTCCTAAAGTTAGGACTACTAACTTCTGTGAATACCGAAGTGAGTAAGTGTCTTCTGTGAATACCAAAATGAGTAAGTGCCTTCTGTGAATACGAAAATGGTAGTAAGTTTAGGATTTTGTCTTAAGTTAGTTCTGTGAATCGGGCCCTACGTATTTCTGCAAACAGGAGGAATAAAACCACAATCTGCTGTACAAAACTAAACACACTGAAAAAGCACTTGGTAATTTCTCTTCATAAAAAATATATCAGCATTGGTTTAACATAAACCAGAATAATACATTCTGGCTCAGAATGTGTAGAAATCTGCAGATACATTCAATATGCCACACATCTCCTTCCAGCTGATCACTGTTCAGTTTAGAAAAAACCAGATCAGATTAAAGAAAATCCAGTTCTATTTATTGTTGTTTGACTGTAATTGTTGTCCCTGTCCTGCCTCACCTTGGATGCTGGCTATGACATAATTCAACTTTAGTAACTATTTATATTTGAGCAGCTAAACCGTTCTCTTAATACAGGTAACTAGAGATGTCACCAATGATTGAACAAGGAAATCATAGCCACTGTAGGCCCTCGATAGTATATTCTGATCAAGAGACACCAGTGCTCGCAGCTGAGAGGGCTTCTTAAGAGGCAAACATATGATTTGTGCAGACATTGGGGGTTGAAAAAGCTCTTAATTGCTCTTAAATTTAAAGTTTTCAGTTCCTAGCTCTCTTTCAGTAATGTTGGTGAAGTAATTTAACATGAACATGCAGAACGACTTGTGTATTTTTACCGCATTCACTTGATAGAGCGCCCACACTCCCCCTGGGAAGGCATCTTGGCGCTGTGGATCGGTGAAGGCACTGATGCTGGGGACTTCTTTCAATGCACAGCAGGTCTTGGACAGTGCTGTGATGCAGAGCTGGCCTGCCTCTAGGCACAGCTGGGCAGAGACTGCCCCAAGGTTCAGAACCATGAACATTAACACATCTAACCCCACCCCAGCCCCACAGCTCTCTCCACAGAAGGAGCCGCCAGCAGGGTCCGAGGGCGCACTCCTACCTGGGGTGTGAGGCTGGGAGGGGAGCTGAGATGGGGTGGACTCTGTATCCAGAGGGGCTTGTGCACCAGACACCCCTATTCAAAGGCGAGATTAAGTGGCTGCAATATATGGTAATCATTCTACCGCATGTATACCTCACCGCTGATTCACAGCTATTTGGTAATCCTGCCTCTGCTGTAGGGATGTTGGTGTCTGCAGAGCACAGTTTTCTAGTTTTAAGACGCAACAAGATCAGTAGCTTCAGGGCCGCCTTGTCCCTCTCACTGTGGCTTTTGGAGGTGTTAGGACCAGAAATATGGACCTCTCTGCTGAGGATGGAAAACCAAGACCACGTGACTGAGTTTCAGCAAAACAGTGACACATCCTTGTTTAATATTGAACTTTGCTTCCTGGTGATTACTGTTTTTATCTCTTCTTGTGTTTAACTCCTTGCCTTTTACACACTACAACTTGCTAATAAGGTTGTATTCAAACATGGTGAGAGACCTATAATTCTGGAGTGTGCTCCATGCACAAAAATAAATAAATAAATAAATAAATAACACAACAGACTGCAAAGCCACACAGCCTGGTGCATTAGTGACAATCTCATCACCAGGAATGGTCCCCGCCAGGAGAACCAGATGCAAACACATGTGGAAGACACAGGGACATTCCATGTCTTCACAGTCCATGCAGGGCACTCTTCTCTACCTTTGTCCATGAAGGGTCAATGTAGGGTCAGTTCAGACTCCATTCAGGGCCCTCATTTCTACCTTTCCATGAAGGAGGCAGGGTCCATTCAGGGTCCATGCAGGGTCCATTCAGAGTCTATTCAGGGCCCTCATTTCTACCTTTCTCTTAAAGAGGCGATGACCACGATGGGTGCATGCATGGTCCATGCAGGGTCCTCATTTCTACCTTTCTCTGAAGGAGGCACAGTACATGAAGGGTGCTTTCAGGGTCCATGCAGTGTCTGTGCAGGGTCCGTGCAGTGTCCATATAGAGTCCATACAGGGCCCTCATTTCTACCTCTCTATATAAGAGGCGATGACCATGATGGGTCCATACATGGTACATGCAGGGCCCTCATTTCTACCTTTCTCTGAAGTAGGCACAGTACATGAAGGGTGCTTTCAGGGTCCATGCAGTGTCCGTGCAGGGCCCTCATTTCTACCTTTCTCGGAAGGAGGGAGGGTCCATGAAGGGTCAATTCAAGGTCCATGCAGGGTCCATGCAGTGTCCATGCAGGGTCCATGCAGGGTCTATGGAGTGTCCATGCAGCGTACATTTAAGGTCCATGCAGGGTCCATGCAGCGTCCATGCAGGGTCCATGCAGTGTCCATTCAGGGTACATTCAATGTCCATGCAGGGTCCGTGTAGTGTGGACAGAAGCTGCAGTGACATATGTTTCTCTGCCAGCTCCTGGGGAACGATTATGTGACCCTTGGAAATGACTTTCCCTTTAGGGCACTTCCCCTTCCCTAATAACCAAAGCATATTGGAGGCCTTCTAATGTAACCTGGTGGCCGCTTGTGGTAGCGCCTTAAAGCCTACTGCCTACTGTCAGCTACTGTAACAGTGGCCAGAGCTCTGGTGTTGACTGGTACCTCATTTATCTATACATTTTATATCTCTAATACAGGCAGTTCACTTCCTGCCCAGGAACCTTGAGGGGCTACTAATACCTCAGATGTCTATGTATTTTCTATCTCATATACAAATAGCTCACTTCCAGCTCCAGGAGTCTCAAGGCGCTTCTAGTAACTCATTTGTCTATATATTTTCTATCTCACATAGAGATATCTCACTTCGTGCCCCAGGAGCTTGGAGGTGCTACTAGTGCCTCATTCATCTGTATATTTTCCATCTCATGTACAGAGAGTTCACTCCCTGTCCCAGAAGCCTTGAGGCCTCATTCATCTGTATATTTTCCATCTCATGTGCAGATAGTTCACTTCCTGTCCCAGAAGCCTCGAGGCCTCATTCATCTGTATATTTTCCATCTCATGTACAGATAGTTCACTTCCTGTCCCAGAAGCCCTGAGGCCTCATTCATCTGTATATTTTCCATCTCATGTACAGATAGTTCACTCCCTGTCCCAGAAGCCTTGAGGCCTCATTCATCTGTATATTTTCCATCTCATGTACAGATAGTTCACTTCCTGTCCCAGAAGCCTTGAGGGTTCATTCATCTATATCTTTTCTATCTCATTTACAGATAGTTCACTCCCTGTCCCAGAAGCCTTGAGGCCTCATTCATCTCTATATTTTCCATCTCATGTACAGATAGTTCATTTTCCATCTCATGTGCAGATAGTTCACTCCCTGTCCCAGAAGCCTTGAGGGTTCATTCATCTATATCTTTTCTATCTCATTTACAGATAGTTCACTCCCTGTCCCAGAAGCCTTGAGGCCTCATTCATCTGTATATTTTCCATCGCATGTACAGATAGTTCACTCCCTGTCCCAGAAGCCATGAGGCCTCATTCTGTAAACAGACATAATATCGAATTAAAAATATCGACAGGACAGAATATCGAGTTTTTAATATAGAATGGACAGAATATCGAATTGCCAAAATATAGTGGTGAAGAATATCGAAAATCAGGTAAGAAATATCGATTTATATAATATCGAAGTAAGTAATATCGACAGTCATATTATATAGTTAAAAATATCGAATTTTTTTTGTGTTTTAAGTGTTAGTATATGTGTTAAAAGTATGTATTAATTTTGTAATGTATGTTTGAATATTTTTAAAGTAATGAATTTTATATTATTTAACTTTTGTGTAATTTAATTCCGTAGCGTGTTGTGGATTTAAAGGGGATTAGGGTGGGAAGTAATTTAATTATAGTACATAAAATAATAATTTTTAGGTATTATTAATTATTTTTAATGTAATTTAGCGTTTAACTTCTGTACCGGGTTTTGGGTTTATAGGGGAATAGGGTGGGAAGTAATGTAATTATTATGAGGTAATTATTAATTGGTATAGAAAATTAATTGGTTGTTGATTAATTATTAAGTGTTAAATAATTTGTATTAGTTGGTAATTAATTTGTACTAATTGTTTAATTGATAATTATGTTAATTGTATTAAATTATTATTTGTAGCGGGTTGTGGGTTTATAGGGGAATATGGTGGGAAGTAATTTAACTGTAAATAATTAATTATAGAAATAATTTTTGTATAGTGATAATTAAATTATTATTAATTAATTATTAATTGGTATTAATTGTATTTCATAAATTAATGGTTGAAAATTAATTGGTTCTTAATTATTAATAGGAGTTTAATAAAAAAAATGTATTTATAAATAATTAATTATTAAATATTGTGTAATTGGTAATTAAATGTAATACTTATTTTTTGGTATTAATAATTAATTTATTTTTAATAAAATATTAAAATATTATTTTCCCTACTATTGCACTCACTGGAGTGGGAATAGTAATATTTACCCCTACGCTATCCAACGCTTTCCCTACTGTTGCACTCTTTGGAGTGGGAATAGTAATTTTTACCCCTACGCTATCCAACGCTTTCCCTACTATCGCACTCACTGGAGTGGGAATAATAATTTTTACCCATACGCTATCCAACGCTTTCCCTACTGTTGCGCTCTTTGGAGTGGGAATAGGTATTTTTACCCCTATGCTATCCAACGCTTTTCCTACAGTTGCACTCACTGGAGTGGGAATAGTAAATTTTACCCTCCCGCTATCCAACGCTTTCCCTACTGTTGCACTCTCTGGATTGGGAATAGTAATTTTTACCCCTACGCTATCCAACGCGTTCCCAACTGTTGCACTCTTTGGAGTGGGAATAGTAATTTTTACCCCTACACTATCCAACGCTTTCCCTACTGTTTCACTCACTGGAGTGGGAATAGTACATTTTACCCTCCCGCTATCCAACGCTTTCCCTACTGTTGCACTCTCGGGAGTGGGAATAGTAATTTTTACCCTCCCGCTATCCAATGCTTTCCCTACTGTTGCACTCTCTGGAGTGGGAATAGTAATTTTTACCCTCCCGCTATCCAACGCTTTCCCTACTATTACACTTACAGGAGTGGTAATAGTAAATTTTACCCGCCCGCTATCCTACACAAAAAACATTGAATATTTTTAAATAATATTACGTTAATATATGTATTATTTTTTTTTTTACTTACAATAATTATTTATTAATTTTAAAGTTATTTAAGTTTTTTTAAGTATGTTTCAGTTAATTTTATGTATTATTTCATTAGTTTTACATTACTTTTAAGACATTTAAAAAATTCGATATTTTGACTAACTATATTTTTTACAACGATATTTTGGATTCGATATTTTTGTACTTACCTGTTTGGAGATAGGCATTCGATATTTTTGCATTCTATATTTTTCCTTCTATATTTTGGCAGTTAGATATTCTTCTTCTCGATATTATGTCAGTGATCCGCCTCATTCATCTGTATATTTTCCATCTCATGTACAGATAGTTCACTCCCTGTCCCAGAAGCGTCGAGGCCTCATTCATCTATATATTTTCCATCTCATGTACAGATAGTTCCACTTTCTGTCCCAGAAGCCTTGAGGCCTCATTCATCTGTATATTTTCCATCTCATGTACAGATAGTTCACTTCCTGTCCCAGAAGCCTTGAGGCCTCACTTATCTATATATTTTCCATCTCATGTACAGATAGTCCGCTTCCTGCCGCAGGAACCACAATGCAATAACCAGCCCTGACCCCCATGAGACATTCTTTTCGGTGGCCACAAGTCACTTTACTAGTTAATTTCTCAAAAACATACTTGTAATTTCCATAATTAAAAATGGTGAAAGGGTTAGACTGAATAAACTCTGTGAAAATGTAAAATTTGGAGGTACATGAGTGACAGAGAGCAGGAGTGTTAAAGGTGACTTGAGCACTGCCTGCCCTCACCAAGCAGAGAGGAACACACCGTCTTTAAATCCTCAGTCACAGAGTGAGTTTCTTAAGAGATGAAGCTGTGTGTGAGGAGTTCTGCGTCTTCACCCATAAGTGAGATAGAAAAACACCATTTATTACATTTATATCGCACAATGTACCACTTGTCAGGTCCCTAGGCCCAGCTCAAATGGCTCTTTTTATAGACCTGAGAAGGATGAATGTCTGAGTGAACCAGTTGGGATTGGATCCTGTCAGTTCAGACTCCACATAAATCTCTACACAGATGCCTCCATTTATAGTAGAGACATATAGCTCTTACCGTCTGAAACAAAAAACACAGTTATACCCGCCCTTTCCATCGTCCCTCACTGATGACGTCACACTGCAGGAGCAGGATGTATTGGGACTCAGAGGATGTATTAGTGAAGAACACGTCTCAGAATTGTACCTGGTCACAGCACTTTAGAATGCAGTGATCTGAGGCTTCCACACGAGGGCGACACATCCTTGAAAGTAGACAAGCTATTCACATCTGGGTAAAATTCTTCTTGTCACTGATGCAAGAAACAGAGCAGCACACATCTGTAGTATGGGGTAGAACACATGTTATTTGAGACAAGGTAACCATTGGTGCCAACTAGTTTCATACTACACTAATTTCATGCTGTACTACTGTCTATTATTTTGCTGGAATATTCTACACGTTTTAAATGAGAAATATGGGAGTATGTTTGAGGTAAAATTAAAAATATTCTATTTTGTATTACAGAAGTAACAAAAATAGTTTGAAAAGAGTTTGTTCTATCTTTTATAAAAAACACAATGGATAAGTTAAACATATATTCTGTTAAAATGTATAATACTGATTTTAAAGAATTTATAAACAATATGGGGCCGATTCCGATCCTGGAAAAATATTCCCCGTACAAATCGTATCTGGAGTTTTTTTCCGACCGAGGTGCCAATTCCGATCCGGTAAAAAAATTCCCCGTCCGACTCGTATCCGGATTTTTTTCCGTCCGAATCGTCAAAGTAGCGTACAAACTGCCAAGTACGATTCGAACGGAAAAAAGTCCATACGAATCGCATTGGGAAGATTTCCCCACACGTCCTCGGGTCGGGAAAAGTCACCGACACGTCCCCGGGCGAGAAACCCACCGTGCGGAAAAATAAAGTCCGACTGCGCAAGTACGATCCCTCCCGTCCTCCCCATTTCACAACCGTACGCAAAAAACACCGTCCGAACCGAACTCCCATAGCAACCATGGAGACATGTGCCCGCATACGCGCCGAACACCCCACCACCCCCCGCCCGCGTATGTACGCCCCGAACCCCCACCCGTGTATGTACGCACCGAACCACCAGCCGTGTATGTACGCACCAAACCCCCCCCCCAGCCCTGTATGTACGCACCGAACCACCAGCCGTGTATGTACGCCCCCGAACCCCCCCCAGCCGTGTATGTACGGACCGAACCACCAGCCGTGTATGTACGCACCAAACACCCACCCGTGTATGTACGCCCCCGAACCCCCCCCAGCCGTGTATGTACGCACCGAACCACCAGCCGTGTATGTACGCACCAAACACCCACCCGTGTATGTACGCCCCCGAACCCCCCCCCAGCCGTGTATGTACGCACCGAACCACCAGCCGTGTATGTACGCCCCCGAACCCCCCCCCAGCCGTGTATGTACGCACCGAACCACCAGCCGTGTATGTACGCACCAAACCCCCACCCCAGCCGTGTATGTACGCACCGAACCACCAGCCGTGTATGTACGCACCAAACACCCACCCATGTATGTACGCCCCCGAACCCCCCCCCCAGCCGTGTATGTACGCACCGAACCACCAGCCGTGTATGTACGCCCCCGAACCCCCCCCCAGCCGTGTATGTACGCACCGAACCACCAGCCGTGTATGTACGCACCAAACACCCACCCGTGTATGTACGCCCCCGAACCCCCCCCCAGCCGTGTATGTACGCACCGAACCACCAGCCGTGTATGTACGCACCAAACACCCACCCGTGTATGTACGCCCCCGAACCCCCCCCCAGCCGTGTATGTACGCACCGAACCACCAGCCGTGTATGTACGCACCGAACCACCAGCCGTGTATGTACGCCCCCGAACCCCCCCCAGCCGTGTATGTACGCACCGAACCACCAGCCGTGTATGTACGCACCAAACCCCCACCCCAGCCGTGTATGTACGCACCGAACCACCAGCCGTGTATGTACGCACCAAACACCCACCCATGTATGTACGCCCCCGAACCCCCCCCCCAGCCGTGTATGTACGCACCGAACCACCAGCCGTGTATGTACGCCCCCGAACCCCCCCCCAGCCGTGTATGTACGCACCGAACCACCAGCCGTGTATGTACGCACCAAACACCCACCCGTGTATGTACGCCCCCGAACCCCCCCCCAGCCGTGTATGTACGCACCGAACCACCAGCCGTGTATGTACGCCCCCGAACCCCCCCCAGCCGTGTATGTACGCACCGAACCACCAGCCGTGTATGTACGCACCAAACCCCCACCCCAGCCGTGTATGTACGCACCGAACCACCAGCCGTGTATGTACGCACCAAACACCCACCCGTGTATGTACGCCCCCGAACCCCCCCCAGCCGTGTATGTACGCACCGAACCACCAGCCGTGTATGTACGCCCCCGAACCCCCCCCCAGCCGTGTATGTACGCACCAAACACCCACCCATGTATGTACGCCCCCGAACCCCCCCCCCAGCCGTGTATGTACGCACCGAACCACCAGCCGTGTATGTACGCCCCCGAACCCCCCCCCAGCCGTGTATGTACGCACCGAACCACCAGCCGTGTATGTACGCACCAAACACCCACCCGTGTATGTACGCCCCCGAACCCCCCCCCAGCCGTGTATGTACGCACCGAACCACCAGCCGTGTATGTACGCACCAAACACCCACCCGTGTATGTACGCCCCCGAACCCCCCCCCAGCCGTGTATGTACGCACCGAACCACCAGCCGTGTATGTACGCACCGAACCACCAGCCGTGTATGTACGCCCCCGAACCCCCCCCAGCCGTGTATGTACGCACCGAACCACCAGCCGTGTATGTACGCCCCCGAACCCCCCCCAGCCGTGTATGTACGCACCGAACCACCAGCCGTGTATGTACGCACCAAACCCCCACCCCAGCCGTGTATGTACGCACCGAACCACCACCCCACCAGGGAATGTACGGACCGCACCCCCACCAGTGCATGTACGGACCGTACTGACGCCAAAAAAACACGTACTGAACCCGGACAAACCATATTTACACAAGGAGAGTCAAGTAGAGTTTCCCCACACCACCAAACAGGCCCAACAACCCCACAAACATCACATACACTCACCTGCAACTGCCAAACTGCCAAACAGAGGCCCAAAACTCAATCACTCCTCATAACACACCCACACAAATTTCAAACACAGCCACACCCACAAATGGACCAATAAAAATGGACCACACACACAAACCATGAGCCTTTGCAACAGACCCACTGCTGCCAGAGCCCACAGACGACCCACACCACCATACTTGAACCTCACACTTGCATACCTTCACACAACCACCTACACAAACACCCCCTCATCACATTCACACACACACCTCCACTACCACACCCACACACCCACAGCCATCCACACCCACACCCCCACAACCACACCCCACGCCATGTCCACCACCAAGAATCCAAAGTTCACAAAGGAGGAGCTGGAGATCCTTGTCGACGAAATCCTCAGAGTCGAGCCACAGCTCTTTGGGACATTGGTCAGACAGACCAGCATATCCGAAAAAACCGCCATGTGGCAGAGGATCGTCGATTCTGTGAATGCTGTTGGGACAACCAGAAGGACCAGGCACGAGTGCCAATCCAGGTGGTACGATCTGCGGAGGACGGTCAAGAGGAAGATGACTGACAATCACAACCAGGGGAACATCACTGGAGGAGGGCCGCCCCCCAGACCGGTACAATACCATCCCTGGGAGGAGAAGGTGATGTCCACGCTGGCGGTGGAGGGACTACACGGACTGCCAGGACTCCCAGACCCTGGTGAGTACACAAACAACTCACCTCACATGGGGGGGATGCCATACACAATCAATCATGCATGCCACCCCCCCCAAGCCACCACCGGACACAACAACACTCCACAAACACACACATGCCACTGGCACCTCCATGCCCCATGCATCAATCAGGGCCATGCCAAGTCACAGGCCACACAATACACCAACACAACACAGGATGTGGTCGATGCTGGGAGTGGGGGCAGCAAAACTAACATTGAGCAACTCACAAGCACACAACAATGCCCTCAGCCCATATGGCCCAGGGCACAGCCATACAAACTGTGTGTACCCACACAGTACTGTCTTGCCTGCAAATGATGGCTGCCATGCAGGATGCCATGGGTCTGAAGGCACAATTTGCACATAACAGCAGACAATGAAGATGCATCGCTCTGATAGAGTCTCAGCACACACCGCCACAGCAGCAGCCTACACTCAGACACACTGCCCAATGGGTGCCCGGAGAACAGGGACTAACTCACATGAACAAGCCAATGGCCATTCAAAGACCGGCTAACTGTGTGTGCCCAGGAAGCTGGCCTGAGGTGACAGAGAGTGACAAAGAGAGGGAGGGAGAGGGGGAATGAGAGGGAAGGAGACAGAGGGGGGACACAGGGAGACAGACAGAGGGAGGGAGTAGGGTGACAGAGGGAGACCGACAGAGGGAGGGAGGAGGGTGACAGAGGGAGGGAGGAAGGGAGACACAGGGAGACTAAATCACCCTTGGGTGGTGTGGCCATGTCCACTCGTCAGCCGGTGGACTGTGTGCATGCAGACCAGGTCTGGCAGTGCCTCAACCCCCCCTTCCGTAGATGAAGACCGGTCCATGTGTCAATCTGTGCACGAGTCCATCCGTGCTGCAGGCACAGACCTAACCACACACCCAGTATACCCACCCACCGTGTCGGTAAGAACCCTGTCACAAATGCTTCAGTCCCCTACCTGCAACATCAAATTGCCTTGCCAAAACACCATTTGGCCACGTACAGTGCAACACGTAAGGCGCCTCTGCATGGCTCGCTACGCCCGCACACCACACTGCTGACTGTGTACCCAAATAGATGCATCAACTAAGATTGTGTCTCACACATGCGTAAAGCCCTGACAGCTGTGGCCAAGGGACATAGCCATGCACAAGTGCACTGTGAGAGGAATGCAGGACAGATCCAACTACCCAGAGGAAGAGTGCCAAATCAGAAATGCATGCAACATGGATGCCACATGTGACACTGTCAACATTGTCTCTCTCACACACAGGTCAACGTCGACGAACACCCCCCAACACTGGGGGGGAAGTCACACAGGACCAGGCTCCGCGGGATGATGACCCCACCGCCAGCGATGACTCTCACCACTCCGTGGATGACCCAGACCAACCTGGCCCCTCTGGTGTCCAACCACCTGCAGCACCTGCGTCAGGTACAACTGTGCCAACCACCACCCCCATTCCTGCCACATCCCAGGAGACGTCCAGGAGCCCTGCCCGCACACGACCACCCAGCCAGTCTGCCCAGGAGGGACACGGTCCTCCGGGCACCCAGGAGGAGGCAGGCGGCAACGCAGATGCCATCCCTCAGGGGTCCCGGAGACCCGATGCACCCACAACGGCAGGCCAGGTGCACGTGGGCAGGGGTGGCGGGAGTGGAGGACGGCGGAGGCGCGAACCTGACCAGGCAGCTCAGGACCCGGTAGTGTCCCAGGTCAGCAACATCCTGGATACATACCGGCGTGACACCAGGGGCATGGACCAGATTGCGTCCACCCTCAATGACATCAAGGGGACCCTCCAGGAGATGAAGACCCTGCAGTCCCAGCAACATGCCTGTCAACTGCAACACCAAGGAAGGATGGAGGATAGACAGGCTGAGCTCGTGGCGGTGCAAACCCAAATGACCGGTGTACTCCGTCGGATTGCCGACAACATGGGCAACCCTCCCTGTGGCACCAGGCGAAGGCCATTACCAGACACAGGGAGGGATCAGGAGGAGGAGGATTCATCCGACGGAGCGTCACAGACATCGTCACGGACTGCTTCCGAGGGTCCCCGCAGGAAGGTGGGTCGTCCACGAAAAAGACTGTGAGAGTCAGCAGAACATCACCATCTCCCAGGTCACCTGGCCTGGCACCTGGCCCTCTGGCCCAATAGCAGCACATGACATTGTCTGCCACATGGACTTGCTGGTCACTGTCTGACCTATGTTGACGAAGACTGTGGCATGGACTCTGACATTTTGCTACGACAAGGATACCAACTCCCCCAGTGAACTTTGGATTCTACACTCCCGCTGTGCACCTCTTGTCATCCCCACAAACCCGTACCCCACCACAAATAAATTAATCACACTTACAAGATGATGCCGTGATTCTACATTATTACAATACATGTGTGTGTCGTACAGTCAAAGCATGCCTGATCTCAGAATTAACTCCAACCATCCAAACCGTGGGGTCGCAGTCTTGCCCAGGACACACATGGGTCCCAATGTCTCATCTGATACAGACATGGAGTACCAAACTCACCTGTGCTGGGCCCAACCAGCTGAGTGGTTCCCGCACAACTGTGGCTACAGACACATTCAGGGGAGCAACAGTCATGCGCAGAGGTCAGGGATCATGTGGAGTGACCTGGCTTGCCGCTCCCAGGTATGTCTAGACATGTGTCCCTACAATGTGCAGCATGCTTGCGTCAGGCGGATGTTGAGAATGGTGGCTAGGCCAAGGTTGGATGCATGGAGATGCCAGAATGCAGTTTAGGATCACTGTGCCACATGGTTGTGTTGGGGTTGTGGGCTGCATCATGAGTGTGGGCGTGGATCTAGAAGGTCATCCTGCAGCTGGCTGTGAAACATTCCCCCCATCCCGTTAGGACGTTGATGTGGCCTGGTTGCCCGACGCAGTAGCAGAGCTGTGCAGATGCACTCCGGATATGGACAAGTACCATGGGAGTCGTGAGGCACATGTCCGTAGACTGCAGGGTAGGATTCTACACAGATGTTGTAGTTTCCCTGGGGGATGGTCTCTCTTGCCTTGAGGTGGATGGAACTGTGCATCTTGTGCATAATACAGTTCCCACTCCCTGACAAACCCCTAGCATCTTGTCACTCTACACATAGACACATATGCACCACCTATGAAAACTATGCCAGACCTGCGGCACGCACAGTGGCAACAGGGCACCATTGACAGGGAAGAGGCACCTTGGAGACAGAGGGACAAATTTATTAGTCATGTGTGTTGGAATGACAATGATACTCTGTCAACACATACACAGGTCATGTGGATGTACATGTGGGAGCAACACTGGCACCCCCCATTGCAACACAGATGCTGGCATCCCATTGACCTGGCACACAAGTGACGGATAACAGCTAAACACCCCCTGCTGCCACGGAGAGGCCGCTATACACCATTGAGGCCCTGATGGGGCAATCACACACCATGTCAACCCGGTGCAACCTGTATGTTTCCGAGGCCAGTGTTACACACAATGATGGCCTCATCACAATCCCCAATCCCCTGCCACATGACAGTCACCAAGTCTGAGCATGGCTCCAGGTGAAGCCTGCCCCATGTCATGTTCCCCATGTAGGATCACCATGTATGCAAATGGAACACACATGAACCGGAGAAGTGCACACAGACTACAAACAATTCACACACCCAAAACGACGTGAGGCATCCCTTACCCTGAGGAGATTTCAACACTTGCCCGTGCATGTGACGCTGAATCAGCACATGTCGCTGTGTTCATGAGGAGTAGCAGGAGCACAACAATGCCACCAGCAGACAGCATGCACATGGACCTGTGGAAGAGAGACACACAAGGATTCAGCACAAAGGAGCACATCCGCAAGCATGTACTTAACACGTATCATGTTGTTAACATGACAGGTGACAATGATGACCCTCAGACAACATCCTTCCATTGCGCCATCACTTGAGTGACACTTCAATACACACCACTGACTCACTTGGCAGACATGCAGATGGACACACACATTGCAACACATGCCACACACGGCCCAATGCGTGCACACTCAGACACTGGAACTCACCACTAAGCAAAGAAGTTGCGTATGAGCCGACTCCGCATGTCCTCCACAGCCTCCTCCTCCTCCACATCACTTGCCCCGTCACCAAGCCCTTCATCCTCCACGGGTGGATGGTCCTGGTCATCTTGATCCAGTATGAGTGGAACAGCTTCCTCCACTGCCATGTTGTGCAGCATGCAGCAGACGATGATGATCTTGCACACCTTCACCGGGGCATATGGGAGTGCTCCGCCGGTCTTGTGGAGGCACCGGAATCGGCTCTTCAGAAGTCCAAACGTCCTCTCAATGACTCTCCTGGTCCGCCCATGTGCGTTGTTGTAGAGGTGCTCGGCAGCCGTGCTGGGGTTGCGGACAGGCGTCATCAGCCATGGCATGTTGGGATAGCCAGCGTCCCCTACAAGGAAACATCATGGACAGAAGTGTGTCAGCACAGGCAGTGAGATTGGAAGATGACGCCAAACACAGAACTGCCAGAGTCTACCCACCAACAATACATGCTCGCTCGTTCCGCAGCTGCAGCATCATTTCTGGCACCCTGCTACGCCTCATGATGAAGGCATCGTGTGCTGATCCTGGAAAGCGAACACAGACATGTGAAATCACCATGTTGGACAGACACACCACAAGGGCATTAATGGAGTGATAATGTTTGCGATTCCTATACACCACCTCCTGTGCCTGTGGTGGTACCAACGCAACATGTGTCCCATCTATGGACCCAATGACATGGGGCATCCCTCCCAGGGCATAGAACTCACGCTTGACATCTGTCAACTGCTCACGATTTGGGAATTTAATGTACTCATCCAGGTGAACCAACATGGCCTCTAAGAAATCATGCAGAACACGGCTGAACATCGTCTGGGACATGCCCCCGACATCAGCAATGGTATGTTGGAACGTACCCGTGGCAAGGAAATGTAGGGCTGCCATCACCTTCAACTTGGGTGTCAGTGCACTTGGATACCTGTGGCGCGGGAGGAGTTGTGCTTCCAGCCGGCCAGTCAACTCATCAATCAACCGTTGGCTGAATCTGTAGCGGCGTATACAGTCCCGTTCATGCAGGGCAGCAATGTCTGGCATACGTCGAGGGAGAGGCGGAGCCCTGCAGTGAAATGGAAGGAACACCTAAGAGTGAGCACTGTACAACAACATCGTCAATGCACTGAGCACATGTTACACAGCCAATACACATATGCCACGTTGTGAGTCAGGTCTGTGCCACAGTTCCTGGACACGAACGCCAGTCAGGTTACACTCCTACCAAGGGACAGCCACTAACGGAGGGGGGCAAGATCACGATGACATGGCATGAGACTAGCTGTGGGCCAGTGTAAGTGAACATGCACACGCATCACAGGATTCACAGACATCCACACATGTGCAGAGGTAGTATGCGTATGGTACAGACAGGTAGTTGGATGCGATATGCACTGGTCACATGTCATAGGAATAGGACAGGCCACACACATTGCCTTTGAGGAGTACATGTCGAGACAGAACATACATAGGGAGCATGTGGATATGTACTTGTGTTGATACTCCGTGTAGTTGGATACATACACACCTCATGGCAAATCACATATGTGGGCTGGTGTGCGGAACAGTGTGCCATGCCCATCGACACACAGACACATGTTGGCAGCAGCAACTGCTGACACATTGAATCACACACCTACAGCAAAATCATGGAAAGACATGCCACACACATGACATGGTTGCAGCATGCAACGCAGCCATACACGTGTCATATGTAATATTCCGTGTACCTGGCATCAGGGGACAGGTGCGGGTGTCCGTGACTGGGACATGCAAGTGACTCATGGCTCCACTAGTGTGTACGACATGCACACATGTCAAAGGAGTGCAGGGGATGTGTGGTACAATGCGCACCATCACACACGACATGTGTACACAGCTCATCGTACATGTGCTTTGCCCACACCTCAGGGGTAAAGTGCCACATCACATCCTGACACACCTGTGTCACACACAGGTGGTATTGCACAGACAATGCATTGGTGTCCACCCTTGGCAATACCTGTCCGCTCCATTCCTGTCTGTGTGCCGCCTGTCACCACTGACAGTTGTTATACGCACCGTACATACGCTCGGAGCGCGTGTATAGGGTCCCTGGGCCAATATTGCCGCTGGCGTATGCGTACGCCACAGTAGTACGGACTGTACACGCGCTTGTACGGTCCGGATCACAATATGTGCGCTGGCGTATGCGTACGCCACAGTAGTACGGACTGTACACGCGCTTGTACGGTCCGGATCACAATATTGCCGCTGGCGTATGCGTACGCCACAGTAGTACGGACTGTACACGCGCTTGTACGGTCCGGATCACAATATGTGCGCTGGCGTATGCGTACGCCACAGTAGTACGGACTGTACACGCGCTTGTACGGTCCGGATCACAATATGGGCGCTGGCGTATGCGTACGCCACAGTAGTACGGACTGTACACGCGCTTGTACGGTCCGGATCACAATATGGGCGCTGGCGTATGCGTACGCCACAGTAGTACGGACTGTACACGCGCTTGTACGGTCCGGATCACAATATGGGCGCTGGCGTATGCGTACGCCACAGTAGTACGGACTGTACACGCGCTTGTACGGTCCGTACTACTGTGGCGTACGCATACGCCAGCGCCCATATTGTGATCCGGACCGTACAAGCGCGTGTACAGTCCGTACTACTGTGGCGTACGCATACGCCAGCGCCCATATTGTGATCCGGACCGTACAAGCGCATGTACGGTCGGTATCACTGCTTGTGGGGTGCCCTAGGGCGTGGAACGCACCGTACCTGTGTGTAAATGTATGAAAACACATAGGGGACACATGAGGGACAAGTATAAGGGCCTAAATGCCTGATGGTTGCCATGGAGACTGAGTTAAATTTTTGAATTTGAGCACCAGGTGCACAGCAGAAGTCAGTTTGAAAGAATCTACATTGTTGCAATGTGGATGTTGACTTGACATCATTATCAAAACTGAAACCATGCAAAGCCACACACTGGGGTAGGTTTGAAGGGATTGGATGAAACGTAGGATGCTAATGTGACTGACCAATCAATCTGTACTCCTATACATGAACAGGCCAGCCAGGCATATATAAGGCAGCCAGGTCCCATGAGAGAGCACTTGCCTGCACATCCATTCATCCCTGACCACTGCTGCTGATAGTGATTCCTCTGGCACCATGTCCAGGACTGTGGAGAGGTCACAGCCATTCACCCAGGAGGAGAACCTTGCCCTGATAGATGTGATCCTCCCACAGTTCCAGAGCCTGTATGGTCGACCAGGGGTTCAGGTGAGTGCAGACTCCACTAGCTTAGACTGTGCCCCTTTTGTGTGACAGTGACTTCTGGCATTGTGTCCATGTGTGACAGACATGCACTGTTGTTTGGAGTGGGTCCCAGGGTGTGGAAGGCCTCATGTCACCCATGCAGAGCATGCTGTGTTTCCTGTGTGCACTCCTCACTTGCATAGTGCCTACTGTGACAATGAATGCAAGGTGCATGCCACATTCTGCCTGCATACTCCTCCTGGGGATGTTGTTTCCACAGTCCTGATGTGATCCTGTGTTCCCCCCAGTGTGACAGGTGTCAGTACCCATGGATGTGTGTTTGTTCAGTGTACCTGTGCTGTGAGTGTCCAAAGGCCGTGTTCGTCCCCTGCACATTGGTGTGTGTGTTAGTCCCCTGTCATGTGGGTGAGTGCATATGGGGAGTGTTGCACACAAGCAGCATGAGGGATGGATATGGCCTGGCCATCGGATGTGAGCAGGGAGCAGTGCTGTGTGCATGCCGTGCTGAGCCAGCCCCACACCTGTGACACCCCCGTCTACTGGCACATGGGCAGAGTGAGGTGTGTACCCGCAGTTGGCAATGCCATGTGATTGTCCTGTACCTGTGTGTGTCTGTGTACTCTGCTGAGGTAGCATCAGTGTGCTGGGGCAGGTGACTGCTGTGAGGTGCTGTACATAATCCTGGTGTAGCCTGTGAGGCACAGTGTGATCCCTGGTCAGTGAGTGTGTGGTACCCCTCATGCCACCCGTGTGCTTCCACTGGCACGTAGTGCATTTGGCCTTCCACAGTGGATAATGTCCCTATGACAAAGGTGCAATTAGTTGCATGCATACCATGGCCTGTTCATAATGAGGATTGTTCTATATGTGTGTCTCTGTGTCTTTGCTCATGTGGATTAATGTATTCTCTCTTTTGCATCCTCACAGGTAGGCGCCATTGCCAAGGGGGAGATCTGGAGGGAAGCCGTCAGTGCCGTGAGGGGTACAGAGGGTCGGAGGCGGAGCCTGTCTCAGGTGAGGAAACGCTGGCAGGACATCCGGTGCTGGACGAGGAGGATTGCACGGCTCCTGCTGGGGGACTCACCTGAGAGCCGTAAGAACCGTGGCCGCCGTCGTCTGACCCACATCCAGAAGCGTGTGCTGGCGGTGGTCTTCCCCGATATGGACAGGCGCCTACAGGAGAGGCAGCAGCAGGAAGGGGGTAGGTACATGTGTGTCAGTTGTGTGTCCCCAGCCAATGTAAGTGTGCAGTTGCATGGATACACTGCCAGGGTTTGATTGTGCAGTGCGTCAACTTCTCCACAAAGTAGCACAGTGCTGTTCTCACTCCCTCCCTTCCCCTCCTTGCAATGTGTTCCCTGGTCTGTCGCCACTCTTGCACAAGGTTATTTATGCAGGCAGTTCATGCAGGTGCCCTATGCTATCAGCATCATGTGTGGGGGTGATGTGCCACAGGTATGGGGACCTTGCGTGTGCCATGGCCAATTTCAGTCATTGTGGTGTCCATGTCACTTGGCACTGATTGTGAATCACGACATAGGGGTGTGTCTCCAAAATGTACAGCCTTCCAGCATGCATGTCCAATTGTGTGCCCTCTGACATGATGTGCCTGAGTGGGAGGCCTGCTAAGTGCAGGGACGGTTGCTTAATTTGCAGTCATGTCCATCCTGGACCATGGAGGAGTGTGGGCACTACTGTGCCCTGGGGCACCTCTTCCTAGGTATCATGTGCGTCATCCAACAATATGGCCATTCACTGTGTCTTTGCCATGGGTTGCGTAGGGTGGCATTGTACCCTGGGCTCAACTGTTAGGACCTACAGGTTGCTACATGTGTCCACTGTACAGGGGGACCCATTTTGCTTGTGCATACTCACAGTGGGCATTACCTGTGTGTGTTGTTGAGACAATCTGATGATGTTTGCCTGTCAATGATGTGTGGACATGGCCACCAGGGGCTGTGTGTTTACAGTCATGAATTAGTGGAGGCCATGTGTTTCCATCCCAGAGTAAGAGGTGTACATACTTTCTCCGTCTCAATGAGATTGTCTCAGGTGTGGGTGGTTTGTGCGTACAAGGCCTACATGTCAGAAGCTTCATCCTCCTTGCTGGGTTTAGCCTGTGTGTGATGTTTGACTGGACATACGCTCAAGGTGCAGTGACCCTGTCATGTGTGGCCTGGTTTCATGTATTGCCTTTGCAGCATGCGGCAAGAGTAAATGGATATGATTCATGCTCATCCCTTTTTGACGACGCAGTGTGGTGCAGGTGCTGTGCACATTTGTCCCCAGAGGCTGACTCCTCTCTAAAATTTCAGGTGCAGTGATTTGCTGTTGTGTCATGATCTCCATTGTGTCTCAGTGGCATGGTGGGTAGAAAAACTGTGTGTTCCATGGCCTACATGTGTACATTGTTTTGTAGGTGTTACTCCTGTTGCTTTTCAGGCTATGCAATGTGACCTATGTATATTTGACTCATGTGACATAAGTGTACAGGTGTCTGATTTTCTCCTGTCTCTTCACCTTGCCCACAGCATCGCCGGGGGACACGGAAGGAGACACTAGCACGGACCGGGAGGAGAGATTGAGCACCAGTACCAGCAGTGCTGTCCTGTCTGGCACATGGAGTGGCACGGAGGCCGAAGGGAGTGAGGCGGAGGACCTGTTGACTGCCAACACAGACTATGACGCAGACGGGTCCGAGGCTGAGCTCCCAGAGGTGGCGGAGTCTGCCCCCCCAGCTGATGGCAGCCCTCCACATCCCCCCGCCACCTCAGGTTCCATCACCGGCCTCCCACATGCTCGTGGCCCTTCCCTCCGTGCTCGGTCCCCACATGTCTCCTTCCTGCCAGGCACCGCACCCCCTGCCCCTGTCACCACTGCTGCGGTGAGTGCGGAGTCTGTGGACATCCTGAGGCAGTTGCAGGTTGGTCAGACTGCGATGCTAAATGTCCTCCATGCCCACACCCAGGTGCTGACCCAGATGGAGGCATACATGGAGGGCATGTCGGCTGCGCAGTCTGACCAACGGCAGTTGCTGAGGTCCATAGACTCCACACTGACTGCAGCACTGGATCTCCTGCAGCGCTGCGTAACACCCCCTACCCCTGCCCCATCCACAATTCCCACTCCCGTGCCTGTCCCACGCACATCCAGACGTCAGCGTGCACGCACCCCAACAGACACAGGCACCACACCACCAGGGAAGTCGAAGCGCACACCTCCTGTCACGCACACACAGGGTGAGGAAGGCACACCCACTGGGTCGGGGGGGAAACGTAGAACACGCAGCCACAGTGGGAGTCCGCATTCCACACAACCCACTCCCTCCAAATCCACTCCCCTTAGCTCTCCTGGCCAACAGTCAGTGACAGCATCATCCACTGCGAGTGTGCCCCCCAGCCCCAGGATGACACCACCCCGCAAGCGGTGGAGGCGGGACCCGGCCAGGGGAGTTGAGTCCCCCACCCTGTCCACACCCTCCCCCAGTGGCGCTGCGACCCATCCCTTTGCCCCCCCCCCCTCCTTGGGGCCTGTGGTTGGATTGGGTACGGGGGAGTCGCTGGGGGAACTTGCCGACGTGTGCAGCGCCATTCTGTCCTCCACCTTTGGCGCTGGCACCCCCCCTGTGGCAGATTCATCCCTCCCTGCACCCACAACACCTACCCTTTCCCCTCCTGTCCCTGCGGTGCCTGTTTCCACCCTCCCCCCTGATGCCCCCTCTTCTGTGGATGAAATGGACTTGTGAACTGTGCAGGCAAGCTAGGGGACACACGTCCCGATGTGTACCCCCCCCCCGGACATTGCTGCTGGGCTGGCCCATGGCCCTTGTACATAGTGGACATTTTCTCTGATATATTTTCCTGCTGAATAAAGCCTTTTCTTTTTGTTTTGCACACTGATGCTTTCCTGGACTTGCTGTTGGTGCTGGTGCTCCCTGCGTTGGGGTGGTGATAATGTGTTAGGGGTCTGTGAAATGTTGGAGTGTGCTGCTCATGGGGTGTACCCTGCCATCTGCGTGCCATCACAAAGGTCTCTGCAAATGGTATTTGGTCATGTTTGCTCTCACTGTATGGTGACATTGTCCCAAGGTGTGTTCCGTCCTCTGTGGCCCAGGCCATTTTTCCTGCAGGGTGTCTCCCAAATGCTGTGCTGTGCTGTGTCTACATTTCCTGGATGTGTGAGGGTTGCCTTTCAATATAGCCATGCTGGCTCAGCGATGGCTCCGCCTGCATCTGGGGTATCACCCTTGTAGGTCACTGAACTTGTTGATGGGGTATATTGTCCGATGTCTGGGCACTGCTGGGAGTGATAGGTACACACCCCTCCTGTGTCTGGGCACTGCTGGGAGTGATAGGCACACACCCCTCCTGTGTCTGGGCACTGCTGGGAGGACCCTGCACCCACCCCTCCTGTGTCTGGGCACTGCTGGGAGGACCCTGCACCCACCCCTCCTGTGTCTGGGCACTGCTGGGAGTGATAGGTACACACCCCTCCTGTGTCTGGGCACTGCTGGGAGGACCCTGCACCCACCCCTCCTGTGTCTGGGCACTGCTGGGAGGACCCTGCACCCACCCCTCCTGTGTCTGGGCACTGCTGGGGGTGTTTTGCACACCCCATTCTTATAGCAGGTTCGGTGCGTACATGCACGGGTGGGGGTTTGGTGCGTACATACACGGGTGGGGGTTCGGTCCGTACATACACGGGTGGGGGTTCGGGGCGTACATACTCTGCTGGGGTGGGGGTTCGGTGCGTACATACACGGGTGGTGGTTCGGTGCGTACATACACGGCTGGGGTGGGGGTTTGGTGCGTACATACACGGCTGGTGTGGTGGTTTGGTGCGTACATACACGGGTGGGCGTTTGGTGCGTACATACACGGGTGGTGGTTTGGTGCGTACATACACGGCTGGGGTGGTGGTTTGGTGCGTACATACACGGGTGGTGGTTTGGTGCGTACATACACGGCTGGGGTGGGGGTTCGGTCCGTACATACACGGGTGGGGGTTCGGGGCGTACATACTCTGCTGGGGTGGGGGTTCGGTCCGTACATACACGGGTGGTGGTTCGGTGCGTACATACACGGCTGGGGGGGGGTTCGGTGCGTACATACACGGGTGGTGGTTCGGTGCGTACATACACGGCTGGGGTGGGGGTTTGGTGCGTACATACACGGCTGGTGTGGTGGTTTGGTGCGTACATACACGGGTGGGCGTTTGGTGCGTACATACACGGGTGGTGGTTTGGTGCGTACATACACGGCTGGGGTGGTGGTTTGGTGCGTACATACACGGGTGGTGGTTTGGTGCGTACATACACGGCTGGGGTGGGGTTTCGGTCCGTACATACACGGGTGGGGGTTTGGTGCGTACATACACGGCTGGTGGTTCGGTGCGTACATACACGGCTGGGGGGGGTTAGGGGGCGTACATACACGGGTGGTGGTTTGGTGCGTACATACACGGCTGGGGTGGGGGTTCGGTCCGTACATACACGGGTGGGGGTTCGGGGCGTACATACTCTGCTGGGGTGGGGGTTCGGGGGCGTACATACACGGGTGGTGGTTCGGTGCGTACATACACGGGTGGTGGTTCGGTGCGTACATACACGGCTGGGGTGGGGGTTTGGTGCGTACATACACGGCTGGTGTGGTGGTTTGGTGCGTACATACACGGGTGGGGGTTTGGTGCGTACATACACGGCTGGGGGTTCGGGGCGTACATACCAGGGTGGGGTGGGGGTTCGGGGCGTACATGCACGGGTGGCGCTTGGGTGCGTACATACACGGGTGGGGGTTCGGGGCGTACATACCAGGGTGGGGTGGGGGTTCGGGGCGTACATACACGGGTGGCGCTTGGGTGCGTACATACACGGGTGGCGGTTCGGGGCGTACATACACGGGTGGGGGTTCGGGGCGTACATACCAGGGTGGGGTGGGGGTTCGGGGCGTACATACACGGGTGGCGCTTGGGTGCGTACATACACGGGTGGCGGTTCGGGGCGTACATACACGGGTGGGGGTTCGGGGCGTACATACACGAGTGGGGTGGGGTTTCGGTCCGTACATACACGGGTGGGGGTTCGGGGCGTACATACTCTGCTGGGGTGGGGGTTCGGTCCGTACATACACGGGTGGTGGTTCGGTGCGTACATACACGGCTGGGGTGGGGGTTTGGTGCGTACATACACGGCTGGTGGTTCGGTGCGTACATACACGGCTGGGGTGGGGGTTTGGTGCGTACATACACGGCTGGTGGTTCGGTGCGTACATACACGGCTGGGGGGGGGTTCGGGGGCGTACATACACGGGTGGTGGTTTGGTGCGTACATACACGGCTGGGGTGGGGGTTCGGTCCGTACATACACGGGTGGGGGTTCGGGGCGTACATACTCTGCTGGGGTGGGGGTTCGGTCCGTACATACACGGGTGGGGGTTCGGGGCGTACATACTCTGCTGGGGTGTGTGTTAGGTGCGTACATACACGGGTGGGGGTTTGGTGCGTACATACACGGCTGGTGGTTCGGTGCGTACATACACGGCTGGGGGGGGTTAGGGGGCGTACATACACGGGTGGTGGTTTGGTGCGTACATACACGGCTGGGGTGGGGGTTCGGTCCGTACATACACGGGTGGGGGTTCGGGGCGTACATACTCTGCTGGGGTGGGGGTTCGGGGGCGTACATACACGGGTGGTGGTTCGGTGCGTACATACACGGGTGGTGGTTCGGTGCGTACATACACGGCTGGGGTGGGGGTTTGGTGCGTACATACACGGCTGGTGTGGTGGTTTGGTGCGTACATACACGGGTGGGGGTTTGGTGCGTACATACACGGCTGGGGGTTCGGGGCGTACATACCAGGGTGGGGTGGGGGTTCGGGGCGTACATGCACGGGTGGCGCTTGGGTGCGTACATACACGGGTGGGGGTTCGGGGCGTACATACCAGGGTGGGGTGGGGGTTCGGGGCGTACATACACGGGTGGCGCTTGGGTGCGTACATACACGGGTGGCGGTTCGGGGCGTACATACACGGGTGGGGGTTCGGGGCGTACATACACGAGTGGGGGTTCGGGGCGTACATGCACGGGTGGGGGTACGGGCCGTACTTCCACGGGTGGGGGTACGGTCCGTACATACCCCTGCCCACGCTCTGCGTGCCTGGGTACGGGCCGTACCCATGCCTTTGGTGTGTGGGTACGGTGCGTCCCACCATTGTTGCGGGCCGTGGGGTCCGCACCGTACACAGGCCTTGGGGGCGTGGCTACGGGTCGTACCACGCGTACCCCTACATGACCCCAGCAATGCTGGTACGAGCTGTACCAAGGCCTTTCTGACGTGGGTACGGGCCGTACCGCTATTGTTGGAGTGACGTAGGGGGACGCGTGGTACGTTCCGTACCCACGCTCTTGCGGCCTGGGTAGGGTACGTACCGGTTCGCGTGACCATCCACTTCCGTTGTGGCGGACGCTTGCGTTGCTGGCCTTGCCCCCACCCCCTGGAAGTGACCAGGCCCTGATGGTCAGGTATGTCCAGGCCATGTGTGATTTGGTACCATGTGTTGGTGTTGTGTGTCCTGCCCCTGCCCCCCCCTTTGCCCCTGGTTGTTGTGCTGACCTTCTGCGGCGTCTGCGTCGGTTCCTGTACGCCAGGTGGACTGCTAGGAGGGCAGGGATGGCACGTAGGTTCGGGTCCATGTCTGTTCGTCGCGTCCAGCTGCTCCTTGCGTGTGTCGTCCTGATTTCCCGGCAGTTTTTGGCAGCCGGTAAATATTTTCCGTGCGGGATGACGTCGGTTCGAATCGTACTTCCTGGTTCGTGAAACGTAGGCTGGATGCGTACCGACGTCACGTCGGCTCCTTTCAGGATCGGAATTGTGTTTAGTTTCTGTTCGGTCGGTGTTTTGTTCGAATCGTACGGAAATGGTGTTTCCGTATGAATCGTACTTGCATTTTCGGATGGATTTCGCACCGGGTACGAGTCGGACGGAGAAAAGGCTCCGTCCGACGGTTCGTACCCGGTTTTTACCGGATCGGAATTGGCACCCGAATCGTACAAGTCCCGTACAAACTGGCAAGTACGATTCGTATGGGAAAAAGTCCATACGAATCGCATTGGGAAAATTCCCCCACACGTCCTCGGGTCGGGAAAAGTCTCCGACACGTCCCTGGACATTTTTACGTACAAATGGGAAAACTGAAGTCCGAATGCGCAAGTACGATCCGTCCCATCCGTCTGATTGTACAACTGTATGGAAAAAAGACCGTCCGGAGCGAACTCCCATAGCAACCATGGAGATGTCCAAACAAGTGCCGGGTACGCGCCGAACATCCCCCAGCCCCCCCGTGTGTACGCACCGTACCCCCATCCCCCCGTATGTACGGAGCAGACCCCCAGCCCCCCGTATGTACAGAGCGTACCCCTAGCCCCCCGTATGTACGGAGCGTACCCCCACCCCCGTATGTACGGTGCAGACCCCCAGCGCGTAGCCCCACATACTGGGGTGGGGGTACGCTCCGTACATACGGGGGGCTGGGGGTACGCTCCGTACATACGGGGGTGGGGGTATGCTCCGTACATACGGGGGTGGGGGTATGGTGCGTCCATCCACGGGGTCCGGCGAGTACTTACGGGGGGGCTAGGGGGGTGTTCGGCGCGTACCGGGCCCCCTTTTCCTCACGCTTTGCGGCGTACTTCGCTTTTCCGGCACTTTTTGGGTGCCGTAAAAATATTGCCGTCCGGAGTGCTGTCGGTACGAATCGTACTTGCTGGTACGTAAAAAGCTGCCAAACTCCGTCCGGACGTCACGTCCGCGGTGTCCCGGATCACATTTGTATGTATTTTTCTGTCGGTCGGTCTTTTTTCCCATTCGTACGGAAATGGTGTTTCCGTACGAATCGTACTTGCAAGTTTGTAGGGTTTTTTTCCCGGGTACGAGTCGGACGGAGAAAACGCTCCGACCGACAGTTTGTACCCGGTTTTTCCAGGATCGGAATCGGCCCCAGTGTGTGCTTCTTATGGCTTCGAAATACATTCTGTTGATTTTCCCTGTTGCTGAGAATGGTATAAACACTCACAGCTTTTCACTCACAGCCAGATCTTCGAAAAGAGCCAAACCCTGCTTGTGTGAAACCCTAAAGCCAGATAAAACAAAGAGCAAACAAGAGACAAACACAATGGGGCCGATTCCAATCCTGTATTTTTTTTTCCCGTACGACTCGTATCGGGAAAAATACAACTTTTCCCGATCCGATTTGTACGGATCGGCCCGATCCGTACAAATCGGATCGGGAAAAGTTGTACGAGACGGACCCGGACACTTTTCCGTACAAATTGTAAAAATGCAGTCCGACCGGCTTTCCGATTTACGATTTGTACGAAAAATGACCCGTCCATGGGGAATGCCATTACCCGCTACGAAGCGAACTTTGTACGACTCGTATCCTGGGAAAAGTTGTTCCCGGGGTGTGAGTCGTACAGAGGTACGAGTCGTACAGACATACACCCCCGTGCGTTGTGTATGTACGGTGCATACATACGCGATGTTGGGATACGCGATGTTGGGGTACGCGATGTTGGGGGTACGCACCGTACATACACAACACATGGGGGTGTATGCCTGAATGACTCGTACCCCTGGGGACTCTGCTTTTACGGCTGTTTTTGGCTCCCGTAAGAAAAGAGCCGTACGGAGTGCCGTAGGGATGAATCGTACTTGCTGGGCCGGAAACCGCTGCTTAAATACGTACAGACGTCGCGTACAAGCTGTTCCGGATCAGAATCGTTGGTTTATTTTAGCCGTATGGTCTTTTGTACGATTTGTATGGAAAGAGGCTTTCTGTACGAATCGTACTTCCTAGGTTGTAAGAAAAGTTTACCGGGTACGAGTCGTACGGGAAAAACGCTCCATACAACGATTTGAACAGCCTTTTTCCAGGATTGGAATCGGCCCCGATATTGTGTGATATCCCTACCTATAAGATGGATCACTGACAGAATATCAACAATCAGAATATCGAGGAACAAAAATATCGACACAAAAATATCAATGACCATATTATCGAAGTCCTATCTACATAATAGTAACACTTTCCTAAATTGTTTGCACACCAAACGGAGGAACATAGCACTGCCAGCGTGATACAGCGGCTCACCCTTCTACAACTCGGCGCACTTCCACCACTTGGCGCACCCGCTTCGCGGGTGCCCCTTCGCCTGTGCTGAGGAGGGGAACATACCTGACGTTTGTGAGGAGCACTGAGGCGGTGAGGAGGAAAAGCCGCATCAGGCGTGTGGCTGCAGCGGGGCTGCGAGCGTGCGGGGACTTCAATTCCCAGAAGTCCCTGCTAGACCGACGGAGAGCTTCCGGTCCGCTCTCCCTGCTGGCCCGCCCCCCGCCCTCCTGAGGCTTCATAACATCAGTTTGCTGCCAAACGAGTGGGACACTTTCCTAAATTGTTTGCACACCAAACGGAGGAACATAGCACTGCCAGCGTGATACAGCGGCTCACCCTTCTACAACTCGGCGCACTTCCACCACTTGGCGCACCCGCTTCGCGGGTGCCCCTTCGCCTGTGCTGAGGAGGGGAACATACCTGACGTTTGTGAGGAGCACTGAGGCGGTAAGGAGGAAAAGCGGCATCAGGCGTGTGGCTGCAGCGGGGCTGCGAGCGTGCGGGGACTTCAATTCCCAGAAGTCCCTGCTAGACCGACGGAGAGCTTCCGGTCCGCTCTCCCTGCTGGCCCGCCCCCCGCCCTCCTGAGGCTTCATAACAACATCCTACTCCCACAGCGCGGGACGCAGCCCGGGCGAAGACGGGGCAAAGACAGGGCCGTTTTAGGCCGTTAGAGACCGTTTAAGACCGGACCGGGCCATTCCTCTTGGCTTTTAATTTCTGTGTTACATTAGCTGGCCTTCCTGCACTACTCATATTTAATTGTAATATCCCTTCCACACAATGTCCTCGCGCGAAACTAGGAGTAAGGCTACTAAGACCTCCAAAAAGGCTACAGGCACCTTAGATGATTTTATCACCAGGACCAGCCTCTCTATTGATAATGAAATAACTAAACTTCAGCACAAAGTCTCAATAGAACTTGAGTGTGCTAGGAGGCTCTCAACTGAATTTGCACTCAGAAAAAAATCTTCTCTAGGCAGCATTGCAACCTCCAAAACGCCTGAACGCATTACTGGCACAAAACCAATTATAACCTCGGCCGAGGTTTACTCAACAGTAGAAGAAACAACCCCTCCTATTAATCAAGAACCTCCTGGGCCTTCCGTTAGAGCCGAATCTGAAAGCCTATCACCGCTGAATCTTCCAAAGGAGAGTGCTGAGGATATCGCAAATGAGGTGCCCTGTCAGCTACCAGCTGAGACAGAGTCTAATAAAAGCAAGTCACCCGCCAAGGCACCATCAAAGCATAAAAGAAAGCGTAAACACCTAACCGCTTTCGCTAGGAAAAAAGCAAAAGTAGCCCTTAGCCATAATATCACGGGGGGAACACCAAGTATGCCTACTGTAACAACTGATAACATTGTACACGATGTAGCACCAGCAACTGTAGAAAATACTAATGCTAACATAGATGAACAAATCTCTATCGTCATGTCTGATCACTCAGCCAGTGAGGGGCAAAGAGTCTCGTCTGATATGGCAGAACAAGATGGTGGAAGGGAAGAATTCTTAAAAATAGTGTGGGAGACGCTAAAGAGACTACTTAAACCACTAGAAATCAGGCTAACTGGCATTGAGAACCAGCTACTTGAAGTTGAGAAAAGTGTCATCACTTTGTCAAGTTTAAGCCTTAACTGTACTGAAGTGCCTAGAGCCACCCAGCAAGCTCCAGTACCCAACCCGGTCTTAACAATAAACACAAATTCATCGAATGTGCAGCAAAAAAAGGAGGGGATAGTAAGAAATACTAATGTTAAACAACCAACTAGCACTAAAGAAAAACCTAATCCAACTCCCTCAACTTCTACAGCTGTAAATATTACTAGTAAACCTTCACAGAAAAATCAGGTACATAGTAATACTTCTCAATTGCCAATTCTTCCCTCTACCCACTCTTCCAACCAGAGCGTATTAGTCCCAAATAAACCCCGATCCAATCCGCCTGCATATCCTTACATTACTTCTGCAAGCAATCAATCCTTGCCTGATAAATCTTTTAAAAATACCACTCATAAGTCAAACCATCAGTCTAGCTACATGTACAGTAATTTTAGAGGAGGGTATATAGATCTGCCACCAGACACTAGTCCATTTGTAGCTGTCCTCACAGGGGTGCCAGAATTGGATAGCCAATATGAAGAAAACTTCCAATCTTTAAAAAACAAAGTGATTTTTTGGCTAGACAAATATAAACCCATTCCTAACCAGATGAAAAGTAAGATCCTTATGGTTAGGAGGGTACCATGGGTAGGGCCAACGGCCAAATCAACCACGGGTGACTGTATTGTCATATCCTTTGAAGAACCCCAAAGTGCTGAACAAATTTGCAATTGGAAATTGTACGGTGCGAATCCTCCCATTGAAGCTAGACCCCTATCATTCTTTTACCCTTCACCTAGACCCATTCATCATGTCCCCAAGTGGAACCCTCTCAACCAGTATTATGGCAGTGCTCCCAATTCGGCTAGACATGGTGATTATAATATGTGGTCTGGCATCCCCACCTTCAATAGATTCAGTTGCCTTGACGCTGTCGATTGACTTGCCACTATGCCTGACTGTATCTCTAATTTATATGACACCTTCTGTAGCATGGACAAAGGTAATCCCAAACTAAAAAATGTCCTACAATTGCATGATGATGATCAGATCATTAAGGTTAGGATGCATAGGACCATTTCAAATCCCCAGAAAGTGGAATTATCTTATAAAGCCGGAAATGTATGCTATAGTAAAGCTAAGGGTGGTCCGGATGGGGGATCTAATACTGTAGTGAAAGAAAGAGCCAGGGATGCAGAGAAAGACATGCTAAACCTACAGCTAGGCAGTTTATCTAAACAGTGTGTAGTCAATCCCTCCCCTGACACTCAGAGCCTATCACCTCGCTTACTTATTCTATCGTGGAACATCGCAGGTGTTTGCAAGAACTTAAAAGACCCTGACTGGGCAGACTACATTGACACCTGTGACATTTGTCTGCTACAAGAAACCTGGGCTACAGAAGTTCCACATCGGGTAGGATATAAAACATATGGGTGCCGATTACGATCCGTTAAAAACCGTGTACGAACCGTCGGTCGGAGCGAATTCCCCGTCCGACTCGTACCCGGTTGTAAAACTTTACAAACATGGAATTACGATTCGCACGGAAACACCATTTCCGTACGAATCGTAAAAAACACCGACCGACGAAAATATACATACGAATGTGATCCGGGAATGCTGCGACGTGACGTCGGGACGCTTTCAGGCAGCGTTTCACGAACCAGGAATTACGATTCGAACCGACAGCAGTCCGGACGGCAATATTTTCACAGCACCCAAAAAGTGCCGCAAAAGCGAAGTACGGCGCGAATCGACCAGAGTAGGTGGCCCGGTACGCGCCGACCCCCCCCCAGCCCCCGTAGGTACGCGCCGACCCCCCCCCAGCCCCCGTAGGTACGCGCCGACCCCCCCCAGCCCCCGTAGGTACGCACCGACCCCCCCCAGCCCCCGTAGGTACGCGCTGACCCCCCCCCAGCCCCCGTAGGTACGCGCCGACCCCCCCTGTGTGTACACCCGTGTACGGTGCGTACCCCCCCGTGTACGCTCGAGTCGGACCCCCCCGTGTACGCTCGAGTCGGACCCCCCCGTGTACGCTCGAGTCGTACCCCCACCCGTGTATGTACGGTGCGTACCCCCCGTGTACGCTCGAGTCGAACCCCCCGTGTACGCTCGAGTCGGACCCCCCCGTGTACGCTCGAGTCGTACCCCCACCCGTGTATGTACGGTGTGTACCCCCCCGTGTACGCTCGAGTCGAACCCCCCCGTGTACGCTCGAGTCGGACCCCCCCGTGTACGCTCGAGTCATACCCCCACCCGTGTATGTACGGTGCGTACCCCCCCGTGTACGCTCGAGTCGAACCCCCGGGGGGGTCCGACTCGAGCGTACACGGGGGGGTACGCACCGTACATACACGGGTGGGGGTACGACTCGAGCGTACACGGGGGGGTCCGACTCGAGCGTACACGGGGGGGTACGACTCGAGCGTACACGGGGGGTCCGACTCGAGCGTACACGGGGGGGTCCGACTCGAGCGTACACGGGGGGGTACGCACCGTACATACACGGGTGGGGGTACGACTCGAGCGTACACGGGGGGGTCCGACTCGAGCGTACACGGGGGGGTACGACTCGAGCGTACACGGGGGGGTACGACTCGAGCGTACACGGGGGGGTCCGACTCGAGCGTACACGGGGGGGTACGACTCGAGCGTACACGGGGGGTACGACTCGAGCGTACACGGGGGGGTCCGACTCGAGCGTACACGGGGGGGTCCGACTCGAGCGTACACGGGGGGGTACGCACCGTACATACACGGGTGGGGGTACGACTCGAGCGTACACGGGGGGTCCGACTCGAGCGTACACGGGGGGTACGACTCGAGCATACACGGGGGGGTACGACTCGAGCGTACACGGGGGGGTCCGACTCGAGCGTACACGGGGGGGTCCGACTCGAGCGTACACGGGGGGGTACGCACCGTACATACACGGGTGGGGGTACGACTCGAGCGTACACGGGGGGGTCCGACTCGAGCGTACACGGGGGGGTACGACTCGAGCGTACACGGGGGGGTCCGACTCGAGCGTACACGGGGGGTCCGACTCGAGCGTACACGGGGGGGTACGCACCGTACATACACGGGTGGGGGTACGACTCGAGCGTACACGGGGGGGTCCGACTCGAGCGTACACGGGGGGGTACGACTCGAGCGTACACGGGGGGGTACGACTCGAGCGTACACGGGGGGGTCCGACTCGAGCGTACACGGGGGGGTCCGACTCGAGCGTACACGGGGGGGTACGCACCGTACATACACGGGTGGGGGTACGACTCGAGCGTACACGGGGGGGTCCGACTCGAGCGTACACGGGGGGGTACGACTCGAGCATACACGGGGGGGTCCGACTCGAGCGTACACGGGGGGGTCCGACTCGAGCGTACACGGGGGGGTACGCACCGTACATACACGGGTGGGGGTACGACTCGAGCGTACATGGGGGGGTCCGACTCGAGCGTACACGGGGGGGTACGACTCGAGCGTACACGGTGGGGTACGACTCGAGCGTACACAGGGGGGTCCGACTCGAGCGTACACGGGGGGGTCCGACTCGAGCGTACACGGGGGGGTACGCACCGTACATACACGGGGGGGTACGACTCGAGCGTACACGGGGGGTACGCACCGTACACGGGTGTACACACAGGGGGGGTCGGCCCGTACCTACGGGGGCTGGGGGGGGTCGGCGCGTACCTACGGGGGCTGGGGGGGGGGTCGGCCCGTACCTACGGGGGCTGGGGGGGTCGGCGCGTACCTACGGGGGCTGGGGGGGGTCGGCGCGTACCTACGGGGGCTGGGGGGGGGGTCGGCGCGTACCTACGGGGGCTGGGGGGGGGTACGGCACGTACCGGGCACCTGTTTGGACGTCTCCATGGTTGTTATGGGAGTTCGGTGCGGACGGTCTTTTCACCATACGGTTGTACATTCGGACGCCCGGGATGGATCGTGATTCCCCGGTCGGAGTTCACCTTTCACGTTTGTACGGTGAATCGTACGAGGACGTGTCGGACACATTTTCCGACCCGAGGACGTGTGGGGAAATATTCCCAGTGCGGTTCGTATGGACTTTTTACCATGCGAATCGTGATTGCCAGTTCGTACGGCACTTGTACGATTCGTACGGTAAAAAGACCCGATACGAGTCGTACGGGGACAGTTTTTTACCGGATCGTGATCGGCACCATGGTATTGAGGCAGTCCAGTCCGACCGAGGAAGACCATCGGGGGGCCTAATAATTTGGCTAAAAATCACCTTGGTCATGCAGGTTGATCTTGTTGATACAGGCTCTCCTGATATCTTGGCCATAAGGGTTACTCCACCCTGTGGAAACGAATGTTACATCGTTAATGTTTATAACAGACCGATTGGCCACTCCAAGGTTTCACCAACACTTGAAGCCCTGGATCTCCTCTTGAAAAACGTAGTTGGAGACACCCCGGTTATCTTGGGAGGAGACCTAAATTGTAATTACGAACCTGTTCCGGGCATCTCTGATGTGTTCGAAGATGAGGACCAAGCGTATAATATCCCCCAGCTTGATACCACAAAATCTGTTAAATACTCCACATTGGCCAGCCAATTACTAAGACTCACCGCAGATCACGGCCTTAGAGCAGGCAATGGCCGTCTCCCATCGGACTTGCAAAAACAACCAACCTTCTCTAAAGCTAAAAGCAATCTAGATTTTGTACTTGTTTCTCTTAGCATCTGGCACTTTTTGATTGATCTGAAAGTAATAAGTAGGGGGGAAAGCGATCACTATCCTTTGGAACTTTACATCAACATGAATATGGTTAGTGACACCATCACAACATCAACTGAGAATATCCATGTAAGCATGTGTGAGGACGTCCACACAAACAACAACAGACGTGCAGTAAGATGGCCACGTGTTCTGGCGGATGGTAAGGCCTTAGCGTTGGTGTACTCTCTTTTTGAGCAAATGTTTGCACATATAGTTGACCATGCCTTCTTACCTGAACATTTTGATCATTTCGTTGATCTTCACAAAGTTTTCTTTTCAGAACTAAAAACGTATCTATCAAAAATGCCGAGAAAAAAGCAACAAAACATAAGAGTGGCCAATCACGGAAAGTTATGGTATGACCACTCGTGCAGGATTGCTAAAAGAAACTTATTGCTTGCCATTAAAAACAAGGCAAAAGAAGAAGTTAAACTTGCAAGGGTGGAATACAAATGTATACTAAAAACATCCAAAAAACTATGGGAGGAATCAATTTGGGCTGAAATGTTAGCTGCTGCAAAAGTTAATGATAATGTTGGCTTCTGGAGGCTGGTGGCTAATGGGGGGCACGCTGGGAGAGCTGTGAAAGATGTATTCCTGGATGAGATGACCTGGGTAACTCACTTTGCAAATCTTTATAAACAATACGAGGGCGACAGTAAAGGGAGCTTATGGTGCCCCCCCCTTATTGAACCCCTCAACTTTACACTGGATGAGACAGTAAGGGCGATCAACGGACTTAAAAACACCAAAGCCCCTGGCCCGGATAAAATACCGGGGGATCTTTACAAACACGAAGTTGACGTCTGGGCCCCATATGTGAACCGCCTGTTTAATGGTTTATCATCAAACTGCAACTTTCCTGATAGTTGGCGTGCAGCGGAGGTTGTGTTAATATTTAAAAAGGGGGATAGACTGATACCCTCTAACTACAGACCCATTAGTCTGATGGACACGCTCCAAAAATTATATGCTAAACACTTGCTATTCAGGATTAATGACTGGCTGGAAAATTCGAACATAATTTCCAAATTCCAAGCTGGTTTTAGGAGTAGGACCAGCACTATTGACCAAATTTTTCGATTTTGTTGTTTGATTTGGAAGTATGTGCACATTAAAAAAGGTCACCTGTATGTTGCCTTCGTTGACCTGAGGGCTGCATTCGATCTTGTCCCACGCAGTCTACTTTGGAAAACTTTAAGAGAAATAGGTCTACCGGGATGCCTCCTAGCCCAAATAGTTGAGCTGCATGCTGACAACTTTGCAAACATCAGGTGGGGCCCTAATGGCGAGTTGACACGCAATATTCCTATTGAACGCGGGGTTCGCCAGGGATGTGTCCTGGCCCCTACCTTGTTTTCTCTGTTTATTAATGATGTCCCCGAATATTTGAATGTTTGTGTTAATGATTCGCCGCAGCTCAATGGTGAAAGGGTGCCTGCGTTGCTCTTCGCAGATGACACAATACTTATATCTCAAACAAAAAAGGGCCTCCAGACACTCCTTAATTCCTTCAGTTGCTATTGCCAGACAAAGGGCTTGGAAATTAATGCTGACAAAACAAAATGCATGTCATTAAATCCCAGTATGCCAGATAGAGGGTTCCTGACCCTGAATAGCCAAAAATTGGGTATTGTGGAAAACTTTTCCTATTTGGGTGTTGTGCTCGATTCCAAACTAAGTTGGAAAGCCCAAATCGAGAAAAGCAAGATAACATATGCCCAAAATGTCAAGCCAATTTTATGCAAAATGAATACTAGCACGAGCAAAAGTGTAACCCCGGTTTTAGAACTTTTTAAATTTAAAATACAATCTGCTGTGCTATATGGAGCAGAGATATGGGGCACATGGGCCAAGAATAGTTTTCAAAATCTGGACAACAAATTCATGCGTGCTTCTGTAAGGGTCCCTAATAGTACACCTCTTTTACCTCTCCAACTTGACCTGAACTTTAGGAGAACAGACCACCTAGCTATCCTAAGACCATTAATATTCTGGGTTAGGCTCTGGTCCACCCCGGAACTGATAGAATACAGAAATGGTCTACATGAATTGATGACTCTTGATTCCCTTAATTCCATCCAATGGCTAGTGCATATTAAAAAATGGTTTACACTCCTGGGCTTATATTCAATGTGGGAGACTCCCGACAAAATGTCCACCTCTTCCAAACTAATAGTTAAGCGAGCTTTTTGGATCCACATGAGCGGAAATTTAGTGGATGGAAGTAGTGTTGGCTCCGCAGTCCAGGTCTTTCTGTCATTTAAGGATGAGTTCCGTTTTGAACCATTCCTGGACGAGATAGAGCCACCCATTGCAAAAACCCTTTACTTAAAGTTCAGATACGGGATACTTATGCTTAATTACAACACCGAAAGATGGGCACAAAAAAGACTGGGAGAATTGAATGTTAAAATGGGGTGTTGCCCTATGTGTTCCAATGTCTGTTCTGAGAATGAGGTTCACATGTTTTTTGTTTGTAGCGCCTACATGAATGCTAGAAAGAAATGGCTAAAACCAATGTGCAACCTCTTGGGAACTAGGTCCTGCGCAATAGCTTTTAGGATCATGAAAAGTAACTCAACCCAGTACATTGTATTTAGCATAAGTAAATTCCTATACTCTGCCTACATAACCCGTAAGAAACAAGGACAGGTACTCTGAGTTGGAAAGGTGTATATGTTTACATAACTCTTACATTTTTAATATTTTTATATATTTTTAAAATTGAAATGAAATGAATTGTAAAAGCTATTCTTTCTCCATGTACCATTTTCTTAAATTGCTGCCATGTTTACAGCTTGATTTTCTATGTATGTATGTGACTTTTATGGCCAAATTGGCCGAAATAAAGTAATAAATAAATAAATAAATAATAGTAAGTAAAAAGATATTGAAGAAAAAATATCGTTGTTAAAAATATCGAGTTTTTTCATGTTTAAAAATAATGCAAAATAACGTAAATAATACATATAATTTGAAAAACAGAGTTAAAATTATTAGAAAATGTTTAAAATTATAATACTTTTAATGTAAAAATAAATTAAATATATCTATGTATACAATCTAATATATACTTAATAATATTTATACATAATTACTTTAATAACTTATACATTGTTAAAAAATATTAAAAATTGTAAATACATATTTGTACACATACACCAACAATATAAATTAAAAACGAAAAACATATATAACAAATTAAAATATAAAAAATAATTAATCTTTTTAAAAATACATTTTACACTACATTAACTAAAACAGTATAGAAGATATTAGATAGTGGAGGAGATAAAATTACTATTACCACTTCAGTGATTGCAACAGTAGGGAAAGTTTTGCATAGCGTAGGGGTAACAATTACTATTCCCACACCAGACAGTGCAACAGTAGGGAAAGTGTTGGATAGCTTGGGTGTAAAAATTACTATTCCCACTCCAGAGAGTGCAACAGTAGGTAAAGTGTTGGATAGCGGAGGGGTAACATTTACTATTCCTACTCCGGAGAGTGCAACAGTAGGGAAAGTGCTGGATAGCGGATGGGAAAAAATTACTATTACCACCCCAAGTGAGGAAACAGTAGGGAAAGTATTGGATAGTGGAGATGTACAAATTACTATTCCCACTCCAGAGAGTGCAATAGTAGCGAAAGAGTTGGATAGCAGAGAGGTAAAAATTACTATTCCCACTCAAGTGAGTTCAACAGTAGGGAAAGTGTTGGATAGCAGAGGGTTAAAATTAACATACTTATGAATAATTATTAAAATTAAATAACCATTAATTAATCATAAATACTAATAAATACATATTAATAATTACTTTATCATAATTAAATTACATCCCACCCTATTCCCCTATAAACCCACAACTTGCTCCTAAAAAAAATGATATTGTTATTGATTAATTTATTAATAAAAAATAATAACCAATTTATGATTAATAATAGATTAATTATTACTACTACTAAATACAAATTAATAGTGACCTTTTTTATAATTAAACTACATCCCACCCAATTCCACGAAAAACCCACAACACACTCCTAAATAATAACACAATTAATATAATTATATATTAATTAATGTATATTAATTAATAAACATTTTGTAAATTAATTATTAATACATTACTTGTAAATGCTAAATAAAAATTAATATTTTTTTTTATAATTAAATTACTTCTCACCGTATTCCCCTATAAACCCACAACCCGCTCCTAAAAAAAAAAAACACATAATTATCTAATAATTAATTAATAATACTTTACAATAATAATCTGATGCACCTCCTCACACCCTGATATAACCTTTGATACACCCACTCTAAAATACAGACTACCATTTTCGAAACTAGGACACACCAACACCAGTTACTACATACTCACTCACTGATTCCTAGGTTTACACACACATCGACTCATTCACCCATACAGTCATTTATACATGCAGTCACTCATCAATACAGCACTATCATATGCATTCATACAACTATACAGACCCTCACACACCACCACTCACCCATAGAATTACTCACACACCTAGTCAGTCATGTAAAGAATTAATCACACTCCCATCAGTGATGTGATTTTAGATGTCATCAGTGATGTCACTGATCATGTCATGAATGATGTAATATGTGACGTCATCAGCAGTGCATTGCGGGGGCGTGAGTTATAGTTTGCTCAACTAACTATAACAGGGGAATTTCTATGGTTTTCTATGAGTCAAATGTCCAACTAACTATAACATCCTTGAAACCTATGTTTTTTAGTGAATTTCAAAGGTTTTTTAAATGCTAATTTCTAACTATAACGTGCCTGAAACCTATGTTTTTTTCTGTGAATTTCTAAGGTTTTTTAAATGCTTATTTCTAACTATAACGTGCCTGAATCTTATGTTTTTTCAGTGAATTTCAAAGGTTTTTTAAATGCTAATTTCTAATTATAATGTTCATTAAACCTATCTTTTTTTCTATGTTTTTTAATTATAAACCCATTCTCAACTTGGTGAAAACTGCAAATCTCACCATTCTTCCATCGATACCTTATGCCAACAAAATCGCCACAAACGAGAGCCACAGCTAACTCTAATGAAATGCAAAATAGGCGTTCCCGTGCAAAAAAAACACAAAAACCACTTCCCCATATTTTCAATGACCAGCCAAATCTGCAATGCAATCCAAAAAGCAGGCGATAAGCCGAGTTAGCAGTAACAAATTAACATCAACCTTTAACTGGTGGAAGGAGGTCAACTATCTACTCTGTGAATTGGACCCAACTCACAGCCACATCTAAAGACCAACACGTGATAGAGCTACTGATCATGCAGGTCCGACATGCAACAAGACCACAACACCCAGCGCCACCACCACCAGAAGCTCCCCCCAGCACCACCCCCTTACTGCCACCAAGGCAGCGCAAAACAGGACAACGGATCTTCCCAAAACACCATGCCCCTCAGCCACACACTAGCTGAATGTTGGGAGATGTGGCAACCAACTATATATGAAGGAGTCAAGTCACCCTTCAACAATAAAGCACACAATGCCAAGTGTAACGCTGATGTGCTGCACAGACCTCACTATGCAAAGCACAAACCTCTCTATGTAGAGATATACTGGTGATACTTGTAGTGTAGTGCACAGTGGACGCAACCATGTTACCTCAGGCAGTGGGGCAGATCTCGGTCATGTAGCTGTGTTGCCCCCCCTAGAAGTGGAAGCGGAGTGGACTGCTCCAACGTACGCCACTCCAGCGTAGCAGTATGAATAAATAGGCCAGGTCCTAGGTGTGGTTCACTTGAGGGAAGACCAACGAGTCTGTCACAGCGGCAGCCCTCACCCTGGCACGTGGCTGCTGCCATAACCACGGCCTCCTCGACACAGGCCCCCGGTGAACCCAGCGGCACAGTACCGCAGACTTATGTCTGCACCGACTACTGCCTTTGATCTGCACTGTGGACAGCAGCGCTCAAAATTCAGATGCAGTGGCAATTGCAGATGTCGCAGTCCAGTTCGCAAGACACTTTGCTTCCAGTGCGGCCCGCCCAGACCACGCATCATCGCACGGTGCGCACACGCTGTGTGCTTTAGGTGCTACTAACTCACTGCACCATAAATCATCGCCATGTTGCTGTTTGCCCATCCTGACCACTGCCTCTGCCCTACACTGGGGTTACACAGTTCACAATTCAAGATTAGTAGCGATGCAAATTGTGTAAGACACTATAATGGGTGAAGAAGACCACACGCTCCCAATCTGTGCAGCTCAAGTCAACGTCACCTGCCTGTGGGCCTTTGCTGACGGCTGCCTCCGGCCTACGCAGTGGCAGACCGACGACACGTGGTGCCAACTAACCCTGTTCACCACAAGCCGATCCCAAATGTGTATGTGTGTCCTGAGTCCTGAATAGCAGTGACCACAGCACCAGACTCCCTATGATCAGTGAAGGTTATTTCCATATGGAATGCCGGCGACACGTGGTGCCACTGAACCTGCACTACGCAGGCCGGTGGGGCCACCAATGTATGCACGTGGCTGTGGGCCCTTGCTCACAGCTACCTCTGGCCTACACTGTGGAAGACCGGCGACAAATGGTGCCACTGACCGTCTTCAACACAAGCCGATCCCACATGTGGAACTGTGTCCTAAGTACTGAATGGTGGTGACCCTAACTCCGTGAAACAACCACAGCACCAGACTCTCTTCGAACAGTGAGGCATATTTCCACATGCAACGGCGGCGACACATGGTGCCAATAACTCTGTTCACACAAGCCGAACAATCCCACATGTGGAACTGTGTCCTGAGTCCTGAAAGGCAGGGACCCCAAGTCCATGGCAGCAACCACAGCAGCATACTCCCTCTGATTAGTTAGGCATATTTCCATATGAAACGGCGGCGACACGTGGTGCCAATAACTCTGTTCAACACAAGCCGAACAATCCCACATGTGGAACTGTGTCCTGAGTCCTGAATGGCAGTGACCTCAAGTCCATGGCAGCGACTGCAGCAGCATACTCCCTCTGATTAGTTAGGCATATTTCCATATGCAACGGCGGTGACATGTGGTGCCAATAACTCTGTTCAACACAAGACGATCCCACATGTGTAACTGTGTCCTGAGTCCTGAATGGCAGTCACCCCGAGTCTGTGGCGGTGACCACAGCACCACACTCCCTTCGATCAGTGAGGCATATTTCGATATGCAAGGCCGGCAATACGTAGTCCAACTAACCCTCTTTAACACAAGCTGATCACACATGTGTAACTGTGTCCTTAGTCCTGAATAGCAGTCACCCCAAGTCTGTGGCAGCGACCACAGCACCACACTCCCTTTAAACAGTGAGGGATATTTCCATCTGCAACTACAGACTCCAGTAGGCAATTAACTATCGCATTCCTACACCCTACATATTATCCTTTTAGTATCCTCACTTCAAGAATTCTTTTTTTATATCAGTTATAGCTTTACTACAATGACCAAATTAATCTTCAAATGCAAACTAACATGGAATAGCAGTTTACACTACAGGCAGTACAGCTCGCAATTCCAATTTTAAATGCTAATTTCTAACAAGATTGTACTCAGAAAATACAACACTTCGTCAATGTATTCTATACTTATTTCATCTTTTCCTCATACGCCTACACTGCACTCAGTAGGGCTCACAATGAAAATTATTCCTTCATTCATTAACTACAGAGTCCACTAGGCAAGTAACTATTACAGGCCTCAAATCTACATAATATCCTTTTAGTATCCTTTCTTCTTGAATATTTTTTATATCAGTTATAGCTTTAGTACAATGACCAAATTCATTTTCAAGTACAAATGAATACTCAGCAGTCTACACTGCGGCAGCAGACCTCACATTTTGAATTTTGGACACTTGGTGCCAATTAACACTGTCCAACACAAGCCGATCCCACATATGTAACTGTGTCCTGAGTCCTGAATGGCGGTGACCACAAGTCTATGGCAGCCACCACAGCAGCAAACTCTCTTTGATCAGTTAGACTTATTTCCATATGCAGTGACCCAAAACTTCATAACAGCGACCACACCACCACAGTCCCTTCGATTAGTGAGGAGCATTTTCATATTGAAGGCTGGCGACGAGTGGTGCCACTGAAACTGTACTACGCAGGCCGGTGAGGCCACCAACGTATACACGTGGCTGTGGACCCTTGTTCACCGCTACCTCTGGCCTACACTACGATCAGCAGGCCTCACAATTCAGATACAGTTGTAATTCAACATGACGCAGTCCAGTAGCCAAGACACATTGCTCCCAGAGCGGCCCGTCAACACCAGGCATCATCACATGCTTATATAGTATCAATACTTCTGGTACCACTAACCCTCTTTAACACAAGCCGATCCCACATGTGTAACTGTGTCCTGAGTCCTGAATGGCAGTGACCCCAACTTCATAGCAGCGACCACACCACCAGACTCCCTTCAGTCTTATTTGTTGTTCTTCTCTTTAAATAATTTTTTTTATATGTAAATCTATACATGACTAAGATTCTTCTTTGTCCAACGGCACAGGGACACTTCCAGGCCCAAGAAGGTTGTTGGGGGTATGATGGTAATGTGGGAAGAGGGTACGTTACCTGCTGATGTTGGGAGAGGCAGCGTCAAAGGGGTATCTATCACAGAAAGAACTCCAATATGTTTTCACAAATGCCTCAGACAAATGCCAGCTGACGGACTGAATCACAAAATGGTTTTTCAATGCTCATGTAGTGTGAGTTATAAACAGTTCGCACCCAGGCTCACAGAGGGCCAGCTGCAGCCTGTCCGCTCGACTCACAGACGCAGTACTATGAGCCGTCCTCATTATTATAGCTATCCCTGCCCTGTTCCGTCATGCTCCACGCTATGCCACTGCGATTAAATTCTGACGATGGCCCCACATAGCTACCTGTCGCAGGCGTACTCGCTGTTGGTGTGCAGGTCAGAGGTCTAGTTTTCAACATCTCACGGCCACTCCCTCAGGGCAGGTTTGCACACACACCACACCCATCCGATATATATAATAGATCGACAACGTCACAGCCTTTAATGTCGGTGCTGACTAGATGGCGGACGCTCCACGTGTCTCAACCATAAAGAGTCTTTGAAAAGTTGCGCAGATGGTTAGTTGCACCCTGATCTGTATAGCCATGAGGGGCCTACCACCCCCTTGGCGCGGACTTCAGATGCACAGGGTTAGTACCACCCAAACCTCATATGGCCATCAGGGGCCTACCACCACGTGGCACAAACTTAAATTCCAGAGGCTTAGTGGCCCCAAAAGCTGATGTGGTCTCTGCCATTGATGATTCAGGACCCAGCGACCTGTGTGAGATCTGCAGGGCCGCGGAGAAGCTGATGTGGTCTCTGCCATTGACGACTCAGGACTCAGTGACATGTGTGAGATCTGCCGGGACATGGAGAAGATGATGTGGTCTCCGCCATTCAGGACTCAGCGAGATCTGTGAGATCCGTGGAGAAGCTGATGTTATCTCCGCTATTCTTGACTCAGGACTCAGCGACATATCAGGGATGCATGGAGTTTTGATGGGCAAGTGGATTGCCCACTGCTGCACACTCCGGTGGCACCAGGTAATTATTTGGTCATGGATGATCATGGATGGTCTCTCTCTTAGTTTAGTTTAGTTTAGTTTTTAAATTTATAATGAGCAACAGCTACTCAAAAAGTTTTTCCTGGCGCAAAGGACAAGTCAGGGCTTAGAAGAAAACAGAAAGAAGCAGTTTATTTGTTGAATAGCCAAGTTTTTAAAGACTTGCGAAACTGAGTATAGTTTGTCTCGTTACGGAGTTCTGTGGGTAAAGAGTTCCAGGATGAGGGACCAAGGTAAGAGAAAGACCTACCGCCCATCCGGGCTAGTTTGAACTTAGGGACGATGAACCTTCCTTGGGTGGCACAGCGGAGATTTCGGGAAGGAAAGTAAGGATTAACCAAGGACTGAAGATAACGAGGAGCACAACAGGATTTAATTTTATGCATATAACTCAGTACCTTGAACGATTTTAAGCCAATGCAGCTTGCGTCGATAGGTCGAAATGGAGGTGGTCTTTGGGACTTCACACAAAAGTCTGACAGCAGCGTACTGTACCATCTGTAGTCTATGGACTACAGATTTGTTTGAGCCCAGATAAAGTATGTTTCCATATTCAAGCCTAGATGTAATTAGGGCATTGACAGGCTGTCCGGTTTTAGGTTTAAACCTATATTAACTGATAAAATCCCACTGAAAGACAAATAGCCCTCACCAGTGAAAACATATAAACACTGAAAAAACACCTGCACAGCCACAAACTAAATGCCATTCAAAGAAAGGAAAAAGAGGGTGAAGGAGTCATTTGTTTTCTTCCTGAAGGGGCCGATACAATGTAACTTTGTTATACAAGCTAGCAGTAAGAAAGTCTGGGCTAACATTATTCTATTTGAGTTTTGTTGTTTAGGGATGCCACTAAAATAGTTTCTTCTTCCTTTTGTTTTTTTTCAGTTTTGTGGTTTAAAGATGCAGGCTTTAGAAGCATGTTTTAGGTCTTGTTTAATTATTTTATAAACTGTAGAGAATCAGGAAATATCAAAATCATATTTGATATTTTGGCTGCGTTTGATTCTTTCAATGATAGGTAAAATGGCTGGTTTCATAAGAATCTTTTCTAATATGTGTCATCACATTTACCCTTAATACATCAGCCCACAGTTTCTAGCGGGTCAGTATTGATAGTAGGTGAATTGCCAACACCTCAGGCTTTAAAAAATGTATTACAAAGTATAGTGACAAGTACATGTGAAAAGAGCGCTATCACCAAGCATCTGGGATAGCGGTTAAAACATGGCACCAGACCTTTGGAAAAGATGTCACTTGGAATGCTCTGCAAAAACGGTTCTTTCCAAGTTCACCAAAGATTGGAGTGATACTGTTTGTATGTGCAGTGATTCAGCGACGTATATGAAAAAGTTGGGTGATGACCTGTCAAAATTGATCCCTGAGCTGAAGTGCTTCCCTGTAAGAGATCCTTGCAACTTGTTAGATGGCATGCTGAAATCATCTTTACAATCTTCAGAGTTAATGAGGAATGGTATTGACTTCTTAGTCCATTCTGGTGCACTGTTTTCTTATGCACAGGAACTAAAACGCAAATATTTATCATTTTGTGCTTTGTGTGGCATCAAGGAAAGAGTCATCCCAACTTTGGCCTTTTGCGGATGGTTCTCAGTCCAAGGGGCTGTGAATTCTATATTATCCATGTGGCAACCGTTTACAGAATTTCTGCTGAGTGAGGATGGCAAAGGCAAGAAATGTGAGGATCTTTGGTCACATATTGATAGTGATGAGAAAAAAGGACACTCTATTGCATTCTTATATTTTTACAGGAAAACATAACTGCTGTAGTGGACATAATAAAAAAATACCCTTGTCTGCCAAGTGTTCAGCATAATTGATGTAGATGTGAAACATCTCCTTGAGAGTCGGCTGGGCGACGCCTTTAGGGACTTTGGCACTGCAACAAGTTCCATGTTAGAGTGCTTGCCACTTGGTAAGCAAAGCAATGCTGAAGAGCAATTCAGGAACTTTTATTTTACAATGTATGAGAAACGGCTTGCAATGATGGATAGAAGTGTCCCTTCACCACCAATGGCATTTGAAGTCAATGAAACCTCACTGTGGTACTCTGTTCTAGATCCCTTCCGTAAAGGGGAGTTTCCTCCGTAGTTTCAAAAGTGCTGCTTCATTTTTGAGCGCTTCATTAACTCTGAGGGCATAAGCGCCCAGATCAGGGCAAATGTTGCAGAACCTGCCCAGAGAATCGCAATCTTCAAGTGAACCAGTATTGGCATGGAAAGCTATGTCAGTGGCCAGAGTTAACAAATTGTGTACTGGCTGTTTTGGCATTGCCCTTCTCAAGTGCCAATGGTCAGAGGGCCTTTTCACAGAAGTTTACATGGGAAGGAAAGAGTGAGCGCACATGACCAAAGACTCATTGAAGAAGTAAATGGTGTACTACAATAGGTTTAATTTGCAAAAATCTATTTGGACCTCATATAAACGATACTTACACTGTCTGTGTACCACGCGCTATCAGTGCAGAAAGCAAGCAGTATTAAAAGCAAAACGTTCCATAAACACCGGAAAAACACTATTTCTGTAGTTTTTAATAGCGCAAAAATGTGTAACCACTGAAAACCACTGTGTTTTAAGGTATTGAAATCACTGAAAAAACCCCACCAGAATTTACCAAAAATAGAAACTGAAAACAGGAAAGCCTAGGCATTGACTACGGTTTTTCTGGCAGATTCCGGTAGCATCCAACAGATTTTTCTTAACCATTTGAAAATGGTGAAGCAAGTCGATGCGACTTTGACTGATTGGAGGTGCATACTGAGTGAGTCATCGATCATGATACCCAGATTTCGAAGTTGGCGAGAAGGGGACGGAAGATCACCCATTTCACAAGGCCAGTATTGGGGGTTCCAGAGGTCTTTGGGGCATATTATCAACGGCCAGCGATAATTATCACTTGTCGTGCTTAGCAATACATTTCTTATTGCAGGCTATCTCTGGAATTTGTCGCCCCAGTAGCGCGTTATTAGCAAAACGTTTCTCCAGGGCGATAACAATTCCAGAGATAGCGAGGTTATCGCCGTTTTGCATGGAACATCGCTGGTTTTCCAACGATATTCCCTGCAAAATGGCGATAACCTTGCTGATACGACTCTGTGGTCGTATCAACAAAATCCAGCCCCTATGTCAAACATAGGTAAGTCAGGATTTTAGCAGACGTTAGAGTTTGGCGAAGACGGCTGTTTTCGCCAAAATCTAACTTCTGCTAAAATCGTGTAGGCTGCCTTGTAAATATTGCGATGTGAACATTATCGATATTTGCAAGGTAGTCCATACGGGGTACGCCCAGTGATGCCCACTTAGCATCTCATTAGAGATGCAAAGGGAGGCGCTGTGAAAAAGGGTGCTAACATGCGATTATGCATGTTTGTACCCTCTTGTAAATAGGGCAATAATTTTATCTCCGCTTTTTTGGCTTTTTAAGCAAAAAAGAAGCGATAAAGCCCTTGTAAATATGCCACTTTGTGTTTTTCTAACACCAATATCTCCGTTTTCTCTCCATTTAGCTTAAGAAAATTTTGCTGCATCCAAGATGCTATTTTGTTCAAGCCAATTTTGAGAATAGAAGGAGCATTTGTATTGTGTGAGGAAAGTGAGAAAATGATTTGAGAATCATCGGAGTAAGAGAAAAGGGATAACCCTGATTTCTCTGCTTCCTCAGCCAGTGGTCTTACATAAAGATTGAATAACAAGGGGCTGAGGATGGATCCCTGTGGCACCCCATGGGCAAAAGAGTGGACTTCAGAGCAGGCTGTTTTTGGGAAAACTTGGAAAGTGTGATTTGAAAGGAAAGCAATAAGCCAGTTTAAGGCGGGTCCGCTGATACCCTGTGATTTAAGTGTATTTATTAACACAGCATGAGACACCGAATCAAAAGCGGCGCTCAGATCTAGTAAAATGAGCGCAACGGTGTCCCCATTGTCCAGATGGTGACTTATGCTTTCAGTGACCCCAAGTAAGGTGGTTTTGGTGGAAAAAGCCGCTCTGAAGCCTGACTGAGAGGAATGAAGAAGTCCGTGTGTTGTCACAAACTGAGTTAAGTGTGAGTGGATATGTCTTTCCAGAATCTTTGAAAAGACAGGAAGTAGAGATATAGGGTGGTAATTACTGGACATTTACTCTTCTTTCTTTTCCTTCTATCTCTCTAACTCTCTCTCTTCCTTCTCCCTTTCTCACTCCCTTTCTTTCTTTCCCTCTCTTTTTCTCTCTGACTTTATTTTCCTTCTCTGTTTCTCTGTGCCTGTCTCCTTTGATATGCCCATCACACACGTCCTTATTTTGTGCTTTTTTTTCCAGGCTCTGTCGTCGACATCCATGGTCCACACAGGAGTGGTCGCCTTCTTGTTTTCTATTATTTTTGTTACATTTTGTTTATTAGTTTATCATTTGTATATATGTTAATAAAACAAATACATTTTGCAAATAGTTTTTCGTTTATCGTTTACATATATATTTATAAAAAAATACAGTTTAAAAAAAAAAAATACGTTTTTGGTTGTTCTCTTCACTGCTGTGTGACTCTTTCTTGTTCTTATCACTGTTATTTGATGGAGTCCACCATGGTGTTAAATTTTGGGGCACTTATCATGGGAATACTGGTGAAGTCTGAAGTTTGCACCATCTTCTGAATAGTGTGTTAGATTTATCTCAACTTTACGTCCATTAAAGTGTTGATAATGAAATGCAGACTAGACGTTCCCGTACAAAAAGACACGAGGTGCACCTTTGCGATTTATTCTAAATACTAAAATCCTGTATTGAATTACACTGAGGTATTGGCTGCACTTACAGTGTACACACAAAATCTATTAAGAAATCTCATCGTATTTATATTGATTGGGAATAGTGCGACAAGTGCTGGATCTTGATGAGATACACTGCTCAGTTTGTATATTCTTCTGCACACGAAAAAAATCACATCACAACTTTCACACCAACTACAATGCGAAACAAATTCCAGCGATAAGCCACATTAGCACCAGGTATTTTTCACCTGCTTTCTGCTGGTGTTAAGCAGGATGACTAACTGCACCATGAAACAGACCACAGCCAAGAGCCACACCAGAACACCCACAGGTGCCGCAGAATCAATGAGCATGATGCAGGGATACCCATGAGGGTCACAAGACTCATCGCAACAACTCCAGGACCGCCAACACCCCCCAAACCCACATCTGAGCAAGTATGTCCATGTGGTCATTGTCTTAGCATGATAGGCACGAGCCCTGCAACATCACAGTGTGCTGTCACCTCAGCGTTGGCAGTGAGCCTGAACATGTAGCTACGCACGCATCCTCCTGCATGCACAACCGGCATGTGCTGGTCCGGAGTACACAGGTCAGCGCAGGGGTGTGCCTATCAGGCAAGGGGAACAGGGTGTCTCGGACATGTACGTGTACAGGAAGTGCGGTACATGTGTCTCTGTGTTCTAGTGTGGCCAGCCAAAAAGGCCGCAGCACTCGATGTTGTAAAGTGCCATGCACCACCTCCAAACGGCACCGTGATGGTGTAGTTTGAATGTAGCAGGACATGCGCGAATAGGCATTACAATGGTGTGCTGTACGAGTGCACGAGACACAACAGCGCACCGTAGAAAATTGTGGGGGCTCGAGGGAGGGAGAAGCAGCTGTTTGGCAATGTAACACACAGAGAACTCGCCCATGTGCCATGTGCTGGGCATCTCATCCATGATAACCATGGTCGCAGACATCCCACAACACCAACGACAGGCCTTTGTACACATCCTGTATGAATGCAGCGTGGTTTTCACTTCTATGCTCGTTCAGTGGTGTGATGTTGGCAGGTTGTGTGACTTGTGCTCCTTGTTGGTGTGTTTCATTTTGTCCATTGTTTGTCTAAACTTAATTGTGCATGTGTGACATTCTGCCCATCTCCCTGCTTCCCCCATTCCCTGCTTCTTCCTCTTCCTGGTGCTGGTGTGTCTATAATTTTGTTGCTCCACACATCAACACATAAAAAGAACAAATTAGAATAGTTCCTTGATTTTTTTAGGTTTTAAAACTTCTCTCTATTGGTTTCTTTTTAATCTTCCATATAAACAGTTTTTTTAATATTCAACAACACATAGAAGTCAGAAGTGCAACGTATTCTATCAACACACTTTCTAGAACATTCTACAACACATGCAGGTTAAAAGTTCATACATTTTTTTAAACGTAACGATTTTTTTTGCAACATTTTCTCGAACATTTAACGGCACGTGCAGGTTAAAAATTCACGATTAATTTAAGTTCAAACAGTGCCTTCCAAATGAAAGTAGCAGCTGTGGTTCAGTTGAGCAAATTTTATCCTATGATATGTACTCCACGTTGAAACTGCTTTTTCTTAACTAATCACAAAGATGCTTTTCCACAAAACGAATGTGCAACCTACTTTTAAAAAAAAATGCTTTTCAACTCCCAATCACGTATAGTTTTGTATGGCAAAAAAAGTACTTCCCTATTTTTAAACATATCTCTTATTCTACCAAGGAACTGCATGAGCAACAGACATCTTTCCATACCTTCCAACCATACCTTCAAAATGCTAGTGTGGATCGTAGGACATAGCTATATTTTCAGGTGCAAGAGGTATGCAGAACACAGACCTATTGACTTAGACCTAGGTTTACAAAATGTGAACATTAAATGGTTTACACAGAGAAGATTGAAGTTGCACCAATTGCTACCTTTGGTTAAAACCTCTTTGTATCTTCCACACCCTGACCTCATGATTGTGCATTGTGGTGGAAATGACCTAGGCACATTGACTGGGGTAGGTTTGCAAATGCTTATGAATGACACCTTTGGACACCGCAGCTCAGCGCCATGTGACTCTGGGCAATAGCTCACTTAATAGCTCACATAATTTCCACGCCAGCCTTGAGGGCCTTCAGACCCATAGGGATGAGTAGTTTGCGCTTTACAAATACCATATTGATTTGATACGCACAAATGTACCTTCGCACTCCCTGTCCTTCGTTTGGATTTTGAAAGAGAGAGCAGTGAAACCTGCTCTCTCTTTCAAAATCCAAACCATATTGCTTTTCCACACGGGGAGCTGCATGTCAGCAGCTCCCCATGTGGAAAAGCAATGCCGGCTCCCGAAGGACACGAGGAGCCGGCTGGGACCGTGGGCACGTTGGGGCTCCCCCCACGGTCCCCAATAATTTTTATATGTCCAGGGGGATGGGGTCCCCGGGGATAATAAAAATTAGTGATAGAGGCTATTTTTTTTTTACAGTAAAATTAGGAGTCGCGCATCCAGCGCGGCTCTCAGCGCGCCCCCTGGTGTGCACATGTTGGGTGCATGACTCCTATCGCGTCGGGTGCATGATTTCTCCCGCATAGGGTGCACATTTCCTACCGCGTTGGGTACGTGACTGCAAGCAAAAAAAAATGATTTAGATAAAAACCAAGCTTATGTGTTTTGTTCTTGAGTGGCTCTAAAAAGAGCCGTTGTGTTCATTGAGAGTTTTTGGTACTTACAAGTAAGTACCTATACAGAGTCTAAAGTTGTTGAGGAAGACTCTGTTTCCTTCATCAGTAAAGTGTACACCATCTCTCATATAGATCTCTTGCATATGAAAATGCAGATTGTTATTGTAAATGGACCCCATTCTATTGTCTCTGAGAAAAGCAGAAACAGATTTATTCACATGTTTCCTAGCTTTCTCAATCTGTGGACAAAAATGATTGGACCAGTTCCATTTCTGCCTTTGGCATATGTTAGAACAGGCAAAGGCAGTTTGGGGAAAAAGTAAAATCAATTCTGCACAGGTGTCCTTGATAAGCATTTCCAGACCTACCCCAGTCAAAGTGCCTAGGTCATTGCCACCACAGTGCACCCGTAAGAGGTCAGGATGTTGGAGATGCAAAAAGGATTTTACCAATGGCATCAATTGGTGCCACGTTAACCCTCTCTGTCCAATCCATTTAATGTCTACATTTGGCAAACCTAGGTCTTTGTGAATGCCTTTGTTTTCTGCATAACTTTGGCTCCAGAAAATATAGCTGTGTCCCACAATCCACACTCTAAGCATCTTGAAGGGAGGTCTGGATGCACTCAGATGGTCTCTGTAAATGAAATGGCAGTTTGAAAAGTAAGATATTTCTAAAATGGTGGATAAGATGCAGTTTTGAAAAAAGCAAATAAATGATTGGTTGTTTGACAACATTCTACACTGAAAACTAGGGTGCAAGTTTCTGTTTTTTAAGCGCATGATTCTAATTGTTTAACAAAAACTGATTGAAAGGAACATTATATATGATAAACTGATATGTTGAAAAGTCAAGCACACTTGCTGTTTTGATTAGAAACATTGTGTGATGAACTTGTGACATGTGTGCTCAGTTAAGTGTTCCATGAACTGTTTCTATGGTAACAGGCAGAAGGCAGATTGGGGGTAGGGTTCAAATTTATGTCATTTGGAAAGGGTTGAATTGTTTAACCAATAGAAATGTGTGTTAGCTTTTGAATTAATGTGGGAAGGAATGTGATTTGATATTTACATGTATATGTGTGGAAAATGAGAGGGAAACTTTGCCATTCTTTGGTTTTGCTGACAGGTGCACAGTGCAGAGATTCTGTATAAGAAAATCTGGTGTGTGACTGACATACTTCCTAATCTACAAAACAACTTGAAAGGTGAGTTATTTAATTGTGAGGGGATGTATGTGGTCTATTTTGATTTTAATCAGTCTAATGTATTTCTCCTGCTAAAGTGCAGGGAGTACTTTTTTTTGTCTACAATATTATTGTCAGTGTGTGTGCATTTAGAAACCATTCTGTGATAAGCATTTGTGTTTTTCATGTGTTTGCAGACAGATAACTGTGCTGTTTTCAAGTTTTGGAAGAATTAGAAACCAGTCATTGTTTATGTATTTGCAAAATGAGTCACGTTTCTACACTAAAATGTAGTACTCCTTCTAGATTAAGAAATGTGTTTTGGTACAATGCAAGGGATAGTGTTGTTTGTCTAGAATCACACAGTGAGTCTGTGTGCATTTAGGAATCATTTTGAGAGAAACATTTTGGTACTAATGTGTAGTAGAACATTTTCTGCAGTGTGTGCAGTCACCTTACATCTTGTAGACTAGTAAATGTATTTTGTACAAGGGATAGTTGGTTGTCTACAATCACACTGTGAGTCTGTGTGCATTTGGGCAACTATTGTGAGAAAAGCATTTGGTAACATCATGTATTTGCTGGCAGATGACTACTTTAAAACCTGTTTTGTTGTCAAGTTTGAGTAGCATTAGAGGCCAGTCATTGCTTAGGCTTTCACAGTAGTGTGCAGTATTGAAATATGTAGAAGGAAGAGTGTTGCTTGTCTAGAATCACACTGTGAGTCTGTATGCATTTGGGAACCACTGTGAGAGAAACATTTGGGTATTTAATATCTTTGCATACACATAACTGCTTAAAAACCTTTCCTGTTCTCAAGTTTTGGTAGAATTAGAAGCCAGTCATTGCTTATGTATTCGGAAAATGAGTCAAGCTTTGACACTAAAGTGCAGTACTGAAATATGTAGAATGTGTGCAGTTACTTTACCTCCTCCAGAGTAGTGAATGTGTTTTGGTAAAAACAGGGGATAGTGTTGCTTGTCTAGAATTACACTGTGAGTCTGTCTGCATTTGGGTAACCATTGTGAGAGAAGCATTTAGTAACATCGTGTATTTGCTGACAGATAACTGTTTTAAAACCTGCCATTTTGTCAAGTTTTAGTAGCATTAGAAGCCAGTCATTGCTTATGCATTCACACAATGAGTCAGGCTTTCATATTAGTGTGCACTATGAAAATATGTAGAATCTCTGCAGTCACTTCAGCCCTTCCACACTAGTGAATGTGTTTTGGTAAAATAGAAGGAATAGGGTTGTTTGTCTAGAATCACACTGTGAGTCTGTGTGCATTTGTCAACTAATGTGAGAGAAGCATTTGGGGGTTTCATATTTTTGCAGACACATAAGTGCTTAAAAACCTATCCTGTTGTTATATTTTGGTAGAAATAGAATCCATTTATTGTTTATGTGTTTGTAAAATGAGTCAGGTTTATACACTAATGAGCAGTAGTAAAATATGTGGAATGTGTGCACTCACATGTAAATTACCTCTTCAAAAATGTTTTTTTTTTTAAAACATGTTTTTTATTGCAACATTTTCAGCAACATAACCATCGGGGCAACCGGCACCCCCTACAGTCTCCGATCATATTCTTCGGTTCAGTAATGCACACAGCCATTCAGCCCACATCCCGGGGGCCGGGCGGCATATATAGACAGTTAAGCAATGTAACACAACTATCGCCTCACAGCGGTGCCTGGATCATGCCCCATGGGAGCCTCTGCTTTTCTGTCCCAACAGCTACATTCCTCATCCAACTCAATATAGCATTACCCTCCCACCTCAGGGAACTCCCCCCCCCTCCCATCCCACCCCCCAACTGCTGCTGTTGTGGGCCCCTCCAGTGGTCCCTAACTCTAAGTCGTGCCATCCATTAGGGGTACATCTATTGTCCTCAGCCTCAAGGACCTCCGTTCTCCTCGCGCTCCCGTTCCGCCCGCTCGAGCCGGCAATCCTGCAGGGCCTGCTCAATCTGCTCCCATGCCCTTACCCACTCTAACCCCTTTTCATTGTCCGCCTTAATCGCTTGGCGCCGTCTGACTTCACTCTTGCATCTAGACCATTTTAATAACTCGGAGATCCACCGCCCGATTTATGGACCCTCCCGGGACTTCCAGTGCCACGTAATCTCTCTCTGAGCCAGCATAAGCCCCAAGTCAATAAATTTACTCGTCACTTTTGTCTTTGCTGTGTGAGGGAACCAGAGCAGCAGGCACGCCCCCATATCAAACTCGACCTCCCTGTCCGTCGCAGTATTCAAGATCTCTCCCACCTCAGTCCAGTACGACCCGAGCTTCGGGCACCCCCACAGCATATGCTCTAGTTCAGCTCCCAGTGTGAGGCAGCGCGGGCAAGCGGCCTCCTGTACCTTAAAGTGCCGGCTAATCTTTCCCGGGGTCAAATACGCCCTGTGAATGATGAAGAAGTGCACCTGCTGAAAGCTGGCATTCCCGCTACCCTTCCATGTCCTCCGCATGATGTGGCTCCAGATCGTGTCCGGAATGGGTTTGCCCATGCTTTCCTCCCACCGCTCCTTCAATGCCGCAAGCGGCTCCAACCCCTCCTGCAGCAGTCTAGCCTGTAGGCATGTCACCGCCTTAATCGTGCCCGCCGCCATTGCCACGTACTGGCAGGTTAGTGCCACAGAGGGCTCCTCCAGCCCCTTTCTCCAGTGTTTTTGTATCGCCGCGCTCACCGCCGCGTGCAGGAGATAACTCCCATCCGGGAGGCCAAACTGCTCCTGCAAAGCCCCGAAGGGGGCTAGCACCCCATCTATATAGAGGTCCCCCACCATCTGCAACCCCAGCTCCTCCCACTCCGCTAGCGGGGACCAGTCGCCTCCATGCGGCAGCGCCGTCAGCATCCCCAGCGGGATCTCCGGTGCATAAGGTCTTACCGTCTTTGCTCTCCGCATGCCCCTCTGCCAGCATAGCCGGAGAGTCCGCTCCTCGATGGACAAATCTCTCAGGTCTAATTTCTGTTGCATGACTATATAAGACAGGACATGTCTCTGGATGCCCGTCCCTCGTCCCAGCTCCGGGCCCCGGAATACCCTGGCCACGTTCTGTGTCAGCACTTGTAGCTGCGCCGCTAGGTAGTATAATTCAAAATCGGGGACCGCCAGTCCCCCTTCTAGTTTAGGCCGCATCAGAACCGTCAGGGCTACCCGTCGCCGTCCCGTCCCCCATAGGAAGCTGATGATCTGCGACTTCAATTCTTTAAAGATCCGCTGCGGGATCCATATCGGCAGTGTGCGGAAGTAATAGAGCAGTCGGGGCAGAGCCACCATCTTCAGCAACGCGACCCGGCCCAGCACCGAGAGCGGGAGGGCAGCCCAGAAGGCCATGCACCCCCTCAATGCCCTTATGCAGCGCCCTACATTACCGTCCAAAAGATTTTCGACATCGTGGTATATCCGGACTCCCAGGTAAGTAAAGCATTTAGCTTCCCATACCACATCCCGAGTGGGAGGGCAATACGGGACATCTGCCCGCAGCGGGAAAACGCAGGTTTTGGTCCAGTTGACCCTGAGGCCCGAGAGCTCGCCAAAGCGCGAGAGCATCTCCACAGCCCCCTCCAAGGCATCACCGGAGTCCTCCAGGTACAGCAGGAGGTCATCCGCGTACAGGGATATATGATGTTCCTCCTCCCCACAGCGAACCCCGCCGTACGCCGCTCCTGTCCGCGCTTGCGCCGCCAAAGGCTCCATCGCCAAGGCGAACAACAGGGGAGATAACGAGCAACCCTGCCGTGTGCCCCTGCGTACTGGATATGCTGCGGACACGACCGCTCCCAGCCGCACCCTGGCCGTAGCAGAGGAGTAAAGGACCCGTGTCCAACGTCCGAACCCCTCCCCCAGGCCGGACTTCTCGAGCACCGCGTCGAGGTATCCCCACTCGAGGCTATCGAAAGCCTTTTCGATGTCCACGGCGAGCACTGCCGGCCGCTGTGCTGGGTCCCAGACGCTGTCAATGATACGGACCAGGCGGCGAATATTCCAGGCTGTGCTCCTGGTGGGGATAAAACCGGCTTGGTCCCCGTGGACCAGTTTGGTCATGTGCGGTAATAATCTAGTGGCTAATATGCGACTCAATATTTTGTAGTCGACCGTCAGCATAGACAAAGGTCTATATGACGTCACATCCGAGGCATCCCTGCCGGGCTTCAACAACGGCACCACCAAGGCCTCCCTCATCGACTGGGGGAGTCTCCCCAGCTCCATGGCCTCAGTGTAGACCAGCAAGAGCCTGGGCGCTAAGGCATCCACAAACTGCGCGTAGAATTCGATCGGCAGGCCATCCACCCCCGGCGTTTTGTTTCTGGCCATCTGCTTAATAGCCACCCGAATCTCCTGCAGCGTAATGGGGCCTCCCAGCACCATCGCAGTTTCCGCATCTACCCGGGGGAGGCAAAGAGTCGCCAGATAATCAGTTATCTCGGAGTTCTCCACCCCCAACTGGCTCTCATAGAGGACCGAATAGTATGACCTGAACCGCTGGAGCACCGCCCCCTGCGAGTAAACCATCTCCCCCGTCTCCGTTCTAATACTTAGAACCGGGCAGCCCCGGGGTTCCGGGTTCGCTAGTCTAGCCAGTAGCGTTCCTACCTTGTCCCGTTCCGCATGGACTCTGACGAGATACCGCTTGTAGTCAAAGCCCCGCAGCCGCTCAGTTTCCGTCGCTACCACCTCCTTCGCCTCAAGCAGCCTGTCCTGCAACTCTGGTCGCTCAGGCCTACGCTGCTCCAGCTCCCTCAACACCCCTTCTGCCTTCTCCAGAGCCGTCAGGATAGTAGTCCTCACATTCGCAAATGTTCCCATACAAACGCCTCTGGTCACCACCTTCATGGCATCCCATTCCATCGCCCTCGTGGCCGTTGAACCCTCATTCTCCGTAAAGTACTGCTCTACGCCCCGCTTGACCGTATCACTAAACACTGGATCTTCCAATGCCTCTGGCCTCAAGCGCCATGTCGGGACCGCCGATCTCGGCCGCCGCCACTGCAACGTCAACAGCAGCGGGTTGTGGTCCGATATAGTTCTAGTGAGGTACTCCGTGTGGGCCATCACTGGCGCCAAGTCCCTGCTGCACAACATAGCATCTATCCTAACGTGTAGCGCATGTAACGCGGAGAAGAAGGAATAGTCCCTGTGTCCCGGATGCTGCTCCCTCCACACATCTATCAGCCCCCACCTCTCCTGCCAGTCCGCCCTGTGCGCCGCTAATCGGCGCACCGGCGAGTCAGCCAATGGCGGATGCGACCGGTCCAGTGCCACATCAGTGATCGAGTTGAAGTCCCCTCCTATCAATATGGGGCCCGCCAAAAAGTGCGCCAAGGAACCCGTCAGGCTAACAAAAAAGCGGGCCTGATCCGTGTTGGGGGCATATATACTGCATAAGGCCACATCCTGACCATAGAGCCTCCCCTCCACCACCACAAATCTACCCCCCGGGTCCACCAACTGAGTAGTGGCCTGAAATGGGATTCCTGCCCGCACCCATATCAACACTCCCCTGGCAAACACCTGGCCACGCCATCTCCTCTGCAGCGCAGTGAGTTCCTGTTGAGTTAAGTGAGTTTCCTGCAGGAGTGCGATTTGTATGCCTCGCCTCACCAGATGGGCATGGACCTTGTGTCGTCTTGACATAGTGCGGAGGCCACGAACATTCCACGTGAGGCATTTCAAATTAGGTAATGTCCCCATTGCAACCCGTACCCCCCCAGCACACCAACATCCCAGGCCCACCTACAGCAGTGCAAAAGAACCCCGCAACCAAAACAACCCCACAACTCCCCCCCCACCCACTCCCCAGAACAGGACCTAATAACGCACTATCAGCCCCCATCCAAACCTGCAACCCACCAAACCGTCCCTAATCTGTGGTTGTCTCCACAGAAAGCCTTAAGGGCCGCTCGAGGGTGGTCAGAACCGACCTAGGGCAGGCCAAGCCCCCCGCCCCGCACCCAGCATCCCCCGAATGTCTCAACACCATACCTGCATGTCCGTCGAGCACCGGGACCCCCAGTCAGAACCCAGAGTCACAAATGTGGCCCCACCCTCCGCATCACCCGTCAAATAGTCCATCCGCCGTCTGTGGGGTGACCACCGGCCCCCCGGAGCTGTCAACCTCCGACATCTCTCCGCCGGACTGCCCGGCCTCCTCGCCAGAATCCGAGCCCACTGAAGTCTGCTCCCCTTGAGAGCCCGTTATGATCGCCGTCGCTGCCAGCGCCCTCCACCTGTCATCCGCCATCTGTCCATCCCGCTCCGCTCTCTGAAGTTTGTTGCGCTTGCGGATACGTTGAGATTTCCGCACTTGGACCGGTTTCTGCCTCCCTTTTTCCTCCGTCCTTCCCCGGGCCGTGCCCGCCCGATACGACTCCAGCCATGTCCACGCTTCCTCAGGGGTCTGAAAGAAGTGGGTCGTCCCGCTCAGGATTACCCGCAGTTTCGCTGGGAACAGCAGGGAGTACTGTAGGCCCTCGATCCGTAGTTCCTTTTTTACAGCCAGAAAGGAAGCCCTGTTCTTCTGTACCTCCTGCGTGTAATCTGGGAACACCGTGACCGAGCTGTTGGCCACCTGGAAGGGGCCATTTGCACGCGCCTTCTGGATCAACAGGTCCCTGTCCCTATAATGCAAAAGCCTGACCAACATGGGTCTGGGAGGGCGGCCCTGCGCCGGCGGGCGAGCCGGGACCCTATGCGCCCGCTCCAGGGAGAAGAAGGGGGAGAGGCCCTCCGGGGCCACGGTCTTCCTGAACCAGTCCTCCATATATGCCACGGCGTCATCCCCTTCAACTTTTTCCGGCAGGCCCACCACCCTCACGTTATTTCTCCGATTGCGACCTTCGGCGTCTTCCGCTCGCCTCTCCAGTGTCGCCAAACGGCCCAGGATCTCAGCGATTTTGCGCTCTGCGGTCGCCGCCGCCGGCTTGAGCTCCCGGATCGCCACCTCGTTGTCTTTGACTCTGTCCGCCAGTTTGGCATGATCGGCCCGTAAGAGTCCCAGCCCAGTAGCAACCTGCGCTATGTCCTGATGCAAGGCCTCCTTGGTCGCCGTGATGGCCTCCAGGATCCCATCCAGCCGTTTGTTTAAGCGCCGTTCCTGCGCTGTGTCCCCCGGGTCATCTTGGGGTCCTCCATCTGCGGCCGATTCCGCCGCCCGGTCGTGCCTAGGGGGCACATGCGGCGCGACACCCTTCGTGGCCATCCGGCCCTGCACCAGCTCTAGTTCAGGGCCCCACCAGCAGGCAGGTCTATTTCGCCGTCCGTCCACTCCGGGAGCGAAGAGCCAGGGCCCGGCACCCGCTCCCCGTTCTCAGTGTGCTCCTCGGGGCGGTCCGCTCCCCCAGGGCCCGGCAGCCCAGCAGCTCAGGGCCCCTCCGCTCGTATCCAGCAGGTCGTCCTCGCGCCAAGGCCACCCGCCACCAGCGCACGGGTCCTCCGCGGCTTCACCCAACGACAGCGCACACAGCGCGGGCTCACCACCTTCCTGCTCCAGCGCCGGGGTCGCCCCCGCTCAGTTCACCCCAATGGGTCAACCTCACCTCCGGGGGGGGGGCGCCTCCACGCGGTCCTCAGGCTCTCCGCTCCGCAGCTCTCCCGCAGCCCAGCGCTGCTATCTCTTCAGGCCGCCATCACCATCCGCCACCACCAACGGGCGCGAGTCGTCCGGCTCCGACGCCAGCTCCTCCGCAGCTCTCGCTCTCGCCCCCTCCGCAGCCCAGCTGCCGCATTCGCCCGCGGGCAGGCGCCTTGCTCCGGTGTCCAGCGCCGGCTCCGCTGTCCCCTCCGTAGTCTGTGTCGGGTGCCCCGAGGGGGGGAGGGGCCGGCGGGATCCGTCGTCACCGCTACGGCGGAGAGCGCCGCGCCCCAGCACCGTGGTCCCGGAGCCCCGGGCAATAGGCGATCAGCCCCGCTCCGCTACACCATCGGCCGGCTGCTCCGCGGTCACCAGCCTCCGTCTGGGGTTGTTTACTCTCTTCCGTCTGGGGCTGCCGCCATCTTGTGCAGCATACACCGTTCGTCCCGCTTCGTGTCCCGGCTCTAGCACCTCGCCTGGGCCCCCGCCGTCTCGTACGCGGCATCCACCGCCGTCCCGGTGCTCAACGCAGCAGGGTCGCGCCAGCTGCGGCGCGTGGTGGCCGGAGTTCAGGATAAATATCGGGGATTAGGCACGGAGCTGCAGGCTCACGCCGCCATCCCGATCGGCGTCCAAACCACGCCCCCTCTTCAAGAATGGTAAATATGTTTTTGTAAAATCCAAGGGATATTGTTTGTTTTCTAGAATCACACTGAGAGTCTGTGTGCATTTAGAAACTTTAATAAGAGAAGGATTTGGGTATTTTATGTGTTTGCAGACACATAGCTGGTTAAAAACATGTCCTGTTCCCATACTTTGGTGGGATAAGAAACCAGTCATTGGTTAGGTATTTGTAAAAGAGTCAGGGTTCTACAATTATGTGCAGTAGTACAATTTGTGGATTGTGTGTACTCTGTTTCCAGAAAAGAATATGTGATTTGGTAATATGTATGGGATAGTGTTTGTTGGCTAGAATCACACTGAGAGTCTGTATGCATTTAGGAACCATTTAGAGAGAAGGTTTTGGGTACTTTATGTCTTTGCATACATATAAGTGCTTAAAAAACTCTAATCATTTAGTCAGTACCCAGGCACTCATACACTGAGCCAGGCCTTAGCTCATGGACTGTTTCAAATGTCTATCCACTATGCATGCAGGCCTCTAACCACCTAGACACTTGTCTTTCACACCTTCAATACCCTAGTCAGTATTCAAACAGTTCCTGCATACACCCTGTCACTCCCCTTACACTATTCCACTGATTTATTCAGCACCATGTACTAATCCATTTACTGTGCCAAAAAAACAAACACTTATAAATTCACCCAGGCACACTCCTTGCAATACTCTAATCATTCAGTCAGTACCCAAGTACAAATGGAGTGACGCAGGCCTTAGCACATGGATTGATTCAAACGCCTATCCACTATGCATGGAGGCGTCTAACCACCAACACAATTGTCGTTCACTCCTTCAATTGACTAGTCAGTATCTATATACTTCAATAAACACCCTGTCACTCCCCTTTCACACCTCCAGTCACTCATCCAGCACCATTTACTAATCTATTCACTGCACCAAAACCCAAGAACTTAAAAAAAATTCACCCAGGCACTCTCCTTGCAGTACTCTAATGATTCAGTCAGTACCCAGGTAATCATGCAGTAACCCAGGCCTTAGCCCATGGACTGTTTCAAATGTCTATCCACTATGCATGCAGGCTTCTAACCACCTACACACTTGTCTTTCACACCTTCAATACCCCAGTCAGTATTCATACAATTCTTCAAACACTTTATCACTCCCCTTACACTCCTTCAGTGACTCATTCAGCACCATGTAGTAATCCATTTACTGCGCCAAAACCCAAACACTTATAAATTCACCCAGGCACTCTCCTTGCAATACTCTAAACATTCAGTCAGTACCCAAGTACTAATGGAGTGAGGCAGGCCTTAGCACATGGATTGATTCAAACACCTATGCACTATGCATGCAGACCTCTAACCACCTATACACTTGTCTTTCACACCATCAATATCCCAGTCAGTATCCATACAGTTCTTGCAAACACCCTGTCACTCCCTTTGCACTTCTCCAGTGATTTATTCAGTACATGTAGTAATCCATTAACTGTGCAAAAAAACAAACACTTATAAATTCATCCAGGCACTCTCCTTGCAATACTCTAATCATTCAGTCAGTACCCAAGTACTAATGGAGTGGGTCAGGCCTTAGCACATGGATTGACTCAAACGCCTATGCACTATGCATGCAGGCCTCTATAACCACCTATACACTTGTCTTTCACACCTTCAATACCCCAGTTGGTAGTCATACAGTTCCTACAAGCACCTTGTCACTCGCTTTATACTTTTCCAGTGACTAATTCAGCACTATGTAAAAATCCATTCACTGCGCCAAAACCCAACCGGTAATACATTTACCTAGGCACTCTCCTTGAAGTACTCTAATGATTGAGTCAGTACTGAGGTACTTATATAGTGAACCCAGCTTTAGTACATGCACTGCTTCAAACGTCTATGCACTATGTATGCAGGCCTCTAACCACGTATACACTTGTCTTTCAGACCTTCAATACCCCAGTCAGTATTCATACAGTTCCCGCAAACACCCTGTCAGTCCCCTTACACTCCTCCATTGACCCATTCAACATCATGTACTAATCCATTAACTACACCAAAACCCAACCACTTATAAATTCAGTGAGACACTCTCCTTGTAGTACTGTAATGGTTTAGTCAGTACCCATGTACTTATGTAGTGAACCCGGCCTTAGCACATGGAGTACTTCAAATGTCTATCCACTATGCATGGAGGCCTCTAACCACCTACACAATTGTCTTTCACACCTTCAATTGACCAGTCAGTATCTATAAACTCCAATAAACACCCTAACACTCCCCTTGCACACCTCCAGTGACTCATCCGGCACCATGTACTAATCTATTCACTGCGCAAAAACCCAAACCTTTAAAAGATTCATTTAGGCACTTTCCTCGCATTACTCTAATGTTTCAGTCAGTACCCAGGTACTCATGCAGTGAAGCATGCCTTTTCACAAGGACTGCTTGAAATAACTATCCACTATGCATTTAGTCACACTTGTGCTTCAGGCCTACATTTCCACAGTCACTATGCATACACTCCAGCAAACACACTGTGACTGCTGTTGCAAACCCATAGTGAGTCTTTCAGTACCATGTAGTAATCTATTCAGTAAAGTAAAACTCAAACAATTGTGAATTCACTCAGGTGCCAATTACGATCCGGTAAAAAATGTCCCCGTACGACTCGTATCCGGTCTTTTTACCGTACGAATCGTACAAGTGCCGTACGAACTGGCAATCACGATTCGCATGGGAAAAAGTCCATACGAACCGCACTGGGAATCATTCCCCACACGTCCTCGGGTCGGAAAATGTGTCCGACACGTCCTCGGACGATTTACCTTACAAACGTGAAAAGCCAAGTCCGACCGAGGAATCACGATCCATCCCGTGCGTCCGAGCTTACAACCGTATGGAAAAAACACCGTCCGCACCGAACACCTATAGCAACCATGGAGACATGTGCCCGCATACGCGCCCAACACTCCCCCCAGCCCCCGTACGTCCGACACGTACCCCCTGTGTATGTATACCCCCACCCGTCTAGGTACACCCCAGTACGTTCGAGTCCTACCCCCACCCCTGTACGTGTCGTACCACCGTCTATGTACACCCCAGTACGTTCGAGTCCTACCCCCACCCCTGTACGTGTCGCACCACCGTGTACCCAGTACGTTCCAGTCGTACCCCCACCCCTGTACGTGTCATACCCCGGTGTACCTACACCCCAGTACGTCCCAGTCGTACCCCCACCCCAGTACGTGTCGTACCACCGTCTATGTACACCCCAGTACGTTCGAGTCCTACCCCCACCCCTGTACGTGTCGCACCACCGTGTACCTACACCCCAGTACGTTCCAGTCGTACCCCCACCCCAGTACGTGTCGTACCACCGTCTATGTACACCCCAGTACGTCCCAGTCGTACCCCCACCCCAGTACGTGTCGTACCACCGTCTATGTACACCCCAGTACGTTTGAGTCCTACCCCCACCCCTGTACGTGTCGCACCACCGTGCACCCAGTACGTTCCAGTCGTACCCCCACCCCAGTACGTGTCGTACCACCGTCTAGGTACACCCCAGTACGTTCGAGTCCTACCCCCACCCCTGTACGTGTCGCACCACTGTGCACCCAGTACATTCCAGTCGTACCCCCACCCCTCTACGTGTCATACCCCCATGTACCTGCACCCCAGTACGTTCCAGTCGTACCCCCACCCCAGTACGTGTCGTACCACCGTCTATGTACACCCCAGTACGTTCGAGTCCTACCCCCACCCCTGTACGTGTCGCACCACCGTGCACCCAGTACGTTCCAGTCGTACCCCCACCCCTGTACGTGTCATACCCCTGTGTACCTGCACCCCAGTACGTTCCAGTCGTACCCCCACCCCAGTACGTGTCGTACCACCGTCTATGTACACCCCAGTACATTCGAGTCCTACCCCCACCCCTGTACGTGTCGCACCACCGTGCACCCAGTACGTTCCAGTCGTACCCCCACCCCTGTACGTGTCATACCCCCGTGTACCTGCACCCCAGTACGTTCCAGTCGTACCCCCACCCCAGTACGTGTCATACCACCGTCTATGTACACCCCAGTACGTTCGAGTCCCACCCCCACCCCTGTACGTGTCGCACCACCGTGTACCCAGTATGTTCCAGTCATACCCCCACCCCTGTACGTGTCATACCCCCGTGTACCTACACCCCAGTACGTCCCAGTCGTACCCCCACCCCAGTACGTGTCGTACCACCGTCTAGGTACACCCCAGTACGTTCGAGTCCTACCCCCACCCCTGTACGTGTCGCACCACTGTGCACCCAGTACGTTCCAGTCGTACCCCCACCCCTCTACGTGTCATACCCCCATGTACCTGCACCCCAGTACGTTCCAGTCGTACCCCCACCCCAGTACGTGTCGTACCACCGTCTATGTACACCCCAGTACGTTCGAGTCCTACCCCCACCCCTGTACGTGTCGCACCACCGTGCACCCAGTACGTTCCAGTCGTACCCCCACCCCTGTACGTGTCGTACCACCGTCTATGTACACCCCAGTACATTCGAGTCCTACCCCCACCCCTGTACGTGTCGCACCACCGTGCACCCAGTACGTTCCAGTCGTACCCCCACCCCTGTACGTGTCATACCCCCATGTACCTGCACCCCAGTACGTTCCAGTCGTACCCCCACCCCAGTACGTGTCGTACCACCGTCTATGTACACCCCAGTACGTTCGAGTCCTACCCCCACCCCTGTACGTGTCGCACCACCGTGCACCCAGTACGTTCCAGTCGTACCCCCACCCCTGTACGTGTCATACCCCTGTGTACCTGCACCCCAGTACGTTCCAGTCGTACCCCCACCCCAGTACGTGTCGTACCACCGTCTATGTACACCCCAGTACATTCGAGTCCTACCCCCACCCCTGTACGTGTCGCACCACCGTGCACCCAGTACGTTCCAGTCGTACCCCCACCCCTGTACGTGTCATACCCCCGTGTACCTGCACCCCAGTACGTTCCAGTCGTACCCCCACCCCAGTACGTGTCATACCACCGTCTATGTACACCCCAGTACGTTCGAGTCCCACCCCCACCCCTGTACGTGTCGCACCACCGTGTACCCAGTATGTTCCAGTCATACCCCCACCCCTGTACGTGTCATACCCCCGTGTACCTACACCCCAGTACGTCCCAGTCGTACCCCCACCCCAGTACGTGTCGTACCACCGTCTAGGTACACCCCAGTACGTTCGAGTCCTACCCCCACCCCTGTACGTGTCGCACCACTGTGCACCCAGTACGTTCCAGTCGTACCCCCACCCCTCTACGTGTCATACCCCCATGTACCTGCACCCCAGTACGTTCCAGTCGTACCCCCACCCCAGTACGTGTCGTACCATCGTCTATGTACACCCCAGTACGTTCGAGTCCTACCCCCACCCCTGTACGTGTCGCACCACCGTGCACCCAGTACGTTCCAGTCGTACCCCCACCCCTGTACGTGTCATACCCCTGTGTACCTGCACCCCAGTACGTTCCAGTCGTACCCCCACCCCAGTACGTGTCGTACCACCGTCTATGTACACCCCAGTACATTCGAGTCCTACCCCCACCCCTGTACGTGTCGCACCACCGTGCACACAGTACGTTCCAGTCGTACCCCCACCCCTGTACGTGTCATACCCCCGTGTACCTGCACCCCAGTACGTCCCAATCGTACCCCCCTCCCAGTACGTGTCGTACCACCGTCTAGGTACACCCCAGTACGTTCGAGTCCTACCCCCACCCCTGTACGTGTCGCACCACCGTGCACCCAGTACGTTCCAGTCGTACCCCCACCCCTGTACGTGTCATATCCCCATGTACCTGCACCCCAGTACGTTCCAGTCGTACCCCCACCCCAGTACGTGTCGTACCACCGTCTATGTACACCCCAGTACGTTCGAGTCCTACCCCCACCCCTGTACGTGTCGCACCACCGTGCACCCAGTACGTTCCAGTCGTACCCCCACCCCTGTACGTGCCATACCCCTGTGTACCTGCACCCCAGTACGTTCCAGTCGTACCCCCAACCCAGTACGTGTCGTACCACCGTCTATGTACACCCCAGTACGTTCGAGTCCTACCCCACCCCTGTACGTGTCGCACCACCGTGCACCCAGTACGTTCCAGTCGTACCCCCACCCCTGTATGTGTCATACCCCCGTGTACCTGCACCCCAGTACGTTCCAGTCGTACCCCCACCCCAGTACGTGTCGTACCACCGTCTATGTACACCCCAGTACGTTCGAGTCCTACCCCCACCCCTGTACGTGTCGCACCACCGTGTACCCAGTACGTTCCAGTCGTACCCCCACCCCTGTACGTGTCATACCCCCGTGTACCTGCACCCCAGTACGTTCCAGTCGTACCCCCACCCCAGTACGTGTCGTACCACCGTCTATGTACACCCCAGTACGTTCCGGTCCTACCCCCAACACAACCTCCTAAGTACGGAGCGCACCCCAGGCCCCAACATCACAACCGCATGTACGAGTCGTACCAACCCACACACAAGGACAGCACCGTACAACCAAATAGCCCATCTACACACCGTACACACGCTCAAAACGCACGTACACAACCAGGACAAAACAAAACAACACAAGAAGACACTATTCGAATGGCACAAAGCCACTAAACATGGCCAACAAACACTACAAATACACCTTCACTGACCTGCAACTGCCAAAGACAAACAGAGGGCCAAAACACCACCACTACTTATAACACACCCACCCAAAATTCAAACACTGCCACACCCACCCATGGACCAATAAAAAGGGCCCACACACACAAACCATGAGCCTTTGCAACAGACTCACTGCTGCCAGACACCACAGAACCATACAACAAGCTACACCACACCTTACACTTGCACACCTTCACACAACCACCCTCACAAACACCCCCTCATCACATTCACACATACACACACACAACCATCCACACCCCCCCCCAACATCCACACACCTCCCCACCATCCCCACCCACACCCCTCACCATGCCCACTACCAAGAATCCAAAGTTCAGTAACCGAGAGTTGGAGGTCCTTGTTGATCAAATCCTCAGAGTCGAGCCACAGATCTTTGGAACATTGGTCAGAAACACCAGCCTGGCAGCAAAAACAGCCATGTGGCAGACCATCGTCGATGCTGTGAATGCTGTTGCGGACACCAGAAGGACCAGGCAGGAATGCCAGAACAGGTGGTATGATCTGCGGAGGAGGGTCAGAGCCAAGAGGCAGGAGGAACACGACCAGGCCAACGCCACCGGAGGAGGGCCCTCCCGCAGACCCGTACAGTACCATCCCTGGGAGGAGAGGGTGATGGCCATACTGCCGGTGGAGGCAGTCGAAGGATTAGAAGGACTCCGAGACCCGGGTGAGTACACAAACAACGCACCTCACATGGGGGGAACGGCATCCACAACCAAAATCACTAACAGGCACGCAACCACCACAAGCCATCGCATGACTCAACCACACTCCATGAGCACGCACATGCCACTGCTGCCACCATGCCCCATGCACCCAGCTGGACAATGTCAAGTCACAGGCCACAGAAGACAACAACACATGACACGGTAACCCGGATGGCGGGAGGCTGGGCCCCAAAAATCACATAGTGCGACTCCGAAGCAGACAACAATGCACTCTGCCCATATGGCCTAGGTCACAGCCAGACAAACAGTGTGTCCCAACACAGGAATGACTTGCCAGCAAATGGCGGACGCCTTGCATCAACACATGGGGGTGAAGGCACTGTTTTGCACATGACAGCAGCTAATGAACAGCCAACATTGTGAAAGAGTGGCAACACACACCACCACAGCAGCAGCGCACAGACACACATCACACCCAATGGGTGCCTGGAGATCAGAAACAAACTCACATTAACAAGCCAAGGGCCACTCAAAGATCTGCTAACAGTGTGTGCCCAGGAAGCTGGGCTGAGGTGACAGAGGGTGACACACAGAGGGAGGGAGAGGGGGACAGAGAGGGAGGGAGAGGGGGACAGATAGGGAGGGAGAGGGGGACAGAGAGGGAGGGAGACACAGGGAGACGGACAGAGGGAGGAGGCTGACACACAGAGGGAGGGAGAGGGTGACAGAGAGGGAGGGAGAGGGGGACAGAGAGGGAGGGAGAGGGGGACAGAGAGGGAGGGAGACACAGGGAGAGCAAATCAGCCGTGTGGTGTGTGGGAATGTCTGCTCGTCAGCAGGTAGACTGCGTGCATGTAGCCAAGGGTGGCCCGTGCCAGAACCCCCCCTCTTCTCCATGGCAAAACACAGGGCCATGTCACAACCTGTGCACGAGCACAATGACAGCTATCTGCATCACATAAGTGTGTGGAACAACTCCATGTGCACAAGTACAGTGCTACACGGAAGGCGCCAATGCATGGCTCGCAACACCTGCCCACTCCACTGCTGACTGCAGTCACACTTGACGCAGCAAGTAAGACTGTGCCACACATAGTTAAAGGGGCCAAAGTGGTGCCCAAGGGACACACCCATGCACAAGTGCACTGTGAGTGGAATGCAAGACAGATCCTAATTCCAAGAGGAAATGTGCCAACTTTGGAAATGATGAAACATGGATGTTGCATGGACCAAAATTAACATTGTCTCTCTCACACACAGGTCAACGTCGTGGTGCACCCCCCAACACTGGGGGGGAACACTCACAGGACCCGGATCTGCAGGAGCCCGATCCCACTGGCTGCGACCACTCTCACCACTCTGTGGACGACCCCGACCGACCTGGCCCCTCTGGTGTCCAACCGCCTGCAGCACCTGCGTCAGGTACAACTGTGCCAACCACCACCCCCACTCCTGCCACATCCCAGGAGACACCCAGGATCCCTGCCCCAACACCACAATGCAGCCAGGCTGTCCAGGAGGGACACGGTGTCCCGGGCACCCAGGAGGAGGCAGGCGACAATGCCAATGCCACCCCTCAGGGGTCCCGGAGACCCGATGTGCCCACAAGGGCAGGCCAGGCGCAAGTGGGAAGGGGTGGTGGGAGTGGAGGACGGCGGAGGCACGAGCCTGACCAGTTGGCTGGGGATCCGGTATTTTCCCATGTCCGTAACATCCTGGACTCATACCGGCAGGACACCACGGGCATGGCCCAGGTTGTGTCCACCCTCAATGAGATCAAGGGGAGCCTCGATGAGATAAAGACCCAGCAGGCCCAGCAACATGCGGAGCTACATGCCTGTCTACTGGTACACCAACGGAGGATGGAGGACAGACAGGCTGAGCAAGTGACGGCATTCCAGGGGATTCACGCTACACTCCGTCGGATGGCCGACAACATGGCCGACCCTCCCTGTGCCAGAAGGCGGAGAACATCACCACCCACAGGGAGGGATCAGGAGGAGGAGGAGGAGGAAACATCCGACGGAGCATCCCAGATGTCGTCACGGCCTGCTGCTGAGTTTCCCTGCAGGAGGCCGGGTCGTCCACGGAAAGGACCGTGAGGGTCGGCGCTACATCACCATCTCCCAGGACACCTGGCCTGGCACCTGGCCCACTGGAGCAACAGCATCACAGCATCAAGAGACATTCTCTGCCACATGGCCCTGCTGGTCACTGGCTGACCAATGTTGACAAAGACTGTGGCATGGACTCTGATGACATCCAATGGCAAGGACACCAACTCCCCTACTGAACTTTGGATTCCAAATTCCCGGAAAGACACTCACTTTGTTGTCCCCCCCCCCCCAATAATAAATCACACTATGAAGAGTAGATGCCTGCTGGTAGCATTATTACCTAACATGTGTCTTGTAAAGTCAAAACATGCCTGAGTCATCTTTTGTCTTCAACCACCCACACCCTGGGGCCTGAGTCTGGCACAGGACACATGGGTCACAGTGTATTAGGCAAGACAGACATGGAGCACCATACACACCCGTGATGGGCCCAACCAGCTGAGGGGGTTACCGAACAACCGTGCTGACACACACATTGAGTACAGCAACAGTCATGCGCAGAGGTCAGGGATCCAGTCCAGTGTCCTGGGGGGCACCCAGGTATGTGTAGACAGGTGGCAGAAACATGTCCTGCAAGCTTGAGTCCGGTGGATGCAGAGAATGGGGGCCTGGCCAACGTTGGATGCATGGGGATGGCACATGTCACAATACCCACACAGTCATGGACATCATGCCCAATACACAGTCTCAGCCCACACACACAGCTTGCAGCTTGCCACTCGACACATTGACACATAGCCACAATCAGGGAATACCATGCCAGACAAGCAGGATGCACCGTGGCAACACACCAGCATTGACTGAGAAGAGGCACCTTGGAGGCATAGGGACACCTTTATTAGTCATGTATTCAGGATTGCAGAGGCAACTCGAAGTACACATGAACACATCATGTGGAGTAACATGTGGGTCCAACACTGGCACCCCCCTTCAGCAGCACACATGCGTGTTCGCCATGGAACTGGCACACAAGCGTCGGCTAACAGCTAAATACCCACAGCTGCACACGGAGAGCCTGCCATACACCATAGATCCGCGGATGTCGAAGTCCCACACCATGTCAAGCCAATGCTAACCGAATGTGTCCGAGGGCAGTGTCACACACATTGATGCCATCATCACAATCCCCTATCCCATCACTGATGACTGTCAACCAGGCAGACCATCTATTCAGGTGTACACAGCTGCATGTCGTGTCCCATGGGGATGCGACATGGCTGCAGAGGAACCAAACACCGACAGGGGCAGTGTGCACACATCGTGAACAACTGTCACACCCAATACACCCAAACGTGTCAGTGCCTGTAACGCTGTGTCAGCCCACGATGTCATGTCCATGAGGAATAGCAGTGCCACAACAATGCAACCAGCAGACGGCATGCGCAGGTACCTGGGGAAGAGAGACACACAAGAAGTCAGCCACAAAAAGCACAGCCACTTGCATGTGCATTTACTCGACACATGTATGGATGACAACATGCTAGGTCACAATTATGTTTGAGGAAGTACAACCATCACTGGCACCATCACTCCAGTGACACACCCACACACACCTCTGACTCACGTGCCATACATGCAGGTGGAGACACACATCACAACGCATGCCACACGGGGACCAATGCGTGCACACTCAGACACTGGTACTCACCACTATGCAAAGAAGTCGCGTATGAGCCGAGTCCGGATGTCCTCTTGCGGCTCCACATCCTCCACATCACTAGCCCCATTGCCAAGCCCTTCGTCCTCCACGGGTGGATGGTCCTCGTCATGTTGATTCAGGATGAGTGGCACTGCTCTTTCAACTGCCATGTTGTGCAGCATGCAGCAGACCATGAAGATCTTGCAGACCTTCGCTGGGGCATATGGGAGTGCGCCGCCGGTCTTGTGGAGGCACCTGAATCGGCTCTTCAGCATGCCAAACGTCCTCTCTATCACTCGCCTTGTCCGGCCATGGGCGGTGTTGTAGCGGAGCTGGGCCTGCGTGATGGGGTTGCGGAGAGGTGTGAGCAGCCAAGGCATGTTGGGATAGCCAGCGTCCCCTACATGGAAAGCACATGGTCATCGTTAGAAGTGGTGAAGCGGTCGTGCTGGTAGGCTATACTGAATACAGGACAGACAGACTGTACCCACCAACAACACATGCCCGTTCGTTGCGCAGCTGCATCATCATATCAGGCATCCCGCTACGCCTCATGATGTAGGCATCGTGTGCTGATCCTGGAAAACGAGCACAGACATGTGAAATCACCATGTTGGACAGACACACCACAAGGGCATTGATGGAGTGGTAGTGCTTCCGATTGCGGTACGCCACCTCCCGTGCGTGTGGTGGTACCAAAGCTACATGTGTCCCATCTATGGACCCAATGACATGGGGCATCCCTCCCAGGGCATAGAATCCACGCTTGACCTCAGTCATCTGTTCAGGGGTTGGGAACTTGATGAAGTCATCCAGGTGAATCAACATGGCCTCTAAGAAATCATGCAGCACACCACTGAACGTGCTCTGGGACATGCCACCAACATGAGCTATGGTATTTTGAAAGGTACCCGTGGCAAGAAAATGTAGGGCAGCCATTACCTTCAGCTGGGGTGTCAGTGCCGTGGGACACCTGTGCTGCGGTTGCAGGTGTGGTGCCAGTCTCGCCGTCAACTCCAGAATCAACGGTTGGGTGAAGCGGTAGAGCCGGATGCTGTCATTCTCCTGCATGGCAGCCAAGTCTGGAATTCTTCGGGCAAGAGGCGGCGCTCTGCAGTAATTTGGAAGTGACAATGAAGAGTGAGTGCACTACGACAACAACTCATGTGTACTGAGCACATGTTAATCTGGCAATACACACATGCTACATAGGGAGTCAGGTATGTGCTACATGGCCAGGACACGTATGGATGCAAGGTGACACTCCTTCAAAGACCCAGCTACACACGGAGATTGAGAACCTCCCCATGCCACGCCATGGGAATAGCTGTGTCCCAGTGCAAGTGAACAGCCAGACGCAACACAGGAGTGACATACGCCCACACATCAGCAGCAGTAGGATGCCGATTGCAGAGATTGGTAGCGGAACACTGGAGCCACAGGTCACATGACATTACACTAGGCCAGCCCACACACCTTGCCATGAAGGTGCACATGTCATGACTCACCACACATACCTTGTGAGGATGCTGACATGTCCTTGTCATGCTACTCCGTGTCCCATGCATACATGTGCACCTCACATCCGATACCACATGTGGCATGGTGTGCGGAACAGTGTGCAATGACAATCTACACACAGACACATGTTGGTTGCTGCAACGGCTGCAGCTTTTGAGGGTGCTCCAACATCAACCTGATGGGAAGCCCCCTCACATACATGACATAGTCACATTGTGCACCGTGGGTAGTGACAAGTCAGGTGTCATAACCCCTGTACCGGGCATCAGGGGACACTTCCGTGTGTTGGTGTCCGTGCCATGCCAGTGACCCCACCCCAAGTGCGCAGTACGACATGCACACATGTCAAAGGAGTCAAGGGCATGCCTGGCACACATCGCACCATCACACAGTACATCTGTAGACATCTCATGATACATCTGGTGCCTTCTCGACTCAGGAGTAATGTTCCACATCACAGGCCTTTCACACCTGTGCCCCACACATGTAGTGATGCACAGACGATGCCTCGATGTCAATTAATGGACAAGTATGTCCATCCATGGACAAGTTTGTCTGCCCTATCCCTACCTGTGTGCCGCCTGTCACCACTGTGATGTGTGAATACTGCTGTACTGCTGCAAAGAGGGCCTGTGTACGTTCCCATATCACTATGGGAGTGCTGCCGTATGTGTATCCATCGTGATGGCGAGCGTACAGGCATGTGTACGGCCCGTACCACTACGAGTACGTATACGCGAGGCCACCCATACTGATAGGGAGCGTACAGGCGTGTGTACGTCCCGTACCACTACGAGTACGCATACGCGAGGCCACCCATACTGATAGGGAGCGTACAGGCGTGTGTACGCTCCCTATCAGTATGGGTGGCCTCGCGTATGCGTACTCGTAGTGGTACGGGCCGTACACACGCCTGTACGCTCCCTATCAGTATGGGTGGCCTCGCGTATGCGTACTCGTAGTGGTACGGGCCGTACACACGCCTGTACGCTCCCTATCAGTATGGGTGGCCTCGCGTATGCGTACTCGTAGTGGTACGGGCCATACACATGCCTGTACGCTCCCTATCAGTATGGGTGGGCTCGCGTATGCGTACTCGTAGTGATAGGGAGCGTACAGGCGTGTGTACGGCCCGTACCACTACGAGTACGCATACGCGAGGCCACCCATACTGATAGGGAGCGTACAGGCGTGTGTACGGCCCGTACCACTACGAGTACGCATACGCGAGGCCACCCATACTGATAGGGAGCGTACAGGCGTGTGTAGGCTCCCTATCAGTATGGGTGGGCTCGCGTATGCGTACTCGTAGTGATAGGGAGCGTACAGGCGTGTGTACGGCCCGTACCACTACGAGTACGCATACGCGAGGCCACCCATACTGATAGTGAACGTAGTCACACGTGTACGGGCCGTTGCAATGCATTTGGGGTGCCCTAGGGCCCCGGAACGCACCGTACCTGTGTGTGGAGCTCAAAATTACATAGGGGACACATGAGGGACAAGTATTAAGGCCTACATGCATGCTGGTTGTCATGGAGACCAAGTTCAAAATTCGAATTTCTTCTGGAAGGTGAACAGCAGAAGTCAGTTGGAATAAAAATACTTTGTTGCAATGTGTTTGTGGAGCTGACATCATGCAGGAGAATGAAACCGATAGAGTACACACAGACTGCTAGGTTTGAAGGGATTGGTGGAAACATAGGATGCAAATGTGAGTGACCAATCACTCTGTACTCCTGTGCATGTGTGGTAAATATTTCGTTACCGGTACTATTTTTTATGCGGTAAAGTCTATTAAGAACAACTCAGTAAAATGAGAGGCAGAATCCGTGGTATTAGAGGTTTTAAAAGGCTTTATTCCTATACAAAGGAATACAATTCGAATTGTAGGCATTCTATTCCATCACCACGAAAGTTCAGGAAGGAAGGGCATATATTATTGACAGATAAGCAGTTTTATAGAAAATACATTACAATGAAACAGATGCAGGAGGCGTAACAGCTGATAAAAGGTGCATACGTAGCTAATAGAGGGCGTAATTTAATAAACGTCATCATACATGATGTCACAAGTGGGTGGATCCATAAAAGAATCCTGCAATGTCAGCAGAAATAGTTGGCAGAGATGCGCGCGCAGCCGCATGACGTGTGATTTGGGGACTTGACATTTAGCTCTACATGTGGAGACAGAAGTCTGGGGTTATGTCAACCTAATCCCAAATCATATCTAATATCCTATGTTTAAAGAACTGTGTTATCCAAAAAGAGAGGTCTCTTAGGATAGAATCTTATTCTATACTGACTATACTGACTGTTAGTGCGTGTACAAGCGTCTAAGTGTCTACACTAGATGCGAGGGGGTAGGAATATTCCATGGTAACGGGGCTATGAATTACTTGCATGAGGGCAGCGAGGCCTGGCCCTGTGCACGGTAGCTGGAGGAATGTTTACCTAAACTACTAGACAGGAATGCATCGGATGAGGGGCGGAGGAGATAATCTTGAAGGTGAAATACAGTTTTTGGCAGGCGACGGGCTGGATCAGGCACCGTTAGCCGCGCAGGGAGTAGGACAAAGTTCATGGACACAGATGCAGGCTCAGACTGGAGCTTTCAGAGGCAGAAGGCAGAAAAGGCTTGATGACAGAATTCGGGCCTACTCGCCTGAATCTGTAAAATGTGGAAAGTGAACCACATAAAGTCGGTGGCCTTTCATACTTAGGAATGGAATATCTGACCCATTCATGGCAGATCTGAAAGAGGACATGTTGACGGTGGACGCACATATATTTGCGTCTTCAAAACTGGAGCAGGAGGGAACATACATGTACTTATAGCATGTACATGGAGCCGTTGGGGTCTACGATAGGGGACATAACTGATCACAAAATCCATATTTCCTCAATGAGACAGGGCAGAAAGGCACATATAAGGCAGCCAGGTCCCATGAGGGAGTACTTGCCTGCACATCTTTGAATTCGTCGACCCAGCTGCTGCTACTGATTCCCTGGAACCATGTCAAGGGCTGTGGAGAGGTCACAGCCATTCACCCTGGAGGAGAACATGGCATTGCTGGATGTGATCCTCCCACAGTACCCCATGCTGTATGGGCGACCAGGGTATCAGGTGATGCATAGGCCACTGGCACAGACTGTCCCTATGTTGTGACTGTGACTTCTGGCATTGTGTCCTGGTGTGACACACATGCCATGTACTGTTGGGGGGTTCCAGGGGGGGGGGATGCCTGATGTCTCCCAGCAGTGCCCTGAGACAGGAGGGGTGTGTGCCTATCACTAACAGCAGTGCCCTGAGACAGGAGGGGTGGGTACAGAGTGCTCCCAGCAGTGCCCTGAGACAGGAGGGGTGTGTGCCTATCACTAACAGCAGTGCCCTGAGACAGGAGGGGTGGGTACAGAGTGCTCCCAGCAGTTCCGTGAGACAGGAGGGGTGTGTGCCTATCACTAACAGCAGTGCCCTGAGACAGGAGGGGTGGGTACAGAGTGCTCCCAGCAGTGCCCTGAGACAGGAGGGGTGTGTGCCTATCACTAACAGCAGTGCCCTGAGACAGGAGGGGTGGGTACAGAGTGCTCCAAGCAGTGCCCTGAGACAGGAGGGGTGGGTACAGTGTGCTCCCAGCAGTGCCCTGAGACAGGAGGGGTGGGTGTGATGCACAGTGTGAGCCTTGATCATTGATTGTGACATTGCCATCATTCCACCTGTGTACCCACTATGGCACGTACTGCTTTTTCCCTCACCAGAGGATCATGTCCCTATGACAAAGGTGCAATGCGTTGGCTGCATGACATGCCTTGTTGTTACCAGCTAATTTGTTATCAAATGTCTCTCTGTGACATGTGGCTGGTGTATTGATGTGGTGTCACTTGTTCTTCCTCACAGGTAGGCGCCACTGCCAAGGAGCAGATCTGGCTGACCGCCGTCAGTGCCGTGAGGGGTGTGGATGGTCGGAGGCGGAGCCTGTCCCAGGTGAGGAAACGCTGGCAGGATATCCGGTGCTGGACGCGGAGGATTGCACGGGTCCTGCTGGGGGACTCACCTGAGAGCCACAAGAACCGCGGACGCCGCCGTCTGAGCCACCTCCACAGGCGTGTGCTGCCGGTGGTCTTGCCAGACTTGGATAGGCGCTTACAGGCGAAGCAGCAGCCGGAAGGGGGTAGGTACATGTGTGTTTGTTGTGTGTCACCGGCATTTGTAAGGGCACAGTAGCATGAATTCACTGCCAGGGTTTAAAGGTGCTGTGCAGATCCATTTTGCCCCAGTATAGCGCTGCGCCCCTGCCACCCTTCCCCTCCTTGCAATGTGTTCCCTGGTCTGTGTGTAGTCACTCCTTCACAAGGTAATGTAGGCTGGCGCTTTGTCCACGAGAACTATGCCTGTAGCATCATGTGTGGGGGTGGTGTGTAACAGGTTTTGGGACCTTGGCTGTGCCCTGTCAAGTTCACTGCATGTGGGTTCCATGTCAGTTGGCACTGATGCTGACTCCAGACATGGGAGTTGGTCTCTCATGTGTCATGCCTTACAGCGCGCATGTCCTATGTAGTGGCCTGAGACATGATGTGCATGAGTGTGCGATACGCATAGTGCAGGGATGGTGGCGTGTGTTGCAGTCATTACCATTCAGGAGCATGGAGTTGCGTGGCCACTACTGTCCCCTGGGGCACCTTTTCATCGGTGTTGTATGTGTCATCATAAACGTGGACACTCTCAGTGTCTACAGCGTAGGTTGTGCTCTGTGCCATTGTCCCCTGGCACCATGTATATAGACGTGCTATTTTGTACAGGTGTCCACTGTGCAGCCTGACCTGAATGTCCTTCTTCAGACTCACAGTTGCTAGTGCCTGTGTGTCTTGTTATACTCATCTGAGGATGGGCACTGGTACCTCATTATTTGTACAGGCGCACCTTGGCTGTTTGGCGTCCAATCTTGCATTTTGCCTGCCCCTGTGTTTATCACCCAGACTATGAGATGTTGGTGCCACCTGTGTCTCAACTCTTTGCCTCGTGTAGGGGGTGGTTGGGGCGGGCAAAGCCTATATGTCAAATCCAGATTTCTACTTGCTGGGTCTGGGCAGTGTGTGATGTTTGTCTGGACACACACGCAAGGTGCAGTGACCGAGTCATGTTGTGCATGTTTTCAGCATTACCTATGCAGCATGTGTCTCAAGTTCATGGATATGGTCCCTGGTCATCGGTATTTTCGCCAACGCTGTGTGGTGCAGATGCAGTGCTGGATTGTCCCCAGGGCCTGGGTGCTATGTCAGACTCCGTTTCCTGTCTTTAGCTATTGTCTCATGCTCTCCATGGTATTTCAGTGGCATGGTGGCTCAACCAACTGTGTGTTTCATGCCCTACATCGGTACCTTGTTTAGTAGATGTTAGGGATCTTCCTTTTCAGGCTATGCAATGTTACCTATGTAGATTGGACTCATGTGACAGATGTGTACAGGTGTCTGATTAATTTCTGTCTCTCCACCCTGCCCACAGCATCGTCGGGGGACACAGAGGGAGACATGGACACAGACCAGGCGGAGGGACCGAGCACCAGTGCCAGCCGTGACATCGGGGCTGGCACATCGAGTGGGACAGAGGCGGAGGATAGTGCGGCCGAGGACCTGTCGACTGGCACATCAGAATATGAAGCTGACAGGTCCGAGGAGGATGTCTCCGAGTGGGCGGAGGCTGCACCAGCAGCTGACAGCGGAACAACACCTCGCACCGCCCCCTCAGTTCCCATCAGCCGCCTCCCACTTGCTCGTGTCCCTTCCCAGCGTGCCCGGTCACCGCATGTCTCCTTCATGCCAGGCACCGCACCCCCTGCCCCTGTCTCCACTGCTGCCGCCAATGCTGAGTCTGTGGACATCCAGCGGCAACTGCAGGTTGGTCAGGCTGCGATCCTTAATGTCCTCCATGCCCACGGGCAAACCCTCAACAACATCGAGGCATACTTGGAGGGTATTCATTCATCGCAGGCTGACCAACGCAACTTGCTGAGGTCCATAGACTCCACACTGACTGCAGCAGTGGGTCTCCTGCAGCGCGACCTCCCCCCACCTACCCCTGCCCCATCCACACTTCCCACTCCCATGCCTGTCCCACGTACACCCAGACGTCGGCATGCACCCACATCAACAGACACAGGCACCACACCAGCAGGGAAGGTCCACCGCACTCCTCCTGACACGCACACACAGGGTGAGGTAGGCACACCCACTGGGTCGGGGGGCAAACGTGTGACACGCAGCCATAGTGGGAGTTCGCATTCCACCCAGTCCACTCCCTCCAAATCCCCTCCCCTCAGCTCTCCTGGCCACATCTCCCCCAAGGACTCCTTCATGGCCGCTCTGTCCCTGAGCCCCACAGTGACACCACCCCGCAAGCGGTCAAGGAAGTCCTCGGTCAGGGTGGTTGATTCTCCCCCCCTGTCTCCACCCTCCCCCGGTGGCGCTGCGACCCATCCCTCTGACCCCCCCCCCTCCTTGGGGCCTGTGGATCCTTCGGGTGCAGGGGAATCCCTGGAGGACCTTGCAAAGGTGTGTAGTGCCATCCTGGCCTCCGCCTTTGGCCCTGCCCCACCCCCTGTGGTGGAGTCCTCCATCCCTGCACCCACAACGCCTCCCCTTTGCCCTGATGTCCCTGCGGTGCCTGTTGCTTCCCCCCCCATGATGCCCTCACCCCTGTGGAAGACGATGGCATGTAACTGTGCAGGCAAGGTAGGGGACACGCATCCCACTGTGTCCCCCATCCAGCTGAGACTCATTGACTGCCCTATGGGCTTTGTGAATATTGAACTGCCTGCGATCCACGGACATTGTGCTCATGCTGAATAAAGCTTAATTTTCTTTTCATTATAACACTACTGCTATGCTGGTATTGGTGTTGGTGGGGCTGCTACATGGTTTTGGGTGGTGTTTATGTGTTGGGTGTGTGGGATATGTAGTAGTGTGCTGCTCATTGGGGGGACCCTGGGATCTGTGTGCCATCACAAGGTGTTAGCTAACTTTCTCTGTTCATGTAAGCAGTTACTGCATGGTGCAATTGTCCCAGGGTGTATTCCTTCCTCTGTGTACCCTGATATCTTCCCTGCAGGGTGTTCCCAATGTTTAGCGCAGAGCTGTGTCTACATGAGCTGTGTGTGTGATGGAGCCCTTCTACTTTGGTCATGCATGCAGGGCCATGTCTCCACCTGCAACATTTGTGGCATCCTTGGTGATCACTGTACTTGTGTGTGGAGTCTGTTGACATGAGTTCATGGGGACATGTTCCCTTGTAGGCAGTATGCATGTGGGTACTTCCAGCCTCACACACATGTGTTGCACACCTCCTGTCTCTGGGCACTGCTGGGAGTGATAGGCGCCCACCCCTCCTGTCTCTGGGCACTGCTGGGAGGACTCTGCACACACCCCTCCTGCGTCTGGGCACTGCTGGGAGGACTCTGCACACACACCTCCTGTCTCAGGGCACTGCTGGGAGTGATAGGCACACACCCCTTCTGTCTCAGGGCACTGCTGGGAGGACTCCACACCCACCCCTCCTATCTCAGGGCACTGCTGGGAGGACTCCACACCCACGCCTCCTGTCTCAGGGCACTGCTGGGAGGACTCTGCACACACACCTCCTATTTCTGGATATGTACGCTTGGAACATACACGGTGGGGGTACGCTCCATGCATTCGAGGTGAGGGTACGGTTCGTACTTACACTGTTGGGGTGGGGGTACGCTCCATGCATACAAGGGTGAGGGTACGGGTCGTACTTACACTGTTGGGGTGGGGGTACGCTCCATGCATACGCGGGTGAGGGTACGGGTCGTACTTACACTGTTGGGGTGGGGGTACGCTCCATGCATTCGAGGTGAGGGTACGGGTCGTACTTACACTGTTGGGGTGGGGGTACGGTACGTACATACGCGGTTGGGGTGGGGGTACGCTCCATGCATACGCGGGTGAGGGTACGGGTCGTACTTACACTGTTGGGGTGGGGGTACGCTCCATGCATACGAGGGTGAGGGTACGGGTCGTACTTACACTGTTGGGGTGGGGTTACGCTCCATGCATACGCGGGTGAGGGTACAGGTCGTACTTACACTGTTGGGGTGGGGGTACGCTCCATGCATACGAGGGTGAGGGTACGGGTCGTACTTACACTGTTGGGGTGGGGGTACGCTCCATGCATACGAGGGTGAGGGTACGGGTCGTACTTACACTGTTGGGGTGGGGGTACGGTACGTACATACGCAGTTGGGGTGGGGGTACGCTCCATGCATACGCGGGTGAGGGTACGGGTCGTACTTACACTGTTGGGGTGGGGGTACGCTCCATGCATTCGAGGTGAGGGTACGGGTCGTACTTACACTGTCGGGGTGGGGGTACGGTACGTACATTAGCGGTTGGGGTGGGGGTACGCTCCATGCATACGCGGGTGAGGGTACGGGTCGTACTTACACTGTTGGGGTGGGGGTACGCTCCATGCATACGAGGGTGAGGGTACGGTTCGTACTTACACTGTTGGGGTGGGGGTACGCTCCATGCATACGAGGGTGAGGGTACGGGTCGTACTTACACTGTTGGGGTGGGGGTACGCTCCATGCATACGAGGGTGAGGGTACGGGTCGTACTTACACTGTTGGGGTGGGGGTACGGTACGTACATACGCGGTTGGGGTGGGGGTACGCTCCATGCATACGCGGGTGAGGGTACGGGTCGTACTTACACTGTTGGGGTGGGGGTACGCTCCATGCATACGAGGGTGAGGGTACGGGTCGTACTTACACTGTTGGGGTGGGGGTACGCTCCATGCATACGAGGGTGAGGGTACGAGTCGTACTTACACTGGTGGGGTGGGTGTACGTTCCATGCATAGGGGGGGTGGGGGTAGGGTCCGTACATCTCCGTCCCCACGCTATGTGATGCTTGTGCGGGCCGTACCCAGGCCTTTGCCACGTGGGTACGATCCGTCCCGCCATTGTTGGGGTGACGTGGGTGTGGGCGTGGTACGTCTCGTACCCACGCTCTTGAGGCGTGGGTACGGGACGTATCGGTCTGGTTGTGTTGCCAGTTCGCGTGGTGACGGACTTCCGTTGTGGCGGTCGCTGGCTTAGCTGGACACGCCCCCACCCCCTCGTAGTGACCAGGGCATGGGTGTCAGGTATGTCCTGGGCATGTGTGGTGTGTGACTTTGGTGGGGGTTTTGTGGCCTGCCCTGGTCCTGCCACCCCCACCCCCCCACTTTCCCCCCTCCCTTAGTTGTTCTGACCTTCTGCGGCGTCTGCGTCGGAACCTGTAGAGGAGGTGGACTGCTATGAGGGCCGGGATGACATGTAGGTTCGGGTCCATGTCTGTCCGTCGCGTACGGGTCCTCCTTGTTTGCGTCGTCCTGTGTGTCCGTCGCGTACTGGTCCTGCTTGATCGCGGAGTCCTGTCTGTCCGTCGCGTACTGGTGGTCCTTGTTCGCGTCGTCCTGATTTCCCGGCAGTTTTTGGCAGCCGGAAAATATTCACCGTGCGGGATGACGTCAGGGCGAATCGTGATTCCTGGTTCGTGAATGGCAGGCTGCGAGCGTCCCGACGTCAGGTCGGCCCTTTCCCGGATCGCATTGGTAGGTTTATTTTGTTCGGTCGGGCTTTTTTACGATTCGTACGGAAATGGTGTTCCGTGCGAATCGTAATTCCTTGTTTGTAAATTTTGACGACCGGGTACGCGTCTGACGGAGAATTTGCTCCGTCCGACGGTTCGTACCCGGTTTTTACAGGATCGTGATCGGCACCTCAGTGTCTCTCCTTATAGTACTGTAATCATTCAGTCAGTAAGTATGTAGTCTTTCAGTGAGGCAGGCTTTAGGGCATGAACTGCTTTAAAGTAGTATGAACTATGCATGTAGTGGTCTATCCACCTTCACACTTGTGCTTCAGGCCTATAATTTCTTAGTCATTATTTATATAAAATGTGTTTGCATAGCAATAGAAAAGTATAATATATAAAGATATTAATATACATTTATTTGTGATTAATTTTTACAGACACTGATTATTACCATTAAAATAGAGAAATCATGCTGGACAATGTAAGAAAAAGAAAAGAACAAAAAAAGGACAGTTACTTGAAGAAAAATCAACCACAAGTATTGAATGAACAATATTATGTGTCTAAAAAGAAAAAATCTTCTGGTAAGATCACAAAGCAATTTATTAAAAATGTTTGTAGGACCAGACAGAATGTACAGAATGCTGAAACCTCTGAGAATGCTTCAACTAGAAAAAATGTTCAAAATAATAGGAAAAGCAAAAAAGCAAATGGACAGTCAAAGGAGACGAATTATGGTAAAAGAAGACAAAATCAGTATAAAGAAATACGCAAAAAATTATTTTACAAGAGAGTAGTACATAATTTGCTGAAAGATGTGAAGAAATATAAAAAGAGAGCTCTATTTTATAAAAAGAAGAAGCATATTGAAACCATTGTTGAAAAGGCTTTTGAAGTAAAAAGGAAACTATTCATTTTAGTATTAAACAAAATTCGATCACTAGATAAACCAATCCATTTAATGAAGGCCAAAAGTAAGAGGAAAAGAGTAATTAACAGAACACATTTTTGTGATTTTTTTTAGGTGAATGGAAGCACAGTTCAAGTTCAGAGCCTTTCTTTAATGAAGAGAGTTATTTACATAGCAAAAATGTATTGCATGCAGTTGATACCAGTGGTCGACGTTATGAAGTTAGAAATGGTTGTCCAATTGACAAAGAGAAAATGGTTCAAAGAAATGTAGAAGAAGTGATAGCTGATGAAGTTCTAGGGAGACGTCCTAAAGACCCTATGTACACTTGGGATTGCAGTAGTATTTGTAGTGTACAACAAGAATCTATTGATAAATTATGCAGTTTCTTACGAGCATATAGTAAAAAAAGTGTTAAACAAAAGATTAAGGTGTTGCAAGAACTAGACCCTTGCAGAGTGAGAAAAAATACTGGTTTGCAAGGTCATTCTCTGGCTTGTCTTTATAGGAAAGTTTGTCAAAGTGTTTTTCACCATTTCAGGATGTTGGCAGTACATCATACTCAAATGCGGAAGTTAGTGAGAAGATTGTATTATGCAAAAAGTCCAGCACTAAAGTTAAATGAGTTGAACAGTGCTCTTTTGCATGGGTCAGTATCAGATGTGAAGAAGGTTTGTGATGATATTGAGTTTTGTTACTTTGGTCCTCAGCAAGAGAGTGCAGAAACTGACACATTAATAGAACAAAATGTTGAAGACAATGTAGAACCCATGATTACAAAAGATTTTGAAGATCAAATCACAAAGTTTAAGGTGATTTCAGGTGAAAGACCAAATGTTTCTTGTATTTGTTGTGGGCAAACTCACTATAAAAATCAGACAAGGAGTGTCAATCTGTATTTAAAAAGTGAAACAGAAGATGATGATAAGTGGAAGGAATTTGCAACTTATTTGTTGGTAGAGGATTGTTTTGATTTGGGATCTGAGCAGCATATTTGCAAATATTGTTATACCAAATTAAATGAGAATAAAATGCCTGCTAGAGCTGTTCATAATAATCTAGAGTTGGTTGCTATTCCTCCAGAGCTGATAGATTTGAATACGTATGAATCTAATCTCATTCAATGTGTGCACCCGTTTCAGGCTATTGTTCGTATGGAGCCTAAAACAGGTAAATTGCCTCCATCAGACTTACAAAGAGGATTGAAAGGAAGAGTTGTGTATTTACCGTTAGATTTAAAGAAAAACATTGAAACTATTGGTGTAGACCGTGCAGAAAATGAACCACTAGTCATTCTAGTTAATGGTGTTCCTACTAAGAATAAGAAAATCTGGCAAGAGTTATTGGATGTTAGAAAAGTGCAAAAGGCAACATTGTATCTGATGAAAAATAATGAGTACTACAGAAATGTGTTTGTAGGAGAAGAAGAAATAGTTTTAGCAGAAGATACTGAAACATTAAGTGGACAAATTGAAAAAGTGGACATGTCCAGATGTGAAGAGATCTATGAACATTACAGTGTACATCCACTTCATTCCAAAGAAGTGATGGGGAATACGATTGAGTTGTTCCAAATGAAAAAAGCAAGAGGAAGTCCCATGAGTGTATGGGAAGAGAGCTTGGAAGCTTGTTGTTTCCCGCAGTTGTTTCCAACAGGAAAAGGTGGACGATATGATGAACGTCCTGTACAGATTCCTGCATCTGAATATCGGACAACAAGATTATGTGCAGAAGATCCAAGATTTCGACAATGTATCCCTTATATGTTTCATCTTCTGTTTGAAAGTGACTTGTCTGGACTTTCATATGCAGTAAATCACATTTTAAAAACTGGAATGCATCTGCAAAATGTAACTGCAAAGGATTTTATTGATAAAGTGCATCAGAGAGATGATCATTTAGAATCTCAATTGATTAATCTGATGGCATGTCAGCGTGGGACTAATGAATATTGGTACCGTCGTCATGGAGAACTGAAATGTATGCTATGGAACTTAGGAACTCCTACATGGTTTGTCACACTAAGCTGTGTTGAGTATGCTTGAGATGATTTACTTGAATTTCTTCGAGAGGCAAATTCCAATATAAAAAATATTGAATACAAGACACCTGGAGAATTGTGCTCTTTGGATCCTGTTAATGTATGCAGATATTTCAATCATTGATTTGAAGCTATGATGTCTTTCATCTGCAATAAAAAGAATCCTTCTCTTGGAGAAGTTGTGGATTTCTTTTGGAGAAATGAGTATCAAGCAAGAGGTGCTCCTCATATACATATGTTGTTATTGATCAAGGACTCCCCCAAATTTGGAACAGATTCAGCTGATGCTGTTTTGTCTTTCATTGAAGAATATGCCACATGTGCTGTACCCAATAGCAGAGAAGATAAAAACTTAAAACAACAAGTCTTACGATTCCAAAGCCATAGATGTGGAAAATACTGTCGACGAAAGTACAAGTCTAAGGATAAGTTCTATACCAAATGTCGTTTTGCATTTCCACGTCCTGTATTATCCAAAGGAAGAGTGAACGGTTTTATGTCAGCTATGCGACATACCATCACAAGAAAGTCTCCGAAAAATACCTACAAATTAAGAAGAAGCGAAGAGTCAAAATACATAAATGACTACAATCCAGTTATTTTATCCATGTGGAACTCTAACATGGATATTCAGTATGTTGCGAACAATTCCATTGCTGTTGCTTGATATGTAACGTCCTACATTACTAAATCAGAAAAGACGGAATTGAAAGAAATGTGGGAAGAGATTTCTCACAAGAAGACTCTAAGTAAGAAATTATCCAGTTTCAGTTTGAAGATGTTATCGCATCGTGAAATTGGAGCATATGAATGCTCAGATCGGTTATCATCTGCAAGTCTATACTCCAAAAGTAGAAGAATCATTTGGGTGATTCTAGGTCTTGCAGCAATGTGAAATCGGGTACTGAAATCTGTTAAAAAAATTGAATATTTAGCAGAAAAAGAACCAGAAAGTACAGATATTTTGAAAATGAATATGTTGGACACATATTACCCAAACAGAAGTCATCATCTTGAGAACCTGTGTCTCTATGAAGTGCTGGAAAACTACACTTTTAAACAGAATACTACAGAGAAAATCAATGATGGAAAATATGCAGTGATTGGTTCCGAAGGATGTTTGGTGAAACAAAGGAAAGGAAATGTAATTAATCACAGGAAACTGAGCTGCGACACTGCTAATAAAAGGGAATTTTACTATTTAGCTCTTTTGAAAATGTTCATACCGTGGCGTTCAGAACTGGAATTACTTGGAGATTTTCAGAGCTATGAAGATTCATTTAATGCTTGTAAAGATATCATACAATGCAGTGCTTTTGCAAATTATGTGAAAATGTTGAATGATGAAATTGATCAAGAAGCTACAATTGCAGCTGAGATTGCTAGAAACAGTTCTCAAGACAGTCAAAGTTCTGCTGCACTGAGTCAAAATCCACTAGGACAACCAATTGTTGAAAATGAAGCAGCAATTGCCATGAATGAGGTAGAAACAGCAATGCATCAAGCTCAAGAAGATGTAATGCAGTTAGGAAACTTGGAAGAACAACTAAATGTTGAACAGAAACAAATATATCAGCAAGGGAAAGCACAGATTGACCATGGATTACTTCATAAAAAGAAAGAGTGCTCATGTACATCATTTCAACCTATCCGAATGTATGTGAGTGGTCAAGCTGGAACAGGAAACAGTTTGTTAATTAAAGTAATTACAAGTTTTCTGCAGAAAACAACTGAGTCGCATTTGTCTTGTGTTGTCACTGCTCCAACTGGGTTGGCAGCACATAACATTAAAGGAAATACTTTACATCATTTACTAATGCTACCAGTAGAGCATGAGAACAAATTGGAATACCACAAGCTATCTGGAGAAGCTTGTTGTGAAGTTTCAAGAGTCCTGAAGAAAATGAAACTTCTCATTATTGATGAGGTAAGCTTTGTCTCAAACTTGATGCTTGCCTTTGTGCATTTAAGAATGCAGCAAATTCTTAAAACAGAGTATGACGTGTTATTTGGAGGAAAACACGTCATAGTTTTTGGAGATCTACTGCAACTGACTCCTGTAAAAGGACAACCAGTATTTAAAATACTTGCACATGAAGATACCAGAAAGTCTCTGGGTGGTGTTGGAAACGTGAACATTTGGACATATTTTGAATACAAAGAACTGGCGAAAAATATGCGACAGGCAAAAGATGCTGAATATGGAAGTATTCTTCAAGATATAAGAATTGGACTTCTGACAGAACATGGCAAACAAGCTTTGCAGAGTCGATTACTTCCCAATTTGTTTCCAAATGAAAATGTAGTTCCTGAGAAAATATACATGAAAATTGCAGAAAATAAATCAGTGATCTGCTTAATGCCAACACTGCGCGAGTGTTCTATATTCAACTATTGAAACTGGAAAATAAGGAAATTATAAAAATGGATGCCATCGATAAAATAGAGCATGAAGGAATCACTATTATTTTGATGGGAAAATTGAAAACAAAACTGGATTCTTTAAAAAAAAGATATCTAAAACGGCTGGTTTAGAAAAGACTCTATATGCATGTATAAAGTGTCGGGTAATTTTAAGGCGTAATTTGGATGTAGAAAAAGGTTTAGTTAATGGAGCAATGGGTAAAGTGGTGGATTTTGTTAATTATCAGAAAAAAGATGGAATTTAATTTTTAAAAATTAAATTTGATCAGATTGAAGAAGTCAAAGAAATTGGTCGTTGTTCGGTTCATTTTTTGCTTGTTAAAGATGTATATGTCCGTAGGAAACAATTTCCATTTTCTCTGGCACACACACAGTGACTATTCATAAATCTCAAGGATTAAGTGTAGACAGTGCATTGGTGAATATTGGATCTACTGTGTTTAAAGAGGGTATGGCATATGTTGCTTTGTCGCGAGTCAGAACATTATCTGGTATGTTTTTGATTGATTTTGATGACACAAAGGTTACTGCAGATGCAAACTGTGTAAAAGAGTATAGTAGGTTAAGAAGAGCGTATGCTCCCAATTTAGGTCAATATCCTGTATTTGAAAAGCGTGTGGTTGGTCGAAAAAGAAGGTTTGAGAATATCTGTTGTGAAGGTGTAGCGAAGGGAAAAGAACAACATAATGTTGTCATTGCAAGCAAAAAGAAAAAGGACACTGTTGAAGAGATTGTTGGTTATCAGTTTGAAAATAGTTCAGGTGTCAACTGCCATGCTAATGTAGTGGTCAATGTTGTTTTTTATCTTGAAGGTTTGCAAGAACAAATTATGCAGAATCGGGAAAAAAGATTTTGTTCCTTGTTGCATTCTGTTTATGAAATGTTTATGAAAAATTGAGAACAGATACAAGTAAAATATCAACTGTTTCAGATGTTCATAATCTTTTGGATATATGTTCTGGTTCTATACAATTTACGCAAAATATCCAACAAGATGCTTTTTGAAAATTAAGGTGTAGTAATAGAAAATATTTTTGGCCTTTGTTACAAATGGGAACATCATTGTGAAAATTGTATGTATACATCTAGCACTAATGTAGATACTGAAAGATTTCTATATTTAACATTACCGGACTGTAAATCAGTGTCTTTCAATAAATTAGTTAAAGCCGCAAATCAAAACATGGAGTGTAGCCAATGCAAATCAGAAATGTTATCCACATTATTTTTTAAAAAATATGGACAATATATAATTTTAATGATGCAACGTTGTACAGCTGATGGAAGAAAATGTTAATAAAGCAATTTGTAGCAACAAAACTATCAGTGTCAGGAAGGACTTTTGTAGCAATTGCAATAATTGTCCATGATGGTCCTTCCACAACATTTGGACATTACACTGCCTATCTAAAATGTGACAAAGGCTGGACACTTTGTAATGATGCCCAGTTGGTTTTCAGACAACGTTTGCCTAGTGAATTACGAAATTCCTACCTAATATTTTCAAAGCCAAAGTTTTAGGTTAGGAAAATTCAGTCTCTGAGGAATTTATTATTATAATTTATTAGGATTACCATTACCAGCCCCCCGTATGTATGCGCCGTCCCCCCAGCCCCCCCACGGATGTACGTGCCGTCCCCCCAGCCCCCCCGCGGAGGGACATGCCATACACCCACCCCCGCACCGTACATACACGGGTGGGGGTCCGCACCGTACCTACGAGGGTAGAGGTCCGCATCGTACCTACGGGGGTGGGGGTACGTGCCGTACATACACGGGTGGGGGTACGTGCCGTACCTACGGGGGTGGGGGTACGTGCCGTACATACACGGGTGGGGGTACGTGCCGTACCTACGGGGGTGGGGGTACGTGCCGTACATACACGGGTGGGGGTATGTGCCGTACCTATGGGGGTGGGGGTATGGCACGTCCCTCTGCGGGGGGCTGGGGGGACGGCACGTACATCCATGGGGGCTGGGGGGACGGCGCGTACATACGGGGGCTGGGGGGGACGCCGCGTACATCCGCAGGGCTGGGGGGGGCGGCACCTACATACACGGGTGAGGGTCCGTGCCGTACCTACGGGAGTGGGGGTCCGCACCATACCTATGGGGGTGGGGGTACGTGCCGTACATACATGGGTGGGGGTACGTGCTGTGCATACACGGGTGGGGGTCCGCACCGTACCTATGGGGGTGGGGGTCCGCACCATACCTACGGGGGTGGGGGTACGTGCCGTACATACACGGGTGGGGGTACGTGCCGTACCTACGGGGGTGGGGGTACGTGCCGTACATACACGGGTGGGGGTACGTGCCATACCTACGGGGCTGGGGGTACGGCACGTCCATCCGCGGGGGGCTGGGGGGGCGGCACGTACATCCGCGGGGAGGCTGGGGGGACGGCGTGTACATACGGGGGCCTGGGGGGGGACGGCGCATATATCCGCGGGGCTGGGGGGGACGGCGCGTACATACGGGGGGCTGGGGGGGACGGCGCATACATCCGCGGGGCTGGGGGGGACGGCGCGTACATACGGGGGGCTGGGGGGGGACAGCGCGTACCGGGCCCCCTATTCCGCTCGCATTGCGGCGTCCTTCGCTTTTCCGGCACTTTTTGGGTGCCGTAAAAATATTGCCGTCCGGACTGCTGTCGGTACGAATCGTCCTCGGTGTCCCGGATCACATTCGTATGGATTTTGCTGTCGGTCGGTGTTTTTTCCGACTCGTATGGAAATGGTGTTTCCGTACGAATCGTACTTGCAAGTTTGTATGGTGTTTTTACTGGGTACGAGTCGGACGGAGAAAATGCTCCGACCGACGGTTCGTACCCGGTTTTTCCAGGATCGGAATCGGCCCCTATATCTAGTGAAATTCAATATATTCTGTGAACAGCAAAAAAGGCAAACAAATTATTTTGTTTAAATTATGCTGTGTTGTTAAAAATGTATTATTACATGTTATATCTATTTTTTCTTTTCTTTCACAGATCCTAAGTCTAAAATAAGCAATTTACCACAATTTACATTACAAAAAAACCTGAAAATAATGTGTACCATTTTTTATTTCTAATACTGTGAAAGTGAGTTTAATTGAGTATTACTATGCACAATGGGCAGATCTGCAAGAAGCTACAAAGTTTTAATAAGTTTTTCAAAACACCCTGTTTATACCGATGTAGTTTTGGAATCTCTCTGTCATAGGATATCATGTGACCTGCAAAAAAACAGATTTGAGTGGTTCATAATATTTCCCATTGTACCTATTGAAGGACTGCAATCATTTCAATCATTCTTCTTTGAGCATCTTTGCAGACAAACATCGGTGCTTACCTCCTATCATTCACAAGCAATTTTGCAAACAGAAATATGTTACTTTTTGTAACATAGTTATAGCGCAAGACACTCATTTATATTTACAAATAGAGGAAAAGGCACTCTGTGTGCCTTTTTTTCTAAATGTAAATACGATCTCATCATACACACCACTTTGCGTTGAAAGGGTGTTCTATAAGTGGTGTTGTGCGTGATTGCACAGAATACTCATAGACACATCTCCAGATTTATCAAAAATAATAAATCTGGACATGTGTGTGAATGCTGCACCATTCTCCAATTGGTGTAGTAAAGCACAACAAGGAGAATTGTTTTAATTTCTCCTTATTTTTTAACCTTCAATATATGCTAAAATGCTCAGCATATATCGAAGGAGAAAAATGCCTTTACTGATTGTTTTTGTGCAGGAAAGTGGGTCTTCCTGCACAAAAACAAACAACACATGACACAGATATCCTTGCACCATGGTGGAAGGGTGCCTGTGTCACCACATGGCTGCAGTTTAAGCAGCCGTGCAGAGAGAGGCATAGACTTGCAACATATTTATGTTCATATGTTACATCCCTGTGCTTCGGAAGTACCACAGCACACTGCAGTTAAAGAGGTTACTGTGTGATGCTGCAGCACTTCCTCATAGTTCTTCACTTATACATTCACCATACACTACTAATGCATTTGTTCAGTCAATTACGAACTACACATACTTTCACACACTAATAAACAAATATACCTCTTTTTTTAAACCAGGAAAGTTAGTTCTTAGAAGAACTGTTTTTTTCTTCTTTTTTCTTTTATATCTTTTTTGGTTTTCTGAACAATTTTTATTTTTTTTGATTTTTCTGGAAAAAAAAGGAAAAAACAGAACTGGAGGAACAAACCAATGAACTTCAGGGGTAAAAAAGACCTAACAAGGATGGTTTTCTTGCTTCCTGCAAATTAAGTCAATGGACTGCTCTCCGTAGCAAAGGACTGCATTGCATTTTAGGCAGAGGACTTTCAGTGTGGCAAACTGTGGACAGATGTCCAAGTGTTGGTCTGATGGATCCACATGCGAAGTACTCAGCTGTGATGCCTGTGAAGGACCAGGAAGACCTTGCATTCTTTGGCACTCTTCACATGCCAGGTTGACTGGACACATGGTTTTGAGGTGTTTTTTCATCCTGGCTGTACCACATGAATATTTTTTAGCTGGATCGCCACGGGAGAGCAATCGTTGACATATCTTGCATGTCACTTTTGGTGGAATTGGTTTTGGATTGCCTCTCTGGAAAAGTAAAAAATGTCCAGACCACATATGAATACCTTTCTGGGCGTGGTGGTTCAACCAGGAATTCATCTTCAGATGAATGTGCAGATGTTGTAGATGCCTGCTGCCCTGAAGCCATTGTTAGCCAAAGAAGTTTGTACTAAGTGTAAACTTAGCTCAAAAAAGTTCTTCTCAGCAGAGAGATGCTCCTCCAAAGAAGGTCTAAGAAGAATGATTGAAATGGGTGGGGTCTTTCAATAGTTAGAATAGGAATTCTAATGAACCAATCAAATCTCTTTTTTTCAGGTCACAAGGGATCCGCGCACCTTGCGCATAGGCAGCACACACCGAGCGCGAATTCGCGAAATTGCATTTAAATGCAATATAGGATGATTAAAAGTAAAAATATCTTAATTTTATGAGTAGCTTAGATTATTTCTTCCCTTAATATTTACTTAAAATACATATATATATGTTTTTTGACATTTAAAATATTTCGCGGGATTTGCGCACCCACCGCGTCAACCACGTACACGACTTTTTGCGGAACGTATTTCGTATGTGTCGCGTATGCACTTGGAGGCGTGTACCGGCCGCATAGCAATCGCGCACGAAAATACGTACCCAACGCACTCCGTACGCGGATCCTACACTACATTCATAAAATGGTGACTATGTTTCGTGCAGGGATCGAGAAAGGTACGCATTGGGTGAGCAAATCCAAAAAATAATTGAAAAAAAAAAAAAAAGTATTAAAAATATAGTTTATAATTTTTTTAAAAAAATTATAAAAGAATAGAGTTGAAAAAAATTACAATTTTTTAAAATAAACATTTCATTAAAAACAAATAATATTTATAAATGTTTTCAAGAAATAAGTTAAAAATACTTTAAAAATGGTGAAAAACAATATAAAAAACTTAAATGAAGGAATTGATACACTGAAAAATAAAGAATTAGAAATCCTATGAAAATCATTAAAAATCATAGGTTAGAGATAAGGTATAGATAGGAATTAGCATTTAAAAAACCTTTGAAATTCACTTAAAAAACCATAGGTTTCAGGTATGTTATAGTTAGGAATAAACATTTAAAAAACCTTTGAAATTCACTGAAAAAACCATATGCTTATTGACAAGGCAGAGATAAAAAAATTGCCTCTGCACCTCTGCTATATTGACTACAAAGCAGCATTCGATAACATTAATCGCAATCTACCATGGACAAAACTCAATGATTGGGGTATCCCAAAAGGTTTGCTGGAGCTGTTAATTAACCTACATACAGACACTTGGATTCAGATCAAGGTGGGGGATGGCTCAATGTTGTCAAGGCGGATACAAACTAATAACGGCCTCAAGCAGGGCTGCGTGCTGGCCCCCACACTGTTCAACCTGTTCCTGGGGGACTTGGTGCCCCTACTAAACAACTGCAATTCACACTCGCCAAAATTAGGAGGCCTCAATTTACCATGCCTCTTATATGCAGACGACCTGGTGTTAATAAGGCACACAAGAGTTGGGCTTCAAAATCTTCTGAATACGACCCAGAGATATTCTGAGTTAAATGATTTAACAGTGAACCTCGAGAAAACGCAAACAATGACAATCAGCAATAACAAAAAGAAGAAAGTTTTCTCGTGGTTCTGGAAAAACACCCGAATCAAAGACACCTCGTCGTATGAATATCTAGGCGTGAAGATTGACAGTGGTGGCCAATTTAGAGAACAAAGGGCTAGTATAAGAGGCAAAGGCACCGTTCTGACAATTGCCTTAAAAACATTAAACAACAACCTCTCCGGCCCTTCTCTGACCCCCTTACTACATGTTATACCTGCCAAACTGTTACCAACACTAACATATGGGAGTGAGGCCCATCGAGGCAGAGATGCCGTTATACTTGACAGCACAATCGTGTCGGCATACAGAATCATCTTCAGCCTCCCAAGGCGATCCTCCCCAGCACAGATCAGACTGGAGTTTGGAATTCGGTCACAGTTATTGGCACGACAGGGGGCATATATCTGCTCTTGGGATAAAGTAAGAAAAACGACCGAAGGGACGCTGAACGAATATCTATGGAAAGAGCTAGAGCAGACCCAAAACTCACCAGCTGCAAAATACCTGGAAAAAAGCTTAATGAACACCGGGCTGGCAGAGCTCTGGGCGTCCCCTGTAGATCATAAAACACTTAATAAATTGGTGAAAAAATCGATCAAGCTACAGTCATGGGTTCAGGATAAAGCCATCCTATCAAAAAGATCTCACGCTTGGATGGTATTAAATACATACCGGACTCAAGCCTCCCAGCCTTACCTTGCCCTAGGTTACACAAAAAAAATCAAACTGTGCTTTTTAAGATATAGATTGGGCCTGCTACCATGCATTCTACATCTTCCTCACTGGCTGAGATCGAAAGCAGGTACATTATGCAGGTTATGCGGCAAAGGGGCAGAAGACATGTTGCACCTGCTATGCTCGTGTGAGGAACTGCACGAAGAAAGGAAGCTCCTGCTGAAACGCCATTTCATTCTACAGGGGGTACGCACACGAAGGAATGCAGTGCTAACCTGCTTCTCAGCGCAGGACCCTCAGCTGAGCTGCAGATTTGTGAAATTTTTAAAAGTAGTAGAAAAAAAACTACCAAAAATTGACCCATGATCAATTTAGCAAAATAGGACATTTGATTTAACTTACACAGATGAATTATTTATGCTGCAGATTTTAAAGAATTTTATTATGTGTTATTGTATCGCATTGGTATTAATTAACTGTGCAATAAATTATAAACTGAAACTGAAACTGAAACATAGGTTTCAGGGGCGTTATAGTTAGCTGGACATTTCCCTCATCGCAAACCATTGAAATTCCCCCGTTATAGTTAGTTCAGCTAACTATAACTCGCGCCCCCGCAATGCACTGCTGATGACGTCACATATTACATCACTCATGACATGGTCAGTGACATCACTGATAACATCTCAAATGAGGGAAATGTCCAGCTAACTATAACGCCCCTGAAATCTATGTTTTTTTCAGTGAATATACATACATATATACATATATATATATATAAATGTATATATATATTTAGCTATATATATATATGCACACCATCCAGCCTCCACAGAGTCATCACAAGAATCATCCACGGAAGAAGGCACGGACTAAGGTAGTCAGGATTCAGCACCTGTTTATTCTCTTGGGTCACCTTCAATCCCAGAGGTAAGAGAGACACGTTTTGGCTTGCTGGAACCCTTTATCAATTCACTGAAAAAAACAAAGGTTACAGGGACATTACAGTTAGGCTGAGATTTCACTCATAGAAAACTGACAAAAACCAGGAGTTAAAGTAAGCTGAACTAACTATAACTTACGCCCCAAAATACACTGCTTATGACCTCACTTAATTCCCCACTCATGACATGCTGAGTGACATCACTCATGACATAACTGATGACATCTCAAATGACTTCACGGATGACATCATCCACAGAAAAACTCACACACCCACTTATACCCACATACAACATCTCAAAGAAGCACACCAACACAACCACTTACATACCCATTCACAGACACTCACACACCTACTCAACCATCAACTAAACCATACAGCCACTAACGCAAACATGAACTCCCATGTACAGCCAGCCATGCACCTATTCACTGACCAGTACATCCATTCACACAACCAGTGATACTGACATCTAGAGACTTACACACACTCTTGTACACCAATACAGCCACTGGCACTCTGAATCAGTAACCCATTAAGCTACTCACATAGCTACTCACTCAGCCATACAGTCACTGACACAATCCCGCACTGACCCATACAGTTGCTCTCACAAATTCTAACACATGTACTCATTCCCCTATACAGTATATACCAATGGTTTTGACAGTGAAAAAAAAAATAATAATAATAAATATATATATATATATATATATATATATATATATTTTGAAGAAAGGTTACCCCTGGGGTGGAGGCACACTCAGGATCGCACAGGTCCAGCAAGACACAACCCCTCAAATCTGCTGCCGATGCGTTTCGGGCAACCGCCCTTCTTCTTGGGCAGCCTTCGATTCAAAATTGATGACGTGCAGACAACCAGCGTTTTCCCTCTTTTATTTCTGTGACTCTAAAATAGATCATTTCAAAGCATTATGGGGCTGGAAGTTCTATAGTCAATCAACCCCAAATGGGGTGCAGTCATCAATCACCATGTAGAATTTAAAACAATTTTGCTGGGGAAAAAAGTCATGCGGTAATGCAAATGCAATTCAAGGCATCTCCTGCTCAACGCTGCCGCTTGAATTCTTGGCGGCCGCGGACCCCCAATGTTATTGGAGTGGTGCCATCCGTGACCGGGGCCGGTCACTTGAATTTTGAAGAAAGGTTACCCCTGGGGTGGAGGCACACTCAGGATCGCACAGGTCCAGCAAGACACAACCCCTCAAATCTGCTGCCGATGCGTTTCGGGCAACCGCCCTTCTTCTTGGGCAGCCTTCGATTCAAAATTGATGACGTGCAGACAACCAGCGTTTTCCCTCTTTTATTTCTGTGACTCTAAAATAGATCATTTCAAAGCATTATGGGGCTGGAAGTTCTATAGTCAATCAACCCCAAATGGGGTGCAGTCATCAATCACCATGTAGAATTTAAAACAATTTTGCTGGGGAAAAAAGTCATGCGGTAATGCAAATGCCATTCAAGGCATCTCCTGCTCAACGCTGCCGCTTGAATTCTTGGCGGCCGCGGACCCCCAATGTTATTGGAGTGGTGCCATCCGTGACCGGGGCCGGTCACTTGAATTTTGAAGAAAGGTTACCCCTGGGGTGGAGGCACACTCAGGATCGCACAGGTCCAGCAAGACACAACCCCTCAAATCTGCTGCCGACGCGTTTCGGGCAACCGCCCTTCTTCTTGGGCAGCCTTCGATTCAAAATTTAGGACGTGCAGACAACCAGCGTTTTCCCTCTTTTATTTCTGTGACTCTAAAATAGATAATTTCAAAGCATTATGGGGCTGGAAGTTCTATAGTCAATCAACCCCAAATGGGGTGCAGTCATCAATCACCATGTAGAATTTAAAACAATTTTGCTGGGGAAAAAAGTCATGCGGTAATGCAAATGCAATTCAAGGCATCTCCTGCTCAACGCTGCCGCTTGAATTCTTGGCGGCCGCGGACCCCCAATGTTATTGGAGTGGTGCCATCCGTGACCGGGGCCGGTCACTTGAATTTTGAAGAAAGGTTTCCCCTGGGGTGGAGGCACACTCAGGATCGCACAGGTCCAGCAAGACACAACCCCTCAAATCTGCTGCCGACGCGTTTCGGGCAACCGCCCTTCTTCTTGGGCAGCCTTCGATTCAAAATTGATGACGTGCAGACAACCAGCGTTTTCCCTCTTTTATTTCTGTGACTCTAAAATAGATAATTTCAAAGCATTATGGGGCTGGAAGTTCTATAGTCAATCAACCCCAAATGGGGTGCAGTCATCAATCACCATGTAGAATTTAAAACAATTTTGCTGGGGAAAAAAGTCATGCGGTAATGCAAATGCAATTCAAGGCATCTCCTGCTCAACGCTGCCGCTTGAATTCTTGGCGGCCGCGGACCCCCAATGTTATTGGAGTGGTGCCATCCGTGACGGGGCCGGTCACTTGAATTTTGAAGAAAGGTTACCCCTGGGGTGGAGGCACACTCAGGATCGCACAGGTCCAGCAAGACACAACCCCTCAAATCTGCTGCCGACGCTTTTCGGGCAACCGCCCTTCTTCTTGGGCAGCCTTCGATTCAAAATTGATGATTGATGACTGCACCCCATTTGGGGTTGATTGACTATCGAACTTCCAGCACCATAATGCTTTGAAATTATCTATTTTAGAGTCACAGAAATAAAAGAGGGAAAACGCTGGTTGTCTGCACGTCATCAATTTTGAATCGAAGGCTGCCCAAGAAGAAGGGCGGTTGTTCGAGCACCACTGGGTGTTCCCAATCCTGTTTCTCTTGGTTATTACCTTCTCTGACTCAACAAAATTCTAGTCCCCCTCCCATATGAATGTGTCACAAGCCCTCTGGAGATTATTAAGGCAGGTATTGGCCTGATAATGTGGTAACCAGATATTTTACTCATTTGCATTTTTAAAGAAGGGCGCATGTTGTGTGTGTTTTTAATGTCTCACCAGAGTGACCAAAAAAAGAAGCCTACTGTGGTCGGCCCTTTATAGTTTTCAGAGCTTGATACAGTCTCTGACAATTCTATGTTTATTTGTAAATTGCTGGCCTCTGTGCTGAGGCTGGGTGTGAAGCAGTCTGGATTCCTCCTTGCACAATTGTTGGCTCAATTACTTTAACTGTAACTCTAAACCTAGAACACAAACCCTAACCACAAACCTGCGGTAAGACCCAATCGAAACACTTGTGTTCATCCAAACCTTAAAACCAACCCGCAATCTAAGCATAATCAGACATGTATCTCTAAACCTATAGTTAATGCAAGCGATGCTAATAATTCCAGTCCTCATTCCTTCCCTATCCCATTCATCTAACCATCACCCTCATCCTAGTTGTAACCTAATTCTTTCTAACAGTAATATTGACTGTCACTCCAACTCAAACACTAATACCAGCTTTAAGGCAACCCCTCTCTCGTGCCCTAACTCGAGAATAGCAGATCTTGTTTCAGTGCAAGATTTGTGCATGCTGTGGTGCCTTATGTTAATAACAAGATCTGCAAACCTTAGTCCAGTCTCTAGATGTCACCAGGTAGGTATGTGAAACTGCCCTACTCACTGGCCTATCGAGCCTGGCTTCCCCAACATTATTATTAATCTCAGCAGCAAGGCTTACTGCAAACATGGAAACGGGCAGACCACAGCTCATCGGTGAGAGAATGTCTGAGCTCGCTCCCAGTAGAGAAACACTGCATACTAGGACAGTGTGCATAACCTTCAAAGCCCTTCACCAACCTACCTAGCATCAGCAATTACACGTCACTGGGCAAAACAGAAACCCCAGAAACAAAGAAGCACTGATGCTTGTAGCTCTCAAATTCAACATAAAAAAATCGTATGGCCTTATTTAGAGATTGGTGAATGGAATATTCTGCCACACAGTGGCACATATCCTGTGCTCTGTCTACAAAGGCTATAGGCTACAATGCACCTGTAATACATTTGTGTCTGAGCATCCCATCGGCCAAACTCCAAAGTAGGCCCTTACTCCATCTCAATAACAGCACCCAGAATATGGATTTTTTATTTATCCAATAAATCTCCATATTCATGCCTCATAACACCCAACACTTACGTTTGTGACATTTAATTGCAGCTCTCTCCAGCACCTGCACCGCCACATATGCAGTGTCATTCTTAAATCAAATATTGTAGCGTGAAGAACAAACTGGCTACTTAACGTTCACTATAAGACAACACGTCTTTGCTAACATGGATTTATATGACTTGGATGCATTTCTCAAAATATGTATCTACAAATTGCAAAATGCTCTGACATCATCCTGAACATTTATTTGTAAATATGTATGTTTATTATTTGGAATCATTTCTCACATTTTTTTGTAAAAATAAAAAACTGTAGAGTACTTTAACATCGTCTGCGTGTGGTATAAAATTTCAAATAAAGAAATAAAAACGTAGAAATTACCAGCATTCGCAGGGTTCTATAATTTATGGAATGCTCTCCGACACCCCACTGTACAACCGGCGGCCATGTGTGTACGTTTCTACAGGGCAATGCCTGCAATGTTCAGCTCATGGTTTGTGCACGTGGAGGGGCGCAGCTGGCACCGGAAGTACAGCTAACAGCAGCAGGCCGGACATAAAGGAAGCATAGCTGCCAAGGTTTCAGATTGCTAAGTGTGACATTTTTATGATGTCAGCGTAATTATGAGTGACATTTCAACAACTATGAGTGACACTTTTTTGCAAGGAAAATCAAGCAATAAAAACAAAGGCAACATAAATATCAGAAATTACACCCATTTGAGCAACGAGAAACTGTAAGAAGATTTTAAAACGGCTGCAAAGCACTGGAAATGGAAGGGTACACGCGTAGCTTAGAGGTCACAACCCCTCTGCAGACTGTAATTTATCTCAGATGGACACACTGAGCAATTTGATAAAAATCAATTTGTTGATAACAGCAGGGTGTGCGTCACCGCCTGTTATTTATTAACAATTTGAAGCTACGTTGCATTGCTAGTCTAATAAATTAACATTGAGACACAATTAAGCATGGGGGTGCATGCAAGCCTCAGGAGAAAAGTTTGATTAAAGTACACATAGCCTAGGGGTCACAATTCGGCTGTAGGCAGTTTTATTTCAAATATATACTTTTTGTGAGAGTGAGCATTAAAAAGCCTGTACTATCTAAGAGTACTTGCACCAGTGCGTGTTATGCAGCAGGCTGTAAAAGTAGTCTAAAAAATACATATGGCACTGCACAGAAGTGTTTGCTTTAAAACATACCTGCACTTGTACTGACTCCTGAAGATGAATGACTTCTTGTGGCAGCTATGCATCAGATCCCTCACGCAGGTGCTGACATGAGAAGCATAGACAGCTCCTATACTTCAGCACAGGTTCGCCGGCGACTCAGAAGGCCTGCCTCACTCGAGTAAGCCATAGGTAGACCTGAGGTCATGGGTCGAGTCGCCAGGCGGGATCTCATAATGCTGCTTTGAGCCGCTCTCAGCGGCCTTTCCTAGCACTTAGCAGGCTGTTGACCAACTTAATTTAGCCGCGGCCGGCGTTGCCTGGGCCCGCCGGTCCTGGATGGCGTGCGTCGGTGGTGGGAATCAATCCATTTAGGGGAGGGGATGTGGTCCGTCGGCTGCGCTGCCGACTTTGGTGCAGGATAGCAGGGTTTGAGCCTCGAGGTCGCGTCCACATCCTGTGATTCTGGGCAATCACTTAATCTCCCCGTGCTTGAATACAGACATGCCAACTCTCTCGATTCAGGCGGGAGACTACCGATTTCAAGGCTAGTCTCCCGCCTCCCGATTCCTGCAAGCAAAAAACCCGATTACTCGGGGTTTCACCTGACAGGGCTTGGTATTGTGTAAAGGTGCTAATTCTTCCAGCAATAGAAAGAGTGGCAGGGGCTCTAGAAGGGGTGAAAAACCAACAAAGCCTCATTCACATGCAAATGGTCTTTTAAACACCTGTGAAGGACTCGGGGTCGGCTGTGTGCGTGCCCGGGAAGCTGTTTCAGCCCGGGCTGCCAGGGGGTGGAGGGGGGGTGTATGCACTGCCAGGCCAGGGCACAAAGTTTGCATCACCCTCTCTTGTCCTGCCATTGCGCTCCATGCTTCTGCAAGGTAAGAAAAAAAAAATTTGATCCTGCAGCAGCACACTTCCAAAGCCCATACATGACAGTAACCCGATTCAAGGCCCCATTCTCCCGATTCTTTTTATAAAATCTCCCACTTTGCACTTCTGAAATGTTGGCATGTATGTGAATATGTAATGTAAATACGGTGCTCATGTACAGTGCTCCAATACCTTCGGGTCGAGTTTGCGCTATATAAAAGATGCAAAAAAAAAAAAAAAATCCCTACCAGGACAGGGTCGAGTAGGTCGAAGCTGGCTCCCACGCTATTGCGTTGTGCAGAATTATGGCGCCGCCTAAACGTGCAGCACAAATAAATGCCGCCTGCTCGATGTGCACCGCGAGCGGCAGCTGAGCTCAGCACGATTGCGGGACCTGTGACTCGTCCCCGCCTTAGCCCGTGTCTGTGCGCTGGAGTTTGGCATTGCCCAGGAGAGACTGGTGACCCGGTCGTGACTCGCACGCACACGCACCACACCACCACCACTATGCGGTGCGTGCAGTGTGCGTGCGCTTGTGCAGGCAGTAGTTGCAAGCAGCTCACGTGAGCTTGCTTGCACTTCAAACAGGGCCGTGAGGCACTGGCGGCCCGTTGCGGCCGCCTTTATTATTTATTTGGGGACTGGGGACACTGACTGACAAAGTGTTAGACAGTGAGTGTGTCCCTAAATAAATTATAAAGGCCGCCACAACGGGCCGCCAGTGCCACGCGGCCGCCGCCTCCAAAACAGTGCCGCCTGGGGCGGTCCGCCCCCCTTGCCCCCCCCTAGCTACGCCACTGATCTCAGACATAGAGAGGTCCCATGTACATGTACATTAATCAGGACACTTTCGTTCAGAACACTCCAGTCACACAATACCATGGGCACTACTCACACCCTCAACCAAGAAACCAGCACCGACCTATCACCCTGAGGTATGTAAAATCCTGAGTGAACCCTCGTTGCAACCCTAACAGGCGTGATGCCAAGGGGGGATCCTGAGGGCATCTTTTCAACCAGTCATGCGCGATGTAAACAACACAAAACTTGGAACATTGTATGGCTCAGAATGAAATGACCACCTCGAGAAGACTGAAGATAGAATTCTGAGATGTGTAAAAGGACATACACGTCATGGCGCATGCAGTACGAGATAAGAAACTTCAATGTGCACATTCGACTCTAGAATCAACCAATGTGCATAAAAGTGATAGCCAAAACCACTCATTTCTATTAAAAAAACACAAGACGTTTACTACTCAAAAAAATAAATCTGTTTGAATTCTCTGACAGCAAACAAAGAACCACGAAAATAAACGAGGCACATAAACCAATGGGCACTTGTTCTATGCTACAACACTATGTGAAACCTTAAATGTCGAAATACGAATGCATAAAGCATATCATCTTCGGGTTAAACCACTCTAAGGTAAGAAAAAAATGTTCGATCCTGCAGCAGCACACTTCCAAAGCCCAAACATGACAGTAACCCGATTCAAGGTCCCATTCTCCCGATTCTTTTTATAAAATCGCCCACTTTGCAACAAAAAAAAAAAAAAATCCCTACCAGGACAGGGTCGAGTAGGTCGAAGCTGGCTCCCACCCTATCGCGTTGTGCAGAATTGTGGCGCCGCCTAAACGTGCAGCACAAATAAATGCCGCCTGCTCGATGTGCACCGCGGGCGGCAGCTGAGCTCAGCATGACTGCGGGACCTGTGACTCGTCCCCGCCTTAGCCCGTGTCTGTGCGCTGGAGTTTGGCATTGCCCAGGAGAGACTGGTGACCCGGTCGCGACTCGCACGCACACGCACCACACCACCACCACTATGCGGTGCGTGCAGCGTGCGTGCGCTTGTGCAGGCAGTAGTTGCAAGCAGCTCACGTGAGCTTGCTTGCACTTCAAACAGGGCCGCGAGGCACTGGTGGCCCGTTGCGGCGGCCTTTATTATTTATTTGGGGACTGGGGACACTGACTGATAAAGTTTTAGACAGTGAGTGTGTCCCCAAATAAATTATAAAGGCCGCCACAACGGGCCGCCAGTGCCACGCGTCCGCCGCCTCCAAAACAGTGCCGCCTGGGGCGGTCCGCCCCCCTCACCCCCGCTAGCTACGCCACTGGGTGAATGGGCCCACACTGGAATTTGTAACTAAGGAAGGCTGCCATACCGGTGATGTTTAATTCTGCTTTATGGGGTTCTACTCTATTGGGTTGCATATTGTCCCAAATCCTACGTAGGTACAGGTGGATGAGACGCTTTGCTTTCTAAGTAGCTATCTCTTGGTATAGGTAAAGCCAGTCTCTACCCATGGCGTGGGGTATCAGCGAACAAATGTAAAATAATCTGTTCGTGGTATAGGTGCTCACGGTGGTCATGTGCTGATACCATGTGTTGTCTAGGACTGTGCTGTGTAGTGAATGTGGAATGTTAGTGTTCAGTTCAGTGTAAGTGTGAGTGAGGTAGGAGAGGTCCTTATGCGAGCGGTGTAAGAATGTCAAGGTAGGTTCCATGAAACTAGGCAGAATTCTGGCTCCAGGGGGGCATAATTGCACCCATTCTAGACAAAGAGTCCACAAGAATACATAAATACGTAACATTTGTAGGTCTTGGGATGGTATTCAGGGAAGATGTCTGTCGTCTGGGCATCCAAGGTTGTCTTGGCTTGGTGCAGTGCAAAAAAGAGTCTATAAAAAGTGTCTGTAACAGCAGCTTGCAATCTGTGTTATTGGGCCTCGTTGAAGTCCTGTTGGAAGCTTTGGTTGAATGGGTGGTGGTCTGCTGTGACGATGGTGCACATGTGGCTCAATTGCAGACCTATTGTAAAAGAGTTGTGGGTTGTAGGTTAGCTTGGAAATAACACATATCATTATACAGTTTTCCGGAAATTCCTGCTCCTTCTTTTCAGGGGTATATTCTGTAGCTTCATTATGTGTGAAACTGTTTAGTGGGGTACTGGAAGGAGGTGGTAGTCCTTTTTGGGAATATTAAGGTTAAGTCAATTTAGCTTTAGCTTGTGGGTACTTTGGTTTTCCCCCCTTCTCTACGGCAATGAAGAGTAGTACTCTACTTTGCGGGCTGCTTCCCATACATATATGTGTATGTGCGCATGAGGTTTTATCGATATAGGGGTAGCCTTTCCACCTCCATGTGTGTTGTGCAATGTGACAGGAAGTGAATGAGTAATGATTTTAGGGGCTTTGTCGGTAATGGCAATGTTTTTGTTGTCGCATGCACGTCCCTCTGGTCTCAAATGGGTAATGAGATCCTCCTAAATGGAGTTGGGTGATTAGGTTATGCCTCTTTTCTGGAAGGTTTGAGTTTTCTGGGCTACATTTGGGTTTATTTGTGTGGGTTCAGGTGGTTGTTTAACTATTATTTTGGGCGTTGCTGCTTCTAACGTAATATACTGGAGGTAGTCGGCGAGTTGTTTGTGGCCCCTCGATGGCTCTGCAGGAGAGCGGTGGGGATTGTGCTTATTTGTCGGCTGTATTCTTCCGATGTGATCAATGCTGTTCCTTTTTTAAGACAGTTGGGAGTATGATCTCACTCCTCGGTTCGACTGAGCTCAGGTTTTTCAGCCTAAACTGCGTGCCTCTCGCAAAACATCATGCCGAGATATTTGACCTTCTAACAGATGAATTGCCTGATGGCCTATTTCTGACAGAGACCTGGTTAACTCAGGACTCTGGGGCAGAAGCCTGGTTGGCACTGCCCCCAGGCTATATTATGTATCAACTTAATCGCCCTGTCAATCGGGGTGGCGGTATTGCACTAATCCTCAAAGAGCATTTTTCATGCAGTTTTAGGAAGGAGGATATTCCTGAGTGTGAAAGTGCTTTTTTAAAAATCACCCTCAACCATAACTTCACGGTTTCTGGGCTGCTTATTTATCGGCCTCCAGGGCCATCAGAAAAATGTAGGGAAGCCCTAGTGAATAGGGTTACCCTACTGGCGAGTAAAGCTGCTAACTTTACTATTTTGGGTGATTTAAACCTGCAGACATAGCCTGCTTTCTGGCCGATCTGGAGGCCTGGCAAGTGATACAATGTGTGGCAGATAGCACACATATTGCTGGGCATTTGTTGGGCCCTATATTTTCTAATTTGGGTGCTTCAACTGTGTCACCCTCGGTCCCTCTGGTCTGGACAGACCATTTTTTGGTCCCCTTTTCCCTTCGGTTGCCTGGGAAACCTGTTTTAAACCGCTTACGGTCTGTGATGTAACGCCCTTGGCATGAATGGGATGTGAGTCAATTTTCAGACTCGTTGTTAAAGCTCAAGCCTCAGCTCCCCTCTAATATAGTGGCAGCGGATTCTCTCTTCAGGACTGGCTGACGCAAGCCCTAGATACCTGTATTCCTGAAAAAAGTAGTTTAAAGAAAAAACGTGGACCTTCTAATCTTTGGTTTAATGAAACCTTGGCAGAAGCAACAAAGGCCTGTAAGCAATTGGAACGAACATGGAGGCGTGCTTACGTTATGGAAGCTAAAAATAAATATCGAGACTCTATTAAATCGTTTCATAAGCTGATCTGGAAAGCTAGAGCTGAATACATTGCGGCAAAAATTTTGGAGAGCAGCAACCCTCCATAAATGATCTTTTCCCTTCTTAAAAAGATGCAACATTCTAACGAAAAAGTTGATTCCCCAGTTTCTTCTAACACTCAATGTGAGGAACTTGCAGATTTTTTTGTGCTCAAGCTGGAGACTATCTATAACAACCTTCCAACTGCCTGCCTCTCCTCAGCTACTTCTGATATTAATCAAATAGCCGAGCCTGAGGAGAGGTAAATTTTCTCCGAATCAACGCTGTGTTCCTACCCCCTACTCTCGCTCTCTGAGATTGAATCTCTCTGTGTCAAAATTAAATCAGGTCCTCCGGCTGACCCTCTAAGACCAGACCAACTTCGTCAAGTTTTCAATTCAATCTCTCCAGCAATCAGGGAATTGGTTAATTTATCACTGTCCTCTACATCATTGCCTGCATCAAGGAAGCATGCAAAATGTATACCTCTTTCAAAGAAGCCTTCCTTGGAGCCATCAGACCTGGGTAACTTTCGCCCGATCGCCCAGCTCCCTTTCTTAGCTAAGGCTACAGAAATATATCTTAACTCAGTCTTGGCTGAATTTGTGGAGCACAACAAAATTCTCGACCCCTCACAGAACGGTTTTCGTCCTCGCCACAGCACCGAGTCGTATTGTTGGCAGTGACCGAGGATATCCGTAGCAGCCTAGATGTCGGGAACTCTGCAGCCTTAATTTTCTTAGATTTAAGTGCCGCTTTCGACACTGTTTCCCATGACATCCTTTTAGGCAGATTACATGATATCGGGTCAGGGGGTCGGCCTTGGCCTTGTTCTGGTCCTTCTTGGAATGCAGAACTTTTCAAGTTGTGGTGCCACCTTACCATTCACAGATGCATGCTATCAAGCATGGGGTCCCACAGGGCTCTATATTGAGCCCTGCGCTTTTTAACATCTAAATTCAACCCCTAGCACTGATAGCAAGAAGTAGAGGGTTGTCATTGGTCTCCTATGCCGATGACACCCAGTTAGTAATGACCTTCTCAAAAAAGTGTAAAAACTATCTTTTTAAATTTAAAGAGGACCTTTTAGCAATTTCTGACTGGATGAGAGCAAATTGCTTACAGCTTAATGCTGCCAAGTCAGAAATTCTCGTGATGGGGAGAGACAGTACTCTTTGGTCTGAACAGAGGTGGCTGGATAATATAAAACCAGAACCTCTGGCAAAAAAGGCAGCAAAGAATTTAGGGTTTTGTATAGACAGTGAGCTTTCATTCGACACACAATCCAAGGCCTAAGCGGGATCTTGTTTTAGTCTCCTAAGGGGGCTGAAACCTTTACTCGGCTACTTTGCACCAAAAGTCCGTCAAACTATTCTTCAGGCTACAATCCTAGCGAGGTTGGACTATGGTAATTCCCTCTGTTTAGGTGCCAATCAATCCTGTATTTCTCGCCTCCAAAGAATCCAGAATGCTGCAGCTCACGTCCTGCTAGCACTTCCCAAGTCATGCTCGATCTCGAATTTCCTGCCTAAGCTCCACTGGCTGCCGAAAGCTAAAAGAATTCAATTTAATTCTTTGTGTGAAGCCCACAAAATTTTGACACAACAACGCCCGCCGTTTTTAGCAGATCTGCTTGTCCAATACGTGCCCAATCGTCCTCTGCGTTCTGCCAATTCTGGTTCGGTCTGTACTCCCCGATTTCAAAGAGCTAGAGCAGGTGGCCGCTCCTTTAAGGGCCAGGCGGCCCACCTATGGAATTCCCTCCAGATGCCAATCAGAAGACTCCAGAACCATCTGGCTTTTTGAAAGGCTTTAAAGACCTGGCTCTTTCCAGCGTAATGTGTTTCCTTCTGCTTGAGTGGTCTATTGGCACTTGTTCGTAGGTAGCGCTGGGATGCCCTGTTGCTGGGGCAGCTATTGCGCTTTACAAATTTGAAAATAAATAATAAATAATAATTTGCTGTTCTTTCGACAAGAGTCTAGTGATCAGTTAGGGCTCTTTGTGATCAGCCCAATTTGGGAAATGCTAATGGCTTTGAGGGATTTTTGCGAACGAACTCGGTATCATGTAGATGCTTGCTTTGGAGTTTTAAAGACATCTTTGTCCTAGGTGTGTGTGAAGACTGGCTCCTGACTCTGCAGCATTTACCTTGTTTTGGAATTGTAAGGGGACCTCTATTTGGTTGAAACCCTGAGGCTGTTGAGACATCCATAGCTCGTTCAAGGCTGAATTTGGACGAGTGTTCTTGGGTGCCAGTTTTATGCACCAGTCGGTGGCCACCCTGCCCTGTCATCAGAAGGTCTTCCCCCCAAGGGCGTGAGCAGCCAACCCCACCCCAATGGATCAAAAACAGAGAGAAGTCCAACCCCTTGCGCTCCACTGGATGGCCAACTCTGGTGCATTTCGCCGATCGATATAGTGTACTGTGGTCTTAAAAGTTGTTTGGAAATTCAGGCAAAGAAATGTATCTGGAAAGATATAAAGGGGATATGTCATGTTGGGGTTGGTTTTGGACTTACTGCTTGTTTGCATTCTGCGATTGTGCAAAGGCTTTGCCTCCGAGACAGTCACCCCTCCCTGCCGTGGCTATGGACCCGGTTCTTGCTGTCCTGGGCTCCTTGTCTGTTACGGCTGTTGCCATGTGCTCGACCAACCACCCAGATCCTGCTGTGGTGGTGTGGCTGGTGCCTGATTTCCCTGAGGCTGATTGTATGATGCATTTGCCTTGCAGTGGGCTTGGTTTGGGGAATCGCTTTATTGTGGAAGCTGTCCTAGGATTTTTCCGTTCTGCTTGTGATATGTTTTTATTCAACACTAGTCAATCTTGTGTTTTTTCTGTAATGATAGTGCCATTCTCTGAGATCTCAACACAAAACTACTGTGTGATTCATACACGTTTTTACTTGTGAGGATCATTTTACTCAATAAACATGAGCTCTAATTCGTTTTTACCTTTGATTCAATCACATTTCAAACTTCATTAACTTTCCAAAGAAGATACCAGCAATCAATTCTCCGATATGCAAGTTTTTTTTAAAGCATTGTGATCAATGTGAAGAAAAAGAACATATATTTAAGCATAACAAAAATACAAGAAAAATACAAGAAAAAATGTATGACATTCAGTGTTCAGCAGTCCTACAATTGAAGAGCTTGAGTGATACATTTAAAATAATATTAGGAGATCTTTGCATAACGCACATCAATGTGGAGGACTCAAATTAAGTTCCAGTCAAAAACAATTTCTTCAAGACCATATTAGAACAGCCTGGACCCCCATACTGTATACCAAGAGCGTCAGTTGTAAATGTATCATTCTCGGTGAACTGGATGGACATTCTTAGCTTGGTCAGTAGGTCTCGTCTTATTATTGGCCGGTGAGGAAGGATAATATAACAAATACTGGTGTGTGCCCTCCATCAAAAAACATATCAGAAACAACAGGGCTATACCCAAATCACCCTATGATACTTGGGTATGGGAAACAATATATATGTATGAAAAAGAGTATCACGGAAACAATATATCTCACAATTGTTCATGAAAAAGGCACATTTAATTACCCCTTCAAAAATATCAAATAATCATATGGAATATATCTGGCATCATTTACAATATATCACAAGAAAACAGGCGTTTATACAAAGGAAGATACAAACACATATATCGCACAACATCAATTAGATGTCAAACAAACACCAATTAACCCAAAAGCAAGCAATTTTCAACAGTGTCCCCTTCTAAGTATCAGGCGGACCACTTGGAGGTAGTCAAGCTAAAAAAGAGGGGGGAACACAAGCAATGGGGGCAACTATGACCCAAATGTTATTTCAGGTGTCCCAACGGCAGTCTGTGAATCACTGGAGTTCAGGTGACTCCTCCATCCAATATCTGTCGACGTGACCACGTTTCAGCCAAAGCAAGCTTGAGGCCTCTTCAGGACAGGGGTTAAATAACAACTAAAACAATAAAAGGGGAGGGGGGGAATAGCATTAATCATATCTACAAGAACCCAGGACTAGGGGTGGAGACCAAGCCGTGCACACAAATCAAAGTGCTCACAACGGGACCTAAAACACCTTACATCCCAAAGTGACTTATAAAGGAAAGGTAGATGAGAGGGAAGGAGAGGGGCCACACAACACAGGGTGGCAAAAAGTATCTAGTGTCATCCTTCACCAAGGTGTACCTACTACCTAATTGTGTAGAAAGGTGACCAAATCTAAGTATGTATATGAATGGACCACCGTCCTGATGCACTTAATACATGTGCCAAATGCCAAGAACGGGACTGGGCACCTTATATCCCAACAACTACTGTCTAGATACACTTACATGTATCTTCTACATGTAGCACTTCCGAATCTACTCGCTCGATATCGAGGAAGTGTTCTGCCAATGACAGGGAAACAGAGTATCACTGGGGCTGCCAGGTTAGCCAATCGATATGCACAGCGTAAAGAAATTGCATTCATCAACCACTTAGGTGTTCACATACCTTATAGAACGCTACTCGCGCTTCTATTCAGGTCCTTCCCTAGAGATCAAACCACCGTTTCTCCACACAATTTCTACAACAAATGGAAAAGGAAAACTAAATATAAATTGGAACTGCCTAATCTGCTCTGCAATTCTTAGCCCGTCTTCGAAGGTCTCGACTGTAAATTAAATGACACTTACTCTGTAAAAGAAGGTCAGTCTCTGCACGGGTTTCAAAATCCAAACGCCAGTCCGCACCACAAATGGAAACGAAGCAACGGGACGTGACGCGTCACACCCGGATATAACAACTAACGCTCTGCCTAAGGCCCTCCCTCTACCTGCAAGAACATAGACAGAGGACTATTCATCACCCGTAGCTCTTCTGAATGTCGGATCGTAGCGAATTCCAAAGTGAATTAAAGGGTGATAGACTGTATCCACCACAGGAGTTTAATAGTTGTAAAAATCCGCGCGCAAGTGAAATCAAGCCACAAATAATACTAGAGAACCGCAAACAAACAGCTTAACCAGTCTAATAACTGAATCGGTCCCTATTGAAAACAGGAAGGGGCGAAAAAAAATTTTAAGTGAGCATTGTGAGCACGGCCAGGTCAACTCACCAGGGGGACCCACATCTCCCTTCTACACACAAAGTCTATACAATATGTACAAATCTACATTTTACATTTCTACATGCATTAAATATATCTTTTCAAAGCCAAAATATGGAGGAGAGCCCTACAGATGACTCACCCAGGTAATACATCATAGGCATACAACAGTATCTATGTAACATGGACAAAGTAGGCTGACATAAACGGGTGCACCCTACAAAATGGCGCGCCCTTACAGTATTTGTCTAGAGAACACCCAAATATGGTCTTGATATGGCGATATTAATTTCCAATCAGTGACCAAACCTCATCGCGGTCATTGAGCCCCCTAGTGGAGGTCTGATATCTTTCTATCAAGCGTGCTTCAAGGCTATTGAGTTTTGTCTGTAGTAATGTTTTTGTAGAGGCCTTCACTGTTGCCAAAACTGTCCACTCCAGCTCGTTTTCACTATGTCCATTTTCCAAAAAATGTTGGACCATGGGAGCCCCCAAGGTCTTGCATCGGATGCGGGATTTATGCTGGATAATCCGCATTTTAACAGCTTGTGTGGTTTGGCCTATATATGAACTTCCACACGGGCATGTCACGCAATACACAACGTTTTTCGTATTACAGTTTGAAACAACTAACTGTTTGTGTATTTTTTCGTGAATCATGGCTGTTTTCGAATCCTTGGTATGAACACATACCACACAATTGTTGCACTTAAAGTGTCCTACAACTTTAGGTAACCCTAATAGACCTCTAGTGTCAGTGGGTATAGATGTTTGCCGAGTAGCTTTAACAAGATGGTTTCTCAAATTCCTGCCACGCCTAAAGGCAAACAAGGGCTTCGGAATGTTCAAATGGTCCAATAGCCTCAAATTTCTCAGAATAATCTGTTTGACCTTATTAGCTTTCGGGCTGAAGGTCAGTACGCAAACCAGTTGTTCGGATTCCTTTTTAGTTTTAGGTATAAGTAGATTTTCACGGGGTGTGTACCAAGCACGTTTAAGTGCTCCTTTCACCAATCGCTTAGGGTAACCTCTTTTTACCAATTTGTCTTGTAAATTTTTGGCATTCCTGAAGTAATCGTTTTTATCTGTGCAATTACGTCGTACCCTCAGGAACTGCCCATAGGGCAAGTTGTCCCTGAGGTTCCGAGGGTGTCCTGATGAATAATCTAATAGAGTATTTCTGTCGGTTGGTTTGGTGAATAAATCCACTTCCAATTTACCATTTCTAGCAATGATCCATACATCCAGGAAATTGATACGTGTGTTACTCACATTTTTGGTAAATTTGAGGTCAGGGGTACGGTTATTTAGCCATATATGGAATTGTTCCAGTTCTTCTTGTGTGCCTTTCCATACCATAAATACATCGTCAATGAAGCGAATCCACTCAAGAATATGTTCTCTGAATGGAGTCTCCTCATTGAAGATGTACCTATTTTCAAAGAAATCCATCACTAGATTGGCAATTTCGGGGGCGAAACAACATCCCATCCCTACACCTTTATCTTGCAAAAACAAATCAGATTTGAAAGCAAAGAAATTATTTTTTAAGCAGATGGTAGCTAATTCAAGCAGAAATTCAGAAGGAACCATGTGCGGTCTCGGTCTGGTGTCCAATACCTGTCTCATCACCAGCAGTGCCTCATCTTGTGGTATATTCGTGTATAAACTCTCGATGTCCAAGGAGACCAACAACTGTTGGTCTCCATCGAACACCGAGAGCTCCACTTTGGAGATGAGGTCCATCGTATCTCTCACATACGCTTTGGTCTGTGGAACAAATGGCTTCAGAAAAACATCAATATATTTCGCCAGGGGTTCCAAAATAGAGCCACAAGCGGCAATGATAGGTCTTCCCGGAGGTTGGGTAACATCTTTATGTATTTTTGGTAATACATATATATTGGGTATTTTCTGTTCGGTGACATTTAAAAACTCATATTCTTTTTTACATAGATACCCTGCTTCCATGGCATCTGTGGTAAGGTGAAGAATTTGGGCTTTAAGTCTGGCTGTGGGGTTGTCAATTATAGGTCGATAATGTTCCCTGTTACTTAACTGCCTTAAAATTTCCTCATCATAGTTTTTTGTGTCCCATAGGACTATTCCTCCGCCCTTGTCGGCTGGCTTAATAACCGTAAGGGGGTTACTAGCTAGTTTTTGTAACGCCAGTTGTTCTTGTTTATTGAAATTAGATCTGAACGAAATTTGTTTAGCGTTTAACAGATCTATTTCACGCAAGGTTTGGTCTTCGAAGACCAAAATTTCCTCAGGCATCGCTAAGCGCTGGGGGCAAAAAGTAGACTTCTTTTTAAGGCCACTAAAGTTTCTTTCATTACTCTCATTATATTCCGAAAAAAAGATCTTTAGTCTTATTTTCCTGAGAAACTGCAACACTTCAGTTTTAGTATCTACAGGGTCTTGCATAACCGTAGGTACAAAAGACAACCCCTTACGGAGAACAGCAGTTTCCACGTCAGACAAGGGGTGTTGGGACAAATTGTATATAGGCATTAACTCCAGACTCATATTACTATGGCTCTCATTATGATTCAACGTCTGTACACTCTCTGACGTGTCCTGAAGAATCCCTGCTCCTGATTCTGTGGCATCGGTGTTCGCCATCCTCTTCGGAACCCGCGTCCCCTGGGTCCACCTCTGTCTAAAAAAAGGGGTGGGTGCGGGTAAGCCCGGGGGTATTGAAAGTAGGGCTGGTATGTGGGGTAAGCTTGGAGAGGGGCTCCTTCTCCTGATTCTGAGTCAGATGAGGAGGTAGAGAAGGTAACAAATTTGGTCCGGGATCTGCCTCTATATTGTAAATTGAGATTACTTGGATTATTATTCTTGAAAAAGTCCTCTTTTAGGTAAGGGTATACCCACTCTAATTTGTAGTTCTTGATATCTTTCACTACTTTAGAAGTTTTCAAATTCACTGTATGGGTTTTAAAATCAGCTAATGTTTTTTCAATAGTTTCTAGCAGTGATTTTGCGTCTATTATAGTGGTATCTTCTCCAATTTCTTCTTCTAATCTCTTGATTTCCTTAAGTTCTTCTTCACTAATCCTTAAAGCAGTTTGGATAGATAGCACAATCCAATCCCGGGAACACTTGGTCCCTACCCCACTAAAGTCAACCAAGTACGTTTTATCGTTTATAAAGATCACAGGATTATTTTTAACCTGCAAGCCTGCAGGTATAGTGTTGGATTTTAAATATTCCAGTAGTACTTGAGCATGCAATTGTGTCCTAGTGTTCTTTTTTCTAAGTTGTATCAACCGTTCACCCTTGTCTGAACTGAGGTTCGTTAATCCAGAGGTGTCAACCCCCAGAAGTGATGGTATCTGCTTCAATTTGTTAATATCCTCCTCTGAATAACTCACCATATAGGGCTCGGACATCCTCAACAATATTGGCTATACAAAACAATACAATTCATACATCAACATTCATTAACACAAAAATAATGACATGTGACAAAAAATGACAAAAGGGAAAAAAAGTTCTATCTTTCAATGGCAAAACGCCGTCCCTGTGAAGGAAATATACACAACTTATTGTTCACATACAATGTGATATAATTTGTAGAAAGAACCTCACACTTAACAAAGTGTAAATAAACTTATCAGAAACAACAGGGCTATACCCAAATCACCCTATGATACTTGGGTATGGGAAACAATATATATGTATGAAAAAGAGTATCACGGAAACAATATATCTCACAATTGTTCATGAAAAAGGCACATTTAATTACCCCTTCAAAAATATCAAATAATCATATGGAATATATCTGGCATCATTTACAATATATCACAAGAAAACAGGCGTTTATACAAAGGAAGATACAAATACATATATCGCACAACATCAATTACATGTCAAACAAACACCAATTAACCCAAAAGCAAGCAATTTTCAACAGTGTCCCCTTCTAAGTATCAGGCGGACCACTTGGAGGTAGAGACTGACCTTCTTTTACAGAGTAAGTGTCATTTAATTTACAGTCGAGACCTTCGAAGACGGGCTAAGAATTGCAGAGCAGATTAGGCAGTTCCAATTTATATTTAGTTTTCCTTTTCCATTTGTTGTAGAAATTGTGTGGAGAAACGGTGGTTTGATCTCTAGGGAAGGACCTGAATAGAAGCGCGAGTAGCGTTCTATAAGGTATGTGAACACCTAAGTGGTTGATGAATGCAATTTCTTTACGCTGTGCATATCGATTGGCTAACCTGGCAGCCCCAGTGATACTCTGTTTCCCTGTCATTGGCAGAACACTTCCTCGATATCGAGCGAGTAGATTCGGAAGTGCTACATGTAGAAGATACATGTAAGTGTATCTAGACAGTAGTTGTTGGGATATAAGGTGCCCAGTCCCGTTCTTGGCATTTGGCACATGTATTAAGTGCATCAGGACGGTGGTCCATTCATATACATACTTAGATTTGGTCACCTTTCTACACAATTAGGTAGTAGGTACACCTTGGTGAAGGATGACACTAGATACTTTCTGCCACCCTGTGTTGTGTGGCCCCTCTCCTTCCCTCTCATCTACCTTTCCTTTATAAGTCACTTTGGGATGTAAGGTGTTTTAGGTCCCGTTGTGAGCACTTTGATTTGTGTGCACGGCTTGGTCTCCACCCCTAGTCCTGGGTTCTTGTAGATATGATTAATGCTATTCCCCCCCTCCCCTTTTATTGTTTTAGTTGTTATTTAACCCCTGTCCTGAAGAGGCCTCAAGCTTGCTTTGGCTGAAACGTGGTCACGTCGACAGATATTGGATGGAGGAGTCACCTGAACTCCAGTGATTCACAGACTGCCGTTGGGACACCTGAAATAACATTTGGGTCATAGTTGCCCCCATTGCTTGTGTTCCCCCCTCTTTTTTAGCTTGACTACCTCCAAGTGGTCCGCCTGATACTTAGAAGGGGACACTGTTGAAAATTGCTTGCTTTTGGGTTAATTGGTGTTTGTTTGACATCTAATTGATGTTGTGCGATATATGTGTTTGTATCTTCCTTTGTATAAACGCCTGTTTTCTTGTGATATATTGTAAATGATGCCAGATATATTCCATATGATTATTTGATATTTTGAAGGGGTAATTAAATGTGCCTTTTTCATGAACAATTGTGAGATATATTGTTTCCGTGATACTCCATCAAAAAACAAACATCTAAAAAAAGCCCTTAAAATCCAATGGTAATTATGCAGCAGGGATTGCAGACAAAGAGTGATCCTTTGACCTCCAAATCCAAACGAAAAGTGACCAAGGGATAGACAAAGCATAGACAAGCCTTCTGGACAGGAAGGAGAAGCTGAAGACCCTTTGGTGCTTCCTTCTGCTTTCAAACAATAGTAAAGTACAAAAAATGTGTTTCGCACTAAAAAACAACTTGAACCATAAAAACAACTTGAACCATCCGTTTGGGGGGAATACTTACTACAAAACCTATTTTCAAGTTGATTTGGCTGCTTCACGAGTAGAAAACTTGTTTATATGCAGCCATCTGAACGCAACCGCGGCTGGAAATCCAGCTAGGCCTCGCCAGCTCGCTGGCGGGAGCCTCACTTTGTTCCTGTTGTCTTCTCATTGCTCGAATAGGACTAAAATTACGACACACAGCAATAGGCCGATTTGGCCAGAACTCCAGTGACCAGAGTCCAACAATTCCGCGAGCGGAATGAACAATTACTCTGGGCATAAAATATAAGCAAAGGCTAAATTAGTACCATATCAGTGGAGCCTAGCTCCAGCCCCTGGTCAGTTGAAGCTTGCCGTACTAAAACCCAAACATTTCGGTGCTACATATATACATTTATTATCAATGCAGAGAATGGAGGTCGGAACACATGATCGGCTGAAATTGTCAATAGGTGCTAAGGAGGCGGTACCAAGCTCTTCTTGCAGGAAGAATGTGAGAAGACCTTGGGAGAAGGAACTGTTTCTTCAGTAGAAGGTTGACTGCACTAGGTTTAAAAGTGAGATCACAGTTGTTAATACAATCAGTGTGACCTTTAAATCCATGTTCTCACTATTCAATCTGTTTATTTCGGCATGTTTTGATTATTTAATGAATTGTGTGCCTTTGATATGTCAAACATTTCAAATCTATTTCTGGTTCTCTGCTCTGTTTAGAGTAACCCTGGGCGTAGTTCGCGAAGTAGCACTATGGGAAGCTACGCAAAGTGCACTTCGCACTACGCGAGCTATGCGTAGTACTTCGCGAACTGCGTAGTACCCTGTTCGCACTGTGCAAGATGCCGTTTTCAATGATTGCACAGTGCGGACAAGCATCCGGCACTGTGCAATCATTGAAAACGGCATCTTGCACAGTGCGAGCTGTAGTTTTCTGCCGCTCGAGTAGATTTTTACTCGAGCGGCAGCTTTCGCAACGAAAACTGGTAGCTTTTCATCGCGAGCGGTCACGAGCATACGTGACCACTCACAATGAGAAACCTGACCTCCTCGCGTTGAGAATCTCGCCGGGATGTTTATTTTCCACGCTCGCGATCGGCAACTTGATGTTGCTGATCACGAACAAGGAAAAAGTCTCGCCGGGATGTCATTTTGATTGCTCGCGGTCGCCAACTTGATGTTGAGGACCGCGAGGAAGCAAAAAATGACCGCTGCACTACGCAATGCTACGCTACGCATGTTTGCACTGTGCTACATGCAATTAGCGTAGTGCGAAGTAGCGCAAACTTCGCAAACTACGAGAGCGTAGCGTAGTGCTTTGCCCAGGCTTAGTTTAGAGCATGTTACTGTTAGTCGAAGATTTATAGTGAAAAACCCAATTTAGAGTTCAGATTTTGATGTTTCATTTTGCAAAGCCCTTGGGATCTCGAATTTCAAGTGTGAGATGTTCACATGCACTCCTAAAGGCCCTAGCATCTTATGGTCCCTAGCTTTAAGGTTGCGCTCTTAAGATCTTTGGCTTCTTGTATGAGATGCTCACTAGTGCTCATTAGATCTCTAGCTTCAAGTGTGAAATGCTCACCAGTGCTCAGTAGATCTCTAGCTTCAAGTGTGAGATGCTCACCAGTGCTCAGTAGATCTCTAGCTTCAAGTGTGAGATGCTCACCATTGCTCATTAGATGTCTAGCTACAAGTATGGTATGGTCCCACGGGCTCATTAGATCTCCTGCTTCAAGTGTGAGATGCTCACCAGTGCTCAGTAGATCTCTAGCTTCACATGTGAGATGTTCCCAAGGGCTCATTAGATCTCCAGCTTCAAGTGTGAGATGCTAACCAGTGCTCAGTGGATCTCTAGCTTCAAGTGTGAGATGATCACCAGTGCTCCTAATAGGACCGATTCACCGAACTAATCTGAGACAAAAACATAAACTTAGTACTTTTGGTATTCACAGAAGGCATTTAGTAGTAGTAAAGTTATGATTCCTAACTTTGCTACTACTAAACTGAGACAAAATGCTAACTTTACAACTTTCGGTATTCACAAAAGGCATTTAGTAGTAGTAAGTTTAGGATTTTGTCTCAGATTACTTTTGTGAATCAGGCCCAAGATCTCTAGTTTCAAGAGTGAGATGTTCACCAGCGCTCATTAGATCTCTAGCTTCAAAACTGAGATGTTCACCGTCACTCCTAAGGGCTCGAGCTTCAAGTGTGAGATCTTCTTCAGCGCTCTTAAGATCTCTTTTTTCAAGAGTGAGATGTTCACCAGCGCTTTTAAGAGCTCTAGTTTCAAGTGTGAGATGTTCACAGGTGCTCTTAAGAGCTCTAGTTTCAAGTGTGAGATGCTCACCAGTGCTCAGTAGATCTCTAGCTTCAAGTGTGAGATGCCCACCACTGCTCATTAGATCTCTAGCTTCAAGTGTGAGATGCTCACCACTGCTCATTAGATCTCTAGTTTCAAGTGTGAGATGCTCACCAGTGCTCAGTAGATCTCTAGCTTCAAGTGTGAGATGCTCACTAGTGCTCAGTAGATCTCTAGCTTCAAGTATGAGATGCTCACCAGTGCTCAGTAGATCTCTAGCTTCAAGTGTGAGATGCTCACCAGTTCTCAGTAGATCTCTAGCTTCAAGTGTGAGATGCTCATCAGTGCTCATTAGATCTCCAGCTTCAAGTGTGAGATGCTCACCAGTGCTCAGTGGATCTCTAGCTTCAAGTTTGAGATGATCACCAGTGCTCCTAATAGGACCGGTTCACAGAACTAATCTGAGACAAAAACCTAAATTTACTACTTTTGGTATTAACAGAAGGCATTTAGTAGTAGTAAAGTTATGATTCCTAACTTTACTACTACTAAACTGAGAAAAAATGCTAACTTTACAACTTTCGGTATTCACAAAAGGGATTTAGTAGTAGTAAGTTTAGGATTTTGTCTCAGATTACATTTGTGAATCAGGCCCAAAATCTCTAGTTTCAAGAGTGAAATGTTCACCAGCGCTCATTAGATCTCTAGCTTCAAAACTGAGATGTTCACCGTCACTCCTAAGGGCTCGAGCTTCAAGTGTGAGATCTTCTTCAGCGATCTTAAGATCTCTAGTTTCAAGAGTGAGATGTTCACAGGTGCTATTAAGAGCTCGAGTTTCAAGTGTGAGATGCTCACCAGTGCTCAGTAGATCTCTAGCTTCAAGTGTGAGATGCTCACCAGTGCTCAGTAGATCTCTAGCTTCAAGTGTGAGATGCTCATCAGTGCTCCTCAGATCTCCAGCTTCAAGTGTGAGATGCTCACCAGTGCTCAGTAGATCTCTAGCTTCCAGTGTGAGATGCTCACCAGTGCTCATTAGATCTCTAGCTTCAAGTGTGAGATGCTCACCAGTGCTCAGTAGATCTCTAGCTTCAAGTGTGAGATGCTCACCACTGCTCAGTAGATCTCTAGCTTCAAGTGTGAGATGCTCACCAGTGCTCAGTAGATCTCTAGCTTCAAGTGTGAGATGCTCATCCGTGCTCAGTATATCTCTAGCTTCAAGTGTGAGATGCTCACCACTGCTCATTAGATCTCTAGCTTCAAGTGTGGTATGGTCCCAAGGGCTCATTAGATCTCCAGCTTCAAGTGCGAGATGCTCACCAGTGCTCAGTAGATCTCTAGCTTCAAGTGTGAGATGCTCACCACTGCTCATTAGATCTCTAGCTTCAAGTGTGGTATGGTCCCAAGTGCTCATTAGATCTCTAGCTTCAAGTGTGAGATGCTCACCAGTGCTCAGTAGATCTCTAGCTTCAAGTGTGAGATACTCACCACTGCTCATTAGATCTCTAGCTTCAAGTGTGGTATGGTGCCAAGGGCTCATTAGATCTCCAGCTTCAAGTGCAAGATGCTCACCAGTGCTCAGTAGATCTCTAGCTTCAAGTGTGAGATGCTCACCAGTGCTCAGTAGATCTCTAGCTTCAAGTGTGAGGTGCTCACCAGTGCTCAGTAGATCTCTAGCTTCACGTGTGAGATGTTCCCAAGGGCTCATTAGATCTCTAGCTTCAAGTGTGAGATGCTCACCAGTGCTCAGTAGATCTCTAGCTTCAAGTGTGAGATGTTCACCAGTGCTCATTAGAGCTCTAGCTTCAACGGTGAGATGTTGACCAGAGCTTGATCGATCTTTAGCTTGAAGTGTGAGATGTTTACCAGCACTCCTAAGGATCTAGCTGCAAGTGTGAGATGCTCACCAGTGCTCAGTGGATCTCTAGCTTCAAGTGTGAGATGTTCACCAGTGCTCCTAATAGGACCGATTCACAGAACTAATCTGAGACAAAAACTAAACTTACTACTTTTGGTATTCACAGAAGGCATTTAGTAGTAGTAAAGTTATGATTCCTAACTTTACTACTACTAAACTGAGACAAAATGCTAACTTTACAACTTTTGGTATTCACAAAAGGGATTTAGTAGTAGTAAGTTCAGGATTTTGTCTCAGATTACTTTGGAGAATCAGGCCCAAGATCTCTAGGTTCAAAGGTGAGATGTTCACAGACACTCCTAAGAGCTCTAGTTTCAAGAGGGAGATGTTCACAGGTGCTCTTAAGAGCTCTAGTTTCAAGTGTGAGATGCTCACCAGCGCTCTTAAGAACTCTAGCTTCAAGAGTGAGGTGTTCTCCAGCGCTCTTAAGATCTCTAGTTTCAAGAGTGAGATGCTCACCAGTGCTCAGTAGATCTCTAGCTTCAAGTGTGAGATGCTCACCACTGCTCAGTAGATCTCTAGCTTCAATTCAGAAAGAATTTGAAGACCTGGCTTTTTAATCTTTCTGTTTAGGTGGATTTTCTTCTCTTTCTTTTTCGGGGCTCCTGTTTTTCTTGTTATGTTGTTATACACTGCAGCTGTATGTGGAAAACGCCGGGACACTCTTTTAGAGTAGCCGAGCGCTATATAAACGCATTTTAACATAACATAACATAACATGTGAGATGCTCATCCGTGCTCATTAGATCTCCAGCTTCAAGTGTGAGATGCTCACCAGTGCTCAGTAGATCTCTAGCTTCAAGTGTGAGATGCTCACCAGTGCTCATTAGATCTCTAGCTTCAAGTGTGAGATGCTCACCAGTGCTCATTAGAAATCTAGCTTCAAGTGTGAGATGCTCACCAGTGCTCAGTAGATCTCCAGCTTCAAGTGTGAGATGCTCACCAGTGCTCAGTAGATCTCTAGTTTCAAGAGTGAGAAGCTCACCAGTGCTCAGTAGATCTCTAGCTTCAAGTGTGAGATGCTCACCAGTGCTCAGTAGATCTCTAGCTTCAAGTGTGAGATGCTCACCAGTTCTCAGTAGATCTCTAGTTTCAAGTGTGAGATGCTCACCAGTGCTCAGTAGATCTCTAGCTTCAAGTGTGAGATGCCCACCACTGCTCATTAGATCTCTAGCTTCAAGTGTGAGATGCTCACCAGTGTTCGTTAGATCTCTAGCTTCAAGTGTGAGATGCTCACCAGTGCTCAGTAGATCTCTAGTTTCAAGTGTGAGATGCTCACCAGTGCTCAGTAGATCTCTAGCTTCAAGTGTGAGATGCTCACCAGTGTTCATTAGAAATCTAGCTTCAAGTGTGAGATGCTCACCAGTGCTCAGTAGATCTCCAGCTTCAAGTGTGAGATGCTCACCAGTGCTCAGTAGATCTCTAGTTTCAAGAGTGAGATGCTCACCAGTGCTCAGTAGATCTCTAGCTTCAAGTGTGAGATGCTCACCAGTGCTCAGTAGATCTCTAGCTTCAAGTGTGGGATGTTCACCAGTGCTCAGTAGATCTCTAGCTTCAAGTGTGAGATGTGCATCAGTGCTCGTTAGATCTCCAGCTTCAAGTGTGAGATGCTCAGCAGTGCTCAGTAGATCTCTAGCTTCAAGTGCGGTATGGTCCCAAGGGCTCATTAGATCTCCAGCTTCAAGTGCGAGATGCTCACCAGTGCTCAGTAGATCTCTAGCTTCAAGTGTGAGATGCACATCAGTGCTCGTTAGATCTCTAGCTTCAAGTGTGGTATGGTCCCAAGGGCTCATTAGATCTCCAGCTTCAAGTGCGAGATGCTCACCAGTGCTCAGTAGATCTCTAGCTTCAAGTGTGGGATGTTCACCAGTGCTCAGTAGATCTCTAGCATCAAGTGTGAGATGTGCATCAGTGCTCGTTAGATCTCCAGCTTCAAGTGCGAGATGCTCACCAGTGCTCAGTAGATCTCTAGCTTCAAGTGTGAGATGCTCACCACTGCTCATTAGATCTCTAGCTTCAAGTGTGGTATGGTCCCAAGTGCTCATTAGATCTCTAGCTTCAAGTGTGAGATGCTCACCAGTGCTCAGTAGATCTCTAGCTTCAAGTGTGAGATGCTCACCACTGCTCATTAGATCTCTAGCTTCAAGTGTGGTATGGTGCCAAGGGCTCATTAGATCTCCAGCTTCAATTGTGAGATGCTCTCCAGTGCTCAGTAGATCTCTAGCTTCAAGTGTGAGATGCTCACCAGTGCTCAGTAGATCTCTAGCTTCAAGTGTGAGGTGCTCACCAGTGCTCAGTAGATCTCTAGTTTCACGTGTAAGATGTTCCCAAGGGCTCATTAGATCTCTAGCTTCAAGTGTGAGATGCTCACCAGTGCTCAGTAGATCTCTAGCTTCAAGTGTGAGATGTTCACCAGTGCTCATTAGAGCTCTAGCTTCAAGGGTGAGATGTTAACCAGAGCTTGATCGATCTTTAGCTTGAAGTGTGAGATGTTTACCAGCACTCCTAAGGATCTAGCTGCAAGTGTGAGATGCTCACCAGTGCTCAGTGGATCTCTAGCTTCAAGTGTGAGATGTTCACCAGTGCTCCTAATAGGACCGATTCACAGAACTAATCTGAGACAAAAACTAAACTTACTACTTTTGGTATTCACAGAAGGCATTTAGTAGTAGTAAAGTTATGATTCCTAACTTTACTACTACTAAACTGAGACAAAATGCTAACTTTACAACTTTCGGTATTCACAAAAGGGATTTAGTAGTAGTACGTTTAGGATTTTGTCTCAGATTACTTTTGAGAATCAGGCCCAAGATCTCTAGGTTCAAAGGTGAGATGTTCACCGACACTCCTAAGAGCTCTAGTTTCAAGAGGGAGATGTTCACAGGTGCTCTTAAGAGCTCTAGTTTCAAGTGTGAGATGCTCACCAGCGCTCTTAAGAACTCTAGCTTCAAGAGTAAGGTGTTCTCCAGCGCTCTTAAGATCTCTAGTTTCAAGAGTGAGATGCTCACCAGTGCTCTTAAGATCTCTAGCTTCAAGTGTGAGATGCTCACCACTGCTCAGTAGATCTCTAGCTTTAAGTGTGAGATGCTCATCCATGCTCATTAGATCTCCAGCTTCAAGTGTGAGATGCTCACTAGTGCTCAGTAGATCTCTAGCTTCAAGTGTGAGATGCTCACCAGTGCTCATTAGATCTCTAGCTTCAAGTGTGAGATGCTCACCAGTGCTCATTAGAAATCTAGCTTCAAGTGTGAGATGCTCACCAGTGCTCAGTAGATCTCCAGCTTCAAGTGTGAGATGCTCACCAGTGCTCAGTAGATCTCTAGTTTCAAGAGTGAGATGCTCACCAGTGCTCAGTAGATCTCTAGCTTCAAATGTGAGATGCTCACCAGTGCTCAGTAGATCTCTAGCTTCAAGTGTGAGATGCTCACCACTGCTCATTAGATCTCTAGCTTCAAGTGTGAGATGCTCATCAGTGCTCGTTAGATCTCTAGCTTCAAGTGTGAGATGCTCACCAGTGCTCAGTAGATCTCTAGTTTCAAGTGTGAGATGCTCACCAGTGCTCAGTAGATCTCTAGCTTCAAGTGTGAGATGCCCACCACTGCTCGTTAGATCTCTAGCTTCAAGTGTGAGATGCTCACCAGTGCTCGTTAGATCTCTAGCTTCAAGTGTGAGATGCTCACCAGTGCTCAGTAGATCTCTAGTTTCAAGTGTGAGATGCTCACCAGTGCTCAGTAGATCTCCAGCTTCAAGTGTGAGATGGTCACCAGTGCTCAGTAGATCTCTAGTTTAAAGAGTGAGATGCTCACCAGTGCTCAGTAGATCTCTAGCTTCAAGTGTGAGATGCTCACCAGTGCTCAGTAGATCTCTAGCTTCAAGTGTGGGATGTTCACCAGTGCTCAGTAGATCTCTAGCTTCAAGTGTGAGATGTGCATCAGTGCTCGTTAGATCTCCAGCTTCAAGTGTGAGATGCTCACCAGTGCTCAGTAGATCTCTAGCTTCAAGTGTGAGATGCACATCAGTGCTCGTTAGATCTCTAGCTTCAAGTGTGGTATGGTCCCAAGGGCTCATTAGATCTCCAGCTTCAAGTGCGAGATGCTCACCAGTGCTCAGTAGATCTCTAGCTTCAAGTGTGAGATGCACATCAGTGCTCGTTAGATCTCTAGCTTCAAGTGTGGTATGGTCCCAAGGGCTCATTAGATCTCCAGCTTCAAGTGCGAGATGCTCACCAGTGCTCATTAGATCTCTAGCTTCAAGTGTGAGATGCTCACCAGTGCTCATTAGATCTCTAGCTTCAAGTGTGAGATGCTCACCAGTGCTCAGTAGATGTCTAGCATCAAGTGTGAGATGCTCTCCACTGCTCATTAGATTTATAGCTTCAAGTGTGAGATGCTCACCAGTGCTCAGTAGATCTCTAGCTTCAAGTGTGAGATGCTCACCAGTGCTCAGTAGATCTCTAGCATCAAGTGTGAGATGCTCTCCACTGCTCATTAGATTTATAGCTTCAAGTGTGAGATGCTCATCAGTGCTCATTAGATCTCGAGCTTCAAGTGTGAGATGCTCTCCACTGCTCATTAGATTTATAGCTTCAAGTGTGAGATGCTCTCCACTGCTCATTAGATCTCGAGCTTCAAGTGTGATATGGTCCTAAGGGCTCATTAGATCTCCAGCTTCAAGTGCGAGATGCTCTCCACTGCTCATTAGATCTCTGGCTTCAAGAGTGAGATGTTCACCGGCGCTCTCACCATCTTTGCTTTAAGTGTGAGTTGTTCCGCAATGCTACATTATTAGCTGCCTTCACCCCTGCTCTTTGATACTGGAAACCCTGTAAATAAATTACAGAAACATACCTCCTAAAAGTGCTACATGCAGAATCACGTGGCCAAAAGAGGCGGGACTGGCACAATCCTTCACATTAAAATGAAACAATTCGAGAAGTCTCTCACCGCACATTTCTGATGAGACAGACTGCGAGAAAGGATTGTTGATATTAGTGAAGAAAAGTGAGCAGAGCTCACACTTCAGGGCGCACTTCCTGTTCCCTGGACACTGCTTCGCTGGCCAGTGAGAGCCGCACGAGCCTCGTGAAGGGCAGTTTCTCTGGTTTGGCCACTCAGGGAGTTTGGTTTTTATGGCACAATTTAGTTCACCAAGTAAAATCAGAAAAGTGGGTGGATTTACGTCATCAGGGTCAGAATGCATGTGTGAATACACACATCAAAGGTGGTAGTGTGGGGCGAGAAGGCAGTGGGTGGAAGTGAGAGAGATCTGGCTGAGACAAGGGACTTGGGACAGGCACCCCACCAGCTCTTGAACCCCTCCCCCAATTCTGCACACACAGACCCTGCAGGCATGTCAGGAAACAGTTAGCTCTCTGTGGGCAGGTCTGCGGTGGAGGACGTCAGTGGAAAGAGCTGAGGGTGGAGCCGGGGTGAACACTACCACCCTGTGACCCGCTCACTCACCCGTGATCTTCGGCAGCCCCTGCACACAAGAGGAGGCAGCGCTGGGAATGGCTTCAATGCGCCTCTTCATCGGGCTCTTTGCGTTGGGTGAGAGGAACCTCGGGGACAGGGGAGGGGTTAGAGGGGGAGAAGGGGGCAGACGTGAGGGTGTGGAGGAGGAAGATAGGGTACATGGGGATGGTGAAGGGTTTTGGATGGATAGATGGGGTACACACAGGGCAGTGTAGAGTGGATATATGGGGTACATAGGGGAAGTGGAGGGGATAGATGGGGGTACACACAGGGAGTGTAGAGTGGATATATGGGGTACATAGGGGACGTGGATGGGATAGATGGGGTACACACAGGGGAGTGTAGAGTGGATATATGGGGTACATAGGGGACGTGGATGGGATAGATGGGGTACACACAGTTTGTGTAGAGGGGATAGAAATGGCTCACAGGGTGATGTGGAGGGGATAGATGGGGTACACACAGGGGTATAAAGGGGATAGACAGGGGTGCACACAGAGGGGTGTAGAGAGGATCATAAGGTTACACATGAGGTTCTGGAGGGGGTTGAAAGGGGTACACACCAGAGGGGGGGTGGGGGGGGGCGGGAGCTCAGACGCCATCCTAACAATACAGGACACTTTACACCTCAGCTGTGGTCAGCCTCTGTATCTTGACGCCTCTGGCTTCTGCTCGTCTGTTCGACTGATGTCCCCGGCTCCATGAGGCGCTTTAGGGTGAAGAACTATAATAAGAAGAATAAGAATAAGAATATTAATAACATTATGATAACATTAACAATAATAATAGTGAGAATTCTTCATGACAAACTGGTGACGTATCCAGGCCTGTGCTCTGAGCCTTCATTCTGTAGATTTTGTTTTTAATATTGATTGATTAATGATCAGTTTGTGTCTTTGTAACTATGATTTTAGTATTGAAATACAATTTTAAATGACGTCACCTTATCAGCAATGGACTGAACATTTCCCCCGAGAACCATCTCTGAATATTGACCCAAAAAGTGAGTTCTTCCCCTGCTTTCTCCCTCTACCAGCAGACGTCACAACACACCAGTAACATGTCATTACAGAGAGAAGCATTCTCATGTTCTTATTATAGGTGACTAGTGATGTCACTGTTGGAGTTTAGTAAGTCAATTACAGACCATTTTTTGTAAAAACATCCATGTGTCATAGTAGAGCATTTTTATTGCACACCATCAGACTCCTTTGCAAAGTTATAGTGTCATTCTCATATTGTTTTCACTGTGCACCCACATTTCTCTTGTGCACCCCAGTGTTTACCGGGTGCTCGCTGGGCACCCACATTACTCAAGTGCACCCCAGTCTTCACTCTACACCCATATTTCACCTGTGCACCCCAGTGTTCACTCTGCACCCACATTTCTCCTCCTGTGCACCCCAGTGTTCACTGTGCACCCACACTTCTCTTGTGCACCCCAGTGTTCACTGTGCACCCACATCTCTCCTGTGCTCCTCAGGGTTCACTGTGCACCCACATTTCTCTTGTGCACCCCAGTCTTCACTCTGCTCTCACATTTCTCCTGTGCACCCCAGTGTTCACTGTGCACCCACATTTCTCCTGTCCACCTCAGGGTTCACTGTGCACCCACATTTCTCTTGTGCACCCCAGTCTTCACTCTGCTCCCACATTTCTCCTGTGCACCCCAGTGTTCACTGTGCACCCACATTTCTCCTGTGCACCTCAGGGTTCACTGTGCACCCACATTTCTCTTGTGCACCCCAGTCTTCACTCTGCTCCCACATTTCTCCTGTGCACCCCAGTGTTCACTGTGCACCCACATTTCTCTTGTGCACCCCACTGATGACCCTCCTCTCATTTCACAGGTGTTGCTGTGGGTGACTCTGTCTTCCAGTCCCCCCACACTCTACAGGTCACCGAGGGACAGAGGGGCTCCATTGAGTGTAATTTCACCACAGCTGACAGTAGCCCAGATCTCTTCTGGTACCGGCAGCACCAGCACCGTCCTCCCCACAAGCTCCTCCACGTCACCAAATACAAAGAACATGACCATTCGGTAGACGGAGGCCTCTCAGCGGCCATGGACTGGGATCGGAGGCAGGTGCGGCTGCAGCTGTCCTGGGCCAGCCTTGAGGACGACGGTGCAGTGTTCTTCTGTGCACTGAGGCCCACAGTGGCAGAGCCACAGTGCACACTCATGCAAGAAGTGAGGACACGCCTCTGAGCTCCACCAGCTGCAGGGAAACACCCAGCCTCATGCAAAGCAAAGATGCAAAGCCGGGAGCAGAGGAAGCTTGCAAAACAGAAATGGGTCGATAGCTGAGGATATGTTATTTTTATTTTGATTTCTGAGGTGAAGAAAACATATATTTTGAGGAGAAAAATCCCTGGAAATACAGTGTCTCGAATGCACATGTCTGCTCAGCCCCATTGTATGTCCTGGCAGAGTTTATCAGTGCCTATCTCCCACGCACATCTCTCCTCAGCCCAAACATGTCCATCAATGTCTGTTCATCCCTAACAAATATCTACTCAGCTGCTTTATGTATCCTGTCAGTGTTTCTGCACCCTTAGAAATCTTTTATGATTTCCCTTGTATTTCCTATCAGAGACTAGCTCTCATTCAAGGATTTCTCAGTCTCCTTGTATGTACATCTATCAGTATCTGCGTACCCCTCACACATCTGTCTTCACCTCCTTGTACATCCTAATACCTGCATCTGTGTACCTGTCAACCATCTCTCTGAGCCCCTTGTACGGCCAAATATCAGTGTCCATGTACCCCTCACATCTCTCTTCATTCCCTTATACATCCAAATATAAGTATCTGATCCCCTTTTGCACATCTCTTACACCCCTGTACATTATTATGCATTCCCCTCACACATCTCTCCTCAGCTCCATTCTCCATCCGAATATCAGTATGGGTGCCCCCTTACACATCTCTCCTCAGACCTCTTGTATATCCTAATATCAGTATATGTGTAAGCCTCACACATCTCTCCTCAGCTCTCATGTGCATCCTAATATCAGTATATGTGCAACCCTCACACATCTCTCCTCAGCCCCCTTGCAGTCCTAAGATCAGTATATGTGCAACCCTCACACATCTCTCCTCAGACCTCTTGTATATCCTAATATCAGTATATGTGTAAGCCTCACACATCTCTCCTCAGCTCTCATGTGCATCCTAATATCAGTATATATAAACCCCTCACATATCTCTCACTGCCCCTTGCAGTCCTAAGATCAGTATATGTGTACCCCTTACACATCTCTCCTCAGACCACTTGCACATCCTAATATCCATATATGTGTACCCCTCACACATCCCTCCACAGATCTCTTGTACACCCTATAAGTCAGTGTGCATGTACCCCTCACACGCCTCTCTTCTGCCCCTTGTAAACCTAATATCAGTATATGTGAACCTATCACACATCTCTACTCAGCTCTCTTCTACTTCCTAATATAACTATATGTGTACTCTGAGACATCTCTTTTCTGCCCCTTGTAATTCTAATATCAGTATACGTGTACCCCTTACACATCTCTCTGCTGCCTCTTGAAATCCTAATATCAGTATACGTGTACCCCTCACATATCTCTCTTCTGCCCAATGTACATCCTAATATTAGTGGATGTATGAAGATACAACGCAATCATTTAGATTGCGGTACATTACAACGCAGTTTTTACAACGCAAGTCCTTACAACGACTTGCGCTGAAGGGGGCTGGACTTAGGAATAGTATGATTTACTATTCCAACTCCAGCCTACCTAACAGTAGAGAAGGTGTTGGAATAGTAAATCACACTATTCCTTAGTCTAGAGCGCCATCCAGCGCAAGTCGTTGTGACAACTTGCATTGTAATGACAGCGAAGTAAATGTATTGTGGTGTTTTGACCACATTGTCAAGGTTGTTTTCCAATATCGGTATATGTGTATCACTCGCACCTCTCTCCTCAGCTCCTTTGTATATCCTAATATCAGTATCCAAGTACCACTCAAACATTTCTCCTCAGCCCCTTGTATATTCTAATGCCATTTTCTAATATCCTGACAAGCATCTCTCACACCCTTGTATATCCTAAAATCAGGTTCCACATACCCCTCAAACAGCTCTCCTCAACCCCCAGGTATATACTTATACCAGTATGTGTTCCCTTCTCAAATATCTCTCCTTAGCTCCTGTGTACATCATTATATCAGTATCTATGTCCCCCTTTCACACATCTCTCCTCAGCCCCTTGCGCATCTTTATACCAGTATATGTGTACCCAGTACACATCTCTCTTCAGCTCCCTTGTAAATCCTTATATCTTTAAATGTTCCCCTCTCTCACATTTTTCATCCCCTCGTAACTCCTAATTTGAGTATCCATGTACCCCTCACACAGCTTTTCTCAGCTCCCTTGTACATCCTTATATCAATATTTGTTCCACTCTCACACATCTCTCCTCAGACCCCTTGTATATCCTTATATCAGTGATCACAGATCCATTACACTTCTCTCTTCAGCCCCCTTGTACATCCAAATACCAGTATCTGTGTTCCTCTTGCACATCTCTCCTCATCCACCCTGTACATCCTGAAATTGGTCCCACATACATATCTCTCGCCCCTCATACATCCTAATATCAGTATCTGTGCCCCTCACACATTGCTCCTCCGCCCATTGTACATCCTAACATCAGTATCTGAGTCCCCATCACACATCTCTACTAAGCCACATTGTACATCCTAATATCAGTACACGTGTACCCCTCACACATCTCTCATCAGCCACCTTCTACATCCTTATATCAATATCCATGTACCCCTTACACATCTCTCCTCAGCCCCCTTTTACATCCCAACATCAGTATCTGAGTCCCCCTTACACATCTCTCCTCACACCACCTGTGCATCCTAATATCACTATCCATGAACTCTCACACATCACTCATCAGCTCCCTTGTCTGACCTAATATCAGTCTTTGTTTCCCCTTAACACATCTCTCCTCAGCCTCCTCACACATCCAAAAATCAGAACTTGTGTCCCTCTCACACATCTCTCCTCCGCCCACTTGTACATCCTAGCATCAGTATATATGTACCCCTCACACATCTCTCATCAGCCCTCTTCTATATATCCTTATATCAATATCCATGTACCCCTCACCCATCTCTCCTCAGCCCCATTGGACATCCTAACATCAGTATCTGAGTCCCTCTCACACATCTCTCCTCAGCCCCATTGTACATGTTAAAATCAGTATAAGTGTACCCCTCAAACATCTCTCATCAGCCCTCTTCTATATCCTTATATCAATATCCATGTACCACCTCACACATTTCTCCTCAGCCCCATTGTACATCTTAATATCAGTATCTGAGTCCCCCTCACACATCTCTCCTCAGCTCCCTTCTACATCCTAACATCAGTATCTGAATCCCCCACACATCTCTCCTCAGCCCCATTGTGCATCCTAAAATCAGTATACGTGTACCCCTCACACATCTCTCATCAGCCCTCTGCTATATCCTAACATCAGTATCTGAGTCCCCCTCACACATCTCTTCTCAGCCCCATTGTACATCCTAATATCAGTATATGTGTACCCCTCACATATCTCTCCTCAGCCCCATTGTATATCCTAATATCAGTATACGTGAACCCTTCACACATCTCTCATCAGCACTCTTCCATATATTTATATCAATATCCACGTAGCCCTCACACATCTCTCCTCAGCCCTCTTCTATATCCTAATATAATTATCTGAGTCCCACTCACACATCTCTCCTCAGCCCCATTTAACATCCTAATATCAGTATCTGTGTACCCCTCACACATCTCTCTTCAGCCCTCTTCTATATCCTAACATCAGTATCTGAGTCCCCCTCACACATCTCTCCTCAGCCCCATTGTACATACTTATATCAGTTTCTGAGCACCCCTCACATATCTCTCCTCAGCCCCTTTGTATATCCTAACATCAGTATCTAAGTCCCCCTCACACATCTCTCCTCACTCCCATTGTACATCCTAATATCAGTATCCGTGTACCCCTCACACATCTCTCATCAGCCCTCTCCTATATCCTAACATCAGTATCTGAGTCCCCCTCACACATCTCTCCTCAGCCCCATTGTACATCCTAATATCAGTATACGTGTACCCCTCACATCTCTCCTTAGCCCCCTTGTACATCCTAACATCAGTATCTGAGTGACCCTCACACAGCTCTCATTAGCCACATTGTATATCTTAATATCAGTATACATGTACCCCTCACACATCTCTCATCAGCCCTCTCCTATATCCTTATATCAATATCCATGTACCTATCGCACATCTCTCCTCAGCCCCATTGGACATCCTAACATCAGTATCTGAGTCCCTCTCACACATCTCTCCTCAGCCCCATTGTACATCCTAATATCAGTATGAGTGTACCCCTCAAACATCTCTCATCATCCCTCTTCTATATCCTTATATCAATATCCGTGTACTGCCTCACACATCTCTCCTCAGCCCCATTGTACATTGTAATATCAGTATCTGAGTCCCCCTCACACATCTCTCCTCAGCTCCCTTCTACATCCTAACATCAGTATCTGAATCGCCCCACACATCTCTACTCAGCCCTATTGTACATCCTAATATCAGCATACGTGTACCCCTCACACATCTCTCATCAGCCCTCTGCTATATCCTTATATCAATATCCATGTACCCCTCACACATATCTACTCAGCCCCCTTGTACATCCTAACATTAGTATCTGAGTCCTCCTCACACATCTCTCCTCAGCCCCCTTGTACATCCTAACATCAGTATCTGAGTCCCCCTCACACATCTCCCCTCAGTCCCATTGTATATCCTAATATCAGTATACGTGAACCCTTCACACATCTCTCATCAGCGCTTTTCCATATCCTTATATCAATATCCATGAACTCCTCACACATCTCTCCTCAGCCCTCTTCTATATCCTAATACAATTATCGGAGTCCCCTTCACACATCTCTCCTCAGCACCATTTTACATCCTAATATCAGTATCCGTGTACCCCACACACATCTCTCATCAGCAATCTTCTATATCCTAACATCAGTATCTGAGTCCCCCTCACACATCTCTCCTCAGCCCAATTTACATACTAATATCAGTATCTGAGCACCCCGCACACATCTCTCCTCCGCCCCTGTGTATATCCTAACATCAGTATCTGAGTCCCCCTCACACATCTCTCCTCACTCCTATTGTACATCCTAATATCAGTATCCGTGTACCCCTCACACATCTCTCGCCAGCCCCCTTGTACATCCTAACATCAGTATCTGAGTCCCCCTCACACATCTCTACTCAGCCACATTGTACATCCTAATATCAGTATACGTGTACACCTCACACATCTCTCATCAGCCCTCTTCTATATCCTTATATTCATATCCAGGTACCCCTCACACATCTCTCCTCAGCCCCCATTTACATCCCAACATCAGTACCTGAGTCCCCCTTACACATCTCTCCTTACTCCTCTTGTGCATTCTAATATCAGTATCCATGTACACTCACACATCACTCATCAGCTCCCTTGGCTGACCTAATATCAGTCTTTGTGTCCCCTTATTACATCTCTCCTCATCCCCCTTGCATATCCTAAACTCCGATATGTGTCCCTCTCACACATCTCTCCTCAGCCCCCTTATACATCCTAATATCAGTATACGTGTACCCCTCAAACATCTCTCCTCAGCCCATTGTACATCCTAACATCAGTATCTGATTCCCCCTCACACATCTCTACTCAGCCACATTGTACATCCTAATATCAGTATACGTGTACCCCTCACACATCTCTCATCAGCCTCCTTCTATATCCTTATATCAAAATCCATGTACCCCTGACACATCTCTCCTCAGCCCCCTTTTACATCCCAACATCAGTATCTGAGTCCCCCTTACACATCTCTCCTCACACCACCTGTGCATCCTAATATCAGTATCCATGAACTCTCACACATCACTCATCAGCTCCCTTGTCTGACCTAATATCAGTCTTTGTGTCCCCTTAACACATCTCTCCTCAGCATCCTCACACATCTGAAAATCAGTACTTGTGTCCCTCTCACACATCTCTCCTCCGCCCACTTGTACATCCTAGTATCAGTATATATGTACCCCTCACACATCTCTCATCAGCTCTCTTCTATATATCCTTATATCAATATCCATGTACCCCTCACACATCTCTCCTCAGCCCCATTGTACATCCTAATATCAGTATACGTGTACCCCTCACATATCTCTCCTCAGCCCCCTTGTATATCCTAACATCAGTATCTGAGTCCCCCTCACACATCTCTCCTCAGCCCCATTGTATATCCTAATATCAGTATACATGTACCCCTCACACATCTCTCATCAGCCCTCTCCTATATCCTTATATCAATATTTATGTATCCATCACACATCTCTCCTCAGCCCCTTTGGACATCCTAACATCAGTATCTGAGTCCCTCTCACACATCTCTCCTCAGCCCCATTGTGCATCCTAATATCAGTATAAGTGTACCCCTCAAACATCTCTCATCAGCCCTCTTCTATATCCTTATATCAATATCCATGTACCACCTCACACATCTCTCCTCAGCCCCATTGTACATCCTAATATCAGTATCTGAGTCCCCCTCACACATCTCTCCTCAGCTCCCTTCTACATCCTAACATCAGTATCTTAATCCCCCCACACATCTCTCCTCAGCCCCATTGTACATCCTAAAATCAGTATATGTGTACCCCTCACACATCTCTCATCAGCCCTCTGCTATATCCTTATATCAATATCCATATACCTATCACACATATCTACTCAGCCCCCTTGTACATCCTAAGATTAGTATCTGAGTCCTCCTCGCACATCTCTCCTCAGCCCCCTTGTACATCCTAACATCAGTATCCGTGTACCCCTCACACATCTCTCATCCACCCTCTTCTATATCCTAACATCAGTATCTGAGTCCCCCTCACACATCTCTCCTCAGCCCCATTGTACATACTAATATCAGTATCTGAGCACCCCTCACACATCTCTCCTCAGCCCCTTTGTATATCCTAACATCTGTATCTGAGTCCCCCTCATACATATCTCCTCACTCCCATTGTACATCCTAATATCAGTATCTGTGTACCCCTCACACATCTCTCATCAGCCCTCTTCTATATCCTAACATCAGTATCTGAGTCCCCCTCACACATCTCTCCTCAGGTCCATTGTACATCCTAATATCAGTATACGTGTACCCCTCACATATCTCTCCTCAGCCCCCTTGTACATCCTAACATCAGTATCTGAGTCCCCCTCACACATCTCTCCTCAGCACCATTGTATATCCTAATATCAGTATACATGTACCCCTCACACATCTCTCATCATCCCTCTCCTATATCCTTATATCAATGTCTATGTACCATCACCCATCTCTCCTCAGCCCCATTGGATATCCTAACATCAGTATCTGAGTCCCTCTAACACATCTCTCCTCAGCCCCATTGTACATCCTAATATCAGAATAAGTGTACCCCTCAAACATCTCTCATCAGCCCTCTTCTATATCCTTATATCAATATCCATGTACCACCTCACACATCTCTCCTCAGCCCCATTGTACATCCTAATATCAGTATCTGAGTCCCCCTCACACATCTCTCCTCAGCTCTCTTCTACTTCCTAACATCAGTATCTGAATCCCCCCACACATCTCTCCTCAGCCCCATTGTACATCCTAATATCAGCATATGTGTACCCCTCACACATCTCTCATCAGCCCTCTGCTACATCCTTATATCAATATCCATGTACCACCTCACACATCTCTCCTCAGCCCCCTTGTACATCCTAATATCAGTATCTGAGTCCCCCTCACACATCTCTCCTCAGCTCCATTCTACATCCTAACATCAGTATCCGAATCCCCCCACACATCTCTCCTCAGCCCCATTGTACATCCTAATATCAGCATATGTGTACCCCTCACACATCTCTCATCAGCCCTCTGCTATATCCTTTTATCAATATCCATGTACCCCTCACACATATCTACTCAGTCCCCTTGTACATCCTAACATTAGTATCTGAGTCCTCCTCACACATCTCTCCTCAGCCCCCTTGTACACCCTAACATCAGTATCTGAGTACGCCTCACTCATCTCCCCTCAGTCCCATTGTATATTCTAATATCAGTATACGTGAACCCTTCACACATCTCTCATCAGCGCTCTTCCATATCCTTATATCAATATCCATGAACCCCTCACACATCTCTCCTCAGCCCTCTTCTATATCCTAATATAATTATCTGAGTCCCCCTCACACATCTCTCCTCAGCACCATTTTACATCCTAATATCAGTATCCGTGTACCCCTCACACATCTCTCATCAGCCCTCTTCTATATCCTAACATCAGTATCTGAGTCCCCCTCACAAATCTCTCCTCAGACCCATTTTACATACTAATATCAGTATCTGAGCACCCCTCACACATCTCTCCTCACTCCCATTGTACATCCTAATATCAGTATCCGTGTACCCCTCACACATCTCTCATCGGCCCTCTTCTATATCCTAACATCAGTATCTGAGTCCCCCTCACACATCTCTCCTCAGCCCCATTGTACATCCTAATATCAGTAGACGTGTACCCCTCACACATCTCTCCTCAGCCCCTTGTACATCCTAACATCAATATCTGAGTCCCACTCACACATCTGTCCTCAGCCCCATTGTACATCCTAATATCAGTATACATGTACCCCTTACACAGCTCTAATCAGCCCTCTTCTATATCCTTATATCAATATCCATGTACCCCTAACACATCTCTCCTCAGCCCCATTGTGCATCCTAATATCAGTATATGTGTACCCCTCACACATCTCTCATCAGCCCTCTTCTATATCTTTATATCAATATCTATGTACCGCTCACCCCTCACATATCTCTCCTCAGCACCCTTGTACACCCTGATGGTATTTTGGCTAAATCTCAAGTTTAAATATCAGGAGACAGAAATATCAGACACAAATATTGTGATACAAAAATATTTTGATACAAAAATATTTGATACAAAAATATTGTGATGCAGAAATATTGCGATATGTGATACGAAAATATTGTGATGCAGAAATATTGTGATACAAAAATATTTTGACACATAAATATTGTGATGCAGAAATATTTTGATGCAGAAATATTGTGATACAAACATATTGTGATGCAGAAATATTGTGATGCGGAAATATGGTGATGCAGAAATATTTTTGTCAAGAATATTTTTCAGTAGGTTTTATCCCTGTTAAGAATATCATTGTTGTTATTATGGCTTTTAATAATGCTGCTTTAGTTCATATATTAATGTTATGTGTTACAAGAGCTCAAGCACCTTGCCTGCGCACAGGGGAAGATATCTCAGGACCAGGTACTATGATGTGCGAAGGAGGGTCAAAAAGCTTATGGGCAGGGAACATTTCCAAAGCCAGCAGACTGGCGGTGAGCCTCCTGCACAACCTGTCCACTTCACCTCCTGGGAGGAAAAGGTGCGTGACATCCTTCAGCCAGAGGGAGTCGGTGGAATCGCATGATCACAAGGGTCTGTTGAGCACACAATCCACATTCAAATAAAGTTCAATCACACCGCTAGAGACAGCACGGTAAAGGATACAGCTAAACAAAAGCCAGTAAAAATATATGAAATGTACTACATTCTAAGAGCAGGTAATGTTTATGTCAGATTGTCAACAAAAATAAATCAAATTACATTGAAAATGTAACAAACTATAACCATGTACATACTTCTCAAAACCTCACATAGAGGCCATGTACTCCAAACAACTAGCATTAGCGTCAGACATCTTGGCCCAGTACTTTTCCACTCACTTACAGGAAAGCACAGTCAAAGGTAGGCTGTTTGGGATGGTTGAGAAGGTGGGTCTGGCTACAGGCACCATGGGGCATGTGGTGACTGCAAACACTCCTCCCCACATATAAACCACACAGTCATACTGGCACTATGCAAGCCTCTCAGTCAGTGGAAAAGTACCAGCAATATTTCTGACACTGCTGCATGCTGTCTGGATCACAAGGCCTAAAGTTTTGTCAAGTCAGACTACATGCACCACTCTCACACAATGTAATTGTACACTTCCATTCACTGTCAGGTAGACATAGGCCCAGATTAGATGATTGGGTAATGTGGGAGGAGGTGTGTTTGCACTGACAACCTCATCTATCAGGCTCTAGCCCACACACACACCTTCACACACAGCCCAACAAGGCCACCAGGAAGAGTGGTAATCTGACAATGAGTGTAAGTGGGCAGTCCAGTAGGGGAATCAAGTAACGCTATAAATACCCCTGACACCAATTTAGTGTCCCCAAGTGATAAGAACACTATTAATACAGGGGACGCACAATCAATAATTGTACTGACCCACAAAGTCCCGGCTCCCCAGCTACATGCAGATAAGCTCACTAACCCAAATGATAGAGGATCACACACAATTAATGGTCCAGGTGTGCAACAATCGGACATGCGATCCCAACTATCTCCTGATCCCAATGCAAGAACAGCACACAATGTAGAGAGGGCTACTACAATAAACTCCACTAAGGCTCTACCTACTGTTAATCTACCACCTGAGTCATGCCCGTTGGTGGTAGTTTTTGCTGGGGTCCCAGAATTAAAACACGAGCAGAGAGAAACACACCAGGAGTTAAAAAATAAACTCATTTATTGGCTGACCCAAAATAGACCATTAGCAGATAACCAAGATGGGGAAATCCTTTTGGTTAGAAGAGTGAACTGGATAGGAACCAGACCCAAAAACATCGTAGGCAATTGTATTATCGCTAACTTTAGGGATAGGGGGGTTGTTGAGCATATCCTCAGACAGGGGACACTTAATCGTGTGAGCGGTATAAGGCCTTTGTCACTTAGTTATTTTTACCCAAGGTAGCATGAAATACAGGAGGGACAGTACAACACTTGGAGAAGTTGGGAGGGACCAAACTTGTACTCAAACAGGACCCCAGATTGCACACGAGGAACGGCAGGGATATGGGCAGGGGGACACCCATGCTGGGTAAACAGGTTCAGCCCACTAAGGTCTCTAGAGGAGACTGATTGACTAATCGCCCCACATACCCCGGAAAAGCAGGCCGACATAGAATATAAGAATCTTGACTTGGAGGCATTGATTGGGGGAGGCTTGAAAAACCGAGGGGGGACACCACTCACACACTTCTTGGTCAAAGAGGACAGACAGTCAACATTAGGGGAGCACAGGTGTAGGAGCCTAGTAAAGACTCCGGAAGCCTCTAACTCCATCGCTAAGGGACAACCGCAAGTAATCTCAGGGTCAGGAGCTATAGCCCCAGCTTCAACATTGCAGGGTATGGAATCTCTGAGGCCACATGCTAGGAACCAAGATGGGCTGGTTAATATCTCTCAAGGTATGACTGGGCCAGGGAAAGATAAAATAGTGGAAGAGGGCCTGAGAACTATCTCTTGGAACATAGCAGGTCTTGCAAGTAAATTTGACAACGAGGACTGGCGGCAGTACGTGGCCCATTTCCACATAATTTGCTTGCAAGAAACCTGGGTAATAGACAACACCCACTTCCACATGGCTGGGTATAAATGTTTTTTTATCCCAGCACAGAAAACCACCTCAGGTAGAGCTAAGGGAGGATTGTCCATGTATGTAGATTTAAAAATACAAGGCAAATGGACCAGTGCGGACTGGTTCTCATGGAACATCCAGGCTCTGAGGTTTAGGAGTAAAGGGTTAAGGCTCGTTTTGTTTAATGTGAATAACACAGGCCCTTCCGGAGATGATATTCCCATCCTGGGGGAATTAAACTCCAGACTGAGCCATGAGCTTGCGCCTGTTAACGGGGCCTTGGCCTCATTGATACTAGTAATGGGTGATTTGAACTGCCACTTATGCCCCCTGTTATTTCCGATTGATGTGAATTGGTCACAATGCCCAGTGAAAAAAGGTCCTCATTTTATTCACTCATCGAGGGGTATAGACCTGGGTAAGCTCCTTCAATCTTATGACCTGGAGCACACGGTTGATATGATGCCACTGGGGCCAGATGGCACTCTCCCCCCTACCTTTAAAGGGAGAGGGTGCTCTTCCTATATAGACTATATTCTTGCTTCCAGGTGCTTAAAGAATCGGATCACCGAAGTAGGAATTGAGTGGAACCCCTTCAGTGACCACAATCCATTGGTAATGGAGTTTCTGTACCTGGCGAAACAAAAGTCCAATCTAGTAGGGGGCATCACCGAGAGAGTGACGGGCCAAGGCAGAAGACTGAGGTGGGCGAAATTAGACGGGGAAAGATTTTACCGGTCCTTAATGGATAAAGGTAAATCACTCATTGATGAGTGTTTAGATCTCTCTGTGGTAGGGGATCGATTAACAAATGCATTTGGCCAAATAACTAGCCTGGTGGAGGGGCTATTGTGGACCAAGGCCCCAAAGAATACCAACTCGAATACCCCGAGATGGTTCGATGGGGACTGCACACGAGCCTTGAGGGAGCTAAAAAAAGGCCTTAGCAGTAAACCTAGGGACACAGTGAAAGTCATAACGTGTAGACTAAATTATAGGAAGGAGCTGAAGAGAAGGAAAGTAGCACTGCAGGGGAAGCTTGGGCGGCCTTGAGGGAGGCCTCCGAAAAAGGGATATCACGGAATTTTGGAGACTAATAAATACCCCTTGTTTTCAAGATAACAACGCCCCCGAGATTGGCACAAACATCTTGCCGGAGCAGTGGACAGCCCACTTTGAGGGCCTGTACAATCATGGGGAGGAAGACCGGACAGAGGAGATGGGGCTGGTTACTCAGGGACAGGTACTGGAGTTTACCTTAGAAGAAATTGTTATGGGCATTGAGGGACTTACCAAAAACAAAGCCCCGGGCCCAGATGGGACCCCACCGGACTTGTTTCTGAGTAACGTGGAGCTATGTGCCCCCATTTTAACCAGAGTTATAAATGCGGCCATTACGGTTGGTCTGCCCCGTTCCTGGTCGTTGGCTATTATAGTACCCATTTTTAAAAAGGGGAACAGAGATAACCCCCAATGTTATCGTCCAATTTCCCTGATAGACGTTACAGCTAAAATCCTAGGAAGAGCAATACTGAATCGCCTGACTGAATGGGCCGAGGATAATAATATCATCTCGGACATCCAGTACGGTTTTAGGATAGGACGGTCTACCAGCGACCAATGCCTGAACCTCTATATGTTGGCCGCAAAGTATATTAAATCCAGCAACGAAGCCATCTATTTGGGGTTTATGGACTTGGCTGCTGCATTCGACCACGTTAACAGGAACAAGCTCTGGGCCATGATGAATCATTTGGGAATTGACCCAGGTCTAATCTGTACTCTGAGGGAACTGCACAGAGAGACTTCCGCCAGAGTACGTTACAACAAGGAAGGGGGGTTGACTGATTCTTTTAGATGCACAAGTGGTGTGAGGCAGGGCTGCATACTTGCCCCTTTCTTATTTTCGTTATATATTAACAACTTAGAACAGTCCCTGACCAAGTTAAAAACAGATTGCCCTATGGTGGGGACACGCAACATCCCGGTGCTGCTGTACGCAGACGATGCGGTTCTCTTGGCGCGAACCCCCAAAAGCTTGCAGATTCTAATCGATGGGTTTGTCAAATTCATGGACATGCTAGATCTGTCTGTCAATCTAAAAAAATCTTATGTAATGATGGCAGGTCACAATCCACGGACCAGCTTCTCATATAGAATTGGAAATCACACACTAGAAAGGGTGCAATCGTTCTCGTACTTAGGCTTGCTCTTTGATGAGTCACTGAAATTTGCCCCTTTGGTAAAGGAAAGGTGTGGCCTCAACTGGTGCTATAGCGGGTTACGGGAGGAGAGTTGGCCGTTGGTGTCCGGAACAAACAATGAACCTTTATGGCTCAATGTGTTGCTCCAAAGCCATGTACGGCTCAGAAGTGTGGGGTTTCATAAATCTTGATTCACTGCAAAGAGAGGAAAACAAATTTTTACGTTCAACACTGAAAGTTCCTAATAGCACTCCAGCTGTCATAGTACATAGAGAATTAGGAAGACCTTACATAGAGGATATGATAAAATTCAGACCAATTTTGGCCTGGCTCAAAACCTGGACAAACCCTGAAGCTGCGTTGAGTAGGCAGATCCTAAATGATTGCCTCGGAAAAGTAAAAGCCTGAACATACCATGGCTCAACTATGTTAAAACTAGCCTGGAAAATATGGGCTATAAGGAGTTCTACTCAAACCCCTCAGTGATTATGCCACAGGATAAGCTTAAACTCAAGAGAATTTTTTTGGACCAAAGATCGTCTGTTAGAACCTCAGTGGAAGGGGCCAAACGATCAGTGAGGGTTTATAGCAGGCTTGAAACCACTGAAGGGATGGAACCGTATCTTTGTGTTATGTACAATGCCCAAGAAAGGTTTTTAATGTCACGTTTTAGGCTCAATCTTTTATCATATTTGTTAGCTGACCCAGCTGGTTCTAGTCATTTCATTGAGCAGAAGGGTGCCTGCGGCTGCGACAATAGGTCTCCACAGGACACCCTTCATTTTGTACTCCTATGTCCTTTTTATGCTACCCCAAGACGTAGATTTTTAAAGGAAATCTTAAAAAAGGCCAGGTTTACCCGAGCCAAAGAGGCATTGACCTTCCTACAAAGGGCTAGTGACCCGTTAACACTGTGTTCTGTCATAAGTTTCTTGAAATTTGCACTAAGATTAAGGGTGACCAGAGGTTAGAATCATTTGTGAACTTGGCAGGATTCCTCACCCGCTATTTCCATTAAGCTACCAAGATGGACTCACTGTGAATAATGAATTATTTGTATATACATAGATTCAGTCAATGTTTCTGTATGATGATTTAATATTATTTTAATTGTATATAATGTGTACTCTTTTATGATGGTTTTTAACCACCAAATAAAGAATTTACTGACTGACTGAGTGCAAGTGTACCTGCAGGATGTCTGACACTTGTGCATGGTGTTAGAGTTGTCCACGACTCTCTTCATAGCCTTGTTCTCCTCACACCATTCCCCAGTGTCAGCCATCTTGATAGTAGAGTTTCCACTCAGCAACAGGGATAGCATAGATCCTGGTCTGCTGTTTATGCTGACTGGGAAGGTGTGTGAAGGACAGGGCCTGATGGGTGTTGAAGTCATTGCAAACACCCACACACACTGACCTACAAGACAACATACAAATGAGCTTCCATTACAGGCATTGAGAATGTACTGGCCAAATGTCTGGCCCTGTGGACTTATGTTTGGAGCTCAAGGCATTGTTGGTGACTAGCGGACAAGTCAGACACCTGTCACCAGTGTCAGACATCTCAGGAGCACATTGCCACTCACTGTCAGGAAAGTAGACTCACTGGTAAGATATTTAGGCTTTGTAGGAAGGTGTGTGGAGTACGGAGCCTGATGGGAGATGGAGTCATGGCAAACACTCTTCCTCACAAACATCCCAAATAGACCACCAAGGACCAGGCATACCTGATGGTGAGTAGAAATCTACTGACAAAATGGCTGACACTTAGGACATCTGTCTGTACAAATACGCTCGGCTTGCAGACAAATAGGCCCCAGTCATCAGCGTCAGACAACTTGCAAGTACAATCACAATCACTGTCAGGGAAGCAGGGTTACAGGTAGCCATTTGCTGTTGGGTGTGAAGGTGTGTGTGGGACAAGGACCGATGAGACTTGTAGCCGTTGAAAATACTCATCCACACACCCAGCCATGCAAACTCCCCTGGGCATATGCTTACCTCACAGTGAGGAGCAGTGTACTGGCAAGGTGGCGGACACTGCTGCAAAGTGTTGATCTTGAAACCAACTTCCATCAAGGCCCTGTGTACACAACATCATGCAACTGTGTCATGCGGTCTGTATTCTCTGTTTGTGGTGAGTGTGTGAAGGACAGAGCCTGGTGTCAGTTGTAGTGATGTTAAACAATACTACACCCACCACGAACAACCACTTCAACTGTGCCAACGTGACAGTGAATGGAAATGCAACAGCAAGATGCCTGACACTCGTGCATGGTGTTTTTGGCACAAGGCCTTTGTTGGGATTTGGATTCACGTTTAGCAACATACACCAGTCTCTGCATCCTTGTCAGAACACTTACCGTCACTGCCAGTTAGCCATAGTCTCAGAGGACTTGGCTGGACTGGGTGGGAGGAGGAGTATTTCCAAATCCTACAAAGAACATAAGGCGCTGGACAACATACACCTTCACTAACATCACAAACAGGCCTATAGGAACTACGTGTACACACAGTGATTTATACTTTACAAGCAGGATGCATTACACTGGGCACTGGTGTCTGACTTTTCAACAAATACCAACAGTGACTTGTGCTCAAAACACCAAGCACCTGCGTCAGCCAGCTTTGTCAGTACACATTGAACCACTGGCAGAAAAGCATAGTTCCTTGGGTGCTGCATTTGCATGCAGGAAAGAGAGTGCGTAGCACTGGGCCTGATGGGATGTCTGGCCATTGTAAACACTCATCCGCAGAAACATCCATACAAGACCACTAAGAAAGTGATTACCTCACAGTGAGTGGACATCCAAAAATTGAATGGCAGAGACTGGGACATGCAGTGTGGTGCAGAAGGCCATGAGGCAAGTTGTCTCCAAGTCAGAAACCAGTTCCCAGTGTCAGACAGCCGGCCAAGACATTCTGAAACACTGTGAGCTAAAATCATGTCCTGTTGGCCTGTTATCACTGGGCAGGAAGGTGTATGTATGACTGGCCCTGCTGGGACTTTGAAGAACAGCAAACACTTCTACACACACAGCACAACCACTTCATCGTGGGCTATATCTATCTCACAGCGAGTCCATGTGTACTAGCAAGATGGCAGACACTGGGGAATGTTGTCTGAACCTGTCACAACTGCCACATTCGCCTAAGTTCCACAAATACCAGTCAACATAAACAAATATCTCTCAAATACCCTTATAGAGATTGGCTGGACAACACTCTTCCGTGAGGTCTGGTGGTGCTGGGTGGGAGGAGGGGTGTAAGTTTCCCAAACAGATAACAAGCACTCAAAGGTGAGTTCATTTCGCTGCCACATAATGGCACACAGCTAAGTTTGTGAAATCATTAGACCGTGGAGTCAGTGTACAAATTACAATATCTGTGTAGCCACAAAGTTAATCACAATTGTCCTACTCACAGACATTCACATGTGTAGAATGAGATGAAAACAAGAAGCACCTTAATCACGCCATTCCCACAACTATCATGCTAAGTTAATAGATTGTGAGTGTGTAGCCAGCTGCACCAATGTGACTGCTAAAGAAAGGCATTAAGGCCAGTAGACAGGCCCAAAAAAGTACCCACAAAGGGAGGAAAAATGTATTTATCTCACGGTGAAAGTAAAGATGTGGACAACAGAAACACACCTGTGTCATTCATAGTCAATTTCTTCCAACATGTATTGTGAACTAAATACAAAGGGCCCATCAATGCACATACCTGCAAATGCCCATCAACCCCCCTCTTGTCCCAGAAATATAGTCACCACCAAAAATTGGTCTGAATGCATGGATGCATGGATGAAGGAGTCCAATCAATTCACAGTAACTCATCATGAGCTTTGGTAGCCCATGTAATGTGTATGATTTGAGGGGCAGTGGACATTCACAGCAGTCATTGTGTTATGTTTGAACTTATAGGACCAGCGGAGGACACCACTGGAACCATCCAGGACAGCCAGGCCCAGACTCCGGTCGACCAGGAGCCCTCCGGCGTTGATGACTCTCATCATTCTTCGGATGACAACAACAGACCTGGCAGTTCTGGTATGGGTCACCCCAGAGCACCAGTGGCGGAAACACCCCGATCCTCTGCAACCACTCCTGCCTCAGCTGCCAACACCCAGCTGACCCAAACCCGCATGGACACAGCATCCCAGGAGACCACCAACAGCTCAGCAACACAGGGCACTCTGGAGTTGCCCAACAACACCAATGCCAATGATGAAGGAGGCTCTGTGTCGACTGTGCCAGCATTAACTGGTCCTGCTCGGGTGGGTAGGGGTAGTGGGAGGGGTTGTGGGGATCAGCAACATCATGCAGCTGGTGCTGCTGATGCGGAGCCCCAACACCTCCCTAGAATCCTCCATGCATATGAGGATTCAGAAGGAGAGATGGGCCAGGTCATAGGGATCCTCAAGACCAGGCAACAGCAGCAGGCTGAGAAAAACAAAAAACTGAACATGTTTGTGGACAAAATGAATGAACAGACTGCGGTGTACAGGGACATTGTCACCTGCCTCCATCAGATTGCCACCAACATCTCGACACCTCCCTGTGTTCATACTACATCCAATACAATAACATCTGCACCAGCCACAGGGATGGTACTGAACTCTGGTGGAGAGCATCCTGTACTGTTGCTGCCTGCACCTGAGAGTCCCCTGGAAAAACATGGAGTTGGTCGTCCGAAGAAGCAACGGTGAGAGACAGATGACTATGCATCATCCCCATGAAGTGACTACCTGCTCCTGATATCCTCCATTGTGTGGCAAACATTCACTTTGTTGACTGTCACAGACCTCTCCCACATTGGCTGGAGGGTGTAAGTTGGACTATGGACTCAAATAACTTAGCATCTACTTTGGAATACCTCATCTATACACACTACCAACTCCTAACTGCACTTCTCAAAATCCTTTCTGTTGTCAACACCACCATGATGTAGACAGATATCTTCACATTACGCACTTAAATAAACCCCTCTGCACCCAAAAAGTGGTTATGTCATCATTTGGAAGAACAAATGTTTTAACTTTTATGATGTTGAAAAATTGAGAGAAGAAAGTGTACCCAACATTGGTAACACATCACTTTGAAGGAGTGCATGACTTGCTTGTGAGTATATGTACATTGTCACAGCATGATAGATGGACACAACCAGGTCAGGTCCCAACCAGTAGGACATGTTACAGATGCAATGCAAGTACATTGCAAAATATATTAGCACCAATTTCAAACACAATACAATTTTCTTTTTTGTATAAGAGTGCATCATGGAGCATTTATAGTTTAAAAATAGCCTCTGGATGTGTGAAAACACACAAGGCATGAATCATAGTATAGCATAGTTTTTTTCCCTTACACAACCTGGCACAATAACCCAATTTCAATGCACATCCCACAGTAAGAAAATGTTGTAAAGTGAACAAATATATCCATCTGTCCAAAAATGAACTGTGCGCCATAGTTTTACAAACAAGTCCAATGTTGGAGTAGGTCAAAGCATCAGGTTTCTGGTGAGGTCACAAATTGCACGGATGACCCTGAAAAGTAATCTGGTAGGAGAAACATAGAGGGAAGTTAGGCACACAGGACTAAGACTCTTCAATTTTGACAACACTGTCAGCTGAAACACAAGAATGTCAGTGTGGAATCTACCTATGATTCACGGTAACACTGTACATCTCAACCGTTCCATCTCACAAACACTTATCATACAACTAACTATTACTTACACTCACACACATACATACACAATGTGCACCAGCAGCACAACAACAAACACTTGGGGCAAGCCCCCTACTTTCATTGCATACCTACACTCGTGAAGAAGCTGTTGAAAAGCTGTCACTTCAAATCCACATCATCATCCCCACTGTAGTCCAGGATCCTCCCTCGCTGGCGGATGCTGGTCTCCATCTTCCTGTATAATTGTAATATCCCTCCGTATAGCCAGGTTGTGGAGCATGCAGCAAGCAGTGATGATGTTGCACACCTTCACTAGTGCATATTGTAGGCTCCTCCCGTCCGATCGAGACAGCAAAATCTTGTTTTCAGGAGGCGAAAAGTACTCTCAATGACTCGCCGGCTTTAACCATTTTGCCTCATTATACTGCATTTCGGCTGGGGTGACTGGGTTACGTAGTGGTGTCAGTAACCAAGGTTGGTTGGGGTACCCAGAATCTCTTACATTGAAAACCGAAAAGTAGATGCAGTAGTTGGTTGACAGAGCATTATCAGACATACAATCTACACACAACACAGCACACATATGTCACATCACCAACCAACAAGCCAGGCCCAGTCATGTTGTGCCTGTGACATCAAACGCGTGATGGCACTGTTCCTCATCATGTACGCGTCACGTGCAGATCCAGGGAAATGTGCACAGACGTGGGAGGTAGTCATTTCTGCCAAACAACCCACCTGGACATTAATTGAGTGGAAATGTTTGCGGTTGGGACACACTACCTCATGACACTGTGGTGGCACCAATGCAACGTGGGTGCCATCAATGGAGCCAATTCTGTGGGGTAACTGTCCCAATGCATAAAAATCCTCCTTGATATCTGCAAATTCTTCAGGAATTGGAAACTTTCTGTATTGACACAGATAATGCAGCAATGCCCCCACAACATCTCGCAGAACATGACTGAACATGGTTTGTGACATCCCAACAGATGTTGCCACTGTGTATTGAAATGTACCGGTTGCAAAGAAATGTACAGCTGCCATAACCTTCACTTTGTCCGTCAGTGCAGTTGTATATGGCCGCTTATGCTGTAGATGAGGTGACAACTGCACGGTCAAGTTTTCAATGATTGGCCTTGTGAAGTGGTACTTTCTGATGGTGTCACGTTCTTCATGGTTGCCAGGCCTGGAAAGGGCCTGTGGACTGCAGGTTGTCTGTGATACCTATGTGTATAGCGTAAACACAGCTGGTGTCAAGTCGCAATGTACCAAGCAACATGCTTGGAGAGAAAGAGAACATGAAATGTGAACATAACTAAACTGACAGATCCTTCAAAAACATGAGTTTATGTTTCTAAAATGCCCTTAGATGCATCTCCCAGCATCAGTACCATACACAGACATGTTATCAAGGTATGGTGACACAGCAATTATAGTGGTGTAAAGTAAAAGTCAAAAGTGTCCGACATCATGAATGGCTGCAAACAACTTATATTCCAAGGATCCACAGTATGGTACTTCAAGGTCTCCATAAACCATTACATGTGCAATAGGTAGACAGAATAGGAACATGTAAAGCATGAGATGTGTAACACCCGATATAAACATCATCTCACATAGTCAGTCATGCCCAACACTGTCATTAAGTTGTGTCTACATTACACATAAAATCACATACCCAGACTATTTTTTAATGTAGTGGATTTTGAAATATGTAACAATTACTTACACTGCAGTCTGGGCAGACAGATAGACTAGTAATTCACAAGATGCATAATGATTAAACTGTCCACTCTCCCAACGGTGAAACCTTAGCCATCACTTACACAACAGACATCTACAGTCTAAAATTGCACAAAGTTTGCAATTGGTCATACAGTACACAAATGCAATAAAATAATGTGCATAGTGACCAATACAATGCAGATAAAAGAATTTCATATCCTAACATGCTTTACATGCAATTATACAGTGTGTCATGTGCCCCTTAAAGTTAGCTCCTCATCGGAGTGTGTCTTATTCAAGTAAAGGTCATTTGTTTCACATATAAAGTGCATACACACATGTATTGTACTAAGAGACATCATTAACAGCAGTGTGTGCTCTGCTGATGATTATTCAAAGGATGCGTTATCCGCATCCGAAACGATTAGGTGACAGCCATTGTTTGTCATGGTGAAAGACGCTGGTGAGTATTCAAAGGACATGTTATTCGCATCTGAAACGATTCGGTGACAGCCGTTGGTTGTCATGGTGAAAGACCCGGGTGAGTATTCAATGGGCGCCTTATCCTCACCTGAAACAACTGCGTTACAGCGATTGGCTGTTTGTTGATATGGTGAGCTATGCGTGTTTGGACTCATGTCTTCAGCGCATGGAAAACAACTCTGTTACCTCCCATCATCAATGTATCCATTTCAACAGAGATCACATGAAGGGTGTTTGAATGTCGCAGTAGGCATGCCGTTTGCTAACAAAGTAATGCATTGGACCGATTTGTACAATGGGAGTGACGCAAACCTATCACTTTTGATGCAAGGATCTGAGACCACCTCTGCTGTTTAGATATAAGTATGTCTGTTCCCTAGAGACTTCACTTGCCTGCACTACCTGCTTCATTCCCGTACCTCTCCATCTCTCTGCAGCTGTGACTACATCCTCGGGCAGCCACAATGGCAAGGACGCACCCCAGGGCCCCAGCTTTCACTGAGGATAAAAACCAGGCCCTGCTGGACACACTCCTGCCACTACACAGCCAGATGTATGGTAAACTAGAGGAGCAAGTGAGTGAGATTAACAGTGCATTGCCCTTGGACATGTGTGATAACTGTGCATTACTGGAAGTGGGAAACTCTATCATAGATATTCCTTTACATTTATTTTTAAATATAGCTGGGTGTGGAAACTAATTTTGACAGGCACACTGCTGTTGAAGTGTGTATACCGGGGCAAACATGTCATCACTGTCCCAAATGGAGCAGAGATTAGATTGTACATATGACTGATGCACATGATGCCACATGCATTACCCTTAGTTATTTGTTAAAACATGAACATGAGCTATGTATATTAGTGTATGATAGAGACACATGACGCATGTGAACTAAGGGAATATCACCATATCATCCTTACAGGTCAACTCCCATGAGAAGGACAGAATGTGGCTGACCATTGCCGAGAAGGTGCGTGAAATGGGGGTTGCATATCGTCGTGTTCGTCATTGCCGCAAGAGGTGGCAGGACCTTCGTGGTTGGGCAAAGAAGATTGCTGAGGTCCAGCTGGGCCTGTCACTACTGGGCAAGAGAGGCGGCCAGCGAAGACTGACCCCACATATGTGACGCATCATAGCAGTGGTCATCCCTAACATGGAGGGGCAGTTGAAGGCCCAACAGTGGCAAGGAGGGGGTGAGTTCCATACATGTTGCACGTCTATCTTTATTCCGGCAGGTTTGGAGATCTGAGCTTGATGGCACTTGTACGGGTTGTAAGTCTACCACATTTGCAAGTATTCTCACTAGATGGAAAAAGCAGATGGAGCAATATATGGCTGGTCATGACCCATTCATCAGGGACATGTGAGTGAGTTATGTTCAGGGATTGTCACAGTGTTCACATACACATGTGTGCTTTCTAATTTTCACAAGACGTGTGTATGAGTTTCAGCATGAATCCCACAGATTTTCAAGTGTCTGCACAATCACTGATGTGTGATCCTGTTCTTAGAGTGGTCTGAACAAATCATTGAAGTGTGTTGTGATAGGTGATTCCAATTGTGCAAATCACATGCTAAACATTTTGTAAACATGTTTTGTCTATGTAGAGACATAGGGCCCGATTCACAGAACGAACTTAAGACAAAATCCTAAACTTACTACCATTTTTGTATTCACAGAATGCACTTACTACTTCAGGTATTAACAGAATGAACTTACTACTTTTGCTATTCACAGCATGAACTTACTACTTTTGCTATTCACAGAATGGATTTACGACTACTAACCTTACGTCCGCACTCGGGCCGGAATTGCCGCCTTCGGAGCGAAAACCCGCACCCGGAGCGGGATGTCCGCTCCCGGGCCGGGAGGTTCGCTTTAGGGCCGGGAGTTCCGCTTAAGAGCCGGAAAGTCCGCTCCCGGGCCGGAAAGTCCGCAATCGGGCCGGAAGCTCTGATTTGGGCCCAGACTACATTAACTGTGGCCATTGATCATTAGAGCCAAGGATAAACACCTGTCCAAGTCCCCACCATCCCCCACCATGCATCAGCTGACACACTCCAGCCAATCCTAGCTCGGCAGCATGTATAACTGCAGAGCAGACACACACACAAACCCTTACAACATGTCACTGAATGTGTTTGTTGCACTGCCCCTTGCCATGCGGCAAAACGACTTGAGGAGGAGGAGGAGGAGAGCAGAGAGGGTCTTCAGACAGAGGATCAACCTATTTGGAATTTCCAGCCAAGATGTAAGGGCCAGGTACCGTTTCCCTCCAGAAGTCATCTTGGATATGGTATGTGAGTGGGAGCAGGAACTTGACTCTGTGACCTGCTGCTCACATGCAATCCCAGCATATCTCAAGATCCTTTCTGCGCTCCATTTCTTTGCCACTGGGTCTTTCCAAAGGGTCTCCAGTGACCATGTGGGCATATCCCAGGCGAGCCAGTTGCGGTGCCTGCAGCAGGTACTGAGATGCATCACTGCAAGATCCCACAACCACATACAAATGCCACATACACTGGCCCTGAGACAAAGGGCAGCACGAGATTTCTATCTCATTGCACAATTCCCACGTGTGCTGGGTGCAATTGATTGTACCCATGTGGCCCTTCAGCCACCCCGCCACATTGCACACATCTTCTGCAACAGACACCGATGGCATTCCATCAACGTGCAAGCTGTCTGTGATGCCAGGGGGAGGTTCATCAATGTGCATGCGGTATTCCCAGGCAGTACCCATGACAGCTTAATATTCCGCATGTCACCTCTTGCCCGGCGGATGGCAGCTGGAGAATTTGGCAACATGTGGCTACTGGGTAAGTATCAAGCGTCAGAAATGAGGAAAATGTGTTTTTGAAATGTCTGAATGCCCCCCAACATTAACCATTGTACAATAAGAATCATAAAGCTACATACATGGCCCAACAGATACTGCATGTAATACAGTATCGATCATGTCCTGTGCAAATCAAAGAGGGAAATGTAACCAACTGCCCTTTCTCCACTGCTCAGGTGACGCTGGGTATGCACTCACCCCACATCTCCTCACCCCTTACAGGCGTGCAAGCACTGTACCACAGCGTAGGTACAATAGGGCACACATACGGACTCGAGCCATCATAGAGCGCACTTTTGGTCTGTTGAAGTCGCGATTCAGATGTCTCGACCGTACAGGGGGTGTGCTGCAGTACTCCCCAGAAGTCGTGTGCAAGATCATATTAGCCTGTTGTGTCTTGCACAACATTGCCTTAACGCATGGCTTACACATACCGCTGGAACCTCGGCTAGCTCTGAATCGGGGAAACCGGCCCATGGCACATAACCGAGGTCAGGGCATGCAAGTCCGTGAGCAGCTCGTTGCCACATCTTTCATATGAGCAACCTGTAGTGGAATGGACTAAATGTGGATTGCTGTCTGTTGCCAATGATGAAACTTGGTTATACACAACTGTGTCAATAAATACCTTCCTGAGACAACTTTGCAAGCCACACTAACTGCATGTAAATCACAGCTGGTGACAGTAGTCAAAAGGTCGAGCGTGCTTCAGCTCATGTGCCCATGTCAGCGATCAGTGTAGTGGATGTCCCTAAAGAATCAATTGATGCAGATGGGAAATGATACATGTACTGAGAGACCTAGCCGGACCTCATGAGGATGGGTCACTTAATCAGAAGAGCCATAACCAGAGCATTGTCGGGCCTGTGCCCTCAACAGATGTGACCCCCACAAATGATGCACCCACAACGTGAGTGATGTCATGGGGGAATCAGACGCCATGTGTGTGTGATATATCCACACTGCTCCCCCCCAATGTTACGTGACACATTACACAACTCTGCCAATGAGCACCCAATATGGACTACATGTACCATAATGCAAAGTAGCAGAAACTGAAAGAGGGGTTTGATGTTGTGTCAGCCCCCCCCCCCCAGTGCAGAAATGTCATTAAATGGTCTCCTCCCCTCTTGTTACATTTCCATGATTCTCACATGCACTGTCATTTCTTTTTTATCCACAACAGAACAGCAGGATGGCAGTAGATTTGATTCCTGATTGTGGATGGATCTGGATGAACACAAAATGGCAGCAAACTACTTCCTGTGATGTATTTCCTGCCTCCCACTCCCTGTAAAACATATCCTGTATGAAATAATATGTTCCGGGTCATTTTCGGAGTTTACGGCCAAAAAGCGGAAGTTCCGATTACGGAGCATAAGGCGCGTGTGCGGACCCTCCGTTCCGGAACCGGAAACTGCGCTTACGGGCCGTAAATTCCGAAAATGACCCGGAACACATTATTTCATGCAGGAAATGTTTTACAGGAAGTGGGAGGCAGGAAATACATCACAGGAAATAGTTGGCAGCCATTTTGTGTTCATTCTGAGTCATCCTCTATCACAGATCAAATCCTCTGAAATCCTGCTGCTCTTATCATCCTTATTTTCCCCATAATGGCTGAGGGTTACGAAGAGAAGGCACCCCCTTTCACTGAAAGTGAGTTAGACATCTTGGCTGAGGGGGTGCTGGCAAAATATCCTCAGCTATATGGGGACCCTGAACACCAGCTGAGCAATGCAGCCCGGGCCAGGCTGTGGGCCACCATCGGCGAGCGCTGCAGTGCAGTGGGAGTCCACACCAGGAGTGCGAGGGCATGCCGCAAGCGCTGGGAGGACCTAAAACGGTGGTCCCGGCACAAGGCTGAGGAGCTGGTTGGCCAGTCTTCCCAGGACCATGTGCATCGTCCTCGCCTATCCCCACTGCACAGGAGGGTCCTGCGAGCAGCTTGGCCGACCCTCCATGCTCAGCTGGAGGAGTGTGAGCAGCAGGGACATGGTAAGTGCATCATATGCTAAATGTGTCTGGGATTATGATGTGAGTGAAACAGTGCTGTATCATTGTGTGTCCGATGCCTCCACTCACAGATTCCGTGTCCATGCAGCAGTCAACAAGCTTAAAAAGGCACACTGTGGCATATGGACTGTACAGGGCAGAGTGCATTTTGGGATTTGTAGTTTCGTCATGACAACTGGCTAAATGAGCCACAAATGTGCATTTATACTGAAATCTGCTTTTCCCGCACCACTACAATTGGCACTAGGAAATCACGTGTGCATTGGATGAGCAATGGTACAGACACTGTCCAGTGTGCGCATGGCAGGCCAAAGGGTATTGGATGCTATGACTTGCATTGCATTTGTAGAGTTTGGGTTCCAATTGTGACAAAGCATCATGTGCCATTGAGTCAAGTCAGACTTTGACATCCTTGCATCACTCTTAATCGCTTCTAAATTTGCAAGGGGTGTCCACTGACAGACGTCTCACCTTCAGTGGCCTGTTTGACATTTCACATGTACAGGTAGCTGTCACAACAATCCCCCACTGTTCAGCGGTGTTCTGCATTACCATATCAGTCACCAAAGCCAATGTGTGCCACTGGATTGTCAGATCATGTGTGGGGACAGCAAAAGGCTAGACCCACAATGTAGCTACAGAAATATCCCAGAGCTCCTGTGGATGTGTGACCCACATTCGCCACTTGTCTTGTTCCATACAATGCTACAAAGCAGATGACACTTGTCCAGACCTTTCATAGCTGCGACTCCCTATAAATGGCCAAATTCCGATAAATCAGGACTCTTCATGTTCTCCATTGGTGGCCTGCTTCTGGAACCTGCACATGTAGCAGTGGAAGGACACACAGATCACCAGAATGCCAGGTTGAGGGTTGGCCAGTACAGTTGTGTAGGCCACAAACATCCACGTCAGATGGCCATGCCAGACTCAATCCAGTAAATGACAGTGAACATACACGTAATGTCAGCTCATAGACACTGACAACTATAGAGTGTGATCAGAGGAATAAAAGTCTGAGCTTGGCTCCTCTATGTATGTGTCTCGTCCTGCATGACACGACCATAACATTCGGATTTTGCTTACATTTCAGCAGGCACACCGGGAGAAACGGAAGGGCAGCAGGACCAGGTCCGGAGCGCGAGGCCACCAGTGCGGCGGCGGCTACACCCTCTTTCCACCAGCGAGGAAGAGGAGGATGAGGAGGGACCCTCCACATCAAGGGGCAAGGGGATTGCGCCCACCCGGACTGACAAGGGACACCCTGATGCTGGTGCTACATCCCGGGTGGAGGCTGCGGACATTGAAGGGGGGGGGTGAACACGACACCTTGGCCCATGATGTGGTGGAGAGCTACTCTCCCCAAGACTCTTCACCCTGAAGAGGTGTCCTCGGGGCAGGCCAACACACAATCTAGGCCTGCCATCATCCCCTCCCTACCTCTAGAGTCCCCCATTCCATCGGGGGCTCCAGCTGCATCCCCTGCAACCAGTCCCCCTCATCGTAGCCACCAGCTCGACGACATCATTGGCTCTGGACCTCAGGCACCACATCCCTCCTGTCCCCCCAGGCCCCTCCCGGTGTTGTTCCTCCTGTGGCTGTGCCAGTGGACTTGATGTGGATGTGTGAGGGTCAGCCAGACATGTCCGCTCGCATCATGCTACAAGTGTGTATGGAGGTACGCATGATGCGAGAGGACATGCTCCGATCTCTGGACACCCTCACCACCAGCATTAATTCACTGGCCAGAGCCATGTCTGGTGTCTCCCAAATCCCTTCCCATACCACCGTCAATGTCTCCCCCTGTCCGTTGCCCCACACTGTTTCCCCCCATACTCCTCGTGTGTCACGAACACAAGTGGTGCCTGTTCCTGCACCCACCAGACGGAGACGGTGACGTGAACTAATATTTCATTTTCCCCTTGTAAATAGACTGTTTTTCCTGACGCTCACTGACGTGTTATATTTGTTTTGCCCCACCCCAAACCAGGTTCCCTTCTCCCTCTGCATCAAGACCATCATTTGTTTTCCTTTCTCCCTTCCAAACGGACGGTTGTTCTTATGTTCATAGATAAATATCTTTGAGGAATTCTACTTACTTCCACTTGTTTGACTTCATTTGGAATGTCTGGTTCATAATATGGACACATTTTTGGCGAGTCATCCGCTATGCACGTAATGGCTTGTTGCAATGATGGGTTACACTTGTAACTGTGTCACACACACACATACCTTCTCACATCTCGAGGCCACCTACATCGTTACACAAGACATGATACACAACAGAATTTGTTTTTGTAGGTCTTTATTTGTTCAACACACATTCACGTGGTTACATTGTCCTGGGTTCCTGTCACCGGCGATCATGCTTGCGACATCGCAATTTGGGTGGGGATGACCGCTCAGAGTGGTCAGGTCTGGCTCGTCGCCTACGTGGTGGTGGGTCTTGTGAAAGGGACTGTCCAGGGTCATCTACATGTGCTGGGTCCAATGGTGTATGCACACTTGATGGTTGTGCCTGGACAAGGGCAGGTTGTGCACGTGGTGGGAGTGCCTGTACAGGGGTTGGTGGTGGTTGTGCAGGTGGTGGCAGTGCCTGTACAGGGGTTGGTGGTGGTTGTGCAGGTGGCGGGATTGCCTGTACAGGAGTTGGTGGTGGTTGTGCAGGTGGTGGCAGTGCCTGTACAGGGGTTGGTGGTTGTGCAGGTGGTGGCAGTGCCTGTACAGGGGTTTGCGGTGGTTGTGCAGGTGGCGGGATTGCCTGTACAGGGGTTGGTGGTGGTTGTGCAGGTGGCGGGAGTGCCTGTACAGGGGTTGGTGGTGGGAGTGCTAGTTCAGGCCGCTGGTGTGGATGTCTCCCTTTGCTCTGTTGCTGTGCAGTTGGTACAGGTGTGGGGATGTGCTGTCCTGGGGGCAGATATGCTGGCTCCCCTCCCTGCGTTGACCCTGAAGGGAGAGTTTGGATCACTTTCAATATGCCCTCCATCATCTTCATGGCCAAGGCATGGTGTCTTGTACCCTCTTCCCTTTGGATGGATAGCATGTCTTGCATATTTCTGGACATGTCCTGCCAAGTCCTATCCATCCTCCCCAAAACTTGGCTCAGCCTGCCCACCACCTGAGGGAAGTGGACCATGTCCTGCAGGGACTCCGACATGTCGGACAGGGTAGCCCCTATGGCACTAATGTCCTCCCTCACATCTGTCTGCTGTTGGTAGAAGTTCTGCTCCCACTGGCCATCACAGCCAGGTGCAGGCCCTCTCTGCAGCTGTCTGCCATGGATGTGACGAGCAGGTCCAACAGCAGGGGAGGGGGTGGCAGGTGGGAGCCTGTGGGCAGGAGTATGGTGCCCAGGGGATACCGGCACCACAACAGGGCTGGTACTTCCTCCAGATGGTGGAGAGGATGCCAGGAATACACTGGCTAGGGAAGAGCGGGTAGGGGAACCACCATGTTGGTCCTGGACGTGAGGGGTGTGAGGGAGTGATGTCTGTGTTGTGATGCATGGGAGCTGTGGCTGGTTTGCTCGATGCTGGGGTAAGGCCATGGTATGCTTTGGAGGAGGCTGGCGAACGTTGCTTGGCAGAGGATGTGATGCCCTGACCGATGTTGCCAATCTGGCAGGAAAGCTTGCATTGGCATCTGTATCCTCATCAGACATGTCCTCATCATCCACCAAGTAGACGTCGTCAGGAAATTCATCCTCCTCCTCCTCTTGAGCAGTACTTGCTGCCGACATCACTGCTTGGAGGATCAGGGGATTCTCCCCTCTGATTCCCTGTCGGCCCGCACTGCTCATAGGCCTGTCATCCTCGTCCTCAGCATCCCCTGGAACAGAGGTTGCAACCGTATTAGGGATTGACCTGGTAAAACATGTGGTGCAACACAATGGTTTGTATGAACTGTACTTTGCATCAACAGATGAGGATCATGTGACCTGTGTAGGGTACCACCACAGATGACAGCTCACACCATAGCACTGAGGTGTTAAACAGAGATGTACATGATACAAGCAAACTCACCAGCACAAGCCACAACTTTCTGTCCCTTGGTGTTCCCCCCTAGTGTCACCTGCTGGACCTGTCTCCTCACAGCTTTTGAAGGCCTAGCTGTCCCTGAACGAGCAGCTGTAGAGGGAAGTGACAACATTCTCAATGATCCTCATCACTAATTGACAGACAGGCACATGGCACTCCTGATTTGTATTTCACTTTGTAAACAACAACTGCTGATTACATGCAGAGGGGAATCAGGATCTCTGTCATGGCATCGGAGTCTAAGCTAGTGACACACCTCATGCCAGAATTACCTGAAGGACAGGTGCGCGATGATTTCAACGCTGCAGCCAGGCTGTCATGCAGTCCCCGGGATGGTGCACGCTGCTGTGGTGTCATCCTGTCAGCAGCTGTGATAAGACATGCAGGTCTATATTTTTCAACCACAGATGGTAGCTCTGAGCAAACTTGTCATTCTCAATGACCATTTGTGGGTAATCACGAACAATGTGCAGCATGTTTAGCTCCTGAACTTTACATGTGGGCACCTGCTCACATGCAGCAGTTGCCAGCCATTACCTCAACACAGCACTGACATCAATAGGATGACACATCAACAGACACACCTCATGCTAGAATTACCCGAAGGACAGGTCCGCGAGGGTTCCACTGCTGCAGCCAGGATGTCATGCAGTCCCTGGGATGGTGCACGCTGCTGTGGTGTCATCCTGTCAGCAGCTGTGATAAGACATGCAGGTCTATATTTTTCAACCACAGATGGTAGCTCTGAGCCAACTTGTCATTCTCAATGACCATTTGTGGGTAATCACGAACAATGTGCAGCATGTTTAGCTCCTGAACTTTACATGTGGGCACCTGCTCACATGCAGCAGTTGCCAGCCATTACCTCAACACAGCACTGACGTCAATAAGATGACACATCAACAGACACACCTCATGCTAGAATTACCTGAAGGACAGGTCCGCGAGGGTTCCACTGCTGCAGCCAGGATGTCATGCAGTCCCTGGGATGGTGCACGCTGCTGTGGTGTCATCCTGTCAGCAGCTGTGATAAGACATACAGGTCTATATTTTTCAACCACAGATGGTAGCTCTGAGCCAACATGTCATTCTCAATGACCATTTGGGGGTAATCACGAACAATGTGCAGCATGTTTAGCTCCTGAACTTTACATGTGGCCACCGGCTCACATGCAGCAGTTGCCAGCCGTTTCCTCCACACAGCACTGACATTAATAAGATGACATATCAACAGACATACTTGTATGAGAAGGTTACTGATAGGAAGGGATAAATGATCCCGGAATACTCCGCATTACACTGCTTTCACCTTTGCCATTCAGACTTACATATTTCCAGAGTCCAATGTTGTCTGTTGACAAGTCAGAAAGGGGTTCATGTGTGAGATGTGTAATAGTCAGGGACATGATGTTGCTCATTTGTGCTTCCCCACGCATGTTGTCCCACAGCTCATTTTTGAATGAGAGAACACAGAATTCTTATGTCCATCCTTTGAGTGTCCTCTCTTTGCATACTCCATTTCCAATATCATGGTACTACTTAGCTGACGACGATTGGTGTCTTGTACAGCAGACATCCAAACCTCATATGTCAAACACTCACCTATACATGTGAATACGGTAGGAGAGGAGGCAAGCAGAATGTAACGTTTGGTTATGCTCACACATTGCGGATAGGCTGAGAAGCTTTGATGCCTTCCGCCTGCACTGGATTAGAGTGTTGCTCTTCAGCCAAGTCATTCTGCAGGTGTAACTGCATGAAGATTCACCTTGGCAGCCCCTGCAACCATCTCAAAGGTACACAACTGGCATCAGTGTTGGCCTCAGCCATGCTATTCTCATCATGGTGTTTCCGATCATTGAATTGCAAGCCGGTTGTGTTTTGGTTACTTCATATGACACATTGTACTATTGTATGTCCATTCTGTACTCACTTGGCATACATTTTGTGTCATCCTTTCATTAGCCACCAGGGTCTGATCTTGCATGGGTTCAAATGCCATATGTGAGCATCTTGTGAAGCAGGACAACAGTGTTGTACAAAACATACAACATACGGCGGAGGTGAAAGGCACATTTAATGAGCATTCAGCCTGATTCATGCTTGGGTTTACTTCCCTTGGCCCAGCGCCAGAACAGTGTGTGGGCCCTGAACAGATGTCACAGCCAACCTTGTAGCCGAAGTCAGTGTGTGTCTTAGATTATAGGAGGACCTCGTTGTTCCTAAAATGTTAAGTGTGTTTTGCTACTTTACATTCCTGCAGCCACATGTGATGCACTAGATTTCTGGCACAAAGGATGAGCACAAGCAGTTGTGGGCACCAGCGTTGCTGAAGTGTGTTATACTTAATATCATGATTGCTCCCACATAACTTCGAATGGGCCCACTACCTGGATGCAACCTATATCACAATGACATGTGTACGGATCATGATGTGAGGTCCACTATCGTGTTTTGTTGATGGACAACACAAAAGCCAGCCAATGTAAGTGGTACATGACCAGCTGTGTGGACTGGGCATTTGATCTATATTGGAAACATTCAAAGTTGGATAGTGTATGCATTGTCAATACTACTGACCCTGGTATCTCACTTCTTGTTCATCATTGCCATCTTTGTGCAAATTAGATTTATTGATTAGGTCTACAGACACCATTACAACATAGTGGGGACGTCCTTTTGACTAGTTGTGGCACTCGATAACAGGATTGGATTCCCAGGTCTGGGGCTGTTGCTGACAAACATGCCATGTTCCACAATTACGAAGGTTTGATGATCCAAGACTTTTAATATGTTGTCTTTCGCTGTTCGCAATTATAATGTGCTAAAGGTGGACAACTCCAGTAGTAATGCAGCTATTTTTTAATCTCTGGTTGACTCTCATATGTGGCCACTATATGTCCCTCTGTCACTCCTGACAATGTATGCTTTTTGACCATCTCCTGGCCACTTTGACTTACCAGTCGGTGAGGGTGTTATGCCTCTCTCTGTGCAGTGGCGATTCCTCCCAGTAGATGCAGGGACCTCTGCTACTGCAGTTGTCTGTGCTCCGGCTGAATGTGTCAATGGGTGAGAAGAGAGAAGAGTAAACAAATGGGAAATGTGCTTGTGGGATTTTTCTGTGATTTCCTCATTTCTTCTGCATGCTAACAGTGTTGTGCAGTACTGCCGCAGGCTGGGCAGGTAGGAGCAGTGGTGCATTGGGGCCGTAATGGCGTGGCAGGGTGGGAAATGTACAACGGAATAGGTGTCTGACTTTTGGATCTGATGATTCTCTCAGCTTCTACTTTGTGCTTTAAGCTGGCACAGGGTGATTTACTTCTTTGATATTTAGTGGCAGGTTTACACGCCCCTTGTAATACATTTACACCGCAGTTGCGTCACTTCTGTGACACAGCGGTGGGGTAATACAGGTGACACATTTAGACTTCTTCACAACGTAATGCATCTATGGGGATGCATCATGTTGTGCAGTCCAGCGCAACATTAAACATGCATCAGCTGTGATGTAGGCAGGGTGTGCGTTTCTTTGGTTATGCCTCGTACATGTGATGCAGTGTAATCGACGAGATTTCACGGAGTCACTTTTCATAGGGTGGTGCTATGCAAACTTACGCCTGCTTGAGGCACATGTAATGAGTGGCACAGAACGTTAGGTGTTGGCGGTTCATGGACATTGTTGGATTTGCGTCACACTTGCGACACTACTCCAGCAAAGCACCCCCCTAATGCCATCAGTTGCGACACACATCTGTCTATCCCTGCGCCACAGTGCACCGCATTGTAAATGTGATGCGTCCGCGGTTGCACTAGAGTTGGATTGCGTGTGGCATTGTTACTGGTGCATCTGTGCTGGGATTTGTCAATTGCTACTTAGCAGGCTGGTGTATTACTGCAACAGTACAGTGCACATGTTTTCTAAAGTGGGGGAGGGATTTGCCATTTCCATTGCTAAGGATTGTGGGAGTTGTGGTGCTACATACAGAGGGTGACACATGAGTCTCTGACTGGCTATGATTTTTCTATACACTTTGGACTACTTTCTTATTCACAATGACAGTGCAACACAGACAATCTTTTCATGCACTTTTCCTTTTCATCCCACTTACCTGGTACCACATAGCGGACGTCACTCACAGGCAGCCCATGGACCAAGTGGGGGCGTATCGTGGTCAGGATATCCTCCTCCAGTGGGGTGAGGCGGATTTGGGGTCCAGAGTATGCAGTAGGGATGATCCGTTGTAATTCAATTCTGGAGTATTTATCTTTCACCCTCAGCCGCTCATCCTGCCACTTTTTTTTATGTCCTGGACTGTGCGCCTCTCCTCCCCCAATGCTGTGACAGCGGTGGATAATTGCTGCCACAGGGCTGCCTTCTGTGCCCCACTGGTGCAGTAGGGTGGGAGTCCATAGAGGCGTTTGTGGTGCCTCACTATGAACTCCACAAGCATGGTGGTATCCTCTGCTGTAAAATTCCTCTTCCTTTTCAGTAGCTCCATTGTTCTCAGCCAGTGTCAGCATGCAAACACAAACTCGCTGTGGCCAAACCTGTTCATTCACTGTGTGCTGCTTTTAAATGTTTTTTGCTGCTGGTCAATTAGTGTTAATTGGCTTCAGCTGGGTCATGGTGGGGGATGGTAGGCACTAGCAACATCATGGCAAACTGGAGCTGTTGGCTGGGATTGGCTGGAGTGTGTCAGCTGATGCATGGTGGGGGATGGTGGGGACTTGGACAGGTGTTTATCCTTGGCTCTAATGATCAATGGCCACAGTTAATGTAGTCTGGGCCCAAATCAGAGCTTCCGGCCCGATTGCGGACTTTTCGGCCCGAGAGCGGACTTTCCGGCCCGTAAGTGGAACTCCCGGCCCGGAAGCGGACCTCCCGGCCCGGGAGCGGACTTCCCGCTCCGGGTGCGAGATTTCCGCTCCAAAGGTGGAAATTCCGGCCCGAGTGCGGACGTAAGGTTAGTAGTCGTAAATCCATTCTGTGAATAGCAAAAGTAGTAAGTTCATTCTGTGAATAGAAAAAGTAGTAAGTTCATTCTGTGAATACCTGAAGTAGTAAGTGCATTCTGTGAATACGAAAATGGTAGTAAGTTTAGGATTTTGTCTTAAGTTCGTTCTGTGAATCGGGCCCACAGATTGGTTCGTCTTGATCCATGTGCAAATGTCTTTTTCACTGACTTGCTGATAATTGTCATCACATGTATAACATGGGACAGTCACAGCTAGGGTAACTCAGCTCACATGTCACAATGTCCTTCCCAAGATGTTGTGTCAGAAAATACAGACAACATTAGGAAAAGTGAGCCCATATTTACAGGTATGTGATGGAGAAATCACAATCCATTCATTGTCAAACATGTTGGGATGAGGTATGATGTGAAGTACACAGTTTCTGGTCTTGAAAACTCAAACATGAGTAGCATGCTCTTACTACTATACAGGGCACAATCTGCCCGTTGAAAATGTGATTGTCAATTTCAGGCATGTACAAAGGGATTGAGGTGTTAGATTGATATTTTCTGCAAATTACATTCACAAGAGCGTGCCATAGACACATGCAAATTGTTATTTGAGTTTGTGTGACCAGTCCAAACATGGGGACAGTATCCTTCATTTATGTTGGCCCATGCTTCTTTCATAAACAATATTGTTTATGACTATAGATTTTCCTATGACAACAGTGACACAACCACTTCTATGTTGTTGTTGGAGACACTGAACGCAGTCCTGGGTGGCTGTGTTTTTGGACATATGTGTTATCTGTGCTGATATCCTCTGTGCTTTCCGGTGCACAAATGCATCACAATATCTTACTTTTGATCTTACTTTGGATTGGTGTTGTTCTTCGATGTTTCTGTGTGTGTTGTGGTGGACTCATGGTTTCACTGTGTGATCACATATATGTCTGTTTATTCTAATTACTGGACTAGCATCAAATGTGCTATTCCCCTAGTATTTAGCGTGCAGACTGTAACTACCTGATGATAACATTCCCTCAATCTACACACGCGACATTCTATACACCCATGTTCTGATTGTGACCACAATGATGCTCAGGCACTCAGAAAGTAATTGCCACACAATCTGTGACCATCACTTGAACATGGCATCTGTGTTTTTACTGTACTAAGGTTTTGAAGTGAAATGAACGATGCTACAGGTCAAGGTTGTGGTATGTGGGTCAGACTGTCCAGTTGTGACTTGCCTCCCTGCAAGAACCCTACATTGGATGCCAAATACCTGCACCTGCCATGACCTGAAAGAGAAGTTTGTGTGTTCGACATGACACTACCTCTGTCAAAGCATGAGAGGCAGTGCACCATGGTGGTTCTGCCACAAAGTCTGTCCCCCAGCCTCTATTCAAAGAACACATGGTAATCCATGGAAATTGTGACCTAATGTCACATTGTCCTGGTGTGGACTGCGTAAGTGTGTGAGTCCATTGGTGTGGTCAAAGGAAGGCTCACCTAACCATGGCCAACAGGTGACCCTGGTGCACCTGCATCTCCACTCTACCCATTCCTCAAAGTTGACATTTACTTTTGCTGCAACAATATGTGAATATGTTTCATTGACAATAACCTGTCAGCATGTACTCCACATGTACTGATAGACATGTCTCCTTTGATCAGAATTTACATTGTTCATTTTCTTAGCCTTCTTTCCCAAACCAACCCAGGATATGCATCCTCATGTATAGGGGTATTTACCCCAAAGCACAGATATGCATATTCATGTATAGGGGTATTTACCCCAAAGCACAGATATGCATCTTCATGTATAGGGGTATTTACCCCAAAGCCCAGATATGCCTCTTCATGTATAGGGGTATTTACCCCAAAGCCCAGATATGCCTCTTCATGTATAGGGGTATTTATCAGAAAGCCCAGATACGCATATTCATGTATGATGTAATTTCAACCAAAAACCACATATGCATATACACATATGGTGTGTCACCCACAAATACAAATATTTTTTTCAACATTGCTGTGGGTATTTGCCACCCCCATCTTGACTGTACATTGCTGTGGGTAGCTGCCACCCCCATCTTGACTGTACATTGCTGTGGTTAGCTTTCATTCCCCCATATAGACTGTACATTGCTGTGGGTATTTGCCACCTCCCATATTGACTGTAAATTTCGGTGGGTATTTGCCACCCCCTTTCTTGACTGTACATTGTTGTGGGTATTTGCCACCCCATCTCTCGATACGAGTTGGTTGTACTATTCGCCTCCGGACGCTTCTGGGAGGGCCTTCCGCATGACATCAGAATTGGGCCCTAAATATTTAATTGATTAATAATGTGTAGAGTGTGTAATAAATATACATTTTAGTTGCATTTTAGGTGCAGGCTGCTGGGTTTGTAGGCATATAGGGTGTGAAGGTAATTCAGTAATAATCAATTAACAATTAGGTATTGTATTAATATTTATGGGATTGATTTTTACTTATGTACATTTTGCAATACTAACTTAATTCATTATATTTTAGTTGGGTGTTGTTAGGTTCGTAGGGGTCTAGGGTGGTAATAACTTAATATTAATATTGATTAATGTATAATTAAATATTTACATGAATCAATTATTATGGAAACTGTATAATCGTTATGTATTTTAAATACCTTTTAGGTGTGGGCTGCTGGTTTTGTAGGTGTATAGGATGGGAAATTAATTAAGTAGTGTATTTTGCCCACCATTGGATAGTCCCTGTCTGTTGCACCCTGGGAGCCCTTTATTCTTGGGTCACACTTAGAATTTGCAGGTCAGACACAACACCCTTCATTGTGTTTTCCATTGGCCCATTCGGTCTAAGAGGTAACTTCGCCTGTCTGTACGCATATCGTCTGTATAGCGAGTGCTTTTCTGGCATGGTTCTGCTCAACTTTTTTTTTTATGTGAATATCTAAAAACATGGCTTGACAGTTCGGGCTGGACTGTTCCCATGAGGCACAGGGTCAGACTGATTTGCATATGGCCATGTCTGAACTGGGGAGGTGGAGTGAGCTAAAGAATGATGATGGATTAAACCCAGATCAGTTGACTGGGGGTGAGTGCTTGCAATGTTCAACACTCCGTCCATCATCCCCTTTGGTTTTGCTTTACACATATATTAGAAAACTTAAACACTACTTATACAAAAAAATACATCAAATACATTTAAAATATGAACTAAAATACATGACTAATTAAAAAATCGATTTTTCAAACAAATATATTCTTGAAAATGATATTAATGACATCTATATTTTTTTAAACAAAATTTCTCACCTTGAATTCTATATTCTCGACCATAATATTGTTGCTGCCGATATTTCTGTGTCAGGATTTTTCCAACTCGATATTTGTGTAAGTTGACATTTCCAACTCAATATTTTTAATTTGTTCTATGTGTTAGTTTGGTGATTTTTTCATGTTTTGGAATATAATTGTTATTATTTTTTATTTATGTAAAAAGATATTTATATGCCAGAGTTATGTCACAAGTGGGTACCATCACACCATGGGCATCAGCAGTAAACAAAGATTTCCATCCATCATGGCTAGTTTTCTGCTGGCAGTGGGCACTGACATGGCACATATGCCAACATTAAGACACGTATTACCACCATTATTACAAAAAGCATCACAATTCTGCTAAAGGTACGCCTCATCCACCAGAGATGGGTCAAGTGTTAGGAGAAGAGTGGGAAGCAGATGCCATGGGTGGACTGGTAGATAGGGCCAAATCAGTGGCACCTGAAAGACCATTGTTAGACTCGGGGGTCTCTGGTTGGCGCAAGGTTGCCCTCGTGTCAAGCAGGAACCCTCTCCTCTACGTCAGGGCGCAGGATAACCCCTTGTGAATGACCCTTGCTCACCCTCTAGGTGCGTGGCGTGAGCAGCCAAGGCGATTCCTCAGGCGTTGTTGGTTAAGCACTTACAATCACACACAGTAAATACATCAATCCCCCCAGAAATGGACACCAGCATTGGATATGTAGAAAAATACGCTTCTTTATGTAAAAATAGGTATATATATCTCAGCAGACTTATCACAAGACCAATAACGTTTTCGCTATGCCACCAGGTTGTAAAGCAGGCAAATGTTCTTTGTTCGTAGTTTCAAATGGATACTTTGTAGTCTCTCGCAAATGTTACTTGTGGTTCCAGTACTCACAGAGATCGGCTCCTGCGAACGGGGAAATAAGGCATTGCGGGCCCCGAGCCCGATACTGGAACTTCTTTCGTGACGTGGAGAGTCGGCACAGGTCGGTGCGACTCTCAGCTTGGGAAGTGGTCTTGGGTCCTCGATCAGCGGGTGTGGGCAGGTAGGCAGGCGCGGCCAGCGACCCTCAGCACGGCGGTGCAGGGGGGGTCTCCACAGCGGGGGCGGCGCGGCCTGAGATGTCCGGGGATAGCGAAGCGGGGTCACAGGGCACGGTCAGTGCAGCTGGATGACCCGGCGTAGATCACAGTCGTCGGACGGTTTCCGGCCGGAGGGGTGATAGCGCGTTCAGCGCGCTCCAGTGGCAGGCGGTGACAGGGGCGCAGGCGGCCTAGCCCGGGGACAGAGAGCGGCTCCGGACAGAGCGGGGCTCTCACGGGGTTGCGGCAGGCGAGCTCCTGAGTGTCACGGCCCTAGGAGGGGTGTTGAGGGGCGCAGTCTCTTTCCAGCGGGATGCACACACGGCTCGAATCGGAGGACGAGCAAAAGCACAGAGAACCCACTGGTCCTGGGGTTCAGTTCAGGGGGCAAGCTCAGATCAAGCCCTTGGAGAATGTTTAAAGCACAAAGTAGCAAAGTCTTTTCAGTAGTCTCTTCCTCTCCTTTCTCAGCAAGGCAAGCAGCAGGCCAGCTCCTCCAGCGTCTTCTTCTCCTTCTAGTCGGGCAGAGGTTCTTTGTGGTAAAACAGGATTCTGATTTCTTAGGAGCCAGGCTCCTACTTTTATACCATGATTCTTTTGTTCTTTAGCGCCAGGGGGCCTGGGCCTGGCTCAGTCCAGTTCTGGAGCACTTTGTTATGGTGACTCTGCTCTTTCCTTTCAGCAGCAGGGCAGAGACATCAGCCGCTCCACAGGGGGGCGGCGCCGGCTTTGTGGTGGCAGAGCACAGGTTCATTCAAGAGTCAAGGTGTACTCCTCCCACCCATCCTGGTGTCACCTCTCTACCCACCACCTGGCAGCCAACCTGTCTCTGGAGATTCCCCAACCCTGCTCCTTACTGTTGCTAGGCAGAACACACACACACAGCAGAGGCGGACTGAAATGGCCAGGTCAGTAAATACTAACTTTCTAAAAGTAGTATTTACAAACCCAGGATATTAAAATAAACTTGACTACAAGAAGTATTTTATTATTCTGAGTTCAGGCATACTAAACTTGACATTCTACCATGCTCTCTGAGTCCACTGGGGTCACAGCGTGTAGTGACTCCAGCAGCCCATTCTGGCCTATGGAGAGCAGGTAGCCTTCAATAGTGAAAAATGAAAATGGCTGTAATTCACTACTAAGACATGCCACACACATCAGGGCATGTCCTACCTTATGCCTACAATGCACCCTGCCCTTGGGCCTACCAGAGGGGTGGCTAATATGTAGGTAAGGGAAGGTTTAGGGACTGGCAAGTGGGGGCACTTGCGTAGTCAGCGCGACGGTCCCAGACCGCGCACAGGGTCTGCGGTGGCAGACCCTAGACACATTTTACAAGGCCGCTTCTGTGGGTGGCGCAACCAGCGCTGCAGGCCCACCAGCAGCATTCGCATTTACAAGCCCTGGCACTCCTGGTGCACTTTACTAGGGGCTGATAGTAAACCGAATAAGCCAAACATGGACACCAATCAATGTATACATTTTACCATAGGGAGAGCATATGCACCTTAGCACTGGTCAGCAGTGGTAAGGTGCCCAGAGTCATAAAACAGCCAACAACAGGTCAGAAAAAATACAGGAGGAAGGCAAAAAGTTTAGGGATGACCCTGCAAAAAGGGCCAAGTCCAACACAACCCCCTTCCAGCCAAAACGCAGGTTAGACCAATCACCACCGTGATGGTCTTCCCTGCTTGGGGCGATAGAACAAGGACCTGGCCCGCAACTGCAGGGGCAGACTCCATTTCTACGCCAATCTGAACCTATCGGACTCCCTCTGTCCATACTCTCAGGGCCCACCAAGCCAATCCATGGGGAACCCTTCTCACCTGTGGACACCACCTGTGCAGCACCTAACCTTAACTGGCCCACAGGTGTGTCCCAACAGACAGACAGCAAAATGCTACAGTGGCCACTGACAGTAGTCAGGGATGAGACCCAGGCCGTATGCCTATCAGGGCTCTCAATCCTCAGTGGCGCCAGGGAGCGGGGGGCAGTAGCCCCAGGTGCTTGGCACCCTTTGTCCATTCTCCCCCTTGTCAGGTCAGGTATGACATCCTGGCACTGACCCACCAGCCCCATGACTGTACCCCTCGGCTGGACCCAAGACTGGGGTGGCCTCTCCCACACCCGGTCCTTCTCCTTGGGGCTCTGTACCCTCCCACCTGGAGTGGTACCCCCTTCCAGAATTGCCAGGGCACCTGGGGCAGGTGTCCTGCGCAATTCGCCCACCAGTTCAGGTGTTCTATCCTGCAACTGGGCGTCCAGGTCCGGGGGGACACCCTGAACCTGGCCCTCCAACCTAGGGTCTAAACCCTTCAGTTGAGCCGGGGTCAGAGGCGAGGACTCCCTCCCTCTGCACCCCCTTCCAGAGTACTGCCCACTCCCAACTGGCGTGGTACCCCCAGAAGCAACATGGGTCAGGACACTGATTACAGTAGTCCCACCCTCCAGGTCAGACAACACCTGAACCTGGCTTCCCAACCCTGGGACCAACCCATGCGGTTGAACGCTCGCCTGGCGCACCAGGACTTCCCGGGGAGCACGCATGCCCCCCCTGAGGGTGACACATAACTCATGTGTCGTGTGACAGTCTGCCTGGCGCTGATCTCCTGACCCCTGTCCATCTGACAGTGCCTGAAGATCCCCCAGGACAGAAGTGGTGTCACCATGGTCACTCACGGGGGACGCAGCCCTTCTGGCTGGCCCCTGACCCACTGGTTCTTCCACTGGGGACTCTTTCCCCCTCTCACCCCTCAATCTGGACCTCTGCACCCTCCCAACTGGAGCGGTACTGCCAGACACCAGAACTGATGGAGGCCTGCTTACAGACACTCCCAGCTCACCAGACACAAGGGGATCCCCCTCAACGGGCGGCCCATCAGGACAGCCTAGGCTCCCCGCCTGGTGTTCCCTTAAAGAACAATCCAGGCTCTGAGACTGGGTTTCGGGCACCTGGGGGCACGCAGCCCCACACTTACTCCTTCTCCACTGAGACAGGACGTGAGCCCCTACACCCCTCCCACTACCATGGGACCTAGCTGGGCTACTCTGCACCACTTCCACCACTATGGGTTGGAAGATACCTGAGCCACTCCTCACAGGGTCACTCCCCAATGCCTCTCCAGACCCTCTGGAATCCACCAAAAGGTCTGCCTCCAATGTGAGTTCTCTGCAGTCAGAGAACTCACTCTCCAACAGGTGTTGGCATAGCTCTGGAAAACAGGGACTTACAATATGCTCTCCCACAATTGGATCACACAGCCCCCTAGCAGGGTTAACCAAACTAGCCTTCACCTTACCATCCAGTGCCTCACACACGTACTCCACACCACTCTCCTGAGACTGGCAAGACAGTATCTGACTGTCTCTGTCCCACAACCCACACTCTTCTGGGCGGTCTTCACACTCACCCACCAGGACTTCAATTTTGGGGGAACCCCTCTCCCTGTACCTCTCAGCTAGAGTCAGTAGAGTGTCCCTCCCTCCACTAGGACTATGAACCCCTGCGCCAGTTACCCTATTCCCTTCGAAGATACTGCGAACTACTGGAGTTACCTCATGGCCTTGAACCTCCTGGTGTATGTTAACCCCCTCCTTCAAGTCAGGCGCCACATCTCTGGCTGTGCGTACTACTCTCTCAGCACTGTAAAACTCAATATTGCTGCCACCAGAGGGAGAGCGGTCTAAACTCTTGATCTTGCGATCCAACTCCCTCATTTTTAGATCATGATCCATTTGGCGTTGTTGTGCCTCCAAGGACAACTTCTGCTTCTCCATTTCCATTTGTCTTGCCAACTTTGCCATCTCTATTGCATGCGCCCTGTCTGCTGCCCTGTCTGCCAGCTCCTCTGGCGACAGGACTCTGCTGGGCTGCCCAAGGTTGTCGGGTGGAACGATGTCCCCCGCATTCTGTGGGTCTCTTGACTCCTTCCAGGCTCTCAACGCCTTGGTGTACTGGACCCTCCTCTTGAATCCAGCATGGGGAACTCTGAATTTTACACTGTAGCCTTTCAATTGCTCTATCGTGTAGCCTTCCAGTCCCTCCCAATCCACCTCGTCCATTCCAGAAATCACAGAGTGTGCTCTTCCAGCAGAGAGTGAGCCAGGCATGGTTGCAATAAAGGCAGATGTCTCAACAAAGTTCAAAAATGAAAACCTGTGGCTGCGTTACTTGGTCTGCTCTCTCTATCTGGTGATTAATAATTCACTGTATGCAAATTACAAATGCAAATCCGAAATCCCACCGCTGCCACCAATGTTAGACTCGGGGGTCTCTGGTTGGCGCAAGGTTGCCCTCGTGTCAAGCAGGAACCCTCTCCTCTATGTCAGGGCGCAGGATAACCCCTTGTGAATGACCCTTGCTCACCCTCTAGGTGCGTGGCGTGAGCAGCCAAGGCGATTCCTCAGGCGTTGTTGGTTAAGCACTTACAATCACACACAGTAAATACATCAATCCCCCCAGAAACGGACACCAGCATTGGATATGTAGAAAAATACGCTTCTTTATGTAAAAATAGGTATATATATCTCAGCAGACTTATCACAAGACCAATAACGTTTTCGCTATGCCACCAGGTTGTAAAGCAGGCAAATGTTCTTTGTTCGTAGTTTCAAATGGATACTTTGTAGTCTCTCGCAAATGTTACTTGTGGTTCCAGTACTCACAGAGATCGGCTCCTGCGAACGGGGAAATAAGGCGTTGCGGGCCCCGAGCCCGATACTGGAACTTCTTTCGTGACGTGGAGAGTCGGCACAGGTCGGTGCGACTCTCAGCTTGGGAAGTGGTCTTGGGTCCTCGATCAGCGGGTGTGGGCAGGTAGGCAGGCGCGGCCAGCGACCCTCAGCACGGCGGTGCAGGGGGGGTCTCCACAGCGGGGGCGGCGCGGCCTGAGATGTCCGGGGATAGCGAAGCGGGGTCACAGGGCACGGTCAGTGCAGCTGGATGACCCGGCGTAGATCACAGTCGTCGGACGGTTTCCGGCTGGAGGGGTGATAGCGCGTTCAGCGCGCTCCAGTGGCAGGCGGTGACAGGGGCGCAGGCGGCCTAGCCCGGGGACAGAGAGCGGCTCCGGACAGAGCGGGGCTCTCACGGGGTTGCGGCAGGCGAGCTCCTGAGTGTCACGGCCCTAGGAGGGGTGTTGAGGGGCGCAGTCTCTTTCCAGCGGGATGCACACACGGCTCGAATCGGAGGACGAGCAAAAGCACAGAGAACCCACTGGTCCTGGGGTTCAGTTCAGGGGGCAAGCTCAGATCAAGCCCTTGGAGAATGTTTAAAGCACAAAGTAGCAAAGTCTTTTCAGTAGTCTCTTCCTCTCCTTTCTCAGCAAGGCAAGCAGCAGGCCAGCTCCTCCAGCGTCTTCTTCTCCTTCTAGTCGGGCAGAGGTTCTTTGTGGTAAAACAGGATTCTGATTTCTTAGGAGCCAGGCTCCTACTTTTATACCATGATTCTTTTGTTCTTTAGCGCCAGGGGGCCTGGGCCTGGCTAAGTCCAGTTCTGGAGCACTTTGTTATGGTGACTCTGCTCTTTCCTTTCAGCAGCAGGGCAGAGACATCAGCCGCTCCACAGGGGGGCGGCGCCGGCTTTGTGGTGGCAGAGCACAGGTTCATTCAAGAGTCAAGGTGTACTCCTCCCACCCATCCTGGTGTCACCTCTCTACCCACCACCTGGCAGCCAACCTGTCTCTGGGGATTCCCCAACCCTGCTCCTTACTGTTGCTAGGCAGAACACACACACACAGCAGAGGCGGACTGAAATGGCCAGGTCAGTAAATACTAACTTTCTAAAAGTAGTATTTACAAACCCAGGATATTAAAATAAACTTGACTACAAGAAGTATTTTATTATTCTGAGTTCAGGCATACTAAACTTGACATTCTACCATGCTCTCTGAGTCCACTGGGGTCACAGCGTGTAGTGACTCCAGCAGCCCATTCTGGCCTATGGAGAGCAGGTAGCCTTCAATAGTGAAAAATGAAAATGGCTGTAATTCACTACTAAGACATGCCACACACATCAGGGCATGTCCTACCTTATGCCTACAATGCACCCTGCCCTTGGGCCTACCAGAGGGGTGGCTAATATGTAGGTAAGGGAAGGTTTAGGGACTGGCAAGTGGGGGCACTTGCGTAGTCAGCGCGACGGTCCCAGACCGCGCACAGGGTCTGCGGTGGCAGACCCTAGACACATTTTACAAGGCCGCTTCTGTGGGTGGCGCAACCAGCGCTGCAGGCCCACCAGCAGCATTCGCATTTACAAGCCCTGGCACTCCTGGTGCACTTTACTAGGGGCTGATAGTAAACCGAATAAGCCAAACATGGACACCAATCAATCTATACATTTTACCATAGGGAGAGCATATGCACCTTAGCACTGGTCAGCAGTGGTAAGGTGCCCAGAGTCATAAAACAGCCAACAACAGGTCAGAAAAAATACAGGAGGAAGGCAAAAAGTTTAGGGATGACCCTGCAAAAAGGGCCAAGTCCAACAACCATGCACACATTTTGGGGGATATTTACAAAGAAATGGCGACACTTGATGTTAAGAACAAAATGCTAACACCACACTATCCATTCCGAAAACCAGGGATGAGCTGTATTTACGAAGATACGGCACATCCTGCGCTTTCCCTGGAGCAAAATTAAGCTGCCTACCACCAACGCAGGCGCCCTAGCACAATGATTGTGAGGAACACATAGAATTTGCAAATCACCATTTTTTTAATGATTGTTTATGTGCAGGAAGGGACACCTTCTGGCACTTAAACAATCTATGTGTGCTGCATCGTGTGCTGGCACAATGCAGCACACATAGAAACTGCACAAAACGAGGAGACATGAAGCATTTCTGCTCATTTCTCCATTTTAAGACCAGGTTTGCCCTGGCCTTAATTTCAGTGCTGCCTCCTGTTTACACCACCCTTGTAAATAGGGGGCAGCATCCAAATCAATTGGTGTTGTGGCGGAAGGCCCAATGCAACAATCTATTACCCTCCCCTTTCACACTAAATATAGCGTGAAAGGATGCCTTATTTACAAAGCTGCGTTAAGTCATGTCAAATGGCTTACCGCCGCCCTGTAAAGAGGGCGAAGCCCCTATCGCCACAGGAATGTCCTTCAAAGTAACGTTCCTGTGGTGATAGGGGCTTGTAAATATGCCCCTTTGTCTCTTTTGTAAGCTATACATAAGATATTATGTACGCACAAGAATATTCACACACACACAGACACACAACCCATACATTTACAATGCATGCCTTTACAACGTAGTTTTTACATTGCAACACCCTTTACAAGGCATTCTTTTACATCGCATGCCATTACATAGCATTTTCAGAAACTGCCTTCACAAACCATTCCATTACATCGCATTATACCTTCAAAACACATGCCATTACAATGCATACCATTACATCGCATTTAAGGTAAGTGTTGGATAGTGTAGGGGTAATAGTTACTATTCTAACTCCAGTGAGTGCAACAGTAGGGTAAGTGTTGGATAGTGTAAGGGTACTATGCGTTGTTATGGTATGCATTGTAATGACATGCGATGTAATGCCTGCGTTGTAGTGACATGCGTTGTAATGATATGCGATGTAATGGCTGCGTTGTAATGACATGGGATGTAAAGGATGTTGCGATGTAATGACTGCGTTGTAAAGGTTGTTTCCCTTATTTTTTGCTTTCGGCTAGTTGTACTTTCGCAAACAGAATATAGATAGAAATGATATTCAAGGAAAGTCCGCATTTTGCACACATTTCAGAAAACAGCAAACACACAACTAGGAAAATGCAGATTTAATGATGGCAAAAATAAAACATTTGGCTTGTTCTGTGTCCATAGCAAGCATGTTTGCATATGACTAGGTTGTGGTTCCTGGTTGGACATGTAACATCTTTTACTCAGACACAAGGGTGACCCACCCTCATTTTTAGCCAATGGAGACCTTTTCACCACAGAGCGTCTTAGGCTTCCCACCCCGCCCCCTAGTGGAACCTGGGAGGGATGTTATTCTTTACTGTACGGTTCACTCCTTGTCTCTCTGCTGTAATGATCATATTTCACTTCATTGCTCCTGTGTCCTTTGTTCCCACCCACAGATCACACCCCAGAGTGAACCCTGGTGCGTCAGTGTCACAAGCTTTACTTCCAGCTTGCCTGGACAGTTTAAGGAGAGGGGCCACTGCTTAGTTGCACAAATAGAAAGAGGAAAAAGAATCAAAGGACTGATTTTTTTAAGGTGTTCCATCCTGCACAAAAAACATCTTGCCTGCAATGCAATGTTTCACTCGCACCATGGTGCAAGTGAAACATGCGTTGGTGTCAGGCAGCCAAAAGTGTGTCAGTGCAAGGACAGAGCAGCGGTGGGCGATATCTTGAGAGATATGGTCCGTTCCTGCCCTCTCCCTTTCACGCAGTGCAGCAAGGGGTCTGTTTTGTGTGAAATAATGATAAAAATGGCCCAAAGAGATTTGCCTAGAGTCACAGGATGTTGAGCCAGCGCTAAGACTTGAGGAAATATGAATTTTGTGATCAGTTATGTCCCCTATCGTAGACCCCAACGGCTCCATGTGCATGCTATAAGTACATGTATGTTCCCTCCAGTTCCAGTTATGAAGACGCAAATACATGTGCGTCCACCGTCAACATGTCCTCTTTCAGATCCACCATGAATGGGTCAGATATTCCATTCCTAAGTATGAAAGGCCACCGACTTTATGTGGTTCACTTTCCACATTTTACAGATTCAGGCGAGTAGGCCCTGAATTCTGCCACCAAGCCTTTTCCTGCCTTCTGCCTCTGAAAGCTCCAGTCCGAGCCTGCATCTGTATCCATGAACTTTGTCCTACTCCCTGCGCGGCTAACGGTGCCTGATCCAGCCTGTTGCCTGCCAAAAACTGTATTTCACCTTCAAGATTATCTGCTCCGCTCCTCATCCGATGCATTCCTGTCTAGTAGTTTAGGTAAACATTCTTCCAGCTACCGTGCAAAGGGCCAGGCCTCACTGTCCTCATGCAAGTAATTCATAGCCCCTGTTACCATGGAAGATTCCTGCCCCCTCGCATCTCATGTAAACACTTAGAGGCTTGTACACGCACTAACAGTCAGTATAGAATAGATTCTGTCCGAGAGACCTTTCCTTTTGGATAATACAGTTCTTTAAACATAAGATATTAGATATGATTTGGGATTAGGTTGACATGACCCCTCAGACTTCTGTCTCCACATGTAGAGCTAAATGTCAAGTCCCCTTCACCATCTAGTTGCACGTCAATCATACGTCATGCGGCTGCGCGCGCATCTCTGCCAAATATTTCTGCTGACATTGCAGGATTCTCTTATGGATCCACCCACTTGTGACATCATGTTTAATGACGTTTTTAGTTACGCCTATGTTTACGCCTTTTTTCATTACGTATGTGTGTCATTATCTGTATTATCAGCTGTTACGCCTCTTGCATCTGTCTTAATGTAATACTTTTCATATAAATATCATTACTTGTCAATAATGTATTGCCTTCCCTTCCTGAACCTTCGTGGTGATGGAATTTGAAGCCTACAGTTCGAACTGTAATTCCTTTGTAGAGGAATAAAGCCTTTCAGAACCTCTAATACCACGGATTCTGCCTCTTATTTTTACTGAGTTATTCTTACTAGACTTTACCGCATAAAAAATAGTACCGGTAATGAAATATTTACCACATAAATTGGCGCCCGAATAGGGACACTTTCTCATCTCACGCGCCGGAGCTGCGTTGCAGGCCCGGTCTCCTGCCACAGCTGAACGGACAAAAACGCGTACCTGCAGGATTTCCTGTATCTCCCTCCGGCCGAGCGGGGGTGACTGAGGCTGCGATCAACACCCAGACGAGGCGGTGAGAAGTGCGCAGTATCCCGACCAGAGCCTAGCTGAGAGAGCAAGATCCGAGGTATACAGAGGCCCACCAGGTTCCGAAGATCCGAGTCCAGTCGAGTCGAGTCCAGTCCGGTCCAGTTTCAGTTCAGTTCCGAGGCCTTCCGTTCCGCGCTACCCGGTGAGTACCATTGCCGGGGAGGCATTTAAACGTGCACATAGGTTGTGCCGGTCAAGACGGGTTTGGGTACACAAATCCGGTCTGCACTGTTTCAGCAGTGTATCTGTACTGTTTAGCAGTATATCTAGTATATCTTGCATATAATTCAGTATTACCTAGTGTTAGTATTATGTCAGTGATTAGTTTTCTATTAGTTATCATCGTTCGTTAAACTGTTAAATGTTAAATGTTTTAATACGTTCTACATATTGTGGTGTTGAATGATTGTTCATTATTGTGTTTATTGTATTAAGTGTGTTCAAGATTAAGTAATAAGGTCTAAAAATGCCGCTCTTTTCAAAATTAAGACAGATCAAAACCAGAAAAGGGGTACTCGAAGAGGCTGTTCCCATTCCACCTAGGGACACTCCAGGATACTTTATGTATCATAAGCATGGCCTAGATGCCGTATTTTTTCTTGATCTATGGGTGGACTACACCAAGGATTTACCAGAGAGTCAGAGATGGCCCGCAGCTGGGACCTGGGATGCAGATTGCATCATGAGAGTAGAAGAAGAATTATGGAAAAAGAAAGCCAGACAGTCACAGAAAGATGCCATTGAATTATGGCGTAAAGAATCATATAGACGTACAGAAAAAGCGCTCAGACAGGAAGAGAAAGGTAGGGAAAATTCGAATAAAACCCGAGAAAATTTATTAATTGAGGAAGGTACCCGAGTAAAAGCAGAACAAGTAGACAGACAACGAAACACTCTTATGAATGGAATGTATCCTCTTCTGGCCGAAGGGTTACCTCAGGCCACCCCGGAAATACCGAAAAACTTGACACCCCCATTGCTCCCGATAAAAGCACATCCCAAAACAGCAAAGGATATTTTCCTTTCTTCCTATTTAGATGATGTAGCTCCTGAATATGCTAATGTTCCGCCACACGCACCGCCCACCGATGGTGCTCAACGCCAAGATCATCCGTCTGTATCCCCGCAACAACAAACTCCTACGCACATTCCCACAGGTCCATCTGTTTCTACTGCTTTTCCTACATCTACAGTTTCTATCTTACATCCAACAAATCCTTTTGTGCCTAGCACCTCAGACGGTGCGACAGGAGGTGCGACAGAAATTTTTGCCACGCCACCCCGAGGAAATAAGTTATCCCTTAGAGATTTAGCATACGAACGTACACCCCAACTAGCAACTTCAGACTTGTTTAAAGAGCATCTAGTGGATTGTAGATACGATCCTGTGCCCGGTAGACGGGACGGTATGCTACTGTCCTCACTACGTATACGACGAGCTTCAAGGTATTTAGCGACGCTACCAGGAATGGTGGCACATTTAGACAATATATATCACTTTGTCCAATCAGGGCGAGGCCCTGAAAGTATTGACGAAGCCATGGAATACCAGAAAGTGGATGTACAGAGACAACTGTTACGCTTCTTCATAAACTGTGTGATCAGAAACCTAGACAGGCCTGAGATAGAGCAGAAGGAAATGCAAGTACTTACCAAATGGGGTCAGAATATATCATAAGGGAAACATGATAAACAGACATGTATAGCAGTTATGTGCCGTAAGATCCGCAAAGAAGTAGAACGAATACATACAGAAAGATTAGAGTCAGATCACCATGAATCAGAGGGAGAGGAGGACGAAATGCCTACAGGACAATTAGAAACGATGGCTTATGTAGGTAAAGGAAGATCTTTTAATAAAACCAGATGCTTTAATGATCCGATACGTCCGATACGTCCAGAATGTAACAGACATCTCCAAGCCCCTATGTTAAATACAAGGTCTCCTGAACACCTATTCCAAGCCGCTGATAAACTACTCCGAGACCGAAGGGGGTACCATATGCTCGATTCCATGGACGAACAAGAATTAGCCAGGTCAGCAGTACAATGGGCTGACAGTCCCAGTAAATATAGTGATGATGCACTAGCGCACACGTTTCTGAATCTTGCCCCATACGAACAGCGTTTAGCTAGTATATACATGATTCAACACCTCCTTATATTATATAAAAGCCAACACTCCGATCCTGGACCCTTACCTGACATATTGACAGAATTACTCACGAATAAATGGAGAGGGTCAGGTACTGATTTGATTAAAGAAATTCTAGAATTTCGAAACCAGTATATCGTTTTCGTATGCCCAGAACACGTTCCAGTTCCCACTATGGGAAGAAAAATGTATCACATAGATAGACAGAATCCGTTACGCGAAGTACACCCAATCAGGGGTGAAGATAATAACTTTACACGCGTATTTGTGTACACGCCTATAACTAAAATTGAATTATTAGAAATGAAGAAAGTAGTACCCAGCCATGACAAGGATCCAGCAGGTTTCCACCGTGAGATAAAAGACATGTTACTCATGGGAGAGTATACCTATCCCGACATTATGAAAATATTGAAGGTGTTAATGCCTGCCGGTGTTTACGAGAAACTCAAAGAAAAGGAATGGGAGGTGGGAGACCAAAAGATAGACTGGACAGCATTAGAAAACGAAGAAAAGGCCCGAGCTGCAGGATCAGGGCTTGGGGAAAAGACTACAGCACTACCAGGATTACTAGTGCAGGTACTGCCACGTTTATTAACTACGAAAAAGGAGGACTGGGGTGCAATCTCAGCCTGTAAACAAAAGCAAGATGAAGACACTAGTGATTTCTATTCCCGATTTGAAAAATGTTTTGGTATAAATAGTGGCATAAAAGCAAGTAGTGAGTCATATCCACATCTGTTTGTGACAAAATTAGTTGAAAATTCCCTGCCGCAAGTTAAGAATAGAGTATTGAAATTTGAGAGTACCTGGCAAGGTAACACCCCGTCACAGATGTTACAGATGTTACAATATCACCACAATAGAATTAGAGAAGAACAAGAACATGAACAAAGACGTATGAAAGATACGAAAATGAAAATGCTTGTTGCCCAGTCAGTTCCAGCTGATGGTCATAAAAAGGGTGATGCCACAGGTCCGGCGAAAGGGACATGCAACTATTGTAAACAACAAGGTCATTATATACACGATTGTCCAGTTCTGAAACATAATATCGCCACGGGTAGAACACAGGAAAGACCACGTCCACCTAGACAGGATCAGAATCAACAACAAATCCCTCAGCATGCACAACCTAGGTCAGCTCCGCAACAACTAGCTCCGCAACAGGCAGCTCAACAACAGCCCGTAGCACCACCACAAGCGCAGCCTATTGCTGCAACACAAGCAACGACACAACAGATGTACCAGTATGCACAAAATGACTATCCCGATTATCAGCGATACACATGAAATAGCCTAGAGAGGGAAGTTGGCTTACCCCTTATCGAGGTTCCTGTAGATCAAGAGAGACCTTATGTACATAGTGAACTATTAGGGGAAGACAGAAAGTTTTTACTTGACACAGGGGCAAGCAGAACAACTATACGACGCAGTGAAGTTCCAGGGGCACCCCTCTCAGGCTCACAGAATATTTCCTTTGGATTCTCAGGAAAGCCTATCATTAATGAAGTAACGCAACCCCTTCCACTTACGGTTGGTCCATTGACACGTACTACAGATTTATTGCTTACTAAATCATGTCCAGAAAACTTGTTAGGTATAAAAACATTGAAAGCTCTAGGAGCTATAATATGTTGTTCTCCGGAAGGAGTACGATTATTTCTACGTGACTTCAAAGGTCACTACGTGTCCAGAGACATGGATCACCGGCTACAGAATTTACCTACACATTTATGGGCACAAGGCCCCACTGATGTTGGTTGCATGAACATTACACCATATCGAGTCACACTAAAAACAGGAGTGGTACTACCACGAATGCGACAATACAAGTTACCACCAGATGCTGTTGTGGCTTTGCTGCAAATCATTGACGAGCTCATTGCACAAGGAGTGGTTGTAGAAACCGACTCCAATGTATGTAATTCCCCGATAATTCCGATTCTTAAAAGAACGGATCCAAAAGCACCACCAGTATATCGATTAGTTATTGATCTGCGCGAATTAAATAAATGTATTGTACCACAATACCCTGTGGTCCCAGATATCTCTTCATTACTAACAGCTATTGACTCAGAAGCAACGTTCTTCACTGTAATTGATCTCAAGAATGCCTTCTTTAGCGTCCCAATAGATCCGGAAAGTCAATATCTGTTCGGATTCAGTTTGAATGGACGAAGTTTTAAATTCACACGCGCTCCTCAAGGATTCACAGAAAGCCCCAGCATCTATAGCCAAGCACTGAAACGAGAACTTGACAGTATCCACATGCCAGTTAACACTGCCTTGCTTCAATATGTCGATGATCTGCTGATCACCGCCCGAAGCGAACCTGAATGTGAAACAGCGTCACTGACGGTTTTGAAATTTCTGGCCGACAAGGGGCACAAGGTGTCCCCTTCTAAGCTGCAATTCTGTGTCCAGCAAGTTGTTTACCTTGGGCACTCGCTGTCCAAGGAGGGAAGACAGCTTACACCTGATCGCATCCAGTTAATTGCTAATATGCTACCACCCAAGACACAAAAGGAGGTGCGGGCTTTTATAGGTCTCACTTCATACTGTAGGCAGTGGATCCCTCAATATGCATTTCTAGCAAAACCACTCATCCAGTTGACAACACAGGAGGCAGCCACATCGACTGTCCTCCCTTGGACTCAAGAACATACACATGCCTTTGAAAGCTTAAAGAAAGCTTTATGCCAAGCACCTGTTTTAGCAACACCATGTTACAGTAAACAGTTTACACTCTTTGTTACAGAACGCGAAGGTACTGCCTTGTCAGTACTCACTCAGGAACAAGCAGGATCACACAAACCATGTGCTTATTTCTCTAGTACATTAGATCCAGTAGCTCAGGCTCTTCCTGCGTGCCTGAAATCGGTGGCAGCAACAGCTTTAGCAATCAGACAAAGCGATGCCATAGTGTTAGGACATCAATTGACAGTACAAGTACCACACGCAGTAGAGGTTCTCTTGAACCGCACACAAACACAACACTTGACTATAGCAAGACTCACCGGTTATGAATTAACATTGTTTCAGCCACATATAGAAATCAGACGTTGTAATACGTTAAATCCTGCCACACTTTTGCCAGTAAACGGAACAGATCCATTAGCACATGATTGTATTGAAGTCATTACTATCACGACGAAACCCAGACAAGACTTGACAGACATCCCTTTATCAGATCCGGACCTGACATTATATGTAGATGGTTCATGTATGAGAACAAGTACAGGAGAGTTAGTGGCCGCTTACGCAGTCACAACAGACACTGAAGTCATTGAAACAAATTGTATTAACACTTTGTCAGCTCAAGCAGCAGAGCTCATCGCTCTGACACAAGCCTGTATTCAAGCCAAAAATAAGAAAGTCAACATATACACAGATTCACGTTATGCATTCGGAGACGTCCATGACTTCGGCGTACTGTGGCGAGAGAGAGGTTATTTAACTTCTCACGGTGCCCACATCCAACACGGACCCCTCATCCAAGCCCTATTAGACGCGATTCATCTACCTACTGCAATATCGATTATGAAATGCAAAGCCCATACAAAAGTTACCGATATCATTTCTCAGGGTAATGACCTAGCTGACAGAACAGCTAAACAGACTGCTCAGAATCAGACTCATACAACTGACACGACAAAGACAATAATTCAGACACCAACACATTGCATGACAGTTAAGGATCCCGCCCTTGATGTAATTGACATACAGACACATGCTACACCAGAAGAAATAAAGAAATGGACTGAATTAGGAGGGATCCAAACGGATCAAGGATGGATGACGAAGGAAAAATCTATATGGTTTCTTCCCGACTCCATGGTTCAAGTCATCATTAACACAATACATAGTCCAGCGCACCTAGGAGAAAAAGCTATGCTAGACAGCATTCAACACATTTGGTTCAACAAACATCTGCGAGCAGCAGCCAAACAGAAAGTACGTACCTGTATGATATGTTGTCAGTTCAACCCAGGTAAAAGCATCCCCGTAGAGCAGGGTGGATTTCAACCTCCCGATCATGCTTTTGAAGTCCTCCAGATGGATTATATCCAGATGGAACGATGTCGAGGATTCAAATATGTTCTCGTAGTTGTCTGTGCTCTTTCTCGTTGGACAGAAGCCTACCCGGTTTCAGATTACACTGCCCCGACTACTGCCAAACAGCTAGTTCGAGAATTCTTCCCACGATATGGTTTGCCACGTGTTGTATACTCAGATAACGGCCAGCCATTCTCATCCGAACTAATGAAACACGTTTCACTTCTGTTAGGTTACCAATGGAAATTCCACTGTGTCCGACATCCCGAGGCAGCAGGTCTCGTGGAACGCCATAATCAAACTCTGAAAATTAGATTGTTGAAAATATGTAGAGAAAAAGGTGTCGATTGGATAGTAGCCTTACCAGTTGCGCTCTTTTACATGAGAATGGTAGCACATTCTCGAACAGGGCTATCCCCGTACGAGGTGATCTTCGGTAGACCACCAAATATGTGGGGGACGCCTATACCTCGCAAAATCACTGATGTTGACTGTAATATGCTGACAGATTACCTGGCTTCCTTGATGTCTGCACTACAATCTTGTCGTTCACAGGTAGCTGCAGCTTTTCCCGATAACACTGAGGTAAAGCCCCATGACGTGGTTCCAGGTGATCTGGTTCTCGTGAGGAACTTCGACCGGAAGACCCAGTTGGAGCCCAGGTGGAAGTCACCCAAACTCGTCTTGCTGACAACAAGGACAGCCGTGAAGGTTGAGGGACGTAAAGGGTGGTTACACTCGAGTCATATCAAGAAATTTTATGGACTACCATCTGATGTGAACACTCAGCCCTGTATTCCCTCACAGACAGACTCAAAGCTCCCCTTGGTTGAACAAACAAAAAACGAACTCTATAAACTGAAACTAAGGTCTAGCAAGTCAGACAATTTGATTGTTTAAGTCCTCTCCAAGGTGAATCGTTTGAATTTGTCTCTGACATGTATCCTCTAGACCGAAATAGAGAGAGAAATAGACAGATACAGTTGAAAAAATATGCGTACTGTAAATCGCTTCGTAGTCATTGCACGGTGACATTATTAATTTTGTTTTTTCTAAGTCTTTTGATCATCATTTCTAGTGTATCGCTACATATGTATTACCCTATTTCTAAGCATGCTCACAATGTTACTGCTGAACATTCTTTTAGCGAACTACCTCCGCATGAGTTGTCTTATAGATTTGCGCTGCGCAACAACACATTCATTAGTATGCTACATCATTCCCATCAGACCAGCAATGCTACCAATTGTTGGATATGTGGCCGACTCCCTCCCTATCAGAACTATAAGGGAGTTTTGCCCCTCTTTCCGTATCCGTTTACACACAATGGCTCCTGTGGAGCATGGTTTAGTTTAATTAATTCCCTAGATTCAAATTCCGCAGTTTATCAAGACAACTGGGTATGGGGAAACCTGAACCTAGTTTTGCTTAAAGTCTGCTACCCTAACAAGGAGGGACTTCCCAAAAGAACAGGAACTGATCTAGAAAATGAAGTATATGGATTAGGTAATTTTACACTTAACCTCATGATTCTGAATGTTGAATCCGAAGCTACACCAATCTTATCCGCTATGTCAGTATTCCCAGTTAAAGGGGAATTATGTGTAAGAAAGAATGGTTCCATACACATGGGCCATGGTAAATGCACCACTGTAATAAAATTCAGTGATCAAGGCAAGTCTACATTCAGAGCTTCCCGTCATTCCTACTTCATATGTGGCCAGACTGCATATATACGTCTACCTCTAGATTGGGATGGTACCTGTTACATAGAATTCCTTCTGCCACCTGTCTTCCTAGCCCCTCCTGACTATCACAGAAATACCCATTTAGTACACAATAGACAGCAGAGAGATCTCCCGATTGTCGATTACACTGAAACGGCATGGGAACAATACACAGATTTCAATAAAGGTTTCTTTCCCTATATAGGTACAGTCACTAATAGTAAGCTGATACGTAGATTAACTAGAACCCTTGAAGCAGTAGTGAACGAGACTACTTCCGCCTTAGGCAATTTAACAGAAGAGCAGTCTGCTATGCGGATTGTTGTGCTTCAAAATCGTCTTGTCCTTGACGTCATCCTGGCCGATAGGGGCGGAGCTTGTAGGGTCATCGGATCAAGTTGCTGTGTTTTCATACCAGAAAACTCGCCGTCAGTATATAAAGCCATAACTCGCCTTCATAAGATTATAAGCCAGATACACCAGAGTCCAGGCACCTGGACTTGGTCCGGTTGGTTCTGGAGCGTGTTGTCAGCCTGGGGATGGAGAATCCTATCCTTCCTAGGTATTGGCTTTCTCATACTATTCCGTTGCTGCTTATGTCTACAATGTGGGCCAGCGATTTGTGGTCTGTGTGCCACATCGTGTATCCCGCATCCAAGTTTTCGTTCAAGATCCCGGAAGAAGAAAGAAGAACAAATGATGCTATATGAACAGATCGATGGATTGATGAAGATCGATATCTCCTGAGGGTCCGTAGGGGAAAAGGAGGGAATGAGGAAATATGCATTTTGTGATCAGTTATGTCCCCTATCGTAGACCCCAACGGCTCCATGTGCATGCTATAAGTACATGTATGTTCCCTCCAGTTCCAGTTATGAAGACGCAAATACATGTGCGTCCACCGTCAACATGTCCTCTTTCAGATCCGCCATGAATGGGTCAGATATTCCATTCCTAAGTATGAAAGGCCACCGACTTTATGTGGTTCACTTTCCACATTTTACAGATTCAGGCGAGTAGGCCCTGAATTCTGCCACCAAGCCTTTTCCTGCCTTCTGCCTCTGAAAGCTCCAGTCCGAGCCTGCATCTGTATCCATGAACTTTGTCCTACTCCCTGCGCGGCTAACGGTGCCTGATCCAGCCTGTTGCCTGCCAAAAACTGTATTTCACCTTCAAGATTATCTGCTCCGCTCCTCATCCGATGAATTCCTGTCTAGTAGTTTAGGTAAACATTCTTCCAGCTACCGTGCAAAGGGCCAGGCCTCACTGTCCTCATGCAAGTAATTCATAGCCCCTGTTACCATGGAAGATTCCTGCCCCCTCGCATCTCATGTAAACACTTAGACGCTTGTACACGCACTAACAGTCAGTATAGAATAGATTCTGTCCGAGAGACCTTTCCTTTTGGATAATACAGTTCTTTAAACATAAGATATTAGATATGATTTGGGATTAGGTTGACATGACCCCTCAGACTTCTGTCTCCACATGTAGAGCTAAATGTCAAGTCCCCTTCACCATCTAGTTGCACGTCAATCATACGTCATGCGGCTGCGTGCGCATCTCTGCCAAATATTTCTGCTGACATTGCAGGATTCTCTTATGGATCCACCCACTTGTGACATCATGTTTAATGACGTTTTTAGTTACGCCTATGTTTACGCCTTTTTTCATTACGTATGTGTGTCATTATCTGTATTATCAGCTGTTACGCCTCTTGCATCTGTCTTAATGTAATACTTTTCATATAAATATCATTACTTGTCAATAATGTATTGCCTTCCCTTCCTGAACCTTCGTGGTGATGGAATTTGAAGCCTACAGTTCGAACTGTAATTCCTTTGTAGAGGAATAAAGCCTTTCAGAACCTCTAATACCACGGATTCTGCCTCTTATTTTTACTGAGTTATTCTTACTAGACTTTACCGCATAAAAAATAGTACCGGTAATGAAATATTTACCACAGACTTTAAACCGTTTTCCCATTTATCAGTAGCTCTGGCCATAACCTCTCAACCTCTGGCACCAATCTTTCACCCTTGTGTTGCTTGCCCCTCCTGCCATCCACTATGTTGCAGCCAAATAGGTCTTACCTACGCTGGAGCTATTCAACTTTGTTAATGTTTTCCAGTCTTCTGTGCAAAATGGCTTAAAGTAAAGAAAAAAAACACTAAGACGTGTTCCTCACTGGCAGCATCAACGCAGTTTAATTTTTGTTATTTTATTCCATTATACACAGCAGCTTGAGCTGCTGTGAAACATGTTTAATTAACACGTTGACACAGCCAATAAATCTTGCGTAGTTGAATCCTATTTGCTTTGCCAGTGATTGTTCTGTTCTCCTGGAGCAGAGATTCCCACTGAGGTCCTGTGCATCAGCCGTACTCAGTAATCGCGCTCCTCTTTGGATCCCGCTGGCACCCTTGTCGATCTCGTCCATAAGGACTTTTCTCCAGAAAAACAACTGTCAGAAGATAAGCTTTCCAACAGGGGAAGCCTGGCCCCTCTATCCGACCATGGTCCATTGTGATCAGCCTTAACTGTTGACTTTGACCCAGTGTAGCATGACCAAATACCCTTGGTTAGCACTTGGTGCTTGTCAGCACTAGAAACCTATAAAAGTTTGAAACATCATATGTCTGGTTCCCTAAATGAGATTTCTCTTGCTTTTAGTGCCTCATTGTTCCTTGAAATTTTCTCTGTTTCTGAAAATTGGAGAGGGATTTTAATTTTGTTGTGTTTCGTACTTTGTAACTGTTTTGGCACCGATACATGCTTTACACATTTCTCCTTATTTTAGCCTGCCTGTTCTGTGCTACAGCTACCAAGGATTGAGCTTAGGGTTAAATAATCAAGACCTGCCTGGACATAGTAAGGAATTCTGCCAGTATTAAGTAATGAGGACTACCATCCACTGCAACTAATAATCTATGTTCAGTAATGATGAGATCTGATTGGCTACTACTACACCAACAAAGGCATCACAGCCGCCACTATCGGACTCTGGGACTCAGTCCCTGATGTGGAAAAAGAGTTAAAAATACATTTAAGGGTTCAGGGTAGGGATACCCTAGAACCCTAGGCCTGGTTTGGGGAGTCCTCCCTTCCTAGGGCTAAAAATGTAATTTGTTTTTCAGCGATACTGCAGATCCGCTGATGATCCGCGGATCTGCAGCGCCATTTACAAAATAAACCAAGATTAAGTTCTTTTGAAATTAAAGCCCCTGGGTTGGGCCAGTGGAAAAATAGTCCACAAAGATAGATGGTGGAGACTGGTAGGAGTCTGGGGCCCCTCCACTGCCTGTCCTCACCCTGGAGTAGTATAGGGACAGGTAGTCCTCCAACTGACTGCTCTGCTCACCCTCTTATGGAAGAGAAGCTGGGGGTCCTCTTGAAGCTCAAACTCCTCTTCCCCTTGGACATCCCCAGACATGCTCTCTGACCATCTGCCGATACGAGGGAAGAGAGAACACTTCGCATCCATTGCATTCTCACTGCGGATTACCTCTGCATGACTGGAAGCGCTAGGAAGGTGTATCCTTTCATGAACCATCTTTTCCGGTAACCTCAGCTGAACCCCCCAGCAGCATGTAGGTGGCATGGAGCCCCTCTGCCACTACCACCAACAAACTCACCTGCTGAATCAGAGTACAGGGAGGGTAGATAAGGAATAATGCCATCCCTATTCTGGCTTTGTTTGAGGAATGTGGCATCAGGCTGACACCCCCTCATGAGGACTGTGCTAACACTAAGGGGCCGATTCCGATCCGTCCGACAGGAACTGGAACCGAACGACCTATTGTTGTCAGTTCCAGATCTGCAAGTGGGAAGCAACCAAACCCTGTTTGGTTTCAATCCTATACTTAACTTGCATTTTTAAGTGCAGAGGTGCAGTTTATCCCTTCAGCCCATGGCCGGCAACTCAAGGTGCCTGCCACTGGGTTCAGGGATCAACAGGGGGCAACCATAGGTACCCCGTAGGCCACCATTTGGTAGCCTCACACCTATGGGACCCTACTGCGTGCCCCCAAAGACACTTTCCACTGCTTTTCTGTGTCGGAAAGGCTGGCACAAAAAGGTAGTGGGAAACTGCAATCGTACTCTCTCAGCCAGAAAGAGCCGCCTGGGGGAGTACAGAACTGTTTCCAGATGGCGGACAAGCCCATCAGAAGCAATCCAGAAGACCGAGTTGAATTCCTTTCCAACTGAGCCCATCAGAATGGCTCGTTCACAAAGGAATCTGAACAGCACATTCCGATGTGGGAAGGCATCGGAATCGGCCCCCAAGTGAACATTACTGCAGGTCAACGGAAAGATTCATGTGGGTTCTGCCCGAAATGTAAGTCTGCCTTCTTTGGAGTAAATGGAAATTTATGTCATGAAGATTTGGTCCCTAGGTGCCAGACCACTGACCATATTTGTAGAACTATTTCATCATCTGTGAGTACTTTTCATGCTGGACTCATTAATGTGCGTAGTCATCAAATCTTTGTGCTCCTCTGAGATCGCCTTTATGACTTCTTATTCGTCACAGAGTCATGGCTGAAGTGTTGGTCCAACCTGGATATCGCAGCTGCCCTCCCATCAGGCTACTCCATCCTTCACTGTGATAGATCGCGGCTGCGAGGGGAGATCGGCTATTATTTTCTATGAGCAGTTTCAGTACAAATCGTTGGTGGGTGACAGTCTTAAAGATGCTGAGAGCCTTGGCTTCTGTTTTAAACATAATCAATCAAGCTCATTTGTTGGATTCCTGATTTACCACACGCCTGGACCCTGCTCCAGCGGAGAAGCGTTGACTCCTCATGTGCCTCGCTTTTCCAATTTGACATTGTTGGGTGATTTCAAGTGTCATGTAGACGACCCCCTCAGTGTGGATGGTGGGAGCCTCATTAATAACTTGGCTGTACTGAACCTCTTTCAATGTGTGACTGGTCCGACTCATGTAGCCGGCCACTCACTGGATTTAATCTTTACTAATCATCACATGCTTTAGCCTGACACTCAAGAGGTTCAAGAGCGGTTCGTACACTAACTTATTTCCGTTAATATAGGAATAAGTCATTGGCCTTCAGGTAATAGCCCCATAGGCTTGAGTAATGTTAGAATTTATTAACAGGGCAAAATTACATATCATATCATGTCATATCATATCATAGAATTGAGTGACCATTTATCCAAATACAATTAACTGATTCATCGACTAAATGGAGGGAATATCTCGAGGTTCAGAGTTTAATAAAGGTATTCAATGTATGTTTATGTAAATTAGGTTCTTTAGGTGAAAAGGTATTCCTTTCATGTGAGCGTTTGGAAAACGTATTCCTCCCGTAAGAGCAGATCAATGTAGTGTGAGTGAGGTGTTATGGGCCCCACCAATGAATGCATTGAGTGCATGTGTTAGTGTGATATTTGGTCTGGGACGAAGGGAGGATTTGACATTTCCTCGCCGCATCACCATCTCCTCTGATTCCCTCACTGCCACCCTCCACCAGCACCCCTCATCTCCCCGTAGCCCCCCTTTATTGACCTCCTCCTAAGATTCCCAGACTGCCACCCTCCACCAGCACCCCTCATCTCTCCATAGCCCCCCCATTGACCTCCCCCTTCTGATTCCCTCACTGCCACCCTCCATCAGCACCCCTCATCTCCCTGTGGCCCCCTCTATTTACCTCCTCCTCAGAGTCCCACACTGCCACCCTCCACCAGCACCCCTCATCTCCCCGTAGCCCCACTCTATTGACCTCCTCCTAAGATTCCCAGACTGCCACCCTCCACCAGCACCCCTCATCTCTCCATAGCCCCTCCCCCTATTGACCTCCTTCTCGGACACCCTCATACCACCCTCCACCAGTGCCCCTCATTTCTCCGTAGCCACTCATATGGATTTCATTACAAGACTGGAGGCTACCATTATGCATATTCTTTTATTTGCCCCTCCTGACAGCAGCCCCTTTAAAGAACATCAACCACATAAAAAATCCAGAACAAGAATTAAAACAAACAATAAATGTCCCATGCACCGAACTCTCATCCTCTTTTAAATGCTGCTCCTGATGAGGTAAGTACTATTTCTATATTACGTTATTTCACAGTAGTTTGTTGAATGTTGATATGAGATGAGTATGTTGGTGGAATATAGCTTCGAATTTTCAGAAGCGTTTGAATGAGGGAAGCTTTGTTATGTGATGTTTTATTTTAGTATTTAAAAATTATCAGTAGCAAATGAGGTGATGGTAATTTTAATCTCTGTAGTTACGTGTTTAGATGAACAGGAAGAGGATATCAGGGCTCATCGAGATTCTTTCCCCAAAGGGGTAGATTTGCAAGAGGAGGTCGAGGAAGAAGCCAGACAGCATCAGGATCAAGGGGTGAGTATGCAGATAATTATTGGTTCTACCCAAAAAAAGGTAGGTGGTCATTTGAAGCAGTTTCAGAAGGAATGGGGAAAGATATCAAAAGACCCTCAGATTCTAAAAGCAAGACAGGGATTTGAGATAGAGTTTATAGAAGAACTGTGGCAGGAAAGGGAGCCAATGGAATACATTTTAACAAAAGAACACGAGTAGTGGAGAAGGAGGTGTTGGAAATGTTAGAAAAAGGAGCAATTTGCAAAATAGAGGAACATTTAAAAGGTTTTGTAGGCACTTTGTTTTTAGTGGAAAAAAAGGAGAAAGGATGGAGGCCCATAATAAATTTAAGGATTTTAAACAGTTCCATAATATAGAGACACTTCAAGATGGAAGGGATTCATCTTTTACAGGACATTTTGTAATCAAAGGATTGGCTGAAGAAGTTAGCTTTGAAGTATGCTTATATAACAGTACCTATGAAGGAAGAGAGTCAAAAATGCCTTTAATTCAGATGTTTAATTCAGATGGACAAACCAATTATATCAGTTTTTAAGTCTCCCTTTTGTTCTGTCCTCAGCACCGTGGTGCTTCACAAGGATTATGCGAGCAGTGGTAGCTTACTTACAAGAGAGGGGGATCCGTATGATTGTGTATTTGGACGATATTTTAATCATGTCACAGGATGCTGTGGAATTAGTTTCACTACTCAAAATACCTATGGAAAGATTGGAGAGTTTGGATTTTTTGATAAATCAGAAAAAAAAAATGGTCCTGGTGCCTTCACAGAATATGGAATTGCTAGGGTTCAGTATAGGTACAAGAGACGAAGTTTTGAAGTTACCTGAGAAAAAGGTGAGGATGATAATGAAAGAGGTACAAAAGAGTTTGCAGAAGGAGGCTATAACGTTAAGGAAATTAGTAAGATGTCTGGGTTCGTTCACAGGCAATTTTTCCAGGTTCATTGCATTATCGAGATTTACAGAGAGTGAAAGCAGAGGCGTTGAGGAAAGGCTTGTGGTGTGGAGACAAAGTGAGGTTGAATCAGGAAGCGAGAGAGGAGTTAGATTGGTAGTTACACAATCTGCAGGCATGGAATGGGAGAGCGATTTTTGGATGTGTTCCAGACTTGATATTAGAGGCAGATGCCACTCTGTCTGGATGGGGTGCACGTTTGGGAGAAGAGGAGACAGGTGGAACATGGTCAGGAATAGAGAAGGGTTGTCACATAAACGGGTTGGAGTTGACAGCAGCTTTGTTCACTGTAAGAAGTTTTATGGAGAAATTACTAGGAAAGACAGTCTTGTTAAAGATGGACAACATTTCTGCAGTGACTTGCATAAACCGATTAGGTGGATGCAGGTCGAAGATGCTGTCAGATGTGGCAAAGGAATTGTGAATGTTTTGTTTAAAGTAAAGATTTCTTTAATAGCAGAGTATCTTCCAGGTGTAAAGAATGCTACAGCGGATTGGAATTCAAGGAATATGAGAGATTTCAGCGATCGGATGCTGAGGCAGGAATATTTCAGGAAGATTGATCAGAATTTGGGGCCATTGGAGGTAGATTTGTTTGCGAGCAGGTTAACCAGTCAGTTGGAGAAGTATTACAGTTGGATGCCAGATCCGGGAGCTGCAGCGATAGATGCATTTCAGCAGGATTGGACGGTGTTGATGTGTTATGCGTTCTCACCATTGCGATGATTCAGAGGGTCCTTCTGAAAGTACGGAGGGAAGGATGTCAGTTAGTGTTGATAACTAATTTTTGAGTGTCTCAGGCATGGTTCCCTGTGGCATTGGAGCTGGCATGCGAGAGACCTTTTTTGCTTCCTGCAGAGAGAGGTCTGTTGATAAACGTAGATAGAGAGGATCATCCTTTGGTTCAAGATGGGAAGTTGAACCTTGTTGTTTGAACGGTGTCAGGAGATCCGGGGCATTGGAGGGACTTTCGGCAAGGGCTGAGGAGTTCTGGGCTCAGGGAACTAGGAGGAGATATAGAGGAATTTGGAAGATTTGGGTATGTTGGTGCATGGAAAGGAGTTTGGATCCCGCGGAGGCTCCTGTGGTGGAGGTAGTACATTTTTTGGTGGAAAAGTTAGAGAAGGGTTTGAGTTACAGAACTTTAAATTGCAATAGGTCAGCAATTTCATCAGAGCATGTTCTGGTTGGAGAGAAGTCTGTGGGAAGCAGTGCTTTGGTTTGCAGAGTTCTGAAGAGTATGAGGCTAAAGAGACCTCCTAAGGTACGGTATGAAGTGCTTTGGGATGTTAATTTGGTATTAAGATTATTTCCAGATTAGCCTGTTAATAAATTCTTAAATTATAAGAATCTTTCCGTTAAGTTAGTTACTCTGCTGATATCTGATATCTTGTAGAAGAGTGTTGGATGTAAAATGTTTGGAGGTGAATAACAGGAACTTTAGACCTGAAGGAGCTTATCTTGAAATACGGAAATGGACAAAAACAATGTTGAGTTTAATTTACTATCCTAAGTATGATGAATGTAAGAAGCTGCATGTGGTGGTATGTTTAAAAGAGTACGAATGTAGAGTTAAAGAGAACAGAAGTGATGGTGAGTATCAGATTTGATATAATTTGTGAGGCCTCATAAAGCGGTAAGTACTACGACAATTTCGAGATGGGTAAGATGTCTGATGGAATAAGCAGGAGTAAACATGGAGAAGTTCAAAGCTCATTCGATTAGGGGAGCAATGGCTGGCAAGTCATGTTGGTATGGAGGACGACTGGAGAACATTTTAAGTGCTGCAGATTAATCTAATCTGGGAACTTTTGCAAAACATTATTTTAGACCAATTGAGCATATGTCAGAGGTGTTGTTAAAGGGCTTTCAACATGCATAATGTTAGCCTCCGGTCTTGTAATGAAATGACGATTCTCAGATTAACATGACAAGAGAATCAGGATTTCATTAAAGATGCGGGGGCTAACATCATCCCTCCCTCCTCACCCTGGTATTGAAGGATTTTGTTTGTTTGGAAGAGGGTGAAGGGAAGAAGTTTAAAAGTTTAAGAAATAATTAAGTTGTTTAAGATTATTACATAAAAAAAGACAAAGAGTTTCATTCTAATTCTGGTGCTTTGTGGTTGCAGAATCTCAGACATAGAAGAGTGAAGATCAAGGGGAGGATGAGAACGAAGGAAGAGGAAGAGTCGTTTAATTTTTGTTTTTAAAAGAGGAGGAGAATTCCTTGCATGGGTCATTTATTGTTTGTTTTAATTCCAGTTCTGTATCTCTTATGTAGTTGATGTTCTCTAAAGGGGCTGCTGTCTGGAGTGGTAAATAAAAGAATATGCATAATGTTAGCCTCCGCGTCTTTAAGGAAATCCTGATTCTCTTGTCATGTTAATCTGCGAATCGTCATTTCATTTGTTGTACAGCGCTACTCATATCAGTGTAGGGTGTCACAGTACTTTACATCATGCACACATTATACAGAGACAAACAATCATGCAAGTATGTAAATCTATCACAGGGAATGCCACATAAGCCAATGAGGATTACAAGGTCTAGGTATCATGTGTCATCCATACTGGTGGACAGTATATTTGAAGAGGGTTTGGTCTGGAGAAGCACAAACTCAGAATATAGAGCATACCCCAGTGGTTAGGGGTTGGCTTTACTGATAAAAATGTATATACGCCCAAACAAACTCCTTTTAGCAACAATACAATAATGAAAGACTGGGGAAGTTCTAACTATATTACAACACAAAAAAAATGAAAAAGCTAAGTTCTAACTATACCATTCATGTTTGTATGCAGCTCTTTGATGAGAGTTCATAGGTCACTGTCCTATGATAGGATTGTAACTTCTGAACTGCAAGTAACACAAGAATCTCTGTGACAAAGGCAGTAACCTACTAAGCTATCCACATAAAATACAGTTTATCTGCATTTCAAAACTACTAATAAAGGATTGACAGGATCAATAATCACCAGTTATCTGGACATTTGTATTGTTGTCTTACATCCGTGGCAGAGCTGGCCTTCCTTAATAATGATAAAAAATGGTCTTAATAAAGAAATAAAGGGAGTAAGTGTCTTGCTGGGCCTTTCCTGATGATTTTAAAAAGAACAAATAGCCAGACATTCTCTCGCCTGCTCGGTTCCTCGTCAAAGCCTGATCTGATAAGCAGCTGCAGGGCCAGGATCGGCGAATCCTGAGAAACAAACTTTTTGTCTCCAGCATGGGATAAAAAAGGAAATAGCAGAACGGTTAAGGTTACCGGGTGCCAAAGAGAGTATTTGCCCCCTTCGATATGTCTCTATTTAACCAGCATGAGTGGGGGGTGCCTGTGACAAAGAGCCCAGGCTCAATCAAGCAACTCCAAGAACAGTGAAAGTGGCCATTTTCTACTGGCCTTCGTGACGTCACTGCCAGGGCTCATGCTTGGGTGGGCCAGGCCCATGTTTGGGTGAGCTGGCTCACCTGGCCCACCCGCTAGAACCGTGCCTGACTGGTATGGGTGCAACAAGAGCAGACTACCACCTTCCCGCCCACACCGGCGTATGCCGATCTAATGTGCGGCACATCTGCGATGTACCTTTTTCACACGAAGCCAGTTTCTCTGCTTCGTCCATGAGGTCTCTACTGTGCAGTAACTCTGGCAAAATACTGTGCATGATATAATAATTGCCTGTGACAAGAAACTCTAACACAGCCCGGACTCCTAGCATGGGTAGATATTGAACCTCGGTTCACGCCCTCGGCAGCTCACCCAAACACGGCTGGTGGCAGAAGTTGCAGCCTTCATAGTAGATGCAGTGTGTGGTGGTCATTAAAAAGAGGCAGTGGTGCTGGTCTCTACGGGCTCCACTCCAGCGGCTGCAGGTCTGAAAAGCACTGACTCAGCTGCCAGGTTGGGAGCTGGAGCTCTGGGCAAAGGGTGTCGAAACAAGAGAAGAATCGCCCATTGTGTGGACGGCGTGGACATCATTTCGAAATGTCCTTGTTTTGAGTAAAACTGTGTAACAATTCGATGCATTGAAATCCATCTGTTGCACAGAAGACTACAACTAAACCTCAGGAACGGGGAAGTCATTCAAAGCCAGGTGTAATCTTATATGAGGCAGAGCAGCTTGTTAATGGCATTCGCGACTACTCTCTACGGAAACCTGGCAGAACAGCATTTCAAAGAAAATTTAAAAAAGCAAACAGGGAAGCGAATGTAGGTTGGGTCAGATATGCAGCAACATGGGAGGAGACGGAAGTGACAAATGCTGCAATAAAGTGCTAGCAGTTACGGGTGCCGAAGCTGAACACAGGAAAACAGTAATACAAGCAGGAAGCAAAGAAAAAAATCATCCCCCAAAAGAACAAATAATAAACCAAAGCATACAGATACAGTACTTGTAAATCTGGGAATGTCAGGCCCCAGGGATGTTGCTTGGGTAATCCCACAGCAACACCCATGGAATGCCCTTTCACACAAACACACCCGCAGTACTTTGCCCCTGCTCCATGAGAGGAACAAAATGCAAAACAGAGGGACAAAGAGGAAGGATTCACCACTTGCATTTTAGAGGGACAATCTAAGTAACAAATTAAAAGCAATGGGCAGGATGCGAGCCCACAAAGTGTACGTATACATAGCAGGTCTTGGACGCTCGATCTAATAACGAGGATAAAAAAATATATTTCTCCTTATTACACCTCACCTCGGGAGGTGTACGGATCTCCTGCTGTCCTAAGTTTGCATTAGTTTGCAAATCTGGGGCAGCGTCATATTCCATGGGAGTTGCATGGGAAAACCCACAGCAAGGCCCATGGAACGCATCCCGGACGCAGAGTACGGCGATGCAGTGAGTTGTGCTGTGAGTCTTACTCATGATTTATGAGGGCATTCAAAGCCACGTAGGGGGGCTTTGCGTGACTTCATAAATCTGTATGAGAGCCCTGAATCATGCATATACCTCTTTATGTGGTACAAAAGTGACACAGGGCTCTCATAAACCCTTTAAGTACAAAAGGGATGGCAGCTGGATCGGGAGAGTCCAGTCAGGTCTGGCCCATCACCAGCATCATAACCACAGGTGATGCTGCTGGTGCGACAGGTGATAGCGCGCCTTCTGGCAATATTACCACAGCAATTTTAATTTAATTCCAGTGTCTGTGCTGCTGCTAAATTTTAGGTGCTTTTAAGATTGGATATTTTTTTTAACTTTATGCTCACTTGGCTGCCTTTTTGCACATTTCCTGCACGCCGGACCCCGGTCCACCACAGCTTGTGCTGCTTGAGTGGAGGGACGTGGCTCCGTCCTGTTTTGCATTTCACTTCCACTACCGGGGGGGTTATTTAAACAGGATGACAGCACTCAATGCTAAACCTTGCCCCAAGCCTCATGGGTGTGACTTGACGTCAGTTACTCCACGCAGTTACAGGATGCAACTGGACGCTTGGAGATACAGACCCCAAGGAGGGCAAAAAGGCGCAGTGTGCTGCCTGATCAGATTAGGGCTGGCCGCATAAGCTGCAGATCCTTAGCTAAACATGCCGAGGATCTGTGGCTACTTCTGGCTGGAAATGAGCTGGAAGTACTGTTTCTCACTGAAACTTGGCTGAAGGATGACATCCTTGCGGCAGTGGCTTTGGCTTTGCCTTCTGGGTTTAAACTATGCTGTGCTGATAGGGCGGGAGACAAAAGGGGAGGCGGAGTAGCGATCATTTTTAAAGACTCCTGGGACATAGCCTCCTCAGTACTAGGGAATATGGGCACAGTTGAGGGTCTTAATTTTTGCATCCAGACTGGCCCCACAACCTCCTATTCAGGATTGTTGGTATATAGGCCTCCGGTTTGTCCACCCGGTATACACCTGGAACTATGCAACTTTATTGCCCAGAAATCCCTCCTTTCCTCCAATTTCACGATATTAGGGGATTTTAATTTACACGTAAATCACCCCACTTGTGTTCCAGCAATGCAGATAATCTCCTTGATGGAAGGTGCAAATCTACCCCAGTTTGAAAAATCTCCTACCCATAAAGCAGGGCATACCCTTCATCTGATATTCTCTAATATCTCGTCTATGAAAATTGAAGAGCCAAACCAGGTGGTTTGGTCAGACCATTTTCTCATCCCTTTTTCGTTTAATCCGGCCAAACCCGACGTAGCTGAGAATCACCGTAACTTCTTAGAAAGGAATTGGAAGAAGCTGACAGCTGCTTGCTTAAGCCCGATTTTATTAGCTAACCAACCGCCCCTTGACCCTAATGCAGATACTTTAGCACTACATAATTGGACTGCCACTGCAGTAGAGACTTCGGAACCAGCGAGAGTCACAAGATCCATGAGGAAACCTCAGCTGAACCCCCCAGCAGCATGTAGGTGGCATGGAGCCCCTCTGCCACTACCACCACCAAACTCACCTGCGGTATCAGAGGACAGGGAGAGTAGATGAGGAACAATGCCGTCCCTATTCTGGCTTTGTTTGAGGAATGTGGCATCAGGCTGACACCTCATCATGAGGACTGTGCTAACACTAAGGGGCCGATTCCGATCCGTCCGCCAGGAGCTGGAACCGAACGACCTATTGTTGTCAGTTCCAGATCTGCAAGTGGGATGCAACCAAACCCTGTTTGGATGCAATCCTATACTTAACTTGCATTTTTAAGTGCAGAGGTGCAGTTCATCCCTTCACCCAATGGCCGGCAACTCAAGGTGCTTGCCACCGGGGGCAGGGATCAACAGGGGGGCACCATAGGTACCCCCTAGGCCACCATTTGGTAGACTCACACCTTTGGGACTCTGCTGCGTGTCCCCAAAGACACTTTCCACTGCCTTTCTGTGTCGGAAAGGCTGACACAAAAAGGTAGTGGGAAACTGCAATCGTACACTCTCAGCCAGAAAAAGCCGACCAGATTTGTCAGTTTCTTGTAAATCTGCCCTTAAGTGACTTTAGTTCTTGTGGTGGACTACCATCCACCCCAACTAATAAACCACTTTCTCAAAGTGGCTAATTGTGGTAACAATCTTAGGCCATTAACTGGTGAGAAGGCATTTTCTATTAACAGAGGTCCAACTAACAAAGATACAGGGTCATGGGGGCCTTACCCCACTTGTGTTTAACATCAAGGGCACTTTGGTTTTAGAGAAGGTGTCACAGACTCTTGTGCCTCCCCCTCTGTAATGCTAATAGCAATATCATCAGAGGTCATGGCCCCAAAAAAAGGGAGGGAATCTGTGGACGCAATGTATCGTTGACGTGGGCGCAAAAGCATAGAAGCTGTCGAAAATGTTGCAATTAATGTAAAAGAGCATATCCGTCCCCCAAATGTTACAGAGAGAAATTAGCAAGATTTTACAAGGCAATCACTAGTTCTCAGGAACCACAACCAAAAATCCTTAACGACATACTACCCAAAAGTCCCTAAAAATACGACAGGACAACTACCATCTATCCCCACTTTAAATTGCACAATTTCTGTAATTTTGCATCACAAGAGTAATGCATAATTACTAAAATTATTCCAACTACTGAGGCATAATTAAAATCTGTCCCAGGCGTGGCCCTTAGCGCTCTGATGGTCCCTCTTCTTTTGTGACCTGCTTAGGCCTCTACAGCTCCAAGGGCCCTCCATCTTCTGCCATAACATGCTGAGACTCTAGGGCTCCAAGTGCCCTCCATCTTCTGCTGTGACATTCCGAGACCTTTAGGGCTCCAATGGCCCTCCATCTTCTGCTGTGACATGCTGAGACTTCTAGGGCTCCAAGGGCCCTCCATCTTCTGCTGTGACATGCTGAGACTTCTAGAGCTCCAAGGGCCCTCCATCTTCTGCTATAAAATGCTGAGACCTCTAGGGCTCCAAGGGACATCTGTCATCGGCTGTGACATGCTGAGACCTCTAGGGCTCTAAGTGAACCTCCATCTTCTGCTGTGTGAAGATGGGGCAGCATGGCTGCCAGGACACCAACTTCTTCTGCTGTGTCATAATGACACCCATACCGTTTTGGGGGCTTTCTTCTGCTGCTGTTACATGAAGAGCCACCAGGACTTTGTCCCTATCACTACTAATGTTCAGCCTATGTTTGTTTCTTCTTGGAGACCTTCAGCAGTCACCAATGTGTATGTTAACTTTTACCAGAGCTGCAAACATTACCAAGTTATACTATTTTAGACTGATTTCCACTTTTTGCCATCAATGGTTCCAAGGATTCCTTTACAGCCCAGAGTTTCATTTCAGTCAGAGTTAGCTGTAGGGTCAGTAGTGACTTGTGGTAGGTGTGTGGAAGAGTTAGTGTTAGATAGTCGTGGTCGACGATCTTAGAGAATCATTTGTATTCAAGCATATTAGAACAATTGAATGTGGAGCCATATCCACCACCCTGAGGAAATATGAATTTTATGATCAGTTATGTCCCCTATCTTAGACCCCAACGGCTCCATGTGCATGTTACAAGTACATGTATGTTCCCTCCAGTTCCAGTTATGAAGACGCAAATACATGTGCGTCCACCGTCAACATGTCCTCTTTCAGATCCGCCATGAACGAGTCGGATATTCCGTTCCTAAACATGAAAGGCCACCGACTTTATGTGGTTCACTTTCCACGTTTTACAGTTCAGGCGAGTAGGCCCTGAATTCTGCCATCAAGCCTTTTCCTGCCTTCTGCCTCTGAAAGCTCCAGTCCGAGCCCGCATCTGTATCCATGAACTTTGTCCTACTCCCTGCGCGGCTAACGGTGCCTGATCCGGCCTGTTGCCTGCCAAAAACTGTATTTCACCTTCAAGATTATCTGCTCCACTCCTCATCCGATGCATTCCTGTCTAGTAGTTTAGGTAAACATTTTCCAGCTGCCGAGCAAAGGGCCAGGCCTCACTGTCCTCATGCAAGTAATTCATAGCCCCTGTTACCATGGAGGATTCCTGCCCCCTCGCATATCATGTAGACACTTAGACGCTTGTACACGCACTAACAGTCAGTATAGAATAGATTCCGTCCGAGAGACCTTTCCTTTTGGATAATACAGTTCTTTAAACATAAGATATTAGATATGATTTGGGATTAGGTTGACATGACCCCCCAGACTTCTGTCTCCACATGTAGAGCTAAATTGTCAAGTCCCCTTCACCCTCTAGTTGCACGTCAATCACACGTCATGCGGCTGCGCACGCATCTCTGCCAAGTATTTCTGCTGACACTGCAGGATTCTCTTATGGATCCACCCACCTGTGACATCATGTTTAATGACGTTTCTAGTCTACGCCTATGTTTACGCCTTTTTACATTACGTATGTGTATTATTATCTATATTATCAGCTGTTACGCCTCCTGCATCTGTCTTAATGTAATGCTTTTCATATAAATATCTTTACTTGTCAATAATGTATTGCCTTCCCTTCCTGAACCCTCGTGGTGATGGAATTTGATGCCTATGGTTCGAACCATAATTCCTTGTAAGGAATAAAGCCTTTCAGAACCTCTAATACCACGGATTCTGCCTCTTATTTTTACTGAGTTATTCTTACTAGACTTTACTGCATGAAAAATAGTACAGGTAATTAAATATTTACCACATAAATTGGCGCCCGAACAGGGACACTTTCTCATCTCACGCGCCGGAGGTGCGTTGCAGGCCCGGTCTCCTGCCACAGCTGGACGGACGACAACGCGTACCCGCAGGATTTCCTGTATCTCCCTCCGGCCAAGCGGGGGTGACTGAGGCTGCGATCAACACCCAGACGAGGCGGTGAGAAGTGCGAAGTATCCCGACCAGAGCCTAGCTGAGAGAGCAAGATCCGAGGTATACAGAGGCCCATCAGGTTCCGAAGTTCCGAGTCCAGTCGAGTCCAGGCCGGTCCAGTTCAGTTCAGTTCCGAGGCCTTCCGTTCCGTGCTACCCGGTGAGTACCGTTGCTGGGGAGGCAGTTAGACGTGCACATTAATTTGTGCCGGTCCTGACGGGTTTGGGTACACAAATCCGGTCTGCACTGTTTCAGCAGTGTATCTGTACTGTTTAGCAGTATATCTAGTATGTCTTGTACATAATCCAGTATTATCTAGTGTCAGTATTATGTCAGTAACTAGTTTTCTATTAGTTATCATCGTTCGTTAACTGTTAAATGTTAAATGTTTAGATACATTCTACATATTGTGGTGTGAATGATTGTTCATTATTGTATTTATTGTATTAAGTGTGTTCAAGATTAAGTAATAAGGTCTAAAAATGCCGCTCTTTTCGAAATTAAGACAGATCAAAACTAGAAAAGGGGTACTCGAAGAAGCTGTTCCCATTCCACCTAGGGACACTCCAGGGTATTTTATGTATCATAAGCATGGCCTAGATGCCGTATTATTTCTTGATTTATGGGTGGACTACACCAAAGATTTACCAGAAAGTCAGAGGTGGCCCGCAGCTGGGACTTGGGATGCAGATTGCATCATGAGAGTAGAAGAAAAATTATGGAAAAAGAAAGCTAGACAGTCACAGAAAGATGCCATTGAATTATGGCGTAAAGAATCATATAGACGTACAGAAAAAGCGCTCAGACAGGAAGAGAAAGGTAGGGAAAATTCAAATAAAGCTCGAGAAAATATATTAATTGGGGAAGGTACCGGAGTAAAAACAGAACAAGTAGACAGACAACGAAACACTCTTATGAATGGTATGTATCCTCTTCTGGCCGAAGGGTTACCTCAGGCCACCCCGGAAATACCGAAAGACTTGACACCTCCATTACTCCCGATAAAAGCACATCCCAAAACAGCAAAGGATGTTTTCCTTTCTTCCTATTTAGATGATGTAGCTCCCGAATATGCTAATGTTCCGCCACGCACACCGCCTACCGATGGTGCTCAATGCCAAGATCATCCGTCTGTAATCCCGCAACAACAAACTCCTACGCACATTCCCACAGGTCCATCTGTTTCCACCGCTTTTCCCACATCTACAGTTTCTATCTTACATCCAACAAATCCTTTCGTGCCTAGCACCTCAGATGGTGCGACAGGAGGTACGACAGAAATTTTTGCCACGCCACCTCGAGGAAATAAATTATCCCTTAGAGATTTAGCATACGAACGTACACCCCAACTAGCAACTTCCGACATGTTTAAAGAACATCTAGTGGATTGTAGATATGATCCTGTGCCCGGTAGACGGGACGGTATGCTGCTGTCATCACTACGTATACGACGAGCTTCAAGGTATTTAGCGACACTACCAGGAATGGTGGCACATTTAGACAATATATACCACTTTGTCCAATCAGGGCGAGGCCCTGAAAGTATTGACGAAGCCATGGAATACCAGAAAGTGGATGTACAGAGACAACTGTTACGCTTCTTCATAAACTGTGTGATCAGAAACCAAGACAGGCCTGAGGTAGAGCAGAAGGAAATGCAAGTACTCACCAAATGGGGTCAGAATATATCAGAAGGGAAACATGATAAACAGACATGTATAGTAGTTATGTGCCGAAAGATCCGCAAAGAAGTAGAACGAATACATAAAGAAAGATTAGAGACAGACCAACATGAATCAGAGGGAGAGGAGGACGAAGAATCAGAATTGCCCACAGGACACTTAGAAACGATGGCTTATGTAGGTAAAGGAAGATCTTTTAATAATACCAGATGCTTTAATGATCCAATACGTCCGATACGTCCAGAATGTAACAGAATTTTTCAAGCCCCTATGTTAAATATAAGGTCTCCTGAACACCTATTCCAAGCTGCTGATAAATTACTCCGAGACCGAAGGGGGTACCATATGCTCGATTCCATGGATGAACAAGAATTAGCCAGGTCAGCAGTACAATGGGCTGACAGTTCTGAGAAATACAGTGATGATGCGTTGGCACACACGTTTTTGAATCTTACCCCAGACGAACAGCGTTTAGCTGGTATATACATGATACAACATCTCGTTATATTATATAGAAGTCAACACTCCGATCCCGGTCCCCTACCTGACATATTGACAGAATTACTCACGAATAAATGGAGAGGTTCAGGTACTGATTTAATTAAAGAAATTCTAGAATTTCGAAACCAGTATATAGTTTTCGTATGCCCAGAACATGTTCCAGTTCCCACTATGGGAAGAAAAATGTATCACATAGACAGACAGAATCCCTTACGCGAAGTGCACCCAGTCAGAGGTGAGGACAATATTTTTAAACGCGTGTTTGTGTACGCGCCCATAACTAAAATTGAATTATTAGAAATGAAGAAAGTAGTACCTAGCCATGACAAAGACCCAGCAGGTTTCCACCGTGAGATAAAAGACATGTTACTCATGGGAGAGTATACTTATCCCGACATTATGAAAATATTGAAAGTTTTATTGCCTGCCGGTATTTACGAGAAACTCAAGGAAAAGGAATGGGAGGTGGGAGACCAAAAGATAGACTGGACAATATTAGAAAACAAAGAAAAGGCCCGAGCTGCAGGTTCAGGGCTTGGGGAAAGGACTACAGCATTACCAGGATTATTAGTGCAGGTACTACCATGTTTATTAACTACGAAAAAGGAAGACTGGGGTGCAATCTCAGCCTGTAAACAAAAGCAAGATGAAGACACTAGTGATTTCTATTCCCGATTTGAAAAATGCTTTGGTATTAATAGTGGCATAAAAGCAAGTAGCGAGTCATATCCACATCTGTTTGTGACAAAATTAGTTGAAAATTCCCTACCACAAGTTAAGAATAGAGTATTGAAATTCGAGAGTACCTGGCAAGGTAACACCCCGTCACAGATGTTACAGATGTTACAATATCACCACAATAGAATTAGAGAAGAACAAGAACATGAACAAAGACGTATGAAAGACACGAAAATGAAAATGCTTGTGGCCCAGTCAGTTCCAACTGATGGTCACAAAAAGGGTGATTCCGCAGGTCCGGTGAAAGGGGCATGCAACTATTGTAAACAACAAGGTCATTATATACACGATTGTGCAGTTCTGAAACATAATATCGCCACGGGTAAAACCCAGGAAAGACCACGTCCACCTAGACAGGATCAGAACCAATCACAAATCCCTCAGCATGCACAATCTAGGCCAGCTCCGCAACAGACAGCTCCACAACAGACCGTAGCGACACCACAAGCGCAGCCTATTGCTGCAACACAAGCAACGACACAACAGATGTACCAGTATGCACAAACTGATTATCCCGATTATCAGCGCTACACATGAAATAGCCTAGAGAGGGAAGTTGGCTTACCCCTTATCGAGGTTCCTGTAGATTAAGAGGGACCTTATGTACATAGTGAACTATTAGGGGAAGACAGAAAGTTTTTACTTGATACAGGGGCAAGCAGAACAACTATACGACGCAGTGAAGTTCCAGGGGCACCCCTCTCAGGCTCACAGAATATTTCCCTTGGATTCTCAGGAAAGCCTATCATTAATGAAGTATCACAACCCCTTCCACTTACGGTTGGTCCATTGACACGAACTACAGATTTATTGCTTACTAAATCATGTCCAGAAAACTTGTTAGGTATAAAAACATTAAAGGCTCTAGGAGCTATAATATGTTGTTCTCCGGAAGGAGTACGATTATTTTTACGTGACTTCAAAGGTCACTACGTGTCCAGAGACATGGATCACCGGCTGCAGAATTTACCTACACATTTATGGGCACAAGGCCCTACTGATGTTGGTTGCATGAGCATTACACCATATCGAGTCACACTAAAAACAAGAGTGGTACTACCACGAATGCGACAATATAAGTTACCACCAGATGCTGTTGTGGCTTTGCTGCAAATCATTGACGAGCTCATTGCACAAGGAGTGGTTGTGGAAACCGACTCCAATGTATGTAATTCCCCGATAATTCCGATTCTTAAAAGAACGGATCCAAAAGCACCACCAGTATATCGATTAGTTATTGATCTGCGCGAATTAAATAAATGTATTGTACCACAATACCCTGTGGTCCCAGATATCTCTTCATTATTAACGGCCATAGATTCAGAAGCAACGTTCTTTACTGTAATTGATCTCAAGAACGCTTTCTTTAGCGTCCCAATCGATCCGGAAAGCCAATATTTGTTCGGATTCAGTTTAAATGGACGAAGTTTTAAATTCACACGCGCACCTCAAGGATTCACAGAAAGCCCCAGCATCTATAGCCAAGCACTGAAACGAGAACTTGACAGTATCCACATGCCAGTTAACACTGCCCTGCTTCAATATGTCGATGATCTGCTGATCACCGCCCGAAGCGAACCTGAATGTGAAAAAGCATCACTGATGGTTTTACAGTTTCTAGCCAAAAAGGGGCACAAGGTGTCCCCTTCTAAGCTGCAATTCTGTGTCCAGCAAGTTGTTTATCTTGGGCACTCGCTGTCCAAGGAGGGAAGACAGCTTACACCCGACCGCATCCAGTTAATTGTTAACATGCCACCACCCAAGACACAAAAGGAGGTGCGGGCTTTTATAGGCCTCACTTCATACTGTAGGCAGTGGATCCCTCAATATGCATTTCTAGCAAAACCACTCATTCAGTTGACAACACAGGAGGCAGCCACATCAACTGTCCTCCCTTGGACTCAAGAACATACACATGCCTTTGAAAGCTTAAAGAAAGCTTTATGCCAAGCACCTGTTTTAGCAACACCATGTTACAGTAAGCCTTTTACACTATTTGTTACAGAACGCGAAGGTACTGCCTTGTCAGTACTCACTCAGGAACAAGCAGGATCACACAAACCATGTGCTTATTTTTCTAGTACATTAGATCCCGTAGCTCAGGCTCTTCCTGCGTGCCTGAAATCAGTGGCAGCAACAGCTTTAGCAATCAGACAAAGCGATGCCATAGTGTTAGGACATCAATTGACAGTACAAGTACCACACGCAGTAGAGGTTCTCTTGAACCGAACGCAAACACAACACTTGACTATAGCAAGACTCACCGGTTATGAATTAACATTGTTTCAGCCACACATAGAAATCAGACGTTGTAATACATTAAATCCTGCCACACTTTTGCCAGTAAACGGAACAGATCCATTAGCACATGATTGTATTGAAGTCATTACTATCACGACGAAACCCTGACAAGATTTGACAGATATCCCTTTATTAGATCCGGACCTGACATTGTATGTAGATGGTTCATGTATGAGAACAAGTACAGGAGAGTTAGTGGCAGCTTACGCAGTCACAACAGACACTGAAGTGATCGAAACAAATTGTATTGACACTTTGTCAGCTCAAGCAGCAGAGCTCATCGCTCTGACACAAGCCTGTATTCAAGCCACAAATAAGAAAGTCAACATATACACAGATTCACGTTATGCACTCGGAGTCGTCCATGACTTCGGCGTACTGTGGCGAGAGAGAGGTTATTTAACTTCTCACGGTACCCACATCCAACACGGACCCCTCATTCAAGCTCTATTAGATGCGATTCATCTACCTACTGCAATATCGATTATGAAATGCAAGGCCCATACGAAAGTTACCGATATCATTTCCCAGGGTAACGACCTAGCTGACAGAACAGCTAAACAGACTGCTCAGAACCAGACTCATACAACTGACACGACAAAGACAATAGTTCCGACACCAACACATTGCATGACAGTTAAGGATCCCGCCCTTGATGTAATTGACATACAGACACATGCTACACCAGAAGAAATAAAGAAATGGACTGAATTAGGAGGGATCCAGACGGATCAAGGATGGATGACAAAGGGAAAATCTATATGGTTTCTTCCCGACTCCATGGTTCAAGTCATCATTAACACAATACATAGTCCAGCACACCTAGGAGAAAAAGCTATGCTAGATAGTATTCAACACATTTGGTTCAACAAACACTTACGAGCAGCAGCTAAACAAAAAGTACGTACCTGTATGATATGTTGTCAGTTTAATCCAGGTAAAAGCATTCCCGTAGAGCAGGGTGGATTTCAACCTCCCGATCACCCTTTTGAAGTCCTCCAGATGGATTATATCCAGATGGAACGATGTCGAGGATTCAAATATGTTCTCGTAGTTGTCTGTGCTCTTTCCCGTTGGACAGAAGCCTACCCGGTTTCAGATTACACTGCCCCGACTACTGCCAAACAGTTAGTTCGAGAATTCTTCCCACGATACGGTTTACCACGTGTTGTATACTCAGATAACGGCCAGCCATTCTCATCCGAACTAATGAAACACGTTTCACTTCTGTTAGGTTACCAATGGAAATTCCACTGTGTCCGACATCCCGAGGCAGCAGGTCTCGTGGAGCGGCATAATCAAACTCTGAAAATTAGATTGTCCAAAGTATGTAGAGAAAAAGGTGTCGATTGGATAGTAGCCTTACCAGTTGCGCTCTTTTACATGAGAATGGTAGCACATTCTCGAACAGGGCTATCCCCGTATGAGGTGATCTTCGGTAGACCACCAAATATGTGGGGGACGCCTATACCTCGTAAAATCACTGATGTTGACTGTAATATGCTGACAGATTACCTGGCTTCCTTGATGTCTGCACTACAATCTTGTCGTTCACAGGTAGCTGCAGCTTTTCCCGATAACACTGAGGTGAAGCCCCATGACGTGGTTCCAGGTGACCTGGTTCTTGTGAGGAATTTTGACCGGAAGACCCAGCTGGAGCCCAGGTGGCAGTCGCCCAAGCTCGTCTTGCTGACCACAAGGACAGCCGTGAAGATTGCGGGACGTAAAGGGTGGTTGCACTCGAGCCATATCAAAAAATTTTATGGACTACCGTCCGATGTGAACACTCAGCCCTGCATTCCTTCTTCACAGACAGACTCAAAGCTCCCCTTGGTTGAAAAGACGGAGACTGAACTCTATAAACTGAAACTAAGGTCTAGCAAGTCAGACAATTTGATTGTTTAAGTCCTCTCCAAGGTGAATCGGTTGAATTTGTCTCTGACATGTATCCTCTAGACCGAAATAGAGAGAGAAATAGACAGATACAGCTTAAAAAACATGCGTACTGTAAATCGCTTCGTAGTCACTGCATAGTGACATTATTAATTTTGTTTTTTCTAAATCTTCCGATCATCATTTCTAGTGTATTGCTACAAATGTATTACCCTATTTCTAAGCGTGCTTACAATGCTACTGCTGAACATTCTTTTAGCGAATTACCTCCGCATGAGTTGTCTTATAGATTTGCGCTGCGCAACAACACTTTTATTAGTATGTTACATCATTCCCATCAGACCAACAATGCTACCAATTGTTGGATATGTGGCCGACTTCCTCCCTATCAGAGCTATAAGGGAGTTTTGCCTCTCTTTCCGTATCCGTTCACACACAATGGCTCCTGTGGAGCATGGTTTAGTTTGATTAATTCCCTAGATTCAAATTCAGTAGTTTATCAAGACAACTGGGTATGGGGAAACCTGAACCTAGTTTTGCTTAAAGTCTGCTACCCTAACAAGGAGGGACTTCCCAAAAGAACAGGAACTGATCTAGAAAATGAAGTATATGGATTAGGTAACTTTACACTTAACCTCATGATTCTGAATGTTGAATCCGAAGCTACACCAATCTTGCCCGCTATGTCAGTATTTCCAGTTAAAGGTGAATTATGTGTAAGAAAGAATGGTTCAATACACATGGGCCATAGTAAAAGTACCACTGTAATAGAATTCAGTGATCAAGGCAAGTCTACATTTAGAGCTTCTCGTCATTCCTACTTCATATGTGGCCAGACTGCATATATACGTTTACCTCTAGATTGGGATGGTACCTGTTACATAGCATTCCTTCTGCCACCCGTTTTCCTAGCCCCTCCTGATTATCACAGAAATACCCATTTAGTACACAATAGACAGCAGAGAGATCTCCCGATTGTCGACTACACCGAAACAGCTTGGGAGCAATACACAGATTTCAATAAAGGTTTCTTTCCCTATATAGGTACAGTCACTAATAGTAAGCTGATACGTAGATTAACTAGAACCCTTGAAGCAGTAGTGAATGAGACTACTTCCGCCCTAGGCAACTTAACAGAGGAGCAGTCTGCGATGCGGATTGTTGTGCTTCAAAATCGTCTTGTCCTTGACGTCATCCTGGCCGATAGGGGCGGAGCTTGTAGGGTCATCGGATCAAGTTGCTGTGTTTTCATACCAGAAAACTCGCCGTCAGTATATAAAGCCATAACTCGCCTTCATAAGATTATAAGCCAGATACACCAGAGTCCAGGCACCTGGACTTGATCCGGTTGGTTCTGGAGCGTGTTGTCAGCCTGGGGATGGAGGATTCTATCCTTCCTAGGTATTGGCTTTCTCATACTATTCAGTTGCTGCTTATGTCTACAATGTGGGCCAGCGATTTGTGGTTTGTGTGCCACATCGTGTATTCCGCATCCAAGTTTTCGTTCAAGATCCCGGAAGAAGAAAGAAGAACAAATGATGCTATATGAACAGATTGATGGATTGATGAAGATCGATATCTCCTGAGGGTCCGTAGGGGACAAGGAGGGAATGAGGAAATATGAATTTTATGATCAGTTATGTCCCCTATCTTAGACCCCAACGGCTCCATGTGCATGTTACAAGTACATGTATGTTCCCTCCAGTTCCAGTTATGAAGACGCAAATACATGTGCGTCCACCGTCAACATGTCCTCTTTCAGATCCGCCATAAACGAGTCGGATATTCCGTTCCTAAACATGAAAGGCCACCGACTTTATGTGGTTCACTTTCCACGTTTTACAGTTCAGGCGAGTAGGCCCTGAATTCTGCCATCAAGCCTTTTCCTGCCTTCTGCCTCTGAAAGCTCCAGTCCGAGCCCGCATCTGTATCCATGAACTTTGTCCTACTCCCTGCGCGGCTAACGGTGCCTGATCCGGCCTGTTGCCTCCCAAAAACTGTATTTCACCTTCAAGATTATCTGCTCCGCTCCTCATCCGATGCATTCCTGTCTAGTAGTTTAGGTAAACATTCTTCCAGCTGCCGAGCAAAGGGCCAGGCCTCACTGTCCTCATGCAAGTAATTCATAGCCCCTGTTACCATGGAGGATTCCTGCCCCCTCGCATATCATGTAGACACTTAGACGCTTGTACACGCACTAACAGTCAGTATAGAATAGATTCTGTCCGAGAGACCTTTCCTTTTGGATAATACAGTTCTTTAAACATAAGATATTAGATATGATTTGGGATTAGGTTGACATGACCCCCCAGACTTCTGTCTCCACATGTAGAGCTAAATTGTCAAGTCCCCTTCACCCTCTAGTTGCACGTCAATCACACGTCATGCGGCTGCGCATGCATCTCTGCCAAGTATTTCTGCTGACACTGCAGGATTCTCTTATGGATCCACCCACCTGTGACATCATGTTTAATGATGTTTCTAGTCTACGCCTATGTTTACGCCTTTTTACATTACGTATGTGTATTATTATCTATATTATCAGCTGTTACGCCTCCTGCATCTGTCTTAATGTAATGCTTTTCATATAAATATCTTTACTTGTCAATAATGTATTGCCTTCCCTTCCTGAACCCTCGTGGTGATGGAATTTGATGCCTATGGTTCGAACCATAATACCTTGTAAGGAATAAAGCCTTTCAGAACCTCTAATACCACGGATTCTGCCTCTTATTTTTACTGAGTTATTCTTACTAGACTTTACTGCATGAAAAATAGTACAGGTAATTAAATATTTACCACAACCCCCTAGAACAGAGGTCTTCAAACATTTTTGCTCTGAGCCCCCCTAAGCAAATTTTTTTTATATCAGGCCCCCCCCCTTTAAAACTTTACAGCAAGGCTTGTGTGAGCAGGAGGGAAAGGGCTGCGCGCAGGAGGCATGGCTCATGAGATAATTCCAGGAGTACTATTTCTATAGCTCATAAACCTCACTAAATATGAGACTCACAAAAACAGCAAATGAATCAAACAAAAACTATTATTGACCCAAAAATACTGCCCCCTATAATTGAGGTGGTGTGAGCCCCTCGCATTCCTGGTCCTCAACGCAACTACACTTGCTGCACAAATGGGGAGAGGAGTTGGCCTAACGGCTAGGGCAGCAAACCTTGAATCTGGGTAACTGGGTACGAGTCTCGGCAAGGACGGTCAACATCCTGTGAATCTGGGCAAATTACGTAATCTCCCCGTGCCTAACAAAAAATGAATGTGTCCTCATGTAACACAACTGGTGCTATGTAAAGCTCTCTGATACCCGATACCTTCGGGTCAAGTTCGCACTATATAAAACTAGGTAAAAAAAATTATAACTACAGTCCTGAGTAGCAGGCTATCTCCTCTGCCACTTATACCCCTTCGTCACCATGCCGGACCATCACTCTCATCTTGAAACAGGCCCTGTCAGAAAAGAAAGGGCTCCCACATGTTGTCTTCCTTTATCTGCAATGGCGCCCTTGGTCCAAATGTTAGCAAATAAGCTCCCTGGCACCTTTTTTAAAGTGAGACCGTCATAATTGTGATGTAGTGGGCCCTCTGACCCATGGGCCCCAGTGCAGCTGAACCTGCTTCACTTATGTTTGCTAACGCCTTGCAAAGAGGGTAGTCTCCTCTGCCCTTTGATAAAAACAGGGACTCTCATCCAGCCACACACCCTTCTCTGCCATCTCTCTGAGGCCAAACAAAGGTGTCTCCATTGCATTAATTTTCCCCCTACCAAAGGGCTATTGCTCTGAGGCCCAAATCAACACCAGCAAGTGTACAGTGGGCCCTAATGCTAAGAAAAAGGGATAATAAACAGCCATAATTCAGGGTTAGCTGGCTTCTCATACCTCTGGTTGCTGGTGCCACTGTACCAGCAGTACTGGTGGTTCTTTCTGCCCCTTTATGTTAAAAAGCAGCAAGAGTAACCTGGCTCTGATACAAGCAAGGAAAATGGGAACTGTTAGAATCCAGATTCTCTAGTTGGCACCAGTGGGTACTAATGCCAAGCAGGGAACCTTTCTTCCAGTCAGGGTAAGGGGTTACACTCCTTTAATAACCCCTGCTCACCCTCTAGGTAGCTTGGCGCGAGCAGACAAGGCGTTATCGCAGGCGTAATGGTTAAGCAGTTGTGATCACATACATCAATTCAGTGTTACCCCCCACAAATGGACTCCACACGGGATGTATCAAAAATAGACTTCTTTATATAAGCAGACTTAATCACAAGACCCAATAACGTGTAAAACGGGCCCACAATATTATTTGTATTTGTCAAAAGAGTTCTTAGTTCAGCGTATGGTTACACGGTCCATGCACTTCGTTCCCGGTTCGGATGGCGGAACGGGTCTCACTTGCTCGGCGGCGCTCCAAGGGGGAGTGTGCACCTCGAGGTGCGATCGGGCACAGTACCTTATTCTTTGGAAGTCGGCGCGAAGTGCGGGGATGCAAGGCTGTCCAGGCGATGCGTACTACGGTACTCGGCGACCTTGGGTTTGCAGACTCAGAAGACGGGCATCCGGGGCACTCTTCAGCTGGTGGCGACGTTCGCGTCGTGCCGGTGGTGGGTCACTTGAAGATCAAGCTGCGGGGCACAAACACTCGTACGCTCCTCACAGGGGAGACGCACGGAATCGCCACACGCGCCGCAGCTTTCCCCAAAAGCAGAGGGAAGGCGCGTACGCAGGCAAATGCGGTTCGTAGGGGGCAAAGCAAGTACGGTCACAGGCCTTCCTTCACGGTGCGAGTTGCGACTCGTAGGGGCCAATAGTCACGATGCTCAGGTGGGGTGAGACCCTCCTTTGCGGTGCGAGCTACGGCTCGTAGAGGGGCCACAATCACGTTGTTCAGGCCGGACAGCGGGTGCAAGCTTCAGGGAAGGTGCGCTTCGGTTGTGAAGCGCCGGCAGCAGTTCTCTTCCAGATGGCAGGGAACACGGTCCATTTTCCTGCTCTCCCACACGGCGGTGAAGTCCACTGGTCCTGGGACTTCGTTCAGGGGGCAAGCTCAGCACAAGCCCTTGGAGATCTTAAACAGCACAAGTTGAAGCAAAGTTTATCAGCAGTCTTTCTCCTCTCCTTCAGCAGCAGGGCAACCACTGTAGGCCAATCCCCCAGGTCAGGGACAGTACTCCTCCTACAGTTCCTTGGCTCCTTCTCCTCAGGCAGAGGTTCGTCTTGTAGCAGGATCTAATTTCTTAGGAGCAGGGCTCCATCATTTATACCATAATTCTTTTGTTCTCTCAGGCCAGGGGGGCCCTTGCCTAGCTCATTCCAGTTCTGGAGCACTTTGTTTACGCGATGCAGAATCTTTCATTCAAGGTGCAGGGCAGAGTCCTCAGACGCTCCACAGGGGGTGGAGCCGGCATCGTGGCGGCAGAGCACAGTCCTATTCAAAGCTCAGGGGCACTCCTCCTACCCATCTACCTGGCGATCGTCCTATTCTTTACTGGCCTACCCGACCCCGCCCATCTGGGTGCTTCCAGCCCTGTCACTCACGCAGCCAGACAGCAGATACACATCACGCAGAGGCAGCTGAAATGGTTTAGGCAAGCAAAGGCCAGCTAACAGGAACCCACTCCACTTCATGGTAAGACGGCCATAATTGAGCAGCAGTGGGCACTTACACACCCAACAGCATTACCTGCTGCACTAATGGATGGACCTATTTTATATATGTATATATAAAAAGGCTCCCTTATATTGTCCCCTTCCTTCAAGTATCTCTCTGAAGAAGCCTTCTGACTTCCTCCCTGCAACCCCCTGGACTCACCTTTTACAAAAACAACTGCACTTGAATGGTTAGTGCTGACTCTGAGGGGCCTCTGATTGAAAGCAAGGGTAGGGAGGTAGTGCAAACAGTTAAAGAAGAAACCATGTTTTTTTTCTTTTGCATTTTTATATAGTGTGTACTTGACCTGAAGGTATCAGAGCACTTTCCATGAGCACCAGCTGCATTACAGATGGACACGTTAATTTTTATTCAGGTGCAGGGAGATTACGTGATTTGACCAGGATCACAGGATGCTTGAGCCTCCCGTCAAGACTTGTTCCCCAGCTTCAAGGTCGGCCACTATGGCTGTTACACTACATCCTCTTACCAGCTGTTAATGGATTAGTCACTGGAATTGTGAGTTTCTGAGGCAGAAGACTTTTCTGCAGTGATGGATTTACCGCATTTGCTACTTGTTGAATAGTCTGCAGATTTTACCCAAAAACTGTGATTCTAGTTCAAATGGAACAAAACTTGCATAAAACGTGGCCGGTGACGTGTTCCAGAGCAGTAGAAGGCCATTCATAAAGGTTGATTGGTGATCTTGCAGTTGCTTATTGATGTATTTAGGTATTAAATTACTAATGAGGTATGATATTTCACCTGACAGTGTTACCATGACTAAAAATGAAAAAGAAAATGAAATAAAGCTAACCGCAAAATGTGTCAGATTATGCTGCATAATTTACCTTTTCTTCTTGTATAATTTAATTAACCCTGTTGCATAATTTGGTCCTCTCTTGCCACATAATTCCAGTGGCACTGCTTAATGTGTCAAAGTGACAAAGATTTTTTCTAGAGGTAATGTAGGGGTGTTATTTTACAGTGCTTTCTGTCATGCGCTGGGACCTCGCAGTGCTATTAGTACAAAGGTCACTATTCCCCAATGTGTAAACTAGGGTCCAGTCATGTGTTGCTCAGGTTTCAGACTCACAGACACCTGCAGTGATGGTATGTGTGACCCGAAGTTTCATAAAATAAAAGAGTACATGTACCAAGGGTGAGTTTAACTTGATCTTATTTTGCAGTCTGTTTGGTCATTATTATATATGCAGTTAGCTGACAGCGAAAAAACAAAACACTGTTTAGTTCTTTTCTTTTTAGCCAACTTTCTGACACTTAGTGACCTCCCTTCAAGGCAATCCGAATCACTGTCCCCAATCTTTTAAACCACATTTCAAGGAGTGCGTGGAAATGAAGACAGCCTGGAAATGCGGCAAATGAATAAGGCCGCAGTTCCAGGCCATCTTCATGTCCATGTAATTGCAGAGGCATTCGCGCCCCCCTTGGAAACCATCCACGGACCCCCAGGGGGGCGCGCCCCACAGTTTGAACAAAAGCATGAGATATGCGGCTAACCCTGACATGTCAATATCAATGACCTATTAGTGGAGATCCTGGAAGCACCCTGACTGTCCCTAAAATGGATCAATGACACAATATCGAATAAACAAATATCGAGAAAGTCAAGTATTGGAAATTTAATGTTGAGAACAGAAATATCTACCCCATATACATAACTGTAAATATCTCTAACATCGAGCACACACATATTGCTAACAAAAATATAATTGTTAACTTATATTGATAACAAAAATATCAGAAACATAAATATTGTTACCTATAAATGAACATATAGCATATCAAAAATATTGATTACCACAATATTAGCTACAAAATTATTATTTACATCATAAATAAATGCAATAAAAAAACAATAAATATCAATTTTCACAGAAACCATGACTCTTATAATAAACATCTATAATTATTTTAAAATATATCACATCACCCAAAAATTAAACAGTCACCCATAAAAGTAGTACAATTATAAAATATACAATGAATGGATTTAATCATTATTATTTATTATAAACATTTAAAGAGAAATAGCAATACAAAAAATAATATCAATTATATCAAAACTAATAAATTCATAGATAAATAAATACATTTATATTTAATATTACTAAAAGAAAACATAAATTAGCGTTTACCAAACAAAGAACTGACAAAGTCAACCAATACAATCACAACATAAACAACTTTAACCAATACAATGTCTTAACTAATTCGACAAACAATATAAAAGGCACATTAATTAAAGCAAAATATTTCTCAAAAAATGACAATGACTGCAAGAGGAGGAAACTCTGCAGAATTCTCGCTACTAAAGATTATACATCATAATATACAGCTCCAAAACTACATATTCAAGGATGACTTCTAATTAAACTAAATTTTAAATAGTACTAAACTAAAAAATGATTAGCTTTTGTCATTCTACACACTCTACCTGAAAGTAGAACGGCAACTACCAGACCAAGAAACTGCAAGAAAATCTCGTTCAGAACAATGCATTAACAATTTAACATAAAGTAAGAAAACATAATTAATAAATTAAAAAACTCACACAACCAGCAGCCAAAACAAACCTGACTCCCTAAACCTCGACAAACAAGAAATAATACCAAATTAAAATAATCTCATTCAAAAGAAAACAAACACCTGCTCTGCGTTTAAACAACCTAAAAGGAACCGCTGCAAAACCGTGCAAAACATCTCAACAAAACATACAATTCGATAAATAAAATTGCATTTTTAAATGTACAAATAAATAACAAACAAAATGTAACTATAACATATATTTATATTATTAAACTACTTACAGATATAATGACAGCAGGCACACATTTGTATCACTTCACAAAAAGGAAAACAGTTATTAAGTCATATGGGCTACACCTACAGCCAAGAAAGTACATCAACATAAACTATAAACTGGATGCATGGTATGGAATGGCAACAACAAAAGAAAATGTTGTAATTAATGTAAAAGAGCATAACCACCCTCGAAATGTTACTCAGATAGAAATTAGTAAAATTTTACAGGACATAAGAAAGGCAGGAGTCAGTTCTCAGGAACCCACAACCAAAATCCTTAAAGACATACTACCGAAAGTCCCATAACATATAACAGGCCAACTACCATCCATCCCCACTTTCAAACATCTAATTACATGCACTAAAAAAGCTAAGAACAATACCTTATCTGCTCCTTGAAGACACCCGGACATGGACATACCAGTGCATTTAACAATAACACATAAAGAGGAACCCTTCCTCTTACATAACAGTAAAAATAATGAAAAAACAATCCTAATCTTCTCCGGTGCAAACAACTTCATGAAACGTACCCAATGCCAATCCTGTATGATGGATCGGACCTTTAAATTGTATCTCAAACTGTTCACTCAGATATACAACATACGTGGTGAATTTGAAAACACCAATATCCCTTTCATATACGCTTTACTCCCTAATCAACAAGCAGTACCTCCCTTGAACTCCTAAACCATATAAAACAACAATAAAATAACTACTGTCCACAAAAAATAATCATAGATTTGGAACAAGCGATGATTCACAAATTCTAAATATATACTGCCACACCGCCATACAAGTCTGTTACTATCACTTTAATACTTATCTTGCGACACCACCATACCATCGGTGGTGGTCAGACCACTGCCTCTTCGGTGAAATGCCCGATTACAAGAAGCATGGACAGACCGGCACAAGACCACTGCAACCACCAGGATCTTGGATCCCGTGGTGGTGTCGGTTGGGAAAGCAGCAGGATATGGAGCCAGTGCTAATGCCTTCACCACCAAGGGGATTACTACATGCCTTTCCTCTGACCTTGAAAAGGTGAGCGGAAAAGCAGAGAAGAGGCCCCAAACAGGACCCCAAGGTGATTTTGCCAAGTGTTGACTGTTCATGGGGCACATGTTGTGCCCCCTCTGTTTGCTCTGTTGTGCGTATATTGCGTGCCATGCATGACATGATGCATGGTACACAGTGGACCCGACATCCATATGGCACTGCACTGCGGCAGCATCTGCTTCAGGCTCTCTTTATGAGCCAAAGCACGCCACTGCCATTCCACCACTGATGACACACCGCCAGCCTAACGGTAGTGTCATAATATGGAGGTCGGAATGTCGCCAGCTTGGTGGCGTTCTCCCAACCGCCGCAGCAGCGGTACAGCGGTCGGACCATCGGAGTTGTAATCAGGGCCAAAGTCTAGAACACTCCACTAACTTTACCTGCAAAGCCACAAAATTATAGCACTAGCCTACGTCCCTGTCACAGAGATAGTCAATCGCTATAACATACCAGCCCTTACTATTAATGAAATGAAGACAAACTTAGTCAACTAATGGACTAATTTGAAGATACGTGGGTCGGCATACTGCATCAGTCAGGACACAGAATCCAAGCAAATTCCAAATACCTAAAGTTCCACACAGGGAACCCCACGAGAGAGCATTCTAGATCCCAACACACTCACCTTCCTTCACTAATGACAACAGGTAAATATAACAAAAAATTGCAAAACACAACAAGATACGTTGGCAGAACAAAAGTAGCCATAATATCTAAGTACCACAAGAAACACAAAATCTAGATATATAGAACAATATAAGTTGGCAGGATAAAAGTAACAATATCATTTTAATGCATAATATAATCCTGAAATTTGGCAAGAGCAGTTTTCACCTTGGATGAAGCTCTTCTATTGGGAACACAAATACAATCAGGATGCACACCCATCTTGTCATTCACACATCCCGCTTTGGAATCAGGCACCACACAATCTTTCACCTCCTTCACTCGAAAAGGTGCAGAAAACTATGATGACCATTTGAGAACAAAACCTGACCTGTTGATTCTCACCCAATCACTGACATGAACAGGAGAATCTCTGTAACTATCAGCCACAGCGCTATACTTCGTCTGTACCACAGCTCTCACATCTACCACTCTATTCATTTTCCCCAGGCCGACACCTGGACATCCAATCCTTGTTCAACTTGGATTCTGCAATCCCCCCTTCTATTAGTGTAAATGGATATATGCCAGTACTGATGTGTGAAGTAGTCCTCATTGTGTTATGTACCCAAATATACCCCAATCTAGGCCTCGTGGCTACACAACCTCTCTCCTACATTTTTCCCACCTTGATAAGCATAACCGTTTCAGCACTGACCTTCTACCCAGTTATGTGCTATATAAATATCGATCGCTTTCCTTGAAATTAGCCTCATTTATTATGCATGAGGATTCTTAGACAAGACCCTGCACATGACGTACTTAATGGCATGAACATACTCTGTGTAAAAGTATGGTCATCTTCATCCTAGGGTGAAATAACTACTTTGCATAATCACAGGTATTGTACTACGCTCATTTGCATAATCATACAACATATCGATTTTCTAAGGAACCATACCAACACTAGATAAACAGAGGAGAAGCTTCAATGCTGACAATAGACGCAGAGGTCCCGGCCTGCAGAAGCAACAACACGCAGTGGTCTGACATCCCTTACGGGGTGTCCAACCCGAGACGAAGATGGGGTCATTCATTTTCTCCCATCAGGTAATGGGGTTGGCTCTTTCCTAGGGGATTCTTGGCTTAACATCCACATTCATGTTAGGTGCACTTAGATACACTTAGGTATAGCAATTCTACCTTTTATTTATTCTGTTGGTGCTTGTAATCCTATACATCTGTTTCTATTGATTGTTGTAACAAACATGTTTTATACTCGGATGACGCTGGTTCAAAAAATGTTTATTGAAAAGTCCCCATTGTTTATTCTGTGTATCTCTCTGAGACTAAGTGAGCATAGTTGACTGAGTGAAAAGTACTTCACTGTTTCCATGCTCCCTGAAGGATCAAGGGTTGTCATGTTCAATAGTTGCCTGAAACCTTCACTACTTGGTATGGTTAATGGGATTATGGTGGCACTGTGAGCTAGTTGGTCTAAAGGCTGACATATCCTTTAAGGGTGTCTGGAGTCAGTCATGACCTTAATCCCTTAGTTTATGTTGTCTAAACACGCAGATCCTATATATTTTTAGGAACTACATGACAACAGCCCACAACAGATCTTCAACAACCACCCTCCAATGCAATCTATTCACCAAGACCAATTGCAACTGGTCCTGGATAACCCAGTTCATCTGCTCCACTAAACCATTACTGTGAGGGTGATAAGCAGATGTGATGATGTGTTTGATATAAATCAACAATGGAAGAGTGTGTCCATCAGGTATGAACAAGTGCTGAAAGATGTAAAAAACGTGAATCACTATGTTTTAAAAGAACCCTCACTCACCAACCTAGTTGGTGACATGCTTCATCATTGGGTTCCCACCGGAGAGACCGAATGTCTCCCCGGTGTGCTGCGACGCCTGAAGTGCAGCGGAGCTGGTTTTTTGTGTGTGGATGCAGTGCAAATGGTGATAGTGTAGGTTAAAATATGTCACAGTTTGAACCAATAAGTAATTTTAATAGTGGTAAACCGGACACAATTAAAAACAATGTGGTGGACGTTAGAAAACTGGTGATAATTGGGCCAGCTACGTCCTAAATCTGGTGCAAAGTGATCAAAATGGTCGACATGTTTCTGCTTCTGGCGTTATTACATGAAGCATTCTTCAGGACCTAGTGTAAGGCCACCACGGCGGTATACGCGCGCTAAGGCGTACCCTAACCTGTGGGGTCTAGAACCGCTTGAGACTTACGGTCAAAATAAGGTATCCCTTCAGGAGTTTCTGAGAGCTTTAGTTCTGTTGAGGCAAAAGTGAAAAACAAAACAAAACAAACAAACAGTGATTCACACAATACATATATAATTTCACATATATAATTCCATTGTTGATTTATACCAGCCCTGGGGGACTAAGAGTGGCTCCAAAAAACTCCCTCCCTCTCTTGTTGTTAATTCATATTTCGGCAGCGCACAGCTGCGAGAGTTTCCTTTGAATATTTCTCTCTTGGACAATTTTTTTACCCACAGTTTGGTGTTTAAAAATTTCTGTCCTTACGCTTGGTATTTAATATGGAGAATCCTGGTTTATCTTACACTGATGAGGAGGTCGACCCCTACTGGCTGACCCCTCGCTCTTTTCAGACCCTTCCATTGCCCACACTATCTCACAAAGAGGCGGCAGACCCGGAAGCTGAGATCGGTCCTGGACCAGGGTTCAATTCCCCGCCTCGGCGGGTCTTGGGCTAAAAAATTCCACGGACTCGATAATTCTCGCCCCGGTGCCTCCTCGACTCACGGGTTCACACTCTGCGACTCTGGGCAATAACTTGCTTAATCTCCACAATGGCCCCTCGCGGCGGGATGCCTGACTTTCACCTTGTGGATACCCTGCTATCTCACAGGGGAATACCAGGACGGGTTCCCTAAGCAAGCGCCGGGAAACCCACAGCGGGTAGCTGTGCGCTATATAAGCTCAACTACATTTACATACACATTTACAAACTACCGAATGGGATAAGTTATCTGAGCAAAAACGTGACCGCATTCGTACCATCCTACACGGCACTATTCTGACTGAATACTTACGTAACAATATAGCTCCAAGAGGTTTATTGTTGACCAATGCCCCACGTATCTTTCTGGAAGACTCCGTCTTCAGGAAGGAGTGGGCACAAATAGCATGGCACTGTACCCGCGACTGGTTGGTCCTGATCATTAAGACGGCCCTTAGGCTGTCCGAAGCATTAATGGTCAAGATCCAACTTACTGAAACCCATTTCAGAACGACCCTGACAGGGTACAAGAAAAAACTTGAGGAACTAAATAAAGAAATCAATGAGTATAAGCATAACCTGACACAATCTAAGGTACAAAAATTCCAGAAAGACCTTAAACGCTTTGCTTTCACAAAGGTATACCCTTATGCTGAACCGAATTATACACCACCCCAACGGAATTCGAACTACTCAGATAATACATCTGAGGATGACACATCCACCACTAGTGGTTCGAGTAGTGGTAGTTTCAAGAGCAGACAGAGGGGTAGGGGAAAGGGTAGGTACCAACATTATCAACAACATTGGCCTGTTTTTCCCAATCAGGGCACCAACCTCCCCAACCAATACCATCAACCCCCACAATTCCCTATGATGGGTTGGAACCCAGCCTTCATGCCGATTCCCCCTTACCCCCCCAACATGTACCGCCCCCCTTTTTTAGAGAGAGGCCGAAGAGGCCGGGGAAGGAGAAGAAATCAGGTACACTGGGGACCAGACGAAGAGACGGGGATCAACACGAGGAGCAAGTCAGGGGCTCAACAAGCAGGGCCGAGCAACCAGAGACCCTAGTGACCAACCTGTCTTCCCTAGTACTCACAGACACTGAAAAACGAGTCTTAGAGAAGGGGTTAGGTTTAGTTCCAACTGCTCGCCTTGACCGTTTTCGCCTACATTGTGAACTAGCTGATTTCTTTAGAAAACTTAAACTCAAACATTTCTTCGAACAACATCAAGCTAGTAGTCCCTCCGCGCCAGAGAGTGATACAGGATTACGGCCAAAATCCACCTTTACACCACCGCCTCATACTGTCCCGGCAGAACTTATTGCTTTTGAGCAGGCAGTATTCAATGACATTGAGGCATATGAAGACACCGGCACCTTCAAGAACATGAATGCCGCCGAATTCCTGGCACTGAAAACCCTCCAGTCAAATTCTTTCATTGTCATAAAACCAGCTGACAAAGGTGGGGGCTTGTAATTCAAGACTCCACAGCCTATGACACAGAATGCAGACGCCTTCTCGCGGATAGGGTCAGTTACACCCCACTAACCAATGACCCTTCCCCTGAGCTAAAAACAATGATTATCAACCTAGTGGAAGAGGCAGAGTCCAATGGACATTTAAGCAGACATGAGGCTGATTTCTTAACTAAAAGTGAGGGGACTATTCCCTACTTTTATACGTTACCAAAAACTCATAAGAATAAGTTTCCACCGCCTGGCCGTCCAATTGTCTCCGGCATTGGTTCTCTCCTGGAGCCTCTTTCCATATACTGTGATTTTTTCTTAAAACCTTTGATTCAGAGCACATCGACCTACTTGAAAGATACCAAGAGCCTGCTGGTTCTTTTACAAGATGTAACCTTGACAGATGATCCGACTTTCCTGGTATCTCTAGACATAGAAAGTCTATATACCAGCATACCTCAGGAAGATACCATCAGGGTCATCAGTGAGACTTTGGAGGAAAACCCCTGGGATTTCCAGACATCGAAACAGTTCGTCATTGATTGCGCCACCCTAGCCCTAGAAAAGAATTTCTTCGAATACAAAGGGACCCTCTTTCTCCAATCCACCGGTACTTCCATGGGGAGTACCTTTGCTCCCAGTGTGGCAGGCCTCTACGTGCATGATTTCGAGCGGAAGCATATACTGACCACCAATAATCCGTTCTCGCTCTATATATCTTTTTGGAAAAGATATATAGATGACATCTTGGTGATCTGGAAAGGACCTGAAATCCAACTTGTAAAGTTTTTTGAATAGATTAATACGTGCGACCCCAGCCTGAAATTTACCAACACGTATGATCAGAACGAAATAATATTTCTGGATCTGACTATCACCAAACGGGAAGGCAAGCTACTTACTAAAACCTACTATAAACCGACCTCGAAAAACAATCTCTTAGCCTTCTCTAGCTTCCATCCACGACCCCTAAGAGAAAACCTCCCGTTTGGTCAATTTTTGCGCATCAGACGCAATTGTAGTCGCATGGAAGACTATCGCATTCAATCCGATAATCTATCCACTAAACTGAAAAGAAGGGGTTATCCAGAGAAAATTCTAAACCGCAGCTATAAGAGGGCTAAAAATCAACACAGAGAAGCCTTACTGGAGGATTCAGTTAAAGCAGTGGAAGAAATCCCTTTGACATGTGTGACGACTTACAGCACGGCTTCTAATGCTGTTACTAAATCTATTCGGAAACATTGGGGCATACTTGTAAGTAACAACTTAAAATGGGAGAAACCCCGTTTTCTTTCAGGAAGGCTAGAAGCATAAAAGATGCCCTTGTACACACGAGACCACGAGCAGTATCATCTGACAATATTCCGTCTGTTTTACAATCCTGGGGACTCCCCAAAGTGACAGGCCATTTCCCATGTGGGCAGTGCAGTGTGTGTCACCTCACGAAAGCTAGCAAGACTCTGAATCTCGAACAAGATAAAGTGTGGAGTCAACGTGCACACACAAACTGTAACTGATCCAACGTCATCTATCTACTGACATGCCCGTGTGGGATCAGATACGTTGGTATGACCACACCCAAAATCAAACAACGTATTGTTGAACATAGAAGCACAATCCGCTGTGGGAGAAGTATCACAAAAATGACAGAACACGATGTAGCTCTTAAACACACCCCTGACGATTTGACCTGGACTATAATTGAACAAATCAGACCAGGGATTAGGGCAACTAACATTCTGTTCGAAAAAGAGCAGCGTTGGATCTATCGCCTGTCTAGTCACACTACGGGTTTCAACGATAATATTCCATGGGGCACAGTGTTAAAAAGATAAATGTTAAAAAGATAAACATTTAATTAGTCACTCTGCTATATACCACCTACTTTTCAAGACATGACCACGTTGTTGTATAAATGAGTATGTTGCAGATGCCTTTCCATTTCAACAACAGGTTTTTCTTCTCCCTCTGATCTGTCCTGAACACCCATTAGGAAGTGGCATTCACTTTTAATCAATTACACGCCTCGGGCATAAACATCTACACCTGATTCTAACAATCTGTCTTGAAAAATGCGCATAATTATGATTATGTGTAAGTCCAATCTCTTTGAGACTCTTTTTACACTAAATTAGTCGCATTGTTAATTACCACCTACTATTCAAGACATGACCACGTTGCTATACGAATGAGTATGTAGCAGATGCCTTTTCACTTCAGGAATAGGTACTTTTCCCTCTGGTCCGTTCTGAAAACCCATTAGGAAGGGGCATTTACCGCTAAAACAATCTCGCGCCCCTGGCACATAATTCTATGCTTGATTCCAATGCGCATAACTATTATTATGTGTAAAGCCTTTTCTCCTGAATCATGATCGGCATATTACCCCACCGTAACATTGATAATCCATTGGTACTTTGCCGATCTAAACCTCTTGGAGTTGGGCGATTCCCCCGGAAGCCGTGGAAGGAATTCTCCAGTCTTCTGAAAGTCAGCAGTCTAGTCATCCCCCTCTGTTTCACCATCTCACGTGACAGGCGTGATGACGTTACACCTCCCAATTGGGAGACGCATACTACTTTTACATCTCCCTCGGTCCGGACGTTAACATCCGAGTCCGTAGGAGGGCTGAGTAGGTTTACAGAGGGCTGGTGACCTTGGAGTAGTAAGTAAAGGTTCTGCTGTGCTGAGTTCCATACCTTTACTTCAACTATGTAAGTTTTTGATCTCTTTTTACTCATTTCACTCCTTGTCCAGAGTGTGACTATAGGTCCCGCCTCCCACCCGGACTCATGTAGTGAAATTGATTCGAACATCACGTAAGCACTGTTTACGGTTTTCTTGATGTTCACCGACCAATACGATAATTCCTTGCATCTCCATTTTAAACCAAGCATTACTTAATTGTTTTCCGCCTCCCAAAAGTCAGCCAGATTGCAGTGCTGACCATGAGTGTGATGGCGATTTATTCAGGCTGTTTTGCCGTAATCACCTCCTACCAGGGTGTAGCACTTTCCGGCACTATTAGTTATTGCGCTAATGAGCACCACATGATATTTCCTTTATCGACACGGGCTGATACGAGTGAGTTTCCCGAAGGTTCAGATAAATTGGAAAGTTTCACCATGTTTGTGCATGAAATCCATTCACAAAATTTGTGTGATTAGCCTAAGCCTGTTCTCTGTGAAATTATATATGTATTGTGTGAATCACTGTTTGTTTGTTCTGTTTTGTTTTTCACTTTTGCCTCAACAGAACTAAAGCTCTCAGAAACTCCTGAAGGGTTACCTTATTTTGACCGTAAGTCTCAAGCGGTTCTAGACCCCACAGGTTAGGGTACGCCTTAGCGCGCGTATACCGCCGTGGTGGCCTTACACTAGGTCCTGAAGAATGCTTCATGTAATAACGCCAGAAGCAGAAACATGTCGACCATTTTGATCACTTTGCACCAGATTTAGGACGTAGCTGGCCCAATTATCACCAGTTTTCTAACGTCCACCACATTGTTTTTAATTGTGTCCGGTTTACCACTATTAATATTACTTATTGGTTCAAACTGTGACATATTTTAACCTACACTATCACCATTTGCACTGCATCCACACACAAAAAACCAGCTCCGCTGTACTTCAGGCGTCGCAGCACACCGGGGAGACATTCGGTCTCTCCGGTGGGAACCCAATGATGAAGCATGTCACCAACTAGGTTGGTGAGTGAGGGTTCTTTTAAAACATAGTGATTCACGTTTTTTACATCTTTCAGCACTTGTTCATACCTGATGGACACACTCTTCCATTGTTGATTTATACCAGCCCTGGGGGACTAAGAGTGGCTCCAAAAAACTCCCTCCCTCTCTTGTTGTTAATTCATGATGTGTTTGATGCCATTTTCCTTTCAAAAGTCCTCCATCTCTCTAAACACCAATTGTGTGCCATTGTCAGTCACCAGCTTGTCTCTAAGGAATACTTCTCCGAATGATCTAATGACCACAGCAGAACTCACGCTGTCCACAAACTTCACTTCTGGCCATTTTGTCATATAGACCAAAGCATACTTCGGTGACCTACCAGTGACATCAAAAGGTCCTGACAAACCAAATGCAAGTTTGCACCAAGGCGAGTCTTTTACAGTAATTGTGTCAACAGCAGAAGGATATGTAACTTTCAACTTATCACTCAAGACACACATGCAGCAGTCTCGAACATATTGTTCAATGGCCTTATCTAAACCATGCCACCAGAAATCCTCCCTAATCCTACCTTTCAAGGCTCGAATTCCAAGATGCCCTTCATGGGCTAAATCCAAAATCTTCCTTCGCATGCACCTTGGGACTGACAACAGACCACACCTACGCAAAATTCCCCCAATCATTGACAATTCCTCCCCAATTCTACTGTAAGGAATCAATTCAAAGGGCGTACCCTTGCTATTGGGTGAACCTGCAGCCACAACATTGGCCACCACCTTCCATTGTTTATTGTCTAATACTGCCTTCATCCATTCTTGCTCCGATAGTGCCCCTTTGACTGTGTCATCCTCACACAGCACACTCCATCTCTAGATCGTCAATTACTTCTTTGTTCTAAACACTCTCCTGCAAAGGCTATATTGACCAGCAGTCGGGTACATATTTCTTTGCTCCAGCCATGTACTTCAACCTATAGTGAAATTCCTGCAATCTGTACTGCCATGTTGCTAAATGTGGAGTAGCTCTCCAGACCCCTTTTCGTGATGAAAAGATCTACTAATGGTTTGCGATCCCTTCTTAGAATGAATTTATTGCCACGCACAACATTTCTAAAATACTGAACACCCCACCACAATGCCAGAGCCTCCTTTTCTATAGTAGGGTAACTGCTTTCTGCACCTTGTAAAGTTCTGGATGCAAAAGCTATGGTTTCTTGACTGCCATCATATTTCTTTTGCATGAGGACTGCACCAAGTTCAACATTCCTTGCATCAGTGGATATGATGCATAAGCCATTGATGTTGAAGAATTTGAGAGGACAAGCCTATACAATCTCATTCTTGATGATTTCAAAATGGTTCATAAACGCTTCGTTCCATACACACTTAGCATTCTTCTTGAGAATCTCACGCAAACACACTGTCTTGTCAGGAAAATTGTTCATGAATTTTGCATAATACTCCACTAACCCAAGAAAGGAGCTGAGTTGGTCCTTATCTTTGGGCTCTGGTGCACTTTGGATGGCCTCCAAAATCTTAATTTTTGGTTCTACACTGTTGCCCGAAATGTGATGACCCAAACAATCCACTCCTTCTTGAAAGAACTTACACTTGTCTTTCTTAAGAGTAAACCCACTAAACTTCACAATCTCCAAAACTTGCCTTACCCTGTCATCATGCTCAGAGTCAGTTTTGCCATATATATAAGTGTTGTCATGGAAAAACATGAACCCTAAAGTGTGCTTGGAATCGATTTCCCATCAGACGCTGGAACACATCAGAAGCCAATGCCAATCCAAAAGGCATCCTTATGTAAAGGTAAGCACCATCAGGAATTACAAAAGATGTGAGATACCTGGAATCTCTACTTGATTCAACCAGATGATAAGTTGAAGAAATGTCTAGAGAAGTGAAAAAATTGGCAACATCCAAAGTCGCCAGCATCTCATTAATACTAGGTAGATCCACCCAGATATTGGAGTTGAGTTCCCTCAAATCCACACACATTCTCAGGCCTTGTCAGCCTTGCATGCCAAAACTATTGAGGCCAACCACTCTGACCCTTCGATGTGCTCAATCTCTCCCATTGAACACAATCTTTCTAATTCTTGATTTAGTTAGTTGTGCAGGCTTAGTGGTACCTTACGCACTTTGTGAGTTAGTGCTCTTGCCCCTTCCTTGTGAATTATATGATGTTGGAATCCTTTCAGTTTCCACTAGTTCTCACTAAATACTTCAGGATAACACCGGATCCACTCATCACCTGTCAAATATCCAATCACATTTTCTTTAGATGGGGTAGCAGACAGGGGTACACAGTAAAATTCCTTCACATCTCATCTGGACAGAACAGTGTCAGGATGGTTGCGGTCCAAAATAATCCTGAGCTCTCCTTGCTCCACCCACCCCAAAAAATGTGCCCTGTCCTTCACAATATATACAATTCCGTTCACACAATTTCTACCAAATTCCAAATCAGCCTCAAATTTTTCTAGGGCCTCCACCCTCTTCCCAATAAGCAATAACATTTTATGTTTGAATGGTGCAATTAAATGTCTCTCAACCCATCAAAATCATTGGCATTAATAAGCGTGAACGGGAAACCCAAATCAGCTAAGATATTTATCTTCTTGCTACTCGCACTAATGACACAAGCTGGAGATTTTCTCTTATGTGACCCCCATCATGGATGCTATTTCAACCACACCATTTGCCTGCATGGATGAAGAAGACAGTATTGGTGACACATTGATTTAATAATCCGAGTCATTGAGGTTTTCCTCAATGGTTTTGATGGTTTGCGCAGTGATCTTCTGAGCTAAGATAGCCTTACATATCAGTGCAAAGTGCCCTTTTTTCCACACTTATAACATGTTTGATTTAGAGCAAACCGCAACGGTAACATCAGAGTTCTGCCTTCTTAGTCTTGGTTCTAGATGATACTGTTTCTGGATTATGCACCGAACCAGTTCTGGTTCCCTTTAAGGGTTTAGGATTGTTCTTCACACTAAGGGGCTAATTACGATGTCAGGACACTGTCTCGGTCCTGGGACCAACCTCTGGTCGACAGTTCTGACCGCCTAATTCGGTTGTGACTGAACACTGTTCGGTCGCATTACTACATTTCTCTATGGTAGTGTGCATTACTGCCATAAACCGGAAGCAATACATGCTCCCATAAGAAAATGTGAGGTGCTGTTGATCCCTGCACCCTGTGGCAGGCACCTCAAAGTGCCCGCCAAAGGAAGCAGGGATCAACAGTGGGGCACCATAAGTGCCCCCTCAGCCACCAATGGGAGGCCTTGCCCTGCTGGCGGCCCCAACACATGCTTGTCAACATGGATTTCATATGGGAAAGGCCAGCATGGAAACCCTGCCGGAAATTATGCATCGTAATTAACCCTGGCCGTAGTTCCCGTAGTCGCGCTTTGCACAGCTACGCGAAGATGTACTTGCACTACGCGAGCTACGCGTAGCTTTGCGAGCTTGCGTAGTTGTTTGGGGCGCCCGTTCGCGATGGCTTTTTCTTGTTCGGGAGCACGGTGAGCATGTTCGGGGAGCTGTTTGCATGCTCGGGGGATAATATCTTGCGATCTTACCCATGCGGTCGCCAATGGGCGCGGCCATCTTGTTTTTCAATTGTCCCGCCCGCTTGCGATGCCTTATTTCCTGTTCCAGGTTGCGGATAGCGTGTTCGCGATGCGCATTGTCGTGTTCGGGAGTGCATTTTATTTGTTCGCGACGAATAGTGCATGTTCACGAGAAATATCGCACAAACTTACCCACGCGGTCGCGAATGGGCACGCTCATCTTGTTTTTCACTCTATGCTATGGTTCTGGGCCTACTTTTCTATCCTCCCTTAATCTTTGTAATCCTTCGTATTTAAAACATTTTTGTCTGCCTTTTTTTAGTTATCATCGATCTCTCTCTTTCCCTATGTTTATATTTTGCATTTTATTTCTACTTTTACTGTGTTTTTTTAACTTTTATAAAGTTCTTTCTTTCTTCTTCCCCTAACTTTTTTTTCCCCTTCTAACTTTTCTTTTCCGCCTCTCACCCACCCCAGAACCATGACCAAGGACACACCTAGTCCTAAGGGTAAGGGACCTGCAGGAGCAGACAATGGCCGCCTGCCTTGCGGCAGAATGCGTCCTGCAGGGGTGCAGGCCCGGCAACTTTTTGGGGAGGCGGAGGTGGCCGCCCTTGTTTTTTTCATTCAGCGCCACCTCCCCTTGACCTTGGCAGCAGGCGGCAGGCCCGGCTCCGGGTACGCTACCCAGGAGTGTCACCGTCGGTGGGCGAAGGTGCGCCGGGCAGTGTTCCGGTGCTCAAGGGTCCGGCGCACCCATAATCAGCTGACCCACCGGTGGTCCGACATCCAGGACCAGGAGCAGGACCTGTTGGACCTGCTAGGTGTCGCGGTCGTCGGGCTTGGTGAGTAACTTATTGTGTATAAATTAAATTTGACGAATAACAAGATTACTGCTGCGTGCTACGCGTTGCTGGTAAATTACGTTCCAAAAAGCAAAATCTTCTGTGATTGTAGGACCCAGGTGCTCGGTGGTACTCTTAATTGTTTGCAACTTAGTTTGCGCTAGCTTGTGCTGATTATGTAAGAGTTTATTTTAGAGAACTGCAGTTAGGTAATGCAATTTGCTAGAGAGACTCTAGTCCTTCCATTGTCCTACTGTGAAATAGTGGTGGACGGATATTGGATACTAGGTTTAGTTTGTTAGTATTAGTTAATAATTGTTTTATGCGGTCTGCGTGACGCCTCCTCTGTCACTGAGTGCTGCTTACCCCTGTCATCCGCAGAACCTTTTGTACTTTGTTTAGTGAGTGGTAGGCTTAGCATGGTCAGTCAGTGGCAGAACTAGATCAGAATCATGCAACCAACCCACAATTTGTTGTATGTATGCAAAATGTATGCATGTGTCCTCCATCTCATCTATGCATTTGATGGCTGAAAAAATGGAAATGCAGACTTAGTGAACAATTGGCTCGTCTGGAATAGGTGGTGTAGGTCAGGTGGTACTTACTAGGCTTTGTTAGTATTTGTAATCAGAATGATTATGGAACACTGGAGTGTTCATAAATAAGTAGACGATCCGTGAAAGCAGGAAGCAGCCAGTAGTCGTTCCATCTGATTAGATAGGTCAATTTTATTGCAATTGTTGTTTCCTAAAATGTTGTTTGACTTATTTTTCCAAATGTTACAATTATAGGAGAAAGCAGCTAGGTTATACGTGAGTGCACAGCCTGGACCTGTCACTATACAGTAGTGAGAGTATTGCCCACCTCAAATGGCCAGCTGCTTAAACGACCATAGATAAAGCATATGTTCACAAAAATATGAGAGGCAACACAAAACTAAATACACTGTGTTAATACAGTTTGAGAACTGATTGTTGAGTCCACACAAAGATTGAAAGATTCACGTGTTCTTTAATCCAAGATGCGGTACAACCATATTCACAGCCAACGCGTTTCGCCCAAACATGGGCTTCTTCAAGGCTGTTAGAAATCATACAAAGCTATTGGTTGAATCATTGATTTGTACATATGAAACTTAACTAACAAGGATAGTGGAAAGAGAGAAAAGAAGAAGAAAAGTAAAACAAAAGAGGTATTCAAGTTACTAAACAGACATTGGCCCATCCTTAAGGGAGCACTAGGTGTTAACAGCATTATTACGTCTAGACCTTCAATGACCTTCAGAAAAAGCAGAACTATCAGGGACAGTTTATGCCCCAGTTACACGTTGCCACAGCCCCCCAAGCCAGGTTGGCTAAAAAAACCTTCTGGGTTCTACACTTGCAGTTCCTGTAACATTTGCCACTTAGGATGTAACAAAACTCTTACGTTTAAGTACAATTCAGACAGACACCATACAATTCACCACTTCATTAACTGTCTGACCAGCTTTGTGGTTTATGTCCTGATATGTGGGTGTAACAAAATCTATGTGGGTAGCACTGTGAGACCACTCAAAACCTGCATACAGGAACATCGTAGAGCTGCGTTACATGGAGACACTACGTATGCTCTAGTGTCACATACCTGTACTGAGAGTGTGGATAGGTCTAGGTTTCGGTTCCACGGCATTGATGTAGCTCTACCAGTGAATAGAGGTGGGGATAGAGAACTCAGACTTAGGCGACTGGAGGCGAGATGGATCTGTACTCTGCGAGCAGTTGCACTGGGTTTCAATAGCGATAATGAAATGCATTATTTCTTATAATCTTGTACAGTTTTTGCAATGAGTGTAACATTTTTGAGAAAAGAATTTTTGTCAGATCATTAAAATCTTTGTGTTTTCAATCATGTTACGCAACACTATCTGTACTCTTTGCATCTTAAAGTACTGACACCTTCGTTATATTTCTGTCCCACTTTCTTTGCTCTTTGTGCACGATAATGACAATGGAGCACATTTGGGTGTGTTGTCCATGTATGACACGCAGTGAAACACTATGCTCACACCCTGTCTGTCAACATTGTTCCATATTGTCTTATTGGAATTATTAACTTGACTGGTTTAGTGCACTTTAGTTAAACTATCTGTATGATCATTAGCCCTATATCCACAACTGGTTATTTATCACTCTAATGTTATGTTAATACTTACGCAAGCAAATCATCGCATTCTTGAACTTGTTGTAATTAGTATTTCAAGATCTTATCGACTCTAAGCTGTTACCTAACTACGGTTTATTTCTTCACTCAAGACTTTATTGAATACGGAAACAGATTTGCTTTATTCACGCTTTCCCCCCGCTCTCAGATCTCTCTTGTCTTTTATCCTTCCTGTTTTGGATAAAGTCCGAGTCTTGCAGCAGACGATCGATATCGCTGTGATTTTTCGCACATGCTTGATATTAGTCTCGTCATGTATAGTTATGGGTCACATTATGGCCTTTTTTAACACTGACTTTCAGTCGCTTACCCTGTGTTTTCTTTCCTAACGCACTTACCGCCCTACGTGAAGCAGCATTCGCTTTCCCGACCATTTCTTTATCATTCACCTACTTAGATGCCTTATACTTTGAACATGACTCTGGTGTACATTTGATTGCAGGTTGATGCGGTAGCATTAATTTGTTGATCGCATACCCTAGTTTGATATTTGTCACCTTACTCGTTACTTTTATACTTGCTATTATTGGGGCATATCAACAAGGGCTTTATCTCTGCTTTTTTGGCTTTAAAAGCCAAAAAAGCAGAGATAAAACTAGCACCCTATCAACAACAGGGTGCTAACACGCAAATTTGCATGTTAGCACCCTTTTACTCTACGCTTCCCCTTGCATCTCTAATGAGATGCAAAGGGGGCGTTCCAGAGTAAAATAATAGGAGAAATGTCGCTAAGTGACATTTCTCCTATTATCAAGAATGTCGCTAACCCTGTTAGAGACAAAAAAAGCAGCGCTAACCGCAGTTAACGCTGCTTTTTTACGTCTGGTATTTTTCTGACTTAGCCATGATATCCTATAGAAGGAGGATATCATGGCTAAGTTTGCCTGTCCCTATCAACAAGGTAACGTGAGATTATCGCTGGGTTTCCAGCGATAATCTCACGTTAGCCTGTTAGCGTGAGGATTTTTATCGCTATTGAGATAAGCGTTGCTAATAGCACGCTATCTCAGCGATAAAAATTCACGCTAGCCGGCGATAATTATCCTAGCGCTAAGTGCGCTTAGAGATAATTATCGCCGGTTGTTGTTGATATGCCCCATTGTTTCTTTAGAGTTTTTGACATATGAGACCCTTAAGCTGTATTACATTGCCCGCATACCGCAACTACTCCAAGATGGAGTATTCCGGCTACTGACACGTTCTAGCGTACTCGCTTCCGTTTTTTGCTTACCGGATATACTCTGCTTAGCGTCAATGTATAACTTCACTGGCGTTGCAATCATTCAGGTAACCGTTCCGACACGACGGCAATTACGGTGCTACAGGCCTCCTTTGGACAGTCCATGAAATTGGACACTCGAAGTAAGTACATGGTTGGGGACACAAATTTGTCGGGCTTTGGGATCCTGTATAGTGAGAAGTAGCCTCACATGATTTTGGTTAAGTATTTATTGCAGAACTATAATACGGTTCTATGTTTGTAACACTTTGTGGCGTTTATGCCATACGCTGCAATACATAGGGATTAGCGGTATAAGGGCTAATATTCCTTCTTGCCGTTTTTGTCATTTCACGTTAAACGCGGCAACAATAGAGGCATTAGAAATGTACGGGCCAGCCCCTTTCATTGTCGTATTCAACTACTGAGGCTTGTACACTTGTTACATGATAGGATTCCGTGAACGTTAATATTGCCCCTCTTTTACTATAGCTTGCATGGTACAACATTTTGGTTGTGCCATTGTAGTATGCGTGGACGCGGTTTACTTGGTTGGCGGACTTACGGGCAGGGCACTGTATGTTTTTCTTTGGGATTATGTGTGCTGTGATCTGTATCTGCGGCCAGCCACTCATATATATTCTATTTTTTATTTATACCGTACTGTCACTCAATTCTCCTAACAGACTTGAATAGCCAGAATTTCTTGGGAATTACACTTTGACGCACCTCGCCAGACGCATTTCTATTGCTCACATGCTACTTTTCTAGCAAGGTGAGTGGGTACTACTGTGTTTTCGCGCCATGGAGAAATCTGGTTGTTCTTTTCACTTTGGAATAACACTTACTCGTGTCTTTATTGATTACAGATTCTATTTGCGTTAAGTTACCTTCTTAACATTTCTGAAAATACTTCTGTGCATCAACGTTTTATAAACCGTGGTAAGCGACTGATTTTAGCTTAAATCTCCTACCTTAAGTCTCTTAATTTTCTCACTTTTTTTAGACCAGTTCAAATTTTTTGGACATGGTGGTATTTGTTTCTTTCCAGTTCCTTTCTTAACACACTTGGTTATCTTTGCATAGTCTTGTGTCCACCTTATGGATACTCACTTGGGGTTTCCCTTTGGGTTACTTCTTCTTCCCCTCATTTGCCTTCTCTCTTCACTTATTGTTAGGTCACATGGTTAATTTAGACACTTGTTCACAGTGCACTACGTTCGTCTTTTTCTCGGTCTCTTCTTCACTGGTCTCGCAAGCATTCTGCTGATTCTTCCTCTTTCGCAGTTTCTTGGTCTTCCCCCTTCTTTCTACTTTTTTTTACTTTTTTGTTTTACTTTTCTTCTTCTTTTCTCTCTTTCCACTATCCTTGTTAGTTAAGTTTCATATGTACAAATCAATGATTCAACCAATATCTTTGTATGATTTCTAACAGCCTTGAAGAAGCCCATGTTTGGGCGAAACGCGTTGGCTGTGAATATGGTTGTACCGCATCTTGGAATAAAGAACACTTGAATCTTTCAATCTTTGTGTGGACTCAACAATCAGTTCTCAAACTGTATTAACACAGTGTATTTAGTTTTGTGTTGCCTCTCATATTTTTGTGAACTTATTTTTCCAAATTATTTATTATTATTTGTTTCACAGCACTCCTTAATGTGTGTCTCTTTCTTTATTATATTTTACATGATCATCAGCACCACCCAGGGGCAAGAAGACGGGGTCGGAGTTGGAGGGGGAACCACAGGACCGCTCCTCTACCGAGGCTCCTGCTGCTGGCCCCAGTAAGTCCTCCAGTGGTTATATTGACAGTTATATTTCCCTAACTTTTACTGCTTCTTTTTTTTCCGAACTATAAATTATGGTTCCACTTTCTAATTCTATTTTTTACAAAAAACTTCTTTGACCTTGACTATCTGTTTCCAAATTCTGTTTATCCCTGCCTCTAACTAAGTTCCTTCTAACTGCCTCTGCTATGACTCTCTGTACTGCTACTACTACTATTATTCTGTCTGTAGCGAAGCTTGCACAGTTGCCCACTCTTTGTTGAAGGTTTTCTTTGGAATAATAAAACTCTGATTGACCAATAGCTCTAGCCACTGTGTCCTGTCCTTTGGGTTGTCCTCTTCTAGTCTTCTCAATGTTGAGGCTTTGACAATTACCACAAACAAAATGGCCAGCCAGATATTTGACTAATATTTTGGATCGGATAGTACATGATACTACTATTGTTGTAGTGATTCTGCAGAGCCACATACAGAACTATGCACAACAAAATAGGATGTTGGTGATGGGAGGTTGGACCTTACTGATCACACCTCAGTCCGAAGAACCCATGATCCCCTGACCGACTAGCTATAGTGTCTCACATTAGGGTCCCACTCCCGACCCCCCCACGAAGAAGATGCACAATGTTGATGATGACTGAGACAGACAACCCAGAACATAACACCATTTTGCTCACTCACTTGTGTAAGTCCACTCCACCACACCAAATACCAGAGTCTATGTGTAAGTTCAAAAGGTTTATTTGAAACAAGTAACAAGCTCTGTACGTCATTATATGAAATTCAATTTACTACAGCCATCGTCAATAAGCCAGCAGAAAGCATAAGATTAAAAACATTTACAAGTGCATGACAACAAGAACAAGAGACAAGATCTTTTGAATTCTGGAAGACCCCTCACCGTAGAACGTAGAAATACTGGTTACATCATTCATCATAAACTCTGTAAATCTCTGGTTTGTAGAAGGGAAACTTCTGCTTATTATTGCCTATTATACGAGAAAAATGCTGCGCGTTAGCCGTTAGATAGTATACTGGTGAATGCAAGCATTTTGCAGTCATGCCAATGTCAGGTTTGGAATTGAGAGGGTCAGGTTTCCCCGTTTGCACCTACAACACTTTCGTCAGGCAAGGTTTGGAAGAAGAAGGCGGAGATGTGTGTCTGCAAGATCGCTCTCCGCTTTCCTCCGTTTACTATTAGTTTAGACATTTCCTTTCCTTTCTTCCCCCCTTCCCTCCACACCTCCAAGATGGCCGCTGTTGGTGCTTCTGTTCCTCAGTTCACTCTGTGGACGCGCTGCAGTGTTTCCCTTTTGAATGTAGTGCGCGCGCTGCCAATACGCGGCGCACTTCAACCGTCTATTTTTGCTGAGTGGCGGTTTCTCTTGGAGCTCCGCATTCCCCACAAGAAATTTTCAGTCAGAAGTTGGGAGAATCCAAGTTAGGGTTTCTCTCTCTCTGTGACTTCCTTTTGGGCTCCGTGAGTGGAGCGTTCAGTTCGTGACTTTCTTGCAACTTATCCTTCAGAGTTAGTTCGGTGGATATGAAGAGAATTTCCAGGCTGCTCGACGAATGGGCAGTGTTCTTCTGAAGTAAGGAGGCTTTGTGTTTCGCGAGGGAAGATTACCTCTTGATAAGTAAGTGAAGCCTCTTTCTTGTATTTGCCGTAAGCAGCATCATCAGTGTCCTCTTCCAGTCAAAGAGAAGTAGAGAACTCAGTTTATCAAACTCCGTGGGAGCACAGACTTGTTCCAGCTTTGATCAGCTACGTTTTTTCCAAGCAGTGTTGTGTTGAACTCAGACCTAAGGCGTACTTCCTTCAACAAGAGACTTTGTTTTAATGGAACCTAAAAGCGCTGAGGGGTGTGCAATTATATATATATATATATATATATATAGGGTTTTCACAATCCTGCAACCAATCATTCTGGAGTCCAGAATTTCAACAAAACTATCTCGCCCAATCTTATCGCTCCATTTCCAAGTTTGGTGAAATATAAATGCAAGGGTTCCTCACAGAAGGTAGACAGGTATGGTAGCCAGATAAGGAGAGGGTGGGGGAGTCTCTGGTAGGCTGGGAGTTCATGTGTACATTTTCATTGCAGGAATTGTCTCTGCCATCTGTACAGCGCATCCTCCACAAATGAGGTTCTCGCTGAGAATAGAGAGCAGCTACCCACTGTATCAGGACAGGTATTTGGTAGAAGGTTTTTAATTAGAGTGTAGAGAGAGTTAGTGGTTGGAGTTGTTGTTTATTAACTCTCATTACAGGGTCCAAGACGAAAGAAGTTACGAGGCCAGTCCTGGAAGAACATACAGTGCAGTCTCTCTTGTCTGTCCAATTCCCCTTTCCCCCTCACTGCTGCTCGTGAGCCCTGAGTTCGCGGCAGCGGAGTGGGGGAGTGGAGATCCAGCATCGGCTCCTGTGGAAAACAAACTTCAGCTTGAGGAACTTGACAGATTGAAGTGCCTTAAAACCGAAATTTCCACCTGAGCACGATGGCTGAGGGAATAGATGTTAAGGCCCTGGCCACAGTATTAGATAGTATACAAAAACAGTTAAGTGATACTATGGAAGAGAATAGGTCCCTTAGAGAAGAGGTCAGGAAGTCAGTCGTAGATTCTAGTTATTTACGCCAACAGTTTGAAGATTTTACTGGAAGTAGTCGCCCTCCTGACAAAGAAGATAAATCCCCCACTTTTGCTCCTGCCCCATCTGCGGCAGAACTCACTACACAGGTGATCCATGCAATCTCACCAACAATTCCTTTAGCAGCTCCTGAGAGATATAGTGGGGATCCGAATAAGGCCCAAATTTTTCTCACACAATGCTCTTTACACTATCTCTGTCGGCCTATTATCTTTAAGGAAGATCAGTCTAAGGTGGCGTTCATGCTGTCGTACCTGAGTGGAGATGCCGCAGCTTGGTCCATGCCGTTGGTCAACAACAATGATCCAATTTTATATGAATTTGAGGAATTTAAGAAAGAATTTCTACGGATTTTTGACAGACGGTCCATTTCTCAATCCACAGATAATGAGCTACTAGATCTAAAGCAGGGGAACCGTGAGTTAGTGGCATACTTGGCTCAATTTAATAAATTAATTGTGGAAACTAACTGGCCAGAAGCAAAACGTGCGGCAATCTTTTATCGTGGTCTCAAGGATGAGATCAAGGATGGTCTATCACAGATTCCGAAACGTCCCACAGAGATTTCTGAACTAATTGACCTTGTTCTTCAGATTGATCAGCGTCAGAATGAGAGGAAGAATGAGAGGCGCAAAGAAACTAGATATATTCCTCCTCGTTTCGACAGGATGAAAGCAGAAGGAGCCAAGTCTAAGGAAACGACTTCAGAAGATGAGCCAATGCAGATTGGTTCTGTGCGAGGACCTTTGTCGAAAGAAGAAAGAGAGAAGAGACGTTTGGGCAAGTTGTGTATGTACTGTGGGAACCCAGGTCATTTCGTGAAAGAATGCCAGAAGAGACCAAAGAACAATTCTTGGGTAAAAGATCGGCTCCACCAGTAGAAGGGGTTGCCCTGGTGGAAGCGAAGGAGCAGTCAACTCCAGATTTAAAATTGGTGGATAACACTTTGCAATCTTCGGCCCCGCATCTAATTTTATTGGTACAGATAAGATTTGGAGGTCAAATTAAAGAGGGGATTTCCGTCATGATTGACTCAGGGGCCACAGGAAATTTTTGTGATATTGGTTTTGCTAAGACTCTTGGAATCCTGTTCGTGAGGAAGGAACGGCCAGAGCCGGTACGTGCAGTAGATGGAACTAGTTTGTCCTCCGGACCTATTGTCTACGAAACTGAGGAAATTCTGTTGTATGGCCCCGGTCAACATCTTAGCTCAGTACGCTTCAGCCTGATAGATGCTCCGCAATTCCAATTTATCTTGGGTTTGCCTTGGCTTACGGAGCATAACCCTCAAATCGACTGGGCTCAACGATCCATTCGCATGAATTCCAATTACTGTTTGCAACATTGTTTTCATACATATTCAGATTCCTCAGCGGCAGCTCAAGCCTCCCAGTCCCAATTGTTGGCAAGCGTGTCTCAGACCATTTGTGCTTTAGATACTCAAGAAATACCCCAAGAGTATGAAGATCTCGCCTCAGTGTTTGATGAAAAGGAAGCAGAACGTTTACCCCCCCATCGAGAGTACGATTGTCGGATTGAGTTGGAGCCTGGAGCCTCACTGCCCTGTAGTCGAATCTATGCATTGACTGAAACGGAAAATGTCCATCTAAAGGAATATCTGAATAAATATTTGGCTAATGGCTTCATCCGCCCATCACAGTCACCGGTGTCGTCTCCACTTTTTTTCATCCCTAAGAAGGATGGCGAACTGCGTACATGCATTGACTATCGTGCCTTAAATTTGGTGACAAAGAAGAATCGTTATCCACTGCCTTTGATTTCTGAGCTTTTGGATCAGGTGAAGGGGGCGAAGGTATATACGAAATTGGATCTGAGAGGAGCCTATCACCTGGTACGTATGGCTGAAGGAGAGGAGTGGAAGACGGCTTTTCGAACTCGTTTTGGGTTATACGAATATCAAGTCATGCCATTTGGTCTGTGCAACGCTCCAGCCGCTTTTCAGCACTTTGTAAACGACGTGCTTCGCGAATTTTTGGTTCGTTGTGCAGTGGTTTACATAGACGACATCCTCATTTTTTCAGCCAGTTTAAAGGAACATATCCAGCATGTTCGATCCATCCTGAAGAAGCTGCTAGAGAACCAACTTTTTGTAAAATTGGAGAAGTGTGTTTTCCATTCCACCCGAGTTGAGTTCCTGGGATTCGTACTGTCCCCCACTGGGGTATCCATGGATGAGTCTAAAGTAAGAGCCATCAGGGATTGGCCCTCTCCGACCTCAGTGAAGGAAGTCCAGAGTTTCCTCGGCTTCGCCAATTTCTACAGACATTTCATCCTAAACTTTTCTGAGCGAGTCTGTCCCCTTACAAGATTACTCAAGAAAAAGACCAAGTTCGAGTGGAACTCGGAAACTGAATCAGCCTTCAATGATCTTAAGAGAACCTTTGTATCTTCCCCAGTGCTGCTTCATCCAAATCCGGAAGAACCATTCTTTGTGGAAGCAGATGCCTCCAATCTGGCAATTGGGGGAATTTTATCCCAGCGCCATAAGCAAACTGGCCAGTTGCATCCTGTAGCCTTTCGTTCCAGAAAATTATCAGCTGCAGAGATCAATTATCCAATCGCAGATAAGGAACTGTTAGCAGTCAAGGATGCATTCTTGGAGTGGAGACATTATTTGTTGGGGGCCAGGCATGTTGTAACCGTATTTACGGATCATCGAAATCTCCAATTTTTGAAATCCGCTCGCACTCTAACTCCACGTCAATTGAGATGGTCCTTATTCTTTGCAGATTATGATTTTGTTTTGACTTATAAACCTGGAAAAGCTAATGGAAAGGCGGACGCTCTTTCTCGCCTGAATGTGAGTGAGGAAGTGAACACTAGTGAGAAAGGAGTAATCATCCCAGTAGACCGAATAGTTGGAACTCTCACCTACGCCGACATTGAAAAGAAATTGAGTGCTTTGCAGTCTCCAGAAGAGGTTAGGACTTGGACCGCCAAAGGGAAGAGATTTCAAGTCAAAGAAGGAAGACCCTATTATCTTGACAAGTTGTTTGTGTCGGATCTGGGTTTGAGAAAGCAGATCATTGAACACTTTCACGACGATCCTCTGGCTGGGCATAAAGGAGTGAAGAAGACTATGGAGTTGATGCAAAGAGAATTTTGGTGGCCGGCCATGGAAGCTCAGGTGCGGCAGTATGTAGCCACTTGTGAGTTGTGTATCAAGGGAAAGACGCCTAGAAGGGCTCCACAAGGTCTATTACAGCCTTTGCCTCCTGCCCCTTACCCTTGGCATACCATTTCAATGGATTTCATTGTTGATCTCCCGTCCAGTGGAGGGCTTTCAGTCATTTGGGTGGTGGTGGATCTTTTTTCTAAAATGAGCCACTTCGTCTCTTTGAAAACTCTTCCCAATGCCACACTTCTGTCCAAACTGTTTACCCAACACATTGTCAGGGCACACGGCATTACAAAGACAGTCATTTCCGACAGGGGCCCTCAGTTTGTCTCTCGATTTTGGAGATCCTTTTTGAAGAGATTGGGAGTTGATTCTCGACTGTCCACCAGTTTCCATCCAGAGACGGATGGACAGACAGAAAGAGTAAATCAAGAATTGGAACAATACTTGCGCCTGTTCTTGATGGATCAGGAAGGAGAATGGCCAGACTTGGTCTGGGCAGCTGAGTTTGCTTACAATAATTCACAGCATGCATCTACGGGGTATTCCCCATTTTATTTGAATTCTGGTAGGCATCCAAACACTCTGGTAGATAGAGAAATCAGTAATGTTCCAGCAGTAGAAACTGTAGTACAAGAATTACACTTGGCTTATCAATCAGCTTCTAGAAATTTAGCTAAGGCCAAGAGTTCTTTTAAGAAACAGGCAGACAAGAAGAGGCGTCCAAACCCAGAATATGAGAAGGGGGATCTGGTCTGGGTTTCCACGCGAAACTTACGCCTGAAGGGAAACCGGAAGTTTCAGCCTAGGTTTGTGGGCCCATTTAGTGTGGACCGAATGGTGAATCCAGTCAGTGTAAAGGTCAGACTTCCTCCTACATTGAAGATTCATCCGGTCTTCCATGTCTCCCTGCTTCAGCGTAGTCCAGAAGGATGTAGGCTAAGGAAGACCCCTCCGCCAATCAAAGTGCAGGGCAGTGACGAATTTGAGGTGAAGAGAATCTTAGATTCTAGGCTACAAAGAGGGGAAATTTTCTACTTAGTGGATTGGAAAGGGTATGGCCCTGAAGAAAGATCCTGGGAGCCATTGTCCAATATCCATGCACCACGTCTGCTTCGTGAGTTCCATCACACATATCCCACTAAACCCAAGGAGGGGAGAGGAGGGGCTTTGGTGGGAGGTACTGTCAGGTTTGGAATTGAGAGGGTCAGGTTTCCCCGTTTGCACCTACAACACTTTCGTCAGGCAAGGTTTGGAAGAAGAAGGCGGAGATGTGTGTCTGCAAGATCGCTCTCCGCTTTCCTCCGTTTACTATTAGTTTAGACATTTCCTTTCCTTTCTTCCCCCCTTCCCTCCACACCTCCAAGATGGCCGCTGTTGGTGCTTCTGTTCCTCAGTTCACTCTGTGGACGCGCTGCAGTGTTTCCCTTTTGAATGTAGTGCGCGCGCTGCCAATACGCGGCGCACTTCAACCGTCTATTTTTGCTGAGTGGCGGTTTCTCTTGGAGCTCCGCATTCCCCACAAGAAATTTTCAGTCAGAGGTTGGGAGAATCCAAGTTAGGGTTTCTCTCTCTCTGTGACTTCCTTTTGGGCTCCGTGAGTGGAGCGTTCAGTTCGTGACTTTCTTGCAACTTATCCTTCAGAGTTAGTTCGGCGGATATGAAGAGAATTTCCAGGCTGCTCGACGAATGGGCAGTGTTCTTCTGAAGTAAGGAGGCTTTGTGTTTCGCGAGGGAAGATTACCTCTTGATAAGTAAGTGAAGCCTCTTTCTTGTATTTGCCGTAAGCAGCATCATCAGTGTCCTCTTCCAGTCAAAGAGAAGTAGAGAACTCAGTTTATCAAACTCCGTGGGAGCACAGACTTGTTCCAGCTTTGATCAGCTACGTTTTTTCCAAGCAGTGTTGTGTTGAACTCAGACCTAAGGCGTACTTCCTTCAACAAGAGACTTTGTTTTAATGGAACCTAAAAGCGCTGAGGGGTGTGCAATTATATATATATATATATATATATATATATATATAGGGTTTTCACAATCCTGCAACCAATCATTCTGGAGTCCAGAATTTCAACAAAACTATCTTGCCCAATCTTATCGCTCCATTTCCAAGTTTGGTGAAATATAAATGCAAGGGTTCCTCACAGAAGGTAGACAGGTATGGTAGCCAGATAAGGAGAGGGTGGGGGAGTCTCTGGTAGGCTGGGAGTTCATGTGTACATTTTCATTGCAGGAATTGTCTCTGCCATCTGTACAGCGCATCCTCCACAAATGAGGTTCTCGCTGAGAATAGAGAGCAGCTACCCACTGTATCAGGACAGGTATTTGGTAGAAGGTTTTTAATTAGAGTGTAGAGAGAGTTAGTGGTTGGAGTTGTTGTTTATTAACTCTCATTACAGGGTCCAAGACGAAAGAAGTTACGAGGCCAGTCCTGGAAGAACATACAGTGCAGTCTCTCTTGTCTGTCCAATTCCCCTTTCCCCCTCACTGCTGCTCGTGAGCCCTGAGTTCGCGGCAGCGGAGTGGGGGAGTGGAGATCCAGCATCGGCTCCTGTGGAAAACAAACTTCAGCTTGAGGAACTTGACAGCCAAAAAGTGTAACATGTATGTGATGGCTAAGCAATACGGACTAACCAAACTCAATAACAAAGTGGCTTGTTTTTTGACCTCTTCACTTGTACGCAACAGTCATGTCGCCTCAAAGGCGTCTACTGCACATGTCAATAAGCTGGCAGGTATAATTAAATATGCGCCAAAAGAGTAGTAGTCAACATGATGAATCTCAAAGGGTTAGACATGGCTCAGGCTAACTTTCCAAAGAGTAGAGTAGGACTAGATGACCCTAGGAACCATATCACTACTAGTGTCTGTCTACTGACTGTACTTACTACTCTAGTGCTGATGTATGTTGTATTAACTTTTTTTTCAATGTTCCAAGTGAACACTAAAAAAAATAGGGGGAGGTTTCCACGCATTTAAAAATGTGTGATTTTTTTTCTAGGCACACTACCAACCACCAGTGCCGGCGGGGCCAGCGGCGATGCGGCCATTCCGGAGGGGGCAGGAGAACTGGCGGCACCTGCTGGAGCGACAGGGGGGAGCCAGCAGCAGTGGCCGGTGGTGGTAAGCTATATTCATTACTTCTTGACATTACTACTAAATGGAAGTGTGTTCACTACTTCACTGTACTGTGCGACTTATTAAGTTGTAGTGAACATCATACAACGTTTGAAGAAGACACCCTTTACTTAGCAATGGCATTAGCAGCGTGAGTTTAGTAACCAATGGCCTCTTCTATTTGACTCCAAAATCAGCTGTGAAGGTTTTATGGAGAAGACAAACTCAGATCAAATGACCTTGATGGATGTATTGAACAAAGAGGGAAAGAAGGGTGGAAGGACGGGCGAGATAAACAATATGACTGACTGGCAGAGAAGGATATGTTGGAAGCATGCATAGGTGGCTGATAGTAATCAGATAAGATGCATGGGTTGTTGAAGGATGGGTGGAAGGTGAAAGAGAATGCCTGCCTGGGTGGGCGACACAGTATGGGTGGATAGTACTAGATAGCAAGAATCAGCGGTGTTCGGTTCAAACTCAAAGCCAAGGCAAGCAGGAAGGAGCGGAAGCATGGGTGGTTGTTGGTGAAACCAACTAAGGTTTGTTATGAGATATATAAAAAAGAAGGATAAACGTTTACTTTAATGGATGTATGCCTGGATGTACTATCATCAATAGACAGCATAGGTGGAAAGTGTCACTGGAGAGTCTTACTTTGAAGAAAATGTAAAAGAAACTGCACCACAGTAGCAAAGCGTAGGGGAATATAGGTAGTATTATCAGAATACATTTGACCCACAGTAGTTTGCAAGCACGTCATATATATATATATATATATGACTGAATCGCTGCCTTTCAACTTCCCCACGGGCGATGAAAAGAACCAGCACAAACTCCTCTTAGTTGGAATGACAGGATGTTTATTGCTCACTCAATATGTCATAACGCGTTTCGACTGACACTGCAGCCTTGATCACATAAGGAAATGCGTACACCATTGCTTTTTAAATACCACCCACTAGTGTCACGTGATCCCAAAGAACATAGAAAACATACTATAAGAGTATTTTTTCACATGTGCAAAACAATACTAAATTTGTAATAAATAAATAACAATAAATACATTATTTAAAACAATCTCACCAATATTAATTGGATAAATCCATAAATAATACATTTAGACCAATGGAACCCAAGATATAAAGTATAGTAAAGTCCGATAAGCTGTGGGCTGGATTTTATATTTATTTATGCAAATAAAACACATGAATATGTGTGTGGATTTTGTCTCTTTGCTGTAGTTGCCTAAGGATAGTATTTTGCAGACCAATATTTGACCACATGGTAATATGCTGGAAATACTTTGCTCAAATGCATAAAGCTCCATACCCGCTGTGAAAATATATAGTATATACTGTAATACTAAAATCCAGCTGTTGCGAACCAACAGTAATATCGCACATATGCCTCTCTTGAAACTAACTAACATACACTTATTATTAATTAACAGTGTATATAGATACAATCGGTCGTATTGTCATATCTAGATCAAAATACCAGTTATATCAAAAAAATGTGCAAATACCGCATTGAAACACCTAATTATTAATCTAAAGTGCTTATCTAGTGCTTAATAAATACCAAAATAGTAAAACCCATGTCTAAAAACACATCTAAACAATCTAAATTTATGTTGACTAAGTTATTTTTTATGGGATAATTTTCTTATTTATTTTATTTAAAAAATACATTGTGTATGTGACCGTAAGATGGTAATAATACTAGGAAAAGCTGGGGCTAGTAAGTGTAAAAAGACCTCCAGAGAGACGATAATAGCTGTACCTATCTAAGAGTGTACTATAATTATAATCGTAATAGCTTATAAGGTGCCTGTAAGTGGTGGAAAAAATGTTGCTTAAGGAAATTGTTTATAGGTAATAGTGCAGATCTTCTGTTGTGTTAAGTCCATTGGGTGACTTACTGTCAAATTCCATTATCATATGCGTTTCAAGTTTTCTCAGCATTAATTCCCTATCACCTCCTCTTGTTGGTGCTGGGACCGCAGCTACCACATAATAATTAAGACAATTGAGATCATTGTGGTGCACTGTCTTAAAATGGCGTGCTACAGGATAATTTGTATCATTATTTACTATAGCACGAAGGTGCTGCAGAATACGCATATGCACTGGTAATTTGGGGCTGCCTATGTAATTTAGATTACAAGTGCAGGTAAGGACATAAATAGCGAAATCAGTGCGACATGCAAAATGTCCTCTTATCTCTCTTTTATAGGGACTAAAGGGAACCGTAAAATGAGTGGTATTCTTACCGAATTTACAGGCTCTACATGTTGAGCATTTGTAAAAACCTGATTGAGGCTTCAACCATGTTGTGTTGGTTAGAATTTCAGGACTGTTTTTAACCAGTTCCGTCCTCATAGATTTAGCCCTTCTAAAAGTGAGAGTTGGTATCTTGGGTAAACTTGGTGCCAATACCCCGTCAGTAAGTAGAATAGGCCAGTTGTTCACAATAATAGCCTTAATTTGTCTTTGCTGTTGACTGAATGTAGTGATTAGTCTTGGTACTTCTAGGTTATTGCCTATTATACGAGAAAAATGCTGCGCGTTAGCCGTTAGATAGTATACTGGTGAATGCAAGCATTTTGCAGTCATGCCAAAAAGTGTAACATGTATGTGATGGCTAAGCAATACGGACTAACCAAACTCAATAACAAAGTGGCTTGTTTTTTGACCTCTTCACTTGTACGCAACAGTCATGTGGCCTCAAAGGCGTCTACTGCACATGTCAATAAGCTGGCAGGTATAATTAAATATGCGCCAAAAGAGTAGTAGTCGACATGATGAATCTCAAAGGGTTAGACATGGCTCAGGCTAACTTTCCAAAGAGTAGAGTAGGACTAGATGACCCTAGGAACCATATCACTACTAGTGTCTGTCTACTGACTGTACTTACTACTCTAGTGCTGATGTATGTTGTATTAACTTTTTTTCAATGTTCCAAGTGAACACTAAAAAAAATAGGGGGAGGTTTCCACGCATTTAAAAATGTGTGATTTTTTTTCTAGGCACACTACCAACCACCAGTGCCGGCGGGGCCAGCGGCGATGCGGCCATTCCGGAGGGGGCAGGAGAACTGACGGCACCTGCTGGAGCGACAGGGGGGAGCCAGCAGCAGTGGCCGGTGGTGGTAAGTTATATTCATTACTTCTTGACATTACTACGAAATGGAAGTGTGTTCACTACTTCACTGTACTGTGCGACTTATTAAGTTGTAGTGAACATCATACAACGTTTGAAGAAGACACCCTTTACTTAGCAATGGCATTAGCAGCGTGAGTTTAGTAACCAATGGCCTCTTCTATTTGACTCCAAAATCAGCTGTGAAGGTTTTATGGAGAAGACAAACTCAGATCAAATGACCTTGATGGATGTATTGAACAAAGAGGGAAAGAAGGGTGGAAGGACGGGCGAGATAAACAATATGACTGACTGGCAGAGAAGGATATGTTGGAAGCATGCATAGGTGGCTGATAGTAATCAGATCAGATGCATGGGTTGTTGAAGGATGGGTGGAAGGTGAAAGAGAATGCCTGCCTGGGTGGGCGACACAGTATGGGTGGATAGTACTAGATAGCAAGAATCAGCGGTGTTCGGTTCAAACTCAAAGCCAAGGCAAGCAGGAAGGAGCGGAAGCATGGGTGGTTGTTGGTGAAACCAACTAAGGTTTGTTATGAGATATATAAAAAAGAAGGATAAACGTTTACTTTAATGGATGTATGCCTGGATGTACTATCATCAATAGACAGCATAGGTGGAAAGTGTCACTGGAGAGTCTTACTTTGAAGAAAATGTAAAAGAAACTGCACCACAGTAGCAAAGCGTAGGGGAATATAGGTAGTATTATCAGAATACAGTTGACTCACAGTAGTTTGCAAGCACGTCATATATATATATATATATATATATATATATATATATATATATATATATATATTCAGTTCGACAATGCCAAAAGGCACTCCATGCACTCCTTACCAAAGAAAGCACGCTCCAGATCACGGGGCTTCAAAGTCGTTTATTTTCAATAGCCAAGCCGCTCATGCCCAACGCGTTTCGGCGTTACCGCCTTGATCACGGGTAAAACTGTTCTCCTGATATGTCACATTTATACAATCCATAATTTACTACGCATGGCGTGAACGCCAAGTAAAGCAAAACAAAAGAAGGACATAACGGAAACAGAACAACAGCACATTGATGCAATTTCATTCCCAATGCGTCGGCCATTTTTGAATGGTGAAATACTCCAAAAAAGGTACTCAATTAATTACATTACAAATTTGTCAAATTAATTAAATCATTTGTTTCTCAGTAAGAACAAATGTACATTGCTGTCCGCATATTATGTACCATACGGTCGCCAAATTAAATAATAACATAATTACGTACAATACCACAGCCACAGATTTCTTACTATATATATGCTGTTGTGCAAATTGTAACAAAAGTACCATCTTAGGAAAAGGTGTACCTAAACCACATAGTATACTGTTGTATCGAGATAATCGCATCCGCAAATTCATCGCGTGCGTACATCAACATCTGATTCTTTCATATGTTTTTTTATGTTTTTTTATATATACACAAAACTTTATTGACACTTCGTGAATGCGAAAATGCTGCTATCCTTATATTGGTGTCACTGTTACTGCAAATATCGAAGAAAAATCAGTCAATATATGTATCTATATACACATAAGTATGTGTAGGCAAATAGTAAATGCCAATTCGCAGAAGAAACTTACAATTGCTTCACCAAGTGTAAGATGGCAATCCACCTCTCTTTAACAGATGGATCAACTAAAATGCAAAAAATCAATCAATTATGGTACCTATAGTCCACCAAAACTCATGGCCAATCGACAAGAATAAAAGTGGTCGAACCAAATTAATTACGTACCTATCTTACATTTGGTGAAGCCAGGTTAAGTAATACAACCCTGGTGGGTAGTGATATCTTCAATATACCCCATTGTAAAAACAATAGTTATGCAAGTAAACAGATAAATTCACAATCTGACCCCAGTGGGTAAATATTCAGGTAGCAGAATAAGCATTAATAGAATAAACGTGTGATCCTCCAAAATACAATAAAGGAAACAAAATCATACTCAATAAACCCCAGTGGGTGATGGAACTATCGTGAACCCGTATTGATAGTTGATTATTAATAATCAATCATACTTGAATTATGTCTTCACATCAAATAATTCTTACATGTCAACACCATCTGAAAAGAATAATAGATGCGATGAAATACATTGGTTAACACATATGGGACACATTATTGCCACAATCAATTATTACTCTTATATTGGAATGGAAACAAATCAATGTGCATGAATAGGTTAAAAAGAATGACTGTCAGAAGGTATATGAGTCAAGTCCATAAATACACCAAATGCAAGTAATCAATCCCTAAATTTCACAGAAGAACAATTATCGATTAGAATTCTACTCGCCCAAAAACCAAGACAATTCTTCCTCGGAATTCAGACCAACCGGGATCTTTGTGTCGAGTTCCAAAATATATTTGGATTCTAACTGTCGTAGTTTGCGTATTCTATCCCCTCCTCTGATTGTTATGGGTATCCGATCAATCACAAAGAATTTTAGCAAACTACGATTGCTTTTGTGGAACTCTTCATAGTGTCGTGCTATGGATGAAAGCTTGTCCCTGTTTTGTATGGCCCTCATATGTTCTAAGACACGTTTCTTGGCAGCAAACATCGTGCTGCCCACGTATCTTTTGGCACAAGGGCAAGTTAATACATACACACAATGATCCGATAGGCAGCTAAGATGTTTCTCAATGTTTCTGTATTCGTCTGTGATGGGGTAGTGAACTTTTTTCACATTGGAGCTGAATTTACAAGCCTTGCAAGACATGCAAGTGTAAAAGCCCTGCACTTCTGTGGTAGAGGGTCTTGTTCGACTGATTTCATTCTTACAGAGTTTGTTACCTAAGGAATCTGCCTTCCTAAAAGTAACATTGGGCACGTCATTAACGATCTCTTCTAGAGTAGACTCAGTTTTGAGGATGCCCCAATGTCGTTTAAGACATTTTTTCACATCATATGAACCTGAATTATACGTTGTTATGTATCTGATAATATTGCTGTTTTCCTCATCAGGTTTATCTTTAGGGACCAGTAGTTCTTCATGTTTGAATTTGGAGGCTTTCACGCGAGCTTGTGTGATGATACTGGGATTATATCCCCTTTCCACAAACCTCTCATTCATGGTTTCACATTCCAGTTCAAAATTGTAATCAGAACTGCAGTTCCTCCGCGCCCGGAGGAACTCCCCAAACGGGATGCTTTTAATAAGGGCTTTGGAATGTCCGCTATCTGCGTGTAACAAAGTGTTTCCAGATGTTTCTTTACGATACAATTTGGTAGTTAATGTATCTCCTATTGGCTGAATCTGTAGATCAAGAAATTCAATACATGAATTGCTGATGGTCCCCTCGAATTTCAAGTTGAACTCATTGTCATTGAGTACTCTAATAAATTCCTGGGCAAGATCTTCACTACCCTCCCAAATGATAAAGAGATCATCAATATATCGCAACCATGTTTTCACATGGTTGCGATATGGATCGTACACCTTGGGCACCTGTTGCTCCCAGTACCCCATGAGCAGATTGGCATAACTGGGAGCAAAACAGGTGCCCATAGCAGTACCCTGTTTTTGTCTGTAAAAATTGTCATTGAAGACAAAAAAATTATTCTCCAAACAGAATCTAATCATTCGGAGTAGCATGTCTGTGTGTTGCAGAAAGGAAATAGAACGTGACGACAGGAATTGTTTACAAGCCTGTAAACCGTCCTCATGTCTAATGGACGTGTAAAGACTACACACGTCAAGTGTGATCAACAAGTAATCTTTTTGCCAAGTGATGTTGTTAATTTTCTTAAGAAAGTCCCTGGTATCTTTCAGGTAAGATGGAAGACCCTCTACATAAGAACGCAGAAAATAATCAATGTACTTAGATGTTTTTTCCAAAAGTGATCCTATAGATGACACGATAGGTCTACCTGGGGGTTTCTTCATGTCTTTATGTACTTTGGGCAATAGGTAAAGTAGAGCTACTTTAGGTGTACGATTCAAAAGATAGGAATATTCATTCCATTCCAGGATCCCCTGAGTATGCCAATCCTTTAACATTTTATGATAAATGATATTGGACTCGTCTATTTTGCCTACATCCACTATCTCATAACATTCAATAGCTTCCAGCTGACGTAGCCCTTCCTGAAGGTAATCCTGTACATCCTGTATAACTACATTACCCCCTTTATCCGATTGCCGGATCACTATGTTTCTGTCAGTTTGTAGGGACTTTACTGCTAGTCTTTGTCGTTTACTAAGATTATCACACCGCCATCTCCTCTTTCTGGCTAAGGATTTAAGGTCTGCAATCACTAGAGTTTCAAATATATCTATGCCACTAGAGGGCAAAGTAGGATTGAAGTTAGATTTGGGTGAAAAGTCATTTGGACAACTGAGGTCAGTCTTAAAGCCTAATGAATGGGCGGTGATGGGGATAGGATCGATAGTGTCTTCAAATTCTAGTTCTTTTAAGGCAATTAGAGTATTAACCTCATTAATGGTGTCCTGCACTGGACTGACTTTAGTTAAGAGGTTCTGAGGGTAGGTGTTTTTCACTTTCAATTTGTGCCATTTATGTAACCTTAATTTCCTAGTGAAGTGATAAAGATCTACTCTTTCTTTAGGATACGAAAACAAAGCTGTGGGACAGAAAGATAAACCAAACTGGAGTACATCATACTCATCAGTACTTAAACAATGGCTAGAAAGATTTACCACATTCTGAAAATTCTTCATTTTCGATTTTTCTGACCCCTTGTTTCCATTCCCATGGGGGTTGATGTGGTTCTTATTCCATCCGCCACGTCTGATTTGTTTGGCATTAAGGATTGTCCTCCTGCTCTTCTTCCTCTTCCTCTGCCTCGTCCTCTGTACCCCCTTCCTCTCCCCCGGCCACGATCTTTTTGCCAGCCCTGTTGGTTCTGGGTTTGGTTCATTAATCGGAATTCTTCCCAAAAATTTACTGGTCTGGGTAAGGTTTGTGCATTAGTCATTGTTCCATCATCTGAAACATCACTTTCACTGACATCACTTTTGTCGCTTTCATCTCTTACACTGACTGTAGTTGTAGTTGTATCCTCTGTTATTTCTGTGTCCTTTCTTTTGATGTTATCAAATCTGCGGCCAAATGTAAAAATCCTTCCAGATTGATAGTCAATTTTGTCCCGTAAAAATTTCCTTTCTTTTTTAGCTATTATCTCTTCTTCATGTTTTTCAACACGTTTGTTGATCTCATTCATTCTCATTGTGAAATTTTCTGCGTTATCCTCTTTTTGTATTTCTTCCTTGAGATCCGTAATTGCTTTCAACAAAGTTGCCCGTTCCTTCCAGGCAAATTTTATTAAAATGGACAGCATTCTGTTCGAACATTCCATTAGGTTGCTTGCCCATTCGTTAGCAAGTTCCGGATCAGGATCCTCATATGATGGTGCGATCAAAATGCGGAGCCCCCTAGGGACTCTTCCTTCTTCTTGGTATTTCTCCAAAGTTAAGGCTTCCCACCATTTCGATATTTCTTTTTTGATCAATTTCTCCAATTTAGAATACTTCTGATTTAACGAGGTCGGCAGAGAGTCCACCCCCTGAATAGGCAACTGATCACTCGCCTTAGTGAACATGGACTTAGCTCTCAACCTCCTGCGTGCATCCATATCTTCCTCCATGGCGGCTGGTTGAGGTCCGCTGTGTTGTTAGACCTCCACCTCCAGGTCAACTGATGTCGACCTCCCCTGTTCTCAATTTGAACCGATCTTTACTGGCAGTGCAAATCTTTGGTAGCCCCTTTATACACGATCAAATCCATATGGATGTAGTGTGTGCGGGGATAGTAGCAACATGAGACAGCCTTTGTTGTTCAAAAGTTGAAATATATACTTCTTGAAAACGAAATAGAATAGTCCTGCGAAGTTACGCTACTGAACAATTAGGAATTACTCTCTTACACGGATCACTCGTTGAGCCCAACTTCCGCGTTCTTGACAGTATCCTTGTAACGAACCATCAGCGTCATCAAGGTTCAAACACAGGCGTCCCACGTTGCGGTCAACCGGTTCTTACATTCATTGCGAGTCACATCCTTAGAAGTTACCGGGACACTTAAACAGCGGTGCATTACAGGGTCCAAGGCTCCCTGTCATCCATTCAGTTCGACAATGCCAAAAGGCACTCCACGCACTCCTTACCAAAGAAAGCACGCTCCAGATCACGGGGCTTCAAAGTCGTTTATTTTCAATAACCAAGCCGCTCATGCCCAACGCGTTTCGGCGTTACCGCCTTGATCACGGGTAAAACTGTTCTCCTGATATGTCACATTTATACAATCCATAATTTACTACGCATGGCGTGAACGCCAAGTAAAGCAAAACAAAAGAAGGACATAACGGAAACAGAACAACAGCACATTGATGCAATTTCATTCCCAATGCGTCGGCCATTTTTGAATGGTGAAATACTCCAAAAAAGGTACTCAATTAATTACATTACAAATTTGTCAAATTAATTAAATCATTTGTTTCTCAGTAAGAACAAATGTACATTGCTGTCCGCATATTATGTACCATACGGTCGCCAAATTAAATAATAACATAATTACGTACAATACCACAGCCACAGATTTCTTACTATATATATGCTGTTGTGCAAATTGTAACAAAAGTACCATCTTAGGAAAAGGTGTACCTAAACCACATAGTATACTGTTGTATCGAGATAATCGCATCCGCAAATTCATCGCGTGCGTACATCAACATCTGATTCTTTCATATGTTTTTTTATGTTTTTTTATATATACACAAAACTTTATTGACACTTCGTGAATGCGAAAATGCTGCTATCCTTATATTGGTGTCACTGTTACTGCAAATATCGAAGAAAAATCAGTCAATATATGTATCTATATACACATAAGTATGTGTAGGCAAATAGTAAATGCCAATTCGCAGAAGAAACTTACAATTGCTTCACCAAGTGTAAGATGGCAATCCACCTCTCTTTAACAGATGGATCAACTAAAATGCAAAAAATCAATCAATTATGGTACCTATAGTCCACCAAAACTCATGGCCAATCGACAAGAATAAAAGTGGTCGAACCAAATTAATTACGTACCTATCTTACATTTGGTGAAGCCAGGTTAAGTAATACAACCCTAGTGGGTAGTGATATCTTCAATATACCCCATTGTAAAAACAATAGTTATGCAAGTAAACAGATAAATTCACAATCTGACCCCAGTGGGTAAATATTCAGGTAGCAGAATAAGCATTAATAGAATAAACGTGTGATCCTCCAAAATACAATAAAGGAAACAAAATCATACTCAATAAACCCCAGTGGGTGATGGAACTATCGTGAACCCGTATTGATAGTTGATTATTAATAATCAATCATACTTGAATTATGTCTTCACATCAAATAATTCTTACATGTCAACACCATCTGAAAAGAATAATAGATGCGATGAAATACATTGGTTAACACATATGGGACACATTATTGCCACAATCAATTATTACTCTTATATTGGAATGGAAACAAATCAATGTGCATGAATAGGTTAAAAAGGATGACTGTCAGAAGGTATATGAGTCAAGTCCATAAATACACCAAATGCATATGTATATATATATACATAATCAAGCGGAAGCCCCTTCCTCCGACTCCGGGGACCACTCCCTACCTATTAATGTATTTTCGATTGGGTCAGCCAGCCTGCAAAGGGTGGCCTATCTGTTGGTTATGGTTACACAATCAATGAAAGCAAAGTACCCTATGAAGTAGCGGTTGGTGGTGGGAGTGCTGGTGGGCGGTGACATGGGGAGGGGCAGGGTGGGTGGCACTGGCAAGTAAACTATGTATTACGGCCAAATACAGGTAATCAACATAAAAATAAATTAAATGATTTTCATTGTGCGCACTGCACAGCCGAATGCGATGCAGTGCGTGCAAAAATTTTTTTTGTATGTATTGTTTAATTACCTGTGAGTGTCCGTAATTCATAGTTAACTACCCCCACCCTGCACCTTCCCACGTCACCACCCGGCAGCACACCCACCACCGACCGCTACTGACCTGATGTCGTATTACCATCTATAATATAAATATAAGCAATGATCATTGGATCAGATAAATAATCAGCCTTTTTGTAGTACCCAGGGCAGGGTGTAAGTGAAATTGATCATTTGCCCTCATGTAACAGACAGAGTATGGCCAGTGCCACCGGCCGTAAGGCGTAATACAAAAATATGAGCTTCCCCACCTGCAGACAGTAGTAGTAAATAAAACTAACGTGAGTCTGCATCATGTGACTCATATCTGTTTCTCTTGGGTGCAAGTTTAGCTGACTGAGCTGGCATGCCGGCTACAACAAGGTTATGTAATTGCGCTGAACTAGAGATAAGAAGAACATGACTGGTGTACCGGAGTACATAGTACGAGTATAATGTCGGAAAGTCACACAAATGTTAGAGTCCAAGGAAGTAGGAGTATAGATACTTACCACCAATTCACAAATGTTATGTATTGTGCTTGCTAGTGATACTGTGACACTATGTGTTGAATGATTTTAGTGTTTCTGTTTTGCTAAGAGTATTGGCTACAACATGTTCTTTTTCTTTCTTGATATAGATACTCCTTCCACATCCACACCAAAACCATCGAGGAAGGAGTTGGCCGCCAGGGCCCGGCGCTGTAAACTGGAGGCCATTTGCGAAGAATATCGCCGGCTGGTGGCTCAGGCGGAGGAGGAGGAGGAGGCGGCTGCAGCTGCAGCCTCCTCCAATGCCCCGGGCCCCAGTCAGGCCCTGCCTCCAGTTTTACGGCGCCGTGGTCCGGCAGCCACCCGCCGCCACGCCACCATCTCTACCAATGCAGCCCCCCACCCTGCATGTAACTGCAGGGCATTTCGCCACCAGCTGCTCCGCCGGATGGCCCGCTTGGAGGAGAACCTAGAGGATCGGTAAAAATCCTGGTGGATAAACACCTGAAGGCCCGCCGACTATAGAGGACCTTGTCATTTGCCCCTTTTTTAACTCCTTTTGTTGGTGGGTGGGTTTTTGGGCGTTGGGGATTCACTTTCGGACATTGGGACTTGAACTTTCGTTGTGGACATTGGTTGGGGTTAGGGAGGGGGGTGGGCTAGGTCAGAGTGGGATAGTTTATTTTGTTAGGGTCTATTAAATTTTATATTATTTACTTAAACATACGATGTTAATGTTTTGTGGTGGGTTACTGATTTCCGAATTCAATCTAAGTTACATGGTTTGATACTTTTTTTCCATGCTGCTGCATGCCCTCAGCCAGTGTTTGATTTAAAAGATCTGCCGATTTTGTAACACACAAACCGATAGATACAGTACCCCTCACTGAGCTATTTTTAATTGTCATAATAGGACTGTCAGTCTCTCCTCCTAGTCCATTATACCTCCCACCAAACATATCTTACCAGTGATTGATGATGATGAAGTTCGGCACACTGATGGCTGCATGGTTGGTTTCCCAAATGAACGGAGAAGATGCCATTATTGTGGTGGTAGTAGTAGACACTGGCAATAGCATTTGAAAAAAGAAAGAGAAAGTCACTTGACTGAGAGACTGTGGGAGGAGTAGTAGAACAAAGTAAACTACAGCATGGGTGGGCAAGCAGAAGAAGATCCTTGCCCTGCCTTAGTTGAAATTCAATTAGTGTTGCTTTCACCACATCTGCCCTAGCAAGCGAGTGATCAATTGTTGGTGTACATTTAATGTAGTCACATCACACCTCAATATAAATCACACAGACCGGGGAAGAGGTTTAGGGATTGATGAATGGATGGGAAGTGGGGTTTTGGGAAAGGTTTGAGAAAGAAAAACAGACATAATGCATGGACACAACAAAAGTAAAACACAATCTTGTAAGACGACCATGATCCATTATCAAAGAAATCAAAGTATAAAGTGAGAAAAAGGAAATGCATGCATGCTGAGGAAGAGAACTTGATGGTTAATGATAATGAGTTGTACTTACTAACTACTACCAATTAGACAGTACAGGGCAGAAATTATTAATATGAAATTTGCCTTGCCTGTCTGCTGCCCTCAGAGCTCAGACCGAACCAAATTACATGCTGTACCGGGCTTACTTTTATTTTTCAAGCTAGCAAAGGAAATGAAAAAATAGTTGTAGGGATCAATTACCAAACAAACCACAACACACAGTCGTAATGATTGAAGAGAAAAAAGGAATCAAATAAATTTAAAGACAAATGATGAATGATACTAAAGTTACTGTATTATTCTGGTCCAAATGTGGAGTTGCATCATTCTCGTCATTCCTCTTGGTCCTCCCTTCCATGGACATTCCGCACTTCAATCTTGGGTACCACTGCCTGCCTGATGCGGATTGGTAAGTTAAGTGTGAGTTGTTTCTCCCACTATAGCACAGGTTAAAGGCCAGCCTGTAAGTGTGGATGGAAAAACAATAGGGGTATTGAAAAATAACTGAATTAGAAAAAATAAACTCAATTACAGTGGAGTGCAAGAAGAGAAGACAGGACTCTTGAGAGAACACTTTCAGACTGAGGCAGCTTGGATAGGATACATAGTGTCTACTCATTAAGCTACAACAACGGGACAGGAGCTAGCACAGCCACAGAACAGGACAACCACGGCACAGGCCAGGCACCCTACCCCTTACCTTACATTTTGACCGAGCCAGACAAAAGGCATATGCACTGCAGCAACCTAGCATTTTCCAAATGAAGTGACTAAATCAATGCACCACTGTCCCTTATACCACTACACTCTACTCCAGTCCACACCACTACACGGACATGTAGCCTAGGTCTGCTGTGGTTCTTGTTCAAACTGTTTACCTTTTAAGGCAGTCCATGAAACGTAGTTATTCCATCAATTATCTCTGATCCAACTGACTGACTGTGTGCAAAGATAGTATGCTCAGCAGCATCATGAAGACCGTGTGGTACGTGTTCTCCAACACCAACTCAGTCTGTAGTGACTGATTACGTTTATAATATATTCCATATTACAAAATTGCAATGGATATTGGCCGGCACCTGCAGTGGTAGGAGTACATTGTGGTTATTAAACAACAAGGAAACATTGACTGTCACCTGACCTGAGTCACTTTTACTTTGTCGATAAACTAGTATAGTTCGACTTCATGCGCATTCATTCGTAGTCAGCAAGCATCCAATGCAATCCATGCCATCATTCACAATAATCACTCATAACCTGTCTTGCTGTTCTCTTTGGTTGTCAGATATGATGCCTGCCTAGCCTTCTGACAGTCAGTGATGAGTTTCTTTCGGCTTGGAAACAAAACGGAATATAGCTGGAGTCATGTTTCAGTTCTTATGGAGGGACTGTTAGAGGCAACATGTATTGTACTGTGGAAATATGGATTTTTCTGGTCAGTTATGTCCCCTATCTTGGACCCCAACGGTTCTATGTGCATGTCACAAGTACATGTATGTTCCCTCCAGTTCCAGTTATGAAGACGCAAATACATGTGCGTCCACCGTCAACATGTCCTCTGTCAGATCCGCCATGAATAGGCCGGATATTCCATTCCTAAATATGAAAGGCCACCGGCTTTATATGGCTCAGTTACTCCATTTTGCAGTCCAGGCAAGTAGGCCCTGATTCTGTCATCAAACTCTTCTTGCCTTCTGCCTCTGAAAGCTCCAGTCTGAGCCTGCATCTGTGACCATGAACTTTGTCTCATTCTCTGCGCGGCTCACGAAGCCTGACATCAGCCTATTCTCTGCCAAGAACTGTATTTCACCTTCGAATTATCTGCTTCCCCCTCAGCCGATGCATTCCTGCCTAGTAGTTTAAGTAAACATTCTTCCAGTTACCAAGCAAAAGGCCCGGCTTCTCTGTCCTCATGCAAGTAATTCATAGCCCTGTTACCATGGAATATTCCTATCCCCTCGCATTTAGTGTAGACACTTAGACGCTTGTACACGCACGCACAGTCAGTATGGAATAGATTCTGTCCGAAAGTCCTTCTTTCGTGGATAACATAGTTCTTTAAACATAGGATGTTAGATATGATTTGGGATTAGGTTGACTTGACCCCCCAGACTTCTTGTCTCCACATGTAGAGCTAAATGTCAAGTCCCCTTCACCCCCTAGTTACACGTCAATTACACGTCATGTTGCTGCGCGCGCATCTATGCCAAGTATTATCTTATAGATCCACCTATATGTGACATCATAACCAATTATGTTCCTTTTTACTCCTTATTACACCCATTTTTTGGTTACGCAGATAAATCGTCATTTTCCTTATCAATTGTTACGCCTACTGCATTCGCCTCATTGTAATGTATGTACTATAAAAGTCATTTCTTGTCAATAATGTATGTACTTCACTTCCTGAACCCCCGTGGTGATGGAACTTGGAGCAACCGATTATAATCGATCACTGGAATAAAGCCCATTCCGAACCTCTAATACCACGGATTCTGCCTCTCATTTTACTGAGCTATTTTATTATGTTTCTGTATCAAATTAAGTCCAGGTAAAGGAATTTTATTTACCACAAGAATGGCGCCCGAACAGGGACACTTTCTCATCTCACGCGCCGGCGGTGAGTTGCAGGCCCGGTCTCCTGCCACAGCTGGACGGACAATAACGCGTACCAGCAGGATTTCCTGTAGCTCCCTCCGGTCAAGCGGGGGCGACTGAGGCTGCGATCAACACCCAGACGAGGCGGTGAGAAGTGCGAAGTATCCCCTACCAGAGCCTAGCTGAGAGCAAGATCCGAGGTATACAGAGGCCCACCAGTTTCCGAAGTCCCAAGTCGAGTCCAGTTTCCGACGAGTCGAGTCGAGTCCAGTCCGGTTCAAGTTCAAGTTACCGAGGCCTTCCGTTTCCGAAGCTACCCGGTGAGTACCATTACTGGGGAGGCATTTCTGACGTGCACATAGGTTGTGCCGGTCAAGACGGGTTTGGGTACACAAATCCGGTCTGCACTGTTTTAGCAGTGTATCTGTACTGTTTAGCAGTATATCAAGTATTTCCGAAGTATCTTGTTATTGTCAAGAATTATGCTTGGTGATTAGTTATGCAGACGATCATCATTGTTGTTTCAGTTAAAGGTTTAATGTTAAATGTTAAATGTTTTAAGTACGTTCTGCATATTGTGGTATGAATGACTGTTCATTATCGTGTTTATTGTATTAAGTCTGTTCAAAATCAAGTATAAGGTCAGTTCTCAATATGCCGTTCTTTTCGAAACTAAGACAGATCACTACAAGAAAAGGGGTACTCGAAGAAGCCGTTCCTATTCCTCCTAGGGACACTCCAGGGTACTTCATGTATCACAAACATGGCTTAGACGCTATATTATTTCTTGATTTATGGGTAGACTACACCAAGGGATTACCAGAAAGTCAGAGGTGGCCCGCAGCGGGAACCTGGGATGCGGAGTGCATCATGAAAGTCGAGGAAGAGTTATGGAAAAGGAAGGTCAGACAGTCACAGAAAGACGCCGTTGAGTTATGGCGTAAAGAATCTCATAGACGCACAGAAAAAGCACGTAGACAGGAAGAAAAGAATAAAGAGAGTTCAAATAAAGTTCGAGAAAATCTATTAATTGAGGAAGGTATCCGAGTGAAATCAGAACAAGTAGATAGGCAAAGAAATGCCCTTATGAATGGTATGTATCCCCTCCTGGCCGAAGGATTACCTAAGGCTACTCCAGAAAAACCGAAAGACTTGCCGCCCCCATTATTCCCAATAAAGGTACATCCTAAGGGGCATCCTAGAACAGCAGAAGATGTTTTTCTTTCTTCATATTTAGATGACGCAGCTCCCGAGTATGCTAATTCTGCCCCACATAGACCGCCTATCAGGGAGGTTCAACGCCAAGATCCAGTGCCCGTATCCCTACAGCAACAGATCGTGTCACAAGTTCCGGCAAGCACATCTGTTTCTGCATCTGTTCCTACAGCTACTTCTATAGCTGTGTCCACACCTATAGTTGCTGTGTCACGTTCAACGAATCCTTTCACACCCGACACCCCAGATGGGGCTACGGGAGGTGCTAGTAACATTTTTTCTACGCCACCCAGAATAAATAAACTTACTTTTCAAGAGTCAGCTCATTCACGTACACCCAAACTCATAAGTGCCCGTACGCTGAAGGAACTTCTTATAGATTGCAGATATGACCCTGTGCCCGGTAAAGAGGACGAAATGACCCTGGCATCATTGCGTATCAGACGAGCCGCAGTGTATTTAGGGAAGTTACCAGGAATGACTGCGCATCTAGATAAAATATATCATTTTGTCCAAAACAGGGCGAGATCCAGAATGTATTAACAGAGCTATGGAATACCAGAAAGTAGAGATACAGGGGGAACTGTTACGTTTCCTCATAAATTGTGTGATCAGAAATCAAGACCGACCGGGGGTAAACCCGGAAGCAATGCAAATTCTTACCAGATGGAGCCAGAATATATCAGAAGGTAGACATGATAAGAAAAATTGTATAATAGCCATGTGCCGAAAGATCCGTAAAGAAATAGAACGCCTACACGAAGAAAAGATTAGAGGTAGACGAGTTCGAACAAAACGAGGAGGAAGGGTCAGGACTGCCCACAGGACAGTCGGACACCATAGCCTATGTAGGTAGAGGAAGATCTTGTAATAATAATAGACGTCTTACTGACTCGATACGTCCGATATGTCCAGATAATAACAGGAATTTCCAAATACCTATAATTAATATAAGGTCTAACGAGCATTCGTTCCAAACCGCCGACAAACTACTCCGAGAACGAAGGGGTTATCATTTTCTCGATTCTATGGATGAACAAGATTTAGCCAGGGCAGCTGTCCATTGGGTGGACAGTCCCGGAAAATATAGTGATGATACAGTAGCACGCACATTTTTGAATCTCACCCCAGATGAACAGAGGTTAGCTGGGATTTATATGATTCAACAACTCATTATACTATATCGGAGTCAGCATTCGGACCCTGGTCCCTTACCTGACATATTGACTGAATTGCTTATGAATAAATGGAGAGGTGCAGGTACTAAATTAATTAAAGAAATTCTAGAATCAAGAAAGCAGTATATTCTTTTTGTATGCGCAGAGCGTGTCTCATTGCCCATCAAGGAAAGAACCACGTATCACATGGATAGACAGAATCCCTTACGAGAAGTGCACCCAATAAAAGGCGAGGACAACGAGTTTAAGCGCGTATTTGTATATACGCCCATATCAAAAAGAAATGTTACAAATGTTACAGTACCATCACAATAGAATTAGAGAGGAACAAGAACATGAACACAGACGCATGAAAGACACGAAAATGAAAATGCTAGTCTCCCAGACAGTTCCAGCTGAAGGACATAAAAAGGGTATGACACATTCCGATTCAGCAGGACCTGTAAAAGGGACATGTAATTATTGTAAAAAGCCAGGTCATTACGTACACGATTGTCCAGTTTTGAAACATAATATTAGCATAGGTAAAACACAAGAAAGACCACGGCCACCTAGACAGGACCAGAATGAACAAGGAGCTCCGCAGCATGCACAGTCCATGCCAGCTTCACAACAGTCTATACAGTTTGTGCCAGCTGCACCAGCGCTGCCTGTTGCTGCCACACAAACCACGACACGACAACTGTACCAGACCGCACAGTACGACTATCCTGAGTATCAGCGTTACGCATGAACTAGCCTAGAGAGGGAAGTTGACTTACCCCTTATTGAAATACCTATAGATCAAGAAGGACCTTATGTACATAGTGAATTATTAGGCCAAGATAGAAAAATTTTACTCGATACAGGGGCAAGTCGAACAACTATAAAATGTAGTGAAGTTCCAGGGGCACCCCTCTCAGGCTCACAGAATATTTCCCTTGGTTTTTCAGGAAAACCTATTGTTAATGAAGTGTCACAACCTCTGCCACTTACGATAGGACCTCTGACCCGAACTACAGATTTATTGCTTACTAAATCATGTCCAGAAAACTTGCTAGGAATAAAAACATTGAAAGCTCTGGGAGCCATAATATGTTGTTCTCCGGAAGGAGTAAGGTTGTTTTTACGTGATTTTAAAGGTCACTATGTGTCTAGAGACATGGATCCCCGACTGCAGACTTTACCTACACATCTATGGGCACGAGGCCCTACTGATGTTGGTTGCATGAATATTACACCATATAGAGTCACATTAAAGGCAGGAGTGGTGCTACCACGAATGCGACAATACAAGTTACCACCAGATGCTGTAGTGGCTTTACTACAAATCATTGACGAGCTCATTGCCCAAGGAGTAGTTGTGGAAACAGACTCCAATGTATGTAATTCACCGATAATTCCGATTCTTAAACGAACAGATCCAAAGGCCCCGCCAGTATATCGATTGGTTATTGATCTGCGCGAATTAAACAAGTGCATTGTGCCACAATTCCCTGTGGTCCCAGATATCTCGTCATTACTGACAGCCATTGATTCCGAAGCAACATTCTTTACTGTAATTGATCTCAAGAATGCTTTTTTCAGCGTCCCAATAGATCCGGAAAGCCAATATTTGTTCGGATTTAGTTTAAATGGACGTAGCTTTAAATTCACACGCGCACCTCAAGGATTTACAGAAAGCCCCAGCATCTATAGCCAAGCACTGAAACGAGAACTCGATAGTATCCACATGCCAGTTAACACTGCCCTGCTCCAATACGTCGATGATCTGCTGATCACCGCAAGAAGCGAACCGGAATGTGAAAAAGCATCACTGACAGTTAATAGCTAACATGCCAATACCCAAGACACAAAAGGAGGTGCGGGCTTTCATAGGTCTCACTTCATATTGCAGGCAGTGGATCCCTCAGTACGCATTTCTAGCAAAACCACTCATTCAGTTGACAACACAGGAGGCAGCCACATCGACTGTTCTCCCTTGAACCCAGGAAAAAGTGTTCCCGTAGAACAGGGTGGATTTCATCCTCCTGATCACCCTTTTGAAGTGCTCCAGATGGATTATATCCAGATGGAACGATGTCGAGGATTCAGATATGTTCTCGTAGTTGTCTGCGCTCTGTCCCGTTGGACGGAGGCATACCCGGTTTCAGATTACACTGCCCCGACTACTGCCAAACAGTTGGTTCGAGAATTCTTCCCACGATACGGTTTACCACGTGTTGTCTACTCAGATAACGGCCAGCCGTTCTCATCCGAATTAATGAAACATGTTTCACTTCTGTTAGGATATCAGTGGAAATTCCACTGTGTCCGACACCCCGAGGCAGCAGGTCTCGTAGAAAGACATAACCAGATCCTGAAAATTAGATTGTCCAAAATATGCAGAGAGAAAGGTGTCGACTGGATAGTAGCGTTACCAGTTGCACTCTTTTACATGAGAATGGTAGCACACTCTCGAACAGGGCTATCCCCGTATGAGGTGATCTTTGGCAGACCACCAAATATGTGGGGGACGCCTATACCACGCAAAATAACTGATGTTGACTGTAATATGCTGACAGATTACTTGGCTTCCTTGATGTCTGCACTACAATCTTGTCGTTCACAGGTAGCTGCAGCCTTTCCCGACAACACTGAGGTGAAACCCCATGACGTAGTTCCGGGTGATCTCGTATTTGTGAGAAATTTCGACCGAAAGACTCAGCTGGAGCCCAGGTGGAAGACACCCAAGTTGGTTCTGCTCACTACAAGGACAGCCGTGAAGATCGAGGGCCGCAAGGGCTGGATTCATTCAAGTCATATCAAGAAATTTCATGGACTATCCTCGGATATAGACATTGTGCCCTGCACTCCCTCACAGACTGATTCAAAACTTCCTTTGGTTGAAAAGACTAAAACCGAACTCTATAAAGTAAAATTGAGGCCTAGAACGTCAGACAATTTGATTGTTTAAGTCCTCTCCAAGGTGAAGCGGTTGAATTTGTCTCTGACATGTATCCTCTAGACCTGAATCATGGACAGTCGCGGAAAATGTTGAAACGACAGGCGTATTGTAAATCACTGCGTAGCCATTGCATAGTGACATTAATAATCTTGTTTTCCTTAAGTCTTTTAATAATTACTGCAAGTATATTGTTGCACATATATTACCCTATTGCCAGAAACGTTTACAATGTTACCGCAGAACATCCTTTTAGTGACCTACCGCCGCATAAATTGTCTTATAGACTTGCGCTGCGCAATAACACTTTCATTAGTATGTTACATCATTCCCATCAGACTAGTAATGCCACCAATTGTTGGGTGTGTGGTCGGCTCCCTCCCTATCAGAATTATGAAGGAGTCCTGCCATTCTTTCCACACCCATTTACACATAATGGCTCCTGTGGAGCATGGTTTAGTTTAATCAATTCCATAGACTCAGACACAGCAGTTTACCAAGATCATTGGGTATGGGGAAACCTGAACCTAGTTTTACTCAAGGTCTGCTACCCTGACAAGGAGGGTCGCCCCAAAAGAACAGGAACTGATCTAGAAAATGAAGTATATGGATTAGGTAATTTTACACCTAATCTCATGATTCTAAATGTCGTATCCGAAGTTGAACTAGTCTTACCCACCATGTCAGTATTCCCAGCGAAGGGTGAATTGTGTGTAAGAAAAGTTGGTTCCATACATATGGGCCATAGTAAATGCACTACTACAGTAGAATTCAGTGATCAAGGCAAATCTTCATTTAGAGCTTATCGCCACTCCTACTTTATATGTGGTCAGACCGCATATATGCGTCTACCTCTAGATTGGGATGGTACCTGCTACATTGCATTTCTTTTGCCACCTGTTTTCCTAGCTCCTCCTGATTATTACAGAAATATTCATTTAGTACACAACAGAGAGCGGAGAGATCTCCCAATTGTCGATTACACTGAAACAGCATGGGAAAAATACACAGATTTCAATAAAGGCATCTTTCCCTATATAGGTACTGTTACTAATAGTAAGCTGATACGTAGATTAACTAGAACCCTTGAAGCAGTAGTGAATGAGACTATTTCCGCCTTAGGCAATTTAACGGAAGAGCAGTCTGCTATGCGGATTGTTGTGCTTCAAAATCGTCTTGTCCTTGACGTCATCCTGGCTGATAGGGGCGGAGCTTGTAGGGTCATCGGATCAAGCTGCTGCGTATTCATACCAGAAAATTCGCCATCAGTATATAAAGCCATAACTCGCCTTCATAAGATTGTAAGCCAGATACACCAGAATCCAGGCACCTGGACTTGGTCCGGTTGGTTTTGGAGTATATTATCTACCTTTGGATGGAAGGTCCTATCTTTCCTAGGTATTGGCCTTCTCATACTATTCAGTTGCTGTCTATGTCTACAATGTGGACCAGCGATCTGTGGCCTGTGTGCCACATCGTGTATTCCACCACCAAGATCTCATTCGTCACGGAAGAAGAAAGAAGAACAAATGATGTTATACGAACAGATCAATGGATTAATGAAGATTGATATCTCTTAACGGGCAAGTAGGGGACAAGGAGGGAATGTGGAAATATGGATTTTTCTAGTCAGTTATGTCCCCTATCTTGGACCCCAACGGTTCTATGTGCATGTCACAAGTACATGTATGTTCCCTCCAGTTCCAGTTATGAAGACGCAAATACATGTGCGTTCACCGTCAACATGTCCTCTGTCAGATCCGCCATGAATAGGCCGGATATTCCATTCCTAAATATGAAAGGCCACCGGCTTTATATGGCTCAGTTACTCCATTTTGCAGTCCAGGCAAGTAGGCCCTGATTCTGTCATCAAACTCTTCTTGCCTTCTGCCTCTGAAAGCTCCAGTCTGAGCCTGCATCTGTGACCATGAACTTTGTCTCATTCTCTGCGCGGCTCACGAAGCCTGACATCAGCCTATTCTCTGCCAAGAACTGTATTTCACCTTCGAATTATCTGCTTCCCCCTCAGCCGATGCATTCCTGCCTAGTAGTTTAAGTAAACATTCTTCCAGTTACCAAGCAAAAGGCCCGGCTTCTCTGTCCTCATGCAAGTAATTCATAGCCCTGTTACCATGGAATATTCCTATCCCCTCGCATTTAGTGTAGACACTTAGACGCTTGTACACGCACGCACAGTCAGTATGGAATAGATTCTGTCCGAAAGTCCTTCTTTCGTGGATAACATAGTTCTTTAAACATAGGATGTTAGATATGATTTGGGATTAGGTTGACTTGACCCCCCAGACTTCTTGTCTCCACATGTAGAGCTAAATGTCAAGTCCCCTTCACCCCCTAGTTACACGTCAATTACACGTCATGTTGCTGCGCGCGCATCTATGCCAAGTATTATCTTATAGATCCACCTATATGTGACATCATAACCAATTATGTTCCTTTTTACTCCTTATTACACCCATTTTTTGGTTACGCAGATAAATCGTCATTTTCCTTATCAATTGTTACGCCTACTGCATTCGCCTCATTGTAATGTATGTACTATAAAAGTCATTTCTTGTCAATAATGTATGTACTTCACTTCCTGAACCCCCGTGGTGATGGAACTTGGAGCAACCGATTATAATAGATCACTGGAATAAAGCCCATTCCGAACCTCTAATACCACGGATTCTGCCTCTCATTTTACTGAGCTATTTTATTATGTTTCTGTATCAAATTAAGTCCAGGTAAAGGAATTTTATTTACCACAGTACTATTCTCCATCTCCATCCAATGTCTGGCTTGCTTGAAATGTATTTAGGGAGAGTAAAGAGGATGGAGCAGGACTCTGAGGAGTGGAGTGGACAGTTATGCACAGTCGTGCAACTCCAATAGGGAAATAAAAAGAGGAGACTGTTGATGGATTTGTTGTGATTAGATTTTGAACCAGAAAAACAGATACACAGTCACACACAAATAAAGGAAGGGAGAACAATTTGAAAGCCTAGTTGTCAGGGAAGAGGAGCTCGTCCTCAAACTCTGGTGGTTCGGACAGAAGTACCTCATGTAAGAACCCACTACTTATGTAATCAAAGTCGCTCTCCTCTTCCTGCTGTGATTCACGTATTTTGTACTCTGGTGGTATAAAGTGCTGATTCATTTTGATCATGGTTAACCTCTCCACGCTTTTGGGCGAGAGACTGGTCCTTTTCACAGTAACAATGGCACCAGCAGCACTGAAAACACGCTCTGAAGAGACACTTGCAACAGGGCAAGCCACATACTTTATCGCCAGCCTTCTGGGCACTGGCCATTGGCTTCTTTTCCCTTACCAATACACCAATGGGCTTTGCTCCATGAAGACCTCTGTTGTGTCATCTACATAGGCCTGAACCATCCGCTCAATGTTCAGGGATGCTCCGATTTGCTTGGCCTCTTTTGCCTTTGCATCAGTCATGGACGTACAAAACCCTTTCCATAGAAACCCATCACCTGCCGTTTTTTTAAATGTGGCTGATGATCCTGTTGGTGCTGTTGATGTTATTGCTGGCAGTGTTGTTGACTGCTGGGAGGCAAACGCACTGCTCTCAGTGTCTGAAGTAGAACTTGACTCTGGGTGCCCTGCAGTTCTTTTTCTACCCTGGGGTCCGTTCATTTTCAAAGTCAGTGGCTTCCTCAGCTATCAAAGTTGTGTACTTGGCAACATCCACTTCTGAAAAAGGAATTACTTCATTACTGCTCAGCAATAATTTGTAACGTGGATCCAAAATTGAGGCAGTAATGTAATGTCGATATGACACAATGGGGCCTATGCATCAACAATGCCATTTGCGATTCCTTATTAGCGAAAAATAAGGAATCGCTAATAAGGAATAGCAAAAGGCTATGCATGTAGGAATCGCTATTCAAATAGCGATTCCTTAATATTCCTTATTACCGAATCGGTAATACCGAATCGGTAATAAGGAATACCTACCCATTCATTCCTATGGGCTTGGAGGCCCATAGGAATGAATGTAAAGCCAGTCTGTATTAGCGATTCGGTATTACCGAATCGCTAATAGCGGGAGCACTTTCAAGGGTGCCAGGGTGTCAAAAGGACACCCTGTTGCACCCCTGAAAATGATATGTGCACATATGTTGCACACACACATGCTCTAAGGGCATGTGTGTGCGCAACATGAAACTTTGAAAAATGCACAAAAGTGCATTTTTCAAAGTTTTTGCAAATTACCATGCAGTTCATCTTCATGGTAATTTGCTCCCCCTATTAGCGAAATCGCTAATTTTTTAACTTTGATGCATTGCATTTAAGGAATCTCACTTTGGGATTCCTTAAATGCAATCGCTATTTAAGGAATCGGTATTTAAGGAATCCCTATTTAAAGAATCGCTATTTAAGGATTCCTTAAATAGCGATTTCTGCTTTTGGGTTGATGCATTGGGATTGGGTATTTTTTACTTAATACCGGGAGCTATTACCGAATCGGTATTTTACCGACTGGATTTTGGGTTGATGCATGAGGCTGAATGTTATTTTGAATCCTTGTATTGTCAGATATGCGTCTACTTTGTCATCCACACCTGCGTACATTTCTGACACCTCCTTCAGCTCTTGCTCTAGCATGTTCAACAATGGGATAGCTTGGCTCATAGTACAGTCCTCCCTGCTGAGTTCACGTGTGAAGACCTCAAAAGGAAGTGGCATCTCTGTCAGGCATTTAACGAGGTCCCATTGGGCCATCTCAACGGTCATGCCTTTCACAGTATGATCTCCTGACCTTTTCATTACATAAGCATTGAGTGGTATGTACTGCTCAAACAGACGCTCAAGCATGTAATAAGTTGAGCTCCAACGTGTTGGCACCTCCTGGATGAGTGCTTTGACTAGCATTTTATGCTCATGTTGAATGACCCTCAGCTGCTACCGGGTTTTAAAAGAATGGTTGAAATGTGTGCATATTCTTCTGCAGGTGGTCAGTAAGCTGCTGACTTTGCTTTCATTTTTCAGAAAGTCTTGAACAACAATGTTAATGCAGTGTGCCAAACACGGGACCCTGAAATAGCCACCATCTTTCATGGCCCTAACTACCTTACTGCCATTGTCCGTGGCAACAAAACCAATGGTAAGCCCTCTTGGTCACAGCCACTCAAACACCTTGCTGTTAAACTCATCCAAAATGTTTGCAGCAGTATGAGATTTCTCCATAGCAAACATGGCTACAGTTGCATGTTTGCGAGTGTCTTTAAAAATCTCAGCGGTGTCAACAACACCGTCAGATATCTTATCTTTAACACCCGAAAAAGAGACCCAGTGTGCAGTGATGCACATGTAATCAGTGGCTTGGCAACTGGTCCACATGTCTGTTGTCAGGTGGATACTCTGAACAGCACTCTGTTTTAAGGCTTTTCCAAGCAATTCCAGCACGTCGTGATGTAGTGCTGGAACAGCAACTCTTGCGAAATAGTAGCAGCTGGGAACTTTCCATTTTGGGCAGATGGTGGTCACAAATTCAAGAAAACCCACCCCTTAAACAAAATAAAAGGGGAGAAGGTCCAGTGCTAACATTTTAGCCAGCTTCGCATTGTACAAACGTGCTATTGGGTGATTGCATTCGTACTGCCCCTCCGGCCTAGTAACAATGCTAAGAATGGTAGGCTGCGTGGTATTCCTTCCTGTGCTCAACGTCGCACTTTTTTTGAAAGCAGTACTCCTTGGTGTCTCAGGCTGACTCTTACTCTTGTGCCACTGATATGTGGCTGAGGATGTGGGCGTTACCACTGCAGTGCTGGGGACAGGGCTACTTTGTGTACCACTACCACAGAGAATGTCTCCCTCTTCTTCCTGCTCCACCGTGAGCGGACTTTCTACTCGTTTATCCCCAACAGCAATGGTTCCAGTTTTTATGCGACTAAGGTGCTCCTCCCACTGGATTGCGTGGTGTTTTTTCAGATGGGTCATTTGGCCTCCGGTACCATAGTTTGTACCAAGCTTACCACGACTATCAGAGGTATGACAAACGGAGCATATAGCAATGTTCTCCTCCTTTCCGCTAACCGTAAAGAAGTCCCACACTGGGGAGCTTAACTTTTGTCTCCTGCTGAAGGTGCCACTTCCAATGCTGGATGAACTGGAGGGTGTGTGTTGAATTTGACTCTGTGCAGTACCACTACCTACTTCTGCTGAGGTGGTGCTAGTGCTGGATGTAGGACGCTGCCATCCCTTTGCTAATGTAAATATGGAAGCTGGAGGTCGTGTTGGTGTTACCTGTGTTGGAGGTATGCATGCTACATCCCTCGCAGCCATTTTGGACAGTGTAAAAATGTTGGTCTCCATCTCCTCAGGCCCGGGAGTGATGTTCGTGATGACTGGCTCATCATCATCATCATCATCCTGCTCTTCTACATCAACCTCCATAAGTGTAAGGTTTTCTGGAACCTTGCTTTTCCCATGCCTGCTCTTGTGACGTGTTTCCCTCTCAGACTCAGTTTGTGGCTTCCAAGTGGCATCTAGATCATCAGAAGGGGGGCTTGGTGAAGAACTTGATGTACTAACCCTCCTTTTCCTTTCTGGGGATTTGGAAGACAATGGAACTTCTGAAGGAGTGGCTTCCTCTTCTTCCTCTGCATGAGGCTCAATTTCCTGAACTACCCCTACTTCGGGAGGAACTACAGCTATTGCGGGCGGTGGTTGCTGCTGTTGACCACTTATCTGCTGTGTTCCCTCCTGCGTTGATTGTGTACTACTTTGAGATAGCGATAAATTAAGTTCAGGCTCAGCATCACTGCTTTCCACCATAAGGCTGGCTACCTCTTCCACACTCAACTGCTTGGGCCTGGGTTGGTGGGTTGGGCCCACTGCTGCAGGCGTCATTTTTGTTGTCCCAAAAAAGGTTTTGGGAGGCACACCAGACTTAAGTGACACTTCCTTCTTCTTCTGTTCCTTCTTCTCCATGGCAACTTTCTTGGTACCGGAGGACCTGCTATCTGCTTTCTTTGGGGGCATCTCCTTCAGCTGTCAAAAAAGCACTCAGGTGCACAAGTTGCAGAGATGCCTGGTCAGGTCACTCACATGTCACATCGTGTACAGCAGCAGGACGTCGGTCTGACACCACAACGGTCGATGATGATGACACACCTCCTCTGTCTTTTGTGCACCTAAAAGCAAAAAAGACAGAAGAACATCAGTCAAAAGATCAATAATATAATATATAACTTCTTAGTGTCTGGTGGGTGGTCACAATTATTAAATTTTATGAAGTCAGTGAACAACAACAGTATAGCCATTTATGAGACTGACAAGGCCAGAGCTCCTGGTGTACTTGTACTGTGTACACTCAGGAAGAAGAATAGCAAAGAACAAAAACATAAATGTAGTGTAGACTGTTTGCCCTAAATAAAATTTTGTGCATCTTATGGGATGGATGCAGCATCAGGGAGCAACAACAACGAACATATACACATAAAAACTAAAGGCATTTATTTACAACATCCAAAAAGTGAAATATACCCCTGAAAAAAAGTAAAGCCCACATTTTACAATTCAATCCAAAGCCATACATGATGTGGAAATTTAACGTATAACACAAAAACAGTTGTTTAACTTCCATGCACCCGTGATGATTGATGAGTAGTACCCCTGGACCTACTGTACGACTCGGCCACAAGCTTGGAGACCTATGGAAAAAGCACAGTGGCTGGTCCCACAAAATGGCCGCCACCACATGGCCAGGCCACTCACAAAAACAAGAAAAGGTCAGGAATACAAGACAGACAATGCAGGCCTATTGCAAAAGCACAATGCCTGCCTCCACAAAATGGCCGCCACACATGCTCAAGCCACCCACCACAATAATAACAAAAAAAAGTGATTACAAAGGACAGGAACAGGAAGTTGTAGTCTCTGTCGAACTTTCTTCCTCTCCTAAATATTTAAAAAAAAAAAAAGTGACTCCGTGCTCCAAAACTACAGCAGAATGACAACCTGAGGAGTTTTTTTAGCAAAATGCACAAAATCAGCGTTTAAGAGAAGGATTTATGTTGCTCGCAAGATATTGTTTGCCAGATTGCAAATGCTGGGTGTTCGGGATCGCGAACTGTACAAAAAGGCTTTATTGCGTGCGCGAACACGGATATTTAGAGCGCGAAAATGACAAAAACTGTAAGTCCGCGTTGTTGCGCTGTACAGAGTTACCGAAAGTGCGCAAGCTGAATCCCTAGGGTTACCTACTGGCTGAAAAACCCTATTTATTTAATACACACCCAAAAACTGCTATTCCACCCAAAAAACACCTTTTGCAATTCAATCCAAAGCCAACCATGGTGTAAAAAAAATTCAACAGACAACACAAACTGTAAATTTAAATGATGCACCAAAGATTTGAGGAAGACTACCTCTGGGCCTACTGGCAGACTAGGCCACAAGCTTGGAACAGAATGGCAAAAGCAAGCACACTGCTTGGATGGCTCCACAAAATGGCCGCTACACACCCACAACAACGAGAAGACAGACAATGTAAGCCTATGGCAAAAGCACAATGCCTGCCTTCACAAAATGGCCGCCACACACATGCTCAGGCCACCCACCACAATAATAACAAAAAAGTGATTACAAAGGACAGGAACAGGAAGTTGTAGTCTCTGTGGAACTTACTTCCTCTCCTAAAAATATTTTTTTTAAAAATAAAAGTGACTCCGTTCTCCAAAACTACAGCAAAATAACAACCTGCGGAGTTTTTTTAGCAAAATGCACAAAATCAGCGTTTTCTAAAAGGATTTATTTTGCTCGCGAGACATTGTTTGCCAGATTGCAAATGCTGCGTGTTCGGGATCTTGAACTGTACAAAAAGGCTTTATCGCATGCGCGAACACGCATATTGAGAGCGCGAAAATGAAAAAAACTGTATGTCCGCGTTGTCGCGCTGTGCAGAGTTACCGAAAGTATGCGAGCTGAATCCCTAGGGTTACCTACTGGCTGAAAAGCCCTATTTATTTAACACACACCCAAAAACTGCTATTCCACCCCAAAAAACACCTTTTGCAATTCAATCCAAAGCCATCCATGGTGTAAAAAAAATTCAACAGACAACACAAACTGTAAATTTCAATAATGCACCAAAGATTTGAGGATGATTACCTCTGGGCCTACTGGCAGACTAGGCCACAAGCTTAGAACAAAATGGCAAAAGCAAGCACACTGCTTGGATGGCTCCACAAAATGGCCGCTACACACCCACAACAGCAAGAAATGGAAGACAGACAATGTAAGCCTATGACAAAAGTACAATGCCTGCCTTCACAAAATGGCCGCCACACACATGGCCAGGACACAACAACAACAAGCATAAGGCAAGGTGAACAAAGAAAAGAAATGCAGGCCTTTATGGAAAAAGAAGCACACACTACTAAACTACCACCACAAAATTGCCACAAGCCACATGGCCACTCACAGTCACAACAGGCCATGGAAAACAATGAACTGAAGCAGGCCTATATATGACTGGACAAAGGAGGCCTGCTAAACAACACAGCTTTAATACAAAAATGAAAATCAACAGGGCTACGAAAGAATTGGAAAGAAGTTACACATCAAGCACACACATCCAACAAAGGTATTTCACACACACACACACACACACAAACAGTGAAATACACCATAGCCGCATTTAGCATTTCAATCCTATGCCATCCATGCCCTACATGATGTTGAAATTCAACAGACACCACGAAACATGGACCCATGGGTACCCTACTGGCTGAAATTGCAGAGAAAAACAACTAGGCCCCTATTGAAAGTACAGGCCAACCACAACAATAATTTTTAAAAACAATGAAAATCCCAGAAAAATGTAGGTACAAACAAGCCCCAATGAAACAAACACACCAATTCTCCAACTTACTTGTAGTAAATTAAATCTTAAATCAAAAAGTCCTCAAATAAATCCAATCCAATGGTATGTCGCAGCAGACAGACACAAAAAGTGATCCTTCCAGCTCCAAATCCAAATGAAAGTGAACAGCACATGGACAAAGCAACGGGAGGAGCCTGCTGGACAGGAACAGGGAGTCGTAGACTCAGGGGCACTTCCTTCCTCTTGAAAAAAAGAGTAAAGAAAAATTAAAGGACTCCTTACACAAAAGACTACAGCAAAATCACAATCTGAGGAGTTTTTCTGAGCAAAATGATCATTTTAGAGAAGGTTTTATGAAGCTCGAGAGATATTCTTTGCCAGATTGTAGTTTTTGCATGTTCGGGATCGCGATCTTCCCAAGACAACCGCCGAAAGTCAGCTCGCGCGCCCGAATGACTTGGGCAGCCATATTACAAATCTCGTGGCGCACGCGAACGGACAGAAAAGTGAGTTGGCGAACACAGAATCACGGTAAGACGTTACCGCGCGCTCGAGAATGAATATTGAGCGCCCGAGGAAGCAAAACTACTAGGCTACGCGGTAGATTGCGTCGCAATCTGCAACTTTGCGCTCAACGGGAATCGCGAAGTTGCCTAAACTTCGCAAGCTCCGCGAACGGAGCGTAGTTCAAAGCCCAGGCTTAATCGTAAACCATAGGGCAGAAAGGCCTGCCCTTTAGGATTATAGGCCAGTTCCAACCAGAATGACCGGTTTGATTTCCCCAGACTGTGCAGTTCCACTCATTTCCTTCATGCAAAGCTGAGAATGTCCGATACTTTGAGCAAGGGTGAGGGTAGTTTCCAGATCAGGGTCTTCAAAGACAGCTTTCCCTGAATTTTCCCATTACATGTTCTCTTAAGTAAATGATCAAGGATAATTCCATTCCTAAATTCCTTGTAGTTGCAAGTGACAGCTAAAGTGCGGGGATAAAATTGTCAATAGATTCACCAGGAATTTGAGCACGTTGAAGAAACGTATGGTGGTCTAACACCACATTCCTTTTGGGATTGAACCTTTTGTTCAAATTTTGAATGATGGAGGTGTGATCATCAATCATAATAGAATCTCCATCATCCCCACCAAACACACAGGTGCTCACTACTTCTAGAGATAAAATATTTAAAATGTTCCTCCCTTCAGAACCTAAATTGTAAATTAGAAGTGCTTTTTTTATTTTCAAAGGGAACGTTTCTCCATCAATGGCTTCCAATTAGGCATTGAATGTGTCCTTCCATTGTTGTCAATTCAATGGGGTTGTACCTGCTGATAGGAAAAAAGGTAGTGGTGCTAAAATTCGATCCATTAGGTGACCGTGCGTGGGTGAGTTGCTGCCTCACACCAAGGGTAGCAGAAGATAAAGTACTATGAGCACAAATTCAAAATGCCACTGTGCTTGCTTTACTTGATGTTAACATTGTAAACATTTGAAAATAGGATGTCAAAATTCTACAAACTATTCTTTTATGCCCAAAACTATAGCAATACAATGACAATAGTGAATGTATTAATGTATGCATTTGTTTCCAAATCAATGCACACACATACATTCATTATACACACATAAATTCACTATACGCACATACATTCATTATACGCACATAATTTCATTATATCCTAATGCTGATCCTAAGGTGTTCGCATCACCGGATGCGCATTACACTTTTAATTGCTCTATGCAAAGAATGTAGACAGAAAATAAAGGAGTGCGTGTGACCGAAATGCAAACACATCAATAAATACAGTTACCGTTCAAAGGTGAACTTGGGTGTAGGCGCTCCAAGCGTTGTCAGGGTGACACACACGCCGACACTTTCAATCGCCAGTTGCAACTCTACATCTGGTTGCTAAGCAAATTAAGGCTCCTTTGCTCACAAACCATGTCCCATGCCATATCTTGAGTGGGTCACACCCCTCCTCCAGAGATACAGTTGGCTGCTTCCTAAATTCCTATGGATCTCAACACAGGGACCCGACCTCCAGGACACCACCAAATACCGGGGAAACATCGTAGGGCAGATAATGCCAAGACACGGTCTCCTGCCAGGACCCAGCACCACAGGGAACTGGTAGGCTGATTGCTGGAGTCCCCAGATGCTGCAACACCAAAAGTGTTGTCATTAGGGGGGGACGCTGGAGACAACAGACAGGTCATTAACACTGAAAAGAAGCAAGTCACACAAAAGTACAGAGCCTCCTGTTTATTCTTTCCATCATCTCACTACGCCTGGCAGCAACTGCTGCTCTGATATCCACCAAAGTTCCACGCAGAGACCCCTACGAAGCAGCATTCTAGATCCCAAAACTATCTTCCCATAGACATCAATGGAAAATAAAGCACAAATGTGTAGTATATGCTAAAAAAACAGTAACAACATATTACACATGATAAACATACCAAACAATGTTGTAAAAATGTTCCAAAAATTGTAAAGTATAAATTAAATAATATAAAATATATAAAATAATTTAATATGCACTAATTATAAATATGTTACAAAATTGTTCAAATATGTATGTAAAAACGTAAAAAGATGTTCTACACTAAAGAGGTTGCAGTCACTATTCCCACTACAATCTAAAACAATTTGGGAAAGGTTTAGGACACTAAAGGGATTACATTTTCTTTTGTCACTCCAATCTAAGCCAATTTGGGGATGGTGTTCGAAACTAAAGGGGTGACACTTACTATACCCACTCCAGCCTAAACCAACATGAGGAAGGTGTTGGACATAAAAAAGGTGACATTTACAATTCCCACTCCAATATAAACAAGCTTAGGGCAGGAGTTGGACAGTAAAGAGGGTAGATTTACTATTCCCACTAAAATCTCAAACAATTTGGTGAAGGAATTTAACAGTAAAGCAGTGACATTTATTAATGCCACTCCAATCTAAACAAACTTGGGAGAGATAAATTAAATAGTTCAAAATAAAACTTTTTACCTACATATTTATATTTACAAAATGCAAAATAAACAATTAATACTACACATTAAAATAATTAAATAATTATACATTTTTCTGAAATGCTTTATTATAACATACTAATTTGAACTAATATAGTTATATTAAAAAGTAAATGAAAAAAATACAATTTTTAATTTACTAATAAAATGTGCCAATTTTTCAATATTAATTTCTACCATTCATACATTGTTTTAAAAGTAAGACAACATTTTTTGCAAAGAAACATATTTTATAAAACATGTTATCAACATTGAAATGTTATATTATTCTAAAAAGTTGCATTCTATTTATTTTTTACAAAAGTCATACCAAAAAACATAATACTTCTAGTTGAAACGTATAAATACATACAAGCATAATGTTTAAAAAAATATTAAATCTTGTCAATCATTTTAATTATTAGGGCCCTCTTGAGGATGTCAGTCGGAAATCCACAGGTCAGAGGCTTTCCAATCGACATCCTTGGTTTGAATTCCAACTGCCGTATTAGGATTATTGCTGGCCCGTTGGCTTCCGATGTGCTCATAGAGCTTGTCGACCAGTCAGAAACCAAACATAATCCTCTGTAGACTGCGTTTCCGCCATCGGGAGTATGATATCGGTATCTGAGAGGCTTTCCCTGTCAGGATTTCTGACATGGAAAGCCTGTCGGAAAGCAACTTTGGGGGCCCCAAGCATGGACCCCGTTTCTCCAAGGCCTCTGGTTAGGGGCCAAGGGTGCCCCTGTATATCTCTGCACCATGTGACACACACCATGGGGTGCCTGCTACACGGTGCAGAGATTTACAGTGACCCTCATTTCTCAATGGAAGTTTGTTCTGTGGCCGGTTTCGGAACACTGCACAAGCTCCCATAGGGAAATGGGAGTCTGTGACAGCACCATGTGTGGTTGCATTGTATTTGAGGCTTCGGACGGTCGGACCAAGGTCGGTCGGTCTCAAACGCAGCGTTGTCAGTCGGAGCAACCTACATCCTAATCAGCTCCTTCATATTTTAGTGTAAAAAAACTATTTAAATATTATCTTATTTCACATAATTTTTCTTTGAAACATATACAAATTAATAAAGTACTCATTCATTCATTAATTCATTAATTCATTCATACTTCACCCCTTTCCTTTCATTTTTCTAACAATCTATTGATAATCTGTCCATTGAACCACAGTTAATTCTTCAACCCTTTCAGTCACCAGCCCATCCTTTAATCTTTCCATCCGTCCATCTGACCATTCATCATTCCATCCATCCATCTATCTGACCATGCATCATTCCATCCATCTATCCATCTATCCATCCATCTACCCATCCATCTATTTATCCATCCATCTATCCATCCATCCTTTTATCATTTCATCTATCCAATGACCATTTCCTTCACACTTCAATCCATCCTTTCACACTTCCATCCATTTGTCCTTACACCCTTTTATCCATCTTTCATGAGTCTATCCTTGCAACCTGTGAATATAACAACTTGCACTGACCCGTAGGTTTATCTCTGAAGAATTTCCTACTTGCTATTGAATACTGGAGTGCAGGAAACCATTAAGGTTATTAAAAGAACCCTCACCCACCAAACTGGTTGGTGGCATGCTTCATCATAGGGTTCCCAGCTGGGTTGCCGAATGCAACCAGCTGTGCTACAACACCTGATTACAGTGGAGCGGGCTTTTTATGAAGGTGTTAGTGTGAAGAAGTGTCTTCATAAAAATGTCTCTAAAGTGCCCACACGAGTAGTGCTTTATTTAAAGGGCCTTAGTACACATTAAAATCTAGGTGAGATATTGTGAAGAAAAAATGATCTTCTATATCTCTGTCTAAAAAAAGATCGACCTGTTTCAGCCTCACTGTAATTAAATGAGGCTTTCTTCAGGACCGTGAAAATGTGAATCGTGAAATGGCAGAAAAAATTATTTTGATGCCACATGAGTGATGGGTGATTTTCAGCACACACGCGTAGGTGTGCTGTGCATCGAGTATGATGACCGTACTTACGGACCCACAAGCTGGTAACAATCTGCAAGGAAGAAATGGACATACAACATAAATTGACAAACATTACAAATAGAAAGGCTTGCCATACCATTTGCTTGGCGTTATCATTCATTCTTATATCCCGTGCTCACAGAAGCACTCATGTATTTCTTATGTAATCGGAACAATAAAGTGAGGTGTCTCAATATACTGTCACATGTGTACAGGCATACCGTGGACATCCCAACAAGTCCAATTCTGTGCATGATCTGATGGTAGCATGCAAAACAATTGGTGCATTAACACCTTGCATAGTCACAAGTATGCGCATGAGTGACACGATGTGAGCTAGGTGAGCTTGTTTTGTCATGTGTCGATAACCAATATGTTCAGCAAGATATATTAATCTTGTTAGGAACGGTCTACATGAAATGATACTTATTAGTATAATTTGTATGCATACTCAAATAGGTGGCGCGCTAATGACTAGTCGTAGGCGCTACTCATATTTAAATATCAATCCTGGTCCTGGTGTCACAGGAAGGATTATAAACATGGGCAGAAGTGCAGTAAAATACCAAAAGTAATATAAACAGGTTCTTACATTGTTAGTTACTAAGATAAGATCAAACGGATCCCTGAAGACAGGGGACTCCTGTAGTCAAACACTACAAAACAGAAGTGTAAACAAGCGGTGTATTATGCCATTGCTTATACACTTACTTCGTCAAGGAGAGACTCTAGTATAAAATCTACTTCTGGTTTCTAGGGATCCTGCCGACACCGGTCTCCGTATGTGTTAGGATTATGAAGGAGAATGCCAGTAATGGGTGGGAGTGGCTACGTCGGTGACGTGGTCGTGTAACGTGACCGCGTCATCAATGCTGACTGCTAAAAGGTTGCTGGCTGCCTGGGGGATGTAGTTGTTTAGCCCAAAGTGTGCTTGCAAAGTAAGGGTGGGCGTAATGTGCGTAAGGGACCTGCACGGAGAGGCACGGAGATGGAACCAATCTCCGCACTCTCCGCATAGTTCCGTTACTCACATCTCGCCTCCCGCCTGTCTCCCGCCCGCCTCCTGCCCGCATTATTAAATACATTAAAAAAGCAATTTCCTCTGCAGGAATGCTCATGCGCGGGCTCTTGCGCATGCGCAGTTCCCAGAAGAAGACATGCTGGAGGAGGATGGAAGCCTGGGGGCGCCGCTGATAATGTAAGGGTATTTAAAAATTGCTTTTTTAATGTATTTAATACTGCGGGTGGGAGGCGGGCGGCAACCTTTCGTTATGCCCGAGTGTGCGGAGATTTGCCCTGTTTCTCTGCCTATTATCGCGGAAGGCACATTCCGTGGACGGAACGGAGTTGTCCGCCCACCCTTATTGCAAAGACTGCGGCGTGCACCGATTATTGTTATGTAGACATAAATAGTTGGACACATCCTACCTTAAGCAACGGGTTGTGTTAGGAGTACAGATGTCTTAATTCCAATAAAACTCAAATAAATTAGGATGGTTATTTAGACATCAGTAGTCTATACTTGTACCCGCATGGAATTGCAGACATGGTAGCTCCATTTAAATTCGGAGACATCATTGTAACCAAAATGGGGAAAGATGAAAATCAAATCCCTACGGATTTAAACCAGTGAATTCTAAGGCTCCATTAACCGTGCAATGCAGTATTGAATGTATACTCTCCACCCAATGTTGCTACGATCAGGAGGTTGACACAAGGGCGGAAGAAGTAAATATCCCTTGTGCCTCAGAGTTTGGCATATCTATATCATTATTACACCTCAGTAGATGGTATTTGTATAAACAGTCCGTTATACCTCATTATCTGGTTATGCAGGTCATCTGTCTGTTAGTTATTAATGAGTGTCACTGTGAAATCTATGCGGGAAAGGCTCTAAGGTGGTTTATTTAGCAAGTTTCACGGAGTATTATCATTAAGGCCTTCGTTATGTGTATTAAGGTGATATACCCAACGCTGTTCTTTGTCATGTAGGCCATGTTAAAGGTTGTTTAGACCAGTGTCTAGCTGTTGAATGACCACCCATCTCATGTTGTTAGTGATGTGGCCCATTTCCAAAAAATGAATCATCATTTTGGTGGTGTTTTTCTTGCTACGATTGTTGCTTCTGTGCTTGAATTTATGTTTATTTTGCGGCTTATCATCCCCACATACCTAAGATTGCAGGGGCAGGTAATAAGGTAGATAACATCACTGGAGTTGCAGCTTGTATGTCACCTAATTTGCCATGTTTTATCTGTTTCGTAATCAAGAGTTTTGCATGCTTTAGTGAGATGGCACACACTGCAGTTACCACAGGGGAAATGGCCCATCACATTTGGAAGCCCCCAAGCATTCAATACTGTATTTATAGGGCGTATTGTAGGGGGTGGACGCGTGGACACCAGATTGTCTTTAAGACTTATGGAAAGTTTGTATGAATAAAGAGGTTTGTCCCAGTTTAATTTGTCACTTGTAAGTATCCTCCAGTTTTTTGGGATAATGCGTGCCACTCTGTTAGAGATGCTATTAATGGTGGTCACGCACGTAAGTCTGCTGAGTTGGTTTGAGTAGTCCTTCACGATTTTGATTTCTTGCTTGTTTCTGAGCTTTAGTTGGAATTTGAGTTGGGTATCCTCTGGCTTGAATTTTTGTGGTCAAGGCAGCTGCCTCTTCTTTGTAGTCAGTTGTTTTGCTGCAATTTCTGCGTAATCTCAGATATTGACCAATTGGGAGATTTTCACGCAGTGGTCTAGGGTGAAAACTCTCATAGCGTAGAAGAGAGTTTCTTGCCGTTGGTTTAAAATGAGTTTTGTAGTGAAGTGGCCATCCTCTGCAATTAAATCCAGATCAAGAAATGTGATTGTGTTTTTATTGATAGTATGGGTGAATTTGAGATTAGGATCTTGATCATTAATCCACTTCAGAAAAGTATGTAAGGACTCTGCGGACGTCATCAATATATCTCTTGTAGGATTTGATGTGTCTTATGTGAGGTGTGCAAGTCTCAAAAGATGGATTCACTCAAAATGGTAGATGAACAGGCCTGCCACACTGGGGGCAAAAGTGCTGCCCATAGATGTCCCGTACGTCTGCAAAAACAATGTTCCTTCAAACTCAAAATAGTTGTCCTTCAAGGCTAGTTCTGCACATTGAAGCACAAAAGATTCTTGAGTGTTGTAATCCCAAGGGATGGAGTCCAATGATGATTTGAGGACTCGTAGAGTGTCGTCTTATGGGAGGCTGGTATAATGGCCCTCAATATCAAGACTTACCAAAAAAGTGGTGTCAGAATTAAAATCCAAATTCTGTGAGAGTCTTAATATGTCGTTGGTGTCCTTTAGGTACGTAGGTGTAGTCTGTACAATCAAATGTAAATAGAAGTCGCACAAACGTGAAAGTGGTTCCAACAATGAACCTATCCCCGAAACTATTGGGCGACCTGGTGGAGGGTGTCTGCTTTTGTGAACTTTGGGGTTCTTGGCCCCATTTGCAATCATTCACGAGGGTTTGAATTCAGTTTTTCAACTCTTCACTAGGATCAATGTCTGATTCCCGGTCGTTTTTTATATCACAAGTCGTTTTTTGCACTCTGTTTGGTAGTCCTCCTTATTTTGTACAACAATACCTCCTCCTTTGTTTGCCGGTTTGATTATGATGGTGTCATTAGATCTGAGCGCCGGTATTGCTTCAAATTCTGCACAACTTGTGTTTTTGAATGCTGTACACTCGTTGGTAACTTCAATTTCCTTGAAGATAGCTTGTTCGAAAGAGGATGTACTCCCTTTATTCCTTGCTCTCTCCTGTGTTCTTAGTATCCCAGCAACCATTAGATCATTTCACACTCACCAAATCTTTCATCCTTCTAACCCCACATCCTTGCACCCTTCCTTGCTGGGAAATTTCTTCATTACTGTTTTCTTCCCCAGATCCTATCGGCCATTTTTTAATTTTCTTATAGTATTTCTCACATTATATTTCTCCCTATTAACTTTATTTGCACCTCCATTTATTCTTTTTAAATGATTTCTGTTTGTCTTTCCTTCCCCAAACTGGGCTCACTTAACAACTCTTGACCGATATTCCTGCCCTGCTATTCCCTTGGAATGTTTTATGAGACTTTGCCTGATGGCCTCAAACAGATCAGACCAAATATAAACCTAATTAATTTTCACTGGAACCCAGATCACTATGCTCTCGGGTGCAGTATCCACCCCACTCAATCTGCTAAAGGTGGGGTTCCCAACTACAGGCTGCCTTCTGCCCACCTGCAGATCACCAACAATAGCATCCTCCTCATCTGCCCTCTATCCTTGACCTGATGCCTAACATCCATGACCTGATGTCCAACAATAGAGCCAGGGAGGACCACAGGAAGCTGAAAAGTGTAGGTTCTGCTCGAACCTCTTGCTGAAGACTACCCAACATCCTCAGTAAACACATCACCAAATCGGCCCACTCTGTCCCTGTGAAAGTAACACATGGATGTGATGTCCAGCATTGGAGTTAAGGAGGACCACTTAACGCTGACCCATCTACGGTCTGCTCGGTCACCTCATTGGAGACCACCCAACATCCTCAATAAACACATCACCACATCGGCCCACTGTGTCCCTAAAGGAGTAACACCTACATATGATTTTTATATTGGTTTTACATTGGAGTCAAAGAGGATCTCTGGAGGCTGACACATGTAAGGTCTGCATGGTCACCTTCTTGAAGACCGCCCGAAATCCTCAATAAACGCATCATCACATCAGCCCACTCTGTCCCTGTGAAAGTAATACCCGGACCTGATGTCTAACTTGGCATCTAGGAGGGACAATGGATCCTGAAATAAAAGGTCTGCTCGGTCCCCTCTTCCAAGATGTGGCTAGCAGTGTTCTCTCACAGCAAGGAAGGAGGCACAACCTTCAAAAGAACCTCCTTGGGTGCTTCATCTGTGATGGAGTTGCACCGGTGGAGATCTCCTCAGCTAAGATCCACTCAGCAGATCCACGCTCAGAAGATCTAGTCCAGGCACTATTTGTGTTAGTGCAACCTTGGGGTTCAAAAAAATGGGGGGAAATGGAAGAGTTAAGGGAGTAGCCAGACAATTAAAATACTCCACACTTTGAACCAAAGCTCTTATTGAACTTACTAAAAACAGCAAGTCATCATGACCCTCTCCAGAATACCTCTTTTGTCTCTTCCATCCAAGCACCTACCCATTCATCCTGCCAATCACCTGCTGAAATCCACAATTTCGCCTTTATATTATATGATCCATCCAATCTTTCATGTATCATTCAGTCTTTTACCATTTTGTTGGTCCAACCATCCATATCCAAACCTTTGGATCCAACTTCAAGCCTCCCCATCCATCCATCCATCCATCCATCCATCCATTCATCCATCCACCCATCCTGTCACTCACCCATCTCTCATTCACCCTTTAAGTCATCCATCCATCTATCAATACTTTCTGCTATCCTTTTCATCCGTCCATTCTTTCACTACATCCATCTTTCCACTCTATCCATCTGTTCCCCCTTCCACTCATTCATCCATCTACTCTTCCACTCAGCCACTCAATCTTCCACCCATTCACTCATACCTCCACCCAACCACTCATCCATTAATCCATTTACCCTTTCACTCATCTATCTACTCACTCATCCATCCATGCATTCTCTCATCCGTCCATCCATGCACCTTCTCTTTTAGTCATTCATCCATTATTTCACTCATCCATCCATCCATTTAAAGACCCACCCCTTCACTTATTGATTTTTTTGCTCATCCCATCCAAGTTCATCCTTCCATCCACCCTCCCTATCATTCATTCAGTCAGATTTTCATTCATTTATCCTTTCACTCATCTATCCATCCTTTCACTCATCCATTAATACTTTTGCTCATCCATCTACCCTTTCACTCTGTCCATCCATCTATCTACCCTTTCACTCCATCCATATGTCCTTTCTCCCTTTTACTCATCCCAACCACCCTCTTTCACTCAGCCATCCATCCACCCTTTCATTCATTCATCATTTCACTCCATCCATCTGTTCATCCACACTTTCACTCAGCCATCCATCCATTTATCCATCTATCTACCCTTATTTTCACTCATCCATCCATTCATTCATGCATCCATCAAACTTTTAATCCATGATTTCAGTCATTCATCCACCCATCTACTCATCAATCATACTTTCACCCACCCATCCATCCACCTTTTCACTCACACATCCATCCTTTCACTCACTCACTCTGCCAAGTTGCAGACAGAAGAGGCCCATTAAGAACTCCATCCCACTGTAGCTTCTAGAGATCGAGGGTTCATGATGGCCCAGCATTCATCCATCTATCCACGTATCCATCCATCCTTTCACTCATCTGTCTATCTACCCTCCCATCTATTTACCCTTTCACTTCACCCTTCCATCCACCTTTGTACTAATCCATTTATCCTTTCTCATCATCCATCGCCCTTTCACTCATCCATCCACCCTTTCATTCATTCATCCATTCTTTTACTTATCTGTCCATCCACACTTCTATCATCACTCATCAAGTCATGTTTTTACTCATCCATCCATCCATCTACCCTTCCACCCTTTCACTCACCCATTCTCCTTTTCATGTATACCCCTATCCACTGCTCCTTTCACTTATTCATCGATCTATCCAACCTTTCACTCATCTATTCATTCACCCTTTCATACATCCATCCTTTTATACACTCATCTATTTATTCACCCTTTAATCCATCCATCCACCTTGTTATTCATTCATCCATTCTTTCACTTATCCATCCATGCACTCTTTTATCTATCACTCATTCATCCATCCATCAACCCTTTTAACCTTTCACTCACTCATCTTCCTTTTCATTTGCACACCTATGCAATGCTCCTTTCACTCACTCATCTATCAATCCACCCTTCCACTCATCCATCCATTCACCCTTTCACCCATCTATCCACCCTTCCATTCATTCATTCATTCATCCATTCTTTTACTTATGCATCCATTTACACTTCTATCTATCACTCATCCATTCATGTGTTTACTCACTCATCCATCCATCGACCCTTCCACTCTTTTTCTCACCCATCCTCATTTTCATTCGCACAGCTATCCAATGCTCCTTTCACTCACTCAGCTATCCATCCTCCCATTCACTCATCCATTCATCCATTCATTCACCATTTTACCCATTCATCCACCCTTTCATTCATTCATCCACTCTTTTACTTATCCATCCATGCATTCTTTTATCCATCACTCATTCATCCATCCATCCATTGACCCTTCCACCCTTTCACTCACCCAGTCTCCTTTTCATTCGCAAACCTATGCAATGTTCCTTTCACTCACTCATCTATCAACCTTTCATCCTTCCATCCATCCACCCTTTCATTCATTTATCCATTCATTCACTTATCCATCAAAGCACTCTTTTATGCATCACTTATCCATCCATCCATACATTCATCGACCCTTTCACACACCCATCCTCCTTTTCATTCACACACCTATCCTATGCTCCTTTCAGTCACTCATCCATTCATCCACCCTATCACATTATTAGAGCCTTTTTCTGCCAAAACTTCCAGCAGAGGAGGCCCTTCAAGGACTCCACTCCTACTTTAGCTGCTAAATCAGGGGGTTCATGACGTCCCTGGGAAGTTGGGCCACTGAATGGAAACAGCACTAAAATAGGCAACAACAGTAGTGTCTTTCTGCAGAGCTAAAAACCACCAATTATAGCAGCTAATTCGTTGAAAATAGAAGGTAAAGTCTGGTTGAAAGTTTTATACTGTTCATTTACAGAATCAGGTCCAGGGTAGTTTAGAGTGATAGCCTTTACTCCTTCATAGCAGCAACTTTTATCAGGTGAATCGAAATAAAAAGAAGCCCTGAAGAATACATGAGAGGTACAAACTCACTTCTGTCAGGAAGGAAACTCTCGCCTCTGTGACCACACTTCTCCCGGGCGGGGCTCCCTCCTCCCTGAAGCCCCTCTCAGGCCGCTTTATATTTCCGCCCTCAGCTTCCCTCGGTTGACACCCGGAGCCGAGGGTCACAGATGCAGTCTGTCACTTCTAGAGCACACCACAATGTGTGTCAGGGCTCTGCTGCTGGCTGCGGTGTTTGTGTGTAAGTTGTGGCTACTTCACACACTGAGTGTGACAGGGGCTGCTCTGTCTTGTGCATTGTGTTTACTGATACAACTTTGTTTTGTCATTTTATGTCTCCTGTATGACTCAACATGCCACTGATCTACAAGCAAATAGTAAATACTTGTTTCCTTTTCAGCTCCAACACCTTGTAATTTAATTTTCATTTATTCTCCTCAGGTGCAGACACCAGTCACCAGGTCCTGCAGCCTCTGGCGCTGGAGGTCACAGAGGGGGGGACTGCAGAGGTCACCTGTAACCACACCATCTCCAACCTTGACTATCTCACCTGGTATCAGCAACATCCTGGGGGGTCCCCTGAGCTCCTAATTTCAGGGTACAGCTCTAATGAGACCACCAGACACTTCTCAATGTATATTACCAACACCCGCCTGTCCACCACTCTGAGGATCCGCGGAGCCGGAGTGAGGGACGCTGCCGTGTATTACTGTGGAGTGAGGGACACGGTGAGGGAAGTGAGGGGGAAACCTGCACAAAAAGAGAGACAGATCCGTGGACAGGAGCAGAGGCACCCCGGAGTGCGTGCTGCTGGCACCACCTGGTGGAATCACATTTATAAACTCTCAAAAGTTCTCCTGATGCTTTTAATAAAGAATATGGTTTGATCATGCCTGTACTCAGGCACACAAAAAACTAAAGAGGGTTCTGAAAGAGACACCTAGGAATCTTACAGAAGTACAGAATTACAGGCGTGCCTACAGGCTAGCATTAAAAAACCACAAAAAGGGTCTCAAGGAAGAGGTGTGGGATCACCTGCACAAGGCGAGCCTTAACAAAGACTCCATGGCATTCTGGGGTGTCATAAACTCCCCCTTCTTTAGTGATGAGGATAAGCCCAGAATTGAGGTTGCCATTACAGAAGAAGAATGGGTAGCTCACTTTGCCAAATTATTTACGGGTTTCACTGAAAACGGGCAAAATAGCTTTGCGTCCGTGGTGGGAAATGTCCCCTCTGCGCCTACATTTTTGTTGAAATACTTTGATTTTAATTTTACAATGTAGGTGGTGAACCGGGCACTTGGGTCACGCAAGGCAGGAAAAGCACTGGGCCCGGATGGGATCCCAATTGATATTTTCAGAAATACTGATCTCTGGCGCCCTCTCTTGACTTTGTTTTTTAAATCTTGCCGGAGCACTGGGTTCCAGAGCCCCTGGTCCTAATCCCATATTGTACCAATATTTTAAAAGGGAGATCGTAACTGCTCTGCACACTACAGACCCATCTCTTTGCTGGATTCTCTAGTCACGGTGGTGGGTCACATTCTGCTGGGCAGATTACAGGAGTGGGCAGAATTTCAATATGGCTCCCACCAGGGAATTGGGACCACTGAGCAGGCCATTAACCTATATTTATTGGTGAGCAGGTATACACATATAAAAAGGGGCTATCTGTTTTTGGTGTTTATGGATTTGACCTCCGCATTTGACTGTGTTGTTCATGATAAACTTTGGTCTATCATGACTTCAATGGGTGTCGATTGTGCCATTGTTAATTTCCTTAGATACTTGTACTCAAAGAGCTCTGCAATGATTCGCTTTGGTACGAAAGGTGAATGCACACGCTCGATTGACATTAACAAGGGAGTCCGTCAGGGGTGCAAATTGGCCCCCTTTTTATTTAATTTATACATCAACAGCTTGGGCTGTACTCGTGCGGACTCTTGTATCGACTTGCCTCAATTCGGCCATCGGCCCGTAGCAGCACTGCTATACACGGACGACGCCGTGCTCATGACCCGCACCCTCATGGCTCTCAAGCACATTTTAGATACATTTGTATACTTTATGGAGTACTTGGGTTTATTAATAAATATAAGCAAAACTTATGTTATGAAAGCTGGCCGAAAGTTATCTAAGGGGCGCAATATTTTAACAGGAAATGCGATTTTACCTCAAATGCCTACTTTTCCATACTTGGGAATTTTAACTGAAAGGTGCAGTAAAATCGAGAAGAATGTAGTTTTCTAGATCAATCACGGGCCTGTGCAACTTCTCAAGGAAACTGGACTGTAAACACCCTAATGAAATGCTGAACATGTATAATGCTAAATGTCGATCAATTGCGATTTATGGTTCTGAGCTTTGGGGGCACGTACATGTGGATTCATTACAGCTGCAAGAAAATGGGTTTTTAATAAATCTTCTTGGGGTCACAATTTTGTGTGTCACGCAGAATTGGGTGCAACTTATTTATAAGATCTGATAAGGGTGCAGCCAGTCCTTCCCTGGCATAAACTATGGACATCGTACCATACAGGTTTTAATCACGGGATTGCACAGGGCTGTTATGGCTCTGAGTACGCTTTAAAAATACCATGACTAAAATATATTAAGAATTTTATGTTTGCTACTTGCCACCCAGAATAATATGATAATACCGAAACCTTGATGCATACCTCGAGGAAAGCACTAAAGAGTGGGGGCCCGATTCACAGAACAAACTTAAGACAAAATCCTAAACTTAGTACCATTTTGGTATTCACAGAATGCACTTACTACTTCTGGTATTCACAGAATGAATTTACTACTTTTGCGATTCACAGAATAAACTTACTACTTTTGCTATTCACAGAATGGATTTCCGACTACTAACTTTACGTCCGCACTCGGGCGGAAATTCCGGCCCGAAGGCGGAGCTTCCGACCCGGAAGCGGAGCTTCCGGCCCGGAGGCGGGGCTTCCGGGCCGGAGGCGGAGCTTCCGGCCCAGAGGTGGGGATTCCGGCCAGTGGCGGAGATTTAGCCATGGCCAAAATCTCCACCTCTGGGCCGGAAGCTCCGCCTCCGGCCCGGAAGCCCCGCCTCCGGGTCGGAAGCTCCGCCTCCGGTCCGGAATTTCCGGCCCGAGTGCGGACGTAAAGTTAGTAGTCGTAAATCCATTCTGGGAATAGCAAAAGTAGTAAGTTTATTCTGTGAATCGCAAAAGTAGTAAGTTCGTTCTGTGAATACCAGAAGTAGTAAGTGCATTCTGTGAATACCAAAATGGTACTAAGTTTAGGATTTTGTCTTAAGTTTGTTCTGTGAATCGGGCCCTGAATGTTTAAATATCCTAGAGGAAATGAGATTAACGATGGAACTTGGCAAGCCTACTGTACAGCATAATCAATCTGTTTTGACAAGCTTCACAATGCAACCGTATTTAATCAGTGTCTTAAATGCCCAACACAGGTTTGTTCTGACGCGCTTCAGGTTATACATTTTCCATCGTCTGAGTAGTTTCCCCAACACAAATGACTGGTCCCGTCAATTAATATATTGTCCCTGTGATAAGATATCTAGTCAATCGACCATCCATGTACTGGTTTTCTGTAAATTTTATACTGACTTAAGGATCATTTTTATTAAACCTTTACTGAAATCACAAAATTTAAGACAATGTAGAACGGCTGTTTTATATAGCGCGAACTTGACCCGAATAGGGTATCAGAGAGCTTTACATAGCACCAGTTGCATTACATGAGGACACATTCATTTTTGTTAGGCAAGGGGAGATTGAGTGATTTTCCCAGAATCACAGGATGTTCAGCGTTATTGCTGAGACTCAAACCCAGTTCCCCAGGTTCGAGGTCGAGCGCCCTAGCCGTTAGGCCAACTCCTCTCTTATTTATTTTGACAATTGCTTTCAAATTTGCTTACATGTGTGGCATTGGCAAGATTCTTGAGGGGTGTTATTACCAAAAGGAAGATATTAACTGACATATTTTAAACTGTGTTTGTTCTTATTTTACCTGTTTTTAAATCCTGACAAATTTGTATAATATTGTAATGTATACTTTTATGATTCTCCATTTGAATCGAATAAAGATGATTTGATTGATTGATACTAAAGAATATATTACCCCTAACATAGAGAAAACAATCGATATACAGGGAGCTCTTAATTTATTCCACACCTCTCTCAATACAGTCAGCGACATCTGGCTCCTCTGAAAATTCATTCCTCGATTCCTCGCCAAGACTAACGCCACATGTTCCTCGGTACACGTCTGATTTACACAAAGAGAAAACCCAATGCAAAACATTAGAAAGACAAAGGTAATCACCCCCCATTCGAGCTATAGAGAAGCTTATAAAACATCCCTAACGCACTATCACAATAATATTAGAAAAGTGCTGAAAAATGTCATCTCTCAGTATCTTGACAAAGTGGGTAACTCCGCCAAGGAACTTTTCAAAACCCTTAACTCCTTCATCAATCCCCAGGCCTGCACAACTAACATTCCCCCTTCACAAATACTTTGCGACCAGATTGCAGACCATTTGGAGAATAAAGTAAATTTAATCTATAATAATCTTACAAGTTTGATACACCTCATCAGCTTGGAGCCTCCGTACGCTGCTAGTGAGAATACTTGCACTTGCACCTTCGAGAAGTTTGCCCCCTTCAATGTGGAGTCTGCTCAACTGGCCTTGAAAAAAAAAAAAACTATGGCCCGTTAACCGAGGCCAATGTCTGACGTTTGACTGATTCACTTCTTCCTCCTGGGACGCTTTTTCATAGTAAGTGCTTCTCTCTCCCTGCCCTCGCCTGACCCTTGGATGTCGTCCCCTCATGCACTGCTGTGATATTTACCATCATTGCCCGTTGTCTTTTCAGAATTATTTCTCGTCCCCCACGCGCCCAGTTCCCGGCCAACTGGACCAACGCCCCCGATTTATTCCCACGCTACTGGCCTTCTGCCAACGGGCACGACTTCTCGGATTCTTCACTGGGTAATTATTCCTCCACTCCAATTATCCATTGCCAAAATTACTACTCCTCTTCTTCCTCTTACATTCCTCTTCGCCCACAGATTCTTACAGCGTCTTCTACAAAATTAAGAGCTACAACTATACATGACGCCCTACCAATTGTTTCTCTACTAGGTAACTTCTTTCTCAATAATTCATTTTTTAGTGTCCTTGTCCCCCGGGACCACTCTTTTTCTGACCGACCGCTTCTCCCCTTTTCTCATAAAAGCACTACCTCAAAATAATGACCTATTGTCCTGATGATGACCTGAAATCATCCAGGTTGAAACGCCGTCGACTTCACAGCCTAGAACTCAGGCGCTTTTGTGGTCAATTCAATTACTTGAATATTCTTGTACAGACAATTTGTATATATACCTGCCTTGTTCTTTTGACCCCTTTAAATTTTCTTCTAATTCGCCGTTCACGCTGTTTTTGTTGCACCCTTGTGTCACTGCGCCATCCACTTCTCACTAGCACGCCCAGTGACCACCTTGAGTGTTATGGTCATTGTATGAATATATGTACTGTGGTGCTTCTCAACTACTTACAGAACTATATAAATTTGACTTTCTTTACCTCACCCTGATGCTGTGGTCTCCCCTCCTTTGTTCCCCTCCCCACATGTGATTGAATTAACTGCTTGTAAATTGTCCTCTCTAAACAACTGGCTTTGAAAGCTGTTAAATCAGGCTCTCCTCTGGATTGTATTCCAGCCAAGAGAGCAGACACGCTGTCCCATCAACTGCCCTCACCTATTAGCTCCTTACTGAATCTTTCACTGAGCACAGAAGAAATTTCAGCTGAGTGGAAAGCTGCTCAGGTCATTCCGATTCCCGAAAAAACAACCTTACACCTACAGAGGTTTCTAAATATCTCCCTATCACTTCTCCCCCGGGCAAGTAAAATAATGGAAAGAAATGTCAATAAACATTTGGTGGAATACCTTGAATCTAACAGGGTCCTGGATCCCTCTCAGTTAGGTTTTAGACCAATGCACAGAACCAAAACTGAACTCTTAGCTGTTGCAGACCACATTAGATGCAGCCAAGACAAAATCAACCATCAATGCTGGTGCTGTTAGACTTGTCTGTGGCCTTCGATACAATTTCTCACCCAAGATCGATCCAGAAACTGGAAGAGATAGCCATCCAGGGCCTGGTGCTACATTGGTTCAGAAACGGTCTGTCAGACGGAACACAGATAATTCCTCTGGGTCCTTTTTTGTCACGCACCATGACAATTAATAAAGGAGTGCCCCAGGGCTCTTGTCTGAGCCCCACACTGTTTAACATATTTGTTACTCCTCTTGCAAACATCATGAGAGCTCATGGTTTCATACGTATCTCATATGCGGACGATAATCAACTTCTGCCAACGTTTGATAAAGATTCATCCGAGACAATAGATCATTTTACTAAAGGCTTGAAAGCTGTTACAGCTTGGATGGCCATACATTTTCTCCAGCTAAACAGTGGAAAAACTGAAATCATGCTTTTTGGTGCCGCTCAACTGTCGTGGTAACAGAGTGGTGGCCCCCTCAATTAGGATCACCACCTATTCCAAAATCGTCAATGAAAAATCTCAACATAAAACTTGACCAGAACCTTACCATGAAAGACCAGGTGTTGTCTACCACTGGCACCTGCTTTCATGTTATGAGGCTACTTCGTAGAGGTTTTCCAGGGCTCCCACGGACAGTACGCAAGACCCTAGTCCAGGCACTGGTGATTTGACGCCTGGACTATGTCAATGCTCTTCTGGCCGCGATCAACAATTCTCTCCAGGATAAACTCCAGGTGGTTCAGAATACAACAGGTCGCTTAATACACAATCTTCCAGGAAGATCTGCCTCGGTCCCTTTACTACGTGCACTACACCGGCTGCCTGTAAGAAAGCGTATCCCCTTTACAATCTGCAGCCCAGTGCACAAAACACTTAGTGGCAAGGGACCCAGCTATTTGATGGAAAAACGTGTTCCCTATCAACCAATAAGGTCTTTAAGATCTATGAACAAGTCTCTCCTTACCGTACCACGCATCAAGAAAACCCCATCAGGAGGCCACACATGCACATTCCTAGCCCCCTATCTCTGGAATAAACTTCCCCTCCACCTACGAGAATGTACTGCCCACCACAAAACAGAACTATTTTAACCTCTAGGCATTTGCTGATGCTTTTTGTTCCTGCTGCACCGAGACATCCCTCTGGGGGTGATTCATATGCATTATAAAACAAATAATATAAACATAAAGAGAAGCAGTGACATAAACACAAGTTGGCTCTGCGTGTATTAGTAAATCTGACTTAAGTGCTTGTGTTGTCTTGTGTCACCTCACCTGAGTCAAGGGCTACACAAGCCCTTGATGCATCTGGGCTCAGTGTTCACAGTGATGACACAAACACAACTGAAGTATGTTTCTATTTCCTAAATAGGTTTATAAAACAGGTTCAGTCTTACAGAAACATTGTTTTACAACAAGCACTGGATGCAAAAGACGTAACCTGCCACCCAAATGAAACAAGCATTGTCAAAGCCTATATATCTTTTTGTAAAACTGAAATTGCTTTTTGATTGACCTACAAGTTTGTGGGAGAATTTTTTGTGAATAAGTGACTATAAGAATGGGTCAATGCTCGGATGAATGGATGGACACATGAGTTCATTGGTTGACGAACAGTGAGTGACTGAAGATGAATGAAAGCGCTGACAATGATTAGTGTGTAAGTGAGAGCATGGATAGGAGGCTGGTGTAAAGGGAGAGTGAATGGGCAGCTGAATGTGCAGTGTCAGGGTGTAAGCAAACCAGATGAGTGTAATGACAGTGTGAGGTGGAACAAAGAAAGTGAGGGGCATAATTAACAAGGGGTTGCATCTCGTTAGCACCACGCAACATGGTGCATGTGTGATGCAGACTCCCAAAAATGATATATCAAGGCATTCAAGGCTACTATGCGGGGCCCTGAGTTGCTTAATGAAACAGGAGAAACACAGCATGGTGCAAATCGCTGTGTTGTGTTACACTGACCTGGGTAGGCTTTCTATGGGCGTTGCATGCGTGTTCCAACACAACTCCCATGGATATTGACACATTCCCATATTTATCTCACTGGTATATCTGAGAATGCGCCAAAAAGATACGCCTTCCCTGGTGAGGGGTAACAAGAAGAAATATCTTCATTTCTCCTTGTTACTACAGTCGGCAGCACACCTAGGTAGAGGAAAATGCCTCATGGGGTTTTTTTTGTGCAGGAAGGTGTCCCATGCTCTGGGTCAAGATCTGTTAAGGAACAAAAGCTGTGGTCCCTGAAAATGAGTGCTGGAGCTCCCCACCCTCAACTACTGTCTCAAATTAACTTGTGTGATCTATTATTATTACAAGCCTTTTTCAATACTACATATGAATTATGACTATATTTAATCATCCGAATTTAAAAAGAAGATCCTTACTAGGGGATCCTACTTTTAGCAGAACATCAATAACACATTCAACCCAATTTTCATCTCAGCTAGGCACTCTGACTCTGACTTTGTCGGAGAGCTTGAAATGGTAGGTCTCACTCTGAGACCCCCCTCACTACGCAGCTCACATTTTCATTGGAGCTTCATCGACTATATATTGGTATGCAAGCTGACTGACATCATGGTTCAAAACCAAATTGAGCCCAGTTCATGGGATGAGCCCATTAAACTTAGGTCGACTAGATAATTCTAGTCTCTAGTCCTGATTTTTCAGCACCATTTTAAAGTTTTTTTTTTTTAAAACAGGCCTCTTAAATGTCAACCAGCATAAAAACACCCACTACGTTGATTATAACTTCCATCAGCCTAAAAAGCCCTTAACCCCTTCCTCATGATTGCCATCACACCCAACACTTGCATCATTTTCTTCTCCCCATCGAAAATGGTAAAGGTCTGCTAAGTTAACTATAACTGCTGAATTTCACCTGTTTACATACAAGAGAATCCTGAGCTTAACTATATAACATCCCTGCAATCTTTGTTTTTTCAGTGAATTTCCATGTTTTTTGAGTAGTATTGGAGTTTACAGAGTGGTGGAGAAAGTGGGGGCTTTGACCAGCTCCCGGGAATTCTGCTGAGTAGGACTTACAGAAAGTACCAGGATGGCTTCTTGATCCCAAGTTCCTCCCACATCCAACAGGACTTTATTCCGTAACTAGTAGTGCACCAGGAGATGCATTTGCAGAGTGGTGGAGAAAAGGGGTGTGGCCTCCAAAAATCTCTCAGCAATTTTACTGTGTGGACTTACTGGAGCTAACAGGAGAGGTTGTTCACCCCCAAGGACCCTCAGGATTGCTGAGACGTCATTGGAGGCAACGCCCCTTTCTCCACCACTCTTCAAACACATCTCCTGATGCACTGATTTTTAGGGAATTAAATCCCCTTGGCGCCAGAGGGTTCTTGAGGGCCAACACGCAATTCTATTACTTCCAGTAAGGCCCACACAGCATGATTGCTGAGTGATCTTTGGAGAACAACTGAAGCTGAATTGCTTTTGGACATGCAGCTCCCTCTATCCAAAAGCAATGCTGGCTCCCGCAGGAAGCGGGAAGCCAGCAGAGACCGCAGGGCGCTTCAGGCTAGGCATTATAGTTAGGCTCAGGTTTTACTTGCACATAACTAGTAAAATGCAGCCGTTATAGTTAGCTGAGCTATTACGCACACCCCTGCAATGCACTTCTCATGACCTCACATATAACATGAATGATGAAATGGTCAGTGACATCGCAAATGAGATCCCTGATGACACCAAAGATGACATCATCCACTCACATCCCAATATAATCTTTCCCACACCCAATCCAAATTCCAGACTACCGTTCTCAAAACCATTGACACATCCATACCAGTACTTACACACCCACTCACTGATCCATAGGTCTACACACATCCACTCATGCATATAGCTACTCATACACCAACTCACTCACTAATATAGCCACTGATAGTTCCATTTATACACCCATACAGCCACTCACACACTGCCAGTCACCCATAGAGTTATTCACACACTTACTCACTCTCTCACAGAGTCAATTTGGACATTGCTTAAAAACACCCTTCCCATGGATCGATTCCTCCCTAAAAAAATTGCAAACACATCAAACATCCCTACCCATCACTGACAGAAGATGTTCCCCCCCAGAGCAAGTGGAACCCCCTAAAAAGCACTTCTCAATGACCCCCAAAACAAGCCTATTGGATAACATTGCAAACCAGGCCTTCAAACACTTACAGTTATACACTCACCCACTCGCTTATTCCTACAGATACTAACACATACTCACTCACCCATACTGTCAGTGACATAAGCACAAACTCACCCATACAGCCACTCTCACAATCACTCACTCACACGGTCACTATATATACTCCAACACTCACCTATATTGCCGTTCACATATGGAGTTCCTCACCCATTTACCACTGACACATCCATTCACTCACTCACCCATACAGCTCCGCACAGCTCCTCACACATGCACTCACTAACCCATATAGCTACTGACCCACCCACTTACTAATCCATGGAGGCAGTCACTTATACCCTCACCTGCCCACACAGACAGTCATACATCCATACAGGCACTCAGACAACCATTGAATCACCCATACCACCATTCATGTACCCACTCACACCCATCCAGCCACTTAGACACCAACTGACAGACCGATACAGACATTCATACAACTTAATCACCCATGCATTAACTGTGACACATAATCACTCACTTATACAGTCAACCATGCAACCACTGAATCATCCATACTGGCACTCATACACCCACCGATTCCTCGATACACATTGGTATATGTATTTAACACTCATAAACTTTTTTTTTTTTAATCACAGTAACTGGATGATGTTATCAGTAATGTCATCAGTGATGCCATTTGAGATATCATCAGTGATGTCATAATTGATGTCACTGACCAAGTCAAGAGTGATGTGAGGTCATAAGCAGTGCAAGGCGGGGGTGCAAGTTATAGTTAGCTCAGCTAACTATAACTGCTGATTTTCACAGGGTTTTGTCCGAGTGAAACTTGAGCCTAAATATAATGTCTCAGTAACCTTTGTTTTTTTCAGTGCATTTTTATCTACGCCATCCGACGTTTTAAGGTTTTTTATATGCTAATTCCTAACTATAATGTCCATGTAACCTTTGTTTTTTTGTGAATTTTAAAGGTTTTTTAAATGCTAATTCTTAACTATAATGTTCCTGTAACCTTTGTTTTTTTTGGTGAATTTAAAAGTTTTTTTAAACTTAATTTCCTAACTGTAACCTGCCAACTTTGAAAGTGGGTGTGTGAGTGGCTGTATAGGTAGGTGACTATGTTTATGAGTGGCTGTATGGGTCTGTGAGTGAGTGTGTAATGGTTGGGTAATTACTACATACATGAGTAGTGCCTGAGTGATTGTATGATTGCATAGGTCATGCCTGTGCAATTTTATGAGTGCAATTGCAAAGGACACACTGTACATACAGGCTGTTTTTGACAAAGTGTGAAAAAAGATATATAGACAAAAATGTTCAACAAAAAAATTGAGTCTAGCTGTTTAGTAACATAATGGTTTAACTTTATTTTAACAACACATTTGCAAAAAAAACAACAGTTTAAACAAAGAACTTTCAACATCGGAACTCATAAATAGAACATAACTACCAAAATAAGAACTTTCATTGGTTTGAACAATTTAACACCTCCGTTTGCACAATGCACAATATGTGACATAACATTGTCAAGCGGTACAAATAAAAAATATTCTTTGGACTATGTCCATGCTTTACCATCTAAAAACATACCATGCAATTGTCTAAAAGCACCAACAAGCCAACAGAAGACTAAAGGACCCTCAACTTCAATAGCAGCCACAACAAATCCGGGCAGAGAGTCCCTTTAGAGGTCCAATCTCGACTTCAAGATTTGGCTCCAGAGTTTTCCCAGATGGCATTATACTGCATGGAATGTGGAATGGTACTAAGTGCTTGAGAGCAGTCAATAACATCCATTCACAATGCTGCAAAGAACTTTAAATGTTTATTTCTTTTAATTTTTGGCCCTTCGTAGTTTTTTACATTACTAGGCATTTTATTATCTTCTAATTTAATGTACCAGTACATATATGTACCTTGCCATAAGAACAAGTCAAAGCGTTTCTCTACAAATAAATACAAAGCTGATTTTTTCCAGTCAACATTATTTTCTTTTTCACTTTTTTAAATACAAGTCAACAGTCCATGTTTGAATCTTGTAGTGGGTGTGTCGACACATATACAATCATATTTTTTCTCTGGTTTTGCAGACAACACTGTTTTACATTTCAAAATCTCTTCAACACTATCACCTGTTACATATGTGTCCTGTTCTGCAACTCCTTCTCTTAACAACGTTTAATTTTCCATAGAATTCTTCTCAGGACGAAAGAAATGAAACTGAACATCATCACACGCCTTTTCTACCTCTTCCACAGTACCATGCAAAAGTGCTCTATTAATTTCTCGTAAACATAAAGCAGGTGATTTTACATATTACAGCTTCCTATCTGAAGTGTGCATTGTTGAGTGAATTAGAGCTCACATCCTGAAATGAGGAAAGGTGCTTTATAATACTTTCTTGGATAAACAAGCTTGTGAGTGTCCCTGCAAATTTGTAAACTTTCTAATCATGCAAGGATCCACTCCTTGTAAGGTACTTATTTTGTGTTTTAAACTTCACCTTGGAAAGATACATAGAAATGTCCTGAATATATTAATGGATTGCTGCCCAATACTACAAACACTGCTATACCTCCATTTGCATACAGGAACGTGACTCCGCCTTCCTTGTACCTCTTCTCCAATAACTTGTTCCACATTTGTATGTACCATCTCCTGTTTCTCTATAGGAGTGCCATTCTACATTTCATAGCATCATCCCAAGTAATTAAAAGCATGAACCAATATATTATCTTGGATATAGATTTCTTAATTAACGAAAGGCCCAGTAGTAGAAGTATCTATCCATTCTCCAATAAAAACTGTATAAAAGTTACTTTTACTCACTAATCTTTTCTTATGAATTTGTCTCCTCATGTACAACACCATTTTGTTAAGAATATAATATAAAAAGCTTCCTCTTCAAAGCAAAGGCCTTATTAAATATTCTTTCAACTCGTTCTTTCTATTTCGGTGCCTCTCTCCTGCTTCTATACTTTATCATAGTTCTCAGTAGATGTACAACTACTCTACTACGAAACATCCTGGCTCTGATTTCCTGAAACTGCTTCTGTCTCCTGGTTAAGGTGTGTCCATCTTAGTTACATGCTTTCCTTTCTTGTTATATAGATTTTGTAAACTGCTATTCTTTTTATAGTTTGAATTTTATTTGCATTATTTTGTAAACTTTGGAAATGACCACTCATATTTTTTAAATGACTTTGGGCCATATGTATCATTCAAAATTGCAGAATTTCGGCGTTTTCGATTGCAATTTAGCTAAATGGGATGTATTAAGGTAAAACTGCCTCGCAAAAGAAGAAATCGCAACATTTGCGATTCCTTATTTTGCGATTGCTTTTAAGGAATCGCAAATTTTGCGATTCCTTAAATGCAATGTAAGAGGCACAGAAAAAGTGCAATTTGGGCTTAAGGAATTGAAAATAACCACCTTCTTCAAGTTGGTGGTAATTTGCGATTTCTCTGAAAAATGCACTTTTTTGCATTTTTCAAAGTGCCATGTGAAGCACATACATGCCTTCAGGGCTAAGGGTGGACGACAATTTCCGTTCCGCTCGCGGAAATTGCGAAAATGACAAAACTTCTGTGATCCGCGGGGGAACGGAAATATGCAGAGCAGGATTCATTCTGGCACGATGCTCCTGTCATTTTAAACCTCAACAGGAAGGACTTACAGATTTAAATAAAGCAGGTTCCCGAGTTGAAGGTCAAATTCAGTAACGCATTTCTCAGCACAAAAGATTCGTGAGCACGGTGGAGGCTAGGCAGATGTGCTTTCTCCCCATACCTACCGTCAACAATTTGCTGTAATCCTTGATGGAGGTCTGTGCATCCATGAGTTTCTTGAGCGCAATCCCCGTGTAGTTCCTGACACCAGGAGGTTCTGTCTCCTCATCTGATCCTTTATAAACAAGAGGCATGTGAACTGCATAGAAGCCTCACTGTTTGGCCCCAGCCCACACACCAGTGGTGTGCAACGTCTTCCCGCCCTTTCCCCACTATGATGGACAGCTCACTTGAGGGACCCCGGCGCCCATCGGTACAGTGGCAAAAGTTACAGACACACATGGTTGCTGGAGACAACTCTTCTGGCCCTTTACGCAGCTGTAGTGTAGGAAAAGCACTATACATTTACCCACCGAGGTAGCACTTACTGATTAGCCAGTAGAAAGTACTCCAGTTGAGTAGAGGTAATGCACAAAACGGTGGCATCTTCTTGGATAAATAAGCAGGGCAGGATTCCTTCTGGCACGATGCTCCTGTCACAAAAATTCAACCTGAACAGGAAACACTTACAGATATAAATAAAGCAGGTTCCCGAGTTGGAGGTCAAATTCAGTAACGCATTAATCAGCACAAAATCTCCGCAAGCACGCAAAATTTTGCATGTTCGCAGAGATTTTTTGCTGTTTCGCGAAATTTTGCGAAAGGCCATTTCGCAAATTCCGCCCACCCTTATTCAGGGCATGTATGTGTGCCACATGTGCACACATGCACATTTCAGGGATGCAACAGGGTGTCCTTTTGACACCCTGGCACCCTTGAAATTGCATTCTCAATTTGCGATTCTCTAATTGAGAATCGCAAATCGAGAATGTCTTCCTATTCATTCCTATGGGCCTCAAGGCCCATAGGAATGAATGGGGAGGTATTCCCTAATTGTGAATCGCAATTTGCAATTCGCAATTAAGGAATATGTAGCATTTGCAAAATTATTTGCAAATCCTGCATACATTGTGTTTTGCGATTCTCAAATAGCGATTTGCAAAAAATCGCTATTTGACAATCGCAAAACCAAAATTTCATACATACGGCCCTTTATCCTCTTACCAGTAGCTCTTTTTTCTTTCACCATTTTTTCTTAGCCTCTTTTGTGTCACAACATAAGAGCTAATTCTGTATCTCTCTACCACGGTTTCACTTGTAGATTTAGTGTTTCAGTACTTTCCTACTTAGATGTGTCAGATTTACATGTTGAGAAACACTGCATATACAAATCTGCACATTAATCTAAATCGCAGCATCAGCTTGCTAATCCTTCTGAGTACTTGCACACAATGTGGGCCGGGTTACAGATAAAATTCACCAGATGGTTCTAAAACAGTATATACTCATCACTTAAACATGTAAGTATATGTGTATCTGGTTGAGTACAATCCACCCTAGATGATTGAATGATTGCATAGATAGTGTGTAGGTATTCAATCTGAATATAGGTATTACCTGCATGATTCCCTGAGTATGTAGAAAGTGTGGTTCCATATCTGCATCGTTAGTGCCTCTGCATAACTATATTGCTACTATCTGGGTGATTGAACAAATGCATGGGTTTTGCTTGCGTAGTTTAATGAGAACATAATTAGGGCATCCACTATTGGAAGAGTGCATGTATAAGTGCTTGGGTGATGGAATAACTGCATACAAAGTGCATGAGTGATTCAATAACTGCCTGAGTAGTGGCTAAGTGGTTGAATGAGTGTCTGAGTAATGCTTGGGTGACTGTAAATCAATCAATCAATCATAGGCATTTATAGAGCGCTCTACTCACCCGGTGGGTCTCAAGGCGCTGGGGGGGGGGGGTGCTGCTACTGCCCGAACAGCCAGGTCTTGAGCTTCTTCCTGAAGGCGAGGTGGTCCTGGGTCAGGCGCAGGTCGGTCGGGAGGGAGTTCCAGGTCTTGGCGGCCTGGTAGGAGAAGGACCTTCCTCCTGTTGTCGTTCTTCGGATGCGGGGGACGGCGGCGAGGGCGTGACTGGCTGAACGGAGGTGTCGTTTGGGAGCGTAGAAGTTGATGCGGTTGTTGAGGTAGCTCGGGCCTTGGTCGTGAAGAGCTTTGTGTGCGTGGGTGAGGAGATGGAAGGTGATTCTCTTGTTGACCGGGAGCCAGTGCAGGTCTCTAAGGTGTCCGGAGATGTGGCTGTGTCGTGGGATGTCGAGGATGAGTCTGGCTGAGGCGTTCTGGATCCGTTGGAGTCTCTTCTGGAGCTTGGCGGTGGTTCCGGCGTGGAGGGCATTGCCGTAGTCCAGTCGGCTGGTGACGAGTGCCTGGGTGACAGTCTTCCTGGTCTCGGTGGGGATCCACCGGAAGATCTTCCGTAGCATGCGCAGGGTGTTGAAGCATGACGAGGAGACAGCGTTGACTTGCTTGGTCATGGAGAGGGAGGAGTCCAGGATGAAGCTCAGGTTGCGTGCGTGGTCTGTCGGTTTGGGTGCGGTGCCCAGGGCGGGGGGCCACCAGGAGTCGTCCCAGGCGGAGGGCGAGGATCCCAGGATGAGGACTTCCGTCTTGTCCGAGTTCAGCTTCAGGCGGCTGGTCGACATCCACTCGGCTACCTCTTTCATTCCTTCGTGAAGGTTGGCTCTGGCGGCGGTGGGGTCGTTGGTCAGGGAGAGGATCAGCTGGGTATCGTCGGCGTAGGAGATGATGTTGAGGTAGTGTTGGCGTGCGATGGCCGCGATGGGGCTCATGTAGACGTTGAAGAGGGTTGGGCTCAGCGAGGATCCTTGAGGGACGCCGCAGATGACTTTGGTGGCCTCTGACTTGTACGGTGGTAGACGGACTCTCTGTGTTCTTCCGTCGAGGAAGGAGATGATCCATTCCAGTGCCTTCTCCTGGATTCCGATGTTGCTGAGGCGCTGCACTAGGGTGCGGTGGCAGACGGTGTCGAAGGCCGCGGAGAGGTCTAGTAGGATGAGGGCCACTGTTTCTCCGTTGTCCATCAGGGTTCGGATGTCATCGGTGGCAGCGATGAGGGCGGTCTCGGTGCTGTGGTTGGCTCGGAAGCCAGACTGTGAGGGGTCGAGGGATCCGTTCGTCTCGAGGAAGGCGGCCAGTTGCTTGTTGACGGTCTTCTCGATGACTTTGGCTGGGAACGGGAGCAGCGAGATGGGGCGGTAATTCTTGAGTTCGGTGGGGTCAGCTGTTTGTTTCTTGAGTAGAGCGCTGAGTTCGGCATGCTTCCAGCTCTCAGGGAAGGTGGCGGTGGTGAAGGAGGTGTTGATGATGTCCCGCAGGTGGGGTGCGATGACGGCGTCGGCTTTGTTGAAGACGTGGTGAGGGCAGGGGTCGGTCGGAGATCCGGAGTGGATGGAGTTCATCATGCGGACGGTTTCTTCGGTGCAGATCGGGGTCCAGGCGCGGAGGGTGGTGGTGGGGGGCGGTGGTTCGGTCGAGTTGGACGTGGCGTTCGTCGGTTGGGTGTTGAAGCTGTTGTGTATGTCCGCGATCTTGTTGTGGAAGTAGGAGGCGAGGGAGTTGCAGAGTTCTTGCGATGGGGTGATGTCGTTGTTTCCGGCGTTGGGGTTGGAGAGCTCTTTCACGATGTTGAAGAGTTCCTTGCTGTTGTGTGCGTTGTTATCCAACCGGTTCTTGAATGCAGTTTTCTTGGTGTCGCGGATCAGTTGGTGGTGCTTCCGGGTGGCAAGCTTGAGGGTGGTCATGTTGTCCGGTGTTGGCTCCCTTCTCCAGGCTTTCTCGAGGGCTCGGCAGTTCTTCTTGGAGCTCTGGAGTTCGTCGGTGAACCATGGGGCCTTCTTGCTGCCGGGTCTGCTGGGCGGGGTCCTCAGTGGGGCGAGTTCGTCCGCGCAGTTGCTGATCCACTTCGTGAGGTTGTCGGCAGCCTGGCTGGGGTTCGCTGAGCTGGCGGGAGGGTGCTGGCTCAGGGAAGCGGCGAGCTGGTCGGCTGTGATCTTGCTCCAGCTTCTGCGGGCGACCTGTTGCTGGTGGTGGTGGGTCATCGTTCTTTTGAAGGTGAAGTGGACGCAGCTGTGGTCCGTCCAGTGGAGTCCTGTGGCGTGGTTGAAGGCGATGTCTTTGCTGGAGGAGAAGACGGCGTCGAGTGTGTGTCCGGCGAGGTGGGTGGGGGCGGTAACCAGTTGCTTGAGTCCGAGGTTGGCGAGGTTGTCGAGCAGGGTGGTGGTGTTGTGGTCGTTGTTGTTCTCCAGGTGGAAGTTGAGGTCCCCCAGGAGGATGTAGTCAGTGGAGGGGAGGGCATGCGGGCTGACGAAGTCGGCGATGTCCTCGCTGAATTGGGTGCGTGGTCCCGGGGGTCGGTAGATCAGGGTGCCTCTGAGGGTGGTCTTCGGGTCGGTGTGGATCTGGAAGTGTAGGTGTTCGGCGGTAGTCAGGATGTCGTCGGTGTAGGTCGTGATGCGGATGGTGTCCCTGTGGATGATGGCGATGCCTCCACCAATCTGGTTGGCGGTGCGGTCCCTCCGGGTGATCTTGTAGCCCTCTGGGATGGCGATGGCGATGTCGGGTGCTGAAGAGGCGTTCATCCAGGTCTCCGTGAGGAAGGCAACGTCAGGAGCAGTGGTGTCGATGAGGTTCCAGAGTTCGATGGCGTGTCTGTGGACTGAGCGGGTATTGAGCAGGATGCACTTGAGGTGGTTGCTGCTGGTGTTCGGCTTGGCGGGTGCTGGTGTAGGGCGGGTCCGGATGCAGGTGAACTTGCAGGTGCGGCAGCTGAAAGGTCCGTGGGTGCGTCTCGGGGTGGCACGGTAGCATCCCGGGACTCGTCCGTCGTTGAGTGCGATGAGGGTGGCGGCGTCGTAGGTCCGGCGGGTGGGCTGGGGTCTGCGGGGGCCATGGGTCCTGGCACTGGGCGTGGTCCAGGCATGGACGGGCGCAGACGGGCTTACCTTTGGCGCACCTTCGGCGCTCAATCGGTGCTCCCGCTGCGCGCGTCCGCTGCGCGGTCGCTGAGGGGGCGTCATGAGAAGGGAGCCGGGAGGGCGGGTCAGCTGGGAGGCGGGGAGCGCGTGGTCCTATCAGCAGGCGTGGGGGCGGGGTCGCGGCAAAAACCGGCGCGAAAATCAAATCGGGCGGCCCAGCGGCGGCTGGGGCGCCGGGCTGGATCGGCGATCGAGGCGGGCGGCCCTGCGGCGGCTGGGGCGCCGGGCTGGAGGCGTCAGCAGGTAGCAGGTAGGCAGCTGAAGGAGGCAGGCAGCAGGCAGTGGGCGTGGGGGCAACCAGGCCGAGGGCACAGTGGTCGCAAAGTATTTCCATTGCTGTTAGATACATAACAGTTGGAACTATATCTGTAACTTGTTGTTTAACTCCTTCTGTCAGTATCAAACTATCTGTTTTAGTGTATCTATCCTTTTCTAATTACCTATGTGTCAGAAAAGTCTAGATATCACACTTCACATATAATTGGATTTATGCCTCTCTATAAGCATACATTGCTCTATTACTCAGCATGCACATGCATCCGAAAGTTTCCCAAACTGAAACAACAAATCTTACTTCTTCAAATCCGAAAATCTTTTCTTAGTGGCATACCTACATCATTTCTCAAATGTTTCTTGTATACTTAAAACATATATTTAGCATTTCTCAAAGAAAAGTTACTCACCAAATGAAGGTAATGCAATAACTCTCAACAGACATTCTGCACTCTAAATTGCCCTCAATTGTAAACAGAGAATGTTTAAATAAATAGACCACTGACAATACATACATGAACTTTTCATTAGCCTTTAAGAAAATCTATTACCATCTTTCCAAAAATATATAATTCTCTGCATCTTTGAATAAACTTGAGTCCCACCATACATATAACTATCTACAACCACAACAAAACATATCTCACCGTCTAAGCATATGCAAACTCATCGTATGAGAAGAAAACCAAATTGATAAACACTTCCACATAAATACCTAAAAACTATTACTACTTTATAATACATATACATACACAGAATATTTTCTTATCTTTTATCTGTGTCTACACTGCTGCTGTTTAATAAAGTGACTAAAAGTACTACAACTCCCAGAATGAAAATAACATTGATGTATCTATTATGCACATAATGCTTATGCATTTAAAACTTTCTTAGCTTTAAATACATTCCTCACTGTAACTTTCACTAATACTATACAACTATTTTTCTATTAGCTGCACAATGGAATAAAGAACCACTATTTCTTTTCTTCTAACTTCCCAAAGCATTTGGTATTAACATCTTAAACACACACCCTCTTATATATACAGTTCATCTCATATATATTTTCATATCATTGTGATGCTCTTTTTTTCTTAAACTCCTATATGAATCTTAATTTACAATGTTTTTTTTATAAAATAGTCAACAAGTTATATAGATACAATTGGATTGAGTTCATAAATGATATTGTTGTTTTAGCTCTTTCTTGCTAGTTTTGACAGTGTTAAAATGTGTAAAAACTAAGCACAAGAATGATATGTCACTCTCATAGAAAGCAACTATAAAATGGCAACCTCTTAAACTTTCCACTCTATGATCATGAGAAAGGAAGGAAATTAAATAATGTCTTTCATTTTATAATATTCTATCTCCACTTGTGAATCGATAGCATCTGTTAACCCTTTCGCTCTCATTCAAAACAAGATTCCTGTTGCCGCGTGTTTGCGACTTTTTCTCGATGATTACGGAGTAATCGCAGAAAAAACAGATGTCAAAACCTTTATTTAGCTTCAGTTTTGTTTCAATTTAGATACTGCACTACAGTTTATTACATAGTACTCAATTGGAAATTAAAGTTTATTATTACATAAATTAAGTCATAACTCCTCAACAAAAAATGTTCTGTCTCTTTAACACCCTTCGCACCAATACACTGTGAGCTCAGTGTATCTTGCAGCCCAGTGGAACCAGTAGGTCACAAGTTCACTGCACATTCTAAAAGGAACATGCACCTTCCAAATGAGATACAGCAGGTGACGTTTACAGCACAGAATCAGAAGCATATCCAAGTCTGTATTACATTCCTTTTTTTAAACAACAACCACTAATACGACTTCTTAGAAAATGCATCCAACGTACTACCTAATTGTTTTCACTCACTGACAGCATCCAATGAATTATACCTTTTAAAAAAAGAAACACCTCCATGTTAACTGCTGTTCATTTGGAAACTACCTCCTTCAGCTCTAGCCTTCTCTTTTTTTTTCCAAATTTGTTTTTATTAAGCAGAGCCAACAAGAAGCAACCATTGTTTACAAATAACAAAAAACTTGAACTGTAAGCAACACAAATCCATGTTCATTAACTAATAATTACAAATAGCAGCCAAAAAAGAAAACACCGTCATCAAATTAACAATCAAAAAAAATAATCCCAGACCCTCAAGAATTTCTTAGTTGCCACCACCCGTTTGGCATAGGTTTCTTCGAAGGACATTCTCCGTTTCATCTTTATCAACCATTTCTCAAATAAAGGTATTTCCAATGTTCTCCAGTTTTGTAAAATCAATGAACGGGCAAACAACATAGCAATTGCAAGAAAACGTCCCTTTAGCTCTAGCCTTCTCCTGACTGCTATTGCTCCTTCACGTCAAAATGCTTAGAGTGTGGATTGTTGCCACAGCTACGTCTATTGGGCTAAAGAGGCTGCAGAAAAGAGAGGTATTGACAGGGACCTGGGTTTAACAAATGTGGAGATTACTTGGTTTGGCCAGAGGGGGTTAACATTTCATCAGTTGCTGGTTTTGGTTAAAGCTATTGCGGATTGCCAAGCTCCTCACCTCATGATTCAGCACTGTGGTGGCAATGACCTAGGCACATTGACTGGGGTAGGGCTAGAAATCCTAATTAAAGAAACCTTTTCAGAACTGATGTCACTTTTCCTTAACACTGTCTTGGTGTATGCTAATATAAGCCGATGATAGAAATGGAAGTGGTCAAATCTATTCTGTTCACAGATTGGTAAACCCAGGAAACATGTTAATAATACTGCTTCTGCATTCCTCAGAGACCATCGCATGCGCTGTATCTATAACAACAATCTGCATTTTGATGCATAGAATTTATAGAAATGATGGAGTGCACTTTACAGAGGAAGGCAAAAGGGTGTTTATAAGTAACCTGAAACTCTGCATCCGGTCTTATTTGTACCACTCATATACACACAATCACACAAAATATTGCTAATTTTGTATATAAAGATCCTTTTTAAAACGTTTTTGAGAATGTTCACGATAAAGTTGCGATTGCCACAAATACATTGTGAAATCACAAAACAAAAGCAGACATTTAACGGCCACCAGCACATTAAAAAATAATAACTAAATAATTACATATTACTATATACATGCTTCTTTAAACATGTTTAAACACATGTTTTTGTACTAAGTTTCTTTAAAATCCATCCTTAAGACCTAATTTCCATTTTTGCGGTTATTCGCGCCTTTTCCATGAAGTAAAAAACACATATATGCACAATAATTACAGGATTTTACACACTAGGGGTTTATTACTGTACACTTCAAACTCATGATTTTCCAGTGTATTTGGTATTTCTAGAACAACCATCTCTAAAACCTATTTTCTATTTTCGCTGTGCGGGCCGGAGGTCATGATGATGTCCGCAATTGTGATCCCTGCAGATACGTTGTGAAATACAGAAAGCAAAAGCAGGAATTCAATAGCCACCACCATATTCAAAGATTACAACTATATAATTGATTCAATCTATCACACTAGATAAATCACTTTCTATTTAACTCCATAAAAACATTTATCAGTAGCTTAATATAAACGAATGTGTATCAATGATTTACTGATCCAATATTCATGATGTCGCTGCAACAGTACATGGGGGGCAATGCTGACGACCAAGTTGTTGTTGCAAATATCCCCCATGATTTGAGAAATCAATTTTGGAGATATAACTTGTGTCACTAAAAATTACATTTCACAAACTTGGGGACAGAGTACTTCTACCCTAACCCCTTATGTTTGCTTTCACAGAAAACTTTAGCCCGGATAAGCATACCCAATAGATAAAATGGTGGCCTCAACTTTCTATTCATGCTGCCTCCATCCAATCAGAGCATTCCCGTTGGCACACGCAGTCACAATTAATCGTGAAATCATTGTGAAATATCCGTGGCCAGAGATATATCTATAAATTTAGGCTCAAATTTTGAAAAAACTCCTATACAGGTTTGCACCAACTAACAAAAAGGACAATCTATCTTTCTGCCATATTTTATGTAATTCCATCCAGTGGTTCTGGCTGTAGGTTCAACAATACATTCCTACAGGAATTAACATTACAAACGCACCCTTATTTCACACCAGTAAGTAGTTATAGTTAGGACCAAGTTTCCATAGGAAAAGTGTTTTTGTCTTGTCTGTAACTTTGGCGCAGTTTGACGAATCTTCACAAAATTTTCACAAAAAAAGTGCTCCGGTGATTCTTGTTGCACGTTGAAAGTATTGTGGGGATTCATGAAGAGGGGGGCTGAGAAAAAAAGAGGCTGAAAAAACCTTTCCACAAAACTACAGCCCCAACCACTGAATGGAACTACACAATTTCGGCAGAAAGGTAGGTGTTGTTACTCAGATTGTTCTTTTTGTAATTTGGTTCAAATCCGCTCTGTCGCTTTTGAGAAATTTAAGGTTGAAAATTATAGTGAAATCTCCGGCTGTGGATATTTTGTGCCGATTTGTCGAGTAATCGCAAATGCATGTGTCAACAAGAATGCTGTGATTGGCTGGACGCAACCTGCACAGATAGTTACGGCTGCCATTTTATCAATGTCTGTGAAAACTAACTTCAGGGGTCAGGGTGGAGGTACTCTGACCCCATTTTTGAGAAATGGGGAACTTAGTGACACAAGTTAGGTGTCCAAAATTGTTCTTTTTAATCACGTGCAAAATTTGTGGTCACGCCGCAACAGCCAGTGCAGCCCCCATGTACCGTCACAGGAACATTGTGAACATCGCGGCGACACAGTGAAAATTGGTGAAAATATAAGCCAAAAAGTTTCTATATACAAAGGGTAGTGTGCAGGTTGGAAAGTGTGTTAATGAGAGGTAAAGTAGTGCAATGAGGACAGTGTGCTAGTGAGAGGCTAGGTAGAGCAGGTAGGACACTGTGCCAAGGAGAGGTAAGGTAGTTCAAGTAGGGCAGTGTGTTAGTGAGAGGTAAGGTAGTGCAAGTAGGACAGTGTGCTAATGAGAGCTTAGGTAGAGCAAGTAGGGCAGTGTGGCCCTCATTTGTGAGCAACTGGTATAGGGCAGTGCTGCAAGTCTTCTTGCTGCTCTACCCTTTGCCATTTTGAAAGGACAGGAATGCACCACATTTAAACAATACGCTGCTTTCCTGTCCTTTACCCCTTTGCTGGTGCACAATTTGATACCTAGCACCAATGTAGGGACTCTTACACTATTTTGCAACAATGCCTCCACTGCAGGCATGATTGCTTTTTTCAGGAAGGGGCACCTTCTGCACAAAATCAATCCCTAGAGGGGCTTTCCTCTTTCTATGTGTGCTGCAGAATGTAACACACATGGAAAGAGGAAAAAACAGGGAGAAATAACTATATTTCTCCTCCTTATGCCTGTTCTTGGGAGGCCTTTTTGGTGCTGCCCCACGTTTAAGCAATTGAGTAAATCCAGGGCATCGTCAAAATCCATAGCTGATGCATTGGAAAACCCTGTGCAGCACCCATGGAACTCCTGCTTGACGAAGAGTAAGGCAAGACAGCAAGATTTGCAGCTTTGTCTTACTCCATATCTATGAGGCCATGCAAAGCCATGCGGAGTGACGGTATGATTGAGAAGCTTGCACCACCGGAGCATCAAAGAAAGTGAACTTCGGTGGTGCAAGCCTCTCATAAATAAGCCTGTGTGTTAGTGAGAGATAAGGTAGTGCAAGTAGGAGAGTCTGTTAGTGAGAGATAAGGCCGTGAGTGTAGGGCAGTGCGTTAGTCTGAGGTAAGGTAGTACAAGTAGGACAGTGCGTTAGTCAGAGGTAAGGTACAGCAAGTAGGACAGTGAATTGATGGGAGATAAGTTAGTCAAGTAGAACAGTGTGTTAGAAAGTGATACTGTAGTGCAAGTAGGCCAGGGTGTTAATGAGATGAAAGGTAGAGAAAGTAGGACAGTGTGTTAATGAGAGATAAGGTAGTGCACATAGGACAGTGTGTTAATTAGAGATGAGTTGGTACAAGCAGGACAGTGTGTTAATGAGAAGTAAGATGTGCAAGTAAGACATTGCATTAGTGAGAGGTACAGTAGTGCAAGCATCACAGTATAAAATAGAGGTAAAATAGTGCAAGGGGGACAGTGTTCATAAGAGGTAAGATAGTGCAAGTAGGACAGTGGGTTAGTGTGAGGTAAGGTAGTGTAAGCAGGATAGTGTTAATTAGAGGTAGGTTTGTGCAAGAAGGACAGTGTGCTAATGAGAGATAAGGTAGCACAAGTAGGACAGTGTAAATGAGAGGTAAGGTAGTGCAATTAGGACAGTGTGTTAGTGAGAGGTAAGGTAGTGTAAGTAGGACAGTGTGTTAGTGAGAGGTAAGGTTGTGCAAGTAGGACAGTGTTAATGAGAGGTAAGTTTGTGCAAGTAGGACAGTGTGCAAGTGAGAGGTAAGGTAGTGCAAGTAGGACAGCGTGTTACTGAGAGGTAAGGTTCTGCAAGTAGGAAAGTGTGTTAATGAGAGATAAGGTAGAGCCAGTAGGACTATGTAAATGAGAGGTGAGGTAGTGAAAGTAGGACAGTGTGTTAGTAAGAGGTAAGGTAGTATGAGCAGGACAGTGCGTTAGTGAGAGATAAGGTAGTGCAAGTATGACAGTGTTAATGAGAGGTAGGTTTGTGCAAGTAGGACAGTTTGTTAGTGAGAAGTAAGGTAGTATAAGTAAGACAGTGTGTTTGTGAGAGGTAAGGTAGTACAAGTAGGACAGTGTGTTGATGAGAGGTAAGGTAGTGCACATATGACAGTTTTAATGAGAGGTAAGGTATTGAAAGTGGACAGTGTGTTAGTGAGAGGTAAGGTAGTGCAAGTAGGACATTGGTAATGAGAGGTAAGGATCTGCAAGTAGGACAGTGTGATAATGAGATGTAAGGCAGTGTAAGAAAAACATTGTGTTAGTGAGAGATAAGGCAGTGCAAGTAAGAGAGTGTGTTTATGAGAGGTAAGGTAGATAAAGTTGGATAGTGTGTTAAAGAGAGGTAAGGCAGTGCAAGTAGGAATGTGTTAATAAGAGATAAGGTAGTGCAAGCAGGACAGTGTGATATATAGATTTAAGGTGGAGCAAGTAGGACAGTGTGTTAATGAGAGATAAGGCAGTGCAAGGCGGACAGAGTGTAAGAGAGAGGTACGGTAGTGCAAGTAGGGCAGTGTGTTAGGGAGACATAAGGTAGTGCAAGTAGGGTAGTGTTAATGAGAGGTAACAAGTGCAAATAGGATCATGTTAATGAAAGGTAAGGTAGTGTAAGTAGTATAGTATGTGTTTGAGAAAGGTAAGGTACTGCAAGTAGGACAGTTTTATTGAAAGGTAATGTAGGGTACATAGGACAGTGTTAATGAGAATTAAGGTAGTTCAAAAAGGACAGTGTTTTTGAAAGGTGAGGCAACACAAGTAGAATAGTGTTAATGAGGTAAGGTAGTGCATGTACGACAGTGTGCGTTAGTGATAGGCAAGGTAGTGCAAGTACGACAGTGTGTGTTAGTGATAGGCAAGGTAGTGCAAGAAGGACAGTGTGTTAATATGAGGTAAGGCAGAGAAAGTAGGTCAATGTGAGGAAGAGTGGTACAATAGTGCAAGTAAGTGTGTGTTAGTGAGAGATAAGTAAGTGCAAGTAGGAAACTGTTAATGAGAGATAAGGTAGTGCAAGTAGGACGGTGTGTTAATGACATGTAAGTAAGTGCAAGTAGGACAGTGTTAGTTAGAGGTAGGTTAGTGCAAGTAGGACAGTGTGTTAGTGAGATTTAAGGTAGTGCAAGTAGGACAGTGTGTTAAAGAGAGATACATCAATGCAAGTAGGACAGTGTGTTAAAGAGAGATAAGGCAGTGCAATTAGCACAGTGTGTTAGTGAGATTTAAGGCAGTGCAAGTAGGACAGTGTGTTAATGAGTGATGAGGCAGTGTAAGTTGGACCCAGGCATGCGCTAGGTGGTTGACAATACAATTATTATTTTTTTTTTACCTTGTCAACCACCTGGGGCTTTTTATTGCGGCTTCTTACTTCCCGTTCCACCGCGGCTTGTGCCGTTTGTGTGGAGGAAGCTTTTTCTTACATGTATTTCCTAATTGCTGTAGCGAGCAGCGGTTAGCAGTCTAGCTGCTCCACTTACATCACTTCTGGCATGCTATATCAAGCAGTTGGTCATGCCCATGGCGTGCCAAATTCAAGGCCTTATGCATCCGTCCTTGCCCAGTCATCGCCAGTCGCCAGGACCCCTACTTTTCCATCAGCAGATTTCATGTACCCTCTAAGATTGGTCTACTCCTCTAAAATGTTGTAGAAAATAGACAAACTAAATAGAGCAAATGAGATCCTTGCTGTGATAACATCTTCCCAGCACAGCTAGAAGGCCTGCTGGCCTATCATAAGTGTAGATTTCATTGTGCCCCTGAGCCCCGTAAAATAACCAACAAACCATCACAGCCTAAAAGTGCTCATAAACATCTGATGGCTGACGCCCAAAGAGATCCACAAACGATTTTACCCTTAGAGGACAAGTGCACCCCTAATAGGTGTAAGGGCTTTTTACTCAACGTTAGGTCTCTGCCCAAAGAAATGTGGTGGAACTCATAAACATCTGCTGGCCTAGTTTCCTCATTAACACCTGAAGTTGGCTTCCTTACTTAAACCTAGTTAAGCACTACCGCTCTACAAGCCATAACGCTTGCATTACCTAAGAATTATTAAATAGGACAGAAAAGGCAAGACTCGAGGAGGTGTTCCCATTATTTATAAAGACAATGTTAAACTCCCATACTTGATGCCTCCATGGAAGATTGGGCAGAAATATGCAAACTTAAGCTCAAACTGTCTCCCAAAGAAAGCCTGGAAGGCACATGAGAATATGGTCCGCCTGGTCCCAAAAAAGTCAACGCCTACTGGAATATATAGTGCCCCATGTGCTTGCAGCACAACAATTCCTCTTGTTGGGAAACTTCAACTACCATGGAGAAGATTCCACTAATTCAGAGACTAGTCAACTATTTTCCAATTTAACAACACTTGGACTAATGCAACAAGTTAGTGGGACAACATGTTACGCAGGGCATACTCTGGACATTGTTTTTCACAAACTTCTAACCTTTAATTTGTGAATTGCTCAAACATTTATCCGGGACAGACCACTAGCTCATCTGTTTTCAGATCCCTAAGTATAATGTGACATGAAAAAAGAAACATATGCTATAACAATATGTCTAGACAGTGGTGGAAAATCACCCCTGATTCCGTGGCCAAGGAGCTGATAGTCTCTGTCCTTTCAGACGGCCTGGATACAGATCAATCACTTTCTGACTCTAACAGAGCTCTGGAGATGTTGATAATGAGTGGTAAGGTACTGCAAGCAGGACAGTGTATGCTAGTGAGAGGTAAGGTAGTGCAAGTAGGACAGTGTATGCTAGTGAGAGGTAAGAAAGTGCAAGTAGGACAGTGTGTTAGTGAGTAGTAAAATAAGGTAAGCAGGACAGTGTGTTAGTGGATGGTACAGTAATGCAAGTAGGACAGTGTGTTAGTGAACAGTGATGCAGTGCAAGGGAAGAGGTGTGGTGCCGCGGCCAAGGCAACTGATGCTGGAATCTGGGACTCACGGTTTGATCCCCGGCACTGCGGGCAGGTCAGCCCAGCACCATGTGACTCTGGGCAATAGCTTGCTTAATATTCCCGACGGCCCCCAGTGCCGGGATGCCTTTGGGTAGCTGTTCGCACTCTACAAATACTGGATTTAAGTAATAATGGGCCAAACTTACAAAGGTAAACGTAGACCAAAAGTCTAACTTTATTAGTAGTAACTTACCTTTGTAAATACCGAAAAGTAGTAAAGTTAGACCTTTGGTCTAAGTTAAGTAAGTAAGTAAATAAATACATTTATTGTTTAAATTAATAAAAATTGTTACAAAAGGCCGTGCCTGGTGTGTCCTTCCACGCACCTTCTTCAGTCATTAATAAAAATAGCATTGTATCATTTCATTTAGTACATTTAGAACAATTCCATAGGGCATAAAATAGGACGCCATAAAATTTGGTATATGCTCGATGGTTTAGGCCTGTGGTCTCCCTTTAGGCCAAGGCTCGATCTTTGCTCATAAGTTCTTTAAGTTGATGTGCAGATTTAGCTAATCTTTCTAATTTCACATGGGGTCTCTAAGTTAAAAAGAAGTTGCATTGCATCTAGGCAGGTAAGTTTACCATATTTTAAAAACAAAGGATTCAGTAAAGTGCACAGAAATCAGCTCGTGAAAACGTCCACATCTCTGGGCTGCACACAAAACAGCCAGTGACACTGTTCTCACCTCTGCGCCTCACAGAAACCACCTCTCTGCCCAGCCAGTGAAACGGTCCTCCTCTCTGCACTGCACAAAAACAATCCGGTGACACTGTCCTCCTTTCTGCGCTGCACTGATATCAGCCAGTGGTACTGTCTTCCTCTCTTCACTGCACAGAAACCATCTGATGACTCTGTCCTCCTTCCAACAATGTACAATGACACTGTCAGTGACACTGTCCTCCGCCGTGGACTGCACAGACACCACTGTGAGAAGTTGGCCTGGTATATGCTGTCCACTAGTTATAGTGGGCACCTTGCACCAGTCCAAACCACCCCTTATTGATGATAGGTTAAAGACAACCTTTATTGAAAGCTATCCTAGTGGTAGCTATGGAGAGCAGCCTCCGGGCTAAGTCTTGAAGGAATGTAAAGCAGCTTGTTTTACCAGTCTATCATCTCTTGAATGGCTAAATGTAAGGAAACCACACCAGGTATATATATAAATTATATGTTTTTATCACTAAACACACCCTCCTAGTCTCTTTATGAGGCTAGAGATCAAAACACATAAGTTACACTTCAAATATTACAGTAAAGTAGCACAAATACACGTTAGGCCCTAGGGGCGAGCCAAACCATATACTAAAGTAGTGGTATAAGAACCAGGACGTAACTAGACACAAGGCCTAGAGCCTGTAGAATCGCTGGGACCCCAAGGAACCACCCAAGGTAGTGACACAGGGGACCCACAGGGGCATGTGCAGTGTGAGAACACAGCCACCAGTTCCCGATAGCTTCTATGGGGAAAGTCACGGTTAGATTTTTAAAGATAAGGGACACTTACAGATGGACTAGGACCAAACCCTTTTGGACTTAGACAGTTCTAGGGTCAACACCCACGGGAACACTGGAGTACTCGAGTTACCTCACCCAGGGAAGCCGTGTGCATAGGTGTCAAATGGTGTTGGGTGGCATCGTCGTTTTCAATGGAAGCTGACGAAGAAGTGCTGCTGACGGGAAGATGCAAAGTTGCCGAAGAGATCCAAACCTGGATTGAAGATGTGAAGAACCTGAAAGCAGAAGGCACAGAGTTTGGGTCACTTGCCAGTGACCAGGGGCACGATAGACAAATGCCCACCGATGTCGGGTGTTTCAGGTGAAGAAGGTGAAGCTTGACTCTTCAGCGACGAGGACCAGGAGGCATCCAGGATGACCAGGAGCTGGATTCATGCTGTCCCACAAAGGATGTCGAGTGCTGCAGCATTGGTGCCCAGATTGGACACAACAAGCTTTGGCAACAGCAACCCATGTAGAAAGGAGAAAGATGCTTCGGTGCGGACCAGCAAGGTCCGAGGTACTCCGCCTGCATTACAGACAACCCAGAAAAAGAGATTCCGAAGGCTGCAGAGGGGCTCTGCTCTTGCATGGGCACCCTCTCACACAAAACCAAGCACCCTGCCTTCAGGATTGATAAGGCCTGCCATAGGGGTGACTGTTTCTATGTGCAGTGATACGTGAGATATAGTGAACCTCTATCTCTGTAAGGGGTGCATGCACCACCTTACCCAGGCTGCAGTAGCAGACCTGTGGTGTCATTTTGGAGGGATTCCCAGGGGGGGCATAATACATGCTTCAATCCCTGGTAGGCCTCTGGGGTACCTATGCCCTGGGTACATAGTAAACCATATACTAGGGACTTATACGGGCACCCCAGAATCCAATCTGTGGTGTACCTAATGTACATAAAATCAATTTAGAGAGGAATCAGTTAGGCTGGGGTCCTGAATAGCAGGGCCGCAGCCAGACTAAAGTAAAAAAACAGTGTTACAGCAGCAAAAAATGGGGGCAACCATAAGAAGCAGATCCTACTCTCCTACAACCACCTCTCTGCGCTGCACAGAAACCAGCCGATGACACTGTCCTCCTTTCTGTGCTGCACTGAAACCATCTGTTTCCACTTTCCTCCTCGCTGTGCTGATCAGAAACGACCCGGTAACACTGTCCGCCACTTTCCTCCTCTCTGCACTGCACAGAAACCATCCAGTGACAATGTTTTCCTCTCTGCACTGCACAGAAAGCAGATGGTAACACTGTCCTTCTCTCTGCTGCACAGAAACCAGCAGGTGACACTGTCGTCTCTACGCTGCACATAATCCAGCCAATGCCACTGTCCTCCTCTCTGCACTGCAAAGAATCAAGCCAGTGGTACTGTCCTCCTCTCTACTGCACAGAAACCAGCCTGTGATGGTGTCTTCTCTGAGCTGCACAGAAACCAGCTGGTGACACTGTCCTCCTCTCTGCTATACCAAAACCAGCCGGTGACACTGTCCTCCTCTCTGCACTATACAGAAACTGGTTAGTGACACTGTCCTCCTCTCTGCACTGCACAGAAACCAGCTGGTGACACTGTCCTCCTCTCTGCACTATACAGAAACTGGTCAGTGACACTGTCCTCCTCTCTGCACTGCACAGAAACCAGCCAGTGACACTGTCCTCCTCCCTGCTGCACAGAAACCAGCCAGTGACACTGTCCTTCTCTCTGTGCTGCACAGAAACCAGCCAATGACACTGACCTCCTCTCTGCGCAGCACAGAACCATGACAGCGCCGCCAGTGGTGTATCAAGATGGGCTTTTCTGGTGCAGCCCAGAGCCCGGCGCCTCTTTTATGTGCCTGGAGGGTTTAAAGTGAATTCATGTAACTGGACATTTTCCCAGAGTGAGCGCTTCATTTTCAGACACCAGAGCTGATAAACAGAAAGAGGCAAACTTTAATCAATGTTTCAGCCTTTTTTTGTTTTAAGTTCATGATTGACTTGGATTAATTATGAATTATATGTTTGAACTATAGAAACCTTGCGGGCAAGCAAACTCTTCCCCAACAGTGCTCTCCGCCTCAGAGGCCACCACAGAGCCGGTCCCCAGACCCACCTCTGGGCTCCATAAGTCACCATCTGACACCTAAGAGGGGGTCCTTGTAAACTACAACTATGATGTCACTAAGAAGCGAAAAGGGCCATTTGCGCAGAAGTTTTGGGGTTTAAAAAATGCCCCACTTGCTCTTAAATTGTCTGTTTTCAGATCACTGCTATCTATCAGAAATATGAGAGAGGGTCCTTATCATTAGCACCTAGAATGACTTGTGTAATTTGTATTTTTCACATTGACTTGACAGAGTGCTCACACTTCATGCAGGGTCCATGCAGAGTCCACGCAGGGTCCACGCGTGGTCCTTTCAGAGTCAATGCATGGACCTCATTCCTACCTTTCTAAGAAGGAGGCAGGGTCCACGCAGGGTCACCGCAGGGTCCAGGAGGGTCCATGCAGGGCCCTCATTCCTACCTGTCTATGAATGAGGCATGGTCCATGCAGGGCCCTCATTTCTAGCTTTCTATGAAGGATGCATGGTCCAGGCAGGGTCCACGCAGGGTCCACACAGGGTCCATGCGGGATCCTCATTCCTACCTTTCCGTGAAGGAAGCAGGGTCCATGCAGGGTCCATGCATGGTCTTCATTCCTAGCTTTCTTTGAAGGAGGCCGGGTCCATACAGTGTTCATGCAGGGTCCATGCAGAGTCAATGCAGGGTCCATGCAGGGCCCTCATTGCTACCTTTCTATGAAGGAGGCAGGATCCACGCAGGGTTCACACAGGGTCAATGCAGGGTCCATGCAGGGTCTTCATTTCTAGGTTTCTATAAATGAGGCAGGGTTCATGCAGGGTCCATGCAGGTTCCATGCAGGGTCCGTGCAAGGTCAATTCAGGGTCCATGCAGGGTCAATGCAGGGTTCATGCAGGGCCCTAATTCCTACCTTTCTATGAAGGAGGCAGGGTCCACGGAGGATCCATGCAGGATCAATGCAGGGTCCATGAAGTTGCTCTCACTACTATGGGTTTTGATGTGTGATAGTAAGTTAATATATCTTGAGAAACCAAGCTGGGGCACATGAGAAGCATCAGGTACTGTCAAAGGGGTTACATTCGGCAGTGGTCCAAGAAGGAGTACCTGATGCTTCTCGTGTGCTCCAGTCTGGTTTCTCACGACACATTAACTAACTGTAATGCATCAGCACCCACAGAGGTGAGAGTAACTTCCCCCAACATCCCACAATATTTGTAGTGCACATTGGGGGCCTTATTTATGAGGAATTGGCATAGGGCAGCACCACAAGTCTTCTTGCTGCCCTTCCCTACACCGATATGAAAGGGCGGGCATGCACCATATTCACTGAAATACAGGGCATTCCTGTCCTTTCCTCCGCTGCCTAGCACCAACGTAGGCACCCTTGTACCATGGCGCAAGGGTGCCTGCGTTGAGGGGAGTATTGTATTTGTGAAGGAATTGGCACCTTCCTGCACAAAAAAAAACAAAAAACGAGGGAGGTTTTCCTCTTTCTATGTGTGCTGCAAAATACAGCACACATAAAAAGAGGAATACATCCAGGACAAATCTAAACATTTCTTGTTGTTATGCCTTCTCTGGGGAGGGGTAAGTTTTTAGCGCTGCCCCAGCTTTACACTATTTAGTAAATTTGGGGTAGCGTAGAAATCCATGGAAGGCCTCCTTGATGTAGAGTAAGGCAGCTTCTTGTGCGTCTTTGTCTCACTCCGTATCTGTGAGGCAAGGCAAAGTCACGTAGAATGGTTTTACATCGCCTCATAGATATGATTGAGAGGCTTGCGCCGCCAAAGCCAGCCGCTACTCCGCTACGGCAGAGGATCATCACCCACAGGAAAATGAAACGATAACGACACCATGTTATTATCATTGTATTTTTCCCTAATGGATCTCTAGGGGCGGGCCTGCGCTGCCCATAGCCCAGGGGAAGGAGTGGGGGGTGCTTTCTACTTTCTGTGTTACACAGCCTGGGTGGACAACATGCACAGCCTCCCATCCCCACTCTGAGCACAGAACCACGGCGGTCAGACCAATCACAGCGCTCTTGTCATGCTGGTGGCAGCAGCATCATGATTGGCTAGGGGAGGCTGGGTGCTTCCTGTTTCCTGCATCGTGGACAGAAAGACAGAGGAGAGGCGGCTGCCGGGACGGTAAGTTACATTTTCTTTTTATTTTGCCTTTTTTTCTTTTTTTGTAAATCTCCCCCCTCTCCACCATCAATGCCCCATAGCAGCTGCTACTGGCGGGAGTGTAAAAGAAAGTGATGGTCTGGTGGATCAAATCTCTTATAAATAAGCCCCTAAATGTGAAATGAATCCTGGAAAAGCCTTCCTCTCCTTCTCTGCACACCCCCCACTGTGCAGGAGTTCAGAAGGAGCCTTAAAATCTGGCTGTTTGACACGACGATCCCAGCAGCAGAAACCCCCTGCCCCAGGTCCTGGATACCCTCATGGGTGATAAGATGCGCTCTACAAATACTATGTGATTGATTGATTGATCTGAGTCATCTTTTCTAGCGGACCGTTTGCTTGAGGAGCCTCGAGAGTAGTGCGGAAATTAACAATAGACAAATCATTGAGGAAATCTCACATCTTCTGTGAATTGAACCCCATTGACCATCACAGTGGTCTTGGGAACACCCTCTCATGCGAACACACCCTTCAGGAACTCCAAAACACTCCTAGCGGTGACGGAATTTACACATCAAGCCGTGACCCACTTAGAAGTGAATTCCACTAAGACAAGGACCCATCTCTCATTGAGTGACAACAAATCTAAAGGACCCACCAAATCCACACCTAGTTTGCACTAAGGTTCATCAGGAATTTAAACTGAGGATAAGGGAACCGTTCTAACCTCTTTAAATTGACAATTTCCAGCGTACTGTAGAAAATCTTTCACAAAACCGCCACCAATAAAACTCTCTTTTTCTAGCTTTAGTAAGATTTCTGATCAAATGCCCCTCATGGGCCAGATTCACGATGCTCTCACACAACCCTGCTGGGGGATTAAGTCTATCCCCTTAGTAGAGTTCACCAATCACTATGCTCAGTTCCTTTTTAATATTCCAAAATGCCTTCACATTTTCAGACACTCCACTCAAATTAGACCAAACTCCTGTGATTTATTCAATCACCTGCTTATGAACTGGATCCTTGTCAGCTTCCAATCCCCACTCATACTTATTCAAGGCTTATTCCATGATCTACACCACAGGCAACTCCAGGGTTGGACTAGCCGTAGCGGGCACCATGCGTCTTTTCTCCAGTGGGCCAGAAGGGTGGGGGACGGTTTTGGACTGGTGGGGAATGTTTTTTGGGAGTGGGGGCCGGTTTTGCAGCAATTCTGCAATATCGGCCCCCACTAATAAAAGTGCACGCAGCAGCGGTGTTTTCCCCAGGGGCCCACCCGGGCCGGTCGAACCTAATTGACAGGGCTGGTTTGTGATCCCAGTCGGCCTCTGATGTGCTACCCCCTCCTGAGGGAATCATAGAAAGACAGTTAGCTGGAACATTCCTCTTACCACACAAATAATCAATCTGGAAATTGAATTCCATAAGACTCTCAACCCACCTTTTTATGCGGGGACTGGTATTTTCAGCATTCCTGCAAGTAAATATTTGAACAAGAGGCCTATGATCACTCCTCACCACAAAGGGCAAACTCCCCCCAAAATACGTAATGTGATTCATGGCCCACACACAGGCAGGAGCCTCAATCAATCAATCATTCAGGGGTTGATAAAGCACGCTACTCACCCGTGAGGGTCTCAAGGTGCTGGGGGGGTGCAGCTCCGGATCAGTTGAAGAGGCAGGTCTTGAGGCACTTCCCAAAGGTGTGCAGAGTGGGAGAGCATCTGATGATGACAGGGAGATCGTTCCAGGTCTTGGCTGTGATGTAGGAGAAGGCTCTTCCACCTGCTCTGGTTCTGCAGATGCGTGGGGTCTCTGCCAGGGTGAGGTCGGCGGAGCAGAGGTTACTTTTGGGTACATGGAAGGAGACTCTTTTGTTGAGGTGTTTGGGTCCGATGTTGTAGAGGGATTTGTAGGCATGGATGAGTAGCTTGAAGGTCTCTCTCTTCTCAATGAGGAGCCAGTGGAGGTCTCGTAGGTGCTAGGTAATGTGCTTGTGTCGTGGTGTTTCAAGGACGAGTCTGCCTGCGGTGTTCTATTTGGTTTGGAGCTTGTGTAGCAGGGTTTTGCTGATTCCGTCATAGAGGGCGTTGCCGTAGTCCAATCTGCTAGTTATGAGTGTGTGGGTGACGGTCTTTCTGCATTCGGGGGGATCCACTTGAATGTCTTGCAGAGGATGCGGAGGGAGTTGAAACAGGTGGAGTTGACGATGTTGATCTGGCGGGTCAAAGTGAGGGAGGAGTCTAGGATGATGCCGAAGTTCTGGGTGTGGTCCGTCGGGAGGGTGGGTGTCCGAGGGCAGGAGGCCACCAGGAGCTGTGCCGTGTAGTGGGGGAGAGTCTGAGGACGAGGACCTTTGTCTTCTCTGAGTTCAGTTTTAGGCAGCTGTTGCTCATCCAGGCTGCGACATCTTTCATTCTTTCTTGGAAGATGAGTCTGGTGTCGTCAGGGTTCTTCATGAGGGAGAGGATGAGCTGGGTTTCATTGGCATAGGATACTATGCTGAGCCCATGCTGTCTGAGGATGGCGTTGATGGAGCCATATAGATGTTGAAGAGCGTGGGGCTGAGTGAAGATCCTTGGGGTACTTCTCACTTGATCTCAGTCAGTTTGGAGAGGAAAAAAGGGAGTCTGATCCTTTGGGTTCTGCCAGAGAGAAAGGAGCAGATCCAGTTGAGGGCATTCCCCTGCATGCCGGCATTGTGGAGTCTGGCTGCAAGAGTCCGGTGGGAGACAGTGTTGAAGGGTGTGGAGAGCTCTAGTAAGATAAGGGACGCGATGTGGCCCTGGTTGAGTAGCATGCAGATATCATCGGTGGAGTAAAGGAGGGTGGTCTCGGTGCTGTGGTTGCTGCAAAATCGAGACCTTGAGGGGTCGAGGATGGCGTTCTATTCGATGAAGGTGGTCAATTGGTGTTGATGAATCTCTCGGTGACTTTGGCAGCAAAGGGGAGGAGAGAGATGGGTCATTAGTTTATCAAGTCAGTCGAGTCGGCAGAGGAATTCTTGAGGAGGGGCTTGACCGCTGCACGTTCCAGTCATCAGGGAAGATGCCAGTGTCGAGGGAGGCATTGATGGTTCGGCCAAGATTGGGTGCTATGGCAGCGGCCACTCTGTGGTAGATGTGCGGTGGGCAGGGTCCGTGGGGGCTCCTGTGTGGGTGTTCTTTATGGTCACGGTGGTGTTTTCAAAGGTGGTAGGGCTCCAGATGGTGATGGTCTTCTGGTTGCAGGTGGTGGGGAGGAGTGCGGTGTCCGGAATCTGTTCGCTGAAGTTGTCATAGAGGGCCTTGATCTTCAGGTGGAAGTAGGAGCTGAACTTGTTGCTGAGGGCTTGAGAAGGAGTGATGTCTGTAGCTTTGCTGGGGGGTTTGGTGAACTGTTAAATGACGTTGAAGAGTTCTTTAGTGTTGCTTGTGTTGGTGTGGATTTTGTTCTTGATAAAGGTCCGCTTGGTGGCTCTTATTCGCTGGTGGTATTCGTTCATGGCGTGTCTGTAGTTGTTGTGGTCTTTTCTGGTTTTCTGTTCTGCCAGAGTTTCTCGAAGTGTCTACAGGGTCGCTTGGCCTCTTGGATGTCAGTGGTGAACCAGGACACCTTCAGGGGACGTTGAGTGGCTGAGGGGTGCGAGCTTGTCTGCGCAGTCGGCAATCCAGTTATGTAGTCCTTTGGCTACGGAGTTTACTTCGGACGTTGCGGAGGGGGCTCGTGGAGGAGGGTGGTGTTGAGTTGTTCCTCTGTGATCATGCTCTAGTCTCCTGGGCGCGGGTGGGGCGGGTTTGGGTGCAGTGGTGGTGATGAAGGTGAAGTGTAAGCAGCAGTGGTCTGTCCAGAGTGGCTGTGTGATATGGCTGAAATGGATGTTTGTCCCTCCTGCGAAGATGGGGTCCAGGGTGTGTCCGGGTCTGTGGGTAGGGGTGGTGACGAGCTGCCTCAGTCCGAGGTTGGCGAGGTTGTCAAGGAGGGTGATGGAGTGGACTCCGATGAGAATGTAGTACATGGAGGCGATGGCATGGGGTGCGGTGATGTCAGCAATGGTGGTGGAGGAAGAGGCGCAGGATCCAGGGGGTCTGTAGACAAGTGTCCCACGCAGTGTGGTTCTGGGGCTGGTTTGGATCTGGAGGTGGAGGTGCTCTATGTTGGAGAGGGGGTCGCTCCTGCTAGAGGTGGAGTGTCGGAGGGAGCTCTTGTGTGCAATGGTGAGTCCCCCTCCTGGGCAGAGGGGGCAGTCCTTCCTTTGGATCTTGTATCCATCAGGGATAGCGGTGGCGATGTTGGGGGCCGCGGTGGCGTTGGTCCAAGTTTCCATGAAGAAGGCGAAGTCAGGTGAGAGGGTGTCGAGCAGGTCCTAGATCTCCGTGGTGTGTCTGTGGAGGGTGCGTAGGTTGAGGAGGATTCACGTCAGGGCTTCGGTGGTGCAGGTGTCCATTGTGGATCCTGCGGTTGTGGGAAAGCTGTTGATGGAGAATGATAGTTGGCAGTGTCGGCAGGAGAACTGGCCATGGGGGATGTTCTGCTTTGATCTCTGGCAGTGGTGGTTTCTCCTGGGGCTGATTGTGAGGAGGACAGTGTAGCGGTGGGGGGTCATAGATCCAGGGTCCCTGGCACTGGCCATGGTCAAGTCAAGTGCCTTTGGTGCTACGCCCACTGCGTGAGTCCATTGCATGACCCTGCAGAGGCTGCCATTAAGTGGGGGAGTGGGGCTGGCTGTGTAGGGATCGGGGCCACAGGGGCAGCAGCGGCAGAAAAACAGCCAAGCGAGGGGGCTGGCAAGGAAAGGCACCTAGAGGGGCAGAGGAGTGGAAAGTAAAAAATAAATAAATTAGAGTGAGAAAATAATCAAGAGGGCGAGAAAATGAAACAATGAATAATGCATGCGATAGTCAGGAGTCAAGTGCAGACAGCCGGCTCAAACCCTCAACAGGAGGGGGATTCAGTTCAGCAGCGTGGTGATTAGAGATGCGGAGCTGCTGGGGAGAGAGCTAACCTAGACCGGAGGTCAAGGTTTCATTCACGATCCCCCGCAGCATCCAACATTAATTTGGAGAATGGGCGGGAAGAGGGTTAGGGAGGAGGGAGCGGGGGCTGTGTAGGGGGCGTGGTGATCAGAGATGCGGAGCTGCCGGGGAGAGAGCTAACCTAGACCAAAGGTCAAGGTTTCACTCCCGTTACACAACAGAATAGCAGTCCTCAGCTCCTTTAAGTGAATGTGAGGTGAACACCACACCCCTCTACTCACCTTCAACTACTAGAGACAGGACAGCACCAAGCCCATACATACAGGCATTAATAGTGAGAAAGGTCTTTCTTCTCACACCAAAATGCCCCAATGAAAGCATCTCCACAATCTTACACCTGACTTCCACAAAAGCACTCTGGAGACCATTTAAAGTTCACCCCTTTCTTCAAGGGCAATTTCATGGGTTGCACCACACTCACAAAATTGGTAACACATTTCCCATATGATCTCACTTGGTCTGTGTCACATGGCATAGGCACAGCTGTGATAGACTTGGCCAACTCCAATTTTGGCCTGATTCCATCGCCAGAGATTGTGCACCGCAAGTAAGAAACAGTCTCCACCCTGAACTTACATTTTTATCTTTTCACAGTGAGGCCACTGCACTTCAGCTTGGTATCATGCTACAGTTTGTCTTCTCCAAACACCAGGATAACATCCTGAGAAAACATCACAGATTTGATACCCTTCAATACCCCTTTGGTCAGCCTTTGGAAACAAGCAGTGACTGCAGCCAATCCAAAGGGCATTCTGACTAACTTGGAAGCCCCAAAAGTTGTGACAAAGAGGTAAGAGCCCTGGAACCATCATGAAGCAACACCTAGTGGTAAGCTGCTGAACGATCAATGACACTAAAATGTTTTGCTCCTGCTAGTATGGTCAAAGCCTCATTGATGTTCGGCAATGGATGACGGTCCACCCTTATACACTGGTTTAGCCCTCTGAAGTCCATTATCCTTTGGAGCTAGAAGATTGGGCACCAGCCATTCACATACTTCGATGTTTTTTATCACAGTTGGTTGCATCAGCTTATCCAGTTCTTCATGCAGGGGTTGAGGCATAAGGTCGGGCACCTTCCTGGCCCGATGCACAACTGGCTTGTCACTTGTCTTTAAGACAATCTTATGCTTGAATTTGTTCAACAGAACAAATGTTGGAAAGTTAATTTTTAGTAGTGATAAGTAGGACTTACCACTATTAATATGGCCACAAACACAACAAAAGTGCCAGGTAGGGTCTAAATAAATTATTCCCTTGCTCAACCATTTGGTAGCTGGCAACGAACAGGCAGACTTAACTTAGGAGACAGGTATATAAAGCATTTTAAAACACCAATACAATAAATAACTAAGACACAAAACACAATACAATTCCACGCAAAATAATAAAATAGGTTATATTTTTATGAACAAATAGACACCAAAATTACAAAAATCGAATGTAGAGAACTAGATATCTGAATTTTTAAAGATTAATAGTAAAATTAGCACTTAGAAGCAAATACTGCTCAGAAGGATAAAACAGGTCATGCTGGACCGGGACAAAGTCAAGTGTTCTTTACACCTACTTCCAGAAGCGTTTCTTTATGCATGATAGTGGTCCACAGCACCAGATAAAGGTTCAGATGCTCTGGTTTGCCTCCTGGGTTCTGGGACTACAAATCCACAGTGAACCTGGTCAGCTAATGGAGCTTTTCACAAAAGCTGCTCTAAACTTCACCAAACTAATGGAACTTCTTCCTGAAGTTCCTCCTTGAGGCTTCAAAGTATCCACAACAGCAATCCAGTGGTCTAGAATCTCTTAGATGGTCCTTGGGATGTTGGGACAACATTTCCCGTTGTTCATCTGGCCAACTCCTTAAAAGTCTACTTGGCGCACTCCAGGCTGGAGACTTCTTGGTGGAGATGATGGAGGTGAGCTCAGTTAACCTGTAGTTTACAGGAAGTCCACTCCTTAATCCTTCTTGAAGCAAGGCAAAGTCATTAAAGTTGTAGTTCCAAGTGTGCAGCAGGTGTAATTCTTCAGAGTGCAGTCCTTTGTTGTGCAGTCCAGGGTTCCATCAAGGCAGTCCTTTTTCTCCTTGTTGTTTCAGGCAGCAGATATGTGGATCTATGCAGCTCTCATATATTTATTCATAGATTCTGGGCGTCCAGCAGGGGGGCACCCCTGACCAATGGGATGTAGGGCACCACCCAGATGTATGACCACTACTTCCAAAGTGCGCCATATTCTTGTCCCAGAAAGCACTATTTTCTCAAAATACAACATGGCAAAAGTTTCTTTCTTGGGATTAGATCTGGCTAATCCAACCCACTGGTGTGGCTAATTTTCAGTAACACAGCCCTTCCAACCCCCTGACTCATCTAATTACTCAGTCTCCAGTGTAGTTGGAGGTGTTGGAAGTGGGGGACAGCCTGGGCTGGTCCCAAACTGTCATTCTCCATTGAAGACCAGTTTGGCTCCCTCACTCCCTTCCTGCCTTGTAGATTCTGCAGCCAAAGGTATCCACCCACATACATTCCATTGTCTACTCTTACAGGACATTTCATACCTCATTAAGCAGCTCTGGCTCAGCCTGGGAAAGGCTGGCCAATCAATCAATCAATCAATCAATCAATCAATCAGTCATTTGTTAAGCGCGACTACTAACCCGTAAGGGTCTCAATGCACTGGGGGGGAAAAAGGGGGGGGTGTAGCAGGCTCCAGTCCATCAAGGGGGTGGTCTGTCGAAGAGCCAGGTTTTGAGTTTTCTTGCGAAGATGGGGAGCGATGTTCTCTGTCTGAGGTGGAGCGGAAGGGCATTCCAGGCTAGGGCTACGAGGAAGAGGAAGGAGCAGCTTCCCAATCTAGTCTTTCTGGTGCGGGGAACCATGGTGTAGGAGAGCTTGGCTGATCGCAGGGTCCTCTGGGGTGTGTGGAATTTGAGTCGGCTGTACAGGTATGCTGGTCCTGTGTGGTGGTGGTCCTTGTGGGCGTGGGTGACCATCTTGAAAGTGACTCTAGCTTCGATGGGGAGCCAGTGGAATGTGCGTAGGTGCTGGGAGATGTGGCAGTGTCTTGGCAGGTCGAGGACCAGTTTTGCGGGCGCTTTCTGGATGTTCTGTAGCTTGCAGGGGAGGTTTTTGTTTATTCTGGCATAGAGTGCTTTGTCGTAGTCGAGTCTGCTGGTGACCAGGGCGTGAGTGATGGTCAATCAGGAGAAGGTAGTGGAAAGCTGGATGTTGGCTCACAACAAAAAAACGTTTAATAACAATGACAAGTTATGGGCAAAAAAAGAAAAACTGGTCTTCTGTTTCCTTTACCTGCAGGAACTGGGCAATGTACTGGAGAGCAGTCTGGTTTGTTCCATTTAGATGAAAACGATGTTAGTGGCAGAGTACCATGTCTAAACTGTTCATAAAGGCGCTTTGCTTGGCAGGGATAAATTCTGTCCATATATGAATTTAGGAGAACATTATTGTCTCACTAACTGTCCTTTTAAGCTCCCTTCATTTTGATCATTTTGATTATGTCAGATCCATAGCATAACAATTTCCCAATTTGCTTTTTTTCATTTTCTGGGCTGCACCTTTAGTAATTTCTGCTGGGGAGTTCCATAATTCCCCTATTTCACACCGCTTTCTAACATGTTTTGAGCATGATGTACGAATTTGGCTGTTACATGAGATTAGTCCTGCTAGGGATTAGCTCTGGGGTTGACCAAAGTGGTACCCAGGATGTTCATAGTTTTAAGGAGAGCAAATATATGCGATTTTGGGCTTGATCTAACCTCAGCAGATTAAGGGGAGTGCTCAGACATAAATTAAGGAGACTCCTGATGAATGTGTTCTCTCCTAATGTAAGGGCAGTTGCATCAACACATCCCCATATCTCTGCCCCATAGATGTCTGCCGCCACTGCCGGCACTGCTTTGGCTTCATATATTTTAAGGGCAAGTGACACCCCACCTCCTAAGGTGGCCTTGTGCTTCCTCCCAATTAACACTGCTCTCTGATTGAGAGCTGTTTAGCTCTTCCTAATTTGTGGCCCCCAGGTCAAGGTGTAAGGGAATCTTACTACTAAACAGTCAAAATGTTTGACCTGTTCTATCGAGGCACCCTGTTTGTAACACAACGCTGAACAGAGAAAGGAGACACTAGAAGATATTGAGGCATATTTGATGGCAGGGTCAGGAACCTAGACAGTCTTTAGCATTTGTATCCCATTACCCATCCCCTTAGTGCATGCTGGCAACTGTGCATTGTTTTCCTTTCCTGTAAACATCGGAGGGCACCAGAAGGAAAATCATCTGCTCCTGTGGAACCAGTTGGCATCAGGTCTCTCTTTTGAAAAATTGAAGTGACATATACTAATTTCCCCTGAGCAGAACGGCAGAAGGTCTAGATTTAAAAGGTTAAGCTGCAATTTTAGAGACAATACGAAGACAACTGAATCAAACAATAGAAGAAAATGAGGGTGTAAGGGTGAAAATAGATGAACCCTAACCAGGTCCCTCAAGTTTTGCTAAAGAAAATAAAACAGGGATACCTTCCACATTCACCCAAGAATTGTCCACTTAGATAATTCATGCAGTTTCTCCCATAGTTTAATTAGGCCTGCCAGAGCTCTTTAGTAGCGATCCGCAAAAGGATCACATTTATGTAACCCAATTCTCATTACATTTTTTAATGTCAATTTAAGGTGGCATTCATACTGTCTTATCTGAGTGAAGATGCGGCCGCCTGGTCAATGCTCTTGGTAACCCAAAAGGATCAGATTCTATATGATTTTGAGAGATTTAAGTCTGAGTTCCTTCGAATAATTGGCAGAAGAGCAGTCAACCCAGCCTCAGATAATGATCTGCTACATCTACAACGAGGAAATAGAGATTCTATCGCTTCCAGGCGACAATTCAACAAGCTGGTGGTAGAAACCAACTGACAAAAATCTAAAAGATTTGCCATATTTTATAGAGGTTTAAAAGATGAACTGAAAGAGTCATTGGCGCAGTTACCCAATCGGCCCACTGAAATTTCAGGGATCATAGATCTGGTTTTACAAACAGATCAGAGATTGAATGAACGTAAGACTGAGAAGCGAGGGAATTCTGCCACATTCCTCCATGTTTTAATACAAGTAGATCTGAAGATAATCAAAATGTAGATCCTAATCTGAGTCTAGAACCAATGCAGATTGAAAGTATTCAAGGTCCATTAACTAAGGAAGAGAAGGAAAAAACAAAGATTAGGAAATCTCTGTATGCTCTGTGGAAATGTGGGACACTGCAAAAGAGTGTCCAAAGAAATGAAGGTTGAGCCAGCCAATAAAATAGAAATCCCATCAGTAAAAGTAGTTACTCTGATGGGTTTAAAAGTACAAAAGGCAACTTTTGATTCTCAACAAGTCACAAACACACTGATGAATACAGGCCCCAGCTAGGCCAGCAAATACAAGGGTTCGCCCTCCTGTGTACGAAAGCTAGAAGGAAGTTGGCACGGAAACTGCAAATACAAAGACAGAGTTTATTAACCCTTAAGGGTGGTCCTACAACCTACACAACACTCTTCAGTATTGTATAGAGTAGCACAAAGAACTTGCGTACATGGTCCCCTTTTATACACAACAGAGGGGCTCATAAGTGGGTGGATACAACATAGAGCAAAATTCATTACCATTTATGGACATTTTCAATACAGGATCAATATATGGGCGGAGTTAACAATTTCCTGAGCCCGCGAAAACATGGTCAAACAAGGACTAACTGATAACAGATGTGGTCAAGTCTGGGCATGTGCCAGACAGACAGAGGAGCTATTTATAGACTGTTACTAGGCAGATTACAAGAGCAACTAGCGAAAAGGTAGGACTCTTCTCGTGCAAAGCACGTGGAGACATGACAATACAAAATGGAGTCCGGACATTAGTCAACATAAGACAAGAAACACGTTTTGACTATAGAGAATTCATGTCTTCAGTGAATGCTTAATCATATCGCTGTTTTAGTTTTCAACAGACGACCCTTTCAGCATTTACTGAAGACATTCGGCTTATTAGGATAATCATCATATATGTCAATTTTCATCATCTCTTCCACCTCCTTGTTTAAGTGTTTCTGATAGGTGACATTGGCAATAGCTTTCTTATCAGGAATACACGATGACACACATAAAGAACAGGATAAAGGACCACACTGAACACAGATGCAGCAGGAAAACAGAACTGCTACAATAATACAGAGACCAGTTAAAATTTTCCATCCCCATGTAGTGATCAATGGCCAAAACCATCCAGAAAAGCTCCAAGTGCCATTTTCTGTATGAATCTCAGCTGCGATTTTATGCAATTTATTAATAGCGTTATAGACTGATGGTGTGTGGTCAGGAATGAATACACAACAACTACTTCCGATAATTCTACATGCTCCACCTCTGTCTGCTAACATAACATCTAATACCATACGATTCTGTAACGCAACAATTCTAGTGATTTGCAATTCTTCCGTAAGATTCCCAAGAGCAGCAGCAGCTTGATTCGTTACAGCCTCTACAACTCTCGTTAATCATCGAACCTTCCTACTATTTAGGGCAGCTCCAACAAAGAAAAACAATCTTAAGTTAAAATCAACATACTGCTGTAAGCTAGTGTCAGTTTGGTCAACATCATCAATAGATAGAGTACGTTTATATCTATTTACAGTTACATTGTTCAATAATTTCAAGTCTTTATGATAGGATGCAGGCGCTAAGAATACAGGGGGTAATAGGAACGCTACATAACATACTCCGGACCAGCCGGCTGGTAAGCGATAATAACCCTTATTCCCACATACGAAGTACGTATTATGGGAAGCTAAGAAAGTACTATTATTTAATCCATCTATATTCAAAACAATAATACAATCACTAACACCAACAGGAATATGACCCACACTCTGGACACACAGGTCCGCTTGAGCTTGTGCCACTTGGATTACGAATTTCTCATTTCCAGCAATGTCTCTAGTGTTCGTGAAGATGTCGGGGATTGATTCATTATCTGGTCGATATTCTTCCCACTCCCATATTGTCCCATTCGCTTGTGGATAGCCTTCTTTATCTTGATGACATTCCCTATTAAGTCTAAAAAGTAGTCGTCCCACTGTAGGTTTCCGTGTGGCAAAAAGCAAAGTGTACCATGCTCTACAAGAGCCATTGTGAGAGAAAGGAAGAGGTATAAACGGCGTTCCTCCTTTCTTCTGATGAGCTGGCATCATACCACATATCCAACAGTTCGTAGCATTTGTAGCAACATGGGTATGATGCAGCATCTGGATAAAAGTGTTATTCAAATAAGACTGACGATGCTTCAATTCTTGATACGGAAGGGTGTAAAAGTAGTGCTCCTCAGGCACTGGAGTAGTCAAAACAAGCAACTCACAGGCAGGAGTCACATCCTCAACAAACCACGTGGTTATACCAGCAATAGCTATAATGATAATAAAACCTGTCACACAAAAAATCTTCTTCTTCTCCATTTTGTAGTAAAAGTCAATATCTTCCTGAAACTAAAAGGTTGTCAGAACTCTTCCCCTTAGGCAGCCGTTGATTTCTTCACCAGCGGGCCAAGACGGGTGTCACTACACTAATGCAGGGCTGATCCCCCCCCTTGCCTCATTGGCTCTCCGTTTCACTAACCTAAGGGCCGTTCTGACAATGTGTCCTGATACAGAAAGAAATCACTTCCTCGGTCTGAGATGATATCTTCTTCCTCCAGGAATCGCTTGGTCCGGAAAGAGCTCCTCAGTGTCGTTCGGTTCCACAGCACGGCCTTTCTCTGCAGTTAGGATTTCTTGATGGTCGGTCAATACAGCAGGCTCCACTAATCCAGGTGGCACTTTACGACAGTGCAGGGAGTGGATCCAGTTCTTCCGATTGGAGACCCGCACAGCTGTCCTCGTTGCGAGCAAGACTTGCTCAGGACCAACCCATCTCGGCTCCAGACTGTTCGTCCTTTCAAACGCCTTGATCATAACATAGTCTCCAGGCCGGAGGTTATGTCCTTCACCTGTGGACCAATCAGGGAGCGCTTCTCGAACCTGTTGATGAATAGAAACCAAATTATCCGTTAACTGTGCCAGATAATCATTCGTCATTACACAAGGTACATCATACACTGACTTCGGTTTCGGTGGACCCCAAATATTCATTGGGCGTCCGAACACGATCTCATATGGCGTGAGACCGGTCCGAGAATGCGGTATCGATCTAATTGACAGCAATGCCAGCGGTAAAGCGTCTGGCCAAGTCAAAGAAGTCGAAGCTTGGATCTTAGCGATCTTAAGCTTCAAAGTACCGTTATTTTTCTCAACCAATCCCGCAGACTGAGGGTGAAATATTGCATGAAATTTCTGGGTAATTCCCAGTCCTTTCAGGACATACTTGATAACGTCTGCTATAAAATGGGGTCCGTTATCACTCCACAACAATCTACAAACACCATATCGAGGGAAGAACTCCTTCAATAGCATCTTGGTTGTAGTCATTGCAGTATTGTCTTTCGTAGGATATGCCTCAACCCATTTTCTGAAGGCACAAACCACTACTAGAACATACTTCAGATTGTTACAGCGCTCAAGCTGAATGTAATCCATCTGCAAAACCTCAAAGGGTGCAGTAGGTGTTGCAAATCCTCCTGCTGGAGTCCGTGTACCCTTTCCTGGGTTATACTTCAGGCAAATCATGCAAGTCTGCACTACCCTCTTTGCCGTACTAGCGATCTCCGGATGCTCCCAAACTCGTGTGAGTAATTTTACAATTGCGGAAGCTCCGACATGCGCTAGTCCATGTGCCATCTGAAGTTCTGAACCATAGGTTGTACAAAAGCTGTGGGTAACTTCCATTTATCCATCTACTTATTTCTCCAACACCCTTCATCATCTAATTCTCCATCATTGGACCATTGCTCCCGTTCCTTATCGGAAGCGGTCCTCTGTATCTCCAGCACTTCTCTCCTAGCATAGTGCCATCTTTCTGCCTGCGACTTCACAACATACATTGCAGTAGAGTCAGGCTGCATCGCAGTCTCTCGTGCCACCCGGTCTGCCAAAGCATTCCCTTCTCCAATTTTATCAACCACCTTTTTATGGGCACTACATTTAACTATAGCAATCTTCTTTGGATATGTTAATGCAGTCAAAAGGTTGTGAACTAACTCTCCATACATTATCTGTGCTCCATGTGACGTTAGAAACCCTCTCTCCTTCCAGAGTAGGCCAAAGTCGTGCGCTACTCCGAAGGCATAGCGGCTATCTGTATAAACATTCACACACAATCCTGCACTGAGCTCGCATGCTCGTGTTAATGCTATCAGTTCCGCTGCTTGAGCTGATTTCTGCGGAATGCGTGCTGTCTCCACTATTGTTTGTAATGTCGTAATTGCATACGCTGCTGAAGTCGTACCATCTGGTAGCTTCAGGCATGATCCGTCCACCCATAGTTCTCCATCTACATCTGTAAAGGGCGTATCCTGGAGATCAATACGACCCTTTGTCTGTTCCTCAGTCACAAGAATACAGTCATGTGCTTCTCGTGCTTCAGACTGAGTTTCCGGGAACGGCAACAATGTGGCTGGATTTAACGTTGCACACCTCTTTAACGTAATATGAGGAGCCAGAAGCGTCAACTCATATCCCGTTAAACGAGCACTGGTCAAATGCTGCGTCTTTGTCTGATTAAGCAGGGCATCAACAGCATGGGGAACTAATACCAACAACATATGAGATAACATGATTCCCTCGCTTTGGCGTACTGACACAGCTGTCGCCGCAACTGAGCGAAAACAACCAGGCAATGCTCGGGCAACAGGATCAAGTACGGCCGAAAAATATGCACAGGGGCGCTGCTTGTCGCCGTGCATCTGTACTAAAACTGATAATGCACATCCATCTCTCTCATGTACATACAATGTAAAGAGCTTCGTATAATCAGGGGTACCTAACACTGGTGCTGAACAAAGGGCTTGTCGCAATTGCTGAAAGGCAATTTCACACTCATTTGGCCAGGGAAGAGGAATTGGGGTATCTTTTGTCAAAAGTGCTAATAATGGCTTAACTATATGTGAAAACCCCAATATCCATTGCCTACAAAAAGAAGCAAGACCCAAAAATGCACGCACGTCCTTCTGTGTGGAAGGTACTGGCGTGTCCAAAATTACTTGAATACGATCTGGTGTGAGTGCACGCCCCTCCTTAGACAAAAGGTGACCCAAATAAGTCACCTTTGGTCTACAAAATTGCAGTTTCTTCTTCGACACTTTGTGATTGTGAGATGCCAAAAAGGAAAGCAAGGATAACGTGCATTTCTCACATAGCTCAGGAGTGTCGGCCGCCAACAATATGTCGTCGACATATTTTATAAGGGCTACACCATCAGGCAGAACAAAGGAATCCAATTGTCTTTTCAATGCTTGACTGTAAATGCTAGGACTCTCTGTATAACCCTGAGGGACTCTACAAAATCTGTAGGACCGATTATTCAAAGTGAAGCCGAAAAGATACCGGCTATCAGGATGAATAGGAATCGAAAAGAAAGCATTTTTCAAATCGATAACCGAAAATGTGGTCGCCGTTGGCGGGACCAGAGTAAGCAACATCGTGATGTCAGAAACCACTGGATACTGAGGTATCACTATCTTATTCACCTCCCTTAAGTCAATAATAAAACGATAAACCCTAGTATCAGTATCTTTCTTCAAAATGGGTAAAATAGGACTGTTGCAGACATTGTATGGAACTTCCTCCACTACTCCCACCTTGATCAAATCCTGCACAATCTGTATGAGTGCCTCCTCCCCCTCCTGGGAAATACGATACTGAGGGAGACGTGGTAACACAGCACCCTCCTTGACACTAATGTGTACAGGCGGAATCACCATCTGTCCCACATCAGTATCCGAAGTGGCCCACAAAGTACGAGGGAGAGAAGCTAATACAGTATCCTCTGCAACCACACACATCCGTTCTGTCATGGGGTGATTGTCATTTAATATCACACGTACTCCAGTAGGGGAGCAGCGGATCGTAGCTCTAAAGTGCTTAAGCATATCAAGACCCATAATGTTGTCAGGCGTGTTCGGGGCAAGCAAAAACGGACAGGGTGCAGAAAATTGGTCAACATGAAATGCAAGGGGTTGGGACCGAGGGCTTCGAGAGAGTGTACCATCAAACCCTACCGATGTAACCATTAAGCCAGATGGGGGAGCCCTCAGAACCAATTGTTTGGACAGCGCACTGCGAGTAGCTCCTGTATCAACTAGGAACCGATCAGGAGAACCCAAAACATTTGTGCTAACATCACCTTAGTTTTCAAATCTTTCGATTTCTTCTCCTCATTCCTCTTCGCTTCTTGTTCCTGCCGCTCATAATACTGAGCCATAGTCAGGAGGGATGCTGGAGACGAGGTGGACCAAGAACTTTCACTCGCTTTTAAACAAGCTGCTATTCCCGGTAATAAATTCGCCACATATTTATCAACAAAAAGATGTCGACCCGTATCATCCGTAAGTGACTGACCACTGAAATCATGAAATGTTTCCTCAAAACGCGTAAAGAAGTCTGAAACTGATTCATCAACCTTCTGTTTACACGAAGCTAACATATTCCAGTCAATCTTTTTAGGGGGAATAATCGTTTTCAACTTAGTCAAGATAGCAGCAGGAAGATCTAAAATAAGCTGGGGCGGTTTTTGCGCGGGCTTTCTCTCCCTATCCTCATCCTCAATCTCAGACCATTTGGCCTTAAAAATGGCTTGATCATCCACCTTCCGCACAGATCGCCACATATCCGGTGGTAAAATGAGCCCAAAGAACAAATCTATATCTTCTAAAGTCATAGTACAAGAATTCAAGGCCCTTTCAACCTCTTCATAAAAGGCCGCTGGATTCTTGCGGGGGTCAGGCAATGCATTCTTCAATGCCATAACAGCAGTCCTGTGCCAGGGAGTATAAACCCAGTTATACACAAAATATCCCCTAGCATCAGGGGAAGACATGTCTGAACTAGTTCCCGTTCCTTTAGGAGGAACATACAAAGGTGCCGCCTCTCGCATCGGTTTAGCATGCACTAGTTCACTCTTATCTGAATGGGAGGTAGACGACTGTTTCCCGCCGACATGTGGATTCAATTGCTCCTCCTCCCCTGTCTTTTGGCCTGGAGCAGATTCCTCAAGGTTTAACCAGTTTCCAAAGCAGCAGCACCACTTACGGAGTGCGCTAAAAGCAGGCATGCTCAAAAATAATGCAAAATATGCAGTACTATCAAAAATGGCACTTAAACGTTGCGCCGTTCAAATTTAAGCAACTCCGGAGAAATATCTCCACATTACCTGCCTATATGTGTTGCAACGCATATATTCTTACAGTAATCAATACAAAATATGACCGGTCATCACAAATCAAACTCAAATAGCCAACCCAGGCTTCAAAACTCGGAGCAAGTACCGTACAACGGTTCTTACCAATCAAGAGTGTCCAGATTCCAACTGCCAAATTCCAAAATTCGCCCAAACGGCTATCACGCGGCAAAGCGACAGAAGAGGTCTCAGTCGAGGACCGGCGCCACCCAGATGGTCAGCTCGGAAGGGAAGGAAGAAACCCCGGGATGCCAGGACTAAAAGACGCCGCTTGCAGTGATCACATCCCCGGCCAAATTCCTCACCTTCGTCACGACCAATCCTTCGAGCATCCGAGTCGCCGATGAGCCCCACGTGACGGGCGCCAATCGATGAATACAGGCCCCAGCTAGGCCCGCAAATACAAGGGTTCACCCTCCTGTGTACGAAAGCTAGAAGGAAGTTGGCACGGAAACTGCAAATACAAAGACAGAGCTTATTAACCCTTAAGGGTGGTCCTACAACCTACACAACACTCTTCAGTATTGTATAGAGTAGCACAAAGAACTTGCGTACATGGTCCCCTTTTATACACAACAGAGGGGCTCATAAGTGGGTGGATACAACATAGAGCAAAATTCATTACCATTTATGGACCTTTTCAATACAGGATCAATATATGGGCGGAGTTAACAATTTCCTGAGCCCGCGAAAACATGGTCAAACAAGGACTAACTGATAACAGATGTGGTCAAGTCTGGGCATGTGCCAGACGGACAGAGGAGCTATTTATAGACTGTTACTAGGCAGATTACAAGAGCAACTAGCGAAAAGGTAGGACTCTTCTCGTGCAAAGCACGTGGAGACATGACAATACAAAATGGAGTCCGGACATTAGTCAACATAAGACAAGAAACACGTTTTGACTATAGAGAATTCATGTCTTCAGTGAATGCTTAATCATATCGCTGTTTTAGTTTTCAACAACACTACAAACTGCAGCGCCTCATCTCACTGTTTTTTTACCACAAAATTCAATGAAGACAAGATCTATAGGTTTTAGTTATTGACTCTGGACAACTGAAAATTTCTGCGACTTCAAGTATGCTAAAAAGATAGCCATTCATTCTACCAAGAAGAAAATGTTTGAAATCGTATGGGCTGTTGATGGAATGAATCTGTCCTCTGGTCTCCTCACTGAAGAGCCAGAATCAATTGAGCTCAATGGATTTAAGGGTCACCATATGGAATTCAGATCCAATTTAATTGATGCTCCATAGTTTCCAGCTGATTTTAGGGTTACCTTGCCTCATGGGACATAACCCAACCATTGATTGGAAAAAGAGAACAGTTGAAATGAACTTTGAATTATTGCCATGAAAATTGTTTCCAGAAAACTCTAAAGTGGTAACGAGAAACACAAGCTAACCTTTGGCCAAGCTTTCTCAAATAATAAATACTGTAGTTACTACTGATATTCTGAGGGAATATAAAGAGTTTGAATCAGACAAACTCCTGCTACATAGGGCATATAACTGTAAGATTGTTACGGAGCCAGGAGCAGCCTTACCATGCAGTTGACTTTATGCCCTCACCGAATCAGAAAATTAGTATCTAAAACAATATTTAGACCAATATCTTGCATATGGGTTCACTCAAATCTCTGAATCACCTGTTTCGTCGTGTTTTGTTCCAAAGAAGGATGGAGAGCTTACTGCTTGCATTGATTTTAGAGCAATAAACCAAGTCACCATCAAGAGCCGATATCTCATACTGCTGGATTAGGTCAAACGTGCCAAAATAGATACCAAACTAGACCTTCATGGAGCCTATCACTTAATTAGAGTTGATCAATCAATCAATAAGGGAATTGTGAAGCTCGCTACTTACCTGTGATGGTCTCAAGGTGCTGGGGGAGGGGAGCAGCTCCGGTCAGTCGAAGAATCATGTCTTGAGAGTCTTCCTGAAGATGTGCAGAATGGATGCATGTCTGATGTTGATCAGGAACTCGTTCCAGGTCTTTGCTGCGACGTAGGAGAAGGCTCTTCCACCTGTTCTGGTTGTGCAGATGCGCTGGGTTTCGACAAAGGCGAGGTTGGCAGATCCGAGGTTTCTCTTGGGTACTTGGAAAGCGATTCTTTCATTGAGATATTGGGGTCCAATGTTGTATTGGCATTTGTAAATGTGGGTGAGTATCTTGAAAGTTACTCTTTTCTCGACAGGGAGACAGTGGAGGTCTTGCATGAGTGGGGTGATTTGTTTGTTTTGGGGGATGCTGAGGATGAGTCTGGCTGAGTTGCAAAAGGAGATGAATGGTATGGTTGGGCGGTGTTTTACTCCACAAAAACTCTACTGAGCGAGATAAAATCTCTTTTTGATTCTGCGGACACATCCACGGAGACTGAGGAGAGTTCCATGGGTTAGGGTCATGATATTAATCTTATTAAAATGTGTTTTTCGCAGCACTGATGACAGACATAGCGATGCGCTGGGATATAGCATTGGCAAACAAAAAATAAATCAGCAAAAAATATTCCCTAGGAGGAAGGGCAGGGATAGAAGCCTGACACCTTGTCAATCTGCAGCATACAGCTTCTTACCCAGCCTAATCTTGGCTGCTTTCCAAGGCTTCAAGCAAAGGACCAACACTCCAATTATCGGCGCAGCACAGAGTGGCATTGAAATCCCATAGAATCCCCATTGAGACTTACCTCCCAGCGAAGGGTCTTAAACCTCTATTTGATTGCCTCAGACTTAGATTTGAGTTTCGACTCCTTAAGCCTTCAAAAAGAGCAGGTAAAGAGGGCTGTATTGGCTCAGAATTTGAAAGTCTGCGGTTGGTTAGAAGAGAGGAACATGACCTGGAAAAGATGACCCACCAATGCCAGAGAGAGACTGCACAGGCTGAGCCCACACCTCAAATGTCAGACCCAGACTATGTGACTTGCCTGTCTTTAGTTTAGTGACATGTATCCAGCCAAAAGTGTTGACATTCACACAGAGGTATTGCCCTTCATTACCTCACACATGTGCTAAATAGACTATGTAATAAATGTCCCAAGTAAGAAAATGCAAGATTGTCAGGGTGACAGCTAAAGATGGCTTGGATGTAGACTGTGTGTCTGAAGTAACCCTGGGCGTAGTTCGCGAAGTAGCGCTTCACGTAGCTACCCAAAGTGCACTTCGCACTGCACGAGCTACGCGTAGCACTTCGCGAACTGCGTAGTACCTTGTTCGCACTGTGCAAGATGTCGTTTTCAATGATTGCACAGTGCGGACAAGCAACCGGCACTGTGCAATCATTGAAAACGGCATCTTGCACAGTGCGAGCTGTAGTTTTCTGTTGCTCAAGTAGATTTTTACTCGAGCGGCAGCATTCTCAACGCGAACTGGTAGTTTCTCATCGCGAGCGGTCGCGAGCATACGCGACCACTCGCAATGAGAAACCTGACCTCCTCGCGTTGGGAATCTCGCCGGGAGGTTTATTTTCCATGCTCGCGATCGCCAACTTGATGTTGCTGATCGCGAACAAAGAAAAAGTCTCGCCGGGATGTCATTTTGCTTGCTCGCGGTCGCCAACTTGACGTTGAGGACCGCGAGCAAGCAAAAAATGACCGCAGCACTACGCAACACTACTCTACGCGTGTTTGCACTGTGCTACGTGCAATTCACGTAGTGCGAAGTAGTGCGAACTTCGCAAACTATGCGAGCGTAGCGTAGTGCTTTGCCCAGGCTTAGTCTGAAGATGCTTTGGTGTAGAGTGTATGTTCGTGAGCGCATGTGTCTACAGGTGTGCATGTTTACATGAGTGTGTGCATGTGTGTGAATTTCTACACTGGTATTCCTCTCTGCCATGACGATTCTCCTCCCTTGGGACCACCTGACCACCTCACGTTTGCTCAACTGTGGCTCCTGATACCCCTTGACATACAGAGCCATCTATAGCATTATTGTGCCCACTCCGTTCAGGTTGGTAGCCCTGGGATCATCTTGGCCATTTAAAGATGTGCAATTGAAGGCCATACCCTTCAGGTGATACCCACATCTTATTAGTAGACCAACAAGCCCTGTGAGCATGAACCTGGCACACCCTGCATACATACAGATCTCTGCAGCAGGTACATCTACCCTTTGATCAGTTATAAGGAGGATAGAGACAGGTACATGCAAATTGCACAGATTCCTCCGTGTGGGTCTGTTAACACACTGGTCTCTTATCTGTGCTTTAAACTTGTGATCATCAATTCAGATGCTATGGGAGTGCAGACCGCACAGTGATTTCTTCATCAGGCCCTTTAACACACCAAGAAGCTACCTAACTGAATGCCAGTGCGTGCCTTACAGTCCACATTTTGTGCTGTCTTAGATGTGGTGCCTCTTCAGCAGCCTGGGGTGGGGCTGTATGCCCTCTATGGTTTCCGGGTCACCAGTATATACTTACATCTTCCGGTAAGGCCTCTGCCTCAGCTGGATGAATGTGGGAGCGACGGGGGCTCCTGGGAGATGCTATTGGATGGGTTGGAGGGCTGCGGATACAAACAGCACTGAGTATGCAGCACCCCTTGGGAGTGGATTCCCTGTAAATGAGTCTTCCTGCTTTCACACACACACTTGGATGACCGAGAGGTAAGCTCACTTATACTGCCTCCCTTTCTGCCAGGGAGGATCAGCTAAGTGTCTCATTAGAGGGAAGAAACAACTCTGTTGCCGGTTGACAGAGCAGACTATTCCACTCACCCCTAATGAATGGAAGGCCACTTTCCATACTCACTTTGGACTCTACAAGAACAAGTGATACCCTATGTTTTGTGCGGCCTTTCAGCATTTTGTCAGCGATGCACTGAGAGAATTTTTGTATAGGATGGCAGTGGTTTACATTGATGACATTTTGATTTTTTTGCAGAACAAACAAGAACAAGTACAACCCGTAAAGGCCATTCTTCAGAGACTAAAAGAACATCAATTGCATGTAAAATTAGAAAAATGTCCTTAACATGTGGACGGAGTAGAATTCCTAGGATTTATCCTCTCACCTAGAGGAGTTTTCATGTATCCATCCAAGATTCAGTTCATTCGTGATTGGCCATCACCAAATTCAGTGAAAAAGGTACAGAACTTTATTGGTTTCACCAATTATTTATTGACGCTTCACCAAAGGTTTCTTCTAAAAGGTTGTTCCTTATCACATATATTGAAAAAAGGGACATATTTTTCATGGGCCTCTGAAGCAGAAAAGGTTTTTAATTCTGTGATGGGAGCTTTCGCTACAGCTCCAATTTTGTTACACCCTCATCCTGATAAACCTATTTATGTATATGCCGATGAATCAGATTACACTATTTTGCATATACCAGTTAATGATCACAATCCCATTGTCTACTTCTCCTGAGTGCCAGTGTCCACACAGTACGACATCTAAAGCGGCTGAGAGCCAATGTGAACTTTATAGTCAAATCAAGTATGTCTATAGCTCTCCCAGTGGAACGCATTTTTACTGCTTCCAATACAGATTGAGATCTGCATGTTCTCTAAGACATTATTGCCTAGCAATCGTGGAAGAAACACACTCAACCTATTACAGACAAATTTGAATACCAAAAATACAAAAATATGAGCGAGGAACTCACTATCACTCAAGAGTCCAACAAGCGGGCTATCTGGTACAGTGAAGACCTCAGAACAGATAAATGAAACTGTAAACAAGTAGAAAGGAGATGACACATCATCAAATACATGACCCACAAAACTGCCTTCAAGACAGTCCTCAACCACTGCCAAAGACATTTTAGAAAATCGAAGAAAAATGTGTTAGCCTCATGCCTCGAATCAAGTTCCAAACACAGCAAATAAGTCTTCAACATCATCAAAGAATTCTGCAACCCCTCATCTGCAACAAACAACATTACCCCCTAACTGAAGTAAACAGCAACCGAAGGCCACTGACTTCTTCAAGAATCACAGACATCCAAACAACCAATGGGATGGAAGCCAGTTTACCCCACAGGACACCGCATCCATCATGAAACTCGTCGCCTAAGGGACCCCAAGTGGCCCATACCCTCATTACGTCTTCCACCTATGTGAAGCGAGAATTAGACACGGACTCACCACCTTGTTCAACACCTGCATTGCCATGGCCACCTTACCTGAGAACTGGAATCACGGAGAAGTAAATGCCATACTAAAAAAAATATCACCAGACCCCAGCAAACTCAACAACTATTGAATGATCTCCCTGCTCCCAACCAAAGTATTCAATAATGCCATCAACCAACAACTCTCTTCACATCTGGAACAGAACCTCCTACTCGACTCCCCCCAATCTGGATCCCACAGCAACCACAGCACCGAGAGAGCCCTCATGACCGCTACCAACGACATCCAAGCCATACGTGACTGGGGAGACTCCTAGACCTGATCCTTCTAGACCTCTAGGAAGTCTTCGATACAGTATCCATGGCACGCTCATCACAAGGCTGCACAACAGAGGCATACAAGGAGCTGCTCTCAGATGGATCGCTTCTTTCCTCACCGGAAGAACACAAAAAGAACACCTTTCCCCCTTCACCTCTGAACCCAAGTACATCATCTGTGGAGTACTCCAAGGATCCTTGCTCAGCCCCACCCTTCTCAACAGTTATATGACAGCTCTGGCTGGCATCGCCAAAACCCACAGACTAAACAACATATCTTATGCCGAAAACACACAACTCATCCTCCTCCTCTCAGAAGATACCACCAACACCAACTTCCTCATCTGCGAGACAGACATCGCCAACTGGATGAAGAACAACTGCCTGAAGCTCAACACACTGGGAATTCTAGTGGCACCCATAAAGTTTATTGGGATGATGGACTCCTTTGCTCAGAGAGTAGAGACCCCAAACCTGGTGTATCCAGGAGGTTGTTATACCTCTGAAGTTTAGGGGTTTCCTATTGACCCTAGCCCATGATATTCCCCTAGCAGGACACTTAGGCCAGAACAAGTCTTGGGACAGAATTGTTCCTCACTTTCACTGGCCACACAAATCTGAAGACTCAAAGGAGTTTTGTCGCTCCTGTGTAACCTGCCAAGCCAGTGGCAAAGCAGGTGGCACTACAAAGGCCCCTCTGATGCCACTACCTGTGGTGGGGGTTCCCTTTGAGAGGGTAGGGATTGACATCCAGGCTTGGATCTCTCCGGACACGTCGGGCCCGATTCACAGAACTAACTTAAGACAAAATCCTAAACTTACTACCATTTTCGTATTCACAGTAGGCACTTACTCACTTCGGTATTCACAGAAGACACTTACTCACTTCGGTATTCACAGAAGTTAGGAGTCCTAAGTTTAGGACTCCTAAATGCCTTCTGTGAATACCGAAAGTCTTAAAATTAGGATTTTTCTCAGTTTAGGAGTCCTAAAGTTAGGACTCCTAACTTTACTACTACTAAACTGAGAAAAATCGTAATTTTATGGCTTTCGGTATTCACAGAAGGCATTTAGGAGTCCTAAAGTTAGGAGTCCTAACTTTAGGACTACTAAATTGAGTAAAATCCTAATTTTAAGACTTTCGGTATTCACAGAAGGTAATTAGGAGTCCTAAAGTGAGGAGTCCTAACTATACTATTACTAAACTGAGAAAAATCGTAATTTTATGGCTTTCGGTATTCACAGAAGGCATTTAGGAGTCCTAAAGTTAGGAGTCCTAACTTTAGGACTACTAACTTGAGTAAAATCCTAATTTTAAGACTTTCGGTATTCACAGAAGGTATTTAGGAGTCCTAAAGTTAGGACTCCTAACTTCTGTGAATACCGAAATGAGTAAGTGCCTTCGGTGAATGCCAAAATGAGTAAGTGCCTTCTGTGAATACCAAAATGGTAGTAAGTTTAGGATTTTGTCTTAAGTTAGTTCTGTGAATCGGGCCCGTCTCCTCTTCAAGGCAGCAGCAGTTCTTTGCAAGTTTCCATTTGGAATCGACGACGCGACCCGACACCAAAAGACACCTATGCACCCGGCTTCCCTGGGTAAGGTAACTTGAGTACTCTAATGCTCTCGTGGGTGCTAACCCTAGAACTGTCTAAGTCCAAAAGGGTTTGGTCCTAGCTCGATTAGAAGTGTCCCTAATCTTTAAAATTCCAACCGCGACATTCCCCATAGAAGATAATAGGAACCCGCGGTTGTGTTTTCACACTGCATACGGCTCCCGTGGGTCCCCTGTGTCACTACCTTGGGTGGTTACTTGGGGTCCCAGCGATTCTAGAGTCAATAGGCCTACTGCCTATTTCAGTCGTGGTTCTTATACCATTTTTTTTGTATATGGTTTGGTACGCCCCTAGGGCCCAAACGTGTATTTGTGCTTTTACTGATGCTTAAACACTTGTACCTAAAGTACTTCGAACTCCAGTCTCATAAAGAGACTAGAGGGGTGTGTGTTATCTTAAATACATATATTTTAAATATATACCTGGTGTGGTTGTCTTTTCATTTGATGATTCAAGAGATTATAGACTGGTAAAACAAGCTGCTTTACATTCCTTCAAGACTTAGCCTGAAGGCTGCTCTCCATAGCTACCAGTAGGATAGCTTTCATATAAGGTTGTCTTTAACCAGTCACCATAAGGGGTTGTTTGGACTGATACAGGGTGCCCACTAGAACTAGTGGACAGCATATATCAGGCCACCTTCTCACACAAAGTTCAAGATGCACCATCACCCAGGCTCTCATCTCCAGACTGGACTATGGCTACGCTCTCCACACAAGAATCACAGCTCAAATTCTCTGACATCTACAGACCATAAAGAACACCACAGCCAAACTCATCCTGTATACCCCTAGACGAACCCACTTCACTCCCTGCCTCAGGGTACTCCACTGGCTCCCTGTATAGAAAAGATGTCAGTTCAAGATACTGACCAATGCATACAAGGCCATACACAAGTGCAGACCCACCAACTTGAGTCACCGCCTGAACAACCATCAGGCCGCTGGACCCCTCCACTCCTCATCCCTTTCTCTAACCCTTACCACCTGCATTCAACCTAGCAGATGCAGAGGTTGGTAGTTCTCCTACCTAGCAGCGAAGACATGGAACGAGTAACCCTTTCATCTCATCTACAGACCTCCTTACATCCTCCAATGTTCCAAAGTCCCTGAAGACCTGGCTATTAATCAACTGGACTCTACCAGCACCTGGAAACACTCACAAGTGGCAAGAAGGGCTCTACAAATCTACTGCTTTATTCATTGATTGATTGACATAATTAATGTGCATTGAGGTAAGGTGGAATGTTCTGTTCACAATGAAGAATGTGGTTTCTTACACCACAGAGACTGTATGGCTAGCTTGGGACCCTCTATCCAGATGTGCAGCCACTGCCTAGAGATGCTGTGATGGACATTCTGTTTAGATGTCATCAGACATGTTCCATGTTATTTTCAAATGAAATACATGTGAGAGAGGGGCTATGGAGAGGTGAGGAGCACTGTTGGAGGGTGAAAGTGAGGGAATCATTGAAGTGTTGTTCTATGCTTTGAAAGATATTACAATTGAATATGCAATGAAAAAAATGTATTGTAGAATGCACTTTAAAAAAAAAATGTTCTTGGGCGGAGAACACCTCAAAAACATCCCTGTCGTGGTCAGGCTCCCTCGCTGCACTCACTAGGCACTGTGCGGGAGCTGGTCTGACAAAATCTGCCAGAGCTGCTTGGCGTTCCCAGTCCGGCCCTGGTACTTGGTCACAGTGGCAAAAACTGACCCTCTCCCCGCATCATTTAGAGTCAGGTGGAACTTAAGTATGTCAGCGATGGAGACTAAACCAGGATAGAGCAGTGCACGGAGTCCGAGGACCTGAGGATTAAGGGTTCAGAAACACAGAAAAAACCTATAGATGCCCAGAGCGGTGCCCCTCACACTGTCACTTCTACATTTCTTCCTTTGTTAGTGGCGCAGATATGACTGCAGCAGCTTCTTGGTGCTTGTGCTGAGGCTTAGAGCAGGTTCATCCGCTAAGAGCAGAGGACAAGGACCCGAAAACATGCTCAGGATTGTTCTATTTTTATCAGCCTGTGGATGATGAAGGGTGCTTTACACCTGCTCTTGCTGGTGGCTGAGTGGGCGGGCTGTGACGTCAGCAGGAAGTAAGCAGCTGGCACCCCTGGGCATGATGCCAGGGAGGGGCTGAGCTCACTCATCCTCAGTGCAGGCAGCGGATGCACCAGTTGTGATCTCAGCGCCATCCTGCAGAGATGTCTTCTCCTCTGCAGTACATGGCCCTCCTGCTCCTGGTGACAGGTGTGTAACATGTTCTATTGTGTGTAACATGTTCGATTGTGTGTAACATGTTCTATTGTGTGTAACATGTTCTGTTCCATTTATTTACATGGAAAGTCAGGTGTGTGTCATGTTCTATTGTATGTAACATGTTTGATTGTGTGTGACATTTTATATTTTGTTTATTATAAATGGGACATAATGTGTGTAACATGTTCTATTCAGTGTAACATGTTCTATTGTGTTGTTTTACCTGGGATGTCAGGCGTGTGACATGTTCTATTGTGTAAAGCATGTTCTATTGTATGTAACATGTTGTAGTGTGTGTAATGTGTTCTATTGTGTGTATCATGTCCTATTGTGTGTAACATGCTCTATTGTGTTTATTTTACCTGATATCCTGCACCGCTGCTGTGAGTCCATCTGCAGCTGAAAATAAGAGTTCTCAGATGTTTCTACATAGTCTGGTGGGTAATGCGCCTGCTGCAGGAATGCCCGTGCAGGCCCCTGTGTGCTCATCTGTGCTGAGAGCAGGAGCCCGCGCATTATTATAAATACTGTGGTGGGATAATCTGTCTGCCATAGAGTAATATTTTAACCAGGCTCAGGTGGTTTAAATGAACGGATTTATGGTGGTAAATTACATTTCATTTGTAATCTGCAGCCACCATGCGAGGTTTGTTGTTATACAAAATTATTACTAATTTAAATATACAAATGGAGATGTAAATAAGTATCTCTTAGGACCTCAGATGACAATTAAAAACCATGAATATTGACAACCATTCTAGGGTCCTCTGAGCCTCTAAATGAACAATGTGTTAAAAGGTTGTATCTTTGTTACGTTCTTTCTGTGTCTGTCTCCCCGATAACAGCCCGGGCATTAATGCATAAATACATCCTGCTCTGTTTTTACACTTTTAACTCTTTGTTTCAGGTAAAAGTGGGGCGCAGTCGGTGTCTCAGTCCCCGGAGAAGCTGCCGGTGTCGGAGGGGCGCCCCCTGTTCATAAACTGCACCTATGAAGCTTCGGGGTTCACCAATCTCTTCTGGTACTTCCAGCCCCCGGGTGAAGCCCCCCGAATGATGCTGAATGAATACGGAGAGGAGGAGCAGAGGGGCTTCAGTGCCCCCCACAATAAGACGATGAAGTCCTTTCACCTGCGGAAGGAGAGCAGTGAAGTGGGAGATTCAGGGCTCTACCTGTGCGCCTTGAGCGACACAGTGTGTGATGAGGCGCTGGGAGCTGCACAGAAACCAGAAAACACACCGCCCTTCACTGTGAGCTCCTGTGACACCAGCCTTCCATCCAGGGTCACAGAAACAACATGGTGACACATAAAGTGACCCCTAGCACACACCACAAGAACAGTGACGTCACTGCGAGTTCTGTCAACACATCAAGGAATGAGGGAAAAGGCGACATAAGGTGGTGGGACTCAGAAGAGACTTGGAATAGACTATTACTGTACAGAGGGTGTTTTATTCTAAGTAATACATGGTAACACCATCACCCTTCCCAAAACATGGTTAAATCCTTGCTGTCTTGCTCGCCCATATGAAAAATATAGTATTTCTGCAAACAGGAAGAATAAAAGCAGAATCTGCTGAACAAAACTAAAAACACTGAAAAAGCACTTGGGAAATTCTGTTCGCAAAAAAGATGTCAGCATTGGTTTAACATAAACCCGAGTAATAAATGCTGGCTCAGAATGTGTAGAAATCTGCAGATACATTCAATATACCACACATCTCATTCCAGCTGATCACTGTTCAGTTTAGAAAAAACAGATCAGATTAAAGAAAATCCAGTTCTATTTATTGCTGTTTGACTGTAATTGTTGTCCCTGTCCTGCCTCTCACCTTGGATGCGGCTATGACATAATTCAACTTTAGTAACTATTTGTATTTGAGCCGCTAAACCGTTCTCTTAATACAGGTAACTAGAGATGTGACCAATGATTGAACAAGGAAATCACAGCCATTGGAGGCCCTCGATAGTATATTCTGATCAAGAGACACCAGTGCTCGCAGCTGAGAGGGCTTCTTGAGAGGCAAACATATGATTTGCGCAGAAATTGGGGGTTTCAGTAATGTTGGTGAAGTAATTTAACATGAACACCCAGAATGACTTGTGTATTTTGTATTTTTACCATATGCTCTTGATAGAGCGCACACACTCCCCCTGGGAAGGCATCTTGGCGCTGTGGATCGGTGAAGACACTGCTGCCGTGGACTTCTTTCAATGCACAGCAGGTCTTGGACAGTGCTGTGATGCAGAGCTGGCCTGCCTCTAGGCACATCTGGGCAGAGACTGCTCCATGATTCAGAGCCCTGAACAGTGACACATCTGACCCTACCCCAGCCCCGCAGCTTGAAGGAGCCGCTAGCAGGGTCTGAGGGCGCACTTCTGCCTGGAGTATGGGGCTGGGAGGGAGCTGAGATGGGAAGACTCTGTATCCAGAGGGGCTTGTGCACCAGACACCCCCATTCAAAGGAGGGATTAAGTGGTTGAAATATGTGGTGATCATTTTACCGCATATCTACCTCACTGCAGACTCAGAGCGATGCGGTAATCCTACCTCTGATGTAGGGATGTGGGTGTCTGCAAAGCACAGTTTTCTAGTTTTAAGACGTGACAAGATCAGTAGCTTGAGGGCCGCCTTGTCCCTCTCACTGGTGGTTTTTGGCAGGTGTTAGGACCACAAATATGGACTTCTCTGCTGAGAATGGGAAGCCAAGACCACGTGACTGAGTTTCATCAAAACAGTGACACATCCTTGTTTAATATTGAGCTTTGCTTCCTGGTGATTACAGTTTTTATCTTTTCTTTTGTTTAACTCCTTGCCTTTTACACACTACAACTTGCTAATAAAGTTGTATTCAAACATGGTGAGGGGCCTATAATTCTGTAGTGTGCTCCATGCACATAAATAAATAAGTAAATAAATAAATAAATAAATAAATAAATAAATAAATAAATAAATAAGTAAATAAATAACACAACAGACTGCGAAGCCACACAGCCCAGTGCATTGGTGACAATCTCATCACCAGGAATGGTCCCCGCCAGGAGAACCAGATGCAAACACATGTGGAGGACACAGGGACATTCCATGTCTTCAGAGTCTATGCAGGGCACTCTTCTCTACCTTTGTCCATGCAGGGTCAATGTAGGGTCCATTCAGGGTCCATGCAGGGTCCATTCAGTTTCCATTCAGGGCCCTCATTTCTACCTTTCCATGAAGGAGGCAGGGTCCATTCAGGGTCAATACAGGGTCCATTCAGGGTCCATGCTGGGTCCATGCAGGGTCCATTTAGAGTTCATTCAGGGCCCTAATTTCTACCTTTCTATGGAGGAGGTGGTGTCCATGATGGGTCCATGCATGGTCCATGCAGGGCCATCATTTCCACCTTTCTCTGAAGGAGGCAGGGTCCTTTCAGGGTCCACACAATGTCCATGCAGGGCCCTCATTTCTACCTTTCTCTGAAGGAGGTAGGGTCCATGGAGGGTCAATTCAAGGTCCATGCAGGGGCCATGCAGTGTCCATGCAGGGCCCATGCAGGGTCCATGCAGGGTACATTTAAGGTCCATCTAGGGTCCATGCACTCTCCATGCAGGGTCCATGCAGTGTCCATACTGAGTCCATGCAGGGCCTTCATTTCTACCTTTCTATAAAAGAGGCGGTGTCCATGATGGGTCCATGCATGGTCCATGCAGGGCCATCATTTCAACCTTTCTCTGAAGGAGGCACGGTCCTTGAAGGGTGCTTTCAGGGTCCATGCAGTGTCCGTGCAGGGCCCTCGTTTCTACTTTTCTCGGAAGGAGGCAGGGTCCATGAAGGGTCAATTCAAGGTCCATGCAGGGTCCATGCAGTGTCCATGCAGGGACCACGCAAGGTCCATGCAGTGTCCATGCAGAGTACATTTAAGGTCCATGCAGGGTCCATGCAGTGTCCATGCAGGGTCCATTCAATGTCCATGCAGGGTCCATGTAGTGTGGACAGAAGCTGCAGCTACATTTGTTTCTCTGCCAGCTCCTGGGGAAGGATTATGTGACCCTTGGAAATGACTTTCCCTTTAGGGCACTTCCCCTTGTCTAATAGCCAAAGCATATTGGAGGCCTTTTATTGTGAGCTGGTGGCCCCTTGTGGTAGCGCCTTAAAGCCTACTGCCTACTGCCAGCTACTGTAACAGTGGCCAGAGCTCTGGTGTTGACTGGTACCTCATTTATCTATACATTTTAGATCTCAAATACAGACAGTTCACTTCCAGCCCCAGGAACCTTCAGGGGCTACTAGTGCCTCAAACCTATGTTTTTTTCAGTGAATTTCTAAGGTTTTTTAAATGCTAATTTCTAACTATAACGTGCCTGAAATCTATGTTTTTTTTCTGTGAATTTTCTAAGGTTTTTTAAATGCTAATTTCTAACTATAACGTGCCTGAAACCTATGTTTTTTTCTGTGAATTTCAAAGGTTTTTGAAATGCTAATTTCTAACTATAATGTGCCTGAATCTTATGTTTTTTCAGTGAATTTGAAATGTTTTTTAAATGCTAATTTCTAATTACAATGTTCATTAAACCTATCTTTTTTTCTGTGTTTTTTAATTATCAACCCATTCTCAACTTGGTGAAAACTGCAAATCTCACTACTCTTCCATCGATACCTTATGCCAACAAAATCGCCACAAACGAGAGCCACAACTAACGCTAATGAAATGCAAGTAGGCGTTCCCGTGCAAAAAAAACACAAAAACACCACTTCCCCATATTTTCAATGACCAGCCAAATCTGCAATGTGATCCAAAAAGCAGGTGAATAGCCGAGTTAGCAGTAACAAATTAACATCAACCTTTAACTGGTGTAAGGAGGTCGACTATCTACTCCGTGAATTGGACCCAACTCACAGCCACATCTAAAGATCAACACGTGATAGAGCTACTGATTATGCAGGTCCGACACACAACAAGACCACAACACCCGGCGCCACCACCACCAGAACCTCCCCCCCTCACTTCCCAAAACACCATGCCCCTCAGCCACACAATAGCTGAATGTTGAAAGATGTGGCAACCACCTATATATGAAGGAGTCAAGTCACCCTTCAACAATAAAGCACACAATGCCAAGTGTAACGCTCACTATGCAAAGCACAAACCTCTCCATGTAGAGATATACTGTTGATTCTTGTAGTGTAGTGCACAGTGGATGCAACCATGTTACCTCAGGCAGTGGGGAAGATCTCGGTCATGTAGCTGTGTTGTCCCCCCTGGAAGCGGAAGCGGAGTGGACTGATCCACGTACGCCACTCCAGCGTAGCAGTATGAATAAATAGGCCAGGTCCTAGCCATGGTTCACTTGAGGGAGACCAACGAGTCTGTCACAGCGGCAGCCCTCACCCTGGCACGTGGCTGCTGCCATAACAGCGGGCCTACTCGACACAGGCCCCCTGTGAACCCAGCAACACAGTACTGCAGACTTATGTCTGTACCGACTACTCCCTTTGATCTGCACTGCGGACAGCAGCTCTCACAATTCGGATGCAGTGGCGATTGCAGATGTCGCAGTCCCGTTCGCAAGACAATTTGCTTCCAGTGCGGCCTGCCCAGGCCACGCATCATCGCACGGTGCGCACACGCTGTGTGCTTCAGGTGCTACTAACTCACTGCACCATAAATCATCGCCATGTTGCTGTGTGCCCATCCTGACCGCTGCCTCTGCCCTACACTGGGGTTACATGGTTCACAATTCAAGATTGGTAGTGACGCAAATTGTGTAAGACACTATAATGGGTGAAGAAGACCACATGCTCCCAATCTGTGCAGCTCAAGTCAACGTCACCTGCCTGTGGGCCTTTGCTGACCGCTGCCTCAGGCCTACACTGTGGAAGACCGACGACACGTGGTGCCAACTAACCCTGTTCAACACAAGCCGATCCCACATGTGTATGTGTGTCCTGAGTCCTGAATAGCAGTGACCACAGCACCAGACTCCCTATGATTAGTGAGGGTTATTTCCATATGGAATGCCCGCGACACGTGGTGCCACTGAACCTGCACTACACAGGCCGGTGGGGCCACCAATGTATGCACGTGGCTGTGGGCCCTTGCTCACAGCTACCTCTGGCCTATACTGTGCAAGACCGGCGACAAATGGTGCCACTAACCGTCTTCAACACAAGCCGATCCCACATGTGGAACTGTGTCCTAAGTCCTGAATGGTGGTGAGCTTAACTCCGTGAAACAACCACAGCACCAGACTCCCTTCGAACAGTGAGGCATATTTCCATATGCAACGGCAGCGACACGTGGTGCCAATAACTCTGTTCACCACAAGCCGAACAATCCCACATGTGTAACTGTGTCCTGAGTCATGAATGGCAGTGACCCCAAGTCCATGGCAGCGACTGCAGCAGCATACTCCCTCTGATTATTTAGGCATATTTCCATATGCAACGGCGGTGACATGTGGTGTCAATAACTCTGTTAAACTCAAGCCGATCCCATATGTGTAACTGTGTCCTGAGTCCTGAATAGCAGTCACCCAAGTACGTGGCATCGACCACAGCACCACACTCCCTTTGATCAGTGAGGGGTATTTCCATATGCAACTACAGACTCCAGTAGGCAACTAACTATCACAGTTCTACACCCTACATATTATCCTTTTAGTATCCTTGCTTCAAGAAGTTTTTTTTATATCAGTTATAGCTTTACTACAATGACCAAATTAATCTTCAAATGCAAACTAACATGGAATAGCAGTCTACACTACAGGCAGTACAGCTCGCAATTCCAATTTTAAATGCTAACTTCTAACAACAAGATTGTACTCAGAAAATACAACACTTCGTCAATGTATTCTATACTTATTTCATCTTTTCATCATACGCCTTCACTGCACTCAGTAGGGCTCACAATGAAAATTATTTCTTTATTCATTATCTACAGAGTCCACTAGGCAAGTAACTATTACAGGCCTCAAATCTACATATTATCCTTTTAGTATCCTTTCTTCTTGAATATTTTTTATATCAGTTATAGCTTTAGTACAATGACCAAATTCATTTTCAAGTACAAATGAATACTCAGCAGTCTACACTGCGGGCAGCAGAACTCACAATTTGAATTTTGGACACTTGGTGCCAACTAACACTGTCCAACACAAGCCGATCCCACATGTGTAACTGTGTCCTGAGTCCTGAAAAGTAATGACCCCAAGTCCATGGCAGCCACCACAGTAGCAAACTCTCTTTGATCAGTTAGACCTATTTCTATATGCAGTGACCCAAAACTTCATGGCAGTGAGGAGTATTTTCATATTGAAGGCTGGCGACAAGTGGTGCCACTGAACCTGTACTACGCAGGCCGGTGAGGCCACCAACGTATACACGTGGCTGTGGACCCTTGCTCACCACTACCTCTGGCCTACACTACGATCAGCAGGCCTCAAAATTCAGATACAGTCGTAATTCAACATGACGCAGTCCAGTAGCCAAGACACATTGCTCCCAGTGCGGCCGGTCCACACCAAGCATCATCACAGGCTTCTACAGTCTCAATACTTCTGGTACCACTAACCCTCTGCCAGGACGTGGAGAAGATGATGTGGTCTCCGCCATTCAGGACTCAGCAGCATCTGTGAGATCCGTGGAGAAGCTGATGTTATCTCCACCATTCATGACTCAGGACTCAGCGACATATCTGGGATGCGTGGAGTTTTGACGGGCACGTGGAGTGCCCACTGCTGCACACTCCGGTGGCACCAGGTAATTATTTGATCATGGATGCGCAGAGGCGGCAGTGTCTGTCTCTCTCTCTCTCTCTCTCTCTCTCTCTCTCTCTTAGTTTAGTTTAGTTTAGTTTTTACATTTATAATGTGCAACAGCTACTCAAAAAGGGTTTCCTGGCGCAAAGGACAAGTCAGGGCTTAGAGGAAAACAGAAAGAAGCAGTTTATCTGTCGAATAGCCAAGTTTTTAAAGACTTGCGAAACAAGTATAGTTCGTCTCGTTATGGAGTGCTGTGGGTAAAGAGTTCCAGGATGAGGGACCAAGGTAAGAGAAAGACCTACTGCCCATCCAGGCTAGTTTGAATTTAGGGACGACGAACATTCCTTGGGTGGCAGAGCGGAGATTTCGGGAAGGAAAGTAAGGATTAACTAAGGACTGAAGATAACTTGGAGCACAACAGGATTTAATTTTATGCATATAACTCAGTACCTTGAACTGTATTCGATTTTAAGTTGACTTATGGTGACTTATGCTTTCAGTGACCCCAAGTAAGGTGGTTTCGGTGGAAAAACCCACTCTGAAGCCTGACTGAGAGCGATGAAGAAGTCCGTATGTTGTCACAAACTGAGTTAAGTGTGAGTGGATATGTCTTTCCAGAATCTTTGAAAAGACAGGAAGTAGAGATATAGGGCGGTAATTACTGGACATTTACTCTTCTTTCTTTTCTTTCTATCTCTCTAACTCTCTCTCTTCCTTCTACCTTTCTCACTCCCTTTCTTTCGTTCCCTCTCTTTTTCTCTCTGACTTTATTTTCCTTCTCTGTTTCTCTGTGCCTCTCTCCTTTGATATGCCCATCACACACGTCCTTATTTTGTGCTTTTTTTTCCAGGCTCTGTCGTCGACATCCATGGTCCACACAGGAGTGTTCGCCTTCTTGTTTTCTATTATTTTTGTTACATTTTGTTTATTAGTTTATCATTTTTATATATGTTAATAAAACAAATACATTTTGCAAATAGTTTTTCATTTATCGTTTACATTTATATTTATAAAAAAATACAGTTAAAAAAAAAACGTTTTTGGTTGTTCTCTTAACTGCTGTGCGACTCTTTCTTGTTCTTATTACTGTTATTTGATTACTTATAGTGGGAATACTGGTGATGTCTGCAGTTTGCACTAACTTCTGAATAGTGTGTTAGATTTATCTCAACATTAAAGTGCTGATAATGAATTGGAGAGTAGCCATTCCCGTACAAAAAGTCACGAGGTGCACCTTTGCGATTTATTCTAAATACTAAAATCCTGTATTGAATTGCACTGAGGTAGTGGCTGCACTTACAGTGAATAGGCATTACAATGGTGTGCCGTACGAGTGCACGAGATACAACAGCGCACCGTAGAAAAGTGTGGGGGCTCGTGGGAGGGAGAAGCAGCTGTTTGGCAATGTAACACACAGAGAACTCGCCCATGTGCCACGTGCTGGGCATCTCATCCATGATAACCACGGTCGCAGACATCCCACAATGAAATGAAATGAAATGAAATGAAAAATGCGGTTTGTATAGCGCGACTGTCACTCCTAACGGAGTCTCCTGGCACTGTAGATAACTAAGAACGGCTATAACAATGTAGACTAAATCAGGGCCAGGGAGCAAACATCTGTTATTCCGAAGATCCAAGTCTTTAGGGCTCTTCTAAACAGCTCTTCCTGTTGAATAGCTCTCAGTTCCTTTGGCAGGCTATTCCACGCCTTTGCACCCAAGACCGTTGCTGATTTCCCTCCTTTAGTTGACAGTTTGAACCTAGTTATTGTAAGTAGATTTGCAGAGCTAGATCTGAGTGTCCTTGTCGTGGTATATGATTTGAATCTTGTGGAAAGATAAGCAGGACCCACACAGCGAGATGCTCTGAAGGTTATCAGCAATAGTTTGAACAAAATTATTTTATGGATCGGAAGCCAATGCAGAGTCTTCAAAGCAGCAGAGGCAGACGCTCTACGTGAAAGCCCTAAGACCAATCTGGCCGCCGCATGCTGAACTACTTGAAGTTTCCTCAGGGAGTCTTTATTCATCCCTGCCAGGAGGCTATTACAGTAATCCAGCCGCGATAATATAAGAGCTACTGTTACCATTTTCCTTGCTGCTGGCGGGATTAGATTGAACATTTTTTTCAATGTTTTTATGAGGACAAAACAAGTCCCTGTTAGTTTTAAAACATGAGGTTTGAATGAAAGGGAAGAGTCAAACCATACTCCCAGATTTGTTGCGACCTCAACCGTTGAAGGGGGGGTTGCAGTGTCATCTAGCCACCAGGCATTAGGTTGGAAAAAAAATTTTTTTCCAATAGGAAGGATTTCTGTTTTATCAGTGTTACAGCAGAGATGGTTGTTTTTCATCCATTTGATGACTGCCGTAAAACAAGCCTTAAAGTTTTCTTCGGGTTTCGTCGATTTCTCTTCCAATGACAGAGTTAGTTGGGTATCGTCAGCATAAGATGTGATTTCGATCCCAAAGGACGAGATCAATGAGATGAGTGGAGCCATATATATATTAAATAGGACAGGACTGAGAGAGGCCCCCTCTGGGACACCCATAGATATGTTACGTTCAGATGATAGACAGGAGCCCAGAGAGACAACCTGCTTTCTATTTGACAGGAAGGATGTAATCCATGCCAATGCAAGGTCAGAAATGCAACAAGATCTTAATCTGGCTAGCAAGATGTCATGGGAGATGGTATCAAAAGCAGCAGACAGATCCAAAAGGATCAGGACTGCCTTCCTGCCACTATCCGTTATGAATTTTAGGGTGTCTGATATCTCGAGTAATGCTGATTCTGTCAAATGTTTTGGGCGAAATCCAGACTGGCGGGAAAGAAAAATAGATGTAGACTCAGAAAAGCTGGAGAGTTGTTTGTAGACTATTCTCTCTGTGATCTTACCAAAAGTTGGTAACAGGGATATAGGCCTATAATTAGACAGATTAGATGGTTCAACATTCTGTGTTTTCTTGATGGGCTTCACGATAGCAAATTTCCAATTATCGGGTACTATGAGCAAAGCTATGGAGGAATTCACTATTTTATTGATCAGCGGATTCACAACATCAATGATATGATGTAAAAAAGTTGGGGTACATGCGACCAGTGGAGAACCTGATTTACAGGCTAATATAGCCTCTTTCGTTTGAGCTAATGAGGCAGTTTGGAATGCTTGAAGGGTGGGACTATCCATTCTATGGTCTAATACCTTTCCATTGGAGAAGTCCTGAGGTCTATAAGTCTCAAAATTCTTTTGAATGCTCTTAACCTTGTTTTCAAAGTAGAGTGCAATTTCATTACAAAGTGTAGGTGACAGAAGGATAACGGAGTGTAGAGCTTTAGGATCTGTAAAAGATTTTACAATTTTATATATTTCTTTTTGATTATGCTTTGCCATGGTGATTCGATTGTGGAAATATTCTTTTTTTGCAACTTTGATAGCCAAATGATACTGTTCCCTAAATGATTTCAAAATGTGCAGATTAGTTACTCAATATCCCCTTCGCCACTTGCGTTCAAGATGTTTACAATGCAGATGGAGATCCTCCAGGTCTTTTGAGAACCAGGGATCATTGTGGTTTTTCCTTTTGGACGCACGAACATCACACTTGGGGGGATCTAGTTTGTTCCCTATGGATGTTAACCAGTTATGAAATCTGACCGAGTCCTCTCCCGGTTCCCCTATGTGTGTTGGAACCGTGTCTTGAGCTGTTACTAATAAGAAGGGATTAGAGACTAAAGACTGCCATTTTCACCTGGGAGCACCCGTAATGTTACTGTTACTTGTGCCTACACCAACCTTTTTAGGAATTGAGAAGACGAAAGGGATAAAGCTATGATCAGACCACACCTGTGGAACTGGATTTCCGATCAGAAGTGACATAAGATTAGTGCAAACCATATCCAACGTATGTCCTGCACTATGTGTTGATCCCTGAACAACTTGATTCAGGCCAAGTAGGGTGACCGTTTCCAGAAAGGATGAAACTCCTGGACTATTATCACATTCCAGGTGTAGGTTAACGTCCCCATGCAGTGAAAGATTTGAATATCTAAGCACTGCCTCACTAAGAGCATCTCCTAAGGATTCAAGGTAGACATTGCAGTCACCTGGAGGACGATATAGCAAGATCCCAGAAAAGGAAAAGGAGTTATTTATGGTGCAGCAGAAGCCCATGTTTTCTGCTCCTTTTAATTCTTGTAAGGTAAAGGTCTTTCATTGTAAGGTCTCTGTATGTATAATGGCTACTCCCCCTCCCCTGCCATCCTCTCTATCTTTCCTACACATAGTGAAATTTGGAGGCAAGGCGACTGCTATATCCGGATTACAGTCTTCCTTTAACCAGGTTTCAGTAATACATAGGAAGTCTAGTTTATTATCAATAATTAATTTGTTGATGTCTAATGCATGCTTAGTTAAAGAACGGGCATTAATTAGACCCCCTCGAATGGACACCAGATGACAGATTTCTTTTTCCGGGTCATTTGTGATATAGTGGTCATCAAAAGTTATCTGTGCCTGACATTTCCAGCAACATATAGGACCTCTGATGTTATTAACATCTAAGAAATGTCCGCATTGTTTACTAATATTCAATTTTTCCAAATAACATGCGGTTACATTTCTTCTAGTGAGGACAGGGGCGGCATGGCTGGCGCTGGTTGCGTATCGGGCGCGGACGGGCGCAGACGGGCTAGCCTTTGGCACGCTGCCGGCGCGCACGCTGGGCGCGTCCGCTGTGTGCATCAGCGCCATTCCCTCCCTTTATACAGTGATGGACGTGGTGTTACGAGAAACTAGACCGTCACCTTTAACAAGATGGCGGCCGATTATTGTCCCTCCGGAAGTAGGGACAAGAATGTCGCGTCGATACTCCCTCCACACAATCAGCAGAAGCTGTGGTGGACCGGGGAGTAGACGCTGAGGAGGCAGAGACACAAAGTTAAAGAATGCAGTAAGTGATTCCTTTTTTATCCTTTATGCAGCTACAGGGCTAGTATAATAAAAACAACAAGCGGCGCAGTGCAGAAGTAGATTCAAACACGTGAAATCAAAATAGAGCTAAGAAAGAGCCTTCACGTTACAGCTGAGCGAGTTATCAAATGCACGTCAGCGCCATTCCTTCCCTTTATACAGTGATGGACGTGGTATTGCGAGAAACTAGACCGTCACCTTTAACAAGATGGCGGTCGATTATTGTCCCTACGGAAGTAGGGGCAAGAATATTGCGTTGATACTCCCTCCACACAATCAGCACAAGTTGTGGTGGACCGGGGAGTAGACGCTGAGGAGGCAGAGACACAAAGTTAAAGAATGCAGTAAGTGATTCCTTTTTTATCCTTTATGCTGCTACAGGGCTAGTATAATAAAAACAACAAGCGGCGCAGTGCAGAAGTAGATTCAAACATGTGAAATTAAAATAGAGCAAAGAAAGAGCCTTCACGTTACAGCTGAGCGAGTTATCCCACAACCCCAACTACCGGCCTTTGTACACATCCTGTATGAATGCAGCGTGGTTTTCACTTCTATGCTCGTTCAGTGGTGTGATGTTGGCGGGTTGTGTGACTTGTGCTCCTTGTTGGTGTGTTTCATTTTGTCCATTGTTTGTCTATACTTGTGCTGTACTTAATTGTGCATGTGTGACATTCTGCCCATCTCCCTGCTTCCCCCCATTCCCTGCTTCTTCCCTTTCCTGGTGCTGGTGTGTCTATAATTTTGTTGCTCCACACATTAACACATAAAAAGAACAAATTAGAATAGTTCCTTGATTTTTTTAGGTTTAAAATCTTCTCTCTATTGGTTTCTTTTTAATTTTCCATATAAACAGTTTTTTTAATATTCAACAACACATAGAAGTCAGAAGTGCAACGTATTCTATCAACACACTTTCTAGAACATTCTACAACACGTGCAGGTTAAAAGTTCATACATTTTTTTAAACGTAATTTTTTTTGCGACATTTTCTCGAACATTTAATGGCACGTGCAGGTTAAAAGTTCACGATTGATTTAAGTTTGAAAAGTGCCTTCCAAATGAAAGTAGCAGCTGTGGTTCAGTTGAGCAAATTTTATCCTATGATATGTACTCCACGTTGAAACAGCTATTTCTTAACCAATCACAAAGATGTTTTTCCACAAAACGAATGTGCACCCTACTTTTAAAAAAGAATGCTTTTCAACTCCCAATCATGTATCATTTTGTATGGCAAAAAAAGTACTTCCCCCATCTTTAAACATATCTCTTATTCTACCAAGGAACTGCATGAGCTACAGACATTTTTCCATACCTTCCAACCATACCTTCAAAATGCTAGTGTGGATCGTAGGACATAGCTATATTTTCAGGTGCAAGAGGTATGCAGAACACAGACCTAGGTTTACAAAATGTGAACTTTAAATGGTTTACACAGAGAAGATTGAAGTTGCACCAAATGCTACCTTTGGTTAAAACCTCTTTGCATCTTCCACACCCTGACCTCATGATTGTTCATTGTGGTGGAAATGACCTAGGCACATTGACTGGGGTAGGTTTGGAAATGCTTATTAAGTTCACCTTTGGACACCTCAGCTCAGCGCCATCTGACTCTGGGCAATAGCTCACTTAATAGCTCACATAATTTCCACGCTGGCCTTGAGGGCCTTCAGACCCATAGGGGTGAGTAGTTTGCGCTTTACAAATACCGTATTGAATTGATACGTGCAATGTACCTTCGCACTCCCTGTATAACACCCCTAAGCACCATACACAAGTTACAATGTTAAAAAAAAAAGTTCCTCCGAGTAGGTATAACTGCATGCTGACACTACTTGACAGATGTGGCACAGCGGCCAGAGCACATGACTTTACAGCATGACACACAGTTTGGACTCATTCTTTCATCTCCGACTCCGGCAGCCCCTCAGCTTAGCACCATGAGATTCTAGACAATACCTCACATATTTTCCATACACCAGGACTTTCAAACCAGTAGGAGTCAGTAGTTCGTCCTAGTAGGTATAAACACATGCTGACACTACTTCCACAGGTGTGCTGCAGCGGCCAGGGCACATGACTTCACACCATAAGACACACTGTTTAGGCTCACGTTTTCATCCCTGACACCCACAGCAGCTCACCTTAGCAGCATCAGACTACGCAATATCTCACTTAATTTCCGTACCTAGCACTTTCAGACCGGTAGGTATGAGTAGTTAGCTAGGCACCCCCTCAATAGCACACCCTAAACACCCCATTTTTTTCCCTTTTTCCCCCGTACTCACTTCAACGGAATCACAAAATGTCGGCTAACATTTCCTAGTTGCAAACGCTCGCAGCCAATCAGCAACAAGCTTGTGCTTGTAACGCCTCAGCCAATCAGATGGCAGAATTCTCAAAAATCGATATCTGTAAATTTTGATATTTCTCAAAAACTACTAAACGGATTTACACCAAATAAACAAACGTGTGCTTTCTAGACCAAGACCCTTCTCCCTGCCAAATTTGGGGTACTTCCGTTCACCGGTTCGACCTGTAGCCTTGTCTAAAGTTTCCTATGGAAATTAACATTGAAAAAACACGTTTTAGGACCCCCTTTTTTCTCGGCCCCCCTTGACGAATCTCCCCCAAACTTTTAACATAGGAGCTGATCTCAACAATGAATTAGTTTTGAAAATTTCACGAAGATTCATCAATGAGCGCCAAAGTTATCGCGAATAGAATGTTGCCATTTTCCTATAATAACTAGGTCCTAACTATAACTACCTACTGGGGACCGCCAGTAGGTAGTATATATACTACCTACTGGCGGTCCCCAGTAGGTAGTTATAGTTAGGACCTGTTTTCCATAGGATATCTGCAACATTCTATTCCCAATAAGTCTGGCGCTGGTCGATGTATCTTCGCGAAATTTTCCAAACTTTTGGCCAGCTCCGGACCGCTGCTATCCTAAAAGTCTCGGGGTGATTCGTCAAGCGTTGGCCGAGAAAAAAGGGGGGTCCCTAAACGCATTTTCCCCATGCATTTTCCCATAGGACCTTTAGCCGCAGCTACAGCCCGAACTGCTGAACGGAATTACACCAAAATTTGGCAAAGAGGTAGTCCTCAGTTCAGACTCGTGCCTTTTGCTTAAATGGTGTTAATCTGTTGAGTAATTCCTGAGAAAATTACAGTTAAAAGTACATATATATCTATGGCCTCGGAGGATCCGAGCACCCTATGCGCACCCAGAGCGCACCCTCTGCGCACCGTGCACGCACCCTCCCGATCACACGCTGAATGCTAATTGGCTCTCAAGTGGTTGTCAACATTCAAAACCAGGAACTGTTGACAGCCATTTTGTGCCTCGGTAGAAGCGAGGCTGAAGAAGTAAGGGGAATAAGTGTGTAAAACATTTAAAGGGGGGAGGGTAGAAATACTCTGAGCCTCTAGACCTGCTTAGGGGGTCCCAGAAGGACTTCCAGGACCTCTTTTTTTTTTAAACGGCAAAAAAAATAAAAACTAAGCGCGGGCTTCCACGGTTCCTTAATAATTAGCCCCGGGGCGGGCCAAATCCCGGGGGCACACACTGCAACATTTATTGGGGGACCCAGGGGCCCCCCAGCCCTGGGGACCGCTACCCCCCGGGGCTAGAAAATAAATGGATGGGGGGGCTGAACGGCCCCCCCAAGCCCTGGGGACCACCACCCCCCAGGGCCTTATTTTTTGAGGGAGCCCTCGAGGACCCTGGGGACCGCCACCCCCCGGGGCCGGCTCATGCAGTGTCCTGGGGTGCCCACCCCCAGAACACTGTTGTTTGCTATGGGAGGGCGGGAGTCTCCGGCTCTCCCATAGCAAACTCCGTTTGGATTTTGAAACCTGCTCTCTCTTTCAAAATCCAAACCATATTGCTTTTCCACACGGGGAGCTGCATGTCAATGCCGGCTCCCAAAGGACGCGGGGATCCGGCTGGGACTGTGGGGGCATTGGGGCTCCCCCCACGATCCCCAACATTTTTTATAAGCCCCGGGGGATGGGGGCCCCGGGGATAATAAAAGTTAGTGATAGAGGCTATTTTTTTTTTACGGTAAAATTAGGAGTCGCGCATCCAGCGCGGCTCTCATTGCGCCCCGTGGTTTGCACGTGTCGGGTGCACGACTCCTATCGCGTTGGGTGCATGATTTATCCCGCGTAGGGTGAACGGTTCCTACCGCGTTGGGTGCGCGACTCCAAGCCAAAAAAAAGATTTTTTTTTAGATAAACATCAAGCTTATGTGTTTTGTTCGTGAGTGGGTCTAAAATGACCGCTGTGTTCATTGAGAGTTTTTGGTACTTATAAGTAAGTACCTATACAGAGTCTACAGTTGTTGAGTGAGACTCTGTTTCCAAATGTACACCATCTCTCCTACACATCTCATGCATATGAAAATGCAGATTGTTATTGTAAATGGACCCCATTCTATAGTCTCGGAGAAAATCAGAAACAGATTTATTCACATGTTTCCTAGCTTTCTCAATCTGTGGACAAAAATGATTGGACCAATTCCATTTCTGCCTTTGGCATATGTTAGAACAGACAAATGCAGTTTGGGGAAAAAGTGAAATCAATTCTGCACAGGTATCCTTGATAAGCATTTCCAGACCTACCCCAGTCAAAGTGCCTAGGTCATTGCCACCAGAGTGCACAATTAAGAGGTCAGGGTGTTGGAGATGCAAAAAGGATTTTACCAATGGCATCAATTGGTGCCACTTTAACCCTCTCTGTCCAATCCATTTAATGTCTACATTTGGCAAACCTAGGTCTTTGTGAATGCCTTTGTTTTCTGCATACCTTTGGCTCCAGAAAATATAGCTGTGTCCCACAATCCACACTCTAAGCATCGTGAAGGGAGGTCTGGATGCACTCAGATGGTCTCTGTAAATGAAATGGCAGTTTGAAAAGTAAGAATTTTCTAAAATGGTGGATGAGATGCAGTTTTGAAAAAAGAAAAGAAATGATTGGTTGTTTGACAACATTCTACACTGAAAACTAGGGTGCATGTTTCTGTTTTTTAAATGCATGATTCTTATTGGTTAACGAAAACTGATTGAAAGGAACATTATATATGATAAACTGATATGTTGAAAAGTTAAGCACACTTGCTGTTTTGATTAGAAACATTGTGTGATGAACTTGTGACCTGTGTGCTCAGTTAAGTGTTCCATGAACTGTTTCTATGGTAACAGGCAGAAGGCAGATTGGGGGTAGGGTTCAAATATATGTCATTTGGAAAGGGTTGAATTGTTCAACCAATAGAAATGTGTGTTAGCTTTTGAATTAATGTGGGAAGAAATGTAATTTGATGTTTACATGTATATATGTGCAAAATGAAAGGGAAACTTTGCCATTCTTTGGTTTTGCTGACAGGTGCACAGTGCAGAGATTCTGTATAAGGAAATCTGGTGTGTGACTGACATACTTCCTAATCTACAAAACAACTTGAAAGGTGAGTTATTTAATTGTTAGGGGATGTATGTGGTCTATTTTGATTTTAATCAGACTAATGTATTTCTCCTGCTAAAGTGCAGGGAGTACTTTTTTTGTCTACAATATTATTGTCAGTGTGTGTGCATTTAGAAACCATTCTGTGATAAGCATTTGTGTTTTTCATGTGTTTGCAGACAGATAACTGTGCTGTTTTCATGTTTTGGTAGAATTAGAAACCAGTCATTGTTTATGTATTTGCAAAATGAGTCACGTTTCTACACTAAAATGTAGTACTCCTAGATTAAGAAATGTGTTTTGGTACAATGCAAGGGATAGTGTTGTTTGTCTAGAATCACACAGTGAGTCTGTGTGCATTTAGGAATAATTTTGAGAGAAACATTTTGGTAATAATGTGTAGTAGAAAATGTTCTGCAATGTGTGCAGTCACCTTACATCTTGTAGACTAGTAAATGTATTTTGTACAAGGGATAGTTGGTTGTCTACAATCACACTGTGAGTCCGTGTACATTTGGGCAGCTATTGTGAGAAAAGCATTTGGTAACATCATGTATTTGCTGGCAGATAACTGCTTTAAAACCTGTTTTGTTGTCAAGCTTGAGTAGCATTAGAGGCCAGCCATTGCTTATGCAATTACAAAATGAGTCAGGCTTTCACAGTAGTGTGCAGTATTGAAATATGTAGAAGGAAGAGTGTTGCTTGTCTAGAATCACACTGTGAGTCTGTATGCATTTGGGAACCACTGTGAGAGAAGCATTTGGGTACTTCATATGTTTGCATACACATAACTGCTTAAAAACCTTTCCTGTTCTCACGTTTTGGTAGAATTAGAAGCCAGTCATTCCTTATGTATTTGGAAAATGAGTCAAGCTTTGACACTAAAGTGCAGTACTGAAATATGTAGAATGTGTGCAGTTACTTTACCTCTTCCAGAGTAGTGAATGTTTTTTGGTAAAAACAGGAGATAGTGTTGATTGTCTAGAATCACACTGTGAGTCTGTCTGCATTTGGGTAACCATTGTGAGAGAAGCATTTGGTAACATCGTGTATTTGCTGACAGATAACTGTTTTAAAACCTGTCATGTTGTCAAGTTTTAGTAGCATTAGAAGCCAGTCATTGCTTATGCATTCACAAAATGAGTCAGGCTTTCATATTAGTGTGCACTATGGAAATATGTAGAATCTCTGCAGTCACTTCAGCCCTTCCACACTAGTGAATGTGTTTTGGTAAAATAGAAGGAATAGGGTTGTTTGTCTAGAATCACACTGTGAGTCTGTTTGGGAACTAACATGAGAGAAGCATTTGGGGGTTTCATGTTTTTGCATACGTGCTTAAAAACCTATCCTGTTGTTATATTTTGGTAGAAATAGAATCCATTTATTGTTTATGTGTTTGTAAAATGAGTCAGGTTTATACACTAATGAGCAGTGGTAAAATATGTGGAATGTGTGCACTCACATTACCTCTTCAAGAATAGTAAATATGTTTTTGTAAAATCCAAGGGATATTGTTTGTTTTCTAGAATCACAGTGTGAGTCTGTGTGCATTTAGAAACTTTACTAAGAGAAGGATTTGGGTATTTTATGTGTTTGCAGACACATAACTGGTTAAAAACCTATCCTTATCTCACACTTTGGTAGAATAAGAAAACAGTCATTGGTTAGATATTTGTAAAAGAGTCAGGGTTCTACAATTATGTGCAGTAGTACAATATGTAGATTGTGTGTACTCTGTTTGCGAATTCCGGAAAAGAAAATGTGATTTGGAAATATGTATGGGATAGTGTTTGTTGTCTAGAATCACACTGAGAGTCTGTATGCATTTAGGAACCATTTAGAGAGAAGGTTTTGGGTACTTTATGTCTTTGCATACATATAAGTGCTTAAAAAATCTAATCATTTAGTCAGTAGCCAAGTACTCATACACTGAGCCAAGCCTTAGCTTATGGACTGTTTCAAACGTCTATCCACTATGCATGCAGGCCCCTAACCACCTAGACACTTGTCTTTCACACCTTCAATACCCTAGTCAGTATTCATACAGTTCCTGCAAACACCCTGTCACTCCCCTTACACTATTCCACTGATTTATTAAGCACCATGTACTAATCCATTTACTGCGCCAAAAAAACAAACACTTATAAATTCACTCAGGCACTCTCCTTGCAATACTCTAATCATTCAGTCAGTAAGCTTGTACTCTTTCAGTGAGGTAGGCTTTAGGGCATTAACTGCTTCAAAGTAGTATGCACTATGCATGTAGTGGTCTAACCACCTTCACACTTGTGCTTAAGGCCTATCATTTCTTAGTCAGTATTTATATAAAATGTGTTTATATAGTAATAGAAACGTATAATATATAAAGATATTAATATAAAAAACATTGTGATTAATTTTTACAGATACTGTTTATTACCATTAAAATTGAGAAATCATGTGGGACAAAGTAAGAAAAAGAAAAGAACAGAAAAAGGACATTTACTTGAAGAAAAATCAACCACAATTATTGAATGAACAACATAATGTGGCTAAAAAGAAAAAATCTTCTGGTAAGATCACAAAGAAATTTATTAAAAATGTTTGTAGGACCAGACAGAATGTACAGAATGCTGAAACCTCTAAGAATGCCTCAACTAGATTTTTTTTTCAAAATAATAGGAAAAGCAAAGAAGCAAATGGACAGTCAAACGAGACTAATTATGGTAAAAGAAGACAAAATCAGTATAAAGAAATACGCAAAAAATTATTTTACAAGAGAGTAGTACATAATTTGCTGAAAGATGTGAAGAAATATAAAAAGAGAGCTCTATTTTATAAAAAGAAGAAGCATATTGAAAACATTGTTAAAAAGGCTTTTGAAGTAAAAAGGAAACTATTCATTTTAGTATTAAACAGAATTCGATCACTAGATAAACCAATCCATTTAATGAAGGCCAAAAGTAAGAGGAAAAGAGTAAGTAACAGAACAAATTTTTGTGATTTTTTTTGGGTGAATGGAAACACAGTTCAAGTTCAGAGCCTTTCTTTAATGAAGAGAGTTATTTACAGAGCAATAATTTATTGTATGCAGTTGACACCAGTGGTCGAGGTTATGAGGTTAGAAATGGTTGTCCAATTGACAAAGAGAAAATGGTTCAAAGAAATGCAGAAGAAGTGATAGCTGATGAAGTTCTAGGGAGACGTCCTAAAGACCCTGTGTACACTTGGGATTGCAGTAGTATTTGTAGTGTACGACAAGAATCTATTGATAAATAATGCAGTTTCTTATGAGCATATAGTAAAAAAAGTGTTAAACAAAAGATTAAGGAGTTGCAAGAACTAGACCCTTGCAGAGTGAGAAAAAATACTGGTTTGCAAGGTCATTCTCTGGCTTGTCTTTCTAGGAAAGTTTGTCAAAGTGTTTTGCACCATTTCAGGATGTTGGCAGTACATAATACTCAAATGCGGAAGTTAGTGAGAAGATTGTATTATGCAAAAAGGCCAGCACTAAAGTTAAATGAGTTGAACAATGCTCTTTTGCGTGGGTCAGTATCAGATGTGAAGAAGGTTTGTGATGATATTGAGTTTTGTTACTTTCGTCCTCAGCAAGGGAGTGCAGTAACTAACCCTGGGCGTAGTTCGCGTAGTCGTGCTTCGCGAAGCTTCGCGAAGATGTCATTGCACTACACGACGTTCGCGAAGCTTCGCGAGCTTGCGTAGTTGCTTGTGGCAACCTGTTTGCGATGGCTTTTTCTTGTTCGCGAGCGTGGTAAGCATGTTCGGGGAGCTGTTTGCATGCTCGGGGGATATATCTCGCGATGTTACCCATGCGGTCGCCAATGGATGCGGCCATCTTGTTTTTCTATAGTCCCGCCCACTCGCGATGCCTTATTTCCTGTTCCGGGTCGCGGATAGCGTGTTCGCCATGTGCATTGACATGTTCGGGAGCGCATTTTACTTGTTCGCGATAAATAGTACATGTTCGCGAGAAATATCGCGCAAACTTACCCACGCGGTCGCGAATGGGCGCGGCCATCTTGTTTTTCACTCTATGCCATGTTTCTGGGCCTACTTTTGTATCCTCCCTTTATCTTAGCAATACTTTGTCTTTAAAGCCTTTTTCGTGACTTTTTTTAGTTATTATCTATCTCTCTGTTTGCCTCAGTTTATATTTTGCATTTTATTTCTACTTTTACTGTGTTTTTGTTACTTTTATAAAGCTCTTTCTATCTTCTTCCCCCTAACTTTTTTTCCCCTTCGGACTTTTCTTTTCCGCCTCCCACCCACCCCAGAACCATGGCCAAGGGCACACCAAGTCCCAAGGGCAAGGGACCTGCAGGCGCAGAGAGGCGCCGCCTGCCTTGCGGCAGAATGCGTCCTGCAGGGGTGCAGGCCCGGCAACTGTTTGGGGAGGAGGAGGTGGCGGCTCTCGTTTTCTTCATCCAGCGCCTCCTCCCCTTGACCTTGGCAGCAGGCGGCAGGCCCGGCTCCGGGTACGCTACCCAGGAGCGGCACCGTCGGTGGGCGAAGGTGCGCCGGGCCGTGTTCCGGTGCACTGGGATCCGGCGCACCCACAACCAGCTAGCCCACCGGTGGTCCGACATCCTGGACCGGGAGCAGGACCTGTTGGACCTGCTAGGTGTCGAGGTCGTCGGGCTTGGTGAGTAACTGATTGTGTATATTAAATTAGATGAACAACAAGATTACTGCTGCGTGCCAAGCGTTGCTGGTAAATTACGTTCCAAAAAGCAAAATGTTCTTTGATTTAAGGACCCAGGTGCACGGTGGTACTCTTACTTGTTTGCAACTTAGTTTGCGCTAGCTTGTGCTGATGCTGATTATGTAAGAGTTTACTTTACAGAAATGAAGTTAGGTAATGCGATTTGCTAGAGAGACTCTAGTCCTTCCTTTGTCCTACTGTGAAATAGTGGTGGATGGATATTGGATACTAGATTTAGTTTGTTAGTAGTAGTTACTAATTGTTTTATGCGGTCTGCGTGACGCATCCTCTGTCACTGAGTGCTGCTTACCCCAGTCCTCCGTCGAACCTTTTGTACTTTGTTTAGTGAGTGGTAGGCTTAGCATGGTCAGTCAGTAGCAGAACTAGATCAGAATTATGCAACCAACCCACAATTTGTTGAATGTATGCACTAATGTATGCAACTATGCATGTGTCCTCCATCTCATCTATGCATTTGATGGCTGAAAAAAATTGAAGTGCAGACTTAGTGAACAATTGGCCCGTCTGGAATAGGTGGTGTAGGTCCGGTGGTACTTACTAGGCTTTGTTAGTATTTGGAATCAGAATGATCATGGAACACTGGAGTGTTCATAAATAAGTAGACGATCCGTAAATGCACTAGGAAGCAGCCAGTAGTCGATCCATAGGTCAATTTTATTGCACTTGTTGTTTCCTAAAATGTGCTTTGACTTATTGTTTTTCCAAATGATTTATTATTTTTCTCACAGCACTCCTTAATGTTGGTCTCTTTCTTTATTATATTTTACATGATCATCAGCACCACCCAGGGGCAAGAAGACGGGGTCGGAGTCGGCGGGGGAACCCCAGGACCTCTCCTCTACTGAGGCTCCTGCAGCTGGCCCCAGTAAGTCCTCCATTGGTTAGATTGACATTTATATTTCCCTAAATGGTATGTTACTGCATCTTTTTTTCCCAAACTCTAAATTATGGTTCCACTTTCTGAATCTCTTTTTTACAAAAGCTTACTTCTTTGACCTTGATTATCTGTTTACTAATTCTGTTTATCCCTGCCTCGAAGTTGCTTCTAACTCCCTCTGCTATGACTCTCTGTACTACTAATACTACTACTACTATTACTATTATTACTCTGTGTGTAGCGAAGCTTGCACAGTTGCCCACTCTTTAATAGAAGGTTTTCTTTGCAACAATAAAACTCTGATTGACCAATAGCTCTAGCCACTGGGTCCTGTCCTTTGGGTTGTCCTCTTCAAGTCTTCTCAATGTTGAGGCTTTGACAATTACCACAAACAAAATGCCCAACCAGATATTTGACTAGTATTTTTGATCGGATAGTACATGATACTACTATTGTCTAGGATTCTGCAGAGCCACATACAGAACTATGCACAACAAAATAGGATGTTGCTGATGGGAAGTTGGATCTTACTGATCACACCTCAGTCCGAAGAACCCAGGATCCCCTAACCGACTAGCTATAGTGTCTCACATTAGGGTCCCACTCCCGACCCCCCCCACGAAGACGATATACAATGTTGATGATGACTGAGACAGAGACAACCCAGAACATAATAACAAACACCATTTTGCTCACATACTTGTGTAAGTCCACTCCACCACACCAAATACCACAGAGTCTATGTGTAAGTTCAAAAGGTTTATTTGAAACAAGTATCAAACTCTGTACATCGTTAATATGAAATTTAATTTACGACAGCCATAGTCAATAAGCCAGCAAAAAGCCTAACATTAAAACAGTAAACATTTACAAGTGCATGATTGACAACAAGAACAAGAGCCAAGATCTTTTGAATTCTGGAAGACCCCTCACCGTAGAACGTAGAAATACTGGTTACATCATCTTGCATCCAATATGCTCTGTAAATCTCTGGTTTGTAGAAGGGAATCTTCCGCCTATGATATATGAGAAAAACGCTGCGAGTTAGCCGTTAGATAGTATACTGGTGAATGCTAGCATTTTGCAGTCATGCCAAAAAGTGTAACATGTATGTGTGATGGCTAAGCAATATAAACTAAACAAAGTCAATAAGTTGGTTTTTTTTTCGACCTCTTCACTTGTACGCAACAGTCAAGCGGCCTTAAAGGCATCTACTGCACATGTCAATAAGCTGGCAGGTATAATATGTACCAAAAGAGTAGTAGTCGACATGATGAATCTAAAAGGGTTACTCATGGCTCAGGCTAACTTTCAAAAGAGTAGAGTAGGACTAGATGACCCTAGGAGGTGGAACCATATCCTACTAGTGTCTGTCTACTGACTGTACTTACTGTCTAGTGCTGATGTATGTTGCATCGCATTAACTTTTTTTTCAATGTTCCAAGTGAACACTTAAAATAGGGGGAGGTTTACAGGCATCTAAAAAATTTGTGATGCTTTTTTCTAGCCACACTACCATCCACCAGTGCCGTCGGGGCCAGCGATGCGACCATTCCGGAGGGGGCAGGCGAACTGGCGGCACCTGCAGGAGACACAGGGCCCAGAGGGGATCCAGCAGCAGTGGCCGGCGGCGGTAAGTTATATTCATTACTTCTTGGCATTACAGCTAGATGGAACTGTGTTCACTATTTCACTGTACTGTGCGACTTATTGTACAACGGTTGAAGAAGACACCCTTTACGTAGCATTACCAGCGTGAGTAGAGTAACCAATGGCCTCTTCTATTTGACTCCAAAATCAGCTGTGAATGTTTTATGGAGAAGACAAACTCAGATCAGATGACCTTCATGGATGTGTTGAACATAGAGGGAAAGCACTAAGGGTGGAAGGACGGGCGAGATAAACAATATGACTGACCGGCAGAGAAGGATATGTTGTTGGAAGCATGCATAGGTGGCTGATAGTAATAAGATCAGATGCATGGGTTGTTGAAGGATGAGTGGAAGGTGAAAGAATGCCTGCCTGGGTGGGCGACACAGTATGTGTGGATAGTACTAGATAGCAAGAATCAGCGGTGTTTTTGGTTCAAACTCAAAGCCAAGGCAAGGAAGGAAGGAGCAGAAGCATGGGTGTTTGTTGGTGAAACCAACTAAGGTTTGTTAAGAGATATATACAAAAGGATAGACGTTTACTTTAATGGATGTATGCCTGGATGTACTATCACCAAGAGACAGTATAGGTGGAAAGTGTCACTGGAGATTCTTACTTTGAAGAAAATGTAAAAGAAACTGCGCGAGAATAGCAAAGCCTAGGGGAATCAAGGTAGTATTATGAGCATACAGAACACTTGCAGTAGTTTGCAAGCACGTCATATATTATCAAGCGGAAACCCCTTCCTCCCACTCTGGGGACCACTCCCTACCTATTATTATTAATGTATTTTCGATTGGGGCAGCCAGCCTGCAAAGGGTGGCCTATCTGTTGTTTAATGTTTATGTATATTGGTTACACAATCAATGAAAGCAAAGTACCCTCTGCAGTAGCGGTTGGTGGTGGGATTGTTGGCGGGCGGTGACATGGGGAGGGGACGGGTGGGTGGCACTGGCGAGTAAACTGTGTATTACTGTTACGGCCAAATACAGGTAATCAACATAAAAATAAATAAAACTATTTTCAAGGTGCGCACTGCACCGCCGAATGCGATGCAGTGTGTGCTACTGTGTGCAGCAATGTTTTTTTTTTTTATGTATTCTTTAATTACCTGTGAATGTCCTTAATCCATCGTTTACTATCCCCACCCTGCACCTTCCCACGTCACCGACCGGCACCACTCCCACCACCGACCGCCACCGACCTGATGTCGTATATCGTATTAGCACTAGCAGCATCTATAATATGAATATAAGCAATGATCGTTGGATCCGATAAATAATCAGCCTTTTTGTAGTACCCATGGCAGGGTGTAAGTGAAATTGTGCATGCCATTTGCCCTCATGTAACAGAGTATGACCAGTGCCAACGGCCGTAAGGCGTCAGACAAAAAGATGAGCTTCCCCACCTGCAGACAGTAGTAGTAAATAAAACTAACGTGAGTCTGCATCATGTGGCTCATATCTTTTTCTCTTGGGTGCAAGCTTAGCTGATGGACCTGGCATGCCGCCTACAACAAGGTTATGTAATTGGGCTAAACTACAGATAAGAACAGCACGACTGGTGTACCGGAGTACATACATAGTACGATTATATTTATAAATAATGTCTGAAACTGTCACAAATGTTAGAGTCCAAGGAAGTAGGATTAGAGATACTTACCCCACCACCAAATCCCAAATGTTATGAACTGTGCTTGCTAGTGATACTGTGACACTATGTGTTGAATGATTTTAGTGTTCCTGTTTTGCTAAGAGTATTGGTTCCAACATGTACTTTTTCATTCTTGATATAGATGATACTCCTTCCACTAAACCATCAAGGAAGGAGTTGGCCGCTAGGGCACGGCGCCGGAAACTGGAGGCCATCTGCGAGCATTATCGCCGGGCTGGTGGCTCAGGAGGAGGAGGAGGAGGAGGCGGCTGCAGCTGCAGCCTCCTCCAATGCCCCGGGCCCCAGTCAGGCCCGGCCTCCACTTTCACGGCGCCGTGGTCCGGCATCCGCCCGCCGCCGCGCCTCTATTTCCAGCACTGCTGCCCCCCACCCTGGATGTAACTGTAGGGCATTTCACCGCCAGCAGCTCCGCCGGATGGCGGCTTGGAGGAGAACATGGAGGAGCGGGTAAAGATCCTGGTGGACAAACACCTTAAGGCCCGCCGACAATAGAGGACCTCGTCGTTTGCCCCTTTTTTAATTCCTTTTGTTGGTGGGTGGGTTTGTGGGCGTTGGGGATTTCTACGGACATTGGGACTTTGGACTTTCGTTTCGTTTCGTTGGGGTTAGGGAGGGGAGTGGGTTAGGTCAGAGTGGGATAGTTTATTTTTGTTAGGGGACATTAAAAATATACTTACTATTTATTTATACGATGTTAATGTTTTGTGGTGGGTTACAGTTTTCCGAATTCAATGTAAGTTACATGGTTGTTTACTTTGTTTCCGTGCTGCTGCATGCCCACAGCCAGTGTTTGATTTAAAAGATCTGCCGATTTTGTAACACACAAACCGATAGATGCAGTACCCCTCACTGAGTTATTTTTAATTGTCATAATAGTACTGTCAGTCTCTCCTCCTAGTCCATACCTCCCACCAAACTTATCTTACCTGTGATTGATGATGAAGTTCGGCACACTGATGGCTGCATGGTTGGTTTCCCAAATTGACGGAGTAGATGTCATTATTGTGGTGGTAGTAGTAGACACTGGCAATAGCGTTTGAAAAAAGAAAGAGAAAGTCACTTGACTGAGACTCTGGGAGGAGTAGTGGAACAGAACACAAAGTAAACTACAGCACGGGTGGTCAAGCAGAAGAAGATCCTTGCCCTGCCTTAGTTGAAATTCAATTAGTGTTGCTTTCACCACATCTGCCCCAGCAAGCGTGTGATCAATTGGTGTACATAGTCATCACATCACACCTCAATATAAATCACACAGCCCGGGGGAAGAGGGTTAGGGATTGATGATTGGATGGGAAGTGGGGTTTTGGGAAAGGTTTGAGACAGAAAAACAGACAATATGCATGGACACAACAAAAGTAAAACACAATCTTGTAAGACGACCATGATCCATTATCAAAGAAATCAAAGTATGAAGTGAGAGAAAGCAAATGCATGCATGCTGAGGAGGATAACTTGATGTTTAATGATAATGAGTTGTACTATAACTACTATGACCCAATGAGACAGTACAGTCAGGAACAAAATTGAAATTTGCCTTGCCTGTCTGCCGCCCTCAGAGCTCAGACCGAACCCAATTACATGCTGTACCGGGCTTACTTTTATTTTTCAAGCTAGCTAAGGAAATTAAAAAAAAGTTGGATCAATTAACAAACAAACCACAACACACAGTCGTACTGATTAAAGAGAAAAAAGCAAGCAAATAAATGTAAAGACGAATGATGATACTAAAGTTACTGTATTATCCTGGTCCAAATGTGGAGTTGCATCATTCTCGTCATTCCTCTTGGTCTTCCCTTCCATGGACACTCCGCACATCAATCTTGGGTACCACTGCCTGCCTGATGCGGATTGGTAAGGTACGTGTGAGTTGTTTCTCCCACTGTAGCACAGGGTAAAGGCCGGCCTGTAAGTGTAGATGGAAAAACAAACGGGGTATTGAAAAATTACAGCATTTACAACAATAAACTCAATTACAGTGGAGTGCAAGACAACACTCTGGAGAGAACACTTTCAGACTGAGGCAGCTTGGATAGGCTACATAGTGTCTACTCTACAGCATTAAGGTACAACAACAACGGGACAGGAATCAGGAGCCAGCACAGCCACAGAACAGGAGAACCGCGGCACAGGCCAGGCACCCTACCCCTTACTTATATTTTGACCGAGCCTGAGAAATGTCATATGCACTGCAGCAACCTAGAATTTTCCCAATGAAGTGACTAAATCAATGCGCCACTGTCCGTCATACCACTACACTCTACTCCAGTCCAAACCACTACACGGACATCTAGCCTAGGTCTGCTGTGGTTCTTGTTCAAACTTTTTACCTTTTAAGTCAGCCCATGAAACGCAGTTATTCCATCAATTTTCTCCAATCCAACTGACTGTGTGCAAAGATAGTATGCTCAGCATCCTCAATGATGGTGACCGTGTGGTACGTATTCTCCAACACCAACTCAGTCTGTAGTGACTGATTAAGTTTATAATATATTCCATATTACCAAATTGCAACGGATATTGGCCGGCACCTGCAGTGGTAGGAGTATAATGTGGTCATTATAAAACAACAAGGAAACATTAACTGTCACCACACCTGAGTCACTTTTACTTTGTCGATAAACTAGTATAGTTCTACTTCATGGCATGCACAATTCTTCGTAGTCAGCCAGCATCCAATGCAATGCATGCCACCATCATTCACAATAATCACTCATTACCTGTCTTGGTGTTCTCTTTGGCTGTCTGATCTGATGCCTGCCTAGCCTTCTGCCAGTCAGTGATGAGTTTCTTTCGGATTGGAAACAAAATGGAATATAGGTGGAGTCACGTTTCACTTCTTATGGAGGGACTGTTAGAGGCAACCTGTATTGTACTATTCTCCATCTCCATCCAATGTCTGACTTGCTTGAAATGTACTTAGGGAGAGTAAGGAACATGGAGCAGGACCCTGAGGAGTGGAGTGGACAGTTATGCACAGACGTGCAACTCCAATAGGGAAATAAAAAGAGGAGACTGTTGATGGCTTTGTTGTGAATGTAGATTTTGAACCAGAAAAACAGATACACACAGTCACACACAAATAAAGGAAGGGAGAACAATTTGAAAGCCTAGTTGTCAGGGAAGAGGAGCTCGTCCTCAAACTCTGGTGGTTCGGACAGCAGTACGTCTAATAATCCACTACTTATGTCATCAAAGTCGCTCTCCTCTTCCTTCTGTGATTCACGTATTTTGTACTCTGGTGGTATAAAGTGTTGATTCATTTTGATCATGGTTAACCTCTCAACACTTTTGGGCGAGAGACTGGTCCTTTTGACAGTAACAATGGCACCAGCAGCACTGAAAACACGCTCTGAAGAGACACTTGCAACGGGGCAAGCCACATACTTTATCGCCAGCCTGCTGAGCACTGGCCATTGGCTTCTTTTCCCATACCAATACACCAATGGGCTTTGCTCCATGCAGACCTCTGTTGTGTCATCTAGATAGGCCTGAACCATCCGCTCAATGTTCAGGGGTGCTCCGATTTCCTGGGCCTCTTTTGCCTTTGCATCAGTCATGGATGTGCAATACCCTTTCCGTAGAAACCAATCACCTGTCGTTTTTGTAAATGTGCCTGATGATCCTGTTGGTGCTGTTGATGTTATTGCTGCTGGCAGTGTTGACTGCTGGGAGGCAAACGCACTGCTCTTGGCTTCTGAAGTAGAACTTCGTTCTGGGTGCCCTGCAGTACTTTTTCTGCCCTGGAGGGGCGGGCCTTTAATGAAGATCCTTTCGTTTTCAAACTCAGTGGCTTCCTCAGCTATCAAAGTTTTGTACTGGGCAACATTCACTTCTGAAAATGGAATGACTTCATTACTGCTCAGCAATATTTTGTAACGTGGATCCAAAATTGAGGCAGTAATGTAATGTGGATCTGACAGAATGTTATTTTGAATCCTTGTATTGTGAGCTAAGCGAGCGGATAAGGTGTCTGCCAAATAATGTGCGTCTACTTTGTCATCCACACCTGCGTACATTTCTGCCACCTCCTTCAGCTCTTGCTCTAGCATGTACAACAATGGGATAGCTTGGCCCATAGTACAGTCCTCCCGGCTCACTTCACGGGTGAAGACCTCAAAAGGAAGTAGCATCTCTGTCAGGCTTTTGACAAGGTCCCATTGGGCCATCTCAACTCTCATGCCTTTCACTGTAGGATCCCCTGACCTTTTCATGACATAAGCATTAAGTGGTATGTACTGCTCAAACAGACGCTCAAGCATGTAATACGTTGAGTTCCAACGTGTTTGCACCTCTTGGATGAGTGCTTTGACTGGCATTTTATGCTCACGTTGAATCACCCTCAGCTCCTTCCGGGCTTTAAAAGAATGGTTGAAATGTGTGCATATTCTTCTGCAGGTGGTCAGTAAGCTGCTGACTTTGCTTTCATTTTTCAGAAAGTCTTGCACAACAATGTTAATGCAGTGTGCCAAACATGGCACCCTGAAATAGCCACCATCTTTCATGGCCCGAACTACATTACTGCCATTGTCCGTGGCAACAAAACCAATGGTAAGACCTCTTGGTCGCAGTCACTCAAACACCTTGCTGTTAAACTCATCCAAAATGTTAGCAGCAGTATGAGATTTCTCCATTGCAAACATGGCTACAGTTGCATGTTTGCGAGTGTCTTTCAAAATCTCAGCGGTGTCAACAACGCCGTCAGATATCTTATCTTTAACACCCGAAAAAGAGACCCAGTGTGTAGTGATGCACATGTAATCAGTGGCTTGGCAACTGGTCCACATGTCTGTTGTCAGGTGTATACTCTGAACAGCACTCTGTTTTAAGGCTTTTCCAAGCAATTCCAGCACGTCGTGATGTAGTGCTGGAACAGCAACTCTTTCAAAATAGTAGCGGCTGGCAACTTTCCATTTTGGGCAGATGGTGGTCACAAACTCAAGAAAACCCACCCCTTCAACAAAAGAAAAAGGGAGAAGGTCCAGTGCTAAAATTTTTGCCAGCTTAGCATTGTACAAACGTGCTATTGGGTGGTTGCGTTCGTACTGCCCCTCCGGCCTACTAAACATGCTAAGAATGGTAGGCTGCATGGTATTCCTTCCTGTGGTCGACGTCGCACTTTTTGGGCCAGCAGTACTCCTTGGTGTCTCAGGCTGGCTCTTACTCTTGTGCCAATGAGATGTGGCTGCGGTTGTGGGCGTTACCACTGCAGTGCTGGGGACAGGGCTACTTTGTGTACCACTAGCACAGAGAATGTCTCCCTCTTCTTCCTGTTCCACCGTGAGCGGACTTTCTACTCGTTTAAGCCCAACAGCAATGGTTCCAGTTTTGATGAGCCTAAGGTGCTCCTCCCACTGGATTGCGTGGTGTTTTTTCAGATGGGTCATTTGGCCTCCGGTACCATAGTTTGTACCAAGCTTTCCACGGCTAACAGAGGTATGACAAACGGAGCATACAGCAATGTTCTCCTCCTTTCCGCTAACCGTAAAGAAGTTCCACACTGGGGAGCTTAACTTTTGTCTCCTGCTGGAGGTGCCACTCCCACTTCCAATGCCGAATGAACTGGAGGGTGTGTGTTGAATTTGACTCTGTGCAGGACCACTACCTACTTCTGCTGAGGTGGTGCTTGTTGTGCTGGATGTAGGACGCTGCCGGCCCTTTGCTAATGTAAATATGGAAGCTGGAGATCGTGTTGGTGTTACCTGTGTTGGAGGTATGCGTGCTACATCCCTCGCATCCATTTTGGATAATGTAAAAATTTTGCTCTCCATCTCCTCAGGCCCGGGAGTGATGTTTGTGATGACTGGCTCATCATCATCATCATCATCATCAACCTGCTCTTCTACATCAACATCCATAAGTGTAAGGCTTTCTGGAACCTTCCTTTTCCCATGCCTGCTCTTGTGATGTGTTTCCCTCTCAGACTCAGTTTGTGGCTTCCAAGTGACATCTAGATCATCAGAAGGGGGGCTTGGTGAAGAACTTGATGTACTAACCCTCCTTTTCCTTGCTGGGGATTTAAAAGCCAATGCAACTTGTAAAGTAGTGGCTTCCTCTTCTTCCTCTGCATGAGGCTCAATTTCCTGAACTGCCCCTACTTCGGGAGGAACAACAGCTACTATTGCGGGCGGTGGCTGCGGCTGTTGACCACTTATCTGCTGTGTTGATGATGTTCCCTCCTGCGTTGATTGTGTACTACTTTGAGATAGCGATAAGTTTAGTTCAGGCTCAGCATCACTGCTTTCCACCATAAGGCTGGCTACCTCTTCCACACTCATCTGCTTGGGCATGGGTTGGTGGGTTGGGCCCACTGATGTGGAGGTGCTGCCCCCAGCTTGCCGCCCCGACACCGCTGCTGCAGGCGTCATTTTTGGTGAACCAAAAAAGGTTTTGGGAGGCACACCAGACTTAAGTGACACTTCCTTCTTCTTCTGTTCCTTCTTCTCCATGGCAACTTTCTTGGTACCGGAGGACCTGCTACCTGCTTTCTTTGGGGGCATCTTCAACAGATGTCAAAACAGCACTCAGTTGCACAAGTTGCAGAGATGCCTGGTCAGTTCAATGACACGTCACGTTGTGTACACTACAGCAGCAGGACGTCGGTCTGGCACCACAACAGTGGATGATGATGACACACCTCTGTCTTTTGTGCACCTAAAAGCAAAAAAGCCAGAAGAACATCAGTCAAAAGATCCATAATATAATATATAACTTATCAGTGTCTCGTGGGTGGTCATCACAATTATTAAATTTCATGAAGTCAGTGAACAACATCAACAGTATAGCCAGCCATTAAGAGACTGACAAGGCCAGGGATCCTGTTGTATTTGTACTGTGTACACTTAGGAAGAAGAATAGCAAGGAACAAAAACCCGCCGTGATGATTGTTGAGTTGTACCCCTGGGCCTACTGTACGACTAGGCCACAAGTTTGGACGCCTATTGCAAAGGCACAATGCATGCCTTCCTAAAATGGCCGCCACACACATGCTCAGCCCACCCACCACAATAACAAACAAAAAGTGATTGCAAAGGACAGGAACAGGAAGTTGTAGTGTCTGTGGAACTTAATCCCTCTCAAAAAAATGTTTTCCAGACAAATAACAGCTTCTCCCTGCTCCAAACCTACAGCTCAATGACAGCCTGAGGAGTTTTTTGTGCAGAAATGCACAAAAAAGCGTTTTAGAGAAGGGTCTATGTTGCTCGCAAGATATTGTTTGCCAGATTGCAAAAGCTGCGTGTTCGGGATCGCGAACTGTACAAAAAGGCTTTGTCGTGTGCGCGAACACGCATATTGCGAGCGCAAAAATGACGAAAACTGTAAGTCCGCGTTGTCACGCTGTGCAGAGTTACCGAAAGTTCGCGAGTTGAATCCCTTGCCTTACATGCTGGCCAAAAAAGCCCAATTTGTGTAGCACACACCCCAAAAATGCTATTCCACCCCAAACACACCTTTTGCAATAAAATCCAAAGCCATCCATGGAGTAAAGGAAAATCACCAGACAACACCAACTGTACATTTAAGTCACGCACCACAGATTGGAGGCTGACTACCTCTGGGCCTACTGGAAGACTACTAGGCCACAAGCTTGGAACCGGATGGCAAAAGCAAGGACACTGCTTGGATGGCTCCACAAAATGGCCGCCACACACCCACAACAACCACAAGAAATGGGAGACAGTCAATGTACGCCTATGGCAAAGGCACAATGCATGCCTTCCTAAAATGGCCGCCACACACATGCTCAGCCCACCCACCACAATAACAAACAAAAAGTGATTGCAAAGGACAGGAACAGGAAGTTGTAGTGTCTGTGGAACTTAATCCCTCTCAAAAAAAAAATTCCAGACAAATAACAGCTTCTCCCTGCTCCAAACCTACAGCTCAATGACAGCCTGAGGAGTTTTTTGTGCAGAAATGCACAAAAAAGCGTTTTCGAGAAGGGTCTATGTTGCTTGCGAGATATTGTTTGCCAGATTGCAAAAGCTGCGTGTTCGGGATCGCGAACTGTACAAAAAGGCTTTCTCGCGTGTGCGAACACGCATATTGCGAGCGCAAAAATGACGAAAACTGTAAGTCCGCGTTGTCGCGCTGTGCAGCGTTACCGAAAGTTCGCGAGCTAAATCCCTTGCCTTACATGCTGGCCAAAAAAGCCCAATTTGTGTAGCACACACCCCAAAAATGCTATTCCACCCCAAACACACCTTTTGCAATAAAATCCAAAGCCATCCATGGAGTAAAGGAAAATCACCAGACAACACCAACTGTACATTTAAGTCACGCACCACAGATTGGAGGCTGACTACCTCTGGGCCTACTGGAAGACTACTAGGCCACAAGCTTGGAACCGGATGGCAAAAGCAAGCACACTGCTTGGATGGCTCCACAAAATGGCCGCCACACCCCCACAACAACCACAAGAAATGGGAGACAGTCAATGTACGCCTATGGCAAAGGCACAATGCATGCCTTCCTAAAATGGCCGCCACACACATGCTCAGCCCACCCACCACAATAACAAACAAAAAGTGATTGCAAAGGACAGGAACAGGAAGTTGTAGTGTCTGTGGAACTTAATCCCTCTCAAAAAAATGTTTTCCAGACAAATAACAGCTTCTCCCTGCTCCAAACCTACAGCTCAATGACAGCCTGAGGAGTTTTTTGTGCAGAAATGCACAAAAAAGCGTTTTCGAGAAGGGTCTATGTTGCTCGCGAGATATTGTTTGCCAGATTTCAAAAGCTGCATGTTCGGGATCGCGAACTGTACAAAAAGGCTTTCTCGCGTGCGCGAACACGCATATTGCGAGCGCAAAAATGACAAAAACTGTAAGTCCGCGTTGTCGCGCTGTGCAGAGTTACCGAAAGTTCGCGAGCTGAATCCCTTGCCTTACTTGCTGGCCAAAAAAGCCCAATTTGTGTAGCACACACCCCAAAAATGCTATTCTACCCCAAACACACCTTTTGCAATAAAATTCAAAGCCATCCATGGAGTAAAGGAGAATCACCAGACAACACCAACTGTACATTTAAGTCACGCACCACAGATTGGAGGCTGACTACCTCTGGGCCTACTGGAAGACTACTAGGCCACAAGCTTGGAACCGGATGGCAAAAGCAAGCACACTGCTTGGATGGCTCCACAAAATGGCCGCCACACACCCACAACAACCACAAGAAATGGGAGACAGTCAATGTACGCCTATGGCAAAGGCACAATGCATGCCTTCCTAAAATGGCCGCCACACACATGCTCAGTCCACCCACCACAATAACAAACAAAAAGTGATTGCAAAGGACAGGAACAGGAAGTTGTAGTGTCTGTGGAACTTAATCCCTCTCAAAAAAATGTTTTCCAGACAAATAACAGCTTCTCCCTGCTCCAAACCTACAGCTCAATGACAGCCTGAGGAGTTTTTGTGCAGAAATGCACAAAAAAGCGTTTTCGAGAAGGGTCTATGTTGCTCGCGAGATATTGTTTGCCAGATTGCAAAAGCTGCGTGTTCGGGATCGCGAACTGTACAAAAAGGCTTTCTCGCGTGCGCGAACACGCATATTGCGAGCGCAAAAATGACGAAAACTGTAAGTCCGCGTTGTCGCGCTGTGCAGAGTTACCGAAAGTTCGCGAGCTGAATCCCTTGTCTTACATGCTGGCCAAAAAAGCCCAATTTGTGTAGCACACACCCCAAAAATGCTATTCCACCCCAAACACACCTTTTGCAATAAAATCCAAAGCCATCCATGGAGTAAAGGAGAATCACCAGACAACACCAACTGTACATTTAAGTCACGCACCACAGATTGGAGGCTGACTACCTCTGGGCCTACTGGAAGACTACTAGGCCACAAGCACACACATCCAACAAAGGTAAATCACAGACACACACCAACAGTGAAATACACCACAGCCACGTTTAGCATTTCAATCCTATGCCATCCATGCCCTACATGATGTAGAAATTCTACAGACACCACAAAACATGGACCCATGGGTACCCTACTGGCTGAAATTGCAGAGAAAAACAACTAGGCCCCTATTGAAAGTAGTACAGGCCACCCACCACAACAATAATTTTTAAAAACAATAAAAATCCCAGAAAAATGTAGGTACAAACAAGCCCCAATGAAACAAACACACCAATTCTCCAACTTACTTGTAGTAAATTAAATCTCAAATCAAAAATTCCTCAAATAAATCCAATCCAATGGTATGATGCAGCAGACAGACACAAAAAGTGATCCTTCCAGCTCCAAATCCAAATGAAAGTGAACAACACATGCACAAAGCACGTGGGAGGAGCCTGCTAGACAGGAACAGGAAGTTGTAGACTCAGGGGCACTTCCTTCCTCTTGAAAAAAAAGAGTTAAAAAAATTAAAGGACTCTTTCTTACACAAAAGACTACAGCAAGATCACAATCTGAGGAGTTTTCTGAGCAAAATGATCATTTTAGAGAAGGTTTTATGAAGCTCGCGAGATATTCTTTGCCAGATTGCAGTTTTTCCATGTTCGGGATCGCGATCTTACCAAAACAGCTGCCGGAAGTCAGCTCGCGCGCACCAATGACGTGTTCGGGGTCGCACACTCTCGCGGGCTTGGGCAGCCATAGTACAAATCTCGTGGCGCTCGCGAACAGACAGAAAAGCAAGTTGGCGACCTCCATTTCCCTCGTCTGCCTATGCTCCGCTCAATTTAAAGAAACCTAACGTACTCTCTTGTATCTTGTACACACCAATAAGATACAAGAGAGTATGTTAGGTTTCTTTAAATTGAGCGGAGCATAGGCAGACGAGGGAAATGGAGGTTTAACATGGTGGCCGTTACGTGGCAACTTTATAGCAGGTACGAATGGAAGTGAGTCAAGAGCAAATAGCGTCTTGTTTGGGGTAGAGGAGCCAAAAGGTTTATATAGAGAATGACTTAAATGACATGGGGGTAATATTTGAATCGAGTAAAGCTACTTGGTAGGGGAGGTTGAAGCGCGGGGGAGGCTAGTGTTTTCGCTTGTTACAGAAAATATTGTTTGATGATTTAGCATGGACGGGTGGGTTCATTAATCTTTTGCAACACTACTGGGGGAGTATTAGGATTAGCATGGGTTTCATGGGGTCTTGAAGACCTGTTTGCACGTAATGGGTTTAGTTCAAGTCATAGAATTACAATGGGTATATTATTTCAAATGTATTTGTGAACTATGTCGCTTGTTTTTTTAAAGAAAGTGATTCACACATGTATATTTTAACGTTATAGATACCCCTGACGAAGGTTTTACCGAAATGCATTACTTGTGACGTAATTCTGATATAATGTGGAGGACTCGAGATTCAGAACATTGCGCATGTTTAAGCCTGGATGGGCAATCATGATGTAATTATATGCATAAGTTTTTAACGAATCTCTTAACCCTGGCGTGACGATGAAACTTGGATAAAGTATGAAAATAAATATGGATTAATTTTGAAAAACCGTGGTGAAAGTGAATCATTTGGAACACTAAGTATATACAGCTGTGCAACTCGTGATGAACTGCAAAGCGCGGGACATCCTTCTCATGATTTAATGCAATGCGTGCTAACGGAACGGAGCACTCAATGAGTGATGCACGCTAAATCGGATCAAAGTCAAAACGAACCAATTATTAAAACAGGGTGTGCTTCAGCATTTTGTTTCTTGAAAATGTACCTATTGAAGAACCGCAATCATTTCAATCATTCTTCTTTGAGCATCTTTGCAGACAAACATCGGTGCTTACCTCCTATCATTCACAAGCAATTTTCCAAACAGAAATATGTTACTTTCTGTAACATAGTTATAGTGGAAGACACTCTTTTATATTTACAAATAGAGGAAAAGGCACTCTGTGTACCTTTTTTTCTCAATGTAGATACGACCTCATCATACACACCACTTTACGTTGAAAGGGTGTTCTATAAGTGGTGCTGTGCGTGATTACACAGAATACTCATAGAACAAGACACATCTCCAGATTTATCAAAAATAATACATCTGGACCTGTGTGTGAATGCTGCACCATTCTCCAATTGGTGTAGCAAAACACAAAAAGGAGAATTGTTTTCATTTCTCCTCATTTTTTAACCTTCAATATATGCTAAAATGTTCAGCATAAATTGAAGGAGACAAATGCCTTTACTGATTATTTTTGTGCAGGAAGGTGTGTCTTCCTGCAGAAAAACAAACACCACATGACACAGATATCCTTTCACCATGGTGCAAGGGTGCCTGTGTCACCACATGGCTGCAGTTTAGGCAGCTGTGCAGAGAGAAGCATAGACTTGCAACATATTTATGTACATATGTTGCATCCCTGTGCTTCGGAAGTACCACAGCACACTGCAGTTAAAGAGGTTACTGTGTGATGCTGCAGCACTTCCTCATAATTCTGCACTTATACATTCACCATACACTACTAATGCATTTGTTCAGTCAGTCAGTCAGTCAGTCAAAACCACTTTAATCGATTAATTAAAATCATAAAAGTACAACACAATAGTTCATACACATAATTAAATACATTATAAAATACAATATAATAAGCAGTCCCTATAAAGATCCTCCGGAATAATAAATAAAACATTGAGATCATGGACCAGGCTGAGCATCAAGTTTTTTCCTTGTCCGCACCGCAGCAATCAAAAAACTAGCAGTATTAAAAATAATCCATGGGCAATGAAGTAGTTGCAAGTACATCAGGGAAGTTTAACCTGATAAAAACCTTTCCCACAAAACAGTGGTAAAATGTACTTCTTTCTACTTTCTACATAATAATTGCAAAATAGTATAAAGTGCACAGTGTCTTGAATTAAACTATCATCGCATTTACAAAGAGCAGCATCCTCAGGTTTATTCCAACCCTGAAAACTGCATAGATTAAAATGTATGAGATTAAAACGAAATCTAGTCAACAACCACCGGCGATAATGATTCGTGACCAACTTGAGATAAGGCTCAATCTGGGGAGAAGTTAATAATAAAAAATGGGCCCTTACCGACACTTTGTTTAATTCCACTCCCTCCCGCTCTTGAGACCTTAGGTTCAAAAACTGTACCTTAACCCAAGCAATATCACCCTTGGTGATCACATCCGGGTTCTCGTAAATCTCTGGGCGCCCTAAGTTATAAAACATCTTCTTAATGTACGAGAGCCAAGGGATATCGGATGTTCTGTCAAAACCAATACAATCTTTTAAAATTAATCGATTTAGGGAGAGTTCAGGGTTCAACCATATTTTCAGCCAGAATATTAAAGGGGCCAGGCTTATATGGTCAGACACCTAATCCATCCCCAGTTCCTCATGTATTGAGAAAGTAGGGGATGTTTGGGGGGTTGAGAGCAGTGATCGGAAACATTTATTTTCAACCGTCTGAACTCCCTCCGCTTTTCTATACCCCCAAATGGCAGCACCATAAATCGCAATGGCCAAGCATTTCGCCCTATAGATCGCAAGGACTGCCTCGCAAGGTTTACCCCCCAAGCGTCAGGCAAAGCTTAATATGGCAGAGGAGGCTCTACTAACACTGTTCTTCTTTGCTGTAACCTGCGGGGTCCAAGAACATCTGTCATCAAACAGGACCCCCAGGTAGGTAAAAACCTTAACTTTTGTGACCTCCGCTCCATTACAATAAAAATGTTTGACTTTATTTTTCCGAGAGCCCAGGGACATGACATGCGATTTGGAACTGTTCACCACTAAATCTAGAGAACTCATGAACTCCCCAAAGGAGTTCAGTAGTCTCTGTAGTCCCAGGGGGGTACGATCCAGTAGGACAGCATCATCCGCGTATAGCAGAACAGGTAAGGTACTGTTCCCTATACGCGGGATATCTAAACTTGCCGTACCTAAGGTTAAATCTAGCCTGTTGATATATAACGTAAAAAGCAGAGGGGCCAGAATGCAGCCCTTCCGCACCCCTCTGGCCGATTTAAAGTGGCGTGTGCATTTGCCCTCATGGGATACCCTTACTGCAGCATTTAAATCTTGGTGCAATTCCGCTAAGAAATGAACCAAGCAGGGGTCAATCCCCAAGTCCAACAGGATCATCCACAGCTTCGATCTGTTCACCAGATCGAAAGCTGAGGATAAATCCATAAATGCCAAATGTATAAGGCCTTTAGTGGCTTTTATGTACTTGTTAATTAACAAGTACAAGTTAAGGCACTGTTCCATTGTACCTCTACGAGATCTAAAACCATATTGGGCCTCTGCTAAAATGCCTCTCTCCATCACCCGGTGTGATGTTTTATTCAGGATCACTTTGCCTAAAATTTTGACCGCTGAGTCAATTAGAGAGATGGGTCGGTAACATCTCGGATCACCTCTCTCTCCCTTTTTAAAAACCGGTATGATAATTGATTTAGACCAGGACTCTGGAAACTCACTTACTACACTAGCATTAAAAACATTAGTTAAAATATTGCTCCAAAGCTCAATGTCTCCTTTATAGAGATCCAACGGGACACCATCAGGTCCCGGGGCCTTGTTGGAAGCAGAGTCTTTAATGGCCTTCCCTACGTCATGTTTATTAAATACCAAAAGGTTAAGGGGGGAAGATGTTACAGGAGCCTTAAAGGTATCAAAACTCAGGTTACTTGCATAGATTCGTTCGAAATGGATCAACCAGTCCCCCTCTGGGATATTAATATCGAGTGGGGCACTATCCTCTCCTGTTAAGAATGGGCTAGTAACCATTTGTTCAGTCAATTATGCACTACACATACATTCATCTAAACTTTCACACACTAACAAACAAATATAGCTCTTTTTTTAAACCAGGAGAGTTAGTTCTTAAAAGAACTTTTCTTTTTCTTCTTTTTTCTTTTATATTTTTTTTTTGGTTTTTTGAACTATTTTTAATTTTTTGGGGTTTTTCTGGAAAAAAAAAGGAAAAAACAGAACTGGAGGAACAAACCAATGAACTTCAGGGAAAAAAAACAACAAAAAAACTAACAATGATGGTTTTCTTGCTTCCTGCAAATTAATTCAATGGACTGCTCTTCGTAGCAAAGGACGGCATTGCATTTTAGGCAGAGGACTTTCAGTGTGGCAAACTGTGGACGGATGTCCAAGTGTTGGTCTGATGGATCCACATGCGAAGTACTCGGCTGTGATGCCTGTGAAGGACCAGGAAGAACTTGCATTCTTCGGCACTATTCATGTGCCAGGTTGACTGGACGCATGGTTTTGAGGTGTTTCTTCATGCTGGTTGTACCACAATTAATATTTTTTAGCTGGATCACCACGGGAGAGCACTCGTTGACATATCTTGCAAGTCACTTTGGTGACATTGGTTTTGGATTGCCCCTCTGGAAAAGTAAAAAATGTCCAGACCACAGATGAATATCTTTCCGGAAGTGGTGGGTCAACCAGGAATTCATCTTCAGATGAACGTGCAGATGTTGGAGATGCCTGCTGCCCTTAAGCCATTGTTAGCCAAAAAGGTTTGTACCAAGTGTAAACTTAGCCCAAAAGAGTCCTTCTCAGCAGAGAGATGCTCCTCCAAAGAAGGTCTAAGAAGAATGATAGAAATGGGTGGGGGTCTTTCAATAGTTAGAATAGGAAGTCTAATGAACCAATCAAATCTCTTTTTTTCAGGTCACAAGGGATCCGCGCACCCTGCGCATAGGCAGCACGCACCGAGCACGAATTTGCAAAATTGCATTTAAAAGCAATATAGGATGATTAAAAGTAAAAATATATAAATTTTTTGAGTAGCTTAGATTATGTCTTCCCTTAATATTTACATGAAATACATATATATATGTTTTTTGACATTTAAAATACTTCGCGGGTTTCGTGCACCCAACGCGTCAACCACGTACATGACGTTTTGCGGAAGCGCGCGAGCATCGCGTAACGTATTTTGTACATGTCGCGTTTGCGCTTGGAGTCGTGTGCTGGTCGCATAGATATCGCGCACGAAAATACGTACCCAACGCACATGGTACGCGTATTCTACACTACAATCGTAAAATGGCGTTTATGTTCAGCAGAGGGATCGAGAAAGGTAAGCATTGGGTGTGCGAATCCAAAATATAATTGAAAAAAAAATATTAAAAAAGTATTAAAAATATAGTTTAAACCATTTAAAAAAAACTTATAAAAAAAGAGTTAAAAACATTTAAAACATTTTTAAATCAAAATTTCATTAAAAACAAATACTATTTATTACTTTTTTAAAGAAATAAGTAAAAAAAACTTTACAAAATGGTGAAAAACAATATAAAAAACATAAATAAAGGAATTGATACACTGAAAAATAAAGAATTAGAAATCCTACGAAAATCATTAAAAATCATAGGTTAGAGATAAGTTATAGATAGGAATTAGCATTTAAAAAACCTTTGAAATTCACTTAAAAAAACATAGGTTTCAGGTATGTTATAGTTAGGAATTAGCATATAAAAACCCTTTGAAATTCACTGAAAAAACCATAGGTTTCAGGCACGTTATAGTTAGGAATTAGCATTTAAAAAACCTTAGAAATTCACTGAAAAAACCATAGGTTTCAGGGGCGTTATAGTTAGCTGGACATTTCCCTGGTACAAACCCATTGAAATTCCCCCGTTATAGTTAGTTCAGCTAGCTATAACTCGTGCCCCCGCAATGCACTGCTGATGACGTCACATATTACAAAAATCATCTATGAAAGACTGAGACTCTTTTAGCGTAAAAACGATCTGTTTCCATCTAATTTAGTACACACAGACATGGCAGCCAGGGAAAGAGGCATCTAGACCTTGAACTGTTCCAGTCCTTCGTCACTTGTTGTGAATGTGCACCTCTCCAATGAGATCATTTTCAAATGTATTTAAACACACACCACGTTTAAGTGTCCGTTGATATGCACTGAAGAAGGCCCAAACGCCGAAATGCATTTGCACCATTAAATCAACTTTAAAATGTTGCCTGAATTTATTTTCGTGACTTCGCCCCCACATTAAAACGGATAGAAGCACCCGCCCTGAGTGCAGCAGTAAGGATGAGACTTGGAGCTTGAATATATATATATATATATATATATATATATTATCTACTGGCGGTCGCCAGTAGATAGTTATAGTTAGGACCGTGTTTCCATAGGAAATCCGCAACATTCTATTTGATATAACTTTGGCGCCGGATGACGAATCCTCGCAAAATTTTCAAAATAGGTGAGGCGCTCCGCTCTGCTCCTACCCTGAAAGTCTCGGCGGGATTCGTCAAGCGGGGGCTGAGATTAAAGGGGGGTCCCAAAACATGTTTTCCCCATGCAATTTTCCATAGGGACCTTTAGTCCAAGGTGCAGCCCGACGGCTGAACAGAATTACTTGAAATTTGGCAGAGAGGTAGTCCTCAGGTCAGGGATGTGCCTTTTGCAGGTCTGGTGTCAATCTGTTCAGTAGTTCCTGAGAAAATCAAAAGTAAAATCATATATATATGTGGGCGGAGCCTAACCACACATCTCATCCTGAGATCTGATTGGCTGTCAGCACTTCATCCAATAAGTGTTGGCAGCCATCTTGGGACCAATATACATGATAGCACCTCATTAAAAATCATTGCAGTTAATAGAAGGTTTTAAGACTTTAGTTACATTATAAATCATGTGTTGATGGTAGCATACTCATTTTAGGAATTGTGGTATGTTCTAAGGTGATTTCACCATGTGAAAAAGCCTTCTGCTGGGATATCATGATTGAGAGAAAAATATTTTCTCATGCTTTTCCCACAGAGGTTTGGAAAGTGATCTATAATCTAAACTGAGAGCTTATTTTCTGTAAATTCACATTATCTTTCTCAGTCATGTGAGAATGAAGTCTGACATTCTCAGTAAAACATGTACATCCAACAAGGGCAGAGACTGTCAGTTGATTCCTTTGTGTTCTACTGCAGCTTCCCAGAGTGTTCCAAAGAACAACTAGAGCGCTAACAGTCCTACTTATGATAAACGTATGGCACACCTGAAGCCATCTAGCTTGGATTAAAGTGGTAACTCTTAAAACATTTAATTAAAAAAGGAACAAAATGAGGGGGTTCATTTTTCCATAAAAAGTATGATTAGTGCTGCAGAAAGAAAAATTAGGGCACATTTTGAGTGACTTCTCAAATCCTCTTCTATTTCATTTAAAAATTCTGACATGCAGACTAAAACATGCACTTTCAATACCAGCAGCAGTTTTCCCAGGTGAGCAGTAGCTTTACTACAGTGAGCTAATGAGCAAAAAGAGTGCTAACATTCTGAATTTATGGCAAATGTGTGACACATCTGAATGCCTTTGGAATCAAAGTAAAAAACTGAAAGTATTTCCTACTGAGGAGACTGCAGTAAATGAGGAAATTAGGAAACTTCATAACAAATAAGTCTGCCAAGATGGCCACCAGAGGCAAAAGAGCCCAAATGTTGCCCAAATATCACCCAGATGTAGCCCAAGTATAGCCCAATGACAGAATGTCCCAGAGTGTTCTTAAAAACAACTAGAGCGCTTACTGTCTTCATTATGACAAAAGTATGGCACACCTGAAGCCATCTTGATTGGAATAAACTGGTAACACTTAAAACATTTAATTTAAAAAGGAACACAATGAGGGGGTTCATTTTGCCATAGAAATTATGATTAATGCTGAAGAAAGAAAATGAGGGCACATTTTGAGTGACTTCTCAAATCCTCTTCTATTTCATTAAAAAATTCTGACATGCAGACTGAAACATGCACTTTTAATACCAGGAGCAGACTTCCATGGTGAACAGTAGTTTTACTACAGTGATCTAATGAGCAACTAGAGTGCTAACATTCAGAATTTATGGCAAATGTGTGACATATCTGAATACCTTCATGATGGAATCAAAGTAAAAAACTGAAAGCATTTCCTACTGAGGAGACTGCAGTACATGAGGAAATTAGGAAACTTCATAACAAATAAATCTCCCAAGATGGCCACCGGAGACAAAAGAGCCCAAATGTAGCCCAAAATCACCCAGATGTAGCCCAAATATAGCCCAATGACAGAACTGTGCAAAACACTTATTATTTTGTGTTTTTGCAGTGTTATATAGTGCAGACTTGTCAGGTATTGGAGTGCTTTACATGAGCATTGGTTACATCACACAAGAACAAATTCATTTTGGTTGTAGACATGGGGAGACTAAGTGATTTGACCAGAATCACAGAATGTCGAGCTGAAGCAGAAACTCCAACCTGGTTCCCCAGTTGCAAAGTCTGCAGTTCTGGAAGTAACACCACATCCTATCCCCTAAGTGCAACTTTTAATCAAGTGGTCAACTGGATAAAAAAACATAAAGGGAACAAATAATTTAAAAGTGCTTTCTCGCTATTTGAAAACTCAGAAAATATGTCCTTATTTTAGTCTTTTAGAGCACTAACCATAATTTTGATGCCAATAAGACCCTCTCATATATGTATTTTCTAAAGGAAATGCTCTAGGTATTACAGTTTTGATTACATCAAGATGACGTCAGGCGTTCCACACTTTTGTAAGAAATATAGAATGTTGGCAATCTAGTTGTTCATTAGGATACTGTTGAGAGGCAGAGGCCAGGGGCACGGACTCTGAAAATTGAAGGCAGGTAGGAGGGTGCAAAGGCAACAATTTAACCACACTGAGCAGGCAGGAAGGGCCGTGGCAGCACAACAGACTATGGAGGGCAGTGGAAAGGGGGGCAGGGGCAACAAACCAACAATACAGGACTTGCAAGAGAGGCTGTGGCAATGTAATAGACCATTGTGGGCAGAAGGAAGAGGCAATGGTAGTACAACCATACATGCCAACAGACCCGATTCAGCCAGGAAACGTCCAATGTTTTTAAGCTCAAATGGGCTTTATTTTATCTGTCTCCTGCCTACAATCTCCTCTTTTTCAATGTAACTCAAAGGGGAAAATCAATACCCCAGTTTTTTAAAAAAATCTCCCTCTTACCAAGTTCAAAATGTTCGCAAGTATGGTACATTGGATCATGGAAGGAAATGGGGTAGGGACATGGACTTGGATAACAGAGGACAGGAGGGACATGGAGAGGTGCACCAAACTGACCCTGCAGGGCAGGCATCAGGGTTTGCAGCAGCACAATACACCACACAGGGCATGCGGGACGGGAGTGCAGCACAACAATCCATAGAAAGCAAGAGGGAGGGGACAGGACCATGCACATGGACAACAGAGAACAGAGGGGCAAGAGGCAGGACCATAATGGACAGACAGGAGAGAAAGCTGCAGCATAACAGACCATAAAGGGCAGGAGGGATGGATCAGGGGCATTACAATGGAACAGACAAGCCAGGAGGGAGGGAGTAGGGGTCTGCACATGTAAACAGAGGGCTGGGGGCAAGGGGGCAGGGCAGGAGCAGCAAGATAGCCATGGAGGTCAGGCAGGATGGGCACTAGAAGCAAGACACACCATGAAGAGCAACAGTGAGACAGTGATGGCATTCACACAGACCATGGAGGGAAGGTGGGAGGGGTTCAGGGGCAGCTAACTGACCACACAGGGAAGGTGGGAGGGGCCATGGCAGTACAGAAGACCATGCATGGCAAGTGGGAGGGTTAGTGGTAGCACAATGGCTATGATGGGCAAGAAGGAGGGTGCAGGGGCATGCACAAAGGACGATGGAGGATAGAAGGGAGGGTCAGGACCTGTGCACAGACAAGAAAGTTCAGGGGAAGGGGCCTCAAAACAGACCGCTCGGGCAGGCAGGAGGAGCAGTTGCAGCACAACAGACCAGGGAGGGCAGAAGAGTGTGGCAGTACAATGGACCATGTAGGACAGGAGGAAGACGATAGGGGCATGGCATGTGGACAGGCAGGGTGGAGGTGGCAGGGACAGGTTACAGTCATCTGACAATGCTAGGCAGGTGGGAGGGGAGTGGCAGCTCAACAGAACACTCAGAGTAGATAGGAGTGGCAGGTCCATGGAACATGGTGGGCAAAAAGGATGGAGCAGGGGCATGCACAAAGACATCGGAGGGCAGGGGGAAGGAGAATAGGGGCAGCAAGCTAAGCACAGAGTTTAAGCAGGAGGTCAATGATGGGGCATAGAATTGGGCGATGGAGGGCAGGAGGAGTGGACTGGTACATCATACTAAATTGAGGGCAGTGGCAGCACATCAGACCATGCATGGCAGGAGGGAGGAGGCTAGTCCATGGATTCATACAACAGAGGATAGGGAGGAGGGGGATGGGGCAGCAAGCTAACTGTTCAGAGAAGGCGGGTATTAGGAACTTTATTGTTTTTAAAACGTGTGTCTGTGCGAACTACTTAAAATATGAACAAGTATGCAGCATAATCTCACTTTTATTCAGGAAGAAGAGGACGTTTGTGACTGTGACTCCGGGCTCACTTGGCAGAAACACCCCCTGACCCTCCACCCCCTATCGCAAAATGTAATGCCCGTGAAAAGGGTAGGTGAACACAGTGTTATATAGAACATAGTCCTGAGAGCACGATTGAAAATGAAAACTAGATATAGTGTATGGTATAAACTATGCACCAAAAAGTGTGATATAAGATGAACCGGGCGTGAAATATAATATGCAATACATTGTACGCAATGACAGATTCATTGTAGAGCGCGAGATAGCACAGGCACTAGCGCGTGCTATGCGATATGCGCCTTGGAGTGTAATATGCACAGGGCAGTGTTGTGTAACCTAACTAGTCTCTAAAGTTGTAATATAAAATATGTGCTGGGGAGTGTAACGTTGCATATGCACTGTGACAAAGATATGGATCCCAGATTGTAATATGTATGGCATAACATAGGCATCGAGGAAGGCACGTTAGATGGGGCAATATAACACGTGCGAAGACAAGTGTGGCATGACATATTCACGGGCTGGTGTTACAGTGCACATGGGCTAGAGAGTGTCATAGCATATGCACTAGCTAGTGGAATACAACACAGAGGTGTGTGGCACTCAGCAGGCAATGGTGGGTGTAACACAGCATTGGACTCTGCCAGGAGCGCGCTGTGACTCTCAAGTGATGTTCGTCCCCTTTCCAGAGAGTAAAATAAAAAGTATTACACATCCGGCAGTGGATGTGTGTTTTATTAACCGTGAGGGGGGTTTCTTGCATAGTTTTGGTCGAATTTTTGTAGAATCCCCTTTGAATGGCTTGGTGTGCATGTGTATTAAATGTGCCCGTCAATAGCTACCCATGTTTGTATAAATAAACGACAAGGGTGTCTACCGGGATTATGCACGGTAGGGCATCAGACATGTCAGAGCTTCACTAGTGGTGTAAATACATTCCACGTGAATTCATTGTATGCATAGTCGCCTTTTAATGAATATCACGCAAATCGTCATGGTGATAGGTACGTACGGTTTGTCCAGCATGTCCTAGGTGTGTCTATAAATATATTTTTAAAAATAATAAAAAACAGTGGCCGGCCCTGGGGATAGGGGTCAAAAAAATATAATTAGGAGACAGGCCCTGGGGGATGGGGTCATCAGGGCCAATAAATTAGAATAAGAAGGGGAAACTACACAGCCCCCCTTCTTAAAAAATTAAAATAAATAAAAGACTGGCATTGTGCCGGAGGACATGCCCCCTCCTTGCAGCACTCTGCAAACGCTCCCCCTGGCGAGTTGTAAGTTGTGGAATTAATTCCTCTTCAATACTGAGGGTCCCTGAGGGCCAACTAGCCCAACAGGCATCTCCAGTATGCACCAGGGAGCTGCGCTGCAGACAGGTGTTCTGAGGCCAAGCCCTTTTTACACCTCTCTGCAACGCAGCTCTGTGGCGCTTACTGGAGGTACCTAGTGGTCTAGTTTGACCCTAGGGACCCTTAGGTCTCAACTTAGAACAGCCACAGGGCGCGTTTACACAGTGGTGAAGGGAGGGGACGGGGCCTGAGGTGACGTGTGCAAACACGCACTATGGCACGTTTTAAATTGGGGATATAATTTTCCTTCAATACTGAGGGCCCCTGGGGGCTAATTAGCCCACCAAGTGCTTCCAGTAAGCGCCACTGAGCTGCATTGCAGAGAGGTGGTCCAGGCCGTGCCACTTTTTACACCTCTCTGCAACGCAGCTCTGTGGCACTTACTGGAGGTACCTAGTGGGATAGTTGGACCCTAGGGACCCTCAGGATTCAAATGAACTTAATCTCCCAACTAAAAACGGACACAGGGCGTGTCTACACAGTGGTGAAGGGAGGGGACGGGCCTGAGTTAACGTGTGCAAAAATGCCCTGTGGCCGGTTTTAAGAGGTAGTTTTAATCCCCCTGCCCTATTATATACTAGGGGCTTACAGAGGAGGTCATGCTAATCACAGGGGGACCCCAACGCATAATGTTCCCTAGTGTATGTAGGTGTTTTCACTGTATTCTAAGTGTCTTTTTACATAGCACTGGCTCTAGGACTGGTTAGTCAGACTCAGTTACCACCAGTATCCGTCTGAAAAAGTTGAGGGTACAGGATGATTTTGCAACAAGGCTTCTTTCTGCTCTTCTTTTTGTTCTTTCTGCACATTATCCTTCTTCCTGCACTTTTCTTCGTCTTTGAGGAATTCTGTTGCTTCTTTCTGCACTTCTTTTTTTTCTTTCTGTGCATTTTTTCTTCTTTCATCACATGTCCTATCTCTGTAGGCATAGTTAGAAATTAGCATTTAAAAAACTTTTGAAATTCACAGAAAAAACCATAGGTTTCAGGCACGTTATAGTTAGGAATTAGCATTTAAAAAACCTCAGAAATTCACTGAAAAAACCATAGGTTTCAGGGGTGTTATAGTTAGCTGGACTTTTCACTTGTACAAAACCATTGAAATTCCCCCGTTATAGTTAGTTCAGCTAACTATAACTCGCGCGCCCTCAATGCACTGCTGATGACGTCACATATTACATCGCTCATGACATGGTCAGTGACATCACTGATGACATCACTGATGACATCTCAAATGACATCACTGATGACATCACTGATGACATCATCCTTGAGATAGAGTGGCAGACCTCCTCTCACCCTAATATAACCTTTGATACACACGTTCAAAAATAGAGACTAAACTTTTCAAAACAATGGACATACCAATACCAGTTACAACAACCTCGTCAGTAATTCTAAGATCAACATACACATCCACTCATTCACCAACAGTCCTATACAGTCACTCATACATGTATTCACTCAACATATGTACTCATACACCTATACATCCTGTTACACAATGCCACTCATCCATAGAGTTACTCACACACATAGTCACTCATGCTAATAAAGAATCAAACATACACATTTATTTGCATATACAGTTATACACATACCACCACACATCACTGATGACATATGTGTCTTTCTGAAAAATAAATATTTGTAATATATTTATAGCTAAAGATTAATGGAAGAAGACATGGGTAAATAAGTGTCTAAATACAGTGATGTAATATCTGACGTCATCAGCAGAGGATTGCGGTCGCGTGACATGGTCAGTGACATCACTGATGACATCTCAAATGACATCACTGATGACATCACTGATGACATCATCCAGTGAATGTGTGTTTTTTTGAAAATTAAATATGTTTTATATATGTATATCTCAAGGTCGATGGAAGAATAAATGGGTATATAAGTGTCTAAATGGATGATTTGTTTTTGAAAAATTGATTGTGTAACTGACTGATTAAGTGTATCATAGTGAATACATGGCTTAGTGAGTAATGTTTAAATATGTAAATATCTGTATCAGTCTCTCACTTTGTGTATAAGTGGCTGCATGGGTTGGTGAGTAGCTACATGGGTGTCTATATAGGTTATAAGTTGGTTTTTTGAGTATCAGTCTGAGTGTCTGCATGGTTCGGTGGGGGTATTACGTAGTGCATAGGTGCATGAATGAGTGACTCACTGTTTGTATGTGTTGAAGACAGCATGTGTGCAGGACTGTATGGGTGGAAGAGTGCGTGTATGGGTGTGTTAGTGAGTGAATGACTGTCTCAATAGTGTCTTTATGAGTAACTACATATGTTTTAAACTAGTATATGTGACTATTGGTGTATATAAGTGAGTATATGTGAGAGTGAGAGACTGAAAGAGTTCCTGTATGAATAAGTATGTGTTTCTATAAGTGATTGTTTAAAAGACTAAGTATGTGTAAGTTTCCGTAGAAGTAAGTGTGGTGGTGTGTGTATAACTTTATATGCAAGTAAATGTATGTTTGATTCTTTATTAGCATGAGTGACTATGTGTGTGAGTAACTCTATGGATGAGTGGCATTGTGTAACAGGATGTATAGGTGTATGAGTACATATGATGAGTGAGTACATTTATGAGTGACTGTATAGGACTGTTGGTGAATGAGTGGATGTGTATGTGGATCTTAGAATTACTGAAGAGGTTGTTGTAACTGGTATTGGTATGTCCATTGTTTTGAAAATGTCAGTCTCTATTTTTGAATGTGTGTATCAATGGTTATATTAGGGTGAGAGGAGGTCTGCCACTCTATCACAAGGATGATGTCATCAGTGATGTCATTTGAGATGTCATCAGTGATGTAATGAGTGATGTCACTGACCATGTCATGAGTGATGTAATATGTGACGTCATCAGCAGTGCATTGCGGGCGCGCGAGTTATAGTTAGCTGAACTAACTATAACGGGGGAATTTCAATGGTTTTGTACAAGTGAAAAGTCCAGCTAACTATAACACCCCTGAAACCTATGGTTTTTTCAGTGAATTTCTGAGGTTTTTTAAATGCTAATTCCTAAGTATAACGTGCCTGAAACCTATGGTTTTTTCTGTGAATTTCAAAGGTTTTTTAAATGCTAATTTCTAACTATGCCTACAGAGATAGGACATGTGAAGAAAGAAGAAAAAATGCACAGAAAGAAAAAAAAGAAGTGCAGAAAGAAGCAACAGAAGTCCTCAAAGACGAAGAAAAGTGCAGGAAGAAGGATAACGTGCAGAAAGAACAAAAAGTAGAGCAAAAAGAAGCCTTGTTGCAAAATCATCCTGTACCCTCAACTTTTTCAGACGGATACTGGTGGTAACTGAGTCTGACTAACCAGTCCTAGAGACAGTGCTATGTTAAAAGACACTTAGAATACAGTGAAAACACCTACATACAGTAGGGAACATTATGCGTTGGGGTCCCCCTGTGATTAGCATGACCTCCTCTGTAAGCCCCTAGTATATAATAGGGCAGGGGGATTAAAACTACCTCTTAAAACAGGCCACAGGGCGTTTTTGCACACGTTAACTCAGGCCCCGTCCCCTCCCTTCACCACTGTGTAAACACGCCCTGTGTCCGTTTTTAGTTGGGAGATTAAGTTCATTTGAATCCTGAGGGTCCCTAGGGTCCAACTAGCCCACTAGGTACCGGCAGTATGCGCCACAGAGCTGCGTTGCAGAGAGGTGTAAAAAGTGGCACGGCCTAGACCACCTCTCTGCACGCAGCTCAGTGGCGCTTACTGGAAGCACCTGGTGGGCTAGTTAGCCCCCAGGGGCCCTCAGGATTGAAGGGGAATTATTTCCCCAACTTAAAACGCGCCACAGGGCTTGTTTGCACACGTTAACTGAGGCCCCGTCCCCTCCCTTCACCATTGTGTAAACACGCCCTGTGGCCATTTTTAGTTGGGAGATTAAGTTAATTTGAATCCTGAGGGTCCAACTAGCCCACTAGGTACCTCCAGTATGCGCCACAGAACTGCGTTGCAGAGAGGTGTAAAAAGTGGCGCGGCCTGGACCACCTCTCTGCAATGCAGCTCAGTGGCGCTTACTGGAAGCACCTGGTGGGCTAGTTAGCCCCCAGGGGCCCTCAGTATTGAAGGTAAATTATATCCCCAATTTAAAACGTGCCATAGTGCGTGTTTGCACACCTCATCTCAGGCCCCGTCCCCTCCCTTAACCACTGTGTAAACGCGCCCTGTGGCTGTTCTAAGTTGAGAGATTAAGTCCCCTTGAATCCTAAGGGTCCCTAGGGTCAAACTAGACCACTAGGTACCTCCAGTAAGCGCCACAGAGCTGCGTTGCAGAGAGTTGTAAAAAGGGGCTTGGCCTCTGAACACCTGTCTGCAGCGCAGCTCCCTGGCGCATACTGGAGATGCCTGTTGGGCTAGTTGGCCCTCAGGGACCCTCAGTATTGAAGAGGAATTAATTCCCCAACTTACAACTCGCCAGGGGGCGCGTTTGCAGAGTGCTGCAAGGAGGGGGCGTGGCCTCCGGCACGATGCCAGTCTTTTATTTATTTTAATGTTTTAAGAAGGGGGGCTGTGTGGTTCCCCTTCTTATTCTAATTTATTGGCCCTGATGACCCCATCACAAAGGGCCTGTCTCCTAATTATATTTTTTTGACCCCAATCCCCAGGGCTGGCCACTGTTTTTTATTATTTTTAAAAAATATATATTTATAGTCACACCTAGGACATGCTGGACAAACCGTACGTACCTATCACCACGACGATTTGTGTGATATTCATTAAAAGGCGTACAATGCATACAATGAATCCACGTGGAATGTATTTACACCACTAGTGAAGCTCTGACATGTCTGATGCCCTACCGTGCCTAATCCCGGTAGACACCCTTGTCGTTTATTTATACAAACATGGGTAGCTATTGACGGGCACATTTAATACACATGCACACCAAGCCATTCAAAGGGGATTCGACAAAAATTCGACCAAAACTATGCAAGAAACCCCCCTCACGGTTAATAAAACACACATCCACTGCCGGATGTGTAATACTTTTTATTTTACTCTCTGGAAAGGGGACGAACATCACTTGAGAGTCACAGCGTGCTCCTGGCAGAGCCCAATGCTGTGTTACACCCACCTGTGCCCGCCGATTGCCTCACACCTCTGTGTTGTATTCCACCAGCTAGTGCATATGCTATGACACTCTCTAGCCCATGTGCACTGTAACACCACCCCGTGAATATGTCATGCCACACTTGTCTTCGCACGTGTTATATTGCCCCATCTAACGTGCCTTCCTCGATGCCTATGTTATAACACACAGTGCTATGCCATACATATTACAATCTGGGATCCATATCTTTGTCACAGTGCATATGCAACGTTACACTCCCTAGCACATATTTTATATTACAACTTTAGAGACTAGTTAGGTTACACAACACTGCCCTGTGCATATTACACTCCAAGGCGCATATCACATAGCACGCGCTAGTGCCTGTGCTATCTCGCGCTCTCCAATGAATCTGTCATTGCGCACAATGTATTGCATATTATATTTCACGCCCGGTTCATCTTATCTCACACTTTTTAGTGCATAGTTTATACCATACACTATATCTAGTTTTCATTTTCATTCGTGCTCTCAGGACTATGTTCTATATAACACTGTGTTCACCTACCCTTTTCACGGGCATTACATTTTGCGATAGGGGGTGGAGGGTCAGGGGGTGTTTCTGCCAAGTGAGCCCGGAGTCACAGTCACAAACGTCCTCTTCTTCCTGAATAAAAGTGAGATTATGCTGCATACTTGTTCATATTTTAAGTAGTTCGCACAGACACACGTTTTAAAAACAATAAAGTTCCTAATACCCGTCTTCTCTGAACAGTTAGCTCGCTGCCCCATCCACCTCCTCCCTATCCTCTGTTGTCTGAATCCATGGACTAGCCTCCTCCCTCCTACCATGCATGGTCTGATGTGCTGCCACTGCTCTCGATTTAGTATGATGTACCAGTCCACTCCTACTGCCCTCCATTGCCCAATTCTATGCCCCATCATTGACCTCCTGCTTAAACTCTGTGCTTAGCTTGCTGCCTCTATTCTCCTTCCCACTGCTCTCCGATGTCTTTGTGCATGCCCCTGCTCCATCCTTTTTGCCCCCCATGTTCCATGGACCTGCCACTCCTATCTACTCTGAGTGTTCTGTTGAGCTGCCACTTCCCTCCCACCTGCCTAGCATTGTCAGATGACTGTAACCTGTCCCTGCCACCTCCACCCTGCCTGTCCACATACCATGCCCCTATCCTCTTCCTCCTGTCCTACATGGTCCATTGTACTGCCACACCCTTCTGCCCTCCCTGGTCTGTTGTGCTGCAACTGCTCCTCCTGCCTGCCCTGTGTGGTCTGTTGTGAGGCCCCTTCCCCTGAACTTTCTTGTCTGTGCACAGGTCCTGACCCTCCCTTCTATCCTCCATCGTCCTTTGTGCATGCCCCTGCACCCTCCTTCTTGCCCATCATAGCCATTGTGCTGCCACTAACCCTCCCACTTGCCATGCATGGTCTTCTGTGCTGCCATGGCCCCTCCCACCTTCCCTGTGTGGTCAGTTAGCTGCCCCTGACCCCCTCCCACCTTCCCTCCATGGTCTGTGTGTATGCCATCACAGTCTCACTGTTGCTCTTCATGGTGTGTCTTGCTTCTAGTGCCCATCCTGCCTGACCTCCATGGCTATCTTGCTGCTCCTGCCCTGCCCCCTTGCCCCCAGCCCTCTGTTTACATGTGCAGACCCCTACTCCCCCCCTCCTGGCTTGTCTGTTCCATTGTAATGCCCCTGATCCGTCCCTCCTGCCCTTTATGGTCTGTTATGCTGCAGCTTTCTCTCCTGTCTGTCCATTATGGTCAGCTAGCTACCATTGCGTCTTGCCCCTCTGTTCTCTCTTGTCCATGTGCATGGTCCTGTCCCCTCCCTCTTGCTTTCTATGGATTGTTGTGCTGCACTCCCGTCCCGCATGCCCTGTGTGGTGTATTGTGCTGCTGCAAACCCTGATGCCTGCCCTGCAGGGTCAGTTTGGTGAACCTCTCCATGTCCCTCCTGTCCTCTGTTATCCAAGTCCATGTCCCTACCCCATTTCCTTCCATGATCCAATATACCATACTTGCGAACATTTTGAACTTGGTAAGAGGGAGATTTTGAAAAAAACTGGGGTATTGATTTTCCCCTTTGAGTTACATTGAAAAAGAGGAGATTGTAGACAGGAGACAGATCAAATAAAGCCCATTTGAGCTTAAAAACATTGGACGTTTCCTGGCTGAATCGGGTCTGTTGGCATGTATGGTTGTACTACCATTGCCTCTTCCTTCTGCTCACAATGGTCTATTACATTGCCACAGCCTCTCTTGCAAGTCCTGTATTGTTGGTTTGTTGCCCCTGCCCCCCTTTCCACTGCCCTCCATAGTCGGTTGTGCTGCCACGGCCCTTCCTGCCTGCTCAGTGTGGTTAAATTGTTGCCTTTGCACCCTCCTACCTGCCTTCATTTTTCAGAGTCCGTGCCCCTGGCCTCTGCCTCTCAACAGTATGAACAACTAGATTGCTAACATTCTATATTTATTACAAAAGTGTGGAACGCCTGAAGTCATCTTGATGTAATCAAAACTGTAATACCTAGAGCATTTCCTTTAGAAATTACATATATGAGAGGGTCTTATTGGCATCAAAATTATGGTTAGTGCTCTAAAAGACTAAAATAAGGACATATTTTCTGAGTTTTCAAATAGCGACAAAGCACTTTTAAATTATTTGTTATCTTTATGTTTTTTTATCCAGTTGACCACTTGATTAAATATTGCACTTAGGGGAGAGGATGTGGTGTTACTTCCAGAACTGCAGACTTTGCAACTGGGTAACCAGGTTGGAGTTTCTGCTTCAGCTCGACATTCTGTGATTCTGGTCAAATCACTTAGTCTCCCCATGTCTACAACCAAAATGAATTTGTTCTTGTGTGATGTAACCAATGCTCATGTAAAGCACTCCAATACCTGACAAGTCTGCACTATATAACACTGCAAAAACACAAAATAATAAGTGTTTTGCACACTTCTGTCATTGGGCTATATTTGGGCTACATCTGGGTGATTTTGGGCTACATTTGGGCTCTTTTGTCTCCGGTGGCCATCTTGTAAGATTTATTTGTTATGAAGTTTCCTAATTTCCTCATGTACTGCAGTCTCCTCAGTAGGAAATGCTTTCAGTTTTTTACTTTGATTCCATCATGAAAGTATTCAGATATGTCACACATTTGCCATAAATTCTGAATGTTAGCACTCTAGTTGCTCATTAGATCACTGTAGTAAAACTACTGCTCACCAGGGAAAACTGCTGCTGGTATTAAAAGTGCATGTTTCAGCCTGAAATAGAAGAGGATTTGAGAAGTCATAGTGTGCCCTCATTTTCTTTCTTCAGCATTAATCATAATTTCTATGGCAAAATGAACCCCCTCATTGTGTTCCTTTTTAAATTAAATGTTTTAAGTGTTACCAGTTCATTCCAATCAAGATGGCTTCAGGTGTGCCATACTTTTGTCATAATGAAGATAGTAAGCGCTTTAGTTGTTTTTAAGAACACTCTGGGACATTCTGTCATTGGGCTATACTTGGGCTACATCTGGGTGATATTTGGGCTACATTTGGGCTCTTTTATGTCTGGTGGCCATCTTGGGAGACCTATTTGTTATGAAGTTTCCTAATTTCCTCATTTACTGCAGTCTCCTCAGTAGGAAATACTTTCAGTTTTTTACTTTGATTCCATCAAGAAGGCATTCAGATGTGTCACACATTTGCCATAAATTCAGAATGTTAGCACTCTTTTTGCTCATTAGATCACTGTAGTAAAGCTACTGCTCACCAGGGAAAACTGCTGCTGGTATTGAAAGTGCATGTTTCAGTCTGCATGTCAGAATTTTTTAATGAAATAGAAGAGGATTTGAGAAGTCACTCAAAATGTGCCCTAATTTTTCTTTTTGCAGCACTAATCATACTTTTCATGGAAAAATGAACCCCCTCATTTTGTTCCTTTTTAAATTAAATGTTTTAAGAGTTACCACTTTAATCCAAGCAAGATTGCTTCAGGTGTGCCATATGTTTATCATACGTAGGACTGTTAGCGCTCTAGTTGTTCTTTGGAACACTCTGGGAAGCTGCAGTAGAACACAAAGGAATCAACTGACAGTCTCTGCCCTTGTTGGATGTACACGTTTTACTGAGAATGTCAGACTTCATTCTCACATGACTGAGAAAGATAATGTGAATTTACAGAAAATAAGCTCTCAGTTTAGCTTATAAATCACCTTCCAAACCTCTGTGGGAAAAGCATGAGAATTTTTTTTTCTCTCAATCATGATATCCCAGCAGAAGGCTTTTTCGCATGGTGAAATCACCTTAGAACATACCACAATTCCTAAAATGAGTATGGTACCATCAACAAATGATTTCTAATGTAACTAAAGTCTTAAAACCTTCTATTAACTGCAATGCTTTTTAATGAGGTGCTATCATGTATATTGGTCCCATGATGGCTGCCAACACCTCTTGGATGAAGTGCTGACAGCCAATCAGATCTCAGGATGAGATGTGTGGTTAGGCTCCGCCCACATATATGTATGATTTTACGTTTGATTTTCTCAGGAACTACTGAACAGATTGACACCAGACCTGCAAAAGGCACATCCCTGACCTGAGGACTACCTCTTTGCCAAATTTCAAGTAATTCTGTTCAGCCGTTTGGGCTGTACCTTGGACTAATGGTCCCTATGGAAAATTGCATGGGAAAAACGCGTTTTGGGACCCCCCTTTTTTCTCAGCCCCTGCTTGACGAATCCCCCCGAGACTTTCAGGGTAGGAGCGGAGCGGAGCGCCCCACCTATTTTGAAATTTTGGCGAGGATTCATCAACCGGCGCCAAAGTTATTCAAAATAGAATGTTGCGGATTTCCTATGGAAACACGGTCCTAACTATAACTATCTACTGGCGACCGCCAGTAGATAATATATATATATATTGAAACCAATGTGCCCTTGCACATAGGAGCGCACACGGCTTCTCCCGAACATACGGTTTTCTTTAGAAGCCCGCTTCTTTGCACTTCATTATTTTGCTTTTGCCGACGACGCGTTTCAGGGCCAGCGCCCCTTCCTCATGGGCTCAAAAAGAATACTTGAAACACTCACTGCTTATGGATCTGGTCACTTTTATTTCCGGCATTTACATAGCAACAGCCCCTAGTGGGCATTTGCATAGTGCAGTTTGGTTTTTAACAGAATGATGGGACACAAAGTCCCGCAGCGGTATCATTTCACTTATAGTAAGTCTAAGTGTTCTCTTTGTATGTTATTATCAATTATTACCTTAGTAGGCTGTGGTGCAAAGAAGCAGACTCAATCTGCTTTAGGTGAAGTGCTGATCCACAGCTGATGTGCAACCAGGCAGCCTCGCAGCTGGTCTATTTCCTTTTCCAACCGCGATGGTGCAGCTCCCCACGGCTGGACCACTGTGTAAACTATTGAAACCAATGTGCCCTTCAATCAAGACCCTAGTTTCATTGTTTGGACCTGCTGTCCCATGGTGTAGTCCAGCGACTACAGTCAACCAAGCCCAATAATCGTGTGAAGAAGTTAGCTACGGAAGCAGAGTGTGATGCACCTACACAGAGGGAGCTCTGTCAAAACCAAGCAGCAGGTAATATCGGACATCGTCCATTGTGGGATCAAGGCTTTCTTTAGAAGCCCGCTTCTTTGCACCTCATTATTTTGCTTTTGCCGCCGACGCGTTTCAGATCCAGCGCCCCTTCCTCATGGGCTCAAAAAGAATACTTAAAACACTCACTGCTTCTGGATCCGGTCACTTTTATTTCCGGCATTTACATAGCAACAGCCCCATAGTGGGCATTTGCATAGTGCAGTTTGTTTTTTAACAGAATGATGGGACACGAAGTCCATCAGCGGTTTCATTTCACTTATAGTAAGTCTAAGTGTTCTCTTGTTTGGACCTGCTGTACCACGGTGTAGTCCAGCGACTACAGTCAACCAAGCCCAATAATCATGTGAAGAAGTTAGCTACAGAAGCAGAGTATGATGCATCGACACAGAGGGAGTTCTGTCAAAACCAAGCAGCAGGTAATATCGGACATCGTCCATTGTGGGATCAAGACACCGTTCCACTGTTGGGACCTAGAGTTGGTTGCACCTGGTCGAAGGGAGTACGTTCATCTCCACTCTCAGATGCAGTTATAACATCGTCCATTGTGGGATCAAGTCACTGTTCCACTGTTGGGACCTAGAGTTGGTTGCACCTGGATGAAGGTAGTACCTTCATCTCCACTCTCAGATGCAGTTCTAACATAGTCCATTGTGGGATCAAGACACCGTAGGGCCTCAGGCTGGGCGCTCTGTGCCTGTGTCGCTGTAGCCAGCATTGATCTCAGAAGCCTTCCTAGCTCGCAGACATCGGCCCGGGAGCTTCCGCCGGCACATGATGGGCCCTCTTTCACATACGACGGTGTCAAAAGGTGAACTGTGGAGCATATGTGCGTCGCAGCGGCCATGATGGTTTCTGGGCACCAGCTGGCTGAGAGCATCATTCATGCACCCACCTTCGCTCACAGCGTCAGCCTTGTGGCGGTGTAAGCTGTGCAGACCTGGAAGACACCTTCGCCATTCCAGAAGAGAACCACATCCAGAGAAACGTTCCTTTTATTCATACCCCTACGCTAGCCTTGCGTACGCCGAACCAGCCCACTATGCTAAAGATTAGGGGGGTGAGGGGGCACGTACGCACTATGTTTTCGTAATCTTCCCTACTGACTGTACTATCATGGTTGCACCTCTTACTGTGATATAGGTTACCTATATCACTATATATATAAACACATATAAACCTATAAGTCACTCCTATGGCAGGCCTTATCAATCTTGAAGGCAGAGTGCTTGGTTCTTATGTGAGAGTGTGCCCCTGCATGAGCAGAGCCCCACTGAGCATTCGGAGACCCCTCTCTCATGCTGTTTGTAGTGCAGCCTGACCATATACTCTTAAGTGCATTATAACCAAACGGTAAATGCTAACTTTGGACTGGCTGCACAGAAATATGTCGTGTTTGGTGTCAAACACCTTGGAATCATATCCCCACACCAGTACCTGGTGTGGGAGTATGATCCCACCCTTCTAGAGGGAGAGACATGACAGCACTGGTATACCCGGTAGAAACTTAATAGAGACCTGGCATCACAAAATGGATGCTGCAGCCAAAGACACTGGTCTGGCCTCCTGCTGCTGACCGAAACTCTGACAGAGGAGGCCTGGACAATAGGTTTCCTGTCATCGGGAGGTGTAACACCTCCCAGACAGGCTTATGTGTATTGGGGCTGGGTGGGAGCACTCTCTGAGTGCTTTGAAGTCCTTCACTGGGGGCACATTTGGTGTACCTGTGCATAGTCCAGCTCAAACCGGTTCAGGGGCTTCCAGCCCCTGCTCTGGCATGAAACTGGACAACGGAAATGGGCGTAGCCACCCTCTTTTCAAACCCTCCCATAGGTGGGTACCGACCCGAGTCCCCAGCAAAGCTGAGACCCGCAGCCCTCGTGAGTAGTGTGGAACCAGAACTCCTGGTCACCGTGCATTTCTGCAAGTGCATTGACTTCTCGACATCTCTTGAAGTCATGCTTGGGCTGACTTGTAGCCCCTACCTCGAGCACTGAATCCACCAAAGATTGTCAGCCTGGTCATTCCGAGTCACCCATGGGCCGCCATTTTGTGTTTCGTCTCGAGGTCCCTTTGCGATCCCTGGTCCATTGACTGGTGGGTCTCTGAGGGGGTAACTTTGAATTTCCTTGGACTTCCCTGGTTGCTCCAGACGTGCCCTGACTCCCAACCAAGTGGTGAGTCCCACAGACCTTGCTGGTCTGCACCGAAGCATCTTTCTCGTTTCTGCTTGGGTTGCTGTTGCCGAGTCTTGTTGTGTCCAATCCGGGCACCGATGCTGCAGCACTTGACATTCTTTGTGGGACAGCTCGAATCCAGCTCCTGGTCATTCTCGACACATCTTGGTCCTCGTGGCTGAAGAGTCAAGCTTCACCTCTTTCACCTGAAATCACCCGACATCGGTGAGCATCTGCTCATCGCCTTCCTGGTCACTGGCTAGTGACCCAGACTCTGTCCCCTCTGCTTTCAGGTTCTTCTCATCCTCGATCCAGGCTTGGATCTCTTCAGACACTTCACATCTTCACGGCAGCAGCACTTCTTCGCCAGCTCCCATTGAAATCGATGACGGGACCCGACACCAAAAGACACCTATGCACACGGCTTCCCTGGGTGAGGTAACACGAGTACTCCGGTGCTCCCGTGGGTGCTAGCCCTAGAACTTCCTAAGTCCAAAAGGGTTTGGTCCTTACTCATTTCTAAGTGTCCCTAATCTTTCAAAATCTAACGCGACTTTCCCCATAGAAGCTAACGGGAGCTCGCGGTTGTTTTAACACACTACACACGGCCCCCGTGGGTCCCCTGTGTCACTACCTTGAGTGGTTCCTTAGGGTCCCAGTGATTCTACAGGCTCTATGCCTTGTGTCTAGTTAAGTCGTGGTTCTTATACCACTATTTCAGTATATGGTTTGGCTCGCCCCTAGGGCCTGACGTGTATTTGTGCTATTTTACTGTGATTATTGAAGTGTAACTTATGTGTTTTGACCTCTAGTCTCATAAAGAGACTCGGAGGGTGTGTTTACTAATAAATACATATATTTTATATATATACCTGGTGTGGACATCTTTCAGTTAGTGACTCAAGAGATTATAGACTGGTAAAACAAGCTGCTTTACATTCCTTTAAGACTTAGCCTGAAGGCTGCTCTCCATAGCTACCACTAGGATAGCTTTCAATAATGGTTGTCTTTAACCTATAACCAATAAGGGGTTGTTTGGACTGATACAAGGTACCCACTATAACTAGTGGACAGCAGATATCAGGCCAACTTCTCACAGGAGGTCTAGCACCTCGCCCCAGGATGTGCATTGTTGCAGGCCCACGAGAGCGAATGGCTCTCAACCCAGGGGTCCAGCAACATGTCTGCTGTGTGGCAGCCTAGGCATCCTCTCAGTCAGGACGCTGGTCATTGGTTAGTTTCAGGGAGCATCTCTAAGATGCCCTCTGTTGTGCATTTTACATTAAATCCCACACTGGCATCAGTGTGGGTTTAATGTGCTGAGAAGTTTGATACCTAACTTTTCAGTCTTCAGTGTAGCCATTATGGTGCTGTGGAGTTCATAATGACAACCTCCCAGCGCCATGCACTCGTAATGGCAGCACTGCACTTACAGTGCTCAGGGATGGACCTGGGCATGGTAGTGGCACAGGGCTCATGCACCTGTACCCTCACCACTGGCATAGGGCACCCAGCTAGAGGCGTGACTGATGTCTGCGAGGGCAATGTTTTGTGGGCATGGCACCCAGGGATGTGTGCCATGTCGACTCTTTGGTTTGTTCTGCACCAATACATGCAGCCTTCCAAGGCAGTGTGTGTGTGTCAGGGCACAGGGCCTCTAAGGGTGGCACAATAAGTGCTGCAGCCCCAGGGGCCTTCTCTGGTCACAGGGCCCTGGGTACCTAGGGTACCATTTATCAGGGACTGACATGTGGCCAGAGATGCCACTTGGGTTTAGTTTTCAATGAAGTTTTAGGGAAGGAACACAGGCCCAGGGTACCTGATTGGCAGGAGCCCAGGGCACACTCAGTCAAAGTATGTCAGCAATTCAGCAAAAAGTGGGGGCATACCATGCAAGAAAGAGGGCATTTTCTCACACCTATTTATCTTGGTATCCAAGATTCCCTGGCATTGGGTATCTGTGCTGCTGTTTGACCCCGTCCCATGGGACTTATTTCCCCCAGTGTCATCAAGGTGAAGGGCCCCACACTGGAATTCCATATCAGGGGCGTATTTGTAACTAAGGAAGGCTGCCATACCGGGTGATGTTTAATTCTGCTTTATGGGGTTCTACTCTATTGGGTTGCATATTGTCCCTAAACCTACATAGGTACAGGTGGATGAGACATTTTGCTTTCTATGTAGCTATCTCTTGGTATAAGTAAAACCTGTCTATACCTATGGCGTGGGTATCAGCGAACAAATGTAAAATAACCTGTTCGTGGTTTAGGTGCTCACGGTGGTCATGTGCTGATACCATGTGTTGTCTAGGACTGTGCTGTGTAGTGAATGTGGAATGTTAGTGTTCAGTTCAGTGTAAGTGTGAGTGAGGTAGGAGAGGTCCTTATGCGAGCGCTGTAAGAATGTCAAGGTAGGTTCCATGAAACTATGCAGATTTCTGGCTCCGGGGGGGCACAAGTGCACCCATTCTAGACAAAGAGTCCACAAGAATACATAAATACGTAACATTTGTAGGTCTTGGGGTGATATTCAGGGAAGATGTCTGTCGTCTGGGCATCCAAGGCTGTCTTGGGTTGGTGCAGTGCAAAAAAGAGTCTATGAAAAGTGTTGTGACGGCAGCTTGCAGTCTGTGTTCTTGTGGAATTGGGCCTCCTTTAAGTCCTGTTGGAAGCTTCGGTTGAATGGGTGGGTGTCTGCTGTGACAATGGTGCACATGTGGCTCAATTGCAGACCTATTGTAGAAGAGTTGTGGGTTGTAGGTTAGCTTGTACAGTTTTCTGGAAATTCCTGCTCCTTCTTTTCAGGGGTATATTCTGTAGCTTCATTATTTGAGAAACTGTTTAGTGGGGTACTGGAAGGAGGTGGTAGTCCTTTTTGGGAATGTTAAGATTAAGTCACTTTAGCTTTAGCTTGTGGGTACTTTGGTTTCCCCCCTTCTCTACGGCAATGAAGAGTAGTACTCTACTTTGCGGGCTGCTTCCGACACATATATGTGTATGTGTGCATGAGGTTTTATCGATATAGGGGTAGCCTTTCCACCTCCATGTGTGTTGTGCAATGTGACAGGAAGTGAATGAGTAATGATTTTAGGGGCTTTGTCGGTAATGGCAATGTTTTTGTTGTCACATGCACGTCCCTCTGGTCTCAACACGTAGTGGGTAATGAGATCCTCCGAAATGGAGTTGGGTGATTAGGTTATGCCTCTTTTCTGGAAGGTTTGTGTTTTCCGGGTTACATTTGGGTTTATTTGTGTGGGTTCAGGTGGTTGTTTAACTATTATTTTGGGCGTTGCTGCTTCTAACGTAATATACTGGAGGTAGTCGGCGAGTTGTTTGTGGCCCCTCGATGGCTCTGCAGGAGAGCGACGGGATTGTGCTTATTTGTCGGCTGTATTCTTCCGATGGGATCAAGGCTGTTCCTTTTTTAAGACAGTTGGGAGTGGGATCTCACTCCTCGGTTCGACTGAGCTCAGGTTTTTCAGCCTAAACTGCCGGTCTCTCGCAAAACATCATGCTGAGATATTTGAGCTTCTAACAGATAAACTGCCTGATGGCCTATTTCTGACAAAGACCTGGTTAACTCAGGACTCTGGGGCAGAAGCCTGGTTGGCACTTCCCCCAGGCTATATTATGTATCAACTTAATCGCCCTGTCAATCAGGGTGGCGGTATTGCACTAATCCTCAAAGAGCATTTTTCATGCAGTTTTAGGAAGGAGGATATTCCTGAGTGTGAAAGTGCTTTTTTTAAAATCACCCTCAACCATACCTTCACGGTTTCTGGGCTGCTTATTTATCGGCCTCCAGGGCCATCAAAAAAATGTAGGGAAGCCCTAGTGAATAGGGTTACCCTACTGGCGAGTAAAGCTGCTAACTTTACTATTTTGGGTGATTTAAACCTCCAGACATTGTCTGCTTTCTGGACGATTTGGAGGCCTGGCAAGTGATACAATGTGTGGCAGATAGCACACATATTGCCGGGCATTTGTTGGGCCCTATATTTTCTAATTTGGGTGCTTCAACTGTGTCACCCTCGGTCCCTCTGGTCTGGACAGACCATTTTTTGGTCACCTTTTCCCTTCGGTTGCCTGGGAAACCTGTTTTAAACCATTCACGGTCTGTGATGTAACGCCCTTGGCATAAATGGGATGTGAGTCAATTTTCAGACTCTTTGTTAAATCTCAAGCCTCAGCTCCCCTCTAATATGGCGGCAGCGGATTCTCTCTGTCACGACAGGCTGACTCAAGCCCTAGATACCTGTATTCCTGAAAAACTTGGCAGAAGCAACAAAGGCCTGTAAGCAATTGGAACAAACATCGAGGCGTGTTTACGATATGGAAGCTAAAAATAAATATCGAGACTCTATTAAATCGTTTCATAAGCTGATCTGGAAAGCTAGAGCTGAATACATTGCGGCAAAAATTTGGGAGAGCAGCAACCCTCCTAAAATGATCTTTTCCCTTCTTAAAAAGATGCAACATTCTAACGAAAAAGTTGATTCCCCAGTTTCTTCTAACACTCAATGTGAGGAACTTCCAGATTTTTTTGTGCGCAAGGTGGAGACTATCTATAACAACCTTCCAACTGCCTGCCTCTCCTCAGCTACTTCTGATATTAATCAAATAGCCGAGCCTGAGGATAGGTAAATTTTCTCCGAATCAACGCTGTGTTCCTACCCCCTACTCTCGCTCTCTGAGATTAAATCTCTCTGTGTCAAAATTAAATCATGTCCTCCGGCTGACCCTCTAAGACCAGACCAACTTCGCCAAGTTTTCAATTCAATCTCTCCAGCAATTAGGGAATTGGTTAATTTATCACTGTCCTCTACATCATTGCCTGCATCATGGAAGCATGCAAAATGTATACCTCTTTCAAAGAAGCCTTCCTTGGAGGTATAAGACCTGGGTAACTTTCGCCCGATCCCCCAGCTCCCTTTCTTAGCTAAGGCTACAGAAATATATCTTAATTCAGTCTTGGCCGAATTTGTGGAGCACAACAAAAATCTCGACCCCTCAAAAAACGGTTTTCGTCCTCGCCACAGCACCGAGCCGGCATTGTTGCCAGTGACCGAGGATATCCGTAGCAGCCTAGATGTCGGGATCTCTGCGGCCTTAATTTTCTTAGATTTAAGTGCCACATTCAACACTGTTTTCCATGACATCCTTTTAGGCAGATTACACGATATCGGGGTCAGGGGGTCGGCCTTGGCCTGGTTCCGGTCCTTCTTGGAAGGCAGAACTTTTCAAGTTGTGGTGCCACCTTACCATTCACAGATGCATGCTATCAAGCATGGGGTCCCACAGGGCTCTATATTGAGCCCTGCGCTTTTTAACATCTAAATTCAACCCCCAGCACTGATAGCAATAAGTAGAGGATTGTCTTTGTCTCCTATGCCGATGACACCCAGTTAGTCATCACCTTCTCAAAAAAGTGTAAAAACAATCTTTTTAAATTTAAAGAGGACCTTTTAGCAATTTCTGACTAGATGAGAGTAAATTGCTTACAGCTTAATGCTGCCAAGTCAAAAATTCTCTTGATGGGGAGAGACAGTACTCTTTGGTCTGAACAGTGGTGGCTGGATAATGTAAAACCAGCACCTCTGCCAAAAAAGGCAGTAAAGAATTTAGGGTTTTGGATAGACAGTGAGCTTTCATTCGACACACAATCCAAGGCATGAGTGGGATCTTGTTGTGGTCTCCTAAGGGGGCTGAAACCTTTACTCAGCTACTTTGCACCAAAAGTCCGTCAAACTATTCTTCAGGCTACAATCCTAGCGAGGTTGGACTATGGTAATTCCCTCTATTTTGGTGCAAATCAATCCTGTATTTCTCGCCTTCAAAGAATCCAGAATGCTGCAGCTCGCGTCCTGCTAGCACTTCCCTAGTCATGCTCGGTCTCGAATTTCCTGCCTAAGCTCCACTGGCTGCTGAAAGCTAAAATAAATCAATTTAAGACTTTGTGTGTAGCCCACAAAATTTTGACACAGCAACACCCGCCGATTTTAGCGGATCTGCTAGTCCAATATGTGCCAAATTGTCCTCTGCGTTCTGCCAATTCTGGTTCGGTCTGTACTCTCCGATTTCAAAGAGCTAGAGCAGGTGGCCGCTCTTTTAGGTCAAGGCGGCCCACCCTCCTGATGCCAATCAGAAGACTCCAGAACCATCTGGCTTTTTGAAAGGCTTTAAAGACCTGTCTCTTTCCAGCGTAATGTGTTTCCATCTGCTTGAGTGGTCTATTGGCACTTGTTCGTAGGTAGCACTGGGACACCCTGTTGCTGGGGCAGCTATTGCGCTTTACAAATTTGAAAATAAATAATAAATAATAATTTGCTGTTCTTTCGACAAGAGTCTAGTGATCAGTTAGGGCTCTTTGTGATCAGCCCAATTTGGGTAATGCTAATGGCTTTGAGGGATTTTTACGAATGGACTGGGTATCATGTAGTTGCTTGTTTTGGAGTTTTAAAGACATCTTTGTCCTAGGTGTGTGTGAAGACTGGCTCCTGACTCTGCAGCATTTACCTTGTTTTGGAATTGTAAGGGGACCTCTATTTGGTTGAAACCCTGAGGCAGTTGAGACATCCATAGCTCGTTCAAGGCTGAATTTGGACGAGTGATCTTGGGTGCCAGTTTTATGCACCAGTCGGTGGCCACCCTGCCCTGTCATCAGAAGGTCTTCCCCCAAGGGCATGAGCAGCCAACCCCACCCTAATGGATCAAAAGCAGAGAGAAGTCCAACCCCTTGCGCTCCACTGGATGGCCAACTCTGGTGCCTTTCCCCGATCGATATAGTGTACTGTGGCCTTAAAAGTTGTTTGGAAATTCAGGCGAAGAAATGTATCTGGAAAGATATAAAGGGGATATGTCATGTTGGGGTTGGTTTAGGACTTACTGCTTGTTTGCATTCTGCGATTGTGCAAAGGCTTTGCCTCCGAGACAGTCACCCCTCCCTGCCGTGGCTATGGACCCGGTTCTTGCTGTCCTGGGCTCCTTGTCTGTTATGGCTGTTGCCATGTGCTCGACCAGCCACCAAGATCCTGCTGTGGTGGTGTGGCTGTTGCCTGATTTCCCTGAGGCTGATTGTATGATGCATTTGCCTTGCAATGGGCTTGGTTTGGGGAATTGCTTTATTGTGGAAGCTGTCCTGGGATTTTTCCATTCTGCTTGTGATATGTTTTTAGGCTACACAAGTCAATCGTGTGGTTTTTTCTGCAATGATAGTGCCATTCTCTGAGATCTCAACACAAAACTACTGTGTGATTCATACACGTTTTTACTTTTTGGTGAGGATCATTTTACTCAAAAACATGACCTCTAATTCGTTTTTACCTTTGATTCAATCACATTTCAAGCTTCATTATCTTTCCAAAGAAGATACCAGCAATCAATTCTCAGATATGCAAAAGCATTGTGACCAATGTGAAGAAAAATAATATATATTTAAGCATAACAAAAATATAAGAAACAATACAAGAAAAAATGTATGACATTCAGCTGCCGATTCCGATCCTGGAAAAACCGGGTCCGAATCGTCGGACGGAGCGTTTTCTCCGTCCGACTCATACCCTGTAAAAACACCTTACAAACTCGCAAGTACGGTTCGCACAGAAATACCATTTCCGTCCGAGTCGTAAAAAACACTGACCGGCAAAAAAATACATACAAGTCTGATTCTGGACAGCGCATACGCGACGTCCGGATGAAGTCAGGCAGCGTTCTACGGACCAGCAAGTACGATTCGTGCCGACGTCACTCCGCACGCAGCAGTTTTTACGGGAGCCAAAAACTGCCGGGAAATTGAGGACGACGCGAACAAGGAGCCCTGGTACGCGACGGACAGCGATGGACCCCAACCTACGCGTCATCCCGGCCCTCATAGCCTACCACCTCGTGTACAGAAACCGACGCAGACGCCGCAGAAGGTCAGAACAACCCCCAGGGGCAAAGGGGTGTGTGTGTGTGTGTGCAAGGGGCAGGAAACATAACCCACACCCCACAAATTACTAAAACATCCTGCACATTAATTATTTCCATGGACTGGTCACTTCGGGGGGCGTGTCCACCAATCCCACGTCCCGCCACACCGGAAGTGGACACGGACGCGTACCCGTCACCACCACAATGGTGGTATGGGACGTACCCACACCCCAAAGGCATGGATACGGGCCTGACCCCCAAAGTTGGTGTGCCGTAGGGGTGCGGGCCGTACCCAGGCCATCAGCGCGTGAGTACGGCACATACCACGCCCACCCCTACGTCACACCAACAATGGCGGGACGGCCCGTAGCCACGTCCCAAAGGCATGGGTACGGGCCGCACCCCCAAAGTTGGGGTGCCGTAGGGGTACGGGCCGTACCCAGGCCATCAGCGCGTGGGTACGGCTCGTAGCACGACAGCGGACATAGGGGTGTGTGCTTATCACTCCCAGCAGTGCCCAGACATATGAGTGGTGGGTGCCGATCACTCCCAGCAGTGCCCAGACATATGAGGGGTGGGTGCCTATCACACACAGCAGTGCCCAGACATATGAGGGGTGGGTGCATATCACTACCAGCAGTGCCCAGACATATGAGAGGTGGGTGCCTATCACACCCAGCAATGGACAGAGAGCCTAAGGGAACACACACTGTCACCCACATTCCAGGAATGATAGGAATGTACAGGTGCCGGGGCAGCCAACAAGTTGTAGCCTCCCATGGAAGGAAAAGGGTGGAGTACACACAGATACAATGCCCATAATTGTCAGTCAGGTGCCCAAATACCCTGCAGAACACGTAACACATGTGTGTGAGGCAGGGAATACACACATGCATAGTGCGGAAAAGGGAAAATGTCCACATGAAGTCATGTCAATATACTCCATACACAAGTACAGTGTCCAGCAAGGATGCCACAAACGATGCAGGTGGAGACATTGCAGGGCATGCATGGCCAAAGTCGAAGGGATGTGTCACACACCGAGGAAATGTTGACACAGCTCAGCACAACAATTGGGAAACACCCTGCAGGGAAGATGTCAGGTGCCACAGAGGAAGGAACACACCTTGGGACAATGTCACCATGCAGTAAGAGCGAACATGACCTACGAATATATGCAGACACCTTGTGACGGCATGCAGATACCAGGGTCCACCCCATGAGCAGCACACTACAACATTTCCCAGACACCCAACACATAATCACCACCCCAACTCAGGGAGCAGCAGCACCAACAGCAACACCAGAAAAGCTATAGTGTGCAAAGGAAAAACGAAAAACCACATTCAGCATTTCGAAGAAAATTAGCTACAGTACACTATTCACCAAGCCCATAGGCCACGCCAGATGCGAAGTCCTGGTGGGGGACACGTTGGGACGCGTCTCCCCTAGCTTGCCTGCACAGTGCACTGTACCATATCATCCACAGAAGGGGGGCATCATGTGGGAAGAACAAGGCACCGCAGGGACAGGAGGGCCACGGGTAGGTGTCGTGGGTGCAGGGACGGACGACTCCACCACAGGGAGAGGGGCAGCGCCAAAGGAGGAGGTCAGTATGGCGCTGCACACGGCCGCAAGCCCTTCCAGTGTCTCCCCTGCACCCGAAGGAACCACAGGCCCCAAGGAGGGGGGTGGTCAGAGGGATGGGTCGCAGCGCAACTGGGGGAGGGTGTGGACAGGGGGGGGAATCTACTACCCTGCCCGGGGAATCCCTCAAACGCTTGCGGGGTGGTGTCACACTGGGGCTGAGGGACGGACTGGCCATGAAGGACTCTCTGTCCGACTGTTGGGCAGGAGAGCCAAGGGGAGTGGTTTTGGAGGTAGTGGGTCGTGAGGACTGCAGACTCCTACTGTGACAGCGTGGCTGCTGTTTGCCCCCCGACCCAGTGCCTGTGCCTACTCCCCCCTGTGTGTGCGTGACAGTAGGTGTGCGCTTGGCCCTCCCTGGTGGTGTGCTGCCTGTGTCTGGTGGGGTGCGTGCATGGGGACGTCTGGGTGTGTATGGGACAGGCATGGGAGTGGGAAGTGCGGATGGTGCCAGGGTAGGGGGGGGACGGAGCGCTGCAGGAGACCCACTGCTGCCGTCAGTGACGAGTCCATGGACCTCAGCAACATCCGTTGGTCAGACATCGCTGATGACATGGCCTCCATGTACAACACCATCCGTGTCAGCAGTCTGGTGTGGCCATGGATGACACGCAGCAGCGATGTCTGACCAACCTGCAACTGGCGCTGAATGTCCACAGACTCTGCTTTGACGGCAGCAGGGGAGACAGGGGCAGGGGGTGCGGTGCCTGGCACGAAGGAGACATGTTTGCTGTACCACAAACTCCCTTCAGAACCCTGAACCCCTTATCCGACTAGCTTAGTGTCCCATTCGTTAGCCGAGGTTGAGCTCGGCGGTCCCAATGTATAGGCAACTCAGAACAAGCGCATGACAATATTCTCAGGAATGGTGGGAATCAGACATACCTGTTCGTCATTATTCTCTGATCAGTCCACAACAGAATAGACACAGACACGGTAAAGTTGAAAGAGTTCATTCAATGAACCTCGCGTCCTAAGATGCAGTACTGAGGCTAACATAAGCAGACAAATGGTTATGTTCAGAAGCATCAGCATTGTTGCAATATCATATACAATGAAAGGAGGAATCATAAGAAAATGACAGTGGAAACAGCAACCTTCCTGTCGCCAGTACACAAACAGTAGTATCATTCGACTAATAGAAGGTCTCTAGGCTTGAAAGGGGGACCCCCACCGTACAGATCAGCTCAGTGGATTCACATCACAGGATCATCTAGTCTCATCTCCTGCGACAGTCCTCCATCACAATGAAACTAAAACGTGCTGCACTGCAATATGGCAAGCACTCGTCTATCAGGTATCTGCAGCTGCGTGCATGTAATGGCTAAATAGTGGGACGATCAACCTGCACACAACAACATGCACCGTCTAGTCACCCAGACTGTTTGTGTACACAATGTACAGTACAAGCTCGCTGCTCACTGTGAAGGGTGTCAAACAACAGACAGTCCTCATGTGAAGCAAACTCGAGTAGGCATTTTAAAAATAATAACACGCATCTACAGTGTCGCGTGCAAAAGCACCAAAATTGGCAAGATGGCTTACTAACAACTAACGCGGTGGTGCCAACTTAGCATTGTACATAGGGAGATAGGATTCTTCACTACACCCCCCCTTGTTCGTACCACTAACCACTAGGGGCGCTAATTCGAGAACGCAGAGTTCAAGTTTGATAGAACGGAACCAAGGGCATGAACTGGAAGTCCATAGAAGGGAAGCGAAAAAGTCAGAAAAGAAATGTCAATTATGAACGATGTTGCAGGGAAATTAACCATGTAAAAGGGGAAAAAATATAACATCGATGGATGCACCATGAAATGAGCAGGGCTAAAGTCAATCCATCAAGGTATAAGCACAATAAGTTGCAACAGCTTCCAAGAGGAAATCATTTGAACGTTCCGCAAAATTATCTGCCATCCAGTTCAGCAGGGGGAAAGAACACACGTGTTCCTCAACAATCGGGGCATCCAGCACCATTTGTGGACAACAGGTGGGGACATCAAGATAACTAATGGATAAGAATTCAGTTGCAGCCGTTCCGATGTCCCAATTCCCTAGGACTCCATGTGCTGCAGCACAGGCCATAATCCTGACGCCAGAACAGTCCAACTCATGAGCCACTAAGGGGCTCATCAGTCGATCATAATCCGGGTCAGGAGACACCGAGTTAGACAGGCACAAATCCAGAGCCCATTTGAATGGACAATCTAGGCAATGAAAGACAGGTTGCACGCAGGTAAAGAAAGGAAACCGGAAAGACAATCCATAGGCATCTCGCTCCAAGCATCTGTTTCCAAAGATGGAGCAGCCGGTGCATGCTGTCTTGTAACGCAAGTTGTGAAGCCACAGCGTAGTACGCAGATCAATAATAGCACCACAGCTACGAGGGCGAGAAGCAAAGGGAGACCTCCGAAGACGCTAGCAAAAATCGAATTATGAAATGCGGGGATCACACCAAACAGAGTTTGGAAGGAGGTCACGGGCCCGGAGCCCACAATTTAGAAAAAAAACTCCAGGCCACTTGTTTACGAGGCATGAAAGATAGTCTGAATCCGAGTCCCAAATATGTAGTGGGAGGTCAGTGTTCAAAAGCGCTTGCACCTCTGTGCGCGTCTGAGCTACGTGAAGGACAAATGTTTCTCGGGATGAAGTCATCACGACTTGTTTTTGAGACAATAGAGCCCTTATTCTGCTCATCTTGTTGAACTCAGCTTTCAAGGTTGGAATGGTAGGCCAGATGGATACATCGAGCCGGCCATGCGGGAGTGGGAAAAGGACGTAATGACAGAAAACCACTCGTAGTGTCACGATGTGAGGAATTCCCGGAAGCATCCCACAGCAAGCTTCATCATTGAATAGCACATAATTACCGTTAGCAAGCAGCATACAAGACGGGGTCATAACTGGCACTCGATTCCCTTTCAGAATACAAGCTAAATCATGAGCGTGCATTTGACAAGAACCATGCAACTGAATGTGCCTACACACCACAGAATGATCCGGAGTGGAAGTGCACCCTTCACCTTTTAAATACACCTCCTTGCCGTCTCTCACGCACCTGTTGTCGCCTAGCACGGACACAAGGGACCCGAGCAAGTGGGAGGGCGGTGATGGGAATGGAGGGTGAGGCGAGAGATGGAGTGCTGCCTTCATCTCTGGGAGCAGTCTCCGTCCCCTCTGGGAGCTCTGCCTCGGACCCGGCAGCGTCATAGTCGGTGTTGTGACTGTACAGGTCCTCCGCCTGACTCCCCTCGGCCTCCGTGCCACTTGCTGCACCAGACTCCCCAGCACTGGTGGCCACGGTGCTGGATACCTCCCCCACGTCCGTGCCAGTGTCTCCCTCGGTTTCCTCCGACGATGCTGTGGGCAAGGTGAAGAGACAGGAAATGATCAGACACCTGTATACATATGACACATGAGTCCAAACTACATAGGACACAGCGCATAGCATGAACAGCAACATGAGTAACATCTACAATACTACAAACATATGTAGGCCCTGCACCACACAGTTGGTTTACCCACCATGCCACTGGGAAACAATGGGGAGCATGACACAACAGCAAATTACTTGATATCAATTGATACAGAGGTGCTACTCTCTGGGGACAGTCGAGCACTGCATCACTGGCATGGCACAGTCACCTACACACGCAACTGTCCCCTGATGCCAGGGACACGGATGATGACACCTGAGATGTAACTACCGGCGTTGCACGATGTGACTATGTCATGTGTGTGTCATGTGTTCCCATGAGCTTGCTTTAGTTGTTCCGTGACATGCATCTGCAGTTGCTGCATCCAACATGTGTGTGCGTTTCGATGGGCATGGCACACTATTACGCACACCAGGCCACATGTGGAATCAGACGTAACGGGTGTATGTATGCATCGCACATGGACTTGCGAGACAAGGACATATCTGCGTAGTCTCAATGTATGTGTGATCATTCCTGACATGTACCCCTTCATGGCAAGGTGTGTGGACTGTCCGATTTCAAGGACATGTGACCTGTGCCTCTAGTGTTCCGCAACCGGTCTGTATGATGAAAGATCCTTCTTATGCACATATGTGGATGTCTGTCACTCCTGTAATGCGTCTGCCTGTTCACTTACACTGGGCCACAGCTAGTTCCATGGCATGTCATGTTGACCTTGAGCACCCACGTGTGTAGCTGACTGTTGGTAGGGGTGTCACCTGGCTGGCATACTTGTCCTGGATGCATTGCACAGTACAGACTCTGTATGTAGCATATGTGTATTAGCTGTTGAACATGTGCTCAGTTAATTGACAGTGGTGTAGTGCTGTCCTCAATCTTCGTTATTCCTACCAAGTTTCTGCAGGGCACCGCCTCTCCCCCGACCAATGCCAGACTTGGCTGCCATGAGGGAACGTGACTTTATACGCTGCTACCGCTTCTCCCAACCGTTGATTGACAACTTGACCACAAGGCTGGAACCACACCTCCAACCTCTACACAGGTATCCTACTGCACTGACACCCAAGATGAAGGTGATAGCAGCCCTACATTTCTTTGTCACGGGTACGTTTCAATTGACCCTAGCTGATGTAGTTGGCATGTCCCAGACCATGTTCAGCCGTGTCCTGCATGATGTGTTAGAGGCCATGTTGTTACACTGTGGAAATATGGATTTTTATGATCAGTTATGTCCCCTATCTTGGACCCCAACGGTTTCATGTACAAATCACAAGTACATGTATGTTCCCTCCAGTTCCAGTTATGAAGACGCAAACACATGTGCGTCCACCGTCAACATGTCCTCTTTCAGATCCGCCATGAATGGGCCGGATATTCCATTCCTAAGTATGAAAGGCCACCGGCTTTATATGGTTCACTTATGCCATTTTACAGTCCAGGCAAGTAGGCCCTGATTCTGCCATCAAGCCTTTTCTTGCCTTCTGCCTCTGAAAGCTTCAGTCTGAGCTCGCATCTGTGACCATGAACTTTGTCCTCATTCTCTGCGCAGCTAACGGTGCCTGACATCAGCCTGTTGCCTGCCAAAAACTGTATTTCACCTTCGAAATTATCTGCTCCGCTCCCTATCCAATGCATTCCTGTCTAGTAGTTTAAGTAAACATTCTTCCAGCTACCGAGCCAAAGGCCCGGCTTCTCTGTCTTTATGCAAGTAATTCATAGCCCTGTTACTATGGAAGATTTCTGCCCCCGCATCTAGTATAGACACTTAGACGCTTGTACACGCACTAATAGTCAGTATAGTCAGTATAGAATAAGATTCTACTCTAAGAGACCTCTCTTTTGGATAACATAGTTCTTTAAACATAGGATGTTAGATATGATTTGGGATTAGGTTGACTTCTGTCGCCACATGTAGAGCTAAATGTCAAGTCCCCTTCACCCCCTAGTTGCACGTCAATCACACGTCATGCTGCTGCGCGCGCATTTCTGCCAAGTATTTCTGCTGACATTGCGAAATTCTTTCATGGAACCACCCTATTATGACATCATACTTGATGACGTTCTCTAGTTACACCCAGTTACACCCACTTTTGCTACGCATGTATGTTTTATCTTTACTATCAATTGTTACGCCTCCTGCATTTACTTCACTGTAATGCCTATTGTATAAAAATGATTACCTGTCAATAAAGTAACGTCTTCACTTCCTGAACCTTCGTGGTGATGGAATATGGAGCTCATCAATTTAAATTGATTTTGGAATAAAGCCCGTTCCGAACCTCTAATACCACGGATTCTGCCTCTTATTTTACTGAGCTATTGTTATAGATTTTCCGCATCAAATTAAGTTCCGGTAATTAAATTATTTACCACATAAATGGCGCCCGAATAGGGACACTTTCTCATCTCACGCGCCGGCGGTGCGTTGCAGGCCCGGTCTCCTGTCACAGCTGGACGGACAACAACGCGTACCCACAGGATTTCCTGTATCTCCCTCCTGCCAAGCGGGGGTAACTGAGGCTGCGATCAACACCCAGACGAGGCGGTGAGAAGTGCGAAGTATCCCGACCAGAGCCTAGCTGAGAGAGCAAGATCCGAGGTATACAGAGGCCCACCAGTTTCCGAAGTTTCCGAAGTTCCGAGTCGAGTCCAGTCCGGTTCAAGTTCAGTTCAGTTCCGAGGCCTTCCGTTCCGAGCTACCCGGTGAGTACCATTATCGGGGAGGCGTTCTGACGTGCACATAGGTTGTGCCGGTCAAAGACGGGTTTGGGTACACAAATCCGGTCTGCACTGTTTCAGCAGTGTATCTGTACTGTTTAGCAGTATATCAAGTATGTCTAGTATATAATTCAGAATTACCTAGTTAGTATCGAGTATTATGCTTAGTGACTAGTTCCCTAAATGGCCATCATTGTCTATTTCATTTAAATGTTAAATGTTAAAGTGTTTTAAATACGTTCTGTATACTGTGGTGTGAATGACTGTTCATTATTGTGTTTTATGGTATTAAACGTGTTCAAAATTAGGTATCAGATCAGTTCTCAATATGCCGCTCTTTTCGAAATTAAGACAGATTAAAACTAGAAAAGGGGTACTCGAAGAAGCTGTTCCCATTCCTCCTAGGGACACTCCAGGGTACTTCATGTATCATAAACATGGCCTAGACGCCATATTATTTCTTGATCTATGGGTAGACTACACCAAGGAATTACCAGAAAGTCAGAGGTGGCCCGCAGCTGGGACCTGGGATGCAGATTGCATTATGAAAGTAGAAGAAGAATTATGGAAAAAGAAAGCTAGACAGTCACAGAAAGATGCCATTGAATTATGGCGTAAAGAATCATATAGACGCACAGAGAAAGCGCTCAGACAGGAAGAGAAAAGTAAGGAGAATTCAAATAAAGTTCGAGAAAGTGTATTAATTGAAGAAGGTACTCCAGTAAAGTCAGAACAAACAGACAGACAAAGAAATGCCCTTGTGAATGGTATGTATCCTCTTCTGGCCGAAGGATTACCTAAGGCTACTCCGGAAATACCAAAAGACTTGCCACCCCCATTGTTTCCGATAAAAGCACATCTTATACATACCCATATCCAAAATAGAACTATTAGAAATGAAGAAAGTGGTACCCAGTCATGACAAAGACCCAGCGGGTTTCCACCGTGAAATTAAAGATATGTTACTCATGGGAGAATATACCTACCCCGACATTATGACAATATTGAAGGTATTAATGCCTGCGGGCATTTACGAAAAACTCAAGGAAAAGGATTGGGAGGTGGGAGACCAGAAGATAGATTGGACAGCATTAGAAAACGAAGAAAAAGCTCGAGGTCCAGGTTCAGGGCTCGGGGACAAGACCAAAGCACTACCAGGTTTACTAGTACAGGTACTGCCACGTTTATTAACTACGAAAAAGGAAGACTGGGGTGCAATCTCAGCCTGTAAACAAAAATCAGATGAAGACACTAGTGATTTCTATTCCCGATTTGAGAAATGTTTTGGTATAAATAGTGGAATAAAAGCAAGTAGCGAGTCGTATCCACATCTGTTTGTGACAAAGTTAGTTGAAAATGCCTTGCCCCAAGTTAAGAATAGAATATTGAAGTTCGAGAGTACCTGGCAAGGTAACACTCCATCACAAATGTTACAAATGCTACAGTACCATCACAATAGAATTAGAGAAGAACAAGAACATGAACATAGACGCATGAAAGACACGAAAATGAAAATGCTAGTTTCCCAGACAGTGCCAGCCGACGGTCATAAGAAGGGTATAACACAGTCCAGTGTTTCAACAGGTCCTGTAAAAGGGACGTGCAACTATTGTAAACAGCCAGGTCATTATGTACACGATTGTCCAGTTTTAAAACATAATATTGCCATAGGTAACGCAAAAGAAAGACCACGACCAATTAGACAGGATCAGAACCAACAAGGAGCTCCGCAGCATGCACAGTCCATGCCAGCTCCGCAACAGTCTATGCCAGCTCCACCACCGCAGCCTATTGCTGCCACACAAACAACGACCCGACAGATGTATCAGACCGCACAGTATGACTATCCTGATTATCAACGATACTCATGAAACAGCCTAGAGAGGGAAGTTGGCTTACCCCTTATTGAGGTCCCTGTAGATCAAGAAGGACCTTATGTACACAGTGAACTGTTAGGTCAAGATAGAAAATTCTTACTTGATACAGGGGCAAGTCGAACAACAATAAAACGTAGTGAAGTTCCAGGGGCACCCCTCTCAGGCACACAGAATATTTCCCTTGGCTTTTTAGGAAAACCCATCATTAACGAAGTAACACAGCCTCTTCCACTTACGATCGGTCCCTTGACACGAACTACAGATTTATTGCTTACTAAATCATGTCCAGAAAACTTGTTAGGTATAAAAACTTTGAAAGCTCTAGGAGCTATAATATGTTGTTCTCCGGAAGGAGTAAGATTGTTTTTACGTGATTTCAAAGGGCACTACGTGTCCCGAGACATGGATCACCGATTACAGACTTTACCGACACATTTATGGGCACAAGGCCCTACAGATGTTGGTTGCATGAACATTACACCATATCGAGTCACACTAAAGGCAGGAGTGGTACTTCCACGAATGCAACAATACAAGTTACCCCCAGATGCTGTAGTGGCTTTACTACAAATCATTGACGAGCTTATTACCCAAGGAGTGGTTGTGGAAACTGACTCCAATGTATGTAATTCACCGATAATTCCGATTCTTAAACGAACCGATCCAACAGCCCCGCCAGTATATCGATTGGTTATTGATCTGCGCGAATTAAATAAATGCATAGTACCACAATACCCCGTAGTCCCAGACATTTCTTCATTACTGACAGCCATTGATTCCGAAGCAACATTCTTTACTGTAATTGATCTCAAAAATGCCTTCTTCAGCGTCCCAATAGATCCGGAAAGCCAATACTTGTTCGGATTTAGTTTAAATGGACGTAGCTTTAAATTCACACGCGCACCTCAAGGATTTACAGAAAGCCCCAGCATTTATAGCCAAGCACTGAAACGAGAACTCGACAGTATCCACATGCCAGTCAACACTGCCCTGCTCCAATATGTCGATGATCTGCTGATCACCGCTAGAAGCGAACCTGAATGTGAAAAAGCCTCACTGACGGTTTTACAATTTTTGGCCGAAAAGGGGCACAAGGTGTCCCCTTCTAAGCTGCAATTCTGTATCCAGCGAGTTGTTTACCTTGGTCACTCGCTGTCCAAGGAGGGAAGGCAGCTTACACCAGATCGCATCCAGCTAATTGCTAATATGCCAGTACCCAAGACACAAAAGGAGGTGCGGGCTTTCATAGGCCTCACTTCATATTGTAGGCAGTGGATCCCTCAGTATGCATTTCTAGCAAAACCACTCATTCAATTGACAACACAGGAGGCAGCCACATCGACTGTTCTCCCTTGGACTCAGGAACATACACAGGCTTTTGAAAGCCTAAAGAAAGCCTTATGCCAAGCACCTGTTTTAGCAACACCATGTTACAATAAACAGTTTACACTCTTCGTTACAGAACGCGAAGGTACTGCCTTGTCAGTACTCACACAGGAACAAGCAGGATCACACAAACCATGTGCTTATTTTTCTAGTACATTAGATCCCGTAGCTCAGGCTTTGCCTGCGTGCCTGAAATCAGTGGCAGCAACAGCTTTAGCAATCAGACAAAGCGATGCCATAGTATTAGGACATCCATTGACAGTACAAGTACCACATGCAGTAGAGGTTCTCTTGAACCGCACACAAACACAACACTTGACTATAGCGCGACTCACTGGTTACGAATTAACATTGTTTCAGCCACATATAGAAATCAGACGTTGTAGTACATTGAATCCTGCCACACTGTTACCTGTAGGTGGAACAGACCCACTAGCACATGATTGTATTGAAGTTATCACTATCACGACGAAACCCAGACAAGATTTAACAGACGTCCCATTGTCAGACCCAGACCTGACGTTGTATGTAGATGGTTCATGTATGAGAACAGGTACAGGAGAGCTAGTGGCCGCTTACGCAGTCACAACAGACACTGAAATCGTTGAAACAAATTGCATAAATACCTTGTCCGCTCAAGCAGCAGAGCTCATCGCTCTGACACAAGCCTGTATTCAAGCCGCAAATAAAAAAGTCAACATATACACTGATTCACGTTATGCATTTGGAGTTGTACATGACTTCGGCGTGCTGTGGCGAGAGAGAGGTTATTTAACTTCTCACGGGGCCCACATTCAGCACGGACCCCTCATTCATGCCTTATTAGATGCAATACATCTACCCACTGCAATATCAATTATGAAATGTAAAGCTCATACGAAAGTTACTGATATCATTTCTCAAGGCAATGATCTAGCTGACAGAACAGCTAAACAGACTGCTCAAACTCGAGCATCCGACATGACAAAGACAATAGTCCCGACACCAACATATTGCATGATGGTTAAGGATCCCGCTCTTGACGTAATCGACATACAGACACATGCTACACCAGACGAAATAAAGAAATGGACTGAATTAGGAGGGATCCAAACGGATCAAGGATGGATGACGAAGGAAAAATCTGTGTGGTTCCTTCCTGATTCAATGGTCCAAGTTATAATTAATACTGTACATAGTCCAGCACATCTAGGAGAAAAAGCTATGCTAGACAGCATTCAACACATTTGGTTCAACAAACATTTACGAGCAGCAGCTAAACAAAAAGTTCGTACCTGTATGATCTGTTGTCAGTTTAACCCAGGAAAAAGCATTCCCGTAGAACAGGGTGGATTTCAGCCTCCTGATCACCCTTTTGAAGTCCTCCAGATGGATTATATCCAGATGGAACGATGTCGAGGATTCAAATATGTTCTCGTAGTTGTCTGTGCTCTTTCCCGTTGGACAGAGGCATACCCGGTTTCAGATTACACTGCCCCGACTACTGCCAAACAGTTAGTTCGAGAATTCTTCCCACGGTACGGTTTACCACGTGTTGTCTACTCAGATAACGGCCAGCCGTTCTCATCCGAATTAATGAAACACGTTTCACTTTTGTTAGGCTATCAGTGGAAATTTCACTGTGTCCGACACCCCGAGGCAGCAGGTCTCGTGGAAAGACATAATCAGACCCTGAAAATTAGATTGTCCAAAATTTGTAGAGAGAAAGGTGTCGACTGGGTAGTAGCCTTACCCGTTGCACTCTTTTACATGAGAATGGTAGCACACTCTCGAACAGGGCTATCCCCTTATGAGGTGATCTTCGGTAGACCACCAAATATGTGGGGGACGCCTATACCACGCAAAATAACTGATATTGACTGTAATATGCTGACAGATTACTTAGCTTCCTTGATGTCTGCACTACAATCTTGTCGTTCACAGGTAGCTGCAGCCTTTCCCGACAACACCGAGGTGAAACCCCATGACGTAATTCCAGGGGATTTGGTTTTAGTGAGGAACTTTGACCGGAAGTCTCAGCTGGATCCTAGGTGGAAGTCGCCTCAACTCGTATTATTAACGACGAGGACAGCCGTAAAGATCGAAGGACGAAAAGGCTGGATACATTCAAGTCATATCAAGAAATTTCATGGACTACTGTCCGACGTAAATGACACACCTTGCGTGTCTTCACCGATTGACTCAAAACTTCCTTTGGTTGAACTGAATAGCCATGAACAATACAAACTAAAACTTAGGTCTAACAAGTCAGGCAATTTGATTGTTTAAGTCCTCTCCAAGGTGAATCGGTCGAATTTGTCTCTGACATGTACTCCTTAGACCTGTGTAGAGAAAGAAACAGAAGGATAAAGCTGAAACGACATGCGTACTGTAAATCACTGCGTAGTCATTGCACAGTGACGTTATTAATTTTGTTTTTCTTAAGTCTTTTAATAATTACTGCAAGTATATTGTTGCACATATATTATCCTATTTCTAGACATGTTTATAATGTTACTGATGAACATTCTTTTAGTGAATTACCTCCGCATGAGTTGTCTTATAGATTTGCGCTGCGCAATAACACGTTTATTAGTATGTTACATCATTCCCATCAGGTTAGCAATGCTACAAATTGTTGGATATGTGGTCGACTCCCTCCCTATCAGAACTATAAAGGAATCCTACCTCTCTTTCCATACCCGTTCACACACAATGGATCCTGTGGAGCATGGTTTAGTTTAATTAATTCCCTAGATTCGAATTCTGCAGTTTATCAAGACAACTGGGTATGGGGAAATCTGAACTTAGGTTTACTTAAAGTCTGCTACCCTAACAAGGAGGGACTTCCCAAAAGAACAGGAACTGATCTAGAAAATGAAGTATATGGATTAGGTAATTTTACGCTTAATCTCATGATCCTAAATGTCGAATCCGAAGCTACTCCAATTTTGCCCGCCATGTCAGTATTTCCAGTAAAAGGTGAATTATGTGTAAGAAAGAATGGTTCCATACATATGGGTCATAGTAGATGCACCACTGTAATAGAATTTAGTGATCAAGGCAAGTCTACATTTAGAGCTTCCCGCCATTCCTACTTCATATGTGGTCAGACGGCATATATACGTTTGCCACCAGATTGGGATGGTACCTGCTACATCGGATTCCTTTTGCCACCTGTTTTCCTAGCTCCTCCTGATTATCATAGAAATACTCATTTAGTACACAATAGAGAAAGGAGAGATCTCCCAATAGTCGATTACACTGAGACAGCATGGGAAAAATACACAGATTTCAATAAAGGTCTCTTTCCCTATATAGGTACAGTTACCAATAGTAAGCTGATACGTAGACTAACCAGAACCCTTGAAGCAGTAGTGAACGAAACTATTTCCGCCTTAGGCAATTTAACAGAAGAGCAGTCTGCTATGCGGATTGTTGTGCTTCAAAATCGTCTTGTCCTTGACGTCATCCTGGCCGATAGGGGCGGAGCTTGTAGGGTCATCGGATCAAGTTGTTGCATTTTCATACCAGAAAATTCGCCATCTGTATATAAAGCCATAACTCGCCTTCATAAGATTGTAAGCCAGATACACCAGAATCCAGGCACCTGGACTTGGTCCGGTTGGTTTTGGAGTGTATTATCTACCTTTGGATGGAAGGTCCTATCCTTCCTAGGTATTGGCTTTCTCATACTATTCAGTTGCTGTCTATGTCTACAATGTGGACCAGCGATCTGTGGTCTGTGTGCCACATCATGTATTCCACCACTAAGATTTCATTCATCACGGAAGAAGAAAGACGAACAAATGATGCTATATGAACAGATCGATGGATTGATGAAGATTGATATCTCTTGACGGGCAAGTAGGGGACAAGGAGGGAATGTGGAAATATGGATTTTTATGATCAGTTATGTCCCCTATCTTGGACCCCAACGGTTTCATGTACAAATCACAAGTACATGTATGTTCCCTCCAGTTCCAGTTATGAAGACGCAAACACATGTGCGTCCACCGTCAACATGTCCTCTTTCAGATCCGCCATGAATGGGCCGGATATTCCATTCCTAAGTATGAAAGGCCACCGGCTTTATATGGTTCACTTATGCCATTTTACAGTCCAGGCAAGTAGGCCCTGATTCTGCCATCAAGCCTTTTCTTGCCTTCTGCCTCTGAAAGCTTCAGTCTGAGCTCGCATCTGTGACCATGAACTTTGTCCTCATTCTCTGCGCAGCTAACGGTGCCTGACATCAGCCTGTTGCCTGCAAAAAACTGTATTTCACCTTCGAAATTATCTGCTCCGCTCCCTATCCAATGCATTCCTGTCTAGTAGTTTAAGTAAACATTCTTCCAGCTACCGAGCCAAAGGCCCGGCTTCTCTGTCTTTATGCAAGTAATTCATAGCCCTGTTACTATGGAAGATTTCTGCCCCCGCATCTAGTATAGACACTTAGACACTTGTACACGCACTAATAGTCAGTATAGTCAGTATAGAATAAGATTCTACTCTAAGAGACCTCTCTTTTGGATAACATAGTTCTTTAAACATAGGATGTTAGATATGATTTGGGATTAGGTTGACTTGACCCTCTAGACTTCTGTCGCCACATGTAGAGCTAAATGTCAAGTCCCCTTCACCCCCTAGTTGCACGTCAATCACACGTCATGCTGCTGCGCGCGCATTTCTGCCAAGTATTTCTGCTGACATTGCGAAATTCTTTCATGGAACCACCCTATTATGACATCATACTTGATGACGTTCTCTAGTTACACCCAGTTACACCCACTTTTGCTACGCATGTATGTTTTATCTTTACTATCAATTGTTACGCCTCCTGCATTTACTTCACTGTAATGCCTATTGTATAAAAATGATTACCTGTCAATAAAGTAACGTCTTCACTTCCTGAACCTTCGTGGTGATGGAATATGGAGCTCATCAATTTAAATTGATTTTGGAATAAAGCCCGTTCCGAACCTCTAATACCACGGATTCTGCCTCTTATTTTACTGAGCTATTGTTATAGATTTTCCGCATCAAATTAAGTTCCGGTAATTAAATTATTTACCACAACACCTGGATGAATTCATACATTTCCCAACTCGTGAGCAGTTGACAGGTGTCAAGGGTGAGTTATATGCCCTGGGAGGGATGCCCCATGTCATTGGGGCCATTGATGGGACACATGTGGCTTTGGTACCACCAAACGCACAGGAGGTAGCCTTCCGTAACCGCAAACATTACCACTCCATCAATGCCCTTGTGGTATGTCTTGCTAACATGATGATATCCCATGCCCGTTTTCCAGGATCAACACACGATGCCTACATCATGAGGCGTAGCAGGGTGCCTGAAATGATGCTGCAGCTGCGCAACGAACGTGCATGTCTTGTTGGTGGGTATACTCTGTTAGTCATGTATTTAGCGGTATCTTAATATCTTACTGCTTCTCCTGACCCACTTCTGTCCATGATGTTTCCATGTAGGGGACGCTGGCTATCCCAACATGCCATGGCTGATGACGCCTCTCCGCAACCCCAGAACAGCCGCAGAACATCGGTACAACGACACCCATGGGCAGACGAGGCGCGTGATTGAGAGGACGTTTGGACTCCTGGAGAACAGATTCCGGTACCTCCACAAGACCGGCGGCGCACTCCCATATGCCCCGGTGAAGGTCTGCAAAATCTTCCTTGTGTGCTGCATGCTGCACAACATGGCAGTGGAGAAGGCCGTGCCACTCATCCTGGATCCGGATGAGCTGGATAATCCACCCGTGGAGGATGAAGGGCTCGGGCACGGGGCAAGTGAGGATGAGGATGAGGATGAGGACATCCGAAGTCAGCTGATCCGCAACTTCTTCTCATGATGGTGAGTCCCTGTGTCTGAGTGTGCACGCTTAGAGCCTTGTGTGGCATGTGTTGCAATGTGTGTGTCGAGCTGACTGTGTGCTAAGTGACTTGGAGGTGTGTTCTGATGTGTCATTCAAGTGATGATGTCATTCCCCAAATGTTTGCGGGTACACAAAATTCATTATTAGCATTGTGACAACATCAATCCTGTAGAGTGCATGTACATGTCTGCGGATTACTAGCTCTTCGCTGAATTGTTGTGTGTCTGTCCTCCCCAGGTTCTTGCGGCTGTCGGCTGCTCATGTCATCATTGCCCTCCTGCTATTCCTCATGAGTATTGCAACGTGTGCTGGATCAGAGTTACATGCACAGACATGGTGAAAAGTCATTTGGGGTAAGGAGTGCAGCAAGGTGTTTTGTGGGTGGTACGTGTTTGGGATATATGGGGACTGCTCCTGTGCATGTTGTGTTACCATGCATACATGTCGACTAACCATGGGCCATGTGACATGTTGCATGGCTCCCATGAATTGATAGTCACCCTTCCTGACAGTCATCTGTCATGGATTGTGGATTCTGACGAAGGCATCAATGTGTGTATTACATCCCTCAGGAACATACGGGATGCTAATGGTGGACATGGTGTGGGATATCCCCATATGAGGCTCAATGGGGAATTGTAGACTCTCCGTCTGCAGCAAGGGGTGTGAGGCTCAACCCCTTCACTTGTGGGCCAGCTCAGTAGGATTTACCACATCTGTGTGTTGCAGGGGGTGTCCAGTGTAGGTCACACATGGTCAGCCGAATGACCTGTGATTCTGTTCCAATGGATGCAATTCCATTAGTGTGAGGCTGAGTAATAAAGGTGTTCGTCACACTCCAAGATGCCTCATCTCTGTCAATACAGGTCTCTTGCCACTTGGCATGCGGCATCTCTGGCATACTTGCTGTAGATAATGCATAGGAGTCCATGTGTAGTTTAGCGACATGCAAGCAGTTGCTCATGGATTAGGCTCTCTATTGGGCATGAAGTACATGGTCGTGTATGTTTTTTAGCAAGGTCGACCACACAATGGGCCATCACCAGCTGCTGAGGGTCTGTCTCCTGTGCGCAGGTCACCCTTCAGTTTCCTGATCTGGTGTAGTGGCTCTTTGGTGATTGTGCATGCATTGTCTCTGGGTGTGCCATGTGACACTGGACACTCCTTACTTTCCACATGCGCCTGTTGCAGTTGTCCTTCTGACATCCTAGTCTTTGTGTGCAAAATGGGAAATTTTGCAGGGAGATGGCGCATGCTGCTGCGGGCCCTGCACAAGCACCCAGTGGCCACACACACAAGATGGTGTGCATCATGTTTGGCTCGCTCACATATGCCATGCTAGTCCACAGCATCTGTGCTGCAACGCCCTCTGCATTATGCACATGATCCACAGATAGATCCACTCCAAGTTATGACAGACCATCCCCCAGGTTCATGACGACATCCGTGTCAAATACTGCCCTGCCCTCTACAGAGCAAGTACATCCAAACTCCCAGGAAACTGGTCCACTTCCAGGGGGCATCTGCACACCTCAGCTTCTACACCCTGCGCACCAGCCACCTCACCGTCCTCTATGGATAGCTGCAATGGATCACTGTCTGCTGCAGGATGACCTCCACATTCCCCACCCACACTCAGGAGGCAGTCCACAACCCCGACCTCAAACCAACCTTGTACGTCTGTCATCCTAGATCCCATTGGTCCATCTCCGTGCATCCAACCTTGCCCTGGGCACCGTTCTTCACATCCACCGTACTCCAGCATACAGGACATTGTTCTCCCACCTGGCCACACATACCTGGGACTCCCTCCCCGGGAACCTCCAAATGAGCCATGAACTCTACGCCTTGATGATAATCTCCCAAATAGGTCTGTCCGCACAGTTTAGCAAGCATCCCCTCAGCAGCCAGAGGCCATCACAGGTGAGTGTTGTGCTCCATGCCTACATTGAATGATACCTTGTGACCCATGTGTGTCCTGTACCAGACCCTGTTCCCAGGGTATGGATGGCTGGAGTTGGTTCAACACTCAGGCATAGTTAGACATTTCCACACACATATGTCGTTGAATAATGCCAAATGACAGCAACATCTCATGTGCAGAACAATATGAATTTATTTTTGGTGGGGTGAGTCGTTTGGTAGATGTGCTAAGGTGCTCTACCGGGGGTATAGAATCCAAAGTTCACAGGGGGAGATGGCATCCTTGTCAGTTGGAGTCATCAGAGTCCAGACCACAGTGTTGGTCATCATTGGTCGGACTGTGACCAGCAAGTCCATGTGGCAGAGAATGTCATAGGGTGAGGTGCTGCTGTTGCGCCAGAGGGCCAGGTGCCAGGCCAGATGACCTGGGAGATGGGGATGGTCCGCTGACTCTCACGGTCTTTTCCGTGGATGACCCACCTTCCTCCGGGGACCCTCAGATGCAGGTCTTGACGATGCTAGGAACGCTCCGTCAGATGAATCCTCCTCCTCCTCCTCCCTCCCTGTGTCTGGTGCTGGTCTATGCCTGGTGGCACAGGGAGGGTTTGCCAGACTTTGGGCGATCTGATGGAGTGATTGGCTCACGTCCCTGTGCACCGCCAGGAGCTCAGCCAGTCTTGCCTCCATCCGTCCTTGGTGTTGTTGATGACTGGCATGATGCTCAACCTGCAGGTTCTTTATCTCATCGAGGGTCCCCTGCACCCCAGAAAGTCTGGACACGACCTGGTCCATGCCTCTGGTGTCACGCCGGTATGAGTCCAGGATGTTGCGTATGTGTGACATACCGGGGTCCTGAGCTGGCTGGTCAGGTTCATGCCTCCGCCTGCCTCCACTCCCACCACCCCTGCCCACACAAGCCTGGCCTGCCGTTGTGGGCACATCGGGTCTACAGGGACCCCTGAGGGATGGCATTTGCAGGGTTGTCTGCCTCCTCCTGGGTGCCCACAGAGCCTTGTCCCTCCTGGTCAGACTGGCTGTGTTGTTCAGTGCGAGCAGGGCTCCTGGGTGTCTCCTGGGATGAGGCAGGAATGGGGGTGGGGGTTGGCACAGGTGTACCTGACACAGGTTCTGCAGGGGCTTGAACACCAGAGGGGCCAGGTTGGTCGGGGTCATCCACGGAGTGGTGAGAGTCGTCGCTGCCGGTGGGATCATCTTCACGCGGTGCCTGGGACTGTGATTCTTCCCCCCCAGCATTGGGGGGAGATCGTCGACGTTGCCCTGTCTGAGAGAGAGATAATGTTAATGCTGTTTCATGCATAATCCATGTTTCATACATGTTCAAGTTGACACAGTTCCCCCAGGTAGTTGGATGTCCCTGGCATTCCTCTCAGTGTCCACTTGGGGATGGGTATGTTGCGGGGGACAGATAGGGTGACCAACCGTCCGTAAATTTCACGGACAGTCCGTAATTTTGGGCGTCTGTCCGTTGTCCGTGAAGGATTGTTTAACGGACGCCATTTGTCCGTAATTTTAACCGGGCACCGATCTCCAGCTTCCAACCACCTCCCTGCTTGACTCCGATGCTGTTGAGGTTGGGTGTAACAGACGCCGATGCAGTACCACAGCTCAGATACTCAGCAGCATTGGAGAGGCACAGCGGGGTGACAACCCTCACTCCTTCGCCCTTGATGAGCTGTTAAGAGGTGTTTGAATGTGACTGAGAGGGGGGGTTGCAGCTTCAGGAGCAGGGGCATCTGTTCAGATGCAAACAGCCCTAAATGCGTCATGTCTCTGCTATTTAGAGGGGCCTCACACATTCCCTTTCTGCCCAGGGCCCCAAACATCCTAGAGCCGGCCCTGATTACACAGAGGCAGCACGTGGTTCTCTTCACAGAGCTTAATGACTGTCACTAAATTGTGAGCAAACCTGGTTCTTCAAACATTCAGTCTATAATGTAATGAAATGAAGACATGGCACAATCGCACCCACACTGATTAACAAAGTATGGAGGACAATCAGTTCTCTTGGAGTATCTCCTTTAAGTACTGTACATCACAGTGGGGGATGGCAAAACTAACATTTTAGAAAGAGAGCCTGTCGTCTCGTTGTCTTGTCCAGGAGGGGATGAGGAGCCCTACCCCACCCTGGAAGAGACCCAGATGATACTGCATGCCCACCCTGGTGGATCTTGTTCCCCCTCCTGTGATGGCTCCTGCCCCCCCCCAGTGATGGCTCCTGTCCCCCATGTAGTGGCTCCTGCCCCCACCCCGCCTGTGATGGCACCTGTCCTCCCTCCTGTGGTGGATCCTGTCTCCGCCCTGGGTGGTTTCTGTTCCAATCCTGGAATGGCTTCTGCAGCGAGGGTGAAGTTCTTGATAGGCCTCTTCTCAAAAAGGCTCAGCTCAAAATTAATATGAAAAGGTGAGCGTGTGAGTAAATGAAGGGATGGGTGGATGGTTGGATGAATTAGTGAAAGGGTGAATGGATGAATGAAAGATTGAATAGATGGATAATGTAAGAGTATGGATGGATTGATGAGTGAGTGGAAGGATGGATGAGAGAAAAGGTAAATAGCTGGATGGATGGGTCGAAGGGTAGCTGGATGGGTAAAAGGGTGGTTGGATGTGTGAAAGGATGGATGTGTGAAAGGATGGATAAGTGAAAAGGTGGATGATGAGTGAGTGGGTGGATGGATGAGTGAAATGATGGATGAATTGATAAGTGCAAGGGTGAATGGATGGACGGATGACTGAAAGGGTGGATGTAAGGATGGATGAGTGAGTGCAAGGGAGGGTAGGTGGACAAAAGGATGAATAGATGAGTGAAGGAGTGAAAGGATAAATGGATGAGAGAAAGGATGGATGAGTGATAGGGTCAATGGATGGATTCATGAGTGGATGAGTAGATGGATGGATGGGTGGATGGATGGAAGGATGGATGGCTAAGTGAAAGTGTCGATGGAGAGAGAAAGGGAGGATGGATGGATGACTGAAAGGGTGGATGGGTGGAAGAATGAGTGACTGGGTGGATGGATGAGTAAGTGAAAAGATGGCTGGATGGGTGAAAGGGTAAATGACTGGATGGATGAGTGAATGGATGGATGGGTAGAAGAGTGGATGGATGAGTGTACAGATGGATAGGGTGAAAGGGTGGATGGATAATGGATGGATGAGTGAATGGATGGATGAAGGGATGGATGAGTCAAATGATAGATGGAAGGATACATGATGGATAGGTTTGCAAATGGTTGAATATGTTTGGATATTGCTGGGCTTACATATATGCTATTGCGCGACCTCCTCTGATGTGTCTGTAAAACTTACCCATTGTCCTGAAGTTTTGTCCTGAATTTTGACCTCCTGTCCTGAATTTGTGTCCTGATTTTTTAACCTTTGTCCTGAATTTTTACACTCACCGTCCTGATTTTGCACCAATGCCAGTTGGTCACCCTAGGGACAGATTGGGATGTTCTCCTGAGTGTGTGACCTGTAGATAGTTGGCTCTGATGCTTACTTGGCTCTGGATTGGTCTTGTTGTGTCACATGTCCATTGTGGGAGTGCGTGTATCCGTTGCCTGCCCCGGGGGTGTGTGCTTGTGTTAGGGGGGGGGGGTGTGACCGGGCGTGCTGTTGTGTGTAGTGTGAGTTGTAATTGGGTCTCCTAGGTGATGTGTGTGTCCCCTCATGGTGCATGCTGGCATGACAGTGTGTGTGAGTTCCTGTGCCAGATACCTGTGCTTGTGGAGTTGGTGTTTCAGTGTACAGTGGTCCCAGGGGGGTCTTGTGCTGCATACAGCAGGGCCCAGTGTCAGCTACCTTGTCAGTACTTTGCCAGTACCTGTGCATTGTGCATGGGTATGTACCTATGCCATATGGGCTGAGGGCATTGGTGTCTGCGTCTCATTTTCACAATGTGTTGTGTGGGGCCCACCCTCCCATCCTCCCGGACATCCAGTCTTGTGTTTGTGTTTGTTGTATCCTTGGACATGGCCTTGCCTTGATTTGTGAAGGGTGAATGGTGATGTTAGTGGCATGGGCATGGTTTTTGTGTGTCTTTTTGTGCGGTGAGTGCTTGGGGGTGGGGGCGTGCATTTGTTGTGGTTGGGGTGTGGATGCCATTCCCCCCATGTTACGTGAGTTGTTTGTGTACTCACCAGGCTCTGAGACTCCTTCGACTCCGTGTAGTCCCACCGGCGGTATCATGGCCATCACCTTCTCCTCCCAGGGATGGTAGTGTACGGGTCTGCGGGGCGGCCCACCTCCAGTGATGTTGGTCTGGGCATGTTCTTCATTCATTTTCCTCTTGACCGCCCTGAGCAGATCGTACCACCTGGCTTGGCATTCATGCCTGGTCCTTCGGATGGGCGCAACAGCATTCACCTTATCGACAATCCTCTGCCACATGGCGGATTTTTGAGCTATGCTGGTCTGTCTGACCAATGTTCCAAACAGCTGTGGCTCGACTCTGATGACTTTGTTGACAAGGAGGTCCAGCTCCGCCGTAGTGAACTTTGGATTCTTGTCTGTGGGCATGGTGTGGGGTGTGGGTGTGGGTGTGGATGGTTGTGGGTGTGTGGGTGTGAATGTGAGTGTGTGTGTGTGAATGTGAAGAGGGGGATGTTTGTGGAGGTGGCTGTGTGAAGGTGTGTGAGTGAAGGTGTAGCGAAGGTATGAGTTATGTAGGGTTGTTTGTGTGTGGTGTCTGGCAGCAGTGGGTCTGTTGCAAAGGCTCATGGTTTGTGTGTGTGGGCCCTTTTTATTGGTCTATTTTTGGGTGTGGCTGTGTTTGAATTTTGGTTGGTGTGTTATAAGAGGTGGTTGTGTTTGGGGCCTCTGTTGGCCTGTTTGGATGTGGCAGGTCAGTCATTGAGATGTATTTTGTCGTGTAGATGTTTTTTGTGTTGTTGTGCGAGTCGATTTGACCCTCCTTGTGCTGTATTACAGTGTCCTGGTTCTGTATGAGTCTTTTTCGCGTAGGTACGATCCGTACATACGCGATGCTGGGTGGGGGTGCTGGGGTACGGTGTTGGTGTGCGGCGCGTACATGCGGTGCAGGGGTACGCTGCGTACATGCGGTGGGGGGGCTGGGGGTACAGTGCGTACATGCGGTGCTGGGGTACGGTGCGTACATGCGGTGCTGGGGTACGGTGCATACATGCGGTGGGGGGGCTGGGGGTACGGTGCGTACATGCGGAGCAGGGGTACGGTGCATACATGCGGTGGGGGGGCTGGGGGTACTGTGTGTACATGCGGCCCTGGGGAACGGTGCGTACATGAGGTGGTACGGCACGTACATGTGGGGGTGCTGCGTGTACATGGGGGGGGTACGGCGCATACAGGTGCGGGGCTGGGGTACAGTGCAGACAGGGGGGGTAAGGCGCGTACATGGGGGGTACGGCGCGTACATGGGGGGTACGGCGCATACAGTTGCGGGGCTGGGGTACAGTGAGGACAGGGTGGTGTACGGTGCTGACATATTTGGGGGTAGGGGGGCTGTAAGGCTCGTACGCGGGCATGAGTTTACCCGTGTACATGTGTGCTACTGCGTTGGCTCTGTACGGGCCATTTTACCTGCGATTGTGTATTCGGACGGACGGTCAGGATCGTACTTGCGCTTTATGATTTGTAAGTGAAACTGTCCGGCTCACTTTCGTACACTTTTCCCGACGATATTCGGACGTGGCCACTTTCCGACGCACTCTCGTAGACTTTTCCCGACACTAATCGTATTTATTTTTCACGTACGAATCGTACTTGGCAGTTTGTACGGTACTTGTGCGACTTGTACGTAAAAAAATCCGGATGCGATTCGTACGGGGAATATTTTTACCGGATCGGAATCGGCACCATAGTGTTCACCAGTCCTACAATTGAAGAGCTAGAGTGATACATTTAAAATAATATTGGGAGATCTTTGCATAACGCACATCAATATGGAGGACTCAAATTAAGTTCCAGTCAAAAACAATTTCTTCAAGCCCATATTAGAACAGGCTGGACCCCCATACTGTATACCAAGAGCATCAGTTGTAAATGTATCATTCTCGGTGAACTGGATGGACATTCTTAGCTTGGTCAGTAGGTCTCGTCTTAGTATATTGGCCGGGGAGGAAGGATAATATAACAAATACTGGTGTATGCTCTCCATCAAAAAACAAACATCTAAAAACATTTTTAACTCTCATATCTCACATAAAGTCCTTAAAATCCAATGGTAATTATGCAGCAGGGATTGCAGACAAAGAGTGATCCTTTGACCTCCAAATCCAAAAGAAAAGTGACCAAGGGATAGAAAAGCATAGACAAGCCTTCTGGACAGGAAGGAGAAGCTTAAGACCCTTTGGTGCTTCCTTCCTCTTTCAAACAATAGTAAAGTACAAAAAATGTGTTTCACGCTAAAAAACAACTTGAACCATAAAAACAAGTTGAACCATCCGTTTGGGTGGGATACTTACTTGAAAACCTATTCTCAAGTTGATTTGACTGCTTCACGAGTAGAAAACTTGTTTATATGCAGCCATCTGAACTCAACCGCGGATGGAAATCCCGCTAGGCCTCGCCAGCTCGCTTGCGGGAGCCTCACTTTGTTCCTGTTGTCATCTCATTGCTCGAATAGGACTAAAATTACAACACACAGCGATAGGCCGAATTTGGTCGAACTCCATTGACCAGAGTCCAACAATTCCGCGAGCGGAATGAAAAATTACTCTGGGCATAAAATATAAGCAAAGGCTAAATTAGCACCATATCAGTGGAGCCTAGCTCCACCCCCTGGTCAGTTGAAGCTTGCCGTACTAAAACCCAAACATTTTGGTGCTACATATATACATTTATTATCAATGCAGAGAATGGAAGCCGGAACACGTGATGGGCTGAAATTGTCGATAGGTGCTAAGGAGGCGGTACCAAGCTCTTCTTGCAGGAAGAATGTGAGAAGACCTTGGGAGAAGGAACAGTTTCTTCAGTAGAAGGTTGACTGCACTAGGTTTAAAAGTGAGACCACAGTTGTTAATACAATCAGTGTGACCTGTAAATCCATTTTCTCACTATCCAATCCGGTTATTTCGGCATGTTTTGATTATTTAATGAATTATGTGCATTTGATATGTCAAACATTTCAAATCTATGTCTGGTTCTCTGCTCTGTTTAGAGCATGTTACTGTTAGTTGAAGATTTATAGTGAAAAACCCAATATAGATTTTAGATTTTGATGTTTCATTTTGCAAAGCCCTTGGGATCTCTAATTTCAAGTGTGAGATGTTCACATGCACTCCTAAGGGCCCTAGCATCTTATGGACTCTAGCTTTAAGGTTGCGCTCTTAAGATCTCTGGCTTCTTGTATGAGATGCTCGTCAGTGCTCATTAGGTGTCTAATTTCAAGTGTGAGATGCTCACCAGTGCTCAGTAGATCTCTAGCTTCAAGTGTGAGATGTTCACCAGTGCTCCTAATAGGACCGGTTCACAGAACTAATCTGAGACAAAAACCTAAACGTACTACTTTTGGTATTCACAGAAGGCATTTAGTAGTAGTAAAGTTAAGATTTCTTACATTACTACTACTTAAACTGAGACAAAATGCTGACTTTACAACTTTCGGTATTCACAAAAGGGATTTAGTAGTAGTAAGTTTAGGATTTTGTCTCAGATGACTTTTGAGAATCAGGCCCAAGATCTCTAGTTTCAAGAGTGAGATGTTCACCGGCACTCCTAAGGGCTCGAGCTTCAAGTGTGAGATGTTCTTCAGCGCTCTTAAGATCTCTAGTTTGAAGAGTGAGGTGTTCACCAGCGCTCTTAAGATCTCTAGTTTCAAGACTGAGATGTTCACCAGCGCTCTTAAGAGCTCTAGTTTCAAGAGTGAGATGTTCGCCAGCGCTCTTAAGATCTCTAGTTTCAAGAGAGGGATGTTCACCAGCACTCTTAAGATCTCTGGCTTCAAGAGTGAGGTGTTCACCAGCGCTCTTAAGATCTCTGGCTTCAAGAGTGAGGTGTTCACAAGCGGTCTTCAGATCTCTTGCTTCAAGAGTGAGGTGTTCACCAGCGCTCTTAAGATCTCTTGCTTCAAGAGTGAGATGTTCACCAGTGCTCTTAAGATATCTAGTTTCAAGAGTGAGATGTTCACCAGCGCTCTTAAGTTCTCTAGTTTCAAGTGTGAGATGTTCAGCAGCGCTCTTAAGATCTCTTGCTTCAAGAGTGAGGTGTTCACCAGCGCTCTTAAGATCTCTAGTTTCAAGAGTGAGATGTTCACCAGCGCTCTTAAGATATCTAGTTTCAAGAGTGAGATGTTCACCAGTGCTCTTAAGATCTCTAGCTTCAAGAGTGAGATGTTCACCAGCGCTCTTAAGAGCTCTAGTTTCAAGAGTGAGATGTTCACCAGCGCTCTTAAGATCTCAGGCTTCAAGAGTGAGGTGTTCACCAGCGCTCTTAAGAGCTCTAGTTTCAAGGGTGAGGTGTTCACCAGTGCTCTTAAGATCTCTGGCTTCAAGAGTGAGGTGTTCACCAGCGCTCTTAAGATCTCTGGCTTCAAGAGTGAGGTGTTCACCAGCGCTCTTAAGATCTCTTGCTTCAAGAGTGAGGTGTTAACCAGCGCTCTTAAGATCTCTGGCTTCAAGAGTGGGGTGTTCACCAGCGCTCTTAAGATCTCTGGCCTCAAGGGTGAGATGTTTACCAGTGCTCTTAAGAGCTCTAGTTTCCAGAGTGAGATGTCCACAGGCGCTCTTAAGATCTCTGGTTTCAAGTGTGAGATGTTCTCCAGCGCTCTTACGATCTCTAGTTTCAAGAGTGAGATGTTCACCAGCGCTCTTAAGATCTCTTGCTTCAAGAGTGAGATGTTCAGCAGCGCTCTTAAGATCTCTTGCTTCAAGAGTGAGGTGTTCACCAGCGCTCTTAAGATCTCTTGCTTCATGGGTGAGGTGTTCACCAGCTCTCTTAAGATCTCTTGCTTCATGAGTGAGGTGTTCACCAGCGCTCTTAAGATCTCTTGCTTCATGAGTGAGGTGTTCACAGGCGCTCTTAAGATCTCATGCTTCATGAGTGAGGTGTTCACCAGCGCTCTTAAGATCTCTTGCTTCAAGAGTGAGGTGTTCACCAGAGCTCTTAAGATCTCTTGCTTCATGAGTGAGGTGTTCACCAGCGCTCTTAAGATCTCTTGCTTCATGAGTGAGGTGTTCACCAGCGCTCTTAAGATCTCTTGCTTCATGAGTGAGGTGTTCACCAGCGCTCTTAAGATCTCTAGTTTCAAGTGTGAGATGTTCATCAGCGCTCTTACGAGCTCTAGTTTTAAGCGTGAGATGTTCTCCAGCGCTCTTAAGATCTTTAGTTTCAAGTGTGAGATGTTCACCAGCGCTCTTAAGATCTCTAGTTTCGAGAGTGAGATGTTCACCAGCGCTCATTAGATCTCTAGTTTCAAGAGGGAGATGTTCACCAGCGCTCTTAAGATCTCTAGTTTCAAGAGTGAGATGTTCACCAGCGCTCATAAGATCTCTTGCTTCAAGAGTGAGGTGTTCACCAGCGCTCTTAAGATCTCTAGTTTCAAGAGTGAGATGTTCACCAGCGCTCATTAGATCTCTAGTTTCAAGAGTGAGAGGTTCACCAGCGCTCTTAAGATCTCTTGCTTCAAGAGTGAGATGTTCAGCAGCGCTCTTAAGATCTCTTGCTTCAAGAGTGAGGTGTTCACCAGTGCTCTTAAGATCTCTAGTTTCAAGAGTGAGATGTTGTTGGACAGGCCACATGAAGGGCTTGCTCCCTCCCCGCATGACAGGGCCCAAGCCCCGGACTCCCAGGTGTTACCCACAAGAGCAACCCGCACCCCGTCTCCCGACGGAACTCCTGCCCCCGGACATCCATGTATCATGGGGCCGAACCACTACCGGCTCCCCCGGCCGGATCAGCCGCCATCTTGGACACTGCACCACGAGGCCGCATGGCCTCAGCTCGACCCTAACCCTGGGCCTGGCCCGGCCCCGACATCCCGGCACCACCATCCACCCAGTAGGTGAACGGACCACTTGGCAGGTCAATGGGAGAAAGAAGTGTCGATGGCTCTCCCCGCCAGGTGCCGATCGCCCTCCAGCTCCCCCGGGCGCTGGCTCCACCCCCCTGCTGGGTGTCTGGACTCCCTCATCCCGGACCCCCTGACCTCCAAGTGCGAGGGTCCGGACATCAAAGGGCGCCAGACCTATAACTAGGGCAGCTCCAGAGCAGGAAGGCAGTTGTATCCTGGAGTCGAGAGACACCGAGAAGAACTCAGCCTTGACGGACTACCGGCGCTGCCGTAGCCCTGCCTTGTGAACTATCGTCCTGCCTGCTGGCGCTGCCGCGGCCTTCTGCATCCTCCATCCTCGTCGGGACCTGCTGGCGCTGCCGCAGACCGTTGTAACGACCACCTTCATCGGGACCTGCTGGCGCTGCCGCGGACCGTGTAACGACCACCTTCATCGGGACCTGCTGGCGCTGCCGCGGACCGTGTAACGACCACCTTCACCGGGACCTGCTGGCGCTGCCGCGGCCCGTCCAAGCTAGAACACCGAGCTCGAGGATTGTGAGCTATCCACCATACCATCTCAGCTACCAGATTGGTAACCAGACTGTCCCGCTACCCCCTTTCCCAAACCAAGAGACTAGAATCGAGGGGACCCCTGAGTCCAGACCTCCTTGTACCATTCCATCGTACCTTAAGAAATCGCTTATAAAGAACGTTAAATCCTATCCTTGTGTGGTGTATATCTGTGGGGGGGAAGTTACTCATCTGTACGATCGCTGGAGACGGCTCTCCCCGGAGACCTCTCCCCTTGTCCTCGGCCGACCCTCCCGGTCCGTCTAACATTGGTGGCCAGCGGCGTGATCCGAATCAAAGCGTAATCGTACAGAGAGTAGCTCACCCCACGACAAAACCACGATGTCAACCAAAGAGAGCGGATCCACCGAGAAATTCCAGATGGATAAATTGGAAGAGTATAGCCATCGTGAATTGAAACAATTCTGCATGGAACTAGGCATTGCTACCACCGGCCTGAGTACCAAAGACGATTTTAAGCACGCCATTGAGTCGTGGGCAGAAACCGGGGTCGCCAGATCCCCAGACCAAAATGGTGCAGCATCGGAGAGGAACGCCACGGCTCCCGAGGTTCGAGGAACGGGCCTCTCGCAGGAAGAGATCCAAGAAAGAGAAAAAAACAGATTACATAAGTTAGAAATGGCACGACTCAAAATGGACGGTGAACTAAAACTAGCCGAACAAAAACTGAACCTAGAACATCTGCGGCTCCGAGAAGAACGGGAAGAAAAACAGAGGCAGAGAGAGCTCGAAAAAAAAAGACTAACATACGAACACGAGCGCAAACTGGCAGAAATAGAACTACGGAAGCAGAACAAAGAACCGGAGGTGCCCGAGCGACCACGCACCCCGGGAGCGACAGAAAAGAAAGTCCACATCCCCAAGGATGTTGTCCGAGAGTATGTCCGAGAGGACGACATACAACAGTGGTTCAAGGCCTACGAGGTCGCCATGACCTCCCACCGGATCGATCGAAGTGACTGGGGAGCCGGCCTATGGGGGAGGTTCGTCAACGAAGGCCGCGATGCCCTACTGCAGCTCCCAGACCATCAGATGTCATCCTATGACCACATGAAGGCTGCCCTCCTCACCCGATATGGGCTCACACCCGAAATGTACCGCCAGAGGTTTCGGGACTGCACCCGGATCCCGGGTACAACGTGGGTGGAATATGTCAACTATTTCAGCCGAGCCTTCGAGGGTTGGATCAAGGGAAGCCACGTAACGACCTACGAGCAACTTTTTAATCTCATGGTGTGGGAGCACCTGTCTAACAACTGCTTCGTCGAGCTCAGGCAGCACCTCCTCGACAGTAAATTGACTGACCCACGGCAACTCGCCACCGAAGCTGACCGGTGGGAAAGCACCCGAGTGGGCCGGAGAGGGCCACACGAGCAGAACCGGAACAACCAAGGTCAGCACCGTACCCGAGGAGGAGGAGGAGGCCAGGGGCGAGGGAGAGACACCGTCCCAGCCGCTCCCGCTGCCAGCACCCCGCCCCCGGCCAGCCGGGGGAACCCCCCGATGCGCCCGGAGTTCCGAGCCAACGTCACGTGTCACCGATGCCAGCGAGTCGGCCACTACGCCAATGACCCGAACTGTCCACAGAACCAAACTCCAAAACCCCGCCAGGTAGCTGCCGCCGCCCTGGGGGGAGAACAAATCTCCGAAGAACAAGAAGAATACGAGCAGGCACAACAAGAGTGGGAACCGGCCGCCATGGTTCTAGCGTGCCTAGGGGGTAAAGACATGGTCCCGCGGGCCCCCCTACCCGCCAACACCAGAAAATATAGCCAGTGGGTGAACATTAATGGGCGCCGGGCCGAAGCCCTACGTGACACAGGGGCCAGTGTGACGGCCGTCCGCTGTCACCTGGTAAAACCAGAGCAGATCCTGCCGAACATTCTCTGCCCCGTCCGCTCAGCCGACAATTCCGAGAGTCTATGTCGGATGGCCTGCGTCCCCTTCGAATGGGGAGGGGTCTCCGGCATGTTGAAGGTGACGGTCCGGGATGATGCCCCCGTGGACTGTCTCCTGGGGAATGATCTTGAGAGTTCCCCGTGGGCCGCCGTCGAAAGAAGAGAGCACCTGGGGATGCTGGGCCTCCCGGACTGGGCGTGCGTAACCACCCGGTCCATGGCCGCCCGTGCCATCCCCCGACCAGAAGAACCAGAATGGCCTGCACCTCCTCCCCCGATCGCTCCAGTAGAGGACACCGACTATACCGACCCCCCAGAGCAAACCCCCGAAGGGGTCGCCCAGCCCCAGGACCTTCCCGGCCTGGCTCAGTGGCGTCAAGAAGGGGGGCCCACCCAGGAACAATTCCGCCAGGAGCAGAAGACCTGTCCCTCCCTCGAGGGACTCCGCCAGCAAGCCATCGCCCAGAGCGCAGGGGACTCCACCGGAGCCCATTGGGTCTATTGGGATAACGACCTGTTATACAGTGAACAGAGAATCGCGGAGCTAGGGGCCAGTCGAGTGCTGGTGGTGCCCCTCCGTTTCAGAGACTTCCTGCTAAATTTGGCCCACGATGTCCCTCTGGCTGGACACCTGGGCCAGGACAAAACCTACAGTCGCCTGGTGACCCACTTTTTCTGGCCGAGGATGCGAAACGACGTCCTCAACCACTGCCGGTCCTGCCCCACGTGCCAGGCCAGCGGGAAGAGCGGCCGCAAGCTCAAAGCACCTCTGCAACCCTTCCCAGTTGTCACCACCCCGTTCGAGAGGGTGGGAATAGACATTGTGGGGCCCCTGGACCCCCGCACAGCACAATGACATCGGTTCATCCTGGTACTGGTGGACCACGCCACCCGCTACCCCGAGGCTGTGCCCCTGCGAACTGTAACAGCTCCGGTGGTCGGCCGGGCCTTAATGGGGATCTTCTCCCGGGTGGGCTTCCCCCGAGAAGTCGTCAGCGACCGAGGCACAAACTTTATCTCGAAATATATGAAGTCCCTCTGGCAACAGTGCGGGGTCACCTACCGATTCACGACCCCCTATCATCCTCAAGGAAACGGACTAGTTGAGCGATTCAACCGCACGCTCAAGGGAATGATTGGGGGATTGGAAGAGCCCCTCCGTCGCCAGTGGGATGTACTACTTCCGTGCCTCCTCTTCGCCTATCGAGAAGTTCCCCAGAAGTCCCTCGGTTTTAGCCCTTTCGAACTCTTGTACGGGCACCCTGTGCGAGGGCCCCTCAGCCTAGTCAAAGAAGGTTGGGAGATGGCCCCCCTAAAGACCCCTCCAGACGTCTTCAAGTACCTCCTGGCACTACGCAATCAGACCCGGCGATTCAGGGAAATGGCAAAAGCGAATCTTGAGGCCAGTCAGGAGGACATGGAAAAATGGTACGATCAAAATGCCTCCTCCGTCGAATTCGAACCTGGTCAACAAGTGTGGGTGATGTCCCCCACCGAACCATGTGCCTTGCAGGACAAGTGGACGGGGCCCTTCAAAGTGGTCGAACGCAAGAGCCCCGTCACCTATCTCATCGATATGGAGTCTCCCCGGAACCCCCTCCGGGTCCTCCACACCAACAGACTCAAACCCCACTTTTTGCGCTCGGAACTCAGCCACCTGATGGCTACAGACAGTGGGGTGGAAGAAGACTCCGAGCCTCTCCCTGATCTCCTGAAGACTCAGGAGAAAGATGGTTCCGTGGACGGGGTCTGGCTCTCCGATGCCCTCACCCCAGAGCAGCGCCAAGGCTGCCGGGACCTCCTGCTGCAGTTTGCTACTCTGTTTTCCCTCACCCCAGGGGTCACCCCCTGGTGCTTGCACGACGTGGACACTGGGGACAGTCCCCCTATCAGACACCGGGCATACCGCGTACCAGATCGGGTGCGGGCCTGCATCCAAGAGGAAGTGTCCAAGATGCTCACGCTCGGGGTCATCGAGCCCTCGGACAGCCCCTGGGCCAGCCCGGTCGTTCTGGTCCCCAAAGCCGCTGCCCCCGGCACCACTCCTGAACTCCGATTCTGCGTCGACTATCGGGGCTTGAATGCTGTCACCAGGACCGACGCTCATCCCATCCCCCGAGCGGATGAATTGATCGACCGCATGGGGGCTGCCCGCTACCTCAGCATCTTCGACCTGACAGCGGGCTACTGGCAGATCGGTCTCACACCCCGAGCCCAAGAACGGTCCGCCTTTTCTACCCCCGATGGCCACTACCACTTCAAGGTCATGCCCTTCGGCATGAAGAATGCCCCAGCTACTTTTCAGCGACTAGTGAACCAGGTCTTGGCGGGGCTCGAAGAGTTCAGCGCCGCCTACCTGGACGATATCGCTGTGTACAGCCGCCACTGGTCCGACCACCTCCACCACCTCCGAGAGGTCCTGCAAGCCCTCCAGCGGGCCGGCCTCACAATCAAGGCCGGCAAGTGCCAAATTGGTCAGGGGTCCGTGACCTACCTCGGACACCAGGTGGGAAGCGGTCTGGTGGCCCCTCTGCAACTCAAAATCGCTGCCATCCAGTCCTGGCAACCCCCAGTCACGCAGACCGAGGTCCGAGCCTTCTTGGGACTCACCGGCTACTACCGGCGGTTCGTGAGGGACTATGGCAGCATTGTGGGGCCCCTCACGGGTCTCACGTCCAAAAACCACCCGAAGAAGATTAACTGGACCCCCGACTGTCAAGCGGCCTTCGAGAAGCTGAAAGCCGCCCTGTGCACCGCCCCTGTGCTCCAGGCCCCCGATTACAGTCGGGAATTCATTGTGCAAACGGACGCCTCCGACCACGGCATCGGGGCGGTTCTCTCCCAGCTGAACCCCGAGGGTCTTGACCAGCCGGTGGCCTTCATCAGCAGACGCCTCCTGGCCCGAGAACAGCGCTGGAGCACAATCGAGAGGGAGGCCTTCGCAGTGGTGTGGGCCCTCAAAAAGCTCCGGCCCTATCTCTTCGGTACCCACTTCCGGGTGCAAACCGATCATCGACCCCTGCAGTGGCTAATGCAGATGCGGGGGGAAAACCCAAACCTATTGCGCTGGTCCATCTCCCTGCAGGGGATGGACTTCACTGTGGAACATCGACCGGGCCAAGACCACGCCAACGCAGATGGCCTGTCATGCTTTTTCCGCCTCGACGAGGAGAGTCCCCAAGAGGATGGGTGACTCTCCCCGCCTTCAGCTGGGGGGGACGCATGTTGGACAGGCCACATGAAGGGCTTGCTCCCTCCCCGCATGACAGGGCCCAAGCCCCGGACTCCCAGGTGTTACCCACAAGAGCAACCCGCACCCCGTCTCCCGACGGAACTCCTGCCCCCGGACATCCATGTATCATGGGGCCGAACCACTACCGGCTCCCCCGGCCGGATCAGCCGCCATCTTGGACACTGCACCACGAGGCCGCGTGGCCTCAGCTCGACCCTAACCCTGGGCCTGGCCCGGCCCCGACATCCCGGCACCACCATCCACCCAGGAGGTGAACGGACCACTTGGCAGGTCAATGGGAGAAAGAAGTGTCGATGGCTCTCCCCTGCCAGGTGCCGATCGCCCTCCAGCTCCCCCGGGCGCTGGCTCCACCCCCCTGCTGGGTGTCTGGACTCCCTCATCCCGGACCCCCCGACCTCCAAGTGCGAGGGTCCGTACATCAAAGGGCGCCAGACCTATAACTAGGGCAGCTCCAGAGCAGGAAGGCAGTTGTATCCTGGAGTCGAGAGACACCGAGAAGAACTCAGCCTTGACGGACTACCGGCACTGCCGTAGCCCTGCCTTGTGAACTATCGTCCTGCCTGCTGGCGCTGCCGCGGCCTTCTGCATCCTCCATCCTCGTCGGGACCTGCTGGCGCTGCCGCGGACCGTTGTAACGACCACCTTCATCGGGACCTGCTGGCGCTGCCGCGGAACGTGTAACGACCACCTTCATCGGGACCTGCTGGCGCTGCCGCGGACCGTGTAACGACCACCTTCACCGGGACCTGCTGGCGCTGCCGCGGCCCGTCCAAGCTAGAACACCGAGCTCGAGGATTGTGAGCTATCCACCATACCATCTCAGCTACCAGATTGGTAACCAGACTGTCCCGCTACCCCCTTTCCCAAACCAAGAGACTAGAATCGAGGGGACCCCTGAGTCCAGACCTCCTTGTACCATTCCATCGTACCTTAAGAAATCGCTTATAAAGAACGTTAAATCCTATCCTTGTGTGGTGTATATCTGTGGGGGGAAGTTACTCATCTGTACGATCGCTGGAGACGGCTCTCCCCGGAGACCTCTCCCCTTGTCCTCGGCCGACCCTCCCGGTCCGTCTAACAGATGTTCACCAGCGCTCATTAGATCTCTAGTTTCAAGAGCGAGATGTTCACCAGCGCTCTTAAGATCTCTAGTTTCAAAAGTGAGATGTTCAGCAGCGCTCTTAAGATCTCTTGGTTCAAGAGTGAGGTGTTCACCAGTGCTCTTAAGATCTCTTGCTTCATGAGTGAGGTGTTCACCAGCGCTCTTAAGATCTCTAGTTTCAGGAGTGAGGTGTTCACCAGCGCTCCTAAGATCTCTGGCTTCAAGAGTGAGGTGTTCTCCAGCGCTCTTAAGATCTCTAGTTTCAAGAGTGAGATGTTCTTCAGCGCTCTTAAGATCTCTTGCTTCAAGAGTGAGATGTTCTCCAGCGCTCTTAAGATCTCTTGCTTCAAGAGTGAGATGTTCACAGGTGCTCTTAAGATCTCTGGTTTTAAGAGTGAGATGTTCACAGGTGCTCTTAAGATCTCTAGTTTCAAGAGTGAGATGTTCACCAGCACTCTTAAGATCTCTAGTTTCAAGAGTGCGATGTTCACCAGCGCTCTTAAGATCTCTTGCTTCAAGAGTGAGATGTTCAGCAGCGTCTTAAGATCTCTTGCTTCAAGAGTGAGGTGTTCACCAGCGCTCTTAAGATCTCTTGCTTCATGAGTGAGGTGTTCACCAGTGCTCTTAAAATCTCTTGCTTCAAGAGTGAGGTGTTCACCAGCGCTCTTAAGATCTCTTGCTTCATGGGTGAGGTGTGCACCAGCACTCTTAAGATCTCTTGCTTCAAGAGTGAGGTGTTCACCAGCGCTCTTAAGATCTCTTGCTTCATGGGTGAGGTGTTCACCAGCGCTCCTCAGATCTCTTGCTTCATGAGTGAGGTGTTCACCAGCGCTCTTAAGATCTCTTGCTTCATGAGTGAGGGGTTCACCAGCGCTCTTAAGATCTCTTGCTTCATGAGTGAGGTGTTCACAGGCGCTCTTAAGATCTCTGGCTTCAAGAGTGAGATGTTCACCAGCGCTCTTAAGAGCTCTAGTTTCAAGAGGGAGATGTTCTCCAGCGCTCTTAAGATCTTTAGTTTCAAGTGTGAGATGTTCACCAGCGCTCTTATGATCTCTTGCTTCATGAGTGAGGTGTTCACAGGCGCTCTTAAGATCTCTGGCTTCAAGAGTGAGATGTTCACCAGCGCTCTTAAGAGCTCTAGTTTCAAGAGTGAGATATTCTCCAGTGCTCTTAAGATCTCTTGCTTCATGAGTGAGGTGTTCACAGGCGCTCTTAAGATCTCTTGCTTCATGAGTGAGGTGTTCACAGGCGCTCTTAAGATCTCTTGCTTCATGAGTGAGGGGTTCACCAGCGCTCTTAAGATCTCTGGCCTCAAGGGTGAGATGTTTACCAGTGCTCTTAAGAGCTCTAGTTTCAAGAGTGAGATGTTCACCAGCGCTCTTAAGATCTCTTGCTTCAAGAGTGAGATGTTTACCAGTGCTCTTAAGAGCTCTAGTTTCAAGAGTGAGATGTTCACCAGCGCTCTTAAGATCTCTAGTTTCAAGTGTGAGATGTTCTCCAGTGCTCTCATGATCTCTAGTTTCAAGAGTGAGATGTTCACAGGCGCTCTTAAGATCTTTTGCTTCATGAGTGAGGGGTTCACCAGCGCTCTTAAGATCTCTGGCCTCAAGGGTGAGATGTTTACCAGTGCTCTTAAGAGCTCTAGTTTCAAGAGTGAGATGTTCACCAGTGCTCTTAAGATCTCTAGTTTCAAGAGTGAGATGTTCACCAGTGCTCTTAAGAGCTCTAGTTTCAAGAGTGAGATGTTCACCAGCGCTCTTAAGATCTCTAGTTTCAAGTGTGAGATGTTCTCCAGTGCTCTGAAGATCTCTAGTTTCAAGAGTGAGATGTTCTCCAGCGCTCTTAAGAGCTCTAGTTTCAAGAGTGAGATGTTCACCAGCGCTCTTAAGATCTCTTCGTTTCAAGTGTGAGATGTTCTCCAGTGCTCGTAAGATCTCTAGTTTCAAGAGTGAGATGTTCTCCAGCGCTCTTAAGAGCTCTAGTTTCAAGAGTGAGATATTCTCCAGCGCTCTCACGATCTTTAATTTCAAGTGTGAGTTCAGCAGCACCAGATTTGAGCTGCCTTCACCCCTCCTCTTTGATACTGGAAACACTGTAAATAAATTACAGAAACACACATCCTAAAAGTGCTCCATGCAGAATCACGTGGCTAAAAGAGGCGGGACTGGCACAATCCTTCACATTAAAATGAATCAATTCGAGAAGTCTCTCACCGCACATTTCTGATGAGACAGACTGTGAGAAAGGATTGTTGATAATAGTGAAGAAAAGTGAGTAGAGCTCACACTGCAGGGCGCGCTTCCTGTTCCCTGGACACTGCTTCGCTGGCCAGTGAGAGCCGCACGAGCCTCGTGAAGGGCAGTTTCTCTGGTTTGGTCACTCAGGGAGTTTGGTTTTTATGGCACAATTTAGCTCACCAAGTAGAATCAGAAAAGTGGATGGATTTACGTCATCAGGGTTAGGATGCATGAGTGAATACACACATCGAAGGTGCTAATGTGGGGCGAGAAGGCAGTGGGTGGATGTGAGAGAGATCTGGCTGAGACAGGGGACTTGGGACAGGCACCCCACCAGCTCTTGTGTCCAGCGGACCATGGCGAACCCCCCCCCACACACACACACTCACACACTCACTCACATACACAGTTCCAGATGTGGAGAATGTGCAGTTACTGCTTCGCTGAACATAACCCACCCTCCAATTCTGCACACACAGACCCTGCAGGCATGTCAGGAAACAGTTAACTCTCTGTGGGCAGGTCTGCGGTGGAAAGAGCTGAGGGTGGAGCCGGGGTGAACACTACCACCCTGTGACCCGCTCACACACCTGTGATCTTCGGCAGCCCCTGCACACCAGAGGAGGCAGCGCTGGGAATGGCTTCTCTGCGCCTCTTCACCGGGCTCTTTGCGTTGGGTGAGAGGAACCTCGGGGATTGTGGAGGGGTTGGGGTGGACAGGGGTACACACGTGGAGTGTGCTGGGGGTAGATAGGGTACATGGAGATGGTGAAGGGTTTTGGAAGGATAGATGGGAGTACACACAGGGGAGTGTAGAGTGGATATATGGGGTACATAGGGGACGTGGATGGGATAGATGGGGTACACACAGGGAGTGTAGAGTGGATATATGGGGTACATAGGGGACGTGGATGGGATAGATGGGGTACACACAGGGAGTGTAGAGTGGATATATGGGGTACATAGGGGACGTGGATGGGATATATGGGGTACACACAGGGGAGTGTAGAGTGGATATATGGGGTACATAGGGGACGTGGATGGGATAGATGGGGTACACACAGTTTGTGTAGAGGGGATAGAAATGGCTCACAGGGTGATGTGGAGGGGATAGCTATGGGTACACACAGGGGTATAAAGGGGATAGACAGGGGTGCACACAGAGGGGTGTCGAGAGGATCATACGGTTACACATGAGGTTCTGGAGGGGGTTGAAAGGGGTACACACCAGAGGGGGGGGGGCGGGAGCTCAGACGCCATCCTAACAATACAGGACACTTTACACCTCAGCTGTGGTCAGCATCTGTATCTTGACGCCTCTGGCTTCTGCTCGTCTGTTCGACTGATGTCCCCGGCTCCATGAGGCGCTTTAGGGTGAAGAACTATAATAAGAAGAATAAGAATAAGAATATTAATAACATTATGATAACGCTAACAATAATAATGATAATAGTGAGAATTCTTCATGACAAACTGGTGACGTATCCAGGCTTCTGCTCTGAGCCTTCATTCTGTAGATTTTGTTTTTAATATTGATTGATTAATGATCAGTTTGTGTCTTTGTAACTAAGATTTTAGTATTAAATACAATTTTAAACGACGTCACCTTATCTGCTATTGACTGAACATTTCCCCCGAGAACCATCTCTGAATATTGACCCAAAAAGTGAGTTCTTCCCCTGCTTTCTCCCTCTACCAGCAGACGTCACAACGCAACTGTAATATGTTATTACAGAGAGAAGCATTCGCGTGTTCTTATTATAGGTGACTAGTGATGTCACTGTTGGAGTTTAGTAAGTCAATTACAGACCATTTTTTGCAAAAACATCCACTGTACACCCACATATTTCCTGTGCACCCCAGCCTTCACTGTACACCCACATTTCTCTTGTGCACCCAGTGTTCACTGTGCACCCACATTTCTCCTGTGTACCCCAGTGTTAACTGTGCACCCACATTTCTCCTGTGCACCTCAGGTTTCACTGTGCACCCACATTTCTCTTGTGCACCCCAGTCTTCACTCTGCTCCCACATTTCTCCTGTGCACCCCAGTGTTCACTGTGCACCCACATTTCTCCTGTGCACCCCACTGATGACCCTCCTCTCATTTCGCAGGTGTTGCTGTCGGTGACTCTGTCTTCCAGTCCCCCCACACTCTACAGGTCACCGAAGGACAGAGGGGCTCTATTGAGTGTAATTTCACCACAACTAGCAGTAGCCCAGATCTCTTCTGGTACCGGCAGCACCAGCACCGTCCTCCCCACAAGCTCCTCCACGTCGCCAAATACAAAGAACATGACCATTCGGCGGACGGAGGCCTCTCAGCGGCCATGGACTGGGATCGGAGGCAGGTGTGGCTGCAGCTGTCCTGGGCCAGCCTTGAGGATGACGGTGCAGTGTTCTACTGTGCACTGAGGGCCACAGTGACAGAGCCACAGTGCACACTCATGCAAGAAGTGAGGACACGCCTCTGAGCTCCTCCAGCTGCAGGGAAACATCCAGCCTCATGCAATGCAAAGATGCAAAGCCAGGAGCAGAGGAAGCTTGCAAAACAGAAACGGGTCGATAGCTGAGGATATGTTATCTTTATTTTGATTTCTGAGGTGAAAAAAACCTATATTTTGAGGAGAAAAATCCCTGGAAATACAGAGTCTCTAATGCACATTTCTGCTCAGCCCCATTGAACGTCCTGGCAGAGTTTATCAGTGCCTATCTCCCACGCACATCTCTCCTCAGCCCAAACATGTCCATCAATGTCTGTTCGTCCCTCACAAATATCTACTCAGCTGTTTTATGTATCCTGTCAGTGTTTCTGCACCCTTAGAAATCTTTTATGATTTCCCTTGTATTTCCTGTCAGAGACTAGCTCTCATTCAAGGATTTCTCAGTCTCCTTGTATGTACATATATCAGTATCTGCGTACCCCTCACACATCTGTCTTCACCTCCTTGTACATCCTAATACCTGCATCTGTGTACCTGTCAACCACCTCTCCTCAGCCCCCTTGTACAGCCAAATATCAGTGGCCATGTACCCCTCACATCTCTCTTCATTCCCTTATACATCCAAATATAAGTATCTGATCCCCTTTTGCACATCTCTTACACCCCTGTACATTCTTATGCATTCCCCTCACACATCTCTCCTCAGCTCCATTCTCCATCCGAATAGCAGTATGGGTGTCCCCTTAAACATCTCTCCTCAGACCTCTTGAATATCCTAATATCAGTATATGTGCAACCCTCACACATCTCTCCTCAGCCCCCTTGTACAGCCAAATATCAGTGTCCATATACCCCTCACATGTCTCTCTTCATTCTCTTGTACATCCTAATATACGTATCTGGTCCCTTTTGCACATCTCTTACACCCCTGTACATTCTTATACATTCCTCTCACACATCTCTCCTCAGCTCCATTTTCCATCTGAATATCTGTATGGGTGTCCCCTTACACATCTCTCCTCAGACCTCTTGTATATCCTAATAAAAGTATATGTGTAAGCCTCACACATCTCTCCTCAGCTCTCATGAACATCCTAAAAACAGTATATGTGAACCCCTCACATATCTCTCTCTGCCCCTTGCATTCCTAAGATCAGTATGTGTGAACCCCTTACACATCTCTCCTCAGACCTCTTGTACATCCTAATATCAGTATACATGTACCCCTCACACATCCATCTCTTGTACACCCTAATATCAGTATACATGTACCCCTCACACATCCATCTCTTGTACACCCTAATATCAGTATGCATGTACCCCTCACACGCCTCTCTTCTGCCCCTTGTAAACCTAATATCAGTATACGTGAACCTATCACACATCTCTACTCAGCTCTCTTCTACTTCCTAATATAACTATATGTGTACTCTGAGACATCTCTTTTCTGCCCCTTGTAATCCTAATATCAGTATACGTGTACCCCTTACACATCTCTCCTCAGCTCTCTTGTACATTCTAATATCAGTATGTGTGAACCCCTTACACATCTCTCTGCTGCCTCTTGAAATCCTAATATCAGTATACGTGTACCTATCACATATCTCTCTTCTACCCATTGTACATCCTAATATTAGTGGATGTTTGGATCCAGCTGGCACCCTCATCGATCTCGTCCATAAGGACTTTTCTCCAGAAAAGCAACGCCAGAAGATAAGCTTTCCACCAGGAGAAGCCTGGCTCCTCTATCCGACCATGGTCCATTGTGATCAGCCTTAACTTTTGACTTTGAACCAGTCTAGCATGACCAAAAACCCTTGGGTAGCACTTGGTGCTTCTCAGCACTAGAAACCTATCCAAGTTTGAAAAATCACATGTCTGGTTCCCTACAACTGATTTCTCTTGTTTTGGTGCCTCATTGTTGCTTGACATTTTCTCTGTTTCTGAAAATCGGAGAGGGATTTTAATCTTGTTGTGTTTTCTACTTTTTAACTGTATGACACTGATAAATGCTTTACACATTTCTCCTGTTTTATACCTGCCTGCTCTGTGCTACAGCTACCAAGGATGGAGCTTGGGGTTAAATAATCGAGACCCGCCTGGACCTAGTAAGGAATTCTGCCAGTATTAAGTAAGGAGGACTACCATCCCCTGCAACTAATAATCCATTTTCTTTAATGATGAGATATGATTGGCTACTACTACACCAACAAAGGTATCACAGCCACTACTGTAGTGAGTTCTCTCTGAATACGTACAGGCATTGTTAAGTTAGCATAACCACGTTAGATGTTAGAAAGCCATCTTTTTGCTTTTGCACACGGCACTGCGTTTACATGTTATTTCTTAAAACAGACTGTTGACTCGAGACTTGCTTCACACAAGCGCGATCTGTTGCTACTATCCCAAGCTCTGCGCAGCGACCTTGGTCTGTACATGGTGTGACAAACAGTCTGGGGTATTACACAATGCATGTTTTTCACTCTAGGTTGATCGGCCCACTATTTAGCCATAACACACGCGCAGCTGCAAATGCCTGAAAATTAGTGCTTTTAGTATCACAGACATCATGTTTATTATTCAGACCGAAGACGAGCCTTCCTGCGAGAAGTCTCCTGATGCTCCTGTGATGTGATTTCACTAAGCTGATCTTTGAGGTATGGGGTCCCCTATTCAAGCCTAAGAGACCTTCTATTAGCATAATAATAATATTAGCTTCTTAGTAAAGGGAAGGTGGTAGTATCCACTGTCATTATAAAATGATCACCCCTTTTATATTCTATGGTATTGTAACTATGTTGCTGGTTTTGATATTAATCATTTGTCTGCTTGTATTAGCCAAAGTACTGCATCTTAGGACACGTGGTCTATAAAAATAAACCCCCTTTTATTTACAACGTGTCTCTGTTGATTATTGTTGTGGACTGATGTGAGAATAATATACGAACAGGTATTTCCGATTCCCACCATTCCTGAGTATGTACTGAGTCGCTTGTTCTGGGTTGTCTACACATTGGGACCGCCGAGCTAAATCTCGGATAACTAATGGGACACTTATGCTAGCCGGATACTGGGCTCTGGGTTCTGAGGTGAGTTTCTGGTACACCACAATTCACTGAGGTCCTGGGGTTCTTCGCATAGTTCTGTGTATCAGCAGAATCCCTGCAACATGGCGCACCTAACGTTTGGTCTATGAGTTGAAACGCTTTAGTAGTGCTTACATTTAGTCCACAGCACCCTCATTCTTGTTTCCGGATAACAAGTCTGACGGATTTCAAACCTACCTAGTTCTATTGATATAGGTTCCTTCAAGCTTGATTATTAAAAAGGTTATTGAACCCTTGTGCTACTGAATACTTGAAGTGTAGCTTGTCCTTATGGCAATTAATATTGCGGCGCATAGCCGTGCGGCCCTGAAACGTCACTTGACGCAGTATGGGGTGCCGGACGCGGGCATGGACGTCATCTTTGTGGTGGGAGCCGATGCGGCTCACCCCTTTGAGTTGTTCTACTCTTGGGTGACGATTCCGGCAGTCAGTGGTAATGATAATACATTTCATTCTTACACTGCCACTGCCGTGCCTGCTGCCTATGCGCCTTATAGGACACAGGAGATACCAATATCTGCTTGGCAACATCAGATTTGGTTTAATGGCGCCCTCCCCCATGTGGTTATACCGCCGAGAATGGGCCCTTTATCAATTGCGGGGGCCACTTGGCCGGTACTAGCCGGATTTACGCCTCATCCCCGTTACCTCACGGTGACGGTGGATGAATTGCGTGTACTACACACTGCCCTTATAACAGTATATAGGGCGTTAGTGCAGTATGTGTCGCGCACTGTACAGGCGGGGGCGCCTGTTAGTGCGGGACAACCTAGTGATCGCCACGCGGTGGTCATTAGTCCTGTTATGGTCAATTCTGTTGTGGGCAAGCGCCCCCTCACAAGGGATGATTATCCTTTTTGGCTTGCTGAAAAATTTGACCAAATAGAGGCGGTGTATCCGCATACAACTCCTGTGGAGAAACACAGGATCCTCACCATTAGTTTGCCTAAAGACTTAGTTCCCCATATAGATGACTGTGTATCCTGGGGTAAGATTTTTGCTGCGACATACGCGCAGTGCTTCGGCACTCCGTCTATGTTACAGCTGCCCTCCATCATTAAACAGGTTCAAGAGGACCATGGAGCGGAGTCTGCGATAGAATTGGGGATGCGGCTCCTCGGAGATTTTGGCCTGGTGGCTACCATGATAATGGGAAACCTTAAGGGTGATGCGTTGCACTTTCAGGTTCGTAATGAACTGAAGAAGGTTGCTGAAGAGGACAAGCCGCAGGAATTTGCTAAAATAATCGCAGAAGCATATCGTGATTTGGGTCGTAGCTCTTTAGGAGTTAAGCCTGTGATCAAGAATCCCGATTCTAAGCAGCAGGGTAAGGCAGGAACTTCTGGTAAGGATGAACGACCCTTTTTTCCAAAACAAAAGTGGCCGTTTAAACAACAGGGCAAGCAGCAGCAGAAACAGGGCTCTCGGCCTGCCTCTCCCGTACAGTCAAGTAGTGAACGCACTTATGATCTGCGAGATCGTGCTACTATTAAGTCTCCTGATAGATTTCAGGTTTCTGAACCGCGTTCTCCTCGTTCTTCACAGGAAACATCGGCTACACAGTCTGGTGGCGGAGGCGGTGGCAAAGGTCGGGGTGCTCCACAACAGCGTGACCAACCCCGACAGACTGAGGGTAAAGGCAAGCAGGACGAGTTTGCTCGACAAAGACCCCCGTTTCAGAAGAAGAAAGTGGCGGCTCTGACGGCAACATATGCCTCAGATAGTGCGGACACAGCTTCGGAACCGGACATGGGCGCTGACGCTACTAGACAGCGCAGCGGAAATTACCATAGTCCGTCAAGCTCTGCGTCCATTTCTGGCGGCGACAGCAACTGATGTATTGGTTACTGTTGAAACAGCTGACACCAGAGTGGCTCCCCCTGATAGACTTTATGAAATAGTCTTATTAATAGAGGGTGACATACAACGTACTATAAAAGGGATTTTTTGGGATAATCTGACCACCACCTATGATATCCTCCTAGCGGAGGCAGATTGGCCCCCGGCCTTCATTTTGGACGCTCCTAGAGGGGAGGAGAAAATCCTCCCGTCCTTTGCGCACACGGTGCCTAAGGACCAAGCTGAAATGTACGCTGGTGAATGGGCGCTGGCGCTTGCGCCAGCGGTATATCGTACTCAGGTGGGTTGGGACCGGTTGTCCCCCTGCCATGAGATTCCATTGCGGTCTATGCCCCAGCCTCAGCCCCAATATCCCATGCGTCGTGAAGCTAGACCCCACGTCGCGGCGATCCTTGAACAATTGGAATATCAGGGTGTAATTGAAACATGTGTGTCCCCTATGAATAACCCTTTATTCACTGTGACGAAGCCTGACGGCTCGTACCGTTTAGTTTTGGATTACCGGCACCTAAACTCCCATTGCCGGACCTGCGCGGTACAAAATACACATAGCTCGGCTCTAGTCGACAGTCTCGTGCGTAAACGATTTAAAACGACACTTGACATTTCCAATGGCTTTTTTAGCCATAACCTGTCCACACTGAGTAGCCAGTGGACAGCGTTTACTTCGGGCGGTAAACAAAAACAGTTTACGAGATTAGCCATGGGCTACAAAAATAGCCCTGGCGTCTTTTCCGCTCGCGTGGTTTCCCTCTTAGAAAGAATAGACCCCGAGGCATACTCCTATGTTGACGATATCTACCTCACGGATGACGAGCTGTTGCCGCATCTGTCTCGAGTCGACAATATTGTAGTGAGTTTTGCTGACTATGGCTACAAATTCAATTTTGCGAAGTCTCACATCGCGGAATATACAGTGTTGTTTTTGGGCTACGAGCTCAATAATGAAGGAAAGGGGTTAGCTCCCCACTTTCTGGAGAAGTGCGCATGCTTGAGTGCGCCAACGACACTAAAGAAATTACAATCTCTACTGGGCTTTCTGAATTTCGGCCGTACGTACATTCCTGATTATGCCCAGCGTATCAAGCCGCTTTACGCCTTGGTACAACCCACATTTTCGAAGTCTAGCTGGCAGCTGGAACATTCTAAAATTTTACAGTCTTTACAGGCTGACCTTCTTGCTTCACAATATTTGCTGACACGTGATAACCGCACCAACCTGGTAATAAGAATAGTGCCAGGCGCCGTGGGTTTCACGTATTTGACGTTTAATGAGGGCGATACAGTCCCCATTGCGTACAAATCCCACTTGTACACCTCTGCTGAATTACGTTTTTCCGCGGTCGAAAAAGTTCTGACTGCTGTACAGATGGCGATCCTTAAAGAACGCGCACTGTCACATGGGAAACAGATTCTGGTTGTAACACCCTATCCCGCCTTAGAAGCGGTGACAAAGGCAAGTGTACCAAATTCTAAAGCTTTGCATCCTCGGTGGATACAATGGGCCACAACACTGACGTCGCCAGACGTCACCTACATCTTTGATGCCTCATTACAGACTCAAGAGTTCTTGCAGTATGAATTCGTTCATCCAGCTCCTCTGTCTTTGCGCCCGCTCGAAGAATACCATTGTGTCATATACACTGACGGGTCTGCGCAGCCCGCAATTGGATCAAAGCACGCCTACTCAGCGGCTTGCGCAATTGTCGTAGGTACTTTCGTAAATGGTGAATTCCAATCTGATGCAGTGCATACGCAGTCATTGGGCGATTGTACCGCGCAATTGGCGGAGCTTCGGGCTCTAGTGCTTGCGCTGGAGTTTGCTGATCCCCGAGTCACTACTCTAATTGTGAGTGATTCTTTCTACTGTGTCCAGTCCTATAATGACAATTTACACTTCTGGTCTCAGAATGATTATCGAGACACGAAAGGTGGCACAATTAAGCATAAAACGCTTTGGGTTCGAGTGGCAGACTTTAAAGAACGTCTCCCACTCGTGAATGTAATTCACACTCTTGGTCACCAACGACTTGGTGTCCATGCTGTCGGCAACGGCTTGGCTGACGAGGCAGCAAAAACAGCAGTGGCTACATACTTAGTGGCAGCAGTAACCAGATCAAAGAGTAAGATTGATGATGACATCTTGGCAGCTATTGCTGCTACAGAAAAGGGAGGCGATTACCCGAAGGGTTTTCCTTCTCGTTACATTTACCATTTAAGTCCTGATAATGTCCCATTAGTGAGGATTAACGACGTTGGTGACAGAATTATTCCCAACGCGGACTGCAGACCCGCACTGATTCTGGCTGCTCATGAGGGGTTGGCGTCAGCCCACGCCGGAGTGTCAGCCACTATATCTCTGCTACAACAACGTTACTGGTGGTTCGGTTTATATAAACAAGCGCGCGCTTATGTTCTCGATTGTGACATTTGCCAACAGATTAAACCTTCTACTGTTGCGCGCCCATCACAAACACAATTGTACATATCCAATAAACCATTTGGTTGTGTTTATTTGGATCACTGCGGTCCTTTTTCTTCTGATACTGCGTACAAGTACATCTTGGTTGCAGTGGATTCGTGCACACGTTTTCTGTGGGTATGGCCACAAAGGAGTGCTGACTCGCGGACTGTCATCAGAGATTTGCGTGTCTTTGTGGGAACTTTTGCGTGTGGTACCTTCCATTCTGATCAGGGCCCTGCGTTTGCCTCTAAGGCTTACAAGGAGGCTATGAGAAATTTGGGGGTCCTAGTCAAATTTTCGTCCCCCTACCGACCTGAGGGTAATAGTGTGGTGGAGCGAATGAACCGTGACTTAAAGCAATCATTGACAGCCCGTGTTTTAGGCACAGGCCGAAACTGGCTAGCCCATTTGTATAACGTCCAACGTGCACTTAATAATCTCCCTAGAAGGTCTCTGGGTGGGCGGACCCCGTACATGATGCTCTTCGGAATAAGAATGTTTGTACCAGACCTTGATGGTCTAGACATGGCGGCGTCGACCGCACCCTTTGACGTAGATGATCACTGTGCTGTTTTACAGACTCTGCAAGAAGCCAGAGACACTCTATCGAAGGAACACATGCCCTCCACATCTGAAGCTGAAGTTCAGATTCCGGTAGTCGGCTGGCTACCCCGAGTTGGTGATCTGGTCCGTGAGAAGGTGGAGAACAAGAAGGAGTTCGGCCCCTCTTATCGTGCACCAGTTCCAGTGCTTGGAGTGCAGGGTACAAGAACAGTCGTTTTACCTCCACTTCCTGGTCGCAAAGAAAACAGGTACATCTCTATTGACAATGTCAAACTTCAGCGAGTGGCCGATACTTCTTAGTGTGACTCCAGCAGTTTCATGCCAGACGCTGCAAAGAAATTCAATGTTGACTCTTGCTTCTAACACCTTGCCTGATGTTGCCATCGAGATGCAATCGGTTACTGATCCCTTGTTGATACCATCGGCTGGTGGTTTGCCCGAAGAGACTGAGTATGCTTATCCTACACGTGGTCCCTCACCTGTTTTCCAATCTACGGCGCTTGGACAGTCCCGTTTCTCCTTTGACACTAACTCATTGCCCTCAAGCCCCCCATCGAACATTGCAGTTTTTTTCAGCTGGTTTAAGAGACATTTTTTGATTGCCCCTTGGACATACATTTGGCTGTTGCTTTTCAGTGTTTTTTTGTTTATGTCCCTTGGATTTGTAATAGTTTTTTTCCGTCTTGTGGATGGCCACTATCTGAGTGAGAGATCGACAATTAGACTTATCAATGGAACTTTGGCCCCCCACTCCTCGTCCCACATCATGAAGAGGGACCAGACTTTTGTGAATATTACTGCCTGGCCCGTCTTGGATGGAATCGCATGGGATGCTGTTAAATTCCAAATTCATGGGCCTACAGAGGTCATTAATGTACCTAATGTATTTCGTGTTTCTATGGGTGATGTGGTTAGGCAGAACATACGTTCTGATGATTGGGATGTACACGCCATTGAATCACTGTTTTCTGATTTGAAATATTATGCCGCTTTTGATGCTGAAGATTTATACGAAAATGCGGCTAATTATGCGGAACAGTATTGTTTTCAACATTATGGCAATCATTTCCTGCATAAATCAAATACGTTTAGAAATTTTGTAAATTTTACCCAATGGGAACACTGTCCTACTCCCGAATTCGGAAGTTCACAAACACTGGTTAACAAGTATTCATATTTTACCGATTTCAGTGTTTCCAACCCGGCAGCGTTTTATTTTAAGGTGCTGCCTGAGTCTGCCGCAAAAGTTAGACTGACACACACGAAGCTACTTTATTCTAAGTCCTTCATGGACGAGTTGTCAATCAAAGGTTATGATGTATGGAAGGCTACTATTGATCTAAAGTCGGTTTGGGGTTCCAAGCCGTGGCAGGTACAGGGTACAGAGGCTTTACATCGTGCCTGTCTTATACCAAATCATATTTTATTTTTAAATTCATCCATCTTCCAAACCACCTGTTTCGGATTGGCTACTTCTAAACAATTAAAGTCACCTTCTGTGCCAGATCTGGGCGCTTATCCCAATTGGGATAACCACACAGATCTGTCCCGCGCTGCTTTGCAATCCTTAGTTTCAAATACATCTTTCAATATTTCGAAAGTTGATAGTGAGGGTTGGTTAATTTGGCAAAGCAGTTCAGATATCTGTCAACGACGTTTTCTGGGACTGAAACCGGGATACACTCAAGAACGTGTAGACCCTCGGTTTGAGTCGTCACATACTGTCACTACATACTCTGTGGGCAAGTTATGTCAATCTTGGCTGCGACATTCCACTTTGGCGTCTGTCAAGGATCACTTATCACAATTACATGACAGAATAGATTTGAATGATTTTGTTAAGGGTCCTGTGAGCGGCAGAACCAAAAGGTGGGCGTATGCTATTTACAACGAAGTCTGGAAGTTGTCACAGATTGAGGCGGCTTCCAGATTGAGAGCTATTGACCAAGCAAACATGGAGAAGGTTTTAGCCGTTATAGATAATAGCATTAGCACTCTCTCTTCTAGGATTTATACATTAGATAATATTGTTTCGTCAGTTGTTGATATTGTGCATGATGATATGTCTGTGTTATATCATGGTCAAAACCAGTTGCGTTCTGTTATGCAGTTTGCGTGGACATTGCAGACGTTAAAGGCAGGGAGGGTCCCTTGGGACTATTTGAACACTACATCGTTATTCCTTCCCTTTAACCTTACTGACAAGCAGCGCTTTATGTCCATGAAGGATGCTACATATTCATTGTTACATATTGAAAAATTAGAGCCATTGCCCTTCTCAGTAGCGGAGATCAATTCGGCTACGTGGCTAGCACACGGATTGATACCTCTCCCTTTTGCGCTTTTTAAGTTTACGTCTTGTATGAAACATTATGCTTTAGGTAGATATGAACCGCTAGGCACCGCTTTCATACACGAGGTTTGGTCCCTCCCCTTTGAGTATAGATGTACTAGGGACGGAACTGAGGTTTATTTGAAAGGCGAGGAATGCACCACGTCACCAGACCCTACCTTGGTTTGTAGGCACATTCAATTACACGGCGCGTGCAATGTACAAGCCCCGAATTTGGCCTGCGTTCTGCGAGGTATCCCAGTGCCTATGATTACCCCTTCTTTTAAGCTGCTTGCTAACGGTAGTTATTTAATTTTGAATACTGAAGCTTGCTGTGGGATGTTAGTGGGAATCCCATACATAGTAACTGTCTCGCAGAAAGTTGTCTGCTGCAATAATGTTCTCTTTCCACCCCCGCATGGGCGGCTGGATGTTTCTATCTGGCCTTCGATTCCAACCTTGAAAGCAGAGTTCAACCAGTTGAGCAGAATAAGAGCCTTATTGTCCCAAAAAGAGGTGTCTTTGACTTCCTCTCGTGAAACATTCGACCTTCACGTTGCTAATACGCGCACAGAGGTACAGGCGCTTCTGAATACTGACCTCCCCCTACATTTCGGCTCTTTGATCCAAACTATTTTCAATGCCTCGTCCACGACCGGCCTGGCTCATTTTTTTAAACTTGTGGGCTCGGGTCTCGTGACCTCTTTCCAAACTATTTTTGGTGTGGTTCCGGGCTTTTTTCATTCTCTGTTCTCGAGCATCTTTGGAGGTGTTCCGCTACTTCTGGCGCTAGCGGCAGGTGTGCTGCTTTTCCTTTTCATACTACGAAATGGCTGCTCCATCTGTGCCACTCGTGCACCTGTCCCGCCTGCAGCTTCTTCGGGATAGGATGCTTGACTTTTATGGAACTCTGCCATTGGCGACATTAAGCCTGGCGTATGGATTGTCCTTCCGGTATTGCTACTTCACCTGCGTGCAGCCTGTGCTACACTGCCTGGATTGCCCCTTTGAATGGCCTTTGGATTTGTGCTTGACCAGCCTGGTGTCTCCGGTGCCGGATTTCGATCGACTAATGAGGCCCTTAGTGTCTCACGAGTTGACCTGTTCTGGTGTCCGGATAATGGCTTGTGGAGCAGCACATGGGATCCTGGGTAATTGGGACATCTCTACAGCTGCCTACAACTTCTTGGCTATGAGCTATTTGGAGGAACATTCCGGGTGCCCTCTGATCGTGCTGGAAGCTCCGCTGATTGAAGAACACGTGTGTTCCTTCTCGTTGATGGATTGGATGGCTGAGACTTTCGCTGGCCCTGCAAATGATTTTTTGTTGGAAGCGGTTGCCACATATGCTGCCTATACATTCATGGATTGACTGAACTATCGTCCTTGGCACCTGTCGCTCCTGGACAGCACCCTGCCGCGGCATTTATTTTTTTGCTTTCTCCATGATGGTTGTTTTGAGTTTTTTTTTTTAATTGATTATATTTTTTTTCCGGACTCCACAGTTTCCCCTGTTGCTTTTCAATTTTTTTCGTTTCAGACTTTAACTCATTCTGAACCTTTGAATTGGTTACGCCTTGTTCTGCTCTGACGAAACTGAACTCTGCGTTCTCTCTTTTCTTGCCTACTAAATAGTGCTTCGATCAAGGGGGCGTGTAGTGAGTTCTCTCTGAATACGTACAGGCATTGTTAAGTTAGCATAACCACGTTAGATGTTAGAAAGCCATCTTTTTGCTTTTGCACACGGCACTGCGTTTACATGTTATTTCTTAAAACAGACTGTTGACTCGAGACTTGCTTCACACAAGCGCGATCTGTTGCTACTATCCCAAGCTCTGCGCAGCGACCTTGGTCTGTACATGGTGTGACAAACAGTCTGGGGTATTACACAATGCATGTTTTTCACTCTAGGTTGATCGGCCCACTATTTAGCCATAACACACGCGCAGCTGCAAATGCCTGAAAATTAGTGCTTTTAGTATCACAGACATCATGTTTATTATTCAGACCGAAGACGAGCCTTCCTGCGAGAAGTCTCCTGATGCTCCTGTGATGTGATTTCACTAAGCTGATCTTTGAGGTATGGGGTCCCCTATTCAAGCCTAAGAGACCTTCTATTAGCATAATAATAATATTAGCTTCTTAGTAAAGGGAAGGTGGTAGTATCCACTGTCATTATAAAATGATCACCCCTTTTATATTCTATGGTATTGTAACTATGTTGCTGGTTTTGATATTAATCATTTGTCTGCTTGTATTAGCCAAAGTACTGCATCTTAGGACACGTGGTCTATAAAAATAAACCCCCTTTTATTTACAACGTGTCTCTGTTGATTATTGTTGTGGACTGATGTGAGAATAATATACGAACAGGTATTTCCGATTCCCACCATTCCTGAGTATGTACTGAGTCGCTTGTTCTGGGTTGTCTACACATTGGGACCGCCGAGCTAAATCTCGGATAACTAATGGGACACTTATGCTAGCCGGATACTGGGCTCTGGGTTCTGAGGTGAGTTTCTGGTACACCACAATTCACTGAGGTCCTGGGGTTCTTCGCATAGTTCTGTGTATCAGCAGAATCCCTGCAACACTACTTTAGGACTCTGGGACTCAGTCCCTGACGTGGAAAAAGAGTTAAAATTACATTTAAGGGTGCAGGGTAGGGATACCGTACAACCCTAGGCCTGGTATGGGGCAGTCCCTCTTTCCTGGGGCCAATCAGCGATACTGCAGATCCGCGGATCTGCAGCGCCATTTAAAAAAAGGGCAAGATTGAGTTCTTTTGAAATTAAAGCCTCTGGGTTGGGCGAGTGGAAAAATAGTCCACAAAGATAGATGGTGGAGACTGGTAGGAGTCTGGGGCCCCCTCCACTGCCTGTCTGCACCCTGGAGTAGTGAAAGGACAGGTGGCCCTCAACCTTCCTGCTCTGCTGACCCTCTTATGGAAGAGAAGCCGGGGGGGGGGGGGTCCTCTTGAAGCTCAAACTCCTCTTCCCCTTGGACGTGCCCGGACATACTCTCTGACCATCTGCAGGTACGAAGAAAGAGAGAACACTTCGCATCCATTGCATTCTCACTGCGCATTACCTCTGCATGACTGGAAGCGCTAGGAAGGCGTACCCTTTCATGAACCATCTTTTCCGGTAACCTCAGCTGAACTCCCCAGAAGCATGTAGGTGGCATGGAGCCCCTCTGCCACTACCACCACATAACTCACCTGCGGTATCAGAGCACAGGGAGAGTAGATGAGGAACAATGCCATCCCTATTCTGGCTTTGTTTGAGGAATGTGGCATCAGGCTGACACCCCATCATGAGGACTGTGCTAACACCAAGGGGCCGATTCCGATCCATCCGACAGGAACTGGAACCGAACGAGCTATTGTTGTCAGTTCCATATCTGCAAGTGGGATGCAACCAAACCCTGTTTGGATGCAATCCTATACTTAACTTGCATTTTTAAGTGCAGAGGTGCAGTTCATCCCTTCACCCCATGGCCAGAAACTCCAGGTGCCTGCCACTGGGTGCAGGGATCAACAGGGGGGAACCATAGGTACCCCCTAGGCCGCTATTCGGTGGCCTCACACCCATGGAAACCTGCTACGTGCCCCCAAAGACACTTTCCACTGCTTTTCTGTGTCGGAAAGGCTGGCACAAAAAGGTTGTAGGAAACTGCAATCGTACTCTCTCAGCCAGAAAGAGCCGCCCGGGGGAGTACAGAAGGGTTTCCAGATGGGGACAAGCCCATCAGAAGCAATCCAGAAGACCGAGTTCAATTCCTTTCCAACCGAGCCCATCAGAATGGTTCAGTCACAAAGGAATCTGAACAGCACAGTCCGATGTGGGAAGGCATCGGAATCGACCCCCAAGTGAACATTACTGCAGGTCAACGGGAAGATTCACGTGGGTCCTGCCCGAAATGTAAGTCTGCATTTTCTGGAGTAAATGGAAATTTATGTCATGAAGATTTGGCCCCTAGGAACCAGACTCTGACTGACCTGTTACCACCTGAACACGCTGATTATCTACTCGAGGGATGACTTTGGTATAGCTAATCATAACTACTGCGAGTGTATTGTTGCACCGTAAAAACCGGAAAAACGCCGCTCATGATTTCAATGTTTTAAAACATTAGGAAATAAAACTGTTTTTAAGTCCGCTTACCCGCACATAAAATGTCTTCAGTTCACCCGCTGCTTGGCGGGAATCGGGGCCACTGATCTGTTCTCAGCGCCACCTTGGGTGTGGGGATTGGAGTTTGGTCGCTATCAAACTATCCAACTGGGACTGTGTTCTAGTGTCTGGCTGACTGCACCTGCCTGCCTATTTAGGACAGGCAATGCCAGCGCGCAGCGCGTGAGCGCAGTGGGCACACCGGCGCGCCAGAGGCAATCCCGTCTGTGCCCGTCCATGCCTCGGACGCGCTCAGCGCCAGCCATGCTGTCCGTTCTGACAGAGAACAAGGTCGGATACTATATTCCCTGGAACAGTTGCTTAACAGAAGTAAGGGGGAGGAAAAGGAAAATCATTATTTTCCACCAACCATGGACAAAAAGCCCCTAAATTGTGGGCTGATCAACAGTAGATCTCTGATAAAACATCATTTAGAAGTGTCTCTTATGATAGAGGACATGGATTTAGATGTCCTATTTCTGACTGAGACTTGGACTAGCACCAACTCTTCTGTAGAAATGGGGTTTGCCTGCCCTGAAGGTTATAAAATCCTCCACAAACCAAGGGCCGTTGGAAGAGGAGGAGCGGTGGGAATGATCTTCAAGGAAAAATTTAATTTTGCACCGTTCACGGTAGATGAGGTTATAGGGATTGAACTCATGGGCTTCTCGTTGCAGGAAGTTAAAGGCATGCTACTCACAGGACTGGTATGCTATAGACAACTAGGACAGGATACCCAATATCAGATATTCCTGGACACCATCACCAATTTGATCGTAACCCCTTCCAGAACGATCCTATTGGGGGACTTTAATCTATGGGATAGTGGAAATTTAGGCAGCAACCTGAGAGACTTAAGACTTACATGTGCTAATCTTAATTTACAACAATTGGTGTTACAACCAACTCATCAAGGGGGGCATGTTTTAGATCTCTTGTTCGCTAATCAGCCGAGACTGAAGTGACAGAAATACTGCCACAAAGTTGGACTGATCACTATCTAATCCTTTTTAACATCAAGCTAATCAGATCGGAAAATAATAATAAATGCCCGACGACGTTCCGAAAGGGAAGAGAGTGGGTCAAATTAGGAAAAAACAAGACCCAGACGACCTTTCCAAATACTAACTTCTTTGCCCCTTCTATCTCCGTAGAGGAAAATTATCAAAAATCCTGCAATCATATAACTGAGACCTTGGACCTGCTAGTCCCAGTAAAGAGACTTATGAATAGGAAGAAAGTATCAGCCCCGTGGTACAATGAGCGAGCGCTATGTAAGAAAGCTGAGAGGAAATGGAGGAAGAACTATTTAGAGCAGGTTAAAAAAGAATTGAAATTAGCACAGATTAAGTATAAAGAGTCTATTTCTAAGTCACAAGAAACTCTGCGATGAGATTGCCTTCCATTCTGTTGAAAAATTGTTGGAGACTTTTATACCAACAATACTAGTGAGTAGGATAATCACCCCTGGAAGTTGGATGAAGAACCCCAGGTGAACACTTCCCTGGAAAACTTCCAAGTTTTTACGGAAGACTCTTTTAATAATCTGGCTCACAGTGTGTCTTCGGGCTCCCCACTTGAGCCCCTCCCACATAAAATCTGGAAAGCTTTCGGTCAGGAAACTTTCCCTTGGCTGCGACTGATCTGTGGCCAATCTTTGGAAGAGGGAGTGGTTTGGGAGGCGTGGAAGCAGGCAGTAGTGACACCTCTGCTAAAAAAACCCTCATTGGACCCTACGATTCCAGCAAATTTTAGACCTATTTCCCTCTTGCCGTATCCGATTAAAATTCTGGAAAAAGCAGTCAGTAAAATCTTATCATGCTACCTTGAGGATAACCATTTGTTGGATAGGGACCAATTTGGGTTTCGCCCAGGCCATGGCACCGAGACTGCTCTGGAAACCGTAATGGACAACTTACGAATGCGAGCCGACAATGGGAATGCTACCGTCCTAGTGCTATTAGATATGTCGGCCGCATTCGACACGGTGAGCCATACAGTACTGGTGGGAAGACTGGCGAAGATAGGGGTGAAGGGATGGGCTTTACAATGGCTACAGTCCTATTTATCAGGAAAAAAAACAGGTGGTGACCATGATATCGTTCACTTCCAGTAAGTCTCCAGTACACCATGGGGTACCGCAGGGCTCTGCGATTTGCCCGATTCTTTTAAATATCTATCTACGGCCCCTGTTCCCCATTAATAAATCCTTCGGCATTGACTTGGTCAACTACGTTGTCGACACTCATTTGGTGTTTTCCTTGGATACATTCCAGGAGTGTATGTGTCAGACTGCTGGATGGCTCAAGAAACATTCCCTACAATTTAATGGGGGGAAAACAGAGGTGCTTTACTGCTCTGCTAGTAGAACACCTCGGCACCTACCACTGGAATTTAAGCTAACTCCCGAGGTAGAAACCCTAGTCCCAGTCAACTCGGTATGCAACTTGGGCGTCCTGATAGATAACAACCTCCAGATGGAGTCACAGGCCAATAAAATTATTGGTGTGTGCTTCTCTTTGATGCGCGAGCTACGGCAGAGTCTCCCACTACTCCCAAAGGATTTGCGCTCCCTCGTTGTAAGGAACTCGGTGCTGAGTAGGCTGGACTACTGTAATTCCTTGTATCTGGGAGCTCCTCAATACATTTTTCAGGGATTGCAGAGAATCCAGTCCATGGTGGCAAAGCTGGCGCTAAATAGGCAACGTGGGTCTTCTACTATTCTGGCGCTGAGAGATCTCCACTGGTTGCCTATTAAGGAAAGGGTCTGCTTCAAATCGCTTTGTACACGATCTGGGCCCGGTCCCGCTGCAGGAAAAGTTTACCTGGTACAATCCCAAGAGGCAGCTTCGTTCCTCCAGCGCAAACTTGATGACAACCACCAAGGGGGTTAGAGCCTTCAGTGTGGCTGCTGCACATCGATGGAATGCGTTGCCCCAGAGCATCAGACAAGCCAACTCTCTGACTGAGTTCAGAAGGAGCTTGAAAACCTGGCTATTTCCTAAGGATTGATCTTAGTTTCTTCTGTGTCACTCTGGTCTGCTCTTATGCCGGTCATGTCTAAGTCTAAGCGCCAGGAGACCCGTAGGGTAGCAGTCTGCGCTATATAAGACCTAAATACAATACAATATTTTTAGAACTATTTCATCATCTGTGAGTAGCATGTTCATCAAATCTTTGTGCTCCTCTGAGATCGCCTTTATGACTTCGTATTCGCCACAGAGTCATGGCTTAAGGGTTGGTCCAACCCGGATATCGCAGCCGCCCTCCCATCAGGCTACTCCATCCTTCACTGTGATAGATCGCGGCTGCGAGGGGAGATCAGCTATTATTTTCCATGAGCAGTTTCAGTACAAATCGTTGGTGGGTGACAGTCTTGAAGATGCGGGGAGCCTTGGCTTCTGTTTTAAACGTAATCAATCAAGCTAATTTGTTGGATTCCTGATTTACCACACGCCTGGACCCTGCTCCAGGTTCCTGAACTCTCGCGGAGAAGCGTTGACTCCTCATGTGCCTCGCTTTCCCAATTTAACATTGCTGGGTGATTTCAAGTGTCATGTAGACGACCCCCTCAATGTGGATGGTGGGAGCCTCATTAATAACTTGGCTGTACTGATCCTCCTTCAACGTGTGACTGGTCCGACTCATGTAACCGGCCACTCACTGGATTTAATCTTTACTATCATCACATGCGTTGTCCAGAGGTTCAAGGACGGTCCGTCCACTGACTTATTTCCGTTAATATAGGAATAAGTCATTGGCCTTCAGGTAATTGCCCCATAGGCTTCAATAATTTTAGAGTTTATTAACAGGGCAACAAGTCATATCATATCATACCATATATCAAGTCATATCATATCATGTTATATCACATAGTGTCATATCGTACCATATATCAAGTCATATCATATCATGTCATATCACATCGTGTCATATCATACCGTATATCAAGTCATAGTTTACATCAAGTCATATCATACCATATATCAAGTCATATCATATCATATCATATCATGTCATATCACATCATGTCATATCATACCATATATCAAGTCATATCATGTCATATCATACCATATATCAAGTCATATCATACTATGTCAAATCAATTGATATCATATCATGTCATGTCACATTATATATCATGTTGCATCATATTGTATCATATCATGTCATATCATACCATATATCAAGTCATATCATATTGTATCATATCATTTCATATCATATCATAACATATCATATTACATCATAGCATAGCATATTATATCATATTGCTGGAGTGAAAGCTCCCAGAAGCATCCCAATCACAGAGCGCCTCTGGACTCTCCCCAAAGACTCATGGGGCAGTGGGGGGGCTGTACTAGTGAGGGGGGTTTTACTGCAGAGGAAATTGAAAAATAAACTACTGGACCCCTTTATTTCCAGGCGATATGTATGTTGTAGACCGGACCAATTAATAACACAAGATTACACAGTGAGATGAACTGTACCAATAATCATGAGGGAGGCAGGTGGTGAGAGCCCTGATCAGGGCATCGAGTCTTATGGCATGGAGGCGATAGAAGCCCCTCCAGGGGGCAGAGTAAAGGGGGCGGACAATGCGGATAGCATGTGAAAAGTACAAGGGCATCCGAGAGGGACACAGGGCAGAGCACAACAGGAAGAGGAACAAATAAAACACATGCAGAGGTAGAGATGTGTGCAAAACACCAGCTGTAATGTAATGTGTAAAGAGGATTCTTTTCAGCCAGGAATAATAAACCTTTTAAAGGAAAAGTGTCCCTCAAGGTGTGCATTGTGTTGTCTTCAAAGCAACAGGGATCACATGATCTCTTCCCCCCTCCCCTCCCAGACCCCTGTGAACTGGGCACAGAAAGAGCCAAAGTCGAACAGTCAGAGCTTCTTCAATACACTTCAAACAGCACTTACACACCAGTGAGCTGAAGCCCTCCACCACCTCACACACAAGAGGCTCCTGGTAGGAGGGTAGGGGGTGGGGAGTGGGGGTTAGGAATGCATCTAAGAGGCAAATCTTAACAAAGAAACAGAGCTTCACTGCAGCCTCCCTAACCCCTGCCTCTCCTGTGAAACTAGCTGCAGCCCCCTAACCCCTGGCTAGGGCTTGCACAATATCTCTAGAAAGATGCAAAGTGGAAACGCTGAAAACTTTACAAGCTCTTGACGGGAGTAAATTAGAGCTGCACTTCCGGGAATGCAGATTCTTGGCTATGAGGATTAAAAACACGTTTTAGAGGAAACTTAGGAGCCGAGTCAACATCTCATCTCAAATATGCATAACAACCACCTGTACCTCTGAGAAGGAAGGCACACTTCAGAGTGTGGAAAGAGCTCTGAGATCATACTGATGCTGCCCCTGCAGCACCGTCCAATCACAGACACCGATGCTGGTGAGCTTTCAAATGGATTAAGGTGCCGATTACGATCCGGTAAAAAAATTCCCCGTACGACTCGTATCCGGTCTTTTTACCGTACGAATCGTACAAGTGCCGTACAAACTGCCAATTACGATTCGCATGGTAAAAAGTCCATACGAATCGCATTGGGAATTATTCCCCACACGTCCTCGGGTCGGAAAATGTGTCCGACACGTCCACGGACGATTTACCGTACAAATGTGAAAAGTGAAGTCCGACCGCGGAATTACGATCCATCCTGTGCGTCCGATGTTACAACCGGATGGAAAAAACACCGTCCGCACCGAACTCCCATAGCAACCATGGAGACATGTGCCCGCATACGTGCCGACCCCCTCCCCAGCCCCCGTACGTACGCGCCGACCCCCCCAGCCCCCGTACGTACGCACCGACCCCCCCAGCCCCCGTCCGTACACGCTGACCCCCCCAGCCCCCGTACGTACGCGCCGACCCCCGCAGCCCCCGTACGTCCGAGTCGTACCCCCCCAGCCCCCGTACGTTCGAGTCGTACCCCAACCCGTGTATGTACACCCGTGTACGTGTCGAACCCCCGTGTATGTACACCCGTGTACGTGTCGAACCCCCCCGACACGTACAAGGGTGTACATACACGGGTGGGGGTACGACTCGAACATACACGTGTGTACATACACGGGGGGGTTTGACACGTACACGGGTGTACATACACGGGTGGGGGTACGACTCGAACGTACACGGGTGTACATACACGGGGGTTCGACACGTACACGGGTGTACATACACGGGTGGGGGTACGACTCGAACGTACGGGGGCTGGGGGGGTACGACTCGGACGTACGGGGCTGGGGGAGGTCAGCACGTACGTACGGGGGCTGGGGGGGTCGGTGCGTACGTACGGGGGCGGGGGGGGCGGCGCGTATGTACAGGGGCTGGGGGGGTCTGCGCGTACGTACGGGGGCTGGGGGGGTCAGCGCGTACGTGCGGGAGGGGGGGTATGGCACGTACCGGGCCACCTACTCTGGTCGTTTCGCGACATACTTCGCTTTTCCGGCACTTTTTGGGTGCCGTGAAAATATTGCTGTCCGGACTGCTGTCGGTTCGAATCGTGGTTCCTGGGTCGTGAAACGCTGCCTGAAAGCGCCCCGACGTCACGTCGCAGCATTCCCGGATCACATTCGTATGTATATTTTCGTCGGTCTGTGTTTTTTACGATTCGTACGGAAATGGTGTTTCCGTGCGAATCGTAATTCCATGTTTGTAAAGTTTTACGACCGGGTACGAGTCGGACGGAGAAAACGCTCCGACCGACGGTTCGTACCCGGTTTTTACCGGATCGTAATCGGCACCAAAATGTGCAGCCACAGGAACAGAAATGCCGAAGTTATTTATTTTATCCCAAGGAGTTAGAAGATCCCTCTCAGACACACATTTCCAGAAAGACAAAATACAATATTAACTTACCACGTAAGTGCTTTAATACCCTGCCAGGGACACTAAGCGCTATATAAATACACTTAACGTAATCACTGAAAATTAATGAAGACTGCCAGCTCGCCTGATCTTTAAACTGTTTCCATTCTTAGCATGGTCCTGCAAACATCACATGATGGTCTTATGACAGAAGCATCCTGCTTAGTTTGCAGTTGGAAAAAAGCAATCGACCTGGTCAAAACATCGCCTGATACTAAATTAATCAATAAATCAATGGCCTGTAGCACCTTAATATGATGAGGCTTCCAAGAAAGAGGGTGGACAGCTGTTTCCCCTCTAAGGCAGGTCCAATGTTGAAAACACAAGGTGCCTCTCAAAGAGGTAACATTTAGGGTTTAATCTAACACATATGTTGCAGTTCACGTCATCATGTCACCCATGTTGACTTCCCTGTCCTTGAGATAAAGTAAACACATACTATGGACCAGGGTCAACATAGGATGCTCCAAACAAAGGCAGCACTATGCATTTTTAAACAAGTCCTGTGGGAGAATAAATGAATGAGTAACTTTACTACACAAGTAAACCCTGGAATCAGTTACCCAATTCTGCAAACAATAACAAGGAAGTCCGACGGGACACGTTATCGATGGTGTGTAAATGATACCTGTTTGCAAACATATACCGAGTATACCAGAGTGACCATGAAACAGAATCACAAGTTTCCCCTTGATGGGGGGCGCTAGGTGGCGCTAGGTGGCGCACACGCAAAATAGCCGCACTGTTGTGAGGCTCCTGCAGCCCAGCGTGCAAATCCTTAATTTATCCTGCTCAGAGGACCCGATAGCTGTTTGAAATTGTGGCGGGGTGAAGCGGTGGCATTACTGGGGACTCGCTGAAGAGTTCAGCTGTTTTGCGTCATTCCTGCACTTGCTGCCACGCTGGGAAGATCCGGCCGATAGGAGGGACGGAGCGGCGCGGTGCCCTAACTCAGCCTCAAGAATCACGGGAGGCCAATGCTGACCACGAGGTGACCAGGCCCCGCAACGTGAATTCAGCAGAGAGTCCGTAGCCGATATCCTTGTCCCTGTGAGTGAAGCCAGCGGCGTACATGCGAAGAGCCCCGCCTGCTTCTTGGCTGGGAACTGCTGTGTATGCCGCGGCGTTGCCGAGGAGCGGAAGTGAGCGATGTTGCATGGCGCCGCGGTGCCCTGAGAGCCTCGGCGGGTAGTTGCTGTTTTTGCGTGCCTGGGGACAGAACACTGGAGGAAGCGTTGCTTTGCCTCTCCCGCATCGAGGGTTGTCTGAATGCTAGGAGCCTGCTCCTGCCTGCTATGGTGGCTGCGCTGACCTGGCAACTCTAACTCGTCGCGCGCCTGGCCTGAGCCTGGCCTCACTTGCTGCTGCTGTGCTGGGAAGCTTTGGGGGCAGCCTGGTGGCGAGGCGACCCGGACACTTCTATTTGGGCCTCAAGATGGGTCATCCTGCAGTGATTGGGGGTGCAGAGGGTGAAGTACTGCGTCTAGGCCCCCCCCCCCGGATACTTTGGAGATACGAGGCGCGCTTTGATCTGGCACCAGACTGAACTGGGGAGCACAGATACACGCATTCCGTGTGCTACATGGCTGGTGACCCGGGGGTGCTGTTTGAGAGGACAATTGAGGAGGTCACAGCATCAGAGGAAGTGGCATTTTGGACTCTCTTCCCAAGTTGCTGGTCATTTGCGTGGAGACTGCCCTGAGTGATTGTCCTGGCCCCGGGACGTTGCTGTACTTGCCCTCAAGGTCCACTTGATTTGAAATACTTGCTCCTGGCGCCCTGGGGGAACTACGATCGCTTGGTGAGCCACACGCTAGTGGAGGGCGCCTTGATTTACCTTCTGCATTACTATCCCACCTAGGACTAGCCCCTACTGGATCCGGTGTGCGACACCCCGTCCCCTCTTGAGACACAGACTGCAGCATAGATCATCAAACCGAGAGTGCTGTACATTCAGGGCGCCATGGGCAAATCAGATACCCATCAACCCAAAATTGACTTTGAGGCGGCGAAACGGAATGCGAGTAAATGGGCAGAACACTGAAGCTTTTCCTCTTATTCATCATATGCGAGGGGCACAGCCATACTTATAAAGAAGCAAACGCCCTTCCAGCTGGCGGGGGCTACCTGGGACGCGCAGGGGAGGTATTGCCTGGCTTGGGGTAGACTGGGTCCTGATTCCGTCACTCTGGCTTGCTGCTATGGGCCGAATGTGGACGCCCCAGATTTTTACTCCGCATTATGGGCTCGGATCTTTGATATAGGCTCTAACCATATAATTTGGGGAGGGGACTTCAATGTCGCATTCAATCCAGAGGTTGATAGGTATCACCCTGCCCCTCATCATTACACTAAAGCTCGCGCTGTCCTACAAAGCACACTCAAGCTAGAGGGCACACACTTCACGGCGCAAGCGGCGTCGTGGGCGAGACTGGATTATTTGTTTGTGACCCGTGGATTGGGCCCAGCCTTATCCCAGGCACAGCATTTGGCCCGTACTTACTCGGACCACGCCCCGTTAAACATACGCTCACATCAGCAGATTATGGCCCCCCACGCAACAGTTGGAGACTGCACGCTCCTATTCTTTTGGACCCGGTTTTCCAGGAGGAGTTAGGGGAGGAGGTGCGCAACTTTTTTGTGCGGAATAAAGACTTAGTAGACAATGTTGAGACCATTTGGGAGTCATGCAAAGTTACACTTAGGGGTTATTGCATATCTAAGGGGTCAGGAGTACTCAAGGACATCATGAGCACACTGCGCAAGCTGGATAAAGAACTCAAGGCACTTGAAACGAAATTGGCCTCACACCCGGATGGTCCCACCCAACTAAAATTTAGAGAGGCGCTCACAGAGTATATGGAGTCGGCACGGAGAGAGGCGTGCTATCGGGGTAGATATTGGATGGCTCGACGTTATGGGGGGGAAAGGCCAGGCAAGGCGCTGGCAGACACAATTAGGAAACCGTGTTATTCCAACTATGTGTTGGAACTTGAGGGTCCGGGGGAGGCGGTATATAGAGACACTACCAGAATACTCAATGCCTTTACCACGCATTATGCCCAATTGTACGCCACGCATAGGGTAGATGAGTTAGATCTGGACAGCTATTTGGATGCCAGGGATGCATTTGGGTGGGCCACTGCGGGCCCAATTGGTCACTTATATGTCTAGCCAGGCCTGCTTCAGGGCCCTCGTTTATCTCTCCTTAGTCTTACAAGGGCCAGTAAAACGCATTATTTTCTTTCCGAATCTCCTTCTAAATGTTGTCACTCTCAAAAAGTTTTTTTTTTAATGTAATGTCCTTCTGATGGGAAGAGGAGGTTTCTGAGGTGGGAGTATCAGGCAAGTGACACCTCTAGGGCTCTCCCTCACTACCACCCTCCGCTAGCGCCTCTCATCTCCCTGTAGCCCCTCCTCTATTGACCTCCTCCTCGGATTCCCACACTGCCACCCTCCATCAGAGCCCCATATCGCTACATAGTCCCCCCCATTGACCTCCTCCTCTGATTCCCTCACTGCCACCCTCCACCAGCACCCCTCATCTCCCCGTGGCCCCCTCTATTGACCTCCTCCTCAGAGTCCCACACTGCCACCCTCCGCCAGCACTTCTCATCTCTCCGTAGCCCCCCTCTATTGACCTCCTCCTCGGATTCCCACACTGCCACCCTCCACCAGAGCCCCTCATCTCTCCATAGCCCCCCCCTTTGCCCTCCTCCTCTGATTCCCTCACTGCCACACTCCACTAGTACCCCTCATCTCCCTGTAGCCCTCCTCTATTGACCTCCTCCCCAGAGTCCCACACTGCCACCCTCCCCCAGCACCCCTCATCTATCCAAAGCCCCTCCCCCTATTGACCTACTCCTCAGACTCCCTCACTACCACGCTCCTGCAGTGCCACTCATCTCCCTGTAGCCCCTCCTCCATTGACCTCCCCCGCTGATTCCCTCACTGCCACCCTCCACCAGCACCCCTCATCTCCCCGTAGCCCCCCTCTATTGACCTTCTCCTAAGATTCCCTCACTGCCACCCTCCACCAGCACCCCTCATCCTACCGTAGCCCCCTCACTGCCACCCTCCACCAGCACCCCTCATCTCTCCGTAGCCCCCCTCTATTGACCTCCTCCTAAGATTTTCACACTTCCACCCTCCACCAGCACCCTTCATCTCTCCATAGCCCCTCTCCCTATTGACCTCCTTCTCGGACACCCTCATACCACCCTCCACCAGTGCCCCTCATTTCTCCGTAGCCACTCATATGTATTTCATTACAAGACTGGAGGCTACCATTATGCATATTCTTTTATTTGCCCCTCCTGACAGCAGCCCCTTTAGAGAACATCAACCACATAAAAAATCCAGTACAAGAATTAAAACAAACAAACAATGTCCAATGCACAGAACTCTCATCCTCTTTTAAATGCTGCTCCTGATGAGGTAAGTACTATTTCTATATTATGTTATTTCACAGTAGTTTGTTGAATGTTGATATGAGATGAGTATGTTGGTGGAATAGAGCTTCGAATTTTCAGAAGCATCTGAATGAGGGAAGCTTTGTTATCTGATGTTTTATTTTAGTATTTTAAAATTATCAGTAGCAAATGAGGTGATGGTAATTTTTAGTCGCTGTAGTTACGTGTTTAGTGTAACAGGAAGAGGATATCAGGGCTCATCAGGATTCTTTCCCCAAAGGGGTAGATTTGCAAGAGGAGGTCGAGGAGTAAGCCAGACAGCATCAGGATCAAGGGGTGAGTATGCAGATAATTATTGGTTCTACCCAAAATTGGTAGGTGGTCGTTTGAAGCAGGGAAAGATATCAAAAGATCCTTAGATTCTAAAAGTAGTAAATGGATTTGCGATAGAGTTTATAGAAGAACCATGGCAGGAAAGGGAGCCAATGGAATTAGTTTTAACAAAAGAAAAAGAAAGAGTAGTGGAGAAGGAGGTGTTGGAAATGTTAGAAAAAGGAGCAATTTGCAAAATAGAGGAACATTTAAAAGGTTTTGTGGGCACTTTGTTTTCAGTGGGAAAAAAGGAGAAAGGGTGGAGGCCCATAAAAAAATTAAGGATTTTAAACAGTTCCATAATATACAGACACTTCAAGATGGAAGGGATTCATCTTTTACAGGACATGTTGCAATCAAAGGATTGGCTGAAGAAGTTAGATTTGAAGTAAGCTTACTTCACAGTACCTATGAAGGAAGAGAGTCAAAAATATCTTTAATTCAGATGGATAAACCAATTATATCAGTTTTTAAGTCTCCCTTTTGTTCTGTCCTCAGCACCGTGGTGCTTCACAAGGATTATGCGAGCAGTGGTAGCTTACTTACGAGAGAGGGGGATCCGTATGATTGTGTATTTGGGCGATGTTTTAATCATGTCACAAGATGCTGTGGAATTAGTTTCACAACTCAAAATACCTATGGAAAGATTGGAGAGTTTGGATTTTTTGATAAATCAGAAAGAAATGGTCCTGGCGCCTTCACAGAATATGGAAATCCTAAGGCTCAGTATAGGCACAAGAGAGGAAGTTTTGAAGATACCTGAGAAAAAGGTGAGGATGATAATGAAATAGGTACAAAAGAGTTTGCGGAAGGAGGCTATAACGTTAAGGAAATTGGCAAGAATTCTGGGTTTGTTCTCAGGCAATTTTTCCAGGTCCATTGCATTATCGAGATTTACAGCGAGTGAAACCAGAGGCGTTGAGGAAAGGCTTGTGGTATGGAGACAAAGTGAGGTTGAATCAGGAAGCGAGAAAGGAGTTAGATTGGTGGTTACAGAATCTGCAGGCATGGAATGGGAGAGCGATTTTTGGATGTGTTCCAGACTTGATATTAGAGGCAGATGCCACTCTGTCTGGATGGGGTGCACGTTTGGGAGAAGAGGACACAGGTGGAACATGGTCAGGAATAGAGAACGGTTGTCACATAAACGGGTTGGAGTTGACAGCAGGTTTGTTCACTGTGAGAAGTTTTATGGAGAAATTACTAGGAAAGACGGTCTTGTTAAAGATAGACAACATTTCTGCAGTGACTTGCATAAACCGATTAGGTGGATGCAGGGCAAAGATGCTGTCAGATGTGGCAAAGGAATTGTGGATGTTTTGTCTACAGTAAAGATTTCTTTACTAGCAGAGTATCTTCCAGGTGTAAAGAATGCTACAGCGGATTGGAATTCAAGAAATATGAGAGATTTCAGCGATTGGATGCTGAGGCAGGAATATTTCAGGAAGATAGATCAGAATTTGGGGCCATTGGAGGTAGATTTGTTTGCGAGCAGGTTAACCAGTCAGTTGGAGAAGTATTACAGTTGGATGCCAGATCCGGGAGCTGCAGCGATAGATGCATTTCAGCAGGATTGGACGGAGTTGATGGGTTATGCGTTCTCACCATTGCGATGATTCAGAGGGTCCTTCTGAAACTACGGAGGGAAAGATGTCAGTTAGTGTTGATAATTTCTTTTTGAGTGTCTCAGGCATGGTTCCCTGCGGCTTTGGAGTTGGCATGCGAGAGACCTTTTTTGCTTCCAGCAGAGAGAGGTCTGTTGATAAACGTAGAAGGAGAGGATCATCCTTTGGTTCAAGATGGGAAGTTGAACCTTCTTGTTTAGAAGGTGTCAGGAGATCTGGGGCATTTGAGGGACTTTCAGCAAGGGCTGAGGAGTTCTGGGCTCAGGGAACTAGGAGGAGATAGAGAGGAATTTGGAAGATTTGGGTATGTTGGTGCATGGAAAGGAGTTTGGATCCTGCGGAGGCTCCTGTTGTGGAGGTAGTACTTTTTTTGGTGGAAAAGTTAGAGAAGGGTTTGAGTTACAGAACTTTAAATTGCAATAGGTCAGCAATTTCACCAGAGCATGTTTTGGTTGGAGAGAAGTCTGTGGGAAGCAGTGTTTTGGTTTGCAGAGTTCTGAAGAGTATGAGGCTAAAGAGACCTCCTAAGGTACGGTATGAAGTGCTTTGCGATGTTACTTTGATATTAAGATTATTTCCAGATTGGCCTGTTAATAAATTCTTAAGTTATAAGAATCTTTCCGTTAAGTTAGTTACTCTGCTGATATCTGTTATCTTGTAGAAGAGTGTCAGATGTAAAATGTTTGGAGGTGAATAACAGAAACTTTAGACCTGAAGGAGTTTATTTTGAAATACGGAAATGGATAAAAACAATGTTGAGTTTAATTTAGTATCCTCAGTATGATAAATGTGAGAAGCTGTGTGTGGTGGAATGTTTAAAGGAGTATGAATGTAGAGTTAAAGAGAACAGAAGTGATGGTGAGTATCAGTTATTGTTATAATTTGTGAGTCCTAATAAAGCGGTAAGTACTACGACAATTTCGAGATGGATAAGATGTCTGATGGAACAATCAGGAGTAAACATGGAGAAGTTCAAAGCTCATTCGGTTAGGGGAGCAATGGCTAGCAAGTCATGTTGGTATGGAGGACAACTGGAGAACATTTTAAGTGCTGCAGATTAATCTAATCTGGGAACTTTTGCAAAACATTATTTTAGACCAATTGAGCATATGCCAGAAGGGCTTTCAACATGCATAATGTTCGCCTCCGGTCTTGTAATGAAATGACGATTCTCAGATTAACATGACAAGAGAATCAGGATTCCATTAAAGACGCGGGGGCTAACATTATCCCTCCCTCCTCACCCTGGTATTGAAGGATTTTGTTTGTTTGTAGGAGGGTGAAGGGAAGAAGTTTAACCCCTTGAGTGCCCATGACGAGATAGTCTCATCATGGGCCGCGGTTGCGCTGTGCCCATGACGAGACTATCTCGTCATGAACCCCGCCCGCTAATTCAACACCCGGCACAGGGCGGGGAAAGGGCGGGGCACACAAGGGGTTAAAGGTTTAAGAAATATTTCAGTTGTTTAAGATTCTTACATAAAAAAAGACAAAGAGTTTCATTCTAATTCTGGTGCTTTGTATTTGCCGAATATCAGACATAGAAGAGTGGAGATCAAGTGGAGGATGAGAACGAAGGAAGAGGAGAAGGAGCCGTTTCAGTTTTACATTTAAAAGAGGAGGAGAGTTCCTTGCACGGGACATTTATTGTTTGTTTTAATTCCAGTTCTGTATTTTGTATGTGGTTGATATTCTCTTAAGGGGCTGCTGTCTGGAGGGGTAAATAAAAGAATGTGCATAATGTTAGCCTCCGCGTCTTTAAGGAAATCCTGATTCTCTTGTCATGTTAATCTGCGAATCGTCATTTGTTGTATAGCGCCACTCATATCAGTGTAGGGTGTCACAGTACATTACATCATGCACACATTATACAGAGACAAACAATCATGCACGTATGTAAATCTATCTACAGGGAATGCCACATAAGCCAATGAGGATTGAAAGGTCTAGGAATCATGTGTCATCTATACTGGTGGACAGTATATTTGAAGAGGGTTTGGTCTGGAGGAGCACATACTGAGAATTTAAAGCATACCCCAGTGGTTAGGGGTTGGCTTTACTGATAAAAATGTATATCCGCCCAAACAAACTCCTTTTAGCAACATTAGAATAATGAAAGACTGGGGAAGTTCTAACTATATTACAACACAAAAGAAGGAAAAAGCTAAGTTCTAACTATATCATTCAGGTTTGCATGCAGCTCTTTGATGAGAGTTCATAGGTCACTGCCCTCTGATAGGATCGTAACTTCTGAACTGCAAGGATCAGTAATCACTAGTTATCTGGACATTTTTATGTTTGTCTTACATCTGTGGCAGAGCTGGCGTTGATAATGATAAAAATGGTTTAAATAAAGCATACAGGAAGTATGTGTGTTGCTCCTCACAGCCCAGTCTGATAAGCAGCTGCAGGGGCCAGGATCGGTGAATACAGAGAAACAAACTTTTTTTCCAGCCTGGAATAGAAAAGGAAATATCCACACAGCAGAACGGTTAAGGTTACCGGGTGCCAAAGAGAGTATTTGCCCCCTTCGATATGTCTCTATTTAACCAGCATGAGTGGGGGGTGCCTGTGAGAAAGAGCCCAGGCTCAATCAAGCAACTCCAAGAACAGTGAAAGTGGCCATTTACTACTGGCCTTCGTGACGTCACTGCCAGGGCACATGCTTGGGTGGGCCAGGCTCATGCTTTGGTGGGCCAGGCTCATGTTTGGGTATGCTGGCCCACCTGGCCCACCCGCTAGAACCGTGCCTAACTGGTATGGGTGCAACAAGAGCAGACTGCCACCTTCCCACCCACACCGGCGTATGCCGATCTAATGTGCGGCACATCTGCGATGTACCTTTTTCACACTAAGCCAGTTTCTCTGCTTCGTCCATGAGGTCTCTACTGTGCAGTAACTCTGGCAAAATACTGTGCATGATATAATAATTGCCTCTGACAAAAAACTCTAACACAGCCCGGACTCCTAGCATGGGTAGATATTGAACCTCGGTTCACGCCCTCGGCAGCTCACCCAAACACGGCTGGTGGCAGAAGTTGCAGCCTTCATAGTAGATGCAGTGTGTGGTGGTCATTAAAAAGAGGCAGTGGTGCTGGTCTCTACGGGCTCCACTCCAGCGGCTGCAGGTCTGAAAAGCACTGACTCAGCTGCCAGGTTGGGAGCTGGAGCTCTGGGCAAAGGGTGTCGAAACAAGAGAAGAATCGCCCATTGTGTGGACGGCGTGGACATCATTTCGAAATGTCCTTGTTTTGAGTAAAACTGTGTAACAATTCGATGCATTGAAATCCATCTGTTGCACAGAAGACTACAACTAAACCTCAGGAACGGGGAAGTCATTCAAAGCCAGGTGTAATCTTATATGAGGCAGAGCAGCTTGTTAATGGCATTCGCGACTACTCTCTACGGAAACCTGGCAGAACAGCATTTCAAAGAAAATTTAAAAAAGCAAACAGGGAAGCGAATGTAGGTTGGGTCAGATATGCAGCAACATGGGAGGAGATGGAAGTGACAAATGCTGCAATAAAGTGCTAGCAGTTATGGGTGCCGAAGCTGAACACAGGAAAACAGTAATACAAGCAGGAAGCAAAGAAATAAATCATCCCCCAAAAGAACAAATAATAAACCAAAGCATACAAATACAGTACTTGTAAATCTGGGAATGTCAGGCCCCAGGGATGTTGCTTGGGTAATCCCACAGCAACACCCATGGAATGCCCTTTCACACAAACACACCCACAGTACTTTGCCCCTGCTCCATGGGAGGAACAAAATGCAAAACAGAGGGACAAAGAGGAAGGATTCACCACTTGCATTTTAGAGGGACAATCTAAGTAACAAATAAAAAGCAATGGTCAGGATGCGAGCCCAGAAAGTGTACATAACAGGTCTTGGAGGCTCGACCTAATAACGAGGAGAAAACAACATTTTTCCCCTTATTACACCTCACCTCGGGAGGTGTACAGATCTCCTACTGTCCTAAGTTTGCATTACTTTGCAAATCTGGGGCAGCGTCATATTCCATGGGAGTTGGATGGGACAAAACACAGCACTGCCCTTGGAACACATCCTGCGTGCAGGATAAGGCAATGCAGTGATTTGTGCTGTGAGTCTTACTCATGATTTATGAGGGCATTCAAAGCCACTTGGGGGGCTTTGTGTGACTTTGTAAATCTTTATGAGAGCCCTGAATCATGCATGTACCTCTTACGTGGTGCAAAAGTGACACAGGGCTCTCATACAAATGACCCTTTAAGTACAAAAGGGATAGTAGCTGGATCGGGAGAGTCCAGTCAGGTCTGGCCCATCACCAGCATCCTAACCAACATTCTTCGATCGATTATCCTGGTCCACTTTTAGGCAAAGCATCCTTTAAGGAGCTTGGTCTTAAGGCGCTATCTGTGCTGGTGATGTTTAGGTTCAGCTCTGAGTTCAGGCTCCAGGGCATTTTAACATTTTCAATCCAAAGCTCTGAAAGATCGCCCTCTGTGTTTCCGCCTTTTGAAGGGACAGTGTGAAATCAAATGCATTTAGTAGGGTAGAGTGCAGGTTGGAAAGTGTGTTAATGAGAGTTAAGGAAGTGCAATAAAGACACTGTGCTTGTGAGAGGCAAGGTAGTGCAAGTAGGACAGTGTGTTAATGAGAGGTATGGATGATTGAATGAATGCAATTTGTAAAGCTCAGGCAAATGCCCAAGGGCGTCTTGGCTCTATAGGAGGCGGGCATAGGTACAGAGCTGTCACAGAAGAAAGATTTCTAACAGATGGTCGAGTGCCTTCTAGTCCTGTGAAGAGAGCCAGGTCTTCAAGGCCTTTCTGAAGGACAGCAGGGAGGGAGCAGCTTTTAGAGTCAGAGGTAGGCTGTTCCAGAGCACTGCTGTTATCTTGAAAAAGCTCGACCCGCCCCAGGTTGTCTTCCTAAATGGGGGTACAGTCTGGTTCATAGCAGAGTCTGAGCAGAGGGTCCTCCGTGGGACATACCATTTGAGCTTCTCCTTGAAATGGACTGGGCCCTGGCTGTGCAAGCATGTCACCCCGAGTGGGTCGGGTATTCCCAGACGTGGGACCCGTGCTCACTACGCCACTGGAGTCAAGCTAGCCTGGCTGAAAAGGGCTGAAAGCCCGAAACCGGTCCCAGGATGCTTGTTTCCGGTCCAAGGAGGAGCTGGCTTGGCAGTTCGGGCTGGACTGTTCCCATGAGGGGCAGGGTCAGACTGATTTGCATATGGCCAGGTCTAAACTGGGGTGACATGGTGAGCAAAAGAATGATGGATTTAACCCAGATCTCTTGACTGGGGGTGAATGTTTTGATTTGTTCTGCATTCCGTCCATCATTTGTGTGTCTTTTGCTATATTTCCAGTCTAGCCACTTAAGGTTCTGGCTTCAGCGAGTTGGGCCATTTTCTGCTGGGGGGTGAGATGTATTACCTGGAAGGAATTTTAGCTGGGTTCAGGGTTCGTAGTAAGCCATTCTTCTTGGGATTTATACAATTTATCTATTTAATTAAAAAATATTCTCTGGTATCCAGCGCAGGTCCATTATCTTTAGCAGCCGTTTTTTTTTTTTAACGGAAAGTTGACCAGAGTTGGCAATTGGTATATATTTCTGCAGAATCAAGGGGAAAACCATCTAGCAGATCATTTTTTATTTAAAATTAGTGATACAATGCGATGCTCATTCTCCGAGGTTGAGTGGCAGACGATCTCGGAATTTGGTAAGAAAGCCTTAAGGGCTGCTCATTTTAAGCGTATTTTTTTTGTCACAATGGATGGCATATTATATGTCTAAAGCCATCTACAGGAGCAGGAACATAGATGTTTTCATTGCTGGCAATGGCGGAGGAGATCGGCTTCACATGTCCTTCACCTGTCCATTGCTAACTCAATATTTGGTGCTCTTAAAAAGCCTTACAGAGTCAAATAGACCTGGAACCAGCAGTGGCTCTTTTCGGCCTGTCTAAGCTGAGACAAATGTCCCCATATATAAAAGCAAGGATGTTTTTAATTCTTTACCTCCTTAGTGGCTCGATCCTTGATTCTTCAGAACTGGAAGATAAATAGAGCCCTACACACATTGAATTTCATAAGAAAATGATCCCTACCAAGAAATTTGAAGAGGCCTATGCTAACTTGATTGGTGCAATGAAAACATTTACACGAGTTTGGAGTTTCATGGAACTACTCGAGAAAGATTTCCAGTGTTGCCACGACAGAGTCCACGCAGGACTATAGAGCATTTTGGAGGCTGAATGGCATAGGGAATGTATCGAACACTTTAATGATTCTTGTACGGTTGTCCCAAAAAGGATATGATTCAGGGTAGGGTGGGATTTAGGTGACTGATTTTAATTTTTTTTTCTTGCTTTTCCTAATGCAAAACACCATTACTCAGAATTTCCTATAGTCATAATGCACTTTATTCCTCTTCAAGGAGGGCCACAGCTAATTATATGTTGGCTATAACTGATCCCTGCTTTGTATCTTTTTTTACAATGATGTTCATTTTGTTCTATCAAAAATACTATTATTTTTAGGCTTTCCTTTTGTTCTTTATGTAATTAATTTAACTATTCTTCTGTTCATTAAAAATTATTTTAAAAGAAAAAAGAGAGCTAAGGTAGTGCAAGTAGGACAGTGTGTTAGTGAGAGGTAAGGTAGAGCAAGTAGGACATTGTGTTAGTGAGAGGTAAGGTAGGGCAAGTAGGACAGTGTGTTAGTGAGAGGTAAGGTAGGGCAAGTAGGACAGTGTGTTAGTGAGAGGTAAGGTAGGGCAAGTAGGACATTGTGTTAGTGAGAGGTAAGGTAGGGCAAGTAGGACATTGTGTTAGTGAGAGGTAAGCTAGGGCAAGTAGGACAGTGTGTTAGTGAGAGGTAAGCTAGGGCAAGTAGAGCAGTGTGTTAGTGAAAGGTAAGGTAGTGCAAGTAGGACAGTGTGTTAGGGAGAGGTAAGGTGGTGCAAGTAGGACAGTGTGTTAGTGAGAGATAAGGTAGGGCAAGTAGGGCAGTGTGTTAGTGAAAGGTAAGGTGGTGCAAGTAGGACAGTGTGTTAGTGAGAGGTAAGGTAGGGCAAGTAGGACATTGTGTTAGTGAGAGGTAAGGTAGGGCAAGTAGGACAGTGTGTTAGTGAGAGGTAAGGTAGGGCAAGTAGAGCAGTGTGTTAGTGAAAGGTAAGGTAGTGCAAGTAGGACAGTGTGTTAGTGAGAGGTAAGGTAGGGCAAGTAGGACAGTGTGTTAATGAGAGGTAGGGTACTGCAAGTAGAGCAATGTGTTAGTGAAAGGTAAGGTGGTGCAAGTAGGACAGTGTGTTAGTGAGAGGTAAGGTAGGGCAAGTAGGACATTGTGTTAGTGAGAGGTAAGGTAGGGCAAGTAGGACAGTGTGTTAGTGAGAGGTAAGGTAGGGCAAGTAGAGCAGTGTGTTAGTGAAAGGTAAGGTAGTGCAAGTAGGACAGTGTGTTAGTGAGAGGTAAGGTAGGGCAAGTAGGACAGTGTGTTAGTGAGAGATAAGGTAGGGCAAGTAGGGCAGTGTGTTAATGAGAGGTAGGGTAGTGCAAGTAGAGCAGTGTGTTAGTGAGAGGTAAGGTAGGGCAAGTAGAGCAGTGTGTTAGTGAGAGGTAAGGTAGGGCAAGTAGGACAGTGTGTTAGTGAGAGGTAAGGTAGGGCAAGTAGAGCAGTGTGTTAGTGAGAGGTAAGGTAGGGCAAGTAGGACAGTGTGTTAGTGAGAGGTAAGGTAGGGCAAGTAGAGCAGTGTGTTAGTGAGAGGTAAGGTAGGGCAAGTAGGACAGTGTGTTAGTGAGAGGTAGGGTACTGCAAGTAGAGCAGTGTGTTAGTGAGAGGTAAGGTAGGGCAAGTAGGACAGTGTGTTAGTGAACAGTGATGCAGGGCAAGTAATATTGGCCCGATCACAAAGGTAAACTTAGACCAAAAGTCTAACTTTATTAGTAGTAACTTACCTTTAGAGTTTTGATCGACATTTACCTTTGTGAATACCAAAAATCACAAAGTTAGACTTTCGTCTCAGTTTACCGTTGTGAATCAGCCCCATGGTGTGTCAGTGAGCGGTAAAGTAGTGTGTAAGTAGGGTAATGAACTAATGAGAGGTATGGTAGTGTGAAAGTAGGGCAGTGTGTCAGTGAGTGCTGAGGTAGTGCACAAGTGAGACAGTATGCTAGTGTGACTCCTGCCTCTCACCTTCAGGCCAAACATTAGAAATGGATGGGGTTACTCAGCCTTTCATCCGTCTGCAGTTGATAAAAGGAGTGCCCTTTTACTTCCGTGACAGTAACACCTGCTGTCAGTGCCTTAAGATAATTTTCTCTTTACCACGCCCCGTATTGTTGTCTTCCATCAGCTTCATGAGCGCCTCAGACTGTTACTTCCACGTTTCTTCTTTTGTTAGCAGCACAAATAGCGCTGCAGCAGCTTCTTGGCGCTTGTGCTGAGGCTTAGAGCAGGTTCATCAGCTAAGAGCACAAGACTGGGACGTTAAAACATGTTTATAAGTGTTCCATTTTTATCAGCCTATGGATGATGAACAGCACATTACACCTACTCTTGCGGCTACGACGTCAGCAGGAAGTCAGCAGCTGGAACCCCTGGGCATGATGCCAGGGAGGGGCTGAGCTCACTCAGCCTCAGCGCAGGCCGCGGATGCACCAGTTGTGATCTCAGCTCCGCCCTGCAGAGATGTCTTCTCCTCTGCAGTACATGGCCCTCCTGCTCCTGGTGACAGGTGTGTAACAGGTTCTGGTGTGTGTAACATGTTCTATTATGTGTAACATGGTCTATTGCATTTGTTTAACATGGAAAGTCAGGTGTGTATCATGTTCTATTGAGTATAACATGATCTATTGTGTTTTTTGTTCCTGAGATGTCAGGTGAGTAACGTGTTCTATTGTGTGTAACAATGAATGTCAGGTGTGTAACATGTTCTATTGTGTTGATTTTACATAGGTATGCCAGGTGTGTTACATGTTCTAATGTGTGTAACATGTTCTACTGTGATTAGTTTACCTGATATTCTTAACTGCTTTCCGAACGGAGTCCAGGGACGTCAGGTGTCTAACATGTTCTGTTTCGTGAAACATGTTCTATTGTTTGTAACAAGTTCTAGTGTGCGTATCATATACTGTTGTGTTAATGTTACTCGTGACATCTGGTATGTAACATGCTCTATTGTATGTACCATGTTAAAGTCTGTGTAACATGTTTTATTGTGTTCATTTTACATGAGATGTCAGGTGTATAATATGTTCTATTGTTTGTAACATGTTCTACTGTATTTATTTTACATGGGACGCCAGGTGTGCAACATGTTCTTTTGTGTTTATTTTACATGGGACTTCAGGTGTGTAACATGTTTTATTGTGTGTAACATGTTCTACTGTGTTTATTTTACATGGGATAACAGGTGTGTAACGTTCTATTGTGTTTATTTTACATGGGACATCAGATGTGTAACATGTTCTATTGTATGTAGCATGTTCTATTGTGCATAACATGTTATATTGTGTGGAACATGCTCTATTGTGTGTGACATGTTCTATTGTGTGTAACATGTTCTATTGTGTGTAACATGTTCTAGTGTGTTTATTTACCTGATATCCTGCACCGCTGCTGTGAGTCCATCTGCAGATGAAAATAAGAGTTCTTGGATGTTTCTACATAGTCTGGTGGGGTAATGCGCCTGCTGCAGGGATGCCCTGGCAGGCTCCTGTGGGCTCATCTGTGCCGAGAGCAGGAGCCCGCGCATTATTATAAATACAGTGGTGGAATAATCTGTCTGCCATTGGGTAATATTTTAAACAGTCTCAGGTGGTTTAAATGATCGGATTTATGGCCGTAAATTACATTTCATGTGTAATCTGCAGCCACCTTGGGATGTTTGTTGTACAAAATTATTACTAATTTAAATATACAAATGGAGATGCAAATAAGTATCCCTATGGACCTCAGATGACAATTAAAAACCATGAATATTGACAACCTTTCTAGGGTCCTCTGAGCCTCTATTTGAACAATGTTTTAAAAGGTTTTATCTTTGTATTGTTCTTTCTGTGTCTGTCTCCCAGATAACACCCCGGGCATTAATGCATAAATACGTCCTGCTCCGTTTTTACACCTTTATCTCTTTGTTTCAGGTAAAAGTGGGGCGCAGTCGGTGTCTCAGTCCCCGGAGAAGCTGTCGGTGTCGGAGGGGCGCCCCCTGTTCATAAACTGCACCTATAAGGATATAGGGTACCCCAATCTCTTCTGGTACTTCCAGCCCCCGGGTGAAGCCCCCCGACTCCTGCTGCAGGACCTTGGGGTGAAGGAGCAGAGGGGCTTCAGTGCCTCCCACGATAAGGGGGAGAAGTCCTTTCACCTGCGGAAGGAGAGCAGTGAAGTGGGGGATTCAGGGCTGTACCTGTGCGCCTTGAGGGACACAGTGTGTGATGAGGCGCTGGGAGCTGCACAGAAACCAGGAAACGCACCGCCCTTCACTGTGAGCCCCTGTGACACCAGCCTGTCCCTAGGCTCACAGAAACAAGCCAGTGACACTGTTCTCCTCTCTGACCTGCACAGAAACCAGCAGGTGACACTGTCCTTTCTGTGCTGCACAGAATCCAGCCAATGACACTGTCCTACTCTTTGACCTGCACAGAAACCAGCCAATGACACTGTCCTCCCCTCTGTGCTGCACAGAAACCAGCAGGTGACACTGTCCTCTTCTCTCTGCCCTCACAGTAACCATCAGGGACACTGTCCTCTTCTCTGTACTGCGTAGAATCATGACAGCGCAGCCAGCGCTGTATCAAGATGGGCTTTTCTGGTGCAGTTCAGAGCCCGAAGCCTTTATCTAGTGACTGGAGGACGCAATGTGAATTAATTTAGGTGGCTATTTTTCAGAATAAGTACTTCATTTTCAGACACCAGGGGGCATATTTACAAGCCCCTATCGCCATCACAACGTCACTTTTAGTGACGTTGTGATGGCGACAGTAGCCGTCCGTGGAGGGAGTTCCATGGGGCGGTGAGGCGGGGCGGGGGAATGTAAACACCGGAATATGGATGAACGGAGGTAAGTACACATTTAAATAAAAAAACAAATTCCTTTGCTCGCGCTGCATCGCAAAATGCGATGCAGTGCGCGCAACGAAATTCGTTTTATTTATTTAAATGTGTACTTACCTCCTTTCATCCATATTCCGGTGTTTACATTCCCCCACCCTGCCCCTCCCCCGCCCCGCCTCACCGCCCCACGGAACTCCCTCCACGGACCGCTACTGGATAGCGATAGGAACTTTGCCATATTTACAAGGTAGCGTCAAGTCACTTAATGTGGCTTAACGCTGCCTTGTAAATTTGCCCCATTTCACGCTGTATTTAGCGAGAAAGGGGCGGGCAATAGGTGTTGTGATGGGCGTTCCACCACAACACCCATTGACGCTGCCCCCTATTTAGAATGGCAGTGTAAATAGGAGGCAGCGTCAAATTTAAGAACAGGGAAGGTCTTAAACAGACGATACGAGCAGAAATGCTTCATTTCTCCTCCTTTTTGCTGTTTCAATGTGAGCTGACTTGTGCAGCACACATACAAACAGCAAATTGCCTATGGTTGTTCAGGTGCAGGAAGGTGCCCCTTTCTGCACATAAACAATCATTTGTTAAAAATGTCATTTTGTAACTTCTGTGTGTGCTGCATTAAGCAGCACCCATAGGGGTATATTCACAAGAACATGTGATAACTACCGCAAGAGTAGCCTAACGCAACTTCCAACATTGCAGCCCAAAGCGGGAAAATTACACCGTGCCAACCAAGTATTTACAACACGGCGGTAGCATGCGATAGTCACCAGATAACGCGTCATCTGGCCGCGCAAAATCCAATGCCACGCTACAAAAATGCAAAACGCGAACGCAAAAAAAATGTGTTGAGGCCAACACGGTACAAAAAGCCGCAAAAACCAGCCACAGGCCTGCAAATACCACGCATCTGGCATTCAAATGCACCACAAAAAAGACAGAAACAACACACCAGAAACAAGCCAAAGCACATAGCAACATGGAGGCCAACGCGAATCCCACAACCCCCACAGACCACCAGCAAGGAACAACGGGCTCGGGGAAGGCTAAGGAGAAGAGGGAGAGGAAGACGGGGTGCAGACCGCAGAAAAACAAGAATAGCGTCACGGAGGTGACAGAACACTACCAGCAACTGAACCACAAGCAGACCACCTGGAATGCAGTCAGAGTGCCGAGGAGGCCAATCCAGAAGGCCCACAGGTGCCACCATGACGTGACAGCCGAAACCAGGCACAAACCCGCTGCCAGCAGGAAGGCAGTAACGGTGAGAGGAGGTGGCAGTCCAGCAACACAGGAGGAGCTGGAAGAAACCGAGGCCACAGTCATCAGTGTGGAGATGGTGAAAGGAGAAGGGAGTACGGACACAGCTCGAGAGGACCTGACAACATCAACAGGGCGAGTAACGAACAGGGACTGGGGGGACGGGAGGAGATGGGCACAATGGCACACAGGCACAACGAGGTGTAGCGCACTGCACACCCACAATTACCCAGGATCATGTCCCTCATCCCCTTGGCACACTGCAGCACACACACACATAGCAGGAACAGCACACCCACATTGATGAAAATGTGGTACAATGCACATATTTATGTATTTTATATAGTGCTGGCTAGACCCGTAGATATCAGAGCGCTTTACATAAGGTTCCACAAAATTACACAGTACATTAGATTTGGGTAACATCAGTTGCTAGAAAAACATTTCAAGAGCATGGAAGTGAAGAAGGGTAAGGGGGCAGGGAAGGGGGGTAGGGTAAGATAGGACAGGGAGATGAAGGAATATCTGCCCGAAGACCAGCTGGATAGGTGACGGCAGGGGGGGAAGTCCAAAGCCCATCTCCTCTTTAGCTATCAGGTAGCTCCACCGAGCAATGGCCAGAACGCTAGGTCTCTGTGGAAAAACATTAAAAGAGCAAAGAGGATGGGGTAAAAGGAGAGTAGAGGGGAAAGGGTAGGGTCAAGGGGTAGAAGGGAGAGAACGATGGAGAGACGAGGGAAGGTCTGCCCAAAGTCCGGCTGGGTAGGTGAGGGCAGAGGGGAAGTCCACGGCCCATCTCCTCTATAGCTATCATGTAGCTCCACCGGACATCGGCCAAAAAGCAAGGTCTCCACGGTCGCTCGCAGGTTCAGTGACTAGATGGGTAGGCCAGATGGGGGCTATGATTCGAGGTCTGCTCGAAGTCCAGATTTAATCCCCGAGTAGTAGTACAGGGCGGAAGGGACCACTGAGGCAGCCATCTTGAGGTCATGTAAAGGGTTATGTCCATGGTGTTACATACCGCCAGTTCCAACTTAATCATTCTCTAAGAGAGGAGGGTGCTTGATGTGCACGCTTACTGCAGGCATCACGTGTGGTGTGTTCAGGAATGCACTTGTGGCTGCAAAGAAGGCGCTTTCTCCCCTGTGACCCTCCACCGCTCGCTGTACAAGACGATGTGCTCCCGGGTCCCCTTGTTGCCACCAGGGGCTGCTAGGAAGATGTCAATAGTCTAGCAAGATCAGGCTTCCGTACCTGCAAGCGCCGCCTCCATAGTCGCTGCATATTGTATCACAGAGGTAGGCGCGGGTTGAGACCCCATTCAAGGACCGGTCTCATGAGTCGTTGCAAGTCAGGCTCATGTGCCCCTCCCCCTCCAGTCGCAGCCGTACCTCAGAAGCAGCCGCGGGTCGCGATAAAAGTCCAGTCTCGTGGGTGCTACAGGTCTGGCTCATGTGCCCCTACTCCTCCAGTCGCGACCTGGTTCGGGCCCCAGTGGAAGTCCGGTCTTTTAGGATGCAGCTGGTCAGGTTTGTGTGCCCCTCCCTCTCCAGCCACACCAGTAACTCAGTGGCAGTGCGAGCAAACGAGTGGCACAATGCACGGTAATCTCCCCGGGGGGGTCAGCTGGCAAATCGGGGTGTGGGCCGAGTGTTGGGGGCATTTCTAGATGGAAAAAGACGGAGGTCAGAGGCATCCAGGAGCACTTCTTTCGGCCCGGGAGCGTTCTCAAAGCACTGGGCACAATCTTTACATCTTCATTGGCACGAAAAGTCACGGCTTATTTCTCAGCAAAGCCTGAATGGAGAAAGGCAATATTGATCTTCGAATTATCTGCCTGCAATCCGGTAACTGAATCATTGTTCCTGGAGGAATAACAGTGCGGCGGAATGCCGATCCGGAGGCTGGTAAGATGGTTCACTGAGGAACATCAGCTTCAAGCAGCCATGATGGGGTTGGCTCCTCCTCCACTCGCACAGCCCACACTGCAGGACAGGGGACACAACTGGCTCCGCACATGCACAGAAACATGCCTACTACATCTGACAGAGCTGGAAACTGTGAAATGCAAATGTACGCGTACGACCTCACATCCATCTTGTAGTCCCAATGCACACTGTCCCGCAGAAGAATCCAGTACCTCCCAAACAGTCACAATGTTCATTGCCATACAGTCTGCATGTAAACCAGAACAATGCACCAACACATATGTCAACACAATGTCAACATGCATGTCCCTTTCACATTGCAAAGGGGCACACAACATCTCCAACAGAGCACAGAAGACAACACATCTGTGATGCCGGAGAGGACCACCACACCGTCGACACTGGTGCCATACAACAGCCCATAGATATCCCACGCAACCCACCACCAGGACCAGGGCAGACAAGCTACTCAGAGGAGAACACAGAGCCTGCAACAGACCACACAGCAGGAAGCACCCGCAAGCACAGCTGGCTCACGACACTTCACCCACCCACACATGGCACCCCAATGCCAGGTGTCAGCATGCCGAAAGGAGGTGACCCAACAGGTGTGGGTGGGTGCCGAACCCATGGAAGGCGAACTAGAACACATACGTTGGTGTCTATCACCCTCAGGAACCACCCAAAAAGGAGACCCACACTGCCATAGAGACACATGCAGATGCACATTCACAGTACAGAACCATGACTAGGGGTGCACAAATAGCAGTCACACACCCACGTTGGCCCTGCGTACGACGGCCCTGGCCACTTCCCTTATGAATTGAGTGGGTGACGACAAAGCTGCATGTTCAAGCTCCAACCTGCTGCCTGCGGTGACATGTCTGCATCCGATGTACACAGCACAATGTAATGTCGTAGGGCACAGGGCCCTCATGCATACAACAAGACCATAGGGACACACGTAGACATTATGTTGTACTGGCTTTGGGCATGTGCGCCCGGCCCCTTTATTGGCAGGGCCACATGTATAGTGACGCCTGTGCTGGATGTGTGTGTGGTGAGTGCAAGCCAGCCCGCATGCAGTGCTTGGTACTGGCAACCACTTGAACAGCGGACACCAGTGCAACGGAAACTGAAAACATCTGCATGACCGAGTCAACTGCTGAGCAACATGGAGGGAGCCAGAGAAAGTCCAGAGGTAACACAACATGCAAACAGAAGTGTCCATGAGTTGCAGTGCACTGAGGTAGGGGCACCACAGCTGATCGCGCCCATGTGAAGAAAAAGTCTTGGATTGTGTCCCTTCAAGACATTCCTGATGCAGATGCAGAGGGGTGTGTTAGACCTGCATCATCTTCCTCATCAGTGTCCCAGATCTCCCACACTGCTTGAGGTGACATTGCTGCGCAACCTCTCCACAAAACAAAACTCAATCAGTAATGGACGATGGCTTGTGGTGCACTGAGTCAGTGGCACCTGGAGTGCTGAGCAGGGTATCTGACTGATGATGGCATCCATGACAGGTGGGAGCAACTCCGTAAGTCTGTCAGGATCACCGTTTCGACTCTGGCAGATGGCGGTTGGAGGTGGTCCTGGCGGTGGTGGCATGTGATGCGACGTCTGGGTCGGTCAGGCCTCGATTTGATGTGTGAGCTCTGGTGAACCACAGTTGAGGCCGGAGGCAGCGGACAGCGCAGGGCCACAGACACATGGCGTTGATGACCCTGTGGCCATCGCCTCAGAGGCCATCCAATATCTCAGAAGAAGGGGTCCCAGACCTGACCAGCACAGAGTTAGTGGCCCCGAATGCACAGCGGCCGGCACAGGCACCCTGCCACGGGACAGTGATTTGCGGTGCACTGCGGTAGGTCTACGCTCAGTGAGCGGGTCCTCATCGATGTCCAAGGTGAATGTGGCATAGGCTTGCGGGGTACAGAGGAGGGTGTTCTCCAGGGCATGATGCGGATGGTCTGATGTTATCAGGCAGCAGAAAATGGAGGAGTGAAAAGCGCCAGCCTCGTTTTCACCACCAATTCGGTATCAGCTGCATGAGGATGAACACTAGCCCCTAGTCCATAGACTCAGATGCCACTAATATACGACCAGACAGTGTCTTTGAATGTCGGGTAACAGTGGCACGGGTGCTGAGAGGGGATGCAGTCTGCAATGATGTCGGTACACTGATATGAACTCCGCCATCACTAAATCAAGACTTTCTGACCTTTAACCCTGGGCATAGTTTGCGTAGTAGCACTACACGTAGCTACACGAAGTACATTTTGAACTATGCTCAGTTACACAAACCTGCGTAGTGCGTAGCTGTTAGCACTGAGTGCTTGTCTGCTCTGAGCAATAATTACAAACAGCACCATGCACAGAGCAAATTATGATAAAATAAGTATCTCTGTCTTTACATGCTAAAATGCATATTGTCATTTCACAAAAGTGAAAATGATAAATTAGCAAGCAGTGAGAGAGGTGATGATTTTGGGATCCTCCCTAACCTAGGGAGAGAACCAAGCAGATGCCTTGAAAACAAAAAGCACATCTTCTTGAATGAATCGGTGGTGGTTCCATCCTCTTAGGACCACCCCAAGCAGAGTTATTGGCAAAAATACAATCCCAACCAAAGGCCCTGCAAAACATTATGGGACAAGACTAGCCGTAGGCAGTAAATATTATAGTATCCAATATCAAAATAATTCTACAAAGAGCTGCAGTTCCACTGGTCGTTACTAGATGTCGCTCACGAGTTAAATGCAAAAGCTTCATGAAAGGGTTTCAATGCTTTTGCATTTGACTCGTGAGTTCAAATGCAGTGGGGTGTACATTTGGAACTTGCAAAGGGGCTGTGCATTTCCCTTGGTGCCATCCTGGGGACGCTGGTTGCTGATGGACTGTTGGAGGATGGAGGAATCGCGCACAGTGGCTGGGTATTTGGAGGCGACATTGGTGGAGGTTCCATGGTGTTCGATTGTTGCCTGCACATTGATGTGAGACATGTGCTTTCTGTTGTGGTGATTGTGTGCTGTGTCGGCAGGGGGAACAGGTATGACATGCGTGCTGTGGATTGCCCGCAACAAGTGCGTGCATCCAGCTATGGCTTATGGTCCTTGCTTGGTCTCCAGCGGATCCTGCGCATTATGTTTGACGTATGGGGACTGGAGTACCAGGCTGTGGTGATGTCCAGGACAGGTGTGAGTGGCTTGGATGTGGCGGGCTGTGTGACTCCTCCGACTGTGGTGGGTGTTAGTTGGGGGTTACTAGGGGCCTACAGGTACAGCACAGCCAGCAGCTTTGTGTGGGGTGGGATGTTGGTTGTCTGCTGTGTTGGTGCCGTCGGCCTGTTGGGCGTTGTTGGTCATGATGCGTGCGATGGTTGCCCTTTTGGGCCTGTATTGGGCAATGACATTATCAGGTGTTGGGTCTGTGAGGCTGGTGTGTTTCCTGGGCGTCTGCTGTCTTTGTCAGCGCTGCCTGGGTGGTGGTCCGGGGAGGGGATGTTCCGGGTGCTGTATGGGGTCCTGGGGTGGTGGCAGTGGGTGTTGTGGCCCCCTGGGTGTCCGGGCCGCATGATCAGTGGCTCCATGGCATCTGCTGCCCTTCCAATGTGGCTGTGGGATGTGCTCCCTTTTGTGGTGCAGGCTGCGGTCCGACATAGCACCAGGTCAGAGCAGGTGTTATTTTCCTGCTGCTAACGCGCCATATCGACTGTTTTGTCTTCTTATCGCAGTTTTGGCTGTTCGTTGTGAATGTTGTGGAGTTGTGTTGTCGCAGCTTTTGGCACGGGAACGCCTACTCTGCATCTCATTAGCGATAGTTGCGGGGGTCATCCGTGGCGATGTTTTTTGCAGCTGCTATCACGGGTAAACTGGTGCTGTGGGCTGTTAACACCAGCTTGTGAATGGGGCAATACATTTATCGGAACTTTGGCTGCGATAAAGGGCCGTTAACTCTGGGATAGTTCCTTGCGAATATGCCCCATTGAATTTACAAAAGGGCATTTCAAGATTGTTTATATGCAGAAAGGGTGACCTTCCTCCACATAAACAATCTTCCCTTCAACACAGGCACTCTTGCACTATGGTGCAAGGGTACCTGCATTGGCGCTAGGCAGCTAACGTTAGTGCCAGCGCAGGTGGAAACGGAGGGATGCACCATATTCCAGTAAAAATGATCCAGCCCTGTGTTTCTAAAGTGACAGAGCGCGACGTTAGCCTTCTTGGCTTACTGACACACTCTCCACTTTCTTTGTAAATATTCCCCCAGAGCTGATAAACAGAAAGAGGCAAACTTAAATCAATGTTTCCAACTTTTTCTGTTTAAAGTTCATGATTGACTTGGAGAAATTATGAGTTATATGTTTGACCTATAGGCACCTCACGCACAAACAAACCCTTCCCCGACAGTGCTCTCCGCCTCAGAGGCCACCACAGACCCGGGTCCCAGAACCTCCTCTGGGCTCCATAAGTCACCAGTTGACAACTAAGAGGGGGTCCTTGTAAACTACAACGATGACGTCACTAAGAAGTGAAAGGGCGATTTGCATGGAATTTGGGGTTTAAAAAGCTCTTACTTGCTCTTAAATTGGATGTTTTCTGAACTCTGCAATCTTTCAGAAATTTTAGTGAGTTTCTTTAACATTAACATAGAATGAGTTGTGTATTTTAACAAACATTCACTTGATAGAATGCTCATACTCCACCTGGGAAGGCATCTTGGCGCTGTAGATCGGTGTAAACACACTGCTGCTGGGGACTTCTTTCAATGTACAGCCAGGTCTTGGACAGTGCTGTGATGCAGAGCTGGCCTGCCTCTAGGCACAGCTGGGCAGAGGCTGCATCATTGTTCAGAGCCTTGAACAGTGACACATCTGACCCCACCACAGCCCACAGGAGGCAGGGTCCATTCAAAGTCTATGCAGGTTCCTCATTTATACCTTTCTATGAAGGAGGCAGTGTCCATGCAGGGTCTGTGCACGGTCCATGCAGGGTGCATGCAGTGTGTATAGAAACTGCAGTGACATATGCTTCTCTTCCAGCTCCTGGATAAGGGTTATGTGACCCCAGGAAAGTACTTTCCCTTTGGGGGACTTCCCCTTCCCTAGTGAGCGAGACATATTGGAGGCCTTTTGTTGTTACCTGGTGGCCCCTTTGGCAGAGCCTTAAAGTCTACAGTCTACTGCCAACTACAGTAACAGCGGTCAGTGCTCTGGAGTTAACTAGTACCTCATTAATCTATATGATTTCCATCTCATATACAGATGGTTCACTTACTGTGCCAGAAGCCTCGAGGCGCTACTAGTGCCTCATTTATCTATATATTTTTATCTCATATACATATAGTTTACTTCCTGACCCAGGAGCCTCGAGGCACTACCCAGCCCTGAACCATGGAAGACATTCTTCGTGGGGCACCTCTCTCTTTGCTAGTTAACTTATCATAAACATACATGTCATTTCCATATTTAAAAATAGTGAAAGTGGGGGGGGAGGAGCCAAGCGCCGGAGCAAGATGGCCGCTTGATCTCCGGGCTCCGTAGTCGCCACCCCTGGGACCTCTTATCCTGCCTGCGATCCTGTCCTGCATTGCCCATGTCTGGGAATAACTAGGCAAGCGGTGCTGAAGCCTGAAACTCCGGTGTCTGTGCCCCCACTGGCGGCTGAGTTCTCGGCACCGCTGGTCGGGGCCTGTGAGAGGTACCTGAGCCGGGAGCTGGAGTGCTGCGGGGGCTGCGAGGAAGTGAGGCAGAGGCGGCGGCACGGACCGGAAGTCGCCGGTCGGGGAGACGTCGCTCCGCGGCAAGCAGTCAGAATTGAGTGGCATACAGATGGTCTCTTTCCCTCCCTCCCGCTGCGGATACAGATTGCGGCTCTCCCCTGGGTGAAGCGGAGGTGCGGCGCCAGAGACGCCAGAGAACGCCACTGAGTGAACGGGGAGCCTGCGACGACGGCGTCTGGGGGAGAAGACACTCGCTGCATGGCTGGTGACTCGGAGGGGGTGCACCGTGACCGGGGGATAGGATCACTGTGCCCGTCCCCTTCTGCTACCGGGGGCTAGGTGACTGAGCCTACCGGCAAAGTTCGCGCGGGAGACCGGAGGGCTGTGACGGTGCCAGAGAGGTGAGACAGTGCCGGAGACTCGGACCGGGAGTCGCCGGTCCCGGGGAGCAGCCGGTGGCAGGCACACGGGCACTACAGGCAGAGGTGGAGGGCGCCGGTGAGTTCACCCCCCCCTGAACCGGGACTACTCCGCAACATAGAGCAGGAGTGCTGGGGAATGGTGGCAGACCGCGGCGATCGCTGGGAGATGGCGGGGCGTGCCGGGGGATCTTCACGCCCCGGCCCACGAGAAGTGTGCGTTGGAACCAGTCAGACACCGCGGCGCGCTGCCGGCATACAGGAGGCGATCCTTTCGACTGGGGGCACAAACCGAATGGTAACATCAGTATTGCGGCCCGGGGAGAGCTACAGAGGGACCGCCCCGGCCACGGGGGGGCAGATACCGGCGACAGCAAGATAAGACGGAGGCCTGCCGGAGAAATGGGGAGCAGGGCGGAGGCCGAGAAGTCCCAGCCTAGAGTTAATAAGGGGAACAGGCAGATTCAGTCCAACAAATTAGACCGCTATACGCTGCCGAAGGACCCGTCGACGGATCAGCGACAGGCACTGAGTGCCGGGAGAGATTCCGTGGGCCCCGCTCCGGAGCTGACTCTGCAAGATGTAATGGCCGCCATAGGAGGGGTCAAGTCCTCCCTTGAGCACAAGTTGGAGTCCGTGGAGCACAAGCTGGACACGGTCTCCATAGAAGTTAATCTAATACGGACAGACCTCACTACGGTAAACGAGAAAGTAAAAACTCTTGATATAACAACGGCCGGCCTGACAGAGGATGTGACGCAACTCCAGCGCGAGGTCCAAGATCTCAAGAGCTTCTGCGACCTGGCTGAACGTAAGTTGGACGATTATGAAGGGAGGTCTCGACGGAACAACGTCCGCATTTTGGGGGTGCCTGAAAAATCGGAGGGACCCGCGCCGGACCTCTTTGTGGAGGAATTGATTCTTAACCACCTTCAGCCCAAGGGTCTCGGAAAATTCTTTACCTTGGAGCGGGCGCACAGGGTCCTGGGTGTGAGTCCCAAGCCCGGAGTGCCACCACACCCGCTGATTGCGCGAGTCCTCAATTTTAGAGACAGAGACGCTATCCTGCAGTCGGCCCGGGCGTCGGCCCCTCTGCGCTACGAGAATGCCACCCTCTCCTTCTTTCCGGACTTCACTCAGCTGGTGCAGAAACAACGTAAGACTTTTCTCGCAGTTAAGAAACAGCTCAGAGACAAAGGGATTAAGTATGCTTTGATGTTCCCGGTGCGTCTGCGGGTGGAGAGTGAGGGGAGGGTGTGGTTCTTTGATACCCCTGAAGTGGCTGCGGACTGGGTTGATGGTCGACACGCTCATGGAACTGGAGGACGCCGCGGAGGCGAGGAAGAAGAGATGCAGCAACAGGTTTGAAGTCGGCGAGCGGACTAATGGGCACTGGGCACGTGGTCAGGTATGGGGGTCGCGGACCCCGGACAGAGACATAATCAGAGGAAACATGGCATCGCAGCAATGGACAGCTGAGTGACATTCAGGGTATAACTCCGTTAGACATTGAGGTCCTGGGGGCGGTGGGTGGGCTGCCTCCCCGGTACTACATTTAGTTATCGTTGGGGAGAGGATATGGGGCGACAGGCACTCTACCAGTTTGTTATAGGGGGACCCAATCAGCAGGGGTGCAGGGAGGGGGGGAGTTGGGGTGGGTGGGAGATTCGTATTACAGTTGAGTTGGTTGTTGCAATGGGTTTTTCGACGACGTCAGAATGGTTAGCAGAGCGAGAGCAACTTCCGCAACGACATGGCGATGAGCAATGAGCGGGGTTTGGGGGTCAAGGTCCTTAGTTGGAATGTAAACGGGCTGGGGGACAAATTAAAGCGGGGGATGGTCAGCCAGTTCGTCAGGAGACATGCCCCGGACGTAGTCCTCCTACAGGAAACACACCTAGTAGGGAATAAATGCATGGCCCTGCACAGGGGAGGGTACAGGATGGTAGCACACTCGGGATTCACATCTGGGTCCCGAGGGGTGGGCATACTACTTAAGAACTCTTTCCCTTGCACAATCAAGGCCTCCTGGACTGATGTCCGTGGCAGATATGTCGGGGTTTCGGACCAGTGGGAGGGGAGGATGGCTACATTTATCTCCATATATGTCTCACCCGGCTTGCAAGCAGACACTTTCAAAGATCTGGGCTCCATCTTTTTAACATTCCCGCTGGGTATCCTGGTAATAGGGGGAGACTTCAACGCGGTGGTAGCCGGAGAGATGGATAGGCACCCGCCACGAGACTTGCGACCCTCTCAGAAGTGGCTGTCAAATTTTCTGGAAACAATGGGGATGGTGGATGGGTGGCGGAACCTCAACCCTGACAGGACGCAGTATACTCATGTATCGAGTGTGCATCGCAGTCTGTCACGCATTGATTACATCCTAGTCCCAGCATCGCAGGCCCATACTATCCAAGAGATTCGTCACCTGGGGCGGGGTATCTCCGATCACTCCCCCGTGTGGCTTCAATTGGAGATGGGACGCATCACTGTCGGCAGGATAGCCCCAATAAACCCATGGTACCTGAGGGATCCGAACATCCGTAAAAAAACTATCAAGGCCACTGACGACTACTTCCAGGAGAATGGGGGTTCGGTCGATTCTGCGCAGACCCTGTGGGAGGCTTACAAAACAGTCATTAGGGGAGAGGTTGTTTCTTCGATTGCAGGGAAAAAGAGGGATAGACATGCGGATTTGGTGAGAGCGGAGGAGGAAGTGTTGAAGGAGGAGGAGGAGATAGCCCAGGGGGTGACCACAGACGGCCTCCACAGGTTGAAGTTGAGGCAGGAGGAGTTCAATAGCATTGCCAGGGATGGAGCGCGGGCACAGTGTAGGGAGGTTCAGAGCAGAGTGTACGAACTGGGTGACAAGGCCGGGAAGTTGATAGCGTGGCTGGACAGGAGGGAGTGGGCCTCACGCTTGGTGCCCGAGATACAGGGAGACGGCTCGCTTCCTATCACTGAACCGCAGGCCATAGCTGACGCATTTGCCAACTATCACCACTCGGTCTATAGTACCTCTGGGGTATACTCAGAGGAAGAAAACAGCACGATGATAGAGGACATACGACTTCCTACACTCTCGGATGAAAACGGGGCGTACATGGAGTCCCCACTGACGGACGAGGAGGTGGCGCAGGCTATCAGAGGGGTGCGGTCCGGGAAAGCCACAGGTCCCAACGGTATTCCCGTAGAGTTATACAAGCTTTCGGCTAATAAACTCGCCCCCCACATCCTAGCGATGCTGGAGGAGAGTGGAGACCTCGGAATGCTTCCATACGATCAGCGAGTGGCCAATATAGTCGTGATCCATAAAGAGGGCAAGCCCAGAATGAACTGCGCATCGTATAGGCCAATCTCGCTCCTAAATGCAAAGCCTAAAATCCTGGCAAAACTGTTGGCCACGCGATTGATTAAGGTACTTAATACACTGGTCCACCCGGATCAATCAGGTTTTATGCCACATCGCAACACAGCCCTCAACTTGCGCCGCCTCCATGGCGTACTGAGTAGAGCCTCCTCTATACAGGAACCGGCGGCTCTGGTTTCATTAGATGCCACCATGGCATTCGACATGGTTGAGTGGCCCTATCTGTTTGCGGTGCTGGGCAAATTTGGGTTTGGATCCGTCTCCTGTACTTCGGCCCGATGGCCCGTGTAATAGTGAATAATCGGAAGTCCAAGGACTTCCAGTTGAGCAGAGGCACTCGCCAGGGATGCCCCCTGTCGCCGCTTCTATTTGCGCTGGCTCTTGAACCGCTGGCAGCCTGGATCAGGCAGGACCGATCCATCCGGGGGCTGAGGTGGACCAACGACTGGGAGGATAAGATCTCCCTGTACGCAGACGACATCCTACTCTATATCGCTGCTCCTAGGGCGTCTCTGGTCTGCCTCTTGGACATACTAACTATATTTGGTAGATATTCGGGTTTTACAGTTAATTGGTCCAAGTCGTTAATTTATGTCCTGGCAGGCGACCCGCCTGAGATACCGCAGAGTTGTCCAATAACGATTGCTTCAGAAGGCTTCTGATATCTCGGGATTTATGTGACCCTGGATTCGAGACTGCACTTTACTCGTAATTTGGACCCGCCCCTGCAACGACTTAAAACAGATGTGGCACGTTGGAGATCCCTTCCTCTTTCCATGCTGGGACGGGCGGTCCTCTTCAAGATGATGGCCCTCCCCCGTTTCTTGTATGCTCTCCAGAACACTTTGGATCCGGTCCCAATGTCCTACTTTAAGGAAATTGAGAGTCTCCAGAGAAACCTCCTCTGGGATGGTAGACCCGGATCGCGTACTCAAAGCTGACCCTGCATTAGTACGATGGGGGCATTGGTCTCTCCGACCTTAAAAAATACTATTGGGCATCTCAGCTGGTGGCGATCAACCACAGGATATATTGCAGCCCGGAAGATCCCGGGTACGCTATGGATAGGTGGTTGCTCCCGGGGGGGCGACTATACTAGGGCTCTCTATGCCAAGCCCGGCAGGTTCCCGTTGACTGGCCCCACAGCTCACGCGGTCCAGGTATGGCACGTAGTCAATAAGCATCTGAGATGGGACGGTAAGCTTACACTGGCCACGCCGTTATGGAATTCGGAGAAGTTAGGGAGCCTCTGGAAATCCAAGGGCTTTGATAAGTGGGATCTTATCGGGATCACACGAATCAAAGATGTATGGGGGAAGGACACGGTTTTGCCATTTGCATCCCTTAAAAAACAGTATAGCATGATGGACACTGAATATTATCGGTATCTTCAGATCCGCCATGCGTTACTGGCGCAGGTCCCTAGAGACGATACACTGCCAGAGGCTTCCCCATTGGAGGCCAGGGTGCTGGACGGGAACATCCCAGAGAAGACTATTTCCCTTATTTACAGGAAGTTAATTAACAATATGGAGGACCCACTGCAGCTTCTTCAGAGCAAGTGGAACAGCGAAGGCCTGGAATTGGACGATGAAGACTGGCAAGAAGCGGTCTCCTCCCCGAGGGTGGTGGCAGCCCAGGCCAGGCTTAGACTAGTGCAGCTAAAAATATTGCATAGGACTTATGTAACGGGCCCCGGGCTGGTTCGCATGGGGCGGGCGGAGAGCGGAGAGTGTAGACGGAGGTGTGGAGACACTGGGACCTTCATGCACATACTGTGGAGCTGTCAACGGATAGAGGCATATTGGAGAGACATACATCGCACCATGCAGGCAGTATTAGGGGTCGATATGCAGCCAGAGGCGCGACGGTGCTTGCTGAATGTCTGGGAACCGACTGACCTCAACGCATGCACTAAGCAGTGGGCTACACTGGCGTTCATGATTGCAAAAAGGAACATCGCACAGTTGTGGGGTTCAGTTCATCCGCCCCTTTTGGAAAGGTGGAAGGAGGATTTAGATTGGTGCATGTTTAGGGAAAAGTCAGTGTTTGTAGCCAGGGGATGCCCCGTGAAGTGGAGTAGGGTATGGGGAGCCTGGAACCATTATAGAGGTGATGTGTGTTCCCCGCCTAGCCAGCAAGCGGAAGACGAGGCTTGTGAAACCCCCTAGCCGCAAAGAAACATTGCTTGTAAAATATATTGGAATGAGAAATTGCTGCAGATAGAAAATGAAGTCGCCTGCTAATGTGGAATTGATGTATTTCAGTCGAATTGGTTTAATAAAAAGAATAAGAAAAAAAAAAAATAGTGAAAGTGTCAGACTGAATAAACTCTGCGAAAATTCCAAATTTGGAGGAACATAAGTGACAGAGAGCAGGAGTGTGAAGGGTGACTTGAGCACTGCCTGCCCTCTCCAGGCAGAGAGGAACTCACCCTCTCAGCCCTCAGTCACAGAGTGAGTGTCTTAAGAGATGAAGCTGTGGGTGGGGATTTCTGCCTCTTCACCCTTAAGTGAGAGAGATAAATAAACACTATTTATTACATTTATATCACACACTGTAACACTTGTCAGGTCCCTAGGCGCTGGTAATTACTTTATACACCTGAGAAGGATGAATGTCAGAATGATCAGTTGATCCTGTCAGTTCAGACTTTTTGGAAGGTGGTTCATTAGTAGGTGCAGGTAAGTGCCAAAAGCTAGTAACAACACCATAATTGCGAATAAGTTCCAGTCAAATCTCTCAAAAGTAATCCTTGCTCAACCCTTGGTAGCTTGGCTCATGAGCAGTAAGGCTTAACTTAGGAGGCAAGAGAGTAAAGCATTTAATATCACCAAAACAGTAAATAAGCAAGACACATCCAACACCAATTTATAAAAATAGGAAATATTTTTTATCTTTAAAATGACAACAAAACAACAATAATCCAATTTTGGGACCCGGAGATACACATTATTTAGACTAAAAGTAAAAATATGCTTTCTAGTGCCAAAAAGTGAAAAGCATCAACTGTGGCTATATTGTCGCACTTGACCAGAACTAAGTAAAAGTTTTAGTCCGAGCGATGGAATGCAGGTCGGAAACAATGAGCCAGAGGGCCCGGTCGAGATTTAACCTACTGACTTATTCCATTGTTTGGTTCTTTTCCTCTTGCCGTCGAGCAAGTCTCCTCGGCAGACCATGTGGCATTCGACGACGGTAGCTTGCCTCAGTGTTGGGTCGGTCAACCTACGGAGATTTTTATCCAAAAATTTCCGAATGGTCTCAAACTTCTGGATCTTCTTTCAAAAGCCTCTTTTGGGGTTTTAACTGGTCTTCAACACCAGCCAAGGATCCAAAAGCTCAGAGATCTTCCTTAGAGAGTTGTGACTACAGTTCCTACAATGCACATTGTTAACTCCTTAAAAGTCCACTGTACGATGGTCAGCTGATCTCTTCTTGATGGAGCTGATGCAGGTGACTTCTTGAAACTTTTATATCTGTTGCTTTCAGAGAGTCACTCCCCAAACTGTTGAAGCAAGGAAAAGTTCACTATTGTGAAGCCTGAATTGTGCAGCAGGTGAAGTACTTATTACTACAGTCCTCTCTTGGTGCAGACTAGGGTTTCATCAAGGCAGTCCTTTTCTTTTGTTGTTTAGGCCTAGGGGTTCCGCATTTGCTGCCACGTTCATTTCTGTGCTGCTTTGCGTATTTGCACATGTTTTATCTGATCCGCATACCCGCACTTGAAAAAATTATTAAATTGAGGCTTTTACAGACTTTTTAACCGCATTGGGTTGGGTGCAAGCTGGGGATACTTGGGACAGTCCACTTCCTGCATTCCAGTGGTGCCGCCGAGAGCCGCCATTTTGCTAATTGGCAGTCTAGTTCTCGGGCACACGGGATTACTTAAACGCAAGTTGGACGGACGTGCAGCGCCTTAGGGGTTCCGCATTTGCTGCCACGTTCTTTTCTGTGCTGCTTTGCGTATTTGCACATGTTTTATCTGATCCGCATACCCGCACTTTAAAAAATTATTAAATTGAGGCTTTTACAGACTTTTTAACCGCATTGGGATGGGTGCCTGCTGGGGATACTTGGGACAGTCCACTTCCTGCATTCCCGTGGTGCCGCCGAGTGCCGCCATTTTGCTAATTGGCGGTCTAGTTCTCGGGCACACGGGATTACTTAGATGCACGCTGGACGGACGCGCAGCGGATGCGCGCAGTGGGCGCACCTAAGGCAAGCCCGTCTGCGCCCGTTAGCGTACCGAAAGCCGCCAGTGCCAGATATGCTGCCCGCTGTCTTCCGCCTTCTGAGGCTCCGCTGGTTTACAGCCGTAGGGTATGGCTGCTGCTTAGACCGAGCAATTGTAAAGCAAATCCTAGATGGGATGTGTGCTGACATCTGCCGACAGTTTGTCAGGAGTGTCAGTTTCACCTGGGCTTCGATCTGGGAGGGTTGGAGCATTTGAATGAGCTCCCGTCTATAGTCAAAGTGCGTCCTGCCATCAGAGCCGGGCTGATAAATAGTCGATCGCTGGTGAAACATTACCAGGATATATTTGATCTTATCCTGGACCAACATCTCGACCTTCTGTTCATCACAGAGACCTGGTTGAATGGATCCTCCAATCCAATTGTTCAGATGGCCATCCCAGTAGGATTTAGGATTTCTCGGACCGACCGCCTTAGCGGTAGAGGGGGTGGTGTTGCTATTGTCTAGAGGGACGTTTGGGAGGTGACTCAGGGGAAAAACATAGTACTGGGGCAGGGGGAATTCTTGGATTTCACCATTGTTCTTTCGGCTCATTCCACGCTGGGTGGGACGTTAGTCTATAGGCCCCCTGGCTTTGCTGGGCCCTTTCTTAGTGGTCTAGAAGATGTTATTGTTCCTCGCGCTTTGCGCTTTTCGCAATATCTCATTTTGGGAGATCTCAATATCCATCTGGACCAGATTGAATTGGGAAATACTCGGGATCTATTAGACTCCTTGAATTTGGCTCAGCTCACTCAATGGGTTAGCCTTCCCACCCGTTGCGGAGGCCATATTTAAGACCCCATTTGTTCTAACTTCCCTATTTCAATTAAAGATCCACTCCCAGTCCCCTGGTCAGATCATTTTTTATCCTGTTTTACGTGGGCTGTGGGAGAAGGGGCCGTCGACCATCAGGTCAGTTCCAGCCCTGCTACCGCTAAAATTGATCCGGTAGCTTTTAGTCTTATTTTAGAAAATTCTAGGTCCGTTCTTCCCGCTGACCTGAAAGGGGCTTTGGCCAGCTTTTCTGACTGGATTGGGCGGGCAGTTGATAGCCTCTCTCCGTCCTTATGTTGTCGTCGTCATAGGAATTCTCCTTCGATGCCTTGGTTCTCAGCTGATCTGAAAACACTAAAACAACATTGCAAAAAGCTGGAACGCGGCTGGCGCATGGACTATTGTCCAGGAGCAAAGAAGACACTCAGAGAAGCCCAGAAGGTTTACTACATGGCCATTAGAAAGGCCAAAGGCTTTTAATATGCTGAACGGATTGAGTGCGCTAGCAACAATTCTAGGGAAATATTTTCTATTGTTCAGAGTTTAATGGCCCCTAAGGCTATGACTACTAAACTCCCGGTTTCAGCTGCCTGGTGTGAAAAGCTGTCCAATTTTTTCATTGATAAGATTCGGGCCATCCAGGCTACGTTTGTCGGCCAGAGCCTTCATTTGGATGCGGCACCTACTCCCGCCTCGTTGCTGTCAGCCTTTGCCTTTGTTGATCTGTCGGAGTCCCTTAAAGTATTGAAATCTATGAAATCTGGGTCTTCATCGAACCCGTGTGCAGCCAGGCTTCTGGCCTTTATTGCCGAATCGGTTAATTTTGAGGTCAACACACTCGTTAATCTCTCCCTCAAAGAAGCAGTTGTCCCGTTGGAGTGGAAACAGGCGAAGATCCTCCCGCTTCTAAAAAAGCCATCGCTTGATCCTGGGGACCCAGGGAATTATCGCCCTATTTCTCTGCTCCCCTGTTTGGCGAAAATTTGTGAAAAGGCAGTCAACAAACAACTTATGGATTTTGTTTAGGGGTCTAGTTTACCTCATCCAGCACAATCTGGTTTTAGAGCCGCCTACAGTAGTGAGTCCGCCTTGGTCGAGGTCTCTGAAGCTATTCGAGACTGTCTGGACTCGGGCGGAAGTGCAGCTCTCATAATGCTGGATCTGTCGGCAGCGTTCGACACTGTTCCCCATGCACTGCTTTTGGCTCGGCTAGCGGACATAGGCATCTCTGGACAAGCCTGGAAGTGGCTGGAATCCTTTCTTGCGGGCGTTCGCAACAGGTCTGGCTCCCGCCTTTTTTGTCTCCTCTCCAATCTGTGACCACTGGAGTCCCGCAGGGCTCTTTTTTGAGTCCCCTGATTTTTAACATATATGTTACTACTCTGGTCCAGTTAGCAGAAGAGCGGGGTTCCAAGATCGTTGCTTACGCCGATGACACCCAGCTTCTGTTTACCTGGGGTAAATCGGAATTCTCTACCGAGAGGGTGAAGGAGTGCCTGACAGCCGTTTTCCAGTGGCTCTCTGCCGCTCAACTTAAATGTAACGAGGCAAAGACCGAAATTCTCCTTTATGGTAGATTTCCCCCGCGCTTCAGGGAATCTCTCTGGCCATCTGTCTATCCCATGCCATCTTGTACGGGTCTACCAGTCAAAAATTTGGGGGTCTGGTTCGATGAACAGTTGTCCTTTTCGACTCAGATCAAAAAATTGGCGGGGAGTTACTTTGGGATATTAAAGTCTCTCAAAAAATTCCTTCCACTACTACCAAGACCAGCGAAGGAAACAGTGTCCCGCGCACTGATCCTCTCTTGGGTAGACTTTGCCAATGGGCTGTATCTGGGCCTTCCTGACTATATTCTTAAAAAATTGCAGGTGGTCCAGAATGCAGCGGCCCGGCTGGTGCTCAACATTCCCACTAGGAAGAGTATCATCTGCGCATGCTGCATTGGCTCCCGGTTAGGAAATGTGTGGAGTTTAAGGCCTTGGTCATAGCGCATCGCGCTTTGCATGATGGAGAACCTTTATACCTTAGAAAGGGTTTTGCTTTCTACTTGCCTATTAGGCACCTGAGATCGTCATCTCAGCTGCTTGCGCAAATTCCTCGTGTGCGCCTCCAAAGAATGGAGGGCAGATCACTGGCCGTTAGGGCAGCCACGGCTTGGAATTCGTTGCCTTTCTCTTTGCGCGGCATCCAAGAGCTGGGGCAATTCAAGAAACAGCACAAAACCTTTCTGTTCTAATTCTTCTCTAATTCGGCACCTCGCAGGCTCGCGCCGGGACACTCCTAGGAGTAGCTGCGCGCGTTATAAAAACCCAATAACATAACATAGATGTAGGGATCTGAGTTTCTGGGAAGTTCTCCCATATTTTTCAGGTTTCTAGGCTGGCAGGCAAAGGGGCACCCCTCACCAGTGGGGTTCTTCTTTGTTGTACCCCATGTCTCTTCACACCTCATCAGAGTGGGTTAGCTCAGCCTGTCAACGGCTAGCCAATCAGAAGCAGCTGCTACAGGGATGAGTTTAGGTAACTTTAAGAAATCATTTCTAAACCTACTTTCCTGCAATAGTTACATGGCAAGTTGCTGGATTTTTCTGTAAATATGTTTTTCATACTTTGAATTATCTTTGTAGCTCACTATTGAGAAGAGCTAGGCTTTATCGAAGTTTAATAAAGTGTTTGCATGTTAGCCTTTGGAGCTCATATACTTCAGTGGGGAAAATGAAATTAGCAGTTTTTCCCTCACCAGGGCATATAAATCATTTCTTCTAATGTCCCTGTTTCTTTTATGAATGCACCTTACCCTTAGGGCATGTAGGGCAGACCTAAGGGGTGACTAAATTTAAAAATAAGGTAGTTAACATCTTTGGAAGTACCTTAAATCCCAAAGTCGAAATTGGACAGTGTTTTATTTTAAAACCTGTCTGCAAAGCCTTTAAAGCGACAGCTGACACCACAACAGAGCACGAGTAAATGTAAGTGTATTAATCCTATTCGGCCTCTAAACCTACACGCCCTACTGTAGGAACTTGCAAGTAGATTGTCTGCACCAATTGTAGCTACACCTAATTACCATATATCTTTTAAACAGAGCACTGGTCCTGAGCCTGGTGAGCAGAACCCAACACACAATCAGAGTCAGAAAGCACCATCATTAGTCAAAAATGGGGGCAAAAAGTGAAGGGACAGCTGCAAACAGCCCTGCTTTCTCACAAGACGCTCTACCTATATCTCTACAACAGGTGCCTCCGGTCATTTAAGTCTTACCGTCTGAAACAAAACCCTCAGTTATACCCGCCCTTTCCATCGTCCCTCACTGATGACGTCACACTGTAGGAGCCGGATGTACTGGGACACAGAGGATGGGGTTAGTGAAGAACACGTCTCAGAATTGATACAGGCTCACAGCACTGTGATATGCAATGATCTGAGACTTCCACACGAGGGCGACACATCCTTGAAAGTAGAAGAGGGTATTCACATCTGGGTAAAACTCTTCTTGTCACTGATGCAAGAAACAGAGCAGCAGACACACACCATCTGTACCACAGGAAGGAACAAATGACATTGAGACAAGGAAACTATTGGGTCCCATTGATTTCATACTATAGTAGTGTTTATTTTTAGATGGAAAATAGACGTTTTAAGTGTGAACTATGGGAGTTTGAGGCAAAATCTTGTTTCCTCCATGTTTGTATTACACAACTAACTACAATGATTCAAAATCAGCTTGTTCCATATTACACAAAAATACAATTCATAAGTTAAACATATTTTGTGTTAAAAAGTATGATACTGATTTCAAAGCATTTATAATCCATGTGTGTGCTCCTTGAAGCATCACAACCTATTCTCTTGATTTTTCCCGGTGCTGAGTACAGAGCAAACACTCCCAGGGTTTCACTCACAGCCAGGCCTGCTGAAAGAGCGACGGAGACCCTGCTTGTGTGAAACCCTAAAGCTGCGAGACGAGGAGCAAAGAAGAGACAAACACAATATTGCGTGACATCCCTGCCCGTAAGATGCGCAATTACTGAGAAGTGACTCTTTTCGCGGGTCTTACCCTCACTGGTGACACCCGGCTTGGATTGGCAAGGACGGCAATCAGCTACGTGTCAGAGGTAGAATGAGAAGGGCCAGCTCTGGCTGTCTGAGCAGGAGGTGTGCCCGCCCCTAGCTCCCTCCAGCTGCCACAGAGGCCTCAAGGCGCTGCTGATGGGCAGCCAGGTGCACTTGATTTGCAGAGGAATGGGGTGGGGTAAGGACTGGAGAAGTGGGGGGGGGGGGTGGGTTGTAGGCATGGGAGGGGTTTGGTGAGGACCAGCAAGGGAGCTCCTCAGTTTATTTGTCCCCCCCCCCCCCCCCCCCCACCCTGGAGCAGGCGGGATACATGAATCTCTGTTGTTCTTCTCTGCAGACTTTGAACCTGGGAAACCAGCTTCAAGTCTCGGCGTCTGCTTAACGCCCTGGGGATTCTGGACACATAAGTTAATCTCCAGTACCTATGGATTAATTATAAAAACATGAATTTGATATTGTGTAATGTAATCTGGTGCTCATGAGAAGCTCTCTAATGCCCTTGTGTCTAATTTGTGCTAAATAAAGATACAAAAAAGACCATTAAAAACAACACTCACATCTCCCTTTTCTGCCCCTCTCACTGAAAGTCAACCTGCTCACTGAATCTCGGGGGCAGAGATCGTGGCACATTCAGCCGCTCGCCGCCCACTGTTCGGAGTGTAAACAGCGCCCCCAGAGGGGATGTTGTGCCCGATGCAGTGAGTTGAGCTGCCCAGCCGGTGGCATTTCACGTTTTACTTTCTCGTCAGCCCCATTTGTGTCTGCTGCAGCACAGGTGTCAGCATTACATACTGGCGCCTCTCCCATTCATAGCAGATTATCATAGACCCAATGTTATCAAATGTACTTTAAAATGGATATATTGGGTTCCGCGGTGGCCAAGCGTCCGTCTCAGGCTCTTCTCTCTATTCCGGGCTCCTGAAGCCACTGGAGAGTAAAGACGGGCGGGGGGTGCTGTCCCTGAGGTGTGCCGGGGGATTCCACCGCCTCTCCCCTGAAAACAGACCTCTGTGACCCTGGTGACACCAAGATTGCAACCCCAGCACCGCGGGGCCCTAGCGCTGAGAAGGATGGGCCCGAATGGGAACATGAGTGGCTCTCCATGGGGGCCAGTATGGGGACATGAGTGGGTCTCCATGGGGGCCAGTATAGGGACATGAGTGGGTCTCCATGGGGGCCAGTATAGGGACATGAGTGGGTCTCCATGGGGGGCAGTATAGGGACATGAGTGGGTCTCCATGGGGGCCAGTATAGGGACATGAGTGGGTCTCCATGGGGGCCAGTATAGGGACATGAGTGGGTCTCCATGGGGGCCAGTATAGGGACATGAGTGGGTCTCCATGGGGGCCAGTATGGGGACATGAGTGGGTCTCCATGGGGGCCAGTATGGGGACATGAGTGGGTCTCCATGGGGGCCAGTATGGGAACATGAGTGGGTATCCATGGGGGCCAGTATGGGGACATGAGTGGGTCTCCATGGGGGCCAGTATGGGGACATGAGTGGGTCTCCATGGGGGCCAGTATGGGGACATGAGTGGGTCTCCATGGGGGCCAGTATGGGGACATGAGTGGGTCTCCATGGGTGCCAGTATGGGAACATGAGTGGGTCTCCATGGGGGCCCGTATAGGGACATGAGTGGGTCTCCATGGGGGCCCGAATGGGAACATGAGTGGGTCTCCATGGGGGCCAGTATGGGGACATGAGTGGGTCTCCATGGGGGCCCGAATGGGAACATGAGTGGGTCTCCATGGGGGCCCGTATAGGGACATGAGTGGGTCTCCATGGGGGCCAGTATGGGAACATGAGTGGGTCTCCATGGGGGCCAGTATGGGGACATGAGTGGGTCTCCATGGGGGCCAGTATGGGGACATGAGAGGGTCTCCATGGGTGCCAGTATGGGAACATGAGTGGGTCTCCATGGGGGCCAGTATAGGGACATGAGTGGGTCTCCATGGGGGCCCGAATGGGAACATGAGTGGGTCTCCATGGGGGCCAGTATGGGGACATGAGTGGGTCTCCATGGGGGCCAGTATAGGGACATGAGTGGGTCTCCATGGGGGCCAGTATGGGAACATGAGTGGGTCTCCATGGGGGCCAGTATGGGGACATGAGTGGGTCTCCATGGGGGCCAGTATAGGGACATGAGTGGGTCTCCATGGGGGCCAGTATGGGGACATGAGTGGGTCTCCATGGGGGCCAGTATGGGAACATGAGTGGGTCTCCATGGGGTCCATTATGGGGACATGAGTGGGTCTCCATGGGGGCCATTATGGGAACATGAGTGGGTCTCCATGGGGGCCATTATGGGGACATGAGTGGGTCTCCATGGGGGCCAGTATAGGGACATGAGTGGGTCTCCATGGGGGCCAGTATGGGGACATGAGTGGGTCTCCATGGGGGCCATTATGGGGACATGAGTGGGTCTCCATGGGGGCCATTATGGGAACATGAGTGGGTCTCCATGGGGGCCATTATGGGGACATGAGTGGGTCTCCATGGGGGCCAGTATGGGAACATGAGTGGGTCTCCATGGGTGCCAGTATGGGAACATGAGTGTGTCTCCATGGGGGCCAGTATGGGGACATGAGTGGGTCTCCATGGGGGCCAGTATGGGGACATGAGTGGGTCTCCATGGGTGCCAGTATGGGAACATGAGTGGGTCTCCATGGGGGCCAGTATGGGGACATGAGTGGGTCTCCATGGGTGCCAGTATGGGAACAGGAGTGGGTCTCCATGGGGGCCAGTATGGGGAGATGAGTGGGTCTCCATGGGGGCCCAGCTGATTTTAAAAGTGACCGACACTAAGAATTAAGAGGGACAGGAGGTATACTGGAACCCCGACCAGCACCTCCCACTGGCTGCAGAACATGGTGGCGCAGGACTGGAGCAGTGGGAGAGCCCCCAAGATCCCAGCTCATCCCTGGGGGGAGTGAGTGATGCCGCTGCATGACAGCTGATCCTGGACTCCTTGGCAGCACCTGTGAGGGACGCCTGTAGCCAGGTTGCACCTCAATACATTTCCAAATTTAATGTTTTAGACCTGTGCACAAATCATCCGGCACTTGTTGCCCTTCAGTGCCCCTGTAAGACAGATTCCAAACTTGATGAAAGCCAGGAGGTGCACCAAGAAAGCAGATCCAGTCCAGTATAATTCTTTATTCTAAACTCATGCACAATAAATGAAACACCAGCCAAAGTAAAAGCAAGAAACATCCATTTGACTTTGTCTCTCCACAATGGCCTCAGAGCAGAGGGGCAGTGACAGGCAGATGATGGACACTGCCATGGAGGCTAATGCTGGGAAGTCCACAAGGGAATCTAGTCCTGTCCTCTCTAAGAGATCTGCAGTGACCACATCAAGTATCAAGAAGGCAACCACTTCAGAAACAGCTGTGGCCTCAGTGACCAGACGCTGTACCACACAAAGGGGAACAGCACTGTATACCATGGAAAGGAGTGACAAGCAGAGACCTCAGTGACAAGCAGAGACCTCAGTGACAACCAGAGACCTCGGTGACAACCAGAGACCTCGGTGAGAACCAGAGACCTCAGTGACAACCAGAGACCTCGGTGACAACCAGAGACCACTGGTGACAACCGGAGACCTTGGTGAGAACCAGAGACCTCAGTGACAACCAGCGACCTCGGTGACAACCAGAGACCACTGGTGACAACCGGAGACCTTGGTGACAACCAGAGACCTCTGTGACAACTTGAGACCGTGGTGACAACCGGAGACCACGGTGACAATCGGAGACCTCCGTGACAACCAGAGACCTCGGTGACAACCGGAGACCTCAGTGACAAGCAGAGACCTCGGTGACAACCAGAGACCTCGGTGACAACCAGAGACCTCGGTGACAACCTGAGACCTCGGTGACAACTTGAGACCTCGGTGATAACCGGAGACCTCGGTGACAACCGGAGACCACAATGACAACCGGAGACCACAATGACAACCAGAGACCTCAGTGACAACCGGAGACCACGGTGACAACCGGACACCCAACCGGAGACCTCGGTGACAACCAGAGACCCCATTGACAACCAGAGACCTCGTGATAACCAGACACCTCGGTGACAACCAGAGACCTCAGTGATAACCAGAGACCTCGGTGACAACCAGAGACCTCGGTGATAGCCAAAGACCTCGGTGACAACCAGAGAACTCAGTGATAACCAGAGACCTCGGTGACAACTAGAGACCTCGGTGACAACCGGAGACCACAATGACAAACGGAGACCTCAGTGACAACCGGAGACCGCGGTGACAACCGGAGACCCAAACGGAGACCTCGGTGACAACCAGAGACCCCAGTGACAACCGGAGACCTCAGTGACAACCGGAGACCTCAGTGACAACCCGAGACCTCGGACACAACCAGAGACCACGGTGCAAACCGGAGACCTTGGTGATAACCAGAGACCTCGGTGACAACCGGAGACATCCGTGACAACCTGAGACCTCGGTGACAAATGGAGACCACGGTGACAACCAGAGACCTCTGTGACAACCGGAGACCACGGTGACAACCAGAGACCTCTGTGACAACCGGAGACCTCGGTGACAAACAGAGACCTCGGTGACAACTTGAGACCTCGGTGATAACCGGAGACCTCGGTGACAACTAGAGACTGCGGTGACAACCCAAGACCCAACCAGAGACCTCGGTGACAACTAGAGACCACAGTGACAACCGGAGACCTCGATGACAACCAGAGACCTCTGTGACAACCGGAGACCTCAGTGACAACTTGAGACCTCGGTGCTAACCAGAGACCTCAGTGACAACAGGAGACCTCAGTGACAACCAGAGACCACGGTGACAACCAGAGACCTCTTAGACAACCGGAGACCTCGGTGAGAACCAGAGACCTCGGTGACAAACGGAGACCTTGGTGACAACCTGAGACCTCGGTGACAACCGGAGACCACGGTGACAACCAGAGACCTCGGTGACAACCGGAGACCACGGTGACAACCAGAGACCTCGGTGACAACCGGAGACCACGGTGACAACCAGAGACCTCTGTGACAACCAAAGACATTGGTGGCAACCAGAGACCTCAGTGACAAACGGAGACCTCGTGACAACTTGAGACCTCGTGATAACCGGAGACCTCAGTGACAAGCAGAGACCTCCGTGACAAACGGAGACCTCGTGACAACTTGAGACCTCTGTGACAACCGGAGACCTTGGTGACAACTTGAGACCTCAGTGACAACCGGAGACCTTGGTGACAACCAGAGACCTCGGTGACAACCAGAGACCTCGGTGACAACTTGAGACCTCGGTGGCAACCGGAGACCTCGGTGTCAACCGGAGACCTCGGTGACAACCAGAGACCTCGGTGATAGCCAGAGACCTCGGTGACAACCAGAGACCTCAGTAATAACCAGAGACCTCGGTGACAACCAGAGACCTCGGTGACAATCAGAGACCTCGGTGACAACCGGAGACCACAATGACAACCGGAGAGCTCAGTGTCAACCAGAGACCGCGGTGACAACCGGAGACCCAAACGGAGACCTCGGTGACAACCAGAGACCCCGGTGACAACCGGAGACCTCAGTGACAACTCGAGACCTCGGACACAACCAGAGACCACGTTGAAAACCGGAGACCTTGGTGACAACCAGAGACCTCTGTGACAACCGGAGACCTCAGTGACAACTTGAGACCTTGGTGATAACCAGAGACCTCGGTGACAACCGGAGACATCCGTGACAACCAGAGACCTCGGTGACAAACGGAGACCACGGTGACAACCGGAGACCTCGGTGACAACCAGAATTCGGTGACAAATGGAGACGTCAATCACAACTTGAGACCTCGGTGATAACCGGAGACCTCGGTGAAAACTAGAGACCTCAGTGACAACCGGAGACCACGGTGACAACCAGAGACGTCTGTGACAACCGGAGACCTCGGTGACAAACGGAGACCTCGTGACAACTTGAAACCTCAGTGACAAACGGAGACCTCGGTGACAGCTTGAGACCTCGGTGATAACCGGAGACCTCGGTGACAACCAGAGACCGCGGTGACAACCGGAGACCCAACCAGAGACCTCGGTGACAACCAGAGACCACGGTGACAACCGGAGACCTCGGTGACAATCAGAGACCTCTGTGACAACCGGAAACCTCAGTGACAACCGGAAACCTCAGTGACAACTTGAAACCTCAGTGACAACCAGAGACCACGGTGACAACCAGAGACCTCTGTGACAACCAGAGACCTCGGTGAGAACCAGAGACCTCGGTGACAAACGGAGACCTCGGTGACAACTTGAGACCTCGGTGACAACTTGAGACCTCGGTGACAACCGGAGACCTCGGTGACAACCAGAAACATCAGTGACAACCGGAGACCACGGTGACAACCAGAGACCTCTGTGACAACCGAAGACATTGGTGACAACCAGAGACCTCAGTGACAAACGGAAACCTCGGTGACAACTTGAGACCTCAGCGACAACCAGAGACCTCAGTGACAACCGGAGACCAAGGTGATAACCAGAGACATCGGTGACAACTTGAGACCTCGGTGACAACCAGAGACCTCAGTGACAACCAGAGACTTTGACAGCCAGCGACCATGGTGACAACCGGAGACCTTTGTGACAACCAGCGACCTCGGTGACAAGCAGAGAACTCAGTGACAACCGGAGACCTCCGTGACAACTTGAGACCTCAGTGACAGGGCTACAGGATGATAAGAAGTTGAGGAGATCCTAGGACCGCGCTGTTCCAGTTCTAGTTCACGTGGAGTCGGAAAGTGATTGTTGGGAAGACCAGATCTGTGCAGCCAACGTGCACCTTCTAGGAGCTCCGAGAAATCTGGCGAGGAAACCACAATACTAGACAGAGATGATTTTGAAGTCTGAGGACCTTTCTGCTCGCAGAGCTCTGGAGATTCAATAGAGTAAGGAAAGCATGCCTCTTCTCGACATAGAAAACAAGAGATCCTAAGGAATCCAGTGGAATTGTCATAGCGGAACCTTAAATCCCATGAGCAAAAAGCATTTGTAACCCACTACTACAGGCCTGAATTTGGAACTGGTTTCAAAGACAGACGCGTTATAAATAAAAATGTATATAAAGTTTATGGCTGATTCCTCCTGTTTTTAGGTTGAGGACTATCCGGTCTGCCGAAGGCAGAACCGGAAGTCGGAGATTTAATGTTTCCTAGAGTGGCTATTTAGCCCGCCTCTCTTTTTGCTTCTCCTCCATTGGCTGGCTTCCTAAACGGAGGCCAGCCATTGGAGGAGAGAGCCGTCCCTCCAAATAGGCTCTGTCTTTTTCAGATTCGGGGGCGTGTTCCTTGCTGTTCTTTCCACTTTTTAGCCACGCCCTTTTTTGAACAGCAGGAACACGCCCCCGAATACGAAAAAGTTTCGGAGCTTCCATCCGCCATTTTTTTGCTGTTGTGTGGCCGTGAGGATCTTCTTGCTGTTGTGCAGGAGTAAGGTAAGCCATCTTGTTTGTAATCGTATTTTATATTGTTAACACTCGTTTATCCTGCTTGAGAACGAATTACAATTACCAACTTAACAGCGACAGTTCGCCCGAAGTGTTGGTTTTTCTTACATGGGCAGTTGCACGAATGAGACAAAAACGCAGCGTTTGTCGGTAACCCCCATTCAACACGGCGGTGGATCGCTCCAGTACAGTGGTCCCAATGGCATCGCAGGGTATATATCTTACATGAATTAGAGTATTACAACTGAATTATAAACCCATGATCTAAAACAGATACGCTTTCTGGGACTCTCTTATGCGCAAACATCTCTACCAAGGGCACGCGCTGCAGCCGTTTTGTAAAAATCGCAGAAACTTCGCCCACTTTCCTAACCTCGGGACTGGAGCCTGAGCATAATGCAGTTTTACCATAACTATGCTGACTGTTTAAAAAGGCCCGGTTGCATAGACTCCACTCTGCTGCGCCTACGCCTTTTCTGACGAGGGTAGGCGCAGCACATTCAGGCGGCGTCGGAGGAAGCGATAGTCTCTCTGCCTTACCTGAAGACCAGAGGTGCTCAGAAAATAAAAAGGGACACTTTTAATCAAACAGTGTTGCAGAAACATGCAAAGAATGCATCGACAAGGCGAAAGAAACCGAATAAAAAAGACTCAATTCACATAATACTTTTAATATACAAAAAACTCCAAACGAAAAGAATGAGGTTGTTTATTGCTCTCTGTTATTTTGGCTTGTGATTCTTCTGATGCGAATGCAGTGCGTGTGTCTTCTATCAATCTCGCTAAATTGTCGATAACAAGTACTACATCTTGAGACCATTGGATGTGCGTAAATGTGTGTTTCTATGTTTTTGTATGTGTAAGTGATATGTGGTGTTTGTATGGTGTATAAGTGGTGTAATTGTGCGTCACTGCTTTGCGAGTAAGGTGTATTGTGTGTGTTATGTGTGCATGTGTGTTTTGTGTGTTGTACATACATATTGCTTTGTATTATTTGTGTGCAACTTTGGGTGTGGAGAATCTGTGTTATGTTATGCGTTTCTGTGTGTGTGTGTGTGTGTGTGTGTGTAGTAGGAGTAGTAGTCTTGCAAACACGTAGAACACAGACTTGTGGGATTCAGGGATCCACATATACAGGGAAATCCGCAAAAAACGCTGTCTAAATTGTATACATTTATTTATGAATTCAATAACTCAGAGCTCAAATACAAATATCCAGGTCACGAGACTCGAAAATGCAGCCAGGTTCACTACATATTGTGGGTGGAGAAACAAAATGAATGGACTCCGGCACAGCTGGCCTCTGTCTCTGTGAGTGACCCGTGCCATGCCTCTATCTCTAGGAGGCTCCATCCCTCTGACCGGTCCAACAGAGAACTGACTGCACAGAGGCCCCTTTCCCTACCCTGGCTCCACAAATACCCTACCCTGGCCCCACAGATGCCCCTTTCCCTACCCTGGCCCCCCGGGGCCCCAGTTCCTGGTTCCACTGATGCCCCTTTCCATACCCTGACTCCACAGATGCCCCTTAGCTCCACAAATGCCCCTTTCCCTACCCTAGCTCCACAAATGCCCCTTTTCCTACCCCCACAAATGCCCCTTTCCCTACCCTGGCTCCACAGATGCCCCTTTCCCTACCCTGTCTTCACAGATACTACTTTTTCCCTGTCCTGGCTCCACAGATGCTTCTTCGTTCCTGCATGGACCGCTTTGCCCGTCCCTCACTCTCTATCTACCTCACTCTCTATCTACCTCACTCTCTCTCACTACCTCACTCTCTATTTCAATACCTCACTCTCTCTATCTCACTACCTCACTCTCTCTCTGCTAATGCAATAGGTATCACATATGCAAAAAAAAAAGCTAATGCCAATAGAAATGACAATGCCATTTATTTAGGGATACAAAAATGAAAAAAAAAAATGAGCAATACCAATAGCTCTACCTATAATATTGCCGAGACCATTGCATTGTAAATGCTTGTTGAAGCAAGGAAAAGTTCACTATTGTGAAGCCTGAATTGTGCAGCAGGTGAAGTACTTATTACTACAGTCCTCTCTTGGTGCAGACTAGGGTTTCATCAAGGCAGTCCTTTTCTTTTGTTGTTTAGGCCTAGGGGTTCCGCATTTGCTGCCACGTTCATTTCTGTGCTGCTTTGCGTATTTGCACATGTTTTATCTGATCCGCATACCCGCACTTGAAAAAATTATTAAATTGAGGCTTTTACAGACTTTTTAACCGCATTGGGTTGGGTGCAAGCTGGGGATACTTGGGACAGTCCACTTCCTGCATTCCAGTGGTGCCGCCGAGAGCCGCCATTTTGCTAATTGGCAGTCTAGTTCTCGGGCACACGGGATTACTTAAACGCAAGTTGGACGGACGTGCAGCGCCTTAGGGGTTCCGCATTTGCTGCCACGTTCTTTTCTGTGCTGCTTTGCGTATTTGCACATGTTTTATCTGATCCGCATACCCGCACTTTAAAAAATTATTAAATTGAGGCTTTTACAGACTTTTTAACCGCATTGGGATGGGTGCCTGCTGGGGATACTTGGGACAGTCCACTTCCTGCATTCCCGTGGTGCCGCCGAGTGCCGCCATTTTGCTAATTGGCGGTCTAGTTCTCGGGCACACGGGATTACTTAGATGCACGCTGGACGGACGCGCAGCGGATGCGCGCAGTGGGCGCACCTAAGGCAAGCCCGTCTGCGCCCGTTAGCGTACCGAAAGCCGCCAGTGCCAGATATGCTGCCCGCTGTCTTCCGCCTTCTGAGGCTCCGCTGGTTTACAGCCGTAGGGTATGGCTGCTGCTTAGACCGAGCAATTGTAAAGCAAATCCTAGATGGGATGTGTGCTGACATCTGCCGACAGTTTGTCAGGAGTGTCAGTTTCACCTGGGCTTCGATCTGGGAGGGTTGGAGCATTTGAATGAGCTCCCGTCTATAGTCAAAGTGCGTCCTGCCATCAGAGCCGGGCTGATAAATAGTCGATCGCTGGTGAAACATTACCAGGATATATTTGATCTTATCCTGGACCAACATCTCGACCTTCTGTTCATCACAGAGACCTGGTTGAATGGATCCTCCAATCCAATTGTTCAGATGGCCATCCCAGTAGGATTTAGGATTTCTCGGACCGACCGCCTTAGCGGTAGAGGGGGTGGTGTTGCTATTGTCTAGAGGGACGTTTGGGAGGTGACTCAGGGGAAAAACATAGTACTGGGGCAGGGGGAATTCTTGGATTTCACCATTGTTCTTTCGGCTCATTCCACGCTGGGTGGGACGTTAGTCTATAGGCCCCCTGGCTTTGCTGGGCCCTTTCTTAGTGGTCTAGAAGATGTTATTGTTCCTCGCGCTTTGCGCTTTTCGCAATATCTCATTTTGGGAGATCTCAATATCCATCTGGACCAGATTGAATTGGGAAATACTCGGGATCTATTAGACTCCTTGAATTTGGCTCAGCTCACTCAATGGGTTAGCCTTCCCACCCGTTGCGGAGGCCATATTTAAGACCCCATTTGTTCTAACTTCCCTATTTCAATTAAAGATCCACTCCCAGTCCCCTGGTCAGATCATTTTTTATCCTGTTTTACGTGGGCTGTGGGAGAAGGGGCCGTCGACCATCAGGTCAGTTCCAGCCCTGCTACCGCTAAAATTGATCCGGTAGCTTTTAGTCTTATTTTAGAAAATTCTAGGTCCGTTCTTCCCGCTGACCTGAAAGGGGCTTTGGCCAGCTTTTCTGACTGGATTGGGCGGGCAGTTGATAGCCTCTCTCCGTCCTTATGTTGTCGTCGTCATAGGAATTCTCCTTCGATGCCTTGGTTCTCAGCTGATCTGAAAACACTAAAACAACATTGCAAAAAGCTGGAACGCGGCTGGCGCATGGACTATTGTCCAGGAGCAAAGAAGACACTCAGAGAAGCCCAGAAGGTTTACTACATGGCCATTAGAAAGGCCAAAGGCTTTTAATATGCTGAACGGATTGAGTGCGCTAGCAACAATTCTAGGGAAATATTTTCTATTGTTCAGAGTTTAATGGCCCCTAAGGCTATGACTACTAAACTCCCGGTTTCAGCTGCCTGGTGTGAAAAGCTGTCCAATTTTTTCATTGATAAGATTCGGGCCATCCAGGCTACGTTTGTCGGCCAGAGCCTTCATTTGGATGCGGCACCTACTCCCGCCTCGTTGCTGTCAGCCTTTGCCTTTGTTGATCTGTCGGAGTCCCTTAAAGTATTGAAATCTATGAAATCTGGGTCTTCATCGAACCCGTGTGCAGCCAGGCTTCTGGCCTTTATTGCCGAATCGGTTAATTTTGAGGTCAACACACTCGTTAATCTCTCCCTCAAAGAAGCAGTTGTCCCGTTGGAGTGGAAACAGGCGAAGATCCTCCCGCTTCTAAAAAAGCCATCGCTTGATCCTGGGGACCCAGGGAATTATCGCCCTATTTCTCTGCTCCCCTGTTTGGCGAAAATTTGTGAAAAGGCAGTCAACAAACAACTTATGGATTTTGTTTAGGGGTCTAGTTTACCTCATCCAGCACAATCTGGTTTTAGAGCCGCCTACAGTAGTGAGTCCGCCTTGGTCGAGGTCTCTGAAGCTATTCGAGACTGTCTGGACTCGGGCGGAAGTGCAGCTCTCATAATGCTGGATCTGTCGGCAGCGTTCGACACTGTTCCCCATGCACTGCTTTTGGCTCGGCTAGCGGACATAGGCATCTCTGGACAAGCCTGGAAGTGGCTGGAATCCTTTCTTGCGGGCGTTCGCAACAGGTCTGGCTCCCGCCTTTTTTGTCTCCTCTCCAATCTGTGACCACTGGAGTCCCGCAGGGCTCTTTTTTGAGTCCCCTGATTTTTAACATATATGTTACTACTCTGGTCCAGTTAGCAGAAGAGCGGGGTTCCAAGATCGTTGCTTACGCCGATGACACCCAGCTTCTGTTTACCTGGGGTAAATCGGAATTCTCTACCGAGAGGGTGAAGGAGTGCCTGACAGCCGTTTTCCAGTGGCTCTCTGCCGCTCAACTTAAATGTAACGAGGCAAAGACCGAAATTCTCCTTTATGGTAGATTTCCCCCGCGCTTCAGGGAATCTCTCTGGCCATCTGTCTATCCCATGCCATCTTGTACGGGTCTACCAGTCAAAAATTTGGGGGTCTGGTTCGATGAACAGTTGTCCTTTTCGACTCAGATCAAAAAATTGGCGGGGAGTTACTTTGGGATATTAAAGTCTCTCAAAAAATTCCTTCCACTACTACCAAGACCAGCGAAGGAAACAGTGTCCCGCGCACTGATCCTCTCTTGGGTAGACTTTGCCAATGGGCTGTATCTGGGCCTTCCTGACTATATTCTTAAAAAATTGCAGGTGGTCCAGAATGCAGCGGCCCGGCTGGTGCTCAACATTCCCACTAGGAAGAGTATCATCTGCGCATGCTGCATTGGCTCCCGGTTAGGAAATGTGTGGAGTTTAAGGCCTTGGTCATAGCGCATCGCGCTTTGCATGATGGAGAACCTTTATACCTTAGAAAGGGTTTTGCTTTCTACTTGCCTATTAGGCACCTGAGATCGTCATCTCAGCTGCTTGCGCAAATTCCTCGTGTGCGCCTCCAAAGAATGGAGGGCAGATCACTGGCCGTTAGGGCAGCCACGGCTTGGAATTCGTTGCCTTTCTCTTTGCGCGGCATCCAAGAGCTGGGGCAATTCAAGAAACAGCACAAAACCTTTCTGTTCTAATTCTTCTCTAATTCGGCACCTCGCAGGCTCGCGCCGGGACACTCCTAGGAGTAGCTGCGCGCGTTATAAAAACCCAATAACATAACATAGATGTAGGGATCTGAGTTTCTGGGAAGTTCTCCCATATTTTTCAGGTTTCTAGGCTGGCAGGCAAAGGGGCACCCCTCACCAGTGGGGTTCTTCTTTGTTGTACCCCATGTCTCTTCACACCTCATCAGAGTGGGTTAGCTCAGCCTGTCAACGGCTAGCCAATCAGAAGCAGCTGCTACAGGGATGAGTTTAGGTAACTTTAAGAAATCATTTCTAAACCTACTTTCCTGCAATAGTTACATGGCAAGTTGCTGGATTTTTCTGTAAATATGTTTTTCATACTTTGAATTATCTTTGTAGCTCACTATTGAGAAGAGCTAGGCTTTATCGAAGTTTAATAAAGTGTTTGCATGTTAGCCTTTGGAGCTCATATACTTCAGTGGGGAAAATGAAATTAGCAGTTTTTCCCTCACCAGGGCATATAAATCATTTCTTCTAATGTCCCTGTTTCTTTTATGAATGCACCTTACCCTTAGGGCATGTAGGGCAGACCTAAGGGGTGACTAAATTTAAAAATAAGGTAGTTAACATCTTTGGAAGTACCTTAAATCCCAAAGTCGAAATTGGACAGTGTTTTATTTTAAAACCTGTCTGCAAAGCCTTTAAAGCGACAGCTGACACCACAACAGAGCACGAGTAAATGTAAGTGTATTAATCCTATTCGGCCTCTAAACCTACACGCCCTACTGTAGGAACTTGCAAGTAGATTGTCTGCACCAATTGTAGCTACACCTAATTACCATATATCTTTTAAACAGAGCACTGGTCCTGAGCCTGGTGAGCAGAACCCAACACACAATCAGAGTCAGAAAGCACCATCATTAGTCAAAAATGGGGGCAAAAAGTGAAGGGACAGCTGCAAACAGCCCTGCTTTCTCACAAGACGCTCTACCTATATCTCTACAACAGGTGCCTCCGGTCATTTAAGTCTTACCGTCTGAAACAAAACCCTCAGTTATACCCGCCCTTTCCATCGTCCCTCACTGATGACGTCACACTGTAGGAGCCGGATGTACTGGGACACAGAGGATGGGGTTAGTGAAGAACACGTCTCAGAATTGATACAGGCTCACAGCACTGTGATATGCAATGATCTGAGACTTCCACACGAGGGCGACACATCCTTGAAAGTAGAAGAGGGTATTCACATCTGGGTAAAACTCTTCTTGTCACTGATGCAAGAAACAGAGCAGCAGACACACACCATCTGTACCACAGGAAGGAACAAATGACATTGAGACAAGGAAACTATTGGGTCCCATTGATTTCATACTATAGTAGTGTTTATTTTTAGATGGAAAATAGACGTTTTAAGTGTGAACTATGGGAGTTTGAGGCAAAATCTTGTTTCCTCCATGTTTGTATTACACAACTAACTACAATGATTCAAAATCAGCTTGTTCCATATTACACAAAAATACAATTCATAAGTTAAACATATTTTGTGTTAAAAAGTATGATACTGATTTCAAAGCATTTATAATCCATGTGTGTGCTCCTTGAAGCATCACAACCTATTCTCTTGATTTTTCCCGGTGCTGAGTACAGAGCAAACACTCCCAGGGTTTCACTCACAGCCAGGCCTGCTGAAAGAGCGACGGAGACCCTGCTTGTGTGAAACCCTAAAGCTGCGAGACGAGGAGCAAAGAAGAGACAAACACAATATTGCGTGACATCCCTGCCCGTAAGATGCGCAATTACTGAGAAGTGACTCTTTTCGCGGGTCTTACCCTCACTGGTGACACCCGGCTTGGATTGGCAAGGACGGCAATCAGCTACGTGTCAGAGGTAGAATGAGAAGGGCCAGCTCTGGCTGTCTGAGCAGGAGGTGTGCCCGCCCCTAGCTCCCTCCAGCTGCCACAGAGGCCTCAAGGCGCTGCTGATGGGCAGCCAGGTGCACTTGATTTGCAGAGGAATGGGGTGGGGTAAGGACTGGAGAAGTGGGGGGGGGGTGGGTTGTAGGCATGGGAGGGGTTTGGTGAGGACCAGCAAGGGAGCTCCTCAGTTTATTTGTCCCCCCCCCCCCCCCCCCCCCACCCTGGAGCAGGCGGGATACATGAATCTCTGTTGTTCTTCTCTGCAGACTTTGAACCTGGGAAACCAGCTTCAAGTCTCGGCGTCTGCTTAACGCCCTGGGGATTCTGGACACATAAGTTAATCTCCAGTACCTATGGATTAATTATAAAAACATGAATTTGATATTGTGTAATGTAATCTGGTGCTCATGAGAAGCTCTCTAATGCCCTTGTGTCTAATTTGTGCTAAATAAAGATACAAAAAAGACCATTAAAAACAACACTCACATCTCCCTTTTCTGCCCCTCTCACTGAAAGTCAACCTGCTCACTGAATCTCGGGGGCAGAGATCGTGGCACATTCAGCCGCTCGCCGCCCACTGTTCGGAGTGTAAACAGCGCCCCCAGAGGGGATGTTGTGCCCGATGCAGTGAGTTGAGCTGCCCAGCCGGTGGCATTTCACGTTTTACTTTCTCGTCAGCCCCATTTGTGTCTGCTGCAGCACAGGTGTCAGCATTACATACTGGCGCCTCTCCCATTCATAGCAGATTATCATAGACCCAATGTTATCAAATGTACTTTAAAATGGATATATTGGGTTCCGCGGTGGCCAAGCGTCCGTCTCAGGCTCTTCTCTCTATTCCGGGCTCCTGAAGCCACTGGAGAGTAAAGACGGGCGGGGGGTGCTGTCCCTGAGGTGTGCCGGGGGATTCCACCGCCTCTCCCCTGAAAACAGACCTCTGTGACCCTGGTGACACCAAGATTGCAACCCCAGCACCGCGGGGCCCTAGCGCTGAGAAGGATGGGCCCGAATGGGAACATGAGTGGCTCTCCATGGGGGCCAGTATGGGGACATGAGTGGGTCTCCATGGGGGCCAGTATAGGGACATGAGTGGGTCTCCATGGGGGCCAGTATAGGGACATGAGTGGGTCTCCATGGGGGGCAGTATAGGGACATGAGTGGGTCTCCATGGGGGCCAGTATAGGGACATGAGTGGGTCTCCATGGGGGCCAGTATAGGGACATGAGTGGGTCTCCATGGGGGCCAGTATAGGGACATGAGTGGGTCTCCATGGGGGCCAGTATGGGGACATGAGTGGGTCTCCATGGGGGCCAGTATGGGGACATGAGTGGGTCTCCATGGGGGCCAGTATGGGAACATGAGTGGGTATCCATGGGGGCCAGTATGGGGACATGAGTGGGTCTCCATGGGGGCCAGTATGGGGACATGAGTGGGTCTCCATGGGGGCCAGTATGGGGACATGAGTGGGTCTCCATGGGGGCCAGTATGGGGACATGAGTGGGTCTCCATGGGTGCCAGTATGGGAACATGAGTGGGTCTCCATGGGGGCCCGTATAGGGACATGAGTGGGTCTCCATGGGGGCCCGAATGGGAACATGAGTGGGTCTCCATGGGGGCCAGTATGGGGACATGAGTGGGTCTCCATGGGGGCCCGAATGGGAACATGAGTGGGTCTCCATGGGGGCCCGTATAGGGACATGAGTGGGTCTCCATGGGGGCCAGTATGGGAACATGAGTGGGTCTCCATGGGGGCCAGTATGGGGACATGAGTGGGTCTCCATGGGGGCCAGTATGGGGACATGAGAGGGTCTCCATGGGTGCCAGTATGGGAACATGAGTGGGTCTCCATGGGGGCCAGTATAGGGACATGAGTGGGTCTCCATGGGGGCCCGAATGGGAACATGAGTGGGTCTCCATGGGGGCCAGTATGGGGACATGAGTGGGTCTCCATGGGGGCCAGTATAGGGACATGAGTGGGTCTCCATGGGGGCCAGTATGGGAACATGAGTGGGTCTCCATGGGGGCCAGTATGGGGACATGAGTGGGTCTCCATGGGGGCCAGTATAGGGACATGAGTGGGTCTCCATGGGGGCCAGTATGGGGACATGAGTGGGTCTCCATGGGGGCCAGTATGGGAACATGAGTGGGTCTCCATGGGGTCCATTATGGGGACATGAGTGGGTCTCCATGGGGGCCATTATGGGAACATGAGTGGGTCTCCATGGGGGCCATTATGGGGACATGAGTGGGTCTCCATGGGGGCCAGTATAGGGACATGAGTGGGTCTCCATGGGGGCCAGTATGGGGACATGAGTGGGTCTCCATGGGGGCCATTATGGGGACATGAGTGGGTCTCCATGGGGGCCATTATGGGAACATGAGTGGGTCTCCATGGGGGCCATTATGGGGACATGAGTGGGTCTCCATGGGGGCCAGTATGGGAACATGAGTGGGTCTCCATGGGTGCCAGTATGGGAACATGAGTGTGTCTCCATGGGGGCCAGTATGGGGACATGAGTGGGTCTCCATGGGGGCCAGTATGGGGACATGAGTGGGTCTCCATGGGTGCCAGTATGGGAACATGAGTGGGTCTCCATGGGGGCCAGTATGGGGACATGAGTGGGTCTCCATGGGTGCCAGTATGGGAACATGAGTGGGTCTCCATGGGGGCCAGTATGGGGAGATGAGTGGGTCTCCATGGGGGCCCAGCTGATTTTAAAAGTGACCGACACTAAGAATTAAGAGGGACAGGAGGTATACTGGAACCCCGACCAGCACCTCCCACTGGCTGCAGAACATGGTGGCGCAGGACTGGAGCAGTGGGAGAGCCCCCAAGATCCCAGCTCATCCCTGGGGGGAGTGAGTGATGCCGCTGCATGACAGCTGATCCTGGACTCCTTGGCAGCACCTGTGAGGGACGCCTGTAGCCAGGTTGCACCTCAATACATTTCCAAATTTAATGTTTTAGACCTGTGCACAAATCATCCGGCACTTGTTGCCCTTCAGTGCCCCTGTAAGACAGATTCCAAACTTGATGAAAGCCAGGAGGTGCACCAAGAAAGCAGATCCAGTCCAGTATAATTCTTTATTCTAAACTCATGCACAATAAATGAAACACCAGCCAAAGTAAAAGCAAGAAACATCCATTTGACTTTGTCTCTCCACAATGGCCTCAGAGCAGAGGGGCAGTGACAGGCAGATGATGGACACTGCCATGGAGGCTAATGCTGGGAAGTCCACAAGGGAATCTAGTCCTGTCCTCTCTAAGAGATCTGCAGTGACCACATCAAGTATCAAGAAGGCAACCACTTCAGAAACAGCTGTGGCCTCAGTGACCAGACGCTGTACCACACAAAGGGGAACAGCACTGTATACCATGGAAAGGAGTGACAAGCAGAGACCTCAGTGACAAGCAGAGACCTCAGTGACAACCAGAGACCTCGGTGACAACCAGAGACCTCGGTGAGAACCAGAGACCTCAGTGACAACCAGAGACCTCGGTGACAACCAGAGACCACTGGTGACAACCAGAGACCTTGGTGAGAACCAGAGACCTCAGTGACAACCAGCGACCTCGGTGACAACCAGAGACCACTGGTGACAACCGGAGACCTTGGTGACAACCAGAGACCTCTGTGACAACTTGAGACCGTGGTGACAACCGGAGACCACGGTGACAATCGGAGACCTCCGTGACAACCAGAGACCTCGGTGACAACCGGAGACCTCAGTGACAAGCAGAGACCTCGGTGACAACCAGAGACCTCGGTGACAACCTGAGACCTCGGTGACAACTTGAGACCTCGGTGATAACCGGAGACCTCGGTGACAACCGGAGACCACAATGACAACCGGAGACCACAATGACAACCAGAGACCTCAGTGACAACCGGAGACCACGGTGACAACCGGACACCCAACCGGAGACCTCGGTGACAACCAGAGACCCCATTGACAACCAGAGACCTCGTGATAACCAGACACCTCGGTGACAACCAGAGACCTCAGTGATAACCAGAGACCTCGGTGACAACCAGAGACCTCGGTGATAGCCAAAGACCTCGGTGACAACCAGAGAACTCAGTGATAACCAGAGACCTCGGTGACAACTAGAGACCTCGGTGACAACCGGAGACCACAATGACAAACGGAGACCTCAGTGACAACCGGAGACCGCGGTGACAACCGGAGACCCAAACGGAGACCTCGGTGACAACCAGAGACCCCAGTGACAACCGGAGACCTCAGTGACAACCGGAGACCTCAGTGACAACCCGAGACCTCGGACACAACCAGAGACCACGGTGCAAACCGGAGACCTTGGTGATAACCAGAGACCTCGGTGACAACCGGAGACATCCGTGACAACCTGAGACCTCGGTGACAAATGGAGACCACGGTGACAACCAGAGACCTCTGTGACAACCGGAGACCACGGTGACAACCAGAGACCTCTGTGACAACCGGAGACCTCGGTGACAAACAGAGACCTCGGTGACAACTTGAGACCTCGGTGATAACCGGAGACCTCGGTGACAACTAGAGACTGCGGTGACAACCCAAGACCCAACCAGAGACCTCGGTGACAACTAGAGACCACAGTGACAACCGGAGACCTCGATGACAACCAGAGACCTCTGTGACAACCGGAGACCTCAGTGACAACTTGAGACCTCGGTGCTAACCAGAGACCTCAGTGACAACAGGAGACCTCAGTGACAACCAGAGACCACGGTGACAACCAGAGACCTCTTAGACAACCGGAGACCTCGGTGAGAACCAGAGACCTCGGTGACAAACGGAGACCTTGGTGACAACCTGAGACCTCGGTGACAACCGGAGACCACGGTGACAACCAGAGACCTCGGTGACAACCGGAGACCACGGTGACAACCAGAGACCTCGGTGACAACCGGAGACCACGGTGACAACCAGAGACCTCTGTGACAACCAAAGACATTGGTGGCAACCAGAGACCTCAGTGACAAACGGAGACCTCGTGACAACTTGAGACCTCGTGATAACCGGAGACCTCAGTGACAAGCAGAGACCTCCGTGACAAACGGAGACCTCGTGACAACTTGAGACCTCTGTGACAACCGGAGACCTTGGTGACAACTTGAGACCTCAGTGACAACCGGAGACCTTGGTGACAACCAGAGACCTCGGTGACAACCAGAGACCTCGGTGACAACTTGAGACCTCGGTGGCAACCGGAGACCTCGGTGTCAACCGGAGACCTCGGTGTCAACCGGAGACCTCGGTGATAGCCAGAGACCTCGGTGACAACCAGAGACCTCAGTAATAACCAGAGACCTCGGTGACAACCAGAGACCTCGGTGACAACCGGAGACCACAATGACAACCGGAGAGCTCAGTGTCAACCAGAGACCGCGGTGACAACCGGAGACCCAAACGGAGACCTCGGTGACAACCAGAGACCCCGGTGACAACCGGAGACCTCAGTGACAACTCGAGACCTCGGACACAACCAGAGACCACGTTGAAAACCGGAGACCTTGGTGACAACCAGAGACCTCTGTGACAACCGGAGACCTCAGTGACAACTTGAGACCTTGGTGATAACCAGAGACCTCGGTGACAACCGGAGACATCCGTGACAACCAGAGACCTCGGTGACAAACGGAGACCACGGTGACAACCGGAGACCTCGGTGACAACCAGAATTCGGTGACAAATGGAGACGTCAATCACAACTTGAGACCTCGGTGATAACCGGAGACCTCGGTGAAAACTAGAGACCTCAGTGACAACCGGAGACCACGGTGACAACCAGAGACGTCTGTGACAACCGGAGACCTCGGTGACAAACGGAGACCTCGTGACAACTTGAAACCTCAGTGACAAACGGAGACCTCGGTGACAGCTTGAGACCTCGGTGATAACCGGAGACCTCGGTGACAACCAGAGACCGCGGTGACAACCGGAGACCCAACCAGAGACCTCGGTGACAACCAGAGACCACGGTGACAACCGGAGACCTCGGTGACAATCAGAGACCTCTGTGACAACCGGAAACCTCAGTGACAACCGGAAACCTCAGTGACAACTTGAAACCTCAGTGACAACCAGAGACCACGGTGACAACCAGAGACCTCTGTGACAACCAGAGACCTCGGTGAGAACCAGAGACCTCGGTGACAAACGGAGACCTCGGTGACAACTTGAGACCTCGGTGACAACTTGAGACCTCGGTGACAACCGGAGACCTCGGTGACAACCAGAAACATCAGTGACAACCGGAGACCACGGTGACAACCAGAGACCTCTGTGACAACCGAAGACATTGGTGACAACCAGAGACCTCAGTGACAAACGGAAACCTCGGTGACAACTTGAGACCTCAGCGACAACCAGAGACCTCAGTGACAACCGGAGACCAAGGTGATAACCAGAGACATCGGTGACAACTTGAGACCTCGGTGACAACCAGAGACCTCAGTGACAACCAGAGACTTTGACAGCCAGCGACCATGGTGACAACCGGAGACCTTTGTGACAACCAGCGACCTCGGTGACAAGCAGAGAACTCAGTGACAACCGGAGACCTCCGTGACAACTTGAGACCTCAGTGACAGGGCTACAGGATGATAAGAAGTTGAGGAGATCCTAGGACCGCGCTGTTCCAGTTCTAGTTCACGTGGAGTCGGAAAGTGATTGTTGGGAAGACCAGATCTGTGCAGCCAACGTGCACCTTCTAGGAGCTCCGAGAAATCTGGCGAGGAAACCACAATACTAGACAGAGATGATTTTGAAGTCTGAGGACCTTTCTGCTCGCAGAGCTCTGGAGATTCAATAGAGTAAGGAAAGCATGCCTCTTCTCGACATAGAAAACAAGAGATCCTAAGGAATCCAGTGGAATTGTCATAGCGGAACCTTAAATCCCATGAGCAAAAAGCATTTGTAACCCACTACTACAGGCCTGAATTTGGAACTGGTTTCAAAGACAGACGCGTTATAAATAAAAATGTATATAAAGTTTATGGCTGATTCCTCCTGTTTTTAGGTTGAGGACTATCCGGTCTGCCGAAGGCAGAACCGGAAGTCGGAGATTTAATGTTTCCTAGAGTGGCTATTTAGCCCGCCTCTCTTTTTGCTTCTCCTCCATTGGCTGGCTTCCTAAACGGAGGCCAGCCATTGGAGGAGAGAGCCGTCCCTCCAAATAGGCTCTGTCTTTTTCAGATTCGGGGGCGTGTTCCTTGCTGTTCTTTCCACTTTTTAGCCACGCCCTTTTTTGAACAGCAGGAACACGCCCCCGAATACGAAAAAGTTTCGGAGCTTCCATCCGCCATTTTTTTGCTGTTGTGTGGCCGTGAGGATCTTCTTGCTGTTGTGCAGGAGTAAGGTAAGCCATCTTGTTTGTAATCGTATTTTATATTGTTAACACTCGTTTATCCTGCTTGAGAACGAATTACAATTACCAACTTAACAGCGACAGTTCGCCCGAAGTGTTGGTTTTTCTTACATGGGCAGTTGCACGAATGAGACAAAAACGCAGCGTTTGTCGGTAACCCCCATTCAACACGGCGGTGGATCGCTCCAGTACAGTGGTCCCAATGGCATCGCAGGGTATATATCTTACATGAATTAGAGTATTACAACTGAATTATAAACCCATGATCTAAAACAGATACGCTTTCTGGGACTCTCTTATGCGCAAACATCTCTACCAAGGGCACGCGCTGCAGCCGTTTTGTAAAAATCGCAGAAACTTCGCCCACTTTCCTAACCTCGGGACTGGAGCCTGAGCATAATGCAGTTTTACCATAACTATGCTGACTGTTTAAAAAGGCCCGGTTGCATAGACTCCACTCTGCTGCGCCTACGCCTTTTCTGACGAGGGTAGGCGCAGCACATTCAGGCGGCGTCGGAGGAAGCGATAGTCTCTCTGCCTTACCTGAAGACCAGAGGTGCTCAGAAAATAAAAAGGGACACTTTTAATCAAACAGTGTTGCAGAAACATGCAAAGAATGCATCGACAAGGCGAAAGAAACCGAATAAAAAAGACTCAATTCACATAATACTTTTAATATACAAAAAACTCCAAACGAAAAGAATGAGGTTGTTTATTGCTCTCTGTTATTTTGGCTTGTGATTCTTCTGATGCGAATGCAGTGCGTGTGTCTTCTATCAATCTCGCTAAATTGTCGATAACAAGTACTACATCTTGAGACCATTGGATGTGCGTAAATGTGTGTTTCTATGTTTTTGTATGTGTAAGTGATATGTGGTGTTTGTATGGTGTATAAGTGGTGTAATTGTGCGTCACTGCTTTGCGAGTAAGGTGTATTGTGTGTGTTATGTGTGCATGTGTGTTTTGTGTGTTGTACATACATATTGCTTTGTATTATTTGTGTGCAACTTTGGGTGTGGAGAATCTGTGTTATGTTATGCGTTTCTGTGTGTGTGTGTGTGTGTGTGTGTGTAGTAGGAGTAGTAGTCTTGCAAACACGTAGAACACAGACTTGTGGGATTCAGGGATCCACATATACAGGGAAATCCGCAAAAAACGCTGTCTAAATTGTATACATTTATTTATGAATTCAATAACTCAGAGCTCAAATACAAATATCCAGGTCACGAGACTCGAAAATGCAGCCAGGTTCACTACATATTGTGGGTGGAGAAACAAAATGAATGGACTCCGGCACAGCTGGCCTCTGTCTCTGTGAGTGACCCGTGCCATGCCTCTATCTCTAGGAGGCTCCATCCCTCTGACCGGTCCAACAGAGAACTGACTGCACAGAGGCCCCTTTCCCTACCCTGGCTCCACAAATACCCTACCCTGGCCCCACAGATGCCCCTTTCCCTACCCTGGCCCCCCGGGGCCCCAGTTCCTGGTTCCACTGATGCCCCTTTCCATACCCTGACTCCACAGATGCCCCTTAGCTCCACAAATGCCCCTTTCCCTACCCTAGCTCCACAAATGCCCCTTTTCCTACCCCCACAAATGCCCCTTTCCCTACCCTGGCTCCACAGATGCCCCTTTCCCTACCCTGTCTTCACAGATACTACTTTTTCCCTGTCCTGGCTCCACAGATGCTTCTTCGTTCCTGCATGGACCGCTTTGCCCGTCCCTCACTCTCTATCTACCTCACTCTCTATCTACCTCACTCTCTCTCACTACCTCACTCTCTATTTCAATACCTCACTCTCTCTATCTCACTACCTCACTCTCTCTCTGCTAATGCAATAGGTATCACATATGCAAAAAAAAAAGCTAATGCCAATAGAAATGACAATGCCATTTATTTAGGGATACAAAAATGAAAAAAAAAAATGAGCAATACCAATAGCTCTACCTATAATATTGCCGAGACCATTGCATTGTAAATGCTTGTTGATATTGCTCTGGAGGTCAGGGGCGTGGTGCAGAATGAAGATAAACAAAACTGCAGCTCTGCCGCTGTTGGAGACATTATAGTTGCCTTCGCTGCTTCTTTGTAACATGCAGACTAATCACCCAAAACAGTTCAAAACAAAACACATTCAACATTGTCAAGATCCCTGAACGTTTTCAACTTTTACTGCTGAAGGCTAAAAAAAGTGTTTTTTTCCTTTTTTTTAACTTCTGTTTTCCAGATTACCTCCCTGACAACATAGTTCTCTGTTGACATTTATTTTGAAGGCACGCGGAATATACCTAAACTACTTTCTTCTTATCACAATTCAAAATGTTTTATGCAGTTCAGTGCATTTCACAGGTACCGTTAGTGGACCAGCATTGAGTGTGAGGTGATGGTCACTGCGAACTGACACATTTGGAGCTAAATATTCACTAACCAATTAAAAAAACCTTTGTGGCTCAAAGCGATCCTCCAGTTGTGTAACGGGATTTAGATTGTGTGCCCTGTATTTAAATTGGCATTATGTAATTAGCCTGGGGCGCAGTGTGCTTAAAACTGCATTTAGGCATTGTGTGTTTTTGATATTGTTGATTTAATGCGCCACATTTAAGGCGCATTGATCAGCACATTTTATTAAAATTAAAAGAAAATCGCGAGTGCGATGCTTTTACTGTTAGTTTGGTAGATCAGATGATGCAGGGCACTGCTTGTAATCTTTGATATTTGTGTTAATATTGTGCTCTGCCTTTTGTTCCGATCTTGCCTCCGCACTGTCCTCCTGCTGCCAGCCCAGCCTGTCACTTCTATTTCAGGAGATCCTTGTGTATCAATTACTACAAAAGCCTAGAACATGCCGGCCCTCACAACAAATCCGACCCCGCCTCCAGCTGTAATACACAGGAAACACTAGGTGGCGTCAAAGGTGAAGTTTAGACTGCGCATATGCAAGGCAAAACAGCCCCTCTCTCCATTAAAGCCAGGCATTGTTAATAACGCCATACATTTTGCGGTTTTATATAGTGCGAACTAGACCTGAAGATATCGCAGCACTTTAGGTGAGCACCAGTTTCATTACACAATGGAAACATTCATGTTTTTGTAGGCACGAGTAAATAAAAGTATTTGTAAAAAAAATCACATTATGTGGCGCCAACGCCGAGACTCGAATCAAGTACTCCAGGGCCAAAGTCAGTAACTCTGGTTGTTATGACATATTCTTAGTTGTAATAATTCCCCCCCCACCGCCACAGCATTTAGAAATGAGGACCCATTGCGGGCGCCGTGCTGAAACGTACAGCATGGCACCCGTCTGAGGTGACATTGCAGACAAAGTCCCGAGGTGCAGAAGTCACGTTTGTTTGTGTAAAAACAAGCTTCACATTTTGTTTTTGTTTGGTGTGGAAACGTGAATGCGCCAGTAAGATCGTCTATCGTGTGTGAACCGTGCCTGAGTTTTCTAGTGTACGTATGTTTTTGGTCACCCAATAGACGATTTTAGCTGACTGCTCAAAGTGAAAGAAAGTCCAGCTCCCATGCTCACAAACATTGCACACATGGTGGCCCGTGAATCAGGCGACATGGTAATAACAAGCAAGTGCGGGGAGGATGTGGAGGGTAGAGACAGCAAGGAGGACGGCAGCAGTGAAGCGATGGGTATGAGGGTTGAAGTAACAATACAAAAACAAAACACCGCGAAAAGAGCAACATTGTACAGCGGCACAACGAGATATCACTGCACAGATGCCAAACAATGCAACAAAAAAATATGCTTGTGAGTGCACACCTGAACAAATCAAAGCGCCGTGGAAAGAGCAACACTGTACAGTGGCACAATGAGATATCACCGCACAAATGCCAGTCTACATGTGTGTCTATAAAAGAGTGCCTCAACACCAGATAAAGCTCAGCATGTGACGCCGCTAGTACACAATCCAGACAACACCGGTGAGCCAACAAGGAGACAAGGCGTACACAAAAAAGCCTCATTGCAAATAGGGAGGAAGCGTTTAACATAACTGATGATGCCCGCCAATAAGAAAGAGAGGCGGCACTTCAAGTGCCCTTCAGAGATCTCTTTGATCACAATAGCCCCCACCGAGCGAGCAACACATGCGTTGCAACGCCAGGCGAGACCTAAAAAAAGGAGTTTGAATAACGTAGGTGGGATATAAACTTGTCGCTGTGATGAATACAGGCCCCAGCCAGGCCCGCAGGACACAAGGGTTCGCTCTCCTGTAATGGAATCTAAAGGAAGTTGGCACGGAAACTGCAAAGTACAAAGACAAGGTTTATTAACCCTTAAGGGTGGTTCTACAATCCATACAACACTCTTCAGTATTGCATAGAGTAGCACAAAGAACTTACATACATGGTCCCCTTTTATACACAATAGAGGGGCTCATAAGTGGGTGGACACAACATGAGACTGAGAATATTACCTTTTATGGTCATTTTCGATACTGAATCAATATATGGGCGGAGCTGACACACTCCTTGAGCCCGCGAAAACATGGTCAAGCAAGGCTAACTGATAGCAGATGTGGTCAAGTCTGGGCATGCGCCAGACGGACAAAGGAGCTATTTATAGACTGTTACTAGGCAGATTACAAGGGCAACTAACACAGAGGTTGGACTCTTCTCGTGGTGAGCACGCGGAGACATGACAATACAAAATGGAGTCCGAACTTCGGTCAACATAGCAGAGGAAACATGCTCTAAAGGGAGGGAATTCATGTCTTTAGTAAATGCTTAATCACATCGTGGTTTCAATTTACAACAGACGACCCTTTCAGCATTTACTGAAGACATCCGGTTTGTTAGGATAATCATCATATATGTCAATTGTCATCATTTCTTCGACTTCTTTAACTAAACGTTTCTGATGGGCAACGTCGGCGATAGCTTTCTTATCAGGGATACAGAACGATACACATAAGGAACAAAGCAAGGGACCACATTGAACACAGATACAACAAGAAAACAAAACTGCTACAAGGATACAGAGACCAGTTAAGACCTTCCACCCCCAGGCAGTGATCAATGCCCAAAACCATCCAGAAAAGGACCAAGTGCCGTTTTCTGTATGGATTTCAGCTGCAATTTTATGCAATTTATTAATGGCATTATAAACTGACGGCGTGTGATCAGGGATAAACACACAACAGCTACTTCCAATAATTTTACAAGCTCCACCTCGATCGGCTAACATGACATCTAATACCATACGATTCTGTAATGCAACAATTCTAGTAATTTGCAATTCTTCCGTAAGATTCCCAAGAGCAGCAGCAGTTTGGTTTGTCACAGCCTCTACCACTCTTGTTAATCTTCGAACCTTCCTACTGTTTAAGGCAGCTCCAACAAAGAAAAACAATCCTAAATTAAAATCAATATACTGTTGCAGACTGGTATCAGTCTGATCTACATCATCAATTGATAGGGTACGTTTATACCTATTTACAGTCACATTATTCAATAATTTCAAGTCTTTGTGATAGGATGCTGGTGCTAAGAATACAGGAGGTAATAGGAATGACACATAGCATACCCCAGACCATCCAGCCGGCAAACGGTAATAACCTTTATTTCCACACACAAAGTACGTATTATGGGAGGCTAAAAAGGTACTATTGTTCAACCCATCGATGTTCAGAACGGTAATACAATCACTAACACCAACAGGAATAAAACCCACACTCTGGACACACAGGTCCGCTTGAGCTTGTGCCACTTGAATCACAAATTTGTCCTTTCCCACAGTGTCTCTAGTGTTCGTGAAGATGTAGGGGATAGATTCATTGTCTGGTCGGTACTCTTCCCACTCCCAGATTGTCCCATTCGCTTGCGGATACCCATTTTTATCCTGGTGACATTCTTTGTTGAGTCTGAAGAGTAATCGTCCCACTGTCGGTTTCCGAGTGGCGAAAAGCAAAGTGTACCATGCTCTACAAGAGCCATTATGAGAGAAAGGAAGTGGTATGAAAGGCGTTCCTCCTCTCTTCTGATGGGCTGACATCATCCCACATATCCAACAGTTCGTAGCGTTCGTAGCAACGTGGGTATGATGCAGCATCTGGATGAAAGTGTTATTCAAATAAGACTGTCGATGCTTCAACTCTTGATACGGTAATGTATAAAAATAGTGCTCCTCAGGCACCGGAGTTGTCAACACAAGTAGTTTTCGAGCGGGAGTTACATCCTCCACAAACCATGTGGTTATCCCAACAATAGCTACTGTCAACATGAACCCTGATGCACAAAGGATTTTCTTTTTCTCCATGTCAAAAATAAAAACTCAATATCTTCCTGAAACTAAAAGTTTGTCAGAACTCTTCCCCTTGGGCAGCGGTCGATTTCTTCACCAGCGGGCCAAGACGGGTGTCACTATACTAATGCAGGGCTGATCCCCCCCCCTTGCCTCATTGGCTCTCCGTTTCACTAACCCAAGGGCCGTTCTGACAATATGTCCCGGTACTGGAGAACTCACTTCCTTGGTCTAAGATGATATCGCCTTCCTCCAGGAGTCGCGTGGTCCGAAAAGAGCTCCTCAGTGGCGTTTGGCTCCACAGCACGGCCTATTTCTGCAGCCAGGATTTCTCGTTGATCGGTCAGTACAGCAGGTTCCACCAATCCAGGCGGCACCTTCCGACAGTGCAGGGAATGGATCCAATTCTTTCTGTTGGAAACTCGCACAGCCGTCCTCGTTGCAAGGAGGACCTGCTCAGGACCCACCCATCTCGGTTCCAAGCTGTTCGTCCTGTCGAAGATTTTTACCATCACATGGTCGCCAGGTCGGAGACCATGTCCTTCACCGGTAGACCGATCAGGGAGTGCCTCTCGGACCTGTTGATGAATAGAAACCAAGTTATCCGTTAACTGTGCCAGATAATCGTTCATCATTACACAAGGTACATCGTACACGGCCTTAGGTTTTGGTGGACCCCAAATATTCATTGGGCGTCCAAAGACAATCTCATATGGTGTAAGACCGGTTCGAGAGTGTGGTACCGACCTGATTGACAATAACGCCAGCGGCAAAGCATCTGGCCAAGTCAAAGACGTCGAAGCTTGAATTTTAGCGATCTTGAGCTTCAGTGTACCATTATACTTCTCGACTAGTCCCGCAGACTGAGGGTGAAACACTGCGTGGAACTTCTGGGTAATCCCCAGGCCCTTCAAAACATACTTTATAACATCCGCTACAAAGTGGGGTCCATTGTCACTCCACAGAAGCCTACAAACGCCATATCGAGGGAAGAACTCCTTCAATAGCAGCTTCGCAGTAGTCATTGCAGTATTGTCTTTCGTAGGGTACGCTTCAACCCATTTACTGAAGGCGCAAACCACTACTAGAACATACTTCAAATTGTTACAGCGCTCAAGCTGGATGTAATCCATCTGCAAAACCTCGAAGGGTGCAGTAGGTGTCACAAATCCTCCTGCTGGAGTTCGAGTACCCTTTCCTGGGTTGTACCTCAGGCAGATCATACAGGTCTGCACCACCCTCTTTGCCGTGCTAGCAATCTCTGGATGCTCCCAAACTTGAGTAAGCAATTTCACAATTGCGGAAGCTCCAACATGTGCTAGCCCATGTGCCATCTGAACCATAGGTTGTACGAAAGCCGTGGGTAATTTCCATCTATCCATCTGCTTATTTCTCCAGCAGCCCTCATCATCCAGTTCTCCCTCGCTAGCCCATTGTTCCCGCTCTTTATCAGAAGCGGTCCTTTGCATTTCTCGCACTTCTTCCTTCGCATCATGCCATCTTTCTACCTGTGACTTCACCACATACATGGCAGTAGCACCGGGCTGCATCGCAGTCTCTCGTGCCACTCGGTCTGCTAACGCATTCCCTTCTCCAACTTTATCAACTACTTTCCTATGGGCGCTACATTTAACGATTGCAATTTTCTTCGGATATGTCAATGCAGTTAAAAGGTTGTGAACTAACTCTCCATGCATTATCTGTACCCCATGTGACGTTAAAAACCCTCTCTCCTTCCAGAGCAGGCCAAAGTGATGCGCTACTCCGAAGGCATAGCGGCTATCTGTATAAACATTCACACATAATCCTGTACTGAGCTGACATGCTCGTGTTAATGCTATCAGTTCCGCTGCTTGAGCTGATTTCTGTGGTATGCGTGCTGTCTCCACTACCGTTTGTAATGTGGTAATTGCATACGCTGCTGAAGTTGTACCATCTGGTAGCTTCAGGCATGATCCATCTACCCACAGTTCTCCATCTACATCTAGAAAGGGCGTATCCTGGAGATCAATACGACCCTTTGTTTGTTCCTCAGTCACGAGAATACAATCATGTGCTTTCCGTGCTTCGGACTGAGTCTCGGGGTACGGCAACAATGTGGCCGGGTTTAACGTTACGCACCTTTTTAACGTAATATGAGGAGCCAAAAGCGTCAACTCATATCCCGTTAACCGGGCACTAGTCAAATGCTGCGTCTTTGTTTGGTTAAGCAGGGCATCAACAGCGTGGGGGACTAACACCAACAACTTATGGGATAACACAATTCCCTCGCTCTGGCGTATTGACACAGCTGTCGCCGCAACCGAGCGAAAACACCCTGGTAATGCTCGAGCAACAGGATCAAGTACAGCCGAAAAATATGCACAAGGGCGCTGCTTATCGCCGTGCATCTGCACTAAAACTGATAACGCACATCCATCTTTCTCATGCACATACAACGAAAAAGGTTTTGTATAGTCAGGGGTCCCTAGCACTGGTGCTGAACAAAGGGCCTGTCGTAGCTGCTGAAAAGCAGCGTCACACTCACTAGACCAAGGGATCGGGGTAGGCGTGTCTTTTGTCAAAAGGGCTAATAATGGCTTAGCTATGTGGGAAAACCCCAATATCCACTGCCTACAAAAAGAAACAAGACCCAAAAATGCACGCACATCCTTCTGCGTGGACGGTGTCGGTGTGTCCAGAATTACTTGGATACGGTCTGGTGTGAGTGCACGCCCCTCCTTAGACAAAAGGTGACCCAGATAAGTCACCTTTGGTCTACAGAACTGCAATTTCTTCCGAGATACTTTATGATTGTGAGATGCCAAAAAGGAAAGTAAGGATAACGTACTTTTTTCACACAATTCCAGGGTGTCAGCCGCCAACAAGATGTCATCGACATATTGAATGAGGGCGACCCCCTCGAGCAGAATGAAAGAATCCAATTGTCTTTTCAAAGCCTGACTGTAAATGCTAGGGCTTTCTGTGTAGCCCTGAGGGACCCTACAAAAACGGTAAGATCTATTATTTAAAGAAAACCCAAAAAGGTATCGACCAGCAGGATGAATGGGAATGGAAAAGAAAGCATTTTTTAAATCAATAACTGAGAACATGGTCGCCGTAGGCGGGACCAAAGTAAGCAACGTCGTGATATCAGAGACCACTGGGTACTGAGGTATCACGATCTTGTTCACTTCTCTCAAATCAATTATAAACCGATAAAGCTTGGCGTCCGTATCCTTTTTCAAAATGGGGAGAATCGGACTATTACAGATGTTGTAGGGAACTTCCTCTACTACTCCCACTTTGATCAAATCCTGCACAATCTGTATGAGAGCCTCCTCCCCCTCCTGGGAAATACGATACTGTGGGAGGCGCGGTAACACCGCCCCCTCCTGAACACTAATGTGGACCGGCGGAATCACCATTTGTCCCACATCAGTATCCGAAGTGGCCCACAGGGCACGAGGGAGGGTAGCTAACAGAGCATCCTCTGTGACCACACACATCCGTTCAGACCGGGGGTAATTGTCATTCAATATTACCCGCACACCAGCAGGGGAGCAGCGGATCGTAGCCCTGAAATGCTTTAACATATCAAGGCCCATAATGTTATCCGGCGTGTGCGGGGCAAGCAGAAACGGACAGGATGCAGAAAAAGAATCAACCTGAAATGTGAGGGGCTGCGAAAGAGGGCTTCGGGAGAGTGTACCGTCAAACCCTACCGATGTAACCATTAAGCCAGATGGGGGAGCCCTCGGAACCAATTGTTTAGACAGCGCACTACGTGTCGCTCCTGTATCCACGAGGAACTGATCAGTAGAGCCCAAAACCTCAGCCGATACATAAGGACCCTTCTGATCAACCGGCACCTCAACTGATTCTAACCCCCATCCAACGCATTCCTATGCATGCTGAGAATCATGGTACCCAGAACGATCAATCCCCGCCACTTGATACTGGTTCTGGCGATCAAAAACATTTGGCCTATCTCGTTGTTGCCCGGCAGGGTCAAAACGAGAGTGATCGTTAGAATTCCCTCTAAAATTCGAGAAACCCCCTCTACCTCTCGGGCCGCCCTGACTATGCCCCTGACGCGAGGCATGCAACGCCGGGCAATCTCTAGCCCAATGTCCCGATTGCTTACAATACGCACATTGATTCCTATTCAAATCAGATCGGCCCGAGGGAGGACCATAAAATCCTCCCCTACCCCTATTAACACCCCGTCGGGGCGGGCCATATACTTGTGCCAACATCACCTTCGTTTTGAGATCTTTCGATTTCTTCTCCTCCTGGCCCTTCGCTTCTTGCTCCTGGTGCTCATAATACTGAGCTATAGTCAGGAGGGCCGTCGGGGTCGCGGAGGACCAAGAACTCTCACTCGCTTTTAGACGGGCCGCAACTGCCGGCAACAAATTAGCCACATATTTATCAGCAAAAAGGTGCCGACCCGTATCATCCGTAAGCGACTGGCCGCTAAAGTCATGAAACGTCTCCTCAAAGCGCGTAAAGAAGTCTGCAACTGACTCGTCAACTTTCTGCTTACATGAAGCTAACATATTCCAGTCAATCTTTTTAGGGGGAATGATCGTCTTCAGCTTAGTCAGAATAGCAGAGGGGAGATCTAAAATAATCTGTGGTGGTTTCTGTGCGGGCTTCCGGTCCCTATCCTCATCTTCAAGCTCAGACCATCGAGCCTTAAAAGCAGCCGTATCATCCACCTTTCGGACAGATCGCCACATATCCGGTGGTAGAATAAGACCAAAGAACAGGTCTATATCCGCTAAGGTCATAACACAAGAATTCAAGGCCCCCTCGACTTCTTCGTAAAAGGCCGCTGGATTCTTGCGGGGATCAGGTAGTGCATTCTTCAATGCCATAACATCAGCTCTATGCCACGGAGTATAAACCCAATTATACACAAAATATCCCTTAGCATCAGCAGAGGTGATGTCCGGGCTAGTCCCCGCTCCTTTAGGAGGAACATTCAAAGGCGCCGCCTCTCGCATTGGCTTAGCATGCACTATGTCATTCTTATCTGACTGGGAGGTGGATGAATGGCCCTCTGCGGTACACGAATCCGACTGCTTTTCCTCCTCCGCTCGCTGGCGCGCTTTTTCTTTAAGACTCAGCATCGCGTCCCGCAATGCGAACAGCCGCCATGCTGTATCAGGCGCCTTAGAGGAAGAGAAAACACCGTTACGCAATGCTTTAGCATCCAATACCACATCGTCAGGCTCAAAGACACTGGAATATTTCCGGAAAGCAGCAATCACTTCATCAGCAAAGTGACCCAAAAAATACAATTTTTCTCTATCCTGCCACGGCGCCCAAGAACGTAACAATTCATCCAGGGACACCTTGCCCTTGAGTGCACGGAAAGAAATTTGCCGAAGCTCACCCATTCGGTCAGTCGGTAGCATGGACCGCGTATCTACCTTACCCGGAACCGGGTCAGGATCTTGTGGCCTCGGGGCGGATGCGCCAACATAAGGGGGCGGAGAGCGATCTAGTAAATAAAAATCATCATCAAGATTATTTAGGACAGGATAAAGTGGCTGACGAACAGCATATTGACCCGAGACTTGCAGCCTACGCTCTTTCTCTTGTCTCTCCGTCTGTTCTCTGTCCTCCCGACGCCTCGCTTCCTGTGCTCGCACATGATCATTCTTCCGTTGTTCTTTATCAAACAGCGCTTTCTCACGCTTCTCTCGCTCACGCACTTCCTTCACCCACAACCGCACACACTCAAACATATCCTGACGAGCACGCCGTTTACACATACACTGTTCCACATACTCAATCTTACGTATATCAAACGATCCATACAAAGGCCATCGTAACTCAGGATCCTTCTTAGTATATTTCCTCCATACTGTGCTGTACATTATGGAAGAAAGACCATGCTTCACATACATATCCCTATTAGGAGTCCCCTCTGGGGGAGCCGGAGCAGATTCCTCGAGGTTCAACCGGTTTCCAAAGCAGCAGCACCACTTACGGAGTGCGCTAAAAGCAGGCATGCTCAGAAATAATGCAAAATATGCAATATTATAAAGAAAATGGCACTTAATCGTTGCGCCGTTCAAAGTTACACAGCTCCGGAGAAATCTCTCCACATTACCTGCCGATATGTGTTGCAACGCATATATTTTCACAATAACCAATACAAAATATGACCAGGAAACGGTGGAGGGTGATGCCTTCTTAATTGGTCCACGTCAGTGGATAATCAACATCAAGAGCATTGCTCAGAATGAAATTACTTGTGTTGTTTTTATTTCTGGCAGACAAAACAGGTATAAATTGTGAGAGGAAAAGCAACAAGCCGACACGTGTTTCGCCCTAGTGGCCCATTGGCCTTGGGCTTTTTCAAGGCTAGAGTGATTAGAAAACCAAGAATAAGTTGAATACAAAATGGGTGAGAAAAGTGAGAGAGAAAGAGAGAAAGAAAGAGTGTGGCAGATTTACCAAGAGTGTTAGTTTGGGGAAAAGGGAGAACGGGAAATTAGTCAAGGGAAAACAGATGGTGATAAGGGAAGAGGAAATCGACAATGCAAGGCAAGAGATAGAAAGAGGGAGAGAGAGGGAAGAAGAATGCGAGGGGAAAGAGAGAGACGATAAGAAAGACATGATGGTTCAAGGAAGAAAGAAAAGATCAAACATAAGGCTTATTAGCGGCGACATTCTGTTTTAACATAAAACAAAGTATGAAAGGCGAATAAATAAATAATCGGCACAATATTAATACAAATGTCTTATTGAGTGCATTGTCACATTGCTAATATGGTAGAATCATAGCATTGGAAAAAAAAAAAAAAACATCCTTGGCGCACCATCATACCCGGGACAGAACCAACAATGCTATACGAGAGGTGAATTGTGAAAAGAGAAAGTATGTGTCATAATTATAGGAAACAGAAGGTGAGATGATACAAAAGTCAATGAACGCATAGCCTGCAGGTTAATACGGTAAGGTCGCCAATAACTTTTAATAGTGACACCAGAAAGGAAAGTCAAAAGAAAATTGCAGGTGAAAGGAGGGGAAAAATTCACAAGAGCAACGAAAAAAACGAAAAAACAAACAAAAGAAAAAAAAGAAGAAAAAAGAAACAAACAAAGTGTCTCATTAGTTGTACACGTGGCAAGAAAGACTGCTCACCGGTTTTCAGTAAATAACAAGGTCTTCCTATATGAAAAAGCAAAAAATTCAAGAAATCACTCTTAAAATCGGGATTTATAATAAGAGTGCGCAAAATTGGGGGCTTAATTTGAAGGTAAAAGGAACGCTGCAAGTTGCAAATTAAGGGATTAAAAAAGGTTTAAAGAAACCGGCGCGCTAGCCAAGGGGGATGTGAGCGTTTGTCATAATATGTGATTTGCCAGTGAAATAATATAGGAGTTACATGGAAGTTAGATGGAAACGAAAATACATGCTGCATGAGGCGTTAATAATTCCAAAAATGGTGGCATTTAAGTTAAAACACAGTGATTAAAGGCTGCGCAAAATGTTGGAAGCCGGTTAGGTAATGAATGAAACTGACGCGCTAAGCAGGAGATCAAAGGGAGCGTTGTGACAGGGGCGCACGGAGATAAAATGTGATTGCCAGTGAGACAATCTAGGAGTTACATGGAAGTTAAATAGAAACGAAAATACATGCTGCATGAAGCGTTGATAATTGCAAAAACGGGTTGTCTTTAAGTTAAAACACAGTGATTAAAGGCTGCGCAAAAAGTTGAAGGCCGGTTAGGTAATGAATGAAACTGACGCGCTAAGCGGGAGATGAATGAGAGCGTTGTAACAGGGGCGCATGAACATAATATAAGAGGTTGCAAGTGCAGGGTTGCCTTTTGTGTTGAAACGAACACAAATATAGTTAAATATCCCAGAAGGGGAAGCAAAGCGGGCCTCTCTCACCATTACCTAACCGGCTTCCAACATTTTGCGCAGCCTTTAATCACTGTGTTTTAACTTAAATGCCACCATTTTTGGAATTATTAACGCCTCATGCAGCATGTATTTTCGTTTCCATCTAACTTCCATGTAACTCCTATATTATTTCACTGGCAAATCACATATTATGACAAACGCTCACATCCCCCTTGGCTAGCGCGCCGGTTTCTTTAAACCTTTTTTAATCCCTTAATTTGCAACTTGCAGCGTTCCTTTTACCTTCAAATTAAGCCCCCAATTTTGCGCACTCTTATTATAAATCCCGATTTTAAGAGTGATTTCTTGAATTTTTTGCTTTTTCATATAGGAAGACCTTGTTATTTACTGAAAACCGGTGAGCAGTCTTTCTTGCCACGTGTACAACTAATGAGACACTTTGTTTGTTTCTTTTTTCTTCTTTTTTTTCTTTTGTTTGTTTTTTCGTTTTTTTCGTTGCTCTTGTGAATTTTTCCCCTCCTTTCACCTGCAATTTTCTTTTGACTTTCCTTTCTGGTGTCACTATTAAAAGTTATTGGCGACCTTACCGTATTAACCTGCAGGCTATGCGTTCATTGACTTTTGTATCATCTCACCTTCTGTTTCCTATAATTATGACACATACTTTCTCTTTTCACAATTCACCTCTCGTATAGCATTGTTGGTTCTGTCCCGGGTATGATGGTGCGCCAAGGATGTTTTTTTTTTTTTTTTTCCAATGCTATGATTCTACCATATTAGCAATGTGACAATGCACTCAATAAGACATTTGTATTAATATTGTGCCGATTATTTATTTATTCGCCTTTCATACTTTGTTTTATGTTAAAACAGAATGTCGCCGCTAATAAGCCTTATGTTTGATCTTTTCTTTCTTCCTTGAACCATCATGTCTTTCTTATCGTCTCTCTCTTTCCCCTCGCATTCTTCTTCCCTCTCTCTCCCTCTTTCTATCTCTTGCCTTGCATTGTCGATTTCCTCTTCCCTTATCACCATCTGTTTTCCCTTGACTAATTTCCCGTTCTCCCTTTTCCCCAAACTAACACTCTTGGTAAATCTGCCACACTCTTTCTTTCTCTCTTTCTCTCTCACTTTTCTCACCCATTTTGTATTCAACTTATTCTTGGTTTTCTAATCACTCTAGCCTTGAAAAAGCCCAAGGCCAATGGGCCACTAGGGCGAAACACGTGTCGGCTTGTTGCTTTTCCTCTCACAATTTATACCTGTTTTGTCTGCCAGAAATAAAAACAACACAAGTAATTTCATTCTGAGCAATGCTCTTGATGTTGATTATCCACTGACGTGGACCAATTAAGAAGGCATCACCCTCCACCGTTTCCTAACCTTACCTTTTCAATGGCTCTTGGGTGTAGCCATTTACGAGGATTGTGCCACATATAAAATTGGGCCCTAACAACTGTAGCGCCGTAAGTCCAGAACTTTCCACCCATACAGCTTCTCACAAAATATGACCAGTCATCACAAATCAAAACTCAAATAGCCAGACCAGGCTTCAAAAACTCGGAGCAAGTACCGTACAACGGTTCTTACCAATCAAGAGTCCAGATTCCAACTGCCAAGCTCCAAAATCGCCCAAACGGCTTTCACGGCAGGACCGACAGAAGAGGTCTCAGTCGAGGACCGGCGCCACCCAGACGGTCAGCTCGGAAGGGAAGGAAGAAAAACCTCGGGATGCCAGGGCTAAAACGCCGCTGGCAGTGATCACATCCCCGGCCAAATTCCTCACCTTCGTCGCGACCAGTCCTTTGAGCATCCGAGTCGCCGATGAGCCCCACGTGACGGGCGCCAATTGATGAATACAGGCCCCAGCCAGGCCCGCAGGACACAAGGGTTCGCTCTCCTGTAATGGAATCTAAAGGAAGTTGGCACGGAAACTGCAAAGTACAAAGACAAGGTTTATTAACCCTTAAGGGTGGTTCTACAATCCATACAACACTCTTCAGTATTGCATAGAGTAGCACAAAGAACTTACATACATGGTCCCCTTTTATACACAATAGAGGGGCTCATAAGTGGGTGGACACAACATGAGACTGAGAATATTACCTTTTATGGTCATTTTCGATACTGAATCAATATATGGGCGGAGCTGACACACTCCTTGAGCCCGCGAAAACATGGTCAAGCAAGGCTAACTGATAGCAGATGTGGTCAAGTCTGGGCATGCGCCAGACGGACAAAGGAGCTATTTATAGACTGTTACTAGGCAGATTACAAGGGCAACTAACACAGAGGTTGGACTCTTCTCGTGGTGAGCACGCGGAGATATGACAATACAAAATGGAGTCCGAACTTCGGTCAACATAGCAGAGGAAACATGCTCTAAAGGGAGGGAATTCATGTCTTTAGTAAATGCTTAATCACATCGTGGTTTCAATTTACAACAGCTGTTACACTGAATTAGACCCGAGCCACTGCTGGGATTGGTAGAATTAGATCCTTCCCTTGAGCAAAGATTGAGGGAATCGTTCCAGTCTGAGGGTGATCCTTGGTGGTGATGGGGTTTGTTTGCTTTTTTCTGTCTCCCCTCACCCCTGCGCTATCCCATTCCTTTCTCCATTGCTATGGGAGGCGAGTCAGAGTGGGAATTCATTTGCAGAACTCTGGGATAACACATATTGTATCCCTTTACCTGGGTAATGTTCACCTATCTGTGCATTTTGGGGGGCCTTATCTTAACTGTACAAGGTGCTACAATAAAGAAATGACTTAATCCTAAATCCGATGTACTTTGTAATTTTTCTTAGCACATCTACAGCCCTTCTTCCTGCAAACGATGAAATGCTGTGCCCACTTGTCACTTCAATCCTGGAAGGTTCGGCCACACCAGTGGTGGTCCTTCTAGGCACTAACCATGATTATGAGGCATTAAAGGAAAGGGAGCAGAGTTGTTTGCCACTTACAAATATTACGAATTTAAGATCATGTCCTCTTTGGAGGTTTTTCAAAAATAATTAGTTTGTATTCATGATTTTGAATAATCATTCTTTAGGAAGAACAGTATTAGCACTACTTCTGCCACATTTACACTGACCTTAACCCATAACTCTAAAAAGTCCACTCACATGGCCTGCAGCTAAATCCAACATGCACCCCTAGCTTTGCCAGTGCACTTCACTGCTGCCATGCAATACCCTTGAGCATACACAGTTCTGCCAATTTACCCCACCCCTTACTATTGCACCTTCCAGGTACACACAGCTGTGCCAGTAAACTGCATCCCTGTCCAGCAAACATCCTAGGAACACACAGCTGTGCCAGTCTAGCACCCATCCCTACCCAGCACACATTTGGGGTACACACTACTTGCCAGTTCACCCCATCCCTTTCCAGCACACATCCTGGGTACACATTGCTGTACACATCTAACCCATACCTGTTCAGCACACATCCTGGTTACTCACAGCTTTGTCTGTCTACTGCATCCCTGCTCAGCACACATATGGGGCCCGATTCACAAAACAAACTTAAGACAAAATCCTAAACTTAGTACCATTTTGGTATTCACAGAATGCACTTACTACTTCTGGTATTCACAGAATGAACTTACTACTTTTGCGATTCACAGAATAAACTTACTACTTTTGGTATTCACAGAATGGATTTACGACTACTAACTTTACGTCCGCACTCGGGCCGGAAATTCCGGCCCGGAGGCGGAGCTTCCAGCCCGGAGGCGGACCTTCCGGCCCGGAGGCGGGGCTTCCGGCCCGGAGGCGGGGCTTCCGGCCCAGAGGTGGAGATTTTGGCCATGGCTAAATCTCCGCCACTGGCCGGAATCCCCACCTCCGGGCCGGAAGCTCCGCCTCTGGCCCAGAAGCCCCGCCTCGGGCCGGAAGCTCCGCCTCCGGGTCGGAAATTCCGGCCCGAGTGCGGTCCTAAAGTTAGTAGTCGTAAATCCATTCTGTGAATACCAAAAGTAGTAAGTTTATTCTGTGAATCGCAAAAGTAGTAAGTTCATTCTGTGAATACCAGAAGTAGTAAGTGCATTCTGTGAATACCAAAATGGTACTAAGTTTAGGATTTTGTCTTAAGTTAATTCTGTGAATCGGGCCCATTGGGTACACACAGCTATGCAAGTCTAACCCATGCCTGTTCAGCTTACATCCTGGGTACACACAGCGGTGCCTGTCTACCCCATCCCTGCCCAGCACACATGCTGGACACACACAGCTCTGCCAGTCTAACCCATACCTGTTCAGCACACATCCTGGGTACACACAGCTTTGCCCGTCTACCCCATCCCTGCCCAGCACACAGTCTGGGTACACACAGCTGTGTCTGTCTACTGCATCCCTGCTCAGCACACATCCTGGGTACACACAGCTTTGCCAAATGACCTCATACCCATCCAGCACACATCCTGGGTACGCATAGCTGTGCCAGTCAACCCCATCCAAATTTGCTAAACCACATTTTGGACGTACTACTGCATTGGAACAAATGATCTTTGCTTCTCATCTCATTCTCAATCCCTCGGCCTCAGCCCTCTTTGACGGGCCAGGTCAGTCTGCATTTCTTTCAGTGCATAGAGGCATACCAAAACACATCCGTGGGAAATTGCTTGGGGCTCGGATTGTACGAGCTACAAAACAAAAAGGGCACAGTGAAGTGAGAGAGCGTGCTAACTCACTAATACTGATAACTACCACTATCTTAGTGACAGGACAGAGGAGACTCTGGTTGACTTCTTAAATCATCAGCTCAAGCGAGCACCAACGAGTAGGATTAGGAAGCACCATTGAGCACCCATCTACTCTAGATGATGATCACATGACATTTGCAACATAAGCATTAACTTACCTGAGTGTGAGCAGCATGTTTGCTATTTGGGAAAAAAATATTAGCAGAGATAGAACATTACAAATAAATACTTATTATTCACTGAGCCCTAAAAGCTCCAGACACAGCAGGCCGAGCAGGTCCTGGTTCCTATCCAGGATGTCGGCTCACTGGTGTGTCAGCTGTTTGTGGGTGTGCTGAACCCAAGGGCTGTGGAGCTAAGCTCCCCCTCTCCCACTGCTCTCGAGGGCCATACTCACTGCCAGGCCTGCCAGCTGCCAGGGTGGAGGGGATGTGGCTCTGCACATAAAAAACGAATGCAGTCTCCTCCACCTCTGAGAAAATGGTGCGGGCTGCACCCTTTCACGGTGCGGACGACTGCAAGGTAGGCAGATGTGACTGGTGGTGCTGGTCCGGGGGGCCTGATGCTGCTGCTTCCCTGCTCTGCCATAGCGCTGGGGGGAGTAAGAGAAGAGGAAAGGAAGGAAGGAAGGAAGGAAGGAAGGAAGGAAGGAAGGAAGGAAGGAAGGAAGGAAGGAAGGAAGGAAGGAAGGAAAATTAGAAAGTAAAGCAAAAAAATTCAAAAAATTCAAAAGTAACAAAATAACACAAACTAAATTACAAAAAACATAAAAAACACAAATACAAAGACATGGGTAAAATAATATATAAAAATGAGGGGTAGATAAATTAGAGAGGGGTTCAAAAGTAGGCACCAACATCATAACAGAGTAAAAAACAAGATGGCCTTGCCAATGTGAACTGCGTGCCACGATTTGCGCATTATTTCTGGTGCAAGAACACGCTTTGCGTTGGATATGAGGTAGAACATTGCAATAATGGGCCCGAAGAACATTTCCACCCTCTTGCAAAACTCAATTCAGCTGTCAGGACCCCACAAGTCTTACCTTTTACTTGTGGAGTAATCTCGCAGAGAAGACATTAACAACCTCTACCGTCTCCCTCCTTCCCCTAGAAATGATATATATATACTGACCAGGGTGAAGATGGGGATCGGGGGAAGAAGTCCTAGTGGGGTGGAAAGGTATTCTTACTGAAGACTTGGTTGGCTACACTGTGAGAAGTTGGCCTGGCATATGCTGGTCACTAGTTATAGTGGCCACCTTGCACCAGTCCAATTCGACTCTTGTTAAAAGATTGCAGGAATCTGTTAGCATGAGCTGAAAGCCATTTTGTACTTGGCAGCCATTTTAGTTAGCTATGTGCTAGCCATTTGCTGTTTCCCTCTCCCAGAGTCTTGCACATGCTCAGAAGGGCCTAGCTAGTAGAATGCACCTGCTCCTAGTATAGAACTGTCAGGCTGTTCTAACTGATGTCAGCAACTAATTACTCCTCCTACTTGTTGACTGTGCAGTTTCTGTATCACCATCTATGTGTGTAACTCTTCTCATGTGTACTTGTACCGCCTTCTTTTGAGCCCCTGTGTGGGTATATAAGGCCCCTGTTCTCTGTACTCCTTAGAAATGTCTCCTACAGTGATTTGAGAATACTGTATGACGCATTTCTCCCTCTTCTGAGGTTAAATAAAAAGATGTCTTTTATATTACAGCTTCTGTGCCAATCTCTTCTTTGTTGCTTTAAAAGGACCAGGTGTATCAGTGAAGCCCCTGAGAAGGTTTTGATTTCTTCATTATGGTAGATAGGTTTAAGACAACCATTTAAAGAAAGCTATCCTAGTGGTAGCTGTGGAGAGCAGCCTTCAGGCTAAGTCTCAGAGGAATGTAAAGCAGCTTATTTTACCTTATAATCTCTTGAATTACCAAATGAAAGGACACCACACAGGTATATATATCAAAAATATATGTATTTCTTACTAGACACACTCTACTAATCTATTTATGAGATTAGAAGTCAGGAACATATGCAAATATCAACTTTTCACAATAAGTTAAGCACAAATATGGCTGGGGCCCTAGGGGCGTACCAGACCATATACTAAAAAAGAGGTTTAGGAAAGTCGACTTGCAAGGGGACAAGGTCTAGGGCCTGTAGAATCGCTGGGGTTTCACCAATCCATCCAAGGCAGGTAAGAAAAAGACCCACGGGACACGCGTGCAGTGTGAGAACACAGCCGCGGGTTCCCTATTGATTTCAATGGAGCAAGTCGCGGTTGGATTTTTAAAGTTTTAGGGTACTTCGAGGAAGTCTACAAGCAAGCCACTTACAAGGTAAGTACTTCGAGGGCCAACACACACAGGAGCACCAGAGTGCACAAGTTACCTCAACCAGGGAAGCCGGGTGCATAGGTGTCTTTTGGTGTCGGGTCACATCGTTGTTTTCTATGGGTGCCACAGAAGATTTGCTGCTTGTGAAGACTGGAGAAGTGTCCGGTGGAATCCAAGGCTGGATTCAAGATGAAGAGGACCTGAAAGCAGAAGGGACAGTGTTCACAGTCACTTGCCAGTGACCCCGGGGCCAGGAAGATGGAGGCCCACGGAAGTCGGGTGATTTCAGGTGATCAAGGATGCTTTGACTCTTCAGCCACGAGGTCCAGGAGGTGTCGAGGACAACCAGGAGCTGTATTCGGAGTGATCCACGAAGTCTACAGCTTACTGAGGTGTCGGCAACCAGATTGGAGCCAACAAGTCTTGGCAACAGCAAGTCTCGTGGACATTGAAGAAAGTCAGCGGTGCAGACCAGCAAGGTCTGAGGGACTCACCCAGCGAGGGTAAGTGAGGGCAGGCCTGGAGCATCCAGGGAAGCCCTTTGGTTTGATGAGAAAGTCTTCAGGGGACCCACAAGCCAACAGGCAAGGGATCGCTAAGACGCATCATGAGGATTCACTTCACAGGAGCCCACGGTCACTCGGGATGAGGTAGGCCTCTGATTTTCGAGGGAAATCCTGCTTGAGGCTTGGAACACACGTGGTCTAATGCACACGTTCGTAGAACATCGTGAAGGGGTTGCAATCAACAATAGTGCATGGTACCCGGGTATTGCTGTTCCTCGTCACTCGTGGGGTCCACTTGCCTCAGCTCTGCTGGGGACTCACAAAGTCAGGAAATCCACTTCCGGGGCTGCAGGGACTTCGGACTCCAGCGGGAGTGGGAAAGTTTGCGACTGTTGATTAGAGTTTTTAGTGCCTGCCAAGCAGGGGAGTCACTCCTTGACTCCAAGGGAGATTCTTCTGTCTTCCAAAGGTAGTAGAACATCAAAGGGCCAGGATTCTTCCAGTAAAGCGTCGTCCAGGGATATCTAGTTTGCAATGGCAAGGGTTCCCTATCTTATACCAAAAGAAAGGGAGGGACTAGCTTTATGACCACTCCTCTGGGAGGGTCAGGGTAGGGGGTGGTTACACCCACTTCCCTTTGTCTAGTTTCGCAGCAGAGCAGGGACAGGTGAACCGGATTGAGCTGGCATATGCACAGAGGAGCCTACCGCTCCCCCAGTGCAGGACTTCAAAGCACTCTAAGAGTGCACCCACCCAGCCCCAATAAACTAAATCCTGTCTGGAAGGTGGTTACACCTTCCTGTGACAGGATGCCTATTGTTGGGCCTCCTCCACTGCAAGCTTCGGTCAGCAGCAGGAGGGCAGCCCAGTGTCTGTGCTGGTGGCATCCATTTTGTGATGCCAGGGCTCTTTCAGATTTCTACAGTGTTTCCACAGTGGGTACATGTCGTCCCCTCTAGAAGGGTGGGATCATACTCCTACACCAGTTACTGGTGTGGGGGTATGATTCCAAATTGTTTGACACCAAAAACGACATGTTTTGATGCAGTCATTCGAAAGTTAGCATTTACCGGTAGGTTATAATGCACTTAAGAGTATATGGTTTAACCGCATCCACAAACAGCCATAGAGAATAGACTCTGCCATCCTTAGAGGGGCCCTGCTCAGGCAGAGGCACCCCCTCACATTGTAAACCAAGGACCCTGCCCTCAGGATTGATAGGGCCTGCCTTAGGGGTGACTGATAGGTTTATATGTGTGTGTATGGTGAGATATAGGGAACCTATACCTCAGTGAGGAGTGCTAACACTACCTCACCCAGGCTGCTGTAGCAGGCCTGTGGTGTCAGATTTAGTCTGCTTCCCAGGGGTGGCATAATACATGCTTCAGCCCCTGGTAGGCCTGTGAAGTACCTATGCCCTTGGTACCTAAGGTTCCATATACTAGGTGCTCATAAGGTACCACAGTATCCAATCACTAGTGCATCTAATTTTATGTTATGTTATGTTAAAAAGACTTCTATAGCGCTCTGTTACCCAGAGGTGTCCTGGCACTGTACACTAACCACCTGAGATTAGCCCATGATAATGCTGACAAGGAAAATGTATATGAATAACCAGGTCTTTAATTCTTTCCTGGAGGAGAAGAGCTCTGTAATGTTCCTAAGCTTAAAAGGCAGACCGTTCCAAGCCTTAGCGGCACAATGGCAGAAACTCCTACCTCCACAATTAGCTTTATTAAAGCGGGGGAGGGTAACTAGATTAGCCTGAGCCGAGCGTAAATCTCTTCCAGGTACATACCACTGAAAGGCATGTTTCAAGAAATCTGGACCAACTCCACTTAGTGCCTTAAAGACAATACACAGTGCTTTGAACTGGATACGTTGTTTAACAGGCAACCAGTGGAGTGTCCTAATACCCACCCTTACAGAGACAAATCTAGGTGTCCTTGTAATCAACCTGGCTGCCGCATTCTGCACGATCTGGAGTCTGGCCAAATGTTTCTCCTGGATGTTGATGTAGAGACTATTACAGTAGTCCAGTCGAGATAGAATGAACGCCGTGACTACTGTCTTAAGGCTGTCTTCAGGGAGGAGGAATTTGATTTTCCTAAGGGTTCTTAAAATAAAAAAGCAGGAAGAAACAACCCTGCTAATTTGATCACCGAAAGAGAGTTTAGAATCGATGATTACTCCCAGATTCTTAGCTCGAGCCACAGGTAGAGGGGGTAGCGCCCATTGCTGATGGCCACCAATCTTGAGTCCAGAGGTTGATGTTATTCCCAAAAACGATAACCTCCGTTTTGTCAGCATTGAGCTTCAAACAATTGGATGCCATCCAGGCTGAAATCCCTTGCATACAATTATGGCAGCTGGATCCAATCTCAGCCTCGGCCCCCTTTTTAATGGATAACACAATTTGTGTATCGTCCGCATATGAAGTCAGCCGGAATCCGAACGATCTAATCAGGGCGGCCAGCGGAACGACATACACATTAAACAGGGTAGGGCTAAGCGAGGACCCTTGTGGAACACCACAGGGAAGAGCGAAGGGTCTTGATTTGTTTCTGCCTAGATCTACTGTTTGAGTTCTATTGGTCAAAAATGACCTAAGAAGATCCCAAGCCTTGCCTGTAACCCCGGCCGCAGATAAACGGTCCATCAAAACCATATGATGGACCGTATCAAAAGCGGCCGAAAGGTCCAGTAAAATAAGTATGGCAGCACCTCCCTGGTCTAATGCTTTCCTGACCTCCTCGGTTGATTTGATCAGTGCCAATTCAGTGCTGTGTTCAGCACGAAAGCCGAACTGAGTCGTATCAAGCATGGAATTGGTTTGGAGGAAAGAGCTAAGTTGCCCATTCAAGGCCTTCTCAATCATTTTCCCAGGGAATGGAAGCCGAGAGATAGGCCTATAATTACATGGGTCAGATGGATCTAGGTTGGGCTTCTTTAAGAGGGGGAGGATAGAGGCTATTTTCCAAGCGCTCGGAAATTGACCATTTTCACAGATGGCTGCAAACAGGGGAGTAAGAACTTCCACACTCACTTCTGTGACCTGTTGCAGAATAGAAACTGGACAAGGGTCCAAAGGGGAACCAGATCGAATATCAAATAATAATTTAAAAACCTCCGATCGGTTTGGTGGAATAAAACGATCTAGTGTTAGGCTACGCTTGTTATCGTTGGATGGTTGAATTGAAACGGCCTCCGTGGCATCAGAGGGCGTGAGGGAGAAGGAGGAAAAGATCTTTCCTACCTTTGTAGGAAAAAAGCAGCCAGAGTCTCGCAGAGTTCTGGGCTACTTTCGGTTTTAAGACTAACGGGAGTGGTAAGTCTAATAATTGTATTAAACAAGACCTTAGATGAAGGTCCGCCTTCTTAATTTGATCTCCAAAATATAATTTCTTTGTTTCAAAGACCAGTTTTTTATATTGGGAGAGACCTAATTTGTAGATCTCTTTGTCGTAGATATCATATCTTTCCCTCCACTTGCGTTCAAGTTTTTTGCATTAAATTTTCTGTTTTTTTAAATTTCCCGAATACCAAGGGGCAGATGGCACTCTCCATTTAAGGATACATTGTTTGCCTGGCGCTAATTTCTGACAGGCAGAATCTATACATTCCATGTATGTGTTTGAGTCTAACTCAACGTTTAAGGAAGGAACAGGCCGTGAAATTTCCAGCAAATTCCCCAGTTCCCATTTATATGCACTCCAAGTTGTTTAGAGAGAACAGAGAGACTGGGGCCCTGATTAGCAGGGACCCAACCAGACTATAGCCAGAAACCAGTGTTAACATCAGAAAAAAAGTGGGGGCAACATAAGTGCAGATCCTACTCTCCTACATACACCCACTGATGCTGACGGAACTCCTCTAGGAAACACCGTCTGTAGGGATAAACCATATGGGTAAGTACTAGCACCACTGGGTCGCACTCATACAGACGCACACACAGTCAATACTTGTACTCTAAGGAATCATATATTCACCTGGGGTGTGGTATCATGTCAGGTAGAAATGAGCAGTCCTCCTACACCAGGATTGGAAAGGGAAAAGTAACAAGCGCTTCTGCGCATGCTGCCCAATGATTAGTAGCCAAGCGCTTCTGCGCGTGCTACACAAGGAAAAGGAAGCAAAGCGCTCCTGCGCTAACTGTCAAATGATTAGTAACCAGGCTATAATGCAAGTATAGCGGATTCGCACTCCTGCATAAGCCGCAACGAAATTAGCCCCAGCACTCCTGCGCTAGGCTCCAAGTAATGATAATGACAGCGCGCACCTGTACGAGACAAGAGCAACGGACTTCAAGGACTCCAGCGCTTGTCCACCACTCTTTAGTCAATGACTACACACTCCTGTGCAAGCCACAAGGAAATGGGTAGTGCAAGTGCCCCTGCTGTAACAAACAATGGGATACCTGATTAAGATTGATGATGTGCTGAAGAAGCACTGAGATCTGACGAATTGCAGCCAAAGCGATTCACAGGAATCCGAAGCACTGCCGGGTTGAGCACCGCGTACTAATATGCTCACCCAAAGTGTAATACCGGCTGCTCAGAGGTCGTTTCCGGAGGAGAAGCTAGACCGCTAATCAGTTGACTCACTTCCTTGTGCAGCTGAGTGGCTGAAATGAAGCGGATCACAGAAGTGCACCACAAAGATCCCACTGGGCAAGCCTACAGGACTGGAGTGCTGCTTTTGTTTTAGACACTTCGCAGAGTTTCGTGTAGCGCGAGTACGCGAACTCCGTCCGGGCCTACTTATGAGTATCATAACAGATTAAGTGCCAGATTCCGATCTCGTTAGGAAGGCCTTCCCAGAGCCGTCAGGAGTCGGACCATCCAACCAACTCGTATTGGGAGCCAGTTCCTACAAACAATGAAGTACGATGCCCAAATGCTTTTACTTACCGAACGACTCGTACGTTACGAATCCATCCCCATTTTCCAAATGATACGCGTCCGGAAATGGGGTTGGGGGCAATAGTCACAGCAAATCAGACACAAAGGGGTGCAATGCATAGGCAATATGTGGTTTGTGGGCAAATAGTCACAGATATGTCCAGTCAATCTGGGGGGGGTGGCAAATACCCCCAGCAATGCTTAGACCATATGTGGTTTGTGGGTCAAATAGTCACAGATATGTCCCGCTAACCTGGGGGGGGGGGGTGTGGCCAATGCCCCAGCAATGCATAGACAATATGTGGTTTGTGGGGCAAATAGTCACAGATATGTCCAGTCAATCTGGGGGTTTGTGGCCAATACCCCCATGAAAGTGTTGGGGGCAAATACCCCTTAACTGTAGATGCAAATTTGGGGTTTGGGGGAAAATCCCACTTGAAAGTAAACGCAAATCTGGGGTTTGGGGGCAAATACCTCTTTTAAAGTAGATGCAAATCTGGGGCTTGGGGGCAAATGCCCCATTAAAAGTAGATGCAAATCTGGGGTTTGGGGGCAAATACCCCCTTAAAAGTAGATGCAAATCTGGGGTTTGGGGGCAAATACCTGTTTAAAAGTAGAGGCAAATATGGGGTTTGGGGGCAAATACCCCCTGAAAAGTAGACACAAATCTGGGGTTTGAGGGCAAATACCCCCTTAAAAGTAGATTCAAATCTGGGGCTTGGCAGCAAATACCCCTTTAAAAGTAGATGCAAATCTGGGGTTTGGGCGCAAATACTCCCTTAAAAGTAGATGCAAATCTGGGGTTTGGGGGCCAATACCCCTTTAAAAATAGATGCCAAGCTGGGGTTTGGGGGGCAAATACCCCCTGAAAAGTAGATGCAAATCTGGGGTTTGGGGGCAAATACTCCCTTAAATGTAAATGCAAATCTGGGGCTTGGGGACAAATACCCCCTTAAAAGTAGATGGAAATCTGTGGTTTGGGGGAGAAATACTCCTAGCAATGTCTATGTGAACAATGTAAGAGGTGCATATGCAAAGTGCACCAATACCCACAGCATCAAAAGTAACACTGCAATTTGAGGGATGGGCTGAGTCAAGATGCAAGTGTTCTAGGAACTGTTAAAAAGCAAACAGAGTCTCATCATCCAATAATTAGTCCCTTAAAAACCTGTGAAATACTGTGGGTGTTATGTACAAACAAGACAGATCAGCTACCTACAGCAGCTCAAGGACTGAATGTGTGTGCGTCAAAGCTTTCTCAGTCTGGTTTGACACACATGATGGGCAGACAAAGGCAATGTAGCCCTCTTGGTGTTGAGTCCAATCCGAAAGTGCGCAGCATATCCTTGGATTGGCCCTGCTGTCAATTTGGCATTGTTTGAAGGGCTGGTGCACCAGGGTCACCTGTGGGTCACTGTTTTGGAGACTTTGTAAACCACACCAATATCATGACTCACTTCCCCAGTCCTCACAAGGCCACAGGAATGTGTTGCCAGTATCCTGTCCGTTGACCTGCTGTGCTGCAAAATGAGGATCGGGCCATACTTTGGAGCATACTCACCTTGGCGCCCAGCGTCATGTGCCCTGCAAGAAGCAGTGTCATCTCCCCCACCCACGAGTATCAGGGCACGGCAGGTGCAGTGAGTTTGCATTGGATGTAGGGCACTTGCAGGGAGGCAAGTCACATTTGGCCATTTCAAAAAACACCCCCCCCCCCTTCCCCCTTTAAAAGGCATCAGTGTGCGTCATTGAAACCTCCCTTGACAGGTGAAATTTCAGGGGCTACTATGAAAGCGAGGATCACAGAATGTGTGCCAATTACTTTCAGACCACATATGCATCATTGTGACCCCAATCCAACCAAGGGTCCATAGCATTTTGTGTATGACCAATGAGGGAATGTCAGCATCAGATGGGTACACTCAGCCTCCTTCCAAAATATTGACAATGCCAACATCTATGGAACTGGGTGTCCAGTTCCAGTGTCACATGTGATTTTGATTACAGTGCAAAGTGTTGTCCGCAGCACAACCAGAGACATCTTCACAATGAGTCCACTCCCCTGGTCCCCCTACACCTTGGCCATTCAAAGTTAGAATGCCATGTATACACATGTGTGTGTAGTTGACTGGAAAGTGTGGGGATGTGTTTATGGAGTTGTATGCACCCATTTGGCACTACAACACACATCCATGACTGTACATTTGAGGGGGCAATAGCCCCCTAAGCAATGGACTGCTATCCAATATTCCTGCATCATGACATAACATCAGAAGCAATCACCACCTCCATTCCAGGGCTTCATTCAAGGGTAGGAATGACCAATCAGTGACCACAATTTACTACAAAGGGCAACTCACCACTTATGCACACACACAACTCAGACAAGCCAAGCCTTGGCGGAGGTCACTAGCTTTTGCACGTGTCAGTGTACTCAAAGTAGCCATAACAACAATCTGTCAAGAACATACATTGGCAGACAGCAAGCTGAAGCAGACCAATCACACTTCTACATATCCACTCGGCTAATGTTACTGCATACTGACATATACATGATGCACACATATATACATTGCAACATAAGCACAAGGCCTGCATGATTTCAACTTGTGCAGGTATGACCCCTCACACATACACTTCAAAGTACATACTCATCTCTCAAATCTACCATGTACACAAGCATGCAAGAAGCCCACTCTGGTGCAGATAGATGGAAAAGCATTGTCTGCCCCACAAGCTCCAGACATGTTCTCAAATGTTATCAACCTGAGTCATACTAAATAACTTTTGCACTGCCCTTCTCACATCCACCCCTACATTTGCAGCACAACTCTTCATCACTATGTATACAACAGCTCCCACATACATGACATGCACACAATGCACTGTACTCATCATCATAGCCCACTCTGATATGCACACTTAAACATCACCCCATCTCACAACAAGACAATTACAGAGCTCAAGGAATATTTACCCCAGTCGTTTGCACATCACCATACACACACCACCAAACTCAACTCAAGTTCTACAGCTAGTCACTCCTAAAAAAAGATGCGTCAACAGATCCAAACACAACAGACATCAACTATACAATTCCTCACATTTCCCCATTCAGCACTCTAAATTACACAACTGTTGTAAATACCTTCAATTACACTTATACACACTGTCACATATGACTAGTTTAACCTTGTCTCACTGTGGCCCAGTGACATCCACACATGACTTCAATGTCCAATGACCCCCTGGACTCATTAACAGTAACAACTAACTGAACTCATCAGAAATGCACTGTTACAGTTATATCTCTCAATAGTGACACAGACTACAGCTCTCTTCACCTGCAATAATCCAATCTTGTATATCCGAATATACCCATATCTGATCTACTGTGACCACAAGGGGTCACCTCCCCTGGGACGGACATCTAGGAGTATGCCAGGCACCACAGGGAAAAAACTAGGAAATATTGGTTTGGGATTGGGGAGGGATCTGATAAGGAGTGGTTTGTGGGTCCACTGCAGTGGATGGGCCAGATGGAGGGGGCGGTTGGTCCACTGCAGTGGATGGGCCAGATGGAGGGGATGGTTGTTTTACTTCAGTGGATGGGACAGATGGAGGGGATGGTTGGTCCACTGCAGTATATGGGACAGATGGAGGGGGTGTTTGGTCCACTGCAGTATATGGGACAGATGGAGGGGATGGTTGGTCCACTGCAGTATATGGGACAGATGGACGGGATGGTTGGTCCACTGCAGTCGATGGGCCAGATGGAGGGGTTAGTTGTTCCACTGCAGTGGATGGGCCAGATTGAGGGGGTGTTTAGTCCACTGTAGTGGATGAGACAGATGGAGGGGAAGGTTGGTCCACTGCACTGGTAGAAACAGACTGAGGGGGGGTGGCAGTTGTAGTGGGAGTGCTTGATGGAGGTGGGGAGGCAGGGCCTGATCTTCTTGGCGATTGTGTAGTGGTGGACAGAATAAACAGGGATGGGGATGATTCAAACTCTTTGGGAGGGTTTTCTTGGTGCAGGAGGTACTAGTCTGGGCTGGGGAAGTATGTGTTGGTAGAGGGGATTTTGTCTTGTGAGGAGAGGGGGTTTGGTTTTGGGCAGCTTGGGGTTCTTACTCTTCATGGGTGGGGGGTGGCAGGTTTAGATGTCTGTGATGGGGTGGTTTGCCTCTTCCTTATGGGAGGGGTTTGGGATGGGTCGGAAGGGAAGAGGCCAAGGTCACTGAGGAAGAGTCCCTGGGCAGAGGGGGCAACAGGAGAGTCAAGAGTAGAGGTTGTGGAGGCAGAGGGTTGTGATGTCTGTGGAGTGTCTGTGGATGCATGTGTGTCTTTTACTGGAATGTCCCTGATGGTGTGTGTGCTGTCTGTCTCCTGAGTGTGCTTGTGTGTAAGTTTGTGCCTGTGACTGTGTGTTGGAGTGCTGCGTGTGTCTGTTGATGTGTGTGCATGTGCATGTTTGCGTGTGCTTGGGTCATGTTTGGGAGTTGGGCTTGTGGATGTGGAAGAGGCAGTAGGAGGTAAGGACTTCTGGAGCTGAGACACTGCTGCCATCAATGTGGAGGCCAGAGTCTGAGTGAATGCCCTCCATGTATGACAACATTTTTGTCAAAAGAGCAATATGCGCATGGAGGACATTCAGCATCGATGTCTGCCCCACAGACATCTGCTTCAGGAGGTCAACCACCTCTGCACTGAGGGCAGCAGGGGAGACAGGGCTGGGGGTGAGGTGCCTGGCGCAAAGGAGAGCTGTCCCCTGCCACTGGACCGGCCAAGGACACTGGGAGCAGTTGGGAGGATGGAGATGGCAGAGGTGGTGGACTCAGATGTTGAGGAATCCTCTCCTTAGTCCTCCACCACCAGGGAGTCATCAATGCAGCTTGACTGGTCCTAAAATGCTTCCGTTGTAGTCGCAGACCTGCCCTCAGTGTGGCTTTTCTTATCCTCAGCGCCAGTCGATGCCTCCATGTCTGGGTCAGCACTGGATCCTGACTGGTGAACTGCTCCCTCTACTCTTCTCCGCTGGCCAGTGCTGATGCTGTGAACAGAAATGCAAAAGATTCACTTAAGTCATCTGTATGTACCTGACACATAGGTAACTTTGCAAAACCTCACAGTTCAACCAAATACATCATTTTGTGCTATCAACTTGACATATATTTCCAATGCTCCCTCACACATGTGGTAATCCACAACATTGGTTTCATCAACATCAATTGACAAAACCACCTTGGCAAATGCTTCTCTATGTAGCATGTGATATCATTCATTCTGGGCACCTGACGGTCTTGTGTCCTGACATACCTGTCTCATCTCCTGCCAGACAGTATAGAGCTAACAATGAGAATAGGATTATCAACTTTTAGGAGAGACGGGGTATCCATTCTGCAATCCCTAGTCAACAAAGAGTGAAAGATGAGCTGCACTGTCACAGGTTAAATGACATCCCTGTCCGACTTTAAGCTGGCGCAGGCATTGCATGAGGCATGTCCCACAGATCACAGTGAATGTGCTCATTTGTCCTGTAACTTAGGATCTCTACTGTCAGGTCCCACATCTGACTCTGATTGAGGACTCACCAAGGTAGGAGACACAGCCAGGTTGAGAGGACCGTGGCCCACTCTCTTGTGTCATCTATGCACATTGTCATGAGGATGAATCTGAATGTTGTGCACATTGTAAGAAGTACAACAATAACAGATGTGAAAAATGGTCTACACACTACCAAGTCCGATGAAAGCATCTCCATGATGGTACACCATGCCAATGGTCTGTCTGGGTGTACTGTCTGTACAGTCTATCAGTACTGCTCCTCTACCCTTCATGTGTCCAGTCAACACTGTGTCCCAATGCTGACTAGACCGTCGAGGTCCCCATTTGTAGAGCCCAAGTCTCAATGTCCCAAACTTCCATTCCATATAATGCACTCTTCCCACAGATTACATTGCTCTTCTTTCCCAAAACATTTTGTTGATTCTCCTCAGAACAGTGCATATTCCACACCTCTCAGGCTAGCAGTGATACATCAAACACATAACAAAGCCCAAAGTATGTACAGTCAACAGCAGATACTCACATGGCTACTGTTGTGAATGTGTATCTAATAACAGACCTCACATTTTGAGTCATGTTTCAAGCAGGTACCACCTGTGTTTGTCAGTGAATGGCATGGCACTGTTTCAGAGTCAGACACATGGACTCACTCCTGTGAATAGAGTAAATTGAACCGTACACACAATCATGTGACAGGCCAGTGTGACAGACAACCGTTAGCGTACATGTAATTGGCCCATATGATACATTTGATAACACTGAACAGCATTTCTGGGACCTAACAGTGGCACAATGAGCAAGAAAATCTCACAAAGACCCCAATCCTTATGCCACCTGCAGCAGGGATGCATAGCATGGCCTATTCACACTTGTTAGCTACAATAACAACATTCCTCACACATTTGTGGAAACCACACTGAGAACAGGTCATACATTAGTCAATGGGGTGGTACATGTGGTGCATTTGCATAACTCCAGAAGCTTACCGCTATGAACATGTTTTTCTGCTTTGTGGTGGTCACATGAGCGTGACACAACAGTCACTTCCATGAACATGACTGACTCACACCTCCCTGATGAAAGGGGCATAACTGTACATCTATCTATCCCTGTGCATATGCATCTTACAAAACAGATCTTACAACCAGTAAAGGGGCAGCAGGCTAAGGTACTGTAACATGCATGTCTAACAAAGGTGTGCAAAAAGGCACATACTCACCCCCTCCTTGCTGCTGTCTTGCCTTCAACATGCCTATCCAGGTCAAGGAAGACCACCTCTAAGATGTGAAGTATGTTGGGGGTCAGTTCTCGGCACCTACTCCTCTTGCCAGGACGTGACAGCCCCAGCTGGACCTCTGCGGTCTTCTTGGCCAAGCCACGAAGGTCCTGCCACCTCTTGCGGCAATGATGGATGTCAGTTATAATCAAATTGGAGGGAGAAAGAAGAGCATATGACCCACTCAGCTTCTTTTACTCAAATGTCAAAAAATCAGGTGGAGAGTGGATCACTAAGCCTGAAAAAACCAGGGTTTGCAGTGACAGTACCATGTACCGTTAAGAAACCCTCAATCACGTTTAACAGGTGGATTAAAGCGGTATATTTCGATTCTCCGCTCTGTTGTTAACAACGTGACAGCATCATCATTGGGTTAATAATATGCTTCCTCCACCCGGAGGTTAACCCACTGGTTATTTCAGTAGTGATCTTAAAAATAGGTGTTGGTGAATGGTGAAGTGACGTGAAGTGAAATATTCTAAAAAACTCGTAAAAACAGTATGCACCTTTAATTAAACTGGGTTCGAGAAGATTAAAAAATGCTTAGCGTGCACAAGAAAGACTAGTTACGGTCTAGTGCACTGTAGAGTGTCCATAAAAAGGTCGACATGTTTCAGCTCTCTATAATGCCCCTAAGGGTCAAGTGGGCTTTCTTCAGGACCTAGCAAAGTGAGGGGAACCTTATCTTGGGGGGTCTCCAGTGAAAAGGTGGGATGATTATTCCACCTGTCTTCGTTCGATTAGAACCTACATTGAAAAAAGAGGTGGGGGGAGGAAAGTGAAAAAGGACAAACTAAGTTTAGTTTGTACATTTGCTGTGTCAATGCTAGAAAAATAAAATAAATTAAAAGCATCAAACGGTGCAACAACTAGCAAATGGCAATTTTTTAAAAGTAAATCAAAAAATGGCAATAATTTATCACCACTCATTTTCAGTTCATTATTGCAAACTCAACCCTCATTTGCACAAGTACAAACATGACACTACATCCATTTTGTCATATTAAACCACTAATTACAAGAAATCCCGCGTGGGAGAGGCTCAATGTAAGACACTCAGAATGTTCCTGTGTCTATACTTCCCATCAATAAAGGTCTCAGACAGGTAGTTATCGCTTAAAAAGTCGGAATCACAATACACAGAGAATGAAAAAGGATACTAATAGCATGTGTGTCATAAAGCATGCTTGGTATACCTCATTCTATGGTCTTTTCATGAAGTGACTTAATGTGTACATTCAGCGGTATAGCCTTTCTTCAAGTTACAAAATGTTAGAAAACCATCCTTACGTTGAAGGGAGATTGCGTATTTGTAAGGGGGAAAGGTTACGTGTTTAAAAGATGGCCCAAAATTATTTACTCTCTTCTATCTGTGACGCTATGTTGTGCCAGTCGGAAAAAAGCTGTTATGTATCACCTAATAGTAAATAAAGCGGTTATTGTTAAACATTTTGGCTAAGTAATTTGTAAAACGTGCAATGTTGTATAGGTCAATGTATTCTGTCTACCAGCTGCGTTACACCTTAATTGCACATCAAAAATACGAAATTACATTCAAATGCATGTGGAAACCGTAAAAGGACTAAGACACATTGCACAAAGGTTCGTAGCAGTGGGTAAATCAACTCCGTGAGCACAAACATGCAAGTTACAATTGTACCTTGTATCCCTGGTTTCGGGCTACATTGGGTGTTAGGAAGGCCGTTTCTGCTCTTAAAGTAATAAAAAGAAGAAGAAGAAAATACATGAGGGGCACTATGGGGTAATACGTTACGGTTTCGTGGCGACGTCCTCGTGTGCTTCTTCCTTTACCTTTGCGGCAGACGTGTATGACCAGTGCTGACTCTACCTCTTGTGACCCCGGACTGATACGGGTACTGCTTCATGAGGTTTAAAGGAAAAATGAAAATAAAAAGAGGACTAGCAGTTCGTTTCGAGCAACCATATCCTTATTGTAATCAACCCCATTCTCTTGGAAATGATGAAAACCATAGAATTTGCCAATTACTCCAAATAGCAATACATGGATATCAGAAAGAGGTTGATATCAGAATAAAAGGTTCTACGTTAGAGAAGGCGTAAAATCCAAAGTACACGTCGTGATCGTGTCTTTCAATAAAGTTGTGCTGACAAAATTATTTTCTAATGCTGAGCCACGGGATATTATCGTTCAGCCCATGTATATGTGTTTGAAGACGGTAAACCCATCTTTGTTCCTTTTCGTAAAGTATGTTTTCTGCGTTATGATTTTTGGCAGTCAAGGTCTCCAGGATTATCCATTGCAGGTCATTGACTGTGTGTCCTTTTTCCATGTAGTGACTGCTCATTTTAGTAGTACTCCTCTTACATTTAACATTACTTCTGTGTTCACAGAGTCTTTGCTTGACTTTGCGACAAGTCATTCCTATGTAGCGTAAATCACAGGGACAGGTAATCATGCAGATGACATGAGTAGTGTTACAATTAGTGTGAGCTCTTTTATTGTCCATTTCAAGTTTGGCAGTAATTGTAAAGTTTTTGTCGCCGTTGTGAGATGGCAAACAGAACAAGAACCACATGGGAAGTGTCCAGTTACTGGTGTATTGTTCCAAAGTCTAGGTAAAGCCTCATTTCTAGGTTTTGCTGGTGGTCTCGTATGGAGTAACATATCCTTTAGGTTTCTCGTTCTCTTGTTAGAAAACCTAGGTTTAGGCCATTTCAGGGATCCTGAGGTCAGGATTCTCCAATTTTTATTAATGATTTTCTTGACATCATAAGATACCGTACTGTAGGTACTGACACAGGTAACCATGTCTTTTGTTGGTTCTTTTTTTATGGTGTCCAGGAGGGTATCTCTTTGTTGATTTCTGGCCCTCTTCTGACACTTTTTGATAGTGCTTGCGGGATAGTCCCTGTTCTGGAGTTTATCACATAGGTCCTTTGCTTGGTTTTTGTAATCTTTGATGTTACTACAGTTCCGTCTTAAACGGAGGAACTGACCATAGGGAAGATTCTCTCTCATTGGACGTGGGTGGAAACTTTTATATAAGAAGGAGGCTATTTCTCGCAGTAGGCTTGAAGAAAGTTTTGGTCTGTATTGTATCATCTACGATGAAAATTGTTACATCAAGGAAGTCTAGTTTGTTAGAGCTCGCTGTGTACGTGAATTTTAGCCATTCATCCCTGGTATTCAACCATTGATGGAAATCGGTGAGGCTTTCTTTGTTGCCTTCCCATATTAGGATGACATCATCTAGGTAACGCTTCCTAAAGACAATCCGATTTAAAAAAGGATTGACAGAGCTGTGTATATGATTGGCCTCAAAATCACTTACGTATAGTCCGGCAACGCTCGGTGCAAATGTACTCCCCATGGAAGCACCATGGCATTGTCGGTACATTGTGTTGTTGTACTCAAAATGATTTTCGGTAAGTGCTAGCCTACAGCATTCAAGAATGAAATGTCTGGGTGTTCTGTCATTCCACTGTTGGTTAAATAGTAACATTTCCAGTGTTTCCAAAGTCTTTTGCTGTGGTAGACTGGTGAACAGACTTTCGACGTCTAATCCAACCAAAAGCATTCTCTCTTCCGAGTATTGCTGGTCTTTAAGGAGGTTCAGGAGATCTTTGGTGTCCTTAAGGTAAGTGGGGGTCTGTTGTACCAGGGGTTTCAAATAGTGGTCGGCGAATTGTGATAAAGGTTCCAGGACAGAGCCAATCCCAGAGACGATCGGTCGTCCTGGTGGCGGTCTTCGTTCTTTGTGGATCTTAGGGAGGGAGTAGAAGTATGGCATCCTAGGTGTTTTTGTCACCAGGAATTCAGCTTCAGTCTTTGAAATCCAGTTGTTAGTTTCAGCCTCATCAACCATTAGTGTGATAGTTCTTTGTAAACGTACTGTGGGATCTGTAGTAATTACCTGGTAGAATTTTTCATCAGAAAGTAAATCAGTACATTGTTGGTCATAACCTTCTGTGCTGAGCAAAACAATCCCTCCGCCCTTATCAGCAGGTTTTATTACTAGTTCTCCATTTTTCCGTAATGTGTCCAGTGCTAGTTGTTCTGAATTTGAGATGTTCATAAAGGGTTTTCTTGTTTGGTCTTTCAAACCCTCTACTTCCTTCATTATTGCTTGTTCAAAAGCTAAAGATAAAGATAAAGACCGCCACCAGGCCGACCGATCGTCTCTGGGATTGGCTCTGTCCTGGAACCTTTATCACAGGTGTGCCGAGAGAGATTGTGGCCCCTGTCTATGTCCGCTCACATGCAGGGGAATCAGGGTTGCCATCCCCTCCGCTAACCCGCTCGGCCTTTAGCAACGCCGTTCAGCTGCAATTTTATTACCACAGCCCTGGCCTGAGAACACCAATCCGAGCAGGCTGGGGTCACCAAGCCATTGCCTCCACACTCCTGGGGCCAAAGGGGGCACCTCCAGGGTGTCGGTTAGGGGTGCCACACTCTGGTTCCCTGTGCCCGCACTTCGTCTTTAATGACTAACTCACTCTCTATTTTAGCAATGCGGCTGCGTGACGGCCGGGTCAGGCCTTGGAGTGTCAACCCGGGATGGTTGGGCCTCTCTGTTGCTACTTCTTCCGTCCTGGAGAGTAGGGGAGGCAACCTCTACCGTATGAGTACTAACCCCCTCGGCTTACTTTTAAGTAAGGATACTGCTGAATGGGCTCCGCCGGCTGAGAGCTTTGATTTCTGCTCCTGATTCAATGTGTTTGTTTCAGAAGAACTGAAGCATTAATGATAAGTGAGGCAAAGGCGTTCATTAACTCTTGGCAGCTATGGGCAGACTGGCCTGTACCCTCATCTGGGAGAATGCCTGACCAAGGTTTCAGATTGCTATATGTGACATTTTCATAATTTAAATGTAATTATGGGTCAGCCACCGCAGTGGTTTGCACCAGTTTTAAGATCTTAGAGTTCTTCGGTCTAATTCATTTCTGACATTTTTATGTTTCACTTTCTTCATTGCTTGACTTTTTTGCTCGCAAGAAAGTGTTACTCATACTCGTCGAAACGTCACTCATAGTTGCGTTGAAATTTTGAAAATGTGACACATTGCAATCTGAAACATTGGCAGCTATGAGTAAGTCTGGAAGGGGGCCCCTCCATGCACTTTGCAGGGGGGCCCCCTCAGGTTTCGTTACGCCAGTGGAGTGCAGGTTACTAACAGAACAAGTGTAGAGTTTGCTGGGGAGACACGAGGGAAGAACCCGGCGGAGGCAGGGCAGAGGCGAGGGCACGAGAGGGAATAAAATAAGGGAAAGGGGAGGAGATGTAAAAATGTGCAGAGGAGAGTGGGCAGGGAGGTAGAAACGGTTATTTAGCGGAAAGAGAAGATTGTTCTTTGTGTGACGCTTTGTTTTTCACAATCCCTACAACTTCAGTGCTGAAACATCGATGGCAGCACCAACACTGAAAATAATTCCAGCACCATTGGGTTTTGGGTCTGTTCCTGAAATCGCCATTTCACTACTTGCACGAGTGACGTGTGTCGCATTCGCACGAGGCCGGAGCGCCCAAAGGTAGAAACAAAAGAGAGCTAGGCGCTCGAGGCAGTTCCCAGACCACAGTACCCAGTGGGCGTGGCTGTTACTGGAGGCTACACTTCCGCTAGTATCCCGCCACGGATCGGTCTGTCACCACTACAGAGCTCTGGTGCTAATGTACCCGCCAAAATTCCTATATTTCAATATTAAATCGTTTCCCTTTGTCAGAGATTTTAACGGAAATACATATTTAAAAAAGATTACAAACTAATTTCTGGCCGAATGGCTCAGTGAGTTGAATGTACGGCAGTAAGATGCGGTGTTTTGTAGGTTATGGGTTAGAATCCCAAGGGCCAATTTTAGTGTTCCATGCTTCTGAGATCTGCAATTAAGTACATTACATTGTGCAATTCCAATGATTATAAAATGCAGCTATGCGTTATTAAAACAATGTACTATTTAGATTTAGTAGAACTGCGAAAAAATTGAGTAGAGAGATTCCGTCTGCTTTTGACTTGTCCCAGGGCCATGACTCAGCCACGAGTGCCTCTAAACCTGCCAACCTTGGAGCCCGAAGCTGGACCAATCACGGTCTCCCTGTGTCATCTTCGATGTTAAGGCTCGGTCATTCAAAACCCCTCGCTGGCGTTTCTCTGCTCTCATTTTTTTTTAATCAAATTAGCGACATATGGAAACGGACCCTTCTGTCATCTGCTATTCCTCCTCAGACTCGGCTGATCCATGCTACTGACTCAATCAGGGACAGCGGCGTCGTCAGTAGGGTTGGTGTCACCCAGTGCAGTGGCGTCACTAGGTGGATGCGGACCGCACGGGTGACACCACGAGTTACCGCACTGGGTGACACCAACCCTAGTGACGCCGCTGCGGCATTCAAAAAGTCTTCATCAGACTGCGAGTGTTTTCGATATATTGTTGATGGGAGGTTACCGAGTCTGTTTCGGTGCAATGACAATTAGAATGGTGATGCGCGTCGGTCAACATAACAAACAATATCCAATGGCTGTGACCGGATTGTTTCAGATGCGGCTACCGCCTCCTTTGAATACTCACCCGCATCGGTCACCATAACGACCAACATCCAATGCCTGTGACCGAATCATTTCGGTCCTTTGAATTTTCATTCTGCAGTGCAGATAGAACTGCGATAGTTGTAATTGTTGATCAATTGATGTGTATATTCATGGTTTGTCAAAATAAAATGGACCTTTATATGCATAGCTCACACACCCATGAAGAGCCTATTTTGAAGGACACACAACACACTGTATTTGTGGCTACTACCAACAATTTTTGTTAGCATATAACATTTCAAATCTGGGCTTTGTCACAGGGTCAGTGACTCCATGGGCATGGGCATGCACAAGTCCATAATTGTAGATCATCATGGCATTAGGTGAGTCTGTAACCCAGTGTGCAATTAGTGTGATTCATGACTAGTAATAAATGTGTGTGAGTCCTAGGCCGAGAATTTACATTTCCTGATTAGACTGTGACATGATGCGCCCAAACAAATGATGTGTGTGTTGCGTGTTTTTCCAGTGTATCTTTGATTCAAGTGTATGAAGGCATCATATATGCAAATTCAAATAACAATAATGGTCTATGTATGTAAGTGTATGTATGATGGTGACCAGACAACATGACAGTGTCCATCCTGGATAGTAGTGTGCATAATTTCCAGAGTGGGACCCTGTAGGTATGTGGTGTCCCACATGTCTGTCAAATCCTAATCCTAATGTGTGTACATTTTAACCATGTGATTGTTGTCACACTCCTATATCTCAGCTTATATTGTGTTGCTTGGCTTATTATGTGATGCTTGATTGACTAGACCGGTGATGGGCATTAGTGACTTTGTCAGTATGGCACACAAGATACTGTGTGACCATACCATGGTAACACATCTGGACAGGGTCATAGTGCTGTGATTTGTATCTAAGATTAACCATACTATTTAATTCATGTGTTACAGATGTTGCAACCTATTTTTTGTAGCCAGCTTTTCATGTTCTCTTTGTATCGAGGCATGTCATATTGTACCTTTGTAGCTGATGACAATTTTGTTTACACTCTACACATAGGTATCGCAGATGACCACCTGTCTCCAGGCCCTTCCCAGACCTGCAGACCATGGAGGAATGTGATCAAATCTGAAAATATAATTTTATCAGGGTACGAATAGAACAGTTGGCTAACCAGTTGACACCAGCTTTGATTCCTGGTCACACATATCCAACTGCACTGAACCCCAAGGTCAAGTTCATGGCTGACTTCCTATTCTTTGCTGCTGGTTCTTTCTAGTATACTGTGGCAACATCTGGTAGCATGTCACAGACTATGTTCAGCTGTGTCCTGTGTGATGTGTTGGAGGCATTGCTCCGTAACCTGGACCAATACATCAAGTTCCCCACACCAGGAGAGTTAGCTGACATGAAGGGCGAGTTCTACGTCTTGGGATGTGTTCCCCACGTCATTGGTGCAATTGATGGATTCCATGTTGCTTTTGTACCACCTGTGGACAAGGAACAGGTGTACCGCAACAGGAAGTACTTTCACTCCATCAATGTCCAGGTGGTGGGTTTGCGGACATGTTGATATACCATGTCTATGCACATTTCCCTGGCTCAGCACATGATGCTTACTCCCTGAGTAACCCTGGGCGGACAACTACGCTACGCTCGCGAAGTTTGCGTAGTTTGTGCTACTTCTCGCTACGCGAATTGCACGTAGCACAGTGCAAAATCGCGTAGCGTAGTTGGCATTTTTTGCTTGCTCGTGGTCCTCAACGTCAAGTTGGCGACCGCGACATCCCGGCGAGACTTTTTTCCTCGTTCGCGATCAGCAACATCAAGTTGCCAATCGTGAGCGTGGTAAATAAACCTCTCGGCGAGATTCTCAATGCGGGGAGGTCAGGTTTCTCATTTCTAGTGGTCGTGTGTGCTCGCGACCGCTCGCGATGAGAAACTAGCAGCAGGCGTTGAGAAAGCTGCCGCTCGAGTAAAAATCTACTCGAGCGGCAGAAAACGACCGCTTGCACTGTGCAAGATGCCATTTGCAATGATTACACAGAGCGGACAAGCATCCGGCACTGTGCAATCTTTGCGAACAGCGTACTACGCAGTTTGCATACTGCTACCCGTATCGCACGTAGTGCAAAGTGCAGTTCGCGTAGCTACGCGTAGTGCTACTACGCGAACTACGCCCAGGGTTAACCCTGAGGAACAACGTCGACCCACCATATGATGTCCCAGCTGCAATGTGACCATGCCTGGATTGTTGGTAGGTGATGTGTCATGTGTATGTTGCAGTGTATGTTGTTTGCATGTCAGATAGTGATCTGTTGTCTGACAAATGAACTTTTTATCGGTGTTCTATGTAGGTTACTCTGGATACCCCAAACTTCCCTAGTTGCTGACCCCTCTGCGCAACCCAGTCACCCCTGCAGAAGTGCGGTTCAAAGAGGTGCAGGGTCGTACCAGGTGAGTGGTTGAACATACTTTTGGTCTCCTGACGACAAGTTTCCAGTGTCTGGATCGCACAGGAGGAGCACTACAAAATAGCATCTGAAGGTGTGCAAGATTATTACAGCCGCATGCATGCTCCACAATCTTGCAATCCGGAAGGAAATTTCACTTATACTGGATGATGGAGATCAGCAGCCATCAGCAAGGGAGGATCCTGGCTTGGGACATGATGCCAGTGATGATGAGGATGGTGTTGGGGATGTGAGACAAGACCTTATCTGCAACTTCATCACGTAAATGTGAGTATTCAGTGAGACGTGCTACCCCAAAATGTTTGTGTGTTGCTGTTGTCGTATGTGTATGTATGCTGCTGAGTGTATGTTATTCTTCTATAGGTTTTTACTGAGTTGCTTAAACAAATTTTGCATGTGACATGGACAATGCTACACTCACTACTAGCTTGTGTCCACACAGACATTTGTATGCTTTAATTGTGGCAGTTAGTAACATTAAGCAACATCATTCCTGAGTGTGTGACACTTCTCTTTGTTAGTCTTTAACAGGATCATTCACCATGTCAACTGCAGAGTTCTGAGCACACCAGATCCCTGATGCTGTGCCATACTCCAACAGTGATCAGTTGTGATACTCCCTGGACCGCACCTCCTTCTGAACTGATGATCATTCTTTTTTTTACTAGTTACAGTTTTGTTACTGTGTGATGTCATTACAGTTTGTGTTAAGGTGCTAGGTTGTATAATTTGAATAAACCTGTGCTCCACATTGAGGTGTGCCTTGTCTGTTTGCACACATCGAAAGGTCATCCTGAAACAAAACATGTTCCCAGATGATCTGTTTTTGTGACAAACACTGTTGCTTGTGCTTGCAAATGGTGTTATGTTTGCAAACAGTAGACTACAATTGCATCATTACCATGTACTATGGTGTGTGTGATAACCTGGTTATGTCTATCTATCATGCTGTGACATGTTTCATTTACTCCCAAGCCAATAGTCATCATATATAAATTGTTTCTTAGCCAATGTTGGTGACAATTTCTTCTTTGTTATTTAGTGTGTGATTTAAATCGGTACATTTGTGTTTCAAATTCACAACATGAGCCAGTATTTTGTCCAAAGTGATCTATTTTAGTGCAAGAATTGAAGATAAAAATTCAGGTAATAGGTGAGTGCATAAACAAAACATGGCAAACAAAGTGTAGAGAGGAGTTGGTAGTGTTTGTACATGAAATGTTCATAAGTAAATCCACAGTTATTTAGGTCCAAAGTCCAACTTAGACCCTCTAGCCAATGTGGGAGAGTTCTATGAGAGTCAACAAAGTGAACGCTTGGCACACAATGAAGGGTATCAGAAGCAACTTGTTACTTCCTGGGGGGATGTGTAGCCTACGGTCTCTCAGTGATCCTTCTTCGAATGACCCTTTCCACATTTGGGGGGGGACCCTCAGGTGAAAGCAGCCGCAGTGCAGGGGGCTCTCCGTCAGAGTCCATATCACTCCCTGTGACAGGTGCAGATTTTGATACATCAGATGTTGTGGGCACACACGGAGATGTGGACATGTTGGTGGCAATCTGGTGGGGGCAGGTCAGAATGTCTCTGTGTACCGCAGTCAGGTCATCAATTTTTGACATGTATGTGTCCATTCTGTCATAGCGCGCTGCCTGCTGCTGTTGCATGGTTCTGAGGATCCCAAATACCTGGCCATTTCTCCTCTGCTATCCTCATACACATGGAGAATTATGGACATGTGTGAGGCATTGTCAGCAGCAACACCAGTTGCATGATCGTGCATGTCCCCTTGGCTCCTCCCACCACCCCTGCCCACCCGAGCAGAGCCAGTTGTTGCTGGCACAGTCGACACTGAGCCTCCTCAATCATTGACACTGGTGTTATTGTCCGCCGACTCCAGAGTGCCCAGTGTTGCTGTACTTTCGGTGGTGGCTAAGGCTGGTGTGTCCGTGAGGGTAGGGGTCAGCTAGGTGTTGTTAGCTGAGGCGGGAGTGGTCGCAGAGGATGCTGAGTTTAGTGCTGTTGGTGCTGCGGGCTAACCCCCACCTGATGAGCCACGTAGTTCATCATCATCCAAAGACAGCGGAGAGACCTCAACACTGGAGAGCTCAGGGTCGAGCAGAGTCTGGGACTGGCTGTCCTGGTTTGTGCCAGAGGTGTGGACAGCTGGCCCCTGTGGGCAAATAAAAGACACAATGATTGATGTGAATGTCCAGAGCCCCTCAAATGATAGCCACAACATAGGCTAACAAATCTGGATGAGTGTTTTCAATGGCCAGATCTCCCATCAGTCCCTGCACTACACACACATTCCAAATAGCGTGAGTAGATATGTACTGACCAGGAGGTCTGACACTGTTGCCTGGTGTTTGAAGCCCAATGTCCTGTTGTTAGTTGTGGAAAAGTCAGACACCAGTGACCATTGAATTGCATCCTGTTATATAAATTGTATGGACTGTGGGTAAGCTTAGTTCATGTTGTGATTTTTGTGCTGTCTGTGAAGGTGTATGTTGGACAGGGCCTGATGTGAGTTGTGGCCTTCACAATTATTCCTCCTGGCATCCAGCCCAGCTAACTCCTCTGAGACGATGGCTAACTGTGAGTGAGGGTACATTTTTTACTAGTAAGGAGGCTGACACTGCTGCATGTTGTTGAACTTTTAGGCGACTCCCAACAAGGCCTGGTGCACCAAACATGATTCAACACTGTCACCCATCTTACTAGTGAACTGCCATTCACTGTCAGGTACATGTAGACCCAGATGAAGTGGGTGTCTTGGGTGGAGGTAGTAGTGTTTGCCTTTAATCCAACTCCCATCAGGATCTGTCCTACACACATTATTCACACACGGACACAACTGGCTACCTAACAGTGAATGGAAGTGCGCTAGCAAGATGTCTGACACAGTTGCATGGTATTTGGTGCACAGGGCCTTAATGGGAGTTGGTTTCAGGGTCAACACCATGTAGTAGTGTCAGCCACTTTGCCAGGACACCTCCACACACTGTGAGGTAATAATAGGCCCAGAGGAGTTAGCAGAGCAGGGTGTTAGGATGAGTATTTGCAAAAGCTAGAACTTCCATCACACACACGCCGTCTCACCCAGTACCAAAAGCCGACCTGTTACTCAGCTTCCCTGACCGTGAGCGGGATTGTACTTGCAAGATGTGTGACACTGATGACTGGTGTCTATTTGTCCCTCAACTCCCAGCAGGGTGCAGTTGTCCAGACACCAGTCTCCACTGTCAGCCATTTTGTCTGTACATTTCCACTCACTGTCAGGCAAGCATGGCTCCTGGTTCCTGGTGCTCTGTTTGTGCTAGTTGGGAGGAGGAGTGTTTGCCCAGACTCCATCTCCCATCAGGTTCTGTACTCCACGCACCTCCCTAGCCATCCTGAATATCTAACCTGTGACTCTGCTTTCCTGACAGTGAGTGGCAAATTGCTGCCAAGTTGTCTACCACTGGTGACTGTTATCATCGCAGTCTTGATTTCGCCCATCTTTTCCACAGCTCTTCCCCCTCTCCTCTTGGCCTCACCCTTGGAATCCTGAGTAGGAGACATTTTAGAATGTTGGTGTCCTCAGCACCATTCCCTGCTGTACTGGCGGAGGTGTTTAACTCAGCTACTCAATAAAGAAGTTGGACTTACCTTCCTACGTCCTTCTTTACTTCATTTTTGGCGACTATGAAGGGATGCTGTGACTGGGATGGCGTGACACCTCCACCCTGTTGAAGTACATCTTGCCAGCCAGAAGAGGCACTATTAAGTTCTTTCATCAGCTCTTGGAGTCCTGTCAGTCTTCTTGGCAGGGTGCCCTTGCCCTGCACTGACCTGTGTGCTTGCTCATTGTTTCAGCTACCGATTCTAAAGATTTGAAGTGCTGGTGGTATTTGACTCTGACACCTGTTAGCAGTTACATTTATGAGCCATTTGCGCCACTCATTGCTGGTCTTCTCAGCGCTCAGGGACTTTGGCAGGGCTTGAAGTCTCCTTGCTGAAGAACTTTACTTTCGCTGAGGTGCCTACAGGACCCGCTACAAGCATCTTTCTGTCACTTCCCTGGAACCACTGTGGTGTGGCAACCACTTGGTGCCACCCCTGGTGCTTGTTTAGACGTGGGTGCTGTTTTGTGCTACTCCAACTCAGTTGGCTGTTGTGTTGGGGGAGCTCTCCTCCTGACTTTACAGTGGTCTTCTGAGCATTTGTGGGCGGGGTTAGTCATCCGGGCTTGGGAGCGGGGAGTTTGTTTACTGAGTCCTCATTGGGGAAAGTGCTCCTTGCAGCTGCTGTGCACTGTGACCAAGTGTTGCCCCAAGAGGTCTGTTGGCGTTTGTTCGAGGAGGAGCTGACCACGCTTTCCTGTCAGTTGACAGGTAGGAGCCCCCAGCGTGCCAAGGCAGTCTTCCCAGTGCTCCGCCTCTGCCAGGTTCGCTGTCCCACCAGCTTAGGCATTGGCGAAGCGCCCGTGCTCCTCATTACCCAGCTCGTCATCCGGTTCATCTGCTCTTCCTCTCAGAATGATTTGATGAGCAGAATCTGCGTTCATCCTCGCGTCAGCGCGTCCAGCGGGTGCATTGGAGGGTACTCCTCAGCAGGATTCCATGATTTCTATGGCCCAGCTTGAGTGTCACTCTCCACATCAACACGCGTCAGCAGCTCGACCTGCTCGTTCCTTCTGGATCTCCCCGACAGGAACTCTCCTCAGGGGCTGGACTGACATTCAATAGCAGGGTTGAAGAAAGAGGTCTACGTTTCTTGCTTCCTCACTGTAGTCATTACTAAGTGAATACTCAACGTTTTTCTAGAGTTAAATTACAGTAATAGAGTGCAATTTCTATTTATCCTGTTTTTTTCCACAGGTACAGTGTGTGATTTGGTAGTCATTCTTATCTTTAAGGTCATTCACTCCTGGCATAGAGAAAGTTTTTCTACTTCTTATTAGGCAGCTTTCTCCACACCACGGCTGCAGCAAACATGAACCAAGCACCACCATTTCTGAACGACTGAGGCGAGCCAGACATACCATCCCGTAGGTGGCTAGGGATTTTCAAGTCATATTTTATAGCCATAGGGTGTGGAAACTTTTCATCGGTTAGGAAGAAGCATTTTCTTCTTCACAACATGGGTGTTCATGGGAGGAAAGTTTATGAAGACATTACAGGAAGAGATGTGGACGAAGAGTTAGACGGGGAGGAAGCAGGAGAAGATGTATATGAATTCACCTTAAGAAAATTGGAGGCACACTTCAGAGAGAAAATCAATGCAGTATTGGAAAGACACAAGTTGTTTTAAAAGGGCTCAAAGAAAAGATGAGCGGGTATCAGCATACGTGGCTGCTTTAAGAGGCGTGTCAGGCACTCTTACTGATTCCCTTATAAAGGACCAAATTGTTAGATGCCCTAATGATCAGAAAATACAGGAGGAGCTTCTTACAAGAAACCCAGATTTGACTGAAGCTATCAATATTGCCAAGGAAATAGAACACACAGCCTTATGCAGCAGGGAGATAACAAAATGGGTCAGGGTTGATCAAGGGGAGAGAGGAAGTTAAAACCCATGTCAGTGAAGATGCAGTGTGCAAGATTAGTGAAAGAAATAAAGATGTTTCCCGCAAAAAGTTGGAAAATGTTCGCTGCTACAGGTGCGGTAACCACAATCATCTAGCGAACAATTTGAAATGCAATGCGAGAAATGTGGTATGCAGGAAATGTAACAAAAGGGGCCACATTGCCAAAGTGTGCAAAGCTGCAAGTGAGAAAGTACACATCATAAATGGGCCCAAGCCTGAGGGTGACGAGAGCAAAGACTACATTTTTCAAATTAAGCAAGCAGAGGTGGAGGAATTGGTACAATATCCTACATGCAAAATAACTCTAAATGGGGTCAGTATTCAGGTGTTCGCTGATTCTTGCTCACCGTATACATTGATAGAGGAAAAATTGTTGGTGGAAAGGTTTAGTACACATTATCTAGTTGTAGAGGCTACAGATATCCAACCAGGTGGGTACAGCAAGGAGCCAAGATGTACTGCCAAGATGGCTGACACTGGGTCCTGGTGTGAGGAGCACAAGGGCATGATGGGAGTTGTGGTCAACTTTAAGACCAGGCCCCAGTGTCAGCCATCTTGGCAGTACATTTCCACTCACTGTGACGACGGTATAGTTCCATTTGGACTTGGGCTATGTAGGAGGAGGAGGGTTAGGTGTGACTACAACTTCCATCAGGTCTGCGCACAGACCCACCTTTCCAGGCATTCCAAATATCCTTCCTGTGACTCAACTTTCCTCTGAGTAAGTGGAAAAGTACTGGCAAGATGGCTAACATTAGGACCTGGTGTGTGGAGTACAAGGCCTTGCTGTGAGTTTGTAAAAAGTATGTACATGTTTGAGGAAGGCTCAACTTTCAATTTCATTTGAGGTATGTTGTTGGCAACTGTAGCATACACATCACATGCTAATTTACACTACATTTGTGTCCCTTTGCTAATAATCATTTGAATCACTGTATCCTTGTCAGTGCTGCCTGTGGTTGTGTAATTGGTCACATTAGTGGAATGTTGAGTAGGCACTCACCAGACTCTGGTGCTCCTGGTATTCCATAGACGCCCTCCAGCGGAAGGATGGCACGCACCTTCTCCTCCAAAGAAGTGTAGTGCACAGGTGGTGCAGGAGGGCCGCCGCCAGTCTGCTGGCTTTGGGCATGTTCTCTGCCCAGCAGTTTCTTGATTCTCCTTTGCACATCATAGTACCTGTTCCTGATATCGTACAATGTGCGCAGGCAAGGTGCTTGAGCGTTCAACTTATTTCTCTGGGACCGGGGGGTCTGTTGGAAGGTTTCCAAATAACTGTGGCTCTACTCTGACTATTTCACCAACAGGCACTTCCAACTTCTTCTCTGTGAACCTTGGCTGCTTCTTCTGGGACATGGTGAGGGTGAATGTGAAGATGGAGTGTGGTTGAGTGTGAAGGTGAGTGTGAGCGTGAGTAAGTAAAGGAGTGTGTGTTTGAGGGTGTCATTTCGTAAAAATAAGCAATTTCTGGAGGTTTTTTGGTGGCAGTAGTATGTGTATGAGGCAGAGCAGTGAATCAGTGGCTATGCAGGTGTCCTATAAGGCGTTTTGCTGTTGCAATGGATCATGGTCATCATTTTGGCCCTTTTTATAGGTGGATTGGTGGGTGTGACTAATGTTTGTTGCATTTTTTCACTCGGTGTTGCCAATGCTTATTTTACAGTAATTGATATTTTCAAGTTGACTTCTGTGACACAAACCGACATGGTTCAAAAACCGCGTGGCACGCATTTGTCACCTGTCTGCGAGGTAAACCGAGTCTGATTCATGGCCGCAATTATATTTTTGGTGTTTATGTACGAGTCGGTCGCTTGTGGCTTTCTGACAGATGAATCGGTCGGACATATTAAACTCCGGACGAGTAGGTGGGAGTTAACATGCAACGCATCGTATTCCGTTGTTTGGGCAGCTCGTGGTTGACTTGTTTGGAAAGCATTCTGGAACCGTGTCGGTAGGAATGCCTTCGGAACAAGATCAGAATTGGGCCCTAAATATGTGACAATTGAGAGTGGCATTTTTTTGTGACTAAAAGCACACACCTTACACAAACATTAAAGATTAACTCTGAGGTACAAGTAGGATGTAATTCAAGGTGGAGAGAAGTGGTCCTTTAATCATCTTTCTGTTTTCTTAATGTATTTCTAAATATCTCTTTTTTTACATTTAAGAAAACAGAAGGTTTCTAGTTGCAAATCTGGCTCCTTCGTTGTGTGTACTAGATATTTATTCTCTGTGTAATTGTGTATCTGAAAGATAAAGAAAAGATAAACCTCTGGATATCAGTCTAACTAATTGGAAGGGCAGCCTAGTAGTTTATTGCACATGCTGCAGAGATCAGAGAAGCAAAGTGTAGAGAGAGAGTGTGTGTGTGAGACTCATCAGACTACTCTAGCAGTCCAGAAATGCCTGGGGAGTGTGTGCCAGGCTAAGCACTTGTCTTGAGAGTGTCTTCCACTTACTTTGGATGAGCACAGGGCTTACAGCAGCAGACAGGCTAATATTTTGAAGTGCTTTCTTTTAAAGTGCTTTCTTCTTACATTGCGGTTTGAAGTATGTACTGATAAGGGAGAAAAAACCCGTCTTTTGTTGATTTTTAGGTCTCGCCTACGCAGCGCGCATGCGTTGCTAAGGAAAAGACCTTAAGCCATTGATTCCCTTTTTGAGGCAAAAACGTGCACGCGTTGCAGTGCTTACAATGGCAACGCGTGCACGTTTGGCAATTCCCGTGCGTGAGCGAGCTTTGACACCATATGTTTGTAATTAACTTGCAAACATATGGTGCCCCTAGCTCGCTCCGGCAAGGGAAACGCTTTGAGTGCTCTTGGCCGCACTCCCCTCAACCCTCCCACTGTTGGCGAGAGGCACGCGCGCTTGTTTGTTTCCCTAACATCCTGAAGTTCGGGCCTTTCGGCTCTCGCATTCTCCCTCTGGGATGCCCTAGCCTCTCACAAGGCTATAGCATCACTTTCCCACAGAACTCGTTCCTTCTCTTTCTCTGTAGTCCCTCCTCTGCTCATCTCTCCACCGCTCATCTCTCCATCCACCCTTTCTCTTTCCGAATCTACGCCACTCTGACCCCCCCAGGCTTTGTCTCAGCTATATAACAACATTTGACGCCTATGTCTTTTTTACACAGCTTAACTGTCAATCAAGCAAAATACTGAGAGGTAACTGAATCCGAACAAACAAATTACACTTGTCTCACTTGTGTTCTCTGTAATACGCTCTGATGCCCTCCGGATTATGTCAGCACTATAAAAAAGCTGAAATAAATACAAGAGCATTAATTTATGCGTATCCTGCAGCCAGAACCCAGAAGTCTAGAGAGATATTCAGCTGCAGCGAATCACTCTACCTACCCCGTGTCACGCGGGCCTTCTCGCCCTGAGTGACAGTGTGGAAACACAATGCCCACTACTCATCCTGCCGCTTCCGTGCTGCCGGAAGACCCACCCCCAGCCTTCCAGCACTAGGGAAGGCGAAAGATGCAGCTTGAAAGGACATGGTCGGCCTGTGACAGTAGGCACTGCCCGGCGCCATCTGGAACGTTCCACATGCATGGTAAAGCACATTTTTAATAAAGCACTGCCAACGTCACAAGTAGCAAAGATGGCGCTAATTAAAAATTGTTAGCTGAGAGCTTTCAAGCTTTACAACATTGTACAGCCTAATTATGACTGGACCTACCTGACACACTTGACAAACAATTGTCTCTAAGAATGGCTCACAGGTGTGATATGTACTTTTACGCAAGGAAGAGGACTACCCTTCTGCCTCACCGGCACTTTGTTTGGTGTTTTCCATCATGTTTTAGAGAATGCTGAAGCCTGCAACCTTGAACTTGCCACAGGGGACCAGTATGGCAAGGAACCAGTTGACAGCTAAGAGAACACCTCCCCCCACTTGTGAGAATCCTTATTTGAGAACACCTCCCCTCACTTGTGACAGTCCTTATTTGAGAACACCTCCCCCACTTGTGAGAATCCTTATTGGAGAACACCTCCCCCACTTGTGAGAATCCTTATTTGAGAACACCTCCCCCAATTGTGAGAATCCTTATTTGAGAAACCTCCCCCCCCTTGTGAGAATCCTTATTTGAGAACACCTCCCCCACTTGTGACAATCCTTATTTGAGAACACCTCCCCCACCCCCACTTGTGAGAATCCTTATTTGAGAACACCTCCCCCACTTGTGACAATCCTTATTTGAGAACACCTCCCCCACCCCCACTTGTGAGAATCCTTATTTGAGAACACCTCCCCCACTTGTGAGAATCCTTATTTGAGAAACCTCCCCCCACTTGTGAGAATCCTTATTTGAGAACACCTCCCTCACTTGTGAGAATCCTTATTTGAGAACACCTCCCTCACTTGTGACAATCCTTATTTGAGAACACCTCTCCGAAACCGCCTGAACAGTAAAATCACACCTTAATGCATACAATACATCACACATTTTTACACTGTTTTTTCTAATGTGAATGGCACAAGAATACCACTTTATGTTTGGAGGTCTATCGCAGACATACACCTTTCCTTGGGGACTGGATTACACAGATATCAGCATTTGAGCATAGTCTGCATTATGATGGCATGCAGTTTTGTTTTCACGGTGCATCACACATGTGTGCATCTTTGTAAAGTACACCGTTCGGATAGACATCTGTGTTTATAAATTGTAACACACAGGTAGTCAAGTCAAGTCAAGGTAGATAACGTGTAAGTGCTGAGCGCATTATGTAGGTATATAGTTTATGTATTCTGTGCTTCCCAAAAGAATGCGATATTTTATATAAGGGATCATGTAGATATAGACGTTGGGTATAGAGTGCTTTTTGCGGTATACGTCTTTTGAGGGAGAATGTACATTTATGGGCAAAAACCTTTTTCTGTGGAAGTCCTCAGATTTCATGAATTTGTGCATTAGCGACACCTCTCCTCCTGGAATTTTAATTTCTCACAGCTGTAGTGTCCATCATGGGGAGGCGGGGCTCTGTACCTAACGCATCCCCTTGCGGATAGTACATTCTTGACAAAGGTGTTCTTTGCTGCTTGTTCTCTAACCTTTCAACGAGCTCCAGACCATGGACAATGGACTCTTTTGCACATCTTGAAGCCACAGCTGGTAAGCAGTGGAAGAGTTTCAAATGGTTCGCCTAATTTCCCTCGACCATGCACAATCCACAAAGACCTGGGACCTTGAGTCCCTCAAGTCGGGGGGCTTTGGTAATCCTGACTCGGCCACGAAAAGGAGTGTACAGTTGAACTGAGATTACAACGTGTGCATTAATATCCCATTGAACAGTTTTCCCCGCACAATTCTGGTGATGTAAAATGACAAAACGTGTGCAGGTAAAACAACAACATTTCACCCCTTTATTATGTCGAGCCTACTGCAGCGCATGCGCTGTTTAGGTCGAGCCTAAAGCAGCGCATGCGCTGTTGCTCGACTTTTAGTAAGTGGGATTTAAAAGTGCTTTCCACCGGCTTTTGCTGGCCTAATGCTTGCGTTCACACGAGCGTGAACATGCACAGCTGCCAGCTTGCTGATTACTTTCACTTTGGGCGCTGCTGCGTGCGCACCACTCGCGTGTTTGCCGGCACGCGCGTGCAACAACTCCCTCCGCCTCTCTCTCTCCCGCTGCAGACCCCATCTTTTCATTCCTCGTGACCAATGCTTGTCTGTTTACCTGGCGGTGACGAAATGTTGGTGCAGATCGCAGCTTCCGAATCCCCTCTACTTCCACGGACGGAGTGATTTCGCAGTCACACGCACACACACATCACACGCTGGTGGGGCCCATTACACCAACATTCAATCCTACCACTCTATCCGTGCTATGTATAAGGGGAAACACTTTCCTGTACCTAACCAATCTGCATATACCTTGAGGGCAATGGCATCAACTAGTTGCTGTGGATCTGGTGAAAGACAACATCATAATATTCTTTACATTCAATAAGACATAACATTAAAATAACCACCCGACACAGTGATTCAAACAGAATATATGTTTATCTAAAATTGTATGAAAAGCCAATTAAATGCAAGTTCATTTCTCTCATATTTACCTATTCTGGCTAAAGTCAGATCCTAAGTCAGAACCGGTCCTCAGTAAATAAAGTTTCTAGCCGTCATGTAGAGTCACCGTCCTCTCTCCGTCAGCATCGGGACCTCTGATCATCAGTTCGGGAAGAAGTGGCACTAGACCTCTCTAGTCTACTAATAGTTATACTAAAAGTTACATTCCAAATGTTACAATCATATTATTAAAAACGGATGAACAGCGGAAATAATGTCGTCTTGTTACACCAAGAAACATTGGTAAAAGTTCACACGTATTGATCGTCTCAAATAATGAATAGAAATAAAGATTCCATAACTAATTTGTTACTTCTACGGATGTCTCTTTTAGATAAATTGTATCCCATCTGTGGGATCATTATGAGTTCATAAAGTCAGTATTTGGTTTTGCAACAAATCTCATGTTCAGGGGCTCTTTGGCATCCGTCCTAGATTTGTCGTCATGGTCATGGCTTTTCAGTTCATCACGAAGGCAAGGTCATAAGCAGCGCGAAGCCTTCTTGCAAAATTTCCATCAACTTGAATGCACGCTGCGGGTGGTAGCCATGTTTTAATAGGCCACATTGGACAACTTTAAGTAAAATAAACACAAAACATAATTACTGCACGGAAATGATTGTACAGTGTTATTCCCCTACTAATACCCTTATGTGTATGTATTTATCTAGCCATTTGCGACATCATAAGTCATTAATGCATATTAATTATAAGCGCAAAACACAATAACATCACATAAGCAACATCTATTTCTGTCAGTTTGCTTCACCAACTTAATTCACTTATTATTTTAGCCATGCAATAGCATTCCCACGTGTAATTCTTCTGTTAATAAGGTTGATTAGACTAGACATGACACATTTTAATAGTTATTAATTAATCAGTAGTACTTTTAATTATAACATGCGAACATGAAACAGGTATTTGGTTTTAAAGTAAAAACCCTGCTCCATCAATCCCCCCTTTGGTGATATATTATCACCACAAAAATCAAAACCCCAAAAATCAATGTAGTTTCCCCTTTTTGAATAAATTCAAAATGTCTTCTTGTTCATTTTTCAAACCCTCGTTTCCATCTCATCTTCCTTCTTAGTTTCTATATACATGCTTTCTCTTAATTCTTCTAATTCTATTTCTTGTGGATCTCTTTCTGATTTCTTTTGTCTCTTTTTAACATTTTCTCTTGTTATTTTCTTTTTATTTCTTCTATATCTACAACACATACACCCTAGTCTAAGAATCAATAATGCAACGATTACACATGTTAATGGAAATAATATTTTACCAAAAATGGTACTACCTATTTTAGCTACAAAGTTCTTAATAGCAATCATCTTATTAGCCATTTTAGTCCAGATACTTTCAGCTTCCAGTGGTACTAATTCTTCATGCAAATCAGTAATATTTTTGATATAGACTTTTAGATCTTTGCTTTCATCAGGAATGTAAGTGCAACAATGTTGAACTTTCAGCATTCCACAGACTCCACCCTCTTTTGCCAATAGAATGTCAAGGGCAAGTCTATTTTGCATTGCCATAGCGCGCAAAGCAACCATTTCAGTATTTACCAAAAGAAAGCCTCCAGCTCTGCTTGTTGACAAGCGATCCACCACTGTTGACAGCTTCCGAATGCCAAAGGCATTTAAAGAAATTCCCATTGCTGGTATCAAAGCTCCAAAAATATCTCCTACAATTTCTGTCCATGTTTCTCTTCTATTGTGTGTTAATGGATTAGTTTGTTCAGCATTGTCTACTCTATCCATATGGAAAATCTTTGGAAAGACCAGGCCAACATAACACGTGCCAAACCAATGGTCAGGCAAATGGTAATAAGCCTTGTTCCCACAAATATAATACACTCCCGGAAACACGGGATCTTCTCCTCCTCTAAAACCCCATCCGGTTGCAATAAAGTATGTATCATGGCACTCACTAGTCCCTATGAAATAATAATCATACTGGGATCTCTTTCTGGTAATGCACAATTTGCCTTTCTGTGGTGCATCTATAGCCATAGTTGGACTGGCTCCATCTTTCAATTCTTTTTCTTTCTCAGTGTCCCACATTGTTTCACTCATTTTATGCCCTTCTGCTTTCTTGTGCATGTTCAACCTTCTTCTCTCAACCATATCTAGAAAATTCTTCTCTTCTCCTTTCAAACTGCAAGTTAAATTGTTTCTAAAAACATATTCTAAGGTTAATTCTCTAGTTTCTAAAAAAAATCTCACCTAAAGTGTTAGCTTCTTTTGCAGGATTCAATTCTTTAATCATAGGCAATTGCCCAAGAATATTATCTACATTAGACATATTATAATCTAATTTCCCTAATTGATAAAATATACTAATCAACACACTACATGAAATTCCATACATTGCCGGAAGATGATGATAAGTCACTCCTTCCGAAACAGAGGCAGGTAATTGCATGCAAATGTAGCAATCCCTTACTTCCATTGTCTTTACGTATTCATACAAAAATTTTGAAAAAACATTGCTAGAAAAATCATTAATTGACCTATCCTTATGTATATGTACATTACTAGTTCTAGTTGGTACTATCTTCTGTGTACTCTTCCCTATATTAGTCCTGTTCTCAGTATGTCCTTCTAAAGTGTCTATTGTTACTCTAAAAGAGATCAGTAGAGCAAGCACGCTCCAAAGCAGCATTAACAATCCTGTACAGCAGCAGCACATTTTGCACCATCTTTTCAAGAAGGTACATCTACTTTGATTATTCTCAGTGTTAGCCATTTTGTTAATTTGACCGTGTCTTTTGACTTAGCCTCTTCTACTCCACTACTGAACTTTTCCGGGCAGCAAGTACCCACCAGATTATTACAATCTATTAGTTCTTAATTTATTTCTTCACTTTCTTCTTCAAGTGACTTCTTTGGATCTACTCAATTTGGATTTTCATCACTTTTCACTGTTTCCTCATCATCATCAAACTGTATTAGGTCCTGAACATCCGTCTCTTCTCCAATATCGGACAAGATAACTCTCAGGATTCCCACTGCTTCTTCTTCATCAACCACTTTCAGTAAAGCCTCCTCTGGACTTCCTTGACTGTCTGCCTCTTCTCCTTGTTCAGGCAGTGCCACATACATCCATTCTGGTGACTTGTACTTCTGGTTTGGTTTTCTGATTCATTTAGTTCCTTCAGATATCTTTGTTTCCTCTTCCTTCGTTGGATTTTGACTTGACACTTCGTTCACTTGTTCAGCTTTCGAAGAGTTAACTCGTGTCAGTCTATACCTCAGTCTCTTTATCTTGTTGGGCCAAAGATCTCCTTTAGCATTTCTCTTTTGTCTTCCTTCTTTATTGTTTCTTTCCCCAATCCAAGTTCTCTTTCTCAGAACTCGTCCTCCATGTATCTCATTTTCACTTTCATCAGATTCTGTCTCAGTTGCTTCTTGTTCATCAACAGTTTTCTCCTTTCCCACCGCTTCTTTTTCTCCAACAGTCTCTTTTTCCACCAATTGAGATTTCCCTACTTCTGTCCCTCCTCGGGTCTCCGACACGCAATCTTCTTGCTGTCTACTTGTCCCTTCACCTAGCTTGTTGTCGATGTTTCCTACACCTCCTCGGGGTTTTTCCGCAATCTGTCCCTCTCTTTCTTTTTCTGTCCCTTCTTCTTCAAGAATTATCTCAGGTGGAACTTGTCCAATTATCTCATTTGATTCAGATGTTACCTCTGTTGGGATGTTCTTTTCTTTTCTTTCTTTCTTTTTGTGTTCGGCACTGTCAGTTGGAACTTCTGGTACTTCTTTAGACTCTGGACTTATCTCCGGAGTTTGCAATGTTCTTTTTAGATCCTCTTCTGGTGGGATGAAGATTTCTCTTGACTCACCTTCCCCACTTTCAGGATTCTTTTTCCTTCTTACGGCCTCACTATCTGCATCATCACATTGATGAATACAGGCCCCAGCTAGGCCCGCAGGACACAAGGGTTCGCTCTTCTGCAATGGAATCTATAAGGAAGTTGGCACGGAAACTGCAAAGTACAAAGACAAAGTTTATTAACCCTTAAGGGTGGTCCTACAATCCATACAACACCCTTCAGTATTGCATAGAGTAGCACAAAGAACTTGCGTACACGGTCCCCTTTTATACACAAAGAGGGGCTCATAAGTGGGTGGATACAACATGAGGCAAAGAATATTACCTTTTATGGTCATTTTCGATACAGAATCAATATATGGGCGGAGCTGACACACTCCTTGAGCCCGCGAAAACATGGTCAAGCAAGGACTAACTGATAACAGATGTGGTCAAGTCTGGGCATGCGCCAGACGGACAAAGGAGCTATGTATAGACTGTTACTAGGCAGATTGCAAGAGCAACTAACACGAAGATAGGACTCTTCTCGTGCTACGCACGTGGAGGCATGACAATACAAAATGGAGTCCAGATTTTAGTCAACATAACGAGAGAAACTCGGTCATATAAGGGGAATTCATGTCTTTAGTAAATGCTTACTCACACCGCTATTTCAATTTTCAACAGACGACCCTTTCAGCATTTACTGAAGACATCCGGTTTGTTAGGATAATCATCGTATATATCAATCTTCATCATTTCTTCTATTTCTTTAGTCAGATGTTTCTGGTAAGTGACATTGGCAATAGCTTTCTTATCAGGAATGCAGAGTGACACACATAGGGAACAGAGTAGAGGACCACATTGAATACAAATGCAACAAGAAAACAAAACTGCCACAATGATACAGAGACCAGTTAAGACCTTCCACCCCCATGTGGTGATCAACGCCCAAAACCATCCAGAAAAGGTCCAAGTACCATTTTCTGTATGGATTTCAGCTGCAATTTTATGCAGTTTATTAATAGCATTATAAACTGATGGCGTGTGGTCAGGAATAAACACACAACAACTACTTCCGATAATTTTACAAGCTCCACCTCGGTCAGCTAACATAACATCTAACACCATGCGATTCTGCAATGCAACAATTCTAGTAATTTGCAATTCTTCCGTAAGATTCCCAAGAGCAGCAGCGGTTTGATTTGTCACAGCCTCTACCACTCTTGTTAACCTTCGAACTTTCCTACTATTTAGGGCAGCTCCAACAAAGAAAAACAATCCTAAATTAAAATCAATATACTGCTGCAGACTGGTGTCAGTCTGGTCCACGTCATCAATCGATAGAGTACGTTTATACCTATTTACAGTCACATTATTCAACAACTTCAAATCTTTATGATAAGATGCAGGTGCCAAGAATACAGGGAGTAATAGGAATGCTACATAACATACTCCGGACCAACCGGCTGGCAAACGGTAATAACCTTTATTTCCACATACGAAATATGTATTATGAGATGCTAAGAAGGTACTGTTATTCAATCCGTCGATATTTAGAATAGTGATGCAATCACTAACACCAACAGGAATATAACCCACACTCTGGACACACAGGTCCGCTTGAGCTTGTGCCACTTGAATCACAAATCGGTCTTTCCCCACAGTGTCTCTGGTGTTCGTGAAAATATAAGGAATCGATTCATTGTCTGGTCGATACTCTTCCCATTCCCAAATTGTCCCATTCGCTTGCGGGTATCCATCTTTATCCTGATGACATTCCCTATTAAGTCTGAAGAGTAATCGTCCCACTGTAGGTTTCCGGGTGGCAAAAAGCAAAGTGTACCATGCTCTACAAGAGCCATTATGAGAGAAAGGAAGAGGTATGAATGGCGTTCCTCCTTTCTTCTGATGAGCTGGCATCATACCACATATCCAACAGTTCGTAGCATTCGTGGCAACGTGGGTATGATGCAACATCTGGATGAAAGTGTTATTCAAATAAGACTGACGATGCTTCAATTCTTGATACGGAAGGGTATAAAAGTAGTGCTCCTCAGGCACTGGAGTAGTCAACACAAGTAACTTTCGAGCAGGAGTCACATCCTCCACAAACCATGTGGCTATCCCAACAATAGCTACTGTAAGCATAAAACCTGTTGCACAAAGGATTTTCTTTTTCTCCATGTCAGAATAAAGAATCAATATCTTCCTGAAACTAAAAGGTTTGTCAGAACTCTTCCCCTTGGGCAGCGGTCGATTTCTTCACCAGCGGGCCAAGACGGGTGTCGCTACACTAATGCAGGGCTGATCCCCCCCCCTTGCCTCATTGGCTCTCCGTTTCACTAACCCAAGGGCCGTTCTGACAATGTGTCCTGAAACTGAAGAATTCACTTCCTCGGTCTGAGATGATATCGCCTTCCTCCAGGAGTCACGTGGTCCGGGAAGAGCTCCTCAGTGCCGTTCGGTTCCACAGCACGGCCTTTCTCTGCAGTCAGAATCTCTCGTTGATCGGTCAATACAGCAGGCTCCACCAATCCAGGCGGTACTTTACGACAGTGCAGGGAATGGATCCAATTCTTTCTGTTGGAAACCCGCACAGCCGTCCTCGTTGCAAGTAGGACCTGCTCAGGACCAACCCGTCTCGGCTCCAAGCTGTTCGTCCTTTCAAAAATCTTCACCATAACATAGTCTCCAGGCCGGAGACTATGTCCTTCGCCGGTGGACCCATCAGGGAGCACCTCCCGGACCTGTTGATGAATAGAAACCAAGTTATCCGTTAACTGCGCCAAATAATCATTCATCATTACACAAGGTACATCATACACAGCCTTAGGTCTTGGTGGACCCCAAATATTCATTGGGCGTCCGAAAATAATCTCGTACGGGGTAAGACCGGTTCGAGAGTGCGGTATCGATCTAATTGACAATAATGCCAGTGGTAAAGCATCTGGCCAAGTCAAAGATGTCGAAGCTTGGATTTTAGCGATCTTGAGCTTCAGTGTACCATTATACTTCTCGACTAGTCCTGCAGACTGAGGGTGAAACACTGCGTGGAACTTCTGGGTGATGCCCAGACCCTTCAGAACATACTTTATAACATCCGCTATAAAGTGGGGTCCGTTATCACTCCACAGAAGTGTACAAACGCCATATCGAGGGAAGAACTCCTTCAATAGCATCTTGGCGGTAGTCATTGCAGTATTGTCTTTCGTAGGGTATGCCTCGACCCATTTACTAAAGGCACATACCACTACTAGAACGTACTTCAAATTGTTACAGCGCTCAAGCTGGATGTAATCCATCTGCAAAACCTCAAAGGGTGCAATAGGTGTCGCAAATCCTCCTGCTGGAGTTCGAGTACCCTTTCCTGGGTTGTACCTCAGGCAAATCATACAGGTCTGCACCACCCTCTTTGCTGCGCTAGCAATCTCTGGATGCTCCCAGACTTGTGTAAGCAATTTTACAATTGCGGAAGCTCCAACATGTGCTAGCCCATGTGCCATCTGAACCATAGGTTGTACAAAAGCTGTGGGTAGCTTCCATCTATCCATCTGCTTATTTCTCCAACAACCCTCATCATCCAATTCTCCCTCACTGGACCATTGCTCCCGTTCTTTATCAGAAGCGGTCCTCTGTATTTCCCGCACTTCTTCCTTCGCATCGTGCCATCTTTCTACCTGCGACTTCACTACATACATGGCAGTGGCACCGGGCTGCATCGCAGTCTCCCGTGCCACCCGGTCTGCTAACGCATTCCCTTCTCCAACTTTATCAACTACTTTCTTATGGGCACTACATTTAATGATAGCAATTTTCCTCGGATATGTTAATGCAGTCAAAAGGTTGTGAACTAACTCTCCATGCATTATTTGTACTCCATGCGACGTTAGAAACCCTCTCTCCTTCCAGAGTAGGCCAAAATCGTGCGCTACTCCGAAAGCATAGCGGCTGTCTGTATAAACATTCACACACAATCCTGTACTGAGCTCACATGCTCGTGTTAATGCTATCAGTTCCGCTGCTTGAGCCGATTTCTGTGGTATGCGTGCTGTCTCCACTATTGTTTGCAGTGTGGTAATTGCATACGCTGCTGAAGTCGTACCATCTGGTAGCTTCAGGCATGATCCGTCCACCCACAGTTCTCCATCTACATCTGGAAAGGGCGTATCCTGGAGATCAATACGACCCTTTGTTTGTTCCTCAGTCACAAGAATACAATCATGTGCTTTCCGTGCTTCAGACTGGGTCTCGGGGAACGGCAACAATGTGGCCGGATTTAACGTTACACACCTCTTTAACGTAATATGAGGAGCCAAAAGCGTCAGCTCATATCCCGTTAAACGGGCACTGGTCAAATGCTGCGTCTTTGTCTGATTAAGCAGGGCATCCACAGCATGGGGGACTAATACCAACAGCTTATGAGATAACACAATTCCCTCGCTTTGGCGTATTGACACAGCTGTCGCCGCAACCGAGCGAAAACAACCAGGCAATGCTCGGGCAACAGGATCAAGTACAGCCGAAAAATATGCACAAGGGCGCTGCTTATCGCCGTGCATCTGCACTAAAACTGATAATGCACATCCATCTTTCTCATGCACATACAGCGAAAAAGGTTTTGTATAATCAGGGGTCCCTAACACTGGTGCTGAACAAAGGGCCTGTCGTAATTGCTGGAAAGCAGCGTCACACTCATTTGACCAAGGAAGCGGAATAGGTGTGTCTTTTGTCAAAAGGGCTAATAATGGCTTGGCTATGTGTGAGAACCCTAATATCCATTGCCTACAGAAGGAAACAAGACCCAAAAATGAACGCACGTCCTTCTGCGTAGAAGGCGCTGGCGTGTCCAAAATTACTTGGATACGATCTGGTGTGAGTGCACGCCCCTCCTTAGACAAAAGGTGACCCAGATAAGTCACCTTTGGTCTACAGAACTGCAATTTCTTCCGAGATACTTTGTGATTGTGGGATGCCAAAAAGGAAAGCAAGGACAACGTACTCTTCTCACACAACTCCGGAGTGTCAGCCGCCAACAAGATGTCATCGACATATTGAATGAGGGCGACACCCTCGGGCAGAACAAAGGAGTCCAATTGTCTTTTCAAAGCTTGACTATAAATGCTAGGGCTTTCTGTGTAGCCCTGAGGAACTCTACAAAATCGATAAGACCTATTATTCAGAGTGAAACCAAAAAGGTATCGACTATCGGGATGAATAGGAATCGAAAAGAAAGCATTTTTCAAATCAATGACTGAAAACGTCGTCGCCGTAGGCGGGACCAAAGTAAGCAACGTCGTGATATCAGAAACCACTGGATATTGAGGTATAACGATCTTGTTCACTTCTCTCAAATCAATGATAAACCGATAAACTTTGGCATCCGTATCCTTTTTTAAAATGGGTAGAATCGGACTGTTACAGACGTTGTAGGGAACCTCCTCCACTACTCCCACCTTAATCAAATCCTGCACAATCTGTATAAGGGCCTCCTCCCCCTCCTGGGAAATACGATACTGCGGGAGGCGTGGTAACACCGCCCCCTCCTTGACACTAATATGGACAGGCGGAATCACCATCTGTCCTACATCGGTATCCGAAACGGCCCACAAAGTACGGGGGAGAGTTGCTAACACGGTATCCTCTGCAACCACACACATCCGTTCAGACAAAGGGTAATTATCATTTAATATCACACGCACACCAGCGGGGGAGCAGCGGATCGGAGCTCTGAAGTGCTTTAGCATATCAAGACCCACAATGTTGTCCGGCGTGTTCGGGGCAAGCAAAAACGGACAGGGTGCAGAAAAAGAATCAACCTGAAATGTGAGGGGCCGAGAAAGAGGGCTTCGGGAGAGTGTACCATCAAACCCTACCGATGTAACCATTAAGCCAGATGGGGGAGCCCTCGGAACCAATTGTTTAGACAGCGCACTACGAGTCGCTCCTGTATCTACTAGGAACTGATCAGTAGAACCCAAAACCTCAGCTGATACATAAGGACCCTTCTGATCAACCGGCACCTCAACTGATTATAACCCCCATCTAACGCATTCCTATGCATGCTGAGAATCATGGTACCCAGAGCGGTCAATCCCTGACACTTGATACTGGTTTTGCCGATCAAAGACATTAGGTCTATCTCGGTGCTGCCCGGCAGGGTCAAAACGAGCGTGATCATTAGAATTCCCCCTAAGATTCGAGAAACTCCCTCTACCTCTCGGGCCACCCTGAGTATGTCCCTGCCGTGAAGCATGCAACGCCGGGCAATCTCTGGCCCAGTGTCCCACTTGTTTACAATACGCACATTGATTCCTATTCAAATCAGATCGGCCCGAGGGAGGACCATAAAATCCTCCCCTACCTCTATTGACGCCCCGACGGGGCGGACCATACACTTGCGCTAACATCACCTTTGTTTTTAAATCTTTCGACTTCTTCTCCTCCTGCCCCTTCGCTTCTTGCTCCTGACGCTCATAATACTGAGCTATAGTCAGGAGGGCTGTCGGAGACGCCGTGAACCAAGAACTTTCACTCACCTTTAGGCGGGCCGCTATTGTCGGTAATAAATTCGCCACATATTTATCAGCAAAAAGGTGCCGACCCGTATCATCCGTAAGGGACTGACCACTAAAATCATGAAATGTCTCCTCAAAGCGCGTAAAGAAATCTGCAACTGATTCATCGGGTTTCTGCTTACACAAGGCTAACATGTTCCAGTCAATCTTTTTAGGGGGGATGATTGTTTTCAACTTAGTCAGAATAGCAGCAGGGAGATCCAAAATAATTTGAGGTGGTTTCTGCGCGGGCTTCCGCTCCCTATCCTCATCCTCAAGCTCAGACCACCGAGCCTTAAAAGTGGCAACATCGTCCACCTTCCGTACGGATCGCCACATATCCGGTGGTAAAATAAGCCCAAAGAACAGATCTATATCTGCTAAGGTCATAGTACAAGAATTCAAGGCCCCCTCGACTTCTTCGTAAAAGGCCGCTGGATTCTTGCGGGGATCAGGCAACGCGTTCTTTAATGCCATGACGTCAGCCCTATGCCAGGGAGTATAAACCCAATTGTACACAAAATATCCCTTAGCATCGGCGGAGGTAATATCCGAACTAGTTCCCGCTCCTTTAGGAGGAACATACAAAGGTGCCGCCTCTCGCATTGGTTTAGCATGCACTAGGTCGCTCTTATCTGAGTGGGAGGCAGATGATTGGTCATCACCGACATGTGAAGCCGACTGCTTTTCCTCCTCAGCTTTCTGGCGCGCTTTCTCTTTAAGGTCACTCACCGCGTCCCGTAATGCAAACAGCCGTCGAACCGCATCAGGCGCCTTAGAGGGAGAGAAAACACCATTACGCAATGCTTTAGCATCTAATACCACATCATCAGGCTCAAAGACGCTGGAATATTTCCGGAAAGCAGCAATCACTTCATCAGAAAAGTGGCCCAAAAAATACAACTTCTCTCTATCCTGCCACTTCTCCCAAGAATTCAACAACTCTGCAAGGGATAACTTGCCCTTAAGTGCACGATGGGAAACTTGGTGAAGCTCACCCATTCGGTCAACCGATAACATGGACCGCGTGTCTACCTTACCCGACACCGATCCAGAATCCTGTGGCCCCGGGGCAGACGCGCCAACATAAGGGGGCGGAGAGCGATCTAGTAGATAAAAATCATCGTCAGGATTATTAAGGACAGGATAAAGTGACTGACGGACAGCATATTGACCCGAGACTTGCAACCTACGCTCTTTCTCTTGTCTCTCCGTCTGTTCTCTTTCCTCCTGACGCTTCGCTTCCTGTGCTCGCACATGATCATTCTTCCGTTGCTCTTTATCAAACAGCGCTTTCTCACGTTTCTCTCGCTCACGCACTTCCTTCACCCATAATCGCACACATTCAAACATGTCTTGACGAGCACGCCGTTTACACATACACTGTTCCACATACTCAATCTTACGCATATCAAACGACCCATACAAAGGCCATCGTAACTCAGGATCCTTTCTGGTATATTTCCTCCATATTGTGCTGTACATTATGGAGGAAAGACCATGCTTCACATACATATCCCTATTACGAGTCCCCTCTGGGGGAGCTGGAGCAGATTCCTCGAGGTTTAACCGGTTTCCAAAGCAGCAGCACCACTTACGGAGTGCGCTAAAAGCAGGCATGCTCAAAAATAATGCAAAATATGCAGTATTATCAAAAAAATGGCACTTAAACGTTGTGCCGTTCAAAGTTACACAGCTCCGGAGAAATATCTCCACATTACCTGCCTATATGTGTTGCAACGCATATATTCTCACAATAATCAATACAAGATATGACCGGTCATCACAAATCAAACTCAAATAGCCAAACCAGGCTTCAAAAACTCGGAGCAAGTACCGTACAACGGTTCTTACCAATCAAGAGTCCAGATTCCAACTGCCAAGCTCCAAAATTCGCCCAAACGGCTGTCACGGCAGGACCGACAGAAGAGGTCTCAGTCGAGGACCGGCGCCACCCAGATGGTCAGCTCGGAAGGGAAGGAAGAAAACCTCGGGATGCCAGGACTAAAGTGCCTCTGGCAGTGATCACATCCCCGGCCAAATTCCTCACCTTCGTCACGACCAATCCTTCGAGCATCCGAGTCGCCGATGAGCCCCACGTGACGGGCGCCAATTGATGAATACAGGCCCCAGCTAGGCCCGCAGGACACAAAGGTTCGCTCTTCTGCAATGGAATCTATAAGGAAGTTGGCACGGAAACTGCAAAGTACAAAGACAAAGTTTATTAACCCTTAAGGGTGGTCCTACAATCCATACAACACCCTTCAGTATTGCATAGAGTAGCACAAAGAACTTGCGTACACGGTCCCCTTTTATACACAAAGAGGGGCTCATAAGTGGGTGGATACAACATGAGGCAAAGAATATTACCTTTTATGGTCATTTTCGATACAGAATCAATATATGGGCGGAGCTGACACACTCCTTGAGCCCGCGAAAACATGGTCAAGCAAGGACTAACTGATAACAGATGTGGTCAAGTCTGGGCATGCGCCAGGCGGACAAAGGAGCTATGTATAGACTGTTACTAGGCAGATTGCAAGAGCAACTAACACGAAGATAGGACTCTTCTCGTGCTACGCACGTGGAGGCATGACAATACAAAATGGAGTCCAGATTTTAGTCAACATAACGAGAGAAACTCGGTCATATAAGGGGAATTCATGTCTTTAGTGAATGCTTACTCACACCGCTATTTCAATTTTCAACAACTGGAATCTGATTCTTCAAAGTATTCTTTTCCTGTGCCGTCTCTTGGATTTGGAACTCTCAGTGTGTGACTTGCATGTATCCAGTTTTTCACTCCAGCACACTTCACAGCAGTTGTTGTGGTCAGAATGACTTGTCTTGGCCTTCCCCACCTTGGAACCAGGCAATTCCTTCTTCTGTGGACTTTTATCCTTACCCAGTCCCCTGGGCTTAGATCATGGGCTGGTTTCTTTTCAAGTGTGGTGGCGTCTTCTCCAACCTGGTGAAACACAGAATGAACTGCGTCAGCCAGGCCCTTACAGTAATCCAAAATCATGTCATCAGTTATAGTCATCAGCTTGTTGACTGGTACAAATGCATGTCTCATAGCACGTCCCATGATAATTTCATGTGGACTCAAACCTGTTGTTCTGTCTGGAGTAGACCTAATGGTCATCAGGACTAGAGGCAAGACATCGGGCCATTTCATTCCTGTGGCTAGGCACATTTTGCCAATTCTGTTTTTGATAGTACCATTCATTTGTTCAACCACACCAGAAGCTTCTGGTCGGTAAGCACAATGTAGCTTCTGCTGTACACTCAATGCTTCACAGATCAAACCCATGATTTCATTATAAAAATGTCCTCCTCTGTCTGATTCAATGGTTACTGGGAACCCATACCTTGGGATGAACTCTCTTAACAGTAGCTTGGCCACTGTTATCCCATCATTTCTTCTTGTTGGATATGCCTCCACCCACCTGGAGAACAAACAGACCACCACCAGGACATACCTCAATCTGTTGACTTGGGGCATTTCAATGAAGTCTATCTGCATTCTTGTGAAGGGTCCTCCCTCTCTGCCTATTGTTCCTAGGCTCACCACTGTTTTCTTTCCAGGATTGAATTGCTGACATATCAGACATCTCTGACAGAGACTCTCTGCTATCAGCCTGAATTTTGGACTATACCAGGTCTGCTTAAAGGCCCTTATCATAGCATCCCTCCCCAGGTGTCCTTGGCCATGATACATCCTTGCCATTGTTGATAGCATGCTATTTGGCATGACTGGTCTTCCATCCCTATAGACCCACACATGATCTTTTTCTCTTGGCGCACAACCTGCTTTCACCCAATCTTTCATTTCCTCATCTCCTGCCTCATCCTGCAGCTGTTTCACTTCCTCCCATGTTCCTAGCTCATTAGTAAACATTAAGGAACAAGAAGACATTTCTTTTTCTTTGCTCCGATTAATAGAATGATTATTTCTTGCACAGTATTGTGCTATGTCATTGGCAAATTTGTTCCCAACGGTGACAAAATCATCACCTTGACCGTGAGCAGCACATTTCACAACTGCTAGTTCTTTAGGCAGCTGTATCGCCTCTAGCAATTTTCCAACCACTTCAGCATTCTTTATGGGAGTTCCACTTGACGTCAGGAAACCTCTTTGTAGCCATAGCTGGCCAAAATCATGGACAACTCCGAAGCCATACTGGCTGTCAGTCATCACAGACACTCTCACATTTCTTCCAATTTTGCAAGCTTTTGTTAGAGCCACCAATTCTGCCACCTGAGCGGATTTAACTCCTTTCAAAGGTGATGCTACCACAACTCCTGAAACTGTACACACAGCATATGAGGCACTCAGTGTTCCTTCATCCGTTCTTAAGCAAGAACCATCCACAAACAACACATGATCACTCTTAGGCAGTGGCACATCTCTTATGTCCGGCCTTGGTTTCGTACAGTAATCAAGCACATCCAGACAGTAATGATCAACTTCATTCCTCACTCCCACACATTCAGCATCAGGCAACAGTGTCGCTGGATTCACATTCACACATCTCTCCAGGCTCACATTGGTTGCACCAAGAATGACTTTCTCATATTTAGTCAGCCGACCATGAGACATAAACTGTGTCCGGCTCCTTGTTAAAAGGATTGCCACATCATGAGGTACGCATACCCGTACAGGGTATCCCATTATGATTCCCTCACTTTGTTCCAGCCTTTTGCATGTAGCAGCTACTGCTTTCAGGCAACCTGGTAAACCCACAGCTACTGGGTCAAGTGTTGCTGAGAAGTAAGCAATTGGCCTTCTCAGACGTCCATGTTTCTGGATTAACACTGAAAGTGCACATCCATTTCTCTCACTACAGTACAGCTCAAATTTCTTTTCATAATCTGGCATTCCTAGGGCAGGAGCTTCACATAGCCTGTTCTTTAGCTCTTTAAATGCTGCCATTTGTTCTGGGTTTAATTTCAATGGGTCTTTCACCTCACTTTTTGTCAATTTATTCAGGGGCTTGGCAATCAGGGAAAATTACTTATCCACTAACGACAGTAACCAACCATTCCCAGGAACAATCTTACTTCTCTTTGTGTCATTGGAGCTCTCATCCCTCTGATAATTTTAATCCTGTCAATGGTCACTTTCCTCAGGCCTTTCTCAATATTATGTCCCAAATACTGGACTTCTTTCTTGCAGAATTGCAATTTGGCTGGAGACACTTTTAATCCTCCATCTGCCAAGTGATTCAGTAAAGCAATGGTGTCTACTTCACAGGCTTCACGTGTTTTGATGCCACAAGTAGGTCATCAATATATTGGACCAAGACTGAATTTTCAGGCATTGTTAGACTCTCCAGAGATTTCTTCAGCAATTGATTAAATATCGAAGGGCTCTCTGTATACCCCTGTGGGATTCGGCACCATGCCAAAATCCGCTCTCCAAATCTAAATGAAAAAATCGGCTGGCTGTCATGATGCAACGGGATTGAAAAGAAAGCATGACACAAATCAATTACTGTGTACCATTCAGCATCATGTGGAATCTGATACAAAATCACTGATGGATTTGGCACAATGGGACAACATGACACAACAATCTTGTTAATTTTCCGCAAATCCTGTACTATTCTGAACTTTCCATTGGGTTTCTTCAGTCCCATTATTGGTGAATTACATGGGCTGCTCAGTATTTCCCTTAACACCCCCTGCTGAATCATTTTCTCAATTATGGGTGTTATTCCTTCAATTATTTCAGGTGTCAATCTGTATTGTGGAATGTTTGGGTAAATCACTCCCTCTTTTACGGAAATTTTTACTGGATCTACATTTCTCATCAGACCCACATCTTCTCCGGTGAAATCCCAGACTGCTGCTTTTACTGTCTGTTTTAATTCTGGGGGTAATGCATCTGGATTAAACACAGCATATGTTCCCATAGCTTCACATTCCCTGTTATCCATTGTCATTCTGTATAGGACGTCCTCATCTGGTGTTTCAAAGGTTATTCCATCTGGAGTACAGAAAATAGTGCAATTCATCTTGCACAGCAGGTCCCTACCTAGCAAGTTCACAGGACTAGTATCACACACCACAAATCGGTGCATTTCTGAAAATTTACCTATTTTAACTCTTACTGGTTCCGTAAAATGAGTTTTGATCTGCGTGTTGGACACACCAACTACTTGGATTGCTTCATCCGAGAGAGGAAGATTTTTTATATCAGCTGACCTGACAGTTGATCTCGTAGCTCCTTTGTCAACTAAAAAGGTAACACTTTCACCATTGATTTTCCCATCTACAAATGGTCCTGCCTGGTCTATTTCTAGAGTTGCGCCAAGTACGCACTCTCCCTCCTCTCTCCGGCACCGTCAGAATTCTCCCTCAGAGTCCCTTCCCTCATTCTTCATCCAATATTGAGATACAGCACTTGCGCGTTTTGGCTTGATTACCTGCTCTTCATCGTAGAACCCCGACTCTTGACTGTACTTCTGGGATCTTCTTCTCTGTGGCAAGGGTGGTTTTGGCACCTGATTCTGCTGCTTAACAGCCTTCTGCTGTTGCTGATGCTGACCACACCCCTCACTCTGCACCTGTGAATTCAATGATGGATTGTCATCATTAGTAGACGGTGGATTCTTACACTCGGATTTCCAGTGCCCTAATTTTCCACAGTTGTGGCAGGGGAACCTTTTCTTTGCTTCCTCGATATTACCTTTCCCTTTTCCTGTGCCAAACCTGGGTTTATTTCCTGGGTTATTTGCTTGTTCAACCAACTGAGCTTCCTGTCTTTCTGCAACTTTCACCTGTGCCCACATTGCCTTTTCCTTCAGTTTCCTTTGTTTCGCCTCAATTTCATCACTGAAGTATTTTGCATGTCTCAGGATCTCATCAATCTTTTTGCTCTGCCAGTCTACGGTATGCTGCCTTATCATTTCACTGATTTCAGGTCGCAAGCCATACACAAATCTATATACAAAATGGCTCAGATCCTTGTCACCCAGATGTTCCTCTCCACTGAACTGTTTGAAAGCCAGTATTAGTCTTTCATAGTAAGCATGGACTGATTCTTTTACTTCCTGATGTGTTCGATCTATTTTAACCCAGTCTGTTTCCTTGGGGGGTATCTTATTTTTCAGGAACGCCATAACCTGTTCATACTTTTTCATAACTTCCGGGTCTGGAGCTCCTGTCTTTGGATCTCTTGGGTATTCTTTAGTGGGCCAATCTATGACTATTTTACATTCAGCCCACAGGTCTGCTGGTACAATTATATCAAACAGACTATTCAGGTCGATCCACAGCACCTTTGACAACTTTACAAATCTGTCTACCTGTCTATACCACTCGACGGGTTTCTCCCTTCATCGAGGGAAATCATTAGTGAATGATGAAATATCCTGTCTGGTCCATGGGACATGTACGTACCCACCCCCTGGAATCTCCCTCATGGGGTAAATTGTCACTGTTTTCTCTTTTTCTTTCAAGGGGAATGTTGAGTAAGTTCTGTCTGCTGCATCCTCTCGTTTTCTATACCATCTATCTTTCCATCTCTCCACATCTCCCCATTTTCTCAGTAAAGCAATCATCTTCTTAATCTGCCCTGTTCGGCCTGCATTGTTCAGATTCTCAATGTCCTTATCCGTAAAATCCACCCGGTAAGGCTTTTGTAAAGCTTTTACCTTGTCCATGTCGATCCCCATTTCACTGGCTATTCCTTTCAACCTGTCATGTATGTTCTTTGCTCTCCAAGTGATGCTCTTGCACAGGAATAAAATCTCCCCTTCCTGATAATTTTTCAGCGTTTCTGTAGGGATTGTTCCTACAATCAGCTCCTCCATCTCCATACGTAGCCTAGCTACATCAATTCCCAGGGATTCTTTTTCTTTCCTCTGCAAAGCTTTCAACCAATCATTTAAATTCTCAGCAGTTATTCCCATAGATTTTTCTGCACCCCTGGTTCTGACACTCTTTGTGGTTCTAGGATTGATCCTCTGTTCCCTTCCACACATCCAGAGTTCAAACTTGAGTTAGTCTGCACACTCAATTCTCCTCCACATATGGTATGTCTCCACTGATTTTCTCCCGTTCTCCACTGTGGTTCTTCTGCTCTCATTTCTGCCTGCTCTGGAGAAACAATCAATCTATTGCCCACATATGGAACCGTCAAACCACTTTCGCCCATCCTCTGCTTGTCGAAAATCGGCATAGCCGGACCTATTGTTACAGGCACCGTAACTGCCTCAAGATTTTTAGTCAGTTCCCTGATTTTCTCTGTCAATTCAAAGGTAGTCCTTGCTAGTTCTCTGGTCTTTTCATCCTCAACTTCATTCTCCCTTTCTCTTTCTCTTTCTCTCTCTTTTTCTCTCTCTCTTTCTCTCTCTCTTTCTCTCTCGCTCTCTCTTTCCCTCTCTCTCTCTCTTTCCGCCAGAGAACAACTGCTTTTCAACCCAGGGGTGGTACCCTCTGTCTTAATAATCCGCAGGGTGTCTCTCATTGGGGTAACTGCTGTTCCTAACTCTGGTTCTCGTCTATATGGGGGTGGTCTTTTGTAGAGCATGTCCTCTAGGACATCATCATCAGACTCATTCGCCCCATACCTCCTTGTTTCTACATTATGTTCTTTCTCTGTACACTTTCTCCTTTCTGTCTCTTCAGCTGTTCTCATAGGATATAATCCCTCAGTCATACTGGCATCTCGCCATCTTCTCATCCGGTCATGATGGGTTTCGCGATCATACTTTCGCCCAAATATATACCGGTAATTCCCTCCACTCCTCTGCTTTTCTCGCTCATGTACTTCATCTTCCCATTCAGTCAATGCCTCAAATTGTGTAGGCCTAGGCCGAGGCTCTAGGCCCATCATCCTCTCCCGTAAGTTCCTCATTATGGCCAGATTAAAGGAGCCATGCTCCGGGAATGCTAAAACTCCATCGTCTTTGGTATATTTTACCCAGTTGTCCAATCAAATACAGGTATGATACCCATATTTCGCAACCATGAAGGATGCGGGGGTTCTTATCGGAGGAAGTAACTGTCCTTCCCTAGTCACAATATCTTTATCCTTGTCAAACCAGTTTTTAACTTTACTAAACAAGGATTTCTTTTTCTTTTCCTCAGCGTGGTAATACATTTTCTTATTTTTCCGCAATTCTATCGTCCTTCTACAACTGTACGGTCACCTGTCCAATTGCAGCGCGACTCACACTAACGCACCAATCCTAGAGCGTCTACGTCACCCTGTATGTCTCCCAATCCTTGCGCGGCGTACAGTAGCTCACCAACCACAGTGCTTCCACTGTTCTAACCCACTGTCCAATCACAGCGCGGTCTTCCTGACGTCAGCAGTCGCTGCAGCAGCTTCTGCTCCTGTCTCCTGTCTCTCTCGTCTACCCCTCCTTTACAAAACTACTCGGTAGACTTTGTTTCAATCTCTACGAGTCTGTTAGTTACAACATACAAACATCTCCATTGTCTGCTTTGCTAGCTACAGAACAGCAAAAGACCTTTCCCACGAGAATTCTGCCTTTCCCGAGAGCAGCGCTTACCTCTGCCCTACTACAGAATCGTTACTTCCGTTGATAAAGTAGCACATCCCTCTACTCTACCCTTCTAACAAGCATCAATTAACTGTTTTCTCCGGAATGCTCCTAAGAGTTTCACAATTAACCAGAATGCCTTCTCATTCACGCACTTTCACACCAGAAAATGTAGTACATTCACACAGAATCCTGTCTTTCCCGAGAACAGCGAACAGTCTGTCCTACTACAGAATTATATCACACGTTAACAAAGCAGCACTTACCTCTGCTCTGTCCTTCTAACAAGCTCAGAGAATACCTATTACCTTCCCAGTGTTAAGCGTTAACGGAATGCCATAAGGATCCCTGATACCTAAGACCAGAACTTCATAGATAACCTTCGCTATCATATACACTTCTCTCACACAGAAAATACTTTCTAATGGCAACACACGGCGATGCTACCTCATCGAACCCAGACAATGCGACGCGCAACTTTAATTGTCACACGTTTTCCCCTGTCTACATACAGGGCTAACAATCCCGCCTCTTCCGAGAGCAGCGCTTCCCTCTGCCCTACTACGGAACTGTCACCGACTTCCTACGTCCCAGAAGCCGTACACACTACACAAAACTGAATACGATTTTAACATACAGTGTTAGTACAAACATCAATATCAATCAATAATCAAAAAGCTTATGTACACGCAAATTCCCCAGATCAAGACAATAGTTAACCATCATTCTGCTACCAAGAAACTGGTGCAGATCGGAACTTCCGAATCCCCTCTACTTCCACGGACGGAGTGATTTCGCAGTCATACGCACACACACATCACACACTGGTGGGGCCCATTACACCAACATTCAATCCTACCACTCTCTCCGTGCCATGTATAAGGGGAAACACTTTCCTGTACCTAACCAATCTGCATATACCTTGAGGTCAATCGCATTAACTAGTTGCTGTGGATCTGGTGAAAGACAACATCATAATATTCTTTATATTCAATAAGACATAACAATAAAATAACCACCCGACACAGTGATTCAAACAGAATATATGTTTATCTGAAATTGTATGAAAAGCCAATTAAATGCAAGTTCATTTCTCTCATATTTACCTATTCTGGCTAAAGTCAGATCCTAAGTCAGAACCGGTCCTCAGCAAATAATGTTTCTAGCCGTCATGTAGAGTCACCGTCCTCTCTCCGTCAGCATCGGGACCTCTGATCATCAGTTCGGGAAGAAGTGGCACTAGACCTCTCTAGTCTACTAATATTTATACTAAAAGTTACATTCCAAATGTTACAATCATATTATTAAAAACGGATGAACAGCGGAAATAATGTCGTCTTGTTACACCAAGAAACATTGGTAAAAGTTCACACGTATTGATCGTCTCAAAATAATGAATAGAAATAAAGATTCCATAACTAATTTGTTACTTCTACGGATGTCTCTTTTAGATAAATTGTATCCCATCTGTGGGATCATTACGAGTTCATAAAGTCAGTATTTGGTTTTGCAACAAATCTCATGTTCAGGGGCTCTTTGGCATCCGTCCTAGATTTGTTGTCATGGTCATGGCTTTTCAGTTCATCACGAAGGCAAGGTCAAAAGCAGCGCGAAGCCTTCTTGCAAAATTTCCATCAACTTGAATGCAGGCTGCGGGTGGTAGCCATGTTTTAATAGGCCACATTGGACAACTTTAATTAAAATAAACACAAAACATAATTACCACACGGAAATGATTGTACAGTGTTATTCCCCTACTAATACCCTTATGTGTATGTATTTATCTAGCCATTTGCGACATCATAAGCCATTAATGCATATTAATTATAAGCGCAAAACACAATAACATCACATAAGCAACATCTATTTCTGTCAGTTTGCTTCACCAACTTAATTCACTTATTATTTTAGCCATGCAATAGCATTCCCACGTGTAATTCTTCTGTTAATAAGGTTGATTAGACTAGACATGACACATTTTAATAGTTATTAATTAATCAGTAGTACTTTTAATTATAACATGCGAAAATGAAACAGGTATTTGGTTTTAAAGTAAAAACCCTGCTCCATCGATGGCAGCAGGAGAATAGCCCTTCTAGGTTTGCGCACGTTGCGACATTGTAAAGGCAGCATGTGTTGTGTGTACACACAGCAGACTGTGTGCACTCCCATGCCTGACTCTGAGGTGACCCTCATCCCACACGTGCCACTCTTGCACAGAAGTGGCGGCTCTGCACACCTCTTGGCAATGTCTGTGTCCAATGGTGGCTAGCTGTTATTTTTAGTCGGATGAGAAGAAATGACTGTGTCGTTGAGTGTGGGCTGAGAACGAAGCATTGGGTTGGCGAGTGACAGACTCAGTTCTTATTTATATCCACTGCACCCTCCCCCTCCCTAATCACTGGGAATGAGAAGTCGAGTAAAGGCATGAAAACTAGCCATGAATAAGAGCACCGTGAACCTGTCAGAAAGATGTGCTCTGTCCATGAAGTCCTAAACTATACATTAAGTTTACAAAAAATATCTACATAAAGCACAAAAAGACGCATCATGCAAATAAAAAGAACATTTGCCGTAGTGAACAAAAGAAATCACTGTGCAATATTTACTTAACTATTTCTAGTCTAAAATCAGCTCCCAAAAAACAATTGTTGCTTTAAATGACATCTCCCCCTCCAGGGTCCCTGTTTTACAAACTTCAGAGACCACCCTTCAGGGTGTGTCCAAACCATTCTGGAGGTAGTGTGCGTTTGGCATCTTGCCCTGCGACCTAAATATCAGGATTGGTGTAGGACCCCCACAATGTCTGCTGAAGGGGTCAGGATCGGTGCAGGACCCACACAATGTCTGCTGAAGGGGTCAGGATCGGTGTAGGACCCCCGCAATGTCTGCTGAAGGGGTCAGGATCGGTGTAGGACCCACACAATGTCTGCTGAAGGGGTCAGGATCGGTGTAGGACTCCCACAATGTCTGCTGAAGGGGTTGGGATCGGTGTAGGACCCACACAATGTCTGCTGAAGGGGCCAGGATCGGTGTAGGACCCCCACAATGTCTGCTGAAGGGGTCAGGATCGGTGTAGGACTCCCACAATGTCTGCTGAAGGGGTCAGGATCGGTGTAGGACCCACACAATGCCTGCTGAAGGGGTCAGGATCGGTGTAGGACCCACACAATGTCTGCTGAAGGGGTCAGGATCGGTGTAGGACTCCCACAATGTCTGCTGAAGGGGTCAGGATCGGTGTAGAACCCCAATGTCTGCTGAAGGGGTCAGGATCGGTGTAGGACTCCCGCAATGTCTGCTGAAGGGGTCAGGATCGGTGTAGGACCCACACAATGTCTGCTGAAGGGGTCTTGCGACCAAACATGACTCCAAGTTCTGTAATGATTGTTCATTGACACACCCCAAGGCCCTGAAGGACAGGGAGGCCAAGCTCTCTGCTGCGGAAAACAAGAGGCTAGGTTAGTCTCAGTCCAAATCACCCTCGTCCGGCAGGATTGAGGCAAAGTTAAAAGGCGAGTCCAGTGACAAGTCACGGAAGATTTATTTATTTTTTTAAATGAGTTAAGTTTATTAAGCATGATTAATACAAACCTTTCCATATACAAGACTTTGTAGATAGCCATAAAAAGTGAGTTAGAAGAAATGTTAAAATGTAGATCGAGCTAGGTTACAGACCGTGAGAGCCTTGCCATCGGGACTCTCAAGTGCAAACAACAAGCAGAGGTAAGTGCGCAAAGCTGCTTTGAGCCCTTAGAGTGTTGCAAAACAGTGCATTATGCTGTGACACAGCCAATAAATGGTCTGAGATGTTGGCCAGGTGACCAATGCTTGGGGCCAGGGGGCCTTAAGATGGTTAAAGTGCGGAAGACGTGCCGATTAAAGTGCATAGTGCAGTTCATAGCAGCCAGTGAGGATAAAAGCCGTTGACGAGGTTCATGATCTGTTGAGCCCAAAAATGAATGTGTGGTCTAATTCATAAAAGTATGCGAGGTTAAAAATCTTTCATCAGTGTGGCTGGCCGCTTTCATTAGTGTCTTTTCCGCCCCCTGTAAATATTTCGCCGTCCGGCATATCAATTGTGGATCTGCTGAGCTGAGACAGTAATTAACACTTGTCTGCAGGAATGAAGGGCTTTTGGTTCCATTGGGCAAAGCAAGGCTTGCTGAGGCTGAGCGTCTCTTTACAGAGCCCCAGCAGCGAATGATGTCCTTGTTTATGTGGCCACACAACCAGCTGCTGCTGTGTCGTCCCTTTGTAGCCCTGGAGACGCATGTAAAGTTGATGGTAGGATACCCAGGGGCAGATCTATATTGGAGATGCGCCACTTTTACGCCGCCGTTGCGTCACTTTTGTGACGCAGCGGCGGTGTAAACCCTGCGCCACGTTGCGCCATATTTACATCGTGACGCATCTATGGAGATGCGTCACGATGTAAAGCCCTGCGCCACGTAAAACCTGCGTCAGGTTTCACGTGGGCGTGTCGACAGAGGGGGGGGCCTTCCGTCGCAGGAACGCCCCTGAAAAGTGACTCAGTCAAATCTATAAGATTTGACTGAGTCACTTTCCCAACACTGATGCGCCAAAACCCTGCGCCTGCTTGAAGCAGGCGTAAGGCTTGACGCACCATGTTAGGGATAGGGTAGGTTGGAACAGTGCTGGAGTTGCGTCGCGCTTGCGACGCAACTGAAGCACTGCGCCAATCTTACGCCATCGGATGCGTCATGCATCTGTTTATTCCTGCGCCATGATGCGCCGCATTGTAAATGCGGCGCATCATGTGTGGCGCAAGGGTAAACTTGCGTGACGCATCATTCCTGGCGCATCCTTGCTGATTTGCAGGGATGAGCCAGGAAACATAAATCTGCCCCCCAGTCTGTATTTCAAGTTTTGTACTGTAAGACATCTCCCAAATATTCTTGCAGCTTCATGGCCTTGTAGCTGTTCAGGACTGTCCACCCTGCTGTCTTTTGGCTAATGTGGCGTCGTCTTCCAGAAGCGATAGTTTTTAGTTGCTTTGTTTGCCACTTTTCTGAATAGGTCATAGCTGGCAGAGGAGTCGCAGACTTCCTGTAGACAAAACGTGGAGATAGTCAGATTGAGATATTTTCTGGCAGGTGAATGTAATGTCTCTTTTATCTCCAGCCATATCTTATAACTCATAGTGTTTGATGAGAGGTTTTGGGTTTGTAGCAGCAGATGGTGAAGGCCGCTCTCGTCACTAGCATCTGCGTCACTAGGCCGAGTTCCAGTCTTATCTGTGCTGGAGATGTGTGACTGGGTATAAATCCTCACTCTGACTTTGTCTAGGGTCTCCCCGTCTCGCCCCTGCAGCGCCTGGCTCCGATAGGCCAGGGCGGGGATTATCTTTGTACAGGCAAATTCAACAAGCATTGGTATAGCCAATAGGTCTCGCCTTTGGGGCCTTATAAGTGTTTAGCCACGCAACAGTTAATATTGTTGCCCCAAGGATATTGTGCTGCATAACTGAATACTTATGGAGGTCCCAAAAGCGAGACCTATTGGCTATGCCAATGCTTGTTTCTTTCATTTCCAAGCTGGAACGCACTGCCACTGACCCTCCCCATCTCTTCGAGGTTCTGCGATCCAATCGTATTTCTCATATTTCGGCCTACATGACAATTGGCCTCTAATTACTGATTGGACAGCAGAAGGTTCTGCCCCAGGTGGCGCTGCAAGGCGCGCAGTAGGGACTTGTAATAAATCCATATCCCAGAATTATTGATAACTGTGGCATCAGTAGTCACAGGTGTGAAATCCCTCCACCCTATGCGTTGCGGCCGGTTGTGGGCCTTCCACTCCTGTGCATGTCTCAGTGAAAGCTCGTGGAGCCGTCGCTTGCTCCCCACCTGTCAGTGGAACCTCCACTACTCTTGGGGGACCCCCTTTCTGGCCATCTATAGTAGGGTCTGGCCTAATCGTGTCTATGTTGTTGTGTGTGGAGTTTTCCTCGTGTGTATTCTGTCGCGTGCTCTAATGCCCACTGGGACTTGCTTCTCGCTGTAAAAAATGCAACAAAAACGTCTGGCACAGGTCTGTTCTTTTATTTGTTGAAAGCATCCACCAAGCCCTGGCACACGGGTTTAAGGCCCCATGTAGCATTGCAAGTTGGCTCTTCGCCACCTGCCTTTTCTTAGCATCAAGGCCTTTATTAAAATCAGAAACCCTTTCCTGGCCTTCCGGTGGCCCCTAAGGAATGTTATTGTTGTGGGGCTGGCCACACATCACGCGTGCACGCCTCATTTTACTAAGAGCCTCGTGCAGGGCTTCAGGAAGTACAAAGAGGTTGACATAAGGCTTGAACCCATGTTTACAGAGGGTGCGACACTCCCTTTACTGGGTTGTGAGATGTCGAAGTGGCGGAAGCACACACATATAATGACACATCTCTCTGAGTCACTGCTTGAGCTGTAGACATCACAGGGGCAGCTCACAAACCGAGATAAGCTTTCACTGCACGTATTTCCGAAAGGCATTGTCTGCACTTCATCTGCACTCACTCTGGGAGATTCTAAGTTGAACACATACCCTTTAGAAAGTGCAAATGCATAACAAGCATTGGCATAGCCAATAGGTCTCGCCTTTGGGACCTGTTAAGTGTTTAGCAAAGCAACAGTTGTTGCACCAAGGATATTGTGCTGCATAACTAAATACTTCTAAGGTCCCAAAGTTGAGACCTATTGGCTATGCCAATGGCTTGTTATATTTGTTATAGTGGCTAGACCATTAAAATGCCAACCATGCCGATCAGGTGGCAACCCTAATGTAAGGCTGCCCGGGGGGGGGGGGTTGCGCAGCGGCCCGCCCCTTGGAGGGCGGCCGCCTTAGTGCCACAGGAAGGCACAGGGGTGGGAGGTCGAGTCCCTGGGCTAGTCCGGGGGAGACCCCATCAGATAGCTGTTTCCGGCGAGGGCGGGGAGGAGACAGGGGTACATATACTGTCTCCGCCCCCTCCTCGTCCTCTTGTCCGCTCGTTCGCCTTGCCCGCCCCTCCGCTTACCTGGCGTCCGGAGGGACAAAGGGGGGGGCAGGTTTTTTCTAATAATTTTACTTTGTGTTGCAGGAGGAGTTACAGGGCGATCCAGAGTCTGCAGATACCAAGGGGTACACAGGCAGCAGCACCGCGGGGTGCTAAGCCAGGATACCCAGGGATGTTTTAGCGTGTCCCCTGGAAGAACGACGGCGCCCCGTTAACCGAAAGGCGGTTGTGGGTCTGAGCAACCGGGGGCTGCCATGTATGCTCCGCCCACCCATCACGGGGGGGCGTGTGTAGCAAGTGGACTGGTGGTCCACGGATGGGAGGGGTGGACCCTCCCAATATTTGGTATACACCAGTTGGCGTTGCCATGGTGACTCTAGGCTTATCAGACGGGCAGGCGGCATAGGGCTGGCCTGCCCTGGGATCGCCCGTAAGATAACCCACCTTGTTTGCATATTGGTTATGCTAATAAACCTGCAGCAATATTTCTCCACTTACATTACAGTGTCGTGTGTTTTATTTATGTACTTATGTACTTATGTGCTTTGTGATAACTGTTGTTGATATTGGCACTATAGCGGTTAGACCTCACAAAGGAAATAAAAGAAACTCAGAATGACCCACGGAAAGGGGAGAATAAACAAGACAGCTTGCAGCAGAAGTACACAGCTCCTCGCTTTGGGGACAGTACATCACCTATCAGATCCGTGCCAGTTTGTGCCAACACTGCTCTGCTTACCTTCCAGTTCCAGCTGCACTCTCAGGAGCCGCTGGTGGCCCTTTCCCCAGTCTCTACGTGGGCCCCTAGCGCCTTCCGTACTGCCACTGGATCCAGGAGGGAGGGAAGCGCTAAGCGATGGCTCTCCCCAGGCGCTACAAAGACATCCATCACCTCTCCTGCACCGTTCACTGTGACTGGGCCATGCCACCGTGCCTAGGGGCTGCGGGCACGGCAGAGAGGGGGGCGACCCGCCATGTGTCAGGGACAATCAGAGGAGGCGCCGGACACACGTCAGGCGGGGTCCGGCGCCTGTTGTTCATCACTGACGCTGCCGCCGGATCCACGTGGCCGGATTCCAGGCTCACCATAAGTTTATTATTATTATTTTTTTTTTAACGGAACATAAGCCGCAGGTCAAACAAAAAAAAAGTATAAATTTACTCTGGTTTTACTCTAGCCCTTTTTAACTAGTTCAGGCCTGGCCAGTGGATCGGAGTGCAGGTTCTTTTGTTTATGATTGCAGCGCCTCAGAGTAAGTGGCAGCCGCTGCAGTTATGCGTGACTAGTTTGGCAGGGCTGCTTCCCAGCGTTACATTACACCACAGTTACTCATAGTACGGCCCGCGGGCTGCCAGCGGCCCGGCAAGCCTTCCTTGGCGGCCCGGGACCTTGCAGACAACCTACCTGTGTTTAAAAAAAAAATTAAATAGTGTTAGCAAACACTGTTGGTTGCAGCAGCCCGGACTCTGAGACCCTGCTCTGTGGGGGCCGGGGGATTCCAGTGATTGTCAAAGTGGAGATGCAGGGGCCTAAGAGGTGCAATACAACAAAGCTGTATTAACATGTAAATGGTCTTTTAAAGACCTGTGAAGTACTCGGGTGGCTGGGTGCGCGCGCTGGAAAGCTGTCTGAGCTCGGGCTGAGGGCTGACACACACGGGGTGAGATGACAGAGGGAGGGAGAGGCAGAGAGAGGGTGACGGAGGGAGAGAGAGGGAGACAGAGGGAGAGGGAGGGAGACAGGTTGACAGAGGGTGACAGAGGGTGACAGAGACAGGGAGACAGAGAGGCGGAGTCTGGGGGAGACAAAGGGAGAGAGACAGAGGGAGATGGAGGAAGAGGAAGGGAGACAGAGAGAGGGAGGCAGAGAGGGAGGCAGAGAGGGAGGGAGAGGGAGACAGAGGGAGGGAGACAGAGGGTGACAAAGGGAGGGAGGGAGAGGGAGACAGAGGGAGAGAGACAGAGGGAGGGAGAGGGGAGGGAGGGAGGGAGGGAGAGGGAGGGAGAGAGACAGCGAGAGATAGAGGGAGGGAGGCAGAGAGAGAGACGGAGGGAGGGAGACGGATGGAGGGAGATGGAGGGAGACGGAGAGAGGGAGACGGAGGGAGGGAGACAGAGGGAGGGAGACGGAGGGAGAGAGACAGAGGGAGAGGGAGGGAGACAGGGAGGGAGACGGAGGGTGACAGAGGGAGGGAGGGAGACAGAGGAGGGAGAGGGAGACAGGAAGGGAGACAGGGAGAGAGACAGAGGGGGAGAGACAGAGGGAGAGAGACAGAGGGAGAGAGACAGAGACAGGGAGAGAGACAGGGAGAGAGACAGGGAGAGATAGAGGGAGAGAGACAGAGAGGGAGAGATAGAGGGAGGGAGACAGAGGGAGACGGAGGGAGGGAGACAGAGGGAGGGAGATGGAGGGAGACGGAGGGAGACGGAAGGAGAGGGAGGGAGGGAGAGAGGGAGGGAGGGAGACAGGGAGGGAGGGAGACGGAGGGAGACAGAGGGAGGGAGGGAGACGGAGGGAGGGAGACGGAGGGAGGGAGGGAGATGGAGGGAGACGGAGAGAGAGGGAGGGAGAGGGAGAGAGACAGAGGGAGTGAGACAGAGGGAGAGAGACAGAGGGAGAGAGACTGAGGGAGAGGGAGGGAGAGGGAGGCAGACAGAGGGAGGGAGAGAGACAGGGAGCGAGACATAGGGAGGGAGACGGAGAGAGGGAGACAGAGTGAGAGAGACGGAGGGAGGGAGACGGAGACAGGGAGGGAGACGGAGACAGGGAAGGAGAGGGAGGGAGACTGAGGGAGGGAGACTTAGGGAGAGAGACTGAGGGAGAGAGACGGAGGGAGAGGGAGGGAGACTGAGGGAGAGAGACAGAGGGAGAGGGATGGAGCCTGAGGGAGAGAGACAGAGGAAGAGGGAGGGAGATGGAGGGAGAGAGATGGAGGGAGAGGGAGGGAGACGGAGGGAGAGAGACAGGGAGGGAGACAGAGGGAGGGAGACAGAGGGAGGGAGACAGAGGGAGGGAGACAGAGAGGGAGACAGAGAGGGAGGAGGGTGACAGAGGGAGAAGGGCGACAGAGGGAGGAGGGCAACAGAGGGGGAGACAGAGGGGGAGACAGAGAGGGAGACAGAGAGGGAGGAGGGAGACAGATGGGGAGGGAGACAGAGGGAGGAGGGAGACAGAGGGAGGAGGGCGACGGAGGGAGGGAGAGAGACAGGGGGAGAGAGAAACGGGGGAGAGAGACAGGGGTTAGAGAGCGAGGGGGAGGGAGGGAGAGAGAGGGAGAGGGAGGGAGAAGGAGGGGAGAGAGGGAGGGAGAGAGGGAGGGAGAGGGGGAGTGTGAGGGAGGGGGAGAGGGAGACAGAGATGTGTGTATGCCGGGTCTGGTGGCTCAGTGGACGAAGGCGTCTGCTGCAGGGACCTGTGTTCAACCTCATGGTCACAATTATTTTTTTGCTTTAGCCCCGCCCCTCCCCCTCTGACCCCACCCCCACCGGTGCGGGCCTCGGCCACAAACCACACTGTAAATTTGGCCCTCGAGAGAAAGTTTGTGAGTACCCATGCATTACACCTTCTCTTGCTGGTGGCTGAGTGGGCGGGCTGTGACGTCAGCAGGAAGTCAGCAGCTGGCACCCCTGGGCATGATGCCAGGGAGGGGCTGAGCTCACTCAGACTCAGTGCAGGCAGCGGATGCACCAGTTGAGATCTCAGCGCCGTCCTGCAGAGATGTCTTCTCCTCTGCAGTACATGGCCCTCCTGCTCCTGGTGACAGGTGTGTAACAGGTTCTAGTGTGTGTAACATGTTCTATTGTGTTTATTGCACCTAGGACGTCAGGTGTGTAATATGTTCCATTGTGTGTAACATGTTCTACTGTGTGTAACATGTTCTATTAACATGTTCTATTGTGTGTGACATGTTCTACTGTGTGTAACATGTTCTATTGTGTTTATTTTACATGGGGCATCAGGTGTGTATCATGTTCTATTGTGTGTATCATGTTCTATTGTGTGTAACATGCTCTGGTGTGTTTATTTACCTGATATCCTGCACCGCTGCTGTGAGTCCATCTGCAGCTGAAAATAAGAGTTCTCAGAGGTTTCTACATAGTCTGGTGGGTAATGCGCCTGCTGCAGGGATGCCCTGGCAGGCTCCTTTGTGCTCATCTGTGCCGAGAGCAGGTGCCCGCGCATTATTATAAATACTGTGGTGGGATAATCTGTCTGCCATGAAGTCAGGTTTTAAACAGTCTCAGGTGGTTTAAATGAACAGATTTATGGTGGTAAATTACATTTCATTTGTAATCTGCAGCCACCATGTGATGTTTGTTGTACAAAATTATTACTAATTTAAATATACAAATGGAGATGTAAATAAGAATCCCTTTGGACCTCAAATGACCATGAATATTGACAACCATTTAAGGGTCCTTCGAGTCTCTAAATGAACAATGTGTTGAAAGGTTTTATCTTTGTTTTGTTCTTTCTGTGTTTGTCTCCCCGATAACAGCCCGGGCATTAATGCATAATACGTCCTTCTCTGTTTTTACACTTTTAACTCTTTGTTTCAGGTAAAAGTGGGGCGCAGTCGGTGTCTCAGTCCCCAGAGAAGCTGTCGGTGTTGGAGGGGCGCCCCCTGTTCATAAACTGCACCTATGAAACTTCGGGGTTCCCCTATCTCTTCTGGTACTTCCAGCCCCCGGGTGAAGCCCCCCGACTCCTGCTGCAGGACCTCGGGGAGAAGGAGCAGAGGGGCTTCAGTGCCCCCCACAATAAGACAATGAAGTCCTTTCACCTGCGGAAGGAGAGCAGTGAAGTGGGGGATTCAGGGCTGTACCTGTGCGCCTTGAGGGACACAGTGTGTAATGAGGCGCTGGGAGCTGCACAGAAACCAGGAAACGCACCGCCCTTCACTGTGAGCTCCTGTGACACCAGCCTTCCCTCTGGGCTCACAGAAACAACGTGCTGACACATAAAGTGACCTCTGTCACACACCACAAGTATAGTGACGTCACTGCGAGTTCTGTAACCACATCAAGGAATGAGGGAAAAGGCTACATAAGCTGGTGGGACTCAGACGAGACTTGGAATAGACTATTCCAGTACTGAGGGTGTTTTATTCTAAATAATACCTGGTAACACCATCACCCTTCCGAAAACATGGTTAAATCCTTGCTGTCTTGCTCTCTCATGTGAAAAATATAGTATTTCTGCAAACAGGAAGAATAAAAGCAGAATCTGCTGTACAAAACTAAACACACTGAAAAAAGCATTTAATCCTCGTGTTGCAAAAAAGATGTCAGAATTGGTTTAACATAAACCAGAATAATAAATTCTGGCTCAGAATGTGCAGAAATCTGCAGATACATTTAATATTTCTCTTATCACTCAAACAGCAAAATTCTAAATGTTGTCATACATCTCCTTCCAGCTGATCACTGTTCATTTTAGAAAAACAGAACAGCTTAATGAAAAGCCAGTACTACTTATTCTTGTTTACCTGTAATTATGGCCCCTGTCCTGCCTCTCACCTTGGATGCTGGCTCTGTCATAATTCAAATATAACTCATTACATTTGAAGTGATAAACTATTTTCTTAGTACAGGTAACAATAGATGTCACAACTGATTGAAAAAGGAATCTATAGACATTGCAGGCCCTCAATAGTATCTTTTGTTCAAGAGACATCAGTGCTCCCAGCTAAGACGGCTTCTTGCAAACTACAGCTGTGAAGCAAAAATATGATTTGTGCAGAATTTTGTGTTTTTAAAAAGCACTTAATTGCTCCTAAATTGTCTGTTTTCAGTTCCCCGCTCTTTTTCAGTTACATTGGTGAAGTAATTTAACATTAACACCCAGAATGACCTATGTATTTTGTATTTTTACACATTCACTTGATAGAGCGCCCACACTCCCCCTGGGAAGGCATCTTGGCGCTGTGGATCGGTGAACACACTGATGCTGGGGACTCCTTTCAATGCACAGCAGGTCTTGGACAGTGCTGTGATGCAGAGCAGGCCTGCTGGGCAGAGGCTGCCCCTTGGTTCAGAGCCCTGAACAGTGACACATCTGACCCCACCCCAGCCCCGCAGCTCTCTCCACAGAAGGAGCCGCCAGCAGGGTCTGAGGGCACACTCCTGCCTGGAGTGTGAGGCTGGGAGGGGAGCTGAGATGCGATGGACTCTGTATCCAGAGGGGCTTGTGCACCAGACACCCCCATTCAAAGGAGGGATTAAATGGCTGAAATATGTGGTAATCATTTTACCGCATGTGTACCTCACCGCAGACTCAGAGCTATGCGGTAATCCTGCCTCTGCTGTAGGGATGAGGCTGTCTGCAAGGTACAGATTTCTAGTTTTAAGACGCGACAAGATCAGTAGCATCAGGGCCGCCTTGTCCCTCTGACTGCGGCTTTTGGAGGTGTTAGGACCAGAAATATGGACCTCTCTGCTGAGGATGGAAAACCAAGACCCCGTGACTGAGTTTCAGTGAAACAGTGAAGCTTCCTGGTTTAATGTCAAGCTTTGCTTCCTGGTGATTGCTGTTTTTATATTTTTCTTTTGTTTATCTCCTTGGCTTTTACGCACTATAACTGGCTAATAAATTTGTATTCAAACATGGCGCGGGGCCTATAATTCTCTAGTGTGCTCTATGTAAATAAATACAAAATAAATAAACAGTCTGTGAAGTCACAGAGCCCGGTGCATTAGTGACAATCTCACCACCAGGAATGGTCCACGCCAGTTAGAGGCTGAGGAGATCCAGATGCAAACACATGTGGAAGACACAGGGACATCTCCATGTCCTCAGAGTCCATGCAGGGTCCCACAGGGTCCATGCAGGACCCTCATTCCTACCTTTCCATGAAAGAGGCAGGGTCCATGCAGGCCCTCATTCCTATCTTTCCATGAAGGAGGCAGGGTCCATGCAGGCCCTCATTCCTATCTTTCCATGAAAGAGGCAGGGTCCATGCAGGGCCCTCATTTCTACCTTTCCATGAAGGAGGCAGGGTCCATGCAGGCCCTCATTCCTACCTTTCCATGAAGGAGGCAGGGTCCATGCAGGCCCTCATTCCTACCTTTCCATGAAGGAGGCAGGGTCCATGCAGGATCCATACAGGGCCCATTCTGGGTCCATGCAGGATCCATTCAGAGTCCATGCAGGGCCCACATTTCTACCTTTCCATGAGAGAGTCTGGGTCCATTCAGGGCCCTCATTTCCTCCTTTCTATGGAGGAGGCAGGGTCCATGGTGGGTCCATGCAGGGTCCACCCAGGGTCCATTTAGAGTCCATGCAGGGCCCTCATGTCTACCTTTTCATGAAGGAGGCAGGGTCCATGCAGGGTCCATGCAGATTCCATGCAGGGTCTATGCAGGGCCCTCATTCCTACCTTTCTATGGAGGAGGCAGGGTCAATGCAGGGCCCTCATGTCTTCCTTTCCATGAAGGAGGCAGGGTCCATGCAGATTCCATGCAGGGTCTATGCAGGGCCCTCATTCCTACCTTTCTATGGAGGAGGCAGGGTCAATGCAGGGCCCTCATTTCTTCCTTTCCATGAAGGAGGCAGGGTCCATGCAGATTCCATGCAGGGTCTGTGCAGGGCCCTCATTTTTACCTTTCCATGGAGGAGGCAGGGTCCATGCAGGGTCCATTCAGGGTCCATGCTGGGTTTATACAGGGTACATGCAGGGCCCCATTCCTACCTTTCCATGAAGGAGGCAGGGTCAATGCAGGGTCCATGGAGGGTCCATGCAGATTCCATGCAGGGTCTATGCAGGGCCCTCATTCCTACCTTTCTATGGAGGAGGCAGGGTCAATGCAGGGCCCTAATTTCTTCCTTTCCATGAAGGAGGCAGGTTCCATGCAGGGTCCATGCAGATTCCATGCAGGGTCTATGCAGGGCCCTCATACCTACCTTTATATGGAGGACCTTTCTATGGAGGAGGCAGGGTCAATGCAGGGCCCTCATTTCTTCCTTTCCATGAAGGAGGCAGGGTCCATGCAGATTCCATGCAGGGTCTATGCAGGGCCCTCATACCTACCTTTCTATGGAGGAGGCAGGGTCCATGCAGGGTCCATGCAGGGCCCCTGCAGGGTCCATGCAGTGTCCGTGCAGGGTCTGTGCAGGGCCCTCATTTTTACCTTTCCATGGAGGAGGCAGGGTCCATGCAGGGTCCATTCAGGGTCAATGCTGGGTTTATACAGGGTACATGCAGGGCCCCATTCCTACCTTTCCATGAAGGAGGCAGGGTCAATGCAGGGTCCATGGAGGGTCCATGCAGATTCCATGCAGGGTCTATGCAGGGCCCTCATTCCTACCATTCTATGGAGGAGGCAGGGTCAATGCAGGGCCCTAATTTCTTCCTTTCCATGAAGGAGGCAGGTTCCATGCAGGGTCCATGCAGATTCCATGCAGGGTCTATGCAGGGCCCTCATACCTACCTTTATATGGAGGAGGCAGGGTCCATGCAGGGTCCATGCAGGGCCCCTGCAGGGTCCATGCAGTGTCCGTGCAGGGTCCGTGCAGTGTCCGTGCAGGGCCCTCATTTCTACCTTTCTATAGTGGAGGCAGGGTCCATGCAGGGCCCATGCAGTGGACCCCGTATGGACCAGTGCAGTATAACCTGGTGGCCCCTTGTGGTAGCGCCTTAAAGCCTCCTGCCTACTACCAGCTACTGTAACAGTGGCCAGAGCTCTGGTGCTGACTGGTACCTCATTTATCTATATATTTTATATCTCATTTATAGATAGCTCACTTCCTCTCCCAGGAGCCTCGAGGCACTATCCAGCTCTGATCCCGGGGAGACATTCTTTACAGGGGCCACCAGACTCTCTTTTCTAGTTAATTTCACAAAAACATATGTATCATTTCCATAATCAATAAGCATTTGCACTGCAATAGGTCTCGCATTCACGCGAGTTTGAGCTATTGGTATTGTAAATGATAATGCCTTTTATTTATGTTTTGGGTTTTAAAACATAAATAAAAGACATTGTCCTTTGCATTACTAAAAGCTTAAACTCTCGCAAATGCAAGACCTATTGCATTGCAATAAAGGGCCTTTTCGACCGCTTAATAGATTGTAAATATCAGAAGAAGACACCGGCCTGCGACGTCTTCAAAGTAGTGATAAATAGTGCGTTGAAGAAGATGTGTAAGTGTTGTAAATTACACAGACACAAAGTGTGACATGAGAGATACATATGATCCGAGCTATAAACACTAACAACGGTCCAACACCTTTCGCTCTGAGATTACACTATCACGGCTCAGGAGGAAGAGCAGGGAGGGGCTAGATCCTGCCCTCTCCGTGATTTGAGTGTGCAGTGTGGCATTGTGTAATGTCATTGCTATCTTTGGCCTAATAAAAAACACTCCAGCTGTAGTAAGGTCCCGGCTTTACTTCCTGGTGCAGGATAATAATAATATAATAATCCACATTTGTAAAGCACAAACAATCACCCGTAAGGGTCTCTAGGCGCTGGGGGCCATCGGGAAGATTAAGCAAGCTATTGCCCAGCGTCAGATGGTGCTGGACTAATCTGCTGCCAGCGCTGGGGATCGAACCGTGATCCCCAGATTCCGGACTCAGTCGCCCTGGCCGCGGCGCCACTCCTCTTCCCTCCACAGGATGGGCTGTGATTTATGGCAGGCATGGAGGGAGAGAGGGATGGTCTCGGCTGCAGCTCCGGCCTCATACAGTGCCCCTGCTATTACTAGTGAGCGAGAGGCACTGAGGTGGTGGTATTGGTGGTGGTATTGGAATTGGTGGTGGTGGTATTGGTGGTGGTATTGGTTTTAGTGGTGGTGGTGGTATTGGTATTGGTGGTGGTGGTGGTAGTATTGGTATTGGTGGTGGTAGTATTAGTGTTGGTGGTATTGGTGTTGGTGGTGGTATTGGTGGTGATAGTATTGGTGGTGGTGGTAGTATTTGTGGTGGTGGTATTTGTGGTGGTGGTATTGGTGGTGGTGGTGGTATTGTTAGTGGTGGTATTGGTATTGGTGGTGGTGGTATTGGTCATGGTATTAGTGGTGGTGGTATTGGTGGTGGTGGTGGTATTGGTGGTGGTGGTATTGGTGGTGGTGGTGGTATTGGTGGTGGTATTAGTGGTGGTGGTTTTGGTGATGGTGGTATTGGTGGTAGTGGTATTGGTATTGGTGGTGGTGGTATTGGTGGTGGTATTAGTGGAGGTGTTATTGGTATTGGTGGTAGTGGTGTTGGTGGTAGTCTTAGTGGTATTGGTGGTGGCGGTATTGGTGGTGGTGGTACTGGTGGTGGTGGTATTGGTGGTGGTGGTGGTATTGGTGGTGGTGGCTATTTATGGTGGTTGTGGTATTGGTGGTGGAGCTGGTGTTGTTAATAAAACAGGCTTTTGAAAACAACCAGGTGTATTTAATGCAGATGACATATAACACAGATGTGCTGTTGTCAGCTTTCTGCACTCAATATGGAGGGTGGGCCATTTTTTCAAGGAAAGAAACAGAAAAAGTCTATTGTTACATTAATGGAACAGCTCTTGGACGTACTGGAATTCTCCTGCAGTTCATGTGTTGTTCTCCTTGTACTGAAGTCTGTAGACACTGTGCTTGCAGTTTGAATAGATTTACACTTTTAGAAAAACTATCTTTTGTGTTACAGTAAAACTGCAGAAAGGAACCGTTCATGCTCCTTTCACTGCAAACTTCTGTACTAGGGATAAGGGTTTTTTGGGCAGTTAATGCAGGTGCCTAGAGATGCCAACAGACACTGGTCGAAACGAAGTAGGAACATCTGCCTGCTGTTATTGTAAGGTTTCCTGTGTCCTTTGCACGCAAAGCAACCGGTGCAGGCCCTGAGAGCTCCTGAGTACAGGTGGGGAGGTGGAGGGGGCATGTTTATCTCTGCCTGTCCCTGCAGCAGTGCCTTCGACCACCAGGGCGGCAGTGTGTAGGTCATGGAAGCAGTAGGGTACAAGGACTTTACCTGTCCCTAAACGCTCTGTACCCTCCACAGCCTGCTGGGGACTATCTGCTTGGCCAGGACTGGAGATTAGGAGGCTGCACTCTCTAAGGTCCTCTAAGGTCGACCCATACCTTCTCTCCAGAGGGCAACGGTCTTTTTGTGTGATCCTCTTATTCTGGTATTAAACTGAAAAAATGTCTGTTGCCATAAAATGATACATATCTTTCGGCAGTTGTATTGCTCTCCCAAGCTTGTAAAAGGGCTTTCTGTCTTTACAGACTGACACACACAGGCAGGCACAGGGAGACAGCTATAGAGACAGGCATGTGTCCAGGCAGAGACAGGCATGCGTCGCGTCAAGGCAGAGACAGGCATGCGTCGCGTCCAGGCAGAGACAGGCATGCGTCGCGTCCAGGCAGAGACAGACATGCGTCCAGGCAGAGACAGGCATGCGTCCAGGCAGAGACAGGCATGCGTCGAGTCCAGGCAGAGACAGGCATGCGTCCAGGCAGAGACAGCATGCGTCCAGGCAGAGACAGGCATGCGTCCAGGGGGAGACAGGCATGCGTCCAGGGGGAGACAGGCATGCGTCGCGTCCAGGCAGAGACAGGCATGCGTCGCGTCCAGGCAGAGACAGGAATGCGTCCAGGCAGAGACAGGCATGCGTTGCGTCCAGGCAGAGACAGGCATGCGTCCAGGCAGAGACAGCATGCGTCCAGGCAGAGACAGGCATGCGTCCAGGGAGAGACAGGCATGCGTCGCGTCCAGGGAGAGACAGGCATGCATCGCGTCCAGGCAGAGACAGGCATGCGTCCAGGCAGAGACAGCATGCGTCCAGGCAGAGACAGGCATGCGTCCAGGGAGAGACAGGCATGCGTCGCGTCCAGGCAGAGACAGGCATGCGTCCAGGCAGAGACAGGCATGCGTCGCGTCCAGGCAGAGACAGGCATGCGTCCAGACAGAGACAGCATGCGTCCAGGCAGAGACAGGCATGCGTCCAGGCAGAGACAGGGAGCCGCACAGTGTCCGACCTGCACTAGCGTCTGTAACAACAACGAGATGGCCGTGTGGACGCTTGGTGCCCATTGGTCAGCAAGAGGTCAAATGCATATGAACCCTGAATCTGCCAACCCGACAACCTTACGCCGCACCAATAGATAAGAATATTGTGAAATATTTGTTAATATATCGCATTTATATTACATATTCAACATTTTGAATAGAAGGAATATATGTATATACTGTATGAGCACCTGTAGTAAATTTACGAGAGCCATTTCTAACATTTCCAATAACATTCACATATATATTATGAACAGGTGTGGTTGTTGTCATAAATTACAGGCACATCCATGTGCAAGTAAATGTGCTGTCTGCAGAGAGAGAGTTTGCGTGTGTGTGTGTTCTACTGTATGTAAGCACGCCTGCTCTTGTGTGCTGAGCATGAAAATATATACATTGTCATTATATACAGACTTCTTTGCCGAACATCTGTGGTGCATTAGTAGCTGGTTTCATTGGTACCTGAAGCAGCACCTCAGCCGTTCTTACAAAGTTCACATGACTAACATCGCAATAACACACTTCCAGCACACTTAAGACGGTTAACACGGCATCTCGTGTTTTCCGCACTGGTGTCTGGCAGAACAACGGCTGCTTTTCAAACCGTCAAACATGTTTCACTAAAGAGGGGGGCATCTCGCGCCAGCGGCCCTCCTAAGAGGGCGGCCCCCCTTATTGCCACAGGATGGCACACAAGTCAGCCTCCCACTGTCTGCACCCTTTGCCTTTCCGGTTTCGATCAGCAGGTGGTGGTCTAGCCAGTTTTTCTCTTGGTATCAGGGCAGTTGCTGTCGCGCCTTAACATCTGGGCGATTTGAGTGGTTGGTTGGGTGCTCTGCGGCCATTGGGTGGGCGGGCCTGCTGGTAGTGCCCCGGACTTTATGGTCTTCTTGGTGCTTCTGCTAAGAGTGCGCCGCATTCTGTTTGGTCAACCCCCCCCCCCCCCTAGATTGAGAACGGGCAGCCTGCAGGCCGGGTACCGCCAGGCGGGCACCCCTGCATTTATCGAATTTGCCTTGTCTTCTCGGCAGGCGGCGCACACATTGTCTGTGGTGAGGCCTGCCATCCTACTTGCATTTCCCGGCCTGGGTCCCGGCGTCAGCTCTCCACCCGGTGTTCTGAGCTGCTCACTTGGTCGCTGCTGCTTTCTTAAGTTGTGGGGGTGCGGCCATGCTACAGCTGCAAAGGCGAATGAGCTCAATGCCTTGAAATGTCGGCTTTGCCTTGTGTTTTCGGTGTGTCCGGGCCGGAGATCAAGAAGTCAGGCTCAGTCTTACGAGTGGCTGCATCTGTGCTTGTTACGGAGAGTTGTAATTCCTCTTCAGTATCTGGCTGCAAGGTGCGAGGAATTTGGCCCAGTAGATGGTGTGGCAGTCTTGTTGGATGGACCCCTGGTCAAAAAGGAAGATCATCCTGGAGCCATTCTGAAGTCATTCGATGACTTCAGCCAGGCTATTCCTGCAATTATCTGGGGACGTCATCCCAAACCATCCTGAAGTATGCCTATAGGGGGGAATATTTAAATGGGATGACTCTTACTGTAATCACAAAAACTACTCTAGGATGGTGTTCTGATGACTTCCACTGGCAGGGAGTGATTACCTTTTACAACTCCACGAATACTAATTGACAACTTTGGGATGAGTGTGACTTACTCCAGGATGGGTTCCAGACAATTTAAGGATGATTGTGGATTATTCCTGGATGATCCTATTACCGCTTTAGGATGGAAGTTGATTACTCTGGAATGATCCCATGATCATTTCAGGATGAGTGTGGATTACTCCAGGATGATTTAATGATAACTCAAAAATTAGCATAGATTATTTAGGATTATATTAGGACAACTACAGAATGAGCGTGGATTACTAGACAATGACTACATAAGGTCTTTAAGATGGTTATGAAATACTCTTGCAGGATTTTATGCCAACGGCAGGCCAAGTGTAGATAGCTCTCAGGTGATTTAATGGATAAATCAGAGTGGCTGTGGATCACTAATAAATCATTACGGTCTGGATTACACCTTAAAATTTCCATGTTACAAGCACATTAGCTGACTGTCAGTATTTCCTTGCAGGGTCCCACTATTAGTTTAGGAATATGGATGTGCTGGTAGGGAAATATTTAGAGGATCACCTCCTCAATGAACCTTCCTGTCAAAAACAAGCCTCTTGAATGCAATATGCCTCCTTTATACAATACCAGGAATTATTTGCAATTCCATAAGTTCTAAAGTAAGACCTAAATTTATAAGTGTCACAGCTCAACACCCAAATTTGCTGAGTTGCATCACAGGGTGAGAGCAGGAAAGTGCCATGTCTACCCCTCTCCCTTGCAACAGTGCACCATTAGGCAGTCGAGCACCATGCACACACATTTGCACTATGGTGCAAAGGTGTCTGCGAGAGTCTAGCTTTGGTTTTTGTACTGGAAGGGCCCCCTTGCAGTACAAAAAATGCTATGCCTAGAAAAACCTGAAAATGTTTCCCATTGTGGATGAGTGTTGTAACAAATACCAATTTGCTCTGGTTTATAAATCCTGAAAAGATTTTGCGTCAAGTCCGCATTATAAAACTTAAGCAAACCAAAAACAAAACTTCCATAAATCTAGTCCCAATAATAAGATGAATATTCTCCTACTCTGGAAAGATTACTTTTTAAACTCTGCCGTGAGATGCAGGCACTGTACAAAATAAATCTCAGAAACATTCCTTTTGGCTAGCTTTGTGCTGTAGAAATACCATACGCATACAAAAGTAGTGGCTTCAACAATGTTATACTTTACATTCAGATAAGATTAACAACTTGTCCAGCTACTCCTATACTCCTGACTCACTGGGACTTGCCTTACTTTGAGGTACAGAGCATTATCTGAAGCTGTTTAATGTAGTGACCAGTGGCAAAAGACTGAAAAAGTAATAGTTAAATGAAAAAGCACCAAAGGGGATGCGTTAACATGTAATTTTATTGATCTAAAACACACCTTTGGCCCCATAGGAACCAGGATACTGAACAAGAGAACATAAAGAAAGTCCAGGACACTCTTCAAGATGGGAAAAAAAATGCCAGAATACTACAACAAAAACAAAAAGGCTTAATGAAAGCCAGCAACTTCAATGTTTGTTTTTAGATTCAGAGTTTTCTTTAGTCCTCCTCCAGTATTGCAAATCTTTATAGCCAGCTTCCTTCTCATAGTTCTGTTGTCCAGTGATGGCCAGCCTTCATCCCTGCACATATACTTCATAGAGTCTGGAGGAAAAAGAAATTAACATACATCAGTATCATGTTAACACCACTATTTTAGGTTTTTAGTAGGACTGGGTTGCCTTTAAAATGTTCCATCCTTTTATTTCATATAGTGTACCCGATGAGATATGGTTACAAGGGCTCATAAGTTTAACATTAAGGTTACTTGGTCAAAGAGGTAATGGTGAGAGCAAGGCATTGATGAAGAGGTGGGCAGGAGGTTAAGAAAGAAGACTCACCTGTCCAAGTGAAAAAAACGCCGCTGTTCACCAGACGCTGTCACGCTTCCTGTGCAAACAGAAAGCAATCAATACCAGATTTCATTTACAAAACCATCATGGAGGCAGCCATGTTGAGCCTGAACTCTACCTACAGTATTCTTATTTGGAAAACAGGCTAAAAAATTACCATACTGACCAGGGTTCAAACATTTTTGTAAAACTGAATCTCAATGCACAGCCACGGTTTCAGTGGCTTTCACATGGCCAAGTGTTGGTGCAGGTCAGAAACAGACGTCTAAGACATCCTGAGACAGGACAGAGATATCCTGTGTGTTCTTTTCCAGCTTGGGGAAGTGACAAGCTTGGCATTTAACAGTTGACTGATTCAATGTTGTCCCTTTACAGTTGCATGACTGTGGCACCAAGCCCCTTAACCACCCATTCAAACAAATATGCCTCTGGAAATACTATCAGGGCAGAGTGATAGCTTGCCAGGATACCAGTGATCTATCTGTTCCATAACTATCAAAGCATTTCAAATTCGTTGAACCAGGATCCATTCTACATCCTCCTTTCAGCATCTAAAACAGGTAATACTGAAGATGGCCATAATCTATGACACAAAAGCTGGTTCACAAAAAACAAGGCCCTAAACACCCAGCATTAGACAGAACAAGGCTCAAGGAGAGCAAGGTGGGGGCATTCTCAGTCACGCTCGCTACTATTGCAGTCAGGGAGCTGGGTGGAGTCAAGTGCGGATAAATTGGTCGGTCTGTGACAAGAACGTGGTTCGCATTCAGTCACAGATCTGCCTAGCATTTCCTGCACTCCCTTGGTGTTGTCAACTTACCTGCTCAGTTCCTGTTGTCCTGCAGTCGGGAATTTTTGGTACCTTGATTGGACGTCTCTGACATGTTACGGCTCCGACACGCGGGTCTTCCTCTTACAGGTCGTTGATCTCTTCTTCCGGGTACCTGTCCGCATCCATGTTCCCTCGCCGGAGGTACCTGCTTGTGTAGCTCTGTTTCTTCGCGCCGGAGTTTCTTCAGCCTCTCGTCCTGTACAGAATACAATTAGAGAAGAAAGATATATTTAACCAAAGAATCCTCGTCAATCAGGTATATGGTAGGATGATGATGTTATATATGGTTAGAAGGACATCGTTACTTATCTGATTTATCTGATCCACGGAGAGTGGAAAAACGGTTATTCTTTTGTTTCCCTTATTTAACACGGGCTGGATATAAAGAGAAAATTAGATGCAAGTTAGTTTCCTGATTTCGTAAGGAGACGCCATATTCTTATCTGACCCAGCAACTTGTGTAGATTTTTCATATTACATCCCATCGAGGAAAATATGAGTTTTGCCTAGTTTTATCTAGGATGTATATTTTTGGGGTCTAATTGAGTGCTACAGTGGCATTTGTTAAGGTTAGTCCCTCTCATTGTTTTTGGCAATTATACATATAACTTCTTTTACCATAAGGTGAATAACTAAGTTCACAAAAAAGGGCCACTGCCCACTCGGCAGAACCAGGCAAACAAAGATGTGGGCTCTCAGCCATGCTGCAAAAGCAGGGCCCTGGTTGAAGGTGCATAACATAGGCTCAAATACAATATAACAGTGCATAGCTGCATAGAACACATTTAATTCATGCTACATACACTAGATGTGGAGCACTGATCTGTGCCAGACACAAGAGCTCACATTTATAAGGGGTCACTGGTCCGTGCTTCATACTCTGGCTTCACCCACAGAACTAGCCTATGTTACACAGTAGCGTTTAGGGGGACAGTTGTAGAGTGAAGTGGTATATAGTAGAGTGGCGTAGAATACATTGGCATGGAGTCCAGGGGCCTAGAGTGGGGAGTTGAGGGGTGTTGAGAGCAGTAGTAGCAGAGTGGTGGTGTAATGGATTAGTGGTGTCCAGTGGTAAAACAGAGGAGTGGTGAAGTGAAGAGGACTGGCATAGAGTTGTAGAGCAAACTTAATCTACCCTCATTCTAAGACTGGTACATGGAGAAATATGAAAGAGTGTAATAGTAACAAATGTAAGATATAGCGCTTAAAAGAAGGAAGTAAAGTGTAAAAAGTAATTTATACTTTGGTGATAGCAGACCTTTAATGTAAGAATGAAGAAAAATCACCATATGGTACCCTAACTTAACTGCAGAATCATTTGCAATGAGAACGGCGCCCGTGAAATAATAGGTCTCCTTGCCACCAAATGTGATTTAAATACAAGACAAGGAGCCTACCTGACTCATAGCTTTATTTTAAGTCTTGTATTTTATATACACACACATATATATATATATATATATATATATTCACACACACGCGCATATATACACACGCATATATACATACACACACACACTTAGATATATACAACTTTGGCACCGTTTAATAAATATTCGCAAACTTTTTCCAAAAAAGGTGTTCCAGTGAATCTTTGTTGCACATGGAAAGTTTCGGGGGATTTGTAAAGAGGGGGCTGAAAAAATGGGGTTGGATTAGAGGGGGCGTTTGAAATGTTAAGTCCCATCGGAACCTGTCAATACTACTACAGCCCAAACTGAAAAGAATTACACCAAACTTGGTAGATGTTGTTATGCAAATTGTGCTTTTTTTTATTTGGTGCCACCAACCACCTGCTCGAGGCTCATTACAATAATATAGGGGGGCTATGAAGACCCCCCCAGCCACCCATACAGGTACTCAGACAACCTATCAATCACTCATGTACCCACTCACACACACATACAACCACTTAGACACCAACTGATAGACTGATACAGACATTCACACAACCAGTCACTCACCCCTACATTCTTTGAGACAGCTAATCACTCACTCGCTAATTGGCTGGTCGTACATCTGGCCGTGGGAATTTAAGAATTCTACATTTTCTCCACACAGATGATAATGGCCACAAAAAAAAACGTGCAAATAACTGCTTCATGGGCCGTCCCTAAATAAATCGAGCATTAGCAAAACCAATAGGTCTTGCCTATGCAAGAGCTATTGGCTTTGCCAATATGTTTTATCCATGTTGCACACCAACGTGACTACTGTTCAGCATGGTTAAAGGTTAGTGGGCTAAAGAGCGGCATGGAGTGGAGTGTCGTGAAGTAGAATGGAGAGTCATGGAGTGGCGTGGAATGGCATGGAGGAAGTAGTGTTGTATAGTGGAGATGAGGTGAGTGGCGTAGAGTGTCAGAGAGGAGTGGAGTCGTGTAGAGTGGAGTGGAGTGACAGAGGGTGTTGTGTAGAGTGGTGTAGAGTAGATGGTTGTAGAGTGGAGAAGTGTAGGAGAGCGGAATGGCATAGAGTGGAGAAATGTGTCAGAGTGGAGCAAAGTGGGACAGAGGGAGTTGTGTAGAGAGTCGTGGAGTAGTTTTGTAGAGTGGCATTGAGTGGAGTAGGGTGTCAGAGTGGAGTAAAGTTTAACATAATAGACCGTCTTAGAGTGGAGTGTTATAGAGTGGCCTAGAGTGAAGTGGCGTAAAGGACAGTGGTGCAGAGTAGACTGGTGGAGTGCATTGGGTTTGAGTGAAGTAGTGTAGAATCAATTAGCATAGAGTAGTTTGTTTCAGAGTAGAGTGAAGTGATGTAGAGTGGAGTGGTTCAGGGTAGAGTGGAGTGGTTCAGTGTAGAGTGGAGTGGTTCGGGGTAGAGTAGTGTGGCGTAGAGTGCAGTGGTGTGGAGTCAGTGGTACAGAATAGATTAGAGTGGCATGGAGTGATGCAGTGTAGTGGCGTAGAGTGCCATATATTTATGTGTTGCAGAGTAGAGTGGTGCAGAGAGCAGTGTTATAGAGTAGAATAGAGTGGCATAGATTGCAGCTAAATAGAGCGCAATGGTGTGGAGTATAGAGGTGCAGATGAGGAATGAAAGAAGGCAAAATAGGAAGAAGGAAGTGGCAGACTCAAAAAAAAGATTCAGAAAAGATCAGAGAAATAGCAAAAGGCATTTTATCTGAGAAACGTCACAAACAAAGCCCTCTAACTTCACTGCAGGATCATTTGCATTCATGAAAGCATCCTAGACTCAACTGGACTCCCTGCATATCACAACATGATCTCAGTATACTTAGGAGAGTCTCCATGACACATAGCTGTAGTTGTATGTGTAATAGACTTACTTGAAGAAGCTTTTCCTCATACCTCTACATCTATAGGTCTGTCCATTTCAATAAATCCACTACAGCATGGAGCAGCACACTTCACACATTGGCTAACTTCGCTTTCAGTGATGGCAATCTTTCCTTTCACCAGAAACACAAAGTATTTTCTTTAAAGGCCAGGGGCTAATATGCCACGGTGTGCTTTTAAAGACACATTTTTGTTTTCAACCAATTGTTTTAGATTGATGTGGGCCTGACAGGTTTCCTAACCATGTTTCGCAACATAAATGATAAAACAAAAACTGACAAATCGAAAAGGCATGCTGTCAATGCCAGCCCTTTAAGCTTAGCCACTGCGTTTTCTATATTTTTGAACATTCAACCCCAGTCCTGTCACTTTGTTGCCGAACTGTGACCATTGCCAAGCAGTAGCATCATCGTAAGAGAGTGATTCTGAGTTTTTGGCCTATGCTGGCTGAGACCTGCAACTTAGTGATCAAGCAACCCCAGGAAAGAGGGCTGGGGAATGGGGAAATTTGGTACCTTTCAGTTCCTGTGTGCACTACACAGAGAAGAGTGCATGGTGCTGTTTGCGAAGAATCCAAGTAAAAATTGGGCTGGTCAGATGAGTCCTGAACAAGCAGTTCTGGTGATAGCAGTACTGCACAAAATGTAGAAGTTAACTGCACAGTGCATGAACTATCATTGTGCTAATGTACCAGGTCTGGATTGCAACGTGTAAACACTTTCTGAAGTGGGGGGTATGGAGGAAGAGTAGAGAAAAGGAAGCAGGCAGGTGGAAGTCATGAAAGAGATGTACAAGAAGGAAAATCATAAAAGGGAGAGTGAGGAAGGAGGAGAGATCGGAATGCAAAGGAAGACACATAATTTGAAGAGAACTGGGGAGAGCACAGGTAGGAGTACAAGATTGGAGTGGAACATGAAGAGCGTGAAAAGGAGTAGACAAGAGCAAGAAGCAGCGGTAGAAGAGCAGTCCTAGAAGAGGGCGTGAAGGGAGAGAGTGATGGAAAGACGTGAAGCTGAACAACAAAAAGCAGTTAGCGAGAGGAGTACCGAGAGAAGGGGGAAACTCGAACATAGGGAAGAGCATGAGTGGAGAGAAAGAAAAAAGGTGAGAAGAGGAGGAAGAAAAGCTGATAGTGAAGGAGAGAAAAACAGTGTAGCTATTCATTATTAAACAGAAAGTAATTTAATATGTATGGCTGAGGGATTGGCAGGGCTGGAGTTTCCACGGCCTGCTTCAATAGTGGCTAGTTCTGCTGTCGAAGACATGCAATAAAAATTCTTTAACTGTGTTAAGGTCTGCTGATGTTAAAAGGAATTTCTGTAGCATCACCATTGGTACAAGTTAATAAGGTTTCAGTAATTCCATCAGGATCAAACTTTGGTGGAGATCGGGCTCTGTAGCTTCAAGGAGTTATATTACATGATCAGGCTGTAAGACACAAATCCTACTGCCACCTCTTTCAAAACGAAGTCAGACACACATTAGGACAGGCTTTCACGCGCACCTTTGACATAAGTAAGCACTAAATTCAGCTGAGTCTGCTCCATGGTTGTTGTTGAGATGTGAGCATAACCCCTCCCCCACATACAACATATTTGCTCGGTGTCTCAAACAAAGCCCCAAGCACATTCATACAATCTAACTCATATGTGGTTCGATTCTCACATTTTCAAGAGACAAAATAATTAAAGCTCAGAGGAGCGGACTCCTGCATTCACCACTTCTCCCATACAAAGCACTACATGTTTGCGCGGCATATTAAAGAGTGGCCGGTTCCCGCCTTAAAGCGCTGCGTTTCCCTACAAAAGTGCGAGTAGAGGCGGCAAAAATCAAACCCATCGCACTCTCTGCCTCTTCCCCCGAGCCAAAATACCAACGAAACGGAGCAAATCTCTCTTCTTTCCCCCTCTAGTAGTCTCCCCGAATCGGTACACTTTCGACGAAGAACTCTCTCTGCTTCCCAGCGGGTTCCCCTGCACCTCAACTTCCGCTTCCGTCCAATGCAGAGTAGGCACTACGGTGGGATTCAGGAAATAGAGGATGGACTAGAAAGACTTATCTAGTCATCAAGCACTGGTAATGACAACCAATGTCCTAACTTGCTAACATACAATGTAAAGGTAGCGGTGACCCTACAAACTAATAGCAAGACCTGAGCTCAGGCTGTAAAATGCTGGTTTATGATCAGAGTTTGAAAATATGTTGTATGTTAGCATACAACATAGATCATGTTACAATAAAATAAGGTGTCTTTAAAGTTCAAGCAAGTGTATATCTTTATGCGCTGATGCCATTTGCCTTAGCAAATCATATTATGTGCTATCTTTTAAAAGTGAACGTTTTAAAACATAAACCCGAGAAACAATTCTGGCCCCGCTCTGATGACATTTCTGAACTAAGAGGCAGTCAGAGGTCATGCATATCCCTGTATTTCCACAAGGACATTTATGCAAACCCTCCCGATTCAGATGGGAGACTACCGATTTCGAGCCTAATCTCCCGATTCATGATTGTAAACATCCGATTTTGAGACTGCTGCTGACAGGCGATTAGTTGTCAGCCTGGTTTCCTAAACCTGCCCTGACTCTGTTATTGATTTAAATGTAGGGCGTGGAGTGGGTCATGGGCAGGGACTGAAGAAAGGTATTCAGTGCAGCCAAGGTGCAGTCTGTGCCTCCGTTAAATGGCACTGCAGTGACAGGCAGTGAGTGGTCCGATGCCTTGAAGTGTGGTGCAGCAAGTAACCTGCTGCTTAAGCCTACCAACTCCCTGCAGCACTCTAATGCGCCATGACAATCAAACATGTGTCCCTCTGAGCCACAGAGCTGTCTGTACTCTTGCCACAGTTAAGGTCAAACAAAGTATTGATCCGATAGGATAGTGGGTGCCAGTCCATAGTAACACATTGTATGTACTGCGGGGGGGGGGGGAGGGGGGGGGGGGGGGGGGGGGTCAGTAGCAATATCAGCTTTTTCTAAGCCTGACGCACGCTCATAGTCATGAGCAATGCCAATAGCTCTAACTTTAACAATGCCGAGACCATTGCATTGTAAATGCTTGTTCTCCTTGTAATTTGCACCGTACCTCAATAGCACATGATTTTCACTTTTGCCTCTTGCAAGTGCTTTTGTAACTTGTTCATTGTTCATATCGCTCTGACACTTCGGGTAAAGTCCGCGTATATATAAAAACGCATAAATAAATAAATAAATAAGAAGTGGCAGCTGCTCTCCAGGACCTGGTTCGAGGCCCATCCGGCAAACTGATCTGAGAAAAACAAGCATGCAGGGGGAAACAAAAGTTCAGACCTTTAACGCTGCATACATTTTGCTATCCATGCACAGCACCATTTCTGCCCTTTTTGTTTATTAAAAATTGCAAAGCAATTTTTCACCTTTGTATAAAAATGCACAACCACGCGATATAATCACCCCGCAAACTTTTACTCCGTATATGCCTTTACCACGCATGCCATGACAACGCAAAGGCGTGCACGGTGAATGCATAAACTTTGTAAAAGTGTTTATGGTAAATATATATATATTTTTTAATATGATATGTATATATATATTTAATTTTAATAATTTTTTTTTAAAAACTAAAAACCAAAAAAGTCCTTTTTTATCCCATATAACTAAACACCCCTAACATTGTTAAATTACCCATACCACCCCAATACCCATGCTCACTAAAATCTTAAATTACCCTTGGCACCCCAAATCCACCCTGAACCCTAAAACACACCCTGACCACTAACAATACCCCTACACCCCCAATCCCACCCTGAACCCTTAAACTACCCTAGCACCCCAAAACCTAAACTGAACCCTGTACACTAAAATTACCCTGAGCACCCCAAAAACAAAACACACCCTGATCCCTAAATTTTCTACTACACCCCAAACCTAAAGCCACCATGAACCCTAAAAATCCCCCAGCACCTCTAAACCCAAACACACCCTGAACCCTAAAAATTCCCCTACACCCCAAAACCCTAACCCACCATGCCACTTAAAAATACCCCAGCACCCCAAAAACTAAACCCACCCTGAACCCTAAAAATACCCCAGCACCCCAAAACCCAAACATACCCTTAACCCTAAAATTACCCATAACCACTAAAAATAAACCTGCACCCCAAAACCTAAAATGACCCTGAACCCTAAAAATACCCCTGCACCCCAAAACCTAAACCCACCCTGAACCCCAAAAATACCCTGGGCACCCCAAAACCCAAACATGTCCTTAACCCTAAAACTACCCCGGACTACTAAAAATAAACCTGCACCCCAAAACCTAAACCTTAAAAATACCCCTGCACCCCAAAAACTAAACCCACCCTGAACCCTAAAAATTCCCCAGCACCCAAAAACCCAAACATACCCTTAACCCTAAAATTAGCCATGACCACTAAAAATAAATCTGCACCCCAAAACCTAAAATGACCCTGAACCCTAAAAATACCCCTGCACCCCAAAACCTAAACCCACCCTGAACCCCAAAAATACCCTGGGCACCCCAAAACCCAAACATGTCCTTAACCCTAAAACTACCCCGGACCACTAAAAATAAACATGCACCCCAAAACCTAAACCTTAAAAATACCCCTGCACCCCAAAAACTAAACCCACCCTGAACCCTAAAAATACCCCAGCACCCCAAAACCCAAACATACCCTTAACCCTAAAATTAGCCATGACCACTAAAAATAAACCTGCACCCCAAAACCTACTACGACCCTGAACCCTTAAAATACCCCTGCACCCCAAAACCTAAACCCACCCTGAACCCCAAAAATACCCTGGGCACCCCAAAACCCAAACATGCCCTTAACCCTAAAACTACCCCTGACAACTACAAATAAACCTGCACCCCAAAACCTAAACCCTAAAAATACCCCTGCACCCTAAAACCTAAACCCACCCTGAACCCTAAAAATACCCCAGCATCCCAAAACCCAAACATGCCCTTAACCCTAAAATTACTCCTGACCACTAAAAATAAACCTGTACCCCAAAACCTAAACCCACCCTGAACCTTAAAAATACCCCTGCACCCCAAAATCTAAACCCACCCTGAACCCTAAAAATACCCAGACACCCCAAAACCTAAACCCACCCTGAACCCTATAAATACCCCAGCACCCCAAACGCCTTAACCCTAAAATTACCCCTGAACCCCAAAACATATAACCCTACACTCCAAAACCCAAACCCTATACATACCTTATACTTACATATAAATCACATATGCTTCTACCATTCATGCATTTACAACAAATTTCATGTATGGTAAATGCATATGCATTGTAATGCCATGCGTTGTAATGGCATTGCCGAGTACTGGTAGTTGCATTGTGATGGTATGCGGGGTGATGGTAGTAGTGGTAAAAGATTAGTTGTAATGGGTGTTTGCCTCTTGCACTAGAAGTATAATCATTCTCAAAACATAAGGAGCAATTTCATCATGTTAAGAAGAAATGATGCTTGTGGAGATTTGGATGTTTATTTTCAAATCATCAAGCACAATTGAATCTTATGAAGAAATCACATACTCATTCTTAAATCCTCCTGAAGTCATCAGGAATAGTCACACCTTGTGAATTCATCGCATACTCATTCTTAAGTCTTCCCGAAGTCATCAGGAATAGTCACACCTTGTGAAGTCATCAGTTGCTCATTTTCAAGTCATCCACAAGTCATCGAGCTCAAGTTTCTAAACTCTGCTGATGACTTCAAGAGCTTGATGATGTCTGATGGTGTGAAAATGACTTCTAGAGTAGTTGGATGATCATCCAATGACTCTGGGATTGCTTCTAAAGTAATCCTGTTTGACCTGGGACTGCAGGAGGCGGGGGGGGGGGAGGGTTGGTTTATAGGATGGAATTTTTTCTAGCAGGTGGTAACTCTGATAAATGGACATGGGCCAAGGTTTCACGGTATACCAATAACTGAGAAATCATCGTACTTGGTTCCGTGCAGACAGTGGTCGGGTCGTTGGTGCCCAGTACTCGTTGTGGCACTTGTGTATGGATTTCGTCGGTCTTCAGTCTGTATGTGCTGACTGTCGGTGGTAAGTAATATGCATCTAGAACAGTGGTGACCCTGAATATGCGACTTATTAAACACACCACAGTAGGGAAAAGAGCTTTATGTGTGTCTGGCATACCGTTCAATCTACCAGGACTGTAAAGTTATTTTCCAACTATGGATGCATTGAAGCGCACTGATGGTCAAGCAAATTGAAGCCTGTTGAGTGTTCATCGGTCACCTGCCTGCTAGTGTCTTATCGAAATTATATTTATGGAGATGCGCTATGGTCTTGGAAGGCAGAGCAACCACATAGTGTATACAAGCTACTGATAAAAATGCAGATGTTTTTATTGGTCCTGTCTGGAGTCTCTCAAGTGACAAATCTTTCAGTGTCCATTGCTTTACCAGCCTTTGGTTTAATTCATTAAATCGCCACCGGCTCAACATACGTATTCTGGTGGCTATGCATTGTGGATGTCCTTACCATGCGCTGTTTCTCAGCAAATGTTTTAAATAGACCTGGGGAAGCAAAGACCTGCCTGATTTTGCCCGGGCTCACCAGTAATGACTACGGCTCTCACTGTTGGTAATGCCCATCCTTTATCGGGACGGGCACGGGGCCCGGAGTTATCCCACGTGCAGGACTATCACCTCCACCGCTGGGATCAGTGTTTGACCGCAGGGTCTCAGGCTCTAATCCCGGTGACGACACGCAGCCTTACATCCATCTGAGGTCGGTAAATGGAGTACCATTGAGTTGGCAACAAGAACCAGCTGCATGTTGCGCCAGGTTACCTATGGGTGCACGTGCGCTCCTCATGTTACGTATTGCTTGGGATTAGAGAGATAGGGGGATTTGTACGGACGAATGATACAGGGCAGAACAGTTCCAGATCTAGAAAGTATGGAGCGGAATTGCCTGTGAATTCTGTGGGCTCCTAACTCAGCTGCTTGCGGTACCTGTTGAGATGCTGCCTTCCAGGTGGTAGGTTTCATCGTGTCTTTTACCGAGTTAGCGGTGGATGCGGGGCCTCGTCACCCTATGTATGGCCGGAGTCCTGTGCGGTTGGATTTAGTCTGGGGGCAGTCACGGGCCAGGGTGCAGGGAGGAAAGGGCCCTGATAGCTTATATACTTCTAGCGGATTGTGTTAATTACCGTTTGCCTCATGTGCAATTAACACGGGCGAAGTGTGACGAGATATTAGTTAATTTGCAGAAATATTTTTGTTGGTTCCACGCAACATCCATATAAAGTATCTCTTAGACCAAAACAGGACCTCAACATGAGAATTGGTGTGGGTGTCACAGATAATTTTGCAGTAATGTTAGTGAGCTGCTGCGGTGTTCCTATTTGGACAACACAAGTCACTATCCCTCTATTTTGATGCTTAACGGCATCCTGTCTCTTGCATATTGCCCGACTCGTATTCCCCAACTCCTCACCGCAGAGACAGCCATGGGGTTGGTTCTTGGTTCATTTTATGGCCAGTTATGGTTCCTTTACTTAAAGACACCAATATGCACAGACCTTTGGGCCTGCATTAGCCACACGTCTTTGTGCCAGCTTCGGGCGTGGGTGCAAAGCTTTGGTCTATCATTCTATGTCAAGTTGACCGCTGACAGACTAGTAGTGACTGGTGGGAAATGACAATCCACCAATACCACGAGGGCTTACATCACTGACTTTTTGTTGAATGTAAGGGATACCCTTTTGCAATAAATGTGAGCTTCCTGGGGGATGATTTGGTGCCATTTAAGTCAGCTTCTAGCAAGTTTTGAAGGTCCTAGATTGATGGGCTTTGCACATTCCTTTTGCCCCCGATTTAGATGAACACTCAGGGGCAGGGCCCATTGCGGTATTCAGCATGGGAAGGAGGCAGGCCTAGGGAAAACAAACTCCTCTTGGGCTTGCAAAATACAGCACAATCTCTAGCCTTGCTGGAGGGGTAAGGCGAGGGGCAGATTATATCCATGGAGGCAATGACAGAAGAGGGTGAACCATGCAGTACCCTTTTCACGGGGTGGGCTCAGCTGTGCAGGCTTATACTTTATTTAATCTTTACTTTGTTTAATTTTGAAGGGACGATTGGCCATTTTCTGACTTGCCCTTGTCCATTATTTGTTCCAGCTCCCGCAGAGCCGGGTGTAACAGATGGTACCCATCCCTAGAAGCACTGCGCCAAGCTGTCATGTTCTGCTGCAAAGCACTGTGCTTAAGCAACTTGTCTCACATTTGAATACTGGTACATTTCCTAATGTGTTCTTGCATTTGGCATAGAGATCGAGGGTATTCCTCAGGTCGAAGATCCTTTCCTAACAAGGTAGCTCCCTGAGGCAGGTGCCTGTGCAAACCCCATCTGTAATGTTCAGTGCATAGTAGCTAGCTCATTCTTTCACTCTTTGAGTGTGATAAAATTAGTACCAGGACGTTGCATTACAATGACAGCTTTTATTAAGCATCAAGAAAAAATTACATTTGTACTGGGTGTACTATGCACAGTTATTAGTGTTATGATTCCTCTAGACCTGCAAAACATCACATATATGGTGCATTCAGGACACATGCTACATGTTCCACCTAGCCGGTAGAGGTAACCACAAATCTTCAGCAATGTTAAACATTACTGGTCAAGAGTGGCGAGTAGTGGTTTGCAACAAGACCCCTACAGCAGTGACTGCCGCGCTATGCGGCAAGGAGATGAAGGGGGAAAGGTCTGGCAGGTCCTTACGAGTGCCTGCCACACGGCCACTTGCAGGTTGTTTATAGTGATTCCTAAGGGCATAGGAGGGGTCATGGCAAGGTAAAACCTGGACCGATTCACCTGCTCGGGGTGGTGGTCCCTACCTCTTTTCACAGGATCACTCCCTGTCGGGTCTAACGATCATCCCTATTAGCATGTAGAACAGGGTCAAACAGGCAGGAGACTGACTTGGGGAGTCACAAAAGACATTTCCCCTAGGGTACCGGACCATGCAGCAACATTGCTTCATCACAGTTGTATCAACAATCCAGGGGAGGAGCCACCCTGTGGCCAGTTAACGGGATCGTCCCTCTGCATAACCAGGGTGTGCACTGGTACAGCTACACATCATCAGTCATAACCCTTAGTAGGATGGGGATTGGAGTCTGTTCAGCCTGTCCCCCTGTTCTCACCACCCCCTTGCCGGCTGCCTGGTATACACTAACAGAGGTCTGGGCGAGCTGTCCCTAGCACCTAGGACCAACAAGCGATATAGGGCATGTGTGGCTAAGTTCGGTGCAGTAGCTGGCGCATGGAAGGAAGGGAGTTCTTCTCTGGAGAGCAGGATTCAAGGTTTCATTTCATGGGCCAAAGATCAGGGGAAATACCACTCATGGATTGTGGGCCACATTGAGGCAATTAGCCACCACGCAAGGCAAGACGATCCTACTAAATCATCCCTGATCAGGGCGGCGCTCAAGGGCTGGGCCAGAAGCGAGCCACGGGCACCAGACAACAGGTCACCTATAGATTTTGAAACTCTACAAGGGATGCTGGACTCAGTCTTTCAGGCTTGGCCCACGTACCTGCTGGAGGTCGCCGCTGCTGCCCTGCCTTGCTGTATTTTCACCGCTGTCCCTGGGACCCACACGCTGTGTGTCTCCCCTGCTGCCGCCATTTCATCTCGCGGCCGTGAGCAGGGGGAGACTACAGCTCCCAGCCTCCCTAGCGCCCGCTGACATCATCTACGCGCCCGGAGGCGCTTAAAAGTTTACGGCTCCCTCGGTGGAGCGGGAATCAGTCTTTCAGGCTTGGCCCACGTACCTGCTGGAGGTCGCCGCTGCTGCCCTGCCTTGCTGCATTTTCACCGCTGTCCCTGGGACCCACACACTGTGTGTCTCCCCTGCTGCCGCCATTTCATCTCGCGGCCGTGAGCAGGGGGAGACTACAGCTCCCAGCCTCCCTAGCGCCCGCTGACATCATCTACGCGCCCGGAGGCGCTTAAAAGTTTACGGCTCCCTCCGCGTCGCGGGACGCGCGCGGGCGGCGCCGGGCTAAGCCCGGGCAAAGGGCGGGCCCTCTGTGGCCCTCAGTGGTCTCCTGTGGTCGGGCGGGCCGTCTCCCCTTCGCCATTGATTGCACAGGTAAAAATATCCAATATGGGGAAACGCACGACCATGCCTGCTCATGTAGACCCTTTCGTACCCATTGAGCAGCCTACTTCGTTTGATACTTTGTTGGCTAATGCTTTAACCATGGTAACCAATGAAATTGCTGACACCGAAAGAAGGATGTCCATAGGATTACCAAATATTACTCCCCTATGTTCTCAATCCCCTAAGACTGCACCAAATCTGGGGCTCCCGCTCTCCCCCACAGTAATGGTTATTAAACCCACATTTCAAACTGGAGTCATTAGTTCGGTTACTAACCTTGTTACTGACCGTTTAGTGGAACCCGAAATGGATAAAGCACCATGTACTAACAAAACAACAAGGGAAAAACGCAAGAGAGGCTCTGTGAAAAGCGCTATAAACAAAAGAAAGCAACCAAGCCGCCGTATAAACCAACCTACTCCACAGAGCATGTGGAATAAAGTTAAAGACTGTGAAATAGTCGCACCAATTGTCATTGAGGATTTTCCGTCTCCATCATTACCAGTGAACGATGGTGTTGAGAAACTCCCTGTTTATACTTGCCGAACACAGTCTTCAGCTCTGGATAAAGCCACCTGTGAGGACTTTATGTTGCAACCTGAGGGCACTGATAATTCTACCAGTACACAGACTGAGTTCTTTGATAGAAATATTCAACCTAAACCCAATGGCAATTTGATTGAAACTATCGTGGACACAATTTTTAAACAAGTTGAAGTTCAAATAGCCAAACAATTTAATATCATTCTTAAGAGACTTGATAAAATCGAAAACCTTGTAAAAAAAGAGGAAACTAAAAGGAAAGGTATTATTAGTATAGACACCCTCCGGGGAGAGAAATTCATGGATAAGCTAGAATCACTATGTAATGACCTGAGGGAGAGGGGTTCGGCAGTCATCACAGACCCTGGCCATAGTAAGATTAAAGGCCCTATCATAGCTAAAACTGCGCCCTCTAATAGCAGCCTAGCCAATATCCCACCTGTACGGACTATTGTTTCAACACATGACCCCTCTGAGGTGGCAGGATCAGTAACGGCCAGAACTGTAAGTTCAAATGTTATGGCCACTACTGCTCCTTTAGCTACCCCATTGACTAGGACAGGTAATATCCTGGATGGTGTAACTAATAAAGGAGGCGTACCTGAAAGAAATAGAGCTATTAATAATTTAGGGCCGCCGCTCCACCTACCCCCAGAAGCCTGCCCATATGTTTTGGTTCTAGCAGGTGTCCCTGCCCTTAAAGAAGGTCAAAGTGAGTCATGGGCACAACTACACAATAAATGCATAGATTGGCTGACCAAACACAAAGGAGCAAGATGGGACATTTCTAATGAGATTATATCAACCCGTCGGGTGAGCTGGGTGGGCCGACAACACAAAAATATCAGTGGAGACTGTATTGTGATCAATTTTAGACATCCAAATTTCGTAAGATTCTTTATGGATACACATAATACTCACGCCAGCCTGTCCACTGCTATAACCCTTCTTCCATTGGGTTATTTTTATAGGCCCCCCCATAGACTACCCCAAACAGTTTCTACTACCTTTCCTCTATCTAATAGATTTTCCGCCCTATCTGATTTGGGAAGTCTAGATTGACCACCACCAACATCTCTCATTATACCGGATGAGGCCATTAGCACAGCCCCATTGGAAATGGTAAATCCTATTTGTATCCCAAAATTATGCCCAGGCAGATCAGTACCCCCACATGCAGAATGCCCCGACCGTCCTGTAGCCCCCCTTTCTTCTGTCAATGTTCTACCGGCTGATACTTTAAGTGTCATTAGCTGGAATATTGCTGGGCTTACAGGCAAGATGAAAATTAAAGAATGGATCACATGGATAAGTGATTTTGATGTGGTAATGTTGCAGGAAACATGGAGTACACGTGCCCAACTACTGGAGGGCTTTTTCTGTCATAATTTTACCGTACCACGCCCTGCCATGGGGCGTCCTAGTTGCGGTCTATCTATCTGGGCAAAAATTTCCAAGGATGTGAAAATCGAACCACTACATGTGGTTAGTAAATATTTGATAGCTGTAAAATATGTTGCAAGGTTAAAGATTTGTTTTATAAACTTTTATAATAATGATTTCGTTAAACATCCTAACCCCACATTTTTAGAATTGTTTAATTTTATCGATGAAATTGCGGATGGAGAAAAGTATGGCCGATTTGATGGTATTTGCGTAGGTGGAGATTTTAATGCTCACATTCATCCTACATCCCCACCCTGCAGACGAGGCTCTGAATTATTGGACTTACTTTATAGTAGGGATTTAGATGATGTAATGGGTTATAGTGGAATTCCTAAGGAAAATGTACCGGTTCCCACTTACATTGGCCGTGGTTGTTCTACAACTATTGACTATATGTTCACCTCTTCCCTCCTTAGTGGAGTGTTATTTAATTCTGAGGTTGTCAGTAGTCCATATAGTGACCATCTGCCAATTGTAATCTACCTTAAATCCATCAAAAGACCCATAGGCCCGCACGAGGTTGGAGCCTCAAACATTACTGTATCTACAGATAGGCTCAGGATCGTATGGAGAGGGATCGACAACAAAGAGATTTTAGCTAACGTGATTAGGAATAACCCTCTATTGATCTCTAATTGCCTAACACTCGATGGCCCCGATATAATTAAGTCCTTTTGTGATTTATGCGCAGCCATAAAAAGGGCAATTTCCAAACCTCTGAAGGAACAGAACATAAGCAACCATAGATGGTTTGATACTAACTGCTCGAGGGCTAATAGAGAACTTAGAAAGGCCTTGGAAGCCAAACCTCGAGATGTGCCCCTTGTCAGATCATTACGCCTTAGATATAAGCATGCATTAAAAGTAAGATCTGAGGAGCTATTAATAAGTCACTGGGACAATCTGACAAAAACTGCTGCCCTAAAAGACTCGACAGGGTTCTGGAGAGAAGTAAAGAATCTAAGAGCCCTGGGCAGCAACATTACCCCGATAAACTGCAACATCACAGGTGACCTATGGGTCACTCACTTTTCAAAGCTTTATGCTGCAGTCGGAGACCCAACTGAGGATATTTTCCCCGATGGTACTATAGCGATAACACTAGAGGAGGTGGAGGAGGCCATTGCCAATAGTGTTGGTAATAAGGCCCCTGGGCCGGACGGTCTGTCCATCGACCAGATTAAATCGAATACTTGCTTTTGGGCCCCCTTACTCTGCAATCTTTTTAATAACTTGAGTAAGAAGTCCATCCCCTCGACATGGTCTAGTAGTACCATTGTACCTATTTTTAAAAAAGGAAATAGGATGGATCCGGGGTGTTATCGACCAATATCACTGATCGATAACACCCTGAAGGTCCTCGGAAGGGTTTTATTTAATAAAATCAGCTCCTGGGCAGACGAGAACTCCATTATCCACCGCTGTCAGTTGGGTTTTAGGAGTAAACTAGGCACGGTGGAACAATGTCTGAACCTTAATCTCCTTATGGCCAAGTATACACGGGCTAAACAATCCCCTCTATATTTTGGCTTTATGGACTTAAGCTCAGCATTTGACTTTGTAAACCGTTCTCGCTTATGGTCCATTCTTTTAAATTATGGTTTGGATGAAGCCTTAGTCCACTTTTTGGCCAACCTCCATCGCAATTTGAAAGCCCGCGTACGAATAAACAATGAAGGCGAGGTCTCAAATGATATTTTAATTGGCAAGGGGGTGAGACAGGGCTGCGTCTTGGCCCCCCTGCTTTTTATATTATATATTAATGAACTGTCCAATTCTCTATGCAATCTGACTAAGGATGTTCCCATTATTAACAAGAAACTCATCCTGGCGTTACTCTACGCAGATGATGCGGTCCTTATGGGCCGCACCCCGAATGGTCTGCGTATTTTAATTTCGGGATTTGTTAACTATATGGCCGATTTAGGTTTGTGCACTAATTTTAATAAATCTTTTATAATGACCTGCGGTCCCAAGAATTATAAAATTTCAAAGATTACGATAGGTCAAAACACTCTAAAAAGCACTTGCACTTTCCCCTACTTGGGTCTGTTATTTTCTTATAGCGGTTCATGGCAACCCCATGTCGCAATGGGGAGAAATAAACTTTCCAAATCTATTAACTCTGTTACCTCTCTTCACCAACCCCGTCAGGCCGATGTTGTTTCGAGCTTACTACAAGTTTACCGGACTCAATGTCTCCCAACTGGAACGTATGGAGCAGAAGTCTGGGGATTTTCAAATTGCTCAGAATTACAAAGAGAAGAGAATAGATTTTGCCGGAAGATCCTGGGGGGAGTTATTAGTGCACCGACCTTCGTATGCCACAATGAATTAAAATTGCATTACATTGAGGATTTTATAAGAGCCAGACCTGCATTATTTTGGTTAAGGATTTGGCAAAACCCAGCAGCCTCCCTTTCCCGTGAGATCATTATGGACTGCTTGCAAAGTGAGAATTCGAGTCTAATCCCATGGATAAATGCGGTAGAAAGGAGCCTTGTGAGCATCAATTATGGTCACCTATTTTCAAACCCCGACCAGATTGACTGCTCCCATAAAAATTTAGTGAGAAGGGCACTCTACCAACATTTCCATAATGAGAGGGAAGGAGTGGACTCACTGAAACAATCCACAATAAACTACTTAATGATCCGGGAATTACATACTGAATCTCTGATGTTACCCCAGCCCTATTTACGAAAAAAAATGGGCAGGTGGAACAGGATCTTATTATTTAGATTCAGGGACAGGAGCATTGTAAATCTTATCTGCTTCCCACTGGGCTACACTAAAAATCTGTCAAAATTAAACTGCCCTTGTGACCTTGGTGGTACTCAGAGTATGCTCCATTTTATTTTTGGCTGCGGGTTTTACAGGAAATATACAAAGTATTACCTAATCCCTTATTGCAGGAAATACAATCTAACTGATCACAATCATGCTTTTAGACACTTTTTAATGCTTGAATCAGATGAATTAATTTTTAGAGTTACTGGCTTCCTCAATGCAATTGTACGTTCACGCAGGTCTTTAAAAATCGAGTAATTTTATTTTGTATCTTGCACATCAAAACCTAATTTACATACATTTAATGCTTTGCATCTGTTTACATATGCATTTTTGCACTTTGAAGCCTAATTTGCACAAACTTAACGTACTATACTAGTTTACATATGCATTTTGCACTTTAAGGCCTAATATGTATAAACATAATGCAACATGTCTGCCCTGCTTTTATAAAACCAGAGGTTACATCTCAGCATATTTTTATATTTTGTATGTATATGCATAGCTTAGTAAGAAAGTATATTTGTATTTTATTTGTTGTTTTTGTAAGTCATATTTTTTTTGTTACCTATCATAAATAGTGGCCCGAAATCGAAGTATCAAACTGTGTATTTTAACTTGGATCTTGTGCTTTTATGGATGATTTTTGAAATCCGAATAAAGTCTATTTGAATTGAATTGAATTGGATGCTGGACTGGGTGCACATGGCTACCCATTCAGCTTTCGAGGCAGCCCTCTTTTCGGCTACCTTTAGCCTGGCCTTCTTCGGGGCTCTCAGCATTGGGGAACTGGTAGCCAGGTCCAAGCCTCAAGCGGGATGCGGTGATGTCTGTGGAGGCCCTCACCATATATTTAAGAAGATCGAAAACTGACCAGGCAGGGGAAGGGAGGGTGATCTCGCTGAACAATCTAGAGATTGCCAAGTACTGCCCGGTGCGCCTAGTCTCCACTTACCTGGCCCTGCGCCCAGCGGCAGAAGGTTTCCTTCTTGTGCATGCAGACAGTACGCCCCTGACTAAGTTTCAGGTGCAGCGGATAGGTGCCATAGAGATTATTTGCTGGGATCCCCAGACATGCGATGCAATTTCTTGATGAAACTCCAACAGAGACAGGGGGGGGGGACCCTCCGCCCAATGTGTTGGTGATTCACCTGGGAGGGCATGATCTGGTTTCCCTGGGTGGAAGGGTCCTGCTTCAAGAGATGAGGGCCACAATGTGTGTGTTGAGCAACAAGCTAGGGACTTGCGAATTATGGTGGTCTAAAATAACCCCCCGGCAGGTATGGTATGGCAGGGGGCACGTTCAAGAGAAGCCATGAAGACCGTGCGCAGGAGGGTGAACAGCGCCATGCGTAAATTCACTGAGTAAAGGGGTTTTGGTTTTATCCGGCTTGGGGTACTGCACGCCAAGTCCACACTGTGTTTTGATGCAGATGGGTTACACCTCTTCAAAGGGGGAATGGACCTATTTTTGCTTGACCTGGGGGAGGCCTTGGAATCAGCAGGGTGTAGGTAACCAGGCCTATCGTGGTGGGGGGCCCTGGGGTGACGGTGGCCCCACCCAGTGCTGTGGTGGAGTTACAGGGTGATCCAGAGGCTGTAAGGTACAGAAGGGTACCCTCTGCAGGAGCACAGTAAGGGTGCTAAAGCCAAATATCCCCAGGGAGGTCCTCGCGTTGGACCCTGGAGGAGCGACAGCACCCCGTTAGTCCTACGGGCGGTTGTGGACCTGAGCAACTGGGGCTGCCTGCATTGCTCTGCCCCCCTTAGCTGGGGGGGCGTGAGTAAGGGGGTGGACTGGCGGTCCACTGGTGGGAGGGGCTATCCCCTCCCCCAAATCTGCCAAACACCGGTTGGCTAGGGCCACGGTGTAATCTGGCTCATCAGGCGGGCAGGCGGCGAGGGGCTGCCTGCCCTGGGATCGCCCGTAAGATAATCCACCATGTTGGCATATTTGTTATGCAAATAAACCTGCAGCAATTTTCTCCACTAAGAATGTGTCTAGTCTGATTATTTCTCCATATTATTGCTGTGGGAGGGATGGGGAGTGTTGCCGATATTGGCACTATGAACGGGAGACGTGGGAGAAACGTCGGTAGCTGGAGGGGGAGGAGATGCAGCTTTGAAGCTGCAAATAAAATGAATGTGGGGCACTTGGAAAATCGGCCCGACATTGTGTCGGCTAGACACGTCATCGTGCGTGCAGTAGGGGAAACTCAATACAGAAATTAGTGCACGCACTGTGTAACAACCAAATAAAGGGGCCAGTAGCCACGGGAGGATACAAATGACGGCATGGCTGTACTAAGGAGGGACTAATAAGCCTCATATTTAATCAGACCCCAGCATTTACGAAGGACAAAGACACAAGCCAATGAGGGCGTGGGCAAAGCTTCTCTCCGTACTGAACTACCACAGATCTTCACAAGCCAATGAGGGCATGGGCGAAGCTTCTCTCCGTACTGAACTACCACAGATCTTCACAAGCCAATGAGGGCATGGGCGAAGCTTCTCTCCGTACTGAACTACCACAGATCTTCGCAGAGCAGTGCTGGCACGTTGGCTCAGGCTCGACCTAAAAATGGTGAAAGACAGAATAAACTCGAAAAATGCCAAATTCGGAAGAACATGATTGACAGCAAGCAGGAGTGTGAAGGGTGAGTTGAGCACTGCCTGCCCTCTCGGACAGAGAGGAACTCACCCTCTCTCAGTCATCAGTCTCAGAGTGGGTGATGCGTTCTGCCTCTTCACTCTTAAGAGAGAGAAATACAGAAAATGCATTTATATTGCACACTTGTCAGGTCCTTGGGAACTCACAAAACCCAACTCTATGGCTCTTTTTATAGACCTGAGAAGGATGAATGTCTGAGTGAACCAGCTGGGATTCGATCCTGTCAGTTCAGACTCCACATAGACCTCTACAACAGATGCCTCTGTTCATTGGAGAGACCTTTAGCTCTTACAGTCTGAAACAAAACCCCCAGTTATACCCGCCCTTTCCACTGTCCCTCACTGATGACGTCACACTGCAGGGGCCGGATGTACATGGACTCAGAAGGTGGGGTTAGTGAAGAACACGTCTAAGAATTGATACATACTCACTGCACTGTGATATGCAATGATCTGAGACCTCCACACGAGGGCGACACTTCCTTGGAAGTAGAAGAGGGTATTCACATCTGGGTAAAACTCTTCTTGTCACTGATGCAAGAAACAGAGCAGCACACACACCATCTGTAACACAGGCAGGAACAAATGTTATGTGACCAGTGTTGCTAACTGATCTCCTATTGCAGCAACTTCATGCTATTGTAAAGTTTATTGTTTAGATGGAAAATATTCTACACAGTTTAAATGTGGAAAATGGAAGTATATTTGATGAAAAATCTTTTCTTCTTTTTTTTGTATTACAGAAGTTACGAAAATGGTTCAAAAACTGTTTGCTCTAGTTTCTGCTAAAAAACACAATTTATAAGATAAATGTATATTGTGTTAAATTGCATAATACTGATTTAAAAGTATTTATAAACAATTTGTATGCCCCCTATGGCTTCACAGTCCAATCTCTTCATTGTTCCTTGTGCTGAGAGCAGTGCAATTGCTCCCCAGCAGCAGCTCTCCCGCTCTAGCGGAGACGCGCCGCGCCCTCACCTGCCGCTGCCTCAAAACAGCTGAGTCTTTGGCGGCTGGACCATGGGCGGTGACAGGCTGCAGGGGGACCGAAGCTGTCTCCAACTTGAACGGCGTTGCCGGGTTGGAGAGAGCAGGCACAGGCTCTCATCTCGCTGGGAGCGCAAATCTATAGCGCCCAGGCCAGTCCTGACGCTGCTTCCAGCAGCATGAGAGCAGTGTCCGGATTGGCCGCAGTGGAGTCTGGGAGCCTGTGCTTGTGGAGGGGAGGAGCAGAAGTCCGCCATTCAGCCAGCTACAAGTAGGTTTTTTTAAATCAACCCTCGACACCCCCTCCGCCACTCTTCAACATCACCAGCCTCTACTCATCCTCACAGGTTTTAACTCACAGCCAGATCTTCTAAAAGAGCAAGAACCTGCTTGTGTGAAACCCTAAAGCCGCATGACACCAGGAGCAAACAAGAAACAAACAAAATATTGCGTGACATCCCTACCCGTAAGATGCGCAATTGCTGAGAAATGGCTGCTTCCATGAGGCTTGCCCTAACACGGGTGCCCCTGCTTTGAAACTTGCTCTGGCGATGCTCAGTGTTGCACTGGTGATGCTCAGTGTTGCACTGGCGATGCTCGGTGTTGCACTGGTGATGCTCAGTGTTGCACTGATGATGCACAGTGTTGTACTGGTGATGCTCAGTGTTGCACTGGCGATGCTCAGTGTTGCACTGGCGATGCTCAGTGTTGCACTGGTGATGCTTAGTGTTGCAGTGGTGATGCTCAGTGTTGCACTGGTGATGCTCAGTGTTGCACTGGCGATGCTCAGTGTTGCACTGGTGATGCACAGCGTTGCACTGGTGATGCACAGCGTTGCACTGGTGATGCTCAGTGTTGCACTGGTGATGCTCAGTGTTGCACTGGCGATGCTCAGTGTTGCACTGGCGATGCTCAGTGTTGCACTGGTGATGCACAGCGTTGCACTGGTGATGCACAGCGTTGCACTGGTGATGCTCAGTGTTGCAGTGGTGATGCTCAGTGTTGCACTGGCGATGCTCAGTGTTGCACTGGCGATGCTCAGTGTTGCACTGGTGATGCACAGCGTTGCACTGGTGATGCACAGCATTGCACAGGTGATGCTCAGTGTTGCACTGGTGATGCTCAGTGTTGCACAGGCGATGCTCAGTGTTGCACTGGCGATGCTCAGTGTTGCACTGGTGAAGCACAGCGTTGTACTGGTGATGCACAGCGTTGCACTGGTGATGCTCAGTGTGCTCAGTGTTGCACTGGTGATGCTCAGTGTTGCACTGGTGATGGTCTCCGGAGTTCACCTGCTTCGCTACACAGCGACATGGGACACTCTGTCGGCGTTAGAAGATCAGATTTATTTAGCTGCAGCTAGTACAGTTATCCTAGAAGTACACAAAGTAGGTTCTCAGGAGACTGCCACTTCACTCTGTGGCGCATCATGTTAAATACTATACAATGATACAATTATTAACAAAATACACTCCCAGAGCATACAAGAAAGAGCCAATAAGGAAAGTTGGAAAACAAGGCGGAACCAATAGGAAAGGTTTGAAAACAGAAATATCATCTGACTCGAAGAGACCTCTCCTCCAACTGTGTTTGTCACCCCACCCTCAAGTTAATACATTAACAGATTCATAACTAACTTGCAGGTGGCAAGATACGTTTGTGTGTGCTGGAGGACAGTTGTGAAGCGAGAGAATGCTAGCAGGAGACAGTGAAGGCCAGTCGATAAGATAAAGTCAGGAAAGAATAGTGTGAGCCAACAGATAGTTGAGACGTGGATTAGAAAAGCCACAGGGATTAGTGTACTCGGCTAGTTCTAACACCAGCTTTGCAAATAGAGGTCGAGGGCGTATTTCGACACCGGGCTACAGAAAAAGCAGAATAGAATTTGTTCGCCGTGCTGCCTGAGTGATGGCAACACAAAATGGCGGCGGGCCACAAAATGGCGGGTCGATTCGATCGTGATCGAAAATTGAAGTTCCTCAGACTGTCCCCAGAGGCTAGCTCCTCTGTCTAATTTGATATCAAGTTCTTTGCTGTTGTGTCATGCTCTCCATTGTTTCTCAGTGGCATGGTGGGTCAACCAACTGTGTGGTGCAGGGCTTACATATGTGCATAGTATTGTAGATGTTACTCATGTTGCTTTTCATGCTATGCACTGTGACCTATGTAGTTTTGACTCATGTGTCATATGTATACAGGTGTCTGATTATTTCCTGTCTCTTCACCTTGCCCACAGCATCGTCAGGGGAAACCGAGGGAGACACTGGCACGGAACTTGAGGAGAGATCCAGCAGCGGTGCCACCAGTGCTGGCGAGTCTGGCTCAGCGAGTGGCACGGAGGCGGAGGGGAGTGTGGCGGAGGACCTCTCCAGTCCCACCACCGACTATGACGCTGACGGGTCCGAGGCTGAGCTCCCAGAGGGGGCGGACGCTGCTCCCAGAGCTGAAAGCAGCACTCCATCTGTCGCCGCCCCCTCCATTCCCATCACCCGCCTCCCAGTTGCTCGGGTCCCTTCCCTCCGTGCTAGGCGCCAACAGGCCTCCTTCGGGCCAGGCACCGCACCCCCTGCCCCTGTCTCCCCTGCTGCCATCAATGCCGAGTCTGTGGACATTCTGCGGCAGTTGCAGGTTGGTCAGACATCGATGCTTACTGTCCTCCATGACCACACCACACTGCTGACACAGATGGTGTCGTACTTGGAGGGCATGTCAGCAGCGATGTCTGATCAATGGATGTTGCTGAGGTCCATAGACTCGTCACTGACTGCAGCAGTGGATCTCCAACAGCGCTCCGTCCCCCCCTACCCCTGCACCATCCACACTTCCCACTCCCATGCCTGTCCCACGCACAACCAGACGTCCCCATGCACGCACCCTACCAGACACAGGCAGCACACCACCAGGGAAGGCCAAGCGCACTCCTCCAGTCATGCACACACAGGGGGAAGTAGGCACACCCACTGGGTCTGGGGGCAAACGGCAGGCACGCATCCACAGTGGGAGTCCGCAGTCCTCAAGACCCACTTCCTCCAAAACCACTCCCCTTAGCTCCCCTGCCCAACAGTCGGACAAGGAGTCCTTCATGGCCAGTCTGTCCCTCAGCCCCAGTGTGACACCACCCCGCAAGCGGTCGAGAGAGTCCCCGGGCAGGGGAGTTGAGTCCCCCCCCCTGTCCACACCCTCCCCCAGTAGCGCTGCAACCCATCCCTCCGACCCCCCCCCTCCTTGGGGTCTGTGGTTCATTCGGGTGCAGGGGAGACGCTGGGAGACCTTGCCACCTTATGCAGCGCCATCCTCACCACCACCTTTGGCGCTGCCCCACCCCCTGTGGTGGAGTCGTCCGTCCCTGCACCCACAACACCTACCCTTGCCCCTCCTATCCCTGCGGTGCCTGGTCCTTCCCCCCCATGATGCCCCCCCTTCTGTGGATGAAATGGAACAGTGAACTGTACAGGCAAGCTAGGGGAGACGCGTCCCTAAGTGTCCCCCACCAGGACTTTTCACATGGCCTGGCCTATGGGCCCTCTATATTCTGGACATTCATTTAGCAAATATTATTTCCTGCTGAATAAAGCATTTTGTTTTTCTTATGCACACTAATGCTTTCCTGGACTTGCTGTTGTTGGTGCTGCTCCATGATTTGGGGTGGTGATAATGTGTTAGGTGTCTGGGAAATGTTGTAGTGTGCTGCTCATGGGGTGGACCCTGGTATCTGTGTGCCATCACAAGGGCTCTGCAAATAATCCTTGGTCATGTGTGCTCTTACTGTATGGTGGTTTTGTCCCAAGGTGTGTTCCTTCCTCTGTGGACCCTGGCATTTTCCCTGCAGGCTGTTTCCCAATTGTTGTGCTGAACTGTGTCTACATATCCTGGGTGTGTGACGGATCCCTTCAACTTTGGCCATGCATGCTCAGCAATGTATCCACCTGCATTCCATTGCAAAAAGGTAGGCATAATATCAAGCACACTGTATTGTGGACCCTTCTTTATCCATTTTCGTCCCAGAGAGTCTAATTTTTCTCGTTCCTCAAAATCTGGGAACTGACTACGAGATTGTCTTCGAGCAAAAGCCGGAGATGTGGAAATTTAGTTCGTATCTGAACATTATCTGCACCATCTTGTCTCTCCCCAAGCGCCACATGCAGAAAACGCGCGACGGCCATTTTAGGCACCATGGTCTCATTGCCGATTGCCAGCGTGTCCCTCAGGTGCTGCAAACATCCCCCGCGCGCCGGCCACCCCCCGCTCTCTCATACATGGGCCATAAACCCTCTCCTTCTGCGCGACCCTGCTATGGAACCACATCCCGCGCCTGACCAACACCTCCTTTCATCCCATACATGGTCATACATCCTTTCGATAACCCCCTTCCTCTGCGCCCGATTGTCCGAACCGATCCCAGGCCATCACCTAGCCCTGCGGATGCAGTTTATTGCCCCTACTGTAAGGGAAACACCTCACATCAAAGGGATTACAGTAGATCAAGGCCCCCACCCCCTGAGACCCGACCAGTCGCACACACCCCCGGGAATTGGCGGAATATCCAGCTGTGTGATAGCCATCTCCTACTGTGGGTGGGGTGGGGACTTCCACTGTAGTTATGTGTGGGAACGAGCTTGAAGTGGGGATTCCAAGGATGTCTTTCCGTACATCAAAGTCTCAACAAGAATGTGTCACATGTAATAAAGCAATAAACCTGTGTATAAGAGGCCAGGCCTCAGAGATGTGGTTAAAGCACCTCGAGACGATACCTTACTGTCCGATCTGACGTGTTCTGCTCCGACGGAATAAAACTTTGTTTCCTGCCTTCCAGTCTCCGGCGCCTGCCTCTTTTGTTGGTTAATCATCGAATGGTATAAGAGGCGATTACCGCCGGGCAATACTTGAAAGGTTATCGACTGAAACTGCCGCTACCATTTAACAATTGGCGTCCCAAACGTGGGGCCCATCAGCGACACGTGGATCCAACGGGAGAGGTCCCGACGACAGAGTGAACGACTGCAACGATCGGGAAGAGCTCCTGCCCGATAGACCCTCGTCTGGCAGCCGATTATCCGAACTTCACTGGTTCCGAGCAGACCTCTCTCGAGTAAGCTACGGTCCTGACTGGGAACCATCAGGAGTGCCGCGGCAAATACGGAGAGTAGAGGACGATCGGGCGCTGGAGGCGGAAGACGAGAAACTGTCCATGCGGTCCGGGTAAGGTCGTGTAACACGACAAATTGCGAAACGATTGATTGATTGATTGAAAATACTAGTATTGCTTATTTGATTGTTCTTTTTGAGATATTCGCTGCCTACAAACGGGGAAGAGTAGAAATACTCTCTCTCCCTTTGCAGATAGTGAAGGGTAGGTAACGCGGACTTTTGTCCCAGTTCTGTACTAGCCGTCCCTGGATATTTTAAGCAATACAGCTGATGACCTTGTTTTTAAAGATACATCGCCTAAAACTGATAAAGGTTAACTATTGTCTCCAGCAAGAAAAATGTTTAGCTTGTGTTCCTCCCCGAAACAGATATTTGTGAGCCCATGACAGTAGCACCTCGCACTTTTTTCATAAACTTAGCAGTCCCTGGAGAAAAATATGAATCAACAGGGCTTGTGTTAGAAAGACGAGTCTCTACCGGAGAAGCCGGTTCGAATTTTGATAGACCAGGAAGTTGATAGATGTCAGACTTCTTGCCACGTTTATAAGGTACAGGAATCAACACCTAGCAGACCTGATGATGGAAATTTGCAGGAAACCTGCACCACAGCAATGATTAATGAGTTAGTAGCATACACCGACATAAGATTTAATAGACATCCACCATAGAGTGACCGATAAACGTTTCCCCGACTACTTGGGGTTGGGAGAGAGAATGAAGTGTGTAAACGTCTTCCCTACCAGTTCTCTAAGATTTTGTTTCTTGTACTCATTCAAAGATAACATGCGGTCATCGGAGGAGAGGGGTCGGACGTGACGCACAGCCTGGCTGCGGATCATGGAACATCTATGGCCTCGACCAAGGGGGAGCCACGGAGCAAAAAGATGCGGGACGAGGCACCATTCTCAGCATGGAAAGCGATAGAAAGAAGGGCTATCCTGAAGCCCCCCCTGCTCACTGATCAGCTCATGCCTGAAGTCTCAGCCCGTCGAGCCCGATTGATGGGCTCAGTGCTAAAAGATTCTGCTCTCCTTGGTCCGCCTTTTGATCCGATCCCACTCCACCCCCTCTTCCCTCGGCCTCCCAAAGCACGCCCCTATTCCCCCCCCCCTTCTTCATATGGGATTTTGAACTTGACTTGACAAAAGAAGAATGAAATGCGGGTACCCCGTCTCAAGGTACCTATGATAAGATCAGTTAGGGAACAGGACAAAACAGGACTGTGATCCGAGAGCAAAGAATGGTCACACCCTGCAACGTGAAAACCTGGATTTGAGCTGGACCTTAGCTCCACCGCCGGTGCTCAACAGTGCCAACGAAAGAAGAAGAACAATGAGAGCTTACAAGTGATGGCTCGCTGTAATAGGACACTGGAAAGAAGAACTCCCTTTTGGACTTTGCCCCCCCCCCACTCTGACTGTAACTCATGTTAAGTTGAATTCCTCTCCCAACCACTTTCGTATTGACTATCTTCCAATCGAGTTTTCAAGATATTACATCGGTCACTCCCAACTGTACACTGATAGTTAAGAAACATTAACTTTGTATAATGACAATTGTATAACATCAGCCGTGCACATGACTATGCTGTCTAGTTTGATCCACATGAAGTCTAGGCCTTCAGTAATGTACGTAATATTCCTTGTTTTGCCAGAACATTTTTACGGTATCATGTTTGTGTTCAAGCGAGCTTCCCTCCTCCTATCTCCGGGTCTGACATATGACGCAGCTGATGTAATTTTGTATGCGCTACCTCCTCGCCTATCACATCAACTACATGTAATTATGTACAATTGTGTCAGATTATTCCTGTCTGTCCTAAGACTCTGTACTTTGAAAACAGAAACGCATGAAAGCATTTACAATATCGTGGCTAAGAATTTAACAAAGGTGGATGTCGACTAAACAAGCTGGCGAGATATGTTAAAAGGGAGGACTGTGGAAATTTAGTTCGTATCTGAACATTATCTGCGCCATCGTGTCTCTCCCCTAGCGCCACACGCAGAAAACGCGCAACGGCCATTTTAGGCACCATGGTCTCATTGCCGATCGCCAGCGCGTCCCTCAGGTGCAGCAAACATCCCCCGCGCGCCGGCCACCCCCCGCTCTCTCATACATGGGCCATAAACCCTCTCCTTCTGCGCGACCCTGCCATGGAACCACATCCCGCGCCTGACCAACACCTCCTTTCATCCCATACATGGTCATACATCCTTTCGATAACCCCCTTCCTCTGCGCCCGATTGTCCGAACCGATCCCAGGCCATCACCTAGCTCTGCGGATGCAGTTTATTGCCCCTACTGTAAGGGAAACACCTCACATCAAAGGGATTACTGTAGATCAAGGCCCCCACCCCCTGAGACCCGACCAGTCGCACACACCCCCGGGAATTGGCGGAATGTCCAGCTGTGTGATAGCCATCTCCTACTGTGGGTGGGATGGGGAGTTCTACTGTAGTTATGTGTGGGAACGAGCTTGAAGTGGGGGATCCAAGGATGTCTTTCCGTACATCAAAGTCTCAACAAGAATGTGTCACATGTAATAAAGCAATAAACCTGTGTATAAAAGGCGAGGCCTCAGAGATGTGGTTAGAGCACCTCGAGACGATACCTTACTGTCCGATCTGACGTGTTCTGCTCCGACGGAATAAAACTTTGTTTCCTGCCTTCCAGTCTCCGGCGCCTGCCTCTTTTGTTGGTTAATCATCGAATGGTATAAGAGGCGATTACCGCCGGGCAATACTTGAAAGGTTATCGACTGAAACTGCTGCTACCATTTAACAATTGGCGTTCCAAACGTGGGGCCCATCAGCGACACGTTAATCCAACGGGAGAGGTCCCGACGACAGAGTGAACGACTGCAACGATCGGGAAGAGCTCCTGCCCGATAGACCCTCGTCTGGCAGCCGATCATCCGAACTTCACTGGTTCCGAGCAGACCTCTCTCGAGTGATCTACGGTCCTGACTGGGAACCATCAGGAGTGCCGTGGCAAATACGGAGAGTAGAGGACGATCGGGCGCTGGAGGCGGAAGACGAGAAACTGTCCATGCGGTCCGGGTAAGGTCGTGTAACACGACAAATTGCGAAACGATTGATTGATTGATTGAAAATACTAGTATTGCTTATTTGATTGTTCTTTTTGAGATATTCGCTGCCTACAAACGGGGAAGAGTAGAAATACTCTCTCTCCCTTTGCAGATAGTGAAGGGTAGGTAACGCGGACTTTTGTCCCCCTTTGTAACCTGTCGTGCCTATTTTTCTCCCCACTGATTGATTGTCCGAACATTGATTGTTTTTGACGAATAGTGCTTTTTGAGATATTCTCTGTTTGCAAATAACGTAGAATAGAAATATTCTGTCTAGTCTTTGCAGATAGTGAAGGGTAGGTAACACGGACTTTTGTCCCCCGTTGTAACCCGTCGTGCCTATCTCTTTCTCACCATTTGATTGTTTGATTGTCCGAACACTGGTTGTTCGATATTGGTTCTTTGGAGGTATTCTCTGCTTACAAATAACGTGGAATAGAGATATTCTGTCTAGTCTTTGCAAGCAGTGAAAAGATAGATAGTGCAGACTTTTGTCCCCGTTGTAACCCGTCATGCCTATCTTCTCCCCACTGATTGGTAGTTGGTTCTGCCCGGACCGCTTATTAGAGATGAACCATCTGGCTCCACTGGAAGGCACCCCTAATAAGGACATGTTTACTAAATATGGACTAGTCGCTGTAGCTTATAGCAAACTATGGCATAAAAATCGCTATAGAAAACCAAAAGGAATCAAGCAAAACCAGTAGGCCACTGGTGGGATCCTTTTGACCCTGCAAAAATAAGAAACACTAGGAAATAGCCCTTCGCGAAAAATATTAAACTAGGGGAAGGAGCCAAGCTCATGGTCGAGATGGCCACGAGGTAGCTCGGCTCCGTCGCTCTCGCTGCCTAAGCATGTCTGCCCTACCACCCACCCCGCCCAATAAAACGACAAAACCCTACACAAATGGAAGTCTGCTGATACCCACCATCGGCGTCGCCGAACTGGGCTAGATCACGCACAATTGGACTATGTCTTATTCTGGTTATGCAGTAACATCTTTGTGCTCGTTGCCAGATTACAAATATGTACAAACACTCCAACAAAGTAGTATGATTAAAACGCTTTAAAAACTTGTAGGTATATGCAACACTCCAAAAGGGTAAACATGTTAAAACACTCTTTTTAAACAACTATTTACATGGCAGCCTGCTGCAACATCCATCTCAAAGCATTCACCGTCCACGTGACACAGTCCCAGTCCCTCCTTCCTCGGAGTAGCAACATTGGGCTGCTTTGGTCTGTCTTTTAGTAGGCTTTGGGCTATAGACACGCCTACAAAATCCATCGGCCTGTGAGGCGGCATCAGTGGCAGACTGTTGTGCGAATAGGCCGGAGGCAACACGACGCGCCGAGATCCGGACGGCACCGAGGTGGTGTCCAGCAAGTTGTTGCGCTGGTCTGGCCATCCTACAATGCTGCGCCGAAAGACGGCGTGGGGTGCCCTGGGGGGAGGCGACACGAACGGGCTTCCCCCGCCTCCCCAGGTGGAGGCTCCTCAGTTGCAGTAGGGCACCCCTTAGCGTTTCACTTGCCGACCAGCTGGGAGAGCACCCCTTAGCGTTTCACTCGCCAACCAGCTGGGAGAGCACCCCTTAGAGTTTCACTCGCCGACCAGCTGGGAGAGCACCCCTTAGCGTTTCACTCACCGACCAGCTGAGAGAGCACCCCTTAGCGTTTCCCTCGCCGGCCAGCTGCAGCAGGACAGCCATTAACGTTTCACCTGCCGGACGACCACCCAGGCGGAGGTTCCTTTCTGCACCAAGTTTCCATTAGCGTTCCACCCAAGAAGTGGGCCCCCGCAGTTGGTTGGTCGGGAGACCCACTCCGGTGGCTGTGGTGCACAGAGACACAGGACACTCTGTCGGCGTTAGAAGATTGGATTTATTTAGCTGCAGCTAGTACAGTTATCCTAGAAGTACACAAAGTAGGTTCTCAGGAGACTGCCACTTCACTCTGTGGCGCACAGGGCTTTATACTGTATAGAGTTCGTACACTTTGTTCAAAAGCACTCCCAAAACACACAGAAAGAGCCAATAAGAAAAGTTAGAAAACAGGATGGAACCAATGGGAAAGGTTGGAAAACAAAAGTGTCAGATGACTCGAAGAGACCTCTCCTCCAACTATGTTTGTCACCCCACCCTCAAATGAATTCATTAACAGATTCATAACTAACTTGCAGGTGGCGAGATACGTTTGTGTGTGTTGGAGGACAGTCGTGAAACGAGAGAATGCTAGCAGGAGACAGTGAAGGCCAGTCGATAAGATAAGGTCAGGAAAAAATAGTGTGAGCCAACAGATAGTTGAGACGCGGATTAGAAAAGCCAGACAGGGATCAGTGTACTCGGCTAGTTCTAACACCAGCTTTGCAAATAGAGGCCGAGGACGTATTTCACCACCAGGCTACAGAAAAAGCAGAATAGACTTTGTTCGCCGTGCTGCCTGAGTGATGGCAACACAAAATGGCGGCGGGTCACAAAATGGCGGGTCGATTAGATCGTGATCGAAAATCGAAGTTCCTCAGACCCTCCTTTTGCCAGAACTCAGGCAAGATAGACCCATGTTAATCTGAGTCCACGTCAATAGCCATGATGTCATCGAGCTGTTGCTGTAACATCATTCTTATGTTTTCTGTTACTTGTGGTTTGGGTTTTGGGATGCACATAGTAGCACAAAGATCACAGATAGCGGGACCACAGTGCATACAAAGGCAGCAGGAGAAAATAATGGTCAGGATTATACCAAGAAACGTCAATGCTTTCCAACCCCATTTGGACAGTAGTCCCCAAAACCATTCCGTTAAAGACCAATCTCCTTCGTCCTGATGAATAGACTCAGAGATTATGTGCAACTTGGAGATAGCTTGGTATACTGTCGGAGCGTCATTAGGTATGAAAATACAGCAACTTGACCCGATCAATTTGCATACTCCACCACGATCGGCAAGAACAAAGTCTAAGGCAACTCGATTTTGTAATGTCATAAGACAATCCGCCTGTAGTTCTGCCGTGATGTTACTTAAGGCTCCTACAGTGATGTCTATTGTAGTCTCTACGACACGGACCAATTGCCTTATATTTCTGCTGTTAGCCATTGGACCCCAGAAGGGAAGAAAACCTTTAAGGAAATCTCCTCCCTCTTGTCCTGCTGTGTCCTTTGAATCAATAATCCCTCTGCCGTATCGGGTTCGGTGATGATTTGCGGAAGCGGTGTAAGTAGGGGTGTAAGAAGGAGGATGTCTCAGCCCAGCGGAAGTCGGGAAACACGGACGGAGTCATGGAGGAAACACAGGAAACAGCTCGCGTTCTAATCGCGCTAGGAACGCGTGACGTCAGGACACATCCGCCAATGGAGAACAAGAAGGGCGGAACCAGGAACGAGGGCGAGGAGAGCAACGCGGAGGTCGAGTGTATCGGAGGAGAGAGGACAGCGGAACAACGAGCAACCGGAGGAGAAGAAGCCGAAGTACGCGAGAGGAGGGGCGGAGGCGCTTCCGAAGATCCACGGAGGAGAGGATGACCGGAGAAGACCGGAGAACCAGGCGCAGAAGTCACGGAGGTCACCACAACCACGGAGGAGGAGTACACCGCTTACAAACCCGGCGGCTCAAGAGAAGGAGAGGACGCCCCAGGTCCGGCTGCCACGGCCCTGTTCACGGATCGTGGCCTCTGGCAAGTGCCGCTGAGAGGGTCTTTTTGGTGGGGTAGCTGGGACGTCCATGAGGAGTTTAAACACAGCCGCACACTACCGGAGTCCGTATAACCCCCTCACACCCCTCGCAACCCTTAAAGGTCCCTCCCTGACTCCCCATATTCCTTTCCCTCACAGCGTTATGGTGGAGGTGGCACAATCACGGAATAGGAAAAGATAGAGCCTAACGCGAGTGTTTCTTTTCTTTGTTTTCTTTTGCTGCCCTGTTTTGGAGGTCCCCGGAGAGAGCGAACCAGACAGAAACACGGGAAGGCACCGACAACCTGGAATACAGAAAGGAGTGGTAGCGGGACTAAACCTTTCAATCCAGACGCTATAGAGATACTTTTCGGAGGCTGCTATTGTTTGACCCCTCAGATTGGTTTTCTTAACACAGACTGCCTCCCTCATACTGTGGCAAATAAAACAGTATCCACCAAAATAACTCACAGATCGACTGGTTTCTTCCATACCACTAGTCTGGCCCTCGAGCCTCCTTACAAGGGGGAAGAAGAAAGGCTATATAACAAGTACCAGAGAAACCCGTTGGTAACCAAGTATAAGCTCTATTATAGCAGATGAAATAGGTGCCTTGAGACGGCACTAGAGGAGGCGAGTTCTGAGAGGAATAAACGTACGTGTAGGAGCAGTTATTCCTTTGTGTAGTGTCAGAAGGGCGATCATTTATCTGTAAGCAGAAGTTACCCTGATGTGGTATAATCCAAATCGGCGAGGACTTTCCTTTTCCAACCTTACTACTAAGACTAGACATATATTGGGTGACGTTCCAATTAGTGTATGCTTTTCTTTCGTCAATGGAGATTTTACTATTTTCCATGATTTTAGCCATAGCTACCATACCTTTAATCAAAGAACTATGACTAAAATCCGGATAATTAATATGTGAACTAACAGATCGTCTGAATTTGCTTTGATAAGCATTGGAGAAGATGACGAAGTAAGCCCAAGCAGAACCCTCATAAGAAAAAGGGAGAACTCGATATGGCATTCCTTTCTCTGTGGTATGTGGCATAAGACCACACACCCAACAGTCAGTTGTATTAACCACTAATTGGTGCTGATGTAATAGCTGGATAAAGGAATTGTTATAATACTTGGTTCTTCTGACGAGTTCATGTGAAGGAAGAGTATGAAAGAGGTGTGGAGAGATAGTAGAAGAAGGCAAAGAGGAAGAAGGGGAGGCATCTTTTGGCTGCAAAGCATAAATTATCCAACTAATAAACGCCAAAACAATACATAATGATATAATAACACATAAAGTTATGCTGAAACGACTGTACATTATTTTACAGGATGCTTTCTTCATTTCATCTTTTCTTTCTTTATTACCGAGTGTAGTTTCCATCTTACTAATGGATGCTCACGGCAATCTTCCTCAATCGCTTAAGTCACGATGTTCCACCGTCCTATGACACTGAAGATCCTGCAGGCCTATTGCCACTACTCAGGCCGTGACTTAGACTCCTACCGTGACCCTGCAACCGGGACAGAATACTACACAAGGGAGAAGAGTCTTAAATGTTCTTTGGTCTGGGTCTTAAATTATATCGTTCCTTCCCCGGAACATTCTGATCTTGGAACAATGTTCGTGGTTTAGTCGTATCTAAGCGATGATGTGATGGAATTGCTTTCTGTAAAATGTCGTCGTCCTCTTTCTCAGACAGTGTCCCACTCAGGTGTGCATCGCTGAAGGGTACGAATCGTGGAACTCTTTCACTTTCACAGTCACCAACACCTCTGCGTACCCATTGACCGTATGGCAAAGGCAAAGGCACTTTCTTACAATGCACACCGTGAATCCAATTTTTCTTTCCTTCGACTTTAACTGCTGTCCTCGTTGTAAGAAGGACCATTCGGGGCTCACGCCATCTGGGTTCCAAATTGCTGGACCTCTGGAAATTCTTCACACATACCCAGTCACCTGGTCGGATGGAGTGACCTGGGTCTGTGGAAGCCTCCGGCAGAGCACTCTGAACCTGTTGATGAAGAACACGCAATTTAGTCGTAAGGTCATGCAGATAGTCAATCAACATTGGATATGGCAAGTCTCAGTATTTCTTAGGGCGAGGGATTCCCCATACGTTGGCCGGACGTCCAAACACCACTTCGTATGGGCTAACTCCCAAACGAGAGTGTACTGCAGTTCTGGTGGATAGCAGAGCTAACGGCAAAGCATCGGGCCAATTGAGTCCTGTACTTGCCTGAACCTTTGCTAACTTTAACTTCAAGGTTCCGTTGTAACATTCTACTAAACCCGCTGACTGTGGATGATTTGCCGCGTGGAACTTTTGCTTGATACCAAGACCTGCACAAACTTTTTGCATGACTTGGCCAACAAATTTGCTCCCATTGTCACTCCAGACAATGCGCGGCAAACCAAACCTGGGGAAGAATTCTTTTAGAAGGATTTTAGCTGTGGATAGGGCTGTGTTATCCTTTAGAGGGTATGCTTTTATCCATCTCGAAAAGGCGCATACTACCACCAGAACATATTTGAGGTTGTTGCACTGCTCCATATGAATGTAATCGATTTGCAACACCTCAAATGGATATGTCGGAGGAGCAAAGTGACCTGCTGGAGTTGGGGTTCCCTTTCCCAGGTTGTACATTAAACAAACAATACAGTGCTTTACTACATTGTCCGCGCATTTTGGAATATTCTCATTTTGCCACACTGGAGCCAGAAGTTTACAAATGCCTTTTGCACTTAAGTGGGCTGGACCATGTGCCATAGTAACCACTGGGAGAACATAGGCGTCTGGTAACAGCCAACGTTGATGTTCAGATAATTCCACCCAACAACCCATCTCATCTAACATTCCCGTACTTTCTTTCCACTTGCTCATCTCCCTCTCTGAAGCCTCTTTCTGAATCGATTTTACACTTTCCACTGTATTCTCATACATTCCTCTTTCTCTGACCCAATTCGTAGAATCTGCCACATACATTCGACTGGTTGAATCTCTCGCTGTCTTTTTTGCTATTTCGTCTGCATACGCATTTCCCGGACCAACATCATCCATAATATTTTTGTGTGCACTACATTTTGCTATCGCTATTTGGGTGGGTAAGGCAAGTGATTCGAGGAGATCAGTCACCAACTGACCATGTTGTATTTTAGTGCCATGTGAAGTGAGAAAACCCCTTTCCTTCCAGAGACGCCCGAAGTTGAACGCTACACCAAAAGCGTATTGGCTGTCAGTTTATACGTTCACTCTTTTCCCTTTCGATAATACACAAGCTCTTGTTAATGCTACCAATTCTGCTGCTTGCACTGAATTATATCTAATGCGTGCAGTTTCCACAATCGTATGTAAAGTAGTTACAGCATAGGCTGAAACTGTATCTCCATTAGGCATTTTGAAACAAGAACCGTCTACCCATAGAGTTCCATCCGGATGCTCTAGCGGTGTGTCTCTCAGGTCAATTCTTCCTTTTGACTCTTCCTCAGTACGGAAGAAACAATCATGCTGACCCTCAACACTTTCCTCATTTGGAAGGGGCAACAGAGTAGCTGGGTTTAGGGTATTACATCGTTTGATGTGTATGTGACTAGCCAACAGCGCCAGCTCGGAACCAGTTAAACGTGCACTCGTAAGATGCTGCGTTTTCGTTCTGTTTAGCAAAGTATCCACTGCATGTGGCACCATGACAATGAGAGTGTTATCCAACACCACTCCAGCAGACTGTCGGATAGAAATTGCTGCTGCTGCTGTCGCTTTGAGACAACTGGGCAATGCTTTAGCTACGGCATCTAACGTAGCTGAAAAATAGGCACATGGCCGCTGTTTGTCTCCAAATTGCTGCGCTAAAACTGACAATGCACAACCTTCTCTCTCATGCACATAAAGCGTAAAAGGCTTAGTGTAATCTGGAGTGCTTAGTACAGGAGCAAAACACAGAGCGGTACGTAAGTCAGTGAAACTCTTTTGGCACTCATCAGTCCATGGAAGGGGTGAGGCGTATCTTTTAAAGTGAGTGCCAACAAGGGCTTGGCAATTAGAGAGAAGTTAGGGATCCACTGTCTGCAATAGGAAGTAATACCCAGAAAGGCACGTACTTCCCTTTGTGTGGATGGTGCAGACATTCGCGTAATCGCCTGAATTCGTTCTGGTGTCAATCGTCGTCCCTCCTTTGATAGGAGATGACCCAAGTAGGTAACCTCTCGACAAACATATTGTAGTTTAGAAGGTGAAACCTTATGATTCAGATTAAACAAGTGGCGTAACAATGCAACAGTGACATCTTTGCAGATTCTTATGAATCAGCGGCGACTAATAAGTCATCCATATATTGGATAAGAGCAGCACCAGACGGCAAGTGAAAAGTATCAAGATGACATTTTAAAGCTTGGCTGTAAATAGAGGGACTTTCACAATAGCCCTGAGGTGCGCGCTTAAACCGGAAGCTTCGGCCTCCAAGAGAGAAACCAAAAATGTCCCTACTCTCTTCTGCAATGGGAATACTAAAGAAGGCATTCTTTAGATCGATAACAGAAAACCAAGTTGCTGTGGAAGGTATCACTGTCAATAAAGCAGTGATATCTGGAACAACAGGAAATTGTAGGATCACAATTTTGTTTACTTCTCTCAGATCAATTACAAAACGGTACACAGGAGGCTGAGAAGGATCAGTGCGTTTAAGAACAGGAAGAATAGGACTATTGCATGTATTACCTCTTGTTTCTTCAACCACACCCTTCCGAATCAAGTCATGAATGATTCCCAAAAGCGCTTTCTCACCTTCTGCAGAAATTCTATATTGTGGGATGCGCGGTAATTCAACATTGGGCTTGAGAGTGACAACATAAGGCGGAATCTCAAGACAACCCACATCGTTCGGACCCGTGGCCCAAAGTGCTGTTGGAAGAGAAAGTAATTCAGGTGGAAACTGATCTTTGGACAAATACATTGGGGAGACCAATTTCTGTCCTAGAGTAAGATGTACGCCAGAAGGAGAACAGTATATTGTAGCATGCATTCTTTTCAATAGGTCTAGACCCAACAGATTCTCACCGCAACCATTCGTTAACAGTAGTGGAGCTTCCAAATCATAAGGACCAACTGAAATAGGCAAAGGGCAAGAAACTGGATTGCGAACAGGGGCGCCAGAAAATCCTACGGAAACATTCGTTAAGCCAGACAAAGGTGCCCCAGGGAGTTTAGAATGAATGATAAAACTTCTCATTGCTCCAGTATCCAGAAGAAATGGCTCTGAAACACCCATTGTAGTGACGTTAACATAAGGTCCATTTTGATCTACTGGGATTGGCACAACTCCCTTACTTTGTCCATGGCTGTCCTAGTTAGCATGAAGACTCTCATTCTCACCTTCGACATAATGGTCTTCATTGTAATATTGTGCAGACCTCACATTCTGCTGATCAAAGTAGTTCATGGAATTGGGAGAAGGAAGGGCACGCTGTTCTTGAGTCAACATACCCCGACTTCTACCTCTGTTTGCTGACTGTAGGCCAGCACGACCTCGTGGAGCAGGTAACGCTCCATTGCGCTGCAATAAAACCGGACAATTATTCTTAAAGTGACCTTCCTCTCTACAATAGGCACATTGATTAGGACCTAACAAAGGTCGCGGATTGTATGGCTCAGGTTTTTGATACAACCTCTTTAACTGCGGGGGCTGCTGAATTTGAGGCTGAGCATAACGTGGCGGATAGGCTTGTTGCAAGAGAACCTTTGTCTTTAATTCTTTCGTCTTTTTCTCTTGCTTGAGCAGAAGAAGAAACAGCCCATGAACTTTCTGAATCTTTTAATTTGTGTGACATCTCGGGAAGCAAATTGAATACAAATTTGTCCACGAATAATCGCTGTCCACCCTCTGTAGCCATATCTTAACCACTGTGGTCGATAAATGTCTCCTCGAAACAAGTAAAGAAGTCAGAGACACTTTCATCTTTCTTTTGTTTGCATGCTGCTAGTTTATCCCAGTTAACTTTTAGTGCAGGCATCATAGTTTTCATTAACGTAATGATTCTACCAGGGAGTTCCGAGATCAGAATGTCAGGCTTTGCGCCACCCACTTGGTCTCTATCTGTATTAGTTATAGCATCCCAAGTAGCACCTAGTTCCTGTGCATGATCCTCTCTACGAATTTTAGCCCATATTGTCTGTGGGACTACATTTCCCATTAGCATGTCAATATCTGCTAGGTTCATAATACAAGCATCAACTGTCTGTGATAGCTCTTTGTAGTAACCTGCAGGGTTCTTACGAGGATCTGGTAGAGTCTGCTTAAGGGCCAAAACTTCAGATCTCTTCCAAGGGACATGTACCCATATACGTTGGAAATGAGCAGGAATAGGTGCATTACCACCTACTCCCGCAACCTCTTCTTTCCATACTGGAGGAACCTCTCTCATAGGATAATTTTTCGACGTCAGTCTAGCCGACGGATCGGAATCAAGGAAAATCTGAGAAAACAATAAGGATCTATAAGAGATAAGCATCCTTACAGCTTCCTCAACCTTAGAACCCACAATAAGTCCTTTTTCAAAATCAGTCTGAATATTTAACAAATCTTGTGAGATCGGACTCGAACTCACATCTTCCCATTCTTTAATGAGAGTGTCGCACATTACATTGAAAACATATCTTTGCGTAGGCGCATTCCATTGCAAAAAGGTAGGCATAATATCAAGCACACTGTATTGTGGACCCTTCTTGATCCATTTTCGTGCCAGAGTATCTAACTTCTCTCGTTCCCCAAAATCTGGGAACTGACTACGAGATTGTCTTCGAACAAAAGCCGGAGACATATTTAAAGCTTCAAAGAAAGGAGATAGAATACTAGTGACAGAGTCTGTGAGACGCTTACGCACAGACGGAGAATTAGACATAAGAATTGGAGACAGAGTATTAGGGGAACTGACAGGAGAAGAATGGATAACTGCAAGAGGAGCAGAAGGCAAAGGAGATCTAAGATCAGGAGATGAGGGTAAAGAAGTTTAGACTAACGGTAAAACCGGCAAGGGCGGTAATACTGGAGGAGGCAAATGCGGAAGAGCCGGAACAGGCGGAAGTTCCACTGGCGGCTGAACAGGCTGTAACGGCTGAGGTACATTGGCACTTTGCGCACAGGGCGGAGGCAACCTTAATAAATGGGACATTAGGGGATCTTCTTCTATATCTTTCTTATTATCAGAAGGAGAAACAGGCAACACTGGATAGCATTTATCTATCGCCATACGATGGTGTCTTTCTGAAATTTCAGCCGCATTATCAATTTCATCATTCTTGAACTGTTGGGCAGCCTGTATAATTGTCATACCCTGTGCTTTCCTATCTCGTTTTGCTTGTTTAACCCCTTCAGTGCCCATGACGTGATAGTCTCGTCATGGAGCGCAGTTGCGCTGTGCCCATGACGAGACTATCTCGTCATGAACCCCGCCCGCTAATGAAACGCCCGGCACAGGGCGTGGAAAGGGCGGGGCACTGAAGAGGTTAATTTCTTTCTGTTTGGCTTCCTTACGCCAAAGGCGGAAAGAGTCAAACATTGCCGGCCGGGCTTTTCTTTTGAATAAAACTGCTTCCAAATTATCTAGCACATTAGGATCAAAACTACCATTTTCTGGCCATTTGAGAACACCATCTTTCTTCGTGTATCGGTTCCATGTCTCGTTAAAGGCAATGGGGCCGATACCATGTTTTGAATAGAGCTCATATGTGGGAGTTCCAACCGAAGGAATCGGACAAGAGTCCTCAAGTCGGGAATCCCTATTACAACCAAGACAACAAATTCTTCCAAACTTAGTCAGACCAGGCATCTCGAGATTTTTCCTGACTGTTCACAAACTTCAAGGGAGTAAAACTCAGTTTACACAGCACAAATGCACTTACCCTCGGCTTTAACTTTTGCAAAGGTTAAATCTAAGGACCCAAGGAAATTAATCAAAGAACCAAACTTGTGGGCGCGACCCACGAAAATACTTAACTAAGGATGTCTTCTTCCACCAACAGAGGCCCGTCTATCGTCTCGCCTTACCATACATCATCAAAGGAAGGGCCAAAGCAGGGCGGCAGACAGGGTAGCGGTCGTCAGTAGCCGTCAGGAAGGAGTAACCGCGCTGCAAAAGACCTTCGGACCACTTTCGACATACAGGGGTCGCTTAGTGTGGCTCGCGAACCCTCCGGAATTTTCTTGCGGTGTTCCTCACGACCTTCGAGCAGAACCGGTACCACTGAAGCCGCCCTACGTTGTGCGCCAGTTGAAGAACCAGAACCTTTTGGGCCTGGCGGCGCAGGGTACGCCCAAAGTCTCCGGAGTTCACCTGCTTCACTACACAGAGACACGGGACACTCTGTCGGCGTTAGAAGATCGGATTTATTTAGCTGCAGCTAGTACAGTTATCCTAGAAGTACACAAAGTAGGTTATCAGGAGACTGCCACTTCACTCTGTGGCGCACAGGGTTTTATACTGTATAGAGTTCATACACTTTGTTCAAAAGCACTCCCAAAACACACAGAAAGAACCAATAAGAAAAGTTAGAAAACAGGATGGAACCAATGGGAAAGGTTGGAAAACAAAAGTGTCAGATGACTCAAAGAGACCTCTCCTCCAACTATGTTTGTCACCCCACCCTCAAACGAATTCATTAACAGATTCATAACTAACTTGCAGGTGGCGAGATACGTTTGTGTGTGTTGGAGGACAGTTGTGAAACAAGAGAATGCTAGCAGGAGACAGTGAAGGCCAGTCGATAAGATAAAGTCAGGAAAGAATAGTGTGAGCCAACAGATATTCGAGATGCAGATTAGAAAAGCCAGACAGGGATTAGTGTACTCGGCTAGTTCTAACACTAGCTTTGCAAATAGAGGCCGAAGGCGTATTTCGACACCAGGCTACAGAAAAAGCAGAATAGACCTTGTTCGCCGTGCTGCCTGAGTGATGGCAACACAAAATGGCGGCGGGCCACAAAATGGCGGGTCGATTTGATCGTGATCGAAAATCGAAGTTCCTCACTTGTAAATATGTTGCAACCCTGCTTTTGGAAGTGGAGGAGCATGTCGTTAACCCAAGGTGGCTACTGCCACAATCTGCGACTTCCTGGTAAATATGCCCCTTGGTCTTAAACAGGAGCAGCGAGGAGAAATTTTTAATTTCTCCTCGTTTTTGCTGTATCTATGTGTGTTGCATTGTGCAGCACAGATAGAAACAGCAAAACACCGTTGATTGTTTATGTGCAGGAAGGTGACCTTTCCTTCACATAAACAATCTATAAAAGCAGCACACATAGAAGTTTCAAAATGCCATTTCAGATTGTTTATGTGCAAGAAGGGACACCTTCCTGCTCATAAGACATCTTCCCCTACAATGCAGGCACCCTTGCACTACAGTGCAAGGGTGTCTTCGTTGGTGCTTGCAGCTAAAATTAGCATCTGCAGAGGGAGAAATGCAGGGCTGCACCGTATCCTTGTATATACATTGCAGCCCTGCGTTTTAGCAGTGACAGAGCCCGGAAATAAGCCAAAGTAGCTAACATTGCGCTCCCCACTGCCTAATAATTATGCCCTCATGTTTTAATTTTGGCGCTGCCCCATATTTACGCTGATTTGCAAATATGGGGCAGCATAAAAATTGATTGTTGTTGTGGTAAAGGCCCACCACGACACCCATTGTCCGCCCCTTTCACGCTAAATATAGCGTAAAAGGGGGCCATATTTACAAGGCAGCGTTAAGCCACATTAAGTGGCTTAATGCTACCTTGTAAATAAGGTGAAGCCCCTATCGCCACCACATCAGACAAAAAGGCCCCCCAGGAGTGGAGGGCAGTCATGTGGAGTTGCCAGGGCTGGTTTCTCTTCCAAGTCCAGCCCAATGTTCCTAATGTTTGTGCTTTTAATATACTTCCAGGTTGTGCTGGCAATAGGTTTGAAAGCTATGGGTGATCCCAGGAAGCTAGGCATTTCTGTAAAGTAGACAAAGTTCTAAACCCAGCAATGTGTCATTGGCGTAGATTCCCCTAGGTTTTTCCAAAGAAAATATCTGTTAAAATAAAAAGATTCTAAAAATTGGTAGAAAAAGCAGTCGTTTGTGACAATGTTTTCATCTGTAACGTTTTGAAGAACGATTCACAAAAGATATATATACGTCTGCAGGTCCCTTCTAGTCATGGGGATATATAGGATTTGTAGGTTTCCCATGAATTTGAGGTACCTAGAGCAGCTGAGCTGCACCTTTCAATGTTTTTCTTTGTGTACCGACTACACAGCAATTCACTATTTGGAAAAAATTTTGAGTTGAAATATCTAGTTGCAGAAATAGCGAAGAAAATAATTGTGGTGCAAAAAGATTGTGATGCAGAAATTGTTCAGATCATTGTCAAGAATATTGATTTCATTTGTCAGTAATAGCGTTTTAAAAAATATCTTTGCTGTTAATATAATTTTCAATAATATAGTTGTCAAAAATATAGATTTTTAAGAGCGAAACAACTGTAAAATTATATTTATGAAGCAACACAAGGCCACCTTCCATGGCCCTGCGTGGCCCGATAAATCTTGAATGATGTAACACAGCGCAAATCGCTGTGCTGCACTACACTGCACCAGGAAGGCATTTCCATAGATGTCGCGTGGGTGTTCCCTCGCAACATCCATGGATTTTGACGCATTCCCAGATTGACAAGAACTTAAAAACTTGGGAATGCGCCTAAAAGATACGACTCCCGAGGAGAGGCGTAATGAGGAGAAATATGTTTATATCTCCTAGTTTATTCCTCTTTCTATGTGTGCTGTACTTTGCAGCACACGTAGAAAGAGGAGAAGGCCTCTCAGTATTGTTTGTGTGACCAAAGGTACCTCTTCCTGCACAGAAAAAATCCTGCATGCAACACATGGACCCTTGCACCGTGGTACCTGACTTCTGTGGGTAGGCATATTGCTCCTGACACGAAAGGACAAAAAACGTGGCATGAACATGCACGGGCAAGGTGAAAGCAGAGTCAATAATAGAACCCTTGCGAGGACTGGTTTGATCCATTCCTTGTGTGGGCACTAGTCCTAACTGCACAAGTGGGGCATCATTTTTATCAAGTAAAGTGAGGGAACACTGGCTGGTAGGAATTTTGTGGATTCCTCCTGATTCAAGAACTTTATATAACAGGAATGGAAGGAAAATGTGTGATTTTAGTTAAGAGGTGTGCAGGGCATTGTGGATAGAAAAAAATAACTTTGTGGGATCCGGCAACGAACGCCCCCCTGGAATCCTCTAGAAGTCCAGTTTTCCAGAAATGTTTGCGTTTGGTAAGTTTCTTTGGGTAACTGCTGAGTACAGGCCCGAAAAACACAGCTGCCCCTTTTGTTGATGATGCCACTTTGCATCTTGGGCCCATCCTGTCATGGGCACTAGACCAACTCATACATGTGAGGTACCATTTCTATCATGAGACATCTGGAAATTCTGGGTGGTGGGAAATTTGTGGTTCACAGAAATTGGAAGAAAATGTATGTTTTTAGCCTTTGTTTGAGATTTGCAATGGTAATAACACCTTGAGTGATCCATTGGAGACATTGGAGACAAACCACTCTGGTGTCCACTGGTGTCCGGTTTACAAGAATATCTGGGGTTGGTAGTTTTGCTAGAGACAATGTACACCCTGGCAGTGAACGACAGAAAAGACAAATATCACTGCACAACCATCTACGACACAAGTAGAGAAACATAATGGTTGGACTTGGCGCGTGGGTGTAAAAAGATCCAAATGTATATTATATTCACAAAATAGTTTACAAAATAGAAAATATAGAAATCAATGTTAATAAGATATTTAAAATTTCAGAACACTTAACTAGTAACTCAGCTCCAGAGCTGTGCAGCCACAACAAGGCAGGAACGGATTTCCAGGACATTCACGCACCTTACACACATTACACACATAAAACGAATCACGCCACCAGCTGTGGGACCAACACATTACAACACTCACATCATCAAACAGTTCCATTCAAATGCAAGTCACTTTCATACACTTACGGGTCTGACACACCAATCACACAACCTGGCAGCTGGCAGTGTGTGTGGACTGGCATTTGGCTGGCAGTGTGTGTGTGTGTAGTGACCAGCAGCAAGTCATTGCTCACACACATATTGCCAAGTAAGCGGCCACTACACACAGTGTCAGCCCACCACCAGTTCACACACTGCCAACCAAATACCAGTCCACACACACATGCAAGCCAAATGCAAGTTCACACATGCAGCCAATCAAAAGCCATCCACACAATCTGCAAGTCAAAGTCAATACGTACACACCACCAGCTAAAAAGCTGTTCTCACACATCGCCAAGCAAATGCCAGCCACACACACAGCCTGCCAAATGGCAGTTCATATACACCACCAGCCAAATGCCAATTCACAAACACCTCTAGAAAAACCCCATTTCAAACACACCACCACTCAAATGTTAGTCAACGCACACCACAGTTAAACACCAACAACACACACTGCCAGACAAACACTGGTTCACACATACCACCAGTCAAATGCCATTCAGATATCCCCATGAATCTCATCACCACTTTCATTTCTAAAATACTTCTACAATAAGCAGTCTGCACATACAAACAAATACACAGGAAAAAAATAAAACAATTAACTTAAAACATAATATTATATATAAAATGAACCCGTCTATTGATAGAAGATGAAATGCCAACTATGACTGCATACACAACAGGTGTTACTAAAATACATCTGACTATTGCCAACCCGGGCACAGGTTTACTAAGCCCTTGTGCAGGCATTCCTCACACAAGACAATGAAAGACAACAAAAGGGCCTAACTGATATTTAATTATTTACTAAGCCACATAGAGATACCTTGCGTGGCTCTGCGTGTCTAAGTAAATCCACACAAAATCAAGGCAGTGCAAATTACTGCTTCGCATTACTCTGTGTTGTAAAGGCAATCCATTAGTGGAGTATGGGCATTCCTTCATTTATTAGGGTATTAAACCTGGGAATGCTTTAAAATGCTACGCCATCCCAATAAAGGCATACCTATGAGAAATATGTTTATTTCTCCTTGTAATTTCCTCTTTCTACGTGTGTTTCAAGAGACAAATACCTCTGGGTATTGTTCTTTTTGCAGGAAGGTTTCCCCTTCCTGCACCAAAGCAATCCTGTCTGTGAGCTAGGCACCCTTGCACCCTGGAACAAGGGTGCCTGGGTTAGCACCAGGCTGCAAATAGTTCACCAGCACACAGAGAGAGCTGGAATTCTCCATATCTTGAAGAATCCTTACCTCTGTACACCCTGAAGTTAGACACATATTCAGTGTTCCTTTCACACAGCATATACAGCTTGATACCATAACTAGCTCTCTTGCTGGAAGTGGTGTCTGAAAACCAAACGGCCCTTGAACAGGACCTAAGATTTATCTTCAGATTTATCTTTCCCTGAAACATAGATCGCTAAGAAACAATCTGCTAAATGGTAATGGACAGGCTAAATCTTGAGGAGACGGTCAAAGGTCATAATCAGTGTAATCTTATGGCAATCTTCTGGAGCTGTGTTCAATGCTCCGAGGGGGTGTTAAGCTTTAATTGGCTATTTTTTATGATAAGTGTGACTTAGTACAATTTTAATTGTAATTCCTACTGTGTTTTTAACTTTTACCCTCACACTGAAAGGAGCTGTGTTCAATGCTCCGATGGGCCTGGGATTAGCGACCGGGAGACCTTAGGTCAGCGTTCTAGATTCCTAACGCTGACACGCTCCCCAAGCCTTCAAAAAGAGCCGATGATGCGAACGCGCAGCGGCACTTCTAACTATGATCAAGTACACTATTTAAGTATTCCAGCTGCTATTTGCGTATTTTGCACTAAAAGGAGCTGTGTTCAGTGCTCCTGTGGGCCTGGGATTAGCGAACGGGAGAGCCTTAGGTCAGCGTTCTAGATTCCTAACGCTGACACGCTTCCCCAGCCTTCAAAAAGAGCTGATGACATGACCGCGCAGTGGACGTCCTCAGCAGGCACGCCTAAGGCAAGCCCGTCTGCGCCCGTCCACGCCCGACCGGGCCCAGCGGCCAGAACCCCTGTCATTTCAACCAGGGAAAATATTGTTTATACCACGGATCAACTCAACTCCTTCGGAGGAGCGCCAAGAAGTAAGTGCCTCCATTCAATGTCTCCAGACAGTCTCATTAGGCACCGTCACGCCCGTGGCTTTAGATTCTGCCCCACGCTTGAAACACCCTCAGTTCACCCTGCCACAGAAGCTATTCAAAGGTTTTTATTGAACTGCCGTTCATTATCTAAACATTTGTTGGAAATCTACCTCTTACTTGAAGAGGAAAACCCTGATGTTCTCTTCCTAACACAGACTTGGTTGAATAATGAGGCTGACCCTACGATTGACCAAACCCTCCCTCCAGGCTGCGTAATACAGAGGCTGGATCGAGACACAGGTAGAGGAGGTGGACTAGCCATTATATAAGAATAAATGTAACTGTCGCCCCACTAATAACCCTCTACCAGCTTGCGAAAGTATCTACTCACGTCAGGACCTTCCCAGGGATTTTAATGTACCGACCTCCAGGCGCTTTAAGCAATTTCTGTAAAGATCTCCCTGATACTGTGGCTAATCTAGCCCGTTCCCTCCCCAATTTGACCCTTTTAGGGGATTTTAATATCCATTTTGATGATATTCCATCTCCATCTAGAGTGGAACTAGTAGAGGGTTTGGAGATGCTTCAAATAGTCAAAGGCCCCACCCACTGTAAAGGCCACTTACCCAACCCTATATTTTCAAATATTCCTATTCTTCTGGTTAAGGACCCTGTCCCAGTACCTTGGACTGACCATTTTCTAATTCCATTTTTCTGGACAGCACAGGAGGTATTTGCTCTGGCTGGGAAAGCCAGCAAATTTGTGCATGTCTGGTCGAAATTGTCTACAAAATCCTGGGCAACTATCTTCGAAATGTCTCCATTCCCAATTTTGAAACTAATCCAGTCACAGCTAATGAAAACTTAGTTAACTGGCTAGAGTCATCACTTGACACTATTTCACCTCAAAAACTGATTCATAACAAACTAGGATCTAACCAAAATACTTGGTATATGCCCAAACTTAGGGAGCTTAGACAATCCATTAAAAAGCTGGAAAGAATGTGGAGAAAACATCCCTCTGCAGCTAATAAAAGCAAGTATCTAGAGGCTATAAAGATCTATAAATCGGAAATAAAGGCAGCCAAAGCTCTCCATTATGAGGAAAAAATCACTGTGTCGGAAAACTGCCCACGTGATCTTTTCCGGATTGGAAAGTCTCTCCTTACCACCGCCCTGCGCCTTCCATTAGTTTTACAGATATCCCTTCCCGTTGCAATGAAATGGCAGAATTATTTTTCAATAAAATACAAGCCATTTATAACTCTTTCCCTCAAGTGATGGCTCCACATACCATACTGCCACCGGGCGATATAGCCCAAGATGGAGAACAGTTGCTGGAGGTCCCCCCCCTAAGTTTGCCCTCCCTCCAAGGACTTCTTAGCCAGCTCAAGCATGGAGCACCGTCAGACGTTGCTCCCCCTAACATCTTAAACCTAATTACCGAAACGGGATGGTATCCCCGGTTGTTCTAAACGTGATAAATGTTTCTATAGCAAAGGGAATAGTGCCTTCTCGATGGAAACAGGCCATGGTTAGAGCACTTTAAAAAATAAAAAAAACCTTGACCCTGACGTGCTGGGCAACTATTGCCCTATCTCTTTACTACCAGGAATTGGTAAACTAGCTGAGAAGTACGTAAATCAGACTCTCTCCTCCTTTCTTGAAAACAACAATCGTCTCCATCCTTCACAGAATGGATTTAGATCACAGCATGGCACAGAAACTGCACTCCTGTTAGCGGTGGAAGAATTAAGGAAAATCTTAGACGGAGGGGGCTGCGCTGCGCTCATTCTGTTAGACCTCAGTGCAACCTTCGACACGGTGAAACGCCATTTGTTAGTCCAAAGGCTGAGGAAGATAGGAGTGGCAGGAACAGCACTAAAATGGCGGCATTCCTTCTTAGAAGATAGATCTTTTGTTGTCTTTGAAGAAGGATTTACCTCCAAGCGAAGGTCCCTTAGATGTGGGGTTCCTCAGGGTTCTTCCCTGAGCCCCACTCTATTTAATATCTATATGAGTTTGTTAGCAGAAATAGTTACACCTTTTGGCATTCAGATCATCACGGAACCTGATGATACCCAATTGGTGGTTGCACTTAATCAATACAAGGACACAGGCTCAAACCTAGCCTTATGCCTTGAAAAGGTGTCAAGCTCGATGGACGACTCTTATTTAAAGCTGAATGGAGCTAAGACTGAGCTCATGCACTTGGGCAACGCCACTTTTCTGAGTATAGGGGGCCATATTATCAAGGAACGGCGATAACATTATCGCCGCTTTAGCGTCAGAAAACTGCTGCTAAAGCGGCGATAATGGGCTTGATAATATGCCGCAGAGAATTCCAATAGAAGCCCATGTTGACACCAGAACGTGGGCTTCTAAGGGAATTCTCAAGAGCATATTACCAAGCCCATTATCGCCGCTTTAGGAGCAGTTCCCTGACGCTACAGCAGTGATCATTTTAACACCGTTTCTTGATAATATGCCCCAGGGTCCTTTTGGCCTAGCTGTCATGGAACACCGCCCTCCTCAAAGGACCATATTAGGAGTCTAGGTGTATGGCTAGACCGTAAGCTGAACTTTAAAGAGCAAGCTGGTAATGTGGCAGCTTGTTGCTGTGGGATCTTAAGAATGTTAAGAAAGATCCTTCCCCTGCAATCTTCTTCGGCCAGAAGACTACTGGTTCAAGCTTTGATTTTACCACGCCTAGACTATGCTAATGCCCTATATCCAGGAGCACCTCTCACAAACATTAAAGAATTGCAGATAATACAAAACTGTGCTGCACGTTTGCTTTTGAACACTCCCAAACGCCTTTAACCAAGCCTGCACTTGCATCACTCCATTGGCTGCCCATCCAAGAAAGAGTCCAGTTTAAGACTTTATGTATCATGCCTAAAGCACTCTCAGGCAAAGACCCTCCCACTATCAGAGATATTATTCAACCTTATCGCCCCAAGAGATCTTTAAGGTCAGAAGCGGAGGACATCGCTTCTCATTTAATGATGCAAAATTGTGGAACCATCTACCTATTGATATCCGCCTGGAACCTAACCACTCGACCCTCCGAAAGCAACTTAAAACTTATGTTTTTCCTCAATACTGACCGCTACTAGCTCTGGGATGCTTCCGAGTAGCCATGCGCTCTAGAAATGCCTTTTCATTCATTCATTCAAAGTCATATTTTGAGTTGTGTATGTTGGATTTTTGTTGTTTTGGTCTTGTTTGGTTTAGATGTAGATACTTTAGTTTTTTTAACTGGTGTGGTGCCCATTTGTTTTCACTGTGTTACTGTGTGTTATGTACAAGTACTTCACACACTGCCTCTGAGATGGGCCTGACTGCTCGTGCCAAGTTACCAAGGGGGTGAGCAGGGGTTATCTTAAGTGTGTAATCCCCTTATCCTGACTAGGAGGAAGGGTTCCTACTTGGACAGGGAGTATACCACTGCCAACTGTTGTGCCCATGTCCCTGAGCTCGCTGCTGCTGCCCTGTCGTGAGTTTGAGGCCTTCCTCCACCCACAGGCTACCACCTGTGCCTCATCCCTGGTGGTCCAGTGGTAGGCCATAGGTATCGGGGTACTTGCGCTGCCCCTGTTTGCTGTTTGCCTTCTTTTTTAACTCTGCACTCTGTCCTTATTGTATTCAGTTTGATGTTGCTTGTATTCAGTTTTATTCCTTGTATTTCCTTTGCTTGTTGTGCCTTGTTTTTTTCCCTGCCCGTTCTGCTCTCCAGTTTCCCACTGCTGCGTCCACTGCGTCCCCGCCCCCTCGCTCACCCATTTGTCCCACTCCTGCCTCCCAGCTGCTCCTCCCTCCCACCTCCCCTTCTTATGGCAGCCGCTGTGCGGCCACGTGCAGCGGGTGCACCGCTGGTGCACCAAAGGCACGCCTAAGACAAGCCTGTCTGCATCCGTCCTCACCTGGACCGCGCCCAGCACCAAATCCCCTAGCCCCCGCGAACGCCACGACGCCCTACACTGCTACAACACCAGCACCCTCCACGCCCTCAATGCTGGCCGACTACACACCTGCTTCCGGGCCACCCCGAAGCGCACCCAAGGACCCTTCTCCTGCCATTACACCAGCCTCCAAACCACCACCACGTCCACCAGAGCAGGATGAAACAACTTCCGATGCATTCTACTCAACACCCGCTCCGCCTGCAAACATGCCATCAAACTCTGGGACCTACTTGACTCCTCCTCCCCGGATGTCGCCTTCCTAACGGAGACCTGGATGAACCCCTCCTCGGCACCCGACGTCGCTATAGCCATCCCTGATTGCTACAAGATCACCCGCAGGGACCGCACCAACAGAACAGGAGGAGGAATCGCCATCATCCACAGAAACACCCTCAGAATCTCGACCAGCACCGACGACACTCTCAGCACCGCCGAACACCTGCACTTCCACATCCACACCGTGCCCAACACAGCCTTCAGAGGAACCCTCATTTACAGACCACCCGGCCGCAGTTCAGCAACTCCATCGCTGACTTCGTCAGCACGCACGCCCTTGCCACCACGGACTACATCCTCCTTGGAGACATGAACTTCCACCTTGAGAACACCAACGACAGCAACTCCACCACCCTGCTCGACAACCTCGCCATTCTTGGACTCAAACAGCTCATCATGATTCCCCCCACTCCGCCGGACACACGCTCGACCTCATCTTCTCTGCCAGCAACCACATCACCTTCAGCCACACTATGAACTCCACTGGAAGACTAGCTACTCACCACCCTCGCCCGAAACCCACCAACTGACACCACCGACACCGACTCCACCGCCCGCAACCTCAGGCAATGGATCGACGACTGCGCCAACACTCTCGCCCGATCAAAAATCCCAGACGCACCGACAGAAAAGCCATCAGGTTCACCGCCAACCTCCAGGCATCTAAGCAGGCCTGCCGTAGACTCGAGACACCTGACAACAACACAGCCTACAAGAGTGCAATCCTCAAACACCACCTACTCATCCGAACCTCCAAAAGGACCTCCTTCAAAGTGCGCATCGACAACAACGCACAAAACAGCAATGAGCTTTTCAACATCCTGTAGGAATTCTCCACCCCAGCTCCAACTCCAACGCCATCCAGCCATCGCAAAACCACTGCGACTCCCTAGCCACCTTCTTCCACCGCAAGATCGCAGATATCCACAACAGCTTCAACAACCAGGCCCCCCCAACAGACACCGATACCTCAGACTCACCGCCCCCCTGCCACCTCCTGCCTTCCTGGACCCACGTCAACGACGACGACACCATCCAAATCATGAACACCATCCACTCCGGCTCACCATCTGACCCCTGACGCACCACGTCTTCAACAAAGCAAGCTCCACCATCGCACTCTACCCCCGCAAGGTCATCAATAGCTCCTTCGAGACCGCCACCTTCCCGGCGAGCTGGAAGCCCGCCGAGATCAATGCCCTACTCAAAAAACCCAAGGTGGACCACAAGGACCTCAAGAACTTCCGGCCTATCTAGTAAAGAGAACAATATCCTGGACCCATCCCAATCTGGATTCTACAGCAACCACAGCACCGAAATAGCCCTCATTACCGCCACCGACAACTTCAGGGCCATGCTGGACAACTGAGAAACCGCGGCACTCATCCTCCTGGACCTTTCAGCCGCCTTCGACACCGTCTGTCGCTACACCATTCGCATACGACTCCACAACGCAGGGATCCACGACAAAGTCCTGGACTGGACCACCTCTTTCCTCACCGGCAGAACCCAGAGTGTTCGCCTCCCCCTGTCCGCTCCAAGGACACCAAGATCATCTGCAGCGTACCCCAAGGATCGTCCCTCAGCCCGACTCTCTTCAACGTCTACATGGCACCGCTCGCCAACATTGCCGACGGCATCCAGCTGATCCTCTCCCCCACCAAGGCCCCCACCACCGCCAAATCCAACCTCCACGAAGGAATGAAGGCCATCGCCGATTGGATGATGAACAGCCTCCTGAAACTGAACTCAGACAAGATGGAGGTCCTCATCATCGGAGTCACCCCCTCCGCCTTGGACGCCTCCTGGTGGCCGGCCACACTGGGAGCTGCACCAATGTCCACTGACCACGCACGCAGCCTGGGGTCATCCTGGACTCAGCATTTTCGATGACCCAGCAAGTAAACGCCATCTCCTCCTCCTGCTTCAAAACCCTCCGCATGCTCCGCAAGATCTACTGATGGATCCCTACTGGAACAAGAAGAACGGTCACCCAGGCCCTCGTCAGCAGCAGACTGGACTACGGCAACGTGCTCTATGCAGGAACCTCAGCCAAACTCCAGAAACGACTACAACACATACAGAACGCCTCTGCACGCCTCATCCTCGACATCCCCCACCACAGCCACATCAAAGCCCATCTGAAAGACCTGCACTGGCTCCCCGTCAACAAGAGGATCGCCTTCAAGCTCCTCACCCATGCTCACAAAGCACTCCACAACACCGGACCAGCGTACCTCAATGAACGACTCACCATCCACACCCCGAACCGCCAGTTTTGCTCCGACGACCTCACCCTCGCCATCGTCCCCCGCATCCGACGAACGATCGCTGGCCACAGATCATTCTCCCACCTCGCCACTAAGACCTGAAACACCTACCCCATCCGCATACGACAGACCCAGGACCTGGTGACCTTCAGGAAACTCCTCAAGACCTGGCTGTTCGAGCAGTAGCAGCACCCCGCCCTCCCCTAGCGCCTTGAGACCCTCACGGGTGAGTTGTACGCTCTACAAATGTTTTGATTGATTGATTGAACCTAATCGGAATGACCGACGGGTTCATGCTCCAACCACCATTGTAATCGTAATCCAACCATAATCCAACCGACATCGTAATCAGAAAGCCAACTAGTAGTCGGAGGCTTTACAACCGACATCATAATTGACCCCTCATTTGTTAAAAATATTGCTTTGTAATTATTGTTATGTATTTTAGCATATAATTTAAATGTATATTTGGTTATGTTTTTACTATAGTTGTAAAATGTTTAGCAGTTATTCAATTATGTCCCATAAATATTTGTGATTTTTGTACCAGAGTGGGTTGTGGGGTTATAGAAGTCCAGGGTGGGAAGTAATTTAATACAGTTAATTGATGATCTGTTTTTCATTAATATTAATTATTTAATTGATAAATAATGATGTTAATTGTGCAAATGTATGTATTTAAGTTACAGTTTAAGTGCGGATTGTGAGTTTGTAGGGGTACAGTGTGATAAGTAATTAAATTATAAATATATTTTATTAATCATTTAATTGCTAATTATGTTAATTGTGCAATTCATTTATTTCGGTTATATTTTAGGTACTAGAGATTAATTACAAAATATTTTTTATTTATATTAATTATTTAATTGATAATAATCATATTATTTGTGCAATTCATTATTTAAGTTAAATTTTAGGTGTGTATTGTGGGTTTTGGAGGGATATATGATAGGAAATAAATACATTTTAATTAAGTGATAACTAATTTTTAAATTATATTAATTATTCAATTGACAATTAATTGTGTTGATTGTGTAAATAATTTTATGTTACTTTAAATTTGAGGAGTGGGTTTTGTGTCTTGTAGGGAGGGGTATATAATGCATTCAAAATTGTTTTGGGGTGTGTGTTGCTTTTGTATGTGTAAAGGGTGTGTAGAAAAATAATTATAGTAAATAATAAATACAGTTAATTTATAAACAATTATAGAAATTATAAATAAATAATTACGTAAAATATGGAGAAAAAAAAATTAGGTTTCTGTTGTTGAATTTGTAGGAGTAAATGGTAGGTAGTTATTCAAATATAATTCATGTATTATTACCTAATTATTGATAAGAAATGTTTTATTGAGATTTAATTATAAAAAAAGGATGGAAATAATAGTTTAAAAATTAAATATTTGGTGTATGGTGATTTATTTGTATGGATAAAGGGTGGGGTGGTAATTAACTGGAATTATTTTAGGAATAAATAATAAGTATTATTATTTTAACTACATATTTAATTATTTAACATGTGTACATAATATTAATTTAATAAAGACTTTTCGATGTGTGTTCTGAACTTTATAGAAGTATAGGGTAGAACGGTTCTTAAGAAATTATACATTTAAAAAGTAGGTAATTATGTTTTATTAAATATGTTATTCAATATTGTATGTGTTAATTGTGTTGTGTTTTTTGGAAAATCATTGTATTTATTAATTGTTAATATTTTGAGAATATAGGGCCTGATTTTGATGGCGGATGGACGTCAGTCCGTCCTCCATCATTTCGCATTTGGGACCGCCTGCCTACAAGGCGGCGGTCCCACATGGCTAATTATGATGCAACCGCCACTGTAGCAGTCGTCTTGCCCATGTTCTGTGTTGCAGAGGGTGCTGAGCTCTCCAGCCCCTTCCGCAATACAAAACAGACCCCCATTCAGGTGCCTGCCTCATGGTGCAGGGATATGTAGTGGGGCACCATAGGTGCCCCCCAGGTCCTGTGTCTGTAGGTCAGGGGATAAGGGGGGCCTACTGGGGCCTCAAATGTCCCTTTCTGCTAGCCCTTTCATGGCGGGTTCATCACCATGAAAGGCCTGATGGAAAGCCTATGGCGGTGCCAAGTAGGCACTGCCACGATTTTAAGCATTGCTCTGCTTCCAAAGGACCGACGGGCTCCTTGGTGGTCAGTCTTTCCGACCGCAACACAGCCACTCACCATCAAAATCTGGCGGGCGATGAAGTTGTTGAAAATGGCGGACAGACAGCCACTAAAAAGGCTGTCAGTGGTAATCTCCCCACCCCTCTAATCCGGCCTATGGTTTTGTATTTTTATGATAATATTTGTAGTAATTTATGATATGTATTTAATAATGTGATACAGATGTATTTTATTTATTTCAAATATATATATTTATATTTCATTTTTTAACATATTTCAGTTTTTTAATTGTTTACTATGTTTCTGAAAATATTTAATTATTTTGAAGTGATTTCGTTTGTTTCTAATGTTGAACTGACTGCAGTGGGAATAGTAAATTTTACCCCTCCGCAATCCAACAATGTTCCTACAGTTGCACTGATTCTAGTGGGTATAGTCAAATGTAGCCCTCTGTAATGTAAGAATTACCCTACTATTACACTGAATGGAGCGGTAAGAATGCATTTTACCCTTCCGCTGACAGTTTATCTACAGTTGCATTGCCTGAAGTGGGTCTATATGTATTAAATATAACGTTATAGCTTATTCTATATTGTTACGATTTATATTATTATGTTATTGTTTATTTAAAATTATAATATTTATCATTGCTGTTTTAATGTGTGAAATATTTTTAGTGAATTAAATGTTTTCATTTTGTTTACTTTTTAATTTGTAAATAAAATGGCTTGTTTTTTAAACGTTAAATGTTTTATGTCATCGGTTATATGCAAAGTACTAGCAAATTACATTTCTCTTAAGTATACACGTAAGACAGCTTCCGGCCGGAAGTAAAACAAACTATTAGATGTGATTACTGTAGTGGCCATCTTATGATGCCTTGTCTGTGCATGAATGTAAATTAATTGTATACACAATGTGTAATCATATAACAAAACCAATCCATAAATATATCTAGTTATCAATCGGCATGACAATAGTCATATTAATAGTCTTCGAAATCAACAAGTGTTGTGTAATACATGTTGCATTGCCCCTGGATGACAAAAAGTATATGTTCAATGGTACTGCATACAGGATAAACCCTGATCACAACAAAGTCGATGTAAATAGAAGCCGTGAGGTCCTGTCTCATGCAGTGAAATCGAGTCAACAAAACTGTCAATATCTGTCAGCAGCCATAAAGCTATATCTATTATGTGCTTAAATAATACATCAAATCTGTATTTGTAAAGCACAAACTACTCACCCTTATGGGTCTCAAGGCGCTGGCGACTGTCATAGAAATTTAGTGAGCTATTGCCCAGAGTCACATGGCACTGAGCTGAGCTTTCGCCTGAGCCGGGGATCAGTGATATCATCAGTGATGTCATTTGAGATGTCATCAGTGATGTCATCAGTGATGTCACTGACCATGTCATGAATGATGTAATATGTGACGTCATCAGCAGTGCATTGCGGGGGCGCGAGTTATAGTTAGCTGAACTAACTATAATGCCAGAATTTCTATGGTTTCCTACAAGTGAAATGTCCAACTAACTATAACGTGCCTGAAATCTATGTTTTTTACTGTGAATTTCTATGGTTTTTAAATGCTAATTTCTAACTATAACGTGCCTGAAACCTATGGTTTTTCCAGTGAATTTCAAAGGTTTTTTAAATGAAAATTTGTAAGTCTAATGTACCTCAAGCCTGTGTTTTGTTTTATTTTCTCTCTATATATATATATTCACTGAAAAAACCATAGGTTTCAGGGGTGTTATAGTTAGCTGGACATTTCCCTCGTACAAAACCCTAGAAATTCCCCTGTTATAGTTATTTCAGCTAACTATAACTCGCGCCGCCGCAATGCACTGCTGATGACGTCACATATTACATCACTTATGACATGGTCAGTGACATCACTGATGACATCACTGATGACATCTCAAATGACATCACTGATGACATCACTGATGACGTCATCCATGTGATAAATTAGTGCATCTTCTCACACCCTAATATAACCTTTGATACACCGACTCAAAATTTCAGACGGCCATTTTGACAACCATAGATACTCCAATACCAATAACTACTCACCCACTCATTGACTTTTAGGTCTACATATATGTCCACTCACTCACCTCTACAGTCACTCATACTTACATTCACTCTGTGCATTTATACACCTATATAGACACTCACACACCGCCAATCATCAATTGATGTACTGACACATCTAGTCAGTCATGCAAATAATTTATCACAGTCTAATTTACTCACCTATACAGTTAAACACACTCAAGTTCACTTACTCATAAAAATACTAACAAATTCTGAAGCTCTTATACAATTACTGATACAAGCACACACTCATCAATACAGCCACTCCCACAATCACACACTCTCACATATAGATAATTATATACTCTTACACACATATACACTGCATATGTAGTTACTGACACATGTACAACTGAGATATATATTCAATCACTAACACACCCATACATACACTCACCCAACCATACAGTCCATCACAGTTGCACTCTTATAACGTTGCATCCATAGAATCATACACTCACACATCTATGCACAGAGTCACACACACCCTACCCACACAAACACTCAGGCACCTTACAGATACTCAGACAACCAATCAATAACCCATATAGACACTCCTATAGCTATTCACAAAACCATGCAGCCACTTATACACCAACACACAGACACATACAGACATTCACACAGTTTAGTCACTAGTCTGCAGTAAGATACATTTAATGACTCACTTATAGAGTCAGTTACGCACCTAGAAAATGATCCCACACTTGTACACCCACTTATTCTTCAACAGGCCTCTCCCTATATAAACATAATAAAACTGTTCAGAAACACATACTCAATGGATGACGTCATCAGTGATGTCATCAGGGATGTCATTTGAGATGTCATCAGTGATGTCATCAGTGATGTCACTGACCATGTCATGAGTGATGTAATATGTGACGTCATCAGCAGTGCATTACGGTGGCACGAGTTATAGTTAGCTGAACTAACTATAACAGTGGAATTTCTAGGGTTTTGTACGAGGGAAATGTCCAGCTAACTATAACACACCTGAAACCTATGTTTTTTTCAGTGAATTTCTAAGGTTTTTTAAATGCTAATTCCTAACTATAACGTGCCTGAAACCTATGGTTTTTTCAGTGAATTTCAAAGGTTTTTTAAATGCCAATTCCTAACTATAACGTGCATGAAACCTATGGTTTTTTTCAGTGAATTTCAAAGGTTTTTTAAATGCTAATTCCTATGTATAACTTATCTCTAAAGATATCATGAAAAGCATTCTTTTTTAAAAGTAGGGTGCACATTAGTTTTGTGGAAAAGCATCTTTGTGATTGGTTAAGAAAAAGCAGTTTCAACGTGGAGTACATATCATAGGATAAAATTTGCTCAGCTCAACCACACCTGCTACTTGCATTTGGAAGGCACTGTTCGAACTTAAAACAATCGTCAAATTTTAACCTGCACGTGTCATTAAATGTTCAAGAAAATGTTACAAAAAAATATCGTAAAGTTTTAAAAAATTGATGAACTTTTAACCTGCACGTATTGTAGAATGTTCTAGAAAGTGTGTTGATAGAATACGTTGCACTTCTGACTTCTATGTGTTGTTGAATATTAAAAAAACAGTTCATATGGAAAATTAAAAAGAAACCAATAGAGAAGTTTTGAAACCTAAAAGAATCAAGGAACTATTCTAATTTATTCTTTACATGTATTTATGTGTGCAGCAACAAAATTATAGACACAACAGCACTAGGAAGAGGAAGAAGCAGAGAGTGGGGAGAGGGGCGGAGATGGGCAGAATGGCACACATGCACAATTAAGCACAACACACATATAGACTAACAATGGCCAAAATGAAACACACCAACAAGGAGCACAAGTCACACAACCCGCCAACATCACACCACTGAACGAGCATAGAAGTGAAAACCACGCTGCATTCATACAGGATGTGTACAAAGGCCAGTCGTTGGTGTTGTGGGATGTCTGCGACCGTGGTCATCATGGATGAGATGCCCAGCACGTGGCACATGGGCGAGTTCACTGTCTTTTACGTTGCCAAACAGCTGCTCCTCCCTCACACGAGCCCCCACACTTATGTACGGTGTGCTGTTGTATCTCATGCACTCGTACGGCACACCATTGTAATGCCTATTCACGCATGTCCTGCTGCATTCCAACTACACCATCACAGTGCCGTTTGGAGGTGGTGCATGCCACTTTACAACATCGACTGCTGCGGCCCTTGTGGCAGGCCACACCAGAACACAGAGACACACTTACCGCACTTTCTGTTCATGGACATGTCCGAGACACCCCGTTCCCCTTGCCGAATAGGCACACCCCTGCGCTGACCTGTGTACCCCGGACCAACACATGCCGGTTGTACATGTAGGAGGATGCGTGCATAGCTACATGTCCAGGCTCACTGCCAAAGCTAAGGTGACAGCACACTGTGATATTGCAGGGCTCGTGCCTATCATGCTAACACAATGACCACAGGGACACACTTGCTCAGATGCGGGTTTGGGGGGCATTGGCGGTCCTGAAGTTGTTGCGATGAGTCTTGTGGCCCTCATGGGTATCCCTGTATCATGCTCATTGACTCTATGGCACCTGTGGGTGTCCTGGTGTGGCTCTTGGCTGTGTTCCCTTTCATGGTGCAGGTAGTTGTCCTGCTTAACACCAGCAGAAAGCAGGTGTAAAATCCCTGGTGCTAACGTGTCTTATCGCCGGATTTGTTTCGCATTGCAATCGCTGTGAAAGTTGTGATGTGATTTTTTTCGTGTGCAGAATAATATACGAACTGAGCAGTGTATCTTGTCAAGATCCAGCACCTGACACACTATTCCCAATCAATATAAACACAATGAGATTTCTTAATAGATTTTGTGTGTACACTGTAAGTGCAGCCAATACCTCAGTGCAATTCAATACAGGATTTTAGTATTTCGAATAAATCGTAAAGGTGCACCTCGTGTCTTTTTGCGCGGGAACGGCTACTCTTCATTTCATTATCAGCACTTTAACGGAAGTTAAGTTGAGATAAATCTAACAATCTATTCAGAAGTTGGTGCAAACTGCAGATATCACTAGTATTCCAGCGATAAGTGCCCCAAAATTTAACACCATGGTGGACACCATCAAATATCAGTAATAAGAACAAGAAAGAGTCACACAGCAGTTAAGAGAACAACCAAAAACGTTATTAATTTTTGTTTCAAACTTTATTTTTTATAATAATAAATATATAAACGATAAACCATTTTCAAACTTTATTTTTTTATTAACATATATATGAACAATAAACTAATAAACAAAATGGAACAACATTAATACAAAACAACAAGGCGGAACACTCCTGTGGGAATCATGGATGTCGACGACAGACCTGGAAAATCAGAAAGATTGGTAAAAAAAACAACAACATGGTATTCTCAACAAAATACCACAAGAAACAAATCCAGATATATAAAATACATACAGCTAACACAATTTTATAAGTTTAAATTACAAAAACTGTAAATATTGCTTTAAATTATTTACCGAATCTGAGGAAATTTTTTTGCAGAAGGCACCACGCCCACAACATTTTTCTTCAGTGGTGAGGACATTTTTTACTTTTCCCAAGGGGCAAACAAAGACCAATGCCACCTTCATCACTCGCAAGATTTGCCAAAGAGTTCTGTTACGAGGGGATCCCAACAAAAAATACTCGTGCGGCACAGCAAGTATGATGAAACACCTAAGGACCCTTCATCCAAACAATCTTGCACGAGAAGAGTGCAAACAGATGAGAAACACTCCTGTTCTGTATCTGTAAAAAAGAATCACAAATAAATGTATATTAATAACTTTCAAATTTATACTATTCCATTACTGTACAAACACATTTTATATAAAAACTGACTAAGAAACTATAGCCCTGAACCACAAGTGTGACGATCGTTAAAACACTACACGCATAGTGCATACTACTTTGAAGCAGTTCATGCCCTAAATCCTACCTCACTAAAAGACTACATGCTAACTGACTAAATGATTACAGTACTATAAGGAGACACACTGGGTGAGTGACAGGGTGTTTGCTAGAAGAGTATGAATACTAACTAGGGAATTGAAGGTGTGAAACACAACTGTGTAGGTGATTAGAGGACTGCATCCATACTGCATAGGCATTTAAAGCAGTCCATGTGCTAAGGCCTGGCTCACTGCTTGACTACTTGGGAACTGACTGAATGATTAGAGTACAGCAAGGAGAGTGCCTAGGTGAATTTATAAGTGCTAGGCTTTACGCACAGGGAATGGATTAGTACTTGGTACTGAATTGGTCACTAGAGGAGTGCAAAGGCAGTGACAAGTGCTGAACTGTATGGATAATGACTAGGAAATTGAAGTGTGAAAGACAAGTGTCTACGTGGTTAGAAGACTGCATGCATAGTGCATAGGGGTTTGAAGCAGTCCATGTGCTAAGGCCTGGCTCAGTGTAGGAATACCTAGGCACTGACTGAATGATTAGAGTAATGCAAAGATAGTATCTTGGTGAATTTATAAGTGTTTGGGTTTTAGCACAGTGAATGGATTAGTACATGGTGCTGAATGGGTCATTAGAAGACTGCAAAGGGAGTGACAGGGTATTTCCTAGAAGTGTATGGATACTGACTAGGGAATTGAAGGTGTGAAAGACAATTGTGTACGTGGTTAGAAGACTGCATGCATAGTGGATAAGGGTTTGAAGCAGTCCATATACTAAGGCCTGGGTCACTGGTTAGAAAATCTCCACCTCTGGGCCTCCGGCCCAGAGGTGGAGATTTTGGCCATGGCTAAATCTCCGCCACTGGCCGGAATCCCCACCTCCGGGCCGGAAGCTCCACCTCCGGCCCGGAAGCCCCACCTCCGGCCTGGAAGCTCCGCCTCCGGGCCGGAAATTCCGGCCCGAGTGCGGACGTAAAGTTAGTAGTCGTAAATCCATTGTGTGAATACCAAAAGTAGTAAGTTTATTCTGTGAATCGCAAAAGTAGTAAGTTCACTCTGTGAATACCAGAAGTAGTAAGTGCATTCTGTGAATACCAAAATGGTACTAAGTTTAGGATTTTGTCTTAAGTTAATTCTGTGAATCGGGCCCACAATGTTACCAAATGCTTCTCTCACAGTGGTTCCCAAATGCACACAGACTCACAGTGTGATTCTAGACAACAACCACTATACCTGGGAGTTTACCAAAAATCATTCACTACTGTGGAAGTGGTAAAGGAACTGCACACAATCTACATATTTCAGGACTGCACTTTTATGTCAAAGCCTAACTCATATAATCAAAGCATAAGCAAAGACTGGCTTCTAATGCTACTAAAACTTCACAACATGACCGGTTTTAAAACAGGTATCTGTCGGCAAATACACGATGTTACCAAATGCTTCTCTCACAATCCTTACCCAAATACACACAGACTTCACAGTGTGATTTTAGACAAGCAACACTATCCTAGGAGTTTACCAAAACTCATTCACTAGTCTGGAAGAGTTAATGGTACTGCACACAATCTACATATTTAAGCACACCACATCAGTGTCAAAGCATGACTCATTTAATCAACGCATAAGCAAATACTGGATTCTAATGCTACTAAAACTTTACAACATGACAGGTTTTAAAACAGTTATCTTTCAGCAAATACATGATGTTACTAAATGCTTCTCTCACAGTGATCCCAAATACACACTAACTCACACTGTGATTCTAGACAAGCACCACTATCCCTAGGATTTCACCAAAACTCATTCACTACAGTGCAAGTGGTAAGGGAACTCCACACAATCTACATATTTCACGACTGCTATTTACTGTCAATGCCTGACTCATTTAATGAAAGCATAAGCCATAACTGTCTTCTAATGCTGCTAAAACTTGACAACATGACAAGTTAAAAAAGTTATCTGTCAGCAAATACACGATGTTACCAAAAGCTTCTCTCACAGTGGTTCCCAAATGCACACAGACTCACTGTGTGATTCTAGACAAACAACCACTATACCTAGGAGTTTACCCAAAATCATTCACTACTGTGGAAGTGGTAAGGGAACTGCAAACAATCTTCATATTTCAGGACTGCACTTTTATGTCAAAGCCTAACTCATATAATCAAAGCATAAGCAAAGACTGGCTTCTAATGCTACTAAAACTTCACAACATGACCAGTTTTAAAACAGTTATCTGTCAGCAAATACACGATGTTACCAAATGCTTCTCTCACAATCCTTATCCAAATACACACTAACTCACAGTGTGTTTCTAGACAAGCACCACTATCCCTAGGAGTTTACCAAAAATCATTCACTACAGTGCAAGTGGTAAGGGAACTGCAAACAATCTTCATATTTCAGGACTGCACTTTTATGTCAAAGCCTGACTCATTTAATCAAATCATAAGCCATAACTGTCTTCTAATACAACTAAAACTTCACAACATGACAGGTTAAAACAGTTATCTGTCAGCAAATACACGATGTTACCAAAAGGTTCTCTCACAGTGGTTCCCAAATGCACACAGACTCACTGTGTGATTCTAGACAAACAACACTATCCCTTGCACTACACCAAAACACATTTCTTTATCTAGAAGTAGTACTACATTTTAGTATAGAAACATAACATAACTCATTTCACAAATTCATAAACAATGACTGGTTTCTAATTCTACCAAAATATAAAAACAGCACAGTTATCTGTCTACAAACACATGAAAAACACAAATGCTTATCACAGAATGGTTTCTACATGCACACACATTGTAAAGAAAAAACGTTCTCCCTACACTTTAGCAGGAGAAATACATTAGTCTGATTAAAATCAAAATAGTCTACATACATCCCCTCACAATTAAATAACTCATCTTTCAAGTTCTTTTGTAGATTAAGAAGTATATCAGTCACTCACCATATTTTCTTTTACAGAATCTCTGCACTGTGCACCTCTCAGCAAAAACAAAGAATGGAAAAGTTCCCTTTCATTTTCCACACATATACATGTAAACATCAAATCATAATCCTTCACACATAAACTCAAAAGCAAATACACAGTTCTATTGGTTAAACATTTCAACCCTTTCCAACTGAAATACATTTCAACCCTTCCCCCAATCTGCCTTCTGCCTGTTACCATAGAAACAGGTCATGGAACACTGCACTGAGCTCACAGGTCACAAGTTCAGCACACAATGTTCCTACACAAGACAGGAAGTGTGCTTGACTTTTCAACATATTAGCTTATCATATATAATGTTCCTTACAATCTGTTTTTGTTAACCAATAAGAATCATACCTTTAAAAAACAGAAATATACACCCTACCTTTCAGTGTAGAAAGTAGTCATACAACCAATGATTTCTTGTCTTTTTTAAAAAAACATTGCCGTGGATCCACGCACCCAACGCGTGAGAATCCATGCACCCAACACGTTAGGATGCGCGCACTGCGCACGTATTTCGCCGTTTTTTTTTTTAGAAAGGGGGCCCCAGGGGGTCGGGTCCTTCTGGGACCCCCTAAGCACCTCTAGAGGGTCAGAGTATTTCCACTCTGCCCCCTTTATATGTTTTACACACTTATTCCCCTTGCTTCTTCAGCCTTGCTTCTACCGAGGCAGAAAATGGCCACCAACAGTTCCTGGTTTCGAATGTAGAGAGACACTCGACAGCCAATTAGCATTCAGCGCACGATCGGGAGGGTGCGCGCTCGGTTCGGGGAGGATGCGCGTATGGTGCGTGTACGGTCCGCGGATCCTCCGCGGCCATAGATATCACTAACATTTTTACCCTATTTTTCTCAGGAACTACTGAACAGAGTCACACCATTTATGCAAAAGGCACGAGTCCGAACTGAGGACTACCTCTTTGCAAATTTGGTGTCATTCCGTTCAGCGGTTCGGGCTGTAGCTGCGACAATAGATCCTATGGGAAATTGCACGGGGAAAACGCGTTTTGGGACACGCCTTTTTTCTCAGCCCCCGCTTGACGGATCATCGCAAAACTTTCAGGGTAGGAGCGGAGCGGAGCTGGCCAAAAGTTTGGAAAAATTTGCGAAGATTCGTCAATCGGCACCAGACTTATTGGGAATAGAATGTTGCCGATTTCCTATGGAAAATAGGTCCTAACTATAACTGGCGACCGCCAGTAGATAATATACATATATATATTTAAAAAAATTGTGAATAATTTTAGTTAGGAAATCTATATTCATTCGTTTTTTAAATATCATACAGAAGTCGCGCACCCTTCGCGCACCCTACACGATGGCTGCGCACATTCCAGTAGCCATTTTAAAAAGTCGCGCTGGGGTTGCGACTTTGGGGTAATTTGTAAAGTATGAAATATCTTTAAATTAATTATAAATAAAAGTTTTCCTTTAAGAGTTTGTCTAAATTTATTAATAAAAGTATTTTTAAAGTATTATTTTAATATAATTTCGACTAAAAAGTAGTCGATTATTATTGGATTCGGAGGTTAGGAGGGATGGCCATTTCGCTCGATCTGTTTTGCAAGATTTTTTGGTCTAGTCAGGTGGACACCCTCCTCCGGGTGAGGTACGGCTTGAGGATTCTATTCAAAAGGTGAGCAATCAACAGGCAGAAGTATCCATCAGAAGAGCAAGTTACTTACCTTCGGTAACGCTTTTTCTGGTGGATACAGTTTCTGCCTGTGGATTCCTCACTGTCCCAGCCGCTTCCCCATTTTCCACCTGTTTCTACCAAAAAGGTGCTTTTACTATTTGGTATGAATGTTTTTTTTGCAGAGTTTTATATAGCGCAAACTTGACCTGAATCCAATCGGGTATCAGAGCGCTTTACATAGCACCAGTTACGTTACATGATGACACACATTCATTTTTTGTTAGGCACGGGGAGATTAAGTGATTTGCCCAGAATCACAGGATGTTCAGTGACAATACCAAGACTTGAACCCAGTTCCCCAGGTTTGAGGTCGAGCGCCCTAGCCATTAGGCCAACTCCTCTCCCCTTTTTAATATGTCTTAATCATGCTTATGTTTTAATAGTGAGAAATGCTTGATCTGTTGCTATTTCTTTATGCCTTTATTGGTTATGCATTTGTATATATATATATATATATATAGCCGACACATACCCCGTGAGTGCACCGGACCTTGGGAGTACCATGAACTCCTTGTTTTTGCTATATATGTATATTTATCAAAACGCAGGGTTGCCCTTGTGAGGATGCCACATACACCAGGGTTACTGCACTCGACGCCGCAGGCAGCAGTGTAGTACGAGGCTGCCTCCCCCCTTCTGCGGCCAAACGCGTTTCGGGCTCCCATGAGCCCTTGATCACTGGCTGGAAGGAAACAGGATGCGGAAAGGAGGAATAATTAATTTATTAGCAATCAGAGTCCCGCCCATGTGGGCCAAGGGCATGCTGGACAAGGTAGTTCAAAGTGCTTCCCCTGGACTCGCACTTCCTTTCACCAAGTGGAATCCGCTCCTGCGCCTCAATCAAATAAATGTTCCTCGTTAGGAGAATGGTTTTGGCAGCAACGCTTGACACTGCCACTGTAGTCCTGCGGTTCAGGCCCCCGATGTCCCAACAGCACCTGTGGTTGAAAGTGCCCAGGATCCGCCGAACAGCGTCAGGGCATCCTCGCGACCGGACGGGGCCGCATATTATTTCAAAACGCAGGGTTGCCCTTGTGAGGATGCCACATACACCAGGGTTACTGCACTCGACGCCGCAGGCAGCAGTGTAGTACGAGGCTGCCTCCCCCCTTCTGCGGCCAAACGCGTTTCGGGCTCCCATGAGCCCTTGATCACTGGCTGGAAGGAAACAGGATGCGGAAAGGAGGAATAATTAATTTATTAGCAATCAGAGTCCCGCCCATGTGGGCCAAGGGCATGCTGGACAAGGTAGTTCAAAGTGCTTCCCCTGGACTCGCACTTCCTTTCACCAAGTGGAATCCGCTCCTGCGCCTCAATCAAATAAATGTTCCTCGTTAGGAGAATGGTTTTGGCAGCAACGCTTGACACTGCCACTGTAGTCCTGCGGTTCAGGCCCCCGATGTCCCAACAGCACCTGTGGTTGAAAGTGCCCAGGATCCGCCGAACAGCGTCAGGGCATCCTCGCGACCGGACGGGGCCGCATATTATTTCAAAACGCAGGGTTGCCCTTGTGAGGATGCCACATACACCAGGGTTACTGCACTCGACGCCGCAGGCAGCAGTGTAGTACGAGGCTGCCTCCCCCCTTCTGCGGCCAAACGCGTTTCGGGCTCCCATGAGCCCTTGATCACTGGCTGGAAGGAAACAGGATGCGGAAAGGAGGAATAATTAATTTATTAGCAATCAGAGTCCCGCCCATGTGGGCCAAGGGCATGCTGGACAAGGTAGTTCAAAGTGCTTCCCCTGGACTCGCACTTCCTTTCACCAAGTGGAATCCGCTCCTGCGCCTCAATCAAATAAATGTTCCTCGTTAGGAGAATGGTTTTGGCAGCAACGCTTGACACTGCCACTGTAGTCCTGCGGTTCAGGCCCCCGATGTCCCAACAGCACCTGTGGTTGAAAGTGCCCAGGATCCGCCGAACAGCGTCAGGGCATCCTCGCGACCGGACGGGGCCGCATATTATTTCAAAACGCAGGGTTGCCCTTGTGAGGATGCCACATACACCAGGGTTACTGCACTCGACGCCGCAGGCAGCAGTGTAGTACGAGGCTGCCTCCCCCCTTCTGCGGCCAAACGCGTTTCGGGCTCCCATGAGCCCTTGATCACTGGCTGGAAGGAAACAGGATGCGGAAAGGAGGAATAATTAATTTATTAGCAATCAGAGTCCCGCCCATGTGGGCCAAGGGCATGCTGGACAAGGTAGTTCAAAGTGCTTCCCCTGGACTCGCACTTCCTTTCACCAAGTGGAATCCGCTCCTGCGCCTCAATCAAATAAATGTTCCTCGTTAGGAGAATGGTTTTGGCAGCAACGCTTGACACTGCCACTGTAGTCCTGCGGTTCAGGCCCCCGATGTCCCAACAGCACCTGTGGTTGAAAGTGCCCAGGATCCGCCGAACAGCGTCAGGGCATCCTCGCGACCGGACGGGGCCGCATATTATTTCAAAACGCAGGGTTGCCCTTGTGAGGATGCCACATACACCAGGGTTACTGCACTCGACGCCGCAGGCAGCAGTGTAGTACGAGGCTGCCTCCCCCCTTCTGCGGCCAAACGCGTTTCGGGCTCCCATGAGCCCTTGATCACTGGCTGGAAGGAAACAGGATGCGGAAAGGAGGAATAATTAATTTATTAGCAATCAGAGTCCCGCCCATGTGGGCCAAGGGCATGCTGGACAAGGTAGTTCAAAGTGCTTCCCCTGGACTCGCACTTCCTTTCACCAAGTGGAATCCGCTCCTGCGCCTCAATCAAATAAATGTTCCTCGTTAGGAGAATGGTTTTGGCAGCAACGCTTGACACTGCCACTGTAGTCCTGCGGTTCAGGCCCCCGATGTCCCAACAGCACCTGTGGTTGAAAGTGCCCAGGATCCGCCGAACAGCGTCAGGGCATCCTCGCGACCGGACGGGGCCGCATATTATTTCAAAACGCAGGGTTGCCCTTGTGAGGATGCCACATACACCAGGGTTACTGCACTCGACGCCGCAGGCAGCAGTGTAGTACGAGGCTGCCTCCCCCCTTCTGCGGCCAAACGCGTTTCGGGCTCCCATGAGCCCTTGATCACTGGCTGGAAGGAAACAGGATGCGGAAAGGAGGAATAATTAATTTATTAGCAATCAGAGTCCCGCCCATGTGGGCCAAGGGCATGCTGGACAAGGTAGTTCAAAGTGCTTCCCCTGGACTCGCACTTCCTTTCACCAAGTGGAATCCGCTCCTGCGCCTCAATCAAATAAATGTTCCTCGTTAGGAGAATGGTTTTGGCAGCAAGTGATCAAGGGCTCATGGGAGCCCGAAACGCGTTTGGCCGCAGAAGGGGGGAGGCAGCCTCGTACTACACTGCTGCCTGCGGCGTCGAGTGCAGTAACCCTGGTGTATGTGGCATCCTCACAAGGGCAACCCTGCGTTTTGAAATAATATGCGGCCCCGTCCGGTCGCGAGGATGCCCTGACGCTGTTCGGCGGATCCTGGGCACTTTCAACCACAGGTGCTGTTGGGACATCGGGGGCCTGAACCGCAGGACTACAGTGGCAGTGTCAAGCGTTGCTGCCAAAACCATTCTCCTAACGAGGAACATTTATTTGATTGAGGCGCAGGAGCGGATTCCACTTGGTGAAAGGAAGTGCGAGTCCAGGGGAAGCACTTTGAACTACCTTGTCCAGCATGCCCTTGGCCCACATGGGCGGGACTCTGATTGCTAATAAATTAATTATTCCTCCTTTCCGCATCCTGTTTCCTTCCAGCCAGTGATCAAGGGCTCATGGGAGCCCGAAACGCGTTTGGCCGCAGAAGGGGGGAGGCAGCCTCGTACTACACTGCTGCCTGCGGCGTCGAGTGCAGTAACCCTGGTGTATGTGGCATCCTCACAAGGGCAACCCTGCGTTTTGAAATATGTATATATATATATATAAAATCCAAACGCTGTCTCCCACTTCCAAACGGCGAGGAAGAAAGCACACGGACACCAGCTCGTGCTTCAAGGATTTTAATGAGCGTTCGCACCCACAAAGCACGCCATTACGCGTTTCGGCCACAAGATGGCCTTGATCACACAAGGTAACTGCCATTTACATTGTCCTTTTGTACTAAGCACTCTATGGTCTTGTGATGCTAGTGATACTAGACATAAAAGAAATAAATACATAGTAAATATACTTGATGCAAAATATACAAATACATTTTTCAATCAATGTTTCCCGGGCTTGTATAAAAACAAGGAACCACTATGTTGTCTATGACTGATATCTTGTTAGTGCCATTGTAATATTGCGAGCATGTTTGAGACATAAATAGTGACCCTTAAACACATTAGTTCTAAAGTGCGATTGTAGATTGTGCAAATACGCAGATTTTATAGTGCAATTCATAGCATTTAAAGTGCAAGATTGACAATAAAACTGTTGATGTGCAAAATACGCAATAATGGTGTCAACTACATAGTATGTGCACATAGTAACTACGTAATAAGTCTAATACATAAAGTTCATCAATAAATAGAGCAAACAAATATAACTCTCCATTGTATGGCAGGGAAACCAGAAGAAAGAACTGATCGAAAAGGCCCAGGATACAATTGGAATTATATACATATCTATACATCAAAAAGAACTTTGTCGAAAGTGAAAAGAGTGCAAATAATAATAGGGTAAAAAAAGGGAAAAGGGGAGGGGAGAAAAGAGATAAGGATACATGTATATATACATGGTAATAATATACAGAATGAGCCAGTATATGTATTCAAAGTGTAAACCTAGAGTTTTACATTTACCAATCCACCTGGCCATTCGTATGACGAGACAAAAAATTAATATTTAGAGTTTACAAGAGCGACCCTTGTGTCCCTGCGAACCGGGTAAGTACAATGTACTGTAAAACAACGTTCACAAGGAACTCATTTACAAATTTTTTCAATAATGTACAATCTCAATGATTGCCTTGAAATTAATCTCATACCAAGGAGTCAGGAAATGGAAAAACTCAATTATTTCAAAAGAGAACAAATCATTAATCAACACAGTAAGTCTGCACAAAACCCTTTTACACTACTGAAATCTACTAAGCCTCAGCCGAGGTCTTTATTTATTAACCACTTTTTTATATCACAAATAGAAACACATTTTATATATACACAAAATCTCTCTTATATTTACAGTGAATGGTGAGCCCCAGTGAAACAAACCATAACCTTATACAATGTGACAGAACAAAAAGGATTGGTGAAAGGTTATTGGAAAAAACATATATAAGGACAGTTTATATACAATATACAGTGATTCAGTCTAGGCTGTCTCTTATTTTGTTGTCTTTATATACACTATACAGTGATTCAGTCTAGGCTGTCTCTTATTTTGTTGTCACAATATACAGTGATTCAGACAAAAAATTAGGCAGATCCGGTTACGAAGATCTCACATAAGAGAATAGTTGGTAAGAATAATCAAAAGCCTAACTGGGTAGGTCATCAACATTAGGAACCGGAAATCGCCACCATCAGAAAAAAGAAGATTGTTACCTTTATGTAAAGAAATAAGAGAGGAGAAACAAAGAACAAATTACTACAGGCTGTAAACCCAGGATTCTCTTATCAAGTGCTCAATAAGCAAGCCCTGTACAAATAACATTAAAAAAAGTCGAGGATAAGGATTTAGAAAGTGGACAGAGCAATTGAAATTACATATGAATATATATAAAAATGTACACAAACGTATATCTCGAACATTGGAAAAATTTCATGACATGGATTGACACAAAAATATCTTCAGTTATCTGTTAGGGTTTGTGTGAGTATAGTATACTACAAACTGCAAACTGCAAGAACTTAAATGAAATTGTGCAAGTCCTCAGTGTTGTTTAATCCTGTGGGTGCTTTGCTATCAAACTTGAGTATGTATTTGGTTTCGAGCTGTCTGAGTAACTTCTCTCTGTTACCCCCTCTCCGTTGTGCAGGAATATTGTCGATAACAAAGTATTTCAGGCAACTGAGATCATTGTTGTGTTGTTTTTTAAAATGTCTCGCTACAGGGTAGCTGGGGTCATTGTTCACAATTGCCCTCAAATGTTGTAAAATTCTGACATGGGCTTGCAGTTTGGTGCGCCCTATGTAATTCAACCCACATGTACAATAAAGGACATATACCACAAAGTCAGATCTGCAGGTAAAATGGCCCTTAATTTGTCTGGTGTTGGAGAAGTGTAGCTCACTGGTGTGGAGAAGTGTAGCTCACTGGTTAGAGGAGGCATACCCTGAAGCAGAGGTCAAACCCGGGACCAGGGTTCGATTCCCGACGCGGCAGGGTTCGGAGCCCAATTGTCCACGGACTCGATAATTCTCGCTTCGGTGCCCACTCTAAGCACGAGTTCACACTATGCAGCTGTGGGCAACAAGCTTGCTTTATCTCCACAACGGCCCCCCGTGGTGGGATGCCTGGCTTTCACCTTGGGGATACCCAGTATGGGTTATCTCACAGGGAAAAACCAGGACGGGTTCCCAATGCAAGCGCCGAGATGCCCAAGGGTAAGTCGAGCGCTATATAAGACATACATACATACATACATACTAAACGGAACTGAATATTGAGTGGTATTTTGGCCGAATTTACATGCCCTGCAACTAGTGCATTTAAAAAATCAATTTTTAACTTTAAGCCATGAACTAATAACAGGGCTTGGGGTACTCGGTCTCGTGAGTTCCTCTCTCATAGTTTTGGCCCTTCTGAATGTGAGTACTGGTTTAGAAGGTAGTGTTGGGGCCAAAACACCATCGGTAAGCAATTAGGTATAAATGGCCGCACACTGCTCGTCACACCAGCAAGTTGCCCCATGGAACTGTGGGCGATGTAGTAGCGACGGCGAGTACGCCTATGCTACGAAGTGTAAGAATAAGTATGTGTCGCATTAGCCATCCCTGGACACGTGTTTCGAGGTAGTTGCCTCTCGTCAGCAGGGAGTAGGTAAGTGTGGAGGGGTGCCGCGTGGACTGCCTGCAATTAAAAACAGGTAAAGTACCTTTCAAGGCGCGCAGGTGCCGGTCAATGACTCGTCAGTCGGTTAGCTCAGGAGAGCCGTAATGTATTAGGTATAAATGGCCGCACACTGCTCGTCACACCAGCAAGTTGCCCCATGGAACTGTGGGCGATGTAGTAGCTAACTATTTTCTCTACTGAGGAGGGAACTTATCCCGAAACCCGAGCCATGTCTCGGGCGATATTCCAAAACCCGGGACATGTATCGGGTCTAGAGATTATTAGTTCAACAAGTACTTACTTGCACCCACTGGGGTGAACCACTCAAGAAATCAGTTCAACAAGTACTTACTTGCACCCATTGCGGTGAACCACTCAAGAACTCCATGTACCAGCTTCCCCAGGGGCGACCCGGAGGAGGGGCTAGCGATGTGCGGTCCATTGCGATTGGTCTACAAATATGGCTCCCTCGAGCTTTGAGCTGACGAGCTCCTGGACGACGCACCTGCGTGCCTGTGCTGGCAACGAGGCCTTTGACGGTTGTTTGGCGGCCCTCTTCTCCACCCCTAACTATTTTCTCTACTGAGGAGGGAAGTTATCCCGAAACCCGAGCCATGTCTCCGGCGATATTCCAAAACCCGGGACATGTATCGGGTCTAGAGATTATTAGTTCAACAAGTACTTACTTGCACCCACTGGGGTGAACCACTCAAGAAATCAGTTCAACAAGTACTTACTTGCACCCATTGCGGTGAACCACTCAAGAGCTCCATGTACCAGCTTCCCCAGGGGCGACCCGGAGGAGGGGCTAGCGGTGTGCGGTCCATTGCGATTGGTCTACCATCGGTAAGCAAGATCGGCCAATTTTTGTTAACAATGGCCCTAATTTTCTGATGCTGCTTGTTGAAAGTTGTAATGAGACGGGGTACATCTGTTAATACATTATCAAGTCCCTTAGCTGCATTATCAGCACTCATGTTGGCAGATTTGTCTTTTAGTAATGTATCTCTGGGAATGACTTCGACTTTTTTGTAAGCTTCCCTGAGAGTCCTCTCAGTGTAGCCTCTTTGCATCATCCTATTCATTGCCTCTGCTGAGCATTTGGCCCTCTCCTCCGCCGTACTGCAAATACGTTTAATGCGGAGGAGTTCCCCATAGGGGATACTTTTTATGAGGTGTGATGGATGAGCACTGCTGGCGTGTAAAATTGAGTTGCCAGCAGTGGGCTTTCTAGGCAGAGATGTCTCAATCAGGTTATTGACAATTGTGATTTTGGTATCTAAAAATTCGACAGAGGTTTTATCAATGTTTGAAGTAAATTTGAGATTAAATGTGTTGTTGTTTAAAATCTCAATAAAACGTGACACACTAGTAAAATCACCTTTCAAAACCATAAAAACATCATCGATGTATCTGAGCCACTTAACAATGCTAGAATTGAATACCTCGGCATGGGTCCCCATGAGAACCCGCTCCTCCCACCAGCCAACATGCAAACAAGCATAGCTGGGGGAGAAGGAAGCTCCCATGGCGACTCCCCTCTTTTGGGAATACATGTCATTTTCAAACATAAAATGGTTGTTGTTTAATGCCCACTTGATAAGTTCTAAAAGCATGATGTTGTGGCTGTGAAATTTTATAGGTCTGCGGTCCAAATAGTGTTTGGTAGCGGCAATTCCCGTGTCATGATCTATACTAGTGTACAAAGACTCTATGTCTAAGGTCACCAACAAGAAATCCTCATGCCATTGAATGTTTGTAAGTTTCCTGATGAAGTCACCAGTGTCTTTTATGTAAGTAGGTAAGTCTTTGACTAATGGCTGTAAAAAGTAATCCACATACTTACTGGTGTTCTCGCTAATACTTCCAATAGACGAGATGATCGGTCTGCCCGCTACTGGCTTCACTCCTTTATGGATCTTAGGTATGAGGCGAAGCGTAGGGATGATAGGAAACTCATTAAAAAGAAAGTTGAATTCATGAGTCGAAATTAGACCCTGCCTTTTGTAGGAATGCAGCATTTTCTTCAGGGATTCCTTAGAGGTATTGTAGATTTTCATGCTAACTTTACCGTAGAAGTCTGTATCCGAGAGTTGTCTTCTTGCTTCGGTCCTGTATTCTTCCTTAGGCCATATGACCACGTTGCCCCCTTTATCAGACATACAAATCAAGAGATCAGGATTATTATTCAATTTACGAATAAGGTTTTTGTATTCTAAATCCTGTTGTTTGATCCTCCCATTTTTACAGCTTATTGCCCGGTAAAGATTTTTTAGATCATTGGTAACCATCTCCTGATAAATATCGATGGCGTCCTTGGGCATCATGGGGATAAAGCTTGATCTGCCTCTGAATGGACTCAAGCCGGCACATGGCTCAGAGCTGATAATTGTTGCAAGCCTGTCCTGTGTGGTTTGTATATCGGCTGGTTGTATATATATATATATATTTATATTTAGTATACTATGTATACAAGTGAAAATTTGTCGGTCCACCTGTTTACCTCGGTGGCCCGGAAAAAATGGGTGGAACTGACGTCAGCACACCAATGAGGTCCTCTTATGGCTCCTATGACGTCATATGGAGTCGCGAGCGGAGCCGTGCTATTATGACATCGTCTTCGAAGTGGGAAAGCTAGGAAAGAATTTCCGCGGAATGCTGGCGCAGGGGATATTCACCTAAGTGTTCAGGCTAGACCTTTGGGAGCAACTGTTTATGTTACCACTCCAGAAACCGAAACCATTGATCCGAGGGCAAAGGCCCTGCAGATGGCACACGAGGTCGTGTGCACCGGCGGGGCAGTGAAGTGACAAGCACCACTACCCACAGAAAAGGTAACGAGGGCACTTAATAACACAGGATCTTCTCTTTGTATCTGGCAGGAACAACAAGGTCAAAATGCCCTAGCTCCAAAATGTAGAATTAATGCTACAACGGTCTTCAAGAGGACCTGCGATGGATGCCGCTTCTGCCTTCCGTACACTGGAGGTGGCACATGGGTCACGCAGTACGATCATACTGCGGTGGGACACACACTCGCTGACCTCTCATGGCACTGCTCCACACTTCGGGGACACCGCTTTCCTTAGCTGTGTTTTCTGGTGACGTGTGATGATGGCATCTGTCCATTGCCTTCCTGGTCACTGGCTAATGACCCAGACTCTGTCCCCTCTGCTTTCAGGTACTTCTTATCTTCGATCCAGGCTTGGATCTCTTCGGACACTTCGCATCTTCACAGCAGCAGCACTTCTTCGCCAGCTCCCATTGAAATCGACGATGCGACCCGACACCAAAAGACACCTATGCACCCGGCTTCCCTGGGTGAGGTAACACGAGTACTCCGGTGCTCCCGTGGCTGCTAGCCCTAGAACTTCCTAAATCTAAAAGGGCCTTATCAATCCTGAAGGCGGGTGCTTGGTTATATGTGAGGGGGTGCCTAGGCATGAGCTGAGCCCCTCTGCAGCCTTCGGAATCTCTTCTTCGGGGTTGTCAGTAGTGCAGCCTGACCATATACTCTTAAGTGCATTATAACCATACGGTAAATGCAAACTTTGGACTGGCTGCACGGAAACATGTTGTGTTTGGTGTCAAACACCTTGGAATCATACCCCACACCAATAACTGGTGTGGGAGTATGATCCCACCCTTCTAGAGGGAGAGACATGACAGCACTGGTATACCCGGTAGAAACTTAATAGAGCCCTGGCATCACAAAATAGATGCTGCAGCCAAAGACACAAGTCTGGCCTGCTACTGCTGACCGAATCTCCGGCAGGGGAGTCCTGGAAAATAGATTTCCTGTCACAGGGAGTTGTAACCACCTCCCAGACAGGATTATGTGTATTGGGGCTGGGTGAGAGCACTCTCTCAGTGCTTTGAAGTCCTGCACTGGGGGCACATTTGGTGTCCCTGTGCATAGTCCAGCTCCAACCGGTGCAGGGGCTTCCAGCCCCTGCTCTGGCGTGAAACTGGACAATGGAAATGGGTGTAGCCACCCCTCTTTCAAAACCCTCCCATAGGTGGGCCCCAGAGCTAGTCCAACCCCTTCCTTAGGTATATGTAAGGAACCTCTGTAAACAGAACTTTAGATTACCCTGGACGAAACTCTGAAACCAAATCCTGGACATTCAACGCTCTGCTCAAGACCAGAGGACTGAAGAAATCTCCCTTGGGGTGAAGGAGTGACTCCCCTGCTTGGCAGGCACCAAAGAAGCAATTTGCCCGTCTGCATTATTGAAGCACCTGCCGGACTCCGAAGTATTTGCAACCCAGTAAGAGGATTTCCAGACATCTCCGAGGCCATTCAGTGTGTTTTTGTAAATACTTGAAGAGTCCTACTCTTAGTCTTTGTCCTTAAAGTGTAATTGTTTGTTAGTCTTCAATCCAGACCTGCAGTCGGTCCAGAATCAGTCTACCAAAATTATTTTGTGGGACGTCTATGAGACTAATAGGTCTGTAGTTGGCTGGGAGCAGAGGGGAGCCCTTTTTGTAAATAGGGACAATCTCTGCACCCAGCCAAGTAACAGGAACCTCCATACCACGCAAAATGGAGTTAAACAGTAAGACTAGATAGGGAGTCCAGACATCCGGCTCCTGCTTAAAGAGGTTACCCGGAAGACCGTCCAAGCCAGGAGCCTTGCCTGATGCCAGTCTGGCTATAGCCACTCTAACCTCCTTGGTTGTAAACAAGGGAATTACTATGGAATCATCAACCAGTAGAGGATGAGAAACGACCGGTTCCCCGTCCGGTAGTTGATGTAGCGAATGAAAATGGTCTGACCATGATTTTGATGAAATGTTCGGCTCCAATGCTGGAGCCAATTCCGTTGAACCAGTATCACTGTTCGCCAGAATAAGCGTGAGTCACCCCTGGCCAGAGATGCAGTGAGGGTTTCCCATCTTTGGTGTTCCCATTCTTTTTTTGCATTACAAGTGAAGGTGTTGTAAGCAGATCACTTGGCTCTAATTACCTCACTTCCCATACCCGCCTTAATAGAAGTCATTAGGCTTAATTTGGCATTGCGGCAGGTCTTATTGTACCAAGATGGTCCAGCAACGCGACCATTTACCCTCTTTGGTATGCGAGTGAGGATTGCGGATACTGTCTCAGAGAGATCTCTGTGGCACTGCCCTAGTTGTTCTTGTTCGCTCTGAGTTGTATCGCAGGCCATGAGTGCGTGAACCTTTTCGAGTATGGGGACTACCCTCACATAGAGCATTGATATCTTCTCTGGGTTGGAGATAAATCTCTCCCACTTTACTCTACGTCTATTTTGTGTGAGGCCAAGCCAAGCCTCCAGGGACTCCCTCTGTCTCAATTTAGGGGCTAAGCCAGGGTGAGCAAATTCCAGTTCCAGCGCATTGTGATCACTGTCTTCCCTGGGCAATACCCGGAAGTCAGTAATACATGACCACAGTGCTAGGGGGGCCAGTATATAATCCAGTCTTGACTCCCTGCCTTTGCTATTGAAAGTATAGCTAGCTGGTTTATCCGAGGTTGCCCTACCATTACATGCCCGCAGGCCATATTTCATGGTTAGAGCGGTAATTTGTGTGGCAAGAGGGGTCCAAGCTCTAGGGGCCGATGCTTGCAAGGGAGGTATGGACCATTCCATATCCTCTTCCGCGGCTAAGTCCTCCAGTAGGCCCGGGAGGGGCTCATAGTGGGAATTAAGGTCTCCACCTATCAGAAAAGAGATGCCCTGCGGGATGTTATCTAAGACTACTGCCAGCTCCTCTATCGTATGTGAGGTCTGCGAGATCTTGTTTGGTCTGGAATATACGTTAATCAACAGGAGACTACTTGCGTTCGGCCATTGAAGCCGGACCACAAGGATGTCGGGCGAATTTTGTGGATGAATAACAGCCCTACATCCCAAGTCAGTGGATACCCAAGTAGCCAAACCTCCCGAGGGACGTCCTATGCCAGCCCATTTTGCCAGCGCAGAGAATGTAGCAAAACCCACATGAGGGAGATGTTCTCTCGCCCAGGTTTCTTGAAAGAGGCAGATGTCTTGGGCCTGAATATATGTGCTCCATTCCGGACAGTTAACTTTATTAGCCAGACCCGCCACGTTCCAGGATAGGATCTTGAGGCAGGGGCGATTGGATCTTTCTGATGCTAAAGTTGCAGAAGGAGCCTCCCTCGTGTCCTGCTCTAAATGTGAGGCTTCCTGTGTATTCACCACAAGGAGTGCAGATTCCCCATGTGGGCTAGACATTGGGAGGAGGGTACCGGGATCTTTCTCTATGACTTGTTGTACTCCAGTAGTTGTGATCTTTTCAGGTGGAACAAATAACCTAGTCTGTATGTTAGTAAAACCATTAGGCCCAAGGGATACCTCCTCCTGTATCTTTGTTGGTCAATCCACCATGTCGAGAATACTAAATCTATTGTAAATGGGAAAGCAGTCGGGACGTGGTTGCCTAGAATGGGGGATTGCTCTTAATACTCTAGGGGCCTGGTTCCTTGCCCTTCTAGACATTAATTCCCAACAATCCTCTCTTGGTTCACAATTAGCAGTAGGATAGAAAAAGGACAAAGGAAGGGGGCGAATCTGTGACCCTTGTGACTGATGAGGCCAGCTGCAAATGTGCGAAACAGTGGAAGGATCTCTAAAATTGATCAAAGCACAATCTCCCTGGATTGACTTCCTGGTATTTCCTATCCAGGGGATTCACCTCACCGTCAGCACCTCACTGTATATTCCTTCTGGTAGCGGCCTATTTATTGAAAGCCAGTGGATTACCTTATTCTTCAGGGCCCCCATTGATTCTCTATTAGAAGGATTTAATTTGGGGATGCCAGCTAGAATTACGGTGTATGGTATTGCTTCTGGCTGTAAATCAATAGTTCTATAATTTGGGTCATAACCGTTGGTGGTCGTAAGGGGTGCGACTATCTTCGGTTGTTCGCTTGAGCCATTAACCTTTGTTATAGGAATATGGGTCACGGGCACTGCAGAGGTGATGGTCGGCTCCTGCAGTTGTATGGGTTGTGAGATCGGGCAACCCGCCTCCCCTAAAGTCTCAGGAGTTAGAGTGTTAATGGTAGCTAATGAGTTGTTACATGGGATCTGATTGTGTACATTTGAGCCCTCCGGTACTCGAGTAGAATCCTTCTGTCGATGCACTAAGGCTTTTTCTATCTTTATTAAACAGCTTAAAATAGGATTAAGTAAATCCCTCAAAAGTATACCAATGTTCGATAATGTGAGGCCCTCCACTCCTGGAGCAGCAGTTATGTTTTGTTTATCTTTAGGCTGGATACTAGAGGGTAAAAGCCCTTGTTTTTGGAATCTACTCGTGACTTTTTTAACCGTAGTGGTTACATTGTTGTCGCGGAGGGAAGAGCGTTTAGTAATTTTGGTTTTGCCCCCTCTTGTACTTTGTGCCCCTCTCTTTAGTTTTGGGATTGCTGCTTCCCTGACATGTACAGTGGTAGAGTCATACTGAACTATGGGAGTTGGGGTTGACTCTTTATCAAGGAAACTGGGTTCGGTGGTAGTGGCTAATGTAGATGAAGTAGGTAGTGGGAGGTGTAATAAGCTAAACTCAGTGTGAGTGGAGAAGTCATGTTCAGATAAAGAATTCTTAGAGTTACCAAGTACCGAATACTCAGATACATTACACACTGTTGCATTTCCCCCCTCCTCTTCCATCATCATACCACTAACTGGAAGCACAGGAGATGTAACATGTTGCAGGGGGCCCAGAGAAGATCTTCTAGCCCATTCTAGCTCTTGAGAAATGCGCCTTTCCAGTACGGTAATTTCATCTATAAGAAGGGATCCTGCTTTTACAAAATATGTGTCCAATGTACCTGTGGGGGCCCCCGAAGCCGACGAAGTTTTACTCCTAGTTGTCCTTGGAGACATCCTTGACTAGGCAATTGCACAAGACGTGCCGGTTGAACTAAGGGCAGGTAGATAATCCTCTTCCTTCCTCGTCCGCCCTCGAACGGCCTCAAACGGCCCGCTCTTTGCCCGGTCTTCGCCCCGAGCTTCGACCCGCACGCGTCCCGCAAACGCGTGTAAGCGGGGCTTTGTTAATATAGAGGATGGAGGTAGGAGTAGGGGAGGAGTCGGGAAGAGGACCAGGTGCAGCTGGTGTACAACGCGCACAGCACCCTGGTCCTCGCAGTCCCGAGTGCGTGGTAATCCGGTTTCAAACAGCGGTGTTTCCCCTTAGGCAGAGCACAGCGTACAGCGTGGCGTCCTTCACAACGTGAGAGCAGATGAAAGAGGGAAGCCCAAATGTTGTGCAACCAAGTCCAAGCCTGTGAGCGGCGCCCGCGAAGCGGGGGCCGCGAGGCGTGATAAGGTCAGCGGGGGAGGAGTCGGGAAGAGGACCAGGTGCAGCTGGTGTACAACGCGCACAGCACCCTGGTCCTCGCAGTCCCGAGTGCGTGGTAATCCTGTTTCAAACAGCGGTGTTTCCCCTTTGGCAGAGTACAGCGTACAGCGTGGCGTCCTTCACAACGTGAGAGCAGATGAAAGAGGGAAGCCCAAATGTTGTGCAACCAAGTCCAAGCCTTCGAGCGGCTCCTGCGAAGCGGGGGCCGCGAGGCGTGATAAGGTCAGCGGGGGAGGAGTCGGGAAGAGGACCAGGTGCAGCTGGTGTACAACGCGCACAGCACCCTGGTCCTCGCAGTCCCGAGTGCGTGGTAATCCTGTTTCAAACAGCTGTGTTTCCCCTTTGGCAGAGCACAATGTACAGCGTGGCGTCCTTCACAACGTGAGAGCAGATGAAAGAGGGAAGCCCAAATGTTGTGCAACCAAGTCCAAGCCTTCGAGCGGCTCCCGCGAAGCGGGGGCCGCGAGGCGTGATAAGGTCAGCGGGGGAGGAGTCGGGAAGAGGACCAGGTGCAGCTGGTGTACAACGTGCACAGCACCCTGGTCCTCGCAGTCCCGAGTGCGTGGTAATCCGGTTTCAAACAGCGGTGTTTCCCCTTTGGCAGAGCACAGCGTACAGCGTGGCGTCCTTCACAACGTGAGAGCAGATGAAAGAGGGAAGCCCAAATGTTGTGCAACCAAGTCCAAGCCTTCGAGCGGCTCCCGCGAAGCGGGGGCCGCGAGGCGTGATAAGGTCAGCGGGGGAGGAGTCGGGAAGAGGACCAGGTGCAGCTGGTGTACAACGCGCACAGCACCCTGGTCCTCGCAGTCCCGAGTGCGTGGTCATCCGGTTTCAAACAGCGGTGTTTCCCCTTTGGCAGAGCACAGCGTACAGCGTGGCGTCCTTCAAAACGTGAGAGCAGATGAAAGAGGGAAGCCCAAATGTTGTGCAACCAAGTCCAAGCCTTCGAGCGGCACCTCTTAAATGAGATAAGTAATATTGATGCCCCTAGGTTGGCGGGCAGCAGGGTACCAGCAATTATGTTTGCAGATGACACCCTGCTGCTCTCCAAATCTCCTATGGGCATACAAAGGGTCCTCAATGGATTTGTCGACTTTTATAAGTTGCATGGCTTGGAGATCAACACCACAAAAACTAAATATATGATCTTCAACCCGCCCGCCGTAACCCGACCGAGCCCGCGGATAGGGGCTTCTAGTCTTGAGAGGGTATATACCTTTGAATATTTGGGAGTTATTTTTAATCAATCAATGAAGTGGGACTCACACCAGACAAAAGTAAACTTGAAGTTAACGCAGATGATGGGCGCCATCTCTAGGACGATGAGTGGGCTGAATTATAAACCACTAGGCCCACGCCTGCACATCTACAAAACTCAGGCTAGGGCGGCTGGGTTATATGGGGGTGAAATCTGGGAACACACACCTAACCAGAAACTACAGATCATCGAGAATAACTTCTTGAGGCAGTTGACAGCCCTACCACCAAGTACACCATTATTACCCTTAAGATTGGATATGGGCTTAAGACCCATAATGGTGGAACTTGGTCTTAAACCCCTAATGTTCTGGCGCAAACTATGGTGCTCTCCAGAGCTTCAGAATTATAGAATGGAGTTGCAAGAGATTCTGCGCCTTACAAGAGCTGATCAAGTACCATGGCTTCTCTACGTTAAACATTCTTGTGAGTTAATAGGAAGACCCGATTTGTGGTCTGACCCAGCTAATGTATGCCGAACAACCTCCCGTAAAACCATTTCTCAGGCCTATTATGAGCACAATCTACATGTTTTATCTATGAAGGCTAGGGCTGGGTGCTTAACTGAGCATTTTCTGGAATTTAAAGACACATATTACCGGGAATCAGTCCTAGATGACATTGAATCAACGCTAACTAGGAAACTTTATCTACAATGGCGTTATGGTACTTTGCCTTTAGGAGCTCACACTGCCACTTGGTCGCAATCAAATTCAGCATCACAATGCCCAGCATGTGGCCACCCGTCTGAGTCTGACTTGCATATCATTTTCTTTTGTCGAGCCTATCATAGATCAAGGAGATATTGGATCCTTCCACTCTGGGCTTTAAGCAGCACATTCCAGCTTATAGAATTTTAAAAACTGATCTATCTGCACCCACAGTATTTGCAGTTGCGAAATTTTTAACAGCTATGTGGATTAATCGAAATCGCTGCATAAAATCCAAACACGGTGATTGAACATTTTTTCTCAATGATATGCTGTAATTCTTAATTGATGTATTTTAACATGTGGCGCGCAACATGTATATTTTTATTGTATGTTTATCCTATTATACTCTTTTATGGCCCGAGTGGCCGAAATAAAGCTGAAATGATGAATTGTTTGTTAGTCATATTATGTCAGATAAAGAGACATTGGCATACAGCGAGGAATATATAACAAACCTTATACAAGAGCAGGAGGTTTCCAACTTCCTTTTGGGTTCAGACAGATTATCAGTGGATGCTGGTCTGAATGAAAAATTGGCTAAAATTGAGAGATTGGAGAAGAAACTAATCCGATCTAGATTACATGGGCACGTACTGACCAAATATTTACAATCAAATATAATTCCCAAAGGACTGCAGGTTCAAAATGAGCCAGCTATATTTATAGATGTACCTAAGTTCAGGGAAGGTTTCAGTTACGTGGCCAATAATTGCTCCAGGCACTGGATGGTGCTTGGAGTAGAAACTGCGATTGAGTACGTTAAGAAACTTACGCAAGAGATTGCGGAACTCAAGAGGGAAATACTGGGGGACAGCGCCCTGACGAATGCTAAGGAGGCTTTGGATCGGGCAGAAAAGGTCCTAGCAGAATTCAACACAATAACCCTCAACAAAAAGTTGGATAAATTATCCAAAGACATAAGAAATTACGATAAAAAATTCACATACCCGTACCTGGCCGACGACTATTATCAACAGGACAGCCAGGGTTTCTTTTCTAATAAAAGCAGGCAGGGACCTAGGAGATTTAAGACCTTCTCTGATTCCTCAGTGGGCAGCGGTTCTGATTCCGATATAGATAGACCCTACACTAGCCGTCAGGATAACCAGGTGTCCCATTTTTTAGGGGAAGGTCACCGACAATCAAACAGGGGGGGTGGTCCAGATCAGTTCTGGGGACGAGCAAGAGGATGGAACAGTCACAGGGGTGGGAACACTCGGCGCAACAACTCACGGGTCCGCTTCTTCCAGCCAGAAACACATGGCGAGATCTCGACTCGCAGACAAATATACAGATGGTGAGCATACAAAGGGATACTCGAGTTGCTTTCAATCTGCATTGCATTTCAACTAGCTTTGGTCCGACCATTTCACCACAGACTCTCAGAGACCCAGATACCTATGGTATATCCTTGCCTGTACCAGTTGTGCAACAGAGAATGGAGGCATATGAATCGACCTTGAGCTTGAGGGTCTCTGACATAGGTGGAGAAACTCCTCAGTTGGATAATCTTGATAATCTAGATATTACTCCCACCGCAGTCCCACAGCCCAATTCTCTTGACGACACATTGCCTGTTTTTCAAAACGATATCTGTCCTACAACTATTCAAGGAATTTCGGTTCCTCTGACAGTCGGTACCTTGGACCCTATAATTAATCTTTCTGACTATACACTATCAATAGAGGAAAGGGTGATCCTTGCCAAAGGACTTACATTTGTTCCTACAACCGTGCCTGACTCCTTTAATGTCAAAGTTGAGTTGCAACGTTTCTTCAGGAAAATCCGTTTGAAATATTATTTCAGCAAAAATGTCTATGCTCCAGCAGTGGCAGCTACACCATTCAAACCTCCCTCCACATTTACACCAAGTGCTTACATGATGAGCGAAAAAATACTGGCATATGAAAGAATTGTCCTTGAAGAAATCTTGGCCTTGATGGAAAAGAAGAAATACATAAGGCATAATATCAGTAAGCAAGAAAGATTGGCCCTATCTACATTAGGAACCAACAAGGCAATTGTCATCAAAGCCGAACACACAAGATTACATTGCTGAAATAGAGCTCCAATTGGGAGTCAGAGACAGTTACTGTCCTATATTGAGGGATCCTATGTCAGAGGTTAAATAATTGATTGAGAAAATAACCATGGATGGAGTGGCAATGGGTTTCCTAAGCCAACCGGAATGCGACTTTTTAAACAAAAGGGAAGCCAGGACTCCCACCATCTATACCCTTCCCAAGATACACTAGCGCTTAGAGAAACCGCCAGGTAGACCAATCGTCTCTGGTTGTGGTTCTATTTTGGAACCACTCAATCAGTTTATAGATCATTTTTTACAACCCTGGATACCTGAGACTAAATCATATGTGCGTGATACAATGCACATTATTCAACTGTTGGAAGGACAACCATTTGACACCCAAACTCAATTACTCGTCACTTTGGATGTATCCTCGCTCTACACCTCTATTCCCCAGGCTGAGGCTTTTGAGGTGGTTAGAGCCACTCTTGTCAGGAGAATAAGACATCATTGGATACCAACTGACTTTCTAATTGGTCTCTTGGAAATTGCGATGAAGTACAACTATTTTATTTTTATGAAACAGTTTTACTATCAATGCAAAGGCGTTGCGATGGGGGCCACCTATGCTCCCAGTTTGGCCAATATCTATATGGATGCATATGAGGAGGAACACCTTTATAGTCATCAAAATCCCTTTAACAACCAAATTATGGTTTGGAAACATTATATAGATGACGTTATAATGATTTGGTCAGGCACTGAGGAGGAACTCAAGCGGTTCCATGAATGGCTTAATGCAAGTTCTGGCGATATTCAATTCACTATGTTGAACGATACCAAAACAATTGACTTCCTGGATCTAACATTCAAAGTTGAAGATGGATTGTTATTTTGTGACTTGTACCGCAAACCCACAGAGAGAAATACCTTCCTCAAGTATGATTCCCACCACCCACGCAGCCTGAGAGATAATCTCCCGTATGGTCAATATCTCAGGTTGAGAAGGAACTGTACACGACGAGCTGACTTCTTCAAGGAAACTGAGATCCTTACCAGTCATTTAAAGGAGAGGGGGTACCCAACGGGTTTACTGAAACGTGCACGCAAACGTGCGTGGTATTGTCCGAGGGACCAACTCTTAGAAGTTAAGAAGAGAACACCAAGAATTGAGAACATTGTATGTGTGACTACGTTCAATACTAAAAGTAACGAGATGAGGAAGATCATGAAAATATATTGGAATCTCGTGGCCAGTGAACTTCCAACCACTGAGGAACCGCTTTTTGACTTTAAACTAGGCAGGAGTGTAAAAGATAACGTGGTCAAAGCATACCTTGAGCCACCAACATCTCTGGGACTCAGAGACCAACTGGGTCTGGCTCCAATTACAGGCCATCATAAATGCGGCCGCTGTAAAGCCTGTCTGTTGACGGTGGAGGGTTCCTCCTTCACTTATCATAACAGAACATATAAATCATTGTGCTTTACAAATTGCAACAGTGTTAATCTAAGCGAAAAATTGTCCATGTGACCTACTATATGTGGGTCGAACCACACAAAAGGTAAAAGCTAGGATACTCCAACACATGAGCCGCATTAGATGCAAAATACAAGGGACCCCTATGGTGGAGCACTTTCTCTCTCAGAACCATCAGCCAGAAAGTATCAGATGGTGGGTGCTAGAAAAAGTAAGCCCAGGTCCATTACACCAATTCTGAAGAGAAAGGAATGCAGGTGGATGGATACATTCTTTGAATACTGTCCAATATGGTCTGAATGAGCTTGAAGAGATTTCTAGACAGATGGGTCAATTATGATTCATTGATGTCAAATCTAACGATTTGAGTAGCCCTTATCTTTATTGGTACCACATAAATATGGCCAACATTTGATTTGATATCTTGATTATGTTAGGCTTTCAATGTGTACACTGATACATGATCTGTGCACTGTAACACGCTATGTACTCTTAGGTGTATATCCTAATTGTAAATTTATTGCACTATAATTTAGGTGTTTTCCTTTTAAGAGATACATACTGTAAAAACTTTGTGTGTCCTAACTCTGTTGGATTTCTAACACTTAGAAGTGCCGCTCTTACCTGAATGTTTTAATCGAATTGTCCGTTAGAATGCCATGACATATCACCACCACGTGCTTTCCTTTTGATGAAAGGTTGAAACTTTATTGGAACAATTTTGCTCTCTGTGCTTATTTGTTTTTCAAGTTATTACATGAAACTGTTTTTAAGATCTTTCTGTTTCCAAGATTATGGTGTTCGTTTAACCTAATTAAGATCCACAACACATGGTGTTCGTTTAACCTAATTAAGATCCACAACACATTGAGCTTTGTTTGCTTCAAGTTGCCCATGAAGGCATACACTGTTATGCCGCTTGATCGGTTGCGTGGGCTGGCCCTATTCTGCAATTCCTGTTGCTTAGTAACCAATACAGCACTATTCACGATAGACGTCCTACGTCACTCATGGACGCGTGTGCTGATACGTTTATCCACAAGCTGCTTTGTTCGCTTAGCAACCGTTACGGAGCCCTTTACATTTCACGTCACGTAGGAACGTGTGTACGTACACTGATAACTATTGGTCGACTTGTTTAAGTGCTGTTCAAACGCGGCGTTGGCGCATTGACGAAAGGTGGCGCATTGACGAAAGGTGGCTGAACGGCAGGATTTATTACTGCTTTCACGCGTTTACCGTGATATATTCCGTTTGTCATTGACTAAGGTGAGCGCTTGAGTGGCTTCCCATTTTGTCTCTCTGAATATTGTCCTCTAGCACGCTTAATTAAGCATGGGTCTTTTTTTTTGTTATAGACGCTGATAAGAGGACCTAAACAACATTCCTTCCAAATTAAATCTGACGTGGACTCCGCATTCGGCTAAGCTTCACAGCCAGCCTTTGATATTTACCGTTAAGGTGAGCCCCGAATATCTCTCAATAATCAGCTATGTCCTACATGATAGTGAATTTAAAATGTGTCAGATTCATTTTAAACACTCCCATAATTTGATCAGCCATTACTCCATATTGGCCGTGACGTTTGGTTAGCACCGTTACTAGTATTAGTTATCTTGGTTAGAACTAGAGCGGTGGTTTGGACCCTTCGACATAGTGTGTAGCAATTTTTTCGCTCGATAAATAATTTTTCCATATGTGTAAGGCTATGCGCTTGCACTGACTAGCTCGCTACGGATGTCTTCATGCTATCCGTTTATTGCATGCCAATTTGTTTGCAAGGGGTCACATGCGTCATGTGTCATTCTGGACCGCTTTGCGTGCTTGATTGCACAGTTGGTGGGGGCTAGATGATTAACAATCTCTCATTCTGTAGTGACTGGGGGGGGGCTAGATGATTAACAATCTCTCATTCTATAGTGACTGCACAGTGTGCAAATGACAATACAACTTACTCTATTCTAAATCTTGATCCGTAGAATCCCATTGGATGAGTGATTCTACTCTACACCGTGCCAATACAAGGCCCGCCTAGACTGTTCGTTAGGTGAGTCATGGCTATCCATTTCTGTTACCATATTTCGGTGGCAGTTGGAACACATGAATCTTTTATCAAGGATCATTTTTGATATGTGCTTTACTCGCTTTTGCAAGTTGCCATTGTGTATTTTTAGTCCTGATGAAGACCCGCATGACGATCTAGGATCGCATATATAGGGTTGAAACGTCGACACCACTGAGGCCCAGTCCAAGACCTTGTTTCATAAAGAATTTAAGTCATCTCTGGAAACAGTGTCATTGCCTTTCTTTATACTGGCCTGTTTTATTGTGTATATATTTTTTCTATTCACTCTGTATATATTACGCACTAATTGTGTCACTTATGTCACTATGTCACTTGCTCACGAATTCACTCTAATGTTCACAACTTTGGCAGCCTTTTTTTGCTAAAAAAAACGGCAGCAGCACTTCTTCGCCAGCTCCCATTGAAATCGAGGAAGTGACCCGACACCAAAAGACACCTATGCACCCGGCTTCCCTGGGTGAGGTAACACGAGTACTCCGGTGCTCCCGGGGGTGCTAAGTCCAAAATGGTTTGGTCCTGACTCATTTCTAAGTGTTCCTAATCTTTAAAAATCTAACCGTGACTTTCCCCATAGAAGCTGATGGGAGCTCGCGGCTGTGTTCACACACTGCACATGGTCCCCGTGGGTCCCCTGTGCCACTACCTTGTGTGGTTCCTTGGAGTCCTAGCGAATCTACAGGCTCTAGGCCTTGTGTCTAGTTAAGTTGTGGTTCTTATACCACTATTTTAGTATATGGTTTGGCTCGCCCCTAGGGCCTGACGTGTATTTGTGCTATTTTACTGTGATTATAGACTGGCAAAACAAGCTGCTTTACATTCCTTCAAGATTTAGCCTGAAGGCTGCTCTCCATAGCTACCACTAGGATAGCTTTCAATAAAGGTTGTCTTTAACCTATAACCAATAATTGTTGTTTGGACTGATACAAGGTGCCCACTATAACTAGTAGACAGCATATATGAGGCCAACTTCTCACACCTAGCACGTCACCGCCTTCAGTTGTACTTTCAGTTGTGCCTGCCATGACTTCCTCACTTCCTCGTTTCCTCCTGGGATCTGTGCTGCAAACTGTGGCCTCTGTCCTCACAGACTTGCAGTCCTTCCCCCTCGGCCAGCATGCAGGACTACACGATGGTGCATCAGCAGTTTGCGGCACTGGAGATTTTGATGCGGTCCGCAGCCCACTGCACGGCCTCCCAGCTCCTTCCCGGCTCCTTGTGCATGCTACACAGCTCCCAGACTTAAAGACAACCCGGAAGTAACTCGTGGCAAGAGAGGAAGGGGAGGAGCTACACGCCTCACAGCAGCTTTCCATCGGGCTCGCCCCACTGCCGCACCAAGTAGGACAGTGTTAATGAGATTTAAGGTTGTGCAAGTAGGACATTGTTATTGAAAGGTAAGTCAGTGCAAGTGGCAAAGTTTTAAGGTAGCATAAGCAGGACAGTGTTAATGAGCGGTAAGTTTGTGCAAGTCGGACAGTGTGTTAATGAGAGGTAAGCTAGTGCAATTAGGATAGTATGTTAGCAACAGGTACGGTAGGGCAAGTAGGACAGTTTAAAGAAGGGTAAGGTAGGGCAAGTAGGACATTGTTATTGGAAGGTAAGTCAGTGCAAGTGGTACAGTTTTAATGAGGTAAGGTAGCATAAGGTGTTAATATAAATGATGCAATTTATATATAAAGAATATCTTATCACCCAGCAAATCTGACTCTACGCTGGTTTGTGCATTTTCTTTTGTTTTCATGTGTTCTTTTTAAATGTAATTTGTACTTGATTTTTTTGTCAATCGATATATTCAGCTTTCTCCAAATCCTATTGCAAAGCAAAGTAATTGTGTGGTTATACCCGACAGAACCATTGTACTTTATACAACTGGAGCCCCCAGCAAAGCTGAGACCTGCAGCCCTCGTGAGTAGCGTGGAACCGGAACTCCTGGTCACCGTGCATTTCTGCAAGTGCATTGACTTCTCAATGTCTCTTGAAGTCGTGCTTGGGCTGACTTGTAGCCCCCACCTGGAGCACTGAATCCACTGAAGATTGTCGGCCTGGTCATTCCGAGTGACCCGTGGGCCGCCATTTTGTGTTTCATCTTGAGGTCCCTTCGCGATCCCTAGTCTGTTGACTGGTGGGTCCCCGAGGGGGTAACTTTTAAATTCCTTGGGCTTCCCTGGTTGCTCCATTTGTGCCCCGACTCCCTACCAAGTGGTGAGTCCCACAGACCTTGCTGATCTGCACCGAAGCATCTTTCTTGTTTCTGCGTAGGTTGCTATTGCCATGGCTTGTTGTGTCCAATCCGGGCACCGACACTGCAGCACTCGACATCCTTTATGGTACAGCTGGAATCCAGCTCCTGGTCATACTCGACACCTCCTGGTCCTCGTGGCTGAAGAGTCAAGCTTCACCTCTTTCACCTGAAATCACCCGACATCGATGGGCATCTGTCCATCGCCTTCCTGGTCACTGCCTAATGACCCAGACTCTATCTCCTCTGCTTTCAGGTTCTTCTCATCTTTGATCCAGGCTTGGATCTCTTCGGACACTTCGCATCTTCACGGCAGCAGCACTTCTTCGCCAGCTCCCATTGAAATCGAGGAAGTGACCCGACACCAAAAGACACCTATGCACCCGGCTTCCCTGGGTGAGGTAACACGAGTACTCCGGTGCTCCCGGGGGTGCTAAGTCCAAAATGGTTTGGTCCTGACTCATTTCTAAGTGTTCCTAATCTTTAAAAATCTAACCGTGACTTTCCCCATAGAAGCTGACGGGAGCTCGCGGCTGTGTTCACACACTGCACATGGCCCCCGTGGGTCCCCTGTGCCACTACCTTGTGTGGTTCCTTGGAGTCCTAGCGAATCTACAGGCTCTAGGCCTTGTGTCTAGTTAAGTTGTGGTTCTTATACCACTATTTTAGTATATGGTTTGGCTCGCCCCTAGGGCCTGACGTGTATTTGTGCTATTTTACTGTGATTATAGACTGGCAAAACAAGCTGCTTTACATTCCATCAAGTTTTAGCCTGAAGGCTGCTCTCCATAGCTACCACTAGGATAGCTTTCAATAAAGGTTGTCTTTAACCTATAACCAATAATTGTTGTTTGGACTGATACAAGGTGCCCACTATAACTAGTAGACAGCATATATGAGGCCAACTTCTCACACCTAGCACGTCACCGCCTTCAGTTGTACTTTCAGTTGTGCCTGCCATGACTTCCTCACTTCCTCGTTTCCTCCTGGGATCTGTGCTGCAAACTGTGGCCTCTGTCCTCACAGACTTGCAGTCCTTCCCCCTCGGCCAGCATGCAGGACTACACGATGGTGCATCAGCAGTTTGTGGCACTGGAGATTTTGATGCGGTCCGCAGCCCACTGCACGGCCTCCCAGCTCCTTCCCGGCTCCTTGTGCATGCTACACAGCTCCCAGACTTAAAGACAACCCGGAAGTAACTCGTGGCAAGAGAGGAAGGGGAGGAGCTACACGCCTCACAGCAGCTTTCCATCGGGCTCGCCCCACTGCCGCACCAAGTAGGACAGTGTTAATGAGATTTAAGGTTGTGCAAGTAGGACATTGTTATTGAAAGGTAAGTCAGTGCAAGTGGCAAAGTTTTAAGGTAGCATAAGCAGGACAGTGTTAATGAGTGGTAAGTTTGTGCAAGTCGGACAGTGTGTTAATGAGAGGTAAGCTAGTGCAATTAGGATAATATGTTAGCAACAGGTACGGTAGGGCAAGTAGGACAGTTTAAAGAAGGGTAAGGTAGGGCAAGTAGGACATTGTTATTGGAAGGTAAGTCAGTGCAAGTGGTACAGTTTTAATGAGGTAAGGTAGCATAAGCAGGACAGGGTTAATAAGCAGTAAGTGCGTGCAAGTCGGACAGTGTGTTAATGAGTGGTAAGGTAGTGCAAGTAGGACAGTTTTAATGAGAGGTACGGTAGTGAAAGTAGGAGAGTGTGTTAATGAGAGATATTGTATGGAAGTAGGACATTGTGTTAATAAGAGGGAGGGCAGTGCAAGTCGGACAGTGTGATGAACATACCCTAACAGGTGTTTTTGTATAGCACACGTTCACCCGGAGGTATCCTGGCGCTGAATAACAGATGTTTATTGTTACCCAACTCAATGGTACTCATTTTATCGACCTCAGATGGATGAAAGGCTGAGTGGACCCGCCAGGATTTGAGCCTGTGATCTTGAGTTCGCAGGCCCCTGCAATGGATGCATTAGTCCACTGAGCCAGCGGAGGTACGGGAGTGCGAGTAAGACAGTGTGTTATTGTGAGAGATAAGTTAGAGCAAGTAGGGCAGTGGCAATGAGAGGTAAGGTTCTGCACGTAGGACAGTGGTAATGAAAAGTAAGGTAGAGTAAGGAGGACAGTGTGTTAATGAAAGAAGGTAGTGCAAGTAGGACAGTGTGTTAGTGAGAGGTAAGGTAGAGCAAGTAGGACAGTGTGTTAATGAAAGAAGGTAGTGGAAGTAGGACAGTGTGTTAGTGAGAGGTAAGGTAGAGCAAGTAGGACAGTGTGTTAATGAGAGGTAAGGCAGTGCAAGTAGGACAGTGCTAATGGTAAGATAGTGCAAGTGAACACTGTGTTAGTAGTGGTAAGGTAGTGCTAGTAGGGCAGTGGAAATAAGAGTTAAGATTCTGCAAGTAGGAGAGTGTATCAATGATTGATGTGCTATGGAAGTAGGACAGTGTGTTAATAAGAGGGAGGGCTGTGCAAGTTGGACAGTGTGATAAAGAGAGGTACAGTAGTGCAAGTAGGACAGTACTAATGAGAGTAGTGCAAGTAGGACAGTGTGTTAGTGAACAGTGATGTAGTGCAAGTAATATTGGCCCGACTCACAAAGGTAAACTTACACTTTTCTGTATTCACAAAGGTAAACTTAGACCAAAAGTCTAACTTTACTAGTAGTAACTTACCTTTGTGAATACCGAAAAGTAGTAAAGTTAGGGCTTGAGTCACAAAGGAAAACTCAGACAAAAGTCTAACTTTACAACATTCAATATTCACAAATGACATTTACGAGAAGTAATGTTAGGCTTCTGTCGCAGTTATACTTAAGTTTTAGTCACAAGTTTGACTGAGACGCAGTAATTTTGGTCTGAGTTGAACTTAATACCAAAACATAAGTTAAACTGAAACAAAATTCTAACTTTACTTCTTGCAAATGCCCTTTTTGAATACCGAAAATCGTAAAGTTAGATTTTCGTCTCAGTTTACCTTTGTGAATCGGGCCCTTAGACTTCTGTGAATACCACAAAATATTAAAGTTACACAAAAGTGAAACTTAACCGTTGTGAATCCGCCCCATGGTGTATATAAGTAAAGAAACTATAGCAAGCTTGTTAATAGCCAAGGTTAAATATTCTAGGAATAGTACAAACATGCGGCAACCACACTGTTTGTAAATGTCAACAAAAACACTTATTTATGAAAATTATTGATTAAATTAACAAGTGCAGAATAAATAGATAAATACATCTTTTATATACATTAACATTGAATAACAAGAACATCAAGATCATACAAACAGCTTATCTTGGATACTTGACAATTTTGACGTTGGTAAGCGGTAGATCACACCACTACGCGCGTCTTGGCTCTACTGCCTTCATCAGGAGACCGTCAATACCAAAAAACTGTATAAGGAAAGAAATAATGGTTACCAAAAGTATTTAAATGTGTTTACATACATATTATATTCTCTTCTTCATCATTTACCTAGAATATTTATTTATCCTTATTTTTACTAAACCTGACAATAATTGTTTAATCCATATCATTGATAAGACTGCAAGCATAAACATGTACATGGTGTGTCAGTGAGCGGTAAAGTAGTGTGTAAGTAGGAAAATGAACTAATGAGAGGTATGGAAGTGTGAAAGTAGGGCAGTGTGTCAGTGAGTGCTGAGGTAGTGCACAAGTGTGAGAAGTTGGCCTGGTATATGCTGGTCACTAGTTATAGTGGCCACCTTGCACCAGTACAATTCGACCCTTATGGTAGATAGGTTTAAGACAACCTTTTAAATAAAGCTATCCTAGTGGTAGCTGTGGAGAGCAGCCTTCAGGCTAAGTCTCTGAGGAATGTAATGTTGTAAATTAAGGCAGAATGTGATTAAGCATTTACTGAAAACATTAGTGTTTCCCTTTTATCGTGTTTTCCCCATTATGTTGGCCGAAGTCCGGACTCCATTTTGTATTGACATGCTGCCACGTGTTCACCACGAGGAGAGTCCGACCTCTGTGTTAGTTGCTCTTGTAATCTGCCTAGCAACAGTTATAAATAGCTCCCTCTTGTCCATCTGGCGCATGCCCAGACTTGACCGCATCTGTTATAATTAGCTTTGCTTGACCATGTGTTTTCGCGGGCTCAAGGAGTGTGTTAGCTCCGCCCATGTATTGATTTAGAATCGAGAATGACCCTAAATGGTAATGTTCTTCGACTTCATGTACTATCCACCCACTCATGAGCCCCTCTGTTGTGTATAAAAGGGGACTGTGTACGAATGTTCTGTGTGCTACTCCTTGCAATACTGAAGAGTGTTGTGTGGATTGTAGGACCACCCTTAAGGGTTAATAAACGTTGTTTTTGTACTTTGCAGTTTCCGTGCCAACTTCCTTATAGATCTCGTTACAGAAGAGCGAACCCTTGTCTCTTGCGGGCCTAGCTGGGGCTTGTATTCATCAATTGGCGCCCGGCACGTGGGGCTCATCGGCGACTCGGATGCTCGAAGGACTGGTCGCGACGAAGGTGAGGAGTTTGGCCAGGGACGTGATCACTGCCAGCGGCGTCTTAGCCTTGGCATCCCGAGGTTTTTCTTCCTTCCCTTCCGAGCTGACCATCTGGGTGGCGCCGGTCATCGACTGAGACCTCTTCTGTCGGTCCTGCCGTGAGAGCCGTTTGGGCGATTGTGGAGCTTGGCAGTTGGAACCTGGACTCTTGATTGGTAAGAACCGTTGTACGGTACTTGCTCCGAGTTTTGAAGCCTGGTCTGGCTATTTGAGTTTGATTGATGGTGACTAGTCATATTTTGAATTTGTCTTTGTGAACATATATGCGTTGCAACACATATAGGCAGGTAATGTGGAGAAATTTCTCCGGAGCTGTGTAAACTTGGAACGGCGCAACGATTAAGTGCCATTTTTCTTGATAATACTGCATATTTTGCATTATTCCTAACATGCCTGCTTTTAGCGCACTCCGTAAGTGGTGCTGCTGTTTGGGTAACCGGTTGAACCTCGAGGAATCTGCTCCAGCTCCCCCAGAGGGGACTCCTAATAGGGATATGTACGTGAAGCATGGTCTTTCTTCCATAATGTACAGCACATTGTGGAGGAAATATACCAAGAAGGATCCTGAGTTGCGATGGCCTTTGTATGGATCGTTTGATATGCGTAAGATTGAGTATGTGGAACAGTGTATGTGTAAGCGACGTGCTCGTCAGGATATGTTTGAGTGTGTGCGGTTATGGGTGAAGGAAGTGCGTGAGCGAGAGAAACGTGAGAAAGCATTGTTTGATAAAGAGCAACAAAAGAATGATCATGTGCGAGCACAGGAAGCAAAGCGTCGGGAGGACAAAGAACAGACGGATAGACAAGAGAAAGAGCGTAGGCTACAAGTTTCGGGTCAATATGTTGTTCGCCAGCCAATTTATCCTGTCCTTAATAATCCTGATGACGATTTTTATTTACTAGATCGCTCTCCGCCCCCTTATGTTGGCGCATCCACTCCGCGGCCGCAAGATTCCGACCCGGCTTCGGGTAAGGTAGACACACGGTCCATGTTGCCAGCCGAGCAAATGGCTGAGCTTCGGCAAATCTCCTTCCGTGCGCTGAAAGGCAAGGTATCCCAGGAGGAATTATTTCAAATTTGGGGGCCATGGCAGGAGAGAGATAAAGTGTATTTTCTGGGTCATTTCGCGGATGAAGTGATTAATGCTTTCCGAAAATATTCTCATGTTTTTGAGCCTGACGAAGTGTCTTCGGATGCCAGAGCAATACGTAACGGTGCTTTTTCTCCCTCTAAGGCTCCTGAGGCGGCTCGGCGGCTGTTCGCCTTGCGGGACGAGGTACTGGCCCTTCGAGAGAAAGCACGCCAACGAGCGGAAACGGAGAAGCAGTCGGATTCGGTTGCAGCAGAGGGCCACCCATCCGCCTCCCAGTCAGATAAGGATGACATAGTGCATGCTAAACCAATGCGAGAGGCGGCGCCTTTGTATGTTCCTCCTAAGGGAGCGGGGACTAGCTCCGATATTAACTCCGTCGATGCTAAGGGATATTTCGTGTATAATTGGGTTTATACTCCATGGCATAGAGCCGATGTGATGGCGTTAAAGAATGCATTGCCTGACCCCCGCAAGAATCCAGCGGCCTTCTATGAAGAAGTCGAGGGGGCCTTGAATTCTTGCATTATGACCTTAGCGGATATAGATCTGTTCTTTGGCCTTATTCTACCACCGGACACGTGGCGATCTGTCCGAAAGGTGGATGATATAGTTGCTTTTAAGGCCCGGTGGTCTGACCTTGAGGATGAGGATAGGGAGCGGAAGCCCGCACAGAAACCTCCCCGGAATATTCTAGATCTCCCTGCTGCTATTGTGGCTAAATTAAAAACAATAATCCCCCCCAAGAAGATTGACTGGAATATGTTGGCGGCATGTCAGCAGAAAGTTGATGAGTCAGTGGCAGATTTCTTCACGCGTTTTGAAGAAACGTTCCATGATTTTAGTGGCCAGTCGCTTACCGACGACACAGGCCGCCACCTTTTTGCGGAAAAATATGTGGCTAATCTACTGCCGGCAGTTGCGGCCCGGTTAAAAGCAAGTGAGAGTTCTTGGTCCTCCGCGACACCGACGGCCCTTCTGACCATCGCCCAGTATTATGAGCGTCAGGAGCACGAGGCGAAGGGCCAGGAGGAGAAGAAGTCAAAAGATCTCAAAACGAAAGTTATGTTAGCACAAGTATATGGCCCGCCCCGCCGGGGTAATAACAATAGGGGAAGGAGCGGATCTTATGGTCCCCCTTCGGGCCGACCTGATTTGAATAAGAACCAATGTGCGTACTGTAAGCAGTTGGGCCATTGGGCCAGGGAGTGCCCAGCGTTGCGCGCTTCGCGGCAGGGGCACACTCTGGGTGGCCAGAGGGGGAGAGGGGGCTTCTCGAACTTTAGAGGGACCTCTAATGATAATGTCCGTTTTGATACGGCCGGACAGCACCGAGATAGCTCGAATATTTTTGATCGCCAGCATCAGTACCATGTATCGGACATCGATCACTCGGGATATCACGATTCTCAGCATGCATAGGAATGCGTAGGATGGGGGTCCGAATCAGTTGAGGTGCCGGTCGATCAGACGGGTCCTTATGTATCGGCTGAGGTTTTAGGTTCTACTGATCAGTTCCTAGTGGATACAGGAGCGACACGTAGTGCATTGTCTAGGTACTTGGTTCCGGGGGCTCCCCCATCCGGCTCAATAGTTACATCGGTAGGGTTTGACGGTACACTTTCCCGAAGCCCTCTTTCACAGCCCCTTGCATTTAAAGTTGATTGTTTTTCTGCGCCTTGTCCGTTTCTGCTTGCTCCGTACACACCGGATAACATTATGGGCCTTGATATGTTAAAGCACTTTAGGGCTACAATTCGCTGTTCCCCCGAGGGTGTGAGGGTGATTTTAAATGACAACTACCCCCGATCTGGGCGGATGTGTACGATCTCAGAGGATGCGTTGTTGGCTACCCTCCCCCGAGCTTTATGGGCCACGTCGGACACGGATGTGGGACAAATGGTGATTCCTCCGGTCCACATTAGTGTCCAGGAGGGGGCGGTGCTACCACGCCTCCCCCAGTATCGTATTTCCCAGGAGGGCGAGGAAGCTCTCATACAGATTGTGCAAGATTTGATCGCGGTAGGAGTAGTGGAAGAAGTTCCCTATAATATCTGTAACAGTCCGATTCTCCCTATTCTGAAAAAGGACACGGATGCAAAGGTTTATCGGTTCATAATTGATTTGAGGGAGGTGAACAAGATCGTGATACCTCAGTACCCGGTGGTTTCCGATATCACGACGTTGCTCACCCTGGTCCCGCCTACGGCGACCGTGTTCTCAGTGATTGATTTGAAAAATGCCTTCTTTTCTATTCCCATTCACCCTGATAGCCGATTCCTTTTTGGGTTCACATTAAACAATAGATCTTATCGCTTTTGTAGAATTCCCCAGGGCTACACAGAAAGCCCTAGTATTTACAGTCAGGCCTTGAAACGACAGTTGGATTCCTTTGCTTTACTCGAGGGGGTCGCCCTCATTCAATATGTCGATGACATCCTGTTGGCGGCTGACACCCTGGAGTTGTGCGAGGAAAGTACGATAGCCTTACTTTCCTTTTTAGCATCCCACAATCACAAGGTCTCTAGGAAGAAATTGCAATTCTGTAGACCAAAGGTGACTTATTTGGGTCACCTTTTGTCTAAGGAGGGGCGTGCACTCACACCAGATCGTATCCAAGTAATTTTGGACACACCAAGGCCATCCACGCAGAAGGATGTGCGTGCATTTTTGGGTCTTGTTTCTTTTTGTAGACAGTGGATATTGGGGTTTTCACACATAGCTAAGCCATTACTAGCGCTCTTGACAAAAGACACGCCCATCCCGATCCCCTGGTCAGATGAGTGTGACGCTGCTTTTCAGCAATTAAGACAGGCCCTTTGTTCAGCACCAGTGTTAGGGACCCCTGATTATGCAAAACCCTTTTCGTTGTATGTGCATGAGAAAGATGGATGTGCATTATCAGTCTTAGTGCAGATGCACGGCGATAAGCAGCGCCCTTGTGCATACTTTTCGGCTGTGCTTGATCCTGTCGCCCGAGCGTTACCAGGGTGTTTTCGCTCGGTTGCGGCGACAGCTGTGTCAATACGGCAGAGTGAAGGAATTGTATTGTCCCATAAACTGTTGGTGTTAGTTCCCCACGCTGTTGATGCTCTGCTTAATCAAACAAAGACGCAGCATTTGACCAGTGCCCGTTTAACGGGATATGAGTTGACGCTTTTGGCTCCTCATATTACGTTAAAAAGGTGCGTGACATTAAACCCGGCCACATTGTTGCCATACCCCGAGACCCAGCCTGAGGCGCAGAAAGCGCATGATTGTATTCTTGTGACTGAGGAACAAACAAAGGGTCGTATTGATCTCCAGGATACGCCCTTTTTAGATGTAGATGGAGAGTTGTGGGTAGACGGATCATGCCTGAAGCTACCAGATGGTACGACTTCAGCAGCGTATGCAATTACCACGTTACAGACGATAGTGGAAACAGCACGCATACCACAGAAATCAGCTCAAGCAGCGGAACTGATAGCGTTAACACGAGCGTGTGAGCTCAGTACAGGATTGTGTGTGAATGTTTACACAGACAGCCGCTATGCCTTCGGAGTAGCGCACGATTTCGGCCTACTCTGGAAGGAGAGAGGGTTTCTAACGTCACATGGGGTACAGATAATGCATGGGGAGTTAGTTCATAACCTTTTAACTGCATTGACATACCCAAAGAAAATCGCCATTGTTAAGTGTAGCGCCCATAGGAAAGTGGTTGATAAGGTTGGAGAAGGGAATGCGTTAGCAGATCGAGTAGCACGGGAGACTGCGATGCAGCCCGGTACTACTGCCATGTATGTAGTGAAGTCACAGGTGGAGAGATGGCATGATGCGAAGGAGCAAGTGCGAGAAATACAAAAGACCGCTTCTGACAAAGAGCGGGAACAATGGGTTAGCGAAGGAGAGCTGGATGACGAGGGTTGCTGGAGAAATAAGCAGATGGATAGATGGAAATTACCCACGGCTTTTGTACAACCTATGGTCCAGATGGCACATGGGCTAGCACATGTTGGAGCTTCCGCAATTGTGAAATTGCTTACTCAAGTCTGGGAGCATCCAGAGATTGCTAGCACAGCAAAGAGGGTGGTGCAGACCTGTATGATTTGTCTGAAGTACAACCCAGGGAAAGGCACGCGAACTCCAGCAGGAGGATTTGCGACACCCACTGCACCCTTTGAGGTTCTGCAGATGGATTATATCCAGCTTGAGCGCTGTAACAATTTGAAGTATGTTCTAGTAGTGGTTTGCGCCTTCAGTAAGTGGGTTGAGGCGTACCCTGCGAAAGACAATACTGCAATGACTACAGCGAAGCTATTGCTGAAAGAGTTTTTCCCCCGATACGGCGTCTGTAGACTTCTGTGGAGTGATAATGGCCCTCACTTTGTAGCGGATGTTATAAAGTATGTCTTGAAGGGACTAGGCATCACTCAGAAGTTCCATGCCGTGTTCCACCCTCAGTCTGCAGGACTAGTCGAGAAGTATAATGGTACACTGAAGCTTAAGATCGCCAAAATTCAAGCTTCAACATCTTTGACTTGGCCAGACGCCTTGCCACTGGCGTTATTGTCAATTAGGTCGGTGCCACACTCTCGAACCGGCCTTACACCCTATGAGATTGTATTTGGACGCCCAATGAATATCTGGGGTCCACCAAGGCCTAAGGCTGTGTATGATGTACCTTGTGTAATGATGAGCGATTATCTGGCACAGTTAACGGATAACTTGGTTTCTATTCATCAACAGGTCCGAGAGGCGCTCCCTGATCGGTCTACCGGTGAAGGACATGGTCTCCGGCCTGGGGATCATGTCATGCTGAAGGTCTTCGACAGAACGAACAGTTTGGAGCCGAGATGGATCGGACCTGAGCAAGTCCTTCTTGCAACGAGGACGGCAGTGCGAGTCTCGAACAGGAAGAATTGGATCCATTCCTTGCACTGTCGAAAGGTACCGCCCGGACTGGTGGAGTCTGCCGTGCTGACCGATCAACGAGAAGTCCTAGCAGCAGAGACAGGCCGTGTTGCGAGGCCAAACGACACTGAGGAGCTCTTTTCGGACCACACGACTTCTGGAGGAAGGCGATATCATCTGCGACCAAGGAAGTGAGATCTTCAGTACTGGAACATACTGTCAGAACGGCCCTTGGGTTAGTGAAACGGAGAGCCGCTGAGGCAAGGGGGGGGGATCAGCCCTGCATTAGTGTAGCGACACCCGTCTTGGCCCGTTGGTGAAGAAATCAACCGCTGCCCAAGGGGAAGAGTTCTGACAGACTTTTAGTTTCAGGAAGATATTAGGGTATTGTTTCCTTTGACATGGAGAAAAAGAAGATTTTTTGTGCGTTGGGGTTCATGCTAACAGTAGCTATCGTTGGTATAACCACATGGTTTGTGGAGGAGGCAACTCCAGCTCGAGAGACACTTGTGTTGACGACTCCAGTGCCTGCGGAGCACTACTTTTACACATTGCCATATCAAGAGCTGAAGCATCGACAATCCTATTTGAATAACACTTTCATTCAGATGCTGCATCACACCCACGTTGCTACAAATGCTACGAACTGTTGGATATGTGGGATGATGCCAGCCCATCAGAAGAAAGGAGGTACGCCATTCATACCACTTCCTTTCTCACACAATGGCTCTTGTAGAGCATGGTACACTTTGTTGTTTGCCACTCGGAAACCGACAGTGGGACGACTGCTTTTTAGACTTAATAAAGAATGTCATCAGGACAGAAATGGATATCCACAAGCAAATGGAACAATTTGGGAATGGGAAGAGTACCGACCAGACAATGAATCCATTCCCTATATCTTTACGAACACTAGAGACACTATGGGGAAGGACAAGTTTGTGATCCAAGTGGCACAAGCCCAAGCGGACCTGTGTGTCCAGAGTGTGGGTTTTATCCCTGTTGGTGTCAGTGATTGTTTAACTGTTCTGAATATCGACGGACTGAATAACAGCACCTTCCTAGCATCCCATAATACCTATTTTGTATGTGGAAATAAAGGTTATTACCGTTTGCCGGCTGGGTGGTCTGGGGTATGCTATGTATCATTCCTACTACCCCCTGTATTCCTAGCACCTGCATCGTATCATAAAGACCTGAAATTGTTGAATAATATGACTGTAAATAGGTATAAACGTACTTTATCAACGGATGAAGTGGATCAGACTGATACCAGTTTGCAACAGTATATTGATTTTAACTTAGGATTGTTCTTCTTTGTTGGTGCCGCCTTGAATAGTAGGAAGATCCGAAGATTAACAAGAGTGGTAGAAGCTGTGACAAATCAGACTGCTGCTGCTCTTGGGAATCTTACGGAAGAATTACAGATTACCAGAATTGTTGCATTGCAGAACCGTATGGTATTGGATGTAATGCTAGCTGATCGAGGAGGAGCATGTAAAATTATTGGAAGTAGCTGCTGTGTGTTCATTCCTGATCATACACCATCCGTTTATAACGCCATTAATAAGCTGCATAAAATAGCAGCTGAAATCCACACGGAAAACGGCACTTGGTCCTTTTCTGGATGGTTTTGGGCATTGGTTACTGCCTGGGGATGGAAGGTCTTAACTGGTCTTTGTATTATCATAGCAATTCTATTCTTTCTCTGTATGTGTATTCAATGTGGACCATTATGTTGTTCTGTATGCATTTCATTCTGCATTCCAGATAAGAAAGCTATTGCCGAAGTTGCCCGTCAGAAGGGTCTAGCTAAAGAGGTTAAAGGAATGATGATAATTGACGTATACGATGATTATTCTTGGAAGCCAGATGTCTTCAGTAAATGCTGAAAGGGTCGTCTGTTGTAAATTAAGGCAGAATGTGATTAAGCATTTACTGAAAACATTAGTGTTTCCCTTTTATCGTGTTTTCCCCATTATGTTGGCCGAAGTCCGGACTCCATTTTGTATTGACATGCTGCCACGTGTTCACCACGAGGAGAGTCCGACCTCTGTGTTAGTTGCTCTTGTAATCTGCCTAGCAACAGTTATAAATAGCTCCCTCTTGTCCATCTGGCGCATGCCCAGACTTGACCGCATCTGTTATAATTAGCTTTGCTTGACCATGTGTTTTCGCGGGCTCAAGGAGTGTGTTAGCTCCGCCCATGTATTGATTTAGAATCGAGAATGACCCTAAATGGTAATGTTCTTCGACTTCATGTACTATCCACCCACTCATGAGCCCCTCTGTTGTGTATAAAAGGGGACTGTGTACGAATGTTCTGTGTGCTACTCCTTGCAATACTGAAGAGTGTTGTGTGGATTGTAGGACCACCCTTAAGGGTTAATAAACGTTGTTTTTGTACTTTGCAGTTTCCGTGCCAACTTCCTTATAGATCTCGTTACAGAAGAGCGAACCCTTGTCTCTTGCGGGCCTAGCTGGGGCTTGTATTCATCAGTAAAGCAGCTTGTTTTACCTTATAATCTCTTGAATTACCAAATGAAAGGACACCACACAGGTATATATATCAAATATATATGTATTTATTTCTAGACACACTCTACTAATCTCTTTATGAGATTAGAAGCCAGGTACACATTCAAATGTCATCGTTTCTCAACAAATTAAGCACAAATATGTCTGGAGCCCTAGGGGCGTAGCAGACCATATACTAAAAAAATGGGTTAACAAAGTCGACTTGCAAAATGACAAGGCCTAGGGCCTGGGGAATCGCTGGGGCTTCACTACTGCAGTGTTAGCAGGTAAGTAACAAGCCGACGGGAGACCTGTGCAGTGTGTGAACACAGCAGCGGGTTCCCTATTGATTACAATGGAGCAAATCGCGGTTTGAATTTTAAAGTTCTAGGGCACTTCGAGGAAGTCAACAAGCAAGCCACTTACAAGGTAAGTACTTCGAGGGCTAAAACACACTTAGGCACCGGAGTGCATGAGTTACCTCACCCAGGGAAGCCGGGTGCATAGGTGTCTTTTGGTGTCGGGTCGAGTCGCTGTTTTCTATTGAGACCAAAGAAGACTTGCTGCTTGTGACGACTGGAGAAGTGGCCGGTGGAATCTGAAGGTGGATTGAAGATGAAAGGGACCTGAAAATTGAAGGGACAGTGTTTTCCATGTCACTTGCCTGTGACCGGTGGCCATCAAGATGGATGACCACAGATGTCGCATTGATTCAGGTCGTCGATGGTGTTTTGACTCTTCGCTCACGAGTTCCAGGAGGGATCGACCATGACCAGCAGCTGGATTCAGAGTGTCCCATAACGTCTGCAGCTGATGACGGTGTCAGAAACCGGATTGGAGCCAACAAGCCTTGGCAACTGCAAGTCTTGTTTAGACTGAAGAAAGTCGATGATGCAGACCAGCAAGGTCTGATGGACTCACTCAGTAAAGGTAAGTGAGGGCAGACCTGAAGCACCCAGGAGAGCCCTTTGAGTTGATGAGAAAGTCTTTGGGGGACCCACTAGCCAATGGGCAAGTGATCGCAAAGATGCCGCCTCAGGAAATGCTTCTCAAGAGCCCACGGTCACTCGTAGAACGTTGTTTAGGGTTTGCACTGGACAATAGTGCATGTTCCCTAGGTATTGCTGTTCCTCGTCACTTGTGGGGTCCACTCACCACAGCTTCACTACGGACTCACAATGGCCGTCGAGAAGTCATGAAATCCACTTTCGGGGCAGCAGAGACTTCGAACTCCGCCGGGAGCGGGAAAGTTTGCATCCGTTGATTACGTTTTTTGATGCCAGCCAAGCAGGGGAGTCACTCCTTGACTCCAAGGGAGATTATTCTGTCTTCCAAAGGTAGTGGAACATCGAAGGGCCAGGATTCTTCTTTGTAGAGCGTCGTCCAGGGTTAATCTGAATTGCATTGGCAATGCTTGGTATCTTATAGTGAAGATAGGGGAGGGACTAGCTCTATGACCACTCCTCTAGGAGGGTCAGAGTAGGGGGTGGTTACACCCATTTCCCTTTGTCCAGTTTCGCGCCAGAGCAGGGACAGGTAGCCCCTGAACCGGTTTGAGCTGGCATATGCACATAGGAGCCTACTGCTCCCCCAGTGCAGGACTTCAAAGCACTCTAAGAGTGCACCCACCCAGCTCCAATACACTAAATCCTGTCTGGAAGGTGGTGACACCTCCCTGTGACAGGATGCCTCTTGTTGGGCCTCCTCCACTGCGAGTTTCGGTCATCAGCAGGAGGGCAGCCTAGTGGCTGTGCTGGTGGCATCCATTTTGTGATGCCAGGGCTCTTTCAGATTTCTACCGTTTAAGTACAGTGGGTACATGTCAGCCGCTCTAGAAGGGTGGGATCATACTCCCACACCAGTTACGGGTGTGGGGGTATGATTCCAAGTTGTTTGACACCAAACACAACATGTTTTGATGCAGTCATTCCAAAGTTAGCATTTACCGCTAGCATTATAATGCACTTAAGAGTATATGGTTTAACTGCCTCCACAAACAGCAACAGAGAATAGGGGTCCTGCTCATGCAGAAGCACCCCCTCACATAGTAAACCAAGCACCCTGCCCTCAGGATTGATAGGGCCTGCTATAGGGGTGGCTGATAGGTTTATATGTGTGTGTATGGTGAGATATAGGAACCTATACCTCAGTGAGGAGTACTAACACTACCTCACACAGGCTGCAGTAGCAGGCCTGTGGTGTCAGATTGAGAATGCTTCCCAGGGGTGGCATAATACATGCTGCAGCCCATGGTAGGCCTGTGAAGTACCATTGCCCTGGGTGCCTAAGGTACCATATACTAGGGGCTCATAAGGTACCACAGTATCCAATCACAAGTGCATCTAGTAGGCACACCAATCATTTAAGGGAGTAAGCAGATAGGCTGGGGTCCTGGATAGCAGGATCCCAGCCAGACTAGTCAAAAACCATTCAAACACCAGGAAAAAAGTGAGGGCAACCATATAGTCAGATTCCACCTTCCTACAACAAGTGAGACAGTATGTTAGTGTGACTCCTGCCTTTCACCTTCAGGTCAGACATTAGAAATGGATGGGGTTACTCATCCTTTTATCCAACTGAGGTTGATGAAAGTTGGGCCCTTTACTTCCGTGACAGTAACACCTGCTGTCAGTGCCTGAAGACTCTCTGTTTTTACCCCGCCCTTCACTGTTGTCTTATATTCGTTTTATCAAAGCCTCAGACTGTTACTTCCATGTTTCTTCTTTTGTTAGCGGCGCTGATAGTGCTGTATCAGCTTCTTGGCGCTTGTGCTGAGGCTTAGAGCAGGTTCATCAGCTAAGAGCAGAGAACAAGGACCCTAAAACATGCATATGACTGTTGAGTTTTTAGCAGCCTGTGAATGATGAAGGGCGCATTACACCTACTCCTCCTGGTGGCTGAGTGGGTGGGCTGTGACGTCAGCAGGAAGTCAGCAGCTGGCACCCCTGGGCATGATGCCAGGGAGGGGCTGAGCTCACTCAGCCTCAGTGCAGGCAGCGGATGCACCAGTTGTGATCTCAGCTTCGCCCTGCAGAGATGTCTTCTCCTCTGCAGTACGTGGCCCTCCTGCTCCTGGTGACAGGTGTGTAACATGTTCCATTGTGTGTAACATGTTCTATTGTGTGTAACATGTTCGATTGTGTGTAACATGGCCTATTGTGTGTGACATGTTCTATTGTGTTTATTATACCTGGAACATCAGGTGTGTAACATGTTCTGCTTGTTTATTTTACATGGAATGTCTATTGTGTTTTTGTCCCTGAGATATGAGGTGTGTAACATGTTTATTGTGTCTATTTTACATGGGTGTGTAAGGGGTGTTACATGTTCTATTGTGTGTAACATGTTCTATTGTGATTAGTTTACCTGATATTCTTGGCGGCTTTCCGAATGGAGTTCAGGGTGTTCAGGTGTGTAACATTTTCTACTCTGTGTAACATGCTGTATTGTGTTTATTGTACCTGGGACGTCAGGTGTGTAACATGTTCTGTTTTGTGTACCATGTTCTATTGTGTGTAACATGTTCTATTGTGCTTACTTTACATGGAACTTCAGGTGAGAAATACATTCCATTGTGTTTATTTTACCTGGGACGTCAGTTGGTAACATGTTCTATTGTGTGTGACATGTTCTGCTGTGTGTAACATGTTGTATTGTGTGTGATATGTTCTGCTGTGTGTAACATGTTCTATTGTGTGTGCCATGTTCTACTGTGTGTAACATGTTCTATTGTGTGTGACATGTTCTGCTGTGTGTAACATGTTCTATTGTGTGTGACATGTTCTGCTGTGTGTAACATGTTCTGTTTTGTGTAACATGTTCTACTGTGTGTAACATGTTCTATTGTGTGTGACATGTTCTGCTGTGTGTAACATGTTCTCTTGTGTGTGACATGTTCTGCTGTGTGTAACATGTTGTATTGTGTGTGATATGTTCTGCTGTGTGTAACATGTTCTATTGTGTGTGCCATGTTCTACTGTGTGTAACATGTTCTATTGTGTGTGACATGTTGTGCTGTGTGTAACATGTTCTATTGTGTGTGACATGTTCTACTGTGTGTAACAAGTTCCATTGTGTGTGACATGTTCTGCTGTGTGTAACATGCTCTATTGTGTTTATTCGAGATGGGACATCAGGTGTGTAACATATTCTACAGTGTGTAACAGGTTCTTTTGTGTATATTTTACCTGATATCCTGCACCGCTTCTGTGAGTCCATCTGCAGCTGAAAATAAGAGTTCGCGGATGTTTCTACATAGTCTGGTGGGTAATGCGCCTGCTGCAGGGATGCCCTGGCAGGCCCCTGTGTGCTCGTCTGTGTCGAGAGCAGGAGCCCGCGCATTATTATAAATACTTTGGTGGGATAATCTGTCTGCCATAGGGTAATATTTTAAACAGTCTCAGGTGGTTTAAATGAACGGATTTATGGCGGTAAATTACATTTCATTTGTAATCTGCAGCCTCCATGTGATGTTTGTTGTACACAATATTACTAATTTAAATATACAAATGGAGATGCAAATAAGTATCTCTTTGGACCTCAGATGACAATTAAAAACCATGAATATTGACAGCCATTCAAGGGTCCTTCGAGTCTCTAAATGAACAATGTGTTAAAAGGTTTTATCTTTGTTTTGTTCTTTCTGTGTCTGTCTCCCCGATAACAGCCCGGGCATTAATGCATAAATACATCCTGCTCCGTTTTTACACTTTTAACTCTTTGTTTCAGGTAAAAGTGGGGCGCAGTCGGTGTCTCAGTCCCCGGAGAAGCTGTCGGTGTTGGAGGGGAGCCCCTTGTTCATAAACTGCACCTATGAATACTGGGGGACCCCCAATCTCTTCTGGTACTTCCAGCCCCCGGGTGAAGCCCCCCGACTCCTGTTGCAGGACCTCGGGGAGAAGGAGCAGAGGGGCTTCAGTGCCCCCCACAATAAGACGATGAAGTCCTTTCACCTGCGGAAGGAGAGCAGTGAAGTGGAGGATTCAGGGCTGTACCTGTGCGCCTTGAGGGACACAGTGTGTGATGAGGCGCTGGGAGCTGCACAGAAACCAGGAAACGCACCGTCCTTCACTGTGAGCCTGTGACACCCCTGAGCTGCACAAACACCAGCCAATGACACTGTCCTCTCTGTGCTGCACAGAAACCAGTCGGTGACACTGTCCTCTCTGTGCTGCAGGGAAACCATCAGTGACACTGTCCTCCTCTCTGCTGCACAGAAACCAGTCGGTGACACTGTCCTCTTCTCTGTACTGCGTAGAATCATGACAGCGCAGCCAGCGCTGTATCAAGATGGGCTCTTCTGGCGCAGCGCAGAGCCATAAGCCTTTTTCTTGTGCCTGGAGGACGTAGTTGAATTCATTTATCTGGCTACTTTTCAGAATTAGCGCTTCATTTTCAGACAACATGGGGCATATTTACAAGCCCCTATCGCCATCACAACGTCACTTTTAGTGACGTTGTGATGGCGAGAGGAACTTTGCCATATTTACAAGGCAGCGTTAAGCCACTTAATGTGGCTTAACGCTGCCTTGTAAATATGCCCCCTTTCACGCTGTATTTAGCATGAAAGGGGCCGGCAATAAGTGTTGTGATGGGCGTTCCACCACAACACCCAGTGGTAATTGGCGCTGCCCCCTATTTAGAGGGGCAGTGTAAATAGGAGGCAGCGCCAGAATTAAGACCAGAGAAAACCTCGTCTTAAACAGGCGAAATGAGTAGTAATGTTTTATATCTTCTCGTTTTTGCTGTTTTGATGTGAGCTGACTTGTGCAGCACACATGGAAACAGCAAAATGCCAATGATTGTTTATGTGCAGGAAGGTCCCCCTTCCTGCACATAAACAACTATTTAAAAAAAATGCTGTTTTGCAACTTCTATGTGCTGCATTAAGCAACACACATTGAATTTACAAAAGGGCATTTGAAGATTGTTTATGTGCAGGAAGGGGTTCTTCCTGCGCATATACATTCGTCCCCTCAACAGAGGCACTCTTGCCCTATGGTACAAGGGTGCCTGCGTTGGCGCTAGGCAGCTAAAGTTAGTACCAGCGCAGGTGGAAATGCTGGGCTGCACCATATTCTAGTAAAAATGACCCAGCCTGTGTTTCTAAAGTGACGGAGCGCGTCGTCCACCTTCCCGGCTTAACGAAACCCTCTACACTTTCTCTGTATATATTCCCCCAGAGCTGATAAACAGAAAGAGGCAAACTTAACTCAATGTTTCTCACTTTATCTGTTTAAAGTTCATAATTACCTTGGAGAAATTATGAGTTATATGTTTGAACTATAGACACCTCGCACCCAGCAAACTTTTCCCTGACAGCGCTCTCCGCCTCGGAGGCCACCACAGACCAGGACCCCAGTCCCACCTCTGGGCTCCATAAGTCACCGGCCGACAACTAAGAGGGGGTCCTTGTAAACTACAACGATGATGTCACTAAGAAGCGAAGGGGCGATTTGCATGGAATTTGTGGTTTAAAAAGCTCTTACTTGCTCTTAAATTGGATTTTTTCTGAACTCTGCTATCTTTCAGAAATTTGAGTGACTTTCTTCAAAATTAACATCCAGAATGACTTGTGTATTTTGTATTTTTACACATTCACTTGATAGAGCGCCCACACTCCCCCTGGGAAGGCATCTTGGCGCTGTGGATCGGTGAACACACTGCTGCTGGGGACTTCTTTCAATGTACAGCAGGTCTTGGGCAGTGCTGTGATGGAGAGCTGGCCTGCCTCTAGTCACAGCTGAGCAGAGGCTGCCCCAAGGTTCAGAACCATGAACAGTGACACATCTGACCCCACCCCAGCCCCGCAGCTCTCTCCACAGAAGGAGCCACCAGCAGGGTCTGAGGGCAAACTCCTGCCTGGAGCGTGGGGCTGGGAGGGGAGATGAGATGGGGTGGCTCTGTATCCAGAGGGGCTTGTGCACCAGACACCCCCATTCAAAGGAGGGATTAAATGGCTGAAATATGTGGTAATCATTTTACCGCATGTCTACCTCACCGCAGATTCACAGCTATGCGGTAATCCTGCCTCTGCTGTAGGGATGAGGCTGTCTGCAAGGTACAGATTTCTAGTTTTAAGACGCGACAAGATCAGTAGCATCAGGGCCGCCTTGTCCCTCTGACTGCGGCTTTTGGAGGTGTTTGGACCAGAAATATTGACCTCTCTGCTGAGGATGGAAAACCAAGACCCCGTGACTGAGTTTCAGTGAAACAGTGACACATCCTGGTTTAATGTCAAGCTTTGCTTCCTGGTGATTGCTGTTTTTATATTTTTCTTTTGTTTATCTCCTTGGCTGTTACGCACTATAACTTGTTAATAAATTTGTATTCAAACATGGCGCGGGGCCTATAATTCTCTAGTGTGCTCCATGTAAATAAATAAAAAATAAATAATTGTCTGTGAAGCCACAGAGCCCGGTGCATTAGTGACAATAACCCCACCAGGAATGGTCCACGCCAGAAAGAGGCTGAGGAGAACCAGACGCAAACACATGTGGAAGACACAGGGACATCTCCATGTCCTCAGAGTCCATGCAGGGTCCATGCAGGGTCCTCATTCCTACCTTTCCATGAAGGAGGCAGGGTCCATGCAGGACCCTCATTCCTATCTTTCCATGAAGGAGGCAGGGTCCATGCAGGACCCTCATTCCTATCTTTCCATGAAAGAGGCAGGGTCCATGCAGGGCCCTCATTTCTACCTTTCTATGGAGGAGGCAGGGTCCATGTAGGGTCCATTCAGAGTCCATGCAGGGTCCATGAAGGGCCCTCATTTCTTCCTTCCTATGGAGGAGGCAGGGTACATGCAGGTTCCATGCAGGGCCCTCACTTCTACCTTCCTATGGAGGAGGCAGGGTCCATGCAGAGTCCAAGCGGGGTCCATGCAGGGTCTGTGCAGGGTCCATTAAGAGTCCACACAGGGACATTATTTCAACCTTTCTATTGAGGAGGCAGGGTCCATGCAGGGTCCAAGCAGGGTCCATGCAGGGCCCTCATAATTACCTTTCCATGAATGAGGCAGGGTCCATGCAAGGTCCATTAAGAGTCCACGCAAAGCACTCATTTCTAACTCTCTATGGAGGAGGCAGGGTCCATGCAGGGTCCATTCAGGGTCCATGCAGGGCCTTCATTCCTACCTTTCTATGGAGGAGGCAGGGTCCATGCAGGGTCCATTCAGAGTCCATGCAGGGTCGGTGCAGGGTCCATTAAGAGTACACGTAGGGCACTAATTTCTACCTTTCCATGGAGTAGGCATTGTCCATGCAGGGCCCATGCAGGGTTCATGCAGGGCCCTCATTCCTACCTTTCTATGGAGGAGGCATGGTCTATGCAGGGCCCTTATTCCTACCTTTCCATGGAGGAGGCAGGGTCCATGCAGGGTCAATGCAGTGTATGTGCAGGGTCCATGCAGGGTGCATGCAGTGTGTACAGAAGCTGCAGTGACATATGCTTCTCTTCCAGCTCCTGGGGAAGGGTTATGTGACCCCAGGAAATGACTTTCCCTTTGGGGACTTCCCCTTCCCTAGTGAGCGAGACATATTGGAGGCCTTTTGTTGTTACCTGGTGGCCCCTTTGGTAGCGCCTTAAAGCCTACAGTCTACTGCCAACTACAGTAACAGCGGCCAGTGCTCTGGAGTTAACTAGCACCTCATTAATCTATATGTTTTCCATCTCATATACAGATGGTTCACTTACTGTGCCAGAAGCCTCGAGGCGCTACTAGTGCCTCATTTATCTATATAGTTTATCTCATATACATATAGTTTACTTCCTGACCCAGGAGCCTCGTGGCACTACCCAGCCCTGAACCCTGGATGGCATTCTTTGTGGGGCACCTCTCTCTTTACTAGTTAACTTATCATAAACATACGTGCCATTTCCATATTTAAAAATAGTGAAAGAGTTGGACTGAATAAACTCTGTGAAAATTCCAAATTTGGAGGAACATGAGTGACAGAGAGCAGGAGGGTGAAGTGTGAGGTGAGCACTGCCGGCCCTCTCCCAGGCAGAGAGGAACTCACCCCTCTGAGTCCTCAGTCACAGAGTGAGTTTCTTCAGAGATGAAGCTGTGGGTGGTGATTTCTGCCTCTTCACCCTTAAGTGAGAGAGATAAATAAATACTATTTATAACATTTATATCACACTCTGTAACAGGTCTCTAGGCGCTGGTAATTACTTTATAGACCTGAGAAGGATGAATGTCAGAATGAACTTGCTGGGATTTGATCCTGTGAGTTCAGACTTTTTGGGAAGTGGTTCATTGGTAGGTGGAGGTAAGTGCCAAAAGCTAGTAACAACACCATAATTACAAATAAATTCCAGTCAAATCTCTCAAAAGTAATGCTTGCTCAACCCTTGGTAGCTTGGCTCATGAGCAGTAAGGCTTAACTTAGGAGGCAACTGAGTAAAGCATTTAATATCACCAAAACAGTAAATAAATAAGACACAGCCAACACCAATTTATAAACAAGCATTGGCATAGCCAATAGGTCTCGCCTTTGGGACCTTATAAGTGTTTAGCCATGCAACAGTTGCATAACTTAATACTTATAAGGTCCCAAAAGCGAGACCTATTGGCTATGCAAAGCGGCCATGAAACTGAAAGTAAGCGCGGTAAAGCGCGGCGCGGGCGCCCGCGCACATGCACTGTAACTCTAGGCTGGCCTGGTAGCACTTTTTGGAGCCCTCTCAATAAGTCTCGCCTGACCCAGCGCATGCGCTGAGCCAGGCGAGACCTAAAAAAGGAAATATTTTGTATCCATGAAATGACAACAAAACAACAATAACCCAAATTTAGGAACTTGAGATACACATTATTAAAGATTAAATGTAAAAATATGCTTTTTAGTGCCATAAAGTGAAAAGCGGCTACCGTTGCTATCTTGTCGCACTTGACCAGAACAAAGTTAGGGCCTCATTTACGAGAAGTGGCACAGCTATGCGTGAAAGCAGCGATGCGCCACTTCTCAGTGCGCCCTCCTTGCGACACCAATGATGCGTCATATTTACAATATGACGCATCATGTCATAAGGAAGGACAGATACGTCAGTATAACTGACGTATCTGTCAGCATAAAAAGTGTCGCATTGCTGGGGTTGTGTCATAAGCCCGACGCAACTCCAGCAATGTTCCTTTCAATGTGAAAGGGCCTGCGTCACTCTTACGCCTGCCATGAGGCAGGTATAAAGTCGTGACGCATTGGCGTCCTAGAACTGGCACAGCGAAATCTCATAGATTTCACTGCGTCACTTCTACGACCCAGGCTTGCGGGGGAACACCAACCCTGCATACATTATACCTGGCGCAGGTATAACATAGCGCAGGGGCTTACGAAGTGACGCATCTGCCTAGATGCGTCACTTCGCAAATATGGCGCAACATGGCGCATTATTTACGCCACTGCTGCATCACTAAAAGTGACGCAGTGGTGGCGCAAAACTGGCGCATGGGGCTCATAAATAAGCCCCTCAATGTTTTAGTCTGCTCATGATGGAGTGCAGGTCGAATACAATGAGCCATAGTGCCTGGTCAAAATTTTACCTTCTTAGTCACTTTTTTGGTTTGTTTTCTCTCGCCGTCGAACAAGTCATCTCGACATACGATGTGCCAGTTCAATGACGGCAGCTTGCTTCATCATTGGGTTGGTCAACCTATGGAGATTTTTAACAAGAGATGGTCATAAACCTCTGGATCTTCTTCCAGAAGGCTCTTTTGTGGTCTTGAATGGCCCACAACACCAGCCAAGCTTCCAAAAGCTCTGAGATCCTACTTGGAGAGTTGTGACTACAATTCCCACAATGCACTTGGTCAACTCCTTAAAAGTCCACTGGATGCTGGTCAGCTGATCTCTTCTTGATGGAGCTGATGCCGGTGACTTCTTGAAGCTCTTTTATATCTGTTGCTTTCAGAAAGTCCACTTCTCAAACTTTTGAAGCCAGGAAAGGTCCACTTTTGTGATCCTGGGATTGTGCGCAGGTGCAGTACTTATGAGTACAGTCTTCTCTTGGTGCAGACTAGGCTTCCAGCAGGGCAGTCTTTTTTCTCTTGTTGTTTACAGGTACGGATCTGAGTGGCTAGGCAGCTATCCCATATTTGTTCAGGTTTCTAGGCTAGCAAGCACAGGGGCACCCCTCACCTACGGGGTTCTTTTTTGTTTCACCCCTTGCCACTTCACACCTCATCAGGTTTAGGTCAGCCTGTCAAAGGCTAGCCAATCCAAAGAGTCTGCTACAGGGATGAGTTTTTGAAACTTTAAGAAATCATTTCTAAAACTACTTTCCTGCAATAGTTACAATTAATCCGCCATGGCAAGTTGCTGGATTTTTTGTAAATATTATTTTTATAATTAGAAGTAGCTTTGTAGCTCACTCTTGTCTAGAGTTAGGCTTTATTAAAGTTTAATAAAGCCTTCCCATGTTAGCCTTTGGAGCTCATGTACTGCAGTGGAAAAAAATTAAATGAACAGTTTTTCCCTCACCAGGGTACATAAAACATCTCTTGTAATGTTCCTGCTTCTTTTATGAAAACACCCTACCTTTGGGGCACGCAGAGCAGACCTCAGTGGTGACATATTTAAACCAAGGTAGTTTAAGACTTTGGAAGAACCTTAAATACCAAAGTCGAAATTGGACATTACTTTATTTTAAAAGCAGCCTTCAAACTAGGGCTCCCTTTAAAGCGACAGCAGGCACCAGAGCAGTGCACGAGTAGGTATAAGTGTATTAAACATACTCAGCATCTAACCCTTCGTTTTTTTTATTTTTTTTATTGATTTTCAATATTTATACAATTCAAAACAAAATCATTAGCGAAGACAACAAAACAAAACAGTGGTGTGTAAATGGCCACTCTCGCAATCTGATCATATAGCAGAACATTGTCTCCAAAAACTTGGACATCAAAATAAGACACAGTAGGCTCAGCGATGCACCGTACAGTAGACACAGATGTCCTCTGCCAGCAAATGAAGGATCATGTGAGACTATGCAGAATTTGACAGTAACATACAATAGATTGCCCCAATGTCCACGGGTACTGCAAAAGGTTGCCCCTTTCCATCACACCTTGAAGGACAACGTCCCAGTGCATGTGCACAATAAATCACCCCGAACCAACAGTGACTCCAGCTACCGAGCCAGCTACAGAGGTAGTAGCTCTAGCCCGAGCCCAGTCAATAAATGGTTCCCATATATCTCTGGGTCTGGAGGTAGGAGGCATTAGTTCCCAAAATATAGCAAGCTGGGTCTGTCCGTATGTGACCCCTGAACCCAGTCTCCGACCGCGGGTTTCCTCTTCCTTCCCCAGCTTAACGCGATCAGTCGTTTGGCAAATAGCAATAGCAGCGCAGGCAATTTGCGTTTTCTCACCTATGTGACTCTAACATATCCCAACAGTCCGAGCAAGGGTGTCGGGACAGCGATAGCCCTAAAATTTGATTTATGGATTCAAAAATTTGAGACCAATATTCGGTGACAGCCGGACAAGCCCACGCCATATGGAGGAAGGAGGCCCGGGGGGCTCCGCAGCGCCAGCAACAATCGTCATCCCTAAGTCCCATTTTAAATAGACCACTCGGCGTTCTATAATAACGATGAATACATTTGAAGTGAATTAGCCTTAGTTTATAGTTAGGCGATAACTCTGTCATCTGAGCACAACAGTATGTCCATTGGTCATCAGACAAAGGGGGAACTAACTCAGTATTCCACTTAAGGCAAGCATTAGAAACGGTCACAGGTACGTCGTTCTGCATATGAGTATACAATCGGGTAATAAGCTTGCGCGGTGATGGCATGACCAGCAAGTTTTCTGGGGCAGTCAGTGGGACGGGCTGGGATGGGAACTCAGCATGTAACTCCCGACAGGCTGCGGATAGTTTATGATATAAAAACGTCACTCCGAAAGATAACTTCTGACCATCTACAGCACTTGGGGATCCCTGAATACTCCGCCTGGGTAGAGATCAGCAAAGATATGAAGCGTCATAGCCTGCGCCACCTTGGCAGTAATTTCATCCCTGACATTGGGAAGCATGGGTTTCTGCGCCAAGGGGATTGAAGGTGCGTATAATATCTGTACGCCTGCTCTGCTACGCAGTCTATCCCAGGCCCATCTGAGGGTCTCAGTTGTATCTTTGCAGTCGATGGGACGCTTACATTTTTGGTACACTGCCACCTTAAGTGGAACAGGCGCAACCGCATCCTTCTCAACTGCCACATGAGGCTGAAATGGCTTCTGGTGGACCCAGTACTGCAAGAACTGCGCTTGTGCACAGAGCGCATATAATTGCATGTCCAGGGCCCCCAGCCCTCCCTGCCTCATAGGTAAAGATAAAAGCTCCCAGGACATTCTGGCTTGGCCTCCAGCCCATACCAAGGATATTAGCAGAGAACGCAGTGTCTTAAAAAAGGATTGAGTAAGTATAAGTGGCAGATTAACGAATAAATACAAAAATTTAGGGAGGACAATCATTTTAGTCTGTGCGATTTTCCCTGCCAGTGAAAGTGGAAGTTTAGCCCACAGGTTCACTTGTCCTCCAGCCAGGCAATGGCTCTTTCATAATTTAAATTCCATAAGTCTTGGAAATTCCTGCTGATCCAAATCCCTAGGTATTTCACAGCATCATTTTCCCATTGCAACGGGTACTCCGAGGTAACCGCCTTAGTGTTGTCGGTGAGTGGAAATATGACAGATTTAGACCACTTAATAATAACTCCCGAGAGACCCCAAAATTTGATGAGTTCCCTTAGCACTACATCCAGATTGTACTCAGGGCGCAGAATATACAGCGTGATATCATCGACATACAACAAAATCAAACGACTCCTAGCCCCAAATCCTATGCCTTTGTCTGTATGGTGTTGCCTGATGCGAGCTGCCAATGGCTCCATCGCAATAGCGAATAGTAAAGGAGAGAAAGGACATCCCTGCCTGGTGCCTCTGAAGTACTGGGTTTTTCAGAACCAACCCAGCGGTGCCAGGGGACACACCCAAAGACTTCGAGTTCTTCCTATTTCAGACCACAGAAACACAGAGTCTTCTAGATGACTTCAAAGATCGTATTTATTGGCTGCAGACCAATCACAGGTATCCGAGAAGTACAACACGGCGTATGGTCTCAGGAGACTGCTCCCAACCAAAAACCAGTATTTTCTTATAAACAAAATATTACGCTCTGGGCAACACCGCCCCTACTTTACAAGTGGTCGTTCACATATTTTCGCTTCAAAGAAACAGCACAGTCATGATGATAATCCACATTTCAGCTCGGTCAGCACATAATTATTTACCCAGCGAGGCTCAGAACCCTCATCAGATATCAGCAGACCCCAATAAAACGGACACCTCCTACTCGTAAAATAAGCCATAAAGTGGGAAACAGAGTCAGGTGTGAAAGAGATTGCTCAAGGTTCGTGTGGGAAAGACGACTTTATGGTGTGTCAAGCCCTGGTGCTAATCCCATTTGGCCGCAGTGAAAGGAACCGGCCGAACAGGACTGACCTCGGGCAGTGGAGTCATTTTGCACAGGTCACAAAGAAGTCACAGAAGGTGTGCGTGTCCTTTAGGCCTAGGCATGTCCTTGATTCGCTGCCTATGTGAGGGCAACCACAAAATGGTTACCGTTCTAAAATGGAACCCGAGGGTTCGATATGTAGTGTCGTATACACGGTGCATTCATCGGTGAAATATGACGAAAACACTCATAAATACCGCATTAGTCATTTGCGGTTCGCTGATACCAAAATCGGCATGGTGGGACCATGCCTCCAACATGGTTCCGAAATTTACAGTACCACAGACCCTCCTTTTGCCCTTACATAGGCAATAACTATACTCATACTAATCAGAGTCCAGGTCTATATTCATAAGGCCATGGAGATGTTGCTGTAGCATCATCCTATTGCTCAGCTAGTCCCTTGATACAGGTCTCCTTACACATGATGTAATACAGAGGCTACACATTACAGGAGCACACTGTACACATAGACAGAACAGGAAAAGAATGGCTAAGATCGTCCCAGTGACTATTAGGATCTTCCATCCCCAAGCTGATATCAGTCCCCAGAACCACCCCATCATCGACCAATCTCCTTTATCCACGTGAATGGATTCGGAAACCTTATGCAGTTTGGAGATGGCTTGATAGACTGTTGGAGCGTTATCTGGTATGAAAATACAACAGCTTGATTGGATAACCTTACATACCTCACCACGGTCTGCAAGTATGACATCTAGAACCATACGGTTCTGCAACGTCATGAGGCGATCCGCTTGGAGCTCAGCTGTCAAGTTACCAAGGGCACTAGCCGTTACATTAACAGTGGTTTCAACTACACGAGTCAGTTGTCTCAGGGTCCGACTATTGACCATTGGTCCCCAAAACGGCAGGAAACCCAGGAAAAAGTCTCCCGCTTCCTGACCTGCAGTATCCTCCTTACTAACAACGCCTCTCACAACTCTGGTCTTGTGATAATCAGAGGCGGCAGTAAATGTCGGCGGTAGCAAATTTGCAACATAACACGTGCCCGAGAAATCAGGGGGCAACCATGTATATGCTCGATCATTACAAACAAAGTATGTTCCCTTGGCAGCCAAAAACGCAGGGGAAAACTGTGATGGGAAAGTGTACGTTTCAGCACAGTCACTCTTCCCTAATTGAACTCTTGGATTCTGACCATTACCTTGTAAACAGAACCGACCTATGTGGGGTACGACCCAAATCGGGGATGAACTTTTACGCTGTTTCTCACCCAAACTAATGCTATACCCCGTCGCGTTCCAACCCACATAAGCTCGCAACTCATCCTTGGGAATAGATGAATATGCATCGATATCTCTGCTCATATCAGCAACTCCTTTCATCAAGGCCTTATTGTTCGTGCTAGGTCTAGTGGAACGCGGTGGTTGTGGGGAGTAGGTTTCAAGCGCAAAAAGAAACATAGTCTGGAATGCCCATGATGACCCATTATAGCTAAACGGCAGCACTAGATATGGGATACCCTTATTAATGGTATGCGGCATCAAACCAGACACCCAGCAATTTGTCGTATTCATAACTAGTTGGTGCTGGTGCAGAAGTTGAATAAACGAATTGTTTATGAACTCAGAACGTCTAGCTTGTTCGTGTTCAGGCAGAGGGTGGAAAGAGTGTGAGGAAACAGTAGGAGGAGGTATGGGCTGTATAGTGGGTGCAAACGGCACTTGAAAAGTCAATAATACATAACCTACGGAAAACATCATCATGCTAAATAGGACAAACAGACATAATATTACAAAACATTTGCTATTCATTACTTTACACATTCTGCTCTTAAAATGTATTTCCTCAGCGGGTCTCTTCATCTCGAAAAACTCCATCCTCTAATCGTGCTGTCCGCAGCGGATGAGTGTCTTCTGCTAAGGAGTACACCTGCCAGTCCAGGGAACGCCCTAGACCAACCAGACCGTTGACCTAACTTCTCCGGCTTGTACCCCAAAGTCTTGGCACCGCGGCCCTGCAGTTGAACCCGGATGGCGGTTCGAAAAAGCAAAAATGAGAAAGTTTCTCAGATGGAAGAGAGAGCTGTACTTCTCAAAAAGAAAAAAATATATGAGAAAAAGGATTTTTATTTGTCCATAGTTCTCGGCCTAAGATTGTAACGACTTCTTGTAGGTACTGTTTGGTCTTGAAACAAGAGTTCAGGCTCTGTAGTGTCCAATTGAATTGACGGTGGCGCAGTTTCTGGCAAGATGTCATCGCTTTCCTTCTCAGAAAGCGTTCCTTTTACTCGCACATCGCTAAACGGCAGAAAACGAGGCACAGTCTCAGTCTCTGAGTCAGCGATCCCTTTCTGGACCCACTGGTCGTATGGCAAAGGCAAAGGGACTCTCTTACAGTGAATGCCGTGCACCCAGTTCTTTTTCCCTTTCACTCGAACAGCTGATCTCGTCGAGAGAAGGACGAGATGGGGGCCGGTCCAACGGGGCTCGTCATTTTTCGTCCGCTGAAAGTGTTTGACCAGCACCCATGACCCAGGATTAATGGGATGTCCTGGAGCTTCAGAGACCTGAGGCAGGGTATCATGCACCTGTTGGTGTAAAACACGCAATTTAGCCGTCAATTCATACAAATAATCAAGCAGTACTGGGTGTTCGATCTCACTGTATTTTGTAGGCCTTGGCACTCCCCATATATTGGCCAAACACGATTTCATAGGGACTAAGTCCCACTCGTGAATGCACAGTCATTCTTGTTGATAGGAGTGCTAAGGGCAGAGCGTCAGGCCATTTAAGACCAGAACTCGCTTGGATCTTGGCTAATTTGAGCTTCAATGTGCCATTATAGCACTCTACTAGTCCAGCTGATTGGGGGTGATTTGCAGCGTGGAATTTCTGCCTTATACCTAGTCCCTCACATACATTCTTCATCACTCGTCCCACAAATTCACTCCCATTACCTCTCCATACCATTCTTGGCATTCCAAACCTAGGGAAAAATTCCTTGACAAGGGCTTTAGCTGTGGATAAGGCAGTTTTGTATTTTATGGGATATGCTTCTATCCACCTTGAAAAGGCACAAACAACAACGAGTACGTATTTCAAATTATTGCACCTTTCCATGTGGATGAAATCTAGCTGCAAAACCTCAAACGGATACGTTGGAGGCGCAAAATGATCAGCTGGAGTTGGAGTTCCCCTACCAGGATTGTATTTCAAACATACCATGCAATTTTTGACCACATTCTCTGCACACTTGGGAATTCCAGCATTCTGCCATACTGGAGCTAACAACTTACAAATCCCTTTCACACTGATATGCGCCGTTCCATGTGCCATCGTGACCACTGGAAGCACATATGCATCAGGTAACAACCATCGCCGGTGCTCTGACAAATCAATCCAACAACCATTTCCATCCAATTTTTCCTTACTTTCTTTCCACATGCTCAATTCTTTCAATGTGGCTTCAGCTTGAAGGGACTTCACACTCTCTATCGTGTCTTCACACATTCCAACATCACCAACCCATCTTGCAGGGCCTGCAACATACATTCGATTCGTCACATCTTTTGCTGTTTCTTTCACGATTTCATCAGCAAACGCATTACCACGACCAACATCATCAATAATCTTCTTGTGTGCACTGCATTTCACAATCGCGACTTGTAACGGTAAGGTCAGTGATTCAAGGAGATAATTCACCAACTGACCATTCTGAATCTTAGTTCCATGCGAAGTCAGGAACCCACGTTCTTTCCACAAGCGCCCAAAACTATGGGCCACGCCAAAGGCATACTGACTGTCAGTATATATGTTCACTTTCATTCCTTTCGACAACACGCATGCTCTTGTAAGTGCAATTAATTCTGCTGCTTGAACAGAATTATGTGGTATACGTGCAGTTTCAACAATCGTGTGCAAAGTAGTGACAGCATATGCAGCAGTCGTATCACCATTCGGAAGCTTGAAGCACGAGCCATCCACCCATAAGGTACCATCGCACTCAACCAGGGGAGTATCTTTAAGATCCACCCTCCCTTTTGTTTCTTCTTCTGTTCTGAACAGACAATCATGCTGTTCAATCTCATCCGTGTCTGCTGAAATCGGTAATAATGTAGATGGATTCAACGTATTGCACCTCTTTATGTGCACATGACTCGCTAGCAGTGTCAACTCGTACCCTGACAATTGAGCACTAGTTAAGTGCTGTGTCTTGGTCCTGTTTAACAATGTGTCCACTGCATGTGGAACCATTACAATCAACGTGTTATTCATTACTAACCCAGCAGACTGTCGAATAGACACAGCTGCTGCCACTGTGGCTCTCAAGCAACTTGGCAATGCCTTAGCTACTGGATCCAAAGTTGCCGAAAAATACGCGCACGGACGCTGTCTGTCTCCAAAAGACTGTGTCAGCACTGACAACGCAAAACCTTCTTTCTCGTGGACATGCAATGTAAAAGGTTTACTGTAGTCGGGGGTACCCAACACGTAATTCCGAAAAACTTTTCTGACACTCTTCAGACCATGGGACGGGATTCGGTGTATCTTTGCATGTTAATGCTATCAAAGGTTTTGCCAGCAAAGAAAAACTCGGGATCCACTGCCTACAGTATGAAGTAATACCCAAGAAAGCACGCACTTCTCTCTGGGTTCTTGGCACGCTCAATTGTGCAATGGCCTGAATTCTTTCTGGGGTCAGTTTCCTTCCCTCTTTCAACAAGAGATGACCTAAGTAGGTCACTTCTTGTCGACAATATTGCATTTTTGAGAGAGACACTTTGTGATGAAAGGCAGACAAATGATGCAACAATGACAATGTAGCTTCTTTACAAATGTCCTCAGTATCCGCGGCGATTAGTAAATCGTCAACATACTGAATAAGGGTAGCACCACTGGGTAAGACAATTGCATCAAGCTGCGCTTTTAAAGCCTGACTGTATATTGATGGACTTTCACAGTAGCCCTGTGGAGCGCGTTTAAAGTGGAAGCTGCGACCTCCTAAACTAAAACCAAAAATATCCCTGCTTTCCTCTGCAATCGGGATGCTAAAGAAAGCATTCTTTAAATCAATCACTGAGAACCAAGCAGCGGAAACTGGGATCATAGTTAACAAGGCAGATATATCAGGGACAACTGGAAACTGTGGCACAACTATCTTATTTACCTCTCTAAGATCGATCACAAACCTGTAAACAGGTGGCTGAGAGGGGTCAGTACGTTTTAAAACAGGTAAAACAGGACTATTGCAAACGTTGCCTCTTATCTCTTCGATTACATCCTTTCCAATCAAGTCATAGATGATCGCCAACAACGCTTTCTCACCTTCATTAGAGATCTTGTACTGGGGAATGCGTGGCAATTTAACATTGGCTTTCAAAGTGACCACATATGGCGGTATTTCCAAGAGACCCACATCGTTAGGACCAGTAGCCCAAAGGACATCCGGGAGAGACGACAATTCAGCTGGCAGTCTATTCTTTGACATTGGAGAAATCACTTCCCTACCCAGTGTAAGTTGTACTCCAGAGGGGGAACAATATAATGTTGCATGTAATCTCTTTAACAAATCCAATCCTAACAGGTTTTCACCACAACCTGTTGTTAGGATAAGGGGTGCTTTCAGCTCACAAGGTCCAACAGAAAGGGGCATAGGACTAGAGATCGGGTTCCTAACCGGGGCGCCAGAAAAACCTACTGAAACATTCATTTCGCCAGACAAAGGCGCGCCAGGGAGTTTTGAGTGCATAATTGAACTCTTTGCAGCACCAGTATCGAACAGAAAAGGCTCTGACACACCCGCTGTAGTCACCTTAACATACGGTCCACTCTGATCCACTGGCACTGAAACAACTCCCTCTCTTTGTCTACGGCTGTCCTAGTAATCATTACCTTCCGCATTTCCATCTTCTGCATAATAGTCGTTATTATAGTGCTGAGCTGTCCCACCAGTTACATTGGCCTGCTGATCAAAACTGTTCATCGTATTTTGAGGCGGAAGAGGACGCGCGTTCTGGAGAACATTCCCACGCCCTCTACCCCTAGGAGGTTGCTGACCACCTCTACCTCTCGCGCCATAAGCATTATTCGTGCGCTGCAACAATATAGGACAACTATACTTAAAATGACCTTCTTGTTTGCAATACGAACACTGATTGGGACCCACAGGAACACGCGGTTGGGAATACCCGAACCTTTGCGAGTTACTCTGAAACTGTTGGTGTTGTTGATAGTTACTCTGACCTTGCTTATAGTTATTCTGATCTCCACGTGGCGGGTAAGCCTGCTGTAAAAGAACCTTCGTCTTTAATTCTTTTGTTTTCTTGTCTGCTCTATCCTTCTCATCTTTATCCCTATTTTCGTAATACTGTGCAGTAGCCAGTATTTGCGCTGATGAAGAAATAGCCCAAGAACTCTCTGAATCTTTTAATTTCTTATACAACTCGGGGAGTAAATTATGCACAAATTTATCAACAAATAACCGTTGACCACCTTCCGTACTCATGTCTTGACCACTGTGGTCAATAAATGTTTCTTCAAACCTGGTGAAGAAATCAGACACTGTTTCGTCTTTCTTTTGTTTGCATGCGGATAATTTATCCCAATTCACACGCATCGCTGGCATTAAAGTCTTCATGTAGGTAATAATTCTACCAGGGAGTTCTGCTACTAAGGGCTCAGGTTTCGCACCACCAACTTGTCTAGTGTCTGTAGCAATGATATTAGCCCATGTGCCACCTAGTTCTGCAGCATTACGAATCAATCCCCACAAAGGCTGCGGAACAACATTCCCGAACAACATATCAATGTCAGCTAAATTCATGACACACGATTCTGCGGTTTGTGATAACTCCTTATAATATCCTGCAGGGTTTTTACGGGGGTCAGGCAATGTCTGCTTAAGCGCTATCACTTCACCTCGCTTCCATGGCACGTGTACCCAAACACGCTGAAAATGTGGCTGAACAGGTGGATTAGAATTTGCATCACCAGGTCTCCAAACTGGAGGAACCTCACGCATCGGATATTGGCGCGCTTTTACCTTTTTCCCTACAGGGAACTCCTGTTCGAACAACGACTGATGACAATCCCCATTCCTGAAGGACAACAATGTCGTAACTGCTCTATCAACATCGCGCCCCACAATCGTGCCTTTCTCAAAATCGAACCGTACATGATACAACTCCTGCGGGCTTGAATCTAGACCATGGTCTTCCAATTCCTAACAGAGGAATTCACACATTTTCTCGAAAACGTATCTCTGTTTTGGTGCTTCCCATTGATGAAAAACATTTACAACAGATTCCACATCATATCTTGAAGGAAAAACAACCCATTTATGTGCCATGCGGTCTAATACTTCTTTCTCTTCAGAACCTGGCAGCTGACTATGCAACTGCGTACGTTGTGGACCAGGGGTCGTACTAGATGACCCGAAGAGAGGTGACATGAAACTAGTGACCGCACTAGCTATTCGTTGTCGTGTAGAAGGAGAAGTTGAGGCAAGAACAGGGGGAAAAACAGAGGGAAGAAAAACGGGTGCAGATACAGGTACAGGGGTCGTATCAGGAAGAGCGCTGAGCGAGGAAGCTGATGTTCTAGGTAAAGTCGCAGGGAGTGCAGAAGAGATAGGCAGCGAATCCGGCGGCCCTTGAGAGGGCTGCGCCGTAGGCATAGGAGCCGGCTGAGGGGGAGCTGGCGGCTGTGGGAAGGCTTGCGGCAAATTGACTAGAGGCTGTAAATTTAATGGTTGCGGAGGTGCTGTAGCACTCTGCACATACGGGGGTGGTGAACTCAGCAAATGTGACATTAGGGGATCTTTCTCCTTTTCTCTTGACGCATCTTGCTGAAGGGGCGGCAAAGCTGGGTAGCATTTATCAATCACTAGTTTACGTTGCCTGTGCAGCTGCTCATTCATTTGTTCTTCTTCATTATCTTTAAACTGTAAGGCTGCTTGCATTATCGACATACCTTTCTCTCTTTTATTTTTCTTCGCTAATTTAATTTCTTTCTGTTTGTCTTCCTTTCGCCATAGGCGGAAAGAATCAAACATCGCCGGCCGGGCTTTCTTTTTAAATAATTTAACTTCTAAGTTATCTAGGATTTCTGTGTCGAAACTACCATTTTGGGGCAATTTTAAAACACCATCCTTCCTGGTGTATCGGATCCATACTTCATTATACGCAATGGGCCCCACGCCATGTTTCACATAAAGCTCATACGTTGGAGTTCCAATTGGAGGAACCGGACACGAATCCTCTAATCGGGAGTCCCTATTACAACCCAAACAAAACAAATTTCCAAATATATTAGAACCAGGCATCTTCGCTCACTAGTCTAGTTTCAAACTTCAAAGGATTATCGAATACGATAGTCTCGTGAATACACGAGTCCTTCGGCTTTGGAACTTGCAAGTTCCAAATCAAAAGCGATCCTGAAGGGATACCAAACTAAGAACCAAACTAAGAACTGGGAGACGCTCCACTTATACTTAACTGAGGTATCGATGACGTCACCAGAAGACTTGTTAAATCGTTTCGCTCTACCAAATCATCAAGGGTCCAAAACAGGGCGATAGTCAGGGCAGCAGTCCTTTGTAGCCGTCGGGACGTGGAGAACCTCGCAGTAAAGACTTTCGGACCACGTCGACATGCAGGGGTCGATGAAGTGACGGCCTTCCACCAGAATTTTCACACGAAGCTCCTCACAAACCTCTGGCTTGGACCGGTACCGCTGAAATCACCCTATGTTGGGCGCCAACTGAAGTACTGGGTTTTTCAGAACCAACCCAGCGGTGCCAGGGGACACACCCAAAGACTTCCTGTTTCAGACCACAGAAACACAGAGTCTTCTAGATGACTTTAAAGATCATATTTATTGGCTGCAGACCAATCACAGGTATCCGAGAAGTACAACACGGCGTATGTTCTCAGGAGACTGCTCCCAACCAAAAACCAGTCTTTTCTTATATACAAAATATTACGCTCCGGGCAACACCGCCCCTACTTTACAAGTGGTCGTTCACATATTTTCGCTTCAAAGAAACAGCACAGTCATGATGATAATCCCACATTTCAGCTCGGTCAGCACATAATTATTTACCCAGCGAGGCTCAGAACCCTCATCAGATATCAGCAGACCCCAATAAAACGGACACCTCCTACTCGTAAAATAAGCCATAAAGTGGGAAACAGAGTCAGGTGTGAAAGAGATTGCTCAAGGTTCGTGTGGGAAAGACGACTTTAGTGTGTGTCAAGCCCTGGTGCTAATCCCATTTGGCCGCAGTGAAAGGAACTGGCCGAACAGGACTGACCTCGGGCAGTGGAGTCAGTTTGCACAGGTCACAAAGAAGTCACAGAAGGTGTGCGTGTCCTTTAGGCCTAGGCATGTCCTTAATTCGCTGCCTATGTGAGGGCAACCACAAAATGGTTACCGTTCTAAAATGGAACCCGAGGGTTCGATATGTAGTGTCGTATACACGGTGCATTCATCGGTGAAATATGACGAAAACACTCATAAATACTGCATTAGTCATTTGCGGTTCGCTGATACCAAAATCGGCATGGTGAGACCATGCCTCCAACATGGTTCCGAAATTTACAGTACCACACCTCGCATTATATGGAACGGGGCGGAGAGTATGCCATTCACTCGCACCCTAGCCAAGGGCACAGTGTATAGCAATTGCATCCATTTAATGAACAGAGGGCCAATGCCCATTCGTACCAAAATTCGGAAGAGGTATGGCCATTCGAGCGAGTCGAATGCCTTTGTAGCATCCAGGAATACCACCGCTGCCTGTACATCAGGGTGCAAATAATGTAAGACTGAAAACACAGTTCTAAGGTTGTGGGATGTGGATCTGCCAGGTATAAAACCTGATTGATCCAGCAGCGCAATCATTGGAAGTAAAGGTTGCAGCCTATTCGCTAACAATTTTGCCAAGATTTTAACGTACACATTAATAAGTGACAGAGGTCTATATGAGTCTAATTCGGTTTCTGGCTTACCTGGCTTGAGTAAGGTAATAATGATAGCTTCACACATTGACTGAGGCAGAAGACCCATTTCATGTGCCTCCAGCAAGGAGTTTGGGCGCCAGTTCGTCGGCATATGTTTTGTAGAATGCGGTCGTCAAACCATCGGAGCCGGGGGCCTTATCCAAAGGCATCTTTGACATCTTCCACTGAGAATGGTAGGTGCATATATTCTCTGTGTGTCATTAAACCACACCAGTGCCACTGAATCCAGGAACTCCTGCACACCCTCTGGACAAGCAGTTTGTGTGGCTGTGTAGTGATTTGTATCAAATAAGGAAAACACCTGTAGAATCTCTGAGGAGCCCCTGACAACTTCACCCTGCGAACTTCTGATTTCCGGGACAAAAGCCGCAGAACGGGGGACACGAAGCATACCAGCCAGTGTTCTTCCCGGTCTATCACCCTCCCCATACCTCCAGGCCTCCGCATATTTCGCCAGAAACCTCACCTCCCTCTGTGCTTCCTCTTCATATTCCAGCAGCTTAATCTTCAGCTCAGCCAAGAGGGCGGTTTCCCCATCCATTTGTATAGGCGCCTCTAAATCTTTAATTTGTGTCTCAATATTGCACAGAGTTGTTCTAATGTCCTTGAGGACGACCGCCTGTCGAGAGATACAGTGCCCCCTAATGGCAACGCTTCCCATAGTGAGGCCACCGTGTCGACTGACCCCGTGTTAAGTGTGAAGTAGTTCTTAATGAGTGGTGAGTTAGGGCAAGTAGGACATTGTTATTGAAAGGTAAGCCAGTGCAAGTGGTACAGTTTTAATGAGGTAAGGTAGCATAAGCACTTAAGCACTACAGTGTTAATGAGCGGTAAGTTTGTGCAAGTCGGACAGTGTGTTAATGAGAGCTAAGGTACAGCCAGTAGGAAAGTGTGTTAATGAGAGGCAAGGTAGTGCAATTAGGATAGTATGTTAGCAACAGGTACGGTAGGGCAAGTAGGAAAGTTTAAAGAAAGGTAAGGTAGGGCAAGTAGGACATTGTTATTGGAAGGTAAGTCAGTGCAAGTGGCACAGTTTTAATGAGGTAAAGTAGCATAAGCAGGACTGTGTTAATAAGCAGTAAGTGCGTGCAAGTCGGACAGTGTGTTAATGAGTGGTAAGGTAGTGCAAGTAGGACAGTTTTAATGAGAGGTAAGGTAGTGAAAGTAGGAGAGTGTGTTAAAGAGAGATATTGTATGGAAGTAGGACATTGTGTTAATAAGAGGGAGGGAAGGAAGTGCAAGTCAGACAGTGTGATAAACATACCATAACAGGTGTATTTGTATGGCACACGTTCACCCGGAGGTATCCTGGTGCTGAATAACAGATGTTTATTGTTACCCAACTCAATAGTACTCATTTTATCGACCTAAGATGGATGAAAGGCTGAGTGGACCCGCCAGGATTTGAGCCTGTGATCTTGAGTTCGCAGGCCCCTGCAATGGATGCATTAGTCCACTGAGCCAGCAGAGGTACGGCAGTGCTAGTAAGACAGTGCGTTATTGTGAGAGATAAGTTAGAGCAAGTAGGACAGTGGCAAGGAGAGGGAAGGTTCTGCACGTAGGACAGTGTTAATGAAAAGTAAGCTAGAGTAAGTAGGACAGTGTGTTAATGAAAGAAGGTAGTGCAAGTAGGGCAGTGTGTTAGTGACAGGTAAGGTAGAACAAGTAGGAAAGTGTATTAATGATGGATAAGGTAGTGCAAATAGGACAGTGCGTTAGTGAGAGATAAGGCAGTGCAAGTAGGACAGTGCGTTAGTGAGAGATAAGGCAGTGCAAGTAGGACAGTGTTAATCAGAGGTATGGTAGTGCAAGTAGAGCCGTGTGTTAGTGAGAGGTAAGGTAGAACAAGTAGGACAGTGTATTAATGAGAGATAAGGCAGTGCAAGTAGGGCCGTGTGTTAGTGAGAGGTAAGGTAGAACAAGTAGGACAGTGTATTAATGAGAGATAAGGCAGTCCAAGTAGGACAGTGTGTTAATGAGAGATAAGGCAGTGCAAGTAGGACAGTGTGTTAATGAGAGGTAAGGTAGAGCAAGTAGGACAGTGTGTTAATGAGAGGTAAGGCAGTGCAAGTAGGACAGTGTGTTCATGAGAGATAAGGCAGTGCAAGTAGTACAGTGTGTTAATGAGAGGTAAGATAGTACAAATAGGACAGTGCTAATGGTAAGATAGTGCAAGTGAACACTGTGTTGGTAGTGGTAAGGTAGTGCTAGTAGGGCAGTGGAAATAAGAGTTAAGATTCTGCAAGTAGGAGAGTGTATTAATGATAGAGGTGGTATGGAAGTCGGACAGTGTGTTAATAAGAGGGAGGGCTGTGCAAGTTGGACAGTGTGATAAAGAGAGGTACAGTAGTGCAAGTAGGACAGTGCTAATGAGAGTAGTGCAAGTAGGACAGTGTGTTAGTGAAAAGTGATGCAATGCAAGTAATATTGGCCCGACTCACAAAGGTAAACTTACACTTTTCTGTATTCACAAAGGTAAACTTAGACCACAAGTCTAACTTTACTAGTAGTAACTTACCTTTGTGAATACCGAGAAGTAGTAAAGTTAGGGCTTGAGTCACAAAGGAAAACTGAGACAAAGTCTAACTTTACAACATTCAATATTCACGAATGACATTTACGAGAAGTAATGTTAGGCTTCTGTCTCAGTTATACTTAAGTTTTAGTCTCAAGTTTGACTGAGACGCAGCAAACTTAATACCAAAACATAAGTTAAACTGAGACAAAATACCGAAAAATAGTAAACTTACACAAAAGTGAACCGTTGTGAATCCGCCCCATGGTGTATATAAGTAAAGAAACTATAGCAAGCTCGTTAATAGCCAAGGATAAATATTCTAGGAATAGTACAAACATGAGGCAACCACACTGTTTGTAAATGTCAACAAAAAACACTTACTTATGAAAATGATTGATTACATTTTATTATTTATTTTTATATTATTTTGCTTGTTTGATCTTTTTAGATTAAATTAACAAGTGCAGAATAATAGATAAATACATCTTTTATATACATTAACATCGAATAACAAGAACATCAAGATCATACAAACAGTTTATCTTGGATACTTAACAATTTTGACGGTGGTAAGCGGAAGATCACACCACTACATGCGTTTCGGCACTACTGCCTTCATCAGGAGACCGTCTATACCCAAAAACTGTATAAGGTAAGACATAATGGTTACCAAAAATATTTAAAAGTGTTTACACACATATTATATTCTCTTCTTCATCATTTACCTAGAATATTTATTTATCCTTATTTTTACTAAACCTGACAATAATTGTTTAATCCATATCATTGATAAGACTGCAAGCATAAACATGTACATGGTGTGTCAGTGAGCGGTAAAGTAGTGTGTAAGTAGGATAATGAACTAATGAGAGGTATGGAAGTGTGAAAGTAGGGCAGTGTGTCAGTGAGTGCTGAGGTAGTGCACAAGTGAGACAGTATGCTAGTGTGACTACTGCCTCTCACCTTCAGGTCAGACATTAGAAATGGATGGGGTTACTCATACTTTTATCCAAGTGAGGTTGATGAAAGTTGGGCCCTTTACTTCCGTGACATTAACACCTGCTGTCAGTGCCTGAAGACTCTCTGTTTTTACCCCGCCCTTCACTGTTGTCTTACATTAGTTTTATCAAAGTCTCAGACTGTTACTTCCATGTTTCTTCTTTTGTTAGCGGCGCTGATAGTGCTGTATCAGCTTCTTGGCGCTTGTGCTGAGGCTTAGAGCAGGTTCATCAGCTAAGAGCAGAGAACAAGGACCCTAAAACATGCTCATGATTGCTGTATTTTTAGCAGCCTGTGGATGATGAAGGGCGTATTACACCTCCTCCTCCTGGTGGCTGAGTGGGCAGGCTGCGACATCAGCAGGAAGTCGGCAGCTGGCACCCCTGGGCATGATGCCAGGGAGGGGCTGAGCTCACTCAGACTCAGAGCAGGCAGCAGATGCACCAGTTGTGATCTCAGCTCCGCCCTGCAGAGATGTCTTCTCCTCTGCTGTACATGGCCCTCCTGCTCCTAGTGACAGGTGTGTAACAGGTTCTAGTGTGTGTAACATGTTCTATTGTGTGTAACATGTTCTAGTGTGTGTAACATGGCCCCCCTGCTCCTGCTGGCAGGTGTTTAACAGGCCCTAGTGTGTGTAACATGTTCCATTGTGTGTAACATATGATATTATGTGTAACATGTTCTATTGTGTTTATTATACCTGGAACATCAGGTGTGTAACAAGTTCTGCTGTGTTTATTTAACATGGGATGTCTATTGTGTTATTTGTCCCTGAGAAATGAGGTGTGTAACATGTTTAATTGTGTTTATTCTACATGGGTGTGTAAGGGGTGCTACATGTTCTATTGTGTGTAAAATGTTCTATTGTGATTCGTTTACGTGATATTCTTGGCTGCTTTCCGAATGGAGTTCAGGGATGTCAGGTGTGTAACATGTTCTATTTTCTGTTAAATGCTGTATCGTGTTTATTGTACCTGGGACGTCAGGTGTGTAACATGTTCTGTTTTGTGTAACATGTTCTATTGTGTGTAACATGTTCTATTGTGCTTACTTTACATGGAGCATCTTGTGAGAAATACGTTCCATTGTGTTTATTTTACCTGGGACGTCAGTTGGTAACATGTTCTATTGTGTGTGACATGTTCTGCTGTGTGTAACATGTTCTATTGTGTGTGACATGTTCTGCTGTGTGTAACATGCTCTATTGTGCGTGACATGTTCTACTGTCATGTTCTATTGTGTGTGACATGTTCTGCTGTGTGTAACATGCTCTATTGTGTTTATTTGAGATGGGACATCAGGTGTGTAACATATTCTACAGTGTGTAACAGGTTATTTTGTGTATATTTTACCTGATACCCTGCACCGCTGCTGTGAGTCCATCTGCAGCTGAAAATAAGAGTTCTCTGATGTTTCTACATAGCCTGGTGGGGTAATGCGCCTGCTGCGTGGATGCCCTGGCAGTCCCCTGTGTGCTCATCTGTGCAGATAGCAGGACCCTGCGCATTATTATAAATGTTGTGGTGGGATAATCTGTCTGCCATAGGGTAATATTTTAAACAGTCTCAGCTGGTTTAAATGAACAGGTTTATGGTGCTAAATTACATTTCATTTGTAATCTGCAGCCACCATGTGATGTTTGTTGTACAAAATTATTACTAATTTAAATATACAAATGGAGATGCAAATAAGTATCTCTTTGGACCTCAGATGACAATTAAAGACCATGAATATTGACAGCCATTCAAGGATCTTCTGAGCCTCTAAATGAACAATGTGTTGAAAGGTTTTATCTTTGTTTTGTTCTTTCTGTGTCTGTCTCCCCGATAACAACCCGGGCATTAATGCATAAATACGTCCTGCTCTGTGTTTACACCTTTAACTCTTTGTTTCAGGTAAAAGTGGGGCGCAGTCGGTGTCTCAGTCCCCGGAGAAGCTGTCGGTGTCGGAGGGTGGCCCCCTGTTCATAAACTGCACCTATGAAACTTCGGTGACCCCCTATCTCTTCTGGTACTTCCAGCCCCCGGGTGAAGCCCCCCGACTGCTGCTGCAGGACCTCGGGGAGAAGGAGCAGAGGGGCTTCAGTGCCCCCCACAATAAGACGATGAAGTCCTTTCACCTTCGGAAGGAGAGCAGTGAAGTGGGTGATTCAGGGCTGTACCTGTGCGCCTTGAGGGACACAGTGTGTGATGAGGCGCTGGGAGCTGCACAGAAACCAGGAAACGCACCGTCCTTCACTGTGAGCCTGTGACACCCCTGAGCTGCACAGAAACCAGCCGGTGACTCTGTCCTGATCTCTGCTGCACAAAAACCAGCCAGTGACACTGTCCTCTCTGAGCTGCACAAAAACCAGCCGGTGACACTGTCCTCTCTGTGCTGCACAGAAACCAGCCAATGACACTGTCCTCTCTCTGCTGCACAGAAACCAGCCAATGACACTGTCCTCTCTGTGCTGCACAGAAACCATCAGTGACACTGTCTTCTTCTCTGTACTGCGTAGAATCATGACAGCGCAGCCAGCGCTGTATCAAGATGGGCTCTTCTGGCGCAGCGCAGAGCCATAAGCCTTTTTCTTGTGCCTGGAGGACGCAGTTGAATTAATTTATCTGGCTACTTTTCAGAATTAGCGCTTCATTTTCAGACAACATGGGGCATATTTACAAGCCCCTATCGCCATCACAACGTCACTTTTAGTGACGTTGTGATGGCGAGAGGAACTTTGCCATATTTACAAGGCAGCGTTAAGCCACTTAATGTGGCTTAACGCTGCCTTGTAAATATGCCCCCTTTCACGCTGTATTTAGCATGAAAGGGGCCGGCAATAAGTGTTGTGATGGGCGTTCCACCACAACACCCAGTGGTAATTGGCGCAGCCCCCTATTTAGAGGGGCAGTGTAAATAGGAGGCAGCGCCAGAATTAAGACCAGAGAAAACCTCGTCTTAAACAGGCGATACGAGCAGAAATGTTTATTTCTTCTCGTTTTTGCTGTTTTGATGTGAGCTGACGTGTGCAGCACACATGGAAACAGCAAAACACCAATGATTGTTTATGTGCAGGAAGGTCCCCCTTCCTGCACATAAACAAACATTTACAAAAATTGCTGTTTTGCAACTTCTATGTGCTGCATTAAGCAACACACATAGAATTTACAAAAGGGCATTTGAAGATTGTTTATGTGCAGGAAGGGGTTCTTCCTGCACATATACAATCGTCCCCTCAACAGAGGCACTCTTGCCCTATGGTACAAGGGTGCCTGCGTTGGCGCTAGGCAGCTAAAGTTAGTGCCAGCGCAGGTGGAAATGCTGGGCTGCACCATATTCTAGTAAAAATGACCCAGCCTGTGTTTCTAAAGTGACGGAGCGCGTCGTCCACCTTCCCGGCTTAACGAAACCCTCTACACTTTCTCTGTATATATTCCCCCAGAGCTGATAAACAGAAAGAGGCAAACTTAAATTAATGTTTCTCACTTTATCTCTTTAAAGTTCATGATTAACTTGGAGAAATTATGAATTATATGTTTGAACTATAGACATCTTGCACGCAACAAACTTTTCCCTGACAGGGCTCTCCACCTCGGAGGCCACCACAGACCAGGACCCCAGACCCACCTCTGGGCTCCATAAGTCACTGGCCGACAACTAAGAGGGGGTTCTTGTAAACTACAACGATGATGTCACTAAGAAGTGAAGGGGCGATTTGGACTGAATTTGGGGTTTAAAAAGCTCCTACTTGCTCTTAAATTGGATTTTTTCTGAACCCTGCAATCTTTCAGAAATTTGACTGTTTCTTAAAAATTAACCCCCAGAATGGCTTGTGTATTTTTTATTTTTACACACATTCACTTGATAGAGCGCCCACACTCCCCCTGGGAAGGCATCTTGGCGCTGTGGATCGGTGAACACACTGCTGCTGGGGACTTCTTTCAATGTACAGCAGGTCTTGGACAGTGCTGTGATGCAGAGCTGGCCTGCCTCTAGGCACAGCTGGGCAGAGGCTGCCCCAATGTTCAGAACCATGAACAGTGACACATCTGACCCCACCCCAGCCCCGCAGCTCTCTCCACAGAAGGAGCCACCAGCAGGGTCTGAGGGCGCACTCCTGGCTGGAGCGTGGGGCTGGGAGGGAGCTGAGATGGGAAGATTGTATCCAGAGGGGCTTGTGCACCAGACACCCCCATTCAAAGGAGGGATTAAATGACTGAAATATGTGGTAATAATCTTACCGCATGTATACCTCACCGCAGACTCAGAGCTATGCGGTAATCCTGCCTCCGATGTAGGGATGAGGCTGTCTGCAAGGTACAGATTTCTAGTTTTTCGACGCGACAAGATCAGTAGCTTCAGGGCCGCCTTGTCCCTCTCACTGCGGCTTTTGGAGGTGTTAGGACCAGAAATATGGACCTCTCTGCTGAGGATGGAAAACCAAGACCCCGTGACTGAGTTTCAGTGAAACAGTGAAGCTTCCTGGTTTAATGTCAAGCTTTGCTTCCTGGTGATTGCTGTTTTTATATTTTTCTTTTGTTTATCTCCTTGGCTTTTACGCACTATAACATTGCTGATAAATTTGTATTCAAACATGGCGCGGGGCCTATAATTCTCTAGTGTGCTCCATGTAAATAAATACAAAATAAATAATTGTCTGTGAAGCCACAGAGCCCGGTGCATTAGTGACAATCTCACCACCAGGAATGGTCCCCGCCAGAAAGAGGCTGAGGAGAACCAGACGCAAACACAAGTGGAAGACACAGGGACATCTACATGTCCTCAAAGTCCATGCAGGGTCCATGCAGGGTCCATGCAGGACCCTCATTCCTACCTTTCCATGAAGGAGGTAGGATCGATGCGGGGTCCATGCAGGGTCCATGCAGGACCCTCATTCCTATCTTTCCATGAAGGAGGCAGGGTCCATGCAGGACCCTCATTCCTATCTTTCCACGAAGGAGGCAGGGTCCATGCAGGGCCCTCAATTCTACCTTTCAATGGAGGAGGCAGGGTCCATGTAGGGTCCATTCAGAGTCCATGCAGGGTCCATGCAGGGACCTCATTTCTTCCTTCCTATGGAGGAGGCAGGGTCCATGCAGGGCCCTCACTTCAACCTTCCTATGGAGGAGGCAGGGTCCATGCAGGGTCCAAGGAGGGTCCATGCAGGGTCTGTACAGGGTCCATTAAGAGTCCACGCAGGGACATTATTTCTACCTTTCTATTGAGGAGGCAGGGTCCATGCAGGGTCCAAGCAGGGTCCATGCAGGGCCCTCATAATTACCTTTCCATGAAGGAGGCAGGGTCCATGCAGGGTCCATTAAGAGTCCACGCAGGGCACTCATTTCTACCTCTCTATGGAGGAGGCAGGGTCCATGCAGGGTCCATTCAGGGTCCATGCAGGGTCAGTGCAGCGTCAATTAAGAGTACACGCAGGGCACTAATTTCTACCTTTCCATGGAGGAGGCATTGTCCATGCAGGGCCCATGCAGGGTTCATGCAAGGTCCTCATTTCTACCTTTCCATGGAGGAGGCATGGTCTATGCAGGGCCCTTATTCCTACCTTTCCATGGAGGAGGCAGGGTCCATGCAGGGTCAATGCAGGGTCTGTGCAGGGTCCATGCAGGGTGCATGCAGTGTGTATAGAAACTGCAGTGACATATGCTTCTCTTCCAGCTCCTGGGGAAGGGTTATGTGACCCCAGGAAATGACTTTCTCTTTGGGGACTTCCCCTTCCCTAGTGAGCGAGACATATTGGAGGCCTTTTGTTGTTACCTGGTGGCCCCTTTGGTAGCGCCTTAAAGCCTACAGTCTACTGCCAACTACAGTAACAGCGGCCAGTGCTCTGGAGTTAACTAGCACCTCATTAATCTATATGTTTTCCATCTCATATACAGATGGTTCACTTACTGTGCCAGAAGCCTCGAGGCGCTACTAGTGCCTCATTTATCTATATAGTTTATCTCATATACATATAGTTTACTTCCTGACCCAGGAGCCTCGTGGCACTACCCAGCCCTGAACCCTGGATGGCATTCTTTGTGGGGCACCTCTCTCATTACTAGTTAACTTATCATAAACATACGTGCCATTTCCATATTTAAAAATGGTGAAAGAGTCAGACTGAATAAACTCTGTGAAAATTCCAAATTTGGAGGAACATGAGTGACAGAGAGCAGGAGGGTGAAGAGTGAGTTGAGCACTGCCGGCACTCTCCCAGGCAGAGAGGAACTCACCCCTCTGAGTCCTCAGTCACAGAGTGAGTCTCTTGAGAGATGAAGCTGTGGGTGGGGATTTCTGCCTCTTCACCCTTAAGTGAGAGAGATAAATAAACACTATTTATAACATTTATATCACACTCTGTAACAGGTCTCTAGGCGCTGGTAATTACTTTATAGACCTGAGAAGGATGAATGTCAGAATGAACTTGCTGGGATTTGATCCTGTGAGTTCAGACTTTTTGGGAAGTGGTTCATTGGTAGGTGGAGGTAAGTGCCAAAAGCTAGTAACAACACCATAATTACAAATAAATTCCAGTCAAATCTCTCAAAAGTAATGCTTGCTCAACCCTTGGTAGCTTGGCTCATGAGCAGTAAGGCTTAACTTAGGAGGCAACTGAGTAAAGCATTTAATATCACCAAAACAGTAAATAAAGAAGACACAGCCAACACCAATTTATAAACAAGCATTGGCATAGCCAATAGGTCTCGCCTTTGGGACCTTAAAAGTGTTTAGCCATGCAACAGTTGCATAACTTAATACTTATAAGGTCCCAAAAGCGAGACCTATTGGCTATGCAAAGCGCCCGTGCGGTCGCAAAACTGAATGTTATTGCGGTAAAGCGCAGCGCTCGCGCCCGCGCACATGCACTGCAACTCTAGGCTGGCCTGGTAGCACTTTTTGGAGCCCTATCAATAAGTCTCGCCTGACCCAGCGCATGCGCTGAGTCAGGCGAGACCTAAAAAAGGAAATATTTTGTATCCATAAAATGACAACAAAACAACAATAACCCAAGTTCATGTACTTGAGATACACATTATTAAAGATTAAATGTAAAAATATGCTTTTTAGTGCCATAAAGTGAAAAGCAGCTACCGTTGCTGTTTTGTCGCACTTGACCAGAACAAAGTCAGGGCCTCATTTACGAGAAGCGGCACAGCTATGCGTGAAAGCAGCGATGCGCCACTTCTCAGTGCGCCCTCCTTGCGACACCAATGATGCGTCATATTTACAATATGACGCATCATGTCATAAGAAAGGACAGATACGTCAGTATAACTGACGTATCTGTCAGCATAAAAAGTGTCGCATTGCTGGGGTTGTGTCATAAGCCCGACGCAACTCCAGCAATGTTCCTTTCAATGTGAAAGGGCCTGCGTCACTCTTACGCCTGCCATGAGGCAGGTATAAAGTCGTGACGCATTGGCGTCCTAGAACTGGCACAGCGAAATCTCATAGATTTCACTGCGTCACTTCTACGACCCTGGCTTGCGGGGGAACACCAACCCTGCATACATTATACCTGGCGCAGGTATAACATAGCGCAGGGGCTTACGAAGTGACGCATCTGCCTAGATGCGTCACTTCGCAAATATGGCGCAACATGGCGCATTATTTACGCCACTGCTGCATCACTAAAAGTGACGCAGCGGTGGCGCAAAACTGGCGCAAGGGGCTCATAAATAAGCCCCTCAATGTTTTAGTCTGCTCATGATGGAGTGCAGGTCGAATACAATGAGCCATAGGGCCCGGTCAAAATGTTACCTTCTTAGTCACTTTTTTGGTTTGTTTTCTCTCGCCGTCGAACAAGTCATCTCGACATACGATGTGCCAGTTCAATGACGGCAGCTTGCTTCATCATTGGGTTGGTCAACCTATACAGGTTTTTAACAAAAGATTTCGAGATGGTCATAAACTTCTGGATCTTCTTCCAGAAGGCTCTTTTGTGGTCTTGAATGGCCCACAACACCAGCCAAGCTTCCAAAAGCTCTGAGATCCTCCTTGGAGAGTTGTGCCTACAATTCCCACAATGCACCTGGTCAACTCCTTAAAAGTCCACTGGTCCACAGCTGATCTCTTCTTGATGGAGCTGATGCCGGTGACTTCTTGAAGCTCTTTTATATCTGTTGTTTCAGAAAGTCCACTTCTCAAACTTTTGAAGCAAGGAAAGGTCCACTTTTGTGAAGCCTGGGATTGTGCGCAGGTGCAGTACTTATGAGTACAGTCTTCTCTTGGTGCAGACTAGGCTTCCAGCAGGGCAGTCTTTTTTCTCTTGTTGTTTACAGGTACGGATCTGAGTGGCTAGGCAGCTCTCCAATATTTGTTCAGGTTTCTAGGCTAGCAAGCACAGGGGCACCCCTCACCAACGGGGTTCTTTTTTGTTTCACCCCTTGCCACTTCACACCTCATCAGGTTTAGGTCAGCCTGTCAAAGGCTAGCCAATCCAAAGAGTCTGCTACAGGGATGAGTTTTTGAAACTTTAAGAAATCATTTCTAAAACTACATTTCTGCAATAGTTACAATTAATCCGCCATGGCAAGTTGCTGGATTTTTTGTAAATATTATTTTTATAATTTGAAGTAGCTTTGTAGCTCACTCTTGTCTAGAGTTAGGTTTTATTAAAGTTTATTAAAGCCTTCCCATGTTAGCCTTTGGAGCTCATGTACTGCAGTGGAAAAAAATTAAATGAACAGTTTTTCCCTCACCAGGGTACATAAAACATCTCTTGTAATGTTCCTGCTTCTTTTATGAAAACACCCTACCTTTGGGGCACGCAGAGCAGACCTCAGTGGTGACATATTTAAACCAAGGTAGTTTAAGACTTTGGAAGAACCTTAAATACCAAAGTCGAAATTGGACATTACTTTATTTTAAAAGCAGCCTTCAAACTAGGGCTACCTTTAAAGCGACAGCAGGCACCAGAGCAGTGCGCGCGTAGGTATAAGTGGATTAAACATACTCAGCCTCTAACCCTTCGTTTTTTTAATTTTTTTTAATTGATTTTCAATATTTATACAATTCAAAACAAAATCATTAGCGAAGACAACAAAACAAAACAGTGGTGTGTAAATGGCCACTCTCGCAATCTGATCATATAGCAGAACATTGTCTCCAAAAACTTGGACATCAAAATAAGACACAGTAGGCTCAGCGATGCACCGTACAGTAGACACAGATGTCCTCTGCCAGCAAATGAAGGATCATGTGAGACTATGCAGAATTTGACAGTAACATACAATAGATTGCCCCAATGTCCACGGGTACTGCAAAAGGTTGCCCCTTTCCATCACACCTTGAAGGACAACGTCCCAGTGCATGTGCACAATAAATCACCCCGAACCAACAGTGACTCCAGCTACCGAGCCAGCACAGAGGTAGTAGCTCTAGCCCGAGCCCAGTCAATAAATGGTTCCCATATATCTCTGGGTCTGGAGGTAGGAGGCATTAGTTCCCAAAATATAGCAAGCTGGGTCTGTCCGTATGTGACCCCTGAACCCAGTCTCCGACCGTGGGTTTCCTCTTCCTTCCCCAGCTGAACGCGATCTGTCGTGTGGCAAATAGCAATAGCAGCGCAGGCAATTTGCGTTTTCTCACCTATGTGACTCTAACATATCCCAACAGTCCGAGCAAGGGTGTCGGGACAGCGATAGCCCTAAAATTTGATTTATGGATTCAAAAATTTGAGACCAATATTCGGTGACAGCCGGACAAGCCCACGCCATATGGAGGAAGGAGGCCCCGGGGGCTCCGCAGCGCCAGCAACAATCGTCATCCATAAGTCCCATTTTAAATAGACCACTCGGCGTTCTATAATAACGATGATTACATTTGAAGTGAATTAGCCGGAGTTTATAGTTAGGCGATAACTCTGTCATCTGAGCACAACAGTATGTCCATTGGTCATCAGACAAAGGGGGAACTAACTCAGTATTCCATTTAAGGCAAGCATTAGAAACGGTCACAGGTGCGTCTTTCTGCATATGAGTATACAATCGGGTAATAAGCTTGCGCGGTGATGGCATGACCAGCAAGTTTTCCAGGGCAGTTAGTGGGACGGGCTGGGATGGGAACTCAGCATGTAACTCCCGACAGGCTGCGCGTAGTTTATGATATAAAAACGTCACTCCGAAAGATAACTTGTGAATACTCCGCCTGGGTAGAGATCAGCAAAGATATGAAGCGTCATAGCCTGCGCCACCTTGGCAGTAATTTCATCCCTGACATTGGGAAGCATGGGATTCTGCGCCAAGGGGATTGAAGGTGCGTACAATATGTGTGCGCCTGCTCTGCTACGCAGTCCATCCCAGGCCCATCTGAGGGTCTCAGTTGTATCTTTGCAGTCGATGGGACGCTTACATTTTTGGTACACTGCCACCTTAAGTGGAACAGGCGCAACCGCATCCTTCTCAACTGCCACATGAGGCTGAAATGGCTTCTGGTGGACCCAGTACTGCAAGAACTGCGCTTGTGCACAGAGCGCATATAATTGCATGTCCAGGGCCCCCAGCCCTCCCTGCCTCATAGGTAAAGATAAAAGCTCCCAGGACACTCTGGCTTGGCCTCCAGCCCATACCAAGGATATTAGCAGAGAACGCAGTGTCTTAAAAAAGGATTGAGTAAGTATAAGTGGGAGATTAACGAATAAATACAAAAATTTAGGGAGGACAAGCATTATAGTCAATGCGATTTTCCCTGCCAGTGAAAGTGGAAGTTTAGCCCACAGGTTCACTTTGTCATCCAGCCAGGCAATGGCTCTTTCATCATTTAAATTCCATAAGTCTTGGAAATTCCTGCTGATCCAAATCCCTAGGTATTTCACAGCATCATTTTCCCATTGCAACGGGTACTCCGAGGTAACCGCCTTAGTGTTGTCGGTGAGTGGAAAAATGACAGATTTAGACCAGTTAATAATAACTCCCGAGAGACCCCAAAATTTGATTAGTTCCCTTAACACTGCATCCAGATTGTACTCAGGGCGCAGAATATACAGCGTGATATCAGCGGCATACAACCAAATCAAAATATTCCTAGCCCCAAATCCTATGCCTTTGTCTGTATGGTGTTGCCTGATGCGAGCTGCCAATGGCTCCTTCGCAATAGCGAATAGTAAAGGAGACAAAGGACATCCCTGCCTGGTGCCTCGCATTATATGGAACGGGGCGGAGAGTATGCCATTCACTCGCACCCTAGCCAAGGGCTCAGTGTACAGCAATTGCATCCATTTAATGAACAGAGGGCCAATGCCCATTCGTACCAAAATTCGGAAGAGGTATGGCCATTCGAGCGAGTCGAAATGCCTTTGTAGCATCCAGGAATACCACCGCTGCCTGTACATCAGGGTGCAAATAATGTAAGACTGAAAACACAGTTCTAAGGTTGTGGGATGTGGATCTGCCAGGTATAAAACCTGATTGATCCAGCAGCGCAATCATTGGAAGTAAAGGTTGCAGCCTAACAATTTTGCCAAGATTTTAACGTCCACATTAATAAGTGACAGAGGTCTATACGAGTCTAATTCGGTTTCTGGCTTGCCTGGCTTGAGTAAGGTAATAATGATAGCTTCACACATTGACTGAGGCAGAAGACCCATTTCATGTGCCTCCTCATATACAGCAAGGAGTTTGGGCGCCAGTTCGTCGGCATATGTTTTGTAGAATGCGGTCGTCAAACCATCGGAGCCGGGTGCCTTATCCAAAGGCATGTTTGACATCTTCCACTGAGAATGGTAGGTGCATATATTCTCTGTGTCTGTCATTAAACCACACCAGTGCCACCGAATCCAGGAACTCCTGCATACCCTCTGGACAAGCAGTTTGTGTGGCTGTGTAGCGATTTGTATAAAATAAGGAAACCACCTGTAGAATCTCTGAGGAGCCCCTGACAACTTCACCCTGCGGACTTCTGATTTCCGGGACAAAAGCCGCGGAACGGGGGGCACGAAGCATACCAGCCAGTGTTCTCCTCGGTCTATCACCCTCCCCGTACCTCCAGGACTCCGCATATTTCGCCAGAAACCTCACCTCCCTCTGTGCTTCCTCTTCATATTCCGCAGCTTAATCTTCAGCTCAGCCAAGAGGGCGGTTTCCCCATCCATTTGTATAGGGGCCTCTAAATCTTTAATTTGTGTCTCAATATTGCACAGAGTTGTTCTAATGGCCTTGAGGACGACCGCGTGTCGAGAGATATAGTGCCCCCTAATGGCAACGCTTCCCAAAGTGAGGCCACCGTGTCGACTGACCCCGTGTTAAGTGTGAAGTAATTCTTAATGAGTGGTAAGTTAGGGCAAGTAGGACATTGTTATTGAAAGGTAAGTCAGTGCGAGTGGTACAGTTTTAATGAGGTAAGGTAGTATAAGCAGGACAGTGTTAATAAGCAGTAAGTGCGTGCAAGTCGGACGGTGTGTTAATGAGTGGTAAGGTAGTGCAAGTAGGACAGTTTTAATGAAAGGTAAAGTAGTGAAAGCAGGAGAGTGTGTTAATGAGAGATATTGTATGGAAGTAGGACAGTGTGTTAATAAGAGGGAGGGAAGTGCAAGTCGGACAGTGTGATAAACATACCATAACAGGTGTATTTGTATAGCACTCATTCACCCGGAGGTACCCTGGCACTGAATAACAGATGTTTATTGTTACCCAACTCAATGGTACTCATTTTATCGACCCCAGATGGATGAAAGGCTGAGAGGACCCGCCAGGATTTGAACCTGTGATCTTGAGTTCGCAGGCCCCTGCAATGGATGCATTAGTCCACTGAGCCAGCAGAGGTACGGGAGTGCGAGTAAGACAGTGCGTTAGTGAGAGATAAGTTAGAGCAAGTAGGACAGTGGCAAGGAGAGGGAAGGTTCTGCACGTAGGACAGTGTTAATGAAAAGTAAGGTAGAGTAAGTAGGACAGTGTGCTAGTGAGAGATAAGGCAGTGCAAGTAGGACAGTGGCAATGAAAGATAAGGCAGTGCAAGTAGGACAGTGTTAATCAGAGGTATGGTAGTGCAAGTAGGGCCGTGTGTTAGTGAGAGGTAAGGCAGTGCAAGTAGGACAGTGTGTTAATGAGAGGTAAGGTAGAATAAGTAGGACAGTGTGTTAATGAGAGGTAAGGCAGTGCAAGTAGGACAGTGTGTTAATGAGAGATAAGGCAGTGCAAGTAGGACAGTGTGTTAATGAGAGGTAAGGCAGTGCAAGTAGCACCGTGTGTTAATGAGAGATAAGGCAGTGCAAGTAGGACAGTGTGTTAATGAGAGATAAGATAGTACAAATAGGACAGTGCTAATGGTAAGATAGTGCAAGTGAACACTGTGTTAGTAGTGGTAAGGTAGCGCTAGTAGGGCAGTGGAAATAAGAGTTAAGATTCTGCAAGTAGGAGAGTGTATTAATGATAGATGTGGTACGGAAGTAGGACAGTGTGTTAAAAAGAGGGAGGGCTGTGCAAGTTGGACAGTGTGATAAAGAGAGGTACAGTAGTGCAAGTAGGACAGTGCTAATGAGAGTAGTGCAAGTAGGACAGTGTGTTAGTGAACAGTGATGCAGTGCAAGTAACATTGGGCCCGACTCACAAAGGTAAACTTACACTTTTCTGAATTCACAAAGGTAAACTTAGACCAAAAGTCTAACTTTACTAGTAGTAACTTACCTTTGTGAATACCGAGAAGTAGTAAAGTTAGGGTTTGAGTCACAAAGGAAAACTGAGACAAAAGTCTAACTTTACTACATTCAATATTCACAAAGGACATTTACGAGAAGTAATGTTAGGCTTCTGTCTCAGTTATTCTTAAGTTTTAGTCACAAGTTTGACTGAGATGCAGTAATTTTGGTCTGAGTTGAACTTAATACCAAAACATAAGTTAAACTGAAACAAAATTCTAACTTTACTTCTTGTAAATGCCGTTTTTGAATACCGTAAATCGTAAAGTTAGATTTTCGTCTCAGTTTACCTTTGTGAATCGGGCCTTTACCACAAATATTAAAGCAAGGGTAAGTGAGGGCAGGCCTGGAGCAACCAGGAGAGCCCTTTGAGTTGATGAGAAAGTCTTCGGGGGACTCACTAGCCAACGGGCAAGTGATTGCAAAGACGCCACCTCAGGAAATGCTTCACAGAAGCCCACGGTCACTCGGGGTAGGCAGCTGATTTTTGGTGCAATACCTGCTGGAGGATTGGGCCACAAATGATCCAATGCACAAGTTCGTAGAAC